>NC_080186.1:30762500-35762500 GCF_030028045.1 Hippopotamus amphibius kiboko
TTCAGACCCCAGGGACCTGGAAAGTACACCACTGCTTTTTCCCAATAAAAATCAGACCGGCAATAAGCATATTGCATTTGAAATGGTGAAGCTGGACGCGCCTTCAAAGGACACCGCATTAGGGCTTGGCTCACTCCCAGCCTGTGTTAGAGAGTCGATTTCCCTGGAGGAAACTCAGCCACAGCCTCGCAGGCTGGTGGGCTGAAAGAAACCTTAGCTCTAAGTCTGTTACGACTGGGCCACTGAGAACTAAGGGGAGAGAGAAACTGAGCAACGTTAGTGGCAGGTTGGGACTCACACCCTACGACCTATCCCCCCTCCTGGAAGCCCTGAGCCAGAAGGGATCATGCACCCTCGTGGTCCCCCCAGCCTGACCCTAGGAGGGCTCTCTGTCCAACAAGCCTCAGTTACCAGAGGCATTTTCATTCCTGGGGAGGACACTTCCAAGTTTGCTGTACTTACAAAACAATTTCAGTAGTAAAAAATTTTGTTCTTGAATATGTAGCATTTACTAGATGCCAGGCACCATTTAAATTTCTTCACACATCTTCACTCATTGAATTTTCACAGTCCTATGAGGTAGCTTTTATTATCATTAATTCTATTTCAAGGTTTGAAAAACTAAAGCACAAGGGAGGATTAAGTGAATTGCCCAAATTCTCTTACTAGACCTGAGATTTAAACCCGGGCAGACTGGCTCCAGAGTCTGTGTCCTTAACTACCATTGCCCCTGGGTTATGACATGAACAGCTAACCTTTCTTGCGGGTTCACCAGCACCCAGGCACTGTCCTAAGCCCTTTATTTTTTTAAATTTATTTTATTGGAGTATAGTTGACTTACAATGTTGTGTTAATTTCTGCTGTATAACAAAGTGAGTCAGTTATACATATATATATATATATATATACAGTCTTTTTCATATTCTTTTCCATTATGATTTATCACAGAATATTGAGTATAGTTCCCTGTGTTGTACAGTAGGACCTAGTTGTTTATCCATCCTATATATAACTAAGCCCTTTCTGTGTATCCACTTATTTAATCTTCACAGCAAACTAATGAGTAGACATTGTATTATGCCTGCTTCCTATGCAATCTTATACCTATGCCCACAGTTACCTCTTCCAGAAGCTTCCAAGACAGAGAACTGTGACGGATCCTCCACTGTGAAACAGCGTGAGGGCCACTTTGCCTGAGGGAGAAGGGTTTTGCTTGTCAGTGGTACCCACCTGAGTAAGAGAGGCTGCAGCTGTTGACCTGGTCATCAAACATGCATTTTTGTTTTTTTCTTCCAGTTTTATTGAGATATAATTGACATACAGCACTGTATAAGTTTAAGGTGTGCAGTATAGTGATTTGATTTACCTACATCATGAAGTGATTGTCACAGTAAGTTTAGTGAACATCCATCCTCTCATATAGATACAAAATTAAAGAAGTTAAAAGAAATTTTTTTCCTTGTGATGAGAACTCATAGGATTTACTTTCTTACCTTTAATGTATAACACACAGCAGTGTTCATTACATTTCTCATGTTGTACATTACATCCCTAGTACTTAATTGTCTTTTAACTGGAAGTTTGGACTTTTTAACTGCCTTCATCCAATTCCCCCTCCCTCCACCCACCTCTGGTAACCACAAATCTGATCTCTTTTTCTATGAGTTTTTTGTTGTTGTTGTTGAAGTATAATTGACCTACAACACTGTGTTAGTTTCTGGTACGCAACGTAGTGATTCAATATTTCTATACACTTTAAACTGCTCACCACAATAATCTGGTTACAATCTGCCACCATGCAAAGATATTACATAGTTATTGCCTATATTACCCACACTACGTTTCATACCCACCAACACACATTTTCTAAAGGCCTACTCCGTGCCAGGCATCTGGCTGAGCTCTGAGCAGTCAAAGATGCACTCAGTCCCTGCCTCAAGCAGGCTACAACCTAGGAACAAAAGGGTTGATAGCTATAAAGGTTAAGCTCTTGCTATGGGTCAGGCACAGCGTTCAGGGGTTTCCATACTCGAGATCACTCTCTCCTCCTAAGAACACTTATTGAGGTTGACATTATTAGCCCTGAAGTCAAAGTTGGGTGAAGCCAGGATTCAGACTGAGGTTTTCCCAACTGTAAAGCCCATATCCTCAACCACTAAATCACATCCAACCCCCATCCTAGGGTGCAGAACCAAGCTAAGTGGACAATGTGGTTATCACTCCAACGTCCAGCCCACCCACCCTCCACCGTGAAATGCCCGGTGATTTGACTCCATCCTTGGCTCCAGGAGGGATTGGTCTAAACCAATCTGAATGACCTCATCCCCTTCCATGAGGATGGCTCACATACCAGACTCAAGTCAGTTAGCACCTGGCATGCACAAAAATGGGTTTGGGTGATCTAATCAGAAAGAAGCTCAGAACTCTCTTCTGATCATTGCGGAAAGGATGCTTCTTCCTTCGGAAATGTGAGAAAGCATGAGGCTGTGGTGACTCTTGGCAGGAAGAAAGCCAGACTGAGTGGTGCCAACACATGGAAGAGGACAGAGGTAAGGGTACCGCAGAGGCGGTGGAGCCCTGAAAAACAGTGCCTGAAGCTTATGCAACCTACCTCTCCGTTTCTCATTTATGTGAGTCAAGGGATCCTCGTTAATGTTTAAGTTAGCTTACTTATTTGCAAAGGAGAACATCCCAACTAGTAATAAAGTGTTTGGGAGAGACTGAGACTTATGAAGCTCACAGTTATTTTCCTAAACTTCTTATCTCTTTACCAAGTCAATATGACAGGATTACCCAAAAATTCATCCATGAAAAAAAATGTATAGATTTGGCTAATAAAATTCTTTAAAAGAATTTAAACTCTCCAAAATGCATATAAGTACAAGCAAAGAGTATGTAACAAACCAGAAAACATAATTGCAACCCATTTGAAGCATGTAGCCATATATCCATAAATTTGTAGAAATTAATAAGAAAAATAAGGAGCACCTCTACAGAAAAGAAATGCACTTAAGACATGAAACATTTCTTAAACCAGAGGAAAGAGAAACAATAATTAACATAGAATTATACCAACAGTGTGGTACCTTGGTATTACCTATCAGCTAGGCAAGGAATAGAAGGGATCACAGTACTTAGGGTTGGAGAGGATGTATAAGAACTCACACTCTATGCTCTGCTGGACTCAGTGTAGATTGCTACCACCTCTCTGGAGGATAATTTAGCAGTAAGTCTCACAATTGTTAAAATATGCACTCCATTTGATTCACCCACTTCTTGTCTTAAAATTTAGTCTAAGGAAATAATTTAAATGGCATGCAAAGTTGTATGTTCAAGGATATTCATTGCCATTTTTTTTTTTGGTAATAATGAAAATTAGAAACAATCAAATATGCAGCAGTAGATAGTTGGTTAAATAAATGTGGCAGTTCCATATAATGGAGTTCCATGCAACTATTTATAAAGGCAGTATAAATATATAAAAAATTGAATGACGTACTGCTTAGTTATAAAAGCAGTTTACAAAAGAAAAAGATGCATGCATTATATATATGACATACATATATATAGAAATGGTAAAAGATATTTTATCTGTGAGTCTAAAACTAGAAGCTTCTAAACACTGGAACATAGGACACAGATGGAAGATCTAAAATCTTTAGAGTAGAAAGTTTTATTCTAAAAGTGTTTTTTACAATTCTTTTACAAATCCTATTCCTGTAATAATTAATGAAAAGTTACAGACGGTCCCTGACTTACAATGGTTCAACTTACAATTTTTCAACTTTACAATGGTGTGATACACAGTCACTGGAAACCACAGTTTGAATTTTGAATTTTGACCTCTTCCCGGGCTAGTGGTACACGGTACCATACTCTCTCATGATGCTGGGTGGTGTCAGCCAGCTTCCAGTCAGCCGCACAGTCATGAGGGTAACCAACTGATATGCTTACAACCGTTCTGTACCCAGTCAACCCGTCAACCATTCTGCTTTTCACTTTCAGTACAGCATTCAATAAATCACATGAGATAGTCAACATTTTATAATAAAATAAGCTTTGTGTTAGATGATTTTTCCCAACTGTAGGCTAACAGAAGCTTTCTGAGCACTTCCCAGGTAGGCTAGGCTAAGCGATGATGTCCAGTAGGGTGGGTGGATTAAATGCATTTTAGAATTATGATATTTTCAACTTATAATGAGCTTATCAGGACACAACCCCATTGTAAGTGGAGGAAGCTCTGTACTGTGATGCCCAGAGGTTGATGGTCAGCATCTTTGTGACAGACTTGCTTGGATAGGGTGGAGCAGATCATCACAGGTAGATCAAACGACCGTGATGGAGGTCACTTTGTGCAGTGAGAATCCTGTCTTCAGAGAGGAAGTTCACTTCCCAGCCTGCTGAAGGGTGTCTGGATGCCCCTAGTAAAAGGAAATTCAAAAGCAAAAATGTGTTAAGAGCAAGGAGTTGCTGCCGATGGAGCTTTACGAAAGAGCTGTAGTTTCTCAAAAGCTGTTACAGAAAATACTAATGAGAAGTGCTTTTTACCACAAGCCCATCTATAGATCAGGAAGGATTTCCTTATACATAAAAATTTAGTATGCATTTTTATTATTGTTTAACACTTCTTGAAAAATGTTATCCTAAAGAAAACTGTGAAACTTCATAAAGAAAATGCAGTATTGCCTTAACATCACTAAATACATAGGTTTTGTGTAAGTTTCTTCTTCCCATTTTCAGGTAAAAGGAGACATTTTCAGTGGACACAATTTGATGACATTTGTAATCTATACTTCACTACATTCACAGGGCATAATTATATTAAATAATGTTTTTTATATTTAATTATTTTTTACCAAATTACGTACCATATTTTCCATTCTGATATATTTTGCCATCACTGTACTCCTTTGAAGTTAAGACTCTAAATCCCAGAAATGTTGTAAAATAAATCAGATTCTGGACCTTCTAGGTATCTAATGTGTGTGTGTGTGTGTGTGTGTGTATGTGTGTCTGAAAATATTAACTGTAGTTGTCTGTGGGTGATTAAATTACTTTGGATTATGAGTGATTTAATTTTTTTGACTTGCCAACATTTTGTAATTTTTTTTTACACTGACCATACTTGTAGTGTAAATTTCAATCCACAAACTCAGATATTTAAGCAATGTTATTTTCTTAATTTTCTCATAAGTGAATTTCTTACTTTTAGCCCTTACTCCTCTTGTGGCAGAAACATAATCTTTTTCAGATCAAGTCACTGGGGGCTTACAAAGTGCCAAGCCACCGGAGGCCTCTGGCCCACCATTGCCACCATCTGTCCACACTGGTTACTTCTACACGCTTCTTGCCTGGACGGGGCGAGCTCTGGGAGGCTCTCTCCGGCCCCCCAACCCATCTCCCCACGCAGCCGCCTCTCGTCAACTGCTCCTCACCCTGCAGGAAAATTCTGCAAGTCTTGCCTCCTCCCAGACTCTGCTCAGAAGCAAGGTGAGAGAAATCTATGTCCTTGCATCCCCCAAGCCCATTGGGAGTGGCTACCACCCCCTCCACTGCAACGCTCTGTCTGGGGGTCTGGGTGGGGCAAAGGGCAGGGCATAGGGTTCCTTCCACCCCTTGATCATTTAACACCCACTTTTTCTCTTTTCTCTCTGTTCTACTTCCCCTTTATCTCCCATCCCCTACCTCTTTGGTTCAGCAAATTTTATCTAGCCAGGGAGACGTATGTTTGTAGGAAAAACAAAAACAAAAACTGACTCCGATCAACCACATGTGGTTCTAAATCATTTTTTGTTTTTGTAAGTATAACCTGAAGAATTTGACTCTCTTGTCCTGATTATATGCTGTGTCACATGTCTTATTATACATGTATTTAGTTAATTTAAATAATCTGCATAAAAAACAATGGAGTTTATTTTTCAATGTACTTTTATCTTGCACAATTATTGCATTATTATCATAGTTATTGTAAAATGATAATGTGAGTGATAATTTAATACTTCTTTCCCTCCATGCCAGGCATCTATCTTCTATTAGCTCTGCAGATCCTCAAAACAACTCTTAAAAGAGGGGCTCCTAAAATTCCCACTCTGTAAATGGGGAAACTGAGTCAAAGAAGATTACGTAACCTGCCTGAGGTCACACAGCTTGTTAGTACCACAGCAAGGATTCAAACCAAGGAGTTGGGCTTCAGGGTCTGTGCCTCTAGACACTGCTAAATTTAACCTAAAATTAATTAATGATATTGTGTGCCCGTGAGAGGTAAGGCATCTCCCCGAGCATCACCCGGCTGATTCAACAGGTTCAAGCCTGGGAGTGGAACCCCGGTCTTCTGACTCCACAGCTCACCTGCTTCCTGTGCATCTCTGCTTTCTGAGACTGACAAAACTGATGACTTTGCCCACTAAGTCCACTGCAAAACTACTGGTCACTTCCAGACAGGATGTCTGCGAAAGCTTTGTTCTGATTTGTGAGTCTAATCCCTAGTGGGACTGTCATTGCTTAAGATTCTTAATAGACATGAGTGTCTGGTCCAGCTCTCAGGTTCAAAAAGATAACTGTTCAAGTACAAGACAGGGAAGGGGAGACTTAGCCATAGCCAATGAGAAATTCTCAGTGGGGATTTTCACTGCAATGGAGCTGAGAATGAGTCAGCATTGTAGTTGTGTGTTCACAGATGCTCTGGGGCTGTATTCATGCAAGTTTCCCAGTGTCCCAAATGAGGGACCCAAGGGTCCTGTTCTTGTCTATCTTACCTGAGCCTAGGCTCACTCTATACTTCAAAGGGGGGCACAACCACTGGAGCAGTTGAGGAGGACTGCAAGTCTGATGGGGAGAAGGTTGAGCCATGTCATAGGAAAATAGGGAAGGATCTGAACCTTAAGGGGCTCTTAAGAATGGAAGAGTACCTCATTTGGCGGACATGACCACTACTTGCAAAATTCTGAAGGGCTATCATGAGAAAGAGAGAGAAGACTTGGCCTATGGGATCTAAAAGAGCAACCCTGGAGCCAAGAGGTGAGAGAGATAGAGAGAAAGAGAAGAACCTGAATAAGATATTTAAACGCTCAAGCTTTGGAGTTAGACAACCTGGATTTGAATCACCACTTAGCTGTTACGTAGCAGCTCTGTGTGTCAGCTTCCTTGCCTGTAAAATAAGAATAATAAAATCATTTACCTTGCAGAGAACTTCAGAGGATTATATGAGATAATCCACATAAAGTGCTTAGTATTTGGCATATGGAAGTGCTCTATAAATGCTATCTGTAGAAATTATTATTATCATAGTGGTACTCTTGCTATTATTGCTAGGACAATTGAGCACTGCGGCATGCTGCCTTAGGTAGTAGCAAGCACCCAACCCTGGACATGTGTAAACACAGGTTCAAAGCTGACCACATGGTGAAGATGCTGTAAAGCAGATGCAAACCTCGAGGTGCAGGGAGAGCTAAAGCATCTCCAGTGCTCTGGGTGCTGTCTCTTTCTGCTACATCCTTCAGAGAAATACATTCTGTCTTAGTCCACTCAGACTGCTGTAATGCAAATACCACAGACTGAGTGACTTAATGAACAACGGAATTTATTTCCCACACTTTTGGAGGCTGGAAGTCCAAAATCAATGCACTGGCAGATTCAATGTCTGGTGAGAGCCCCCTTCCTATTTCATAGACAGCTGTCTTCTTAATGTGTCCTCATGTAGTCGAAGGGAAGAGGGCCCTCTCTCGGGTCTCTTTTATAAGGGCACTAATCCCATTCATGGAGGCTCCATCCTCATGACCTAATCACCTCCCAGAGCCCCTGCTTCCAAATACCATCACCCTGGGGATTAGGTTTCAACATGTGAATTTGGGGGACACACAAATATCCAGTGTCCGGGACCCCATACCCATTCCTGGAGTTTATGGAGCAGGCTCACATGCCTGTTGACACTGTTTCCAGTCAGAGTCTCCAAGCCAGTCACCAGAAACAGCCTGGACTTGGTCCAGCGGAGACAAGCAGAGAAGCCTCATTCCCTGGCAGTGACCTCCAGAGGTGATGAGAACAAAGCAGTCAGCAAGCACCATCGCTATGCCCACACAAGGTGAGACAGTGAGCCCGTAAACACCTTGAGAGTGAGCGCCCTGAAGCAAATGCAGACAGAAGCATCGGGCAAGTGATCTGGCTCCTGGAGACCCTGCTGGCATTGGATTCTTATGTTCCATGCATACCTGTGGAAAGCTCAGGGGTGAGCACAGACTTAATGTTGAAGGGACCCATTCCAGAATACTGGAGGCCAGTGACTAATAAGGAGGCAGTACTGGGGAATGGGGGAAATGTGCTCCCTGAGTGGGAGGGGCTTAGGGAGGATGGTTTCTCTGGACCAGGCTTGTAGATGGTGCCCGTCCAGCCTTCACCATGCAGGTCTTTGTTCTAGAGAGAGACACAGCAGACAGTTTTAAATGTTTGCAAAGAGGATTTCAGTGAAATGATGGGAGCCCAGGGCAGCCTTCTTAGGGCTCATCACAAACAGTGACGCCTGCTACGTTGTGCCAAGGGACTGTGGGGAGAAAATATTCTCTTCAGTTTATCAGGGCATCTTCCACAGGATTCAAGGCTAGCTCAGGACAATTTTAGGACCATCGACAGGAGCCTGCACCTGTGGTGATAAGCAACCTGGCAGCAATAACAATTTCACTCATTAATATATTAACTAATTAATTAAATGATATTTACTGACTACCTATTGTGATTGCTAATTTTATGTGTCAAGTTGACTGGGCCACTGGCTGCCCAGACATTTGGTCAAACATGATTCTGGGTGTGTCTGTGAGGGTGTTTGGGAATGAGATTAATATTTGAATTGGTAGACGGAGCAAAGCAGAGGGCTTTCCCTAACATGGGAGGGCCTTATCCAGTTACTTAAAGACATAAAAAGAACAAAAAGGCTGAGTAAGAGGGACCTTCACCCACCTGACTGGTTGAGCTGGGACATTGAACTTCTGTCTCCGACTGAAACTTACACCGTTGGATCTCCTGATTCTCGGGCCTTTGGACTCAGATTGTAACTTATACCATTGTCCCTCGTGGGTCTTCAGCTTGCTGACTTCAGATCTTGGGACTTCTCAGACTCCTTAATAATGTGGGAAATTCCTTATACGAAGGAATCTTTATACATCTGTATCACCATCCTATTGGTTCTGTTTCTCTGGAGAACTCTAATACACCTGTTATACATCAAGCACTCTGCTCTGCGCTCAAAAAGCTTCAATCAGCAGCCCCTTTAGCAGTGGACATCAGAGAAGAAAGAAATAGGTAGATGCCACTTCCAAGTGACTTGAGGACATGTAAGGCATCCAGAAATAATCTGAGAGGTGGGGACGACCAAGAGCCTGGGGATTCTAAAAGAAGAGGCAAAGGTCAGTGAAGGACCCATCCATTACTCCTGATGGAACTGCATTTGAAACCTCAGAGTGGTATAGGCTAAGGAAATTGTGTGTGTGTGTGTGTGTGTGTGTGTGTGTGTGTAGCTGGGGACTGAACCAAGAGAATCAAATGCCAGATCTATGCACAAACCACAACACTGTACACCACCTTTCAGAAGAGTGAAGAGCACAGGCTGGGATATTCAGAGAAGGCTGAGAAAACATGCTGACATATAATGTTTGTATACACATGTCTTTTATATGTGCACAGAATGTGTATAGATGCATTCACACAAATACAGATGCATACAGAGTTTTTAGGGTTCTTTAAGATTTAAGTCTTTGACCAAAATAGAGTCTTGGGCCTTAAGCCTCCTAGGATCCTGGAATTCATGTGACCCATCAGATGGAGCCCATGCAAGGGGAATGCCTCTCTTGAGCCCCAAATGCACCTTTGCAGAGAAGATTAGAGCAGGACTCCCCAGCCAAGCTTTCTTTCTGTTTGATAAGGAGGCCCCTCTTGAAATAGACCTGAACGTAGGGCAAACCTGCCTGGGCAGGAAGACCAGTCATCAGGTCTGTGGGTGAGTCAGGTCTTCATGGATCCTTGCACGCAAAGCCATTGTAAGAGCTGCTGCCTGGTTTCTTGCCAAATCTCTGAAGCCCAGGTGTCAGAATTTCTCAGACTGGCTTATAGTCTCCGTCCATTGTCCTGACCTGGCTTCCTGTGCCAACAGCAGACTTTATTTATCCTACGAACACTTTTTGTGGACCTATCATGGATCAGGAACTACATTAGGCATCAGGAATTCAGGCATAAATAAAACACAGGTCTTTGCACAGATCCCTGGAAATCAGTCAGCTGTTTTTAATCACAAGAAAGAGAGAAAACAGAAGGACTGAGGAATCCAAAACTAACCTTCATCCATTCATATGTGACCAATCATTTCCTGAAGTCAGATTTTTGGAACGGTTATTGATCCCACTCTTTCCTGCCCTTCCATAAATAAGTTTGGAACCAACCAAGGTATAAGACGTAGGATACAGATGGAAATCAAAATATCATCTTTGAAGCTGATTTGAAGAACATGGCTTTAGAACTGTGGCCACACGTGGGCTTCCCAGAACTTCAGTTCAGGTGTCAGTTTACCCAACTAGTAAATGAACTGACACCCATGTGCCTGTACCCAGGGTGGGCTTGCCTGGGAAACTTTCCATTTGGTACTAGGTCCTGAATGTGTCCTCCTTGAAAGTGGATCCAAGAAAATAGAGAGATGACTGAGCTGAGCATGGTCAGCTCCTTTTCTGACACTTGCCCATCAGATAAATCACTCCTCCTCTGGGGACTGGTTAGTGAAGGTGCATAAAGTCCAGAGTGTTACTTCTGTTGACACCTCTGAACTTCGGGACATGGGACAAAGGGAACAGAGGTTCTCCAGACACTGGGTATGTGTTGAAGTTCTAGGCTGTTAATAATGAGAAGTTGAATGTCATAGTCTGCTCAGGATGCTGCAACAAAATACTATAGATTGGGTGGCTTAAACAACAGATGCTATTTCTCATAGTTCTGGAGGTTTGGAAATCCAAGATCAAGGTGCTGGCATATTTAGTTCTTGGAGAAAGCTCTTCCTGGCTTGTAGACAGCCACCTTCTCACAGTGTGCTCACATGGTGGACAGAGAGAGCTCTGATCTCCCTTTTTCTTCTTATAAGGGCACTAATCCCATCATGGAGGCCCCACCTTTCCGACTTCATCTAAATCTAATTACTTCCCAGAGATCCTACCTCCTTAATTCCTCCATATTAGGGGTTAGGGCTTCAAAATATGAATTTGGGGAGAACAAAAACATTCAGCCCATACCGGTGAAACTGGGATGGGTAGGCTCCTGGCCCCATGGAAACCACAAGGGAAGGAGCATTGGATCTGGTGTCCAGACACCTACATTTAAATCCTGACTCTACCACTTACTGACCAGGCAACCTTGAGAAAATCATCTTATCTTTCCAGACCTCAGGTTTGTCCTCTGAGAAAAAGAGATAATGATGTTGAGTCCTCTGCAGAAGGTTGTTGGGAGGACCAGCTTTGAGCTTGGGTATGGACAGATGGGAGGGGTTGACTTTGTTGTTGTTATTTTTGGTGTCCCCTGACCTTGGCACTCTTTGTCCCGAGAAGGGGAGTACAGTACATGAACCTGCCTGCCTTGAAGTCTTACCTGGACATCATCTTGAACTACTTGAAGAAAGGAGGCAACTTCCACCCGCAATGTCTGTTGAATCTTCTCTGTTTTACAAGGTCTCTCATGAGCTTGTTCATGACCAAACCATTGGACTGGACATTACAGATCCTCCAGCTTTCTAACAACCTCTAAGCCCTTGAGTGGCTCAGGGAAGGTTTTGGATGACACTACACCAGAGCACTTCTGGTCTACTCCTTATACTGCACTACACTACACTATCACACACACACACACACACGCACACACCAGAGAATCCATCTCAACTCTGATGGCTTAGTTGTTTTTCAAGTACAGAGAGAATTTATAAACAATTCCTTAGAAGTTAAAGGAGGGAGAAACAAAATCTTGTATCCTGCTCAGAATGGATTTTTTTTTTTTAATCTGAGCCAAGCTTTCTCTTTCCCTGAGATACGATTATGATTTCTCTCCTCTTTTCCCCCAGTGGTTTCAAGTGCATCAAATACCCCATGTGGAACTTGATGGTGCTGCTTGTTGACATCTGGTTCTCCTTCCAGGCACACAATAGGACTGCCTTACCTGACTCCTTGTGGCTGGATGCCACCAGGGAACCAGTCCTCATCAGTGAGTGGTCAGCAGTGGTGGAATGTGTTCCTTCTGGGCCAGAGTATTTAGCTGGTTAGCTACCACTCAAGTCCTCCAGAGCTCTGTCCGGTGGTGGTGATGGGCAGTGTTCAAGATGGTAGCTGCTCCATCATGCAGACCAAGTCCCTCAAGAGGAGACATGGAACAGAGCCTCCTGATGACCCACGAGCAGCATGTAGGTGAGCAAGAAAGTAATCTACTGACATAAGTCATTAGAATCTGAGAGTGGTTACTGCAGCTTAACCTAGGCTGTTTCATCTGATCCACCCCTAACAAATGAAAAACTTCAAACCAATTGTCCTGATGTTGTTCTACACCCTAAAGAACCCAAGTTGGCCTTCAATGACACCAATTCATAGGAGTTTGGAAATGCCCTAGCTCTCCATTGCCCACTGCATGTCCTGGCTTCAAAAGAAGACCATGCTTCCCAGAGAACTGATTTAGCCTTTGCATTAAACATCAGCCTGCTTCCTCTACCGCATGGCAGGTTTTCATCTCCTCTGAATAATTTTTTAGCAACTTGAGAAACTGCAATCCAAACATATAGTATTTTTGGCTGGAAATTAAAACACGTCACTTTTAAAACATAAGCAGCATGCCCTGAATGTTTATGGTGAAAAGCTCACTCCTGGCCAGACTGCAAAGCTCACATTACCGAGAGGCAAACCCTGGAGCATGCTAGCAGTTTGCCTCCCAGTTCGTCCTTCCTACACAGTGCGATGACTGTGAATCATTTCTCCTCTGGCACATGGACTCCCAGGCTTTCTCTCTGCTTCATATCCGAGAGCGACTGGCTAGAATTTCCCCTTGCTGTAAGGGGACAGCTGTGGCAATGAAGAGGCAGGTTTCTGTCCTCTGCACTGCCCATGTGATGAGCCAAAGCTGCCAGTTCCAACGAAGTTTCCAAAGACACCCCACTGAAGCCTCGGCCACCGAGACTCCTGTCACGGCAGCTACTTTATTCCTTTGTTTACACATCCATTGATTTAGGCATCCTTAGTTAACACCTGCCATGAGCCAGTTGCCGGGAAAGGTGTAAGGAAGGACATAAAGACAAAGACAACATCGCTCTGCTTCTTAGGAGGTTGTAACCCAACATTTGAGGTACTTGCTAATATAGATTATAAGAAAGCGACAACATCATATGCAAATTTAGAGGCAGGTGATGTGGCAGGGGCTCCATAAAAGGAAACGGGAAGAAAGGACATTTTTGACTGTCTCTTACTTACCTTTTATCACTCCACTTCTACCACACCCTAATGAGCTGATGTTTCATGTCTCAGGTGTGGACACTGAACTTCAGAGACATTAAGGGATTTTTCCAAAGTCAGGAAACACTTGGAGGACTTCCCTGGCAGTACAGTGGTTAGGGCTCCACGCTTCCACTGCAGGGGGTACAGGTTTGATCTCTGGTTGGGGAGCTAAGATCAAGCATGTCACGTGGAGCAGCCAAAAAGAAAAAGAAACAGTTGGAAAAGTTACATTTCACTGGCAGTTTCCTCTGATCCCAAAACTGGCCTCCTTTGAGTAATTTAATCTCTCTAAGCCACAGTTTACCCATCTGTAAAATGGAGATAGAATAAAAGGATCAATTTCTTAGAGCTGTGTTGAGGATTAAATGAGATAAGACATGGAAATAAAGTTCTTAGTCTGGCACGTGGCAAGTGCCCATAGCTGTTAGGGTATTAGTATTCTATGGGCACTTATTGCAGACACTTGCTTGGTCCTCACAGTGTTATTCCTATCCTCCTCTTAAGGATAAGGAGAGTGAAGTTCAGACAAATTAAAAACTTGCCTAAAGTCACCTAATTGATAGGTAACTGTGCTGGGGTTAGGACTGAGTTCTGCCTGACTAGAACATCGATGCTCTGCTCTTTCTGCCATGCCAAGGTGTCTTCCAAAGCTAATTCAGAAGATCAAACGCCCCTGGGAATGGATGGCATCCATCACTACTTTAGGGCTTTGGGTGTTACTCAAGAATGTAGTCTCTGGATTGCCCAGGCAGCTCCGCATTTTGCCAACCCTGTGACCTTGGGCAAGCTAGTTAACTTCTCTGAGCCCCTCTTTTTCTTCATCTGTAAAATGGGAATAATAATGGGATCTACCCCATAAACTATTATGAGAATTAAACAAGATAATGCATATGAAGTGCTTAGCAAGGTGCCTGGCGCATAGAAAAATCTCAGTGGATGTGAATATTGATGATGGTGGTGATGGTGATGGTAATGGTGATGGTGATGAGGATGATCTGGTATCATTGACAGAGCCCGGGTGACACACCCATGGGAGCTGCCACAAAAGAGAGGAAATGGTACTTACTCCAAGACAATTGCCTGGGCCAGCACACACTTCTGGTTAAACAAAGACTGTTTATGATGCAACAAGTAAAGGAACTGTGGAGAATGATGATACCTACCAGAATTAGCGTGCTAAGAACATGCATTTTCAAGGCATTGCTTCTTTATATGACTTCTTAAAATGTTGGTTGGCAACAAAGCCAGAATTCTCTTATCAAAATGAAATCTGCAGAATACAATTTTCAGCTCAAACAATGTGGTTTATACAAAGCGCCACCCTTTCAAGTCAGATGAAGAAATATAAAACTGTTCTATAATGGATATATTGTTTGCACACAAAAAACCATATGAATCCATGTTTCATGCCAGGCCTCATTTGGCATCTTCAGTAAAAGGGGAAAACTCTCTTTTCTCCAAAGGAAACCCCCACTGGAGACCTCGGCACCCTATCAACTGTCCCCGTGGGTTCTCCCTAAATGTCAGAAGACCACACGTACCTCTTTACTCATGAGGATGCCAGGTTGCTGGGAGACAGAGACCTGGCATTGATCACCATTGTTCCTTTTCATTACACTAAGATGACTATGGGATTGTTCCCTTCAGCAGCGAATTCAGTTCAACAGAAACATACTGAGAGCCCATCAAATGCTCAGCACTGTCCCAGGTAGGTGAGGATGCCTAGAAAGTGAAGACCCCATCTTGATCTCAGTGCACTCAGCATCTACTAGCACAGGGGAAAGTAAAGACCCTGAGGGAAAGGCAAATCTTTACTGTCACAAGACCATCATGCATATAACCCACTGTCTTTCACCGGCTCCTTTACAGAGTGCCAACTGTGTGCCAGGCGCAGTGCTAAGCATGGGGAAAGAGAAGCAAGAAGGCACCCTCTCGGGCTTCCTAGGTGGCGCAGTGGTTAAGAATCCGTCTGCCAATGCAGAGGTCACGGGTTCGATCCCAGCTCCAGGAAGATCCCACATGCCACGGAACAACTAAGCCCGTGTGCCAAAAAAAAAAAAAAAAAAAAAAAGAAGGCACCCTCTCTGTCCTCAGGACGATCAGAGCCCAAGTGCTTTAAAAACTCTGTGGCATGCGAGAGAGCATCTAACTAGGAACCGGAGAAGTGATTTTGAAAAGGTCTTAAAAGAATGGTAACATTCAACATGTGGCAGTGCTTTCCATCTAAGGACCAGGACCCAAAGTCACAAGGCAAGTTCTGATCTGTGGGTTGTAATCACTGGCTGCACAGAAATTCATTACCTACCTTTGAACCCAGAGCCACTACAGGCCACTCGTGATATGCGGGGGGCTTTCAGCATTCAGCACCCCCTTCCTCTCAGCTCCTGGGTTTCCTAAGAGAATTCTCTCTTGTATGAAAACTTGTTTGAAGAGAGAGAACACAACTCTCTTTGAGGAATAGAGGGACTTTCATCGCCCCTCTCTCTGCCCAGGCTCAGGCCCTCTAGAGAGACATTTGGAGGATTCCAACCAGGTTGAGAACAGAAAGAAGAGTCTTCCAGAAACAGCAAGTCAAAGGCCTGAGGCAGGAATGAGTTTGGCGAGTTCGAGGAACCCAGATATGGTATGAATAACAGCAATGAGAGCAGAAGGCTGAGCTGGAACCGGATTCCAGAACTTGAGGGCATTGCAAGGGGAACGGAATTTATTTTGAAGCCATTAGAGGGTTATCAGCAGGAGAGTGGGGTACGATGGCTTATCTTTTAAAGCATCCCTCTGGCTGCTGGGGGAAGAACGGAATGTGGAAAGAGAGGCAAGACCGAAAGCAGGGAAATGAGCGAGGGGACTCTTGCTGTGGCCCAGGGCTGAGATGGTGATAACTGGAACCTCGGGAAGATCCGTGACATGGGAGAGAAAGAGCTGGATTGGAGATGTAATTTACAGGGAATGGCCATTGGACTTGCTCACTGATGTGAGAGGTGAGGGAAAAACAAATCCAGAATGACTCCTGGGTGTGTAGGTTAAGCAAGCAGATGGACAGTGCTTTTTAATGAGTAACAGTGCAGACTGCTATTACTAGGGGCATCTCAGAGAAGGTCGTGTTTTGATAGAGGAAAAAAAAAAAACCCACAGAGCTTTACTTTGAGCATTTAAAGTTTGAGATATTCATGAAACATCCAAGTAGAGACATTTGTGCAGGGTGTTCTCTGATCCTGGAGCTGAGTGACCAGGAAAGGACTACAGGTTAAAAATCTGATGTCTTTAGTGTATAGATGATATTTAAAGCCAAGGAGTGGACTGTCTCCTAATGAGAGAAATAGAGGTCCAGGATAAACAACAAGGTCCTACTGTACAGCACAGGGAACTACATTCACTACCCTGTGATAAAGAAAAGAGTATGAAAAGAGTATGAGAAAGAATGTATGTATATGTGTATAATTGAATCACTTTGCTGTACAGCAGAAATTAACACTACATTGTAAATCAACTATACGTCAATAACACAAATTTTAAAAAGTAAATAAGAGGTCCAAGGCCTGAACCTTAGGGTAATCTGACATTTAGAAGTCAAGTCTTCTAGTACAAGAAAAATCCTCCATGGGACTTCTCCCTTCTCACGTGCCCCACTGAACTACAGGATCGACCACAGAGGGAAAAAGCGAACCCGTAAGACCATTTTTAACCTCATTTGAATACTGTATGTACATAATTAAAAACATTTGGCCCCCAAGATTAATAACTCCTTTTACATCTTCCTTTGACAGTCGCTCTGATTTGTCGGGCGGGACTGGTGGGGTGGGTGCTTTTTGAGTTGATTAACACCTCCACGTTGCTTTGAGCAAAAGTGTGGGGCGGCGACAGAAAATGCCACATTGCAGATGCCTGACTTGGGGATGGGACTCTGACTTCACGCCTCTCGCTAGAGGCAGAGACTCACTTCTGACGGAGGGAAAGTATTACAAAAATATATATGTAACACATATTCTATTCCTGATTTAGGTCTATAATCTTATGAGCCAGACTGTAATGAATACAGTTATAATTAGCCGTAGATGAAGAACACGCAGTCGTGTTTTCTAGGGTGCACTTTAGGGCTCCGATCCAATCTGCACATTTACAAGCTGTGCTATTTGCATCGACTGCTACGGACTCCACTCAGAGACAGAAGAGGCTGCATTATTGATGACAGCGTGCGTATCTTGCTTATCTCGCTACTACACCCCGTGGGGTAGGGAAGTGCAGGAGGAGGGAACAGCCAGGAAATCCGGAAAACACTACCCCATCCTCACAGAATAGTTCCCCAAATAGCAGCAACCATGTCTAGTCTATGCCAGAAAACCTCTGGCATTCTCCCCCAACTAGATCTACGGGCTTGGACTATATGATGGAAATTGACACGAATTGTTGTGACATGGGCTGTGTGACCTTAGGCAAGTCACTTCCCCTCTCTGGGCCCTAGTTGTCCATCTGCAACATGAGAAATTGGACTCGACTGTCTCTAAGGCCCTTTCCAACTTCAGCATCCTGAGGGTCTATGATTCTATCAAAAGAAAACCAAATAGGATGATCAGCAGGCAAGGTCCCTGCTGCCAAGGAGCCTTGCTACCCATACCTTCTCTGCGTTTTGATGTGGAATGAAGCAGCAGGCTGGGGAATGTTTAACAACTGGCTCTCCAGTGAAAAAGCTCTGATTTGTAATGTTTGCCAATTTCTGTGGTGTAAACACTCCCACCATGGTGAATTTCAACCTACCCACATGATGTCCCTAAATACAGAGTTAGGGAAAGATGCACATAACTGGCCCTCAGAAGCTGGCACTCCTGCTGACTGTCGCCCAGCACTCATGCTATGTGTGGGAGTAACTGGCAAGCCACCATTTCTCTCTTCTCCTCCACTTATTCTGGTCAAGAGATTTTTAAGTAAAGGCTAACACCACGTTGCAGCTACGAAAGAGACCAACTTTAATCCTTTGACTAGTTCCCCTGCAGCATGGCTCTGGATGCGACTGTGCACTATGGCCTCAAGATTAAGAGCACAGGCTCTTGCCAGACATCCAGGGCCAAATTCTGGCCTTGCCACTTACCAGCTGTGCAGCCTTGCTCCAGTGACTTCACCTCTCTGTAAAAGACATGAAATGGGGATGGTAAACACACCTACTTCAGAGGTATCTTAGCTTGGGGCACCATAACAAAATACCATAGACTGGGAGGCTTAAACAACAGAAGTTTATTTCCCCAGTTCTGGAGGCTGGAAGTCTGAGATCAAGGTGCCAGCCTGGCCATGTCCTGGTGAGGACTCCCTTTCTGGCTTGCAAACGGACACTTTCTTACTGTGTCTTCATATGTTGAAGAGAGAGCTCTGGGGCCTCTTCTTATAAAGAAACAATTTCTATAGGATCAGGGCTCCACCCTTACAACCTCATCTAACCTTAATCACCTTCTTAAAGCCCCTGTCTCCAATACCATCACATGGGAAGTTAGGGCTGCAATGTAGGAAGCTTAGGAGAACACAATTCAGTCCATAGCAATAAAGTTGATATAAGGATTGAATGGGTTAATATGTGTAATGGGCCTGGTGTATGGTTTGCACTCAATAGATGTTAGCTGTTGTTGTTGTGTGTGTGTGTGTGTGTGTATTATTTTTAGGGAGTTCCCTGGTGGCTTAGTGGTTAGGATTCTGGGCTCTCACTGCCGTGGCCCAGGTTCAATATCTGGTCAGGGAACTAAGATCCCACAAGCCGCGCAGCACGGCCAAAAATACACACACACACACACACACACACACACACACGATTATCAACTTAAGTTACAGAATCAAAGACCAAAAGAAGGAAAAGAAAAATAACTTCAGCACAAATTTTACAAGTCTAGATTTGATTTTCTTGCAAGAGCCTAAGGCCCACCCTGGACCAACAAATGTCTAATCTGCTGATCAAGTCAATCCAGCTGTTGGTCTGGAAGCTCTGCACTTGGATTTACTGTTGTGCTCCAGGCAGATCATCGGTTTCCAGTCAGAAATCTGAAGAGCAACATTTAGTGTGCAATCAGTTTCATCCTCTTTTGTGAACCCATGGCTGGTAGCTGAACCAGCACAAAGGCCTGGAGTACTTCCTGCTTCTCCTACCTGCAATACCAAGATAGTCAGACTCTGGGTACCAATCCTCCCAGTCTCCAGATGAACTCTCCTCAGATGACATCTGAGTCAGCTGCACGTTGACACGGCTCCTCCTCAGCCAGCCCCACAGACCTCCACACACCCACCAGGGCTCTAGTAAGGAGTGAGGGGGAGGAAAAGAGAAGGTTGGATGAGAGGAAAAGTAAGAAAGGAGGGAAGGAAATGTCCATTTCTTGAGCATCTCCTGGTTTCCAGGCAAGGAGCCACATCCCAGCTCTGATGGATTCTCCCAATAACCCCCAGAAACATTCTACAGAATCTCCGTAAAGCCCAGCAATTCCACTCCCAGGTATATGTCCAAAAGCATCAAAAACAGGCACTCAAATACTTGGGCACAAATATTTAAAGCAGCCCTATGCACAATAGCGAAAGATGAAAACAACCCAAATGTCCATTCACACATGAAGGACAAACTGTGACACATACATACAATGGAATACTATTCAGCCATCAAAAGAGAGTGGAGTTCTGATACACACTACGAGGTAGATAAACCTTGAAAACGTGCTTGCTGAATAAAGCCAGACATAAACAGTCACATACTACCTGATTCTATTTATTTGAAATACCTAGAATAATGAAATCCACACAGACAAAAAGCAGATCGGTGGTTTCCAGAATCTAGGGGGAAGGGAGGGACTCTTTAATGGGTCCAGTGTTTCTTTAAAGATGATGAATGTTTTAGAACTTAATCTAAATGGTTGTTGCACAACTTTACGAATGCACTAAATGCCACCTGGTTGTACACTTTAAAATAGTTAATTTTAGGTTATGTGAATTTCACCTCAACTTTTTAAAAAGTCATTCCCTGCTCTGGGTATTTTTGAGTTTTATTTATTTGTTTTAGAAAAATGATTTTCACTACTTATGAAAAACCCAGAGCTGCACACAAAAGTAGAGGCAGGAGGTGACCTCCAGTTTCTATTCCTAATCACGGGAGTCTAGGACCCAGCCCTGGGGAGGGAGAAGCAGGAGGAGCTCACAGTGATCACCCCTCAGACGTGCCAGGAGCAGTGATGGGTCTTTTATTCACTTATTTCATTAAGTTCTCACCCTTTGCCAGGCACGAGTCCTCGTGTTTGTTATAACTCTGGTTGATTCTCCCCACAACAGTGAGAAGCATGGGCCATTGTTCCCATCTTACAGATGGGGAAACTGAAACTCTTAAGTATCAGGACCCTCTTTGGAACCCAAGCCTGCCTGACTCCGGAGCTTTGGCCTCTCATATCGGCAAGTGTCCCTGAAGGGCGTCAGTGGAAATGACAGCTGATACTCTCACAGCCACACACACACCACCAGCTGGGAGGGGAGAGAAAAAAGGGGAGCTTTTTGTTGCTCAGCCATGTTCATCTCTCGTGGGCTCCCCTTTCCCTCTCCTCTAATCAACAGGGTAGAAATATGGCCCTTTTGAGTACAAATGGCATCCCCATGGCAGTTGGGACAACAGCTTATGTGTCTGAAGAGAGAAAACTTCCCTTAGCAGCCTAAGGCCTGGGAGGTATTTGTCAGAACTTTTAGAATGGTTGGTGACCCTTACCCACCACGGTCCAGGTTCTATGTGGATTTGGGGGAATCCTTTTTATTGTATTCCCTGGGGTCTTGCAAAGGATGCCCTGATCTCCCAGAATGGGGCCAGGTGTGCTGGCTGAAACACAGTAAGAGTCAGAAGGGGGCATTCTGATTCCTGGTCTTCACTCTTCCGCTGGCAAGCCACCTCATCCTAGACCAGCCTCTACCCTTCTCTCCTAGCAGGGCCTCCTTGTTTCCTTGCTGTGAAAAGAGGAGGGGGGCACTTTCGGCTTTGAGATGTCAGCGATTCTCCCTCAATACCTTAACATTTGCTTAGGAATTTGGCAACATTGCCCGAATATAGGTGTCCTCAGATGAGTCAGAACCTTGTTGTGAAACGACGTGGTGTAAAGCAGAGGGTAAGGACGGAATGTGACTAACCAGCCTGTAATTCATTGTGAACTCGTGGATGTTTGCAAAAGTCAGGAAGGGGAAAAGAGGGAGAGAAGGAGGAAGAGAGGGAAAAGGAAGGGAGGGCGAGAGGAAAAGAGAACAGAAGTGGTTCCAAACAGGCACATTAGGGTCAGAAGCTGTGAGTTTGAGTTTGCTCTCCCCATCCCTGGCAGCATGACCTTGGACAAGTACTTGACCTTCCTTGGCTTCAGTTTTCTCATCTGTAAAGTGGGGATAAAAAGACCTACCTCACAGGGTTAATATAGGGATTGTTAAAAAACAAAATTCAACTGAGTACATTTTAAAGATCTCATCGGCTCTATTCAACAATTCATGAATCAGACAGCCTCCCATCTAGCAGATAGAAAGGAGCTCCAGGTAGAAGGGAGCCAGAACCAGGAAGTTATACTAGGCAAAAAACAGCAGGTTGGTTGGGACTTGCCTGGTGGTGCAGTGGTTAAGAACCCACCTGCCAATGCAGGGGACAGGTTTGATCCCTGGCCCAGGAAGATCCCACATGCTGTGGAGCAACTAAGCTCGTGTGCCACAACTAATGAGCCTGCACTCTAGAGCCCACGAGCCACAACTACTGAGCCTGTGTGCCACAACTACTGAAGCCCGCACACCTAGAGCCCGTGCTCCACAACAAGAGAAGCCACTGCACTGAGAAGCCCTTTCACTGCAACGAAGAGGAGAAGAGCAGCCCGTGCTCACCGCAACTAGAGAAAGCCCACGGGCAGCAATGAAGACACAATGTAGCCAATAAATAAATTTTTTAAAAAGTAGGTTGGTTACTGCAAGGTTCCTTTCCTTTAGAGGATGGTAGGGGTCTCTCAGGCAGAAGACTAGTGCTGATTGACTAATTTAAGGTTCCATTTCCGGGAAAACCATAGTTGTAATTAAATCTGAGTTTGGTGATGTGGGGTTTAGCATAAGCAACTCCATTTCAAACGTGTTGTCTTGTTTTTTTGTTTTGGTTTGGTTTGGTTTTTGTTTTTTTAATTTTTATTGGAGTATGGTTGATTTACAATGTTGTGTTAGTTTCTGCTGTACAGCAAAGTGACTCAGTTATACGTACGTATATATCCACTTGTGTTGTTTTTAACAGGACTCAATGAAATAACATATTTGAAGGGATCAAGATGTTGCTGGGTACTTAATAAGCACTCAGTAAAACATAAGGTATGAAGCAAAGAGGGAGAGAAAAAAGAAGAGATAAATGAAAAGTTATGGGAAGGTGGGGAGGAAAATAGGATCGAACCCCTGCTCAACACGGACGAGGCATATCCACACAGAACACACCCAGAGTCATGGAAAAGTTTATCATGGAAACTGAGAGACAGGGCTGCTTTCTCTTCTTCTTTCTCAGATTTGGAGACAAGAAGCAGAGACAGAGATGGGAATCCTCTTTAGGCTACCCCCAGATTCCAGCTGCCGTCGCTTATGTTTCCTAGAAATACACCCCTAAACAATCAGTCCTCGCCCCCTGGGAGAGCGCATCCCACACCCGCATGGACACGCGCTCACAAGTGCAGCGCACTCACCCTCTCCAGGCATTTTCAAACGCTCTCTTGCACGCCCTCCCGCCCATCCACATGCATACCCAACGAGGTCTGAGCGGCCAAGGTCAACGCTTCTCCTTGTGAGAATCAAAGGCAGTTACCCTTGTAACACTTTGAATTGATTATCTTAGCATTATTTTCCCCTGGCCCCCCCCAACCCCCCACCACTGGCCCCCCGGTTCCTCCGCTACATGCTATCAAAAGCCCGTGCTCCTCTCTTGCACGGCCCTTGGCTTAGTCTATCATCACACGCGAATGTGCACAATGTGCACGGTTCTTTGCTCAGTGAATGCCTCTCCTCCTAGGCTTGCTGCTTCCAAGCTTGGGGGACCGAGTCTTCTGGGCTCCTCCTGCACCTCGGACTACACCTAGCACACAGTAAAGTTTAGACATATGTGTGGAATGTTGAAAGGAATGAGTGGGCACGTAAAGATGAGTCTTTCCAAATGCAAGTTCTCAACGCCTCAGATGCCCTCCTTGACCTTATACCATACCCCAGCCCCTGTTTCCAGGGCCTCTGCCTTCTGGCTCTGCCTGCTCTGTAGCCTCCCTGGAATGCAGAACAGCTGCCTCCTTCCTTAGCAGTGACCCTCAGGGCCTCCCTCCTGGCAGACTGGACAGGGATCCCACCGTGGCCTTCCCAGCTCCGAGCTGGGATTTTTGTGTCTGTTACAGCTAGGATCCAACTACCCTCAAGGGGTGTCCAGGCCAGCGACCCCGTTCCCTTTTTCTACCTATCACCCTCAGCACTGCCCTCCATCCCTTTCCATCCTTGACTCAGGCCTCAGATTCCCTTGAAAAAAAAATTTACATTTCCACCCTTTTTCAGGAGACTCTGCTATCTCTCTAATAAATAGAACATGATCTGCTACTGGTGATCAACTGAGCAGCACTGGGGGGTCTCAAGGAGCCTGGGCTGCTTCTGTCCTTTCCACACAGGCTCCCCCATCAGACCCACCCCTCCAGGCTGCCTGACCCTACGACCAGAGCCAGGCCATTCTGTGCTCTCCCCTCATTAAGTCAGTGGCCATCACCTCCGGGAGCACAGAGGCGGCTGCTTGGCTTCCCGGACCTGAGCGGCAGTGGCCGGGGGAGGGTTGGGGGGGGAGGCAAGGCGTTGATTAGCATATTGCTGGAGGGAGGGAGGTCTGCAGCAAGCCTTTTTCCTATTGACAGTAAATAGCTTCACCTGAAGGCTCCCCCAGCCCTCCAGCTGGCCAAAGGCAGCCAGAGAAACAAGAAACACTCTCCCCTTTGCTCTACGCCTTGGTCCTCATCACCCTTTCCCAAACTCCTGCTCTCCTCTCCTCTCCTTTCCTGTTCTTCCCCCTGTTTTTTCCGGTTCTCTTGCCCTGCTCACCTCTTCGCCCCTCTGATGCTTGTCTTCCGTCTCTCCTTCATCCCCACCTCGACCCTCCTCCTGCCTCCCCACCTCCTCCGTCTCTCTGTCTCTGGCTCTCTTTCTTTCTCTCCACCTCCTGCTTTCTCCACCTTGGCTCCATCCTTTAAAAAACTGCAAGCACAGAAGTCACCACGGAAAAGCTTCTCCTCTCCTAAAACGTAAATTTGCGCCTGCCTTATAGCTGGGGGCGACTTCCCTGGCCCAACGGACCAGCGCTTTGCTCTGCCTGGAAAGCCACCGGAATGACAAATCTTTGGACAAATTACTGATTTCTCATCTAATTTACATCCAATTAGTGTGAGTGAAATGAATCATGTGGTCAGCCCCTCAGGGGAAACATTGAGATAACAAATGCCCAGGGCTTCTTTCCTGGGGAACTGACGGGCCCTTGGGGAAGTCCATGATTTACCCCTGGGTCAGAGGCCCCTTCCCTTCCCCCAGGCAGGTTACTGAGCCCATCGATCAACCCCACCCCCTCCCCGCAGACTGGACAGGCCCAAGGGAGGTCAGGCTGGTAAAAAAAGGGGTGGGTGAGAACTACATCTTCTGTTGATTTCCCACCTTATAGGTCCATGTCAGGTTAGAATGCAGCGATGAGTTTTTGGAGCAAAAGCCAATTCCTGGGCTCGAGGCCCTCACACACAGAATCTCCGCCATGTCATAAGTACCTCGGGAGGCAGGTGATCCAGGGCTCTGGTGACCCTAACTGGCATTCAATGCCACTCACCTTGCGCCAGGCCCTGCCTTTAGTACTCTGCAGCATCTTAACCCTCTTAACTGTCACAACCAAGTACCCTAAGAGGCAGACACAACTACGGCTTCCACTTTCCAGGGAGAGAATTTGAGGGTCAGAGAGGACTTGCTCAAGGTTACTCAGGAAGATGCAGGTCTGAGGTTTTTGAACACCGGCAGTATGATGCCGGAGTCCAGGCACTTAACCACTGTGCTCCGTGAGCTCCGTCCATTTTGCCAAGGAGGAAACTGAGGCTCAGAGGGGCCAAGTCATTGCCCAAGGTCACCGCACAGTTTCGGCAGAGTGGGAAGGTCAAGCCAAGCTGTTTCCCCTGCCTGCAGCATCATCCCACTGCTCAGGGCAGGGATGGAAACCGTCGGAGTCCAGGCAGGTGGCCACTGCTTCTGGGGGTGAACGTGGATGAAGTATCCGAGGCCTTCCTGGCTGCTGAGCAAAAAACCCAAACTAAGCACACACCTTGCTGTGACTGGGTCACCACTTGCTGCTTCCTGCATGAAGAGTGGCAGACGGAATTCAGAAATGTTTTTCTAAAACAAGAAAGATTCCTCTCCGAAATTGTTTGAAGTGGGGAGGCAGGGGCGCGCGGGCGGGGCGGGGGCACGGGCTTCTTGTCTGAACAGTGCAGGAGCTGCATGTTTGGGATGAGTTTGATCTTCCTGTGTAAACTTGTTTCTAGTCTGCTATTTAAAACCTGGCATATGGATGGGATCTCAGCTTCCAGTACTGGCAGTTCTTAACATTCACAGCGACTAAATAAAAAGGGAATTTTAAAAACCAAATGCAGTTTTACCCCATAACGAGGCAAAGAAAGAACTACTAAGAAGTTAACAACTTCCAAACTTGGGCCCAGCCAACCCTCTAAATGTGGCGGCTTCTCCGACATGGGGTGGGGTGAGGAGGGAAGGGACCAGCATTTTCTGAGTACCTAACACAGGCCTAGCTTTCCATGCTAGGGTTTAACCTTCAGTTGGGGGTTAAGGCATGGTGGTTTTTGCTGTCAGCCAGCCAGGCTTTGAAGCCCAGCTCTGCCACTCGCCACCCCTGGCTGACCTCGGATAAGTTACTCATCCTCTCGGAGCTTCCGTTTCCTCTGCTGTAAAACAGGCCTGAAATAGGACCCTAAGCCCAGCTCAGCCGCATAACTAGTTGTGTGACTTAGTAGAGTTCCTTAAACTCTTGGAGCAGCCTACTGTGAGGTCTATGTGAGCTAATGCTTTTAAAGCATGGTGCATGAGGCCCGGCACACACTAGGTGTGCAAAGAATTGTCTGCAATTATCTGCACACTGACGGGGGGCAGTGGGTATGGATTTCCTCATTTTTCAGCTTGTGAGATTACAGATGATGCTGTACGTGGAGGTGGCTGACTAACCCCTCTCTTTCAAGAGGTTGAGGATACACTGTGGTCCCAGGAATGTGGTGAACAGAGTGGGAAGAGAGGCCTGGGGTGGATAAGGAGAGAACAGAGCCTGGGGAGAGGAAGGGGGACTCCAGGAGGCAGAGGACTTGTATCCCTACGGGCAAGAGTAGCGCACACAGGCTCCAGGGTGAGCAAGCAGGCGGACTCCTCTCTGTGTCCCTAGTAACAACAGCAATTAGTAAGCACTTACTATGTGCCTGCCACTGTTCTAAATGCTATGTGAGTTTTTTTCCCCCACATGAGTCTCAGCTCATGGAAGTGGTATTATTAATTTTGAATAGGAAATGGAGGCTCAGAGAAGTCAAGGGCCAAGGTCACACAGCTAGACAGTGAGTGACAGAGCTGGGACACCAACCCAGGGAGTCAAGCTCCAGAGCCCTGCTCACTTTACTGCCTCGACAAGCACAGGTCTTGGCACCAGGGGGCATCCTGTCGCAGAGAAGAAAGAATTGTACCAGCGAAGGGAAAGGGCAGAAACAGACTAAATCCAAGCAGACTATGCAGTCAGCTATAAGCCCCCTACCAGCTCACTGGGGGGGCAGAGGACCCTCAGACCAATTTAGGATTCCTGGTACCCCAGAGCAAGCCCCCTGAGCGTCAGCGAAAGCCCATTCATCCCCTGACCACCCATACAAAGTGGGCCACCATGCCCTAGATGGGTGGCTGCTACGACCAGAGTGACAAAGAGGGGCTCAGCTTTGCGTGACCTCAGTTTCCTGTTCTGTAAAATGGGAAGATCACGGCACTTACATCATATGCTTGTCCATGAGGATGAAGTGAAGCAGTTTGGGCCCCCAGTTCTACGGTTGCTGTTCCCAGTGAGGAAACTGAAGTTCAGAGCAGTGGGGTGATTCTCCAACTTGCAGCAGGAGATGCAGTCAATATCAACAATGTTGGATTTGAATGGGGCATGGGTGTGCTGGGATGTCTGGGTGGGGAACCCCGTGGTCTGCAGAACCACAACCCCAGGGATGTCCTGGGTCATGGCTGACTCCAGTGTCGCCAAACACATCAAACTCTCCTGCTTCTCAAGGGCTGCTCCCAGACACATCTCATCCCAGCCCCCCATCTCTCCAGAGCATCCCTTGGGAGGAAGAACTTTGCCCTGACTCGGAGATTTGCCCCCGGAGCCGAGGACACGCCTGCTCGGAGTTCCTGCTTCAGAGCCTGCCACTGTCAAGACTTATGGCCGCGGCGTCTCTCCCCCTTGCTGGGTCTGGCTACATCACTTATCTCCCCGACGCTGACCTGCCAGCAGCTGCAGGAGGCTCTCTCCGGTAAGATTTGATTAATGAGGTTCAGCAGCAACAAATCAGTCTTATGGAGCAGCCCTCCCCTCCCTGGGACACGCTCTCACAACAGCCGCTGCATACAAACCGCCCTGCTGGTGTGGGGCTGCCTCCCAGCCCTCCTGCCAGCGGCCCCTGGCTCTGCACCCCAGGTTCCGTGGGCCAGACCTGGCTGGACTCACTGCTCACCACCAGTGTGCACCACGCCCAAGTGCAAGCAAGAGGTGCTTGCTTTTCCCCCCTTATCTTGAAGATAATAATGTAATTATTATAGGAGTGTAAATCATAATAGCTACTATTTCTGGACTTACTGGATGCTAGGCACTTTGCTAAACATTTGGTGTGATTTTAGTTAATTAACCCTATGGAGTGGGGGCTTTTATTATTCCCATTTTACAGATGAGGACAGTGAGGTGTGAGTGCGCTGGTAACTTGTCTAAAGTCACACAGTTAGAAAGGGGCAGGGCTGGCATTTGAACCTCGGCAACCTGGCCTTTAATTACACTTCTTCACGTATCTGAAGTCTTAAAACCCTTTGGAAATATGATGAAAGTTATGGTCCTTTTTCTTGGAAAATGCACATGATATACACATATTGCCATACAATTTCAGCACATGCAGAGGCACTCACCTTCAACCCCATCTATCCTGAGGACCCTACCACCGCCTCATTCACTGTGTGTACGCACAGCCCTTACCCCTCTAGGTCTCCATCTCTCCTGTAAGGACAGGTGCCTGGGGTTCCCACCTCCACCAGCCCATCCCTCGCCTACTCTTTATGTCAAATGCATGATACCCAAAACCGACTTCCCAATCTCATCGGCTCACTCCCATCTGGAAAGTTCGCATCCTTGGAGGCAGAATTGTTTTCCTCTTTTTCTCTTTGAGTTTCCAACCACTATATGTGCATCACCCCACCCCACCCCTTCTCCTTACCCTGACTGTTTTATTGGAACTGTTTGCTTCTCAAGCAGTTACAGGAAGCCCATGGTCTGTCCACTCCTTCGCAGCATAATCTACGCATCATTCAAGTGTGTGTCCCTCCAGCCATCGGTGACCTCAAGTCACCTTCCCGGGAGACTTTCTGAAGTGGGTGTCCTGCTCAGCTGCTCCTCAGACCCCCCCCACAACTCCCCTGGTCCCTCAGATCACCAGACCTTGATCCTTGCCAACTGAAGGGGCTGAGGATCCCCCTGTTCTGGTCCCCTCTTTACCTCCCCCAAAGCCTTCACATCCCAGAAACATTTGTCAGAGACTTGCCAATAGTCACTTTTTCATCTGCTGGGGCAAGAGTCATCTCTGCATATAGATGTTTTGTAATAGATGCTGCATTGATTATGTAAAGTTCTTTTGGGAATCGCCTGGCCATTTCTGGGTCCTCACGGACCGGGACCACCTCCAACACACATCTTGAATCTCCTGGGTCA
Source organism: Hippopotamus amphibius kiboko (assembly GCF_030028045.1). Classification (NCBI taxonomy): domain Eukaryota; kingdom Metazoa; phylum Chordata; class Mammalia; order Artiodactyla; family Hippopotamidae; genus Hippopotamus; species Hippopotamus amphibius. Next base: position 30,791,982 of record NC_080186.1, read on the forward strand.
GGAGCATCAGATCACCTGAGCCAGGGACTGGGGGAGGGAGCAAAGCCTTAGATGGCCTCTTGGGTGACAAGGACAAATGGCCCTACCCATCTGAGGTGGACTCACATGGCCCACTCTACTTTGGACGGGCCGGCTCAGGAAGGTCCATTTAATCTGAGTACAGCTCGTTCCTCTGTTGCTGATGGGTCAGTGATGAACAGGTTTTATACTCTGCAGTGTGTGAGGTAAAGTGAATTCCTCTACGAGCCATATGGTCCTCACGACTGTGTGGGGGAGGGGTTCTCACGATGCCCACTTTACAGATGTGGAGGGTAAGGCACTGAGAAGTGATTTGCCCAGGTTGGCAAGGTTCACATGCGGCAATTCCAGCCCTTGAGCTCAACTCATCCGACTATGAGACTGTACGTTTCCTTTTCTATCCTGTTGCTTAAAATAAGCTCTCGGGAAAAGCAGCATGTATAAGGTGCTCTCAGATGTTCCCCGCATGCCAGGGTCCTCCAGGAGCGTGCAGGAAATGGCATGGAACTGTGTGCATTTGTGCTGGGGAGAGGTGTGAATGGCTGTGTGTGGGCTGTTTGGGAATGGTGGGGATGTGTCTCTGCAGTGGAGTGTGCGCACGTGTGGGTTGGGTGCGTCTGAGCATGTGTAGCGTCAGGGGACGTGAGGGCCCGTCCGTGGCGGGTGTGGTGTGTGGCATATGTACACGTGGGATGTGAGCCTCCTCGGCTTCCTCCTCTGGGGGTCACTCTGCACTTCGCCTTCAGAGCCCGGAGCCTCTTAGGACAAGCCTCTTAGGACAAGAAGACCCAATGGCTCACCATTCGCAGACCATTTGGGGAGGCCTATAAAACAAACCTGCTTTAAAATAAACCTTCCCAGTCTCCCCCCAAAAAAGGCTCCCCCTGGTCTAAAAGATACAGCAAACTGGTGAGTATAACTGGAAAAAAAAAGCAGACTCACAGATAAAGAGAACAAACTAGTGGTTACCAGTAGGGAGGAGGGGAAGGGGTAGTACAGGGGTGGGAGGTACAAAGGATTGGGTGTGAGATAGGCTATAGGACGTATTGCACAAGACTGGGGGTATAGCCATATTTTGTAGTAACTTAAAATTTTTTTGAAAAGGCTACCCCTGCAAGCTCGGGATGTGCCCCCAAGGTTTTGGAGCTAATCCCTGGGAAGTGCACTTGAGATCAGTGATAAAGTCACCCAGAAAAGAAGGCCTTGTGGGTTTGGGATGTGGGTACAGAAAGGTCCCGGTAGAATCAGGCCAATAGGCAGAGCTGGGGGGGAGGCAGGAGAAGCCTCGCCAAAGCCCTATGGGACCCAGCACCTCCTGTCACTGTGCCCAGGGGCCCTGGGGGAGTTTGCAGGACACTAAGGCAGCTTAGCTGGGCAGCTGAGGAATCTTTGTCCCCAGAGTCCTGGGTGGGGTCTGGTGGTTGACCTACCATCTGAAGGCATAGTAAGTAGTCCCTCAACTCTTCCTCTGGCCAACCTCCAGCTACTGGGCTGACAGGGTTTGAGAGGCCTCCTCACTGGGTGGCCCCTGAGGTCTTGCAGTACCAGAGTCAGCTCAGAGAGGGGCCTGGAAGTCTCCCTCATCCCACATCGTGGCCTTTGCAACACAGAGCAGAGTTTGCCTTCATGGTACCCTTGGTTGTTTCTGCTGGACCCAGACACTCTGAAAACAGCCCTAAACCATTCACAACTCTGAGTCTATAACTGACCTGTGGGAGGGAGACGGAGTCCAGTCGGTTGATGGGGTACCCAGCACGGCTAAGCCACGGCCAGCAGAATTCCCTCTTCGCCTGCCCCCAGGCTGGCATCCCCTGCAGCAACTCTGGAGCTTTCCCTGGAGCTTCCTGCTCTGGCTTCTACCTGAACTTGGCATCCCCACTTGCCAATTAGAGTCACACCTCCCATTTAACCAGTAGCACATTTTCCAGCTTGTTCCTCCACCAGGCTGGGCTCCAAATGCCTCTCGTGGTTGTTTCCCGAAATCAAATCCAACCTCAAAGCATGAAGATTTGCCATTATTAAAGACGAGCAAAAGCATATGCCCCAGGCTCTGGAGAGAATTTCTAATGAGGATTCCAGAGATCACAGCCGACTCAGGAGCTCTTGGAATCTGATGGGCCCTTAGCAGTCGTGGAGCCCTCTAATTACGCTCCCTGCACGCCTCAGCCGTGCCCACCGCCAGGCCTGGGCCGCGCGGCTCCCACGACAGCCGTCTGCGTGATGTAGAGACGGTGTTTAAAGCCGATGTATAAAGGGAAAAACCAGGCATGGTCAAAACTACCCTTTCAAATTCCTTAGGAGGGAGACCCGCGTGCTATCTCAGAGGGTCCAACACAGTGGGCTTTCCTTCAGTGTTGGAACAAATCGCTTTTCTTTGGGTGAAGCACCAGATGAGGTTGTTGGCTTGATTTGAGGGGCCACGTTACAGGCACGATGTGTATCTTGAAACACTAGAATCACCCTCAGGGTGATACTCACAGGAAGAGAGGCACAGAGAACTGAAAGCCACTGGGGAAGCAGCAGGGTCCATCTCCCACCTCGCGCTTGCTGCGGTGCAGCTCCTTGAGTGAGATGGGGGTGGGAACCCCCGCTGTATTCTTCATACACACACTCTGCTATTGCTGTGCCGTGTGCACACACAGTGTTGAATTCAAATACACGAGGTGCGATCTCCCTGGAAGACTCGTTCCGTGCATGACAATATGTTTACATCCTTCAAAGCTACTTCCTCATTCTAAATGCCCCTTCTTCCAGGATGCTTTCCCTGATTGCCTGGGCAGGAAGCGGTGCCCCCTCAACTATGCATTCCCACACTACCTCATCAGTACCCATCTGATGGCCAAGACCATCTTGTGCCTCACATCACAGTAACTGTGTGTATGCCTCATCTCCCCCATTACGCCAGGAAGTCCTTGAGGGCAGGGTCCTTGTCTGTTTCCCCTCTGAGGACCCAAAATCTCCCATATCCCCTCTTTGGTAAACATTGATTCAAAGACTAGATACATGAATGAATGAACTACAAAACTGACTCATCTTGGGAAATACAAACATCTCTACTTTGCTAAAACAGAAGCGCTGCACTCCTGGACTTAAGATACACTGGAGTGAGGATTTCCATTTTGACCTCACCCTGTAGATTAGCTGCTGCTGCTGAATGCGTCTCCAGGCCATCTCCACTCCCTTACTCCTGGAAGCTGTTTTCTCTACTGGTCTCCTTCCACTGTGTGGTGCACACCTGCCCCGGCAGTAGGAGCAGAAGCCTCACCCCAGAGCCCTGCCAGGTAGGAAGGACAAACATTAATATACCCCCATTTTACTCAGAAGGAAACTGAGGCTCAAAGAGGAGAGTGTCTGGCTTGCAGTCACATGGCTACTGAACAGCAGGGCCTGGATGTGTGTGAGCCGGAACCTGCTTTTTCTTCTCTTTCTATTTAATCACATGCTACCTCTGGATAGAGATGCCATTCTCTTCATAATAGGACTCCAGCGATGGTGGGGAGCCCCGCCCCTCCCAGACCAATGAGAGGCCAGAATCCTGATAACTCTTGTCTCATGGGAGTGCATGGTTGAAAAATAATTTTGGAGGGTCCCTGTTGAAGGCCTGTGATGTAGGTGGCTGGAATCTCTGTTTTCTTCCACTGCACAGTACTGGCCGGGTCCCCTTCCTTACTCCTTCTTCCCACCCATTCGCCTGTGACCAAGGACTGTCCCCAGTCCCCCAGAGGGATGGCACAGCATGAGGAATGAGGCTTTGGAACAAATCTGGATTCAAATCTAGCTCAGCCTCTTTAGTACTTAGCTGGCTATTAAGTTGTTAACTGCTCTGAGCTCAGTTTCTTCATCTGTAAAACCAGGATCATAACACTCACATCAAAGGTTTGCTGACATCATGTTAACGACATGTGAACTGAGGTCTCAGCGCAGACCTCATTTAGCTGGAATTCAGACTAGTCTCGAGGGCCTGCTGCACAGTGGTTAAAAGCAGGTTTCAAAGTCAGATCGCCTGGTTTCCACTGCCAGCTCCTGTGCTTATTCACCAACTGTGTGTCTCTGGGAAAGTTACTTACCATTGCTAAGCTTCAGATTCCTCACCAGTAAAATAGGGATAAAAATAGTACTTAACTTGTGGGGCTGCTTCGCAATGAAAGGAGATAATTTACATTCACAGTTTAACACAGTGTCTGGCACTTAACCAGGACTCAATAAATGTTGCCCATTAATTATTAGCCAGTATTAATTTTGCCAATGAACTGGTGGACAAGTCTGTTAGGAGCTGATCTGTATGAGGTTTTGACTAAAGGAGTGAGAAGGGAAATAAGGTAACATCCTGGTGTTGGTCCTCCAGGTTGCCATGCCCAAACCCTGCTGACAAATGGGCGGAGGCGGAGTGAAGGTGCAGGAGCTGTTCTCGGGTACCCGGGTCATAAAGTGTGACATGGGATGGTGTAGTGTCACAGCATCTCCAGGGAATCTAATAAATCTATTTACTGAGCAGCTATGATGTTCCCAGGCGTGTGCTTGGTGCTGAGGATTGAGTGATGAAGGGGAGACACAGCCCCACCCTCATGGAGCCCACGGTCTGGAGGTTTCCTCTGGGCCTACACCCCACCCAGAGGCACCTCCCTGGGGGTACATCCTAGAGGTCCTGGGGTGGCCCAGCAGCATAGGCAGGAGGACGTGCCCTCCCCGACCAGGTCCAGGCTGCAGACGTCCCTGGAGGAGTTTGGAGGCACGGAAGATCAGGGAACTGATGACCCAGGGGGCTTCCAGAAATAGTGGGTGACCGTGAAAGAGCAGACATTCTACAGGAGGGAGTGAATTTAGGGCTATGATGCTTAAGAGGCCACATTATTACCCGAGAGTCAGAAAAACTGGGGGTGGGAGGAAGGTGCAGAATGGTGGGCCACATCCTCAGGAAGGGATGATTTATGCCCCAGGCAGGGCCGGCCCGCAGACCCAGACTCACTGAATACACCCCGCACACACACCATTCCTTCTGCACACACGTGATTAAAACACACAGCCGCACACACTCAGCTCCCCGCAGCGCACTCAGCAGGCACGCACACCACAGGCCCTTCACACACCAGAGAATCCCCTCCCCCGACATCCCACCCCTGCACCCTTTCTCTCTCTCCAGCACCCTGTGGGCTCCGGCGCCTGACAGACCTGGGCCCCCATCCTAGCTCTGCCACTAGACTAGCTGCATGACTCAGTAGAGTTGCTTAGCTCCTAGAGCCTCAGTGTTCCTTTTCTGTAAAACAGGAACCACGAAGAGTCCTGACTTCACAAGGTCGCTGTGAGGCTGAGATGAGCTCATGTGTGTCCGGTCCTTAATGCTGTGCCTGGCACACATCAGGGCTCACACCCCCTAGCCCACAGGTGACGCATCCTCTGTGGATCCTGTGGCAGCTACGGGTCACATAGCACACACGGCACGCTGCCCTGGGCATCACAGCATCCAGCGTGGAAGACCTTCCAGGCCAGGGTACAACCACACACACCACCCCAAAGATCCTGAGTCTTGCCTCCCTTCTCTTGGTGACCCCCTGGAAGGCCCGGCAGAGGCAGATTTGCCAAGAGTGCCCACGGAGCCTGAGGCATCAGATACGGCCCAGGAGCAGCTCTGCAGACGGGGGTTGGGCCGGACGGCCTCAGACCCAGAGGTGCCTCCCTCTCCTCCGGCCCATCCCTGCAGGACTCATTCAAGAAACCAGTCTCGCAGCTGCCTCCCCAGCCTCCCCCATCACTCTGCACAGCCTTTGTTATCTCAACTACTTTGAGAGAGTTCCCTTTTCTCCCCCTCGACTCCTCTGATGCTAATCTCTCTCCATAAATCATACCCTCTAATCTTTTCATCACCTTTCTCTGATTAAAGCGGCCTGGGGGTTGGGAGCCACAATCCTCGACTAAAACGCTTTGATGTCCAAACTCAGGCCCGAAGCGGGGCGGTCCTGGCGGGCGGTCACCCACCCCGCGTGGCAGGCCTGGCACACGCACCGGCCACGCGGCCACGTTCCTGACTCGTCCTGGGCTGCCGCCGCGGTCCCGCACCTCGAGGATTTCACAGATCTCTTCATGAATATTTCTCACTACATACTGGATGTCATTATTCTATTGAGAATCAATTAGCCCAAATGTTGTTATGACAGCTACAGAAAAATGATATTTTTAGCTTTCCTTTATGCTGCTCTGTCTCTTCACAGAATTATTGAAAACCTTAAAACTGATCTAGTGGCGACATGGGCCTCCGTGGCAAGCCAGGAGCTATTGATCTGGGGCTGGGGATTTATGGGGAGCGCTAGGCTTTTCTCAATGAAGTAGGAGCTTGTTGGAAACAACTCCCAGGATGCCAGGCAGAGTGTGACCTCGGGCAAGATACTTACCTTGTCTGAACCTCAGTTTCTGCATCTGTGAAATGTCAATAATAATCATTCTCGCCTTTGGTGTTGAGATAAAGATAAAATGTGACCGTGCATAAAAAAGCACTTAGCCAGGCCTGTGACAGCACCACAGCAGGCGTTCCCCACATGAGTGGCCCTACAGCCTGGTGGCTAAGCAGGAGGCCCTGCGGCGAGGCTGCCTAGGCTCAAGTCCCAGCTCTGATGCTTCACAGCTGTGTGACCTTAGATAGGTCGCTTAACCTCTCTGTGCCTCAGGTTCATTATCCATAAAATGAGATTCATCGTACCTACTTGATAATGTTGTTGTAAGCAGCAGGTGAGCTCATACAAGTAAAGCACTTAAAAACCCAACCTGGCTAAAAAAGCATCAGACCTTTTTAATGCAGGATGGCTGCTGCTCTTACCTGCTTCCCACCTTTGTTCAGCCGACCGCTTAGCCCAGAATCTCTCCATTCCCATCCTTGTATGTTCACATCCTCTGAATGTTAAAATCCAGCTCAATTGTTACCTCCACTGCTATGCCTGATAGACAGAGATCAGGGCGCTGGTTGCAATCATCGCTAAGTGACCATGGACAAGCCAGTTAAACTCTTTGTCTTAGTTTCCTGGTTGTTAGAAAAGGGATAATAATAGTTTCTTTGCCCCTGAGAAGAGGGGCTAGCCCTGTCCACTTCTGAAGCGGGTGGACAATTCTGCATTCAAACACCAGTCCTCCCTGGATAGCTTCTCAAGATCACCTGCACACTTCTTCCCCCACAGGAGCAGTATTACAGATTTACAGTAAACAAGGAAGCTGTTTTACGGCAAAAAGAAAAAAAGGCATCCTTGACCCGGAGGCCCCAGAATAGAGTAGCAGAGGAGGCGGTTCCAGGATACCCCCTGCAGCCACGTGCTCTACCAAGACCAGAGCTGGTGTCAGGAAAAAGTTTGAACCCATCTGACTACCTTTGCTTCCAGCCAAGTCACACCCCACTCTCCCGTCCAACGGGTTTTGTCCAGCTGGAATTTAACAGCAGCTGATGGCTGACATCTTTTGGCGGAGAAAGAGCCAGAGGAGCAGGCTGGTAGGTTCCCCCGGGGACCCCCAGTGTGCCCGGTAACCTGTGCTTGCCACCCCTGGTTCTCTGCCTGAATGAATCCTTGCTCTGTTCTAAGGCTCAGTGGGAATCAACTGTTATTTATACAGTCCCCCCAGTCCCTTCATCTGGGATTACCTTCTCTTCTTTCCCATGTCCCCCATTGCACTCTTTCTGGCCACTGCTATAGCCCTTGTCACAGCCGCCACCTCTGACCCCAGTTCTTTGTGTGCAGTGCTGTCTCCCCTGCTGGAGCATTAGCAAACAGAGAACCAAGACTTGGCTCTTTACGTGCTGAGTGTATTTGCTCTGTCTTCCTTGCCTCAACACTGCACTGTCTCCCAGTCACAACTGTCCTCTCTGGAGACTGCCCCACCCACTGCTGTCCTCTCCTCGGCCTCTGGAAGAGCACCCTGCTCAGCCTTGTGACCATGATCACCCCATACAGTTGTGCAGGCTGTGCACTGCACAACTCTATGGAGCCATTCACGTAGACCATACAAATAATGCCCCTATGCTCCACAGCAGCCCTGCCTATGCCAGGGGTCTTTTAAAGACTTTCATTGATTTTGGATACTCTGACTTTTGAAGGCCCCACCCCATATAAAGACATATCCGTAGACGTCAGTGAATATAGTTTCTTGCTGTGAAAATATTTTGAAAAAATTTTTATAATTTGACTTGTGAAATTATTTGGCTATGAGCAGCTGATTTATGTTTGGCTGTGATTTCTCAGCAGTCATTCTTGAGGATTCTGGGGAAAAGAGAGAATCAAAGCTGTAAATGGGTTTCAAATGTAAAGCAGCTTTTATGACGTTAACAAATAAAAAGGTGACCTGATGTTTTATAGACATTTACTTAAACACCTATTCTTTTTTTCTCTTGCCATTTTCTTTTCACATTTCAGGGTCAATAATCATTTCTTTCAGGATTCAGACATTTGCTTGGGCCTCAAGCATGAACATAGGCCCTTCCCTATTTCTCCCCCGATGACAGACCAGTCTATAACTTTGAAAGACACTTTACTGAAGGATTGATGATAAGCTGGTGCTTCTGTGCTCCCATTTATTCTTGCAGCGTAAGCATAACTATTAATAGGACCCCTTTCACTCCTGATGGTGTCAGTGTGGACTGTCAATTGTATGGTCACCTCCTTACAGGGAAGTACCACAGAGAGGAGGCCGGCAGAGGCCCAGATCTACCCCAGACTCCCTTTCAGGACAGCTGGAGGCCTTCCTCTTGGCCACTCCCGTGGGGGTCCAGGGAAGCTCACCTTCCACCCTCAAACCCATCCCACCACCTCTAGGAATGTTCTAGGGATTGCCACAGCCCGCACCACAGAAAGTCTTTTCCTCACCCCCACCTAATGCCTGCTTGCCAAAGTCCTCATTTCCTGAAGCACAAATGACATCTTTCTTAGAAGGCTGACAATGGACATTTTCATTTCCTTTTGTGAAAACCCCACTCCCATCCACAAGGAGATGCTCTGGCCCTATGACCCCAACAATACAATCGCAAAATATTTCCGCATTGATACACGTCCTAGAATCTTTAATCTACGTATCTTTAAATCTTAACTCCTTCACAGAATAAGGCAGCATATCAACGAATCAGCCCATCAATTTCTCTTTTAGCACCAATCGGATTGTATTATGATTGTATCCATGGGTCCCCCTCCCTGGACTGTGAATTCTTGGAGAAAGATGTGGGTGCCTCATTCATCTCTCTTTCCCCAATGCCAGTCCCATCCTGGCACAGTGAAACACTTACTGAAGGGTAAGGGAATGACTAAATATGACAGCAATTTTCTGTTGGACTATGAGCTCCTCAAGAGCAAGGACTGTGCTTGTTCATTTCTGTCTCCACCATTGTATATGATAGCTCACGGCAGAGGGCAGAATCTCATGCAATATTTGATTGGATGATGGATGGATGGATGGATGGATGGATGGATGGATGGATGGATGGATCACGGAATAGATGGCTGGATAGATGGGTGGGTTGGATGAAAGCTTAGGTGAGTGGATGTTTATCCTGAGAGATTGGTGTCCAGGGAGAAGATAGAGCTGCTTTGATCTCTAATAGGTTTTCAGGTCGCAGCTCCAATCCCCAGGAGGCCTGACTATCCTATGGTTCCCATCCCTGGATTCCCAAGAGATTTTACATATCTTTACAATAAACTCCTTTCTATTTGAGACAGCTCGAGTGAATCTCTGTCACTTCTAACCAAAAGAGCCTGACTCAGAGAGGCGCCCTCCTCCCGGGTTGGAGGATGGGCAGGAACGAACACTTTCCTCTTGGTCGTGTATCTTAGGAGGCATGGCATATTCACTCCCCTTTGTGGTCTTCCCCAAGACAGTGCTGGAAGGCTAGGCTGGTTATCAGCTCCATGGTATCTCAGTTACGTTTAATGAAACTGGCCTGGGGGTTTCCTGGGCAAGTCTGTGCCAAGGGCTGTGTGACTTTTGTGAACCACCTGGTCTTTGAGCTTGAAGTAGTCCACCAACGCCTAGCATCAACTGCAACAGTTGCTGGGTCATTTCAGATAAGTTACTTTCTGTTCTGGGTCACAGTTCTCTATTTATGTATCTATGCAAAGTTGTAAGGAGGTCACAGAGCCTTTCCTGCTTTAACCTTTGCGGTTGTATGACTTGCTCAAGGTCACCAGTATAATCTCTCTGTAAATGCTCTTCATCCCTTGGTGGGGTGGGTTTGAGCTTACCAATCCCGATGCAAAAGCCCACCTTCTTTACAAGCTTCCACAAAAGCGTAGAGAGCATGTCGTGATTTTATCATTTTTCTGAAGATGCGTGGGTTCACACACTCCATAACTCATGTTCTTCTTGCCACCCAGAATTCCTTCACATTTTCACGTTTTAATTACAGATCACTCTTCTAGGCCAGTCCTCTCCTGCAGGATACTTCCCCTGCTCCCTCTTTGGGAAATGTCCTCTCCCTCCTGCAGAGTTAAATACCTCCTGTCTTGCATTTCAGCAGGTCCTATCTCCCTGGGGTGCTCTGGTTTCCTCTGCAGGATAGTGAGTTCCCAGAGGGCAGACAAGAATGTCTCTACTCATCCCTCTTTCCTGGCGAGGAGCTCACTCGGGGCTCTGCACACAGTAGGCACCACTGAATATTTAATGGTATGGACAGCCAGCCAGTGATCTTTATGACCCTGTAGAAAGATAGCTTATGACCTAGTAAATATTCACAAATCATTGTTAGATTTTTTTAAAGCCAATCACGAGACAGCAAGTATTATATGATATAACATTTTCCTAAAAATGTATTTGAAAGAGTGTAGGGAGATGTGCATGTGCTCAAGATATTCATTCACAGCAGCAGGATTTGGGGAAGTTCTTATTTTCTTCTTTCAGCGTATCTGTCTTTCTAAGTGTTCTAGAATGAGCACGTATCACTTTCAGAATGGGAAAAAAAGAGAAAAGCTATTTAAAAATAAATAAGTAAATGTTTGCTTAGTGAATGAAAGAACAGATTCTAGTGTGTTACCAGAGACTGATTTGAGCTGAATCTTGGAGCAGAAGTCAGCCTCTGGTGCCCAAGTCCCCCTAACCCCCCAGCCATTGCTACTGGAACCCCAGAGAAGCTTCTAACTGTAGAATTGCTCCCAAGGAGTTTGCTATGACCATCGTGCTTCAGTAGGAGTCCTAGTGGTACCACTTTTGCTGACAGCAATGATGAAAACCCTTCTATGTTTACAGCACTTTACAGTTTACAAAGCAATTGTGCATACACTTCCTCATTTTCTCCTTACAATCCTGCAAGGCGAGCATGAATGCCTCCTAGTAACAGATGAATAAACTGGGGCCTAGAGAGAGAAAGGAGGTCAAGATCACGCAGCTAGCAAGGGATAGAGAGCGCCCCCACCCCCATCCCCGTGCATAAAAATTCCCTCACTAACGCATCAGACCAGGCGTCCGGGGTGACAAGGCACCCACATTTCTTTGTGCCCCAGAGCGGTTGGATTCCTAGGAAAGCAGGTCTGGGGACAGGCACTTCCTACCCGGAGTCCGCACTGCTCAGGGGCTCTCCAAGAAAGGCCCCCCCAGGAGAAAACCCTGTGTGAGAGGGTGCGTCTGCCACGGCCCTGCGTCGACCGCTGTCTTGCAGCAGCAGCTGCTGCTGCAGTCTCTTGGAGCAGAATCAAGGCCTCTGTTCTCTTGGGCTGTATTCTGGGAAGGAGAAGCACAGAGATGGCCCCCCAGGCCAAGGTTGCCCACAACCAGAAACAACCTCCTGTTCCGGAAAAATCCCTCTGAACTCAATGCAGAAGGACCCTCAGAAATTCCCCACTTGCTGCCACTATCCCACCAAAAGTCCGATTCTCTGCTCCTCTACAAACCTCATGTAGGTCCATTGGGAGGCATCTAAAATTAATTACATTTTCTTTATAAAGTATAATTATGATAAGAAAAAATAAAATACAAAGTACTAAGGAAGATAGTAAATATTGAGTTTGTATATAACTTCCAAATTAAATCCTTTCAAATGTCTTAATGAGAAATCTGTTTGCTCCTAGAAACAAATTTTTTCAATATCATATATAAAACTGGAAAAGATTACACACAATTGATCAAATGACTCCACACAAATAAGCAAGACTTTTAATGAGGATCTTTTCAAATTCTTGACAGTTACCATCAACAAGAAAGTTTTTTCTCACATGTGAGTGATGAACTATTTAAAATAATTTTAAACAAGTATTCAACACAGCGACTGAAATTGTATTTACAGAATCAAATAGGTCTTTTCTTTATCGACAAAAGTAATGTTGGAATTTCTTGTGCTCAAGCAAAAGGGTGCAGGATCTAGTCAAATTCTTTCACACCAAGTGTTTCAAAGTGATGCACCTCTATTCTGCAGGCCAGGCGTGCATTGTGAGAGCAGTCAGGCTGCAGCGAGCAGGGGTGCCTCTAGAAGGACAAAGTAGTTAAGGAAGGACAGAAATATCCAAACACACGTGAAACGGGAACCAGGGTCACCACTGGGGCTTCATCACCCCCGTGTCCCCACCTTGACCCCACCCTGGGCTGGAAACACCTTGGGCACCTGGAACATGAACTCCAGCTACTCACCAGGGCCTTTTGTCCACCACGGACAGGCGTCTACTCCAACATTGATGGATGTAGTAGATGTCCAGCTGGAGGGTGCCTGCTTGACCACACCCAGCCCATCCCAACTAGCTAGCCACCTGCAGGAACCTCAGACTCCCATCCATCAAACCCCTCCAAGGAACCCCAGCCCAGGCTGCTCCCTGCCAGAGACCACCAGCTCACGTATTCCAGATGTTCCAGGACCACCTGGCTACTCTGAGGGTAGGTAGGGATGATATTTATTGGCAAATCAGGTGAGCAGCTCGGCTTAGCGTTTCCACCTGCTAAGAGAGGCTGGAAGAACTAGAATTTTCCAGGAAGAATTTTCAACCAGCTTTGGATCAGCGGTGGAGTGCTATAACTGGGAGAAGGAAGCCCAGGGGAGCCCACCAGAGCAAAAAGCAAACTGGGCTTGTGCCCAGATCTAACGCCATTGAAATGTTCAGCCTGCCCTGGTTATCCCAAAGGCCACAGGATGATGGGGCCTTGGTCCAGGTGGGCTCCAAGAGCCCTTCCCCTCTCCCAGCGCCCCAACGACCCTCTGAAAAGACCTGAAAGTACACTGGGGCTGAGAATCAGGTCCAAACCACCATGGAGGCATCAGTCATGGGAATGTGAGGCATGGGCTGAGTCCTGCATCTTTATTGTTTCTGATGAAGGAGAGGAGTTGGGAGAGACAAGGAGGGAAAACGGTGCTGGGGTCGGGGGTGATGGTAGGAGAAGACCTACTGGAGAGGGAGAGAGCAGGATTCAGAGAAAGAAACAGATGGGGAGAGAGAGATACAGAGCTGGACTCCGGAGAGAGATGGATGGAGAGAGGCAGAAATGGACAGAGATAAAGAGACGAAAGAGATGGAGTGAACGGCAGGAAGACAGATGCAAAGAACCTAGAGGGAAAGAGGATCAGGATGGAGAGAGAGAGAGCCAAAGAGGAGGAGGGAGGCGGTGACAGCCAGCCTTGAGCCGAGGGGAGACGGAGAGAGGGAGAGTTAGTATCCGCCTCGGTTCCTCAAAAACTGGACGCAAGCGCCCTTTGGAGAAGTCGCGCTCGGGCGGAAACGCTAACTCCACGGGCAAGTGCAAATGTGAAGAGGCCCTGAGAGCACTTTGTGCAAATAGCAGGCCGGGAAGTGCTGCGCCCGCAGAGCTGCCGGGCACCTCGGAGCCCCCGCGCCCCGGGCTGCGCGCTAATTCACTTTGCGGTCACCTGCCGGGCGGGGGCGGGCGCGGGCGTGCAGGCACCGGCAGACGGAGCGAGCCAAGGGCACCAAGGCCTGCGAGGGCCGGGGCCGGGGCCCTGCCTAATGGAGCAAAAGACAGATCAGCAGAAGCAAGGCAGGAGGGGCAGGAGGGGGAGCGCGGGCACCGGGATGAAGTCAGGGGAAAAGCTGCAGAGGCGCGGAGGAAAGAAGGCTGGACTCGGCGCTAGGCTGGAGCCCTGCGGCTTCCACCTGCTGGGCAGGATATTGAGCAAGACCTCCTGAGCCTCGGTTTCCTCGCCTATAAAATAGGAAAATAAAGCCGTTCCTGGTTACCTCAGAGGGTTTTTGTGAGGCTGAAATGGGAAAGGGTTTGGAAAGCAATAAAGTTCGTAAATGCTGACTAACGGTGCAGGTGGTGATAGTGGCTAACCCTTTGACAACCATGTAAGGGCCTGGCATCCCTCTAAAAATTTTACATACATTTGCTGGTGTGATCCTCTCAACATCTCCGCTTATGCCCATTTTACAGATTATAAAATTGAGGCCCAAAGCAGTTGAGTTACTCATCCAGGGTCACACAGATTGTTGCTGCTTGGTGCACCTGACACTTTGACTCCAGAGTCCAAGATAAACTATAGGGGCATATTTTATTAACATTTTACCAATGAGGGAAAGGAAGTTAAAAAAAGCTGGGGCCTTGCCCTGTGTCCCATTGGCAGTAAGTAGCAAAACGAGTACTTGGGTCTTTGGGTGCAGAGGAGACAATGGAAAGAAGTGGACTGTGGGGTCAGGTAGATTTGGGTTCAGTGTCCTGTTCTGCCACCGTGTGATGTTGTGAGAGTTGCTTTAGCTTCCTGTGATGAGGAACAGCGACCAACTCCGTGATATGACTGTAAAGATTAAATGAGAAGAAGCGTATGAGGAGCCTGACACATAGTTGGCACTCAATAGATTCATTTGGTCAATATTTATCAAGCACTGTGCTGGGTCCTGAGGATACGGTGATGACTAAGACAAAGAAGACCCTTAGAGGAATTTGCCTTTTTATAGGGGAGAGAGATAACAAGTAAACAACTCATAGATTGTGACTCGGAAGGTTAGGAAGAAAATAAAGAGAGTGCTGTAATAGATTCATATAGGGAAACTGGCTCTTAGAGGAGATCTGGGAAGGCCTCTCGAGGAGGTGGTATTGAAACTGAAAGATGAGATGGAGCTAACCTGGAGAGGAGTGGGGAACTGTGTCCCAAGAGGGAGGACAGCCAGTGCAAAGGCCCTGAGGCAGAAAAGAATTTGGTACATTCTAGGAATTGGTAGCAGAAGCACAGGAAATGGGGAGGACAGTGGAAAAAGAGGGGTTCAGAGAGGCAGGCAGGGGCCTGACTCCACAGCGCCATGTAAGCCATGGATTTTACCCTAAGCTAAATGAGAAGTCACAGGAGGCTTTTAAACAGAGGAGCAGAGGTGACATGATCCAATTTACACTCTCAAAAATCACTTTGGCTGCCAGGTAGAGATTGGAGAGGAGTAAGGGTGAAAGCAGGAGGTTGTTAGGAGGTGAGTGTCTATCCGGGCTTGAAAAAAGAGGTGTCAGGGGAGATGGAAAGATGCAGATGGATGCAAAACTATTTTATCGTAATAGAAATGCAAACCGCTGCTCACCTTTTCATCGCTGATCAGTGCTATCTGACTCGGACTCAGTTTCCAGGTCTAGTAGAATGGGCTTCACCAGATTCACTGGGAATGAGGGGCAGTGGTTCCCAGAGATCTTCAGCTGACTTCCTTGCCTAATTGCTGAGTTGGGGGTCAGGTTGGCCCATTGCCCTGTCAAAGGCCGACACTGACCCCAGGACCAGAGACCAGCTTAGCTGTCATCCGTCCTCCTTCTGCCTGCTGTGTTAGACCCGTGAGGCTGCAAGAAGTGATCAGCCGTGGTCCTTCCCTTCAAGGTGGAGTTTTCTGGGAAACAGGTCACTCTGGAGGAGATCTCAGGAGAATAACCAGGGATTATCCTGTTGTGTTTCTTTAAGCATTTGTTGTTGAAATGGAAGTTACAATCCAAGCTAATTTGAATAACAGAATCCCAGGAAAAACACCCTCTAACCACAAAAATGAATATTCAACATTCCCACCTTATCTTCCTTGCTTTGTAGGGCTGTTTCTCAGCTGCATATTAAACGGGCCCTTCATGTGAAGCTGGCAGAGTGGTAGTTTTGCAAGACAGAATGCTGCGGGGCTAAGGTGCTAAATTCAGAACATAAGTCAATGTGGGCCCCCAGAATTTCAAGGTTCTTACAGAGACAGGCCTAGCGCCACAGGAAAGGTAAAAGGACTGAGGAAAATCTGGATCAAGACCATGGAGGGTGTTGAGTGAAAACGGAGTGTTTCTGACCAGCTCCCGGCAGCCCAGCGGTCAAGCCAGTCATGGTCTTGCTGGGACTCACAGGGAACCACCACCACCCCCTCCCCTGCCACCATACCCCCAGAGAGGAACATCTGATCTGTGGCGGTCTCACAGGGTAGCCCCGCTAAATGAGTATTGTGTGTCCATAAGTGTCCCTGCAGAAATCCCACAGGGTGTGTTTACACTGAAAATTTAGGGTCCCCTGGATTCCACTGGTCCTTGGCAAACACTCAGGACACAAATGCTGTGCTTACCTACCTTGCTCCAGCCAGACAGAGCTTCTGTGTACTCACCTAGGTGCACTAGGTGCCCTACGCTACAAGGGTCCTGTGAACACAGCACTAACTTTCCTGTCTCCTTGACTTTGCATGTGCTGTGCCTTCTTCCCGGAATGCCTTTCCTCCCAGTTGGACTCCTGCCAAGTACCTGCCCCATGTCACCTCCACTCACATTTGCCGATGTCCACCCCTACCAGGTTCCCACAGAACCTGCACACTGGGCTGTAATGACCTGTTTCCACGTCCTCCATCAAACTCAATCGTAGGTTCCCCAAGGGAATCTATGCATTTGCAGCACTTGGCCAGAACCCTGCACAGAGCTGAGGCCAATCTGGGCTTGTAAATGTACAAATAAGACACAGTGGCTTTGGGGTGAGATTTGTGAGTAACACAAAGTAGAAAAAGAGTAATCGGTTGGGTGACAGAATTAGGATCTCAAGAGGTCTGACTTGTTGTATCTGTGGGCTTCATCCAACAAGAGGACATTTGACAGAAGTATATGTCATATCCTGCACTTGTATTTCAAACCTTGACACAGGAGAGGAGCCAGAGGGAGAACAGCCTTTTCCATAAAAGGAAAGCTGGGTGTGGTGGGCACCAACAGGTGTGCAACTGGCTGTCATAAACACTGAAGTCATCTTAGACAGAATTAAGAGAGGTGTTGTACCTAGGGCAAGGGGGGAAATGTCCTGATGAATTCCAAAGAGACTCCAAATGATATCCTATGGGGAACATCTCAAGGAAGTAAGATTAAGATCTTCAGATCTCCAAGGCATTGGCCAAAAGAGACAAGAGCAGATGGGTTCAGTGGGGCTTCAAGAGGCAAAATAGGGCTGATGGTTAGAAGTTCACAGTAAGGAAGAAATACTGAAAGTCAAGCCTGTCCTAATATGGGTGGGAGGAAGCTCCCTATCCCTCGAGGTATGCAACAAAGTCAGGAATGACCACTTGGCAGGGATGCTGTAGAGTCTTGCTACTTCTCTGGCCTCTTCTCCTACCATTCTCCTCCCTATTCCCTGTGATCCAGCTACACTGGCCTCCTTGCTATTTCTCAGCCACACCTGGCCTCAGGGCCTTTGCACTTGCTGTCCCACTTGCCTGGAAAGCTCCTCCCTGAGATATTGGCATGTCTCCCTCCCTGCTTCAATCATATTTCTGCCCATCTGTCATCTCCAGAGAGGCACATTCCCTGACTACCCCATTTAAACCTAATATCTGTCCATTTGTTTATTACCTGCCTCTCCCACTATAATGTAAACTCCTTGTGAGCAGGACCTTGGTCTTACTGCTGCATCTCTAGTGCCTAGAAGGGCTTGGCACTTATTAGGTGCTCATTAAATATTTGTCAAATGAAGAAATAAATGATCTCATTTATTCTCCACAATAACCCTTGCTCAATTTAATTTCTACAAAAGGCTTCTCATGGAAGCATATAGTGGAGGAAATCCATCACCAATGGCATGTTCAATGGACGAGACATGGAGACGTGGAAGGGGAGGGAGTTCACCTTGACTGGGTACTTGCCCTGCCAGGCACTGGGCCAGGGGCTTCCTACACACTATTTCATTTCATCTCTACAACAATGCTGTGAGGTTGGATTATTCCGCCCAAATTTCAAACTTCAAAAGCCATATAACATTAGGATGCATCAGTTGCAAGCAACAGAAACAATGCTTGCTAATGGAGGCAAAAAGGAAATTCAATGGAAGGAATGGGAATGTGTACAGAATTGAAGGAAAGAGTGGAGAACCAGGCTTCGAAGAAGAGGAGGAGCAGAGATGAGCCCCCTCAGTCAGGGGAGGTGAGGAGAACTGACTGCCAAGCTCATGAACAGTGTCTGTGATGGGTGATGGGGTGGCCTGAGGGAAATGTACACATCACTACTAGACAAATGGACAGTGGGTGCCGGACAGGCACAAACAAGATCAGACCCTCATAGATTGTGGGTCCATTCCCCTGGTTTTGCAGAAGCTCAGAGAGGTCAAGTTGGCCACATGGGAACAGACACAGGCATCCTGGCTCCAGATGTGGTGTGAATGTCAAGTCTCATCAGGGTTTGTTACCCGGGTCCTTTTTTTAAAAAAAAAAAAAAAACACGCCCTCAAGGAACAAGCCTTGTTCTCGTCGTAGTTGGAGGTCTTAACATCACCGTGGACTTTCTATCACAGTCTCTGATTCCAGGCCCCAAAACACACCCAAGTAAATGCTTTCAGAAACTTCTCTCACTGCAACTCTGATGGCCACTGGATCTCCAGTGAGAAAGAGCATTGCCGACTTCAGGAAGTGACTGTCATAACTTGTTTATTTTCCTGTCTGTTATGAAGCCCTCCTGGGGTGGTATAATCCACAGATACAAGCCCGCTTCACCTCTACTAGCAGGGTTTAAGAAATGAAATTAGACATGTTTTTGAGGCAAAATCTCTCACAGTTAACTCCCTGGTTCGGCACAAATTCTCTTAGCATTCGTGACCAAAGGAGACTCCTCCAAACCATTTCCTGTCATCTCCTCTGAGCTGTCAACTTTGATTATTCCTTTCCTGGTGCTGTGCCTTGTCTTATACTAAAGGAATAATAAATACCTCCTTTCCCCTTTCTGAATCTAGGACTCCGGCACTTTTCTTTCCCGCTTTCCACAAAACTTTCAGAAAAAGCGCAGAGGCTATAACAGCAGCTTCAATAAATCACCGGGGAAGGAGATTGGGACTATTTCTAGGCAGTGACCCAGAAACTGGCTGGTTGGTCCAGTGTTTGGTGAGGCCTACTACGTGCCAGGCCTTCCCTTGTCCCTGCTCTGGGCCCCTGCACTGGGCCGTCTGCCGCCAGGTTTGGCAGGCATGTACCCCCCAGAACTGCTCTCTGTGGTCCTCCATGGAAAGCAGATTGAATGGCCTCTTTTCAGCTCTCATCCCAATTAACCTCTTTGGCCACATTTCTTCACCCTTTTTCCCTGTGTCTTTCTCACCCAAGCTGAGAGACAGTTTTGATGACCACTGACCCCCGTGTCCAGAACAGTATCTGACACTTAATAGACACTCAGTAAATAGCTGGAATGGATGCACAAGTGGATGAATAAGGGAATGAGCAGGTCTCTCATTTCCTTGACTCACACCAGCATCTCTGAATCCCAGCACAGTGCTCGGCACAGAGTCAGTGCTCTAAAATGTATGCTATGGGGACTTCCCTGGTGGCAGTGGTTAAGAATCTGCCTGCCAATTCAGGGGACACAGGTTCAATCCCTGGTCCGGGAAGATCCCACATGCTGTAGAGCAACTAAGCCCCTGCACCGCAACTACTGAGCCCATGTGCTGCAACTACTGAAGCCTGCGCACCTACAGCCTGAGCTCTACAACAAAAGAAGCCACCACACTGAGAAGCCGGCACACTGCAACCCCCACTCACCACAAGTAGAGAAAGCCTGTGCACAGCAACAAAGACTCAATACAGCCAAAAAAAACTTTAAATAAAAATAGAAAAATAAAATGTATGCTATGTTTGAATGAAATCCGCCTCCTGCCTCCCTCACATCTCCTTGCCCCTCTCGCCGATGGAATGTCATCCTCTCCTGCCTCTCCTCTGCCCCTCAATCTTTGTTTGCATTCCTTGGTGTCCTGTCCTTGCTCCTCTACCCCACCCCCCCGCAGAGAGAACGCTCTGTGAGTGATCTCATCCACTCCCACACTTTGGACTTGCATCCCCACACAGAGGCATGAAGCTGAAAGTGGGAAGAAAAAAGGAAAAAAAGTGAAATTGTGAGGTTGGAAGTCCTCAGGCATCTCAGAGCTTGGCAGGTTGAAGGTGTGGCAGAATAACGGATTGAAAATTTAATTTACATTTTGTTTTCCTGATGGAGGAGAATCAGAGAACTGTGAGTATTTTATTCTCTGTAATTTTTCCTCACCAATTCTAAGAAAATATCTAGGATGTCTTGCCTTGGGGACGTGGCGTTGGCTGGGCTGAAAGCAAAAGCAGCCTGGAGCTTGGCACTTGCCTTTGAAAAGAACATAAACTCGGCGAGACGATGATTCTAGATAGGGAGTTTTCAACCTCAGCACAGTTGACATTTTGGGATGGATAGTTCTTTGTTGTGAGGCGTCTCCTGTGCCTCGTAGGATGTCTAGCAGCATCCTTGGCCCATAGATGAAGATAACACTACCCACCCCTCCCATCCCAAGTGTGACAACCAAATGTCCCCAGACATTGCCAAACATCCCCTCAGGGGCAAAATTGCCCCCGGTTGACAATCTGGTTATCCAAAGCAAAAAAAGGATAGAGGAAGAGTCTTATGGAAATTATCCAACTTGGGGATTGAATAGATGCCCCTAGACGGGGAAGGGGGATGTTTCAAGGTTCCAGGAATCATAGGGAACCCTTGCCTCTTCCTTCCTGTTACGGGATAGGCTACAACCAGTAAAAACCACAGTCTCTTTTCTTACCATCCTCCTGGCATAGCATCACCCCCAGTCCTTCCAAAGTGGCATCAGTGTGTAGAAGGAAGGCAGTCTTGGAGTCCCAAAGGCACTTGGGGTGTTGCCTCCTCAGTCCCACTCTGCCCAGATGTCTGCTTATATGCGTCCCCATCTTTCCCCACCTGGGTTCATGGGCCAGGCATCCCTTTCTGCCCTCTGTGCCCTGAGCTGCTCTTGGCTGCCCCTTGTGGTCAGGAGGCCCTACTGTAGCCAGATACCCTTAGATCGAATCTGTGCAAAGTCTGGCAGTTAATGTTAGGATAACTTTTGACAAACTGCCTAAAGCATCCTAAGTCCCCTAAGTGTCTTTTGTCCTCCAAGACTGACTCTTCTGACAGAGACTGACACCTTGGCTGGATCTCTGCTCCCTCCTTGTCAGAAAGTAGTCCTCTACTGAGTAGAAGAGAATGAACACTGTTCTGTAACTGATAATTCGACCCCACCTCCTCAAGATGATCCAGCACTTTAAGGAATATCCTGCTCCACTGAGTCCTGAGTGAGTGACATTGCCCAAATACATGGGCACTTCCCACCCCCATCACTCACACATTTTGCCCTGATCCCTCCCACTGGTAGGCCCTGGGGAACTGCCTGGCTGGGTACCAAGCCCCACCCACCCCTCCCACCGGTGGACAGAAGATGCAATTAGTTGTGCTGCTCTCAGCATGGCCTGTGGCAGGCTCCCAGGGGCCCACTGAGCTGCCCTCTCCTCCCAGGTCCCCAGGATGGAGCCCCATCTTGAGTTTCTGCCTGGTGGACTCTTCCCAACCTGTACAGGTTCTTCTCCACTTACATAAATCACTCCAAACCTTGTTCTGCAAAATCTTTTATGGCAGGAAAGACTCTAGCCCAGAGACCTCACTGGCCATGGGCCAAACCCCAAATTGGAGCCCTTAGAAGGCTCTGCTGGTCACATCAAACCTGGTTTCCTTCTGGCCTGTGGGTTATGATTTCTGTGGGGCATGTCCAGAGGGGAGTTAATTTCCCCAGCCTTGGACAGACTTGTTCAAGTTTTCTCCCCTGTTCCCACACCCTCCATCCCAAGCCCCAAAACAGAGGTTCTAGATGCCCAGGGCTGATGCTACACAGGGGCCTGATTGGTAATGTAATCCCATAGGCTTGAAAATAATCCACTGTTCATATTGATTAAAGTGTTAGTGCTAACCTGCAGGACAGTTTAAACACTTCTCTTAATGTCTGTTTTTCATGTCCTAAATCAGCACACACTTTTTTGGGGCAGCGTCTGTGCTGGGTGCTGTGCACAGCACTTTCACAGATCCCATCCTTCTATGACCTGGATAAAGGCTTCCAGAGCTGACAGAGCAAGAGCCCAGGAGCCAAAAGCAGAACACAAAACGAACTCACTGGCATGAGCAACCAGACAAGATGCAATGTCCTAGGGTCCCACTGTGGGCCCTGGACTTCCAGCAATGCAGTGAACAGAGCTGACACAAAAGAGCCTCCCACCTCCCACAGCCACATAGAAATGCTAAGTAAAGCACAAGATCAAGATTACAAATACTAGTCAAGCTTAAAAGAAAGAATTGGAATTCCCAGAAGTCAGATAAAACAAGGGACCTCAAAGCCAGAAGCAGAAACTGATACTATGGTGGCCCACAGGGGTCTTAAACCTAATGCCTTGGGAGCTGGGGTTTTAATACTCACAGAGCAGCACCATGGCCTCCAGTCTGTGCAGGTGGAGAGCATAAAGCTCTCACAAAGGGTCAAGAAAAACTTTTTCCGTCAGCCCAAGGAAGCATCAGGCAAATTGTTAGGGCTATGGATGGAAACAAATTTCAAGCTGTCTGCAAGAATTCAAAATCCCAAGTGACGGTCATGGATAAGTCTGAATTTGTATTCCCTGGGTGGTGCAGAAGCCCAAGCCCCAAGCTGCCATGCTCGCTCTCTCTCTCTCTCTCTCTCTCTCTCTCTCTCTCTCTCTCTCGCACACACATACACACACACACTCACACACACACACAGAAGATGGTCAGAACCATTAAGGACATCCCACAACCCAGGAAACAACCTGAATATCCATCAACAGGAAAACTAATAAATTACAGGGTCTTCATACAACAGAAAAGTATTATGCAGCATTTAGAATGAGTGATGTATCAATGTGGATACATTTTTTAAAAACATAATTTTGAGTAAAAAGGGACAAATTGCAGAAGGATTATGCTTGTTTATTTTTCCACATGAGTTTTAGAAACACCTTGTCTCGTTCGCAATGCCCCCATTCTTCCCCCAGTAGAGCTATCAGCATTTTTATTGGGATCATGTTAAGCTTAAAAATTAACTAAGAAAAAAATTAACTTTGGAGAAATGAAATAGTTATGAGGTCAAGTCTTCCCATACAAGAATATAGACAGATTTCCCATTTGTTCAAGATTCTTTAGATATACTTCGGAGGTTTAAAAAAATTTTTTTTCATGTATTCCTTGAACATTTCTTGTTAAATTTATTACTAGCTATTTTATCTTTTTATTGATATTGTAAGTAAGCTTGTGTCTTCCATTATATCCTCTAACTAGTTGTATCTACCTATCCATCCATCCATCCATATGGTTCTGTATGTATATATATATGTGTGTGTATGTATATACATTGTATATGTTAATGATTTCTGTATATTTACCTTGTACACTACTACATTATTGAATTTTCTTATTCTTGGCAGTAGTTCCAAAATGTATCTTTCTAGACTTTTCAGATATATAATATCATCCGACGGTTATAATTTTATTTCACTTTTTACATATTTCATAATTCTAATTTCTTCCTCTTATCTAATTTCTTTGACTGCGCCTCCAGTACAATATTAAATAATAGTGTTGAAAGTGGGACCTCTTGTCTTATTCCTGATTTTAATAGGAAATCTTCCAGCATTTTCCCATTACTTATGATGCAGAGATCGATTTCTTCATCTTAAGAAAATATCCATCTATTTCTATTTTATTGAGTTTTTTTAAAATCAAGAATTGATCTTCCCTTTTCATAGGTAAATCATTTCAATATGATGAATCATTTAATTGGTTTTTTAATGTTAAGCCGTCCTTGCATTCCTAGAAAAAATTCCATTTGAATATTCTTTATTATAATTTTAAGTGCTGCTAATTCTGTTTGCTAATGATTTACTTTGGATTTTAAAATTGATATTCATGAGTGAGATTAGTTTGCATTTTCTTTTCATGTTCAATTTTCACTGAGATTTAGTCTCAGTGGATTGCTTGATTCATTTAGATAATTTGGATTTTTTTCCTTTTTTCGATTTCTAGAACAGAGTAATTAATCTTGGAATATTGGAATTGCTTTTAAAGAAGATAAAATTCTCCTGTGAAATGATTTGGTTTAGTGCCTTAGGGGATATAACTCTTTGACAACTTTCTCCATTTTTCCATGGATATTATTACCTTCAGAATATTTTTTGTCTTCTGGAATTAGAAAATTCCTTAGTCATTCTGGTTTTCAAAATTGTTTTCATAGAGTTAAGCAGATGGTTTTAATGGTTAATTTTGTCTCTGTGTTGGTTCCTCTTTATTATTTCTTATTCTGTCTATATCTGCCTTCTAAATTTGTTCTTTATTAGAGCTATAAATGTATCTTACTGTTGTCTTTTGAACCTTCTTTGGATCTTAATTATCTACTGTTATTCTATTTTCTATATCATTAAATTGTTCTTTCAAGTTAGTTTATCTTTTCCTTCTGTTTTCCTGAAGTTTATTTTGCTATTCTTTTCTAGATGCTTTGTTCTCATTCTTGTTTTTTGAATTTTAGATGGAGCATTTAAGGCTATACATTTTTCCTCTGGCACTTCAAGCCTGCTCCCACTGCCTCTCCACCCCCACACAGCACAGGGTGTTTTGTTTTCTGATTTTGTTGTTATTTTCTACCTCACTGTATTATGACCTGAAAATAATGTCCGGTGCTCATTTCAGCAGCACATATACTAAAAACGATGTCTGTGCTATTTTTATTTGAGATTGAGGTTTAATATATAGGCTTATGCATGGTCAATTTTTGGAAATGTCTCATGGGCACTTAAAGGGAAACTGTAGCAGAGGAGTTCTCTCTCTCTTTTTGTCATGTATGTGGTCAACTTTGTTAATTATATTATTTAGGTCTAATTTATTCACATTTACCTTTTATCTACTTACTTTGTCAAACAGAAAATAAAGTAAAATCTCCTACTACTAGTGTGTTTCTCTTTCTCCTTGTAATTCTCGTGTTTTGTTGTTTTGCATTTGGCTGCTACCTTATTAATTAAGTAAGGATCTAGAGATCAGATCACCCTGGATTCTCTGGGTGGGCCCTAACCTCAGTAACAAGTGTTCTTAAGAGAAAAGAAGACACACAGAGGAGAAGGCAACATGAAGACAGAGGCAGAGATTGGAACCATGCGTCTACAAGTTGTGGAATATTGTCAGTCATTGGAATCTGGAAAAGGTAAGAAACAGGTTCTTTCCTAGAATCTCTAGAAGGAACCAACCCTGCCAACACCTCGATCTCAGAGTTCTGGTTTCCAGACTGTAAGAGACTGTTTCTCTGTTTCCAGCCCCCCAGTTTACAGTCATTTGTTACAGCAGCCACAGGAAACTAACACAGCCAGTGTGAATCCTGTCTCCATAGACACGTGACCTTGAACAAGTCTCTGAGATGCAGTGGAAGGAACTGAGCTGGAAGAAAGTGTGAGAGGATTCAAATCTTCACAAAGTTATTGTAAAACACTATGTTGTTATACACACTACCAAATGTAAAATAGATAGTTAGTGGGAAGCTGCTGCATAGCACAGGGACATCAACGTGGGGCTTTGTGATGACCTAGAGGGGTGGGTGGGATAAGGATGGTGGGAGGGAGGCTCAAGAGGGAGGGGATATGAGGATATATGCATACATATAGCTGATTCACTTTGTTGTACAGCAAAAGCTAACATAACATTGTAAAGCAATTATACTCCAATAAAGATGAAAACAAACAAACAAACAAAGACACTATGTTTCATGTGGCCACAGAGGATAGGGCTAAGAACAGGGGGCAAGTTTGGGCTTCGGGGAAGGAAAAGCCTTTCTGAAAGTCAGAACAATCCAGACCCGGAAAGGTGCCCAGCTTGAGTGGTTACAGGGGCCCTGCCGCTGGAGATGTGGAAGGAAGGGCAAGGACCTCCTGTATCGTGAATGTGAAGAACACAAGGCTACAGTTAGAAAGACCTATCCCTGCTGCTTACTGCTGATGACATTTGGCAAATGACTTAAAAGTCTCACCTATAGTATAGGGATAACACAGCAGCGAGGGTTGTTGTGAGGATGACATGAAAGTTACAATTGTAAGAGCACTCACTAAGTGCCAGGAAATCCGCTAAGCACCTCCACTTGTGCTAACTCATTTAGAGATGCTGAATGTAGTGACTGGTGCCTAAGCGTGCAACAAATGGCACCTGTCATGATTTTGTTGTGGTGTTTTTAATGTCATGCTAGAGTGCTCTTGGCCTGCAGGTGTCCTGTGGATTAAATGTAGGGAATCCACACCCCCCACCCCTCCTCAAGGTGCGTGCACATGTTGGTGTGTATGTGTGCTTTTCTGGAGCATGGATCCACAGCTGTCTTCTGAGTCCCAAATGGAGCAGTGACCCGGAAAAGCACAGAATATCTACAGCAGAGGGAATTGGCCTATTGGCCTAAGAGATCCCTTCCAGCCTGGAACTGAGTGAGACGGAGCAAAGCCTGCTGCATTCCGGTGTGTGTCCAGGACAAAATGAGCCTGGGTGTTCTGTCTGATGCGGGGACCCTGCTGCCACCCACGGGATCCTCCTCTCCACTCACTGCCACCTGTGAGCGATAGGAACATTTTGGTGGGGGAAGCAGCAAGAGAAGAAAAAAAGAAAATTTGCAATTTTGATGCACAAGGGGCAATTTTCTACAGACAATCCACAGTGCCTGCAAACGCCCACCCCCTCCGGCGGCTCCACCTGAAGCCCAGTGAGCGTCGTTTTCCATGCTCGTCTTTGAGATAATAAGTTGGAGAGAAGCTTCATATTTCAAATCAAAACTATTTTCCAACTAGAGGAAAGTGGAAACTTTTCAGGCAAATTTCATATGCAGTAACACAATTTCCTCCTGTTCCACTTCTTTTTTCACCTAATACATGATAAATATTCACGATCTCCTTGAGGAAGCACGAGCGGAGAGCTGGGGGGCTGGGGTCGGGATCGTCACAGATGCGGGGTGGAGGCAGCCAGCGGGTCGTACAAAAGTCCTTCTCCTTCGAGGCCTGCCGGGTACCGGCCTCAGCTCCGCTGGCTACCCCAGCTGCCCCTGAGAGAGGCTTCACTCCCATAAGAATTAGCCTTGGCAGGGCGTGAGGCAATCGTTGAAGATTCTTATTATCTTAATAGCTGTCCCCCAAATTCTTCTCAGGCAAAAATTAAGTTCATTGGGAAAATGCCTTGAAGAGGTAATTGGTATAGAAGGTGAGACCTGACACAGATGTTTTTAGGAGGTTTATTCATTTGAAGTCTTCCTCTTTCAGGGGTTAGCGGTCAGGGGACAGGGATAAGGGGACACAAGAGAAAGAAGCCTCACCAAGGGCGATCAGTGGGCCCCAGCAACACAGTAGAAGGTTGATGACAAAAGAGCAGTGGTTGTGTTTGGGAACAGAGAGAGCATCCCTTCTGCCAAGAGATAGCATAGCTAAGTCTTCTCCATGGAGCACTGGCCACTTGCCCAGTACTGAGCTAATGCTTTACCTGCAGCATTACATTTAATCCTCACAGCATCACTTGGAGGTGGGAACTATTATATTTCCATTTTACAGACACAGAAGCCAAAGTTCAGACAGCTTAAGTCTGTTACCTGAGATCATGCTGCTAGCAAAGTAAAACACGAGACACCATTACACACTCCCGGAATGGGATAATTAAAAAGACTCACCGTACCAAGTGTTGGTGAGCATGTGGAGACTTAGGTTCTCTCACACACTGTTGGTGAAAGTGTAACATGGCACTACCACTTTGGAAGACTGGCAGTTCTTAGCAAATTGAAACATACACTTACCCTATGACCCACAATTCCACTCCTAGGTTTTGTTTTTGTTTTTGTTTTTGTTTTTGTTTGGTTTTTTTGTTTTGTTTTGTTTTTTATTTATTTAATTATTTATTATTTTTGGGGGGGTACACTAAGTTCAATCAACTGTTTTTATACACATATCCCCATATTCCCTCCCTTCCTTGACTCCCCCCCAAGTCCCCACCACCCTCCCCTCCCCAGTCCTCTAAGGCATCTTCCATCCTTGAGTTGGACTCCCTTTGTTATACAACTTCCCACTGACTATCTATTTTACAGTTGGTAGTATATATATGTCTGTGCTACTCTCTCGCTTCGTCTCAGCTTCCCCTTCACCCCACGCCCCCTCCCAAACCTCGAGTTCTCCAGTCCATTCTCTGTATCTGCGTCCTTGTTCTTGTCACTGAGTTCATCAGTACCATTTTTAGATTCCATATATGTGAGTTAGCATACAATATTTGTCTTTCTCTTTCTGACTTACTTCACTCTGTATGGCAGACTGTAGGTCTATCCACCTCATTACATATAGCTCCATCTCATCCCTTTTTATAGCTGAGTAATATTCCATTGTATATATATGCCACATCTTCTTTATCCATTCATTTGTTGATGGGCATTTAGGTTGCTTCCATGTCCTGGCTATTGTAAATAGTGCTGCAATAAACATGATGGTACATGTTTCTTTTGGGATTATGGTTTTCTTTGGGTATATGCCCAGTAAAGGGATTACTGGATCATATGGTAGTTCTATTTGTAGTTTTTTAAGGAACCTCCAAATTGTTTTCCATAGTGGCTGTACCAACTTACAATCCCACCAAAAGTGCAGGAGAGTTCCCTTTTCTCCACACCCTCTCCAACATTTGTTGTTTCCAGATTTTGTGATGATGGCCATTCTGATCGGTGTGAGGTGATAACTCATTGTGGCTTTGACTTACATTTCTCAAATGATTAGTGATGTTGAGCATCTTTTCATGTGTTTGTTGGCCATCTGTATGTCTTCTTTGGAGAAATGTCTATTTAGGTCTTCTGCCCATTTGTGGATTGGGTTATTTGCTTTTTTGGTATTAAGCTTCATGAGCTGCTTGTATATTTGGGAGGTTAATCCTTTGTCCGTTGTTTCACAGGCAATTATTTTTTCCCATTCTGAGGGTTGCCTTTTAGTCTTGTTTATGGTTTCTTTCGCTGTGCAAAAGCTTTTAAGTTTCATGAGGTCCCATTTGTTTATTCTTGATTTTATTTCCATGATTCTACACTCCTAGGTTTTTACCTAAGAGAAATAAACACATATGTCCACACCAAGTGGACAAGACTGTTCATAGCAGTTTTCTTCATTGGAGCCGCGAACTAGAAAACTCCAAATGTCAAAAGGTGAATGGATGGATACCTTGGGTGTAAAATACAAGGGAAAACTGCTCCACAATAAAAAGGAGCAAAATACAAATATGCACACTGTGGATGAATATGCTGAGCAAAAGAAGTCAGACACGGGCTTCCCTGGTGGCGCAGTGGTTAAGAATCCACCTGCCAATGCAGGGCACACGGGTTTGAGCCCTGCTCCGGGAAGATCCCACATGCTGCAGAGCAACAAAGCCTGTGAGCCACAACTACTGAGCCCATGTGCCACAACTACTAAAGCCCACGTGCCTAGAGCCTGTGCTCCACAACAAGATAAGCCACCACAATAAGAAGCCCGTGCACTGCAGTGAAGAGTAGCCCCGCTCTCTACAAGTATAGAAAGCCCATGAGCAGCAACGAATACCCAACACAGCCAATAAATAAAATTAATTAATTAATTTTAAAATGAGTCAGGCACAAGTGCGCATATTGTGAGATGACGGTGACAGAAAGCAGATTAGTGGCCACCCACTGGGGGTTGGGGGGCAGGGATTAATGGCAAAGGGGAACGAAGGTAATGGAAATGTCCTATATCTTGATGGTGATGGCAGTTCCATGGGTGTGGACATTTGTAAAAACCCATCAAACAAACACTTAAAATGGGTAAACTTTGTTTCCTATAAATTAAATCTCAGTAAGGCTGCTTTAAAAAAATCCAAAGTACTCATCATGCCTATATGATCTGAACCCTTTTTCTCTCCCATGTCTCTCTCCCTTACCCTGCCAAGAATAGCCTGACTGCTATTCTTCACAACATTCAAACACATTCCATCTTTAGGGCTTTGCCCTTGATGTCCCACTGCCCGCAATGCTCTCCCTGCAGATGTCCACGTGACTCACTCCCTCACCTCCTTCAGATTTCTGTTCAAAAGCTACCTACCATCATGGCCAGCTCTGGACCAGAACTCTGCCACACACACACACACACACACACACACGTAAAATAATACTCACCCCATAATTCTCTAGCCCTTTATCCTTTTTCTTTTCCATAGCACATACCACATACCACACCCTGACATATTATACTCATGTTGGTTTACTGTCTGTCTCCCCTACTAGAGTAAGCCCCCATGACACCTGGGACTCTATCTTGATTGACAGTTCTCAGAGGTTTAGAACAGTGCTTGTTGTGTTGTAGACAATCATTCTTTATTGAATGAATGAATTAGACCCTTCCAACAAGTTTTCCCCATTGTTCTTCCTCTAAAAAAAAAAGTCTGTTAATATCAAAGAGTTCTCTCTCGGAGATGTACCCACTCTACCACGGAACAGTCCTTTCCTCTGAAAATTAGTAATAGTAATAGAATATTTTACTTCTGAGTTTCATCAATTGCCTTTGGGTATTTCCCCCATACTCAGTATTACCCTCCCCCAAGACCACTGATTGGATATTTGTCCTACATTTATGTAACTAAAGAACCTCCACTATGATTTATCACAGGGTATTGAATATAGTGCCCTGTGCTCGACAGTAGGACCTTGTTTTTTATCCACTCAACATCCTGTGATAAACCATAATGGAAAAGAATATTAAAAGAAAAAAATATATATATATAAAACAGAATCACTTTGCTGTACGGCAGAAATTAACACAACATTGGAAATCAACCATACTTCAATTTAAAAAAAAGTTACAAAAAAAAAAAAGAACCTCCGAAACAAAGAACCGTTTTTCCAAGGTGACTTCTGTCTTCGACACCAGAGACTGGTAGGAACTTTTAAAACCTGCAGAATCTCTCTACAGTATTTTTGTTCTGCCTCACTGATCACCCTTCTATATGTATATTTATTTATTTACATAATTGGGATTATACAGCACGACAACATATAGTTCAGTATTCTGCTTTTTCTCATTAAACATTAGAGAGTATTTTTCCATGTCATTAAAAATTCTTGGAAAATGTAATTATTAATGGTTAAGGAATGCTGTATCATATAGATGTACCACAGTTTATTTAACCATTCTCTTATGGTAGAATATTTAGGTTGTCTCTTTTTTTAAAGCAGTTTCAATTATAAATAATGAATGGCATTGTGTATAACTTTTGGCCTGATTTTCTGAGTATTTCCTAGAGGCAGAATCCTAGCCCCGAAGGATATGAGTTTTTTTGGTTTTTTTAAGGTTTTAATACAGAGTCTCCACTTGTATTTTAAGGTTTCGATACCTAGTCCCAAATTGTTTCTCAGAAAAGAGATGTCAGTTTAAATGACCTACACTAGACCATGAGAGTGCTATGTTGCTTTATCCTTGCTGGCACTGGGCATTACCATTTCTTAAATCTTTGCTGATTTGGTAGATAAAATGCTAATTTTGTCTTAATTTATATTTCTTTGATTACTGGTAAAGTGGAACATCTTTTTACATGTTTATTGACTATTTGTATTTTAATCTTCTGTGAATTGTTTATGCTATTTTCCCATTTTGTAATTGAAGTGGTAAAGTTAATGAATTGTCAGAGCTCTTGGTAGGTAATGGAATGGGGATATTAACTTTTTAAGCTATACTTGTTGAAAATCTTTGTTTTTTAGTTTGTTTTCCTTTATTTTATGTATTTATTTATGTATGTATTTATTTACTTATTTAGGCCATGCCTCGTGGCTTGTGGGATTTAGTTCCCTAACCTGGGATTGAGCCAGGGCCCCGACCCTGAAAGTGCCAAGTCCTAATCACTGGACCGCCAGGGAATTCCCCATTGCTTCTTGAAATATATAAACCTTTAACTCTCTTTTCTGTGGTAGATGTTGCTTTGTTTTGAAAGTCCTTCCCCCTCCCAGGATGGCTTAAAATCCTGCTGAGTACCAGGAACATTGCATAAACTATCTCCTGCCACCCTCACTTTGTTACTTTTTATTATGTAAAGTTTTGAACAGATACAGGAGAAGAGAAAATAAGTGTAGTGATTGTAGGATTTGCTTCAAGATAATCTTTGGGGGTGCACAGGGGAGGTCATAGATCCAATGGGAGGGGTCATGAGTTGATGGTCATTGTCATTTGGAGGTTCTTTCTACTTTTGTAAGATGACATGACCTAGTTGACACCTTAGGGGGCCAAAGGTAGCCATTTCCTGGCCCCTTTTCTATGACAGGCACTGCCCTGGAAGTCTTGCATCATCCCATTGGTCCCTACATTCACACTTAGAGGAAGGACTCATTAGTCCCATATTACAGATAAGGACATTGAGACTCAAATGGATGAATTATCCAAGGTCACATGAGTGGGAAGTGCAGAACCAGGATCTGAACTTCGATCATCTGACCCAAGTTTTGTGTTTTTCCCACCGGGCCATCTAAGTCCTTGGAGGCAGGAAATTAAATGGAAGGGAAGATGGACTTCTCTGATAGAGCTTGGCTTACTCCCAGGTTCCTCCCAGGAACCTCTCCTTCCAGGAGAAGGGCTAAGATTAGAAATTAATCTGATTTTTTAAAAAATAAGAAATGTATGCAGCATAGTGATTGTATTTAATAATGCTGTATTGCATATTTGAAAGTTGCTAAGAGAATAGATCTCAAGTTCTCATCACTAGAAAAAAATTTCTGTAAATATGTATGACAGATGTTAACTAGACTTATTGTGTGATCACATTGCAATATACACAAATATCAAATCATTATGTTGTACACCTGAAACTAATAGAATGTATGTGTTAATTATGCTTCAATTTTTTAAAAAAGAAAGAAATGTAATACTTCTTGTTCAGCTGACTTTAGGGACCATGGTTCAGGCCTGCTACTCATTCATTTCATCAGTCCTTATTTGAGCAATCATTTTAAAGCACCAACAGTATGCCAAGCCCTATGCTAGGACAAGAGCGTAACTAAAAATTAAAAGGACAGACAAGTTAGAAAAGTCCAGCACCAGCAATATCATCAGAGTCACCCCACCCAAATGGTCCCCTGGACACTACGTCACAGACATTTGGCCAAGAACCTTCTTCCTAATGCAACACTTGGATTCACATGTCTAGTGTAGTAGTCAGCTAGTGCTATAATGATGATGCTGAATAACAAACAACCCCCCAAATTTCAGTGGCTTTCAACAGCAAGCATATATTTCTCCCTCATGTCTGCAGGTTGGTTTCTGGGGCCACTTCCCCACCTCCTACATTTGGGATCCTCATTTTTTATCTTCCCAAATATATAAGAAGTTCACCTGTATACAACAGTCTAGCACACACACCCTGATTTTGATGATACCAAAAGTGTTTTCAAGACAGTGAAGTTCTGTATGAGTTTGTATCCTCGTTAACAGTATTTAAGTGGCTATTATTTCTGGAAAGCTGAAGTAGGCATGGGACTGGTGGACAAAATTCCCATTTCCCTGGTTGTGACTCCTTCTTTGTCTCACTCAGAAACCATGTTGGAATTTGAAAAAATAAGAGTGTTATCAGAATGGTGAGAACCTTGAATCTGCTCTGCTTTATCTTTTTTCTTTTTAAATAAATCACCCACAGCACTGGTACTGTATTCTTCACCACAAATCCCTCATGGTACATCCTACCACTGAGAACTGCTGAATTACACAGCAGTGGGTAAGAATGGTAAGTCTGTTAGCTCTTTGGACAGCATGTATTAGTTGAGCATCTACAATGTGCCAGGCACTGGGAAGATCCTGCTCTCAAAGGTTCACATTCTAGGGTGGAAGGAGGGGGAGACAGACAATAAGTAAATATATTTTTTAAAAGATAAGTGCACTATATTCAGGGGAAATAAAGCATTACCATGGGCTAAGTGTAAGGAGGCACATCAGGGCAGACCTGTTTGAGGAGGATGATTAGAGTTGTCTTGAAAGGCAAGAAGTCAGCCGTGCATGTCTAGAAGAGCGTTCCAGGCAGAGGGACCTGCAGGGACAAAACCTGAAACAGAAGCAGGTTTGGAATAGAAAGAAGGCCACCCGGCTAGAGCAGAATGAAGGAAGGAAGTGAGATGGAAAGAAGGCCTTGAAGGCCTGGAAGAGGGGTTGGGAGTTTCCTCTAAGGCCAACGGCAGACCCTAAATGTTCCTCGGGGAGTGTCACGATCTAACGTTCTCTCTCTGCTGGCCCCAGGGACCACCTTGTAGAGCTGGCTCACCTGGCTGACTGCATTTTCCATGTCCCCTCCCCCAACTGCTCCTCTAAAGAGGAGGATGAGCCCCTGTGGTCCGAGGGAGCCAGCAGCTGCACTTTCCTGCGAGAATTTCCAAGCTTCCACGTGCATTGGAAGCCACAGCATTTTACCTTCCAAGTAGCACTGGCCTTCAGTACACAACAATCTAAATCCACATGGGTGACCTGAATGGTGTGAACACCAGGTACTGGGGTTCCAGCTCACATGTCTGCTGCCCCTAAGCCATCACCAGGCTCCAGTGGAGTCTCTTGGGTCCTGTTGTTCTCCACTGGGTGAAGTTCTTTCAAGTATCACCATTGCTTGACGGCTCCTGAAGGGCTGCCTCTCACCTGAGCCTCAGGAGGCGGCCAGGCCAAGACTGCCCATCCCCAGTCACAAGAGAGGAAACCAAGGCACAGAGAAATGAAGTTTGAGGCCAGAGTCACAGAGGCCTAAAGGACAAGACCAGGAATTGAACCTGAGACTTCTGGCCACAAACCCTGTAGTCTCTGACCTCTTTCTCAGCTCCCATAGCGGAGACAACCCCAGGAGAGCTTACCCTGTGCTAGGCACTGTCCTGAGTGCTTTACACATATTAATATAAAAATCCCACAAGGTAGGTACTAACATCATCCCCATTTTGCAGATGAAGACACTGACACCTGGAGACAGTAAGTAACTTGCTCAAGGTCACACAGAGCTAGAAAGTTGCAGGCCTGAGGTCTGGACCGGACAGTCTTCACCACTCTGCTGTGTTGCATCTGATGCTCGTTTGTGGAAGGGAGGGAGAAAAAGATAGATGAACACAACACACTGCGTGTATATTAGTGGATACGACTGTGCATAGGTGTGTACACACAGACACACAAGAGCGCATGTACACAGGTGGGTGTATGTGCGGGTCTGCCTTTGCGTGAGGTTTTTGCTGAGTGCCTGTGTACCTGCTTTTTGTGAACACAAGCACACGTGAGCCTCTAGCTGTGTCATTTTGTGTGTGTGTCCTCTCATGAGAGCAGGCGTGCGCACAGGCACTGGTGTATTTACGTGTGCCCATGCATACGGATGGGTTGTTTAGCGTAGCCGTGCCCACCCACACGCATGTGTCAGGGGTGCAGGCAGGCTTTCTCATTGTGTGTGTGTGACCTTGAGCATTTGCCCTTGCAGATGGACGTGGCTTTGAAAGCAGGCGGCCCGGCTTATTTACACACTGGTGTCTGCGGCTGTGTTGGTGCCAAGGAGTGCACATCCCCCCCCACCAACCCCCCCCCCCCCCCCGCCCCGGCTCTGTTCTGCTCAGCCCACCTCCAGCCAGGGTTCCACGTGGGAGACCTAGGGAGCCCCAGAGTTAGCAGAGCTGCTCTGCAGAGTCAAGTTCTGCACCAGCCTCCTCAGAAACTCAGCAGAAAAGCAGGTTTGAAAGTGGAAAAATTGATATGCTTGTTCCCCTAAACCCTGAATTCTTTCTCCCTTGGTTTTGGCGGGTTTGGAAGCTGCCTGCAGCAGTTTGGAGAGATGCTGTGTGCAACCCAGTGCAGCCTGCGTGCGATCTGGTGCCCAAGGTCAGGGGAAGGTCACTTGCAGGTGAGCCTCTCAGAGATGCCACTGCCAGTAGGTTGGGAAGTATGGGCTGCCTCCACCCCTGCCTCGGCCCTGGCCCTGCCCAGCCTGAAGCCACCCCTGCTGGCAGGTTCCAAGGAAAAGGGAGGGAGGAGCTGCAGAGTGCAGGTCTTGGGGAGAGGGGAGGGAGGGCTTGGCCAGGGCTGTGAGGCCAGGGCCAGGGTGGGGGCACTGAACCCTCCTCCTTTTTTCAAAGGGCCTTTGGTTTATAATTCCACATCTAAATTGAGTATCTCCAAATAGGCAATCCAGGATGGTACTGTCTTCTGAAGAGGTGGCTGATTAGACCGTGTTCCACTGGTTGTCCTTCCTTGGCTTGCATGAATTCAGCGATGGGCAACTCATCACCTTCTGAAGCCACTGGTTCCTATTGGACAGCTGTTAAGAAGTGAGGGTGTTCAGCATTTCCTGACCTACTGCGTGCCCGGCACAAGGCCAGGTCCTGGGGTACAGAGGAACATGGGGCAAGACCTGCACCCTCCTGGACTTGCAGCACAGCAGGGGAGAAGCCAGCCCCATTTGATCCTTCTCACCATTCTCTTCCTGTCTCAGCAGCTGTTCAGGCCCGTTCCTCCCTCTACCTTGGGACAACACTGCAGAAGGGGGCACACTGTTCTTCCTCTAATAAAATACCTCCATTCCTTCTACAGTTCCTCAAAGGCTGGGACATAGACATTTGTCTCCAATTCCCTCATCACATCCCTGCCCTCCCTGCCCCCCACCCCCCACTGCCTCCTCTCCATCCTTCTGCTTCCCAAGAGAGCCCTGTAGGCAGAGGTATTCACCCCCACAGATTTGGCAAGGCTTCGGAATCCAGGCAGTTCTCAGCCTCCAGAGGCCAAAGTGCTGAAAAGAGAGAAAAGAAAGGAATCCTAGACACCTTCTTCATGTAAGGCAAGGCCCCTGTGGCAGGCTGGGCCTCTCTGACTCAGGAAATCCCTGGACGCTCTGCCAAAGACAGAATGTGAACTTCTCTCTTGATACCAGTGCTTTAGAACAACGAGGGGACTAAGTCTCTGGCTAAAATGATGATGGTGGGAGATGGAGAGAAAAAGCAGAAGATTCATAGGGAGAGAGAGAGAGAGACAGAGAGACCAACAGAAATAAAAACAGAAAAATGTGCACAGGGCAGAGAGATTGAGAGAGAAATACAGAAGCAGAGAGAGAGTCACAGAAACAGAGTCTCAGAGAGACAAAGATGAGAGGTGCAGAGATCAGAACAGATGAAGACGATCCTAGAGACAGAGAGAGATACTCATGGATTGAGTGAGCAGCTACAGGAGCAGGAAGAGGTGCCCAAGACCCAGGAAGCCAGGAAGACAAGCAGAGAGGCATGACCACAAAACCCCCATACTTCCTTACTGCTCTCTTGCCTAATTCAAAAACAAAAAACAAAAAAACAAAAAACAGAGAGAGATTTGATTTGAGGTCACTTGCAATAAAGATCCATGGTGGGCATAGAAGTAAAAACTCAAAGCCAAACTATTATGAAAAAAAGGAAAAATAATGATACCAGAGACCTAGGTATGTAAACTATTAGTTGAATGGTTTGCAGTAAACCGCTCAGTTTAATGCCCTCGTGAACCTACCTCCTCTTGATTCTGGGCTTGCCCTGTTACCCGTTTGTAACCAGTAGAATGTGGGGGAAGTGTCAGTTCAGAACCTAGGCCTTCAGAAGTCCTGGCAGCTTCTGTTCTTGGGTGCTCTGGGGGAAACAAGCCACTGAGTGAGAGGTCTGACTACACTGAGGCCAGTTTGCTGCTGTGAGGATGCCCCAGCTGACCATGTGGAGAGGCCACATGCAAAACAGAGGCATTCAGACCACAGTGAGAACCAAGGATCAAGAGTAAATAATAAAGCAGTTGTGTGTTTAAGCCATTACGTTTTAGGGTAGTTTGTGTTGCAGCAATAGATAAATACTGGGTTAATACAGTACCACTAAGTCAGGACGGTGGATCCCATCATTCTCTGGCTGATGGATAATATGGAGACTTACAGTATCTCTTTCCTCTGAAGAATCACAGTTGATACTCTCTGATGGTAAATGGTCTGATGGCTCTTGGTGGACCTTTGCTGAAAGGTCTGCCAACAACAAACTCAAAAGAATACGGTCATGTGCACTCACCTGCTGGAGGATGGCTCACCTGCTGAGCGCTGGTTGGTTGATTGATACAGAAAATCAGCTGTTTTTTATTAGCATTTACCATATGCCAGTTTATCCCATTTTATAGATGAGAAGACCGAGGCTCAGGGATGTAAAATGGCTGCCTGAGGTTTTATAGCCAGCACTCATCAGGGCCAGGATTTGAGCCCAGACCCCATATTTGGGCTGTTAGTGTTCAACTAAAGCAGAATAATCAAATCCTCATCCAGGAGCCCTCAATCCAGCACCACCTTCTGCTTCTCAACGACTCAGAAGCCTTAATACTCACCAGAGCCTCTTGTCCAGGGGAAGGGGGGAAGGATGGGTGGTCCTCTCACCCTCCCTAGGGTGGGCTGACTCTTTGATGGGGTCCTTTATCCAGGTCAGACCCCCAGGTGGATGAATCCAGGTGAGCTTCCACACCAGGGCCTGCTTCAACCCTCGCCCACAGCATTTGCTGGGCGCACCAGCGGCCCCACGCCTGCTGGCTTCCCTGCAAGGCCCAGAGGAATCGCTTGACTCTGAAATTGGTTCCAGGAAGACTTTTGCTCCCATTATTCTACTGACTTCCCTGACACCCCCTCCCCTCCCCCAGCACTTTTTTTTTTTTTTTTTTTTTGCACAAAACTTTCTCTGAATTCACCTGATTTTTCCCATCTCCTTTACATTCTTTATGGCAATGGAGAAATAATCACCGCTTCTCCGGCAGGGTGATGGGAGTGTGCAGTATTAACTGTAAATCAGGCAGAAATTGGTGGAAGGGGAAGGGTTTGATGAGGTGCAGAGACATTATATCATTTTAAAGCGCTTTTCTGGTCTCCAGTAATCCCCATGTAAATGAAAAGGAGGCGACGTGCTCTCTCTGAAGCTGCCTTGAGGAACGCAGAGAAAATGCTCCTGGCAGGACACAGGGCAGAGTAAGGCTGGCTGTGGGGCCTGAGGGGGTGTGTGGGAGGCGGGGAGGCAGACAAGCCCAGGGCTGTGCCCCCAACCCCTCCACGCCTGGCTGGGCACACACCTCAGACCTGAATAATCCTGGCAGTGCTGTGACTTCTTGGAAGATAAGTACGTGAGGCTACAGAGCAAGGAGGGTGGTTCTCTGCAGACAGGCGGCGGGCCTGCCTCAAACCCTCCACATCCTGTAGCCCAGTGGACTCAACCAAGAGTGGCACCGCCCTCAAGGGGCATCTGGAATGTATGGGGACTTTGGAGATTTTGTCTCTTTTCATGACTGGAGGCACTATCGAACTTGGTAGAAGCCAATGATGCCAACATCCTGTAATGCACAGAACACTCCCACATAATGAAGAAAGGCCCCTTCCAAAATGACACTAGCTCCCCGCCCCCCCCCCATGCAGTCCTCATATAAAGAGTTTGATTTTCCTGAAAAATAACTATCTATCAAGACCCATCACAACAGAGGCCATATCACCAGGGAAAGGTTCATGCCCTCCTGGGTTCCTTTAAATTTAAGTCAATTAGTCTTCTAGGTTTACTGACTGCTGGCTTAAGTGAATTCAACTACCTGTATTTCATCCAATCTAAGATGTCATTGATCATAAAGCTAATCATTGTTTCACATATTCATAAGAAAGGAAAAATGCTGTGACCCAATGCTTTCTCATCACTTAGATGTTTGCTTTCTGCTATTGAAAGTATTATTTAAAACTTATTTCATTGTTAATATATATATCGAAGAATATGATAAGTGCAAAGAATATTCTAGTGCAGTGAATTGTTTCAGTATTCCTAATCTTCCTATTCAGGGTCCAACTCTCTGGATCACGTTTCAACTCAGAGTCATCAATGTCTATGTTTTCCCACCCAGTATTGCCCTCTGAGACATCAAGAGTGTAGATGATGCTGGGTTTCTTCAAACAGTGCTCCACTAGAATCTCTGGAATTTTATTCTGAGCTGGGTACCCGTTTTGCATTTGTGATGCTGACGCTTTCTCGATCTTTCCAGAAGATGTCAACAGAAGGTTTTCAGACAATAAACAATACTTATTTCCTTACTCAAATTGTTGCAGAATATTTTGTTGACTGAACCACTGAGGGGCTGGATGCTAGTGTCCAGTCTGCCTCCCAGCATAACCACGAAGACTGCATGTGCTGAGTGAGTAATGGCTACCTCACCACCAGTGTCCAAAGACGAGTCCTGATTATAGAGATGCTAAAATGGGAAGAAGAGGAAATCCTAGATGCTATCTATGAAATGTATGATATTAGAAAATTAGTTGGCCTGTATGGATACATGCCCAGAGCTAGTAGGCGTAAACACGTCCAGGGAAGCTGCCTCAGAGACCAACACCTGCAGATGTGCCTGGGGTGCCTGTCCAGGGCAGTGTGTGTAGATGTGCCCGTGTTGTACGGCTGGCAGATTCAGCATGTAAAATACAGGACACCCGGTTAAATTTGAATTTCAGATCAAAACCAAATAATTTTTAGCGTAAGTCCCAAATATTTCATGGGAACATTCTTACACTAAAAAAAGGAGGGGGGGGTGGCGGGTATCTGAGATTTATCCTGTATTTTATCTGGCAGCCCTACTGTGATACCTAACACAAAGCTTATATGTGCGGGACTTAGGTTCCTGCAGGACTCTAGCTGTCCCGCTGGCTCTCCCCTCAGGCACTTGAGCTCAAGGCGCGGGTGATGCAGGGATCAGGTAGTCTCGCCTGAGCCCTCCTGGCTCGTTTATAATAGCCTAGAATCAGCTTCAGTTTGATTCATTTATCGCTCGTACTTCACTTTGTCGGTGATGAGGTTGGGATAACAGGGAGGAGATGGGCCAGGCCCGAGGAACTGGGGGTCAAAGCCCAGTGCAAAGACAGACCTTTACAACCTGGGATCAGGCTCCAACAGAGACACCCAACATGAAGCAGTGACTGACCAAGGGGCTTGGGAGGATTTTCCAGACCAGGATATAATTTGAACAAGCAGAGAAGTGGAAAGAGATTTCCAAGCAAGGGAATAATTTGTGCAAAGCGGCATAAATATAAAGGTGCCCGGGATCTCTAGGAAAAGAGGGAAGTCCAGTATGCCTGGACTAGGAGGTACCTTGTGAGGAAATGTGTAAGGAATCAGGTTGGTCTCCTGGCTTTGTGACTTCATATCTGAGTGACCTTGGTCCGTTAGGTACCACTCTAAGCCTCAGCTTTCCTAAACATCAAACAGATAAGTACTCAGCCTCAGAACTCCTAGGGCACTGAACAATTTGTTTGAAAACCACTTCTGAGGGCATGAAGATTAATGAGGGGTTTCAGACATGAGACACACATGATCAGATCTGCTTTAATAATCATAATAACAATAATAGATCTACCTACTGATGGAATACTTACTATATGCTAAGCTCTTTGCTATTATTAAGAATGAAGATAACAGAAGCTACTGTATAAGTACCACATACCATAATATCATGGCATTTGGTGCCAGACGTCATGATAAGTATTTACTTGCTCATTTGATCTCCACAACATCCCTCCAAGCTTAGTTGTTATTAGCCACATGTCTCAGAGAATGAAACTGACATGCAACACAATGACTAGACTTGCCCAAAGTGGCACAGACATTGGTGGCAGTGCCAGGACTGGAACCCAGACTGCTGACATTTAGGCCCAGTTGCCATTTCTCCCCAAATAACTGAAACTCCTGAAAAGCCACCAAGGTTCCCTCGTGTAGCACATTCTGCAGCCTTCCCTGGGAGAAGGCAGAAACCTTGTCTCTCCAGGCAAAAAGAGACACTAGAATCAAAATTCCATGTGCATCCTAATTTCTGTGCATATTTTAAATGACAAATCAGGCTGTAATTAGAAAGCCCCTAACCCAAATTCAAGCCATATGCAGACAGGCTGTGATCAACATCCACACAGGGGTCGGCTCAGCTCAGGGAACCAAGTCGCTGAACTGGAGGTCCCCAGGGGATGCAGCCTAAGGGACTAGAAGCAGGCGCCTGATTTCTCTGCCAAGTGCCTGCAATTACAGCAATTCTCTCAGTGCCACAGACTCCCAGGAAAGAGTCATCTGTCGTCCCGTTAAACTGATTAGGAATCACTTTCCCTGTTTCAGCGTCATTCCTGAATCTCAGCAGTGAGTAAATTTCCTGGCCAGGCTTCCAAATTAACATGGACCTTAATTCTTCCAGGATCATCCCAGATGCTCTTGGCAGTCCTGCAGATTTTGTTTCTGCCCTCTTCCCATCTGGCCAGGTTTGTTCATAGCATATTACCCGGATAAGAGCGGTGTCCACTACTTTCAGGCCTCACCTTAAGGATGCTCTGCAAAAAACAGTTCAGGACATTTAGGGTCGTGAGGTCCCTCTGAAGCTTGGGTTGGCCTGGGTGGTGGAAGAAGGCAGCCTCTGGGGTACCCATTGAGACAGGGCATGCCATGAGACAGGGCATCCTGCTGCTCCTGGCCTTGACGGGGTGATGGGTTCTCTATCACACCCAGCTCCTGGACACCTGCAAGGTGCTCATCCTTGGCCCTTTCCTGGTGGTTTCTCACCTTCGTTGGTATATTAGTCAGCTGTTTGTCACAAGGCAACCTCAAAATCACAGTGGTTTACCACAACACACATTGTTTTTCAAATTCATGGGTCTACAGGTCGACCTAGGTTTGGCCGATCTAGAGTGAGTTCACACAGACAAGGCTGGACCCAGGCTTAGGGTTGGGTTCAAGTCTCCTGGGCATGTCGCATTCTGGGGCCAAGGCTGAAGGGGCAGCAGCTGCCCAAAGCATGCTCTTTCCATAGCAGATGACAGGGGTACAAGAGGTCTGAGGGGAAGCAGGGATGCCATCTAGGTCTCAGCTCCCAGCTAGCATATCATCACTACTCTCCATATTCCAATGGCCAGAGCAAGTCATCTGACCCTGTTGATTGATCACCAACGGGGAGGAGAAATATACACTGCCCGCTGTGGTTGCAGAAACTGCAAAGTCACATGACAAAGGGCGGGGAAGTGTCATTCTAACCCGGGGAGGGACTAAGGAATTGGAGCAACAAAGACAGCATCATCTGAGTTCCCACTGGGACGTCTGTTCCTATGTTTGCAGCGGGACATCCTGGCACACCTGAGATAAGCAGTGAGCCCGACGCAGAGGCTGTGACTCTGTGCACATCTGGAGCTACCATGGGCTTAGGGGATGGGGCTGTGGTTTTTTCTGGAGAGCACATGTGACCCCACTGTGACCCCTGTGACCCTGTGACCTCCCTGGAATCATTGAAACAATAGAAAAACTTGAGCATCTGAAGTTGCAGGACCCGTATCTGTGCCCCAGGTATCCTGACTTGTCCTGGAGAACCCAGTCTTCCAGGGGTCACGCTCAGGCCCTCACCCTCCAGATCCAGAGCTCATTGGGCTCCAAAAGGCTTCAGCTGGCTCAGCAACCCAAGATGCTCACAGAGCACCTCACAGCCGGGATCTCCCAGACACCCCAGAGTCCTGGTCCAGAGACACCACACCGGGCTGAGAAGGGCACCTAAGGGGCCTTTCATTGGATCCCCTTGTGTGCAGATGGGGAAACTGAGGCCCAAGAAAGGAAAAGCACCACAGAGGGTCAGTGGCAGGGCTCTCAGTCTCCTACCTCAGCGCTTTCCCCATACCCCAGGAAACCCAATGGCCCCAAGGCCATCCATCACTTTATCCTCTACTGACCTTGACTCTGTCCTGACTCAATTCTTCAAGAATCCTGGCAGAAGCTGCTGGGCCAGCTCATCTGTTTCTACTTGAATGGCATTTTCCCAGGGAGGGCAAGTTTGTGATGGAACCAGGGACAGGAGCTTGGCCAAGAAAGCCCAGGCCTGTACAAGGGCTGATGGAGAGGCGTCTGGGTCTCAGCATCCAATTAGCACCCTCTGTTCTTGGAGCTGCTGGCTGAGACGGCTGCTGAGCAGCTGGAAGGGAGCAGGCTGGCCGGTCAGCTGGTGAATGAGCACTAATTGGGTGTCAAGCATGCCAGGGCCCACTGGCTCCCCTCACCTCCCCACCAAACTCTCGGAGACCACCGCAGAGAGCCGAGGGGCAGAAGGCAGCTAATTGGTCCAGCCTGCCCGGCAATCCCTTTCTCCACATTCTGATGCCCTGTCACTCAGCAGCCTTTGTCTTCCATTTCAAGGGCTTGGAGAAAATTGTACACATCTGCTGAGAAGTTTCCTGTAAACCCCGGGGTGGGAGGGGAGTTTATTTTAAAAGAGGCTCTAAGCAGAGACATGGTGGCGTTTTTCCCACAAGTGGCCCCAGTTGTCCTGACTGTGGAGAACCATGGGGACAGCCCTCCTACACACTCCTTCACACTCCTGCTTGTCTGTATTTTTAGACAAGAGTTTCCAAGTCACCCGAAAGCTAGTGAAATGCTTTTTGTTGCCTTTTGCCTGGCAGCACCACTGTTCATTTAGGGGGAAAAGCAAAACTATTAATAATACTTCATTTTTTCCACCCTTTAAAGAAGAAACCAGACTTACATTAGGGGA
The DNA here is from genome assembly GCF_030028045.1 of Hippopotamus amphibius kiboko. Taxonomy (NCBI): domain Eukaryota; kingdom Metazoa; phylum Chordata; class Mammalia; order Artiodactyla; family Hippopotamidae; genus Hippopotamus; species Hippopotamus amphibius. Next base: position 30,836,720 of record NC_080186.1, read on the forward strand.
AGCAGGCATGAATCTGAACAAGCGTGTGGGGACACATGCACAGCTGTCCTGTAACCCTTGTTTCAAGGACACGTGACACTCAAAATGTTGAACTTGGAGACGTGGTGAAGGAAGGCTGAAATTTCTTTAACAGGTGTGGCTGAGATGATATTTTGAGATATGAATCTATCCAATCTGTGGCTTTGCTGCCATGTATTTTCCCAGCTCACTTCCACCCCCAAGCCAGTAGTCAGCACCATGCTCATTGACTCAGGAGAAAGATACAGCCAGGCAAAAAACAGAACTAGCCTGCGAATCTCTCTGGGCTTTGTGTTTCACTAGGGAAGGGGCTTCTCAGGCCTGGACAAGTGTCCTGGACAGAAGCAGGAGGAAAGCTGGGCTTTACTCTCTAGCCCATCCTCAGAGGACCTGATAGAAACCAACCCCCCCTCCCCTACCAGGGCAGGGAGGAGAGACAGACAGAGAAGGGAACACCTGTTCTCATCAGCCCCTCCAGGAGGGTCACCCAGGCAGATAGAACTGTGAACGGCCCATAAATCATTCCCCACCTCAAGCATGATCCGGAAATGGCAGAAAGCCACCAGATCATATAGGAAGCCATAGAAGAGTGTTGTAGGGACCAATGACAGGGAGCAAGAGACCTATTCCTTCACCCTCCCTCCCAATGCGGAGGCTCTGCCTAAGAGCCCAGAATTGCAACTCTTCCCAGGGGGAGGGAATCCCAAAGGAAGAATGAGGTTGATTTCTACCCCCTCAAGCCCTATGAAATAAGAGTTCAGAGAAAAAAATTCAATTTAGTAATAGAAAAAAAAACTTTTAAGGTAATATGCCTTACACACACGAATGGCTGGACATGCCATCTGTGACCTTAAGCTTTTTTATATCACCTTCTCAGAGGCCTTCCTTTGCCACCCTATCTAAAATAGCCATTACCCACATTCAGCATCTATCCTCTTAGCCTGCCCTTTCTCACTAGCATTCATCATTTTTTGACATTGCATTAGATATCTGTTTGTTTAGTAATATCCTTACTCAGGAGGCAGGGATATTGTCTGTTTTGCTCACTAATGCACCTGAGCTGCCTGGAAGGAGGCCTGGCCCACAGCAGTCTCAGTAAAACATGTTGAATGAATAAGCATGGTGTGCGCTCAATGGTGACACCTGCTGGTAAGTAGGATATTGCAGCCCAACTCTATTAAACCTTATCACTGCTTAACCAAAAGGGGGAGGGGGTGCTTTTCCAGGTACTGCAAGTGATAGGATTGGGTGTTTTTTTTTTTCTTTGCTTAAACCAACACAAATTTATCCTCTCATAGTTGTGAAGGCTAGAAGCTTGAAATCAAGGTGTCAACAGGGTCACACTCTGTGAAGGCTCTAGAGGAGAATCTGTCCTTGCCTCTTCCAGCTTCTGGTGGCTTCAGGCATCCCTTGGCGTGTGGCTGCAGCACTCCAATCTCTGTCTCCATCTTCGCATGACCTTTCACTGTGTGTGCTCCCAGTTCTGTTTATGTCTTCTCTTCTTAAAAGGACACATTGCATTTAGGGCTCACCTGGATAATCCAGGGTGATCTCATCTTGAAAGCCTTAGCTTAATTGCATCTGTAAGACCTTTTATTCAAATAAGATCACATTCACAGGTTCTGGGTAACATATCTTTTGGGGGTCACCATTCAACCCACAATAGGTGCATAGGAGAAATTTTTCTGGACCTATGATACAGACTTTAGACGGAGCCTGGGGCTGGGTATAGAAGAGGGGTGGGAGTGCAGCATGGGTCTAATGAAGAAAAGGGGAGCATGAGGTGTGGCCTCAGAGTGTAGCCACCAAGCCTCACATTCTGCAGGGCAGTCACCTTCAACTTAATTCTCCTATTCTTTCTCTTTTATTTCAGTTCCCTTCTCTCAATTCTTTATTGAATTTAAGTACTAGGTGGGGAGAGAGAAAGTAAGGAGAGGAGACAGTTGCAAGAGGAGTATGAGGCCACCCTAGAAGAGCTGAAGACTCAGGTAAGGAGATAGAATGCATTTGTCTTGACCTCCTCCAACATCTGTTGAGGACTTTGAGGCTTGCAAAACACTTTCCCAGTTATTTCTTTCCTGGATCTCCCTATGTCCTGTCTTGGCAGGCAGGGCAGTCATTCACAAGCCCCCATTTTATAGATGATGGAAGTTAAGCTCAATGAAGAAAGTGATTTGTTCAAAGCCCCTCCATCCCCCCAGGGAATTCTGGCAGGGCCAGGATTCACACCCAGGTCTCTTCTTTGAGCCTAGATTCTGGTGTTTGAGTTTAGTGATCTCCCACTGGAGAGATGAGACACACAGCTATGAAACAAGCAGTAGACCACATCAGAGCACCAGAATCTGCAGGACCCTGGGCCTGAGGGGTGGAAGGGATAACTCCATCCCCTATAAAAGTTTTTTCTACAATTACCTTCCCATGAATGATATCACTTTATGGCTGGAAATTTGATTAAATGGGAGACTTGAGTTTTTCCAGGTGGGGTCAGAAAGCCAGGTCCTTCCCGTCAGGGCATCTACACACCCTGGTTCTTGTAAGAAGAAACCGCTGATTGCACCCCTGGGAATGTTTGCTCCAATTCATTATCAAACCACATGTAATTATCAAACTGTGCTCCCTTGGGCTGACCTTTAGCTGGGGAACAGCTATATTTAGAGAAAAACAGCCCTTTGTAATTACCCCCACTCAGATTACTTAAAGGTCGGCTGTAGATGTGACAGTTTGATCTGTGGGAAGGGCTGTTTCCAGGATCCCTGGATAATTATTCAAACCAGACAATAATTAGCAAATGTTTTCCGCATATGAATCCATCCCTGTTGTTCAGCCCCAAAAGTGAACCCAAGCGGATCACCAGGCCAAAGTTGGCCCCTAAGGATGTAATAACAACATTCCTCTCATGCACACCCTTTTACAATTTACAGAGAACTTTCTATCTCACCTCATTTACTCCTTACATCAGCCTTATATGAAATACACAGTCCTACTTTACAGATGAGGAAACTGAAGCTCAGAGATTAAGTGGACTTGCCCAGAGTCACACAGATGAGCCAAGACTTAAACACAGGTCTTCTAATTCTCTCTCTTTCCTAAGAAAACCTCTCATTCAGTAAATATTTATTGAGTGCCTACTTTGTGCCTGACCTCGTAGCAGGCTGCAGAAAGGAAAAGAAGACCTCAGCTTTGTACTTTGTGTTTGAAACTCAAGATGCTGGAGAGGGTGTGGCGTGTATGAACCACTGGAGCCCGAGAGGCTGCAGCATCTCTATTGAGTGTCTATAAACCTCCCTGCAGGAAGAACTTTGGACATCAGAAATTATGAGTCAATCTATCTGAAGAGGTTAAGAGGGGTTTTTGGTGTAAATCAATGAAAGACAATGGATGAAGCCTCCAGAAAGGGAGGGAGAAAAAGCGTGAAAATGAAGTCAACCATACCGTCAACTAGCACATTTAAAGCCACAAAGTAATGAAATGACACATGTCGCCTGATCGCAGTGTGAAGACGAATTGAAGACATGAATGACATTCCTTCAAGCCTAATTTTCTTCGTTTTAAAGGACGCTCCTGGAGCCCAGGGCTTCCAAAAATCCCATGGAAGGACAGTTTGGGCAGGGAGGGTCTTAAAACCCCACTTTCCCTTCACCCAGAAAAGCTCCATTTATATCTGTTGTACATTTTGAGCTTCCATTAAATAAAGGAGTCCTTGGTTTTAAAAAATATTAAAACTATTAGTTTATAGACTCAAGCATAGGTATAGTATATAAGGATATTCATAAAGTGCCATGGGTGTCAACTGCACAATTTTTTATTTAAAGAAAAGATAGTCATCAATAGCATCTTTAATTAAATAACTGACTCATCAGTCATCATTCTAAAAAGATGAAATAATGATTTAAAATAATAAGGCTACTATTGATCATTAACCTCTGTTTAGAGTTTACCGCATGTCTAAGTACTTCACAGGCATTAAGTCATTTGCTTGTCTCCACAACCCTGTAAAGCAGGAGTGATGGGTCCTAACATCATCCCCATTTTATAGGTGAAGTGACTGAGGCACAGAGAGTTCACAAGAGGTGATTCACATGGGGTCATGCACTTACGCTGAGCAACACTAACTGCCCAAAGATGGATTAGTGGGTCTGCTGAGGAATAGCAGCAGACGTGAAAGAGGTGGAGTTCTGGTAGACTTCCTACTCCATCTCAGTCGGCAGAAGGATGAAGGCCACCAGATGAATGGGAATGTGGACACCTCCCCTACCCAACTGTGACCCACTGGTGAGATGAACTTGAGAAATGTGGGCTGCGAGGATTAGATGGAGTGCCTTCTGAGTCCCCTTCCAGTTCAGAGCTTCTGTCTTTCCATAATGTGCATTTAGAGATGGAGGGTCTTTTGAACACCCCAGGCTTTCGGACAGCAAGCTCACAAGGGCACACAGAGGTGGACGGAGGGTAGTGACAGTAGCTTCATTGTATCACCAATTAAACCTCCGTTAGGGAGAAATTAATCCCTCTTTCAAACATGAGTTTGAGATTTGCTCGTGCTAGGCTAGAGGACAGCAGGGGTGGAGAAAGTAGAAAAACTGGCAGTCTTCATAAACTTTTAGGATAAATGCCATCCTAACTCTTGTGTAACTCTCCAGGGAAGATATTTATTCAACCCTTCAGAAGCATCCATTTATTTATAAACAATATTTATTTTTCTATTTATTATATCCAGTTTCCATCATTCTATTCAGTAATGCAAATCCCCCAAGACCTGCCCTGGCTGCAGGCCCTTCTGTCAGCTGATGTTTGCTCCGCAGCATCCCAGGGTCAGGCCCTAGGCTAGGCTCTGGGGATACAATGCGGAAAGAACAGCAATGGGGAGCTCACAGTCTATACCTGCACTGTCTGGTACCTGTAGCTATTTAATGTACTTTTTTCATTTAAATTTTAATTAATGAAAAGTAATTAAAATTTAAAATTCAGTTCCACGGTCAAAGCAGCCACATTTCAAGTGTTGAACATGTGGGCAGCATTGGGTCCTGCGAAACATAGGGCAGGCTCGGGACATTTCCACCATTGCAGAAGGTTCCATTGGCAGCTCTGGGAGATGAAGCAATGCCCACATGGGGTGGGAGGTAAGCTTGTTTTCTGTAAAGGAAGCATATTGTACTAGCTATTCTGTATAGTAATGGTTGCTTATCTTTCTAAATATTCTATAATTCTGGGTTTTTAACCGATTCACTCTGGCTCCGCTCAGATTAGTCTGACTGAGTGCGGTAGTGTAGTTCTCAGATACATTTGGACACCAGGAGCTTGGCCTCAAGAGAATTTGGGGAAGGAACACTATGCATGGTCACAACCAGACGGCAGCGTGCAGTGCACCTGCTCATGTGAGCACAGGCGTGTATATGTGGACTCACACACACACATGCTCCTCTGTACATCTGCTCACTTAGGAAGCACACACATAGACAAACACACAAACTCTAGCATGCACAATCATTCACAGACACACTCAGACACACACACTCACACAATTTCACATGCAATCACATCCAATGCTGGCAGATATACTCACACACACACACACACACACAGTGTTGTACACAAACGCGTCCTGCGTTACTGCTAGGTTGTCACACATGATTGAGTTGGCTACAGTGAAGTTCTGTGGCTTTTTGCTGTCCTGATATCATGCAGAAACAGATGGGCCAATTTTTCTTGCATTTTCCAGATTCAAGATAAATGCTTGGGAGCTCCACGGTAACCCTGTCCTTGGGCTCCATCCATTCATTCACCGTTCAGCAAACATCGATTGAGGGCCTAGAAATCAACCAGATCACAGAGGCTGTGCTAACTAAACCACAACAATTTCACCGTGAGTATCAGACTCAGCACCAGGAGGGAGAGGGTGTCATCTGACAGGTTGCAGGGTGCCTGGTCCCTATCCTGGGACCAAAAATGCAAGTGGTGATCCTATCACCTCTCCACATGTCCCTGCCAAGGATAACGGGCTATGGTTGAATTGGGGGTTAAATCTCTAGATGCTGTGGATTCAAGAAATGCAGAGGCAGAAAAATCGGGCAGCTTCAGTCAAACGTGCCCCTTTCTCTTGCCTGCACCTTCAAGCTCGCCCTCATACCCAGCACCTGCCATCAGCACACGTTCTTCCTTCTTAAAAAGACCTCACTTTATTCCACAGCCCCGACTCCCAACCCCCAGCTATTGTTCGAATTGTCTTCCTCACAGCGAAATTCCCCCAAAGAATTGTCGACCCTCACCTCCTTCTCTTCCCCGTGCTCATTGATCCTTCTTTTTTTTTCTTATTTCTAGGAATTTATTCTATAGAAATACAGCACGAAAAATATATAAAAGAAAAACTTTAAGTACTGCTGGTAATAGTATAAAACTAGAAAAAAATCATAAATACTTCCAATAAGAAATTGAACAAAGAAACGATGGCATAGCCATACAATGGTGTATTCAGTTAAAGGCATATGGTGTGTCTCTCTGTGTTGGCTGGAAAAATATCCATAATAAATTCTTGAGTGGATAAAGTTACAGATCAGGATATAATACACTCCACTTACATCACAGATATTGTGTGAAGAAATTTCAGGATAGGGCTTCCTGGTGGCGCAGTGGTTAAGAATCCGCCTGCCAACGCAGGAGACAGGGGTTTGACCCCTGCTCCAGGTAGATCCCACATGCCACGGAGCGACTAAGCCTGTGCACCACAACTGCTGAGCCTGCGAGCCATAACTATGGAGCCCACATGCCACAACTACAGAAGCTTGAGCACCTAGAGCCCGTGCTCCACAACAAAAGAAGCCACTGCAGTGAGAAGCCCGCTCATCCGCAAAAAAGAGTCGCCCCTGCTGGCCGCAACTAGAGAAAGCCCACGCACAGCAATGAAGACTCAGTGCAGCCACTAAATAAATAAATAAATAAATTTTTTAAGTCTTATCATTTAAAAGAAAAGAAAGAAAGAAATTTCAGGATATGCTCCAAACTGTGAGCGAAAGGAGAAGACTTTCACTTTTTCCTTTATTCACTTTTATGTCAATTTTTTAAAATAAATCAGCAAGTATTTTCTGATACTGAAAACTACTGTTAAACTGTAGTAATTATAAAATTTGATTCTAGCTCAGGACTAGAAAAATAAAATTGTAAGTTATACACAATCATCTATGGAATTTATTATATGATAACGAGGTCATTGATTCTTGAGCCCACAGCAACATGACTTGTGACTCTCTGCCTCCACAAAACTGCTCCCCTCAGATTGCCAGTGGCCACCACCCTGTCAAGTCTGATAGTTGCCTTTACTTTCCTTCTCGTATCAGGCACTGTGCCGCACTTTATGTGGGGGGTCAATTTCTTGAGAATTCCTTCCAGTTATCAATCTCTGCCACATGCATCATGGTGGACGTGGAGAAGCTTGAGCCTCAGGTCCTGCTGTCCAGGGACTCAGGGTTCAGTGTACCTCTCTGGGGCAAATATCTGTTAAGATGCTTTATGAGGCTATAAGCACCCTAGATTTGGGAAGAAATTGTGTCCTCCAGCAAGGAAGGGTCTAGCATGATGCCATTTACCTTGCAGCTGAACCCCAAAGTGTAGCCTTGCTTTCTTGGCTGATTGAACCAAGGGCAATGGAAGAATTAGCTGATGGGTTCAGGGAAGCTAGATAGGAGCGAGGGTTTTATAAGTTCCTGTTCTGGTTTGAATTGTGTCTCCCAAAAGTATGTTAAAGTCCTAGAATACCAATACCTCAGAATGAACGGGATCTTATTTTCAAATAAGGTGGTTGCAGATGTAATTAGTTAAGATGAGGTTCTAGTGGAATAGGGCAGGTCCTTAATCTGACATGACTGGCATCTTTATAAGAAAACAGCCATGTGAAGACCAACGGTGAGGCCACCGTGTGATGACAGAGGATTGAAGTAATGCATCTATAAGCCAAGGAACACTTGGGGCTACTCAAAGCTAGGAGAGGTGTGAAACAGATTCTCCCTTAGAAGGAACCAAACTGGTTGCACCTTGCTTTTGGACTTCTAGCTTCCAGAACTGTGAGACAATGAATTTCTGTTGTTTTTAAGCCACTCAGTTTGTGTATGTTGTTAGAGCAGCTCTAGGAAACGAATACAGTCCTGCTTTCCAGGTTCTGAAATGGAGTGAATCACAGTGAGGTTTTACCAGGATGACTTTGCCTGAAGCCACCAGCTCCCTGCACCAATGAGACAAGCAGCAGAACACACAGAAATGTATGAGCTTTGGATCCACCAGACCCAAGTTCAAGTCCAGCCTCCAGTGTGACACAAGCCCCTGAGCTGCTTCCCCTTTGGGGACTCAGTATTTTCATCTATAAAGTGGGCTTTATGTGTGGAATCAATAGATCCCATGTGTGTGATCTCACCAGACTTTGACGAGAAAACAAGGTCACATTGACTTCTCCTGACCAAATGATGGTGGCTCCAGGCTTTATCAGCTCGACGGATGAAAATTAGTCTCCCCAAAGTGTCCTTCAATTTTTTTCTCGAAGTTGCCAAAGGGAATCTCACACATTCTCACAAAACCAGGCAGCTGCCCTCACCATTTGGTATCAGCCCTGTTCCTCGTCTCCCACCTCAGTTCCCCCATTCCCCCCTCCCCACCCCCATCACCATGAAGCCACCTGGGGCATCCCAGCCACATGGAGTGTGGTCAGCCGCTGCCTCAGCTCCTTCGGGGGCCACCTGAGAAGCTTCACCCTTGTCACCCTCCCTGTGGCAGCCTGTGCCTGGTGACTGAGCGAGGTGGGGGTGTGAGGGTGAACATTTCTACCAGATATGGACATGCCACTGAACAAACTCATCTCAAAACCCCCCATCGGGGTGGCCAAGGCCTGGCTGGGCTTACACCAGAGCTGACCTTCTTCCCCCGTCAGTCCTGCTTGCAGTCCATCTCCTCCAGAGATGCCGGTCCCTCAGAACATCTCCTTATCAGCATCTGCTTCTGGAGCCTTCCACCCTCAGCAAGAGCCTCATCCCCACCCTGTCCATCATCAGGTGACCATCATCTGTGCCCTCAGGGCTGCTTCTGGCTGTTTCCAAAGCCATCAGTCTTTGGGGTCCAGGCAGAGGTGGGGAGCTGTTCGCCCTCCAAAGCAGCTTTGCTTTGCCCAGAGCATCACAAAGCCTCCCTGGATGTCTGTCCATTTCTGCCCAGGATCTCTGCACCACAGTCTCATCAGTTATCTCATGAGAAAAGAGTCTGTCTATTCCTGGCCTCCTCCTCCTGGCCAAAGTGCTCAAGCCCAGACCACACGAGGGGCCGGCTGAGAAACAATGCATGTTATCTTCTCCCACCTGGTGCCCAGAACAGCCCTCCCCTGCTCTAAACAAAAGCTGCCCTGTAAATCAATGGTTATGATCTAGACCTGGGGAGGTGGGGGGTGGCGGGGGAGGGAAAGAGGTTGGAAAGAATGAGGGGAGAAGCAGGAGTAGGTCCTATTCTGCATGTAAAACACCTAGCCCGAGCCGGGGCCGCAGCGAGTGTCCAATAAATGACAGCTATTATCATCACGATTATTATTATGAACCACGAAGCTATCACCAGTAGTCGGTCTGCCGGCAGCAGGAGGCCGCGCGGGCTGGGCTGCTCCCTGCTCCAGATCACTAACCCAGGCTAAGTGGTGGTAATTATGACTTTGAGGAATACTCGTAACAGTGCCAAGTTCCAGAAGAGCTACAGCAATGAGAGGAGAGGCCTCTGGTTCAGCTCTGGGCTGCAAGGCTGAGCAAGGATTTGCACAGCTGGTCCCATGGCATGATGGGTGCAGTCAGGGGGCACCGTGGGAAGACTGTCCCCCCGGCACCCAGGACAGGAGAGCCCCCTTGTGGACACACAGTGGGAAGGGGCCCAGCACCCTCATGCAGCAGGACCACGGGGTCCCAAGCCTGTTGCAGCAATGCCCGTCTCAGGCACCTGGGCCCTGCGCAAGCTCTTCTGTGGCTTATTAAGGGTCTCTGCCTGGGCTTTGCTTCACAGGGAGCCACGGGTCTCCATGAAATGTGGTTCAGCCCTGGCCTGGGGCTGCACTCTACTGCCAATTATTTTGCCATGAAAGCACCACTGCAGATGAGGCCTCACGGGAATCGCTCAAGCTGCCTGCCCAGGGACATGAGAAACCCTGTTGCACAGGAGGTTTCTGGCCCAAGAAGTCAATGTCTTCCTTTTTAGACAAGTAATTCCTTCCCCTCTCCCTCACCGAAAAATTTCCCCTGCCTTATCCTGAATAACCAATGTGCAAATAGGCCCAGTGAATCTCAGCTGCTGAGTGAGTAGCTGAAATGCTGCCTTTCCTGCAATTCCTCTTGCCTCCCTTCCTTCCCACAGCTGATAGTCCTGGGGTAGCAGGACAGGACAAGACAGGGCAGGGCCCAGCAGTGAGTTTCAGGTAGGCCAGCATCCGGCCTCTGTCTCCTGTCTCTTTCCAGCTTACCGGATCCCTCCAACTGGAAAGTGAAGCCAGGGCCTCCCCCAAATTCCTCCTGGCCAGGGAATTGAACTTGTACAGAACACCTTTGTTCAGAGTGTGGAACGAGTTTCCACCTCTGCATGATAAAGCAGTGGGATCTTTATCACCAGGGTCCATGATCAATTACTTGCCTCCGAGTCCATACTCCTTGAGATCCAGGCTCATTGGACCACAAGGCTTTTCCTGCCTCCAAGCTTCTGGCACATGCTCGTCCTTCTCCCGGGAGGCCCTTGTCCCTCATCCACCTGTGAACTCCCAGCCCTTGGCCAATGCCATCTCAAGTGTCACTTCCTCATTATAACTCTCCCCAACCTCCCACCCCGCCCCTGATACCCACTGATAAACATCACTCCCTCCTCTGTGCTCTCACTGCACCTTGACCTTCCTCCTAACTTGGCAATGCATTTGTCTGTCTCCCCTCCAAGCTGCTCCACAGTGGGGCACCCTGAGCCTTCCATCTCTGTTCCTCTGGCATCTGGCAATTGGAAGGCGTTGCTTCTTATTAGTTGCAATGATAGAAAATGAACACAGGTAGAAGGAAAGGACAGATCAGTGGAAAGAGAAAAGAAGGGACTCAGAAGAAAGTGGAAAAAAGACAGAGAAAGAGAGAAGGAAGGAGAGAAGGAGGGAAGAAGGAGGGAGAGAAAGAGAAGGAGAGGGAGCTAGAGAGAGGTAGAAATGGAGATAAGAGTGGTCACTTACGGACCTGGCCCTTTATACCTTCTGTAGGAAGTTCCTTGTGCCTCGTGCTGCTTCTGAAGGCCTGGGAACCCCTGCCTTGGGGGACACACAGGTGGCAGTAAGACGCACAGGCAGGAACTCCAAAAAGGATGTACCTGGCTCTTGGTGTCAAGCCAACCCTGAAGTCAACTACATGTCGGATTCTAGCAAAATCCCTGGGTTGCGCACCACTTACTCCTCATGCTCTGTTCTCTCTCCATCTTCCAGTCTGCCCACCTTTGGCCCTGATGCTGACCCTTGACCAGGCACTCCTCTCTCCTGCAAGAGGTATCCTGCCTTTCTTTCATCCTCTAGCCTATATTAAAACTAAGAATATTCTCTTAGTTCTGGCTCCCTCTCTTACTCCCCAGTCATGTCTGGCTTAAGATATTAAAATTGTAAATTTGGTTAGAGTGTAAATGATTTCAAACTGATTCCTAATTAATTGTTCCCTGTATTGTCTACATTGCATTAAAGTGAGCCTCATCCCTTGTTTTTGGATAGTAGCACAGGGAAATGTGACTTGAGCCTGTATCCTCATCATCAGATGAGAACTAGATGGAAAATTTGAGTGCTTTTTTATTTATTCATAAGTTTTTATGGCCACATTTCTTCAATGAATTGCCTCTCTAGGATGGGAGAGCAGGACTAAAGTATTTATAACCTGTGCTCAGACCTAGACCCTCAGTTCACAGTTCTGGTCCTTTAGCTGGATGCTGGGAGCAGTTCCCACTCTCACAGACCCTGCACACTTTGGAAATCTGCAGGCTTTTTCATAGTCAGTAACTTGAGTCTGAGTATATATTATACCTGGCAGGACTTCCCAGAGATGAATCCTGTTTCCCTGTCCTGCACATAAGCCATCAGGAGCCTAGCAAATGCCTACTGAATGAACAAATGAATGAAACAAATAAATGGAGGATCAATTGACTGGATGTGTGTGAAAAAAATCAGTGAATGAAAGCATGAATGGATACATAAGTGAATCAGGAAGTGGGGAGACCCATTGAGCCCTCGAGGACTCTCCAGACATCCAGGAGACATGCCTGCATGATCGGCCCCTGGGAAGCTGCATCACAATCTTTATAAACACTTCCTTTTTTATTACAAGCACGATCTGCCCTTTAGAAAGACATTTAAGGCTTATAATGGGAGATAAGAGCATTGTTCCTTTCACTTTAATGCAAACCAGCCAAGACTTCATGATCAATTTCTATCTCAAAACTTCAAGGACAGTCTCAGATTTGAAGTCAGGACTGCTTGGGATCAAGGTGTCCAATGAAGACACCAGGTCGTGCAGCAGGAAATGAGCTCCCCTTTGATTGGGTTTATAAGCAAACACTGTATATGGTGAAGATGGTCCTCTCCTCTGATAAGCATGGTCCCTTCCAAGTATGAGTTTCTCTGTGCTCCATGCAGGTGGAAAATTGTCACCCAGATCCTTCCCTTTAGCTTTTCCCTTGGTGACACTCAGTACCTGGTAAAATGAAAGCATTCAATAAACAGTAGCTATAAGTCATTCATCTGTGAAATGACGGACCAGATTCCCAAGCATAAGAATTCCTTAGCACCTCCTAATGACACATCATAGTTGTACTTTAACAAATATATGTAGGAGTGTTTGATTAAAGTCTGGTTCCCCAACTAGGAGATTAAGATTTCTCATCTTGTTTTAGTAAGCAGTGTAGTGTGGTGGTTAAGAGCATGAGCTGGATTCATAATCTGTCCCTTCTACCTATATTGTGTGATCTTGGGCAAGTTACTTAACCTCTCTGTGCCTCAGTTTTCTTATCTGTAAAAAGGATGATCGTACCTCCTTTATGGAGCTGCTGTAAGTGTTAAATGAAATAATTCAACAAAAGCACTTTCAACAGTGCCAGGCCAGACACATCATAAGTAACCAAACTGTTATTTTTTTTTTTAAGAACTTTTATTGAGGTACAGTTGACATATAATAAACTGTATATATATATATATATATATATATATATATATATATATGAACTTTTATTGAGATACAGTTAACAGACACTAAACAGCACATACTTAGAGTGTACAATTTGGTGTCCCAATCTCCCAATTCATCCCCCCACAACCCTCCCCACTTTCCCCACTTGGTGTCCATGTATTTGTTCTCTACATCTGTGTCTCTATTTCTGCCTTGCATTTCCTCTTTCATAGTTGTTAGCATTTGCCTTATGTATTGAGGTGCTCCTATATTGGGTGCATATATATTTATAATTGTTATCTCTTCTTCTTGGATGGATCCCTTGATCTTTATGTAATGTCCTTTCTTGTCTCTTGTAACATTTTTTATTTTAAAGTCTATTTTACCTGATGTGACTATTGCTACTCCAGCTTTCTTTTGATTTTCATTTGCATGGAATATCTTTTTCCATCCCCTCACTTTCAGTCTGTATGTGTCCCTAGGTCTGAAGTGGGTCTCTTGTAGACAGCATATATATGGGTCTTGTTTTTGTATCCATTCAGCCAGTCTGTGTCTTTTGGTTGGTGCATTTAGTCCATTTACATTCAAGGTCATTATCGATATGTATGTTCCTATTACCATTTTCTTAATTGTTTTGTTTTTGTTTTTGTAGGTCCTTTTCTTCTCTTATGTTTCCCATTTAGAGAAGTTCCTTTAACATTTGTTGTAGGGCTGGTTTGGTGGTGCTGAATTCTCTTAGCTGTTGCTTGTCTGTAAAGCTTTTGATTTCTCCATCAAATTTGAATGAGATCCTTGCTGGGTAGAGTATTCTTGGTTGTAGGTTCTTCCCTTTCATCACTTTAAATATATCATGTCACTCCCTTCTGGCTTGCAGAGTTTCTGCTGAGAAATCAGCTGTTACCCTTATGGGAGTTCCCTTGTATGTTATCTGCCATTTTTCCCTTGTTGCTTTTAATAACATTTCTCTGTCTTTAATTTTTGTCAATTTGACTACTATATGTCTTAGCATGTTTCTCCTTGGGTTTATCCTGCCTGGGACTCTCTGCACTTCCTGGACTTGGGTAGCTGTTTCCTTTCCCATGTTAGGGAAGTTTTCAACTATAATCTCTTCCAGTATTTTCTCAGGTCCTTTCTCTCTCTCTTCTCCTTCTGGGACCCCTATAATGTGAATGTTGGTGCATTTAACATTGTCCCAGAGGTCTCTTAGGTTGTCTTCAGTTCTTTTCCTTCTTTTTTCCGTATTCTTTTCTGCATCAGTGATTATCACCATTCTGTCTTCCAGGTCACTTATTCGCCCTTCTGCCTCAGTAAATCTGCTGTTGGTTCCTTCTCGTGTATTTTTCATTTCAGTTATTGTGTTTCATATCTCTGTTTGTTTGCTCTTTAGTTCTTCTAGGTCTTTGGTAAACTTTTCAATCTTTGCATCCAGTCTTTTTTCAAAGTCCTGGATCATCTTCACCATCATTATTCTGAATTCTTTTTCTGTAAGGTCGCCTATTTCCTCTTCATTTAGTTGTTTCTCTGGGTTTTTATCCTGTCTCTTCATCTGGTATAAAGTCCCCTGCTTTTTCATTTTCTCTATCTTTCTGTGGCTGTGGTTTTCAGTTCCACCAGACGAAATGCTGCTGATACTGCTTGATACTCTAAACTGCATATATTTAAAGTGTACGATTTGATTTTTTTTCTTATTAGTAATGTATATATGGCAATCCCAATCTCCCAATTCATTCCCCCCCAACCCTCCCCACTTTCCCCACTTGGTGTCCATATGTTTATTCTCTACATCTGTGTCTCTATTTCTACCTTGCAAACCAGTTGATTTGTACCATTTTTCTATATTCCTCATATATGTGTTAATATATGATATTTCAAACTGTTATTATTTTAATAGCTTATTTTTAAAGAAAAAACTACAGGGTCACAATTATTTTTCCTTGGAGTTTTATAAATAATTTCCATTATATTTGAGTATCATTTGAAGATAAATCAGACAATGATCTGATCCTTTTTTCTTGTTGCTTTTTATGTCTGATACTTGTAGGATAAGCTTTTAAGTTTTGAACTTCCTTCAGTGTTCCTTCCCAACCCTTGACGCATATTTTTTTTTGAAAATGTGTTTATGTTTTTCAACTCAAAGACCTTTTCTTCCAGTGTTTCTTTGATCATACTTTCACTTTCTTAAAGCTCTTTGCTGCTGGGATTTCCCATAAATGGATGGTGAATTTCTTGGATCTGGCCCTCCGTGCCTATTTTTGGTTAAATTTCCCCATTCTTTCTAAAGTTCTTTCCTTTTTCTTCAATGTTTCTGTTCCTCCTCCTCATAATCTTCATTTGAGTTTTGGAAGAATTTCTCAAGCTGGTTTTCTAATTAATCAGGTTGGTTTCTGTAGTTTCCATTCAGCTATGCACAGCCTTGATGGGGTAGAAAGAAATGGAAATCATGCCTTTCCTTGTTAAGAATTTATAATTTTCAGATTCATCTTTTTAAATCAACATAACAGCATCTTGACTCTCACTGAAAACACAAGTATCAATAAAAAGCCTTTTTAAAGTTCCTCCCTACTTCCTGAAAATATTTCTTTTGCTGGATGTTATTTGTGCTGAATGTTCAGATTTGTCCCTCAGTCTCTCTCTTTGAAGTGCTAAGTCTTTGCACAAAACCAGCAGCTTTTCAACATTTACCCATACTTGTTGATGATGTTTATGGTTGGTTTGCTTTGGATAATCCATTTGTGATCAGTAAGTCACTATACCTTCTTCCAAAAGTGAATGAGGGCAGTCAGCACTAGGGTGTGTAAATCAGAATTAGCTTCAGCTACAAGTGACAGAAAACTGAAAATAACAGTAGTTTAGACAAGATATAAGTTTATTTCTCTCTCAGGTGAAGGAAATCCAGAAGCTGTCAGTCTAGGTTTGCAATGGTGTTCTATAGTGTCAGGACTCTGACTCATTCAACCTTGTTGATCCTCCTTTCTCAACATATGGTCTCTACTTCATAGTCCAAAATGCATGCTTCTGGACTTCCCTGGTGGTCCAGTGGTTAAGACCTTGCTTTCCAATGCAGGGGGTGTGGGTTCAATCCCTGGTCAGGGAGCTAAGATCCCACCTGCCTCCGGGCCAAAAAACCAAAACATAAAACAGAAGCAATATTGTAACAAATTCAATAAAGTCTTTAAAAATGGTCCACATCAAAACGGATACTTCAACTCCAGCCATCAAGTCCATAATCCAGCCAGCAGTAGGAAGGTGAGGAAAAGTAAAGAACATTTCCTGAAAATGACCCTCACCACTTCTACTCACATTCCAGTGGCTAGAACGCAATCATATGGCCATACCTATTTACAAGGGATGACAGGAAATGTAATTTTTATTCTAGGTGACTATTTGACCAGCTAAAAGCTCTATTGCTATAAAAGAAGGGGAGAATAGGTAATAGGGTACAAATGGAAGTTTCTTTCTTTACTTTCTCTCTCTCTTTTTTTTTTTTAGTCATGGGAGTGCCTGTAAGAGGACTGAGCCCTCCTCTTTCTTCTCTTGCCAGAAGTTTCTGAGACAAAATTTTTCCCTTCTTTAATTCCATCTGAACTAAGAAGAATTAAGGGGATGAAGCAGAGTGGCTTTCCTTCACTCAGTCCACCAACCGCTGAATAGCAGAGCAAGCCATCAGCACTTGCCCCTGTTGGCACTCTCTTCCTCATTTTTATTTTTTTTTAATTTTTTTTGCGAAAACTGTTGGATGTTTCAGATAAGCGGCTAAGATCTCTTTGTGGTGTTCAGAAATCATGTAAAATGTCCCTGTTACATTGGTTGCAGTACTTCAGTGGGAATGATGAGAAGAAATAAATTCAAGAACGTGGTTGGCATCTTGGTTCACAAATTTGATCCTATGGTTCCACTGCTTACAATCCTGCCCTCAATAAGCTCACAAAAGATGTCCATATCATTAGTCCTTAGGGAAACACAAATTAAAACACCATGAGATACCACTACAAACCTACCAGAATGGCTCAAATTTAAAAGATGTAGAGCTCCTGGTAGGAATACAAAATGTTACTACTTTGGAAAACAGTTTGCTAGAAATTAAACATACGCTTATCATCAGACCCAACAATTCTGCTCCTAGGTGTCTACCCAAGAGACATGAAAACACTTCTCCACACAAAAATTTGCACATGAATGTTCATAACAGCTTTGTAAAACTAGAAGCCAGAACACAACCCAAATGTGCATCAACAGGCAAATAGATAAGCAAATGGTGGAAATTGATACAATGGACGACTTATTCAGTGATGAAAAGAACCAAGTACTGATACATACAAAAACATGGATCAAAAACATACTGCAGGGACTTCCCTGGTGGCACAGTGGTTAAGAATCCACCTGCTAATGCAGAGGACACAGGTTCGATCCCTAGTCTGGGAAGATACCACATGCCATGGAGCAACTAAGCCCTCAAGCCACAACTACTGAGCCCACATGTCACAACTACTGAAGCCCATGCGCCTAGAGCCCATGCTCCCCAACAAGAGAAGCCACTGCAATGAGAAGCCCATATACCGCAACAGAGTAGCCCCCACTCACCACAACTAGAGAAAGCCGGCATGCAGCAATGAAGACCCAACACAGACAATAAATTAATTAATTAATTTAAAAAAAACCCACAAAATTCTAAAATAAGCTTAACGAACCTACAAGGTGACAGAATCAGATCAGTTGGTTGCTTGGGCAGGGGATGAGAGTGGGGGTTGAGTGTAAAAGGCTGAGTGTAAAAGGCACAAGGGAACTTTGGGGAGTGATGAAAATATTCTGTATCTTGATTACGGTGGTGTTTGCTTGAGCAAATAGATGTTAAAATTCATCAAACCGTACACTTACAATGGTTGTGTGGGTGCATTTTACTGTGTGTAACATAACTCAGTAAAGTTGATTTAAAAAGAAAAAAATTTGGGACTTCCCTGGTGGTCCAGTGGTTGAGGGTTTACCTTCCAATGCAGGGGATGCAGGTTTGATCCCTGGTTGGGGAACTGGGATCCCACATGCCATGGGGCAATTAAGTCCATATGCTCTAGAGCTCACACACCATGACTAGAGAGCCCACATGCTTCAACTACTGAGCCCAAGCACCACAACTAGAGAGAAGACCTGCATGCCGCAACTGGGACCCAATGCAGCCAAATAAATAAATATTTAAAGGAAGGAGGGAGGGAAGAAGAAAAAGAAAGAAAGAAAGGGAAGGAAGGAAGGAGGGAGGGAGGGAAGGAAGGAAGGAAGGAAGGAAGGAAATAAAAGAAAGGAAGAAAGAAAGAAAGAAAGAGAGAGAGAGAGAGAAAGAAAGAAAGAAAGAAAGAAAGAAAGAAAGAAAGAAAGAAAGAAAGAAAGAAAGAAAGAGAAAGAAAGAAAGAAAGAAAGGAACATCCCCTGTTTCCTATGTCATAAAGGAAAAAGCTCAAACTCTTAAAAAACTCACAAAGTCTTTCATGGTCTGGCCCCTGCCTCCTTCTCCAGGCTTCAGAGATCCATGAGATCACTGTGAGAAGCTCCTGCTCAAAACTCCAGCGAGCTATGTCTTTGATGAAGAAAGTACCGTGGGAGGGGAAATCCATTATTGCTTAATAAATGCAGTATTCTTGGCAGGTACCGTCTTTCAGGTCCTAGGATGTAGAAAAATAATAAAAGGAGACCTAACTGGCAAGGAGGCTGGAAGTGCTGAAAGGATGCTCTCTAAGTGCCCCCAGCTTTAACATCTAGACATCAGCCCATAGATGTCCAGCGTAAGTTACCCACTACAGCAATATGCTCCTTAAAAAAGCATTTTTGCCAGGACAACCCTGCTCTTTTCCTGCATGAGAACAAGTTTTAAATTTAGAAGAGAAAAAAATCCCTCAGATACTTTCAGTAACTCATTCCACACTGCTCATAATTTGTCACTCTGTCTTGAAACCTTCCCCAGCATGGCTTGGCTTTAATGGGTTCAGCATTTAGTGAGCTAGGCAGTGGATTATGTGTGAAATGCATTAACCTCTCACATGATTGTAAAAATTGTCTTAATAAAATAGAGCTAAATCCTACTTACTAGCGATAAAACAGAAGCCACTATGTTCCAGGGATGCTAATGACCTGTGAGTCATTCCTTTTGATTTTAGAAGGTTGAACATTTGGAATTTGTCCCTTTTTATGAAAACTTTTAAGTGTGGGTAACTGCTGGAAAATCACATAAGTGAAAATAAGTTTCCTGCACCACAGATAACCAGAGCGCCAAGAAGTTTCCATTACCTTCTTAAAGCTCCATCATCTCGAGACAGCCTGAGATGTTGCGGGCACAGATGCAAATGACAAAAAAGGAAAGGACTGATTATAAGACCTAATAATTGCCTAGTGCTTCCCTGCTTACAAAGCTCTTTTTTACCTATATCTATGGATTCAGTTCACGTAACAGACTTGTGAAGTAGGTATTGCTATCTCCATTTTATAGAAAGAAATTGAGATTCGGAGAGGTAAAGAATTTGCCCAAATTTTCACAGCTGATAAGAGGAAGAACTAGCACTTGGGTCCAGGTCCTCTGAATTTAAGTCCCACGGCATCCCACATTGCTGTTTTCATAAATATCTTTAACGATAGTCACCTCCTTGTGAAATGGAAGGTGAGGATCACGCTTGCTCAGTAATAGTTGAGTTTAATGGGTGCTGGAAAATGGCAATGCATTGGCCTCCTCCCTTTCCCAGCAAAGAGGTTTCCTGTGCCAGCATCTGTTATCTCTCATCAGGACCATGGTTTTCTGCCAGTCCTTTTTGTAACTACAATAATAGGAACAATTATTGTGTAATAAAAATAACAACAATGGTAATAATAGTAACTGCTGATCTTACCGAACACTGTAACTGCTGTACTTTGGAGCACTCTGTCAGGCACTGCTCGGTGTTTTGCATGTCTTCTCCCATTTAATTCTTACCACAATGTGACATTATTACTATTTCCCATTTTCCAGATGAGGAAACTAGGAACAGAAAAATTAAGAAACTTGACCAGTAATGAGGTCAAGCCCTGGGCTAGATTACGTACACAGTTGGCCCCAATTTTCCACCCCTCCCTGTAACAATGTGACTTTGGAGGCCCTCCCATAAAGAAGTAGGGACACTTCTTGAATCTAGACTCCAACTTGATTTGGCTGAAAGGATGCAGCACAAGTGATGATGTGACAGTTCTAAGTTCATGTAATTCTACTCTCGCTCAGAACCCTGCCATCACTATGACCACAAGCCCAGGCTTACCTACTGGGCGATGAGACTGCATGGAGCCAAGCTGATTTGTCCCAGCTGTGGCCATTCCCCAGCCAGCCCCCAGCTGACCCACTAAGGGACCACAGACACATGAGCAAACCCAGCCAAGATCAGACAACTTGGACCTAGATCAACAGAACCCTCCACCAACCTATAAACTAATGAGAAATTATATATTATATTGTTTTAAGCCATTAGTTTATGGGGTGATTCATTATGCAGGAATAGCTGATACAAAATGGAAGCAGAATTGAAACCTTGGTCTTATAGGTTCTGTAGTTTGGACTCTTTCTTATACTTTGTATAGATAACTCATGTCTTTCTAAACAATTCCAGCTTGCAGGGTCGGGAGAAATGTCAATGCCATCCCAGGGAAATAGGATAAAATATCTTGTGCACTGAGACTTTGGGCCATTGTCTATTTAGGTGGGAAAGTGGAAAGGCTCAGATGACCTAGGTTCTGAATACAACTCTGCCACTAGCTCTGCATAACCTTGAACAGGCCACTCATCTCTCTAGGCTTCAGTGATCTTATCCATAAGGTGAAGAAGTCAGGATGTCTTTGCTCAAAAAACTCTTTGCCAAAAGTCGCTGTGTTAAGCAACGTGATACATGCCAAGGATACGAACTTAGAAAAATGCCATCCCCAAGAAGCTCACAGTCTAATGGAGAGACAGCCATTGCAAACAAAAAATGGCAGTGTATAGGTACTGTGGAAGACAGAACAATGGTCCCCAAAGAGGTCACATCTTATTCCCGTGTCTGGGAATTTGTGAAAGTGTTACCTTACATGGCAAAGAGCACTCTGCAGATGTGATTCAGTTAAGGATCTGGAGATGGGGAGATAATCCTGGATTATCCAGGTTATTATAATCACAATGTAATCATAAGGGTCCTTATAAGAGGAAAGCAGGAAGGTCAGAGTTAAAGAGAGATTTGAAGGTGTTACACTGCAGGCTTTGACGATGGAGAAAGAGGCCCTAAGCTGAGAAATGCTGGCCACCCCCTGAAGCTGGAAAAGGCAGGGAAGTGGATTCTCCTGAAGAGTGCCAGAGGAATGCAGCCCTGCCAACACCTTAATTTTAGACAAATAAAACCCATTTTGGACTTTCGACCTCCAGAGCAGGAAGAGAATAAATTTGTGTTAAGTCACTGAGTTTGTGGTCATTCATTACAGCAGCTATAGGAAACTAACACATCGCCAGGCTGAGCATCTGGTTCTTATGACACCCCCTGGCATGTAAGAGGTGCCTCCAGATGATTCTCTGGTGATGCGGCCAGTGTCAGGCTCTGGGAAACAAGAAGGTCTCTTTGGGGTGTTAAGTCCCATGGCCTCTTGCAGGCAGACCTAGGGGAACAATTGATGACATATCTCTGGCTGGCCACAAATTCCACCTCCTCTTGGCTTCAGCTACTCCTGTCCAACCACCTGATTGTTCCAGACTGAGGCAGGGGAACAAGGAAAGGACCATGGCATGGTTCCTGCACTTGAGAAAGGGAGGCACATGACAGCACTGAGTATCTAAGCATGCCCTGCCCATAGCCTGGGGCACTGGGTGGAAATGATTCCACTTTCTCCCTTCTGGGTTTTTGACCAAGACCCACATTTCATACTGCCACCCAGTTCACACATTTGTGTGTGTGTATGTACTTGCGTGTGTGTATATATATGTGTGTATGTATGTGTATAGAACTAAAGTCTTTGCAAGATAACACTAATTACATGTGATACATTCTGATTATGTTTTATTCTACTATGTTTTGCTGTAAAAATGCTGGTCCCAACTTGTTAAAATGATTTCTTAACCCACTGCTTTTAAACCATTGCACAAATACCCCCTTACCAGTCTCTCTGCCTCTAGCCAGTGGTTCTCAAGCAGATATTATAGCTGCCCAGGAACTTTTAAAAACATGCCAACATCCAGGCCCTGCCTCCAGAGATTCTGCTGTCACTGGTCTGGGGAGGAGCCCAGGTACCAGTATTTCTGCAGAGCTTCCCAGGTGAGTCAAACGTGCAAGCAGGGCTGAGGATCACAGCTCTAGACCCACACCCACCATCGCACGAATCTGCTAAAAGCTGATTCGGGCCAGGACATGTACCTACTCAGAATATTTCATTGCAACACACACACACACACACACACGCACGCACACACACACGCAAGCACACACCCACTTTCTAATAGGATCAGCTCCAGACCCCTTGTCAAAGCATCCAAGATCTTTCATGAATGGACCCATCAAACCTTTGCAGACTTGTCCTCCCAACACCACACCTCACTTCCTCTTGCCCTAAAGCATTCTGATGATTGCTTTCCATCTGCTGCTTCTCGGCTGGAAAAGCCCTTCCCTGTGCCCTCCTTCAAGCCCCGGCTCAGGTCACAGCCTCCTCTCAGGAGCCTCGTGCCAGGTCCCTGTTTCCCTGAGTCCGGCACCAGAATGCATCCCTCACCACCATGCTCAGGAATCACCTATTTACCTATGTGCCTTCTTCACTTGTGCATTAATTATGCTTTCTTATTTTCTGTATTCTTGATGCTCTGGCATCTAGGACCTCACTCACCAGGGAAAAACTGCCTCTCCCAGGGGCTTGCTAATTCCTAGAGACAGTGAATGACTCTCCTGCAAGTGAGCCTTTCAGATCAAACCCACAACCCAAACCCACCCCCAACCACCTCCTTTATCGGGTTCTCTCAGGGCTCTTACACTTGGGGCCAGAATCACACCAGGGCCAGGTACCAGATGATTCAGCACAGCCCCTGCACCCTGGAGCCTGCCGAAATTATTCAAACTAGCCATTCTGAAGCCTGCTTACTCTGTCTTGCCTGGTCCTCCTCTTCTCCCCTCCTGCCTCCTGAGTTACCCGGTGCTTCCCCATTTGGCCCTGCAGGTCACGGCCTGTCCTCCCCCACCACACCCCTCCCATCTCCTGGGAACTGTAACACACTGTCTTTTCAATGGCAATTGTGTGCTGGTCTGTTGGCCTCACTATACCTGAATAACAATGAAGCCTACATTTTATAACAGCTCCTCTGTGAACTCCCCCAGTGCATTCTGCTAACGCTACCTTGCACTGAGCACTCCCTGGGGGACAGGCGCTGCATGCAGCCTTTTCCCTGCACTGTCTCATTGGTCCTCGGCAGCCCGGTGAGGCAGGTACTGATCACTCCCAGTTCACACAAGAGGGAGCAAAGCCAGAGACTGACCTTCAAACACAGGTCTATCTGGCTCCCAGGTCAGCTCCAGGTTACCCCCGAAAGGCATGGTCTCACACCCAAAGGCGCCAACCTCAACCACAGGATCCTTGCAAATAGGGCTGCTAGGCATGGGCGTGCAGTTTTCACAAAGGCACCTGGCATGGAGCAAAGGGACAAGAGAAATCAGCCTCCCGTTGTTTGCCACGCCAGGCACCCTTGGGCTGCTTCCTTCAAGAAGGGGTTCCTTTTTCCAGTTCCCACCCGGGTGCCGTTTAGACTAGCCTTATCTAAGAACCGTAGTGCCTTAATGCCGCCTATGATGCCTCCTAATCTCATTTCTCCACTGCATGGTGCGGAGAAAACATCGTGAAGGGTACCCCAGCACAAAGAGCAGGCTGTCACAGATGTGTCAAACCAAGCCTCAAGGCTTCACGCACTGAGATCAGTTCTGCCCCTTCCCTTGAATTAATTCTCTCACCCCTTTTGTGTTTAACATAGACTGAGCCTGTTCCTCAAATGAGTTCATTCGTCTCTGTGAGAGAGGATTCCCAGAGATGTGTGTTTCTGAGCAAGTCTTAACTTTTTTCGTCAGTGGAATGTGTGTGATTATAGCTTTCCACTTGAGCTCTGTTATAATACCAAGTGGTCCTTGTCCTTTGAAACCGGCCTTAGGAATTACAAATGACCCCCTGGTGAGCACTAAGGAGCTGCCTGACCTGCCTTCTGTGAGACCATTCAACCCCTCCTGCCCTATGAGCAGGTCACTTACTTATCGCTCTAACAGGGAGACGGGGTCCACCCCAAGCAAAGTTCAGAGCTTTTGCTTTTTAAAAGCCATTTCTTAGCTCTTCCACAAGAATGTCATTCTCACAAATGATCTATGTGTACCCTATCACTACCAACCACAACCTCAGAGAGACTGTGCGCATTTAGTGCGGACCAAAAGACGGCACCAAACAGGTGTCTTTGTTGCTCCAAATCCTTGACCACGGGAACCCATGAAGTCACCAAATGATGGCCTCTGTGTCCTGGAACCAGAGTGTAACACTTTCCCCCAGTAGAGCCAGAGAAGCCCACTGCCTGGCCTGGGAGATCCCAGGCTGATGGCCCCTATGCAGAAGTTCTGCTGACCCTGCCACTGGCCCAGAGCCCCAGCTGCCCTTCCTGTATCCATCTGGCTTAAGAGAGGACTGAGGGGCAGTGCACTGAAAGTCAGTCCAACCAGAAATTGTTGGGTACAAAAGGAAAGAAAATGTATTTTAGCAATCATGGCGTGTCCTATAAATGGAAAACAAACATGAGATTCCAGTGCAAGCATGACCCTTGCCGCGCACCTCTCCACCCTGCTTCACACCCACCTCCACCCCACTCCCATCCCCTTAACTAGCTCTTGCTCTGGGACTGGGGGCAGTGTGGTTTTCATCTCAACTCCTCCACTTACTGATTGTGTGAACTTAGTTACGTTGTTCAACCTCCCTAGGCCTCAGCTTCCCGATTTGCAAATTGCAGGTAAAAGTAGCTCTCACCTTGTGAGGTTATGACGCGTTCACAAATGTAAATCCTTAACTCAGTGCCTGACACAGGGTGATAAATGCACAGCCCAGCTCCTTCGTAAGTGCTGTTCCTTCTGCCCAAAATTCCCTCCAGTCTTCTCAGCCTGGAGAATTTCTACTTTCCTTTCAAGGTCCACCTCTTTTAGGAAGTGTTCCCCATCCCCTCCAAGCTGCCTCCACAGCCTTCTCCATGCCCCCACACTGTAGTGTTCCCTCACCTACAGCAGCATTAACCGCACTCAGGTACCACTGTCTTTTCACAGTTCTCTCTGACCTGTGACACCCTGAGGGCAGGAATTATGTCATCCATCTTTAGATCCCCAAATTACGGCTCCATGCCTCTCATAAAGCAGAGTCTCAGGAGAAACTGGCTGACTTAGTTTAAGTAATGAATTAGTTACGCTCGTCAATGAGGGAGAAGCAAGGAAAACACACAGAGGAGTCGGACAGCCGTGTAAGGCATCGTGGGATTAAGTGTCCCTTTGAGCAGTGTAAGTAACAAACCCTATAGCTGTGATTCCCTACCCTACTGATTTAATTCATTTGTGGTAGGACCTGGGAATCTGATTTCTTTTTTTAATGCTTCACGGGTGATACAACTGTGCAGCCAGATTTGAGGACTACTACTGTCCCATCCTATCTTAACATCTTGTCCTAGGAGTTCAAAGGAGGGGCAGTTCCTAGGGCTTCCCGTATCCACACAGCCCAGCCACATCCCCTTAGCGGTGGTGCCTACCCACAGGGGCCGGTCCTTTGGCGTTACCCTGGCAGCTGAGCATCATGTGAAGGGTAGAGCAGGTTAAGAAAGACGGGCTGAACAGATAGGTGTGGTGCAGAGGACAGCTGGGATGGGTGTGGGCTGAGGAACAGGTCCCAAGTCAGCCCAAACTCATCACCTTTCAAGACCCAAGTCAACGCTTACTTCTCCTCAGAAGCCTTCACTTGGGCATCTCCATGCCCTGAAGCTCTCTGCAGTTCTCCCCAACTCAACACTCTCCTGTGTGCATCCTCCCTGAATCTTGGGGACCCTCAAATGATGGGTGAATGCCAAGGTAAAGTGAAAAGTCTGAATTACGGAGTATTTCGAAAGAAAAGCAGGTTAACTGCTTTCAGGTGTAAAAGGTTCTCCCACTGAAACTTAGCGCAGTGGACCCAAAGCTGCATGGAGGAAAAGGGGAGTCATTTGCAATTAGCACAATGTTATATGTCAACATCAGCCTCAGAGTAGTTGAAAATAGTATGTTTTCTTGTGTGAATTAACATTCCTTTGCAATATTATGATAACAATGGCCCACCTTAGTTTCCCTGCACTCTCCATCTAATCTTGTTTACACTCTTATTAATAGTGAAAAGGAAGCCTGGTTTTTACTGGCTTCAAATCATCCTAGATTGCAAACTACTGAAGTCTGAATTAATGAGCTTGAACGGTATGCATTTGCATCCTGAAGCTGTCCCAGCTCTCCCTCCATGGGTTTTCCTTCAAGGACCATCTTTCAGATGACAGAACCTCCTTCCTCTTGGCAAATTCTACTATGATCCTGTTTACAGATGGGAAACTGGAGACACAGAAAGCTGATGCAAATTGCCTGAGTTGCACAGCACTCAAGCCCAGGGAATCTGCCCTAGCGCCTGAGTTCTTAATCATGAAAATCCCAGTTCTGGAGAGAAGATTCAAATTCCAGCTCTGCCATCAACTGTGTCCTCTTCCACTAGACAGCATGCCTGACCAGCCCTGCTGCTTCCCCGTGTGGCCCTTCACGCCCCCACCTCTTGGGAACTCTGAGTAAGTAGCAAACTACCTTTTCAATGGCAATTGTTTCCTGATCTGTTGGCCTCACCATACCTGAACCTGGTTCCACATTTGTGAAATAGGAACAATATCGCTGACCCCCCAGGTTGGTTATGGGGATGAAATGAGATGATGCATGTAAAGCACTTAACATAGCATCTGCTACACAGTAAAAGCCTGGTGAAAGGGAGTATTATCACTGTCCTTGTTCCTATTGTTTTATACTCTTTGCTCCTAACTCCCATATTTTACAGGTAAGGAAACCAAGACCCAGAGATGTATGACAGAGGCATCCTGCCCAAGGTCATGGATGGTGGGACAGCACAGGAACCCAGGTCTCCTCCTCCAATGGCCCCTTTTTAGCTGTCAAATTCTCATGCGAGGGTCCTGCCATCCCCTCTACAGTTGCTGTAAATCATCAGGACCAGTCTTCACACACACACACACACACACACACACACACACACCCCTAACTCTGTTTTCTCCCACTAAGGAGATCTTGCTTTTGAGGTACACACGCAGGTGAAACCATCAAGATTTTCCTTTACCTCTGCTCTCCAGTTTATGTAACATGCTTTCAACATGTGACATCAGTAACAGCATATGGTATGAGTACACATCGCTGGCCCTTTAAATCCTGTAATCAAAACCACTCAGGGGAGCAGAGAGTGGACGCCATCCAGGTCCACTTTTCTTCAGCTCTCTAGTTCTTTTCTAATACTTTGAGGGTGGTGAGTAGGGGTGGAGGGTGCCTCCACTTCTCTCACCTCCCCCTAAAGTGATCAGCAGCAGATGCCAGGGACCCTACTGCAGCTCAGAGCACAGATGGAGGGGAGGCCTCCCATAACCAAAGCCCCAGCCCTCCTCCTTCACCAAATTCCGTCTTCTGGCTGTAATGCTCTTTCCTGGGGCAAGACCATCCCATATCCAAGTCTTTCTGCAATCAAAACCCCTTGGATACAATTTGAGCAACATAATAATTTAAATAGCATTGGATGATAACCCAAAGTATAAAACAAATATCGAGTTCATACAGAGATAAAGGAATGCATGAATAAATAAATGGGGAGAAGAGACCAAGCTCCCATGCAGAAGAATTCCAAATAATCTACATAGATGCTCTGCCCTCAAGGAGGTGGGGCATAACTCCCCACGCTGACACGTGGGGTGTGCCTCGTGACGTCATTCTGAAGAAGACAGTATGCAAAGGGGGAATAAAGAGTAACTTTTCAGTGCAGAAACCTGACCAACACAACTTCAGCCAGGCCAGCAAGGTACACATCCACATGATGAGTCATGTCGATTTTATTACCCTTCATATGATGGGATGAAAATGGCACCCCACCTCTCGGGTCTGCCACCCCAGAACCCATACCCCAGGCTAATCATGAGACAGATATCAGAAAAATCCCAGTTGAGGGACATTCTACAAAATACCTGACCAGTACTCCCCACAACTGTCAAGATCATCAAAAAAAAAAAAAAAAGAAAAAAAGAAAGAAAAAGAAAGAAGAGAAAGAAATAAAGAAAAGAAAAGAGAAAAGAAAAAAGAAAGAAAAGGAAAGAAAATCTAAGAAACTATCACAGCCAAGAGGAGCCTAAGAAGACACAAAGATTAAGTGTAATGTGGAATCCTAGGTGGGGCTCCAAAAACAGAAGAGGGCATTAGGGAAAAACTAAGGGAGTCTGAATGAAGTGTGGACTTCAGTTAATAAAAAGGTATCCATATTGGTTCATTAACTATGACAAATGTACCATACTAATGTAAGATGTTAATGATAGAGAAACTGAGTGTGGGTTATATGGGAACTCTGTACTATCTTCAGACTTTTTCTCTAAATCTAAACTATTTAACATAAAACTTTATTTTAGAAACAAAAGCGAAAGCAAGAAAGCCTCCTCAGCCCAGGATAGACCTGCTTCTGTTGCATGACCTCAGAGTCAGAGTAATGCTGGGCGCCCTCGGTTCACCAGGCTCAGAATTCTTGAGGGGGCAGTGGGGGAGGGAGGTCAAGGACTAAGCGTGCAGGCAGAGCCTGTCTCCCCTTCCCCACCGGCTCCTTTTTCATTTGCTTTATACCCTCACCTCCCACACAGTATTTTCCCTGAAACAAAGGATTCCTCCGCTCAAAAGAGTGAAAACTGCTGACCTAGTCCAGATCCATCATAAAATGTCCAGAAAGAGGAAGGAGCATCTTCTGGGAATTCGCCGAGGTCATGACAGAGCTGGAGCTGGAACCCCACGTGGTGGGCACCCAAGGCCATCCTTCAGGTGTTGTCCAGGCTCTCACCTGTGAGCCTGGAGCTCCCTGAGGCAGGGACAGTGCCTAGTTCATCTGTGTCTCTGGGACCCAGATGAGAACCTGGGACAGGGACTCAACAAATCTTCTGGAATGAGTGAATGACACTGTCCCCATCACATGATGGTTCTAAAATGCCAGCGCCACGTATCACTGAATCACTTTGCTGGACACCTGAAACTAACACAACATTGTAAATCAACTATATTCCAATAGACAATTTTTTAAAAAATTTAAAGAGGTAAACCCTCAAAAACAAAAATAAAAACAAAAACAAAAATGCCAGTGCCATTCAAACCTATAAAATTCTGACATTTCAGATAACTGCAAAGTAGAGGTCTCCCTGGTCCATGTCCATATGTTTGGGTTTATTAAAACAGCCTCTTCTGTATCTTCCAGTGAGTCTGTGTACTGGAGACTGGCTTTAGACATTCATGCATCCATCCATTCACGCATTTTAAAAGCTTTGAGTACTTCTTACACATTATGAACAATAGCAACAACAATAATTCGTACAAAGGGCGTTCACGGAGCACCTGCTGTGTGTCAGGCTCCGTCCAAGCACAACAGATACAGCCCTGAACAAGAAAGACACCACATTCCTGCCCTGAGAGGGGTCCCTAATTGTTATTCAGTGCTTCCTGTGCCAGGCATTTGCGCTCAGACTCTCTCATTTAATCCCCACAACAACCCTAAGAGGCCAATACTATCGATGTTTCCATTTTTTTCTTTTTCTTTAAAACTTTGTTTATTCTTTTTATACAATTTTTAAAGGTCACACGCCACTTACAGTTATTACAAAATATTGGCTGTATACCCCATGCTGTATAATACATCCTTGTAGCCTATCTTACGCCCAATAGTTTATACCTCCAACTCCCCCAACCCTAAATTGCCCCACACACACTGGTAGCCACTAGTTTGTTCTATCTGCTAGTCCACTTCTTTTTCTTTGTTATGTTCACTCATTTGCTGTATCTTTTAGATTCCATGTATAAGTGATATCTTACAGTATTTGTCTTTCTCTGTCTGACCTATTTCACTTAGCATAATATGCTCCAGGTCCATTCATGTTGCTGCAAATGGCAAAATTTTGTTCTTTTTTATAACTGAGTAGTATTCCATTGTATAATATGTACCACATCTTCTTTATCCATTCATCTGTTGATGGACAATTAGGTAACTTCTATATCTTGGCAATTGTAAATAATGCTGCTATGAACTTTGGGGTGCATGTATCTTTTCGAATTAGTGTCTCTGGGTTGTTTTGTTTTGTTTTGTTTTTTGATCTATATTCAGGAGTAGAATTGCTGGGTTATATGGTAGTTCGATTTTTAGTTTTTTGAGAAACCTCCATACTGTTTTCCACAGTGGCTGCTCCAATGTACGTTCCCACCAACAGTGTACAGGGGTTCCCTTTCTCCACATCCTCGCCAACATTTGCTATTTGCGTTCTTTTTTTTGGGGGGGGGGGGTACACCAGGTTCAATCATCTGTTTTTATACACATATCCCTGCATTCTCTCCCCTCCCCGACTCCCCCCCACCTCGAGTCCCCCCCACCCTCCCCGCCCCAGTCCTCTAAGGCATCTTCCATCCTCGAGTTGGACTCCCTTTGTTATACAATAACTTTCCACTTGCGTTCTTTTTGATGATAGCCATTCTGACAGGTGTGAGGTGATATCTCACTGTGATTCTGATTTGCATTTCCTTGATGATTAGTGATGGTGAGCATCTTTTCATGTGCCTGTTGGCCATCAGCATTTCCTTTGTGGAAAAATATCTATTCCGTTCTTCTGCCTGTTTTTTCACTAAGGTTGTTTGATTTTTTGATGTTCAGTTGTATGAGCTGTTTATATATGTTGGCTGTGAATCCCTTATTGGTCATATCATTTGCAAACATTTTCTCCCATTCAGTAGGTCATCTTTTCGTTTTGCCGATGGTTTCCTTTGCTGGGTAAAAACATTTAAGTTTAATTAGGTCCTATTTGTTGTCCCCATTCTCAGATGAGGAAGTGGAGGCCTAGTTACTAGTCCAAAATCACTCAGTCAATAAGCAGTTGAGCTGGGACTTGAACCCAGGCACTCCTTATCAAGAACACTTGTTCTTAATGTCCACAAGAGGGAGTGAGTGTGGGCCTTGGGGGCCTAGCTGGTGACACACACACACACATCAGGCACCACCGTCACATGGAAAATGAAGTAGCCTTTTATACCCAGCAACTGGCCACGGGTCCAGCATCCCTTCCTCACCCCCACACGTGCAGGACTGTGCGGGGATGCTGAGGCCTGGAGGAGAGCTCTGCCAGAGGGCCTAAGCAAGGCTTCCCTCCTCAGCGCTCCTGAAGCTGAGCCGGGAGCCCCTCCAAGATGGCCCGCGTGACTTCCTCCGGGGCTCAGACGCAGAAGCTGCAGAGAGAGGAGCTTGGCGGGCGGGCGCCTGACGGGATTAACAGGCGGAGGAGGAGGCGCAGAGCCTCTGTTCCTGCTTTGAAGACACAGACACCCCACCCACTAGTACAATTCGTTCTAGAGGACGTCCTTACTCTGACCAGATTATCAACACGGGACAGGAGGTGCGCAGTTAGGAAGGGATTGGGGGGGGGCCCTTCCCCAGGCGTGAAGGAGGCACAGTGCTTTCTTATCTACGAGCAGAGAGGAAATACTGGGAGAGGGGAAGAAACCATCTTCACTGGGGGCCAGACACGGCACTGGGCACAGGTGACACGAGGAGAATAAGACAAGGTTCCTGCCCCACAGTGACTCACACGAGGGTGAAACTGACTCAGACTTACACGTGAATAACAACCCAGCAGGACCGGACAAGCTGGTTAAGAGATGGGAGGGGCTTCCCGGAGGAGGGGGCGGGCCTTGGTGCCTTCATCCCAGCTGGATTTTGAAGAATTTGTTGAAGTTCTCCACCCAGAGAAGGGAAAAGAAAAATCCAACAGTAAAGGCACGGAGACTCTCAAGTGGCAGGTGTGCCTGGGGCGTGCAGAGTCGGCAGGAGCGTGGAGAAAGGTGGCTGGGGTGATGGGCTGGAGTCAGCCCTTGTGTCATGCTTGGCCTTTTACTCCGTAAGCAGTGGGCCCAGGGATGTTTTGAGGTTTTTTTTTAATCAGGGGAGGGGAGAGTTGGGGGTTGGGGGTTTATGTGAGCAACTTTGTGATTCAGAAATTTATTCTGACAATCGCTCTGAAGAATTCATTGTCATTCAAGTAATTATTTGGTAACTACCGTGTTCCTGACACTCCACAAAGGGCTGGAGCTAGAACGGTGAATGGAAGAGATATGATCCTGGCCATCGTGGAGTCTATGGACTGGCAGAAGGATAGACACTAGGTAATTTCATCCCAATTGTGACAGATGGATAGAGGGAAAGCCCAGAGGGTGATGAGTACATATATCTAGGGAGTAGATAATCTACTAGGGATATGAGAAGGCTTCCCTGAACAAGCAGCGTTGAAGCTAAGACCTGAAAACTGAGAAGTACTTGCTCAGGAGGCAGGAGGAAAGTGTTCCAAGTGAAGGAACAGCACGTGCAGAGGCCACGAGGCAGGAAGGAGGACGGCACAGCGGAAAACCACAAGGGTGGCCAGGTGCCTGGAATACACCAAGCACTGGAGAGGACAGCTTGAGACGAGATTGAAAAGGGAGACAGAACAGAGCCTCGAAAGCCATGGTAAGGATTTGGGACTTTATCTCACTGTCAGGGTCAAACCATTAAAGGATTTTAAGAAAGACTGTGACAAGATCCCATTAGCATTTTGGAAAGACTTTTCTTCCTGTTACATAAAAACAATATTGGAAGGATGCTCAGTGAAGGCGGGGGGGGGGGGGCAGAGGAGGTAGACTGAGAAGGATTTGACGATTGTCTCTTTTGAGGTGAAGAGGAAAAGGGAGGATGGAATTCTGAGGATCCGAGCTTGGAGGGAGGGCCAGATGGCAACTTAGGATCAAGAGGGAGCCCATAAGAGAAGGAGCAGATGTCGACAGAGACCAGGAATGTCTACATGAGAATTCCTGCCACCCTCACTATTAAAGAGCAAGAAAGCAAAAGTGAAGCTTCCCAAGAGGCAGGAGCAGCTGGGCTGGGGAAAAAGACCCAGAGAGCTAGTAGGCATGCTGGCCCCTCTAAAATCCATTCCAGCGGAGCAGGGAGGGGTCAGGAGTCATGAGCCGCTGTCGTGACACCAGAGAGACACAAACGTCCTCCCAGCTGGCTACTACGTGAAGCAGAATCAAAGGCACGAAAGTTCTCCACTGGCTGACATTTTGGGGAGCTCACAGAATGGCGAGTTTCTCCTATCCAACCCCGGCACCAATGAGGAGCTGAAACATATTGTACCCATTAGAAAAGAAATGCAAATCCGAAAGTCAAGCATTTGTGTCCATGACAACAGGGGGAACGTATTTTGGCAAATCTGAGTTCATTTATATTCAAATAAATATTTCAGTCTATGACTCTGGCACTTTTTTGCATGAGATATTTCAGAACCATATTGAATGTTGCTCTCATGCTAAGAACTTGAGAATTAAAATGAGGGCCAATTTCAGAGTCTGTCAGGCTCCAAGATTTGGGGTTGATTTTACCTCAAGGAATGAAAAGGAATGATAAACTGGGGGCGGGGGGGCTGATTCAGCACATTTGTATATAAACTTTTTGAACAGGAAAGGCCGATTCAGTCTTGTCCCATGCAGCCCCTTCTTTGTACAAATGCGAGAATAGACCCAAGCGCAAATCATTCTAGAACTCAGGTCTTCTGATTCTCAGGCCAGTGTTGTCGTCAGCCCACCCAAACCAGTTGTTAGAATAAGAAGAGGAGCAAGGATAAGATTTCAATACATCATCAATTGTTTCTCTTTCAAGGGATTTTTTTCCCCCTAACCTTAAAAGCAATCTGTGCCTTTTGTGGAAAATCTGTATATCACCAAAAACTCTGTAATTCCCCATAAAATCACCAGTAACATTTTAATATTCCTTTCAGGCTTTTTTTCTGCGTATATGTCTTTTACATAGTTGAAGTGTTGGCATACATACAATTTTGCATCAGAAGCACTAATTACCCTGAGTCATTAAAAACTTTTCATACACAAAAAAAGTTAATGGATGAAGAATATTCTACCCCATAAATATACAGTAAATTTACTAAATCATTTATTCAATTCACTGTTGGGCATTTGGATACTCACCAATTATTCATCCTTTAAATAACACTGTGTTGGATACCTTCATGTTGAAATCTTTATTTACACTTCAGATTATTTCCTTGGACTAGATTTCTAGACATGAAATTGTGGGTCTAAAGAATATAAGCATTTTAAAGGCTCCTGGTGTATACAGTGCTCCAGTGAAGGTTGTATGATTGGCTAATGGAATGGGAAATGCTAATTTCACCATAATCTCACCCGCAGGTTACACGTCACTCCAGACATCAAGGAACAGAGGGCCCAGTGAGGGTGAGATGAGAGAGGCCCCAATAAATAATCTGCCACCATGATTTAGAGGAGTAAGGAGAGGTGTGTCTGCCCTCGCAGTGCAGAAAGCTCCTTCATTAGATGCTGACAATGCTCTCTGGGCAAATCTCCCACATTCGTTCATTTTGGTGGCTCCTGACTCTGGGCTCTCAGAGATTCTTCCTCGTCCATTATCTTCTGTGGCCATATCTGAAGTGGGTATTGAAGACTATTTCTTCCTTTAAGCCTGTGCAACTTTTGCAGCTGCTTTCTTCTTGTGCAGGATCAGGGGCTCAGGAGCTGATTTAAGGCTAATCAGCCAAATCTCTCTTGAGCTCATCTCTTTCTTGTAATACATTGACAAAAGCAGGGAGTAAATCCAGCACACTGTCACTGCGGCTCTCTCCAACTGTGTCCCCTAGAGCAACAGGTTCAGTAGACACGTGGTCTGCCTTCCAAGTCATCACAGGTGACGATTGTACCAAAGGTTTTGCCCCTGCACACCGTGGGTCTCTGTATCTCCAGCCTCCATGATCAGTTTCCTTGCTGCATACCACCTGCCTACCAAGGCAATGTCACACATTTAAAATTTGTATAACAGCCGTATCCCACTTCCAGTACCAAATTCTGTGTTAGTTATGGTAATACCAGCTGCTGGAGCATAAGGCCCTCAAAACCTTAGTGGGTCCACGGATATAAGGTTTTTAGAAATACAATACTAACATTTTTTAAAACCTCCTTGAGGTCCAAGAAAGGGGTCTTGACCTGACCCTCAGTGCTCTCCTCCACTAATGACTCCATTTCCCAGGTTCTTTTTCTCTGGTGGTTCTGCCATTTTCAGTCCTTGCCTTCTGAGGTCGCTCTGCTCAGTGGTATCAAGCCGGGAGAGGAAAAGAGCATAGGGAATTGAATGCTGGAGAGTCTTACGGCCGGTCTGGAGTGACTTGTGTCAATTCCACTGATATTCCATTGGCTAGAACTTGGTCACAGGACCACACTAAACTGCAAAGGAGAATGAGACATGATGCATCTCTAAGCTGAGGAGGAAGACAAACGGCTTCTGGTGAACTCGTAGCAGTGTTTTCCATACCTTTCAAGATCCAACCCCATCCCTCTCGTTCACCTCTCCCTAACCCTGGCCCTGTCAACAGACCCATCTTTACTAACATGCTGATATTTTGTTCATCACAGATTTTTTTGAATAAATTTATTTATTTACTTATTTATTGTCTGTGTTGGGTCTTTGTTGCTGTGCACAGGCTTTCTCTAGTTGTGGTGAGCTGGGTCTACTCTTTGTTGTGGTGTGTGGGCTTCTCACTGCAGTGGCTTCTCTTGCTGCAGAACCCAGGTTCTAGGTGCATAGGCTTCAGTAGTTGTGGCACATGGGCTCAATAGTTGTGGCACACAAGCTCTAGAGCACAGGTTCAGTAGTTGTGGCGCATGGGCTTTTTTGCTCCGTGGCATGTGGGATCTTCCTGGCCCAGGGACTGAACCCATGTTCCCTGCATTGGCAGGCAGAGTCTTATCCACTACACCACCAGGGAAGCCCCATCATAGTTTTTTTAAATAAATAAATTTATTTATTTATTGGCTGTGTTGGGTCTTCATTGCTGCACACGGGCTTTCTCTAGTTGTGGCGAGCGGGGGCTACTCTTCGTTATGGTGTGCCGGCTCCTCATTGTGGTGGCTTCTCTTTTTGTGGAGCTCAGGCTCTAGGTGGGGGGCTTCAGTGGTTGTGGCACACAGGCTCAATAGTTGTGGCTCATGGGTTTAGTTGCTCTGCAGCATGTGGGATCTTCCTGGATCAAGGATTGAACCCATGTCCCCTGCATTGGCAGGCAGATTCTTAACCACTGTGCCACCTAGGCAGCCCCCCCATCATAGTTTTTTAAATTAATTTTGACTTTTTAAAATATTTTGTCTTGATAACTGAGTTTGGGGCATCCCTTAAGTTTTCCATGGAGGTGAGTGTTCACTCAGCTCACCTAGATCCCAATCCTGCTCATGTTGCAGAATCAGGAAGAAGAGCCCTGTTTGGCATTAATTTTTCCCCAATTTGTGGAGCTTATTTTCTACTTTCTTCTTTTTGAAAGGACAGCTCACCCATGAGGCTCCTCCATCATTTACTGTCCCACATGTCACTGTGGAAATAGCATTAGACATGGAGTCAAGTCCTAGCTCAGTCACTGACCAGCTAGCTGTGTGACCTGGCACACGTTGCCTGACCTCTCTGTGTCTGCTTGCTTATCTGTACAATGGGAATCACAGGTCATGGGTCATGAGGTTCCTGGGCTAAATGAGAGGGCACATGAGAAAGACCTCAGACCTAGGCTGATGGAGAAATGCAACAACTATAGGCAGGATCCAAGTCCAACATGTTTACTGAAAAGCCCAGCCCGGCTTACGTGGCGTATGAAATACAAAAATCAAATTTCTGTCCTCGAGGATTTTACACCTTAATGGAATCATGTGTGCAAAAACCTTGAGAAAGAATCAAAGCCTCTGCACATCTACAACCACAGAGAAGCCAGGTTGTAGTCTCAGTGCCCTTCGTATGTGTGGTTTTAAATAAACCGCTTGGTGGAGTAGGGGAGGGAAGGGGGAGCGGGGGAACCTGGGGTGCGGTGGGTGGTGACATGCCTTCAAGTACCGTGATCCTCTTAGCAGCACCTATCAACCTGAAACTCTACCATGCCTTGTACAAAACACCTGCCTGGAGCTCTTTTCCAAAACGTTCCACGGTCCTTGTCACAAAACATTTTTAGCACATTTAAACCCTCATTTAGAGCATAGATTAAAGTGGTTCTGTGACATCATGCATGGAATATATAGAAAACTTCCATGAGCAGAATGTCTGATTTAGCCTCCTTGTCAACCACACATCTGTCTGGAGCAGCTGCAGGGGCCAAGCACTATTCCAGGCACTGTGGGCAGAAGCAGAGGGAGGCGTGTGGTCTCTGCCCCTGAGAGGCTCACGGTCAAGGGGGGAAGGCAGGAGAGACACATGGAACAAAGACATGCCTTCATTACTCAGAACTCTTTGGGTTGTAAGTGACAGATGCCTGATTCAAACTAGCTTAAGGAAGGAGGCAGTTGATTAGGAGAATGTTGGGATGTCCCAAAGAACCTGAGAAATAACCAGAACCCAGGACTTGAGTGCAGCTGGACCTCTCTTTGTCTCCCTCTCTTGCATGACAACAACATTCTTTCATCTCCTTGCGGCCTGGCTTCCCCCAACCCCAACACATACATACACAATGGAATGTGTCTAGGTTGCCAATAGCTTCAGAGCTTGAGATGTGATGACCTCAGTTGCCCCCAGAGAGAGACAAATCTGATACCCCTGGTTCTGAATCCAAAATTCCTAGGGAAGGCACTGAGGGCTTATTTTGAGACAGATGCCACCCCTGGAACAATCAGCTGTGTCCAGGGATAGAATTACAGTGTGCCAACATGATGTGCTCCCATGATGTCATGTGGATGGAGAAGGAGCAGTTCCTAGGAAAGAGGGGCTGCAGAGATCCCCTGCAAACCACACGGGGTCCTGCACAATCAGAGCCAAGAGAGGGACTCTAACAGGAGGTCAGAGAAAGAAGCAGAAGACCTCATTCCGGGGGCTGCAGTAATCAGGGATGGCTTCTTGTAGAGGGAGGGCCTGGCTGAAGCAGTAGTACAGGATAGTACTTCAAGGCACCTTGTGTGAAAGAGGACCAAATGCACTTGAGTTTTCTCCCTTCTCCTGCAGAGGGTGAGTGTGAAGGAGAAAGGGGACAAAGCCCTCAGCAGCCAGCCCCAGTGTTCTCCAGATACAGTAGTAAGATTTTGTATGCATGATCTCAATTAATCCCCATGAAAATAAGGAAAAATAAGTATCCCATTTTACAATGAGGAAATCGAAAGTAGGAGAGAATAAGTAACTTGCCCCAGATCACACACCGTCAAAGTAGAAGAGCCAAGTTTTGAGTCAAGTATGTGTGATGCCACCTGGCCTGGCTGGTACCCCTCCCCTGCTGCATCCACCCTGATGGCACCTGACAGTTTCTGGATAAATTGGTGCCTCAAAAAAACACCTATTCAGGGACCTCCCTGGTGGCGCAGTGGTTAAGAATCCACCTGCCAATGCAGGGGACAAGGGTTCAATCCCCAGTCTGGGAAGATCCCACATGCTGCAGAGCAACTAAGCCTGTGCACCACAACTACTGGGCCCATGAGCCACAACTACTGAAGCCTGCGCATCTAAAGCCCGGGCTTCACAACAAGAGAAGCCACTGCAATGAGAAGCCTGCTCACCACAATGAAGAGTAGCCCCCACTCGCCACAGCTGGAGAAAGCCTGCATACAGCAACGAAGACCCAACACAGCCAAAAGATAGTAAAGAAATAAAGCTCTTCAAACAAAATAAAACAAAACAAAATTTCCTAGGGAAAGAATCTGTGAAAGAAAGTGGGAAAGGTGCCAGGAGAGGCTGGGATGTAGGTCTCACCCTGAGTAAAGGAGAGAAGGAAGGAAGTTTTGGTGGAAACATCCGGAACTATAGTGAGATTTCAAGGAAAGTGGAGCAGTTTGTCAAGGAGTTCTCAAGCCAGTTACCCATCAGAAGGGCCCCATGTCTCCTAGGAACAAGCCTGCCTTGGTATCCCCGCTATGTTCTGTCATCAGCTGAGGACAGCCTATAGGAGGCACGGCCTCTGGCAAGCACGTGAAGGACTTCAGAGCCCAGCAAAGGGGCTGCTGATCAGTTACATTCCCAGCCTCCAGAAATCTGAGAGGTGAACTCTCACAGACATCACAGAAAGGCTACCTCAAACTAACACCCATTTGTAACCATTATCTGGAAGATACGAATATCTTATTCCCATTGTAGGGGATCAATAAATGATTTAAAAAGCAAACGATGAACTCTTTGGTACTTTTTTCTTCCGTGATCAGTGAGTGTCATCTTGTTTTCCCATTTATTCTTGGACAGTTCAGCTCTTTTCTAGCCTTTGCCTTCCTCATTGGGTTACTTCCCAATAATGCTATTTCTTTTTCTATTTTTCTTGGGGTCTGGGGCCCTCCGATATTTGTTTTCTTTCTAGGTCTAAGTATGATTGTAGATGTGATGCTAGAATGATAGAAACCCAAAATTGTAAGACTTCAGACCTTAGAATTGAGTCCCTGCCGTGGGCATCCAAAGCGCCCAGCTCTTCCTCTACCATAACAATCCTCACTATAATTTCTTGCAAACATCTCAGCTAATAAACTGCGAACTCCATCAGGGCAGGAGCTATGACTAACATGTTGCATCCCTAGTTCCCTACCATGGTGCTTGACTCAATAAATAGTTCTTGAATTAATACATCCCCAAATCTAGTCTAAACCCATTTGATGATTGATGGATTAATTGGTTTATTTTTACTCAATGACCATCTAATGATATTTCAACATTTCCAGTTGATCAGTTTCACTTAACAATGTTCTTGATTGCAAGCAAGCTCAACTCCATCTGTACCTTCTGGGCAAGGACTCCAGGAGCACCTGAGACACTGTGATCTCTGCTGTTCCTTATCCTACCACTGCCACCATCAAACCCCCACCATGACCACCACAAGGTTGCCTTTGGACTGAGTGGAAGAAACATCTTCTTTTATGCCGTGGAGAGCCCTTAGAGGTTTGCACATGGCAGGCTTCAGAGGAGTGTGGCATGATCAGACTTGAGATTCAGCAGGCTATTCTCAAAGTCAAGGAGCACGATGGATCACAGAGGGAGCAAATGGAAATCTAGAAGCATGAGATCATGACATCAAACAGGTGAGAAGTACAATGTCTTGTGTTTACCTAAGTCACGGAATAATTTAGGATCAGAAAATTACATGTCCTGTCCTATATAGTAATGAAACCTCTAAACCTGATTTAAAATGAAAGCTTTACCACTCTGCCCACTCCAGACTATTGCAGGTAGGAAGCCTACTGTCAGAACAGAGGGACATGGTAGACCTCTTTTCTTTCTTCACCTGTGCTTCTACTCCTCTCCCATTTGCTATCCACCTTTCTGAGCCCTCCAGGGATAAAATGCAAATTGGGGTAAAGGGAACTAGAAAGTTCTCTTTTGACTGGTACATGGAGATCTAGCATTGCTGTGCTCTGAACTTAGCAGATGTTTAAAGCTGACTTCTTCTCTTTCTCTTTTGGGCTCTTTGGGGACCCTGTTCTCTCTCAGCTGCTGTCCTCTTGATGAGGGCAAGTGTATCTCTGCTTAGGGCAGTCACTTGCCCTTCTTCAGCCCCAAGGTATTGGGTGACACCTGTAGTTTCTCTCTGCAGAGGTCCAGTGGCCACCTGGACCTCCTGGACAGGACCTCACACTGGCTTTCTCTCTTGCACATTCTCAGGAAACTCTCTTGGATTCTTTATCCCAGTAGAAGGGAGTGCAGATGCTATCAGACTGCCACAAGCTGCCTCAGTCAATCTCTCGAACTTTAGGTTTCTTAAGTGTAAATCAAACACCAGTTAACTGCATCTCTCATACCAGAGGGGATGGGTCTTTAAGTGACCCAATAAGCTCTTTCCCAAGATTTGAAGCAAGAGGCAGGTATCCCACAATCCTCCCCTTTCCATGGGGCTCACAGTACAGCCCCATCCCTGTCCAAAGCTCCTTTCCCCCAAATCTTCCTCTCCCTGTGGTCTTTCTCATCTGGTTTAGGATTAAGATGCAGATCCCACCCTTCTTTAGGGAAGCAAGGTAGAACTCACAGCATGGCTTTCTCTGAAGAAATTCTTTCCACAAACCCTCCCCAAATCTCTGATTCCTCTCCTTTTTGTACCCTCAGTGTGGGTGAGGAGTTCAAGAATTATCAACCATCACCTCTGAAAACCTTTCACGTGGGTCAGCTCTGAGCTTCCCATTACAGTAGCCCCAAGCTACAAGCACTATTGAGCACTTGAAATGTGACCTGT
This sequence comes from Hippopotamus amphibius kiboko, assembly GCF_030028045.1. Lineage (NCBI taxonomy): Eukaryota > Metazoa > Chordata > Mammalia > Artiodactyla > Hippopotamidae > Hippopotamus > Hippopotamus amphibius. Next base: position 30,878,414 of record NC_080186.1, read on the forward strand.
TAGAACTGAGACAGTTTGTAAATATAAAATACACAATGGATTTTGAAGACTAAGTACAAAAAAGGTAAAATATCTCCTTAACAATTTCTTAAATGATTAAGTGTTGAAATTACAGTATTTTGGAAATATTGGTTTAAACAAAAAACAGTATTAGAATTAATTTGCCTGTTTCCTTTGACTTTTTTTCAAATGGCTACTAGAAAATTTTAAATCCGTGATGCTCTTGAGAAATGACACCAAAAACATGATCCATAAAAGAAAAAATTGATAAATTGGATTTCATAAAAATTTAAAACTTTTGCTCTGCACAAGACACTCACAAGGGAATTAAGAGGCAAAGTGGAAAGAAATATTTTCAAACCACGTATCTGACATAGGATTTGTATCCAGAATATACAAAGAATTCTCAAAATATAAGAAGCTGGCAAAGGAACTTGAATAAATACTTTACCAAAAAGGATATAACGGAGTCAAACAGGCACATGAGAAGATGTTCAACATCACTAGTCATTAGGGAAATGCAAATTAATACCACAATAGATACCACTCCACATCCAGTAGAATGGCTAAAATTAAAAAAATATATATTGACAATATCAAGTGCTGGTGAGGATGAGAAGCAACTGGAACTCTGATAAATTGCTGCTGGGAATGCAAAATAGAACATCCACTCTGGAAAAAGGTTTGGCAGTTTCTCATAAAGGTAAGCATACACTTGCCATATATACCCCAGCAATCCTACCGCAAGTTTCGTTGTTTACCCTAGAGAAATGAAAATTTATGTTTACACAAAAACCTGTACACAAATGTTTATAGCAGCTGTTATGGACTGAATGTTTGTGTCCCCTGCCCCAAATATTTTATGTTGAAATCTAATCCCCAATGTGATGGTATCTGGAGGTGGGGCCTTTGAGGGGAAATTAGGTCATGGGGGTGGAGCCCTCATGAATGGGATCAGTGCCCTTATAGAAGGAACCTGAGAAAGCTCTCTTGCCTTCTTTTCCACCATGTGAGGATACAATGAGAAGTTGGCAGTCTGCAACTTGGAAGAGGGCACTCATCAGAATCCAACCATGCTGGCACCCCAATCTTGGACTTCCAGCCTCCTGAACAGTGAGAAATTAGTTTCTGTTGTTTATGAATCACCCAGTCTATGACATTTTAGCTTTATCTATTTTTAATTTATTTTGATAGCCAAAATCTGGAAACAACTCAAATCCCTGTCAGTGGTTGAATGAATAACTAAACTGTGGTACATCCATAAAAACTACTCACAGTAAAAAGGAACAGAATTGATAACCACAACTTAGATGAATCTTATAGACGTTATGATGAGTGAAAGAAGCCAATCACCAAAGCTTATATACCATATGATTCCATTTATTTGATGTGCTTAAAAAGACCAGCTGTAGAGATGGAAAAAGATGAGTGTTGCCAGAGATTATGGGTGGGGGGGAAGATGTGATGATAAAGGGATAGTTCAGGAAAACATTTGGGGATGACAGAACTGTTCTGTAATCTGTAATAATGGGTATGTGAATCTATTCCATGTGTTAAAATCCTTGGAACTGAACATTAAAAGAAAATGAAAGTTAATTTCACTATTTTAATATTAAAAAATTTTTTTAATTCCATTGGTGGCTTATATTCCTATTGGATAGCGCTGGTCTAGTCTGTCATTTAGAATGTTGTATTTGTTTGCCTTGAGCCAGAGCAGAAACTTTCATCCCAGTACCCTGCTCCCCCAATGTCTCTGTACTTCCCGCAATGGCAATATAATTTCTCATATAGTTGTCTATCTCCATCCCTGGACCATAAGCACCTTGTGGGCAAGGATGTGATCTTTGTGCCCAGTTCCTGGAACAGAGTAGATGCTCAGTAATATTTCTTGAATCAATCAATCAGTCAATAAATCAGCAGACTACATGCTTGAGCTTTTGGAGAATTAAGATAAAATATTAAATGTGGTGCATTTTGGAGTCCTCCCATCCTCTGCCTATCACAGGGTCCCAGGGCTTGGCCCATGATCTCTGAAAGCTGAGACTGGAAGTGAGAGTAGGACTGATCAGTCTTTAGCCAAGAGCCACAGAGGGACAGGGAACTGACATCCAAGTCCCAGGCAAGGGCAGTCAGAAAGCTCACCAAGGAGGTGGGATGGGGATACTGGTATGGGCTCTAGATTCACGGGTGAGCCTCAGAGGGAAGATGACAGTTCTGTAGATCTGGAAGGCAGGGTCTGGAAGCAAAACCTTCAGGCAGGGAAGGAGTCTTGTCAGTCCACAGTATCAGCTCACATTCCTAACACCGTGGCTTATTATTCTTTGTAAGGTTGATATTCCCAAAGTAAGTGGGGGAAATATGATGCGTGCTGTCATAGATACAAAGTGGCCATGTTTTCAGCCTGGTGCATTTTCTGAGGCAAATGAAAATTGTTATGAAAACAATTTATACCCAGCAGACATGGATGATTGCCCGTGATGACCTTTTGCCAGAGAAAATGGGTCTGATAAAGAAAAAATGTGGGCTCATTAGGACAAATTAGAAAAAGCCAATGATTGCTCTTAAATTATGGAAACTCCAAGACTGGTGAATCTCTCTGTCCTTTTAAGACATAAAAACAATAAAACACAAAAAGAAATTGTTTATTCAGAGAAAAGCGTTGCAATTTGTGTGAGGAGATGTAGTTTTGTTTCTTGGGTGGTTTGAAAATGAAGGTTTTCTGTAAACTAAATGAAATTTAATTGACTTATTAACTCTGCTATGAATTCTCCTTCCATAAATCTAGCAACAACTAAAAATAGAAGAGAAAAACAGCAATGAGAGTGAGGAAAATTACACTTAGCTTTGTATAAATGCTCTCCAAAGGATATTTCCATCAGTGCAACGTGATAGAATTGGGGGCACAACATAGGTGCTTCTGCTAGAAGAATGTGGATGCCCAGAATTGCAGGAGAGAGGTGGGATAACAGTGGGAGGGAAGACCTCACTCAGGAAAGTTTGAACACCCTCCTACACCCCTAATAATCAGTCACAGGTATATTGCCCTTTACAGTTTATAAAGTGCCTTCACGTATGTTATCTCATCGAAACTTCACAGCAATTCTACTCATTCATATACGCCCATTTCACAACTGAGGAAACTGAGATTGGACAAAATTAAGTGACTTATCAGCTCGTAAAAGCCACAGGCAGGAAGAGAATGTAAGACTCTCCATGCTCTCTCCCAAGTGGTCCCTTGCTCCCACTCTACTTAGGTACCTTTGATGCATCAGAATTTACTGATTCACACATCTCTCTGTCAGGAAACACAGAGGAAAGGCCAGGAAAGGAAGGACAGGGAGAGAAGAAGCTTTTTCCATACAAATCCAAGCAAAGCTCCAGAAACAATACTCAGAGAAGAAATATGTATCAGAAAGATTAACCTAATTCCCCCATCACACAATTCCCAAATCTCAGTGTTTAAGCACAAGGTTTATCTCCTATTCAAGTTATAGTTCAATGCAGTCAGTGAGTGGGGCTCTGCTCCATGCAGTCATTGAGCTCCTTCCATCTGGTTGCTCCATCACCTCTTAAGGACTAAGCATCCTCCACTGGATCCTGCAAAAGCCAGAAAACTGGACAGAAGGAGGATGTGGAGGGTCTCAGGAGGTACCAAGCCTGGAAGTAGCATAATCACTTCCGTCCATGTTCTACTGACCAAAATGAACCACATGACCCCACCTCCACACCAGGGAAATGCAAGCCATGGAGGGAGGGGAAAACACAGATGTTGATAGAGCACTAGCAGTCTCTGCCACAAATTTTTAAGTGTTTGAGTGTAAAATATTTTCCTCGGTGCCCATGGAAGACCCTCTCTATGAGCCCCCAGCCAGACCCTCACACCTCTGGCAGATTTCCCCAGTGGGACCACCTGACCACACAAGGCCAGACACAAGACTTTTATTTTTTCAGGTTGAAGAAAGTGGACCTTTCAGGCTTATACAGCAAAATCTCTCTATATATTTTCTTCCAACATAGCTGAGTGAAAGGGCAAACAGAAATTTGAAAGCGATGATTGCTTCCTTTGTGGGGGAGAAGGATACCCACTGAGTTGGGAACATATATGAATTCTGATTTGCAATCATTTCCACTATTTATGAGGTCACTGGACTTACTCCTGCTGAGTCCAATTTACAAAGAGCTTTGGTTGGATCAGGGAAAGGAATATTAGAATCCCGTTGACTTGGTGATGGTCAGAGGACGATGGATACCAAACGCAAGGAATGTATCAATGAACTGCAAGGAAGCAGACTCCTCCACATCAGTTCCAACGTGCTACATCCAGATGGATGGGAAGATAGATCTCTCTAGGGAAACTATCAGTGTTGGGTGCACCAACTTTGTGATTTGACTACACACCCCAAAAACAGATGGGGAATTTTCCAAATTAAAAAAAAAAAAAAAAAAAAACTTGTAAAAAAAGATTCAGGATGCCTAAGATAAGAGAAAGTGTTTTTCTTACACCATCATCGCATCTTACTCCCAGGACAGCTGTAGGATGCTGTCTGAGCACTGGTCTCTCTAGTTCTGACCCCTCTCTGGTGCTCTATTGCCAAATCCCCAACATTCTCGTAAATATCCCACAAGAATATCTATTTCAGCACGTTTAAATCTGAACTCATCTCTCCATTCCAGCTCAGACCCCATGCCTGCTCCTCCACCTCCTTCACTATCTCGGTAAGAAGCACCACCCCATACAGTCACCCAAGCCAGTGACCTAAAAGTGAAGGATGCCTCCCACTCCTTCACCCACAGTTCCACTCGATCCTCAAGTTCAGCCAGTTCTACCTCCCAAAAGCCTCTGAAATCCTTCTCTCTTCCACCCTGGAATAGAACAACTGCCTCCTCATTGGATTTTCTGACAGTGAAAATTGCCGCTCCGCCCCGCTGCCACCATAAGAAACCAGCCCAGCTGCAATACTCCTCTGCTTAAACCCTCCCAGAGAATTCCTTCACTTGCGAATAAGGCTCCTTCTCCGTCTGTCCCCAGAGGCCCTCTCCAGTGTGATCTCTGGTCATTCTGCCAGAACCCACTCACCTGTGCTTCTGTGACACCAGGGGACTTGCAGTTCTCCTGACTTTCCTGCTGACTCCGATACTTGCTATTGTCTCTTCTTCAAATGCTGCCCACCTCCCACCCATTCTCTGTGGAACTAACACCCACCTGTCCTTAACACGACGACCAACTCATCTGAAAGCCTTACTAGAACCCCAGTCTAATGCACTTGCTGCCCTTCTGGAGTTTCATCACCCCCGTGCTTACCTCTGTGATAGCACTTGGGATGCTGTGGGGTCATCAGTGACCTTCTCCCTTCCCACCTTCCTCTCCACACCCTACCCTGTGGGATCCTTGAAGTGGGAAGACTTCAAGCTCTCTGGCTGCCGGCACAAGGTCTAGGAAAGAACAGACACTCAGTACATTCCCGGTTGCTGGATGAACATGTGAATTAGTAAATAAGTTATGTAGAAAGTGTAAAACCCTGATCAAATGGATTCATCCCCCAAGGGGTTGGAGAAAGGGTGGTAAGAAGCTGAGCTTGGGGCGCAGACTGCTCAGATGAATCAACCCGGACAGTTCAGTCACCACGTGTCCAAGAGGTGTGCGTTATCAGAGAAATAAAACATATTCGCTCAGCCCCCAAAACCAAACACTCAGTCACGCTTCAACTGCAGGCTTTGAAAAAGATTCTGTAAAAATACAAAGCAGATGTTGTCACTGATACCGTAGTCAAACAGAGTAAACCCAGAGGGGAAAACAAAACCCTTTGTGAAAACTTCTGTTCTTGTTGTGGTTGCCCAGTGCCAAGGATCAGACACTCACGTAAACCAGCCTGAATCAAAAGGTGGCTTGTGGGTTTTTGTTTGTTTGTTGTTACTGTTTCTAATGGTCCCAAAGTAAGGTTGTACAGAGATGAGAAGCACAGCTCTGGATGGAGACCCCATGGATCCAAAGCCAATTCTGTCACTTTCTGGCTGTGAGACCAAGGCAGGCAGTTCCCTTCTCTGAGCCTGTGTCCTCACCCTCAAATAGGGTGAGAATAGAATCGAGCATAAGATTATCAGGGAGGTGACCTGAGATCATGTATGTAAAGACTGGGCACAGCCAAGGCTTACTGGAGATGAGGTGAGATAACGTATGAAAAGGTTTATTTACCAGCTCAAATAAATGGCTGCTCACCAAAAAATGTTCTAATGTTTATCCAGGAGAATACTTCAGAACCCTCCTGGAGGAAGGAAGGTAAGTAAGAAGATCACAGCAGCTGGTATCTCCATTTCGCCTTCTCAGCTGATGTGCCCATTTACCTCCCTCCTCGGACTGACTCCTTCTATTGGCAACATCTGCTCCCCATCCCCAGCCTGGCTGGGTCTCTGGCCTGCCATGACCCTGACCTTCCCAGAGCTCTTAGTGAAGCAGCCCCAAGCAGCCTATCTTCCTGAGCACCAGCACTTCATTCCTGGGAGAAAGACAATGCTTGGAACAGCAGGCGATCAGGTGTACAAACCTGGACCAGCTGTGTGAGGGGGTTGGGGAGGAGGGCAGGAGAAGGAGGGGAGAGAGGACAGGGTTACCACTCATTACCATGAGTTTTAGGAATCCCAGCCCCACCACTTACAAACTGTGTGAATTGGATGCACAACTTAATCTCTTTGAGTCTCCAGCGCCTTATTGTTAAGTGAAGATAATGCTGTATTTGTTCACATTTTAGCACCCTGAAATTGGGGTGTGCCTTACAATTGATGTTTGCATTTAATGTGATAGTGTCCCTGCCCCCCGCCTCCCAAATTAATAAATGGATAGTGTGTCTTAGAATCAAGGAATTACAGACCAAGACTTACCACACACGATTGTGCTGCAGATGAGCCAATGAGAATAAGGATTTAGCAAAATGTCTAGTATACGGGGAAATGCCAACAAAAGGCTGTCATGTTATCACAGAGCACTGAGACTCACTCCCTGTGAGCAGGACCCTGAGCGGAAGAGGCTACTTTTGGAAGGGCATATGTCTGGGGAAGGCATGACTGACACGTCCAATGGTTCCAACCAAGCAGAAAGCTGGCATTTTGAGAATTAGCCGAGAAATAACCCCAAGTTCAAGTGCAGAGTCTTATTTGAAACGGGGCTTGCTAAGAACAGAGGGGCTAGGCAGGTCAGTGCACGGAACCTGGTCTAAGAGTAGGAGAACTGGGTTCTAGTCCCTTCCCCATCACTGCCTCATTGTGTGACCTTGGATAAGTGCCTTGGTTGGGTTCTCCCAGAAACAGACCCAGAGAAAGGGGTCTGAGTGCAAGTGGTTTGTTTGGAAGATGAGGGAAACACTGGCAGGGGTGTGGGGAAGTGAAACAGGAAAGGGAAGGCAAACGACAAAGGGTGCGTTATTGTACCAGTTACTGCAGCGGGCAATGGAGCTTCACCCCACTAAGGAAACACTGGTGGTCAGGGAAGACATACAGCTAGCGTTATCCCATCCTCAGGGAGCAAGGAGACTGAGTATTTATGTACCAGCTCCTGTTGGTCATTGGTTTAGGGCTGCTCTGGAAGAGCACTTAACTCCCTGGGCACTTTTGCAAGCTGCAGAGGTGGAAAAAGTGAGCTTTGACAACCAGGGAAAACCCTCAGGCACAGAAATGTTGGTTCTGGTAGATATGAATTGAGGTAAGTGGGCTGAAATGGTAAGGCCAAGGGGGAGTGGGCAAGGCAACCAACAGCATCTGCTGCAGAAAATGTATCCCCTTCAGTCTCAGTTCTCCATCTGTGAAATGGGAATAATAAAACCTAATTTGAAATTTTACGTTTCTATTCTTTGATGTAACCATATGTCTTCAACTTGGGTGTATTTATCTAGATCCAATCAGAAGAGGGAAAACACACACAGTAATTTAAACAGGGAAAGTTTAATATAAGAAATAGTAACTATAGCAAGTGGGATTACATCAAACTAAAAAGCTTCTGCAAAGCAAAGGAAATTGTCGACAAATGAAAAGGCAGCCTACTGAATGGGAGAAAATATTTGCATACCATATATGTCATAAGAGGTTAATATCCCAAGTATATAAAGAATTCATAAAACTCAAAAATGATCAAAAAATGGGCAGAGGATCTGAAGAGACATTCTTCCAAAGAAGACATATAGACAGCCAACAGGTACATGAAAAGATGCTCAACCTCACTAGCCATCAGGGAAAGACAAATCAAAACCGCAATGACATATCAGCTCACACCTGTTAGAATGGCTGTTATCAAAAAGATGAGAGGTAACAAGAGTTGGCAAGGCTGTGGAGGAAAGGGAACACTTGTGTGCACTGCTGGTGGGAATGTAAATTGGTACAGTCACCGTGGAAAACAGTGTGGAGGTTCCTCAAAAAATTAAAAATAGAACTACCAGCAATTCCACTCCTGGGTATTTATCCAAAGAAAACAAAAACACTAATTCAAAAACATATATGCACCCCATGTTCACTGCAGCATTATTTACATTAGCTGAGATATAGAAACAACCTAAGTGTCCATCAACAGAGGAATGGATAAAGACAATGCGGTATACATATACAATGGAAAATACTGTTGATTCAGCTATAGAGAAGAATGACATTTTGCAGTTTGTGACAACATGGGTGGACCTTGAGGGCATTATGCTAAATGAAATAAGTCAGAGAAAGACAAATACTTTATGATCTTACATGCGGAAACTGAAAAGAAGCAAACAAACCCAAGCACAGAGATACAGAGTGGTGGTTGCCAGAGTTGGGAGGTGGAGGGTGGGCAAATGGGTGAAGAGGTCAAAAGGTACAAACCTCCAGTAATAAAATAAATAAATCCTGAGTATGTAACATACAGCATCATGACTATATTTAGTAATACTATATTGCATATTTGAGGGGTGCTAAGACTAAATTTTTAAAGTTTTTATCACAAAAAAATCCCTTTTTTTGTAACTATGCATGGGGACAGATGTTACCTAGACTTATTATAGTCATCATTTAGCAATACAGTGAGTCCTCTACGTACGAACCTTCAAGTTGCAAACTTTCGAAGATGTGAACGTGCTTCTGCCACCGAATACTCCGTCACTCCAACCTATGGGCCACGGAGTTACAGCAACTTTCAAGAAGTGTTGTTTACATCACATTCTTTGTCAGGCAGTAAAGGCAAGTAACGAATCAGAAACGGCCTTGCAACAATTTTGGAAGGACTACGACATCTAAAAGGCCATAAAAAACGTTGACTTTTCTTGGCATGAAGTTATGGCCTTCATCAAGGATGGGGTTTGGAAGAAGCTTTGCCTGCAATTCGTGGATTTGAGAAGGTGGTTGAGGAGTCCAAAGAGGTCTTCAGCAATTTAGTGACCCTCAGCGAGAAGCTGGAGCTAGATCTGCAAGAGGACGACGTCATTGAACTCCTTGTTGTAAAGCACGAGGAGCTTACTCATGAAGACCTGATGGAATTGGAGACCCGGAGAAAGGACAAAGAGTGACAAGAGGAAGAAGAAGTAACTGAAGAACCGAAGAGATGCACGACACAGGAAATGGCAAGGGGATTTTCTTTATGTGAGGAGGCACTGTGAGTTTTGGAGGCACGGGACCCGAATGTAGAACGGTACGAGAAGGTTGCAGCAGCTGTTCAGAACGCAATCCAGTGCTCCCATGTCATCTATGACGAAAAAAGAAGAGCTACTACCCAGACATCACTGCATCCTTTTCTCAAGAGGGTAGATATAGAATTGAATCCAGCAAGGAACCAGACCTGTGCCATCAACGTCAGGCGTGAGTGAAACTGCAGCTCGCCCTCCGTCCCCTACTGCTGAGCATCCTTCAGCGCTGCCCTCTCCCACCTCCTCTCCCTCCTCCAGTCAGTCACTCTTCTTGCCTGATCACTCAGTGCCAGCCCCCGTATGCCAGCTGTGGTACTGTCCTACTGTACTTTTCAAGGTACTGCACTGTAAGATTGAAAATGTTTTATTTTTTGTGTTTGTTTTTTATGTATTATTTGTGTGAAAAGTATTATAAACCTATTACAGTACAGTACTATATAGCTGATTGTGTTCGTTGGGTTCCTAGGCTAACTTTGTTGGACTTAATGAACAAATTGGACTTACAAATGTGCTCTCAGAATGGAACTCGTTTGTATGTAGGGGACTGACTGTGTATATATATTGAATCACTGTTACACGCCTGAAGCTAATAAATGTTGTATGTTAATTATCCTTCAATAAAAATAATTTTAATAAAATTGGAATACAAAACACAACAAAAAAGAACCAGTAACTGTAATAGGAGTAACAAGAGTTTCTTTATAGGAACAACAAAGGATAAGTAAGGAGAACCCTAAGAATACAGGAGTAACAGCTGTAAGAAGCAGCCGGGACTAACCAAGGGCTGAGATACAGCCCCCACGGAAGTGCCAGAACCCCTCACCCTCTGCGCTGAGATCCAGAACTTGTTGTGGAGGGTCTGAGTGGGTTCTTTGCAGAGACAGAAGGAACGGCCCTCTTTCCAACTCCGAATCACATCTGTACCTCAAACCTAAAAATGTGTAACAACAATTTTCAGAAAATTCTATTCATGATTATGTTACCTTGGGGCAAATTAAAAATCAACTAGTGGGCATGTTCACATTCTCCAAGAGCTGAGATAAGAAAGCAAAAGGAAGCTTAAGTTCATGGGCAAATGCCAATGTAGACACGTGTTTCTGGCACAATTATATTTTGATGTACTAAGAAAGACAGAAGTGACTGGCCAATGAGCAGCTGGACCCTCCCTTCCGCTAGACAACGTTGGGCGTGTGAGAGCCAGTGAGAAGTAAAGCTCGCTTCCTAATGTAGGGGAAGATGGACCCGTGGGGAGCCAGTGCCCACGTTTGACATCAGAGCAGGAGAACTCTAAAGACAACGAGATCTGGACCTAGGCCAGGACTGCTGCTCGGGTCCTGCTGGTTTAGGTGACATTTTGAGACCCCACTCAACTTGCCGGTCGTGGGGAAAGTCTTCTCTCCTTGCCTCACATTTCCAACTCAAGTGGTAAATGGGGCTACATCTAGCAACACCCCACCTCCTCTGGATAGCTCTGCACTGAATTCGCTTGATGGGAGCGGGGTGGCTAATCTAATTGGTCAGATCTAGACATTCATTGGACCATATTTTACGAGTGAATGAAGTCTCTGTGGTTGATGGCAAGAAATAGGACATCCTCTTCCTCCTGCAAACGGGCTTTTCTCTGCTTCCTGGGCAAACTCTCTCCTAGGCTCTCTCTGTTCTCCCATGACTGAGAGAATGAAGCAGAGTCCCCTTTCTCCCCATCAGTTTTAGAAACAGACACACCTGCATGTCTGTTTCTGAGGTTCAGCCTCATTTCTGTCTTTGGATTTCATAAAACATTCCAATATCCTTGTAATAACCTCCCTTTTTTTTTTTTGCCAGCTCCAACTTCGTTTATAATATTTAAAAGCATTGGTTTTAATTTATATGGAGAAATTTACAATTAAGCAACTTTGGGAGAGAGGGACAAATGATAGGCAGACCCTGCTTCTGATGAAAGTAAAGGGGAGAAGGACAATGACAGAGTTCCAGTCACAGCCCCAGACAGCTGGTACACACATCTTACTTGTCTGGATAATGCTGAGACCTGGCTGAATTTCTTGGCTTCCCGCAATAACAAGCTCCTGATGCCTGGTGCCAAGAAGTAATTTAGCCATGCTCCAAAAGCAGCCACCTCCATCTCAGGGGAAGGAGGCCAGTTGCTGAAAGGAGCTCTCCTGAGCTCAGGAAGGGAAATTGGAAAGAGAGGATTCCAGTCCTGTCTTCCCCTCTCATCCCAAATAAATAGGTTTCTGTCCCAAGTTGGTGCACGTGTAGTGCTAAATCCCATCAGCACATTTGGGTGTTTCTCCAGCTGCCCTTAGTCTCTTGCTGAGTCTGGGTCTACCTTCTGACATGAGTCTCCTGTGAAAACAATGCTGTCATCATCTCTCTCTAACCCTTCTTGTCCTAGAGGCTTGTACCCTTTCCCTACACTGCCCCTGGCCTCCCTCTGTTTTATACGCACCTTCCTCAGTGTAAAAATGAAATCCTCAAGCTAGTTAACGCTCACTCAGCTTTCACCTCATATGTCACCTCCTGGTGAAGCTTCCCTAACTCTTCCAACCTAGATAGTGTCCCCAACACATGTTCTCGTGGCATCCTACATCTTTCCTCTACAGCCTTATCACCATTTGTGATTTTAATATTTGGGGGAGTGACTGGCACCTGCCTTCCCCACTGGAGTGTTAGCTCCATAATGGCAGAGACTGTATCTGTTTTGGTCACTACTTATTTCACACACCTGAATATGGTAGACACATAATAAGTAGCCGAATGGATGCAGAGTGGCCAAGGCTCTGAAGTCAGCCCAGCTGGGTGTGAACCCCAGATCCAGGGGAATAATGTGGAATAATAGCAGTATGCCCGGGGGCTGTACAGAGGATGAGATAAAAGTGCTGACAACAGTGCCCAACACACAGTCAGTGCTCAGTAAATATTTGCTAATATTACTGTGATTGCCCCTAGTCTGATTGTGTAAGCGGGTGAGGTGAAAGGGGTGTAGACTCTGTTTGGCTGGGGTCACTGGTGTATGTGTGTGTACTGGGCTGTTGGGGTGGCCATGGGCCTCCATGAGTGCCCAGACAGAAGACTCGTATTTCTGGGAAGGGTCAGCTTACCAGCCCAGCAGCTAGCCAGAGCACGCTCTCTCCAGAGCTGGGTGACTTTGGAATTACCTCTCATTGATATTTCACGGACAATTAAGTGGCTGGGGATGAATTGGCATCATCAGAACAATGTCATCAAGTTGTCACTTTAAGGTAATCCATGTTGCTGAACAATGGGGTGAGAACACCGGAATGGAAGAATCTATGGTCCCCCTAATAACAGAGCAAGGTGAAATGTTGATGCCTGTCAGTGAGGACCACACTGGTTTCCAAACATTTTTACAGTAACAGAGGCTTTTTACCAGGAGGCCATCTTACAAAAGATCCAATACCTAAAACCAAGACTGGAACAGACTGAGTTGAATTGGGTGCCCCGATGACCCAGCTGAGCTGTCTCCGAGCTGGCCTATGCTTTGGTGGGAGATGAAAGCATATCCATAGCAGCCATGCAAATTACTTCCGTGTTGCCAGGGTCAACTTCATGGGCACGTGACCTGTGCAATCACCCAGGGCCCCATGCTTAGAAGGGCCCATGCTTGGTTTAATGCTCCACTATGATTGTCTTGAAAGTCTTAATAATTTTTAATAAGGGGACCAATGTTTCCACTGGGCTCTGAGCCAATTACGTGGCCAGCTCTGGCACTCTGTAAGCTTGATCTTGCTGTCTGAGCTTCCCGCCTTTGGGGCTGGTCTGGGGAGCTGGAGGTGGAGCAGGGAAGCTCACAGTTGTCATCCAGCAGGCCTAAGCGGAGTAGACTCCTGGGCCTCTGGGTCAGACAGATTTGGTTTTTAGATCCTATGCTACCTACCATTGTATGACCACAGACAAGTCACTTTTCCTCTGTGGCACTCAGTTTTCTAATCTATCAAATAAGGACAACATTCCCTCCTCCCCAAGGTTACAGTGGGATTCAGTGCTATACCAGACGACTCCCAACATTTGCTGCCATCACCGGTTTCCTTTCCCTGCACCTCACCCTCGGAGACCCCTTTAAATATCCCCAGAGCCATCTACCATGCTGGCTGACCGCAGGCTCTGCTCACCAACATGCAGATGTACCTGCCCAAGCACTGGGAAAGGAGGCTGCTTTCAGAAACATTTCCTCCTCCCTGCTAGCCTGTCCATCTACCGCAAGGCTGGAGTGACCTCTCAAAACCACTATGAGTTTCCAACTCCCTCCAGATTCAAGGTTAATGGTCTCAATCATCATATTCCAGAGCTAGGGAGTTGGGTCTCACCGACGTCCCCAATGTCCTTCCCTTCCTCTTGGCACACAGCCCACTGAACTTCTCAGGAAACTTAACTCACTTTTACATCCCTCCGGACTTTTGTTCACACTGATGCTTTTCCTAAGATACTCGCCCTGCAACTCCACCCTCAGAAACACTCCCCTTGAAGGTGCAGCCCCCTCTGAAATACTTCCTGCCTCTCCCCTCACTCCCCACTTGGCCCCCTATCCTCCCACAAGGTCTTGCACAGTCACTGTGAGTCTTACTGGACTGTCTATGTATCTGTGGCTATGAAACCATGGCTGAGGGCACAGGCTCTGGGGACAGACCACCAGGTTCAAACCCTGGCTCCCCCACTTCCCAGCTACATGATTATAGCAAGTTCCTTAACCACTCATGCCTCAATTTCCTCATCTATAAGATGAAGATAATAGAAGCACCAATTTCCCAGGGTTGCCATGGAGACAAAATGAGTTCATGAACTCCAAAACACTCAATAAAACTCTAGTTATTGTGATTATCCCTCAATCAATATTTATACACCACTTACTACATGCTCATCGCTGTGTGGGGTGCTAGGGATGCAGTGGTACGTAACACACACACCATCACTGCCTGAATTTCTTGTTTTGTGGTTGTGGTGGTTTTAAAACAAATAGCCAAAAATTCTTTGCCTTCTTCCCACTGAGAGGTGGGGGCAATGTTCCCTCCTCTTGACTCCAAGAGGGCTTGTGAGTATATCAACCAATAGAGTATCATGAAAGCATTGCTACATAACTTCTGAGACTAGGTCATCAAAGGTCAAGCAGCCTCTACCTGATTCTCTTAGTATGCTTGTCCACGCTAGCCACCATGGAAGAAGTCCACCTGCTCAGAGAGGCCACATCTTGCTTTTCCAGTGGACAGCCAGCATCAATTGCCAGCCACATAAGAGTGCTGGCAATTGATGTCTGGTCCATTTGAGCTTTCAGATGACTGTAGCCTCCACTGCAACCACTCAGGTGACTCAAAGTGAGAACCGCTCAGGAAAGCCTGCTCGAAATTCCTGACCCACAAAGTCATGAGCAAAATAAAATGGTTGTAGTTTTACACCTCTACAATTAGAGGTCATTGTAGTGCAGCAATTTCTACTGCAACATGAGCTTGCTTGGTTGTGAGCTTCTCAAGGACAGAAGTCATGTTTTATGCACCTGTACCCTCTGTGTATATATTGCCCTGCCACGCACGTGCTAATAATTCTTCTATGTATGTGTTATGATAGAGGAACCGTGGAAGGCTGTTCTACGCAAATCTGTGAGTTGGAAACAAAGATAGATCATTTAGAGATGTTCCGAGATTCTTCTTAGAACTGAACTCAGTTCTCCCAGGAAATGCTGCTAATCAAGAAATTTGGTTATGGTAAATTTCCATGCATGCCATCTGCAGTATGCAGAATAAAGGCCCCCAAAGATGTCTATGCTCTAACCCCCGGAATCTGTAAATATGTTATGTTAAAAGAACAAAGAAGAATTAAGGTAGCAGATGGAATTAAGGATGCTAATCAATAGATAAGGAGATAATCCTGAATTATTCTGGTGGGCCCCATATTAGCTGAAGGATTTGTAAAAGTTTGAAAGGTTTAAAGCAGGAGGCAGGAAAGTCAGAGAAAAATGTGATTATGGAAGGATAGTCAAATAGGAACAATGTTGCTGGCTTTGAAAGTGGAGGAAGGGGCCATGATGAACCAAGGAATATGGGTGACCTCTAACAGAAAAAGCAAGAAAATGGATTTTCCTCTAGAGCCTCCAGAAAGAAACGCAGTGCTGTCAACATCTTGGGTTTAATCCAGTGAGATCTGGGTCTGATTTCTAAGTTACAGAAATATAAGATAATAAATGTGTATTGCTAAATTTGTGGTAGTTTGTTGCAGCGGCAATAAAAAAGTAATACACCAACAGGACTGTCTGGATTCCCTTTTCTCCATTCAACTCTATAAGGGTCTTGGCTCTTTAAAAACAAGGCCTCTTTCCTCTTTGCTTCTGCCTACCTCCCCCAACCCCATACATGCTAACTGTGTGCTTTGCAGTGGGTAGGCAAGAGGAAATATTTGCTGAATCAATGAATACCCTTGCTTGCAGATTCGAGAATGTATCAATAGTTAACACCACAATGGTTCAGAACCTTCTGGGGTATTTTTCTGATGATTCAGAAGATCTTTTATTGCAGCTCAGAGGTCATAATCATGGGAACCAGTGTGTACACATACAAAGGCACTAGTTAGTCCCATCTGCTCTTGAGGATTCTGAATGTTCTCAGGTATCTAAGATCAGCAGGACATGGTTGCTGGGCCACAGGAAGCAGCGTCCCAGCGAGCTGAGGAGTTGAGCCATGTAGTCCCAGCTCCACCATTTCCTGACTCTGGGGCCTTGACTAAGTTTCTAGGCCCCTCTAGGCCTCAATGACCTCCTGAATAAAATGAGGAGCTTGGACAGTCTTATCCCCCAAAGTCCTATCTGATGTCAGGTTTTCTGGCACCTCCTTTCCAGCATTTGTCAGGAGTTTCTGGCATTTATAAATGCTCAAGAACTTGGACTTGCAAAGTGGCCCTTTTGCTGATGACTGACATAGCTGGTATTTGGGTTTCAAAGTAGTCTCCTACTGATGGATTGAAGGAAAATACACAGTCCGGATTAGAAATACAGCCTCATAACTTAGCTTCTTGTCTTGTGGGGGAGGCCTACACGTTGCAAGAAGGAGTCATAGGGCCCAGGGAGCACACAGATTCAATGGAGAGGAAGAGCCACGGTCAAGAGAAGGCTGAGGGTTACCTTTAAATGCTTCTGAAAGAGACACCAGGCTAAAGACCATGATTTAAATCCTTGCTCTAATTCTTACTCTGAGTAAGTCACTTCTCACCTCTGAGTTTATTTCTTTCTTTGTTTTCCATTATAAAATATATCATACAAAAGAGGGTTTAAAACACATATGTACTGTTTGAAGAGTAATAATGAAATGAAAATCTATACACACACAACCCTGGTTAAGAAATAGAATAGTGTCAATATCTTAGAAGCCCTCTATGTATTCCTTCTCTGACTTATACCCTTTCCCATGGGTCTCACCCCACCCTAAGGCAACCACTATCCTCAATTTGTTTTAGTCATTCCTTAGGTTTACTTAATCCGTTTATGAGTTGTCTATAAATAGAATCATACTATAGGTGTTCTTCTCTGACTTCTTTCTACCCCTCAATGTTTATTTGTAAGTTCATCCTATTTAATGCATATAATAGTAATATATTCATTTTTTTAAGAATAGTATTCCGTTGTATAAGTTTGACACTGTTGCATTATCTGTTATACTATAGAGAAGCACATTCATAGCATCATGAATACTTTTGTACACATCTCTGGTACACATACACAAGAGTTTCTTTAGGGTGTACTCTGGAAATGGATTTGTTGGGTCATAGCATGTGTGTGTTCAGCTTTGCTAGATAATTCCACTTTTCCAAAGTGGTTGCCCAAATTTACATTCCCAGCAGCAGTAGATGAGACTTTCCCTTACACCACATCCTTACCAACTCTTGGTATTGACAATCTTTTTTTTTCTTTTCCTTTTTTTTTTTTTTTTGGCAATCTGACAGACATAATATTGCTGTGATTTTAATTTGCAATTTCCTGATTATCAGTGAAGTTGAGCATTGTTTCATATGTTTATTGCCCATTCATGTTTCCTCTTATGGAAAGTAGCTGTGTATGCCTTTTGCCTGCTAGTCTATTACAAATGTATCATTCTTACACATTGCAATCATTCTTTATATGTTCTTTATATTAATCTTTTGTTGGCTGTGTGTGTTACAAATTTCTTTTCCAAGGGTGTGGCTCGTCCTTTCACTCTCTTTTGTCTTGTGATGAAAACGTTCTCAGTTCTAATATAGTCAGATTTATTAGTTTTGTCTTTATAATGTGCGTGTTTCATGACCTCAAGGTTATGAAGATATACTCCCATGTTGTGTTTTAAACACTTTCTAGATTTTCCCCTTATTTTCAGTGATTTAATCCACCTAGAATTTATCTTTGTGTAGAATATGGGGCAAAAACCAATTTCCTTTTTTTTTTTTCATTAAGAATTACCAATTTTCCCTGCACTGTGAATTGAATATTCCATTCTTTTCCCACTGATCTGCAATGTTCACTCTATCAAGGATCAAGACTCCATGTATACATGATTTTTTTCTGGCCTCTTTCTTCTGTTCCATTGTCCTACTTACCTATCACTTCTTTGATTACTATAGCTTTACGATAAATCTTGCTATTCAGTATAGAAAAATCCCCCCAGCCTATTCTTCTTTAGAAAGATCTTGGCCCTTTACTATACTATATAAATGTAAGAATTAGCTTGTCAAGTTTCTACCCCGTTGTAAATCTAATTGGAATTGCATTGAATCAAAAGAGCAGCTTGGGAAATTTATATCTTTATAATATTGGGTATTTTCTCCAAGAATATGATATATCTATTTATTTAGGTCTTAATTTAACATATTTCAATAAGACTTTGTAATTTTCTCCCCAAAAAAATTCATAGCTTTTATTACATTTACTCCTAGGTATTTTTCTATTTTTGTTGCTAATGTGAATGGTTTATTTTAAATTAATTTTTCCAACTTATTGCTGTTAGTGCATAAAAATTCAATTGACTTTTGTATATTGATTTTGTATCCAGCAACACTACTAAAGTCTTATTTTGATTCTAATTCTTTATCTGTACTTTCTTTTGGGTTTTCTACACGGTCAATCACAGATCTGCTAATAATAACTATTTCTGCTTCTTCCCTCCTAGTCCTTATACTTTGTATTTAATTTTTTACATCGGTATCTTGGAATGAACCTAGAAAATGGGATAAGTTTTACCATTACTCCTCTTTTTTACAAATGAGGAAACTGAGCTTGAGAGAGATTAAATACCTTGCCTAAGGTGTCACGGCTAGAAATATACAAAGTGAGGGCTCAAACCCCAGTCTAGCCATTACAAAATTCATATTTTTATCCCCTATGCTATGTATTTCTTTTCTCTTCCCCATCACACATATACATTTGAGATTTTTAAAAGAAAATCTTGACACATAAAAACATCAATCTGCCATTGAGGAGAAGGATTTTATTTCTTTGTTTTTTTTTAAGGAAGAAAAAAGATTATTTTGAATAGGCCAATACATCTGCATTATCTTGGAGCCGGAAAAAGAACTACAGGGGGAAGGGACATAACACATTATTTCCCATATGCTTGCTCATTCCATCCTAATGGTAACCAACAAGTTGAGTGTTAGTGTCCTAGTTCTGCAGCTGAGGAAACTGGGGCTCAGAGAAATGAATATAAAAATGCAATGACCCCAAAAAGTAGACTTCCATGGGAAGCAGAACAGCAAAATGTGTATATTGCATTAGAAAAAAAAAATGGGAAAGCCTCCAAGTATAATTTGCAACTTAGTTTTACAGCCCCAGGTAAATAGGAAAAGATAAGGTCTGGGAAAGTTTCCTTGTGTGTTCTCTGCAGGTCCGTGGAGATGGAGAACCCCTCCATGGGGTTAATTCATGGGGGCTGGAAAGAAAAGAACTGAGAAGTCATATGTTCTTTTGTATGCATGCATTCATTCATTTGTTTACTAAATACAGTACTTATTAAGGGCCACCTATCTGAGTCCTGGAGTTAATGTTGGGAATACAGCTGGGAAACCAGACACAGTTCCTGCCCTCATGAGGCTTTCAATCCAGCAGAAGAGTCAGGCATTAAACCAGTAATCACTGGTCTGCATCCATGGTACACAACTCCAGACCCCACCATCAGGCAAAGAGGAAATTTGCGTGAAGCTTGTGCAGACAGTACAATGCTCCCAAGCATCTCCAGGTCCCCTTGTGGAAGCTGCCGCAGCCCTGCGGCAGGCAGGTGTCCCCCCTTTCTCTCCTCGCCTTGGTTTCCTGCAGCCCTGATGTTGCTGAGAGCCTGTCCATCAGAACGCCAATCACAGGGGAAATTGAATCCAGAGGCTCTTTCTAGTCGTGTTTGCTCACTTTTTTCTTAGCGTGATCTTTGGTTTCATTATATTTAGGTATTTCTTTTATTTATCCATGCACAAGGAAAAAGAAAAAAAAAAAAAAAAAAAAAAGGAAGGTGCCTCTTTAAACCAAGCGTGAAATGTATTAGGAACCTAAAGTTGAGAATAATGGGCTTTTTTTTTTCCCTCCTGGAAAGCTAGCCTACAGGAGAAAAAAAAAAATCCATTCAAATAATTTCGTTTAATCCTAAGTATAAAATAACCGAAGTCAAGGTGTCTCTGCTGTTATTATTTTTTCTGATGTTTTTGACACCCGCGTGTGGAGTTCTCCGGCGTTCACAGCTTCCAGAGCTGTGAGCTCCCACTTGGTATATTCGTAATACTCCTTAATATTTTCATTTTGATGTAATTTGCGGCCCCAGCTTTTTAAATATCCGCTCTGTAATAATGTTTAATTTCAGGGGTCACTCCGCCAAGGAGTATATTAAAGCTTATAAAACTCATTTCCAAAGCTCAAATATCAAGCTGTGATCAGGTTAGGAGGGCAGCGTCTGTGAATATTTCATCTTTTATCATGCTGATAATAAGGAGATGACAGAGGCACATTATTACAATGAGAGAATTGCTCATTTCAGGCCTGGTGCTGGAAGCTGGGGTCTGCAGTGTGTATTACTCAATAAGAGCAATTCTGATATGAAAAGCAAGTTTACTGAGGCACCACTGTGTCTTATTTGATTGGAATGAATAATATATGGAACTGCCGTTCGGGCGGCTGCCGGCCGGGGGAGGGGAGACTGGCACGGAGAGGTGCACTTGGGGATAGACGGCGAAATAATTTATCAAAGGATGTGTTTTACGGCCTGAAAATAAAGTTAAGATAACCACTGTTTATTAGAATCATTATTTCGGAAATCTGTATTCTGGAAATCTTCAACATGTGCCGCCTTACGCACGAGAAGCATCTTGATCCGTTGCGTTCGGCTGGTGGAGAGGCCCCGTAATTATCTATTTGCACACAGGAGCTGAGTGAATTTGACACCCCGGCCGATTCCTGCCACAGTCTCCATTGGCAACTTTCATTATTGCTTTGCGTCAAGCCAACTTCATCAGGAGGGAACCCTAAAACTCTGGGCTTTCGGCGTAGTGAGATGGTGAAACGCCATCAAGAGAGAGAGCATCTTTTGGCTCCCGGAGAAAATCAGGCATGGACCACCTCTAATTATTGCCCCCCACCCTACAGCCACCACTGCACCCACATCCATTCTCTCCTCCTCCATCATCGTGGAAGAGGGGTGCCCCCTCCGTTAGGACTAATCACGCCCCTTCCCACCTGATCTGACCCCCCGCGAAGTACCATTCTCCCATCTTCTGTGTCTATAAAGGCTCCCCTTAGGCTGATTCCTTCTCTTCAGCCCATGAATGTGATCAAATCCCTCCCATCCTAGTAAAAAAAATATCCTTCTTGATCTTCCAGCTCCCTCCAACGATCACCTTAGGTCTTGTCTTACCCTCTCATCCAAGTGTCTCATAATGAGACCACTCCTACCAAGGTCATGGGTACCCTGCTCATTACCAGACCTGCTGCGCACTTTTCATCCTGAACCTAGCTTGACCTCTCAGCAGCATCTGTCCCCGTTTCAGGACACCGCTCTCTGCTGGTTCTCCTCCTTCCTAACTCCCTGTTCCTCCTCTGGTTCATTTCCTGGAATCCCTGCCTGCCCGCCCTGAAGATAACAGTGTTCTGCAGGATTGCCCCCTTGCCCCCTCCTCACTCTGCCCTCTCTGCTGGGCAGCAGCGTTCATAGCTGTACCTGTAACTAACACACATTGGCTGCTAACTCATGACATGATCAATAGTAATTGGTTTGTGACCAGCCTCTTTCTTGGGGCTTCAGATCCATATGGCTAACTGGGTATCCCACTAGCACTGCAAACACAATAGGTGGAAATGTTAACAAACCACACACACACACACACACACACACACTCACCCTCCTCCTTCCTCTCCTCCTCCTGATCTCTCTGTCTGAAATGCAGACAGAACCCTGAAGGCAGTCACCCAAAGCAAGACACAGGCCATCACCCTCAGCGCCTCCATTACCCCCATGCCCCACTTACCATCAATCAAGTCCTATTGATCCTTTTATTTTCTAGGAAACAAATAGATCTTTTGCCATTTCTGATTATAAAAGTAATACATGCTTGTTAAAAAGTTTTCTAAATTGTACAGAAATTACAAAGAAGGTAAAAATCACCTAATGCCCTCCATCCATAGATATGCATTGTTAACATTTTATAAGCTGTACACACATCTAGACTTTTCTTTTTAATTTGGACATTCAGCCAGTCCACATTTATTGAGTGCCTATCATTGTGTTAGGTATATATATATATATATATATATATATATTTCCTTTCTTAATTAAAAAATGGAATCAGTATACACAAACCATCTTCAATTTAACAAGCCGCATCTTTCCATTTCAATTAATATAAATCCACATAATCCACTTAAAGAGTTTCATTGTATTCCATTGAATGGCTATAGCATAATTTGCTTACTTAATTGGGTTCCTGCTGATGGACATTTAGGTTGTATCCAAAATATGAAGTTATCACTTATATGTGGAGTCTAAAATATGACACAGATGAACATATCTATGAAACAAAAACAGACTTACAAATATAGAAAACAGACTTGTGGTTTTTGGCAGTGGGCATGGGGGAGGGAAGAATTGAGAGTTTGGGATTAGCAGATGCAAACTATTAGATATAGGATGAATAAACAACAAGGTCCTACTGTATAGCACAGGGAACTATATTCAATATCTTGTGATAAATCATAATAGAAAAGAAAATGAAAAAGATATGTATAACTGAGTCACTTTGCTGTACAGCAGAAATTTAACACAACATTGTAAGTCAACTATACTTCAATACAATTTTAAAAAAACAAAATTTGATGTTATCAATAATTTGCAATAAACATCCTTATACATAAATCTTCCCTCATTTGTTCAATGATTGTTTTAGAATAAATTTCTGGAAGTAGAATTGTGGGATCCAGGAATATGTACATTTTTAAGACTTTTGATAAAGATTAGAAAATGTCCTCCAGTGATATTATAACAATTTGCTTTCCCATCAAAAATATGAAAATTTCTTTACCCCCTCTTTGACACTAAATATTATCAATCTGTTAACCTGTGTCAGTATGCCAAATAACATCTGTTATTGTTTGATTTGGATTTACTTTATTCCTGCTGAGATGGTGCATCTTTTTATACTTTTCTTGGATATTTCTATTTCTTTGGTGAATTGCTTGTTCACGCCCTTTGCCCATTTATGAGATAGTTCTAAATTTTCCTCTTTATGTGTGTTAACTCTTTACATATAAGAAATAGCAACCCTTCAACTAGCATGTATGTCGCATACATTTTTAACCAGGTTGTAATTAGTCTTCAATATTTGTTTATGACATCTTTAGAACAGCAATTGACAATTTTTATATAGTCTAATCTAATAACTTTTTTTTCATGGTTTCTTCTTTTGGTGTCATGCTTAGGGAGGACTTTCACACCACTAAATTTAAAAAGATAGATCTTTTCTTATGCTTCCTCTCAGTTATCCTTAAGCTTTAATTTTTACATTTTAATATTTTTCCTTCCAAAATTTCTCTTTGGGTAATATTTATCAATTTTCACATACAGGAAAGTACCTAAATAGATATGAATGTGGGATTATACTGCAAAAATTTATGACCAAAAAAGAAACTCTCAGCAAGCTAAGAATAGAAGGAAATTTCTCGACCAGGTAAAGGGCATCTATGCAAAAACAAACAAACAAAAATACAGCTAACATCATATTTAATGCCTTTTTTCTAATATCAGGAAAAAGGCAAGGATTTCCACTCTTACCATTTCTATACAGCATGTATTACAGATCCTGACCAGTACAACAAGAAAAAAAGAGAGAGAATTAGAAATAGAAGGCATAAATATTAGAAGAGTAGAAGTTAAATGGTCTTTTCTTGCCAATGACATAATTGTAGAAAATTCTAAGGAATCTACCAAAAAGCACCTAATGAACAAATAAGAAAAATTAGCAATATCACAGAATAAAAGATCAATATATAAAAAGCAATTGTATTTCTAGACCCTAGCAATAAACAATAGGAAAATGAACATTTTTTTAAATGATATGATTTGCAATAGTTAAAATTTTAAAATGCTCAGAATAAATAGAAAAAAGATTGCAATACTTCTACACTGAAAACTATAAAATATTACTGGGAAAAATTCAACAAGATCTAAATAAATGGAGAGATATACCACAGTCGTAGATTAGAAGAGCCGATATTGTTAAGTTGTTCATTCTCCCCCAATTGATCTATAAATCCAGTACAAACCCAATCAAAATACTAGAGAGATTTTTTTGGTACAAATTGACAAAATGATTCTAAAACTAAGTGGAAATACAGAGGATCTGGAACAGCTGAAACAAAATAGGGGGAAAGGAATAAAACCGGAGGATTTACAGTAGCTAATTTCAAGATTTATATTATAAAGCTCCAGTTATGAAAATAGAAGGATATTGATATAAGGGTAAACATATACATCAATTGAACAGACTAGAGAGTCCAGAAATAGGCCAATGTATATATGGCCAGTTGATTTTCAATGACATAGGCACCAACATAACTCAATGGAGAAAAGACAGTGCTTTAAACAAATGGTGTTAAAACAGCTGGATAAGAAAAATCCTGAAATCCTCTGAAAGGAAAGAGAACTCAACCTCTACCTCATCCTATACACAAAAGTTAATTTGAAATGGATCATAGACATAAACCTAAAACTATAAAATGTTTAGAAGGAGTCATAGGAGGAAAATCTTTGCAATCTGAGGTTAGGCAATGATTTCTGAGGCAGGGAAGACAAAGTCATAAAAGAAAAAAAAAGATAAATTAGGCACCATCAAAATAAAACATTTCTGCTCTCTAAAAGACGCTATCAAGAAAAGGCAAACCACAGGCTGAGCAAAATATTTGCATCACATATATTTGTCAAGGAACTTGTATCCAGAATACATAGAAACACTTATGGCTCAATAATAAGAAGATAAGCTACTCAATTTTTTTAATAGGCAAAATTTGAACAGACAATTCACAAAAGGAGGTATGTAAAAGGCCAATAAACACATGAAAAGATATTAAATATTAGTCAACAGAGAAATGTAAATTAAAACCACAATGAGCTACTACTTTGCACCCACTGGAATGGCTAAAATTTAAAAGATGGACAATTCTAAGATCACGTGATGGGTCTGTGGAGGAACTGGAATTGTCATAGCCTCCTGTTGAGAATTTATAGTGGTACAACCACTTTGGAAAAACTTTGTCAGTTTCCTACAAAGTTAAACATATACTTATATAACTTGGAAATTCCACTCCTGTATATTTATCTAAGAGAAATTGTATATGTGTATACATATAATATATATACATATGTAAATTATATAATAATGTACATATTTGTAATACATATATACATGTATATAAATGTACATATAAGTTACATAGACAAGAGAAATTATATATATACATATATATATAAAATAAAGGGACTTGTACATAAATGTGCATGACACTTGTATTCATAACAGCACCAGACTCTGGAAACAACCCAAATATTCCCCCACAGGTGAATGGATAAACACATTAAATTGTGCTATATGCAGAAAACAGACCACTACTCTGCAATAAAATGAACTATTGATACATTCAACAACATGGTGAATCTCAAAATAATTATGCTGTGTAAAAGAAGCCAGATTAAAAGGGGCATATAAAAAAAAAGGGGGCATATGTGCTATGATTTATGGGCCTCAGTTTACATGACTGAATAGGCAAAACTAATCAACAGTGATAGACATGACAGCTGTGGTTACCTGGTAGTAATTTGGCATGGGGGCACCAGGAAACCTTTTGGGGAGACAGAAATGTTCTGTATCTTAATTGGGGTGGCAGTTACACGGGTATACACCTATACCAAAACTCATCAAGCTGTATGATTAAAACATGAATTTAATTTTGTGTGAATTACACCTCAATAGAGCTAATCTTTTTCTTTTCTCTTGAAGCATTAGAACAGGATTTTGACAGCCTCTCGAGGTGGTATATTTTCCTTATACTGCAAATTCTTTTCTGGCTTTTTTTTCTCCCACATTGCTTAGTAAGAAAAGTATTGGGCAATATGTGGCACACTATATTAATCAAGATTCCTTTGGTTTTAAGTCACAAAGCTCCGATTCAAAGTAGTTTAAGAACAGAAGTTGGGCTGACTAGCATGAGGACCTTGGGGAGACCTGGCAGTGACTCTGGTGCCCTCCGTTCCAAGAGTATTGAAGCCCTGGCCCTCTGGCACCCTGGTTATGGGCAGTGGTGAGTAGAGAGGGGTGACGCACAGCTGCAAGCAGGAAGCTAGGTGATAGCTTACCACCGGGGCAGACTGGGAGTGTTTCTATTCCAACCATTTTTTCCATTTGTCCTTTTCAGAAAATGATGTCCATGAAAGACATGGAGAAGAACTTCTGGCGACGGACCTTGGTGGAAGCCACTGGAATTCTCCCCTTCACCCTGAGGGTTCTAACACCTCTCTTCCCATGTGAAGAGAAAGCAAGGCAAAGAAGGAACATGATTCTTATTTGACCATTAGAGTTCCCAAAGGAGATAAATTATTCTGTTTTGCAACTGAAATTCAACTGGATGGATATTGCGATGACTAAATAATATGCCTTTCAATGCCCGTGAGATGTGGGCTCTAACAGACTTTTGTTGTTGGCAGTATGTCTGAACCCATGTGAGAAGGTCATCAGGGTCTGCCTCTTGGCATTCACATAGGCACCCAAATACTAAGATACTATGTGCACAATATGGGGCCAAGCTCTTGGCAGTGCTGGGAGGAAAGATGAAGGAAGGGGAGGGAGAGAGGGGGGTGATACATGAAGTCACACAGTTATTCTCCAGCCAAACAGCTCACTGGAATTACATACTGCCCGCTCCGCATCTTTGTCACACTTGCTACGCCTTGGATAACCTTCTCTTGTTCCCTCCACCTCTCTCAGTAACTCCACATATCCAAATATCACCCATCCTTCCTTCCAGCTTCAGGGCTGGTCCCAGAGCAGCACTAGATGAGGCCACCCTCCATCACATCCTCCAGGAGCTCCCCCCCCCCTTGGCCACTCCATTAAAGACCAGCCCACCCTTATTAGCAAGTCTATAGCCTCAGAAGCAGAAAAAGTGCTACTCGTCTCATTTATTGGGCATATTATTCTCGTCAGCGGCTTTTAGAGGATTTTGCTAATGGCTCCGGGACTGTACGAACCATCACAATTAAGACATAGCTAATAAATTAAGTTTTATGGACATAAATCAGCAGGTATGCTTATTCAGCTGTTACACCTCACTTAGAAGTGGGCTTCACACCTTAAGATGAAGCATGATTTCCATTCAGGAGTTGTAATGGCCTTGTTAATGGAATATTAATTACCTCGCTTGTTGGACAGCAAGATGTCTGCTCCTGCTCTCCTGCCAACAGTGTTCTTAGAGAAACACATTTTTCCAACTTTGTGTCACTATGGCTGATGGATCTCATTCAACCCACTCCATAGTCCCCAGCAGAAAGACAGAATGAAGTTCACCATCCCTTGAAGAATCAGATAAACAAAACCCTAAGTCATCATAGTGATAGTATGTGGTCTACCCTCCCCAAAAGACACTGATGCAGAAGAGGCTTTGGGCTAAGGATCAGGAGGAACGGCTTCTCACCTCCCGTTATAGTCAGTTCAGGCTGCTATATACTGGCTTAAGGAACAAATAATTAATTCTCACAGTTCTGGAATCTGGGAAGTCCAAGATTAAGGCACCAGTAGATTTGGTGTCTGGGAGAGCCTGCCTTCTGGATTGTAGAGGGCTTCTTTCTTCCTGTGTGATCACATAGCATTTCCTCAGTGTGTTTCTCCCTCTTCCTATAAGGGCGCTAATTCCATCATGAGGGCATCACCCATGTGACCTCATCTAAACCTAATCACCTCCCAAAGGCCCCACCTCCTAATACTATCACATTGGGGGATAGGGCTTCCACCTATGGATTCTTGGTGGGGGAAACAAATATTCAGCCCATAACACCTCCTCCCCAACAATAACTAGCATTATGACCTCAGGCAAGCCACTTACGCTCTCTGGGCAGCAGATAAAACTGAGTGAAAACACAACCCTTAGAAAGATATCAATATTGGACCAGTTTGTGATAATCTTGACAAGACCATACAAGGAGGGCCTGAGAGAGCAGTGCAGACAGCCTCCACATTTTCTCAGCAGCATCAGGGGCCAAAGCAGTGCAGGTACCAGCATTGCGGGAAGGCAGCCGCGTTCAGTGTAGGTAACTGGGGGGAGGGGAGCAGGGTTGGGAGGACAGATGCATAGCCCTATCATCACCAGTGCGAGCTACCAGCAGGGACCCTTTGGACACAGGAAAGCAGGACTATGCCATGAGAATACCTTGAAGAGCAGTATTTTCCAGCAAAGAGATAAGTGATAATTGAACTACGTGGGGGTGGTGACCTTGTGCTGGCCTTGGACCCAGTTGGTTCTAAAAACCTGCTCAGCAAAGGAAGAGCTCAATTAGGACCTAGCACACCTGGGCCCAGACCTGCTGTGCCCCCAAATCTCTGTACCATCTTAGGCAAGCCCACATGGCTCTCTGGCCCCAGTTTCTTTCTCTCAATCCAATGATCTCAAGGTCAAACAGCCTCTTCCTCTGAGAAACAGCAGTTAAAATTGCTTCAGAGCAGGCATCACCTTACTTTCCTTCATCTAGGGGAAAATTCTCAGACCCAGGACCTGCTGGAAGAATTTCTTTCTTTGCATCCTTTTAGCATATCAATTCTCACATTTTCTGCTTGAACTTGAAAGCAAAGGACACAGAGAGTTGCACCTTTGCCTCTTTAATGCAGAGTTTTGCATATTCTCCTGGACTCTTTGCCCTTGAGTTACCTACCACAGACCAGCCCTGCTCCCTGGCTGAGGCTGAGGCAGCCCTCCACAGCTAATTGGGGCAGCTGCCCTTCCCATACATCCTCCCCTCCTCCTGCAGAGAGTGAAGGTCCAGCCCAACATGGAAATGCAGAGAAGGGGTACTGAATGGGGAATAGTCATTCCTCATTCCCCAGAATGGGTGGGGAGAGTGTCGCAGGTGCAGGGTGGTTGGGTAAAAGCAATGGTTAGCAAGGCTTATGAGATAAAACCAAAGCAACCAAGTTTTGCTTTGAGCTGCTGGACTGCAAGAGGCCTCGGAGCCAGGTCTCGGGGTGAGAGGCTCTCATACAAGCTGTTGCATATTTCAATGTCAATAGCATCCAGGAGCTCCTCACAAAAGTAAAAGAGGGAGGGAAGCCCAGTCTGTGACAAGGTGACCTTCCTACCATGTGGCACATTGTCCTTTACTCAATCCTCAATGAAACTGTAACCCCAGAGAGAAAAAGCTGCTTCTTACCAGGAAGGGCCTTCAGAGGTGTCTCCATCAGCTGTTGCTGCATAACAGACAATTCCAGTCACATACCAAGGTAAGCATTCATTTAGCTCAGGCATCTGCAGGTCAGTTGGGGGTCAGCTGATCCAGGCTAGGCTCAGCTGGGCAGCAATAAGCTGCAGTTTGGGTCTGGGTCTACTCCCCACTTCTCTCATAGTCCTCGATCCAGTGGGCTAATTGGGGCATGTTCTCATGCCAACAACAGAAGCACAAGAGAGCAAATGGAAACACGCCATGCCCCTGGAGGCCTAGCCAAAGCTGGCACCCTATGGTTTCTGTCCCTTTCCATTGGCCAAACCAGGTAACATTGCCAAACTCAAAGTAAAGGGCAGTGAAATATACTTTGCCTTATAGAAAGAAGTGCAGAGTCATACGGCAAAGGCACAGATACAGGGAAAGGTAAAGAATTGGGGCCTATAATGTAATCCACAAAAGGAATGAGTCCCACAATGCTTCATGGTTAATGGGACTTTTTTCACACTTTCCTTAATTTACTCTTTCTAACAACCCTAGGAGCTAACAATTATATCTCCATTTTATAGATGAAGAAACTGAAGCTCAGAAAGAGAAGCCATGTCTGAGATCACACCATCATTAAGCATAAGAGTGTGTATATCAATCTCTTCATCCAACTTCAAGTCCAGAAATTTTGCCATAACCTCAATGCTGGCTTTCCTTAAGGAGATGCTAGAGAACCTGGGATTTGTGGAAAGGTCCCTCATTATTTATATGTTTCCCATTGTTACGTAATTTTATGAACAGCCAAAAGGGTCTTGATTTTCTTAACCATAAAGTAAAGAATTTGGATAAAATCAGAAGCAGCAAATATCTGACATGCATGCTGCCTCTAACCATTCCAACATCCAGAGCAGACATCACTAATCAATGATGGTGCTCTTTCCTCATGAGCCTCAGAATCTTTCTCCACACAGCATTGTGAGGTCCCTACTACGGAACTAGAGAGGATACAGAAGATGGAGACTTTTTAAATGCTATATAAACTTTTTCTGAGGCTCATCTGGCCCCAAAAGGCTATGATTCTGAAACCAACAACAGCATGGAAACAACAGCACAGAAAGGCCACGTGGATGGGATTAGAAGAACTGATTCTAGTCCCAGCTCGGCTATAGCTCACTCTGTGTGGGAAAGAGAGTTGAACTTATCTGAGCATTTGCTGCACCAGTTTTGTGACCTTTTGAACCTTTTATTTCAATTCCATAAACGTTAATGGAGGATCCACGGAATGCCGAGTACTGCTGTCAAGGGAATGAAGAAATGAATGTAACACCATCCTAATCCTGGAGGGAAGACGGGGGAGGAGATGCTTTGATTTCTGAGGTCCAGTCCAACACTAATACTCCACTAATATGACACTAAAAAGTACAAGACATTGTCACGGGACTCATAACCCTGCAGCCTCCCCAAGCTTGAAGATCTCCAGGGCAGGAGTGTGGGGTTGTGGATGAGAGGATCTGACCTCAAAGTGAGGGTTGCTATGCTCCACTGCTGTCCATGCTCCCAGAGTAGAAGGCAAATGCCACTTCGGAGCCACACCTTTCCAGGCTCATCTCCCAGATTTTAGGGTGTGAGTCCCAGCTCTGCCACTTGCTAGCCTTGGAAGCTTAAGCCATCAACTCACTTGCTGAGGGACTGGTTTCCTTATCTGAAAAACAGGGTGCATCATCACCACTGCTGTATGCTATTCAATAAGAAAATGCCTGCAGCACAGATGCCCTGAATGAGCTCACATCCCTTTCCTCCCTCTCCTTCACATGCCCCATGCCCTGGCTCAGACCTTCTCCACCCCAACTGCACAAAGGAGTCCCTGGAAGCTTTTTGAAAAATAGAGATGCCCCGGCCTGACCCCAGACCAATGGCATCAGAGCCTCTGGGGATGGAGCACAGGGAGTCATCCTTTCTGAAGTCCCCCAGGTGATGCTGATGTGCAGACACTGGTGAGGACCACTACTCTGTCTGTGTTAGTTAGGTTTCCCTAGAGAAGCAGAACCAATAAGACAAAAAGATAGAGATAGAAATAGAGATAGAGCTAGAGATAGGTAGGCAGGTAGGTAAGTAGGTAGATGATAGATGATAGATAGATAGAAAGATAGATGATAGATGATAGATAGATGATAGATAGATAGATAGATAGATAGATGATAGATAGATAGATGATAGATAGATATGACAGATAGATGATAGATATAGATAGATAGATGATAAATAGATGATAGATATAGATAGATAGATGATAGATAGGTAAATAGATAGATAGATGATAGATAGATAGATAGATAGATAGATAGGTAGGTGATAGATAGATGATAGATAGATAGATAGATAGATAGATAGATAGATAGATAGACAGACAGACAGACATAGATAGATAGATGATAGATAGATAGATAGATAGATAGATAGATAGATAGATAGATAGATAATAGATAGATAGGTAGATAGATATAAAGTGATTTATTATAAAGAATTTGCTCGAGATTATGAAGGCTAAACAGTCCCAGGATCTGCAGTCAGCAAGCTGGAGACCCAGGAGAGCCAATGGTGTAATCCTAGTCTTGCTCGTGCAGTCTCTTCCACCTGGAATGCCATCTCCCCAGCCCCAGCATTTTGCTAATTCGACTCTGCTCACCCTATCCAATGGTCAAACTCACTCCACCAGAGAAGCTCCCATGAGCCACTCCTGGGTTTCTGAGAGCAGAGCTGCTCCCAAATGACCGGGATGGCCCAGAGCCCTTCCTCATCTCAGCTCCTGTGTAAAACTTGCCCCACCCCATGAGGCAGTGAGAGCAAAAGGGGCAAACCCTCGGGAGAACTGGAGGCAAGGGTCAAGCAGAAAGCAGGGTTTGGGTTACCTGCTGCTATTGATCAGGGACCAATTTGTTTGGAGATAAAGACAAAATCACCTGGATGTCCCAGCAGCAGCAGCAGGCCTGTGTGCTTCACCAAGGTCACATAACAGAATTCTCCACTTTATCCAGCCCACATCCACAGCCCTCCATCTGCCCACGGCACACAGCAGCCCCCTCAAATGTTACCCTTTATCCACATAGAAATATCCAAGGATAACGCAGACTCACCTGTACTCACAAACAGTGCTCTCGTGTTTCTGTCCCTGCGCCTTCAGGGACGTCCAGGGAGGGCCTCATCTGCCCTCAGGAAGAATATCCTCTTGATTTTTTCAAAATCAAGGCTGGGAGAAGCACTTTGGACAAATCACTGGAAGAAATTTGGAGTCTGATCCCCACTCTTCCTTGGCTGGTTCCCCTGTAGCTGCTCCCCCATCCCCAGCTCTGTGAATTTCCATCTTAGGCGGGGAGAAGGGACGTTAAACCTCCTTCGGTTTTCTTCTCCTGTTCATGCTTTTCTTTATTCAAATATCTAAGATTTGTCTGTGCGTATTTTCTCTACTTCACCACAACAATAATCCTCATTTGCTTCCTTCACCAGAGGCCTCCAGGGCCCCCTTGACCCGCCAGCCCTGTTTTTTCTCAGTGTATCAGCCATATTGCCAAGATCCCTCTCCCACAAACATAGCATCGCCGATTTCTAGCAGGATTTGGAGCCCTTGTTTGCTTGCAGCAGTTCTAGTGCCTGTTTAATTCACTTCGGCTCCATCTTCTCCTCCTTTTCTTCCACACACACCTGGGGCACCTGGAAGGTAGGGGTAGTACAAGGAGATTGTTTGCCTTCTTGGAGTACCCATCACACAAAACGGCCACCCATCTGCAGTGAGAGAGGGTGGACGAGGGGTGGGCAAGGTGGGTCAGTCTTGTGAGTGGGTGTGAAGTTCCACAGGTGTGTGCCTGTGTCAGGTATGCTGAGTGCTGTGCGTGTGCTGTGCGTGTGCGCGCTCATGCGGTGTGGGGGGCGGTGCCCATGTATGTGTGTGAAAAACACCTGTGTGCGATGCAGGTCTCTGGTACATACAGATGGCCCCAGATTTACGATGCTTCTCTCTATTTATTTATTTATTTGGCAGCAGCTCGGCACACGGAACTTCCCTGACCAGGGACCTAACCCATGCGCCCTGCAGAGGAAGCACGGAGTCTTAACCCTTGGACCATCACGGAAGTCCCACGATGCTTCCATTTATAGTTTTTGTGCTTTACCAAGGGCAAAGTGATACGAATGCAATAGAAACCATACTTCAAACTTTGAATTTTGATCTCTTCCTGAGCTAGTGATGTGCAGTACGTACTCTCCCCTGATGCTGGGCGGTGGCAGCAGCTGCAGCTGCCATGCAGCTAAGTGATGACAAGGGTAAACTACCGATACCCCTGCAACTGTCCTGGACCCAGACCACCATTCTGGTTTTTTTTTTTTTTTTTTTTGGGGGGGGGTACACCAAGTTCAATCATCTGTTTTTATACACGTATCCCCATAAACCATTCTGTTTTTCACTTTCAGTACAGTAGTCCATCAATGACGTGAAATATTCACCACTTTATTGTAAAATAGATTTTGTGTTAGATGCTTTTGCCCAATTGCTGGCTAATGGAAGTATTCTGAGTATGTTTAAGGTAGGCTAGGCTAAGTGATGATGTTAGATAGGTTAGGTGTATTAAATGTATTTTTTCATAGCTGTGTTTTTTTTAAGAAATTTTATTGAGATATAATTGACACAAATAAGCTGCATATATCTAAAGTATACAATTTAATTTTTTTTTCTCATTAGTAATGTATATATGGCAATCACAATCTCCCAATTCATCCCACCTCAACCCCGCCCCCTGCTAAATGTATTTTTGATTTGAGATATTTTTAATGTGTGGTGGATTTATGGGGAAGTAACCCCACCCTCAGTTGAGGAAGATCTGTAGCATATTTAGTGTTTGAGCTCATGTGTGTATAGCACACGTATGCTTTTGGGGGAGGTGATATATAGGTGTAAGGATTGAGAGGGTGTGTGGGCTTGAGGGGAGGAGGGATGAGACCGATGAGGGAACCCACACTAGCCTGGGAGGAGGTAGTTCAGCTCTTTCTCAAGCCTGCCCCAATGCAGAAAAATGGGAAGAGTATGAGCTCTTTGGAAAGGGGACCCCTGACGATCCCAAGAAGAAAAACATTATGAGTCAGGGTTAGGCCCAGGAGACCTGGGGGGTGGAGGTGGGGGATCAGAATGCGGGCCTGGCCCCTCATTGGGGCAGACAAGACAGGCACTGGCCTAGCACAGCCTTCAGAAAGTGTGGCACAGAAAGACCTGGGTTCGAATCCTGGCCTCTCGTACTTCCTAATTGTGTGGCCCCAAGCAAGTGACAACTTCTCTCAGCCTCACGGAATGGAGTACTCTAAAGATTCAAGTAGAGTAATGTATAAAAAGGCTTAGCACAATGTCTGGTACGCAGTGAGCACTGAGGAGGTGGTCATTACATTGTTGTTACTGTCATTTTCCTCCCCAGCTCCACCCTCACTGGCATCACAGGAGCCTCTGCCAGAAGACTCAGTCCTGCCAGGCCAGGAGGACACAGACGGTCTGCAGCACCACCTCCACTGGACATACTGATTTAGCCCTGGGATGCATGCCCTCGGGTGCAGCCACAGTGTCCCTCCAGCTCCCCTGTCAGAGCTGGGGCCTGCTGGGAGGGCAGCAGTTGTTTGGGAAGGTGGCAAACGGAGTGTGTATGTGTGTTTGAGGGCAGCTGCCTACCCTGGGGCTGCCTTCACCCAGCCCCTTCCTACAGCCAAGTCCCAGCAAGCATTTGTCCGTTCATCTGCTCTTTCATGGATTGAGAACTTGCCGGGCGCTGTCCTAGGTGCTGGGGACAGGATGGTGATTGTAATATAGGCTGAAGGTGTTCAGGCATTCCAGAACAACATGCCAACTTTAAGTATGAAAATATTAATATTTTGTTGCTGTAATATCATTATTTCAGTACTTTTCAAAATTTGAAATCTGAATTACTTACATCTAGAGAGATACCCAATTTTATGCTATATCAAAATTTCTAATTGGCCCAAAAAGCACTCATTTAGAAATCCATCTGCCTATATTTCTTCCCTGCTGTTGTTAAAATGCCATGACCTGGATCATTGGCTGGCTGGCCATTGTTTGCTTTTTCCTTCAGTTGGTTTGAGTGATATTAGTAATTTACACTCTTCTTAAAGCCAGTCTGGGTTCTGATGTTCTTCAGAGACCCCTGATGGCATCTCCTTAGAATGGGGATGAGGGGACACATTAAGACAAACAAGAAAAGGATATGACAGCAGGATTGGGAGATGGGGGAGGGACAAAGAAGGAATGAGATTCCCAGGTCTTCCCAGCTTCTTTTCCCTGGGATTAGACTCACTCTTCTCTCCTCCCAGAAAGGGGCCAGATTCCTTGTTGGTGCCTGATTCCCCCTCCTCTAGGATAATTTAGTTTATTTTGACCATCATTCTCCTAGTAGAATAAAATTTCCTCAGTCCTTTACCCTTGCTTTCCCTTCAGAAGAACTTAGGACAAAGTGTAGAAGACTTTGGTGGCCATATCTCACCTTCTTAATAAAATGCAATATTTAGGTCTTTCTTAAAATATCATATTGTCATATTGTCATTTTGATCCAATGCTATAGCTATAACCACTACAATATAATGATCAGCAAAATTCCCTACCCTCAAGGCACTCACATGTTGGTGGGGGAGACACAATAAAGAAGTGAGCATATATATAACATAATTTCAAATAGTGATATAACTGGATCAGCTAATCTTTGCTTCATGACCAATTGTGCTAATGTTTTATGATTTTTTTAATGACCACTTATTCTTGCTCATGAGAGAGGTCAGCTCAGCAGTCCTACTGGTCTTGCTTGGGTTCCTTCATGCATCTGCAATTGGCTCTGTCAGCCAGGCAGCTCTGTTTCCGGGAAAGACTGGCTATTGGCTGGGGTGCCTCAGTTTTCCTCCACGTGTTCTCTCATCCTTCACCAGCCATGCTCAGGATTCTTCACATGGCAATTGCTGGGGTCCAAGAGTGAGAGTAGAAGACCACATGGCTCAGAGCTGGCACACCTTTACTTCCAAAACATTCTATTGGCCAAAGTGAGTCGTAAGTCCAGTCCACATTTGAGGAATGGGGAAATAGATTCCACCTCTCAATGGAAAGTGTTGCAAAGCCACATTGCAAAGCAGTGTTGATGGAGGGATGGAAAATTGTGGCCATTGTTGCAATCAATGACATGGGTGGTAAAGAAAATACATGGAAATAATGGGATAAGAAAGTGACAGGGTGAAAATCTCCTTTATATTAGGTAGGAAAAGACCTCTCGCAGAGATAAAGTTTGAGGTGAGACCAGACTGATAAGAAAGAGCAGTTATGCTTCACAGATTAGGTAAATGAGCACAGCATTTGCAAAGGCCCTGAGTGCATAAAAATCTTAATTGTGCTCAGGATTCAGAAAGAAGTTGGGTCTACCTGGAATAAGTAAATAGATGGGGGAAATGCTAAGAGACCAAATTAGAGAAATAGGGGGTGATCATGTTTGGCCTTATAGGTTATGGTAAGATATTTGCCTTTTATTTTAAATGTGATAGGAAGCCATTGGAGGGTTTAAGCAGAAAAGTGAAATGATCTGATTAAAATTTGGCTGCTGTGGGGAGAATAGGCTAAAGTAGGAACAAGCCAGAGTGGAAGCAGGTAGGAAAATATTATAATAGTCCAGGCAAGAAATGGTCAAGACGGAGACCAAGGTGGTAGCAGTGAAGTTGGTAAGAGACGGGATTCTCTGGAATACATATTTGAAGCAGAGCCTTCAGAGCTTACTAATGGATTAGATGTTAGAGGAGAAGAAAAAAGAAGTGAAGATGACTCAAAGGTTTTTCCTTGAGCTTCTGGGTGGATGAGGCATTGATGAAGGAACCACATCACTAAGATCCAAAACTGTGAAAGAAACACTTTTGGGAGAAGAGTAAGTTGAGAGTTTTATTGCGGGCATGTTAAGTGTGAGAGGCCTGGTAGACATCACAGAGATGTCAGATATGCTACTTGGATGTGAATCTGGAGTTTAGAGGGGAGATTGCACTGGAGATATTCATTTTACAGTCAACAGCATATCTAGCATGAGGCTAGATAAATCTGCAAATGGAGAGAATGAATAGAAAAGAAAAGGAGGCCTATACCAATACTCAGAAGTAGATCAGAAAGAGGAGAAAGAAGAAAAGGTAATTAAGAAGTGACCATTAAAGCAGGAAAACAAAAAAGAAAAAGAAAGTGTTTCAAGAAGGAGGGAGTGATCACATCTGACTCCAGCCAATATGGAGTAACAGGGACCAGATGCCCTTACATCTTAAGCTACTAGAAAACAAAAGCATTGTTTCATAAGTTTTTTTTTAAGCTCTTTACTGGAATATAATTGCTTTACACCGTTGTGCCAGCTTTTGCTGTACAACAAAGTGAATCAGCTGTATTTATACCTATATTCCCCATATCCCCTCCCTCTTGCAATTCCTTCCCACCCTCCCTATCTCAGTCCTCTAAGTCATCACCCACCATCAAGTTGATCTCCCTGTGTTATGCAGCAGCTTCCCACTAGCTATCTATTTTACATTTGGTAATGTATATATGTCAATGCTACTCTCTCACTTTGTCCCAGCTTCCCCTTTGCCCCCCACACCATGTCCTCAAGTCCATTCTCTACATCTGCTTCTTTATTCTTGCCCTGTCACTGGATTCATCAGTACCATTTTTTAGATTCCATATATATGAGTTAGCACATGGTATTAAGTTCTAAGCATTGTACAAAAAGCAGCACAGAAAGACAAATAAGCAAGGTAAAGCATTAGATTGTACCAGCTCACCACGTAGAGGCATTTTCCAGGCCTTAGCAAAGGGACTGTAGACCATAACAGAAGCTAGAGTCTGACTGAGTTGAGAAGCCAGAGATGAAAGTTCAGGAAGGCCAAGGTGGCTAGAATTTGCAAGGCTGAGTACCAGAGAGGAGGGACCTACACAAAGAGAAAGTTTCAGAGATCTGCAGAGTTCTCCCCTCAAGTCTGTGGCTGCACATGCATAAGCAAAAACTATCCAAAGATGGAAAAAGAACCATTGAGAAAAAAATAGGCAAAATCTCACACAGGATTGAGAACAAACTTCATAACACATGGGGCTTTGGGCAGAATTCTCAAAAAGGAATTGCCTTAGTATTGGTGCTAAATTATACCCAGACTAAAAGTTGTTTTGTACCTGCCATAAAAAAAGCTTAACAAGGTTGAAAAGACCTATAGTTCTGAGTAACTATGCACAGGAAAAAATCCAACACTACTTAAATAAATATAATAATAACCAGCAACCCACAATGTACAATTAATAATATCTACTATCTAATCAGAAATTACCAGACATGCAAAAAAATAGGAAAAAAATTTTTCTCCATAATAAGAAGAATCAATCAGTAGAAACAGATCCACAGCTGGTAGAACAAGCAGACAAGGACAGTAA
This sequence comes from Hippopotamus amphibius kiboko, assembly GCF_030028045.1. Taxonomy (NCBI): domain Eukaryota; kingdom Metazoa; phylum Chordata; class Mammalia; order Artiodactyla; family Hippopotamidae; genus Hippopotamus; species Hippopotamus amphibius. Next base: position 30,917,419 of record NC_080186.1, read on the forward strand.
AATAGCCATTGTAAATATGCTCCATTTTTCAAGAAGGTAGAGAAAAACATGACCATGACAAGAAAAACTATAGGTGATATAAAGAAAAAAGAAGTAAATGCTAATTCTAGAGATTAAAAAAAACAATATATGAAATGAAAAATACACTAGGTCAGATTACCAGGATGTTTGACACTGTGGAAGAAAAGATCACTGACCTTGAAAAGACAGAGATGGAAACTATCCAAAATGAAGCATTAAGAGAAAAGAGACTGGGGGAAAAAATGGATCATTAAATCCAGATTATCAGCATAGAACAAAATCAAGCAGTCTAACATATACATAATTGAAGTTCCATAAAAAGAAGAAGCGGGGTGCAGATAAAACATTTGAAGAACAAAGACCATGTTTTTTTTCAAATATGGTGAAAATAACTCCACAAATTCAAGAATTTCAATGAACTCCAGGCTGAATAAATCTCAAAAAAAAAAAATCAAGGTACATCATAATCAAAATCCTCAAATTCATGATTTAAAAAAAAATTAAGGCAGTCGGACACATTATATGCAGAAAAACAAAGATAAAAATGACAGCAAGCTTCATGTCAGAACCTATGCAAGTCAGAAGAAAAGAGAAAGACATTATTGAGACACTAAAGAGAAAAAACTGTCAACCTAGAATTCTTTAACCCAGCAAAAATATCTTTCAAATCTGAACATGAAATACAGGCTTACCTCAGAGATATTGCAGGTTCAGTTCCAGACCACTGCAATAAAGTGAATGCTGCACTAAAGCAAGTCAATGAATTTTTTGGTTTCCCAGTTTATGTAAAATTTATGTTTACACTATATTGTGTATACTATATTGTAGTCTAAGTCTGCAATAGCATTATGTCTAAAAAAAATGTATATACCTTAACTTTAAAATCTTTATTGCTCAGAAATGCTAACCACTATCTGAGCCTTCAATGAATCATAATCTTTTTTCTGGTGCAGGGCCTTGCCTCGGTGTTGATGACTGCTGACTAATCAAACGTAGACAGTGTCTTTGTGCATGTGGTGACACTCATCAACCCTGAGCAGGGAGAGGATGTTGAGCTGCATGAGCTCCTCTTCCTTCAGTCTGGTTGACACCTTCTGCAGCAGCTCAGCTGTACAGATGAGCAGGTCATGGCTCCAGGCCAGGTGGCCAAAGGTGGTTGCTGAAGGTTGGGGTGGCTGCAGCAAAATCTTAAAATAAGACAATCAATTGATTCATCCTTTCATGAACAATTTCTCTGTAGCTTGCTATGTTTTTTTTATAGCATTTTACAGTAAAACTTTCAAAACTGGAGTTATTCCTCTCAAACCCTGCCACTGCTTTATCATCTATCTTTATGTAATATTCTAAAGATGCTGGGCAGATTGTTTTCATTCCAACAATCTGCATAGCATCTTCACCAGAAGTAGTTCCTATCTCAAGAAACTACTTTCTTTGCTCCACCCATAAGAAGCAATCCCTCGTCCATTAAAGTTTTATCACAAGATTGCAGCAATTCTTCAAACTCCACTTCTAATTCTAGCTCTCTTGCTATTTTCACCACATCTGCAGCCACTTTTTCCACTGAAGTCTTGAACCCCTGGAAGTCACTTGTGAAGGTTGGAGTTGGCTTCTTCCAAATACTTGTTAATGTTGATATTTTGACCTCTTCCCATGAATTATGAATGTTCTTTTTTATATAAATTTATTTATTTATTGGCTGCATTGGGTGTTCATTGCTGAGCATGGGCTTTCTCTAGTTGCAGAGAGTAGGGGCTACTCTTCATTGTGGTTCGTGGGCTCCTCATTGCGGTGGTTTCTCTTGTTGTGGAGCCCATGCCCTAGGCACACACGAGCTTCAGTAGTTGTGGCACACGGGCTCAATAGTTGTGGCTCACAGGCTCTAGAGCACAGGCTCAGTAGTTGTGGTGCACAGGCTTCGTTGCTCTGCAGCATGTGGGATCTTCCTGGAACAGGGATTGAACCCATGTCCCCTGCACTGGCAGATGGATTCCTAACCACTGAGCTACTAGGGAAGTCCCATGAATGTTCTTAACTGCATCTAGCATGGTGAATTCTTTCCAGAAGATGTTCAGTTTACTTTGCCTAGATTCATCACCATCCATGGCAGCTATAGCCTTACAAAATGTATTTCTTAAATAATAAAATTTTAATGTCAAAATTATTTCTTGATCCATGGGCTGCAGAATGGGTGTTGTGCTAGAAGGCATGAAAACATTAATCTTGTTGTACATCTCCATCAGAGCTTCTGGGTGACTGGTGCATTGTCAGTGAGCAGTAATATTTTGAAAAGAATCTTTTTTTCTGAGCCCTATGTCACAATAGTGGGCTTAAAATATCCAGTCAACCATGTTGTAAACAGATGTGCTATCATCCAGGTTTTGTTGTCCCATTTATAGAGCACAGGCAGAGTAGATTTAGCATAATCCTTAAAAACCCTAGGATTTTCAGAATGGTAAACAAACATTGGCTTTAACTTAAAGTCACCAGCTGCATTAGCCCCTAACAAGAGAGTCTGCCTGGCTTTCGAAGCTTTGAAATCAGACATTGACTTCTCCTCTTCAGCTATGAAAGTCCTAGATGGCACCTTTTTCTAATAGAAGGCTGTTTCATCTACATTGAACATCTGTTGTTTAATGTAGCCACCATAATGAATTATCTTAGCTAGATCTTCAGGTAACTTGCTGCAGCTTCTACATCAGCACTTGCTGCTTCACCTTGCATGTTTATGTTAGGGAGATAGCTTCATTTCTTAAACCTCATAAACCAACCTCTGCTAACTTTAAACTTTTCTTCTGCAGCTTCCTTACCTCCCAGCCTTCATAGAATTGAAGAGAGTTAGGGCCTTGCTCTGGATTAGGCTTTGGCTTAAGGGAATGTTGTAGCTGATTTGATCTTCTATCCAGACCACTATAACTTTCTCCATATTAGCAATAAGGCTCTTTCACTTTCTTATCATTGGTGTTCACTGGAGTAGCACTTTTGATTTCCTTTAACAACTTTTCCTTTGCATTCACAACTTGGCTAACTACTTGGCACAAGAGGCCTAGCTTTCAGACTGTCTTGGCTTTCTATACGCTTTCCTCACTAAGCTTAATCATTTCTAGCTTTTGCCTTAAAGTGAGAGACATGCAACTCTTCCTTCCACTTGAACACTTAAAGCCACTGCAGGGTTATTACCTGGCCTAATTTCAATGTTGCTATGTCTCGGGGAATAGGGAGGCCTGAGCAGAGGGAGAGAGAAGGGGAAACAGCCAGTCAGTGGAGCAGTCAGAACATATACAATATTTATCAATATTTATCAATTAAGTTTGCCATCTTACATGGGTGCAATTCGTGGCACCTTGAAACAATTACATTAGTAAAACCAAAGATCACTAATCACAGGTCACCATAATAAATATAATAACAATGGAAAAGTTGGAAATATTTTGAGAATTACCAAAATGTGGCACAGAGACACGAAGTGAGCTAATGCTGTTGGAAAAATGGCACCAACAGACTTGTTCAATGCAAGGTTGCCACAAACCTTCAATATGTATAGAGCACAGTGTCAGCAAAGTGCCATAAAGTGAAGCACAATAAAATGGGTATGTCTATAAAGACGTTTTAGACGAGCAGAAGCTCAGACAGTTTATTGCCAGAAGACCTGTACTATAATAAATGACACAGGAAGTTCCTCAGGAAAAGGGAAAATGATACCTGATGGAAATTTTGACCAACACAAAAGAATAAAGCGCACCAGCAGTGGTAAATATGCAGGTAAATATAAAAGACTTTTTTCTCATTTTGAATCTCTTTAGAAAATAATTGACAACTTAAAAACAATAATAAGTAAAATTTATGAAAACAGTAGCAAAAAGAACAGGAAGGGGAACACTGTTACAAGGTTCTTATACTATATGAAGTGGTACGATAATGTCTGAAGTTTCACTGTAAAAGTTAAAGATGCCTATATAAATTCTATATCAAGCATTTTAAAAATATAACAAAGGGACACAGCGAATAAGCCAATATTGAGGATTAAACAGAATCATTTTTAAAACTCATTTGTTATAAAAGAAAGCAAGAAAAGTGAGAAAAAAAGAATAAAGAACATATGGACAAATAGAAAAGAACTAGCAAAATGGTAGATTTAAACCCAACCATGTCAAAAATTTTATTAAATATAATGGTCTAAACAATCCAGTTAAAAGGCAGAGAGTGCCAAACTGGACCCATCTGTATGCTATCTACAAGGGACTCACTTTAAATATAAGGACACATATAGGTTGGAAGTTAAAGGATATTTACAAAATATGCTATGCTAACACTAATAAAAAGAAAGTTACATTCATAACAAGTAGATTATCAGAAAAATCACACACTTATAGAACACACCCCTCAAAACAGGACACATATTCTTTTCAAGTTCACATGAAACATTCACTAAGATAGTATTTGAGCATAAAACTAGTCTCAAATAAATATAAAATTATTAAAATCACACAAAGTATGCTCACTGACCACAATGGATTTAAACTAGAAATCAATAACAGAAATATATATTTTATCTAAAATCCATCAAATATTTGGCCTCAGCTGAACATCACAGCAGACATGGCCCCTGGAGCCTACCAGCCAACTGTATTCACAGCAGCTCTTTCGAAGGGAAGACTCAGTTGTCCACCTCCAATGGCCACCATCACACGGTTGACTTCATCTTAAAGGAGATTTGTTCTCAAACAGGATTTATTAAATGTGTGGTTAAGAGATGAGTCTGATATAGTTGAGAATAGACTGGGAGAGGGTAGGTCACAGCAAAGGTATTACAGCTCAAGTAAGAGTTAGGACACTTCTGTTTTCTTTTCTTATGGCATTGTTTGGTTTTGTCAATTGATGGTTGGGTAAAGCAAGTTGAATTTTTTTGGTTTACTTCTAATGGTTTATGAGGAATGCTGCTGAGATATTTTCCTGAAATTGATTACTCAATCTCAGATGCCAATGAAAATTCAGGCCCAGGCCTCATCTTGGCCTGAGAAAGTGGCTTAGGTCAGAAGGAAGGGAAGTGTGAGCCCAGTATAGCTCACAGGCCCTCACACTTTGTTTCAGGTATCTAAGAACTCATTATGTGTCCTGAGGAGCTGAATCTATTATGGTCAAGAGCCAGTCAAGAAAAGCAACAGCATCAGATTCTTCAGGGAAAAAAGAACCCACAAGACTATGGAGCACTGAAACTGAAAGATGGAGTCAACATGACATATGAAGATGAGCAAGGAGGCACATGTCCGGTGGAGAAGGTTATGGTCTAAATCCTCTTGAACTTCCAACCACTAGAAGGTGCATAAATGTTTTCTGAATGAATTAGTGAATGTGCAAGAGGGAAACTTCAACTTCAGAGGGAAATTTGGGAGAACAAAACAGAAGCCATCCCCAATCAAGAGGGACCAAAGACAGCCTCCAGAGACCCAGAGCCAAGAAGCTAGTGTTGGAGGCAGGGGAAGAGGTCAGCACTGAACTGGGCCATAGGATGAACAGGAGGAGATCATGGAGGCTCCCTGGAAGCAGCAAAAGAGGTCAGCAAGATGAGGTAGCCCAGCAATCCCCAAAGAACACAAACGAAAGGACTGGGAATAAACCCGTGGTGAAGTCTGAGTCAAGAAGACATTGTTTTTTATTATTCCAGGGGTCTTCTCTTATCCCCAGGCCGAAGGGAGCAGAAGAATCTTGCTTAGTACAGAAGCATCCTTCTCACAACTACAGTGAGATATAATAATTATGCCACGGAGGAGGCGAGGTGAAGGTACAAGAAGGAGAACTTGCAAAAGGTGGAAGTGGGCTGCCGTGACACAATAGGGGAGGGGCGATAGAGCTCTCAAGGACCCAGAGCCTGAAGGGAATGGTATCAGAAGATGAGAGGTCAAGGTGTGAGAGTCTGCTTCTCTTGGGAGGGGAGGTGGTGAAAGGTAAAGGATTCAGCATTTGTATCTGAATATACATGATTCAAATTCCAGGATACTCACTTTCTGGCTATGTGTGCAAGCCATTTGACCCCTCTGATTCTCAGTTTTCTTATCTATAAAATGGGCATATATATAACACCTATCTCAAGAGTAGTTAGTAGATATCAAATAAGATAATGCCGGGGCAGGAATTTTACATGCTCATCCTCAAAGCTTCCCAGACCCCACCATCGCTCAGCATAGAACCATGTGCGTCGCTGGTGCTCAAAGACCACTGTTGACAAGGCTTTGTGAGGCAATGCGACCCCAGGATCGGGCCCCACAGAGGAACTGACTGGAGATCTGTGTTCTCATGCATTAAGCAAGGCAGACACCAAAACCAGCTTCTCTCAAGAACAGGCTTCCCTTCAGAGACCTCTTGGCCCCTCAGTGCAATACGAGCAAATAGACCGTGTGTTCTCCAGGCCAAGTACAAGACTGGCAAAGCAGGTGTGAGATTAGTGGCTTTCCTGTACAACAAAGGCTTTGCTGCAGGCAGCAGAATTCAATATGCAAACCCCAGCACCCAGGCCTCAGACCCCACCCTCCCAGCGGGTGGACAAGGGCTGCTGGAACCCGGTAATGTATGCGCGCTCCGGCTGCTAGGCCCAAGTTATTATTCATTACGGTTTTCTATTACCCAGTGATAAATGACGCCCCCAGGCTGGCGTTGCCCCCAGAATGCTTATTACAGCTCACTTAAGTAGGCGTTGATTTAGCTTAAATCGGTTGTTCTGTTCAGCCAAGACACAGGCCTGCCCCAGCTCTGCCTGGAAGACTCCCTTCACCAGGGCTTAATTGAATTCTAACTACTTGCGGCCTCCTATTAGGGAGGGGCAGGGTAGGAGGACCCGTGCAGGGCCACAGGGTGGCCCAAGCCCCTGTGGTCTCTCCAGCCCTATGTAATCCTAATTTGATAAGGGTCTTCCCTTTGACTCTAGACAATAAATTGTGACAAGCAACTCCAAGGAGGCCAGAGTCCTGGATGGACTTAGCTCAGAGGGAAATGATGAAATCTCAGGTAGAAGCAGCCCCTGGGGTGTCAATGTGACTGTCCCTAAGTCCTGCCCCTGGATCAGGCCTCTCAGGCCATGGTGTCTATCAGCTGCCCTGATCCATCCATCAAATTGTTTGCCAAAGTGACAGAGCCAGTTCTGGCTCTTCACAGGAATCCAACACAGCTGGGCCACACTAAAGACACTGTGACTACAACAACCAGGACCATTCATTCATTTGGCACAGATTTTTCAAGTACATAGTGTGTTCCAGGGGCTGGTCTAGGTCCTAGGTACACAATAATGACCAGAACAGACAGTGCTTTCTGCCATCATGGAGCCCACATTCTAGAGCCTCATTTACTTATCGTTGATTCTGTGCCAGACATTGTTTTATGGGCTTTACCCATCCTATCACGTTTGTCACCACAACCCTGTACTGGTTTTCCTGTTTTACAGAGAAAGAAACTGAGGCTTGGAAACATGCAATGATTTGCCCAAGGCCATGTAAGTGATAAAAGTTCAAAAGCGATGGAGCAGAATGAATAGAAGCTTATGACCACAGTGCTGTACTTCTCCTGTGTTGCTATGTTGTTATACATTATTACACCACTGTATTTGCCTAGCACGTTAGAGGTTAGGATGCACTTTTCATATTCGTTAACGATATCCAACAACCTCCTGGACGATAGATATTCATGTCACCATCTCATAGGTGCAGTGGTTAAGAACAGGGGCTCGTGATCGGATGGATCTAGATTACAATCTCTGTTCTGCCTCTTCCTAGAGTGTGACCTTGGGAAAGTTACCTATCCTCTCTAAGCCTCCATTTCCTTGACTTTAAAATGGATGCTAATAGTAGTACTAGGTCAAAGGTTGTGAGAATTAAGTTGGAATTTCTATGGATAGCACTTAGCACAGTGCCTTGTGTATACTAAGTTGTGGTCTTGAGGCCTGGCAGAAAGGAGGCAATGCCCAGGAGATCAACCATTCTTGGTGGGAAATAAAGCTGTCTTCAGTATGGAGACAGTGCGGGTGGGTGTCAACGGGAAGACAGACCGAAGCCCTAGGAAGACCTAGTGATGTTTGGGAAAGAGAATTCCTGCACAGACAGAGTCTGAGGCTCAGGAATTTAAAGTGCTTTGGAGGTCTTTGGGTTATTCTGTACCTTCTGCTACCTTGCCTTTTCTTTCTCCCGTAGTAAAGTTCTTTTTGAAAAAGCAGGGGAACCAAGGGGAGGGATGTTCATTAAATAGCAATAATAATAACAGCAATAACAACAGTGAAAGCTGGCACTTAGCGAGCACTAAGAACGTGCCCGATCTTCACTCTGCTTGATATGCCTCAACTCATTTAACTTCACCACAAACCTCTGAGGCAGGTACCACCTTTATCACCCATTTTACAGATAAGAAAACTGAGGCTTGATGAGATGAAGATATTTGCTCGACTAATGCAGGCACAATTAGTAAGTAACTAAAACTGGATTCAAACCCAACTGTGTCTAATTCCCAAACCCACCACCTTACCTCCTGGGTTTACTTTTCCTCTCACCCTCCCCCTGAGGAGAGTATTAACAACACCAACCAGATGGGAATCTGAGGCAAGTTTATAAGCCCATTGCCTTCATCTCGTGCTTAACTTTGCAAAGAGCCCTGCCAGCTGAGGAAGCACAGAGAACGGCTGAAAGTCGGAAACCACCACTGCCTTCAAGGTGGTCAGAAACCACAGAGCCACTATCAACTAGCTGGGCGGGTGATAAAAGTGGTCCAAACCATCAATCATGTCCTCAGCGTAGTCTCCCAGCTTTCGTTTTTATTGTTGGTTTTTTCCTTTTAATTAACAGTGGAAAGAAATTGCTCTACCCAGTTTTTCCCTCCCTGAGCTTCCAAACTTGCTACTCTGCCTTTGTCTGGGGCCAGTGGGGAGATCCAGCGTGTAGAAGCCGGGATGCTGCAGAGAAGAGGGAGGTCTGGGTGCCTGTTATGCAGCCAGGTCACCTCCTGGTGTGCAGCACCTTTGGGGCTCTGGAGTCAGTCCCTGGCTGGTGATTTTCCAGTGTAGCAGGACACATACACACATGTCCACCACCCCCACACCCCCGGGGCATGTGCCATGCTGCCCAGCCCTCCCTGCATCGATCCAAGGCCTGGAGAACGTCTTCTTTAGACAAGGTCACCTCTGGCTGCTAATAAGGCTCAGCTATGGAATTATTCATCAGCTTTAAAAAAAATACATCATTTTCATCATAAAAAATAATATAACTATGTTACTGAAGAATTGAGAAATAGAAAAAAAAAAGAAACAAAAATAAACCATAATTCATTTGACCTGACACAACCACTATTAGCATTCTTGGTGTGTTTCCTCTCTCCTAAGCTCCAAGTTTTACCTCATTGCAACCATGGCACTCTTGCAATTGTGTATCCAATTTTTTAGCAGCCTAATATTACATCCTGAACATTTTTGGGTATTACACCCAATTTCCATAACTGTCATTTTAGTGACTACCTAGTACTCCATGGGGTTGTGCCTTCATTTACTAAGATTTTCTATTGTTGAGCTTGTCACTATCATAAGTAACGCTGCAATGAACATCTTTATTTTAATTGAGGTATAGTTGGTATATAGTATTATATAAATTACAGGTGTAAAATATAGTGATTCACAATTTTTAAATGCAATGACCATCTTTGAATTTATTGTTTCCTTCCCCAATCTTTGGGATTATTTCTTTAAGATAACTTTTCAACATAAAGCAATCTCTGGGTCAAAGGTACCAATTTTTTGACTCAGTGTTGATGCCACAAGCATAAGAGAATACCTTATTCATCACAATATCCTTAATATTGATGTTGTCTTTTTATCCTCACTTCCTAGGTTAACAAAAAGATGCCTCTTTGCTGTTTTCTATTGAGGTATAACTGACGTATATATTAGTTTCAGGGGTGCAACATAATGATTTGATATTTGTATATATTGTGAAATTATCACAATAAGTCTAGTTAACATCTCACCACTCATAGTTACAAGTTCTTTTCCTTTGATGAGAACTTTTAAGATTCACTGTCTTAGCAACTTCAAAATATGTAATACAGCATTATTAACTGTAGTCACCCTGCTGTATGTTACATCCCCAGGACTGATTTGTTTAGTTTGTACATTTGACCCCCTTCACCCATTTTACCCACCCAACCCCTGCCCCTGGCAACGATCAATCTGTTCTCTGTATCGATGAGCCCAGTTTTGTTTGTTTGTTCATTTGTTTTTAGATTCCATGTACAAGTGAGATCATACAGCATTTGTCTTTCTCTGGCTGATTTATTTCACTCAGCATAACACCCTCAAGGTCTATCCATGTTATTGTAAATGGCAAGATTTCCTTCTTTTTATGGTTGAATAATATTCCTTTGTGTGTACATGTGTATGCATGTGTGTGCGTGTGCGCTCGCATGTGTTTGTGTGTATCACATTTTCTTTATCCGTTCATCCATCAATGGACACCTCTTTGTTGTTTTAACTTGCTTTGGGGGAGGAGGGTTCCCTAGAGAAGAGTGACAGTATCTTGTTATTTTTAAGAGTTAAGAGCTTTGGTCTTAAATAGACTGGGGTTGGAAACACACTTCTGCCATTTCATGAGCTACATACTTGGCCTTACTTAATTCTCTCTAGTCCTCTCCAGTCTTCTCATCTGTAACGTGATGATGATGGTGCCACCTCCCTGCTGGGATGAATGACATTAGGATGACGTGAAATGATTCGTCTTAGTCCAATTCCTGGCATACACTTAGCAACACATGCTTCTGGTTGTAGTTTATCAACACCTTTAAAACACTAAAACGTTTGATTACGCAGTCCATCAGCAGTTATGGAGGCTCTGGGGATGCAAGAATGGACAAACCATAGGTCTGATCCTTGAGGAGGCCCCACTCTGGTGGAGGCTAAACAGGAAGAATAAAACAGTTGGTTGGTGTTACAATTAATCTCAGAAACTGCAGGAGTTCGTGGCAGAGCTGTACCAAATCTGGGAAGGCAGGGAGCAAAGAGGACACTATGGAAAAGGCACACATGGAGATAGGCATTGAGGATGGGTAGTGTTCTCATGGGTAGACATGGGTCGGGGGACAAAGGGAAGGACATTCTAGGTAGGGGGAGAGCATAAGCAAAGGTCAGGAAGTGAGGAATTTCACCCAGAGTGGATTTGGGGAACAGCAACTAGTCCCACTGGATCCATGGGCAGTAGATCTGATTCCAGGATGAGCCTGACTCCCTTACTAATTCCCTTGCCTTCTCATTAAAGCTAATATTCAATATGGCCCTCTTGGGGGGAGGGGCATTTCAATTATAAATCTTCTCTCTTAGAGCTGACTCTTAACACTCCTTGAGATCAAAGGATGCTAATAAATAAGCCCATCCCATCCAGAACCCCAGAGCACCACTCAGTGCCTTGTCAGCTGGAAAGGCCTGACAACTGGGGAGGGAAGAAGGGTACCAGTGTCTTACCAGGAAGCCTTACTTTCAAAGTCTCTTTCTCATGGTCTGGCTGCTTCCTCTATCCATGGCCCTAATAGGGTATGATGGCTGGAAGCAGTAGACATAGTTCAGCTCCAGAAGAGAAGTATGGAAAACTCCATCGGCCAAGACCTAATGCCATTGTCACCTCCTCCATCCAGCCCTCCGCCATTCCCACCCTCAATGGATGACTTCCTCCCCAGTACTAACACATCGCTTCTTCATCCTTCCTTAAGCCCCAACCAAACTCATCATTCAGTTAGCTACAATCATGTCTTATCTCCTGTACACACCTGCTAGATGGCTGTCTTAGTCCATTCAGACTCCTCTAACAAAAACACCATAGACCAGGTGCTTAAACAACAGACATTTATTTCTCATGGTTCTGGAGGCCTGCAAAGTCCAAGATCAAGGTGCCAGCAGATCTGGCATCTGGTGAGGGCCCTCATCCTCGTTCACAGACAGCCGTCCTCTGGCTGTGTCTTCACACGGAAAAGGGGGCAAGGGAGCTCTCTGGGATCTCTTTAATAAGGCCACTAATCCCATTCACAAGGGCCTTGCCATCATGACCTGGTCACCTTCCACCTCCTAATACCATGGCACTGGGGTTCAGTTTTCCACACAGGAATAGGGAGGGCATGGACACCAACATTCAGTCAACAGCTATGGCAAATTCCCTGAGGGCAAGATGTGATCTGTTTGCCTTTGCCTTTGTTTCTTTCATTCCCAATCAGAAACCCGTTCTAAAGTCACTGAAGCAGAAAACAATTAAATAAACGGGGATTAACCTGGACACAGTGTGAAAACTGACCATTGTAAGCAGGACTGGGACAAGGAATCCAAGCACTGAAGCCTTTTTTTTTTTTTTCTGACAAAGCAACAGACTTTATTGGGAAGGGGCACCCGGGCAGAGAGCAGGCGGTAAGGGAACCCAAGAGGAGTGGTCTGCCACATGGCTCGAAGTCTTGGGTTTTATGGTGATGGGGCAGGTTTCTGGGTTGTATCTGGCCAATCACTTTGACTTAGGGTCCTTTCTGGTGGCGCGAGCCCATCTCTCAGCCAAGATGGACTCCGGCGAGGAGAATTCTGGGAGGTGGGTAGGACATATGGACTGGCGTTTCCTTTTGATCCTCCCTGTATTCTTCCAGTTGGTGGTGGCTTGTTAGTTCCCTGTCCTGGTTTCAGAACTTAATGAAGTTCAGGTTCTTGATGTCTCATTGCAGAAAGAATTCAGCAAGAGACAAAGTGATAGGTAAGAAGTGGATTTATTTAGAGAGAAACACACTCCACAGGCAGAGTGTGGGCCATCTCAGAAGGTGAGAAATGCCTCAAGCATTTTTAAGCTTCTCTCCTCCCCCTCCGCTCTCCTCCCTCCTTCTCTCCCATTCTCTTAGGCTCTCTTCCCCCTCCCTCTCCCTCTGCCTTCTGCAGATCCACCAGACCTCCAGTCTCCTCTCTAGACATTCATAGCCTCTTTCCTCTCTGTAGAAGAAAAGCTTCCACAGAGAGGAAAGAGGCTTTTTGCAGAAGGCCCAGAACTGCTTCCCTACAACACCCCAGTTCGATTCAGCAGCTTTGAGTGACCCAGACAAACTCCAGTCTTGATTCCAAATTTCAAGCTGATGAGAGAGAATCACATTGACCCAGCTTGTGTCAGATATTCACCCCTGATCCATGAGTACTCATGATGTCTAACACTTATGGAGCAGTTTCTGAGTACCAAGTACTGCTCTAAAGGCTTCATGTATTAACGCCCTTCATCCTTACGACACACTTTTGAGGTGGATGCTACTGTTAGCCTCATTTTACAGGTGAGCTAAGTACTGTAACAAAAATCTGGTTTCCGAATTCAGCTGGTAATGGAAGAAGCCATGATATAAACCCAAGGAGTCTGACTCCAGAGCCCAGGCTTTTAACATCATACTGTATTGGTCTTGGATATTGTGGATAATGGACAGAGCCCAGTGGGGAATCCATCCCCAGAAGTGGGCAGTTGTCAAAAACGCAGCACCCTTAAAAAGTCTTTACTCTCGCTCAAAGTAGTGGATGGATGGATACATGCCTGGGTGGGTGGATGAATGGACGGATAGATGGATGGATAGGTAGAAATTTAATATGCCATCTCCTCCTTGCTCAGCGCATTCCACAGCAAAAAGACTCTATCAGCTAGATCATTTCCTTGAAGTTTAAAAGAAAGGAAGGAGAGCGGGGCTAGGGCTTTGTGTTCTCTTACCTTCAGGGCTTTGATGTTGAAGGGGTAAAAGTTGAAATTCCTGGGCAGAAAAAATAACTCACTCCTGCTTTTACCCACTGGATTGTCTCAGATGGTGAAAGAATGGCAGAGAATGCAGAGACTATAAAAAAAAAAAAAAAAAAAAAAAGAGTTAGGCCAGGAAGAAGAGGAAGAAGAGACAGGCTGGGGTTCTCGATGGTTTCTGAGTCAGGGAGAGACCAAGTGACACCAGCACCCGTGACGGAGAGCTGCTGTGATGAGGTGGTGTGGGGAAGGAAACTGAACATTAAGATCTGTGGCCTTTGGACCCACATGAAAAGACTCCTGTGACCAAGTGTAGCAGCAGTGCTGAGCAGCACCCCACCTGCTAAACACCAAGCAGGCTTGGACAGAAAGCTAATCCACAGTGACCAAAATGGACTGAAGATCAGAGTGGGCTGGGTAAGACCCTCCAGGCTGCTTGTACTACTCAGCAGTGGAGGGAAGGTAACAAAGAGAAACCCAGTTGAAGGCTTCCTATTGCCAGCCTAGAGGGGTGCGTACTCAGAATAGGTTAAGTCTGACTTACAGAATTAAAAGGAAGTGTGCTGGGGCTTCCCTGGTGGCGCAGTGGTTAACAATCCACCTGCCAATGCAGGGGACACGGGTTCAAGTCCTGGGCTGGGAAGATCCAACATGCCGCAGAGCAACTAAGCCCGTACACCACAACTACTGAGCCTGCGCTCTAGAGCCCACGAGCCACAGCTACTACATGTCCCATAATTACTGAAGCCTGCGCACCTAGAGCAGCAAGAGAAGCCACTGCAAGGAGAAGCCCACATACCGCAACAAAGAGTAGCTCCCACTCGCCACAACTAGAGGAAGCCCACGCACAGCAATGAAGACCCAGTGCAACCAAAAATAAAATAAATAAAAATAAATATAATGGGATTTTAAAAATAAGAAAGAAATGTGCTATCAAACTCTTGAGTTGTCATTTACATGCCTCTTCTGGTAGCAATTCCTGATGCCCAATAAACCAGTGCTTGTCCCCAGGTGGGGACAGGCAGTGAAATGCTTCTTCCCAGCGCCGGCGTCCCCCCAGTTCAGCTGTCTTCCCAAGCTGAAGTTGCTTTGCCTCCCATGGACTCTAAATACAGAATATATCCATCCTCTACTTAAAACTCTTCATTAACTTTTTTTGTCCGCAGAATAACATCTAAACTCTTTAGCTGGCCTACATAGTCCTTCATGAGATGTCATGTCCCCAGCTGACCCCAGCTTTATCTTCCCACAACCTCCTCCCCCAAAGTCACACTTGCCTTCTTTCCATTTCTTGAGCAAGCCCTCTGGTCTCAAGGGCTTTGGGTATGCTAGTCTCTCCACCTGAATACTCTTTCTCTCAAACATCCCCACCTGCCCAAATTACCCACACACACACACACACACACACACACACACACACGACCATCTCTTACTATCCTTCAGATCTCAACCTACCTTGAGTACCTTCAACACTGGGTCTGAAAATCAATGTGCACATTGAAAGTGGTTGTAGTTTCATTGCCCTCGCCCCTCCAAAAAGTGTTCTTGTTAAGTCAATAGTTCATGTTCTAATCAGTGGTATATATTAGATTTTTTAAACTACAGTAATTGTGGAATGAAGGAAACATAAGCCTTCTGCTCCTTCCCCTACAGCCCATTCTTCTCTACTTCTGAGACCAGCCCACTCACTCCCTCGTCCCCTGAGACCAGCCTGTCTGTACTGAGTTCTGCTGTAGTCACCTGATCCATAGCCACCCTCAAAAAACTGCAACAGGACTGCCTCCTTTAAGAAGTAAAGGGGTGGTGTGCCCCGCCATTTCATCATGGAGCGCCTCAGTATCATAGGTACAAAGGTTCCAATGTCCTGACCCAGGTGACAGTCTCTGATCCAAGCAGCCAAGCACACTGGTGGAGTTTTCTACAGAAGAACCAAGTTTTCCCATGTTCTAGACTGAATTATTATAGCCAGAGGGAGCCATTCATCAGCTCTGACACTGCAGGAAGCTTCCTAGGCAAACAGCTTTATTGCTGCGTGAGATTAACCCAGACTGTAGTAATTTGTAACAAAGATAAGAAAATTGCACTGGTCTCATAGAAATAAATCTGAATTCCAGAGTGGACAAAGGGGACTTCAACTTGAAATCTGCTATTTCAGATAGAATCAAATTTATAACAGCCCCTGAAGAGTACAAAAACCCAAGTGCAGCTTCTTGTTGGAGGTGGCCATTCGAGACCCACCATTATAAAATCAATTTAGCTGGAATTCCTAACAAGCCACAAGTCCGAGCTCTACCTAACTTTTATGGAAGATTATTTGGCCTATTTGAGAATCACTTCCTCATCCATCTTCGTGATATGAAATGTCATGTGGTGGCCCGTGAGGGAGGAGATGTGAGGTCAGGGAACCTGCCTCTCACCAGCTGTCAGACCTTGATGAGCCAGAGACCCCTCCCAGAACTGTTGTGAGGATTAAATGGGATAAGAATGTGAAAGTGGAATACAGATGTCAGTTAGTAATGGAAATCTGTTAACCTAACAGATACCATGGGTTGAGATCTTACAAACGCACTGGACAAGGAGTTAACTTTATCAGGTTGGTCACATTTAACCCTCCCAATAATCTTATAAAAAGCATACTGTAAGAGAAAGACAAATATCATATGATATCACTTATATGTAGACTCTAAAAAAAAAAAGTTCGTTTGTATGAACTTACGTACAAAACAGAAATAGACTCACAGACATAGAAAGCAAACTTACGGTTACCAAAGGGGAGGGGAAGGGATGAATTAGGAGTTTGGGATTAACATATACACACTACTATACATAAAATAGATGATCAACAAGGGGCTACTATATTGCATAGGGAACTCCATTCAATATTTTGTAATAACCTACAAGGGAAAAGAATCTGAAAAAAAAGTTTCATGTATATAAAACTGAATCACTTTGCTGTACACCTGAAAATAGCACAATGTTGTAAACCAACTATACTTCAATTAAAAAACACATAGACAATTACTAAAAGTAAAAAAAAAAAAAAATAGGTCCTGTAAGTATGCATCTCCATTCACAAATGAAGAAACTGTGAAGGCCAAAGAAGTCATGGAAACTATCCAAGGTCACACAGCTGTTAATTGGCATGGCATGGATCTGAACACCTGCCCTTGGCCACTCCTCAGGGCTCTCTACTGCACAACAATCTCTGTATTAGTCACAGAGATAGACAAGTGATGATCTGGTGGTGCTGAATCCCCAGAGCGCACAGCCTGGCTGTAACACACACCCATAAGTAAGTCCCTTTACTACATTAATAATGAGTAATATGCATTAAGTGGTTATGTGTGCCAGACACGGTTCTTAGGAGCCTTATATAAATCTCATTTGGTACTTATGTGACCAGAGGGGGAGGTGGACACTGTATTGATACATAAACTCAGGCTCAGTGACGTTAGGGGACTTACTTGAGATTATCCAGTGCTAAGTAGTAGAGCCAGGAAATTAAGCTGGGTTGCATTCTAACATTTCTATGGTAGGTGCTATCAGAGACAAATGCTGGAAGATCCAGGGAAATCTCAGCTTGAAAGGAGGTCAAAAGTCTCCCCAGGAGAGGTAACTCTTGAGCTGGATGTTGAAAGAGAAGCAGGAGTTTGTCTCGCAAACAAAGGGGAAAACCAGGCAAAATCTCAGATTGCCCTAGGGCCCTGAACAACCCAACCCATGCTGTGCTGAGTACAGCTGCCACTGTCCAGCTGTATGACATGAGCAGGAAGACGGTCAGCTGCATTGAGCTGGCTGCCGGAAGTGTTCATCTAGAGGGCAGGGGCCCATGTTACCTATCTCCGCACAGCCAAGGCGCACACCAGCCTGGCCCAGAGAAGCCACTCAGAACCCTTCTGTGGACGTGACCTGAGTTCATACAAACTTGGACCTAGAAAAGCTCTTGAAGACTGGGTCATCCAAGGTCATCCAAGGGCCTCATTTTACAGGTAGCAAACTGAGACCCAAAGAGGGAAAGAATAAGGGAGACTCTTCAAATTCCATGTGTACATTAGTCTAGAATTTCTCAAGGCAAAGGGGGCAGGAAGGAAGGAGTATGTAATCAGGGGAAGCAGCTTTCAGTATGAATGGTGTCTGGCTGGAGGCCTGAGTTGAGGTGATGACTGAGGACCGAAACTATTAGAAGGAGGCCACGTGGCATGGAAGTTGTTGCCAAGTGGACCTCAGATTGATATGCGATTCTGCTTCCCACTGGCTGCATAAGCTTAGACAGATTTACCTCTCTGAGCCTCAGTTTCCACATCTGGGAAATGGAGATACTAGCCTGCATCAGAGGATTATTGTGAAGGTTAAGGGGAAGGATGCAAAAAAAGAACTCAGCACAGTGCCTGGCACATAGTAAGTGCTCAATAAACAGTACGGATTACTAGGGTCCCAATTACACATTTTTAGTCAACCCCAATCAGTAGCCTATTGAGCTGACTCTTCTCCCATGCCCCACCCTATTCATTCATCCCTGCTCTTCCTGCCTGTCAGAACCTCTCCCTGGAAGTCAGAAATTCTATAAAATTGGTGAGATTCAGTGGTGACTCAGCCACACTAAGATCCCTAAAATGTCATCGCAAATAAAAGAGGAGGGAGGGACTTCCCTGGTGGCGCAGTGGGTAAGAACCCGCCTGCCAGTGCAGGGGCCACGGGTTCAATCCCTGGGCCGGGAAGATCGCACATACCGTGGAGCAACTAAGCCCATGCGCCACAACTACTGAGCCTGAGCTCTCCAGCCCGCAAGCCACAGCTACTGAAGCCCGCACACCTAGAGCCCATGCTCCGCAACAAGAGAAGCCACTGCAATGAGAAGCTCACACACTGCAATGAAGAGTAGACCCCGCTCTCCACAACTAGAGAAACACCCGCGTGCAGCAACGAAGACCCAAAGCAGCCAATAATTAAATAAATTTATTTTTTTAAAAAAAAAGGAGGGAGATGTGGATTGATATCAGTTTGTGAAAGAGTTTGCTTTCACCAAGAGGTGTGGGCAAAGTGGAAAAGTGGCCCCATCCCGCCCCCCAGCCCCCTCCTTGCCCCCTGCATGAAAAGGGAAGCCCACTCAGAAGTGGTCCCCTCTTTACTGTCCTCAATACCCACAAGTCTCTAAAAAAAACAAGTTCCAGGATTTTGCAGTAGAGCATGGACACTTCTTCTAGCAGTCTATCAAAAACAAGTTTTGGGAGGGAGGGTTCATTTTTAGAAATTTACACAAGAAAATTCCCAAGAATGTATCCCATGCAGGGGTGAGCATGTCACCACTAGGCGCCGCCGGGTCATTTGGCAGCAACTCCCCACATGCAGTCACTTCTCCCCAGACCGTTCCTCCTTGAGGGTCCATCACGACGTCTCTTTCATACTTTGCCCGGAAAGAAAGTAAATATTTTTCAATGAAATTCAGCGATCAATTAAACACCGTCTCTCTTTAATATGAACGTTGAACCAACAGCGGCTGCACATTCCAACAAGAATATTTAAAGCAATTAAACTTTAGCTACTTTTAAAACAAATTCTTTTAAATGCTAATGACCATTGTTTTCGCACTTGATAAGTAAAATTTTGTGTCGATCAAGGTTAGATGATTGCAATGATTTAATTGTACTTCTCAAAGAAAGGAAAATGTTAAGAAAAAAGCTAAGATGGACCTCTTACCACATTCCTACTGCAAAATGTCCTGTAACAATAGAGCCGTGATTTGCTGAAATTAAAATGCTATTATGGTGAAATTAGGGCTTCAATATTTTTAGCAGCTTTAATAGGCCTTGCATTTTAAGGGACATCTGATAATAGATAATTACATTTCATCTTAAAGAAACTGAGTTGTTTTCTTAAGGAAAATACTTTTCTTTCTTCCAGAGAGGTTAAAGCCGAGCCATCATTAGAAGCAGCACCCAGCCCGAGATTCCTGCTTCAGCCTGGGAAATAGAGATTAGCATATAAATAGCCTTCGGTGCCTGCTTGATTCCAGCTATTTTGCGTTTCAATGTGGCATCAGAATGCACTTAGCAAGAAATGTTCGAAAGGAGAAAGAGGTTTGTAATATGTCGCTTTTATAGAGGGGGGATCTTTAAGTATAAAAGATCATCCACTCCTCTGTGGGCTTTTTTCTTTTTTGTATCCTTTCAATGCCCCAATTACAGACTCCAAGGAGCCAACAGGCCCCCTAGAACGGAGGCTTCGTTTACGCTGCAGCTCTTTCTTTGGACCAGGAAAATAAGTCAAAATGGTCCACGGGAAATAAGACAAATACACGGGCTTCCTCCTGGATTCGGTGGGAGCCCTCGGAGGGGCAAAGCCGTGCCCTTCCTCCTCGCCCCCACGCTACCCATCAGCAGCGGGGACGGAGGACAGCTCCTGGGACCCGCTCGCCGGAGCATGAGGGACACTCCTGGCTTTCTGCCTGGAGGCCGGCTTCCCTCCTGGGAAATCACAGGGACTGGGCACGGAGCCCGGGGCTCTTTTTACCCTTGCCTCCCCAGCCCCATGCCCACCCCTACACACACACACACACACACACACACACACACACACACTCAGGCTGACTGGGGGTCAGGCTGAGTCTCGGGCTGCAGCGAGATGATTCTTAAAGCCCACTCTTCCTCTTGCCTTGGCACAGCTATTTGAGAAAACACGGGTTTTGCTGGATGTGTCAGCATTGGGAGCTTGGGCCAAGCATGTGGTGGCCTCGGGTCTAGCTCCTGGTATGTCTTGGACCAACCCGGGAGCCCTGGGTTCTAGTGCCAGCTCCCCTGCGAATTTGCAGAGCCATCAAGCCAGCTCTAAGCCTGAGTCCACTTATCTGTAAGAAGGAAGATCACAAACCCTGCCCCATCCACTCACAGGCCGTCATACGGAAGAAAGGAGAAAGGAGGTATGACAGAACTTCCTAAGCTCCCGCCCACGTGAGCATTAAGGGATGAGGGTGTTCGTGAGGCAGAAGCTCACCCTGCTCCCAGGGCTCTGCCCAGCCTCCCGAGCGGAAGTGAGAGGTAAGGAATAAATTTTTTTTTTTCCCCAGGAAACCAGTGAGGAGGTAACAGCCCTCAGCTGTCAGACCAAATGCACCCATCTGGGTTGTTTGGAGAAGGGTGTGTGAAGACAAGGGAAGGGACTTGAAGTGCAGATGGACTTGGTCACCAAGTTCCTGCCTCCCCGCTGGTCTCACCTGGTCTCATCCGCTCCCTGAGTTTCTTCTTTGCCCTCAAATAGGAATACCAACAGGAGGCATCTTCCAGGGATGTTTTGAGGCTCAGCGCAGAAACCTGATGAAAAATCTTCAAGAACTGTAAAGCCTGAGGCATGTGTTTACTTCTGGTCCTTTTTGCAAGCGGAGGGAATAAGCAGCGGTCCCCCTCCCCCACCCCCAGGCCTTGCGGCAGCAGGGCTGAACTAGGGTACCGGAAGCTTGTCTCCTCCAGCCACATCCCTCACCACTGGGTACTACCCTGTGGCCCTCAGCACTCCCCGGTCCCTATAAAATTGGCCCGGGCTCTGCAGGGGCCCTCACAGGCTGCACCATGTCCCACACCCCACCGGCACTGCCTGTCTGGAAAGGTCCTCACCACTTCCTCAATGGCCCTGGTAAGCCAAGGATTCTAACCTGCCACGGCGGGCCCCTCACCTGGGCTCCTCAGTGAGAAAGGTGTTGACAGGCAGAATCTTTATTTCCGCCTACTCTGGACCACAGGTGCAAACACTCCGTGATGATGGAAGAGTGAGGCTGATTCTGGGCTTCACCCGTGAAGACCAGGTTTTCCTCCCAAAACGTTATGTTGGAACAAGGGTGGCTCCTTTCAAGGAAACTGAAAGGGTTACTTGGGTGGCTTGATGATGTCCCAGCGTGGTGGGATAGAGGGTGCAGGGGGCTCGGCCCAGAGGTCCAGGACCTAGTCTGCTCTCTGCTGCTGACCTTGGGTGAATTGTTTCCACTGTGTGACCAGTTCTCCATCTGTAAAGTGGGGGTTCTGCATCAGTGCTCCGACATCCTTTCTTTCCTGTACTACTGTTCTCCTAGATTTTCTCTGACCTGAGCACTTTTCACACTAGCCAGGATGCCCAACAGCATCTAACATAGATGCCCAGGCAACTAACATATCAGCTTCCACGTATAGGATCTTCAAGGCACATAGAAGTCGACAGGCTGACCCACAGTCATGCAGCTCTAAGTGAAAAGCCAAGATTCAGCCTCAGGCTTTGACTCAGTTTCAGAGCCCATATTCCTAATTATCACACATTGTAGTCTTTTCCTGGGTGACTGCCTAGCTACTGTTTACAGTCAGTAGGATTGTAGGACAGCCTGTGTCTCTGGTGCCTCAAATTGTTTTCCAAAATTTGATACAAAGAACACTAATTCTACTGAATGTTAATGGTTTTCCTTGAAAAAAAAAATTTCATGATCAAATGAGTTTGACATTGAGTAAAACAAGTAAACAGTTTCTTTTTTAACTGTAGGACTTCTCCAATCCTTTAAGATGTAAATAAAGTACATTTTAAATCTATAAGAGGGGATAAGAGTATAACAGTTTTCCTCAAACCTATTTGTACACAGACATGTCCCCCTCTTTTACTTCTCTTGAGCAACCTGTGTTCCACTAACAGACTAGGGGTCTACAACTTTGCTACTCAAAGTGCAATCCCCAGACCAGCAAGATCGGGCATCACCTGGGAGCTAGTTAGAAATGCAAAACCTCAGACCCCACCTAGACTTGCTGGATCGCACTGTGCATGTTAATGAGATGCCCAGGTGGTTCGTGTGCACAGGAAAGCTCGAGAAGTACTGGTCTACAGTCCACACGCAGGGAAACATGGCGGATTCATCATGGCCTGTGTCCACACAGGAGCCGTCAAGCCAGAAAATCCAGCAGTGAAAAAAGTATCCAGCATTATTTGGACTCATGTGGACCAAACAGCTGGATTTGGAATGAAGTTTTGATGCTATTCCATCACACAGCCATAATCCAAGAGTTCCCACAACGGAAAGTCTCTCAATGTAAAAATTGACAGAGATGGAGGGGTGAGCAACACTCTTTGCTAAAGACCTTCCTAGAAAGTGGGCATGGAAAGCATTGCCTACCTCTTCCTAAAATATGAAGGTCTTTTTTTTTTTTTTTTGAGCCTTATTGAGGTAAAATTGACATATAAAATTGTAGGATATTTAAAGTGTACATCGTGGTGATTTGATATGCATATACATTGCGAAAGGATTTCCCTTGTCTAATTAATTAACACATCTACCATCTCACATACTTATCTCTTTTTTTTTTGCCTGTGAGAACATTTAAGTTTTACTCCCTTAGCAAATTTCAATTATACAACACAGTGTTATCAACTATAGTCACCATGTTTTACATTAGATCCTCAGACCTTATTCATCTTATAGCTGAAAGCTTGTACCCTTTACCAACGTCTCCCTATTTCCCCTACCCCCAGCCCCGTCAACCCCGTTTCTATTCTCTGTTTCTGTGAGTTTAAGTTTTGTGTTTTTTTCTTCTAGATTCCACATATAAGTGATACCACGTAGAATTTGCCTTTCTCTATCTGGCTTATTTCACTCAGCGTAATGTCCTCAAGGTCCATCCTTGTCCCAAATGGCAGAATTTTCTTCCTTCTCATGGCTGAATAATTTTCCCTTGTATGTATATACAACATCTTCTTTTTCCATCATGTGTTAATGGACACCTTAGTAGTTTCCATATCTTAGCTATTGTGAATAATGCTGCAACAAACATGGAAGGGCAGATAACTCTTTAATATCCTATTTTCATTTCCTTTGGATGTATACCCAGAAATGGAATTGCTGGATCATATGGTAGTTTTATTTTTTAATTTTTTTTAAGTAGCACTTTTTTCTTTTCTGTTCTTTATTTTTTTGGCCATGCCACACAGCATGTGGGATCTTAGTTCCCTGACCAGAGATCAAACCCACACCCCCTGCATTGCAAGCACAGAGTCTTAACCACTGGACCACCAGAGAAGTCCAACTCTATACAGTTTTCCATAGTGGCTACACCAATTTACATTTCCACCAACAGTGCACAAGGGTTCCCTTTTCTCCACATCCTCGCCAACACTTGTTTGTTATCTCTCATCTTTTTGATGACAGGTGTTCTAGCAGGTGTGAAGTACCATCTCATTGTGGTTTGGGTTTGCAATTCCCTGATGATAAGTGATACTGAACAACTTTTCACGTACCTGCTGGCCATCTGCATGTCTTCTTGGGAAAACGTCTATTCAGTTCCTCTGCCAATTTTTTAATCAGATTGTTTGGGGGGTTGCTATCATGTGAGTTTTTTTTTTTTACATATTTTGGATATTAACCCCTTATAAGGTCAATGATTTGCAAATATCGTCTCCCATTCTGTAGGTTGCCTTTTCATTTTGTTGATGGTTTCCTTTGCTGTGCAGGAGCTTTTCAGTTCTATTTTGCCCTGCTTGTTTACTTTTGCTTTCATTGCCTTTGCTGTGAAGGTCTTTTAATTCTTAGAAGGAGTGTGCTTCCACTTCCTTTGACCTGCTCTCAATCACAGAATTAGTCAAGGTTACTGGACATCCCTGAGTTTATCACCTGGGATACTCCTGGGAAATGACCCAGTGGTCCCCACTCTGGCATCTGAGAAGACAGCCTCAAGGGCACAGAAGCTTGTCTCAAGGTTTTAAAAATCACAGCTGAAATGACCCATTCATGCAAGATAAGACCTATGCCTGAAGAAAACTGCCTTTGCTTTTGGCTGCAATTATTTCAATTCACGTGGTCACACTCTCTCAAGTTGACCTGACATTTCAAGCTGCAGTTTGATATATCCTTGCTTAACACAAAATGGGGAAACAAATTAGTTTTTAACTTAACAACTTCAGTGTTTGGGGGGAGACAAAAATTTTTCAAAGTATGTGTGCAGAGACATTCAATAACTGGCCTGAAGACAGAGCTTGTAAGTGATGGCATCTGGATTAGAACTAGATCTGTCTGACTCCCAAGTCAGGACTCTCTCCATTATGGAGGCAGCCCAAGGACACACAAGCATTTTGTCATTCTCTTCACCTTTGGCTCCTGTGAAGTTTATTCTTCCCGAAGCCCCTCCTTTTATAATGCAAAGTACTATGTCTCCCTCCCCACCTCTCCAGAACAGATTCTGTTTTGGGGTTTAGAATCTTTCATACATCTTCACTGAATTCCTCTTTTCAGGTGCTGTCCAGTGTACCTGCTGGCCAAGATTTTTTTCCCCTTTCTAAATTGGCATGCAAATCATTTTCTAGTGCTCCCACAGCTAGTATGAGTCTGCCTCCATTGTCAGTGAGGAAAAGGCCTTGCCAAGGACTGAGTTCCCCAGCTCCCTCTGGAGACCAGGTAAGTAGGAACCTGTCAATCAACCTGGATGCATCCCACAGCCAAGATATCCAACATGGAGTTTCTAATTGTTCCCCAATCTTCCCACCTGCAGTATGGCATCACCACAAATTCAAGTGGGAGGAAAATGTCTATTCCTTTCTATTCTTCATCCCTCATATATCATCCATCAGCAAGTCCCTTCCACACTGCTTCCAAAACATATGCTACATCCATCACTTCTTGCCTTTGCCACCATCACCACCAGGTCTAAGCTATTGTCCTCTCTCACCTGGACAACTGCAAGCATCTCCTGACTAGTTTTCTTGCTTGTACTCACACTCCCTCCAGTGCCTTTTCTATGAGGCAGTCAGGGTGATCAGCCATCAGAAACAGCATCAGATCACGCCATTCCCCTGCTTACAATCCTTCCCTAGAGGATGTAAGCTCCATGAGATCCGGGACTCAACTTTCACATTCATCTCTGTATTCCTAGCACCTATGACAGTGCCTGGCACAGAGTAGGTACCCAGTGAGTATTGCTTGCTGGTACGAATCAAGTCATAACCTTAATTGCAAGTAATATATAAATATGTGATTTATATAAAAGTAGCTGTAGTTCTTTTTTGGCTTTTATTTTCATTCTACATTGTGGTTGTTCTTCTCTGGTTTCTGAGGAGATGTCAACATATCCAGACTCTGAGCGATTTATTCCTCCCCTTCCCTCCAGCCAGCAGAGGCAAAGTAAAAGGAATTTGTGACTTACACGCACAGACGCATCTCACTTCGGTTATGTTGCTTGAGAATAGATGGGAGATCATGCTGATTGAACTGGACATTTTCCATTTTTATTATTTTAATTATAAACATAAACTATTGGAGATAAAATCAAATGGAAATCTGCCTATCAGTTTCACAATTAGCATCTCATTTCAAGAGACCAATCAACTCAAATGAGGGCCAGTGACCTTAATCTTTCCCCAAATACAGGGCTTGATTTCCTCTTATTAGTTGAAAATCTCCAAACTATGAAATATTTGGGTTAACCCCATGTTTGCATCAATGATGCTATTACCACATTTAAATAAGTCAAGGGATTTTTGTGACCTTTGTGTTACGGTTTGTATGGATGAAAGCAGAAGGCTAAGGCTGTGCAAATCAAGTAGGAAAAATAACAAGGCCACCAAAATAGGACCGTTTTCTTCATTTATTTTGCTAAGACTGTGGAAGGAAGTGTGATTTTTAGGAGACTTATTTTGCCACCGATTAGCTAAAATTTAACCCAAGAGGAAAATAAATCCCAGAAGTCAAAGGCAGCTAATTTTAATCATAAAAGTCTGTTAAAAATCCAATCACAAAAAACATTCTCTTTGTGATATAGGAGCGGGATTTGTTTGTTTGTTTGTTTGTTTTTAAAAAAGGAAAGAAAGAGAAAAAGACAAATTTGACCTGGCAAATAATGCATCGATAGAACATCAATATCCCTGCAGGATTTAGAACAAGACCATATACCCGGCAGAGTTGACCTGTCCTCCCAAAAAAAGAAGGTTCCACCTAGGTAAACATGGGAGATGCCTACAAAGGTACCAACCAACCATGAGAACTAGACAGACTAACGGGTTTGTTAACAGCTATCTGGACAATTTCACTTTGGCGTAGACATGGGGTGCACAAGATACCAAAACTACCTGTGAAATATTTCAAGGTCAGCCAAGAAGCTGCCAGTCTTGTCCACCTGACTCCATTGATTGATGTGTCTTGAGTGGCTCCAACCAAGTCTTTGCCGAGGTGACTGACTTTCACCTGGCCTGCATTGATGGCTGGCTGTTTGGGATCTGTATAGCTAGACTGCAAGAAATAGAGACCAACATAAGCTGAGCTGAGGGACTTCCCTGGTGGCACAGTGGTTAAGAATCTGCCTGCCAATGCAGGGGACACAGGTTCGATCCCTGGTCTGGGAAGGTCCCACATGCAGTGGAGCAACTAAGCCCGTGCACCACAACTACTGAGCCCACGTGCCACAACTAATGAAGGTTGCACACCCTAGAGCCCGTGCTCCACAATAAGAGAAGCCACCGCAATGAGAAGCCCGAGCACCACAACGGAGAGTAGCCCTTACTCACCACAACTAGAGAAAGTGCACAGCAACGAAGACCCAATGCAGCCAAAAAAGAAAAACCAAAACCAAACAAACAAAAACCCTAAGCTAAGCTGAGGCAGCAAAGGGGAATTCATTCAAAGGATGTAGAATTGTTTCCCAGAACTCAAGAAGGATCTTGTTCTGTGTCTCATTCCTACTCACCCCAGCACATCTGCTTCTCAATTCACAAGGCAGAAGGAAATGGCCACCCCTGGATCCTAAGTTCCCACCTAGTCTATTCTAGAGACCATTCCAGACTGTACTAGAATCTTTGGGTCTCAAATTCTGAGGAGGAAGAATGTGAATCACCAAATTTGGATCAGATATCTGTTCTAGCACATCCAAGTGTGGCTGAGAAGGGTGCCACATGGTATAGACACACTACAGAGATTTGTAGCCAAGGATGAAAGGGGGAGATTCAGGGAGATCACTGTGAGCTGGGCAGAATCTCCCAGAAGGTATCCAGTAAAGCGTTGTACTGTCACAGCCAGAGACAATGGGACCAGCCTAACATACAGAGCCAATGGCTCTCATTGTACCTCTGGTCAGGCCACCTCCTTAAGGTGAGAGCCTGTCATCCAGTGGGGACCGATACCCTGCAGCTGTACAATGTTCTGAAAGAGGAGCCCCGGCTGCCATCTCTGAGAGTGCCCTGCTTTCATCTTCTTCATACATTATTCATCCTCATAATCTATAATCCTACATTTATTTGTAAACTTGTTCAATGAGCATCTCTGACTACCACTTGGCTTGACACTCTATGAAGTCAGACACCATACTGGTTTTCCATCATATCTCTGGCACCATGCCTGGCATATAATGGATTCTCACTAAAGAGATGAATGAATGAATGGATGAATGGATGAAGTGGAGGAGGCCAGGGAAGTTTTTCCAGATGATCTGGTACATAAGTTGAGGTTTGAAGGATGAACGAGAGTCTTCTGGGAGAACACGTGGAGAGAGAGTTCCTGGAAGAGAGAATGACAGGTACAAAGTCGAGGAGGCACATAGGACAAGTACCATGGAGACTGTGAGGCAGGCTGGGAGAAGAAACCTGGCTGAGAGGGGAAGTGGAGGCCATCTCATAGAAAGCCTTGTATGGAGCTTGGTGGATTTGGAGCAAGGAAGTTATGTGTAGATTTTAGGCAAATCTATCTGATGGGAGTGTGGGGGCTGGATTAGGCGCAGGAAGGTGAGCTAGGAAGTCTGTGTAGTCATCCAAAAGAGCAAAGAAATGTCCTGGGATTGGGGAGGAAAAGATTTTAAGAGCTATGAAGTAGAATCAGCAGAAATTCAGAGGGTACCATTTTCTCCATTTTAATATATAGTTATATATGCGCATCTTATCTACCCTGCAAGACTGTGAACTTCTAACTCTGTCCTCCTCATCCCTGGGCTACCAGGGCTTGCAGAGTGCCCACCTAACACACAGCAGGTGTGTGGAAAAAATAAACTAAAGAGCAGCAATAGCAAGCTGGGGTGGGATGCCAAGCAGTGTCCTAGGAGAGTTTCCTAGAACCTCGCTACTTGTATGTTTATCCTGCCTCCGAACACACGTAGAGCTCCTAACCTTCTTTCATATCCACCTCAATCCCACCACGGGCCATGGCTCAGGGTAGCATCCTTGTTTGCTTATTTAATTTTTTTCTTTTTTTAAAAATTTATTTATTTATTTATTTTATTGGCTGTGTTGGTCCTTTTTGCTGTGCACGGGCTTTCTTTTAGCTGCGGTGAGTGGGGGCTACTCTTCATTGTGGTGCGCGGGCTTCTCATTGCCGTGGCTTCTCTTGTTGCGGAGCACAGATTCTAGGCGCGTGGGCTTCAGTAACTGCAGCACATGGGCTCAATAGTTGTGGTTCATGGGCTCTAAAGTGCAGGCTCAATTGTTGTGGCGCACGGGCTTAGTCGTTCCGCGGCATGTGGGATCTTCCTGGGGCAGGGATCGAACCCGTGTGCCCTGCATTGGCAGGTGGATTCTTAACCGCTGCGCCACAAGGGAAGTCCTAATTTTTTAATTTTATACTTTTTTCAGTTTTATGGAGATAAGTTGACATACAGCACCGTGGAAGTTTAAGGCATACAGCATAATGACATGATTTACATCTAAAACAGGAAATGGTTACTGCAGTAAGTTTAGCTAACATCCATCATTTCTTATGGATTAAAAAAAAAAAGAAAAGAAAAAGGTGGTTTTTTCCTCACGACGAAAACTCTTAGGATCTATTCTCTTAACAACTTTCCTGTATTTCATACAGCAGTGTTAACTATAGCCATCATGATGTATATTACAACCCAGTACTTTTTTATCTTCTAACTGGAAGTTTGCATCTTTTGATGACCTTCCTCTAATTCCCCATTCCCCGCCCTCTGACTCTGGTAACCGCAAATCTGATCTCTTTTACCATGAGTTTGTTTTGATTTGTTTTTTTGTTATTGTTGTTGTTGTTGTGCTGTTTGTTTTTTAGATTCCATATATAAGTGAGATCACATAGTATTTGTCTTTCTTCATCTGACTTATTTCACTCGGCATAGCACTGAAGTTTCATCCATGTTGTCCCGAATGGCAGGGTTTCCTCCTTTTTTATAACATTCCTGTTTAATGGGCTAAACTGGAATAGACTGAAATGGAATAGAACAGACCCCCTATTCTTTAGAAATTACCTAATATACGGACCTGAAGGGGCAGAGGATTGGGGGTGGGGGGGTTGGGGGATCTTCCCCTCCTGCAGAGAGTGCAGGTAGATGGGCAGGAGTCTCTGCCCAGGGCTTCTAGGAGGATGGCTT
This sequence comes from Hippopotamus amphibius kiboko, assembly GCF_030028045.1. Lineage (NCBI taxonomy): Eukaryota > Metazoa > Chordata > Mammalia > Artiodactyla > Hippopotamidae > Hippopotamus > Hippopotamus amphibius. The sequence continues at coordinate 30,947,474 of NC_080186.1, forward strand.
AACCTAGTTGAGCTGCCCATCTCAGCTAAGCACCAGGAGAAGGGAGGATAAAACCCCTTCAAAAGACTAAAAAACTGTGGCACACTTGGGCGAGGACCAGAATCCCAAAGCCTCTAGGAGCCAGACTGAGCCGGAACTAATACCAGAAGCTCTGACCTTAGGAAACGATGCAAGTGAAGAAGGGTGTTCCTGGCTCTGTTCTCAGTAAACATATGACAAATGATGAATGAGTGAACTTATAAATGAATCCTTCCTACCTACTTGTGACAATTTTTTTAAAAAGAGTTAAGACTAGAAGTATATAATTTTTTTTTTGGCCGCAGCACGTGGCATGTGGGATCTTAGTTCTCCAACAGGGATCAAACCTGTGCCCCCTGCACTGGAAAAAAACTACACTGCACTATACATATTTTGGCAGATTTTCTTATGTTCTTTTGTTTATGCGGATTTAACTTATAAATATTTCCTCATGGTACTGAAAACCTCTGCCCAAACATTACTTTTAGCAGTTGCATAATATTCCTTCAGGTAGCTGAGCCATGGGTTATGTAACCACTAGCCTGTTTGGAGCAATCAGGGGCGCCTCCACATCGTTAAATTACACACAATGCTGGAATGACTCTGCCCGTGTGAAAGGCTGTTTCCATAGGTCAGGTTAACCAGCCAGGAGGAATTCTGGGACAAGCAACTGAGGGACGTAATGGACATACCTGTGCCCATTTTCTAAAAGAAGACATTGCTTTGGACAGTGTCTAAAATAAGACAAATTAGGAGGCAGGACCATGACTTCTAAGTCCCATCCAGCTCAAAGAACCACCTGAACCAAAATTCCCCATGATTGGCTGCTTCAGAATCTCAGGGGCAGGACCCAGGCATCTGCATTTTTCAGCCCCTCCAGGGGAGGAACCACTGTGCCACATCCCACAGGGAGAAATCCCTCACAAGGGCACAGCTCACAGAGGACTCTTCACGGAAAATGACTGAAGCCAGTCATAGGTGACTTAACAGCAAAGGCTGATCATCTGGTAGCTCACAGCACTGATGGGGAGAAGCAGGTTCCAAAAAAGCAGGGAGAAACCCAGGTAGCCAGGAATCCAGGTAGAACACACCAAGGTCACTCCTGGAGCTGCCACCTCCACCTGCTGGCCCCAGGGCCACCAGGATGCATTCTGATCTGTCCGCCACCTCTGGGTACCACTCACTCCAAGAATCACTGCACTGAGCTGCAGCACTGGGTCAGCTGAGCATGGACCACGCGTCCATGCACATGGGCACCCGAGCCCCTTCCCTTCCTGTACGGGAGGCAGAGCTTTCCCTCCCACCTGCCCTCAAATAGGAAACGTATTTGAATATAGGCAATCCCAGAAGACAAATATCTTCTCTACACTCCGTTGACCTTTCTTATGTGGCTTGACTTCCACAAGAACCCTTAGAAGCAGGCAGACCAGTACTTATTCCCCATCCTCCCGAGGAAACTGAGGCTCTGAGAGAGTCACTGACTTGCTGATTTGATATGAGAGCTCTTTCTGCTACTCAGAACTACCCGTTTGTGGTCTGCTGTTGTGAAATGTTGACAGTGAATGTCTCTCGCTTGAGCAATGTGTTATTAGAAGAGGGTGAGCCGTCACAATCATTAGGTATTGTACTTCGTAAACGTACTGATCTGCACGTCATTTGTCTTATTTTGTTCTCATGGTTAATACTTTTTCTCTCCTGGAGAAAACGCTCTGCATGGTGAGCTCATCTGTTCTGCCATTCGATGTATTAAATTAACACCTCAACGCGTGGACTAAAAGTTAGAGGTGAAAAATCTGGTCCTCGCAGCCAAGACCAAATATCATTTATCTTAATGCATATTAGGAAAACTATTTGAAAATGCAACTTTGAAGTTCATTGGGAGCAAAAGTGTTTATTGCATTGTTTGGAGGACTGTCTTACTCTGTTCTGGGTGCCATAAGAAAATAACCACAGATGGAGTGGTATAAACAACAGAAATTCATCTAATCACTGTTCTGGAGGCTGGAAGTCCAAGATCAAGTCACCAGGATGGTCGTGTTCCAGTGAGGGCCCTCTTCCTGGCTCATCGCCAGCATCTTCTCCCTGCATCCTCACACAGCGGAAGGGGAGAGGGTCCCTCTCAGGCCCCCTTTTATAAGACACTAATCCCATCACAAGGGACCTGATCTCATGACCTAATCCCCTTCTCAAAGGCCCCACCTCCTGATACCATCACACTGGAGGGTCAGGATTTCAACATGTGAATTTGGGGGAGGCGTAAACATTCAGACCACATAAACATGCAGCAGAGAATGAAATCTCAAAGAAAAGAGCTGGGGTTCAGGAAATTGTAGAGCTGTGCTAAATCTCAAAGGCACTTTGTTCTTCCTATTTTGTCTTTTTCTGGCTTCAGGAGCCAACTTGGAAGGGTCCAGGTGGAGGATCCTAGGGACCTCTCTGGAAGAGGTGACATTTTGAGACTGGTAGACCCTGAGACTGGAAACCATACATAATACACTATACGGAGAAAGAAGCACAGAGTGAGGTTGGTACCCACGGGAAACATAGGGAGCCAGCAAATGCCAGTGATGAGGCATTCCTGACTTGGCCTCTGGACCAAAGGGTATTTTGACATGGACTAAACCACAAGCCATCAATATTTCGTCTCCTTTATCACCAGCATAGTGAGTGCTGGACATCCTTTCCTAATTCTCAGCCCTAACCCCAGCCCTCAGCCCCAAATATCTGGTGAAACTGAGTAGTCAGAAATGCAGTGTGGATCCAGGAGGTCTGTGGCACATGTGTTTTATAACAAAATAATTGTATGTAATTACATGGTCTTACTTATGTTTGTTTATGCATAGGGGGAAAATCTAGGGTATGACCCACACTACTGTCATCTCTAGGAGTAGAAGGATCAGAAGGGACCATCACTTTCTACATTATATATTTTTGTAGGTTTGTATTGTCTTCAAAGCAACTCTTTCTCTTGTCATCAGGAAGAACCAACAAACAATAAAGATAAATGTCATCTTTAAATGGTAGTTTTCCAACCTGTCAAACCAACCTGATACAGGCACATTAAAACATCTCTTCCCACAAAATAACCAATAGCCCTGATTAGGGCTACAGAAGAGACTGAGTAATATCGTGCCTTCCCACCCTCCTGCCAAGCTGTGGTCACTGGCTCGTCCCCATGATCTGTCCCAGGCTCACTAGGACCCCAAGAGGAAGCCCTCTGGCAATATTTTTATTTGGAATTTTTAAAATGCCAATGGATTAAAATGGATCAACAGTTTTCCAGGCTGTCATCAGAGGCGAAAGCCCATCCTCTGTGGCCATTTCCCCATTTCCCAGGGACTCGACAGAGAAATGTGTATAATATATAAATAATAGAACACTGGGGCTGGAAGAAGAATCAGGGAGTTCCTAATGACCTGACTAGAAGATGAATGAGGGAAGAAATAAGGTGAATGTGAAGTGATCTCATTCTGGATGGTTATTAGAATTATGAGCAAACAGCCCTGGGCTTTTAAGTCGAGCCACATTGCTCCAGAGTTACTGTTTGGAGATGCACAATGGGAGGGAAGAAGCTTTTCATGCTCAGGTCTCTCGGTCAAAATGTCAAGAATGTTGTCCAGTTTAAAAACTCACTTAATAACATTAGTGTCTCTTGCCGGAGCTGGGGAGAGACTTTCGTGGGTGCCAAATGTCAGCACACAATTTCTCTCTCACCCGGCCGATGCATCTGTGTCTCCGAGTTGCATGGGGCATACGTGCCCACCCAAGGAGCCAGGTAACAGCCTAATAAGGTGTAGCAAGCCCCAGGCCTCCGCTCCAGGCCCCCTGTGAAGGAGTCCAGGGGAAATGCCAGCTGTCTAAACAATTCAAGGTCTGCCCCGCCTTCCCCTGGCAGAGACAAAGGCCTGGGGATGACCCACATGTCAGCACGAGACCCACGTCATGAGCAAGCAGCTGAAATGCCACAAAGAGGCTCCCAGAGCCAGCAAGGGCAGAACTGGGTACCAGAGCTGAGGGAGCAGATGGGTGGGGTCCTCCTGCCCTGGGAACTGAGGATCCAGCTGTGACTAAAATTCCCGTCCCTGCCCCCCTCACCCCCAAGACTTCATAGGCTGTGGGTGAAACTGACAAATGATTACAAATCAAGACGTGATAAAACAGCTCCAAGGAAAAGGGAGGATGTTCTGAGAAGTCACAGCAAGGAGACCCGGGTCAGACTGGGGTTCAGACTTCCTCAGGGAAGTGGCATTAGATTGGAACCTATAGGTTGGGGAGGAATCGAGTGCTCCAGGCTAAGGAAGAGCATGTGTCAAGGCCCTGGGCTGGAACCCTTCAGATGATCACAGAGTGGAAAAGTAACACGGCTGGAGAGCTGTGAGCAAGGGTAAGAGCGCCCCAGATGGGGCTGCTGGGGACAGGGAGGCAGCGCAGACAGCGGAAAACAGAAAGCAGCAGTCAAGTGTCTGTGCTTCAGCCAGTCTTGGGTTCAAATCCTGACTCTACCAGCTACCAGCTGTGTGACCTGAGTAAGTGACTTTACCTCTCTGAGCTTAACTCTTCAAACACATAGACAAGGGGATAATCCCTAAGTCTCTAGGTCAACATCAGGGTTGAGTATAACACACAAAGTGCTTTCTTGGCACAATAATGGCCTAGTAAACATTCATAGTTAACATTCAATGGATGAAAGTTAGTGTTGATGCTGAGATCATCCAATGGTTTGGGAGGGAACAACTGTGTCTGCCCCTAGTGCCATGTGCCCTGGTGTAACGTTTTAATGCTCACCCTGACCTCGGACATCCCAACACAATCCGTGTCTTCGATGGAACTGCCACTTTCAACTGTTCTGCAGCTGTCAATCTCCTGTTCACGCCTTCTCCCTCTGCTTCACAGCTGGGCCCACTGGAGCTCCCACTTCCACCTCATCCCCCACCTGCTTCTGGTTCCTGCAGCATCCTGGCTGGGCTGGGTGTTTCAAGCAGCCCGGGCCTCCTCTAGGAGCTAGAATAAAGCCAGAGTCCCCCACTCTGGTCCTAGTGGCTCAGCCGTGATCACTGAGCTCTACTGCTGCTCACGGTTCCCGAGCAAGTCCTAGACTGATGGAGCCAAGACCCCTCCTGCCCCGCCTGCCCCAGCCTGGCCCCTCTCAGGCCTCAGAGACCTGACTATCGCCTGACCTAGAACCTCGAATTTCCTGTCCCCAGCACTGTGATTACATCCTGGTTGCCTGGGACTGGCCCCTGCGTGAATCCTTCCTGTCAGTCTCCTGCCCATGGGAGGCAATCTTCACCGTGGGCCACAGCACAGTCACATCTAGACAGAGCTTCAAGGGCCAACAGCCACCTGCAGGAGATCCAGGGTCCCCCATCACCTGCATTCCTGCCACCCAACCCACAAGGGCCTCAAGAGCCAGTGTTCTTCAAGTAGCCATACTTAGGACCCAGGATTTTGGGTCACCCTGGCTACTTGGCCGGGGCCCAGTTGTCTCCTCACTAGCCATGCCTTTGCCCAAATGCCATCCCCATGCACCATCTCTGTGCCCACCTGAGCTAGAAGACCACAGTGGACTTCTATTCTGGCATTCTCCCTTTCTCCCCAGCCCTCCTCCACATCCAAACTTCACCCTCCAAAGGGCATCATCGTTAAAAACACAATCCCAAGTCTCTAGAAGAGACTCCTGGGAAATATATCTTTTAAAGCAATAGATATTTTTTAATAGCTAAGTTTGTTGAGCATTTGCTATGCATCAGCTACAGCTTAAATGCTTCGTGTGCATTTAATTTTTGTTTAAAAAAGACCCTGTGAAGTAGGCACCCCATTACCTACATTTTATAGATAAGAAATTTCAATTCAGAGAGGTTAGGTGACTTTCCCAAGATCACACAGCTAATAAGTAGGATGCTGAGATTCAATCTCAGAGCTGTCTGACTTCAAAGTGGGCACTCTTGACCACTGCACCACACTGCCTTCCCATCATCAGCAACACCAGGCACCCCAGAGATGATGCCATTTGACCCATCTCTACACATATGAGAAAACTGAGCATCAGAGAGAAAATTGGGCTTGTCGAGGCCACACAGTGAAGTAGGGGCAAAGGCTGGAGGTTTGCAGGCTCACCAGCCCAGGGCTCTGTCATCCACATCAATCATTCCAGTACCTGCAGGGTAAGCAAAGGATATGTGACCAACGACAGCAGCCTCTAGTCCCTGGAGGATTATTCTAAGACTTTTGACAGAGTAAGTATTGACCAGCACTATGCTAAGTTGAGAAAAGAGCTAAACTCTGTCTGCTCAGAAATATCCTGGGGAGATGGGTATTACTTCAAGAATGTTCCTGCATTAAGAGTACGCTGGGGGCCCTTTCTAGGGTCCTGAAGTTTTCAGAGAACTAGGAAAAGCTGCTGCGTGTACTGACACAGGGCATGGCAGGATCCAGAGGCTCACATCTCTGGCCCTTCATTTTTTGGAGCCCAGGTCTTCCCTCCCTCACTCCATTTTTCAGAGCTCAGGATTTGGAGTCCAAAGACCTACATTTTGGTCTGCACAAGTGATGACAATAATTGGCTCCTCTCCTAAGCATCTGTCCCAACAACTGGCCACACTCACAGCTCTAGAAGGGGCAGCATAAAGTGCCACGTGCCCACCACAGCCACAGCTGATTGGCCACAGATGGACACCTGACCCCCGCTGGGCTGATGAGATGATCCCCTCCTGAGACTCTGGGATGAGGTCCCAGAGCCCGTGGTGATTCGCTCTGGGGAGTGGAGCTGACAGGTCAGGAGACTCAGGACTGATGTTCCCACCAATCTGAAGGAATCACAATGAGACTTGTGCAAAGAGATGTGTAAACAGAAGCCAGGCTGTGGAGAGAGAGGAAAAGGAAGAAACTCTGCAGTGATGCGAGGTCGTGAGGCCCCACTCCTGCAGTGAAGCTGGGCAGAAGGGCTCCATCGCACCCATAAAAGCACCTGACAACACCTCATATCCCTCCCATCCCCAGCACCCAGAGCCACTGCAGACATGCCTTCAGTTCCAGGGTTCCTGCCATTCAACCATCAAAGCAAGTGAACTCCTTCTTCAGTAAACATCTTCCATAGCTCTAGCCACAAGCAGACAGAGTAAGTCAAGTAGATCACGGTCCATGCCTCCCATATGCCTTCATACCTGGCCAAACAGCTTTCCTGGGACCTTGGCAGTAAGGTCTTCTTGAAGTATCTGAACCATTCTAGCTCTCTGGCGGGCTAGTCCCAGGAACAGCGTTTGCAGTAGACATTTTCAGCTGCTTAGAATCTTTCCTTTTCCTAAACTGCCCAATCCCCAACAGTTGGGACTGTCAATCATATGGCCCCACCTCCCCAGTCCAGGTTGACCAATCAAAATACCCCAATCCCACTAAACTCAGTGATTGGTGGAGGTGTGGGCACGTGCCCCAAGCAGGTGGGACCCTCTCTGAGCAATTGATCAGGAAGAAGCCATGAGTAGGGGTGAACTAGGACAGACATGTCCAAAGTAAATGTGAAAGGCACAATGACAAATTGGGGGGAGGGGTTTTCTCTTTCTTACATGAGCCATGCCCAGAACATCTCTCAAGACAGATATGAGATGGCCATTTCCCTGGTGCTGGTAGCATTTGGTGGGGCCGTGTCTTAGTACAGACTCTGTGAGGTTGCAAGAAGACCTAAACCATGAAGTCTCAGAGGCATAACACAATAAAGTTTTATTTCTTACAAAAAGTCAGGTGCAGGTCAGAGTGCCCACCTTTGTCTGTAATCTTTGGCTCCAAGTTCTCCGTGGCAGAAGAAAAAAAGAAAGATGGAGGAAGCACATCAGCTTTTGACTACCTTAGCCCAGTAGTGACACATGTCGCTTCTGCTCAAAGTCTATTGGCCAGAAGTAGTCACATGGCCGCAATCCAACTGCCAGGGAGACTGGGAAATGTAAGCGGGCATATAGATATTGGATGAGTATCAACTGCGATAAGCCACGAGAAATTTTTTTTAAAAAACTCCTAATATTATTTGAGCCAGAGTTCTTATCTTTGAATTTTCTCCAGAGCCTCACAGAGCCATGGCTTTTAGAGGGGAGGCCAGAACCCTGGGGCCTGGGGATCATTTTGTTTACCTTGCCTGTAGGAATAACCACCCAATTTGCCTCTCCAATCAAACCCAGCTGGACACCAGTGTTGTCCCATCCCAAGACACCAACTCAAGGACAGGGCTCCCCTGCCGCCAGACAGAAAACCAGACCTGTGACCTCCACCCAACACCCATCTGGGAGACCTGGGACTCGGGCTGCAGAACTACAGCAAATCATCTAGGCTGAAACCTCTGTGGAAAAAAAAAATGCCCTTCCTGAGCAATTAGGCCAACACAAACAAATTGGCCCAGAAAATCAAGGTTCCCACAAGCGCAGGGACTTGATCTGGAAGGAAGACAACATTTCCAGCCTTGTACCTCTTAATCAACACAATTATGCAGAGGCCTTTGCCGACAGCGCCCCTGCTAGTCTTTACCCAAGCCCCAGATATGGCTCAGATGGCAACAACCTAATTAGAGGAGGAAGGAGATCGGGGAGGGAGCGAGGCAGTCAACGGCGCTCTTTTTCAGGAGACTGCGTGCGCACCTTCAAAGAGGCCCGTCGGGCAAGCGGAGGGCCCTCCAGAGGCTGGAGCTCAAGGTGAGGGAGAAATGGCGGCTCTAGGCTTGGAAGTCAGCACCGCCTCCTGGAAACAGTGTACTCTTCCTGCTTCTAATGAGCGCCTTTTCCCCCAGCTGGAAGGGGTCAGAAGTGGCAGCGAGGCCTTTGATGGGATTCACTGGAAGCCTGATGCTGGCGCGGAGGCGTCCTGTAGCAGGCTGAGCTCTTTCATCTCAGCAAAGAGGGTCACCCCGCCTCGATCGCGCGCCCACCTGTAAGGTCTTTTACAGCAGTGATGCTGGAATCAGCTGTGGAAGGAAAGCAGATGGTTTTGCTTTTACTTGTCTTGCTCAGACTAGCCCGGAAGCTGTGTGGCTTCCTGGAGGCAGAGAGAGGGGGGTGCGGGTGGGGCAGGTGTGGGGAGGCGGGGACGTCACCCTGGAATAGATTATGCAAATGTATTCATTGGTAGAAACACGAATGTTCTTAAGGAAGTTATCTGACTAAATTAGGAAAAATGGTTTTTGATCAATGAACAGAGTTAGACCAAACTCCCCAAAATAACCTGCAGCGCTTCCTCCAGCCACTGCCAACAATGCAGTTCCCTCTGCTTTCGTAGCCAGGGGGTCAGCTGAGGACCACGGAAGGGTAGGGGCGGGGAGGTGGGAGTGGGGGAGAGCTTTCCTCCAGCTGCCCCTGAAGAGGGTAGCCACCTTAAGGACAGAGAGGGAGGGGCTCTGGAACAGCAAGGGGCTTCCTCCCTCCCCCACCCTCTCTTGGAGAAACCACGCCTTCCATTTCCCATCCACCTCCCTCTGCTTGGGACTTGGGGCTGCTGGGAGGCAGCTGATGGAGGACAGAGCCCTGCGATGATTCTGTGCAGTCTTCCTTTGACCTCATGCCTCAGCATCATCCTCTCTCTTCCTGGCTCCACATTTCTGATTTTGTCCCAAAGCCAGACCTTTCCACGCGAAGCTAGCGTTCCACCAGGAAATCTCTGCACTACAGGATCCCATTTTCTCCCTGCCACAACCCTAGAAAGTAAGGAGGGTATCATAGGCCACCACAAAGACGGACACACCAGGCTTTCTGTTCATTTGTTTCATATGAGAGGAGACTAAGCCTCAGAGAGGTTATGCAATTGGCCTAAGTTTACTCAGATAGTAAGTGCCAGAAAGAATGGAAACAGAGCCTACCTTAAAGGTGTCCATTAAAACAGTAAAATCCTTCATCCCCAGCCCCCCAGCCCCCACTTTCTCATATCAGCTGTTCACTCAGCATCCCTGAGAAGCCAGGGCAGGGCCAATGTGTTCATTCACTCAACAGGATGTACCAGCAGAGCCTGAGCAGAGCCTGGGTGTGTGACCGAGAAATCCTGCACACGCCACACACACACACACACACACACCCCTTTGGACCAGCTGATTTACAGAGCGGCTAAGGAGACTTCTGGTAAAAGAACTCAGAGAACGTCAGCACCTAGGGCACAGCAGGCTGCAGGCAGGCATGGCTGGGAGCTGGCACAGAAGTCAAGTGCCAGGGAGGGCTTGTGGGTCCAGGGAGAGAATCCACCCAGGGAAGAGTCTGGCTCTTCAAGGGCCTGAGGACCAGAGAGTGGTGCTTCCAGGTGGCTGCTTCTCCCACCTGCCCCCACCCAGCCAACCCCAGGAGAGAGAAAGGCCGTGAGGCATAAAACCACAGGAGCTATAGCACCTCGACACCCAAGCACCCCTGCTTTGGACTCCCTCTCAAAAGATGTCAAACACGACAAAGGGGACAAAATTCCCCACAGCAGAGTGACAGGCACAGCCCCGAGGGGGCAGGGACGGTGGTCTCCAGAGAAGAGCAGCACCCCTGCAGCCGAGGCCTCAGGGCTGTGATGGTCCATCCAGGTGGGGGGGCAGTGGCACAGCCAGAGACATACACTGTGCTGCTTGGGGAGGGGGTTGGAGAGGGGAGAAGTAGTGGCTGCCACAGCACCGTGATTTAAAAAGGCTAGAAGACACCATTGGAATGCAGTGTGACACCCTGATACCTGCTGAAGCCCCAAAGTGTGTTGGAAAAGACAGGGTCCGAGTTCCTGTAGTTTTGCAGTCATGGGCACAGGAGAGTCAGGTCTACGTAGTAAGGGGGTCTCATCTGTACCCAAAGTCTTGGAGTCCCAGAGATGTTTGGGCTACACCACTAGTGCTGACACCCACTGTGGCCCCAGTCTTGCACCCAGGGAATACAGGCAAGTCCTTTACCATTTCTGCACTTGAAGTTCCCAGCTCAATGGAGGTGAAGACAGACGAACCAAAGATTGTAGGAAATGCTCCGGAGTCTCTGCCTAAAGTACTGACTAAGAGGGAGCAGAGAGGGAGCAATGCTACCTGGGTGAGTCAAGGAGGGCTTCTGAGAGGAGGTGGCGTTTGAGTTGGGCCTTGAAGGTGAATAGGAGTTCATGAGGTAAAGCTAGAGGAAGAACAAGGTTTTATCCACACTCAGAACCTGGACATGTGATGGTGTCAGTGCCTCTTCTTCTCCCTCCTTTTGCTATGGACACCCTGGAAAGACACCCCAATTCCCGGGGCTGCATCCAGAGCAGAAGAGACACCACTTATGGCAGGGACTCCAGAGTGACCTGTTGTGAGCCCATTGAGATTTGAGGAAGATCAGAAGTGAGAGCAGGACAGAGCCACACGGCATTGCTGCTCTGTCCTTCCAAACCTGCCTCGAATCATGGGGGCACCAGCTCCTCACCTCTACCCCATCATCATCTCTAGTCCCCTAAGAAGAGGGGGGGATCAAGATAAATATGTAGTATACACAGCAAAGTCCCATTATTCAGATGAGGGACCTGAAACCAGACAAGGAAGGAATTTATTGTAAGTCACAGAATGGATCTGAGACCAGAACTCGAGGCTCCTGACCCCTGGTTAATGGTCTGTCTGCTAACCCAATCCCTATCCCCTAAGAGCTGCGGGTTTGGAGTCTATCTTTTGACCATCACAAGCTCCTGAAACAAAATTTGTTTATGCCACTAAAGGAAATGGGTGTCATCCCAGCTTCACCCCCCACCAACACACAGACACATAAAACTCAGCAAGAGGACTCCCCTGGTGGCGCAGTGATTAAGAATCCACCTGCCAATGCAGGGGACATGGGTTCGAGCCCTGCTCCAGGAAGATCCCATATGCTGTGGAGCAACTAAGCCCCTGCGCCACAACTACCAAGCCTGCGCTCTAGAGCCCGTGAGCCACAACTACTGAGCCCACATGCCACAACTTCTGAAGCCCATGCACCTAGAGCCCATGCTTTGCAACAGGAGAAGCCACGGCAAACAAGGAGCCCGCGCACCACAACGAAGAGTAGCCCCCGCTCACCACAACTGGAGAAAGCCCATGTGAAGCAATAAAGACCTGACACAGCCAATAAATAAATAAATAAATTTATTTAAAAAAAAAAAAAACCTCAGCAAGAGCACCCACCATGGCAACAGCAGAAGTCACAACAGCCCACTGAGCACCAGCGCTGGGCCAGCACTTTGCAGGCACTGCCTCATTTCATCCTCGTGGCAATCCTCAGTGGTGGAACTGTCACTGCTCCCACTTTCCAGATGAGGGAATAAGACTCGAGGTGGCTGAGCTTCCTTGCCACACAGAGAGTGTAACTCAGACAAGGTAAGGGACACATATCCTGGAATTACCACGGCCCACATCAACCTAGTTCAACCTCAGAGGTAAGTATGGCCTCTGGGAAGCCATGAACCCCTTCACTCCACAAGGTCTGGGAGACCCTAACCCAGTGAATGTTTCCTGGAATCCTACAAGGATTTTTCAGGCCTGAAAATTTGGCCAGTGATGCAACCTGCAGGCCAAGGACAGAATGCTACAGAAGTGGTCATGGGGTCTCTAATTCCAGTTCCCCAGTTAGCCAACTGTCCTCACTGTAACTCACCTGAACTCAGGTGACATCTCAGCTGTCCCCAACCGATGCCACACACCCATTTCCCACCCACACCACTGTAACAGCCACCTAACTTCTCTCCCTTCCTCCCTTATCACCACCCCTCGCTTCCTCTATTCTCCATGAGGCAACCAGGCCAAATTTGTTGAATGCATACCTGACTGTATTCCTGCTCAGAACCCTTTAAGATCTCCCCACCACTTGAGAAAATAATTGAACTCCCTCAGGGCCCACAGAGCCCTCCCTGATTGAGTCTTGCACCTCACCCCTAGAGCCATATGGGATTTCTTTCACTTGGTCTAAACATGCCCCACTTTCTCACCTCTGGACCTTTGCACATGCTGTTCCCTCTGCACATGCTGTTCCCTCTGCCTAGGACACTGTTCCCAACTCTCTACTAACTTCCATAACCCTTTAGGGCTCAGTTTAAATATCACTGCCCCTAAGTGGTCTTCCCTGATCATCACTCACACACCCTGGGTCCCAGATGAACTCCATGTTTCCCTTCTATAGTGCCTACATGTCCTTGTGGAACCCTTATCACTCCTGTTCTTAAATTCTTTTCTTATATGTATCTTTCTTCCTCGCTAGACTCTAAACCCCAGGAGGGCCAAGGCCACGTCTGTCTTGTTCTTCTCTGTATTGTATTCCTAACTCCAAGCACAGTGTCTCATTCATAATAAAGGTCAATAAATATTTGATGAAGAAAGAAAATAGAAGAAGGAGAGAAGGAGGGAAGGAGGAGATCTTGTCTTGTAAGAGCTGCCTCCCTTTCTCAGCTGAGCCAATTGAGAAAACTGCCTTCAGTAACACTAAGGAGGAATGGCACTTTACGGTGACTTCATGGTGACTCATTTACTCCTCACAACAACGCTATGAGGTGAAGACCATCATTGGACCCATTTGAGGAACCTGAGGATCAGAGAGCTGAAGCAGTTTGTTCAAGGTCACACAGCTAATAAGTGATGGCGTTGGGAATTGAATTCCGGTCTGAGTCCAGAGACTGGGCTTTTAACCAGTACAGTGCACTGCCTCCCGGGAAGATGCAACATGGTCGTGTAGGCTGTAGGGATCTTCTGTGTGCAAGACTGAGTTCACCGTGAAATAAAATAGGCGTGAAGCTGCCTCTCCAAAGTGAATTACGTGGAAGGAGGAAAAGTTTAATCTTGGAATCCTTAAAATATACTCACATAAAGCCCAAACCAATTGCTCTTAAAGACGCCAACCCCTCACATGTCACCTGTTATCTGAGCCAGAGAAGGGAAGTAAAATCCTCACTTGACAAGTGTGTAAGCCAGAGAGATAAGGAAGGTTAGAGACAACTGTGACCTCCAAGACTGCAGGGCAGAGTGAAGAGAAATGAAGATTTTATTCTTAAGACGTTTGGGCCTGAGCAAGGAAAGTGCCTTCCTCCTTTCATACCCGTTGGCCAGGCCAAACCAGACCTCCCTGGACATAGAAGGAAAGCAGGGAAGCTGCTAAAGGTCTTTAACTATGGCAACATTTTCTGTTCTTTCTCAAAGGTCTGAGCCCTCCTAGAGTACATAGCAAGTCTGGGCATGTTCAACCCCACTCTCCCTGGCTTACAGAAGCCTGATTTTCTTCTTGGTATCAGGAAGTCACAGACTCACGCAAGTGTATTTTGATTGATCTAAGCCAATAAAGGTCATTCTACCCCTCCAGCCAATGATTGTTTATGAATGTGGATAGAGTGTAATTCTACCCACTGAGACATGGGGGGGGGAGGGCAGGGTCTGCCGTAGGACTTCTGGGATCTTTGATCTTAAAGAGAGATGCCTGGAGCTGCTGCAGCCATCTTGTGACCATGAGGAAAATAGCTGAGAAGACATGAAAAGAACTTGAGTCCCTTTTGAGGTCAGTGGAGGGCAGAAATAACCAACCCTGAGATTGCCCTAACTCCAGGCTTCTTATTATGGAGCATTAAACTATCTTGCCTAAACTTTTCTGGATTGGGTCTTCTGTTTCTCATAGCTGAAAGTAACCTGATTGATACATGTTATAGAAAAAGCACTGATCTTAGAGTTCAGATAGATTCAACTTCAAATTCCAGTTCTGCAGCACGACTTTGGGCAAGTCCTATCGAGCCTCACCTTCCTCATCTCTTCCTGTAGGAACAGAATTAAACTCATTAACTTGACAAATATTTATGGATGCCTAGTTTGGAGGCTACAAGATGAATGGCATGGTCCTTGCCCTACAGGGGTTCAATTTGGTAGAAGAATTCTGACACTTACCCAAGTAACTACCATATTTCCATTAATAATAATAGCATTGATTATTAGATGCAACATTATTTTTTGCACTAAGAAAAATGCTGCAAATGAAACTAATACAATACAATGCTTTTATCACAAAATTTTTATTTTATTCTCATCAAATGAGCTGTATTCAACTTAGACATTTTTAAATCATACATCACTTGAACATACACATAAAAAGAAAACTATCAACAAAATTAATTGGTTAAGGTCTCTAAAACTTCTTCACATTCAGACTCCAAATCTCCTGAAGCGCTTTTCTACCTAGAGTGGTTTATAGCCACATTTTTTTCCATATAACATCGTCCTCTGGGACATCAAAAGTATGCATAGATGAGGCTGCATTCCTTCAAAGAGGCCTCCACTACCATCTCTTGGATTTTCTTCCAAGCTGCTGACACCTGTTTTGCATTCAATTCTGGGCCTTCTTTGTCATATTAGAAGGTGTCAGCAGAAGACTTACAGACAAGAATCCAGACTCATTTTCCTTCCTCCAGTGGCCCCTAACTGGTTTCTGACTTGAACAAGAGGGGGCTGATATTGTCTAGACAAGTCACCAGGAATAGCAATCCCCTTCTGGCATGCACAGGCAACAGTAACCATGTCACGACTGTTACCCCTCCAACAGCAATTGTGACAAGGTCATGCCTGCTGAGAATGCATCCTGATTGTAAAGATGTGAACATGTGGGAAATCTCAGACGTGATAAACTAGAGTAGTTTGGTCATTGTGCTCAAGTGTGACCTGGGCTAACTAAATTTACACCATTCTAGAAGCCAGAGGAAGAACTGACTCTCTCGGTTTTGTGGCGGAGGTGGCCTTTGAGCAGGAGCCTGAAGCTTAGGGAGGGTTGCACCATAAAGCCAAGGAAAAGCATCCTTGGATGAGGGACAGTCAGCGCCATCCACAAAAACACAGAGAATCATGGCACCTCTGGCAAACGGTCAATACTTTGGCAGGAGGAAATTAACAAACTCAGACTTCAAGGGTACTTTGGGAGATGCATGTTACACTGAGGAACTTGGACTTAAGTCTGTGGGCAACGGGAACCACAGAAGGACAGTGAGATAGTTACATGCTGAGACTGCACCCTGGAGTAATCCCTCTGGCTAAGGCATGGAATGGAGGAGAAGGGACAGAAGCAGTGGAAACGTTAGACGCTGCTGCAGGATGAAGCCGAACCTGAGTTGGGGGAAGGGAGGGGAGCTAGTCTCCAAATACAGCCACCAGCAATTCCTCCCATCCCTCTGTGCACAACTGCCCTTCACATCAAGAGGTAGAGACTGGTTCCCATCCCCCTGAATCTGGGTGGACCTGGGATTTGCTTTGACCACAGAATGCAGGCTTTATGAGAGCTAGCACCCTTCCCTCTGGAGGCCAGCTGCCATGTTAGAGAAGCTCAAACTAGACCACTGACCATCTTGGGGACTGGGACGCAGCCACAGGAGTGACCTCTATTCCAGTGTGGGGAGCAGAGCCACTCAGCTGAACCCAGTCAACCCACAGAATCATGAGAAAGAACAAATCGTCATTTCAGGCCACTATGTTTTGGTGTGCTTTGTTACACAGCAATAACTAACTGACACCTAGAGCGGTGGAGAGGTGGGGAAAGATGGGAGGGACTATTATGAGGGTCAGGAGAAAACCATCATGAAGGTTGTGTACACAACATGTACACACACTGCCAGGCCTGCAGCTAGTGTGTGTGTATGTGCATGTGTGTGTGTGTGTGTGTGTATGTGTGTGTGTGTTGGTGGGGGGCTCCTAGAAGAGCTTCTGCAGACTCTGAGCAGAACCTGAGTGCCACCCCCACCCCCATCTTGGAATGCACAGGGCAATGTCAAAAGGCAAAATTCCTTGCTTCTGATGTGATTTGACAAACAGCTGCACACCCTCTAAGGGCAGGCTGCTGCTGTTGAAGCCAGGGGGAAGAGCTCTGCCAGAGGCTCCCGTGGGATTCGTGGTCCACTTCCATGTAGAAATCAAAGAGATCTGGAGAAAGGAAAGAGCACATTCAGTCGTAGGGGTCAGGACAGGCTTTGTGGAAGAGGAGAGCATTTCAGTTTCCCCTTCAAGGACAGAAGATGTCCACGAGGGATGCTAGGTAGAGAAGACATTCTGGAAAGAGAAAAGAGCACCTGCAAAGGCACAGAGGTGGATGGAGCACAGGGGCACATGTGGAAACGGGGACAGGTAAGGACGGGGCTTGCCATGAGTGTGGCGGCTGCCAGGAGACTCTGCTGGCAACCTTCACAGATTCTAAGCAAGTGTTCCAGTTCTGCTCACTGCCATTACTTTCCCCTCTTACTGGGTTCTCGGACAGCCTGGCCTTAGAATTGCCAAGACTCTGGCCCACCACACTCTGTCAACCTTACTTCAAACATTTTAAAACGTTCAGAATCCATGCAGAGAGGGGAAACTTGGGGTCAGGAGCCATGCACTGCGACCCCCTCGCTGTGTGACTTTGGGCAAATTACTTTACTTGTCTGAGCTTCAGTCTTAGTTGTAAAGTAGAAACCAATAACATAACCTACCTCACAGGTTAGCTGTGATGGTTAAACAAGATAAGGTGTGTGACAGTATTGGGAATTTTTTTCACATGGGCTGTTTTTCTTCCTCACTCCTTTTGGTCCTACACGGAGGAAGTGTGTCTAAATACTCCTGGCGTTTTGCTGGGGGCTTTCCCCTCCTCACCCTGATGGGTGAGTTTAGGAGAGGATCTGCCTGGCATAGCCCAGTCCATGCATCTCTTCCTCATCAGGATCTGCACATGCGCTCTGCCCTGCTCTCTGCCATGCTGGGGGCTCACAGTGCTTTAGGGCAGAGCAACCTGCAGATGGGTCCATGCTAAGGATGGAGAGTAGATTTGAGGGCAAACAGAAAATACCTGGCACATCACCAGTAGGAGGCTGGCTCACTAAATCATAGAATACTCATACAATTGAAAAGCATTCAGCCATTAAAAATCACATTGAGGGGACTTCCCTGGTGGCACAGTGGTTAAGAATCCTCCTGCTAATGCAGGGGACATGGGTTCAATCCCTGGTCTGGGAGGATCCCACATGCTGTGGAGCAACTAAACCCATGCGCCACAACTACTGAGCCTGTGCTCTAGAGCCCGTGAGCCACAACTACTGAGCCCACAAGTCACAACTACTGAAGCCCACACGCCTAGAGCCCGTGCTCCACAACAAGAGAAGCCACCGCCATGAGAAGCCCGCGCACCACAACGAAGAGTACCCCTGCTGGCTGCAACTAGAGAAAGCTCACGTGCAGCAATGAAGACCCAACACAGCCAATAAATAAATAAATTTATTTTTAAAAATCACATTGAGAAAAAATATTTATTGAAAAGGAATTCATTCCATCTTTCAATAAAAAAAGTACCTATAAAACACGCAACAATACAAATTTGGTTAAAAATATACAGACTCACAAAGAAAAAGCTTAACAAGGTTATTTCTGGGTGACACAACTACGACTAATTTTTTTTCTTCTTTGAATTTTCATCATGTCCATACTGAATATTATTCGGGTTTGAGCAGGCTTAACAAATACTTCTGGTTTCCCCAACCAGGCTCTGAACTAAACTAAGGAGAATACAAAATAGTAAGACAGGTAGAAATCAAAGCATCAATTTTATTACTGATACTGGCAGGACTGAAAGGTGGGCTTAGATGTACAGTAACAATGGGATTCCTAAAATTGAACCCCTGAATTAGACAGACTTACACAGGCAGCGTAATCAGCTGCCCCTACAGTGAAGGCAAACGGCCGTGACATCAACAGTAGCAATGACGGGGACTTCCCTGGTGGCGCAGTGGTTGGAAATCCGCCTGCCAATGCAGGGGACACAGGTTTGATCCCTGGTCCGGGAAGAACCCACATGCTGTGGACCAACTAAGCACGTGCGCCATAACTACTGAACCTGCACACTGCAACTACTGAGCCCACGTGCCACAACCACTGAAGCCCGCACACCTAGAGCCCGTGCTCCACAACAAGAGAAGCCACCAAACTGAGAAGCCCACGCACCGCAGCAAAGAGTAGCCCCCGATTGCTACAACTAGAGAAAGACTGCGTGCAGCAAGGAAGACCCAACACATCCAAAAACAACAACAACAACAGCAATCACCATCATCATCACTACTCACTGAACAGTTACTCTGTCCTAGAGAAATGTGCTAAGTGTTCTACGTACCTTAGCACATTTAACCTGGACAACAACCCTGCG
This sequence comes from Hippopotamus amphibius kiboko, assembly GCF_030028045.1. Lineage (NCBI taxonomy): Eukaryota > Metazoa > Chordata > Mammalia > Artiodactyla > Hippopotamidae > Hippopotamus > Hippopotamus amphibius. The sequence continues at coordinate 30,966,589 of NC_080186.1, forward strand.
AGATATGTTTTATTATCCTTTCTCGGGTGAGGGAGTGAGACACGCAGGTTAAGTCATTTTCCCAAAGTCACATAAGGGGTGAGCTGGAATTTGAGCCCAGGCTTTCCAAGCCTGAAGTCCGTGCTCTTCTCACTTGGAGGGACTGTCTCTGAGGGTATGTCTACTCCAGGATTTGAAACAGGCGCAAATTCTTTCACAAAAGAGATTTCCCAGCGGCTCTGGCGAGGTCCCTGTGGATGGAGTGGCCTCGCAGACGCTTGGTCCTGGTGCAGAGCATGGCTTTATAGGAGATCAGCGGTTGTGGCTTCAGACAATCTGGGACCCCATCAAAATCCATCCATGGTTCTGTGACCCTAGAAAAATCCATCTCCTTTCTGGGCCTCAACGTGTCCTCCTGTAAAGGGAGGGCGATAGGTGAGCTGACTTGGCAAGTCCCTTCCAGCTCTGATATGTGGAGGTCGTGGGAGCTCTGAGGCCCCGAGCCTCGGCCGAGCTGTGGTCCTGCTGGGCCTGGCAGAGCCCACGCAAGTGGGTCTTGGTCAGAAAAGAAGTCTGGTTCAGAAAACAGCACTCTCAGCCGGCAGGTGTCTCCTGTCAGCTTAATTTAGGAAAGCGCCAGACAAAGACAAATCTACTCTTCCCCCAAATCTCTGAGAGGCCTGAGAGTGAACCCCGGTCAGCCCCACTGTCAGGACCGCATCGTAAAGCAGCCATAGTGGATGTGGAAGTAACTCTGTCCACTTCAAGTGACCACAGGAGACAGAAGGAGCTGCCACCACCAGAGCCAAAGCAAAAGCTCAAGAAAACGGCGGGACACTTGGTAGCTGAGCTCATGTAAGTGATGACCCCATGTAGGAGGAATCCTTTCAGCGCAGTCCCGGCATCCCCGCCGCCCGCCCGCAAAGGCTGCATATGTGAACACCTGAAACTTCCTGCCCGAATGCCTTCTCTCCAGATGGAAGCAACTCTCAACCAGATCAGAGACAATACCCCAGCTTCCTCAGCCCCTAGGGTAAGATAAATGCGAGCCGTGTGTTCAGGCAGCCTCCCAGAGTTCCTGGGGGAATCAGGCTCCAGGTGACCGCACGGACTGGCTTCTCCCCTTCCCTGTTCCTCTTCCTCACTCCCCCGCCGATGTTTCCTGGGATCGGCTCCCAAATAAACCACTGGGGCTTGAATTCTTTTTGATGATTTTGTAATGAGTCAACCTGACCAGGTTAAGCTATATTTTCCAGAATTCCATTTCGCCGGTGTTTCCGGTTAAGGTCAGCTGCCGAGAAACTCCTGTGGGAGGTTTGGAGGGCAGAGGGGAAGCAGCGGCTGTTTCATGGCTCGAACACACTGTGGCTGAGGGGCGGACTCACCTGCTGGCGTGAGGTCCACCCCTGCTCCACTTTTCCCCTGGACCTTCCCTCACTTGATGGCCAGGTCAGGCAGATATGTTTAGCTTTGTGACAAGGGACCGCCCCCATACCATCAGAGGCAATAAGAACAGACCCCAGTTTCAGAGTGTTTTCACGGGGTCCCAGCTAGCATGTGCCGGCTCCAGCTTATCCTCGCCCTCCCTCCCTTTCCATCCCTCTTGCCTTCCCGACTGCCGGCCCTCCAGACGTCAACCCCCAGTATCAGGCACTACGCCCGCACCTTACAGAAACTCCCACAATGTGTAAAGTCCAATCCTTGTAACAAATCTCTTAAATGTAGATATATAACCTCCCAGAAGAAAAGTCTGAGACAAAATTTAGTATTAAAGTATCATTCAGGGTTTGGGCAAACCCTACAGAAGACAGACATAGCGGTCTTGCTCCTTCCTGGTGGCAGCTGAATTTCTCTGACTGAATCCTCACCAATATACTTTGTCTCAGATTCTGCTTCTGGGGGCACCCAAACCAAGACAGCCAGGAACTCCCAGGACCTATGGGGATAAATTAGCTTGAGTTCGAGTTCCCGTGGGTAGACTGAGTCAGAGCTAGGGACATAGCATCCTTAGAATAATAATTGGGATGTCATCTTGACCCCTCCCCCTGGCTAGTGGGGCCCATATGCTATACAATCAAGCTTGATACACCTCACACTCCCTCCTGTTCTTAGAAACAACATTGGCGTACTCTGCAGCATCCAACAAGAAATATTTCTGTTAAAATGTCAACAGCATTAAAAACACTTTGTTTTTAAGTGATGGCATATTCCCTGGTGCTCAAAATCAAGAACCTCAGTGCAGACTCAACCTATTTTTCTACATGATTCCCCAGGAGCTGAATCAGAAATGAGATCCCAAGAGTTAGAAAAGAGCCACACAACCATTTGTCCAGTTAAAGGAGTTAAACAGTCGACTGGAATCGCGCTGGGACTTTCTGAGGATTCTAGGAGGTTGGAACCCATGAAACTTGGGGAGGCTCCAGCTTCACAATCAGCATCCAGCCATTTGTTCCCTCCTCAGCTTTCCCACAGGGCTCTGGACAAACATGCATTGGCCCCTTAACCACCAGCTCACGTGTGTTTCTCTCCAGCTGACCCTGAGCTACTCAAGGGCAGGATATTGACAGCAAGCCAGCATCCCTGGCCCACGAGGCAGTGCGTGGGTGTATTTTAGTGAAGGAGATCAAAGAAAAGGTGCCAGATATCAAGGTTCTTACTGTCACAGAGCACTGACCTTGGAAGAGCCATCTGAGAATTTCGACTCCAACCCTCCCCCCTACAGATAAGGAAACTGAGGTTTGGGAAGGAGAAAGTCACACACAAGCTGTGATCTCCTTGAAGAAGAATGATGGCTGGCTGTCTCTGTTTTCTCAGGACCAGCACAGGACCTGACACAGAGTAGGCACCAATAGCTGCGGAAGGAAGGAAGGAAGGGAGGAAGGAAGGGTAGCAGGGAAGGAGGGAGGGAGGAAGCAATCTGGCTAGTAGTAACACACCTAGAACAGAAGTCAAACCTCCCAACTGCCAGATCCTTCCTCTTCCTTCATGCCTCCCCCAGCCCACCCTCAAGCTCACATCTGATCAAAAATACAATTGCTCTTCTGTTGTTTACCCAGAATTCTCTTGGAATATTCACCCAGAATTCCCTGGGTTTGCTCACCCAGAATCCTGGCTCCTCATTCAGAAAGTAGAACATTTGGGATACCAATCAAAGGCATTTTGAGGGCAAAGGCGTGAAAATCCTAGTTGCTAGCACAGCTTTTCTAAGTCCTTTGGACGAGGGTCTCCAGCTGTGAAAAGGAGAGTAGAATGAAGACAGCTTTCAGTCCTCACCACCACCTCCAGCCCCGCGTTCCCCACATAATGGTCACTGGGAGATATTAGCATCTAAATTATTTTAAGGAGATATAATAAGATTCACCCAGCAGGCCATTAATGACGAAAGAGATTATTACTGGAAAAAATCCAAGACTGACTTCGAGCAGAGTTGGTTCATCTAAATGACCCTTTCCCTGCACCTCAGATGATCCTGGTCCCCAGAGATTATACAGATTTGAAAAAGTAACTGCCGTGGAACGTGCTCACGTTTATGCAAGAGGGTCTTACGGAAGGAATCTCTGGAGAATTAGGGTCAGGAGTGCATAGCAGTGAGATAAATGAGATGTTCCCTGAATCATAAGAATCCACTGTAGCAGAATTTACAGGAAGCATCTCCAGACTCCATATTTGGCAGGCATCCAGCCAGAGTTGTCAAGTATTAGATTAATTTTAATTCAATGCAAAAAACCACATTAGTGGAGTGTTGCAATTGAGAGTTGAAACATACAAAAGCCAAGAGTCCTTGAAGTGAATCATTCCAAAGCCTGAGCATCATTTCAGGCTTCCATCAAAAAAGGCACATTCTTCAGAGCATTCCCCAGCTATCTGCCACCTTTCAGTCGGACTACTTAGCCAGGTGAATGAGCCGGCTGGCAGGGACCTGAAGGGATGGAGCTGTTGAAGAATGTTACTTCACAGGTCCTGGTCACAAGACTCAAAGTCAAACTCTTTGATATGGTACTCAAGACCCTCCATGATCCAGCTCCAAGTTCCCTTCACAACCTCATCTTTCAGTACAATCCTCATATTTTCCAGGCTGCAGCCATGCCAGCCTTTTGATTACTGTTGGTAATCTTCCTGCACACTTAACGTCCACTCACAGCCCTGGAAGGGAGCAGCCCAGATACCATGCATTACCAGGGCGACACTTCCCCCAAGCCCCAGCTTGTTGAGGGGGAAGGGAGTGCCTGACCCAGGGAGGCAGTCCATTGGCCAGCCATCAGCCAATCAGATTTCTCTTGAAATTTTAAACTAAGAGACACAAATGGTAGTTGGTGGGTAGTAGTCTTGAGCCCATGGGTGGGGAGGACATTTTGAGGCAACGTGTAATGATGAGCAAGCAGAGAGAGTCACCCCATGGAGAGAACCACACAAGAGACCAGAGGATGCAGATGGGGAGAGGTTGGGCCTGGGTTCCTGCCTCTGTCCTGAGACTCCTCACTGGGCTTGCCGTTCTTGGGGCCTGTGAGGTACCCCTATATCCTGATGAGTTCTTTCTCTCACAAAACATGTGGAGTAGGTGGCTTTCACGGGTTGCTCGAAAATACACTCACTGGGAATACAAAACAGCAGCCCCTTCGATGGAGGCAATGTCTGTCATCCCACCGGTCACCCTGTGGATGGTCACAGGATGGCCCATGTGACTGCTTCCCCACCAAGTGTGCATCCAGGAGTAACCCTCCAGCCTCTTTCTGCTGAGGTTGCTCACCCCTAGCAGGAAGCCCTTTGGGTGGTATATTAGTCAGGCTTCTCCAGAGGAACACAACCACTATGATATATATTTATGTATAGCTCCTATATAAAGAGATTTATTTTAAGGAATTGGCTCATGTATGGAGGCTGGCAAGTCCAAAGTCTGCAGGGTGGGCTGGCGGCCTGGAGACCCAGGAAGACCCAGTGTTGCACTTCAAGTCCAAAGGCCATCTGCTGCAGAATTTTCTGGAAGCCAGTCTTTTATGCTATTCAGGCCTTCAACTGATTGGATGAGGCCCACCCACCTTACGGTGAGCAATCTGCTTTATTCAACGTCCACCAATTTCAATGCTAATCTCATCAAAAAACACCTCCACGGAAATATTCAGAATAAGATTTGACCAAGTAGCTGGGCATCATGGCCTAGCCAAGGTGACACATAAAACTGACCATCGTAGGTGGTATCTATTTTTAAATGACCCTGGTCCATGGGGCGTAGGCACTTGCTCACACCTTTCTGGCCTGTGGAAGTTCAATGTGGCCACAGCCACTTCTGCCAGCCTCTCGGCTGCAAATTGTACTCAAGCCCATGCTGGATGCCACTCCACTGTGTGTCTCCAACTCCAAGGGTAATATAGGCCCTCTTTTCAGGTGTAGGATAAGGATCCACTGTGTGGATGGGGCCAGGAGGGAATGGCACAGCACTCCAACAACTTGTTCAGAAAGAACAGTTCTCAGTTGTCTTGGAGCCTCAGCCAACACCAAGAGAGAGAAGACCATGTTGATGTCCCACACCAGCTCCAGTGGGTTTCCATCTGCCATGAGACCTCTACAATGGGCCATGCCTCTGTCTTTGCTTATACTCATCCCTCCACCAAGAACACTCTCTCTTCTCCTTCCTCCAACCCCCAAGAAGTCAGGTATCATGTGGGAGAAAGACAGAAAAAAGGGAAAAGCAAGGGCAGTTCTCCTCCACCGCTCCTCTGCTGGTTGTGAGCAAGCCAGCACTCGCCCCAAGCCTACAGTCCCCAGTCCACAGCCAAAGCCCTCCAGGTGCCCAGGCCAGGGCTCCTCAGAAGGCAATCTGGAGACCATCTCTCCTTCCTTCAGTAGGCTTCTTGGGGTCTCAGCCCCCACCAACAAGCAGCTTATCAAACTATTCCTTTATTGTCTCGTCCCAAGACGATTTCTAGAAAATGCCATTTTCTTTATCAGGTTACAGATACAATGATGCCCCTTATACAACTGCCAGCTGCCCAGCTGCCCCCCCCCCCCCCGCCATAATCCAGCTCTGGGTCCCTGGGACAGAGAAGGCTAGCTTGACCGAGCTGGACCTTGTGGCATCGAGGGGACCTTAGGGCAAACTCCCCTGAGACTTTGGAACCCCAGGAGCAGAAACCACAGGGGAAGTTGAGGCCCAAGTGTCACCAGCGTAGAGTCAAGTAAGATGTGACTCCAAGACGGGCCAGAGTGGAGGGTGGGCTGAGCCCAGGGGGCTCTGGTCTCCCCCTTGCAGAGGTGGGAGAAGCCTTGGAGGTCACAAGCCCAAGCTGCAGGAATCTCTGAAGCCTCTGCTTGACTCTTCCAGTGACCAGGAAAGGAGAAAGACACTCACATCTTTTGGGACCTACTACATGCCCTGCAAAGGACCAGGTGCTTTACACACAGCACCCATCCATGATTCCCGACAGCCCTGTGAAGGTGATTCCATTGTTAGTGTTGTCCTCATAGGACAGAGTTGAAATTGAGGCTTGGAGAGATTGAATGACTTGCCTGTGGTCACTCAGCTGGAGCCAGGGTCTGACGCCAAAGTCCGTGCTCTTCACTGCACCTTAAATTTTTAAATTAAACACTTGTGAAGTGCCTGCTCCGTGTTAAGCTTTGCACAGGACATTTTCACTTGTAGTTATCACATTCCATCTCCATGATCACCTGCATGGTTAGTTGCATTAATCCCTTTTTACAGATGAGGAACCAAGGTCCAGAAAAATCAAGCACTTTGTCCAAGTAGTAAGTGGTGGAGCCAAGATTTAAACCCAGATGTGTTGACAGAGTCCAGCATTCCCTCCATGATCCCAGGGCTGATGGGAAGCAGCTCACTACCTCACAGCAAACCAGCCTACACTGGGGAAGCTCCAACAGAAAATTACAAGACACCTAGGCCAGCTCAGGTGGGTACTAGAATCCAAGACTTAGAGGAGCCCAATGGTGCAGAGATGCCCATTTTTAAACCCGCATTCCAGATGGGAGCTGGTATTTGGCCACCACAAATAATATGCTGCTGTTAAAAGAGCAGGCGAAGGCATGAGCAAGTCAGCTTCCTTTCTAGTTCTCACTTCCCTCTTCTGTGCAAGAGTGGGGGCACCGGAGTCAGGATGGTAAATAACCAACTAATGTACCCCGTTCTCCCTTCCCATATCCATGACAGACTTGCTAATGGAGCGCTGCATCTTCCCTGCCCACACAGTCTCCAAATCTTTCTGAATACAGTATTCCAAGCGATCAGTACAGACTATTTGACTGTGAAACTATTTGCCAGCCCTAGGTAGGCTCCATGCTTCCAAGCACAGATAGAAGTCTACAGCAAATCCACCTTTCCACCAGGAAAGGGACCCTCCAGCCTCCCTCTTTCACTTATAAGGACAGCTGTGGTTACATGGGGCCCACCTAGATAATCCAGGATCATCTCCCCATCTTTAATTTAACCACATCTGCAAAGTCACTTCTGCCACGTAAGGTAAGATATTCACAGGTTCCAGGGATGAGAATGTGTACATCTTTGGGGACCACTATCCTGCCCACCACATATACCTCACGGGATTGTGCCTAAGGGTCACGTAAAATAATGCATGTAAACAGCTTAAACCCAGTGCCCAGCACTTAGTAAGCCCTCAGTAAATATTACCTTTTATTAGTCATGTTCCCCACCCCCATCCCATACCTACTGCAAATAATTTTTCAATAAATACTAAATGATATTGTAATCGTTATCGTCGTTGGGCCTCCCAGCACTGCTGGAGCCAGGATCTGACTCCAAGGCCCATGCTCTTCTCCACGGCATCCTAAATTTTTAGTTGAACACTTATTACGTACCAACTACGTGTTAAGCTTTGCACTGAACATTTTCACTTACAGTTACCTTAGCAGTCCTCTGCTATGGCCTTTCCTACATTATATTGTGCTTAATTTGTTTATGTGTCTCTTCTCCCATCTCCTCAAGGAACGCAACTCAAAGCGAGGCAGCACTGGCTCGCTGGGGGCCTGGCATAAAGTAGGCTCCCAGGAGATGGGCCAGGAAAGGCTGAGGGGAGAGCCAAACCCTGCCCCTCTCCGGGGATGGGGCACAGCATTGGGGGTGCACCCCAGGGCTCTGACTCTCAGGACAAAGGTGGCGGCTGCTGTCCAGGCTTCACAGGTGGCCTGAGCTTAGCCACTGTCAACCTGCTGGGCTGGGGGGGGGTTGCTGAGCGGCATGCGCCCCCAACTCCTGTGCCCCGATAGGATACCAGTCTTGCGGAAAGAAGGTCCCACACGAACAATGAACCTGCACGCACGGGAGCTGCACGTGGAATGGAGCGGGAGCTTGGTCTGCATTTTCTCCTTTGCCCAGACACGCGACTAGGCTGTCAGTCGGAGGCCTGGAAGATGTCCATTCAGCAACACCACTCTCCAGGGTTGGGAGAACCAACCCCGGGCAGAGACTCCAGACACCTCTGCTCTCTGAGCACCACTCAGTGCCCTTGAAACCGAAGAAGAGCAAGGCTAGAAATTAGGGATACGGAATGCTTTAAGTCTTTCTTCTTGCAATAATAATAGGGGTGTGGGGCAGGGTAATGTACTGCGTGATTAAGAATCACACATTCTCCCTTTGCCGTCCTTGAACTTGGGCCATGAAGGCAGCCAGGCCCTTCAGTGCCTCCTTTCCTTGGGGTGGTTTGTTTGATGACAAGAGGTCCAGAAAGGGGGCAGAGGTTGCCTGTGAAACAATTCCCTTCCCGGTTTCTGTTTCTTAAACCCTGAACTCTTTGAAAAAGAAAGTCTGTAATACTCTCTCCGCCCACATTTTCCAGTCTCATCTCTCTCCTGTTCCCCCACCTAAGGTAAGCATGGGCGTGTGCGCGCACCCACGTGTGTGTACACATACATGTACACACATGCAGCCACATACATAAGCCCATGTGTCCAATGCATGTTGTGTGTATACATGTGTGCTGGTGTGTACATGCATGTACAATCACATGGCTGTGCATCCGCACACACATACACACGTGAGTACGCACGCTATGCCCTGGTTATATGGAAACACTTGACTCCCTGGATTCCTTGTGCTTTCTCCTCTCACGCCTCAAGGCCTTTGTACCAGCTGCATCCCCTTTCTGGAACATATTTTACCCTTTTTTACCTAGCTGCCTCTTCTTCTTATACCAGGTCCACCCTTGAACTTTCAGCCCTCAGCATTGTAAGTGCCCGTTTACTCCCCTGTCTAAGCAACAAAATACACAAATCTATTTTGATGACCTTTTTATTCTTGGCACCTAGCATGGGCCTGTTATGACTATCTGTGAAATGAAAGGGTAAGTGTATAGATGGATGGATGGACATAGAATCAAATCAGTAGTTCATACCCACGCACACCCCAGGGAAGTTATTTGAGCCCCAGTCTCCTCAGGGGGCCCCAGGAGGCATCGTCTATGCCCCAAAATAGCCATGACTGTTCTCTATGCACCTCCCCCTCCAGGGCTTTTGGGACACCTTCAGGGTAAGGGATTAGGGGGTACCCCATAGTTTAACTATGATCTAGAAATACCTTCAAGATCTCCAAATAATTAACATTCCATCAAGTTGGGCTGTTCCTCTCTTGGACATTTAAAAATGCTGTGACTCAAAGTGAAAGTCCATTGCTGATAGCATATCAGGGAAATCTCCAGGAGATACAGTGCCTTGTCCCAGTCCAAACTGATGGCCATGCCAAGTTGAGAGATAACAGGGTAAGGGCTCCCGGGAGGAGCTGGTGGCTGAGGACAGGGATGAAAAATGGCTGCTGCGATCTGGTTTCAGGGCTGGTTTGTTCTGAGATAGAACAAATGAGGTTCCTGCCCTTGGGGAAGCACTCTGCAGACTTCTTTCTAGGGAGGTACCCGGAATGGGAGGAGGGTGCCTAACCCGGATCGCTGGTGAAACTTACGATGTCACCTGCCTAATTCCCCACCCCACCCCCACCCTGTGAATCTGACACCTGAGAGATCTCACAAAGCCAGCCTCCTCAGAGCCTCACTTTCTTCTCCATCTTTCCATCCCCAAACTTGCTTCTCTTCCTGGGATCCCCACTGGGTGAATTGTACCACCATTCACCCTCTTGTAGGTCACGAACCTCAGTCTTCCCCAAACATCTCCTTTCTTTTTTTTTAATAAATTTATTTATTTGTTTGTTTATTTTTGGCTGCACTGGGTCTTCGTTGCTGTGCACGGGCTTTCTCTAGTTGCGGCGAGCGGGGATTACTCTTCCTTGCAGAGCACAGGCTTCTCATTGCAGTGGCTGCTCTTTTGAGGAGCACAGGCTCTAGGCGCTGGGGCTTCAGTAGTTGTGGCTCGTGGGCTCTAGAGCACAGGCTCAGTAATTGTGGCGCACGGGCTTAGTTGCTCTGTGGCGTGTTGGATCTTCCTGGACCAGGAATCGAACCCATGTCCCCTGCATTGGCAGGCGGATTCTTAACCACTGCACCACCAGGGAAGTCCCAAACATCTCCTTTCTTATCCCACCCCTTCCACACCTCCTGAGCAGTAAGCCCAATCAATCCTTCCTGGTAATAACTCTCTAAGTGTCTCTTGCCCTCCACCCCAGCATCCCCAGACTGGATCAGCCTCATCATTCCATGCTGAACTACTGGAAAAGTACTTCACAGGTCCCACCCCTTTTTCAGCCTCTTCCAAACTCAATTCTTTCACCCAGAGTCAACCTGGCATTTGTTGCTTTGTGCAAAAGCATCACTTGTGCCCTATGACGTGCCCTGCAACGGACATACAAATGCAAACAGGACACAGAGCTGATGGTATCATTCTGCTGTTCAAAAACCTTTGGTGGCTCTCCACTGCCCGCGCAACTCTCCCTTTTCCTTAGCACACCAGGCAGGGCCTTCCCTGATGAATGAACTTCATCAAATTAACCTGCTCAGCCACAGCTCCGCCCAGACACCTACAGGTTGAAACAGCACAACTCACCAACCCCCACCCCAAGCCCTCCCCTGCCTCCGTGCCTTTCGTTCTCCCACTTCTTTCCTTCTTTTCCCCTTAACAAATCCTTCTCATTCTTCAGTGAGAAAGGGCTCCAATGGCATTTCTTCTGTGGAGTTGCCATAATCCTCCAGGTTGGAATTAATCACCCAATTCTCTTCGCCTCCAAAGCAGAGCTCTAACACCAGCATTATAACATTTATTTCTTCCAGGTTCATGGTTTGGGTAATGAGGTGGGGAAATTATTATCTAACGGCTGACACCAGAATTTCCCTTGGGAAGGAAAATGTTGTCCTTTGGGAAAATACCTTGGACTCGAGCCCCCAGGTCTCTCCCTTGGGGTTCACAGTTTCAAGAAAGATGGGAGGAGGATTCTCACCTGTGATCCTGCACGGGAAGGTGGGAGAGGGAGGGTCTCCCCTTTGTACTGCGCCCCCCAGGGTCCTCTGCGGGGGGATGGTCCACAGCAGAGACATGTATGGATTTGGGGGGAAAGGCATTCCAGGCGGATGGAGCACCGGCGTGAGGGCGTGCCGGGCTGAAGCAGCAGGATGGGTGCAGAGACTAGAAGCTGTCATTGGCATGCAAACGTCTCAGGGACATAGGAGCTGCTTACAGCCACCTGTTGATCTTGTCTCCAGGGACACATATGAGCACATGTGCATGACAAGGGTTTTTTTTTTTTAATTTTTATACGATTTTAAAGGTTACTTTCCATTTATAGTGATTACAAAATATCAGCTATATTCCCCATGTTGTACAATACATCCTTGAGCCTATTTTACACCCAATAGTTTGTATCTCCCACTCCTCCCCCCCATCCTCCCCCGCATCCAACTGGTAACCACTAGTTTGCTCTCTGTATCTGTGAGTCTGCTTCTTTTTCATTATATTCACTAGTTTGTTGTATTTTTTAGATTCCACATATAAGTGATATCATACAGTATTTGTCTTTGACTTATTTCACATAGTGTAATGCCTTCCAAGTCCATCTATGTTGCTGCAAATAGAAAAAATTCATTCTTTTTTATGGTTGAGTAATATTCCATTGTATATATACCATATCTTCATCCATTCATCTGTCAATGGACACTTAGGTTGTTTCTATGTCTTGGCTATTGTAAATAACGCTGCTGTGAACACTGGGGTGCCTGTAGCTTTTCGAATTAGTGTTTTTGTTTTTTTCAGATATATAATCAGGAGTGGAAATGCTAGGTCATATGGTAGTTTTATTTTTAGTTTTTTGAGAAACCTCCATACTGTTTTCCATAATGGCTGCACCAATTTACATTCCCACCAACAGTGCACAACTTGTGCGTGACAAGTTTTGACCTGAATTTCAGGAGTTCACAGACTTTCTGAAGCCTAGCCACGAAGGTCTGGTGGGAAGGAATGAAGCCAGTACATAGACCCCCAAATTAAGAATGGGTTCACTGAAGCGTAGTGAGTGAGACAAGAAGAGGCAGGAGATGAGTTTGGAGCCATAGGCAGGAGACTGGTCACATGGATGCACCTGGACTGTCACATCAGGGGACTTGGGCTTAGTTCTAAGTATAATGGGCTGCTGTTCATATATGTTATAAAAGTCATTACAGGATGCAGCAAGAGTTAGGAAGAGATGCAGACAAGAGATGAGGAGGAGTAGCAACGATGGGGAGAAAAGAGGACACATTGGAAAAACATCTTTTTGAAAAGGGGGTTGTATTAGTTTCCGATGGCTGCTGTAACAAACTACCACAAATTTTTGTGGCTTAAAACAATACAGATGTGTCCCCCTGGCGTTCTGGAGGCCAGAAGTCTGAAGTCAGTTTCACTGGGCTGAAGGCAAGGGGTCAACAATGCTGGTTCCTTCTGGAGCCTCCAGGGGAGAATCCATTTCCTTGCCCTTTGTAGCGACTGGAGGTCGATGCATTCCTTGGCTCATGACCCCCTTCCTCAAATCACTTCAATTTCTTATTTTGATCATCACGTCTCCTCCTTCCTCTTCTGTAGTCAAGCCTCCCTCTGCCTCCCTTTATGAGGATGCTTGTGATTACATGTAGGGCCCACCTGGATCACCCAGGATACTCTCCCCATCTCAAGATTCTTAAGTTAATCACATCTGCAAAACTTCATTTTGCCATATAAGATAATATCCACAGGTTCCCAGGAATAGGATACGCATATCTTTGGGGACGATTATTCAACCTACAACTGGGCTATATGGACAGAACTTGGCAATTTATGGGACTGTGTGAGTTGAAGAGAAGGGAGGCATCCAGGAGAGCTCCAAGGTTTCTGGCTTGGGCTGCCACCCAGTGCTGCCTCCATTAACCAATGTTGAGGGCAGAGAGGAGGGGCCTAAGTTTAGATGGGTCCTGCACACCACCCAATGTGGGTATTCAAGTCTAGGGCTCAGGGGAGCCTCCAGGAATGGACCCAGAGATAGGAGAGAATCACATATAAATGATGGTTAAAAATGTGGGCTAGAAGAATGAAAGCATGGAGTGAGAAGAGTGGTGGGGGAGGGCAGAGCCAAGAAGGGGAGGGAAGAAGAGGACCCTGTGAAGGCAAACCTAGAGCAGTCGCCGGAGAGGCTGGAAAAAAATGCAGTGACTGCAGAATCGCAGACGCCACGGAGATTTTCAAGATGAAAGGAGTCATCCCTCATGGCTGAGGCTGTAGAGATGAGAAGTAAAGATGAAAACAGAAGAGGTGCTGTTGGATTTGGCTAATCAGGGGTGTCCCAAGGGGAGAACAGTTTTAGGGAAATGAAGGAGCCAAAAGCCAGACTGCAAAGGATCATGAAGGGGTGGGATGGGGGCAAGATAGGGGTAGGGGATTAAGAGATACAAACTACTATGTATAAAATAAGCTACAAGGATATATTGTACAGCACAGGGAATATAGCCAATATTTTACAATAACTATAAATGGAATATAGTTTTTAAAAATTGTGCATCAACTATACCTCAATAAAAAAATTTTTTAAAGATCATGAAGGAAATGCAAACCATAAAATCTGCTGAAAAAGAGATGATGACTTTTTAAAATAAATAACAGCTGACATACATTGAGTGCCTACACTCACCTACCTCTGTGCCTTACATTCATTCTCATTTATTTATCTGCATGATAATCTGATAGGAAGTTACTATGGTTTCATCATCTCCATTTCACAGATGAGGAAACCAAGGCTCAGTAGACAGAGTAGCTTCCCCAGCATTACACTTACCCTGGTAATGGCAGCACCAGGCTTCAGTCCCAGCCTGTCTGGCTACAGGGCCCTTGTACTGAGCCACCAGGTACTTTCACACTCCTAGCTGGTCCCACCAGCTGGGTCAACCTAGGCTCTGTCAACAGACTTTGAGCACCCCAGGCATCTGCCTTTCCCTAGGGGGCTGGAGGGTCACTTAGTGTTTATAGATGGGAATCTAGCTTATTTGTACACTTTCATGTAAAAATCCTTCCTGCCCTGCAGTGCCTATAGATGTCCTCATGAGGCTGGGTCAGAAGCTGTGGCCTCTCATCTCAACTTCTGCCAAGCTGAAGCACAGCAGTAGTCAGTGGTCTCCCTGGAGACCTCTCGGCAGCTCCACCAGGCAGTCTCACTTGCACCCTGGGACCACTGAGCTCAGCGCACGTGCAGAACACAACAAGGACTGTGCACATCCCAGCACCTGAGACCAGGCCACCTGCCACTTGGGCTCACACAGTGTTTCTGGGAGACGTTCTGCCATCTGCCCAACCTGGCTGGTCCCCCAGTGCTCCAATCACACAGATAAGGCCCCTCCTGCTGTGGGTGGCCACCAGAAGGAGGTCTTTCTGGGACCAAGCAGATCCACTTTGACCCCAGCCTCCAGTCTTAGCCCTAGCCCCACCTCTGCCAAGTTGAGAAGGCAAATGGCTGTCCCACCTGGCAAGGTTCCCACCAGAAGTCTAAGATAGGGAATAAGAGTCCAGAGGAGGAAAAGGAGACAAACTCCTTTTACTTTTATCCTTCTCAGTTGTTTGGAAGTTAGACCTTTGCCATAAGTCTATATAAAAATTCAAGCAGTTAAGAGCACAGGTGCTGATGTGAGACACCTGGGTTCAAATTGAGCTTCTCTACTGAAAACTGGGTGACTCTAGGTAAATTATTTTACCTCTCCATAGCTCAGTTTCCTTATCTGTAAAAATAGGGTAATACTAATAAAACCATAGCAAATATTTCACACCAGTACAATAGTTAAAAGACACAATCAATCTGGTTTTGAATCCCAGCTCTATTATCTATTAGCTGTGCAGCCTTGGGCAAGTTGCTTAACTGTTCTGTGCCTCAACTTCCTCATCTATCAATGGGGCTGATGATCATACTTTACCTCACAGAGTTAGTATAAGGATTAAATGACTTAATGCACCAAATCACTTAGAAGAATGCCTGGTACAGAGTAAGCACTGTGTATATATGAACTATTAATATTACCTAATAAATAAATATTAGCTATTATAAATATATGTTATGGTTATTTTTATATAAGTAAGATTATACTGTCGATATTCTACAACTTCTGTTTTTTATTTAGTGTGTCTTGCATTTCTTGGAGGCATTTTCATATTTAAAGATATGTCTTGCTCTTTTTAAACTACTGCACCAGTGGCTCACCACACTGAACCATAAGAAGGAAGTACCCAGTTTATTTAACTATTCCCCTGTTGGTGAGCACTTGGGCTGTGCCTACTTCTTTGCTTTTATAAACCATGTTGCCATGATCCTCCTTGCTCTCTGATGACTCGTGTGCATATTTCTCTGGGATAGATAACTACAGGTGGCAAAGGGGTGGGGCAGGGGTTGTAGCATATGTGCATTTTGATGTTTGATAGATGCTGTTCATTGGCTGTCCAAGGAGGCTCAACCAACTCACATCATCACCCACAGTGCATGAGAGTACTTATTTCCTCACCCCTTCCCAGCACTAGATATTTTACCCATATTTATAAGTTTCTATCAGTCTTAAGGGGGTCAAAGAAGGTTCATTTTACTGAGCTCTTTCCCATGAGGTTGGGCATCTTTTCATATGTTTATAGCTATTTATATTTCTCTTCTGTGATCTGCCCATTTACAGCTTTGCTCTGACTTTCTATTAGGTTGTTTGTCTTTTTTGGTATTGATTTTTGGGGCTTGGCGATCGATTGGATGTGGGGAATATGGAAGTTGAGAGAACTAAAAGTCACACCTGGTCTTTGGGCTTGGGTAAAGGTGGAAACCATGAGGCCATTCACTGGCACAGGAGCACCGAGGGGACAGAACCCAGGGGGGTTGTTGAGTACTCGATTTGATAGAGGCTGAAGCTCCAGCCTCCAAGCTGTTGCCATATCCTCCCCCCCTCATATTCATGGGGACTTGGCCTTAAGTGGGACCCTGGGCTTGGAGGGCCCCAAACCGGTAGCATCAGTGACCATCATTCACAAATAGCCAATAGCCACTGAGTGCCCACCATATGCCAGACACTGTTCTAGGCAGTGGGAACACAGCAGTGAACAGACAGACCAGAACCCTGCTCTTGGTGAGTTTATATTTTAATAAGAAGAGGCAGACAATTGAAGAAAATCATGAATGAACATGACAATTTCAGATAGTAAGTGCTGGAAAGGCAATAAATCAGTAACATGACAGAGTACAGATGGGGAGCAGCTTTGGCTGGGTGGCCAGAGGAAGACTTTCAGAGGAGGTAACATTTGATTCTAGATCTGGGCAGTGAAAAGGAGCCCTGCCAAGATCTGGGGGAAGGGCATTCCAACAATCGGGAGTCAAGGTCAGAGCCAGGCAGAGGCCAGATGTTGCAGGGATGGAAGGAAGACCAGGATGGTGGGAGTGCAACAAATATGGGGGTGGAGTGGTGTGAGATGAAGTTGGGGAAATGGAAAAGGGCCAGATCAGGCAGAGGCCTTGAGGCCATGGCAAAGAGTTTGGAGTTTATTCTCTGTGAAAAGGGAAACTCTTAGACGCCTCTAAGGTTCTAATTAGCGACTGTCATGATATGATTCCTGCTTTAAAAAGCCCCTGTGGAGAGAATGGACTACAGGGAAGTCAGAGGAGAAGCAAGAAGACCAATTCAGAGGCTACTGAAGTAGTGCAGTGACAGACGGTGGTGGTTGGGATGTGGATATTAACAACAGAGATGACAACAGTGGAGAATACACAGCTATATTTTGGGTAGAGCCTGAAGAACCTGCCGATGGACAAATGTAGGAAGCAAAGGAAGGAAAGGAGTTGACACCTCGTTTTCTGGGCTGAGAAACTGGATGAACGTTAGCCCTATTTACTAAAGTGGGGAAGATGGTGGGGGCAAGTACTGCTGATTTAGGCAAGAGCAAGAAGAAAACCAGACGTTTTATTTTGGATGTGTTAAGTTCAAGGTACTTATTAGACATCCAGTGGCACTGTCAAGTAGGCAACTGGACAAGACTGGGACTCGGGGAGACTCTGAGCTGGGAGTACAAATCTAGATCTGTCTGCAAACAAATCTTGTAGGGCATTATTTATTGCTTTGTGGCTTAAAAACCCAACCTCAAAGAGCACCCAGATCTCCCTGTGGATAGGATTCTCCTGTAGTCTTGGCAGGAGGCTAATTCTCCACCCACTGCAACTCTGACCAGGACAGCTGAGCTGGGGAAGGGGTGGGGGTCACTAAAGGCTTTTTCATCTTCTCCATTTACTTCCTGAAGTAGGCATATGATTTGAGCTGGGCCTGTCAGACCCTCATTCCTGATGCTTTGAAGCTGCAGCAAGTGCCTCAAAGATGGAGATTATGTTCAAAGGTCAGAGTCATGGTGTTGGCCAGGGTACATAAGGATGAGCCCCTCCCTGAGGCCTGACCTTCACTGCAGTTCCTGCTGCCAAGTCCCCATCTCTTTTCTAGGCCTGGTCTCCCAGCTTCCATATAGTCTGGGAGCACCCCAAGAGCCTTTCAATAGACTTATTTTTTTGCTTACAGCAGCCAGAATTCCTTTCTCTTCCTCACAGTCAGGAATCCTGACTAATATACATAATACTTAAGGTCATGTGGCTGGATGAGACCCCTCAGGGTAACAGTATAGAAAAGGAAGAATGGAGGGCAGGATGAGTTCTCTTATAGATGAGCTATATTTGGAACACAGACTTAGAGGCTGCTACAGATGGCACTGTGTTCCCACAAGATTCTTGTTGAGACTCTACTCCCCAGTATGATGGTGGCTCAAGATCGGCCCTTTGGGAGGTAACTGGGTTTAGATAAGGTCATGAGGATGGAGCCCTCACAATGAGATTAGGGCCCTTATAAGAAGAGACACTAGAGAGGTTGCTTCCTCTCTTTTTCTCCATGTGCATGTACTGAGGAAAGGCCATGCAGAGACAAAGCAAGAAGGTGGCCGTCTACAATCCAAAGAGAGAGTTCAGGACTTCTCTGGTGGCGCAGTGGTTAAGAATCCACCTGCCAATTCAGGGGACACGGGTTCGAGCCCTGTGCCGGGAAGATCCCACATGCTGTGGAGCAACTAAGCCCGTGCACCACAACTACTGAGCCTGCGCTCTAGAGCCCATGAGCCACAACTACTGGGCCCGCATGCCGCAACTACTGAAGCCTGTGCACTCTAGGGCCCATGTGCCACAACTACTGAGCGCACATGCTGCAACTACTGAAGCTCACACGCCTAGAGCCTGTGCTCAGCAACAAGAGAAGCCACCACAATGAGAAGCCCACACACTGCAATGAAGAGTAGCCCCCACTCACCACAACTAGAGAAAGCCCGCATACAGCAATGAAGACCCAACGCAGCCAAATGAATGAATTAATTAATTAAAATAAAATAAACCAAAGAGAGAGTCCTCACCAGACACCAACCTTGCTGGCACCTCAGTCTTGGACTTTCCAGACCCCAGAATTGTGAGAAATAACTCTCTGTTGTTTAAGCCACCCAGTCTATGGTATTTTGTCATGAAAGCCCAAGCTGCCTAAAACAGAGACCAAAACCTCCAGGGCAGCAATAGCTCCAATCAGGGAAGCAATCACTGATCTCTTCAATAATTAGCCCAGCCTGAAGTATTTTCTCCCAAGAGCTAGGATGGTTCTCCAGGATAAGATGCAAAGATAAGGCTTCCTAAGTCGGGATCTTGGTGTGGTAGGAGATGGGATGTTTCCTTTAAGAGCAGAATTGGGGGGATGAGAAGAGCAATGATAAGGATTTGTTACCACCAGTATTGCCTCCAATGACTTAGCCCTGGGAGGAGATCTGTCATATCATGGAGGACAAAAGCAACGTTCCAGTGATGAAGAGGTTTAAAAAACGTGGGGGAGATGAACACAGACAGAAGGGAGGAGGAGCCCCTGGTACCCCAAACAGCAAATTTCCCTGCATTTCCTTCCTACAGCATGAGGTCCTATGGAAGTCAGATACCCATAAAGTGGAACCACTAATAGCACGATAGGTCTGGACCAGCATCAAGGGCGTTAATCCCTAACAACACTCACCACCACATCCGTCACCCCCAAGTCCTCACTGCTGCACCTGGGCCCCAATCCTCACCCTCCAGTAGCAAGAACAGTGTTCGCAGCAGGGGAGTAAGCACAGGAAAAGGAGGAGATCCAGGTGGAGGGGCCAGAGTCTGTGTGGACTGGGATAAGGCCTGCTCTGAATCTTGAGGGGAGCACCCTGGGGTTGGGGACGGGCAGCGATGAGAAGCACTGCGGGGAGATGGATAAGGAGGAGGGTCCCTACCTCCTGAGTATCTGTAAGTTGTATGTGTAAAACCTGAAGGTTCCCAGGCCTGTAATTTTCAAAGTTTACTGTGTATCCGTATCACCCCAGAAGCACATTGCCTGGAATCTGTATTTTTCATGTCTCGTCTCTCTCCCCTTCCAAGTGATTGAGAAATTTCAGCCTTTGCCAAAACCATCTAAAGGAACCTGCTTATCACATATTCCACCTTCAGCAGTATTTGACAAGTTGGAAAGCATTGTTTTATTTTAAACTAGCCCTTCTGTTGAGAGAGAGAAAGAGGAGAGAAAAGGAAAAGGAAGAAAAAGAATGAAAAAAAACTTCAAAAACAATTTCCAAGTCAAACTGCAGCTCCAGTGACTATAACCTTTAACCCCCAAAATGCCCCACAGTAGCTTTCAAGTGTCAATCCAAGTGCTGAGCCTGAATTATCTAACCTTCAGCTTTAAAGAGCCACAGCAAAAAGGTCAGAAGGAAAACTACAGTACTTTGCAGGAAGTCTCTCTGCTTCGGATACTTGAAAGGTAGAAGACTTTCAAAGAGGGACACAGCCGAGAGAAGTCACTCACTTAAAATAAAAGATCCTCAGCTGAGCAAGACAAGCCTTTGCTCAGCTTACTTGTGACTTAATTTGCCCTTATTATTTAAATAATTAGCAGGAATCTCTGGAAAACATACAACTGATTCCTCACTCCTGTGCTTCAAACCTTTTGACAGCTCCCCAGTGCCTTAAAGTGTCTCCCCCAAAGTGTGGCCTGCAGGAAGGGATGCTAGGTGAAAAAAGGGCTCCTTGTGGTGGATAAGTGTGTAAAACACTGGTTTTACTCCTGCAGGAGTTGTCAGAACCCTTACAATGCTCATGTGCATTGGTCTTTGCCAGAACTGCAATACTGAAGCATCTCTAGACTTGACTTGACCACCATGGAATCCCAGTTTCAAGCAGCATCCCTCAGGACTGTGGTTCCATGGAACACCTTTGAGATTGACAGCAAACCCCTGAGTCTGTTTTTCATACCCGGCCCGAACCCCTATGTCTAACCTCACCACCTTCCTTCCACCCACATGCACCCGCACCTGAGGTTCTAACCACGCCAGCCACTTGACCTTTACAAAGCACTTGGAACACTTTCACGCCTTCCTTAGGCTGCTCTCACTGCCAGGAAAGCCTATTCTCCTCCTCCTTGCCCTTAAACTTCCACTTGTGTTTTCAGTCCTTACTCAAACACATGGCCTCCGTGGACCT
Source organism: Hippopotamus amphibius kiboko (assembly GCF_030028045.1). NCBI lineage: Eukaryota > Metazoa > Chordata > Mammalia > Artiodactyla > Hippopotamidae > Hippopotamus > Hippopotamus amphibius. The sequence goes on from NC_080186.1 coordinate 30,987,488, forward strand.
TCACCTGTTCCCGCTGCAAAAGTTAACTGCTTCCCGCTCTGGGCTCTATCACAGCGCTGATCGATCTGCACTTTGATTAGCCCAAGTCCCTTTGTTATTAATTGAGAGCTTCAAAAAGGCTGGGAGTGTGAGCTGACTCCGGTAGTGTGTGTTGGCAATACTAATAGCTTCCATCTGTTGGCACTTTCGAAGGCCAGGCATTATTGTACACTCGTGACACGCATTAACACGTGTAATCTTCACAACCTCACTCACTGGGCAAGTACCATTATTATCAATTATTATTATTACCCTTATCTTATAGATGAGGAAGCCAAGACAGAAAAGTTACCTTGTCCAAAGTCACATGACTGGTGAGAGGCAGAGCCAGGTTTCAACCCTATGCTCTCAAACATTTATATTATTTAAGAGCAACAGGGGTAAGCCTGATTCCAGAGCTGGCTGATTCAGAAGCTGCACTTTGTCACCAAGGACTCGGGTTCTTTACGTCTCTCCATTGTGCATCCTCAGTGAATCAGTACTTCCCTCGGGCTGGCTCCCCTCATGGTACTGAGATAGTGGCAACAATTCCAGGCATCAAGACACAACAATGTCCAGAGGAAGAAAGGGAATGCAGAGCAGGGGCTAACAGCATTGTCTCTGGAGTCAAACAGCTTTGCTTCCTAGGTTTATGATCATAGGCAAGCTATGAGTATGCAAAGATACAGCCAAGATGGAATGGGCTGTCTTGAAAAGAGCTCCCCATCTTCTCTCTTTCACCTCAGGTTTTTGCCTATAACATCCTTGTACCTCTTCTTTGTCTAATACACACCAATTCTTTCCTTAGGAATGAGCTTCGTCACCTCCTCCAGGAAGTCTTCCCTGATGGCAGCCCCCCAGGCTAGGTTCAATGCCCCTGCTGAGTGTCTCTGAGTACTCTGTACTTGCCTGATTGTTGTAGTCACCCCACAACACTGTCATTACTGGTTTCATTGTCTTCCACACTAGAGTATGAGCTGAGGGAAGGCAGGAAGCAAGAATCTTGTCACCATCCCCAGAAACTGCTCCCACACCTGACGCATACAAGGAGCTTAAAAAACAGCTGCTGGACAGCAAAGGAAACCATAAACAAAATAAAAAGACAACCTATGGACTGGAAGAAAATATCTGCAAACAATGTGACCGAGAAAGGCTTAATTTCCAAAATATACAAACAGCTCATACAGCTCAACTTCAAAGTAACAAACAACCCAATCAAAAAATGGACAGAAGAAGACCTAAACAGACATTTCTCCGAAGACATACAGATGGCCAACAGGCACATGAAAAGATGCTCAACATTGTTAAGCATCTTTATTATTGTTGTTATTATTATTACATAACTATTAGAGAAATGCAAATCAAAACCACGAGGTATCATCTCACACCAGTCAGAATAGCCACCATTAAAAAGTCTGCAAAAACCAAATGCTGAAGAAAAAGGAACACTCCTACACTGTTAGTGGAAATGTAAATTGGTGTAACCACTATGGAGAACAGTATGGAGTTTCCTTATAAAACTAAAAATAGAGCTACCATATGAGCTAGAAATCCCATTCCTGGGCATATATCCAGAAAAGATGAAAATTCTAATTTGAAAAGATACATGCACCCCAATATTCATAGAAGCACTACTTACAATAGCCAAGACAGGGAAGCAACCTAAGTGCCCATCGACAGTTGAATGAATGAAGAAGATGTAGTATATATACACAATGGAATACTACTTGACCATAAAAAAGAATGAAATAATGCCATTTGCAGCAACATGGATGGACCTAGAGATTATCATACTAAATGAAGTCAGTCAGGCAAAGAAAGACAAATATCATATGACATCACTTATAGGTGGAATCTAAAAAATGATACAAATGAACTTATTTACAAAACAGAAACAGACTCACAGACATAGAAAATAAACTTATGGTTACCAAAGGGGAAAGGCTGGTGAGGGGTAAATTAGGAATATGGGATTAACAGATGCACACTACCATATATAAAATAGATAAACAAGGACCTAGTGTATAGCACAGGGAACTATATTCAATATCTTGTAATAACCTATAATGGAAAAGAATTTGAAAAAGAATATAGATATAGAGAGATAAAATTGAGTCACTTTGCTGTACACTTGAATCTAATACAACATTGTAAATCAACTAAACTCCAAAAAAAAAGTTGCTGTATGTTTGAGGGGAAGACAGAAGGTGACTGAACTGAGGTGTTAGAGCATGGGCTTGGCAGTCCAGTTAGATCATCCTCAGGCCTTGAGGTGGGCACTTCTCGGGCACACCTGCTTGTCCTCGTACAGGGGTATCGGGGAGCCCTGGGTCCGTGTCCAAAGAACAAGGTGACTCACGCGCAAGAAAAGTGTCTCCTTAAGTTTTCCTCCATAATCTGAGATAAGCTTCCCCAAAATGTAGTCAGGAGTCATAGGGCAAAGTGAAAAATCTTGGGTCACACAAACCCTAAGAGGCTCAAGTCCTGACAGCACCACTTCCTGGCTGTGTTCTTGGTCAGGTCTCTTTACCTCTCTGGGCCTGATCTGCTTCATCTGTAAAATGGAGTTAAAAAGAATGCTTCCTCCAATGGGCAGTTGTAAAAATGAAATGAGATGAGTTCTACAGAGAGCCAGGCACATGGTAAATGCCCAGTCAACGCTGGCTCCTCCTAGTGGTATGTACATTCACAGTGACAAAGCCCCGCAGAACTGATGGCCTATTTTATAACCATATCTCTGGGCTTAGTCTCTGGAGCCCCAAGGAGACTTACTATTGGGATGGCATGATGGGCTAAGGGTGGAAGATTCACTGGTAGGGCATGCTACTGTCCCTCAACAAAGATGAACTCACAAAGCTGCAGATGAGGTCATCGACAGAGCTGAAAAATGCAAGCTCTCTGAGTAAGGACGCCTAATTGCATATTGAGTTGGGGAAGTGTTTTAGGAACAGAACACTCATCAGTTTTTCCTCTGGGACAGTTTTAGGAAACCCTGCAGAATAAGTTGCTCAAAAGCGCGCCAGGATGTTGAAAGAGAGCTAGATAAGGAGTTGGGACACTTTAATTCTTATCCTGGTTCTGCCAGCAGCTTGTTCCCAGGCCTCAAGCAGATCCCTGCCCTGCTCTGGCTTTAGTTAACCTCAGCGACCTCCGAAGTGCCTCTGAGTTCTCTGGCAGGTCTTACAGCACGATGGCTGAGGTGGCAGCCTTTACTGGGTTCAAATTCCTGCTCTACTACTTAGAAACTGTGACCCTCAGCCAGTCACCCAAGCCCTCTAAGCAAATCTCCAACTTGTTTCATGTGAATTGGGGATTATAATTGCACTGACTTCACAGGACCCACTACCTCTATCTCCTACCAGCTCTTATGAGGATTAAAGGAGGCAATTACACACAGCTCTCAGCCAGTCCCCGTACAGGAGCACTCAGTAAGTGGTAGCTGTTACGATTATTTTGAGGTGGTAATTCTCTTAGCACTTTTGATGACAGTGAAACCTAGGAAAACCTTGCACAGCCCATGCATCTGACAGAGATGCATAAATCCCCTCCAAAGGGGGACGTCACAGTCCAGAAGACAGTGAGGGACTGACAGTGAGGGACTCTGTCCCAGGGCTTTGTAGTTTTCTGCTTCATTCAGTCTCAAAGTCCCTTTGAACCAGTCAAGCACTTTATCAAGGTCTTTGGCTCTGAGCCTCAATCAAGTTCAGCATCAGGTGCGTTTTGCTGCTTAACTGATGGCTTCCATTCCCAGCAGGGACTGACTCCACCTCAAAAAGAAAAAAAAAAAAAAAAGAAGGGCTTGTAGGGTTTAGGAAAGTGACAAGCCGTATGTTGTATCCATTACTTCTTTTTAATGTTCTTTTTTAAAGGGAAAAAGAAAAACTTTTGCTCTGCCAGGGGTTGAAAACCTGGGCTGGAGAATCAGACAGACTTGGATTTAAATCCGGGCCCTCTATCACTCACTATCCATGACCAAGGGTAAGTTACTTCATCCTTCAAAGGCTCATCTGTCTCATTTGTAAAAGGGGATGAGAAATGGTACCTATCTCTTGGGGCTGCTGTGGGATTAAATGCAATGATGCAGGTAAATCTCTTAGCATACCAGCTAGCATACACTAAGTACTCAATATTATTATCACCACCAAGAAAAAGTAGCAGGCAGTTAAACTAGCAAATGATGATGTCGTTAAGAGGTTGTGAATATTCATTAGGTAACCCACCAGTGGCAGTGTTTAAATAGTCGGTAGACACTAGGCAAGCACAGACCACCAAGCGGTTACTCAACAGCCCAGACACCCTACAGGCCTTACACTGTTCCAGATTGACAGAGTCCTCACGTCCCTCCCAACCCCACCCTTTCTCTACATGCTGCGTGACCAGGCAAATTACTTCCCTTCTCTTACCTATCAGAGGTGAGAATTGGACTGGAGGGTCTTTCATTGCCTAAATCCCTGTAATTTAAGGATTGTGCTACTATTTACAATAACCAAGACATGGAAGCCACCTAAGTGTCCATCAACAGATGAATGGATAAAGAAGATGATACACATAATTGTATTTATTACAATTATTTAATTGTAAATTATTATTATTAATCAGTCATTAAAAAGAATGAAATAATGTCATTTGCAGCAACATGGATGGACCCAGAGATTATCATACTAAGTGAAGCAAGTCAGAGAGAGAAAGACAAATATTATATGATATCACTTATATGTGGAATCTAAACAATAGTACAAATGAACTTAGTTACAAAACAGAAACAGACACAGACATAGAAAGCAAACTTATGGCTACCAAAGGGGAAGGAGGGGGAGGGATAAATTAGGAGGTTGGGATTAACAGATGCACACGACCATATATAAAACAGATAAACAAAAGAATTTACTGTATACGCAGGGAACTATATTCAACACCTTGGAATAAACTATAATGGAAAAGAATCCAAAAAAAAGAATATAGGTGTATACACACGTGTGTGTGTGTGTGTGTGTGTGTGTGTGTGTATAACCTGATCACTTTGCTGAACACCTGAACACCTGAAACTAACACAATATTGTAAGTCAACTATACTTCAATTCGTTAAAAAAGGATGGTGCTGAATTCCTAAGCAATTGTTGTTTGCACATTCATCTGGTTGCCTAATCATGTCCCTAATTAAGTCTTTCACAGTTATTTAAATTTGTCACCTTTAAGTCTTAGATAGATATGGGGAGTCATGATGTCGTTCAATTTATTTTTACTCAGCCTCGGGACCAGGTTTCAGGATCAGAGAGCCTGGGCCCAGCTCCCAGGCCCGCCACTTTCTAAGTGTGGGGCCTTGGGAAGGTCACTCGCCTCTTCTGGCCTGTCTTCCTCAGCTATGACATGAGAATGAGGCCGGCTTCCCCATGGACCCTGCGAAGATTCCAGCGGGGAGGATGGTTCAGAGGAGGGCAGAGGAGCCAAGCCAGTCTGTGCCAAGCATCTTCCCGGGCTCCAGCCAGCAAGGTGGGAGAAGACACCCACAATCTTTTGCTGGATTCGCACCCAGGTACTTGTGGTGCCACCTCTGACCACTCACCAGGGTGGGGTCCTCCTAATAATAGAGTCGGCGCAGAGGAAGCAGAGAAAGAAACCAGGGCAGAGGTCAATGCTTGGCCCCAGTGCCCATCTAGGACACTTCTATGACATGGGGTAAAATGCCAAGAAAAATTAAGTGAGATTTTCTTTTTCTTTTCCAAAGCAGTTATCACCTTCTACTATATTATGTAATGTATCCATTGATTATGTTGATTGTTTGCTGTCTGTCTCTCCTCACTAGAATAAGCTCCACGCGGTAGGGGTTTTGTCTCTTTGGTTCACTGATACATCCCTAGCACCCAGCACAGTGCCTGGCACACGGCAGGTGCTCAATAGATAGCTGTTGAATGAATGAATGAACGGGCTTTGACATCTGGGGAATGTTGCGATATCTATAATAATAACTAGTTGCTCATCATTTTTTTCTCATTTGCTGACTGGATTTGCCATTTGGCTGATAACCTGCGATGGAGCCAGACATTCCTCAGACCTCGGACAATGGCTAAACTTCAGTGCATCATCTCATAGGCAAAAAGTGGCAACAGGGTCTTTGCATTCGGAGGTTTGTCCCCCTGAGAGCCTGTCCCTAAAATGCTGTGTGTCTCAGGGTCCTCCCTTTGACACTCTTCTCATCTCCGTCCTCATGGTCTCCCTCAGGAGCCCACCCTCTTCCAGGGCTGAAATACCGCCTCCCAGACCAGTTCTCCAGCCCTGACTCCCAGAGCCAGATAACAAGCTGCTTACCTGACTTTTCCACTCAGATGAACAGTACACAGGACCTGTGCAAAATGAAAACACAGGGCCCCTCGTAGAAACTTTATTATGAATTTCAAGAAAAGGACAGGAGAGCATTAAACTGTGTGTGGAACCCTTCTGAGCACAGGGTGACCACCCAGGGCACAACCTCCCCCCCACCTCCCCAAAGCCAGCCTTGACTGCAGACATTCCTAACCCAGCATGTCCAAGATTCAGTCCATCCTCTTCTCCCATCTCAACAGGCTCCTCCTCCCAAGTTCCTCCATCCAGAGACCCGCCCCTCTGCCCACCCAGTCACTCAAGTAGAGTGCAGCCCTGCACCCCATCCCATCACCCACACCTACTGAATCCACTTCCCAGAGGCTTCTGCTATCTCTCTCTGCCTCTCCTTTCTCTCCATGGCTGCCCTCAGCCAGGCCAAGGCCATCCCTACAACAGCCTCCTAACCACATCCTGCCACCTGTCTTCCATCTCTCCAAACCATTCTGCAGATCACAGCAGAGTGACCTTCTTAAAGTGCAAAACCTTAACATCAAGTTCAGACTCTTCCACATGAAGAGAAGGCCCGAGTGATGTGACTGCTGCTTCCTTCCCCAGTTTACAAGGCCACCCCCCGGAACTTTGTTTAGATCTTCCCCATGCACCACTCTTGTCGCGTAAAACACCCTTCTTCTAACCCACCCTCCTCTCTCTCTCATTAGGGTTCTTCCAGGAAAGCTTCCTTGAGCACCGAAAATCAGCGGGCACACCTCCTTCAGACTCCCCGAGCCTTGCACTTCCCCATCACAGCATTAGTCATGAAGTGCTATGATTCCTGTCTGCTGGTCCAATCCCTCAATAATTAGTAAGCTATGGAGGGTGTCTCTCTGTTCCCCCACTGCATGCTTGGGACTTGCCGAGTAACTGCTTGTTTAAGGCCATTGTAGCCCTAACTAGGGCAGGTTCTAAGTAGGGAAATGGAGGACAGTGACCTTCCAAGTGATGGACCAAAAATAAACAGATAAACAAGTTCCAGCAATGCAGTCACCTGCTTCAAGTCTCTCTAGAAAAGATTTGAGAGCCATCAACCGCACAAACTCTGATCTATTCTAGGAAATGCAGGTACACACTTAACTCAGAGCCGGGGAGGCAGGGGTGGGAGGCACAATCATACTCACATATTTCCTCTCCAATATCCAGCTTCCCCCGCCCCGCCCCCACTCTGAGCCTTTGGGGCAGGACAGGTCAGGCCATCTGGGACAACGCTCATTCGCCCTAGGGGTAGGCTAAGATGGCGCTACCATCCGTGTCCCAGTAAGTTTCCTTCTCATAGAAACAGAGAGGAAAACATATCCCTGGATGAGAGGCGAACCCTTGTACTCCCTATGACTTCATTTTCTGGTATCCTGATCATTTAAAAACTTGAAAAAGAACAGGATGTCTTTTCTTTACCCTCATACCTAATTATCAAGACTACTGAAACTGTTTATATCATTTTAGGGGAATAAGATAAGAAAACATCTTAAGAGGAAACATGACCCATCCTTTAAAAGATGGACATCATATGCGGGAAAACATTCTGAATGAGATCAATATAAACAGGGTTCATTGTATTTTAAATAGCAGGATTTAAGTAGGCTTTTATTCATAACGGGATGGACAGTCCTTTAAATTATGCTGAAGCATCAGGGAGACAAAAGGAGAGCGAGGAGTAAGCGATGGCCAGGAAAGCCCATCTGCAGGATCCTAAATGAAGCAAAAGTAAAATGCATTTTTCCAGAAAGCCAAACAAATCATAAGTAGGAACAATTAGGTGATGACTATCGCTCTAGTAAAAGGTACATTTATTTCTGTTTTCCTACTTATAATAGAGCAAGAAGGTGTCAGAGCCCTCCAGTTACATGTGGGTTGGTTTGAAGTTGAGCTTTAATTTAGGATAAAAATACTCAGAGAAGAAATGAGGGCAGGGACTTTGGTCTAGATAGAACTGTAACGCACACTTAAGATTACCCAGCTAGTTAGTTCCAGATTTTGACCGTGAAATCACAAGGGAAATAAACAGTTCATCCTGAGAAAGCTGGGGTTCTGAATTGTGAAGGAATTCTTCTCATCTCTAAAAATGCAAATATCGTTTAAGGAGCAATCGTTACAAGTTATGTCATCTAAAAGCAGGCTCAGAGACGTGTTTATTTCTTAGGGAAAAAAATAGGGAGTTCTCCGGCTCTAGTTTGGACTTTGGAGCCCAAGTTTACCAAGTAACGCTCAGCACCATTTTACAGGGCTTCTGGTTAAAGATGCCATTTTGATTTTAATGGGAAGATCAGTTACATCTACAACCCAGGCAAGCTCCCACCTCCTCTCCTGCATCTATCCAGAGAACAAACCAGAGGAAGACCAGCATCCCGGGAAGGAGTCAACAGACGTGGAGATTTCCAATTTACCCATAGAAACCTCTCCAGTTAAAAAACAGGCTGGCTAGTAATCTATTTAAAACCGCAGCTGACATGATAAATGAAACAGAATAAATGTATACAGCGAGCGAGCCTCCTCAGGAACACGGGGGGACCGGAGTGCTTCTGCTGACAGCGACTTTCCCGTCAGTGGCCTGTCTCTCTTGGAGGCAGCTGTCAATCACGGGCCAGCCCGCGCTCCCGGGGGAGTTCATTGTGCCCGCAGACAGTTGTGGAATAACTGCTCCTAGGCGTCGGAGCAGCAGATGGAGTGTATCTGTCAATCATTGTCACTAATTATTAACTTCTGTCACTCAGAGCAAGGCAACATCTCGGCGCCTGATCCGCTGTGATTTGATCTGCCACGCCACCTCGGAGACAGACAGAGCAACCCTTCATTCCGGTCACACTCCCAGCACTTCGCTGGGTCAGCCGCGGTGACTCGGTGTTCGCGCCCGGCGACGGGCTGCCACACGCGGATGCGCACGCGCACGCCCCGGCTGCGGGCGGCGCTGCCACGGTGAGGGGCCTCCTCCAGCGGCCCAGGCCGGGGGCGCTCCCGCTCATTAATTATTGAGGCAGGACGGTTTTATCTTGGCCGCTGGCAGAACCAGGGCCAAAGTGTAAGAGAAGACTAATTTGGAGGGTTTTCTTCTCTTCACACCACCCTGGGACCAGCGATTATCAGCCAAGTTCACATTGATTATATTCCTATGATCTTTTCTCAGCCCTCTGATTTTGGAGCTTGAGATGTCAGCCTGAATAATTAATTAAGGCATCTGTAGCAGGCTTTGCAAACAGGAGCTGCAACCTAAGGGGATATTTGCTACCTAGGGTTCAGAAAGCGTCTTCGTGACAAGACTGGGAAGGAGGCTTCTAGATCTTCAAGGCCAACATCCCCTAGAGTGGGACATGACTTGCCCAAGGTCACACAGCCCACTGCACTGGCACCCCCAAGGCTACCTCTCACCTGAGCATATATCTGGAGCTCAGACCGTCCTGGCTGCTGGGCCAGCTGCCCTCCACCAGTTTGGGAAGATGGCCAGGGGTCCCTTGGAGAGGCTGAATCAGCATGGTGATCACTCACGCATGCTCTGGAGTCAGACCGCTGGACAACCTTGGATAAGTTGCTTTACCTCTCTGAGCCATGATTTCCTCATCTGCAAAACAATGATAATTCTAGAACCTTCCTCAAAGTCGGGCCACAAGAGTTAAATTAGAATATTCCAAGTTAAAGTACCCAGCACAGTGCCTGCCTGGCACATTTAAAGCTCTCAATAAATAATAGCAACGACTGTGTACACCAGACCAGTGCACGGGCTGGTCTAATCTCAAAAAGTAAAAATTGGATTTTAAGAACCACTGGGAAATGCTCATCAATTATTATTTTTTTAAGTGCAAGTGACTAGATTGACATTAGCCAGGTTCTGAGTCTAACAAACCTAGTTATAGTTCCCATAACTAGGTCCTTAGGGGCCTGCTTTGGTGGATTGACAAGACATTGTGGTAAGCATATCAATCGTTTATGTGTAAATAGTAATGCACACTTGGCTGGGTCTCTTCAAAATCAGTTGTCCTCTTAGGTAACTAAAGCACTCCCCCTCACTCGGTTGCCATTCCTATTTGCTTTTGCAAACCCTTTCTTGATGGAAGCTGCTCTGGGGAGTTCTAGCCCAACCCTGATTAGAAACCAAACCAAAATCCAAATTTTCAAATCACGAGGTCTGACTGGATTTGCAAAAGCACCCCACTGCTTCCGGCCAAGGATGCTCTAGGCCACCCAAGATGCAACGCTGGTACTTCTCCCAACCTCCAAGGGTCCCACCAGACCCACTGTTCCAGTTATGATGACTATGTAACAAATTATCCCCAAAATTAACCTAAAACATTCATTATTACACTCGTGGGTCCTGCCGTTCAGGAATTTGGACAGGGCATGGCAGGGATGAGTTGTCTGTGCTCCATGATCTCTGGGGCCCCACTAGATGCTGGACCAGGTGGGGCTCCTCAGCATCTTTCTCTTTCTCCATGTAGCCTCTTCACGTGATCTCTCCAGCACATGAGCTTAAAAGTAGTCAGATGCCTTACATGGCAGCCCAGGGCTCCCAAGGGACCTGGAGAAAACAGGCAAGGGAGGCAAAGGGAGGGAGGGATAGGGGAGGAGAAGGGGAAGAGAGGCCACCTATCACCTTCTACGACCTAACCTCCAAATTCATGCAGCCTCACTTCCTCCACGCTTTCTTGGTAAAGGCAGTTATAAAGGTCCACCCAGGTCCAAAGAGAGGGTCAACCTCACGTTGCAAGAAGAGTGAGAGTGGGATGTTTTTAGTGGGGCCATCTTTGGAAATGACAGTTTGCCACCCTCTCCATGAGCACTCTCCCGCAGGCTGCAAGCCAGACTGACACTGTCTCCAGGGAAGGAAGGCTCCTGGCTCCAGCTCTGGGCAAGAGTGTGAAATCTGGGGCCTCAACTGAAGGTCATCTATAGGTCCTCTGAAACTCTGAGTGGGAATAAGTCTTGAGGGTGCTACCTTGACATCACGCTCAGCCTCTGCAACACAGTGGGTTCAATCACAGCCAATGCCTTTGCCTGGCATTTACCCTGCCAGTTCCTTAGAACGGGTGGTGCCTCCAATGCCTGGAATCTGCCATTCTCTTTCTGCCTCAGGGCCTTGGCATTTCCTCCAGTGGGAATCCTCAGGTCACCTGGCAGAGTCCCATGGCAGGATCCTGATTCACCCAAGCCTGTGGCTGCCAGCAGCCCTGTTCAAAAAGAGCCCAGTTTCATTTGCTCTTTCCTGGATGGGCTTAGATGGGCTCCTTCCTGGTCTCTGCCAATAAACAGTAAGCCTTCTGTGCATGGTGATGGATGTTAACTAAATTTACTACAGGGATCATTTCACAATATATACAAATATCGGATCATTATGTTGTACACCTGAAACTAATAGAATGTTTTATGTCAATTATATCTCATTAAAAAATTTTTTAAAAAACCAGTAAGTCTTGCTGTCTAAAGAACATCAAATTCTGTGGACTTTCCAGTTTTATGGCCCAAGTATAATCAAGCCCTCCAGCTTGGATAACCAGACCCAGGTCTCATGCAGACACTGTCCGATAGAACTTTCTCTGGTGATGGAATGTTCTGCTCTATCCAGTTCAGTAGCCATCAGACACATGTGGCTATTGAGCACTTAAAATGTGGCTAGTGGGGACTTCCCTGGTAGTCCAGTGGTTGAGAATCCACCTTCCAGTGCAGGGATACGGTTTCAATCCCTGGTCGGAGAACTAAGATCCCACATGGTTCAGGTCAATTAAGCCCATGGGCCGCAACTACTGAGCATGCAGGCCACAACTACAGAGCCCTCGCACCACAGGTGAGGATCCCACGTGCCACAAGGAAGATCCCTCCCGCGTGCCGCAACTAAGACCCAACGCAGCCAAAAGTAAAATAAACAAATAAATATTAAAAAATAAAATAAAATAAAATGTAGCTAGTGCAACTGAGGGACCAAATCTTAGTTTTATTTTTGTTTCATGAACTTGAACTTAACTTTAAATAGCCACATGTGGCTAGTTCCTACTGTATTAGACAGCACAGATTCCATTCTCAGGCCTCAGGGCAGGTCTAAATTTTAAGACAGAGAAGAGATTCAAGGCTCAAGGACAACCCTACGGGTGACAGGCTCACCTCTGTGCCTTCAGACCCCCTGGGTCCTGACTAGCTTGGAGTATCATTTAAAGAAGAGGAAAGAAGAAATTACAAAAGGTGAGCTCAGAACCCTTCTCTACTGATTGCTCCATTCAATCCAGTCTTTTCTGAAAATTATATTCAGACTGCTTCTCTCACTACACATTAGAAGGCCGAGGAGCTGGAATTCAGCAGCAGAAAACCAACAAGCTTCTGCCTTGAGCATGCTCTCCATCATCCCGGCACCTGCCCGGAAAGCAGAAAATATCTCAGGCCGATTTTCTGTCTTCTAATTCTGAAAGACCAGAATGTGGAAGCCACCCGGCAGGTGGTGAAAGTGTATGCAGTGTATGGTGCGGAAGGAATCTGAAAACACCAGGACTGGCCATCAGCCTAATCTGGGGCTGACAGGGCCTTCAAGCAGAACTAATGGCTCAGTTACAGACCTCATTAGCAGTGGGATTTTACCCTTTTCCTTACTGTGATTGCAGGGCTTTTCCCCCTCTGCTATTGAGCAGAAGGAATTTTGTAACAATGTTAAATTATTTGCCATTTCCAAGAGGAGGGGGGAAATCAATTATAAAAGAGTCAGGGAGGGGGTAAAAATGAATTTCTTCATCATTGGTGCTGATCAGTGAAGAAGGGATTTTCCCCCTGCAGAGCTACTACAAAGAATAACAGTCCTTCTAGGGCATTTGTCTGGGAAAAAAAAAGTTCTCTCTGGGTGGTGACTAACTGCCATCTCCCACCCCTTTCCTGCAAAAGAGGCTTGGAATTCTTCAGTTCAACCTCCATCCTGGTGTAGCCTCCTCGATGTCCCAATTTGGGGCGCTCAGCAAAGGAGATTTTACGGGGAACCAGCCATGTTGTGCTCACCGTGGACGAATGCATACCCCTTACAAAATACAAATGCATTTTGTCCCTCCTGCATTTTTTTCTGGGGAAAGCCTGACTGCCCTTCCTTGTGATGAGTCTCTTTCTAGAAAATGGGCAAATGAACTCCCCAGCACCAAGCCTCCTTGTCTGCCCCCTCTCCGGTACTTAGCCAGGAGCCTCCTGCACTGCAAGCAAGTCTCCATCTCTGATCTCATAACCTCTGACAACTCGAATTGCTAACGATATTTCTGTTTGGAGAAACTTTTATAAAACATTACAATCAATTCAATTGCATTAACACACTTGAACCTCTAAGTTCACCAAGTGGAAAACACAATACTTCTCTATTACATCAAATGTCTGGTCAGATATATATCACAGAAAACTGAAACCAGAGGCACTGGGGGACCCTGTTTATCCCAACTTAGCAAAAGGAATTATCTGACAGTTGGAAATGAAAAACTACTAATAAACATTACGGTTTATTGAAAAGTTTACACAATAAGATTAAGGAAACTTCTGCAATATTAAGAAATGTATATTATCCTACTTTACCTTGCTTGGGGAATTCCTCAAGGATTTATTATTCTGTTACACCACCAAAAAGCCTGTGTTATGTTAAGGGATTCTGCCTTCCTGCCTGCATTCCGCATGAATCTAAAATTAAGAGGCAATCTTTCTTCAGCACGTTGTACTTCCCTAAATTAGGTTTGGTTTCCAGTGCAGAATTTGGAAGTCAGTGTTTTTCCTCCGGGTACCATTGGTGCCTAATAATAAATGCTCTAGAGAAAAGAGTCCCCTTTTCTCTAGTGCTTTCGTTGTTCACACTGAAATGTATGCACGTGAGGCTGGTGAGGATGTTGAAATGGGAAGCTGACCTCCAGGGCCCAGGGCCCTGGGTACAGAGCAGTGGGGAGGAGCCAGGGGCTGCTGCAGGAAGTAGTAGGGCCTTTGACCAGCCCGGAACAAAATGGTCCTTGGGGGTTTCAGGCTGCCGGAAAGCAGAGATCACAGGTTGAGTGGCCTGACCCATAACATGTCCTGCTTCCTGGACTGCCTTGTTCCCTGCTTTCCCAGCTCATCTCTCAATGGGTCTCCATTTGACCACCAGCAGCAGACCAATTCTCCCTCCAGGTATGAGAGACTTCAGGAGAATCAGGCTAGAGGATTCTGTCAGGATCTAAAGCTCCAGATGAGAAAAGAATCAAGCCCTTGACCAGCCATCCAACAACCTCTCAAGGTTCAGATGCCTCCACTATAAACAGAGGGTATTGATAACGTTGACCAGATGTAACCCCAGCCTGGGGGATCTACAGAGGGGCTTTCCAACCTTCCCAGGATGTGAGTTGAGTCCCCAGACTCATACACCTGTGGTCTAGATTCTGCTCCCCCATGATGTCTCTGTTCTGCCCCATATCATCCCAAGCGCAAAGCTCAACCCCTTGATGAGTGTCCACTGGAAATCCACTCACTCTGAGCATTAAGTGAGTTTCAGTAGAATCTGTGAAGAAGGGAGTGGTAAGGGCAATGGGGAGAGAGGAGTGAGAGGGGTCGCATCAGACAACACAAAGCATGCCAGCCTCCCACCCCATCCCCTCCCCTCCCCGTCATCTGTGCCAGTTCACTGATCATCCCACAGCTTATAAGTAGCACTGCTCATTCCACCACCCCAGTGACACTCCCTCTAGCAAGCACTCTTGTCTCTAAATTGTTTATGCAGTGGGGTAGGGGATAAAGCACCCAGAGTCATCCACACTCTCAGCCTCCTGGGAGGACCAACTGCAGGGCTTGGGGCAGATGATACAGCCTTTGGCAAGGATTTGAAGGCTTCTCTCCTCCACATTGCTAATTAGCACCTGCAGAAGCTGAATCTATAATCCTGGTGGAGTTCATGCCAGCCCAGTCTAAACAACAGGGTATTCAGATCCAGTTGAAGAGGATCCACGTGGAAGGCACGATAAGGAGATGTGCGTTATTGTCTCAAATATGCCTCACTCCTCGGGTAGCCTCTGGACATCTGTGTGCTTCTGAGTCTCGGTTTACCCCGCCTGCAGAATGGGCATCATTCTGCAGCCATGCTGACACTGAATGGATCTTCACCGGTGCTGGCATCTTTTATAATCTGAAACTCCAAACCAAAACTATTTTCCTGTCTCAGAATCATTTTATCTCACCAACCTGCTGCTGCGGCTGTTTCGTTCTTACCCCTCCTCTTACAATCGACTTAGGTAAAGACCCCTCTGTCTCTTGAACGCCCCACTCAATTCGAGGTATGAGGGCAGAGCTTGGCTCCTGCAGGTTAGCTCCTTTAGGACTTGCTTTCATCCACCCTGTTCATGTATGTTGGAAATGTCCCCAAATGCATTTTAATCTCCATCTGCCATTATAGGGAAATTTTCCCAAATTTTTTTTTATTATTACATCTTGTAGTTCTAGAACGTAATGTTTAACCATCAAATCTCAAGACAGGCTTGTACTTCAAGATTCCAAATCCTTCCTCTCTTGGAAATGTCTGCATCATGAACTGTTAGCTGAACACCCCAAAATGTAATGGTTTGCACTGGTATTCGACTGTATTTTTTTTTCAGCACAATAAAATTAACACTCAAATCTGACTTTCCTCGGGACCAGGCAGCCGCGTTTCTTGTCCAAGGAAGGCCATTTTACCAAATTGGACGTCTCAATGATGCCCTGATATCTCACAAAATTTGGGAAAAGTAGTCAGTGAAGCCCAATATAACAGAAACCACCCAAACACACAACGGTACCCACTAATCGTGACATTTGGGCCTAGTCTAGCCACAGCTTCCACATAATCTAAACCCTCTAATGTGGAAACCTCTAAACCCAAGCACCCCCGAGCTGTGTGGAAAAGATGAGGTGAGCTGCAAAGATGGGTAGGTTGCTAAAAACAACAGCGTTCATCTTCCTGAACATTAGGGAGAATCCTCCTTTTATCACAGAATCTCTGAGTGAAAAGAAACACCATTTTCTCCCCATTGTCCCATTTGCTCTTCACAGCTTCCTGTGAAGTCAGTTTTGTTCTGCCCATTTCATAGATGGGGAAATTGAGGCTCTGAAAAGCAGCGACTTGCCAGAAATCACAGTATTAGAGAGTTGCAGAGGTGGGAACTTGTACTCAGGTGTATCCAGATTTAAAGCTTTTCTCAATGGTTATTTGTAGTCCCATCTGCCCCCACTCCACTCCCATACCCACCCCCATCACCCAATGCCTGAATCCCTTCTGTGGCTGCCATATCTAGTGGCCATCTTGCACCTGCTCGAACACCTGCAGCGATAGAGGGCCTGCTCCCTTCTGAAGCAGTCTCCATCCCCCATCAGCACCCCTATTCTTTCTTGCCTCTCCACTGGGGAGAGCCAGGAAGACTTCCACTCCCACTGAGATGGGATGATAAGAGGGATGCCTTAGAGCTAGCTTCTAAAAAATTAAAATTAGAAACAATCATTCAAAATAAAGGGGAACAAAAACAGACAAAAAGCAACAGCCAGGAGCCTAGCCTGCTCCAAAGCACTTAATTTCCCTTTCCTAAGGAAAACAAGAATAGGTGAAGAGAGTGGGTGATGGAGAAGACATCACTCCTGGTACTCAATCTCCATGGGTCTGAGTGAGGTCGGCTGAACCATCTGGGAGATGGCTCCTATCGTCAAACCCAGGTGAACGTCCAGGGAAATGTGGATTGGCTTTTCTCACATCCTTACAGTGTGTCTAGGGGAAAAAACAAAAACAAAAATACTGCCACAAATTTTGTGGGTCAGCAGAGAAATGCAACAGTTCGACTGATTCAACTCAGCTAATCTGTTGCAGCCAGCTTTGCCATAATGTCTCTCACGTGCTTATGGTGTACCAGGATCTCTACTAGTATCTTTACCTGTCACTGCCTCTCTTAACCACCCTGGCAGGCAGATACTATTACTGTCTTTGTTTTATGGATAAGGATTTGAAAGCCTTCTTTATCTCTTGGCTCTGACTCAGTCATTTGCAACTGAGCCTCAGTTGCCCCATGCTGCTGGCAAGTAGCAGAGCTGGAATTTGACCCCACTGGGTTTCAGAGCCTGTGCTCTTAATCACTAGCTACACTGCCTCAGTATATTGTGGCTATAGGCATGTTGCTTACAAGACAGGCAAGTAAGCGTCTGCCAGTAACTTTTATGAGGGCAAAAGCAACCAACCAACCAACAAGCTAAAAAATCACATAGAAACCACAAGTCCAAAATCACTAAGTGAGAGCAGAGGCTGCCAAAAAGCTTCAGAATCTGTTCTCATGGTTAGTACAACATCAAAACCAAAAACTTGCAAAGTAAGAACCCAAAATGAAAATGTCTTATTTAGGAATAGTGAATAAGGGGCTTCCTAGGTGGCACAGTGGTTGGGAATCTGCCTGCCAGTGCAGGGGACACGGGTTCAATCCCTGCTCCAGAAAGATCCCACATGCCATGGCACAACTAAACCCATGTGCCACAACTATTGAGCCTGCATTTTAGAGCCTGTGAGCCACAACTATTGAGCCCATGTGCTGCAACTACTGAAGCCCACGCGCCTAGAGCCCGTGCTCTGCAACAGGAAAGGCCACCGCAATGAGAAACCCGCGCACCACAATGAAGAGTAGCCCCCGCTCGCCGCAACTAGAGAAAGCCTGTGTGCAGCAGCGAAGACCCAACACAGCCAATTAAATAAATAAATAAATAAATTTTATAAATAAATAAATAACAATACAAATGAACATATACGCAAAACGGAAACAGACTCAGAGATATAGAAATCAAACTAGTGGTTACCAAAAGGGAGAGAGGGGCAAAACAGGGGTATGGGATTAAAAGATACAAACTACTATGTATAAAATAGATAAGCAATAAGGATATATCATATAGCACAGGGAATTGTAGCCATTATCCAATAAAAACTTTTAATGGAGTATAATCTGTAAAAATACTGAATCACTATGCTGTACACCTGAAGTTAATGTAATATTGTAAATCAACCAAACCTCAAAAAAAATTAAAAATAAAATTTTTAAAGGAAAGGTAAATCCAAGATATCAACTGAAAATCTATTAGGAAATCTAAGAGTTTCAGTAAGATGACTGATTGCAGATATAATATATAAGCATCGATAGCTTTCCTATATATAAATCATAAGCCATTAGAAAATATACACCAAAAATAAATTAAAAATAAATAAATAAACAAATATTAAGAAAAAGAAAAGAAGATTTACAGGAAGGAAAAAAATCTCAATTATAATTGCAACAACAAAAAAGGAAAGAGACCTAACAAGAAATATGCAGGATCTAAGAGAGTAAATCTTTAAAACTACTGAAGGTGTATCAGGCAGTATAGGCTGAATGATGTTGCAGAAACAACCAGCACCAAAATCCCAGTGGCTTAACACAATACAAGCCTATTTTTGTCACCTGAAGTCAGTCTGGGTGAGTGTTTGAAGCATCTGTCCTCCTGTGTGGTTCGACAGTAGGCTTGCTTTGATCCTGCAATACCTCATGCTTCCATGATCACCAAAGCAAAGGAAGAAGACAGAGAGAATCACACATGGGTTTGTCATTGTCTCAGCCCCAAAGTGTCACATGTCACCTTTATTCATATTTCACTGGCCAGAACCAATTAGTTAGCCCTGCCATGTCCAAGAAGCTGCAAAATGTAGGAGAACAAACTAAATACTTGCTGAGCATTTTCTGCCCCAGAGTAAATGAAAGTCATATTATAATCTTGATATAAAAGACAATAAAGAGGGCTTCCCTGGTGGTGCAGTGGTTAAGAATCTGCCTGCCAATGTGGGGGTCACAGGTTCGAGCCCTGGTCTGGGAAGATCCCACATGCCACGGAACAACTAAGCCCGTGTGCCACAACCACTGGGCCTGCGCTATAGAGCCTGCAAGCCACAACAAGCCCACATGCATACAGCCCGTGCTCCTCAACAAAAGAAGCCACTACAATGAGAAGCCCGCACACCACGACAAAGAGTAGCCTCCGCTCGCCACCACTAGAGAAAGCCCCCACACAGCAATGAAGACCCAACACAGCCAAAAATAAAATAAATAAAATAGATAAATTTACTAAAAAAAAGACAATAAAGATATCAATTCTCCCTAAATTATGCCATAAATGTAATATAATCCCAAAGTACCAAAAGAATATTTCTTGGAACAAGACAAGTAAATCTAAAGTTTATATGTAAAAATAAACATATAAGTATAGCCAGAAAAATTCTGGGGGAAAAAAAAAGAGTA
Source organism: Hippopotamus amphibius kiboko (assembly GCF_030028045.1). Taxonomy (NCBI): domain Eukaryota; kingdom Metazoa; phylum Chordata; class Mammalia; order Artiodactyla; family Hippopotamidae; genus Hippopotamus; species Hippopotamus amphibius. Next base: position 31,007,083 of record NC_080186.1, read on the forward strand.
ATGGCATGGTGGCTGATCCTACTACACATTAAAACATATTACAAAGCATCAGTAATTAAAACAACTTGGTACTGAAATACGAATAGACCAACCAATCAATGGAGAGAATAGAGGGTCTAGAAATAGACACAAACATATACCGCGATTTAGTATATAATAAAGATGACATTTCAAAACAATGAGGAAATGTTTGATTATTTAATAAATAACGTTGGAACAACTGGCTAGCCATCTGGGGGAGAAAAGCTAAATTCTTACCTCACTTCTTATACTAAAACATATTCTGGGTAGATGAAAATAAAATTATAAAAATATGAAAGAAAACATGAAAATATTTAAAATATTTCAAATTTCACATTTGAAAATGTGAAAAATATTTTTAAGATCTAAGTAAGATACATATCCGATGAATTATTTTGGAATTAACAAATTTAACTACACCAAAACGTGACAATTTCTGCCAGATAAAACAAAAACCAAATCAAAAGACAATGGCAAATGGGGAAAAAGCTAATTTCCATAGTATTATGTAAGAGCTCTCAGAAACCAAGAAGAAAAGTCCAACAACCCAATAGAAAAATAGACAAAAAAAGAACACAAATGATTTTTAAACATTTAAAAACATGTTCAGCCTCAGTCACTAAAACAATGAACTATTATTTTTTATCTAGCAGATTGGCAAAAATTAAAAAATGTAATAATACCTAGTGTAGGTGAAGATATGGAGATACCAACATGCTCATGAAATATCAATAGGTGTAAAAATGGGTCAACTGCTTTGAAGAACAAATTGGCAATAAGTTTCAAATTTTCAGCCTACTTGATTTTTGAGCCACCAATTTTACCTCTAAGGATTTTTCTTACAGATATTCACACACATGTACAAACAGTATGTTTGCTGCAGCTTTTTTATGTGATCACCAAAAAAAAAAAAAATCCCTGAAAAACCTAAACATTCATCAATAGGGTAGCTAAACATGTAAGAAGTATAGTGAATGTTGTATAAAGAGACCTTGTAAAGAGACAGTAATAAAAGTAGACGCCCAAGGTGGGAGGGGAACACACACAGGAGAGACAAGGATAGGAGTAAGACTTCTCAATGTATTCCTGTTTCTACGATTCTGATTTTTGAATCTTTTGAATGTATTACCTATTCCAAAAACAAAACTGAATTGAAAAAACAACAAGAAAAAGAATGAGATCGATCTGTATATGCCAATACAAAATGATTTCCAAATACAACGTTAGTAGGGAAAAAAGCAAAGTTCAGAAGCCTGTCGAGTATGCTACCATTTATGTGGCAAAGTATATGCATTGAAAATGTTTAGAAAAATACATAAGAAACTGCTAACAGTGGTTTCCTCTGATAAGGAAACTAGAAATCTGGAGTGAAAGTATTACGTTTCATTTCGTACTCACTAATGCTTGTTTTTTAACAGGTAAATACAATACAATTTCAATTATTTAATCGTCAGATCAAAATCACTGGGCTAGAATCCACAGGATGAAATCAACAGAATCCCACAGAAACAGATGTAGAGCTGGTGTGTGGGATAAGTAAAATTAAAACAAACAAACAAACAAAACCCTAGCAGGGTAAAGAAAGAGCCCCCTCCCCCCACCCCTCCCACCCTCCCCCCACCCACCTTCGCCAATATTTAGTGACCTAAACTTTAGCTCCTAAAGTTTAAGTCCTAGAGGATACATCTGGCTGGGCACTCAGCTTTGAGAGAAGAGCAAGACTTCAGGGTCAAGTCCTCCAGTGCTTGAACCCTGATTTTGCCACTTATTAGCTGTGTGACCTCAGGCAAGTTCCTTCACCTCTCCGTGCCTTTTCTTCATTCCTTAAAAAAGGAATTATTACCCTTGCCCTCTGTTATGATGATTAAATGACATGATACAGGTAAGGGGTTTAAAGGCCTGGCAGGTAGCAAGCATTTAATTAGTAGTAGCAGGAGAAAGGTTAAATTAATTATTGTACCCTGGTGCTCTGGAATATTATTATATGGCTTTTGAAAAGAATTACATGGGGCTACGCCTGATAACGTGGAAAGATCTCCCGGCACATTCTTACCCGAAGAAAGCAAGTGAGAGACCAGAATGTATAAAAGAATTGCAACTTGTGGGGGCGGGAGGGTACCTATATCGCTTATGTTTTGATTTTGAATTTTTTTAAAAATCAAGTTGCTGTGAGTATTAAAAAGTCTGGAAGGCTCCATACCAATCTATAAACGGTGGTTATCTCTGGAGAGGACGTTTGCGGAAAGAAGGGCTGGAAGGACTTTCGCTTTTTACATTATGCGTCGTTGTATTGTTTGAGTTTTTCACGACTTAGCGTTGATCACTTTTTTGATTTTAAAAGAAATAACGTATTTTTTATTAGAAAATTAATGGGAATTAGGAATCAGCGGCAGGCTTCCGCAGCGGCCGGGCCGGGGAGGGTGGCAAGGCGCCGACCCTCGCGCGCTGGGCCAGCCCGCTGAAGCCGTGGAGGGCTGCGGGGGGCACACGGGGGCGCGGGAGCCGCAGGGACCCGGGGACCCAGGGGATCGGGCGGGGGAGGGGGGAGCGGCGCGGGGTGGGGACACCGAGGCGCGGGGGCCACGGGGGGCGCGGGGCCCCGGAACGCGCAGCCCGGGCAGGCCGGGCGCCCGCTGAGCCCGCGGGCCTCGCCGCCGCGCCATCAGCGCCGCCATCAGCCGCGCCGCGTGCGGCCGCGTGTCCCCCGCTGCTCGCGGCCGCGGGCCCCCGGCAGCAATAATGAGGCAGAGCGCCGTGACCGCGGACCCCGGGCTGCGCCGCCGCCAGCCGCGCGGGCGCCGCATTAGCATTTTCGAGGCCTTCCTGTTTGTTCTTTTGTGCTCATTTTCCAGCCCGAATGCTCGGCACATCGCGGGCCGCGTCCTTAGCAGCGGGGCCACCGAGGCAGAACGCGGCTGCCCAGGTTTGGGAAGCCTTGCCGGCCGCCTCCGGGGGACCCCTGCCTCCCGCCCTGCCCGGCCAGACCTCCCTGGGGACGGCCCGCCAGGGAAGAAGAGGCTGGGAAGGGAACCGGGCAGGGGCAGGCTTCGCCCCAAAATATGCCCCGAGTGCGGTCTTCTCCCTGGAAAGCTCCCTGCCATCGTCTCTGCAACTCCAGCCGGGGTGCACAGGCTCCGGAGCCCGACTAGTGTGGGCTTGGGTCCTGGCCCTGCCACGGAATGATATGGGACCCTGGTCTACGAACTCTTCTCTGTGTGCCTTGATTTCCCCACCTTAAAAAATGAAGCTAAGTACGTATCTCATCATAGTAAATGCTTGTAAAGCACTTATCTTAGTGCTTGACACGTTATCTAATTTATTCTTCAACAATCCTGAGAGGTGGGTATTAATACTGTCAGAGTAAATGGGGCTCAGAGGGGTGAAGTGGCAGAGGTCTTGACAGCTAGGGAGCTGCCGCACTGCTGGAAGAAGCAGCCAAGAGCAGAAGTACTTGGCTCTAAGGTAGACGAAGGTGCACACTCTGCGGCTGAAGTTTTCTGGCCCAGGAAGAAGATCAGGAACAAATGAGTTCAAAGGAGTGAGCTGGAGAAGAAGGCTATGTGTGGGGTGGCACCTTTTAAGAAGGGGCTAAGAAGTCCTGCCATTCAGGTTGTGTGCATGCACCTGCTGCCCCAGCATCAATCAAAAATTGCATCTGCCTCTTTCCACCATTCATGCACCAAGTATATGCTGAGCACCTGCAGTTAGCCTGGGGAAAGGATTGGGGGGAGGGGGAGGGGTGCAAAATCTATTACAAAGCTACAGTAATCAAGACAGCATGGCACTGGCGTAAGGATAGACATAGATCAATAGAATAGAATGAGAGTCCAGAAACAAATCTTTACATTTATGGTCAATTGATTTTTGACAAAGGTGTCAAGAGAATTCAATGGGGAAAGACTAGTCCTTTCAACAAATGGTGCTGGTACAACTGAATAGCTACATCATCTTACACAAAAATGAACTGAAAATAGATCATAGGCCTAAATGTAAGAGCTAAAACTATAGGATTCTTAGAAGAAAATATAGGAGTAAATCTTTGTATCCTCATGTTAAGCAATGGTTTCTTAGATATGACACCAAAAATGTGTGTGCACGCACACACAAAAAATTGAGCTACATCAAAATTTAAAACTTTTGAGCTAAAAAAAGAAAAAGACAATTCCCCAAAATAGGAGAAAATATTTGCAACTCATATATCTAGTAAGGGACTTGTATCTAGAATATACAAAGAACTCTTACAACTCAATAATGAAAAGACACATACCTAATTTTTTTTAACAGGGAGAGAATTTAAATAGACATTTCTCCAAAAGAGATATACAAATGGCAAATAAGCACATGAAAAGATGCTCAACATCATTCATTAGGGAAATGCAAATCAAAAATACCACCTCAAACGAATGGATAAAGAAGATGTGGCATATATATACAATGGAATATTACTCAGCTATAAAAAGGGATGAGATGGAGCTATATGTAATGAGGTGGATAGACCTAGAGTCTGTCATACAGAGTGAAGTAAGTCAGAAAGAGAAAGACAAATATTGTATGCTAACTCACATATACAGAATCTAAAAATGGTACTGATGACCTCAGTGACAAGAACAAGGATGCAGATGCAGAGAATGGACTGGAGAACTCGAGGTTTGGGAGGAGGCAGGGGGTGAAGGGGAAGCTGAGACGAAGCGAGAGAGTAGCACAGACATATATATACTACCAATTGTAAAATAGATAGCCAGTGGGAAGTTGTTGTATAACAAAGGGAGTCCAACTCGAGGATGGAAGATGCCTTAGAGGACTGGGGCGGGGAGGGTGGGGGGGGACTCGAGGCGGGGGGAGTCAAGGAAGGGAGGGAATACGGGGATATGTGTATAAAAACAGTTGATTGAACTTGGTGTACTCCCCAAAAAATAATAAATAAATAAATAAAATTAAAAAAAAAAATACCACCTCACATCCACTAGGATGTCTATAGCCAAACAGGTAGGATGTGGAGAAACTGGAGCCCTCATACACTACCGGTGGGAATGCAAAATGGTGCAGCAATTGGAAAACAGTTAAACATAGAATTACCATATGACTCAGCAAGTCTACTCCTAATTATATACCCAAGAGAACTGAAAACATATGTCCACACAAAACTTGTATATGAATGTTCACAGGAGCATTATTCATAGTAGCTAAAATGTATTAAAAACCCAAATGTTGATCAACGGATGAATGGAAAAATAAAATATAGGATATCAGTACAATGACATATTCAGCCAGCACTGTCCCCAGGTATTGGAAGTGCTCTGTATCCATGTGGAATGAGTGACCGAATGGAAGGTAAAAGCCGTCCAGCGACATTCCCCTGGGTCCCTGGAAACCATCTGTAGGCACAAGCAAAGTCCTACACTGAAGCAGCATTGTCACCAGGGAAGGAACCCTGGTTCCCCCACCTCCTGGCTGCGTGAGCTTGCGCTACCCTCTTGGAGCGCACCTACTCACCTATCACAGGGTGCTCAGTGCCTGCCCACCTCCCTCCCAGGGTTGTACGACTCAAATGGAGCGTGGCAGGTATTAAGTGCAATCTTCAAACTCAAGTGGCCAAGGAATCTTTTTATTTTCTTTAAGTAAGTATAAGTCCAGCTCTGAAGACCTGGCCCTCTAAACCATTGGAAATTGAATCAGGCATGACTGGGGCTCTTCCTTGCCCAAGGGTTACTCCGGGATCCTGGGGTCTTGGGCAGCACCAAGCCTCAGAGAGGCCCTCTGATCACTACCTGCCCTACTTGTTCCAAAGGACACGCCCAGGAGGTCCAGCCTCAGAACCCCTTCAGCCAGACAGCTCTGCTACCCTCATGCCACACAGCCAGCCTTCTGAGGTCATGGTCTCTCCCCTAGAAATGGGTCCCTGGGATCCCCTTGGAGGAACCCACTACCATCTCCCATTCTAAGTTCATGAAGGCTCTGTCTTCTCTCTCAGTGCTTTGAAAAGCACTCCCTACTCTCTAAGATAGCCAGCATCAATTTTTCAAGGAGCTTTGGCTTTTACAGAATAAGAGCCCTCTCTTTAGTCAACTCCTGCTTTGCCCCGTGCAAGAATCCCTGAGGCAGGGAATTCGAAGGGCCAGGCATTTGGCTTGGAGCATAGGGATTGGGGAAGAGAAAAAGAAAAGCACAATGCATTCATATGTCAAAAATAGATTCTGCCACAAGCATGCACCAAAAAAGCTCTAATAGACCGTGAAAGGCCATGCCTAGGGTAGGAGTTACTCAGCTTGCCGGGGGATGGGGGGCTTCAGGTACCTCCATGTGGGGACATCATTTGGGAAATGCCTGCCACGGTAGGCCATTAACAAATAATAGTTTGTGGAAGGAATGAAAGAACACAGAGGACTGACTTCTTGAGTCCCAAGCAGCAAGATTTTCTGACTTAAGCAGGGCCTTCATCCAAAAATCAGTCACTTGACACCCAACATCAGCCTTGGGGCTCTCTTTGGCTCCTCTGTTGTTCTAGATCAAGGGCAAGATCTGCAGCCCAAGTGCCAGTGCTGACTGCCCCCACTGGGCTGCTACTTAGGAGAAAACATCTTGCTGAGCCATCCTGGGAATACCCACAACCATCCTGACATTGAACTAGTGCTTCCAAATGCCAGGCACCCTCCTCTCTTCGAGATGGTATTTCTCTTAATCTGCAGGAGAGTCCTACTGCATTCCTCTGTTGACACTGAGAAAACAATAGCACAAAGAGGCGGGTTCAACCTGCATCTGTCTGACTCCAGAGACTGTGTTCCTAATCTCCCCTGTACATACTACCTCCGGCTGTTTTTAAAAAGTTTGGAAATTTATCCATGATGGGAGAAGCAAATTCAGTAGCTTTGCAGGGAGACAATTACTAGCTTCTAGGGGTTTGGGGAGAGGGTCACTCAGCACTGGCCCACAGAGCACCAGCCCACAGAGAACCAGCAGGGGGCTGAGTCACAACAGCCCTTGTGTGTGTGTGGTACTGCCCCTCATGTTTCAGACTGCCCCATGGTTCTGGGGCACAGAATACAAGATCAAATGCCCAGGTAGTCCAAACCACATCCTACTTCTGCTCAAACATCTTTAAGGCTTTCCTATCACCCCACAACAAGACCCCTCGCCCTCTTCCAATCTTCTGTGGAACAAGCACTGGTCTGGAGTCTGGCAATCTGAGCTCTGTTTTCCTCCTGGGATCTAGGGTTCCTCCTCTGAGAAATGAGCATCTGCATCCCTCAGCCCTTCCAGTTCAAATGGCTTGACTCCACGGGTACCTCTGCAGCCTCATCTCCCAGAAAGCCCCTTCGCATTTCACCCAAAGCACTAGCCTTGCCCTGGAATCCTCATGCCTCCTCTCCCCTGGGTCTTTGTTCATGATGACCCTTCCTGTAAAATCTTCTTCTCTCCCATCTCTGCCCACCCAAATCCTCCTCTTACTCCTAGCTCCAGCCCAAACATCACTTCCTCCAAGAAGCCTGCTTCCATCCCAAGAGGAAGCCATCTCATCCCCTCTGCACTCTCCCAGCACAATGTTTGTGGCTCTCCCTTCTTTTTGTGGGGTTTTATGCCATCACAAGAGGTACAATATTGTTTGGGTCAAACATGCAGGTTTGGGGAATTCCCTGGCGGTCCAGTGGTTAGGACTCCAAGCTTCCACTGCAGGGGGCCAGGGTTCAGTCCCTGGTCCGGGAACTAAGATCCCGCAGGCTGCACAGAGCAGCCAAAAAACAAACAAACAAAAAAAGATGCAGGTTTTGAGTCAAACAGACCTAGGTTCAAATCCCGGTTCCCTAGACTGTGATGATCTTGGACCAATGACTTAATGGTTCTGAATTTCACTTTCCTCGCATGTAAAATAGGAGTAACACAGCATCTTCCACAGAGGGTCATGGTGAAGATTAAACAAAATGATGCACATAAGAGCTCAATAAATAGTTTGTATTACTATTGTCTTGTCTTTCTCTTGATGCAAGCTCCTTTGAGGACAGACATAGCATCTTTCTCATCTCCTTAGAGCTCAGCACAGGGTCCTTCTTGAACATGGTTAAATATTTTTAGAATAAATGAAACCATGAGAAGTAGTTTCAGGCTGTACACCTATGTTCATAGCAGCATAATTCACAACAGCCAAAAGGTGGAAGCAACCCAAGTGTCCATCAGCAGATAAATGGATAAACAAAATGTGATATTTACATAAAATAGAATATTATTCAGTCTTAAAAAGGTAGGAAATGCTGGCATATGGATGGATGAAGCTTGAGGACATTATGCTAAGTGAAATAAGCCAGTCACAAAAAATAACTATATGATTCCACTTATACAAGGTACCTAGAGTAGTCAAATCCATATAAACAAAAGATGGAATGGTGGTATCCAGGGAGGAGGGGAGGGAGGAATGGGAGTTGTGTTTAATGGATACAGAGTTTCCATTTTGCAAGATAGAAACCATTCTGGATTGGTGGCACAAGGTTGTGAATGTAGTTAACATTATTGAACTATACACTTAAAAATGGTTAAGATGGTAAATTTTATGTTATGTATATTTTATCCCAATTAAAACTAAATAAAATAACACTGACAACTTGTTCAGGCCTTAAAAAAACAGTAGATTTAGGCTGAATCCCTCAGCTGTCTCTGTAGGAACAGAGCAGCTGAAAAGACGCGCTTGAAGTTTAAAATGTTTGGGTGTAAAATTTGTTTTAATGTCTGTGAGCCACTCATATATACATGTGCTCTGAAAGAGCTCATTTTTCTTCTCCTTTCTGCTCTGAAGGGTGACATAGAGATCATCCGCACAGGAAGGATCTGAACGACCTGCTGATTACAGGATAATACTCATACAATGAGGTTAAAAGCACTGGCTGAAAAGTTCTTTCATAAAACCTGCTACATGAGAAGAGAAAATAATTTATGAGAACACGAACAATTAGCACTTTGTAAAAAAGAAATAATGCACTTAACTTGATCCCTGTATTTAACATCAATTAAAGATTATCCTCATGAATGAAACTCGACCTGGAAATTAACAAGGGATTTAAACTGCATTATGCAAGCGCAAGATAGAAACCAAGAAGCCAGTGCACCAGCTCAGGGCTCCCAGTATTCCGCTAGAAGGGCATCTGTACAATGAAGCCTGACCATTTCTTCACATTTCTCTGAGCTGCAAGATGTGGCTGCAACATATAAGAGCATTTGTTTCAGCCCCAAAACCCAGTGATAAAAATCCCTAGGTAGTTGCAAGCACAAGGTTGGCACCCTTCATTTTTAAAAATAACTTCTGGGTCATTTTTTTACTGATAAAACTAACCAAGAGATTCCCTTAAAAAGGATGTCTGCACTGCTTCTAGATTTGATTCTGGATCATTTCCATAGAACTATTCAAGTGAATCTATAGGGTGAGGCTAGATCAGAAATTATATTGTGGGTCACCTAGCTTCTTCCATATTACAGAGCATTTTATTCCCTAAAATAAGCAGTTCAAAAGATGTGAAATGGATCTTAGAAAATGAGTGTGGACTCTAGCTATTTATGTGCATTTTTTTTTAAATAGTTACCATGTACTGAGCCATACACTGTGCTAAGCAACCCACAACCCACCAGGCCAGTTTTATTATCCCCATTTTACAAATGAGAAGACTGAGGCTCAGAGAGTTCCTTTATTCAGGTTCACGTGGGCATATCTGGGATTGGGATCCAGGTTCCTCTGTCTCCAGAGCGCACTGGTGGTCACTACCCTTTACCATGGAGGGCAGAGATGACGGCAGAAGCATAGAAACCCTCAAAGAAGACAAGCACAAGCCCCCCTTCCCCCGGAATGCCCCAGAGCCTGTATCTAGAACCAGAGGCTGAGCTCTCTGTTTGTCTCTTGATACAAAGCATCCCGCTGCTTCCCAGGGGACATGTCAGGACCATGGCTCTGATGCTGATTGCTAAGAATTGCCCCACTGGGAGGAAGCAGAGAGCTTCTTACCATCATTCAGACCCCCTGCAAGAAAGGGTCTTGTTCACAGCCCCATGAGAGATTTGGCTTTGTGGGTTTTTTTTTTTTTTTTCTATCACTGTCACTCTTGCTACATCCAAGTTTTCTGGTTATTGTTCCTAGTGCTGGATCTGGGGACAATTTACCTCTTTGCTGAGAGAAGAACTCGGCTCTCACAGTCCTGGCTTGGTGTGTGTGTGTGCAGAGCACAGGCTTCCCCATTGTTATCTTGGGAAAGAGAAAGCAGATGTTAACTGTTACCCCTTGAGAATTCACCTTGCTGTGCAGTAAAAGATTGCATTATTAACATCCCAAAATCCTTCCACTCTTGTACGCATCTTAGATGGGAGTGAGTTTTTGAAAATTCAAAAATGTGGAGAGGATGGAGGTGGCAGAATTTTATTAAATTGGCCCAGGGCAGTTTTGAAATTTGAAAGTTTCTCACTTTCCATGGCTCTGGGCCAACTCACAGCCAACTTGGTTGAGCAGCTTGTACAGAGGTTTCTCGGTGGGTAGCCCTCTCCATCCTCACAGAGGGTGAAGGGCAAGTACAGTGGGTACCCAGAGAGGACAGATTTGTCCAGCTCCAGCTGGGCACACTGGAAAGAGGGCACAGTGGCAAAAGGAAGACACTCCGTAAGACTTCACAGTAAATGCATTAAATATTAGTTAAATTAATGGACTCTTTTTTTAAGACAAATAATTCTAAAGCAATTTCTCTTTTATATAAGCCAGCAATGAAACAGCAGTTTCTTCCTCCTCTGATCTGGCTGACCCATTGGAAAGTAAGAGCTGGGGGTTTTTTTGTTTTTGTTTTTCACTCTATTTTGAAAAAAAGAGAGAGAGAGAAACAGCAAAGCCAAACAGCCACTCATTACAAAACTGTAAAATAATTCTAAAGGGTATTTCCCAACATACAAATGTGCTTTGCAGCAAAATAACTTCAAGTTTCTGTGACAATAGAGCACAGTGATTAAGCCCAGGGCTTTGAAATCAGGAGGACTCAGGCTGAGTTCTGCTTCTGTTCCTTTCTAGCTGTGTCTCCATAAGCAAGTTAATTAACCTCTCTGAGCCTCAATTTCCTCCCCTGCCAAATGGGGGTGACAACAGCACCTACTTTATTGATCTGTTCTGAAAGTCAAATAAGATAATGGAGACAGAGTACACGGTACCTGGCGCATACTAGGTGCCCAAGAAACGTTAGCTGCCTCCTACTGACATTTCCATTATTGTTATTGTTAGTGAGGTCATTTTTGAAATACATTGGCCCCCAGATGTAGTAGCATCCACACATCCTGCCCTGAAGCCAACAGCTGGGATTTGGTTTTGCGTCGCGAAATAGATCCAAGGAACTGCAAAATAAAGGCCCCCTCCAATAGGAAGAGTTTCTCCTCCCCAACCCTCACTCCCACACCCCCGGTTTTGATCGCAGAATTCCCAGCTACTGAAGATTTACTAAGGACATTTGGGGGCAGGGAGAAAAGAAAGTCAAAATAGAATCTATTCCTGTAATTAACTGCTTAACTACAGCTTTCAATTAATGGACTCTTTTAAAGAAGAGAGGAATGGATACCCACCATCTCTGATCTGTCTTCCCAGAGGTGTTTCCCTAGCCCAAGCGCAAAGTGCTACCCGGAGGAAACTCGGGTGAGTCCTCACACCTCCTGAGCCTCAGACATCTGAGGAAGGAAGACCCAGGTGGGTTTGTTGTAAAAGATGGGGTCAGCAGAGCCCGAAGGGGGTGATGGACGTTTGTGCAAGACGGCACAGATCAGGATGAAACCCAAAATGATGATCTCAACGCGAAGTAACCGGCCAGGTTAACTGACCCAGAGCCCATACTCCCCGAGCATTTGGGGAAAGGGAGTTTGCCGAAGCCACAGCGCCTGGTGTGGGAGGCTGAGCGCCGCTCTCTGCAGAGGGAGCTGTGCAGGCGCTCCCCCGCCCGAGTAGACAGCCATCCATCAGCAGCGGGGACGTGAACTCGGTCGCCTCCTCCCCCTCTCCCCTCCCCAGCAGGCTCCGAGGAGCCGAGGCGGTGGCGGCAGCGCGAGGAACAGAACGCGCTGCAAACTGCTTGGCTACCCCTTTGCAACACTGACGCCGCCGACACAAGTTTTTCCATTTCCCTAAACAGCCTCTCCGGCTGCCAATAAAGACGGTGGCTCTAGGCCCAGGCACGCGGTCAAAGAGGGCCTTATCCAGAGGATTCGGAGAGGCCCCCTTCGCCAGCCCGGAGCGCGCGCTGGGACCTCCGGGGACACTCATCTTCCCCTCTGCCTGCTTGGCGCGCACTCCGGCGACCCGGGCCGATTGCACGGCTGTGCGGAATAATTACCGAGTAATTTGATGGCGGGCCTGATAGGTGCCAAGTCCAAGTCCCCTTCGAAATCGAATTCCGCCGCCTTCTGCGTTCGAAGTGGGCAAGGCACGGTGAACGCCCGGGATCCCACATTCACAGGGCTCTGGGGAGGGTATGCTCTGAGCCATTGCGGCCTAAGCCGAGTTGACAGGCTCCATTAGAGAGCGGTTCTGTCATGGAAATTGTGATCTTAACAGAGGGGTATGTGATGGATACCAATTACTGGACCCAACCTACACTGCCTGACAGGCCCCTTTCCCTGCTGACTTGATGGGATCAGGGGATGTTCTCATCACCATTCTCTTAACTCCACAGACCTGTCCTCATCAGACCTGACCTGCAGGGCCTGGATTGGGGAAGGCATGGCTTGGAAACCCACAGCGAGGAAAAACAATGCCCCTTCAAAGCCTGACCCAACTCCTAGGACTTAATGACCCATGTATTCTACCAGAAAGCCTCAGATGCCTCTCAAAATCCTGCAGAACTTTGCAAGGACTCTTAGATCTAAAGTAGAAAAGTCTTTTGAACAGGTCTTGCAGCAGCAAGAGTCCTGGTGTGGGACACCTGGATGCTCAGGAGTGACCTTGACAAAGGCCTTCCCCCTGGATCCTCAGTGTCCCCACCTCAAGTGCCATGACAAGGCCCAATTTCTCAGAACCTGGAGTAGATGGGGTCTGTCCCTGACCAGTGCATAAAGATGGCCGCTAAGCCAAGACAAATCCAGGTGGAGGCCCCTTCCTCCTAGAAAGCAGAGAAGCCGCCAGGAGAGAAGGAACTGGACTGAAGAAAGGAGGAGAGAGGGTGTTTGCAAACCTCACCTGCCCAGGAGGCAGCTTCCAAAAGAGTAGCACAGGAGCCCTGAAGGCAGAGACTCTAAGACTTGGATCCCAAAAGAAAGAGGCCAATAAAACAAATCCATGAATTCATATCACACACTCCGAGACAACAGGACTGACCCCAGCCCCCGGGGCCCACCTCCCCGCTACTCCGGGAAGGACAGTATTTGCCCCACCACCACCTCTGCACAAACAAACCTCTCTCTCCAGTGGCTGGACCCAGGTCCCGAGGGGCCAGCCAATCGCTGCTCCCCAAAGGTGCGGCCGTGGGGATGGGGGGAGGAGGGGTGACTCAGCCAGCCACTGTGGATCTTGGGTGGGGGAGCGTCGCCGTGGCTAAGAGGTCGGCAGTGACTGACCCAGGGTCACCACGCCCCTAGTGCGAGGCTCAGAACGCCCAAGTCTGGGGCAGAGAGAAGGGAGAAGCCTTAACCGTGGGCCCCATCTAAAAGGACCAGATCGGGATAGGCCAGGTGGTCTCCCTGCGGGCCCTGCGCGCGCGTCCCCGGTTGCCAGGGCCGAAAGCGCCGACACCCTGCGGAGGTCCTGGAACCCGGGCCGCGCCCTCGGACGCCGCGCCGGGAGAACCCGGAGCAAGCCCCCGCTCACTTCAGGCAGGGGCGCCTGGACTGCTTCCAGCAGCCCTCTTCCTTTGGTCACTTGGACCACGTCACCCCGGGGTTGGGTGCCCACCGCCGCGCTTCCAGCCTCCGGCCGGACCCTCCGGAGCGTGGCGGCGGCGATGCCCGCCTGAGCGCCCGCGGGCGGCGGAGACCAAGGCTGCCATCTAGCGGGCGCGGCGGGCGGGCGGGCGCCGGGGGGTGCCCGAGCCGGGCCGAGCGCCGAGGGCTCCCGGGGTCCGCGGCAGCCCGGCCGGGTTTGGAAGCCGAGGGCTCGGTGCGAACTTCAGCACGAGCTGTGTGACCTTGCACAAGTCCCCGACCCTTTTGGAATCAAACCTGCTTTCCTGGTAAAACGGAGAGGGTGCGACTTCTCTGCTCAGGGTCGTCGGGAAACACGAGACCGAGAGGGAGGCGCATGCCCCTTCCTCCAGGCCAGCCCTCCGCGCGCCCGCTCCACACCCCACTCCTGCCCAAGCGCGTCTCGAGCAAACCCAGGTCCCCCCAAAGACGCGAGAGGAAGGCGGCGCCGCAGAAAGCCAGCAAAGCAGGAATCCGCACTGAACAGCAGGATCCTTTTCTAGGAATTGTAAACCCAGAATTGTAAATAAAATGCTAATGATTTATTCGTGCTCAAACTCCGGGGGCTGCGTCGCAGCTTTTGAAGACAATTCCAAGCGAAGCTTTCCAGGAAGGCGGGCCTCCCCGCGGCGCCTTCCAGGGCTCTCCGGGGGCTCACAGGCGGTGATTCTCTGTGGAGAGCTCTGAACTGCCCTTGACTGAGACCTGGATGGGGTCAGAGGAGGACTGGTCTTTTTCCTTCAGTCCACAAATGAGTCAGACCCCTCAGCATTCACGCATCATTCATTCAACAAATATTTACCCATCACCAAGTACCTACCAAGCCCTTAGCTGAATACTGGTGATCAAAACGGACGTAGAATTCACATTTGGTTGTGGAAGGTTGAGTTAATAAATGATGCACGAAATAAATCCATGCAAATTACAGTGAGTGCCGAAAGAAAGAGAAAGAAAAGAAAGAAAGAAAGAAAGAAAGAAAGAAAGAAAGAAAGAAAGAAAGAAAGAAAGAAAGAAAGAAAAAGAAAGAGAAAAAACGAGTATAGGTTTTTAAGTTCCAGGATGGCTTCCATAAAAGTTCTGGAAGCTTCCAGAGGCTCTGGGGGGTGGGGCTGGGGGTTGATCCTGTAATGGGACTTGAGCGTCCTAAATATTTTAAGGTATTTCCTCAACGAATGGTATTTTTAAAAAAAACCTTAAAATTAACTCAGCAATATGTATATACGTCTGCTGCCACCATGGTATCCATCCTGATACCTGACCTGGCTGGGTAAGGTGGGGGTCACTGAGCACCTGCAGGTGGAGGAGAACACAGACAGCCCATCAGACTGCTGTCCAGCCAGCCCAACCCATGAGGCAGCAGAGACAGCCTCACTTTCAGCTGCTTCTCCCAAAAAAGCAGGAGGCTCAGAGCCAGCAGGAGAAGCTTCAGTGGCTACAAACACTACCGCTCAGAGCAGGAGACATGGAGCAGCCCCACCCAGGTCTCCAGAGCTCCCTGCAAAAGCACATTGCAGGCCGTGTTTGCTTTTAATAAGACCTCTCTTTCCCACATTCCCTTTCATGTAATTTCTTGAGAAATGGTGAGTCTCTAGTTAACACTGACCTTTCTAAGGTCTTTTAGAATATAAAACGCAAATGTACTAAGGATGATAAAGAATCCTGCCTCCATTACTAAGCTGGTTTTTGCATTTGTTATTGATCTCCTGCTGTGGACTGACTCTATACTGGGTCCTGGGGATGTAAGACAGATAAAACAGCTCCTGACCCCAGGGTGCTCCCAGTCTAAGTCAGGCTCTTCCTTTGCAAAGAATTCTGGGTTTCCCTTCCCTGGCCTGGCTGTGTGGAGATCTGGACCCCAGCACAATCCTGTGTCCTTTAAATTAGTGTATGTTTTGAGGGAATTCATAAAACAATCAGGTCCCTAATACAATAAAAAGACCATGGCATTTAATTAGAGCAGCCAGAACCAACGTCCAAAAAGGAACCTCTCTGGGGCACCCTTATTCCAACATCCACCCTCTAGGCTGAGCTATATCACGCTTTATTTCACAGGGCTTGGTTCTAATAGATTTCTTCAAGATAATTTCCTTGTTAAAAATATATATATACGAACAATGAAAATGAATGAAATTCAGCTCCAGGAAACAACATGGATGAATCTCATAATGTTGGGGCCGAGAAACAAAACACAAAGGAACACATGTATACAAGATGATTCCGTTTATCCAAAGTTTAAAAGCAAGCAGAAGAAAGCTAGTTGGGTGGGAAGATTATGCAGAAAGGCAAGGAAATGATCAAGATAGGGATTACTTCTAGGAGGAAGAGGGTTGAGATAGGCGAGGGACATATGGTGGGCTTTAGGGAAGCTGGTAATACTCTAGTTCTTAACTTGGACTGTGGTTGCAATGGTAGTTGCTCTATAAATTATCTGTCAAATCATATCTGTGTTTTATTCACTTTATATGTGTGATAGCTCACAATAAAAATGTTCAAGAAAAAGGAAGAAAAGGAACATCCAGCCTATTTTTAAAATGCATTATAATTTTTTCAAGCTGAATTCTTCAGTTTGGGTGTATATACCCTGCCTGAATTCTCTATAACTGCTGTATCAACCCTTTGTTTGATTCTCTCATGTGACTGCAACAAGTTCTAATCCTGACTCAGCTTTATAGATACAAGGATGGGGAAGATCTCAGTCCAGGAGACTTGAATTCTTGTTCTATAGTGTTACTAATTCACTGTGTGACCTTGGGCAAGTCCCTTCCCTCGCTGGGCCTCAGTTTCCTCTAGTACACAATGAGGGGATTTAAAGGAGATGATTTCCCCAAGCCTGTAATTATGTGAGAGGTACCTAATATGTTGGATGAGGTTTTCTCTGTTCTAGAAACCCCCTTCCATCTCCCATGGAACCCGTACCTTGGAGCCAAGCAGATCTCACAGTGAGGTCACATTGCAGAGGAAGTGAGTGCACAGCCTAAAAGCAACACCAGCAAACACCCAAGGTGGCTGTCTGAAACTGCCACAAAGGCTGTTCCTGAGAGGTGGGCACCCCATCTCTCACCACCTCCCAGAATCCATGCCCAGAGAATCACAGCATGGTCAGTTCTCAGATGCCTCCCCTTGTCAGAGGCAAGAGCTGTCTTTGGGCCTGATGGCCCTTGGGGACATGAATACCGCTAAAATCCCATTGATTAATTGGGTCCCACCCTTGGATCAATGGCTGGCATTAGGCAAGCTTAGCACCATTTTATTAGTCTGGCTGCCCTCTTGCAGATGTTATAGATGAAGAAATAAAACGAGGAGCAGAGGGAAAAAGGACAAAATCATTAGTCTGAAAGGAGCAAAAGAGCATCTTCTCTATTTTGTATTCAGATTTAGAGCTGCACTGGGAGCACACACAACAATCCATTTTTATGCTGTTTCCAGAAGCTCAGTTCAGCCTCCTGATTTCCCACTTTGCCTGATAGCTAAGCTCCCAGGGGCATCTGATCCATAGCAAGGGCCAGCCTGGCCTCTGAAGCCATTCCAGGACCCCCCCCCCCAAACACCTAAGTTCCCATTCATTCATTCGTTCATTCATTTCTTTTTTTTTTTTTAATTTTTGGCTGCATTGGGTCTTTGTTGCTGCACGCGGGCTTTCTCTAGTTGTGGCGAGCAGGGGCTACTCTTCATTGTGGTGCGCGGGCTTCTCGTTGCAGTGGCTTCTCTTGTTGCGGAGCACGGGCTTCAGTAGTTGTGGTGTGTTGGCTCAGTAGTTGTGGCACGGGGGGTCTAGAGCACAGGCTCAGTAGTTGTGGCACATGGGCTTAGTTGCTCTTTGGCATGTGGAATCTTCCTGGAGCAGGGATCGAACCCATGTCCCTCTCATTGGCAGGCAGATTCTTAACCACTGTGCCACCAGGGAAATCCCGTTCATTCATTTCTCACAAAGGCAGGAGGCTTTTGCCTGATGTAGGGAAACAGGCTTAACCCTTCACCAGATAATCCATCTTGAAGAGTCCTATTTGCACTGAAGGTACTGGCCCTTCCACAGGACTTGCAGAAAAGCCTGCTACACAGATGGTCCCCACCTTGCCAAAGCTTTGGTTCCAGCAGAGGAAGCCCACAGCCTCTGCTCACTGAAGCTCTCCAGAGACACGCTTTGAATTAAGATCAGAAATGCTTTTAAAAGACTTGGGTCCCTGGCCTTCTAATGATGACCTCTTCCTTAATTTTGTGATGGCTTCATCTGCCTCCTTCCATCATCGAGGTAGCTATAAAAAGCTAAATACCTCCTACTAACCCCATTAGGATGAAAGCGGAGGATTTTATTATTCATTTTTAATAGGAAGAGGCTCAAACTCCCCCAGGAAGTGTAAAAGGTAGGGTTTTGATGTATCTGATGTGGAGAGGTTGCAACAAAGCAGAACCCCCGAGAATGGGAAAGCCTTGTTAGAGGACGAACAGGAAAGACTGGGGTGACTGGCTGCTGCACAGAAGGCAAGGATCTCAGGCAGCCTCAACCAACTCCTCCAAGGTGCTGAGCTCCTGGGCGCGGACTGATTTCAGAACCTGGTTGGGAATCCAGGAATAACCTAAATCCCCTAGAACACTGTCTCCTGATAATTGTCTGTTAAACATTTGCAACTCACACACAAAGGTAACTAATCGGAATGGTTCCCTCCAGGACCACACCATTCATAACAGTAATAAAGCCCCTGCCACAGACAGCGTCATTATCCAAACGCCATTAACGTCAATACTCGTATCAAATGCCATCTGGCAAAGGAGCCTGCAAACCTAAACCCCTCCTACTCTGGGACTTTGCAGCCTGGTGGGGTGAGGGTGGCCAACAGCCCTCCACCTCCGCAGCCTGATGTGCAGGACAAGCCTGCCTGGGAATCCAGGGCCCAGCCAGCAGGCTGATCCCAGGAGGGGACCGAGGTATACAAGGAAGAACAGGACAGAACGGGCAAAAACATCTAA
Source organism: Hippopotamus amphibius kiboko (assembly GCF_030028045.1). Lineage (NCBI taxonomy): Eukaryota > Metazoa > Chordata > Mammalia > Artiodactyla > Hippopotamidae > Hippopotamus > Hippopotamus amphibius. The sequence continues at coordinate 31,025,956 of NC_080186.1, forward strand.
TTTATTCACTGCTGTTGACTTTTCTTCAAGTCTTAATTATGAGGATACAACCAACTGCTCCTTCACGTTGTCATAATAGGAAACTGATTGAGTATTTATATAAACCTCGAAGGAATCATTGTTTGGAAGAGAAACAGAACTTAACCACCCACCAGTCCTCGGGGTTGCCTTGCAGACAGCGTCACATCCAGAACCCTATACTTAAGTTGAAAGAGCTTTCTGCAGGGAGTAATTAGGTGACCCCAGAACACAAGTTCTTCCTGGAGAGAGAGGCTGGGTGCTTGGGGCACAACTCAGCTCCTCCTCTGGGCTGGATCCTGTTTCTCCAGCTTCTGCACCCGTGTCACCGGGTGGCCGTCTGAGAACCAGGGGCCACCGGGCCAAGAAGCCATCATCCCTGAGTGTGGGCATGTGAAGGCAAGGCAGAAGGCAGGAGCCTTGTAGGTGTGGGCTTGTTTAAGTGGTGCCGAGCACAGGCAGGAAGAAATACAGGAGCAGGCTTCAAGGAGATCCTCGCAAAACACGCTGAACCTCATTTTTCCCTCTGTCGACTGTAGCTATTATGATTATAAATATCTATAAATGAATCAGTGCATACCTGCTGCACGGGGTTATGGTGAGAGTTTTTTGCGTGAAGCAGTAATGCTGCTGCAGATGGTGGTGATGCTGTTGATGGGTACCATTTGTTGAGTTTAATATGTGCCAGGTACAAGGCTGAGTGCTTCGTGTTTTATCTCATTTAATCCTCACCACAATCACGTGAGGTTAAAAAGTATTGATCTCCACTTTATACAAGATGAAACAGAGGTTCAGAGAAGTTAGGTAAGCTACCTAAGCTTACCCTAGCTAAGTAATCTAATAGGTAAGAGAGCTGGAGTTTGAGGCCAAATCTATCCAGCTCTAGTGCCCAAGCACTTCACCACTATTCTGCCCTCCTCCCAAAAGCATTCTGTAAGCTCTGATATACTGAGCACAGGATCTTGAGTTAGAAGACCAGGGTTCCAGTCCTGGCTCCACCAGTTCCTAGCTGTGTGACCTTAGGTTGGTCACTTTGCCTCTCTGGGTAGCAGTTTATCTGCCTGCCCCACAGAATGGCAGTGATGCTCTTAGGAGATGAGGGCTGAGACTAACTGCTCTTTCTTATGGGTAAAGCGCTACACAGATGAAAAGAGCAGCCACGACGAGCCTCGCTCCTAGGAGAGCAGCATGGACCAGCAGTAAACAGCTGGGAAGCAGTGCAGCAACTGCAAAGAGGAGTGGCTTTGGGGAAGCACCAGGGAAGGAGGCTCTGCTTGAGCCCAGGGTCTGAGGCAGCCAAAAAGCAGAACAACTGTTTCCAGCCACTGTGGGCTCTCTAGAGAGCAGACAAGAGCCAGGGAGACGCGAACTGGGCCACAGGCTAAGGACAGGTGTTTAGCCCACACAAGCCTATCGGGGGACAGTGCACTCCCAGAACCAGGGCCCTGGGCAATGGCAGTGAGAACATAATTGCCCTTAGCAACAGCCACAGCACCTTTCATACTGACACGTGACTGGCTGGTAGCAGCACTTAGAAATTCTCTGACCTGTACTGTCTTAGTGAAAGTGAAAAAGGTATTGTAAGGCAGGAAGCTCTTCTCTAACCCTACTTTTAAATCCTTTTGCAAGACATACAAGACTCAATAAATTCAAAACGAAGAGAAGCGAGCTTTCCAGCATTGGAATCATCCATGCACAGCCCACCAGGGCTGTCCCGGGGAGGAATTCCTTCATTGAGAGGGAGGTCTTCAGTCCTAGAGATGTGGTTCTATAGCCACACTTTGTAATTGTCCAGCACAAAGCCTTTATATGGAGACAGACTTGAAGAGGAGACTCAGCTATTTTCTGGAAGAATGGAAAACTTTGACACCAATACAGTACTGTTCACATTCTATGTAGCTCCTGTGATAAAGTCAAATCATCCCATATCCTCTTGGGGCCGGCATGGTGGACACTTGCCAAGGATGGGGGTAGGTTTGGAGAACAGGACAGGGCTGGGATTCCCTGGCCTGGGGAAGCAGAAAACACCACTGCTAGAGGGGGGCAAAGTCAGAATGCAGTTGAGAGTCCAGAGCAAGGAGACAAGTCCAGCAAGGCAGGTCAGGATCTAATGGGAAATCTGTGTAACTGCATCAAACGCCAGCCAGCATTTAGAGCTCACCTTTACAGCCCATGAGGACGTGACTTGTGGCTTGGTCAGCCCTGTTTAAAAAAGACGTGGGTAGCATGGGTGCTTGGAGTGAATGGGAACAACTCTTGCCACCAAGTATGCAGGTGCCAGCACCCTAATTCTGACCAGCCACCAGCCCCTCTGAAAACCTTGGGCACATATTCTTTGACTCCAGCCTACTAATACGGCAATCCTGACAGAGGGAACTTTTTCCTTTTCTACTTTTCCCTAATGCATTCAGGCAGAAGAGTCATTAATACTTCACAAGGAATGAAAAATCAAAGGAGGGAGACAATTTTTTACTGTATTTTTTAAACATTTGGGTAAGAAAAGTCAGATGTCAAAAAAAATCCCCATTTACATCTTTTAAAATATGAGCAATTAATATTTTCCACGGAGGTTCACGCTCCCTCTCTTCATTCTGTTTGCAGGGTATTGTTAAGCCACGCTTTGTAATTTGTTGCATGTTTAAATATTCAGTCTGTATTTCATTTGGGCTCCACATTTAATTCAGCCAACATGTTCATTTTAAGATCAATACTGTCATAACTATGTTGAAAAATTAAATTATTGTAACTTTATTTACATTTCTTAAAAGTACTGTGAAAATTATTCTTAACCAGGACCTAATCAATGTTAGAGTCTAAAAATATGCCACTCTGCACGAAGCTATAAAAAGATTAATGTACATTTTTTTACAAGAAATTAGTAGCTTAATGAAGTGGATAAAAACGCTGTCACAATTTTTATTGGATCTAAATTGCATAGTAGTGGAGGTACAGTAAGTGCCTTCTACATAATGACATAATGAGTCATGACTGGTGCTGGAAGGCTAATTTGCCCTTAACTGACACAAAACCAGGGAATTAACATCCCAGTCGCTCTACGCCAATAGCAGATGCATTATTTCATTGCACAGCAGGGTTTTTAACTAAACTCTTAACTGTAGAAATATTGATCTATTCTTCTGTGAAATGATGAAATTGGAATTTTTTAAAAGGACGTCTTAAATTATGGCTGCTGCGGTGACATTCGCTTTCACAGTACCACGTCTGCCGACAGAGCAGATGCGACAAGAGAAGTTTGATGAGGCTCCTACCTGTGTTTTAGAGTCTTTAGTCAGAGGAGAGAGGAAGGGGGAATTCCGTATGAGAGCAAATGCTGGCGTTTGAGAAAATGACAGGCTGTCTACAGGAGCCCCGGTTCTGGAGAAAACGTTCTTGAGCATTGTCCCAGCCCATGAACTGGTTTACTCTGAAGAGCATTTAGTGCTTGAAAGTTGTTTGGAATAAAACAACACCAAAACAATAATATTCAACTTAAGTCCAAAATAATAATTTAGTGGTGCAAGGAAGTCTGGGGGTAGTTGAAGGAGCTAGAGACGCTTGTAAGAGACAAGTATAAAGTTAGAGACACGGTACTACCATGGTTCCAATGTTGTCATTCATTCATTCATTCACGCTGCCTATATTTATTGGACGCCTATCAAGTGCCAGAGATGGATAAATACAGTCACTTCCCTATGGGGGCTAACGATTGCTTCTGTCAAATAGTGCAATGCAACATATTTCTTTGTTTAACCGAGTGAATCAAACTTCATCCTGCTTTGAAATTTTTGCAATAAACCTGGTACTAACTACAGATAGCTTGAACTATCGCAACCCAGGAATTTAGAAGAAAAAAGAACAGTGTACCAACTAGCAGATATACACCTGACACCTCTCGTGTGTCTCTATTGACACTTTGGGTTAGCATCCAAAAATAATAATAATAATAAAGATTGGCAAAATCAGAATTCTTTGTGACAGAGGATCTGGAAGACCAAAGCTACTCAACTCAATTCAACAAGCTCATGTTACGTTCACGACCTAAGCCTTGGCACCCAAAGTGACTGGATGTGGTTGGATCCAGTGGGTCTCAACAACACTTATGGACAGTGAGTCACAAGGGGACAGCCTTATTTAATTGGTTTGGGATGGACCTGATATCACTATTTTTTAAAATCAGCCCCCAGTGATTCTAGAGCGCAGCTGGGGTTCAGAAACACTACTAAAAAAGCATGCAACATAACAACAACAGAGACTGTTCAGACCACGCTCAGAAAGTTGGAGGACTTGATGATCAGGCTCTAACTAGGACCAAAAAGGAAGAGAGCCACATGTGGGCTAGGTGAGGATGCACAAAAGAGGGGCCATTTGATGCACCAGAAACTGCAAACTCCCCCTACTCTAGGACCATGCTCTACAGCATGTTAAAAACCACTAAACCTCTCTTCCTCATCCTCCCTTCCATTTTTATAGGATATTTTTATAGGATATTTTTAAATGCATATATATATATGGTTAATTATAAAAAGGATACATATTCATTGTAGAAAAATTGGAAAACACTGTTAAAAGGTAGAAAAAAAAAGAGGCTTTTTAAATCTCTCATTTTAAAGAAGTATAAGAATCAATTAATTCTAAACCATCCTAAAACTGACTGCTAAAGCAAGTATGAAAGATCCTGTTCTTACACTCTCATCCAGCATCATCCCTTGAAAAAAATGTCCACTTAATAAAGAGAAAGGGAAGTCCATCATTATTTTAATTTGCATTTCTTCTTTTACTTGTGAGGTTTTACGGTTTGTCATGTTTTGGGCCTCTTCTACTTTGTGTATGCGTGTCACACACTAATATTTTTTCTTCATTTTATTTTGGAATGTGTTTCTTACTGATTTGTAAAATTATATTAAGAATATTAACTTTGTTGGGAGTTCCCTGATGGTCTAGTGGTTAGGATTCGGTGCTTTCACTGCCATGGCCCAGGTTCAGTCCCTGGTCGGGGAGCTGAGATTCCACAAGCCACATAATGCAGCCAAAATGTATATTATAAGCTTTGTCTATTAACATTGGCAAACATTTTTTTCTTGTTTCTCCTGTTTTGTTGATAGTACATTTTGATATAAAGAAGCTTTCCATTCTCATGGCGTTGGTGGGGGGGAGGGGAGGACAATAAACAGAACTCTTTGTTAAATTGCCTCTAATATCTTTCCTATTTCTCCTTCCTACCCTCTACGTGTGTCGACAAGCCCCTGGGACTTGGAGTCAGAAGATCAACATTTTCTTACTAGCTGTGTAATTTAGGGCACCTGACTTCACTTCTCTGAGCCTGTTTTCTTTCATCTGCATCCCAACTTTTGTCAGGATGAAATTCAGCCACCAGTCTAATGTCAAGAACTTAGCTATCTTCTTCACTGATACATCCTCAGGACCTAGAACAGAGCCTTGTACTCAGTAGGCACTCAATAAATATTTGCTAAATAAGTGAAAAGCATCTGGCCTGGTCCCTGGGAGGCAATCAGTACGTAGTGGTCACAGCAAGCCCATACATCACTGTCTTGAATGAGTCAGAATTTGTATCTCCTAGTCCTGCTGCTTACATTTTTCCCATTATTCCCCAGCACTGCAGTGTATATATTCAGCACACAGTTTAAGGACAGGCCTGTTCTGAGCACCCCTGGTAGATACGAAAGAGGGCTACTGCACAGACTCTGCCTTTGGCTTAGTGGCGGCTCTTGTTGGATTTCATTATACATACAGAATAATTAAAAGAGGAGATGAGATGGGACAGAATGTGGGCCGTGAGTCTTACTGAGAGTCTTACTGAGAAGTGAGATCAAGAAGGGAAAAGCAGGACCAGGGAAGGCTTGTTAAAGAAGGAGGTCCCCCAGCAAGGAATCTGAAGGATGGAGACACTTTCGCCATACAGGGAAGAGGAGACTGGTAAACCATGATCCAGGCTTGCTTTTTCCCCCAAGACTATGGGCCTAATGTGCTACTTGACTGCAAGGCAATTACATTCTGTATTCCTGATTTCCCTCATCCAGACTATTTTACTTGCTCATTGGCACTCACACCATATGCTAATGTACTGGTTTCAAGAAAAGCTCTCCTTTTCCACTTAGAATTGGAAACCCAGAGAAAAAATGTGAACTCCATAACATTCAGCCAAGTCAGGTTTTCATTTCTCTTTTACATCAGCCTCCTAAGTGGTTTGCATTCAGAGTCACAACTGGTTCCTCACCTTTTTGAGTGCAGACCCGTTGAAGAATGAGGAGAAAAGCCCGGTTCCTTCTGTCCAGCTGGTACATGCAACTTTGCACACAAATGCAGGAGCTCTCCAACTCCTAGAGCCCATCCAATGACTCCTAGGGTCATACAGTGAACTCCTTGCATCACAAGTTGGCCCTGAAGAGTACCCAGCAAACCCCAGGCTTCGAATTCTGTAATTATTATAATCTCCTTGGCCTGAAGAACATTATTTTTGGCATTTTGCAACTGGCCACAAAATCTGAATCTTTCTGGTTCACTTTTTTCCAGAGATAATTTCCTTTCTCACTCATGACCTGCCTGAGTTCCCTGCTAAGAATCACGACCCATATAGTGTGCAGGTGTATCAGTGAGGATAACATCAGCTGCGACAACAGATCTGGTCCATAATCTCAAAGACTTCACATCAGAGGCATTTATTCACAGCTTGTGTAGCATTCCAGTGCAATTGTTTCTGGTCAGCAGATGATCCTTGCACGATGTGTCCGGGGATCCAGGCTCCTTCCACGTCAAGGCTCTGCATTTTCAGCCAACAGCATGGCAGTCATCTGATGGAAAGAAAGGATCGTGCATGGAGGATCGTACACGAGAGGATTTTTATGCGCTGGGCTTGGAGTGGTGTACACCACTTCACTCACATTCTTAAGGCCAGAATTCAATCATATAACCATCCATAATTGCAAGGGAGGCTGGAGATGTTATCCCTGGGCCCGAGAAGAGAAAGCTTGTTTGGTGCCTCTTCCACAATGCATGACTACAGCTGTGCTCAAGTTGCTCTTGGGCAAGCTGTGCGGAGTCCCCATTAGCCATTTTCCTTCCTCCTTTTGTAGACTCAGTCTCTAAGGAGCTCTGCTACTACCAAGAAGGCAGGCCTTTGCTCAGGCATCAGACAGATGGGACTTCAAATCCAAGCTCTGCCAGTAACTAGCAATATGTTCTTGGAAGTTCCTCTCTGTGCCTCAGTTTTCTCATCTGTAAAATGGACCATAAGAGTAGCTCCAACCTCATGACATTGAAGGATTGCCTGAGAAGGCACAAGGAAAGCTCTTAGCACGATGGCTCGCAAGTTGTAAGCATTCAAATAGTCTAATACCAATGCTACTGCTAATAATAATTATAACAAAAATAATGCTATTATTATTATAGGCTAGTCCAGATTTTGAAAATAAAGAATCTAAGAGACAAGCCGAGGCTTCTGGGAGAATTGAGATAAAATGTGGTAAGGGTCTGGCCTGGGGTAAAATGAAAAAGAATACCAGTGTTCAACAAGCACTTTTATAACCATCACCTTGAAGAAAGAAATCAACAGTAAATAATTTCAGGATTTCATAATACACTGGGAGAGGAAAGGACCTACAGAAGTTGAAAATGGTCCAACTCTCCAATTCAGAGGTTTTTCCAAGTCTCCTACACTCCTAGGCAAAGTTAAGTTCTGTTTGTTCTCACCCTTCAGGTCTCTCACTGCATTTCACATTTCACAGCCTCCCTGGCTTTCCTCTCACTTCAAGGATCATTCTGACTTCTTCCCCAGCAATCCTCCTTCCACTGATCAACAGTGGCCTGCACTCAGTCCTGCCCCCATCCCCTCAGTGTCGTCTCTCTACCTTCGGCTCAGCCTCTTTCCCCTCCTTCCAGCCTCTTCACTTGAGTTGTCCAGAGAACATTTCCACTAAGATCCTGTGACCCCTGACACCTAAATGAGTTCTTTTTTGCCAAATAGCCTGCCTTTCTCAATTATCCCATTTCCGTCAATACCCTGCCACAGAGGTCATGTAGTGAGGAAACAGAGCCCAAGGAACCTTCAGTCTTAGACATCTAACCAGGAAGAGCTACACTGTAGCAAAAAAGCATCCTCCAAGCACAGAAATGGAAAACAGCTCCAATTTCCAAAGACAGCTATTGGGAAATGGTTAGGGCCCTAGCCTTACTTCTTAGTTCATCTTGAAAAACTGTAAAGCCAATGCCTTGTTGCGACAAGGCCCCAGTACAGAGTTCCACTGTTGCTTTTCAGGATAAGATAGGCTCGAATAAATTAACATCCCCTTCTCAGCTGACTCATTACCTGGAACATGAAGTTTGCATGCCTATTGGAATCGAGACAGGAGAAAGAACAAAGGAAAGAAAGGAAGGAATAATACAACTTACCAAAATGAGCGTACCAGTACCTCTCTTAAAAAACAAAAACAAGGGACCTCCCTGGTCGTCCTGTGGTTAAGACTCTGGGCTCCACTGCAGGGGTTGCAGGTTTGATCCCTGGTTGGGGAACTAAGATCCTGCATGCTACAAGCACCCCCCTCCCAAAAAAAAACAGCAAAAAGAACATTGTAGAAGATTAATGTTTCATTTTTACAGCCCAAGCTTCTGTCTGTTCTGCAGGCTATGTTGTATTAAACCAAATTAATTGTCACGTGCCTCCTGATATTTCATCACTTTGGCTCAAAAGATGCTTTTTTTTTTTTTTTAAGTATAGGAGATTTACAATGGTTGTATTAGTTTCAGGTACACAGTAAAGTGATTCAGTTATACATATGTACATATATTTTTTTCAGATTCTTTTCCATTATAGGTTATTATAAGACATCGAATATAGTTCCCTATGCTATACAGTAGGTCCTTGTTGTTTATCTATTTTATATATAATAGTTTGCCTCTGCTAACCCCAAACTCCTAATTTACTCCTCTCCTTGCTTCCCCTTTGTTAACCATAAGAGATTGTTTTCTATGCCTGTGAGTCTGTTTGTTCTGTAAATAAGTTCATTTGTATCACTTTTTTGCTTCCACATCTAAGTGATATGGTGATATTTGTCTTGCTCTGGCTTATTTCACTTAGGATGATACTCTCTAGGTCTATTCATGTTGCTGCAAATGGCATTACTTCATTCTTTTTTATGGCTGAGTAATATTCCACATCGTCTTTATCCATTCATCTGCTGATGGACATTTAGGTTGCTTCCATGTCTTGGCTACCGTAAATAGTGCTGCTGTGAACATTGGGGTACATGTGTCTTTTCAAGTTAGAGTTTTCATCTTTTCTGAATATATGCCCAGGAGTGGGATTGCTGAATCATATGGTAGCTCTATTTTTAGTTTTTTAAGGAACCTCCGTATTCTTCCACAGTGGCTGCAACAGTGTAAGAGGATTCCTTCTTCTCCACACCCTCTCCAGCATTTATTATTTGTAGACATTTGTTATTTGTAGACCATTCTGACCGGCATGAGGTGATACCTCATAGTAGTTTTGACTTGCATTTCTCTAATAATTAGCAATGGTGAAGAAAAAGTTGTTTTTTAAAGTGTAAGGATCTTACAGCGGAAGTTGCAGCACTTTTCGGGTGACATGTTGGTAGTAACGGGTACTGGGGGGTCAGGGAGTAACTAGTTTCCTTCCACTCAGTTCCTCATTATAACTGTCCTTTTGCAATTTTCTCAGTTATATTTTAGACAGTTCTGAAGATGCATTGATGTATCTAGTTCTTTTTACATTAAAATTTGTCTTTGCAGAACAAAGTCTCAGCCAGGGATTGTGGAGAGATGATATGCCCATGGAAAATAATGTGTTGCAGCCTTTCCTTTGCAGCGTTTTAGCTCTCAAGTGTGAAATAATTACAACAAACCTCATCTGAGGCAAAAGAAAGTGATGAAAGCACATATTGTCATTCAAATATGTGGCATTTTCTTTCATGGGAGTCTTTTTTTTCCTTAATATTTATTTTATTTATTTATTTATTATTATTATTGGCTGTGTTGGGTCTTAGTTGCGACATGTAGGATCCTTCACTGTGGCAGGGGCTCTTCATTGAAGCACATGGGCCTTTCTGTAGTTGTGACGCACAGGCTCCAGAGTGCATGGGCTCTAGTTTGTGGCATGTGGGATCTCTAGCTGAGGTGCACGAGCTCAGTAGTTGTGGCACGTGGGCTTAGTGGCCCCGCGGCATGTGGAATTTTAGTTCCCTGACCAGGGATCGAACCTGAGTTTCCCCAGTTGGAAGGCAGATTCTTTACCACTGGACAACCAGGGAAGTCCCTCATGGGAATCTTTAAGAACACACACAACTGCAGCAGATGGCTTAGGGAGCAAGTCATTCTGCCTGCTACAGGCATGAGGATAGTGTGACCTTCTCAAAGCCGCCTCTGTAACCTGTAATCCATGAAGCAAAGAATGTCATGATCTTCATCCTATCCAACCCCTTGTTAAAAAGCTGATAACGCATAGAAAAAGTGAAAATCGCAAACTGCTTCGCTTCCAATACAGTGTCTCAAATCATCACTGAATGTGATTTCAGGAGGAATAACTTCAAGACTCCTTTGGATCACTAAGTGAGGTGTACACCTGGGTAATACAGGTAATTTAAACTTTCAGAACAGAGCCAACGTGCGGGAGCCGGAAAGCGTGTGTTTAAATAATACAACACTGCCACCTAGAGGTCAAGCATTAAGGCATTGGACACCGCAGCCAAACTGGGTAAAAAGCTAAAGCTACTGCCCAGACCAGAAAAGCAGCACTGCCTTCACATCAAAGCCGCAATGGGAGACACTGAAATGAGCACGTTCCTCAACATAAAGCATACTGGAGAAATGCTACAGAGTAGAAAATATGCTTCCTCCATCACTAGCTACAAGGACAGGTGCTGAACAAGTCACCAAGAAAGGAGGCAGAGAACAGACCCACCCATGTCAAGGTGCTGAAGAGTGGGAGTGGTTAGAGGGCTTTTCTAGAAGATATGACATTTAAGCTGACCATGGTAGGATGAACAGGATTTCTATAAGCCAAGGGAAGCAGATTCCAGGCTGAAAGAACGGCATGAGCTACTAATCCCAATTGTGAAAATGTACAAGATTTACTTATTTTATCACCAGTTCACTAAAGGTTGTATTAAGAAGCCTGGAAAATGGAATAAAAATAGTATTCCCACTGAAAACATTCCAGTCAAGTGTCCTTCAGTGTATTTATTATGTGCTGCTTGAATAGACATTTCTCAGAGCAGTCAAACTTAGGAACATGGGATGAAAACCCAGGTAAACAGACTTCTCTATTGTAGGTCTTCTCAAAGAATTTAGTATCTGACTGTACATAGTAAACCTCCGAGACAACAGAATGCTGTTTCCAAAATTTAACTATAGAATTCATTTCCGGCAAAACACCCATGAGTAAATCCTCCCTCCCTACTAGGGAAGCAAGGTCAAGTGGTGGTTTAAGGACGCAGGTTCTAGAATCAAACTGCATGGATTCCAAGTCTAGCTCCACCACCCACTACTATGCCTCTCCAGGCCTGTTTCCCCACCTGCATAGACTAGAGGACCTACCTCACCCGGTACTGTGACAATTACGTGAGGTAACACATAGAAACCACCTGAAATAATCTGTAGTAGTTGCTGTCCCTTCATGTCCCTCCTGCATGCTCTTTACATCCAGTCTCCCAACTCTGTAAGAGCAGTTCAAGGAAGATGCTATTAATAGAAATACACTCCAGCTATGCCCAGCTGCCACCTACAGTCCCTTGGAAGACTATGTTTCTTCAGGTCTCTGGGGGAAAGAAGGGGAGTGTTTAAAGTTACTTGGCTAGCTTAGACGAAAAACAATAATAATATTCACTAATTAATCTCTTCTGGATATAATTAGAAGAGCTTTCAGCATTTGCAAAACAAACAGGACAGATAGAGAATCTTAACAAAGCCCAAGAATCACACACATTAAGCTCACAACAGTAATTTTATCTTTAAAGTCACTTGTTTCTGTGTACACACAGAATTCTAAATGTAGGAGGCAAATTAATACAATTCCAAATAACCTGAGCATTCTGTATTGGGACATCCTTAAATACGTGTCTGTGTGTGTACACACGTGCATGTGGGCATGTGTACGTATCAATGTGTGTGAACAGGAGAAGTAGTGGAATGTGAAAGAGCTCAAACACCCTGCTGCAAAAGATTTTAAAGGTTTTATTTCACCATCTCGCCCAGCTCTCTGGCGTAGCCTGGTGCAGATAAACATCCATCGAGATGCAAAACATTTCAGGCAACCCTTCTTGACAGTTTTCCGATTTTTCTGTTTCCTTTTTCCTGAATTGTTTCCTCATTCACTTTATTTCTACTTCATCATTTTTCACCTGTTCTCCTTAATCACTCCCTGAATTTACAGCTTCCCACAGTACTAGGAAAAAGTATTTCTTGGGCACCTATGGCCATGGTACACTCACCTTGAGGCATCATCTCCATTGAGCCAATGGGAGCCTGAGGCTGGAGATGAAGGCAGACAGCACTGGGCTGCCAGGTCTGCAGCAAAGGCCCCTGCTTCACCACTCACTAGAGCTATGACTGGGTCACCACCTGCTTTACCCAGAACAGTACAGTTTACACCCACTGCTCTGGCATAATCATTAATGGCATCCCTTCCACTCTCAACAGGATCCTGATTTGGAGTTTAAGTTACATGTTCATCCCATCTATGACACTAGACAAGACTCTTTACCCCTCTGGACTTCAGTCCCCATAATTTCATAAAGGATACAGGATTAGATAGTAATTTAAACTTTTTTTAAAATGTTTTTGTGATTTACATTTGTTTTCAAATTAAAGTAATCCAATCATGAAATTAAAGATCTTTCAACCTCTATCTACCTCCCTCCTTTCTATAAACTAATGTATACTTTATTTCAAGCAATCGAGACCCAACCTAACCATATAAGCAGAACTGACATTTAAGAGTCAATAATGAGCATCTCAGAAACTGAAAGACATGAAAACCAATCTGGAATCGGTACAAATTTTGTATTCTGTGTTCTCCTCATCCATCCCCTTACCCACTACCTGGTTTGGACATCATACATCAATTATGCCAGGCCCTGGATACTCCACACCATGAGTGAGATCTGTTGGTATGAAACACCATTTTTACCTGGGCCTAAACCTCCTACCCCAAACAGAAATGGGCCAGGAGAGATCCTGGACACAAGGCACGAAATTCTTGCAACAGGACAGAACCTGAAGTCCTGAAACGTAAGGCATTTTAACCACATGAGACAGCCAAAGAAGAAACGGATAATAAAATGACAGAGTGGGAAGAGCCAACGTTCCATCACCCCAACCTTCTACATCTTAAGCAAATAAAAAACTGATTCTGGAGTAAATACATTTATTGATACCCATTTTATATAGTTCAATGAAATAATCTATAAATATAAAAGCATTTTTCTTTTGGATATCACCATGGTCCATGTAAATACTCAACAGTCAGAATCGTCTGCAGGAAGCACTCCAAGCCACAGTTAGGTTTACAGACCTGAATATACATATTTCATTAAACAGTGGCACTTATGTACTCAAGTGGTCCAGTAAATTTGGAATATATGACTACTGGGCACGTGGAGTAAAAATAACATGGAAGTTTAAGTCAATGGAAAGGGTATCAACCTTCAACAAAAAGAAACAATTATGAATTAATATCCAAGTGAAGAAAGTACCACAGTTGACACTTGGCATCAGAATACTGGAGACGAAGCACATTTAACGACACACATCGCGGTGCCACGTGCTCTCTTGAACTCCCAGTGGACAGTCCACCAGCGCCTTACGGTCATTCAGGGTCAACAAAACAGCAATTCTTAAAGACTCTCAACAGCTCAGAATAAAAGGTATGTGGGGCTGGTATCAAGTTTAAAGAAAAGTGAGCTAAATAATTCAATGACATAATGAGTTTCTCTCCCAAAAGGAAGAGATTGTGGGTAAAACAATTTTTTTTTAATTCCCTTTGTTACAGTGATCAGAATCATTTATTAATGTAGGAGAAAGAACCCGGATAGCTGGTACCAAAACACAGGTGCAAAAATTCTCTTCTGTTTTAAAGTTTGTTCAACACTTCCAAGGGAACTAATGCAGCAGCCACTGTTGAGCCTTGCTCTTAACTTGATGCAGCATAAAATTTTCTCACTGCTTCAGAAACAAATACAGGAATGTCCTTTGCTGCAGTCAGACCATGTGTCTTCTGAGTTAGCAAGCAAATGCGTTTAGAAGGTCTGAGGTGTGCAAGGTCCAAAACTGAAATCTGAGAGGCAGTGTTAGAACTTAAGCAAGGCAGGATTTTTAGAAACTACTCAAATGAAAATCTAAGCGAAGCATATAAAAACACAGTTCTTTCTATTATTTTCAACTGGTAATTGATGGCAACATTCTCTGGTAAGGATGGGTAAGTGGTGTTATCTCCAGGTCCAAAATATCCCAACTACTTAAAGTAGGATACCCAAGAGGAGAAAGACACTTCAGTTCTGTGGTCTCTAGAATATTTTGCCTTTTTTTAAAAAAAAGAAATAGTGGCTTCAGTTGCACACCACTGGCTGAAGGGGTTTTCATCCAAATGAGAAACTCTACCCCTTGTCTCTAGTGGGACAGGCATCAGATTCCCACAAACGGCAACTCTCATGTCCTGTAGCACGTGGCATCTGACCCTGGAGTGAAGAATAAGCTGGCACAGAGCCCCAACCACTGGCATTCAGGCTAGATGGCATTTCGCGGTGTGCCATTGTGTGTCAATGCTTTCAGGCTGGGGGCACTGGTCTGGTGGCCACAGCTCCTGTGAGACGTCACACCCACCTCAAAAACCTCATGAATAGCTTTTCGGAAACAATGGAAATTGTAGTCTATTAAACCTGCAAGAGAGAAAAAGAAATTCAGGCCTCCTTAATGTCAATTGCGATACTATCTACTAAGAAACATTTGGTGACAGAAAAAAATCATTGATATGTATTAAAAAACATATAACCAATCGAGGAATTTCTACACCAGAAATATAACGAAGCATATGCCCAGATTGGTAACACTGGTTACCTCTGGGACCTGGAAGTGAACAGGGTCAAAAAAAAAAAAAAAAGCAATTAAGAAGACAAATTTGCTAAGAAAATTTACAATGAAATCTAAAGTGAAAGTAAAATACTTTTTGATGTATCAAGCTTTTCCTTTTACAAGTTTCTGGGGCAGCCAAAGAAAAGCTGAAGGAAACAGAACAATAGTTTGGCAAACTGCTCAGCAGAGCCATGGGATTGGGAGGTGTCAGAGAGGCCCATTGGGCAGAGCCTCAGGAAACCTGCTCCCCTCACAGGCGAGGCAGGGTAGCTCCATCCTCATCTGTTTTAAGAAGTGGGTTCCAAATAAGCTTTTGGTCAAAATGTTCCTTGCAGGTACATATGGACACGTGACCAATTTCGGCCACCGAGAAAAGTGCAAGTATGTGAGACTTCTGTGAAGTCTCCCTAAAAGAAAGACTTCCCTATTCCTTCCCTAATCCTCCTTAATGTCCAGAATACAGATAAGATTACCATTCCAGATCAAGAGGAGAACTTGAGAACAGAAGCCAGTGATGAGAACGACAGAACAGAAAGTGAAGCATCTACATTCTTGAGGATACTGGGACATAAAGACAACACACAAGAAACAAATCCCAACAATCTGACACTGAAGTGACTACAGGCATGAAAGAAGGCCAAAGGTGGGAGAGTCAAGTGCCGGGCAAAAGCAACAATGAAAGCTTCAGGGGTGAGGCAGAACTCTGAGGATACAGGCAAGATTTAATCAGGCAGGAAAGAAGAGCAAAATCACAAGAAAACAGCAGGGAGCTGGCAATGAGGACACACAGCACACAGGTGGAAGACAGGAAAGAAACAGGTCTGACTGGAGATGGGGCAGAGAATTTTTGGGAGAAGTACTGGGAATGGACTCTGAATAAGCAGATTAGAGTTAAATTGAGGAGGTCCTTCAGATTCAGGAAAAAATACAAATTTTAATAAGTTCAACTACATTAAAACTGACTTCCATGTAAATGGTAAAATTAAACTGACAATCAAAGAAACTTGAACACTGGCTGGATATTTAATAGTATTATGAAATCATTGTTAATTTTCTTTTTTTTACATTTAATGGTAATACTGTTGTGCTTTAAAAAGAGCAGTACTTCTTAGAGACACCTGATGAATCTGTATAGACAAAATGATTTGATGTCAGAGATTTGCTTCAAAATAACCCAGTAGGGGAAAATAACCCAGTAGGGGGAAAGTGTAGCAAGAAAATAAGAATGGCTATGATTTTGATAATTGTTGAACCTGGGTGATAAGATAAAAAGGGGTTCCTCACATTATTTTCTCTACTTTTTTATGTTTGACAGTTTCCACAACAAAAGAGTAAAAGATGATAATTTAGCTGTGAGGAGGATATACAGGAAACAAGACTGACCCTATGTTGATGACCGTGAGGGCAGGGAGAGGGATACATGGAATCACTGTGCTAGTCTACTTTTGTGTATTATTTGAAAATTTCCATAACCAGAAGTTTTTAAAATTTTTAAAGATTAGAATGGAGAAAAATAAAGAACTCCTAAGAAGCATAAAAAAGATACAGCTCAAAAACGATAACAGTATATGAACAGATAAATTACCGGAAAGGACACCTGAACAGACATAAAAGGGTACCTGCAATGAAAGAGATGCTTGCTCTAACCAGTAACTATGGAAATAAAAATCAGAACCAAATTAGATACCATTTCACACCTAACAGACTGACAATAACTAAACAATCTAACAATATAAAACATTATCAGAGACATAAAGTGACAAGAACTCCCACAAAGCACTGTCCAGGGTGAAAACAATAAAGCCACTTTGGAGAACAATTGGGTAATGCCTAATAATGCTGAAGGTGTATGTCCTCTATAAATTCCCCTCCTAAACACTTATTACTCTAGAGAAATTCTCCATATGTGCAAAAGCAAACTTGCTCATGAGCATTTCTTACAAAACTATTTGTAATCTTAAAATCATCCAAATGTCCAGCAAGAAGAAAATAAATTGTGGTATATGCAATCCACAGACTGCTGCGTGGCAGTGACAACGACTGAACTGGAGCTACATCTATCAACATGGATAAATCTCAACAACAATCTTGAATGAACAGAAACGGGAAACTTGCAGAAGACGACTTACATTTTGACATCATTTACACAAAGATACACAATACCCTACTGTTTAAGGACAGATATGAAGTAAAAGACTAAATCATGCACAGGAAAAAGAAAACACTACGTGCAAGAGGGGGTTTCAACTGAGAAGTACACAGAAGACAAATATGTACTTGTCACATTACAGTTCTTAAGCTCAAAGCTGAATACACACACTTCTGTTTTACCCAAAAAACTTTGTATATCTAAAATATTTCATTAGCATCAACATCAGTGAAATAATATTAATTCATTCAATATTAAATATCACAAACCCAGGCAGAAGAGCAGGGGCTTGCTGCAGTGAATAACAGAGTTACTATAGATCCTTGAGTAGTTAAATGACATGATAAAAGGAATTTTCTGAAAACTAGCCTGCCTTTAGAATAAAAGATGATACATATTGAGCCCCCAACATCTATGCTGAATGCAGCACCACAGGTTGGAGGAATGAGGACCTGGACTGGAGCCACCAACAGTGGAAACGGAAAGGACACCCGAGAAACAGTTTCAAGAAACAAATGGTAAGAGCTGGTGAAAATTCAATGTAAACACAGGAAAAGAATGGAAACAGGAAAACACAGAACACCCTCTGTGAGATGATCTGCAAGAGTCCCGAGAGCAATTACACCACAGCATTACCTGACTGCACATAGCTAAGCTTGGACGCCAGAAAAATGGCATAACTACTAACAGAGGTAGAGTAGCCGGAAGGGTCATGAAACAAAGAGGAAAATATTCATCAGTTTTTGACACCATGGACAAAATAACAATCAAATATTTAAGTGAAGATGTCTTACTAACAGCTCCAAACACAGGGTGGAAACACAGACCCAAGTCAGGGCTGGAGAGGTAAATTTTTCAATCAACTACACAGAGAAGATTAACTGAAGCCACGGATGAGATGCACTGACCAGGAGAATTAAGTGAAGACGTGAGCAGGAGACCTGGCTCTGAAGAACACTCAGAGAAACAGAAGAAACAGGACTGGTGGTCAGAAAAACAAACACACAGAAGAATCCGGAGAGTTCCACTTTAGGGAAGCAGAAGAAAGCTTGAGGGAGGAGGGACTGATGGGTCACATGCTTCAGAAGGCTGAAGAGGTCACAGAATGAGAAAAGACTACTGAATGCGGCAAGGAGACCTGGTAACCTCTCAGCCTCAGCAGACTAGCTCAGGTGGAAGCCAAACCATACGCAGTTAGACAGGTGATGGAAGGATGTGAAATGAGAGGCTGGAATAAAAAACTTAATTTAAAATAAAAGACCAGGGACTTCCCTGGTGGCGCAGTGGTTATGAATCCACCTGCCAACGCAGGGGACACGGGTTTGATCCCTGGTCCGGGAAGATCCCACATGCCTCGGAACAACTAAACCCGTGTGCCACAACTACTGTGCCTGTACTCTAGAGCCTGCGAGCCACAACTACTGAGCCCTGGTGCCACAACTACTGAAGCCCGTGCACCTAAAGTGTGTGCTCTGCAACAAGAGAAGCCACCGCAATGAGAAGTCCACGCACCGCAATGAAGAGTAGCCCCCACTCATTGCAACCAGAGAAAGCCAGAGCAGAGCAGCGAAGACCCAACACAGACAAAAATAAATAAATTTTAAAAATAATAAAGTAAAAGACCAAAAGAAGGCAGGAGAAAGTCCAAGACTGTACGTGGATGGGAAGGCACAACAGCAGTTTGAGCTGATAAATCCTCTAACACTGCAATACTGTTTTCTCTTGTTTTCATGAACCTAAGAAATTATGACAAAGAATTTAATATAAAGACAGGTTTTTAAAATGCCATTACCTTTTCGTTCAAAACTTTCTTCCCTAAGGATGCAGACCAGTGCCAAAAATTTAGTCACCTCCTTTAAATACAGGACAGTTGTGTTATTCAGCTTGATGATAGCCATAGACTCTTTGTCATAAGCACTTCCACTTCCATCTTCTTTTAACCTGTTTTAAAACAAAATATCATTCATTATAGGTTTCCCAACTCGGCATTTTGTCACATTTGCACAACGATAAGGCCCTCCACCCAGTTTCCTAAACGTCTTTTGAGAAAGAATCATGCTGTCTCGACGGTGTTGGAACAGAAGCTGTGTTTAGCTACGGGTGCCCAGCCCCTGCCGCAGCATTCATTCCAGGCACTCACACCACCTTGTTCTCCTAGGATGCATGGAATGCAGTGGGCTTCCAACCTGCCCTCCCACTAATCAGTGCTGACACCCTCTGCAAATAAAGAAGGACCCGAAGTATGAAAACTGCCATTAGCAAAAAAGGAGTAAATGCAAAAACTATAATAAATAAATATGGTCTATCAAATATACTGTGGAATCCTAAGGCCTGCAGAGCCTTACAGGCTCTGAAAGCTATTTCATTTATTAGACTAGAATTGTCAGAATTACATGTAGTTCCCCTTCAAAAAAATGTAAATCAAGAGTCAAGTAAGCAGCAAACTGAACTTCAATAAAGCATACCAAATTGCACACATATATTGTGTTAAGAATAATGAAGTAATGGCTATTTCTCTTCTTTTTTATAATGTACTTTATCATGTGTAATGTAGTTTACAATGTACCTTATACTGAAAATAAACTTTATAACTAAATTTGATTTTTTAAATTATAAAAAATTGGTTTATGATAATTTGATTTGTTTTAAAGAAAAAGCAAATGTTCTACTCATCCATTTTTAAAATTAGGAATGGGAACATAAAATTTTTCTGCATAAAAATTTTCTACAGATAAAATCTCATTTCCACTGTGGAAAGAATATAAAAACAAAGGAGAGCATATAATCACAAAACTGAAAAATAGATCGGAATGGTAGATAAGAATAGACAGGTAAAGAAGAGGTAGGACAAATGCATTCTCCTACCCGGAGCAGCTGTAGAAAGACACTGACAAGTTAGTCGGAGAGACCAAGGTGAAGAGTAGGGACAGAGAGATGAAACAGGAATTCAGACTAGGTGGAGCAGAGAGGAAAACCAATAAAGAACACAGGTATTAGAAAGCAAAGGTAATGTCAGAGCACCAAGAAAGTGCCTTGGGAAGACTGCATGTTAACACACGAGATGAATCAGGGCCATCAGAGGCTGCAGAGGTTACTGGCTTTTGAAACACCAGTAAGTTTACCGAAGTTTTCACTTGTCCTCTGGACTGCTCTACAAAATCACTTCTTCGCTGGCTTTTACAAATTTCTGTATAGAGCGCAGTAAATTTGCATAAAAGACGACTTTATATTTTAGAGACTTATTTTGGAAACTTAGATGTATAGGTCAAATGTTTGTAAGTTCTTCTCACATCCTGAATGCTGATTTCCCTGTTTCTGAGCTCTCTGAAAGATTAAGGATCCCTCAATTCCACAAAGCCGGAGATTAAATTAGGAACCAGTACATACTTTGTTATTCAGAGTGTTTTAAATAAATTAATCTCGCTAAGTCACAGTAGTAAGAAAACACAGTGCAAACCCCCCAAATAACAGCGGGTGAAACTTTTAGTGATAAGTAAGTCTGGCACTAGTCACACTACTCTTATCCACCTATTCTGAAGGAGTAAGACCCAGCAGTCCACCCACACAGAAATCATGCTCCAAGTTGAAGCACTATGGTCAGAACAATTCTACTTCATACAGTACTTGCAAGATGCCCCAGAAATTAATTCCCCCGACAAATCAAACTGGTAGTTTTCCACTTCAATGAGATCTTGCAGAAATATATATATATACAACTTACCCATATATACAAGACACATCAATTACAACATCGATCATGTCACAGCAAAGCTCATACGACTGCATATCCACAGGAGAACTGTCTGTTGCAATGTAGATTTTGCTGACAACATCGAAGAGAAAAGCTTTTTCAATACCTGAATTCTTGGAAAAACAAAATTGAGTGTTCATTTTTTTAAGAACCACAATTTGTAAACTTATCAAAGATCTTCAATCACTGATTAACATCCAAGAACATTTTTAATTAAACAAACCAAGAGAGCAAATAGTACTTGCTTAGGAGACACTTCTCTTATCCAAACAATAAAAGTGGAATTATTTCTCTGCTCTGATTTACTGACATAATTGCACCAAGTTTGTTCTCTCTCCGTCCTTGTTACATAAATGAATTATTTTCTAAGACACCACCAAAAAAAAAACAAAACAAAACACCCCACCAAAAATCAAGCCAGGCTACATTTTCAATAATCCTTTTTGTAACAATAATCAATCTCTGATTCAAATGACCTTGCTACCAGAAAGGCTTGATGTGGCAATTAGCAAACCATAAAAGAATGTTTCATGTCAACATCTAGCATTACCCAAAAGCCAAACAACTGGGGATCACTACATGCTGAGTCCCTCAAAGCAATGTTTGGAAAATATAGTGGCTGAAGGCTAAATTTATTGGAAGAATATTCTTTTTTATTGAGCTGAATTCTCAAAATAAGAAATGTGAAATATGACACTGAGATTACAGTTAGTAAGGAAAGGATCAATTTTTCAATGTGACCTCCAATAAGGCAGAGATTAAGTCCAATTCCCAAAACCCAGTCTAGCCCAGTTTCTACTCTTCCTTCAAAAACAGATATCATGAAGATATTTTCAATTAAGAAAGCATGAGAAAATTTTTCATCAGGGCATTTTAAGACAAAAAATGTGTTAAGGAAAAAATTCAGAAAATAACTCAAGCCATTTTTTAAATGTTTTTATTATTTATTTTACATTTAACTGTATCATTAGTCTTTAAGCTTGAATCAGACTAATTCAAGCCATTTTTTGGAGAATTTGATAATACAAATACATTCAACAAAAATGGAACCAGAAACTACAGTGAATTAAATAGCTCACTTACTGATATAAAGATATTTAATAGGTTTTCCAAGGTCGGTAGTTGTGGGATAAGTTTCTGCACCACCTTACTAAAGGCTTCAAATATTGAATGGTCATAGATACTAGTCAAATAAAAGCTGAAAAACACAACACAGTTTGATTAATTTGAAAAATATCTTAAGTCCAGTGACAATTATCATAATACATACAATTTTAAGTTTCTCAACGTTTGATTTCAGTAAGTTCAAATAAAGCCTCTTTATCTTGCACACCATCCCCATCATGCAAGATGACAAATGCAGTTTCCCCACCTGGCCTGTAGCTCTCCATCCCTTTATTGCATTTACACAGAGGGCAACTGAGGTAGTACTCAGGAAAGCACTTTCAGATGCAGAAAGCTGAATATTCACCTAAGTCTTTGCAACCTGATCCAAAAAGCGTGGTTCCTTAAGCTCATAACTGACAAAAACCAAGATAAAAACCAAGGGAAAGCTCAAGGAGATAGGTGACATGTATTAAATAATACAATACAGGTCTCTACTAAAATGTTACCGCCTCAGAAAGTTCCTTCCTGACCCCCCTACCTAAAATGGTACCCCTGTATCCATTACTTTCAACCCCTTCCCCTAATTTTTCTTCACTGATAAGTACTTAAAATTATTCTATACATTTATTCATAAGTGCTCTTGAGCTGTCTCATTCATCAGAATGTAAGCTCCGTGAAGACAGAGACTCTGTCAGCCTTGCTCACAGCTACAGGCCCAGTGCCCTGAAGAGTGCTCATAAACATTTGCAGAATAAACAAATGAATAAAACTGATGCTTAGAATTTGTGTAAATAACATATTAAAGAGGATGAGAGCAAGGGCTCTAGAGACAATGGAACAGCTATCTGGAGGCCTTTTTCGCTTTTCGGGCAGGAAGTATACTCTTTGTTGTATAGTGTATCCATTGTATAATTATAAACACAAATTACAAAGTCAGAGACACAGAACTGTTCATATCACAATTTACACATAATTTAAAGATACTTTCAAAGAGCACATCTAAGAACCTACCTAGATGGGGCTCTAATCTAGATGTTAGAACAATGGGACAGGTGAGACGAAGATGATCCCCCCCACAGGCACTAGGGCCAAAGGATATTTCAGGTTAGCAATGTGAGAAGGTCCCACAGGAACTACGAGGCCTGGGGACAGGGAAGAACCTCCAAGGCACAGGGCATTTTATAGTAAGCTGAGTTTCTGGAAACTGAAAATCAAATAGTGCCTCACCCATAGGCCTGCTAGTAATGAATAAAAGCTTAATGCTGTTAACAAGACCTAGGGCCCCACAGAGAACTGGAAAAAGGCACGGTGTCTACCAATGAGGTGGGATGCCCTGGAAAGGGACACAGACATGGTGTTAAGAGGATCAGAAGGGTTCCCATGGGCACTGGCGAACACAGGACAATCATGGCTTAAAATCCACCATTCATGGTGGAAATATAAGATGGAGGAATTTTATGGGAAGATACTTTCACTTTCTCCTACAAATAATGCCAAATTTTTTCAAAGCCTGAATTATTTGTACATATTTTAATCCAGGCTAAAGGTCAATGAGACTTTTCTACCTGGTTTCCTAGGAGAATAACAGAAAGATCTTGGAGCCAAAGGCCCTAGAGAATGTTAGAGGTTGAAATGGGGGTTGGCTTCAGCCTATAGGGAAGTCATTATAACAGACCAGGGATAAGGAAATAGCTATGGTTTGTCTCTCCCCTGCTTCCCCTTTAAGCTGTTTATATCATGAAAAGAACATTTCCTTAGGTATTTTTTACTACTCATTTCTACCTAAACCATAAAAAAAATAAGTAAATAAGATGTAGGAAATATTCCCTATACACTTTCAAAACCCAAGTACAGGGCTTCCCTGGTGGTACAGTGGTTAAGAATCCGCCTGCCAATGCAGGGGGCACGGGTTCCAGCCCTGGTCTGGGAAGATCCCACATGCTGCGGAGCAACAAAGCCTGTGTGCCACGGCTACTGAGCCTGTGCTCTAAAGCCCATGAGCCATAACTACTGAGCCCACAAGCCACAACTACTGAAGCCCGTGTGCCTAGAGCCCCGCACTCTGGAACAAGAGAAGCCACGGCAATGAGAAGCCCTCACACCACAACAAAGAGCAGCTCCCGCCTGCCACAACTAGAGAAAGCCCATGCGCAGGAACAAAGACCCAAAGCAGCCAAAAAATAAAAAATAAATAAAATAAAACAAACCCAAGTACACAAATCATCAATCCTATCTAGTAAGTATTCTTTAATAAGAATGTCTTAACGATATTTATGAACCAGCAGTTCTTTAAACTTGATAGGATACACTCACCTAACCCAACTTTTAGAGATTCATAAAGCATACAGTGTTTTAAAAAAACATAAACAGGATACATTAGAGTCCAGACTTAAAAGTGTACCCTCTTTAAAAGGCTTGTCCTACTGAGAGACTGTGAAAGCTCAAGCTACAGAGTTCTACAACAAATGTGACAGAGATTCCTTGAACTGAGGCAAGAAAGGGAAAAAAAAAATGATGAAACAGAGAACAGAGTCCCAAAGCAGATTTACATGAGGAAGAAACAACCTGACTCCAATCTCTTGAGATGAATTTGTAAACACACCTACAGAAACACACTTCACGTGACTTCAATCTCTGGGAAAATGCAGAAAGCGGGTAAAGGAACTTCTCAATAACATCAAGCTCCCAAAACTGCCTGAATTCAACAAAGAAAAGATCAAAAACATTACAGATTTGGGAAGGGTATACCAGTAACAGAGAGCTACGTGTTTGTAATGACAGAGATGGGAATACATTTACACACTTTTCAGGGCTCTCATATCAAACACACAGGTTGTTACCTAAGGTGGAGTTTTTCTAGCCCAGCATCTGCAAGGTCATCATTGGCCCTTTGATGAATGTCTCTCTGTGTTTCTATTTTGTGATCATCAGACAGACCATCAACTTTGTGAATAAAAACCTCAAAATTCATGTCTGGGTTAACTTTGTAGGCTTTAGAAACAGTAATGTGAAGTCTTGTTAAAGCCTCCATGTAGTCATCCTGTAAGTCAGAACAAAATATTTTTTAAAAAGAAATCTTACATTAAGAAAGCCTCAAACCACCTCTTTCCCCAACCACAGAAAATATATTATCCTAAGTATTCGTAAATATTCAAACATCCAAACACATTAACTTATACCACTAAATAGACCTTCAATCTCTCAAGATAAAGAATTCAACTACCAAGTTAATGCTTGTAATTTTTAATACTGATAATATAAGAAAAGGAAATGGAAAATGGACACTTCTTCCCAATAGAATTTTTTAAAGTAATCCCAGCTCTGCCATTTATTAGAAATGTGACTTTAAGCACGCTGCTTAATTAAGCTCTGTGATCTCAATTTACTCATCCATAAAATCGGAATTACAGTACCTACCTCACAGTACTGTGAAGAAATTAACTCAGTCATGTATATGAAAATACCCATTACAGAGCCTGTCACTCAGAAAGCATTCCTAACTAATGCTTAAGCTTAGAAAAAGATTCTTAAGGATGGAGACATGTCCCATTCATCTGAGTGCCCGCCACATGCTGGGCCCTCAGTAAGTGCTCGTTGGGCTAAACTCAATTTGGGCAACTAAAGAAACTACTCACTTTAATATTTACTGACTCAGTTCTCACATTCCTCATTATATTACAGGCACTGACCAGACCTTTCCGGTCAGCAACGTCACTACTGTAACAGTTAATAGAGTACAGCAGTATCCATTAACAAAAATGGAACACTGCTTGTTAACTAGAACTCAGGGATATAAACCACATCTCCTAGTCATCTGATCTTCTGTACTTGTACAATGGCATGCCTGTTCCCAAAGCACCTCTGCAGGTACATCTCTCGCACTGTTGGGGAATCTACTGGCAAAGAAATAAGCTGCAAGAAGCACATGACAAGATAAACAACTTTCCTCTGTTCCTACATCTTCCACCACCAGAAAAGAAAAATAAACATTATCATTTCTAACTACCTGTGCATCAATGACATATATCAATGCTCCTGTTCCCCTGAAGATCATCTCGTAGTCAAAAGTTGGGTCAAAAAAGTCCATTTGCCCAGGAAAATCCCATATTTGGAAATTCACAAAGGAGCTATTAGAAATGTCATCTTTGTAAATCTTGTTGGTACTTTCCAAAAAGAGGGTCTCATTGGGTGACATTTTATGAAACACCACCTGTTAAAAGAAAGAAGACAATTTAATAACTACTCCACTTTTTAACTTAAAATATAAAACTCCACCCTGAATTAATATAAAGAATCTGATTCTATAACAAAAATTTTAAAAGAGGTAAAAAGTGAATGATGTATCCACTGGTATCCACTATCCTTTAGTTTTTGACAGAAGACACCAAATTACTGAAACCAAATCACCAGAAAAGCTGAAACTTTTCTGCTATTTTCTCTGCCTGTATCCAATACTAGCAGTAGCAATGTCTCCCATTTCAGTTTGACTTTTTTCCTGTAAACTGTATTAATTCTGCCAAAATCTGCTCTAAGATTATGAAAACTTAAAGCTAAAGTTTAAGAAGTTTTATTCACTGAACACTTATCAGAATGCCCACATCAGGCTCTGAGGAATAACCAGCAATGAAACTGACTGCATCCTGCCTGCAATGGGTTTGCAGTCTTGTGGAAGAAATAAAACAAAGACTAATTATACCAAGTAGAGTGACATATTGGGGGAGGAGGAATGTATGTGGGGAGGGGAGAGAATGGGAGTTGACAGGGAAAAGACAGCTCCCAGAAGAAAAGAAATGGTAGAGGCAACTGTTAAGAATCACAATTATCACAATCCATTCAATTCTCACACAAAACTCATTTGCTTCTGTGACTTTCTATGTGAGAACAATGGATAGTTCCTCCCAAAGCTTAGATGGTAACAAGTGAAAAGAACTAAAATCAGTTTTCCTAAAAACCTACCATAAGTGTACTCAGATTTTGCTGTAAATGTGAAAAGTAAGATAAACAGAACACAGTAATCCAGTAAATTTGGAAGAAGGCTACTTTTTAAAAATATCACGTCTATAGAATATCACGCAGAGACTTATTTTGGAGAGACCTTTGCAACAGAGTGGAAAGGGCAAAAGGCCAGGTATCTGGCATTTTATCACCAGCTCACCTTGTGTGTAAGAGAAATGGCTGATAGAGGAGGTCAACCCTGCCCCCGTTTCCCCCTTACTAAAAAGTGAGGAACCCTCCATCCGTTCCTGACCTTCCCCAAAGCACATGGATTGACAAAGGTCTGTAAATATTCTCCTGGTCTCCAGACTTCCGTAGCCACATACAAACAGGGGGGAAATCACTAGTAATTACACTCACCGGGCCACAAGCGCTAAAAGAGGTGAAAGAAGAGCCCCCAAATCCCACTAATGTCACAGTGAAGTCTCCTTCGTGCTAGTAACGAGAGCAGGCATTACAAAGGAGTTAGTCACAACTCTTTCTGACGCTGCTCCCTGGAGCTCACCCGGGAAGCCCTGCAAACCCAGGTCACCTGAAGTAAGAGGCACACACACAACCGGCGCCGGGGAGGGAGTGTGCGAAGTTCTCCGAGTTGGAACCGAGGAGCAAGTCTCAGTTTCGTGAATGGCACAGTGGCTGGGTCCCAGGAGGCGAGGTCCCGGGCGGTACCACGGGCACCTGTCCCGCGCCGGCCCCTCGGGGAGCGCGGGGACTCAGTCGGCCTCGGCTGACCGGGGCGTGGGTTCCGCGCCCAGGGTCCCCGCGCGGGCCGCGCCCGGGCTCTGCTCCCCGGAGGAGGAGAGAAAGAGCGCTGGGACAGCCCGGCCGGCCACCCCGGCCGCCGCCCTCCTCGGGGCCTCCCCGCCCGGCGGCCACCCGCACCCCCGGGGAGGGGAGGAGGGGGGCGGGAGAAGGGCGGGGGGCCGGCGCGGCCCCGCTCACCTTCTGGATGGAGGACTTGCCACTGCGCCGGAGCCCCATGAGCAGAATCCTCGGCTTGGAGCTGTCAGCGCCACCCGGGCCACAGCCTCCGCCGGCCCCCGCCCCAACCCCGCCGCCCGCGGCTGCCGCCTCCTCTTCCTCCTCCTCCACGCCGTAGCCGAAGTCCTTTGGGAACGAGTCCGCCGCGCCAAAACTGCCGGCGAGGGGCGTCTCCTCCGCCGCGTATTGCAGGGACATGGTGCTGGAGCCGCCGCCGCCCGCGCCCTGACAGGCCAGGCCAGGCCGAGCCAGGCCGCCGCCTCCCCACTCCGCCGCCGCCGCCGCCGCCGCCGCCACCGCCCCCGGGAGCCGCCGCCGCCGCGCGGCCCGCCCCCCGGAGCCCGGCTCTCATAGGCTCTGCGCTCGGGCTCGGCCCCTCATTGGCCGCCCGAGCTGCCACTCGGGAGCAGCAAGGTAGGTGGTGCCCGTCACGTGCCCGGAATCACCTGACTCGGAGCAGTGGAGGGGGGAGGAGGAGTCACGAGGAGGGTGGCCCGGCCGGGCTGAGCCCTGAGCCCTCTGCCCTCCGCCCCAGCCCGCACTTCGGTCCTGCCCAACCACGCGCCTTGCTCCTCACCGCTCCCCTGCGTTCTTCGGGGCTCCAGGGCCATCGCAGTGGGAGATGCTCTCTGGGCACTTGGGAGAAGAATTGATTGTCCTACCGTTATTGTGCTCGCCCAGCCAATATTTATTGATGCCCGCTAAGTCTCGGGGCATAAGGGGCACAAAACTGGAACCGCCCTGGACCCTGCCTGCCTTCGTTACTCCAAGATTAACGGAGATCGGACCTCTGCGTAAGTAGCTTCCGTACGAGATATCAAGTGGGAAGGCCAGAGGTACAGATAAAAATGCTCGGGAGTTGGGTGGGTGAGAGCATCTCTAAGGAGCTCGCGTCTGAACAGTTCTAGGATGGATATGGTTGGGATGTGCAGAGGTATGGAGGAGGAGCCAGCCAGAGGGAGGGCAGAGCCTCAGCCAAGGCAGAGTCAGGGGTGAGCAAATGCAAGCAAGATAGAACGTCTTATCCTCTTTCTTCAGCGAATCGCTGACAGTGGGTACTGCTGCCACTTCACACTTAGCAGGACGTGATTCCCCCTCCTCCCCACCCAAAGTGTACTTTTTCAGTAATTCTGCCCCGCCACAGACACACACACCCCGAACACTGTATCTTTTATGACCTTCTTCAGATCAGACATCAAAGGAAGGAATAATGAAAGCAAAGCAAAGCAAATGCTTATCACCAAATATGTTTGGGAAAGCTAGAGGAATTTTTACTCTTTCCAGTCAGGCTTTAGAATTGGAAATTTGACAGAAGAGGATCCTCTTTTTAAAGGGGGCATGCGTGGTGGTACCGACCTTCCAAGGAAACTAACTTCTAGATTATGAAGGGAAAGCATGTAGGCAAATCTGGGACTTGGTTTTGTCCGAACGCACAAGTTAAAGGTTGGAGACATCCTTAGAGGTCATCTAGTCCAACCTCTCACCTAAAGAGAATCCGTCTACAGCGTCTCTAGCTGATAGGCATACACTTAATAGATCTCAGGGAAGAGAGCTCACTATCTCCATAGGCATCCAATTCCACTGTGGTAAAACTTTCAAAGTCTCATTCAGGCCAAAACTCACACTCCCTGGAGCTTATACACCAGAGTCTGTAAGCAGTGGTCTTCATCTTTTTCATGGCAGCACCTCAAATATTAGATTACAGTCTCATTACCCACTGTCTTTTCTGTTCCACATTAAACATACTCAGTTCCTCAGCCATTCCTCCTACAGTAATGTCCAGTAGCACTTCCTGTGATGACAGAAATGTTCTACATCTGCCCCACTCAATATAGTAGCCAGTGTGGGTTGAGCACTTGAAATGTTGCTAGTGTGACTAAAGAACTGAATTTTTAATTTTGTTTAACTTTAATTGCCAGATGTGGCTAGTGGTACCATATTGGACAACACAGCCTTGTAGTTTCAAATGAACTCCCCTTTATAGGCAGTTGAGCTTATCAACATCCATCAGATGTCTGACACCTAAAACGCAATACTGAGCAATACAGCCTTCAGGGTGACTGTTTAGCACCTTGACAATATTTCTATTAATGCTTTCCAGAATGGAATTTTTTTTTTCTTAACATCCATAGAGTATAAGTAGTTCACACTGATAGTTACTAGAACTAGTACTTTGTCAGCAATCCTAGTGCCTAAACATGTATAGCTGCATTTTTTAACCTAAACGTAAGACTTGATATTTCAACTTTTCGGTTTAGGCCATGAAATTTAGGTACTCCAAGTTGTTAATCATTTTCAAGCTTATTTCAATATAGTCTAACACCCAGCCCTTCCAACTTTGTGGCCCTTAGAGAATTAGCATTACTACCATCTGACCCATATGTAGTCCTTTACAATTTGCAAGGTACTTTTACATCCATTATATTTAATTTGATCCTTACAACACCTTGTGAGGTAGGCAAGATATGAAATCTACATTTTATAGATAAGGCAGCTGAAACAGCAGGAACTGAACGGATTGGATCCTTTTCTACTCCACTGAGCCTCTTCTTGTGTACTGTCTTCATCCAGATCCTTGACAGAAATGTTGACGAGGACCTCCAGAGGCCAGGCTAACCCTGAATTCTTACATAGCACTGACTGATACAGCAGTTTAAGCAGGTCAGTTCCACCCAAGAGTCTGATTATCCAACCTACAGGTTGCCATTCTGTTCACAAGGATGGTACAAGAGATAGTCATCTGACTTACATATATATTAATACCAGTCCCATTATGAAAAAAACAAATGACAGTTGGCTGCCAGAAAAAAATTTCTACTTGCCTGTCCACAAAGGGACTGTCATACCAATTGTTTAAAGAAGCCAAGTCGCCCTCTATTCCAAAACCCCCATGGGGCCATGTTTTATTATTATTTATGGTTCTTAGCACATCCTGTCCCACACTGTAATTGATTATATACGTCTTATAGCTAACTTCAAGTCATTCATCTTTATAACACCTAGCACTCAGCCCACTGCTGTCCATGTAGGAGGCACTCAAACTGGTAAAAGATAAACCAATTCAAGTAAATGTTCTTCCAACTGTATCTGACTCCCCTTGAGAAACAAACTTGTGACCAGAAGAGGCACAGACCATTGCCACATTCCTGCCAAATGACTGATTAAAATGCCCTTAAAATTGGCTTGGTCACAGTTTCCAGCAGGTGCTGAGGCTTTTGCTAGTTAAACCAGCTTTCATTGGATTGTTTTGTTTTCTGTGTGTTTTGACCAAAAAATAAGGACATTTCTCTAACAATAGGGACAGAACACATGAAATAGGACTACTTCTTAATAATGTTAGTCAATCACTAAGAAAAATAAGCGATCAGTTACACAAAACATCTGACTATAGGTCTTCCAAGAAAGGAAAAAGGACTAACAAAGAAGAATATAGCGTTTTACCGTTTACACATCTTTCACATACATTCCATTTGACCCTCACAACAACCCTGTGAGGTAGGCAGCACAGATATTATTCTCATTTAACAGATGAGGAAAGTGAATCTCAGAGCAATTAACTGATGTGCCCAAGGTTCTACAATTAGTAAATACTTTGTATTCATACTAGTCTTTGGCCTAAAAATTCAGCACCCCACCTCCCCTCATACTTGCCTACCTACTTCACAGGGATAATGAAGGTAAAATGAATTCAAGGCTAGAAAAATACTTTG
The DNA here is from genome assembly GCF_030028045.1 of Hippopotamus amphibius kiboko. NCBI lineage: Eukaryota > Metazoa > Chordata > Mammalia > Artiodactyla > Hippopotamidae > Hippopotamus > Hippopotamus amphibius. The sequence continues at coordinate 31,057,763 of NC_080186.1, forward strand.
AGGGAAAAAAGCACTATATAATTATAGCCGCAAGCTATACTCTTCCACGATATATGGCTCATTCCCTTTCTCCCAGCTTGTGTATGAACCCAGAATTTTATATTGCCTCTGTTCTGTGTTCAGCTAAGCAACTAAGTCAGGAAGGGGAACAGTGTGATCTCTTTAAAGTTATATAAATTACAATCAGGGTAACTGCTATTATAGCAAATTGAAAAACAACACAGAAAGGCCAATGTGCAGCTGGCACCCACAGAAGCACACAGCAAAGCAAGGCAACATTATCAGATAGGGCATGATTGCATAGAAGAAAACGTGGTGTCAGAGTTCGCACTGGCACGCACACAGTTATCTAAGGCAAAGTGGTGGCAAGAAGAGTCATTTGTTCCACATTATATAAACAAGAGCAGAAGATTCATGAGACCCCATGCAACAGCATCTTATGTCACACAGATCTCTCCAGCTGCCTACAGAGAATATAAACAACAGTGTCATCTTCACTTTAAAGAATGACTGTACCTGTGCTCATATCCTGAGCTAAACCAAGGAACAGCTGCATGCTAAACTTCCTTGGCTAAAATACAACCAGTACCATCATTCCTACTCAGACTAATAAACAGAGTGTCTTTTACGGTCATGAATTAGATGGCTGTGTTTAGATTTTTTTTCAGGATTCACTTTTGATTCTCCTGCTTTTAAGACCCAAAGAAAGTTATATTGAGTTTTTATTGGTGATTCTAAGTATATGTGTTTATAACAGTTGAAGTGTGATAGGTGAATTTAACATATTAAAAGAGTGCTATAGCATCTGTTCGGAAAAGATTATATACTATACAAACTATTCAACTCATACAAAACCATTTTTCAGTGTCTTTTCAATTGAGAAGAATCCTATTCAGCACGCTTCTCCTCCTGAGGTGGTTCATACTGAGCAAGCTATGGGGCAAAGACAGAGGAGTTTAGGTGAATTTTATTCTAAATTGGGTAAAAAACTTAATAGTAACAAAACGAGTTAACTATTATATTCAATTTAATTACTGAATCATTAAGTTTATATTAAAATCCTATCCTTTTTAAACCACTCAGTGATTTTAACATTTAATACAATCATACCTAGTCAAAGTTCTTTTTATATAAACCTTTAAAATCACTGGCAGACTAAAATTTAATTCCCATTCATGACTGCACTGCACAGATACTTGATATGCAATTATCTATATCTTCCCAAAGATACTGTGGCTTATAGTAAGGTACTTTCTTCCTCTCCACTGTAAGTTTACTGAACTTTCTCCTAAAAAGCAGAAAAAAGAATTATGTGACATATATTAATCTAGCCAGTCAATGAAGAGCAGCTAACACCTTTGACTTAAAAGCTGCCAAAAAGTTACCTGGCGTTTACACATTGTGAAATCTGGGATAATTTCAGACACTGAATTTTCTGTTATGCCGAGCTGGGGTTTGCTGCAAGAACACTAAGCTAAGATTTGAGTTGTTCCAATTACCTGTCAGATTTGAGAAGCTAATTAGACTTAACTGTGCTTTAGTTTCCTCACCTATAAAATGGTCTGTGCACCTGTGTCACTTATCAAAGTTGAGAAGATAAAACACATTATGTGAAATGCCTAAAGTCATGTGAAATGCATTATGTGATTTAGATGCAGTAAAACCTCAAAGACTTAAGAGTTGAGTAGTTTGAAGTTTATGAAAATTCTCATGGGAGTTTAAACAAAGAAAAAACTTCAGCACTAGACAAAATTAAGTGCAAACAAATGTACAGAGGTTAAGTGCAAACAAGTTTACAGAGTTAACACATTAAAGGGCCACCACATGAGTATGCAGATTTTGCATTGCACAATCTAAGGGGTGCCATTTGCAAAGCAGTGGCCCTATACTGACCTACTTAAGTCAACTGCCTAAGACTCTCAGAAATCTCCATTGACTTATAAACCAGTATTCGTTAACCAATATTTTCATCTTTTTGTTGATGAAGGTTCCCAAGAACCTCTTCTTGACCACACTTTGCTCATTCTGTTTACAATTTGCTTGTGGTTTTCTAGACAGGGTATCAGCTTGGCCTTGCAGTTAACTGAGATTGATATCCACCCTCCTCCCTCCTCTATTGTCCATTTTAGTGAAGTTTTGGTCATACAATCATTAAAGGTGAAATTATTTTTAACACGAATTCTTTCAAAAATTTTACCTTTGTTTTCAGTTTTTTATTTTCTTCTACAATAGCTTCATATTTCTCTTTCATTTCTGCCAATTCTAGGCGAAGCAGCTCTATTTCTGGATTTTCTGGGGTAGCAGCTCCTAAGTGATGCTTTAAAAAACTAATATCAAAGTTAAGAATTTACTTGAGCTCAATGAAACTAATGAAATAGCCTTCTGAAATAACTCTGATGAGAGTCATCCCACCCTACCACCAATATTTACTCAGAGATCAAAATCCAAATACTCAAAGAAAGTAATTTTTTCAATAATCAAAAGTATTTTAAAAGTTTTTATCTATGTGAAAAAAATACAAGTTAAAAAAAAATAAAATCCTTTATCTGACTTCAAAAATGAAAAGGATACTCCAAAGCACTATTAGGTTTCTCTGGTTCTTCATATAAGGCTACCAATACTGCAAATCAGAAAGCAGAAAAAACAATTAAAGTCTTAAATTAAAATGGCTGAAATTATATTCCGTACCCCAGTAAATATTAAGTGTCTATTATACACCACCCACAGTGCTAGGATTGTCCATACCAAGGTGAACAAGACAGACAAGGTCGCTGCTCTCAGTGACTTTACAGTCTAATGCAAAAGGTAAATGTAAATAAGGAACTAGACAAAAAAACCAGTATCAAGCAGCAATACAGGGTAATGGGAGCACATCAGAAGAATACTTAACTCAGCTCAGGGTACCGGGGAAGGCTTCCGCAGGGAAGGGAAATAAGACCTGAGACCTAGGCAATGAAGTTTTCAGATAAAAAGGGAAGGCCAGGGCAAAAGAACAACACATTGAGGAACTGAAAATTCAAGTGTGTCTAGATGGAGTGGGGGGGGGGGGCGGGGGGGAGTGTGCTGGAAAGGTGGTTAGGGAGGAGACTGGAGGACCCTGCAAGGTCAGCAGAGGAATGACAGAATCACTCTTGACTCCTGTGTGGAAGACTGATGAGTGGGACAAGGATTTAAAGGCAGGAAGAGCAATTAAGAGGCTGATATGGTAATCCAGTTAGTTTAAAAAGAGAGTGACCTGGGAATTCCCTGGCAGTCCAGTGATGAGGACTGTATGCTTCCACTGCAAGGGGGCATGGGTTTGATCCCTGGTAGGAGAACTAAGATCCACATGCCTGGTGGTGCAGCCAAAAAAGGGGGGGGGGGGGGGCGGGGGTGACCTGCACTAGAGTGACAGAGGGATGAAAACAAGGTAGATACATTTGAGAAGAACTTTGTAGATAATCAACAGAGCTGCGGTTAATTGTTGGAAGGAAGAAGCTTTGAATTCAAAATGTTCTTCAAGAATGAAGTTTCACACACAACATGCTAAATAACCACCAACCAAAAACTCTACCAGTAATCAACATGCTCAAATCAATATTAAAATATATTGATACTTTAGTGGTTTTATATCCAGTAGTTCACGTCAGCACTACCTTTTTCATCTTATATTGAACACATTCCTTCTAGGATATACTACTCAAATAAAAATCTAAACCAGTGGTTAATTTTTTTGGAACTCTTCAAAAAATCTGATCAAAAACAAAAAACTAACTACACACAAGAAATGTACATATCTAGACCCCAATTTGAGAACTCCTCTTGTAAACCAACTTACATGCTTCCCTTTTATTTTTTCTAGAGTTGTAATAACTCGTCAAAACAATACAGACTATTAAAAAAAAAATCAAATGGGCAACTACTAACAACTTACATTAAGTCCTGATACTCTTCTAAATGTATTTACAGCACTATTTTTTGAGAAATTGGCATATTTACATCACCACTACCCTCTCCTCTCCTTCCCGTGTCACAGTACACTTTAATTCCTCTACTTATTACCTTTTTCTTCAAACTATACACTCAAGCCTCTGTTTCTTCTTCCATTAATTTCCAGTGAACTCTACCAAATTCTAATTTTATAAGACATGAATACTCTTACCCTTTCTTCCTTTTCTTCCCCTACCCTTTCTTTTGGCTTCTAAATTTCTGTCAGTGGTACTTACAAGATTGATAATTACAGAACATAATGTAAATGTCAAGTTTCCTGTGCTTTTCTATAGATGAAATATACTTCCTTTTAAACAGATAAGAACTCTATACCCAGTGTTTCCCTTTTTTGCATTAGCAGCCAGAATTTTTAGAGGTTGATGTAGTGCTCAAAATAACTGAAATGTCTCTTCTTCCAAATGACTTTTTATCTTTAGCCATCCTTATAGCATTTTAATGTTAGAAGCCATTTCAAATCCTCTTGGAAATAAGATGGATAAAAATTATAAGTTAAATCTGTGTGGAGTACACAAAATCCAACTTTGAGTAGATCGTATCGCTAGATGCTCTGTTGTCTGATGTTATTTATGAGACTGGAAATCTAGGAAGGTTGAGGGGGGGAATACCAGTAGATGTCAGCAAGGGAAGAGAAACCTCCCACGCTTTCCAGTCTCTCATGAAGGAGAATGCATGTATGGCCACAAGGCTGAATATCTTCTTTACCTCCCACAGTGGTCACTTCTCTGCTCTTTAGCAATGTATGTTTCATTCACTCCATCCAGCCACTCTGGCCTCCTTACACTTCCTGAAACTCGACATCACACTTCTTTGGGGTCTCTGGTCAAATGTTACTTCTTAAGAGAGGCCTTGCCCAACGGTCCTGCATAAAATGGCACACCCATCACTCTTTATCCCCTTACTTTGCTATGTTTTCTTCGTAACACCACTGGTTGACACTATGCATTTATTATGTCTCCCCCAACTAGGATATAAGTTCCTTTAGAGCAGGGACTTTTTTTTTCCCCCACTAGAACAGTGCCTAGAACAGACAACTGAATAAAATAGTTAAATGAAAGAAGTGCGCTTGTGGAGTTTTTTGAGGGGCGTGGGAGGTCAGGTCGATGAAATTCCAAGAGTCTGTGATACTTCCCGAGATGACAACACAGTGCTTTCATGTAGTCCCTTAATACTTACTGACATTTATTTGCAAAGAGATAAGAAACTGGTACCTGAACCTAAGGTTGGTAGCAACTCAAAAATTACCAGCCCATGCTTGGGAATTAAAAGCCCTGCTTTCTGCGAAGACCCAGAGTTGTTTTTCTCCCAGAGTTTTCTCCTAATCTTTGTTTCTGGCCAAAGAGCAGTTACCAAATTATTTCCCAGATACTTATTATACTGCTCATACGGACCCAGATCACCGTCCCTGCCAACTCTTCTGTTCTGCACCCGTGAAAGTCAGCCAGTGAGCTGAGTGATACGTAACAGGTATTCGCCTTACTGCTTAGCTAATGAAATAAGCAGTGCCCACACTACCTCTTGGAACCCTCCAGTTTGAAGCCCCTTATTCATCTACCGAGAAGGTGAACCCCAGCGTAAGAGATACAGTGTAACACTTCCATTTTAAAAAGTGAAAACAACATGACCGCTTTGATATGCCCTCAAGCTCTTTAAACTGTAATTCTACTTTAATGATGAAATCTGCACAAAGTAGGAATTAACCTAGACTGCGAAACGGGGTTGAGTTGAAAAGCCACAGTCAAACAGCTACTTTGAGCATTAGGTTCACTTAGCTACTTTATAGCCCGCTTTCAAATCTGGTCGTTTTCCCACTTGCCTTTTGTTCGAGGGAAAACGTTTCTGTTACAGGACTTTGAGGGCTCCGAAAAAACTATCAGCAGGGAGGAGCTCGGCTCGCAAGGTCTTTAGCAAACATGCTCACTGCGGCTGCTCGAGGCAAAGCAACGGAAGTTGGAGGGACTTTGCAACAGCTGCAAGAGTTGCACTCCCCGCGGGGAGAGCGGTAGGGAGAGCGAGGCCGCCCGACCCCGGCGGCGGCCGGCAGCCAGGCGTGCGCCGGTCCCCGCTGAACCCCGGGGCCCACCTCGCCGGACCCCGGACGGGTCCCACCTGTTCCCCTCCCGCCCCACGCCACGGCCCGTCTGGGGCGCAGCGCCGAGGAGCACGCCGAGGGCACGAGGAACCCTCTCCTGGCCCATGCTCACCCTTGGTCAGCGTGTCCAGCACCCCCGACTTCTCCAAGTACCTCCGGAACTGCTCGCGCTTCGAGTCGGCGGCCTGAGGAGACACGGCGGGTCAGTGGCCGAAGCCCGGGGCCGGAGCAGGAAGAAGGCGCTGGGAGTCCGGCAACCCCGCCTCCGCCTCGCTACCTCAAACCCGCCCCCCAGACCTGCGCGCGCGCCCCCATTCCCACCAGAGCCGACCAGCGGCTGGCTACCGCCCGCACGCCCCCAGCCACGCCGCGCCCCCCTCACTTTGTAATGGGCCATAGTGACAGCGGCAGCGGCGTAGCTGGCGCCGGAGACCGTGGCTGGCGGGCTGGGAGCAGCACTGCGCCTGCGCGGCAGGGCGCTCGCGCCTGCGCACTGGCGGAGCATGGGCCGGGATCGTCGGGGTGTGGCCTGTTTTCATGGCGACCAGGACGCTCCGAATGCCACACACGGGGCTGAGCCGAAGGAGGCTGCGTACGCCCGCCCCTCTGGCTAGCGTAGCCGCACCTATCCTTCCTCTTCCGGTCCTCTCAGCGATTCGGTTGCTTAGCAGGAGGCTAGGTGTTGGTAACTCGGGACGAGTGTCCAGGTGGGGCCAAAGGTGGGCGTGGCGCCAGGGGGCGGGACCTGCGGAACCCTGGAGCGCTAGGACTCCTTCCCGAGACCCGGGTCTCCTGACCGCGAGAGTGGGCGCACCTGTCTCAACTAGGACCTCAGAAGCTGTGGCGGCCTGTGTGTGCTGGCTTGTCGACTCTTATCTTGAAAAAGGGCGCAGGATCGACGAGAGCAACCCTTGGATTTCCAATGGCTGAAGGACTGCTTAGAATCGTCCGCTTGGGCTCCAGCTCTTACGTTTGGAGTTTCCTTGTTTTGTGGCCGACTTGACGTGGGCCTCCGGAGGGTGAGCAGTAGTGTGCTAATAATAGCTAGCCCTTTTGAGCGCTTACTGTGTGCCTGGCAGTGCATTAAACACAGATGTTTCTTATTTTAACCCTCACACCGTCCCTGCAAGGTAGGTACTGTTGGTAAACTGTCAAGGTTATAGATGACCAGTGAGTAGTGGAGCCAAGACGCCGATCCTGGCACTGAATCACGATGCTATAAACTGGTGAAAGAAAGCGACCAATCTTTTTAGGGTTTTATTTACTAGATAGCAACATTATGATTATATTCAAGACACATCAGGTTGCAGTCTATAAGGAAACTACGTAAAGCCCCAGTGTCCAGAAATAAAAGATTGATAACTAAAAGAGAAAATTACATAGATCAAGAACAATATCTGAAGGCTGTGTTCCCTCCAAACCTCATTCCATTAATCTTCAATTTTCCCAAAATCATTATCAGTCTGAAGGGAGCCCGTAAAAACTTAATCCTGATTTGGTAACTCTGTGTCTTTGAACTTGAAACTAGTCCTTCCCCATTCAGAGTTAGAGTCATTTTTCCCTTTTTAAAATGGGCTTGCAGTTGTCTCTCTAAACAGCTGGTCTTTAGAACGGCTCTGTTTTTTCTGTGCTCCACCATCACTAGGCTACTTCTATGATAATATAGAATGTCTAAAAGCCAACTGTTGTTCAGATCTGAAGGTCTGTGGGAGCCCGCCTACTGATGAGGTTGTTTGTCAGAGACACTAAATGATTTGGAGGACAAGCAGTAGGGTTACTGCAGGTTCTGACCAACTCGGATTCAAAGGACAACCCTCCCAAAGAATCAGGAGTGTCTATAAGGTCAAGTGGTTGGAAGTCTCCCGGTGAAGGAAGAAGGGTTCCGATTGTGCTCTCTCTGAGCTGGCCCTTAAGGTTACCTTTAGGAGGTAATGCCTGGTTTTCATTTTCTGCAGAGGGACCCCACGTAGCACGAAGCCACTTTGGTTTCCAGGTGCAGTTAGCAGGCAGAGAGAAAGCTGTTTGGGATGACTGGCCGGTGTGGTTGTTGAGATCTACAGCATTGCCTGGAATAGAACAGTGACCTTTAGAGTAGTGGTTCCTTTTGCTGTCTTTGCCATCAATTTCTCTTTTTCCCCTCAACTGGTTACCATTAACTTCTTTTCCAGTTATTTTATAAGTGTCTTCTTTATTACTTGAGTTGACATTTTGAAGATGACCACAGGTAGTACTAAGTGTGCACATCTCAGAAAGTAGAGCTTCCTGTTCATCCAAAATGCCTTTGTCATCATTTCCACTGTAATTAGCAGGATTTGTCTGAAATGTGGGTGGATTTAAACTAGGGTACGCTGCTGTGTGTGTTTGCTTTTCCACTAACAGACTGTAATCAGGTGCAGAAGAGAGTCGTTTCAGTGAATTTGCAGATGTGTTTTGATATTTGGCAAGGTTTTGTTTTGACGTGGTACAAAATTCATTATGTTCATCCTTCAATTGATATTGTCCCCAAAGCCCTCTTTTAATCTTTTTAAAACCTAGATGGAAAATTTCTAGAACATTTAAGAAAAGTGAAACCGTAGCTATGGATTGCATAAATAACAGGAATATCGTCTTTTCTGTGGGTCTTGAGACAAAACAATCAATTATATTTGGACACGGGTGGCCATGGCATTTAAATAGAGGCTCTAAATGAAATCCATATAAAAGATACTGTCCAATCATGAACCCAACTTCAAAAACAGAGCGAGTGAAAATGTGTATCACATAAGTGCAAAGCAAGGTTCCTCTGAGTGGAGCTTTATTTAGTTTCCTTTGCTCCAGCTGACACAGTTCTTGCTCCAATCTCCTCCGATCACCAGGCATTTCAAGCTCTACCTGCTCCAGTTCACCTCTCAGTTGAGATTTCTTCATCTGCCTTTCCTTCTCCAGAACTCTCAGTCGGTACAAAGCATGGCCCATGTACGCCAGGGACGGTGAAGACACAAATATCACCTGCAAAACCCAGTATCTAATGAGGGAGATAGGAAAAGCCTGATCATAGCATACATTTCTGCAGCCGGGTTGTTCTGTGTTACAGATGAAGCCAGACTGCTCATCATTCCAGACATCTTCAGCTGCTACACCCAGAACAAGCATTCGAAATACGAACAGGATGGTGAGCCACATCTTTCCAATCATGGTGGAGTGGATGTGAACTTCCTCCAGAATGCCTCCAAGGAAATTCCAGTCCCCCATGTTTATTTAGTCAGCCATCTTAGCTCTGAACCCCATCAAATAGGAGGCAGATAAATTCTTCCATTCTGAAGTGTGTGCTATTTCTTAAGGCAAACCTATGGCCAAAACATGAACAAAGCATCACTCTTTCAGCGTGCTGTTTGCTCTACTTTTTTCCCTAGAAAGTTGTAATAATCTGTTACCAAGAATATGTTTAAGATGTCAGGAATCTAAAATCACTTATGTTTAGACTTATAATGCAATGGGGAAAAAAAAGATACCTGGAGGAGAGGTGTATATATTCTCTATGAGGAATAGAATTGTAGGAATCCCTGTAAGAAAGGAGTCTTCTTACTCAGCTGACATTTGTTGTTGTTTTATTTTTTAAACTGAGAACTTTTGGAGAGGTTCCTGAAACTACTGACTTGATCTTACAAAACTATTTATTAAGATTATTTTATATAAAAGTTATAACCAAATTCAATGATTTTTAAATCTCATTTATGCACAAAGGAAAAGGCATGTGTTTCATTTCACAATCCAGTAAGATACAGCATTGAATGAAACCAAAGGAAACAGATCTGGCTCTTGCTATAAGAATTTAGATTAGTTTTTTAATCCACATGTAAATATCTAAATTTTAGTTTCTTTCTGGCAGTTTTTGAGCATTTTCAGAAATTATTTCAGTAATATATTTATGAATATTGATGAAATTATTGCTATACTTTGCTATGAAAATTTTCCAAAACTTAACTATTTTGTACTACCAAAGCTATATGTGTAGTTTGTATAACTATCTATTGTTATTAGATATTGTTTGAAATAAATGGATCATTGGTATGGTGGTAGTGTTATAGAAATTTTCATTATAACAGTATTCGACCTTTTTAAGACATGTAGCTTAGTTTATGGAGGGAGCATTGGGGCGAGTTGTAATTTAGATGCTTGGATTATCAGCCAGTAGGTTCCATATTAGAGGTGATACCCTAGGATATCTAAGAGAAAATATATCCCAAAGAAAAAAAAAGTGAATGTTTTCATTCATTTTCATTTAACATATAAATGTATGTCCTGTATCCCTTATAGAAAGAGAAATGTTATACAATCAGACAACGTACTGGGATATTATAGCCACAAGATATGTCCGTCACAAAAATCCCATGAGGTAGGTATGTTGTTTCCCCATTTTACAGATGAGGAAACTGAGGCACACCTTAAATTACCCAAGATCACACAGCTAGAACTGGTATTCAAACTCAGTCAATTTGGCTCTAAAGTCAGCTCTTAACTGTTTTACTAAACTGTTATTTTTCCTCTCTAAGCACACTTGAAATTTCCATGAAAGAGATCATCTGTTTTCTCTTACAAGTTTAATTATTTAAGTTAGGTGTGTCAAATAGTGAAAGTTTTGACTTTTTAAATAACAGGTTCTAGAGTTTTTAGGTCCTTTTTGAAAGCTTTATACAGTTCAAAAGACTTGCAAAAGCATCAAGCTTCTAAAATTTAGTTGTATTCCTGAGATAGAGAAAACTTCCACTTGACTTCATTATGTTAATAGTACTATACTCTTTTACCCAACAATCCAAAGCACTTTAAAGTATAAGCAAAGATGCTATCTTGTCATTTATAATAATTATAACTTGAAAATATACAAAATAATTATCAATACAAGAAAGACTGTATTATACATATAAATAATAGTACATCCACAATATGGTACTATGCAACCAAGAGAAATAATAAATATATACTAATATAAAAAGACATTTGATATATTATTTCAGTAACATTCGGGTTATAAAATATAGAATAATATGGCCCCATTATTGTAAATTTATTTATATGTAGAGATGCATACAATAAAGCCTAGAAGGATAGTCATCAAAATATTAACTATGATTATCTCTGGGTAGTGTGATTAAATTGACTTAATTTTTTATAATTGTGTATATTTTAATTTTTTATTTTACCATGAGCACTTTACTTTTAAAAATCACCAAAAGAAATTAAATGGTTTTTTTTTTTCCTTAAAGAACAAGTGCATGGTATTTTCTGAAAGAAGAAGTACTATTATTTAGCTTCAGATCTTAGGTCCTAAAGCTTTCATAGCAAATGACATGAATACTAATATACACGAATACAGTACTATAGAGTTCAAAAGCAAAAAACAAAACAAAACAAAACACCCAACATTTCAAATGCCTCTTAATTAGCTAAGACAGAGAGATTAACACAGACCTTTCTCGGTTTAGGTAAATCTGAAGCAGATTGCGCTTAACAGTTAAACCACAGCCATCTTCAACTTATTCTCTGAATGTGTCCCTTTGCAGGTGTAGAGCAGATTCAGTTTGGTTCAGTGCAGTGAGTGAGTTAGCCATCAGCTAAAATCCATCTCCCTGTCTTCATTCTTGCTTCTAAAACAGCACTACCCAACTGAATTTTTTTTTAATCCAATGGAGCTTTTTGCAGCAATGTTGGGCTAGGCTCTCTTTGCACTGTCCAATAAGGTGGCCACTAGAAACACATAGCTATTGAGCACTTGCAACGTGGCTTGTGTAACAGAGGCACTGAGTTTTTAATTTTATTTAATTTTAATTAAATGTAAATAGCTACATGTGCTTAGTGGCTACATTATTGGGCAGCACACATAAAGAATATTTAGGAGACTAAAATTATGAGCCCCAAATTAAGCTGAATAAATGGCTTCTTTATAATTCAGAGATGTCATAAGATGTCTTTGTGCTTTTTTAAGGGTAACTTTACCCCCTGGGGAACCCAGAAAGATACCACTGTTTTTGGTAATGTGAACGATGTTTCTAGCACCAAAATAATCTAACTAGATAATAACTTCTTAGTGATCAGTCTTAATAATCAATGGGTCATGTCCGATTTCATAGTTAGATGAATCCTGTTTCTCTGTCTAGTTTTCTATTATTAACAATTGCACTGCACTTTAGGTCATTAAAGATCTCTCTTCAGAGCTAGTGACCTGGTGGTTTGGCGATGGCAGATAAATATTTCTTCCCTGAGCTTCTTTGCCAACTAATAGCTAATTTTCAAATTAAATGCAACCCTTTCATCAGGAAAATATATATATATTCATATTTTTACATTATGTATTATATAAATTATATATTACATGTAATATATAAATTATACATAAATTAGTAGTAAACTTAAAAAACACTAAGCTTCATTAGTAGAGAAATACAAATTATTATCTTTTAACTATCAAAATGTGAATTTTTTCAAGATTTATAATACCTGCTTTTGGCAAAAGTATGAGGAAACCATTAATCTCATATACTATCAGTAAGCATATAAATGGATACAGCTATTTAAAGGGTCATTTAGGGAATTCCCTGACAGTCCAGTGGTTAGGACTTGGAGCTTTCACTGCTATGGCCCAAGCTCAATCCTTGATCAGAGAACTAAGATCCTGCAAGCTGCGTGATGCAGCCAAAAAAAAAAAAAGGTAGTTTAAATCTATCAAAATAACATAGCATTTCTGCTTCTGAATGCTTGAAATATCCATTTATTCATTCATTCTCAAAGACACACTACACATACTAGGATGTTCACATAGCACTGTTGGTAATAGTACAAAATCAGCAAGTGTTCAGTAGAGGAATGATTAAGTAAACTATAGTACATCTTTATCAATAGCAATTCAGAGAATAAAGATCTCTAGGAACTAACAGAAAGATCCCTGAGTCATATTACAAAACAAGTTACAGAACAATACATGTAGTATGATCTCATTTATCTTATTAAAAACCTGCATTTCATATGTACATTTAAAGAGCTGAAACAGTGAGATTAACCCAAACCTTTCTTAGTTTAGGTAAATCTGAGAAGCAAATCATCCTCGAGAAGTTATACTGTAGTGATCTTCAACTTGTTCTCCGAATTTATCTCTTTGGGGATGTAGAGCAGCTTCAGTGCAGCTCAGTGCCATGAGTGAGTCAGCCATCAACCGAAAGCCATTTCTCTTTCTGCTCATCCTGGTTAGAAAAAGGTCTAGGAGAATATACACCCAGCTGTTGTTGACAATGGTCATGACAAGGGAAGAGAGCAGGTTTGGGGTGGAAAGGTAAAAGGGGTTCTTTAAGTTCTTATAAAACTCTTAGTTTAACCAGGAACATACTTGTATTCTCATACTCAAATTTAAAAAAATTTTTAAACAAATCCCAGATCAGCTTTTCTCAAAGTGCTGAAATACTGCTTTTCTCACTATGTCTAATTAAGCATGCATGCTCCTCTCAGAATACAGCAACATGTTTAGATGGGTTTTAAATAAAAGAAGACGATGATAAAAGAATATGATAAAAGGAGAAAAGTTGTATTTCCTGCATTCAGGTGACCTAAAACTACTATTTTGGAAGAAGAATGGCCAGCAATCTGGGTTCTATACAGTAAAAGGACCCAGGCATCTCAGCTTGCAGATATGACATTTTACCTTTTGTACATACATCCTACCCACTCATAGAAGAGCCACTAGCCACATAAAGGATGAGAATCCTATCACAGATGAGACTCCAAAGAGTCCAGGCACATAGTATGCATGAGAAAGATAGTTCCAGGTTCCTGGGTCCTAAACACACTATTCAAATCTTAAACTCGCAATCCAGATAATTCTTTCATACGGTATTTCTACCTTTCCTGGTACACCCACACAAGTGTTTCATCCCATACTCCCATGATACTATTAACTTTTGGCATTTGGGAAACATAGCACTGATAGACCAGGAGGGCAGGTGAATACAGGCTGTCAAGTCATTACCAACCTTTAAATTCTTACACAAGTTACTTGATTTATTTGAAGGGATCCCATATCCTCCTCTCTAAGATACAGAGTAATAGCTGCCTTTCTGGGTTGTTAAAAAGATGAGCAATCATGCATATAAAGCACCACAAACAGTAACCTATCGACTCAAACAGTGATGGAAAGTGATAAGAAATAGCCTCACATATATGGAAAGCTTTTATTATCAGCATAGTACATTATTTCTGGATTCTATCAAGCAGTCTCTATACTATATCCTCCCAGGAGAACAAGTCTCCTTTAGAGGATACGTGCCCTCACACCGCACGCCTGAGAAAGAGCCAGTCTCTGGTTCTCACTTCCCTTCCCTTTTCTCTCTTCCTCTTTCCCCTCATGCACTCAGAAGAGCCCCTTCCTTAAACCCTAACTCATACTGTAAACAGTCTTTGAAACTGACAACTCCAGGGGTATTTTGTCCTCTTTATAAAATTGTTGGTATTTTCTGGGACTTCTCTGTTTCTTCATAGAGTTCTCCAGCTCTCTTCCCAGATGGCTCTTTTTATTAATTGGCTTGTGTTAGAGGCAAGTCAATTTGCTGGAGATAGGAAAATGTTGAAAAACACAGCAAACAGGACGCAAGCTAAATAAGCTGCAATTGCTATCCAAAACCTTGGATCTTTCAGCAGTGCCTTATCAAAGCAGCTGAACACGGTGTAACCAATGGACATTCCAGCAAAGCAACCTGCAATGTGAGCTGCAAAAGACACCTTGAGAAAAAGAGGGAAAAAATGGAAATAAGAAAATGTTAATTACATATTTCAGCTGTTTAAAAAACAAATACCATCCCAGTCAAAGAGTCTTACAAGTCTGAACAGCAAGACAGTGAGACAAAAGAGACAAAACACTCCATGTGCACAGAGGGGAGATATTCCAAATCATGCAAGGCTAAAAAATATCATTTCACGGACTCTGAGTACCCAAGACAGAGCCATTGTTTCTCTTTCTTCGTGCTCCTCATTGCATTTAGGATGGTTCTATATAAGGCCAACCAAGAGAGTAAGAGTTGAGGTGCCATGAGGGATCTCTACAGGAGCATAATCTGATCCCACATAAATGGAATGCCTAATTAAAACACAAGGAGTAACATACACACAGATACTCAAACAGAAACTACCAGATTCAAAGACCAATTTCAATAAAACTGGAAATCTTTGTCAGTTTTCTTTATATTGTAAATTCATCTGAGCCCATATTATTGCTGCTTTCCAATCAGCATTTTATGCTCTGTGAAGTCCCTTCACCCTCAGGAATCTTCTTAACTTCCAAATGGAAAATAGACTGCCCTAAATCTCAGAATTGTTGTCCCTATATGGTGACCCTTTTTAGCTATCGATATGATAGCTAAATTTTCATTTAAAAAATAATAAACTGGGGCTTCCCTGGTGGCACAGTAGTTAAGAATCCGCCTGCCAATGCAGGGGACATGGGTTCAATCCCTGGTCCAGGAAGATCCCACATGCCGCAGAGCAACTAAGCCCATGCACCACAACTACCGAGCCCACGTGTTGCAACTACTGAAGCTCACACACCTAGAGCCCGTGCTCCACAAGAAGAGGAGCCCCCACTCGCCACCACTAGAGAAAGCCTGCGAGCAGCAACGAAGACCCAACGCAGTCAAATAATAGTAAACTGAACTCACCGGGGACCCGTTTGCAGGGACAAAGAACCTTCTGTATAGAGCAAATCCCATGTCCGATGCAACTAGAAGGGAACACAGCCCAGTGAAGCCCCAGGATCTCCGTAACAGTGCGCCAGTTATTTTTGGTTCCCCTCTAGCAATGGCAGCAACATTTATTGAGACTTACTCTGTGCTAGGTACCGTTCTAAGGGCTTTACATACACTAACCTGCATCGTTAATCCTCACAACCACCCCATGAAATAAGTACTATCATTATCCCGTTTTATGGATGTATTGATCCAACATGTATTTGTTGCTTATCTCCCATGTGCCAGGCACTATTCTAGGTGGTAGAGATACTGCCGTGAACAGATCAGACCACCTCATGGAACTGAAAGTCTCGTTGGGGAAGGCAAATGAGTAAGTAAAACATGAAGTACTGTCAAATGGCGTTTAGTGCTATAGAGAACACACAAAGAGAAGAAGGAGAACTGGGAATGCTGGGAGTAGGGTGTGATTTTTAACTGGAGAGTCAGGGAGGATCTCAAGGCAAATACGGCATTTGATAGACATAAGGGAGCAAGCCATGCTGACCTTTGAAGAGGCTCCTAGGCAGAAGGAAGTGCAGAGTCCCTAAGGCAGGACCATCCGTGCCTGGTATGTTTGAAGGACCCCAAAGCAGTTGATCTGGTTGCACAGGTGGTTTTCAAAGGATGGTTCCCTGCCCCGCTGGGGATCCCAGCATCACTGGGAACTTAGTAGAAATGAAAATTCTCAGGCCCACCCCAGACTTTCTGAACCAGAAACTCTAAAGGCAGGGCTCAGCAGTCTGTGTTTTAACAAGACCTTCAGGTGATTCTGGACTAAAGTTAGGGATAAAGTAGTAGGTGAGGTGATCAAACAGTAGCAGATCATGTAGGGCCCTTAGGGTCCACTGTAAGGACTTTGACTTTTACCCTTTGAAAGCTTTTGAGCACAGGAGTGACCTGTCTGACATGTTTTTAAAAGACGATTCTGGCTGCTGTATAGGAAACATACTCTAAAGAAGCAAAGACAGGAGCAGGCAGACAAGCTAATTACTACTATTGCAGCAATCTGAGTGAGGAATGATGGTGGCGTTTTATACGTAGAGAAACCAAGACACAGAGGCCACACAGCTCAGAGGCAATGGTGGGATTTAAACTTTAAGCAGTCTGACTCTGGGGCCTTCACTCTCACCCACCACATTAATCGCCTCTAATTACCATCAGGATGTAGAAGATGCGCCAAGAAAGGAAATGAGTCCACATTCTCTAATGGAACAGTGAGAGCCAGAACTTAGACATTCCTCAAATAAGTCAGATCTGTGATGTTAAAAGAGCTTCCAGGCTTCTTGGCTTAGAAGAACTCTGCCCTACATGTGCACTTGGAGACATCTCCTGCAACTGTCACATTCCACACCCATCCCCCAATTCCCTGTGCTCTACTTAGTGAGTGTCCTGGGAGATAGAAAGACCTAGTCCTTGCCTTTGGGAAAATAGCATCAGGACCATGTGTTCCAGCTAGTTTCCCTTTCAATACAGTATTGACACTGAAGTCACCGGATAGAAATTGAGGTCGAGGAAGCACTCAATATTAATTTAATTGTAAATAACTATCACACAAAATGCTGGGTAAATGTGCCTATGTTGTTTTCTCAATCATTTGCATTTCCTGATCCAGTGTAAATAACAGAGATAGGACGAGGATAGTTTAAGAAAACCACTGCTGGAAAACAAGGCTGATTTACTGAAAACAGTTAGTTTGGTCTAGTCTTCCATAGTAGGAGGCCTCCTTTCAAAAACTCTTTGTAACTGCTTAGCATGTCAATCTCTCCAATTCCTCTCTTGCTTTGGCCCCTTCTGACTTATACCTGCCTGGCCCTTCCTGCTTCCCGGAGGAGTTTACTTCTGAGTTGCTGTAGTCTCTAAACTGAGACCTCTCTTCCCACCTGAAAAGAAGTGCTTATTCCAATAAACCAAATCATTGTCTTCAATAAAATTTGACACTTATTCTAAGGGAGTTGCCTTTATATGGACTTTTTTGAAGGATGAAAATGTAAGATTTCCTGAACTTTTTCCAGGGAAGCTCAGTTGCTCATAAAACAGATCCAAAAAATAATGCTTAATGAAAGAAGGTCCTTAGGGCCAGTTGTCCTTCACAATTAGGAATAATATTTACCATTAAAAAAAAAAAAACTATACATTTTCCCAAGGAAACGTGTTTAAAATTAAAATGTACTTGTATTTCATTAATCTGGAATTTGTTGTAACTTCTCGCATTTTCAACAGTAGGTAAACCAGGCCAAAGAACTTCTAGAAATGGTATGTGGGGAAAGTTGATATCAGCGTGTCCCATCTATATTTAGGATATAATAAAAGCACATCATTCAGTAACTGTGTAACTTACCTGGAGAATGACCGAATGTTACATAAACTGTATTTGGAAATAACCCTGTGCATGAGGAAAGGGTTTTTACTCTGACATTTAAGAGTATTCGAGTATTAAAACCATTTCCCCGTCCAGAGGCTTATTTTACCAAAGTCATTCATAATTATCTGAAAGAAACAGATTTACTGAGGACCCAGGTAACTTGTGTAAGAATATTTTTCTGTCTAAGCACTTGTGCCTTGGTCCTGGTCGTGACTCTTTACAACTCAGGTGGCCCTGCCCACAGAGCGACTCTCCTGACTCCCAGACAGCTGCCCTCCCTTCTGTGCTGACTACATTCTCTCACTTTTTTGGATTTCTTATGGAGAAAAACATCATAGATGGTATGGTATAAACTAGAAATAAATCACTTCTTTTCTCTCTGGGTGAAATATTGTTTTCATAATTAAAACATTCCTAAACTAAATTTAGTTTCTTTTCTGAACTCTTGATACCAATTTGCAGAATCATTTGTTCCTACTATGTGGACAGCCAAAAGTTTAGCCTGTATCAAGTGTCACCTCTGCCTTGGCCTTCAAGTCTGACCCCACAGCCTGGCCCCAGTGTCGGCCTTCTCCCCACACCCTCCGTGCAGATACAGCTTCAGCAGGAGCAGGTCCAGAAGTACAAGTGATCAGCCCTGCCTTCGCTCTTGTTTGCGTCTACTCTGTATGGCCTGCCACCATCCAAACACCGGACTTTCAGACCCGCCTAAAATTCCACCTCTTCTCCAGATGGAACGCACTTCCCAAGCTCCTTCAGCACGTAACTCTCCTCCACTATCATTCTTGGAGATTTCCAAAGCTGCAAGTCATCCTCCTAGTTCCCTGACCCCTCTCTTCCTTCACCTCTGCTCTCATCTTCAATCCTCAGCCACCACTCCATGCTTATTTCCTAGATCAGTTTTTTTTTTTAAATCTGAAAATTTAGAAGTTGAGGAAGAAAATGGATTCTATGAATGGTTTTCAAGCTTTCCCTTTCAGACAAAATCATATACAGAATCTAGTGTATGAACAAGAAATCCAGTATATAAAGCATACATGACAGCAGAAAGTAACACAACATTGTAAACCAACTGCACTCCAATTTAAAAAAAATTTTAATTAAAAAAAAACCCATAAATGATGGTACTGTGATTGAAGTGGATGGAGTGCCTCGAGCCCTACTCTCTTGACTCCCTGCACCCCAGAAAGAAACAGAGGCACCTCTAAGAACCACCCACCAGGGTCTGTGAAAACTCCGTTCACACCCTTGTGCTCAGAGCTAAGAAGCCAAACCATTCTTTCTGACTCTAGGCTGATGGTCATCCTACTTGTTAGTGTCTGGGAAATGTGAGAAGGCCTTCTGAAGGTTGAACCCATAAAATTGAAGGTGTGAAGCGTTCACAAAACACACTTACTTATAAGGACGATGATGAGTAGTCTGATAATTCCAAAGGCAGGAATCATTTCTCGAAAATTCTTGCAGAGATAAATAATAATAGTAATAATAATATAATAATAATAATATAAGCTATCTATTGGCAAATGAAACCTCAACTGTCCTCCCCCTTCATCTGCTTTTTTATTCAAAATAAAGTGTGAGTGTCAAATATTTGCCAAAGAACCGGTGTAACAGCCCAGTTTTCAAATGTATTTGGGAAGTAAAATGCTGGCACACTTTGCAGTGAAAATGAAACATGATATTTAATTCCCTGATATAAACTGGACACAATTCTATTAGCAAGAAATAATCTAAATATAAGTAACAAAAAATCAACACAACATGTCATAGATAGGTAGTTAATAGGTGCTATCAAACTAAATCTGATGAAATATTTCCAAGTTTTTTGGTTACTATTCATCTGATACTTCTTTACCCTCTTTCTAAGTAAGAGTTAGCAAAGACAACTAAAATCTGAGTATTACCTTGATTTTTCTAGATAATTTCAAAAAATTTAAAATGTTGGTCAAAAGCAAACCCGGTTTGATTTTAGCTTTGAAAAATCTCAGACCTGCTTGTGTTACTAGAGGACAGAGCAGACTCTGAAAGACACTCCCACTTCAGCCCAAGTTACCTCTCCCTTCCAAGTTATTAACTCTCTTCCCAGAGAATAGAGATGCTGAAATAGCTGTGTTTATTCTAAATTAATTATTTTCAAACTGTTGTGACCACAACCTATAGTAAGAAATAATTTACGTAACAATCCAGTACACACATAAATCAAACTGTACTTACCATTACTACACATGATGCATACTGAAATTTTTATTTGTAAAGGGATTTTCACAATCCCTTCAGCTGAGTTCACAACCTCTAATGGGTTGCAATGTGTGAAAAACATTTTTCTAAATGACTTCTATTTTTTGAACAGTTTTTTAATTGCGTCGTTTTTTCCTCCTAGAGTATCTTTAAAGCACACCTCTGTGGTTAAAGGGTTAATTTAGTCAGGATTTTAGCCTGTTTTAAAAAGTGGTTGACATCTCACATACTATATCATGTGTACATAAAATGGTATGCAACTTTGGAGGCATTTATCTATGAAAATGTAAAGCCTTCACCCAGTAAATCCACTTCTAAAAATTTACCTGCAAAAAGAATCACACAAATGCAAAAAGATAAGTGTGAAAGAACATTCCTTACAGCATTATTTTGAAATGTGAAAAGCTGTAATCACCCCAGATTTTTTTTCAGTTAAGGATTAAGCAAATCGGGGTACAGCTATATAGAGAGTACTGTGGACCACTTGAAAAGACTGAGGTGGATTTTTGTGTACTGACGTGAGTAGATATGATACTTTATGTTAAGATGCAGAACAATATAAGGGTAGTTTTGTTTTTGTAGTATTACTATTGGTAGAAGTTTCAATACACATAGAAAATGTCTGAAAGGATGTACCTCAGACTGTTAACATATACTCAATTGGGAACTTTAACTTTCTAATTTTCAATTTTTAATTTTATTTAGTATTCATTACTTTTGAGATTGGGGGAGAAAAATAAAGATCAAATATAAAAGGAAAACTTTTCTGGCCAAATGGAAAATTCATGCTTAGTAAATATTAATAAATGAAGATGCCCTGTCCCAAATAGCAGTAATTGTTTTTAAAAAAAATTTTAAGGTCCATAGATTCCATTCCCAAAGTTCTTACCACTAGAACATTCATAAAATAGCCTCCCATCAGAGCGTACACTCCTCCTGAAGCACCCACAAGGAATCTGAGTGGGTCAAATATGGAGCTGGCAAGGGACCCTAAAGAAATAAAACACAGAGAATCAGACATGACTATAAGAATTATGAAGGGTAAACCTTTCTAATCTTAACATAAAATTTGGGAAAGCTTGGACCATTATATTAATAAACAATAAATTCACTTTGTCCTTTCCGTACTAGAAAAGTATAGCTATGTAGACTCCCTCAATTTTTATGAAACATTAAATGTCCAATATGAAGACAGTATAACAGTGACAAAAACACAGACTCTGGAGCCAGAATTACTGTGTTTGAGCAAGTTTCTTAACATCTCTGTGCCTTAGTTTCCCTGACTACAAACTGGGGGTATTAGTAGAACTTACCTCAATGGGTTGTCAGGAGAAGTAGATGAATTTATATGTGCATCGTGCTTAGAACACTCCATGACATGTATTATATACTTGTTAGCTGTTGTTTCAAAATATCCTGCATGTTCAGCCAAAACTATCAAGATACCTGAGACGTTCCAACATTTTATTATCTAAAGGCTAGCTTTCTCATGGAGTCAAGATGTGGTCTCAGAATCCTTCTTAACATACTATTCAGTCAAACTCACCAAGCAAGATGAAACCTATTTGCTAACTCAATCTTAGATTGCCTGAACCAAAACAAGGCTTTGGAACCACCTAATGCAAACTCTGAGGTGTTCTCTCTGTACTGCTTAGCTCTTTTACTTATTCTCTTGCCTTCAAGGCCCTCCTTTATTTCTTAGGATACAATACAAAATTTGCTTTATGCAAAACAGACAAAGTATCTGACCTTAGGAATCTTACAAATGGGTGAGCAAACAATTATAAAATGGAGAAGATAACTACTATGATCTTTTTAATGTAGTAAATTTGCTATGGAAGCACTTAGGGAAGAATGACTTTCTCAGCAGAGAATTGGAAGCCCTGCTACTCTGAGAGGAGGGAGACAGCATTTTTATTAAACTCTGAAGACTTTTTATTAAACTCTGAATATTTGGACAGGGAAAACAAGGAGGAAGGAAAGGCTTAGGGATGTGGAAAAGCAAAGACATAGAAACAAAGTTATATGGATGACTGAAGATCAGTGAGAAGTAGTCCATTAGGGTTAAAGCAGAGGTTTTCAAATGTTAACCTACAAGCTAGGGCTGGGGTGGTTTTGTCTTAATCATGAGAAATTTAGAGTACAGATGTCCACTTCTGGCCACAATGAAGTAACAAGGATAAGATTTTTCCTTTGAAACAGCTCAAAGCAGTGGACAAAATACTTGAAACAATGGTCTTCAAGATACTGGATATCAGATAACAAAGGACCGTGAATCCTGAGAAACAAGAAGTAAATAAGATGAGTTGATTAATTGCCCAGTTTGCTGCTTTGAGAGAGATTTCAGGCTGTAGTACATGAAGGGGGAAACTAGGCAGATCACAGTAAACTTTAATTTGATGAGATAGAGTCTAAAGTCTAGGTCCATATAGAGTTAGGCAGCTAGAATTCAGACTGCTTCCAGGTAACTGAGTTACAGAACAAATCTGAGAAATATTTATACGAATACAATATCCACCATCCAAAGATAAAATGTCTAGCATCCAAACAAAAATTGTCAGACAGGCAAAGAAGCAGGAAAATATGACCCTTGATGAAGAGAAAAAAATCAATTAAAACGTACCAAAACTGGGAATTCCCTGGCAGTCCATTGGTTAGAACTCTGAGCTCTCACTGCTGAGGGTCTGGGTTCAATCCCTGGTGAGCAAACTAAGATCCCACAAGCTGTGAGACACAGCCAGAAAACAAAAAACAAAAACAAACAAAAAAACCTACCAAAACTAAAAATAGAGTTACCAGATATGATCCAGCAATTCCACTCCTAGGCAAATATCTGGACAAAACTATAACTAGAAAAGATACATGCACCGCAATGTTCATTGCAGCACTAGTTACAATAGTCAAGACATGGAAGCAACCTAAATGTCCATCAACAGGTGAATGAAGTAGATGTGGTAAAAGAAAAAAGAAAAAGTGGTATATATACACAATGAAATAGTACTCAGCCATAGAAAAGAATGAAACAATGCCATTTGCAGCAACATGGATGGACATAGAGATTATCATACTAAGTGAAGTAAGCTAGACAGAGAAAGACAAATATAATATTACATCACTTATATGTGGAATCTTTAAAAATATGATACAAATGAACTTATTTTCAATAGAAAATAGACACACAGGCATAGAAAACAAACTTATGGTTACCAAAAGGGAAAGAGGGGGGAGAAGGGACAAATTAGGAGTTTAGGATTAACATATACACACTATTATATATAAAATAGATAACCAACAAGGACCTACTGTATAGCACAGGGAAATATACTCAATATCTAATAATAACCTATAAGGGAAAAGAATCTGGAAAAAAAAATACATATATATATATATATATCTGAATCACTTTGCTGTATACCTGAAAATAACACAACATTGTAAATCAACTATACTTCAATTAAAAAAAAAACCAAAAACAAAACTACCAAAACTGACACAGGCGTAAGATTTAGCAAGAAAGGGCAATGAATAATTATTACAACTATATTCTATATGTTCAAAAGTTAAATAACACTATATAAGAAATGAAACAGGCTCAAATCAAACTTCTAAAGATGAAAACTACAATGTCTAAGATGAAAACATAAACTTTTTCAGTTAATTGGCAATTAGACATTGCAGAAGAAAAGATTAGTGAACATGAAGACATGGCAATAAAACTATCCAAAATAAAACATATAGAGAATATTTTTTTAAATGCGTGTGGTATTAATGAGCTATAGGCCAATCTCAAGCACACTTATGTATAATAATAAATACATAATTGGAGACCCCAGAAAAGAGGAATGAAGGCAGATACAGAAAAAAATACTTGAAGAAATTATGGCCAAAATTTTTCAAAAGTTTTATGAAAACTATAAACCACAGATCCAAGAACTTCAACAAACCTTAAACACAAGAAATGAGAAGAAAAGTATACCAAGGCATAACAAAATCACATTCTCAAAACAGTGAAAGTCTTAAAAGCATCCAGAATAAAAAGACATGCTTCATACTGAGGAACAAAAATAAAGATGACAACAGATTTCTCATTGGAAACAATGCAATGAGAAAACAACAGTAGAGCAACATTTTAGAGGACTGAAAGAAAAATACTGTCAAGCTAGAATTCCAAACCTAGTAAAATATATTCCGAAAATGAAGGCAAAATGAAGATTTTTTTTTTCAGACATACAGAGGCTGAAAGAATTGATGACTAGCAGACCCATGCTATGAGAAATGTTAAAGGAAATCAGAAAGAAGAAGAAAGATATCAGATGGAAATATGGAGCTACATGAAGAAATGAAGAGCATTAGAAAAGGTAAGGACATGAGCAAATATACAAGATTTGGTTATTATTTAAATCTCTTTAGAAGTTTATTGTTTAACAGTTAAACTGTTAGACTGAGTACTAGGAATAGTAAGTGAATTTATCAAGGTTGGAGGATATAAGATCAATATACAAAAAATCAACGGTATTTCTACATAATAGCAATGAAAAATCAGAAACAGAAATTTTAAAAATAGTGCCATTTACAGTACATCAAATATGAAATATAGCGGCTTTGTAGGTGGCACCATGGTTAAGAATCTACCTGCCAATGCAGGGGACACAGGTTTGAGCCTTACTCCAGGAAGATCCCACATGCCTCGGAACAACTAAGCCTGTGAGCCACAACTACTGAGCCTGTGTGCCGCCACTAGAGCCCATGCTCCACAACAAGAGAAGCCACCGCAATCAGGAGCCCGTGCACCACAATGAAGAGTAACCCCCACTCTCTGCAACTAGAGAAAGCCCGTGTGCAGCAACGAAGACCCAATGCAGCCAATAAATAAATAAATAAATTTATTAAAAAAATATGAAATGTAGAAATAAATCTGACCCCAAAAAATGTGCAAGACCTAAACACTGAAAACTAAAAGAGATGCTGAAAGGAATTCTGAAAGACCTAAATAAATAGAAGTCTATACCTTGTTCATGGGTCGGAAGACTCCTATACTGTTAAATTGTCAGTTCTCCTCAAGTTGATCTAAAGATTCATTGCAATCCAAATCAAAATCCCAGTAGACTTTTTTGTAGAAATTGACAAGCTGTTTCTAAAGTTCACGTGGAAATGCAAAGGACCTAGAATAACCAAAACAACTTTGAAAAAGAGCAAAGTTGGAGCACTAGCACATCCCAATTTCAAGACCTAATGGAAAATTACAGTAATCAAGACAGTGTGGTATTGGTGTAAAGATATACAAAATATATGAGGGAAACACAACAGAAAGTCCAGAAGTAAACCCACATATATATGGACAACTGATTTTGACAAGATGCAAAGGGAATTCAGTAAAGAAAGGATAGTCTTTTCAACCAATGATGCTAGAACAGTTAGACATTTACATGCAAAAAAGTGACACTTCAATCCATACCTTGCACCATGTATAAAAATGGATTGTATACCTGTACATAAAGCCTAAGATGATAAAACTTTTAGAACAAAACATAGAGAAAATCTTTGTGACCTTGAGCTAGGCAGAATTTCTTAAATATGACACTAAAAACAGTTCCTAAAATTTAAAAACTGATAAGTTATACTTAATCAAAATTCAAAAATTTGACTCTTCAGAAGATACTATTAAGAGAATGAAAAGACAAGCAACAGACTACAAGGCAATATTTGTAAGTCATATAGCTGATAAAGAACTTGTAATGATACTATATAATATATAATAAGGAATGTAATTCAATTTTTTTCTTGTTTGGTTGCACTGGGTCTTAGTTGCGGCAGGCAAGCTCCTTATTTGTGGCTCACCTCGCTCCTTAGTTGCAGCACGTGGGCTTCCTTAGTTGTGGCATGCAAACTCTTAGTTGCAGCATGCATGTGAGATCTAGTTCGCTGACCAGGGATCAAGCCCAGGCCCCCTGCATTGGGAGTGCAGAGTCTTAACAACTGCACCACCAGGGAAGTCCCTATAATTCAGTTTTTAATTGGGCCAGAGATTTAAACAGATACTTTACCAAAGAAGATATATGGATAGCAACTGAGCACATTAAAAGATGTTCACCATCATTGTCATTAGGAAATGCAAATTTAAACCCAGTGAGATACCTTTATATACCCAACATATTGGTTAAAGTTAAAAGACTGACCATATCAAGTGTTGATGAGTATATGGAGGAATTGGAACTTATGATGGGGATGTAAAATGGTACCATTTTATTACCATGTGACCTAATAATTCCACTCACAGGTATATACACAAGATATCCACACAAAAACCTGTACACAGATGTTCGTAGCAGTATTATTCATAATAGCCAAAAAGTGAAAACAGCTCAAATGTCCACCAAAT
Organism: Hippopotamus amphibius kiboko; assembly: GCF_030028045.1. Classification (NCBI taxonomy): domain Eukaryota; kingdom Metazoa; phylum Chordata; class Mammalia; order Artiodactyla; family Hippopotamidae; genus Hippopotamus; species Hippopotamus amphibius. The sequence goes on from NC_080186.1 coordinate 31,084,564, forward strand.
GGTGAATGGATAAAGAAAATGTGGTATAGCCACACAATGAAATATGGTCCAGCAATGAAAAGGAATGAAGTACTGATACATGATACAACGTGGATGAAGGGTGAAAACATTAAGCTAAGTGGAAAAAAAAGTCAAAAAAAGATCACATTTTATGATTCCATTTAGATGAAATGTCCAGATGGGTAAATCTAAAGAGACAGAAAGTAGATTAGTGGTTGTTTAAGGCTGGGGAAGGGATTTGGGGTGAGGAGTGGGGAGTGACTGCTAATAGGTACAGGGTTTCTTTGGGGGACAAAAATGTTCTAAATTTAGATTGTGATAAAGGGTGCATAACTCTGTAAATTAACTAAAAAACACTAAATTATACATTTTAAATGGGTGAACTGCATGGTATATGAATTACATCTCAGAAAAGCTATTTTAAAAGTTTGGTAGTTTCTTAAAAATTAAATAGAACCCTATGACAGAATCCAGCCATTCGTTTCCTAAGTATTTACCCAAGAAAACTGAAAACATTTGTCCACACAAAGACTGTACGCCTGTGTTCATAGTAGCTTCATCTGTCATAGCCCCAAACTGGAAACAACCCAAATGTCCATCAACAAGAGAGTGGATAAACAAATTGTGGTATATTCCTACAATGAAATACTACTTAGCAACAAAAAGGAATCAACTATTCATACACACAACAACATGGACAAACCTCAGAATAATCATGCTGAATAACGGACATAACCCAAAAAAAAAAAAAAAAGAGTACATACTCCATGATTCCATTTATATAAAATTCTAGAAAATACAAATTAATCTATGATGATCAGTGGTTGCCAGGGGAAGGTGGGGGAAGTACAGGGAGAGGCAGGAAGGTATGATTCCAACAGGTTACAGGAAACTTTGAGGGGGAGTAATGTTCATTACCTTGACTATAGTGATAGTTTCATGGTTATATACACATCAAAACTTCAGCAGTTATTATATGTCAATTATACCTCACTTAACAGAAAAATGGAAAAACAAAAAAAACACAGATCCTAGGGCCATGTTCTCAGAGATTCTGATTCAGTAGATCTGGGTGGGATCTGAATGACTTTAGTTGTAACAAGCTCTCCAGGTAAACCTGATGGTCAGTCAGGTTGGGGAACCCTGGGCAGGAGTAGAGGCTGGGTTCCTCAATCTTTACTAATCACCTGTGGATTTGTTCAAATGCAGATTCTAGCTAGTAGGTCTGGTGTGGGGCCCAAAATTCTGCATTTTAACAAGATCCCAGTTGATACCAGTGCCGCTGATTCATGACCACACTCTGCCAGGAGCAAGGGTAGGGAAACTAGAATTACGTTACGTATGAAGGAATCTAGGAAAAAAGCAAAGCAATGGGAGAAATGGGTGAAAGTGGTCAAAAGGTAAAAATAAACTATTATTGCTTCTCTCATTTAAAAAAAAAAAAAGCAAAGCAAGAAAGACACTGAGTAGGAAGAAACTTTCAGGAGTGATGGATATGTTTACAGCATAGGTGTGGTGATAGTTTCACAGGTGTACACTTATCTCCAAACTCATCAAGTTGTGTACATTAAATATGTATAAAATTTTGTATGTCACTCACACCTCAAAAGTGATTTTACACATGAAAAGCTGCTCAACATCACTAATGATTAGAGAAATGCAAATCAAAACTATAATGAGCTATCACCTCACACCAGTTAGAATGGGCATCATCAGAAAATCGACAAACAGTAAATGCTGGACAGGGTGTGGAGAAAAGGGAACCCTCTTGCACTGCTGGTGGGAATGTAAATTGATGCAGCCACTGTGGAGAACAGTATGGAGGTTCCTTGAAAAACTAAAAATAGAGTTACCTCATGACCCAGCAATCCCACTGCTGGGCATATACCCAGAGAACACCATCATTCAAAAAGACACATGCACTCCAATGTTCATTGCAGCACTATTTACAATAGCCAGGACATGGAAGCAACCTAAATGTCCATCAACAGATGAACGGATAAAAAAGATGTGGTACATATATACAATGGAATATTACTTGAGCTGTAAAAAGGAATGAAACTGGGACATTTGTAGAGACATGGATGGACCTAGAGACTGTCATACAGAGTGAAGTGAGTCAGAAAGAGAAAAACAAATATCGTATATTAACACATATATGTGGACTATAGAAAAATGGTACAAATCAACTGGTTCGCAAGGCAGAAATAGAGACACAGATGTAGAGAACAAAGATATGGACACCAAGTGGGGAAAGCACGGAGGGGGGCGTTGGGAGGGAATGAATTGGGAGATTGGGATTGCCATATATACATTACTAATAAGAAAAAAAATACCAAATTTTACACTCTATATGCAGTTTATTGTATGTTAACTGTATCTCAATAAAAGTTCTTAAAAAAAAGTGACTTTAAAAGAATGTGGTACGTCATCTCCCTCTAACTTCTTCACATATAATTTCTTTTTCTAAAACATAATAAAGAGGTTTATTCTTCCTTAAAAAAGAAGAAGATGGAGGAAGAGGAGAAGAAGGAAGAAAGAAGAAGAAAAAGAAGAGGAAGAAGAAGAAAAGAATGAAAGGCAATGGGGCCAGACAAGGGAGGGTAACGCAGAGCACTCGTGGACATTGCAGCTTTCTATTGGCCACTGTAAATGTTTTAGGAAGGATATAATAAGATTTAATCTGTGTTTGAGGAAGGTGACTGGCAGCAGTGTGAAGGAGAGCCCGGCATGGCAAAGAGATACCTGCCAAAAGCTATTGCAAAAACAGGCAGAGGATGTGAACAGGTTATTCACGTTCTCTCCTCTCTCTCCACTCTGAAACTGGGGCAGAGCTGATTCCACAGGTTGAAATCAAGCTGTGGGGGAAACAGGTATAGATCCTGGAGCCGGGAAAAACGAGTATGTGCAGGAATAGAAGGAGGAGGTGGAAGAACAGGATCCTCAAACGTAGGAGGGAAGTAGGGTGGGGAGCTGCATCACTAAGCCTGGCCAATCTCTTTACCACATCTCACAATGACTTACAGCTCTACATCCCCGCTGCCCTGAGAAGCAGGCACAGCTGTGACTGGTAAAATTTTGAGCACCACCATGAGTCAGATTGTGTCCACCCCCCAAAAAAATATGTTGAAGTCCTAAACCCCAGCACCTCAGAATGTGACCTTATTTGGAAATAGGATTGTTGCAGATCTGACTGGTTAAGACAAGGTCATATTGGAGTATGGTGGGCCCCTAAACTAACATGACTATGTCCTTATAAGAGGAGGAGACAGGGACACGTGAAGGGAGAATGCCATGGGACAATGGAGGCAGAGGTTGAAGCTGCAGCTGCAAGGCAGGGGATGCCAAAGATTGATGGCCACCACCAGAAGTCAGGCAGTGGCAAGGACAAATTCTCCCCCACAGGTTCCAGGGGGAGCATGGCCCTTGATACCTGGATTCAGACTTCTAGCCTCCAGAACTGTGAGACAATGCACTTCTGCTGTTTTAAGCCATGCAGTTTGCAGCAGCCCTAAAAACTAATGTAACTACCCCCTGCAATGTAGGTATGTTCACTTATAAATTACATGTATATGTACCACTACATGTATATGTATTTAAAAACACAAAAGCAGAATTTTAAAGGATGGGACATATTGGTTACACAATACTTTTAAATTATTTTTACTTCATTAATGATACAAAAAATTCTTATCAAGCAATAAAAAGACATGGAGGAAACTTAAATGTATATTACCAAGTGAAACCAATCTGAACAGGCTACTTACTATGTGATTCCAACTATATGACATTCTGGAAAAGGAAAACGATGGAGACAGTAAAAAGATCAGTGGTTGCCAGGGGTTGGGGTATGGGGAGCGATGAATAGGTGGATCATAGAGGATTTTTAGCACAGTGAAGTTACTCTGTGTGATACTATGATGATGGATATATGTCAGTATACATTTGTCCAAAACCATAGAATGCACAGTACCAAGGGTGAACCCTAGTTTTCATGGACCTTGGGTGATTATGATGGTCAATGTAGGTTAATCGGTTGTAACAAATGTACCATTCTGTTGATAGTGAAGGAGGCTATGCTTGTGTGGGGGCAGGAGACAAATGGGAAATCTCGGTACCATCCTCTCAATTTTGCTGTGAACCCCAAACTGCTCAAAAAATAGTCTATAAAAAATCTTTCAATGAGCAGTATTACTAAATAAGCTTCATTATTTTTAAAAATCCTGGTTAAATATCATGACATAGAAATGCAAAGATATACTTCTAAATTCAGTTATTTTCCATGGAAGTTTTCTATTAATCGCTGTCATAACCAAAATAGAAAATTAAAAAACGATGTCCAGTTTCAAATAGAAGAATTGCATCATTGCCTATACTTATTCCAATTATGCAAAAATTTTGTTGTGATGTGGCTATTAATTCCCACCTTCCCTAACGTCAGTCATTTGTTTTTGCAAACTAATCAGAAAGTGTTACAATCAGTAAGTTTAAAAGGCACTAAAACTCTTCACTGAGAAATTTTAAATCAGCTGAGAAAATTGTTTCCTGGCTTTTTAAGTTGTGAACTTGTAAGAGTTATTGCATCTTCTTCAGCAGCAAAATCACATAATGATGGAATGATTTCCATTGACCAGTTTTCAAAATGCCCTTTTCATAGCATGAGTATGTTTGAAAAATCAGTTATTTACATTCTCACTCCTTAAGAGAAATATACTATTATGTCTTTGAACGGACCTATTTTGTGTTTGTCTTTTCAGCAACATCTGTTAAGTAGCTTACTACTGAAAAGCTTTTTGTTATCACAGAAAAAAAGAAAATTAGACACCCATCCTTATGTAAAAGCAAAATGCATAAACTAATCTTTAAAATGAGCAAAAAATCAGAGGAATCCCTCTCTCTGATTTCAGGACTTATTACATAGCTACAGTGGTACTGACTGTGATATTGGTGGAAAGTTAGACACATTGATCAATAAAACAAAAAGGAGAACCCAGAAATTGTTCCACAAAACTGCAGCCAACTGATTTTTGACAAGGGTATAACAGCAACTCAATGAAGGAATATTCAACAGATTGTTCTAGAGTATTTGGATATCCATAGACAAATAAACAAAAAGAAAATCTAAACCTCACACTTTATACAAAAACTAGTCAGACTTCCTGACTTCAGACTATACTACAAAGCTGCAGTAATCAAGACAATATTGTACTGGCACAAAAACAGAAATACAGAACAATGGAACAGGATAGAAAGCCCAGAGATAAAGTATGGTCAACTAACCTGTGACAAAGGAGGCAAGGATATACAATGGAGAAAAGACAGCCTCTTCAATAGGTGGTGCTAGGAAAAGTGGACAGCTACATGTAAAAGAATGAAATAAGAACACTCCCTAATACCATACACAAAAATAAACTCAAAATAGATTAAAGACCTAAATGTAAGGCCAGACACTATAAAACTCCTAGAGGAAAACATGAGAACACTCTTTGACATAAATCACAGCAAGATCTTTTTTGACCCACCTCCCAGAGTAATGGAAATAAAAACAAAAATAAATAAGTGGGACCTAATGAAACTTCAAAGCTTCTGCACAGCAAAGAAACTATAAGCAAGACAAAGAGGCAACCCTCAGAATGGGAGAAAATATTTGCAAATGAATCAACAAAGGACTAACCTCCAAAATATATAAACAGTTCATGCACCTCAATATCAAAAAAACAAACCCAATCAAAATATGGGCACAAAAATGCCATTGGTAATTTGATAGGGATTGCGTTGAATCTGTAAATTGCTTTGGGTAAGACAGTCATTTTTACAATATTGATTCTTCCAATCCAAGAACATGGTATGTCCTTCCATCTGTTTGTGTCGTCTTTGATTTCTTTCATCATTGTCATAGTTTTCTGCATACAGGTCTTTTACCTCCTTAGGCAGGTTTATTCCTAGGTATTTTATTCTTTGTGTTGCAATGGTAAATGGAAGAGTTTCCTTAATTTCTCTTTCTGCTCTTTCATTGTTAGTGTATAGGAATGCAAGAGATTTCTGTGCATTAATTTTGTATCCTGCTACTTTACTAAATTCATCGATTAGAGCTAGCAGTTTTCTGTTAGAGTCTTTAGGGTTTTCTATGTATAATATCATGTCATCTGCAAAGAGTGACAATTTTACTTCTTCTTTTCCAATTTGGATTCCTTTTATTTCATTTTCTTCTCTGATTGCTGTGGCTAAAACTTCCAAAACTATGTTGAATAATAATGGTAAGAGTGGACACCCCTGTCTTGTTCCTGTCCTTAGAGGGAATGCTTTCAGTTTTTCACCATTTAGAACGATGTTGGCTGTTGGTTTGTCATATATGGCTCTTATTATGTTGAGGTAATTTCCTTCTATGCCCATTTTCTGGAGAGTTTTTATCATAAATGGGTGTTGAATTTTGTCAAAAGCTTTTTCTGCATCTATTGAGATGATCATATGGTTTTTATCCTTCAGTTTGTTAATATGGTGTATCACATTGATTGATTTGCATATATTGAAGAATCCTTGCATTCCAGGGATAAACCCCGTTTGATCATGGTGTATGATCTTTTTAATGTGCTGTTGGATTCTGTTAGCTAGTATTTTGTTGAGGATTTTTGTGTCTATATTCATCAGTGATATTGGCCTGAAAGACAGAGTTGGTGGAATTAGGCTTCCTGACTTCAAATTATACTATAAGGCCACAGTGATCAAGACAGTATGGTACTGGCACAAAAATAGAAAGGAAGATCAATGGAACAGAATAGAGAACTCAGAGATAAACCCAAGCACATATGGGCAGCTTATCTTTGACAAAGGAGGCAAGAAAATACAATGAAAAAAAGACAGCCTCTTTAATAAGTGGTGCTGGGAAAATTGGACAGCAACATGTAAAAGAATGAAATTAGAACACTTCCTAACACCGTACACAAAAATAAACTCAAAATGGATTAAATACCTAAATGTAAGGCCAGACACTATAAAATTCCTGGAGGAAAACATAGGCAGAACACTCTATGACATACATCAAAGCAAGATCCTTTTTGACCCACCTCCTAGAATAATGGAAATAAAATCAAGAATAAACAAATGGGACCTGATGAAACTTAAAAGCTTTTGCACAGTGAAAGAAACCATAAACAAGACAAGAAGACAACCCTCAGGATGGGAAAAAATACTTGCCAACAAAGATACAGACAAAGGATTAATCTCCAAAATATATAAGCAGCTCATGCAGCTTAATGCCAAAAAAGCAAATAACCCAATCCACAAATGGGCAGAAGACCTAAATAGACATTTCTCCAAAGAAGACATACAGATGGCCAACAAACACATGAAAAAATGCTCAACATCACTAATCATTAGAGAAATGCAAGTCAAAGCCACAACGAGGTATCACCTCACACCGGTCAGAATGGCCATCATCACAAAATCTAGAAACAACAAATGTTGGAGAGGGTGTGGAGAAAAGGGAACTCTCCTGCACTGTTGGTGGGAATGTAAATTGATGCAGCCACTATGGAGAACAGTATGGAGGTTCCTTGAAAAACTAAAAATAGAGTTACCTCATGACCCAGCAATCCCACTACTGGGCATATACCCAGAGAACACCATCATTCAAAAAGACACATGCACTCCAATGTTCATTGCAGCACTATTTACAATAGCCAGGACATGGAAGCAACCTAAATGTCCATCAGCAGATGACTGGATAAAAAAGATGTGGTACATATATACAATGGAATATTACTCGAGCTGTAAAAAGGAATGAAACTGGGACATTTGTAGAGACATGGATGGAACTAGAGACCGTAATACAGAGTGAAGTGAGTCAGAAAAAAACAAATATCGTATATTAACACATATATACGGAATATAGAAAAATGGTACAAATCAACCAGTTTGCAAGGCAGAAATAGAGATCCAGATGTAGAGAACAAAGATATGGACACCAAGTGGTGAAAGCGGGGCAGGGGGGTGTAGGTGGAATGAATTGGGAGATTGGGATTGCCATATATACATTACTAATAAGAAAAAGAATATCATGTTGTACACTTTAAATATATGCAGTTTATTGTATGTCAATTGTATCTCAATAAAAGTTCTTTAAAAAAAACTAACCAACTCAAATGAGCACATATTTAAATGTAAAGTGCAAAACATAACCTCAGAAGATAACACAGGAGAAAATATTCAAGACCTAGGGCTCAGCAAAGAGTTCTTAGACATGCACCAAAAGCTCGATTCTTAAAAGGAAAAATTGACAAATTGGACTTCATCAAAATTAAAAACTTGCTCTCTGAAAGACCCCATTAAGACGATGAAAACACAAGCTACAGACTGAGATAGAATATCTGTAAACTACATATTTGATAAAGGAGTAGGACCTGGAATATATAAAGAACTCTCAAAATTCAACAGTTAAAAAAAAATCTATTTAGATAGTGGGCAAAAGGTATGAACAGACATTTCACTAAAGAGGATATAGATGGAAAATAAGCACATGAAGAGATGTTCAACATCATTAGCCATTAGGAAAATGCAAATTAAGACCATGATGAGATCACACACATGTGAGCACAGCTAAAATTAAAAATAGTAACAAATGCTGGTGAGGATGTGGAAAACTGAATCACTTATACAAATCTGGGAGGAAAGTAAAAGGAAACAGCCATTCTGGAAAACATTTTGGCTGGTTCTTAAAAAAACAAACATATAAACCATACAACCCAATCAACTTGCTCTTGGATATTCATCCTAGAGAAATGAAAAATCATGTTCACAAAACTGTACTTATGTTTGCAAAAACCTGGCCACAAATGTTTATAGCAACTTTATTTATAATAGCCCAAAATTGGAAAGAAACAACACGGATGTCCTCCAACGAGTGAAGGACTAAACTTGTGGTAGTATTCCATCCATACCATGGAACACTACTCAGCTATAAAAATGAATGAACTATTGATACATGCAACTTCCTACATGAATCTCCAGAGACTTATGCTGAGGGAAGAAGGCTAATTCTTAATGGCTATATACCGTATTATTCTATTTATATAACATTCTTGAGTTGAGAAAAGGATAGAAGCAGAACAGATTAGTGGTTGCCAGGGGTAAAGGAACACCTAAGGGCTCGGAGAGAAGAGGGTATGGCTATAAAAATTACAACTGTGAGGAATCTTTGTGATATTGGAAATATTTTGTACTTTGTCTCTATCAGTGTAGGTATCCTGATTAGGATACTGTACTATAGTTTTGCAAGCTGTTACCATTGGGGGTAACTGATTAAAGGGTACATGGGACTTCTAGGTACTTATTTCTTACAGTGTAAATCTGTAATTATTTCAAAATAAAAAGTTTAATTTTTTAAAGTTTCTGATAAATAAATAAATGGATAGATAGGAGTTCTAGTATTTTCTGCCCATGCTCTGATGAATCCTCTGTGGTACATCAAATTTGAGAGATCATTGGCATGTGCCGCTAGTCCCAGGGTGCTAGTCCCTACCCAGTCTTTGGGGCCCTTTAGCTATTCTCAACATTCTCTTGAAGTCATCTTTCTTAAATGCAATCTTGATCACATTATTTCCCAAAATCATTAGTCTCGACACAGAAGGACCGTCTGGCTTTAGTCCTTTACCCAATATATACACCCGAACACCAAACTACTCAGTTTCCAATTGTGCAAAACCCTGTCTGACTGTGACGTACCTGAGAATGGACACATCTTATCTCTAGTTAACTTATTTCTAAACTTATGAAGTGCCCTAGCACATATTAGGAATGTGATAAATCTTGATTTAAATGTTTATTACCTCTGCTTTGTTTATTACCTCCTAAGAGTTCAGAGGTGTTGATAGATTCTGCGTTACACTTAGAGCACTAACCTGCAATCACTCCTGCCAGGTATACCAGCCCCACTCGGAGGCCTTTGTGGACCATTTCCAAGGGAATACCCAAAGTGAGCTGCATAACAAGATTCCCCAGGATGTGCTGAACTCTGCAGAGACAAACACAGCTGTCAAATATTATGACTAGCCCAGGCATTTATTTTCTTGAGAGATAAAACAGGCATTGATGTGTTGTTTCTAGTTAAGAACTTGCTTAACTTGAATCCCATTTTCTAATTTTTTTAGGTGACTTTTTAAAAAAAATAAAATCTTACATGAAGCTTCAATATGTAAAGCAGATAAAAGGACATTCTAGTGGCACAGTGGTTAAGAATCCGCCTGCCAGTGCAGGAGAGATGGGTTCAATCCCTGGTTCAGGTAGATCCCACATGCCACGGAGCAACTAAGCCTGTGCGCCACAACTACTGAAGCCCGCGAGACAGGAGCCCGTGCTCCACAACAAAAGAAGCCACCGAAATGAGAGGCCTGCGCACCACAACAAAGAGTAGCCTCCACTCACTGCAGCTAGAGAAAGCCCGCAGGCAGCAACGAAGACCCAACACAGCCAATAAATAAATAAATTTATTTTTTAAAATAAGGACACTTTTTTTTTTGACCTGCACCATGAGGCATGTGGGATCTTAGTTCCCCAAAAAGGGATTGAACCCATGCCCCCTGCAGGGGAAGCATGCAGTCTTAACCACTGGAACACCAGGGAAGTCCCAGAAGTATATATTTATTTTATAAGTTCTGTTTTACAATTACTGATAGTTTTACAATTACTGATAATGTCAAACAAAGAGCAATGAGGCTGCTTTAAGGCATATAAGCTTGCAATTACAGGGTTTAGATGACAATTGCCATCATATGTCAGCTTCAGCATCTGATTTTGTTTTGGCTGCACAATAGTATTCAGAAAATACTAATTCACTCATAGTGAGTTTGAATTTCAATACATTTTTAAACAAGCTGTCTTGCAAGTTCAGGATAGTCTTCAATAAAACAGAGATGGCAAGAGAAACCTCATTCCCAATTCCACATTTAAAAAGGGTTTTTTAAGTTTACCAGAATGAGGGGAAAAAAAAGTTTACCTAGTAACAATAGCTAAAGTTGGTATCTTCCATGTACTATAATTTGGCATTTAACATTTTTGAGTGCAGATGCTCTTTATTATAGGTTTTAAACAGGGAAAAATATTTTTAAGTGAAATTCACATTATTTTGCTTGTCAAATCCCACGAGCATCTCTGGAGAATCTCTGAATATAATTTGGCAAATTCCCATATTGCAGTAATCCTTAATTTAATTAAAGCACAGTGCTTTATTTTATTTTTTTAAGAGATTTCGGGTTAAACCAAAAAGTTCAAAAATAACAGAGGCGTTGAATCTTCCAAAAAGTGCAGCCTCTTTCATATTAGTTTTAGGGATTGTGTTTTTGCATTCTAATTTACTTAACAAATATCCAGCAGACCATTGAAGAGGCTCTCTGGGCAAACCCTGCAGAATAGATTACTTACCTTTAGGCCACATGTGCGTCCAGCCACAACTATCACTGTACAAGCCATCTTCAAAGACGTGTTAGAGGTAACACCTAATGCAGCACAGAATAGTCTAGCAAGGACAGTTATACCAATCTTATGGAGACCTCAGACATAAAAAGGTTTTTGAAATATATGCTTCTTGTGAATTGGAACAAAAAGTTCAAAGAAAGCTATCCCATCCTGTCCCCTGGAAACAGTGTGAGGACAAGGTGACTAATAGCACAAAACCCCAAAGAATCACCCCAAGCACTCTTTCTGCTGCTCAACAGCTAGAGTAGAAGTGGCATAACGTTGAGATCCTATCATATACCCACAAGAGAAATACTAATTTTTTTCATCCAAATTCTATCCACCCTTCAAGGTCCAACTTGAATCCACGTCTTCTTTGAAGCCATCCCCATCCTGATATTCCCCTTTTTCTGGTTATATTTCTGTAGCTAATCCAACATCCACTTCTTTATCCCTTGTCTATCTCCTCTAGTTAGGCTGGAAGAGCTGGTGTTGATTTTCCCAACCTCTCTTAGCTAGGGGTAGCCATGTCACGTAATCCTGGCCAATGAGATGCAGGTAAGAACACTGCTAGGAGACCTTTAAGAGAGCTTCGGTCTTAACAAAAGGGATGGATGTCACCAGTACCTGATACTACCTCTTCCTCCTTTCTGCTTTGAATGCAGAGCTACAGCAGCGAACTTGCAACCATGAGAGAAAGGCCAAGGGAAAAGCAGAGATGTCAGCACAGGATCAAGAGTCCTGGCTTCATTAAACTGATGAACCAACCAGCTACCACTGGGCTTCTTATATGGGCAAAAAATTTACCTCCATTTATTTAAGCCCCTGTTACATTTTCTTGTTACTCGCATCCAAAAGCAACCTTAATTTATACAACCCCATATGTGACATGTCCTACACAGCCTTGCGAATTCTTTTTGAGTGCCTTACTGTATGTGTCAGGCACTGTAAAAATCGTTAGAACCATTGTCTCATTTAATCACAGCAACCTTATGAGGTAGGTACTATTACCCCATTTTAGGAGATGTGGAAACTGAGTCACAAAGAGGTTAAATAACTACAGTACACTGTAATACTATACTGACTTGTATTACTATTTAATTGACTGTTCCCCCTCTAATTTTAAAGTGTTTGAGTGCAGAAGCCACATTTGCTTTAAACATACTAGTTAAATGGAAATCTAAAGTGTGGAAGTATCCACAGAAACTGGGCAATTGGTGATTTTGCCCCTCATTTGTCAATCCTCTGAACCCTGTATCCTGCCGTGGATCCCTATTTAGCCACTGGCCAGAGCCATCTCAAGGTCCAGGGCTGGGTAGGTTGCATGGATGAAGCGGACCTCATCGGAAACCCCAGGAGCCCAGCGGAGAGGAGGGTGCAGCAGCAAGCTGCTCACGGTCTGCAGTGGGCACGGTGAATCACGGATTCTGAGCGAGGTCATCAAAGGCTATTAGCATTGAAGAAACTGTAAGCAAAACTAAACGGCAGGTACTGCATCACCTATTGTATTATTCTAAATGAACAATATTACAGACTCATCAAAATGCTCATGAATTAATTTTTTAAGTGTTTGGCAGAGGTGGGGAGGAGGGCACTGATTTTAAAAGGAACATTTAACAACACAGCTTGAGGAACACACTTTTGGTTTGGTAACAATTTGGTCTCTTCTCATTAATATTCCTACATAAATACCAATATTAGGCAGTTATAATGCACTACAAAGCACCCTGGACCTAGGTTAGCACTAACGGATTGAGATCCTCACTCTACAGCTTAGTTGTGTGACATGGAGCAAGCGACTACATCCCGTAAGCCTCGAACACAAAACAGCGGAAGTAATACCTGCCTCCTAGGGTTGCCGTGAGGATCAAACAAGATTGTGGACATGAACTCAATAATAAAGCACCAAATGCTCAGGGTTACAATGACTTATAGTCACCTCTGACATCAGTGACTTAACTGTCATTCCTTACCCAGCATGAACCAGCATGTATGAGATAAACCTCCAGGCTTCCTCCCTCTTCTCAGGACTGTAGATAAAGGGACTCTCCAAGATGCCTGTGTCCAAGGTGATCCACTGTTTCTGCGGCTTCCACACAGCATAGTAAATAAACACTGCCAGCTGACAGGGAGGGGCAGACAGATGTTAACCACACCTTCTGCAGAGAGCAGCCCCATTAAAGCCCACGGGCACGACCTCTGTTTCAAACAATGAGCTCTCAAGAGGGCCACACAATAGCATGTGCCCAGAAGATGACAGGAATTCCATTCCCTGCTGTATATCTTACCATGTAACTGTGGGCATCTCCTACTTCCTCCAGCGATTGGGCGCAACCCTAGACCAAACTGCAAAGAAGAATCTTTCTTGAATCCACCTTCCCCTCTTAAATACCCACTGCGCCCATCTTCCCACCCTCACTATTTGGTCGTTCATTTACAACTTAATATGAAATTAAGTCACTGCTGGCTTCTGAAGAATAGAGGAGGGAAAGGGGAAAATGGTAACTTTACAGTGGGGAAATCTGGCAAATATGACCTTAACCAAGTAATGAAGGCTAATGTCACAGGGATGTCATGTGGATGTCCCCTACTCCCTGATGTGATGTAATGAGGTCACTTCACTTCTGAGGTCTTCTCCCTCAAACCCGTAACTCCAGTCTAATTATGAAAAAACATCAGACAAACCCAGCTTGGGACATCCTTCAGGGTACCTGGCCCGTACTCCTCAAGACCATCAAAGCCATGGAAGACAAAGACAGAGGAACTGTCACAGATCATAGTAAACTGGGGGAATGTGACAACAAAACACAGTGTGATACCCTGGGTTCGAGGGTACAAGAGGAACAGAAAGAGGACATTAATGGAAAAATTGGTAAAAGTCAAATTAAGTCTGGAGTTTAGTTAATACTAATACACCAATGTGAGTTTCTTAGTTTTGACAAATGTACTACAGAAATGTAAGATATTAAGAATGGGAGAAATTGGGTGAAGGGTATATAGTAACTCTCTGTAGTATCTTTGCAACTTTTCTATAAAGCTAAAATTATCCCAAAATAAAAACTTTGTTTTAAAGAGAAGAAATTTTTTTTTGGCCACACCATGTGGCTTGTGGGATCTTAGTTCCCTGACCAGGGATCAAACCTGGGTAGTGAAAGCATCAAGTCCTAACCACTGGACTGTGAGAGAATTCCCAAATCTGTTTAAAAATTTTAATTAGGGAATTCCCTGGCAGTCCAGTGGTCAGGACCCCGCATTTCCACCGCTGGGGGCCTGGGTTTGGTTCACGGTCAGGGAACTAAGATCCCACAAGCCTCACAGCCAAGAAAAAGAAAAAAAAACTTTTTAAATTCAAACGCTGGTCTTTCTGTGAGAGGCAAATATCTCAGCACCTGCTCCATGACCCTCCTATGGAAAACTGCCCTCTTCACAGCACTGACTATGGCAGTAGCCCATTCTTTTTCCCCACCACACCCACGGCTGACTGAACCATGGGCAGGCCAGCCAATCCACAGGCTGGAAGGATGACATGAGGCAGGGTGCTGAGAGGCAGAAAGAAGTCTGATGGCTTCCTAGAGGCAGGATGTCTCACAATAAAACCCCTTGAGAAAATTGAGAGCTACATCCCCTCAACCAAAACAGCCTTGACAGAAGCTTTTTCAGGAATGTTACGCAGCAGCCTTATCTTTCTATGAGCCCTAAGAAGCTAGCTCCCTATGAGAGTTAAATTTATGTGTCAATCTGACTAAACCACAGTACCCAGATATTTGGTCAAACATCATTCTAGATGTTTCTGTGACTTTGAATAAAGCAAACTACCCTCCATAGTGTGGGTGAGCCTCATCTAATCAGTTGAAGGCTTAAAAGAACAAAGACTGACCTCCCCTGAGCAAGAAGGAATTGTGCCAGCAAATGGCGTTTAGACTTCAACTATGAGTCTTACCCCCAGGTCCCCAGTCTGCTGGCCTACCCTGTAGATTTCAAACTTGCCAAGCCTCCACAATTACATAAGCCAATTCCTTAAAATAAATCAATCTCTCTTTCTCTCCATATATGTGTGTGTGTAGATAGATGATAGATCGATCGATAGACAGATGATAGATACATAGATAGATGATAGATACATAGATAGATAGATAGATAGATAGATAGATAGATAGATAGATAGACAGATAGATAGATGTGTGTGTGTAAATCCTATTAGTTCTTCTACCTTAAAGAATCCTGAAAAATACAGTCCCTGATAAGAAAGTTGAGGCATCAGTGGGAATTAAGAGGATGACATTAGGGACTTACTAATGCCCCTCAAGTCGCACCCCACAGGCAGCCATCCTCTGCCAATTCCTTTATGAGGCATCATGGTGTGGGAGAAAAAGCTGGGTGAGATGAGGCTCAGGAGAAGCCCAGTCCTCGGCCAAACAGCTAAGTATGTGGCCTTGAGCAAGTCATCCCACCTCTCCAGGCCTTGCATTCTTTTCTGGAAAACAAAAGGGCTGACTAGTCCAGAGTTTGAAACCCACTACATTGCTGTCCATAGTAGACATCATCAGAGGATTCCACTTTCTTCCTCCTGAAATCTGAAGGCAACCTATAACTCTTCTAAACATATAGCCCCTGATAGACCTTACCAATCGATCAAAGTTGCTTCATGAGATTGAACCAATTTGCAATCTCAAAATTATTTGATTTCTAAAGCCCCCACCAACTAAAATGAAATGAAGCCACTGAAATTGTGGTCACTGATGGACAGGGGAGTTGTTTGAAAGTAAAACTCAACTCTTGGCTGAAAGTGACTGGGACTGTAAGAAAAACCTGGAAAGGGAACTCTGGAGAGGATGAGGTAGAGTTCTGTGTGTGCTGTACTTGCCACCACCAAGCTCTCCTCTTACGTTTTCCAGTCTCTTATCCGGATCTGATCTAAAGCCCCAGGGTGTGTGCAACCCCCCAGAGGTCCTTGTACCAGTGCCCAGCACCCCGCATGTTTACCTCAGCGATGCTGATGGAGATGATGAACACAGGGGGTGGGAGGCAGTTAGCTCTTTCCAGGTATGTTCTTCGCACCGGTTCAGGAAGCATCCATCTTGAGACAATCCTGTGGACCTTTTTAGGCTTGAAGGGATCTTTACCTTCCCTGTCTTCTCTCATTTTCTCCTCCTCCAGCTCTTCTTTCATCTCTCTATCCATATTCAGATTCACATCCTCCTCCATCTCCAAATCATGAGCAGCAGCCATTATCCTGGGTCCTCCCTCCACCTGAAAGGGACATGAGTATCAGGGAAAAACAGATGACCCTATAGTCTTTGGGCCATGGCTCTTTCCCGGGCTCTCTGGCACAACCATTGGTTTCCAATGCCTTTCCTGTGAGTTAATAGGAGGCAGCTGAAGATCTGATGCCCAAATACACATAATCTCCATACCCTCATCACCAGTGTGTAATTGTGAAAAAGTACTAGGGTCTCCCCAGTTGAGGGTGAGAACTCCCCAGGAGTCACTTATGGATTCCCCTACTGTCACCACCCAAAGCATGAACTGGAGCTCTGGGATGGCAACTCTACTTCCCATATCCTTTCCTTCCCCTTTTCCGCAGACTCTCAGGTCAACTATTAGTGTAAGAGATAGCTTTGCCACGAGGTGATGCATCTCAGAACTCAAACCACACACATTGCATAACTGAACTCAGTTTTGTCTAGCTTAAGTAAATAATCTCCTTTCCCTTCTTAGTTTCATCTTGCTTCTCCTCCCAGGCCAAACACAGGTCTCTGGTTTCTGATTCAGAATCAAAAATTATTTACTGAGCATCGACTATGTATCAGGTACTATGCTGGGAAATTAAAAAATTTGCTTCACATTCCCCCCTCAAAAAAGATTTAAACCCACATCTTCTCTTTCTAAATTATCAGTGTCCTTTCTAAAATGCCACGCTGCCCATGCTGTATGTAGCACATGTGAGTTAAACAGATGATTCCTTAATTGTTCTCCAGTTTACAACATTAACACCCTAAGTGCGTGGGCTCAGTGGCTGTGGCTCGTGGGCTCTAGAACACAGGCTCAGTAGTTATGGCACATGGGCTTAGTTGCTCCAAGGCATATGGGATCTTCCCGGACCAGGGATAGAACCCTTGTCCCCTGCATTGGCAGGTGGATCCTTAACCACTGCACCACCAGGGAAGTCCTCAAGCAATTATTCAACAGACATCTGTTGAACATCTACCATGTATCAGGCCACCATCCCTATCCCAAAGTGTTTACGATGTTATGGAGGAGGCTGAGGTCAATAAAAATTACACAAATAATTGTACAATTACAGTTGTGCTACCAAGCCGGTGATACCAAGCAGATGCAGCATGTCTGTAACAGTGAGGCCTGATCTACATACTCTTTCCTCTCCACAGGTCATGTGCTAGCTGCACTGTCCTTCTCCTTTTGGTTTAGTTCTGTCATATTTTACTCCTGGTTGAACTATTTAAACCACTCAATCAAATGTGTTCATGGTCAAAAAAAAGGGGTGGGGTAGGCTCAAACATATTAAGGAAAAAAAATAATGTTGCCAGATACTACATAGAGTACAATCCAAGTTTTGTAAAAAGTAATGTATTGGTACACAGGAAAACATCTGGAGAACTAACCATGGTTACATCTGCATGATGGAATTTCACTAGATTTTTGCCCTCTATGCAGGAGTGGGCACCAATTTTGTGTACCCTGAAGCTTAAACAATTTTGGGAGGTGGGGTTCTTTGGAAAAAATAATGTAAAATTAAAATTACAAAATAAAAAATTTACAGAAGTACATACACTGCTTTAGAAGGCGCCCATGCACGTAGAAGCCTGAGGCTTAAGCTTTATTAGTTTCACAAGTAATCCAGTCAAAACAATCTTAAAAAAGAAGAACAAAACAGGAGATATCACACTCTCTGATTTCAAACTATATAAAAAGCCACAGTAATCAAAACAGTATGATATTGGCACAGAAACAGACAGATAGATCAATGGAACTGAATAGACAGCCCAGAAATGAACTCACACTTACATGGGCAACTAATGTATAACAAAGGAGGCAAGAATATACAATGGGGAAAAGATGGCCTCACACGACATACAAAAGTAAACTCAAAATGGATTAAAGACTAAAATGTAAGACCTGAAACCATAAAACTTCTAGAAGAAAACACAGGCAGTCTGCTCTTTGACATCAGTCTTAGCAATATTTTTTTGGCTATGTCTCCTCAGGCAAGGGAAACAAAAGCAAAAATGAAACAAATGGGACTACATCAAACTAAAAAGCTTTTGCACAGCAAGGAAAACTATCAAGAAAAGGAAAAGGCTGCCTACTGAATGGGAGCAGATGCTCACAAATGATATATCCAACCAGGGGGTAATATCCAAAATATACAAAGAACTCACAATTCAACATCAAAAAAAAACAACCCGATTGAAAAATGGGCAGAGGACCTGAATAGACATTTTTCCAAAGAAGACATAAAGATGGCCAACAGACACACAGAGAGATGAACACCACTAATCATCAGGGAAACGCAGTCAGAACCATGAGGGGAATTTCCTGGCGGTCCAGTGGTTAGAACTCCGCACTTTCACTGCTGTGGCCCAGATTCAATCCCTGGTCCGGGAACTAAGATCCCACAAGCCGCACAGCATGGCAAAAAACAAAAACAAAAAAAAACCATAATGAGAATCATTTCACACATTTCATAATGGCTATTATCAAAAAGATAACATTACAAGTGTTGGCCAGGATGTGGAGAAAAGAGAACTCTCACACACTGTTGTGGAAACATAAATTGGTGCAGCCACTATGGAAAATAGTATGTAGATTCCTCAAAACATTAAAAATAGAACTTACTGTAGGATCCAGCAATTCCACTTCTGGGCATTTATCCAAAGAGAACAAAAACACTAGAAAAGATATGTACCCCTATGTTCACTGTAGCATTATTTACGACAGCCAAGATATGGAAGCAACAAGTGCCCATTGATAGGTGAATGGATAAAGAAGATGGTTTGCGGGGAGGGGAGCACACACACACACAAACACACACACACATGAGACTATTTCTCAGCCATGAAAAAGAATGAAATCTTGCCATTTGCAACAACATGGATGGACCTAGAGGGTATTATGCTAAGAGAAATGACTCAGATAAAGACAAATACTGTATGATTTCACTTATATGTGTAATCTAAAAAGCAAAACAAATGAACAAACACAACCAAACAGAAACAGAGTCATAGACACAAAAAACAAACAGGTGGTTGCCAGGGGGTGGGGGTGGGAGGAGATGAGAAAAAGGTGGGAGAATAAGAGGTACAAACTTTCAATTACGAAGTAAATGTCACAGGTATGAAATGTACAGTGTGGGGAATTCAGTCAATAATTGTCTGATAGCTTTGTATGGTGACAGATGACAACTAGACTTTTCATGGGGATCATTTTGAAATGTATAGAAATAACGAATCACCATGTTGTATACCAAGAACTAACATAACAGTGTTGTAGGTCAATTATGCTTCAAAAACAAACTCATAGAGAAAGAGATCAGGTTTGTGGCTACCAAAGGTGGGGGTGGGAGGGGGAATTAGATGAAGGTAGTCAAAAGGTACAAACTCCTAGTTATTAAGGTAAATAAGTACTAAAGATGTAATATACAACATAAGATAATTAACACTGCTGTACATTATAAATGGAAGTTAAGAGGGTAAATCCCAAGAGTTCTTGTCACAAAGAAAAAGATATTTTTCTATTTCTTTAATATTGTGTCTATATGAGATGATGGTTGTTCACTAAACCTATTGCAGTAATCATTTCATGATGTATGTAAGTCAAATCATTATGTTGTACATCTTAAACTTCAAAAAAAAGGTATAATAAAAACAAAGCCATATCTATGAGACCTTTGCTGGACCCTAAAGTCTCAAGCACTGTACTATTTCTTCCCTCTCCTTGTGGCCCAATGTCTTGAAGGAGGAGTTTGCACCCACTGAACACCTTGTCATCTGCATCCTTCATTGAAACTGCTCTGCTGAGTTATGCCGTTCAAACAAGTCCACTTCAGTTATGATGTGAGTTCTAATGAAGCATGCAGAGCACCCCAGTCTCTTCAAAGCACATCCTCATGCAAATTCTCATGTACTCCTCCGAACAATCTGGGAAGAAAGAAGACAAGCAGTATCTTCCCAATTCTCATCTTCATGCTTCCTAACAGAGCTTCCTGTTGCAATGCCTTCATCCCTGCCTTTCATCCCAACCATATTCCATTGGCTGACTTCCTTCTCCCGCTCCCCAGCCACAGGCATCCCCTCTGCACACTTCAACAAATTTGTTGTCCTGCAACTGGACTTCTCTTAACTTGATGGAAAAAGGCACAGTGTCAAAGTCACTAGAGAGCAGGTACACAGGCTCGACAGACCTGGGGAATGGCCATGTCTTATTTTTATGTGCAACCCCAGTCAACAGCGCTGGACCTGGGGCCAGGAGCAGTAGAATGGGGGTTTGCCAGGGGCTGGGGGCCAGGGGGAATGGGGAGTTATAAGTTTAATCGATACTGTGCAGAGTTTCAGTTTGGGAAGATGAAAAAGTTCTAGAGATAGATGATGGTGATGGTTGTACAACAATGTAAATGCAGTGAATGCCATGAATTGTACACTTAAAAACGGTTAAAATGTTAAATTTTATGTTGTATATTTTACCACACACACAAACACACACACAAACTAAACAATATTAAATTTTCAAGGTCACTGTGAAGACTAGATAGAATATACTGTTTGTCACCAACATGTGCTTAATCAATGGTATTCAATGCTATTGATATTTTCAGCTTAGTCCAATGTATCCAAACTCCTAGAGGGCCTAAAATAAAGTTTTTCACTGGAATTTTTTTTTAAGGCATGAACCATAGAGCCAGATGACTGGACTTAAAACACAGCTCTACAGGGACTTCCCTGGTGGTCCAGTGGGTTTAAGACTCCGCGCTCCCATCACAGGGGGGCCAGGTTCAATCCCTGGTCAAGGAACTAGATCCCACGTGCAACCCGCAACTAAGAGTTCTCATGCCAGCAACTAAGAGTCTGCGTGCCTCAGCTAAGAACCTCACATGCTGTAACTATGAACCCATATGCCACAACTAAAAAAATCCCACACGCTGCAACGAAGACAGCACAGCCTAAATAAATAAACATTTTTTAAAAAACACAGCTCTACAACCTATCAGCTATAAAGTAACCTTAAGTGAGTCACTTAAATTCTCTGAGCCTCAAATTACATTTTTTAAGAATTGTGATAAAATATATATAAAATTAACCATTTAAAAGTGTACAATTCAGTAGCATTAAATGCATTGACAGTGTTGTGAAACCACCACGACTATGTAGTTCCAGAACTTTTTCATCACCCTAGACAAAACCCCCATATACCCATTAAGCAGTCATCCCCCAGTGCCCCCTCCCTCCAGCCTCTGGCCACCACTAATTTGCTTTCTGTCTCTATGGATATACCTATTCTAGATATTTCATACAAATGGAATCATACAATATGTGGCCTTTTGAGTCTGGTTTCTTTCACTTAGTAAAAGTCTTCAAGGTTCATCCGTGTTGCAGCATGTCAGTACATCATTCTTTTTATGGCTGAATAATATTGCATTGTATACATAGATATACAAGAAAAACCACATTGTTCATCCATTCATCTGTTGAAGGGCATTTGGATTATTTCCACCTTTTGGCTGCTGTGAATAGAGCTGCTATGAACAAACTCATACAAGTCTTTATTTGAATGCCTGTTTTCAATTCTTTGGGGTATATACCTAAGAGTGGAATTTCTGGGTCATATGGTAATTCTACATTTAACTTATGGGGAAACCTTCAGATCCCATTTTAAAGTGGGGATAATGATAGCACTTGCCTCATAGCATTTGGGGAAAGATTATTTGAGATAAGGCATGTAAAGCACTTAGAACAGTTTCTGGCACATAGCAAACACTCCACAATTATTAGTTATTATTGGCTATGAATGGATGAGTGAGTATGTGGATGGATGGTTGGATGGATGGACGGATGGATGGATGGATGGATGGATGGATGGATGGATGGATGGATGGAAGTGATGGGGCTGTGTCTGGGGTCTATTTTCACACTGCAAGTTACTAAGAATCAGGTCACAATTCATTTTCAAATGTATTCCATCAGGCAAGGTCCTACATTACAATGGGTTATATTCAATAAATTCAGGGAAGAAGAGAATTCCCCTTTTATTTTTTTTCCCCCAGGAACTTTGTTGAAAATAAAGGCTTCTCTCCCACTCACCCAGCCTCCCAGGGTCACACATTAAGTCTGTAGAGATAACTATTTTATTAATTTTCATTGCACATTGATTATTATAGTTTCTGTGATGTCTCATGAATGGCAAAATGACTATGGATTTAAGATCAGCAGCTCTTAAACACAAATATTAAGGCACTTTAAAAAAAGTTCAATTAGGAGTGATTAACATTGTGTTAATAAGCCACATTGTAAATTTAAATATCATACATGATTAGTTCATGAGTAATCAAGACAATATCATACTGGCACAAAAACAGAAATATAGATCAATGGAACAGGATAGAAAGCCCAGAGATAAACTATGGTCAACTAATCTATGACAAAGGAGGCAAGGATATACAATGGAGAAAAGGCAGCCACTTCAATAAGTGGTGCTGGGAAAACTGGACAGCTACATGTAAAAGAATGAAATTAGAACACTTCCTAACACCATATACAAAAATAAACTCAAAATGGATTAAAGACCTAAATGTAAGGGCAGACACTATAAAACTCCTGGAGGAAAACATAGGAAGAACACTCTTCAACATAAATCACAGCAAGATCTTTTTTGATCCACACCCTAGAGTAATGGAAATAAAAACAAAAGTAAACAAGTGGGACCTAATGAAACTTCAAAGGTTCTGCGCAGCAAAGGAAACTATAAGCAAGACGAAAAGACAACCCTCAAAATGGGAAAAAATATTTGCAAATGAATCAACAGACAAAGGATTAATCTCCAAAATATATAAAAAGTTCATCCAGCTCAATATCAAAAAAACAAACAACCCAATGAAAAAATGGGCAGAAGACCTAAATAGCCATTTTTCCAAAGAAGACATACAGATGGCCAAGAGGCACATGAAAAGCTGCTCAACATCACTAATGATTAGAGAAATGCAAATCAAAACTACAATGAGGTATCACCTCACACAGGTTAGAATGGGTATCATCAGAAAATCTACAAACGGTAAATGCTGGACAGGGTGTGGAGAAAAGGGAACCCTCTTGCACTGCTGGTGGGAATGTAAATTGATGCAGCCACTATGGAGAACAGTATGGAGGTTCCTTGAAAAACTAAAAATAGAGTTACCTCATGACCCAGCAATCCCACTACTGGGCATATACCCAGAGCACACCATCATTCAAAAAGACACATGCACTCCAATGTTCATTGCAGCACTATTTACAATAGCCAAGACATGGAAGCAACCTAAATGTCCATCAACAGATGACTGGATAAAAAAGATGTGATACATATATACAATGGAATATTACTCGAGCTGTAAAAAGGAATGAAACTGGGACATTTGTAGAGACATGGATGGAACTAGAGACCGTAATACAGAGTGAAGTGAGTCAGAAAAAAACAAATATCGTATATTAACACATATATACGAAATATAGAAAAATGGTACAAATCAACTGGTTTGCAAGGCAGAAATAGAGACCCAGATGTAGAGAATAAACATATGGACACCAAGTGGGGAAAGCAGGGAGGCTTGGGGGGGAATGAATTGTGAGATTGGGATACCAAATTGTACACTCTAAATATATGCAGTTTATTGTATGTTAACTGTATCTCAATAAAAGTTCTTAAAAAATAAGTTCAATTAGGAGTGATTAACATTGTGTTAATAAACCCTATCGTAAATTTAAATATCATACATGATTATTTCATGAGGAAATAAAATTCTACACTGTTAATAACACACCTTTATATCAACAAAAGGAGCTAGAAAAACAAGGATTACATTTCCCCCCAATTTTTCTCTTTTTTCCAGATTTCAAAGTTTCCAGTAATTTTACGACTTCAAGCCCGTTATTTTAGATATTTGAGTGAAATATATCTCCTCTGCTGCGAAGGTATCTAACCCATTCAGTTTAGTCGAGACTCACTGTGTGTCCGCTTTCTTCCTTGGCACATGCAGTGAAGGGATCTGACGTCTAGATCTACCTACTGTAGATTCTAGAAACAGATGAACATGTTGGTATGGATGGCGGCATTTTGTTTTTACCTCTCCTCGAGGTCAAACACTATCACACTCTGACTTCTGTACCTGTCTGTGTGCCTTTTCCTTGAGAACAGAGACCTCTCTCTGGTTCCTCTCATCTCCAGCATCTGGTGCGTGACGCTCACAGGTGCTGCTCCTAGTCGGACATTCCCCCGTCCCTCCCACTCCTGTTTCTCTTCTGCTCCCACGCCTGAACTTCTGAGCACAGTTCACCACCTTGGAAACATTACTGACCACACTGACAACAGTGAAAAAGACTGATTCATACTCAAGAGGCTGCATGGAAATGGGTGCAGTTTATGAGGTGTAAATTGACATAGCCTTTTCACAAAGCAACTGGGCAGTACCTATAAAATATGAAATGTATATACCTTTCAACAGAACCATTCTCCTTCTAGAAATCTATGCTACAAATGTCTTTGAGCAAGTACTCAAGGCTATCTTTCTTCTTTTTTTTTTAAAGATTTATTTGGTTTCTTTATTTATTTATTTATTTTTGGCTGTGTTGGGTCTTCGTTGCTGCACATGGGCTTTCTCTCGTTGTGGCGAGCAGGGGCTACTCTTCATTGTGGTGTGCAGACTTATTGCGTTGGCTTCTCTTGTTGCTGAGCGTGGGCTCTAGGTGCAAGGGCTTCAGTAATTGTGGCACACGGGCTCAGTAGTTGTGGCGCGTGGGCTTTAGAGCACAGGCTCGGTAGTTGTGGCGCATGGGCTTAGTTGCTCCGTGGCATGTGGGATCTTCCCAGACCAGGGATCGAACCCATGTCCCCTGAGTTGGCAGGCGGATTCTTAACCACTGCACTACCAGGAAAGTCCAAGGCTATCTTTCAAAGATGTCCAGTGCAGAACTATGCAGAGTAGTGAAAAATTACAAAGAAGCTGAGTGTACTTTAATCAGGTTGTTGTATTTTCTGATAGTTCTGCTTCTTTGGTAGTTTGTCCTTACACTGTGCTGAAATCTGCTCACCAGCACTTGTGCTCCTGGGTCAAAGGTTTCCCTCCCTAGGGCCTCACAGAGCAAGTCTAATCTAAGATCATGTCATTAATTGTGTAGGTGTGGCCTGTATACTTCATGGGTTCCATAGGTCAAAGTTGGGATAGATTATATGAATTTTCTAGATTACCAGAATTTTCGGAGACTCAGATTACAAGAGCCTCAAAATAAGCGAGCAGTGATTACAGCACATTATAGTCTCACACAGATACAAAATCATCCACAGCTATCAAATTATTTACTTGGTCACCCTCATCACATTATTACTTGTTGAGTGAAATTGTTTACTATACTGACTGTGCTTTCTTACTCATTAAGCAAAGATCATGCAGGTTTCTTGAGATTTCTTTAATGTTGACTTGATATTATGCCTCACCTCCTACCTCTTATCTGCAGCAAGTGGCTGCCAACTCTTTGCTGAAAGCACACACACATGCATTCAGATCAAAACTGGGTGGCACGGCTGTGAAATGTTCTCATCTTACCTTTAGGGAACAACCAGGGGTAGATTGTTAAAAAGAATGTTGGAAGAGTAGAAAAGACTCATACCCTTCTGGTTTAAAATGGATATGTTCCCCCTGCACACCAAGAACCAAAAAGACCTTCCCTTCAAGTTAGCAATTATTCTTAAGAAGAGGAAAAGTAGAAAGAACTTTCCTACTTCCTGACCTTACCTGATATAAGCATTGCTTGGGTTATGAATCATGGAGCCAGTGTGCTGGCCAAGGACTAGAAAAGGCAGGGCTGTGCTTGTTTACCCAGAACAATCATCTGCCTTTTAAAAAAAAAATCTGTAGAAAAAGAGATTTCCATAAGAAGATTTAGGACTTCCCTGGACGTCCAGTGGTTAAGACTCTGCACTTCCACTCCCGGGGGGCGCACGTTTGATCCCTGGTTGGGGGAACTAAGATCCTCCATGCCACATGGTGTGGCCAAAAACCAAAAAAAGAAGAAGAAGAAGAAGAAGAAGATTTACACAGGAGACTCTTGACATTGGCAAGGGATTTTTCCAAAGAGCTTTTAGGTGCCCTCATTCACTATATACTGATAGGGACAGAGTAAAGGGACAAAGTAGATAATAAATAGTTAATCCCAGTAGAGGATTGTAAGTAAAGAAAATAGTATGGGAGACCCTGTAAGTTAAAGATCACTCAAGAAAGCACCCTTGCTTAACAACAAAGCCAAGCAGGCTTCCTTAGCAACAAAACCATGCAACAGAAGCATGAGACATGCCCCCAAACAGTAAAACAATGGTGGGATGAGATCCACATCCTGTCCAGTGAGCTCAGTAAGTCAATGACCCCATGACATGCTCTCTGCACACATAAAAAACAATAATTTATGGAAAGGTGACATTTCAAAGTGAAAGACCCTCCTTGTACTGAGACCTGAAATAATTTATCCATAGTGCCATGACAGTCCCAGCTTGACCACGCAGGGATAAGACAACTCCCCCACCCGACACAGGAGGAACTGATGATGGAAGCGTGACATCTACTCAAGAATGAGGAAGAGGGTGGTCTTTTCCCCCTCCCCATTTTTCCTTTGATTATAAAAGTATAGCCCACTAAGTTCTAAGGCCTGGCACCTTCTCACCTGCCCACTTGTAAGCATCTCAAGCGCCTATTCTAATAAATCACTTCTTATCTATCACTTTGCCTCTTGCTGAAATCTTTCTGTGCTGAGACATACAGGACCGGAGCTCCTCAGAGCCCCCTGAAATGCCACCTAGCGGTTTCAATATTACATAGTGTCTCCCAAAATTATGTGATAAATTATAGCCAGAAAATTTTAAGTCAAAGACTTCCATAACCCAGCAGAACCCATGGGGCCTTCCTGGGACAGACCTCTCCCCCATATCCTCTGCTTTAGCTCCTCTCTGAAGTACCAAGGTAATAGTATCTGATGCACGTTTCCTGAGTTGTTTTGCAGTAGATTGGCTTCACTGAGTGGGCAAGTGGACCCAAGTTTGGTTCTTTAACACTTCCACTGTATTCTTTTAATAACATTTATGTAATGGTCAGTTGTCAGTTTTCTCAGAGAATCCCTCATCTCACAAATCTGGGTAGGCAGAAAGGACCACTTCCCAGTACAAAAGCTAAAAATGCCCAATACTCATTTTTCCAGGTCCTTAGGCCGCTAGCGCTCAGGTATGTGACCTACACTTAAACAATCAGCTGCATTTGCTGAGAATTTTTGCAACTGGAGCTGGGGATGGGGAAGAGTCTTTACAGCAGTGCACTTTATTTTTATTTATTTATTTATTTATTTATTTATTGGCTGCATTGGGTCTTTGCTGCTGCACACAGGCTTTGTATAGTTGCAGCAAGTGGGGGCTACTCTTTGTTGTGGTGTGTAGGCTTCTCGTTGTGGTGGCTTCTCTTGTTGCAGAGCACGGGCTCTAGGCACGTGGGCTCAGTAGTTGCGGCACAGGGGCTTAGTTGCTCCATGACATGTGGGATCTTGCTGGACCAGGAATTGAACCTGTGTCCCTTGCACTAGCAGGCGGATTCTTAACCACTGCACGACCAGGTTAGTCCCCTACAGGGGTGCACTTTAAAGTAGTGACAGCAGTATCTGGTGTCCATCCAGCCTTGCCATTGGCGTCAGTGTGGCACCCAGCATCCAGTGCTAGCTGTGTCTTTGATGCAGGCTGAAGCGAGCACACAGCAGCAACAATGGGGCTGTCTTTGCCTATCTGGCGCTGTGATTTTGGTGTATTTCTAGGTGCTTGGTCTCCCTTTGTTTCTGCTTATTTCCCAAACTGTTTCCTTCCAGTAATTTTGTAATCTACCATGATATTGTGATATACTAAGAAATATATATTTGGTCTTCATCCCCAGTTCCAGGCACACATCTCCTAAAACCTTTGGAATTTCCTGAGTGATAGCGGTGAGAGGAGTATCTTTTGTTATTCATAATAAGTCTCTTTCAATTCTACCTGAGTGTATGCTAATGAAGTGATCCTTAGAGGATGGGTACTAGTTGCCAGAGGAAACAACCATGTGATTAGAGGGTTGGAGCTTTCAGCCCCCACCTCTGGAATGGGGAGAAGGGCTCGAGATTGAATTTAATCACCAGTGATCAATAATTTAATCAACCATCCCTATGTGATGGACTCTCCATAAAAATCCTAAACTAATGGGTTTGGAGAGCTTCCAGGTTGGAGAACAGATCAAGGTGCTGGAAGGGTGATGCACCCAGAGAGGGTGTGGAAGCTCTATGTCCCTTCCCACATACCTGGCCCTATGCATCTCTTCCATTTGGCTGCTGCTGAGTTGTAATCTTTTTTTTTCTTCAAACTTTCCCAGAGAGAGGGATTTTTTTTTTAATATTTTGATTTTTTTTTAAATTTATTTATTATTTATTTATTGGCTATATTGGGTCTTCATTGCAGTGAGCAGTGCATGAGCTTCTCATTACGGTGGCTTCTCTTGTTGCACAGCACGGGTTCTAGGTGCACGGGCTTCAGTAATTGTGGCACGTGGGCTCAATAGTTGTGGCTTATGGGCTCTACAGCATGAACTCAGTAGTTGTGGCACCCAGGCATAGTTGCTCCGCGGCATGTGGAATCTTCCTGGACCAGGGATCGAACCCATGTCCCCTGCATTAGCAGCTGGATTTTTAACCACTGCACCACCAGGGAAGTCCATGAGTTGTAATCTTTATAATAAAACTTTATAATAAACTGATAATAGCAGGTAATGCTCTCTCCTGAGTTCTGTGAGCTGTTCTGGCAAATTATGGAAGCCAAGGAGGCAGGGTCACAGAAACCCTCAATTTATAGACATTTGGTCAGAAGCATTGGAAGCCCAGGCTTGCTACTGGCATCTGAAGTAGGGAGAAGTCTTGTGGGACTGAGCCCTTAACCTGAGCCAGTGTCAGAACTGCTTGTGGAAAATCCACACGGTTGGTGTCAGGAGTGTGAGTACGATTAGAGAAATAGGTTTTTTTTTTTTTTTTTTAATTTATTTTACTACTCAATGTGCTTTCAATAAAATACATTTACTGGTGTAATCAGCCAGAATCAGTTTCTGTCCCTTGCAACCAAGAGTCTAACTAATACACCTGAACAGCCAAGAAACACTTCTAAACTCTATCTGGCATCTTCTGTTGCAAACTAAACTCATTTCTTGTCCTGTGTTTGGAAGACATACTGTAAGGAGAGCACAGAACTAGGAGATCTGTTTTTCAGTCTCACTCTGCCACTTCTGAGCTGTGTGACCTGGAGCAAGTCCCTTCCCAGCCCTGAGCCACAGTTCTCTCACCTGCACAGTGAACACTCTGGACTACACAAGCAGTTCCCCAAACTGGCTCTGTCTTAGAATCTCCTCAGGCATTTGTTTTTCAACATTTGTTTTCATACAGATTCCTGGGCCCCACTCCTGAGGAAACTAATTTAATAGGTTCAGTTAAATTTCTGACAATTATACCAGTGAAGTGGAGGCAGAAGTTCCTTTGAGAACCACAAGCAAGGTTCTCCAAAGTCCACTCCATCTCACAATCTCTGTGATCTTCCAACAGAAGGCAGATACAGTTTTACTGCTGTATTCCTCACGCGCAGAAACTTCCTGGTACACAAAAGGTGTTCAGAAAACAATTGTATCTAAGTAAAAGGTTAACAAACTCTCTGCAACTTTTATGTAAATCTAAAATTGTTCCAAAATACTAAGTTTATTTAAAAGGATACTGGAAGGGAGAAGGGATGGTGAGAGGAATTCCACGTACACCACATTCACTAAGAGTTCTGTGTTACTTTATATTGAAAAGCACTTCCCCTCACCCTTTTCCTCTGCACACCGCCCCCGCCCCCATCATCATTCTGCCATCACTGAGCTGTCAGAGGAGACCTGCAGAGCCACCATGCCTTACGGGTTACAAAAGGGACTGTCACCTATCTTGGAGGAGCACCATTCCTTGTGCTTGGCACTGTGAAGACCCAAGTTCTACTCCCTTCAGTATCTTACAGAATTACTGCAAGAATCAAAAGAAAGAGTTGCCATAATAGTGAGCACTTACTGTGTGTCAGGTTCTACGCTAAAACTTTATGAGCACTCGCTCCATTACTTCTTACAACAACCTTGTAAGGTGGGATAATAACATCCCCATTTTATGGATAGGGAAACTCAGGCTTCCAGTGTAACTTGCTCAAGGTCATACAGCTAGTGACAAGAGGGCTGGGACAGGAGCCTTTGAAGGTGTTTGACTCCAAAGACCCCATGTGTTCCCCTGCCCTGTGATTTCTATGTAACAGGTGTTCAAGAAGTGTGCATATTTATTTTGATTATTTTCATCCCATCCTTCCCTCTCCCCTAACCTCCCTCTTCTTCCTCCAGCTCCCCAAACAGACCGACTAGACCCTGAGAGTTCCCAGAAGGGAGCTATAGAAGAACTGGCAGGCAGGGCTGGGATTCCCCACCACTCCCATTACTGCCACAGGGAATCACGATGGAGACAGGAGTCCAGGAAAGGAAAAGGATTTGATTCTCTGAGAACCAGAGGACTAAGTCAGGCTCACCTTCCCTTCTTCACCTCACCCAGGAGAGCACTGCCAAGGCCACCGACCTTAGGACAACTTCTCTTTGGCAGAAAGGCTTTCGATCATTAACTTGTGCTGCTTTCCCAGCTGCATTCAAATAAGTAGGTTTCAAACCTCTGAATTGTTTTTTTTAAACAGCTGGCCCCACCCATTCATTGGTACCAGGCGGCCCCTTGCAGAGGCCGAATCCAGCCTTGATGTGGCCGGGGTGCCCAGGAGGCTGGGCGACAGCCTATGCTGGGTGTACCCAACTGCTGCCCAGCTGGGCCTGATGGAGAGGCTTTTGGTAGTGTTGCTAGGCAACCTGGGTATTTGGAGAGGCCACAGATTGGGCTTCTGGGCCACAGAGACTAGCAGCCTCCTTCATCACACTGCAAACCATCATTATGCACCATTCCAGAGGCCTGCCGCAATCTCTCTGTGGTCATAGCCTGAAAGGGTGCTTTTTTAGCTACGGAAATTCAGAACCAGCTTTTCAAATTTATGGGCTTGTGGTTGTGGTTGATTTCTTTTTGCTACATCCCTGAGGATACACTTGAAATAAAGAGGCAAAAGGTTTTAAAACAAAAAAGAACTGCCTTCACAAACCCCCTTTTCCAAAAGTTTTCCTTGTTCCTCAAGCAAAGCACACTTGCCCTCAATTGTGAGGGAAACTAAGGTAGGAACACTCTGCTTCCCGGGGTCTCTGCATGCCCACTATGTGTTAAAAGCTTCTTCCTTGGAATCCCACAACTGTGGCTGTGGTTCAGGGTGGGGGAACCAGGCCCTTGCTCATGTACAAGACCTCTCCATGGAATAATCTCTTTGTGTCTCTCCTACTCAGAGCCAATCATGATACCTCCCCTTCCCAATCCACAGAACTACTTTCACTTGTGGGGGGGGGGTTGTTTTTTGTTTTTGTATTTTTAGTTTTCAGCCGTGCCTTGCAGCTTGCAAGATCTTAGTCCCCTGACCAGGGATCGAACTTGGGCCAACGGCAGTGAAAGCACTGAGTCCTAACAACTAGACCGCCAGGGAATTCCCATCATTTGTGGGTGTCGTTGGGGTGTTTGTTTTTTGGGGGGGGGGCATGTGAACCATTTTTAAAGTCTTTATTGAATTTCTTACAATATCGCTTCTGTTTTATATTTTGGTTTTTTGGCCACGAGGCATGTGGGATCTTAGCTCCCCGACCAGGGATCAAACCTGCACCCCCTGCACTAGAAGTCCAAGTCTTAACCACTGGACCGCCAGGGAAGTCCCACTTGTGTTATTTTGATGAATTCTCCCAGTTGCCCTGTGAAGACACCATTTTTATTCCCATTTTACAGATGAACAACTAAGACAAAAAGAGGCACCCATGATTGCACACCTAGTCATAGCAAAGCCAGAGCAAAATCCCATTCTTCTGAGGTTAGATCCTGAGCTGCTGTACTATACCACACTGCCTCCCCACAGAGCTATTTAAAATACTACATATATTTTTGTACTCTTATGAATTATAGTAATAATAATAATACGTACTGGTGTAGAGACAAAAACTTCACCTTGTATCTCATACTATCCTCAACACATCATCCTTATTGATTGCGTTCGGGCTTTCAAAGCTGCCTCATACACCCTAAGGAATAGAGTCTGGCAGAATTCCCAAAGACAGACACACTATTTAACTAGGTTAATGACCTAGCCCACCAGAGCACAGGGCTGAAGGAAAACTCTCACCCTCCTTAATTCAAGAAGTTGACTCTGTTTGATAGCATTATGAGACTATTTCAGTTCCTTAAGTAAGGAGGCAGAATCATTGCTCTCATTAAATATTTGTAGTTATTTTTCAAAAAAGCTTTCACAGCCTCATCTACAATCTTTCTTAAATAATAGTCCATTGATAATGACCAACTATGCTGATTTGCACAGGACTAGGGATTTCTTGGGCTATGGGACTTAGGGTGCTAAAATCAGAATAGTCCTGGGCACACCAAGGACAGCTGGTCACCCTATCACAAACCACTTACATCAGAATCATCTGGAGAAGTCAGGTGAAGATGGCTGGTTCTAATCCTAGGGCAGTGGTTCTTTTTTTTTTCAGATCTTTATTGCAGTATAATAGCTTTACACTGTTGTGCCAGTTTCTGTTGTACAACAAAGTGAATCAGTTGTATTTATACATATATTCCCATATCCCCTCCCTCTTGAGCCTCCCTCCCACCCTGCAGTGGTTCTTAACCCTGGCTACACATCAGAATTTTCTGAGGAGATTGTAACACTGCTGATGTCTGAGCTCACCCCTGATCAGTGAAATTAGGGCCTCCAGAGCTAGGGCCTGGGCACTGGGATTTTTAAACGTGCAGCTAAGACTCCAACCCCCTGCCTTAGAGATGTGGATTCTGGGCTGGGGTTTTGCCCAGGAATCTGCCTGTCTTTTTAACAGCTCCCTGGGGGATTCTTATGTACACTATGCTTTAATAACCAATGAATTCTTATATAATGTGTGAATTCATTAGACAACATACCCTGAATGTCTTGTATATGTAAGGCTCTGGAAACATGAAGCAAAACACAAAAAAACAAAACCGCTTCCTATTCCCCAGGCCCTCCCTATCCAGTGGGGAATAAAGAGCTATAAATTCCCATACACTATACAGTAGTCCCCCCTTATCCACAGGGATAGATTCCAAATTCCCCAGTGGGTGCCTGAAACTGCAGATAGCATCAAATCCTATATAGACAATGTTTTTTTCCCATAGGTACATACCTATGATAAAGTTTATACTTAGGCAAGGCATTAACAACAACTAATAATAAAATAGAATAATTAAAACAATATACTGTAATAAAAGTTATGTGAATGTGATCTCTCTCTCCAAATATCTTATTGTACAAATTCAACGCCTTTTCCATCTTAACTAAGCACTTATCACACACTGTGGCTGTAACTTTTGCAGTTTGAGGTGAAACAGCAAAGCTAGCACAAATTTCTTTTTCCTTCTCCACAATTTCACAGGTAGAAGATTCATTTTTATCATAGATCTTAGCAACCTCAGCATATGGGGTTTTTTCAGCATATATATATATACATATATATATATATATATATATACACATATTTCTTTTCTTTCTTTTTTTTTTTTTTTTTTTTTGGCCACACCACATGGCTTGCAGGATTTTAATTCCCTGGCCAGGGATCGAACTCATGCCTCCTGCAGTGGAAGCTCAGAGTCCTAACCACTGGACCGCCAAGGAAGTCCCCATTTTTCTTTCCTTATTAAGTCAAGAACTCTCACCTTTTCACTTAAAGGAAGCACTTTACAGCTTCTCTGTGGCATATTCGAATTGCCAGCGTTACTACTCTTGTGCTTTGGGGCCATTATTAAGTAAAATAAGGGTAAGTTCAGTGTAGGCGCTGCGGTACCATGACTGATAACTGAGACTTCTACTAGGTGAACAGGCAGGATACACTGGACAAAGAGATGATTCATATTCCGGCCCAGATGGAGAAGGATGGCTCGAGATTTCATCAGGCTACTCAGAACAATACACAATTTAAAACTTATGAATTGTTCACTTCTGGAATTTTCCATTTAATATTTTCAAACCAAGGTTGACCTCAGGTAACCGAAACCAGGGGAAAGCAAAACCGCGGGTAAGCGGTGGGGGACTACTGAGCTGCGGTTTAGGTTTATAAGTGGGTCACCATCATCGGGTAGTTGTGGTTATTCAGTTTCCAGAAGCCCAGTGTGGTAGATTAAAGATGGAACATATTACTTGCCATTCTTCCACTAAAAGGTGGGTTTATTTCCCCACTTTGAATCTGGGCCAATCCTGTGACTGGTTTTGACTGATAATATGCAGCAGAAGTAGTGCTGAGTTCCTCCCAAGGCCAGGCCTGCAGAGATCTGCAGTCCCACTTCTGTTCCTCAGAATGCTCCCTCTTGGAAGCCTGACACCATATAAGAAGGTTGTTGACCTACAGGGAGGCCACCATGCCATGAGAAAGCCCAAACTACTCACATGGAGAGAGAGCCCGCGTAGAGGAGCACCAAGGTGCCAGACCTATGAGTGAAGCCTTCTTGGACCTTCCAGCCCAGCTCAGCCACCAACTGAATACAGCCAAGCAAAGGACCCCAGCTGACACCGCACACAGCAGAACTGCTCCGCTGAACTCAAATTCCAGACCCACAGAATCATGACAAAATCAAATGGTTGTTGTTGGAAGCTACGTTTCACGGTGATTTGTTATACAGCAGTAGCTACCAGCACTCCTCAGCAGAACTAGAAGACGACATGGTGTCCCAGACCATTCTGCCTTCCCACTAACACTGTTCATTTTCCTACCCCTCGGCAGAGTAGACTGCAGATGTCTCACTTGCAAGAGCCTCCCAGTTAGTCTCCATCTCTGTTTCCGCTCGCTCCTGCCCTGCCTTCCAGAACCAAACCAAACCATACATCAGAGTACATCAACTCTCTGCTTAAAAATCCTTCAGTGGTTTCCCATTGTCTGCAAGATAAATACAGGATCCTTGCTATGGCTTGGAAGTCCTGCATGACCCAGCTGCTGCCTTCTTTGTAGCCTTCTACCACTCTCCCCCAACCTCTCTGTGCTGCAACCACGGAGCCATCTTTCTGTCTCAGGCACACACCAAGTTCTCTCCCGCCTCAGGGTCTTTGTACTTGCTGTTCCCTCTACCTAACCCTCTCTCCTCCGCCCCTCACACCAAACCCCAACACATACACTCAAGGCTAGATCCTTCTCTGGCCTCTGCAGTGGCAGCCCAACCTCTGCCCACCCCATATATGCTATCACATCCCCCTGCGAATTCACTCTCAGCACTTACCACTATCTAAAATTATCTGGTTTATTTGTTGCCTGTCTCTTTCTACTAGAATATAAGCTCCAGGAAAGTAGGAAATGTTTCTTTTTTTACTCCATCTAAAGGTGCTTAGTAAGTGTTTGCTGAATAAACCATCAAGTGAGTGGAAGAAGGAAGGAAGGAGGAAGTTTGGGGGAATAGAAAGAGCACTGAAATTACCGCACTCAGAAAACCCTGGTCCTTGCTCCAGTTCCGCCCCCTGCTTATCTCCAGGCAGGTCACTTCACCTCACCTGATCAGGATCCCCGTCCCCAGCACCGTGTGCCTGGCCAGTGATGTTGCGTATGCCATACACCTGTAGTCTTCACATTTGTTGCTCATGAATCCCCATAAGAATTTTGGGGACTTCCCTGGTGGTCCAGTGGTTAAGACTCCCCACTCCCAATGCAGGGGGCCTGGGTTCGAGCCCTAGTCAGGAACTAGATCCCACATGACACAGCCAAATAAATAAATAAATATTTAAAAAAGAAGGAGGAGAAGAAGAAGGAGAATTTGGGGCAAGCCATATTACTCTCATACACTTTTTAAGTCAATAACTAAAATTATTTCTCACAAATTAAAATCGGTTCCAAAGACAGAATTTTCTGGCATCGTCTTTATTAGAGACATGCTTTAGATATATCTTCAGCCAAACCTTAGAGTTACAGATTTAGCCTGTTTCAGCTTATGGAAAATATCTACCATATAACCCAATTGTCAAAAACAGTCCTCACTGTCAAACCTATCAGTCAAACCAGAATAATTTTCTGTCTATAAGAGAATCCACCTTCATTTTTTCTCCTTGTTGCTTTTAATTAATTAATTTTTTATTGAGGTATAGTTGACTTACAATATTACATTAGCTTCAAGTGTACAACATAGTGATTCAAAATTTTTATAGATTATATCCATTTAAAGTTATTATAAAACACTGGCTGTATTCTCAATACTATATAATATATTCTTTTTTTAAAATAAATGTATTTATTGATTTATTGGCTGTGTTGGGTCTTTGTTGCTGCGCATGGGCTTTCTCTAGTTGCAGCAAGTGGGGGCTACTCTTCATTGTGGTGCGTGGGCTTCTCATTGAGGTGGCTTCTCTTGTAGCAGAGCACGGGCTCTGGGTGCTCGAGCTTCCGTAGTTGTGGCACGGGGGCTTCAGTAGTTGTGGTTCACAGGCTCTAGAGCTCAGGCTCAGTAGTTGTGGTACATGGGTTTAGTCACTCTGTAGCATGTGGAATCTTCCCGGCCCAGGGATCGAACTCACGTCCCCTGCATTGGCAGGCAGATTCTTAACCACTGCGCCACCAGGGAAGTCTCAAATGCTATATAATATATTCTTGCAGCTTGTTTATTTTACACATAGTAGCCTGAAACCCTCAATCTCCTACCCCTATCTTCCCCCTCCCCTTCCCCTCCCCCACTGGTAACCACTAGTTTCAACCTTACTGAGCACCTAGAAATTCCAGCTCCCACCCTCCACTAAGCCTTTTCAGGAGCATCTCCTTCTGCTAGAATATCTTCCCTCTCCAATTTGTTGTCCTGGCGAAGTCCTAACACTCTCTTCAAAACTGTCCTAAACCTCCTCTGCAAAGCCTTGCTGAGCATCTACCATGTGCCTGCCATGGTGCCAGGCACTGGGTGCAGTGGCAAACAAAGCAGACATGGTAAAACTAAATGCCCCTCTTAGTCCCCTCGACAACCTCTGCTCCTGCCTAGGGTACCATTGTCTTCTTTGTATCACTGTCTCCTCCACAAAGCTGTGAAAGCCCTGAAGATAGATTCTTTATAGGGATTCTTCATCTTTGAATCCCTATTATGGAGCCCACAGAATGCATCAATTAATGTTTATTGAATTCATTTACTCATGAGGGATTCATCAAACGTTTCTCTATCAGGGACATACAGGGTGCTTGTTATAAAGTGTGAACACAGATGTGGTTCCTGCCCTCTTGTGACCAACAGAGCACTTGACTGAATGAATGAAATATGAATGAGTGAATTAATAAATTAATAAATTGGGGAAGGAGTGCACTCTCTCGCACTTGGATGAAGCAGCCCAGAACAGGAGATGTACGGGAAGTGAGAAGCCAGTGTCTAGGAAGTTGGGGAAATGCTGATGGCCTTTTGTTCTTTCCAATACGCAGAAACTTAAAGGACAGCAAAGAGTTGAGCAAAGTACATAGGGTCTAGAGTCTGAGCTAGATTTGAATTCTGGACCCACTACTCATTAGCCATGTGACCTCAGGCAAATCCCTTTGTCTGTATCTTCATTTCCTCATCTGTAAAATGGAGCTGATAATAATATAACAGGGTTATGATTAAATGAGATTATGCATTTAAAAGCCTGTAACCTGAGGCCAGGCAGAGTTGGTTTTAAGAACTGGTGGTTCCCATCACTGTCTCTTGGTGTGAGTTTGCAAATTCAGAAACACAGCAGGATTCCCTTTCTTTCCTTCCAACTAGAGGTCCCAGCCTGGGTCGTGTTCTTACCTCAAATCAGCAGGTGGCGCTTTCCCTATTCAGCGCCTCCCTTCACCACCTCCCTCTTCACTCCCAGCTCAGTGTTTACAGGTCTGCCCAAGTGCCTTCAAGGACAGGGGTGTCTGAAACATCTTTACAAGGTAGGGAGAGGAAGGTGGCAGTTAGGAAGGGGCATGGCAGGAAGGGGGCCAAAGAAGAAGGAAAGAGCACAGATGTTTCTTGAGGCCCCACTGTGTGCCTGGCACTCGGCCTGGTGCTTAACAAGTATCATCTCATGCCATCTTCATAACAACACTATTTACAGATAAGGAAACTGAGGCTCAGGAAGAGGTGGGATATGAATCCAAGTGTTTCTATGACATCGAAAGGAGTTTTCACTCTGCCATGCTGTCTATCAGCTTACACACGATCACTTTACATTTGTGAAATAAATTTCAGTTTTCTTATTCCCAGGAAGAGCGGAAATTGTGTGTCCCACCCCTAACCGCACCCCACCCCCACACCCCCCCCCCCCGCCCCCGCAGGGAATCCAGGCACTTGCTCAAAGAAGGATGAATAAATGAATAAATAGTAACAAATGAAGGAGTGAACAGAATCCCTGAGACACCCTTACCAGGAAGGAGGAAACAAATAACCTTGGAGACTTGCCTTGCAGGAAGAAGCCAGAGACGATCTCCTCTGGCTGTGGTCTCCAGGGGCAGAGGTTGGGCAAGGCAGGAGGGCTAGAAAATGGCTCAGTTGGAAGGAGGAAAAAATTGGGGACAGGAGCTGGGGGCAGGTTACTGAGGAGAATGGGGTGAAGGGAGAGAAAGAAGGCCAGTGATTGACCAGGGCTGGGAGGGGCAATGGCATTACCTGGTCCTCCCACCATGGGGGTGGGGTGGGGTGGGGTGGGGTGGGGGTGGGGGGGTGGGGGGGTAGTCAGAGACGGCCCCCTGACTCCTGGTCCAACGTGCTGCCAACTTTTAAAACGAAAGTAGCAGGATCCCAAGCGGCCACTCCGGAAGGAGGTTGCCAAGGGGGCACCCCGCGGTTGGCCCTGGGCCTCGGGCTCTCCCCGCCCCGCGCCCGCCCGACAGAGGGACCCGCTCCACCGGCCCTCAGCTCCCGCAGCTTACCTCGGGGAGGCCAAGGGGCGTCGCAGACAAGACAGGCTGCTCCCCTTGCTCCAGGCCCAGGGGCTGCCTCAGCCGCCCTGAAGTTCCCGCCCTGCCAGGCACTCCTAGGTCCCTCCCCAAATTAAAATCCTCCGCAAAGGTTCCCGCCCGCCCAGCCCCCGGGGGAGGGAACCGCCGGAGATCCCCTCCCAGCCCCTAGACGGGCCGGGCCAGTCAGCTCGGCAGCCTCAGCCCCGGGCTGGCCCTGGATGAATGAGTCCTCCCACTCCGCCTGCTTGGGTCTGAGCCAGGGAGCCTGTGACCGCCTCTTTCTTTGCTCTTTCTCCTCGGCCGAGGCCCTAAACTCCAGTCCTCTTCCAAGTTCTAGTTCTTAGCTCTCTGGGGAAAAACCTCAGCAGGAGGATTCCTTTTCCCACCTTCCTATTTGCTGATTCCTCTCACTGGTTCAACTCAATGAGAAGCCAGAGGGCAAGGGAACTTATGGATGCAATCCACAGGGGTCAGCCCCTCAAGACACAGAGCAAGGCAGAGCCGGGTAGAGAATGGATGGTGGGAGAGGGTCTAAGAAAAAAAAAGTCTTCTCTCCTGAGTCTCCCCTTTACCAACATAGGACTACCACACAACACTTCTGACACCAGATGTGTGGTTTTCCCCACACCAAACAATTCTGCAGCAGCAGCTGGGTGTCCTACAATTTAATTCCGGTCTAACACCATCCACCCGGAGAGAGTGTCAGATCCCACAGGTGAAGGGCTCAGACTGCCCGCTCCCCTCCCACGTCACAAGCCAGTTGCAAGAAGCAGATCCCCAGGTGACCCACAACTTCTGTCCAACTTAGCTACAAGTCAGAGGTCCTGGTGTTCCCTCCTTGAGATATATGGGGCGAGGTCTGGGAGGGTCCCAAGCACAGGCGTTTCTGTCCCCATGGAGCTGGGATGTACCACCCTACCGCTAGATGGATGTGTTTACCGTCGTGGTCCAAGTGCGGGTTGGAAAAGGATTTCCAGACACAAAGCATTTCAGAAGAGAGTGAGTTTATTGAGAACAAAGAGCAGGGCTTAGTGAGGGGCGCTGTAAAGACAGCAGGACGACTTCCTGGCCGACCAGGAAGACCCGACCCTCTCTCTCGTGGGCGCAGCCAACTTTTATAACCCCAAGACAAGAAAAATTCCCGCCGAGAACATGGCGTTAATCAATTGGTCAGTGCGCCATAAAGGCGAAAGCTGTGGTTAGGTGATGGGCTAGGGTCCTATATGGTGAATACCTTCCCTAATATGGGGTTGGGTTATCGGCTAGCCCAAGTCATGAGTCAAAGATTGCTATGGGGGTCGAGGTAACTCCAGCATTTTGTCTTGTGACTTTGGTATAGGGCTGCACATTTACAAACACCTGGAAGGTCCCTGAACCCGCTACTATTGGGATTTTATGGAGGTTTCCTCATGTAAGCATGATCAGTTATTAACTCCATTTCCAGCCCCTCTATCCTCTCTAGAGGAGTGGAGGGAGCCAGGTTGAAAATTCCCATCTTCTAATACTGGCTTGGTCTTTCTAGTGACCAGCTCCCATTCAGGAGCCCACTCAGAGTGGCCTCATTTGAACAAAAGACGCTCCTTGTACTCTTATCTGGACTTAGGAGTTTACAAGGGTTTTAAGAGCCCTGTGTCAGGGACAGAGTCAAAGACCAAATATTAGAACAAAAGGATACTTGCAGCGCTCTTATCACTTAGGAAATTACAAGAGGTTTCAGAGCTCTGTGCCAGGAACCGGGGGCAGAGACGTATATATATATATATATTCTATTATCTCACAGAGGGGAAGCAAACAGCTGGCAAAAAGATATTTAGGCATTGCTCAGAAATAGCAACCGAAGCCCTGGGAGTGGGTGAGGTCACTCATGGAGAGAAACAAGAGAAAGCAGAAAAGAGAATCTAGGACAGGACTCTGGGAAACACCAACAAGGGATATACAGAGCCTGGAGCAGGGGAAAGAAAGAGGAAAGGGCAGAAGTGACAGCCAAGGGTTTGAGTCAGTTCGAGCTGCTATAACAAAATACTGTAGACTAGGTGGCTGAAACAACAAACGTTCATTTTTCACAGTTCTGGATGCTGGGAAGTCCAAGCTCAAGGTGCTGGGAGATCAGTGTCTGGTCAGAGCCCTTTTCCTGGTTTGCAGATGGCCACCTTCTACTTGTATCCTCACATGGTGGAGAGCAGAGACAAGCTCTCTGGTGTCTCTTCTTAGAAGGGCTCTAATCCCATCACGATGGCTCCACACTCATGACCTAATTACTCCTCAGAGGCTCCATGTCCAACACCATCACATGGGGGCTTAGGACTTCAACACATGAACTGGAGGGAGAGGGAACACGATTCAGTCTACAGCACCAGGCATCCTGTCCACTATAGGGATTGAGCAGGAAGGCCATAAAGCAGATGAGAACTGGAGGGGACAGAGCAACTAGGTGGAAGGGAAGAGGGGTGGCACTGAGAGATGCCCCAAAGCACTAGAGATGGGCAGCTGAGTTTTTTGCCAGGACCTTAAGGGAGTTGCACCCCATCCCTATTTTCTAACTAAAGTAGGTTGTGAGGTCACCTGTTTGGAGTTAGAGGGATAGAGGTTCAATCGAAGATTGAAGGAAATTGTCAAATGTTTGAAAAAAACAGTTGAGAGGAGAGAAACATGACCAAAGTAATGTAGAGGCTCACAGAGGGGGTGTTGAGAACCCAATCAGAACGACACAGATTAACAAA
Source organism: Hippopotamus amphibius kiboko (assembly GCF_030028045.1). NCBI lineage: Eukaryota > Metazoa > Chordata > Mammalia > Artiodactyla > Hippopotamidae > Hippopotamus > Hippopotamus amphibius. The sequence goes on from NC_080186.1 coordinate 31,127,050, forward strand.
GAAGCAAGAGTGAGGGGCCTTGGGAACCACCCCCCTCCCCCAGAGGCTCCATGTCCTCTGGGAAATGGCAAAGGGAAAGCAGGTCCTGTCCTGAGTGACATGACACTAAGATCAATGCAAAATGGATGAGACTCGTGGGGAATGCCACCAACACCATCCACTCCCAGGACTGGAGGGAGCTTTCCCATAAGATGGGAACTGTCTACAGAAAGAAGGTCACATAAGGACGGAGGGCAGCCATAAAAGTGCAAAGAGCATCTCAGGCCAACCGTGGCAGTGCTGGGTTGCAGAACTGCACAGCGACAGTGGCTGTGCCAGGTCAACTCCAGTATCCAGTTCTCCCCACCAAGTAAAAAGGAACCCAGGCTGTCAGAGACACCCCTCACTGAGCAGTCCAACCCTCCAACCAAACTCCCTTGTTCTTATTTCACCCTCAACAAGCTGCTTCCTGATTGTGATTTGGCCTCCCAAGCTGTGTGATTTAAGAGAGCGAAGGAGTCTACCCACACCCAAAACACATGTAAGTTAGGGAGCTCTCAGAGAGCAAAGCATTATCTAATTTATCTCTGTGTCCCCAGCACCCAGCACAGGGTTCGGCATTGAGCTGGGGTTCAAAAATGTATTTAAAAAACAGATCTAACAAAATATTAAATGTGGCAGTTGATTAAAAAAAAAAAAACAGATCTGAGGAGGGCTGATATACTCTTAAATACATTTTGTAAATTAATAAATTCTCATTTAGGATTTGTGCATTGGTTGCTGTTGAACCCCATTCATGTGGATAAGTACCTACAAATCATGTCAGTTCTGAAATATTGACAAGCTCATGTTTTTAAACTTAAAAAATTCAGAGCCTGGGGCTTCCCTGGTGGCGCAGTGGTTAAGAATCTGCCTACCATTACAGGTGACACAGGTTCGATCCCTGGTCAGGGAAGATCCCACATGCCATGGAGCAACTAAGCCTATGCGCCACAATTACTGAGCCTGCACTCTAGAGCCTGCAAGCCATAACTACTGGGCCCATGTGCACAACTACGGAAGCCCGTGCACCTAGAGCCCGTGCTCTGCAGCAAGAGAAACCACCACAATGAGAAGCCTGTGCACTGTAACGAAGAGTAGCCCCCACTCTCCACAACTACAGAAAGCCTGCGCAGCAACGAAGACCCAACTCAGCCAATAAATAAAAATTAATTAATTAATTTTAAAAAATTTGGGGCCTGACCCTGGACTGTGGTGAATTCACCAAGATCATATCCTCCCACTTTTAAAAATTTATTTTATTGAAGTATAGTTCATTTACAGTGTTGTGTTAATTTCTGCTGTACAGCAAAGTGATATATACACATATATATACATTCTTTTTCATGATCTTTTCCATTATGGTTTATCACAGGATATTGCATATAGTTCCCTGTGCTATACAGTAGGAACTTGTTGTTCATCTAACCTATATATATAATACTTTGCATCTGCTAATCCCAAACTCCCAATCCATCCCTCCACCTCCACCACCCCCTCCGCCTTGGCAACTACAAGTCTGTTCTCTATGTCTGTGAGACTGTTTCTGTTTTGCAGATAAGTTCATTAGTGTCATAGTTTATAGTCCACATATAAATGATATCATATAGTATTTGTCTTTCTCTTTCTGACTTACTTCACTCAGTATGATGATCTCTAGGTCCATCCATGTTGCTACAAATGGCATTATTTCATTCTTTTTTATGGCTGAGTAGTATTCCATTATATATAAAGATGATGGCCCTTTGGGGTCAGTGAATCATCCTTCTTCTTTGTAAAGCACCACACCTAGCACCATCCCTCCTCACCCAACCAACATCATGAGATCTAGATCTTTTCCCAAGGAATTCCCTGGTGGTCCAGTGGTTAGGGCTCTGCACTTCCACTGCAGGGGCCTGGGCTCGATCCTTGGTTGGGGAACTAAGATCCCACAAGCTATGCAGCACAAAAAGAAAAAAAAACAAGAATCAAGAATCTTTTCCCATTTAGGTTTTCCATTTGAAATTTCTACAACTGTGTGTATAGCATTTTTCCCCCTCCTACAGTTATTAGCGGCTCTGGCAAAAAAAAAAAAAAAAAAAAAAACATAGTACGCTGGTAGGATTGATTTGGGTTTGGGTGCTATAGGAAGACAAGGACCAAGTATCTTTCCAGCTCACCACACACAGCTCCTCCCCACACCATCCCTCAAGACTTCGGCTGTCGTATATGTAATCTATGCCCAGCTCTGGTCTTGGTGACTGGACCACAGAAGGACATTTGGCTCAGGCTGGGCCAATTTGTTTCCTTTCCCTAAAAATTGGCCATAAGGGAAGGGAGACTCTACTCTGTCTCTGCTTATAGCTGTTACTAAAAGAAGTAAACCTGAGAGCTTCAGAGAGTTCCTTGTGTGGAGATGCACTAAACTTTTCCATGGCACTTTGAGCTTGCCACAGTGTATGGAGAAAAATCCAGTCTTTCCCTCCCATGTGTCTCCTCTCCTACTCACACAAAACACTTCACTTCTGACATTTCTGGTCACAAAATGTGTGGTGTGTGACCACCAAGCAATTTTCTGCGACACCAGCTGGGTGTCCTACAATTTAATTCAGTTTTGACACTATTGCCCTGAAAGGAGTGTCAGATCCCACAGGTGAAGGGCTCAGTTCCACAAGAGTGTCCCCACTTCAGATGCCAGTCTCAAGTAGTAGGTCCCCAGGTTATCCACAACTTCTACCCAACTTGGTTACACATTGGAGGTTCCCACATTCCCCTAATGGGGTTTGATTAATTTACTAGTGTGAATCGCGGAACTCAGGGAAACACTTCCTTACATTTACCAGTTTGTTAAAAATATGAGAAAGGATACACATGAACAGGCAGGTGAAGACATATAGCACGAGGTCTGAGAGGGTCCCAAGAGCAGGAACTTCCACCCCCGTGGAGTTAGGATGCATACCCTCCCAGTACATGGATGTATTCAGCGACCTGAAAGCTCTCCGAACCCCATGCTATTGACATTTTACAGAGGCTTACTTATGTAGGCGGGACCAATTATTAACTCCATTTTCAACCCCTCTACCCTCACTGGAGAAATGGGGATAGGGAGGCAAGGCTGAAAATTCCAAGCTTCTAATCATGGCTTGGTCCTTCTGGTGACCAGCCACCTTCCAGAAGCCCACTCAGAGTCGCCCCATTAGAAAGAAAGATGCTCTTATCACTTAGGAAATTACAAGGGTTTTAGCAGCTTTGTGCCAGGAACTGGGTACAGAGACCAATGCATATGCTCTATTACCTCACACACATCATAACACCTACCACCATGTATTTAAAGTACTTGAGTGTGGGGACTTCCCTGGTGGCACACTGGTTAAGAATCTGCCTGCCAATCAATGCAGGGGACACAGGTACAATCCCTGGTCAGGGAAAATCCCACACGCCAGGAGCAAATAAGCCCATCTGCCACAGCTACTGAGCCTGTGCTCTAGAGCCCATGAGCCACAACTACTGAGCCCCCATGCTGCAGCTACTGAAGCCTGCGCACCTAGAGCCCGTGCTCCACAACAAGAGAAACCACTGCAATGAGAAGCCTGCACAACGCGGCAAAGAGTGGCCCCCTGCTTGCCACAACTAGAGAAAGCCCATGCACAGCAATGAAGACCCAATGCAGCCAAAATAAATAAATAAATAAATAAGTACTTGAGTGTGTGTCTTTCTCTTTCTCTGCTAAAAGGCATGCCCTAGGATTATGAGTTCTTCAAGAACAGTAACTTTCACTGTTTCATCTTTGTATCCATGCAATTATGCCCCAAATCTGTCACAAAGTATAAAACAATGAATGTTTGTTGAAATTTTGAACTGGGCAACATAAATGAGGTTCCCACCTTTCCCAGGTGAAGGCTCCCTCAGCCACCAGCAGGTGTCAGGACATGTCTCTGTGGCTTCCAGCCACCAAGCTACTTGTCTGATCCATAGTGGGTGGTAAAAGTACAGGTGAGTCTCTGGAGGTGTGCAGAGTGACCACCTGGACAGCTCTAAGGCCAAGGGTGTCAGGCTCTAGCAGGAAGCAGTATAATCTAGGCTGCAACAAGTTACTCGTATTATTCCAGATTCTCTGGAACATGTATCCCAAATGCTGAGTTCTGTCCTAAATGTGTTAGGTGAACTGCAAACATAAGTCTCCCAATAAATTAGCTTTCCTATGGGTTTCAGCATTCTATGTCTGAAGGAAAAATAAATTGTTAAAAAGATGTTTGCGGGACTTCCCTGGTGGAGCAGTGGTTAAGAATCTACCTGCCAATGCAGAGGACACAGGTTTGAGCCCTGATCCAGGAAGATCCCACATGCCATGGAGCAACTAAGCCTGTGTGCCACGACTACTGAGCCTGCTCTCTACAGCCTGTGAGCCACAACTGCTGAGCCCATATGCCACAACTACTGAAGCCTGTGCTCCTAGAGCCCGTGTTCTGCAATAAGAGAAGCCCCTGCAATGAGAAGCCTGCAAACCCTGATGAAGAGTAGTCCCTGCTCACCACAACTAGAGAAAGCCCACGCACAGCAACGAAGACCCAACACAGCCAATGAAAAAAAAGTTTGTTTATGAAAAAAAGGCATACTAACCATTCACAGAAAACCCAATGGAGCAGAATGAAAAACAAAACAAAACAAAAACAAACAAAAACTAGATATAACTTAAAGAAAATCTTTTTTAATGCATGACTGACCTTGACTGACGTGAGGAATCCCCAGGAGAAAACAACAGTAAGCAACTGTGAGAGTCATGTTTGCCCCAGTGGCATATGCAGATTCCTAGTGATCCAGCATCTGTGTTTTCATGCACCATAGAGGTAAGGAAGCCTGAGCCTAAAAAGAGCAAGAAGGTAAAATCAGAGGACAAAGCTGAGCCTCTCCAATCCCCAACCCACTAATGTCTTCTGTGGACAGTGGGTAAACTAAAAACAAAAAACAAAAACGGGGGATAGTGGGGATGCAGGCCTATCTTAACTTGGATCAGAGTAAAGTAAAAACTAGACACACCAAAAACTGTCTCTCCTGAGAATTCTCTACCCCATAACCTCCACTCATATGTATTTACCTAGGGACATACTCACTTTATTCGTGTGACCCAAAACACTCCAAGTGGAAAATTTAAAGTATTTCTGGATTGGTAGGACAGATAGGCATCTGAGAGAAGCAAACCCAAACTTCCTCTTGAAGAATATCATTAAACCCGGCGTCAAACAATTTCCCAGTTTCAACGTGACTCATAATTTTTTTTTTGAATTCCCTAACTACACAAAGAAACAAATCACTACAAGCAGAAGCAACTTAGAGAATCATAGTAAAGATTAGAGATATTGCTATTATCAGCTATAAACTATAATTTTATTATGTTCAAAATGTTGAAGTGAATTAAAGAGGGAATTAAAAGTACAACCAAGAAAAAGTAAATAGCAATGACAGTAAGTCTAGGCAAATAACAAGGGGTTCCAAACATCCTGAATATTTTCCCTTGTTTAATTTCACCAGGGAAATTTAGAAACCCTTGAACTGCCAGAAAACCAACAGCAGGGTAAAGGGAAGGATTAGTACATGGTGTGTGCTGCCTGCCTGCCTGAAATCACAGTGTTGAAGTTCACCATGCCCCCAGTTACAGAGGTTGCTGAAGGGTTTAGTTTAGAACAGCTGACCTTTGTAAGTTTCTCAGAACTTTTTTGTGATAAAATGTAACAGAAAATTTACCATTTTGGGGGAGGTTGGGATTCCATATATACATTAATATGTATAAAATAGATGACTAATAAGAAAAAATATCAAATTGTACACTTTAAATATATGCAGTTTATTGTATGTCAATTATATTTCAATAAAACTCTCTTTAAAAAATATTCACCATTTTAACCATCTTTAAGTATACAACTCAGTGGACTCATTGATTTTTGTCTTCTCTTTGTTTTAATGTTTTAAATTTTCACTATTATGACTTTCTATTTATTTACTCTACATGTATTCCTTTGGATTCCTGATGATGAGCTGATATTATTTATCAGTTCTGGTATATTCTCACTATGACCTTTTTTTTTTTTGGCTGCATTGGGTCTTTGTTGATGCGCGCGGACTTTCTCTAGTTGTAGGATTACTCTTCGTTGCAGTGCTTAGGCTCCTCAGTGTAGTGGCTTCTCTTGTTGTCGTGCATGGGCTCTAGGCTCGCAGGCTTCAGTAGCTGCACCACGCAGGCTCAATAGTTGTAGCACACAGGCCCTAGAGTGCAGGCTCAGGAGCTGTGGCACATGGGCTTAGTTGCTCTGCAGGATGTGGGATCTTCCCAGACCAGGGATCAAACTTGTGTCCCCTGCATTGGTAGGCTGATTTTTAACCACTGAGCCACCAGGAAAGTCCACAATGACCTTTTTGAAGAATGTCTCCCCTCCAGTTTCTGTTATCTCCTTCTGGATTGAACTCTGATTAAATGTATATTGGATCTTCTTACCGTCCACTCTTTGTCTTTAAACCTCTGTTTTATGTTTTCTCTCTCTTGGTTTCTGCGTAGTATTCTGCATAACTTCTTCACACACAGCTTCTAATTCACTAAATCTTTCTTCATTTTTAACCTGTGACTTAACCCATCCAACGGATTTCTTTTTATTATTACTTATTTATTTATTTATGGCTGTGTTGGGCCTTCACTGTTGCACGCGGGCTTTCTCTAGTTGCAGCAAGCGAGAGCTACTCTTCATTGCGATGCTTAGGCTTCTCATAGTGGTGGCTTCTCTTGTTGTGGAGCATGGGCTGTAGGAGCATGGGCTTCAGTAGTTGTGGCACGTGGGCTCAGTAGTTGTGGTGCATGGGCTTAGCTGCTATGCGGGATGTGGGATCTTCCCAGACCAGGGATCAAACTCATGTCCCCTGCATTGGCAGGCAGATTCTTAACCACTGTACCACCAGGGAAGTCCCTATCCAATGGATTTCTAATATCAGTTATTACATTTTTTCTTTCTGTACATTTTATTGGATTCTTTTCAAGTCTGCTTGATTTGTTTCAATAAATTTAATTGAATATTTGCTTATTAATGATTGTTAGGGGTATGTTAAAATAGCCTACTATAATAACACACTTGTCAACTTCTCCTTATATTCCTACACCTATTCAAACAACTTAAATAACATAATAATAAGTTTGATCTAATGGACTTAGAACACTGTACCAAATCATTTCAGGAACACATAAATATTTATAAAAATTGACTTATATTAAGTAATAAAGCAAGTCTCAAAACATTTCAGAGAAATGGTATCATACAAATCACATTTTCTTATCACAATGTAATTAAGCTAAAGATTAATAACAGAAAATCCACTTAAATGAAATATCTAGAAAAGGAAAAGTCATAGAGACAGAAAATAGATTAGAGGTTACCAGGGGTGGGGCTGAGGGGTGGGGAAGACATGAAGTTATTGCTTAATGGTTATAGAGCTTCTGTTTTTTTTTTTTTTTGTTTTTTTTTGTTTTTTTTTGTTTTTTGGGGGGTACACCAGGTTCAATCATCTGTTTTTATACCCATATCCCCGTATTCCCTCCCTTCCTTGACTCCCCCCCTCAAGTCCCCCCCACCCTCCCTGCCCCAGTCCTCTAAGGCATCTTCCATCCTCGAGTTGGACTCCCTTTGTTATACAACAACTTCCCACTGACTATATAGAGCTTCTGTTTGGGGTGATGAAAAAGTTTTGAAAATAGATAGTGGTGATGGTTTTACAACATTGTGAATAGAATTAATGCCACTGAATTGTACACTTAAAAAAGCTTCAAATGGTAAATTTTATGTTATGTACATTTTACCAGAATAAAACATTTAAGAAAAAACCCCCAAAAATAAATAGAAACAAAACAAAAAATATATCTGGAAATTCAAAAAACATGTTTCCAAATGACCAATGATCAAAGAAGAAATCATCATAGAAATCAGAAAATACTTCACAATATTGTAAATCAATGATACTTCAATAAAACATACATTAAAGAAAAAAGAAAATACTTAAAACGAAAATATTACAGGCCAAAATTTTTGGCTTGCAGCAAAAGTAGTACTTATAGAGAAATAACATATTTAAATAGTGTATTAATGATTTATTGCTATATAAATAATTACCCCTAAAACTTAGTGATTTAGTCTTAACAACAAACGTTTATTATCTCTTATACTTTTTGTGGGATAGAAATTCAGGAACAGCTTGGTTGGATGGTCCTGGCTCAGAATCTCTAATGAGGTTGCAGTCAACTGAAGGCTTGACCAGGGCTAGAGGATGCACTTTAAGGTGTCTCACTTACATTGTTGGTAAGTTGTTACGGGCCGTTAACAGGAGGCCTCCATTCCTCTCCTTGCAGACTTCTACACAGGGCTGTTTGAGTTCACACAATAAGGTGGCTGAATTACCCCAAAGCAAACAATCCAAGGCACTAAGGTGGAAGCCACAATGCCCTTTATAATCTAGCCTCAAAGTCACACATCATCACGTCTGCCATCATAGAAACCAGCCCTGATTCACTGAGGGAGGAAACTACTCAAGGATGTGAATATTAAGTGGTAAGGACCCCTGAGGGCCATCTTAGGGGCTTACTACTACAAAAAGTGAAATGTTAAAAGCACTTTTCCTTTAGAATCGGAAATAAGACAAGAATGCCCATCATCACAATTTCTACTCAATATTATACTGGAGGTGATGGACTGTACATTAAAAAAAGGGGGGGGGGGGCGGGAATTCCCTGGTGGTCCAGTGGTTAGGACCCGGCACTTTCACTGCTGGTCCTGGGTTTCAGTTCCTAATCAGGGAACTATGCCACGTGGCACAGGCAAAAAAAAAAAAAAAAAGTAAAACAAGAAAACTTTTTTTTAATGAGTTGGAAAGGAAGAAACAAAACAAATTACATACAGGTAATATGCTTGCTTATTTAGAAACCCCCCCAAAAAACTACAATTTATTTGAATTAATAATTTAGGAAATTAGTCAGCTTTATGACCAGTATTCAAAAACCGATTCAATTGCTACACACCTGCAATTAACATAACACAAAGACCTTTAAATTATATCATTATAATATTTTTAAAATACACCATTAACTATATTTTCAAAAACTATAAAGTACCTAGGACAAATCTAACAACACTTTCCAAAGTCTGGATGAAGAAAATTATATAACTTTATTGAAAGACATTAAAGAAGACCTAAATAGATGGAGAAATATACTGCGTTCAGGGACAGAAAGCTCAATATGTAAAGATGTCAACTACCTGTAGATTCAATGGGGATTTTTACGGAATTTAGCAAATGTATTCTAAAATTTACATGGAGTCCAAAAGACAAAGCATAGCTAAAATGCTCCTAAAGAAGCAGGGTCAGGGACTTCCCTGGTGGCCAGTGGTTAAGACGCCACACTTCCAGTGCAGGGGGCATGGGTTGGATCCCTGATCCAGGAAAATCCCACATGCCATGTGGTGTGGCCAAAAAAAAGAAAGAAGCAGAATCAGTCATGGGAATATGCCCTACTAAATATTGTCTTAATATAAAGCTATAATATTCATAGGAAACATATATCTAAAGCTTACCCTGTGCCAGGCACTGTACTGAGTATTTCACTTTGGTTAACTCATTAAGTTATAGTAATTAAAACCATGTGATTTTGGTGCAAGTATAGATAAATAGGCCAATGAGGCAGAATAGAGAGTATAGATGTGGAACCATGCATATGGAAAACTTGGTATGTGGCAGAGCCGGCAATTTGACTATTCCATAAATGGCAAATAGCTATTCATCTGGCCAAAAAGAAAAAAGGAAACAGATCTTTACCCTCTACTACATAAAAAATAAATTCCAAACAGACAAAGAACTTAAACAAATAAGGCAAAAATTTCCAAACCTTTGGAAGAAAACATAGCATAATATCTTTAAGAACTTTGGCTAAGAAGAATTGCCTAAAGATGTAAACAAATGTACACCATTAAGGAAAAGATTGATAAATTCAGCCACATTAAAATGAATGGCTTTTCATCAAAGTGGATGAAAAGACAAATAACCAAATAGAAAAATGGGCAAAGACATTTTACAGCAAAGAAATCACCAATAGCATACTAAGAAAAAAAAAAAGCTCAACTCTGTCAGTTGCCAGATAAATGCAAACTAAAGCAATGAGATACTGCTCATTTTATTTCCACCATATTGAAAACAATTTAAAATTTTGACCATAGTACTCGTAACTGTGGAAGATGCCAGGCAATGGGAACTCTCATCTACTCTGGTTAGAGTATGAATTGATACAACTAATTTAAGAAATTGATTTATGTTACCTAACAAAGTTGCACATTTACATATACTAGATCCTAGCAATTCTACTCTAAAGGTACATTCTAGAGAAACCCCTGCACCTATACACCAGTAGGCATGTTCAAGAACTCATATAGCAACACTGTTCGTAATACCAAAAACCTGGAAACAAAAATGAGTAAATCGTGTTGTATTAAAACAGCAGTGAAATCAACCAAACTTCAGCCATATAACATGAATAATTGCAAAAATATACTGTTGAGCAAAAGAAGCAAGTTGTGGGACTTCTGAGGCAGCACAATGGTTAAGAGTCCACCTGCCAATGTAGGGGACATGGGTTCGATCCCTGGGACAGGAAGATTCCACATGCCGCGGAGCAACTAAGCCCGTGTGCTACAACTATTGAGCCTGAACTCTAGAGCCCGTGAGCCACAACTACTGAAGCCCACATGCCTAGAGCCCTCGCTCCACAGCAAGAGAAGCCACCGCAATGAGGAGCCCATGCACCACCATGAAGAGTAGCCCCTGCTCACCACAACTAGAGAAAGCCTGTGTGCAGCATGGAAGACCCAATGCAGCCAATAAATAAATTTGTTTTAAAAAAAAAGAAGCAAGTTGCAAAAAATACATGGTATGATTCCGTTTATATAAAATTCAAAATCAGCCTAAACTGTACAACATACTGTTTAGATTTTATGTATACAGCTGATTCTTGAACGAGGAGGGGGTTAATCAGCATATAACTTAGTCAGCCATCCTTATCCATATAAGTGGACCCTGGAAGTTCAACTTGAGTTGTTGTAGAGTCAACTATACATACACATACATATGTATTTTTAGTTATTTTTATTTATAAAGTAGTTATACGACATGGATGGACCTAGAGTTTGTCATATTGAGTGAAGTAACTCAGACAAAGACAAATATCATATGATATCACTTATATGTGGAATCTTAAAAAATGGTACAAATGAACCTATTTACAAAACAGAAATAGAGTCACGTGTGTAGAAAACAAACATAAGGTTACCAATGGGGAAGGGTGGGGCATAAGGGATAAACTAGGAGATTGGGATTGACATATACACACCACTGTATATAAAATAGATAACTAATAAGAAGCTACTGTATAGCACAGGAAACTCTACTCAATACCCTGTAGTGACCCATATGGGAAAAGAATCTAAAAAGGAGTGGATATATGTACATGTATAACTGATTCACTTTGCTGTACAACAGAAACTAATACAACATTGTAAATCAACTATACTCCAATGAAAATTAATTTTAAAAAATACCTCTAAAGAAAAGTAGGAAAAAAGGAGAAAACCAGGATAGTGGTCATTCTGTGGGAGAGGAAAGAGTTGAGATGGGGGGACAAAGCACATTAGCAACTACAAAGAGACTTTTTAATATTACTTCTTATGGTTGATAAACATTCATTTTTATTTTTAGTATTTTATCACCATGAACAATTTCACTGTAAATATCTTGTTATGGACTGAGTTGTGTCCCCTCCTAAAACTCCTGTGTTGAAGTCCTAACCCCAATGTGACCTTATATGGAGATGGGATCTTTAAAGAGGTAATTCAAGTTAAGTGAGGTCATAAGGGTGGGGCCTTAATCCAATGGATTGGTGTCCTTATAAGAAGAGGAAGTGACAGCATGGGTGCAGTGCACAAGGAAAGGCCGTGTGAGAACACAGCTAGAAGATGGCCGAATACAAGCCAAAGAAGAAAGGCTTCAGAAGAAACCAAACCTGCCAGCACCTTAATCTTGGACTTCCACCCTCCAGAAGTATAAGAAAATAAATTTCTGTTAAGTTACCCAGTCTGTGGTATTTTGTTATAGCAGTCCAAGCAAACTAATACACATTATTATATATTTGTCTTTATATATCAGTGCTTTTATTTGTATAGAATAGATTTTGCAGGAGTTGGATCTTAGATTGCATACTTTTAATTTTAGAAGATGCTGCCAGGTTGCCTTCCAAAAATAACTGAAACAATTTACATTTATGACAGCAATATGTGAGGGTTACTTTTTTCCCATAACCCCTCCAGTGATAGGTGCTATTGATCTTTTTAGTATTTCTTGGTCCACTGGGTCTAAAGTAGTATTTCATTGAACTTTAATTTTACATTTCTATAACATGTCAGTTTGAACATCTTTTCAAATGGTCGTACATCAAGATTTGTACCTCTGTGAATTATCCCTTCCTGTCTTCTGCCCATTTTTAGTGGATCATTATTATTATTTTCTTTTCATATCAGTTTGTGAGATTTTTATATTATAAATATTAATTCTCTATCCATAAGCCCAAAATTGAAAACATGTAATTTTCTAACCTATTTCTCAACAATTAACCTGTTTACAATTTTCAAGCATACAAAAGAGCTTAATTTTTACATGATAATGCATGTCTATCTTTTCCTTACAGCTTCTGCATCTCCAGTATTGGTTAGGAAATCTCCCTCATTCCTAGATTGTTCATAATATCTCCTGTTTTCTGACTTCTACAGAGAGCTGCATAGGTTGTTCAGTGCATACCTGCTATAATGTGAATGGTACCCTCCAGAGGTGTAAATGTGGTGACCTGGTTGGGAAAATGAGTTAGTGAATATAAAATGTGCATGCTGTACCATATCCTATCAGGGCTTGGAATATATCTGTATGTTGTATTTTATTTCCCCCTCCCCTTCTTAAAATTATTTATTTATTTATTTTTATTTGGTTGCCCTGAATCTTAGTTGTGGTAGGCAGGCTCCTTAGTTGTGGCACATGGGCTCCTGAGTTGTGGCATGCGAACTCTTATTTGCGACATGCATGTGGGATCTAGTTCCCTGACCAGAGCTCGAACCTGGGCCCCCTGCATTGAAAGCTCGGAGTCTTATCCACTGCCCCATCAGGGAAGTCCCTCCCCTTTTTAAAATGAGAGTTTTAATGGATGTCTGTACTAATTTGCCAGGGCTGCCATAACAAAGTACTACTGACTGGAAGGCTTGAACAACAAAAATTTATTTTCTCACAGTTCTGGAGGCTAGAAGTCCAAGATCAAGGTGTTGGCAGTTATTTTTTCCTGAGGCTCTCTCCTTGGCCATCTTCTCCCTGTATTTTCCCTCTGTATATGTCTGTATCCAAATTTCCTCTTCTTGTAAGCCCACCAGTCTTATTGAATTAGGGCCCACCTTAATAACATCTTTAACTTAATTACCTCTTTGGACTCTATCTTCAAATACAGCCACATTCTGAAGTACAGAGGATTAGGTCTCAGCATATGAATTTTTTATATAAATTTATTTATTTTATTTATTTATTGGTTGCATTGGGTCTTCTTTGCTGTGCATGGGTTTTCTCTAGTTATGGCAAGCAGGGGCTACTCTTCGTTGTGGTACGCAGGCTTCTCATTGCATTGACTTCTCTTGTTGTGGAGCATGGACTCTAGGCACTCAGACTTCAGTAGTTGTGGCTTGCGGGCTCTAGGACTCAGTGGTTGTGGCGCATGGGCTTAGTTGCTCTGTGGCCTGTGGGATCTTCCCAGACCAGGGATCGAAACTGCGTCCCCTGCATTGGCAGGTGGATTCTTAACCACTGAGCCACCAGGGAAGTCCCGCAGCATAAGAATTTTTGAAGACTATAATTCAGCCCACAACAAGGTCATCCTGTTTTTCCTGTACTGTTGTATATATAGTGTAATGCTTATAGTTAAATGTATCATATTAGCCATAAGTTGTGAGACCTGAATCTGATTGAGATTGGACATCCCCTGGAGATTCTGTACTCAGAGATGGATTCAATAACTAGATGTAATTTTGAATGTTAATGTGCTTGAAGTTCTATATGATTTCACTGCATTGTATTACATAAGGAATTTTTGGAAAAGTATGTGTGGGAAGAAAGAGCACGTGTGTGTTTGCCTATACATATATGTGTATTTGATCATCAGGTGGACCATAAAAAATACCTGTGGTATTGCACATCTAGCACTTTTCCTTTCTTTTGGACAGTAACTCCTCCCTTCTCACCATTCATATGACTCCCATGGGAGATACCATATTTTTACATAATCACATCCCTTCTGGCCACAGTTGAATGGTCTGGGGAGGGCATTTCATTCTGGTCAGGCCAATTAAACCCCTCCAGGATTTTTCAGGCTTGATTTGATAATGTTCATCCTTCTCCAGGAGTGGAAGTTGTCCACTGAAAAAATAAGGACCTGCTAGTCACATTTCCTGCCATGTAGAGAAAGCCAGTTGCCAATGAGAGAAAAAGAAGCCAATGTGCTAAAAACAAAGGAAAAAAAAAAACAAAACAAAACCAGAGACAAAATAGGGAGAGGGTCCTGCAGCACACCTGTATTCCTAACTCTCAAGTCTACAGATTTGATGAGCCCCAAATTTTTTTCCCATTTTGTCTAATATGGTTTGAATTGAGTTTTATTTTGTATTTTCCTAACAGTATGTGACAGTCAGTTTTATGTGTCAACTTGACTGAATATGGGGTGCCCATATTAAACATCATTTCTTCACGTGTCTATAAGAATGGATGGGATTTTTCTGTATGAGATTAGCATTTGAATCAGCGAACTCAGTGAAGTGGTTTGCCTCCCCAGTGTGAATGGGCTTCATCCAACCTACTGAGGGCCTGAATAGAACAAAAGTTAGAAGAAGGAGGAATTCATCCTTTTTTGCTTCCTACTTGCTTGAGTTGGGACATCTCATCTTGTCTTCTCTGGCCCTCAGACTGGGATTTAAACCATCAACTCCCCTGGTTCTCAGGCCTTTGGACTTGGACTGAATTATATCACTATCACCAGCTTTCCTGGGTCTTCAGCTTGTAGACAGCAGATAGTGGGATTTCTCAGCCTCCCTAACTACATAAGCCAATTTGATATATATAGTCTCCTCCAAAGAAGTCTGACTAGTACAAATAAGATATACGATAGCAGGACTTCCCTGGTGCTCCAGTGGGTAAGCCTCCGAGCTCCCAAAGCAGGGGGCCTGGGTTTGCTCCCTGGTTGGGGAACTAGATCCCACAGGCATGCTGCCATTAAAAGTCTGCGTGCCGCAACGCAACTAAGACCCAGCACAACCTAAATAAATAAATAAATAATTTTTTAAAAAGACATATGATAGCACAGGCGAATCCACGCGATCACTTATTACCACACTTGTGTTAACGCAAAGTGAGTTCCTTAAACTGCAAATCTTGCTGGCAAAAGCCCTACCTAAGTAGGAGGATTTGTCTTCTTTATTTGTATCCATCAAGATTCTTAATTTCAAACGAGAAAAACTAATTCTGGATGTTTTAAGCAGAAAAGAAATTTATTAAAAGGATATTAAGTAGGACTTCCTAGATGGCACAGTGGTTAAGAATCTGCCTGCTAATGCAGGGGACATGGCTTCGATCCTTGCTCCAGGAAGATCCCACATGCCACGGAGCAACTAAGCCTGTGTGCCACAACTATTGAGGCTGTGCTCTAGAGCCCATGAGCCACAACTACTGAGCCAGTGTGCCACAACTACTGAAACCTGTGCACCTAGAGCCCATGCTTCACAACAAAAGAAGCCACAGCAGTGAGGAGCCCGCACACCATAATGAAGAGTAGCCCCCACTCTCCACAACTAGAGAAAGCCCATGTGCAGCAACAAAGACCTAACGCAGCCAATAAATAAATAAATACATTTATTTAAAAAAAGGATATTAAGTAGCTCATAGAATCGATGGGAGAGCTAAAGAAAAGATTCAGATTCTGGGCCACACAATGAGAAACAGCTAAAATCAAGGTGCAGAACTCGTCTGGTGATAAGGACACCACTGCCATGGCTGCAGATCTCTGGACATGAAGACTGTGCCGATGATACAACCAGCCTTGAATAGTGGACGGATCATTTACCCTGCAGTCACTGCTTTTCCAGCAAGTAATCCTCCTGAAACTAATTTTTCTAGGTAGCTTTGAGGCAGGTGTGTTGGACTGGCAGAGCCCGGTCCACATGCTGATGCTCTAGCTGCAAAGGATGTGGAAAGGAAGTTCCTAGCACATCAGCTTTTGTAGAGGATGATAAGCCCTATAGCTCAGATTCATAACCAAAGGAATTCCTCAAATGCAGGACAGGAGGTTCTAATGCTGAGGGCCCAAAAGAAATGTTAAGTGTCCACTACACCCTTAACCTTCAAGACCACCTGTGCCAGGAACATCAACTTGGAACTCACAAATTTTAATGATCTATACTTAGAACTGGTTATTGAATGAGGATTGATTTAAGTCAGGCACAGCTTTCACCAAGAAGACTGTTACCTCCGACACATCAGAAAACTGGGGAATTAGGAAGTTGTCGTTCCAGCTATTGTTTCTGAGAAAACACGTTAGCCAAGATCTGGGGAAGAGGAAGCCGTTGCCAGAGCAACGATCCATTAAATCCTCACACGTTGCCTCACTTCTCCCCAACTTAACTCAGTGCCAGATTCAACAAGCCTTTTAGGCATGTATTGGGGAATTTAAAACACATCCAGCTGCAAGGAGGTCTAGGAAATGTAGTGTTAGCTTTCCAGCCTCTGCAGTATAGGGAGGCAGGATAGGAGGGGATTGGCACATACGTAGAGATGGCTATTTATTCTATCTGCCTTAGATACTACCCTTTCCACTTTTATTCAATCTCTGAATGCTACTTTTTTAAAAAATTAATTTTATGAAAAGATGCTCAATATCACTAATTATTAGAGAAGTGCAAATCAAAACTACAATGAGGTATCACCTCACACAGTCAGAATAGCCAGCAATAAAAAGTCTACAAATAACAAATGCTGGAGAGGGTGTGGAGAAAAAGGAACCCTCTTCCATTGCTGATGGGAATGTAAATTGGTGCAGCCACTATGGAAAACAGTATGGAGGTTCCTTAAAAAATTAAAAATAGGGTTACCATATGATCCAACAACCCCACTCCTGGGCATATACCCAGACAAAACTATAATTAAAAAAGATACATGCCCCTCATATTCACAGAAGCACTAATTACAGTAGCCAACTCACAAAAGCAACTTAAATGTCCATCTACAGACGAATGGATAAAGAAGATGTATATATGTATATACAATGGAATATTACTCAACCATAAAAAAGAATGAAATAATGCCATTTGTAGCTACATAACTGGACCTAGAGATTATTATACTAAGGGAAGTAAGTCAGGAAGAGAAAGACAAATATCATCTGATATCCCTTATATATGGAATCTAAAAAAAATGATACAAATGCACTTAATACAAAACAGAAACAGAATCACAGACATAGAAAACAAACTTATGGTTAGCAGGGGCAGGGGAAGGGGAGATAAATAAGGAGTTTGGGATTAACATATACACACTGCTGTATATAAAATAGGTAAACAACAAGGACCCAGTGTATAGCATACGGAACTATACTCAATATGTTGTAATAACATATAACGGGAAAGCAATCTGAAAAAAATAATATATATGTATATGTATAGATGAATCACTTTGCTGTACACCTGAAACTAACACAACATTGTAAATTAACTATATTTCAACTAAGAAATAAAAAATTATTTTAATAGGCAATACATTCACATAGTAAAACAACTCAAATATTGTCAACAGTACCAATGGAAAGCAAACCTCTTACCCTCCTTTATCCTCCAGTCCCCCAGTTTTCCTCCCAAAAATCATTGACTTCTACCAGTTTCCTGTTTATCATTCCAAAGATAATCTAAGGGCATGTGAATATATACGTCTCCCTTTTTGTTTGACATATATGGAATATAAAATACACACTTTTTCCCCAATCTACTTTTAATAGCCAGTGAGAGAGGAGTCTGGAGAAGATAAGGACAGTCTGACAACAAAGAGAACTGGGTTTCTTTTTTGCACAGTTTTTGTTTTTAAAAGAAAAATCTTTGCTTTATTTCTTATATTGCAAAATATTTCAACAATACAAAAAATGAAAACAAACAAAAAAAGGAAAGCGTCAGAGTACATTTCCAAAAATCAACTACTCAGTTTGCATATCTACCTATCTATCTATCATCTATCTATCTATCTATCTATCTATCTATCTATCTATCTATCTATCTCTGTGTGTGTATGGTTTTTATGGCTTTGAATTTCTTCCTCTGTATTGTTCTAAGTTCTTTCTCATCCAGAGTGCTGGTTCTGAATTTACCTCACAGCCTTATAAGCTATTAAGACAGTGACTACAGCCTTAATTAATTCCTTAAATCTTGTATCTCTACTGAGACTCCTCATAGAAAACAAACATGCTTGATCTAACTGTGCACTTGCTGCTCCTTGGTGGCAAACTCTTGATATTCAAGCTCCAATACTCCCTCTTGGATTCTGCCAAACTTCTCTAGGCCATTTCTGCAATTAATTCTAACATAGTGGAATCCTGTTTTTTGTCCTCCCAGACTACTCCTTCCCTTCTGATCACAAAAACCTGCAATCTCCTTGGGACCCAGGGATGCAAACATAACCTAAAACAGGTGAATCAGCGTTTTCCCTGAGATTTTTCAAAGCAGAGTTGGGAGAAAGATGCTCCTTTCCTTTCTGGTTAAAATATTGTGATTATAAAAAAGAAAATTGTGATTATGTGCATCTGGAACTGTTTGCAGCCACAGATCCACTTCCATGGTGAAATCAGAGTTATCTTCCACAGCAATTCTACTACATATTAATAGGTTGTTTGTTTGTTTGCTTTGACCACGCAGAGTGGCATGTGGGATCTTAGTTCCCCAGACCAGGGATTGAACCCATGCCCCCTGCAATGGAAGCACAGATTCTTAACCACTGGACTGCTAGGGAAATTCCATGTATTAATAAGTTTGTTTTTTTTTTAAATAAGACACATTTTAATAGAAAAACAAATGATTGACATTTTACACGTTGCATTTTCTTCAGAGAATCTAGAGCAAAGGATCTCTCATATTTCCATAGTAGTTCAACACCGCAGACTGAAAACAGAACTACTGAGAAAACAGCTGCACTTGCACATGAAGCCTCCTTCCCCCTGACTGCAGAGTTCAGGCTTTCTCAGATATCAATACAGAGTCAAAAGCAGTGGATAAAACTTTGCAGATCGCTTGTGCTTGTTCCAGGCTGTTGCACTGGTAAACCCACAGGCTGTACTCTTCGTTGCTCGCATCTGTGGTCTTCAGAGCCAGCAAGCTTTTCCCTGCCCCCAGGCCGTCGTCATAACACACCATCCGGATGATTAAATACAGAGCGTGCGGATGCAAAACATCATACTGATCTGATGTGGATACTTTTATGCCATACTTGGAAACTCCCATAATAAATTCTTCCTCCAGAGGAACGAAAGGCAACTTTCCATCTTGCTGGGCGACATCTATGTAATTTATCAGGTCTAGCGGCCCTTCGAGACTTTTCCCCTCAGAGAGTTTCAGTTTCTCAATGGCGCCAACATATTTTATTCGAAATTCTGCACACGTATCGGAATTACTGTTGCTCTGTCCTGAGCTCTTGGTGGAGTCGGTATCGAGGCTTGCCACGGTGCTGGACCGCGAAAGCCCTCCAAGGCTGGAGTCTACAGACTTGCTCTTAGTACTGATTTCACTGCTTTGGGAGCTGCTACTGCTGTGTCGCTTTTTGCCTTTCCGAAACATCTTCCACCATAGCTTGATCTAGAGGTGCCCCTATAGAATCCA
The DNA here is from genome assembly GCF_030028045.1 of Hippopotamus amphibius kiboko. NCBI lineage: Eukaryota > Metazoa > Chordata > Mammalia > Artiodactyla > Hippopotamidae > Hippopotamus > Hippopotamus amphibius. Next base: position 31,147,047 of record NC_080186.1, read on the forward strand.
ACACTATTTTATTGGCTTCAGAGGTTCCACACACAGCAGTCTGCACAGAGAGCTTCCTTTCATTCCGACGTGCTCCATTCTTGTCAGAAAAACAAGGTACCTCGCCGCCGTCTGCGGTCCGGGCCAGACCCCACCAGCCGGGCTGCCCGCGCCCAGGCACCCGCCGGCCTCTCAGCCCCGGCACCAGCTTCTCAGGCCCCTGGGCCCCGCCCGCCGGGCCCCGCCGCCGAGGCCCCGCGCAGCAATAAGTTTTTAATAACAGCTTGTTTGAGATATAATTCACTTCTCAGGGACAAGACCAGCAAATTCTTTAGTATACAACAAGTAATATTTACCCTTTCGCCACATACACAGGTTTAGGGATTAGGAAGTGGATATCTTTGGGGGCCATTATTTAGCCTACCACATAGGATAATAATGCAACGTACCGCATAGAGCTATTGTGAGCATTAACAGAGTTAACACATGTAAAACTTGTACGTAAATATCTCTCAGTGAATATTAGCTATTGTTTTATTATTCATTTCTGTAATGTACCTTGCTGTTTTTTGGCCTGAGCACCCTTCTTACTTGAAGGGAGGAGGCAAGTATTTTCCTTCCCTCTGCTCTGTCATCTAGGCCATGGGCCAATAACCAATAAGATGCTCAAGGCTAGGACACTGGAGTCCTGTAAAGATTCAATTTGAGATTATAAAGGGCTGCAGCAATGGTATCAAGATTCTGGCAGTAACAAAAATCCAATGGTGGTGTCATGGTCATACTTTTCTTAGGTTGGTCAAGCATTATCTGATCGGGTGCCCTTATTGGTCAGAACTCTCATTCCAGACCACTTGATAGTGTTCAGATTCTACTCAATATATTCAAAATAGTTATATAATAGTTTTTTTGAGTTTACAATGTTGATATTTACAATATGCTGGAAATCTTATTCTTTACAATATGTCATCTTAGAGTGAAAAAATTTAAATGTCAACTTAAACATATGCATAGGAATACACAATTTTTCAAAACTTTCTTAGAAGATACGAAAGCAAAACAGTTTGCTCACTGCCCAACTTCTTTGTCTGTTGGAGTTCCATTACAAATAATGGGAAGAAAGTTGTGGGCTGAAAAGTAAAGGAAAACCAACTGAATATAAGTGCCCGTACTGAGGGAAACTTTCAAAGTTTATTACGAAGAGCTTTGCTAAGCATTTGAGATACATTATCTCAGTTAATTTTGACAATTAACCTGTGATGTAGGTTCATTTTACACATTGATACTCAGAGTGGTTGTGACTGGCCTAGGTTAACACAAAGTGGTCAATAACAGAGCTGGGATTTGAATCCACATCTGCCAGGTCCCCAGGTCTGTATGTTACCCACATCACTCTGCTACATGGTAGAGAGGGGAGAGCCCTCCACTGTCTTCCATCTCTGGGAATGATAATAGCTGCACTGGCAGTGGCGAGCCGTAGGGGCAGTCAGAGCCCCACCAGCAGAGAGGAGACAGAGGATCAGCTCAGGAACGGATGGTAAGAAGCCCCAAAGCACTGAGGTACCTGTTGTCAAGTTTCTGTAACCCAACAAAGGAAGCTGGACGGACCTCTGGTAACCTAAGAAAAGTCACCACTCCCATACCACATTGAGAGCTAGGAAGGGCGGTCTCCCTTGTCTTGTCCTGCCTGGGGTGGGGACGGGGTGGGGGGACGACACAATTGCAACCAGATAATTATTCCCTCTTTGTTCTATGTTCCTTGAAACATTCATGGTATTTAGTGATTTCTTTCACTGTCTCCCTTTTATTTCTCATCCTCTACCAAATTTCTCTTCACTCCCCATAGTATAGTGGCTGATTCATGGACTCTGACCCAGACGTTTTGAATCCTGGCCCTAACTCCTTTTTAGGTGTGTCATTTTGGATGACTTATGTATATTCTCCATACTTTAGTTTCCTTTTAAAAATCCTGCCATGTAAATTTGGATACTTCTGATCCATGCTTTTTAATAGCTGCATTAAATGCACTATGGTTTATTCAATCACTGCTTGAATGATGAACATTCTCTTTAATCTCAGTTTGGCCATTGTGAACAATGAGGCAATAAACATCCAAATAGGTATATTCCAGTGCTTTTCTTTCTTGGGATGTCTACCTAGAAGTGGGATTTGTAGATGAAAAAGTATGTTTTTCTTTTTAGATGTTGCTGAAATGCTTTCTGAAAAGACTGTACCAGTTTACAGCAATATATAATAATGCCTCTTTTTCAGCAGTTGCACCAGCAATAAATATTATCTGAATTTTTTAACTTTCACAGTTCGATAAATATAAAGCGATATCTCATTGCTACTTTATTTTGCATTTCTCTGGCTATTAGTGAGGCTTGGCACTTTTTATATGCTTCTTGTCCATTCAGACTTGTTCTTCCATGAATTATTTCATCATGTCATCCATTCACTTTTTCTACAGGGTTATCAGTCCCCTTCTTGTCCATTTGTAGGTATTTGTCTTATGTTATAAATATTAACTCTCTGTTCTCTCTATTGAATTTTCTTCCCAGATGTGTTGTCTCCTTTATAAATTCATTTAAAAGGTTTCAATTCATCAAATAGTTTTTATTTTATAATATCTGGGTCTGCTGCCCTCCAACCTCATACTTAGATTGTACATATGGTCTCCTACATTTTCTTTCTTTTATAAAACATATACATAAATAGACATTTCTCCAAAGAAGACATACAGATGGCCAACAAACACATGAAAAGATGCTCAACATCACTAATTATCAGAGAAATGCAAGTCAAAGTCACAATGAGGTATCACCTCACACGGATCAGAATGGCCATCATCACAAAATCTGGAAACAACAAATGTTGGAGAGGGTGTGGAGAAAAGGGAACTCTCCTGCACTGTTGGTGGGACTGTAAGTTGGTACAGCCACTATGGAAAACAATTTGAAGGTTCCTTAAAAAACTACAAATAGAACTTCCATATGATCCAGTAATCCCACTACTGGGCATATACCCAAAGAAAACCATAATCCCAAAAGAAACTTGTACCATAATGTTTATTGCAGCACTATTTACAACAGCCAGGACATGGAAGCAACCTAAAGGCCCATCAACAAATGAATGGATAAAGAAGATGTGGCATATATACACAATGGAATATTACTCAGCTATAAAAAGGGATGAGATGGAGCTATATGTAATGAGGTGGATAGAACTACAATCTGTCATACAGAGTGAAGTAAGTCAGAAAGAGAAGGACAAATATTGTATGCTAACTCACATATACGGAATCTAAAAATGATACTGATGAACTCAGTGACAAGAACAAGGATGCAGATACAGAGAATGGACTGGAGAACTCGAGGTATGGGAGGGGACTGGGGGTGAAGGGGAAACAGACGAAGTGAGAGAGTAGCACAGACATATATATACTACCAACTGTAAAATAGATAGTCAGTGGGAAGTTGTTGTATAACAAAGGGAGTCCAACTCGAGGATGGAAGATGCCTTAGAGGACTGAGGCGGGGAGGGTGGGGGGGACTCGAGGCGGGGGTGAGTCAAGGAAGGGAGGGAATACGGGGATATGTGTATAAAAACAGATGATTGAACTTGGTGTACCCCCAAAAAAATACAAAAAAAAAACCAAAAAAAAATATATACAAAATAGAAATAGTTGCTTTTATTTTTAAATGTTTTCCTCTTTAAATTATGTAAGCATATTTAAATTTCACCAAAACGTTTTAAGCACCTACAGTTTACACAGCTATTTTACCAGAGAAGGTGTCTTTTTTTTCCCTTAGATTTATCGAGATATGATTGACAAATAAAAATTGTATATACTTAGGTTGGACAGCATGATTTTTTAAAGGTGTACAATTGGATGATTTTTTTAAGAACTTTCATTGAGATATAATTGACATACAATAAACTGCATATATTTAAAGTGTATAATTTGATATTCTTTTTCTTATTAGTAATGTATATATGGCAATCCCAATCTCCCAATTCATCCCCTCCCAACCCCCCTCCCCCCCCACTTTCCCCCCTTGGTGTCCACATGTTTGTTCTCTACATCTGTGCCTCTATTTCTGCCTTGCAAACCAGTTGATCTGTACCATTTTTCTGGCTGGGTGGGCAGCGCAGCTTGTGGGAATCTTAGTTCCACAACCACCAGGGATCAAATCTGGGCCCTCAGCAGTGAGAGCTCGGGAGTCCTAACCACTGGACCACCAGGGAATTCCCAGGGGTGAATTAATATATGCATGCATTGTGAAATGATTATCACAATCAAGTTAATTAACACATCCCTCATTTCACACAGTTACCTTTTGTGTGTGTTGTAGTGAGAACACTTAAAATCTACTCTCAGCAAATTTTAAGTATTATTAACTATGGTCACCATGTTGTACATCATATCCCCCCCTAGATTTCCTTCTAAGACTTTTATTATTTTCTTTTATGTTTACATTTAAATGATAATATTTAAGCCATGTTTTGAAATTGTATGAGATGGGGTCAAATTATTTTCTTCCATGTATAGAACAGCTTTACAGCATTATTTACTAGAGGAACCATGTTTTTCCCTCTGACTATGACAAATGACAGTGTTGTCATATGTTGAATTCCCTTATATTCTAAAATCTAGTTCTAGATTTCCTATTACTTTCCAGTGATATATTTTTAGGCCAATGTTGTATTAATTTGATTACAGCAGTTTTCTGAGTTTTCTGGTATCTAGTTAAGGAAGTAGTCTCCCTTCACTGTATTAATTTTCATACTTTTATTATTCTAGGTTATATAGTCTTCCATATGGGTTTTTTAAAAATTATTCATTTATTTATGTGGCTGCATTGGGTCTTAGTTGCAGCACGTAGGCTCTCTAGTTGTGGCACGCAGGCCCTAGAGTGCAAGGGCTTAGTAGCCCTGTGACATGTGGGATCTTAGTTCCCCAAACAGGGATCAAACCCCAGCCCGCTGCATTGGAAGGTGGATTCTTAACAATTCGACCACCAGGAAAGTTCTCCATATGGGTTTAAGATAATTTTAACAATTCAGTTCAAAAGATTTTTTTAAAAAACTGCTTGTCAGTATTCTAAGTGGAATTGCATTAAATATAAATATTTTAAAAATATTTTTGTTTTATATAACATTGTTTTCTTATCCAAGAACACATTTGTCTAGCTCTAATTTTGTGTTGTTCAATAATAAGATTTAATCATATTCTTTAGATATGACCTGTGATTTTGTTCAACTTATTCCTAGGGGGTTTTTTTTCTCTCTTTTTTTTCTTTTCTTCTTATGGCAAAATACACATAACATAAAACTTACCATCTTAACCAATTTTAAGTGTACAGTTCAGTGGTATTAAGTACATTCACATTGTTGTGCAACCGTCGCCACCATCCATCCCCATAAATCTTTTCATCTTGGAAAACTGAAACTACATCCATTAAACAATAACTCCACATTTCCCCCTCTCCCCAGCCCCTTGTAACCACTATTCTACTTTTCATCTCTATGATTTAACTACTCTAAGTACTTTACATGAGTGGAATCATACAGTATTTGTCTTTTTGTGACTGGCATTTCACTTAGCACAGTATCCTCAAGGTTCATCCATGTTATTGTAGCATATTGCAGAGTTTCCTTCCCTTTTAAGGCTGAAAAACATTCCATTGTTTGTATGTACCACATTTTGCTTATCCATTTATCAGTCAGTGGGTAATTGAGTTGCTTCCGGGTTTTAGCTATTGTAAACAATGCTGCTATGAATATGGGTACATGAACATCTCTTCGAGATCCTGCTTTCAATCATGTTGAGTATGTACTCAGAAGCAGAACTGATGGATCATATGTAATTCTGTTTTTAACTTTTTGAGCAACTACCATAGTATTTGTTTTTAATTTTTTAAATTATTTTATTTATATATTTATTTATTTATTTTTAGCTGCGTTGGATCTTTGTTGCTGCACATGGGCTTTCTCTAGTTGCAGCCAGTGGTGGCTGCTCTTCGTTGTGGTACATGGGCTTCTGATGGTGGTGGCTTTTCTTGTTGTGGAGCACGGGCTCTAGGTGCACAGGCTTCAGTAGTTGTGGCGCACAGGTTTAGTTGTTCCTCAGCATGTGGGATCTTCCTGGACCAGGGCTTGAACCATGTCTCCTGCATTGGCAGTCGGATTTTTAACCACTTTGCTACCAGGGAAGTCCCCTGCCATACTGTTTTCTGTACTTGCTATATCATTTTACATTCTGATCAATAATGCACAAGGGTTCCAATTTCTCTACATCCTTACTAACATTTGTTATTTTCTATTTTTTATAGTGGTTATCTTAATGAGTGTGAGGTGCTATATCATTATAGTTTTAATTTTCCTTTCCCTAATGACTAGTGATGTTGAACATCTTTTCATGTGCTTACTGATCATTCATACATATTCTTTGGAGAAAGGTCTATTCAAGTCCTTTGCACATTTTTGAATCAGTTTTTGTTGTTGTTGCTGAGTTTTAAAACTTCTCTATGTAGACTGAATATTGACTCCTCATCAGATATATGATTTGCAAATATTTTCTCCCATTTGTGAGTTGCCTTTTTACTCTGTGGATAGTGTCTTTTGATGCACAAACTTTAAAAATTTTCATGAAGTTCAATTTGTCTATTTTTTTCTTTTGTTACTAGTGCTTTTGATGTCATACCCAAGAAATCACTACCAAATCCAAGGTAATGAAGGTTTTCTCCTATGTTTTCTTCTAAGAGTTTTATTGTTTTAGGTCTTACATTTAGGTCCTTGCTCCATTTGGAGTTAATTTTTGTATATGGTGTTAAGTTAGGGTCCAACTTTATTCTTTTGCATGTGGATATCCAGTTTTCCTAGCACCATTTGTTGAAAAGACTGTTCTTTCCCCATTGAATGGTCTTGGCACCTTTGTCAAAAATCATTTGTCCATACATGTGAGGGATTATTTCTGGGCTGTCTATTCTATTCTATTCCGTTGGTCTATATGTCTGTGTTTATGCCAATAACATACTGTTCTGATTATTGTAACTTTGTAGCTAAGTTTTAAAACAAAGTGTGAGCTTCCAGTCTGTTCTTTTTTCAATATCTTTTAGCTATTCTGGTCCCTTGAGATTCACTATGAATTTTAGGATGGGTTTTTCTATTTTGGCAAAAAAAAAAAAAATGCCATTGAGATTTTGACAGAGATTGCATCGAATCTGCAGATTGTATCCGCAGGTAGTATCGACATTTTAACAATATTAAGTCTTCCAATGTTCATAGGGAATATTGATCTGTTCCTAGGTATTTTATAGTGTTATTGAGAATAAAATTTTTTCCATTTCCATTTCTAGGTGTTTACTTCATTTTTTTAAATATTTACCTTGTATCCACCTGCCTTACCAAATTTTCTTACCAATTCTAGTGGATTTTTCTCATTTTTTATTTTTCTTAGCAACAATTCTTTTTATTTGAAGGAGTGGGTGACTCTGAAAAGAGCCTTTGATTTCACAGGGGCCCCTTCGGGAAGGGAGCCGGGAAGGCTTCCGGAGGCCGGCCTCACTTGCCCTTTGCCTTGTGGTGGCTCTCCGTCTTCTTGGGGAGCAACACGGCCTGGATGTTGGGCAAAACGCCACCCTGGGCGATGGTGACTTTGCCCAACAGCTTGTTCAGCTCCTCATCGTTGCGGATGGCCAGCTGCAGGTGAGGAGGGATGATGCGCGTCTTCTTGTCCTCTCAGGCAGCGTTACCCGCCAGCTCCAGGATCTCTGCGGTCAGGTACTGGAGGACCGCCGCCATGTAGAAGGGCGCGCCGGCCCCCCACCCGCTCGGCGTAGCTGCCTTTGCGCAGCAGACGGTGCACTCGCCCCACCGGGAACTGCAGGCCTGCGCAGGGCGAACGCGACTTGGCCTTGGCGCGGGCCTTGCCACGACCAGACATGACAATGTTTGCCACGACCAGACATGACAATGACAGTCACTGTGACCTGCTGCCGCTTGACGACTGAGAAAGTCCTCTCATTGTTGATAACAGCAAAATTAGTATCTCTTCTTTCCCAGTGTTCATATCAATCTATTACCTTGGTTTAATCCATATGGTAGCAACTCCAAGGCAATATTTAATAACAATGGTGACTGTTATCCCTGTCATATTGTAACTGAAATAGTTCAGGAGTTTGCCATTTGGAATGCTTCTCTCTGTTGGTTAAAGATAGTTTGTTGTTGTTGGGTTTTTTTTTTTTTTATGTTTAAGTAATTCGTCTCCACTTCCTAATGTTAACTTTTCCTTTTTGTTATTTATTTATTCAGATGAATGTGGTTCTCATGTATATTCGAGGACTCAAATTTGCCTATGCCTAACTGATAGGGCAAGCTCGCTTTTCACATGTGATTAGAGCAAATTGCACATTCTTGTTAAGAATGGCTGTTGGGGGATCTTCCTGGTGGTCCAGTGGTTAAGACTCCACACTCCCAATGCAGGGGGCCTGGGTTCAATCTCTGGTCAGGGAACTAGATTGCGAATGCAGCAACTAAGAGCCCAGATGCTGCAACTAAGAGTCTGCATGATGCAATTAAAGAAGCCCATATGCTGCAACAAAGTTCCTGCGTGCTGCAACTGAGACCCGGAGCAGCCAAAAAAAAAAAAAAGAATTGATTTTTATTAAAGCTATTGATTTTTATTAAAGCCTGTCAGCATCTATTGAAATCAGCTTAAGACTTCTTCTTTGATTCATGAAGTTTATGAACTACATCGATGTACTTCCTGAAGTTCTAACCACCCTCACATATTTGAAATTACCCAATTTGGTTGCAGTGTATTATTCTTGTGGGCTAAATTTCATTTGCTAATATTTTATTTGGAATTTTTGCCTCTATTCATTAGTAAAGGTGGGCCATAGTTCTTTTTTGGAACTATCTTTATCAGAATTTGGTTTTTAAATTATGTCAGCTTTATAAAATGCATTGGGGAGCTTTCCAAATTTTGGTTGGACTAGTAGATAAAATAACAGTGGAACTGTGTATCCTTTAAAGGTTACATGGAACTGAGTTGGAAAACTATGAGGTTCTGATTCTTTTATTACATGGTAGATGTCTAATCACCTTTAATTCTCTTTTATGATTGTTATATTATAGCTTTCCTTTTCTCTTTTCTTTTCCTTTTTTTTTTTTTGGCCGTGCTGCACAGCCTTTGGGATCTCAGTTCCCTGACCAGGGATTGAAACCAGGCCATGGCAATGGAACCCCAGAATCCTAACCACTAGGCTACCAGGGAACTCCCTCTAATTTCTTAAGATGAGTTTTAAGTTCATGTATATTTTTAGTATTTCATTTTTATTTATTTTTTTAATGTATTTATTTATTTATTTTATTGGCTGTGTTGGGTCTTTTTTTGCTGTGCACAGGCTTTCTTTTTAGTTGCGGTGAGTGGGGGCTACTCTTAATTGCGGTGTGCGGGCTCTTCATTGCCGTGGCTTCTCTTGTTGCAGAGTACCGCCTCCAGGTGAGTGGGCTTCAGTAGTTGCAGCATGTGAGTTCAGTAGTTGTGGTGCACGGGCTTAGTTGCTCCACAGCATGTGGGGTCTTCCTGGAGCAGGGATCAAACCCGAGTCCCCTGCATCGGCAGGCGGATTCTCAACCACTGCACCACCTAGGAAGCCCTCATTTTTAATAATAAAGGCACTAAGTTTCTAAAATTTCCTCTGACTTAAAAAGGAAGAATTTGCTGGACTTCCTAGGTGGCGCAGTGGTAAAGAGACATGGGTTTGATCCTCGCCCCAGGAAGATCCCACACGCCCACATGTTCTAATCTAAAGTGTTCTCTTTTTCTTTGTTTTCTAGATAGTTTACAATTTCAGTTTTTATGTTTTCTTTGACTTCAGTGTTATCTAGAAGTCTGTTTGACTTCCAGGCATTCAAAGGTTTTCTTATTACCTCTTTATTATGCATTTCTAATTTTATTGGATTATGATTAGAGGATGCCCTATAAACTTTTTTTTAAAGATGTGTTAATGTTTTCTTTGTGAACCAAGTATATGGTCTAATTCTGTAAATGATTCACGTGCATGTGAAAGAAAAAGATAGTCTGTATTCAATGGATGTTAGGTTCCATAAATGACTACTAAATCAAATTCATTAATTCAGTTATTCAGTTCCTCTCAGTTTTGCCTATGCTGTACTAAATCTGTTTAATCACAATATGATCATATTTCTATCAAGTTCTCCTTGACTTTTTAATAGTTTTTGCTTTATACATTTAGTTGCCATGTTTAGTTTATGATTATTAAAACTTCTTAAATTATTATCTTTATTATTACATTATCTTACCCAATTGAGTGCTTTTCTTTAGATTCCCCCTGATAGTAACATTGCCTCTTCTACTTTCCCTTTACTTAGCGTTGCCAGGTATGCTTTGCCCACTCTGTTATTTTCAACTTTTCTTTATCACTTTGTTTTAAATCTGTTTCTTATATGCAGTACATGGTTGGGTTTGTTTTTAACTCAGTCTGACAGTCTGTTTTTCAGTGGGATAATTAGTTTATTTACACTCAATTATAACACTCACTTTAGTTCTGCCAACTGGCACTATATTTATTTTATTTTGCTGATTCCTCTGGTTTTATCAAATTACCATTCAGTCCCCCTTTTTCTTGTTATTTGTTAAGTCCTCCTATATTTTTCCATTTTACGTATTTTTTTCCTTTCTCTATGCTTACTGATGTACACATATTTTTCTACTGTCATGTAAGAAAATACCAACTATTTGCCCTATAGAAATGCTTTCTTCCTCTACTTCTTTCCCTTACCCCTCCCAAAGATAAGATCTTTTTCATTACTTTTATTTCCCATTCTCTGCTCTCATTAAACCTTTGGATGGGTGTTACCACTCCTCTCCTCAGTCCCCTATCCTTGATCTTAGTTCCCTGACCAGGGATTGAACCCAGACCTCAGCAGTGAAAGCATGAAGTCCTAACTACTGAACTGCCAGGGAATTCCCTCTTCCATCTCATCTTTTTAAATTAATTAATTAATTTAATTTATTTGTTGGCTGCATTGGGTCTTTGTTGCTGCATGCAGCCTTTCTCTAGTTGCTACGAGTGGGGGCTACTCTTCATTGTGGTGCGCAGGCTCATTATTGCAGTGGCTTCTCTTGTTGCGGAGCACAGGCTCTAGGTGCGTGGGCTTCAATAGTTGCGGCACATGGGTTCAGTAGTTGTGGCTCACAGGATCTAGAGCACAGGCTCAATAGTTGTGGCGCATGGGCTTAATTGCTCCGTGGCATGTGGGATTTACCCAGAGCAGGGCTCGAACCTGTGTCCCCTGTATTGGCAGGCAGATTCTTTTTTTTTTTAATAAATTTATTTATTTATTTATTTATTTTATTTATTTATTGGCTGCGTTGGGTCTTTGTTGCTGCACATGGGCTTTCTCTAGTTGCTGCGAGAGGGGGGGCTGCTCTTCATTGTGGTGCGTGGGGTCCTCATCGTAGTGGCTCCTCTTGTTGTGGAGCACGGGCCCTAGGCACGTGGGCTTCAATAGTTGCGGCACATGGGCTCAATAGTTGTGGCACATGGGCTTAGTTGCTCCATGGCATGTGGAATCTTCCCAGAACAAGGCTCGAACCTGTGTCCCCTGCATTGGCAGGCAGATTCTTAACCACTGGGCAACCTTGGAAGTCTCTCTTCCATCTCATCTTAATAATTTTTTTAGCCTTTGTATTATACAGTTCCAGATAGTTTATTAATATCCAATGAATATATATTATATATTTATGTAGTCTATCAATAACCAATGGATATCCAATGAATATTGATAGATTACCTGAAAATGAATCTATAAATAAATATATATGAGATTTCCTTTGTAATCATATGTATTTTATTTTAAACATTTTAAAATATTCAGAGAAGGATTTTATAGCACTCCCAAGAAAGGTAAGCATGCCTACTCCAGGCAATCCCAGCTGCCCTTACAACATCAATGACCATTTCTACAGTAATGACTATCATCTTTTTCCTCCAATCCATGCTTATCCTGAATTCCAGACCCGTAGATTTACAAATATACGCTCACACACTCCACCCTTGAGAATCCCAAGTAGTGCTTTAAAAAGAACCTCTAATTCAACATTTCCAAAACCATGCTCATATCTTCTTCCTAGTCTGGTTCTTGTCCAATGAAATCTTTCTCAGAAAATGGTGCTGAGAAAGCCAGAAGCGTAGGAATCACACTTGAGTCTTTCATCTCTCTTACTTTGGTACCTAATCCTCACCAAAATCTGTTCTATTCATTTTCTAAACTTTCCTCATGTCAGCCCACTTCCCTCCACAGCCTGGAGATCATTGGTGCTTTACCTGTTTTAGTGGAATGGGAGGGGTGAAATCAGATTGGTGTGGGTTGGTGGATGGTGGGTGGGAGATAGCTACTATAGACAACTCTTTTCGAAAATTTGGGCAAAGAATCCCAGATTTTGGAAGATGATATCCTTCTCTCCTTGCATTCCCAGCCCCAACTTTCGCCCAGCCATGCTCCTGGGTTAGACAACTGCTGGCATCAGTAAACAGAGCCTCAGACCTATTGCTGAGCATACACGGGGTGAATGAAATATCACAGAAACATCCCCAGGTGAGGATATGAAAGAATTCGTGTGTGTCAGGAGGTGGGGGGTTCCTTGTAATATTGTAAAACTAATGCCAGAAAGCATGCATATCCTCCATCCACCCCTGCTCACCTCCAACCTGTTCTTCAAACAACAGCCAAGGATCTTTTCAAATGTAAATCATATTTAAACTATTTTGTTCGCACCTTAACCCCGGAAGTGGCTTCCCACTGCTCTTAAGATAAAAGTAAAAAATCTTGAAGCCTACAGGCATTAAATGCTCAGGCTCCCGCCTTCTGCAGCAGTTTTTTCTCCCTGATTCTATGCATTTGAGCCTCTGTACCACAGCCACTGGAAACTTCTTTTGATTCTTCAAATACATTATATCTCTTCTACCACTGGACTTTGGATATGCTGTGCCCTCGGCTTAGGGTGTTCTCATCCTCTCTTTGCTTAGTTAATTCCTAGCTCAAATGTCCCGTCTTCAGGGAAGTCTCCAAGATAGGTTAAGACCTCCGCTGTACTCTCTCATAATATCCTGTCCTTTTCCTTCACAGCACTTTTCATGGTTTGTGATTATACAGTTGTTGTCGTTACAATTTGATTAATGTCTGCCATTTCTAATAGACTGGCCGCCCTAGGAGGGCAGGACCCATATCTCTTTTTATACCATAGTATCTTCAGCTATGATAGTATACTGCCTGGCACATGGAAGGTAATTAGTAACGTATGTGTGTGTGTGTGTGTGTGTGTGAGAATATGCAAAGCAAAGGAGACCTGGACCATGGTGACCTCATAAGGAGACATCACTCGTGAGAGGCTGTGAAAGCAGTCCATCTGCTTTCCTCAAGGACATCTCTCTGGTTCGGCCACTGTCAACTGCAGCTTAGAATAGGATATACCACCTACTTGTTTGGTTTTTGAATCATCTGAATCCACCCTCATTCAGCAATGTGGACTATCAGCTTTCGGGGACAGAACAACCTTGAAATAATAACTATCCATTCGACCAATGTTTAGTCTGTGCCTACCCCTCCTATATTCAGATATTGTACTGGGGATGGGGAAACACAGATGAATGAGGTCTGGTTATTATTCTTCAGGAATTTATAGTTTTGAAGCACAGTCAGATATGTAAACAAATTATAACTTTCTGTTTTAAAACACTAATATTATAAGGCACTCTTAAAAGTTTTAAAGGATCACAGAATAGAGACTATCAAAGCATTCAGCAAAACCCTAGCTAGAAGAGGTGCTATTTAGAATGATGCCCCAAGGGACACACTTTTCAAACCTTCTGAGCTCTAACTGTGGACCAGTTTAGACCACAAGAAAGCAATTTGCTTAGAGCACATTAGACAGGCCCCTTGAAAAATAATCATCCCTAGGCTGCTTTTATGTTCTTGGCTTTTATTGGACCTAACAAGAAATATGGATTTAATTTTTGTTCTGCATTTGTTCAAATCTTTTTTTTTTAACTTTTTATTTTTTTATTTTTTACAGTAAACTGCATATATTTAGAGTGTACAATTTGGTATCCCAATCTCCCAATTCATTCCCCCCCAGCCCTCCCGCTTTCCCCACCTGGTGTCCATTTCTTTGTTCTCTACATCTGGGTCTCTATTTCTGCCTTGCAAACCGGTTGATCTGTACCATTTTTCTATAGTCCACATATATGTGTTAATATACAATATTTGTTTTTCTCTTTCTGACTCACTTCACTCTGTATGACAGTCTCTAGGTCCATCCATGTCTCTAAAAATGTCCCAGTTTCATTGCTTTTTACAGCTGAGTAATATTCCATTGTATGTATGTACCATATCTTCTTTATCCATTCATCTGTTGACGGACATTTAGGTTGCTTCCACGTCCTGGCTCTTGTAAATAGTGCTGCAATGAACATTGGAGTGCATGTGTCTTTTTGAATGATGGTGTTCTCTGGGTATATGCCCAGTAGTGGGATTGCTGGGTCATATGGTAGTTCTATTTTTGGTTTTGCAAGGAACCTCCATACTGTTTTCCATAGTGGCCGTATCAATTTACATTCCCACCAGCAATGTAAGAGCGTTCCTTTTTTCTCCACACCCTCTCCAGCATTTACTGTTTGTAGATTTTCTGATGATGCCCATTCTGACCAGTGTGAGGTGATACCTCATTGTCGTTTTCATTTGTATTTCTCTAATAATTAGTGATGTTGAGCAGCTTTTCATGTGCCTCTTGGCCATCCGTATGTCTTCTTTGGAGAAATGCCTATTTACGTCTTCTGCCCATTTTTTGATTGGGTTGTTTGTTGTTCAAATCTTCTTAATTGCTTTATTACATCATTTACTGGTTCCTAATAAAGTCACATAAGAAACTACCTTTAGAATTTAGTGTTATGAAAAACAGTCTATGGTCTGTCTCCTCTGGTGAACTGATTCCTTTCAGATGACAAGATCTATTCAGCATGTACTGTGTTTTCATTTTTGCCCTGGCAGCCAGAAAACTGAGAGCTAAAACATCAAATTTAGTTACAGTCATGTTTAACCCTAGGATAACTGTGATCTCCTTTTTCTTTGGCCCTAATGTTCTATTTTTAGCTGTTGTTTGTTTTTGCCTGTAAACTGTAAACCTTTATGTCCTTATGGAAAAGAAATGGGATAAAATAAATTTAACATTTGGTATGCTCAGTCATTTTAGGATTATTTCTGCTATTTGTCAAAGATAAATGTAAATAACACTTAATCTATGTTTGGATCGTAATAAAATTTGGAGAAATTGGGGAGGACAGAGAAAAGTAACAGAAAAGGAACAAAGAATGGGACTGAGGTAGTATTGCTCACATTCTCCAGCTGAAATACTGGGGCACATTGATCTGCCATAAGATCTAGTAGAGGAGAGTATTCTGAAATTTGGACTGTTTTGGAAAACCCCAGGTTAGGCAGCCAGATCCTAGGAGGCATGGCCATTTTATATTTATAGTTATGGAAAGATTTTAGCCTTTTTTGGATCACAGAACCCTTTGATGATCTCTTGAAAGCATTGAACCTGCTTCCCAGTAATAGACATGCACATACAGTTTCTGAAAGCAGAACCCTCCTGTTATCTATTTATCTTTCTAGTATATCAAAAGCACGTTACAGCTGGCACTGCTTTAAAGAATTCTGATAGACCTGAGGAAGCATTTGGGCTGCCAGGTCAGACAGGGAGACTGGCAAATCAGTTATCAGCTGAAGTTCTTAACTCTCGGACACCATTCTTGGATGATTTAAGCCAGTGGGTGGTTTTCTGTTTGTTTTTAACTATTTTGAGTACCAGTCCGCTTTGATGAGCTGGTGAAGATATGGGTCATCTATCCCAAAATACACACACACACACACACATACACACGCAATTTTGCACACAATTTCACTGGATTGGTGAACTTCTTAAGTCCATTCTCAGATTTGGGGTTATGCTTAACTGAAGACTCTTCTGGACTCGGGGGGATGCCCTTGCAGACCTTTTAGAATAGCCCCCTCTGTTACTACACAGACTAGAGTGGTCTGGATGGAAGGAGGTTACCGAACCGGGAGACACCGACCACTGCCGCCTCTGCACAAGCCCCTCCAAGATCTCCCTTCCCCCAGGCCCGTTCGCGCAGGTGCGAAAACGTCAGGGGCCACCCTGGCGCGGCGGCTGGGGAAGGTCGCGGGGAGGATGGGACCCTGGGAGATGCAGAGGCGGGGGTGGGGGCCTTCCCGAGGTTGCTTGGTGACCAAGCTCTCCGCCCAGACCGTTCCATTTCCTCAGCAGGGGGCGCCGCTGGCCGGAACGTTGATGACGGACCTCCCAGAGCGGCCCTCTTCCGGCTTGCCCCCCTCCTCTGGGCGGTGGCGAGGGCCCGTGACGTCACAGGAGGCAGGGCCAGCGTCGCTGCCGGGTGCTGGAGGCGCCATTGGAGCCGGCTTGGTTAGCGAGCTCCGCTGAGGAGTGGGAGGTTGGGTCGCAGTTACAGCCGCGTCCGCTCCCGGTCCCTGGCCCTTCAGCGGCATGGCGTGCGGGGCAACGTTGAAGCGGCCCATGGAGTTCGAGGCGGCGCTGCTGAACCCCGGCTCTCCGAAGCGGCGGCGCTGCGCCCCTCTGCCCGGCCCCACTCCGGGCCTCAGGCCCCCGGACGCCGAGCCGCCGCCGCCGCTGCTTCAGACTCAGACCCCACCGCCGACTCTGCAGCAGCCCGCCCCGCCCGGCAGCGAGCGGCGCCTTCCAACTCCGGGTAACCTACGCTGCGGGCTTGGCAGGAAGCCAGGGCCAGACATTTTTTGGGGGGGGGGAGGGAAGGTCATGAACGCTAGGCTCATTTACTGGCGGACCCCTTCTTTGCCCTGAGAAAAGGGAACTGGGGTGCCGCTGGGCCTCGTCGCTTCCGGGGATGGGAGACATCCGGGAGGGGTGGTGGGGCCACAGTGTCGGTTTTCGGTTTTCTTGGAGCTGGAGAGCCTAGGGGGTGGGTAGCAGGAGGAAGATGGGAATATCCCCAGCTGCTCGGGGCCCTCCCAGTCCCCGTAGCCTTTCCTGCCTCCGCTGCCCGCGCCTGCACTGAGCCGCCCTGTAGATCCAGTGGGCCATGGAAAATTGGATTCTGCTCACGAACCCGGCCTTGAGGGTGTGGGGGTTGGGGGCGGGTAACTGAAGGGGCCTGAGTGCGTGCTGTGCAGCACTGTGCTGTGTCTTGTAGGGAGACCTGGTTTCCAGAAGTCTTTAGGGACAACAGGCCGCCGTCGAAGTCGTGGAATCCGATTTCAACCTGTTTCTAGGAGACTGGCCATGTTCTTTTATTGTATGGCTATTGTCTTGTACCATATATGGCTCGAAATCGGTAGGTCGTTAGCTAGAATTTGAGAATCCTTAAACATGTAGAGGTTCCGGAAGCAGGAATTCAACCATCCGTAACACAGAAATTCTTCTTCAATAAGGGATTCCACATAGGCCAAGGAAAGAGAACTGGTGTGACAATAAAGTTTAAAAAAAAAAAAAGAAGGAAAAAATCCCAACGCCTAACCATTGCGCAGGAGTAGAGGGGAAAGTGCATCAGAATGAATATTTAGCAGTTTTAAAGGGCTCCCGGAAATGGGGGAGGGGGTTCAGAACTGGACTTTGGCAAGTCATTTCTTTGTGTTTTCTATTCCTCAAGCGTTAGCAAAATCTTGAGGTTGCCTTAAAATCATTCTTTTTTAGCTACCAGTGTCTTTAGCCATTATTTCCTCCTCTCTCTGTATATCCACATTGCGGATTTGAGGCCCTCATCTTCTCACACCAGGATCCCAGCAGTTGCCAGCCAGGCTCTCCTTGGCACTGTATCCTTGCTCGAGTTCACCTCACTTCTTTATCCTGGCATTCAAAGGATTTATCAACTATAACCATTTCTTACCAAGTCAATCTTTCATACGTATTTTCCCAAACTATGCCTTTGCTCTTTTCCCCCAGACCCACTTGGCTGTGCCTGTATCCTTGTCTGCCATCATGATGTTTCCACCTTCTGTTTGCTAATCCAAATACACTCATTTCTTCAAGTCTTCCGTGACTAACCCTTCTCCATAAGGAACTCTATTCTGTTTAAATTACCTGATCACTAATTGTTGCAAAGCCTTATGTACTGAATGAAATAAAATAATGTTTGCAAAAGTAGGGGACATAGTTGTCCTCTTAAGTGATATTTTTTTCTCCCACTGCTCCTACAGATACCCAAGGATAGTCACACAGTCCTTCTGGATCTCTCTTCTGCAAAATAGAATTAATACTTGCCCTATCTGTCTTGATAGATTTTATGTAAATGTTGTATTTCTTCCAATACTACCCTCTAGATTAATTCTGTGGTAGTTCATGATATAGCAAATGCTTACTAAGTGATTGTTGAATGTATTTGGAAGCCTAAATATGGCAGAGTGCTGTAATGGGGTCGTTGCTTTTTTAATCTTAATATTTAATTTTTGCATAGATTTCTTGGGTCATTTTATGTGAAAATATTTTATTTAAAATATTCATTTGTAAAGGGTGATCAATTAAGATTCTGTCATGAAAGAAACAATGTGAATGATTTGGTGCTTTGGCTTAAGTGAAAGGTGCCTTCTGGATTAAAAAGGAAGAATGAGGGAGGAAATATTAATTACCATACGAAAAGAAAAAATAAAGCCAGCTAATAGAAAAGTGAATTTAAAAATCAGTGACTTCATTTTTTTTTTTTTTTTTTTTTTTTGGCACATGGGCTTAGTTGTTCCGCGGCATGTGGGATCTTCCTGGAGCTGGGATCGAACCCATGACCTCTGTATTGGCAGGCGGATTCTTAACCACTGCGCCACCTAGGAAGCCCAGTGACTTCATTTTAAAATATCCTACTTGTTAACTCAAAAGTTCTCTCAGAAATAGTCAAGAAACTATGTTCTTACTAAACTTAAAAAAAAAAAAAGATATGTATCATAGCACTTTTTTATGGAAAGAGCCTATAAAATTAAGCCTTTCATTTCTTTAAGGAACTAGATGGATACCCGGCATAGAAGGGGCTTGCTGACCTCCAGGAGATCTTTGTAAACATGGAATGAGTCTAGATGCAAAGCAGTTAATTGATCATGATTTAAGGGTTGGAGAATAAACTTCCAGAAAGAGGTAGCATTTTAGCTGGGACTTGAATAATGTTAGAGGGAGAGACAGCCCCAGTTCAAGCAAAGGAACACTGCTAGAGCAAAGGCTAGAAAACCCACAGGTTAAGGAAAGGATAGTTTAATGTAACTGAGTTGTAGTGGGAGATGGAACTGGGAAAATAATTTGGAGCCAAGTCTTGGAAGGCGTGGAATGCCCTGTTCAAGAGTTTGCATTTGGTCTGTAGCATCTAAGAGTCATTGTAGGATTCTGAAGATGAGCATAGTCTGATAAAACCTGGAAGCACAACCTCAAATAAAAATGAGAGGCAAGAATTTAAATTATTACCCACTGTTAAAAAGAAATTTGCATTTTTACTTTAAAAAAAATGCCTTGGCCTTCTTGGGAAGGAAATCACAACTACTGCTTTATTTTTCTCCTGTGCATACCATGTTTAGATTCTTGGACTTGCCAGTCCTTCTACCAGTCTTAAGGTTGTATCTTTCCATTTGTTCACTTTGCTGCACAGGAGGCAGTTAGAAGTTTATCAAAGATTTTCTGTTCTTTATCATGAGCATTGCCCTCATACTTATCCTTTCTTGTTTCAAGTCTTTGCAGTTCCTTACATCCTTGTATTGATTCTGGCAAGTATGTACTTGGAGAATAAAACATTTTAAAGATGAAGCAAAGACTTCATAAATTCAGGGATCTAAAATATGAACTTCATAGCATTCTGAAAGGAAAGCTTTGCTAATCCTGCACTGTTCCAGTGTTCAGGCTGAGAGTCTGGAGTTTAGCTACGTGTGGAGCTACTTTGAGTTCATGTCAGTCCCTGGACTGTACCATCACTTATTATGGCATTATTAATGTCTCTGGTGTTGATTCTTACAACTTTATTTGGTAGGTATTTAACATTTGTTTTGAAGTACTAGGCTAAAGATCCTGAATGATTTCTCAAGGTCATAGTCACATAGGTAGGAAGAAGCAAAATGGCATTATTAACATCTCCTCCCCCCATTAAGAAAAATGTGGTTATAGCAAAGTATGTAATAGAATAATGTCAGTGGGGGGAGGGTGATATAATTTCTTGGTTTTTGTTTTTTGTAAGGAGGCTTTATTAGCTGAAAAGTGAATACATATTCTACCAAAAAACCCTGAAAACTTGAAAACCACATCCTTCCAGATTCTATGTTGTCTCTAGGAGTGGCCTTCAAAGTGGTTAGTGATTTGTGTGTCCTGGACTCCCTTTAATAGCGTTAACAAATTGGTTTATGATTACCTTGACAAAGGGTAGTAATCTGAATCCTACCAAATATTGCCTCTTATAGGATCAGAAAATTCTTTTCTAAGCTCAGACCATCAGTTCCAAGCAGTAACCTCAAGTCTTCTCTTGGTCAACATCCAGGCTGTGAACATAATGGTTTCTGCTCTCCTCTTCCCCAGAGATCTTGAATCCCAAACGGGACAAGAGTTTCACTGTTAGAAGGCCTTGGGGTGTAAGAGACTCCTTCCTAATACCCTAGTTTGTGAAATTGTGCAAGTCAAAGGAGATCAAAAATAGCTCCTTATTAGGTGAAGGATGATTTTGTTGCTGCACCTTATCGTAGTTAAGCCTATAGCAAACAGCAGATGCGATCTTCGTTGTCACAGGGAAACGAGCAAAGGGAACTGTCTGGGTGGTTTATGCCAAAATAGCTGCTACCCTATGTATTATTGAAATGGTGGCAATAAGAGGAAATACTTTGGGGGTTATAGGAGGAGTGCTTTATCTGGTATAAGCACTTTTCTTGTTAGTATAACATGGGAGGAGGGACAAGAAGCTTGAAGAAGTGACACGGTAAAGTGAATGCTCAAGTGTGTTTCTTTTTTATTAGAGCAAATTTTTCAGAACATAAAACAAGAATATAGTCGTTATCAGAGGTGGAGACATTTAGAAGTTGTTCTCAATCAGAGTGAAGCTTGTACTTCGGAAAGTCAGCCTCACTCCTCAGCACTCACAGCACCTAGTTCTCCAGGTAAGCATGTTTTCGTGTGCACAATCCATTTAAGAGGTTGTAAGTGATAATTAAAATAATGGTTACCTAAACCAGAATTGGTTTCATCTAAAGTAATAAAATTGGTAAAGTGTATGCATTGTATTACTACTTACAAATACTTTTAAAACCAGAGTCATGAAGTTGTAAAAGACCTTAGATTGATTTGACTGGGCTTCCTTCCAAATTACTTAAAATTTAGTAAAATTTTAGTTAACTTTCTCAGCTGTGGTAGCCATATTTCAAGTACTTAGTAGCCATGTGTAGCTGTTGTACTAGATAGCACTGTAGAACATTTCCGTTATTGCAGAAAGCTGTGTGACAGTACTGCTCTATAACATTGACAGGTGGTCAGAGAGGGTATGCTCAAAAATAGAATCTTAGGGTTGGAGGGAACCGTCATGGTCACATAGTTCAGCCATAAGTCTTGCCTGCCATATCCCTGCAGATAGTCACCAGGCCAGGGCTCAAACATCACACTGGTGGTGAACTCTGCCTACTTTAACGGTAGAGGAGTTTATTTCCTCACAGAATATTCTACTTTATAGCAGTTCTAAGAGTTAAAAATTACCTTGATTTAAATGTCTCCTTACACAACACAAGTTGATGTTGCCCAGGAGATAGGGGGAGCAGGGAATGGGGACAAACTGCTTAGTGAGTAAGGGGTGTTATATGGAGTGGTGGAAATATTTTGAAACTGGATAGAGGTGGTGGTTGTACAACATTATGACTACACTAAATGCCACTGAATTTCAGTTTTAAAATGGTTCATTTTATGTGAATTTCACCTCAAATAATTTTTTTAAAAATTGTCTTATTATAACCGAAAGGTCTTGGCTCTCAGACAACCCCCTTTCCTAATAATTGATCTTGCACATACATGAGTGATAGATCTTTCGGTGGTTGTAGCTAGGAAGTCTCTCCTTAATATTCTCTTGGAATTTTAGTAATATAATTTTGAAGTAATAGAATATTTTATGGATAGAGAAAATAATTATAAATAATTACTGACTAGATGTTTTGCAGGTTTTATTTGTAGAGAAAAAAATTTGGTTTAAACAAAAAACGTTTTGTTTCAAGATGTTAACTGGTTTATAGACTAAGATGGCTGAAGAAACAGGTTCCAGGCTGAGCTTTGAGGAAAACTCAGAACTGGGCCACCAACAAAGCTGCTGCTTTTATCATGATCAGGAAGCCAATTTCCATCTGGCATCCCAGTGGAAATTTTGGTTTCCAGCTGCAGTCTTATGAACATTTCATTTTCCTCAGCCTAGTTCCAAAAGGGATCAAGGATGACATGTGTAGTGCCTAATTGTGTCTTTCCTTCTTACGTCAGTGACTTAGCTAACAGTTTTATCATATTTGGCACGTCAACCATTTCTTATCAGAATCACCTGTGGAACTTAAAAGATGCCCAAACCCTACCCCCCAGAATTAAATCAGAATATGTATTTTTGTTGTTGTTAATTCTACAGATAATTATGATGCACCACCATGATTAGACATAGGTATAGATAATCTTCAAGGATCTGGGTGGCTCTTATACTGTGAATCTACTTTCTCTAATCCAGACTAGAGGCTTTATATCAGCTTTAACCTTTTTGTTCTTGTCCTTTGCCAAGTGAGCATTCTGTATGGGATCAGATTGTTATGGCATCAGAACTGTTTTTCTGTGTGCAGATTAGGCAACACACCTGAATACACTTTCCTCCTACTTCTTAATTTACCTTTGGCCTTGCCTGTGGAACGAATGTTAGAAACTCAGAATTTTGTGAAGTAGTGGAAAATATCATTTTTCTAAACAATTTTTATATCCTTTGCATAGTTACTAACTCAGAACTGTAGAGCTAGAATGTATTATGTAAACTACATTTGTCTTTTGGCCAGGTTCCTCCTGGATGAAGAAGGACCAGCCTACCTTTACCCTCCGGCAAGTTGGAATAATATGTGAGCGTCTCTTAAAAGACTATGAAGATAAAATTCGGGAGGAGTATGAGCAAATCCTCAATACCAAACTAGCAGGTAGGCTGAGGCAGTGGCTATGCCATTGTTAATAGGGTTATGTAAGAATTAATCCCAGTTAAGTAAATGGCAATTTAGAAAAAGCATAAGGCTTAATACCAGAAGGTTTAATGAATTGTGAGTATCATTAAGTTTCTCTCTTTGGTTACTCTCTTTTGGATTCTAAACATTTTATTTATACATTATATGGAAAGAGTTACTCATTTACATTTCTGAAACAAGATGAGCCAAGCTTTTCTTTCAAGATTTTCCATATGAATGAAGGCATTGAGTCGGTTATTTGGGCTAGCTGGTGGGTAAACAGGTGGTAGGAATCATGCTAACCTCCCAACAGGTGGTTGGAAAGAGTATAGTCAACATATTCAGACTTCCTGGTGGGAGTCACTTTGTGGATGTGGGAAGTCAGGCATCCTGTGACTTAAAGGTATTTTAGAGTAAAGTCTGGAAAGCACCGCTCAGGCTAGAACAAAGGGTGATTAGTTTATGGCAACAAGTAGAGCCTTTTGTTAAAGGAAGGGATCTAAATCGGGAATAGGAAGTAGTACCTGTTTAGTCAAAGAGGGTGATGTGATCAGAGAGGTTTTAGGCAACAACTTCTTCCTGTCACAGTATTGTTTCCTCATCTGGTGGCCTACACCACAAAATGTTAATAGGTCAGCTTTAAATTGAGAACTGTTGATTTAACAACAGAGTTAAATCAATTTCTTTACAGTAGAACTTCTTTGAACCTTTAATATACTAAAATGCATATTATAAGAAGGTGTAGTATGTCATTCCCCTCTTATACCCCCACTCCAAAATTGTTTAGACCAGCTGCCTCTAAGTCACTTCTGTGTTCATGGATGTCAGACTACCTTCTGTATTTCTACTGAGTTTCCTTTCAGAAGGTACTTCTGTGGAACTGTCTACAATTACGTAATGTGGACTTTTCTCTTAGCTTTCTAGCCATTCCACCTCTATCACTCAGTGTGTATGTTGAAATTTATAGCAGAGATAGAGTGCAGAAGAGAGCTTCAAGCTTCATGTCATATAGAAGATACACTAAAATTTACTGGCTTGTAGTAGTGTGCACAGCTGTCTGTCTTGGGAAGCCATTAGCAGGAGGTGGAATTACAACAGGGGTGAGATTATTAGGAAAATGTTGAGAGATGATCAGTGACCAAACCTAGGAGTCAGGAATTTGGCTCTGGAACCTAAGAGAAAGGAACCGGTCTCAGAGTGACCATTATGAGGAGGGCCTGAGAGTAGGTAATATAAACTGGGAAGCTACATGTGATGCTGACACTTGATTCTTGAAAAACTGCCGGAGAGTTTCTGGGGATAGTATATACTGTCTTTCCCCTCACAGAACAATATGAATCTTTTGTGAAATTCACACATGATCAGATTATGCGACGATATGGGACAAGGCCAACAAGCTGTAAGTATAGCCAAGTTTTTCACTGAATTTTTCAATTTCCAAGAACAAGATTTTGACACTGAGTCCCAGCACTGTGCTAAACCCTTTAAATCCTCACAAAGTTTATTTAATCCACAATTACCCTTTGGGGGGAGAAACTATTATTACCTCTTTATTTTACAGGTAAGGATAGCATTTAAAGAAGTTAAATAATTTGTCCAGGCTCATATAGCTAGTGGTTCAGCCAGGATTAAAACCCAGGTAGTCTAACTTCAGTGCCAGTTTGTTCATTACCTGGCTTTTCCCTCAGAAAGGTAGTTTCAATTGTTAATGTATGAAAGTTGAGTCCTTAAGCTAGCTTATCAAGTGTGTGGCCAGAATTTCTAAATTCTAAACGTCTTGCAACTACCAGTTACTCAGAACATAAATTATAAATAGCTGTATATGTAAACTGAATCTGAGTCAGGTTTCCTTAAATTCTTGCGAATTTAGGACCTCAAGTGGTGATTCATATTCTCCATACTGTTGATCACATTTACCATGAGTTAATATTAACAAAGTAGGACACGGTATTTTTAGTATTCTTACACCCTTATTTTTTATTCCTAATTTGTAGACGTGTCCTGAAGCTTTCTTGCATATCTGGGTACCAGGTTTGACCTCAAGAGATGGCTGCTGTACACTTTTTGCAACTGGTTTGATATCACATTTCAGCTCCAACTTTGCATCCTGAGAACACTTAAATGTTTCTGCAGGTCCATTTTATACAACTTGAAAGACCTTAAAACTTTCTGGTTGCCACAAGCATATCTTTCTTTTCTGCTCATCCAATAAACAGCTGTGCCCTACTGTGATAGATTTTCCAAACAAAAATACCTGGAGCGGCAGTTTAGCAAAATATGCCCTTAGTGGCTCTCAACAAATGGAGTTTCCCCAAGCACAGTTCTGTAAGAAGTGTGTGTGAGAGTGTGTGTATATGTGTGTATGTGTATTTTTAAGTTATTATTTGTATTGTGCAAATTTTTTTGATCTTGGGGATTCTGGCTGTGAAATTTGATGCACGACAATTATGGTTAAAAACATTTGCTTGGTCTACAGAAGATCATTAATGTTTTGTGACCATATAAGTTGTAACCGTGGATTGTTTTATGTGTAGGTATTACTGTTAAATACAGGGACTGTTTCCAGGCACAGAATATGAATCATAAGTTAGGATGGACATTAGATGTGATTATGACAACATAGCAAAGGTCTGTGGTCCTAGGTCTGCAAATGCATGGTGAGGCATTAGAACAAACTGGAGACAGGCCGTTTGACACATGACTCTGCCTAGCCATGTTAGAACATTACTTTGACTCCAAGCCTTAAAATATCCACGTGGAGTCTGTGCTCACCTCATTCACACAAGGAGCTCCCTGGACACTGAACCTCTAAGAAGAAAAAGTCTCCTCTGGAGCCAGGGGCACCAGGGTTTGCGTGGGAGCGTAACCAAGGTGAGCATGGGGCTGGGCCAGGCCCCACAGGCACTGCTACTTGGGAGGAGCCACTTCACCTTTATATCAGTTATTAAAAATAGAATCTGGATCCTTTGGTCAGGTTCCCACAAATTCTTTTAAGAGATGTCCATGTTCAACTGCTTGAGCTTTGTTTTGGCAACCCCCTGCCCGAAGTTGCTTACAGACTGTTCTTCACCTTATTTCCAAGGCTGAGGAACAGAAAGTAGCCTCTGTTTTGAGGAGGTGGAAGTTAAGTATACATTTATTTTTTACTGTGACTTGTTCAGGACCACATTTTACAAAATGCCTTGTTTCCTTTATTATTGTTTCTGGAAAGGAAAGTTCTATTAAAATTGTTTTAGTTTGAATATAGAATAGTTTTTTTAATTAAGGCTTATTTTGAAAAAAAAAAACTGAGTTTAATTCAAATATATGCCAGTACCTTCCAAAGTAAGGTAATATTCAGAGACAGTTGTCCTGATCAGATGGCTTAGAGAAATTTCTGGAATATTCACATTCGAAGATTCCTTATTAATGAATGTCTTTGACGTAAATCTAACCAAAAACTGCAATATTATTCTTTGTACATTTTCATTATATAGTGTTAACAAGCTTAGTTGCAAACAAATAAAATACTTAAGCTGTTTGTTTACCTTGCCTTCTTAATACTGTGATAATGTTTATTAATTCAAATGATTTATGTGAGGCTGCTATAACCATTTCCCCATTTCAACATTACGTTTAAGATTTAAAGACTTTTTAAAGCCCAGAAGTGATCTTTTAATGATTAAAGAATTATTTTTACTTCATATTTGAAGGGCAGTGTGTTTCATATCTTCTTTTTCCAGGGTAGTCACTTGTTCCTGGAAGAGGAGAATAGCAGTGGCTGTAATGGGAGTGGGCCTTACAGTGGGATAGTCGCCCAGAACAGGGGAGGGCAGCTGTGGGGGCCATCAGAAGTCCTGAAGGTTGGGCCAGGAACAGGGAACGCTGCCTCACTGAAGTCTTCTTGTTACAGAATCAGTGTGATGTTGCCCACTCACTGTTGCAGGTGTCAGCCCCACTCCTACTAAATGGATTCTCGGTGGGAAGTAGAATAGGTTTCCATAAGGAAAATGACAGACACCCTCTCTCTGCAACCAGTGTTGTTAGGCTGTTGTATTATCATATAGTTGCCCTTTGGGGCCACAGGGTAAGACCACTCCACCATGGCTGGGTTTGGGGATCTCCTCAAAAGGGACTGGACATGTTTGTTTAATGTTTTACGCAGAGAAAAGACAACTCCTACCTAGGTTGAAAATGGGGACCTGTAAGGAAGCCTTAGACTAATGAAAGGAGTTTTTCCCTAGACTTTGATTTCTAGAGCTTGAACTTCGGGGGATTCCCAGGTAGGGAAGTGTCTTTGTCTCATGGAAATAGGTCAAGGCCCAGCGAAGAAGTCAACGGACAGAGACCTGTAAGGATGGGCCAGGACCTGAGGTCTCAGAAAAGCCGTGTGTAGTGAGCTAGTTAAAATGTTTTTCCGTTTTAATTTCATTTATTATTTTTTACTAAAGTCTTCACCATAAGTGGAATGAAGTAAGTGTCCATGCATACCTAGGTCAGAGGAGTACAGGGGAGATTAAAGTTCGTGCAGCAGTGATAATTATTAAGAGCTCCCAAGGAAAAGAAGAACCGCAGAAGACACAGGAACTTGGGCCAACCTTCCACACATGGTGAATCTTCTGCCTACCAGGGAGGATTGGTTGGTTAGTGTAGAAGCTAAAGGAATGGCCTTTGGATGTTTGTAGCCCTAGAGTTTAGTCTGCTCTGCCACTAATTTGCTGTGTGAGCCTTGCCAAGCTACTGAACTTTGTGAGCCATAGTTTCCTTATCTGTAAAATGAGGGTTAATTGTATGTACATCATTGAGGTTTGTTTTCAAATGTGAGATTAAATAGTCCATGTAAAGAAAGTATTTAGCACAGTATGGGACATAGAATATGCACTTGAAGATACTACAGCAGGTTTCTTTACAGTGGTCTTCATCCAGTCTGAAGACTGAAACCTTTCTTTCTGCAGTGGTGATTCTCAACTTTCCAGAATGAATAGCCCCTTGTTAATATCAGATCTCACATTCTCTTATAAGAATTTGTACTTTTTAAATGTTTGACTAAAAAATAAAAGATGAATGACAAATGATTTCAGTAATGCCTTTCATTGAATCTGTATTTTGTTAATTCAGCAGGGATCAGCAAACTATGGCCTATTTTTTGTAAATAAAATTATACTGGAACACTGCCCTGCCTGTTTGCATCTGTTGCTGCATTCACACTGCGACTCCAGAGCCAGAGACAGTGTGGACCACAGAGTTGGAAATACTCTCTGGCCCTTTTATAGAACAGTGTGGGCCCCTGCACTATAGCATTGATAGACATTTGAGAAAGCTCACAAACGAGGCAAATTTGGTGTATCATGGATGGGGGAGTCACACCTCAGGGTGAGGTATGATGAAAAATTCTCTCTGCTTACAAATGTAAACTGGTTGCCAAAGTGAATATCTCACAGAAAAAGCTAATGAACTTTTTAGAGCAGTGATTCTCTAGGATGAGGACAGGGAGCATATTGTTTAGAATGACCAATTATTTTGTCTTTAGCGTGTTTAATTTTGAAATTTTAGTTACAGAAGTAGGTGTGAGAATTTTATGTTTATCATAAGATAGCATGGCTTCAAAGATAGTTTGTTAAATACTGTTAAGGAACAGTGACTTCTGTGCTGCCCTTGTGGTTCTTCCCTTGAAAGGGCCTTCAGAGTGTGTGTAGTCTTCTGTAGCTGAAGTTAACCTGGATTTTGGATAAGGTTGACACCTTCAGGAAAAAAAGGAGCAAGATTACCTAGGGGAGAATCTCCACGTTCCAACCCCAAACCACACTTTCAAATAAATAAGCACTTCAGTGTAGGAAGGGTGTGATACCTTGTCTAAAATTTCAGTGTCTGTATTCTTCATGGGTCTCATGTTTTTACTGATTGTTGCTTATCGTGTCTTATCTCTTAATCTGTGAGCTGAACAGTATATTTGAAAAACTGTTTGTAGCAATAAACAGGAAAAGGAGGCAGCTACCCTCTAGGAAAGCTATCTAGTTGCACGTGTCTGGGAATATTACCAAACCTTAATTCAGATCGAAAGCTGGAGGTTCCCTGGATCACCCAGATGACACATAACCAGGTGTCAGGTCTGGGTGAGGACTGCTTTACTTTAGTTTCACCCATATCTTGAAAGTGTAGTACTTTGGAACCCGCACTTAAGGTGTCTATGGTGGGGGGTTCCCACCTTTAGCTGGCCTTAGGTTTTGATTTTTGTCCCCTTCAGTCCAGGAGGCTCCTAAAAGTGTAGTTCAGGTATCCGGGGGCTTTTTCCAGATTGGGAAATGCCTTAAGAGAAAGCAGCTTTGAATTCTAAGCTCTCTGGGTTCTTACCTAGAAATTGGCTCAGTAATTCCTCATTACCTACTTAGCCTTTTTTATGCTTTTAAGAAAATGATTTGTATATTTCAACTGTCTTTTAGTTGGTCTTAGCAGTAGGCTGATCCATATTCTCTGAGGCATGGTACCCACTATGCCTTCATGTTAATGAGAGAAAAGTAGAGAAAGACATGTTTATATTGGCTTTGAATGTTTTCCAGTCATTCAGCAAGCATTACTGGTGTCTTCTGAGTTCTGTATTTGTGGAGGACAGATATATGAATTTTTTTTTTTTCTTCCACACCAAGCGCCTTGTGAGATGTTAGTTCTCTGACTAGGGTTTGAACCCAGGGCCATGGCAGTGAAAGCACCAAGTCTTAACCACTGGACTGCCAGGAAATTCCCTCTGAGTTTTAAAAGCCTGATAAGTTCTGTTAAGTAGTCCTAGTATGTCTTATATCCCCAGCATCCGACTTGGAAATAATATAAATACTTAGTTGGATCTTGACCCCTGAGAAGGAGCTCAGTCTAGCAAAGAATGTAAGCAGGCAAGGTAAAAGCTGCTAAGTGTTGTGTGAATGGTACAGGTAGTGGACCGAGGAAAAGAAGAGATGGTAGCTGGGTTTTTTTTAATATATAAATTTATTTATTTATTTACTGGCTGCATTGGGTCTTTGTTGCTGTGCACGGGCTTTCTCTAGTTGTGGAGAGCAGGGGCTACTCTTAATTGCTGTGTGTGGGCTTCTCATTGCAGTGGTTTCTCTTGTTGCAAAGCACGGGCTCTAGGTGCAGGGGCTTCAGTAGTTGCAGCACGTGGGCTCAATAGTTGTGGCACACGGGCTTAGTTGCTCCACGGCATGTGGGATCTTCTCAGACCAGGGATCGAACCTGTGTCCCTTGCATTGGCAAACGGATTCTTAACCACTGTGCCAGTGGGGAAGTCCCGGTAGTTGGTTTTAAGTAGCAATAGTGATCACGGAAGGCTTCATTCAGGGTGGTAGAGTTGGAGTGAGGTTTCAAAGGGTGAATTAGGGCTCAGGCAGACGTAGTCGCTGGGGCTTGAAATAATCAAAGGCTGGGTGGTGGGAATCTGTACTGGTGTGCAGGGACAACATTCTTATTTCAGCCAGAGTAGAGAACGCACTTAGGTGGTGGGAAGAGAGCTCAAAAGCTAGGTAGTAGGGCCTAGGTAATGAAGGGCTTTGACCACTAGGAGTTTGACCCTTCCTCTAGGAATCTGAAGAGTTTGGGGGAAACTAACTGAGGTGAATATAGGACAGAAGGGCAAATACCAAACTAGAGACAGATTGACCACTTAGGGGCCTCATTTTGTCTAGTCAAAGATTATAAAGGCCTGAACATTGATTGCGAAGGATGATTAAACATGGCTCTTCCTGGCTAAGAAGAGCATGGCACACTTTCCCCACAGGCACATTTTCAAAGATCCTTTGTCTTTCAGTTTGTGTTGTCTGTGCCCCTGATGTAACTAATCCATCCCAATTCCATTGCTGCCACTGTGGATGGGTTTTGTCTCGTGTTATGTTTTTCACAGATTCTCTTAAGTCCACCTGTTTTTAAAGGTTCTGGGTAGTTCTTGAATGGATTATTAAATTTGCCTCTCAAACCGTCATTTTTCATGGTGCTCCTATTGTTCTGCCTGGAATTAATCCCTTCTCACTTGACAAATGGCCTGCTCAAGCGGCAGTTGTCTTTCTGCTCCCTTCTTGAAGGCAGTGTTACTTAGTCATTTGATGAACATTTATTGAGCACCTACTATTTGCCAAGTACTGTTCTGGGTACTAGGAATGTATCACTGAGCTGGGCAGACAAGGTCCCTGCTCTTTCGGTGCTTGTGTTGTGAGGCAAGACAGGCAAACTAGTACACAATTTAATCCAAGATTGAAAAGTGTTCAAAGGGGCTTCCCTGATGGCACAGTGATTACAAATCTGCCTGCTAATGCAGGGGACGTGAGTTCGAGCCCTGGTCCAGGAAGATCCCACATGCCATGGAGCAACTAAGCCCATGTGCCACAACTGCTGAGCCCACATACCACAACTACTGAAGCCTGCGTGTCTAGAGCCTGTGCTGTGCAACAAGAGAAGCCACTGCAATGAGAAGGCCATGCACCACAACAAAGAGTAACCCCCGCTATCCACAACTACATAAAGCCTGTGTGCAGCAACAAAGACCTAATGCAACCAATAAATAATTACATAAATTTAAAAAAAAGTGAGGGACTTCCCCGGTGGTGCCAGTGGTTAAGAATCCATCTGCCAATGCAGGGGACATAGGTTCGATCCCTGGTCCAGGAGGATCCCACATGCCATGGAGCAGCTAAGCCTGTGTGCCACAACTAGTGAAGCCCACGCACCTAGAGCCTGTGCTCCTCAACAAGAGAAGCCACCACAATGCGAAGCCTGCACACCACAACAAAGAGTAGCCCCCGCTCGCCGCAACTAGGGAAAGTTCATGGGCAGCAATGAAGATCCAATGCAGCCAATAAAAAATAAAGTTCAAAAAAATAAAAAATATTTGTTAAAAAAAAAGTGAAGAGGGACTTCCCTGGTAGCGCAGTGGTTAAGAGTCCGTCTGCCAATGCAGGGGACACGGGTTTGATCCCTGGTCAGGGAAGATCCCATGTGCCGTGGAGCAACTAAGCCAGTATGCCACAACTACTGATCCTGCACTCTAGAGCCTGCGAGCCTGCATGCCACAATTACTGAAGCCCTCTCACCTAGAGCCTGTGCTCCACAACAAGAGAAGTCAAGGCAATGAGAAGCCTGCGCACCATAACGAAGAGTAGCCCCCACTCACCACGACTAGAGAAAGCCCGTGTGCGCAGCAAGGAAGACCCAACGCAGCCAAAATTTAAAAAAAAAAAGTCAAGAAAATAAAATGGAAAGGATAGAGAGTAACTGGGTGTCTACATTGGGTGGTAAGAGAGACCTTTCTGAGGAAGGTAGTTATGTAATGCATTTATGTGTCTACATGACTCTTCCACTATACTTAGTACCACCGTGAGCTATTATCTATCTATTCTTGGCTCTTAAATGATCAGTGACTGAATGAATTAGGTGGCTACTCCTCCCCTTTTCCAGTAGTCAGTGCACTACCTGAAACTCTTTCTTAACTCTCAGATCAAATAACTTCAAGCCTTCTGCAGGTTGTCTCTGCAGCTAAGGTAAGAGAGATGCGGTCCTTCCCCTAGAGAGGCTCACAGTCTCTGGGCAGGAATGTGATAAAACTTGCTTTGATAAATATTCTGTGCACCTGGACAGAGAGAAAGCAGGGTGTTTCCTGGGGAAGGCCACTCTTGGCAGCTTCCCTCCAGGTAGTTTAGTTACCCTAATCTGTACTCAGGAAAGCTGACTCACTAGTGAAGCTATATTGGTCCATAAAACCAGACTCCAGTGTGTTAATTTATGATGAGAAATATGTCTGGTGCAGTGGACTGCCTCATTGGCCTTAGTGTGTTTTCTTCATGTAATCCTATCACTTGGGAAGCCTAATGAAAGTCAAGAGACAGCTCCATGTATCAGAATGAGGGGAATTTATTTCTAGAGATGCAATTTTTACCATCATCAAATTATTCCTACCACAAGCCTGATACAGCTTTCCTCCCCACTTCAGTTTGCTTCCTATTGCATATTCTACTTAATATTTTATCTACCCCCAAATGGCACATTCTATTTTACTTTTTTATTTTTTTGGTAGCACCACACTGCGTGTCGGGGTCTTAATTCCCCGACCAAGGATCGAACCCGCACCCCCTGCATTGGAAGCACAGAGTCTTAACCACTGGACCCCCAGGGAAGTCCCTTTTTAACTTTTTTTTTCTTTTTAAAATTTATTTATTTAATTTATTGGCTGCATTGTGTCTTCGTTGTTGCGCGCGGGCTCTCTGTAGTTGCGGAGAGCGGGTGCTACTCTTCATTGTGGTGCGCGGGCTTCCTATTGCAGTGGCTTCTCTTGTTGCAGAGCAGGGGCTCTAGGCCCATGGGCTTCAGTAGCTGTGGCACACAGGCTTAGTTGCTCCTCAGCATGTGGGATCTTCCCGGACCAGGGCTGGAACCCGTGTCCCCTGCATTGGCAGGTGGATTCTTAACCACTGTGCCACCAGGGAAGCCCCCTTTTTTACTTTTTTAAGTAGTCACTCTAATTTCTATTATATTCCAGGCCTTGGGACCCAATACTTTTCTCTTTCAGATTATTTTGCTTATTGCTTTTGTTGAATCTATCCTATAGCTCTGGCTTGGGGGTAAGGATGGGGGTGAGTTTTCAAACTCACTGTCTTCCCCAAATGTGCTAGGATCCTCAGGCTACCCAGTTTATACAAATCTGTGTGACAGTGGTATCAGATACAGGTCTAACATTCCCAGTGTGCTAAATTATAGATGACCTATCTGTAGAAAGGTAGCGTTAAAAGCTTTTTTCAGGTTATGACTGAGGTATGTAAACATTAGGAAATCCTATAGGTCAAGGACAGAAGTCCAGTGAATGGAGACCCAGGGGTACGTTAAATGGCCTGTGACCGTCCACGCAGCAACTGAGGCTAGTTTTCAGAGGAGTGGTAATGGGGGCCTTCGATTAACATCGAGCCCTCCTTTTATGCTCTGAAGATGGGAGCCAGACTCTGTCAGGGAAGAAGAGATCGCCGCGACCTTCCGGCTAACGCCTAGTCCCGGTCTCCGAGCCTCAGGTTCCCGAATACAGAATGAAGGAGGCGACAGCTCAAGCTTGCTTCTCTGCGCATAAAACCCTTTGATTTCGTTGTAAAACTACACTTCCACGAAGCAGAGCATCGCAGAACAACGACAAGATAAACGAGGGGCGTACAAGAGGTGAAAATGCGCCTAACGTCAGAGTTACATCCCTCGTAACGCAAAGCGCAAAAATCCAAGCGGGCGCCCGTGGTCGCCATAGCAACGGCACAGGCTCGGTTCTGGCGCAGGGTTTCTGGGAATTGTAGTTTTCCCATCTTTTCGGGAGAGGAGAGTACCTGTCACCGACATCCTAGCACAGCCGCCGGGGCTGAATGCACGGCCCAGTGGAGGGGGTCGGCATATCCACAGTTAACAACATCTATAATACGAAACAATATATGTATAACAGGGCTTGTAAGACCTCAACAGAGGCCTAGTAAGTGCTCAGGAATTCGGGAAGCTTTCACAGAAGACGGCGCGATAAACGGTGTGGAAGCATTAGGCATTCACCTGGGAGACAGTGGGAAGGCAGCAAGGGGATGGGTGGGATCATTACAGCCAGAAGAAACTGCTCCTACAAAGTTTGGAAGCATGAGAGCAATTCTCAATGGCCGAGAACACCAGGGTGTTGAGTAACGATTGGTGAACAATGGGATCTGAGGATTTAGAAATGGGAAGAAATCAGATCACGGTCTTGAATGCCAAACCCAAGAATTTGGACTTTTTCTTGAATACACCTCACACACAGCCCAAACAATATGAATGACCCCCTCCCTTTGCGTCCTCCCTTATTTTGTTCATCTTTGTTTTACCACTTACTACAGCATTCTAGCTATGCCTCCCTCTCAAGCGCTCAACAAGGGTCATGGCCGTGAGATAAGAGCTCAGGAAGTGTTTTTTAAATGATCAGATTTGAGTTTTTAGAAAAGCAATCAGCAACAATAAGAAGAGAGGGTAAGAAATGAGCAAAGCTGGATGTGAAAAAACATCAGTTCAAAGTAAATTGTTTTTCCAGCCTGCAATTTTCCCTCCATCCAAGGGTTGAACTCTGGCAGCTCAAAGGCCATTTCCGTTGTGGGTTTTGTTTGGTCAGCACTTTAAAAAAAAATGAGTTGCCCTACATTTTTAAAGTGGAATGTTTCACATTTAAACAATAACAAAAGATTTCTGGCTTCTCTTGCAAATTTTGAAGAGTTGACAATTGGGGACCCTGCTTCTTGACAGCAAAGGAATGGAGCTGAGTCGCTGCTGCCCCCTTTAGACAGGACGTATGCTCTTCGGTTTGTCACATTCCCCACCACTCCTTACATCCCTTAAACCAGGGGTCCCCAATCCCAGACACCACAGACCTGCAGCAGTCTGTGGCCTGTTAGGAACTGGGCTGCACAGCAGGAGGTGAGGGGCATGGGAGTGAGTGAAGCTTCATCTGTATTTACAGCAGCTCCCTATCTCTTGCATTACCACTTGAGCTCCACTTCCTGTCAGCATTATGGTGAGTTGTATTTCAGTACATATTACTATGTAATAATAATAGAAATAAAGTGCACAATAAGTGTAATGCACTTGAATCATCCAGAAACAACCCCCCACCCCCACCCCCGGAAAAATTGTCTTCCATGGAACCGGTCCCTGGTGCCAAAAATGTCGGGGACTGCTGCCTTAAACTGAGGCCAAGTACCAGTTACCATTTATCATGATGCTTTTGTTTTCATTTTTCTTACAGTGAGCTAGCTCTGTTTGGCCCTGGAGGCGTTTAAGTTGCCCATCTTTGTACTAATCTATCCTGCCTGGTATATGAGGAGTGATTCAATGAAATTAATATTTTAAAAAGATTAGTCAGTGCCAAAAAGACTGAAGTGAGGAGCCGGGAGGCAGAAAGGAAGAAATAAATTGGACACCTATTGAAGGAATATTTGAAAGAATTTAGCCAGTAATTAAATATTGCATGAAAGATGAGGAAAAGGCAAAATAAAACTTCAGAGTCTCCTACTGAATGGCTGGGAAGGTGATATCACCAACATAAGAAAGTGGGCAGAGTGGAAGGGGTTGTGGTGCCTCTAGTATTCTGTGGGCAAGGGCCACGAGTTACCAAGTCCATAATCCTCCAGTATTGTGCTGCACATGCATTAGGTGCCCAGGAGATTCTAGCTGAACTGAAACTGATCTCAGGTGGGGTGTATATCTGATGAGGGAGGAAGGAAGGGAGAATTGGAATGATGGAAAAAACCAGTATGTTCTGGGACCTTAGGGATTTTCTCCAGAGTGGATGAACCTGGGGCTTGGGGATAGTTAATATGTTTTGGAGGAAATACCTATGCAAAAGTCCTGAAGCAGAGCAGGAATTTGGCAAACAAAAATGGAGATGGGGGGGGGGGGTGTCATTCCAGGAGAAAGGAGAAAAAAAAATCAAAGACACTGGATTGCAGGACTTTTCCTGGAATATATAGGAAGAGCAAGCTCTTGGTTGGGGCATTAGGCAGGGGATTTTGGACAATGAGGCTGGGAAGGTTAGAATGCTGGACTTTTCTAAAAAGTTTTGAGAGAGTACTTCACTTAAAAGTCTCAAGCCCCACAAGCCGCTGCCGCCGCCCCCAGCTCCCCCACAGCGGGGAGGGCGCCAGGTCACTGCATCCAGAGGTGCCCAGAAGGGCAAGGAGGCATAGCCTCCACAGCAGCAGCTGCACCCACCATGCAGAGCATCAAGTGTGTGGTGGTGGGCGATGGGGCTGTGGGTAAGATGTGCCTGCTCATCTGGTACACAACCAACGCCTTCCCCAAGGTTCAACAATTGTAACACCCAGACGGCAGTTGATGGGTGCACAGTGAACCTGAACCTGTGGGATACAGCAGGCCAGGAGTATGACTGCCTCTGCACACTCTCCAGCCTTCAGACCAACACGTTTGTCATCTGTTCTCCATTGCCAGTCTGCCCTATGAGAATGTGTGGCACAAGTGGCATCCAGAGGCGTGTCACCACTGACCTGACATGCCCATCCTCCTGGTGGGCACCAAGAAGGACCTGAGAGCCCAGCTTGACACCCTACAGCGCCTGAAGCAGCAGGGCCAAGCGCTGGCCAAGCAGATCCACGCTGTGCACTACTTCCAGTGCTCCGCCCTGCAGGAGGACAGCGTCAAGAAGTGTTTGCTGAGGCTCTCTGCACCGTGCTGAAGCCCACGCCTATCAAGCATGAGCAGTTCTGTGTCCTCTTGTGACCCTGACACTCAGTTTGGAGGCTGCCCCTGCCCCGTACCCCCCCACCAGTTGTGCCTTTGCGCCTTGGCCCCGTCTGCCCCCAGCTGTGACTTAAGGACTAATTCTGGCACCCCTTGCCAAGGGGGCTCCCCGAATGCCTTTTTCTCCTTAAAGAGGCCTACAGGGAAAAGGGCTTTGGGCCCTGCCCCACTCTGCTTGGGAACACTAGGTATTCTTGAGAGCTCACTCAGGGCAAGGTCGGACTCCACCCCAAGAAGCCAACCCAGTGCCACCTCCCCACTTTCCCTACTGACCAGCATATCCAGCTTTCCACACAGATGTTGCTGCGTATGGTCGTGACTTCTCTCAGGTCTCTGAGCTCTTAGCCATCCCTAACCTCTCCTTCACTGCTCTTCAAATTGCTCCCCTCTCAAGTGCCCTCTCCCTTCCCCAGAGAAGGAGCCACAGAATCCTAAAAAGATCAACATGCCCTAACCTACCCCCTTGTGCTCAGGCCTTTCCTATCCACTGACTGACTCAGCCCCACCCCCACCCGGCTCCTGGGGGCCCCTCCTGCCCCTATCAGCATCAATAAAACCTCTGACTCCAGTGGAAAAAAGTTCTCAGCCCAAACGTCCAATAAATAAATATTTATTTACAAGTTATTTATATGTACAACTAATGTAATATTATGTCCTTTATAAACATTCACACACAAACAAGAAATTAAAAAACACAAAAATTAGAAATATTCTAGTATTTTCTTCCCAGTGCCCCAAAGTATACCACACACACCCTATGTTACCCCCTACCCCCGTCCCGGCACCCCCCACCCCCACCCCTGCTTCGGAGCCCCTGCTGTAATCAAAGGGAGCCTTTGGAGGTTCTGAAACAGAGAAGGGGCATGGTCTCTGACGACTTTCCCGAATCCTCAAACTTTAAAAACCGAGACATCAAAGAACTGCAATCGCCTATAGAGCAGTTTCCACGTGCCAGGAAACGCCGCAGTGCTTTAATATAACTCATTTAATCCCCAAAGCAGCCCTACGCTGTATGTACCTATTATTGTCTTTTAAGATATTTTTCTCCTAAGATGAAACCGAGGCATAGTGAGGTTAAGAAATTTTGCCAGGATGACACAGAAGTGGCGGAGCCAGAACTGGAACCCACCCTGGATAGGTCCACACTCCAAAAGCTTAACCGCGACTCGAGGGGGAAGAAGGGGGATCCCTTAGTCAAGTGCCTCACCAATCACAACTGTCGTGAAAGTCCCAGGCACTGTGCGAGGAGACAGCAGGAAATCACTACCCCCGGGCTACCTCTCACTCAGTTCGCTAAGCAAGTTCGGCTCATCCTCACCGGAGGCCAACTCAGCCGGTCGCGCAGGCGCAGATCGATGGGCTTGGTCTCTATGGTTCCGGGGCGCGACGGCGGAACGCAGGTCGGCTCCGGCGTCGCGCTGCAAGCGTCGCGCTGCGGGCTTCCTTTGCGGCAGGCCTGCTTGTCGCCTGAGTATCGTCTAGTAGGGGCGGGCGGCAAGGAGACAAGGGCACCGCGGCCGGAAGGTAGGGGCTGCGTTTGTCTACGGGGCGATTGAGCCTAAGGAGCTTCCTTCCGAGATCTCTTTAACAGATTTCCCCTTGGCTTCTTGGGTGTGCGTTCTCCCTGGCCGTGTTTTCTGCTTTTCCAGGCCCCTTGGTCCACACAGCGAGTGTCACCGAAGCTTGTAGACCGCGCCTCTCTCGGTTAACTTAGCTTTCTGCCGAACGCATGCTTTGGCCTTCTGTTTGTTTCTTAACCTGAAGTCCACGCTCCTTGTCCCGGCTTGCGTGGCCCTGTGGGATTTGCCCCCCCCACCCAACCTCTTCAGCTCGTTTCATTCTTCTTCCCGACATGCACCCTGCGCTCAGCCACGTCTGGGTGCTCAGTGTCCCCCCAGACACACCTCCGGCTGTAACCCGTGCTGCGTGTGCCCTACTGGAATACTCTGTTCACTGAGCTTCACTTGGCAAACGCAACCCATCTCAAAGGCATTTTCCAGCCTCCTGGGCAGAATTGGTGCTTCCTCCTTCGAGCTTTACCTCTTGTGTTCTTCCATTGGGTTCCTAATTCCCCGTGTCTGTCCCCATTCTTAGGTGCTTAGGTTGCAGCTGCTCCCCTTCCCCCCCATCCGAGTGCCTGGAACGTTATTACTCACTAAATGACTGAAAGAATGGGTAGAAAATTTTAAAATTACATTTTTATGTAAATTCTACCACTCATAGGTAACTATGGACCTTTTTTTGTGCTTCCTTCCGGTGTTCTTTTGCAGGCAGGGTTTTTTTTGTTTGTTTGTTTTTTGTTTTTGGCATTATTGTACTCCCTCTCCCTTTTTTAAAATTTAATACTAAAATGTATGTTTCATGTGTATTATTCCGCCCCCCCCCCCCCCCCCCCGTTCTGCCAGGTAGGTACCGGATTTAATTATCCATTTCTCTATTGTTTCACTTTAAAGTTGTTTGAATTTTTTTTTAAAAGAATTACTGAGCTCCTACTTGGTCCCTACCCTCAAGGCACTCATTGTTCAATAGGGGAGACATTCATGTAGATAGTGCATTAGGTAGGGGCTTGCAAGTACTATGAAAAGTCGAGGATGCTGTGCTAACACAGGAAGAATATACTCGTTTCAGGATGGCTTCTTAGAAGTGTCATCTAAGTTGTATGGATCAAAAAATGTTAAGAAGTGTTTTTGTGCTTGTCCTTTTTTGTTTATTTCAGTTGTTTCTTAAGACCTATCTCAAAGAATTGAGATTACTGAGTCAAAATATAAACATTTTTTGACTTTTAATAAAAATGACCTCATCAATATAGAGGATTTTAATGAATTGTTTTTTAGTTCTATTTCTTTTTTTCCCTGAGTTTCGTGAAAGCACAGCAATTGCTCATCTACCATAAAGTGGAAGAACCTGTCTAACAAAAAAGTTTGGGGAGAAGAAATTGGGAGGATAGTATAAAATATCTTTCTAGAGATTGATTTTTCTCAGAATTTTCTCATT
The DNA here is from genome assembly GCF_030028045.1 of Hippopotamus amphibius kiboko. Classification (NCBI taxonomy): domain Eukaryota; kingdom Metazoa; phylum Chordata; class Mammalia; order Artiodactyla; family Hippopotamidae; genus Hippopotamus; species Hippopotamus amphibius. Next base: position 31,187,544 of record NC_080186.1, read on the forward strand.
TGATTGCAACTTTACAGCGTTCTTTCTTTTTTCTTTTTTTCCTGCATTTTAGCCATGCCTTTCTTTGATGTTCAGAAAAGGCTGGGCCTTGACTTAGACCGCTGGATGACAATCCAGAGTTCTCAGCAGCCTCGGAAGAATCCAGGTCGATGCCATGCTTTTGAGAAAGAATGGATAGAGTGTGCACATGGAATTGGTAGTATTCGTGCAGAGAAAGAGTGCAAGATAGAATATGATGATTTCGTGGAGTGTCTACTTCGACAGAAAACGGTGAGGGAGTGATGGAGGCAGGCACCGAATTACTTCCTCATTTCTTTGCGGCTACTTTTAAGTGCTTTTAATTGGTCATTGGGCATTAGCTTGCCCAGTGTGAACTGGCAAAACTTTTGTGGTGAAACACCTTCTCTACTTAGGTACCATGTCAAGGAAGTTCAAAGCCTTCAGATCTGAGAAGGGCCTATTGTTCCTCAGTGTTCCTCCTAATGTTCTCACATATTTTCCTTAGCATGGTATCCTGCTGCAGCCACCAGGTTAGAAATTGCATGGGTATATTTCCATTTTGTGCAGGCTATAAAATAAAGAGTACCAACCAGCCTTGGGTATTTGTCCTTGAAAATTTGGGGGTGACTGTATTTCAAATTCGTTGAACCCTCATTGAAGAAGAGATTAAAATCCTGTAGATCTGTTACATTGAAACTGATAAAACAATCTCTGGATTGATTTTCTTTGGGGAGGATGGAGGTGTTAATGAGATTGCTTTAGGTGAGCCTGACCAAAAATGCAGGAAAAAAAATAAGTTAATGGCATGGTGTCTACCTCCTCAGGAGTTGAATGAATTGCATTACATATAGGCCCCTGTTCTCCCTTGGAGATGAAATCTTTGGCTCTGGGTTGTTATTTTGCGTATTTCTGTGTTCCAGATATAACAAATAGAGATGTTTTTATTACTCTCTACTCCTTGGGGTTCAGGGGCACAATTTAGATTTTCAGTTAAATGTGTCTCAAAGTTATCTGTGTCAAAATTTTAAAATTTCTTGTCTTTTATAATGCTATTGGCATTTGGATAATGTGAAGCCAAATTTGGAGGGAATGAAGGGGTGTCGGGTAATGATTTTGTTTTGATCTCGAGGAATACTGATCATTGAGTAATATTGTAGTGTTACTGAGGGACAAGGAGTGGGTCATGGTTGGCCACCTACCAGCTATTTAATTCACAATGTCTTCTTTTCTACAGGACCCAGTTATTCCCTGCTCAGGTTAAGCCTTTACTCATTGTGGAAAATTCAAACCAAAAAGAGACAGTGTGATGAGGTGGGAAGAACATTAGATTGAGAGTTTGGAGAGCTTGATTTTGATGCTGGTTTTGTCACCACTAGTTTTGTGACTTCAAGCAGGTCATTTCTCTTCTAGTCTTGGTTTCCTTATCTGGAAATATGAAGTGTTGCTCTAAGGTCACTCCTTATCCTGTGAATTTATGAATAGATATGTTACCATTTTGTAAGTCATCTAAGTGAAGAAGCTAGTAAATCAAGGAATTAGAATCAAGCACTGTTCTAAGTTTTTAGAAAGTAATAATGCATATATTTCTCACAACAGTCTCCTGCTGAGATGCTTTACAATTATTTTCACCACTGTATGATTAAAAAGTTGAAGCAGGGAAGTATTAAGGCCATTACCTAAAGTCACATAGCCCAGTAAGAGGTGGAAATGGCACTTGAACCTGGCAGTGCTGGTTCCAGATCCTGTGCTTGTATCCAGAACACCAAATGGTGATTGGTTCTAGTTAGGAGAAAGATTTGGCGTATGGTGGTGTGATAGCTCAACCATGACTAGTCATTTGTTGGGAGACTCTTTAATAAAGAAATGTTAAGAATACAGGTTTTTAAATGCTTAATGTTTATATTAGTATCTAGGATGCCTAGGGTTTTTTTCTACTGTAGTTACATTCTAACTAACTCTTTAAAGTTAATGGGATATTTAAATGAATATACTACCTCTTTGTGCCTTTGTGAAAACCTAGTTATTAACTCAAAAAATATTTATTGGATCATCTATTATGTCAGGAACTATTCCAGGTACTGGAAATATAGCAGTGAGCAAAACAGCAAAAAGCCCCTGCCCTAATGGAGCTAATATGCAGGGCAGTGGGGCAGGGGTGGGGGTGACAGTGTAGGGTGGGATACAGAAAATTTACAAACAAGGTAAGAAGTAGTGTGTCAGGTGCTGATAAGTGCAGTGGTGAAAATAAACAGGAGAAGGATAGGAAGCACTGGGCATGGATGCTCTTTTAAATAGAATGCTCCAAAAAGAGCTCAGTGATAGAAGACATTTAAGCAGAGACTTTGAGATAGTGAACCACGTGCACATGAGGGAAGAATGTTCCAGGCAGAGGAAACAGCAAGTGGAAGGGTCTCTGAGCTGGAGCAGAGAGAGTTGGGGGAAGGATATTGAGACATAAAGTCAGAGAGGTGGGCCTTGTAAGTCATTCCAGGGAAGGATTCAGCTTTTCCTCTCAGTAAGATGGAAGCTGTTGGGTTTTGAGCCGAGGAATAGTGCCATCAGGATTAGTATGTCTGTTTTCCATGTCATAGAATCCATGAATTATCGCTCTCACACAATCTTGAATAGCATGGGTTTCATCTGTTGGGAATGTCCTACTGAGGAGAAGAGGTAGAACTCAGGGCTCTGCCTATCTGAGTGACTAGTAGCTGAGCACATACCAGGCCTTTCTTTCAGTGTGGTCCAGAGACCTCATTTGGCTATTTCTGCTTCATTCATACCCAGTGAACAGTCACCAGCAGCAGTGCCACCTTCACACAGAGAGGTTAGGAATACATAAGCTGAGATGATCTCATCTTTTAATATTTTGAAAGATTTTAATATGCACAAGTATACCTCTTAAAGCCTTTGGAGCTGTATTGTTTTTGTAAATACCTGTATTCCTATATATAATAGGAGCATTTTAGTTATTAGTTTTCAAGGAAATATTATTATATATACCAGAAATTTATTTGTTAAAAGCTTGGGAAATTGGTTCTTTAAAGATGGTATTAATCTCAGAGGCCCTCTAGGCTGAAAAGCGTCCATAGTTTAAAAATGAAACCAATTTTTTTATTCAGCTTCTCCAGCCCTCACTTTCCAGTGCTTATCTCCCCCGAGTTTAAATACTTTCTTCCTTTGACAGATGAAACGCCTGAGTGCCATCAAGATGCAGCGGGATAAGCTAATAAAGGAAGGGAAGTACACACCTCCATCTCACCTCTCGGGCAAGGATGACCTTCGGCCCTGAGCAGAGCAGCTGCCAGTGGTTAGAGGCTGATTTTCATGTTCTCTCTTCTCTGCTGGAAACTTTACATACTGAAAACCCCTTTGTGAAAGTGTCTAAAAATAAAGGATTGCTCTATTCTATTTGTTCTATTTTCTCTTGGATCATACCTCTCTATAATGAGGTTGCAGCCTATTTTTAAGTTTGGAAAAATGCCTTTGCCTTAAAAATTAGCATCTAGGGAATAATAAGCAGCATTTAATGAATGCTTACTATGTAGGTACTTTAAATATGGTACCTCATTTAAGAAGTTGCAGTGTTCCTTAGTGTTTGATTCTGGTTTATTTTCTGTAAAGCACCAACTTGGCTTGGGAGGGAGAGGCAGTACAGAGAGTGGTTGTGTGTTTACTCTAAGGTTCTGTGAAGTGTAACTTTAAAGCTAAGAAAATGCCAAGTTCAGATAACTTCATTTTGAAGAAGCAGTGCCATTGTTTCAATTTGTATGTGTGTTATATATTTGTGGTATATTAGTACATCTAATTCACATGCTTAGAAACATGTTTTTAAAAGAAAAAATTCAGATGTAGAAGGGAAAGTGTGAACCCTAGAAAATTAATATAAGTGTAATTAGGGTTAGGGTTATATAAGTATAACCCTATATTATACTTATATAAGTACTGAGACTATAATGGAAACCTCCGATATCCTGCAGCATTTTAAAGCTATTTTTTATTGTGTTAAAATACACATAACATAAAATATATCATCTTAACCATTTTTAAGTGTACAGTTCAATGGTATTAAGTACATTCACATTGTTGTGCAACCATCACCACCATCCATCTCCAGAGCTCTTTTCATCTTGGAAAACTGAAATTATATCCATTAAACAATAACTCCCTCTTCCCTGTCCCCCCCCCCCCCCCCAGCACCTGGCAACCACTATTGTACTTTCTGTCTCCATGATTTTGACTACTCTTAAGTACCTCATTTCAATGAGGAGAATCATACAGTATTTGTCTTTTTCTGACTGGCTTATGTTACTTAACATAATGTCCTCAAGCTTCATACATGTAGCATGTATCAGAATTTCTTTCCTTTTCATGGCTGAATAGTATTCCATTGTATGTATATACCACATCTTGCTTATCCATTCATCTGTCAGTAGACACTTGGGTTGCTTCCATGTTTTAGCTTTTGTGAATAATGCTGCTATGAATATGGGTGTATAAGTATGTCCTTGAGACCCAGTTTTCAATTACACTCCCACCAGTACTGCAGAAGTGTTCTAATTTCTCCACATCTTCACCAACATTTGTTATTTTCTGGGTTTTTTTGATAGCCTCCTGATGAAAGTGAGGTATCGCATTGTAGTTTTGATTTGCATTTCCCTAGTGATTATTGATGTTGCATCTTTTCATGTGCTTATTGGCTGCTTGTATATCTTGTTTAGATATATGTCTGTTCAAGTCATTTGTCCATTTTTGAACTGAGTTGGGGGTTTTTTGGTTGTAGAGTTTTAAGAGTTTTCTATATATTTGGGATATTGATTCCTTATCAGATATATAATTTGCAAAATATTTTCTCCCATCCTGTAGATTGCCTTTTTACTCTGTTGATAGGGTATAGTGTCTTTTGATGTACAAATTTAAAAAATTTTCCCAAAGTCCAATTTTTTATATTTCCAAGTTTTATAGTTTTTAGCTCATGGGTCCATTTTGAGTTGGTTTTTTAAAATAAAGTGTTAGGTAGCAGTCCAACTTCATTCTTTTGCATGTGGATATCCAGATTTTCCAGCACCATTTGTTAAAAACACTGTATTTTCCTCATTGAATGATTTTGGCACCCTCGTCATTTGGCCATATGTGTGAGGGTTTATTTCTGGACTTTTATTCTGTTGGTCCATATATCTGTCTTTGTTTTTTAATTTTTTTTTTTTTACAGTGTACAATTTAGTATTTTTTTTCTTATTAGTAATGTATATATGGCAATCCCAATCTCCCAATTCATTCCCCCCCAACCCTCCCTGCTTTCCCTACTTGGTGTCCATATGTTTGTTCTCTACATCTGGGTCTCTGTTGCTGCCTTGCAAACCAGTTGATTTGTACCATTTTTCTATATTCCACATATATGTGTTAATATACGATATTTGTTTTTCTCTTTCTGACTCATTTCACTCTGTATGACAGTCTCTAGGTCCATCCATGTCTCTACAAATGTCCCAGTTTCATTCCTTTTTACAGCTCAAGTAATATTCCATTGTATATATATACCACATCTTTTTTATCCATTCATCTGTTGATGGACATTTAGGTTGCTTCCATGTCCTGGCTATTGTAAATAGTGCTGCAATGAACATTGGAGTGCATGTGTCTTTTTGAATAATGATGTTCTCTGGGTATATGCCCAGTTGTGGGACTGCTGGGTCATATGGTAACTCTATTTTTAGTTTTTCAAGGAACCTCCATACTGTTCTTCATAGTGGCTGTATCAGTTTACATTCCCACCAACACTGCAAGAGGGTTCCCTTTTCTCCACACCCTGTCCAGCATTTACTGTTTGTAGATTTTCTGATGATGCCCATTCTAACCGGTGTGAGGTGATACCTCACTGTAGTTTTGATTTGCATTTCTCTCATAATTAGTGATGTTGAGCAGTTTTTCATGTGCCTCTTGGCCCTCTGTATGTCTTCTTTGGAGAAATGCCTATTTAAGATCTTCTGCCCATTTTTTTGATTGGGTTGTTTGCTTTTTTGATATTGAGCTGGATGAACTGTTTATACATTTTGAAGATTAATCCTTTGTTGATTCATTTGCAAATATTTTCTCCCATTCTGAGGGCTGTCTTTTCATCTTGCTTATAGTTTCCTTTGCTGTGCGGAAGCTTTGAAGTTTCATTAGGTCCCACTTATTTATTTTTGTTTTTATTTCCATTACTCTAGGGGATGGATCAAAAAAGATCTTGCTGTGATTTATGTCGAGGCGTGTTCTTCCTATGTTTTCCTCCAGGAGTTTTATAGTGTCTGGCCTTACATTTAGGTCTTTAATACATTTCGAGTTTATTTTTGTGTATGGTGTTAGGGAGTGTTCTAATTTCTTTCTTTTACATGTAGCTGTCCAGTTTTCCCAGCACCACTTATTGAAGAGGCTGCCTTTTCTCCATTGTATATCCTTGCCTCCTTTGTCGTAGATTAGCTGACCATAGTTTATCTCTGGGCTTTCTATCCTGTTCCATTGATCTATATTTCTGTTTTTGTGCCAGTACCATACTATCTTGATCACTGTAGCCTTGTGGTATAGCCTAAAGTCAGGAAGCCTGATTCTACCAGCTCTGTCTTTCCATCTCAAGATTGCTTTGGCTATTTGGGGTCTTTTGAGTTTCCATACAAATCGTAAAATTTCTGTTCTGGTTCTGTGAAAACTGCCATTGGTGATTTGATGGGGATTGCATTGAATCTGTAAATTGCTTTGGGTCATATAGTCATTTTCACAATGTTGATTCTTCCAGTCCAAGAACATGGTGTATCTCTCCCTCTGTTTGTGTCGTCTTTGATTTCTTTCATTAGTGTCTTATAGTTTTCTGAGTACATGTCTTTTACCTCCTTGGTTAGGTTTATTCCTAGGTATTTTATTCTTTTTGTTGCAATGGTGAATGGGATTGTCTCCTTAATTTCTCTTTCTGATCTTTCATTGTTAGTGTATAGAAATGCAAGAGATTTCTGTGTGTTAATTTTGTATCCTGGAACTTTACCAAATTCATTGATTAGCTCAAGTAGTTTTCTGGTGGCATCTTTAGGATTTTCTTTGTATAGTATCATGTCATCTGCGAGCAGTGACAGTTTTACTTTTTCTTTTCCAATTTGGATTCCTTTTATTTCTTGTTCTTCTCTGATTGCTGTGGCAAGGACTTCCAAAACTATGTTGAATAGTAGTGGTGAGAGTGGACATCCTTGTCTTGTTCCTGATGTTAGAGGGAATGCTTTCAGTTTTTCACCATTGAGAATGATGTTTGCTGTGGGTTTGTCATATATGGCCTTTATTATGTTGAGGTAGGTTCCCTCTGTGCCCACCTTCTGGAGAGTTTTTATCATAAATGGGTGTTGAATTTTGTCAAAAGCTTTTTTTGCATCGATTGAGATGATCATGTGGTTTTTAACCTTCACTTTGTTAATATGGTGTATCACATTGATTGATTTGCGAATATTGAAGAATCCTTGCATTCCAGGGATAAACCCCACTTGATCATGGTGTATGATCCTTTTAATGTGTTGTTGGATTCTGTTGGCTAGTATTTTGTTGAGGATTTTTGCATCTAAATTCATCAGTGATATTGGTCTGTAATTTTCTTTTTTTGTAGTATCTTTGCTGGTTTTGGTATCAGGGTGATGGTGGCCTCATAAAATGAGTTTGGGAGTGTTCCTTCCTCTGCAATGTTTTGGAAGAGTTTGAGAAGGATGGATGTTAGCTCTTCTCTAAAAGTTTGATAAAATTCACCTGTGAATCCATCTGGTCCTGGACTTTGTTTGGAGATTTTTAATCACAGTTTCAATTTCATTACTTGTGATTGGTCTGTTCATATTTTCTATTTCATCCTGATTCAGTCTTGGAAGGTTATACCTTTCTAAGAATCTGTCCATTTCATCCAGGTTGTCCATTTTTTTGACACATAGTTGCTTGTAGTAGTCTCTTATGGTGCTTTTTATTTCTGTGGTGCCCATTGTAACTTCTCCTGTTTCATTTCTAATTTTATTGATTTGAGTCCTCTCCCTCTTTTTCTTGATGAGTCTTGCTAGAGGTTTATTGATTTTATCTTCTCAAAGAACCAGCTTTTAGTTTTATTGATTTTTGCTATTGTTTTCTTTGTTTCTATCTCATTTATTTCTGCTCTGATCTTTATGATTTCCCTCTGTCTACTAACTTTGGGTTTTGTTTGCTCTTCTTTCTCGAGTTTCTTTAGGTGTCAGGTTAGATTGTTTATTTGGGATTTTTCTTGTTTCTTGAGGTAGGATTGTATCGCTATAAACTTCCCTCTTAGAACTGCTTTTGCTGCATCCCATAGGTTTTGCATCATTGTGTTTTCATTGTCATTTGTCTCTAGGTATTTTTTGATTTCCTCTTTGATTTCTTCAGTGATCTCTTGGTTATTTAGTAGTGTATTATTTAATCTCCATGTGTTTGTGTTTTTTACAGTTTTTTTTCCTGTAATTGATTTCTAATCTCATAATGCTGTGGTCGGAAAAGATGCTTGATACGATTTCAGTTTTCTTAAATTTACCAAGGCTTGATATGTGACCCAAAATGTGATCTATCCTGGAGAATGTTCCATGTGCACTTGAGAAGAACGTGTAATCTGCTGTTTTTGGATGTAATGTCCCGTAGATATCTATTAAATCAAGCTGGTTTATTGTGTCACTTAAAGCTTGTGTTTCCTTATTAATTTTCTGTGTGGATGATCTGTCCATTGGTGTAAGTGGGGTTTTAAAGTCCCCCACTATGATTGTGTTACTGTTGATTTCCTCTTTCATAGTTGTTAGCATTTGCCTTATGTATTGAGGTGCTCCTACATTGGGTGCATATATATTTATAATTGTTATCTCTTCTTGGATTGACACCTTGATCTTTATGTAGTGTCCTTTCTTGTCTCTTGTAACATTTTTTATTTTAAAGTCTATTTTATTTGATATGAGTATTGCTACTCCAGCTTTCTTTTGATTTTCATTTGCATGGAATATCTTTTTCCATCTCCTCACTTTCAGTCTGTATGTGTCCCTAGGTCTGAAGTGGGTCTCTTGTAGACAGCATATATATGGGTCTTGTTTTTGTATCCATTCAGCCAGTCTGTGTCTTTTGGTTGGAGCATTTAGTCCATTTACATTCAAGGTAATTATTGATATGTATGTTCCTATTACCATTTTCTTAATTGTTTTGTTTTTGTTTTTGTAGGTCCTTTTCTTCTCTTATGTTTCCCGCTTAGAGAAGTTCCTTTAGCATTTGTTGTAAGGCTGGTTTGGTGGTGCTGAATTCTCTTAGCTGTTGCTTGTCTGCAAAGCTTTTGATTTCTCCATCGAATCTGAATGAGATCCTTGCTGGGTAGAGTATTCTTGGTTGTAGGTTCTTCCTTTTCATCACTTTAAATATATCATGCCACTCCCTTCTGGCTTGCAGTTTCTGCTGAGAAATCAGCTGTTAACCTATGGGAGTTCCCTTGTATGTTATTTGTCATTTTTCCCTTGTTGCTTTTAATAACTTTTCTCTGTCTTTAATTTTTGTCAGTTTGACTACTGTGTGTCTTGGCGTGTTTCTCCTTGGGTTTATCCTGCCTGGGACTCTCTGCACTTCCTGGACTTGGGTGGCTATTTCCTTTCCCACGTTAGGGAAGTTTTCAACTAGAATCTCTTCCAGTATTTTCTCGGGTCCTTTCTCTCTCTCTCTCCTTCTGGGACCCCTATAATGCGAATGCTGGTGCATTTAACGTTGTCCCAGAGGTCTCTTAGGCTGTCTTCATTTCTTTTCATTCTTTTTTCTTTATTCTTTTCCACATCATTGATTTTCACCATTCTGTCTTCCAGGTCACTTATTCGCTCTTCTGCCTCATTTAATCTGCTATTGGTTCCTTCTAGTGTATTTTTCATTTTAATTATTGTGTTGCATATCTCTGTTTGTTTGTTCTTTAATTCTTCTAGGTCTTTGGTATACTTTTCTTGCAACTTTTTGATCTTTGCATCCAGTCTTTTTTCAAAGCCCTGGATCATCTTCGCCATCATTATTCTGAATTCTTTTTCTTGAAGGGTGCCTATCTCCTCTTCATTTAGTTGTTTTTCTGGGGTTTTATCTTGTCCCTTCATCTGATACAAAGTCCTCTGCCTTTTCATTTTCTCTACCTTTCTGTGTCTGTGGTTTTCAGTTCCACAAGATGAAATACTGCTGATACTGCTGTCTGCCCTCTTGTGGAGGAAGCTATCTAGGAGGCTCATGGGTGCTTCCTGATGGGAGGGACTGAAGGTGGGTAAGGCTGGGTGGGCGGAGCTCAGTAAGACTTTAATGTGCTTGTCCGCCAGTGGGTGGGGCTGTGTGCCCACCTTGTTGGTTGTTTGGCCTGAGGCCACCCAGCACTGGAGCTTACAGGCTCTTTGGTGGGGCTAATGGCAGACTCTGGGAGGTCTCACACCAATGAGCACTTCCCAGAACCGCTGCTGCCAGTGCCCCTGTCCCCTTGGTGAGCCACAGCTGCCCCCCACCTCTGCAGGCAACCCTCTAACACCAGCAGGTAGGTCTGGTTCAGTCTCCTATGGGGTCACTGCTCCTTCCCCCCTGGGTCCTGGTGAGCACACTATTTTTTGTGTGCCCTCCAAGAGTGGTCTGTTTCCCCCAGTCCTGTGGAGGTCCTGCAATCAAATTCCACTGGCTGTCAAAGTCTGATTCTCTGGGGATTCCTCCTCCCATTGCCAGACCCCCAGATTGGGAAGCCTGACTTGGGGCTCAGAACCCTCACTTTAGTGGGTAGACTTCTGTGGTATAACTGTTCTCCAGTTTGTGAGTCACCCACCCAGCATTTTATGAGATTTGATTTTAGCACGATTGCACCCCTCCTGCTGTCTCATTGTGGCTTCTCCTTTGTCTCTGGATGTGGGGTGTCTTTTTTGGTGAGTTCCAGTATCTTTCTGTCAATGATTGTTCAGCAGTTAGTTGTTGTTTCAGTGCTGTTGCAAGAGGGAATGCATGCACATCTTCCTATTCCGCCATCTTGAACAGTCTCTCCATATATCTGTCTTTATGCCAGTACCACACTGTTTTGATTACTGTAGCTTTGTAGTAAGTTTTAAAATCAGGAGTCCTGATTTGAGTCTTACAGCTTTGTTCTTTTCAGGATTGTTCTGGCTATTCAGGGTCCCTTAAGATTCTATACGAATTTTAGGATGGGTTTTTCTATTTCTGCAAAAAAAATTGGGATTTTGATAGGGATACCATTAAATCTGTAAATTGCTTAGGGTAGTATGGACATCTTAGTAAGTCTTCCAGTCCATGAACGTGAGATTTCTTTCCATTTATTTATGTCTTTAATTTCTTTCAGCAACGTTTTATAGTTTTCATTGTACAAGTCTTTCACCTCCTTAAGTTAATTCCTAAGTATTTTTTTAGATACTATTTTTAAATTTTTTTATTTTATATTGAAGTATAGTTGATTTACAGTGTTGTGTTTCAGGTGTACAGCACAGTGATTCATTTGTACACACACATGTATCTGTTTTTCAGATTCTTTTCCAATATAGGTTATTACAGAGTACTGGGTAGAGTTCCCTATGCTTTACAGTAGGTCCTTGTTGATTATCTATTAGATGCTATTTTAAATGGAATTGTTTTTGCAGTTCTTTTTTCCAGATTGTTCATTGTTAGTTTTACAGCATTTTGAGTCATATATGTCAGCTGTAAGGCTTGAATATAAGTTCTCCTCAAAAGGGAAAGTACATGGTGGCCTAGTCTCAAAATTGGAAATAGGGAATTTGGCATTTGAGCAGGGTCCTCCTTATTCCTTGTTTTAGCCAAGCAGAGTTTTTTTTAAAGTAATTATTAATCAATCACAATGGAGAAGGAAACTGGAGGCCTTCTAGCAAGATCCTGTGCTGTGGCCCTGTGTTAGGTTGTTTTATTGTGCTCTAAAAACAAACTTTTCTGAATTTTTTAAGTCCCAAATGGCTTTAGGTGCATATATATTTATGGAAAAGCAGAGGCCAATTGGAAATGTCGAAGAGGAAAGCAGAATGTTAATCAAGGCAATGTAGGTACATGCTCTTTCATTCAAAGATATATTTTATTCTTGAGCTCCAGGTTGTAGAATGAAGGGAAATCCCACAAGATTATACTTACCTAAAGGTAAAAAATGAGTGATAGAGAACACTTAATTGTGTTTCTTGGAAAGCATTGCCTTGATATCTTTACAGAGTATCAAAAGCCTTCATTTACTTCAGATACCCGTGAACAAACAGCTCTGGGACAAGCAACCCTGCCTCTTGTCTTTGTATATTTAGCAAACTTTGTGCCTTAATTGCTTTTTTTGAGAAAGTGGGACAGCAGTGTTATGAGCTGGTGAGAGCAAGGAGCCAGCTCCAAGACCCCTGATCTTTAAGCAATTGAATAAGAACAAGCAGAGTTTGGACTGTATCTTTTTGAACAACTGGGTTGAACTAGAATAGAACTGAGGTTGCTGGGGCAGGAGGGAGAGAAAGCTGTGAGGTCTTAGTTGTAGCATGTGGGATCTTCATTGTAGCATGGCTTCTCTCTAGTTGTGGTACACAGGCTCCAGAGCACATGGGCTCTGTAGTTGTGGCATGTGGGCTCCAAAGTGCATGACTCTGTCATTAAGGTACACAAGCTCAGTAGTTGTGTGTGGGCTTAATTGCTCTGCGGCATGTGGGATCTTAGTTCCCCAACCAGGGATCGAACCTATGTCCCCTGCATTGGAAGGTGGATTCTTTACCACTGGACCACCAGGGAAGTCCCCCAATGAATAACTCTTGCTTGGAATCCTGAAAGAGAGGGGATATTTCCTCTGGATTTAATGCTGAAGAGGTTTATTATTTATGCTGACAAGCATAAATAATGTAGCCGTGCACATTCTCGGGGGTGATTACATTCAGGGACTCTGTCAGAATTGACTAAAGAGGAACCCCAAATATCTAGAAGTACAACCAACACCTTCCCAGCTCAAATTCTAACAAGATCAAAAAGCAGCACCTAGGAAGGTTGGCATATGGGTTAATCACAGGTGAAATCAATCTAATTAAAGTGGCAACTCAGCTCCAACCCTACTCAGGAGGAATCTGAACTATCACTTCCTCTAATGGTTAAGAGGAAAGAGTTTTTACTTTTTGGGAAATAAACAAGAAGTATACTTTATTAGCTTCTGTTCTTTTAGAAACAGTATCTGGAATACAATGTGAAATTGAGACTTGCAAAGAAGCAAGAAAATGTTTGAAATTTATGAAAGTTTAAGAAAATTGTGACCAATAATCAAGGAGAAAAAGTCAACCAAACTATTATATAAAGAAATTTGTTATGAACAAATGAATATTCTAGAACTGAAAAACACAATGTCTAAAACTCACTGGATGGGCTTAAGAGTAGATTGGACACTGTAAAACAGAGACAGTTAATATGAAGAGAGATCAATAAAAGTGATCAAAACTAGAGAGAGAAAAAAGATTGTAGGGGGAGAAAAAGAGAATCAGTTATCTGTGGAATAATATAAAGCAGTTTTTGTTTTGTTTTATTGTTCTTTTTACCATGTGATTCCATTTATATGAAATGTCCCAAATCACAAATTCATAGAGACTGAAAGTAGAGTGATTGCCTGGCAGGGCCTGAGATAACTGCTAAGAGGTACAAGGTTTCCTCTAGGGCGATGAAAATATTCTGGAATTTTACACAGGCTCAGGCCAATTCTTCACTGTGCAGGACTCTGTGCAAGGCAGAATGTCCAACACATCCTCAAAAGGCCTGAAGTGGCCTCTCCATCACTGTGACAACTGGGCACCCTCCAGTCTACCCACTACCCCTTTCCAAACTGTCCCTTGGGGGAAGCACTACTCAGGTTTGGTGGTCACTGCTGGGGATGGAGAAGTGAAAGGCTGGGCTGGGCAGATCTCAGACTCTCCTTTCTGTTGTCCTCATGGCCCAAACAACTTTGTTCTACATCATCAGGGTTTTTCCTGAGCCAAGTCCAAAGTTCAGAAGCCCCAGAGTCTCAGAAGCTCTCTCAGAACTCCAGGAAAGGAAAGAAGCTCCCATTTCAGGCAGAGGAAAAATTTACCACCTCCTCTCAGATAACATGCCATGATGGGGCAACACCAGGTTTCCAGGAAATTGCTCCCCAAAGAATGTAGGATAGATTCATTAGTGAGTCCACCAACTCCACCATGACAGAGGGAAAAAAGGCATGTGATTAAGAGGAAAAACAGTAGGTAACCTGTGGGAGGAGTGAATGAGATGAAAGTCCTATGGCACTTTTCTATTGGCTGCACCCAACTGTGACCTGGTTCATCTTCATGTAAAGCAGTCTGGATATAATTGGCATCTCAAAAGGAGAGAAAAGCGCCAATACAGCATATGACATATTTGAAAACAACCTGCAAATGTAATTAACAAAACAATTCCATTTATAATAGCATCAAAAAGAATAAAACAAAAAATTTAATAAAAGAAAGGTAAAACTTATACTCAAAGTACAAAATATTAGTAAAGGAAATTAAAGAAAATCTTGTAAAGGCATTCAGTTCATGGATCAGAAGACAATGTTGTTAGGGTGGCAATACTTCTCAAATTGATCTACATATTCAACATAATCCCTATCAGAATCTCATCTAACTTCTTTGCAGAAATCAATAAACTGATCCTAAAATTCATATAGAATTATAAGGGGCCTAAAATAGCCAAAACAATCTTGAAAATGAAGAACAAAGTTGAAGGGCTCTCATTTCCCAATTTCAAAACTTACTACAAAGCAACAGTAATCGAGATAGTGTGGTACTGCTTTAAAGATACCTTTAGATCAATGGAATATAATTGAGAGTCCAGAAATTAACCCACATATCTATGGTCAACTGATTTTTGACAAGAGTGCCAAGATTATTTAATGGGGAAATAATAGTCTTTTTAACAAATGGTGCTGGGACAACTGGATAATCCACATGTAAAAGAATGAAGTTAGGTCACTACTTACCATATAGAAATTAGAGTATCTTTTCACAAACCCATTCTAGAACTGGATAAAATCACATTTCCACAAATTCATGGAAATCAACCAGTAATATAACTGCCTGACAGAATAAAAATCAACTTTAGAAAATAATAACAGAAGTCAGAGTCTCTACAATTTTTATAATTCACAATGTTCAATATACAGTAGACATGTTCACAGTAAACAGGAAGCATGACCAATAGTAAAGGAAAAGAGCAATCAACAGAAACAGACCCCAAGATGACTCGGAAGTCCAGTTAGCAGACAAGGACTTAAAAGCATCTATTAAAAATATATTCAAGGACTTAAAGGAAAAAATGATCATAGTGCATGAATAGATGGGAAATCTTAGAATAGAAATAAAAACAGAAAAAAAACCAAATGAAATTTTAGAATTTCAAAACTACAATAGCTAAAATTTTAAATTCATGAACTCACCTCATGTCACAGTGGTTAAGAATCCACCTGCCAGTGCAGGGGACAAGAGTTTGATCCCTGGTCTGGAAAGATCCCACATGCTGCGGAGCAACTAAGCCTGTGCTCCACAACTACTGAGCCTGTGCCCTAGAGCCTACAAGCCACGACTACTGAGCCCATGCATCGCAACTACTGAAGCCCACGTGCCTAGAGCCCATGCTCTGCAACAAGAGAAGCCACCACAACAAGAAGCCCATGCACCACAACAAAGAGTAGCCCCTGCTTGCCGCAACTAGAGAAAGCCTGCACACAGCAACAAAGACCCAATGCAGCCAAAAATAAATTTTAAAATAAATAGGTAAAAATAAAAATTTAAATTCACTAGATGGGCATAACAGTAAATTGAAGGCAGTAAGAGAAAGGTTTGGTGACGTTAAAGACAGATCAAAGAGAGATAGCAAAAAAGACAATAAAGGGAATCTCAAAATCAGATCACGTGAGAGAAGTCAGAGAGAAGAGAGTATATATACTGTATGATTTTATTCATAGGAATTTCAAGAACAGGAAAACTAATCTCTGGAATAGAAAGCAAAACAATAATTACCTAGAGAAGCAATTGGATAGGGATTAGATGGGGAAAAAAACAGGAGAGGACTTTCTGTGGTGATGGAAATGTTCTATATCTTGACTGTAGTGATGATTACATTTATATACACAATCATCAAAACTCATTTTTTGATTGTGCACTTAAGAGCTGTGTATTTCACTACATGTATGGAATTAACCTAAAAGAAGGCAGGAAAAAAAGGAATAGAACAAGAAAACAGATGAGATAAATAGGAAACAAATAGCAAAGTGGTATACTTAAATACAACCATATTAATAATTAAGAAATGGTAAATATACAAGTAAATGTAAAGGTAGCTTTTTTTCTTCTTTAATGTCTCTGAAAACTATAAAACAATGGGAGAAATTAAAGAAGACTGTGGTAGGCTGCTTCTAAAATGACTCCCAGTGATCCCATCCCCTTACATGTATGCCCTATGTAATTGCCTCTTGTTGTATGTAGACCTGATTTAGTGACTTGCTCCTAACAAATAGAATATGGCAAAAGTGATGGGATGTGTCTTCTGAGATTAGTTTACAAAAGAGTGTTAACTTCCATCTTGCTGGTTTTCTCTCTCCCTTCCTCTCACTCACTCTTCTCAATTGCTCACTCTGAGGAAGCCAGCTGCCACGTTTTAACCTGCCTGGGACTTTGACACCATCCCCCCTCACCACCACCGCCGAGCAATAACAAGGTGACACTCATCCATCCAGAGGAGGATTTTGGAAGAGAAGAAACTGATGAAAGGGGTTTTAAAACCTGTGTGTGAAGTCCAAGGCAGTCCCCTGAGTGACCCACACATCAAACTGAATAGAATCAATATGGCAAATATTTGAGAACTGAATTACAGTGTGAAATATCATGCAACTTTTCAGATTGGTCTCTAGTAGAACACAAATGAAGCAGACCAGAATAGCACTCAAGCACTCTGAAAATGAAATCCTCTTTGGAATGATAGCCCACAAAATTAAGCCAGGACCTGCACACTAAACTAAATAGGGTGACTGCCAGCTAAAATAGAAGATTTAAATAGGATCAGAGTTTTATAATATGAAAAATGCCCAGGTTTCAGTAGAAAATCACTCATCATGCCAAGAACTAGGAACTTGAATGAGAAAACATAATCAACAAATGCCAGCAGTAAAATAATTTAGATGTTGCAGTTATCCAACAAAGATTTTAAAGCAGTCATCAAAAAATGCTTCAACAAGCAATTACAAACTCTTGAAACAAAATAAAAATCTCAGCAAGTAGAGAAATATATAAAAGAACCAATCTAAAATTATGGAACTGAAAAATAGAGTAACCAAAATGAAAAATTCTCTGGATGGGCTCAGCAGCTGAATGAAAATAACAGAAGAAAGAATTGGTGAACTTGAAGATAGACAAATAGCACAGTTCTAGAAGAAAATATCATGGAATATATTTGTGATCTGGGGTTGGCAAAGATATTTGACAAAGAACAGAGAAATTACTAACCATTATTAAAAAGTTGATAAATTGGATTTCTCAAAATTAAGATGTTGTTCAACAAAAGACACTATTAAAAAAAATAAGTAGGTAAGCCAAGATTGGGAGAAATCTTCAAAATACATATATCTGACAAAAGTCTTATATCCAGGGTATGTATATATGTGTGTGTTGGGGAGAGGGGGAGTAAACACACACATATGTATGTATTTCTTATATTTCTGCAAATCTATAATTAAAAGGCTAACAACCTTGAGGTTTTTTTGTTTTTGTTTTTTTGTAATGGCAAAAGATTTGAATAAACACTTCCACAAAAGAAGATATACAAATGGTCAATGAGCACATAAAAAGTGCTCAATATCACTAGTAATCAGGAAAATGCAAATTAAAACTATAGTGAGAGGAAGTTCCCTGATGGTCTAGTGGTTAGGATTCAGTGCTATCACTGCTGTGGCCTGGGTTCAATCCCTGGTTGGGGAACTGAGATCCTGCAAGCTGCACAGTGCAGCCAAAAAGAAGAAAAAAAAAAAAAAATACTGAGATACCACTTCACATCCATTGGAATGGCCAAAATTAAACAAACAAACAAAAAATTGATAACATCAAATGTTGGTGAGGATGTGGAGCATCTGGAACTCTCGTGCATTGCTGGTAGAAGTATAAAATGGTATTGCCACTTTGGAAAACTATTTTCCAGTTTTGTTTTTTATTTTATTTTATTTTATTTTTTATTTTGGCTGCACTGGGTCTTCATTGCTGCACACAGGCTTTCTGCAGTTGTGGTGAGCAGGGGCTACTCTTCATCGTGGTGCACTGGCTTCTCAGTGTGGTGGCTTCTCTTGTTGCCGAGCATGGGCTCTAGACGTGCAGGCTTCAGTAGTTGCGGCACATGGGCACAGTAGTTGTGGCTTGCGGGCTCTAGAGCACAGGCTCAGTCGTTATGGCACATGGGCTTAGTTGCTCCGTGGCATGTGGGATCTTACCAGCGCAGGGATCGAACCCATGTCTCCTGCATTGGCAGGTGGATTCTTAACCACTGTGCTACCAGGGAAGTCCTTTTCCAGTTTCTTATAAAATTAAGCATACATTTACTACATGACCAAGAAATTTCACTCCTAGATATTTTCTCAAGATAAATGAAAATATATGTTTAAACAAAGTTGTACCTGAATATTCACAGCACCTTTATTCATAATAGTGAAAAATCCAGATGATCATCAGTAAGATAAACTGTGGTACCCATATGATGAAATACTATCTGGCAATAAAAATGAATAAACTATAGAAACATGCAAAAACATGGATGAATCTTAAAATCTTTATGCTTGAGTGAAAGAAGCCAGACACAGAGTGCATATTTTATGATTCCATTTATACAAAACTAATAAAGACAAATGGAACTTAGAGTGATAGAAGGCAGAGCAGTGGTCGTGGGGAGGGAGGAGGGTAGGGGAGTGACTGGAAACCAACACAAGGGAAACTTTTAGCGTTAATGGAAATATTCTATATTTTGATTGTGTAGTTGCATGAATGTTTACATTTGTGAAAACTCACAGAACTATACACTTTAAAATGTGTGCATTTTATTTGTGATTTTACTTCAATTAAAAAAAAAACTTGGGCTTCCTAGGTGGCGCAGTGGTTGAGAATCCGCCTTCCAATGCAGGGGACACGGGTTTGATCCCTGCTTCGGAAGATCCCACATGCCACGGAGCAACTAAGCCCGTGCGCCATAACGACTGAGCCTGAGCTTTAGAGCCCGTGAACCACAGCTATTGAGCCCATGTGTTGCAACTACTGAAGCCCATGCGCCTAGAGCCCATGCTACACAACGAGAAGCCACGGCAATGAGGAGCCCGCACACCACAATGAAGAGTAGCCCCCACTCACTGCAACTAAAAAGAAAGCCCGTGCACAGCAAAAAAGACCCAACACAGCCAATAAAATAAATTAATTAATTAAATTTATTTATTAAAAAAATCTTGATTTGTTGGACTTCAAAGCTTACAGTTTAGAAAAGTATTGAATCCACATCTATCTATCTGTATTCTCTGGTCAGAGCATTGTATTTTGAAGATTTCTCCCAATCTTGGCTTGCCTATTCACTTTTTAAATAGTGTCTTTTGATGATTTATCAATGGAAATAAAAAAATAATTTTGTCCTTTGAGGGTCTTCCAATTTAACTATAATTCAAAGCACAATAGGACAAATACTACTGGAGAGGCACTTTATTATTTTATTTTTCCTTTTTTTGGCAGCATGGCTTGTGATCTTAGTTCCCCAACCAGGGATGGAGCCCGTGTCCCCTGTAGTGGAAGCATGGAGTCTTAACCACTGGACCACCAGGGAAGTCTCCCCTTGGAGAGGCACTTTAAAAGGCTCTGAAGAGGAGGTCTTTCCTGAATTACCCCCTACTGAGGTTTATAATTAAGTCACTTAAGCCTATCTGACGGATGTCCTAACAGGAAGGGGGTTTGGGAGTGGATCATGTCTAAGTTTTCTTCCAACACTAAAGTTCATCTATCTATGAACTTCCAGCTCATCTAATGCAGTTGCATTGAGGCCTTGAAAGATGGGGCAGGATTCCCACTGGTAGACTTGTGAGAATGGCCAGTTTGGCAGAGCATCGCGTGGGCAAAGGTGTGATTGCTGGAAGCACAAGGTCTGCTCAGAAAAGAGCAAGAGTTTCGTCTTCAGAGTGGAGGTTAGAACAGTGGGGAGAAAACTAAAAAAGTGGGTGGGGCCCAACGAGGGCCATGACTGTCAGGCTGGAGACTTTTACCTAAGAGTACAGAGTTCCAGAAATATCTGGGAAAGAAGGGGCAGCAGAAGGAAGGCAAACAGGCAATAAATTTAGTCCTTTCCCTATATGCATGTCCCTCTTATTAGTGCTTACCTATGGGAAAAAGGTTGCAGATCTGAAAGATGCAGTGTTACTCAAAATCAGTGCTGCATTTCAGCAGTCCCCAACCTTTTTGGCACCAGGACCAGTTTCAATGGAAGACAGTTCCTCCCCCCCTCACAGGGGTGGGGGTGGGAGGTGGGGGTGGTTCAGGCGGTAGTGCAAGCGATGGAGAGTGGCAGATGAAGCTTCCTTGCTAGCCACTCACCTCCTGCTGTGCGGCCACGTTCTTAAAAGGCCACAGACCAGTAGCGGCCTGGTGGTTGGGGACCCCTGCTGTATTTGACCTAAAGCAAGTTCCTAAATGTTATCCTTGGTCATATGAAAGACAGCATGAAGATCAGCCTTTCAAAAGGAATTTAGAACAGCACTTCCTAAGTGTGCTGTAGAGCACTGCCTCTGTGGGATGTCAGTAGGTATTCTTTGTGGGAGTTGTAAGAGGTCAAATACATTAATTCCAGGTAAGCCAAGTTATTATTTTTTTAACTATAGAATGTCTTAGAACCTTAACTATGCTAATATGTTTTGTGAATCTCCAAGAAAAGGATGGAATATAGCATTGCCCAGTTGTTTTTGGAGATAGAACCCATTTTTGATGAAGCATCTCCTGGGTGCAGTGTTCTATTATACACAGTTTGGAAAACAGAGGGATAGACATTTCTTCTTCTTCTTCTTCTTCTTCTTCTTCTTCTCCTTCTCCTCCTCCTCCTCCCCCTCCCCCTCTTCCCCCTCCTCCCCCTCCCCCTCTTCCCCCTCCTCCCCCTCCCCCTCTTCCCCCTCCTCCCCTCCCCCTCCCCCCTCCCCCTCCTTCCCCTCCCCCTCCTCTTTCTCCTTCTCCTTCTTCATTTTTGGCTGCATTGGGTCTTCGTTGCTGTGTGAGGGCTTCTCTAGTTGTGGTGAGCGGGGGCTACTCTTTGCTGCAGTGCATGGGCGTCTCATTGAGGTGCTTCTCTTGTTGTGGAGCACAGGATCTAGGCCCATGGGCTTCAGTAGTTGTAACACATAGGCTCAGTAGTTGTGGCTCGTAGTCTCTAGAGCGCAGGCTCCGTAGTCATGGCACACAGACTTAGTTGCTGCAAGGCATTGTGGGATCTTCCCAGACCAGGGATTGAACCCATGTCCCCTTCATTGGCAGGCAGATTCTTAACCACTACATCACCAGGGAAATCTGAAATTTCTTATCCACAAGGATGAAGAAGAGATTGGCCAACCTAACTTTTTATTCAAGGCATTGGATTAAGCATGAAACCAAGTACAAGATACTCTGTTGGGCTTGGAAGAGTTAAAGGTGATAGAGCATGGCCCTGTCCTCGTGGAGCTCACAGTACGCTGAGAGAGAAGATGTGGGCACAAACAATCAGTTCATGGTAGAAAGTACTTTTCAGTTATGTGAGGGAAACACATCTGCCTTGAGAGTGATCGTGCCGCCCCACTGGTGCCTGCAGGTTTGGGCACTGAAATGGCAGAGCTGATCAGGCTCTTATTTGAATCCATAAAGAGAAACAGAACATTTTTAGGCCTCTCCTTGGACCTATTGAAACTTCCACATTACTGGGATCGCCAGTCTGGCTGGAGCCACCAACACAGCATTCTTTGCTGTTTTAGAACACAAAGCTGCTTCCCCTCAGGGCTTCACTTTGCAGCCATTGAGAATCCAAGGCTTTTGCTGACTTACATGTTTCTGTGGGCCAACTGGCTCACTCTGTAGGGCTTCCACAAGAATGGGCTGGGAGCTTAACTCTGGGTCATGTCCTGATTAGGGGTTTCTCAAGAGGCGGAATGAGCTAGCTGTTTCCTGAGATGAGAGAAGGGAATTTTTTTTTTTCTTACTGTAAACTGCCCGGAACAATCTGTGCTAAAGCAGTTTTGTGCTGGGAGAGAGAGCATTTCGGCAATGATGTAGCAGAATCCTTAAGGATTCCACCAGTGGCTCTTTTTCTGGTGTCACATCCAATCTTTTTTGTGCCCAGCATTTCCTGGAGATCAAACACAAGTTCTGAAACAGAGATAGTAAGTCCAGACTCCTATGGTAATGTAAGAACTAGCAATACCAGCCTTTTGTCAGTATAAATAGAGTCATTGCAAGAGGAGCAGGACCTGTGGTCAGCTCATTACAGTGTCATTACATAAGCTCCAGCCAATTGTTACCAAGCAGAAGTGCAGGCCAGGATGACTTAGCTTCCAGTGTTATATGAAAAACCAGAAGCCTACATTTTTATGGGAAATATGTGATTTTCAAGTGTTGCCTTTAATTTTTTTAAGGATGTGGAAAAACTTCCACTTCTGGAAAGATGGAATAGATATATTTTTCCCTATTCCTTCTACTAAGCTCAGATAAAAATTCTGGACTATATTTAAAAAACCACAAGACTCTGAAAGGGAAGAGAGCAGACTGGCTAGAGACCTCAAGACCCAAGGAAAGACTCAGCAGTGAGTTCCCTGAGTTTTCTTTTTGCCTCATGTATGTCGGACTGGGTACTGGAGAAGCCAGCAACCAAAAAAATGCCAATGGTACAAACAAAAGTCCAAAGAAAAGCCTGATTTCTCTGGTCAAAGGACCAGAAAAGGAGCAGCCTAGAAAGACAGACAACCTTTAGACAATATTCCCTCTACTCCAGCCCCTCTTCTACCCCCATCAGACAAGGTCAAGTGGAAAGCCTAGACCTCTAGCCTCCCCAGGCTGTAATGAGGCCTTGCCCCTCCCCTCTAGGGTGGTGCCAGAAGTGGCCTACTCGGGACTTTCACCACTAATTAGCAATAACAAGTCCATCTTTCCCCACAATGCCAATGAAGGAAGTAAGGAAGAGCCCCTTCCTCTCTCAGCCAATGTGATATCAGTGAAGACCTACTAGGAAACTTTAACTTCCACCTTTTCCCAGCAGTAGGTGTCAGCAGAGGCCAGGTGGAGAACCTGGACTTGCACGCCCACCTGGCGGTAATGAGGCTGCATCCCCCCTTTCTCACAGAAGCAGTGTTGAGGAGGCCTACTAAAACATAAGCTACAAATAAGACCCAGAGACTTATGACATGATATCCAAGATTCCCAGGTCTTAATCAATGGTCACTTATCGTACCAAGACCAGAAAAATCTGAACTTGACTAAGAAAAGACAAACTATAGACCCCAAAACCAAAATGACACAAACACTCTAATTATCTGGAAAGGATTTGGAAGCAACCATCATAAAAATGCTTCAGTGTGTTCAATGACAAACACACTTGGAACAAATGAAAAAATAGAAACTCAACAAAGAAATATAAAGCCTCAGCCAAGCAATATAATATGTAAATAAAAACCTGGGACTTCTCTGGTGGTCCAGTGGGTAAGACTCCGCACTCCCAATGCAGGGGGCCAGGGTTTGATCCTTGGTCAGGGAACATGCATGCCACAACTAAGAGTTTGCCTGCTGGAACTAAGAAGCCTGCATGCTGCAACTAAGTCTGCATGTTGCAGCCAAAGATCCCACATGCTGCAACTAAGACCCACCCCAGCCAAAATAAATAAATAAATATTAAGAAATTAACATGAGACAGAATATATAAATAGAACAAAAAAAAAGGGAAAACTAAAAAAATACTTTAAAAAAGAACCAAGTGGACATTTTAGATCTAAAAAAATAAAATAACACACAATGGAATGTTAGCCACAAAAAAGAAAATCTGCCATTTAAAACAACACGGGTGGACCTAGAGAGTATTATGCTTAGGGAAATAAGTCAGACAGAGAAAGACAAATACTGTATGTTATCACTTATACATGGAATCTAAAGAATAAAACAATTGTATGTATATAACAAAACAGAAACAGACTCACAGATACAAAGAACAAACTAGTGGTTACCAGTGAGGAGAGGGAAGGGGGTAGGGGTGAGATAGGGGTGTGAGATTAAGAGACACAAACTACTATGTATAAAATAAATAAGCGGGACTTCCCTGGTGGTCCAGTGGTTAAGAATCCACCTTTCAATGCAGGCAATGTGGGTTCAATCCCTGGTGGGGGAACTAAGATCCCACATGCTGCTGGGCAACTAGCCCCATGCACTACAACTATGGAGCCCACATGCTCTGGAGCCCAGGCACCACAACTAGAGAGAAGCCCGTGTGTCGCAGGGGAGACTCCTCCCTGCTGCAACGAAGATCCCACGTGCCTCAACTAAGACCTGATGCAGCCAAAAATAAAATAGATAAATAAATATTTTAAAAAAATAAATAAGCAAGAAAGGTATATATTTTACAGCACAGGGAAATATAGCCATTATTTTGTAACAACTTTAAATGGAGCATAATGTGTAAAATATTGAATCACTTCAACACCTCTCTCTCAGCAATTGATAAAACTATTAGAATATCAATAAGGATGCAGAACTCAACCCCACCATTAACCAACAGGATGTAATCAATATTCACAGAACATTCTACACAGCAAAAGCAGCAGAATATACATTCTTTTCAAGTACCTATGAAACATACCAAAGCCAACCATATCCTGGGTTATAGAACAAACTTCAACAAATTTAAAGGAACTGAAATTATACAGACTATATGACTACAATGGACTCAAACTAGAAATCAGTAACAGAAAAACAGAAAAACAATCTCCAGAAATTTCTCCAAACACTTGGATACTAAGTAACACATTTCCAAACAATCCTTGAGTCAAAGAGGAAGTCTCAAAGGAAATAAAAAGTTTGTTAGACTGGATGAAATTGAAAATGCAACATATCAAAAATTCTGAGTCAGAGCTAAGGTAGTGCTGAAAGGGAAATTATACCCCTAAATGCTTATATTTTTCTAATGTAAGGAAAAGTCTCAAACCAACAATCTAAGCTCCTGGTCATTAGAAACTTACACATCTGAAGAATATTAATTTAGCTGCTCTAGACATTTCATCGCAAAATAGAAAGTGAACATTTGCTTGGTTTTTATTGAGTTATTTTTCTTTTATTAAAGAATGACACAAGAAAAAAAAAATAATCTAAACTCCCACCTCAAGAAAGTAGAAAAGAAGAACAAAGTAAACTCAAAAAAAGCATATGGAAGGAAATAATAAAGAGCAGAAATCCATAAAATTGGAAAAGAAAAACAATATAGAATATCGATGAAACAAAAAAGCTGGTTCTTTGAAAAGATCAATAAAACTAACAAACCTATAGCAAGACTGACAAAGAAAAAGAGAAGACAGGAATTCTTAATATCGGGAAAAAAACAGAGACTGCCGCTAAAAATTCTGCAGATATCAAAAGACAAGGCAATACTGTCAACAATGTTACACGCATACATTTGACAACTTAGACGAAAAGGACCAGTTCCTCAAAAAGCACAAACTACTACAACTCACCCAATATGAAGTAGATAATTTGAATAATGTTGTAACTATTAAGAAAATTGAATTTATAATTTTAAAACTCCCAAAAAAGAAATCCCCATGCCCAGATGGTTTCAGTGCAGAATTCCACCAAATATTTAAAGAAGAATTAACAACAATTCTGTACAATCTTATCCAGAAAATAAAAGAGAGGAAATATTTCCTAACTCATTCTATGAGGCCAGTATTACCTGACACCAAAACTAGAAAAAGGCAATAGCACCCCCCCCCCCAAAAAAAAGACAATTACAGACCAATATCCTGCAAGACGGAGTTAGATACAAAAATCCTTTACAAATTCCTAGCAAATAGAATTCAGCAATATAATAAAAGATTATACACCATGACCAAGTGGGGTTTATTCCAGGGGTCCAAGGCAAGTTCAACATTCAAAAATCAAAGTAGTCCAACAAATGAGCAGACTAAAGAAAAATAAATTGATACAAAGTACCTGACAAAATTCAATACCCAATTATGATAAAAACTCTCAAAAAACTAGGAATAGAGGGGAATTTACTCAACTTGAATAAGCAGTATCTACAAAAATCTACAGCTAACATCACACTTAATATTGAAAAACTGAATGCTTTCCCAAGAATGAAAACAAGGTGGATAAACAACAAGGTCCTACTATACAGCACTGGGAACTATATTCAATATCTTGAGATAAACCATAATGGAAAAGAATATTTTAAAAGTGTATATATATGTGTGAGTGTGTGTAACTGAGTCACTTTGCTATATGGCAGAAATAACACAACATTGTAAATCAACTATACTTCAATTAAAAAAAAAGAATGGGAACAAGATAAGGATGTCCACTCTTATGAATCTTACTCAATACTTCTAGCCAATGCAAAAAAGAGTAGGAAAGGAAATAAAAGGCATACAGATTAGAAAAGAAGAAATAAGATTGTCCTTGTTTGTAGATGACATCATGATCAATGTAGAAAATCCCAAAGAATTAAAAAAAGAAAATTCCTAGAACTAATAAGTGAGTTCAGCAAGGTCCCAGAATACAAGATCAATATTCAATAATCAATTGTATTTTTAATATGTTAGCAATGAACACATGGAGACCAAAATTAAATAAAAAATACAATTCCAGGGACTTCCCTGGTGGTCCAGTGGTAAGACTCTACGCTTCCACTGCAGGGGGTGTGGGTTCCATCCCTGGTCAGGGAACTGCATTCCTGCATGCTGCACAGAATGGCCAAAAAATTTTAAAAATTAAAAAATATATACAATTCCACTTAAAATCACTATAAAAGTGCTTTGATGCAAGTCAAATAAAATATGTACACAACCCATATAGTGAAAACCAAAAAATGCTTCTGAAAGAAATCAAAGAATATTTAAATAAGTGGAAACACATTCCATATTTATGGATTGCAAGACTTATCACTATAAAGATATTAATTTCTCCCAAATCAATATACAAGATTAATGAAATCCCTATCAAAATCCCAGCAGGATTTTTTTGGTAGGTATAGACGAGATTGTTCTAAATTGTATATGGAAAGGCAAAGGAACTAGAATAGCCAAACGATTTTGAAAAAGAGGAAAAAAGTGGGAGGAATCACTATATCCAATCTGAAGAATTATCATATAGCCACAGTAATCAAGCTATGCTCTACTGGCAGATGGAGAGACACAGAGATCAGTGGAACAGAATAGAGAACCCAGAAATAGCCTCATGCAATTCAATGGAGGAAGAATAGGAAACAACAACAAAATACCCAACTCTACCACTCAAACCTCACACCTTATAAACAAACGAACTCAAAATGATCACAAATTTAAATATACAATTACAAAAACTTTCAGAAGATAACATAGGAGAATATCTTTAGGACCCAGGGCTCAGAGAAGATTTCTTAGGCATGACACCACAAGCACATTCCACAAAAGAAAAATAAATACACAAATTGGACTTCATCATAATTAAACACTTTTTGCTCTGTGAAAAATCCTGTAAGAGGATAAAGAAAAGAAAATACAGGGTGGGAGAAAATATTTGCAAACCATATATCTGACCAATGATTCTAATCTAGAATATATAAAGAATACTCAAAACGGAACAGTAAAAAAACCCCAAAAATCTAACTAGAAAATAAACAAACACTTGAAGGGACATTTCACCAAAGAGAATATAGATGGCAAATTAGTGTGTGAAACAATGTTCAATATCACTAGCCACTAGGACAAGATAAATTAAGACAATGATGAGTTATCCCTACACACACAGGAGTACAGCTAAAATAAAAAACAGTGACAATATCAAATGCTGGTTAGTATGTGAAGAAACTGAACCATATACATTGCAGGAAAGTAAAATGCTAGACACTCTGTAAAACAGTTTGACATTTCCTTTAAAAACTAAACACATATTTGCCATACAATCCAGAAATTGCACTTCTGGGTATTTATTGCAGATAAAAGAAAACTTATGTCCACATGAAAACCCATAGGCGATTGCTCACAGCAGCTTTATTTGTAATAGCCCCAAACCTGGAAGCAACCAAAATGTCTCTCAATTAGATGAATGGTTAAACAAGTGTGGTATATCCATATCATGTGCAGTGGGTTAAATGGGGGCCCCTCAAAAGATATGTCCACCTCCTAACTCCTAGACCTGTGAATGTGACCTTATTTGGAAAAATGTTCTTTGCAGTATGATTAAGTTAAGGATCTCCAGATAAGATCATTCTGGATTATCTCAGTGGGCCGTAAATCCAATGACAAGCATCCTTATAAGGGACAGAAGAGAAGACACAGACACAGTGGAGAAGCCTGTCTTGAAATGGAGGCAGAGATTAGACTTCTGCAACCACAAGCCAAGGAATGGCTGGAGCCAGCAGAAGCTGGAAGAATCAAGGAAGGACTCTCCTTTAGAGCCTTTGGGGGAGTGTGGCTTTGATGACACCTTGATTTGGGACTTCTGCCCTCCAGAACTATGAGAGAATAAATTTCTGTCAGTCTTAGCCTCCAATTCTTTGCTAATTTGTTATGGCAGCTCTAGGAAACAAATATACCATGGAATCCTCTGCAGCAAGGACGTGGACCAAACTTGATACAGCAACAACTTAGATGGATCTCAAGGGCTGATGAAAAAAGCCATCTCAGAAGGTCACATACTGTATCATTCCATTTACATAACATTCCCGAAAGACAAAATTATAGAGATGGAAAACAGATTAGTGGTTGCCAGGGGATAGGAATGGTGGGGGAGGGGTGTGACTACAAAGGGAGCTCCTTGCGGTGACTGAACAGTTCTCTACCTTGATTGCCATGGTGGTTAACTGACTACAAAGGTGATAAAATGACACAGAATTATCTATTCACAACATATATGTGTAAATTTCCTGTTCTTGCTGTTGTACTGTAATTATGTAAGATGTAATCATTGGGGAAAACTGAGTGAAGAGTACATGTGACCTTTCTGTACTATCTTTGCAACTTCCTGTGAATCTATAATTATTTTAAAATAAGTTTTTAGAAAGTTTAGGAGCATGAGAGACCTTTATGTGTTAATGCACATGTTTTGTGTTTTGATTGTGGTGGTGGTTACATGGGTGAATACAGCTCTCAAAACTCATCTAACCAGACTCTTAAAATGGGTGCATGTTATTGCATGTAAACTGCACCTCAGTAAAGTTGGGGTATGTTAAAAAACAACAAGTTTTTTTCTCTTCTGAGGATGGTATCTAGATGCATTCAGAATGGTCCAGTGTTTGACATCTTTGTAGGTGCTCCTACAACACAATCTCTAACAAAACTAGGTCCTGAATCCCTGGTACATAATAGAATTTTTTACCTTTACACCGAGAAGTTTGGGAAAGCACCAAAATCCACATGCGATGTGTACCCAGGCTGACTTCAAGGACTTTGCGCTGTGAGATGTAAAGTTCTCGTGAGGTTTTCTAACTGAAAACATGTCAGGAGGGCCTGTGGTGGTCGCATGTATGCTGAATGTGTCCATGATGGGATCAAGCATGCTTTCCTTATTGAGGAGCAGAAAAATCATTGTGAAAGTGTTGAAGGTACAAGCACAGAGTCTGAAAGCTAAATTTTAAAAAATGAAGCATTTTTGAGTAATCAAAAGTCAAAACAAAAACAAAAGCAAGACAAAAAGACAAAAGTATGTGGATCAAACAAAATATGTTTTCAACCTGAGTTTTTCTAGGCCAACACTGGTATATTCTACCTTTTGCCCCCTCCCCAGTACCTTACAAATCAACATCTATTATTGAGCACTTCAATGCAAGGGTTCCCTTGCTTCTCCAACATCTGATAGGGAATACAAATAGGTCAGCGGTTACCAATGAAGGTATGTAGCAGCCTGCTGGAGAGGAGGTAGAGGCTCTGGCTTCCAGCCTAATAGCATAATTTAGATTGTCTCTTGCTACCATATCTGGAGTCATTCCCTCTCCTTGTGGTCCAAGGACTAAGCACATAAAACTAGCCAACCTTAGGTTATATCCTCTTTGTCCTGGAGAAAAAACGCTCCAGGACATCAGAGAAGAAAGTCTGGACCAGGGGCAATTATTGTTTGTATCAGTCGGATTGTTATTTCTCTTTCTATATTTTGTTTCCCTATTAGGCTGTGAGCTGGAGGGCAGCACTTTCCTATGTCTTTCTAACCCTCTCCATCCTTACAACCCAGCAGCCACTCAAGAATCCTTTGCCACTGATGAATTGTAATGCTGTTGTCCAGGGGAATACACAGCTATTTATGATTTGAAAGGGAAATTCATATTTAAGAAAAAATTGTTAAGTGGACTTGTTTTATATAAAGACAGTAGGTAAAACACTTAAATGGAAGCCTTTCCCATCCCAGACCAACCTACTTAGCTTCAGACCATTTATCATTTTAACAGCCAAAGACCACTTCTAGGAATAGATCCTAGAGAAATAATAGCAGGTGTACATAAAAATACGTGTAGAAAAATATCTGTTGTAGCATTGTTTGGATTTAACAAATTAGAAATAATCAAAATGTCAAAGAGGAAACAGTAAAATAGATTATGGCATTCCCCAAATGTCATACTAAGTAGCAACAAAAAAAAAGGAGAGACAGACCTTGAAAAAGTTTTACGTTAAAAGAAATGCAAGACTGGACTTCCTAGGTGGCACAGTGGTTAAGAATCCGCCTGCCAATGCAGGGTACGGGGGTTTGATCCCTGCTCCACCAAAATTCCACATGCCACGGAGCAACTAAGCCTGTGCACCACAACTATTGAGCCTGTATGCTGCAACTACTGAAGCTCACGCACCTAAAGCCCATGCTCTGCAACAAGAGAAGCCACCGAAATGAGGAGCCTGCACACCCCAATGAAGAGTAGCCCCCACTCGCTGCAACTGGAGAAAGCCCATGTGCAGCATCAAAGACCCAACACAGCCAATAAATTAATTAATTAAAAAAAAAAAGAAATGCCAGACATCTAAAATAACGACCAAAAACATGACTGGCAAAAGATTTTAAAAAAAAAGAAAAGAAAAAGAAAATGCAAGTTTCAGAGTTCAGGTATATTACATACACATATTTACTTCTAAATTATCTATATAAGTATATTTATGTGAACTTGGGGAAAATTCTGGAAGATATACAATAACACTTTGACAATAATGGATCTGGGGATCTAGGACTAGAGGCAAATTTTTACTTCTTACTTCAGGGAATTTTTTTTTTAACTAGTAGGATTTACTAGTAGGAAATACTCTTAGACCCATGAAAAGATGCTCACTCTCACTCACTCAGCCATGCAAGCCAAACTGCACTGGCATTTCAGTGTTCACCTTTCAGACTGTCAAGGATCAAAGGTTTTGGTAATATTGTTTTGGTCAGAATATGTTAAGCAGATTTTACATACTTCAAGAGGGAGTATGAATTGGTATAAGCTCAACA
This sequence comes from Hippopotamus amphibius kiboko, assembly GCF_030028045.1. Taxonomy (NCBI): domain Eukaryota; kingdom Metazoa; phylum Chordata; class Mammalia; order Artiodactyla; family Hippopotamidae; genus Hippopotamus; species Hippopotamus amphibius. Next base: position 31,219,211 of record NC_080186.1, read on the forward strand.
CAAGTAATTTGGGAATATCTATGAAAATTATAAATGCATACACCTTTTGACCCAGGAATTTCCCTTCTATAAATTTATATTTCAGATATGACACATGTGAGAATTGACATATATGCAAAGTTATTCATGGCAGCATCGCAATAGCAAAACACTTGAAATCACCTAAAAGTCCACCAATAGAGTGCTGGTTAAGCTAATTACATACATCCATATAATGGACTAACACGCAGCTGTTTATTTGTTCTTCACTGAATTGATTATTATGGTCAAGAAATGCAATGTCTTGATTATCTTAGGCTTAGCTTACAAGATCCTTCCCACTGGGCTGGGGAAGAAGCCCTGAGCTTGAATCCTGGACCTTTGTTTCTTTCCTATAACCAAGCCTTACCTTGAGCCAGTTCCAGGCACTGGGCCCCTGCCTGGTACTCTTGTCTGATTTCACTTCCGTGCCTTCCCTCTGGTTGGGCTTTGACCAGCCCTTTCAGGGGCTAGAGTTTATTCATTCATTCAACAAATATTTATTGAGCACTATTATGTGCCAGATGGTATTCTGGAGGCTGGGGGTAAAGCAGTGACCAAACAGGCACAAATTGCCTTCATAGAACTTACAATCTCCCTTGGAAACAGTCCCCATGGCTGAGCTCCATTTTCTGCCGCTTATGTCCACAGCCCATTGCCCAAACGAGAAAAGACCTGCAAGGCATCTCTCTTTATTCCTGACACCTAAAAGACAGTGTGGCATCATAGAACACAGTCAGTCTGGGGAGCTTATGACTTGGGGCAAATCTTCCCTATGGCACTTACAAGCTATGAGACCTTGCACAAGCCACTTATCCTTTCTGAGCTCTGATTTCCTCATCTGTGAAATGGGGTGATGACAGCACATTAACTTGTAGGGCTGTAAGACTGAATATACTGATATTTGCAAATCATGTAGCACCCTGCCTGAACAGTAAGGGTTCAACACATGGTAGATGTTTGAGTTTTTATGTCAGAACCAGGAGCCTTGTGCAGAGCGCTTGGAAGGGAGAGTGACTCAGCATCCAGGAACTGGGACAAGAGAATAGGAGAGTGTAAAGGAGAAGCAGGCTCTCAGCAGCCATCCCCAGCCAGAGCACAGGAGCTCAGAGTGGATGGAGAAGTGGCAGATGGTGGGTGGCAGCCCTGCCAGGATCATCTCTGGTCCGGGGCGGGATGGGGGGTGGGCTGGGTCTGAGAGAGACTAGCAAAGAGGAGTGGGCAGCAGGGCTGAGGTAGCACGCAGGTCCCAGGAAGCCAGATGGCAAAGGGACGGGGTGACGGAGGGCTGGAACAGAGGCAGCCAAGTCTGCCGCCACCACGTCCCCTGCCTTCAACCCTGCTTACTCTCCCTCCACTCCACAGCCAGTCCCTCCTGCCTCTTCAGGAACCTCACATCATCCATATGCCATTCTTTCCAACCTCTCCCTCTTTATTACCTCTTCAGATTAATAATTGAACATGCTCAAATCTTTCCCTGCTTAAAAACAAATAAGCAGGACTTCCCTGGTGGCTCAGTGGTTAAGAATCTGCCTGCCAGTGCAGGGGACACAGGTTCGATCCCTGGTCCGGGAAGATGCCACATGCCGTGGAGCAACTAAGCCCGTGTGCCACAACTACTGAGCGTGTGTGCCACAACTACTGAAGCCCATGCACCTAGAGCCCATGCTCCACAACAAGAGAAGCCACCACAATGAGAAGCCTGCAAACCGTAATGAAGAGTAGCCCCTGCTCACCACAACTAGAGAAAAAAGCCCACATGCAGCAATGAAGACCCAACACAGCCAAAAAAACAAAAACAAAACAAACAAAAAAACCCACCCCAAAAAACCCCAAACAAACAAGAAAAAGCAAACTCCAAACTCCACATCCCCTCTGTCACTACTCTACTGTTCCTCCTTCCTTTCACTGCCAAACTTCTCCGTCTCCTTTCCAGTCCTCACCTCACTCCAGCCTGGCTTCTCCCTGCAAAAACTCCACTGAGCCTGCTCCTGCCCAATCACCAAGAACAATGGAAGACTTGCTGTGCATCCTGGTGCAGGCCTTCTATGTCTCTGGGCCTCTAGTCTGCAAATGAGAAACTGGAGAGGTAGCTTGCTTCCCTGTGCAGCAGAGGAGGGATAGAGAGCCTCACACTGCCTCCCCTGTAACAGGAAAGAGCAGGATGATAAGGAACACCTGCACTGCATTTCATGTCGCAACAGGACAGAACATGGTCCCTGCTCAGAGCCCTTTAGTGGTTTTCCAGTCACACTCAGAATGAGTCTCAAATTGCTTGTACAAGGTCTCCCAGGGACTAGCTCCTGCCCTTCTCTTCAACCAGCCTCTTCATCTATCACAGCACCCACTTACCCCTCACTCCTTTCCGTCCCTCCTGGCTCTCCTCAAACACACAGAACGTATTCTTGCCACTCCTCCTTCGGCACCTTTGCACTTACTGTTCCTTCGCCTGAAACGTTCTTCCTCTCCGTTCTCCAGTGCAGAATCTACTAGCCCTGGTGGCTCCTGAGCACCTGAAACGTGGCTACTCCAAACTGAGATGGGCCATAAGTGTAAAATGTACACGGGATTTTGAGGACTCAGTTCCCACAAAAAAAGAATTTAAAATCTCCAATTAATGCTTTTTATATAGATTGCATTCTGAAATGATAATATTTGGGGTATGTTAGAGATGTAGGATTGTTGTGAGGACTGAATACGCCAATATTTGAAATATATTATTGAAATATATTGTTAAAGTTAATTTTACCTGTTGCTTTTTATTTTTTTTTAAATAGACTTTCTTTTTTAGAGCAGTTTTAGGTTCACAGCAAAACTCAATTGAAAGTACAGAGAGTTTCCGTATACCTCCTGCCCCCATAAATGTACAATCTCCCCCACCATCAACATCCCGCATCCTGTTACCTTCGATGAACCTGCACTAACACGTCATCATCTAAAGTCCTTCGTTTACACGAAGGCTCACTTTTAGTGTCGTACATTTTATGAGTTTTGACAAATGTGTGATGACATGTCCACTGCCCTAAAAATCCTCTGTGCTCTGGGTATTTTTCCCTTCCTCCCCCAAAACCCTTGGCAACTACTCTGCTTTTTTACATTTTTAATGTGCTACTAGAAAATTTAAAATTGCCCGTGTGACTTGCAGTGTATGTCTATTGGAGTCTAGATGGTCACAGGGCTGCTCTCTTCTTCTGTTCAGGTCTCTGTTCAAATATCACCTCCTCCATGTGACTCTCCCTGAACACCCCCACCCTATTTAAAATATCAGCTCCCGTGGGAGTTCCCTGGATGTCCAATGGTTAGGACTTGGTGCTTTCGCTGTGGTGGGCTGAGTTCAATCCCCGGTTGGGGACCTGGCTGGGGAAGCAAGATCCCTCATCTTTCTCCCAAACTAAGATCCTGGCCGTCCACAGCACAGCCAAAGGGGGAAAAAAAACAGCTGTCACCGTCATGTTTTCCTTTCTACTTTATGCTTCCTCCCAGCACTTATTATTAACTACACTATACTGTCAATTTAGTTATTTGTTTAATATCTGTCTCCCCTATTAGAATTTGTTTTATGAGGGCAGAAATGTATTTGGTCTTGTTTACCACTGTATCCCCAACTCTTCTAACAGTACCTGGCACACAGTAGGCTCCCAATAAGTACGTGTTTAATTAATTAATACGTTTAATTGTCACAAAATCCAAAGGTCTCAAGTCAAGTAACTGAAATGACAACAGGGACGATGACAACAAGAAAAGCAACAGAAAAAGTGCCTTCTGGTAAGTCTCCTGAGAGCAAGGAATCTTTACCAATCTTCTTTGTGTCTCTGGTCTGAAGTGGTCCCAGGTCCCTGCCAAAACCAGTTCCCGTGGCCAAAGGGAAACCCATCACTGATTGGCTTAGATGTTGTCAATTTCGTTCCTTTTCTTTTTCTTTCTTTCTAAAAAAATATTTATTTATTTATTTGGCTGTACTGGGTCTTAGTTGCAGTATGTGGGATCTTTAGTTGCAGCACGTGGGATCTTTAGTTGCAGCATATGGGATCTAGTTCCCTGACCAGGGATCGAACCCCTGGCTTCTGTGTTGGGAACACAGAGTCTTAACCACTGGACCACTCGGGGAGTCCCTTCATTCCTTTTCAAGTTCAACTTTTCAACCAGTCCCTTCTTACTGAATGTGGCCTCTCCATTGTTCCATGGCTCTCCTAGTTTTTCTCTTACCTCTCTGGGTTCTTCTCTTCCACCTAACCCTTAACTGTTGATACAGCTCTGAGCTCTGCCCTCAATCTTCTTCTCTCCTCACTCTTCCCACTTGCCCTGGGTGAGTACAACATGGATTCACTTTCTATCCTTATTCAGACAACTCCCAAATCTATTTCCAGCCCTGGCCTTTCTCCTGAGCTCCAGGCCTGGAGATCTCCACTGGGTAGCCCAAGGGCACTTCAAAGGGAACATGTCTAAAAATGAACACAGCATCTTTCTCCCAAACCTGCTCCTCCCTCTATGTAACCTTAGAAAATGACGCCACTATTCTGCCTGAGACAGAAATCTGGAAGTCACTCTTGACACCTTTTCTTCCTCACCCTCCAAGTCTAGTTCATCCTTAAGTCCTGTTGATGCCATTCTATATACCTTTGACTCTATGCACTGTTCCCCATCGTCACTGCTATCACTATCATTCAAGATCCTGTCCAGTCTTGCCAGGACACAGAAGGACGAATAAGTGACCTGGAAGACAGAATGGTGATCATCACAGATGCAGAAAAGAATAAAGAAAAAAGAATGAAAAGAACTGAAGACAGCCTAAGAGACCTCTGGGACAATGTTAAATGCACCAACATTCGCATTATAGGGGTCCCAGAAGGAGAAGAGAGAGAGAAAGGACCTGAGAAAATACTAGAAGAGATTATAGTTGAAAACTTCCCTAACATGGGAAAGGAAATAGCTACCCAAGTCCAGGAAGTGCAGAGAGTCCCAGGCAGGATAAACCCAAGGAGAAACATGCCAAGACATATAGTAGTCAAACTGACAAAAATTAAAGACAGAGAAAAGTTATTAAAAGCAACAAGGGAAAAATGACAGATAACATACAAGGGAACCCCCATCAGATTAACAGCTGATTTCTCAGCAGAGACTCTGCAAGCCAGAAGGGAGTGGCACGATATATTTAAAGTGATGAAAGGGAAGAACCTACAACCAAGAATACTCTACCCAGCAAGGTTCTCATTCAGATTCGACGGAGAAATCAAAAACTTTGCAGACAAGCAACAGCTAAGAGAACTCAGCACCACCAAACCAGCCTTACAACAAATGCTAAAGGAACTTCTCTAAGCGGGAAACATAAGAGAAGGAAAGGACCCACAGAAACAAAAGCAAAACAATTAAGAAAATGGTAATAGGAACATACATATCGATAATTACCTTGAATGTAAATGGACTAAATGCACCAACCAATCTTGCCAGGACACATTTAAATGTCTTCTAACTGGCACCTATCGGTGGCTTTCTCACACTCAATTTAGCCTTCCTATAGTCTATTCTTCTACAGCACCCAGAGTGATTTTTCTCTAGAATGCATATTGGATGAAGTCGTTCCCTGTTTAAAATGTTAGAATGGCTACCATCAAAAAGACAAGTGACAACAAGTGCTAGTGAGGATGGGGAGAAAATGGAACTCTTGTGCACTGTTCATGCGAATGTAAATTGGTGCAGTCATTATGGAAAACTATATGAAGGTCCCTCAAAAAATTAAAAATAGAACTACCGTATGGTACAGCAGTCTCACTCTAGGTATACATCCAAAGGAAATGATAACAATGTAAAAGAGATATCTTCACTCCCAAGTTCACTGCAGCATTATTTACAGTAGCCAAGATATGGAAACCATCTGAGTGTCCGTCAGTAGATGAATGGATAAAGAAGATGTGGTGTATATATACAAGGGAATATTATTCAGCCATAAGAAAGAAGGGAATTCTGCCATTTATGACAATATGGATGGACCTTGAGGGCATCGCGCTAAGTGAAATAAGCCAGACAGAGAAAGATAAATACTGTACAGCATCACTTATGTGTGGAATCTTAAAAAAGAAAAAATGTCAAACTCATAGAGAGAGTAGAAAAGTGGTTGTCAGGGGCTGGGGCAGGGACGGGGGAAATAGGACGAGGTTGGTAAAAGGGTACAAACTTTCGGCTCTAAGATGAACAAATTCTGAAGCTCTAATGTAAAACATGGTGACTACAGTTGATAACACTATGTTGTATAATGGGAATTTTCTAAGAAACTATAACTTAAATGCTCTCACCCCTCCAAAAAACAAAAATAAAAAGACAAATATGTGAAGTGATGGGTGTTAAATAGATGAGGGGAATCCTTTTACAATGTATATGTATACCAAGTCACCATGATGCACACTTTAAATATTTTACAATTTTATTTGTCAATTAAACCTCAATAAAGCTGAAAAAAAAATCAACTCTTCAATGACTTCACAAAGAACTTGGGAGAGAGTCTGAAAGCCAACATTCTCCATTATCTCTCCCGACTACTTCTCCAGCCTCATTTTGGACAACCTACCCCCTAGCGCTCTTTATGCCAATTTTTCTGAACTGCTTCAATTCCTTGAGCACCCTATCCTCTCAGCTTCAGGTCTTTGATCCATTTGATTCAAGCTTTCATTCATTCAGCAAGTATCTGCTGAAAGCCTACCATGTGCTCGACACTGTAGAGATACAGCAGTGAAGAGCATAGACACGGTCCTCCCTCTCATGAAGCATCTTGGAGGGGGAGATAGAAAATAAAGAAGTAAACACATAAGCAAGATGATGGCAAAATAATAAATGTTATGAAGGAAATGAAACAAGGTTAAAAGGAAGTGGCTATTTTAGATGGGTGGTCAAAAAAGGCCAAAAAAGTGACTTGTAAGCTGAGTCTTGGATGATGAAAAAGGCACCAGTTATGCAAAGATTTTAGGCAGCAGGTGGGGTGGGGAATTCCAGGCAACCAGAACAGCTTCGCGAAGCCCTAAGATGAGAATGAGATTAGTTTATTAAAGGAACAGGAAGAAAGTCTGATTTGTTGGAATCCAGTGACCAAGGAATCTTGAGATTAGGTCTAAGCAAGGGCCAGATTGTATAAGGCATTATGGACCATTATATGGAGTTTATATTTTATTCTAAGTGCAAATTGGAACTGTGTGTGACATGACATGATTTATGTTTAAAAAGATTCACTTTGGCTGCTTTGTGGATTGAAATGGGGTGGGAGCCAGAGTGGAAACAGAAGTGATTCAGAAGGCAAGCGCAGTTATCCAGGTGAGCAATGGGTTAAGGTAGTAGGAGGAAAATGAAAGAAATGGATGAATTCAGGATACGCTATGGAGACTAAAGGTCTGTCAGAGCTTTCTGATGGGGATGAGGGAATGAAAGAAAGAAAAATCAAGAGTAACTACTAGGGACTTCCCTGGTGGCGCAGTGGTTAAGACTCTGAGCTCCCAATGCAGGGGGCCCTGTCAGGGAACTAGATCCCACACGCATGCCACAACTAAGAGTTCACATGCCACAACTAAGGAGCCCTCGAGCCACAACTAAGACCTGGTGCAACCAAATAAACAAATAAATATGAAACAAACAAACAAACAAAAGAGAGTAACTACTACATCTTTGACTTGAGTAAATGGGCAGGTAGTGGAGCCATTTTCTGAGATGGCCGAGACTGGGAGAGAAATAGTTTTGTCGGTGGTAGAGGGCAGATATCAAGAGCTCTGTGTGGGACATCTTGAGTTTGAGATGCCTATGAGACATCCAGGTGGGGGTGGGGATGTCAAGGAGGCAGTTGGATGTGAGTCTGGGGCTAGGAGGAGAGAGATGAGAGCTGGAGCTACAGATGGGACCTAAGTCTGAATGTCATCAGTGTATGGATGGGGGCATCGATCAGAGAAAGATGGGAGAAAAACATTTTCGGCAGAGCTTAGAAATCTGTAAGGTCCCTCCCAGTTTGGGGATTCTGTGCTACTTCCTCTGTTTGGATACTTGACCTTTACAGGGCTCCAGCCTCTACCCATGCTCACATTTCATCTTCACCTTCAGTTGGACACCTGTCGGATTCCAGGGGGTCCAGAGGAGCAGGTGGAGATAGAGGACAGCAGCGCAAGGAAAAGCCACTGTTGAAGAGCAAGATTTTCCATGAAGCTGGATGACCAAAAGCTTCCGTTGGAACAAGAACCTAGAAGGACAAGGATGAAATGCCTGGTAAAAATACTTGGCCTCAAGCTTCTAGAAAGTGTCCCTTCTCTGTGCTCCTTCCAAGGCATCCTATACTTTCCCCATCTCAGCATGAATCAGTGGAAGTATAATTGCCCTTTTGCTTATCTATCTCCCACCTAGGCTGTGAGCAACACAAGGACAGGGGCCATATTTGTCCAGTTCATTTTAAAAATGAATCAGCACAAAGCTTAGTGCTTGGCACTGAGTCGATGCTTAATTAGTGTTTGCTGAACGGATGGGTTAGAGAGTAAGTGTCATTCTTCTGATGTGTCTGGAAAGCTGGTGGCCCAAGCAGCAATCTGGGAACCTAGTTCAGGACTCCAAATAGTATAAAAAGTTGTTTTGTTGCCCCTCTAAGGAGAGAACCCTGCTCAAGTGTATGGGGTGTGAGGTTCCCTAGTTCCAAGGCCACTAACTTCTTCAGGGAATTAGCACAGACTTTGAGCTGGGACAGTAGAGGGGAACACGCATCAGGCCCAGAGGACATTTTAGAAGGGAATAATTATTTTTTTTCCTTTACGCCATGCTGTGCAGCATGTAGGATCTTAGTTCCTCAACTAGGGATTGAACCCGTGCATTGTGAGTGCGGAGTCTTAACCACTGGAGCGCCACGGAAGTCCCATAGAAGGGAATAATTTTTAAATGCCTGCCCCCTCTACCACCCTGTGAATCCTCAAGGACAAAGACCTGACCGGATTCACATCTGTGTTCCCGACAGAACTCAAAACTGTCCCCAGCACATAGTATTCCTCAATAAAAAACTGCTGAAATGAACCGAAGCCCAGTAGCCCAAGGTTACTGGCCAGCTGCCAGCTGCAAAAAGTTTGGCACATCTCACTAGCAGCTCCACCCCAGGGCACCACTGCTGGAGCTAGAGCCCCAGGGAGACACAACTGAATGTCCTATGTCCTAAGTCCAGAAGTTTCCGGAAACTTCACCTTCTCACAGCCCACAGCATGAATAATTCAGGACAGGACTGGTGGTCAGATTTGGGAAGGACATTGAGGTTGGAGAGGAGGAAAACCTTTCCGTGTTCTCTAGTCAGAGAGGCTGGGACTGCAGGCATCCTAGGGGACTTGAGAGCGCTCTCCTATGAGCTTCCCTCAGCTGGCCCAAGGCCTTGCCCACAGATCCCGGCCCCGGGGGGACTCAGATTCCTCCCCAGGCTCCCCACACTCTGGCTATGCTTTCAGCTGGTCTTCCCCCTTGGCACCCATGTTCCCTCCTCACCAAGGAAGGGCTTTTGCACTCATTTCTAAGCTGAGAAAGATTCCTTTATTGCCTCTTCAGCTTTATGCCTCAAGGCATAAAGGAACTTTAGAATCAGGCTGAAGAATTCTCCTGGGCTGAGGCCTCTGCAGGCTTCTGTGGAGAGACATCCCACAGAGGGACCTGCACTACTGGCCCAGGTACCGGTTAGGTTACAGCTGTGGACTCCTGATCCTTCTCTGGAAGTCTAGGCGGTAACTGGTCCAAGGAAAAGAACCCTTGACTGAGTCAAGGGACTTGTGTCCCTTGCTTTGGCTTCAGACAGTGGAGACCGATGGTTAGAGCATGAGGTTTGGAGACTGGTCTGACAAGCCTCAACACTAGTTTGCTTTGGGGGCTTTAGTAAGTCGCATAACCTCTCAGTCTCTGTTTCCTTATTTGTAAAATGAGGATAATAAAGGTACCCGCTGTACAAGGTTATGGGGAGGATTTTTTTTTTTTTTGGTTAATATATTTTTTAAGAACCTTTATTGAGATATAATTGACATACAATAAACTGCATATATCTAAAGTGTATTATGGGGAGGATTTAACAAGATAATATACACAAAAATACCCAGGGCATTGTCTAATCCTTAGTAGGAATTTAGTAAATGATAGTTCCTTTCCCTTATTTAATGGGGGAGAATGCATGCAAACAGAAACCTAGACAGTTTCGGTGAGTGGAAATCATCCCTTCCCATCCGCACTGTCCCTACCCGGGATCAGGGCTTCATCCCAGCGCTTTTGCTGGGACCACTGCAGTAGTCTCCCAGCATAACCATCCACACCTATCTTGAGCCTGTCCTTGGTTTTTCTCACGCTTCTGCTTTCCATCTTCCTTGGCTGCTCATAGCCTGATAATTTAGACCAAATTTCTTAGCTTGAAGGTCAAGGGCCTCTGTAAGTTGGACCAACCCACATTTCCCCCACAGTTACAGTGAAAAAGAACACAGGACGTGGGGGTGGGGTGGGGGGGGAGACATGGATTCCAGTCTTGGATTGGCTCCTTTCTTCCCAGATGACTGAATAAATCATCTAATCTGTTTCCACATCCAGAAATTGAAGTATTGATTTTAACACTGCCTCATGGGATGCACTATGATTTATAGCTAATTGTCCATCTTTACTGCTAACCCAGTGGAGCCAATGGGCAGGGACCATATGCACATTGCTCATCACTGTATCCTTAGCAGCAGGCACAGAGCCTGGCATGGGGTACATATTTGCTGAATGAATGAATGAACAGCAGGGTGAGGATTAGGTGTGGCATGACCCAGGTGAAGCACCTTGCACCATCCCCAGGAGGCATGCCCAAATGGTAGCTGTTGCTGTGCAGACTAAGTGAAGTGACTTTAGGCAACTACCCTTTCTTCTCCGGACGTATTCATGGATCTGTACTAGAAGGGCACTGAAGGCACTCTTTCTCGGGTCTTATTTATTGTATTACTAGGTGGAGCATACAGAAGGAGCTCAATAAATGTTTTCTCAGTGGATGAAGCCTCCTCCAAGGCTCTGAGTGGGGCTGCTGCTGTCTAAACCAGAGTCTGAGCTGCTTCCTGGGGCCTGGTTCCCCTCTGCCCTTTACCCCGCGGGGAAGATGGGGCCTCCTTCTGGTCCCTCCTACATCCAGTTCCCGAAGCCTTGCGGGAAAGTGGACCGGCAGGGCGCTCTCAGCAGGGGGAGGAGGAGCCCTAGGAGCAGGGACGGAATATGGGTTTAGGGGAAGCAGGCCAAAGGGGGGCAGGCAGGGGAACGGGCTGTTGGAGAACGGGGACCGGGCCGAGAGTCAGCCCCGCAGTCTGGGAGAGCGACCCAGGGGCCGGGGCCGAGGAGCTCCAGGGGGGCGGGCCCCGTGAGCCGGGCCCGGGTCAGCGAGCGGCCGCGGGGCCGGGACAGAGGGGGCGCCGGAGCCGAGGGCGGGGAATGCGGGGGTGTGAGCTGGCCCCGGGGACGCGGGCGGCCGCAGGGGAGGAGTCACGGGGGGAAGGACCCAGAGGGAGGGCCCGGGGGCAGCGCGGAGGGCTCGCGGGGCGCGCGGCAGCGGCCGCGGGTGGGGTGCAGGGCGGGGAGCGCGCGGCGGGGGGGCGGGGGGCGGTGTCGGCGCCGGGGGTGGGGGAGCGGGTTGGGCGGCTGCGCCGGCTCCGCTTCAGCCGCCGCCGCTAGGGCGCGGGGGGCGGGGGGCTCGGCTACGCGAGCTCGGCCATTGTGGGAGCCGCTCCCCTCGGCTCGGCGGCGCTCCCCTCCGCTGCGCTCCTGCCCGCGGCTCGCCCGGCCGCCGCCGCCTTTGCTGCCGCCGCCGCCGCCGCCGCCGCCGGTCCTCCGCCGCTCCGGCTCCCAGGGTAAGGCGCGGGGCGCGGGGCCGGCGGCAGGCTCCCCGCCCGGCTGCGCGGGGTGCGCGGCGGCGGCGGCGGGGCGCGGTGCCTGAGCTCGCGGGGCGGCCGCGCCCGAGCCGGGGTAGCGGGCGGCAGCGGGAAGGCGGGTTGACAGGCACGGGCATCGCGGCCGTCTGGGCCTCGCACCTGCAGTCCCGGCGGCGGGCGGCGGGCAGCGCCGCGCGCGCGCGGACCCGCGGTTTCCCTCGGTGGGCGCTGCCCGGGCCAAAGGGAGGCGTGTTCTCCGGGAAAATGGGACACCGGGCCCTCCGGGCCGGGCGAGAGACCCGCGGGGACGGGCCGTGCCGGGCGGGGAAGGTGGCTTCGCGGTCCCAGGTCTCGGCCGCCGGCCCCAGCTCCTGATGGGTCCCCGGTCGCGCGTCCGCATGGCGCGGCCCCGCTCTTTGTCAGCCGCGCGCGGCGGGCACGCGGACCCACCCGCGTCGCCCCCGGCTCCCGGAGTGCCCCTCCCCTACCGTAGGGAAGCGGCTAGGGGCGAGGGGGAGGGAGGCCCGCCACTCGAGAGCTCCAGGTGAGGTGCCCGTCGCTGACCTGGCCTGCGACCTTCGGAGGGGGTTGGGGGCGTGGGCGCGCGCTCCAGTGAATCGGGAATTGATGGGGTGGCTCAGGTGACCGAGGGGTGGGGCGACAGCCCCGAGGTCAGACAGGTGTTTGTGAGGGTCGGGAGACTGACCCGGGTCTCGTCGAGGAGGGACGGGTTGCCAGGCAGGAGGCCTTGGCTGAGCGGGCCTTTGTAGTAAAATGGGCGTCTGGGGGAGGAAGGAGGTGGTCTGAGAGGAGGGGCGTTTCCCTGCCCCCGGCTGCAGGTGGGGATGGGAGCACGCCCTGAATTTCCCCGAGGCTGGGGCAGTCATTCCTGCACCTGACTTGCCTATAAGAATCTGAGGCAAGCACCAGAAGGTAGTGGGGGATGACGTGCTAGGATAAAAGGCAGAGCTGTGCCAGGACCCGGGCCCTTTCCTTTCTGCCTTTTGGGGCTGGATTCCTTCTTGATCTTCCATGGGAATAAGGCCCAGATGCTGCTGGCACAGGAAGTGCCATGGCAGGGCTGTTCTGCCTGCCGGAGGCTGCCTAGAAGCCTTCTGCACCGTTTGATGTTTCTTTTGTTATCTCTCCTCACTCTTTGCCTGTGGTGGGGATCTGCCAGTGACCCAGGAGGTGTTTCTGACCTTGGCTGCCTCCAGGCTGAGATTCCCAGAATCCAGGAGGAGTTGTGCCCAGAGACCCATGGTGTGTGGCCATTTAGGCCACCTCCCTGTCTCCACACAGTCCTGTGTGCAGGTATTCCCCATAAGGGAAAGGCGACAATCTCCTGCCCTCCCTGGACCCTGGACCCAAAGTGAGAGTTGGTTACTTGGGCTGGATTTGGGGCTTGCAGGGAGGCTGGTAGCTGAAGGCATGCACCATCAGGGCTCTGATGAGGCCGTTGGGGTGGTGGGCCATGTGTAGCAGATGGTTCTGGGAAGTGAGCTTGGCCTGGCTGATGGAGCCCAGCTGGCCCCAGAGTGATTGTGTTTCCACTCAGATCCCTCTACTAGCTGAACTGACCAGAAGAATGCACTTTCTGTACCACCTTCCCCACCCCCATGCTGTGCCACTTATTTCCACAACAGCCCTTGGAACAGAATAGGCAAATGAACATTTTATCTAATGCCTGTTGTGTGCCATGCATGGCACCAGCCAGTTTTTTACATTTGCATTTTGCTATGTTCTTAAAACATGAACTTAGAAGTTGAAATGTTACCCCCATTTTGCAGATGGGGAAACTGAGTCTCAGAGACGTGAAATGACTTGCCCTGGATCACACCAGTTTTAAGTGGCCATACCAGAAGCTATACCCAGGTCTGTCTTACTTCAAGTTTAGTACTTTTTCTGATCTCTGTCTTTTGCCAGAGACAGTATAGGAGAAATCAAGAATTTCTGCCTCTTCTAACCCATGCTTTATTTCATGCCTACCATTGAGATCGTGCTTTAGCTTTTTGAAAGTAGTTCCCATCTGTTGCCCCATTTTATCCTTATGACATTCCCGAGAGGTAAGACGAACAGGAATGTAATAATAGATGCTGTTTGTTGAGTGCTTATTGGACACTGGGCTCTGTTAAGCATTTTACCTGCAGGATCTCATTGATTCCTTGCAGACAACCCTGTGAGGTAGGTGCTATTACATTCCCATTTTATAGATGAGGCTCCTGGGTCTCCGAGAGGTTAAATGGCTTCCCCAGGGTCACACAGCTAGTAAATGATGGGGTAGAATTTGAATCCATATCTTTCTATCTGTGAGACCTAAAAGCTTAATCCTGCACAAGTACCAAGTAACAAAAATAATGGTTACTAGTAATAGGAGCTAACTTTTTTTTTTGGCTGTGCAGCATGAGGGATCTTAGTTCCCCAACCAGGGATGGAACCCATGCCCTCTGCAGTGGAAGCACAGGGTCTTAACCACTGACGGCCAGGGAAGTCCTCAATAGGAGCTAACTTTTACACAGTGTTTTAAGATTTATAGCGGTAGGCACCTCACATATATTACTTCACGTGATTTTCCCCAGACCCCATGAGTTAGTTTTGCCATGCAATATAATTATCCCCATTTTCCAGATGAGGAGACTGAGGTTCATAGAGGTAAAGAAAACACGTCAGTGGCAGAACGAGGACTAGAACCTCTGCCTCCCAAGTCCCAGCGTTCCTTTTGCGACCCCTTAGGTCTGTTTATGCATTCCTCTCCCCTACAGATCACTTCTCCCTGGGCCCCAGGCCCTCCTGCTGCAGCCCTGCTTGGGCCATGTCTTCCTCAGATGAAGAAACGCTCAGTGAGCGGTCGTGCCGGAGTGAGCGGTCGTGTCGGAGCGAGCGGTCTTACAGGAGTGAGCGGTCAGGGAGCCTGTCTCCCTGTCCCCCAGGGGACACCTTACCCTGGAACCTGCCCCTGCATGAGCAGAAAAAGCGGAAAAGCCAGGACTCAGTGCTGGACCCTGCGGAGCGTGCTGTGGTCAGAGTCGCGGGTAAGCGAGGCCGCAGTGAGCTGGGTGCTGTGGGGGTGCTGACTGCGGATGGGGTGGTGGAGGGGCCCTCGCCAGGCTCTCTGACAAGCCAGCTGGGGTCCCATTGGGTGTTATCACTACTGGAAAGATGATGAAAAGACATTAAAGAGAAATTTGAAAGAGGAAAGTCTGCCATTCCTAATCCCTGTGTGCTAACATGAGACCCGTTTTCCTCTTTTCATCTTCTTCCCTGCCTTTGTCCCCATGCAGTTATATTTTCCACGTAGTTGCCTTCATGGCTCACGTACCATTCTGGATCCAACTTTTTTCACTTATTCCTACATCAAAAAGGTTTTCTATATTATGTTTTAGGTGTTATAGTTACCATTTTTAAAGGCTGTGTAATAGTTCATGATTTTAAAAATTCTACTCATTTTTTACTTTTTTTTTTTGCCACAGTAGGCAGTGCTACAGCGAACATCTTTATGAATAACAGCACTTGACTTCCATTGAGTTGTTTCCTTGGATTAAAGTCCTTGGAGAAGGCAGTTTCACTCATACTGCCTTCTAAAGCTGCGATCCACGGTTACCCTTTCTGCAGGGCAAGGGCTGGGGCTGCTGACCCTCTGCCGAGCAGCAGAGCAGTGCAGTGCAGTGCAGTGGTCACGAGCCCAGACTTTGGA
The DNA here is from genome assembly GCF_030028045.1 of Hippopotamus amphibius kiboko. Taxonomy (NCBI): domain Eukaryota; kingdom Metazoa; phylum Chordata; class Mammalia; order Artiodactyla; family Hippopotamidae; genus Hippopotamus; species Hippopotamus amphibius. The sequence continues at coordinate 31,234,784 of NC_080186.1, forward strand.
GTCAGAGACAGGAGGTGCTGGATTGTGGCCCTGCCACCGACCAGCTGTGTGATTCTGGGCAAGTCGCTCCCCCTGCCTGAGCCTCACCTTCCTCATCTTGAGAAGGCTTCCTATGCAGGGCTGTTTTGAGGATTAGATGAGAGAATGTATGTAAAGCTCTTAGCCCGGTGCTTGGCTCAGTAAAGGGGAACTACTCTCTGCTGCTTCCACCAAAGGCATCCAGAGCTGCCTCCGTGGGCTGTGCTCAGCATCTCAGCAGGCGTTGGTGCCAGAGTGCAGATAGAAAGACAGACAAAGCAGTGCCTGCAGCAAATTCAGTGACACCACCCACTTTCCGTCCATCACCGAGGCCTGTCCTGCTACCTCTTTGGTGTCCCTCAAACAATGCACCCTGGCCGCCTCCTCTCCTCCCTGCCTGTCATCTCTCACCTGGACCTTCCATCCACCATCCGATAATTCTCCTCCTTCCGGTCTTGCCCTGCTTCCTCCGCAGGACTGACAGAGTATTTTGTTAAAAAATGCAAACCTGATCCTGTCACTCAGCTGCTTACAAACCTTCGCTGACTCTTCATCCCTGTGGAATAAAGGCTGTAGCATAAACACCCATCAAAGTCACCCCTACCTCCAGGCACCCTGCCACACTGAGCTGTACCTCGACCCCCACAGGTGTGCCTCTTGCAGGATCAGGCCTCCATGCCTGAACTTTCTTCTCCGCGAGGTGCTAGGAGCCCCTCCTCCTCTTGTAAGTGCCGCCTCCTCTGTCCCTGTTGCCCCCAGAGGTATCCGGAGCTCCCTCCTCTGCTCTTGTATTCATACTTTGCTCTCCTCTGTGTTCCCCGGTACAGTATAGCAGTTATCCCTCGGGGTGCCCGTCACTCCCTTAGGACTGTAAGCAATTCCACACCGTGTCTTGTTTATGTTTTTACCCGCCCAGCTCCTTTCACGGGGCCTTGTGCACGTTGGAGATCAACCAGTATCGAATGAATGAATGCAAGGACGGTTTAGAGGATAACATGTGCCAGATTGTGATCCAGGAACAAGCAGTGGGCTGTAATGGGAAGCTAGACAGGGAGAGGGCTGCGTGGGCTCAAGAAATCAGGAAAGGGTTTTACAGGGGGTGAGCTTCGAGGGAGGAGACCTGGCAGACAGGCTGGAGAGTTTGACCCCCGTCTGTGGGCAAGAGGAAGCCCTTGAGGAAGGACTCCTTAGTCCTTCTGGAGACCTTTGGGCCTATGGCATCAGCCAGTCAGTAGAGTTCCAGAGCTGTCGCTACGACGCGGGAAGGGCTTTCTTTGTCTCCAGCCTTGAGGGGTCCTCACGGAGGGGCCTCTGGATGTACAAACCCCTCATTCTCCTGAAGGCAGCTGAGTGGAGGCCTCCTTCTCCCTTCCTCATATCCTCTAGCCCCATCCTCTATCACACGTGCACACAGGGGGCCTTCGGTATCCACAGATGTGGAAGCTGCAGATTCGGAGGGGCAACTGTATGATGTCAATTTATATATAAGGGACTTGGATATCCGTGGATTCTGGTATCTGCCGGGGTTCTAGAATGAATCTCTCACACATACCAAGGGACGACTGTACTTATAGATCCCTTTGTAATGAATTCCCCTTGCAGGCTCCTCTGAAGAGCCCCAAGGGATGATTTGCCTGCTTGTGACGGTCAGAAATGGAGTGGACTCAGGGGGCTTGGTCCCCCAGGACGCTGCTGTGTCCACTCAGCAGAGGGATGGGGGCACTGGGCTGTTGCTGGCTTCCATGGTTGAGCTTCTTTATATCCTGACACTGCCACGTGACTGTCTTGAGGAGGGGGCTGGGCCAGTGAGACTGAAAGTGGGGAGACGGCCATGGTTAAAAATAACTTGTGCGCTACAGTTGGGCGTGTTTCGTTAGCAGGAGAGAAGAGAGGCAGCGGAGAAGAGGCGGGACCGCTGCTTCAGGGCCTGGCTGAAATCTTCCTGTGATTTTAGAACGTCCTGGGGCTTCTACCAGAATAATTAAAAAGGCAGCCTTCCTTCTTTGGGAATTGCTTCCTGTGAGGTGCAGGAAGGGCATGTCTGGGAGACCCTGTGTGCTGTGAAGCCCTCTGAAATTAGAACTTACATTCTAGGAGGAAATGAAGTCAGTCTTATCCTGGAAGCTAGCTGTGGCCTGTGTAATTTTCTCCTCCCCATGGGCCTGGGTTCTGAAGCCAAGTGGAGGTGTCTGAATCAGTCGCACCAAATACACAGACCGCCCTTTCCCTGGCCCCATTCGGTGTCCTGCGCTGGTCTCAGGGCCTCCCGCGTGTTGGAGAGGCCGGGCGGGGGACCCCTGCTGATCACATGTGTCAGATGGAGAGGCATGTCAGCTGGAGAAAACTGCTGACCTCAATCTACAAAGTCAAAACAGGTTCTAGGGGCCCCACGCCTGCTGTAACCCGATTCTTCCCATCCTCATCCTTTCCCTCCATGTTTTCCTCTCTCTCTTCCTCGCTAGCCCTATTCTCAACTCCTTAAGCCCAGCCACCCTGAAGTGGAACAATAGTCCTTAACGAGAAAACCTTGTTTCTGTTGATCACAGAGATTTCACAGTACCAGTGCATTAGGTGGGACACGTGTTAGGATCTGAGGCCCAGGGGTTTAAGGGACTTGCCTATAGTCACACAGGACCAGTAGACCCAGATCTTCTGACTCCGGGTACATTGCTGTTTCCATTCCCTTAGGCAGTACCTGGCAACCAGGCCAGCCGGAATCTTCTGCAGGCGACAATCTAAATAGCTGACTTGGTCTCCAGACTCACCAGAGAGTCATTATGGTCACTCCTGGGAGAGGCTTCGCGATCCTGACCTATTGAAAAAAGGAGAGACAAAGATCTAGTGAACTGCCTCTTCAAAGCCCTTTAGCTCTGTGTTATTAAACAGCAATAGGAATATCTGTATTCATTGGTGGGGGGCAGGATGACAAGGAAGAGGGGCACTGGGGAGGGTACTTGAGCAAGGGACACGACCCTACAGGGTAGAAGAGGGCAGAAGAGAGAAGACGGTATCCTTTGGGGCTTGTGAGAAGTGGGGGAAAAAACAAGAGTGCAGGACAGTATGATTGTATACTGCACGACTCTAGGGGGCACCATTCATACTTTTGTCATTGTAGATTTTGTATTTTATTGTGGCAAGTTTCCTGCAGATGTCAGTGAAGTATCTGGAAGAAGGGACCCTGTTTGGGCTAGGGCTGGGCTGGGTGCAGGAGGGATTCCTTATCGACCTATCAATCAGGTATTCCACTATCTAACGTCAGGACCCTCCCTGATCTTGGCACTGATACTTAAAGATGACTGAAGTTGTGATCCCTTCTTCATGGAACTCAATCTAGTTGAGGGGACAGAAAGGAAAAAATAATTACATTCCTGTATGTATTGTGAAAGAGGGGAGCACAGGGACTCAGGGCTAAGGGCCAGCCTCCCGGTGAACCAGCAGAAAGCATCTGTGGGATTGTTCTTGGGAGCCTCTCAGCAAGTGCTGGTGGAGTCATCATCCCCAACACCGGCTCCAGTGTGGTCTCCCCTAGGGAGCCTTCCCTGATCTCGCCAGTCAGACGGCAGCCCTTGTTTCAGCTGGCCTTATCTGAAAATTCATTGTTTGCGGGCATGTTTCCCCCTCCATACCTCACTGGTGAGAGCTCCCTGTAGTCAGGAGGTCCATCTCACCCTTCATGGTGTTGCCCCAGGATCTCACTCTGAGAGCGTGGGCTCTGGAAGCTAGAGGCTCAGTGAGGGCTGTGAAATGCAGCCTGGGTGCTGGTGTTTGCCCCGGCTTTCAGAACCTGAGCTCAGCTGCTGGAGTCACTCAAGGGCTCACTCCTGGGGAGACAGCCTTGAGAGGTTGTGCCTGGGCAGAGGAAGGAGCCTACTCCTCCGTGCCCATGTGTCTTTCTTCCAGGATGGAAGCTCTCAGAAGGCACCTCTCTGCTTGTTCATTCACTCGTTCCTTCAATTAAAAAAGTGGGCTTAGCCCCACCTACGTGCCAGGCACTGTGGAGACAAGTGGATCTGGACTCAGAAAACTTGGGCTAATGACTTCACTTCTGAGGGCTTTGGTTTCTTTATCTGGAAAGGGGAGATGATGACATCTGCTTCGAGTGATCATTGGATAAGAGTCAGAATGTGCTAGACAAACATGGGTTAACATGTCTATTACTGCACTTAGTGTGTCATTTCTTGAATCTTCCCTGGGCAACTAGAAGAGGCAGTGGGGACTCCAGGAAGCCAGCATTTTCCTAGGTGATCAAGGAAGTGGCCCCAGGCCTCTTAATCCTGTCCCTTTCTTTTGTTCACTCCAGAGCTTTGTCAGAGAGCAGATGGAAGTGTGTGTGTGTGTGTGTGTGTGTGTGTGTGTGTGTGTGTGTGTGTGTGTGTGTGTGTGTGTGTGGTGTGTGTGTGTTTCTGGCCAAGCCATTATGGGAAGAAGGGGATGCAGGGGTGGGAAATGGAGCCCTAAAAACAATTCCATTGGGAATCCCTACTCCTGCGCCCAAGGAGGCTCCTCCTCCTCTCCAGCTTCTCTCCTTCTTCCTGGTAGTATCCTCAGAGTCCCTGGCCCTGTCCTGGAGCTTCGTTTCAGTAGCAGGAGAGATGAACAGGAGAGAGTTCCTGAAAGTGGGGCAGAATGGATTGTAGCTACACACCACCTGCTCGGCTCCAGCTCTTTGAAAGTAAATCTGGGTCACATTAGCTGCAGGGATGGAAAATGACCACGTGGGCAGATTTCTGTGCAAGCAGCATAAAAGACAGCCAAGCTGTCCTTTCTCTGAGGCTCAGCGTCCCTGTGGGACCACAGCTGGTCAGGGAAGGTGGTTGTCTCATTGCAAGGTGCCGTCTTTATACCATTGGATTCCCAACATGCTTTTCTAGTGAATTCCCAGGTGATGCAGAGACAGGTTTGGAATGGCAGGCTGACTCATGCCTTTCTGTTCTGGGGCAGCCCAGTGCTGAGGTTAGGAATGTGGAGGAAGGATCTGTTAATTTGGAGGCTGTGGAAGGCTGTCATTTCTCAGCCCGCTGGGGTTAGAGATTTGATGCCTGCAGGCGCGCTGACAGTGCAGCAGGATCTGGGGCTGCACTTGCCTTTTATTCCAGCAGCGCTTCTGCTGGGGAAAGGTCTGTGAACACACCTGGGTGTGAATGTTAAGAACCCGTCACCACCAAAGTGCTGTCCTGAGCCTGGCCAGCTGCTGTGGCTAGGATCTGCAGTGATTTGGCCCTGGGTTTGCCTGTGGCCACCTGTCGGGTAGAAGCCAGCCAGCTTCCTGGCTCTGCCTTGGCTCTCCTGCAGGAGTACAACTGGTGCTCCTGGCTGGAATTTCCGCTCTGACTTAGGTTGCTGCTGCAGAGAAGGTCTGGAAGCCCCTGTAACTTGAAGAGTGACCATGGGCTGAAGTTTCTGTCCTCAGCTGTGTCTTCAGCTGTACCGCAGAAAGTAGCAGGCTTTTGCCTTGTGGTCAAGGGGAGGATTCTGCCTGGAGCCTCAGTGGGTGTGTCTTTAGGCATCCTCTTCCCTTCTCATTCCCTGCTTTACTCTTTTCCTAAATCTTCCATTCATTCACTCCAGGGAATGGCTTTCTGGGAGTCAGCTGGAGTTCCAGTTCCATCAGTTCATCAGTTGGGTGACCCTAAGAAGTTACTAACCTCACTGAGCCTCATTTGCTCACAGTTAAAACAGAGGAGTACGAGTGCCATAGTGGGAGTGAGGGGCTTGGCCCATGCCTGCTGTGCAGTCAGACTCGATACATATTAGCTGTTCTCAGTAATGTCCTTCATTCACTCATATACTTGTTCACTAAATCATGACCTGTTGATTCATTTCTTTGCTCATTCATTGATCATATACATGTTCATTTAACATGTATTCCTAGGACTGCTTTGTGCTGGGCTTAGAGTGGACTTCAGAACCAGCCCCCACCTGTGAAGGCAGCTAGGATACAGCATGAGCTGCGCACACTGCAAGCCCAGAGTTGTGAGGATGTTCTGAAAGGGAAGGGTTTCCTCCTACTTCTGCCCTGCCTCCTAGCTTAGGGCAGTGGTGGCATTTGATCTGCAACTTGGAAGAGAAATAGGAATTTGTCAGGACAACCTGAAGAGAGAGGACATGTCCCTGTTGCTTGTTTCTGTTCTTGCTCTCCTTTCTTTGGCCTCAATAGAAAGGAAGGAAGGGAAATGAAGAGAACAGCTGGTGGGAGTTCGGAATTAAAGAATCCAGAGGGTGGTTTGGGGAGTTGAACTCTGGACTCAGTCCAGGAGCTCCTGAGAGCTGATGCCAGCGGGGATCCCCTAGTAAACAGTGGTTGGAAAAGCTACTGTGTATTGAGTCTGAGATGTGTGCCAGGCATTTTACATATGTCGTTTAATCCTCACGGAACCTTGGGAAGTAGTTGCTGTTCTCCCTGTTTACGGAGAAGAAAGTTGAGGAAATTGTTTGCGCTCATACAGTTGGCCAGTAGGGGAGCCGGGATTCAGCATTGTTCAATGTGCACAGCAGCCCCTGAAACACAACATGGGCATGTGTCCTTTAGAGTTGTTCATTGCTGGGGTTCAGGTTGGCCTAACTCCAAACCTCCAGCCTTCCTCAGGACATTTCAAACATATCCTAAAGTAGTGAGAATACAATGAACCCCCATCACCCAGACTCAGAAATTATCAGTTCATGGCCGATCTTATTTCATACATCCCCCCCCAATTCTGCCTCCCCAGTTACATAGATGGAAGTTCCAGAAATTGCATACTTTCACCTCCCACACTTTTTAACTATGATATTATATTGCCTTTCCCCCATTAGGAAATTTATCAGTTTATCTGTTCAGTAGTTCTATCTGAAGTCTGGTCAAGTTCCACTGAACCATTTCGTAGAAGTATCAGGAGGGATTCTGACTCCTGACCCAGGGATATTTCAGTGTTGCTTGTCTGATCCTCAGTTCCTTCTAGCTTGAGGTGCATGTCCTACTCGCAGGAACACAGAGCTAGGCTGGAGCATATCTGGTTCTGTGAGTGAACACGATTTCTGAGGATGGTGTCTGTCTGTTTTGCCTAAAACACTTCAAATCCACAGACCCTGGGTTTGAATCAGCACCCTGCCAATGAACTTGAGGAAAGTACCCCAAAAATAGATTTCGAGGATTCGGTCTTGAGAGACTGAAGTGAAGATGCAAAAGGAGTGGAGTCTTCTAAATCACAGAGGGGAGGAGTTTTGTTCTTGTGAGAGGGGTCTGTGCCCCAGGCCTGCCCTGACGCTGGTGACCTGTTCCACCTGACTCTGATCTTGATCGAGAGCAGCCAGCACTCTCTAAAGCCTGAGGTAGTGTTGGTTGGGAGATGCTGTGTCAAGTTGGGGGGAGCTTCATAGGTAACGAGTCACACCTCCTAACCTGGGGAACCTCCCAATTCCCCAAAGGGTACAGACTTCGCACAGCCCTGTTTGGTAGGAACTTCAGAGGCCCCACACAGGATGAGGCCCTCCCCTGGCCCAGAGCAGGAAGGGAGAGTGGGTGTGGTTGAGCAAATGGGGCTCATGTTAGCCTGATTCCTTAAAAAGAGAATATAAAACAGTTATATTCACAGAGACTGGGAGATAGGCAAGGGGCCAGTACCTTTTCCAGCTACTATTGCTGTGTTCCAAACGCTGGGTTTTGTGCTTAGGATCTTACATGCTTTGTTTGACCTAATCCTCAAAATAACTTTAGGAGGCAGATGTGCTATAGTAGAGGAAACAGAAACCCAGAGAGTTGGGTAACTTGCTCAAGGTCTCCCAGCCAGTGAGGGACCAAGCTGGGAATGGCACTAGCTCTGCCTAGGGCAACCCACTACCTCCCCCATTACAAGGAACAGTAGTTTAATAATAGCTAACATCTGTGCACCACTTCAAGGTTCACAGAGTGCCTTAACACCCATTATCTCCACTGAGCCTCGGGAAGCCCGGGGCGGGCAGGGCATTCCATGCCCCTTTGGGACAGCTGCCTATCGGGGGGTCCAGCTTCTGCTCATTTCCCCCAGTAAAGATGGAAGATTCTTTGGCATTGGCTCTGTTAAGCCAGGGGAGAAGGCCCAGGGAGAGGCTGAGGTGGAGAGACTTGGCCAGTTGCTATGGTAACCCAGATGGCTGAGTAACCATTTTGAGGGTTGCTATGGTGACAGGGTGATGGGCTGCTGGGTGGCTGGGATCTTGTCTTCCTGGGTGGCTGGCACCATCCAGGCCTCTTAAATGAGCAATTTTGCACTTTCTGAACAGAAGAGGGCAGCACGACAGTGGGCAAAGCCTTTCTACCCCAGAGCAGATTTGGGAACTTGAGGCAAAGTTTAGCAAGGGTTTCCAGGGTCTGGGCCGACAAGGAGCTTTGGCTGGGATGGGCTAAAGCTGGTGTCTAAAGGATGGTGGGGCTGGGCCTGGAGACAGGTCTTCTGAGCCTAGAACTAGATTTTCTTCCAAGAGCTGGCCAAAGGATAGGGCTCTGGGGCAGCCCTTTCAGTGTCTGGCTCTGGCTGCTATTAGGGCCCAGGAGACAGCCTACAGCTGCAAAGAGGACCAGAGAACACACACACACACACACACACACACACCCTACTAGCAAAGAATTTATTTATAAAGCATCAATTAACACATGTAAAATAATGCAGCATGAGCCAAGCTGAAGAAGTGCTAGGAGTAAACCTTCCAGAGGCTGGAGGAGGAGCACTAGCAGGAGAAATGATTTTGTACTTCCCTCTTTCCTCTGTGCACATGAAATGGCCACTGAGTGGACACTGCATTGGACTCTCGATTGTCTTGAATTGCAGATTTAGCCCATCCCCCCATCCCCGTATGTCTTCAGCGAGGCATCCATGCCTTCAGTAAATATTTACTGAACACCCACTAGGTGCAAAGCATTGTTAGGCCTTATGATGAAGAAGGTGAAATAGATGCCTCTGCCTCAAAGAACTTAGGAACCAGGAGGTTAAGGAGGCAGTGATGCAGACATGCACAGTATATGTGGTTGCCTGAGGAATGGGGGGAGGAAAATGTAGTTGGGATTTTGAGGGAAAGAGCCTCTTTTACCAGGGTTGACTAAAAATAACTTCAAGGTGTTTCAGGTGAGCTTTCAAGATGGGTAGGGGTTCAGTAGGTGGAGTTGGGGTGGAGGACATTCCAAGCAAGGGCTCCAAGTTTGATTATAGGGGAAGATGCTGCATGTGTGGGTATAAGGGGAAATCAGACTGTAAAGGAAGGTAGAGGTCAACATATGGAGGACTTTGAAAGCCAGGCAGAGATAAGGGAAGCTGTGAGAGAAGCACAGTCTCTTCTTAAATACACTAGCCTTCTAGCTGGTCAGACGCCACAGGCAGCTGAGTAATTTTTAGGATCATCTGGTCCAGTCATTCATGCATTTAACCAAAAGTTAAAACAAATATTTAATGAGTGCCCTCTGTGTGCCAGGTCATGTGCTAAATGCTAAGGACCCTGTGGTGAACAAGACATACAACAGCCTCAACCTTCAGGGAGCTAATGGTTTAGTAAGGATGAAAGACACTGAACCTGTAACTTCAATGTGAATGGTTATTACCAAAGGAGAGTAGAGAGGCAGGAGGGCCTACTAATCTGGGGGATGAACGCAGGCTTCCCTGAGGGATTTTCAGCAGAGGCCTGAGTAGGAGTGAGCCAGGCCCAAGGAGGAGAGCAGTGAAGGGTTCTGGCCTGGGAGAAGAGCAGGTGGGAAGGCCCTGAGGCAAGAGAGCCCCTAGGAGAAGCTGAAAGAAGTTGAACCTCAGGAAGAGAGGCACCTGGTGAGGCGTAAGTGGGGGAAGACACTCAGGGAAAATAGGGCTTTATTTACTTGCATTACCCCTTCCCCCCACTAGATGCCCCTCTGAGTACACACTGCCTCCTTCAGCTTCCCGGTTGCAGCCTCTTTAGAAATGCAGCAGCAGTCTCACCGTTGGAGCAAAGGAAAATCATAGACCAAAAGGAGAAAGCCTCAGAGCTGTCCCAATTGTGTGGTCTGGCTATAAATTTAGACTGTTGCTTGGAAAAAACTAACCCCCCCCCTTCCTAGGCTTCCTTCTTCCCATCCCCCCAGCACCGCTTTGTTCCTCAATCCTTGTAAAAATTTCTCTGTATAAAACAGGAACATCAGCCAAACATGTGGACTTCCCCCTTTCCATTCATTAGAAGAATGCATTACTTCAAAATCCCTTGGGAGCATTTAAATGCAAATCTTGTCAAGAAAGCTACTTGAGTCTGAGAAGCCCTTCTAGCCACAACCCAGACCAAGAACTTTCTTCCTTGATTACCATGTTTCTTAATGGGAATCTCAACCCCTTGCCCTCTCCCCCAAATCACCCCCAGGCCTTCAACAAAGCCTGGTTCTCAGAACAGACTCTCTCGTTCCCTTCCTGCCCTTGTCTTTCCTCACCTTTGGCAAACCTCAGCCACGATTCTTGAGGAACCTGCTCACTAAGTGGTGTACGTGTAGCAGCTCCAGGAGGGTATGGAGGGACTTTCCTATTTACTGTGATGAAATTGAGAAGGCTGATGTCTGTTTGGGGGCGAGGGTGGAGGTGTGTGTCTGTGTGTTTGTGTCTGGGCCTTCCTAGCCCTGTTGGTATAAAATAATATAGGAAATGCAGATGACTCAGCACTGATACAGTCGAGATCCTCAGAGTTCGCATTTTTGTATTCTCCGCTGTTTACGAAAAATGTGCTTATGCCATCAATCACTGATTCCTTCATCCTGCATTTTCAACTAAAAGCCTTTTATTTAAAAGAGAATAAACCTCAAGTTTCTCCTCTTCTTTTTCTTAAACTGAGCTCATTAGCAGCTGATGCCAAACTGAACTAGTTTTTTTTTGACCACACCAGACTAAACTGGAAGGAAATGAGCATTTGTCCAAGGATCCTCCCTGTCTGTCCTCTTTCAGGCCCTTCCCTTTATGGTCTCTATGCCTAGAACTTGGGCAGGTCAGCAAAACTTGATGGAAAAAGATATGATTAATGACTTGCTCACCCGATTTCTGATCATGGTATGATGTGGAAACAACCATCGTGCACCTCTTAGTGAAAAGCATCATCTCTTCTTATTATTAATGTGCTTGCTGAGCATTGACCAAATTCTTGGCACTACTCATAGCATACAGAGATGCAGGCCTTGCCCTGGGGGTGAGAAGCGTCTCTTAAAAATCTTGAGAATGGGAACTAAAATGGAAGCCCAAGTCCCAGTTTTGTCTGCTCAGTGTCACATGAATTCTTTTTTTACTTGCTAGTGTGCTGTTATTATGAGATCAGCCAGTCTAACTTTTACCCCACAACTTTGCCACCTCCCCCCACCCCCCTCCAAATCAAGTTAACAGACTTGTTGAGGCTGGGGAGGATGATGGCTGGATGGGGGTAGATGTGGACAAAAAAAATCACCCGCATTTATCTGAGTTCCTCGTTCACTGCTCTTGGCCCCAATGCAGTCCACGAATATTGGGTCTGAAGGATACACAACTGAATGGAGGATCACAGGATATTGGGACCTTCCTTCTCAAAGTGGTCCCCCAGTACATCCCTACCCATATTTACCAGTGTCCTTTCTTCATTCTTTCCTTTTCTCTGATGACAGAGAATAATTGGCTTCCCTTTTTCTTCCCTGAGCAGTTTTGCTCCAGAATCCTTTTCTTTGTTCCATAGCAGTCCTGGTTCAGTCTCAGGTTCCCCCATTTCTCCCTTTTGATCTAAGCCTCTCTGTTCCTATGGCTGTCACAGTGTAATAATCCTGTTGCATCTTTTCCCTGTAGATGTGTGTCCTCCTGTCTCTCCTCTTATTCACCCCACGGTGCAGTCAGAATCCGGTTTTCGTTCCCTCAGTTGTCATTTCTCGGGCTCCGGCTCCTCATTCTTGGCCTGGTTTACTGCATAGTGCTGGGTCGGCCCTGTCATTCCCGGTTCAGTTTCTTCCGTTTCTGGAAAACCCTTTGTTCCTGGGATTCTTTGTGGTCGGAGAGTTCCCTTGGCCTCACCCGGCAGCCCGTCTGGATCTTGCCCCGGCCTCATCCTGACCGTGTCTGGCCCTGCGGTCTGTCTGGGTCCTTGGCTCGCTCCCTTCCCTTCAGTGCCTCTGGCTTCTTCTCCAGCCGCCGCACAGGCCCAGCTCGGTTTCCCTCCAGCCAGGGGGCTCCCTCCTTTGTCCCGGCTCCGGGCCTGGGTCCGCCCCGAGTGGGGCAGCCCGCCCGCCGCACGGAGCGGGCCCGGGGCTCTCCCGGCCCCTGCGGCCGCCCGGGCTTTCATCCCGACGCGCCAGGGGCCTCCCACCCGGCCGGGCTCCGGCGGAACGCCCCCGGGGGGGCCGGCCTCCCGCCCCCCGGCCCCGGCCCCCTCCCCGCCCCGGCTGCGCGGGGGTCCGCAGCCTCCGGTGTGTGTGGGGGGCGGCGGGGAGGCCGCCCGGGGGCCGAGGACGCGGCGGGCCGCGGAGGCGACGGGGAGAGGGGCGGGGAGCGGGCCGGGCCTGGCGCTCCTGACGCGAGGAGCCGCCGCCGCCGCCGGCGGGGCGGGCTGAGGGAGGAGCGGAGTCGAGGGGTGGGGAGGCGGAAACGCCAGCGGGACCGGCGGCGGAGCGCGAGCGGCCGGGCGCGAGCGGGCTGAGGAGCGGAGCGTGAGCGGCCGGCCGGGCGGGCGCGGAGACGAGAGCCTAGAGCCAGGGCGCCGCTGCCGCCGCCCCCGGGCCGCACAAAGGGCCGAGGCTGGGGCCGCCGCCTCCGAGCGCGGCCCTGGAAGCGGCGCCCGCCGGCGCCCCGGGAGAGCGCTGCGAGGGCGGCCATGGCCGGCTACGTGCCGGGTCAGCAGCCGGCCAACCGCAGCCAGGAGAAGGAGTTCGTGCAGGCGTACGAGGATGTGCTGGAGCGCTACAAAGGTGCGGCGGCGGCGGGCGCGCGGCCCGGGCCGGGGACTGGCCGCAGCCGGGGCCCGCGGCAGGTGGGGCGGCGGGCGGGGTGGCGCCCAGCGGCGCCGGGGCCGGGCCGGGCCGGAGCCGCCCTGGGTCGGGGCCGGCTCGTTTCCAGAGCCGAGATGAGCCTCCGAGCCCTCTCCCACCTGGGACGGCGCCTTCAGAGCGCTAGTTACATTCTGTGCCCTGTTATCTGGCCCCTACTGGAAGGAGGCGAGGCCGGGCGCCGTTTCGGAGACCTAACGCGGAGGATAGTGCGGGGAGGAGGAGGAGCAGGAGGAGCAGGAGCAGCCGGGGCGGGAGGAGCCACCCGTTCCTGGAGAGGCTCGGACCTCGGCGTGCCCGCTGAGGGTCCTTCGCCCCCTTTTGTCTCCCTCGGCCTCCGATCAGTCGCGTGGCAGCCGAGGTTGTGAACCACCTTGGTTACTTGGGGGTCGGGGGGCACCGGGCCGGCGTCGGCCGGGGTCGGTGAGTGTGCAGTTTTGGTGGCGAGGCCTCCTCCCACCCCCAGCCCCTGGCCTTCCAGCCTGATCGAGGCAGGGGTCTACTGCTCCCCGAAGATCTGTCTTGGAGCTCGCATATCCACCCCTGGAAGCTCTCTTGCTAAGCAGTTCTGCAAGTTAATGCTTCATCCAAAGCCCGGGTATCTTCAGAGAAAGTTTTGACAGGCCCAGAGGCTCGGTGGACCGCATTTCCCTACCTGCCTTAGGTGCCCCTTAAGTGGAAGCCAGCGATGCGTGGCCTTGGGAGGCCCCTGTTTTGATCTTTTAACATCCAGTTCTGGGATTCGGCTTTGTGTGGCAGTTGTGCTTTCCACAGACGTGGAGATTTTCCCAGAAACTACATAGGCAGCACTTTCTCTTATTTTATTCAGCTGGGGCCCTTGTGACTGGCCCTTTAGTTTTTTTTCATCTGAAGGAGAGGAAACTTCAGCCCTTCTGACTGAGTCCAGCATACTTGTTTACGGCAGCTACTCAGTGAAGGGAAACTAATGAAGAAGCTGTAAAACGCTTCTTTTTTTTTTTTTTTTTTTTCCACTTGTGCCATTAGAGCTCTGCTTGGGAATGCAGGGGACGTGGTTGGGGGGTGGGGGGGGGGGGAGAGAGAGAGAGAGAATGAGAATGAATGCTGAAATGGACCTGCTTAGGAGTTCTACTTGTTCCCTTCTGCATCAGCTCCTGTAAGCTGTCCAGGTTTTCCTGTCTGCAGCAAGTTTTCTGTCAACCCCCTGTGGTCGTTCTTTTAAAAAATGTGGTTCATTTCAGAGCACAAAGAGGTTAGATTGTGCTGCTGAACTTCATTGAAAAAAAAAATGCTGCTAAGTGGATGGTTTCATTAAGTTTCCTTTGCAGGCTTTTGACCAACTCTGCACTCTTCAGAGGGAGGACCCTCAGAGCCTGTCTTGGCTGTTACAACTTCAAAAACCAGCAGAATTAAAACGAAAATAGGTGAAGAAAGCCCAGCTACCTCAGCGGATCATATTGCTGGTGGCCTCCAGCTGAAAGGAAGTTGGATTGCTGGCAGATGAAACTAGGAAAGAAGGGGGAAGTAGGGCTTGTTCCAGGAGAGGCTCCTATGTCCAGTCCTTTTAGCTGTCTCACTCAGTTTGGCCTTCCTCTGAAGGACTTTGATCAGGTGTTTAGGAATTTGATCCTTCCCAGACACAGGTCTCTTTTTTGAGGGGAAGAATGAATCAAAAATGGTTGGCCAGAGTAAATTAACTTGAGCTGTATGAGACTCAGCCTGTTGTGCAGCCTGCTTTATGATAGATGCAGAAGAATTTCTCTTTCCCCCACTGCACCATTCTCACTGGGAAGTCAGGGTGGATTAGCATCCGGGCCTTTGTTACTTTGCTGTATGGAATTCCTGCATTTTCCAGCCTTAGAAATCCCCTTACTGCCTTATTGGAGAACTGTTTGCCTAAGCTGGAATCAATAGAGTGAGCAGGGGAGGTAGTTCATGAGGTTAAAGCCAGGAATTAGTTTTGGAGAGACTTGGGGGAAAGAGTTATTGATGATGATGAGGTCCTAGACACTCGTTGTTTGGCCACTAAATTACTTGGCTCTCTCTTTCTGCTGCTGTTAATTTGTAGTCACCTCATTTTACAAATGAAACAGGATTTTTGTATTCAGAAGGAGAGCTAAAGTTTTCAGCTGTGTAAACTGCCCTGGAAGGGGCAAAGATGAGAAGGGAAGTGATGCATTTGCAGTGTGAAGGGAGTAGAGCAGTATGTATTACAGCTGTATTAGGGATGGTTGTCAAGCATGGGTTTTCCAGAATTGTGCTTGGCAACCATTTCCCTGTGTGTTGGTCATGAGCATGGTTTTGGCAGAATTAGATGATTCAGCATGAACATAAACACTCTCTCTCATTTCCTAAATATCCCAAAGGCTCTTTCAGAGCCTGACTGGCCAGCACACAGGAGTTATTAGGTAATAACTCTGGATCCTAACGTTTCAGAGTGGGCAGCAACCCGGCAGAGTGAGGGTAGGTTCTTCATTCTTCCAATCCTCCAACAAACAATTATTAAATATCTGTTAGAGGTAACACAGCGTTAGCCACTGGAGATGCCAGATTATGAATGAGATCTGGTTCCTGCCCTTAGTTATTTACATCCAACAAGGGAAAGCTATATGTAAACAAATAATTGTGATTGTGTGGTAAATGCTGGAACAGAGGTATGGATAAAGTACTGTGGAAGCCAGAGGAGGGATGAGTATCTCTACCTGGGGTTCACTGGGAGATTTGACAAAAGTGGTGACACTTGACAGAGCCTTTAGGGATGAATGGGATTTAGACTGATGGAGGGCGGTAGGGAGGGGAGAGGGCGGAAGAAATAAATAACAAGTGCAAAGGCATGAAGGGATGAATGGGAATAGAGGGGTCTGAGGAACGGGAGTAGTGGGGTGTGACTGAAGGACTAGAGTTTTGTGGGAGCAGATGATACTGTAAAGAACTGAGTCCAGCTTGTAAAGATTCTTTTTGGCTTTATTCCATGGGCACTGGGGGAGTCAGTCATTGAAAGGTAAAAAAAAAATGCAACCATTCATATGCCAATTTTATTTCTTCATAATAGAGGACATACCTATCCAGTGATTGGAAATACTTACATTGCTGTCTGAAGCACCCTTTTCCTTATACCAAAGCGCTTAGGAAGCTTGTAATCAGATGGTTGCTTGGCAAACATGAAAACAAAGAAAAGAGGAATGTTTCATGCAGGTGATGATATGGTTCTAGCAAAGCTGACCTCTCTGTAGACTGAGGTCCTTATGAACACCAACTAAGAAGGAACAGGAACTTCCCTGGTGGGGCAGTGGATAAGACTTCACGCTCCCAATGCAGGAGGCCTGGGTTCGATCCCTGGTTGGGGAACTAGATCCCCACATGCATGCCACAACTAAGAGTTTGCATGCCAAAACTAAGGAGGCCTGGAGCCACAACTAAAGAGCCCATGAACTGCATCATCTAAGGAGCCCACCTGCTGCAACTAAGACCCAGTGCAACCAAATAAATAACTTTAAAAATTAAAAAAAAAAAAAAAAAATAGCAGTTGGAGAGGTAGGAGAACCAGGATCTGATTCTTCTCCTAGTGTAGAGACAAACTACCCTAGGCCACATATGGACAGAGTTTTAGATTTTAGAGAGGAGGTTTAAAAAGAAACACAGTCTGGATTCGAGGTGGTTGGTTAAGTAGGAAGAGTAATATGTAAGTTCTTTCTGGAGGAATTAGCCTTTCTGTTTTCACAAAGTCCTAAAGACTAAAGAGCCTTTACATGCCAGGCTGGACTAGGAATAAAAGAACATTTGCATTTCAATGTTGGTAACATGGACTATCTGGTATTTAAAAACTTCAGAGTTCTCACTAGGTGCCATGGGTTATATGAAGTAGTTAGGACTGATTTTTGTTTATCATATCACAGAAAAGAACTTACAAAACTTACTGCCCAGAGAGCTAGGAGTGAAGGGTCTACCTACTATTTAAGATACAAAGCCAGCAAGGCAGCATGCTGTAATAGAAAGAGACAAGGCTTTGAATTTCTTCAGTCCTAGTTTTGCTACTTACCTTCTGCTACGTGACCTTGGAAAAGTTGCTTAACCTCTGATCTTTGTGTTTCTCATCTGTTAGAATGGGGATGATATTATTAACTCTGGGATTCATGAGAATATAAATGAGCTATTGGCACATATTAGGCCATTAATGTTTAGGAAGAACTTCATGGATGTAGTACTTTGTATTTTACAGAGCAGCTTCATATTCAGTATCTTATTTGATCTCCATAATATCTTGTAAGGAAGGTATTATACACGTGGTCAAATTCAGGCATAGAGACTTAAATTATTGTCCAAGAGCCAGAGGATCCAGGCTTCTAGATGAAGGTTTCATATTATAGAAGGAAATTTAAAAATCAGAGCAGTGACTTGGTTGAAGTGAGATAATTGTGAAAATGCTTTAGTTGTATCACTGTGTATTAGTATCAGTATTGCTATCAGTTTTTAGCCTCTGAACTACAGTCACACACCTTATGTGGCTTGCATTTCCGGATCTCTGAACTGTGAAGGATTTCTTTTCCTCTTATGGGAGAGATTTCATGGTATATAAATCACTTTGAAATTTTTATACAAAAGCAATGTAGTGCGAAGTGATAAAGTTTTGTTAACACAGTGGTTGGAAAATACAGGCTTAGGATTTGGTATTGTTTATCTAAGCGACACTCTGAAGCAACCTCTTGGTTAAATGTACACTCAGTTTTTAAGTTCCTTTTTAGAACACAGCCCGTGAATTGGAGTGGATAGCTTCTAGACAGAACAATAGAATAATTGCTACTTCTGGACATGAACACTGTTAATTCAGAAAGTGAGTCAAGTCCGTCTACTGGGAAGTCACAAGCTTTGGCCACGTTCGTGCTGTTGAAATCATAAAATGTGTGCATGTGCTAACGGTGTTTATGAGAGCTACTGCTTGCTTGCTTGCTTGCTTGCTGTCTTGGGCTTGCTTGGCAAGTGACATCATGCACGCCAGGGAAATGCATCAGCTGAGGCCTTATTGTCCTGGTACTTTTCAGTGCCAATTTCAGGTTTTAGTGATCACCATAGAGAGAATACTTCACAGTGCACATCTGGAAACAGGATCAAAGTCACAAGTGAACAATTATGGGTTGCACAATGAGTTGGTAGTGTTTTCTCAATGATCTTGAAAACACCCAGGCCCTCGTTTTACTAAATAAGGTTGGCTCTTTCAGCTTCTGGTAATTATATGTTGAGCCATGTCGTGACTAGGTTGTGTGGTGTGCTAAAGCTCCTGCTTTTGTTCTTCATGGTTTTGATTGGAGTTTAAGCCTCTGTTCTCTTGCTTCTGTCAGGGGCATTTGCTAATTTTCTGGCCTGTAGGAGCCCTTTCAGGCCCATTGGCTTGGTTTGCAGTATCTAAGAATGTTTATTCCATTTTTTTTTTTTTGCTACTTCTAATAAAAGATCATTTTTCCTTCCAGAACTCCTCAGTTCCTGGAATAAATTACACTGAATTTCTGATTCTTTGTCTCCAGTTTTTGAGGCCTTTCATAATTTGACTTGTTCTGCATACCTCACAACATCCACTGTGACTGCCCAGGACGGCGCTCTGCTTCACTCAGGCAGATCTCAGTAGTCCTTCCCCCTAGGTCCTCATACCTGCCTCCAAGCACAAGACCTGTGTCCTCTATGCAGCTTTCTCCCATTCCTCTATCAGACGTTGATCTCTCCCTTCACTGATCTCTTAGAATGCCTACCTCATAATTAGTCTTTTAACGATATACCGTTTTGTGCTATTCTTGCATTGTCTCTTGTCTGTTAGAATTGTTTCCCTAATGAGGTTTTATACTCTTACAGGGTAGGGACTTTTTATACTCCTTTCA
Organism: Hippopotamus amphibius kiboko; assembly: GCF_030028045.1. Lineage (NCBI taxonomy): Eukaryota > Metazoa > Chordata > Mammalia > Artiodactyla > Hippopotamidae > Hippopotamus > Hippopotamus amphibius. Next base: position 31,253,597 of record NC_080186.1, read on the forward strand.
CATGTGGTCAGTTGGCAGGGAATTTCTCTCAAGAGAAAGGGCAATCATAGCAGCACTTTCAAGCCATATTTTAAAACAAGTAGTAGTTGTTTAATATAGAAAATGGTAAAAAGTACAGAACAGTGTATAGACCTTTAGATAATATGCCTTCCATCTGTGTGTGTGTGTAGGGGGAGTAGGGAGAGGCAGGCCAACTAACAGATAGATATGCTCTAGCTGGAGAGAATGCAGCTCTCAAGGATAAGCCCTTTTCAGCCAGCCTGGGATCTAATACCCTTAGTTTGCCTTTGGCTCCATAAATTTGTGTTACATGGTGAGTTTGCTTTCACTGGGCCCAAACACTTATTTTTCTTTCTCTGTTCAAAACTGCTTTCTTCTGCATGACCATGTGTCGGTCATCAGGGATGTGCCTGTTATCAGGGATGATTTGGGTTGTTGCCTAGGACAAGTTAATTAATTGGTCAGTCAGCATCTTTCCTTTGGGCAAGGGTTTTGCCAGCTGTACTTCTGGGTTCTGTGTTACCATAGCAGATTTCTCTCATCATTTTTACTCAGAAAGGTAAACACAGTTCCTTTGTGTTGAGGAAAAGAACAAGCTTGCTTGAAGTGTCTTTTGGAGTTTAGATGGTTTCAACCCACAGGGGCATGTTGGATTGAGATATATAGGAAGGGATTTTTAAAATTTAAATTTAAATTTTTTTTGGCTGTGTTTTTCAGTTGGTCACCAACAATGAATAAGCTCACTTTGTACACTGCATTCTGCCAGTAGCTATAAGCAGATACTGTGTTGGGAGTGTGTTCGTGGAGAGATGGGGGGCACTTAGGAGCATTGAAAAAATGATATTAAGATTAGGGGTGGAGGGAAAGAAGGTCCTGAATGTTCATATGGGGAGCCTGAGTTTTATGCAATGGATAGGATTGCTGTAGTCGCTGTATAAATGATGGATGAGAGTGGAGATTGACTCTCTAGGAGGTCCCTGTTGTAATTGAGTTGAGGTTAGATTAAGGGATGTTAAAGAGGGAGGGGCATATTTGAGAGACATTTTGGGCAGGTGCAGGGACTGAAGTTTAGATACTATCCTAACATTGCTAACTCTTTTCTAGAAGATTTTTGCCTTATAAAAAAGAATTAACTACCCCGCATGCCAGGGCTCTTCCAAAACAAAGTCTTCTTTCTTGTATAAAAATCTTCTTTTAAAGATTTTACTCCATCTAACCTGTCAGATAGGGCTGTGTGTTTGAACCTGTGGCTCGAGGTTGTGTTTCTTGGTCTTTACTTCTCATTTAAATTAGCGGTGCTGAGTGCCCTATTCTACCCATTCTCTGGACAGCCTTCATTGTGTGCTTCCAGGAATACCTGCCAAGAACTGCATAAGAAATCCTCTTAAATCCCTTCTAAAATCTTCCATTATATCTTGAAGTGTTAATCTCCCAGGTGTCAGGGGGGTGGTTTGGAGGATCCATTCATTCATTTAATTAGTAATCATTTATTGAATGTCTACTCTGAACCAGGCAATAGGCAGTGCTGAAGGAACAAAGATATTGTCCTTGCATCTTTGTGACCTTATAGTTTAACGGGGAAGACATATTGGAAAACTGACAATTACTGTCCAGTGTAGGGAGTGTTATGGACCAGGTGAGTCTGGTGCCATGCTAGTGAAGCGGAGTGCCCATGACAGCAGGGTGGGAAAGGGCCGGGGAAGGCATTCAAGAGGAAGTGACTGAGCTGCCACCTAAAGAATTCAGAACTATGGGCAGAAAGTTCAGGTACAGGGCATTCTGGGCAGCATGAACAGAAGTAGGGCTGAGAGAGCCTAAGGAGAGGAAATATGGGATCTTAGTAAGGTTGGAGTGGAGGATGTGAGGAGGAGAAATGAGATGAGGTAGGAAAAGTGGGCAGGGCTAGAATGTTGACTGGCTCTGTATATCATACTGCAGAGAGTTTAGACTTCATCCCACAGGCTTTTGGGAGCCATTGAAGGATCTTAGGCAAGGAAGACTAGGGTTGGATTTACATTTTGGAAATATACCTGCTCTGGCAGAGCCGTAAAGGAGGATTGGAGAGGAGCAAGGCTAGTGACAGACTGGTTAGGAGGCTGTGACGGTAATTTAGGAGTGATTAGAGTTTAAACTAAGGTTGTGGACGTAGTAATGTAAAGTGGACAAATGAAGAAGTGTTAAGGGGTAAACTCCATGTGTTTTGATGACTAATTGAACGTGGTGTATGAGGGGAGAGGGAAGAACCTAGGATGACTTGCAGGTTTCTGCGTGGGTGGGTGGTGTCATTAACTAAAATTGGGAGTATGAGAGGAGGAAGGTTATATGCGGTGACATGGTGTCAGTGCTGGTGCGGGGGATGGTACTGAGTTAGCGTTAGTGGTGCTGAGGTTGAGGTTTTTGTGGGATGCTGGCAGAGGTGCCCTGCAGTAGGTGTTTGTATACAGTATGGAGCTCAGGAGAGCCTAGATGGGCAGCCGTCAGCTTCTGGAATCAGAACCACAGGAGTGGATGGATCAGGAGATTGCTGAGCAGGTGTGTGTACAGTGAGAAGAGGCTTGAGACAAAAAACTCTGGGGAACTCCAAGGGGAGGGTGGTTTGGGGAACAAAGGAAGAGGATCCCGTGAAGGAAATTGTCCGCCAAAAGGAAGTGGCCAGAGATGTAGGACGAAGAGGAGAGAAGTGAGTTCAAGAAGGAAGGTGTGTCGCACACTGTCAGATGATACAGAGGTCAGGCAAGATAAGGACTTCAGGCTGTAATAGAAAGGTCACCTTTCCTGGAGCATTCCCAGTGGCAGTGTGGGAAGTGCAGTCCAGAAAGCAGTGGGTTGGGGAGTGAATGAGAAGTCCATTTTGAAACCTAGACTTTGATGGAACAGCGAGGAGGAAGACATGACTATGTAGAGCAGGATGTAGGGTGGAAGGCGTTTTGTTTGTTAATTGTAACACAGAAGAGACTTAAACATGTTTAAGTGCTGTTTGGAAAGTGTCAGTAGAGGAAAGAATAAAATTCAAGGGAGGGAGAGAATAATCAAGGAGAGCATGGGCTCCAGAGTCAAAAGGGGACTGTGTCTGATGAGAAAGATAAGAGGGAGGAAGGCAAGAATGCAGGTGGTCAGGTTGGTTGATTAGAGGCCAGAGAATTTCCCCTGATGGCTCCTGTTCTCTCTGAAAGTGGGGGGGTGAAGTCATATGCTGAGACTAGGGAGTGTGTGTGCGCGCAAGGGTGCATTCGGTCTTTCGCTCTAGCCCCAGAAGCGCTCAGTAACCTGAGTGTAGGGACTTCCCTGGTGGCGCAGTGGTTAAGAATACTCCTGCCAATGCAGGGGACACGGGTTCGATCGCTGGGCTGGGACGATCCCACATGCTGTGGAGCAGCTAAGCCCGTGCGCCACAACTACTGAGCCTGTGCTCTAGAGCCTGCGAGCCATGACTGCTGAAGCCCATGCACCTAGAGCCGGTGCTGTGCGACAAGAAAAGCCACTGCAGTGACAAGCCTGCACACTGCAATGAAGAGTAGCCCCCACTCTCCATGCGTGCAGCAACGAAGACCCAACGCAGCCAATAAATAAATAAATAAATTTATATATTTAAAAAAAAAGATTCAAAAAAACAACCTGAATGTAAATACTGAGAAAGCAGACAGGTGGATTGACGCAGGATCCAAGTTTTCCAGCAGAGGTTTGATGAAAGAATAAGGGATCATTCTAAAAAAAAATGTAACATCTGCTTGGTTATAGGTTGTCTTGTTCTCTGGCTGACTTGTATTTTGTGCCCCCAGCAAAATTGTAAGCTCTTTCAGGGCAGGAACCATGTATGTAACTGTTGTTTTCTTTTATATCATTTAATAAAGTACAGGGCAGAAATTGATTTTTCTCTGTGTGTTGACTTCATCTTGACTTTTGTGATCGGAGCATCTTGACTCTTGCTGTAGAGAGCGGCTTTTCTCACCTGTGGCCTTTAACCCGCTTCTCTTTGATAATGGAGAGTGACTTAGCCTCACATACACCTCACGAGGCTAGCTTCACTTACTCTCCCCAGGGCAGTTGAGTTGAGGAGTGTTTGTGCTTTCCATGAAGACTGTGAGATTAGTATTCCCTATCCTGTTTGGACCAGGCTTGTGAAGACCGGGTTCTTTGCAAGACTAGACAGAGTGGCTATTGTGGAGGATGCAGCCTCCTTTTTGTTTATCTTGGCAGGCGGGCAGCGAACGTGATGGATTTATTCTCGTGACTCAGAACCTTCCCTGCCTTACCTCAGCAGGTTCAATATAATCACTATTTTTCAAATCATGATAGTGACCTTCAGAGTTTATCTGACCTTTAAAACTACAAAGAATGTTAGTTACCCTTTGCTTTGTCCTCTACTTACTTGGGTTCTTCACCTTTAGTCTACTGTGGAGGAAAGGTTATTTCCTAGTGTGTTAGGCCCCCTTTGGAACTGACTTAGGTCTTACCCCTTTGACATACTCTACCTGCTTTAGTTGTTAACTGGTATATTTGCCACAGTGTGACTTGTTTTCTGCTCTTTGTTTTGTAAATTTGGACTCTGTATTGGGCAGACTTGATGTGAGTCACCCCTGGGAGTAGAAGGTGTGTCTCCACTAATTTGGAGAAGCTTCGATCTCATTTCAGTCTCTGGTTTGGCTGGTTTGGCACAGTTTCTCTCTAAGTCCTGCAGGAGGTGGGCCTGCTGCTTGTTTGCCCCTTGCCTTTGGTTTCACAAAGTGCAGTGGATGGTCTGCTCCAGGGGATGCTGCTTTGAATGTATGGACGCCCTCTGTTATTCTTGTCATCACCATCGGCAAAAACGTCTCTGTCAAGAGCCTCTTTGAATGTAGTGCAGTATCTAACACTGAATAAGTAGAGTTCATAAACCCTCTGCCTGCCCCCTGGGAGTTAAAGTATACAATAGATGTTACAGATGACAAAAGACAGTAAAGAATGTGTAAGCAGTTGAACAAACAATAGATGGTTGCCCCTCATTTAGCTGTCATTTTCCCTGTAGAAGGTCTCCTAACAAGAGACCGAGTCCAGAGGGAAAGGGGTTTGACAGAGTCAAGCTTATCTTCTCTTCCAACCAGAGTGACAGGGAGCTCCCATCCATGGATGGCCCTTTGGTGCCAGGCAGTTCCTCTCAGTGTCCTTTCTAGTCATGCAGGACTTTACTGCATGTCCCCTCTCCATGCAGCCGGGCCAGGATCCTACCGGGGCCCTCGCTCTCCGTGACTGTGGCTGGCGTGGTGTGCAGGAGAACACCCAGAAGACTTGGGTCCTCCGTACAGTCGTAACGTGAGGAAATTCATTCCAGACCTACTGCAAACACTCATGTGCACACAAACACTAGAAATGAACCATGGGGTTAGTGTTGCGTTGGGAAGAAGCGGGTCTGACCTGGTCTGGGGAACCCATCCCAGCCTCTGTTGGTTAGTTTCCCAAATGGAGAACAGGAACCAGACTAGTTCAGGTGGGGTGCTTTGAGATCCTCACCTCTCCCAGAGGACTCATTCATTGTTCTTATTGTTGTTATTTTTAATTAGTATAATAACACTATTCATGTAGTACTGCCTTTATTAGGAAGAATGGGCCTCTGTGAGGGGCTGGAATTTCCCTTCACCTTCCCTGTGGGAGAGAAAGCTAGAGGGAGCATTAGACTGCCATCGCTCAGGCCTCCTCTCTCCAGTCAGCCTTTGGGCGGCTCCTGGGAAGGGGTGAGGCAGTGGAGGCCCTGGCATGAGTACGCCATGGAGGAGGGATAAGAGGTGGTATGTTAATACGAGACGGTGGGTGTGGGGGCACTACTAAGGGGACTAATACAGGCAGCATATAGTCTTTGCGGCTGTTAGCTGCTTCCCTTTGCCTTTGTCTAAAAGCAGAGCTCCAAACCCCTGCATTCTTTCCACCTCCACCTCCTCCTCTTGATTACATCTCATTTTCTGACTTGTAAAGATGTATAATACCTTCAGCAAATAGGCTTGTGATGATATGAAAAGTTGAATAAATAAAAGCTGCAGAGATGAGAAAGCTGAGTGGGGATTTGATTATTGTGTTTAAGTATAACAAGTGTTTTTCTTGCAATTCATCACAAACTAAAACTGCCTTGTAGCGTTTCTTGTTATTTTTTTTGTTACTTAACTTTTTGTGTATATTTGTTTGAACTTCCCAACCTAATTGTGATCTTGTTCAGGGTATAGGTTGTGTCAGATGAGATGCATATGATATACTTCATGAGCTGAATCACTTTGTAAATGGTGGTGGTGGTTATATTTCTTTGTTTTTCCAGCAACTTCCAGCACCCATCTCAAGGGGTTTTTCCATACGATTGTCCCACAGACATCTCAAACGATATGTCCCAAATGGGCATCATTGTCCCCTCCCCTGCTCCCATACCTGCTTCTCTTCCTGGGTCCACCAGCTCAGCGAATGCCTTCCTCACCCATCCAGTTGTCCAAGCCAGGAGCCTGGGCTTCATGCAAGTCTCCTCCCTCCCCTGCATCCTGCCCAGGCGGCCAGTCTTTCAGCAAGTCCGGTGGATTCCATCTCCTACAACTCTCTCCACCTGTCATCTCCTCCAGCCCCACTGCTAATTTATGAGTTCAGGGCCTTATCTCTTACTGGGACTTCGGTGATTGTTGTTAACTGTTCCAACGTCACTCTTTCTTCCAAACTCCTACTTGAAAAAAACTTTCCAAAAGTGAGAAACTAATCACAATGTTAGTAAGAGAAGATAGTGTGGCGGCAGTTTTAAGGGAGCTGATAAAGGCAGGAAATATTTGTTGCTGTTATTAGCTGTTTCCCTTTGTTTACATGTTGGTCTAAGCAGAGCTGAAGCTCCTGCTTTCTTTTGTTTATTAACTCTTGTATTCCTAGCCCCCAGAAGAGTGCCTGGTATATAGTAGGTGCTCAAGAAGTATTTGTTGAATGAATGAACTGGAAATGATCAGTTCAGCTCACTCTTGTTCCTTAGAAAGAAATGAAATGAGGCATGGAGAGGTGCAGTAGCTTGTTCAGGGTCATGTACCTAATTGGTGCTAGAGCCAGATCTCACCAGGGGGGTGGTGTTCTTTTTTAATGAAATCATGCTTTATCACGGTTCCTTTATGTGATTTGATACTGATGTGCATTATCGGCTTAACTGTATATCCCTGTGAGCAGGGATGGGGAGAGGAAACTAATACATATTAAGCCCTTACTCAGTGCCAGGTGCTTTATCTCATTTAACCATCACAAGTAGCATCTTATGACAGACTAATGACATTGGTGGATATTACAGACGAGGAAACCAAAGCTTAAGGAACCTAAATAAGTTCCATGAGGGTCACACAGCTGGTAAGTGACTGAACTAGGTTTTGCACCCAGGCCTGCTGAACTCCCCCGGGCAGTAGGCCCTCTTACCTTAGGGAGCAGTATAAACTTGGATTTTGTAGTCTGAGTTGCTTTAAGATTTTCCAGTCAGACTATTCTTGAAAATGGTCTGATTTGAACTGCTCAAATAGAGTTGCAGTACTGTTTACCTTAAGACAACCCCATGGGACAGTGGGGTCCTGGTAATAGGAGTCTGCAGTGCTCTTGAGGCAAAAAACAATCCTGTGCTCTGGGTAGTGCTGTATCCCTCCGTTCAGCTATATTACATATAACCGAATTTCAGCCTTGTTCTCTAACCCGGGCATCCAGGACCACCATAGAAGGGCTCGTGCAGTGCAGTACTTCTGAGTGTGTTTGGTAGAGCTCATAAGCACCAGGAGCACAAACAAAGACAATGCCTAAAATGTAGGACAGGTAGAGCAGGAGAGGACTGAACCTGATTGAAGCTAGCTGCTTCTGTAGTAAGTAGGCAGACCGTAATTGCCTGTGTTGCTCAGAGACCTGAGCTGAGAGTGGGGGTGGGGAGAGGTCACACCATTATCTTTGGAGAAATGATGGGAGTAAATAATCTTTAGTTTCCAATTTACTCCAGAAGCTTTCGCTCACTGTTCAGAGTCACAGTAGTCATGTGGACTTTGAGGTGGCAACTTGTCACCCCAAATCATGAAAGCATAAGGTTAACATTTTTTTTTTCATTCGAGTTCCCCTTAGATACCGCCGCCATTCATTTGGAACTCCCGACTAGCTTCCTCCCGGTAGCTTTGTGTAGCCTGCCTTAGAAAGGAGAGTGGGAACTGAGCTAAGGGGGCCCAGGAGGGGAGAGGAAGGAATAGTGAAGGTGGCAGAGAAACAAAGCCTTAATTAGTAGGTTCCTCTGTCTTTTGGGAGTTAAAGTCCTTTTCATTAGCTGATTGCTGAGATGAGGGTGGAAACCCAGGAGGAGGAGGAGGAAGAGTTGTTGTAATGGAAGCAGAATGGTTAAACCCTCAGTGGTGATCCAGGCCCAGCAATATCTGTAGCACCTGGGAGCTTGTTAGACATGCACAGTGTTAGGCTCCACCCCAGACCTGCTAAATCAGTTTTTATTTTAGCAAGATTCCCAAGTGATTCCATGCACATTAAAGTTTGAGCAGCACTGAGTTGCTAATAAAGTGGTTCAGTATAAGGGATTTTGCAGTCTGACAGATCTGGGATTGAAACCTGGTTTGGGCATTGAATAGCTGTGTGACCTTGGGTGAATTCTTTTAGTCTCTCTGTGTCTTAGTTTCTTATCTGCAGAATAGGGGAACTCTCTACTTCATAGTGCTGTTGGGGAAAGTTAATGAAATATTGGTTCTTTATGCGATTGATGGTGTCTTAGAATTAATGAAATTTAGTAATATCTGTAACATACCAAATACTAATTACAACACTGTTACAGAGTAAATGATAAATGTTATTACTAATAAACTACATTAGGCAAATTTACAGGAACAAAGTGCTTTCTCTTTTTCTTCTGTCTCTCAAGGAGTGGATTTTTCTGCAGTTTTATAAAACTATAGTCAGTGTGTATACTTTTTGATGTTTTACTTAGCATTATTTAATAATAGTTGTAGCAGAAGTAGTTAACAAATATAACACTTATTAATGTGCCAGGCACTATTTTAAGTACTTTATGTACATATTTATTCATTCAGTCCTTAGAGTAACCATGTGAGATAGGTATTAGTATCTCCATTTTCAGATGAGGAAACAGAACAGAGAGGTTAAGTGACTTGCCCAAGATCACACAGTTGGTAAATTGCAGAGTGAAGATTTGAACTGAGGTAGTCAGAATCTAGCGTCCATGCTCTCTATTTTCATGTATTGCTGTTACCCTCAAACTTATGTAATGTAATGGAAATCAGGAGACTTGTGTTGGATACCCTAATTCTGACACTAACTTATTTGTGACTTTGGTCAAGTCATTTTACTTCTTTGGGCCAATTTCCTTATTGTAAAAATGGGAGAATCAGATGGGGTTCACACAAAACATAGTGATTGAAATCAAAAGTTTGGTAGAAAGTCATATCTAAGGAATTGGTTCAAAATTACTTGTTCGAACAGGTTGGTTTAATTAAAAACAAGGGATTTGAATCTTGGCTTTTCCACTTTCTGGCTGTGTGATGTTGGGCAGCTTACTTAAACTTTCTAAACACTGATTTCCTCACTAGTAATGGGAAGAACAGTTCATACCTTGCAGAGATGTTGTGAAGTTTGAATAAGATAATGTGTATTAGCACCTAACGTATGTGAGACACACAGTAGATACTCAATATACAAGAGTTCTCTTTTCTTCTTTCTTTTCTTCCAGGGATGGTTAGGGAAGCAGATATACCAGATTCAAAAGGAGTAAGAATCTATCTTGGTCCTAGTGTTTTTTCCCCACAATGGTATTTTCATTGCTGGGAGATGAGAATTAGCAGAGAAAAAAGTGTGCATAGATCCAGGTCCTGTTGTTTTTAAATAACCCACCTTTTGATTTTAAATTAAAATTCCTTTAAAAAATACATAGTTTGTAATAGGATAAATGCCGATTAAAAAAACAAAACAACAACAGACATGGTGTATTACTTTCTTGGGGCTGCCATAACAAAGTAACACAAACTAGGTGACTTAAACAACAAAAATTTATTGTCTTACAGTTCTGGAAGCTAAATGCCTGAAATCAAGTTGTGAGGCTACGAGGGAGAATCTGTTCCAGGCCTTTTGCCCAGCTTCTGCTAACTTCAGGCATTCGTTGGCTTGTAGATGGCCTTTCTCTGTGTGCCTTCACATCACTTGTATGTGTCTGTCTCTGTGTCCAAATTTCCCCTTTTTATAAGAACACCAGTCTTATATTGGTTTAGAGTCCACCCTAATGACCCCATCTTAACTTGATCATTTGTAAAGACCCCAATTGCCAAATAAAATCATGTTCAGGTGCTCCGAGTTAGGACTTAAGCATCTTTTGGGGGACACAATTTAACCTGTAACAGATAATTTAGCTACTTCTAACCTGGAGAGAAGAACATGTATGAAATTAACTTTTGCTTGTCTCTTAGAACTTATTACTAAGATTCTTTTGGTAGGAACACAGGAAGAACCCAGGTTCACCTCCTGTCCTGCTGATTCTGCACCTTGGTTTTGGCATCATTTAGGAAAGAGAGTGGAAATGGATCTGGTACATAGTGTTGGTAGGAGATGTCTTCCTTTTATGAGCTGAATGGATTAATAATAACAATAGGTCCCATCAGTTGGGTTTTTACTGTGTGCCAGAGACTGTGTTAAGCACTTTATATACACTAGCGCATTGAATTCTCATGACAACCTCATGAAGTAGATATTATTAATATCATTTTACAGAGGAGAAAAGTAAGGCTTAAGCCAGTGAAATAACTTGCCCAAGATCACGTCTAATAAATGGTAGAGCAGGCGTTCAGATCTAACTCTGTGCGACTACAGAACTCCTGTTCTTAACTACTATATTATACTTTCCCTTCATCTTGAATAGAACTGTCTGGCTGGAGCCTCCTTTTCTCTAAAACTACTAGTTCTGGAAGCGCGCCTACTGAAGGGTCAGGGAAGTGACCTTTATGTGCATTCTTGGGAGCTCTTATTGTTTGTGAGAGGGAAAGGGAGTGTGACTTTAGTTGGCACTTTTTACCTGGTGGTTTAAGTCTTGCCAAGGGGCCCTAGTCAAGTGTGGGACATTGTGAGTTACTTTCAAAAAAAAATACTACTCTAGAACTGAAGAGGCTTACTGTTCTTATGTAACTCTCTTTCTACTATTATTACTGCAAAATTACACATGCTTATTATAAATTTAAGCAGTACAAAGAAAAAGGTAAAAGTTCTCTTTTTTGGTCTTTTTCCATCTAGTCCCACTGGTCAGAGTAACTGGTGTTTAGTTTGTATTTCAGCTTTTTCCTTGCCAGGTTTACTTTTTTTTTTACTTGAAGGATAGTTGATTTACAGTGTTGTATTAGTTTCTGGTGTACAACAAAGTGATTCAGATATATATAATTAGACATAGATAATTCAGATATATATAATTAATCAGATAATTATACACACATTCTTTTTCATAATCTTTTCCATTGTGATTTATTATAGGATGTTGAATATAGTTCCCTGTGCTATACACTAGGACCGTGTTGTTTACCTATTCTATATGTGGTAGTTTGTATCTGCTAATCCCAAACTCCTAATTTATTCCTCCCCAGCCCCCTTTCCTGTTTGGTAACGATAAGTTTATTTTCTATGTCTGAGAGTCTGTTTCTGTTTTGTAAATAAGTTCATTTGTACCATATATATCTATATCTATATATCTATATATACCTCTTAACTTTTTTTTTGGCTGGGCCGTGCAGCATGTGGGAACTTAGTTTAGTTCCCTGACCAGGGATGGAACCTGTGCCCCTTGTATTGGAAGTGCAGAGTCTTAACCCTGGATGGTCATATTTTAGATTCACATATAAGTGATATCATATGGTCTGTGTCTTTCTCTTTCTGACTTAATTCATTTAGTATGATCTCTAGGTCCATCCATGTTGCTCCAGTGGCATTCTTTCATTCTTTTTTGTTGCCAACGTTACTTTGGAACTACCCCCTCCCTCCTTTACTCCTTCATGTTGGTTGCGTCTCCTTTTGTCTCAAAGCCTGACCTCTATTTTATTTACATGTATGTTATTTATTTATTTACTAAAAGGTGTTCATCTACATGCCCTGTGAAAAGCAGTCTTTTAATTGGGAAGGGCTATGTACAGAGATAGGCCGTAGATTATATGCCAGTATAGCATAAGGCCAAAATTTCTTAGTAGAAGACACGGTCTCTCCACACCCGTTTCTTGCCCTATACCCCTATAATCCTTTGCTATACTCATACCCCTCTGCATGCAGCTTACTCACACTCCACATTGCTTCTAGTTCATTTGTCTTGCTCATATTACTGCCTCGGTCTGCAGAGTCCTCCTAAATCTATTCTCTTGAAAAACGTATCCTTCCTGACTCAGTCCAAATGTTATGTTCTTAATGATGACTTTCTGAGTTCTTCTGAGTGCGTGGATTAGCCTCTCTCTTCTCTCTGCTTTAATAGTCCATGCATGCATGCATGTATTATTTATTTTAATCATAGCCTTTATTTATAATGCAAATGTTTTAGTATACTTTTGCTAAGTTTATTAAGTAAATAAAAAACCCGTTATGATTATTATTGCTTTATGCAGACAATGTTCATTCAGATTTACCAAATATTAACCTTTCTTAAAAGTTGCTTTTCCTTTCTCCTAGCATGTCCAGTCTTCCATTTTGGGATAATTTTCCTTCTCCCTGAAGAACTCCCCATGCTAATATTCTGTACTATGGCCTGCTGGGTGATACGTGCTCTTAGTTTGTATTTGCCTCCTGTTTATTTTTGTTGCCATGTGTCTGGCTTACTTTGGGGCCTTCGTTTGGTATTTAGGACTTCTGCCTCTGCTAGAGCCATCCCCTTTTCTGTAAGGTCTTTCCCACCTTGCTAGTGAAATCCTCCTTGTCCTTGGAGCTCAGTTTGAGTCCTCCATTTTCCCCTTAATCCTTTGCAAACCATGCTAACCTGTGATAATTGGTTCTGCTTCTGAACTTACAGCGTTAATTTCTATCACTCATTGGCCAGTTGACCATGTAATGCTGTATATCATCACTTGTATTTTATCATTTGTTATTTAATTTCCCACGTATTTACCCAATTAGATTGTGCTCCTGGGGGGTCACAGGATTTATTCTTCCTTCTGTTGTCATCTTGCCTAGCTCAGTGCCCTACATTTAGCAGGTATTCACCAAATGTCAGTGTGATTGGATTTTCTTAGTACTTCACACCCTGTTAAAGATCAGGTGCTCACAGCCGGAAGCCTGAGGGAGCGTTCAACTGATGACATCATCTCGGCTGCCTATCATGAGGGGTGTGTGCCACTGAGGAGTGTCAGCAGATGAAATACTTGGGCAACAGGTTATGCTTCCTTCTCTAATGAATGGGATTCAGACTCCACGTTGGGGAAAAGAGATAGTAAGTGTAGGAGGAGGGCTGACAAGGGGATGGAAGGGAGGATGCTACATCATTAGATATGAGGATATGACTTTATTAAAAACATAAATAAAAGGATGGTGTAATGCAGAGAGAAGCTTCTTGGAACCAGTAGGCTGATTTGATAAACCAGCTTCTCTGGTGCAAACCAGTAATTAATTGCCATTCATTTTCTTTGCAATAAAACTGTACCACCCAGCTACTTGCTTTCTCATTAGGGTGAGTATGGAGAAAGGACTTAGTTTAGAATTAGGAAATCCGAGAGAGATGCAGGATAGTCAGAGTGGGCCGAGGGGTGGGGATATTCCTTTCCTTTGTCTTACCAGCCCTAGTAGGGGTTGCTATTGGAGTAGTATAAAACCTCTTATTTCTACCCCTCCTACTTCTTTTTGCCCATCTTTCTTTCTTCCTTCACCGGTGCCCTCCTACCACACACACTAGTCATCAGCCTCATCTCTGAGGCCCAGGTATGCAATGGACACTCTGCTGTTAGCTTTCCAGGCCTTGAATGTAATCTGTCTTTCCATCCTCCACTCCTCTGCCCTCCCCAAGTGGTAGGAAGGTAGAGAAAAGGAAATAGAGTATGGTAGTTTAAACTCTTCTGTGGCTTAGAGGGCAGAATTTTTTTTAATTTTTTGGCTGCACTGTGCTGCTTGTGGGATCTTAGTTCCCTGACCAGGGATGGAACTCATGCCCCCTGCATTGGGACTGCGGAGTCTTAACTACTAGACCACCAGGGAAGTCCCAAAGGCAGAATGTTTTGATTGCTTGATTTAAGGGTCTTGAGGTCTCCTAATATGAGAATCTATTCTCTTGTTGATAGAAAGCCCTCACTTCATTCTTCATTCTTTTTCTGTGAGTAATGTGGACCTAGAAAAAGTCTTATGTTGAGGACTTGGTACCTGCCCCTGAAGGGGAAAAGATCACTCTTGGGCTTGATTTATTTTCCATCAGTGGTTTCTCATTATCAGAAGATGAAAATTAATGGTGCTTTGAACAAAGTTAGAGTATAACATAAATATGGTTAAGACCCTAATACATTTATAATGATTGGGCTTTGGTTTTAAAAAATATCTTTTTAAAGTATGTTGTCTTAGGCTAGATGTCTCCCTACTTTTTGTGGAATGATTTAGCTGCAGACTAATCTGGAGGGAATAACAATACTAAATGACTTAAATCATCAAACATTGTGATGTTACTGAGACTGTCTTGGTGGGGAGAGGTTTGGTCCATGGGAATAATGTGGGTTTCCTTTCTCTCCCTTCAGATAAATCCTCCTTCATGTCCCATTCTCTGGCTACGGTGAGGGATGGACAGTGGGGAAAAGTTAGTGCACTCATCTCATTGTTCAGGTTGTTTCCTGGGTGTGGTTCTGCAGAGCTTCCTCTGAGAGCTGACTCAAGAGTTCTTTTCCATTGTGGCAGGGTTCTTGTTTTTACATGCCACACCAATTTACAGCCTTGGCGTGTGGGGCAGCGTCATTTGGAGGTGTCAAGTTGGGAATGAGGAAAGTAAAAATATTTTCAGAGGTTCCTTGAGAGAAAGGTTGCTTTCACTAGGCACACCAGTTTTCCCTAGATGCTAGGGCTTGAGAACTGAAGCATTCTAAGCATATATTCTTCCTTTTTGATGTCACCGATCCCTCTGAATAACGTTATTTGTTTGTCTTTTTGTGTCCCACGAGACTGTGCGTCTTGAGAACTGAGATAGCGTCTCATCCATCTTTTTGTCCCCAAAGTTTAGCACAGTGCCCAACTTGAAGTGTTTATAAATGTATGTTGAGTTGAGTAGTGGAGGGAAGCTGTAAGTGCATTGTGTGCTGGCAGATGCATGCCTAGCATATTGAGTTGGGAGACATTTGTAGCAAGTGGAGATAGGAGAGAGAGATAAATAAAGGAATTTTTGTGGATAGGACATGGGGAATTTTAGTTGCCAAAGAATTTCTTGAGAAACAGTTGTTTTGCAGTCTTCCTTTATGTGAGAAAGCAGTTAAAAATTGAGCGTTAGGGGACTTCCCTGGTGGTTCAGTGGTTAAGACTCTGTACTCCCAGTGCAGGCGGCCCGGGTTTGATCCCTGGTCAGGGAACTAGATCCCACATGCTGCAGCTAAGACCTGGCACAGCCAAATAAATAAATAATTTTTTTTTAAGTTGAGTATTAGTTCCATCTGACTAGCTAATGACCTTGGATAAGGCTTCCTGTCAGTGACCTTCTTAGTAGCAGGGACTAAAGATACATGCCTATCCCTCTCAAATGGAGAGATTCAGCAAAGGGAGGGGATCAGGATTAGATCGTGTGTGGGAAAGAAAGCACTTGAGACCCTACTAGCCAGCACTGCAGAAACATAAAGCTGTTATTATGATGGCTGCTGTTGGCAAACAGAAAGTCTCAGCCTCTTCTCTGGTTTGTATCCCACACCCAGCCCCAACCTCAGATTGAGTAGATGCACACTTTAAATATTGGGGTCGCCTGTACCTGTTGGCAGATGTCCCTTGTGGTTTCTGAGTATTGTGCAAACATTACCTTTCATCTCTTTCCTACATCAGGAAAACGTAGGAAGTTTGTGGAGTTGTGCTTTTGGTTGGCATTAGGGCATGAGGAGCCTTCATTTCCCACTTCTAACTAGTAACTATCTAAACTAGGAAATAGTTATAACAAAACAGCCCTGGCTTGGAAGTTCTTACCTAGATAGTGACTGACGCTTGAGAGGAACTTGGCCTTCATAACCCCATGCGTTGAGAAGGGGACAGTCACTTCCCTGATATGGCTGGGATCCTGGTCAGCTGATTTCCTGTCTCTAGAGGGATGTGATTCCTCCCCCTTCCTTCTGGAAGAAATGGATATTTTTTCATTTCCTGTTTGATAGCATATTTTCTGAGTACCAGGAGACACTCACTGACCATAAATCACGTGGGCTGTGGAGGTGGGACGGAAGCTGCTTTTGTTTTCCGCAGAATAGCTTTCGTTTGAGGGATACAGATGTACACGAACCCAAGCTTCCTTGTGACCCTGGGAGAGATACAGGACCCAGAGGGATTGTTTTGAATCCTTTCCTGGGCTGTGCCTACTTGACCTGTGGCCGTAGAGCCCCTTCTCCCACTTAGGCCAGAAAAGCTTGGTTCCTCATGCATGGCCTGCGTGCTGTGGATTCCACTGTTGCCACATCCTCTGGTCAGCCCTTTTGGTGCCTAAATCTACCTGGGAGCAACTGTTAGTCCCTGGTGGAAGTGACACATCCTTGGAATGGAACCTGGCAGGATGCCCCCCTGAGCCCTGGTGGAGTAACACAGGCTGCGACTGGAAACTGGCCGTCCAGATTTCCTGCTCTCTGTCCTTACGAGCAGACCTTGCAGCTTCCTCTCTGGTGGCGAGGGAGCTGGTTGTTAACAGGCAGTGCTACCTGTGGACCCGCACAGCAGTTTCAGTTCCTGTCCATTGAGACTGGCCTGCTCTGCATCCATCTGGTGTGAGCAGGAGACAGAAAAGGGAGGAGTGGGGAGGAAGTCATTGTGATCCCCTTTGCTTCTCGCGGAGTTTTGCTTAGTGTTTGGGGACCTGGGGTTTAATTTTGTGACACATTAGCTGTTAGGTTTTTTCTTTTCCTTGCCCTTGGAGAAGTCCTTAAAAATTCTTACAAAATAGGACATTGCTTGGTAGGTTATGAGGGGTGTCATTTTTGGGTTTTGTGTGTAACACAGCTTTTCCTAGTTTGCCAGCGTTTACATGACTAAAGTAATTGGTATGTTTAAAGTTCTCAGAGGTCATCAGAAGAAGAACTGCCTTAGAAGTGGAATTAGTGAGCATGACTTTTAACAGTAAATGCTTCCTTTTACCTCTCTTGCTGACCATGTCCCTTCTCCTTGCTCCAGGGGCTTTCTGGTTTGTGGCTATTTTATAGTATCAGATAAATTTCCCCTCTAGGGTGGAGAGCAGCATTTTACAGTGGAAAGGGTGTAAATGTTGGAATCCTGGTTCTGGTACTTGCAAACTCTGTGACCTTGGCCAGTCACTTAACTACTGTGTGTGATTTTTCTAACTCCTCATTTGCAAAATGTTAGTGATAAAAACTATCTTGTAGGGTTTCTGTAAAGGTTAAATGAATTAATATATGGACAGCATTTTGCTTGACACATTGTAGGTATGTAATTGTAGCTTTTTATTAGTAAGCATCATGAAAAATATGATTTTTTTTCAGTGTGGTAAAATGTACATAAAATGTACCATTTTAACCATTTTTAAGTGTACATTTCAGTGGCATTAAGTACATTCACACTGTTGTGTAGCCGTTACCACTGTCCATCTCCAGAACATCCCAAATTTCAATTTCAATTCCCATTCACTCCTCCCCCAGCCCCTGGCAACTGCAATTCTGTTTTCTGTCTCTGTAAGTTTGACTATTCTAGGTATTTCATGTAAGTACACTCATACAATATCTATACTTTTGTGATTGGCTTATTTCACTTAGCATAATGTCTTTCAGCTCCATCCATATTGTAGTATGTGTCGTAATTTTATTCCTTTTTAAGGCCGCATGATATTCCTTTGTAGGTATGTACCACATTTTGTTTATTCATTTGTCTGTTGATGGACACTTAGGTTGCTAACAGTATGATTACTTTCAGTAGCAATATTGTTGGATTGATTCTCTATAGTTAGAGCTCCCAAAGCTGGGAGGAAGAAGAAGTGAGGGGAGATACTGTCATTTGTGTGTTGACTTCATCTCTCTGGGTATTGGTTGTCGGACGTATTTTGATAGGCATCTGACAAATAACAGAGCCCATTCTGACTGGAGCCCATAGAGAGGGTCCAGGCCTGGCAGAACTCCAGGGGGGGAAAGAATTGCTTCTTAGCCTAAGCAAGGGTTAGACTTTTCCCCAGGAACAGACTGCTTTGCAGTGCCTGTAGTTTACCAGCCTTGTCTTTCCTCCCGCCCTCTTCTGCTGTGACTGTGAATGGGACTCTTGCTGTTGTGACATACCTAGACTCTTAATTTGTTTTACACAGGTCAGGGCCTGAGGGGGAACTGTTGTACAGCCATACAGTGAACGGCCAGCCTGGCCTGTCGGATGTGTAGGATATATACACATGCGTGTGTGTGCTCATATATGTATATATGTGTGTGTTCACATCCTGTCGTTGACAGTTGACACAATATGGAAGCTACATGCTCTCCTCTGGCTTCCCTTCAACCCAGCCCACCACCAAAATGTGTGCATTGGCAACAGGGGGTCCCAGGATGATGGGAGAGGTTTCCAAGGCGATTGAAGCACAAAGAACCTTAGCAGGGTGATCTTGACAGCTTGGGTAGCCTCTTGAAGTTTCTTCCAAAATTCTGGAGGGAGTGCTCTGCCGCTCTGACTTCTTTGCCATCTTTGGGCCTGAGCTGGGCCTGGAAAAGTCCAAGAGCACAGGCTTTTGCATCCTGCGCTTGTGCTGGACATAGTGAGTGGAGGCTGAGAAGGAGAGGCAGCCCCTCCAAACTCCCGGATCCCTCTTTGTGGGCTCTCTTGTTTGTTTATAAGGGGATAAAGGACAGTTTGTACTGATTGTCCCCAGTCCCCTCTCTATGCTTAAGGGGACTGTAGTGTCATTGGGGTTTTTTGCCCCATTGTGTCAGGGGCATATCCCCTCAGTGCACACCTCCACCCAAATTGGTCTACCTGCATATTTCTGTTCCATACCTTCATTGCCTACGTACCAGTTATCTTTCAAAAACTATTCAGGATGATTTTATGTTGTCAGTGTAACATGAGTGAACTAATTCTGTATTAAGTTAGTGAAGATCATATTTAGTATTCAGTTCTAGCTATATAAGTACATGTGACTAAAGAATTATGGTCATGCTTTGTGAAGGCTGCTACAGGAGAGGATCTAAAAATAAATCTAAAAGAATCTGTTTTAGAGAAACAGATTAAATGTGAACGACAGTAGGGGGCACTTGTATGACAGTGGAGTAAAGACAAGCACAAGAGTGTTCAGTTTGATTTTTAAACTTCAACTTGTTCCTTGGAAAGTTAATATTTTTTCCTTAGGCAGTTTTCTTTATGTGAAACTGACAGTTGAATTTTAAAGATAAAGATATTTGGCATAATCAAGTTACATTTACCCTTTGTTGACTGAAAATGGATTTTCTTCAAAGTTTGTTAAATTTATTTTCTTACTTTCAGATACTCTTTGGCAAGCAAGAGTTACTAGATTAAAATATTTCATTCAACTGTAACAACATACAAAACTTTAAAAATTTGTCTGAAACAATCTATTGGAAGCCTCAATTTCTGTATCAGCAGATTTGTGCTACTCTAGGTTATGTGCTTACTTGTTACTCAAGGATCTTGTTGAAATGCTTTCTCGTACAACAATAATGAGTGAAGGGACTTCCCTGGTGGTTCAGTGGTTAAGCATCCGCCTTCCAATGCAGGGGACGTTGGTTCGATCCCTGATTGGGGAATTAAGAGCCCACATGCTGCAGGGCAACTAAACCTGCGTGCCACAACTAGAGAGAAGCCTGCGCAACGCAATGAAGTGCCCGCAATTAAGACCCGACGCAGCCAAAATAAATAAATAAATATTAAAAAAAAAAAACCAACAAAGAATAATGAGTGAAAACAAGAAAACAAATATACTTCATATTGTGTTTAAATAGAGGTACTAACAAACACTTGAAAAATGGTTTAGAGGGTTGAACCCTTTCCACTTCATTTTGTAGCTGGTGTTAGGTGAACAAAGATTTGTCTTATTTGAATAATGATGTCGAATGGTCCAAAAGGCCCAGTCTTTATGCGCTGCCTCTCTCCTGGGTTCCCGGGGAGCAGCTTTGATGAGGAATAACAGTATCGGTTTCAAACTGGCCCCTGCACAAAATACAGGGTTATAGTTATTCCATTTTCCAGACATAGGGTACAGCTGGCTCTTAACCCCCGAAAACAGAGCAGAGGCATGCTGAAAACTTCAGACTCGCAGATAAATCCTGAAACTAATTTTAACCCACTGTTTTCATCATTTACTCCTACTTGAAGTACCAAAGATGCTTGTAAGGGGAAGAGTGAACAGATTTTTTTCCCCCTTGTTTGCCCTTTCCTGCCTTTTTAATGTTATCTCCCATTATTCTTTGCAGCTGAAGTGAACTAGTGCCTCCCCACCCCCCAAATATGCCCTGTGTTTTCATGCCTTTGCTTGTGCTCTTTCCTCTACCTGGATTTTCCTTTCATTTCTGTATCTTGCTTGTTCTTCCACATCCATCTCAGATGTCACTTTCTTTGGTGCAACATTTCCTGGTCCCTTCAGGTACAAGTCATATAATCTTTCTAAGCTTACATAATATTATTGAAAGAAATTCACTTAAAAGCACTAGTAATGGTAACAACTGACAGCTGACATTCATTATAGCCGTTTATAGAATGCTTTCACGGGTATTAGCTCTTTTGTGCCTCACAGGTAGTTATTCTGCTTGACCTCCCTGGAAACTAATGCTCTAGGAGGTAAAGGGACTTGCCTGAGGTCACACACAGCTGGAGCTGAGTCTAAATATTGTGACCTCAAACCCAATGTTCTTTCCATCAAAGAATGCTATCTTCTGATTCTTATCACTTGCTGCTATGTGTTGCAGTTACTTGTGTAAATGTCATGTCTGGTGCACTGCTTTGTACTGTCTGTAAAGGAAGGGTTAATGCCTTGTTCTAGTACTGCATGTTATAAGGCATTGATAAACGTTTGAAAGGCTGAGGATGAGTTGGGGAGATACTGATGAACGCATGTGCCTGGCACAGTGCCTGGCACCTAGATGCCTAATAAATATTTGTTGAATTTAATTGTAAAATGGATCAAAGACCATAGTTAATAAGGGCTTTTATGGCACTTACCAAGTGCCACATAATTTTATAAATGTTTTTCATGATACCAAATCATTTAATCCTCACAACAACAAAATGAGGTGGGTACTGTTGTTTCCATTTTACACTTGATGAAACTGAGCAACAGGAAGGCGAAGTCCAAGGCCTCACAGGTGATAAGCACCAGAGCTAGGCTTTACACGGACAAGCAGTTGGCCCCAGAATCTGCATGCACTCTTCACCATCGTGCCACAATCAGTTGTTCAGGATATTTTTACACTGTTAAGTTCCTCCTGGACGCCTTTCTGTCTTGGGTGTGGGCTCAAGTAAAGAAAGCAGAAGCAGCACAGCTTGTGAGCAGTGGTTCTCAAAGTTTAGCCTGCCTCAGGATCACCTGGAGGGCTTGTTAAGACAGATTGCTGGGCCCCACCCCCAGCTTCTGATTCAGTAAGTCTGGGGTGGGGCTTGAGAATTTGTATTTCTAACAAGTTCCCAGGAGATGCTGCTGGTCTGAGACCACTTGGGTAGAGTATAGGGGTTGAGAGCTACCAGAGTTTGAATCTCAGTTCTGCTATTTACCATGAACTTGGGCAAGTTCTTAAAATTGTCTGAGCTTCAGTCCGTATCAGTAAAGTGTCTTTGCTGATAGCACCTACATCATAGGATTCTTATGGAGGTTGAATGAAATAATCCATGTAAAATGCTTAGAATGGTGCTTGGCTCATAGTTAACATACAGTGTTAGCTACAATAATGGTGGTACGACGTAGTTCCTGCCTTTGTAGAGTTTGCAGTCTAGTTACATATAGACTTAAACCTAATAAGTGACAAAATGATGTGAAATTAGGTATTAGTTCGTGAAGTTCTGACTAAAGTACCTTAGAGGTGAAGTGTGTGTACGTTGTGGGGCAGGAGAAGCAGTGAGGGATCAGGAGGAGGAGAGGTACATGGGACTAGGAGATAATGGAAAATTACAGTCAGAATTTAGAAAGGTTGGGGTGGTTGGTCAGTGGTTTTGGTTTTACCACCAGAGAATTGGAGGTGGAGGGTGGTGGAGAGAGACACAGAGAAAGAGAGAGAGGAGAGATGCTTGCACTCTATTTGCCAAAGAGATAACTGACTCCTTTTCCCATTTCTCTTCTTAGAGCTGGTAGCTGGTCTGAAGGTGAAGTTGCTGCCAGTTTGCTCTTTTTTGGAAACAATGGCTAAGGAAGTGGTTTGCTACTGGCTTCTGAAACTGAGTTCTGCAGCCTTTATCCTCCACAGCTGATTCACATACTTTTGATTCTTGCTGAGAAAGGCAGTTGTTAGATTTGGAAGTTTTCAGATTCCAGAGCCAGCTGGACAGCTGACCCTCTGGTAACTATTTCCCAAACTGCCAGCCCTCTGTCGCCTCATCTCCCCGGTCCCTTCTTTTTGACTTCGAAGCAATATACTATATTTAGTGAACTGGCCGGTTAGAGGTTGGTGGAGGATTGAGGGGAAGGGGGTCTCTCCCACCTTAGAATTCTGAAAGGATGGAGTATTTGGGCCTAGGAGCAAGATGTATCCTGCTTAAAAACTTTAACCCCTTCTTCGTCAGGTATGCTCAGGTGACAGCTTACAGTGCTAGGAATGTGCCTCTAGCTCATGGGTAAGGAAGGAGCAGTGTTTATTTTTGGGTGTCCTGAAGAAAATATTTGGGAGAAGGAGTGGGGAGCAGCTCAGACAGCTCCATTTATGGTTGAGCAATGCTTGGCATTCTGCAGAGGGACTGTATGGGCAGTGGGGAGCGTTTAGCATTCTCATTGTTCACCTCTTGCTCCCTCCATTCAGGGATGATCAGGGACACCTCATTAGCCATCAGAATGGCACAGGTATTCCTGGGACTGACATGAGCCTCACCCTCACATCCTGGGCGTCTTCTGCTTGCTGAATCACCACGTAGGAATGGCGGTAGCCAGGTTGCCACCTGGAGCACTCCTGGCACGGTGCAATGTTGACTGGTCTTGGTCTCCTAGACACGGCTTGGGCCTCTCCAGGCCTGTTGGAGTGATAGGCTGGGTCTTAGCTCCCCCTCCAGCTTGTTCCACAAGGCGATGACCTACTTTTCAGAGACAATTAAGTATTTGTGAGCAGAAGAAGGCGGTGACCCAAGTGAAGGTGAACCAGAGCTGCATTCAACAAACATTGGGAGTTACTTTTTTTTTTTCTCATAGCAGGGCCCACCTCAGGCTGACCAGGCTGATGTGGGGGCCAAATACCAGACGATTATCCAAATAGCCAGCCAACCCTTGAATTCTCATTTCTTCCATCGATGTACTTTAATGTAAGACGTTGCCTTTTGTAATCATTGTACCCTTTGTCTTTTGGGTGCCAGGGGAAGGTTTGAAAGGAAGTTGGGGCTCAGCAGTGAGTCAGTGCTGTAAGCCAGCAGTCCCTTCTGGTGGCAATGCTCTGCTTCATTTGTAGCCCCCTGGAGAGGATTTGAATCTTTTTCTTTTTGTACAGGCTGCGATAATCAGCTGGAAGGGAGCCCAGCTCTTTAGGGAACGAGTGAGTCGCTTGTTTAGGTTTTCCTGTCCTTGTGAGACAAGGTTTAGATTCTGTTTTTGCAGTGAAAGGAAGTGAACTCACTTTTCGCTTTCCTGGATGTCACTTACCCTATTAGCAGACCCCCAACTTCTGCTTCCCTGTTGAATATGATTATTATGCTCAGTTGTCACCCTTACTCTTGTAGGTTAGCACTGGGGGAGGGATCCAAGGCCCTGAGATGAGAAGGACAGTGACTCTTGTCCTACATCAGCTGGCTCCAGGACCCTAAGGGAATTGCTGAACTTGCAATTAGGCAGTTTCTTAAACTTTTATTTTCAGCAACTCCACACACATGACAACTCCCCAGATCTCCCTGTTAATAAGAGTTACTGATATTGCACCCAGAGATCCAGATGAAATCTTAAAGTCCAGGAAGGAAGACGCTTAGGAGAAGAACTCAACCCTGCCACTCTCTCACTGGAATTCCTTCTGACCACCTTTGAGGTGTCAGCCCCATTTGAAGACTTGTTTACATATCAGAGCAGGGCTTGGAAGGCAGCACGGCATCAGTGTTGGTCTTGTAGATGGCTAAGTTTCTTGGGGAAGAGTGTTTGAGGTGACCTGAAATTGCTCTCCTCCTCCTAGGCATCCCAGAATCTGGTCACAATCTCCTTTCTTCCACTTCTCCTATCCCCTTATGCCCAGGAAACCTGGTCTCTGCTTATTTCCCAGTCTCTCAGCGCCTTTGTGGTGTCAACTGTGCTTCCTACATGGCCACTCCTGCACTGATGTTCTCAGGTCTCTCTCTTTCTGCCATACCTTCCTGCCCTTTCCCTAAGCCAGACCCATGTTCACTTTCCCCTCGGAGCTGCTGAGTTCTGCCACGTCGCATTGTGCTGACGGGCTCCTTCACAGATTTATGAGCTTCAGCCACAGCTTGACTCTCCACCTTGCCCTGAAATCTCTCTGTTCTCTCCTGGGTGACTCCCATTCCTTTTCCTCACAGCAGCTATTCCAGAATTTCACCACTCTCCTCCAACTTGCAGCTCCACCCTACCTTGTAAACTCTCAACAAGCCATTTAGCTTTTTACTTTCCACAGCTCTGCCTCTCAGCTTATCTGTAATCTTCCCCAGTCCTCACCTCATTCCCCCCTTTTCAGAGGCAGGCCTCCGGGCATGTACAGAGTTTGTATTCTTAGTCTCTCCCCACCTACTGACTCTTCATAAGTATGTTCAAGTTTTCTCCATCCTAAGGGGAAAAAAAATCTTTTAAGCTTATCCCTTCTTCGATCTAACTCTGCTTTTTTTTTTTTTTTTTTTTAAAGAAAAACCACTAAACCTCTTTAATAGCCTTTCTTATATTCCTTTAGTCATCTTGATCCACCATAGCCTGGCTTTTGTGCCCGATGGCCCAGCTGAAATCGCTCTCACTTATGGTGACCTATTTGCAGAATTCAGTATTTCTTTTCAGGTATCACATTTGACCTTGTCACAGCTTTTGACACTGTGTTTGGGCCTCTTTTTCCTTCACCGTGTGCTCTCCCCAGATGAGTTTACCTACTCCGGTGATTTTATTTATCAACGTTGTCTGCGTGTATAGTGACGACTCTCAAATCAGAATCCCTGAATATGAACTTTCCCCCAAGATCCAAGCTTGTGTTAACAAATGACTACTGTCATTTTCCACTATGACGTCTACGGAAGTTCTCATATAACATATCCAAAACCCAGCTTATCCTCATGCCTCCATTTTCCCTGCCCAAACCTGCTTCTCTACCTATTTATATGTACCCTATCTCAGATACCAGTATCACTCTCTACCTATTTGCCTAAACTGGGAAATTCAGGGTTTTTGTTTGTTTCTTTGTTTTGCCTTCCTTTGTTCTCCACATCTGATTGGACACCAAGTTCTGTTTGTTCTGGCTCAGAAACATCTCCACATCCACCCTGTCCCTCCCATCCATCCTGGCTGGACCCACTGCCCTGTTTTAGACCCTCATCATCTTTGGCTGACTGTCGGTGATCATGCCGTATCTCTTCTTAAAAACTCCAGTGGTCGCTGCCTTCTGTTCCTCCACGGGGTAAAGTTCAGACCCGGCCTGGGTGTGATGCCCCACTGTATCCCTTGTTTATGCCGTTTCCTGTGCCTTGGGTGTTCTTTCTATTTTATCAGCGTCACAGACTCCTGCTGATATTGGTAAGTCATCTCTCATCTCAGCTAAAGTGAACGAGCTTTCTATGGCGTTCCAGCTTCTCTCCTTCTATCTCAACCAGGAAGAATTTAACTTACCTCCTCGTCTGAGTTTTCCTGGTACTTTATACGTCCCTTTGTGATAGTGCTTACTGCCTTGTTTTCTAGTTGTCTGTTTAACTGGCTCCCCTAGGCCATGAGTTCAGTGAGGGCAGGCTGTGCCTTCTTCATCCTTGTGGTTTGTTGTTGTTTTTTACTGTAACAATTAGTTGAATTGTTGGGTTGTATATAAAGTTCTTGCTATCTCCAGATAAAGGATGTTTGGAAAATCTAAAAGAGCTCTGCTACTATTGAATATTAGTTGTGTAGAATCTGCCCTACTCTTTTAATTTCACAAAATACCCATATTTTTTGTATGAAAGTTATAAAATAATAAAACTATAAAGTTAAAGTCACCTAAAATCCCATTATTTCTGGATAACCACTGTAACTATTTTGCTGTATTTTCTGTCAGATATTTTCTTCTGCACATATATATACATAAATACATATTTTGTAAAAATATACTATTTGTAACTTGTTTTCTTCACTTACTGTATGGTGAAAATCTTTCAGTGTCAAAAATATGTATGCCTATCATAATTTTTTCTTGCTGTCAACATTCCTGTGTGTGGTGCAGTGAGACTTGAGATGGCCCCCTGTAGTTGGACCTTTAGGTAGTTTTGCATCATTTGATGTTATAAACAATGGGATGAATATGCTTTATGTGTGTGCGTGTGTGTGTGTGTGCATGTGTGTGTGTGTGTGTATTTGCACATTTAACCACATTTCTTTTGTATAAATTCCTAGGAATGAAGTTATTGGACACTTTAAAAACTTTTAGATACATTTTGCTAAACCCCTCTCCATAAAAGTTGCACCATGTGGTTAAGTTTGTATACTTCATTGAGATTTCTTCCCTGGTGGTAGATTTTGTGTTTCTGTCAGGGGTTTTATCTGTTGGAATGATTGAATTAAGGCTGTGTGTGGGTGAGAAAGAGGGAAGTCAATTTTTTTTTTTTGGTTTTAGCAATCCAGGTGAGAGGTAGTGAGAATTAGACAGGAGAGGTTGACTATTGAATAAAGGAGAAGGTGACTGAGAAGTATTTGGAAGAACTGATAGTACTCGATAGTGGGTTGGGCGAAGGATGGTGCCATTACTCAAAGTGGGAAATTCAAGGGAGGCATTGATTTGAGGAGGAAAGATGTGGATTCACTGTTAATAACTTGAGTTCTAATTGCTGTGGCATGTGCGGGTGGAAATGCCCCCTAGGCAGGGGGCCTTGCAGAGCAGCAGTCAGGCGAGAGGCAGGGCTCAGTCTCCTCAGCCTGATCTTCAGAGCCCTCTACAGTAATCTTCCCAGCATCCCCTCCAGCTACCTCCTCACATCGAAGCCAGACAAGACTGTCATTCTGGAGCATCTTCACTCGCTGTGTCTGCCTTACAGCACGTTACCCATTGTTCATAACCCACCTCAAAGTCCTCTATGAAACCTTCTCTGATCACCCCACCGGAAGCTAGTTTCTAACTTCCTAAATGCTAATGGTTACTTTTTAAAGTATCATTTATATTGTACTTTAACATCCTATTTGTACATATGCTTTATTTTCTTCTACAAGATTGGAAGCTTCTAGAGGTTGAGGACTATATTGTAAACTCCGTTTTATCTCCGACATTGCCAGCTCTGTATTTTGCATATAAGTGTCCCAGAATGTTTGGTGATTTATGGAGTGAGTGGAGCCAGCTCTAATGTAGTAGTGGTAGTAATGCACTGGACTATCATCATTCTACACCTGACACCTAATGAAGTGCTAACACTATTTTATGTGTATTTTCCTACTTACTTTTCTTAAAATAATACTCAGCTATATCGCGGGAGGGGAGGTGGAAGACAGGAGATGTTAAGTGCGAATCCGCTTTCGCTTGTTCTTTGTTTCCCCCCAAGATTCTTAAGAGTAGTGTATATCTGACCTTTGGCTTTTAACCCCCTCCACCCTCCTGAAATTGCTGTTGTCAGGGTCACCAGTCATCTCCTAACTGCCAAATCCAGTGGTAATTTTTCAGCCCTGATCTTACCTGACCTTTCTGTGGTACCTGACGCTATGAAATGAAACGTTCCATCCTCCTTGCAAGCTCTCCTTCCCTAGCCTTTCATGACCTCATCCTTGCCTGATTTCTTCCTTCATTTACAGGTTTATCTTCCATTAAATAAAGGCACTTTGTAGGATTTTTGTCCTTGGTCCTCCACATGGTTTTCTCAAGTGACCTTATTCATACTCATGGCTTCAAACTGCTGGGCCAGTCTCTCTCCTGAGCTCCAGACACTTGTCTCTGATTGCTGGAGGACTTCTTCTGGATACCGTATGGGTATCTTTTACTCAACATGTTCCAAACTGAACCCTTCATCTTCTTCCCAGGAAACCTGCTATTCCTTTATTTAAGGCATTGTCTTCTATCCAGTCACACAAGTGACTTGAGAATCTTCCCTCTCTTGGTCCGTCTACCCCACCCCACCCTAACTCAAATAAAAAAGTGATCAAATGCTGTATAATTCTACTCTCACATTCCTTCATTTCTTCCCATCCTTAATCTACTAAGTAAGTAGATTCTATTATTTCTCAGTATATAACCATAATAGTGTCCTAACTAGTCTCTCTCCCTTCTGTCTTGCTTCCCTCCTTTTCACTACTGCTAAATACTCTTTCTAAAATTAAAATCTGATCATAAAAAAAGTCACCCGCAAGCTTTAAACCCTTTCAATGGCTTTCCGTTGTCTTTAGGATGAGATATAGTTTCTTTCTTTTTCTTTTCTTTTCCTTTTTATTAAAGTATAGTTGATTTATAATGTGTTAATTACTGCTGTACAGCAAAGTGATTACACACACATACATATATATACATTCTTTTTAAAATGTTCTTTTCCATTATGGTTTATCATGGGATATTGAATATAGTTCTTTGTGCTATGCAGTAGGACTTTGTTGTTTAGGATGAGATACAGTTTCTTTAGCATGGCATGCAAAGCTTGCATGTCCTGCCATCATTCTTCCAGCGCAGAGTGTACCCTACACGCTATCCATATCAAACTATTTAAGTTCCTTAAATACATCATCATGTTCTCTCACGTTTCTACTTTGTTTCCTTTGTCTACGACACTCCTGTCCCCATCAGTCTAATTCTCTCTGGCCCTGAAGTCCCAGTTCCAGCATCATCTCCCCTGGGCAGCCTTCCCCAGGCTTCCACGCTTCCTCTTGTCTTCGCTTCCATGCACCTTCATCAGCATCAGCTGCACTATATTGTGTTTGGTTCACTTGCTTGTCTCCCTCACTAGATTGTAGGCTGCTTAAGGGAAGAGACTCAGAGCTCTTCATCTCCATCCTCAGTGCTCTACAAATTTGGCACAGGGCAGACACACACGGTAGGCTTGTTGCATGTTTGAATGATTGCGTGAGAAGGTTAAATGGTCAGCAGCAGTGCTGGGATCAGGATTCAGAATCTTAAATTCTTAGCTTTTAAACGCTTATTTATTTTTTGGTTAGGCAACATGTTCACATAATTGAATATTCAAAAGGTACAAAAAGATATATAGTGAAGAATCTTTTTTTTTTTTTTTTACCCCAGCCAACCTTTTTCATCTCCCTGAAGACCGTTTGTCAGTTTCTTGTGCTTCCTTCCAGAGATGATTTATTTGTGCATTTATTCATTCACGTATCTTATGAATTAAGGAATTAATTCAGCGAATATTTATTGAGTACCTAGCATGAGCCAGCTAGGCTCTGGGGACAAACAGTGAACAAAACAGATAAAAATCCCTGTCTTTGTGGAATCTCAATTCTATATGTTCTTCCTCCTTCCTCTTTTTAAAAATCTAAATGAGAGGTAATATGCACACTTCTGATATTTTGTTTTACTTATTCTATCTTGAAATCAGCACATAAAGACCTTTTTTCCTTCCATGCATATTATTTCATTGTATGGATGTACTGTCATTTATTTAGCCAGTTCTGTATTGGTGGACATTTAGGTTGCTGCCAATCTTTTGCTCTTACAAAATGCTAAAATGAAAAACTTCGTTGTATACTTGTCATTTTACATATGTACATCTTTAGGAAAAATTCTTAGGTGTGGAATTGTTGGATCAAATGTTATGCATATTTGTAAATTTGATGGATAGTTTCATCCATTGCTTTAACTTTTTGTTTAATCTTTATATATTTTTGACTGTGTTGGGTCTTTGTTGCTGCACGTGGGCTGTCTCCAGTTATGGCTAGTGGGGGCTACTCTTCATTGTGGGTGGGGGCTACTCTTCATTGTGGTGTGCAGGCTTCTCATTGTGGTGGCTTCTCTTGTTGCAAAGCACAGACTCTAGGCATGCACGCTTCAGTAGTTGTGGCATGTGGGCTCAGTAGTTGTGGCTCATGGGCTCTAGAGCACAGGCTCAGTAGTTGTGGCACACGGACTTAGTTGCTCCGTAGCATGTGGGATCTTCCTGGCCCAGAAATCGAACCCGTGTCCCCTGCATTGGCAGGCGGATTCCCTGCGCCACCAGGGAAGCCCCTTTAACTTTTTATTATGACTATTTCAAGCATATAAACAAGTATAGATAATATACTATAACATACATAGGTACCCACTACTCATTAAACAGGTGTTGACACCCTCATTGTGGTTCTGTCTACTATGTGCTTTTAGTACCTCCTTAATGTTGTAGGGTACTCCAGCAGAATATCTTAGACTCAGAGTAAGAAATTTCTTAGAACTCATACCCTGCCATTCTGTAGACACCATTAAGCAGTCTATCTTGAACTTAAAATATGTATATATAACCTCATTGTTAGCAAAAGACAGCTTCCGAGGAAGATTCCATTGTGTTATTTTCAGTATCTGGAATCTGACTCTCAAAAATGTTTATTTTGCCTCCTTCCTCTGCTCAAAAGCAACAAAGATATGCTACTGGAAATTGGTGGCCCGTCTCTTTGGAGACTTGTTTTATTTGATGGTGGAGGAGCCCAGGTGAACAGAGCCAGAAGCACAGCATCCCCGCCCCGGTCAAAATAACTAAATGTGGTTCTCCTTAGCAGGTGCCTACCTTTAACTGACTTGGAGGTGCATCAGTGTCCTTGTCGTGGGTGCTGATGGAGTTGATGAGAGAAGCTGTTCTTGGAGGGGGGCGCTATTGATCTCTATTATACCTGCATACTTGTAGCTGTTTCAGTAGGCTTTTGTTGAAATACATTTCCTTCCCTCCCATCTCTCTGCTGGAGACCTATAACCTTGTTCCAGTGGTAGGTGACCCTTGCTTTTGATCTTTTTCTTAGATCCTCAGAGTGCCCAGCAGTGAGGCTTTTTCTATTACTTTATGATGTTGTAAACCTAATTTCAGGTGGGGCTAGAATCTGAGGTCCTGCAGGTGCAGATTCACCTTAAAAGCAGGTGTTTCTGCCTTCCCTCCCAATTGCTCAGTTTTTTTCTTTTCGTTTTTTACCTTGTTTGGACTATTATATAATCACCGTAGGTAGGAAAGGATGCATAGGGTCCACCCATTTCTCCATGAACCACACAGCCAAGAAGAAAAGGATCGAGGAGAGGGAGCTGATTTGAGGGTTCGTGGCCTAAAGCACAAACCCCTTTTAAGCCTTGTAGTATAGGTCTGACCACACAAAACACCTCTCCAGGCCACGGGCGAGCACAGGGTAAGCAGAACTCCTGGGACCTGCACTTAGTTCCCTTTAAAGTTTCCCTTTGTCTTGCCATTTCAGTCCTTTCCTTCTAAGCAAGCGGTCTGACTTCTTTTGTCTTCTGTTCCTCAGCCCTGCAGAGGCAGCGTTGGCCCTGGGGACAACCCTTCTTCAGATGCAAACTCATTTTCTCTCTAGCGGACCAGCGGGACAAGGTGTAATTCAACCCCGCGCTCCATCAGACACTGCTGCCAGGGGCGACAATGGAGAAAGTGATCTTTGTTGCTCCCCGAATAGAACGATGAACCTGGCACCTGCTTTTGTGACTGGCTTCTTAAGTCACTGGAGACATTTTTGTTGTCTTGCTGGGTCAGCAGCTGCTTTGGGGTAACAGTGGCAGCTGGCTGTCAGGGTGTCAGTTCCGCCTCAGAGAAAACAGTGTCTTTAGGCAGCATTCCCTTTCATGTCTCTAACCCTCGTGTCTTCAGGGCTGGTGTTGAGGACGCGCAGCTGGGCCTTCACTCTGTCCGCCCACGACCCTCATCTTCTCTGAGTCCGAGGAGACCGCGTCCTTCCTTTTTCCTCCTGTTCTCTCATTAGACTGAGTTCTGTGTCCCAGGCATGTAGGTCGGGGCCTGGCGCGTGGTGAGTGTGCAGCAGATGTGTGTGGAATGGCTGGATTCCTTAAACTGACTGTGCAGATTCGTGTCACTGACCCTGACGACGTGAGGGTGCCTTGTGGGAGGACAACCTTTGTTTTTAAGAGAAAGGTTGCCTCAAAGGAATATGGAAAGTCTTGATTTCTGGAGGGTTTGGGGAACTGTGGGAACTCCAAGATAGGGACTTATTCTCTCCTTCTGGGCCTAGAACTTTCTCCTCAGCTGAAACTCTGCTGGCAAACTTGCCCGCCTGTTTCAGAAGTCATATCCCTGAACCTGACTCAGGCCTTCTCTCCACCTGGGCTCTGGCATCCCTGAGCCCACCCAAGGGCAGGCCAGGTGTTCCTTTTTAAATGTCATCCCGTCACTATAGAGTCAGCAGCCCCGAGGACCATACCTCATGCACTGCAGTCTGGACTTCCCGATCTGCCTGGACTCAGTCAAGTTCCACTCAGCTCTTAGGTGGCTGTGCCTTTGTAAAGGCTGTTGGAGACAGCAGGGCTCTTTTCCCCCTTTGTCAGAAGCTGGCCAGAGTGCTCGTTAGACTGCCAGATCCTGAGCCTTTCACATTTGTCGGTCTCTGTCTGGAACTTAGGGCAGAGTCTCTCTTACCTCCTGAGGTTACCTCTCACTGTTCTCCATTGTGGGACCTATGAGAATAAAAGATGAATGGCCACGAAGAGCAGAGAGAGGTGTTGGACCCTGGTGCTTTGAAATGCTCTGATTCTGGGGAAAGGTCCCTGGTGTGCAAGAAAACAACCGGAGTCCAGGCCACTGTCCCCCCTGCCCCCTTCCCAAGGGCCTCAAGTTGAACCATCACCCACTTCATAATTCTAAACATCCTTGTTTTTGTTTAATTTTTATCTGATAAAATGTTATTAAACAATTTCAGTGGTGAAACACACAGAGGAAATGACAGGCTAGCATGTGTTGTCTTTTAAATGCACTTAGTTCAAGTGGCTATTTTAAAAGTCAGTTGTCCCTGCTGTTAGATTCCTGTTTGGGCTGCTTTCCTCCCTTAGGTGGGAGGAGTCTCGGATAGAATTTTACAGGGGCATTAGAGGAAGGGGGCCCAGCTCTTCCCTGGCTGATTGATCATTCCTTTACACCCAGTTCTTTTCAGTACTTACATTCAGACTGTTCTATGTTAAATGCTTTCAGATATTGACGCAGACGAGGTTCTTAGAAATCAGTTCAGAGGTTCTTTACCTGTGGTTCACTGACCCCTATCCACTTGTAAACAAAAGTTTGTAGGTAAGTGAATATGCGCCTTTTTCTAGGGAGAATATCTTTAGTTTTCATCAGATTCTGACTGGAGTTTGTGGCCTAAAACAAAATAAAACAGGAACTGGCATTTCATAGGAATTTGGAGCTCCTGCTCACACAGCTCATTAACAACAAAGTTGGATTTTGAGATAAACTCTGGAATCCAGGTATCTTGACTCTATAACCAAAGTTATTTCCACTGTGCTCTCTTATCCGTACTCTTCCAGGAGAAATAGTAGAATAAAGCCAGGAAACAGACACATGTGATCTGAACTGTTATTTAATGTTTGCCTTTCTCATCCACAGCTTCATTTCACAGATGAGGAATCCAAGGCACCTGGTCTGTTGGACTAGGTGACCTCAGCAGACCAGGTGTTTTGGGGGAAGGTCTTACCTCCCTGAATTGGGCTTTTAGCGTTTGGGAAGTGGGCTCCTAGAACAGTTTCTGCTTCTCTCCTCTCCCTACCTTGGACTGTGTTCACGTGCAGTGTCTCCTCTGCATGTGGCTGTATTCCAGTCTGTAAACATGACTGCTGTGAGGAGAGTGCAGAGTTGGTTGTTTATTTTGTAAAACCTGTCTCATTGCCATGTGATATTTGCCCAGGAACTCCTGTTGTGGTGACATTCTTGTGGTGAGTGGCCCTTTAAAGGTTTCGTTCTCAGATGTTAGATGAGCCCCTAACTGGTGTCCTGAGAAGCATTTAAGCCTCTCTCCCTAGAGTTTAAACCAGAGGAGCAGTAATCCCAGTGGAGCCTGGGCTGGGGTCTAAAGAGAAGGTGGCAGATGAGGTGGCAGATGACAGGCAGGGGCTGCTGTGGTCTCCCGCCTCATTTGCACAGAGGAGGGGCTGGCCTCTCCTGGGGAGGTATTTCCGCTCATTGCAACAAATGAGGGCGCACAAAGGGCTGTAATGTAATGAGGCTTCTCTGGTGACGTCACTTGCAAGTGTGGTCAAAGTCCAGTTCTTGGGGGCTAGGAGACAGCAGCGGAGCTCTCCCTTCTCAGCTGTCACTGCGCCATGGTGCCTGTTTCCAGCCACTGAGGTGACACAGCTGGGCCCGGGGCATGAACGCTTACAAGTACCAGAAATTCCTGGAGGGGCTCAACAACCTGAGAGGTATTGCAGGGCTTCCGGCTCCCCACGTTTTGTCCTTGCTGGTTGTGTGAACACTTGCTGTGGTGTGTGCTGTGTGGGGTCTTTACTCTCCATCCGTCCCTAGGGGCTTAGGAAGGCCTCTGACTAGGATCTGGCCGTAGTTTTTTCTGTGTTTGGGCAGTTGCGTAGAGGGATAGTTTGTAAATGCGTTCGTGGGTGACGGGAGGGAGTCCTCTCAGCTAGTCCAGCTGCAGCCTGTTCTCTTGCTTGAATGGGCACTGAGGCCACGTCTGGCCTCTCGAGCTCGGCAGCGCTCAGGGCGCTCCCTGGCAGGGTGAGCAGAGGGCCTCTGCCTTGGGCCCTGTGGCCTCACCTAGGTGTAGCTGGGGTTCTTGGGCCAGATTTCCCACTTGCCTGTGTCTACAGGGAGTCCGAGCCCCATCTGGAGAGAACAGGCAGTCGGGGATGGTTGTGGGGAGAGGAGGAATGCAGGTTGATAGGACAAAGATATCATTGTAAAGGGTAAATCAGTGATTTAAAGGGGGCAACTTTTTACTAAAATAGTATTTAAAGGGAATAGTGTTTGCTTTGCATGATTGGCAAACTTTTCACTGATTATAGATGAGAAAAATGCTCCCAGATACGATGACACAGGACTCTTTTTGGCTATTAAAGAGGAAAATGAATGAAATCTTTTTACTTCCCCTTTTCTCATTAATAGGTAGTTTTATTTCCATCTGTTTAGGAAGGTGCTCAAACCATCCCTCTTTCATTGGCAGTCAGGGTTCTGGACCTAGAGTGACCCTGGGGTGTGGAGAGAGTTGGGAAAATGGAGGAAGATGGTAAAGTCGCTACCTGCAGGGTTGTGGCAGGAGATCTGGACTCTCATCCCGCCAGGGTCTATAAGTACGTTACTTTCTTTCGTTCTTAGAAGAACACTTTCTAAGAGAACGTATATATGAAGAGCTTAGTATGCTACGAAGGAATATACAACTAAAAAGTATTGTTCCACTGAACTCAATCTTCTCCTCCCTCTTCTCTCCCCCCCATGCCACACAAACATTTTTTCCAAACTTTGACAGCTGGAGCCAATCCCTTTTAGGTTGAGGGCTCTGGGCTCATCACGCACCAGACAGGGCTTAGCAAGAATGAGCGACATCAACTGTTACTTCCCTGTCAAAGGAAGTTTTGAGAGGAGAGAAAGAGCCTGAACTCCTTCATCCAGACTCATGGGAGAG
Organism: Hippopotamus amphibius kiboko; assembly: GCF_030028045.1. Lineage (NCBI taxonomy): Eukaryota > Metazoa > Chordata > Mammalia > Artiodactyla > Hippopotamidae > Hippopotamus > Hippopotamus amphibius. The sequence goes on from NC_080186.1 coordinate 31,289,532, forward strand.
AGGTGGCAGGTGGGGACAGAAACCATGGCACTTCTCAGTGACTTTTTCAGTTCCTGGGCCTTGTTGGGGACTGGGTGAAGGAAGGTGCAGGACTACACCTCTTGCCATGCAAGAGCCCCTTTTCTTGCCTGTCTTAGGGGATCCTTCTCTATTCTTGGGCATGAAGCCCACCCAGCAGCAGGAGCCTTTTCCCTTCTCTGTTTACAAAACTCATGGAAGGGTTATCAAACTTAATTAACCTGCATATTCCTTCAGGAGAAGAAAAGCCTCAGAGTAGGAATCCCAGGCTTCTGTTTGGATACTGAGCTCCTTCAGTTTTCTTCCCTATTATCCTTAGTGTCATTCTTCTGATAAAAGGCCAGAGCTTTCTAAAGATGTATGGATGGTGGGTGGAAACTATAGGAGGTTAATATAACTTTTCCTTTTGGTTCCCCTTCTGTCAAGGGTTTAGGGGAGCAGTGAACCACAGTAGGATGGCCACAGCCTATGTGGGTCAGGTTTAGCAGTGACCTAAGTGGATTCCTGAGGTCCTCAGGAGACCATACTACTCATAACTCTGTCCTCCTCTGCTGTGTGTGCTTCAGGAACAAAGTGCAGGTATGAGGCGTGGGAGCACTTCTTGTTTTCTCCCATAAAACAAGCAGGGAGGAAGGAGTCCTTTTTTAATCCCTAAATAAGAGTTGTTTTGGTCCCCAGTTTCCTCTAACTCTCCTGACTTTCTCAGGGTGCTAATGGACCAGGTAGCTCTTGACTTCATCCTCTCAGGGCTGTAGAGGTTTGAAGTTATACCCTATTATATATATTTGCTTTTGGAAGATGTTATATTGAAACCGGCTTGGCAGTCATTTGTTTTCTCAGTTCACCTGTAAAGTTTTTCCCCCCCTCCATCCTTTGTCCTGTTTTTACTAGGATGAATGAATACCATGGCTAGGAGTGAATGAGTGACAGACTAGATGTACCTGTCCTAGGGAGTGTCCTGTATGGGGCTGAGATAAGAGAAGCGAAATGACCACAACAGCAGCAGCTCCCACTCCACTCTTCCCACCCAGACGCTGGGGCTGTCTGCCATGTTATTTTGGTTCTGCACGTCTAAGATGAACTCAGAAGCACTTACTGCTGTGGACATTAAGTAAGGACATATACACTTAGTTCAGTGTCTGGTATGTGGTCGGAATTCACCAAATGTTCTACCTCTTCTTTCTCCTGTCTGTCCCAGAGATTTCTTTGAATCATGGTGAGTCTTGTTCCTGTGCTGGTCCTGGATGAGCTGGTTCAGGTCACCTTCTAACTGAGGACTTGCAGCCCTAGTCACCCATCCACATGTTTGGTTCCAGGTCTTACTTGATCTCACTGATGGTTGAGAGTGGAAGACAGCAGCACTAGTGATATGCTTAAAAAATGTTATGCACTGAGCAAATGTTAGTTATTGACTAGGCATTGTTTTAAGCACTTCCCTGTATTAATCCCTGTAGTGCTTATAATATCCCTATAACATAGGCACTTTACAGTGCTGTAACCAAGGCTTGGCAGGCCCAAGAACGGGGTCATCTGTTCTGCTAAGGAGATAGTGCCTGGGAGCCAAGATGGCTGTATTTTACAGTTGTCTGATATTGGGGACCATATGAAGTGGGGGAGAATACCCACATCTGACTAAGTGTATGTGTGAAAAAAACTTGGGTACCTTCTTCTGAGGGAGAACAGCAGTCTTGTGCTTTGGAGTGAGGTCAATAGATCTTTTCTCTCCACGTTAGCCTTGAGCTGTGTTCTGTTTTCTAATCCTTCATTCACTTATAGACAATGTATACTAGTCTTTACGGCATAACATGTAGGCATAACATGTATAACATACGGCAGTTTGTTCTGTTGACTCAAAGAAAGCATCTGATTAACTCCCTTCTCTCTCAGAACCTGAATCTTTTTCAGGTGGGAGAGGTGCCTGGAAAGAGGGCATGTGCTTATTTTGGTTTAGTCCTTATAATCATTTCTGGAACATTGCTATAGGTCTTAGACAAGTATTCCCCCAACTCTGCGTTGCCACGCCAACATTTAGACACAAACTATGGCCTTTGTCACACTCTTCTGTGGGTTGAGTTTCACCCCGTGTCCCCTGATGTGGTGAATAGCTGCTTCCCTTCTTGATTTCACTTGTACCTTTGTGTATTCCAGAGGGCCTGACAGAAGTAAGGAACTGGCTCCCCTCTTTGCTTAGTTACTGACTTTGCTTTTCTGGACATAGTTCAGCCTGCAGCCACTCCTCCATCTAGTGGGTAACTGTTGAAGGGGGCCCAGTGGGAGAAGAGAGACATCGTGTAAGTCTTGAAGTTCCCATCTCCACTTTTCTGTGAATCTTTGATGTTTTGATGCCAGGATTGAGGTGCAGTGTATTTCATTGCTGCTGCTTCCTTTGGAAGGCTTTAACCTTTATTTGTCAGTCTTGCCAGAACCTACAGCTGTTGAATGATTTCTGCCTAGATGGACCTCTTTTGTGGGCATGACAGGTTGAACCATTGGCCTAAGTGCTGCCCTCTGGCAGAACCCAGGCCCGTGCTGTGACTGGTAGTTGGGCATTAAATAGGGAGGCAGAGAGGTAGGTGAGGTCAAGTAATGAGAAAATGGTTCTCTAGCTCTTTTTTTTAATTACTCTTTTTAAATTTTTTTTGGCTGCGTTGGGTCTTCATTGCTGCGGGCGGGCTTCCTCCAGTTGTGGTGAGCGGGGACTGCTCTTCGTTGCGGTGCACAGGTTTCTCAGTGCAGTGACTTGTTGCGGAGCGTGGGCTCTAGATGCGCCAGCTTCGGTAGTTGCAGCATGAAGGCTCAGTAGTTATGGCATGTGGGCTCAGTAGTTGTAGCGCACGGGCTTAGTTGCTCCGAGGCATGTGGGATCTTCCTGGACCAGGGATCAAACCTGTGTCCCCTGCATTGGCAGGCGGATGACTAAGCACTGCACCACCAGGGACGTCCCGATTCTCTAGCCTTTGCTAATAAGAACAATGTGTGATAGGTCTGTGGGATAATAACTGACTTTTTAAAGCAAATGTACCCCAACATACCCGTGTACTTTCACCCTTCTCTTCCTTTGCATATATATACTGTCCTGCTCCCTCTGCCTGAAAGACCACTGTGCTTTCCTTCTGTGTCAGACTTCTATTATCCTTCAGTGCCTAGTTCAATCTTAGTTTCCCCCCATAGTTTTTTGTTTGTTTTGTTTCTTTTTGCAGTTCCACATATAATTATTCTCTTTCTCGTCTGTGTTGCCATAGCACTTTAAACATACTTATTTTAAGGATATCACGTTATAGTATAGTTATTTTATTAAACATTTGATTTTCCTGCTAGTCTTTACTTCTTGGGCAAGTTTCCTGTAACTTCTGTAACCTTAGTTTTTTTTTCGATTGTAAATTGGGGATGATAATAGAATTTATCTCAGCAGATAAATGAGATAGTAAATGTAGTAACATCTGGCACAGAGTAAGAACCCAGATGTTAGCTATGCTGTTGCTAAAGGTGGGAACTGTGTCTCATTTGTTCTTGTACCTTCCTCACCTAGCATAGTGCCTGGCACAAATTAGGTATGAAAGAAGCATTTGAAGAACTGAATCGAACTAAACTCACGTATCCAGATGTCCTTCGGTAGTCACCAAAGGCAGTTTAAAATAAAACCAAACCAAACAAAAACAAAAAACCAACAACTCTGACAGTGATGCCCATGCTCTATATATTTATAAAATGCTTTTTGTAGTTTTTCTCTTCAGCACCAGATTGTAATGCCCATAAGAAATTACACTCATAGTAATACCTAATTTTTCATCAAAAAATGATATTATCCAAGATTGGCTCTTTTGAAACATTGAATCCAGTCTCTAAGAATGAGATGTACTGCTCTGGAAGACATTGGAGAGATGGTACTATTAGTCTGTAGGCAGTTCCAAAGGAGGGGGTCCAGGTATATTTTGGGCAGTGGCAACATTGTTGAATAAGCAGACTAGGTGACTCCTGAGAAGGCATGCTCATTTTTGGTTCTTTTAGTTCTGATGTGTTTGTCATCTTTCTCATTATCTTACAGCTTTACTTTGGACATCCACTCAGTTGACTAGCCTGGAAGCCTGTTCCCTTTTGGCACGTCTGGGCTAGCAGGACACGCCCTCACACCCTGGCATGTGCCCTCCCAAAGTGGCCTTTTTGAGGGGAACTTTTTCCCCCTCTTCAGTGTAACTAATAAAGAACCCTAAGAAAAAAACTTAGATTTTTTCCCCCCTTGCAGTTAAATAGATGCAGTATTTTGTCCTTATAGAAAGCATAGAAAAACAAAACCCCCAAATTACTAAACTCCTACAACCCACAGATTACTATCTTCCTATTTTATTGTATTTCTGTCAAGTCTTTTTCTCTCTCTCTATATATATATAATGTTGTGTTTTTATGTATTTATCATTGTAATGTAGTTCTGTCTTGCCCTTTATTATTTTGTGAGCATTTTTATTTGTTATTTATTTTTTTCATTTTTTTATTTTTATTTTATTGGCTGTGTTGTGTCTTTTTTGCTGTGTGCGGGCTTTCTTTAATTGTAGTGAGTGGGGGCTACTCTTCATTGTGATGCACGGGCTCCTCATTGCCATGGCTTCTCTTGTTGTGGAGCATGGGCTCTAGGCGCGTGGGCTTCAGTAGTTGCAGCTTATGGGCTCAATAGTTGTGGCTCACGGGCTCTAAAGCGCAGGCTCAATAGTTGTGACGCACGGGCTTAGTTGCTCCGTGGCATGTGGGATCTTCCTGGAGCAGGGATTGAACCTGTGTCCCCTGCATTGGCAGGCAGATTCTTAACCACTGCGCCACCTAGGAAGCCCCTGTGAGCATTTTTTATGCCTTTAACTATTTGTCTACAACATCATTTCTTAACAGCTGTGTGGAATTTCATCAAATGTAAGGTTCATTAATCTAACATTCCCCAATTGTGGGCATGCACAGTTCTGAGTTTTCAGCGCCATGATATGACAATGAACATCCTTGTAAATGAATTTCTCTGTGCATCTCTGATTCTATTTTTTGGATAGATTTCTAGAAGTGGAATTACTGGTCTTATACATATATTCAGAGCTTTGGATGTTGGTTTTTAACTTTATTTTACCTTTAAAAGCTACTGAGGATACCTGTAACCCTTTAAATACCTTTCTGATAGCTCTTGGCCCTTCCCCTCTGGGGACAGCCCTGTCTTTGGGCTTAGTGGCCAGCTGGTTCAGATGCTTTATTATCCAGTTAATTTCATCATGGGACAGGCGCCAAGTGTCTCTTTCACTTAGTCAGCAGCCCCCACATGTCATCATCACATCACTGCACTGTCTTACTCTGAAGCTTTTCCCCCAACAGCTCCAGTCTCCTTTGAAAAATGGCTTCATTGATTCTCCCAACCCTAGTACCTTTTCCTTTTCTATCAGGAGAGATCCATAATGTTGATCTGAAAACTGTAGTACCAAGAATGACCTGATCAATGCTGTATAGAAATCCCGCATTGGAACCCCAGATTGGTACAAGGTTGAGGTTCTCTTTTTCTTTTCCTGTTGTTATTGAGCTAGCATCTATCTAGTAAACTGGGCCAGCTTAACTTTATAGAATAGGCTGACAAACTCTACTGTGTCATCACTGTTGCTTATGGTAGGTGTCTGCTTCTGGAAGAAGTGGAGATGATGCTGTGTGTTTAAATCAACATATGGCAGTAAAGTGCAAATTGGTTTCTGTTACTTGGGACTGACAGCCCTCAGGGTTATTATTATGGACGTTATGAGAGTACCATCTTGTTTCTAACTTGGAGTTGACATCCTGCAGCAGACAATGTGGGGTTTTCCAGCTGATGATGGACTGGCGGTGTTTGGAGATTAGCCTGAGGACTGAGAGAAGGAAGATGTGCAGGGCTTTGTGTGCTGGGGTCAATAGGAACATCCCAACAGCATCCAGGATGGTGGAGAATGGCTTGAGTCACCCACAGGATTGCATCCTTCCCAGTGAGAACTGTCTGCCTCTCCCATTCCCAGAGCCCTTAAGCAAACCTCTCACAATGGGTTGGTTCTCTCCTCTGCAAGGAATCTGGGAGTCTGCATGCTTCTGGGGTGAGGCCTGTCAACACCTTTTACAGTGCTGTGCACCTGCTAGACCCTCAGTATATCCTACACTTTTTGGATGCTTGGCAGTTTTATACTGTTAATTGTATATTTTTAGGCTTACTGCATGTCACTGACCTGGAGAGGGGCATTCTGTGCTGGTTTGAAATGTGTGGGGAATATGGGGTTCCATGGTTACTGGTAAGCACTCTAGACTCTCAGATGTGTGTGGTAGTTCTGTGGTGGAGTGGGGTTTTTTTGTTGTTGTTGTTTTGTTTGTTTTTGGTTACAAGAGGAGATGAGTGTTACATTCTCCCTCTTTCTCAAAGAGTGAGCCTGTATGCTAACAAAGTATAAATTATCATTCTCCCTCTCACCCCCCCAATCCTTGGTCTTCTGTTTTTCTGAAGTAGGTAGTACTGAAAGGTAAGACTCTTGTCTGCACCATTCTGCTGCGGTTTCTTTTGGCTACTCTCCTAGAGAAAGCCCAGGCTAGTTATCCTAATTGTGTATGTTCCTCATTACTACAGCTGTGGGGGTGGTCCCTCTGAATGAATACCAGTTGCTAAACAGAATCTTTTGCTCATTATGGGGTGGCAGGAACCTTTTAATCTTTTGATTTGGAAGATCAGTTTTTATAATTTGTTATTAATTATTTCACTGTCTGATAATGTTTCATGCTTCCTTTCTCTTTCACTGGAAGCCCACATATCCGTCTCCTTCCTTCCTTTCGTTGAGAACCTTCTTTATGCCAGGCCCTTACAAGGCATTGGGGATACAAAGATAAATGACAGTCCCTGTCATTGAGGGGTTGTCAGTCCTGTACACAGCCTGGTGGGGATGGAGATATTCACATGTGGCAGATGCTGTTATAGACAAGTGAACAAAGTGCTGTGAGAACACAGGTGGAGTGGTTGCTAGGGTCAGATGGTGGGTGATGGGAAGACTTTACAGTGGAATTGATATTTGAGCCGAATCTTGAACTTAGGTGTTTGCCAGTCAAAAAGGGAGAAAAGGTATTCTGGGAAAACAACAGGGTGTGCAAAGGAATAGACTCATGAAGGTCTCTATTTCCCTTGGGGAAGATGAGAAGTGTTATGAAGTAGGAAGCTGGAGAGAGTGGATAGTTGTTTAGGCTAGAATGGAAAGTTGAGTCTGTCTTATAAAAGACTAAGGAATAATGTAGGTAGTAGGGGGCACTCGATATTTTTAAGGCAGAGGAATGATATGAACAGGAGTTTTTTTTGGTGGGGGTGAAGTAGAACTCTGGCAGCAGGATGAAAGGTCATTTGTAGGAAAGTAAGGCTACAGCTAAAGTGGGGCTATATGTACCTGATTTTATTTGTCTAGGATAAGAGAATAAGTGAAGAGAGCAGGCATGTGAAATTCTTCTAAAAGAGAGTTTGGTTTTAGAAACAATTTTTTTTTTTTTTGCAGTTTGATTTTTTTTTCTTATTAATAATGTATATATGGCAATCCCAGTCTCCCCGTTCTTCCCTCCCACCCCAACCCTCCCCGCTTTCCCCACTTGGTGTCCATATGTTTGTTCTCTGCATCTGTGTCTCTGTTTCTGCCTTGCAAACTGGTTGATTTGAAACAAACAAATTTTATGTTGAACTATAGCCTGAGTGGAGATCCACTTTCCCCCACAGCTCAAGTTGAATCCGACCCCGGGTTGTGCAATGCTCTGTGTTTGGGTTGATATTTCCTGGGACTGGTCAGATGATGCACCTCAGCGTGAGGCCTTGTGGAGTAGCTGAGACCAGCAGCCCCAGGTGTCTGTCAGTGATAAGAGGGAGAGAAGAGGCCCATTTAGGTCTGTGTAGGACTTTTGTTTCTTTGAAATTCTGTGGGCTGCAGTACCTAGTCCAGGGCTCCATCTTTACATGACTCTGAAGAGAGATTTGATGTGTCGACTTCGTTCTATGTTGGAGTGTTGGCGTTTGATTCTGTTGATCACATCCCTGCCTTTTTAAAATATTCTCTTCTGTTGGCTTCAATGAGAGCATTTCTTGGTTTCCCTTTACCTGATTGCTGTTTGTCTGCCTTTGCTGGATCTTTTCCTTCTGAGTCACTCACAGTTTCCTAGGGGTGAGACATTGTGGGGAGGTGGGAAGAACATGGACTTTGGATCCAGGCTAGGTTGGGTTAAAATCCAAGTTTCTATATGCATTTACCAGGTGGGTGACTTAGACAAGCTACTCACTTTCTCTGACCTTCAATTTTCTCATCTGTAAAACAGGGATAATATCTCCCACATAAAATTATGAGGGCTAAATTAATGGCATAGATAAAGCTCCTAACACAAGGTTGGCACATAAACACATAACAAACATAGCTGGCCTTATTATTAGGCTGCTCTTGACCTTCTTTTCTTTCTCTAGCCAGTTCTTCTAGCTCCAGCTTTTCTTTTAGGTTGTAAACTCCCACACCTGTCTTCTGCTGCTTAAACTTTTTCAGTTAAAAATTTAAAAAAAAATTGTAGTAAAGACCATTTAACATGAAATCTACCCTCTTAACAAATTTTTACTAACGACATGGACATTTGTTGTACAGGAGATGTCTGGAACTTTTTCGCCTTGGAGGACTGAGACTCTATACTGGTTGAAGAGCAACTTCCCATCTCCCCGTCCCCCCAACCCCTGGCTACCACCATTCTCCTTTCTGCTTCTCGAAGTCTGACTCCTTTAAAAACCTCATGCAAGTGGGATCATACAGCGCTTGTCCTCCTGTCACTGGCTTATTTCATTTAGCATGATATCCTTAAAGTTCATCCACGTTTAACACATGAAGAATTTACTTCTTTTTAAAGGCTGAATAATATTCCATTGTGTGTATAAAAATCTCTCGGTGTTTTAATCTCTCTTTTTCCTACTGCATGTGGGACATCCACACTTGGCTGTTGCCTGGAACTCAGCATAGAGTCGGCTTCCCCCCTTCTTCCCTGGTTTTGACAACTGTGCTCACATTCTCCAGTCTCCGAGTCAGAAACCCTGGAGACATCTTTGACTCTTCTCTCTTCATCAACCCCGGTTTTCAATCTGTCACTGAGTTCTTTTGTTTCTTCAGAACTTCTCCTAAATTTGCCCTGTCCTCCCCATTCCCTTTGCCAAGACTCTAGTCCAGTCAGTCGTCACCTCACGCCTGAGTTACTGTGACTGCCTCGTATTTTGTTTCCTGTGTCCTGTGTCTCTCTCCCAGTGAACACTGCCAGCTACTTCCTAGTGTTTTCTGTTACCCAAAGTCAGAAAGACCTCTTATGCTCTCACCCCCTTCCTCCTTATCCAGGCGTATCTCACACAATTTCCTGGAACACTCCTCCAGCCCCAGACAGATCCCCCTCCGCATGGTGCCTGAGAGTGCTTCGTCCCGTGTCTCCTCTTGCCCTTTCTGTGCTCTTCTCTTTACCTGGAGTGCCCTGGTTCTTTATACTTTACTGAAATCCATCCATTCCTTCAAGCCTCACTGCAGGCCTGTCTCCTCCACGGAGATGTCTGTGATGAACATTGTCCACGTGGAGGTGTCACTTCCCCACACTCTAGCTTTGTCTGCCTGTTGAAATGGTAAGCTTTTTGAGGAGACCGGTTTACAGATGTTATATTTCCATAACTCTCACGGTACCTAGCCAAGTTTAAGTGCTCACTACTGAGCATGTGTAAGGCATGGTTACCAAAAGCAAATCCTTCTTCCATTTGACAAATATTTATGAGCACCTACCACGCGTGCTGGGCTGGGCTAGTTGCGGGGATCCAGCAGGGGATCCACTCAGGGAGGAGACCAGTTACACTGTATATAAGCAGACAGATACTGGTTGGTCAACTGAATTTGAGGAAACCAGGTTGGACTCTTTACCCGAGGACACATGAAAAGAAGGGGGAGACTTCAGAAAACAAGGCATAAATGAAACAGTTATTGTAGGAAAAAGGCATTTTAATGGCTTCATTGAGCAAATCATTTACTGAGTATCCACTGATATCGATTTATTCTGGGTATTAAGGATGTACCAGAGGACGAGACCAAGTCCCTTTCCTGGTAAAGCGTATATTCTAACATTTAGAGGCATTTATTTTTTTAAGTGAAAAACAATTAATATTGGGTAAAGCCCATCTGTAAGAGGTCAGCACTGAAGGAGTTAATGTGCTTGTAGGGCTCTAGGCTTTGTTGAAACAGATGGTTTCTCTGCCCTAGGGAGCCTTTTTAAGGGGGATTAGAGAAGTGGGCTGAAGAGAGCGGAGACCTCCCTGCTCACCTCATAGCACACACACCTGCTGTTCTGGCGCCTGGTGAGCCATGTAACTTGTCCCCCACTTGGGTAGGCACTTATTTGCGGGCTTGTGATTGTGGCTTTAGGGATGGCTGTATGCTTCTGGCATGTTTATTTTCCTTTCCTGATTTTTATTTATCATCTAACATCAGTGAAGTTCCATTTTAATTTAACAGATGTTGGGACCTGTCTGTGTTCCTTTCTGATCCATGTTTACTTTTATATGATTATAATCCTGGTCTATATATGTATATTTTTTTCAATCCAATTTTTTTATTGTGGTAAAATACATACGACATAACATTTACCATTGTAAGTTTTAAAGTGTACAATTCATTGACATTAAGTACATTTACAGTGGTGAGCAACCATCGTAACTGTCTAGTTTCAGAAGTTTTTCAAGACCCCAAATGGAAATCCCATACCCATTAGGCAGTGACTCCCCTCCCCTCCCCTCCCCTCCCCTCCCCTCCCCTCCCCTCCCCTCCCTTCCCCTCCCCTCCCCTCCCCTCCCCTCCCCTCCCTTCCCCTCCCCTCCCCTCCCTTCCCCTCCCCTCCCCCAATCCCTGGCAACCAGTAATCTGGTTGCTTACTTGCCTGTTCTTGATATTTCATGTAAGTGGAATCATATAACATGTGGCCTTTTGTATTTGGCTTCTCTCAGCACACAATATAAATACACACACACACATATATACCTTTTTCATGTAATATTATAAGGATTTCTTTTTTTAGTGTTTCCATATAGTCATTATAATTTTACATTATGTGTTGATAATGTTTCACATAGCCATTATGTTAAATATTGAATATTTGGATTGTTTCCACGTTGTTGCTGTTATCAGAACTGCTGTAGTGGATGTCTCCCGGACTGTCCTCTGCCTTCTTTCAGAGGACTGTATGTTGCACACCAGCTGCAGAAGAACCGTTGTCCTTGCTTAGGATAGTGTGGCCTGTTATCCAACTCTCAGGGAGAACAGTAGAGAAATGATTTTTATACAGAAGGGAGCATTATGCTTTGCAACAGAAGAGCTTGATTGCCAGGGAATGGCAGGGAAAAGAAAGTGTCCCGTTCCCCCCACACTGTCGAGAATTCTTCTCTGACACTCCCTCCACCCCCTGGGTGTCGAAGATGAAATGTTTTAGTCATTTGTTCATTCAGCAACTATTTGAGAGCCTTCTATATTCCAGACATTTGAAGCTTGCCAGTGGTTTGAACCTGGCCAAGCAGTACTTTTTACTCTCCCGACCTTGGTTTAACACCAGGGTTTGGTACTGCTCCCTCCTGGGGATTTCACAGCCAGGCTGAGACTCCTCATACACGGCTACTCTTGTGCCCCGTTGTGACAGAGACCTGGCTGCTAGGACATGTGCCCTTGGGCCTGTGGCCTCAGAGTGGTTTTATTCACAATATCCTGGCAAAGCAGCAAGGGGAAGGTGCTGTTGCCTGGGTCTAAAGGCTTCAGGCACCTTGTTATAGTGATGTTACCGTGTTCACGCAGAGCATGGGGAGTGGAGTGTCACAGATTCTGAGTTTAGCTCAGATAGCCCTGGGAGTAGTTCTGCTGGGACCTTCTTGTCTTCTGGCAGACTGTCCCCCCGCCCCCTCCTTATTATTTCCTTACTGACCCATTTTATAAAATAGTCTTAATTTCTCTTTACCCTCCTGGGAAATGTCTACCATGTAAGGCCATTTAGGGCTATACTATGTCTTTAAAATCCAGTATAAGTGGAGAAAGCATGGAATTGTCAGATCTGAAAATTTACACTGCAGAAAGTGCTAAAACTCTGACTTACTGACTTAGGGTAAGAAGCACAGAGGTTGGGGAGAGCCCCTGGAGTTAGGCCTAATCCCTGCTGCTTCCACCTACCACTTGTTGCTTTTCTTTCACTGTCAGAACTTGATCTGTTACGTGTCTATATCTTAAGATGCATTTTTGCTTGTGTACTTTTTTTAATTTTTTTGGCACACGGGCTTAGTTGCTCCGCCGCATGTGGGTTCTTCCTGGAGCTGGGATCGAACCCGTGACCTCTGCATTGGCAGGCAGATTCTTAACACTGCGCCACCTAGGAAGCCCGCTTGTGTACTTTTAAAACTGTTGAACACTCCCTCTCAGGTAGAGGAGAAAGGAGTTAGACCATCAGGAATAGAGACTGCTATCTTTCCCCTAGACCATTGGAGTTAAGGGAATTGGCCCAGAGTTGCTGAGGGGCTGCTGTGTTTATGTTTCAGTGGGCTGGCTTTACTGAGTGGGACACAGAAGCCCAAAGCACAAGCCATTCCCACAAGCCTAACATTTTCATATTTCTTTCTCTGCCAAAGAATCTTTGGTTAGGGTTAAGAATAACTAGTCTGTCAGTGGAAATACCAAGGCCTTTTGTTTGCCGGAAGAAAAGGGCTTTTGATTAAGGCCGTCTTCTTTTTTTTTTTCTTTTCCTTAAGCTTCTGTAAGAAGACTTCAGAGCCTCTGAAGGTGCTGTGCTTGGGGGAAGGAAAGGTAGCTAAATAGAGCCAGGAGAGACTTAATCATGCTTTGCCACCCATTTGCGCAGAGATGAGAAAAAAAAAAAAAAAGCAAGCAAGAAATAACAAAATCGGTCCAAGTTTTGGTGATTGCTTTCACTAGCCTTTCTTTCTTCCTGTCTTTTATGAAATCCATCCAAAACAGTGGTTCCCCCAGGACTTACCGTACAGATGACCTTGAATCCCACTGTATTACTTAGTGTGACTGTGGGCAAGTTATTTAACCTTTTTCTTTAGGTGCGAGTTTTTGAGCTATAAATTGAAGATTATAATAGTGCTATTTTCATGGAGTTGTAGTGAGGGCTGAATGAGATATGTAGAAAATCCTTAGGACAGTGCTTGGCACATAGTAATTGCTCAGTAAATATCGATGACTACCTCAGTAAATACTGCTGCTCCTGTCTGTAGCAAATGCTGAGTGTAGCTTTATTTTCCTGATTCCAGCTGTGGCTTGCTAGGCTGTCAGAATCAGCCCTTTGCCTTTTTAGAATGAAAAGGAGGCAAACATTCCCATTGGGCATGATCTTTTTATCAGTCAGAGGCAAAAGGAAAGATTTATTCTCTGTGTGGACACTTCTTACCTAGAGGCTCAGTGTCTCCTTAATTGAATGTCAGTAAGGGAATCCATTTCATTAGGAGAAACTTACTATTCTTTGGCAAAAGCAGTTCCTGTTTGTGGAGTGGGAGTGGGTCATGACTGCAGCAGGTAGTGACTTTCTTGGTCTTTGTCTGAGGATAGCGAGGTTTCTTGTGCCCCAGGAGAGCCTGAACCAAGCTATAGAGGAGGGGCCTCTGGTCCTTCAAATATATAGCAGTGGGAGAAGCAGGAGGCATGTCAGGGTGCATCCTCAGGGCTGGGCTGGTCCCAGTGACTTTAGTACCAGGTCTGGGCAGTGTCATTAATGGAGGCTTGTGCATTTCCCTGGCTGTAAGGGACCCGCTGAATGACACACCCTAAGCCTCTGAGCTGTTTTATAAGCTGCCACCTCCTTTTCCCGATTGCTAGGGTGGCTAAGGAAGTGACACAGAAATTTAAGTGTGTTGTCTCTTTCTTGCCCTTGTATTGTCTTTAGCTTTCAGGAAAGATTTCCATGCCTGCCATCTCTTCTCCCCACGCCACACCCCCTCCCCCAATCCCTTGGAGGTGAAGTCTCATCTTAAACCTCTTGCAGGAGGTTAGCTTCTAAAGTTAGCACATAAAGTGAAAATCCCAAATAATCAAAATTATCCTTGAAAAATATCTCAAATGACCCATGAATCCAAGTATATAAACCCGGTTTTGTATATATGCCAGGACAGAGTTGGAACACCATATGTAGTAGTTGGCCTGTAATTAGGGGGTGATGTATAGGAACGGGTAAGTATTCTCAAGCACTAGAATCATATTCAGGATTCAAGGTGCTCACGACATGAGAGGTACGCCAGAACCAAGACGTGCTGATGTCAGATTCAAGTCCTGTCACCTCATGTTCACCTTGTACATAACCTCACCTTGGTGTGAAGCCTCACTGAGTGGAATCGTGAGTAAACCTCTGCACATGTTTAAATTCTCTCTCTCTCTCTCTGGTCAGGTTTGTGTAGTTCAAAGCAAGTGTGTTGAGATTCTTAGGTATCCTTTTGTGCTTTCTGTTCTTATAATACTTATTTTCTTCTTCTAAACATGTTTTGTAGGTCTCTGCATTCTTCTCTTATCAAATGCTTATCTGTGTGTTTGTGGCATTTCTTAATTATTTTCAGTGTTCAGGATTCTTTAAAGGGGGGTTGGGGGTGAGAGCGAGTGGGAGGGGAAGGCCTCTAACAGTTTTCATTTAATCCTGTAGCCAGAGCTTACACTTTCCTGCTCTCTGGTCCTCTGCTAACTTACAATTCTTACTCCTTGCATATAAGGCCCTTTCTTTCCTTCATTTTCTTCCTCCTATAGGCCATTCTTCAATAGAAAATTTCTGCTTTTGTTAGGCCAGTTAGAAATGAATTCTTGTTATACCTACTGTGCATCACTGGTTTAGCTCTAGATGTAACCATCTAGATCATGGATCAACCCCACATTCATAGTGTCATTAAGAACAGAGCCCACCCAGAGAGGTCAAAGGACACTTCCCCCAAGTCACACAGCTGATTACTGACAAGCTAAAATCATGACCCAGGTTCCTGACTTGGAGTTGAATTCCTTTTCTCCTAATCACATTGCTTGCCTTTGAAGCTTGGATGGGAACAGTCCTTTATAACTGGTTTGGTTTGGTTTTGTTTTGTTTTGTTTTGTTTTGTTTTGTTTTGTTTTGTTTTGTTTTGTTTTCCTCTCAGCCTTTGGGGAATTGTGACTTCGTTTCTTTTGTTTAATTTTATTTCAGTTCTTTTCCTTAACAAAAGTGCTAGACAATATGAACTTCAAGAGGGTTAAATTTAGTTACTTGTCAAAGATGTATTTGAGAATTATGTGGCATCTCTTGATAATAACTTAGAGCTGTGTTATGGCTTCTAGGACTGGGCATCACTGGCACAGAGGTTTGAGACGAGGGAGATTGGTGACCATAGTTCTAGGAGGGCGAGGGTTTGTGTAGGGAATCAGTTGGCACTGGGTGGTCAAGGCCAACAAACATTTGTTGGATTCCACTGTTTGCAAGGTACAGGACTAGGTGCTGAGAATACGCAGTCCTTGCTTTCAAGGGGCTTATGGTCCCCTGGTTCAACTTGAGAGAAGAAGGTAATATGTGTATTTAGAGAGATATCTCAGCGAGGCTATAATTTCCCTTGTCCTGATTTGGTCACAGAACTGGAGGAGATGGAGGTACTGTTCATTGGGACCTTGAAAAAATCTGAAAATACAAGGTACTGAATGCTAGTTTAGTCCTCAAATAGGGCAAGGTGGGGTCTCCCAGGGTCTCAAGGGCCAGTTGTATTAACTCAGTGAAAAGGGCAGGTGGGGAAAATAGAGTTCTTTATACCCTTTCCTCCCCTTTCTACTGGTAAATATTAAGCTAGCTACTTCCTAAATTTTTGTTTAACTGTTTATTTTGAGCATAGGGTGGGCTGGGGTGGCTATCAGAAATAAAATAACTAATGAGAAAAATGATTTGCAAAAGACAGCCCTTGCTACATGTAAATTAAGCAGTCCATCAGGCCTAGGGGAAGTTTATGCAGTGTTTTCAGACATTGAGGCAGTAGGAGCTTGTGGCTTGCGGGGAGCATACAGTTGTTCTGGTCTTTGCAACCCTGCCGCTGCCTGCTTGTTGCCTGGCTCCTTCAACTTTTGTTGGTTTGAAATATCACATTGTAACAGAAAGCTGTAGTCCTTGCTTTCTCTATGGTAAGGAAGGAAAATTTTGCAGGGTTATTTTCAGCCACGTTTCTTCTTTGTCCAAGAAAAACTGTAAAACAAAAAACAAACAAAAATGAACAACTAAACCCTCTAATAAAACAAAAAGTTCAACAGCCATAATTGACTTATGGAGCCTCGGGTGTTGGACCACCTAACAGGGTTTCTTATATTACAGGAGTTTTCCAGATTGATGGCTAATGTACAAATAACTACACCAGGCCCTGGCTGCCATCATTTTGCTGTTCGAGAAGGGAACATCAGAGAGGGGCCCAGGAACCACTCCGTGTGACATTTATAACAGCTTTCTTGCTCAGCGAGAGGGGGATGGTGGTGGTGGTGGGAGTGTTTGTGTGTGTAGAGGAAGGTAGGTCTGCACGCCCCGTGCCCAGTTTCTAATGGTCTCTCAGAGCCAGCTCCACGAGTGACTTCGTGCAACCGTCTCAGTTCTGCTCTGTGCACTGTTTACTTTGCTATCTCTACCAGCAGCTGTGTGAATGGGAGAGCCATGGCCTTCTGAAGTACCCTTAGGCTGTTCCCAGTGCCCCTTTAGTCTTCAGAAGCATTTGAGTGAGAATAATGCTAAAATCCTTTAACTGTTTGGCTTGAAAGAAAAGCGGCACTGCCATGGTGATAAAGCTCCCAATTGGATAAGGAAAATGGCAGTTTCCAAGAATCTGGGTGGAAGTCATTTTAATCAAGGTGAGAAATGGGATCATTGAGAAGGGGATTTCCGCAGCATCCAGGCTGTCAGGGACACAGTTGTTCCCCTCTGCCCTCTGTCTACAAATTCCAGGAGAGGAGCGTGAGGCCTAGGCTTGTATCCCAGTCCTCAGTAAGACAGGCCGTCCGCAGGGGCCTGCCAGAGTACTGCTTTACTGGTGCACTGCAGTGCTTCGTTTTCAAAGTGCTTTATGTACTGAACATAATCTTAGCATTTCACAGATGCTGCACGTGTATGAATGTCCTTCCTAAAATCTGCAAATACAAGAAATACAGAAATACACTGTAGTCTATAAGCCTTTGTTCTTGGGGAAGCCGGCTGGGGATTTCCATCATGTTTGTGCCCTATCAGACTCCTTCAGAGGGGCGGTAAGAACATTTCTCTCTTTTTCCCCTCTCTTTCCTTGCTGGATTCAACAACATTCTTTCCCAAATGATTCTTAAGGCATGAGAGTCACCAGAATTTATTTTTAAGCTAATAACCTCAGGCTGAGGGAAAGCAGTTGTCCTTAGTGAATTCCCTTGGGGGCTTTCAGCTGCCCAGACACCCTGCGTCTTTATGGGGCACATTCCAGCGGTTTTGAAGCCCAGGCCCTCAGAGTGAAATCTGGTCTGGCGTCTCACACATGGAATCCCTGCGTCAGCCATGGCCGTGGCGTGAAGTAGGTGTCAGATTGGAAAGCTGAAGGAACAGGTGGCCTGTGAGCTTAATATAACACTTCCGGCTTGGTAAAGTGGTTTTGGAGCCTTATGCTTATTGAAAATTTCCTTCTGCTTTCTTCTCAGCTTTAGCCATCTCTTGATGGTTTCTTTAGTTCCCTTCCTGGGTTTTCTAGGAGCGTGATGGAGATTGCCAGAATATTAGGAGTTAAGCCGCAGTGGACTTGTGGAGAATAATTAAACAGTGATTAAGTGATATTTTAACTCCTATTTACAGGGGAGAAATGGAAATCATCAGGAAAAAAAAATTGAGGTCGTCTTATCTTTGTTGGTCAGAGTTTGCCTGCCCTATTCAGTTTCATTTTTAGCTGTAAGGTGAACTCCCCTATACGCTTTTTTTTTCCACTGATGTCCATCTTGTCTTTAGTCATTTCTGCCTCCCCCACCGGCCCCGACTCTTTCCCTGCCTGCCTTATGTTGCTTTAGTTGGTCTGGGAAAACCAGTTCTACTCAGAACAGTTGTAATGGAACTTGGCTGCCCTTCTGTGTCTTGTCTTCCTTGAAGGCCTTGGGATGAAGCATAGATAGGAGATCTGGGATATTTGGAAGCCACGGGACTAGTGGGAAAAGCACTAGATAAGGAATTGAAGATGCCTGGGTTTGAATCCCAGCTCTGCTGCTTATTAGCTGTGTAATCCCGAACAAGTTACTTAATCTCTGTAAGTCTCAGTTTCCTCTTCTATAAAATGGGGATGATAATTCCTACCTGAAAGAATAGGAATTAGAGAGCGTTAGAGTTATGTATGTAAAGATCATTATCTGGCACACACAGTAGGCATTTAATTGTTTTGAATGTAGGAGCTTTCTGGGACTTCCCTGGCTGTCCAGTGGTTAAGACTCTGTGCTTCCACTGCAGGGGGGTGTGAATTCAATCCCTGGTTGGGAACTAAGCTCCTGCATGCAGCCAAAAAAAGCGAAAAAAAAATGTAGGAGCTTTGCTGTGTGATCAAAGAGGTAAGAGTTGATGGTAGGGTTTAGATTGCCTTTGGTTAGCTTTTTGTCTACTTAACTACATGTTAATTACTTAATTTATATATTATAATATGAAGTTATGTTATTCTCTGCCTTTATTCTTGTCTAGTAAGGGTCGTAGCAGCCCAAAGGAGAGCTAGGGGGGCAGTTAGCCCTGCCCCCCGCCCCCCTCCCCGCCCAGTCTTCATCACTGCCTCCTCCTCAGCCACTCCAAATAAATGTAAGTGAAAAGAGTTTATATATAAATGTAGAATTAAGACTTACTATGATTGCTTCTCTTCTCCCAACTAGATTGCTATATTTGAGTCCATTTTATATAAAATTTCTGGTTTCCTACTCTAATACTGATGCAAAGATTTATTCTCTTAGGAATGATTTGTGGCCAATTTATGTAAAGGAAGATGTAAGTTAATTTCTGAACACTTGTGGTGGAGAAATGAATCATGGTTATTCCATCTTTTTTTCTTTCCTGAAGTGGAATGAGCCAAGGCCAGTGGGGCCTGGCATAGCACAGGGCCTTTCAGGCCTAGTTATGCTTGGCTAAGTCTGTAGGCTAAGACTTAGAGTGCTCAGCTGTTTTGGAAACTTGTTATACAGCGTAATGTGTTGCTTTGCAATATGGAAGACGTTGTGGCTTTATAATCAGTATCTTTTAGTGTATCACTTCTTTTGGGGAGGAATCTTCGAAATCAAGTGTCTCCAGTATGTTTAGTATTTGATAGAACATAAGGAAATTTGAGTAGTTTCGTCTCAAAGTATCAGAAAACAGTGGCTCAGATTGCTTTTTATGTGTTCATGACTTGAAAGGCTTAATACTGTTAAGATGGCAGTACTCCCCCAACTGATCTAAGATTCCATGCAGTCTTTACCAAAATTCCTGCTGGCTTTTCCTGCAGAAATTGACAAGCTGATCTTAAAATTCATATGGAAATGCAAGGGACCCATAATAGCCAAAATAATCATGAAAAAAGAGGAACAAATTGGAGGACTCACACTTCCCAATTTGAAAGCTTACTACAAAACTACGGTAATTAGTCAGTGTGAAAATGGTATAAGAATAGAGATACAGATCAGTGGAATAGAATTGAGAATCCAGAAATAACCCCCTGCATTTATGGTCAATTGATTTTTTTTCCCCCATAAATTTATTTATTTATTGCCTGCATTGGGTCTTTGCTATACGTGGGCTTTCTCTAATTGCAGCAAGCAGGGGCTGCTCTTTGTTGTGGTGCACAGGCTTCTCATTGTGGTGGCTTCTCTTGTTGCGGAGCACAGGCTGTAGGCATGCAGGCTCAGTAGATGTGGCACGGGCTTAGTTGCTCTGCTGCATGTGGGGTCTTCCTGGCCCAGGGATCTAACCCATGTCCCCTGCTTTGGCAGGGGGATTTTAAACCACTGCGCCATCAGGAAAGACCCTGGTCAATTGATTTTTGACAAAGGTGCCAAGACAATTCAACGTGGAAAGAATTCTCTTTTCAACAAATTACACTGGGACAACTGGATATCCATATGCAAAAGAATGAAGTTGGACCCCTACCTCACATGATATGCAAAAGTTAACTCTAAATGGCTCATAGACCTACGTGTAAGAGCTAAAACTATAAAACTGTTAGAAGAAAAATTAGGAATAAATCTTTGTGACCTTGGATTAAGCAGTGGTTTCTTGACTATGACACCCAAAGCACAAGCAACAAAAGAAAAAAGTAGGTAAATCAGATTTGATCAAAATTAAAAACTTTTGTGCTTCAAAGGACACTATTAGGAAAGTGAAAAGACACCCTGCAGAATGGGAGAAGATGTTTGTGAATCATATATGTAATAAGGGACTTATGTCTAAAATATATTAAGTCCTCTTAGAACTTAACAGTAAAAAGACAAATAATTTAATCACAAATGGGCAAAAGATTAAATAGACATTTCTCCAAAGAAGATATATAAATGGCCAATAAGCACATGAAAAGATGTTCAACATCATTAGTCATTAGGGAAACCTAAATCAAAGCCGCAGTGAGATACCACTTCATACCCACTAGAATGGTTACTGTAATCAAAAAGACACAGAGAGGTTGTGGAGAAAGGAACCCTCAAAACATTGCTGGTGGGAATGTAAAACGGTGCAGCTGCTTTGGAAAACTATTTGGGGTTTCCTCAAAAAGTTAAAAACAGAGTTGCCAAATGATCCAGCAATTCCACTAAGTATATATCCAAGAGAAATGAAAACGTATATCCGACAAAACTTGAACACAAGTGCTTATAGCGACATTATTCGTATTAGCTAAAAAGTGAAAACAACCCAAATATCCAACAACCGATGAATGGATAAACAAAATATGGGATATCCATACAATGGAATGTTTATTCATCAATAAAAAGGAATGAAGTACTCATTGGTGCTAACATGGATCACACTTGAAAATATTATGCTAAACGAAAGAAGCCAACCTGAAAACATTCTGCTAAGTGAAAGAAGCCTGACACAGAAGACCACATATTGTATGATTCCATTGTACAGAATAGGCAAATTCATAGAGATGGTAAGTAGATTAGTGGTTAGGAGAGGGTGGAATGGGAAGTGACTGCTGACAGATATAGGGTTTCTTTTGGAGGTAATGAAATGTTCTAAAATTACATGGTGGTGATGGCACACAGCTCTGTGAATACTCTTCCACTGAATTATATACTTTAAAAGGTATGTGCATGGTATGTGAATGAAATTCATTAAAGCTGTTATCCAAAAAATTTAGGGTGATTTGTATGTCTGAATAGCGTTTTGTCAGTTTGAACTTGGTCCCTATCCTTGCCACCATGAATCTTAAAGCATCACTATCTTGAGCACTGGGCAGGTGACTGTTGCCCCAAAGCCTTTCTCACCTTTCTCGCCTTGAGGTGAGAAGTTTAGCTTTGCAATTATTTCTTGCAGGAGAATAGCAGATGGCATTTTATATCAGGAAGCAAACCTTTTAAGGTGAATGTTCTGAGGTTAAAGCCTTTCCAAGTTTTGAGTGTGACTGTGTGCCCTACCCTAGTTCTTGTTTATCCTTTCAGCTGTGTGTCCCACTGGAATAGATAGTTTATGTTTTGGGTCCCAGGCCCCATTCCCAGCTACACCAAGAACCTCGCTTCTTTTCATTTCTTACATTTTTCCTCCAGGCTTTTGATCTTGCCCTGAGGCATTCTTTGCTGGGAGGTATGGAGATAGCTGAAGGAGCCTCTGGGTGGCACCCTGCCCCCAGAAGATTGACAAATGAAAATGGCTTGCCTGAAAGAGGTTTAGGCCTGTGTTGGCAGGAAGAGATGACTCATTTTTCATCAAAGGAATTTCAAAGAAAATATAATGGCAGGATGATGTCAGAGGAGAAGGTGGAGACAGGAACCTGGATTGAGGTGCTGGAGGGAGGTGTTGGGTAGTACGCTTGCCAAGCTTATCAAAATGATTGACTGGCATAGATTACAAGAAACATCACCTGTTTTTCAGTTCCTTTCTCATGAGCCCTGGTGTGGGCAGTGCTGTTGAGTGCCTTTAGAGCATGTGGTCAAGTCTATGCCTGTCTTGGGTGTACTGTGTTTGTATCTGGGTGAGACATCTCATGACATCCGGTGCCAGTCATGGACGTATTTCACACATGGTGTGGTGTGTATGGGCTCCTGCACTCTGCGCATCAGCTCCATGGCTCGCAGGGTCTGTGTCTGAGCATTGAAAATCACGTGCTCATGGTGGCTCAAGGTGTGGCATTTCCCCTGATATGTTACCAATAGATACAGGAACTTACCTAGATATCAGAAAGTCAGATCTCAGGGACTTTACCTTATAGCCGAAAGTGCTCTGGTTCTCTCCAGTGTTTTGGCAAGAGGTGGATCTAATCTTAGTTAAAGTTTCCTTTTTTTCTTCTTCTTCTTTGAGTTGGGCGCCCACTTTGGTGTGTATGGATGAAGCTGATAAATGGGGAAAACTTACAGTCAGGAGGAAGGATAGATAAGTTTTTGAATCTTTTCATATTGTGAAGTGCACAAGTTGGTTAGGTGTTCAGGCTCCCATTTATATTAAGACTGTGAGGAGTGCTCCTTGTCATCACTGTGTTTTAGCACCTACCAGACACTGTGTGATTGTGAGGTCGGAGGCTAAATCAGCAGTTTTCAAAAAGATAAAAGAGTGCGTCAGGATTCAGGTCTCAAGGAATATCTGGGGAGAGAGCACTTAGCAATATCAGTTTCTGCTGTTGTGCTTTTTGCATTGTTCATCTGAAGGTGGTGTGGAGAAAGGGACTTCTAGGTAGCATAGGACACTGCCAAGAAATAGGAGGTATTGCCTCTCTTTAAGATATATCATAAGCAAGAAGAAAAAGTAAAACCAAAAACAACGTCCCAAGCAAACAAACAAACCAACAAAAAACCCCTGAAATTGGAAAGGGAGGGAGGACAGCTTTATTTATTACTTGGTGGTGTCTTTAATTGTTGCATCCTCTGGCTGATTGTGAGTTCTGTTTCTGGACAATACTACTAGGTACACTGTGGGACTAAAACTGATCTTTGGTGTGGGGTATGAAAGACATGAATCAGCCAGCTTTTTCTTAGAGAAGGGTGCTGGGCTTCCTTGGGCCCCAGTTAGCACTATTCCTCCTCCCTGCTAGTTGTGCTTCTCTCTGTATCTCGCCATGAAATAACAAGTCATTAGAAGAGACTTTTAACTTGAAGTGCCAAAGAACCCCCGGGGAAAATATTCGCTAGGGTAGGTTCGATTTGCCGAGCCCCCGAGGATAATTTGTGATGACAGTGTTTCAGAAATCAACACCTGACTCACTGAGCAGAAGCAGCAGTCTTGAACTGAACATGTTCTTTGTATCCACCGCATAATATATACAGGTCCTCTCTCCCTTTGCTTATGAGCTCAAAGCCTTTAATCATGAGGCTGAGCAGTGGTAAGGGAGAACTATTCTGATATGCCAATTATCAGAATGTTAAGAGAATCCACGTGGGAACTGGGATTCCAAACATCGCTTTGATTTTTTTGGGAGGGGGAGGAAAAGGACTCCTTTAGGGGCTCATTATCACCTGTAGAATAAAATCCAAACTCATCTTGTCACTTAAGACCTTTCGTAATCCAGCCTAACTTTCTATAAAATTGTTTTTATCAAAATGATATTTATTCTTATTTTAGAAGGTCGAATATTACTATGAGGCCTCTAACACAACTAATCCCCTATTCTGGCCTTCCCCACCTCTGAGAACAGCTTTCAAGCTATTTAGCTGTTTCTTTCAGTATTTTCCACTACACTTCTTAAATATACCCTTGTGCTAGTTATTCTTGAATTTTCGGTTTTAGGCATTATCTGTTGATGTTCTACTCTAGGAAATGAGGATTTAGTTCTTTCATCCCTGTCCCCTTTACATCCCCCCCCCCCTTTTCTGTTGTCATACATTATTATCATTGCCTGGTACTCAGTGTTTAGATTATTATGATTATATAATACTACTTAAAGCTGAGCCACATAGTATTCTATAATTTCATTTCCTTTCTTGGCCAACTTTTAAAGCTTTTTCCTGAAATTAATAATTGCCCTATTTTATCATTTGTTTATTGTTCTATGTACCTCTCTCCGTGCTCTCCTACAGGACTCTAAGACAACTCTCAGTATGTTGGAACATATCAAATAATCTTTTGGTTCAGTATTTTCTTTGGAGACATCCCACAAGAACTTTCTCTTCTCCAGCCATAGCCTTTAGTAAAGCTATCAGCCTGAGACTTCCCTTCCCATTATTCTGGGAAGTTCCTTCGCTTCTCTTCTGTGTTGGATGCCATGTTTCCTGGATCTCATGCAGTCATTTTTCTTGGTTTACTCCATCTCTTCATTGGAATATATCTTAGAGTAGCTTCCTGAGAAAGGATACATGAGAGGTTAATATTTTTGAGACTTAAGTTATTTGAAAATGTCTTGATTCTACTTGTCATTTGATGAAGGGTTTGGGTATAGAATTCTAGGTTACAAATGACTTTCCATCAGAATTCTGAAAGTGTTCCTTCTGGCTTTCAGTGTTGCTCTTGAGAAGTCCAGTGCCTTTTGGTTCCTGACGTTTGTTTTGTGATCTGTTTTCTTTTTGATAGCTTTTAGAATTTTATTTTTATCTCTGGTGTTCTGAAATATTACGATGATGTGCATTGATGAGGATCTTTTTTAATTTGCTGAGTTGAGTTCTCTATTTGGAAACATCTTTCATTTGTTAGTTCTTTGATAATTTCCTCCCTTCCATTTTCTCCTGGTACTTCTGTTAGTTGGATATTGGACTCCATTGATTGATTTTCTGCCCTCTTCCCCTCACTCTATATTTTCTCTGTCTCTTTTTGTTCTGATTTATGATGAAGATCTTCAGCTCCATCTTCCAACTCTTCTTTGAATTAGTTACTTTTTGCTCTCATTTTTATTTCTAAGCATTTTCCCCCTTATTCTCTGCAAGTTCCTTTTTTATATACTTGTTCTTGTTTTATGGCAATATTGCCTTTTAGGGCTCTCTGAAAATGTTAATTTCCATCCCCCTTCAGTGTTTTCCTCTGCTTCCAGAATTGTCTCTTCCAGTATTGTTTCAAGCTTCTTCTGTTTGTTCATTTGGTCTCTGTCTTTCATGTTGGAGACTCTCATGTCTGATATTTCTTGGTGATCTTCATAATTAAGAGCGCCTAAAAAAGTGGATTGGAAGCCTAAAAAGCTGATTGGAGGGGCTTGTTGCCTGGTATGCTCTAATGAATGACCAGGTAGGGGAGGTCCATTTCCCCAGGGAGGAAGTGGCCAGTCTCCTATCTGGGGCCTCTTTAGCCTGGCAACCAGAGCTCTGGGGTTGCCAAGGAGGGCAATAGGGCAGGGGGAGAGTCTCGTTGTTCATGATGTCAGATTTCACTTAAATACCCCTGTTTTCAGTGAGGTACCTCGCTTCTGACCTCAGGTGAGCCAGAAGACCGGTCTGTGTTCCACCTCACCCTGCAGCTCTCCTTCACCTCCCCCAGGCCTTCAGGGGTATCTAGTGCTTCTAATTCCTGAGCCTTTCTGGAGTCCAGCACTGTTTGCCTTGTCCCCCATCCCTCACAGGCACCTAGCAGAAAGAGAAAGCTGAAATTTAAATTAGTGACCATTTATCTTTCCACTCTCCAGTTTGTCAAGCTTCTATTGATATTTTAAATTCTTTTTTCCTGTGGTTTTGTGCCATTTTTATTGATTTACTGTCATTTTTTCTGAAGTTTCAGAAGGGAATGGAGATAAATGTGCATATTAAGTCTGCCACACGTAACCTAAGGTGGGCAGAAGTGAATCTTCCCAACTTCTCTCTCTCAAATACACAAACCCTGTGCTCTGGCTTCGCTTATTACTTCCTTTTTTTCATTTTCTTGCTTGTGCCATCTCTCCTGGAATGTCTACTTTTCTCATTTTAGGCTGTTGAAATCCTACATATTCTTCCAGGCCCCCAATCCTTCCCCCCCCCCCCCGCTTAATTGACTGAGTTCCTAAAGTTCTGTTTACTGAATTTTTGTGGTCTTGCCCCCCTCATGACAAAGCATATACTGCCTTATGCTATAATTATTTATATACTTACCACTTCCCTAGTTAGATTGTGAACTCTTAAAGGATAGTATAAGACTGATTTGTAAAATTTTTATTGTTGGTAACAATTAACATAGAACCTAGGCAACTAAATATTTCACAGAACCACAGAATTTTAGAGCTGGAAAAGAATTTAGAGATCTAGAATATCAACTCATTTATGAATAAATAAATAGATCCAGTGTGATTAAATGATGCTAGAGTCATATAATAAGCTAGGGACAGAACTGGAGCTATAACCTCATTGTCTAGCTCTCAAATTGCTAAGTGTAGTGATAAAATCAGATGTGTGCTAAATTAAATATTCTGGATGATCCAAAGTTAGCCAGAGGGCACTTTCTGTTTTATTCTTGTTGAAAATTTTTATACATATCTTTTGGTCTTGGTAAGTAGGTAATTTTGTCATAGGTAATTTCTTTCTGGTTTTTTGTTTTTGTTTTGATAAATCAGGATATTGAATATTTTGAATTTTGTCAAAAACTGGGTTGCATAATAGTTTTCTTCCAAGGCCCCAGGGGCCCATGGATTATAGGTGAGAAAAATATAAGCAACAGAACTGAAAATGCCCTGATTTGAAGAAAATTTTTTAAAAATCAATGATTATGATGTGGGGTGATTCTTTTTCTTCTTCAGTAGTAGAGTGCATACACTAGGGGGCAGAGCCAATCTAGTTGGGTCCTAGTTATGAAGTTTTGCTTGTTTGATAATATGTCAAGGATTATTGCTTAAAGTATCTTTAAGGTAAATTGTCTTTGCCAAAGATCTTCCTTGATTTCCCTGAGTTTTAGCTCTTGTCAGTCATTTCCAGAATATTTGAGATAGCTCCATCATGTCTGAGGGGTTAGAAGTTCTAGGAATATCTATTGGGAGAAAGTTGAACAATAGCTATTGTCTGTTTAGGCTTTGTTGAATATCAAGTGTGCCAGTCACTAATCAAAAAAGCCAGGTGCCATTCTTTTCCTCACTCTCTGTTTTGGGCGCTTGAGGGTGGATGGGCAAGTTCTTAAGAGGCTGCCTCGTCCTCTGAGCTTTGGTTTTCATCAGTGCTTTGCCTCACAATTATAAGGCTGCATGATAGCAGATGGTCTGATGCTGGGGCTGGCTTGCAGTCTCCATTGGGCAGAGCTGCTGCTAGACAAGCAGTTTATGGTGGAATGAACCAGAACTGGCCAGTAGGCTGGGCTGGGCTCTGCTTCATGCCCATTACTTTTGGTTTTATCCAAAATAGAAACTGTGGTCCCCAGATTTTAGATGTACTCATTGGTATGTCTGGCTTTGCCTGTTTCTTCATTGCCACCTGGCTGTCATTGGAGGGAATTTGCTATAGCTCTGAGCCCCTGTAGGGGGATGAGAGGAACTATCCCTGTTCGTAGGATGGGGTGTGTGTTCTCTTCCATTAAAAGTGTTACCCACATTTCCTTTTATTACTCATTAAGTCAGAGGCAGCTGGGAGGATGCATTACTCACCAGGCACACACAGTGGCCCTGGCTGCGGGCAGGGAGTCTGGGCTGAGCTGAGAGTGAGTCAGCTCAGGGAATGGAAAAATTGCAGAGTAGTGGCGGGTAGGGATTGTGTGCCAGTGAGTGTTCCTTCTCTGCCTGCACTTTTCTCTATAAGGACTCATCAGAAAGTTGTGAATACTGGGCATCCGGTTGGGGTAGCCAGTAAGCCAACCAAATTGTGGTGATGATGTTTGTTTCCTCTGAAAGGAATGAGCTGACTGGACTTAGCATTGTTGTCTTCTATGTTATGGGTGTTTATGGGTTTTGAGGCAAGCTTGAACTTGTATAATAAAATTCTGTGTGTAAGGATTTCACTAGAATAAAGCAATCACAGTCTCTTTGTCTTGGTTCTAAAACTCAATCTTCTGTATCTGTCTTTGTCCAGTAGGGGTCACTGGGGCATTAAGCTCTAAATGAGAGAAACTGCTAATCCTGTGATAGACCAATCAGGTTCCTTGTCTTTATTGTAGGGTATTATCTTTTTTGTTTTGTTTTTAAGATATTAGAGCAGAAACAAAAGATGTGAACTTGTATGAAGAACTTTGTGGATCATTAAGTATTTGAAGAGCAGATTATTCCAAAGCCTGAGATGGAATTGATTTTATGAGTGAGATTTGAAGAGCAATTTTTAAATAAAATGAAAGGAGATAGGGAAAGAAAACTGTTTTTTAAGCATCTGATGTGTACTTTACATATATTCCTTATTTAATCTTGGCAACAATGCTGAGAAACTGGTATTTAGGGACTTCCCTGGTGGTCCAGTGGTTAAGACTCCTCACTCCAAATGCAGGGGACCTGTGTTCGATCCCACATGCTGCAACTAAGACCGGGCACAGCCAAATAAATAAATATTAAAAAAAAAACACAGGTATTAAAAAAAAAGTATTTATATACACATTGTGCATATTAGGAACCCAAAGTTCAGAAACATTAAGTGGCTTTCCCTAAGGTCACATAATTAGAAGTGGTATTGGGTTGGCCAAAAAGTTCGTTCAGTTTTTGCTGAAAGCTATTATGGAAAAATCCGAACGAACTTTTTGGCCAATGCAAAACTATCAGGGGAGATCCTATTAGACATGTTTCATTTGACTTTGGTCCTTGGACCTTGGTAAGGGGTCATGGGAACAGAAGGTTTTATTAGAAGGTAAGCAGAGCCTGCTGGTAGACTCTCCTGAAAAAGACTAAAATGATTCTTCTGTTGAATTAGGGTTCGGAGCAGGCTCCAAGGGTTCACAAGTGGAGAGAAGCTGACAAGTCTCTTTGTCTTCAGGGGGCAAGTTCTACCTCCTTTTCACTTGGGTCTACTGCCAGGATGTGGAAAACTGTTTCACAGAGATCTAAAATTAGCTCTTTGTTTGTGTGCAGAGCTTGGTTTCCATGGTTAAATAGTTTGTTGGTCTCTCTTACCTACCTCTTATCTTGGCCCAGACCCTCCTTCTGAGCCTTGCATGTTGCTGCCTATTGACATTCTCAAGCCTGCCTGGTTACATCACTGTTGCGCTCCTGACCCCTCTGTTAGCTGCGTGCTTATTCTACTCTCTTGCATTCTTGATTTTCTGGTATCTCAGGAAAACTGAAGTTGATCATGTGTTCTTAGCCAGACCACACTAAAAGACATTTCCCATTGAGACCATTTTTTGTTTTTATTGGAAAAGCATTTAAAAAATGCATTTAGGGCTTCCCTGGTGGCACGGTGGTTAAGAATCTGCCTGCCAGTGCAGGGGACACGGGTTTGAGGCCTGGTCTGGGAAGATCCCACATGCTGCGGAGCAGCTAAGCCTGTGCGTCACAACTACTGGGCCTGTGCTCTAGAGCCCTCGAGATACAACTACTGAGCCAACGCACCGCAACTACTGAAGCCCGAGCGCCTAGACCCAGTGCTCCGCAGCAAGAGAAGCCACTGCTATAAGAAGCCCACGCACTGCCACGAAGAGTAGCCCCCGCTCTCCGCAACTACAAAAAGCCCGCGCACAGCAACGAAGACCCAACACAGCCAATAAATAAAAATAAATTAATTAAAAAATGCATTTAGACGGGATATAAGTAAGATGCTAACTCTCCTTCAGTGTGCACTTACTTGGAATGACAGATATTTCTGGACAAAAATACAACCTTGGCAAAATTTGGAAGCAACCCCCTTAGATAGGGCTTCTTATTTTTGTAACATCTTTTCTCCATTTACTTAGGATACTGACTCTCAGAGTATCCTGGAAAAAGTTTAATAGCTAGATCTTACTATTTTTACTTAGTTGGAGGAAACAGTCAGAACTCCAAAGAGAGGAGTTATTTAAAATGGTAATATGGATATTAAGGTTGACTAATGTTCTTGTCTTTTTCCTTTTTGAAGTGGTGCCGTTGAAGTCCAATTTGTCTTAATCATTGAGTTGGTGGTTTAGAGCTGTTAAATACAACACACTTTACCTTCACTTACCTCCTTGCATTGGCCACTGAAGATGATTTGATGCTTTGCTAGGGCATAAATGCTCTAGGGTAGGAACAATGATAACAATAGTTAACATTAATGGGGAAATGTTTAATTTTTAAAAAGTAGTTAATAGTGCTTACTGTGTGCTGAATAGTCCATGCATTTCCTCACCTAATCTTCACTGTAACACTGTAAAGAGATAATTTTTATTATCCCCATTTTATAGATGGGGAAATTGAGGATTAAAGAGATTAAGCAATTGGTCCAAAGATACAGCTAGAAACATGAAGTCAGAATTTGAGTCTAAGTTTGGCTAACAGTTTATGTTAAATTTAGAATTCTGGGAAGAGGGAGAGAAAGGGAAAGAGAGAGAAGAATGGGGCGTGGGGAGAGTCTGGCTGTTGGACAGAATCCATATCTGGAGAGACTTCTAGAAGTGGAATTTCTGAATCAATAAATTAACTTTTTCTCTTAAATTCTCAGGTAGATTTGGAAGTTTGTTGTTAAAAGTGTCCTGGTTCCTTTTTTAGTGTATGTTATCTGCTGGGCCCATCTAGAGGAGCATATTGAGTTATTCCTGCTATAAGATGAATAGTTTTCCAGGCACTAGCTCTCCGGTGTGTGTTTTTGTGGTGAAAGTAAATGGATTCTCAAGGAATGCTTGTATTTTGTGAATCTTCATGATTTGCTGGACCCAGTTTTACTCTGTCTAGTATGCGCCCCCCTTGTACTCCTGGCCCTCACAGGCTCTTCAGATCCTCTTGCTCTTTTCATTCATTCATTCATTCACTCACTCACTTATTCCACAAGTAGTTATTTAGTGATGAGATTTTACACAGAACAGACATTCATCTAACTTCAAAAACTTTAGTGATGTGAAAATATACACACAACTATATTATAAAGTAGAAAGTGCTAAATGTCATGAGAGAGAAAACATATAAAGTGTAAATTCAAGGGAGATGTTTACTTCTAATAGGGATGGAGGGAGTCACCAGGGAAAATTCTGTGGAAGTACTGGCTTAAACTGACCCATAGGAGTGGGACTTTGACTTGCAGAGATGGGAAGGAAATACGGTACATTCCAGGGTAAGTGAGGAAAATAATGTAAAGCCAGAGAGTTTTGGACTCAATTTGCTGACTGTGGAGAATCGAAAACTTTAGAATTAAATTGCAAATGAGCATTTATTGAGCATTTAAGATGCCCCAGCCATTATGCATGCTTCAGGGAGATTAACCTCACAGTGAACCAGGACAGGGTTGGCACGTTGGAGACTGGGAATAGGTAAATTAGACTCGGTAATTTTGGTGATAGGTTAGGTAAATTATCAGTTTACCAAGGTTTTGTACAGTCTGAGCAGTATTCAGAAGTCTTGTGATCAGATGTAGTTTGTTTGTTGTTCCTCCAAATAATGCTAGTAATAGGCAATATTTATTGAGCACATACTGTGTGCCAGGCCAGACACTGTCTAAACACTTTAAATGCATTAACTCATTTAGTGCTCACTTCCGCTCTGTGGGGTAGGCCCTGTTATTGTCATCATTTTACAGATGAGGAGATTGAGGTTTCTTGAAGTCATTTAAGTAACTTGCCCACAGGTGCTAATGTGACATATATAGTAGAGTCTGAATTTGAATTCAAGCAGTCTGTAATTGGCCTGTAATTGGCATACTACTAAAATACTCATGGCACCATTGAGCTAGAAATTTGGATATTTTCCTAATTTTATTGTATTTGGTGACTCTTGGGTATGTAGGAAATTCTTTGTAGGCATTCTGAGCCTTGGCGTGTTTATTGTTGTCTCAACACCATATTGCTAAACCTTAGAGCCAGGAGTCATGCATGTCTCCTATTAGCTCCTGTGAAGCCCACATCCTCCGCCTTCTGGACTCATAGGAGAAAACAGATGACAAGCACTCAGGGCCAGGTTTCCATGCCTGGACCTCCCATTTCCAGAAGCCCAAGGTTTCCAATCCTATTAGTCATATGCTAGTCTTTCACCAAAATCTTAATCTCAGTTATATATATATATATATATATTTTTTTTTTTTAAAGTCTCTCTTTGTAAGCATTATTCTTCTAGGTTTCAATCTTTTAATCATATGGGTCTTAAGTTTTCAGTCAGTATCTGCTGAAGTTCTAACGCTTGTGGATGTCAGTTATTTTTGAGACCAGGTATGCTCATGGCAGTTTGAATAAAACACACAGCCTCCTTTCTCACAGGTCTGCTTTCATCTCCGTCACAGACACTAAAGTGATTTTGGGGTCTTGCTCTGTTTTGAGATTTCTTGTGGGTGACAGTTGTGGGTGACCATCCTAAATTCTTGTGAGTGAAGGAACCTGATAGAAAGGCAGGCCTAAGTCTTAATGAAGTTCAGAGTCTTACTTCTACAAGGCTTTTTGATGGTTTGGGACCCTTCCCATTGGCTGTTAGCAAGGGATATCCTGGGAGGTGCTAAATAAGTCTTTACATGGCCTATTCTTTGTATAATAAGTGATCTCTAGAAAGAAAACGAGTCACTCCCTCCTGCCAGCTTCTAACCACTTCCTGTAAATGACAGCACACAGATCCATCTTGGTTTTTCTGAGTGAAAAAATTATTTTCACAAAGGCAGTTTCCCTGCCCTTTTTTCTTCCTTCAAACATGCATACATACCTATACACAAAGGCTGGTAACAAACGTTTTACCTGACATATGTAGAAAAATGGTGTATCCAAGGTATAGCGTGTCATCTTATAAAGATCTTATGAAGAGTAAATTACTTTGGATACTTTTCATTGTATTCTCTAATAATAACAGTAGATTCAGAATGTATCTTGATATTTGAGTCCTTGAATTTTCTTTTCCTTCAAATTTCTTAGGTGTTTTTGAATGGCAAATGATTTTTAAAATAAATTTATTTATTATTTATTTATTTATTTTATTGGTTGTGTTGGGTCCTTTTTTTGCTGTGCGCGGGCTTTCTTTTTAGTTGCGGTGAGTGGGGGCTACTCTTCATTGTGGTGCGTGGGCTCCTCATTGCTATGGCTTCTCTTGTTGTGGAGCATGGGCTCTAGGCGCGTGGGCTTCAGTAGTTGCAGCACATGGACTCAATAGTTGTGGCTCATGGGCTCTAAAGCACAGGCTCAGTAGTTGTGGTGCACGGGCTTTGTTGCTCCGTGGCCTGTGGGATCTTCCTGGAGCAGGGATTGAACCCGTGTCCCCTGCATTGGCAGGCGGATTCTCAACCACTGAGCCACCTAGGAAGCCCCTGATTTTCTAATTAAGACAGCTTTGCGATGGCTTCAGGTAGCAGAATAAGGCAGAGAAATGGCTTTCACTTTGGGAAATGAAAATATGGTGAAGATATTTATAAGATTGCAAAAAGTGTTGTACAGTGGTGATACAGCAGTAAGCACTGTAACATTTTGTGTTGAAATTGAGATTCCTTCCTTAGAGCTAGATAAAGCCATTTACAGGCTCTGTCTTACCAAAAGGATGTATTCCAAACATATAAATATCTAAGATTGTTTAGCTTCAAGTTAGCATACTGATTTTGCCAGAACTTTTCAACAAAGGGAGGCAGTGTGATTAAAATCTCTTGGTTTGAAATCAGACAGATAAAAGTTCAGATATCAGTTCATCTTCTTACTTACTTTGTGACTTTGGGCAAAATAACTTGAATTTTCTGAACCTCAAGTTGTTGATTTACAAAATAGGGATATTTTAGGGGATATTATAGAGACTGCATTGAACTAGCAGATGTGAAGGTGCTTTCTACAACAGTAGCTGCTCAGTTTATGTCAGTTTCCCTTCCAAGCAAGTCTGTCTTCTTTGACCGTCACGGTTCAGGAGCTTCTCCATGGGAAGAGGTGTATCGTCATCATCTTTGCATCCACTGTGTCTAGCATAATGCTCCAAGTTTTAAATGGAACGAGTGAGTGAAGTGCTCTATCTCACAAGAGAGCGCTGCTCCAGGGGGAGCTCTGGCTTAGTCTCCACTGGATGGCACCGCCAGCTTTTCCTCCCTAGTGTTTATTCCTTTCAACAAACACAATTGTTGATACGTTTCACGTACCAAGAAAAATTTTCTTTTGAACCTACATCCCTCTTTCTGTTCCCTTTTACAGCAAAATTCCTTCCTAAAAGAGTAGATGTTAGTTGTTGTCACTGATTCTTCCTGTTCTCCCTTGAGTCACTCTGGTTAGGCCTTTTCTCTGCCATGCCATCACAGCTGCCCTTGTAAAAGTTACTAGCAACCTCCACGTTGCTAAATTCAGTGGTCAATTCTCAGTTCTCACCATGACACATTAACAGCTTAGTTACTGCTTAAAGTACTTCCTTCACATGGCTTCTGGGGCAGCATGCTCTTTTGGTTCTTCTAATCCACTGGCTTCTCTTTTTTAAGTCTCTGTTGGTGATTCTTTCTCTTCCCTGCCCAATATTGGAGAGTTTCTAGGGCTTAGTCCCGGAAGTTGACCTCTTCTCTCTATATGTTTACTCTCTAAGTGATCTCATCTAGTTTCCTTTCTTTAAAACAACAGCCTGGGTCTCTCCCGGAACTCTGGACTCATATATACAATTGTATATTCAAAGTTCCACTAGAATGTCTACTAGGCATTTCAAAGTTAATATATCCAAAATAGAATTCCTACCCCACCTCCCAAAAAAACCATCCCAAACAACTACAACCACCAGTGAACCCCAAACCCTCTATTTCTCTGGTTGTCCGCCCCATCTCAGGAAATAGCAGTTCTGTTCTTTTAACTTCTCAGGCCCCAAACCTGGAAGTTATTCTCAACTCCGTTCTTTCCCTGCTAACCCCACATCCAGTTTATCAGCAGATCCCGATGACTTTCTTTTTAATTTGTCCAGGATGTGGCCACGTCTCACCATCTCTACCACTACGCCCCAGTCTCAGTTATCATTTCTACACCCCAGTCTCAGTTATCAGTCACTAGTTTTCACTTGGATTATTGAAATGGCATTATAACTAGTTTCCCTGCTCCCGCTCTTACCTCTCTATAGTCTGTTCTCAGTATAGCAGCAGGAGTGGTCCTTTTAAAACCTAAGTTAAATCCTATCACTCTCTCACAAGAAGCCCTCCAAACGTTTCCTGTTTCACTTAGAATAAAAACCAAAGTCTTAATAAAAATGGCCTACACAGCCATAGATGACCTGACTCCCTCTCTGGCCTCATCTCTTGACACTCTCCTTGGCTTTCAGCTTTAGGCATTCTAGTTTCCTTGATGTCCCCTGAACACACCAAGCCTACTCCTGCCTCAGGGACTTTGCACTTGCCCTTTACTTTGTTGGGCTCGTCCTTTCTCTAAATAGCCACATGACTTGTTGGTTTGTAATATCATCTTATTAGAGAAGTCTTCCCTGACCACCCTGTACATAAAACTATAAACATCCCCCCTCTGGCTCTCCCTTCTCCTCTTCATCTCCTTTAGTGTATGTTTACTTGTTTATGTTTATTTTCTGTCTTCCCCTGTTCTCCTGCTAGCATCTAATCCCCATGAGAGCAAGATCTTTGTTTTGTTCACTACTGTGTTCCCAGTACCTAGAACAGGGCCTGGTACATGGTAAATATTTGATGAATGAAATGTAGGTTAGCACAAAACTGTAGGTGGTCTTGACGCCAGATTAAAACATTCACATTGTAAGTATTAGTTCCCCCATCAAGGGACCTTTATTATCTTTCTGGTTAGTAGATTGTTCAAATCTAAAACAATTCCCTTTTATTAAAAAAGGAGGGGGTAACTGTACAGATATTAAACAGTTTGCATTTTTAAAGCTTATTTGTGGTAGTTTATTTTTGGTAATACACCATGCTTATATACCATAATGTAAAAGGCACTGTAGAAATAAGGAGCTAGATTGATGGAAAGATGAGGCCATAACCCCTCTCTGAATGAAGGGTCCCGGGTGTTAGAGGTACTCTTGGCTGTTGGGTCTTCTGTGTTTTTGTGTGTTTTACACTTCATTTTGTAAAGTATCTCTTCATAGAAAAGTAGATGAGAGGGGGTACTGCAAGAACTTTGCTTTTATTCAGCTTAGATTGTGCAAACTTCTTTCTAGTTTTTAAACGTGTTTCTTAGGTTTATTGAAATATAGTTTATATACAATAAAATCCACCCATTTAGGTCTACAGTGTTGTGAGTTTTGACAAATGCATACAGTCATGGAACCATCTTCACAATCAGAATATAGAACATTTCCATTATGCTGTAAAGTTTTCTTGTGTTCCTTGAAAGTCTGTTCCCTTCCCTCTGTTCCTGAGCCTCTGGCAACCACTTATCTAATTTCTGTCCCTGTAGTTATACTTTTCTAGAATGTCATATAAATGGAATCACACCGTATGTAGCGTTTTGTGTTTGGCTTCTTTCATGTAGCATGATGCTTTTGCGATTCCTCCATGCTGTTGTGTGTATCAGGAGTTTGTTTATTGCTGTGTTGTAGTACACCGTGTGGATGCACCACAGTTTATTAGTTCACCAGGTGATGGGCATTTGGGTTTTCTCAGGTTTTAGTTATTTTGAATGAAGCTGCTAAAACGTTCACATACAAGTTTTTGTATGGACACGTTTTCATTTTTCTTGGGTTGATACCTCGGAGCGATACTGCTTGGTCATCCTGGTATGTATATGACTGTTTTCTAGAGTAATTTCTAGAGTGGCCGATCTCACCCCCACCAGCAGGGTATGAGAATTCCAGTTGCTTTACAACTTGCCAGGACTCTTGGTTTTAGTCATTCTACTGTGTGTGTAAGTGTTAAAGTACTTCCAGTTGCTGCTACAATGTCCATATCAAGTTTGCATTTGCAAGTAGGCTACAGTTTTGTGGAAGGCACTGTTTTGTGCTGTCATTGAATGTCCCGATGTCCCCTAGGGCAGCTAGTAGAAATGTAGGTTTTTCAACTCTTGAAAAACACACTTTTGTGGAGCAGTTTTGCTCTCCTTGCGGATCGTCCTTGTGCCTGACGCCAGGTCTGTTTCACGGAGCTTGTTCTGCACGTGATCCTCTCTGTAGTGATGTTCAGGTCCCTCACCTCCTCCTTCTGGGTTGTGGGTGTGGAAGGGTTGCCCTCCGATTGGGCCAGGGAACGTGTGGACACGTACATATCCTTGCGTACGTTGCCTCCTCGCTGCAAGTGGTTCCCCAGTGCTTCTGCGACTTTTTTTCTTCTGGCTCCATCCCAGCCAGCCTGGGAAATGGTAAGCTAAGAGTGTGACGTCCTCTGACAGCCTCCCTTCTTGCAGAAGGGTCTGAGGCTTGTTTGTTTAAGCTGAACAGAGGATGCCAAAGATAGAGTTTGAGTCAGCTCAGCACTAGCTTAGACGCCCCTTTTTGCTCTCCTGGTTCCTCCTTCCCTTTCCCCTCCCCCTCTGGCCAGTTGTTTCCTGGGCTTTGTCTGAGACACACTCTAGAGTTTTAGTCCCCGTCTAATACTGCCTGCTGAAAAACAGGGGCGAGATGGAGGAGAAGCCGCCAGGAAGTTTTTGACAACACTGAGCTGCGGGCCTCTGCCTCTGTGCTGATAGTACAGGACAGCAGTAACCTCAGGAGAAAGGCATTTAGAGGCTGTGCTGAGCTGTGGGCTTGTGGCTAATTCAGGGGAGGAGAAAGGACGGGCCTGGAAATGCCTCTCTTAGATTCATCTTACTTGCCACCAGCCATCTTTATTTTGACTCACATTCTTGGAATTGCCGGTGTTCTATACTGGAAGAGATGTGCCAGAGGCAGAGCAGGTAACGGTGCCCAGCGCTTCTTGAAATCGGCTGTGGGGCTCTTGAGGGTGGGGTAGATGACGAGGTCTTCCTAGTTGCTTTCCTTAAAGGGCCAGCACGGCCTCTGGGCTGGGTGCTGTCAGACCTGAGTGTGTGTGGGATCTACTGAGGAAACCGGGCTGCCCTGGGACCAGTTTGGGACCTGGACCCTTTCCTGTTCTGTGAGGCTTGTCTGGCTGGAGGGTGCTGGTTGGATGAGGTGATGTCTGGGCTGGAGACTGAGGAAAGTGGCGACTCTGCTGACTTGTGTGCTTCCTCAGAAAATCAAACCCTTCCATTCTTTGCTTTCTCAGTCCCAAAGTGGTTTTTGGATCTTTATTTTTTAATTTTTTTGCCACAAACATACAGTAACTCTGTCACTCTCCTTCAGGTGTAAATGTGGGAGAATGTGTGGGATTAGAGAAGTTTCTGGATTTTGTGTATCTTCGGGTGAGAAGAGGCAGCGGAGGAAAGGTCAGTGAGAGGAAAGGGTCGCAGGGTGTCCTTGTGGAGGTGCATCTGGGAACACAGGGCGCCTCTGTTCCCTTTGATAGGATTGAAACTGTTCCTTTCTCCTCAGGCAGCTACACAGTTTACTCTATGTGTATCCAAGCCATCCTGCATGCTGTTCAATTCAAGGAAGTTAACTGTTCTTTTCCACAGGTGAATATTTGGATCCTGATTTTAAAAAAATGTTTAAGTGGTAGCCGACCCCTCTTTCTTCCGGTATTATTATTTGTTACATTATATTCCTTTGGCTTCTAAACGCCCAGTGCTGGGATCAGCCCAGTGTTTGTTAGCTGATTCTAAATCTCCATAGTTGAGGATTAATCAAGTCCAGCTCTTGCTGGAGTACAACCTTGGATCTCAGCGCCTTTAGTACTGTGTTTGTGACCCGCTTGCTGCATTCAGGCCAACCTATTGAGACACTTGTTACTTTGTATCTTACAATTAAGATGGCGATTGATGACTTATTACTTAGTTTCTTATTAGAAGTTCAGGAATGCTTGACAGAATTAGAATTAGATTCAGTCATTCCCCAGTGTCTTTTCCAGTAAGTCCCAGAAAAGCTTATGACTAAATATTCAGATCCCAATGTGTGTCTGTATCAGCAAAAGCAGACAGACATTTAGAAATGTGTGTGCTTGTGTAGTGTTGTGTTTTAAAAGGTAGCCCAAAGTGGCTTTCCTGAAATGTAAGCCTAGAACTGAGCTTATAAGGACAGGAGTAGGCAGGCATGAGTTATTCGGCCCTATATATTATGTCATATGTAATGAGAAAGTAAATATTATTTAGGCGAAGGTTGCTGGTTTCATTTTCCTGTGCATTGTGGTAATGGCATTTCTAAACCATTAAGTTGATTGATATTTTGAGAAGTTTATCCTCACTATAGGATTTGCTATTGAACTTAGAAATCATAGCCCTATCTTTGAAATGCTTTCTTGTTTATGTTTTAGAAATATTAATTTCATAAACAGCTGTAAATACATTGAAATAAAAAGAAAAATACATTGTAAAAGCTTTTTATTTTTATGAAACAACTTTGATTCTAATACCTCATACTTACATTGGGAATGTGCCATGTTCAGTTTATCTGTAAAATTAGAGCAGTGGTTTTTTTGATTGGAGAGTATGGATTCTTACACTTTCACAGAAGTACTTAAGAGGTTCTGTATCCATTTTATTTTAATTTCAATTTTAAGGTGTATTTTATCTATTAAAATATTTTAAAACAATGTATATACTCTAATGTACTGCCTGCCAGTTGGACATCACCAGAATAAAGTTTCTCCACCAACTCTGTGTATATATTTACAATGCCGATAAGTGTATACTTGATTAAAAAGGTGAAGATTGTGTCTTCTAGTCTGGTCTATTTTCTTTTTACCCCCTTCCTCTAACAGGAAGTGTGTACACTATTGCAGAACATACTGTAGAACATAGGTCCTGTGCCCAGTAAATTCTAGGTAAGGCTCAGGTGTTCAGTCCATAATAGTGAGTGGGTAACTCATCGTTAAGTGATAACATTGTAATACTGGCTTAGTGTGTACTACAAGTTTTTGTGCTTTTTGTCCCACTTTTCCAGTCATATTTACATATTATAAGATGTACATAGTTTTTAGATATTGAAGGTATTTAACTTTGAAACAAATATTTCTGCTATTCCTTCAAACTCTTGTATCAGCTTATTTGACTGATATCCTGAGATTACAGGCAAACTATGAAACTGTTACTATTTGTTTCTGTTTGTATAAAACAGTTTTAAAAAAATGGTTCCTGCAGTAAAACACAGCAGAGAAATAAACAAGATGCTGAGGCTGATATAACTGTACTTAAGTAATGTCTAATTTCAATCAAAATTACCTGATTGGTTATGTCATTTGGCTTTAAAATAAGTAACATAAATTTGAATCCACAAAATTGATTTATGCTATATAATACTGAAATTATATGTTATATATGTTGAGTTCCATATAAGATTTGTTTAAAAAAGTGTTCTCCTGTCAGAGTTGAAAACCACTAGGTTCCTTTTAGTGCTACAGTTCCAAGATAAGATGTAGTAAATCTTCATTGTGTTTGTGTAGATTTCTGATTTCC
Organism: Hippopotamus amphibius kiboko; assembly: GCF_030028045.1. NCBI lineage: Eukaryota > Metazoa > Chordata > Mammalia > Artiodactyla > Hippopotamidae > Hippopotamus > Hippopotamus amphibius. The sequence goes on from NC_080186.1 coordinate 31,330,002, forward strand.
ATTCTTAACGTTGGTAACATTTTTTATTGCTCTTTAAGTTGGAAGGGACCTTACATATTAACCAACCCAACCTCTTACTTCGTCCCACTCTTGTCAGAAGTTGTTTTTCCTTTGCTTGAAGGTCTCTGATTGTAGAACATACAACCTATGAACTATTCATTATGTAGATAATGGAGGAGTTCTTTTTTAAGCTGAAAGTTGCCTCTTTGTAACTTATGCCCATCAGCCAAATTCTGCCTGGCAAAGATCAAGTATACAGACGGTCCCCAACTTATGATGGTTCGACTTAGGTTTTTCCACCTTAACAATGGTGCAAGAGCAGTATGCATTCAGTGGAGATCATTCTTTGAATTTTGATCTTTCCCCAGGCTAGTGACGGGCAGTACACACTCTCTCTTGATGCTGGGCACTGGCAGCAGCCGCAGCTCCTGTTCAGCTGTGTGATCACAGGGGAAACAACGGATACAACCGTTCTGTACCCACACAACCATTCTGTTTTTCACTTTCAGTATGGTATTCAGTAAATTACATGAGATATCCAGCACTGTACTATAAAATAGGCTTTGTGTTAGATGATTTTGCCTAATGTAAGTGTTCTGAGCACATTTAAGGTAGGCTAGGCCAAGCGATGATGTTTGGTAGGTTGGATACAGTAAATGTACTTTCGACTTTGGAAATTTTTAGCCTACGCTAGGTTTATCAGAATGTAACTGCATCGTGAGGAAGATTTGTACTCCCTCTTCTAGGTGTCAGGCTTGGTTATACTTAAAGGCTATATTTGCCAGCCTAGACACTTCCCTTTCAGTTTCTACATACAATTTCCTAACTCCTTATCATTCTAGTATTTTCATTGGACAGTTAAATTGATTATTTTTGCTCTGAAAATGTGGTGGCCGTGTGTGTGTAGAGAGGTGAAGGGAGTACAGCAGGAATAGGGGGAAGGAATCTCTGATTACCATTCCTTAGCATTCCTTTGCTATTTTTTTCTAGGTGTTAGTCCATTGGGGAGATCTTGTTATGACATAAGTGCATGGCTTTTTACAACCATGTTCCTAAGTCACCATCTCTTCAGCAGATGTAAACAAGAACAGGAAGACACAGTTTGTACTGAAGCCATATAATATCAGTAAGACAGAATTTAGCACTCTCTTAGTATCAATACTTGGAATTTTAAATAGTTTTCAGTACACCCTGTCCACACTTGCATTCACATATATTATCTCATTGTTCCCCAAACTTCCTACTGTTTTAGCCTGCATCTTCATTTTTCTTTCCCGTTCTTTGTGTTCTCCCCCACCTCCTTGTCCCTAGTCTATCTTCTAACTGTAGCCAAGATGGATCTTTCTAAACTGCAGAGCTGTCTGTGTCACTGTCCTGCTTAAACTCCATTAAAGCTTTCTTTCTGCTTTTAAAAGAAAGTTCAAACTCTTTAGCAGGAGATAAAAGGGTTTTCATGATCTGCCCCTTGCCTGTTTCACTAATTTCACTTCCTTTCTTGGCCTTATAAGCAAAGTACTCAAGCATCATTTAAAAACTTGTAGATCTCTACCTGAAATGCCTGTATCTTTTTTTTAAACTAACAACTTGATGCTTGTCCTTCAGAGCAAGTAGTTATCACTTCTGGAGAGCCTTCCTTGTCTGGAATAAAAGTTCCTCTTCTGTGCTCCAGTAGCATTCTGTTAATACTTCTTATTCAAACCTGTCTTGTCATCTTGTTTAGCTTGTTTCTCTCCCCCACTAATTATATTTTATTAGACTAAGATTTTTAAGAACAGGAACTCTTACTCATCTCAGAGTCTCAAGTGTCTGTGAAAAAGTAGATGTCAGTGAATGTTACTTGAACAAATAAATGAAAGAATTAAGATATCATTAGATTAAGCTGTAACAGGAACCATGCCCTGTTCATACATATATTTACAGGGCTTGGCTTAGCTTGATGAGTGGCCCGAGGTAGGTGTTTAGTATAGATTAACTGAATAATATAGAGTTGCCCTGTGTTTTAGTTTATTCATATCCATGTGATGGTAGTGTAAACAGGAAAAGGGCTTTATTTAAATGCTTAAGAAGAACATTTGAATTTTTGTTTGTGAAAGGACAGATTTTCCCCTAAGGTCTTGTTTTCTTTATCTATAAAATGAAAGAGTTGGACAGTCTAGTCTCTTAAGATTCTTTCCACTTCCAGCATCTCACTAGGAGGACCAGCTATCATCCCTGGATCTGGACCATATGAAGTACAATCTATAATTGTACCATGCCTTTTTTTTTTTTTAACAGCTCCATTATACTATTGTCTCATCAAACCTAAGATAAGTTATAGAATGGCCAAACCCTGTGCATGAACTGTTGTTGTCCCCCCTCCAGAGACTGCTGTGCCTTTGGTTTTCTTGAACTTCAGCATAAGACTTAAAGGCATCCTAGTTAAATTTTGCCCTATGAGATTTGGTGTAGATTTTTGCGATTGCTTTGAATTTTGATCCCTCCATTTATGATTTAGGTGTGCATCCTTCATTTGTATTACCTAACATTTTGTTAGACATGTAATAGACACACAAATATTTAAACAAATGGTTATGTACCTAATATATCTTTGCTCAAATAACTAAAACCTTAGGTGTTTTAATCAAGATGTAGTCTTTCTCTTTTTCTTTGCTTAGCTTTTTTTTTTTTTTCCTAGTTTGTGCAGTATGTAGGAAGACCACTGAACTTGGAGTCAGAAAATCTGGGCTCCAAGTCCTGGTTTTCTGATTACTACTGTGTGATGTTAGACAGCTCACTTAATTCCTCTGGACTTCAGATGTATAATTGGCACGAGAAGAAAGAGGACTTAAAGTCTCTCATTGTCTGCAGTTCTGGCAGTACGATTACCTGGCCCACACGTGGATGTTGTAGGGAATTGTGGTTGAGAGCTTGTTGAGAGCCTGGGGTCAGACTGCTAGTGTTTTCATCCTAGCTCTGCCCCTACGGGCAGGTGACATTCATCTGTCTGGGCCTCTGTTTCCTCATCTGTAAAATGAAGTTAATAATACTGCATGGTTGCTTTGAGTTAGTTCTTAGAATATGTTCCACACATGGTAAGGACTATATAATTGTTTGCTATCATTATTATACTTCTTTTTAAAAAAAACAAAAGATATCAATGAAGACATTGCACTTTCCTGTAGGCTCCTGGGACAAAATATAAATGCTTGTTTATAAAGTTGGGAATTAAAAATGCGGTAGAAGCTGATGTGGAAGTATATAAAAAATTAGTGGTGTATTATGAATCACTGTCTCACACGTTAGAAGGAAAGACAACATCTGCTTTACTGTCCTAAGTGGTGGGTGATTTTGATGTTTCAGGAAATAAATTAAATGTATAGCTTCAGTTTTCTGTGCTAGTAAGAAAGCCAGTAGTTGTGAATTCTCAGATAATGTCTAGCCATGTGTGGAAATATTGACTTGAATCTCTTCCTTCCATTCAACATTTTAACGAATCTGCAGATAGCAGCCAGAGTCACCTTTTCCTGCCTCTCACACTCTAGACATCTAGTGAACTATGAAATGGCTAAACATTGGGCTGAAAAGGAAGTGGAATGGCCCAGATAATCATTATACAGGCTGATTTCCTCTGGGTAATTAAGAGCTGACTGTCTTCATCAGGGTCCTCTCTTTCCTGTTAGCAGCAGCTTCCCTTTTGAGGCTCAAGACCTCCTAAGATCCTCAAGGGAAGGCCTGTCTCCTGGTGGCTACACTGACATTGTCCCCAAAACTCTCTCCTACTTTCCTCAATCTGTAGTACCTTCAGAGGAAATAACTTCTGCCTGGATGCCAGGGGAGTGAGAAAAAGGCAGGCTTTGATTCACCTTCCTTAAACCTTACCCAGTAATGATTATTTTGATTTTTGGAGATTGCGAAATTATTTCATATTTCTAGAAGTTGATCTACATACTCATTTAGGATATGCCTTAACTCTCCAGTTGACCATACTTAAGTGTTTTTATTTCTTAACGTCCCAAGAACAGTCTGCCTCCTTACGTATACAGTTTCCCTACCCCAGTTTAGTAGCTGTGGTTTAGGTCCCTCTCAAAGACAGCATGGTGTAGCAGGAGGCCTAGCTTTGGAGACGGACAGATGGATATTTAAGCTTGGTCTAGTTATTTAATCTTTTAAAAGTAACTTCATCTCTAAAATGGAAATGATAATTTTTTTTTAGATAATTGTTGGGATTATATGAAATGATATTTAAAGTTTTAGCACATTGTCTGTGAGCTAACAGTTACAGTAGATGCTCAATTAATTTTAGCTTGGGTTATGCCTTCTAAATGTGTTAGAGATTGGGATATGAAGACAAAAGACATTCCCTGCACTCAAAGAATTTAAATCTGATAAAGGAAAAGGTTACTAAATGTGAATCAGGAAATCTTTATTTCCTTTTCTTCTCTCTTCCCTATTTCTTATGGATTTCTTTTCCTAGGACAAGGTAGATTCTAGGAGGACCCCTCCTCCAAGAATGACTAAAAGGACTCTAATAAGAGGAACAAACTGAGTAGAGTTGTCACAGGTTATCGGGGTGACTGGGAGCTTAGTCAAGGAGGGATAAAGTCAGCTGTGAGTCCCGTTATTAGTAAGTAGTAACAGGATTATTACCAGTTCGTAGGTGGGAGGGATGCCCAGTAAAGGGTAAGGAAGCTGTCAGGGAACTGAGGCAGGTCACAGGGCTTGTTTAAACTGAGTAACCTGCTAGGGAAGTTTGTGTTTACTTTTTTCCCCACTTGGCAGTTTTGGGCTCATCTCTGGAAACTTGCTTTCCTGGGTGCTACCCCTCCCTCCCCGTCTTCAGGAACAGGATTGGAAGTAGCATTAGCCTGAAGAAGTTGTTCTATTTAGGGACCTAGAGCAGAGGGCCAGTGATTAGGCCCTTATCTGCAGTGGGGCCTTTCTGAGTGGTGTGGGGACAGGACCGGAGCGTCTGTCCTAACGTCAACAGAGGCTTGGCTTTTTCTCTCCCCTGGTTGCATCAGAATTGTGAAGAAGCACTGATGGGCTGGGCCATCTGGATGAAAAAGCCCTTCATTGTGCTTCTTCAACATTCCAGTGTTTGGTACAATTAGCCAGGACTCAGAAAACAAGCTGGGCAAACAAGCAAGCAGCCTTCCGCTGGAGGATGAAGGGACTCCTGGCACAGCTAAGTCAAGTGCGCTGACTGCAGAGACAAAGTGGGAGGGTCCGGGAAGAGGAAGGGGCCTGCTGTGCTAGATCTGCCTGGACGCTGGCTGGGGCTGGGCTCCTCGGTAAAGTGGGTGGAATCACTGGGGAGAGACTTTGACTCTTTGGGCAGCTTTCAGTTGGGACATGAAGCTCCTTTTGGAATCTAGGAATCCGTTGGCAGCGGACAGCGCATGGGCTTGCTTTGTGGTAGTCTCTCCCACTGGGGGGCCTTCTCAGTCGTTTCACACTTTATACACACTTCAGCCTGAGGAGAGGCAAGCCCCAGGAACAGGTTGTTGGGCAGTGGAGGCACTGTGCCTGACTTGGCAGTAAGTCGTTTCACCTCACCAGCCCTCCTGCAACTGTCTCAGATTCACCGGGTCACAAGCTTCTGCTCTGCAAGTGGAGGGTAACTCGAAGACCGGCTTCTGCCTGCGCAGGCTTACTCACTTCATAACTCGGCTGGACTTCTGCATCCGAAGCGCCTGCTGCTGTTGGTCTGAGAACACTGAGCTGGTGCCACTTTTGAACAGGATGCCTTTTGGGTGAAGACCTGGACCTACTTTGGAAGTGCCCCAGGGAGGAGCTTCCTCTCTGACCTCAAGGGGAGGGAGGAGGTCAGTAGGAAGTGGTGGGTGGAGCCACTTCTCCGAACTTCTGCTGTCTCTCTCTTCATCGCACGGCCCTTTGGCTGTCTCTGTTCACCTCGCAGCCTTTTTAAAGGAACTGCAGGGGTTGCACAGGCCCCTAGCTGGAGGTTCTTTGGGACACCTTCCTTCTAGGCAGGGTCAGCAGACGCTGGCAACATGTGGCCCAGTTACCAAGATGAGCAGGCGTTCAACACCCACCTGGTTTGCTGCATGTGCTGTATGGGTCAGTATGTGAAGTTTTTTTTCCTTGCCTGGGCCTGAGGATCCCAAATAGCCCTTACGCTCACTGACTCAGGAACGCGGGGGCTCTGAAGCCTTGGAGGCGTTACAGCCTTTGGGCTTGTTAAAATGAACAAGTGAGAGAGACGGGGGGGGGGGGGGGGGGTGCCTGACTTCCTGGGGAACTTCTTTAGCTTGTAGTGATTGGCAGTTAAAAGCCTAAGTTTGGGCCGTGGGACTTTTTTAATAGAGACTGAATTCATGCTTCTGTCTGTGTCAGGAAGCCACTTTTAAGTTGTGTTGCATAGTTCTGAAAGTCCAGGGCGTATTTTTAGGAGCAGTTGATTGGTTACAGAGTCCACCTCTTAGCAGACAGGATTGTGGGAGGAGGGGAGGGTGGAGTCATGGCCCAGGTTTCCTCTTTGGGGCTGATTGCTAATTCTGTTCCATTTACTCTCTTGCCAGCTGTGAGGAGGGAATAAAGCTTGAAAGTAGTCTGGGGGTGGGAACCTTAGGAAGAGTTGGAGGCTAGGAAAAGCCTTCTTGGCTTAGATTTCTCTCTCTCTCTCTCTCTCTCTTTTTTTAGATCTCTCGATAAAGGAGAGGAGTTTGTTTAAATAATGTTCTGTGACCTTGGTCAAGTGGCCTAGTCTTTTTGGCCATGGGTTTCCTTGGCTTCCAAACTGTAGGGTGTACAGACTGATGCTGGAAGCATTGCCATCAATTCCCAGTAAAATGGGAAAGATAAGGAAAATGTAGTGTGCCTTTCTAAAGACAAACTCATTTAAAGAACTATCCTTTATTCTGAAATTGCCCTTTCTACTTTTTTGATGTTAAAATGTCCATTATTTCATGAAAGAATTGTTCAGATGGTAGTTTGTTTTTCGATATCTGTACTTAGCAAAATAAAAAGTTGACAACATTATGTTAGGTTTTCTAATTTATTTTGTTTTTTCTTTTTCTTTTTTTCTAATTTATTTTGGAACATTTACTTGTTTGTGAAATCTAAGTTTAGGAACTACTGGATATATAACACTACTACTATCTTTTGGTTGTGTACTCTTAGTCTCTAAAGCAGAACAAAATTGTGACCCAAATAGGCAGATTTTCACTAAAATTGAGATTGCTGATTACTTGACCAAGAGGAGATCTCAGAAGGGGAGTAGCGGAGCCAGGGTTCCGATCCTGTCTCCTGACTGCTAGGCCAGTTCTGCCAAATTTTTAAGGGCTTTCTGAGAAACAGAGTTGGTACTGTAATAGTGTTTGGGGCACAAGGAGAAGCAGTTTTAGTCAGTTATTGCCATGGAGTCTAGGTTTTTATCTTTCCGGTATCATTGAGATTTCCTCCCTGAGATCTAGGAGAAAGACACTCCTGCATCTGAAAACGCTTAGAGATAAAAGGGCCCCCCCTTTTTTTTTTGGTAATCAGCAGAAAAGTATAAGGAAGTCTAGAATCTTCATTGAAATTTTCAGGGCAAAACATCATTCTCCTAGTTCATCCTACTCCATTTAATCCTCTGGAGGCAGTGTGGCCTAATAGTTAAGAAAATGGACTTTGGCATCAACTGTCTGCATGGGGTCCCAGCTCTACCACTTAATAGCCATGAGAACTGGAAAACTGCTTAACCTTTCTATGCCTCAGTTTCCTGAGGCACAGAAAGAGAGTAAGAGACTTCCCTGGTGGTCCAGTGGTTAAGACTCTGCCTCCCATGCAGGAGGCACGGCTTCCATCCCTGGCTGGGGAACAGCATCCCGCATGAGGCGTGGCCAAAAAAAGGCAAAGAAAAAAATATATAAAGAGAGATATTAAGATAGGCCCTAACTCAACTCATACAGTCATTATGAGAAGTATGTGATATTAAAGAGGTTAGCTCAGTGTGAGCTCCTCTGCTGATTTTGGTATGGTTAATTCACAGACTGGTATTTGGAAACCGTTGACCTAGTCCAGACTCCTCACTTTATAGATAAAACTCAGGCTCACAGAGGGGAGATGAGTATCCTATAAGGTAAGCCTCAGAGTAGAGGCTAGGAAATTCAAGTTATAGACCTGATTCTGCCCCTCTGTAACCTTATCTAAATTCTTAAATCCGGGCTTCGATTTCTTCATCTTAAAGATGATTTTTTTGAGGATTGTTAACCCCTGTTTCTCTTTGTGTCTGTGAAGTATTTTATTTTTTCTGAATGTGATACTCCATTAAATACTCGAGAAGCTATTGCGTTTTTCTCCCTCTTCCCTTCTCCTTACAACCCTCTTGTTCTAGCTCTGTGGCTCTTTTATTTTGCCACCAGGCTTACTCCTGGCTTATTTCTTTATCTAACTTCTGCCTTGTACTCTCTGATTGCCAGTAGTGCAAAGAATTATCAGTAACAAAGTTCAGATTTTCCTAAGAAATAACATAAAATTTTAATTTTGCATTGAAGTCTCTAGTTTTAACTTCCCTAAATTCCCAAGTCTCAGTTCTCATTGAGACATTCTGAGCCTTTACCAACCCTTGGTGACAGACACCTTTCGTGAATCCCTGTTGTAGTTATGGTTTGCACCTCTCCTCTTCCCTTCATTTTATAGGACTATATCGTGTTGCCTTCTAATAATTTCACAGCGGCAGGAGAGTGTGGTGGTTAAAAGTCCATGACAGACTTGGTTTTGAATCTCAATTCTACTACTTACTAGCCACGTGACATCAGACAAATTATTAATAAGCATTTATGAGTCTCAGTTTGAGCTATGAAATGAAGATAGATAATGTGTACTTGATAGAAGTGTGAAGATTAAGTTAAATATCAGTACTAAATGAGACAGGCCTCGCCCAGTGCCTGACACAGAGTAAACATAATAAATATCTGGGCTATTCTTATTTCCCAAAGGTGACTTACATACGTCTAAGGAAAGGAATCATTTTATAATGCTGGTGCCATTATATATTATTGGTAAACAGTTTAATTGCTTGACCTCCATTTCAGACCATTTTCTTTGAGCCCACATTAAGTGGTGTGGATATAGCAAGAAGAATTTAGAAATTCTGTGGAAGGGACGTCAAATGGAGATCCCTGCTCTCTGCTGAAAAGCAGTCTTTTAATTATCATTGGAGAATATTTCTTAGTCTGACTTTGAAAATACCATCGTAAAGTATCCATGTAGATGTAACGGCGGCACACAGCAGGCTCTCACACAGTGTATGTTGTTAAATGAATGAGTATTCTTGAGCGCTTATTGTTGTCCTGAATGTTGGATATTTAACAAAATTTAAAACATGGTTCTTGACTCCAGAGAGCTGAAGTTCAGATAGAGAAATGGGATTCACATTTAAAGATAGCTAGCAATAGATTTCATATGCTCAGTGTCAAGTAAATTAAATAAACACAGGCATCCAGAGGTGGTTGGGATAGCCAGAAAGGTGTAAAGGAAGAAGTGGGACTTCAGCTGGACCTTGTAAGGAGGCTCTAAATTAGATAAACTAAGAAGAGGAGGGTGGATATTCCAGTAGGGGGAAATGGGTGAACAAAGGCAAGAATGTGCAAGGTTTGTTTGGAAACTGAGGTCAGAGTGGTTGCAGTTGAGTCATGCAGGGGAGAGTCTAAAGATAAAGCTGGAAGAGTAGATAGATTGTAAATTCCTTCAGGTCAGAGGCAATGTCTTATCTTTATCTCTTCCAGCCAGCTAACACATGGTGAATAAAAACTGGAATTGAATTTCAGAGGGTTGTAGTGGACCACAGAAACAAAGGCCTTGGGCTTGAGCCTCTGGTCTTCTGAGAGCCACTAAAGGATTTTGAATAGAGGGGTGATACAAGCAAAGTGGTGGTTTAGGAAGATTTGTTGAAACAGGCTGGCAGTTCTACTTGCCACCACCTCAGCTATCAACTGTTAGCATCAAATCTGTATCCTTAATTCTGCCTGCTCTCCTGAATTCTAGGTCTAAGTTTCTAACTGTCTGCAAGAAGGGCCTGCCGACACCTTGTTAAGTTTCTTCTGCTTTACAACTTACCCTCACCCAATCTGTACCTCCTATTTTCCTTATCTCAAGGTACCACTCCTCCCAGTTGCTGTGACTGGAAACTTTAGAATTGTCTTGTACTCTCCCTTTCCTTAACATCTAGTCCGTAGTTAAGGGCTATTGTTTCTTCCTCTACACTGTAGTGGGGATCTGCCTGCCCTTTTATATTCCAGCTGTCTCCGTCCTATTCATGCTCTTAGATTTCTTTCCTGGTCTGTTACACACAGTAGGCCTCTAATTGCTTCTGCTTCTTAGTGTGTCTCTGCTGCAGTCTGGCCTTCAGTCCAATGGCAGATTAATCGTTCCAGAACACTCTCTGGTTCAGAAAATCTCAGTGGTATCCTTTTATCTACTGAATTAAGTAGATGCTCCTCATTCCAGCTCTCTGGAGTGATGTGGTCTCAGGTGACCTGGTAGCTTCCCATCTCATTGGCTAACTGTATGCTGTGCGTAGCCACACATTCCCTCCAGTGTGTCCTGTGTACTCACGCATCTGCAAGTCACTGTTCATGCTTATTCTGTACTTTGGAATTCCTTAACCTCTTTTTGGGCTGCCAAAACCATACTTGTCATCCAAGGTTTACTTCAAATACCACACCTTTCATGAACTCTTCTCCTATCCCTCTGTCAGAATCAATCGACTTTGTTTATCAAAATGATTTTGTGCAGCTTGCATCTGGTGTGCTATTTGTTTGGTGTTATTGTTAATTACTTACTTACATATTGGTCTCTGCCACTAGATTGACCTCATGGGGTCAAGGAACAGGCCGATTCCAACTTTCTGCATATTTTTTTCCCTTTCTGTCAGCTCCGGTATCTCATTTTTAGATTTCCAGGTGGTTGATGCTTCTTGGGCTTCTTGAACTATTTGTAATTTTTCTGTGGCCTTCAGGGAAATAATCAGGGGCTCTTGTCTCATTTGGTTTTTTAATGATTCATGATGCCATGCAACTATGTTGTAGGCTGTGTTGGAACAGAACACAACTTTGTGCCTCAAATGCAGGATCTCATTCCAACCTCAGGCCTATCTTCAAATTCCTCTGAGTGGAGTAGGACAGATGGACAAGCAAACTATGATACCTTGCAATAAGCACAAAAGAGAGATGACCTCAACTAGTGTGAGTAAGGGATGGAGGCGATGATAGTTGAGTTGAATGCTGAAGAATGAGTAGTCAGGGAAGCAGGGGAGCTATCTTCCACGCACAGAGAACAGTAAATGCAAAGTGTAGAAGTGTGAGAGTACATGCCTCATTTGGGCAAAATTGTACATTCAGCAGGGCTGAAAGTTAGAGTTTTTATGTAAGGGTGGAGAGGAAAGAGTGGCCACATCATAAGAGGTCTTAGATCCCAAGCTAAGAAGTTTAACCTGAATGCAGGCATCAGGCTTTAGAATCCAGTAGAGCTGGGTTCAAACTTACCTTGTGATCTCGAGCAAGTTACTTAACCTCTGTGGGCTTTATCGTTCCAGTAAAATAATGGCTCTAGGGTTGTTGAGCATTGGAAACAATATATGTAAGGTACTTGGTATATGAGTAGATGCTCGATACGTGTTAACTGTTAATATCAGCAGGAGGATGAGGGGTCCCTGAAGGATTTTAGTGTGGATAGGAACAAGATTATTCTTGTCAGAAGAATGTCCGGCAGTACTCAGGAGGGTGGTGTCTTAGCCTGGGCTCCTGTAACAAAACCGTAGACTCAGTGACTTCAACAGCAGACATTGATTTCTCACAGTTCTGGAAGTGGGGAAGTCCACAGTCAAGGCACCTACAGATTTGGTGTCTCATGAGGGCCTCTTGTTCATAGAGAGCTAGCTGTCTTCTCACTGCACCCTCACCTCGTGGAGCGGGAGTGAGAGAGCTCTTTGGGGTCCTCTTTGTAAGGACACTAATTCCATTTACGAGAGCTCCACTCTCATGGCCTAATCACCTCCCAAAGGCTTCACCTCCTAATTCTGTCACATTGGAGATAAGATTTGAACATATGAATTTTAGGAGGACACAGACATTCAGGTCATAACAGATGTATTACAGGAGGAGAACATATTAGAAACAGGGAAGGAGACAAGAAGAGTTCATTTTTAGACAAGTTGAGCTTGAAATGAGCATGACATTTTTAGGAGTCAGTTGGGTATATGAGAGTGACATTTATGATAAAAGCCTGAGCTGAAGATAAGGATTTGGGAATTATCACTGTACAAGTTACAGTTGAAACCGTTGGAAGTAGATTAAATCATTCTGGGAGAATGTAGAGTACAGGCACTATTTACTTTTTTTGAAAATCTATAGTTTTGTTTTGTTTTTAATCCTGTAATGTACATAATACCAAAAAATTTTGCATGCAACTTTAGGTGGCCTATGACACCCCCCTCCAAACCCATGTATGGACCTTTAGGCCCACAGACATCTTAAGAGGCTGTAATACAGAATGGAAAGCAAAGAGGGCTAAGGATGAGTAAACATTTAAGGGATGAGCAGAAGAGAAGGAAATCAAAGGGAAAGGAGAGAAACCAGGGTAGAATGGAGTCTCAGATTCAAAAGGGAGAGTGGGTTTAAAAGGTTAAAGAATGATCAGCGATGTCTTCTGGGTTGGCAGTTCGGTGACTGTGGGGAGAGCAGTTTCAGTGAATTTGTGGGGCTGGAAGCCAGGTCACATGGCGGAGCAGGAGGTGCGGAAGTGGAGACGGTGAGCGCTGTCATCACACTTGTTCAGGAAGCCAAGGGGAAAGGAGAGGAGTAAAGATGTACAAGCTAGGGAATGATGGTTGGATTAAGCTTCTCAAGGAGAAGAGAAGATGTAGGATCCAGATTTCAGGGGGAAGGACTTGCGTAGGTAACAGGGAGAGAGATCTCTACCAGTGAAACTGATATGAAAAAAAATTAGCGTAGGTATTGGTAGCTCAGTGTCCTGTAGAAGTCTTAATAAAGTTGGAAACAAGTATTAAATCCTTTTTTTAAAAAAATAAACTCATTTATTTATTGGCTGCATTGGATCTTTGTTGCTGCACACAGCTTTCTCTAGTTGCTGCGAGCGGGGGCTACTCTTCATTGTGGTGTGCGGGCTCCTCATTGTAGTGGCTTCTCTTGTGGAGCATGGGCTCTAGGCATGTGGGCTTCAATAGTTGTGGCTCATGGGCTCAATAGTTGTGGCTCACGGGCTCTAGAGCACAGGCTCAATAGTTATGGCATGGGCTTAGTTGCTCTGAGGCGTGTGGAATCTTCCCAGAGCAGGGCTCAAACCCATGTTCCCTGCATTGGCAGGCAGATACTTAACCACTGTGCCATGAAGGAAGTCCAAATCCTTCTTATTAAGTAACCCTCACATGATTAATTGATGCCTCAATATGTTCAATCTAAGAATTTCCCAACGGATGATTGGATTCTTTGTTGTCAGTTCATAGCTTTTGATGGTTCTGAGTTTACAAGAAGCATGGAAAAGAGTATCGCCTTTCCTGTGATTGACTGTTTTCTTCTCACCTAAGGGTACCTTTTAAAAATTCTATCTCCAATGTTAGACAGAAATATCTTTGCTGGGCCTGGAATTAAATGAAGGATTCATGTGTAGGTAATAAAACCAAAAACATGAAAGCTTTCAAAGTCTGAGTTATTGGGAGTGTTCTGAAGGTCTGTGTAATAAAGTTGCTCTTTGGCTTCCCTAATGAATTTCCTTGCTAAAATACTAAGATCTTGAACTCTAAGCACTGCAGTATCCTCTTATCCTGATGCTTAAGTCAGGAGAGAATGTTCATGTAATTGATTGGTCTGCAACATAGGATCCTAAAAAAGGATCCTTCAGGTTTGGGACAAGGTTCTAAAAAACCCTTTCCTGAGGAACTTATAGTTCAGCTCTAAGCAGGCTAGTTGGTCTTAGGAAGGGCTTGTAATCATGTTGCTTTTAGTAATTATATTCAGAATAAGTACTTGGACCTCTTCCCTCTGAATTGAAAGTCAGTTTTTTAGCTGTTGGAAGCATGACTGTTGAGAAACCATGTGGTTTCCCTAGTGCATTTTCCCCATAGGAGGGTTTGGTAGCTGAACAGCATAACTATGGGTAGTAAAATTTAAAAGACTCAATCGTGTTACTACATCTTCAGGTCTAAAAGAAATGAGGCAGGGGACTGGATTCTTACAGGTTACTTGGTTCTGATTTCATTCTTTGTGTTTCTTTAGCCAGTCTTCTAATCATATATTGGCCAATCAGAAAAGTTTATTTATTACCTATAAGAGTCTAGTCCAGGAAATTGCCTGGCGATCCAGTGGTTAGGACTTGGCGCTTTCACTGCTGGGGCCCCAGGTTTGACCCCTGCTCTGGGAAATAAGATCCGCAAGCCACATGGCATGGCCAAGAAAGAGTCCAGTCCAATACATAAAAACCCCAGTACCCCAATAAGTATCACCTGTTTGCTAGGACATGCAAACATAATGGAAAAACAGTATTAAACTTAAAGTTCTGCCCACCACATTCTCACCAATGCCAGGTCCATTGTGCTTTGCTCTATTTATTACCCTTATAACCAAGAAGAATTTGTTTCTAATTTTACAAACTTCTCACTCTGAAGACACAAGTTTTCTTTATTTTTCTTTATAGAATTTCTTTTATTATAAAAGTAATATGTGTTTGCTGTAATAGGTTAAACAATACATGGATGGAAAAGAAAAAATTAACAGATTTCCTTTTAAACTAGTCAGTATTTTGAAGAGGTGGAATTTGTGTGATTTCTTTTTAGTCCACTGCCTTGTTTCTTTTAGACCTGAAGATGCAGTGAACACGATTGAGTCTTTTTTATTTTCTACCCATAATTATTCTGTTCAGCTACCAAGCCCTCCCATGGGGTTAATGCACTAGGGAAGCCACATAGTTTCTCATCAGTCATGCTTCCAATAGCTAAAAAGCTGACTTTCAGTTCAGGTGAGGGGAATGATTTATTTTAGGTCTTAATATGTAGGGCTTTAGATGTTAGAAGCTATGGGAGATGCAAAAAAGTAAAGCATGATCTCTTTCCTCAAGGAGTTAATGATCTCATTGATGAGTAAGGATAAGCATATTAAAAGTTCAGAACTTATATAATTATATAAGTACAGATTGAGTGATTAGCATAGTAAGTGCCATAAAAATTTGGAGAACAAAGAGACTGTTGAGAAATGGAAGTGTCAGGAAAGGCTGCCAGAGTAATTTTTCTCTGGCACATATCTCACCATGTCGTTCTCCTATTTAAAACCTTCCAATACTTTCCCTTACCTTCCCCGCTCCATTTTCTTGGTGATAAAGTTTGGACTCCTTAGCTTGTCATGAAAGGCCATGATTTGACCCATGCCATTCCATCCAGTTTTAAGTGTCGCCACTACCTAGTACACATCCTGTCTTTCAGCCATCCTTAATTCTGTGCCTTTGTCTGAACATGACATCCTTCTTATCTCCGTGACTTCGTTCTAGGTGGGACTTCATGTAGTAGCTTTGTCCCTTCCCTTCTCTTTCTGGCTAACTTGTACTCATCTTTTAAGATTCAGTTAGAGTCACCATCTGGAAATGTTCACTAAGCTCCCATGTGTCCCTCCTCCACTCAGACAGCTTAGCCATTTCTCTTACGTTCTTGAGCACACTGTGCTTACCTCTGTTACAGCATTTGTCAGGCTGCATTGAAGTTATTTCTCCTTTCTGCTAGACTGTCATCTCTTTTAAAGGTAGGGACTATGATTTTGTGTAACACAGGGTATTTCAAGCAGCTAGCTCCTTAGTAAGGACTTATTCAAAGAAAAAATGAATGAGCTGGATTTTAAAGAATAAATAGCATTTGGAGAGGTGGAGAGGAAGAAAGTAGCTTGCCATGAAGAGAAAATAAATGTGTCAGTGATTTAGATGAGCTTGTAGCTGCAAGCTGATTCTGATGCAGTCTGCAGGTGATAGAGGCTTGGAAGGGATGATGAATCAGCATATAAAAGATAAAAGATAAAAAGATCAAATATGTTGGAATGACAGTGGTCAAGTCTAATAAAAATTCTGGCTTCAAATACTTGCAGGACTCTATGAGGTAGTGAATTTGCTTTAGAATCCCTGCCTTATGAGGTGGTGAATTCTCTATTATCTTAGGTTTTAAATGTCAATAATATTGTAGATGTATGCGAGATTTGGACAGATCTTTCATCTCTGGACAAATGAGTCTTTGTTATTGAGGGGATTTGCAAATCAGCAGGGAATTAGACTGAATCCACTCTAATTCCTAAATTCTGTGGTCTTTAGTAGGAAGTGGTCATTGTTCCTTGCAAACAAAGCAGGTAAGGAAAAGGTGAAGGTAAGTTTGGAGACAGAGATGAGGGAGCACTTACTGGATGGCCATCAACTCAGGAAAGTGAGACGATAGTGCATCCACCTGGAAGTGGAGAGAGAGCCTTGGCATTGTGTGGAACGGTACTTATGTGGCTTTCACTTGAGAATCAGTAAGAAGGGAATAACGGGGCATTAGGGAGAGAAAACCTAACTGAAGTTGGTGTGAATTACTAGTGAGCCAGATTTATATAACCCTGCTACTTTCTTCTAAAACTTCTCTGAGCTGGAAAAGAAATGGAGGAGTCAAGCCATGTGGTCATTCAGGTTTGGGCATCGTCCCGGTGAACGTAGTAGTAGAAGGTTAGGCAGGTGAGTGTCCCTGGTGTGTTAGTGACAGCCCCTTTGAATTGCTTAGCCATCCTGTCTAGCACAGACTGGGATAATCTTAGATTTCCTTAATAAATAGGGTAAAATAAGAAGGGAGTGATTGAAGGTTGAGAATGATGAGGAGGTCTGAAAGACTGAGAATGATGCCTGCTAAATAGGTATGTTTGGAGGAGGCATGGGGCCCAGGAAGTGGCCTGGTAGTGGCTGGTTGTGAAATGCAGATGAAGGTCAGCGGAGCCAAGCAGGCTCACATGCGTCGTCCGCGCATAGGTTGAAGTAATTTGAGGATGATGCCAGAGGATGCTGTGGAGATGGTAAATGGGAACCAAGTCAGGGGAGGTGAGGGTAGATTTGTCACATGGAGGGGGCCAGACAGCAGGGAATGGTCGATGGAAGCAGGATGATTTGAACAAGGTGGTATAGTGGAGGGCAGGGGCTTCAAATAAATAGAAAAGGAACGGGGCTAATGGATCAGTGGTCTGGAGGTGGTGCTTGTGGGAGAAAGTGAGTCCTCCGCAGGCCCTCGGTGGTGCAGTCACTGTCAAATGTTGACAGTCATGTTTCTGTTAAAGAGGTGAACAAAATTGAGAATGAAGGAGAGTTTGCCTACAAAAAAGTGGGGCTCTGTAAGATGTGGGAGAATGGATGGAGGAGACGTGCAGCGGGGCGTAGTGGGCAGCTCTGAGAGTTCGCTTAGTGAGGCTGGGGAGGCAGCTGGAGTGATGGAGTCCTGGGGAGGAGGGGAAGGGACGAAAGCATTGATCAAGAGGACCGGTGTGTGGAGGGTGAGATGTAACCCTGCACTGTGGGTGTCCCGAACGCCAAGGCCATTCCACCCCTCCTGTTGGGGTTTTCACAGCTTGGCTTTTTGGAGCTTGCTGGGGGTGGAGGAGCAGGGAATAACTGCACTCCCCAGAGAATTATGATGCAAAGGAGACTTTGCCGTGACATGATTCTTGAGGCACGTGATTCTGTGTAATGCATAAGGTGACAGCATGGTAAGAACAGAAGAGGGAGTTCAGACAGGCTGAACCTTCCCAACAACAAGACGCCGTCTCAGTCCTGAGGAAACTGCCTCAGCGTCCTGGAGAAGCTGGGTGTGGGCAAGGCAGCGGTTGGGGAATGTGTTGCTGGGTGGTGCTAAGCCAGTGCCTTCTCCTTGTTTCCCCACAGATGAGCGGGACCGTGTGCAGAAGAAGACGTTCACCAAATGGGTCAACAAGCACCTGATGAAGGTAGGACCCGTTCGTGGATGCTGCCCTGCCCCTCTGGCTGCTCCTGAGCTGGATCCATCTGGCCCTCCTCTCAGACAGTTCATGTTGCTGGCTGTGTGCTCCAGTGGATGGGGATACACATGATGTTCTATTTTTTTTTAATATCTAACATAGTCCTAATAGCGTGGAAACGTCCACTGATCAGTTTCTTGGTGAAGACAGTAACACCTCCATTGTCTGAGGAGTCTGAGCTTGAGGATACTGTGGGGTGATTGCTGGGATTCCAAGTACACTTTGCACCAAACTTTACATGCTATTTTATAAGCACCTTTCTTGTTTTAAAATTTTTAATCTGATTACTGTGTAAGGATGGGGCAGAGGGGATTTTGTTCTCTCTTAAAGTACGCAAATCTTGAATGAGCAGTTTAATGAATTTTTTAATATGTATATACATGTATAACCTCCATGCAGTTTAATTTATTTTTTAATTTATTGGCTGCGTGTGTCTGTTGCTGCTCGCAGACTTTAGTTGCAGAGAGCGGGGGCTACTGTTCATTGCAGTGCGCAGACTTCTCATTGCAGTGTCGCTTGTTGCAGACTATGGGCTCTAGGTGCACGGGCTTCAGTAGTTGCAGCGTGTGGGCTCAGTAGTTGTGGCACACGGACTTAGCTGCTCCATGGCATGTGGGATCTTCCTGGACCAGGGCTCGAACCCATGTCCCCTGCATTGGCATGCGGTTTCTTAACCAGTGCGCCACCAGGGAAGCCCATCATGCAGTTTAAAATACAGAGCAAAATGGCTAAGATTGGAGGGAAATCTTATTATTATTTTTAAACAGAGGAAAACCCAAGGCAGAAGCATATGAAATGCTCACCTAAGGATAAACAGTATGACTGATGTGGCAGTCAGACTTGAAAACAAAGTTTTAAAGTTACAATAATTACTCAACTCAGATAATGCTGGGTTATAGTAATTACTGCTTTGGGGGAGATCACCAGCGACCTCTTAATTGCTGTATCCAGCAGCCTAGTTTTATCTTCTTCTCATTTTTTTTCTCTGTAGTATTTGAGTGTTGCCTAACTCACTGCTCTTTCGAAGCCTTCTCTTAGGTTGCCTTCTAGGACACTGCTTTTTCCCAAATTACCTCTTCCTTCCATGAATGCCTCCTTCACTGGCCTCTCTTTCTCTGTCTTGAGTCCTCCGTGTTGACGTTCCCCGGGTCTTAATGTTGGCCATTTCTTGCTTTCTTCTCTGTGTTCTTTGGCGGTCCCATTTATGTTGGCCATGGGGATCATTTGGTTGCATGGAATACAGGGAATCATAAGTGGAAAAGGACACGGGGTGATCTCCAGAGTCTGGTGTCAGGACGCATGTGAGCGTTATGAAAACTAAACATGATTGGACAGCTGCCCTCTTTGTCTTTTTATGAGGCCTTCTGTTTCTTCATTTTCTTTCTTTCTGTGTGTCTCCTGCATTCAGTTCTCTGCATTCCTCCCTTTGCTTGTGTGTGAACCGTGGTGGCTGTCCCTCAAATGGTGCTGTAAACCCCTGCATCTACGTGATTCTAAAGACACAAACACAGACAGTCTGGTTGGCTGGGGTTTTCTTCTCCGTGGGTCAGGGGTCTATTGATGTAGTTCAGTAAACTAAGGCTGGGGAGATGGTTACGTAAATCAGACATGGCTGGTTAGGGCCACTTGTTTAACTGCAGGTGAGGGCAATTTTCGAACTATAAGATATAGATAAGGAGGTAATGATAGAGCTTTTTTCTGCATTCTTTCCTTAGCCAAGGACCTATATCTCACAGTGTACTTGACACGGCCATCTGGATGTTACCCAGACATGTCCTATATTCAGCACATTCCAAGTTGCTCAGTATTTTCACTCATGTACCTAGCTGTCCAAGTTAGGAACCTAGAATCATACTGTATGTAGTCCTGCCCATCATCTCTCTCTGTCACCAACTATAGTCGATCACTTCTAACTCAGAAAGATGCTCGCATCTGATTTCTCTTCTGCATCCACATTACCTCTGCTCTAATCCAGGGCTTCTTCATCTCTTGACTTGGTCACTCTAATAGTTTCCTAATAAAGTTGTCTATAAAAACAAATGCAGTGATAATGGTAGTAGTT
This sequence comes from Hippopotamus amphibius kiboko, assembly GCF_030028045.1. Taxonomy (NCBI): domain Eukaryota; kingdom Metazoa; phylum Chordata; class Mammalia; order Artiodactyla; family Hippopotamidae; genus Hippopotamus; species Hippopotamus amphibius. The sequence goes on from NC_080186.1 coordinate 31,350,048, forward strand.
TATTGAGTGCTCACTGTTAGTCAGACTTTCTGTGCTAAGTCTTTTACATGGATCATTTCATTTAATTCTTCGGTGACCTTATGCTGTAGATTCTGTTAATAGTCCCATTTTATCAATGAGGTTTAGAGAGGTTAAATAACCTGTTCAAGGTCACACCACTAAAAATAAGTAGGACTGAAATACTAGAACTCAGGCAACCTAAACTCTAGCACCTGTGCTCTTAACCTCTGCAGTACTGGCACTGGTCTGCCTACCTTTCCCGGCTTATAGTGTCACATCCCCTCAGATCTTAAGCTCTTGATGAACTGTTTGCCATGCTATTTATTACTCTGTATCTTTGCTCAGGGGGCTCCCTCTGTGTGGATTACCTTCTCCAACTCTGCTCTGCCTAGACAACACCAACTTAACACCTCCTCAGTAGATGATCTTCCCGACTCTCCCACGTGGAACTGACTGCCCTTTCCTTTGTGTCCTCCCTGTATTCCTTATGTGCTTCTGTTATAGCACCTGCAGCATTTATCTTTCTTCCAGATTGTAACTTGAAGGTTGATATTGATGTTGTGTCTTATTTTTTTAGTCGGGACAAAGAAGGAAGGGAGAGAGACAGGAAGAAAAAAAATCCTGCTATTTTCCTCTAATTTCTTCAGCATTTACCTGTTACTTCTAGTTTGGTGACACATAACTGTGTCATGGTGCACAGCCCTCCACAACCTGTTAGCAAGCAGGCATTCTCCCCTGTGTAGCCTGTGCTGTAGCCACACGAAATAGCTCATTGCTTCCTAAACACTGTGTCCTTTCACACCTCTTTGCTTATTCATTTCTCTCTCCCTTGAATGCACATCTTGGCCTTCTCTGCCTGGCCATCACCCACTTACCCTTCAGTATCCCTTTCCTGAGACTCTGACCTCCATCCCTTGGACTAAATTAGTTGCAGCTCCATCTCTATTCCACACCGCTTTGAAGAGGTGGGGTTGTGTGTTCACACATTGGTGTCCTCTGCTCCTTGTGGAGCTAGGACTTACTGTGCTACTATCTCATCCAAGCAGCAGGAGCGTGAGAAGTACGCAGTAAGGATTTGTTACCTTGAGTAAATAATAGCTCAGTAGTCTTTTTAGCTGACAAAGCATATTCTAATCTGACTTGATCCTTACAGTAGCTCTGAAGGAGGTAAAGGTATTTTATCCTTTCAATTTTAACAGCTGAGAAAAGTGAGAATTAGAAGGATGAAGTGACTTTCCCAAGATCACACAGCTAGTGAAGAATGGAGCTGAAGACCAATCACGAGTCTTCTGACCAAAATTACTTGTTGTTACCATTAAATATGCCCCTACCTTGCTCTGTTTTCATACCTCCTCTCTTAATAATTGGAAGAACTGAATTGTTCCTGCTTCAGGCTTGTCCCCCTACACTTCGTAGTTGGATACAAATGCTCTGGTTCCCTGCTCTTCGCGTGTAGCTGGTGTCGCCTGTAGGACCTCTGCTTCAGTGCCGTGTGATGACAGGAGGCCCGGGGGAGGGGAGGGGGGAAACTAGATGAACACATCATAGCATTGTTAGAAGTGGGAGGCCAGCCAGAGCTTTACTTAAATCCCTGGCAAGTTTTCATCTCTTCTCAGGCCCCCAGCCTAATAGTTCCAATGGCATTTTCTCGTCTTGGAATATTTCACAGAGGTTCACTGCTCATCAGAAGCATTGCTCCATGTTGGAATTCTTTGAACTTTGGGCTGAAAATTAGGGATCAAGATCTGTTTTTTGTAACTAAGACATCCTTTACTTTGCTCCCCAAGTACACACGAACCACATTAATGTTGCCATTGGCAAGTAGACTGATGTAAGATTAAAACAACCAAGCCTCTCAAGTTCTAGATTTAGTTGACCTAATCTCTTGGATTCCCAAATATCTCTTTAGGAAACAGTTCATTCTTGAATAAGCAAATTCCTTCCTCTTTATTAGCTGAGAACACTGTTGGTCCAATCTTAAAAGAGATTTAAGGATGTAAGTATCTGGAATATATAAATAACCTAATTTAGACCACAGGTCCTACAAATCAAAAGTTCTGCTCATATGCCAGACCCATCAAAAAGAAAAATCTAGAGTTTAAAATGAGGTTTTATTTACATTATCCCTGGTACATCTCTCTAGGCCTGGTAGCTAATAAAGTATATCCCCCCCACCCCCCAAAGAGAGGATGAGACAGAACTGAGAGCATGAGCTCCTGAGAAGGAGGAGAAATGCTTTCTCTGGTCAGTTTCTATTGACTGCGGAGGTTAGTGGGTAGAAAGGAAGGAAAGCATTTAATCTAACAGGTGGGATAGTTCTTTCCATTTTTATTCATGTATGCAATCTAGAAGCCACTGGCCTTCCTGGAATTTTATTTAAAAATTCCAGATAAACCAACAAACGTTTTTAACTCCAAAGTTTTACTAATGTTCTCAGTTTTTCTTCGCCTGTTTGGAGCTCTCTGGCTGAACACAGGGCGGGGGAAAGCTCTGCTAGTTCCAGGCACTGTCTCCTGTGCAGCCTCTGTGCCGTGGCCACATGAGAAGGCTCACTGTTCCCTAAACACTGTGTGTACTTTCACACCCCTTTGCTTATTCATGTTTGTGCGGAAAGGTCAGAAGGAGACTGGCAGTGGCGTGTAATTTAAGAGATTGATGGAGTCGTGCTGGTCAGATGCTGAGGAGAGAAGTGTTGCCTTTGTTGCACAACTGTGACCCTATGGTGGTGGTTTGTGACCATGTCTGCCTGGACCTGAGTTTTCAGGGCTTGATTTCACCCTGAATGCGTCTCAACCCCCACTGAAGTTTTTGGTTTTACATTAGGACTTGGATTCTCTACTCCCTGAGCATTAGTGCCTGCTTATTAAGTAAAGCTACCCTTAGTGGATTTTAGAATCATCCTCAGAGAATCTTTGTTAATCAGGGTTGGCTTATACCACTGTCAGATACCCCAAGACTTAAGGAACTCTCAAAACAGAGAGATGGTAGAATCCTCATCTGCTGAGAGCCCTCACACTTTGCTCCCCTGTTGCATTCTACTTACCACAGCAGGGATTCCCAGCCCCCACTCTTATTCCCTTCATTTGAGCACAGTTCTCTCCAGAGTAAAAAAAGTCTGTGACAGGACTTCCTAGGTGGCGCAGTGGTTAAGAGTCCACCTGCCAATGCAGGGGACACGGATTCGATCCCTGCCCCAGGAGGATACCACGTGCCGCGGGGCAACTAAGCCCCTGCACCACAACTATTGAGCCTGCGCTCTGGAGCCCGTGAGCCACAACTATTGAGCCCATGTGCTGCATCTATTGACGCCTACGCGCCTGGAGGCTGTGCTCCACAGTAAGAGAGGCCACCACAAAGAGGAGCCCGTGCACCACAATGAATAGTAGCCTCCGCTCGCCACAACTAGAGAAAGCCAGTGTGCAGCAATGAAGACCCAACACAACCAATAAATAAATTAATAAATTAATTTAAAAAAAGCCTACAGCTAACATAATACTTAATGGTAAGAAACCCAAAGAATTTCCACTAAGATCAAGTACAAGGCAAAGATGTCCCCTCTCAGCACTCCTTTTCAACTCTACTGGAAGTCCTTGATAACGCAATAAGGCAAAGAAAAGGGAAAAAAAAAAAAAAAAAAAAAGTCTATGACAGAGACTTCCCTGTTGGCACAGTGGTTAAGACTCCACACTTCCAATGCATGGGACCCAGGTTCAATCCCTGGTCAGGGAACTAGATCCTACATGCATGCCACAATTAAGAGTTTGCATGAGCCCGCATGTGGCAGCTAAGACCCAGTGCAACCAGATTAAAACACACACACACACACGCATACAACCTCACCACTCTAAAAAAAAAAAAGCCTATGACAACTGTAATCTGTTTTTTTAGTATTGGACTTTTCCTGGAGGTTAAATTTGGCCATTGAATCAATATGGAATTTTCCCTCCTATGGTTTAGAAATCTATAAATTCAGAAATCCATCTGAAGTTGCCAGTCTCACTCTCACTTTCCCTGTATCTTTTAATAAGTATAGATGGGTGTAAATAACATACTCTTCTCTTTAACACTTTCTCCTCTGACCTGTTTATTGCTCTTCAGCATAGTGTGGATCAAGGAAATTGAGCTGCTTGTGTTTTCTTTTAAGAGTTTTAGAGCAAAACTTTTCTAGATCAGGCTTTCTGCAGGTATTAAAGAATACTACATGGCAATTCTTGGTTCTTTTCCGGAGGTGGGGCTCTTATAATTTCATAATGCTGTTAATATGTTGTTTCTATACTTTGAGTATCAAGGAAGCCTTTTGAAGGGAAAGAGCATTGAGCTCAGAGTCAAGAGACAGTGATCTGACACTTTCCAGCTAAATGATCTTACAAAGTTATTTAACTTCTCTAGACAATGCTTTTCTCATCTGCAAACTGAGAATGTTAGAGTTAAGTAATCTTTAAAGTCCCTTTGGGCTCAGATTCTGATTCCGAGCTCTTAAGTGCAGTTTATTCCCTTTGCTAAAGCCATTCAGAAATTGGGGAAAGCTGTTTATTTTTTCATAACTTCAAGCCAATCTTTTAAAAATTGGGAGAGCTGGGCTTTCCTTGGCTTATTATTGCATGGTAATTGGGGAGGATTGGCCTGGTCTCAAAATGTAGTCATTCATTATTTTTTAAAAATAGCTGTGTTGAGATTTAATTCACATTATCACATACTTCATCCATTTAAAATATACAGCTCAGTGGCTTTTATTATATTCACAGAGCTGTGCAGCCATCACCACAATCACTTTTAGAACATTTTCCTCACCCCCAAAAAGAAACCTTGTACCTTTAACCATTATCCCTAACCACCCTATCCCCTCTCCCGGCCCCAGGCAACTACCAGTCTACTATCTATCTCTATAGATTTGCCTATTCTAGATATCTCATATGAATGGAATCATACAAATCTCATATGAATGGAATCATACAATATGTGGTTCTTTGTAACTGGCTCCTTTCACATATCATAATATTTAGACATTTGGATTGTTTTTCACTTTTTGGCTATTGTGAACAATGAATGATGCTATGAACATTTATTCATGTACAAGTTTGTTTTTTTTTTTTCCTGGACATATGTTTTTAATTCTCTTGGCTATATACCTAGGAGTGGAATTACTGAGTCATATGGTAACTTGTGTTTAGCCTTTTGAGGAACTGTCAGACTGTTTTCCAAAGCAGCTACACCATATTACATTCTCACCAGGAGTGTATGAGGGTTCCAGTTTCTCTATAGCCCCATCAACACTTATTATCTGTCTTTTTGATTATAGCCATCCTAGCGGTTGTGAAGTGGTATCTCACTGTAGTTTGATTTACATTTTCCTTATGGCTAATGATATTGAGCATCTTCTCATGAGTTAGCCATTTGTATATATTCCTTGGAGATTTCTAAAGAACTAATTTTGATGGTGATTTTCACAGGGAGTATGAACAGGCAAGGACCTGGAGAGCTGAAGTTTTTCACTTATTTGTTAACAGAACAGCATGATTATTTGTTGGAGAGAAATATACATACATGTATATGTGGATGATTCCTGAGTACTCTTGGCTTCACTTGGCTGCCTCTAATACTTCTGGTGCTTAGTCCACCAGACTTTTTCTTAAGAGATTTGTGGAAAACTTCAGAGGCAACCTAGTATGTACAAAAGAGGTAAAGACTTTAGAATGGGGGCAGACCTGGATTTGAGTGGCCTAGCCATTTGCTAGTATGATCTTGGGATGTTAGTTGAGCCCTCCAAATCCCATCTCTGCATCTGAAAGTTTTCTAATGTAAAAGCACTAGTAAGTGTTAGCTAGTTCTTTATCCCTCTCTAGGCAGAGCTGTGTCCAGTATGCTTCAGAAACAGACTACTGTTCTCTGTTGAAAATTCTCCGAGAAAAAAAATCTCACTACACTCCCCTCCTCCATCATTTCTGTCTGTCTCTCTCTGCTGGTTTTCATAGTTACTTAGTTATTATAATCACACAAAGGCTGAGAAACGTAGTGAACTAGTTATCTAAATTTCTTGTAAGGTGGTTGAATGTTGCTATTCACAGGTGTGAAACATAACTGGAATTTTCAGGAGATATTGGGGCCTTGGTATAAAATGAACTTTACATTTCAAGTGCCTTCTTTTTCTTTTCAGCACTCTGTGGTGTTTGGTGTCCTATTGATAATATGATCTCACCTGGTCCACAACCCTATATAATTTATTTAAATAATCGTTCGATGAGCACTCCTGATTTTTGTGTCCTCTGTTGAGATCTGATCTGTCAAAAATAAATTCCTCATTGTTGTCTCTTCTCTTCTTAACCCTCAATATCAAGTGTCTAATAATTTCTAACTTTTTAAATACTACTGTTCATTTATAATCTGATTTCCATTCCACCACTCTCTAGAAAATTATTCTCACAAAAAGCACTCTTATTTGTAAGAAAATTCAAAACCCCTTTCCTAGTCTTCATCCTCCTTGTTCTGCAGCATTTGGTACTGGCGATCGTCTCTTCCTTGATTATACCTTCTTGGTTTGTTGCCTCCCGCTTTCACTGCGCCCCACCCCCGCCTTTGTTGATTGCTTTCCCATCTCCTGCCTTCTAATTTTGGCCATTCCCTCAGGCTCAGTCCTAAGCACTCTGCTCTTTTTTTTTTTTTGCCCCATCCCAGAAAGCCCAACATTTCCCATGTCTTTAGCTAGTACCTCTATGCATATGACTTCTAAACTTAAGTTCTCAGCTGACCCAGATTGAATTCTGGTATTTCCAGCTGCTTCAAGAACATGTCCATTTGTAGCTCCTTTGCTGTTGTTTTAAATTCAACATATTTAAAATTGAACTTGTCAAATCCACTGCCTTTCCCATCCTTCTGACCTGCTAATTTCTGTGAGTGGTACCCTTGGTTGTCCCGTGCCCCAAGCTTGAATTCTTGGACCCACTTGAGGGAGGGGTCTTGAAATCTTAGAGCCACTGGTGTGTCGGAGCCAGCTTTTGTGGGCTCGAGAGAGCCAAATATTAAATTTTCAGGAATTTTGTGAGCTATTTGCTAAGCACAGCCATTATTAAAAATAAAATTATGTAAATGTACAATTAAATAAATTATATTTAAAATAAAGGCAATAAATACGAAAACTCATCACTTCATAGTTACTGTACTACATTATTATCATCTGTGCTCTTGAGGTTAATTATGTCTATTGTACCTCTCTGATGGAAATACTATCTATTGGTGTGCTACTATACATTTCTTCCCAACATTGCTTTTAGTGATATTATATTAATAGCTTGAAATTGGTCCCTTCAATAGAGTATTTACACCGTAGAAATCAACAAGTGGTACAAGTCTGAGCTAAATGTATTGTTTCATTCATTGTCTAAACTTAAGAAAGTGAGGGAGAAAATGTTAATGTTGCACAGTAAACTAAAAAGTGTGTCATGTCATTGTCAATTGCACAAAAACATTGAAGAAATATTCTTTAAATATTTGAAAGCTGTTATTCAGTTCATCATGAACCATTTTCTCCAGTCAGGTTATCTACCTGTCACCTTCTTATTCCTTCACACACACATACAAGCATGCATATCTTGCATATTTCCACCCCTATACCTAATCTTATGTGGTTTTCCCATCCTCCTTTTTTCTATCAAACATTTTCTAATCCTTTAAGTCCTTTCTCTTCCAGGAAGTTTAGCGAGATGATTCAAGTCTTTATCTTTTCTGATTCACAATCTGTTTTGAGTGCTAGAATATAACAGTTGGAAAGGACTTACAGTTCAGTTTTCCACATGAATGTAGAAATTCCAATATCCCAGTCTCTGCTTGAAAAACTCCAGTGACTAGAAATCCACTGCTTCTGAGAGTAACCCTTTCCCTTGTTGTCTAGAAAATTATTGATGTGAAAAGAATCTTCTTCCTTATAATTTCCACTAGTTTCCTGATTCTGTGTTTGAGCATCACTCAGTGAAGTTGTCACTAGACCTAGAACGAATGAGTCACTTTAGCCACTTCCTAAAGCTGTGTGACCATAACTTCCCAGAGCCTTAGCCTCCTCAGTTTCTCTTATGGAATAGCAGTAATAAACTTCACAGGGCAGTTGTTTGGATTACATACATAAAATGAGATTGTGGCTGATTACAAAGCATTGTAGTAATGGGAAAGACTGAAATCAGAAAGACCAAACTGAGACCAGTTTTTCCACTTGTGACCTTAGGCAAGTTACTTAACCTCTTCGTGCCTCATTTCCTCATGTGTGAAATAGGAATAATAATACCTACCTTATAGATGTGAGGGGTAAATAACATCGAAAGCATTTGGCGCAGTGTTTGACATTACCCACACATTTTTCTAAAGTGATATTTGTTTCTCCATGGTTTCAATTATAAAATAGGAATTATTTTTCCCAAAAGGAAAATAATTCTCAAATTCACTATTTAGAAGTATTTGGTAAGAAAGGGGTTAAAATAGAGGTATACCCTATGGAACACTGGGTATATAACATTTTAGTTTCTTTGTATCAGTAGCACTCTGGAAGGCTTTTCTGACTCTGAATGATCTCATCTGTCCATCACTGACTGTCGTATCACATTTTGGCCCATAATAATTCCTGAGATATTTCAGGATAATTAAGACTCCCCATCTCCTTGTCCAAACTTGCTGGAATATCGTTCAGGGTTGCCTGGAGTGTATAATAGATCTGGCCTCAATTTAAAAAAACACTCACACACTTCTGTTAAGTGTTTCCATTTCATATGTATTGCACTCCAACATGAAAATTCCTGAATTTTTTTTTTATTGTTTCCAGTTTCAACTTATTTAATTTGTGTTTACCTAAAACCAGAGATTCTTTGTGTGGATAATAAAATAATTCAAAATCGAATAAAAATCAATCTGCTTTGCTCTCATGCACAGGTCCGGAAACACATCAACGATCTTTATGAAGATCTGCGGGATGGTCATAACCTGATCTCTCTGCTGGAGGTCCTCTCAGGCATCAAATTGGTGAGCTTCCCTCTTCTCCTAATGAGTGACCCCACGGGTGTGGCCCTGTTACTGACATATGGGTTCATCTTGTTGAGCGCTAGGGCCATGGCTATCACTGTGTGCTCTGTTATGTGGGAGGAAAAAGCAGAGGAGGTGACTGGTGGATTTTATTTCTAGCTGAGACTTAACACTTTGCAAATGATATAATTTCATCTTCATTTAACCTGATGTATCATATATTCTCATTTCTTGATGGAACCAGGTATTGGTTCTCTTCCTTTCATATTTGCATGTTTTCTCCTTCTTTTATCTATTTATGGATGCTAGTATTTCAGGAATAATAGATTCACATTTAAAGATTTTTAAATCAGGTGTGTTTTTCTTCCTGTAGCTTTATTTCTAGTCTGTATAGATTCCTCCTGTTTTCCCTTCTATAAGCATGCCTGCCTCTGCCCCAGATGTATTACACGTGGCTTGTGGAAACACTTACCCGTCTGAGGGCAGAGCCTGTTTGAACCTCTCGGCTTGTCAGTCTTATCCTCACTTTGTCTGAGGGATCAGTGTAACCTCACCGTGGGCTCCGTGTTTCATATGTGGGAGCCCGATGGGAGGCTAGGACCCTGTGCAGCTCCTGCTCTGTCTCGAGCCTCGTTGACAACATGCTTTTCATTTAGGAAAGGCCAGGGCTGAACACTGGAAACAGCTGTAAGGCAAGAGCGCCCTGGAGAGGCGCACAGCTCGAGGCGTCTGTGGAGCTGGTGTGCTCGCTGCCTTTGGCGAATCCTTAGTCATTGTTTGCTGTGTTTCAAGAACAGGATTTGACACGTTAGATTTCACTCCCTAAGTAATAGTCCAGGATTGGGGCTTGGCTTCCCCTGGGCCCTTTGTTTTGGTTTCACGCCGTTTTGTTTTTTTTTTTTTGTTTGTTTTTTTTGGGGGGGGTGGGGGTGGGGTGGGGCTGGGGTCTTGCAGTGAAATTAATTTTATAGTTTTTAATGGCCTAAAACTGACAGATGCTTTTATTAACAGTCGGTACATATGGATTCTAGGTCTTCTCTGGCCCTCATTTATAAATCTCCTAAGTAATCAAAATTTTACTTTCACTGTGCCGGACTTAACAGTGCTCACAAAGGTATATTTTGAACAATTTGGCTGGTATATTTGATGAACTTGTAGTGATCTTATATTGAAAAGTGATCCTTTTCGGTGATGTTGCTTGCAAAACAGATTAAAACCACTCCAGTCTAATTTCTTTTCCTAACCTTTGAAAACCTACAGGTATTTATGGAGATAGTGTAAAATAACATCTTTTCACCAAAAACTACCCAAGTATCTCTTTCATGGTTATTCTCATCATCCTTTCTCCCTTACTTGATTCACAAAAGTAGTGAGGGTGGGTGGCCATGGAGAATTAAAGCTGTGTTTCAACATGAGAACTGTTCAGTATAACCATCTGCTCTGGTCTTAATTTTGTTTTGCATCTTTGTGGAGGTGGGAGGATATTTTCCTATTTATTTTCACCTTTTTTTTTCCTGCATTCATTTCCTTTTCATTTGTGTGTTGTGAATTTCCTGTTACTCTGTCATGTCTTTGTCTTGGTTGGTGGCCAAAGGAGCCAGCAGGGCTGAAGACCCTCCGTCTGGTGAGCATGCCCTCCTGGCGCCGTACACACAGCGAGGAGCAGGAGGAGGAAGATGATGATGATGTAGTAGGTCCTCCCGGGGGCACCAGCATCCCAGCCGGCACTGCAGGGCCATCAGAGAGTTTGGGGTTCTCTAGGTTTCCAAGGAGCTCGGTTACCAATTGCCTTCTTCCCTGTCCACCTGGGAATTTGGGTCCCAAAGAAAGTGCTTAAAACTAAGTGTGCCTCTTGCCACTGTTAGATGATCCTGGAGTGGGAATTGTTTTGCTGATCTGAGAGTAGCTGCCACAAAAAGAATAAGGGTGTTTGGCGGCATCAAATCCCTTTGCGACCTGGAGACCCGTGGCTTTCTGGTGGCCTTGCTGTGTTGTCCGAGTCTAGATTGCAGAATTGTGGAAAGCTTAGTCGACAGCATGATAGCTATTGCTTATGACTCCACACTCCAGACTAATGGGGACTCTCTCTCCACCTCTCTGGCCTCCAGGTTCTCACCACACACCAAGTCATTTGTTTTCAAAAGTGTTTGCAGACCACTCACTGCATGGAGATAACCTGCCTTGGTTAATAACATCTCTAGTTGCTATAGAGGACAGGGATTTAACTTGCATGTTCTAAGGGTATTTTTGGTGGGGCGTACTTTGGAGTAAAGATTAGAGTGTGTAAGAGGGCGATTTTCTGCTTGCAGGCCCTAAATTATAGCCTGTGATCTTTCTCCAGATATGGGCATTAGGCAATATCCCCATTCCCTGTCCTCTTAAAGTCATCTTTTCACCTCATTGATCTCCCTTCCCGTTGCCTTAGAGTCTTCAGTTTCATAGGCTCTATCATCTTCTAAGCCATATTTACAATTAGTTTAGCTGAAATGACTGAGAGGAGGTTCTCACTAAGATTTTTTCCTAAAACTTTGACTTATGAAGTTATCCTGTTGCACAGAGAGGCCTTACCCACTCTGTCGATTACGCTGGTTTGGGAGTTTTGCTTAGAATGGTTGGGGGACGCCCACAGAGATGCTTCCACCCCATCCTTCCACGTGTTGGGTTACATTTTGCCCATTTCAACCTGGGGCAATGTTTCCTCTGTGCAGGTGCTCACAACAGAGCTACCTTGTGTTTTATTGGCCTTTAATTAGTACCAGTTTGACTTTTACAAATGAATTGGATATGATCTAGTGAGAGTGATGTTTTAGTCCCAATTTTAGTAAAATAAAAAGAATATTGGAAAGTGAGCAGGAGAAAACATTCCAGAGGTAGATAGCCATCCCTGCCTGTACTCATGAGGGAAACAGACTTCACACACTTTTGGATGGATAGGAGTTGAGCCATGGACCAGCCGGGGGAAGGGGGGTGGGGGTGGGCAGGGCACCAGAGGCACTGGGTGGACGTGGGCCTCTCCGCTGAGGCTTGTATGACATCCAAGATTGAGTGACTGGCAGGAAATACCTTTCTTTGGAGTAGTATGTTGAAGAGCCCTACATCATCAAGGTCTTGTTTGCTCTGGGTATTTCATACTGGGGTAAAGGGTGGCTTTCCTACATTAACACCCATCTTCCTAGAAAATTGGTTTGTTCCTGATTTCTGCCTTCCGTTTTAGGTTTTTTCACTTGCTTATTGAGCATGTGTAACTCCTCACTCCCTAGTATAAAATTGGCTACCTCTTGGTTCTTTTGCCAGATTTGTTATATGGTTGGCTCTGTCCAATACTGTGCAATATGCAATTAGCACTTTCTACCTTTCCCATACAGCAACATTTAACTGTGGTTCTGGGAGCCACAGAGCCAAGCCTTTGTTTCCATTAACCTCATATGCAGAATCGAGTTCTGCCACGTATGGCTGCAGGAGAACCTGTAGAGAAGCTGCGGCACTACTTGAGCGTTTGCATTCAAGCGTGCAGTGTGTTCACGGGGATTCTAGTGGTAAATTAGGCATTCTGGGGCCTCAGCAAGCGTGCTGAAGACACACATAGGTCCTGCCCCGGAGGGGTGCGTTATGTGATGCTCCCACGCCTGGCTTCAGTCATGAGGAATTCTTTGTGGTCTTTTAGTCCTTGAAATGAAAGAGGAAAGGGGTCTGTGTGGGTAAATTGGTGTAGCTGAAATTAACATCCCTTTTGTTTGTTTGTTTGCAGCCCCGGGAGAAGGGCAGGATGCGTTTTCACAGGCTGCAGAATGTGCAGATTGCCCTGGACTTCCTAAAGCAGCGACAGGTGAGAGTGTCCCGTGTGTTTCCCATTCTGCCAGGGAACGTTAGCATCAGGTCCCTATTTAGGGATATTCTGGTAAGTCCTCAGTAAATCTGACTGATGCAGTTCCGAGTCTTCCTTGCTAGTGAGCAGCTGTATTGTGTTTGGACAAGTCATTTGGTGGTCCTTACCTAGAGCCTGTGGCCTGTCTGAGAGGGAGAGTCTTAGAGAAGAGTAAGATGCAAAAGATTGACTCACCTCAGGCAGAGGTCAAAGGGAAGATGAAAAATAAGCCAGCAGAGAAGATGGGAAAAGGTACATCGTCTAGGAAGAGGGAAAATCAGAGCACCCCATCATCATGAGAACTAGATGAGGGGATGGTCAGGATGGTTGAAAGGCACGTGGGGCTGCGGGGAAGGTCTCAGCTGTGCAGCATTGGTGACTTACGAGGACAGTCTCAGTAGAGCAGAAAATTATTTAGAAGAAGCTTTTCCCTCCCTAGGTAAGGAAGGAAGACAGCAGCACATTTTTAGACATAGCAGGAGAAGCTAGCAAAGAGGCAGACAGAATGAGAGTGAGGAGGAATGCGTGCCAGAGCACGTTAGCCCCGGAGGACGCCTTGGAGATCCACTAGTCCAGCCTTTTCATTTCATACGAAAGAAAACCGAGAAATGACCTGCCCCAAATCACACAAGTTAGAGCAAAGCTGGGACTTCCACCCAGGTCTCCTGACATTTGTTTAAATGCTCCTTCCACACTGCTTTCTACACACTTTCCTTCCTCCAATTGCTTCCTAACTGATGGAACCAAGTCCAGGGATTGAGGGATGAGATCCAGAGCATAGCTAGTGTGGTTTCTTTGAAAAACAAAGGAAGGATGCCTCTTCTGAGATACAGTGAGGAGGAAGGAAGGAGGGGTAAAGATACAGAGAAAGTTTGTGGAGGGGAGGAATGGATGAGGGGGTCAGAGTTCATCTGCTTAGAGAGCTGTTTGGAAAGATTTGGTATAGCTACAGTTGCCAGGCAACAGCACTGGTCACGATGACATTACATGCATGCATATTTTTGGAGTTAGTTCTTTTTTGCCATTTTATCAGTAATTGTCTTTAACTTGGGAAATTCTTTCTGTATACTCCCATAGCAGTTTTCTTCTAATATAGTACTTATTACTCTATTGTTGTTTCTCCATTTGCTCTAATGCATTGTAGGCCCATGAGGACAGGGAAAGTGATCTTAACGTTTTTATCTTTATCACCTGTCGTAATGAACGGTCCATAATCAGCACCTAATAAATATTTGTTGAAATAAATTGATAAATGAAAAGTGGTAGGAGAATTGAAGGCTGAAGTGTTTAGGGGACGAGAGAAAGCAGCATTGAAATGTCTGTGTGTAGACTGAGAGGAAACCAGAGGGGGCCTTAAATGGGGAAGGTAAATTGAGGAGAATTGATTAGCTAAAAACCTAAATAAGGATGGAGAGTAGATTGGTTACTAGGATGTAATAAACATGTGAGCAGCTAACAGTGAACACAGAGAAGGGCAGAGAGAACTCTAGAGCAGTTCTTGGTTACGGTGAGGTGGTAGCTTTGCAGGTGTCCAAAGCAGAGTGGAAATGAAAGTCATCAGAAGTGCGAAGGCAGACGAACTGTGTAGATGGGATGATACTTGGGTCATCGAGATGAGTGTGAAAATTGCCAAGGATGGGGGTAGAAGATGAGGTAGGAAAAGTAGGAGTCACCCAGGAACAGATTGGCAGAGACTGGAAGGTGGCTTGGCCAAGGGAGGTAGGCTTCAGAAAACCCACGGAAAGCTAACAGAGGTGGGACTGAGGGACGTGGACTTGGCTGATCCTGACAGCTGTGGGCTGTTAGTGATGGGAAATCCTGCACTGAGACTGGAAGCAGGTTCTCCCACTTCCGATATACTGAAGAGAAGACTGAGATACAGAAAAGAAAAAGAACTTGCCCAGGTGTCTTGGTCATTCAGGTTGCTGTAAGAAAATGTCACAGTCTGGGTAGCTTACAAATCACAGAAATGTCTCATAGTTCTGGACACCAGGAAGTCCAAGATTGAGGCAGATTTGGTATCTGGTGAGGTCCTGGTTCAGAGATGGCTTTTAGCTGTATGCTCACATGATGGGAAGCTCGAGGGAGCTTTCTGGGTCTCTTTTATGAAGATACTAATTCCATTCCCTCTAGACCTAATCATCTCCAAAAGGTCTCACCTCCAAATACACTCAGATTGGGTGTCAGGATTGAACGTAGGAATTTTGGAGGGACACAAGCACTCAGTCTACAGCATCAGTCACCGTAGTGTAAGGGAGCAGTGAGGCTTCTGTTTGAGGTCACTAGGGTTCCTTAGTACATGAAGATTTCAATTCAATTGAAGAGATAAAGGGAGGGCAGCTTCAGGATGGTTTGCCACAGTTTTCAGGAGCTCCATGAAGGTATGACAGAGACTCACAGGGGTGGAGGTGGAAATAGGCTGGTTTTCCTAGGACACTCTTGGTTACAGCACTGAAAGGCCCATGTCCCACTCAGTTTCCAGCACACAGGGATGGTGGGTCACCCTGGTGGGGGAAGGGCCTGTGTGTGTGCACATGGTGTTGTTGGAATGAGATTTTAGGAGTAAAGCAGATACTGTGGGAGCTGTGGGCAGGTGGGGATGTCTGTGACAAAGGAGGGGAAATAGGTGGGAGCAGGCCAGAGACCAGTGAGGGACAAGGACAGATCTCTCTCTCTCTCTCTCTCAACCTTGAAAACATAAGAGAGGAAAAAAAGTCAGGGCTGTGATGACTTACTTAAAAAGCAATCCACAATACCATGTGCTCGCAGGGTTGCTTTGCTGGAGGGATTGCAAAATGGTACACTTATGCTGGAAAATACCTTGGCAGTTTCTTATAAAGCTAAGCATATACCATATGATGCAGCAATCCCACTCCTAGGAATTCACCCTAGGGAAATGAAAACACGTGCTCATGCAAAACACTGTACATGAATACAGGAGCTTTATTCGTAATTGCCCCAAACTGGAAACAACCCAAATGTCCTTCAGTAGCTGAGTGGATAACTACAGTGTGGTGTGTTGGTGTGATGGAATACTCCTCCACAATGCAGAGGAGTAAGCTGTTGCTACAGGCAGCAACTCGGATGGGGATCTCACGGGCATTACGCTGAGTGACAAAAAGCCAGTATCAAAAAAAAGCCCGTATCAAAAGATTGCACACTGTGTGATTCCATTTATATGACATTCTGGAAGAAGTAAAACAGGGAACAGGTCAGTGGTTCTCAGGATTTAGGGTTGGGAGCAGGATTTGACTACAAAGGAGCAGTAGAAGGTCACTTTTTTGAGTTCATGCATCTGTTCCGTTATCAAGATTGTGGTGGTAGTTACAGGAGTCTATACATATGTGAAAACTCAGAACTGTACACACACACACACACACACACAATTTAACTGCATGTCAGTAATGAAAATCTATAAAAATGAAATCAAAACAAAAATTGCAGAGCTCTGAGACCAGCTTTTGTTTCTTTTTCAGGTGAAACTGGTGAACATCCGCAATGATGACATCACGGATGGCAACCCCAAGCTGACCCTGGGCCTGATCTGGACCATCATCTTGCACTTCCAGGTAGAGTCTGTGAAGTTTGGGGTCCCTGTTGCTTGGTTTGGACATGGCCTACAAAGAGCTAAAGGTTGCTCAGCATTCCACGGGCACACTGCGCCTTCCTTCTCCATATGTGGCAGTGAGTGAGGGTGAGAGGGGGAGTTGGAAAGGAAGATTAGGATTGGCCTAGAGACAGAGCTGTTGCAGTGCAAACGCAGAACTTCCTCATCATTTGCGTGATGAAATGGGATTTTTCACCTGTTTGTGCTTTGGCTCTGTCATTGGCAGTCTGGTTATTAAAAGTCTGCTCAGCAGAGTCAAACTGGTTTTAGGAACTCGGGATGTGAGGGGTGGGGAGAGATGTTGGATTTGATGCTCCAGAAGGGTGGAGTTGTAGATTTTTCATCTCTAATGATCGTGAACAAGCTCGGTTAATTGTAGCACTGTCTTAGTCAGTTCAGCCTGCTGTAATGAAACACCATAGGCTGGGCGGCTCCAACAACAAACATTCATTTCTCACAATTCTGGAGGCTGGAAGTCTGAGATCCGGGTGCCAGCCTGGTTGGCTCCTTGGGAAGGGCCCTCTTCCTGGTTATGTCCTCACATGACCTTTCCTTGGGGCACGTGCGCAGAGAAAGACTTCTCATGTCCCTTCATCTTTTTATGAGGGCATTAATCCCATTGTGGGGGCTCTACTCTCATGACCCCATGTAAACCTCATTACCTCCCAAAGGCCCCACCTCTAGATACCATCGTATCAGGGTTAGGGCTTAAATATATGAATTTCGAGGGGACACAAACATTGAGTCCATAGCAAGCACCTTGGTAGCTGGGTTTCTATATGTGCTTGTAAGCACAACCTTGTAGCATTCATCACCCCCTACCCCCTAGGAAGGCAAATCCTTTTTTAAAAAAATTAATTAGTTTATTTATTTATCATTGAGTCTTCGTTGCTACAAGTGGGCTTTCTCTAGTTGGGGAGAGTGGGGACTACTCCTCCTTGCAGTGTGCAGGCTTCTCAGTGCAGTGTTTTCTCTTGTTGCAGAGCATGGGCTCTACGCACATGGGCTTCACTAGTTGTGGTACGCAGACTCAGTAGTTGTGGCTTGTGGGCTCTAGAGCACAGGCTCAGTAGTTGTGGCGCACGGTCTTAGTTGCTCCACAGCACGTGAGATCTTCCCAGACCAGGGATTGAACCTGTGTCCCCTGCATTGGCAGGCAGATTCTTAACCACTGTGCCACCAGGGAAGTCCCAGCAAATCCTTTTTTCTTTTTTTTAATAAATAAATAAACAAACAAATTTATTTATTTAAATGGCTGTATTGGGTCTTCATTGCTGCATGCAGGCTTTCTCTAGTTGTGGCGAGCAGGGGCTACTCTTCATTCTGGTGCGTGGGCTTCTCATTGCGGTGGCTTCTCTTGTTGTAGAGCACAGGCTCTAGGTGTGCAGGCTTCAGTAGTTGTGGTGCATGGGCTCAGTTGTTGTGGCTCACAGGCTCTAGAGTGCAGGATTAGTAGTTGTTGCGCACGGGCTTAGTTGCTCTGTGGCATGTGGAATCTTCCCGGCCCAGGGATCGAACCCGTATCCCCTGCTTTGGCAGGCATATTCTTAACCACTGCGCCACCTAGGAAGCCCCAAGGGCAAATCTTTTTTAAGTCTGGATTGCTGTAGGAAAATCACAGCCCTATTTTTATAAACAGACTATCTTGAATCACATTAGCTCAACTAAACAAAACTATTTCTCAGACAGCTCTCCTATACCCAACTGCTGTAAGCAAGGCTGATGGATTACAGGGAGCACGTCTTGAGCAGGTGGGAAAAGAAGGCTAATATAAATATCTTGAGGCACTGATTCCCTGAGCTGCGGCTGCTGTGGTGGCCCAGTTGGGGAGTCAGCGCCACCTGTTGGGTGAAGGCAGAACAGCAGGTGTCCCGGAGTTCCTGAGAATCTGAGAAATTCTCAGAGTGCAGGGTTTATTTCTTGGGGCTCTGGTTTGGAGTCATTGCTGGCAGTCTGCAGCATAAGTAGGCTTAGGAAAGTGTGGAGGTAACGTGTGTTTTTGTGGAACCACAAGGTGTCCTCAGGCATGCTTCAGATATAGGGAGAACCAGGAACATGAACTTGGCAAGTGTGCCTTGGCAGGTTGGGAACAAGAACTTAGCTGAGCTTTCATACAGTTATCCTCTTGGCACCCTTATGAATAGAGATTTTTTAGAGAAACTTTTTTGGTTGTTTGTATTTCGCCAAAAACCTGCCCTCACTTTGAGAGACCGATGTTATTCTTGTAGGTGTGAGGTAAGAGGAATCCGTCCACTGTGTCTCTGTTTCTCCTGACTGCAACTAAATCTCGCAACAAAAGGGAAGTTCAGGGGCCAAGGAATGAAAATCAAACTGGCTAATTAAAATTTTGATGGGACAGAGGAGATGGGGGTAATGTTCCTTAACTGAACACTCCATCAGGAAAATGTTCTCTCTTTAAAAATTTGTTATGAAAAATTTCAAAAGTATAGAAAAGCAGAGAAAATAGTATAGAACCACCATGTACCTATCATCTAGCTAAACAGTTACCAACTCATGGCCAGTTATCCTGATCCACTCCTCAAACCTCTAGTAGGTTATTTTGAAAGGAGTCCCAGACATCATATAGTTTCATCTGTAAGTGTTTCAGTGTGTATCTCTGAAAGACTCTCCATTTAAGCAAACCACAGTATTATAACACTGTAAAAATCAGTAATTTCTTAAAATCATTGAATATCTGAGCATTGTTGAGATTTCCCCAATTATCTAATTTAAAAAATGGCTTGTTTGAATCAGAATTCAAATAAAGTCCACACATGCATTAAATTTCCCCTCTCCTCTTTTTTTCCCTCTTGGTTTGTTGAAGAAATAAGGTCTTTGGTCCTATGCAGTTTATGTAAAGATGCTGGTGGCATCTCTGGGATGTTTTCTAACAGCATCCTCTATCCCTCTCTTGTATTGCCTGTAAACTGGTGCTTTAGACCTGAGGCTGGATCATATTGAGGTTCCCTCTTTTGAGGGGGGCGGGCAAGGATGGTGATGCTGAGTTGTATACTTTTATTGCTGCATATCAGAAGGCATGTAATGCCTATTGTCTGTCTTTTCATGACGTTAAGCTTGATTAGTGGGGTCAGGTGTTATCAGCCTTATCTACCCGTTGTAGATCCATTCACTGTCAGCTCTTCACCTAAAAGTTTAGCAGCTGCTGTTTGTCATTGCTAGCTCCATTATTTCATTAGAAGTTCCAAAATGTTGACTTGAAATTCTGTAATTCTTTTGTAAAGTAGAATTTTATTTCATCCTTTACCCTGAGACAGAGCTCCTATAGGAAAGGCAAGATAAAAAGATCAATGCTTCTGTCTTTCCTTCTGTTTTACCAGTTTTCAGAATAATTAGTTGAATCTCTAAGATTCCCCAAAGATGAATGAAAATTTCTTTGTTGATATTTATTTTCCCTTACTATCACTGTGACTCGTGAGTTTTTAACAGACTAAAATGTGTTCTAATCAAATACAGCTATCATTCTTCTTAATACTCAGCTCCATCTTTGGCCAATGAGTTTTATCAAGTTGACTCTGAGTCCTTTGTCATGATTCCCAGTCTTTTTTTTTTAAATACATTTATTTATTTATTTATTTATTTATTTATTTATTTATTTATTTATTTATTAGCTGTTGGGTCTTCACTGCTGCGTGAGGGCTTTTCTCTAGTTGTGATGGGTGGGGGCTACTCTTCATTGTGGTATGTGGGCTTCTCATTGCAGTGGCTTTTCTTGTTGTGGAGCATAGGCTCTAGGCGCATGGGCTCAGTAGTTGTGGCTCATGGGCTTAGTTGTGCAGCACGGGCTCTGGGCGTGCGGGCTTCAGTAGTTGCAGCATACAGGCTCAGTATTTGTGGCTCGCAGGCTCTAGAGCTCAGGCTCAGTAGTTGTGGCACATGGGCTTAGTTGCTCCATGGCATGTGGGATCTTGCCAGACCAGGGATCAAACCCATGTCCTCTGCGTTGGCAGACAGATTCTTAACTGCTGCGCCACCAGGGGAGTCCCAGACAGTGTTGTTATTAACAACAGGATTACTGAAAAGTTTGTGATTTCTCTGCAGTTCTTTTTGTCCTTAGTGTATATCTTCTAAGAATGTACAAATAATATTATTTTAAAAGTCATTTGAAATAACTTCTCTCTGTGTTGTCATTAATTCAATACACAATTAGGTTCATTTGTTTTTATATTCCTTTAGTTTTTAGGGATTGCATTTTTCCCTTTCAGTTTTATTTTATAGACTATATACATTGTTCCAAAGGGAAATTTTAAAAAGTGAACACAAGGTTTATTCAGTGAAGTCTAGGTTTCACCTCTGCCCCCTCCATCCTGTTTCTTCCCTTTCTATATAGTTAGCTAATTGTTTTAAAACACCTTTTGGTTATCATTCTATTGTTTATTTTAAGAAAATACGTTCTTTTTTAAAAACAACTTCATTGAGGTATAATTTATGTACCATAAAATTGACCCATTTTCACTGTATAATTCAGTGATTTTTATGAGTTGTATAACCATCACCAGAATCCAATTTTAGAACATTTTCATCATCCCATGAAGGTTCTTCATGCCCATTTATAGTTATTCTCCATTTCCATCCCCAGCCTCAGGCAACCACTAATCTATTTTTTGTTTCCATAAATTTGTCTATTCTGGACATTTCATTTAAGTGGAATCATATAATATGGCTCTTTTGTGTCTCTTTCACTTAGCATAATATTCTTGAGCTTCATCTATGTCGTAGCATGTGTCAGTACTCAGTTTCTTCATTGCTGAAGAGTATTCTGTTGTATGGGTATACCATATATTTTGTTTATCTGTTCAGCAGTTGTTGGACATTTGGGTTGTTTTCATTTTTGGCTATTATAAATAATGTTGATATGAATATTTGTGTGGATGTATGTTTTCATTTCTCTTGGATATATACCTATGGGTAGAATTGCTGGGTTATAGGGTAGGTTTATATATAACTTTTTAAGAAACTGTCAAACTGTCTTCCAAAGTGTCTGAACCATTTTACATTCCCACTAGCACCATTTGAGGGCTCCTGTTTCTCCATATCCTTGTTATTGTCTGTCTTTTAGATTGAAATGGTATCTCCTTGTGGTTTTAGTTCGCAGGAGAATGTATTCTTTAAATGAATTCCACAAACATTTACTGAGGTCCACCTGTGAGCAAAGTCTTAGGTAGCGTCTGTGGGAGATACAAAATTGAACTAGACATAGACTCAATCCAGTTCGACTGTGTAATTCGGGGGAGTGAGAAGAGGCATATTGTACTTAATAATTAGCAGCAGTTATTGGTAGCAACCTGTTATAATTATTAATGGACCTTGGAACTTCAAGGAGTTTTGACCTAGCCCACTGTTCTCTGTCCTGTTCCCAGTTTTACTGAAAGGTGTAAACAGATTTGGCCTAGTCTGTCTTCTGATACATACTGGCTACCTGCTTTTTTCTGTTTGCTATTGCAGCATAGCCGAGTGACTATTCCCTCTTCTTGTAGAGGGCAGTTCTGCTGCCAAAGTATTTTCCCAGATGCAACCAACTACTAATTATTTCTCTTTGCTGTTCTTGAAGGTTTGGTGTTTGCCTATTAATTAGCCAAGTGTTTGGGAGTGTGGGGAAAGGTTCTGTGCTTACAAAGCTTTTGGTTTGCTGATAAAGGATTATGTAGAACCTCCATCCTCCTTGTCTTGCTTTAGATAGGGTGTGTTGTGTCTCTTGCTAGTTATCTATCTTTGTGGTTTTCTAGTCTTTTATTACTGAGTTAACTGTTCTGTATTAGCTGTTCTCACCGAGAGCACAAGCTATATAAGGCCAAATAGAAATGCAGAGAAGAACTATCAAATATTAGGGGATCCGTAAAATAGTCATTATAGCCAATCTCTGTTATTGGTGCTAATGAAATAGAATAATGATGTAAATATAGATACAGGCAGTGGTTGTCATCTCAAGGGAGGATTCAGTTGAAGGAGAGGCTGGTTCCAGATTCAAAATTTGCTACTACCGATGCGACTGGTAACTTTATAAAGAGATTTATGGTTTCCAGTACATTTTAACACATTCTAAAAAGATATGTGCTAAACGGCAACTAAATGGTAGGGTTTTAAAAAATTTTTTGATTTGAGTGTTTTTTTTTTTTTTTTAAGCAAATATATTTATTTACTGGCTGCGTTGGCTCTTTGTTGCTGCGTGGGCTTTGTCTAGTTGTGGAGAACAGGAGCTACTCTTTGTTGTGGTGTGCAGGCTTCTCATTGCGGTGACTTCTCTTGTTGCAGAGCACGGTCTCTAGGTGCGTGGGCTTCAGTAGTTGTGGCACATGGGCTCGATAGTTATGGCTCGCAGGCTTTAGAGGGCAGGCTCAGTAGTTATGGCTTGAGGGCTTGGTAGCTCCGTGGCATGTGGGAATCTTCCCGGACCAGGGGTTGAACCCATGTCCCCTACATTGGCAGGCAGATTCTTAACCACTGCATCACCAGGGAAGCCCCTTGATTTGAGTTTTTAATATGAAAATTTTAATTACCCAGAGAAGTACAGAAAAGTATGTAACAGATCTTCATGTGCGTAGTCACCTTCAAAATTAAAGATGTTAATATTTTATATTTGCTTCCAGTTTTTTCCTTTCTCTTTAAAAAAAAAACATTTCAGACACGGCCAGCTTTCTTGTTCTCTCTGCTCCCTCACCCCCCAGGTAAATACTGTCCTGAAGTTCATGTATATTATTCTTGTATATGCTTTTATACAGATTCATTAACAATATGTGCTGTTGTTTTTATATTGGACACAAATAGTATCTTCTATTATATCCTATTTTTTTTAAACTGTTTTTGAGGTATATCTGTGTTGGTAAAGGTATATCTGTGTCTATAATGTGAATGGAGTCCCACGCAGCTGTACAATACAGCTATGTTATTTGCAGTATATTATTTAATTGTATGAAGAAGATATTCATTGCTGCAGTGAACATCTGTTCTTATGCATTTAGGAAAGTGGGTTTTTTGGATAGATACCTGGACTGAAATTGGTGGGCTGTATGCTTTCTCTTTGTCTCTCTCACTCTCTTTTTTTTTTTTTGGTATACTTTTCGTTTTGCCAGTCACTCTCAGAAGCCTAGTATGACTTACAGGGTTTTGTGACACCTACTGCTGTCTAATGTGTTTATTTGTTTCACTCAGTAAATCCTCATTAAATTAGTGGATATTGTATGAAATTGACCTCAAAGCTGTGGGGTAGGTAGACTGGATAAATAGACTGTGATGTCTGTTTTCCTGTGTCCATTGTTCAGATGAGCAAACGGAAACACACAGACCAACTGACTGTTTTAGGTTACACATCCAGATACTAGTAATAGGATTTCTTATCTCTTGGTTTTGTCCAGGCCTGTTTTAAGGTACATGTTAGGATTTATGATTTTTCTAGAAGATAATTTCTTTAAAAATCAGAGTCTGACAAAATTAACTTTCCAACTTTCAAATGTTTATTAAATACTAGTGTATGTATAGCACTCTGAAATTTAAAAAGCCTGGGAGTGCAGGTCGAGTGGTCTTAGCTGGGTTGACTTGAGGTTTACATTTGTGTGTACTTCATGGCACTTAGTGCTTGGCACGTAGATGAGGCATCATTCATGTTTGTGGAATGAATGAATGAGCTCTTTCGCTCTGGACTCTTCACGCCCGCTGTCTCTCTGGGAGAGAAAGGAAACAGGTAACTAGGTAAAGCGGAAGGAGAAGACTTGAAAAATGGGTGGGCACTAGAAATCTGCTTTCCCAGAGGGCAGCTGGCCGTGTTTCGAGAGCTCGGGCTAGATGAGAAGACAGTCCAGGGGAGAGTCCTCGTGATCAGAGTTAACTTACTCAGTAGAATAGGGAGAGCAGAGTCTTCATGGAGAAAAACAAGCACCTAAACTTCGGACCTTGGAACATAGCTACTTTCCTTAGAGCCTAGTGAAGCAAAAGTGTATCAGGACCCTGCTCTTGGTGGGGTGCCCCATATTTCTTAGCTTCCGTAGTAAATGGGGAGAAAAGGAATTTACTGTAGACCAGGCACAGAGCCAAGCACTTTATAGACATCATCCCATGAACCCTCTCTGCAACCCCATTAAGTAGGTGGTAGTATGCACATTTTACAGGTAAGGAAACTGAATCACGTAACAAGTTAGTTACTTAGCTAATAAGTTAACAGAATTGGGAATCTGAACCTAGATCTGCCTTGCTGAATTCTGCTCCTTTCCTAGACCAATTTTCCTCTGGAACAGAAGGAAATGAAAGCCTGATTTGCCCAACATATGCAGAAGTTTAAGAAAGAAAAGCCTCCTAGAAGTAATTTGCTCAGCTCTGTCAAGGCCCCTCTGTCAGAGAAACCTGAAGCAGCAGTCACATCCGGAGGCCAGCTCTTGCTGCCTGAGTTGATCCTTTTCAGGAATTCGGTCTGTTTGTATTTCATGAACAAATTTCAAGCTTGGGCCTTGGGGTGTACATGTGAGAAGTTCTGTAGTTCCAGCGCTCTTCATTGCAGTAGTGAAGGCGTGGTGCCTGCCTGGAGAATTATATTGTAATGTCAGATTTTTTGCTGCTTAAGTGATTTCCTGGAGTCTGAGTTTCTCTCCCAGGCTAACTCCTTCTCTTGTTTCTTGCTGTGGTTTACAGTGGCCATCAGATGGTGCTGCAGCTTCGCAGTCAGCCTTGGAAAAGGCTTAGGGGAGAAAGAACACCTCCTGCAGTTGAGAGGCAGACGGGGCATCAGGAGGGTCTCAGAAGCCCTGTGTGGGAGCTGTTGTTTTAGGGCTTCTTATTGCTTTCCTTTTGTGGCGGGCATTTTTCAGGCCTCCAGGACAGGTGGGTAGGCTTACGTAGAGCCAGGCCAGCTATTTCTCTCTGCAGTGTGGTCTGGATCCTTTAGGCATAGAGTAAATAGTTTCAACCAGGAGGAAACACATATAATCTGTGTCCTTCCGCTCTCTTCGGAGCCCTTTGGATTGTGCTGTTATCTCATCTGTCACACACTATGCTAAAAAAACACCGGGGTGGGCAAATCCCACTGGTACAACACGGTGGTTTTTGAATCCAACTTTTTAGACTTTTAATTCCGACTACCTGCCCTGCTGCAGTTTGAATAAAAACCATCTGGGCCTCATTTTAGCGACTTCCTCTCTAACTCCCAAATAGCAAGAGTTATCTTTTTGTTTGAGCCCTTGATCCACATGAGTCTAGTTGCCAGTTCAAAACAGTGGAGTATCTACCCATTTTACTTAACTGCGTACATCCCTGCTGCAGGTAGAAGGCAGTGTAACTAGGGCTTGAAGTTCAAAGTCTTAAACAGGGGTTCATGTTCTGGCTTTGCCACTTTGTGTAGCCTTGAACAAATGAATCCACTTTCTTGAACCTCAGTTTCTTTACGTGTAAAGTGTAAAATAATAGTTTTTACTTCTTTTGGTTACTGTGGGAATCGAATGAGATAATCCGTAGCTTAGCACAGGGCGCGGCACATGACAAACGCTAAAAAAGTGTCAGCTGTCAGCAGCAGCAGTAACTACTGTTGAACGTTCGTGTCAAGTATTGTTCAGCAGAAATGCTGCTTCTCTGTTGTATTTGGAAGTGGTATCCTTTTTACCAAGCATCCATGTACTGTACTCAAAGCCTATTTCCAGGTTTTTCCTCTGTGTGTCATTGGCCAGCAGAATTAACAGACATCTCTCTCTGTCTCTCTATCTAGACGTCTCTCTGTCTGCCTCCCTCAGAAAAGGAGGGAAATAAATGCTACAGGAGGCCAGATCTTTAAAGCCTGTGTTTGTTTATTTTTAAAAATTTTTTTTATTTTTGGTAACTGTGAGGATTAGCCTCTGATCTCTCTTCAGGTTATAATTTTATTGTTTCTGACCTGAAAAAAATTGAGAACATGTTCATCCTGCTTAGATATTTTCTTTTGGACACCTTGGCACAGCAGTTGAAATCTGTTTCCCTTCACAGTTTGGGGGCCGTAGTCGCCAGCCCTGATTCTCCTTGGCCCTTCCCTCCCTGGTTGGTACTAGCCGCTGGTTTGCTTTTCCTCTCTTTCTCCCCTCCTTCCTTCACGTTACCTTTTCCCAGGGCCTCTCTTCTCTCCCCTCCCTTTTCCATTTACTCCCACGTTCCCTCCCTCCTTCCTGCCCTCCCTGATTCCTCCCCTCCCCTGGTTTCTAGCTCTTTTTGCTTTCTGTTTGTGTTTCTGAGGGCAGTGCTCCAATTACCTCATATTTGGAGAGAGGAAGCCGTAGCCAATCCGCTTTCTGTCTGCTTTTAGGTCAAGTGATTTCTGAACTGCAGTGAGATGCTTTGAATTTGTCTCGTTGCAGCTCTGAGCCTGTAAGATGGCTGTCTGAATCGGCAGCGGCTGGAAGAGACAGAGAGAGGCGGGGAGGGAGGGAGGAAGAATTGGAGGGATTGCCGGCGTAGTACATGTTTTTAAATGTGCATCTAATCCGATGAAGCCAAGGTTGGGATTTCTCTGGGACCCCAGGACTGGCTTAGCTGCGTTCTTGCTGAGATTAGGAGAGGAAAGCAATGGGAAATTCGCTGGGCTGCGTTAAGGAGCCGAAAGATTCAATAGCTGCTCCTGAGAAGGCTCCCATATCTCCTAAGAAAAGGGTTCGGTTCAAAAGGAAGTGGAGGGGGAAGAAAACCCCTGCTACAGAAGTCCCTCATGAGGAAGAACCCTTGCAAGGAACTGGAGTCATCGAAGAGACGGAAACCCTGACGAAGTTAACAGTGAGTCTCCAAAAGGAGGAAGGAGTGGGAGGGGTAGAGCCACCCACCTCAGACGTTTTACTGCCTGGGGACTCGGCCCCCAACTCAAGGGTGGGAGATCAGGGGATGATCGTGCAGGTGAGGGAGAGAGTCCAGGGGGAGATCCAGACTGCTCAGCTTTTGTTAGAGAATGAGTCATCAGTTGCCGGAGGGGTCTGGGATTCCCCGGAAGAGGGGATGACTGTCATCGCTCACCTGCTCGATAACCCAGCAGAAAGGAACTGTGAAAAGTCAGTGAGCCAACTGGTGGAATTTCCAAGGACAGCATCCTGCAGCAGCAGAGCTGTGCTGCTGCCTTTGCACGGAGGGACTGCAGTGGAGAAACGAGCTACTCAGCCTGGATTTGGGAGCAGCA
This sequence comes from Hippopotamus amphibius kiboko, assembly GCF_030028045.1. NCBI lineage: Eukaryota > Metazoa > Chordata > Mammalia > Artiodactyla > Hippopotamidae > Hippopotamus > Hippopotamus amphibius. The sequence goes on from NC_080186.1 coordinate 31,377,648, forward strand.
CTTTCCCTAGGACAGACTACCCCACCGACACAGGAAATCAAGAGCATCCTTCCAAGGGCTGGAGTGTGGGGGGAGGAACCAAGGGTATTTTAAGTGCCCCTCAGACAAGTTCCTGGATTGTGGAACGTTCTCCTTCATCACTGCCAGACCAGTCGAGAGGCCAGAGCTGCACAGAGCCTGCCCGTGTGGGCCGCGTGCCCCACCAGGTTCCCAGACTGCCTGCTTCTCACAGCGACTTATCCCTCAGCGGCCTGACTGTGAGCATCCTGCCCTCCTCCTCTGGCTATGGCAGCGACGGGCTGCACTTACAGGGGATGCAGCCTAAAGATACAGAGCCTGAAAAGAGTTCCGCATCCTTCTCGGAAGAGGATGGCACCCTTTCTTTGGAGGCAAGCCACACCCCCTTATGGGGTCTGGAGGAGGTAGGTGGGCATGTTCAAGGGATAGTCAAACAGCGATTTGCATTACTGGCCTCAAACTTATGAAAGTGGAGCTTCGTGAGCAGTGAGGAGCTTGGTGCTGCTTCTCAAACTTTGCCTGTTAGTCAGGTACTAGGAATTAGTGACTGCTGCGCTTGGTGAGCAGAGTCTATTTCAGGTCTGCCCCTTGTTGTCTCTGGGGAATCCCTGACTCTGGGTAACCATGCTGCATAATTGCTCGAGCTATCTGGTGGGGTTATCTCTCAAGGTGCAGTGCTAGGTAATACTTAACTCTCAGCAGGTCTGCTTATCAGCTTCCCTGCTGTAAGAAGTTGTGCTGTGGCACAGAGGTGACGGGGAGGCCTAGCTGACTCGCTGAAGTGAGTGTGGAAGGGGTGAAGGGTGAGGCACTGTCTTTGGTGTGATTGCTCTTCTTACCCGGGGAATGATGTTCTCACTGGAGCTGATGTAATCCCTCTCCTGTGGGGAAACTGCTAATGACAACACCCATTCAGTATGTGTAGAGGTGGAGAGGCTAGTCCTCCTCTGGTTCCTAATTCCAGCATTAGAGGAGAGGGGCATGGATTTATCTGGAGATTAGTCCAGAGCTGGGAGGAGTGGGTAGAGGGAATTAGGGCAGTTTGAAGGTTCAAGGCTAGAAAAAGTTTGTTTTCTGATTGGGTTTGTTTATGGCTCTAACATGTTTTTGCTTGTGAGAGATATATTCAGACATAAGTGGAGGTGGTGGTAGTAGTGTTAGGTGGTGGGTGCTGTGAGTGTTTTTAGGGGTCAAAGAGCAAGTGAGAATTCAAGCGCTCTGAGCACGGAGAGGGGAGGAGATTCAGCAAGGCCCCGGGTGGCGCAGGGTCTGGCCTGGCACAGAGGGGTGTGATTGTGTAGGTGACAAGTTATAATTCATCAGTGACAGAAGAACTTTTGTTGGCATGTCAGTCTGTGCAGCAGAAGAAATAAAAACTTAGGGTACCAGAGCGGCAAGATGGGGAAGATGGAGTAGGGCATTTTCCTTGCTAGGTTGTGGGCAGCTGCCCTGATGTCTGCAGAGCAGTGTGGCCCACATACTTGTGCCCTGCTGATCACCAACAGCATGAGGCTGAGGAGAGATGTAAATTTTAAGCTGATCTGTGCTTAAAATGACTTTTTGGGTGATTAATTTCCTCCATGGATAGGCCCATTTCAGTGCTCTTTGTTATTATAGAGTTTGGAGACTCCAAACAGTTAGAGGAAAAGATGGCCATTGAAAAATATTTATTATGTGGTTGGCCAGGAGGCCTCCTTGGGCTTTTTCCATATAAAAGTGTAAAAGTGTGTGTGTGTGTGTGTGTGTGTGTGTGTGTGTGTGTGTGTGTGTATGAAGGTGGGAAGAGAGGCAGTGAGGCTGCTGGGGGTGGGGTGTATTTGAGTTTCATCAGATAAGAGGGAATGTCAAAGTCAGCTTTTATCTTTGTGCAGAATGGATGTAGAATAATTGTGGCAGAACCAGTTGCTGAACTGACTGCTCTTTTGATATCCCTGGCATGAAAGTTGAAGTTGTGGAGGCATTGCAATGATTTAGGATACATGGTCATAAGTCGGTGTGAGATTGTCAGAAAGTTTGGAGTATAAAATGTGATGGGACTCCTAGTGGAATTCAGTTCTAGATAATGGCCCGTAGGTGACTGTGGTGCTGTTGGTGTGGGATCTCCACACTGGAGCGGGAAGGTTCTAGATGACTCTGTGAGGAGTCTCCAAGAAAAGATTGGTGGGAGTAGACTATGATCTGTAGTTTGACAGGATCAACAGCAGTGGGATGTGTGGTGTGAGAATCATACTGGTGTGTGGCGTTTTCTGGGCAGCCAAGCTTTACCTCCCATCCGGCTACCGCTTGAGAGCAGACACAACCAGACTACTCACTGATGGCCCAGGCAGGAAAAACTAGATGACCCAAAGTCAGCTTAGAAGACTGACACGTCTCTGAGGCTCTGTGTCCATCCGGTGATGCAGGGACCGCAGACTGACCATTCCATATGATAGATAAGAAGTGACTTCTTAAGATAAGTGTGAAGTCCCTTGAGGATGAACGTCCTTAAGGTCACAGGGGGCTTAAACCCTCGTTGGTCTCGGAAGGCATTGTCTTCAGGGACAGCCTCCCTGGCAGGCTGTTCACAAGGCCTGGGAACAGCGGCAGCCTGAGAGGCAGGGCAGCATGTTCTGACACTGCAGGCCTCCTGTGAAATGTGGGTTGAGCCTCTAGGCGAGAGCATCTGACTGGAGTGCGAGAGCCCTGGGAGGACGCCGGCGTCAGGAGAGCAGCCGCTGCTGGTCACACACCAGCTCCTTCCTAAAGTGCGGACAGCAGGCACTTCAACTGAGTTGGTATTTTGTTTGCTTGTTGGTGCTTGTTTTGTTTTGTCTTTAACATGTGAGGGTAGTAACCCTCCTCAGAAACAGCTTGAGCTCCAGAGTGGTGTCTGTCCTTGGCATAACTCAGGCCGCATTGTGTCTCCTGTTGATCGCTCCAGGTCATGGTGATGGGAGAGGGGCCAGGCTGTGGCCGCACAGAAACTTGCCAGTGGGTTTGTTTCTTCTCAGGATAGAAAGAAATGGGAACTGATTCCAATTCTTGCTGAGGGCGGGTTTAGGTAATAGAAGACAAATGGTCTGCTTTTCTGTTCACCTGGCAGACTCGATTCTTCTCTTGGCAGGAAACAGTTAACAAGAGAGCCAGGGGACAAAAATGGTGTTCAGAATGATAAGTAGACTTGGATTTGGAGCTGGATGGGAGCGCGTTAACAGCAATTGTACTTTGATGTCAGACAAAGGCCTTCGCTGGCCCATTCCATCTCTCAGGAGGACTCCCTGCTCCCAGCTGCCATCAATAGCCATAATACCTGGCTTAATGGAACAAGGAAAATTACTGAAAATCCCTTTATTTTCTCTATCTTGGCTCCACTGCCAGTCTCCTGCCCACTGTGAGTGGATTCTGTTGAATGAAGAATTTGGCCGTATACCACTGCCCTTGCCACAAACCCTTAGATTTCGGATGAATAGTCAGATAACACTGGGGCTAGAAATGATGAGAAAGAAATCTGTTGGTATATTATTTCCTGGGCTGAGCCTTTTCAGTTATAAGTATCCCTTTCCCATGTCTCCTCTTTAATTATAGGGAAAGTTGTTTTTACTAATATTGGCTTTATATTACAAGAGGAAAGCAAAATTAACCAGATGATACTATTGGAGGAATGTAGCAGTTAAAGTTACAATTAGAACTTTATTTAAGAAAGATATTTTCTTTTTCAAAAAATTTTACTTAAAAATATTACTAAAGAATCAAAATTACTTTTCAGGTGTAACAACAGTGTTGTGGCTATGTTTTTAAAAAAAAGTCCTTTTAGAGATACATACTGAAGTGTTTTTGGAGGAAATGGTAGTGTGGGATTTGCTTCAGAATGATAGAGGAGGGCTGAAGTGGGTGGAGTGTCGATGGAAGAAGATTAGCTGTGCGTTGATATGGCTGACATTGGGTGATGGCCACATAAGAGTTCATAATACCATTCTGTCTTTTTTTGTATATATTCGGTATTTTCCATTTCAAATGGAAAGTTGTTTTTCTGGGTTTTGATTTGTTTTTTTGCTACTCTTTTCAGTCATTTATTTTGTTTTGGAAAATGTATTTTTTGTCAAATTATGTTATTTATATTAACATGTAATGAGTTTATCTTTAAAAAATGTCATGAGCTTTTTTTTTAAAGATTCCATGTATAAGAAGGATCATACAGTATTTCTTTCTGTCTGACTTATTTCACTTAGCGTAATGCCCTCGAGATCCATCCATATTGTCGCAAATGGCAGGATTTCATTCTTTTTAATGGCTGAATGATATTCCATTGTGTATATGTGTCACAATTCCTTTATCCATCCATCCATTGATGGGTACTTTGGTTGTTTCCATATCTTAGCTATTGTAAATAAAGCTGCATTGAAGGTGCATATATCTTTTCAAGTTACTGTTTTCATTTTCTTTGGTTAAGTACCCAGAAGTGGAATTGCTGGATTGTATACTAGTTCCATTTTGAATTTTTTGAGGAACCTCCATACTGTTTTCCAGAGTGGCTACACCAATTTACATTCCTACCAACAGTACACCAGGGGTTCCCTTTCTCCACATCCTTGCCAATCTGTGTTATTTCTTGTCTTTTTTGATATCAGCCATTCTAATAGGTTTGAGGCAGTATCTCATTGTGGCTTGGATTTACATTCCCCTGATAATTAGTGATGTTGAGCCTCTTTTGACATACCTGTTGGCCGTCTGTATGACTTCTTTGGGAAAATGTCTATTCTGATCTTCTGTCCATTTTTAAATTGGATTGTTTGTGTTTTTGCAGTTGAGTTGTATAAATTCTCATGTATTTGGGATGTTAACTTCGTAGCAGATGTATGATTAGCAAATATTTTCTCCCATTCAGTGGATTGCCTTTTTAGTTTGTTGATGGTTTCCTTTGCTGCATAGAAGCTTTTTAGAATGATGTAGTCCCCCTTGTTTATTTTCACTTTTGCTTTTGGTGTCAGATTAAGTACATAATTGCCAAGATCTGTGTCAAGGAGCTCGTTGCCTATGTTTTCTTCTTTTGGCTGCATTGGATCTTTCATTGCTGCTCATGGGCTTTCTCTAGTTGTGGTGAGAGGGAGCTACTTTTCGTTGAGGTGCATGGACTTCTTAGTGTGGTGGCTTCTCTTGTTGTGGAGCGCGGGCTCTAGGTGCATGGGCTTCAGTAGTTGCAGCACACAGGCTCAGTAGTTGTGGCGCATGGGCTTAGTTGCTCCAAGGCATGTAGGATCTTCCTGGACCAGGGATCGAACCTGTGTCCCTTGCATTGGCAGGCAGATTCTTGACCACTGCTCCACCAGGGAAGTCCCGGGGAGTTTTATGATTTTAGGTCTTATGGTCATCTTTAATCCACTTTGATTTAATTTGGGGGTCTGGTGTAAGATAGTGGTTGAGATTCATTCTTTTGCAAGTGGCTGTCTAGTTTTCCCAGCACCATTTATTGAAGAGACTCTCCTTTCCCCATTGTGTATTTTTGGCTCCTTTTTTGTAAATTAATTGACCACATATGCATGGGTTTATTTCTGGGCTTTCTCTTCTGTTCCATTTATCTATCTGTTTTTATGCCAAATACCATACTGTTCTAATGACTACAGCTTTGTAATGTTGTTGGAAATCAGGGAGCTTGATGCCTTCAGCTTTGTTCTTTTCCCAAGATTGCTGTGGTTAATTAGTTTGTGTGTGTGTGTGTGTGGTTTCCATAGAAATTTTAGGATTATTTGTTCTATTTCTTTGAAAAGTGGAATTTTGATAGGGATTGTATTGAATCCATAGATTGCTTTGAGTGTATGGACATTTTAACAGTATTGATTCTTCCAATCCATGAGCAAAGAATTTCTTTTCATTTATTTGTATCTGAAATTTCTTTCATTAATGTCTCAGTTTTCAATATATAGGTCTTTCACCTCCTTGGTTAAATTTATTCCTAGGTATTTTATTCTTTTTGATGCAGTCGTAAATGGGATTGTTTTCTTTATTTCTCTTTCTGATTGTTTTATATATATATATATATATATATATATATATACATACACACACGCACGTATATATACACATATATATGTGTATATATATTCTGTTTTACTTTCTTTTCCATTATGGCTTATTACAAGATATTGAATATAGTTCCCTGTGCTATACAGTAGAACCTTATTTGTCTATTTTATATATAGTAGTTTGTATGTGCTAATCCCAAACTCCTAATTTATCCCCCCTTCCCCTTTGATAACCGTAAGTTTGTTTTCCATGTCTGTGAATCTGTTTGTTTTGTAAATTCTTTATTTTAAATATGTGCATATATGTAAATAAGTTTCTAAAAGTTTTTGTATTCAAGGGGCCACAAAGCTTCCCTTTCTCCATTTCTCTTTTCCATCTGTCTGTTGTCATTTGGGAAGATTTGGGACTGCTTTATATTTGGAGTCACCTTATTTTAGCCAGATATGGCATGTCTCAGCTGAGTTCTTTCAGAGCAAGCATGTCTGGTTTTTTGTTTCCTGCTTTTCACTTGGCTAACTTCTTCTTAGATCTTTAAACTCAGCGTAGATGTTGTCTTATCTCTGCAAAGTTCCTTGGCACTGCTAGTTTGGGTTACTTGCTTACCTCTGTCACAGCACTGATCTCTCTGATTGGTATATTGTCTCCCCTACTAAATTGCTGAGCTTGAGGCCCGAGGTTGTGCTTTTGTCTTGAGATACCAAGAACTTGAACACAGCTCCTAGAACATAGTTGTTGCTCAAGAAATAACAGCAGAATGAATACATGGTGGTTGACTTTTGTTGTTGTTGTTCTTCTCCCTTATCCTGACATATGGTGTCTGGCATAGTGTGAAGCACAGATGAGATGTTGTTCAGTAAATACTTATTGACTTATTAGGAACATACTCAGTTTCATATGCTTCAGAGAAGAAATTAATCAAGCCGTGGGAAGTGTGCATTGAAAGAGAATTCAGGTAGACGAGCTTAGTCTCTGAGATGGTAATGAGGCTGTCCTCTCTCTCCAAATGGTTCCTCTTAAACATCCAGATGAGGGAGAAAGCTCTCTGACACTGAGGCTGGAATTCTCCATTTGGGAGATTAAGGTAAAAGCTTCTGCATAGCCCAAAGGACAGCACTGTGCAGTCTCATGTGAGTATTACATGAAGAGATGGACAAAAGCCAAGTTTAATTACTGAGATGATTGTGATGATAATCCCATTTTTCTCATCCAGTTCACAATCTAGGAAGGGCCCTAATCCAAACATGGTATTTTTCCTTTCCCTGAGGGATCTAAGCATTTCCCTGTTTCAATATAGCTGTGTGGAAAATCTGAAGTACAGCTGTTCATTGAACCGTTTCCAGTGCAATATACAAAGATACTGGGATTGGCAGACTGGAGATGCCATCAGAGATATTGACTGTGATATTGTGGATATACAATATCAATTAACTAACTGGAATTTCTTTTTTGGGTAAAGACTCAAATATTCACATTTCATTTTGCTTATTCAAATTCTATCCCTTTTCACTTCAACAAATCTATTTCCTGTTACCAGCAATGTTTTGCCTTAATATGTATGTGAAGCACTACAGTGGAAGAACTGGGATATGTCAGTGTGCGTGGCATTTAGCCACTGAAATAAACAGCTAGAAATGTTGTAGAGGAGAACTGGCAGAGAATTGGTGCTAGTGAGGGGCTGTTTACACTGGACTTGCAGGATGATGGCGTGGGCACCATGGTCCATTATTGGGTCCTGGCTTGTCTGATTATATACTATACATTATTTGCTAAGTTTGCTGTCAAAAAAGTAATGTGTCTCAGGATTCTAGGTGGGTCTTACCCCCAAATACACTTATTTATTTTTATTATTAACCAAGTGATTATTAATTAAAATGCATTATGTCCACCATATGACCAGTACAACACTCAGTGCAATGGGTGATAGTATGGAAGGACCCTGACCACTGAGTCTCAGAACTGGAGGTTATTTCTTCCATAGCATCCCAGCTTCTGCTGGGACATATCCTGTGTTGAGGAGCTCTCCTTCAAAGCAGCTGCAGTGATTTTTAGACCGTCTTGATAGTTAAGATGTGGTATCAGCACCTCAGGAAACCTCATCTTGGGGAGACATTAAATAATAAAAATATATTAAATAACAGCCAATAATGCAAGATAACATTTAATTGATGATACAGACTGTCAGTGCTGTGGGAGATAGACAAGCAGTAACTGAAGGAAGACCACCATTTATACACGGAAAAGAGAAGGGAACTTTGTTGAGCTTAGCCCTGTGTTTTGGCTAGGTACTTCACTGTATAATTTCATTGATTATCACAGCAATCTTGAAAAGGTAATAGGAGTGATTCCCACTTTACAGATGTTATAACTGAGGTCCAGCTTATAGTTGGTGAAATTGAGATTCAAACCTAGGCCTGTGTGAAATCAAAGGCATGCACTTTTCCCCTCTCTGACTGCCATCTCTCTAAAGTAGGTCCTGTGCTAGATTTTGAAGGTTTCTTAAAATAACTTTTTTTATAAATATGAAAATATACATAACGTAGAAAATTTAGGAAATATAAAAATTATCTATAATGCTACCACTTGGAGATAACTGATCACTGGTTTGGCATATATATGCATACGTATATTCATCTATCACAGATGTTATGCTTACATATGACTAGTACTTATCCATATGTTGTATATTTTTAATGCAAAATCAATATTACTATATATTGTTTGTATTCTTTTTTTTTTTTTTTTTTGGCTGCATTGGGTCTTTGTTGCTGTGCGTGGACTTCCTCTAGTTGGTGCTAGCTGGGGCTACTCTTCTTTGCAGTGCACAGGCTTCTCACTTCAGTGGCTTCTCTTGTTGCAGAGCACAGGCTCTAGGCGTGCAGGCTTCAGTAGTTGTGGTGCACAGGCTTAGTTGCTCCACAGCATGTGGGATCTTTCCGGATCAGGGCTTGAACCTGTGTCCCCTGCATTGGCAGGCGGATTCTCAACCACTGCGCCACCAGGGAAATCCCTCTTTTTCTCTTTATAAAATATGGTGATCATTTTCCTATCATTAACATTTTCTAAAGCATACCTTTTTTTCCATAAATAGGATTTTTTATTGGTAATAAAATCAAACTTTATATGGTAGAAATATCTATTTTTACACTCGAGGAAGACTTAGCAAAGGCAACCAGTTTGACAACACATTTCCTTACTTTATTTTATTTAATTTATTTGTTTATTTTTCATCGATTATTTCTTTCCTTTTCTTTTCTTCTATTTTTTTTACTAAAGCATACCTTTTTAAGTGCTACAAAGAATTCTACCACGTGTATGTGCTATAATTTGTAGCCAATCAATCCCTCATTAGAGGTTAAGCTCTTTACAGCTTTTTGCTATAAAATGTTTATCATGTTTTGATAAGCATTCTTTTTAATTTCAGCTTTATTGAAGTATAATTGACAAATAAAATTGTGACTCATTTAAAGTGTACATCATGGTGATTTGATATACAGGCAGACTTCATGTTATTGTGCTTTACACATACTGCATTTTTTACAAATTGAAGGTTTGTGTCAACCATGCATTGAACAAGACTGCTGGCATCATTTTTCCAACAGCATTTGCTCACTTCATGCCTCTGTTTCACATTTTGGTAATTCTCATAATATTTTAAACCCACCATCAGCAAAAAGATTACAACTCGCTGAAGGTCCAGATGATGGTTAGCGTCTTTTAGCAATAAAGTATTTTCAAATTAAGGTGTGTGCATTGTTTTCTAAGATGTAGTGCTGTTGCGCATGTAACATAGCATAGTGTAAACATGACTTTTATATGTACCGGGAAACCAGAACATGCCTGTGACTCGCTTTATTGTGATCGATATCCCCTCTCTTGCTGTGGTCTGGAACCAAACCTGCAGTACCTCCGAGGTGTGCCTGTATGTACATGTTGAGAAAGGAGTCCCACCATCTAGGTAACTAACACACCCATCACCTCACATTTGTATGTGTGTGTGTGTGTGTGTGTGTGTGTGAGAACATTTAGGTTCTACTCTCTTGGCACATATCCCTTATACAACACAGTGTTATCAACTGTAGTCACCTGTGTTTCACGTTAGACCCTCAGACCTTATTCAACTTAGAGCTGAAAGTTTATACCCTTTTGCTATCCGCTCCTTATTTCCCTCACCCTATCCCTTGGCAACAACCACTTTTCTACTCTGTTTCTATGACTTTGGCTTTTTTTTTTTTCTTCTTTATTTTTTAGATTCCACAGATTAAGTGATATCATGCAGTATTTGTCTTTGGCTTATTTCACTTAATATAATGCCCTCAACTTTCATACATGCTGTCACAAATGGCAGTGCTTCCTTTTTAATGGCTAAATAATATTCCATTATATATACCACATCATTATCCGTCTATCTGTCGATGGACACTTAGGTTGTTTCCATATCATAGCTATTGTGAATAATGCTGCAGTGAACTGGGGGTATAGGTATCTCTCCAATATCCCATTTTCATTTCCTTTGGATGTATACCCAGAAGTAAAATTGCTAGATCATATGATGGTTCTGTTTTTAATTTTTTGAGGAATCTCCATACTGTTTTCCAGAGTGATTGCACCAACTTACATTTCCACCAAGAGTGCACAAGGGTTCTCTTTGCGTCACATTTTCACCAACACTTATCTCGTCTTTCTGATGAAAGCCATTCTACTAGGTGTGAGGTGATAACTCATCATGGTTTTGATTTACTAATAATTAGTGATGTTGAACATCTTTTCATGCACCTGATGGCCGTTTGTAGGTCTTCTTTAGAGAATGTTCAGATCTTCTGCCCAGTTTTAAATCAGATTGTTTGTTTCTTTGCTTTGAGTTGAATGAATTCTTTATATATTTTGGATATTAACCCTTTATCAGATATATGACTTGTAAATATTTTCTCCCATTCCATAGGTTGCCTTTTCATTTTGTTGATGATTTCCTTTGCTTTGCAGAAGCCTTTTAGTTTGGTGTAGTCCCAATTGTTTGTTTTGCTTTTGTTGCCTCTGCATTTGGTGTTGACAAACATTCTTGTATAATTTTCTTTGCACATTGCTCTGATGACTTCCTATCAGGTGTATGTATATTTTAAGACTTATTAAAAAAATGCCCTCCAGAGAAATTATGCCCTTTATACTCTGACTAGTGGCAATGTATGAGAATACCCAATTTCAGATAGTCTCTCCAATACTGAGTAGTATCATTGAAAACAAAACAAAACAAAAACCAGAAGAAAACCCTCTTCTTGACAGGTAAAAAAGTGATCTCTCATAGTTTTAATTTGCATTTCTTTGACTACCAAATAGAGTGAATATATGTTGGAGTTGTATTTGAAGTGCTGCCAGCCTTGGCTCTTCCTCCTCTTCTAAGAGCCATGATGTATGAAGACAAGGTTAAATGCTTCATGTTATTTATACTAAACTACTTCACGACCTGTCTTTTGGCAGATCTCTGACATCTACATTAGTGGTGAATCAGGGGACATGTCAGCTAAGGAGAAGCTGCTCCTGTGGACCCAGAAGGTGACAGCTGGTTACACAGGAATCAAATGCACCAACTTTTCCTCCTGCTGGAGTGATGGGAAGATGTTCAATGCACTTATTCACCGATACAGGTAAATACAGTGGAGTTTCAGTGGACCTTGAGAGGCTTCTTCTCATCTCTAGTTTGACTTAATAATTAGCTATAATGCCACATTTCGCCTCAAGCAACAATCCAGGCTCTCATTCATTTTATTTATTTAAAAAAGGAATATGTATTGAACTCCACTATTCTAGGTACTGGGCTCATATAGCCGTGAAAAAAAAACAGCTAAATTCTTGCCCTCAGGGAACTTACTTTTCGGTGGGGAAAATAGGCAATAAACTAACAAGTGTATGCTGTCATACAGTGGTGAGTGCAGTGGAGAGAAAGAGAGTGATGGGAGTTGTGGCATTTTGGACCGGGTGGTCAGAGGTGGTCTCTCTGATGAGGATGTTGGAGCAGAGTCCTGGATGAGGAGTGGGCTATGCAGATCTCTAGCGTCAGCGTGTTTCACTTGGAAGAAATCACAAGTGCAAATTGTTATTTCCTGAAGTGGGGACTTGCTTGGAGTGGGTATGGAAGATAGGAATTTTGAATGACAGAAATCAAAATTATTGTACTCTTAGTGGTCATAAATACTTGTAGGGAAAATTGATACCTTTCCCTTGAAATCCAGCAAACCTACTATCATGTAAGTTTAGAGTTAGGGAGCACTGGGCTCCTGGAGTGTGATTAAAAATGGGACTAGTGCTCCTCTAAACCTCTGGCTTTCTCTTTCACTCATCCAGTGTTTTTCAGCTCTCAGTTACTTTTAAGAGGGTTTCTTTGTGTGAACTTCTGTGTGCTGTGTAGCTGGGGACCTTTCATGTGCCTTGGTGGACTTTTACAGACCTGATCTGGTAGATATGGAGAGGGTGCAGATCCAGAGTAACCGAGAGAATCTGGAACAGGCTTTCGAAGTAGCAGAAAGACTGGGGGTCACCCGGTTACTGGATGCAGAAGGTGAGAGCTGACTGAAGTTGATGATGTTTGACATATATTCATCATTCCTTCCCCCAGCTGGTTCCTTTGTGCTAAGAAATTTCTTGCCCTTTGTCTCTCAGATGTGGATGTGCCATCTCCAGATGAAAAGTCTGTAATCACTTATGTGTCTTCGATTTATGATGCCTTTCCTAAAGTCCCCGAGGGTGGAGAAGGGATCAGTGCTACGGTAAAAGAATACTTCCCTAAAATACGTTCTGACTGTGATTTGTTTGGGTGGAATGTATTAATTATAATTAGACTGTGTTTCTTAAGCACTCAGTGTACACAGAGCACTTTTATATGGAGCAAACTGAATGTTTATACATGGTTATCGTCCTTGGTCCGTAGGAATGAGTCTACGTATCGTTAATTTTGTAGCGTCCAGCATAGGCTATTCTAGGCATCAGGAAACTGAATCCCATCTTAAGAGTCCTTGAGGAGCTTTGAAACTGGGACTCTGAGCGTTAAACTAAGCGGCTGTGTCTGTGTAGGCAATTAGAGGAAAGGATTTCATGTGGTTTGGGATGGCCTGAGCTACTTTCTCCTGTGCTTGTCTTGCATACTGCTAACCAGAAGGTGTGTGATATCTACCTTTTGGCAATAGGAAGTAGAAGCCAGGTGGCAGGAATACCAAAGCCGAGTGGACTCCCTCATTCCCTGGATCAAACAACATACAATACTGATGTCAGATAAATCCTTTCCCCAGAACCCTGTTGAACTAAAGGTAACGTCGTGGACTTCAATTGTTTTTTATAAATGCACTCTGGGGTGTACGTCTCAGAGCTTGTTGCTTGTGGTATGAGGTGGTATGAAAAACTGAACCAGGTTGCTTGTATTCATTCACCAAATATTAATTTTGTAGGCACTTTATAATCAGTATATACACTTCAAAGAAACAGAAATTCTGGCCAAGGAGAGAGAAAAAGGAAGAATTGAGGAATTATATAAACTATTAGAGGTAAGGAAGCTTATCCTTTGCTGAGACTTGGGGTTTGCTGGTTTGCTCTTTGTTGCTTCTGAACCTGCATTAAGAGCAGTATTCTCATGGTGGCAAGTTGAGCATCACTCTCAGGCTGCTCTTGAAAATCTACCGTAAAGGGAAAGTGTCCGCCACCTCTGTTTTTTAAAGGGCCTATTGGAAAGTGGCATACATTTATTCAGAAATTTTGAGTTTTATGAATGTTTTCCTGTTTCTCAGAGAGAAATTCTTTCCCTAGGATAGAAAGAAAAGAGACTTTCCTTCATTTTTTTTTTAAGTGTACAATTTGATTTTTTTTTTCCTATTAGTAATGTATATATGGGAATCCCAATCTCCCAATTAATTCTCCTTCACATTTTGATTCCTAGAGAATTTGAAGCTGTAGAGATGAGCATTTAACCTTTCCACAGTGGGGGTATGGGAGGACAGGATTTATGGAAAATATAGAAGGCATGGAAGGATTTCAAGCACATGGTCCCTGTACCTCAGAGGTGATTTTTTTGCTCTCACCTAAAGGTGAGGTACCGCTAAAGCGTTGAGTTGTTTTCCCTTATTAGACAGTGGGGAACACTGCTGAATGGCCGGGTAAAGAAGCAAGAAATGATGGATGAAGAATGAACTAGAGCTGGGGACTGAGGGCACGGCTAGATTTTTGGACTAAAAGAATATCTCTGCGTTTTTTAGGTGTGGATTGAATTTGGCCGAATTAAACTGCCTCAAGGTTATCACCCTAATGACGTGGAAGAAGAGTGGGGAAAGCTCATCATTGAGATGCTAGAGCGAGAGAAATCACTTCGACCAGCTGTAGAGAGGTGGGTCCAGGGCCTGAAGGTGATTGGACGTTACTTACTGGGCTGCTTTGAGCCCTGAACTTGGCTATGGTCTTGATCTCATTTTAGGTTGGAATTGCTGCTACAGATTGCAAACAAAATCCAGAATGGTGCTTTGAACTGTGAAGAAAAACTGACACTAGCTAAGAATACACTGCAGGCTGTAAGTCTGACTATTCTATCTCATTTCTTATGTCACATGATTTCCACTTCTCACCCTGTGTTCTAATGGTTGAAGTCAACAGTTAAGGGATCCAGCTTCCATTCTCTCTGAATTGCAGTGGACCCCTTGGCTCCCTTGGACCTAGTGGGTGGGAGCGATGGGAGTTTTCCTACTCTTACTCTCCCTTTCTCTCTCAGGATGCTGCTCACCTGGAATCAGGGCAACCAGTGCAGTGTGAGTCAGATGTCATCATGTATATTCAGGAGTGTGAAGGTCTCATCAGACAGCTGCAGGTGGATCTCCAGATTCTACGGGATGAGAATTACTATCAGCTGGAAGAGCTGGCTTTTAGGTGAGGAGCATGGGATCAGACGGAGAGCTTGCCTTACTGCTAAGGCTCAAGGATCAAGAGTCGCACACTGTAACCTTGTAACCTGGACGTTAGAGGTCAATATGTCAGTGGGCATGCTATAGGTATTTTGGGCAGGGAAATTCTCATGGTAGAAGACAGGTTTCCTTTATTGCAGGCCCTGCCCACTAAGTACCTGTAGGGTTCCCTAATCTTTGTGTGTGGCATTTTATAACACCTCCACATGTTTCAGGGTGACCTGCAGCAGCGTGGTACCACATCTGCTTTAAAACTGCTGGGGTGTTTCAAAGTGATATTTCACAGAGGAGGAAACCAACACCCACAGAGGGGATAGAGGATCTTTGTGCAGAGCTGAGACTGAGAGCCACATCTTTTGACCCTTAATCCATGGTTTGTTCTCTTATATCATCGAGGAGTTACAGAAACTGGTATTGGTTTATTTCCTTCCAGTTAACACTGTAACTTGGCATTTGCCTCAAGAGCAGCTCCAGACGATGAAGCTGTTAATGATATCACCTTGCATTCACAGAACACTTTTTCTTTCTCAAAACACTTTTCCTAATATGATCACTTTTTTATTTTTACCTCATGCTTGTCAAATGGATAGGGAAGATTTGTCTTAAAAAGTACGTTACAGATTTAACCTCTTCTTTCTCTTCTTCCATTTCAGGGTCATGCGCCTGCAGGATGAGCTGGTCACCTTGCGTCTAGAGTGCACAAACTTGTACCGGAAGGGCCATTTCACTTCACTTGAATTGGTTCCACCCTCTACTTTAACCACTACTCATCTGAAGGCAGAACCCTTGACCAAAGGAACCCATTCTTCTTCTACCTCCTGGTTCCGAAAGCCCATGACTCGGGCCGAACTTGTGTCTATCTCCTCCTCGGAAGATGAAGGCAACCTCCGATTTGTGTATGAACTACTGTCTTGGGTGGAAGAAATGCAGGTGGGTGTACATTCCACATGCTCGTGCAGCACACTGAGGTTCACTGGATCCAGCAGCTTGTCTGAGAGGGTCTGTGTGCCTTGTATAGATTCCCTTAATTATCGCTGCTGCCTGGGACCCAAGCCCTCTTCTCTATTAAGTTTTGAAATGACAGGATCAGTTCAGATCCTCAGAATCCTATACTAAATGCATATGCTTTTCTAATTTGAAGCCCTTCAGGAATCTCTTCCCTTCAGCTGACTCTTCCCTCTAAGTGGGAGCTGGTGGGAGAAGTTGCAGAGTCTGTAAATGTCAGTTATCTTTTCTGAAATTCCTTCATTGGCAGAGGAGCTTCTTCTTCACTGTTGTTTTTTTCTTAGTTCTTAAGAGTAAGCAAGACTGCTGTGTTTCACAATTCTAAAGGGCGTTATTTACATGTATTCTAGAATAATGGTTTAAGTACAATTGTCCTCTTATCCTCTAACCCTTTTGTTTTCTATTAAATTCTTCCCATCTTCTAATGATGGATTCCCCATGTGCCAATAAATAAAAACATTCAAAGACAAGCTGTTTTACAATTATCTTCCTTTGGCCAATAGTTGATGGCATGAATGAAGCTTAGTATTTACAAGTATTTATTTCTTGTCTCTGTTCCGATTGTGAAATGAAGAGAGCCCATAAAGAGAAATGCCTAAACTATAAAGTTAAGCATTTCAGCCTGTGGGAACACCTTTCCAGTTAGGAAATTCAGTGATGTATTCCCGTAATACAGCAGCGAGAGGCTGCTTCTGCTGCTATAGGTGGTGGGGTTTAGTCTCCAGCTCCTTGGGGGTGGTTATGGCAGAGTTGCCTGTAAGAGGCCAAGATGGAGATAGTATAGATGTCCTTTTTCCCAGTCCCCTTCCCCAGCTCCCTTGTCCAAACTGATCCTGACAGTTTTGTTTTTCTGCCAACTTAGTAGTAAATTATATTCATATTTTTTCTTTTTTTCAGATGAAACTGGAGCGAGCAGAGTGGGGCAATGACCTGCCTAGTGTGGAGTTGCAGCTGGAAGCACAGCAGCACATCCACACTAGTGTGGAGGAACTGGGCTCAAGTGTCAAAGAGGCCAGGCTGTATGAGGTGCGTGGCATTCAGAATCCATTATGGGAGGCTGGGGTGACCACGCAGTGGGCTGGTGCACAGTGCAGGTGTTCCTGTGGAAAAGAAGGATACCCGTGAGCAGCACTTGACCGCAAGTCCTCTTCGCACCTGAAGCTATTTGAAATAATCTTGTGAGAAAGGTGTTTTGTATTAACCCCTTTTTACTAAATAGAGTAGTGATACTGACAGCTGTCAAAATTAGTAAGTAGTGAATGCAATTTCCAAACTCAGACCCTCTGCTCCAGAAGTCCATGCTCTTTCCACTTCACCATTTACCTGCAACAGAGAGCTAGTAAGAAGAACTATTCACTCAGTGTCTCCTCTCCCTCACTCTTTCTATCTTCCCATTTTAAATTTCAACTCTCCTCTTCCAAAAAGCTGCTGAGTCGTTTGAGGAATTGCCAGGCATAGGTTTTGCTTAGAAACCTTCAGAATTACTGGAAGCACAAGACCTTGAGGTCTGTCAAGTGCACTCATTCTGCTGGGCTATTCCTCACTCAGCGCTGCTCTGAGCTATCAAATCTCACCCGGAGATTTGCTGTCCAAGCTTCTGTTTTCTCAGAGTAACCAATCTCCATGCGCAGACATAACATTTACATATTTGAAATCATATCATACATATGGTTTACTTACTCTTTCTCTAATATATTTTTATTTCATTCCTTTCTTATCAGGGAAAAATGTCCCAAAATTTCCATACCAGTTATGTTGAAACTCTTGGAAAGCTGGAGACACAGTATTGTAAATTGAAGGTAAGTTTTGACCAACTCTTTTTTGTTCTGTTCATGGAGAACGTGGCTCCCTAATTCAGAAAGCTCTTGCTTGGGCCTGTTTTGGTTTTCTGTTTATTAGATTATATTGTTTACTGTGCAGTTGTTCATCTGTGTCATGACATTTTCTCAATTTTCTTAATGGATCAGAAACCATTGGCCCAGAAGGTTTTAAGTAAGTAGTGCTTCTCCTAGTTATTGTGCTTCACCAGAGCAGGGGCTGTATGTGCTCTGAGACATCAAAACTAAAAGTTTGAGACTGACAGGGAGGGGACTCCTCTTCTAGTGTTCTTCATTCCTGTCTTTCAAGATTGTCCAGAGTAGGACAGGCCTGGATCATTCTTTACTCAGGGAGCCCCACACAGGCCTGGCACGTTCTCACTTCTAGCTAGGATTGACACAGGCTCTCTGGGAGTCCTATAGCAAACTTGTACTAGTCTGTGGAGAAGCACCCAGGGATTTAAAAAGCAAGGCTAAATTCATTTCCTCAGCTATTCTTTGCTTTGATGTCAAATGTGCTGTATTCTGCAGATGAAAGGCTGGCAGTCTAACCTTGTAATTCTTCCTTTGTCTAGGAAACTTCTAGCTTCCGGATGAGGCACCTTCAGAGCCTGCATAAATTTGTCTCCAGAGCTACAGCTGAGTTGATCTGGTTGAATGAGAAGGAGGAGGAGGAACTAGCATATGATTGGAGTGACAACAATCCCAATATCTCAGCCAAGAAAAATTACTTCTCTGTGAGTCTAGCACAACAGACCTGTCATATTTTGTAATAGCAGCAGAAGGAGCCGGGGGGGCTAGTCTGCTGAGAGCTTGGGTTTCTGGATTTGCATTTTGCTAGATAGAAATAGGGACCCTGCTTAATGCATCTGATCCCGTGAGAAAGTGTATATGGAGAGAGGAGAAATCGAGCCCTGGAATGAATTTATTTAGAATGCATTTAGGAAGGCAGTGTCTTGGGTGAGGAGAGCAACAGTCTGCACATTGAATCGTTTCAGAAGCAATATAACTTTGTGGTCAAGGTTACAGGCTTTGGAATGAGATAGACGTAACATCAAATTATTATTCCTCCACTTATTAGCTCTGTGACCTTGGCAAGTGATTTACTCTCCCTAGATCTCTGTAAAATGGGATAATAGTAGCACTTCAAAGGGTTGTGTAAAAGGCTAAGTAAGATTTAGTAAGTTAATATAGCAAAGCACTTAACATTGTTTGAGGTATACTCTTGGCTTGTTACAAATCCTGAATTCTCTTCAATTCATTCAACAATTTTTTGGTTTCAATCTCTTGGTTTGTAAAATGGGAAGGAAAATTCAGCATTGAACAATGCAACAATGCTTTTTATTCTTTTCAATGAAAAATATATATAAGTAGGATTATTTTGGGGGGTTGGCCATAAGATCGTACAGAAAAACCCAAATGAACATTTTGGCCAACCCAATATGTGATTCTTCTGAAGTAAAGAAGAAACAATAGATACTATAATACAATAAACAGTCTGTATGAGAATGCAAATTAGGCTACGATAGAGACTTAAAGAAAGTGCTCGGAGAGCATCAAGGAGAAGGGGCCAGATCTGCTGGTGAGGATCAGTACCAGCTGCACAGAAGAACTGGCATCTAACCCGGGTCCTAAAGTGTTAACAGAACGTAGAGCCAGAGGAGGGCACTGCGGCTGAGGGTGTAGTCTGAGCTGAGCCAGCCAGGCAGTGATGCGGATGAGGTCCTGTGTCTGGCGGGTGCTGACGTGAACCATCCACTCCAGCCACGTTCCTTCCTTTCTTGCTTTCAGTCTCATCCCGTGTTCACCCACTTATTCAGATCTGGCTCAGGTCCTGTATCCTTTGTGAATCATTCTCTAGTAATTCCAGCATTTTTGCTCTTCTCTGAAATCCTGTGGCATGTACTGTTTATGCATCTCATTTTGGCACAAACCCTGGCTTGCGGGCTCCTTTAAAGTAGGGCAGGGAACACAGCCTTTTCTTTATTACTACTCCTCCCTTAACAGGACCTATTGAATAAATCTGAATTCAATTTTCAGGAGTTGACAATGGAGCTGGAGGAGAAGCAGGACGTGTTTCGGTCTTTACAAGATACAGCTGAGCTGCTGTCACTTGAGAACCACCCAGCCAAGCAGACTGTGGAGGTGTGTGTGACTTGAAGGTGTGAGGGTCAAGTGCTCAGAGGTTTTTATACAAGCATTGAAATCAGAGACTTAGCTCTGCTGAAGGACCTGGAGGAAGTGTCAGGGATCATGCGTCTTGGGTCTTATCCCTTTTTGCCCAAGCCCCCAAAAGACTTCAGACAGTTTTCATAATAGTCTAAGGAGAATACTACGAGAAACAGCAGAAACAATATTGACTCCTCACTTCATGGGGAAAGTGACTTGAACCATGTTTTTTCTTTTTCTTTCTTTCTTTTTTTCTTTTTGAAAAGTGCTTTCTTTGTTTCCTTTTTTATTTCTTTTCTATTTTTTGGCAGCACCGTGAGGCTTGCAGAGTCTTAGTTCCCTAACCAGGAATTTAACCTGGGCCCTCAGCAGTGAAAGCATGGAGTCCTAACCACTGGACAACCAGGGACCATATTTTTTAAAATAACTATCTAGACAGACCCTCCCTGCCTCTTGGTGTGGTGCCTGTGCCCAGAGAAGAGAGGCAGTGGAGGAAGCCGGGAGAGATTGGCCTAGGGCTGAGTTTTGCTGGCCAGATCATTTAGTTGCCAATAAGTGTGGAAGAGGCCTTTTCAGTGTAACCCCTTCTAACAAAACCATGTTGGATGAAAGACAAGCCTCTGTCTCATGGGAAGCTTTAAGCAGTTGCCAATCAAGTATCTCCATGTATCCTCTGTTGGCCTCTCTAGCATTAGCAAAGGTGTAACTGGAAGAGTGCATTGCACATGTGTAGCAGGTCTGTTAAACCCATGCCCTTCGGTCTGTGTGCCTGGTCATTGCAGGCTTACAGTGCTGCTGTCCAGTCCCAGTTGCATTGGATGAAGCAGCTCTGCTTGTGTGTCGAGCAGCATGTGAAAGAGAATGCTGCTTACTTTCAGGTACGTGGGCTGTGTGTGTGTGTGTGTGTGTGCACACGTGCCGCATAGAGAGAATCAAGAGGGTACTTTTTTTCATTCAGGTGACAGATTGTGTGATTGCATGTGTTGGTGTGTGCCTGCAAGCATGCACATACCAAGGGTGAGGTTAAATACACATCTCTATCAGTTAACCTTTACTGTATAAGTCACCACCCCAAAACCTAGTTGCTTAGAGCAACAGCCATTTAGTTAGCTCAAGATTCCGTGGGGTGGTGGTTTGGGCTAGGCTCAGCGGAAGGGTTTTTCTCATCTTCCCTGGGTGATGCATAGCTGTAGGCAGGTTGGGGGCTGGTTGGTCCCAAATGGTGTCACTCACATGTCTGACGGTTGGGGTGATGGGTACAAGTCCACATGTAAGTCTCTGGCATCCAGTAGGCTATCCTAGGCTCCTTCACAAAGTAACTGTGTTCCACAAGCAGCCAGAGAAGGCAGGCCCAGCTGCACAAGCACTTTTTCTGCTGTCACGTGTATTAATGTGCCCTTGGCTAAGGCAAGTCATGTGCCTCCATCCAGCTTCAAGTAGGGGGAGAAATAAACTCCACCTCCTGATGGGAGGGGCTATAAAATATCAGAACTGGTTTTTGTTTTTTTCTTTAATTTATCACCACATTAAGAACAGACTGCTTGTTTTCAGGTGAGGGTGGGAGGAAGAAATAAGCTATTATCTCCCTGATCATTTTATAATCATATCAATGAATTGAAACACTTGATCACTCAGTGTCTAGGCTTTTCATGAAATAAACCTGACAGTCAAGAGCTGTCACTAGCCAGAATTCAAGCAGAAAGAGCAGTGATTTCTGAGGAGTAAAGCAGGTTAACTCTTCTGTTGGGTTCAGTGGGCTCTGTGGCAGTTGTCACTACTGTTTCCCTGGCATGGCGTTTGTAATCCAGGATGTATAACCAGCGGGCACAGTAAGGTTGCTCTTTTTCCATTACCGTCTTGGTGTTGTAACATATTGAGCACAAGGCACCCCTCCCTCTTATCCTCACAGTTCTTCAGTGACGCTCGAGACCTGGAGTCATTCTTGAGGAACCTCCAAGACTCCATCAAACGAAAGTATTCTTGTGACCACAGCACCAGCTTATCCCGCCTGGAGGACCTGCTGCAGGACTCCATGGTGGGTGTTGCGTCAGCGGGATGATTACTTCTGAGAAAGAGTAAACCCTCTCAGCTGCCGCTGTTTATATCCTTGAAAGCGCCAGGGCTGTGGGTCATTGCTGTAAAGTATGGCTCACACTCAGAGTTAATCAGTGTTGTTCTTTTTCTTCTTTTCCTTTCTTAAGAAGTTGCTAATAAGAGCCCTTTGGGTACGCTATTGAAGTAAGGGCCCAGCCATGTGCCCCTGAGCCATGCAGTGCTCATTGAAGTTTCTCTGATTGTTCCTATTTTAATTCAATAGTTGGAGCTAAAGATGGAGTGTAGAGCACGAAAAATAGGGTTGACGGGATTAGCAGACACCAAATTCTTTTTCACTCTCATGCAAAGGGAATTAAAACAAAACACCAATGAACTAGACCTGAGCCAATTTTTTCCTCCTTGAGAATTTCCTTTTGGTAATAATGAGGTATTTGAAACATTAAAATCTTATTTAGGTGTAATGCAGTATTTGTCCAGTTTACTTAATGTAGTGGTATTAACATTTTAAAAATAGTTTTGCATGTAGTATTTAATCCAAGTCAATTTTACATTTATCTTCTCCAATGAACTATTCTGTCAGGGGTGGTGGTAGTAAAATCACCATCAGACTACGTACATTTACTGAGCATATATTACAGTTGGCAAGAGAGGGCTCAAGCGACATCTCAGATTAAGATGGAAATGTATATGTAATAGGTAAATTACTTTCCATGTGTAAGAAGCCAGGGGGAGTCTTACATTTCAGTAGAAAATTATAAATAAGAGAACCAGAATAATCCAAAACAGTGTCATTTTTTTCGTGGGTGAGACTTGGGAATTTGTGAACATGAGTTGCTTTCTAAAAAGCACTTTCAGGTATTGTAAAGCTATGAATGGGTTTAAATTCAGTGTTTCACCTGAGCAAATAACCTGTGAATTTAATTAATTTGGAATGAAGGGTAAAGACCTGACTTTTCCGATGTTGTCTCTAGACTGTCTCTTGGAGGTACATCAAGTGTGAAGGAGGAATCTAATAATCCTTGGCTATTATCTCCTGCCTCCCACAGAGTACCTTCCTGTCGTAGGGTAACTCCTCTGCAGTTGTTGCCATATCTTCTCTTCTCGAGGGTCGCTGCTCTGTTCCCTCCTCTCCAGGTCAGGGGCATCGGGTTGGCGGCGTCATCGGGGCATGAAGTCACCTGGGTCTGCTCCTCAGCTTGTCCGTCAGGTTCGGGAGCATCTGTCATGGCTTCTGGTTCTTTTCAGAACTTTTACCACGCTGAGCACTTGGTCTCTGGAGCTTGCAATGTGTGGCTGTGGGTTAGACAGAAATTGACATCTTTATTGCAAGGAAACTGAAATGGGTAGACCAGCTCTCAAGAGTGGAACAGTGTGGCTGTCTCCCTGACATATTCCATTCCTCTTTCTTAACTAAGTTAAAGTTGTATTTCTTCCAATCATGCTCCCGGGGACAGGCACAGGTAGTTTATTTAAGCATTTCTTTTTCTTTACTTGCATATTCTTAATTCTTTAATGGCATTTCTCAACATTATTAACTCTTTACTCTCATCACATCTACTTCCATCCTAAGAAAGCCCTCTTCTGGGGACTTTTTATACCTCAAAATGGGCTTGAAACATCCTGGTTAATAGATAAAGGTTACCTTTTACTCGCTAATGGAATTAGTAGTAGATTGCTACCAATTTTGTTGACAAAAAGTTCATTAGTTTTTAAGAAAATTGGGTTTGCAGAGACTTGAGTATTTCAATTTTGCATGAGACCTCTTTCAAATCAAATTTATGTAAGTACAGCACAGCAAGACTTTAAAAGGTAAACCCTAAATCATTTGTCTCGATACCTTCACCAACAGCTTTGGTTTATAGATTGTTGGTTGAAGAGCTAAGATCTTTCTCTGGAAAGTTTGATTCAATTTAAGAAAGTAAAATATTTGTAATAGAGCTTGGGAGATATCATTATTTTTAAAAGTAAGTAAATAAATAAATAAGCATAACTCTAGCTTCTCCTAAGCAGAGACAAGAACTGGCTTCTACCAGTGAGAAATTGAATAATAATAACCACCACAACCCTAGTTATTGTTTTTAACTTCCATGTTCTCTGAACCTTATTTGGCGAAATCCTTTGTTAGCTGTATAGCTGTATTTGGCAGCTAGAAATTCTTTTTTGTTTTATTTATTATTTGCTTTTGCATGTGGCTTTATGGTTCATTGAAAAGGACACAGGGAGAAAGCTGCAAAATTTGAGTGTAAAAGCACTTGGTGGCAAACAGACAGAAGCATCCACTCCTGTTTTCTTTATCCCTGTGTTTCTAAGATGGCTCCACCAGGGATCCCTACTTAACCGAGAAGTGACATTCTCAGAGGGAGTGGAGCAATCAGTTTTCTTTGTTGACGGAGTCTCCCTAGGAGCAACATTGATGTCTTTTTGGTTTTCTTCTCATTTTGTAGGATGAAAAGGAGCAGCTTATACAGTCCAAGAGTTCCGTTGCCAGTCTTGTTGGGAGATCAAAATCCATTGTTCAGCTAAAGCCACGCAGTCCCGACCATGTGCTAAAGAGCACCATTTCCATCAAGGCCATCTGTGACTACCGGCAGATCGAGGTGAGGAGGTGGAAAGTGTACCTCCCGCTCTAGAAGGAGGCAAGGGACAAGGGAAGCCTTCAGTTAGGGTTATGATAATAAGGAAAGGTCAAATGATAGGGTTCTCTCATTAGAACTTAAACATGCTCAGATGTCTTCTATCATTAAAAAAAAATAAGCCTCAACTCTACGATCTAGACCTGCTCCCTGCCTGAGTAATTGGCATCATAATCCACCCATTGCCTAAGTGTGGATAGAAATGGTGCTTTGTAGCAGCCAGGAGCGATCTGTGACTCCTCCCCTCTTATCCCCCACAGCTAGTAGGACTGTAAAGTCAATACTATCAATACCTTGTAAATAAGTATCCCTCAAGTGTACTTTCTGTCCCTGCTGCTACTACAAGTTAGATCCTAAGTTTCTTTCACTTGGGTCATTGCATCAGCCTCCCCATTCAATGCATTCTTTATCCTACCACCAACATGATCTTTTTATAAAATTATTATTAATTTTGGCCGCACCTCATAGCATGTGGGATCTTAGTTCCCAGACCAGGGATCCAACCCACACCCCTGCAGTGGAAGCGCAGAGTCTTAACCACTGGACCACCAGGGAAGTCCCACATGATCCTTTTTAAAAAAAAAAAAAAAAAAAAAAAATCACTCCCCCGCTTAAGTCCTACAATAATTCCCCATTTCTGTTCAGAAAGTCTAAATTCCTTGATGTGGCTTCAAAGTCCTGAATAATCTCTTTACCTCTCTAACCAAGACCGGGTCTTGTGCCTTCCATGCATTCCCTGGTAAATTGCATTTGTCATAGTGTTGTAACCAAATACCACATCAGAATATGTGGAATATGGACCATGTTTGTTGGCTTACCATTTTACCATTTTTATCTCTGGCCTAGCACACTTCCAAGCACATAGTGGGCTCAATAATATTTGTTATATAAAGGAGCAAATGACTGTACTTTTCTTTGTCTCAGTATTTCTGTCTATAAAATAGAGATGACTGTGTTGGTTACTTGTCTCCCAAGAGAAAGAATTGGCAATTTCAAATGCTTACACATTTCAGGGATTTGGGTGGGGTGACAGGAAGGGAGCAGGAAGAAGTATCACAAGTGCAAAGTTGTGAGTATTATGTCCCTTTAATTTTTGCCCTGTTGGTTGTAGGTACAGAGAGATTGCTCTTGGAGGTCTTACAGTCTCCTTATAACTTTCATACACTGAGTTACTTGACATGTGACAGGCATTTAATAAACACTCGCTTCCTTGATTTATTTCATGTCACAGCCTTCCCTGGATTGTATATTGATACACATCATCTTTTGGTCCAAATCAGAAAGTCCCTAATGGAAGATCTCCAAAATGAGTTTTTCTTAAGGATTTCATAGCTTTTGGATCAGGCATGAGGTAATAATAGTTATTGGTTTATCCATTAGCAATGGTTTGTAAATTTGTCTCCTCAGATCACTATTTGCAAAAATGATGAGTGTGTGTTGGAAGATAATTCACAGAGGACCAAGTGGAAAGTGATCAGCCCCACAGGGAATGAGGCAATGGTGCCGTCAGTCTGCTTCCTCATCCCCCCACCCAATAAGGATGCCATTGAGATGGCCAGCAGGTACCTCAGCTCAATTGCCACCTCTGCTTTTTGGCTGGGTGAACTGATGGAGGTTATGAGTCTGCGTTTGTGGTTTTGAAAGAGAGACCAAGTTTTGAAGATTCTTCTGGGAAAGACCTCCTATTAGAATATCAAGTCTTGCACTGCCAGCCACATAGTAGATTTTCAGTAAATGCTTGTGGTCAATTGAGATATATTCAGTGATAACTTTTTTTAAGATAATTCTTGGTTGTATTTATAAACAGTTAACTCTCAGAAGTTGATTTTCGTACTGACAGGTAACTTTCTCTTTTAATTTATATTTTTTTGAAGTAATAGGTGTACATATTTTAAAACGTTGAATTATACCACGAAACTTAAAGTAGAAACTAGCAATCACCTCCCCCACCCCAGAGTTCTGCTTCCCAGAGTGAACTATTTTCAACTCTTTGAGCAGATTTTTCAGGTTTTTAATATCAAATGTCTAAATGTGATTATTTTTCCTGTTACTTCTTAATTTTTTTTCAACTTTGGAAATTATCTTTTGACTTCCTACTCTAGGAAATTAACAGTTTTCTACACACAGCTGTAATTCACTTCTCCTTTACCCACCTTCCAAATGTAGTTATGTCATAAATTGTTTAAATCAGTATTTTGTTTATTTTTTTTACATTGTTGTTTACAGCTGAACCATGTGGTACTCTGGGGCAGTGTCGTAAGCCTTACCCAATCATGTCTGACTTCTCTAGACTCACCCTGCTCCTCTACCTGTCTTTTTTTGCCTCCAGAACACTTAATACCGTCCAAAAGATTATAAATTTGTTTGTTGCCTTTCCCCTCCCCTTAGAAGTTCCATAAGAATAGAGGTTTTAGTCTGTTTTGTTTACCTCTGTATCCTCATCATCTAGAGCCATTCTTGACATGTAGTAGGTACTCAGTAAATGGTTGTTAAAGAAAAGAATGAATGAGTTAGGTGATTGAATATATGTATGAACAAATTATTTTGTTTACTTTCTTGTATAACTTTTATTTCTTTGGAGCTGATAATTGTTTTGTTTTTAAGTTTATTTAGTTGTCTGTTTGCATCTTATGTATTTATTCCCAAACTCTTGTATTTTACTGTAAAAGGCTTCTTAGAGTGGCCAAACATCAGGTAATTTCAAATTTATTTTCTCTTAGAAGCGTCTCTTTTGGACCGTTCTATCTTCCTTTTCCAGTATGGGCCTGCTTCAGTACTGCCTCTCTGGCGTTTCCCTTCATCCTCACCCTGAAGATTCCCTTTACCTCTCTTCTGTGTTGGCCCCTCTGCTTCCTAGATTCCAGGTCTTATTTATGAGTTTATTCCCTGGTTTGGGAGAGTACGCTCTCTAGTAGCTTGATGAAAAAAAGTGCAGGAGAAGTGAATTATTTGAATCCTATCATATCTCAAAATGTCTTTCTTCTCCCTTCATAGTGAATTGGTCAGTTTCAGAGTTCTTTTGGAAATTCATTTCACTCTGAACCTTGAAGTCACTTTCCCACTGTTTTCTAGCTTCCAGGGTTTGTTGTGAGAAGTACAGTACAGTTTTTGTTCTTAGGTTTATGTAACTGTAAAATTCTCCCTTTGTAGTGAGCAAAACTGTCATTTTCACAAAGGCATAGAATTGTGTCCTCTACCACAGTTGTGATACAGAACAGTTCGATACTTCAACCTTTTGAATGAAATCTTTCTCTCTCTGAAGATTTTAAACTCCTTCTCTCTGTCTTTAAACTTTGAAGGGGATGCTGTGTCTTCAGGTGAGCCTTTATTGTGCTAACCCTGAGCACAGACTGGCAACTTGTATCTTTCAGATCTGGGGAGATTTTTCTTGGACTATTTCTTTATTTCCTTTTCTATGTTTTTTCTGTTCTTGCTTTTAAGAACTCCCATTTGTCAGATATTGGACCTCCTGAACTGATTCTCTTATTTTCTCTTATTTTCTTTCTGTTTTTTATTTCTTTGTATTTTTATTCTTCTTTGAGGCTTCCCAAACTTTTATTTCAACCTTATAATCATTTTAGTGGGATTTTTGGGAAATGGAAAGATAAACTAATGGGTTTAATTAGTTTGACATCCTAGCTTCTAGTTTTCCACCCTGTTCTTTATATCTCACATTTCTTAGCTTGAAGAAATTCAACATAACTTGGGGTGTGCTGAGTGTGTCTGTGTATCTGAGTTTGTAAGTCATCCAGAAGTTGAGATTGAATTAGGCATGGGATATTAAGAAAAAAATCTTCTCAAGCCCTTCATGCTACAGTTTCCTTTTATATGCCAGGTGACCTTCTTAAATTGCTATTAACTTTTAAACATTTTAACCCTTTTGTAGAAATATAGAACACAGCAAATAGCTTTTTAAGTAGCATTGTCATTTGTCAACAATTTCAAATGGAGTTTATTTTGTCTATTTTTCTCTATCATTGCTTTCCCTGGTTATTCCTCTCTTTAATTTCTCATCATTCTCATTATCATTACATTCTCATCATCATTACATTCAAGCAACATTCAGGTAACATAACTTCTCACAACAAACCCTGGAAGCTAACATTCTCATCATCATTACATTCAGGTAACATTTATGAGATTGCTAAATATGTCCTGACATAATAAATATAGTAGTATAGCAAATTGCTTGAGGATCTCAATTTATTTAGGTCTAAAGATTCCTGTGTTGTTAGTATTTGACTTGTTGCCTTTCTCTGCTCAGCATATAAGCTCAGTTCTGCTAAGGCAATCACAATTTTTTTCCTTAGAAAGTCTCTAGTGTGGAGCTCAAGCCTTAGAAAAGCTATAGCTGGGTTCTGTGTTGTTCGTAGGGTGGAGCAGTCTTATCAGAAGGTCATGGCCCTTTGGCATCAGCTACATGTTAACACCAAAAGCCTCATCTCCTGGAACTATCTGAGGAAGGACCTTGACCTTGTAAAGACCTGGAAGCTGGAAAAGGTAATTATGACAGCTTTTCCCCAGG
Source organism: Hippopotamus amphibius kiboko (assembly GCF_030028045.1). Classification (NCBI taxonomy): domain Eukaryota; kingdom Metazoa; phylum Chordata; class Mammalia; order Artiodactyla; family Hippopotamidae; genus Hippopotamus; species Hippopotamus amphibius. The sequence continues at coordinate 31,406,800 of NC_080186.1, forward strand.
CTTGTAACCTGTTGGCATGTGTTCTCAGAAGGAACTTTTTTCCATTACTGTGAGACTCCTACTCACTCAACTGGTATAAAATAGAGTCAGGGATACCATTTCAGGGTTAGGGGCTTGAGGATCTTAGGAACTAGAAACTTTTTCCGAAGTGTGTGGAGTAGGGGAATACTGGTGAATTAACCATCATTAAGGTTTACATCCAAGAGGGCACAAAGAGTGCTTCTGAGATGCTAGTAATGCCCTGTCTCTTGATCTGAATGCTGATTTCATGGACAAATTCAGTTTGTGAAAAATCAACATTTATAATTATGGTTTGTGCCCTATTTTGTATTACATTCCCATTCCATTGAAATGTCGTCTGGCTTTTTGTCTGCAGCTCCGCTCCTCAGCACCTGGGGAGTATCACCAGGTTATGAAGAACCTGCAGGCCCACTACGAAGACTTCCTGCAGGAGAGCCGTGACTCGGCGCTCTTCTCAGTGGCAGATCGTCTGCGCTTGGAAGAGGAGGTGGAGGCTTGTAAAACCCACTTCCAGCACCTGATGAAGTCCATGGAGAATGGTGTGTGCCTTGGGAAGAGGGGAGGAAAGTAGAATGAGAGCCCTGAGAGTACCGCTAGACCCTTCATATAAACTAGAAAGTATCATTACCACCTTTTTACTGCTTGAGTTGCTAAAAAACTCGAGATAGAGAAAAACTTATAGAGATGAATTCTCAAAACGAGATCATGGAAGAAGAGGCCATATTTCGTTCATTATTGCTAATCAACCTAGCAATTTTCCTGTGGAAAGTTTTCCTGTGGAAGTTACATATTTGGATCGTTAAAGATTAGTATATAATGCACAGAGTTTGGGAACAGGCAGAAAGTTCCCCATATAATTTCGATTAATAGGTCTGCTGGAACCAGTGGTTCCCTTTGTCTAAGGGTGAATCTGTTGTGCTCAGGTTTGCGGATCTCAGTTGTCGTGCTTAATGGTCTTCTGTGCTTGTGCATTCACAGAGGACAAAGAGGAAACCATGGCCAAGATGTACATTTCAGAGCTGAAGAATATCCGGCTGCGCCTGGAGGACTGTGAACAGAGGCTAATCAAACGAATTCAATCCCCAGCCAGCTCTAGGACTGACAAAGATGCCCGGCAGGACAATGCGTTAAGGATCGCAGAACAAGAGGTAAGTGCTAAGAGCAAGGGGTGCTGGTTGCAGAGTAAACACTTTCAGGGTGAATCTGAGGGCGAGAGAGTATGGATCCTAAGGAATAAGGCCACAGACTCATGGCAGTCCTACTCCAGAATTCTTCCCCGCAGCCTGTAGATGCCTTTTACCCATGGGAAAGCCTGGTGTCAGCTCCCAGGATGTTGCTGAATGTTGATTAGTTTCCTACACAGTTTGGCAGGCAGACCCTGGCAAATTGTTCTAAGTTCAGCTTTTGGGCTACATAATTTAAGACTGCTTGGTAGAGATGCTGCTCTCTGCTCTGTCCCTTATATGCATTAATATGTATTATATTCTGTGACATGATTACTGTCAGTCACATGACTCCAAAAGTAGTAAGGAAAGACTCAGATTCTACTATGGGCTCTGACGCACACTTTCTCTGTGACTTTGAGCAAATTAATTCCCAGCATGAATTTTCCTTTTTTATAAAATGGAGATAGTAATATGAGTCACCGAAGTAATTTTGAAAATTAAGTGATACAGTACATATCATAAGCTTCCTGGAAAAGTAAAATGCTATAAAAATGTGGGGTCGTATTCTTGACATAAAAGCAGCAAATACTAATTGCTTTATTAAGTTTTCATGGGCATGCAAAGAACGTAAGCCAGAGCTCCTTGCTTTTGGCTTATAGTGTAGTTAAAGAAGAATAAAAGGTTAAAGTCACAGTTAGTGACACAGTACAAGAGATGTCGTAAGATAGCACTTACTGTACTTCCAGATTTCCAAGCAAACATTGCTGTAGGAATGTGGAGTGTTACTGGAACATTTCTGCTTGGGGTGGGATGAGAGAGCTCTATGAAGAATGTTAGATTTGACCTGGGAGCTTAAAAGAAATGGAAAGGAATGCCTAATGAAGAGCTGTGAGTTTTCTCAACTTTCTCAGTAATTCCTAAGCCTGAGGAGGAAGATGTGAGCCCAGTGTAATTTTTTTTTTTTTTTTGGTCAAGAAGGATCTAATGAGGCGTGTCATGTGAGCCTGTAATTCCCATATTAAAGTTTTTTCACTTTTCTGTAGTCATTCAAAATCTATTTGTCCCTGCAAAATAGGACATACAAAGAAATACAGGTTAATATTGAGCTCTTCTAAAGGATCTCTTTTAAAAAAAATTTTTTTTTATTTTGAAATAGTTTCAGATATAGAGAAAAGTTTTTATTCTCACTTACCCTTCACCTAGTTTCCACAAATGTTAACATTTTTCTACATTTGCTTTATCATTTTCTTCTACATATGTATACATAACGTTGATGATAACCTTTTTTTTTTTTTTGAGAGTAACTTCCAGACATGGTGTGCCTTTACCCCTGTGTAGTGCAATGTGCATTTCCAAAAGCAAAGATAGTCTCTTACATGACCGTGGGACAGTGATTGAAATCATGAAGTAAACATTGATATAATACTGTTAGCAAAGACCTTAACTAAAATTTCTTCAGTTAATAAATGCCTTTTTGAGTAGTACCTGCACCCCCATAATTCCCTGCAAGAAAATAATATTTTTGTGTAGGATTCAGTGCAGTATCCCACATTATGTTTAGTTGCTGTGTCTCTAGATTTCTTAACCTGAAACAATTTCTTGATTGTCCATCTATCATGAGCTTAACATTTTTGAAGTGTGTAGCCCATTTATTTTATGGAATGCCCCCCTATTTGTATTTATCTGAAGCTTGTTCAAGATTAGATATAGGCTACACATTTTTGGCAGGAATACAGAAGTGATAGTGTGTCCTTGGTGCATCCTATCAGGAGGCATGTGATGTTGGTTTGTCCCGTTACTGGTGATAGCTTTTATCACTTGTTGCTATTTTCCCCATTGTGATTACTAAGTATCTGGTGAGAGATACTTTGAGACTATGTAAATATCCTGTTCTACATCAGACTTTCACCAACTAGTTATAGCATCTATTGTTAATTCTTTTTTTTTTTTTTTTAATTTATTTATCTTATTGGCTGTGTTGGGTCTTTTTTGCTGTGCGCGGGCTTTCTTTATTTTAGTTGAGGTGAGTGAGGGCGACTCTTCATTGTGGTGCACGGGCTCCTCATTGCCGTGGCTTCTCCTGTTGCGAAGCACAGTCTCTAGGCACGTGGGCTTCAGTAGTTGCAGCACACGGGCTCAATAGTTGTGGCTCACGGGCTCTAAAGCACAGGCTCAGTAGTTGTGGCGCACGGGCTTAGTTGCTCCGTGGCATGTGGGATCTTCCTGGAGCAGGGATTGAACCCGTGTCCCCTGCATTGGCAGGCGGGTTCTCAACCACTGAGCCACTTAGGAAGCCCCTATGGTTAATTCTTGACTGAATTAATTGTAACTTTTGCAAAAAGATTTTCTAATTCTGTCATTCCTTTTACATGAAAAATTTTCTATTCTCTCAAAAGGGAAGAACTTACTTCCCCTGTTCTCTCCTTTTTTTCCTTCATTATGTCAGTATGGACTTATGGATTCTTATTTTAGTTCAGTGGTTTGTACAATAATTTGCTACTGTCTTTATTTTGATGTTCAAAATTTCCCAAATTTAGCCATTGGGAGCCCCTTCAAGCTGAGTCCTATGTTATTTCAGCATGCCCTCATCATTCTTTGAGTGCTTTCTTATTTCTCAATGAAACAAGATATTCTGGGTTCTTCTTGCCTTTACCAGCTCCAGCTCTAGAATCAGCATCTCTCCAAGGAGTTTTGCTTCCGTTAGGTTCCTTTATGTAGAAACCAAGATCGGGTACTGAGTGTGCTCATTTTTATTGGGGTGTCTACTTCTAGGCCTGCTCAGCAGATAAAGCATACACATGACCGCAAATTCATATGTATCTGTTTCCATCCAGTTCCAAACGAATACCTCAGGGCTTCTTCTACCTTTCCTTTTTCCATATTTGTAACTCCCCCAAGACTGAAAAACCTCCTTCACATTATCCACAGTAAATTTACTTACTGTTCATTTCTAACATGTGCAGAGAATGGTTTCAGAACTGCTAACTCATAGTATTACAAAAAGCAAACCTACTAAGTAAAGGTTAATGTAATTCTTTTTGTCTTTATCCTGAAGGTATGTCTGTAGTCAATTCTGTGTTCAGAAATTACTTGTTTATGTTATTTCCCTTGCTCCCCCTGCATTGCTGTTTCCCAGTTTATCCCATCATTCTCCTATATATGGCATTTGGTTTGTTTCCATTATTTTGCTGTTATAAACAAGGACTTGTTTCTAACTCCTTTGTTCAATTTTATCTCTGTGTTTGTTGTGTATCTTGTTCCTGACAGCACACCAAGGAGGATTTGCAGCAACTGAGGTCAGACTTAGATGCTGTTTCCATGAAATGCAACACCTTTCTCCATCAGTCCCCATCTGGTTCGAGTGTCCCGACTCTGCGCTCAGAACTCAATCTGCTGGTGGAGAAAATGGACCATGTATATGGTCTTTCCACTGTCTATTTGAACAAGTGAGTAAGCTGAGAATTTGGGTCCAGAGGGCACTGTTTTCCATTCAGATGAAAAAACAAAGTGCCTGGAATGTTTCGTGAACAGTTCAGGGAGAGCACAGGTCTTGAAGAGCTTGTACACATACAAAGATACCTTGGCTTTAGTTTCAAATAACATGGAGTGGGTTCATTTGGGCTGCAGTGAACAAATGCCGGGAATATGGAAGGGGAGTTGATTTACAGTTTTAGGACTGTTTTGAACCTTATTTCTGTTTTTTTTCTTTTTTTAATTTTGTTATTTATTTAGTCTTCAATGCTGTACATGGGTATGTGGGATCTTCCTGGAGCAGGGATCGAACCCGTTTCCCCTTCATTGGCAGGGGGATTCTTAATTACTGCACCGCCAGAGAAGTCCCTCATTTCTGTTTGATTAGATACCTCTTTTTAAAAGAAAAAGGGGCACTAAAGAAAGAAAATTTTTCATCTAAACTAAATATTAGGCTTTGAGGGTCTTCCCTCTACCCACCCATCCCTTCCCATGACCTTGAAGAACTTAGAGTCTTCATGGTATTGAGTGGATTTCTGGCCTCATGCCTTTTTTCCCATGAGACCACAGTGTGCATGTGTGTGTCCCAGTGCCACCCAGAACTTTATTTTTAATTGGCTTAAGTTGTCAGCACTATACCATGCTTTCTTGTTTTTATGAAACCCTGTCATCATTTTGTAATGGCACAGTTGATTTTGACGGCTACATTTGGTGAATCCCTCTGTAGTGCTCCAGATCTGTAGCTCAGCTCTTAAAATGTGTGTATTAATGGAAGTGATTTTATCCTCACAGGCTAAAGACAATCGATGTTATAGTGCGAAACATCCAGGATGCTGAACTCTTAGTGAAAGGTTATGAAATCAAGCTGAGTCAAGAAGAAGCAGTACCGGCAGATCTCTCAGCTCTGGATTCCCATCGATCTACATTAAGGGTTGGTTGTTCTGAGTTCTTAGGTTGCCTTAACATATCCATTGCTTGGGGTTAGCAGAGAAATGCAGTTTTGGATGGCAAGACACTGATTTATGTTCACATTCAAGTTAGGCAGAATATCATATTTAATATCTTTTGATGTGGGTCCAAAGAAGAAAGGATTGAGAAATATGTCTCGCTAGAAAGGGGAGAAAGAACTATGCTCTTCTATTTATTTTTTCCCATTTCTCCCCAGTAAAGTTATAGTTTAATTGGATACAATCAATGATTGTGCTACAGATTTGTGAATCACTTAGCTGTTATCTCCTTTGATTCTCACAAGTAACTCTGTGAGGTAGATGGAGAAGGGATTTTTGTCTCTATTTACAGATAGAATACCAAGCTTCAGTTTAGCCAAGCGACCTATCATGGTTTCATAGCTTATAAGCAGTAGAACCAGGTTTCAGACACAAGTCCTTTGCACATCTCTCTGTACTGTTCTGGCTGCCCAGTGTGCATGAGGCCTGTGGAGGCATTTCTGGCACAAAACAGTATCGAGTCTAGGTTCTGAATCACAGATGTAATATGGAGCTGCCTGTAGACCACATCCATGTTTTCTACCTTAATCTGAATCCTTTTTAGCATGGAATATATTTAACCTGTTGCTGTGCTTGTGTTTTTATAGCACTGGCTTAGTGATGCTAAGGACAAGAATTCAGTGTTTTCAGTCCTGGAGGAGGAAATTGCCAAGGCCAAGGCAGTGGCAGAGCCGCTGGGTCGTCTGACCCCAGAGCGAAACCTGGATCTGGAGCGCTATCAGGAGAAGGGCTCCCAGCTGCAGGACCGTTGGCACCGGGTCATTGCCCAGCTTGAGACCCGGTAAGTGGTGGCCCCACCCTTTTTTTTCTTAGGGTTCAGGCACTAGGTTTTAAACGAAAATGGAGTTATTTCTTTGTATGCTTGTTTAAAGGCAGGAATTGATAGGGAGGGGTAGAAATTAAGTGGCAGTATACATTCTGCACAACATAAGTGACAGAAAGTTGGGACCACCAACCCCAAAGCAGTCCTGTGGCTTGCTTTTGGGGCACAGTGATGGTCCTATTAGCAGTGCCTCTCCTATGTCCCAGGTCTTAACACATTTAAGCCATGATGACAATAATGTCTTAGAATATAGGCTGGAAAGGTGACTTAGTGATCTTTTCTCAAGGAAAAAACCTGAGTTCTAGCTCCTGTTCTACTAGCTTTGAACTTTTTTTTTTTTTTTTTTTTTGGCGGCGGGGGGGGGGGGGGGCTGTGCTGTGCGGCATGTGGGATCTTAGTTTCCTGACCAGGGATCGAACCTACGCCCCTGCAGTGGAAGTGCAGGGTCTTAACCACCACCATGCCAGGAAAGTCCCTAGCTTTGAATCTTAATATGAGTCATTATTCACAGTGGGGCTTTGCAAAATTTCTTCCTTTCTTTTCATTTGCTAATTTAGTAGTTTTTATCTGTTACTTGAGGGTCCTGCTTTTGATGACTGATTTAAATAGGAAAGACATGAAACTACCTATCTAAGGCTAGGCTAGTTAGGAAAATATATAGAAAGAGGAGTTATAGAAACTCATGTAAGTTTGGATTGATTCTCTATAATTGAATTACTATCCCAGGGCTAGACTAACAAAAGTGGTATAAGAAGCTGTGACTGGAATTAACAGTTAATAACTGCTATTTTTCACCCACTCCACCTCTACTTTTCTCTCCAAGAAATTACAGTGATTCATAGATCATAGCTGGAGTGCTCTGACAGGTAATCTGTCATCAAGAGACAAAAGTGTACAGGCAGTACTACCTTTTGGCAACCCTGGTAATCTTTGGCAACACAGGTGAAAAATTTGACAAGGATTATCATGGGATGCCAGGCCCCAAAGCAGTTTCCAGGCCTAGCAGGGCATGACTGGTTTCTACTCACTTTTCACCCCATAGTGTAGTGAGTACTTGCATAGTTCCACTCAGTGTTGCATTGCTGTTCCCTCAAAATAAAGATGTATCCTCTGTGGTCAAACCCAACTGGAGGCATGGGCTAAGGAGCGAATTGCCTCATTTACGTAATTGTATTTATAGCAAGATATCTGATAGCAGTATCCCTTTGCTTCTGCAGCCAGTCTGAGCTAGAAAGTATCCAGGAAGTTCTGGGAGATTACCGAGCCTGCCATGGAACTCTCATCAAATGGATCGAGGAAACTACTGCCCAGCAGGAAATGATGAAGCCAGGCCAGGCTGAGGACAGCAGGGTGCTATCCGAGCAGCTCAGCCAGCAGACGGTGGGTGCCCAGTGAAAGCTGCAGGGGGGAAGCTAGCTCATCATAAAGATGTTGTTATGCTGGCAATTAGCTTCCCCCCAATGTTGAGACATTCTGAGCTCCTTCTTCTGAAAAGGGTTCAAGGGTGGTCTCTAGATACTGGTTTTGCATTTAGGCTAGATAACCTGTAAGGCCCCTTCCAATCTTGAGTTTCTGTGAGTATATTCTGAAACTACTAGATGGGCAGAGTAAAATTATCTTGCTTTATTTTGTTTCTCGATATTACATTTTGTTTTGCTAGGATTAGAATCTAGGGGCATGAAAACCCATGGAAAGCTATGAGTGGAAGAAAATTATTTCATTCAAAGCAGTTTTTTTTTGTTGGTATTTTGGGTTTTTTTGGTTTTTTTGGCTCCCTCACTCAGTATAACTTAAACAAATTACTTAATCTCTTAGAATTCTACTTTCCTCAACAATAAAATGGACATAGTTCTTTATCTGTTCAACTGCCCTCATAAGGTTTTTGTAGTTAGCGTTAAATGAAATGATACATGTAAAATACTTAGAGCAGTGGTTTTCAAAGTGTGGACCACCAGACCAGCAGCGTCAGCATCCCTTGGGAACATGTTCTCGGACCCGAACCCAAATCTCTCGAATCAGGAACTCTGGGGGAGGGGCCCAGCAATCCATTCTTCATCCAGTGTTTTAGGTGATTCTGACGCAGCTCAGGTTTGAAAACTATTGCCTTAGAACATGATTAATGCTCAGCTGTTTCAATGTTGATAACGACAATGACAAGGTTGTGATATTTTGGTTCCCAGGAGCTGTTTGCAGAAATCGAGAGAAATCAGACAAAACTGGACCAGTGTCAAAAATTTTCCCAGCAATACTCCACTATCGTAAAGGTAATGCTACCATATCCCAAAAGGAACATAAATCGTCTCCAGCTTAGGCAGATCTGCATGTCACTGTAGGTTTTGATTTTGGACAAGTAAGCAGAGCTCCTCTGCTCTGTGCTTAAGTTAATGCAGATGTGTGCTTCTCGTGACCACATATTTGGGAATGCTCAGAGAGGTACCAGACATCAGCTGAGATTTGAGGAGTCTCCCATTTAGATGACCCACAGCCTTCTTAAACATACCATGTGAAAAACAAAATGTTTGTTTTTTCTTCTCAAATATGCTTCTCACTATCTTGCATATCTCAGGAAATAGTGTCACCATTTTCCTAGTTGCTGAGGCAAAAAAAAACCCCCAAGAGTCATCCTTAAGTCTTCTCTTTGCCTTAAACTTTATGTTTAACAACAGTCTGGTAACAAGTTGGCTGCGTATTCCAGTAAGTCCTGGATCTGACTCCCCCTCGTTGCTCCCCCTTCCCCATTTCGCTGGTTCACAGCTAAGTGAAGAATCTTCCATAGCCTACTCCAGTACTCTGCGCTGCTCTCTTGCTTCTGCTCCTGCCACTGCAGGCTATTTCCCCACATATTAGCCAGACTCACTTTTTAAGAACATACTGCACATCACAGAACCTCAGACACCACTGATTATAAGCCATGTTATTTTATGCACTACCAAAAAGGGAGAAACTCCACCAATGATGCAAGTGCCAAACAAGACATATCCCAAATTTCAGAGATACTAACGTGTGAGGGAAACATGTACCTTACCATAGCTGAAACATGATAGATTAGATCCTGTCACTCTTCTGCTCAGAACTGTCGCATGGCTTCATATCATACTCATACTAAAATTCTAAATCCTTTTGTAGTTTATGAGGCTTTGGAAGATCTGGCTCCCCACTCCCTATTTCTTTGATAAGGTCTTTAAATAAAAATGATCTGAGGTTCTTCCATATTTATAAGAAGGCATTTGTTTAACATGTGCCTTCCCACTAGAAAGTAAGTTCCAGGGGAGCGAGGTCTTTTCTGACTTGTTCCCCACTCTGTGTATAGCCCTCAGAACAATGACAAGCACATAGTAGATGCACAGAAAATAGTTTTGTAATGAATACATTTCTTCAGTTGGTAACAGAAGACTTGGTGTCACAAAGAATTGAGTTAAAATCCTAGCCTCACCATTTTCCAGGCTTAAGACTTTGAGCAAACACTTAGCCACTCTGAGTTTCTGTTGCTAGATCTACAAAATATGAACGGTAACTACCTCACCAAGTGACTGCAAAGATTAAATGGGATAATTTATACATAGGACAATGCCTCAAACTTAAGATACATTCAATAAATGGTAGCAGGTGCTTTTATTATTGTTAATATTTTATTGTTACTACTACTGTTTTTTTAATAGACTGCTTAATGAACTCATTCAGTATTTTCCTCCTGTCTAGAATTTTCAAAGTGGACAACAGAAAGCAAGACGTTCTAGGCAAAAGGAACTGCATGATCAAAGGCACAGAGGAATAAAATACAATGATTATATGAGGAAATAGCAAATTCTAGCTATTCTGGTATAGCTAGAAGGTGTATTTTACATGAGAAACAGTGATTGTGGAAAATGAGAGGGAAGGTTGAGGCCAGCCTTTGAAAGGCCTTGTTCAGTACCTTTGTCTTTACCATCTAGTCTTGCTCCTCAAAACATGGTCTTTGAACCAGGAGCACTGACATCACTTGGGACCTAGTCAGAAATGCAGGATCTTCAGCCTGCTGCATCAGGATCTGCATTTTAATAAGATCCCCAGGTGAATGTTGATATTTGAGAAGCTCTGCTCTAGCTCATTGAGGGCTTTCAAACAGAGGAACGAAGTGGTCATCTTTTTGACTTAGAAAAGTTATACCAGTAGCAGGGCAGGAAATAAGTTGGAGATAAGATTCTGAACAGGAGAGGAAGAGGCTGTTGCATCATCATGTGAGCTATGAAGAGGCCTGGACCAGGGCATCACTCTCAGGATTGCAGAGGAAGTGACAGGCTGGAGTGGCAACATGAGGAGAGCACTGGTTTAGGGGCGGAAGATAGATTCCAATCCCGACTGTGTCGCTTACCCACTGAGTTAAACTAGGGAAACTCACTTCCTGTCTCACTCCCTGTGAGGTGAAAGGATGTGGTCAGCACACAACAAACTGCAAACTCAGGAGTCAGCAAACTGTGACCCACAGGCTGAATCCAGCCTGCGCACCTATTTTATATGGCCCATGAGAAATGGCTGTAAAAAAAAATCAGAAGAATAATACCTCACAACACATGGAAATTATATGAACTTTAGCTTTCAGTGTCTCTAAGTCATGTTTTATCATAACACAGCCATGCTTTTTCAGTTACCTACTTTCCACGGCTGCTTTCTCTTGCCGTGACAGAGGTGGGTAGCCGTGACCGAGACAGTACAACTTTCAGGAAAAGTTTGCTAACCTCTATTCTAAAAGATCGTCAAAATGCCTTTCACCATTGAAATGCTGTGATGCTACTGCGTGATGTGTGTGAGCTATGAGCCCTGTGTAAATGCAGTGCAATATCTTCTTCCCCCAGGACTATGAATTGCAATTGATGACGTACAAGGCCTTTGTGGAATCACAGCAGAAATCCCCGGGCAAGCGCCGTCGCATGCTTTCCTCATCAGATGCCATCACGCAAGAGGTGAAAGGGTGGGGCAGGAACGTGCGCCACTCTCCTCCCTCGAGGAGGGATTCGCTTGTTGCAGCCTTACAGTATGATTACTGTCAAGCCTGTGACTTCACGAAAACTTCCTCTTATTGTCAACTACTAAAATTGACTTTTCTGGCAGATAACTTACCTAAATTGTTTTTTGTAACCACAGTTCATGGACTTAAGGACTCGCTACACGGCATTGGTGACCTTAACAACTCAGCACGTGAAATACATCAGTGATGCGCTCCGGCGGCTGGAGGAGGAGGAGGTGAGGACAACTGGGTCCTAAATCATCTTGAAAGTAGAATTAAAAAAGCCTGCACCTCATATATCAAAATTTAAAATGCACACATAGCTGATGTCCATTGTTCACAGTAGTCGTGTTCCGTGAAGTCACTGTGCGTACTGCACCAGCAAATACTGAATTATTGCACCCAGGGGAACACAGGGTTAGGTTCCTGCCAGCCTCTGGTCACAGCATTTTGTCAGTGGATAATGCACAACCTGGTTTTATGTGTGTTTTTGTTTAAAAACACATTTTTAAATATATCTTATTGATTCACTAATGTTGAACTCATGGCTGAGAAACTCAACCTGAACAAAGCTTGTTAAGCACATTTTCTCCATAAGGCACATCACAGCCTTCTAGTGAATAATGAGGACTGACTGTCTTGTGTCCAACACTCCCACTTCCAAGTATCTTTGTTACAGAAACATAATAAACTTGAAGAAAGGGATGTGAACAAAGATCTTTAACAAAGCATAATTTGTTAAAAGGAAATGTTGGAAATATCCAAATTCCATACAGTGGAATGCTATGAAACTGTTAAAAATAATGAAATAGATTTAAATGAACTGACAAGGAAAGATATTTGTAATATATTATTTGAGGAAAAAAGCAAGTTGGAATACTATGTATAATTATGATTTCAGTAAAAATAAAACTATGCTGTACTATTGTACCACAAAAGTACAATATGGGCGTACAAACAAGTTTAGGAATATATATACCAAATTCCTGGCGAAATGAGATTAAAGGGACATATATTATGCATTTCAGATTGTTTGAATTCGTGGTAATGAGTATGCAGTCTTTTTGTAATTATAAAAATCTATGTCTTTGCACAACAAATTTCCACATGTTCAACAACTCTTATAAAAGAAATCCTGTTGGAAACATTAACCCATGCCAACTTTGCCTACATCAATTAGCAGAAGACTTCCTTTGTGTCAGCACCTACCTCATTTAATCTCTGTAGATGCCCACCTCTTCACCTGTAAATCTAAGAATTATGAAAATAAGTAAGATGCTATATGTGAAGGGCTTTTTTAAATCAGTAAATAATTATTGACTGCCTATCACATGTGAAAACAGCGTGCTTTTATAGCAAAGTGCTAACCTAGATGTAATGAATTTAGCTATTAGTATCACACAGGCCCTGGTGAGCAATGCTGTAGGCTGGGTAAATTATATTTAACTTGGGGTTATTTTAGCTACTGATTTAGGTAACTTTCATGTCTCTATTTTAGGAACTCTGAATCAGGCCGGTCTAGTAAGACATTGACCAAGACACTGATTTTCTATTTCCTCTTCTAGAAAGTGGTAGAAGAGGAAAAACAGGAACATGTGGAGAAGGTCAAAGAACTTTTGGGCTGGGTGTCTACCCTAGCAAAGAGTACACAAAGCAAAGCTACCTCATCCCAGACCAAAGAATCAACAGACATTGAAAAAGCTATTTTAGAACAGCAGGTGAGTAGAAGGTCCATCTGTCACTTCCTGGGTTGTGTAATATATGATTACTCATTAGGTGGGATAATATAAGTCACATATGGGCCACCCAGGAACGATTATTATCGCAGTAAATGTTAACTTTCAGGACTTAAACTTGTCATCTCATTTGTACTTCTGCTTTCTGCATCACTATATATGGTGGTAATAATAATCTTACCTAAGCTAGGTTTTTCCCTAGGATTTTAAGTTATTTCAAATGACTTTTGATTCTTTAAATTCTTGGGTTCTGAGACTTTTTTCTTCTCCTGCATAGGTCCTGGCAGAGGAGCTGACAACTAAGAGGGAACAAGTCTCTGAGGCCATTAAAACTTCACAGATCTTCATGGCCAAGCATGGTCATAAGTGAGTATTAAATGTGAGGTTGTGGCACACCTGGGGGGCTGGATCTACCTGGCTAAAACTTCGGGTCATGATGAGAATTTGGGCTGGAGAATTCAGGGTGGCAAGAGCCAGATTATGAAGAGCTTTGTAGTGCATGCTGAGGAGTTTGCATTCTACCTGTCAACGATGGGGAAGGATTTTAAACATGATTGGACTTTGTTTCTAGAACAGTTTTATAGAGAATGGATAAACATGGGGCAAGATTAGAGGCCTGAGAGACCAGTTAAGAGGCTGTTCTGATGACAGAGGCAAGAACGACGAGAGATGGAGAGGGGACAAAGATTCAAAAGATATTAAGGATAGTGAACTTACAGGGTTGGTGACAAATGAAAGTTATCAGATATAACTCCCAGTTTCTGGCCCAGGCCAGTGGGTATTTGGTGATGCTGCTAACCAAGACAGCGACCACAGGGGAAGAAGAGGCAGCTTTAGTTTCAGACGTTATGAATGTGAAGAACCCATGGGACATCAGAGGGTAAACCTGATGTGTGTATTCGGAAGTACCTGATACATTATCTATGCCTTACGTAGTTCCACAAAAGATGTCCAGTGGGCAGCTTTTTGTGTAAATTTAGAATTAATGAGAGAAGTTTAAAGTGACAGAGATTTGAGTCATCAGCATAGTGGAAACCATGACTGGATGAGCTTACAAGGGTTCAAGGGCTTCTCAGCCTATAAAGGAAGCCTTAGAGAAGAAAGAGGAAATTATGAGTGATACTTCAGAACCCAAGATAGAACAGAGTTCCAAAAAGAAGGGAGTGGTCAAAAGTCAAGAAAGGTCAAGACTGAGGCATGGCTATTAAATTTGGCAAGCTAGCTGGAAGCTTTTGGTGACTGGTGAAAAGTTGGGGTTGATGTCAGATTTGGAGTAATGGGGAGCACGTGAGGAGGGGAAGGTAGCAGTAGTGAAATCAGACTGCTCTCCCAAGGAGCTTGGTCATGGGAAAGCAGAGAAATAATACAGCAAATACTTAGAGTTTATGATCAAGAAAGAGTTTTGTTTTCTTAAAAGATCAAAGGGACTTAAATGTATTAATGGACTGAGTCTCAAGGTCCAAAAGGGAGAGAGAGATTGAAGTCATAGGAGAGGATGTAGGAAAGGATAAAATTCATCCATGGGTAGAAAGTACAACCTTAAACAGGAGCTGAGACAGCTTTTTCTCTGAGGTCTGAGGAAAAGGAGATTAGAAAAGGTATGGATACAGGTAAATATGCCAGAAGTGAGGTCAGGAAGTGAGAGAATTAGTGCTCAGTGATCTGTATTTTCTCTTTGAAATAGGGAGAGAGATTGTTTGCTGAAAGTTATAGTGGGACCCTCCAAGAGGATTGTCAGGAAGCATTGAAGTCCAGTAGAGGTTGGAAACCAGAAAGACCTCTTCTGTGGATACATGGTTTTAGAATCCCCCCACTAGATAGACTTAGTCTACATGTGGGAACAGAGAAGCCCAAGAGTTTGATTACTCTGGGGCTGGAGTCTTGTTAGGAGAGAGTGCAGAGATGATAGAGAGGGACTGGTTGAGATGGTGGACTGTGGGTCTGGGCTCTGAAGAGAAGAAACTGAAGATGATGGAGAGACCTGATGGATTAAGAGAAATGGAGGAGTCAAGGAAGGTTTGGGAAATCTCAGTAGGTTGATGGATAGTTATAAGATGAATCACAGGATGCAGTCTCAAAAACACAATGTAGAATGAAAAAAGGAACTTGCAAAAGTCACCAGGTTCAAAATGGTGATTACCTCTGGGAGAGAGGGATAGGAACTGGTTTGGTGACAGATACACATTGGACTTTAATTCTATCTGTAGTGTGTTATGTCTGAGAAAAGGATCTGAAGAAAATCTGGTGAAATGCTACAATAAAATTTGGTAAAGTTGGATGGTTGGGTAATGAGTAAATGAGAGTACGTTTTATTCTTCTCTTTTGTTTCTTTAAGATATTTTGTTTTTAAAAGAGAAGAGGTATAGGAGTAAAGAAAGGAAACTAGCCAGGTAGGATTATAATCTGAAGTTATAATCTGATAATAGACTCTTGAAGTTTAAAACTTCAGAACTGGAGTAATTTTAGATGATGGCAGTATCCAAGTTTGCCGTGTGTGGGTGGGGCTGGAGTGGCATGGAGGCCCTTTGGATTGAGAACGTCACAGGACTACAAGCATCGAGTGTTAGATAATTGGTAACGTGAGCATTGACGTCACCACGAATCATGACTTGGTTTGCGATAGACAGGAAAACTGTGAACTAGATGCCAAGGTGTTCAGTAGGTACGGAAGACCGACCAGATGATCCGTCGTGAACAGTGATGAAGGATACAATCCAAGGTGGAGAAGTCATTTTGAAGCAATAGAGGAGAGTTTGGGGCAAGGTTTTTCTCTAAAAGAGCTGTATTGCTTCATCTTCCAGGCTCTCAGAAAAAGAGAAGGAGCAGATATCTGAGCACGTGAATGCCCTGAGTGAGGCTTACCATGACCTTTGTGACGGTTCAGCAAACCAGCTTCAGCAGCTTCAGAGCCAGCTGGCCCAGCAGACAGAGCAAAAGGTACTTTCAGTTTTTCTTTCCAAATGTTGGGAGGGTGCCTTGTGCACAATATGAAGGCAGCTTTGCTGACTGAGAGTCGTGATCACTAGCTTTCCATGACCCGTGTGACTTAATTTTTAACCTCACCGTAGCAGCCATTTGTCTCGTGTTTCTTTACAAGGGTTCCATGATGTGTTGGTCAGTCAAAATCACTAGAAGGCGCTTACGGCTAACCCTTTAGACCTGTTTCGCCACGGTGTGATCTTCCATTTTGTGGCAGACCACAGTCCAGGAGAACCTGAATGCTAGATTATATGTGATCAGAAGGCAGCAAGGTTCCTCCGTGGCATTGTCACTCAAAAGTCGATAGCCAAGGGTTCTGAATATTGGGAAGTAAAGGCCACGAACCTCTTCCCCCCGTACTTTGTTTCTCTATCTACTAAATAAATGAGGAATGTTAATTTACAAAACAAACTGGTGGATTAGCTGCACTGACTGAGACGCTGGTTCCCCTTACCCATAGTCACCCCATCATGTGACATCTTCACCAGCTCCCTCTCATGTTCATTTCCTGGACCACGTGGAAATTGTTAAGTTCCTGCTGGTTGTCCTAAGTTCTTCCTGGATACTTGTGTGTATATGTAAACTTACCATATTATATACATGTGTCTCGGGGATATATGTGTGTGTTTGCCTGCTTATTTCCTATGTTGTGAAGCAATGGCCAAATTCTGTGGGGCAGGCCAAAATTGAAGCTCCTTTTGGCGATCAGATTTGGTCTAGATGATGCTCAAAATGATATTCAGACAAAACGTGCTTTGACTCTGGTCATGAAATTTGTGCAGCAGGAGCTAGAGTTGTAAAGACCACAAGGCAGAACCAGCTGTGATTTATTTGAGAGCAGATTTCCAAAAAGAACGTGCTGGTTTAGCATTCTCTCTGTGAGGTAGCCCACTTCTAATGGCTTGTTGCTTCACCATATATGGGAGTACATGAAGAGTTTTAACAATTGCTTGCTGAGAACATTCAGTTCTCATTTTGAAAGGTTTAAAAAAGGGGAAAAAGAAAGAAAGAAAGAAACAGTCAAGCCGCTGAGCACCACTACATTGAGCATGATGTGTGCCCTGTTACCGTGCGTGTGTTTCATGTGAAGTATTGTTCTGATTAACTGACATCCTTGCTTACAAGTTTCACTAACCCTTTGGAGTTTAAGCACAAATGCACAAAGGGAAAAGAGGACGACCTGTTTGGGGTTCTTTTTTTGCAAAAAACAAACAGTCGCATGCTGGACGCTAACACCAAGCTTACACTGTGTGTGCGATACGGCTGAGCTGCTCCATAAGGCTCTGTCTCTTATCTGCCCAAGGCACACCCTGCAACTCTGGTAAGTAGAAGCCTTTTATGTTTTCTTTGCTCTTCTCCCTCTGTCTTTTTCTGCTTGTATAGGTCAGAATGCCCATGTTTGCTGGGGCTGAAATGAAGTTCTCTGGATTATTGCGCAGCTCAGTGATTCCAGCCTATCCTCCAATTACGAGGGTGTTAGAACAGTCTCTTCTCTTTGACTAGTCTCTAGGCCTTTTTTCAATACCAGCATTTCTGAGACTCCATGAATTCACAGAAGAAACTAGAAGTTCCCCCAAAGAATCGTTTCCTTTGTCATATTGTCTGCTTCTAAATAGTCTTTACATGGATTTTGTAAAAGGAAATTTTCATATATTTCAGAGAGTCACATGCCAGTGGGATTTTTCCTTCAACCTCTACAGACTAGAAAACTAGTAGGTTCACGTAAGATACATTTACCGTATACCTTCTGCGTCAGAAAACCAAGGGAGGATGAAGAGTAACACGTAATATTCTAAACAGTGTGAAGAATTCTCAGTTATTCCATTATTTGAACAAACACAGTGAGATGAAGATGAGACCCAGATCAGATCTGTTTCCTCGTTTGCTATCTATTCTGCATCTCCGAGAGTGTGCAACTAATCAAGCTTGAAATCCTTAGGGCATGTTTTTAAAATCTGGGGGAAATAGGTTAATGATTTTAAGGATTTCCTTACTATTTATCAATTTATTCATTTTTTCACCAAATGTTTCTTTAACTGCTGGTACTAGTCCTGGACATCTGATGCGCAGCGTACCTGCTGTTATGGAGCTTGCTTCTCACTGAGACAGGAGTGCAATGCAGTATATAGGAGGCAAGGAAGTGATTGGCAGTTGCTTCAATAAGATCCTCTGTGGATGAGTTAAGAATTAAATAAGGGTCAAAAAATAATAGTGACCAAAGAGGGACAGGTAAAAGCATGTATAGAAGATGAAGACAGTGAACACTAATAAGAAGTAGAAAGTTGGAGATTAGTAAAAGTGATGAAGTGTTCTAAGTGGTAAAACACTTGAATGATTTAATTTGTGAATAACAGCCTTCTGCGATGAAAAACTTCAAAATAAGAATTCTTCAGAAGCTGCTTTTAGGCTTTTTTGTAAGGGTAATTTTGACAATGCGTAAGGCTTGCCTCAGTCTATGTCCTTAGTACCTAGCTCCTGTGTAAGATGCAGCTCTACTGTGCTTATCCTTCCTGCTCTTCTGGATCTGACTGGGGAGGCAGTTATTAGTGGTTCCAGAGTCAAGGGTCCCCAGTCTGCTCCTTCCTTGACTTGCTGCTTCCAATTTCTAGAGGTAATTTAGCTCAGAGCCATTACCTTGGGAGACACTAGCATTGGCTGCCGAGAGCGTGACTGCCCCTGTTGCTAAACAGCTGCCTGAGTAATATACAGAGGACCATTTACTGAGCTGTACAACAGTCGTGTGGCTCTTGGGCTGCTTAAATCTCTCTTCTAATCCTGTGGACCGATCCTGCTGAACTGATCAGCAGGGAAGTGCTACTTCAGGAGTCTTCTGCGTGGATTGCAGCACTGAGAAGTTGTTCTATGGGGTCGAATTCTCACTTTGGGGGAACTGGTATGTGTCTGGTGATTTAGTCTTAGAAATAGCTGTCCCCTCACTTTCACTGCTTGCTACTTTGTAGAGCTTTTCACTCAGATATGCTCAATGCTACCGTCCCCTGAGTAATCTGTGAACTTCTGGCCATGTTAAACATTCTCTAGTTGAGAAAAATTCTTTTTTAGCATTAACACTGCCAGGCTTCAGAACATTCCCTGCAGGTTGGGGCTCATCCCAGGCTGGGTTTTTCTTGTCAGAATTGGATATACTGTAGTTCTTTGAATGACTCCTTTCAACAGTTGTGCTTCTCTGATTCAGTGTTTTCTTTTTCATTTTTTCTTTTAGGGCTGCAGCGCAGTTGCTGGGGTGATTGACCTAGGCACAGTGGAGATATTTCCCATCTTCAGAGCCATGCAGAAAGGCCTCATTGACCAAGACACAGGCCTTGTGCTCCTGGAATCCCAGGTTATCATGTCTGGCCTCATTGCCCCTGAGACCAGTGAAAAGCTGTCTTTGGAGGAGGGCCTAGCCAGAAACCTCATTAATCCCCAGGTGTACCAGCAGCTCCGGGAGCTACAGGATGCCCTGTCCTTAATCAGCAGGCTTACTGAGAACAAAGGCCCTCTTTCTGTGGCGGAAGCAATTGAAAAGAAAATAATCAGTGAGAAAGTTGGACTGAAAATCTTAGAAGCTCAACTGGCAATTGGAGGCTTCAGTCTCCCCCCTGATGAGAGCTGTATTAACCTAGAGGAGGCTTTTCACCAAGGCCTCATTTCTGGATGGCTTCACTCAGTGTTAGAGTCTCACCTGAGATCATCCAAGAATCTGATAGACCCAAACACAGCTGAGAAAATTAGTTTACTGGATCTGATGCAGAGATGTATCGTCCACCAGGAATCAGGGTTGAAATTGCTGCCTGTCAAGCAGTTGGCAGGCGGAATGGTGAGCTTGAAATCAGGCCGGAAGGTTAGCATTTTCCGTGCAGTTCAGGAAGGGCTGATAGATAGGCAAGTTACTGTCCGGCTGCTGGAAGCTCAGCTTTTTGCTGGAGGCATAGTAGATCCAAGAACAGGACACAGACTTACAGTGGGAGAAGCTGTGAGACATAATTTGATTGACCAAGATATGGCCTGTGCTCTTCTCATAAGGCAGCTTCAGACAGGAGGCATCATAGACACTGTCACTGGGCATAGGCTGACAATAGATGAAGCAGTGAGCAATGATCTAGTAGCTGCTAAGACTGCCCTTGTGATGCTGGAGTCCCTTTGGTCATTCATGGGGTTGCTATGGCCTGAGTCTGGAGAGATTCTCCCAATTACAGATGCCCTGGAACAAGGTATTGTGTCTACTGAACTAGCTCATAAAATCCTTAGTGGCCGACAGCATATTGAAGCCCTATTTCTACCAGCAACCACAGAGATTTGGTCCTGGAAAAGAGCAATAGAGAACGGTATATTAGACAAAGATCTTGCCAATAACTTGAAATCAGTTTGTATCCCCGATGTGATGCCCCGCATGCAATTAGCAGTCTCTATAGAACGAAGCAAATTGAACACGACTCCTGGAGCGACAGGTGTGCCATGCAGCAAGGGCCAAACTGAGGGGATCGCAAGCCATAACGAGAAGCTGCTGTTTCAGCTGATGACTCACAGCTATGTTAACGTGCGGAATGGACAGAGGCTGCTCCTGTTGGACAGTGAGCTGCTTGAGGCATTAACAGCAAGAGGTGATCAGGCAGGTCCTCCAGAAGTGTTTGGAAGTGGGCATCAGAGACCAGAAAGGCCTGAGAAATTACAAGAATCGGTGAATGTGAAAAGCACAGAAACTTTCTGTGATGGACTGACCGTGAGGCCACGTGAGTTCCAGTTTTCCTCTCAGAACAAAGAAGATCCCGATCAGACAAATGGCACTGAAGCAAAAGGCAAAAAGACCATTGTTGAAACAGAAGGCCCTGCTGCGGAGAACCCTGAACAGGACCATCCTGAACAGGACCTGTTTGCAGGGCAGCAAAAGGTGGGAAACACCAGTGTTGATCCTTTGAAGGTCATAGATAAAGTCAAGTCAGAGTTTAAAAGGCAGTTGTTCAGTACCAGAAAGGAAGACCAAATAGAAGTGTCTACCAGAGAAAATGTCAGCAGAGGACTTCTCCTTAGCGTACCTCCTGAGGAAGCAGAAGATGTGACTTTCGTGGAGGACAAAGATCCTTTGTCTGTTGAATCACCAAAGGAAGAATGGCAGACTCTCAGAAAGACTTCCCTTACGTGTCAGAAAGAACAAGCAAACACACTTGAAATTGAATATACTTTAGGTGAAACTGGAAGACCTCTCATAAAACCCCAAAGCAAAAAGTCAGAATTTCAGGTAGAGGAAACTCTAGTTTCAGTATCAGAACTAAAGTCTGAAAAGGATAAGAATATTCATTCTCTGGGCAAAAAGAAAGCATTAAATAAGACATCTTTGGGTAGAGATGACCATAGACAAAGTCCAGGAGGACTCGACACAGCAGGGGGTAGTATGATGCTGTTAGAAGAGACAGGCGAGGAAGTTAATGGCACTGAAACTTCCCTGTCATGCAGTCATCCTTCAGAATTGCTTGAAGAAGCTACTTTAAATACATTATCTGCACAGTTACTAGAAGGCGGTATCTTTCATGAACAGACAGGTCAAAAGCTCTTACTAAATGAAGCAATAGCCCGAGGACTTGTGCCCAGTCACACCGCTGTGAAACTTATGGGAGAGCTGAACATGTTTCGGGGCTTCTTTGACTCTCAGAACTGTGAGTCTTTGACAACTGAAGAAGTCATTGGTGAAGGTCTGATGGATGAGAAATTGTTACACAACGTCCTCATGTCAGACAAAGCTATAAGTGGTGTCTTAGACCCTCGTACCCACACCCTCTGCTCTGTGAAGGAAGCAGTTGCCGTTGGACTTCTTGACACACAAACAGCCACCAGAATTTTAGAGGGGCAGGTGGTAACTGGTGGAATTGTTGACCTGAAACGAGGCAAAAAGGTTTCAGTAACTTTGGCCTCAACTCTTGGCTTGGTGGACAGTGCTGACCAGACAGAGCTTATAAATCTGGAGAAAGCTTCCAAAGGCAGAGATGCTGAAAAAACAGTTAGGGAGAGATTAATTAGCTTACAAATGGAAACAACTGGAATTATGGACCCTGACAGCAAAGCCTCTTTAACAATTGTGCAGTCCATTGACAGAGGACTTTTGGAGAGAGATGAGGCCATTCAGTTGTTGACAAAGCAGGTGGTAGATGGAGGTATCATTCACCATATATCTGGAATGAGACTTTCTGTTGATAATGCCTTTAAACATGGCATCATTGATGAAGATTTAGCCAAGCAACTCAGAAAAGTTGAGAACTTAAGTCTCCATCAATTCTCTCATCCTGAAACAAAGGAAACTGTTTCCCTCCCTGAAGCTATAAAATTAGATCTCGTTACCCAGGACTTGAAAAGAGAAATCCAGGAAATTCAGGACTTGACTGGAAGCTTTGTAGATCTCATTTCTGGCCAGAGATTGACCTTGGCAGAAGCTGAAAAAGAAGGACTATTAACTAATAAAGAAGTAGTGTCTTCAGGAATGATGAATGCAGTTATAGATCCTGAGACTTACAGAATTGTTCCCTATTCAGAATTAGTAAAAAAGTGTAAGATTGATGTTGAATCTGGACAGAGATATCTAGAAGTAATTCCCTTCTCAGAAATTAAAGATGGAGTGAGTGACAAAGTACTTACATTGTCTCAAGCAGTTAAGCTTGGAAAAGTAGACTTTGCAGCTACACTGAAGATCCTGGAAGCTCAGGCAAATGCTGGCGGAATCATAGACACTGCCACAGGAGAAAGATTGACATTGGCATCAGCTTTGGAACAGCAGTTAGTGGATGAAAACATGGTCAGGAGTATTGCGTCCCGCCAGGTGTTAGATGGAGGAATTATTGACATAGTTAACGGTCAGAGAGTGACTTTAAAGGACGCTGTTGAGAAAAGACTTATCAGCCCTGAACTGGCAGCTATAATCCAAGTAGATACCTTCGAGTCCAGTGATCACCAGGCTCAGATTGAAAAGCAAGGTGGAACTGAAGTATGTGAACTAAAGAAGGAATTTCTAAGAAAGGAAAGGTTAGTTGCTTGCAGTCAGGCTGATGAAATGAGTTATGGTAAAGGAGAAAGTGAGAAATTACTTCAAATTGAAAACCAGTCTGCACAAAAAAAGGTTAAAGTGAAAGTTTCTGATGGGGAACAGGCAAAAAAGAGCAGGGAAGTTTCGTTAAAGGAATTGGAATGCAGGGATCAAGGTAAGAGATCTTCTCCAGATGCTAAAGAATCTTCCAGTATCGTAATTCCTAATGATGGTAAAGGTAAATCATTGGGCCAGGGTTCAGTGACACACCCTCACTCAGAAATTTGTGATTTTAACCCCAAAAAGGTGGCTTATAATACCATGGAAAAAAATACAAAGGAAAAGCAAGAAAAAATAGTGGCACAAACAGAAATTATTTCCCACGTGAAAGAGTTTATATCAGGTCTAGACTCTAAAGAAATGAGGGAAAACCGAGGAGAAATTACTTCAGAAGTACAAGAATCACATTGTGAAACTTCAGGCAAATTGCCGAGTCAGCAGGTTATGCAGAAACCAATGAAAACCAGGGAGAAAGGTAAGAGAGGGAAGGGGGAAATGACTGTAGGAGAAAGTGTTAAAACGTGCAAACCAGCAGTTCTTTCAGAAGAAAACCTGAATCCGAAAACTGGCTTTGGAGATGACCGTCACTCCAATATAGAGAGTCAACCTATGGAAATAACTATAAGTGAAAAAGGGAAAGAAACTGATGGGGAGCTGGGATTTTCTGTTGTTGGTGAAGCTGAAGATTCTTCTTCCCAAATGACACCCAAAGGAATTTCTGTAAGAAAGCAAGATGCTTTAACATTCTTCAACTCTAATCAGGTCAGTGAAGGGGATGCCAAAAATTTAAGCCTCTGCTTGACTTTAAAACCAGAAGAAAATTTATCTCAAGAAGTTACTGATGGGGCCCAGAGTGAACTACTGTCTTCCTTGACCTCAAGACCTGAAGGATTACACTACCAGGAACCAGTTGGAGAAGCCCAAGTTGTGGACACATCCCCAGTTTTCACAACAGACAAGTCTTTCCAAGGAACCACCAGAGAGGAGACCAATTATTATCAAGATTCTTGTATTACTTTTAAGATTAGGGAAACCAAAGATCTGACTTTCTCGTCTAATGAATATAAAGAAAAATCATACCAAGAAGTACCATTTGACTCAACAAGCACTGTTAAATTGGAAGAAATTAGAGTAGGCTCCAAAGAAGTCAGTTATCTGGAATTCTCAGACAGAAAGGACGTTTATCCTCAGGACAACAAAAGTGATCATGAACATTGCAGAATTCTTGAATCTGAAAGAGTAACAACTCAGGAAATAATTGGGGAGAAATTCCTAAAAATGTCACATCCTATAGTTACAGGTGCAGAAACAGGGTCCTTTGAAAGCATAGTGACTCAGGGAGTTCCCAGAGTCTCAGTGTCCCTTCTCCCAGAGAAACTTTCCAAAGATGTATCTCAAATAGAGAGTACAGGGCAACAGGATGCCACCATTAGTCCTATTCCAGAGACCAGTGAAGAAGAGATGGTGCTCCTCATGTCATGCCCTACAATGAAGATGGATGAGAAGACACCACAGGGGAAGCTCAGAGAGAGCCCTGGCAGCGAACAAACCCCCTTCATGACTGTACCTGGCGGAACAAATGTTAACCCAGAGCCCTTCAGAGCCACTAAAGTAAGTTACCCAGTGGGTGTGTGTGTGTAAATGTGTATGTGTGTATATATATATGTTTGTTGTAGCTACTTTCATGCTAAAACTCTTGACTGGATGCTGAGTTTTCTTATGTATAATTGTCTGCAGACATACGCTTCAGGGCAGTAGATGATTCTCTAAGATATAATTTAGTTTATCATCATCTGTTGATAACGTAATTGTTCAAAAATTCGGCAATACCTCTGAATGTCTCTCTGAGATCTGCAAGTGTTTTAAGTTAGACACTAGTGTTGAAGCTAATCTAAAATACTGAGGCTATGGCACCTGAAGTCAGAATAGGTTTGGGAAGCTTTGCTAAAGTGATGCTTATAGATTGATAATTTTGAGCTTCTGCTCCCTGAGGAGATTAATGAAATCACTTTTTTGCCTATTGATTTGAGAAAATTCAGACAAAATAACATATTTTATTTCATTCCACCCAAAGTGTAATAAAAATTTCTATGCTATTCTAACACCCTTCCTGCTTAAAAAGCAGACTTAAAGGAGAATGTCAGATTTAAGTGAATTTTCTTTTGGTTCCATAGAATGTATTTAACCGGCAGCTCTGCCTAGAACACGATGAGAAGTTGGTATCCTATCTGTCTCTATTACGAGACATTGAAATGAGGACCAAACAGATTCAGCCTCTAGAGCTCAACCCGGCAGAGCTACAGGATCTGCTGTGTCAGGCCAAGGTAGGTTCCCAGAGACTTCCTCCAGGCCCGTCAGCTTGGAGAAAATAGAGACACTTCAGGGGAAAAAAACAAAACAAAATGAAGAAAACATGTTCAAAAACATTACCATTTAATGGACAAAAAATAGATTGGAAAAACTATAACTGGAGATCTGTGAAGAACACCAGGGAGTCTCACAGAAACCAAAGCAGAATAGATTCAAGGGAGGAGTAGTCGGCAGTATTAGATACCATAGGGAGACAGTACAGTGAGGACTAAAAGGGGGATGTCGTGCCTGAGAGTCGCTGGGGGCCTCGATGAGAACAGTTACAGTGGAGTGCTGGGGAATGAACTAGGCTGCACTGAGAATAAACAGGAGGTTGGAAGGTGGGGACAGTTAATGTAGGTCATTCTTTCCAGAAGCTTGTTAGTGCAGGCAAGGAAAGAGAGGTAGTAGAACACTAGCTAGATGAGATGGACTGAAAGAGGAATGCTTTGAATGGATTTTTAGGCTGAGGAGGAAGAATCAATAGAAAAGGAAAAGTTGAAGTTAGAGGAGAGAGGAAGTGATGATTGATGGAATATGGTCCCTGAGAACATGGAAAGACCTAGACGTAGACAGCCTTGAGAGGGAGGAGGAGTAACTCTTTCACTGAAACTGGAGACTGAGAGTTGTCACAGGATTGGAGTCACAAGGAGGACAGACATTGTAGAAGTTTACCAGTTCTCTCACTATCCAGAGTATGGCCTTGGGCCGGATGGCTGAAGGGGAAGTGAGGGTGATGCCCAGAAGAACTGTCAAGCTCTTCCACAGCTTGTGTCTGGCTTCTCTATTGAGGAGCAGAGTATTGAGGAGTAGCTGAGTGGGGAAGCTGGCTTGGGATATTTTTATGTTCATTGGTTCCGCCCCCTTGGACACTGGAGTGAAAGAGTTGTCCTTTGATTTATATTGCATAACATTATTTAAAGCATAATGCCACTCTTGGAGAGGCAGCAAGTCCAGGTCTTGGCTCTCTTGCTTATCAGCTGGGCGACCTCAGGGGAAAACAAATTCACATTTTTAGGCACTGAGGCATCTCTCCTGTAAATCCAGGATAATAATATCTACTCTGCCTACCACACGAATTATTGATTGTGAGAACCAGATAAACTAATGAATGCCTTTAAAAGCATTTTATAAGCCCTAAAGCCTGTGTAGGCATGAGGTGACAGAAGAATGTGTTTGCAGCTGATTCCTAGACAGCCAGATTTCTAGTTTTGGCGGTAACTCCACTTTATACCCTCAGGTTTTAGACAAGGAGCTGAAGGATCTGTCCACGGTGGTGAGTCAGGAATTGGAGTGTGTGAATCAGATTATCGTCAGCCAGCCTCAAGAAGTTCCAGCTCAACTGTTGAAGGCTCTAGAAAAAGATGCCAAGAATCTTCAAAAGTCCCTCAGCTCTGTGAGTGACACCTGGGGTTCCAGACTACTCCACCTCCAGAGTGCTGCAGAAGTAAAAAAGGTAGCTTCTCGTTTTTATTCACAAAGGCTCACAAGGTCTGGGTAAGCTTGGAGAGTTTTATCATCTAATATGCCATTTATTTCTTAGACTAGTGTGTTAAATCAGTACGAACAGCTAGAAGGCAAACTTCAAGATCTGAGAGCCTGGGTTGGCAATACCCACCTTATTCTGAACAACAAGGAACCTGACAATGAAGCAGATGCTGACAGCCTGAATCACTGTCTCCAACAGTACGAGGTGAGCGCTCCACCAGTCCTCCAGCATGTTTTACTTGTCCTTTTGAGTTGTATCAATCTTATTTCTCTGCAAGGCAAAGCAGTATCTGTACTTGCCTTTCTTAGAAAGTCTGACTTTCCATTTGAGAAATAAAGTCAGCTATGTTTAGTTTTTTGGGTTATCATACCTCTGGAGCTTCAGTGATTATGATTATTTTTCCTTTCAGCTGTTCTGAGAGTCTGCAGAATGGCCTATGATTATCAGCTTCACCTTCTCTTTATAACTGAGCACCTAGTATCCCATGTTTCTATTTTTCCCAAGATCTAATCCTATGCACACACACCAGTTTTGGTTTTTAAATATTTATTTATTTATTTAGGCTGCACTGGGTCTTAGTTGTGGCATGCATGTGAGATCTAGTTCCTAACAAGGGATCAAACCCAGGCCCCCTGCACTGGGAGCGTGGATTCTTACCCACTGGACAACCAGGAAAGTCTCACACACACTGGTTTTGATCAGCAATCTAAAGCATGGGTTTGCAGACTTTTTCTATAAAGATTCAGATGGTAAATATTTTAGGCCTACGTGACCTGTTTCTGTGGCAACCATTCAGCTCTGCTGTTGAAACATGAAAGCAGCCATAGACAGTACATAAACAAATGATCCTGGACGTGTTACAATAAAACTTTATTTACAAAAACAGGTGGCAGGCAGATTTGGTTGGGGACTGTAAATTACTGACCTCTGATCTCAAGAGATGCTTTTCTTCTTGTTAAACTCAAAGTTGATTCTTTTTATAAGTCAGTGAGAAAAAGTTAAAGAGCCTGAGGTACATTGAGCCGAGGATCCTCCAACATGTGTTCCCCCAACAGTGTTTCTTTTGGTTATACTTAAGATGATATGAGGTAATACTCACATTGGTTTACCACCCTCTGCTATAGATAGTCCTCTTCTTAAATTCTTTCTAAAATCAGAGCAGAACTGGAGATGTTCCCTCCTATTCTATCCTCTTCCTTTTCCCCAGTGTTAGGAGGCACAGACCTAAATGTCTGTGGTCAGGCTTCCTTGTATGCAACCTCATCCCCCTTTATCTTGCAAGAGTTGGCCTGCCTTCTTCTTTCATACCCTTTTATCCAAATATGCCATTGGAGGAGTGAGTAGCAGACTTTATCTGTTCACTGACAGAGTATTAAAGGAAGCAAGGGTGATAAAAATTCCTGTGATATAGTATGAGGTATGAAAACACAGAGTATCTCATGCATTGGTGTCCTCGCCTAGTTATAACTTACACAAATTCTGTTATGGGAAGAGAACCACAGTCTAAGCCTCGTTTTCCTGGTGACAGTTTCCCAAGCCCGTGTGTTCACAGATGAAGGAAGTACAGTCTTATAATAAATATCCAAGAATTCCTGCTCCCAGCCTGCTTTTCAGGATTGCCGACTCCTTTCAGGTTCAAAGTGATCGACATGTAGATATCTTGTCTTTATGTTTTTTTATTGAATCCAGTATAACATAGCTAAGGATCATGAAATGTTTGTGGGAAAATTGCATCCTTTTTAATTGTCTGAAAACAGATGAATTCTAGTGTTTAGGCAGTTTTTTACTGCTTTAAGGGAGCAATATAACTGTTGTATAAGTAAGTCTGACTAATCTTTTACAGTTTTGTAAGCAACATTATTTACCCTAAAAGTCAAATTTTAGTGAACCATGAATAAATTGAATATTTTCTCACTTGGCCTACCAGTTACTCAGGGCTAGACAAATAAAAATAGGTATTTGAACCTAAGAAAGTACAATTAGGCAGGTATATCTCAGACCAGAAATTCATGTTATACTTTGCAAAACTTAAAAAAATATATTTTTTACAGATCAACCAGTTTGCAAGGCAGAAATAGAGACACAGATATAGAGAACAAACATATGGACACCAACAGGGGAAAGCGGGGGGCTGGGGGGGATGAATTGGGAGATTGGAATTGCCATATATACGTTACTAATAGGAAGAAAAAATCAAATTGTACACTCTAAATATATACACAGTTTGCTGTATGTCAATTATATCTTAATAAAAGTTCTTTAAATATATATATATATATTTTTTTTTTACAGATACCTGGGATTAGCAGTACCGTAATTCTGTTAATATAAATAATTAAAAGCTTAGTGCATTTAGAAATCAAGGTCTAGTAAAGGAAACCTAACTGTAATATGTGAGGAGTTCAGAGAGGCCAAAAGTGAGAGAGACTTCCAATGTGATTTGGCCCTAGAAATTATCAGTGTCAATTATAAAAATACAGGAAATTAACCTGTTTGATTACGTTGATTCTTTGATTAGAACTGATGCTTCTGCTTCTATAGAGAATTAGAAGTTTCTTCTCTTTTTTTTTTTTCTTCCTTTCCCCGCTTACCTTAGGATTTGAAACAGCCCATGGCTGAGAGGAGATCTCAGCTGGATGCACTTGCCTTTGATATTCAGTTCTTAATCTCCGAGCACGCCCAGGACTTATCTCCTCAGCAGAACCGACAGATGCTGAGGCTTCTGAATGAACTGCAGAGGTCCTTCCAGGACCTTGTAGAACAGACCACAGCCCAGATGGATGCCTTGCAGGGCCGTCTTCAACAAATGGAGCAGGCAGCCCAGGTCAAGGTCAGACTGAACCAGAAGCTGGGCTCACTTGGTCCCTGGGATGTCCTCTATCTTTGGGTTTTCTGACCAGACTCTGTCCGTCATGATTCCAGGACCTGCGTTGACCAGTTTTGATTGGTTCAGGCCAGTTTGGTTCTGGTCCAGGAGGCAGCTGTTCTGGCTGTTTTTCTTGCCATGTTTTTGGTTTTATGTGTGCGTGTGAGAGAATATGTGTTTTTACGTGTGTATGCATGTGCAGGTGTTTTCTTTTTAGTGAGACTCTACTGTCACCGTGTCTCATTGTCTCTGACTTTCAAAAGAAAACTTTATTCCTAGCCCTTATTTCTCCTAGTCTCTCCCTCAGCATTCTTTTTAGGACTGTTAGGAACATTTAGGTATTCTGAGCTCTTGAGAAGAATGGTGCTGAAATCAGTTTTATTCTGGGGCTTTTCAAATGGTTAACAATAAGATTCCTTGACCACCTTCAAACAGCTGACAAAAAGATTTTTATGAGAATCATATTAATTTTTTAGCACATTTGAAATTATTATTTTCTAGTACCTTTCTTTACACTGTTGTACCCAGTGCTTATTCAGTTATGGAAAACTGTGTGTAGAAGCACTGTTGATATATTTGGGGGCAGAGGGGGAGCAACTAATCTCACCACCTTCTATCACAAGCCTCTTCTTGCAGAACTCAACATAATTGCATTAATGGTAACATCGTAACCTTAGAATACCAAGAATGATGCTTATGCCATTTCAGCTGTTTGAATAATAAGTTGGAATTCAGCAAGATGATATCAGAATTGTCCTTGTTAGCAGCAAAACTGTCTCAGGGTCTCTTTTATTAAATATTGTGCAAAGTAGAATTGAACTTTTGAGTCAGGTTTAAAGGATATTAGGTTAGTCAAGTCTATATGTCCCTTATTACTGCTTAGTTGTTTCAACTGTATTGAATTTGAAGTAAAATACTAATGAAATATGTTAGCTTACCTTATAAATCTGGAAATTTGCAGTGTTCTCACTTGGGAATTTATATAGCCTGGTGTAGCTTATGGATAATTAATGAAATAGCATTGGTCTGGGCCACTGTAAGACACAGCCCACATCCAGGGTAGACCCCTGAGCTGCAGAAGGTGATACAGTTGCATGTGAACATTCTAAGCGTGTAATTAATTCCACAATGTTTATTAACCTTGTTATTGTCAGAAATGCTCTGCTTCTCTCTATATTTCCCCTGAATGCATGTGTTTGTCTGTGTGTTAACTTGTTTGCTTTGCTTTTTTCAGATTCAGTCTGCACCCATCCTAACCCATGAAGATCCCGTTTTACAGCTGAAGAGCTCTTACGAGTTCTCTTCCAGAGCCCTTCTATATGTCTTAAAGAGGGGGAGAGAGGGCCAATTTGGGCACCTGTTTGTAAGTGCAGGTGACTAAAACGCCATCAGAAGGTAGAAACTGGTGGAAAACGGTTCTAGAAGGATGGTCAGGAGAACACATCATGCTCAATTGCTCAATCAGGTGCTTCAGTGTCATGCAACTGAGAGGTCTGGAGAAAGGATCAGGCACAGAAGTGAATGCCCTCCATCCCTTGGCCCGGCTTTTCTCTTGGATATTGGTGTAGACACCTGAAAGACTGAGCCCATTGCTATTCTTAGGCAGTTCCCTTCTTCTCAAAATAGCCAAGCCCCTCATGCCTGGCATGTAATCATTCCATTTAATGGGTGTCTGCATTTGTGAGACATTTGATTTATATAAAGTCAGCTCAATTATTAAGAAGCTCAATTAGCTTATAAATTATCCAGTTTCTTGACTTTTCCTGCCAGTTAAGTCCTTCTAATTTTCCATGTTATGACTTAATATGTAGTGTGTTATCCATATTCGGCAGAATTGATCACAACCACTAATTTATTATGCTCACCAGTATCATCTGTGGATTTTAAGCAGCTGGGCTCTCTGTTCTCCATTTGCAAAGATAATAGGAGTCTGGCAAAGGAGCTTCCAGACCAAAACCTGGGAGCATTCTCTCCCCAAATTACCCCTGCTTATATCCAGACCATAGACCCAGATCAACAGAGTATCCAATTGAGGGGAGCTTTCTGAGTATCATTTCTGTGCCTTTTCCTGCTCTAGTCTCCCACCATCTTTTCCATCCTTGAGATATAACCTTCCTGTTTTACATTTCAGGCAGTTATCTTGTATTTATAAAATGAGAATCATTAATTGTCTCTTGGCCCCTTTGCATTTTAATTAGACCCTGCAGAAACAACAAAATACCTGTTACCAGAAACTGGAGGATCTTTGCAGCTGGGTAGGACAGGCAGAAAGAGCATTGGCTGGCCATCAAGGTGGAGCCACCCAGCAGGATCTCTCTGCTTTGCAGAAGAACCAGAGTGACTTGAAGGTCAGTAAGAGTTAACTCATTTTTTTCATTCCTCCAACAAGTATTTATAAAGGTTTGCTATGTGCTAGGCACAGTGCATAGTGCCAGCAGCATAATGGTAAACATCCCTGCTCTCATGAAGCTTACAGTGTAGTGGAAGAGACAGACCTTACACAGATAATCACAAAAATGAACATGTAATTTATTCACTAGTATATCTATAAAGGAGAAGTTACATGAGAACGTGTAACAGAGGGACCCAATCTTGACTTAAATATCAGAAGATTACCTTAAAGAAGTGTCACTTAAACTGAGAAACGAAGGATACGTAGGGGTTGGTGTGCGAAGGGGTGGGAGGAAGAAGAAAATATGCCAGGTGGAGGTCTCTGCATCAGCCTGGAGGTGGGAATGGGATTGAGCACAATGTATTCAAGAGCTGAAAGAAAGCTAGTTTGATTGGACTACAAAGAACAGAAGGAAGATTAGTGAATGATGAGGCTGGAGAGTGGGCAGGACCCAGATCACACTGGGCCTTGTAGGCTATGTTAGGGTTAAGGAGTGATAACTGAGAGCGTTGTAAAGGACCAGCCAGGCCTCAACTTCGCTAGAATCCTGTTGTCAACTCTTCTTTATAGAAGAATGATCTCTTTGAGGATAACTCATTACAAAATAAAAATCATGTTTTGGGGCAGTCTCCTTTTTTGTCTTCACTAAATATTTTCTTGAAATTTAAATTTAAATTTTTCTTAGAAAATTAAGTAGTTAAAAAGCTTCTTAATTAAAAAAATTTTTTAATTTATTTATTTATTTATTGGCTGAGTTGGGTCTTCATTGCTGCACACGGGTTTTCTCTAGTTGCGGTGAGTGGGGCCTACTCTTCGATGTAGTACATGGGCTTCTCATTGCAGTGGCTTCTCTTGTTGTGGAGTATGGGCTCTAGGCACTCCAGCCCCAGTATTTGAGGCACATGGGCTATAGAGCACAGGCTCAGTAGTTGTGGTGCACGGGCTTAGTTGCTCTGTGGCATGTCGGATCTTCCCGGAGCAGGGCTCATACCCGTGTCCCCTGCATTGGCAGGCCAATTCTCAACCACTGCACCACCAGGGAAGTCCTAAAATTTTATTATGTGCATTAGTTTAGGCATAAACCTTAAGCAAGTTACACTCAGGGACATACGTCAATTGCAGATAATGTCATCCTAGTCATTTCATTTTCGTGCCATTCAGAGGTCTTAGAAGTACTAAAGTTGAAGCCTCTGCCATCCTGTTTTCATGTGTTAAGGATTTACAGGACGACATTCAAAATCATGCCACCTCATTTGCCAGTGTTGTCAAAGACACTGAAGGGTTCCTGGAAGAGAACCAGACTAAGCTGAGCCCCCATGAGTTGACCGCTCTCCAGGAAAAACTCCATCAGGCTAAGGAGCAGTATGAGGCTCTCCAGGAAAGGACAAAGCTGGCCCAGAAGGAGCTGGAGGAAGTGGTGACCTCAGCCTTGCAGCAGGAGACTGAAAAGGTAACCAGACTGCTACAATGCTTGGTATTTTTCAAAAAAGAAAATTTTGGTACCTACACAAGTAAAAGGTAATGAAGGCAAACTGCCTTAGAGAGCATAGAATCATGAAAAAGGGCTAATTCAGGAGCTGATCTCTGAGTCAGTATTTAGTTTTATAGGAAGCATCCTGAAGGACTTTTAAGTCAGAAATAGGAAGTTCATATTCCAGATCATCACCATCACCATCATCATCCTTGGGGAAAAAGCGAATACCATATTTCTAACATGATTCTAGGCTGGTGATCCAAGAGTACTAATGAAAATACCGGGCAGTCTTGGTGGGCCATAAGCTATCCTCAAGCTATGGTTTCAGTGGAAAAGTCATGGCACTTGGGATAAACCTAAAAGAAGGTGAAGTCTCGTGGTCTTCTGTATCCTACTCAGCACTGGCTGATTGAATTAGAGTTCTTTGCCTAGCTATGAACTTGTACACTAATGAGGGAGGTAGAGAATGTGAAAAAGAGAAGTAAGTTACCTGAAGATGAATTCTGAAGTACATGAATATATTACTTGGCATAATCTGTTTTATTAATGAAAATACTTGGAGAGTCAGAAAATAGAATTTGAGAGACAAGTTTCAGAATTCAGTGCTCTGTTTGACAAAGAAAAGGATGGGAGTACTCTGCGTTTTCCTTAAGGAAGAGCAGCCAGGTAATTGAGTGTGACTGTGCTGTTTCTTATCCTACCAAGCCAGTGTATAACTTCTGTATACCTAGAAAGGATTCTGTAAAGCTTGGAGGGGTGCCAGGACTAAATCATCTCTTAATAAAGCCCTTTCAAATCCTGGAATTTGCCGCCCTCCTGCACCTTTGTTGAAAGCAGTGAGATACAGATCAAATTTAAGGATTGTTTTAAATAATTATTTTCCAACAGATTTAGAAGATGCTTATTTTTCTTTATGGGTGCAAAGCCTATATCCAGGCTTAGAGGTTCTCTCTCTTTTTTTTTTTTTTTTTTAGCCTAAACACCACCCCCCCCCCCCCCCCCCCCCCCCCCGTTTACTTAACCTTTGGTTATATAGCTGAGTATCTAAGGTCTTCTCACTAGACTCCCCTCCGTGGCTTTCAGAGTAAAGCAGCAAAAGAACTGGCAGAGAACAGGAGTAAGATTGATGCTCTCTTGGATTGGGTGACTTCAGTGGGATCATCGGGTGGAGAGATGGAGCAGCTCTCCGGGGATAACCTGGAGAAAGGAGCCTCGGATACCACGGACGGTCACACGGGGGTGAACCAAGCCCCAGAGGCGTTGGACAAGCAATGTGAGCAGTTGAAGGTGAGCATGTTAGCTTGTTCTCACAATGCTGAGTGAATCTCTGCTGCCCTGGGCGAGCCACGTAACCTCTTGCCCTAAATCCAGTGAGCACCTCTCAGTTCACATCCTCTCTGATTTCTCAGCAGCCGTGACAGTCTTGACCACTCCCCTTGAAGTAGTTTCCGCCTTGTTTCCATAGCACTATCTGCCCTGATAATCCTCTTCCCTTTCCTCTGGCCAGCTTTTGAAATACTGCTGTGCTTCCAGGTGGTAGCCTAGGCCTCTTCTCATCTTTCAGAATATACTTTGCTTGGGTAATCTCACCCACCCATGACACTTCAATTCCCATTTGTACTAGTGATTTCCATGTACATGTTTGTCTCCAGCCCAAACACCTGTCCTGAGCGTCAAACCAGTGTATAAATCCATCTGCCTATTTTTTATTTTATTATTTTAAAAATTTATTTATTTATTTACTTATTTTTGGCTGCATTGGGTCTTCGTTGCTGTGCACGGGCTTCTCTAGTTGTGGGGAGCGGGGGCTACTCTTTGTTGGGATGCGTGGGCTTCTCACTGCAGTGGCTTCTCTTGTTGCGGAGCACGGGCTCTAGGCACACGAGCTCAGTAGTTGTGGCGCATGGGCTTAGTTGCTCCATGGCATGTGGCATCTTTCCGGACCAGGGCTCGAACCTGTGTCCCCTGCACTGACGAGTGGATTCTTAACCACTGCACCACCAAGGACGTCCCCCATCTGCCTGTTTGCAACTTGGAACCACGAGTACCTCAACCTGAGAAACGGACCTCCTATTTTCTAAAATCCTGCCCCCCATCAAACATGTTCTCCTTCCTATTTTCCCACCTACTTGCCTAGACTAAACATCACCCTAGGTTCCTTTCCCTCCCTCCTTCTTCCCATATCGAGTCAGTCATGAAATCCCATGGCTCTTTTATCTCTTTTAAAGTCACCCACACTTTTTTATCTCCATTGAGATATTATAGCAGTTGCAGACTACTGTCAACTTTCACTTGTGTTATAGTAGCTTCTCCTGGTCTCCTTGCCTCTTGGCTTTTACCCTCTGGTCCATTCCCACACTACTAAGTGATCTTTTTAAAATGCTGCTTAACCCTTTTAATAATTCCCTGCTGCCCTCAAGAAACCATTTCTTACTCATCGCTGCTCATCTATTCATTCAGCAAATATTAAGGGCCTGCTGCATGACAGGCATTAGAGATAAACCAGTGAACCAGCCAGATCCACCATCTCCAAGACATTAACTGACATATGCAGGCGTATTGTATTACATGATCAGAAGACCATTACATATTTAGGGAACTTAAAAAACACATGGATCACATATATTAGTGGCACCCTTATAGCAAACAAAATTGGTTTAGCGGAAATGCTTCTGTTGAACAGTCTGTGTGGGCCATTGCCTTACTTAGTATTCATAGGATTTCTGCCTCCTGCATGCTACTTCTGTGCTTGGAAGGTCCATCGTAGTGTGTACCTGAAAGTCATGGCAGTCTTAGCACAGAGCAGAGATGGTCCCGCTGCCACAGAGGCTTCCTGATGCTGCTTGCTGGCAGCTCCCTCTAGGAGGGACGCTGTCTTACCTATGGATATATGGGAGTGGGGACCTCTGCCCCTTACTATCTCTTGGAGCAGGATATATTTGTCCCAGCTTCCGTGAGATGGCATCGGAAGCTGAAGCTATCAGGCTGCTGTTGTCCTTCTCTAGGGAGTTGCATAAATCGTAAGATAGTTAAGAATGCTTAATGAGCTCCCGCTGTCTTCTGTTAGACTCAGGAAAAACATTTTAGAAACAAAACCAAGCAACCACAACTGTCCTAAAAGAATTTATGTTCCCCTGAAACAGAAAAGTCCACGTGTCCGCATATAGACATAGGACATACAAATAAAAAGTACAGATTACCT
The DNA here is from genome assembly GCF_030028045.1 of Hippopotamus amphibius kiboko. NCBI lineage: Eukaryota > Metazoa > Chordata > Mammalia > Artiodactyla > Hippopotamidae > Hippopotamus > Hippopotamus amphibius. The sequence continues at coordinate 31,443,828 of NC_080186.1, forward strand.
ATACTATCCAGAAATACAGTTTATTCTCACTAATAGACAGATTTTTTATTTAAAGAATTAATTTTCCAAGGTATTTTCTGGTAGGGACAGTCTTCAAGGATATGTGAGTGACATATTTTAAGCTTAGCATTTGCAGTTTTTATTTTGTCATGTGTATGACTTATCCAGCTTACTCTCTCCTTCCATCAATGTGGGTAGTTTTAGTTGGCCATTTGTACCTTCTTTCAGACCTGGGGTAGTTTAGTGAGGAGAGTCAGGTTGTAGTCACAATTTGTCCCTTTACTATTTGCATGACCGTAGTCAAGACATACAACACCTTTTTGGCATTCACTTATCCCATCTTTGATGTGGGAATTATGTTGTCTGCCTACACTGCAGATGGTGCTTCAAGTCAGATGCGGTAATACATGAAAACTGTCAGATCCTAGTTAAGTCAATTCATCTGGGATTAGGAGATGGCAAAATGTGTGGAGAGTGAGATATTGGTGATTTCTGAGCAGCTGGAAAAGTGGCCTCTTGAGATCTCTCCTTAATTCTAGCCATAGACTTAACCAAGTTATTGAAGTGTCCCTTCTGATTGTCCTTTGTTTGGGGGGATTTTTTGCCAGGCTCGTCACCAAGAATTGCTGTCTCAGCAGCAAAATTTCATCCTGGCTACCCAGTCAGCTCAGGCCTTCCTGGACCAGCATGGCCACAATCTCACACCTGACAAACAACAGATGCTGCAAGAGAAGCTTGGAGAGTTAAGGGAGCAGTATGCGACTTCCCTGGCCCAGTCAGAGGCAGAACTGAAGCGGGTGCAGACACTGCGAGATGAGCTGCAGAAGTTTTTGCAGGATCATCGAGAGTTTGAGAACTGGCTGGAACGGTCTGAGAAAGAACTGGAGAACATGCATAAGGGAAGCAGCCGCCCCGAGACCCTTCCCGCCCTGCTGAAGCGGCAGGGGAGCTTCTCGGAGGATGTAATTTCCCACAAAGGAGACTTGAGATTTGTGACCATCTCAGGACAGAAAGTCTTGGACACAGAAAACAGCGTTGAGGAAGGCAAAGAACCATCAGCAACTGGAACCTTAGTGAGGGACAAGCTGAAGGATGCAACCGAAAGATACAGCACTCTCCATTCAAAGGTAGGGGAGAGGTTCCATGGCAGCCCTCACACAACTGTGGGTGGTTTCTGGGGCTTAAGAACCTCAGAACACAGTGAACAAGCTGATTTGTAGATTGACCATGGGCAGAATGTCTTTATGTGTTCTGAAAAAATGTAAAATGTGCAGGCCCAAGGGCTCATGCCTGATCCAAGCACTGTCCAGGGGTATGTCTCGCTCCAGTGGTGAAGGTGGAGGTGCTTGTCTCCCTGTATCTTGACCAGCAGGCATGGCCTCCCAAGAGACAGAAACTTAACAGGGAAACTTAAACCAAATACACAGTCTTTGTTCCTAGACAGAGCATCTAGGGTAAAGCTTAATCTTCCTCTCTATCAAAGAACTCCTTTTAGCTCCCAAGATGTAGAATCCCGTCAGTTCTTCTTACCTGTCTTGTGCTTTTTGCCAACATCTTCAATCCCCCAGAAGGAACACGTTTTGTACCTCTCAGTCCCCACCTTTGCCTGCAGGCTGATGTGTATTTGTTTGGTGGCCTGTCATACAACTGAATCTTGCCGGGTCTATAGTAAAGTTGGGGTGGATAGTGTGGATCAAACAATCAGGACCCCACTTGTAGAAAACGGTTGCTACCATCTATCCATGGAGGCCCGCACTACCCTTAACTGTAGTTACAGTCTGTTCCCTGCAGCACAGCTGGGCCTCTTTGGACCGTGCCTGGGGAGCTGCTGCCTTTGGCCTAACTTTCTTAAGCCTGCTTTCCCTTCTTCCTCTGTCACAGTGTGCACGACTGGGCGCTCACCTGAACTTGCTGCTAGGCCAGTATCAGCAGTTCCAGAGCAGCGCCGACAGCCTGCAGGCATGGATGAAAGCTTGTGAGACCAGTGTGGAGAAGCTCCTCTCAGAAACCGTTGCCTCTGACCCTGGGGTCCTGCAGCAGCAGCTTGCGACCACAAAGGTGAGCCAGACACAGGCCGTTGTACTGCATGGCTTAGAGGAGCTTCAAAGCAAAGCAAATGCTTGCAGAGGGTAAAGGCAGTGGTTGGGATGCCTTGGATAACATCTGATGCCTAAATACTTTATTCTGATGTTTGTGACTATGGGTAAACAGAATTATTTTATAAAGCAGCTCAGTAACTCTCAATCCCTAGAACCAGCTTCGATGATGCACTCTGATGGTTTCTTTTGTCCTTTTTCATGGACAAGCAGCAGTTGCAGGAGGAATTGGCTGAGCACCAAGTTCCTGTAGAAAAGCTCCAAAAAGTTGCTCATGACCTCATGGAAATCGAAGGGGAGCCAGCCCCAGACCGCAAACATGTTCAAGAAACTACAGGTATGAAGCAGCAATAGCCAGAGTGCTCTGCTAATTCCTAGCATGTACCTCTATAGTATATCACATTGTGTTATACAAGTATCTGTGGTGCTAGCTAGGCACCTCAGATATAAGCACAAAGAGCTCACCCTCTAATGAACTTTATTCTTACACCATAGGAGGCCTTCGTTGTCTGGCTTCAACCTCTTTTCCCCAGGCACCTGCCTTCTAGCCACACCTGACTTCTTTTCCTTCTCAAGTAAACTAATCGTTTCCTCATTACTTAACCCCTGAAGTTTGTCCTGTTGCTTAGCTGCTAACATTTATTGAGTCCTTACCATGCATGATGAAATCTTGATCATGGTTCAAGTTGTAACCGGGAAGTTACTTCCTCTGTAAAGTCCTGACACCACCCCACCCCCAAGAAGAAGTAAAAGATAAGAAATAATCATTCTTCCTTTGCCTCCTCTAGTGCAGTACTCCTAGTACCAGTATAGCCTTCTACTATATTAGTTGATGTGTCTTCTACTACCTGTGCTCTCTTTTAGAGTTTTAAGGTTTGTAGAAGGCAGGGAATTTATGATAATAATCTTTAGTCCTCAGCATCGAGCACAATTTCTGGCACTTAGTAGGTGCTAAATATACAGTGTTTATTGAATTTGGTTCAAATGGTGATGTATTTAAGCTTACTCTTTCTGTTTGTCTTGATTTCCATTGTTATTATAACTAACATGTACAATTAAAATACATTTTTTAAAAAGTGCAACACAAAAATTGTCTCCACTCTCTCTTCTCATGGCCTCGATTTTCCAGATTCCATACTCAGCCATTTCCAAAGCCTCTCCAGTAGCCTGGCAGAGCGCTCTGCTCTGCTGCAGAAGGCAATTGCCCAGTCTCAGAGTGTCCAGGAAAGCCTGGACAGCTTGTTGCAGTCCATCAGGGAAGTTGAAGATAACCTGGAAGAGGAGAAGGTGGCATCACTGTCATCAGGAGTCATCCAAGAAGCCCTGGCCACTAACATGGTGAGACCTGTGCCCCAAGAGTTAGCATAGAGGGTGTATTTGCCATGTTCCATAATGATATCATTCTGAAGTATCAAGAAGAGAATTCATTTCCATGAATCTTCTAATAAGACTTAGAAGTGATGTCTCATCCATGTAAAGATATGTCTGCCCAATTTCCAAACCATTGGTAAGCTTGAGGAAAAGTGGTGGTCGCAAAGTCATCAGTGGCATGGGGTAGAGAACTAAGGGCATCAATGGTTTTCTGAAGGTTCAGTTGCAGTCCTCCAACCCTCCCTGGGGAGATGAGAATGTAGTTACTAGAAGTTTATTAGTTTGTGACTCAGATATCCTGGAATAAGTGAGCCAGGAGCTGACAGACATGTTCTTGATGACAGAAATTGAAGCAGGACATTGCTCGGCAGAAGAGCAGCTTGGAGGCCACCCGTGAGATGGTGACCCGATTCATGGAGACAGCAGACAGCACCACGGCCGCAGTGCTGCAGGGCAAACTGGCCGAGGTGAACCAGCGCTTCGAACAGCTCTGTCTACAGCAGCAAGAAAAGGAGAACTCCCTAAAGAAGCTTCTGCCCCAGGCAGAGATGTTTGAACATCTCTCTGATAAACTGCAGCAATTCATGGAAAACAAAAGTCGGCTGTTGGCCTCTGGAAATCAGCCGGATCAAGATATTGCACATTTCTTCCAACAGATCCAGGTGAGGGTATATCTGCCAGGTTGGCACAATAAAGGGGAAAGAAAGGCAAGGAAAAAAATACATCTGCTGAGCACATAATATGTCAGTCAGTATGCTGAAAACTTTACCTGCATATCTTAAAGAATTCTCACAGGCATCCTGTAAACTAGATATTGTTTATTCATTTTTTTAAAATACAGGATAGATTTATTTTTCACTCATATTACATGTTCAACCCAGATCAGCAGGGATACTTAGCTCATCAAGGTCACTCAGTCTTTCAAGTTGATGGAAACTCCATCCTGACATATGCTTTCATTATTACTACTGCAAGGGGAAGAGGACATACCATATCCATTTACATTTTATTAGTCAAAGCAAGTTTCACATGACCATACCTGACTTTCAAGGGGGTGGAGAAATGTAATCCTACCATATACCTAGTAGGTGCAGAGCTGGAAATCCTCCCACAGATACAGCTATATATCCAGGAGTAGAATTGCTGGGTCAGAGTATAATTTGACCAAGTAATGGCTAACCTGAGCTCCAGAATGGCTGACCTGCGCACATTAGCACCTGTAATACCTTGACATTGCTGTATCTGCACATCGCTGCCTTGGGTTTATCCAACTGTCTAACCTCTTCCATACCGTACTGCAATCTCATTGTTTTGTTTGGTTTGCTCTCCTAACTTTTTGCTTTTTGTTTTGAAAAGTTTTAAACCTACAGAAAAGTAAAAGAATGGCATAATAAACACCAGCATACTTTTCACCTGGATTCACCAAGTGCTAACTGTTTTCTCTCTCTTTATAAATATATAAAAGAGTATCACTGTGGGCCACCACTAATCCATATTCATCATCATCATTGTTCTTTCTTATACTCAAATGTTTTCCCAGATTTGGTCAATGGGAGCCCCTTTAAGCTGTCTCCTGGTATCTTTTTGACATGTCCCTACCTGTATATCAGTACTCTCTTACTTTCTGGCACAATAAGATGTGTCAGGGTCATCTTGTAATTTCCCTGTCCCATACCTGAAATCACCTGTTCCTCCAAGGAGCCCTGTTTTTACTGGGGAATTGTATTTAGATATCAAAATCCAGATACTAGATGAGCCACTAGTGTGTCATTGCTTCTAGGTCCTTTCAGTGAATACGATTAGGAAATCTTGAAAGTTTTTTATAGCATGTGTTCATACTGATAATCTAGCTCCAACTCAACACCGTAGGGTTCTTCCTCCGTTGCCTATTTGTATCTTCCTCTAACTACAGGGAGAATCCTCATTTCCAACAACCTTAATGTATTATTTGCTTTATCCTACAATAAAATAAGATCATTTTGGAATTACACTGTTATCTCTACCAATAACAAACCTATTAAAGAAAATTCAGGATTTCTTTAAATTTCTTTTTGTCCTTAGACTCTGACCTACTATATATTATGTTCAAAGTTACCTGAATTTTTCTTTCTGTAATTTCATATGTAATTAGATTTCTTTGTTTCTATTTTATTCAACTTCAGGATTTTATTTTTCTTTGTTAAGTTTTATTTTTAAATATGTGAAACATTAAGAAAGTTCAAAAGTCAAAACTTTTCAAAAAGTTATACTCAGGGTATAGGAAAGTGAATAAGGATATGCTCTCACTCTCTTCCCTGTCTCTTCCATCCCAGGTAATGGATTTCAGGCTTATAGTTTTTATTTCTTTTTTCCAAAATAAACACACCATTTCCTATTCTTCCTTATACAAAAAGGGGTACAATATATAATCTTTTACACTTTCCTTTTTCTTACTTAATATGTCCTAGAAATCACTTGATTCATAGAGATCTTCCTCTTTTTTTTTTTTTTTTAAAAACTATACATTCATTTTGAGGATGAACCATAGTTTATTCCACCAGACTTTTGTTCTGGTTGTTTCCAAAATTGTGCATTAAAAATGACACCATAGCGAGTAACTTTGTGTATTTTCCTGAGATTATTGGAAGTGTTATCTTCAGAATAAGTTCCTAGAGTGGAATTGTGGATCAAGGGGTAAATGGTTGTGTGATTTTGTTAGGTGTAGCCAAATTCCCCTCCATGAGGATCTTCCCATTTTGCATCCCCATCAGTAGTGTATGAGAGTACTTATTTCTCCTGCAGCTTCACTAATAGAATATATTGTCAAGCATTTGCGTTTTTGCTGATCTGATTGATAAAACACATCTCAATGTGGTTTGTTTTTTTTTTGGAGTTTTTTTATTTTTTATTTTTTTTATTTTTTGGGGGGTACACCAAGTTCAATCATCTGTTTTTATACACATATCCCCGTATTCCCTCCCTCCCTCGACTCTCCCCCCCCCGCCCCCCCCTCCCCGTCCCAGTCCTCTAAGGCATCTTCCATCCTCGAGTTGAACTCCCTTTGTTATACAACAACTTCCCACTGGCTATCTATTTTACAGTTGGTAGTATATATATGTCTGTGCTACTCTCTCACTTCGTCTCAGCTACCCCTTCACCTCCCGCCCCCTCCCAAACCTCGAGTTCTCCAGTCCATTCTCTGCATCTGCGTCCTTGTTCTTGTCTTGTCACTGAGTTCATCAGTACCATTTTTAGATTCCGTATATGTGAGTTAGCATACAATATTTGTCTTTCTCTTTCTGACTTACTTCACTCTGTATGACAGACTCTGGGTCTATCCACCTCATTACATATAGCTCCATCGCATCCCTTTTTATAGCTGAGTAATATTCCGTTGCATATATATGCCACATCTTCTGTATCCATCCATTTGTTGATGGGCATTTAGGTTGCTTCCATGTCCTGGCTATTGTAAATAGTGCTGCAATAAACATTATGGTACATGTTTCTTTTGGGATGATGGTTTTCTTTGGGTATATGCGCAGGAGTGGGATTACTGGATCATATGGTAGTTCTATTTGTAGTTTTTTTTTTTTTTTTTTTTTTTATTATTTTATTTTATTTTTTTGGGGGGTACACCAGGTTCAATCAACTGTTTTTATACACATATCCCCATATTCCCTCCCTTCCTTGACGCCCCCCCCCTCGATTCCCCCCCACCCTCCCTGCCCCAGTCCTCTAAGGCATCTTCCATCCTCGAGTTGGACTCCCTTTGTCATACAACAACTTCCCACTGACTATTTTACAGTTGGTAGTATATATATGTCTGTACTACTCTCCCGCTTCTTCTCAGTTTCCCCTTCACCCCCCGCCCCCTCCCATACCTCGAGTTCTCCAGTCCATTCCCTGTATCTGCTTCCCTGTTCTTGTCACTGAGTTCATCAGTACCATTTTTAGATTCCGTATATGTGAGTTAGCATGCAATATTTGTCTTTCTCTTTCTGACTTACTTCACTCTGTATGACAGATTGTAGTTCTATCCACCTCATTACATATAGCTCCATCTCATCCCTTTTTATAGCTGAGTAATATTCCATTGTATATATATGCCACATCTTCTGTATCCATTCATTTGTTGATGGGCATTTAGGTTGCTTCCATGTCCTGGCTATTGTAAAGAGTGCTGCAATAAACATGATGGTACAAGTTTCTTTTGGGATTATGGTTTTCTTTGGGTATATGCCCAGGAGTGGGATGACTGGATCATATGGTAGTTCTATTTGTAGTTTTTTAAGGAACCTCCAAATTGTTTTCCATAGTGGCTGTACCAACTTACAGTCCCACCAACAGTGCAGGAGAGTTAACTTTTCTCCACACCCTCTGCAACATTTGTTGTTTCCAGACTTTGTGATGATGGCCATTCTGATTGGTGTGAGGTGATACCTCATTGTGGCTTTGACTTGCATTTCTCTGATGATTAGTGATGTTGAGCATCTTTTCATGTGTTTGTTGGCCATCTGTATGTCTTCTTTGGAGAAGTGTCTATTTAGGTCTTCTGCCCATTTGTGGATTGGGTTATTTGCTTTTTTGGTGTTAAGCTTCATGAGCTGCTTGTATATTTTGGAGGTTAATCCTTTGTCCGTTGTTTCATAGGCAATTATTTTTTCCCATTCTGAGGGTTGCCTTTTAGTCTTGTTTATGGTTTCTTTCACTGTGCAAAAGCTTTTAAGTTTCATGAGGTCCCATTCGTTTATTCTTGATTTTATTTCCCTGATTCTAGGAGGTGGGTCAAAAAGGATGTTGCTTTGATGTATGTCATAGAGTGTTCTGCCTATGTTTTCCTCTAGGAGTTTTATAGTGTCTGGCCTTACATGTAGGTCTTTAATCCATTTGGAGTTGATTTTTGTGTATGGTGTTAGGAAGTGTTCTAATTTCATTCTTTTACATGTTGCTGTCCAATTTTCCCAGCACCACTTATTGAAGAGGCTGTCTTTTTTCCATTGTATACTCGTGCCTCCTTTGTCAAAGATAAGGTGCCCATATGTGTTTGGGCTTACTTGTGAGTTCTCTATTCTATTCCATTGATCGTCCTTTCTATTTTTGTGCCAGTACCATACTGTCTTGATCACTATGGCCTTGTAGTATAGTTTGAAGTCAGGAAGCCTGATTCCACCAACTCCATTTTTCCTTCTCAAGATTGCTTTGGCTATTCGGGGTCTTTTGCGTTTCCATACCTCAATGTGGTTTTAATTTTTTATTTCTTCTCTAAGTTGAATATATTTTTATACATTTAAGAGACAATTTACTTATAAATTATTGATTCAAATATTTTGCTATCTTCTGTCAAGAGCTTGATCTTTTTTTTTTCTTTCAACTTATAAGAGTTCTTTATTAGGGAAATTATTTCTTTTTTTATTTTTATTTTTTAAGATTTATTTATTATTTTTTTTATTTATTTATTTTTGGCTTCGTTGGGTCTTCATTGCTGCACACAGGCTTTCTCTGGTTGTGGCGAGTGCGGGCCCACTCTTTGTTGCATTGCACAGGCTTCTTAGTGTGGTGGCCTCTCTCATTGCGGAGCACGGGCTCTAGGCACCCGGGCCTCAGCAGTTGCGGCACATGGGCTCAGTAGTTGTGGCTTGCTGGGTCTAGAGCACAGGCTCAGTAGCTGTGGTGCATGGGCTCAGTTGCTCCATGGCATGTGGGATCTTCCTGGACCAGGGCTTGAACCCGCGTCCCCTGCAATGGCAGGAGGACTCCCAACCACTGTGCCACTAGGGAAGCCCGGGAAATTAGTTCTTTTTTTTTTTTTTTTTTTTTTAATTTAATTTTTTTTTTTTTTTTTTTTTTTGGAAATTAGTTCTTTATATGTGATGTGTTGGAGATGTTTTTTTCACAGTTTGTCTTTTGAATTTGCTTATGGTGTTTTTGGCCATGTAAAAGTTTTGTTTTGTTTTTTAAAATTTTTACACAGTAGATTTTATTGCTCTTTTTTCTTTTAAATTGAAATATAGTTGACATACAATATTATGTTAGTTTCAGGTGTACAACATAGTGACTCAACATTGAAATACATTATGAAATGATTACCATCTGTTCCCATTCAGAGTTATTACAGTGTTATTAACCATATTCCTTATGCTGTATATTACATCCCCATGACTTAGATTTATTTTATAACTGGAAATTTGTACCTCTTAATTCTCTTCACTTATTTCACCCATTCTCCCAGCCTTCTTCCCTCTAACAACCACCTATTTTTTCTCTGTATTTATGAGTCTGTTTTCATTTTTGTTTGTTTTTTCATTTGTTTTGTTTTTAAGATTTAACATATAAATGAGATCAACAGTATTTGTCTTTCTCTGACTTTTTTCACTTCGCATGATGTACTTTAGATCTAGGCATGTTGTCACAAATGGCAAGATTTCATGCTTTTTTATGGCTGAGTGAAAAAGCACCATTGTGTATATGTGTAGATCATATCTTCTTCATCCATTTAGATTTATATTCTGTGCTTTCTATTCTGTTCCATTGACATATATGTCTGATTTTGTGCCCATACCATACTGCTTTGATTACTGTAACTTTATACTATAGTTTGAAACCAGAGAGATAATTCTTTCATTGAAGATGTATTTTTGGTCATAGTTTGAAAACCTTTGCCATACCCAGGTTATGATGGAATTTACACACATGGCTTCTTTTTTTTTTTTTTTAACATTTGAATACTTTAACAATTTAAGTTTATTTCTGAGGTATAGTATTAAGTATGAATACAGTTCATCTTTTCCAAAGTTCTATAAAGTTGTTCCCAATATCATTTATTTGAAAAGTGTATCTTTACCCTAGTGATTTGAGAATCTGTCTTTATCATATACAAAATGTCATATGTGTTCAAGTCTATTTCTTGATTTTCTATTCTATTTCACTGGTCTTTCTATTCATTAAAAATAGCATACTATTTTTAATTCTAGAAGCTTTGTGGTATGGTTTTCTATCTGGTAAGGTTAGTCTCCCCGTTCCTTTTTTTTTCTTTTTTCTTTTTCAGGCTTTTTCATAGCTATAATTGTACATTTATTTTTCCCTGTGAACATTAGAATCAACTTTATCAGTCCTAGAGAAAAAAGTTGATATTTTTGTTTGGCTCACATTACTTTACTCATTCACACATGCGTATACGCACACATAGATGCATACATACACAAACACACAGATCTTTATGGGCATCTTTACATTTTTTTCAGGTCTGCTTTTATGTCTTTCAGAAGTGTTTTAAAGTTTTTTTCGTAAAGACTTTGTGCATTTCTTGTTAGTTGAGTCCTAAAATTGTACCTTTTGTGCTATTATATTATTCCTGATTTTTATATGTTAATTTTATATTCTGCTCCCTTATTGGATTATTTCACTGTTCAATCTGGCTGTATTGTTGATTTTCTGAGGTTTTACAAATATACTTCCATGTTATCTGCAAATATAGTTTTACCACTTCTTTTCAAATTCTTATGCCACAAATTGTTTTCTCTTACCTAATTGCATTGACTAATATCATCAATACAGTGTTAAATAATAGTGAAGAGTGTGTTTACCTGTTTCAAAGACAGACTGTGGAAGCTTAGAGAAGTTTAATAGCTCAAGATCACAAGCTAGTAAATGGCAAAACCATGATTGAATTTCAGGTCTTTTGTACTCCAGAAACTTCTGTTCTTTTTATTTTGTCATGCTGCCTCTGGAATCTTTAAGGATTTGTTTAAAGGAGAGAAGACTCCTTTGTGATTTCCAGCCACTCTCAGGTGGATTGGAGAAATCCTGCATATTTAATGTTTTGATCTAGCAGCTGACCCAGTGAACATGCCTCTTGTCCACTTTTTTTCTACAGATCAGGGAGAACTTGCCCCAGCTTTAATCTAGATATCTTTCATTCTTTAGAGTCTAATTATTTATAAGGATCAGAGGCTTGAATACATTTCCTTGTTTGCTTGACAGGAGCTCAATTTGGAAATGGAAGACCAACAGGGGAACCTGGATACTCTTGAGCACCTGGTCACTGACCTGAGCTCCTGTGGTTTTGCCCTGGACCTGTCCCAGCACCAGGACAGGGTACAGAACCTCAAAAAGGACTTCACAGAGCTACAGAAGACAGTTAAAGAAAGGTGAGCTTTCATATATGTGGGTCAGTGTCATGGAGCTAATTTTTTCTTGATGTTGAATGAAATGACTTTCTCTTCCTCCTTTACCAGAAAAGATGGCATCAAAATTCTGCTGCTGAGCCGTAGGAGATTGGGAAGTGCCTCTTTCAGACAAAGCTACTCAGTCTACTTAATGCTTAGTGGTCTTTCTGTTAGTAAATAGAGAGTTCCGTCTCAGTAATGGGGCTCAGTTCCCCCCCTGTACGATCAAAAGCCCAGGATCAAACAGAACAGATTTGGGGCAGCAAGTAGGATTGTGGCAGGATTTGAAATAATGAGAAAAATTGGAAGAGACTTCCCAGACATAGTTAAGGATCATATTGGCACTCACACTGCTTGCTTTGACTGCATTTAAGTTGCTGTTATGGAGGCGTTTCTGGATTCTTCTTTTAAAGCAGATATGGGAATTTATGACAGTGGTGGCTGATTTCATGTTATTAGCTGTTGTAAAGCCATAATTCCCCCATCAGAAAACCTCACGTGGGTTTAAAAGCTTGATAAGGCTTCTCTTAGTTTAGCTATAAATATCTCAGTTTAGCAGATGACTGCTTTAGTGACTAGAGGAAAGCAGTTGCTCAAATCACCATTGTAAGCAGCAGGTTATTTAGTGCAGACAAAAGGGACAGGACAAAGGCCAAGAAGGTTTTGTTTTTCTTACCCTCTGCTGAGGGCCTTCTAGCTGTGTGAAGAACCAGGGTCTCTGGCTTGAAGTCTAACAGATGTGACCATTTCCAAAACTTAATTTCAAAATTGAATTCTCCTTTCTCCTTGATTTATTTTACTCATTGGTGTGCTTAGCCTAACTTCTCTGAGCCTCAATTTTGGCATCTTCCATGCTAAAGGAATTAGCATTTGAATTGGGCCTTGAAAGAGTCAAATACCTAAAAAGTAGCAGAGCTAGACTTGAGATCCAAAGCCTACATTCTTTCCATTGTATCCTAGTACCTAAATAGCAGGCTCCCCTTCGTTTTTCTCACTTTCACTTTAGCCTAGATTAAGATTGAAGACTCCTTTCCCCAGAAATGTCCAAACAAGGGCAACAGATTCCTTAGTTTGGTGCTCTCCTACATTATATGTGGTTGTTTAACCAAAGCTGCCATGGAAAAGATAATGAGAAGGAAAGGCCCTGTTAGGAACTGATGCCTAGAGTCCTAGAATGAACCTTAAAGTTTTAGTTCAAGTTGACTGCTTTACGAAGCTTAGTTTGGCAGGTAACAAAATGTCTCCGTTGACAGAGAGGAAGATGCATCATCTTGCCAGGAGCAATTAGATGAATTCCGGAAGCTGGTTAGGACTTTCCAGAAATGGCTGAAGGAAACTGAAGGGAGTATTCCGCCTACAGAGACTTCCATGAGTACTAAAGAGCTGGAAAAGCAGACTGAACACCTGAAGGTAGGTGAACAGAAGGATCTCCAGGAACCAGGCTAGACAGCAGTTTGGAAGCTTGTATGTACTTGTTTGCTACTGTGGTGGGAAAGTGGTGTGAGAAATCCAAGTTATCCATCTGTATCTGAATAGCAGTTCCTCCATTCTCTTTATGTGAGTCCTACCGACCCCTACCCAAGGACTGAGCATCAAAACATCTATTTTTAAAACCAAACCAAAAAAATAATCTGGGAATGATATCTATAATGTTTCAGCTGTTTAGGGGATGCCTGTCATGCTGTGGCAGGTCATAAAAAAGACAGTTGTCAGAGTCCAGTCTTAAGAACCTTACACTCTCATTGTGTGTTTGAGAATTTGATAATTATATGTGAGCAAGTGACCAGATATATGATATGGAAATTGAGGAGAGGATTTCTCCTCAACTAATGAAGGAAAAGTTACTACAACTAATAAAGGAAGAGTTAGAATCAGATGGTTGGAAGGTACCTGCAAGGGGAGTATCTCCAGCCTTTCCCCCTGTCTTTGATTCATAGGCATCCAGCTCTATTTGTACCTCTAACATGTTTCTTATTTTTGTTGAAACCAGCCTCCAACTAACTCTCATCTCATTCTTAGTAAAGCAGGATTTATCTTGAGTAGATGAAAGAGAAGACTTTGATTGCTTTCACAGAGAGGGTGCCAGGAGCATTTGCTCTGGGGAGTTCCCTAGGACAGAGGTTCCCTTATTTTATTTCTTGGTTCATAGTGCCCTTTGTGTTTCAAGAAATTTTTCATGGCATCTCAAGGCCAAACAACAACACCAACACCAACAACAAAACAAACTAAAAAACCTCACTTGCTAAGTGGTCAGGTCCAAACAGCTTAACAGTAGTTGTTCACATGGTGTCCAACAGATGTCACTGTTTTTCCCTCAAAAATTTAAAATATCCTATGAGTCAGTGCATAGTTTGGGAACTGTGGCTGTTTGGAATCGAGTGACTAATAAAAGAACTGACAAACTCTAAATTGACAAGGTTCACTATGAAGTTCGGCAGCATAAGCCTGCCAGATGTTCATGGCTCTGTGTCTTTCTTTGCTGCTGCTCTGCAGCTTGAAGTCAAAAGCAAACTAAGTAGAAATTTAGTGTAGAGGAAGGGATTGAAGGCTAGGATGGTGTGCCTGCTTGGAAAGGAGTAAAATTCTATTTCTGTAGCAGGCAGTTCACAGCTTAGAGACAACACAACCAGATACTTTTGTCTTAGAGCAGATGCCATTATTTCCTAATGGCTTTCTGTGATGCTTAGAGCTCTGACTTCAAACCCAATATAACATTCCCTTGAAAATGCAAAATGTAGGCTATGATTCTCTATATTTCTCTACATCTCAATATCTAGCTCCTTATCTTACCCACCAATTACCATTTCTTTTATATTTTTTTACACTCATGGTGTTTCTTTTGTCCACTTGTCAAACTCTTAATGCCAGGCTTTCCTCCATCGAGGCAGAGTTAGATGTGTGTCCTCTTGTGCTCAGAGTCTAGTGGCTCTCCATATTTCCGTAATAGTATTTATCACATTATAATGCAATTGATAATCTGAGCTCTTGGTTTTAGGGACTGTCATAATCCTATTTTGTATCCCCCGTGTTCAGCATGATGCTTGGCCTATAGTAAATGCCCAAAAAATATTTGCTTGATCAATGAATGAATGAGAAGGCCCTGAATATTCCAGAATATCATTCTCCCTCACCTTGGCTGGCTAAACCAACTTCTTGAAATAGCTGAGAAAACGAGGATGGTTGCTTAATAATTATCAAAACTTTGAGGGAGTGTATGTAGAACAGATGTCCCTGCTTATGAGGAGAAAGCCTCCAGATATTACATTTTGCTATTTTGTTCATTTTAAACAGTGTCTCCTAGATGACTGGACAAGTAAGGGAACTTTGGTAGAAGAAATCAGTTGCAAAGGTACTTCTTTAGAAAATCTCATCATGGAGATCACAGCACCTGATTCTCAAGCCAAGACAGGTGAGTTGCAGGCTCTTGAAAATGTAGTAAATAAACATCATTCTTTCCTTTGGCCTTTGGTGATGACCCCTTATTTAATAAAAGTTGGAATCAAGGTTGGATATGAAAACAAAGGAGGTTCCATGAAGCAGTCTTCCCCCTCAACCTGATCTGTTTTCCCATTTGCTTTGTAACATTGTTCCATTTTGCAAAATCCCTTCCCATGATGGGAAAAAGTAAAGGGACTAGTTGGCCCACTTAGAACTGTCAGATGAACATAGAAGGATTGAAATAGGATTTTCCATCTTCAGGAATTTCTCTCTTTTAAATATGTGAATGGGACAGCTATGCATTAACTTTAAATTGGGGTCAAGGTATAAGCGCGATATCTTGAGAGAAGCTAAATATTTAGGAGTCAGTATTGGTACACCAGAGAATGGGACACTTCTTGGAAGTACATGCAAAGATAGTGCCCAAGTATATGAATAATCTCTGCCTACAAATTAAGTCTTTCAAATAAAATGCATTCTGAGCTCACAGTCACTTGCTGGTTGTTCACTGGAATCTCCTAGGTTTTGTCACGAGGCTGTGTTAATGCACTTCCATAGTCACTCAAATAGTAAGGACCAAGTTTACTTTCTTTTTCCCTCCTGAGAATGGCTACTTCTCTATTGTAGCCTAAAGTTGAAGGATGTCTTAGAACTACCTATAAGTGACAACATTTCAGGGAATTGGCGATTTTTATATTTTAACACTTAAACTTCTAAGTTCGGTGACTTATTAATATGTGACATCACCCAGCAAACTCTTTCTATAAAGGGCCAGAGAGTAAATATTTTAGGCTTGTGGGCCATATGGTCTCTGTCACACTAAATGTCACTGCTGTTGTAGCACAAAAGCAGTCATAAACAATATATAAATGAATGGGTATGGCTGTGTTCCAATAAAACTTCATATACAGAAACAGGCAGAGGGACAGATTTGGCTGGTGGACTAAAGTTTTCTGACTCCTGGACTAGATCAGTGGTTGTTCAAACTTTTTAAAGTACTAAAATCTTTTTTTTAAATAAGTCTCATATAGAACTCTACTATGTAAAACAAATAAAAATATTTTCTTGGCATAAATTTCCCCTATAAGTGAATTTATAGCATTTATCTATCATGAAATCTATCAATGAGAATATTGAGGTTATCCTAGTGAATATGAAAATTTGAAAAAAAGAATTTTTGAATGACAACTTCATTATTTGATTTATTTCTCAATTTTTTTTCTTGGTTGCATTGTATCCAGAAAATATGGTTTACACAGATAAATAGTAGCAATTGATGGGCAAATGTTTTTAAAAGTTCACCTTACAATATGAAGTGTTAAGAATTCTGTTGTTATACAATTCTACCCTGATGAGAGCCTGCTCTGAGTAGATGTACCTTAGCCATTTTTGTCATTTTATTTAATGTAATACACGTGTGCTATAGATGTTTTTCTTTTGTACATGAGTGGACATGTATAGGGTTGAGTATTATAAAGAGCTAGAGAAGAACTACAACTTTTCGCATCAGTGGCACTCAGAAAGAAGTTTAAATGTATGCATAGAGGTGCAGGAGCTACTTTATTCTCCCCCAAAAGCAGCATAAATTGGCTGTGTCTACTGGGTTAAGATGTGGTGTTCAACATAATAGAATGTGCAGGTCTTACTGCCATTTCTAAGTACTTAGAAATATATGCCGAATCTTAAAGTTAAACTAAACATTGACAGAGTCCCTAAAGCACCTCTGTAGGGTGCTTTGAAAAGCAGTTTGAAGATCACTAGCCTGAGTGCTCTTAAAGTTCTCTTCCATCTCTGAAAACCCGTGAGTGTTCTAGTTCCTTACGTTCGTGGAGCTCTTTTGGTTTCATAAAGTGCTTTCACATATAGTACTTCACTACCTCCCACTGGTACCCCATCAGAGCTGACAAGATGGGTGGTATTATCTTCATATACCAGAGATAATACTGAGGTCTGTCCATAGATTAAGGCCCATGTAATGAGTTAGTGACAGTCTTGGCTACGACTGTCTTCTCTGAATTACTAGTCAGGTTTCTTTTTAGCCATCACCACCCTGCAGTGGAATATGATCTTTCTGTTTGATCTGGTTTTTTAATTGAAAATACAATAATGTTAACATTTAAAAGTTTTACAATCACTGTTTTCTAATATAATCTCACACATGACTTTTTCCACAGTGAAATCAGTGCACATGAGTCTTATTCTGCTCTTCGAATGTAACATTATGTCGTAACTATTCTTCACATTTCTTTATAATCTTTATAATTACATGATCTGGTTTTTACTTCCTTGGGATACTCCTGAAACACAAGGAATCAGCTTGGGGAGAATAGAGGTGAAATTGTGGTAATTAGCAACAGAACCAAAGACCCTAAACAGAATTTATGAGAATGTTTATGAGCCAGATTTATTGGTGCTTAGAATTTCTGTTTTCTGATGGGGGAAGGGAGGCAGAAAGTCATGAAAAAAAACCAAACGGTAGGGAATCTTTTGAGACAATATAGGAAAGGCTCATTTAATGTCTTTACTAAAAGAATGCTGCTTTTTATGTACTTAATTGTACTTTTTATTTTTATTATGTTGAAGAACATTGATGTTAAAGTTGAACCTTTTTGGCTGTATTTTAAATCCTCATTCCAACTATGTCAAATACCAGTCTGAAGACTTTGTCATTCTACTAATACTTGTTTCACAAAATTAGCGCAGGGTCCACAGTATTCAGATTGGAGATTTAAGAAGGGAATTTGGATTTCCTCTAGAAGGGATTAGTAATCGTTACTGCTAGGGAGCTGAAACACCTCCAGTGACACTGTTGCCTGGCAGCTAAAATGATTTGTCTCTTTCCATGAGTATGTTGTCTTGTGCTGTGTTAACTTCCTGATACCCGGGCTTAAAGTGAGTGCCAAAGAATAAATTCGGTGCCTGTATGTATTCCTAACACGTTTGTCTTGCCCTGTTTGTCTCTCTGTCCTTCTGCTCAGGTTCCATACTGCCCTCTGTAGGAAGCTCTGTAGGCAGTGTAAACGGATACCACACCTGCAAAGGTGAGAATACCATTTCAACAGTGCCTCTTTGTTGGGTGTGTTAGGATAGTGTTCACGTTTGCATCTGTGTATGTTTCCGTATGTGTGCAAGGACTGCTGCCAGGATGGGTGTGAGGGTAAGAATCCGGGGAGAAGCACCTGTGATGCCTCTTTGTGGCTAGCTCGAGGCTAAACAGCTTGGCAGCCAGCAAAATAAAGGTACTAAGCAAATAAACTGGACCACTAGATAAGACCGATAAGGAAAGACCTGGAAGAAAACATGCAAATTTTTGAATTATAAAGAAGCTATACTAGAGGTGGTCTAATCTAGCATTCAGCCTCCCAGCTAGGTTTTCTGCTCTGTAGTTTAAAGAAGAGGAAGCAGAAGAATGCCCCAGATCCTCCCTCCCTTCACTTATGCTGCTCCCATGCTTACCTAGCATTTTATTTACACATCTGAGTATATAATGCCAAAATCAGAAAGCAGATTCATGAGAGCTCTTTTGCTTTTTGTATGTAAACAGGAACTTTTATGTGATATAGCAGGAAGATCATCTCTGGTTCCCTAGAAGGAGTGGGAGAGATACTTAATCCTGATGAATAATTTAGCGAGGAACCAGTGGGCATGCTTGAGAGCTATTCCTAGTCTGATTTCTGTTTCTATGATGCTAGATCTGACGGAGATCCAGTGTGACATGTCAGATGTAAACTTGAAATATGAGAAACTTGGGGGAGTGCTTCGGGAACGCCAGGAAAGCCTTCAGGCTGTCCTCAGCAGAATGCAGGAAGTTCAGAAGGAGGCAAGCTCAGTGCTGCAGTGGCTGGAATCAAAAGAGGAAGTCCTGAAAGGCATGGATGCCTCTTCATCTCCAACCAAGACAGAGACAGTGAGAGCCCAAGCTGAATCTAACAAGGTACTATGTTCACATTAGCTTCATCTCAAATACCAAGAGGAAGGGGCTGTTCTACCCTGCCTGAGCCCGGGGGCCTGAGAGCGAGACATGGCCAGCCACCCAGTTGTGATGAGCAGCATGTTTGACTTTCAAATGCTGAGTGTGCCTAAACTCTCCCAGAGAATTTTCTTCACTATGAAATTAGAAATTGTTACAAATTAGACTGAAAAACAAAACCAGATGTGTTTGCAGAAGGAGAATAGCCCTCCTCTGAAGCATCAGTTCATTGAGAATGGAATCTCATTTTCTGTGTGATGGCGCAAGCCAAACCATTCCATCAAAGCACCTTTCCAACTCTTAGCAGGATCTAAATAGCTGTGATTGCAGCTGCTTCTTAAGATTGACATGTAGAACTAGGGGAAATGTCAGAAGAAATAAGACCATGTAGAAAACCTGGTAAAAATTTTTTGCCGAAAATTTTAATATTCTGATTGAGCCCAGCATGTCATGTCCTACAGCTGAGTAAACATTGCGGTTACCGCCGTTGCTGTCGTCATGGTCAGTTCCTTACACTTTTAGCTTATAGGGATTAGTAATTTTCCTATTGGGTTGCTAATGTACATAAAAGAAATTCAAATCTTGCCATCTAGACTTTCCTTTTAAGTAAAAATTCAAGCAGAAAGGTTAAGTATTTTAAGATCATGAAACAAGTCACGAGAAGAATAAGTCGAGCCTATAATTGCAGCCTCGTCTTCCCATCGTTTCCTCCACACTCAGAGCCTTGTTTCCTGTCCACAAATCTCATGGCATGCATGATGTTCTTTCTCCTAGGCCTTCCTGGCTGAATTGGAACAGAATTCTCCAAAAGTCCAAAATGTAAAGGAAGCCCTGTCTGGATTACTGATAGCATATCCTAACTCCCAAGAAGCCGGAAACTGGAAGAAAATGCAAGAGGAGCTCAGTATGTTATCACGGGGGTGTTACAAAGTCACTAAAGTCTTTGTCTTCAAAGCAAATTCAGGCTTTCAGCACATCCAGTAAACAGGAGTTATTCTTTAGTTAATTATCATAAGCAGGCAAGAAAGGCAGGTAGGGTTAGATGATGAACCTGATGATGGAAAAAACTTAGAGATTCCCCTCAAAGTATCAGAAGTTTGGCTTTCCTGGGCAAGTCAGACTGACAGTCTACTGTGACAGAGAGAGCATTGATGATAAAAATGAAAAATGGGACATAATCTCAACATTCAATGAAGGAATTAGATCAATTACGTTGCACTCATAATATTGAACTCTAAATTACGTAGGTGATGTTTATTGGTATGAAAAAATTATTGATATGAAAGATGTTCATAATTAGTTTAAAAATAGGTTATAAGTAACATATATGTTGTATAAGATATTTTGCATGCGTTACGTATGTATGTACTTCTGTGCAATTTTATCCCATATGTAGTTTCATATAATCACCACCACAGTCAAGATACAAAACTGTTTGTTACTTTATTTAAAATTAAATGCAGGTTATTTTTAACTTAAAAAAAATTAAATAATGTCCCAGGGGTCATTTCCTATAGTATATTAGGAACATAATTTAGGGACCAGGCTAGTGGCTAATGAGGGTAAAAGAATACATTTTCTCATTTCCTCTCTACAGATTCCCGATGGGAAAGGGCCACCGAGGTGACAATGGCTCGGCAAAGGCAGCTGGAGGAATCTGCAAGTCATCTGGCCTGCTTCCAGGCTGCGGAATGCCAGCTCCGGCCCTGGCTGATGGAGAAGGAGCTGATGATGGGGGTGCTGGGGCCCCTGTCTATTGACCCCAACATGCTGAATGCACAAAAGCAGCAGGTCCAGGTGAGTACTACGGCCGAAAGCTTTCGAGCAAGCAGTCAGAGGCACACGAACCTGGGTTTGAGTGCTGCTCTCAACAGGTAGATTTACATGACCCTGGACAAGTCATTTAACTTCTCAGAGTCTCCATTTCCTCACTTTAAATGAGAGGCTTGTGAGGTCTTCATCATGGTGCCTGTCAGACAGCAAACATTCAGTAAGTGTATTATTAATATCGTTGACCAAGGCAATAAGATGAACAGGTGGGAGAATGGGAACTTCTGACTATATGGTAGAATCCTATTTTACTTTCAGTCCCCAGCGGTAGTGATCCATATTATTTCATGCAGTATCTTTTATCTGCTGGCTTTACTTAAAGATTTTCTGCTGATCAGACCTCAGTTCCTAACATCTGTGAAATTTAGGTTGGTCCGCTTATGTCATTTCCAGTGAAATCCTGCCTAGAACTTTTCCTTGTTCTATAGCCTTCCCTAAACTTGCTCTGTTTCTTCTCACCATCCACCAAGTCCCCTAAGAGTAACCTTTGAAAGAACCCTTTCTTTTAGCCCCTGCATCCAATTAATTATCAAGTCCTATTTAGTCTACTTATAAATATTTTTCTAATCCAGTAGTTTTCAAACGTTTTGATCTCAGAATCCTTTTACACTTAAAAATCATTGAGGATCCCAAAAAGCTTGTGTTTATCTACTGATATCTGTTAATATTAACTGTATTAAAACACTGAGGAATTTTTAATGTATTTATAAATTATTTTTTAAAATTATAATGATACAACCATAACACTAACATGAATAACATTTTTATGAAAAAGTAACATTTTCCAAAATGTAAAAAATTGAGTAAGAGTGGCATTATTTTATATCTTTGCTAAATCTCTTTAATGATGTCTGGCTTGGGAATTCCCTGGTAGTCCAGTGGTTAGGACTCCAGGCTGTCACTGCCAAGGACCTGGGTTCAATCCCTGGTAGGGGAACTAAAATCCCACAAACTGCAAGGTGTGGCCATAAATAATATAAATAAAACATTTTATTTATATATTTAAATAAAATGAAACAAAGTGAAAGCCGCAAGGCATGGCCTAAAATAAAATAAAGGGAAAAGGAAAAGGAAAAGTCTGGCTTAATAGTCTCACAGATTTTCATACCTGCTTCTGCATTCAATCTGTTGTGATACCAGATGTTGTGAGAGAACAAGAATTTTAAACAGCAAGTAATACCTTAGTATTATTATGAAAACAGTTTTTATCTTACTGACCTCATGCAAGGGCTTAGGGTCTCCCAGGGGCCACCAGACCATAATTTGAGAGCCACTGTTCTAAGCTGCTCTTCTCCTCCACTCTAAATGCTGGTGAGCTGGATCTCAGGCCTGTTCCATTGCAGCAGCCTGCTAAAAGCCTTCTTGGTCTAGTTTATCTTCCACACAATTGTCAAATTATCCCCGTAAATCATATATCTGAATGTATTAAAATGCTTCTGTGGTTCTTGGCAGCTTATTGAACAAAGTTCAAATACCTGTTGACTGTGGTGCATGAGGGTTTTCACAGTCTGGTCCCAGTTTGTCCTGCCAGCTCTTCCCCCACATACCCAGGCTTCTTTCCACACTGTATAATGGGTTCTTTCCTGAACACACTGCCCTCAGAGATCTCAGGATCTCTGTGCCTTTGCTAATCCCAGGCCCTCCCTCCTCTGAACCAGCCTTACTCTCTCTTCTCTTGGAGAACTCACATATTCTCTATTGTGTCTCCTGTGAAGCCTTTCCTGAGTTCCCTCTTCTGTTCTTGTCACCCCCTGAGGAATTAACCACCTTTACTTCTGGCTTTCACAATTCCATGTTCATGTCAGCATTTTGTCATTTTAACTTTTGTTACATTTTATTGTAGTTCATTTTTTACACATCTGTTAGTCCTTGAGGTCCTGTCATATTTATTTTTATAGAGTGTAAGTGCTGAGTACTTTCCGTAAGTTTTCTTATTTAATCCTAACAACAGCCAAGTAAGTACTTTACTATCCTCATTTTGCAGATAAGGAACCTGAGATTTGGAGAACTTTAAAAAATTTGCCTAAGTTTATACGGCTTAGTGAGTGATGGAGTCAGGATTTGAATCCAGGCATCTAACTCCAGAGCCTGTAATCTTAACTTGTTTGATGAATGAAGCAGTGGATAGAAAAGAATAAAAAAGAACGGTACTTGCTTTAAAGAAGCTTTTTATCTAATTGTGCTATAATATACAGATAATATGTGCTGTTGGAAATTTGAGAAAGGAACTCAGTCAAACAGGGCATTAAGAGTTGAAATGGCAAGCCCAGCCAGTAATATAGCTCACTTTGGGACCCAGAGTTCCAAACTCCCAGTTCAGAGGGCTGGGTTTTGCCTGGCAAAGCTGAGTGTCAATCCAGTAAACAAACTTTGGTTTCCCAACCAAGGCCGACCTTAGTAACTGATGTTGAAACAGTATAAGACAAATAAGGAAAAGAAATAAACTAGACACAATCAGTGATCCTTTCAAAACAAGTTTTTATTAAGCAATTGTTAAAAGTGATACTACATTTTCCTAGTAGCCTGGTTTTTGGAGTTTTCCAGTTTATTTTCAAAAGGAGTTGGCACTACTTGGCACAATCCAAAATCAGTTTTTGTTTTGACACTTTATTTAGATCTGTCTTTTCTTTCTAAACATCTTCGTGTCATTTTTGTTACAGTTTATGCTGAAGGAATTTGAAACACGCAGGCAACAGCACGAGCAGCTGAACGAGGCAGCTCAGGGCATCCTAGCAGGCCCTGGAGATGTCTCTCCTTCCGCCAGCCAAGTACAGAAGGAACTCCAGAGCATCCGTCAGAAGTGGATTGAGCTGACTGACAAACTGAATTCCCGTTCCAGCCAAATTGACCAAGCTATTGTCAAAAGCACCCAGTACCAGGAACTGCTCCAGGACTTGTCAGAGAAAGTGAAGGCAGTTGGACAGCGACTGAGTGGCCAGTCGGCCATCAGCACCCAACCTGAGGCTGTGAAGCAGCAGTTGGAGGAGACCAGTGAGATTCGATCTGACGTGGAGCAATTAGACCATGAGATTAAGGAGGCACAGACACTTTGTGATGAACTTTCAGTGCTCATTGGTGAGCAGTACCTCAAGGATGAGCTGAAGAAGCGTCTGGAGACTGTTGCTCTGCCTCTCCAAGGTTTAGAAGACCTTGCAGGTGAGTTGGGGCGAGGAACACCCTGCTGCCATTGTTAATGGCAGCCAAAAGAAGGAGTAAATTAGTGTTCCCAAGAATCTAGGGTGATCCTTAAGTAGCTTTTGGATTCAGAATAGTGTTACCCTATCTCTTCGTCCAGCTACAGTGAGGACTGCTGTGGTCATTACACACTCATTGGGCACAAGCAATATGTGAAGCTTACGCACCATAGTCCTAGGTATGAGAGGACTGATACAAGTCGAGCCAGCAGGTAGAGATTCATATTCACAGATGTGCTTATCGGTGGAGTTACACATGTGCTTTCACTGATACTCGCTTATTTTCCTTATGCTGTATGTGTAAACACACACATACCATATACACAAAATTAGAACATGTTCTAGACTTCTTATGATGGCCTTGTACAAGAAAAATTTTGTCATTAATTTGTTGCCTCCTTCCCTAGAAGCATTTATGGCTTTTTACCAGCTTAGAAGTTAAAAGTTTACTTCTGTTACTCAGATCACCTTACAAGGTTGATGTGAGGGTTAAATAGGATATAGTATATGAAAGAGCCTAGCTGTGTGCTTCTTTTATGGTAGACCCTCAATTAGGATTGGTTTCCTTTTCCGAAGATTAGACCATATACTCTCAGCAAACATTTTAAATGCCATGTTCAGACTTGATGATTTAAATTTGATTTTCTCATTCCAGCTGATCGCATGAACAGACTCCAGGCAGCTCTTGCCAGCACCCAGCAGTTCCAGCAAATGTTTGATGAGCTGAGAACCTGGTTGGATGACAAACAAAGCCAGCAAATGAAAAACCGCCCAATTTCTGCAAAATTGGAGCGACTACAGTCTCAGCTACAGGAGAATGAAGAGTTTCAGAAGAGCCTTAACCAGCACAGTGGTTCCTATGAGGTGATTGTGGCAGAAGGAGAATCTCTGCTTCTTTCTGTACCTCCTGGAGAAGAGAAGAAGACTTTACAAAACCAGCTGGTTGAGCTCAAGAGCCACTGGGAAGAGCTTAGTAAAAAAACTGCAGACAGACAGTCTAGGCTCAAGGACTGTCTGCAGAAAGCTCAGAAATACCAGTGGCACGTGGAAGATCTTGTGCCATGGATAGAAGATTGTAAGGCCAAGATGT
Source organism: Hippopotamus amphibius kiboko (assembly GCF_030028045.1). NCBI lineage: Eukaryota > Metazoa > Chordata > Mammalia > Artiodactyla > Hippopotamidae > Hippopotamus > Hippopotamus amphibius. The sequence continues at coordinate 31,468,964 of NC_080186.1, forward strand.
CTGACTTGCGGGTCACTCTGGATCCAGTGCAGCTGGAGTCCAGTCTCCTGAGATCAAAGGCTATGCTGAGTGAGGTGGAAAAGCGCCGCTCCCTTTTAGAAATCCTGAACAGTGCTGCTGACATTCTGATCAACTCTTCAGAAACAGATGAGGATGATATCCGGGATGAGAAGGCTGGGATCAACCAGAACATGGATTCCATTACAGAAGAGCTGCAGGCCAAAACAGGGTCCCTTGAAGAAATGACTCAGAGGCTCAAGGAGTTCCAGGAAAGCTTTAAGAATATTGAAAAGAAAGTTGAAGGGGCCAAACACCAACTTGAGATCTTTGATGCTCTCGGCTCTCAAGCCTGCAGCAACAAGAACCTGGAGAAGCTAAGAGCCCAACAGGAAGTGCTGCAGACCCTGGAGCCTCAGGTGGACTATCTGAGGAACGTCACTCGGGGCCTGGTGGAGGACGCCCCGGACGGGTCTGATGCTTCCCAACTGCTGCATCAAGCTGAGGTCACCCAGCAGGAGTTCCTAGAAGTGAAGCAAAGAGTGAACAGTGGTTGCATGGCAATGGAAAACAAGCTGGAGGGGATCGGCCAGTTTCACTGCCGGGTCCGAGAAATGTTTTCTCAGCTGGCAGACCTGGATGACGAGCTCGATGGTATGGGTGCTATCGGCAGAGACGCTGATAGCCTCCAGTCCCAGATCGAGGATGTACGGCTGTTCCTTAACAGAGTCCAAGCCCTCAAGTCAGACATAGAGGCCTCTGAAGCAGAGTGCCGGCAAATGCTGGAGGAAGAGGGCACTCTGGACTTGTTAGGTCTCAAGAGGGAGCTAGAAGCCCTGAGCAAACAGTGTGGCAAACTGACAGAGAGGAGTAGAGCTCGGCAGGAGCAGCTGGAGCTGACCCTGGGCCGGGTCGAGGACTTCTACCGGAAGCTGAAAACACTCAATGACATGACCACAGCGGCAGCGGAGGGGGAGGCCCTCCAGTGGGTGGTGGGGACCGAGGTGGATGTCATCAACCAACAGTTAGCAGATTTTAAAGTAAGTCTTACCCTGGTTTTTTAATCTTTTTCTGTCTAACATGTGTATTTCTTTTCTTGTAACTTGGAGACAGAGTACACATCTTAACTTTTGTCCCCGGTTTCATTATTCTCATTTCCATCACCGCCATAGCACATAGTTTGGAGACTAAACAGGCTCTTGGACTTCTTGGGCAACTGGTTTGAACATTTTTCTATGGTAATTTATTTTAATGTTTGTAACCAATTAAGGCTATAGAGAGAAATGTCCAAACCTTACTTCTTACTCTAAGAATCTTATGATTTCTTGAGATTTCAAGTTAACTAATTTTGTAACAGCAGTGAATGTTTGTTGAGGGCCCTATTTTTCAAATTGAGGTATGAGACTCCATAGATAGACATGGGCTCATCTTGCTAAAGTGTGGGTTTTTTCCACAGATTTTGAGGTAAAATTATTGAGATATTATTAAATAAAATAAAAATTCTCATGAATTATTAGGATAAAACATGACATTTCAAAGAAATTTTCCACTTGTAGCAAGTAGTGTTTAAGACTACACCCTAGACTCCTCAAGAGCACAAGTTCTCTGCCCGTAGGAGAGTTTGACAAGCACTGCCTTAATTGCAAAAATATTTTGATTCTTTGCCTGAGTCAGAGTTTCCAGTCCTGAGATTTTGTGAGTCTGTATTAAAACAACAGGGGAAGATGAGAGGAGTTGACTCAAAAGTACAAATTTGGTCCAGGCTTGGAACTCAGGACTGTCTGCTGGGTATTGGCTCTCACGGTGTGAGCCTTTCACCCCAAGACTTAGCTAAAAGCACCTCACTCCCCTGCTGGAGGCTTGTTTGCTTACTCTTTCCTTCTTGGTGCCTGGAGGAGATTTGGAAAGGATGCTTCAGCAGTTTACTTCCATCACCAGTGGTGACACAGTAACGCTGTGCCGTCAGAGCGAATTTGTTCTCTCAGAGCCCCTGCCTGTCAGGATTCTTTCTATTAAGAACATTCATGAAAAGGTGGTGTTGACGCCAGGTCAGAGCCACGTGGTCCCAAAAAAGATCACAGATTTATAGACAAGATCCAGGTGCAGAAATGTGGCTGTTTCAGAAGGGCTCCTCCAGCTTGGGGGATGTTCAGCACTAAGGTGAGACATTGGCTGAAGACCCCCTTGCAGTGCAACCATGGAGCAGTACACGTCATGGTATCTGGGATTCTTGAGGCACTGGGTGATGAAAGGGTAGGTAGAGAAAGCGCAAACCCGCGAGCCCACGCATTATTCTCTGGGAAACACCGACACCTCATCCAGTGGCTGGGTGGCCTTTCCCGTTTCACCACGTGGGCTTCTCTTCCCTCTTCCGTCGTAAGCCCCTCGGAAGTAGAGGCTCTGCTACAGGCATGCTTCATTTATCCAGTTTACTTGGATCTGGGTTACTTAGCATCAACTGTCTAACCAGCTAAATAAATTATTTAGAAAACTGAAGCTTATGCCTTGAAGCACCAGAATAATTTTATTAAATTAGATTCTGGTTTACATAGGATTATTTTAACTTTTATTTGCCTGATTTCCTAAACATTATACTGTGTATACGTTTTCCTTTATGAGCGCAGGTTAACATTACTAAATGGGTTATACTGTTCTCCACTACGGTGATATCCTCAGGGACGTTAGACACGTTTGGGGCTGCTTTGTACTAAATGTTGTTAAGTTACCATGCAGTTTGAGTTCTGTATTGAAGTTGTTGTTTAGGGCCTCTAACTGGTTGAATTGGGTGTGTGTGTGTGTGTGTGTACATGGGGGGATGTAGTTTCTGTTTTTTTCCCCATTACCCTGATATCAGGCATTATTTCTTACCGCTATTACTTTTCACTGCTGTCACTGTCTGCCTTGAGCAGTCTGTCCTTTTCTTCTGATCTTCAGTGAGCTAGAAAAGAAAGTAAACAAGCCTGTTAAAAGTATATTAAATATGACCTAGGATATAAAAAAAGAATCCACAGGCAGGCATATATAGTGTTTGGATTTGAGGACAAGTGATTGTTTCCCTTTCATTTAATCCTTGGTTTCTAGAGACATTCTGAATTTTGATGCTGCTGAAAGCTTTTAAGAAATGACTGGACATTCCCATATTTTATTTGCATCCTAGTATGTAGCCCAGCAGCACTCAGGGTTCAGTAGCTGCTTCGTTGCCTCGTATAGCCGACTTGTTTCACTGATTTCTAAGAAGCAGCCTCCCACCACCAATACTGTGGCTATGAGGGCTGGGGCCAGTGTGTTTATCTGCAGGGAGCTGGTGCTGACAAGGCAAGATGGAAGGATGAGTGCGAGGAGGAGGGTGGTGAAGTTGGGTGCCCTGAGTGTACCCTCCTCAAGTTGGGAGTGCACATCAGAAGCCTGGTTCCACAGGCCCACCTTATAAAGTCGAGGGCTTTGGGAAGAGCTTTTGCCTCCTCCCAGCAAAAGTTTTGAGGCAGGAGGGGAGGAACACAGTCCTGGCTTATTAGCTCATGCTGAGCTCATGGGAAGTGAAAACAATGAGAAAGGGGAAAGCTCTGTGTGTCCCTTCTCAGTCCCGAGAGGCTGAGCCAAGGGAAGGTCTTTTTGGACCCATTCTGAGGACTGAGTCATTTTCGTGATCTGAGCGCTGAGTTCCTGGGTTAATGTGCTCTGTAGTCCAGTGATAGATCAATCTTCCCTCACACCAGGAGCAGACCAGACGCATACAGTGCGACTCTGCTTTCAGATTCAAAGTGTTTTTAATAAGCAAAAACAAAAGATGAAGATAAATATTAAACATCAGCATTCGCTTTAAGATTTCAACTCTTTTTTTACAATAAGATCATGCTCTCAGCGCAGAATCTGCTGAAAAGAAGGGGGTATGAATCTGTGAGACAGAAGCGTGGGCTGTGCTTTGACCTAGCTGACTCCACTGGGGATGGTCAGAACTGACAAATGAGTCAGGTCTGTGGAGAACCCCAGGCTTACCTGGGACTATGCAACAGTGCTGATAAATGCTCGGAAAGGCAGTTAGCCTCTGGGAAAAAATATTTCCGTCTTAAATGAATGTAAAAAACTGAAAGTCATTATTTCTAGGAAAGACTTTTCCCTCAATTGCTTCTGAATAATTGATAGAATCTGGTCAGCCAGCGAGGACTTATCAGATGGGAATGGAAGAAAGTCCTTTCCCACTAAACAGGCAAAGACCTCAAACCTCTGTGTTGGATGCTTTACTGGGTTCTGCTCTCTGTTGGAAGTAGAAAGGAGGAAGCCATTCCAGAAATCACAAAGGAGAATATTGAGCATGTTTGCAGAAAACGGGAAGGAAAAGACTTTGGCTAATCTCTTTAGGAAATTCTATTTTCCTGAACAAGAGAGTCTCTGATTTTTGAGGAAAAGGAATTGTATATACATAACTGGAGTCTAACAACAAGGGAGGGACTTTCACTACACTGAAACTTAAGCCAAAGAATTCTCCCAGAGTGACCTTCCTAGGAAGGGAGGAAAAAGGCTCAAGATTTGGAGAAGAAATCTATGAAGTCTGATGATAACGAGAAGCTTTCCTCATTGTGAAATTCCCCATGTAGGTTTTGTAACCAAGAATTGAGATCGTCCTGAGTCTTAAACCAGCCCCTCCCTCGCATCCCCCTCAGCATCCACGTGGGCCTCTCGGTCAGGACATGTGGAGGTTCGGGGTTTGCTGGGCTGTAGTGAGGCAGCAGGTCTCCTTAGGGCTGTTCTCAGTCCTGATTCAGGCTGAGCAGAGCCCAGGGTCAGGGACTGCATACACTTGCAGCCTCTGTCAGGAGCCTTCTATCCTACTATGAAGCCAGAACAAAAAAGCCCCATAAACCTGTTCACTTGATTTTCTGCCTCATGGAAAGCAAGCTTAAGCTCCCCTGTGAGCCACATGTGAAAATTCTTGGAGGACAGGGCCTGCCATGAAGCTGAGAGACTGCCAGTTTGCACCATGATAGATATTCAGTCCTGCCTTTCAGATAATTACAAAGACAGTTATCAGTTCATCTGCATCTTTGCCAGTTAGATTTACCAGAGAAGAAAGCAAGTGAGGTTAGCATTATTTACCTGCCCTTGGAGAGAAAGGAAATCACATTTGGTGTGACCTGTCTGTCACCGGAGGTGTAGGTCTCTCCAGCTTTACAGCAGCCAAGATAAGAGGAGCAGATGCCCCCCCCCCCCCCCGTCTTGGGTTTTTTTCTTTCTTCCTTAAACAAGGCTACTCCAGTAGGAATTACTGGGGTCCAGGAAAGTAAACAGAATGTCCTAGATCAGGGTTTCTCAACGTGAGCACTCTTGCTGTTTTGGGCTGGGTAACTCTTCGTTGTGGGGCCATCCTGTGCATTGCAGGGTGTTTAGCAGCATCCCTGATCTCTACCCACTAGATGCCAGTAGCAACCTTTCCCCAGTGTCACAGTCAGAAATGCCTTTAGACATTGCCAGATGTCCCCTGGAAAGGAAAATTCTCCCTCAGTTGAGAACCACTGCCCTAGGTAGGAGAAAATTGCCACCTATACGTGGGAAATTTAGGGCTCAGTTGGAAAAGGTGCTCATTAAGGTAAATATTGATGTGGCAGGCCGCCTTCTGGTAATCTGATTATGGCTGTCTAGTAGCAGTACCCTTAGGCCATGCCCTGGATTCTTTTTTTTTTGCTGGTGCTAGTCTGTGTTTGGTTTAAAAATCTCCTCGTCACTTTTCCTGGCATCCACAGTTTCTTTTGCGTAAAGTTGTTGATGCAGGTGTTTAGTTGATGGAGCATTTCTGTGGAGAAGAGGAACTTCCTTTGCGGAAATACTTCAGGGAGCTTCCTTGCTCTGTGCCTTTAAGGGGAGACTGCAGTCTGTCAGTTGTTCTCAGCCCAGGAGCTCACAGTTTGGCGGCTGATATTTATAACCCTTATGTGACCATCCCCCTCTGCACCTCCCCCCCCCACCCCAGAATTCCAGTGCTCTGTAATAATCCTCTCCACCCCCACCATAGCAGCTGGGTGGGGAGAAGGTGAAGGAGCCTTTAAGACCCTTAAGTTTGCTTCATGCTGAACTTTTTCCAGCCCCATTTTAAAGTATTGCCATTAGTATTTTAAATATCAGCACCATAAGCAAAATCCCAGGATTGTAGCCATTACATCATCCTGAAGGAGCCTCACGCCTCAGTGAAGGTAGTAAAATCAAATGGAAGGGCGTCAAGAAAGTGTTGATGGATTTCACAAAAATCTGTCTGGAAATTTTGATAGCAAGGGGAGATTTTAAAGCAAAAACGAATATATCCTCAACCAGGAGGAAAGACTGAGCAGTTTTATTTGAGTTTACTGAAATTCTTCACATGTAGCATGCAGCATTTGCAACCAAGAGTGATCATGTGAAACGTGTATCCAGAAAAACTAGAATTTACCCTGTGCAGAACTTGTGTTTATTGTTGAATTTTGATTAGTAGACATGGTTGAGATAAGCACAGACTTGCAGAATGGGGCTGTTTCTCGCTGTCTAGAAATGCATGGTAAGTGGTCTCAGCCTTAGCCTAGTCCTAGGCACTTTCCAGCTAGCTGGCTGGCCATAAGCAGTGAGCCTCTAGGAAGTGCGATGAGTTGCTTTGAAGGGCACTTCGTTAGAGATGGCTGGTTTACCAGGAATAAAATCAGTCCCACAGGGAGTCAAGTCAGGTCACTGCACCAAAGCATCAGTGCACCAAAAGGCTGTCTCCTGCCAGACAGACTCTTCCCAAGTCTCAGCTGTCCCGGTTGGAAAAACCTAGCTATGGGGAGAATGTGCTCCCTCCCCACCTTCCTTAATACTTTACCACTGCCACTACCGAGTGCTTTTCAAATACCAGTCTCTGGTATTGGCTGTGGATGATTAATGGAATATACCTATCCCCTGGGCCTTCACAAGCTCTTTTCCTACCACCAGTACTATGATTTGAAATGTGGACCTTTCAGAATTTTGGCGACCCAGGGATGAGAATAAGTGCTGCAGGGTGATGGTCCATGGGTCACTTTGTGGGGATTAGGAGGAAGGGGCTCTGTATTCCTTTCAGTCCATCCTTACTGAGCACTTGCTCTGGGCCAGTCCTTGTAGTGAGAGCTGGGGTCTCAGATAGTCTCTAGTTAACAGTGCAGTATGAGAAACAGGCACAGAGAATTGCAGTGGTAGTGATATAGTGGCAAGAACAGTAAGAGAGACCTAAGTCTAAATTATCTTCAATCCTAGCCTCCCCCTCCATAAATCAGACATTTAAAATTCCAGTTGCAGGTAAGAAAACTGAGATTTGCAGATGTTGAAGTAACTCGTTCAAGCCACATAGCAAATAAATGTTAAAGCTGGGATTGGAAAGATCTGTTTGGCACCAAAGCTCCTGTTAGACCAGTGGTCCTTGATGGAGGTAGGGGGAGCACTTTTGGCCTTGGAGGACATTTGACAATGTCTAGAGACATTTTTTACTGTCATGACTGGGGAAGCTGCTACTGGCATCTAGTGGGTGCTGCTAAATCTCCTATAATACACAGGATAGCCCCTTACAACAAATGATTATTTAGCCCACATAGGGGATTTTGATATTTTGCCCTTTTCAGGCTCCATAACAAGAGTTAACTGATGAAATAGTTCCATTGCATGGGAAAGCTTCGTGGTTTTCCTCCCATTATTCAAAACTTAGCTAAGAAACAGTGTTGATTCTGAGAGTGACTTATATAGATCTGTTGGATCAAGTCAGGATCATGGTGAACTAATTTGAGTCAGTGGCTAAAGAATTCTCTCCATGCTTGACCAGTCCCCACCCCACCCTGCCTGCCACAAGGCTCCTGCTGTGGAAATCAATCAGCTGTGTATCTCAAGCTGCTTCCTGTAGGGTGTGTTATGGAATGGCATCAGCCCTGCACCAGCTGGGAGTACTGACCTCAGTGTGATTTTATCAGACTGTCTCTTTTTGAGCTTTGCTATTTGAAACAAAAGATTCTCTGTTAGGAATGCAGAGAGCTGGTGTGATTGGACAGCCAGCGTGTACGCACATGGTTCCCACGGAAAAAACAGACATAAATTATGCTGTAGCCTTCTAAAGCTTGGGCCTCCAAGGTGGTTTTCCCTTTGCTCCTGTCTGTATTCACTCTTCTTTCTGTGCGTGCTTATCCTTCCCCCAGATCAATGCAGGAGCCAACTGATCTGATGGATTAAACGGTGGCCTCCCTCGGAACTGGTCTGTATCTGTGCCTCCACTCTTTTCCTTCTTCAGTCTTAGAAACTGCATTTTTGATCCCCACGATCTATCCAGTCATGTTTCCTATATAGACCATCTACTCCATCCACTTATTCCAAACACTCCTTATTCATTTTACCTGCTTGATTTCTACTCATACCTGAAGGTTTAGCTGAAGTCCCATATCTCCTCAAACCCTTCTGAATCCCCGCTCCCCCCAGACCAGCTTACTACTTCTCTTGTTCTCTTAAATCACTTAATATGTGTAACTCATTTGGCCTTCATCATATGCCGCCTAATTTTGGCGTTTAATGATTATACGCAGTGTCCTATCCCTCATCTTAATATACCCATTTTTATGTCCCTCCAAGTACTTAGGATATGGGTATATGCATAGTTGGAGATTAGTGAATATTTGACTGATTGAGACCTCTTTATTTCTCATACGCCGTGTGAGCTGTAGGATTCAAAATGCTGTCTACTCTGCAGCACTAGAGGTAAATCCTTGTGTGTCCTGAGCAATTCTAATCCTGGACTGGATTCCTCACCTCTCCATCTTGCCTCTGGGCTCCCTTCCTTTTCTGCTAGTTAGCATATGTTAAAGGAACACAATTTCATTTCAGTATTAGCTTGAACAAAGCAAAACTAAGAAATTTGCTACTTCAAATGCACGTGAAGAAAGCCAGGTTCTGAAATAGTGTTTTGTAGTCACCCATCACTGTGTTGAGTCATTGTTATTTACTCAACTAGTTGACAGCAAGAAGAATCTTCACACTTCATTCAGCTTAGTGTAGTAAGAAAAATTGAATACGAGTTTGAGTCAGAAATATTCAGCTTTGAATTCTGGCTCTATCATTTACTAGCTGAGTGACCTTGGGGGAAATTACTGAACCTCTCTGTATAGTTATTTCAACTATAAAATGTGAACAGTGGTAAATCCTACCTTTAGGGTTTTTATGAGAATTACATGAAGTGATGTAAATGAAAACACCAGGCAGATATTAAGTGATCATAAGTGATAATTCTTGTATTTTAAGAAGTTTATCCAGACACACAAATTATAATATTATTAAATCTTTTTAATAAGAAAAGTGATTCCCTTTGTGCCTACAGATGATCATTCTCCAGGAGATTTGATCTAAGACCCAGCACCAGATTAGATTAGCTCTTTTTCTTCTTGAAAAACTGGAAATGATGAAGATAAAGTAAATTAGCTTGATGACAGCAGTGAAACAGGTGGATGGACAAAGAGCCTTCCTGACCAGTTTTTCTGGGGAACGAATGTAGAGTTCGTTCCCAACCCTAGACCAGCAATACATAGGCGGGTTTAGGTCATGACTCCTTAACACAGTTTTAAATATACTGTATGTACACATACATACATGTACATGGTTATTAATTAATTTATTCCTTCATTCATAGCAGAATCCCACAGCCATCAAGTTTTTCTGAGACCATTTTCACCTTGGCTTATGTGCTCTACAAATCAGTATTATTTTCAAATCATTAACCAGAATTAACCAGAAGCCATTACCAGCTCAGTGACTTCCCAGTCACTCAGAGTTACCCAGCAGACCAGCTTTAATGATCTGAGGGTCCTTGGCCTAATTAGCTTTTAGCATAGACCATGTGATCTTCCTCTGTTGCCATACAATGGCAACAACCAAGTCAGCATCTTTGAGAGAGACACCTCTTAGTATTAATCAATCTTTAATTAAAACATTAAGATGTGAGGGGAAAAAATATCAGCTTAATTTCAGAGGAAGTAGCTTAAAAACACAGATATAATTAATCTCTCTGCTAAGCGTATATATCAAATCAAGATGTTTTACAGAAAAGCTTTCAGCGCATTCATGTTTGTAATATTTGGTTACGTGTATATATGAGTCAAGGGAAGAAGATAAGAATTCAAAGAAATTGAACCTATCTTAGGCCTTTTCCAGCTTGAATTCATGTATCCATTCAAGTGAATCACTTAATCTCTCTCTCATCTTGCAGTTCACTCTCAGAGGAAGAGCTCTGATTTGAGTCTAATTCTTTAAATTCAAACCTAAGTTGTTTGTGATCAATGATAAGAATTGCCTGAGTAACAAAATGAGAGTTTTCAAAGATCTCTTGACTCTGTATTACTTACTTAATTTCCTTTTCTAATATTGGATAGAGGACCCCTTCAGCAAGATTCCTTAGAGATTCAGCCCAGGGACCTGTTTCATAAAAATAGCTAAGCACCTTTGTGAAGTTGTTACTTTGTGAGTTGTGAACTCATACCATCCTGGAATTGGAAAGGCTACTCTTGGTGTCATGTGAAAGCCCACATGGTCACTTTCTCAGGGAAGCCTCCCCTGAACCTCCAGGCCACACTGGGCCCCTTGACAGATGCTCTCATAGCACTGTTTGCTTTTCCTTCAGAGTACTTACTGCAATTGAATTAAAATGAATGTCTGTCTCCTCTACTAGAGTGTAGGCTCCTGATCACGTCTTGCTCATCATGCTCTCCCTTAGTGTCTGGCATAGTTTAGGACACGTAGTAGATTCCAATAAATATTTGTTGAACAAATGAAAAGAATCAAGGCTACAACTTGTGGAATTTCTTGCCTTAGGACAGGAAGAGGAGCCCACAGATACCAAGACGGACTGGCTGGAAAGATAGCATCATAATAGTACAGTGTCATGGAAGCCAAAAGAAGAGTTGCAATAAGGGAGGAGCAGTATTTACTTTCTCACCACTGCTTATCCTTAATTCCCTACATTCTGACCCAGCCCCCATCACTGTGCTGAAACTGTTCTCTCGGAAGTACTTACTGACGTCCTAGTTGCCAAGGCTAGTGGCCTTGTCTAACTCATTGTCTTCCTCATTCCTTGTGTACCATTTGACATCATATCTTCTTTCTTAAAACCTTGCTGTCCACTTACTTTCCTGACATTGTGCTCTCTCCATTTTCTTCTCTGGCTGCTCTTCTGCTTTCTGATTTTGGTTTGTCTTTCTACCTCCCCAATATGTGGTTCCTGAAATCCTGCCCTCTTCTCCCCTCTCTCCACACCCAGTCCCCAGATGTCCAACCCCTCACTGTTCTACAAGAGAAGATTTCCACATCTGTATCTCTACCTTGAACTTCAGTCTTTCTGGACACCTCCACATGGGTAGCCTTTGAGTACCTCACACTCAGTATGCTCTACGTTGAATGTGTTCTCTCCTTCAGTATTTTCTTCCTCCCTGCTGCTGTTTTATAGACTACTGTGCCCTCAGTCATCCAAGAGTAATTCGACAGCATTATTTTAAATTTATTTTCCCCCCGTAACTTCTACCTTCTGTGCGGTCAGTTGTAAAGTCCAAATAATCTGCCTCTGCAGTTTCTTTACTGGCCCCTTCCTCATTTCCACAAGTCCAGGCTTTAGTTATCTGCTGCCTAAACTGTGTAACCCTCCTAGCTGATTGTTCCACCTTCAGTCTTCCCCCAACTACACTGTTCTATACATATCGATACCAGTGCAATATCAGCAGACCTGGGCTCAAATCTTAAGAGCTTAGGTGTTTAATTAGCTGGGTTCCTTTGGAAAAGTAAGTTTACCACCCCAAGTGTCATTTGTAAATTACGGATTTGGATTTTTTTAAATGTAATAATATATATTAAATGGCAGTTGAATGAGCAGCCAGGTTTAAATTCTTAGGAAACTTTCCACACACCACTCAATAACTCTCATGACCCCCTGGTAAGTTAAATCAGTTAGTCTTGGTGTAGTAATGGTGTTCTGAATAAAGCAGAAATAGGGCCTTGGTGAACTGGCCTTGAGCTACTTACCATTCTGACCTTTCATTTTTCCCTTGCATATATCCTGTGATTTAAACCATGGTAACCCTGGATTAGCTTTTTTAGGGCCTTGCCTCTTCAGGTTTCCTGCCTTTAGTCCTTCACTTAGAAATCCTTGTCTTTACTGTCTCTGTATGTCCAGATCCTAACGAGTAAATGTGATTCCCTCTATAAAGCCTTCCTGGAATCCCCTGCTTTCCTTCCTCCCACTCTTCTGTTAGGTCTTTTCTCACTTACAAAGCCCTATGCTTTTGTCATCACCACTGTCTTGGGGAGTGGCTAAAGAGGGATTAATACACCGTCTTTGGAAAGTCTACAAGCAGGAAAAGGTTTACAGGGGTCATGAGAGTTCCTGAAGAGTGTGTGAAAAGTTTTCTCTAGGTTCAGAGCTCAAATAGCATCAAAATCCTTAGTATCCCATTTAAAGCAAGCCTCCCATTGTGCTGCATTGCTTAATGAGCCACTCTGTAGCCATCTTTATGTAATAAAAGGATGGTAGTGACTGCTACCCAACAGGTTCAGACTAATACTGTGGAGTTTCCACTTGCCACTAAATAAATACTTGTAAAGTCCAGAGATCCTAAGATGAAAGGCATTTTGTAGATTTTAAATGTGCAAGATCCAACCAGCCTTCTGTCTCCTCCTCTAGTCAGCACTAATCCTCCGAGAGGGAGGTAGATGAAAAGGCATTATAGAATCTAAGGAAGTGTGGATCTAGGGTTTCCAGATTTTCCTAGGAGGCTGGTGGTTTAAGTCTGGAGCAGACAAAGGCAAAGTGCCAAGTCTAAAATTTGGAAAGCTAGCTGTGTTGGGGTGTGAGGAGACTCCACCTTGCTGTTTTAATTAGGAGACAGCAGGAAGGGCCAGGATTGTTCTTTCTTCCAAGTTCACCAAAGGAAAATCTGACACCAATTCTGTTCTTAGGAAATTTGAAATGAATAGAGAATTGTTTGACCTCTGTAATCAGCTAGAAACTAATTTGAAATTTGGCATCAGCACATATATTTGTTTTATAGGAATGGGGGAAGCATCCAAAGAGGTTGCCCCCTATACTTCTCTTTTTAAAAGTTTACACACAGCATGTGAAATGAACAGATGCTTTTTTTGTTGTTGGAGCTATCAGGGTAACAAGAGGTTGAAAGCTATATCAGGTATTTATTTCAGTCACTGAGATGGCTATTGGCAGAGTTCCACATACCAAAACTAAGGAGAAACTCATGAACAAATAAAAAAATAAGACATGGAGGAAAGAGACTTTATGCCTCCTTTCTTTCTAAACACAAACTGATGATTTTTAAAAAGGATCAAAGCACTTTTTGCAAGGGAGGGGGATAGTTGGGTCCAGTTTATGTAATTCTTTCTATAAGGCTGTGTTTGAATTTGGGGGAATTTCTCTCTGTAATAGTTTCCTAATATGCTAGTCAGAGGGACTAGTGACTTAACTAAGTAACTTGAATCTGAACTTCATAGTTGCTAAAAATGCTCCACTTATTTATTTGTATTATAATATGGAACATTGGTGAGAATAAGGTAAATAGGTGTGGGGATGGATTAAGAAAAGACTGAGTTGATTGGCACCTGACTTGGTGAGGAAATAGGAAAGGAATTTCTGGCCATGAAGTTTGTGATTCCACATCAAGATCATTCTTTATAATAGGATAACCACCCACCCTAGTCCAGAGCCAGAATTCCTCAGATTCTTCCAACCAGAGGGCCCCTGGCACACTAAACAGTCTGTTATGATATCTGAACACATAAGTGAGTGTATTTGGCCAGGGAGATTTGCTAGTGAAATTGATCTTGCCTGCCCTAGGTTTTTCCAGTTGTATTTAATAATTAAAGGAAAATTAAAACCCAGATTCCTTCAAACATAAAGTATCAGATCTGTGAGCTAATCAAGCCTTCCAATCACGTGTTAGTTAGAAGGGACCTTAAAATTCATCTTGAACAAACTGATAGAGGAATTGTAAATCTCTTTTCCCAAATCTCTGCCAAGTGATTGCTTGAATTTCTGCTTAGACACCTCCAGGATCAGGAAAGTCATCCCTTTAGGGGACACCCTATTATTTGAATAGCTGTGAGAAAGCTCTTTGTTGGTTTGAAATCTGCCCTTGGATCTTAGTGTGCCAGCTTAAGTAGACATCCAGAACAAGCTTCCTTCCTCCTACTTCCCAGTCCTTTAGATATTTCATGTTCATCATATTGTTTGGAACCTTCTGTAAGTCATGCATTCTTAATTCTTTCTGCTGTTTGCTTCTCAGAGGACAGTGTTTCTAGTGTCTTGCAGTATAGGACCAGGAGGACTCAGGATCCTGGGGCAGCTCTTTTAACAGTTTTAGAACTAAAGAATATTCAAGTTAGAAAGGCTGTCAAGACACAATCTAGTCTGCACATCCTCCCTTTCAGTTTACAGATGGATAGAGTCTTTTGGATTTGAGTGGGCAGAAATTGATCAGCAGCCTCTTTCAAAGTGAGAAATGAAGTGTAAGACATTTTGCCAGTGAAAGGTCTTTTGGTTGCTTAATTCTGATCACAGGCTTCAGCTGACACCTCATTTTTGCCAAGGACCTCTCTGGCTCAAGTAAGCCTAAGGCTTAGCTCAGGGTTTCATTGCCAGATCCCCATACAGCAACTATTGGCATCACTTACTGTTTGTGTAAAGGATAGAAATAGCTTTTCCATAAGTTTTACCATCTATATTGACCACATGGTCAATTCAGAAATTTTAATAGACTTTTTTTTCCTTCATAAAATCAGAAAATGACCATCACAAAGGGAGCAGCATATTACACCCCTTCTGATATGCAGCTGCCCCTGGTGGACAGTTTCCTGGGTTGCCCTTTGTACTTTCTTTGTTTAACAGTCAGCAGGTGAGTAGATGGCTTCTCTAAAAGCCAAAAAGCTATGGACGGGATTGTGGGCCACTTTTCTCTAGTATTTTCCATCTTGAGACTTGAAATACAGACTCATGCTTTTCAGCTGGCCCCAAGGAGCTCAGGTTTCCTTGGATGTGCCCAGCAATAAAGGAGCCCAGGTGTTCGGGCGTGGGGCACTGCGGCCAGCATCTCCACCGTCGCAACCCCCCCTCCGCAGTCCCCAATTCCCTATTCCCCAGTCATCAACACCATCCAGATCTGTGGGCAAAGAAATCCTGGTGGGGGAATAGAATAAGACCTGACATACGTGAGGAGCGGGAGAGAGGGAGGTGCTGGAGCTTATCCAATAACTTGGTCCGAATCTAAGTGCCAGGTTTAAGGCTGGAGTGTTCTTGGGCCCGGCAGGGGCGCGCTAAAGGTGACATTGGCGGGACTAGGGGCACCCCTTTGGCGTCAGAACCGGAGCTGGGAGCGACGCAGGCGGCATCGCTACCCTGCCGGCAGATGGGGCCCAGACTGGTCCTCACCAGAGCCGGCTGGCGGGGGGCGGCGGGGGCGCCCCTTCTGGGTTCGCTCGCCCTCGGGCTGGGAGCCCAGCGGGTTGGGACGCGGCCGGAGCTGCGGGGGCCGGGCCAGCGGCGGGGGGGGCGGGGCTTTCCTTTGTCAGGGGATTTGCGCGGCGCGGCCGGGACTCGCGCGGGTGCCGCTCCCGCCCCTCGCCCTCTCGGGGGGCGGGGCTCTCCCTCCGGCCCGGGGGCGCGGTGGGCGTGGACCCGCGAGCCGAGCGGCAGGCGCTGGGCTCCCTCGCCCGCGGCCGCGCGGAAGCCCCTCCTTCGGTGCTTCGGCCTCCAATCCCCTTCGCCGCCCCCGCCCTCCCGCTCGGGCCGCTCCTGGCCGCGGCCCCGCCCCCGCCCCCTCCCCGGGCTCTGCGCGTAGAGCTCCCAGGCGTCGGGGTGGGGGGGTGGGCCGCCCGGGCGCGGCGGCGCGGGGAAGCGGGAGGAGGGCCGCCCGCCAGCCCAGCACTTCCAGCGAGCGGCGAGCGGGCCGCGCGGCGCGAGGGAGGAGGGCTCGCCCCCGCCCGGCCCGAGCGGAGCCTTTTGTTCCCAGCCAGAAGTTTGCATGCCGGGACCGTGACAGCTGCGGGCGGGGAGGACGGCGCGGCCGCGGGGCCGGCGGCGGCGGCGAACAGAGGCGGCTGCTTGACATGCAGCCCACGGCGCGGCGGCTGCGGGCCGGGGACTGGCGGCGGCGGGGGAGGCGGCGCCCGCAGCACGCGGGGTTCAGCTGCCGGAGGGACCAACTAACTTCCTGAGCGCGGGACCCGAGGCCGGCGCTGCCGGGAGCCACCTGCCAGCCTGCGGTGAGGCGACCCTGGCCCTCGGGGCGCGCGGCGCGGCGCGGGGGAGCGGGCGGCGCTGGGCGAGCCCTTCCGAGTGACCCTCGGCCGCCGCTGCAGCCGGCCTGGCCGCTCAGAGGCCCGGCGCCGGGCTCCGCTCGCCTTGTTTTGCGGCCGCGGCGCAGGGCTGTTCTGGGAGCCACAACAATGCCATGATGTTTTGGAGACAGGAAGCCCCAAGCTGGCCGCGAATGAAGGACTTCCTGTGTTTAAAGTTGCAGGAATATCCGCCGACCAGCCCAGTTCAAATGCAAACACCCGAACTAGGGAGGACGAATGGCTAATTCAGACCAGCTGGACTCTCCGGGGCTGGAACTGAGGATAAAATGAAAGGAATTCCTAGGAGCTTGGGCCGTACTTGAGGACCAGAGGGGTTGTGCCATTGTTATTAAAGGACACAATCGGTGTAAATCCTCTGCTTCCAACTCTGCTCGGGTGAGAAGTGAGTGGAACTAGATATTGAATAAGACTTGTCAATATCAGATGATTTTTTTAATTGACTGAATTAGAAAGAGCAGTGCTCTTTATATAAAAAAAAAGCCATAGAAGGAATTACTTTGTTGATTACATTATACCATTTATCTGTCTGCAACTATGAGGCTGCTGACCTGTGAGGAAAAAGCTGTTCCTCTTAGAGCTCCTCCCAGAATGGTTTCAGAGTGGGACTTCCAGGCCTTTCTGGAGGGAAGATCCAGTTGCTGGTTGGAGGTTATGAACATGTAAAAGGATTTTGAACTTACGCAGGATGCATTTCGGGGGAGCCCGTGAGAAACTTTTTAAAGGTTGATGGTTCATCTTGAATGAAAAAGTATGGGTAAGCCACTCAGCAGGCCGGACTGTTTAAGGCAGAACCCCACCTGCCTGGGGAAAGGAGAAGAAGAGGATGGCTATATAGAGGATTGCTATGTTCCACAGCGATCTATATATGATACAATGAGGATAAATGAACAAATTGACCAAGGGTCAAAGCTTAATCAGACTTCAAAAAGCACCATGGAAAAGACAGAAGGAAGTACTATATCCAGCAATGGCACGTTAGGAGCAGCAGCTAATGTTTTTGAATCCAGAGCACCAGAAGGCAAAAAGTTGGATGAGAGGATAATATTTGATGCACTAAAGCTAAGCAGTGATGTGCAGAAATCAGCACCGGTGCCACCCAGAAGACGACCAAATGCAGAACGCAAAGACAACGTTAACAGGAGATCATGGAAGTCCTTCATGCCGCCAAATTTCCCAGAATTTGCAGAAAGGATGGAAGCTTCTCTCAGTGAGGTTTCCGAAGCTGGTGCTTCAAATCCTTCCTTGCAAGAAAAGAAGGAATGCACTTCTGCATTAACAGAAAGTTCTGGTCATTTGGACCACCGGGAACCTCAGTCAGAGTCAGTAACTCTGGAACATGTGTCCAAATACATAGGTATTCCAGAAGTGCAGGATGTGAAAAACTTAGGTGGAGACTGCCAAGACTTCAGATTTCAGCAGCACAGTGAGATCTCTCCCCATGAATTCCAACCTCTAGCGTCAGAAGCTGCAGCAGCAAGTGGTAACACAGATGTAATGCAGGAACACAGATTCTCAAGTGCAACCTGGCCCAGAGCCATGAAAAGTTTGGCTAAGGGAGGCTTCAGCGAGAAGCAGCACCCCCTTCGGGACACTGCTTGCACTGTAGAAATGCCACCTCTTTCCCCTTGCCTGAGTGAAGAGCTGTTGGATCCAGAGTTGCATATTCTTGTAACCCCCAGCCTGAGAGAGAAAACAGAGTCTGAGCTAAAGTTTGAAGAGGATGAGCGATGGATCATGATGGAGGCTGAGGAGGAGTGGGAGGAAGAGAAACTGTCAGAGAAAGGAAAGACTTTTCTAATGGCAGATGAGGAAAAGAACAGCCTGGCAGATATTTTCAAAGAAAGAGAGCAAGCAAACACTGTAGCAGTGGTGGAGGATGGAGCTGACTGCTCAGCTGCTGTCTTGGGGACTTTTGACCACCTCACTCTTGGTCAGCTCTGTTGCTCTGATGACCCACAGCCAGCTAAGAACCGTTTGGCTTCTGTTCTCAAGGATGCATCTCCTGATCACAGTTGTGTTCTAACAGGTGAGATTGCTGTAGGAGAACTGAGAAACAGAACTGCTCAGGGGCTAGAGGGTCTTGTTTCAAACTTAGAATGCACTGTTGGTCCCGCCAATTCAGAACAGCTCTCCGACACAGATTCAGTGCAGATGTTTCTTGAACTTGAAAAGGAGTGTTTCTATGAAGAAGGAGTAACTCCTCTAGTTGAGGTGGAGAATCAAGCCTCTTTTGAAGGGCTGGCCCCATCCCAGGATGCAAAAAATTCACTTGTAATTAGTCATTTTCCAGGGGCTGCCTTAGAAAAGGAACACGTGGGCCTTTTAAATGTAAGGGCAAAGGACTCTGATCCTGGGTTGGATTGTGATTATTTTAATGCCCTGGATTCTTCTCAGGTGCCTAATACTGTGGAACTTACTGCCTGCTCTGATACCATGAGGGACGCTTCCACTATTAGTAAGGAAGAGGATGAAAAAGTGCCTTTTAGCCCCAAGACTGCAGGGGAACTTAACTTTAGACACCCCGCTGATCTGGAGTCACCGGGAAAGCCAGACCCAGGAGGACTGTCCAACTCTGATCGCAGGGCTTCTCATAAAGAAAGTGTATCAGGCCTTGAAGCCAAGCTGGCCAAAGAAAATGGCAGTTTGTCCCAGGTTGACTGTAGTGAAGTTGAGGGGAATGCTGAGGAGTGTGTAGAGAGAGTCCCCCTCAGTTCTGCTGTTAGCTGTGAACTAACAGATGTTAACTTAGGATCTGAAGTGGGGGCGTTACCGTATGATTCACATTTACTAACAGATGAGATTCATTGGGAAGGTGAGAAAGCAGCTATTAATCAAGGAAATAACAGTCTGACTTCCTTGGGAGATGTGGACCCTTGTGAATTGTCCATGGAAGGAGCTTGTGATGAGGATGGTGAAGCACAGGCGCTGGTTTATGAAGCCAGGCTGGAGGACCGAGCCCCAGCACATCTTCCTAGAGACCTCCCAGAACGGGTCTCCCGGGATCTCCAGAGGAAGTCCCCAAAGTCAGAGATACTGAGTCTGCACCTGCAGGTTGGAGGACTGGGACATAGCAGAGATGGAGTGGAAACTGTGAATGACATAAAGCCCAAGCTGAATGTGGCCTCATTGGTGGGAGGGGAAACAGAAACAGATTCATTGCTAAATATCTTTCTGGAGGAACAAGTTACCAAGGCTAGTAAGACGGAACCAATTTTGGAGGAACGGATACCCAACCCACAGAAGCCAGACCCAGCTGCTGCAGTGCCCACTATAGAAGAAGATGCTCTAGATGCTGCAGTGCCTGGCCCAGAGGGAACTGCTATAGCAGCTCTTACAGTGCCCTTCCCAGAGGAGGATGTACCAGTTGTTTCATTGGCCACCATAGAGGCACATGTCCCAGCTGCTTTGGTGGTCACCATAAAGAAAGATGTCCCAGCTGCTGCAGTATCAGCTACAGAGAGGGCTGCTGCCCCAGCTGTTGCAGTGCCTGCTCCTGAGGGAACTGCTCCAGCTGCTTCAGTGGCCATCACAGAGGAGGATGTATTAGCTGTTGCAGAATCCTCCCCAGAGGGGACTGCTCCAGCTGCTGCCATGCTCACCGCAGCGAATGATATCCCAGAGGGGCCTGCCATGCCAGCTGCTGCAATGTCTTCTCCAGAGGAGCCTGATGCCCCAGCTGTTAGAGTGCCCACCCCAGAAGGGCCTGCAGCCCCAGCTCCTGCAGGGCCCACCTCAGGGGAGCCTGCACCCCCAGGTGCTGCAGTGCCCACCCCAGAGGAGCCTGCACTCCCAGCTCCTGCAGTGCCCACCCTAGGGGAACCTGCCGCCCCAGCTCCTGCAGTATGCATCCCAGAGGAGCCTGCCACCCTAGCTGCTGCAGTGACCACCTCATGGGAGCCTGTATCCCCAGCTGCTGCAGGGCCCACCCCAGAGGAGCCTGCTGTGCCAGCTTCTGCAGTGTCCACGCCAGGGGAGCCTACCACCCCAGGTCCTGCAGTGCCCACCCCAGAGGAGCCTGCCACCCCAGGTCCTGCAGTGCTCACCACAGGGGAGCCTGCACCCCCAGCTGCTGCAGGGCCCACCCCAGAGGAGCCTGCCACCCCAGGTCCTGCAGTGCCCACCCCAGGGGAGCCTGCACTCCCAGCTCCTGCAGTGTCCACCGCAGGGGAACCTGCTGCCCCAGCTCCTGCAGTGCCTACCCCAGAGGAGCCTGCACCCCCAGCTCCTGCAGTGCCCACCCCAGAGGAGCCTGCACCCCCAGGTCCTGCAGTGCCCACCCCAGAGGAGCCTGCCACCCCAGGTCCTGCAGTGCTCACCCCAGGGGAACCTGCCACCCCAGGTCCTGCAGTGCCCACCCCAGAGGAGCCTGCACCCCCAGCTCCTGCAGTGCCCACCCCAGGGGAGCCTGCCACCCCAGGTCCTGCAGTGCCCACCCCAGGGGAGCCTGCCACCCCAGGTCCTGCAGTGCTCACCCCAGGGGAGCCTGCACCCCCAGGTCCTGCAGTGCCCACCCCAGGGGAGCCTGCCACCCCAGGTCCTGCAGTGCCCACCCCAGGGGAGCCTGCACCCCCAGCTCCTGCAGTGCCCACCCCAGGGGAGCCTGCCACCCCAGGTCCTGCAGTGCCCACCCCAGAGGAGCCTGCACCCCCAGCTCCTGCAGTGCCCACCCCAGGGGAGCCTGCCACCCCAGGTCCTGCAGTGCCCACCCCAGGGGAGCCTGCCACCCCAGGTCCTGCAGTGCTCACCCCAGGGGAGCCTGCACCCCCAGCTTCTGCAGTGCCCACCCCAGGGGAGCCTGCCACCCCAGGTCCTGCAGTGCTCACCCCAGGGGAGCCTGCACCCCCAGCTCCTGCAGTGCCCACCCCAGGGGAGCCTGCCACCCCAGGTCCTGCAGTGCTCACCCCAGGGGAGCCTGCACCCCCAGCTTCTGCAGTGCCCACCCCAGGGGAGCCTGCTGCCCTAGCTGCTGCAGTGCCTGCTATGGAGGAAGTGTTCCCTGCTGGCATACCCTCCCAGGGAGATGATGCCTATACTGATTCAGTGCCTATCTCAGAAGAAGGAACTCCTGTTCTAGAGGAGGCTTCCCCTGCTGGAATGTGGATCAAGGAGGACCTTGGTTCCCCAGCATGTGGAATACAAGAGGTGACTGGCACAGTGCTGCATGGGAAAGTGCCTCTGGCTGCAATTGATGGATTAAATTCAAATGAGGTAATTGTTGCTTATTTCGTTTGGGAAGATCTGGAGAGTAAAGTGAGATTTGCAAGTTCTCTGACTTGGTGGTGATTAGAAAGGATGCAGATTGTTCTTTCTTTGATTCTCTTTGGGTATCTAGGCTTTTCTGGGCTTTTTTGGTCTCTTTATTGAGTTTATGGGGAAAATGTTTTTCATCTGCTGAAAAACTTTGATTCAGACTCTCTTTTTTTAATTTGGACATAAGCAAAGCCCAAGGAAACAGGGATGTAAACAGTTTTTGGCTTACATTTTGAAAAAGATTATTAGCAGGAAAAGGTGATTCTGCTTTTGAAATTTACAGTAAGCATGTCCTTTCCTATATCAAGAGGCTGCCTATTCATCGGTGATGTCAGCAGTCTGGTAGAGGCTGGAGTGTGAGCCTTGAAGTGAGACCTGGGACACTTTTTAACCACTCTAAGACGGTTAGTTCAATGTGCTGAGGCTCCAGTTTCCTCATTTGTTAAGGCAGAAGGACCCTGCAGGAGTTGTGAGGGTAAAATTAGACCATCCATTCAAGGCACCAAACGTAGATTTCAGTTACTGTCAGCGCGCTTCCCCTTTCAAACACATATGTTGGTTAGTTGAAAGAATTCACCAAAGCAGGTTGGGGGAAAGCCCTATGTAGATGTGTGAATAACAGTTTCTTAATACAAATGTGTGTTTTTAAAAGCCTCATGAGGCACAATAATATTTATGAAAATGAGGAATTTTAGTCATCTTGTCAAACTTTGTGTCCTGAAGCAAGTCACTTTTCCTTTCCTAGACCTCTTGTTTCTTAATCTATAAAATAAGAGAACTGGGCTTTTGTTCTCGTGGGTCTCTTTTAGCTCCAAGAGTTTGAGGTTCCTAATGTTAGAGAACAGAATGTGTTGTGAACCCTATTCCCAAGTTTCCTATCCTTGAGTGTTCCTAGTCGAAGGATTTTGAGAGTGACAGTTCACTGTCCTGATGTCGATTGGTGCCTGATAAGGAGTGAAGGTGTTAGAAGTTTACTTAAATACAATCTGGGGTTACTGAGTGCAGAGGTGGTTTTGATTTTACACCATCCCCAGGACCCAAAACAGTGCTTTCCTTGTAGAACGCATTCCCTGTTGACTGAGGGGGTGAATAGTAATCTCTTGAATATCCATGGATGCTGCAAGAAAGATGAGTTCACCCCATTGCAGAACCTTTCAGGGCAGCCTTAGCTGGAGGGCCAATTAAACATGCAGGTGCCAGCAATGAAAAACCATTTTGACTGCAGGCTGTAAGCCGTCAACTTTGCCACAGATCCTCCTGCTTATTAGCTGAGTGGCGGTGGTGTCACCTGGGCTTCACCAATTATTTTGTAATATAGCATCCCATAAAATTAGAATGCATCACCTTTCAGATTGAGGGATTTGATTCAGTTTTCTGAGTTTTATTGAATTTGGGATTGACACTAAGATCCCAGCGACCTATCCAAAGTCACCAGCATTCTTGATTATACAGAATATTTCTAGTATAAAGCCTACAGCAGTAGTCAATGAAATATAGGGATTACATTATAAAGAGCCAGTCAAATCTGCATGAAGGAAGAATAGTCAGAGAAACCCTTAAGATCTGTCTCTGGGATCTCTTTCCCCATCTACAAAATGAGTAGATGGTGCTAGGTAATCTCTTAAGGATCCTTCCAACTACAGAAGGTAGTCATTTTTATGAAATACTGCCTGATATAAATGTCAGGAGAAGGAAATAGTAGTCCAGCTGCAAAATCAGTGATTTAGAATGAACTGCTTTAGAGCCTCTGCATGTGTATGTACAAATGTACACATGTATACATGGTTAGAATAGGTATAAGCTTTCTAATCGCAATCACAAGAAGGTTTCGTAGAAGAAGCAAAAGGCTTGTTTGCTATTTCTGTAGTGGGATCCTAGGCCCACTAAGAGCAATCTGGTTATTTAAGCCCTATTCTCATGTATAGACTGCCTTAGTCTTATTTCCAGTCACTGATTCAATGGAAGAAAAAAACCTTTTGAGAAAATAGTGGTTCTATAAAATTAAAGTTTGCCAAGAAAGTCTTTTTAAGCAAAAACTGGGGAGCCCCACAGCCTCAGTTCAGTGTTTGAATACTCAACTGATCAGCAGAACTTTTATGGGTTTGTTTGCTTTCTCTAACACCATTTCTATACAAGGATTCATTCATTTACTGGATAAATATTTACTGTGTACCTACTCTGAGCCAGGTACTGGGGCTTCTGCAGTGAATAGAATTGGCATGGTCCCTGCCCTTGTGGAACTTACACTGTAGTAGGGTAGGCAGACATGAAGCAAAAATGACACAAATACATGGTTACAAATTGTGGCAAATGCTTTGAATAAAAAATAAAGGTTATGATAAGAAACAATAGGGGTATTTAACGTCAATTGTGGTGTCAGGGAAAGAATTTTAAAACTTAAATCTGAAGGATAAATAGAAGTTACTTAGTCAAAGAGTCAGAGGGAAGAGCATTCCAGACAAAGGAAATGGAAACTGAGAAGAGCTTGGCATGTTAGAACTAAAAAAAAGCCAAGTGGCTAGACCACAGTGAGCCAGGGTTCCAGAAGAGTGCCTTGCAGTAAACCTGGAGAGGTAGGAAGGGGCCAGACGATGCAGGGGCTGAGAAAGAAGTCCTCGAAAGGATCTCTACCTTAAGAGCCATAGAAGCTATTGAAAGATTTTAAGTAGGGGAGTGAAATGACTTCATTTACATTTTTTAAAGATGACTCTCAGCTTAAAGATAGAGAAGACTGGTTCACACTAACAGTAAACATTCTCAACGTTATCCAGGGTTTATAAAACTCAGATTTCTTTTGTCTTATATTTTGTTAGTTTGTATTATGATAATTGACACGGAATACAGAAAACACAGAATGGTTTGCAACTTAAAAAAAAAATGACACTGGCTACTATGTTTAGAATGGATTTTAGGGGACCAAAGATAGAGTAGAGAAGCCTGCTAAATTACTGCAGTTGTCTGGGTGGCTTGGACTAGAGAGATGTCAGTGAATCTGAAGACAATTGGATGGATCTAAGATACAGTTTGGAGGCAGAGTCAGTAAGACCTGATAATAGCTTTCATATTTGGAGGGAGTGAGGGGGAGTTATCAAGGACGGCTTCTAGGTTTTGGTTTGCACAACTGAGTAGATGGGTGTTGGAGGGTTGGGGAACAAAAAGTACTCATTGAACCGAGAAGGCATCTTGAGAACAAAAAATGAGGCAGGCAGCTCCATACAATCAATGGATCAGTTTATTATAGGGTAACTTACTCTCAGGGTGGGATCAGGCAGACAACAGCAGTATCTGCAGCCGCACTCTCCCCACAGGGGGCCACTGGGACAATTCTGTGGTTAACCTAGGGTATGGGGGGGGGGGGCAGGTGCTTGGAAACAGGTCGAGCATTCCTTAGTCAAGATTTATGGGGACTTCTCTGGTGGCTCAGTGGTTGAGAATCCGCCTGCCAATGCAGGGGACACGGGTTCGATCCCTGGGCTGGGAAGATCCCACATGCCACGGAGCAACTAAGCCTGTGTGCCACAACTACTGAGCCTGTGCTCTAGGGTCCGTGAGCCACAACTACTGAGCCCACACACTGCAACTACTGAAGCCCATGTGCATAGAGCCCATGCTCCACAACAAGAGAAGCCACCGCTATGAGGTGCACGTGTACCACAGTGAAGGGTATCCCCTGCTCGCCAGAGCTAGAGAAACTAGAGACAGCCCACGCACAGCAATGAAGACCCAATGCAGCCATAAAATAAAATAATTTAAAAAATAAAATTAAAAAAAAAGTTATGAATAGGTACTAGCCTCATAGGTACCAGAAATACACGTCAGCAAAGATTTCATCATTGTTTGGGGACTAACAGGGCATAGAGGCTACCTGGTCCTGATGATTATTAAACAATATCTATTATCTACAAAGCCCTTGACAACAGAGAAGTGATTTACTGTACAGTACAGTCCTGGGTAGGGTCAGTAGAAGGACAGGGCCCAAGATGGCATCAGTTATGCTCACGGCCATACAGTGGGGGCAGTAGTAAATTGCTTAGGGAAGAACAGATTTGGGGGAGAGGAAATTAGCAGGTATACTGTTAAGGTTTGCAGTGGTTAGGTTCAAGATGCCTGTGACTCATTTGTATGGCAATATTAAGAAAGTAGTTGGATATTCAGATTTGAAGTTCAGAAGATGTATATAAATTTTCGAGTGATAAGCATTAATCATGGTAAATATTTAAAGCCATAGGAATGGATAGAATTCCCTAGAGGATGGTGTAGAATGAGAAGAGGGCTCAGGACTGACGTACTACCCTTATCCCTACGCACAGAAGCTAACATTTAGAGATGTAGAGGAGAAAGAGGAAGAGCGCAGATGATATCAAAAAAGGATCAGTCAGGATAAAAACTGGGAGAATGTGGTATTACCAAAGATAAAAGCGTTTGAAGAAGTTCTTTGGGAAATTTTCTGTTTTATGTCCCTGTTGCATCTTACAGCCTTGCAATAATTTTTACTAGTGTTCTGCTCTGGGAAATGTCTGCCAGCACTGGTTAGGTAATAACAAGGCACAGTCCCATTGAAATACTAAGGAGTAGGAATTTTAATGTATCTTAAAAGCAGTGGTTTTGCACAACAGCTTTATTTGGGAGTTGAGAGAAAAGAGCAAGTGTTTTCAAATTTACTTTCTTTAACATTGTGTTCACTTGTGTTCAATATAAATATTTAAATAGTACTTAGTATCTAGAGGCACTTTCATATATTTTTAAACTTTCGGAAAAAGGTGAGACAAACACCCATTCCCTGTCAACTTAATCCATAGAGTGGACGTGGGAAATGAAGGCACCTCTAATGCTTCTATGTGAAATGTTCACGAATGAAGTAAATCCAAATTTTAAGAAAAGAATTAGCTCTATTATATGAAAGAGATTATTAAGCTATTTAAATTTTATTTTTACTTTTCTGTGTCATGTCATTTACATCGATATCCAGTAGAGCTTCTGGCCAAGATGGAGGTGTTCTCTGTGTCGCCCAGTACATTAGGCCCTAGCCACATGTGGCTGTTGACCCCATGAAATATGGCTAGTGTGGTTGAGGAACTCAGTTTCTAGTTAAATAGCCATAAGTAGCTGTTGGTTACCACATGGGTCAACACAGGAAAAATTAAGTGCCAGTCATAGCATGAGACAGGATTTCATTACTGAGTAAAAGGGGTCTCTTCGGTGTGAACTTGACATCTTCCCTCTGTACCTTAGGTATTTCTGCTTTCTTTGCCTTTCCAACCCCCAGCCGTTTTGTGGCACCCCAGCAGCTTAAACCATGGGAGTTGTGTCCCCCCCCCCCCCCCCCGATTTTTCTGCAGGGAAAGCATCTTCAATACAAAATAGAATCATAGCACTTGCTTTCTCTGGGAACCATGTTGCTGGAGTAACAGTCATTTTTAGCTGAACTGCCTTGTAGTGTTGCCTAACACAATATGGTGTAATCAAATTACAGGAGAAAATGAAGCCCACTGGTAATTACCTTCATGACCTTCCTTGTTCAGTGTCCCCTGGGGCCTTTCCTCCCTGGTGACTCACTTGTTCAGCCACAGACCATTGTTTCTAGAATCAGTTTCCTAATCCTGGTGTGATATGTGGTGTCACATAGGACAAAATTAGTCTTAGCCAAACGTAGGATTTTCTTTTACATTTATTTTTGTCCTCTTCCATTTTCTGTCATTCTTCGGCTTTAATTGACTCGCCTGTCTCACTGAAAGTGAAGGAACTTTTTATGGAAGAAAAAAGAATGGAAGTAGATCCAGACTAGTGAAATATGGCTGATTTAATCCTCTGATAATTGAGAAGTCTGATCTTAGGAACAAATATTTATTTCATTTTTTTCCTTAATACCATTAGAGTGGCAAAAATACTGTTCTGACTCTGTTTCATTTCACAAATTTCTAAGTAATAATGGGCCTTGACTGCTTTAGGAAGAAACATTCACATTGCCTGTTACACTTGTTCACATTGTTTTAAAATTCCATTGCTTCATGGTGAACATGGTTGTGTAGTATTGTTATTTTAAAAATATTTTATGTATATCCACATCTCACTCAGAGTATGTGTCTGAAGTTGTTAAGGACATCTCCCAGTATTACTGGCCCATTTCCCTTTGTAATCAGAGGAATACTGTTCCAAGACGATTGGCTGTGTGTGGTCTGTGGCCTTGGAACAGAATGGAGTTAAATAGCCACAGGGGGATTAAGCTATGAGGTTGGTGTTCTTCACACCATTAATATGTTTTGGCTAATTGAGTTATTAGTCCGAATCAGAGAAGAGCATTGCATGTATCAGTGATCAGTTAAAGCTATTCCCTAAGGTATTTTCAATGTTAAATACTAGTCAATCTTCCCTTTTAGGATTGATATACATCATGCTTTCATGACATCTTGAGGCTGGTGCTGCTTTATTCTCTGTAGCTTTTTGCATTAAAAATTAAGAAGATTAACAAACAAAAACGAACCATGAGTCATTGGGTTAAATGCCTAAGTAGTGCCATAACTCTCTGTAATTACTTGTGCATAGGAGAATGTATTGAAATATGAAACCACATTTCCTTGACACTTTCCTGTGCAAATGGCTGGTTTTCTTTTGTTATTCCTGGCCCTCCTTTGTTAAATCATAAATCTCCCAAGAATAACCAATCACTGTGTGGTGTAGAGGATCTTATTGCCTTTAGATTAAATCTTCTTTGGCTTACAATTATCTAGATGTTTCAGAAAGAACAGGTGGATCCTCTTCAGATGAAACTACAGCAGGTGAATGGACTCGGCCAGGGCTTGATCCAGAGTGCCGGAAAAAACTGTGATGTGCAAGGTTTGGAACATGACATGGAAGAGATCAATGCTCGGTGGAACACACTGAATAAAAAGGTGAGTGTGCTGGGAATGGAGGGCATAGAAAAGAGACATTGCAGTCTCAGGTTTCCCTGCCACCTGCATGCAAATAAGAATTTAGCAGTTCCAATCTGTAGTTACAAAAAGGGGTGAGTAGTCATTTAAAAGCTCTCTCCTTTCTTGTAATGAACCTCCGTGTCTGTGATACAGGTTGCACAAAGAATCGCACAACTGCAGGAGGCTTTGTTGCATTGTGGGAAGTTCCAAGATGCCTTGGAGCCATTGCTCAGCTGGTTGGCAGACACTGAGGAGCTCATAGCCAATCAGAAACCTCCATCTGCTGAGTATAAAGTGGTGAAAGCACAGATCCAAGAACAGAAGGTAAGTGAGAATGTTGGGGCAGTGAACTGTAACAGCCTTAGGGAATGACAGACAGCACATTTGCTTATACTTTCAGTAGCATGTTCAGGAGTTTTAGTAGAATCCTAACCTACCTTGTGTGATCCAGAAAAGGAAAATGGAAATTGATTTTCATCACCTTACTTTATAATCTCCTAGTTTACCATGGTATGTATTGAACTGAACAGTTTTGCTTGTTCACTTATCCTATTTCAGTGTTTCAGTCACCACTTTACCTTAAGAGGTTTTTAGAGTTTTTAGGGTCAGCAATATTCTAAGTAATGTTATATATCCTGTATAAGGTTCTTTCTATCTATCTATCTATCTATCTATCTATCTATCTATCTATCTATCTATGTGTGTGTATATATATATTTTTTTGTGGGGGGGGGTTTAATTTCCATTTCAGTGCCTTTTTCTCCTGCTTCAAAGTAAGTTCCCTTTCAGTCACACAATGACAGTCACTGCTCCATTTAAAAACCTAAATCTATGAAAAGTTTATATGAGTGGTAGGAATTATACTATATCTCATGTTTTTGCCTCAGGATGAAAAAAACAAAAACTTCATTATTCAGTTAAACTTTTAGGGCTCAGTGGGGTGAGGTTTTTGGATTTTGTTTGTTTGTTTTCCTTGTTTCAGATTTTACAGTGACCCCATGTTATCACTTTTCATTCTCTTTAAACATGTACATCAGTTGCTCCAGCGGCTCCTAGATGATCGAAAGGCCACAGTAGACATGCTTCAAGCAGAAGGAGGCAGAATAGCCCAGTCGGCTGAGCTGGCTGATAGAGAGAAGATCACTGGGCAGTTGGAGAGCCTTGAAAGTAGATGGACTGGACTACTCAGCAAGGCAGCAGCCAGGTAAAGCCACTGGGGTTTTGGGGAATATAGGTCAGAGGCGGTTTCTGACTTGTATCATTTAGGTGCTCGAAAAGCCCTGGATGATTCATAACGGTGCTTCGGCAGGTGTTTAATGGCTTTTATCTTGAAGAGGGATAAGTTTTTAGAGATGATCCTCATAACCAGAGTAACTCAAGAAATGAGCCTCAGCTACTC
Organism: Hippopotamus amphibius kiboko; assembly: GCF_030028045.1. Lineage (NCBI taxonomy): Eukaryota > Metazoa > Chordata > Mammalia > Artiodactyla > Hippopotamidae > Hippopotamus > Hippopotamus amphibius. The sequence continues at coordinate 31,498,877 of NC_080186.1, forward strand.
CATAAATTTCTGGGACCTGGCAGACTCATTGCTCTGTGGTGGTGTTCTGTTGCAATATAATCATGATTCCAAACGACAGACGCAGACTCCTCCAATCCAGCCAAATTATTTTCTGAGTTCTGGAAACAGATTTTTTTCCATTCATATTTATAAATAATGTTTTTGATACTTGGAATTGAAATTTATCATATTTCTTTTCTGTTAGCTTATCCTAATATTAGATGTTCTTACATCTGGGAGCTAGTGTGTGGTTCTGTTAAATGAGCATCCAAGAGATGTGTGGACTTTATTCACTAAATGGCCACCAGGCAAGCGGTATACTTTTCTCTGCCAGGGAAGTGCTTTCTCTTTTCATAAGTTAGCCCAGTGTCACTTGAGCTCAATAAGTCACACTGTGTCTTTACTTTTAGCTTATACTGTTCTCAGGTTTAAAAATAAATGATAACTAATCAGAAATCAGTATGAGAGTTGTAGAGTTGATCATTTATTATCTAGGTAGCCACAGGCAGTCTTCACATAACCCCCTCTTCAGTCTCTTTACGTCTGCCTGTCCATGGCTGTTTATTTCTTATCTGAGCTACAAAGTATTTGCTTGCCCATGTTAGTGGGAAAAACAAACAAAAGAATTCAACTTATTTTCATTTCCAAATTGCACCACTTTTTTTCTTCTCTCTCTCCATCCATTTCCACTAATAGCATCATTAACCTTCCAGTTTCCTAGGCTTAAAACCTCAACCTCATTTTTTACCCTTTTTTTCTCCCCTGCTTTGTGTCCCATATCTATCAGGATGCTAAATTCTGTCCATTTTACTTGTACAGTGTCTTTGCTCTCCACCCATTTCTCTAATTCCCACTCGCCTCAGTTCCTGACTTACAAACTCTCACTTGGGCTAGTTCCCATGAGGTCACTCACCTGAGGTAGCCTCCTAACTAATCACTCATCACTCTACTGCTGCTTACCTTCAGGCCTTCCCCTCTTTGCCCACTGAAAGACATTTAATGCCTCCCTGTTGCCTATAAATAAAATAAAGTCTCTTTGACCCAACATTCAAAGCCCTCTAACTCTTTGGCCCCAACCTACCTTTCTTAGTTTTCACTATTCTCATTCCTTATGGGCAAAGTGAACCATAGTCCGTTCTTCAGTATCTTCTGTCCGTTTCCTAATTCTGTCTTTGCTCATGGTGTTGCATCATCCATGAAATACTTCTGTTCATCTCCCCTGCTTTTATGAAGCTTTTCTTTATTCCCCAAGCATAGAACAATTTCACCTCCCTCTTGACTGCCATAACTCTTCCTCTGTACCTTGTATTATGGTCATTATTTTATGTACTTATCTCCTAGGTGTCCTTAAGCTCACTGAAGTCATGATTTGTTTCCAATGTATCTTTTTATGACTCTTCCTTCTACCCTACTTACTTCCATTCTCCTAGCCTAACACAGTTTCTGAGCCAGTATTTTAAAGAGGAACACCAAGAGCAGCGTCATTGGTCATAGACATCCTAAAGACTTTAGTTTCTTTAATGTTGGATTTTTGATACCTGTAAATTATTTTAGCTCTTCTCTTTGCTACCCCAAATCCTATTACACTGATTTCCTCAAACTTTCAGATTCCAAAATCAGAGATAAGGGAGAAAGACATAGAAATTAGAGGCAATTTTTTAAAAATGAAATTTTTAAAATTTAAAATTTAAACAAGAATAGATATGCGTATATATATATAAGTGAATCACTTTGCTATACACCTGAAACTAACACAACATTGTTAATCAACTATATTCTGATATAAAATATAATATAAAAAGTTTTTTTAAAAAGAAAATCTATAAGCAGATCATTAACCAATTAAAATAACCAACCAAGCAAAAAGAAAATGAAGTTCTTAATTAATAATATTTAAGGTTATATGTTTTAGTTGTATTAGTACTTGAAGATGTATTTTGAAGGTTGATATAAACTAAGAAAGGAAATTCTGTACTTTATGTTGACATTTAAAAATAGCATCTAGAAATACATTTTTCTTTATACTCAAACAGTTAAATTTCCAGATAATTAAAACAGCAGATCTTTATATTAAATCATTTCTTATTAAAAATAAGTTTGTCCAGAGTACCCAGCAAGGGACCTGGCACAAAGTAGATGTTTAGTAAAGGTTTACTGAAATAAAAGTACATCACATGCTCCCAGGGCCTTTTCAAATGACGTAGCACTTAATCTGTTTTTAAAGATCCAAAGTCGTTGTTATAGCCTTTGATTATTAATCTGTGTGCTAATACAGTTCTGTGGTTATTTTTCTGTCTGTTGCTTATTCGGCTGCCTTCAGCTTTCAGGCTTCCTCTCCCCATTGTAATTTGCTGATGTTAATCTATAGGGTATTTGAAATCCAAGCTTAGTATGGATGTTACATTAAATGAGATTTAAGACTCCAGATTTAATATACCAGTTACAAGGTCCATAGTTCTTTTGGCTGCCATTTGCCCTGGTAAATTCAGCTAGTTTGAGGTCATTTTTTGCCTTAAATCAGAATTCAAAGTTATGCTCTAGAGCTTGAAATGACTAGGAGCCTGACTGGATTGAGGGAGATAGGAAGGAAGTTCTCATTCATTGCTTGGTCTGCCTTTGCTCTTCAAATGCTCTCTCTTCTCTTTCCTCACAAGTGAAGGTAGCAGTGACAGGGAAAGAGATGATGATTTTTTTTTACTCCTTTAAACTTTATTTTGGTCACATGTACAGAGGATGCACGTGCTACATCCCACAGGAGAAAGAGTAGTAGTCGGTCTGGTTCTGATATTCATTGTACTGTTGCTACTCAGAGGGTGACCTGGACAGATCTGTCTTCAAGCCTTCAGGTTTTCTCTTTTGTGCAGGTGGGGGTAATTCTGCCTACCTTAGTACAAGGTCATGACAGAATCAAAATTAGGTACTGCTTATGAAAGCCTTTAAAGCAGCAGAGTGCTGTTTATGTGTGTTCTGTTTACTGTTGATATTTCAAATGCGCCTCGTTACGATTGGTCTTTTACTGAATATAGTACTATTATCAGTCTTAAAATGTGACTTTTTGCCTGAGCAGCTTGTTCTATATATTCGTGTAGGCAGAAGCAGCTGGAAGATATCCTGGTTCTGGCCAAACAGTTCCATGAGACAGCTGAGCCTATTTCTGACTTCTTATCTGTCACAGAGAAAAAGCTCGCTAACTCAGAACCTGTTGGCACTCAGACTGCCAAAATACAGCAGCAGATCGTTCGGCACAAGGTAGGAAGTAGTTATGGTAAATGAAAACACAGAAGTGGAATCAGAAATCCTGGAACGCTACCTGCAGCATTCTAGAAGATGTGTTTTGTGGGGGGATTTTAATAAGTTTAATTTAAAATATAGTCCAGTTATTAACTGGACTAGTCACATTCTTGAAGTAAAAATAGAAATGGACTAATACACTACCATCAGAAAAAACAGCTTTTTGTTCTCTACTTTTGTTATCTTTGCCCTTCCGTAGGTAAACTTTTATATTATTATTTAATTTATTATATCATTTGTGATTCATTGTTTTGTGTTTACTTTTCATTTATTTTTTTTCTGTTATTCATTTTTTCCATCTGGATTTCCAGGCTCTGGAAGAAGAAATAGAAAGCCATGCAACAGATGTGCACCAGGCAGTCAAAATTGGGCAGTCCCTCTCCTCCCTGACATGTTCCGCAGAGCAGGGTGTGCTGTCTGAAAAGCTAGACTCATTGCAGGCCCGATTCAGTGAGATTCAAGACCGGTGCTGTCGGAAAGCAGCCCTGCTTGAACAAGCACTGTCTAATGCTAGGCTGTTCGGGGAGGATGAGGTGGAGGTGCTCAACTGGCTGGCTGAGGTTGAGGACAAGCTCAGTTCAGTGTTCGTAAAGGATTACAGACAGGATGTCCTGCAGAAGCAGCATGCTGACCACCTGGTATTCATGTTTTCCATTCTTATTGATTATGTTACTAAGTTATTTTGTAATTTTGATTCCTGTTTCTCTTCATTTCTCTCTCTCTTTTTTTTAATTCCAAACATTTCAACTTTATTTTATACACAAGTGCATAATTACAGACTTGTTGCTAAGGACTAATCTATTTTTTGATCAGTACCTGGAAATACGTGTACTTAACAAACTGAATCAGTAATTCTAGAAGGTGATCCAGAGAGATAATCAGGGGCCATCTCAGTTCCAACTCATGTTTTACATCATTAAGGAATGTATCACTCAGTTTCCACTTGAACAGTTATGTGAAAGAGAATGTGCTTCAACAAAACCAGATTACCTAAATAATAGTGCCTGGGGTTTTCAAATGTTTCTAGAATTTATATACTCAAATTCCAGGGATTCTGTGTCATCTTGGTAGAAACAACAACCCCGCCACCCACCCCTTTGTTTTGTTTCAATGAAATTTCTTTGGGGATGGTAAAAATTGGCAAAGCGGTTTTTTGGTTTTAATGATCTTAGGTTCTTCTGCTTCATTGACTTCAGATATTGAGAGTTTTTAACCAGGATCCTGATTGAAGTTGGCCTGTTCCTGTTCCTGCTGACTTTCTTCTCTTGAACTTTCTGCCTTATTCTTTGTTTTGGACATAGTAGACATTTTTGCTGAATTCTGCTTCTACCTTTTTCTGGTTCAGGTTTGGTACCAGTAGATTAGTAAAGCGGATTTAGTCCTAAATCTCTCCTCATCAAAGGAAAGCTTGCGTATAAGTATCTGATTTCATTGTTTTGAGTAATTAAAGGGGTAACCAAAGAGAAAATGAAGGAATCAGATATCTCATGTTTAAACTAAGCTGGTATTCATCTCTTCACTTTAACTTTGGTCTCTTAAAGGGCTCACATTTCTTTCCCTTTGTTGTGCCATAGTTTTAGGATTAATGGTATTTTTTCCTTTCAGGCTTTAAATGAAGAAATTGTTAATAGAAAGAAGAATGTAGATCAAGCTATTAAAAACGGTCAGGCTCTTCTAAAGCAAACCACAGGTACTTTGAAAAGTGCATCTCTTAGCACCTCTATGGTCCCACAGGCAGTTAGATCAGCACCCTGCACTAGCCACTTCTCTTTGCGGATAGGAGGAGCTTAGTACGCTGACTGTGACCATGTGCTCGCAGGTGACTGGCAGCTTGGATTCCTATTTCCTGCTAAATCTTTTGAAAACTAAAGCACTGTGTTGTCTCAAATCTGGTTACTGATGAAGACTCCCAACTCCCCCTGTCCTCCAATATGTTGAATGCCAGCATTTACTGAAAGGTGCTGGGAATGACTAGGAACATCTGCAGTCAAGCTCAGATCTTAATAATCTCAGAAGTGGCTTCTTTTATCGGTTGAAGGTTTATTGCCCACCTCCCTTAGTGTGGGACGCTAGGTGAAATCACTGCTGTAGGGAGAGAGCATCTGTAAACGTTAAGCTCTAATTCGAATAAAGGGAGATTAAAAGGGCTCCCTCATATCCTTTTAAACATGAATAATTGTGTGCTGTCTCCCACAGGTGAAGAGGTATTGCTTATCCAAGAAAAGCTGGATGGCATAAAGACTCGCTATGCAGACATCACACTCACTAGCTCCAAGGCCCTCAGAACCTTAGAGCAAGCCCGGCAGCTGGCCACCAAGTTCCAGTCTACGTACGAGGAACTGACCAGGTGGCTGAGGGAGGTGGAGGAGGAGCTGGCAGCCAGTGGAGGACAGTCTCCCACAGGGGAGCAAATACCCCAGTTTCAGCAGAGACAGAAGGTGAGCAGTCATTTCGCACTGTAAAAGGAAAAAAATTTTCCTTTTAGAATCCTTAAGTTCAAATTCTTGTTTTTTACACCAACTATCCATACCTTAAATCTAAACCAAAAATTTCTGCCTGCCTCATTTTTTATTTATTCTTGGAAAATAAGTTTCGATGTAAAGACAGGCCTATGTAATAAGAGCACTTGTTATGGTCTGAAGAAGAAAAAAGATTGAATCTCAAAACCCTAAGAAGCTTGCTTCATATGTAACATTTTGGAATTTACTGTCATAGTTCATTCTCTAAAAGAGTACCTCATGGTTATGTTTGATTCTTCTGCAGGATCTGGTGCAATTCTAGATGCACAGAAATATTGTGTAGATACTTGTTGAGGTAAATACCTGTGATTAAAGCATTACTTATCATTTCTATTGAAGTAAGGAGAAAAAAAGCACCATTCATGTTACCCAGAGACAGTCTGGCTCAAAAAATCTTGTAGACAGTTCTAAGCAGCTGAGCTAAAGGCTGTGGAGTGATTGAAAAATCTGAGACAAGAAAAAAAAAGTAAGTGAAGGAAGGAGGTCAGAGCCCTGCTGGGATGTATGGTAGAGAGAGCACTTTCCACACAGCACAGCTGCTAATGTGCTTAATTTAGCAAAGGATGGCCTGAAAACTTTTTTCCCCTCTTTAGGAACTAAAGAAGGAGGTCATGGAGCACAGGCTGGTGTTGGACACAGTGAATGAGGTGAGCCGTGCTCTCTTAGAGCTGGTGCCCTGGCGAGCCAGAGAAGGGCTGGATAAACTTGTGTCCGATGCCAATGAGCAGTACAAGCTGGTCAGTGACACTGTTGGACAAAGGGTGGATGAAATCGATGCTGCTATTCAGAGATCACAACAGGTAATCTTTATAAACACCTCTGCATTAATATTTTAGGCAGCGGAGATATATGTGTGAAGTACAAAACCATGACCCACATAAATACAGGCTCAGGCATAGGAATAAATGAGATCAAGCTAAATCTGATGCAACAAATTATTTCAGTGGTAGGAAGTGATTAGGTAAAGGTATGTGAGGATGGATCTAGGTTTGACCGAAAATACCTGACCCCTTTGAGCAGAAAAGAACTTGGAGAAGAGTGTGCGTGAGCCCTTTCCTTGCTGCTGCCCTGTTAAGAGGCAGATGGTGATGGGGGTAGATAATATCTAGATCCTAAAGGTCCGAGTGCATCACAATCTTAGTTTGACATAATCAGCTGTTTTAGCATTAGGTGGAAGAGGGGACAGAACCAAGGACTGCAATTACAATCAAATACGCTCACCAAAATAGCAGAGCCATCCGAAATAGAACCTTCCCAGTAAACACAGGTGTCATATTTCCCTCAATCTTTTTTCTTTCCTGCTTTCTGGGAAAAGTTATCTGCTTTTCTTTGTAGCTGGATATGCACCTATTAGTGTGCCATGGTGCAAAAAATAAATTAATATAACATGACTCCTTGGGTTCGTGGTGATAAGCAAATGCTTTTTGAGCCACACAGAAGTTTGCTCTGACTCCACGTGCATCCCTGATGTCTTAATTAATATCCCTCATCTTGGCCAGATATTTCGGTATGAAATTTATCCTGCTTGGAAGCTTACTTTTAGTGTAATTTGGCACCATTGACGAGAGAGAGATAAAAGATTGAAGGACTCTCATTAAACAGCAGTCACATAGAACATGTTCTTAGGTCTCGTTGTTGTCGATGTCATTGCATAGATTATGGCATTCCATTTAAAGGTTTGGTGTTCTTCTGGGGTCTTATGCTTCTTCAGCCGAGAGAGTACTTCCAAGTTAACTTGACTCAGCTGTCTGCTGCCATGTTAAGTTTGTATTTAAACACATGAACACTACTGTTTAGTGTATGGGTAGGAAAGAGAATTGGCAGAAAGAGAGCAGAGCCTCATGAAAGCACTCTCATTAGAAAGAGTATTTCTTTTAAAGAGTCTTGGTTTCCATGGTTCTTTCTAGCTGTAGAACCATTAACTGGGTTCTGTAATGTCTTTCTAAAGAAGTTGAAATAGGATTAACTCTCTTTGTTGAAGTATAATCAACTCTAAATTGTTTGCATCTTGATTTGTGATTTTATGAAATTCTCATCAATTTTGGCTTTACTTTGTGAGATGTAAACTGTATTACTGAAAATCTAGGCCTTTCTGTGTTGAATAAATTAGAATTCTCAGAAGGAGGACATTGGCTACAGTATGTCCCTTTTTCTTCAACATGTCTGTTAGTACGAGCAAGCTGCTGGCGCAGAGCTAGCTTGGGTTGCTGAAACAAAACGGAAACTGATGGCCCTGGGTCCCATTCGCCTGGAGCAGGACCAGACCACGGCTCAGCTTCAGGTACAGAAGGTAAGTCTGACACTGACATACTCACTGTGTCCTGATAGAGGAATCATCAGTTGCTTCGAGTGACTAGCAGCGAGTTTCTGACTATCCCAAGTCAAGTAGAGTGAGTCAGTGTCATGATAGTGGATAGAGACTAATTTAATAAATATTTGGTTAGGATGAGGAAGAGATTTTTTGCTTTGTGAAAAGGGAGAAATAGGCCCATCAATCCAGGAAAGAGTAGTTAGCAATTTTCTGCACGGTTTTCAGCAGGGAAGATATTCTCGTAAGCTACTGAAAGATAAGCATTGAAGATGTGTGGATGGGCAAAGTGTCAGACTTTATAAGAACAGTTACTGATGTGGCTTTATTAAAGCAGAGAATTTTTCATAGGGTATGTCTAACTTTTCACTAACACAGGCTTGGGGTCCTTGTATTTCTTGACTTAACAATAGCTTACTTTTCAAAGGCTTTCTCCATTGACATCATTCGACACAAAGACTCCATGGATGAACTATTTAGTCATCGTGGTGAAATCTTTAGCACGTGTGGGGAAGAGCAAAAAGCTGTATTACAGGTAAACTGTATTTATTTATTCACCATATTGCTCTTATCTTGGTCATGGTGAATTATAAGTACAATTGTGAAATGGTAGTTTAAGAAGGTTTTTTTCCCCTCTATTACTGATAGTGATATTTAAATCAAACTTGGTGTTTTGGGGAATTCAGACTCCTAACCCTATGTTTCCAAATGTCTAAACAGCCATAGTGTATACTGTGAAATACATTGCAAATCCATCTTCTTTATAACAGAGGAGTTGCTACTCATCCTCAGTCCATAATAAGTTATCTTTGAGTTACCTTTCCAGGTAGATAGGTTTTTCAGAACTGTATGCAGATATTAATTCCTGCTTCAGGTCCTTCTAAAAAATCATTACCCATTTTTAAAAGAACTGGCCAACAGAATCCATTTGTACACTGGTTTTGTTTTTTATAAAGGGTATGGGTAACCACTGTTTCCTCAGAAATCTTCATAAATTGAGCTACTCACCATAAACATGTAAAGCATAAATGCCAAGTTTGTGGAGACTTTTGTTAGAGGAAAAAAAGACAAATGAAACTTAAGCATATACCTATCTTAGCCCCTGAGAGATTCAGTCAAACTGACCTGTTACAGTAATGCTGTTATCTGAAGTTGTAGAAGGTATTCACTGAAAGGTCAATTTTGCTGTGCTATTTCCGTGTTTGTGAAACTACGTTCATATTTTAAAAATTATAAAATAATGGATATATATGATAGAAAAATTCAGTTAAGTATAAAGAAAATAAAAATCACTTGTAATCTTATTAATCGATATTTTTTAGCATTTTAGTGTGTATTCCTTTAAACTATTTAGTATGTATACCTACATGTTTACTTTAAAGAAGGGTTCATAATGATAATAGAACTGACACTTTTTTTGTTGTTCATAGGAAAAGACAGAGTCTCTAATCCAGCAATACGAAGCCATCAGCCTGCTCAATTCAGAACGGTACGCCCGCCTAGAGCGGGCACAGGTGTTGGTGAACCAGTTTTGGGAAACTTACGAGGAGCTCAGCCCCTGGATTGAGGAAACTCGGGCATTAATAGCGCAGTTACCTCCTCCGGCTGTTGATCACGAGCAGCTCAGGCAGCAGCAGGAGGAAATGAGGGTAAGAAACAGGTTGAGTTTTAATTTCATCAGAGAACTGAAAGTGAGCTCCACCGTTTATTCAAAAACAACCTACTTATTAGTACCTACTGTGTATAAGTCTATGTTATGAAATGAATTTTTAACACAGAATTTCTTTGTACAGTAAAAATAGGTATCTGAATTATTTCCTTTGTCCTTTAATATGAATCAATTAAAGAATAAGATTATGGAGATGTTAGGAACCTGGGTATTGCGGAAGTAAACACAAAGCATCACATAAAAATCAAAGGAGTTTAAAATCTTTCCAGCGACAGTGAGATGTTACTAGATTTGAGTGTAGTCAGGTGGCCCTCTCCTTGGGGTTAGGCCCCAGCTGGAGTTAGAGCCTCCACTCAGGGATGTCCAAAAAGCATTCGCTGCATGGAGTCAAGATGAAAGGGAAATTTGTAGACACTTCAACTGGTGCTGTTGATTGGTGGTGTACGGCTCGTGCTTGCTTCTGTCTCTGTACTCCTGTAAGGGGAGGGTGTGAACTGGAAGTAGCCAGCAGTAAAATCAAGGAGTGACTGGATTACCAGAAACGTGGCTGTTTGTGTTTTGTCCTGCTTAGTGTCTCCCCATCTGGGCAGGGAGACAGACATTAAACCATGCAAACTACCGCAGAGTACAGAGAAGTATTTACAAGTACAGAAGATGGTGGGATACATTTGTGATGGAGGGTAAGAGTGAGAGAGGATGTCTGGGAAGCTTCCTGGATGGCGGAACATCTGAACTGGCTTTCGAAATGAAGAGAATTAGATAGAGTCATAGCCCAAGACTTAGAATTTTTTTTTTCCCCTCCATAAATGGTGAGATGTTCCTCTCAGTTTGTTCATTTGGTATGAGCTCGGATCAAAGTATTTAAACAGACAAACTGGTATGAAAAGTCTCATTTTATTTTAATCCCTATTTCTTTACATAGCAAATAAGGGAATCCATTGCTGAACACAAACCTCATATTGATAAACTGCTAAAGATAGGCCCTCAACTAAAGGAGTTAAACCCTGAAGAGGGGGAAATGGTGGAAGAAAAATACCAGAAAGCAGAAAATACGTATGCCCAGATAAAAGAGGAGGTACGCCAGCGGGCCCTAGCTCTGGACGAGGCTGTTTCCCAGTCGGCTCAGGTATGTTTGTGTCTTAAACTCATATAACCTTCAGCTGCCCTTTAGTCTAAGCAGGAGGCCCTGTATCAGTATGTCCCTATGCTCAGGAATGTCCAGGCCAGTATGCTGGTGATACATTATCAAGAGACTGGGAGCCCCTGCCTGTCTGCATTTTTATTCCAGGGAGCATTGGTTTTACTGACAACTCTAAGGAGGGTGAAATCCATCCTGGCTGGTATATGTTGCCTGTTGATGATTTCCTTGAAAACTTTATATTGTGATGATCCTTTAGCAGGGATGATTTTGGGTAAATTCATCTCGAAGCAACAGATGCCTCAAGAAAAGTCAAATTCCTATTGGGCCTATTGCTTTCGAGATTTAGACAGCACATTTGTTTTCCTACTCACGAGGCCACCAGCTGGCTCCTAGTTCAGAGAAAGATGCTTGACTAGGGAGAGGTTAGAGCCAAGGAGAAACAAATCACCAGCAGTGGCGTTTAAAGCATGTAACTACATACTTTTCAACTAATATATTACTGTTATGTCTGGGTAATTTATTCCTATGTTTAGTCAATACTCTTGGTTAATATTTGTACTTACTCAAGTTTCTCCCCCCACCTTCGTCCCATCTCTCACTCACATTGTGGAATGTGTTACTTTGTGTTGTTGCTGCCTGCTCCTGTCTTCCCCACATCGTCACATTTCATTGTTGTGTTGACCGCGCCCACCATTACAGATTACAGAGGTAAGGTACCCACCCCCGTTGTGATGAGGGTGTTCTTATCAAGCTGAGAATTGAGAGGATTATTTATAAGGAAATTTCCCTAAACTTTAGTGGAATAAACTTTATTAATGCAATTTATTATGCCAGTTTCACGTGGGGCAGAACCTAGAAGGAAGTGAAGGAGTGATGGGAAGTGCTTTTCTTTGTTTACCGTGTTATTTCCTAGAGGACACTTAACACTTGGTAAGCCTTATTCTAATTAATGAATCCAGAGTTGGCTTTAGGGGGCAGGCTTATCTGTTTTGTTCCCTTTTCTCCCTTCCCTGCTTCATATTACAAGTTAAAACTTTACAATTACAGACATGTTATTCAAAGTACCAGAAGAGTGGAGAGGGTAGTTGTTCTCTTGGAGTAAGGTTAGAGTTGGCCTTCCCTAATTATCGTGCATCATGCCAGCATTTTCCTTTCTCACTGTTACATCTGGTGGGGTGTCAAATTGCATGCCCTGATACTGTCAAACTCCAAGTCATGTAGCGTATTGAGTTCCCCGTCCGTTTACACAGTTGGTGGAGGGCATCTAACTTGTTGGTCTACTCCGTTGCATGCAACTGTCATCTAAGATGTTGACACACTGACTCTCACTGGTTTCATAGTCTTGTCCCTTTCTCATCACGTTAATTGGAGTAGGGGAAGTGTTGTGGCAGCATTAATGATTTGAGTTGATTTTTGGTATAGTAAGTAATAGCTTTTTGATTCTTAAACATTTGCTTTTTGTGGTGGGCCAGCTCTGGTGTACTATGCCCAAAACAGTTTCTTAGCCAAACCTGATACTTGACAGCTGTGGGGCTAGGCTGAGCACAGATTTTATCCTGAACAGTTGTAGATTTATACACTGGCCGTAATCCCTAACATTTACCCCAGGAGTGTGATGAAGTACTGCTATGGCTAATGGTCTGGCATTGGTTTAGTTCCATGACAAAATTGAGCCCATGTTGGAGACCCTGGAGAATCTTTCCTCTCGCCTGCGTATGCCCCCACTGATCCCTGCTGAAGTAGACAAGATCAGAGAGTGCATCAGTGACAACAAGAGTGCCACCGTGGAGCTGGAAAAGCTGCAGCCATCCTTCGAGGCCCTGAAGCGCCGTGGAGAAGAGCTCATTGGACGATCTCAGGGAGCTGACAAGGATCTGGCTGCAAAAGGTGCTTGATTAATCTAATCATATTTGAAAAAATGGATAGAATAAATTCCAGGCTGTGGTTACCTCCAGCATCCAACCAGATGTATTTCATTGAATGCAAAGGCAGTGCCGAAGTAATGAGGATTCCACAAAGTCGTTTAGGATTCAGCACACATCTCCCCATTGAAATAAGGTTACAATTGGGAGTTAGATTCCCAGGCCAGGAAACAAATGCTCCTTTACCCCCTAATATGAGGAAACTGCAGTACTGGTAGTGGGTAGAACATAACTACCTTTTATAACACTTTCCATGGGAAACATAGCAGGTTCAATACAGAACACTGGAAATAGAGTCCTCATCTCAGCCCCTTTATAGGCATCTTAGCAGTACTTTTATAATAGATGATAACTCAGTTCCAGATTACCTCTGTGATCCCTTTATATGGGAGACCACATAATTGGGAAAATGAGTGTAGAAATAATTAATAATAAAGCTAAGATAGAAAACTGTCCTTCAGTTATACATTTTTAGAACCTTTTTAAGGATAATTTCAGTGAAAATATGAGGATTAGATCTCATTTCTGATAAGGCTGACTTTAAATCCTTAGAAAAGTCCTGTTTACTCTTCTGTACCCCTCAGAAATCCAGGACAAGTTGGATCAAATGGTATTCTTCTGGGAGGACATCAAAGCTCGGGCTGAAGAGCGAGAAATTAAGTTCCTTGATGTCCTTGAACTAGCGGAGAAGTTCTGGTACGACATGGCAGCTCTCCTCACCACCATCAAAGACACCCAGGACATCGTCCATGACTTGGAAAGCCCTGGCATTGACCCATCCATCATCAAACAACAGGTCGAGGCCGCCGAGGTAAGAAAGAAACAAACCCTCTTCTCTTGTGTGTGTGTCCTCTAGGAAAGCACTTTATCCAAGTATATTGTGTTAACTGCTTAGTCAGGTTGAATGCCTTAAGTTTTTTTTTTAAGTTTAATACTATGTGTTTACACTTGGGGAAAAAAAAAAAACCTGCTCATTATAGTAGATTTCTTTCTTTTTTACTGTATAAGTTTTACCACTTTATATTGGTACATGCAACCTCCACCAGTTGTGATGTAGAGCAGATCCGTCACACAAAATAATTCTGTCCATCAATTTTAAACTTAAACTTAACAATTCAAATTCATAGAATGTGCTTTAAAAATCCAGTTTTGCTTTCATTTCTGAATTTAGTCCTCACTTTGGTGTAGTTTTCTCGAGTAAATTTCGTTAATGTAGAAAAATAGAAAGTAGAAAAGAAAATAAATTCTGGACTCATCATCCAGAAATAACAATTGTTACTTTGCACACCTTTTTCTAGTCTTTTGGGGGAGGCTTTTTTTTTTTTTTTTCTCTTCTCTTTTTTTCCTTTGGCTGCACTGGGTCTTTGTGGTTACACGTGGGCTTTCTCTAGTTGTGGCAAGCAGGGGCTACTTTTTGTCATGGTGCGCTGGCTTCTTGCCCTGGTGGCTTCTCTTGTTGCAGAGCATGGGCTCTAGGCACGCAGGCTTTAGTAGTTGCGGCACACGGGCTTAGTTGCTCTGAGGCATGTGGGATCTTCCTGGACCAGGGATCAAACCAGTGTCCCCTGCGTTGGCAGGTGGATTCTTAACCACTGCGCCACCAGGGGAGCCTACTTTCTATTAAATACATTTCTCACCGCATTTTGTCCATTTTGCACAAGCCAGGACAGTCTTGCTATTCTGTATTCTCTCTCTAACCTCTCTTACATCTCTGCCTTTTGCTCCAGCCATGTCCACCTCCCCGCCCCTGTCATTGCCGGTCCACGAGCCCCTTGTCAGGATCTGGCGTGGAGCTGACTTTCCTCGCGCCTGTGTAGCCTACCTAGCACTCCTTTTTCACTCATCTCCCAGCTCTTACATTTGTGACTTGTGCTCTGTTACTTTATCCTGTTGATATACTTCTCTGTGGTAGACTTCTGGGTGTAGATTATACTCTCCTTTGGTAAATTATTGAAGCTCATTGCACCTTTCTATATTTATTGTTAATGTATAAACATATATTTGCTGTATATATGAGAAAAATAACAGTGAAGCTTCAGAGTCTGGTTTAGATGAGTGAAATATTAAGAACACTGAAAGACTTCAATGACATTGATGGTTCTGTTCAACATCTGCTATTGATAGGGGTATAAATTACATTTGCAAAGTTTGGGAAGTTCTGTTCTGCTTTCTGTTTTGGCTTATGTTCTGTTCATTTACATATAGACTATTAAAGAAGAGACAGATGGTCTGCATGAGGAATTGGAGTTTATTCGAATCCTTGGAGCAGATTTGATTTTTGCCTGTGGAGAAACTGAGAAGCCGGAAGTGAAGAAAAGCATTGACGAGGTGTGGAGAAGTGGGCAAGGGGTTCAGACAAAACGTTCGTGGACTCACACTAAGAGTGGGATTGATTGGAGAATCTGATCCACTGTTTTTCCCCTAGATGAATAATGCCTGGGAGAACTTAAACAAAACATGGAGAGAGAGGCTGGAAAAGCTTGAGGATGCCATGCAAGCCGCTGTGCAGTATCAGGACACTCTTCAGGTGAGGGGCCACGAGGTGACCACCACGGAAATACAGGTTCCGTGGTCTCTTTGTCATATGCTAAATCCAACACGAGTGGGTCACCTTCACAGGACTGCAAGATTCTCAAACCAGAGACAGGCTGTTTCTGTATTTCTAGCCAAAGTTTCCCACTTCTAGCGAGAAAAGTTCTGGCGTCCGAATTTCTGCTCTTCTTGCCATGTTTTTCGTCATGTCCTCATTATATTATTTATCCTCACGGAGGCTACAGAGTGAAGCTGACCTTGCTGTGAAAATCATTGCTTGCTTGTTCCAAACCCTGGTTATGTCGAAGCGCAGCTTGTCACACTGGCCGCAACACATCGTGGGCTTGCTAGCTGGCCGTGAGAAATATTAATTTTTTTCATATTTAGTTTCTCCAGATTGTAGTTTATTTTGGACATTATTCCAGTCATGTTGGCTTCATCCTTAAGTCCTCCTGTTACTGAAATAAAGATCGTTATCCCTTATCTCTGCCCCCAGCCTCAGAGCACAAGATATTGATACTGTGATTTACCTCTGCTTATATTAGCAGAGATCATGCTAACTGTCTCCCAAGTCCTCATGTTTTTGTCTTTTGACTGTTTATTTGTATTTTTACTTTAGGCTATGTTTGACTGGCTAGATAACACTGTGATTAAACTCTGCACAATGCCCCCTGTCGGCACTGACCTCAACACTGTTAAAGATCAGTTAAATGAAATGAAGGTTTGTACCTGGGAATGGCTTTTGAAAAAGGGTTGCTTCTTTTTAGTTTGTAAAGACTTGGTTTGATGTTAACATTCAGTATGTCTTGGACAGGAGTTCAAAGTGGAAGTTTACCAACAGCAAATTGAGATGGAGAAGCTCAATCACCAGGGGGAACTGATGTTAAAGAAAGCTACCGATGAAACGGACAGAGACATCATACGAGAACCACTGACGGAACTCAGACACCTCTGGGAGAACCTGGGCGAGAAGCTTGCTCACAGACAGGTGAGGCAAATGGTAGAGTGCCTGAAGGGGACTGCTATCTGCTAGTTTCTAATTTCCTAACAAACGTTCCCTTTATGTCGTTTTCTGAGTAGCATAAGCTGGAAGGTGCTCTCTTGGCCCTTGGCCAGTTCCAACATGCCTTAGAGGAACTCATGAGCTGGCTGACTCACACTGAAGAGTTGCTAGATGCTCAGAGACCAATAAGTGGAGACCCAAAAGTCATTGAAGTTGAGCTTGCAAAGCACCACGTAAGTATTTTCATTTTTCATCTCTAAGCCTATTGGTTTGAGACCAGATGTTGCCACCAGAAGCTTTTTGGTGTTGTGCATATCTTAGAGAGCCAGGCTTAATGATATCTGTAGAAATAAATTATGTTGTTCAACATTTTTTAGGTTCTAAAAAATGATGTTTTGGCCCATCAAGCCACCGTGGAAACAGTCAACAAAGCTGGCAATGAGCTTCTTGAATCGAGTGCCGGAGATGATGCCAGCAGCTTAAGGAGCCGTTTGGAAACCATGAACCAGTGCTGGGAGTCGGTGTTACAAAAAACAGAGGAGAGGGAGCAGCAGCTTCAGTCGACACTGCAGCAGGTACGTGCACTGTCCAGGCTAGGTGGGCGGAGCTGTGCACGTCACATTCAGAAGAAAGTCCATCTAAGTCGACCCAAGGAAAGCAGTTTGGGATGGAACCCCCTCTGCCTTGAGAGGAGGGTCAGTGCTGTGCTGGAGCTTGTCTGGAAAGAACAGCTTTTAATTGGGTCATTCTTTATGGGTGAGTTTGTAGTCCAGTCCCTCTGTCTACTGTTCAGAGTTAGTAGATCTTTGCTGTAACAAACCTTGTTCACAGATTCAGTTAATTCTTAGATCAAGTCAGGTCCCTCAGTATGCATATTCAGCAGTACATTAGTCAGTCAGTTCATCAGGGTATATCAGACGTCTCTGGTACAGTGAGGTCTGAAGGATTCTGCTCAGTTCTGAAAATAAGTAAATATATTGGCCACATGCTCATCCAGCAACAGAACAACCCTGCCTGAGAGCAGCCTAAAATTCCTCCTCAAAGAGATTCCTCATGTGGTCATTTAGAAAGTTTACTTTTGAAACTAGAATTGACTACTGACCTTGCTGATGTCTTTTCTCAAAAGGCCCAGGGTTTCCATAGTGAAATTGAAGATTTCCTCTTGGAACTGACTAGAATGGAGACCCAGCTTTCTGCATCGAAGCCCACAGGAGGACTTCCCGAAACAGCGAGGGAACAGCTTGACACACATATGGTAATAAACTTCTTAAAATTGAGCACAAGTATCCCATATTCAGTAGCTCCTTTCCAAATTCACAGAGATATATGTAGCAGGGAGTCTACAAAGTAGTGCATTTTTACTGACAATATAGTACTTGGGGATTGCTGCTTTTATACAGGCTTTTAACACCCTGTGATAGGCAGCAGTAGCGACAGGGAAGAGTCAACCAGAGATACCCTGGCGAGCTGGCAAATTGCAAGTTAATCAGATTGACTGGCACAAGAATATTTATTTGAAGGTGAGAGCATCAAGAAGACAAATACGTAACACAGATGTGGTTGTAGTTAGGAAAAAGACTGCTGGGACTTCCCTGGCAGTCCGGTGGTTAAGACTCTGAGCTAACGCTGCAGGGACCACGGGTTCGACGCCTGGTTGGGGAGCTAAGATCCTGCATGCCATATGGTGCGGCCAAAAAATGAAAAAAAAGAAAAGAAAAAGACTGCTTGGGGGGTGGATTTAGGGAAAACCAGTAGAAACTGACAGTATTTCAAGTGGTTGAGAACAAAAGGCAACATAATTTCTAGGCAAATCCCTCGGAAAAAGAAGAACTAAATTATTGGGGTCTGTTTTTGTGATCGCTGATCCTTAAAAAATTCTGTTGGTGACAGGATTATTTTTATATTAAGGAAGAAAGGTGGGTTTCATTTCCTAATTGTTCAACAGTTGAATTGAATCCAAAAGAAAGGATTTTAATCAGAATGAGACCTTCCTTGGCTTTTCCAAACTGTACTCATAAATCTGTGTGTGGGTGTCTTTCAGGGAACTGGCGTTAGTGATATCTTTCTTGCCCTTTCTTATAGGAGCTCTATTCTCAGCTCAAAGCCAAGGAAGAGACTTATAATCAGCTGCTGGACAAGGGCAGGCTCATGCTTCTCAGTCGTGGTGATTCCGGGTCTGGCTCGAAGACAGAACAGAGCGTAGCACTCCTGGAACAGAAGTGGCATGTGGTCAGCAGTAAGATGGAAGAAAGAAAGGTACCACTGCAAAATGCAGTTTGATTACTGTTTGAGTAGTTTGCTTAATGATTACATGCAATTATCATCTAGTCTCTATGGAAGATTTTTTAAACACCCCATTGTACTGTAACAAGCTAGCGGAACTGATATCCTCAGAATTGGCTTTGTGCTAATCGACCTGTTACATTTCTGTTTCTCATCCATGTCAAGTTGCGTCGATGCTGCTGGTTCCTGCCAGTACTTGCTTTTATAATACTGCATTCCTTTTCTGCATCTACCGGTTAAGGCATTACTGCCTGTTACTGCTCAGTGATGGACTGTATATTCCATCTACTTAAAAACAGATTTTGTTGGAGTGGGAGGTTAGGAACAGCATGCAGGGAGTATCACTAATAATTCCTCACAAGGAATTTGATTTCTGGTTACTAAAACTCAAGAGCAGTAAACTGTATGGCCTCTTCCTACTCTTCCTCAAAAATCAAATTGTCTTCAAAAGAAAAGTGATCAGAGATCAAGGCATTTGCCCCCAAACATTGTTTTTTATGAGTACAGATGTTTAGGATATCACTCTGCACAGAGTTTCTATACTGGGCAGATGAAACATAAAATATGTGTTCAAATCCATTGGCCACATCCATTGAACAAATAGTTATTAAGCATGTATACACCAGGCACTGAGCTAGGTATACAGTGGAAACAGTAAAGGTATTGAACTCTGTCACCATGAACTTCAATGGGCAGAAGGAAATAAACCACATACTCACACTTATAAGTGAACATTTTGAGAGAAGCATTAATTTCCTAAAATCCTTCTAGTGTGGGGTCTGGTAACTTTGTTACATGAAGAATGGTCAGGGAACCTGAGTGTATGGCTGTGTTCTAATTCTTGGAGGGGCTCTTGTCTATAATTCCTGCTGAATGTAGAACTAAGACTAATCAAAGAAACCGAGGTAGATTCTGATTCATAATCAGGAAGTTTGTAGAGGGTTTCCCCAACAATGGAGCATGCTGCCTCAAGGAATACAGTTTTGATCCTTGAACAACATGGGTTTGAAGTGTGCAGGTCCACTTGTGTGTGAAACTTTTTTTTTTTCCCACTAAGTATGTCTACAATGCTACACAATCCCTAGTTGGTTGACTCTTCAGATTAAGAACCGTGGATATGGAGGGCTGACTAAAGTTACACACGATTTCCAGCTTCTCAGCGGATCGACACCCCAAACCCATGTTGTTCAGGGGCCCGCTGTAGTTGGTAACCTGATGAGGCAAAGGCTGCCTGTCAAGGATGGTTACTTCTGAGTCTGCAAGAATGTTACATTCCAGGATCGCTGGAATCATTGAAGCTCTGTTAGAGACTGTGTCGATAAAACGATGTGGAACGATTTCCTGCCATTTGGGAACTTGTGATATATTAATTTCTAAGCATTTCTATGCTAGATTTGAGGTAGATTTCATTTTTCCACTTGATTTGTTTAGATTGGGTCTGTGCATTTTTGTACCATTCATTACAGTGTTTTTTAGGTTACAAAAGTAACCTAAAAACACCAAGAGGAAAGTAAAAAGCATACATAACCCAGTTAATAGCAATGAACATTTTTAGTATACTTCTGGGGTTTCTTTCTGTGAATATTTTGTATATATTCATTTTTAACAATTCTGCTTTGCCCCTCTGGTAGATGGGCCAGGGGCAAAGGCTGTCACCGAGATGTTCAGGGTAGAGTTCTCGGAGGATGGAGCTTGTAGACTGTGAAATTGGGATATACTCGTGGAGAGTAGCACACACCCTGAATGAGCCACGGTTTTTTATCATTCTGATCTGGATCAAAATGACTAAAAATTTACATCTAATGTTGTCACATTTTTGCTTGAAATATTTTGGCTTTTATTACCTTTGCGGCTTGTAGCATAAGCATAAGTTTCAGACTCGGACATTTTCAGGTGCCATATTTTCTGAAAACATATTTAAACAGAGAGCACTGCAGTGAGTGTCATCTTCACAGTAAAGTGCTTTTCATTTAGTTGTTTTTATGCCACAGAAAGGACATTAAAGGAAACTGAGACTTTGCCCAAAGCAGGTTGCAGATCCTGCAGCTGTCACCACTAAAGGGTCTGTTCACTTACATTTACTGAATGGCTTGAATGCCTTTATTCCTGTTCTTTAATGTCCCAGGAAGTGGGGAATGGCAGAGAAAGCAACTTAGCTGCAAACTGTGCTCTTTCCTTTTCTAAGCACAGTTGTTTCAGTTTCAAACACTAGCACTAAAATGTCCCCTTCTTTGCAAACAAGGCATGTTTGAAGGTTGATTAAATGAGGCTTCCTCCTTAGAAGTCATTTCATTTGGTGTACAATTCATGCCTTTGTCCTTGAAGCTGTAATTCCTGAATTTGGCACTTTTCTTTTTGTGTGTGTGTGTGTGTGTTACTTAAAATCTAGTCAAAGCTGGAAGAGGCCCTCAACCTGGCAACAGAATTCCAGAATTCCCTGCAAGAATTTATCAACTGGCTCACTCTAGCAGAGCAGAGTTTAAACATCGCTTCTCCTCCCAGCCTGATTCTAAACACCGTCCTTTCCCAGATAGAGGAGCACAAGGTAACAATGGCATTATGATGCTGCCTTCCTTTGGAAAGTACCAGTTGAAAGTGATGCTCCTTGATCTTATCTCCAGTTTAAAAAGAGCAATATTTTCCCCTTAGGTGTTTGCTAATGAAGTAAATGCTCATCGAGACCAGATCATTGAGCTGGATCAAACTGGGAATCAGTTAAAGTTCCTTAGCCAAAAACAGGATGTTGTTCTGATCAAAAATTTGCTGGTTAGCGTCCAGTCTCGATGGGAGAAGGTTGTCCAGCGATCTATTGAAAGAGGGCGATCGCTGGATGATGCCAGAAAGCGGGCAAAACAAGTAAGTTATAAAAGAAAGATACTAATTTACTGAACAGCCTTGGGCTGCTTGTGTTGAGTCTCCGCGTTGGTTCACATAAAAGTGCTGTGTAGTGTGCACATTCATTACTGTTATAACTTATTTCTTACATAATTTTAGTTCCATGAAGCTTGGAAAAAACTGATTGACTGGCTAGAAGATGCAGAGAGTCACCTGGACTCAGAACTGGAGATATCCAATGACCCAGACAAAATTAAACTTCAGCTCTCGAAGCACAAGGTACAGCAGTTTATTGCCCTTAGGTGCTGAGCTTGGTATTCACTGATGATTGTGGCCTGATGAAAACATCAGAACCAGTCAAAAGAAAACTAATTGGTTAATGTTAAACAGTCACGATCATAGAGCGGGGCTTCCCTGGTGGTCCAGTGGTTAAGACTCCATGCTCCCAATGTGAGGGGCCAGGGTTCCATCCCTGGTTGGGGAACTAGATCCCGCATGCCTGCTGCAGCTAAAGATCCCCCACATGGCACCAAAGATCCCATGTGTGGCAGCTGAGACCTGGAGCAGCTGAAATAAATAAATATTTTTTAAAAAGAGAGAGAGAGAAATGCAAAATTTCTTAAAAAAAATAATTGTAGAGCCAGCCTTCCATTTTGTATCTAGACAGTGTCTAACCAGGACAATTGCTTATTTATTTATTTATTTATTGGCACACAGGCTTAGTTGCTCCACAGCATGTGGGATCTTCCTGGAGCAGGGATCGAACCCATGACCTCTGCATTGGCAGGCGGATTCTTGACCACTGCGCCACCTAGGAAGCCTGTCAATTGCTTATTTAAATGAGTGCAAAGTGATTGTGGAAGTAGCCGGCTAAAACCATGGGCTTTTTTTTTTTTGGGGGGGGGGGGTACACCAGGTTCAATCATCTGTTTTTATACACATATCCCCATATTCCCTCCCTTCCTTGACTCCCCCCCGCCGCGTCCCCCCCACCCTCCCCGCCCCAGTCCTCTAAGGCATCTTCCATCCTCGAGTTGGACTCCCTTTGTTATACAACAACTTCCCACTGACTATTTTACAGTTGGTAGTATATATATGTCTGTGCTACTCTCTCGCTTCATCTCAGTTTCCCCTTCACCCCCTGCCCCCTCCCATACCTCGAGTTCTCCAGTCCATTCTCTGTATCTGCATCCTTGTTCTTGTCACTGAGTTCATCAGTACCATTTTTACATTCCGTATATGTGAGTTAGCATACAATATTTGTCCTTCTCTTTCTGACTTACTTCACTCTGTATTTTTTTTTTAATATATTTATTTATTTATTTTATTGGCATGTTGGGTCTTTTTTTGCTGTGTGTGGGCTTTCTCTAGTTGCAGTGAGTGGGGGCTACTCTTCGTTGTGGTGTGCGGGCTCCTCATTGTCGTGGCTTCTCTTGTGGAGCACGGGCTCTAGGTGCGTGGGCTTCGGTAGTTGCAGCACATGGGCTCAATAGTTGCAGCACATGGGCTCAATAGTTGCGGCTCACGGGCTCTAAAAGCACAGGCTCAGTAGTTGTGGCTCATGGGTTTAGTTGCTCCACAGCATGTGGGATCTTCCTGGAGCATGGATCCAACCCATGTCCCCTGCATTGGCAGGTGGATTCTTAACCACTGCACCACCTAGAAAGCCCAAACCGTGGGCTTTTATAAGTAGTTGTGCACTGGTGAATGTGGCACAAACAAAACGTTACCAATTTCTTCAGGGTTAGCTGTTGTTAATTTTAGTTCAAGAAGTAGTGACATTCATACTATATCTCGTTACCCAGCTGAAAACTCGATGTCATCTGACTTTTAGCATGGTGTTTTTGGGGGCTTTTTTTTCCTTTCTGAAAACAGGAGTTCCAGAAAACTCTTGGTGGCAAACAGCCTGTGTATGATACTACAATTAGAACAGGCAGAGCACTGAAAGAAAAGACTTTGCTTCCTGATGACACTCAGAAACTTGACAACTTACTGGGAGAAGTCAGAGACAAATGGGATACTGTTTGTGGCAAGTCTGTGGAGAGGTGAGCATGAATGTCCCCTTCATGGGTGTGAGTGCTATCCCAGAAGTAACCAGGAGACTGTGACGGGGTGCTGTAAAGTGATGATAAAGCTCATGCGTCAGTAACAGCATCTTGCTGTCTCCAGTTAATTCAGTGAGAATTCTGAAATAATTTGAGTAAAATATATTAAAATTATCATATTTTAAACGTGAACCTTACTGTATTACAAAGAGAGAAGCCTGTAAAATCAGGCCAACAGCAATAGAAGATCTGTAACTGTGAATATATGTAAACCCCCAGTTTGTCAGTAATGCTGTCTCACTGAGTGTCTCTTTTGTCAGACGCTGTCCAAAGTCTCCAACGTAGTGTCTCATTTAACCATCACGAGGATCATTTGTCCTCATAACAACCACTGAGGTGTAGGTACCGTTCTTCCCATTCTACAAATGAGGAGACGGTCATAAAGAGGTTTCTTAACTCCCCCACACTCACTCAGTTACTAAGCGGCAGAACTGGGATTTGGTTCTGAAAGTTGTACTTCTATCCACGTGTACCCATTATGCTATGTAAGCATTGTGTTATCTGTATGTTATTTGTGCTTCCAGTTTTTCAGTTGAGGTGACTGAGATTCAAAGAGGTGAAGAGACAGCCTGGAGTCTCACAAGTGGGGAAGAGTTAGGAGCTGAGCTCCTGGCTCCAGGCCATTAACAGAACCATCACCCTCTACTGGAGTGGTGTAATGTAAATAAAAAGAGCTTGGGTTGTAGGGTATGTCCGTGTGCATAGCACCTGGACTCTAAGATGCCAGAAGGTTATCTATACCTGTCTCTTGCGCTATGCTTAATCCATTTTAGACAGTGGTTTAATTAAAAATGTCTAAACATCTCTTAGTCACTTTTTACAGTATTTCTAACTGTCCTTACCTGGTAGTCCCTCTCTAAGTAGAGTTCAAGCAGTATTCCCAGTCAGCAGTCAGAGCTGTGGGCCGTTCATAAAAGAATCACTAACACCGGTGAGGTTTGTGTGCTTTTCTCAGGCAGCACAAGTTGGAGGAGGCCCTGCTGTTTTCAGGCCAGTTCATGGATGCTCTGCAGGCCCTGGTGGACTGGTTGTACAAGGTGGAGCCGCAGCTGGCTGAGGACCAGCCTGTGCACGGGGACCTGGACCTCGTCATGAACCTCATGGATGCCCACAAGGTGAGGGGCGAGGTCTGGGCTGCATGGAGGGCAGAGCCGTTGGGTCCTCCATCTGTGTGTGCCTTGTGCTCGTGCTACCCTTCTAGGGCTCCCCTCGGAAGTCTGCAAGAGCCTGTGTCTCTGCTTCTCAGAGAGGCGGCTCCTTGCTCTGTGTGTTTAGACAAACTGTTGCTGGGATTCTGCATCAGCCACAAAGAATTTACCAAAATTGGTTTGGTTCAGATTTGCCAATGTGTAAACTTCACGTTGAGGTGCCCCCCCCGCCCCGCCCTCACCGCCACCGTTTGTATCTCTCAGTTAAATCAAAATGGGTTTAAATTCAGGAGATCCTCAAGAGGTCCATTTCCACTGATTCTTAAAATGAAAATGAGTGCCTTTTTCACTACTTCTGAACCTGACAAGCCAGCACCGTGCACACCAGCATCTAGTGTAACCTGCACCCGTACGCTGAACTGCTTACTGTCCTCCTGCTTCAGCACAGAGCATTCAGCTTTACCTTGAAGTTACACCGGATTCTTATGTGCATGGTGGTGGGCTCCTACCCAGGGGAGAGGGGGTGGGGGAGGGGTAAATTGGGAGATTGGGATTTTGACATATACATACCACTATCGGGGCACTGAAGGGGATAACGTATACGTATAACTGATTCACTTTGCTGTACAGCAGAAACTAACACAACATTGTAAATCGAGTATACTCCAATAAAAACTAATTAAAAAAAAAAAAACTCCCACAGTTCTGGAGATGTTAGTGTAGTATAGTTTCTGTTTCACAGATGAGGAAGCCGGGATTCCAGGAAAGCAGCTTGCCAAAGTCATGCCGCTCACATTCAGAGCCACGTCCGTAGCGGTTCTTTCTTACTTGTGGTCCCACCTCCGTCTGTGAATAAAAGACACAAAATTGGAACCTACCAAGGAGAATCGAAGGAAATGACTACTTTCTCTGTGGTTTTACTTCTTGAATTCACAGCATTTGTAAGACAAACCAATTCTCCTGTGTTCTTTTCCAGGTTTTCCAGAAGGAACTGGGGAAGCGAACGGGAACCGTTCAGGTCCTAAAGCGATCAGGCCGGGAGCTGATTGAGAACAGTCGAGACGACACCACTTGGGTGAAAGGGCAGCTCCAGGAACTGAGCACTCGCTGGGATACCGTGTGTAAACTCTCCGTCTGCAAACAGAGCCGGCTTGAGCAGGCCTTGAAGCAGGTCAGACAGCGCCCAGGGGTGGGCTGAGCAGAGTCAGACTAGCCTCTTTATCAGGCTTGGTCCTGGCCAGTTTCGTAAGGAACACAAAGTAAAAAACTGATATTCTAAATGTTCTACATTAGAGAAATAATGAATTTAGTTGGTTGCACAGATGAAAGATGACCTTTGTGGGGTTTGATAGAGGCTTCAAGTGCCTGTGATACACCAGTGAGTTCAGGTCAGACCCTCCCCTGGTGTGCCATGTCTGGGACCTTGGCTGTAGAGCGAGTCTCAGTCTCTTGTGCTTGGTTATCTCAGGCTGAAGAGTTCCGGGACACAATCCACATGCTATTGGAGTGGCTTTCTGAAGCCGAGCAGACACTGCGCTTTCGGGGGGCACTTCCTGATGACGCAGAGGCGCTGCAGTCCCTCATCGACACTCATAAGGTAACCCAGCCCCAGGGTGCAGGGACCCATGCCACCCACATGGGGAGGGCGGCCCCGCCACCAATGGAAAGAAGCTCTTGCTTAGAAACATTAGACCTCCTGTGAAGAGGAGCAGAGCCAGAGTGGGCCCAGCTTACCGGTTGTCAGGAATGAGAGGGAAATGATTGGTGGGTTTCGTGACCCCTTAAAGACCACTCATCTACTTGTTTTTACAAAAGTAACACGTGCTGGTTGTAAACAAGTCAAACAGCTGGTGTTCATATAGAGGAAAATGTGGGCTGCTCTGCTCTTATGCCCCACCTGCACACACCTTGTGTGACTTGCCTTAGTTGCCAGCTCCGGGCCCTGATCTGTGCCCCCAGAACTGCACACCAAGCTGCAGAGTATAGCACAGTGTCTGGAGCCTCAGTGTGACTGTCCTAACGAGGTGGGAAGTGTTTCCTTTTTTAATTTTTGTTTCCCACCTAGAGATTTTAATCATGGTTTTGTGATTGCATTGTGTTGTAGGTGTTTTTAAAATGTTGTAGTGTTTTGTAGCTGTCACTGCATTTGTCCAAGATAGCACCATTTACACATATGGAAATGAATTCAAACAGGAATTTATTTTAAAAAAAGAGAGAGACAGAGAGATCAGGAAAAGGGTCGTGCCTCTGTGTCTGTAGTCCTTATCTGTGCAGAGAAGGTCATTCTTGTGGAATCCCTCACTTCCCCACACCCTTAACACCTAGAAAGAAAATGCCAGAGGCGCCTAAATACAGGCTTTTAGAGGTCTGTGTCAACACACAGAGTCAAAAGACACACTGAAGTTGTTTTCCCCCTCAGTGTAAAGTAACAGTGCTGCCAGAGTAGGTTTAAGGCTTTGGTTTTAAATCTTGTTTGTTTAGGAATTCATGAAGAAAGTGGAAGAAAAGCGCATGGATGTGAACACAGCGGTGGCCATGGGAGAAGTCATCCTGGCAGTCTGCCACCCTGATTGCATCACCACCATCAAACACTGGATCACCATCATCCGGGCTCGCTTTGAGGAGGTGAGCTCCTGGTTTCAGAGGAGGAGCACATGTGCCCCGTAAAATGGGTGTATAGCAGTAAAATACTCCAGAGCTTCCCCTTCCCCCACATAAGGAATCTTTCACTCACTGTGAAAAATCTCAACAAGAATCAAGTTAGTAACATTTTAGTAGTAACTCTGCTTGATGACGTGCAGAAACCTGGAAGGATGGTGCCGGTGTTATGAGTTCCTTGATGACATCTAGTGGACACGTGGTGTGTTTTTCCCTCCTTCCTGAGAAGTTCTGTGTCCAATTCCCCATGCTACATTTGCTTTCAGGGGAGCTGATTTCTTATTCCAGCTCCGTCTCTGGAGTAAGAGTGAAGTCTCTTGACTGTTTGGGTGGTCTTTCCCCTGAAAGTCATTGTTAGACTCACACAAAAAAGGGCTTTGAAAACGAGGGATGTGCTTGACTGAGAGCTGACGGGTCCCCTCCCCCGCAGGTCCTGACGTGGGCCAAGCAGCACCAGCAGCGCCTCGAAGCCGCCCTGTCAGAACTGGTGGCCAATGCCGAGCTCTTGGAAGAACTTCTGGCGTGGATCCAGTGGGCCGAGACCACCCTCATTCAGCGGGATCAGGAGCCGATCCCTCAGAACATTGATCGAGTTAAAGCCCTTATCGCGGAGCATCAGGTATCCTATCCTCACCACATCATGTGATCACGTATTTCCTGCGTGGATCATGGCGCCCGTTTCCTTTGCCCTGTGCACCCATGTTTTAATTGCTACCGAACCTGTTCCCACAGACTTAGCAGCTTAACACGCACTTACTGTCTCAGAGTTTCCATGGGGCGGGGGTCCGGCGTGAATTAGCTGGTCCCTGTCCAGGGGACGTCTTACCAGGCTGAAATCAACATGTCAGCCAACACTGTAGTTTCCACCCAGGCCCTTGCAGGCTGTTGGTGCCATTCCTTTCACTGCAGTGTGGGACGGAGGTCTCCCTTTTCTCGCTGTCTGTCAGCCCCTGGAGGCCACCCCCAGGGCTTAGCCACATGGCACTCTCGCAGCATGGCAGCTTCAGTCTTCAAAGCCAGCAGGAGACCCTCCATCCTGCTCTGGCAGATCTTATATAATAACACGTAATGCAGGGAGTGACTGCCCATGCTTTCCACAGGCCTGGCCCACACTTGAGGGGGAGATTACGCAGGACATGTACGCCAGGAGTCTTGGGGCCCAGCTTAGAAACCTGCCTGCCGCATCCTGTTTCTGTTGATTTGCCTCTGCACCAAGGTCCCATTACCTGGGACCTAGCCCATCACACCTGGATTCAGAAAGACCTCTTGCACGAACCCAGAGAAGGGCCGACCACACATCAAACCAAACTGAATGGAGGAAAGCTCGTTGAGTTGTCTTTCATCCCTAGGAGACAGATGTGGTTTTTAACCATGGTAATTTACACTGAGTGCCAGCATGGATCTTGCTTCGTTACTGGGGGTGTAAGGTCTCTGTAGCATACACAATTAGCCTGGCCAGTGAGAACTCCCTGTACTTCCCGTCGAGTTTACCTGCATTGACCCCTCTCTGCTAAGGGAGAGATTGTCTTCTTCCGTCAAGGCCAGTCCCTCTCCCTTCTGTTACTACCTCTCGTTCCTTGTGCCTTTAAGCTCCCCCATCTTGTGTCCACCCCCCCACCCCACCTCCCATCTCTCTGACCATTCCTTTTCAGTCTTCTTAGCTGGTTCTTCTTCCTCTATCCACTTGTTAATGTTGTTCCCCAAAGTGCCATTCTTGACCCTCTTCTCACACGTGAGGTTGTATCTGGCCCGATGCCTTCAGCCAGCACCTGCACACCAAGGGCTTCCACATCTCCTGCCTCATCTGCAGCATGCAGGAGGCCAGAGGCAGCTCTGAAACTCCATTTCATCCTTGCTTCCTGGTGCTGACCCCACCCTCCTTTCCACACCTGCCTCTTCTCTCCTCACCCACCCATTTGCCCAACAAAGAAGTCTGTGATGTGTGTCCAGGACTCCTCCTTTTTCTATACCAGTCATCAGGTCTTATCTGTCCTATTTTCAAAATACCTCTTGGCTGCTTCTCCCCTGCCCAGGCTCAGGCCCTCACTGTGTTTTGCCTCAATTGCTACAATAGTTTCCTAACTCGCCCCCCGCCCCCTATTGCATGTCCTCCCTCCTACACTGAGGCCAGAACGATAGCTCTAAGACAGAGATCTGATCTGGATCAAAATCCTTTAGTAGCCCACCCGCCTATACCCTCCACCCCGTTGCTCTGAGAATAAAATCCCAATCCCGTAGCCTGACATGAGGCCGTTCTGGACCTTTCTCCTGCCTACCTCTCTAGCCATCTCTCTTGCTTCTCCTCTGATTGCATCCTCAGCTCAGCCAGTAATCAGCAGGGCCTTGGCTTCCGTGGGACTGCCCTGCCCCCAGTCTTCATCCTACAGCACACAGCTCAGGCTTCAGCCTCTGAGCAGCCTTCCTCCCCACCTCGGGCTGTGGGTGCCATCCTAGGCCTCCCTTTGAGATCCTGGGTGCCACTCATTGCTCTGACTGCCTGGTTTCCTCACTCAGCTGTGAACTCCTGGAAGTCAGAACCATGTCTTATTCCTTCAGGTCTCCAGCAGCTGATGAGGTGCCTCACTCAGTCGTGTTTCTTGAAAGAAATGGGGCTGTGAACGAAGACATCTGCAGTTGGTCCATCTGTCATGGGCTTGGCCCTTGTTAGTGAGAAGTTGCCTAATTCCATCCCCGTCCAAGAAAACTCTCAACTCTTTTTCTTGTTGTTCGTGTTTAACAGACGTTCATGGAGGAGATGACTCGAAAGCAGCCTGACGTGGACCGGGTCACGAAGACGTACAAAAGGAGGATCATAGAGCCAGCCCACGCGCCTTTCATGGAGAAGTCCCGTGGCGGCAGCAGTACGTGGCAGCCCGTGTGCAGGATGCTTCCTTCCTGCTTCTTGAGGCTGAGCACTTCCCAAGTGGCCAGGAAAAATTTCTTTTCCATTTTCAAAAACCATATTAGATTTGAAAATCTTTTTTTGAAACTCACTTTTCTTACACAGACAGTAACTAGACTCCAGTTTTTTTGAATTGGTATGAAATTTTGGCATGGTTGAGCAGATTCTTTGGCAGTGGCCTTTCCATTGTTTTGGTCATCAGCGCTGACTGTTTACATTTGGCTTGGACTAATTTCATCATAAAATAAATCGGTTTCAGTAGAACCATTGACATTTCTTCAGTTCACTAAGGTAGGGCAGTCGATTAGAGGTATGAGACAGGTACCTGTTGGCTGGGGAAGAGCATCAGTAGTTTTGAGGTCAGTGTGCTCCCATGTCTAAGTGCTGCCAGGTCCCGTGTTTCTTTTCTTAGTTACTGACTGGATGTCATTGTGAAGATCTCCTGGGTTCATACAGGTGGCAGTTGCTCTCTGAGAACTGACAAAACCAGCTTTTCTAATCTTGTGATTATTTTTCCTTTCAGGAAAGTCCTTGAGTCAGCCCACACCTCCTCCCATGCCAATCCTTTCACAGTCTGAAGCAAAAAACCCACGGATCAACCAGCTCTCTGCCCGCTGGCAGCAGGTGTGGCTGCTGGCGCTGGAGCGGCAGCGGAAGCTGAACGACGCCTTGGACAGGCTGGAGGAGGTGAGGCCCTCTGAATGTGACCCTTGTGCCTTGACCTGCTTCTGCAGGAGGAGGAACAGAGCAGTGTAGGCCAGGACTCTGTCCTCAGGCCCCACCGGGAGGAAAGACACATGTGAGGAAACCAACAACAGATAGGCTGTAGCACTGGTGGTGGACAACAGGCAGCCAGTCCAGGAGGGTCCGGCCTGTGGCGTGAGCCGCCCAGCACCCGGCCGTGGTTGAGGATCAGGAGCGCAGCTTTGCAAGGTTACTGCCAGGTGTGGAGCCTTACAGAAGTGACCATTACTGAGTCCTTTGTTTAAAGATAGAAGCTACCCAATTATGAAATGAGTAATTTTTTTTATCCTTGTTATTCTGTTATTCTTGAGTAGATTATGTAAAGCAAATCTATTTTGAAGTATCATTAACCAGTTTTAAAAAATATAATACTTCAGTTCCTAGTTTCTAAAACAAATCTCTAATATCTTTCATATTTTTTTTATTTGTGCATATCAAAGCAGCTATGCCCAGAAGTGAGTGTTCTGTGTTTTCTGTTGTTATTTCTGTAGATCCAGTTGAGTTTTAAGCATATTTGGTTTTGGCTTTTTCTTTTTTCCCCATTCCTTCCAACTTTGGAGTTTGAAAGACCAGGGGGAGAAAGCGCTGCACTGTTTAAGTCGTTCTGAGTCTGTCTCACTGACATAGTTCAAGTAGCTCAGCATCACTGCCCACTGCACAGGCTGCTGCCGTCTACCAGGGCCAGATACTTCAAATGGAAGTCAGATGGGCAGTTCACTCTTTGTGCTGCCATCCCAAAGAAACGTGCTTGGGTGCAGGACTGGATTATTGATGCTTCCTTCCGGAACTCAAGTTATCTCAGAAGACCGGCAAGGAGGGGGGCTAAGCCTCAAAAACATAGGCCTCTGTGTAATCATAATTCCTTTCAAAAATCACATAAGTGAGGAGTGCTAAAGACTTCTCAGATAGAATCCATCCTCTTACATCTAAGGAGATGATCCTTTGAAAAAGTGCCAGGGGAACGCAAGGCTGGCTCCACCCATTCTTGTTCTTCGTGCTCCGTCTTTTCCATGGTGGTTGTTCAGTTACTGTTTCTCTCACTGCTCCATTTTACCACGGCTCGTGTAAATAATCATGGCTTTCAGTGAGGGAGCCAGAGTGTGCCTTCACAAAGGATGCAGCACACGGATACCATTGTTGGTCCCCCTCAAAAGGCCTGCATGGCTTTGCTGAATGTCTGAAAGTTTAGGTATGCGCTGGGCAGGTTTGAACGTCAAACAGTAGGTCTTGTTGACATCTCTGATTTCTGTCTAGTTGAAGGAGTTTGCCAACTTTGACTTTGATGTCTGGAGGAAGAAGTATATGCGTTGGATGAATCACAAAAAGTCTCGGGTGATGGATTTCTTCCGGCGAATTGACAAGGACCAGGATGGGAAGATAACACGTCAGGAGTTTATCGATGGCATTCTAGCATCCAGTGAGTCCAGTTGTAATTCCAGACACAGGTCACACCTGGATTCCTTACACGTACTTTGTGGAAGCAGGCTGTATTCTGGCTGAACAGTTCTTCTCAAGTTAAAGCTGTAGTCTTAGGGAAGAAGTAATGTGCCTGCTTGCTAAAATTGGTCTATTGTTTTGATGGAGGGAAAAACCTCATTTTGCTGGGAATAAAAAAAGCAGGTCTTGTTTGGCATATTATGGCAAGCAAAAACACATTTGAGGTGTAGAAAAGGAGCTAACTTTTGTGAATAATGAGATTCTAAGTACAGGCAGGCCTTGGAGACATTGTGGGTTCGGTTCCAGACCACCGTAATAAAGCAGATGTTGCAATAAAGCGAGCCATTAGAATTATTTAGTTTCCCAGTGCCTATAAAAGTCATGTTTATACTGTATTGTAGTCTATTAAGTATGCAGTAGCGTTATATCTTAAAAAATAATGTACATACCTTAACTTAAAAATGCTTTATTGCCGAAAAACGCGGACCATCATCTGAGCCTTCAGCAAGTCATAATCCTTTTGCAACAGTAACATCAAAGTTCACTGATCACAGATCACCAGAACACATATAATAGTAATGAAAAAGTTTGAAATATTGCAACAGTTACCAAACTGTGACAGAGACACAAAGTGAGCAAATGCTGTTGGAAAAATGGTGCCAATGGACTTGCTTGGCACAGGGTTACCACAAACCTTCAATTTGTTTTAAAAGGGGGAGGGGGAGTATCTGTGAAGTGCGGTAAAGTGAAACACAATAAAATGAGGTATGCATGTAAAATGTTTTTAAAAATAAGTTTTTCACAACATCAGTTTTTCAGTAGAAATTCTGATTAAATTTTTATTCCTTCCAGTTTTATTAAGGTGGAAGTAGCATACAGCACTGTATCAGTTTAAGTTATACAGCATGATAATTTGGTTTACATATTATGAACTAATTATCACAATAAGTTTAGTGACCATCCATCATCTCATATAGGTACAAAATTAAAGAAATAGAAAAAAATTTATTTTTCTTGTGATGAAAACTCTTAGGATTTACTCTCATCAACTTTCATGTGAAACGTACAGCAGTGTTAATTACCTTCATCATGTTGTATGTTACATTCCTCATGATGTCAGTTTCTGGCATCTATATAGCAGCTTACAAAATTGTATGATCTCATTTGTTTTTAGCAGAAGGAAAAGTGAGGCATAGAGTAGTAAGTGACTTGCCGGGGTCACACAGCACATCTCACAGCTGTGCTGCTTCACATGGGTGGCCCAGGAAGGCGCATCTGGAGGTGACATTTGAGCTGAGACCTAGGTGATGATAAGAATCCAGCCGTGTCAAGATTTCAGGGGAGAGAATAGAGGCAGAGCCACAGCAGTTACAAAGTGCTGAGACGGGAATGAACTTGGCATGTTCTAAGAGTGGAAAGGTTAACATGGCTGGAGTTAGAGATGGCAAGGTGTCATGATGTCAGAGATGGTAAGATGTCAAGTTGGAAAGGTCGGAAGCAGCCATTAATGCGGGGCTTTGTTGGCCGTTGTGAAGGGATCAGATCTTATTTCAGAGACAGTTGGCAGCCAGCAGAGGTTTCCATCTGAGAGACGGCATAGTCCAGTTTACATTTGAATAAACCACTCTGGCTATGGTAAACATTCACACTTTAGAGAGCAGTTGTCAAGAACCCGCGGCAGTAATCTAATAATCTAAACGTAGAAAAACTTCATCCTGTTAATTCCAAAATGTCACTCTCCTGAAATAATCTAAATATTCAACAGTTGTGGGAGGGGGGTGGGAGGAGGATGAATCTATAAGCAAAAATGCCAAGAACAGAATATGTTCTATATAATATATTTTTGTGTGATTTGTATCTTCTTTATAATATTTTATATTTTCTAAGTTTTCTAAAGGAAACGTGTATTGTTTTTCAGAAAAAAAAATTGACAATTTTTTTTTTAAGGAAGTATTTATATAACCTCCAACCAAGTAAGCCCTCTTAGTTAATGTTCCAAAATGTGATTCATTTTCTCCAGAGTTTCCTACTACCAAGTTAGAGATGACTGCTGTTGCTGACATTTTCGACCGCGATGGGGATGGCTACATAGATTACTATGAATTCGTGGCTGCTCTCCATCCCAACAAGGATGCTTATCGACCAACAACTGATGCAGATAAAATTGAAGATGAGGTACGGACAATAATTGTGTTTTGAGTACATTTTTGACCGTAGATTTCTACCGTCCTGAATTTGGTTGGGTGCAATTGCCATACTAGCCCTTGAGCGTGTCTGTTGAGAGGTGATTATCTGGAGTTCTGTTTGGGGATCCCCTTTTGAATGGTGTTGCCCCAGTGGACCATTGAGCTGTAGCTCAGTCTCAGTGAATTGTCACTTATGTGAGTCACCTCTGTGTGGTGCTCTGCAGCTTACACAGAACCTCTCCAGGGCACCCCCTTGCTTAGAATGGACTCATTTCTCAGTCCTGAGATCCTGCCTCAGGATGCAGGAGAGCATCTTTCATGTGTAGCATTTAAGGGGTGAAATGTAAAGTAATGTTTAAGATGGTGTGTACCCACCAAACGTTCTGTCTAATTAAGAACTGTATCACATTGAAAATTGTATCACACAAAAAAGTATGAATTCATCAGTAGCATGTAGAGTTGACCCTAGGATGGGAGAGGCAGTGGGCCTGGTCTCAGGAGTGGCCTGGAGCCCCCAGGACTGACTTCCAGGAAATCTTGGGTGCCTAGGTTGAAATTTAAATCAGCTGATAGTTTGCTTTATTAGTTAATATTGACGCGTGCGTATTAGCACATTTGTCTGCGGGAACTTTGAAGCAGGAGGGAAGAATGGGTTGTATCATTAGTGGGGAATTTCTTTCATACTAAGCATCTGAGTATCCCAGTTAGTGAGACTCACAATGGAAGATAAATGCCTTTGTCAAAAGCCTGAAATGCCTAAAAAAGTACATAATGAAGAACTTCTCTGATGACTTGTAAAAATCTTTGTTTCTCTGAAGAGGAAGTCTTACTTTACCCTTCACACTTTTCTTTTTGTTGTTGTTCACAACCAATAGGTCACAAGACAAGTGGCTCAGTGCAAATGTGCAAAGAGGTTTCAGGTGGAGCAGATTGGAGAGAATAAATACCGGGTAAGAAGGAGAAAACCAGTCCTTTGTGGTGGTCGTTCCTCCTGTGTGGCCCTGCCAGGTGAAAGCAGCCTGACACAGAGCAGATGGCTGTTCCCACCTTCCCACTACCGATGCTTGGAGGACCAGAGCCATGGGGACTTGCTATGCAGTCAGTCCCTGGCCCTTACCTCTGTAGGTGCCAAATGGCAGGTGTCCTGCGGGCTGAGTTTTAGTGCCCCACATAGTACCATCTGGAAAACTGTGCTTTCCAGCCAGCAGTAGCCACGGGGATGCAATATAGGAGATGTTTCAGACCGCTCTCTTCACTGCCAAACAGGTCTTTGGGAAAATGGAGGCACCTTTATCATAAGATAAGGAAACAGTTGTCTAACAACTGACCGTTGCCCCCAAGCAGCTGGTCGTTGTGAGCCCAAGTGGCTCGCAGGCTCAGAGGGGGCTGGAGGAGCTGCGTCCAGGCCCCAGGAGACACTCAGCCTGCTCAGTCGTCTTCCCTGGAAAGTCGTGCCGAGTGAGGCCTTAAGTGACTGTGAACCATGCTGTGTTTTAGCTTCTTTTGGGGACCAGGGCAGGGCATAGAAGGGATCCGTGACAGGACTCCTAAAATGTACTCAGCAGTTTGTCGGGATTCTCTACAGTCCTAAGGAAGATCTAGAATTGGCAAAGAGGATTCGGATGGCCATTTCAGGTGACACAGCGACGTGCACCCAGTTAGAAACAGGAAAATGAAGTTCCATGAGCACACCAACGTTGTCTTCACAGTCCAGCGGAGCCGCACTGCTGCTCTGAGCCTGGGAGGGAGTGCTGGGTGACTCTGCCTTGCATCCAGCCCAGGGCTTTGAGTTATGATAAGGCTCCAAGCAGTCTTATACTAGTCTGCTGGGTTTTGTTTTCTTTTCCTTTTTTTTTTTTTTTTTTTTTTTTAAATCACCTGTGAGAGAAGTGAATTAACAGGAGCAACATAGAGTGGAAAAAGTTAGGTCTTCTCAGCTTGTAAAACCGAATCCCTGAGGCAGGAGCTCGGTAAGAATGTGGTCAGTATGTCTCTCAGTATGTGTTGTTCTTCTTGAAACTGGTAACATGATTACATGATTTTCATTCCTGGTGTTAATTTGACAAAATGTTCTCTTTTTTTTTTTTTTCTTCCATTTCCTCCATCTTTTACTCTTACTGTCTGTAGTTCTTCCTCGGCAATCAGGTACAGTGTGCCTTGCAAACGTTCTTTTTGGTGGAAATGATCTTTGTGGCTGATGCTGCCTGTTCTTTGCTGCGGGGAGAGGACGTAACCTGAAGCATGCCTGGGTCACACCTGGTTGTCTTACCAAGTGGAGAAGCTGCTAGCAGGGCTAGAATTGGAAAGCTGTCTTAGAAGCAAAAGGATACAAGTATATATAATTTTCCATTTAAAATTAGGTTGGCTGAAGACGATATTTTGCTGGGCCGAGCTACAAGTGGTGTGGTTCCAGGGATGTTAAAGCCGTGGTATCAGTCCATCCCCCCTCTAAAAAGAGCCCAGTCTTGTCCTTCTGTTTTGGACGTCAGAATACCAGACAGCACAGTTCTGATTTATACCCAAGTCTTTTGACCATTAACACAAATTTTATAATGCACACTAAGTCAAAAAAAACTTAGGGTATTTAAGGCACTCTGTTTAAATACCTTAAGATTTTAGTTACTTGTGCTTATGTTATATTTTATAATTATAAGGTATGTGACGAGTACAGTGTGGAAATCATACTTAACCATAGCCTGACATTTGCCGATTATAGCCAGCCAGCAAAATCTAATGGGATCAAATTAGACTTGGAAAGATTGAATGCTTTTGACTCCACTTGGTAACTCTAACCTTTTAGATCTTTTTGAGGGCTCTGGGGTCCTATGTCTTCAAATGGAAGGAAGTTGCATGGGTAAAATTTGTCTTGTGATATGAAATCAGAAACACTAAGAGTTGATTTGAGGCCTTCAATCAGTGTTAAGTTTCAGGCACTGCTTTAACCACTAACTATAGTAACATTCTGGGCCAGTGGGAATAACAAAGGATGGAAAGAAACTAAAGACAAGAACAAACTGGCTTTAAATAAATCATTGCAGAAGAGTGCCAAGTAGTACCTAAAGGTTGTGCCTGTTTGCTAATGACTGCATATGGGTACCAGGGGCCGCTTTGAAGTGGCACTGATGTCCTCCTCTAGTCCACTGACCAGCAGAGGGTCAGAGGGTTAGTTCCAGTGTTTGAAACAGAATTATGAAGGTCACTTTATACACAAGGCACCTAAGGCCTTAAGGACCACTGTGCCAGCAGTTATACAGCAAATGTCAGAGCAGTGACCCAGGTCACTGTAAGGGATTTTTGCATTTAAGAGAAGGAGACAGAGCTTACTGTTGCCCCCAAGGCTGTTGGGAGGCCTTTGCCTCACTGGCAGCCCCCTCTGCCAGATTTGTGCAGGCCCCTGTTTTTAGAGCTGCTGTAACCCCTTCTGCACTCTTGTCACTCTGGCCTCCCCAGACACTTTGGCCCCTAGCTTGGGTCAAACCTCCTTTTCCCCATGGCTCAGTAAAAGCAAGTTAGAATCTTTCAGAGAGAGCTTTAGTAAGAAATTAAGAGGGGGAAAATATGAAATCAATGCAGTTAATTCTACAGGCTGACAAATAAATTACAGGACACAGTAATGTAAGAACGAAGTATGGCTTGGGGTTCCTTCCTGATTCCCTCTGGAGGACACATAGGCCCTTATTTCCTTCTTCCCCTCGCTTATCTAGAGAAGACCCCAAATAGTGACTCAGGCCGGCGCTGCCCTTGGATCTGGTGGAATCCTCAGTTTCTCCCAGAGGGCCTGCCTGTTCCCACTCATGGAGCCAGTGTCTGAAGGCAGCTTCCTTCCTGGGACGGGACGTTTATTCCCTCACATTTCTGGATCCCAACTTCAGTGCTCTTTACACTACACCATGCTGTGGCTGCAGTCACTTTGTATGAAAACCTAAAATGTGCATGAGATTAAAGATGTAGGACTGTTTTTATTTTCAAAGAAAAGGGCTTGGGTGGGGGATGGTATTTTTTCCAATCACCTTGCCTAAATAAACTGAGCTTGAGTCAGTGCAAAGTAATACAGAGAATTACCACAAAAATATTAATTTTGAGGGAGGTTGGTTATGAGTCCTTCTCAAACATCCTTTCTGGCATTTTCAATTTTTGTGCCTTGTTTCAGAGTTATGGTTCTCCTTTATAACTTTGAAAATCCTAATTAAGTGATTAAATACCCCCCCAACATTTGCCTTGAATTGAACAATTTTAGGAATTCCGTATCTCCAATCATATGTTTGATTTTTGTTTTGAGAGCTCAGCATGATTCTCTTTTGTTGCCTCTTAACTTTATTTTGGGAAGAGGATAATTTATGCAGTGGGAAACTCCAAACGTTGATAGGCCTGGGAAGTAGGAATGTTTGGCAAGAAAAAAACCAAAAATAAATACCAGAAAATCATGCTTGTTTTAACATCCCAAAATGATTGTTGAAAACTTCTTAAAATCAGCATGCTAGATTAAAATTTTTATTTCTTCAACTGAATTTTAATATAAACACTAGCTAATCATTTGTTCAGCTGAAGAAAATTTTCTGCTGCTGACATCACTGTTAGAGAATACTTGGGGGTTTATTTCTGAAAATGATGTGAAAAATCAAATTTCCTTCTAAGCTTGTAATAATGATGATGCTTTGCAAGGGTTTC
This sequence comes from Hippopotamus amphibius kiboko, assembly GCF_030028045.1. NCBI lineage: Eukaryota > Metazoa > Chordata > Mammalia > Artiodactyla > Hippopotamidae > Hippopotamus > Hippopotamus amphibius. Next base: position 31,538,228 of record NC_080186.1, read on the forward strand.
CTTGAGACTTGAAATATTATTTGCTGTCCTTCATTTAACTTTTGAGCACACTGTATTCAGAAGCTGACATCCACCTTGTAGCTACCTTTTCTTTTATGGAAACAAACTAGCTTAACAAATAATTGTGTTATTGGGTTTTAATTTGGGCAGAATCTTTAAAAGAATAAAAGTGAGCTAATGCCTCATTTGTCCTCCACCCTCCCTTTTGAGGCAGGGTCACGACCATCAGCAGTTCACGTTATCCCAGTAGAAAGTACGTCAAGATAATGGCCTTTAGCTTTTCCATATTTTAATATTTTTGTGAAAAATGCAAAACAGAGTTAAAATTCCCCCAAACTGTGAAACTGTCATCCCGTCTGAATACAGTCTGCTTTGGAAAGAAAGTCTAGCCCTGCCCCCAGGCGCCCTCGCTCACCCTGTGCGCTTGGCCTTGCAGTTCGGGGACTCCCAGCAGCTGCGGCTGGTCCGCATCCTGCGCAGCACGGTGATGGTCCGCGTTGGCGGAGGATGGATGGCCCTGGATGAGTTCCTAGTGAAGAATGACCCCTGCCGAGGTAAGGAGCGGTTCTGACTCATGTTACTTGTTAGCTTTGCCCTCACCACTGATATTTCATGATTCCGCAGGGTGCTGGTGGTGGGGTCTGTTTGTTGATTCTGTTGTTAAGCTGCTCAGCTGTCATCTCACTAGCACAGGGTGGAACTCGGTGCAGGGCAGACCAGGGAGAGAGAGCAGGAGGGATTGATGCTGTCAGGGGCACACGGATTTCTAGGAACATACTAACGAGAATTGGGAACTTATTGTGTCGTCAGATGTTTCTGTGTGAGGTGTTAAATTAATAGCAGCCTAGAAAGAAGCCCTATAAAGCCCTGTCGGTTCCCTGTTAGCGCTGCGGATGACTTCGCCTGTAATTCCTGTGTCTGGAACTCGGGGAGGGTATTGGGCCCCTCCCATGCAGGGGAGGACTGAGAGCTCCCTTAACCAGGAGAGGGAGAAAGAACACCTGGCAGTGACTGTAGGCACTTGTAAGGCAGATGGTCACCTAAGTAAGTCTGTGGGGTCTCGGTCTCCTTCAGCCTGCAAAGGCTGGCATGGCAGCCCAGAGGCCAAAGAGAACGGTCAACTCAACGTGAGTGATGGCACCTGCAGCTGGAGGTGTGTGAGGGCTGCAGCAAGTGGGGGGTGACCAGGTTCCAGTTGCTGCATCCCCTTCAACTGCTCCTTTCCTTTCTTCTGTTAGCTGAGCTGTATGTGGGTACACGGGAGGCTCCCCCACTGTCTGCCAATTTGTCCTTCTTGATCCGTTTCTGCGTTTTCTGCTCTGTTTCTTTGTGTTTATATATTTTTTATTCTAGTTCACCATCCTGGGAATAAAATAAAGCGCTCTGATTCCAGCTCTTCGATTTCCAGTCAGTCTCCCATAGGTTGGCTTTTAAGCTTTGTCCCTCTTACTCATATCCCAGCCCGTTGAGAATGGCTTTGCTTTTTAAACTGTAGCATCCCTTGTCTCTGTGGTATCTGCTGCCTTTATGAATGCTTTGAAATAGCCAAACCGTAGCTTCTCTAACTGTTATAAGTTGACAAAACATAAAATATGCCTATTGAGACAGTACCCATGGAACTTGTTCTGAGTTTCTGCTTATTTAACAAATTCTTACAGCTTTATATACCACACACTATTATAAGCACTTTACAAACAATAGCACATTTACATCTCTAGGAGGTGTAGCTACTGTTATTTCCATCTTATAAAATGGGAAGTTGAAGCATAGAAAAGTTAAATAACTTGCCCAGAGAGAGGCAGCTAATAATAGCAGAGACCGGATTCAAATCCGGCACAGTCTGGCTCCTGACCTACATGCTGTGTCTCCAACACACCAGCCACCACCCTTTTCCACACGCATTTAGGTGGTTCCACCTGCAGAATTAATTTAGTGAGGCTTACTTATAAACCAAGTAGAAATGTTTATAGTACTTATATCACTTCTTGGTAGTGATTTATAGCCAGAATCTGAAGCATTTAAAGCTAAAGGTTCTCACTTGAATTCAGACATGCTCATTAATTAGTTCCTCTTAACTCATTCTGCGTTTACTCCAATAAACCAGAGTAATAATAGAGTAATAATTTTCATGAGGAGTTCCTTTTTATACAGTAGTTTTAAAAACACCTATTCGGATAAAAACTAGAGTGGGTTTAAATCAGTTTTAGAACTTAATTATATTGCAGACCAATTTCTTTGATATAAAAGTCTGCTTTGATTGTCTTAAACAAGAAGCTATATATATATGTCTCTTTAACCTTAACTCAGTAAAAACATTATTCCTTTCCAAATCTGTTGAGATTTTATTTTTCACGCCGTGTGTGATGGAACTAAACAAACAAGAGAGATACTGCATGTAACGTTTTGCAATCTTTGACTGCCTGTTTGCTGCCTGCTCTACTTGCTCTCTTCACGATAACACTGTGCTGCTGGCCAAGGAGAACACTGCTTGCTTTTTCCTTATCTTGTTAGCTAGAGATCGGAACCCCAAGGAGATTTGTGAGGGCCATCTAGGAGCTATTTCCTATGGAACATAGCAGCCTTTTTTCAGCATCCCTTGGAGAAGTAAGGTAAGGCCTCCCCCATGCCTTTCCAGGAGTGCCCTTGTGCCGATCCCACTGACTGCGGAGTCCAGAACTCCCAGCAGTCTTAGGTACCGTAACTCTACTAGTGATGAGCAGAGTGAGCTGCATCTAAGCAAATAAAAAGTAGTGCTAAGAGGGGAACACTTAAGGCCCCATGTGGATGTAATAAGTGGCTTAGAAGGGTGTGAACATCACAAAGAGAAAAGTTCCTAGAAGCTACCTAGGGTTCTGTTAGGATTACTGTGGCTTCTAGAAGCACAGCTTGGGGTGGGTTTTTTTTTTTTTTTTTTTTTTATTCATTTGGGTTGCATTTCCTTGGCTCTCTGCACCACAGAGAATGTTATCCTGAGGACATACCAAATGTATGGCGGGGTTATAATACCAGTGTTGCACAGTCGTGTTATCTGCCTTTACACAGTTGTTTAAGAAGATGAAACCTATCTCAGACTGCGCGTTGCTTTAGCCAAATGTAAAAGGTAAATGTATTCAGCTAGGCAGGTTCCTGGTAATGCCAGAATTGGAGATTTCACTTTCTGAATTGAGCCATGGCGAAAGAAATCATGATGGAGGTAAAAACAACGTCCCTGCCTAGTGAATAGGTGCACATTTACCCTAGGGTTCCACGAAATTTTACTGAAGATCTAGAAAAATTTATGAAGATTTAAAAGACACAGTTTGGCTTAGAACTGATATTATTATTATTATTATTAATTATTATTATTATTATTGTAAAATACACATAACATAAAACTTACAATCCCAGCCATTTTTAGGTATACAGGTCAGTAGCATTACATACATTCACACTGTTGTGCTACCATCACAGTCCACCATCCACAGAACCCTTCATCTTGTTATACCGAAACGCTACCCATTAAACAATAGAACTGAATTTTAACCGACAGGCCTGTTCCAGCCAACAGCGGTGGCCAGCAGTAGTCTCTTAGAAAATGGTGGTCTCTCTGGTGGTTGAAAACTGAACTCGAAATGGCTGCCTTTGGTACCTGGCCCCCAAGAGGTGATCCTCAAAAAACCAAAAAAATCAAGGTCAAATGCATTTGGAAGACAATGAGTTTAAACTAAGCAGATTTCTATACCTTTATAAGGACTTTTGAGAGCTTATAAAATGCTGATTTCATTAGGGCTCTCTTAGAGAAAGCAATGTAGAATCCAGTGTTTACTAAACTCCTCTTCATAGGAAACTCCTCAAAAACCTCAGTTTGGGAAATTCTGCTGTAAGCAGTGAAAGACCATGGAAGGTTTTGGAGCTGTTTAGAGAGATCAGATTTTTATTTAGAAATTCAGTCTGGGGAATGAGAAGTGAGGGAGGGATGGGGTTAAGATGAGAAACAAGGAGACCATCTGGAAACCTGTTACAGTGGCCCAGGGTGGAGGAGATGCTCCATGAAGCACGGAAGGTGAGGGTACAGGGAGGCTTGGGGGAACTCACAAGGCATTAGAAGGTGGAATCAGTAGTGGGTTAATCTGCCCTCAGGAGGGAGGGAGGGACCTACGTCAGCAACCACGTTTCTGGCTTTAGTCACATCTAATCAGTCGTTGGATGTAAGGTTCTGGCATTCAGGTAAGGGTCTGCGCTGGGGATGTATTTGAGAGTCAGGCAGGACCGTATGATGGCACTGAAGTCTCAGGTGGATGAGCTCATCACCAGGTTGAAAGTCTAAGAGGGAGAACAGGAGTGTAGACAGAACCAGGAAAATATCAGCGTTTAAGAAAGGGGTGGGATAGAGTAGTTGGGAGAAGGAGGAGAGGCAGGAGAGCAGGGGTCCTGGAAGTCAAGGGAGGAGAGGGTTTCAAGAAGAAAATAGTAACCCCTCTGTGTGCAAATGACAACAGCAGAGAGGTGTTTTTACCTGTCAAATTATCAGGTTTTTACCAGACACATACACATGTACACACACACTCTCAATACAGAGAGCATTGGCCAGAGTGAAGTAAATTGTATACATTCATACGTTATTTTTGAGAGTGTACATTGGTATAAAATTTTGTAGATCAGTTGACAAGTATCGAAAACCTTAAGTGCGCATCCTTTCTCCCGAGCAAATCCACTTGTAGAAATTTATCCTAAGGAAGTCATTGTGGATGGGCACACAGACTTTTTACAAGTAGTTTGTCACAGCATTGTTTGCAGTGTTTTAGAACTTATGAACAAAATACAGTACAGGGTTGGTGAAATAAATTGATGTCGATGTGATAAAATAATACTTTGCAGCTAGCTGAATTTGTGCAATACACATCAAGTATGGAGGAATGTTGCTGATGTTTTTGTATCTTTTATATTTATACATACATCAGATTGTGCAAAGGAATAAAGACACCAACGTTTTAATACTGCTGTCCCCTAAGATTAAGCAATTTTTTTAAGTTGTTTGTTTTTCGGCTGCATCGGGTCTTTGTTGCTGCACACAGGCTCTCTCTATTTGCGGCAGTTGGGGGCTCCTCTTCGCTGTGCTGCTCAGGCTTCTCATTGTTGTGGAACATGGGCTCTAGGCGCGCAGGCTTCAGTAGTTGCAGCACTTGGGCACAGTAGTTGTGTTGCATAGGCTTAGTTCCTCCGTGGCATGTGGGATCTTCCCGGAGCAGGGCTCGAACCCGTGTCCCCTGCATTGGCAGGCGGATTCTTAACCACTGCGCCACCAGCGAAGTCCCAGCAATTTTTATTCTTTGTACTTTTCTGTAGATTTCAAACTTTCTACAGTTTAAAAGCATCCGCCTGAGGCAAAAGTGATTTCAGTGGCGTGGTGGGGATGGAAGCTGGAGTGGGACGAGCTAGTGTAGCTGATGATGCAGGGAGCTGGGGCTGGGCAGAGGGCAGCTCAGGTGCACGACACTGGTCCTGGTCCTAGTTCTGCCACCGCTTCCCTTGACCTCAGCCTCTGAATGCTTCAGTTCCTTTCTCTGACATGAGGATGTTTACTGGTTGCTGATAACAGTCGAGTGCGATACTACGTGTGATCACACTTTGTAAACTGTACAGTGCATGAGGAACGTGTTATCGTTATATTATTACATTTAAGATTTCATTGCTCTCATTTGCGGAGCCATTTCAGTCTTCCTCTTGTGTCACTGTATTGTTTTCTGGAAGAGTGTTAAATCTTTCCTGGGTTTAAACCACACATCTGACGTTCTTTATGGTTTAGGGCCATAAACAGTTCTTTTGGGGTGTCAGAGTCCTCAGCTGAGTCATGATTTCCGTTTGTCAGTGTTATCTCAGTGCTTGCTGTGTGTCCACCATTGTGCTGGGCCCTTTAGCGAACGTAAGATGAATAAGTGTTTAGTGATGTGGCATCTTACCGAAGTTCCCCGGTTAGTGCTGAAGGAAATTCTTTTTGAGAATTAGGCACTGAGGAAAGTGTTGGAGTTCAGAAAATGGATGAGTAGGGAACAGAGGGCCAAGGAATGCACCTTGAAGGGCATGATCTGTTGGGGCCTGAGAGGGAAGGAGACAGCTTAGCATTCCAGGGACCAGAAGGAAGGACTCTTAGACATCATTCAGCCTGATTGATCACCTCTAGTGAGCCTGAGGACACAGAGGCCCAGAGCAGGAAGGATCCCAGTTGGGGGCAGAGCCTGGACTATATCTCAGAGGTTTCGATATCCGAGTTAGTCCTTTTAACCTGATACTTGATATATATGTCAACTTAATGTATTGAAAAGAATTTGGATTCGATTTAGGAATTTAGAACCACTCTGCTTGGACGCTCATGCAACCTGATTTAAAATCTGATTCTACCAAGATTCCTCAGATTTCTTAAGGACGTGGGGCTGGGCAGGAGAGAGGGTGGGCACAGTTACCTGAGATTTTCGGAACTTGCAGATTCTGGCCAAAGTAAGAAATCTAATATAGGAAAGAATGACAAATATTTTGTTTATAATGGTTCCCTTTTTCCACGCTTTACTAGAAGTCCTGTTTGTTTAGGTCTATCTGGTACATCCTAAAAAGTGAGCAGCTTGGGGGTGAGTGAGGAGACAGAAGGTGATTGCGGAATAACACCTTTCAGTGAGGAATAATTTAAGAACACGTTCCAGCGGAATTATTTCTTTTCAATTCATAGTGTCTTTCACATTTAATGTTTGTGTTGGCTGTACTTGGTATCTCCTGACTGAATCCAGATTTGGGGTTCTGGCCCAATGGCTCCAGGAAGCCCCGGGACAGCACTGTTGACCTTCAGTGCTGTTTCCAGACTCTCCAGCTGGACGTCCCTCTTCCACTGCAGGTGTGCCTTGTGCCTTCAGCTTCTCATGGCTTTCAGCTTTTCACTTAACAGTTTCTCACTGGCAAGCTTTGTGCATGGTCTTGATCACTCTCTCTCCTCCCACATGTTTACTTCTTAATGATTCAGTCCAGATCTTTTTACTGTCCTGAGTTCCTGGACCCCTTTCTTTGGGATTATTATCAACTGAATTCAAATAGAAGAGTCTAGGCGACGTCAATTTCAATGATCTGTTTTTCTCTACTATTTCATTACCATGTATCCTGCAAAAGTTGAGCAAAAAGTACACATGTACTATGAGGGAGAAAAGAGGGGTTTTGATTTAACCTCAGAGGTTTGTGAACTGCCGCATCTGCTTTCTCTTGACCCCAGGGGACAGTGGCAAGGCAAGATCATGACCACAGCAGGGGATGGTGCTTTGTACACAAAGACTTCTTTATTACAGCAAAGCAAGGGGCTTATTAGTTAATGTGGGTAAGAATCATGACAAGCCTGATAAATCATGAATTTATCCCTGTTTTAAAAGAATCCACAGATGGTACTAAACCATAAATTATGTAACTGTTATCATGGGGTCAAGCAGCTGTCTGATCATCAAACATATTTTTTTCAAGGTTAACTGTCATTGTATATGTGTGTGTTTATTCCCTTTTTTAGCACGAGGTAGAACTAACATCGAACTTAGAGAGAAATTCATCCTACCTGAGGGGGCATCCCAGGGAATGACCCCTTTCCGATCACGAGGTCGACGGTCCAAGCCATCTTCCCGGGCAGCCTCCCCTACCCGCTCCAGCTCAAGTGCTAGTCAGAGTAACCACAGCTGTACGTCCATGCCGTCTTCTCCAGCCACCCCAGCCAGTGGCACCAAGGTACGTGCAGTCTGCAGTGAGACCTCCTTCCCCGCTCCCAGCTTTGCAGGTGTCCATTGTTCAGTGTAGCCTCCGAAAGACCCCAGTGAGGAGAGGAACTTGAAGACATACGGACCAGGCTGGCCAGGCCCTAGTGGCACATACATCCGGACCTTTAACATGACTGCAGAGGACCTTGTTAAATAGGAACCCAGGTCGTTAGGTCCAAAACGCTTCTTTCCACACATTCCCATTTTGAGTTCGAGCCCATCCGGAGATACTGATCTTGAAAGTCCAGGCACTGTCTGTGCAGTTGGAGCTAACAGAGAAGTTTTTGGTTAAGATGGGCTATGGATGGAGAATGCTCTTGCCTTTCTGCCTGGTCCCTCTCATCCCGTTGGACTGATGCGCATTTTATTTTGTGTTCTGTTTCTTTAAAATTTAGTGTCTTCTATTTATTTTTTTTATGTTCCCAATTTGCTCCCTTTCTGTTCCATTTTCAATTATTTCCGTCCTTCCCTTTGGATTTCCGTTTCACAGACTCCACTTCAGCTCTCTCGCTGTTATGACAAACCCTGGTTGGTAAACAGTAAAGCTGGCACCCCTGTCAGGGACAGCCACTATCCTGACCTCCAGCTGCCCAGCCCCGAGGTAGAGTATGGCTTTGCTGACTAAGGACACAGTCAAGACCAGGCCTCGCGAATGCCGAGGACTTGACCAGCTCTTCTTCCTGACACGAGTCCGTGCTCTTCTCCATCTCTGTGGTGCTTGCTCTCACAGCTGATTCATCTCATCCAGTGTCTTTCAGGGGTTTCTAACTCGGATTCACCAAAATTGGAGATAAATAAGAGATGCCTAAGCCTGGATTGTTTAACAACTTCCTAACAGTCTTTAGAATGATATTTGTTCATGGTGATAAACAGTGGTCATTCGTGGTGATTTGTTTATCAGTATTGTTTATAATCAGGCCTCTTGGAGTCTCCAAATGTCATATCTGACAGAAGCGAGTTATGAACACTTGAAATTCAACGACGGTGCATGTTCCACAGTGTTCTGTCTTTGCTTAGGACAGAAGCGTGGCTGGCGCCCCCCACCCCCACCCCGCCTGGAGCCACATCCCGGTGGGAGGTTGGTATTGCCACACTGGTTGGAGGTGTGGGCGCCGCCTCCTTCAGCCAAGCACAGTATCAGTGAACACTGCTCTGAGGCTCAGATTTTAGCTTCTGAATTCCTTGGCCTAGGCACTTGGGTTTCTATAGCCTTGATTTGAATACACATGCCAGCAATTAAGCATGTTCAAGTGCAGTCATTAAAATGCACGAGTACTATTGGAAGAGCAGTGTTTCAGAAATAAAACATGGACCAGCGGCTTGTCTGATAGCAGTGCAACTTGCATTCTAGCTCCTGCTGGGAAACATTGGGTTCTTGTGCCTCAAAAGGCAGCATTGCCTTTAGTCATGTAAAGCTTCAGCCAGTGAAAGCAGGAGGTACAAGAAGCCAGTGCCCGTTAATGGACTTGCTGCTTTGAGATTCATCCAGCTCTGAGCTAAAACTCCAATTCACAAATACATCTGGCTTAGACCATGATCTGGGGACGCACTGACACTAAAACCCCACAATTCTACCTGCTTATCCTGCTTTTCTTCGTCTTTAATGGCTCCAGTTTCATGAAAGTCTCAAAAGTTCTAAAATTTTAAAAATTTTAATTATGAAGTGCCCATTCTCATAGGATTCTGATAGATCAGCCTTTTTGTTTTGTCTTAAGGTTTTTTACCTTTGGTTTCATTTCATTTCGAGGTTTCATCTTTCCTTATCTACTGGTGTTCTGCAGGCTGTGTCCTGACGCGGACGCCCAGCCCGGCATCTCTGGGGCCACGTCTTCCCAGCAGCAGTAGCTTCTGAAACTGGTGCTCTTCCTCCTGTGTGGGCCAGGAGGGTTTGTGCTGGAATGTTAATCCCTCTCTGTCGCTTTTGCTCTTTCTTTATAAATTAAAGATACAAAAACACAATGAAATGGGTTGCTTTACTCTTCTTTTTGTATAAACATCTTAAAAGTCCTGGAAAACAATTTACACCATTGCTTTCAAAGAAAAATTTAGAATAGCATGCTGTGGCATGAGTGATACTTAAAACAGATTTAACATATTCTTTCTCCAAATTAAGTTTTTTCAAAAACATACACTCAAACAGGAAACGGAGCTCCTACCAGTAGCAGTAATGATACTGTACATCTATCCAGCTCTTTTCCAGTTTAGGAAGTGCTTCTACACATGACTTATTCACTCAACAAGTTTTTATTGAGCCCCTAGTCTGTGTCAGACGTGGTATTAGGTGCCAAGGGTGTGAGACAGAACAAAACAAGGTCCCTGCTTTTGTGGAGTTTATGCTTTAACGAGGGAGATTCAGGCAACAAACAGGGAACCTCCTGGGCTGTTGGAGAAATAGCCATGAGGCCAGTGTGGCTGCGGTAGACTGAACGAGAGGGAGGGTGGTGGGATTGGAGAGGCAGGATCCTTCCCTGGTTTCCAGAGGGAGAAGTGAAGGCACAGATGCCAATTTAGGTAAGCCAAGAGCCCAGACCCAAGCCCAGGTCTTCTGGCCTCTCGTTCAGATTCTTGTTCCTGATATCACAGGCCCACTCTTGTGTGCTTTCCCTAATCATTTATTTGATCAAGTAAAGTAATTTAATGCACATTCTACCATTGAGGAAATACATCTTTACTTGACTGAAGTTACTGCATCTATCTAGTAGGGATTAAAGTAATATTTGGATCTCCAAGTTAAATATTTGGGGTTAGAACTCATATGTCACATTTCTAACCCCAAAACTTTGATACTTGGGAGTATTTGGATTTTTTTCCTTTACTTATTTACCATGTTTCTGTTTGTTATAACTACTATAATCTTACCATTTGAGGATTTTTTTTATATTGAGTAGAAATTTGTCAGTAAGATAAAAGGTATTAGAAGACATTTTAAAACTTTTAATTGGGACATGAAAACTTTATTTTGGGAATCCTCAAAATACATGACCTAGGACACTTTCAAAATAAATCTTTGTTTTCCTGGACTTTTAATTGGCTTTTCAATTGATTAGACATAAGGAGGGCTTAAGTAGACCTTTCAAAGTGGGATTTCTGCACAGATTTCACCAAGTAAACATGACTTTTTTTTTTTTTTTTTTTTTTTTTTTTTTTAAGGTTATTCCATCAACAGGCAGCAAGTTGAAACGACCAACACCAACTTTTCATTCGAGTCGAACATCCCTTGCTGGTGATACTAGCAATAGTTCTTCCCCAGCCTCCACAGGTGCCAAAACTAATCGGGCAGGTAAGTACCTGCCCCGGCACTTCTGCACCAGGATGAGGGTGAGGGGAATGGCAGCCTCTCAGCAGCGCTTCACTGCTCCCCAAGGAGCAGATGATGAGAGTAGCACTGAGGTGTGATGCTGGAAGACAGCCCTGTGGATTTCCTGCTGACCGTAACTTCTTCTCCTGTCAGTACAACTAGCTCGAACCTTGTCTTCTAAGAGCAGATGCTCCCACAGCCAAAGCCAGACCACTTGTTCTTGATCAGAAATGATCACATTTGAGAGAATGTAGAAGGAAGAAAGGGCCTCCTGAAGCGGGGCCTTCCTCAAAAGCCCGTCCAGTGATGGACCTGGCAGTTTGCTAGTCATTTCTCCAACACCCCATGTTTATTATTGCTGTGGGGAGCTGAGAAAGTCAGGGAAAGGTCACATCCGCTCACCTGTTGATGTTCCTTGTGGGAACCTAGGGATTTGGCGTCCATTTCCTGCTCTCTGTTTGCCTTCCCTTCGCCCCCATTCTCAGTCCGCCCCTGCAGCTAGCAGGCTCTCTCCTTCGTGCCGAGGCCATGGGGCAGCCCTGCTCAGCTCCACTATGGGGGCGTGTGAGGTAACAGTGCTGCTGATAGAAGCTGGTTTCTAATCCTCTGGATGCTTCTCGAGTAGAAGCACAAAGCCAGAAAAGGTTTCAGCAACTTCCATGTAGGTGAGAGGACCGGGGTTCAGAAAGGCTGTGGTTTGCCCGAGGTCACACAGCATATCAGATGATATTAGGATCAGAACCCCGGCCTCTGGTCACTTGTTCTCCCCACCCCCAACCCCGCCCCTCCAGTGCTGTCTCTCTTAAGCCTGCTGCTTTATTCTTAAATTCCAGATCCTAAAAAGTCAGCCAGTCGCCCTGGGAGTCGAGCTGGGAGTCGGGCCGGGAGTCGAGCCAGCAGCCGGCGAGGAAGCGATGCCTCTGACTTTGACCTCTTAGAGACGCAGTCTGCTTGTTCAGACACTTCGGAGAGCAGCGCTGCAGGGGGCCAGGGCAACTCCAGGAGAGGGCTAAACAAGCCTTCCAAAATCCCCACCATGTCTAAGAAGACCACCACTGCCTCCCCCAGGACTCCGGGTCCCAAGCGATAACACTGCACAAGCACCCCCAAGCCTCTGTCCACTTTGAATCCTGCTCCGTACATTGGGTGTATATTTATTCTGAACGGGAGAAGTTATATTGTTAAAAGTGTAAAAGAATAATTGTGTTATGAAGCTGCCTTATTTTTTTTTTTCTTTTTGTAACTTACTATTTTCATGTGAATATTTATGTAGATAAAATTTGCCTCCTGGTAACCCTGTAATGGATGGGGCCCAGAAATGAAATATCGGAGAAAAACAAGTGAAAAGGTCAAGATACAAATGTGTATTAAAAAAAAAAAAAAAGCCTCTAAATAGGGTTTCTGCGCGGTGCAGGGTTGTAAACCTGCTTTATCTTTTAGGATTATTCCTAAATGCATCTTCTTTATAAACTTGACTTGCTGTCTCAGCAAGATAAATTATATTAAAAAAAATAAGAATCCTGCAGTGTTTAAGGAACTCTTTTTTTGTAAATCACAGACACCTCAATTAGCAAGAACTGAGGGGAGGGCACTTCTGACTGCTTTTTCCATTGTTTTTATTGTGTGATTTTAGCTGAAGAGAGGGAAACTCGTCTAGGTAATGTTTGCACATGATACAGCAAAAGGAGTTCATTGCAATACTGTCTTTGAATACTGTTTCAGTACTGGGTGTTTAAAGGACAAATAGCTGCTAGAATTCAGGGGTAAGTGTAACTGTTCAGAAAACGTCAGAACATTGAGGTTTTAAGAGTCCTGGTTCATAACTTCCTATCCAGCCCTGCCACCAATAACTCCTGTGCTCACCAGGACCCAGGCTGTCGGCAAGGGGAGACTCCTTGGTGGCATCGTGAATTACAGATTTGTTTATCAGCATTTTTTGCTATTTATTTAAAATGGTCGATCAACTTCCCACAAACTGAGAAATGAATTCCACGAGCCTATTCTGAAAATGTGGACATAGAACACTCGCTCGTCCTTTAAAGGAGTTCACCAGCACACTTGTTAACAAGTCCCGTTTGCTTCCGTCTTTTTTGTGTGTGCGTAATTCAGTCAACTGACCAAGCAATCATGAAGAGGGGCTGTCTGGGGCTCCTGGTTTTTAGCTGCTCTTCAGCTCCGACCATGTTGCTGTGTGATTATCTCAATTGGTTTTAATTGAGGCAGAAACTGAAGCTCTACCAATGAACTGTTTAAAAACAAGACACTTTTGTATTAAAATTGCTTGCAGTAACAAATATTTTGTATTTCCTGCTTTTCTTCTCAACCATTACCTTATATATAACATATTATTCTGGGGTATGATTGTGTTTTAGGTACTTCAAATTACTCAGATCCAAATATTTTGTTGGATAAATTGTGGAGCTCATTAATAGATTATTTTTCTTGTGTATTTTATCCTCATTAATTTTATTTAACAAGGAAACAGAATCAGACTGTTGTTAATGTAAATCTGTAGGGCTATCTGCCCCACTTACATCATTAAACAAGTAACCAGTATGCAATGTAAGAAGATTTCTGTTTTAGAAATCACAGATCCTGGGATTTGAGAGAATGGGACCAATTTCTCACAGTATGCTGAAATTACTGGTTAAATGGTAGAATAGAATTTCAGAGGTGGAAACAAAATTGGTCATCAAATCTTATCTCCTTTGTTTTACAGAAGGAGAAATGAATGGGAAAGTGGGTGAGAAAGTGATCTACCTGAGATCACACAATGAATAGATGGCAGAAGTGGACCTTGACTCTAGTCCTTGGCTCCCTATCCAAGTCAGGCAGTTCTGTTCCCTCCAGTCCCTGGTTGGCTTTCTAGTAATTAGAACAGGCAAATATTAACTAATTTTGACGACAGGAATTAGACTAGGAAATAACTAGAGAACTTGAGAAGTAAGGGGTTCACCATCAGCCACCTGTGTTCTTGATCCTTAGGCCCTACTCGCCTTGTGATACAGAAATTTGGTAAGATGGACATATGTTTGCCAAAGCTGTTTGAAGCCAAATATCCAGATTAAAAGCAATGTGCAGCCTGATGGAATCTGAAGGAATTTTCCATGGAATTGAGTAACTTTAGGCTGCCAGAACTTTGTAGGGTGGTATGTTCATCCATCTCTGCTCCCCCTCTAGGCCTCCTGGCTGCAGAAGCATGCTGAAAGGAGCTTGACTTCCATCTTAAAGTCTGGACCATGGTCACTTGTTTTTCTCACCAAGTAATTCAGGTTTTCCCTCAGTCTGCAATAAAGCTCAGTAGTGCAATATGCAGAAAGTGTATCCATTCAGTGAACACCTGTATGCAAGACCATGTGGGAAATGTAGGGATGGCAGCAAAGGGGTTAATATTGCAATTCTGTGATAAACAATGCAAACTTGGTGTCTGCTAGGATAGAGGAGGGCAGATTCTGGGGCTTTGAATAACAATAGCTAACAAGTACTGTGTGCCAGTCACTGTGCTAAGAGCTCGATGTACGTTCTCATGTAATTCCCATCACAATCCTATAGTCGTGAGGCTTCGTGATAGATGAGAGGCAGCCTGAGAGAGGTTCAGTAACTTGCCCAAGGTCACAGAATTGCCAGGTGGCTGGGGAAGCCCTTGTTTGACACAACTTTCTCCAAGAAACCTTCCCCATGCCGGATCCCTCCAGGAGTTCCAGGATCCCACTCACAGATCGCCTGTCCCCACTCCCTCTGTCCTTTCAGGCACTTTGCTGGCCCATCTGTCAGAGCACAGCCTCAGTTCTGCCTTCAAAAAGACTGTATATTCACCTGTCACCCCTGGGGTGATCCCTGGGGGCCACTAGAGGGAGGGAGCTGCTCAGTTTCATGTCTGGCTCAGGGCACAGCACAAGGCAGCACCACTGTTTTATGGGAATGTGAGGCCATTGTTTAAAGAGCACAGCCATCTCCACTCATCCTAAATTGAGATAAATAATTTCTGTTCTAAGAATCAGACCAGCACTGAGCTGCTTGCAGTCTTGCTGGGAGGCCAGTATTGTACAATACATAACCACAGAATTACAGGCTAGATCTGAGACCCCCAGTGATATGATGTGGACTCAAAGGGGAATGTAGAGGGATGCCCAGGGACATAGACAGGGACAGTGAAGGGGGCAGGAGATTCAAAGACCCTGACCCAAGTCTGACAAGGGGATACTCCCTTGACTCTGCCCCTACCTCTGCATGCAGTCACCAACTCCTGTGGATTCAGCCTCCTAAACAGAGTTCTCTGCCCTCCACCTGTGGCCACTGTCTTCCTTCCCGCCCTCCCATTACTGTACCTGCCTCCAACTGTGGGCCCTGACTCCAATCTCCCTCCCTACAATCCATAGTCCCCTCTGCTTCCAGGCTCTGGTCTTGCCTTGGGCACTTTCAATGGCTAATCTGTAGCATTCTTATCCTGGTTTAGCAGCCTGTTGGGTAAAAGGAAGACTAGGCATGGATTTAAGGCACCAGCGAATGATTGGATTTAAGATTTGACAATTTTTAAGTTTGAAGCGATCTTGGGGAGCTGTGAATTTTATTGGCCATCATACCTTTCTTCTGAAGTTTAATCTTGAACCCACATTGGGGCGCGATAACCATCTGTTGCTGTCCAGAGCCCTCACCTGGCTATTTGCCCCCCAGGCTCTGCAGCCTCCACTGAACAGCTCTCCTGCATGTGTCCACCTGCTGCAGCCCAGCTCCAGTGTTGTGTGACCTGAGGGAAGTCCCTTAACCCCTGTGTGCCCCAGTCTCCTCATCTGTTAAATGAGGTGGGGCGGGGTGCCGGTTAACGTATCTACCCTGTAACAACGTGTGCGCATGAAAGAAATGATACAGACATGGCTGGCACATGGGCAGTGCTAATTGTCACCTGCCATTGTCATGCTCCTTGGAGTCTGGGCCTTCACACGAGCTATTTCCTCTGCCTGGAACCCTCCTCCCACCGACCTTTCCTTCATCGCAACCAACTCCTTCCAGCCTTCAGAGCTCAGTCTGTGTCTCTTCCCCCCAGCACAGCACCTTAACCCCTTAACCGTAAGTGAATAAATGCGGCGAGATAGCGCCTAGGGAAGAGCAGGCTGTGCAGAGGGGGTTGGTCAACGAGGAGTTTCCGTGAGGGGCCTTCTCTCGCGAGGAACCGAGGGCCATGACAATTAAGATGCGCAAAGGCTCAGGAAGGGCACCAGAGCCCCTTGACCGGCGGGAGGCGGGAGGCAGGAGGCGGGTGCGCACATCCCGCGCGCGGCTGGACCGGCACCGGGGTCCGAAGGGCGCACAGCCAGAGCTGGCGGTGACAGCGCGGCTGCTGGAGCAGCTGGGTCGGCCCGCCAGAGGCGCCGGCCGGGGGCGAGCGGAAGCCAGGTGGGTGGGCGCGCCAAGGGCAGTGACAGAGCCGGTGTCAGGTGTCCGGGAAAGAGCCCCCAAAGGCGCACGCAGGGAGACAGCGGGGAAGGCGCCGGGAGGCCAATGAGGAGCCGCGGTGGCGGGGAACCCGGGCCCGGCTGCCGGCAGAGGGATGCGCCCCGCTCTCCGGGCCTGGCTGGCACCCGCGGGGCCCTCTACCTCTAGACCCGACTGAGGTGTTTCGGGTGCTGGGGCGACACTCCGTGCAGCAGGCTGGGCTGCCGGGTCCCCCCTCGGGCCGGACGGAGGGTTGGGAACCAGCCTGGGAAGGGCGATTAAGGACACACCCCGCGGGAGCGCAGGATCTGATCTCCCCGGACCGCACCGCTACCGTGGGTCCCCAGGCCGAGTCCCCGCGCTCGCCCGACAGCGCGGCCAGCGGCGGGAGGGGAGCCCAGGGCGACCGCGAGGCCCCCGACGGCGGGGCTGCGCACTCCTCACCAGTCCCTCCCGCCACCCACGGGCGGGCCGCATCTCTGGGGAGTCCCCACCAGCCACCCGGCGCTGCTTCCCTGGGCGTCGGTTCCGCGGCCCTGGCCCCGCCCCTGTGGCCCCATTGGTCGGGTCCGGAGGGGGCGGGACCCGACGGCTGCGAGCGCGACCCGGAGAGGCCACCTCGGCCCCCGGCGCGCGGCACGGCCTGAGGGTCGGCACGGCCCGAGGGTCCGCACCGCCCGGAACCTGACGGTAGCTCGCCCTCCGCCTCGAAGCTGCGCGGCCTCGCCAGCAGCCGGACTGTCGGGCGCGGCGGGACAGACGGCTTAGCCGACGGTCCCGGTCCACGGAGGAGCCCCTGCCCGAGGCGGTGCGGCCGCACCCGACGGCCCGGAGCCGCGACCGGCGCCTCGCGTCCGGCGCTCTAGGGGCCGCGCCGCGTTCGCGGGCGACGCCCGCCCCGTCCCGCCGGCCCCGAGCTCGGCCCGCCGCTCGCCGTCGGGGCGGCCCCAGCCTCGGGCCCGGCCGGGAGCGGGGGCGCGCGCGCTGAGGCCGCCGCGTCCCGCCATGGCCGCGCGCCCCGGCTCGCTCTGGCTGCTGGGCCTGGCGCTGTGCGCGCTGAGCGGCGGCGGCCCCGGCCCGCGCCCCGCGCCCGGCTGCCCGCAGCGCTGCCTGGGCCCGCGCGAGCGCCGCGACCTGCAGCGCGAGATCCTGGCGGTGCTCGGGCTGCCCGGGCGGCCCCGGCCCCGCGCGCCGCCCGCCGCCGCCCGGCTGCCCGCGTCCGCGCCGCTCTTCATGCTGGACCTGTACCGCGCCGTGGCCGGCGGCGACGACGCCGAGGACGGCGGGACCCCCGAGCGGCGCCTGGGCCGCGCCGACCTGGTCATGAGCTTCGTCAACATGGGTGAGAGCGGGCCCGGGGCGGGCGGCGGCGGCGGCCCCGCGGGAAGGCGCGTGGGGTCGGCGGGCCGAGTGCCCCCCGGGAGCCGAACTCGCGCTGCAGGGGCGTGTGCGCCACCTCGGGCAGGGCGGGGAGTCGCCTTGTCGTGGACGAGGAGCCGCGGGAGGGAAGACGGCCCAGGTCGGGGCAGCGAAGGCTCAGGGCTGCGGGGGTCGGTGAGCTGCTGACCCGGCAGGGACGGATGAGGCGTGCGAGTCCCAGAGGCGCGGACATTCGCCCGCCTCCAGACACACCCAACGGTAAGAGTCATGCAGTGTCCGGTGGACGCGGGCAGTGCCGGCAAGACAGTCTGGTCCTGCGGAGACGGATGAGTAAACAGAGGCTGTGATGCTGTCACTGTGATAAGGGCGATACTGAAGAGAGGGACAAAGTTCAGCGTGGAAAACCCTGGGCACATCATCAAAGCACCAGAGTTGAGATGAGGACCCAGATGTTCTGAGTCCACAGCAGCCTCTTCCCTGGGCCACCTGGGGGTTCGGGTGCTGCTGGGGGGAGGGCAGAGGGGAAGGTGCAGACTCTGAGCTCAGCAGGGCAGGGACTGTGGTCTCGTCACTCTGGGCTCACACCTGGGACTTGGCTTGTCGTGGGATGAGTGTCCAGGCCCATCGAATGACCCGATGGGCAGCTTGGACCCTCTTTGTTCTCCCTAGCAAAGCCCAGCTTTTCCTCTCTGCAGAAATTATACTCCAAATCATGGAGCCATTTACCCTTGAAGTTCTCAAAGGTAACCCTTTCCATTACTAAACTCTCTTTAGTCTTCATTCATGAACGTATGTCCCCTATCCGCTTTGCCTCCTGTCTGTGGCCAGTGAGGGGCAGTGGTCTGGCTGAGTCAGACACTAGGCTGGACCTGGGGACCCAAGGACTACAGCTCAGCCCCAGGTGGGGAGAGCTGTGGACCCAGAGCAGGGAGAAGACCCTTGCCAAGGCCACCAGCCTCCCTTCACCTACAGCATCGCTCTTAACTGTCCCAACAGCCCTGTTAGCAGACGTGATACTCATCCCCATCTCCCGGATGAGGACAGTGAGGCTCAGAGAGGCAGTGTCCTGCTCAGGACAATGTGACTTCTACGGGGCCAAGCCAGGACAGGCCCAGGTTGTTTGGCCCTCCATCCAGTGCTCAAGGAGGTGACATTTCTGCATCAGAAGGGCAGGCTTTCAGGGTGGACAGAGCTTTCAGAGGGGTTTTGGCAGAGGAAGCCAAGGGCCAGAGCGACAGCAGGTTTTGTGAGTCTTTAGCCATTTGTTTCCTACAGTAGGGCAGGAAGAGGGGACAGACACGGAGGCCTGTCCCCCCAAAGCCAGAGTTTGTGATGGGCTCAGGTGGGAGAGCGAGCAGCAGGAGGCTGCCATTAACCTCTCCTGAGAGCCCAGTACCAGGTATAGGACTTGGGCTGGTGGGCTCTACATGCCACCTTCCTGGTTAGAGGGCAGGGGTGGGGACTTGGGACAAAGGCGACCATATGTGGACCTGAGGCTGGAGCTCTGTGCTAGGGACAAGCTGACCCTGGGCTCAGGACCAAGAAGAGCTGTGGATACAGTCACCCTTAGAATGCCTCCAGGCTAATGGAACACTGCCTAGCCCTCGTCCCTCTTCCCCCAGCATCCCCTGGGGCGAGCGGTGCACAGCCCCAGTGGGAGCTGCTGCCATGAGTCAAACAGCACCCTGAGCTCAGGTGGATCTGGACCTCCTGCCTCTACTGTGTGATCTTAAGCAAGTTCCTTGCCCTCTTTGAGCCTCAGATCTCTCCTTGTAAAATGGGGCTTCTAATGATCTAGCCTCAGAGATGTTAAGTGATTGATTGATAGAGAGGAAGGAGCAGAAAGTCACCCCCTTTATTAGGGTGAACCTGGCCCTGGTCAGCGCTGATCCCAGTCCCTCCCAGCTGCTGCCCAGCCTTGGTGTGGATGTGGTGGAAATGTCCCCACCTGCCTTATAGACACGTGAAACACACAAACAGATTTTTAAAGCCAACCAAAGGTGTTTCTACCTAATTTTAGAACAAAAACTAGCATTTGAAGTTCCACAGCCTTATAAGTCCTTGTTTCATCCATGCAGCAACTTACGAGGCTGTTTTACCAACCTCATTTGGTGGGCTCAGAGAGGTTAAATAACCAACCCAGGTCCACACAGCATGTCCATGGCATCATCCAGGCTGTGGATTCCAAATCCCAGTTTCTTCCCACGCCACCTCTGTGTGTTTCATGAAGATCTAAGGCCTCTGATGCTGTGGATTAACAAGTAGATCTTTGTTCAGTGGAAGCCTGGCCTGTGGGTGGGTCGAGCCAGCTGTCAGAGGTCCTTCTTTATACTGATGTACTAATTGCACTAGTAAAACTCCTTCAGTTAGAGTAGTTTTAACTGGTAATTATCCAGGCTGATGTGGGGGATTAGACACCTACCAGGATTCTTTCCCTCCTTTGGAGGCCCCAGCTTTAGGCCCCTGAAGGTCGCTAGCCTCTGAACCGCCATGGAGTCTAATAGCAGAGTCGTTGTGGCATCAGCGCCCACGCTGAGGCTCCCACACCTGTTGCCTCCAGCTCCACCTCTGCTATCGGCCTCATCAGCTCCTGAGAAGCCAGGCCTGGTGCGTGCCGGGCCCCTGACTGTCAGTGGCACCTGTAGGATCCAGAGGCCTGGGCCTCTCCCGTCCAGGATTCAGGCCTCTGCATCTGAGCAGATGCTTAGCAGATGCTTTAGGAGCTGTGTTGTGACTGACAGGGCCTGTGTTGGGGGCCAGGTCTGCGGTCAGAGCCGGGCCCTGCTGGCTTGCCTGTCAGTCTCAGCTTGTGGACTCTTGGCTCCCCTTGGCCAGGACACAGTGATGGGGCCGGTGCCCTCGAGAAGCAGACAGAACCTGTCCCTGGTGTCACCTGAGCTCAGGGGAGGAGACCCTGAGCTGGGAGGCAGCACCCAGGTTCTTGTCCCTCCAGGGCCCGCCATGGATTCCTGTACATCCTGGACCACATCACTTCCCTTCTCTGGGCCTCAGCTTTCCCGTCCAGTCCACGGTGATGGTGTCAGAAACGCGAGGTGCCTTCCAGCCCTGGTCCTGTGGCTCATGTCCGAGGCAGCTACTCACAACACCACCCATCCCTCCGCCCAGCTCGGGTGTGACTGGCTGGACCCCGCGTGCCTCGGCCGGCCCAGCCCCTCCTGAGGGAGGAATGAGGCAGGAGAGACCAACTCCGCGTGTTCCTCCTGAACCCTTCTCCGCCTCGTGTCTGCGGGCGGCAGGTGCCCATGCTCCAGACTGGGAAACCGAGGCACAAATAGCACTGCAGGCAGAAGTGTAGTCAGAACTGAGTGAAGCCATCTTCCCTTTTGTCCTGACCCTTCCCTGAACTGGACTGATTCCTTCCCGTGGTCCCGGGTGGCTGAGGACAGGGTTGTGGATGTGCTGAGGCTCTTGGCTTTGGGAGAGGCAGGGCTCAGTGGGAGTGAGGGACCTGGCCCGGGTCCTGCTCAGCCTCCTGACCTTGAAGGGGTGACCTTTCACCTCCGTGAGCCCCGGGGCCACTTTCTTTGGTTCTTTCCTAGGGAATTCTTTCATTCTTTCCTGAATTCACTCAACAAGTAGTCGTGTGGTACCTGCCCTGGGCCAGGCTCCGTTCCAGTTCCTGGAATGTAACAGCGAATGAAACAAAGTGCCCCCTTCGTGGAGCTGACCTTCTAGTGGGAAAGACAGATAACAGTACATCAGCCACAAGGGGGTTGTCACCTGGTCTAGACAGTGACACCTCTGTCTGGAAACCAGGAGGGGATGGACGGGGAGGGCAGGCAGGACTGGGCTGGGGGATCCAACCTGGGACACAGACAGAATTTGCATCTTGACTCCACCACCTACTCTTAGTATGATCTGGACTTTCCAGTCTGCCTCTTGGAACCTCAGTCTCTTCTGTAAAATGAAGATACTCATGGTACCCACCCTAGGGGCTGTTCTGGGATTGTGTGAGATGGCACCCAGGGATGACCACATGCCCAGGTCCTCCATGTCTGTCCTTTCATTTCATCTCACATTTACTGTCACATATTTGTTTAAAAAGAGGACAGTGAGGCTCAGAGAAGTTAGGTGGTTTTCCCAAGGCCACACAGCTGGTCATCTCCCTGCCTGCACGTCTTCTGCTCTTGTCCTACACAGAAGTGGCCTCTCCCCCTCGTCCAGGGCCCATCGTTAGATACAGTACAGGCTGCTGAATTGGCCTGTGTTGAATGTGTGTTGTAAACTGAGAATCCTGTTTTTAAAGTGTTTTTATTGTTTTGGGGTTTACAGATAACGCATGCTCATTGGACAAAATTCAGACCAGGGAGGAACATATAACACGAGTGCTCCTGCGAACCCTACTGCTACCAGCCAATCCCCTCAGGCAGCCACTTTCTGATTTCTGTCACCAAACATTCCTTTGGTCTGTTCTTGAACTTCGTGTGAATGGAATCATACAGTACATACTCTGGGTCTAGTCTTTCGCACATTTAAAAAAAAAATTATTTATTTATTTGTTTGCACTGGGTCTCTGTTTCAGCAGGTGGGCTCCTCGTTGCAGCTCACCAGCTGCTTAGCTGTGGCATGCAAACTCTTAGCTGCAGCACGTGCCATCAGGGGAGTCCCCAACATATTTTTCTTGAGATTCATCCATGTTTTTGTTGTATATGTTGTTCTCATATCAGTGAGTTGTGTTGCATTGCAAACCATTCTTATTCAAGGACATCTGGGTTGTTTCCAGTTTGGGGCTGTACATGAAGCAGTCTGGACATCTTGGTGCACAGTCCTTTGTGGATATATAAAACCTGCATTTCAATCCTGAGTCTGCCACTTGGGAGCTGTGAGACATCACACCGTTTCCTTTTAAAGTCTCTGCACCTCATTTCCTCATTTTGGAACAAGGTTCACAAGGGCTACCTCCCGGGGTTGCGTAGGACTAAGTGAAACATGCAGTCAGGCCAGCTGCATGCCTGCCACACGGTAGGAGCACAGTAAACGGGAGCTGATCGACTGCGTCCTACTTCCACGCCGTTGCTCACATTGTGCACTCTGCGTGGAATATACTCACCTCCACTTCTTCTGTTAAAAGGAATGGGCAGGGTTTTCTATAAATCTGACTCCTCCTACTCCTGTTCCTCCCAAAGGGACAGACTCCTTCCATGATTAAAGCCCTCATCCTTGATCATTTGTATTTCTTAGGATTCTGCCTGTCTGATCTGGGGGCACACCTAACCCCTCTTTCTGCTACTCCCCAGGAAACCATGAGTAATCTGAGAACAGGGAGCAAATCTGAGTCTCGTGGCAACCCCCTCCCTGTACTTCCTGCCCCCGGTGGCCAGCGCTCAGGGCAGATGGCAAAGTTGAGGGAAAGAGGAAGGCAGCAGGAAAGCAGGGAGCACCCAGAGTCAGGCAAATGAGCCTGGGCCTGGGCGGGTGGCACAGAAGCAGGGCCAGCCTCCCCATCTTTGCAGATCACCCTGGCCTTCCCTGGGACCCGAGTCTCCTCAGGGCCCTGCCTGGAGGACAGTGGCCTCAGCAGACTGCCTCTTAGGCACCTGTGGATGGAAGAATCTTGTGAACAGGTGACCCCCACCCCATCCCAGAATCGGCACCCAGAGGAAGTCCAGGGCCACTCATTTTACATGGGCTCCAAGTCTGCAAGGGCCCCTAACCCGACATGTGACCCCCTGGTACGTCTCTGCCCCTCTAGGCCTCGTTTCCCATCTCTGCAGGGTTGCCCTGAAGGCCTTTCCAGCCCCCGCCAAAGAATGTGCCCCCCCCCTCCCTGCCCACTGCTGGGGCTCCTCCGGGGTGAAGCACAGGGCGGGAGGACACCCACCACTCCTCACGGGCACCCATTCCCCACGGGAGAGAGGGGATGTGTCACTGTGAGCACGTCTTTCTGGAAAGCCCCACAGTTCAGGTCTTCCCCGGGTTTGAACTGGAGGAACCGCATCCTTCTTGCTCACATCTCCCTGGATCTATTTTTGACCTTGGCAGGCTTGATGTGGTGCAGCTGCGGGTTGTTCCCTTGTAATTTGGGCTCTGAAGTCAGCTGAGGCCTGGACCGGTAATTATGAACGCAGAGCCATTTATGGAAACAGCTCTTGAAAAAGTCAGTCATGAGAACTGACTAAAAATACCCCAGAAATGAAGCGGAAGCCCTTCTCTTGCAGCACTGAGATTCTTGGGTGGGAGGAAGCCCTTCAAGAGGCAGAACCAAGAGGTGATAGATTCTGCGGCTCCCCTGGGACCCGCACGGGCTGTGGAGATCCAGGTCTTGTCTTAGGTCCAAGGGGCCCCTCAGCCTTGTTACTGGTGGGACCAGCCAGACGGGCCCAGCCCTTCCACCTCCAGTGCCCCGTGGGAACCTGTCCTCCACCTTGGGGGCCCGGCCGTGAGTGGAGGCGCGTCCCACAGCAAAGTGAGAACGTGGGTGGCTTGGGGTGGAGACCCACGGTGATGTTGAAGCCACTCCCAGACCAGCAGGGCGCCCCAGCCCAGGGGGACACTGCTGGACACTGAGCCACTGTCCGGGGAACCAGGAGCCCTTGGGATGAGGGGCCGGGGGTCCCCTCTCTGGGCCCCCGGGACACGAGGGGCTGGAGGAGCAGACCGCTGAGGCCTCCCGTTTGCACCTCACATTGTTCCATCTCTGCCCTCAAATTGGTCCCTGTCCAGAGGGCAGATGAACCAGAGAAGGGAGAGATCGGCAGGCTGATCTGTATGGACTCAGAGGAGGGCAAGGGGGATTTTACTGGGTGGGATGGGGCAGCTCAGGAGAGAGCAGCTTCGAGGAGGGACTCTGGGGGGAGGGTGTTTGTACCAAAAGGCCCAGGAGGCTGTGAGGATGGGCGGGGCGGGGTGGGGTTAGGGGTGGTGCTAAAAAGAAGAGCCAAGCTTAAGACCCTCCTGTGGGCCCTGAGGCAAAGTGATCCAATTATACACATATATACATTCTTTTTGATATTCTTTTCCACTATGGTTTATCACAGGATATTGAATATAGTTCCCTGTTGTCTGTCCATGCTGTATATAATAGTTTACCTCTGCTAATCCCAAACTCCCAATCCTTCCCTCCCCCACGCTTCCTCCCCCTTGGCAACCACAAGTCTGTTCTCTATGTCTGTGAGTCTGTTTCTATTTCGTAGATACGTTCATTTGTGTCATAGTTTAGATTCCAACATATAAGTGATATCAGATGGTGTGTGTCTTTCTCTTTCTGACTTGCTTTGCTTAGTATGGTAATCTCTAGGTCCATCCATGTTGCTGTAAAGGGCATTATTTTATTCTTTTTTATGGCTGAGTAATATTCCATTGTATATATGTGCCACATCTTCTTTATCCATTCATCTCATGGTGGATGTTGATAGGTTTTGTGAATAGGGCTGCTGTGAACATAGGGGTGCATGTATCTTTTCGAATTAGAGTTTTGTCTGAATATATGCCCAGGAATGGAATTGCTGGATCATATGGTAGCTCTATTTTTAGTTTTGGAGGACCCTCCATACTGTTTTCCACAGTGGGTGCATGACTTTACATTCCTACCATCAGTGTAAAAGGGTTCCTTTTTCTCCACACTCTCTCCAGCATTTATTATTTGCAGACTTTTTAATGGTGGCCATTCTGACTGGTGTGAGATGGTACTGCATTGTGGTTTTGATTTGTATTTCTCTAATGATTAGTGATGTTGCGCAGTTTTTCATGTGCCTCTTGGCCATCTGTATGTCTTCTTTGGAGAAATGTCTGTGTAGGTCTTCTGCCCATTTTTTGATTGGGTTGTTTGAGTTTTTTGTTATTTGTATGAGCTGTTTGTGTATTTTGGAAATTAAGCCCTTATTGCTCCCAGCATTTGCAAGTATTTTCTCCCAGTCCTCCGTAGGTGATTGTCAGAAAAGTCTTTTCTTTTTCCTTTCTTTGTTTTTTTTTTTTTTTTTTTGGCTGTGCCTTGTGGCATGCAGGATCTTGGTTCCCCAACCAGGGATCAAATCCGAGCCTGCTGCAGTGGAAGCGCGGAGTCTTAACCACTGGACCACCAGGGAAGCAGATTCCATTCTCTTAACAGGCATGCTAAACTAGAGGAAGAGGGTGTCTTTTGAAACAAGATAAATTTTAGCAGAAACAAGACAGATTTGTGTTGTCTCAGTGACTCTAAGTTTTGTCCAGGGCACAAAAATAGTCCAAGCCTTTGCTGGTGTCAGGCTGGTGGACTCAAGGCATGGTATCTGGAGAGACAGCAGGTCTCAGACGTGGAAAGGCAGAACGTGAATGGTGGTGGTGGTGTTGAAGGCCATCTCCTGTGCACAGTGGGCTCTTCACGCAAACGTGGGATCTGGAGGTATGTTTATCAGAGGCTGGTGGAGAAGGCCAAGGGTCTGGGAGTACTTACTTTCCTAGAGGCACAATAAGGGGTTAAGAAAGTAAACACCCTGACTGTTTCCCCAGGTGGAGCTTTGTAGAAAAGAAGGTACCCGTGGAACCAGCAGTGGCATTGTGTGTCCCCAGTGCTGGGCCCGTGACTCACCACCCCATGTCTCAGTGGAACTGGCTGTCAGGAGTCTCTGTTGGCTTCAGGAAACTACATGTGGCTTCCAACCCACCTCACAGGGTCTTGGAGTGTCACAGCATCAGCCACAGTTGAACTGTATTAAATTCTTCCTAGGTGACAGAGCTTCCTTGAGTCACTGTTGTGGAGTCTTGAAGGCTGAGAGGTAGGATTTATTGCACAAGAACCTGCCTTGCTTGTCACTCCAGTCTCATCTTGGACACCTAGATCCTGCACCACTAGATTCCAGCCCTGTGGGCCTCCTGGAAGCATCTCAAAGATGCAGGGCCTTTACATTTGTGGTTCTGTCTGCCTTGGAAGGCTCTTGCACCACCTCTTCACTTGACTCTTTTTTTCTCATCCTCCAGACTTGACTATTTATTCCCCTCATTTACCAGGTTTTAGAGTAGTGAATTGGTTCCTAGCATTCTTCAAAGGCAGTGGTTCTTAATCTCCCAGGAGACATTTGGCAACATCTGGAGACATTTTTGGTTGTCACAGCTGGGGAGGGGAAGGTGGTGCCACTGCAACCAATGGGCAGAGGCCAGGAATGCTGCTAAATACTTGGGATGGTCACCACAGCAAAGAATTCTCACCCCCAGCAAAGAATTATCTGTCCCAATAGGTCAATAGTGCCAAGGTTGAGAAATTCTGTCCAGAGATGACCCGTGCTTTGTGATAAGGTTGATGATGACCTCATGGATATTAACGTATGTGAAATCTTTCCATCTGTAGCAGATGCTTTCTCTGATGCTCATATTGTCCCTTCCATGGCCATGATGAAGCCTCTTTGGGTTGGCTTCAGAGTACTTTTAACTCTCCCCTAGGAGGTTCAGAGAGCTTCCTTGCCTGCTGGGATGAGATGTTCCAGGCTGTGCTTCTGCATTTCCTGCCCTGGGTCAGAAACGGGCCATTTCTCCCAGAGCCCTGGTGCCTTGTGGTGGAGTTGATCATTTGAGACTGCACTCGGGGCATTGGAGCTCCCCACGGTCCCTGTTTGGCCACCATTTCTAGGCTTTTTTCAGTGGACAAAGCTAGGGAATGTGTATTTTCTAAGAGAAAAAAATCATGAGTTCAAACCAATATTTCCTTCTTTTCAATTTTTTTTTTTTTTTTGGCCATGCCAGGCAGCCTGCAGGATCTTAGTTCCCTGACCAGGGGTCAGACCCGCACCCCCTGCAATAGAAGTGCGGAGTCTTAACCACTTGACCACCAGGGAAGTTCCCAAACTAATATTTCTTTTTTTTTTAATTTTATATTGGAGTATAATTGATTAACAATATTGTCAGGTGTACAGCAAAGTGATTCAGTTATACATATACGTGTGTCTATTCAAGTTCTTTTCCCATTTAGGTTATTACAGAATATTGAGCAGAGTTCCCTGTGCTATACAGTAGGTCCTTGTTGTTTTTCTGTTTTAAATATAGCAGTGTGTATATGTCAATCCCAAACTTCCAATCTATCCCTCAAATTAATATTTCCAATTCAAGTTTAGGATTACAGACTTTTACTTAAATTCTCTTTTTCTTTTTTTTGGGGGGGGGCTTTTGGGGGTTTTTTTGGCTGTGTTGGGTCTTCATTGCAGCATGCTGGATTTCTCTAGTTGTGGTGAGCAGGGGCTACTCTTCATTGAGGTGCGTGGGCTTCTCATTTCAGTGGCTTCTCTTGTTGTGGAGCACAGGCTTCAGTAGTTTCAGTATGTGGGCTCAGTAGTTGTGGCTCACGGGCTTAGTTGCTCCACGGCATGTGGGATCTTCCCGGACCAGGGATCAAACCTGTGTCCCCTGCATTGGCAGGTGGATTCTCAACCACTGCGCCCCCAGGGAAGTCCCCATTTTTTAATTAGTTTATCAGCTTGTAGTTTATCTCTCCGTTTTAAAAATACAATTACATATGTATATACGTATGATGTGTATGCATTTTTATATTTGTATTTTGACCCACTCTTAGATAAAAGGTATATTATCTGCACTGTTCACCTTACTTCTTTTTAAAATAAAACTATCTCCTGGAGGTCACTTTCTTGAAGAGTATAAGGTGATCTCTTTGTTCTAATTTGCATTTGTTTAGCACCCCCTCATGAAGAAGTACTGTGGTTCATTTGTTCCATTTCCTGTTGATAGACATTTGGGTTGTTTCCAATCTTTTTCTGTAACAAGTTACAAAATTGGGTGTACATCTTTTTGTATTTTTGTGAGTGTGTCTTTGGGACAATTTCTTAGCAGTGAGATGTCTGGGTCAAAACATGTATAATTTTGCTAGATATTGCCAGATTCCCCTCCACAGGGATTGTGCCATTTTGCATTCCTGCCAGCAATGCATGAGTGCTTGATCCACTCTTAGAGCGTCTTATTTGAAAGGTTTTTCGAAAGTATCACATCTAAAGTAACCCCACACTGAAATGAAACTAAAGGTATAACTCTAATTTTTCAAATAGATATATTCAGGAACATAGAAATAAATGCAGATGTGTGTTTGTGCGTAGGTTAGTATACACACATGTATTTCCCAGCTCTGTCCACTGAGAGGGCCTAAAAGCATGACACTTTTTTTTAATGAGCATACCCTGTGCCCAGAGCTTGGTGTTTAAATCCCACTCTGTAAGTGGTAAATGAAATGGACCAGAGCTCCTTGGAGAAGTGACTGATGTCTGGGGTGGGGAATGGGAAATCACAAGATGGGCCTGGAACATCTGGTGGTGCCAGACAACTAGGAAGTACCCCAAAAAGGATGGGGAGGGAGCATGTCAAAGGGACAAGGAGCCAACCTGAAGACTCTCCCCAGAAGACTCTTCCCACAAAGCGGGAACATGCTGAGCAGCAGAGTGAGTAACAATTGTGTTGGATTATAACCCACAGAATAAATGAAATACCCACGAACCCATAGTGATGTAAATAAATAATTGAATAATTACGGGAGGAAGGGCACATCTTCTTTTCAGAAGAATTCTAGTTTATAAATGTAGAGGGGAAGAAGGAAATGGAAAATCACTATTGCAGATATGACAGAAGTAATTGCTAAAATTCGTGGGCAGAAGCTTAAGGAGAAATAGGATATATGCACAAATTTCAAAATTTCTCCCTCGAGATACTTATTATTTCCAAAAGAAAAGTAATGAAATGACGGTGATGATACCTGGCAGGCATCACCTTAACCAAGGAAGTCATTAATATCACTAGTAATAAAACATGGTGACATTATGTCATCCAATTTGATGCGCTTAGAAAGGGACACCACTTTTGAGATGGATTTCTCCAAAATCTGTAACTTCAGTTTAACAATGAGAAGACATCAGATGAACCCAGACTGAGGGACAGTCTACAAAATGCCTGACCAGTGCTCTTCATAAGCAAGGGCATGAAAGACAAGGAATGACTTAGGGCTTGTTACAGGTCGGAGCAGATCAGGGAGACCTAACAATGAAATGTGATTTGGGATCCAGGATTGAATCCTGGAACAGAAAAAGGACGTACGTGGGAAAACTGGCAAGGTTCTAGAAAAGTCTGTAGTGTACTTAATCATTTTATACCAATATCAATTTCCTGGTTTTAATCATTATGCTGTGGTTTGGTTATGTAAGATGTTATCATTAGGGAAAGCTGGGTAAAGAGTATATGGGAAGTCTCTTACTATGCTTACAATAATTTTTGTCTAAATCTAAATAATCTAAAATTACTGCAGAATAAAGTTAAAAACATAAAGTGACCCCACACGCCCTCCCTGCATTATCCCCAATCCCACCCCCTCTTGGTGTCCTTCCCAGGGCTCATCACATACAATGATCTTGTTTGTTCACTCTCTCATTCGCTACCTGACTTCCCCACACATCAACTCCCCAGGCACAGGGGCTGGCCTGTCTTGTCGACTGCAGTGTCCCCAGTGCCTAAATACTGACTCGCATTCAATAAGCACTGCTTTCAAATGGGCTGCATAAACAAAGTAATTAATATTCCTAGATGAGCCCGGGAAAAATGAATGGAAAAGTGAGTGTTCTTAGAAAACCTCCAGAGCATAAGAAGGCAGTATAGTCAGGAGTCTTCTCCCACGTGCCCAAAACTGAAATTATGGGAAACAACCCCCCACCACCACCCTGCCCGCCTCCAGCTTAGGAATTCCTACCCTAGGTTCTGCAGATGGGGGCAATAATTTACTATCCAGAAACCTTACTTCAAACATCAGCAGTACTCGCAAGATGACCACGGAGAGAGGATTTCTGGCAGGACTTATCTCAGATGGCCAGGATCCAGAGCAGGAAGCACCCCCTTCCCTGCACACCCCACCCCCCAGCCTGTCTTAATCTGCCAGGGGACCCGGGAATGAACTTCCCAACTCCACAACGAGCAGCAAATTTTACCGGGAAAACCCAAGAAATCACATTGTGCAGACCTTGGCCTTTCCCCAAATTCCCTCTACGGAGCATCCCACAGTAGCAGTGGGGTAGGAAGCAGGGACAGGCCAACTCCAAAGTGGGGGGAGAGGGTTATGCTGTTTTTGCAGCATTGGACGGTAAAAGGAGTCCAGATGGGAGCCAGGACTCCTGGTTTCTGTCTCTATACATGCATAAAAGTGCGAGGAGACTGTATGAAGTGATCTCTGTCCTTTGAGCTCTGATGTTCTGGAATCTACAGCACTTTCATAAGGAAAGAGTCAATTTTTGCTCTGTGCCCAAGCTGGAATGCAGTGGACGGCCCCACTGGCATTGTTGAAGGTCTGCCTCTCCTGGCCTGGGCATCTTTGGGAGATTCCAGACCTTGGTTATAGGGGAAGGTGGAGGCTGGGCATGGATGTGACCAAAAAGGAAATGCTCCTGAATAATAGGTTAGAAGCATTTGCTGGACCACAACCAAGTGCGGACACAGTAGCAGACAGGGCTCTTTACACTTTCATTTCAATTTCATTTCTGTATCAAACAGTCATTTTGCAGATGCAGATTCTCAGGCCCAGAAGGTCAAGTGTCTGCACAAAGGTCAGGCAGGTGGAAAGGAGGCACTTTGAAGCCGTCCAAATGCCTTTCAGTTGCATTGATATATTTTTATGTTATATAATCTTTCATTTCATACTTTTGTTTAGAAGAAGAAAGCTGAATGTCTTTTTTTCTTCCATGGCTTTGGAGTCTCATGCATGAAACTCCCGGTGCTGCTGGCAGGATGTTATCACTTTGATATGTCGATTAAGTTAGGAAATTAGAGGTCAACACCCCACCCACCTCCTCAGGAATGGCCATTGCTCCTATCCCATGATCCCTGCCCTTTATAAAGCCCCTTCACAGCCCTGTGTGGAAAGGATCCTAGGATCCCCACTTCCAAGATGAGCAAACTGAGGCCACCCAGGGAAAGTACCTGGTTGCTGACAGTGTCAGAGCTGGGACCAGAAGCCCCAGCTGCAGGTCAGAGCATCTACGCTTCTCAATGCTGTTTTAGTGGCTAAAGCAGGGGCAGCCTGCCCATGAACTACCATAGGAGACATCCAAGTCCCAACAAATGCTCTTCCTTAACAGCGGCATTTGAGAAACATCTTCCCTAATCTACAGAAGCAACTGCTGAAAAGCTGTACATCCACATCATTCCAGAATAGAAAGGGAGTGCTTTCCTTTGGCTAGTTACAGTAATGTCTAGTTTAATGCTGCATGCCAGAAGCCTTATCAATTTCTGATGAAAATCATTTTCCTAAAAAGGTCCCACCTCTCGTGCTTGCCTGGACCAGCTGGGGCGGGCAGTTTCCTGTGCGGGAACTATTGGGCCAGGCGGGGGGGGGGGAGGAGGACATCGATTTCACAAACCCACAGGACAGAAGCTTGGCGCTGAGTCAGTCCAGGTGAACAGGGCTCTCTTGACCCGGTGCACGGGGGCCCCCAGGTCAGCAAGGGAGGGAGGCCACGGAGCTTGGTGCCCACAGGAGCTGGCAGGTTGCTGGTAGTTCCCTCAGTCCTGGATCCAATGTGAGTCAGTGTCAGGCCTGCAGACAGCGGTTCCCAGGGACCCACCTGTCAGCCCCCGCTGTGCCTTGGGGGTAGATACACTTAAGGATGCTTTGAGAGGGGTCAGGAGCCGCAGGGCATGGCTGAGCAGCCCCTCCTCATTCTCGGGGCCACACCCTGTGACAGCGAACAGCCTGGACCTATTTTATCCCGCAGATCAGGGACGCTTACACAGCCACGTGACAGAGGTGGTCTCTGCGGTTACCGAATCCACGGAAATTGTCCCCAGAGCTGTGTGTGTGAGTGTGTGTGTAGGGAGGAGGGGACGCGTGGGGTGATATTCATGGTGGGCATCACTCGGCGAGGGTCCAGAACCCTGCCCTCCACGCCCTGCCTGTGTGGGAGGACCCGGATCTGCCTGTGTCACGCTGCCCCTGAAACAGCCTGGCTCGTGGGTGGGCATTTGCCACGGGTCCAGCACCCTGTCAGACAGTGGAGGTTCTGTTTTCCCTCCTCCCTGGTCTGGGGATGAAAAGCCCATCTCCTGCCCAAACATGTGTGTCCACTGGCCCTGCCCAGCACAGCTGTTTGCCCATCACTGGACCCGGTCCCCACCGCGAGGACAGGAAGTGCTCCCACATCCGCCTCCACCACCGGCCTGATGACTTGTGGTCGCTGAGTCCAGTAGCCAGAGAGAGAGTTTTTAAAAAGACTCACAGACATGTAATTAAAATCTCAGTGTTGGTTTTGGGGGATGGCTTTGGGTGGCTCCCGCCCCTGCTTTGCGGAAACACAGATTTTTAATGTTTGAAAGTGACAGGAGGCTAAACTGAGACACCCTAAATATACTGTCCTGGGCATTTCCGGGCAGCTGGGGAAATGGGTTTATTCTGCTCTTGCCCAGACTGTTAGAGCAGCCCTGCCACCGGCCCACCTCGGGTCCCCTCCAGCCTGGGCTTTACCCTCTCCTCCACACATAGCTTCCACTCTACCCCCAAACCACACTCCCCTGCTGCCCAAAACCCTGAGCTTGGCCACCCCCCCCACCCCCCCTACACACACTGGTCAGAGCACAGCCCACGTTCCGAGGCCAGAATTCCAGCTCTCCGCAGTCAGGCCACAGCCAGACTTATGCCCCAAGCCCCACATCGCTGGATGGTGGGGTGGCCCCAGCACCCCACACCTGTGCATAGAGGTCCCCTCTGCCTAGAACATCCCCCCCACCATGACTTTATCCACCTGCCAAGACTCCGTCCCATCCTTCAAGGCCAGGTCAGGTGTCACCTCCTCCAGGAAGCCTGCTCAGATCATACCCTCCAACTTCCCCAACACTTGACCCAGCATCTCCAGGAGTTCTCATCCTACCTCGGCTCTTCCTGGTTCTTTCCAAGTCTCCCGCCAGCCCCTCTTCCTGCCTCCCCTTGTTCCAGAAAGGGTCCTGTCATCCTTTCACCCTTTGCTGGGTGTTATGGCTGTTGTTTTCCCTGCTGGTGCTGACGTTCCTTGGCTCTGGGCCTTTGCTCAGGCTGGTCCCTGCCTCTGTGCTGTCCTTCTCCCTCGACATCGTGGCAAATCCACTCTCACCCCTCAAGGCCCAGCTCCAAAGTCAGCTACAAGCCCACTCTCCCCTCACCTGCCATCCACACACCGGCCGACTCTGGAAGCCCCCGTCCTGCTCAAGTGCACTCAGCTATGTCCCTGCTGCCACCGTGGCCCTTTTCTGCTTTGGGAGTGATGTCCCTCTGCCCCATCGGTGGGTCCAGAGCCAGCAGGGGGCTGAGCGGGGCAGGCTGGGTTTGGGGCTCGGGGACCAGACATGGACGCTGCTGTGTGGCACCGCCGTGTGCCGGGCGCCGTGCCAGGCGCCCCCTGACACGGGTCTCAGAACCCAGGAGGCAGAGCTGGGACAAGCCCGTTCTCGAGGAGGGAGCGGGTCCCACCCAGACTGCCCAGGCCGCCGGCTCCCACCCGGCCCTGCCCACCCCGGAGCCCGAGCCGGAACCACACGTGACCGCCAGTCCCGCTTTGTCTTGCAGTGGAGCGCGACCACGCCCTGGGCCACCAGGAGCCCCACTGGAAGGAGTTCCGCTTTGACCTGACCCAGATCCCGGCGGGGGAGGCCGTCACAGCCGCGGAGTTCCGGATTTACAAGCTGCCCAGCACCCACCCACTCAACCAGACCCTCCACGTCAGCATGTTCCAGGTGGTCCCAGAGCAGTCCAACAGGTGCCTGCCCCCGCCCTGCCGCCTGCTCAGTTCTCTGTCGGAGTGTCTGGCTCAGCCCTGGGGGAGGACGTTTCCCAGAGGATGGAAGGGGAGCTTCCTGGGCAGCCCACCCTTGGAGAAGAAAGATGCCTGGCCCGAGGCCTCATGTCACTGTGGGGAGAGGCCCAGCATCAGTCCCGGCTTCATGTCCCCACCCTGCTGTCCTGGCTATGGGACCATGGACAGGTCACGAAGCCCCCAAGCCTCAGTTTCCCCATCTGTACACGGACACAGTAACACCTTTGTACGGGAGAAGCAGTGAGAAAAGGAACCCAGGCCAGAGGCAGGCAGGGTCGATGCCCCTCTGATGGGCCCCCAGGTGGGCACTGGAAGCACAAAGGCAGCGGTGCCGGCCTCGGTTAATTGTTCTTTCGTGTCCACAGGGAGTCTGACTTGTTCTTTTTGGATCTTCAGACGCTCCGGTCTGGGGACGAGGGCTGGCTGGTGTTGGACGTGACAGCAGCCAGTGACCGCTGGCTCTTGAGCCGTAGCAAGGACCTGGGACTCCGCCTCTCTGTGGAAACAGATGATGGTGAGACGGGCCAGCAGTGCCCCTTCCCCCGGGGGCTCCTCCGAGGACGCTGCCGGTGCCAGACGCAGCTCGAGCCCCTCGTTTGGCCCTGGAGGCCTGGCCTTTCTCAGCCGTGGGGGCTCCGTGGGTAGAGGGTGAGGTCTCACAGTGCAGGACAGCCCGAGGCCCCTTCCCAGCCGAGGGTCCCCCTTCTCCTTCTGCAGGACCAACACTTGAGTTGCTAAGAGTGAGTCCATGTTTTCCCTCCCCAAGAAACGGGAGATTCTTTCTGCTCCAGGGAGCCTCCTTCTACGCCAGGAGTTTCCGGGCTGGGCAGGGCAAGGGGAAGCGCTCACCCCCTCCGGCTCTGAGGCAGAGGCAGAGGCCTGGTGTGAGTCCCGGCTCTGCAGCCTTCCAGCTCGGGGCCCTTGGCAGGTTACTAACCTCTCCAAGCCTCGGTTTCCTCATCTGTAGAATGAGGATTTGCGCCTTCACGCATTCAGCAGGTGTTTGGGGGAGAGCCTCCTTTATCCCCGGCAATGAGGGTAGAAAGGCCGAAGGTGGGCCCAGGGTTGGTGTGTCTGAGGTACAGCAAGGGGCCGCCATGGCTGGAGCACAGGGGGCCAGGGCGCGATCGTGAGGAGAGGAGGTTGAGAGAAGAGGGCAAAATATGAAATAAATGTTATTTTATTTAATGGCAGTGGAGGATGGCAGGGTCTGATTCAGCTTTTTATAAAACAACCCTCTGAGACACTCCCCCTCAAGGGCGTGTAGCATCTCCCCCCCTCCTTCAGAGTGGACTGCACTTAGTGGCTTTCTTCCTAAAGCATGCACAGGGCTGAGGCAGTAACTTTGCAAGGGGAACATGAGCTGCAGCCCCTCAGGCAGACGCTCGGGCTCCCATGAACACGTCATGTAGCTCCCAGACGCCCTTGATCTGACGGGATGGGAATAGCACTTCACCTCCATGGTCTTCATCCCCAAACCCAGAACCCCAGCCTCACCATGAAAAAAACATCAGGCACCCCAAAACTGAAGGACATTCTACAGAATACCTGACAAGTACTTCTCAAAACTGTCAAGGTCATCAAAAAACAAGGGAAGGGACTTTCCTGGTGGCGCAGCACTTAAGAATCTGCCTGCCAATGCAGGGGACATGGGTTTGAGCCCTGGTTGGAACAATCCCATATGCTGCGGAGCAACTAAGCCCGTGAGCCACAACTACTGAGCCCGTGTGCCACAATTACTGAAGCCTGCGCATCTAGAGCCCGTGCTCCACAACAAGAGAAGCAATGAAAAGCCCATGCACCACATGGAAGAGCAGCCCCTGCTCACTGCAACTAGAGAAAAACCCGTGTGCAGCAACGAAGACCCAATGCAGTCAATAAATAAATTAATTAAACAAAAAACAAACAAATGAAAAAACAAGGGAAGTCTGAGAAACTAACAGCCCAGAAGTGCCTAAGGAGCTGTGATGACTAAATGCCATGTGGGACCCTGGGTGGGATCCTGGAAAAAAGACACTGGAGAAAACTAATGAAAGCCTAATACCTCCTGGTGTTTAGTAAATAGTAATATACCAATATTGGCTCATTAGTTGTGATGAATGTACCAAAGTCATTTAAATGTTAACACTTCCAGGGGAAACTGGGTCTGGGTATATGAGAACTCTCTGTACTATCTTAGCATATTTTCTATAAATCCCAAGTATTGTAAAATAAGAAGTTTATTTTATGCACAAAATAAAGACCCCCTGACTTCGGTGGCGAGAGTAGACTGTGGGGGACGAGAGTGACGTCAGAGCGGCCCCAGGAGCCTCACGGGGTCGAGGTGGGAGCTGAGGGGCGGGGGCGTCCAGCCGCCGACCTGGCGGGGGGTGCGTGGAGGAACCACGGGGGATGGGGTGGAGCCGGGGGCTCCTGAAGAGCTTTGGCTTCACTTTGCTTTGGTTTCGCCCGGGTTGGGGAAAAATAGAGGAGGAGCAGGTGTCAGGGAGGAGGTCAAGAGAGCTCCTTGGGCAGGGATGCGGTTGAGGCCCTGGTTGACATCCATGGAAATGTCGTTCCGGACAGTGAGTGCTGGGGACACAGGTGTGGGAACCGCTGACACGGAGGTGGATTCGCGGGGTGGGGGTGGGGTGGCGGGGGCCGGAGGAGCGCGCCTGGGAGGAAGGGTGACGATGGAGGGGGAAGGAGACGGCGCCCAGGCGTCCCTGGAGGGACGTCGCCTCGGGGCCTCCGTGCGCCAGGCCCCGGGTCCCTCCCTTCGGCCAGACGGTCCAGGCCGGTCCCGCCTCCCGCCTTCGCGGCCCGCGAAGCTCGGCGCCTCGGGCCCTCGGAGCGCGGAGACGGAGGGGGCGGCGGGGAACCAGCCGGGCGGGCGCGACACCGCCGGGCGCCCCCTGCTCTGTGACGGGCGGGCGGGGCGCGGCCGGCCGCCGCCTGTCCCCGCCGGAGCCGGAGCCCGAACCGGAGCTCCGCGGACGATGGCGGCCCTGCGGCCCCTGGCGTCGGCGAGCGCCGGGTCCCTGCCGGCTGCTCGCGGCCCGCGCTGGCGACAGGCGGTGTGTGCGGCTTCGCCATCAGCGCCCGCGCGCGCGCCAGGTTCTACGCGGACGCCGTGGAGGCCGTGAGGGACGTCCCGGACGGCGCGGGGATCATGGTCGGGGGCTTCGGGCTCTGCGGGATCCCCGACAACCTGATGGGGGGCGGCTCAAGACCCGCGTGAAGGACTTGACCGTGGTCAGCAGCAACGCGGGGGTGGAGAACTTCGGGCTCGGCCTTTTACTGGGGACCAAGCAGATCACCCGCATCGTCTGCTCGTAGTTGGGGGAGACCTCGCTCTGCGAGCACCAGTACCTGGCGGGCGAACTGGAGCTGGAGATCACGCCCCAGGGCACCCTGGCCGAGCGCATCCGCGCGGGGGGCGCCGGCATGCCCGCCTTCCACACCCCCACGGCCTATGGGACCCTGGTCCAGGAGGGAGGCGCACCCATCAGGTACTTACCCGACGGCCACATCGCCATCCTGAGTCAGCCCAGGGAGGTGAGGGAGTTCCACGGACAGCACGACCTTCTGGAGCACGCCATCACCCCCGATTTTGCTTTGGTGAAAGGGTGGAAGGCTGACCGGGCAGAAATGTCATCTTTGGGGCCAGCGCCAGGAACTTCAACGTGCCCATGTACAAAGCTGCGGGAACCTCAGTGGTGGAGGTGGAAGAAATTGTGGACGTGGGGTCGTTTGTCCCAAAGGACATCCATGTTCCTAACATTTATGTGGATCGTGTTCTACAGGGGAAAAACTACGAGAAAAGAATTGAGGGTTTAACGGTCCGGAAAGAGGATGATGAAATATGCAAGTCTGCGGATAATATAAGGACACGGATCATCAAGCAGGCAGCTCTTGATTCTGAGGACTGACATGTATGCCAATTTCAGCATAGGCATCCCTCTTCTGGCCCCCAACTACATCAGCCCCAATATAACCGTTCATCTTCACAGTGAAAATGGAATCTTGGGCTTGGGTCTGTTTCCATTAAAAGAGCAGGTGGATGTAGATCTCATCAATGCAGGCAAGCAAGCAGTCACCCTTCTTCCTGGGGGCCGTTTTTTCTCCAGCGACGAATCATTTGCCATGATTCGAGGGGGACACATCGAGCTAACCTTGCTGGGAGCCATGCAGGTTTCCAAATACGGTGACCTGGCTAACTGGATGATACCTGGCAAGAAGGTGAAAGGAATGGGGGGTGCGATGGACCTGGTGTCCAGTACCAAGACCAGCGTGGTGGTCACCATGGAGCACCGCACCAAGGCCAACGAGCCCAAAATCTTGGAGAAATGCACCATGCCGCTGACTGGGAAGTGGTGTGTGGACCAAATCATCACCGAGAAGGCTGTGTTTGATGTGCACAAGAAAACAGGACTGACCCTTATTGAGCACTGGGATGGCCTGACAGTGGAGGACATCGTGAAGAGCACGGGGCGTGCTTTTGCCGTCTCCCCGAATCTCAGGCCCATGCAGCAGGTGGAAACCTAGCCACAGAGTGAACCTTGGTCCCAGAGCATGTGTTTCTTCCTTTAACCTTCCAGGATTGCATCCCGAGGAAGCCACGCTCACACGTCTACATTTCACCAGCATCTGGCTGGCTTTCTCCTGCCATCCCAGACTGGCTGCCATGGGTGGGATAGGCTTTGTTCTCTCAAGAGGGATGAGCCTTTAATTAAAAACAAAAGGAAAACAAATGTATTGACCTTGTATGTCTTGTGAGTTCTGAGAAAGCTCTGCTCCAATCACCCTCCTCACTGTTTGTGATATTTACATTAAATTCTATGCAGCTTGAGGTGATTCCATGGGAAGGGTTTCACTGAAGTGCCTTGTCTCGTGAATGAATCATGAAATATAGGGGAAAGTGATGGTGGAGGAAACATTACCGAGCACAAGCTCACTCTGCTTGCTGCGTGACAGGCCAGTAAATCAGGAGATGAGTTTTTGGGGCAAGGAAGAATGACTTTAATTGGAAAGGTGGCAGACAGAGATGGCAGACTAGAGTCTCCAAAAAACCATCTTGTCCCAGTCCCATTTCAGGCTCCTTTTATGCTGGGGAGGGAGAGGGGAATACTGCAGTGCCAACCAGTGGCTGAGTGGGGCTGCTATAGGTTGTACATGCCCCACCCCTATTATAATTCCCCACTGTCAATGTCCATTCCACAATCTTGTGGGAAAAAGGGGCAATGGTCTTTCTGGCTACTTCCCATTGAACAGAGGTGATGGGGTGATCACGAAATGGAATCAATCAGCTTTGGGTCAGGAATATTCCATAAAATTTTCAGTAAGCAATACAATTCTCTTTATGTACAACTACTTGAACCTGATGAAATCCCTTCTAAAATGAAATTTTAATCTCAATACTTATCCTTTTTGAAGAGCAAACTTAAGTTCTTCTAAGGGTTCACAAACCCATTGCTCTCTAGGCCTCTCAAGAGTTGGGTCATTTTCTGATGACAGTGGAGCTACTTTAACCTGAGTGTGATGTATCCATGGCTGGACTCCAGCTAATTTGACAGATGAGTGCATGGTAAGTAATACCATGTGTGGTCCTGTCCATCTTGCAATCAGCTGGTGCTCAGGCCCTTGTTCTCTTCAGGTTTTAAGGAGGAATAGGTCTCCAGGCTGGAAAGAAGGTAAGGCTACCTCAGTTGGATAGACCTGCTGGAAGCAAACTCATGAAGAGAGGTTAGTATAGTGCCCAGAGTTTAAACATAATTGGCAACTGCTAGATCTTTCAGAGCGCTTGTAGATTCTTCCTCACCAGCAGACACCTGGAATGGCCTACCAGACAATATTTCAAAGGGGCTTAATTTGAGCCTGCTTCTGGGAGCCACTCTGATCTGATCAGGGCAACTGGCAAGGCCTTATCTCAAGGTAAATTAGTCTCTTGACATATTTTAGCAATGCTCCTCTTCAATGGATAATTAATTTTCTCATTTTTTCCTGTTGATTGTGGTCTCCCAGAGGAAGGTAGCTTCCAATTAATTTGCAATGCTGTAGACATTTGTTGGGTTATGGTAGGGATGAAACCAGGCCCGTTATCACTTTGAAGGGAGTTTGGCAGTCCAAATTGGGGGATAATTTCCTTAAGGAGGACTTTAACCACTTCAGAGGCTTTTTCTGTCCTGGTGGGATATGCCTCCGCCCATCCTGGAAAAGTATACACAAATGCTAGCAGGTATCTGAAATTTCCTGTGGCTTGAGGCATTTGAGTACAGTCTATTTGCCAGTCCTCAGTGGGGCAGGTTCCTCTGTGTTGAGTCCCCATCTGGGGAGGTCTGATGTCAGACTTTCAGTTATGTTTAGCACAAATCATGCTATGTTGAGTGACTTGCTGGATGGTCCTTTGTAAGTTAGGCCCTGTTATATATTTTTGTACTCTGTAGTCCAAGTAAGGGGCTCAAATCATGTCCCCTTAAAGCATCATAGAGGGGCTTTACTAGGAGCCCATAGTTCAGGATCCAAATCCAACAGAAGCCTGCCATTCTCAGAAACCCCCTCAGTTGTCTGTGAGTCTCGGGTGTTCCCAAGCCTGCAGCTGCCCATTTTCTATCAGGCAAAAGGCCCTGCTGTCCTTGGGAAAGGACAAAGCCCAGATACATGACTCATTGCTTACATACTTGGGCATTTTTCTGGGAGACCTTATGTCCACAAGTGACCAAAGAATTCAGGGTTCTTATGGTATTTTGTAGACACATCATATGTGGGGATTGCTTTGAGCAAATCAACCACATATTGGAGTAAGAGTCCTTCATCCAATATTAAGTTTCTAAGGTCCCTAGCCAACATTTCTCCAGATGAGGTAGGGAAATTCTTAAATACTTGAGGCAGGACTGTCCAACAATACTGTTGGACTACCTGTATTTCTGGGTCCTGCCTTTCAAAAGCAAACAGCTGCTGTGATTCTTCTGCAATAGGAATGCAGGGGAAAAAAAC
Organism: Hippopotamus amphibius kiboko; assembly: GCF_030028045.1. Classification (NCBI taxonomy): domain Eukaryota; kingdom Metazoa; phylum Chordata; class Mammalia; order Artiodactyla; family Hippopotamidae; genus Hippopotamus; species Hippopotamus amphibius. The sequence continues at coordinate 31,579,819 of NC_080186.1, forward strand.
ATCTTTCAAGTCCAAAACTGAGAACCAGCTGTATTCTCCCAGAATAGTTGTGAGCAGAGTGTATGGATTAGGTACCACAGGGTGCAAATCTTGGACTATTTCATTAATAGCCCTTAAGTCTTGGACAAAGTGATACTCTGTTGAGTTTGGTTTTTGACTGAGAGGATAGGGGTGTTATACAGGGACCTACAAGTTTTAATCAGTCCTGTTTTCAAACTTTTTAAGAATTTGGCTGAATTCCCTTTTGGGCCTCTTACCTCAGAGGGTATTGTTTTAGATTAGGTGTCCCAGCATCTCTTTTTAACAGAATTTGTATTGGCCATGTGTTTTTGGCCTTCCCTGGGGTGCCATCAGCCCACACTTGCAGATTTACCTTTTCGTAGACCTCTGGTTGTGGAGGGGGATGGGAAGAGCTCTGTCGCCTTTTCTGGGGCGTACATGAATGACATCTGTAGGCTTACAGTGTGCTCTGGTGGGACCCTGGTGTCAAGCTGTCTTGGCAAAAAGTTACTTGAGCATTTAATTTACAAGGGAGATCTCAGCCCAAAAGAGGGACTGGACACACTGGCACATATAAGAAACTGTGTTTCAGGATGAGGTCTCCTAATTGGCATTCTAGAGGTTGTAAGAAAGAACAGTTTTGTACGTCTCCAGAAACTCTCATGAACGGGATGGACTGGGATGTTTTCTGTGCCACCTTGGTGTTTACCACAGAGTATGTCGCACCTGTATCTATCAGTAAGTCAATCAACTTATCCCTCACTGTCAAAGTTACCTGGGGCTCCTGTGGGGATATTGGAGTTGGACACCTCAAGTTCAAGGGAGCCCCTGAGTCTCTTCATTCCTCATCAGAGTCTTCTTCTCTTTCCACCAAATGAGAGGCTCCCGTATTTCTTTTACTGTTTTCTTTCTTATTCTTTAGCCTAGGGCAATCTTTTTTCCAAGGCCCTTCCTCCTAACAGTAAGCACATTGTTCCCTCCCCAATGGTGGCTTAACTCTCTTCTGGTTACTTGCCTTCCAGGAATCCAGTGCTGCTGCCAGAAAACTTTCATTCTGTCTTGCATCTTCTTGCTACTGTCCTTGTTCCCTGTTGTTGAACATGTTAAAAGCAACATCTACCAATTGAGAAGGGTTCGTTCCAAATGCACCATCTAACTTTTGTAATTTTCTTATATCTGGGTGCTTTGCCCAATGGAGGTCATATTTACCATTCTTATATTTCCGGAGACCTCAGGGTCTGCATCAGTGCAGCACCTGTAAGCTTGATAAATTCTTTCTGGAGACTCTTATGGATGCTCATTGGGTTTTTGGTGTATCTCCTGAATTTTGTTTATAAGCTCTTTTTCGTAGGTACTCCCTTTTGAAGACCCACTAAGATATACTTCCTATAATGCTCTAGGTGTGGCATATCTCCAACATTAGGATCCCAGTTAGGCTCAGCAATAGGAACTGCCAGATTTGCTTCTGGAGTTCCACCTGGATCTGCTAGATGAAGCTGGTGTGCTTCCTCTCTAGCCTTGTCAGTGACCATCCTTCTTTTATCCCCAGTGAGCATCATATATATAAAAGTGTGAATGTCTGCCCAAGAGAGATGCTGAGTGGCAAAAATAGAAGTGAAAAGTTCAGTCATATGGAAGGGGTCCTCTTGGAATGTAGAGTTATAGTTTTTCCAATTAAACAAATCTGATGTTGAGAATGGCTTCTGCATCCCATGGAAACCCAGCTGGTTGGGTGTCTGCATTAAAGCCTCCTATGGGATATCAGGGAAATTGCTCTGTTCCACAAGTGACTCCTGGTCCAAATTGTGTGCCCTGTCACATCTTAGGTAGTGACACCACACCAGGCCTATATGCCCCAGAGGTTAACATAGAAACTTCTAATTGATCCCCATAAATAGGGGAAACAGGTGATGGTTAATATATTGGTGGCATGGGGGAAGAGGAGGCTGGAACAACTGCCAATGCAGTCTGCTCGGCCAGTTGGGGAGCCCAGCCAGCCAGAGGCAGGGAGTAAGTTTTTTTTTTAATCTGGGTATAATTGTTTTACAATGTTGTGTTAGTTTCTACTGTACAGTGAAGTGGAGTTCCCTGTGTTATACAGCAGATTCTTATTTTCTGTTTTACACATATTAGTGTATATATGTCAGTCCCAGTCTCCCAATTCATCTCACCTCCCCCCACCACTTTCCCCCTAGAGGGGGGTGTAAGTTTTGAAATAACATGTCCCCACTCTCACTTTCTCTCCTCCCTTATGTAGAACAGATTTTCCCCTGGTTTTTCTCTTTAGACTGCTATGCCATAAGGCAACTGCCCTCTGACTTCTTTTCCTCCTGATATAATAACATAAATGCTTTTACATATGGAATCTCATCATTTTTACCTGCTCTTTCACAACACAACTCGAATTGCAAGATTGTATAACAATTAAGTGAGTGATTCAAGGGCCATTGCTCTCCTGATCTTAGCACATATTGGGACCACACACTATTACAGTAAAATATCATCTGTTCTTTAGTCATAGGCCCATAGTTATATTTTGTCCATTTATTTAAGATATGCCCCAAAGGGCTTTCCTTAGGGACAGATGGGGAATTTCCCATATTTATAAGTTCAAGAGCAACAAAACACAAAAAGCGCAAGCAAATTCCAATATTAAAAGCACAAACAGATTCCATCATGAATGAATGCAAAACAAAAGCCAATGAACTGGTTCACAAGTCAGGGTCCAACAACAAGTCCTCTCACCAACAGGGTACCCCAATCAAATGAACAAATTGGCTTTTCCTTTAGTGGAAAAAGCCCAAATTGAGAGGGGAACACGTTCCCAGTTGTATACACCAGAGCTCCTTACCCTACTATATGGAGCTCGTTAGCTCCCAAATGTCAATTCCCTGCTTCAGCAGCCAAGTGCTGGGTTAGTCGGTGCTTCTTCAGGGAATTTGGAAGGGAAGATCCACAGGACAAGTGGTCCTGACGGCTGCTAGGGCCTTACCTGAAAATTCCCCAACCGGGGCCTAGCCACACGCACCAAGGACCCTGGCTGGCTCGCCAAAATTTGTCACGTCTCGCCATATAGCAGACCAATAAATCAGGAGTCACACTGTTGGGGCAAGGAAGAAAGACTTTAATTGGAAAGCTAGCAGACTGAGAAGATGGCAGACTCTTGTCCCAGGCCCAATTCACGCTCCTTTTATACAGAGGAGGGGGAGGGGACTACTGCAGTGCCAACCAACAGCTCAGGGGGACCACTAATGGTGGCTTGTTGACAGCTTCTTGCTTGGGGGAGGGGCCCACTGCATGGCTGAGCCGGGCTGCTTAGGCTGCACCTGCCTCATCCCCATTGCAGAACAGCTCCATCCAGAGTTTACGTAAGGCACCATTTTACTAGAACCATGAAAACATACACACGTAAATGTGAATTTGTAACTGGGAGAAGTGCAGTCTGAATGAAAGATGTTTTTCCTTTGGCCCGTCTGACTTTTCTTCTGGGCCTTTCATTTTGTCTCTAAGTTTCCTTTCCTTATAGCCTCACTTCCTCTGCCCCCCACATTTCTCCTCCTTGTAGCTAAATAGATGTCTCTAGAAGGGAAGCAAGATCGTCAAGGTGGACAGTAAACTGGAAATAGGAGCAACTGAAGGTGGAGAGACTGCTGGTGCCAACATCCCACTGGGAAGTCTCCTCTGTGAATAAACAGCTTGCCTGTGTGTGGCCAAAGGCTGCAGCTTAGGATGGGAGGACTTCTAGAAACCTGACCAGTGGACTTAGATGGGTTTTCTCCTCTCAAATCACAGTATTCCTGTGTCATCCAGCACAGACACTTAGATTCTTCTCCTCTGTTACAGAGCCAAAACCAGTCTCTTGTTCATCCTCCCTTGAAACTCATGAGGGGCAGTGAGGTACTTCATCCTGAATCCACAGTCTCAGACTAAACAGAAAAAACTGAGTTTCCGTGTGTGTGTGTGTGTGTGTGTGTGTGTGTGTGTGTGTGAAGGGTTCAAACCCAGGCCTTCCATGGAGCCCACAATGTCTCGGTGAGGCTCTAGGGCTGCACGCAACAGATGGGAGTTTGTGGGTAAGAACAGGAAGCTCCAGCTGGTCAAGGAAGGCTTTTCAGAGAGGCTTCCCTGAAGCCTCACCCCAATGGGAGGCCAAGATCCTGGAGTGGAGAGACAGTGCTTATGAGGGGACAGGCACAGGATGTCAGGGGACCGTGACCAGGTGGGCAGTGGATGGATGTCATTGAGTGGACTGTGTGACACCTTCTGTTCTGGGACTTCTGGGGAGGAGGACCTGATCTGCTCTCAGTGTCAGAAGAAGTCTTCCAGCAACAGCCTGGGAGAGGCAGAGGTTTCCAGAAACAGATGAGTTAGGGGGCTGTTAAACAATAGAAAGAAGGAAAAGCATTGAGTTCCTAGTTCTCATGCGGTGAGGAAATAACCTGTGGGACAGAAGCACACCTGGCCATGGCTGGATTCCCTCCAAGGGGTTCAGCCAGGCATCCTAACTCTCCTTCAACGTGGCATTAGGGTCACATGCATGACTGCAGGCTGAGGTGGGGCAGGGGCTTCAGGGAAGGGGCAGGTGGCACCCAGAGCAGAAAGAGGCCTTGGGGAGGGATGGGAGCAATCTTGGCCCGGCCCATGGGGAGGGGACATGAATCCCTGGGGAAGGGATAGGTCCAGGGATCGGCCAAGATATCTGGGCCCTGATGGGGCAGACGCAGTAATGGGCGGAGGCTGGAGGTGTTGGGGAGCTTCCTGGCCCAGAGGGGCAGCACCTTCGTCCAGGCCTGCGGGGGTGGGGAGGCACAGTGTGGTCCCCAACTTGAAGTGTGGCCACACATCCCACATCACCTGCAAAGGGGGCAGCGTGCCTGCCAGCACCCTCACACGTCAGGTCTAGAAGCAGGGACCCTGGGCCCCAGAGGCTCCTGAAGTTCCTGCCTCTGCTTTCTGGAAAGGGTCCTGCCAGAGCCAGGCAGCCTGGGGGCCACCACCTGGACACCCCAGGCCTGCCCTGAGACCCAATCTCTCTGCGCCCAGGAAACCCCAATACAATCTTTGACCAGATAGTTGCACAAAGAAAAGCCTACAGTGAACACAGCCTCGGGGGCACCGAAGGTCTCCCTGGCCCCTTGGAGGACAGGGCTCTCCAGGGACTCACAGGACAGGGTGGCAGCACACACAGGCCTGGAGGTTGCTGGGCCAAGGCCGCCCCACGTGTCTGCCCGGTGTGGAGCTCCACTCCAGTGCCGTGTGGACGACAGCCGCCCGCCTGCCCCTGTCACTCCCTGGCCTCCTCCTGGTGCCCTCGAGGGCCTTTCCCTGTGCGGCGGGGCTGCTGTACGTCTCTGGCTCCACATCCTCACAGGCCTGCCCTTTCTCATGACCCTGACGTGCCATGACCTACACTCCCCGCACGGCTTCTCCCCGGGCCCCTTCCGCGTCAGCTCCTGTCTCAGCAGCGTCATCCCTGAGTGGCACCTCGGTGGGCCCAGTGCATGTTTGTGGCAGATGATGTCATAGGTCCAAGGTTAGTCTCCGGTCGATTAGTTGTTTAGTGGACTCTGGGCTAAAGCACAGCTGTGTAAGGGCTGACCTTTGAGCGGGGCCGTGCATGGGGCAGGTGATGTCCTCGACCTGAGTTGTGCAGTGGGGGATCATGAGACACAATAGGGGCACATGGATGTTTAGTATGTGCACATATGCACATCTGCTGTATCAGTGCACACGTGTGTGTGTACACATACATATATGTGTGTGTGTGTACATGTCTGTGCACCAGGGTTGCAACATTGTGGTGAAATGTGCATGGAAGGGGATGCTCCACCCTGTGTTTTAGGAAACTTAACTTGTGGTCCTGTGCCTGTTGTTTATTCCGAGAAAATTCCACAGGGCAAGGAAGTGACAAGGTTCTGTCACATTCTCATCTTTATGATGACAGCCAGGAAATAAGCTAAATGTCTAAAGATGAACTGATACCTAAATATTAAGATGTGTCTTCTCAAAGGCATTTTATACATTTGAAATGTTAACCAAGAAAATGTTTATGTGGAAAAATTGGGAAAAAATACCGACTTCTTTGTTATGCTCACAGTTTAAATTAACATATGAAAATATCCCTGAAAAACAAAAATGACATGTTGTGGGGGAAGGGTTTAATGGGTGATATTTTTTCTAAGTTTCTTTACAGTTGTTATATCACTTTGACAATTAAAAACAAGAGGTCATTGGAAATACAAAGAGGTACAGGAAGATGGTACAGAGTTGACTTTTCCAGGGATAATCAGTGTGTTTTTCCTGCATCCTCAGGCTTTCAGCGGCTGTGGGGAAAATCCCACTGTTACAAGCGTCACTACTCCCAGGCCGAGGCCCCAATCATGTCTCTGCCCACAGCCTTTTCTCTCTTTCTTCCTTTTTAAACCACAAACCCAGTGGTTAAGGACTTAAATCGATAAGAATGGATAAGAACTTGGGCTTTGGAATTAGATGCACGTGTTTGAACCTGGCTCTGGGATTGGGGTAAATGTCTCCGCCTGCTGAGCCTAGGGTCTCCTTTGGGGGCATCAGGAGATGGTGAGTGGCCTGCTCTTGGGCGGTGCTCAGCAGAGCAAGACCGTCCTGGCAGCTGCTCCCACCAGCCGGGTGTCATAAATCCTACACTGATCCCCAGAAAGCATGGGGAGGAAGGTAGAACTCGGGTCTCTGAGCCCCGAGACGGAGGTGGGAACCCTGGTTCTGAGAGTCCCCAACAGTGGGACTCTGGGCCGTCACTGAGGGGCTCTGATGTTTCTCAGTGAAATGATGGGTCCCAGTGTCCCCGTGAAGACCGGCTGAGATCGTCACGTGACCTGACTGAGAGCCGTGAAGCGCTGTCCCAGCTGGCAGTGCCCTCGACCATCAGTAATCCTGACCCTGTGCTGGCGAGCCCCTCCCCGCCTCCTGCAGACCTGCCTGCCGGGGGCTGGGCTGGACTTGGGACTCGGGTCTTCAGAGGAGGAAACCGAGGCCCCGTGGGTCCCCCGAGGCCTCAGCCTCTGTGCTCCCGGCCCGCCCCCAGACAGGTCCCTGCTGTGTCCCCGTGCAGGGCCTCGCCCTCAAGTGAGCGCCCTCTCTGCTCTCTCCGTCTCAGGGCGCAGCGTGGATCCTGGCCTGGCCGGCCTGCTGGGGCGACAGGCGCCACACTCCAGACAGCCTTTCGTGGTCACCTTTTTCAGGGCGCGCCCCGGCCCCATCCGAGCCCCTCGGGCGGTGAGGCCCCTGAAGAGGAGGCCGCCGGAAAGAACCCACAAGCTGCCGCCCCCGAACAAGCTGCCGGGGATCTTCGGTGAGGTCGGGGACCCCAGGCGGGGGGCACAGAACCCTCCTGGCCTCAGTGGGGTCAGGCCAAAGGTCACCCCCCAGCCACCTTTCGGGACCCCGTTTGCCCCTACACCCTGGGGACCGGCCACGGCACTGTCTCCAGGGCTCTGAGCATCTGCCCTCGCTGCCCCTGCCGCCCCAGAGTCCCTTCTCTGCCCTCCCTGGCTCACCAGGCCCCGCCCGGGTCTCCTGGTGGCCCTCGGTACTGCCCCGGGTGCCCTGCAGGAGTCTGTGCAAAGGTCACCCCACCAGGCTGAGACCCTTCGGGATCCGGGCCCCCTGGTGCCCTCCTTTCCTTCATGGGGAGCTGGCCTTTGCTTGGCCTCAGTGGGAGCCACTTGTCCTGTGGAGTGGGCGTGGCTGGAGAGGTGGATGAGGTCGGGTGTCTCTGGGGGAAAGGAGGAGGGGCCAGCTGAGGGTCCCAGGCTGTTTATTGAACCACGGGGAGCCCACAGGCTGAAGGTCAGGGGAGGCTGGGCTGGGCGTGTGGTGACTGCGACCGTGGGGAGCCGTCTGCAGCCACTGAAGGTTCCTGAGCCGGGTCACGGCCCCAGCAGAGCTGCAGGGATGGGCTTCAGGAGACCGAATGCGTTAGTTTCCCATCACTCATGAATTCAACAGATGTGCCCATCAGGGTGTCCCCTGCCCTGGGAGCCCCCCGTGGTAGCTGCACAGAGCAGGAACCCCAGCAAAGACCTTGCCCCTTCTGTCCCCTGCAGACGACGTCCATGGCTCCCACGGCCGGCAGGTGTGCCGTCGGCACGAGCTCTATGTCAGCTTCCAGGACCTGGGCTGGCTGGTAATTCCTGACTTTCCTTCTTTCCTAAATGACAGCCCCCACCTTGAAGATGGCAAGTGTATGTCCAAGAGGAGGTAGAATCATGGGGGACTTTGATGTTCTTATGTTTTATTTTCCTCTGCGTTTTCCAAGTTCTCTAAAGGGAGAATGTGTTGCTTTTTGAAGTGAAAAGTGCTTTTGGGTAAAAACCATGAAACTGAAGACTGAATGAGTGAATCTCAGCCATAAAATGTCAGAGCTGCAGCAGGAAAGCGGAGGCCAGGGTGGGCAGTGACTCTGGCCTTTGCTGTGACTGGGGGCGGCCTGGGGAGGACGAAGCTGAGTGTCAGTGGCGCGTGAAGAGGACGGAGCTCGTGCCCAGCCCTGTCTGCTGAGGGTCTTCGGGTGGATGTCAGGCCTCTGGGGGACACTGCCCTGGGAGGGGCCCCAGGGTGGGTGGAGGGGCCCTGCGGCTGCGGGAGGGTGAGGGGCAGCCCTGAGTCGTGCTGTGACAGGTGCTGGACCGAGGGGCTGGGGAGGGGCACGCGGATGGGACTCACCTTCTCTCATTACCCTCCCCCAGGACTGGGTCATCGCCCCCCAAGGCTACTCAGCCTATTACTGTGACGGGGAGTGCTCCTTCCCGCTGGACTCCTGCATGAACGCCACCAACCACGCCATCCTGCAGTCCCTGGTCAGTACCGCGTCCTCCTGCCCGGATGCCTGGGGGAGGGGTGTGCGGGGGAGAGGGGCGCGTGCAGCCAGGAGGTGATGGCAGCCCTGCCGTGTCAGGGAGCTTTCTCTTCGCGGACACCTTCCTGCGTGCACGCGCAGGGAAACCCCACAGCCATACAGAAACTGGCCCCCACGTGGCCGCTCTATACACACTGCCCCCCACCCCCCGTCCCGGGCACCTGAACCCACGTGCAGCAGACTCTCGCTGACTCGTGTGCACACATTCACACGCGCACATGGGGGACGTGCACGTCCTGCTGGTGGCCAGACGCACAGCACGTGCGTGATAGGCGGGCATCCCATTCGGCTACCTGTGCGCCCGGAGCACACACAGGCACGTGTTCACTGGCGCTTTCAGCCTCCTGTGTGACACATGCCCTCGGGGTGGGGGTGGGTGACCCACGTGTGGGGTCTGCCCCCTCCTTGCGCGGGAGTCGCCGGGTGCCCGTGCCCTTCCGCCTTTGCCTTCCCCTCCCGTTCCTCTCCCGTTGGCTCTTTCTCCTGGGTCCCTCTCGGCTCTGTGTGTTTCTACAGATCTCATGGCTTGGGACGCCCCGGCGTCTGGGGTAACTTTAAGTGCTGAAAAAGTTTCTAACAGAACCATTGTTGCTGCTGCTTATTGCTAAGTGTTTTCAGTGGTTTCTTGTGCTGAGGCATCTTTCTGGAATGTTGCCCTGGACCCTGTAGTTAGAGGTTGCTCAAGGTGATGCCCCAGCGGGAGAGTAAACGAGTTAAAAACGCAGCTTGCAGCCCAGGGAAATGCCTCCTTCCCCAGTGGTCACATGGGCTTGCTGGACCCCCGGGAGCCGCCTTCCTTGGAGAAGCTCAGGGTGATGAGCCACGTGTGGGCTTCTCTCAGCCCCTGTGACGGGGGCACAGGGCGATGACGGCACTGCCCCTCCCAGGGCTGGTCCCCTGGCTCTGCAGAGCCTCACCCCTCAGCTCCTGGGGCTGTCAGTCAACAGGAGGGAGTGCTTGCTCTGTGCTGGGTGTCATGAAGGCAGTGGCTGCCCTCTGGGGAGACGGTCAGTGAACACGAGAAAGGAACCACCAAGACGATGGGTCCCGTGAGGAGGGGAAGCCTGGGGTGAGCTGGGTGGGCTCAGGGTCCACAGGGAGGCTGGCGTGGAGGGGAAGGGGATGGAGGGAGGCGAGGCTGAGGGTGGGCAGGGCCTCTCACACAGGGCCTGGGGGTCTCTTCAAAGGTGGCAGGTGATGGATTTAATCCCAGGTAAACTGAGAAGCTGGTGCAGGGTTTCAGAGAAGCAGTACCTGATCTAACTTACTCTCTGAAAGTATCTCTGGCGGCTGTGGGAGGATGGACTGTAGGAGGGGGGGTGGAGTGTGGAGGAGACAGGGAGGAATGAGGAACTGCTGTGGTCCCTACAGGAGGACCAGGTGGCCGGTGGGGTGAGAAGTGGGCCAGGCAGCGTGGACAGTAGAGGCAGGAGGGGAGGAGCCCAGGGCCTCCAGGTGAGGGCCAGCTCCTTAGGACGAGGCGGGGTGGGGGGCCCAGTGATGGCGCTGGATTGGAGGAGGGATTGGAGGAAATCAGTGGTTCTGCTTTGGCCCCCACTTGTGTGAGGCCCTGCTAGACCCCACGTGGGAAGTGGGGAGGGTGATGGATGTAAGTCTGGAGTCTCTGAATTTGAGAGACGTCGTCACACGTGGTCTCTGAGTCCTGAGAGCAGATGAGATTCTCTGGGGAGACCGTGGAGTCAGGAGGTGGACGAGGACCAGGCTCCTCCGTGGAGAGCCCCGGGCAGGATGAGGAGCGTTGGTGGGAGGGGAGGGGGCAGATGGGGGTTGGAGTGTCCGGGGGCTCCAGAGGAGGAAGCAGCTCCCTCCAGGCTCACCCCCTGTGTTCCCCATGCAGCAGCCAGGGAGCGGCACTAAAGCACAAATCTGACCACCTAGTTCATGGCCAAGAAGCTCCTCATCACATCCCTTATCCCTGGGAGGAAGTCTGAGCCCTTGGCCTGCGACGCAGGGCCCCTCCCTGGCCACCATGCCCACCTCCCTGACATCCCCGCAGCCCACGTCCCAGTGCCCTCACCTCCCTGCCTTTTCCCTGGGCCTCCTTGTCCACCCCGGGCCAGGCCAGCTCCTGCTCGCCCTGCAGCCTCGCCTCTGGGTCCTTCCCAGCCAGGGTCGGTCTCCAGCGCTCACGCTCCCAGAGCTCGGAGGGCTGCTGTGATCGTGGTACTGCTCTTGTGGGTCCTGCTCCTCCACTGGAATGTCCCCCCTGTTTCCCCTCCCCTCCCCAACCCCCTCCCCACTGAGGATGAGAGCAGGGACCATGTCTGGGACATTTCTATGTGCTCCACCTGAACAGGGTTGGCACAAGGCATGTGTCTGAGATATATGTGTATTGGAAGTGAGAAAACTGCCATTATACCCATTTGGCAGAGGAGAAAACTCAGGCCCACAGAGGCATGATTTTTCCCCAAGGATGCACAGTCAATAAGTAACAGAACCTCTGCTGTGGTCTCGCCTGTGGCTTAAAAGCGCACTGAATGGAATGGCACATCAGACTCCAGATCAATCTGTTTGGTGCAGATGGAACAAAAGGCCATCCTCTCTTTGTCACTCCCCTGGTGAAGCTCTGATCTAGGGTGGACGGGTCTAGAATGGTTGCACCCCGGTGGTGCCAACTCCTCTCTCCAGGGTCCCGACCCAGGAAAGGCCCTCCCGGGTTTCCAGCGACTTAGAGCCCCACAGCCGGCGCAGATGGGCAGTGCTGCCTGGTTCCTTTCCCGTGGGCCTTTGAAAGCCAAGCCCAGCCTCCCCATGTGGAGGTTGGGAAGTTGGGGAGCCGCACCCCCACAGCCCAATCTGGCTGGACATCCCCACAGAGGCCTCACCTTCCCCCCGGGGCCCTCAGAGAGCCTCTGGGTCCCAAGTCAGCCCCATGCCCAGCTGCCGGTCCTGGCAGCAGGCTGGCTCAGAGCTGGGGCTCCCGGGACAAGGCTGGGCTCTGGGGACCAGGGCCCAGGGCACCAGACAGGGGCCCCCATCAGACAGCTGCATCCAGGTCCTGCTCAGCGGCCTCCGTGAAGGCTGGCAGGTCCCCAGGGGTAGAAGCAGGTGCCTTTTTCCCTCCGGCCCCTGACAGGCTGGGGGGCTGCCTCGCGGGGCCGCCGTGTGGGGCCCCATTGCGGAGTCCAGTATGGACGGCAGCGCATTCTGCCGAGTCCGCGGATAAAAGTATTTTTGCAGAGGCTGCACCAGCTCACTCAGGCGGGCCGTTTTGGGGGTAGCGCTGTTTGAAGCAGGGCAGCAGGGTCCCCGCCGGGTCAGCCGTGCGACTGGGCAGGTGCCGCGGCCCCTGTGCCCTCGGTGGTCATCCGCCCAGAACAGTCCCTGCCTAGAAGTTGTTCCGAGGCGTGGAGGTGCTCTGAGAAACAACAGTGTCGGAGCCCCCAGGGGTGAGCCTGGAAGGCTGGGCGTTGCCAGGTGTCCCGGGGACCCTCGCCGGCTCTCAGTCCGGAGGGGCGGACGGACGGGAAGCAGCGCCCGGGACGCGGCGCGATCGGGGGCGTCGCCGCAGCGCAGGGACGAGCGAGGAGCCGCGGGGCCCCGGGCGCGGGGCTGCGGGAGCGCACGCAGGGGCGGGCGCACGCGCCGGGACCCCCGGGGCCGGGCGCGTCCCCTCGGAGGGCGGGGCCGTGGCCGGAGCCGGCGGGCGCCCGGGCCGGGGAAGGGGGGCGGGGCCGGGGCAGCGCCCGCGCCAGCGCCTGCCCGGCTGCGGGGGGAGACGGAGCCCGGGCGGCGGCGACGGGGGTCCCGGCAGGCGCCCGCGGTTCTCACGCCTCCGCCCGCCGCCCCCTCCCCGCCAGGCGCACCTGATGAAGCCGGACGCCGTCCCCAAGGCGTGCTGCGCGCCCACCAAGCTGAGCGCCACCTCCGTGCTCTACTACGACAGCAGCAATAACGTCATCCTGCGCAAGCACCGCAACATGGTGGTCCGGGCCTGCGGCTGCCACTGAGACCCCGCCCCGCCGGCCGCGCCGCCCCCGCCGGCTCAGGTCAGCCCTGCGCGGGGTGGGGTGCGGTGGGGTTAGCCCGGGGGCCGTCGCAGCTCAGGCGGGGCGGCAGGGAGGGCCCCCCTGCCCTGCCCACCTCCTGCCCTGCCCACCTCCTGCCAGGAGCTGGTCCTCTCCAGAACCCTCTGCCCCCTCCCCCTGGGGTGTGTGGTAGACTGTCCCACCCAACCCTGCTGGGCTGATGTGGGCTGCGGTCAACACAGAAGTTCCAAGTTCCATCTTAGGACCTGTCCTTGGCCATCCCTCACCGACTGTGTTGGACACGGGGCAGCCTGAGAGCACCTGGAGCCTGAGGCTGGCAGATGGACTTCGCCCCACTCAGCACGTGTCTGGGTGTGGGCAGCAGGGCTCTGCCCCTTCCCAGCACAACACTGGGTGTTTCTGGGGCACAGTCAGACAAGCACATGCTCTGGGTACGGTGTATTCGTGGATCCTAACTTGGCCTATGGGCAGTTAGCACATTAGAAAAGGAACTATGGGTCTCTTGCTTAAGGCTGAAACGGTTGGGGACATCTTCCCTCTCTGGACCTGCCCTCCTCCTGCCTGGGGAAGAGGTATGACCCCCAGAGAAGCAAGGAACCTTGAGGGCTTCCAGGTCCCTCCACCTCTCCACGTGGCGCTTCGCACTGAGACAAAGTGGAGTCTTAGCAGAAGCAAGGACGTGGCTGCAGTGGATGGCCCAGGCTGGCAGACAGCCCAGATGCCACCCCTGCCTATCCCCTTGCCCATGGCCATCAGTCCCGAACACGGGCGCTTCTTCCACTGACCCTGGACATGGCCTCAAGGCCATCAGCACGCAACTCCAGGCAGCCAGCAGCCATTCAGAGTCCAGTGCACTGCTTTCCCCTCCTGCCATGCCAAGGAGCGGTCCACTGCACCAGGCGTGGGGCGAGGGTGGGCACTTCGTCTGCTGGCATCCAGGAGGTTAAGAGCAGGCTGGTCACCCAAGTCTGTGTCACTCTGCGTGCCCAGGAGCCCCTTCCTGTTTCTTGAGGCCTGTGAGCCAAAGAAAAGGCCCCTGTCCCAAGGGAGAGACAGACAGGTAGCAATTAGACCGAGCTGGGTGGGGAGGTTCCCGGAAACCACTGTGCTCCTTGGAGCGGCCACTGGCAGTTGGAGTGTTTATTTGATTTCTGACTTGGTAAGCCTGTAATTTACCTGGTGGAGCAGACAGAGTCCAGCTGCCTGAACCCTGAAATACTGTGTCATTAAAAGCAGATCCTGGGCCCACCCCTACCCACAGGCACAGCCCAGGACGTGCATCCCTGGAATTCGCTCTGCGCCCTGAGGAGGGGCTCCAGGAGCACAGGTCTGGCAGCAGGGGTGGAGGCTGGAGCCTTGCTGCGGGACAGCTGCCCCTCCGCCTGGGCCTGGGAGGGACTCTGGGAGCCAGTGCACAGGAAGATACCCTCCCCGTGAGCTTGGGGCTTTGAGCTCAGGCTGACAGTGAGTGGACCAAGTACCTGCCCAAATGTCAGGAGACCTGTATTCTGGCTCCAGTTCAGCCACTGACCTGCCTTATATCTGGGCAAATGCCCTTCCTGATTCAGGCTTGTGTCCCGTCTTTGACATGAAGACATACATAGGACTCTCACATCTCCAAAAGGCCCGAGAATGCGCCTGCCACTCTGGCCCTCTCCTCTCACAGAGCCAAGACACAGCCTAAGTGTCCAGCTGTCCTAGGACTCGAAACCTGCCTGTTGCAAGGCCCTAATTCAGAGCTCTCTCCTCCCAACTTCAAGGACAGCGGAGGCTTGGAAACCTTTGACAAATGTCCGTTAGGTTTCTTCAGTGCCTAAGCACATAGCCAGGCATGGTTTGGGGCGCCAGGAAAGTTTGTGAAGTGGATGTTTTGAAGATGTAGCCTGCCCTGCCCATCGGAGGTGCAGAACATAAGGAACACACGGATTGTGAAACGACTCCCTTTTCGTGCAATAAAGCCAAAAGGGCAGCGTCGTGGCCTTCCTGACACTTCTAGCACCTTTAGCCATCCAGGTGGCCACCAAATGAATGCAAACAGAAAAGGCTTTAGAGAAGGGAGATAAGGACAGAAAGCTGGTGTTTATCTGGCTGCCCTTGGCAGTCCGGGTCACAGTCAAGGCTGCACATGAGAAGCATAAATAAGGGCGGTCACCTCAGGTCCACTGGCCGCACAGCACACACTGACGGGGAGGGCAGGTGCAGAGGAACAGCAGCCCCCGGGGCCACGCCGTGGGGGGCACACTGCTCTGTCTGCCTTACCCCAGTGCACGTCTTCACAACCGCAGCGTGATCCCGGCCCAGATGCCAGCTCACTGCGTGAAGCCCTATTCTTGTGTGTCTCTATGTAGGGAAGTGGGTGACATGCGTCAAGAAATTCCCTATAATTTCATAGGACAGGAGGCTGTGACAGGAGTGGGTGGGTTCTGTAGCCAGCACACCTGCTGGCAACAAGTCCTGGCTTTGCCTCTTGTTGATCTGACCATGCTGTGTATTTGGGAGCTGGCTCCTTCCTCTATAGAACGAGCTACTGGTTCTGCCCTGGCAAGGCGAGCGTGGGGGTCGGGTCTGTCTGGAGCACTTGGCATGGTGTCTGCACACGTGTGCTGAATGAATGGCATTTTTAGTGGCCTTATTTTAAGTGAATTTGCAAATTTGGGCCTCTCATGTGTGTGCCTTCCTATTAAAAACTGTTCCTCCCAGGATGTGCCCTTGGAGGTGCTGCTGTATTTATTTCAAAGCTGTGCTTTTCCTAAAAAATAAAAACTTGGTGATCTCCTGGGATGAGGTCTGGACTTGTACCCTCCCCTCCGTGTGGAGGGGTCCGGCCGGCAGGGAGCACGAGGCGGCACTGCGCCCCGCCCCTCCCACGGCCCTGCTCGTGAGGGCCCCCAGGGAAGTTTCCGGGGTTTCTCTTCTTACTGGGAAGACGTGAGCAAATATTTGGCCCTCTTTTTTTTTTTTTTTTTTGGCCCTCTTTTAATAAAAACAAAAACGTTTTTCTCACTTAAAATATTACACGTTTGTCGGGGACACCCTTGAAAGTAAAAAACAGAATACAGACACACAATCTCACCACGTGGAGACAACCATTGTTAATAATTCCTTCCCGTCTTCTTCCCTTGGCACATAGCTATCTGTCTTTTTACAGAATATATGGGTATTTTACAAAGTTAGGATCGTGCCCTGTGCACTGCTTGGTGATCTGAATTATTCAGTCAATGACGTATTTTGAACATTTCTGTTATTAAATATTCTTTGGGAATATAACTTGCAGTAGCATTCCATCCCTTGACTTCTGCCTTAGTTTTGTCACTTACAAACCAGGGCTCACTGTTCCTTCCCCGGAGGGCAGGCGTGGGGCCCCGACCCTACCACCTGCAGCTGTGGCCCAGCATCGGGAAGGCAGGGAGCCGGGGCATGGCCACCGGGCTGGCCGTTAGCCCAGAAAACCTGGACCAGGCACCTCAGCTGAGGCTCGGTCACCTGTACAGGGATCCTGGGTAATTATCATGGGGAAGTTTCTAGGGAAGCCCTTGCACAGGACAGGGTGAGCCATTGCCACCTGATGGTTCCCCCCAAGCAGCCTCTCTGGCCAGTCTGCTGGTCCCACCTCCCAGGGCAATCAGGGAAGCACGGGGACAAAGTGCCCCCACCCCCACCCTCCCCTTGTTTCACAAGGCTTCGTGACCAGTCCTCCCTCCTGGGGCCTCAGGCCAGTCTGCTCCCCATCCCCATGTCATCCTCAGGGCCAGCCATGCTGAGTCTGAGAACGTCACACCCATCCCTGTCTCTGGACATCACACCAGCCCCGAGTGGCTGGCATTCTCCTGGCCTCACTGCTGCCTGTTCTGACAGCCACAGCTGACCACCAGTGAGAGGGACACCTCTGTTTCGTAGTGAGGGCCCCAGCCAGGAACACTGCAGCAGTGAATCCCAGCCAGGGGAGCCGGCCCCAGCCAGCCAAAGGGGACGAAGCCCCACCTGAAGGCAGAGAGCCAGGCTGGCATCCATCCCTCTGCAGGAACTGGCCTGGGGGTACTGGGGTCAGGGGCCAGCAGGCTGTCCTACCTGCCACCCCCCCCCACCCTCGACTCAACCCACAATGAGAACACAGGCTGAGAGAACCAGCCCAGCCCAGCTGTTTCTGAATGCTGAGATTTGATGCAGACAGCCGCCGGCAGGCGGCAGGGGAGCAGGGGCCAGCCCTGGAAGAGGTCCCCGGTGCCTGATGGGGCCCAGACTCAGCACATGCCAGTTGCTGTGAGGCGGCCGGGCTGGCCAAAGACTGGTGTCGGGTGAGAGGCCAGGCTAGAGCAGGCGACAAAGCTGAGTTTGTGGCACCAGAGTTCAATTTCCAGGTGGGACTAGGGCGGGGCAGGGACCACCTCGGGCTTCTTATGTCTCCCCAGCACCAAGCACAGGGCCTGGCAGAAGAAGGGCCCTGGACCCTGCCGTAATACAATTGACTGTTGGTTCAACAAATGAACAATGGGTGAACCAGTCGCTGAAACTGACTACGGTGCCTGTCAGACTCACGTCCAGCACGTGCGAGGGCAGGAACGGAGCCTGGCTCACCCACCTCGCCTGCCTGGCAGCAGGGGAGAGAGAGAAGACAGAGGCACTTCTGCAGCAGCTTGCCCTCTGCTGCCCTGCAGGGGTCTGACAAGGGTGTGCCTTCAGGGCCAGCCTGGAGGGGAGGGAAGCAGCGTGGGAGGTGCTAGAGTCTGCCATCTGTTGCAGCAGGACAGGTCAGTCACAGCTGCAACCTCTGAAAACACCTGGGACCCGGCTGCAGGGCAGCAGTGCGAGAACTAGGGTTCCTTTTACCAGAAGACGCATCCAGGATCCACACACTGGGCCCAGGAGAGGCCACGCACAGCCGTCCAAGGTGGGGAGGCGGCAGGTGGGCCCACAGCCACACCTGGGGAAGAGCCGGAGGAGGCCTAGGCTGTGCCTGCAGAGGAGCTGCCCCCACGCTGATCCCGAGGAAGGGCCAGGACACAAAGCCCCGCTTGTGGCAAACGGGACACCTCAGGTGCCGGTTCCCGGGCTGACAGCTCCGCCTCTCACACGTACTCCCCACAGTCAGAGATGATCACCTTCTGCTTGGGCTTCCCGTCCTTGCTGCCCTGGGCCTTTGCAGACAGAACAGAAGAGTAGGAATCGGAGGGAGGGAGGGTGGAGATTAAAGGGCGGCTCAGGGATACCCACCCCTGCCCACCCCCACCCCAGCACCAGCCGCCGTGGCCTCTCTCCAGGCCCCTGACCCCCTGCTCCTGCTCTCCCACATGGCTGTGCTCCAGGAGCCCGGGTGGCCGCCCACCTCAATCTGCTGCAAGACGTCCAGGGCTTCCGTGACCTCCCCGAACACCTCGTGCTTGCCATCCAGCCAATCCGTCTTGTCACGCGTCAGGAAGAACTGGGAGTCGTTGGTATTTGGGCCGGAGTTGGCCATGGAGAGCAGGCCTGGGGGAGAGAATGGCCACGTCGGCTCCCTCCACCCTGCTCCCGGCCCTCGGGCCGTCTGGTGGTAGCGGGAGGAGTGTAGGTGCCGCTGGGATGTCTGTGTACACTGTTGTCAGCCTTTGAGTCATGCAAGCTCCGACTCTGGTACGTACAGGGTCTTGGATGCCTTGTCTTCCACTCAGCTGACAGTCAGTGAAATGCTAAATGAGCATGGTTGTTTCAATCATTTTATACTGGTTTATCCTTTCATTAATTCATTCAACAAATACTTGTTACTTCATAACCAGGCACCTGTTGAACCCTGGGGACACTGATCCCAGCCCTGGTGGAGTCCACAGTCTAGTGGAAAAGAGTCACTTACAAGTTAATTGTTGATTCATCTCAGGAATGCAAGCTTGGCTTAATATCCAAAAACCAATGTAATAAACCATATCAATAGAATAAAGGACAAAACCACATAATAACCTCAATAGATGCAGAAAAAGATCCAACACTTTTTCATGATAAAACTTCCAACAAACTAGGACTAAAAGGAACTTCCTCCATCTGATAAAGGGGATCTACAAAAAAACATAGTTTTCCAATTCTAGGTATATACTCAAGAGAAATAAAAACATATGTCCACACAAAAACCTGTATATGAAGAGCCAAAAAATAGAGACAACCCAATGTCCATCAAGTTGAATAAATTGTGGTACATCCATACAGTGGAATATTAATTGGCAATAAAAGAAGAATGAAATACTGATACATGCTATATTGTAGATGAACATTTTAAAAACATTATGCTAAGTGAAAGAAGCCAGTCACAAAAGCCTGCAATTGTATGATTCTACTTATATTAAATGTCCAGAACAGGCAAATTCACAGTGATAGAAAGTAGATTAGTGTTTGCCTAGGGCTGGGGGACAAGGGGATTGGGGAATGACTGCCAAAAGGTGTGGGGTTTCTTTTTGGGGGTGATGAAAACGTTCTAAAATTATATGTGGTGATGGCCCCCTAACTATGAGAATTCATTAGAAACCATTGAAATGTATACTTTATTTTTATTTTTTGGCCACGGCATGTGGGATCTTAGTTCCCCGACCAGGGATCGAACCCATGCCCCCTCCACTGGGAGTGCAGGGTCTTAACCACTGGACCACCAGGGAAGTCCCGAAATCTATACTTTAAATGTGTGAACTGAATGGTATGTGAATTCTATCTCAATGAAACGGTTAAAAAAAAAAAAGATGATTATGCTCTGAAATAGCGAAGCCTAGTGGCAGAGATGTTTGCTCGGCAAATGAGAGCACAAAAGACAGTCACCTCAGACACACACACACTGGTGACAGTGCCCCGGGAAGTGACACCTGAGGTTAGTCTGAAAGGCCCAGGTTCGGCAGGGGCTGAGGGAGTGCAGCACGGGGAGCTGCAGCTCATGGGTGGCAGCAAGACATCCCATCCCTCCCGGGTGAGCCTCTGGAACACGCGCTCCCTTCAGAGGCGGACTGTGTCCCACTCTACCTTCCGGCCGGAGTTGATCAGGGAGCCTAGCACATAATGGGCTGGCCTGTGAATGTCTGTTTTAAATATTTAAATCTTCAGATATTTACTGCAGGTTTACTGTGTGTCAGACGCTCTTCCAGAATACAATGGTGAATTAAAAAGACTACATCCTGCCCTCGCGAGGCTGACATTCTCAGGAGAAATAAGATAATAAATAAGTAAAAGAGTAAATTTGCAATATGACTTCAGGTAATCAGTGTGTGAAGACACATGGAGCTGATTAAAAAGAAGAGCGAGGTGGTAGGAAAGTCCGTTTTAGAGAGAGAGGGCAGGGCAGGCCTCTTGGGCTAGATGACCGGGCGGAGGTGAGGGTGAAGCCTGAGGGCGCTGCAGGAAGAAGCCTCCAGGAGGGGAGCCGGTGCGCGCCAGGGCCCTGCGGGGAGTGAGCGCGGGTGTTTGAGGAGCAGCCAGACTGCCGGGGGGGGGGGGGGGGGGGTGGGGGGGGGGGTGGGCGCAGAGGGCAAGCAGCACAGCCCATGAGCTTGCAGAGGGGCTAGGACCCAGGTCAGCCGGCCTGCAGGACCGCATCCTACACAAGATGCGACCGAGGGAGGGTTGTCAGCAGGAGAGCCATGTGACGAGAATTCTTCAGAAGGACCACTCTGACCATGTCGCAGAGATTAGACTATGAGGGGGAGGAGGGAAAGAGTGGGAAGAGGGAGACGAGCTCGGGGATGTTGGTGGAGGAAGGTGAAGAGCAGCTGGACCAGGAGGGGAACCGAAGACAGATGGTCCTGCTGTTCAGGTGACAGAGGAGGGGGGCAAGGATGAGTCCTAAGCGTCTGACCAAGCAGCTGGGTGGGTGGCAGCGTTGTTGACTGAAACAGGGGAGACGGGGAGGAAGCGCTTGGGGGTGAAGAGCAAGAGCTCTTTGGGCACGTGAGGGCTGCGACCCCGCTGGGATGTCCAGGGAAGGCTCAGGGGGAAGCAGCATGGAGGCTTACATGGGGGCAGGATGAATGCAGCAGACATGATGGAAAGCCCCAGACAGGACAGGACTGGCTAGGGCAGCGGTTCTAAATAGGGCAATGCTGCCCCCTCGAGGCTATTTGGAAAGTTCAAGGTATGGTTTTGGTTATCAGTGATACTGGGGAGGAAGCAGGGGTGTCCTGCTACATCCCACCTAATGAAGAATTATTCTAAATCCTCTCAGACATCCCATGCCCAGACAAACATTCATGCAGATGACAAAAATCTGTTTATAATGATGTGAGCCTAGAACCTAAGTCCATTTTACATGTAAACCCAAAGATTTATTGATTACGTCAATGTTTTTCAGAAATAGACCTACCACATAAACGGAGGGAATATTCAATTTCTTCTCGTTCAGAATATTACGAAGAGATCTTCACTGTTTCAGAAAATCACACTGCCGTGACTCTGGCGACATGATGCACCCATGTCAGTCAGTCCACGTTGCTAACCTGCTCCAGGCGGAGGTGCATGTGTTTAAATGTTCCATACACACAGTTGTGTCCAAGCATCTAAATACTGAAATGCGTATTATTTTATTCTAAATTACTTTCCTTTATGTTACAATACTAGTTTTAAAAATTACATATTGGCAGGATATATCAGCTGTGACTTTCATCTCAGCACATGGTAAAATATCAGTTCTTTGAGGTGGGCACAAGGTTAATAGGTTAAGAACAATTAAGTAAAGACAGTGTAGACAGAGAAGAAAAACCAGGGCTGAGCTTTGAGTCCCTCTCACAACTTGGAGGTGCGGAGGAGGGCAGGAAAAGAGACTGAGGAGAAGCAGCCAATGAGACGCAAAGAAAACGGAAGAGGAGGTGTTCTGCCAGGGGTTCGGGAAGGACAAGATTCATAGTATCAAGTGCTACTGGGAGGTGGGAGACGAGGGCCAGAGGCTTGGCTGCTGGCAAGACGGAGGCTGTTGGCATCTTTAACAAGAGCATGGTGTGGTGGGGAAGAAAGCCTCACTGGAGGGGCTGAGGAAAGGAACAGAGGACACGCGTCTACACAGCTCTTAAGGAGTTTTGCTAAAAAGGTACCAACGAGTTAGAGTGGCAGCTGGAGGGGGATCACAGGGTCAAGGGAGAGTTTCTTTATTTCTGTAACGGCTGCAGCACTGCAGCACGAGGAGGGGTGGAGGATGCGGCAGAGGGAGGGGCGGGCCCAGGGTCCGACGGGAACTGAGAGGGGCAACAGGACAGATCTTTCTGATTGTTTCTATTGCTCAGCGAGATAAGAAGCAAGATGGTTAGCTGGGAGGGAGGGTGGAGGGGGCAATGCTGGGGCCCGAGGAACGAGCAAAAGGAGGGTTTTCTTCTCAGACCGTGGATGAGGATGAACCAGCGATCTGGGAGGACGGCTGGGCTGCACTCAAGGTGCCCTCAAGACCTGCACTCCTCTAAGCTCCGTCATGGTGGCGTCTGCGCCTCTGACTAGCAGTAACCCTCACGAGGTCTTCTGCAAAAATACGTGCTCGATTGCGTGTACTCCCCTTCACCAAAATCACATGTATACTGACCTTCCCCCTATCCCTCCGGAGCAGCTTCTCAGAGCTGTCTGAAATGCTGTCTCCCAGGCTATAGTCCTCATTTTGCCCCAAATAAAACTTAAGTCACACACACACACACACACAAAAGACCTGTGCTCCTCAACCAGAAGGGGGTCAGGTGGACGGGTGTGTGCTTTTCTCTAGTAGAGAGTTTTGTACCAGGTGAGCAGGAGAGAGCGAGAGAAAGGCAGTGGGGCTGGAAGACAGGAGTGAGGGACGCACAGCTGGTGATGGAGGCTGGGATACAAGGAGGCAAACAGCAAATGGCGGTGTGTGTGGGTGGGGGGCGCGGGGCGGGGGTGGACCGCGACCGTGTGAGCAGAGGATGCACTTCAAGTATAAATCCCTTGGAAAGGACATTACTGTGACCACAATGAAACCTGGATATGCATTGTAGGTGACAGTACTGTATCAGTGTGAATTTTCTGCTTTTGATAACTGTATATTGTGGGAATACTAAAAATGCCCCTGTTCTTAGGAAATAACACACTGAAGTATTTAGCAGTGAAGGTGCACGAGGTCTCTGACTTACTCTCAAATGGCTCCCCTCAAACAGACATTGTCTACAAGTATATACAGAAAGAGACTAGAATAAGTGGGGAATGATGGTCACCAGTAAACAACTGGTGAATGTGGGTGAAAGGCATATAAAGGTTTATGGGCGGGGACTCCTTGTTCTGTTCTTGTAAATTTTCTGTAAACTTGAAATTACGTAAAATAAAAAGTTACAAAAACAATAACAGCACACCACCATAGCAGCAGGACCAGGCTACATGCCTCTTCCTCTTAAAAGGAGGCAAGCGTGAACTTGGGTAAGCCAAAATAAAAAACAAAAAACCCTTTAGAAGCCTAAAGCTCTAGCCAGGCGGAACACCTCTCCTCTGTTCACTGCATGGGGGTCTGGAGGAGACCAGAACCACAGCCCGTCACTCCCCCGTGCCGCCGTCCTGCCCCAGCCCTGCTCACCGATCACCACCCACCAGTGGGGTCCTACCTGGTCCCGTGTATGTGAGGATAAAGTTTTCATCGTCAAACTTCTTCCCGTAGATGGACTTGCCCCCGGTGCCATTGTGGTTGGTGAAATTGCCACTCTGGCACATGAACTGGGGGATGATGCGGTGGAAGCTGCTGCCCTTGAACCCAAAGCCCTTCTCGTGGGTGCACAGGCGGCGGAAATTCTCTGGGGCAGAGAAAGGAAAAGGTGCCCGGGTTAAAAATATCTAACTGAATAGTTAAACCTCCAGCTCCCAGAATCTAAGAGAGTATATATTACCTTCACTTGAAGTAAATGTTTACTAGTGGTATAGCACACAAAGAGACTGAACAGACAGTCCAGAAACAGACCAAGGTACATACAGAAATTCAGTATTTCATAAAAATTGGCATCTTAAAATTGTTGGGGCAAAAATGGACATTTCCCAAAATGGTGCTGGGACAAATGAACAAAAACTTGAAAAAAGGTGAAGTTGGATTCACAACTTACCTCATTGCAAGATTAAACTCCAATGGATCAGATATGTAAATGTAAAGAAAAAAAATTAATCACTAGTACTAGAGGACAGCATAGGTTGAATTCTTCTACAGCCTGGGTATAAGGAAAGACTTTCCAACTATGACTGAAAATCCAAGTGCAATTAAAAAAAAAAACTTCAACAACTTTTGCATTGCAAAAAAAACCATAAGCAAAGTAAAAACAACAACAAAATAACAAACTGGGAGAAATATTCATTGGCAACATATATCAGAATATCTAATATCCCTAATATATGAAGAACTCTTAAAAACTAGAAGGAAAAAAGGATCAAATCTAACAGAAAAAGTGGCAAAA
The DNA here is from genome assembly GCF_030028045.1 of Hippopotamus amphibius kiboko. Taxonomy (NCBI): domain Eukaryota; kingdom Metazoa; phylum Chordata; class Mammalia; order Artiodactyla; family Hippopotamidae; genus Hippopotamus; species Hippopotamus amphibius. The sequence goes on from NC_080186.1 coordinate 31,604,088, forward strand.
GACATATAACAAAAAAACCGTTCCCCAAAAATAATTTTTTAAAGTCATTAAATATATAAAAAGATATTCTTCGACAATCATAAGAAAAACGTAAATTAAAACTATCAATACTTTGAGACTCTATTTCTCACCTATCAGACTGGCAAAAATTCAAAAACTTAAAAACACAGTCTGTGAGTGAAGCTAGGGAAACAGGTATTCCCACACATTACTAGAGGGAATGCAAAATGATACCTCCTTGGAGGAGAATTTCGCAATACCTAACAAAACTACCTGTGCATTTACCCTTTGACCCAGTAACTCTACTGCTAGGAATGACCCTGAAGATATACCTCCAAGGATATGAAATCCACACCCACAGTGTAGCATTATTTGTAACTGCAATATAATGGAAACAACCTAAATGCCCACACACAAGAATCTTGTTGAATAAACTATGATATGTCCACCCTGTGAAGTGTAATGAACAAGAATAGGAGATCTCTACAAACTGATATGGAGTGATGTTCAGGATATGTTTTAGTGAAAAAAGTAAAGTGCAAAAGAGAATACACAATATGCTAGATGTTGTGAAAGAATGGAGGAAATAAAGAAATATTCCTGGGACTTCCCTGGTGGCGCAGTGGTTAAGAACCTGCCTGCCAATGCAGGGGACACGGGTTTGATCCCCAATCCGGGAAGATCCCACATGCCACAGAGCAACTAAGCCTGTGTGCCACAACTACTGAGCCTGCACTCTAGAGCCTGCAAGCCACAACTACTGAAGCCCGCGGGCTTAGAGCCTGTGCTTCACAACAAGAGAAGCCACCGCGCTGAGAAGCCCGCACACCACAACGAAGAGTAGCCCCAGCTCTCCGCAACTAGAGAAAGCCTGAGTGCAGCAATGAAGACCCTATGCAACCAAAAATGAAATAAATAATAAAGAAATATTTTTTTAAAAAGAGAAATATTCCTATATCAGTTCATTTTTGCTAAAGGAAACAAAAGGAGGAGTGACCAGGAACTAATGAAATTGGTTACTCATAGCAGGTGGGTGGGAGTAAGGACAGAGGGAGCGGGGAAGGAGTAACACATTCCACATGCACCTCTTGCTATAGTTTTGCCTTTTGGAGCCTGTCAGTGTTTAGTCAAAAAATAAAACGAAATCAATAAGGCTGGGGGCGGGGGTGGGGGGTGGAACCCCTAAAATGGAATACAAAGAGAAACAAATGAGAACTTACGTTAAATGGATAACGTAACCATACAGAAGGAAAAAAAGGAATCTAAGGACTTTTGAACACAGTATTTGGGCTCTTTACAGACTAAAGAAAAAGAAGGGCAAAAAAAAATTGTTTGTTGGTAGTGGTACAATTGTAGCAATTCTGAAACTATTTTGTACTGTAGGATTGAGCAGATACATGAATAGACTGATGTTATTGGGAGCCAAGGCTCTCATTGTGGGAGAAAGGAGATATAAATATGTAGTATTAAGCAGAAATTAGAGTATCAATATGAACTCATGATTTAAAGATACACACCCACACACCTCCTACTGCTGAAAGGGCCTAAGATCAATGACACCCCAGAAGCAGTGTACCTGCCCAGAATCCAGATCGTGATTTATAATTATTATTTCCTACTAAAAGGAACAGGAGCTTCTTAGAGAAATGGCTGATTCCAGGGTCAGAGCAGAGAGAGTACAAGATGAGCCCAGATCTTCTTATTGTGCCAGAAAAGAAGGAAATGCTTGAAAAATGATGGTGACTGTCAAATGGAAATGATATAGGAGCAGGCTTGAGGGGGCTCCTGATGGCCAAACTTAGGACAGTCTGAGCAACTGACAAGTGAGTGATTGTAATGGAGCAGAACACACTGAATGAAAAGACTCAGGAGTCCACACTACCATATGAACTACTCACACAGCAAAGGCGGAGGGAAGAAGAGAAAGCTCTTATTCATAGCAGAATGCAAACTAGAATGAATGTAGAAATGCTAATTTTTTTTCATCTAGAGAGAGCAATAGTTAGAAAATTACCACCACGGTAATAATTGACTTAGTCTAGAATCAAAAAAAGAATACTAAAAATCACTGAATGAAAAGTCTTAAAGTGTCTCCCTAAAAGTCACTTGTCAATTACAAAGGGGAATAAAAGTACCTTGTGAGTGGGAAAAACTGGCAGACACAACCTTAACCAAGTAACCCTCACCAATAATGGAAAAACCACCATTAGTGACATGGAGACAGACATCTCACTTCTGGAGTACTGCAAAGAATGCCCAAGAGAACCTGAATCTAATCATGAGGGAGCAAACTCAAAGGAGGAACATTCTATAAAACAGCTGGCCTGGAGTCTTCAAAAATGACAATGTCATAAAAGACAAAGGCTAAGGAACAGTTACAGATTAAAGGAAATAAACGGACACAACAAAAACAATGCATGATTCTGGATTGGGGGAGAACGATTTCTGTGAAGGACAGTATTAGGATATCAGAAATGATATCCTGTGAGGATAGCCCTAAATGAGTCATCGTTATTGAGTGCTATGTCCCTGGGGGCCTAGGAACCAAGAGGTAGAAGCAGGAGTGGCCCCGGTTACCATCACTCCTACTTTTCATCCCTGAAACTCGAGGCTCTATGGATCTAGAGGTTCTGGCCCCCAGAGGGCACACCTTCAGCAGTGGAGACAACCAGAATCCCACTCCACTTTAAGCTATGCTGCTGCGTGATCACTTTAGGCCCCATGTGCCAGGAGACAAGCAGGTAAGAAAAGGAGTCATCATCTTGGTGAGATGCTTGACCTTGGTCTTCAGGAGGTAGGTTTGCTGTTACACAATAGGGCTGGTCAGAGTATGTTTGGGGGACCCACGGGGCCAATCTTGATGGGCAGCAGTGGCCTTGGAAGGGCACAATGACCAGAGCGCAAATCCCCTTGGATGAAGGTCTAGGTCACCTCATCAGGTAAGCCATGTAGACAAGCAGAGAAGCCAGCTGAGGTACGGGTGAGAGGAATCTGGAATAAAGTAGGGGAGGGAGATGACAAGCATCGTTTCTGTTCTGAGACCAATAGCAGCAAAGGGATTATAGTTCCATTAACAGTCCTCTAGAAATTTCCCCAGAAAAGAGACCAACCAGTCCTGGAGGAGCTGTCCCCAGGTGAAGGAAGCGGATCTGAGTGGTGTGAGGGGTGGTCTGCAGGTCTGCAGTGGATGCTGCAGTTAAGCCCACAGATCTTTTCCAAGACCGAGACCCTCACTCCCTCACCTCCCAGGAGTGTCAGAGGCTACCAGCCCCAGGATGGGTCCCATCCAGGAAGTACCCTTGGCCACAGAGAGCTGCCTCACCACTGCTGGGAATCAGCCAGAATTCACGACTGGTCCATGTGAGGGTACAGAAGCCTTGGCCCCTGGCCTCAGTTCAGAGCTGGACATTCTGAAGGGATATCCAAGTTCCCAAACTCTCCCTGGGATCAGCGGAGGTCTCTGTGTGACTGCAAGGCTGTTCAGTTACTCTCTTCGCCCGCTCTGCTCCCCTCACTCTCTTACAGATGTTGAACACTCCCCAATAAACTGCCTGCATTCAACTCTCCATGAGTCTATTTCCCAGAAGAACTGACCTAAAACAGCCAAAAACCAAGAAAAATCAAGTAGCAGTGACAGGAATACATTTTTTAGAGGTACGGCAATAAAAGTCAAAATAATCACCTAAAAGAAAAGAATGTTGCCTCTGGCGCAGCAGAAAAATTATGATGATGGGGGAGCAGAAGAATGTCATGTTTTGTAACAAACTCCAAAGAACAATTTTCTTTGAATGGTATGCAATTATGACGTTGATAAACATTTAAAAAAAAAAAAAGAAAAAGCTAGATTGAAACAAACAAAAAAAGGATTATGGGTAGAAAGAGTAATTATGAGTATGAAAGAAAATAGGCAACGCACAACTGTCAATACCCAGTTACCTCTGGGAGATGGGCTGGAGATGGTGAGGAGACACATTTTAACTTCTAATTTATAACCTTAAAAATAGTAAATTTCCAGGGAAGAAACCTGGCAGAGATCTCCTTAACCAAGTGGTCAAGTACTTCCTCATATGATGCACTGACAAGGAAACAACATTCTTCTGCGGTATTCCTGCCAAAACACAATCTAAATCTAATCATGCGGAAGTACCAGGCAGAAACAAACCGAGAAACAATCTTAAAGACAACTGGCCTGTCTCTTCAAAGATGTCAAGATCAAAAAAGATGGTAAAAAACAGAGAAACTGTTACAAATAAAAGGAGACTAAAGAGACTCTCTCACTTAATGCAATGTATGAATCATTGTCAGGGAAGAAAAATTGTTAAAATTACTACAAAGAACAATATGGGGATAAGTGATGAAATCTGAATATGACCTCAAGATTAGCTGACAGTGTTGTACCAATGTTAAATTTCCTGATTTTGATAGCTGTACTATGATTATGTAAGGGAATATTCTTGTTCTTAGGGGATTCATACTGAAGAATCTAGGAGTCAAGGGGCACGATATACGTCTTCAACTTCCTCTCAACTGGTATAGGGGATAAAGAAATACACGTATGTATGTATGTATATAAACAAAATGATACAGCATAAGGGCAAAAAAGTAACTTGATCAATAGTTAAAGGATATGTGGGAGTTCCTTGTACTATTCTTATAGAATTCTTATTCTATGTAATCTGTAAATTTGAAAATATATCAAAACAAAATTATAGGGACTTCCTTGGTAGCACAGTGGTTAAGAATCCGCCTGCCAATGCAGGCGACCCAGGTTCGATCCCCGGTCTGGGAAGATCCCACATGCCTCAGAGCAACTACGCCTGTGTGCCACAACTACTGAGCCTGCGCTCTAGAGCCCGTGCTCCGCAACAAGAAAAGCCACCTGAATGAGAAATCTGCGCACTGCAACGAAGAGTATCCCCTGCTTACCGCAGAGAGAGAAAGCCCATGTGCAGCAATGAAGACCCAATGCAGCCAATAAATAAATACATTAATTGTTTAAAAAAATTATTAAAAAAAAACAATAAAACCAAATGAGAAACTAATTAAAACAAATCACAAAGCTTTCAACTGCTTACCCTTTCTAACAGTCCTAAGCCTTTAAAGAGTTTCAAAAATGCCTGTTCTGGGAGTTCCCTGGTGGTCCAGTGGTTAGGACTCCACGCTTTCACTGTAGGGGGCACGGGTTCAATCCCTGACCGGGGAACTAAAATCTCACAAGTCACATGGTGCAGCCAAAAAACACCAAAACACAAACAACAAAAAAACCCTGTCCTGCCTCACTTGTTACTAGATACTGGGATCCAAGATGCCTCAGATAGACTCAGGTAGAAACAGTCAAGGGCCCAGGAATCCAGGCAGCTTCCTCAGCTGCCAGCTTGCGGCCACCCTGACCGCAGTCCTGCTCACCTGCAGTCATGAGAACAACGTCTGAACGCAGGAGCACCTGGATGCGGCCGGCTGGCTTGTTCCCGATCTTGATGTCCATGTACACCTGAGGGTTTGACCGGGCCTTTTTAACAGCGGGCTCTCCCTAGACGCAGGAGAAATGGGCAGGTTAGAGAGAACGCGCTGATTCCCCGACTGGGAGAGCGAGTGTTCTTCTGAGTACACCCCAGCGCCCAATTGCAGCAAGCGGGCGGAACAGGCGCCGACAGGGAAGGCCTTGGCCCTGATGGGGCTGCAGAAGGCGGAGCCCCAGCCATGGCCCCCAGCTCGACATCCAGTGACAGGAGACCTCAGCACCATCCACCTGGAGCCCACCCCCATCCCCATCCCCACCCCCACCCCCGCGGCAGGCATGTCATCTCATCACACTCCCTCAGACACACCAGCTCGCTTCGCCTTCACCTTCCCGCAGTCACAGGACAATGCTTTTCTGGCCCAAAACACACAGCTCTCAACATCTTCAAACCCCCGTTCAAGCACACCCACCTCAGTCCAGTTAGTGGACCCATTTCTGTAACACGACCCCATCCTTCTATGCTCAGCCCTGCATATGCACAGGCTGGAGCAGTGGGAGCAAGGAGGACCCCAGTGCTCAGAAGGGAGGCAGTGGAGGAAGCTGGGCCCTGCTTACTGCTCCAGATGGACGAGGCTGATCAGACGATAAATAAAACATTCAGTACAAACCCTCCCATCTGTTTGACAGAGAAAACTCTTGTCGTCTCTGTCTGACCTCTCTGTAGTGTGGATGAGGTCAACACATAGGTATGAGCTCTAAGGCCAAACCCTAGGTTATTAAATAAGATAGGGCTTCTGTCCTTGAAGAACTGGCTACCCAGTGAGGGAGGGGCAGCCACAACTGTGAGAGGCACACAGAACCTAGAGCCACACAGCCTTGGTTCAAACCTCAGCCCCACCACTCCTGAGCTGTGTAACGTCCACAAGTTATTTGACCTCATTGTGCCCTAGTCTCATCACCTAGACTTGGGGATAATAATAGTACTTATCTCAAAGGATTGCCAATAGGATTAAATATTTGTAAAGCCATTAGTGCCTGGCACAGAGTAAGCAATATTTAAAATTTGTTAAATAAGTAATGTCAAAACAATGTAGTAAATGCTAGGACAGAGGGTCCCATGGAGGCCCAGAGGCTCTGTAAGCCCAGAAGGGAGCTGTGAAAGGTAAGTAGGAATTAGCCAGATTAAGTTGGCAAGGTCATTTTAGGCAAAGGAACTGTTTATGCAAAAACACAAGAGATTTGGGAATTCCCTGACAGTCCAGTGGTTAAGATTCCGCACTTTCACTGCCAAGGGAGCAAGTTCAATCCCTGGTCTGGGAAGTAAGATCCCGTAAGCCACGCAGTGTGGCCAAATTTAAAGCAAATAAACACACAAGATTTGTAGGTAACTACAAACTCTTGTTTCCTAGAATATAAAATGGGGCTACAATGTAAAGAGATGAGCAGGGTCAGAATACGGAGAGCCCTTCTGTGCCTCTGACGGAGCCTGGACTCAATGCTACAGATGAGGGGGTCCTTAAAATGCTTGTGGAGAGCAATTAACCTCAGATCTGTGCTTTGGAAAGCTCCTCCTGGCTACTCAGATCAGGAGGAAGCAGGCCTGTGACAGAGAGACCAATTAGGGAACTCCTATCATTATTCACAGGGCAGAAGATGGAGGCTAAACCAAGACAATGTAGTAGGAACAAACAGGAGAGGAAAGAGGAAGACTTAAGATAAAATAAGCAGAATATAGCAGTGCATCAGGTGTCAATTATAATAAACAGAAGCTTCTGGTTTGAGTGACCAGAAGACAGCAAAATTAGCTGAAATTGGGCACACAGGAGACGAGAGTGAAAGGAAAGAGGAAATCCACTTGGGATGTGCTTTGCTTATTTATGGTGACTGTGAGACATTCAGGCAGAAATATGTGAAACCCAGGAGAGAGGTCAGGGCTAGGACTAGAGATAAAGAAATCACTAGAACCCTGAGTGGTTGTGATAATCTCAGACAAGGGACAAGAGTGGCTGAAAAACACAAGGACAGTGTGGAGAGAGGAGGTGAGGGCTACGGATGGAACTCAGAGAAACACCACTGTGCAAGGGGTGGACAGAGGAGGAGAAGCCCCTGAATTATCCTCAGAAGCAAGGGTCAGGATGCGTGCTGAGAAGCAGGAGAAAGCACCCAGGCAGGGTGAGCTCTGGACCTGGGGAAGGGGCCTCCCTGGGAAGGAGCCTCATCAGGGCAGGAGTAGGAAGATAGGGAGCTTGGTGCCAAAGTCCTCAGTGATGGAGCAGGACAGATCAGGGGATGACAGGTTCTGCTGGTGTCCCTTCTCATCTGAGACACCCCCTTGTTGAAAAGCCATCATAAATTGACACCCAAGCACACATAAGGCACTTCTCACCCAACGCCCTACAAGCACAAGACACCCACAGCTTCTCCATTCAATTCACCCCACACCACCCACATCAGAAGTGCCCTGGGTGCAGAGCGCCAGGCTCTCTGGAGACACAGCCTGCAATCTCACCTCCTGGGTTTCCACTTCGGGAGGCTCTGGCACTTCTTCCTCTTTATTCTCTTCAAGAGTCTTCCTAGGGACTTCCCTGGTGGTCTGGTGGTAAAGAACCCATCCTGCAATGCAGGGGACTCAGGTTCGATCCCTGGTCGGCAAACTAAGATCCCTAGTGCTGCAAACTCCAGAGCCCACGCACTCTGGAGCCTGTGCACCACAACTACAGAGCCCATGTGCTCTGGCCCCCACGCACCACAACTACAGAGAGAAAACCCGCACGTCTCAACTAGAGAGAAGCCCGTGCACTGCAACAAAAGATCCAGCATGCCTCAGCGAAGATCCCGCATGCCACAACTAAGATGCAACGCAGCCAAAAATAAAAATAAATAAATAAGTAAATAAATTAAAAAATAAAATATTTTAAAAAAAAAGTCTTCCTAGAAAACTTTTTCAACCAGTCATCACCTGACCAAACTGAAAGGAAAGAATCAAATACATGTTGAGAAATTCAAGCTATCAGCCAAACTGCTCATTAGCCACGTCCAATTCTTTGCTGCTTTGTCAGCACTATGTGGACACACTACTTGGCTCTCACAGGCCACAGAAAAGAAGTTACATCTTAGGAGCTCCCCAGGGCAATGAAAGCTGTCACTGGGAAATGTCAGGCCTCCTTCAAGTCCAGCTCTTAGCAGAGGTGGGTGAGAATAAGGAGAAAGGACTCAGCCATGTCAAAAGGGAAGTCCTAGCCCTTGTCAAGGCTGGAAGGGCACAGTCTACATCTACATCCCAAAGCAAGACTTTCATGGGGGCAAGGCCTCTAGCTTTGCTGAGAATCTCAAACTCCTTATATCCTTGGAGGTGCTGCATTCTCTTCTCTACTATACACCGCTCCACTCATATACATGTTACCCCATAGCAGGAAGTAAGACAGGGATAAAAATGCAACAGAGGCCACCGTGGACAACGTGCTGGGGTATCTGTGGTTGCTCCCACTCACCTGGTCTGGACAAGCCTTCCTTAATTCTCACTGGTTTGGCCAAACTGACACCGACTGTCTGCCCAGAGAGTTCAGATTCATTCTGAAAAGTGTGCAATACCACTGAGATGCTTAGACCTTGTTAGGTTGAAAGAAGACCTGGAAGCCTTCCATTTACTTCTAAGAAGTCTGAGACTCACTCATGATTAATCCTAAGTTAGGAGCCTGCAACCCCCAACGGCAAGCTAAGCACAAAGCTCACCATAGAAAGCCCCTGAGCCCCCCTACACTTCCTTTCTTTCACCACCAGCAACAGAAGGGTCTGTGCTGGCATAATCTTTGGATCTGAGCTCAGGACTCTGAAATTAAAAGGGCAAATGCAGTTACCAAGTGCCTGAGTTCACCTTAAAAAGACAAGATCAGTGCTGAACTAGAAAAAGATAGTATTACAGACTGTTGAGGGGCATGTTTAATGAAAGAATGACAGAGAACATGGAATGATGTCTAAGAATGTTTCATTATCCAAGAATAACTGATACCAGGAAAAGGTAAGTAGACAGCTTTTATTTTATTTTTTAAAAGATATTTATTTATTTTTATTTATTTATTTTGGCTGTGCTCAATCTTCATTGCAGCATTAGAACTCTTAATTGCGGCACGCATGCGGGATCTAGTTTCCCAACCAGAGATCGAACCTGGGCCCCCTGTATTGGGAGTGCAGAGTCTTATCCATTAGACCACCAGGGAAGTCCCTAGCAGCCTTTTTTTTTTAATGTTTATTTTTTAAATATATTTATTTTTTATTTATTGGCTGTGTTGGGTCTTCATTGCTGTGTGCAGGCTTTCTCTAGCTGCAGCAAGCAGGGGCTACTCTTCGTTGTGGTGCACGGGCTTCTCATTGTGGTGGCTTTTATTGTGGAGCACGGGCTCCAGGTGCATGGGCTTCAGTAGTTGTGGCACATGAGCCTCAATAGTTGTGGCTCTCGGGCTCTAGAGTGCAGGCTCAGTCATTGTGGCACATGGGCTTAGTTGCTCTGCAGCATGTGGGATCTTCCCGGACCAGGGATCAAACCTGTGTCCCCTGCATTGGCAGACGGATTATTAACCGCTGCGCCACCAGGGATGTCTTCCCAACCGCTTTTAAAAAAAGGTTTGTTTGGGCCTTTTCATGAAAACTAAAAAAAAAAGAAAAAACAAAAGAAAGAAAGAAAAAAAGGATCCCTTAATTTAATAAGATTTAGGTTACAATTTTAGCTATGTCGTCCTTGTTCTTAGAAACAGAGATGAATAAAGTACTAATTTTATTTCCAGCAATTAAGAAAAATGGAATGATAGCATGAAATAACATCCTTATTTCACACTTAGTCATGAAGAGTGATTATAAATATTTTTAAAAAGGGTAAAAACATTTAAAGATTTTATGGCAGGCAAACCAATGGCCTGCCCCAAGATGTCCACCTAGGGACTTCCCTGGTGGTCCAGTGGGTAAGATTCGGAGTTCCCAGTACAGGGGGCCCAGGTTTGATTCCTGGTCGGAGAACTAGATCCCATATGCATGCCGCAACCAAGAATTCGCATGCTGCGACTAAAGATCTTGCATGTGGCAACTAAGATTCAGAGTAGCCAAAATAAATAAATATTAAAAACAACCCCCCCCCAAAAAAACCCAAAGATGTCTACCTCCTCCCCAGAACCTATGAATATGTTATTTTACATAGCAAAAAGGAATTAAGGTTGCTAGTCAGCTGACCTTAAAATAAGGGTATTTTCCTGGATTATTCAGATGGGCCCAATGTAATCACAAGGATCCTCTGAATGTGAAGAGACAGAGGAGTTAGTTTCCAAGTGATGCACTGGGAAAAAACTCACCCTGCCATTGCCGGCTTGAAAACAGAAGGGGCCAAGAGCCAAGGAATACAGTTCCCCAGAGCCTCCAGAAAGAGCACTGCTCTGCCGAAATCTTCATCTTAGCTCAGTGAGACCCACTTTGGACTTTTGACCTATACAACTGTACAATAATACATTAGTGTTGTTTTTAAGCCACCAAATTTATGGTAATTCAGCAACAAGAATTCAAATCATTTTCTTTTGAAGTACCCAACCTGTCATAATCCTTTTGTCAGTTTTCTCTTTCTCAGTTGCTAATTGGTTTAACTTTATGAGAGCCTCACTTTTTTGACCAGAGCCAACGATAGCAGTTTTCCACAATCCCTTCTACACACTTCATGAGACCCTGCCTCTTATGCAAGATTCACCATTTCACCTTGCAATCCATTTACTCTATTTGCAGTATATTGCCCTATCCAACAGGTTGGCAAACTTTCTCTAAGCAGCTGGAGAGTAAATATTTTAGGCATTGTGGGACATGCACAGTCTCTGCTGCATGTTCTTCTTTCTTTTTTTCCTAACCCTTTAAAAGAATAAAAACCATTTAGCTCATAAGCCATACAAAAAAAACAGCCTGCAGAATGGATCCGGCTCATAGACTGTAGTTTGCTGACCCCTGATGTAGATATAAAAATGTCAGGGAGAGACTGGCCAATAAAGATGGTTGACATTTATACAAACGTTAAATGGGGAGGATTTCTGCATAAAAATTAATTTTATAAGCAGCCCGTTCCTAGTGAATACTTTCAAATAATGACAACTTTCGCTTCCTCTGTAACTTTGAAACTGTGGAAACTGGAAACACAATACGTGCACCAGGGTCCCATGTACCGTGAAGTAGCATCAAAAAACAGCTTCAGTGAAAAGCAAAGATTCTCAGCCATACCACGTTGTTGATAGCTACTTCGGCATCCTGCCAAAAGAATACAAGGAAAAATCTGATGTCTGCAGTTCAACTCTTTTTGTAGTTAAGCATTCAAATAAAAGCTCGGTACAAGCATTGGAAAAAAAAAGACACTACTTCCCTTCCTGCTGCCTAGATTGTACATATTTAACAAAAAGCATGTACTAACTGCTTGTTAGAGCTGGTGGTATAACAGTGGGTGCTCAGGTTATGAAGACAGAATACACACAGGAAACAGCAGGCTTGGGGATCTGCAGAACCTGTCTTTCACATTCTGACTACACAAGAGCAACTCTGAGCCAGGCCTGGTGGGCCTTCCTTCAACCAGAACTTCCTGTCTCTTGGCAACTGTCACCACCGTCACTATAGGGGGTTGAATAGTGTCCCCCCCAAATTTCAGGTCTATCCAAACCTCAGGATGTGACCCTGTTTAGAGTCTTTGCAGATGTAATTAGATAAGATGAGGTCATACAGAATTAGGGTGGGCCCTAACTCCAATGACTAGTGTCCTTATAAGAAGAGAAGACAGAGAGATACAGACACACAGTGGAAAAGGCCACGTGAAGACTGGGACAGAGACTGAAGTGACGCAGTTATAAGCCAAAAAATGCCAAGGACAGCTAGGAAGAGTCAAGGAAAGATTCTTCAGAGGGACATGGCCCTGACAATACCTTGATTTCGGACTTCTAGCCTCCAAGCTATGAGAATAACTTTCTGTTTTTTAAGCCACAAAGTTTGTAGTAATTTGTATGGCAGCCTCAGAAAATTACTACACCCACTCAAATGGGTGTAGTAACCAATGGCAACACTAGTCAAATACTAACCAGGGAAACTTTCTTACCTCTGCCAACTCGGATTCAACAAAAGCAAATACTCGGTGCTTTTTCTATAACAGCAGAAATGGTTAGTTAATATGTGGGCAACAGGAGGAAATATGCCACAGCCAGATGCCATTCAAAAAGTGAAAATCTAATTTTTAGATTTTTCTTAGTTTATTCAACAATGCTTCCAGAGATATTAAAATCATTTTGCTCATTTTAAATAAAAATATTAAATAGTGAACTAAGTTTTAAAACTTTATAGTATTCCATTCTACCACTACAGAATTGAAGCCTTGTTACTTTCCAAGCATTCTGGTAATTAATCTTTGTTTACAGACTTATAGAAAGTAGAAAAAGTTGGTGATCTGTCAATTATTCATTCCAATTGGGCATCAACTGCCTACGGAACACCGACATCACTGCTGGGTTAGATGATTATTAAAGCACAGTGCTTTGCCTCAGGAAAAAAGTTATTTTAGTTTGTAGAGAGCAAGAGCAATAGGAGTTACTACGTTATAGAAGTCAGAGGTAAAAGGACCAAGAAGCCAATCTTGTCCTTTCACTTAAGCGTTGAAGCAATGAAGGCTCAGAGAGTTTAAGAAGTGTCACACAAAGTTAGTGGCAGGGATGGGTCTAAAATTCCTATCTCAGAAAATAACAGCCAAAGATCAAACAGAAACATGCACACAGGGCTTCCTAGGTGGTGCAGTGGTTAAGAATCTGCCTGCTAACACAGGGGACATGGGTTCAATCCCTGCTCCAGGAAGATCCCACATGCTGCAGATCAACTAAGCCAGTGCGTCACAACTATTGAGCCTGTGCTTTAGAGCCCGTGAGTCACAACTATTGAGCCCACACGCCACAACTACTTAAGCCCACGTGCCTAGAGCCTGTGCTCTGCAACAAGAGAAGCCACGGTAATGAGGAGCCTGAGGAGCCTGCGCACCTCAATGAAGAGTAGCCCCTGCTCGCCGCAAATAGAGAAAACCCATGTGCAGCAATGAAGACCCAGCACAGCCAATAAATAAATAAATAAATTTATTTAAAAAAGAAGAAGAAACGTACACATAACTGTGACACCAGCTGAAAGAAAACTCACCCAGGTGAGCAGAGGCCAAGGCTCCACTGTCAAGGCTGAGCTTGCCCACTGACCTCTACTATTTAAAAGCATAGCTGTCAAGAAGGGAGGTCTGGTCAACAGGTGTGGTGGGGTACAGGTACTATAGCAGGTGGGGTGAAGAAACACCCAGACCTTTTAAGATTTTTCTAAGACTATCTTCCTACTAGTTCTTCCTATATGGTTTATATATTAAATGATTATAAATCAAAGCCCCCAAATGATTCCAATGTATAGAAAGCCTTTCCTCAAATACAACAAATTGCCAATCTCTGTAAACTTCAGCCCATAACCACAGCACCATTCTGGCCTTGTTGGCCTCAGAACATTTCTTTCCCATCACCAAGATCACAGTCACGCTGACGTAGAGATAGCCTCCTGAACTTCAACACGTACACAGAATGTACATGACTTAAAATTTCTTCTCAAGTTCTTTTCCTGGCATTAGGCAGCTGAATATGAGAGACTGAAAAGACACCTGTTTCATAATCCAGTGGAATCTGAATATCTGTGATGTCTCCAAAAGGAATAAAAGCAGCATGAAAATCTTTGTCATCCACCTCCTCTGACAGCCCACCTGCAAAGACACCAAGTGCCTTCTGAACTGATATCCTCCACACTCATGGTACAGCTGCTGCAACACCTTGTCAGCAAGACAGCCACAGGGAGGGGAAAGAGAGGTCCCTACAGTCTTTTGGGTATACAAATGACTTGTGAGGGACACTCCTCTCCTCATCCCTCTTCAGACCTACAACTAGCCCCTGGTCATTCTGACAGCTTCCTAAATGGGCAGACTGCTTCCAGTTTCTCTCGTTCCTCTACACAGCCACTAGAATGATTCCAAGAAAGGACAAATCCAATGACATCACTGCCCTGCCAAATATTCTCCAAAAGTTCACCAACGACCACAGGACAGAGTTCAAATTCTTAGCATGGTATGTAAGACCTTCATAACTTGAGCCCTGCCCACCTCTCTGGCCTCTTCTCTTTGTGTCTCCAATGCAAACTACTTGCCCCCCAGGTGCTAGACTACTTCACCCCTCTGGGCTTTTGCTCTCGCTGCTTGCCATTGAAGCAACAGCCTCTTCTACCTTAGCTACCTGCTTAAGTCTTGATCTTTCAAATCTCTGGCCCCTGACCTCTCTCGATGGAGTGGTCATTTCCCTTTTAAGCCCCAGCCCAACTCTTATCAGCACTGTCATAGAATAGTATCATAGAGCTCACCAACTCGTGCAGTAAGGCTATTTCCATAATTCCCCAACTATTCTTGGAGTTCCTTCACCTACGGGGCCAGCGTTGCAGGGTTTAGGGAATGAGTGGGCACGACAGTTTGGGATGCGGTCTGAGGTCACAATAACCAGGGTTCAGGGCCAGAGGGGAAAGGGTTCTGGGCAGAGCTAGCACCAGGAAAGCCATTAGGTCACAAGCGCTGCTCACAAGCTGAGGGGTAGACCCCCACGAGACCCCGGCCAGGGCTGCCGCATGCTGCCCGAGACCCTGGGTCTGCAGCGTCCACGCGGCCCACAACCTGGACCTAGTCCAAGCCCCGCCTCGCGCCCACGCCGGCTCACCCAAGCTGAGCACCCTTCCGGTGGGCAGCCATCTTGCTCCCCGGCTCTTCCGCCGGAAGCCGGTACCCGGGCCCGCCCGTGACCCCGCCCCCTCGCCGGGAAGCGCCCGCACTGTTCAGGTCCCAGGGAGCTGGGTTTGGTGGGACGGTGACATTGACGGAAGAAACACACACACTTGCACTGACCACAGACATGAGGAAATAAGGGAACCTACTTTAGATTGGGCCTTTACACGAGTTATTTAAGGTGAAACCATACCTTGAGAAAAAGGGGGAATCTGCCAAGAGGCATGAACCAGTAATGTTCCAGGGAAAGGAACTGCCTGGAAGGCCCCGAGGAAGGACAGCCTGCCAAGTTTCAAGGAAGAGGGGAAAAAAATGTGCTGGAGGACAAGTAGAGTGGTTGACCTTGACCTGGTTAAGGTCATTTCAAGGACTGAAGGAACTACAGATCACTTAGGGATTTAGCCACTCAGATCTCTGGCAACTTTTCCCATTGCCAGTGTAAATCTCAGTTGCAGAATCAGGGCAAGTGGACCTGCTTGCAAGATAAACTGACAGTAGGAGAGAGAGGGGACTGGCAAACCCCAAGCAACACAGTTCAAGGCTCAAGAGGCAAGGTATGTTCTGCATGTCTCACCATGTGTCCTTGGAAAGCATGCCAATGCCACCCTGTACCCAATCTTCCTATGCCAGACCCAAGGTCTGCTCTGATCCAATATAAAGGTCCTCCCATAATAGAATACAATGGGACAGTTCTGCACACGTTGCTACCTCAAAATAATCTGCTTATAACCACCAGGAAAGGATAAGCTATACAGAACTTCATTTGACCCTATTTATATCCAAAAATTACTTCCAGTAAAAGCTGGAATTTATATAGAAAACTGTGGTCAGAGAAAAACAGAGGCAATTTTATGGCGATTTTTTTCTTTATTGAGAAACTTAAGACTTGGGTACATCAAATAAAACCAATTCCTGGGGGGGAAAAATCAAAACCCACAATAGAAAAAAAAAGTTAACACTGTCTGGGCCATATCAGAACCCAGAGAATATATTCTTTTAATTGAAAAATTCTAGGTGCTTCATAATTGACCTTTTGATACAAAATGACCTATTAAATTTGCAATTTGTGGTTCTTGGTGTTGAGGTCCATAGGACAAGCAAGGAAGTCTTCAAACCTTGAGCTGAATTCCATGAGGGTTTATTTGGCTTTTGAATCCTGAAAAGTAAAGCACCAACACAATAAACACATAATCAAAAAAGCCACAGAGACTCACGGAAATCTCTGATACTAGATGCCAAAAATATTCCCAGTTGTGACAACCAAAAATGTCTCCAGATATTGGCAAATGTCCTCGGAGGAGGCACCCCTGGCTAAGAACCAGTGACTTCGAGGCTACTGCATGTAAAGCCCCACCCTTGACCCTTCCTGGCCATCCCTGCTTAAACTCCAAATGACTGCACTCAGGCCCTTGACAAGGGGCCATGACTATGCCAAGTCAAGCCCTACCAACACATGAGCTCTGGCCCTTACCATGTGCTCTTTCCCCTTGCCTCTGCCCATGTTCATTTGGTTCTCTTTTCTCCATCTGGAGGCAACCACCAGTCTTTGTCAGAGGTCTTAGTTAAGCTTCACTGCCCTGAGTCCCTGCAGACAGAGGCCCTGCCCCCCAAGTGCAGAAGTCGACAGGAACACACCTTTTAACTGTAGCCAGGTGTGCCTGTCTCTCTTACTCTGATACCAAGGCCTGTGCCCGCTGTTTTCCTAGAGCTAAACCATGGACGCCCACACAACTGACCTCACCAACCTCAAGTCAAACTAGGGAGATGCTCACAGAAATGAGACTGTGGGATCGGATTATGACAAGGCCCATATATCCATCGCTGAATATTCAAGATGAACACAGTGATTCTTGAGAAAGATCTAACCAGGTGCTCTTTATGGAGAAAACTGTTATTAGTCCTTCTAATTTACCACCTGAACTCTCTTTTCTCCACATTAACTCATCCAGGTGACAGCCTACCCAAATTATCAGGTTAAGGGACAGAAACATGACTCTACATATACACTGCCCCTAATCTTTCAGGGAGATATTCACTAGTTAAAACCACTGCAGAAAATAAAAATAGCCAAACATACGGTTTGTCCTTGTCTAAGAGGTAGCAGCAGCAACAGCGCCCACCTTCTGGGCAGCTTCTTTCTTGGCATGATGAGCCTGTAGGACCGCCACAGCTTCATCCACCTGTGAGAAATCTCCAGGTGGTCAGTGACATCTGAGGAGAGCCCCTCCGCCCCTCCCTAGTGCCCAGGTCCAGGGATGACTTCTCCTGGTGCTGACTGCTTTCCCAGATACCCACAACCCAGCCGCCCTCAGGTTACAGGCGAAGCACAATGAGGTCACAGGGGCAGCAGACCCTTCTCTCTGCCACCCATGGGTGTCCAAGGCCACCCCTTGTTCTCCTGAGTCGAGTGAGCAGAAGCCACGGTGTCTGAGAACCCGCTCACCTTGGAGCGGAGAGACTCGGGGGATTCCAGCATGTGCAGCAGCTCCGAGTTGTCAATCTCCAGCAGCATCCCTGTAATCTTCCCAGCCAGGTTTGAGTGCATCGTCTGGATAAGCGGGAACAAACGTTCACCTGTGGGAAGGTATTCCATGAAAACCCAGTGGAATCACAGTAGGGAATGGATGCTGGTGTCCAAGTCAGTAAGTAGCAGCTCTGGCCTCCTCTTCTGCAAGCACGTGGGTCACTCACCCAGCATCTGCTTCTGTTCCTGGGGGGGTGCTGCAGCCAGCATGGAGGCGGTCAGCGGCTCCTGCCCCTGCACGTGGACCGCAGGCTGGGGTGCCTGGGAACCAGGAGAGGCGACAGGTTAGCACCAGGGTAGGTACAGTGACAGTGGTCATGAGGCCAACCACTCAAGCCCACTGAGTTAAAGAGGAGATGGAGGTAGCTGTCTTTGCTGTCAGGGAACTAGTTTCAGTCTTGAGGGATTGAGGGAGAGAACAGAGCGGTGTGAGCAAAAACCACAACCAACCACAATTAAAATGGCATGCTATTCGAAGGGAAGGGAAATAACTAAGAAAAAACTACAATGCTAGGCAACCTTCTACCAAATGATTTTAAATTTACTCAAGGCCACAATGACCATAATTTATCCCAGGCTGCCCAAGACGTCGAAGCCTTGTTAATAAATAAGGTACTGTGAACATCTGTATGTATAGCCCCCTCCTGAAAGCTCGTTTTCCTTTAGGGTGAATTCCCAGTAGAGACTGGGTCAAAGGACATGAATAGCAAAATGCTTATAATTACATCACCTTTACTGCACCACATGTCTTTGCTGTATCTAATGCTTGAGAACCATCAACATACAATGTCAACATCTGCCATAGTCCTAAATTTAGGGCCTTACAGGCAAAAAATACTTCACATAGTGTCAAGTTTTTGGAAATTTCCAACTTAGAGCACAGAGCAGGAGGAAGCAAGGCCCAGCACTGCTCCTCCAAGCAAACTACAGAGTTCAGCCACAAGCTCGTTGCTTGGCCTGCCTGAGGGGCACGGCTCTAGAGATAGCAGCTCCAGCTTAGAAAACATAAGATCCAAGTCCAATTCCTCCACCCAACCTAATACCTCTGAAGATGAACTTTCATCTAAGATGTTCTTTCCCACCCAATCACCTTGCAGAGCAGTTAAGGATCAACTTGGTTGCTGGATGTGAAAGTGAAATGGAAGCTCAAAGAGCTGAGAGAGCCCATGCACGTCCTAAGGAGGAGAGCAGGAAGCACAGATGTCTCCTCTGGGGCATTGCTGAGTCAACGTTATCAGGAAGAACACTTGCAAGCCCCTTCTCTCCCACTAGAGAGTGCCCCAAGGGCAGGGTCACCACATGGGACACGGCTCCCTGACAGAGCAGGCATTTAATACCTGTTGAGGGAATCCAAGCAAGGCAGCTTTTAAATCTGTGTGGAAGTAGGAGGGAAACCCTTCTAGGGTTCTGTCTGGTGGACCTCACCTGCAGGGGCTGGATGGCAGGGTGAGGGCTGCGGACACTGGAGGCATATTTGTAAGGTGCAACAGCCCGAGGAGCAGCGGCAGCAACGGCAGCACGAGGTGCTAAGTTCTGCACGGCTGTGGGAACACCTTAGGAAAAGGACAAGTAAAATTAAAGCCCATCGGTCTGGGCAAAGACCCGTCAAATCCCATCTTTCCCCATTCTGTGTGCATCCAATACCACCTCCAGACTGGCAGCTGTCAGTCAGCCCTTGCTGGGCGGCACCAGCCCCACCAAAGTCCATAGCCAAGCGGTCCGGGCACTCAGACCCTACAACAGACCAGCAAATGCACATCAGTGTTGGCAGCAGACGTCCAACTGGCCACGTCCCACGGAAGGAGCAATTCCAAAGCATGTTCACACGGCACACACCACACACGGGGCCACTACTGCTACTTTCGAGGAAGAGCCAACAGATAACATACAACTCTTTCCACCTCCTGGAATACAGGACATAATCTGCAAAAAAGTTCCTTGAATCTCCCAACCCCACCCAAAGAATAGGCTGCCTCTGCAGTCATTCAGCTAACAAATTTCTACGATTAATCCTCCTTTCCACGAGTCACCGATGAGGCAAAGGAACCGACACTCAGAACTCATACTGTTTCCTTGCTCCTTCAAGTACCTACCTATGCACACAGCTAAGATTACAGAACCAGGACCGGACAACACGGTGAGCCCAACGAACTGACCAACCCTGGGCAGAGCTAGTCGTCCTGACTCCCTCCTCCCCGGGCCACACTTCAAGGCCAGTTTGCTCACCGACTCTCTGAGCGGTAGTAGGGAGGCCGCGAGAGGCCGGAGCATTACCAGTTGGAGCCAGATGGCGAAGAGCTGGACGAGGCCCAGACTGGCGTATAGCACTTGGCATTCCTTGGAAGCCTGGTGAAGAGATAAAAATTGCATGTCACTGATGAACGACGCAGATCCGAACCTAGGCTGTGCCTCAGGGGGACAGGGAGGGGAGGCAGGAGAGCCCAGGACAGGTACATCCTGGGCGATCAAATCACTGTTCCCCACCACCTACCTTGAGGTCTCCCACCTTGCTGCCACCGTGGATTAGGCCTCATCTGTGCTAACTGGTTAGGTGTGTAATATGGAGGTCTTCCCTGAGCCTGTAAGAAAGAGCAGCCAAGCCCTTTTATTTAAGGGCCTGAAGCCACACTAGACAAGTATCTCATCTCACTACCAGACCCTAGGCTAATTATGTGGGACAGAGGCGCTCTCAAGAGCTTAGGGGAGGGAGAGTCAGTTCACAGGGACTCTTTTACTCTACCCCTGCCACTGTGTGTGCACAACCACGAATAAGCCCTTCCTCATCTTATCGGAAGGATCTTTACTCTAACATTCTAAAGCTCCAATATTCAAAGATCCCTCTGCCCAACCACTGCGGACTCTAGGAGCAGCTGTCAGCAGGCAGGTTCCAAAGAAACACGAACATACAACAGACCCACCTGTGGAACTGCTGGCACAAAGTAGCCCCCAGCTGCAGGCTGGAACTGATTTAAGATGGCATTGGCGGGGAGCGCTCTCATCCCGGCCACCCGCTGCATATACTGGTTGGTCAGGTGAGCCTTTCTCTCCTCCTTTCTCTGGGCCAGGGCGACGTAAAGTGGCTTGGAGCCCACGATGCGTCCGTTCATCTCCGTGACTGCTTTGGTTGCCTCTTCAGGGGATGAGAAGCAGACAAAGCCAAACCCTTTGCTTCTCCCATCCTCCAGCATCACCTACAAAACGAGACCAGCCACTTAGGACAAAGGGGTCCATGTGTTAAAACCTGGGTTCCCCTGCAAGAGTTACCAGGTCTAGGTCAGGGTTTCTCAGTCCAGTCCCACGATGGACCCCAGACCAACTGAGTCACCAAATGAACCACAACCTCTAAAGGGAGAAACTAATTTTCCTTTTTAGATCCCCAGGTGACTCTCAAGTTCTCAAATACTGTGATATGGCTAATGGTTGAACCAGGAACTCAAAGATGTTTCCTCATATCTAAAAGCACAGCTATCTCTGGGAACTCACAAAGATGTGGACATTAGCGTCAAGCAATTTATTTGTAGAACTCATCTGCCCAAGACCTTGGTGAACAACACTTAATAAGCTCTTAGCAAGGTTAGGACACACTTCTGAAATACCACACGTGGGCAGGAGTTATAAAATCAATGACTGCCACCATTAAGTCAATGGGAATAAACAGAGCAGAACAACCACCAGCCGGGAGACAGGCAGCTGGATTCTAGTCCAGCTCTGTAATCTCTGTGCTATACAACCTTTAAAAAAAAATCACTTGTTGCCCTCTGAAGAGCGATGTCCAGGATACACTTTTAAGGCAAACAGCTACAAAGCCACATGTCTACTGGTTCAGGCAGTCTTCTACATACAGTTAGTCATTCACGAACAGCTTTTCCCTCACCTGAAAAGGTCATTTCTTGCTTTCCCTGGCCTACCTCCTCAGAAGCACTGGGAGCAATGTGACCATGTGTGCTTGGCACCATCTCACTCATGCCTCAGCTCACCACCTGGAGAGCCTCCTGAAGTGGAGGACGTGGGAGTAAAGATGTGTATCAACCCAACAACTGTCCACCAACAGGACCAGTAAAGCGTGTGAAAGTAATGTGCCACCTTGATCTTGGAAGTGGTGCCTGGAAAACTTTAAGATATGGTTCTCACAAATGCCATCTTGACTCCTGTGCTGGTCAGCTAGGAGAGACTATCATTCCTTGCACTGCTGGAGGCCCATCAATGGGGTGATAAGAGGGAGGGGGCAAGGAACTGAGCAAATTCCCGAGGGTGGCCTCTGGCCAACACCCTGCTACCACTGATAATGCTCCTGGGTTGTGAGCGACAAGCTAAGGGCCAGGGCAGGGTCACCAAGTCTTTACTGGCTCACTGGCCTTCTTTCTCATCACCGGAAGGGCTCTGTGACATCTGCTGCACCTCTGTGGAGCAGGAAGAGGGTCCACATCAGGCTATGCCCCAACACTCTCAGATGCCACCAGCTCCCACCACACATCCAAAGCGCTGAGGACATGCGATACACCATCCTCACCTAACCAGCATTCTCTTGCTCATGGACTCAACTCCTTATCTTCACCAGGGGGTTTGCACTTACTCCCCTGGCTAACTCAGTTGATATGATTATCAAAGAAAATCAAGCATATGATGCACACTGCAAAACACGGAAAAATAAACTTTCTATTCCCCTCTCCTTTAGGAGACCAGATAGAAGTTCCCAACCTAGCTCCAAAATTCTCAAAACACCTCCATTCAAGGAAGAAGTGTGGCAGAGTTGTAGAGACAGGCCCCAAGACAAATGGAATACAACCTGTCTGGATTTCCTCTGCTCATACTGTAGCACCATCTGTCCCCACTCCAGCACGAAGCAGCAGAGAATGGGAAAGATTCAGGTGCTCTTGGGGGGCTTAGCAGGGAGGGACTGAGTCAGATTCATCTCCGTATCCCAGTGCTTAGGAGTCAGTGCCGTGTTCACCTAGTGAAATACTCTGCAGGGCATATACCCAGATGGGTAATGGAATGCCAGGAGGAATTTGCTAGACAGATGTGGTAGCTACTCAGAAATTAACAAAATTTAGATTCTATTCCTTCAATGAAACAAATGCAATAAACCTCTATAAGATTACAACTGCTTTCAATCCCAAAAATCTCAGGATAAAATACCTTAGCACTGGTGATTGATCCAAAAGGAGAAAACTCTTTCCTTAACTTCTCATCATCAATTGTGTCATCCAAGTTCTTAATGTAGAGATTCACCCCCTGAAGCAGAAAGATCTGTTAATTGCACTTCTACACCCCACACATTCTCTAAGACAGTGGTTCTCAAAATATGGGCCCCAGACATGCATAAGCAGTATCTCTGGGTACTCGTTAGAAATGTAAAATTCTCAGGTCAGAACCCACACCTAATGAATCAGCAGCTGTGAGGCCCAGCAATCTATTTTCACAAGTCTTGCAGAAGATTCTGATGTAGTCTGGAAGCTGAGAAACTACTGCCTGAAGACTAACAGGACCATCGCTGCAGTCCCAGCCAGGCTCTGCTTACACCATTTCAAACAAAGGGGTATCATTTAAGCAAACAGAACCCACATGACTAGGAATGACAGACTGAGGCTTCCGGAACAGACACCCTAAGTGAATAAATGAATCTCCTTCATCCTTGTTCTAGAATTGCTGCTGTATCTGGTAGGTATATCCTTTTAAACCTGATGATCTTGGGAGAAATGAGAAGATCATACTCATGGTCCCCAAAGAGAAAGCCTGCCAAACTAAGGGTGCTTTTGTGGTATCCCCTGCTGGTAGGCTGGGCTGAGACCACCTCTCACCTGATAGCGACTAATTCTCTCCTGTTTCAGCTGTTCAAATTTTCGCTTTAACTCAGCCTGCCGTTCCACTTTCTTCTGTGCACGGCCGACGAAAATGACTTTCCCACTGATTTCTTTTCCGTTCATCTCTTCCACGGCCTGAAGAGGAAATACACAACTTTAAATCGAGATGCAAAGGCAGGGGCCTTGCTCTGGAGGTCTGTTAAGTTCCACCAAATATTCTGAGAGAAAGAAATCTTCCCTACAGGGCTAAAAACTAATTTCATTCTCAAGTCAGCTAAGCCAACCCAAATTTCCCCATCAGTAAAATGGGGTTAATATTTAAACGGGTCACTGGTTCAGATAACATAGTAAAAAAAATAGTACAGCTGTATAAATATGACCATGGTAGACACGAGCCTAGGTTGATAATCTGGCTGTCACTGAATTTCTTGGGTTCTTTCATGGGTATTGAGTAATACAGGTTGAGGGCCTAGCACAATGTTTCCCCCAGAAGCAGCTACTGTTCTTTTACCAGATCAGCACCTCTGGGTCCTTGGTTCCCTCACCTATGAATGGGAACAAACGCCTGCCCTATTCTTTCAACCTATAGGACTGAACAGCTGAGGTGACAGGCACATGTCAAGTGCTTTGAAAATAGTTACGTGAAATCCCTTGGGAAGACAATTTCAGAGCACAGTGACCGTGCATCACTACTAGGTACTCAAGACAATTCCAGCTCCACTCTACTATGTGCTGGCAAGGCCCTGCCCACACACTGGGGCGACTCCCTACAAATTTTCCCCAACCCTCATGGTACTCTCACCTTATTAGCATCCTCGTGTTTTTCGTAACTCACAAAGCCAAAGCCTTTGGATTTCCCACTGGGATCTCTCATCACCTTGACACTTAGGGTCTTACCTATTACCAAAGGACAGAACTATTAGTAACAGCATCTCTACCACAGCTAAAGGAGAGAAGGCTTCTCTAGGAGCCCACTTGAAGCAAACTCCTGCTAAGCCCAGATGGACACTAAGAAAGAGGCACCATGTCTGGCCTTCTAATTCTGACCAAGCTGCTGAGAGGGCCTTGGGGATGGGACAAAGTAGGATGAAGCCAAGAGCTGAGGCCTGGAGTCTATTCCTATCTACCCTGTGGCCTTTGTCATACAAGGCATTTTACTTCTGGGTCTAGGTGCCCTCATCTGTTAAGTAAAAACAGGAATTCCAGGTCTGGTGGACTGTGAAAAGGGACACATGGGGCAAAGGACCCTGACTTACCAAACTGGCTGAACAGCTCTTTCAGACTCTCATCATCCACCTCTTCCCCAAAGTTTTTGATATAAACATTTGTGAATTCCTTGGCTTTGGCTCCAAGCTCAGCTTCCCGCTCTTTTCGAGACTTGAATCTGCCCACAAACCTAAAAAGAAACCGTGAAAAATAGTGATCACTCAGAGGAATAAGACATGCTTTCCAGGGGCCCGAAGGAATGCAGGTTAAAGGCTGACAGGAGAGGTTAAAACACACGAGTCCCCATCCAACCACCAAGAGAGCAAGCTCAGAGATGCCCCAACTCCCCAGCAGAAAGAAAAAGAGGCAGAACTGTCCTGCGAAGACCAGCCCCGGGGCTCCTGGCTCAGGCCAGGGCTCCTCCTACCACATCACACTGCCTTCGTGAAGAAACCTGATGACCATGTATTTAAAACGTTCATTTCTGTGCATCTATGTAAATGCATAGAAAAGGTCTGGAAGGATACAAACCAAACTGTTAACAGTGGTTAATCCCAGGAGTGAGACTACTGGAGTGAACTAAGAGGTAGTCTTTGCTTTTTAACTTTGTTTTGGTGCTGCTGACACTCACTAGGAAAAGGTATTATACATTAAAAATCTTTAGATTTCTTTCTAGTGGTACCTTTAGAAGACCTGACCACTGGGCACATACACTTCATTAACATCACCCATCCCCGGGCCTGTTCAGCAACACAAAGGACGGAAACGACCTCTGCTTGCCATAAGACCAAGATTAATTGCCCTTATCTCCCTGCATGGCTTCACTGAGATCCCTGTCTCTCCATTCTGAAACAGCCGCACCAAAGCAACAAGGTCTATTATGAACAATCTTCTGCAATGGGATGAGACTTTTCACTGTAACCAAATTAAGTATTGCTGTGGAGCCAAGCCTTGTGTCTGAAGGCCACTGAGTCATACGTTAGCCAAGTGGAGGGGACAATTTGCATCAACCCCTAGCGAGTGACCCATGGACAGACCTGAGTCACGGAAGGCCAAGGTCACATGGCTAGTACACAGCTCCTGGTCAGTCCAGGGCCCTCTCCACTCTGCTGCTGGCCAAGACCCCTGCTCAGAGTGGGCTAAAGAGCTGCCTTCCAGCCAGCCCGTTGCCGATGCTCACAAAACCCACAGACGGATGCTTTTAAGGGAGAGGCGGCAGGCCAGCCATGGCTTGGGCAGGAAGCCCACCTTGGCGAGTCAAAAGGGCTGCCACGGCTCGGGCAGGGAGACTCACCAGCCCTGGAGTGGAGAGGTAGGAGCAGGCCACACTTGGGCCGAGAACCAGTAGCCGCCTTGTGTGTGCCAGTTAATACCGAGGTGGGGCCACGGCTGGCTCATGCGATGGCTGTTGCTCCGCACTGGGACACTCACACTTTGCGGTCATTGAGGAGCATGCCGTTCATCTTCTCGATGGCCTTGTCGGCAGCCTCCTGGGTCTCGAAGTGGACAAAGGCATAACCCTTAGAGCCGTTCTCATCACACACCACCTGGCAAAGACAAGGCAGGCCACTTTAGCGCCACTGCCCAGCCCCAGAGACGTGAGAGCCATGCAGGCTCCTGGGTCTGAGGCCTCTAGCTCATCCACAGTCAAGAGGCAGGAGACTCCAGCAGGCACCAAGTAAAATGCTCCATTTACAAATGGTAGCCACCAATAGGCTGCTTCTATTCCAAATGTTTTCTTATCTCATTAAATAAAATATTTTGAGATCTGGGTGCCAAACCATAGGGCAACAGAAAGACGGACCATTTTCTAAGCCCGTAAGAGAATTTCAGTCTACTGTGGAGTCGGACATGTAAACAACTGCCACACAAGTTGTACAAAATGCTCCACACAAACAGGTGCACGGAGAAGGAAGAGGATGAATTCATGCTTCTAAAATGACTACGTACAGCTTCCTGGAGACCAGAGGCATTGCTCTGGTACTTGCCACCCCCCACCCCCTCCAAGAGAAGCCTTTTGATGCCTTCCAAAGCTAGGAAACAGGAAGGATATTTCAGGCAGGGGGAAGAATAAACAAAGACACGAAAGCACCTGCTGATTTATGCTGGGCTGTGCCACCGAGATACACTACAGGGAACTTTTAGACCTCAGAGCCATTTCCAGCATTTTGAAAACTATCATACCCAGTCGCCCAATTCCAAGCAATTCCCCATTTGGTATTTGTTTTCATGATTCAGTACTTATTCTGTTGAAATCATTTAATCAATGTTTACCTTGCAGGACAGAATGTTTCCAAAAGCAGAAAAAGTATCATAAAGTGCCTTGTTATCTATAGATTTGTCCAGGTTCTTGATGAAGACATTTCCCACGCCAGATTTTCTCAAAGAGGGATCCCTCTGAGACCACATGATACGGATTGGCTTTCCCTTAATCACATCAAAGTTCATGGTATCCAAGGCCCGCTCAGCTGCAAGAAACACACTTCAGTCAAGGATATAAAAATGTTACCTCACGTAGGTGACTGCCACCATCCCAGGAACAGATAACTCCAGGACTTTTCAAGGTAAGCACTCTGATAAAATGCAATTCTATCAGCACTAGATTCCTCTAGCCTGCAACACTAATTGTCCTCCTTCATGGCAGAAGTCTCAAACCGTCTGGGGTAAGGAGGTTAGGCAAGATAATCTAAACAGGTTTATAGCACCAGGATCAAATGATAACACCTCACATGACTAAACTTTATCATTTATAAAAGACTTTGCAGCCTACTACCCACTGGGACAGAGGTGAAACAGGTGAAATGATTCATCTTATAAAATGGACAAACATGTTCAGAATGGCTAAACAGTATAGCTAACCACTGATTAAGAAACTAATGGCAGAATTCCTGATTATTTTTCAGTAAGGTATTGCATCAGTGTTATCAACTAGCTGTCACTTAGTTTACAACCTGTCTATGAGACAAATGACTAAAAAAAAAACCTGTGAGCATTCAACTGGGGAAAATGTGCTATCTCCAAATTCAGCCCAGTTTCTTGTATTTTCAGCTTTTGAGAACAGAAACTGATTCAGACAAAAAAGCCTCAATTATCAAAATGATGGTCACACATGGAAATCTTCTTTGTATTATCAGGACAAGAAGGATGAAACTGCAACACCCTTCTGCCTAAGAAACCACTAGGCCAGCCCTGCACCTAGTGGTTTCTAGGCTATCTGAAGCTTTCACCTGAGTTCCATGGAATTCCAGGACTTTCAAATGCCCTGGTGCCCAACCAAATTCTCAATCCAGTGCTTTGGGATCTTCCTTAGCTTCCCAACCAAATCCATGCACACACCATGGAGACCATTTAAAGAACCAGAGGCTAAGATAATCCTCACCTGTCAGCAGAACACTTTACTGTGGTAACAAGGACCCAGACCCACTTTCCCTTACGGATGCACTGACATTGCCCAGAATCTCCTCCTCTGTGAAGGGATGGGGTGAGGGGGTGTTTCTCCTGCCTCAAGGCACCATCTCACTTAGAACAGGGACACAGTCCCTAACTCTGCCCCTCCATAGCTCAGGTGTCCAGTCATCCAGCAGAATATCTCCTTTTCACTACCTCTGACCATCTTTCCCACTTTCCTCAGGTGGGCCTGTTCAGTATGAGAGGGGAGGTCAGGGAAAGGGGAGACAGCAGACTAAAGTCAGAGAAATTCCGGGACAGAAGGGCTCGCTTGTGAGGACTGTGATCCACAGCCTGGGACCCCAACTGTGTTTCATGAATTAGCAATGAAGGAGCCCATTTCAACACAGCTCCTGTCTATTTCCAGACAGCGCTGCACCAGGCAAGCCGGCTTAGTCTGACAAATCTGGCTGCACTTATTTATAGCAGGGAGAGGTCCTGCAGAGGTATGTGTTGGCAGACACAGTAACCAATGGATTTTGCTCCTATCTCTAAATGACAGGACTTTTGTTCAGAAGCGTCAAGGAGGCAGACAACAGCCAATGTGCCCACTACTCCCCCTGAAAAAGGCCACATTCAGCTACCTTCTTTGTGTCCTGTGGCCAGACACAACTCAGAGCACACTGAACTGACCGGAGCAGTGCCTTGCGTCTCTCAACAAGTCCAATGCTCTGGTCTCAGCTGCATCCTGGGCAAGTGACATTTTCTGTGCTTCATGGACGGTGAACAAAGTGGCGAGAAAAATAGGGACCTGGAGCTCCTTGGCCACAGGACGGCTTGCTTCTCCCAGTAATGGTCTCTACAGTTGTTCCCTTTTATTCTGGAGTCACGTGCAGCTCCTGATTAGGTTTCTCCTGGCCTCACTTGGGCCAGGCCTGCAGCATACCTCTCCACGCCCCAGGCTACGGCCCCAGTCAGGGCTGGCAGAGCACTGCGCCCACAGTCCCAGCTTAGCCTCCAACCTCTTCCTTCTCAGAAGTCCTATTTTCTTCAGATAGGATGAAGCAGAAGGGTTTTGACAAGCGTAAAGCACTGTCCGCAGGTGAGGCGATAATCCCCACCAGCCTAGGGACTTCCCAGGGGCGCGTCCCCAGACTACCTGCGTTCTGCGTTCCACGCTCCACAACCCAGGGCTTGTCCAGAGAGAGAACTCTTCCACCCCAGTGGCAAACACACAGGCCTGGGAGCTGGCCCGGCACCACACTCTGGTGGTGCTAACACAAGTGGCTGCTCAAGTTCAACACGCAAAACTGTTCCCCAGATTCCTACCTGCCCTGAAAGACCTCTCATCAGCACAAAATCAAAGACTCTGAGCGTAGGGTAAAGTGAGGGGAGGAAGCAGCAGCTCTGTCACATAAAATTCTTGAAGGAACTGGTGTTTCAATCATCCTGCCTTTTCCGCAGGCCTGTGAGGGGCCCGAACCCCTGGCCACTGACCAGGCAAGGCTCTCTAACAGAGCAGCACCCCCCACACATGGAATGACAGCGACTTCCTTCTGGTCCCATTTTACAGCCTCCCTGGGCTCCAGCCCCCCCCCCCCCCCCCCCCCCACTGATCAGCCCAAGGTCACCCAGTTAGCAAGTGGTGGACGCAAGACTGAAACTCTGGTCATCTGAGGCCAGGATCCCGTGTTCTCAAGCCCCGCATCCCGTCCCCCACTACGGCTTCTGGGGCAACGTGCTGTCGCGATGCCCCCCCCCCCCCCAACGGGGGTGGAGACCTGCCTGGAGGAGGAATCCCAGGGTCCCCCGGGGAGCCCACGGATTTGCGGCCCCGGCTCGTACTCACCGTCAGCCGGCTGCTGGAAGTTGACATAGGCATAGCCCAGAGAGCGGCGGGTGATCATATCGCGGCAGACCCGGATGGACAGCACAGGCCCCGCAGGACTGAACTTTTCGTACAGCATGGCCTCGGTGACGTCCGAGTGCAGGTCACCCACGTACAGGGAGGCCATGGGGTAGCTGCTGGCCGCAGCGTTCATCTCCCCAGCC
This sequence comes from Hippopotamus amphibius kiboko, assembly GCF_030028045.1. Taxonomy (NCBI): domain Eukaryota; kingdom Metazoa; phylum Chordata; class Mammalia; order Artiodactyla; family Hippopotamidae; genus Hippopotamus; species Hippopotamus amphibius. Next base: position 31,634,357 of record NC_080186.1, read on the forward strand.
CCCACCACCCCGAGCCCCGCCAGGAGGACTTCTTAGAGGGCCCACACAGGACAAAGGGGGCTCCGCTCGGAGCCGTGGCCCGAGCCGCGGCTCACAGGTGGCAGTGAAGCTCGGAGAAGCTGGAGTCGCCTCCGAGGGCCGGAGAGGAGTTCGGGGACGGCTCGGACGAGACTGCCAAACCGCAGACAAAAGGCTCTTGAAAAACAATATGGCCCTCCCTGGGAGTTTGCAATTCTCAGCTGTCCCGGTCTGGAGCTCCCAATTTCAAAACACGGAAAAAATGAAAACGGGGGCTCCCCTCCAAAATGACAAAATTTCTTCCAGAGGCGACCCAGGGGTGCCCACGGCGGCCTCCGGGACGCGCGTTTCTCTATAAATATAGGCCTCGGGCTCCCGGCGGTTTAAGATTACAGCAGCCCGGGGAAGAGGGAAACCAAATATTTGTCGCTGCCGACTCGGCAAGCCCCGGGCGGCCCGAGCGCGCAGCCGCCTCCCACGCCGGGCCGGCGAAGGGCAGCGCGGACACGTGGTGCGCGGGGGCCGGCGCGCCGGGGCGAGGGCGGCGGGCGCGGGGCTGCCACGCGGCGCGGCCGGGCGGCGGGCGGAGGCGCGTGGACGCGGGCGCGCGGGCGGCTCACCCCCGGACCGACGGACGCGGACCGACGGACGCCCAGGTGCGGCGGCGGCGGGCAGGCCGGAAGCGTGCAAAAGTGACTTCCCCGCGGGTTCTCCGAGGAGGAGTCGCTCTTTTTTTTTTTTTTCTTTCTTTCTTTCTTTTTTTTTTTTTAAGATTTTTAAAGCGTTTTCGGGTTTTTTTTTTATCTTTTTCTCTTTTTTTTTTCCTTCAGGCTGCTAGGCCCGAAAGCGGCGGAGGCTGCGGCGACCCGGGGCGGAGAGAGGCGGCTGGGGGAGCCACCGCTCCATTTATACCCGCCCGCCCCGGGCGCTGCTGGTCGAAGGGCGCCTCGCGACCTGGGCGCAGTCGTGCCCGCCCACTCGGCCCGGGGGCCCGAGGCGGGGCGGTCACACGAGAGCGTCCCGGCGCGGCCGCGCGGCGCCACAGCGACCCCTGGCGCGCGGAGGACCGCTCCGCTGGGGCCTCCGCTGGGGCCTCCGCCGGACCCAAGGGCCGCTTTCCCTACGGGTGGGTTAAGGGTAAATCACCCGCCCCTCCCGGCCAGGAACCCGAGGAAAACTCACCCACCCGCACGCACCATGTTTATAATCCATGTCTTGCCTAACTGTAAAATAAGGATGACATAAAATAAATTATAGTTACATAATAGGTGCTCCACTGTGTAAATGATTGAGCCCAAATAACGGAGAAGACTTTCTGAAGTTTTTAGAATACTGGGACCTAAAGACAGAATCATTGGGAACACGACAGCTACTCATGCAGTAGTACCCGTGGGTGATGGGATTCTCTGGAAAGATGAACAAATTTGGGGAAAGTTTCAATAAAACAAAATACTATCATCTATTTACAACGTAGTTGTATTCCTGGAAATTTAGTTGTTATTTAAGGGCACAAAATATGTTCTGTTCACATGTAAAAGGGAGTCAGGGTCTAAGCTCTGATAGTTATAAAAAGGTTTTTCCTCTGCATGAGGATCTGGCAGTCATGTGGAACACAGGACACATCTACTCCATGTGGGACTGTCCCCACGCATTGCGAGATATAATAGAGATAGCATCTCTTTTCCTTAAATGCCAGGAACCACCCTCATCATCATTGTGATGACCAAAAATGAAAATTACTAGAAGCACACAGACACTCCCATTGAAAACCATTGATTTGATTAAAAGAATGAAAAAATATTAGTATTTATATATTCATTCAAAGAAATGGGCTCTTTGTCAACGCCAGATAAAGGTGCTGGGGGATACCATGGTGAACAAGGCAGAGGAAGTGCCTCTCTCCCTCATGAAGTTTATACTCCAGTTAGTGTATCAAATCAAGAAATATTTATGGTGTGCTCCATCTATTGGTAGATTCCCCTCCTCAGGGAAGCCTTCCTAGACCACCCAGTGGTTTAAAGCCTGCCAGTACTGTTCATGTTCATCCCAGCACACCATTCTGTCTTATCTTCAAGACTCACTATCTGAAATTATGTTGTTCATATAGGTGCTTGCCTCTTTCGTATGCTTCCCCACTATAAGTAAGCTTTATGAGAGCAGGAACCTGGACCAGCGCCTACATGGCACATATTAAATGTTCAGTAAATATTTGTTGAACAAATGAATGCTATGAACAAAACCCAAATGTCCTTACCCTCTTGTAGCTGTCTGTCTAGCGGGGAACTTACTACTTGTGTGACCTTGAGCAAGCTAGTTTACATTACTGACTCTCAGATTTCCATTCTATAAGTAAATTAATAAAGGTGCTCTAGTGGGAGATTGGGATTGCCATATATACATTACTAATTAGAAAAAAATATCAAATTGTACACTTTAAAAAAATTGCTATTTTGAGTCTAATCTAATATACATAAATGCACATAAATCACTTGTGTAAATGATAATTATTATTATCAAGCTATATTTGTACTGAGGAGAGAGGAGAGTCACCTAAGTGAAGACAGGGAGAACAGCATGTGCAAAGGCCCTGAGGGGGAGCAGGCTGGAGCTGGGTCTGCAGGACAGACTGTGGTGCTGTGACAGGTGGAAAAGAGAGCCTGCTCTTGGAGACTTGAACGGCTTTGGACTTTGCCCTGAGGTCAAAGGGCAGAGCTGAAGGATTTTAAGAGGGAGCTGTCTTGGCTCAAATTACATTAAAAAAAAAAAATCTTTTGGGGACTTCCCTGGCAGTCCAGTGGTTAAGACTCTGTGCTCCCAATGCAGGGGGCCCAGGTTCAATCCCTGGTCAGGAAACTAGATCCCGCATGAGGCAACCAAGAGCCCACATGCCTCAGCTAAGACCCGGTGCAGGCAAATAAATAAATAAATAAATATTAAAAAAAATATATTTTGGGCTACAGAATGTAAAAGGATTAGAGGGTGGTTGCAGGGAAGAGAGCGGGAGGTGAGGGCCACTAAGGTGGTAGCCATGACAATGAAGGAAGTGACTTCGTTAAAAAAAAATTTAGGCAGTCTGATTTGTGATTAATTGGATGTGGGAATGTGAGAGAGTAGGAGTCAAAGATGGTTCTCCAGTTTCTGGAAATCAAAAAAATTTAGATTCCCCACATGTCAACACTAGGATATCACTTAATAAGTCTTAGAGGGAAGCAAAGCCACCAAAAGAGCCACCTGGACTCCAGGCCTGCAAAATCCAAACAGGACTCGATCAGGGCCTGGTAGGGTGGGTAAAGGCTGCACAAATGACCAGTCCAGTGATCCAGAAGGAGGCATGAGCACATAAGCACAAATCCGCCTTTGCTGGGGTAGGAAGGGGTGCAATTTTTTTTAAATACATCTTTATTGAAGTATAACTGCTTTACAATGTTGTGTCAGTTTCTGCGGTACAACTAAGTGAATCAGCTACATGTATACATATATATCCCTTCCCTCTTGAGTCGGCCTCCCACCCACCCTATCCCACCCCTCTAGGCGGTCACAAAGCACTGAGCTGATCTCCCTGTGCTATGCAGCAGCTTCCCACTAGCTATCTATTTTACATTTGGTAGTGCATATATGTCAATACTACTCTCTCACTACGTCCCAGCCTCCCCATCCCCTTCTGTGTCCTCAAGTCTGTTCTCTATGTCTGCGTCTTTATTCCTTCCCTGCTACTGGGTTCATCAGTACTATTTTTCTAGATTCCATATATATGTGTTAGCATACAGTATTTGTTTTTCTCTTTCTGACTTACTTCACTATGTATGGCAGACTCTAGGTCCATCCACCTCACTACAAATAACTCAGTTTTGTTCCTGCAATTTTTCCCCCCTGGGACAGAGCTTACTGTCAGTGGGTCTGTACTCGACAGATGGTATGATGTGTCAAGAGAAAGAGTGAATCCAGGGTTGGGAAGAGAAAGGAAAAAAAACTTTATACTGAGGACACGGCTGCAGGTGAGGTCTCTGCAGCTGAGGGTTCTGTAGTATAGCAGGAATGTCAGAGCTTTGCTTTCTGCATTCATTCATTTGTCATTCAACAAACTTTGTGTGGCATTTCTAAGAGCCAGCATTGCTATGTTCCTGGTGCTGGGGAAGACTTGTGAGCCCAACATTCACGGAACATCCTGCCCTTATGAAGGAGAGAGTTAAAAAAGCAAGAAAATATGTGCGTGTAGAACTTGTGAAAATTGCTTTGAATCTAAAGACTTTTTGAGGGTAAGAGCAGGGGAAGCCCAGCCCCATCCTCCCAGCAGGAGTTCAGTTCAACCTACAAAAGCTCTATTTCCTATAAGCAACAATGGCTCCACCCCTCAGGAAGGAAGACCCTTCCTTGTCCACAGACAGGGTCTTTAAGATCTTGGAGGTTTGATCCAGGCAAAAGACAGACTGTGCAAATTTGGACTGTTGTCCCATCTCTGGGCCTTCTCCATCTGTATGATGGGCTCAGTCAGCCCTTTAAGGAAGAGGGACCCAGTATCTTGCCTGCTAGAGGGAAGATGTTCTTCCTTTCCCATCCTCCCAAGGAAAGCTTCCTGGAGGAGATAGCAATGGAGCTGGACCTTTAAAAGAAGGTAGAGTTTTGGAAGGTAGAAATGGAATGGAGGCAGGAAGATTGTCCTACAGAAAGAATTCCAAAGATGGATAAACCATGTATTAGCTTAGTAAGTCATTTTACACACTTGGGGCTCAGTTTCCTCATTGGTAGAAGAGAAATGATATGAGATAACGTACATAAACTTTTACACAGTGCCAGGCATACAAGAAGCATTTGGTAGACAGTGGATAATGTGATACCGTATTATTACAAGATGACATTTTCAAGGTTGTTATAAGTGGCCCAATGAGGCTAGAACTTGGGCGGGGGGTGGGGCGGTGTGTAGTAGGGAAAGAAACTGCAAAATAGAGTTGAAATCCTGCAGAGGTCCTTGAATGCCATTCTAAAGTGTGGCATTTCCCAGGAGTAATTGATCCAATAAATACTGTTATTTGGATATAATGACTCTAATAGCTAACACTGCACAGTACTTTCTATACTCCAGGCATTAGTCTAAGCTCTGCAGAATAACTGGCCAAGATCAAAAAGCTGGCAAGAGTGGGTAGAGGCTTAAATTTCTTCTTGCTGTAAATCTCATGCTGTCTAAAATAATACAGGCAGACCTCTTTTTTTTGCACTTTGCTTTCACAGATACTGTGTTTTTTACAAACCGAAGGTTTGTGGCTACCCTGTGTCAAGCGAGCCTATTGGTGCCATTTTTCCAACAGCATTTGCTCACTTCTTGTCTGTGTCAGATTTTGGCAATTCTCACAATATTTCAAATGTTCCATCGTTATTGTACTCATCATGGTGATCTGGCATCAGTGATCTTTGATGTTGTCATGGCCAAAAGATTATGATGTGCTGAAGACTCGGTGATGGTTAGCATCTTTTAGCAATAAAGTACTTTTTAATTAAGGTATGTACAATGTTCTTTTATTTTTATTTTTTAACTTTTTGGCCACACCACATGACTTGCGGGATCTCCATTTCCCGACCAGGGATTGAACCTGGGCCACAGCAGTGAAAGCCCAAAATCCTAACCACTAGCCCACGAGGGAACTCCCTACCTTGTTCTTTTTTAGACATAATGCTATTGCACATTTGACTACAGTATATTGTAAACTCGTATATGCACTGGGAAGCCAAACAACTCACGTGACTGGCTTTATTGTAATCCTTGTTTTCTTGCAGGGGTCTGGAAAGAAACCCGCAGCATCTCCAAGGTCTGCCTGTATTAATAATGATAACTAACATGTATTGAGGTTTACCCACATCGTTTCATTTAATGCTTACAACAGAAGTAGAAAGTCGGTGCCATCATCTATCACTTTGCAGATGAGGGAAATGAGGCTCGGGAGGTTGAGCGACTTGTCTGTGGCCTGACCACTGGTAGCTGGTGGGACACTGGGAGCCATGGAAACATGCCATCCTAACTCCTTCCAGAGAGCCTGCTGTGGGGGTGTACTTGGTTGACAGCTGCTGCCCCTTTGGCTCTACCATTGTCTTCACGCAGGGACCACAGCCAGTGAGGAGCATGGCGGAGGTATGAGTGCTGGCCTATTCCTGCCTAGCATGAGACTATTCTACTGGATATCCTCAGCTTTTGGACTCCCCATCTACCTAGCCAATATTCTCTCAAAGCTACACTGTAGTGTGAAGCTCTTCCTACCCAATCCATCCTTCCTGCTTTCCCAGCATGTGTCAGATCTACATCATGATCTGAAGGCTCCCCTTGCCTGCTTCCACTCCCATCTCCTTTATCCTTCATTGGCACTTTCCTGATAAATCTCTTGCACACCAAGTCCCATTTTGGCATCTGCTTCTTGAAGGACTAACACACCAGCCATGTGCTACAGACTCTCAACAATCCTGCCTCTTGCGGATGACTCCTGAGGCTGACAAAGCAGTTCACACACACTAATCCTTTCAGGTCAACAAGAAGCATATTCAGCAACCTTGTGTCTGAGCACCAGGGAACAGGAGCCTGTCATGAAAGTCTGGTGACCGGAAGCAAGGAGACAGGCACCCAGGAGGGATGGGGATGTGATACGTGTGGTGCCCAGGGTATCAGGCTGGCCGCTTGACTTCCTGACCCATGGTCTGGCTCTGACACAGAAATAGGTCCAGAGAAAAGAGGGAAGCTTCAGCAGGCTCCACTCATAGCTGGACCAAATCATCCCTCAAAAGTAGCCAGCTACTGTTGCTCTAATTCACACTCACCGTGCTGACTCCTCATTTGAAATCTCCGATGTCTGGAAAGAACTCTCCCACTCAGAAAGAGGTGATCAGTGTTAAAGCCATATATATACTGTGTATGAGAAAGAGCTCAAATCCCCTGCCCTTCTGGTAGAAATTCTCTGCATCTCTCAATGTTGCCTGGGAGCTTCCTTAGCAGCGCAGCATCTCAGAATCCACACCCTGCCTACTGAATGAGAATCTGCATTTTATCAAGATCCCCAATAAAGCTGGAGAAGCTCCATACGGTTGTGTCCTACCCACCACCACTCTGCTCTGCCCAGGGCCCAGGCATTTGTGATATCCATACAATGCAATACTATTCAGCTGACGATGATGATGATATAATAATAATAATAATAATAATAATAATAAATGTACTGGTACATGCTACAACATCAGTGAGCCTTGAAAACATCATGTTAAGTGAAAGACCCAGTCCCAAAAGACAGCATATCGTAGGATTCCATTTACATGAAATGTGCAGAAGAAGCAAATCCATAGGCACAGAAAGTAAATTGGTGGTTCCTAGGGCTGGGGGTGGGAGGCAGCTGGAAGGAAATGGGGAGTGACTGCTAACAAATAGAGGGTTTCATTTTGGGGTGATGAAAAGTTTCTAGAACTGATTGTGATGATGGTTGTACAACTCTATGAATACACTAAACAACTGAATTGCACACTTCAGGTGGGTGAATTGTATGATCTGTGAATTATAGCTCAGTGAAGCTGAGATATACTTAAGAAGATCTGCCTCAAAGAATTGTGGGAACTCAATAAAACCATGTGTGTAGAGCTTTGGTTCTGCAAGAATAGCTACCATGGAGCAGACACAGACCCTACCTTTGAGTAGCTCACAGTCTAGTGAAAGAAATGACACAGGCGTAAGAAACCAAAATCCAGAAACGAATGGATAATGATCTCTAAATTAGGTACAGGTAACATGTCGGGCAGATTGTGAGAGAAGTAACTTGCATATCCATCCATCCATCCAACCATCCATCCATCCATCCATCCATCCATCCATCCATCCATCCATCCACCTATCCAGTAATTTCTTGACACCTGTTATATGCTGGCTATGGGGAGCAGAGTTGAATAGCATGAGAGGCAGGCATGCAAACATGTAAGTTCCATCACAGTATAATAAATGTCTTGAAGAGGACACAGTGTAAGTCCAAGGGGGGTATAATTAACTAACTAAAAAGGCCAGAAAAGGTCTCTCCAAAAGGGGACAGCTGGGCCCTTCTCTTTTTTTTGATATAACTCACTTTTCCTTTCAAATTAAAGAGCAATGCTGCTTATTGAAACAAGCCAAACTCTAAGGAAGAGAATAAAGATAAAGGCAAGTTTCCCTCTCTGATGGAATCAGTGATTTGTGGATTTCTTCTATATTTCTCTCTGTGGCCATACAAATGTAGATCTACTTAGCACTGTGTCATGTATGACCTGGCATGTGCTCAGGTCAACCCAGGTAAATCTAACTTGTTCCTTGCCAGTAAGGGTGAACCATAATTCGCTCAAACATTCTCTACCCACAGACATACATCATTTCCAGGTTGGAGCCAAGATAAAATACCGCCATGAACATCCTGATCTTAATTACCAGGGCTTTTAATTTGGCTGGATAGAGTCTCAAAAGCAGGATACTAAGGGTCAATAAGAACATGTATTTTAAATTTTTAAAGGCACTACCAGAGTTTTCCAAAAGTTTGTTGTAATTCAGTCTCCCAAGAGAAATGTATGAAAAGGTCCAGTTCCTTGCATCTTTGCCAGCTCTGAGTGTCATCAATTTTAAATATTTTCCTCAATCTAATAGGCAAAGATGGTTTTACTGTTGTTGTTGTTGTGCTGTTGGTGTTACAAGGGTGACTGCCTTTTCATATGGTTATTGGCATTTCTATATCTTTATTTGTGAGTTGACTGAGCCTGGGTTTGAAACAAGCAAATGGCATTTACAAAGCAAATGGGACCCTTAGCAGAAGACATCCTGTGCAGAGAGTCTGTGCAAAGAGCCCAGAGGAGGAAATCTGTTGAGAGAATTATAAGTGGTTCAATGTTGATAACTTTGCAGGACAAAAAGAATGGCAGGAAATAAAACTGGATTTGTGGATAAAGGGCCAGATCTTAAAGTGTCTTCATACCACACCCCTAGAGTCCCTAGACTATCCCCTAGATGGTAGAGCCACCTCTACCTGTGCAGCTGGTGTGGGGTTTGAAATGGCGAGTATATTAATGTCCTAGGGCTGCCATAACAAAGTACCACAAAAGGGATGGCATGAAAAAAACAGACATTTTTTGGTCTCACAGTTCTGGAGGCTCCCTCTGAAACCTGTCTGTGCCTCTTCCTGGCTTCTGGTGGTGCCTACAGTCTTTGATATTCCTTGGCTTGTAGATACATCACTCCAATCTTGTCCTCACGTGGTGTTCTCCCTGTGTTTCCATCTTCACATTATCTGCCCTCTTCTTATAAGGACACCAATTATACTGGATTAGGGGCCCACCCTATGCCAACATGACCTCATCTTAGCTAATTCCATCTGCAATGACCCTATTTCCAAACAAGATCACATTCTGAAAGGACTGGGGGTTAGGACTTCAACATAGCTTTTTTGGGGGAGGGGAGTGTGCAGTTCAACCCATAAGGATGAGGCAAGGGTACTCCTGAAGAGGCTATTTAATGGAGCCCAGATGAGGACAGTAGAAACAGAGACAGACAAAAAAGGATGCATCCCAGAGAAATTTAGGAAGTAGAGTCAACAGGAACTGGCGATGGAATGTGAAGGGTGGCAGAATATGCCACTTTGGCTTATTGATTATTTTGATCTATAGGCACCTGAAAAACAGTAAATGCAGGGAGAGGCATTCTCTGAACTCCCTTTATCTACCTAAAGACAGGTCTTCCTGAATTGTCAAAAATCTACTCCCTGGACAATTCATCACCCAGGAAAGATTGACTCTCATCACAGGAGAAGAGATTAGATGTCAATACCATACCCTGACCAACTTTGTCACAAACTATTATGTCTCCCATTTTCTAAGGGCCCATTCATCTTTCCTAGAAATCATATTCTCTCTTCTAAGACACCTAGCTCTCCCCTCCTCTTTCTCTATCAAGATGGTATTTAAGCCTGAACTCTAAACCATTTCAGGGAGTTACTCATTTTTCCCTGGGTAGCTCCCATATGTACATGAGATATACATGTTAATAAACTTGTTTGTTTTTCCCTTTTTAACCTGTCTTTTATTGCAGGGGTCTCAGCTCAGAATTCAGTAGGGTAGAGAGAAAATTATTTTTCTTCCCCTATAAATGCAAAGGAAGGTGAGGGAGAAAAAGACACTCTAAGACTTTCAACCTAGGGTATTGGATGGCATCAACAACACAACAGCAACAACAGCAACAACAAAACCATTTTTGCCTATTAGATTGAGGAAAATATTTAAAATTGACGACTCAGTGTGGAGGAAGGATGTCCAGCAAAGAGCTAGGTATACCAGCCCAGATGGCCCCCAGAGGAGAGGTTGCAGGCCAATTATTTCTCACCTGGATCAATGTAATAGCTTCTTAGTTGGCTGCCTGCTCCAGCTTTTGTTGCTTTTCCGATCCACTTTTCATACAGTGGCCAGAGTAGGCTTTTAAAAATCTTTTCCTCTGTATAAACCCTTCAAGGTTTCTCGTTGCTCTTAAAATAAAATCCAGACTCTTTGCTGTGACTCACAAAGCCCTGCACAAGCTAATTTACACTCCTCTCCCCAATCTCATTTCACGTTATGCCTTGTTCAAGCTGCTCCAGCCACACAGCCCTTCTTTCTGTTCTTTGAACCTGTCTCATTTCAGGGCCTTTGCACTTGCTCTCCCCTGGGCTTGGAAGGCTCTTCCCGCAGTGCCTCCCTGCCTTGCTTATTCACATCCCTTAGGTGCCTCCTTAAATACCACCTCCCCCCAAAGGCCCTTCATGACCATTCTGTCTAAGGCAGCATGGCCACCACTTTACTCTGTCAATTGCCTTCACATCCCATATCGCTGCCTGTCAATTCTACTGCGACCATCTTACTACACTATAACCTGCACCAAGTCAAGGAACCGTGTCTGTCTTGCCCACCATCATATCCTCACTGCCTGGCACAACGTCTGGCTGAGAGTAGGTTTCCATGCATTTTGGTTGAATGAACGAATGGCCGTATGGGATTGTGTGTCATCAGCCTAAGTATGATGGAGGAAGTCAGTGGAGGGGAGAGGTTAGAACCTTGAAACGTGGGGGAGCGTCCACATTGAAGGGGCAGTGAAAGAGACTAAGGAGGACCCAGAGAGGTGGGAACAGTAACCGTGGTGCTTGCTGGATGGGATTTCAAACCCTAAATCCATCCAGGGAGGCTTCCTAAGATGGTGGCCACTGGAGGTGTACGTTACGGAAGATGAGCCAATGGAAGAGATGGAAGATCCCAAGTGGAGTGAAGAATCATGAGACAAGGTCCCCACAGCATGAGGAGGGGGTGGGACCTGGGGCTCTGGTGGAGGGACTAGGCTGGGACAGAGAAATGTCATCCTCTCTGTGGTCCCTCCTTAGAAGGAGAGGACGGGGTTCCCATTCAGGCTCTTCTGGAAGCCCTCCTCCCTGCACCCCAGCTGCACTGGCCGCTTGGTCCTTTAGGACCTTTGCATCACCTGCGACCTCTCCTGGTGGGCATATTTCTCATTCTCCTGGTCTCAGCTCAGGTATCTCCTCGTCCGAGAGGGCACCTTCACTAGGAGGTGCCTCTGCGGTTCTCTATCCTGGCGTTCTGCTTATCACCTTCCCAGAATGCATGAAGGTCTAGAAAATACCGTTCATCTGGAGTGTGAGCTCCATGAGGCAGGCCCGGAGGTCTTGCTCATGCTTGTATCTTCAGTTCCTCCTATAGAGCAGGTGTCCAACCTCCCTTCCTGCTCATCTAGTTGCACAAACCAGGAGAACGTGGGCATCAGCCAGTGTCTCTCCACACCCCACTCCCCTGACCACTTCCAGCCAAACACCAAGCCGTAGATCCTGGTCCCACCTAGTAGAACCTCCAGACCTGCTCACCCTCCCTTCCATTCCCAGTGGGCACTCAGCCTGGGGCTCCTCCCCACCCCTCTCATTCTCTGCAGAGAACTATCTTTCCGAAGGGCAAATCCTGTCCTGCTCCTCCCCTGCTTAACCCTTTCAGCAACTCTTCTTTGCCTTCGGGATACACTTTCAATGCCTTAAAGGTTTCCCAAAGTCTTGCCTCTGCTCTCCTCTCCTTCGACCCATAGTCCTGCCCTCCACCTTCTAGTATAACTCCAACCTTTTGGAAATCCAGCTCAGAACTCTCTCCCTTACCTCCCTCACATGGCTGTACTGGAAAGGCCTCCTCCCCCACCGCCCAGGGGTGCCAAGTTGCCCGTCTTGCTCACCGACGTACCCCTGGTATTTAGCACAAGGCGGCATGGAGCATGTTGGTGTTTCGCAGGAGAGCGGAGGAGTAATGGCTTTCCAGCAGCAATGGGAAGGGCCACTCCTAATAGGGGTGGGAGAATGAGCAGACAGGCCCTTGGGGAGGCAACAGCAGAGAGAGCCAAGCCTTCCAGAAGGTGGGAAGCTTGAGAGCCAGGCAGGTAATGGAGGGTGGGTCTTGAGGATGAATGAAGCAGTGTGATCCAGTGGTGAAGGGTGGGGCCTGAGTTGTCAAGATATAGGTGATAGAAACCATGGAACCCACTTAATCCCTGAACGTGCGCAGAGTGATCAGTCACGGGAGCCTTGTTGGATTGGAGGCTATAGGACCTGATGAGATGTGACCCCAAAGTCCTCACTGTGATAAGCCTGAACTGGCCCAGGAAGCTGGGCTCTTGTGAGCTCACCACCGGACACTCTGTCTGGAATCCTGGGGCTGATACTGAGATGGGAGGATCACAGAAGAATCTACTTATCTGGAAAGGCCATGAATCAGCACAAAGAGATAAAAGAATGGAGATTTTGGTTGCATGGAGGATGGAGCTCGTGTGCGTGTGGGGGGAAGGGCTAGCTCCCTCTCCCCCCAGGTGCCCCTGGCTCTGTCCCTGCCCTGGATGCCTGCAACTGCCTCCTCATCCGTCTCCTCCAGGGGCCCCTGCTATACGCCCTGCACTTGGCAACCAGAATTATTTTATTTTATTTATTTATTTTTTTAATAATTAATTAATTGATTGATTGATTGATTTATGTTATTTATTGGCTGCGTTGGGTCTTCATTGCTGTGTGCTTGCCTTCTGTAGTTGCGGAGAGCGGGGGCTACTCTTCATTGCAGTCTGCAGGCTTCTTATTGCGGCGGCTTCTCTTGTTGCGGAGCACAGGCCCTAGGCGCGAGGACTTCAGTAGTTGTGGCACGTGGGCCCAACAGTTGTGGCTCATGGGCTCTAGAGCGCAGGCTCGGTACTTGTGGCACACAGGATTAGTTGCTCCACATCATGTGGGATCTTCCCGGACGAGGGCTCGAACCCATGTCCCCTGCATTGACAGGTGGGTTCTCAACCACTGCGCCACCAGGGAAGCCCCAAGAATCATTTTAAAAAATGTAAATGAGACCATGTCACTGGCCTCACCCAGCTGAAATCCTGTTAAAGACTTCCCACGGCTCTTAAGATAGAGCTAGTGATAAAATGGTCTTTTCCAAACTGAGGTGAGAAGGGGGATGATGTTAGGTGGGGCACGGAGGAACATTTTTTTATTTCAACTGTGTATTAGAAAAATATATGGCATGCCAATCCTTTGATGTCGTGAATATTTTTGCTTAGGGTAAGGATACAAAGGAAGCCAATTTAAAGGAAAAAATTAAGGCAATGAGAGTACAGGTGGAGGCCCATGAAGGGGGGTACTCAGTCTTGAGATCCCTCCTCAGTCTCATCTGGGCCTCTCACCCCTCCCTCCCTGGCTCTAACTGTACAGGCCTGCAGGTCCTTGAAGATGTCACCCACGCATCTGCCAGGAATGTTCTGAAATGTTCTCCTGAGCCTCACCCCCACACCACTGCCCCCACCTTTTGCTGAGATAACACCACTCATCCTTCAGATCTCCACTCTAGTGTCACTGCCTTGTAGGGTCATCTTGTGGTCAGGGGCCCTTGCTAATTATTCCTCAGGCCCCCCCCTCCTTGTGCTTCATAGCATCTCCTGGCATTTGTGATGATCTATTTCGTGTCTGGGATTAAATCTGAGGCCCCCGCTATAAGGTAAACTTTTTGAAGCTGGATGTGTCTTGCTCACCACTGTAAGCCCAGCACCTAACACAGCGGCAGGCTTAGCACTCCTCTGAATGAATGAAAGCACGAGAGAATGAATGAACTCCGTGACCTGGAGGCTCCTGCGTGCTGACACGGCCCAGCTGGGACTGCCCCGTGGAGTTAGGAATCGCCCCTCACCAGTCTTTGAACAAGGGACCTCACAGTCCCATTGTGCACTGGGCCTCACAAATTAGCTAGTCCTGAGTGGAGTGTTGAGGAAATTGGGAAGTGGGGATGGGGGGGGGGTAGGATGGGGGGGTGTGGGGACTTCTTCCAGAAGCATGGCTAAGAAGCAAGGAGAGATGGGGTTTCAGCCTCTCTCTCTCTCTCTCTCTCCCCCTGATCTTGGCTCTGCCACCGCGGGGAGGTCTTAGAGACCAGCTCTGAGCCCTCTTCCTGGGGTGAGGGGTGGGGTGGGGGTGCAGAAGAGACATGTGGGAGGGGCCAGGGGCTTCTGCCCCAGGCTTCTGTGGGCCTCCAGCCACTCCTCCCTGGCCCTAAGCTGGGCCTCTTCCTCCTGGCCTCTCCCTACCCCTCAGTGTTTGCTTTTCCCAGCCCCCACCGCCCCTGATGCCAGACATTCGCTATAGGAAGGTTGAGGTCCAGAATATGTCTTTTAATTTAACGCATGTAAGAACATTTCAGAAAAGCCCAGAGACTAAGATACCAAACACCCCTGTGTTCATCACCCAGTGTAACCAACTATTAACATCTTTGCTTCAGATAGGTTTTTTTTAAATTGAGATATAGTTGTTTTACAATGTTGTGTTAGCTTCCGCTGTACAGCGAAGTGGAGTTCCCTGTGCTCAACAGCAAGTTCTCATCAATTATCCATTTTCAGGCAGATTTTTTTAATGTAAAATAAATGGAACATCACAGATAAAGCTGAAGTTCACTCCATTCCTCTCCCCAGTCCAATTCCTCTCCCTCCCTTTCATTCCCAGGCACAGTTGTTATTATTAATCTGATATGTATCCTTCTCATCTATTTCTGTGCACAAAGCAGAATGTGTGTTTATAGTAGCACTATTCACAATAGCCCCAAAGTGGAAACAACCCAAATATCCAGCAGCTGATGAACGAATAAATAAATGTGGTATGTCTATATAATGGAATATTATTAAGCAATAAAAGGAAACCCAGTGCTACCATGCTAACACAGACCACGCTGAAAACATTATCAGTGAAAGAAGCCAGACACAAAAGGCCGCATATTGTATGATTCCATATCTACAGGCAAATCCATAGACACAGAAAAGAGAGGAATGGTTGCCAGAGGTTGGGTGGGGAGAAAGGAGGAATGACAAGTAACTTAGTGGGTACGGAGCTTCTTTTGGGAGTGATAAAAATGTTTTGGAATTAGATGGTGGTGACGGTTGCATAACTCTGTAAATACGATAAAAACCACTGAATGCTCACTTTAAAGTGGTTAAAATGGTGAATTTTGCTATGTGACTTTTATCTCAATAATAAAACAAAGGAATGTGATTTAAAAATATTGTCCTAAGTGCTTTCACACTGCAGATACATTTCTGCACCTTGTTTACTCTCTCAGCACGATATTGATACTCGTAGATCTGGTTCATTTATTTTCACTGCTCAATTATCTTTTATTGGAGGAACACGCCATAGTTTGTTTTTTTACTGGTGGGCATTATCAGTGATACAATTTTTCTCTATCAGCAGTGCTCCCATGAGCAGCCTTGACAATGTTTCCTGGGGCACATTTGGGGAGAATTTCTCTGGGGTATACAATTGCTGGTTGTATAACTTTTCACAATATTGTCCGTGGTATCAATTACACTCCCATTAGCAGCGTGTGAGTTTCCACAGGTCCTTATCACTGCCGCTTGTCAGTATCCAACGTTGATTTTTACCTGTCTGATGGCCGTGCGGTTTTAATTTGCAATGGTGTTTCCTTTACTTCTAGTTATATATATTTTTTGTTTGCCCTCTCTTCCTCTCTTCATTCTTTCTTTTCTTTCCTTTTTGGTATTTTCTTGACTGTTCTTGGATCTTTACACTTGCACATGAATTTGGAATCACTGGCTAGTTCCATGAAAAACCTTGTTAGATTTTTTTATTGCAAAAGTTTTGAGATCATAGATTTACGTGCAGGTTACCTGGCACCATGACTATAGGAGTATTCTCATCCACGAACAAATATTTCCATTTATATAGATCTTCCTTTACTTTATTTATTTATTTATTGGCTGCGTTGGATCTTCATTGCTGCACGCAGGCTTTCTCTAGCTGTGGCGAGCCGGGTCTTCTCTTCGTTGTGATGCAAAGACTTCTCATTGCAGTGGCTTCTCTCGTTGCAGAGCACGGGCTCTAGGCTCGTGGACTTCAGTAGTTGCAGCATGCAGGCTCAGTAGTTGTGGCTTGCAGGCTCAGTAGTTGTGACGCAAGGGCTTAGTTGCTCGGCAGCATGTGGGATCTTCCTGGACCATGGCTCAAACCCATGTTCCCTGCGTTGGCAGGTGGATTCTTAACCACAGCGCCACATGGGAAGTCTGGATCTTCCTTTACTTTTAAAAACAGACTTTATTTTCAAAAGCAATTTTAGGTTCACTGCAAAATTGAGTGGAAAGTACAGAGAGTTCGTATATGCACCCACACCTTGCCCCCCTACACGTACAGCTTCCTCCAGTATCTACGTCCTGAACACCTGCACATCCCACACCAGCGTGGTACATGCGTTACAATCGATGGATCTGCACTGACACGTCAATATCATTCAAAGTCATTATCATCTGAAATTGGTAGTTTACATTAGGGTTCACTCTTGGCCTTGTACAGTTTATGGGCTTTGACAACTCTATAATGACATGTATCCACCATGACAGTATCGTATAGAATAGCTCCACTGCCCTAAAAGTCCTCTGTGCCCTGCCTCTCTCTATCCCCTCCTTTCCCCAAACCCTTACAACCACTGGTCTTTTACTGTTGGAATCATACAGTAAGTAGCCTTTTCAAATTAACTTCTCTCACTTAGTAATACTATGCATTTAAGTTTTCTCCATGTCTTTTCATGGCTTAACAACTCACATCGTTTTAGAGCTAAATAATATTCCATTGTCTGGATGGACCACAGTTTACCCATTCACCTACTGAAGGACATCTTGGCTATTTCCAAGTTTCAGCAATTATGAATAAAGCTGCTATAAACATCTGTGTGCAGGTTTTGTATGGATGTCTTTTCAACTTCTGTGGGTAAATACCAAGTAGCACAATTGTTAAATCATATGGTAAGAGTACATTCAATTTTTTATTCCTTTACATTTAAAACAATGTTTTACAGTTTCCTGAAAAAAACATCTAGAAATCTTTTGTATATTTATTCCTAGGCCTCTTATAATTTTTGTTGCTATTGGAAATGGTATCCTTTTGATTATAGTTTCTTGTTTCCTGTTACTAATCCAGTAAGCATACAATAAGAATGTCATTGAGGGCTTCCTAGGTGGCGCAGTGGTTGAGAATCCGCCTGCCAATGCAGAGGTCATGGGTTTGATCCCAGCTCCAGGAAGATCCCACATGCCGCGGAGCAACTGAGCCCGTGTGCCAAAAAAAAAAAAAAAAAGAATGTAATTGATTTATGTAAGATACTCTAGTATTCAGCAATCCTGCTAAATACTCTTATTCATTCTAATACTTTGCAGGCAGATTCCTTTATGTAATGGGAAGAAAATAAATCATATGCATATAAGGATGGTGTTGATTCTTCCTCTCTGTTTTCTAAACCTCTTCTTTTTTTCTTTCATTACATTAGCTAGAAGTGCCAGCAAAATTGAGAATAGGGAGCATTCTTATCTTGTTTTTGATCTTTATGCTAGAACACTAGAGTTTCACCCTTAAATATGGTTTGTTATAGGCATTTGGTAAATATCCTTATCAGGTTGACATATTACCATACTAATCCTAACTTGCTAAGACTAAAAAAAAAGAATGTTTATTTTCATCAAATGACTTTTACACACTTATTAAAGTGATCATATGCTTTTAATCTCAATATATTAAGGTTTAGAATACAGGAATTGTTTCCTGGTGCTAAACTATAGTTACATTTTGGCTAAACTCTACTATTTCTATGTTTTTATATTTCTTTTTTTTTAATTTTTATTTGGTTGCACCTGGTCTTAGTTGTGGCACGCGGGATCTTCTTTGCCGCGTGCGGGATCTTCCTTGTGGCATGTGAGTTCTTTAGTTGTGGCACGCGGGATCTAGTTCCCTGCCCAGGGATTGAACCCAGGCCCCCTGCATTGGGAGTGTGGAGGCTTAACCCCTGGACCACCAGGGAAGTCCCCTTTTTTATATTTCTATGCAATATGGATTCTGTTTTCTGTTTTATTATATAGGATGTTTGCATCTATAATTGCAATTAGGCTTGTTCTATAATGTTTTTACCTCTAATTGCCCTTGCCTGCGCCTGATGTCAAGGTCATACTAATACTAGAAAATGAGTTAGGTAGCTTTCCCTTTTTTCCATCTCCTAAAACAGTTTGTATAAAATAGGGTTCTCCAGAGAAATAGAAACAGAACCAACAGGATGTATGTGAGTGTGTGTGTATTATATTTATGTCTATATCTATCTATCTATCTATCTATCTATCTATCTATCTATCTATATCTATCTATCTATCTATCTATCTATCTATCTATCTATCTATCTATCTATGTAATCTATCTATTTATCTATCTGTAGGGAGAGAGAGAAAGAGAGATTTATCATTAGGGTTTGGCTCATGTGATTATGGAGGCTGAGAAGTCCAAATATGTGCAGTTGGCAAGCAGGGGACCCAGCAGAGCTGCTGGTGTAGTTCCACTCTGAGTCTGTAGGCCTGAGAACCAGAACAATCGATCGTATAAGTTGCAGTCCAAAAGCCAGCAGGCTCGAGACCCAGAAAGATCTGACGTTTTAGTTTGAATCTGAAGGCTGAAAAAGGCCATGTCCCAGCCCAACCATCAGGCAGGCCAAGGTCCTTCTTACTCAGATGCTTTGCTCTAGTCAGGCCTTCAACTGGTTGGACGAGGCCCACCCACATCACGCAGAGCAATCTGCTAACTCGGTCTACCAACTCAAATGTTAATCTCATCCAAAAATACTCTCATAGACATACCCAGAATGATGTCTGACCAAATGTCTGGCTATCCTGTGGCCCAGTCAAGTTAACACACAAAATTAACTGTCACATAAGGAAAATATGTTCTTGGAAGGTCTGGGGAACTCAGCTGTGAAACCTGCATAACCTGCCATCATTTTTCTGTGTGTTTGTTTGGGTGGGGAGGTTGGGTAATTTACTTTTCATGAGGATCATTTTCTTGGAGCCATTCTGCCCTCCAGGGACCCACATGGGCTAGTCCTTCCTGTTCCCTTGATCCTCACTTAGCCCTTGAAGACTAATAGGATCCAGGAGACTAAAGGAACCAAGAACCCTGGGCTATTTTATTTGCAGAAACTGTTGGCTTTGGGGCTACCCTGTTTAGGGGTTTTGTACTTCACCTAGCAGATATGAGTTATTTTAACTGACCACTAGAGGGCAGTAATTGACAAAAAAACAGGTACACTATGCTACAACGGCGGAGACAACTACAACTTGGTAGATAAAAAGGTAGATTTTCCCCTTTTGGCCCATAAGGACCCTGAGATTTAGAGAAGCTAAGAAACCTATCCAAATCTTGTATTCTAGTACATAGAAAATCTGGAATTTTACCCTACTTTTTGTCTGATTCTAAACTTCATTGTTTCTGGTGTGGGTATGATAAATACTCGTCTTTCATTCATTATTTTTACCACTCATTCATTTGTTCATTTGAAAGCAATATAGCAGAGTGGCTAAGGATTCAATATCTGGAGTCAGCCAGCTGGACTAAAATTCTGGCCCCATCACATACTAGCAGGCACCACAAGAGCTCTGTGCTTCAGTTTCCTTATTCATCAATGGGGATATTAGGATTCACCTCATGAAACTATTGCAAGAATGAAATGAGGTGATCCATCAAAGTAGTTTTGGAACAGCGTCTGGCACTTAGTAAGTACTTAACACATTTCAGCTATTGTTATTATTTACTCAGCCAATCTTTATTAAGTGGCTCCTGTGTTCTAATACTACCACCATTGTAGGTACCAGGGATGGAACAACCACACACACACACACACACACACACACACACACACCCCTCCCTGCCTCCTGCAGCTTACATTCTAGGGAGGGAGATCGACAATAAATAAAATAAGAAAAATTTTGTGCTTGTCTTTGTATAAATAATGAAGATGGCCAGAAGTAGGGCATGGAAGGGGGACAGGGACTGGGGCTGGAGGAGGACTTGCCGTTTAAAATGGGGCTGTTGGGACTTCCTAGGTGGTGCAGTGGTTAAGAATCCACCTGCCAATGCAGGGGACACAGGTTCAAACCCTGCTCTGGGAAGATCCCACCAAAAAGAAAAAATAAAATAAAATAAAATAAAATGGGGCTGTCAGGGACTTCCCTGGTGGTCCAGTGGTTAAGACTTCGCCACCCAATGCAGGGGATGAGGGTTCGATCCCTGGCTGGGGAGATAAGATCCCACATGCCTTGGAGCCAAAAACCCAAAACATAAAACAGAAGCAATATTGCAACAAATGCAATGAAGACTTTCCACACCAAAAAAATCTTTAAAATAAAATAACTAAATACAATAGGGCTGTCAGAGAAGGCTACAGTGATGTGACATCCAGCAAAAACCAGAGGAGGAAAGGGAGTCAATTTCTGGATATCTGGGAGCCACGTGGATGTCTGGAAGTCAAGTATTTGGGCAGAGAGAAGAGTAAGGGTAAAGGCCCAGAGACAGGATGATGCCTGTCTTCAAGGAACGGCAAAGAGGCCAGGTTAGCAGAAAGACAGTGAGCAATGGGGCGAATACTATGAAATGGGGCCAGACGTGAGGCGTGGAAATAGGGAGACAACCGTCTAGGGCCATGTAGCCTGGGGAGCGCTTTGGCCTTTATGTGAGCTGATAAGTCATTGGAAGGTTCTGAGCAAACGGGTGACCTCACCTGACTTCTGTGTTCCAAGCTCCCTCCGCTGCTGTGAGAATGGGCTGCAGGGCAGGAGGAGGCAGGGAGCCCAGGGAGGAGGCCACTGCAGGGATCCGTAGGAGAGATGGAGAGGTGCTGAGGGCTTGGACTGGAGGATAAAGGTGTTGGTGGTGAGACGTGGCCAGATTCTGGATCTATTTTGAAGACAGAGCTGGTCGGATTTGCTGACAGACCCATGTGGGCTGTGAGAGAAAGAGATGTCAAAGACGACTCCGGGGCTTTTAGCCTGAGCAACAAAAAGCTGTCATTTCCTGAGACCTTGAGGATCCAGGGAGGGGAGTGTCAGGGAGGAGGGTGGGACGGGAATCAGGAGCCTGCTTTTGGACCTGTTAGTTTTGGATGCCTCCTAGAGATCTGGCTGTTGGCTCTCCGAATCTGGACTTCAGGGCCCTGGGCTGCAACTATAACTCTGGCAGCTTTGAGCCCGCTTCGCCCACAGCCAGACAGGGAGGCTGGTGGAGCTCTGCCCAGGACTGGGGCCTGAGTTCTCCACTCAGCACCTTAAGTGTGGGCTGTGTCCTAAGGAGCCTGCTGCAGCCCCTATGCCTCCCCAGGTGGGGTCTCCCAACAGAAGCACCAAACTCCATGCCCGAGGCAGGGTGGGTAACACCCAGGCCTCCTCCCCACTGTTCACTGCACTGGATCATTGCGCTGTAGGCCACAGTTATTCACAGAAAACAGGAACAAACCCAGTTACCCATTAACCCAACCCTGCGTAAGAGTCAAGTGGACAGGCCTCATTTTCTTACCAAAGCTGGTTAGTCCAGAGAAGGCATCTTACATGCCAACCTCAGTTAATTAGGTTTGGCCCTGGGTTGTGTTGTCTTAACAGGGGGGAAGGGTGCAGTGATTGATTAACAATGTCTGCATGGGGACAGTCTCGGAGAGTGGTGGCTCATGTACTTGTTATTCCTAATTGAGCTGCAGATACTCATAGGTTTTGGCTTAAAAGGGCCTGTTGGGCCACCATGCAGTGTGGTCACTCAGCCTGCTTCCCGAGATTCTCAGGTTGAGTGAGAAGCTTTCAGTCCTTCTTCAATCAAACAGGAAGAGCTCCCAAAGCCAATACCTGTCACCATTTCACTCATCCCACCAGCTATATAATAAGGGCCTTTCATTGGCCCTTTGGGTTGAATCAGAGATTCAACTTCACATACAGAATTTGGAGCCCTGGTGAGGATGTGGCTGGTGACCACAGCCCCACAGATGTCTTTCTTAGTAGACAGGTGACCTCAGTAAATGAGAGGGTTGCGGTCTTTTTTTTTTTTTTTTTGAAACAGAAACATATCTTTCAGCCCTAGGAAGATGAAGAATTAGTTAACTTCTGCTACCTGGATGGAACTTTCTTCCTTAGAGAGTACCTGATGTGGGTATACAACTTAACCTCAGAAGATTTAGGATTAAGTATAGCATCCTAAACCAAGAATTAAAACTTGAGTACTTGAGTATTAATATATTTTTAGAGGTTTATTTATTTATTTATTGGCTGCATTGGGTCTTCATTGCTGTGCATGCACTTTCTCTAGTGGTGAGCGGGGGCTGCTCTTCATCGCGGTGTGAGGGCTTCTCATTGCGGTGGGTGGCTTCTCTTGTTGTGGAGCACGGGCTCCAGGCACACAGGCTTCAATAGTTATGGCTCTCCAGCTCTAGAGCACAGGCTTTGTAATTGTGGCGCCCAGGCTCAGTTGCTCTGCGGCATGTGGGATCTTCCCGGCCCAGGGCTCCAACCAGTGTCCCCTGCACTGGCAGGCGGATTCCCAACCACCAGGGAAGTCCCGAGTATTAATATTTTTGTTTAAAGAAGAAATCTCCATACATTTAGCTTTTTATATAAATGTATATATTTTTCCTTTTAAAAAGAGTTTTATTGACATATGATTGACATACAATAATATAAATATATTTTTAAGATAAGTTTCACTATTTTTGGAAGTTGGATTTATTATATTTACAAGAATGAAACTTCAGGAAGGTTTTGTTCCTATCAGATAAGTGAGGTACTGAAAAAGGAAATCAAAGCTATTCATTTACAAATGTACTTTATTTTTAAATTTTTATTATTTATTTATTTTATTTATTTATTTGTTTATTTATTTTTTGGCTGTGTTGGGTCTTCATTGCTTGCGCGAGGGCTTTCTCTAGTTGAGGCGAGCAGGGGCTACTCTTCATTGCAGCGTGTGGGCTTCTCATTGTGGTGGCTGCTCTGTTGCAGAGCATGGGCTCTAGAGCGCAGGCTCAGTAGTTGTGGCACATGGGCTTAGTTGCTCCACAGCATGAGTGATCTTCCTGGACCAGGGATTGGACCTGTGTCCCCTGCATTGGCAGGAGAATTCCTAACCACTGCACCACCAGGGAAGTCCCTACAAACGCACTTAAAATATTTGAAGAGGCAAGTTTGTAAAAAGTTCCTTAGTAGCATTTGCTAAAATCTGCTAGATTCTCAAACATGATTTGTAGGCTGAGTTTTAAAGGTTAAGAAAGAACTAGTGTTTTGAATTAGTTATGCTAATGAATAGAAACGAATTATGTTCTCCCAAAATAAACTTGTAAGTAGTCTTTTTGTGCTCAGAAATCACCCTCAGAAAACAACCCGAATGATCATCAACAGATGAACGAATCAACACATTGTGGTCCATCCGTGCGGCAGGGTACTCCTTAACTGTAAAGGGAAAGGAGCAGCTGATTGACAGAGCTCAATGGCTCTCTAAAGCATGATGCGAAGTGAAGGATGCCAGACTCACAAGGTTATATACTGTATGATTCCATTTACATGAAAGTTCTTTTTTTATAAAGTAAATTTATTTATTTATTTACTTATTTATTTATTGGATCTGTTGGGTCTTCATTGTTGTCCGTGGG
Source organism: Hippopotamus amphibius kiboko (assembly GCF_030028045.1). NCBI lineage: Eukaryota > Metazoa > Chordata > Mammalia > Artiodactyla > Hippopotamidae > Hippopotamus > Hippopotamus amphibius. The sequence continues at coordinate 31,658,381 of NC_080186.1, forward strand.
CTTTCTCTGGTTGCAGCGATCTGGCGGGGGCGGGGGGAGGGGGCTAGTCTTCATTGCGCCGTGTGGGCTTCTCATTGTGGTGGCTTCTCTTGTTGTGGAGCATGGGCTCTAGGTGCTTGGGCTTCGGTAGTTGTGGCAAGAGGGCTCAGTAGTTGTGGCACACAGGCTTAGTTGCTCCGCGGCATGTGGGATCTTCCCCAACCAGGGATCAAACCAGTGTCCCCTGCATTGGCAGGCAGATTATTAACCACTGTGTCACCAGGGAAGTCCCTGAAAATTCTTAAAAGGCAAAACTGTAGTGACAGAAAGCAGATCCATGATGGCCAGGGGCTGGGGTAGGCGGAAGTGATTGACTCCAAAGGGGTAGAAGGGAACTTTTGGGGGTGACAGAAATATTCTATATTGCAATTATGGTGATTCCCTGCATGTATACATTGTCAAGACTCATCGCATTGTACATTTTATTTTATTTAAAAATATTTTATTTATTTATTTATTTAGGTTGCACCGGGTCTTAGTTGCGGCACATGGTCTTGTTAGTTGTGTCATGCATGCAGGATCTAGTTCTCCGACCAGGGATCAAACGCTGGCCCCCTGCTTGGAAGCACGGCGTCTTACCCATTGGATGACCAGGGAAGTCCCAAATTGTACATTTTAAATTGGTGAATGTTATTGTACATGAATCGCACCTCAATACTGTTGATTTCACAAAATGATACTATTGTTGGGATGTCCCTGGTGGTCCAGCGGTTGACTCCACACGTCCTCTGCAAGGGGCATGGGTTCGATCCCTGGTCAGGGAACTGTAATCCCACATGCCGCATGGCACAGCCAAAGATACTACTGCTACTACTACTACTATTCTCAAGGTCACCCAAAACCTCCATATTCAGTGTGAGGAATGAAGCAGGATCATCTTCTTTTTTTGTTGTTTCTTTCTTTTTGTTTGCTTGTTTCTCTTTGTCTGCTTTGTTTTGGGGAGATCATCTTCTGAGAATGATAGGGGAAGGGGAATGGGGTTGTGAGGGGAGAGGCCAAGCTATCTTGGAAAGCTGGAGAGCAAGCCCGGTGGAGAAGTAGGATGCACCCCCCGTCACCACCCCGTTTAAGGTTCTGATTATGAAATAAATCAAACCAGTGGCTTTTCTAGTTGGTTGACTTTTCTAGCAGGTGTAGGACAGACAGGAAGTTAGTTGTAACCAAGATTTGGGTTTTGCCTGGTGTGTTAACTATCTATTGCTGTGTAACCGTGACCACAAACTTAGTGCGTTAAACAATACACACATTATCTCATGGTTCTGTGGGTGGGGAGTCCTGGCACAGCTTAGTTGTCTTGGAGGCTGCAATCATGGTGTTGGCCAGGCTCACGTGGAGGCTTTTCTGGGGGAAAATGCGCTTTCAACCTCATTCAGGTCGTTGGCAGAATTCATCCTGTGATGGATGGATGATGGGACCCTGGTTGTTTGCTGGCTGTCAGCTTGAGGCCGCCCCAGAGGCCCTGGAGACCGCTCACAGCTCCAAAGTGGCCACTGACTTCATCAAGCCTGCGGGGAGAGCCTTTCCCTCCAGTCGACTAAGACAGACTGCTTTTTTCCCCCAGTAAGTTGTATTTGACCATGAGCGTGATCGTACAGCTGGGAAGTCCTGCAGTGATCACCCACTTAAGCTCAAGGAGGTTGAGGTCACAAAAGTTAACATATTTAACCATTGGTAGCAAAGATGAAATTAGAGTTTAAATTAATTGATTCCTAGCCTGGGGATCTTTTCAACCACACCAAGTTACTTCCTGTATTTGCTTCATTGTTTAAATGAGAAAGATAATTGGTCATTACACACGATTCATAATGTGTGAGCAAACACTCTCCTTAATATTGACCAATATTCTGCCATTTTGAGGAATATTTAGCCAATGTAGACAAAACGATGCCAATAATAACAGTGAATGCCTTCTACTTGCTGGGCATATAGAATCGTCATTGATCTTCACATAAGACAGAGTCTTATACAGATAGATAAAGAAGATGTGATATATATGCGTGTGTGTGTGTATATGTAATGGAATATTACTCAGCTGTAAAAAAGAATGAAATAATGCCTTTTGCAGCAACATGCATGGACCTAGAGATTGTCATATTAAGTGAAGTAAGCCAGAGAAAGACAAATTTCATATGATATCACTTATATGTGGAATTTAAAAAAATGATACAAATGAACTCATTTACAAAATAGAAACAGACTCACAGACATAGAAAACAAACTTATGGTTGCCAAAGGGGAAAGGAGGGGGACAGGAGGGATAAATTAGGAGTTTAGAATTAGCAGATACAAACTACTGTATATAAAATAGGTAAACAACAAGGTCCTACTGTATTGCACAGGGAACTATATTCAATATCTTATAATAAACTATAATGGAAACAAATCTGAAAAAGATATACGTGTGTGTGTGTGTATATATATATCTGAATCACTTTGCTGTACACCAGAAGCTAACACAACATTGTAAATCAACTATATTTCAAGTAAAAAATTTTTAAAAAGTGAAAAAAAAACAAAACCCAGTCTTATATAAGGTAAAGTAATCTTGGCAGTGACAGCCCACCACCTTTGCCATATGATGGAGCTTAAACAATGGGTGACAATTCTCACATTTGCTGTATTCTATTGATTAAAAGCCCACTCTCAAGGGAAGAGGATTATACAAGAGTGTGGACACCAAGAGACAGGGGTCACGGGGTCCACTGTGAAGTCTCCCTATACTTGGTGACTGTAATGGAGAGAGGGATGGGACAAGAAGTGAGGTTGCTTGAAGGGGTGATTTTGGACACGAGGGTCCATGGGCCCTTAGCTAGGTAAGAAGTGACGTCAAACCAGGAAGTGACTAATGGCTGGGGAGGGGGTGGTGGGGTCAGTGATTTGAAGACTTTCTCAAGTTTGAGAGTTTTTACCACAGCAAGGCTGAAGCAGAGGGAGCTTGAGCAGAGATGTAGTGGCTGGAGAACGGGAGGTGTGAAATCAAGATTCCTAGAGGAGCCACTTTTGGGGAATGGTGAACTTTGTGGGGGTGGGCAGTTAAGTGGTGTGAAGGAGGTCATTGGGCTGGGGAGGTCTAGATGGTCTCCCTGCCCCCACTCTGGCCCCCTTGAAGTCTATTCTTCACTCCATGACTCCTAATGTGTACGCCAGATCATAAGTCTCCTCCATGCTTAACCCTCCAATGCCTTCCTGCCTCACTCAGAGTAAAATCTAACACCCCTCCATGAGCTGCGCCCACCCCCCTCAGACTTCATCTCCCACCACTCTCCCCTGCTGTCTACACTCCAGCTACACTGGCCTCCGGGACGGGCCCTTGACGCTCCTGGCCTGGAATGTCCTGCTCACGCATGGCCTCATGGCTCCCTCCCTCCCTCTAGCGTCTGTTCAAACTGCTCCCTCTGGCCTTCCCTGTCCATCCTATGTAAAATAGCATCTCTTCCCCATCACTCTCTGTCCCCTTAGGCACCTTATCCTTCCTCCCCATCAAGCACTTCATGTATGTCTTTCTCGAGGTGTTTATTGTCTATCTCCCTCTACGAGAATGTCAGCTCCATGAATCTGGGGGTTTGTTTTATTCACTGCTGAATCCCAGCATCTAGATGAGTGCCTGGCACACAGTCAGTGTGTTGTTATGAGGGCAGACAGAGCTGCTTTCTGTGTCCTGAGGGGTGGCTGATTTAATACCGATGGGTCAGAGGCCAAAGCCTTGAGGTGTAAGCCGGGAGCTGTTGTGGAGGCTTGGGTACTCCATTTGATGTCTGGAAAGTGTGACACAGAAGATACAGCACTTGGTTGGCTGTAGAATTTGGCAGTTAAGAGCTCTGCCACTTAATAGCTGTGTTACCTCGGGCAAGTTACTTAATCCCCCTGAGCCTCTGTTTCCTCATCTGTAAAATGGAGATAATGATAGAACCAAAATCTACATCACCAAGTTTCACAGATAAAACCACATTCACTTGGTACGGGGACCACATATGCTGCATGCATGGTAGTGATTGGATAATGGTACATTACTTCTCTGTGTCTGCTTACAATCTGTGACTTTCCGCTACTGTCCAAACAAGCTTTGCCATTTACTATTATTCTGATCTGGGACAGATCATTTTACCTGAAATGAGATTCAGTTTCTCATCTGCATAATGGAGATAATGATTCCTGCCCTGACTCTCTTGACCAAACTGTTGAGAGCAGTGAGCGAGGTGATGCATGTGAAAGCACTTTGAAAAGTTATGTTGCTATATGATGTAAAGCATTATTACTTCTTGTGCTTGTTGACTGGTTCCTTCCAGGGTTGCTGGAGTTGTAGGCAATGAGTGGTTTGTTAATTTCCAGAGGCTCCAACAGAACATCTGGGGTCCCCAGGATGGGGTTTTGCCACACTGGACTTTCTTGAGCCTGAGCCAAGCCTGACTTTAAATGGCCCTTGGGCTCAGGGCAGCATTGGTTGGCAAGCCAGCTTTCTGAGACTCATAGACGACTGAATGACAGTCTTGCTTCTTTTCACACCGAGGTGAAGCAAAAAAAAAAAAAAAAAAAAGGAGTCCAGAGAGTTTGGATGTCTTCGGAGACCTAATGATTGGCCCTTTTCATCTGCCACTGTCAAGTAACTGATGAGGGCTTCTCAGCAGCCCTATTCATGAGAAGCTCAGCTTTGACAAAGAGAACCCAGAGCCCTGGGAGGCCCAGAGCTCCTGGGCTGGCTGTGTCCCTGGTAGCAGGGGAGACAAGAAAACATGACAGCCATCTGGATCAGGGAAGGTGGAGCATCTGTCAGTGCCTCCTCCCCAGGTGGGAGCCAGGATGGGGAAAGGCCCTCTGGATACCGTGTGGTACATAAACCGTCCAGATGAGGCTGATCATCAGTCACCTTGGGGCCCACTGGCCATCCTAGAGCAACAAGTACTCCTATCTTACACCATGTTTCCTGGGGGGAGTTCTCCAGGGAGCTGGGTCCAGTAGACACAATTCCATTCAGGGGTATCCAACCTACCCCTGTGGCATCAGACAGTGGTAGGTGGAGGCCCTACACCTGGTTCCTCCAACTCAAAGTAAATTGCCCTCCAGATCATGTGCGCGCGCACACACACACACACACACACACACAGACAGGTGGTAGTTACTGATGACCCTGATTCCCGCATTCCTGTCAACCTCCTAGGCTGGGAGGTAAGAGTGAGGTGATAGAGACAATCTATCGATATCCATTCACACATGTATTTCAGAGAAGAGGGTGGAAATGCATCTCCCAGCCTCTTGTGCAGTTTGATGTGGCTATTCATCAAAGTTCTCACCAGGGGAATGTGGATGAACTGGACATATATGCACTACTTCAGGGCTCAGGCTTTAAGTCTGTAGCCATGTCTCCACCACGTTCTCTTTCCCTTCCTGCTGGCTTGAATCCATGGAGACCTAGCTTCAACCATGCAGGGACAACGCTCTAGGGGATGGCAGGGAATCGTGATGGAAGGAATCTGGGCCCTAGAACGTCTGTGATGACTAGAGCTTCTGGCTGACCTGGAATGTTCACCAGGCAGTTCGATGAAAGAGAAACTATCTTCGTTCATCCACGGAGTTATCACTGGGCCTCTTTGTTACAGCAGCCGAGCTTTACTCTGACTAGCACAGGGGAGAAGAGTACGGCCACGCTGAAGGCTTCCCAGGCTAACATCACAGCCCAGTCCACTGGCCCTGTATGGCCTGCCACTGAAAGGTCAAATTTGTTTTATAAGAGGCGGCTGGGGAAGGAAGCTCTGAATTGTGTACTGTTAATATGGAATCAGATAGACCTAGGTTTTAATTTTGGCTAGAACATTTATTAGCGTTGTGAACTTTGGGTGCTTTTACAAACAAATTGAGTATCAATGTCTTCTGTAAAATAAGAATAACAGAACCTACTATTATATGAAATATATGAGATATCATCTCGCATGATTATATAAGATAATGTAGGTCAAGGGCTTGAAAATGCTGTTATTAACGGGATCAGGTGATATCCAGACCTGATTTTTCTTGCCCTCTTTCCCTAGGAAGGAGGGACGGAAGCTAATGTCTTGAATTTTCCACAAAGTCATAAAATACTCAGGGACTCTTGAATGAATTACAGTCATCGCTCAATATTCGTGGGGATTGGGTCCAGTACCCCCCATAGATACCAAAATCTGCAAATGCTCAAGTCCCTTATAGCAAATGGTGTAATAATCCCATATAACCTACCCACATCTTTCTGTATGCTTTAAATTATCTCTAGATTACTTATACTACCTAATACAATGTATCAATACATGCTATGTAAATAGTTGCTGGCTGGGGCAAAATCAAGTTTTGCTTTTTGGAACTTTCCGGAATTAAAAAATTTTTTGATCCGTGATTGGTTGAATCTGTGGATGCAGAAGCCACAGATAGGGAGGGCTGACTGTACAACTCCCTAAAGCTTTCAACACATTAAGTTTCTTAAGCATCTATATGGGCCAGGGACTGGGATGGGGTTGGAGGACGGAGATGCCCTTGGGGAAATTAAGTTCTGCTTCACGTCTCAGAAAGCAGCAGTCTTTTTGGGCTCATAAGCTGGAATCCAGTTCACCTACGGAATTGAGATTTGCCTTGGCTAGGAAAGAAATTCTGATTCTTCACACCTCCTTATGGTATGCCCACGCCTCACTGCAGGTGAGTTAAATCATCACCTCGAGGGCCTGGACACTGATATGTTTCAAAAGAATCTAGGTGTTTCCAATGAATAGGTCGCACTGAGTTTGAGTACTGCTCCTCCCAGTGTCCACACAACCCCAAACAGGAGTTTCTTAAACAAGGTCTGAATTTGGCACTCACCTGGCAAAACGTTCCATGGCTTCCACTGCCTACAGGCTGAAGTCCAAACTGCATGGCACGCACAATTTGGATCCAGCCTCTTTCCATTAATGACATTAATGGCTAAAATAGACTGAGCGTTTCATATGACCCAGGCATTGTACCAAGGGCTTTTATATGTGTTATTCCACTCACTTGTCACCTAACCTTAGGAGACTATGCTTGGCCCAGTTTCCTTATTGTAAAATGGGAACATTCCAAGAAAAGCATTTAGCACAGTGTCTGGTATATAGTTTACTGCTCAGTTAACATAGCTATCACAGCATCATCCCTGTTCTAAAGATGCGAAGGTTGAGGTTCAGGGATGGTAACTCGCCCAAGGCCAGAGCCCTGATAAATGAACAGAGATGGCGCCTGAACTCAGGAAGCCTGGCTTCAGTGTCCAGACTAGTCTGTCTTTCACTCTGCTGCTGAGCCGAGGGCTCATCTCAGGCCAACTTCCAGAGCTGCCCTCGAAGATGTTAGAGGTTAGAACGCCTCCCTTCGTCCTCCTCCAGGAAGGCTTCCTTCCGGCACTCCCTTCCCCCATGACCCCCCAGGCAGAGGCTGATACCCCTCAGCCTTCTCTACAGACCTTTCTCTCCACTCTCATCCTGCCCAGCTGTCACTTAGACAGAGGGTGCACCCCCCCACCCCACCCCCAACCCCCCGGGGACAGTGTCCTCCTCACCTCTGGCTCTGCAGTGCCTGGCCTGGCATGGAGCAGAGGGTGCCTGGGTTTGATGCAAGCCAAATCCATCAGAGAGAGCTGGGCCAAGAGTGGAGAACAAGAACTTCTGGCAGGGACAGCCTGCCTGTTCTCAGCTGTCAGCGTGCACTCCAGAGCAAGCACGCTCAAGCTTTTCTTTGGCCAGAGTCCCCTCACCATGTGCCAGAACTTCGAGTCCCCTGGCCCTGGCTCTCACTTTGCTCTCCAGCCACCCCCTAAAGTTGGCCAGCAGGGGATTCACCCCTAGAGGAGCCTGTACCATCCAGCACCATGAGTCCAGAAGATTCCTCACCTCCCCCAGTTCATCTATTCCACAAATACTCACTGAACTCTGACTCTGGGCCAGGCACGGTGCTCGGCACTGGAGTCAGGGTGGAGTGCACACCAGGCGTGGCTCCTGGCCTCACGGAGCTTTCACGCGGGTGGGGGAGATAGTCAACCAACAAGCAAACACACGAGTGGCTGTGCAATGGTAAATTCCATATGAGACAGAAAAAAGAATAGGGGACTCTGACATAGATTCAAACTCAGGCGTCGGGGAACGCCTCTCTGAGGAGGTGACATTTAAGCCAAGGCCTGAATCCCCTGCTGGCCAACTTTAGGGGGTGGCTGGAGAGCCAAGTGAGAGCCAGGGCCAGGGGACTGGAAAGGGTAGAAGAAGAGCATTCTGGGCAAAGGGAATAGCATATGCAAAGTCCTGGAGGTGGGAATGAGGCTGGAATGTGGAAGAAATGAAGGAAGGCCAGGGTGGCAGAAGCACAGGGGACAAGATTGGGATTGGCAAGAAAAAGGCTGGAAGTGAGTTTGGGACCAGATAAGGAAGAGCTTGGATTTTACCCTTAGAATAATAGGGTAGCAAAGATTTTAAACCAGAGTTGATATGATATGGTTTGCATGTTTAAAGCTCTCTCTGGTTGTGCTGAGAACTCATTGGCAAAGCAGGAAGGAAGCAAACTGACCTTTTGGGAGAGCAGTGATCTGGGGAGAGGTGATGTGGCCAGACCAAGGTGAAGGCTGTGGGATCAGAGAGAAGTGGATGGACTCCAGAGATATTCAAGAAGTAGAATCTTGTAGACGTTTCCAGAAGAGCTAAAAAAAAACTTTATTGAATGTCTGCGACAACCCCAGTGATGGGGTGGGAGTCGGGGGCACCAGAAAGGCTTGGGGATATAAACAAAGATACAAGTCCTCAACCACGGAAACCAATACGTACAGTCACCTCTTCCCCCACAATTCCTCAGGGAGAATGAACCCAAGAGCAACCAAGATGCTGAAAGTTCTGGGTCATTTCCACCTCATTCAGCGGCGTCAACTGGTTCTTTTGGAGTGGGGTATTGGAAACATGAAAATGTGTTCCCCACTGTCCCGCCATGAGTAAATGATGGATTCTTGCATTAGGAGGTGGTCAAGCTGCAGGACTGGAGCCCTGACCTGGTATCCTGGCAGCAGTGAGCCACCACCTGCAGTGGCCAATGAGGAGGAGCGTGCAGGGGAGGATGGCAAAGAGGGGGAGGGGGAGGAGGGAGAGGGATTGGGGACAGCTGGTCTTCCCGCCCCTTGTGAGAAAGGCGAAGTTGGCTTTGCCTTCTGCCACCTCCCTCTGTCCCCCTCTCCCACATCCTAGGAGCCTGCTGGCCGCCCTCCCTGCCTCTCTGTTTCCCTCTATCTCTGTCTCCCTCAGGAGCACTCCCGGCCAGTGACCCACTCCCTGAAATGACGCCTCTCTCCCCACTACCTTACCCGCAGATGGGTCCAGGAGGAGGGCGATATCTGATCCAACTACCTCACACTGAGGAATAAAAGAATTACTCCAGTTCTTTAGTCCTCCTTGAGGAATTTGCCTTCTCAAAAGAGCTTTCTGGGTCATTTAAATGATCTCTGCCCTCCTACCCACTTCTCTGAAAGGGCCCTTTTTTCCCCAGGGCTTTTGCAAACTCTACTTTTTTGAGCCCGTGGAGTCTCCTCAATTCAGCCTCTGGGAGGGTTGTTCCATTGAAGGGCGGGGGTGGGAGACTCTTCCAGGGGTGACATGAGAAGCATTTAATAACCAGTGCAGAATAAGCACCAACGACTTGCCAGCTGGAAGGCCCGTGGCCTTGGGTGGGCCAGGCATTAACCAGCACGGGGTCCTGGGGGAAAGGCCATGTGGTGGGGGCACTGGGAGGCACTCAGGGAGCGCAGGTTTGTCAACAAGCACAGAAGTGTTTCTACCCTTTAACAACCATCTGGCAGCACTGGGCTGGCTGTGTGTAGCTCCTGGACTACCCTGTCCTTTCCGGGTCCTGCTGTTCCACTGGGAAAGGTCTCCGGGCCATTTGTTCCCGCTGTTAGAGGGAACGTGGCCTGCGCTGGAGCTGGGTAACGCAACGGCCCTTGAGCAGAGCCAGCTGCGTGGAATCCCAGGTGAACAGGATCTCAGGCCCTTGACCCACTGTGTGACCTTGAAGGGCCGAGCCGCCTCTGACTGTCCTTCCTCTCGCCCCTCCTCGCAGTTATTTTCGTCCAGCCTGACAGCCCTTGGCGGTCCCAGCAGTCTGGGCCCCGTGAGCCGGATGCAAACCAGGCAGCACAGACGTCTGGTGCCGAATCCCAAGAGGATTCCTCTCCGGGCGCCATCACGTGGGAACACGGCCTCTGCACTGTGTATCTGATGGGACCACAGGCCTGGAGGATGGTGACCGCGTGGGAGGCAGGGTGCCGGGTTCTCTGCTTCTCAAGCCTGGCTCCTGTCTGGGAGCGTTGTCCGAGGCCTGGTGGGGAGGATGCCCTGTTGCAGAGCCCCAAGACCTCCCAGCTATGTGCAGGGAACTGCTGGTCAGCGGGAGGGTGGGTGCCAGCACCTGGGAAGAGGGCAGGAACCGGCCCTGCTGGGCTCCCAGTCACCAGCCTTGGCCGTGGTGGACAGCAGGTCTGTTCTGGGTTCACTGCGATGGGCGGGAGACAGGTGGGCTGGGGCAGACAGGGTTCCCAGGAGATCTCTTTGTGGCCCCTGTGCAGTTACTGTCTCAGGAAGCGAGACAGACACTATGTTCTGGCCCTGGGGGCCTGGGAAAGCTGCAGCCAGGCAGTCACTGCTCCTGGCTGGGGTCTGACCTCTAGGGCAGCAGCGTGCCTTAGGTCGTTGTGCCTTTTAGGTGAAAGCGTTTCTCCCAGACCTGAGATTAATGCCTACTGCCCCGTGTGTCTTGGGGCAGGAGAGAGGTCTGGGCACAGCTCTCGGGGTTGGGTGGGGGAGGCTCTCCTGGGACTCACCTCTCCAGGGAAGAAATGAGACCAAACCTCTAAGATCAGAACAGCCCCAGGAAAGCTGGAACAAGCAGTGAGGAGGGGAGATGGGCCAACGGAGGAGGGGGTCTCTGCTGGGTGAAGAAGACACATTCATATGTGAACCAGTCCAAGAAGCAGAGCAGAAAAGGCGACGTCATTTTTAGAGCTCCAGGAAAAAGAACTCTCCTCATTCCTGGGGGCAAAGCCAGCTCAGAAAGCCCCAACTTCAGTGATTTCAGAGACCCAGGAGTGGCAGAGCACAGCTCCTGCTGGTCTCCCGGCTGGCCCCGGGGAAGAGGGCCTCGGGGCAGGAAGAGCCACAAAAGCAGGAGACCCCACAATGCCAGGGGGGGCAGGGGAAGAAGACCGCAGGAGGGGGGCCATGTGGCTGCTCCTGGCAGCCCTGCCGCGGGGAGCCACGGGCAGGGGGGCAGCTGGCCTCTCCAGGGGGCGGGCCCTCCGGATAGAAGACGCCCCTCGACTGGGCAGCAAATTCCTCCGGGCTGGCAGGATGGTGCCAGCGGCTCTGCGCAAGGGGGCGGTTCTGAATGCTGGGATGGGGTACGCCAGAGAGGATGTGCTGGGGAGGATGGGGCCGGGCACTCTTCCTAGGATGGCGAGCTGGTTGCTTGGGACAGATAACCCTGGGCAGCTATGGAAGAAGGACCAGGGCCAGGCAGGGAAGGCCAGGGGCCCGGCGGGTGTGGGTGAAGGTTCCATCTCAGCTGCATAGCTGTTGAGGTGGGAAAGAAGGCGAATCCGCACCGGGTCTGCACGGCTGCTGGGCCCTTCCAGGACCCCCAGGTACCTGATGACCTCAGTGAGGCACTCCCGAAAACCGATGCTCCGGAAGTCAACTGCCAGGGCTCGGGCATCAAAGAATCCTGCAAAGTGAGGCACAATGAGGGCATGCCAGGCAGGACATAAGCACTGAGCCTGGGGTCAGACTGTCTGAGGTCTGGACCTGTTTTCCCCACTCACTCACTGTGTGACCTTGGGCATGTCACCTCACCTCTCTGAGCCCCAGTCTCACCATCTGTAACGTGGGAATAATCATCCCTACTGGGGTAGAGGGGGTGGGCTCTGAGGAGCAAATGAGTTCACTAAACTATGAAGCATTATAAAATGTAAAGTGTTATTTTCATCACAATTCATGATCAACCCAAAGAAGGAAGTCTGTGGCCCAGATAACTTCATTTAAATCAGGGGTCCCCAACCCCCGGGCCGTGGACAGGTACTGGTCGGTGGCCTGTTAGGAACCGGGCTGCACAGCAGGAGGTGAGCAGAGGGCAAGTGAAGCGTCATCTCTGCTCCCCATCGCTCGAATTACTGCCTGAACCATCCCCTCCACCCCCCCTCCCCTAGTCCGTGGAAAAATCGTCTTCCATGAAACAGGTCCCTGGTGCCAATAAAGGTTGGGGACAGCTGATTTAAATAGACACTTGCCAGGTGTGAAAGGGTTGTGCACATTCAGGTGTAGAAAAACTCTGCCTGCTGATGGCGGCAGAGGCTGGGAGGTGGCGGCAGCAGCCATGAGAGCTGGGAGACTCCTTGGAGAGGGGAGCATAGGGTAGCAATGAAGCACGAGGTCTTTGGGGGCCAGCTGTTGACCATGGACTTAACTAGCTCCCTGACTATGGACAAGTCTCCATCTCTCCATGCCTCAATTTCCTTAGCTGTGAAATGGGCATATAACAGTACCTGCCATGTATAGATGGGAGGGTGAAATTAAATGGTGCACAGAAATGCTTAACAGATGAAAAGTTAGCTATCATTTATTTGACTGGCTTGGCCCCCACAGGCATTCGAGTTTGCGCCCCAGCCCAAAGGGCAGTCTAGAAAGCAGGACCCCACTCTGGACCACAGTGGCTGCCCTCAGGCAAGGGACCCTGTCTTTGGCTTGACTTCAGTGTGGGATGACCAGGGGGACTGCCTGCAGAAGTATTCACATTCTCAGAGCTTCTCCACACCTGCCCGTCTCTCGACCACCTTCTGGGCAAAGGCGGAACAGCCCTGGTGAGCACTGGCCTCATGATCATGGCAGCAAATATTGGGTCCCTGGTTCACGGCTGAGGCCCCCGCAGAGGAGCAGCTTGGCAGGAGATGATGTTTGGAGCCAGGCCTCCTTGGCGGCAAGACCTGGCTCTGCCATCTACTTAATTGTGCAACTTTGAGCAAGTCCCATCACCTTTCTCTGTTCACTGTTCTCTTTTCACTAACATTTTTTTTTTTTTTTTTTGTGGCACACGGGCTTAGTTGCTCCACGGCATGTGGGATCTTCCTGGAGCAGGGATCGAACCCATGTCCTCTGCACTGGCAGGCTGATTCTTAACCTCTGCCCCACCTAGGAAGCCCTCACTAACATTTTTTAAACATATTTATTTTTATTTATTTATTTGGTTGTGTCAGGTCTTAGGTGCAGCGGGTGGGCTCCTTAGTTGTGACTCGCTGGTTCCTTAGTTGTGACTCGCTGGTTCCTTAGTTGTGGCATGCGAACTCTTAGTTGTAGCATGCATGTGGGATCTAGTTCCCCGGCCAGGGATCGAACCCAGAGGGAAACTGTGCCCCCTGCATTGGGAGTGTGGAGTCTTAACCACTGCGCCACCAGGGAAGTCCCTCTTCTCACTAATATTTGCTGAGTTCTTTCTAAGCACCTAATTTGCATTACCTGATTTAAACCTCATAAAAACCTATTATTATCCCCATTTCAGAGATAAGAAAACTGAGGAACAAAGAGCTTAAATCACTTATCCAAGGTACTAAAGCTAGTAAGTTGTAAAGTCAGGGTTCAAATCCAAAGCCAGTGCTCTAAGCCAATTCTCTGTCTCCCCATCAGCCCTTAGCCAGAAAACAGTGACGATAACAACACCCACCCTCAAGGTTCTTGTGAGAATCAAATGAGGTAACATTAGAGAAAGCATTTGGAAAACTATAAAATGCTGCCCAAATATTAGGCACTATTTTTCTTTTAACTGGATAAATATAAATGTAGCTTGAAATATCTCCCCCATTGGTTGATTAGACACAGTTTCCACTGCTGTCTGTGCATTCCTTTGGCAGAAGCTCTCCAACTGACCACCTGCATCAGGGTCACCGGGCGTGTTTGCTAAACTGGCAGATTCCTAAACTCCAATCCAGAGCTACTGCCTCAGGACCTCTGGGGTGTGACCCACGACACTGCCTGCCCCCATATGACACTGCTGCACGCCAAGGCTTGAGAGGCACCAGGCTGGGCCGCTTAAAATGCAACTGTCCCCTTGAGGGGTAACAAGTTAAGGCTTCAGGATTTAAGTCTTTGCAACCAAGGTCAATGGAGCTTTCAAGGTTTCCCAATTGTGAAATTACCAAAACACACAGAGCGGCTTTATGCAAGTAAAATTTCCACATGTCCATAAGTCTTTTAAAAGCCACAGTTCCATGACTTTTTGGTAATGGAGTAGCTCAGAATAACAGAATGAGTTACATTCGCATCCTACTACAATCCCGCGACTGATCTTCAACTGTGAGTGTGACACATCCCCCAGCACTACCAAAGACTCAAGAGCCCAGAAGCCTAGACCAGTGGGTCAGCACACCAGTGAAGCACTGCAGCTAAAAATCTCAGGCGTGTCCTTCCCACTGGGATCGCAGTGAGGATGAGCTTATTCAGGCAGGTGCTTAACGAGGCCCTGGGGGAGGGGGGACCAGCAGTCTGTTGTCGAAGAGCTCCTCTAAGGTTCAAGGCTGGAAGGAGTGGAGTTGAGGAAAAGGCTAGGACACATGAAGACAACGAAAGCCGAGAGGGCGAAGCCAAGAGAAGAAGAGAGATAAGCTTTGCGAACGTTCTGCCTGGACCTGCTTCAGCCCCTCTGTGAACTGTGAGCTCCGTGAGGGCAGGGACCATGTCTACTTTGCTCACCAGGGTATCCCCAGGGCCCAGCCCCCCAATATTGGCTGCAGGAATGACTCCAGGAGAGAAGAACATCAGTACCTGTCCCGCCAGTGGCGTGGAGCATTTTCAAATGATCTACCGTCATCTGCAGGACCTCGGCTTTCTCCAGCTTGGAGGAGCCCTGTGTGTACAGAGACAGAAGAGTGACGGTGACGGCCTTCAGCGGACCTCTGTCTCTCACCTCCCCCGCACGGCATCATCAGCACTCACTGTCTCAGTTCTCTCCCCTTCCTCCCGCTCCACCACCGCCTGCAAGGCAATTGGGCTTTTGCTTTGGCCAAGCCCTCCAAATCTAATGCATTCTCTTCAGCTCTTGCTTGAGGCCACCTGTCACCACACTGCTGACCATCCCTCGTGAACGCCCTCCTCCCCTGCCTTCTTGCTCTCACCGTCCCTTAAAATGGTGGTGTTCCCAGTCGGTGGTGGCTCACTCTTCTCGCTCAGCGCACTCTCCTCGGAGGGTCCCCTCTACCTCCATGGCTTCAGGCACCAGCACCAGAATGTCACTCCTGTATACCCACCTGCCTCCTAGACCAGCTTTACCGGGCATCCAACTTTACACTCACCACACACACCCAAGACTGGGGTCATCCTCTTACCCCAAAGCACCTGCTCTTCCTCCACTCTCTCCCTTGGGGAATGTTTCCGAAGCCTCCAGCATCCCCTGGTTTCCCAGGTGAATCCTGAGGGTCGGACTCTCCATGTGAGTCCCCTGAAAGTAGGTACCAGGTCTAGTTCATGGCTGGGCTTGTGAAGGTTTTAGTGAATGTCTGTGGAATGACTGACTTGTTCTCCCCAGCAGAAACCAAGGCACGGGACCTATGACGGTGTCTTGGAGCACACGGTGAGAATCTTTGAGGTTGTCTGATGGATTCAACTGTCTGACTCCCCACTGGAGTCCCTCCACCCCAGCATGTTCAGTGACTGTGGCTTCACTCCCCAGGCAGCCTGTTCTACTTTCAGATAGTTCTGTAAATGTAGTGCAGAGGGATAGGGCACTTTAGGATCACACAGTATGTGTTCCAGTTCTGCTCTGCTATTTACTAGCTGTGCGATCTGGTGTAAGTTACTTCACCTCTCTGTGTTTCAGTTTCCTTACCTGTGCAATGGGCGTGATAATCCTGACCCTTCGGGATCATCTTTCTGAGGATTCAATGCAACCGGATGATGGACATGAAGCCACAACCCCTGAGGCACTCAGTAAATATGAATTTCCATCCCCCTTATTCCTGGCCATTGACAGATAACAGTAAATGATATCACAGCACTTCAGGCAACTGCCCCCAATCAGTAAGAGATGCCGTGAGAAGTGAACCCTATCTGCCACCTGCCCAGTATTTCCTCTAGCACATTCAGCAGTGTCACATACCTGCTTCTCAAAGGCAGTGGGGACCAAGCGCCGCAGTTCAGAAAGACTGCTGTTGATGCGGTCCCGGCGCCGTTTCTCTATGATCTAAAAAACAATGATGAAATAAACAAACAAAAAAACAAACAGACAAAAACCAAGTAGGCACTTCATCACAGTTTCCAACATGCCTTGACGGGCACTGACTCATATCTTCCTTCACAATATTTCTGTGAGGTAGATAAATCCATTCTTACATTATGGAGGAGGAAAACAAGGCTCAGAGCAGGGCAGTGATTTGCTTAAGGTCACACAGCAAGGAAACGCCAGGCTGGGAATCGAACTCAGATCTCTCGTCTTGATCTGAGGGGTGGTATTCAAAGTATTTAATCACTGGTACACAGCAGGGCACCAACCAGTTAGAACAGGAACCCCAGCCACAGCACTGGAACAGGCCCTGAGGGCCCCTCCCGGGCCAGGGAGACCCCTTGAGGTGCTGGGTCATGAGGTCTGAGGAGTCCTAGTCATTGCTCTCTCCAACTGGGAAGGCCTTGCGTCCCCATGAGCTTATTCTCACCTTGCAGTACTGGCAGTGGAATACTGAGAGCAGGACAGAAATTACGGTGCCCGTGTTACCAGTAAAGAGAACGAGGGCTGGATGGACATGGTTTGCTTCAGGTCTTTTGGTTAGTGAGTGGCAGGGCTGCTCTCTGCCAGATTCCAGGTCTCTGGACTCCCAGGGCAGAAGCACAGCTGCATCCCGGGGGAAAAGTGGGGCCAAGAGCAAGGCAAGGCTCCTCTTTCTTCTGTCTCCCTTCCCCACCCCTCAGCACGCTGCAAGGGAATGAAAGTTCTGGGCTCAGAGAGAAGCAGGGGAAGGCTGGAATACGTGATAATGGCTAATTGTGCGTCAGGTTCTGTTCTGAGTGCATTACATTACTTCACATCAAAACAACCCTTGAGGTAGGCACCGTCATTCTTTCAGTTACACAGATGAGAAAATGAGGTGCAGAGAGCTTAAGTGGCTGGCACAAAGTCCCCAGCCTAGCTACTGGCAGAGCCGGGACTTGAACCCAGGCAGGGTGGCTTCCGGGTGGTGTTTCTGACCAGGGTTCTCTGGGCGAGGCCCCTGGGAACTCTGGGCAAACGTTTGTCCAACAGACAGCTCCGCTGAGATAGACACTCACCCCTCTGCGTTTCTTCCTGGCTTGCATTTGTGAAGGGCTGGGGGTGGACAGCGGCCGGGCCATCTGGCTGGAGAGGAAGAGAAAGGCTGATTTTTCAGAGGACATCTCCCTGGCCTGGGCTGACCTCGGAGGCCGGCTGTGGGCGGGCACAGCCCCCTCCCAGGGGGCCGAGGTCTCCCAGGCCGGGAGGAGGCGCAGGGCAGGCGTGGGTGGGGACGCTGTCTCTCCCCTTCTCCCCCGGGGCTCGTCTCTCCCGGGGCCAAGTCCTCCCCTGCACTGGGTTTCCTGCCCCAGCGTCGCCGGGCGGCCGGGGCCGTGGGTGGGTGGGGGCTTGGCTCTCGCCCGGACCTGACCCGCTCGGCCTCGCCCCCTGCCCCTCGGCCTCGCTGCTGCCCGCGGCCGTCAGGGGAACCGCAGCCCGGCCGCCTGGCTCCTGCAACCCGATCCCCCCGGGCGGGGCGGGCGAGGGCACGGGCGGCGGCGGCGGCGGAGGGGCCGGGCCGGCGGGTTGGGTTTCAGAGGGAGCCGCTGGGAACGAGCGTGGAAAGAACAGATGCCGCCGCTTCCCACGGGCCGGGCGCGCCGGCCGGCCGCCCGCCCTCCGCCCGGCCTGCAGCTGCCGCCTCCTCCCACGCTGCGCGGCCGGGGCGAGGGGGAGGCGGCATCTGGGTCACAGCCCCTCTCGGACTCTCGGGACACGGCCCCGGCCTCCCCAGATGGCCCCAGCCCCGCATGGCGTCGGGCCTCCGGTCCGCAGGCCTGGCAGGAGGATGGATGTTTGCTCGCACCCCGGCAGTTCCCATCACGCCGGGGAGGCTCAGCCCTCCGGGGCTTCTCCTGCTCAGACGGAGCAAATCCTCACCGGCCCAACTGCTCGCCCCCTTAACCGTTTCCCGCTTCAGAGGCTCTCTTGGAGTGGAGGGGGTTCGCTGGGTTGCACTGAGGATCATTCATTTGGCCAGCACACCAGAGGCCCCACTCAGACCTACGGCTGGTCTGGATGCCCTCAGCCAGGCCCCTGCCCTCCAGAGTCCAGCTCCCATTGGAGACACCATAGTCGCAAATAACTTTAGGCAAGCTGACTCCCCTGCTGTTTCAGAACGCGAAATGCCACACATCTGAAAAGGAACCCAAGAGCTCGCCGCCACCTAATACCTCTCCTCTTCCCCCTAGGTTCCCATCTCAGCGAAGGCACCCATCTCCCACTTCTGCAAGGTGGACACCCGGCCACCAGCTTTGACTCCTCCTCTGTCCTCACCTACCCCATAAATACCTGCCCATTCCATGTCTGAAATATATCTCACACCTGTCCCTTTATCTCCACCGCCGATCTGGGGGGCAGGGGGGAATCTCCATCATCTTTCTAGACTGCAGGAGTCTCCTGCACTCTGCTACCCTCTACAAGCAGGCAGAGTGATCATCTAAATGCAACTCTGATCCTGTCACTCTCTTACAACTCCTCAGGGGCTTCCCAATGCTTGTAGGATCAAGGCCACCATCTTTCAGGTAGCCCAGCTGGCCCCTGTCACCTCCTAGACTCAACTCCCTGTTGCTCTGTGTGCTCTAGGCTACGAATGCACTTCCTTCCTGTGGTGGCACGTACTGTTCTGTAGCCCAGAATCCTCTAGTCCACTCTCTCTGCCCACCACCAAGCCCTTTGCCTAGTAACTTCTACCACCTTTCAGATCTCAAGCCAAATGTCAGCTTCCTGGGGGAGCTTTTTCTGACATCGCCTCTCCCACTCGATAACCCCTGCTCTACGTTCTCCTGGCATCCTGCATTCATAGCATTTGTGCCCATTCGTTGTTTTAGATTTATATGATTGTTTGATTAATGTCTATCTCTCCATCGAGTCCGCAAGTTCCATGAGGCCATGAACCATGTCTGTCTCATTCACAGTTGTATCCAGTACTCAGCAAGTGCTTGGAACATGACAGAGCTCATGGCTGAGCTCCTCTTCCTGCCCTCATCTTTGAAATCACTAGAGAACAGAGAGGTGACACCATAAAATCTAAGTCTTCGGCCTTTGTGGAATGGGGGCATATGTGGCTCACTAGGAGGGTTCCGGCCCACATCATGACCCTCTTGGCATTAGAGGTTGGATTATTTTCATCAACTGCTTAAAGAGATAAGAGACGGTTGCAGGGGAGACCAGATCAACATTTGTCAAACCTACTGCTATGCCCCTGGCTTTGTCCAGCTACATCTGGAAAAGGATATCTCCATCCAAACATCTGGACAAGAATGTAAGAGGCCTGTGAAAGCTCATGGGAGGGATGGCTTAGCAAGCTAGATCCAGGGCTCAGGTGGCCAGATCCTGAGATCTGTAGGGCAGCTTGTTTACAAAGCTTCACTCTGGACAAGCCACAGGAGCCAAGGTCTACTAAAGAAACACGGCCTTTGTCCCCACCCCAGGCTGGATAAGGCGTCTCCAGGGGTATTGGGTTAGCACTGCGCACGTCACTGCCTCTCAGCCTGATCCCTCCTCAGGGACCATCTGTTGGAGGCTGACACACCCCTTTCAGGGCACAGCAGCTTGGCCATCCCTTTTTCCACTCTCCTGGTTCTCTCCAGTGTTATCCCTCTCCCCCTACTCCCGTATCCCACAGGCACACCTCACTTCACAGCCTTCTCGGCATCACTAGATACACTTCCCTCCTTTGAGGGAAAGCCCCATTTTACAGATGAGGATGCTGAGCATTGGGGAGCTAAGGCAGCTTGCTCAGCCTACACAGCTGCTGAAGAGCAAAGCCAGCATGGGAATCCACGTCTTCTGGCTCCAAATTCAGCATTGTTTTCCCTCCTAATTCCTATTTCCTGTCTGTCTGAATAGCCCTCCAGTCCTCTTAGCCTTAAAGCTCCCAAGAGCTCAGCCAGAGCTAGCTCTTTTCCAGGCTGTGATCTGGCCCTGACACTGGGAGAGGGTGTGAGAGCTTCTTGTCTGAGAGTCTGAAAATAAGGCAGATTTTCATGGGCCCAGAGAAGATATGTTGACCTCCAAAATTTGCTCCATGGGCCTCAAGGAGTCCCTAGCCAGAATTCTGGAGTGGTCTCTTGGGGGAGGGGCAGCTTTCTAGGTGGTCTGGCTGCTAGTCCTGACCACCCTCAGCGCTCACCCTCAGTTCCTTTTTGGGAAATCCCCCGGGGAGCCCTTGCAGGTGAGCCAGCTCATTTTCCATCCACCAAAGGCAGAATCACAATGTCTCCAATGAAGGACTCTCAGAAAGCACTGAGCCCACTTGTAAAATGAGGAAACAGAGAGGGGAAGGGATCTGCTCCAGGCCACACAGCAAATTAGAGGAAATTCCAGAACTGGAGCCAAGTCTATTGGCTTTTCATCCAGTGCTCCCCATACAGTCATCATCCCACCATGTACGTTTCATATCCAGTACTTTCTGTTCTAGACACACTTCCACATTCATTTGTCTCATTTATTGTACCACAGCCCTGTGAGTTAAGTATATTATTGGGGCCATTTCACACTTAAGAAAAATAATCATTTGATAGCTGTAGTGACAGGGACACAAAGTCCAGTCTTCAGATGTCCAGGCTTTTCATTACACCATGCTGCCTCACGGACATGGCACCCTCCAACTGATCGGCGACCCCTTAGAGAGCAGCTTTCAGTGGAAATTGCCTTGTGCCAAAGCAGGGAGCTGTGTGCCTTAAGTCCATTGCCTCATCAAAGCCTTGCCCTGTGAACTAAGGTATCAGCATCCCCATCTTGTAAGGGAGAAAACTGGGATTCAGAAAGGGGTAGTCACTTGCCCAAGTTAATGGTGGTAAGAGTCACACTCAGGTCTATCTGAGCTCAAAGCCATCATAGGCCTTAAATCATATAGGAATGACCCACAGACCCTGACCCAGGGCCTGACATGTGGCAGGTGCTCATTAAATTTTTGCAGTGGAGGTTGGGGGCAGGTAGACTATATTCTCAGTTCAGACCCACATGTGTCAGGGGGCTGTGTTCAGATAGGAGCTCTGAGGGTGATTCCCACATATAGGGCAGAAGACCACCACCAGGCAGATGCTCACAGTGACAATGGAACACACCCTGCTCTTTACTCTTACATCTCTGAGGCGGGGGTGGGAGGGGGGCGAGGGGGGTGGATTTGCGCCCTGCCTCTGACCCTGGGGAGGCTGGCTGCTCCAGTCTCCTGGCCCTTGCCACTGTTTATCTGGCTCTCTTTGTCCACGAAGCTCTTCTTCTCTGAGAGTTCCCTGAGGGCAGAGGCTGAGCAGGATACATCTGGGCCCCCCACGCCCAACCCAGGGTCTGGGCCACAGCAGGCATCGTTCAGCGCTCCCTGAATTGGAGCATTGATGCCTGCTGGGGGGAGGGCCCTTTGGTGAGTGCTACAAAGAGGGGTCTATAAGTCGGACTCTGCCAGATGTCCAACTGCTTTCTCTCCTCTGAGGGGGTCTGCTCGCCTAGACAGTCTCAAAAAATGGTCTCTGGTTGAAAGGACAAGATGTTGCACAAGAAAAAAAACTGCCTACTGATCCTATATGCTGTAGTCCAAATGCCAGCACCTTCAGGAAGCCCTCCCTGCACCTTTGGTTGTGAGTAACCTCTCCCTGCTCAGGTGCCCTCACAGCCCACAGTCTGTCTCTCCTTCCCTCTTCCATCCTGTCCATGGACTTTGTGTGACCTGGCAGGTCACTGACCAGGCTGCATATTCTTGGAGGACAGAACGAGCTCCGATCAGCCTAGCTCTCTGACACCAATGTCATGCCTCCGATTCATGAAGAGCCAGTGACACTGAGCTTGAGACACCTCGTCCCGAACCCCTTGCCACATGGTGCTGGGCCCTTCCCCTGCTCCTAGCAGGCACAGACTCAGAGAATTGATTCTCTAAAGAGCAGTTTCTGCTAAACAATTTTAAAAGGCTAATAAGTTGCATAGGGAATTGTATTATATACCCCAAAACCTCATGGACGGGAAATTGCCTCCTATTATAACCTAGAAAGAATTGGCAGCTTGTGGCACTTTACTGGGACTTATGATTGAGGCAGGATCCCTTGGTCTCAGAAAACTGGAGATCACTGATATTAGGAAATACCCTCAAAAACATCGCTAAGAAAGAACCAAATCCCACTTCCAAATCTATTCTAGAGAGTAAGGTTTGGATGAGACAGGAGGAACCAGATAGGCCTCCCCTTCCCACTCCCTGTGCTCCTTTATTTTACAGACGAGGAAAGAGGCTCACAAAGGGAAAGCAATGGCCCAAGGTCACACAGTGAGTTAGTGGCAGATTTGGGGCTGGGACCTAGGCCTGCAGACTCCAAGTCAGTCTCTGCTGCTCTTTCAGGGTTCTGGGTATCACACATTGGGTGCCTGATACTAACTAAGTACTTGCTACCTGCTGGGTTCTGTGCGATGCCCTTGACATAGATCATCTCCTTTAATTTTCCTAATAATCCTATGAGGTCAGTTCTATTATTCATACCCATTGCACAGATGAAGAATCTGAAGCTTAGACTGTTCAGAACTAGGACTAGCAGAATTTATACAAGTCCGGTTTGTGGTACGGGTTTGAAGCAGGGTCAGAAAACGTACCAAGAGTTGAAAGACACTGGCAGCAGGCTGGTGCAGTAGAAAGAGCACTGGAATCAAAGTCTAGGCCCTTGCAATGACCATGGGCAAGTCAGCAATTATTTTCTTCAGTGTTAAAACCTTAATTCCAAAGTCCAGTCTGCTCAAAGGAGACTTTCTTCCCCTGGAAGTTTTGTGTGTATGTGTGTGTGTATGTGTGTGCGCGCACGTGTGTACTATAGGAAAAGTGCACCCAAGCTAGGGTAAAATTAAGAAAGTAGAGAACACTTCCTAATACCATGCATAGAAATAAACTCAAAATGTATTAAAAAAAAAAAAAAATTAAGAAAGTAGGTTACTCTGCATGGTCAGTGCATTCCGGACCAGGGGCTGTGATACCAACAGTCCATGAGAGTTTCCTAAGATCTTCAGAGAAAAGTCCTCGCCAGTACCCTCACCCGGGCACTTGGACGCAAAGAGTTCGCCAACAAGACCTGAGACCCGGAGCTGAACTCTCCCTCCATCCTAGCATCTCGGGCCCTAAACGGCCCGAGAGCGCACAGGATCCCGGCGCTCGTGCGCATAACGGTGGCGCCACACCTGCGTCTCCCCGGCCGCCCCCGGACTGGCCCCGCGCTCGCCGGCCCGTCGGG
This sequence comes from Hippopotamus amphibius kiboko, assembly GCF_030028045.1. Lineage (NCBI taxonomy): Eukaryota > Metazoa > Chordata > Mammalia > Artiodactyla > Hippopotamidae > Hippopotamus > Hippopotamus amphibius. The sequence goes on from NC_080186.1 coordinate 31,681,909, forward strand.
CGGCTCCCCAGCCCGCTCGCCCCGGCGCGCCCCGCGCCCCCAGCCCGCCTTACCTCAGCTCGCCCTCGCGGCCCACGTCGATGGGTCCGTCGGACTCGCTGTCGGAGCCGTTCGGCTCCCGGGGCCGCTTCATCGTGAACGCGGGCTGCGCGGGTCTCCGCCGCCGGGCGGCGCGGGCGGCGAGCCGGGAAGTCGGGCCCCGCCCCGGCCCCGCCCCGGGGGCGCCGCCACCGCCCTTTCCCAGGGCCCTTTCCTGCGCCGCAGCCCCGGGCGCCCCCTCGCCCCCGCCGTGACGCGCTGGCCGAGCCGTGGGAAGGCCCCGGGCGGTCGCCGCCCCCGACGACGGCTGGGAGGTCCGGCTCTGCTCCGCCGCCTCAGCCGCCGCGCGCTGGGTGGCCTTGGGCAGGTGCCCTTGGAGTTCCCCGGGGAAGCCAGGGGGTCCCCGTCTGCCCCTGGTTCGCCCCGGGGCGCTGTCGGCCTGTGGAGGCGCCGCTCCGCGCCCTAGCCTCTGCAGAGGTCCACTCGCCAATGCTGCCTCCTGGGGTTCTGGGGGCCGCAGACGCATCCGGTTTGGGGAGGTTGGTGGGGGTGGCTGTGGTCTGATCCCCGACCCGACTTCTCTAGCAGCTTCTCACAAAGGGGTCCAGAGCAAGTGGAATGTGTGTGTGGGGAGGGGGTCATCCCCAAAGGGAATGGCCGAAGTTGTGGCTGCGCCACCGGAGGAGGGCCAGCTCTGGCCAAGGTGCCTGAGGACCTGTATTGGTCGTGGGGATGATGCGTGTCCCCGGGAATGAGTTCCCAGTTCACCAGAGGCAGAGCTGTCCTGGGAGGTCAGGAGCACCTGGAGAGGGCCCATTCCTGAAGCTGTGGCAGGGCCTCAAAAGGGGGTGGGTGGCACCCTCCAGCCTCCCTTCCTGGGACCCTCCTCCCTGCAACAGACCAAACTTTTCACTCAGTGGGGGCTCTGACTGCCCTGCCCCTAGGGAGAGAGACTCAAGGAAGATTCTGAGATTCACCTGCCATCCTCATGGGCCGGTACCTCAGAGACACCCCCAAGGCTCAGAAGGAAATGGAATGGGGGCATCCTGGAAGGTGGACTTCATGAGCAGGGAGGAGGAGGGGGGGAGGCCGTCTCCGCGTGGTGGGTCAGACACCAGTGAAGTCCCTCCCTCTGACTCACCCGCCAGGACGCAGAGGAAGCCACCTCCTCACTTGGGAGAGTGGGGTTGGTCATCTGAGAATAACTGCACTTTCACTCCCACTGCAAGACCTGCTTGGGGAACACTTGATTGTGGTGGTGGGGCAGAACAATCCCGTGACCCCTTCCACATGTGTCCACAGACACTACGTGGCCAAGTACATAGAAACATACGTACAGACACGCACGGATACACAACGGGCATGCGCAGTCAGAATCTGCAGCCTGGGCTTCCTCAGGAGGCCCTGGTGTTCACCCCAGCCATGCCTATGGACTCTCTTCTTCCAGATGCCCTCAGCACTCACGTAACTTCCATGGACACGTACCAGTGGAGAGGAAACCTCAACCAACATCAAAGTTGTGCAGTCTGTGCACTCCGCATTCCCTGGAAAGGCAGAAATCAGCCGTGCTGCCCAGGGCTCTTCCCAGTGTAAAGACTGAGGTCACAGGGACTGGCAGTGGAGCAGATTTGCAGGAGAAGGTCAAGCTCCATTGTAGGTATGTTCATGTGAGATGCCCCGGGTTATCAAAATGGAGCGCACAGATAAATAGAGGGTCTGGAGCTCAGAAAAGAGGTCTAAGCTGGATATTTAAATTTGGACGTCATTTGATAACAGGTGGCACTTAAAGCTATAGGAGTAGATGGACTACCCAGAGAGAAATTGTGGATGGGGCCTAACTAAATAGCTAACATTTGACAAGCACTTCTTATAGCACCTGAAACTATTAACTCACGTCATCCTCAATAACTCTATATAATAGTAATATTATTATCATCCCCACTTTATAAATAAGAAAAAAAAAAAGGCACAGAGAAGTGGGGAAAATGGAAAGGCTGGAATTCAACAAGGCAATTTGGTTCCAGAGCCACACCGCTAGGCTTTACTACCTACATAGCTCTTAAACATCAGGTGATAGTGTCTAGTACTGAGCCCAGAATTGTGGTATCAGCACAATAGGCACAAGACACATGTGACGACTAAGCACTTGAAATGTGCCTGGTCTGAAATGCTTTGTGTAGTAAGTGTGAGAGACACACCAGATTCAAGAAAGAGAGAGAGAGGGAGAGAGAGGGAAAGAGAGAGAGGAAGGGAGGAAGGGAGGGAGGAGGGAGGGAGGAGGGAGGGAAAGAAAGAAAGAAAGAACTCTCATTTATAGTTTTAATATTGATAACACGTTGCAATTATATTATTTTATACATATTGGATTAAATAAAATATATTATTAAAATTAACTTCACCTGTTTTCTTTTTAGTTTTTTTTAATGTGGCTACTAAAAAAGTTCAGTTGTATGTGCTGCTCCCTCGCTATGCTATTTCTATTGGGCAGTGCTCACCTAGCACAGGGGTCTTGACCTCAGTCCCATTGACATTTTGGGTTGGAAAATTCTTCATTGTGTGGGGCTGTTCTATGCATTGTAGGATGTTTAGTAGCATCCCTGGCCTCTACTCGCTACATGCCAGTAGTACCTGCCCCAGTCGTGACAATTAAAAATGTCGCTAGATAATACCAAATGTCCCCTGGGGGAGAAATCAGCCCCAGTTGAGAACCACTGGTCTAAAGAAACCCCAAGACTTAGACGCTGAGTAGAAGAAAAAGAGCTGCCAGAGGAGACTGAGGAGGAACAGCCGGGAGGTGGAGGAGAGCCAAGGGCGGGTGTTACAGGAGCCAGAGAGGGTTTCAAGTACTTGGTCATGACCATTTAAAATGTCAGTCAGATCACATCACTTCCTGCTCAAAACCATCTATAGGGTTCCCATCACATTCAGAATAAAATGCCAGCTGTTTACCGTGACCTCTACATAGGGTGACTATATAATTTATCATCTAAGCCTGGGGCACCTCTGAGAGTGAAAGGGGGCAACACTAATAACTATGTGGGACAGTCCAGGGTGTTAGTGGACGTGTGGCCACCCTAAGCCCTGGGCCCTGCCCCTGCCCTGCTCGCTCAGCCACTGGAGCCTTCCTGCCCTTCCATCAATATTTCCTGCTCACGGCTACTGCAGGACTTCGAGATTGTTGTTCCAGCTACCTGGAATCCTCTTCCCCCTGATCGTCTCAGATTAATTATCTCATTCCATTCAGGTCTTGGCTCAAATGTTACATCCTTAGAGGGGACTCTCCTGACCCTCTGTCTAAAGGAGCCACCTATCTCCCAGTCACTCTGTGTCCCCTGCCTCACGTCATCTTACTTTATAGCATCTCTTAATCTCACTATTATATCATATATGTTGATATACTTGTTTATCACCTGTGTCCTCCACCGCAAGATAAACCCTTTGAGGGTAGACACTTGTCTCTTCTGTTCCCTGCTGACTCTCCAGCATTTAGTGCAGTGCCTGGCATGCAGGAGGTGTGCAGTAAATACTTGCCAGCAGAATAAACTCATTCGAGAAGCTTGACGGTGATGGGAAAGTAAGCTAGGACAATAGCTGGAGGGAGATGTGGAATCTGGGTTTGTCTGCTTTTGCTTTTGTTTTGTTTTAAAATGGAAGTGAGTAGGACATGGACCAAGCAGCAGGAAGCCATCCCTCTGTGGGATTTTATGAAGAGGCTTCCACCTTGACTGTGAAGTTCTTGGGGGTAGGAATCATTTGTGTTTTTCATTATCATGCGTCTCAGTGCCCAGTAAAGTGTCTAGCGCGTAGTAAGCACTTAACATTGTTGTGAAATGCATAAATGAGAATAATAACAATAATAAAAATAAATTTTTATTGCACCTTTACTGCACCATGTACCAGGCACTGTGCTATCTGACATATATTAACTCATTTAAACCTCACGACAACCCTATAGTAGAAGCTACTATTATTATCTATTATAATCCCATTTTACTGAGACATAGGGAACCTGATCCACGATCACACAGCTAGTAAGTGGCAGAGTTGGGACTCCACCCAGGCAGGTTGGCACCAGTGGTAACCACTGCATTGTGCATTAGAGTGGAGTGGACCGATCAGAAGCCTCCCACAATAGGCCAGGCAGTAGGAACTGGTTTAGAGGGAGAAGAAGCTGGAACAAATCCACATGATGCTGGGCTCCTGTCTGGACAACTCACTGGGTGAAGGTGACAGGCACCAATGAGAGACACAGGAGAAGGTTCGAAGCTCAGTGTGGGCATGCTCTTTGTGAGACCCATGGGACACCCAGGAGGAAAATCCAGGAAGACGTCTGGACTGGAATGGAGATTTGGGGACTGGTAGCTGAAGCCACAGGGTGCATGAGGTATCTCAAAGAGCTAGTGCAGAGCAAGAAGGAGGAAAACCTAGCATAGAACCCTGGGAATAACAGCTGGAGAAATTCTGGGAGGAGGGGGAAAATTAAACAAGAATAGAGCACCTGGGGCCGAGGTCAGAGAGAGCTGGGAACAAGGGCTTGGTAGCCAGTCCAAGGGCTCTAAGAGGAAGACACATGCAAAAACACGAGGTCACTGAGACCTTGGCATGAATTAAGGAGGCAGAGGCAGGGGCAGGGATCCGGAAGTGTCTGTGGAGGAGGCAGAAGCAGGTTTGAAGGGGCAGGTCAATGAGAGAGGGCACCACAGGCAACTCCAGAGGCTGGTAGGTCCTTAGGAGGAACTTGCTAGCTGATGGAGAGAGGTCAGGGGGAGGCAGAGGGGTGAGCCCAGCGGTAGCCACTAGCCTCAGTCCAAAGGGAGGGAAGCAGAGAGGGAACATCTACCCTCTCCACTTCCCCCGTCCTCCCAGCCTAGAACAGAGTGAGCAGGAGAGATTTTCAGGGCCAGGTCTCAGCTCCAGTGACATTTTCTCAATCCCTGATCCCACACTAGGTCAGCCCCCTTCTTCTCCCAGGGCTGGGATTCAGATTACTGGACCGACTTGGTCTGGGTACCAAAGGTCGGGTTGCACGTGGGCTATATGTTCGAACAGGGTTCCAGAGCCCTTTGCTGGGCCAGACACTGAGCACCTAACTGCTGAGTGATGGAGGTATTGGGGGTCCCAGAGGACAGGATGGTTGTCACAGAGATGCTTCAGGCAGCTGTTGATGGTTATTAATTGTGCAATAATTTATGTCTGTCTCTGGGACATAAAGGCGAAGGCCAGGCTGTTTGCTCCCCATCGTCTCCCCACGCCTAGCAGTGTTTGGCACACAGTAGGTGTTTGGTAAATACTGGCGAGTGACTAGTGATGGAGAGGGGAGCTGGGGTCTCCTGAAGGCCTCCACCTTCTCTGTGGAGGAGGTAGTGCCCGGTCCCCAGGAAAACAGCAGAGTTACAATGGGCAGAATCCTGGCCCAGGGCCTGGGGGGAGTGGCTGGAGCACCTCTGCAGGCCCTCGCCCCTCTCCTTGTGTCTGTGGACACTGAGACCCAGAGAGGGGCAGAGGCAAGAGGTGATAAGGAAGGGGCCGGGATAAGAAAAGATTTCCTGTGCCTTGGTTTTCTCATCTGTAAAATGGGATGATAACAAAACTACTCACTCCACAGGTTTGTTGTGAGGATTAGATGAGCTAAGATGCATAGCACAGTGCCTAGTGTTTAGAGTGAGTACTTTGTAACGTTAGCATTTGAGCTCAGCCTCTGGTCCATGCGTTTTCTCCCTAGGTGATTCATCGACTCCCATGCCTTTACCTCCTCTATGCCAATGATTCTCCAATTTGTATCTCTAACGGAGACCTTTTTCTGAGCCTCAGACCCATATATCCAACTGTACCATCTTTCTCCTTACACTCAAGTTGGTCCACCTATGCACCAAGTCCTAGCGGGGTGTGCCGCGCCTGCCGTGGACCTCCCCCAGGCTCTCTTTGCCAAGGCCCACACCGCCAGGGCCTCCAGCCCAGATGTCAGGCATCCCCATTACCACTTTCCTGCTCGGTGTTCCATCCTGAGAACAGTCTGAGCCTCCTTGCGTCACCCCCTCCCTGACCCCTGCTCCTCCCAGGCCCTTCCTGTCCTCCCCTTGCCCTCCTCCCCGGCTCCCCTGGGACCCATCAGTGCTCACTCCCCACCTCCCCAGCTGCCGCCACAGCTGGTCACTGACGGAATGTGCAGCTGCTGAGAGCCACATGTGCGAAACAGGCGGTGCACGGCCACCCCTGGGGCTGGCGGGGGTGGGGGCTGGGACCTTCTGTCTGTGTCTGTTTGTCTGCCTACAGCACACACACACACTCCACAGCTCCCTGCTGAGGGGAAGTGGTGGACAGTATTGCTTTGGTTCCCTTCCCCAACCCTGGGCTGCAGAATTCATGGGGATCTTGCTCCATCTACAGGGGCCCAGCAGCCCCAGCTCAGGACCCCTGAAAGCATATGGGCTGGGCTGGCCCAGCTGTCCCGATGCCCATACGCTCCCCATGCCTGTGTGCAGGCAGCACGAAGCTCCACAGAGCCTGACCGGGCCCAGCTGGGCGACTAGGGCCTTCCTAGCTTTCTCAGGCTCCGGGGGGTGGCCTGCAACCGAGGAATCCGGAGGCCTCGGACACATCCCAGAGCCCCCTTGGCAGCTCCCAGAGGCTCCGCTCCTGGGGTGGTGCCAGCTGCATCTGTCCTAGTTCCCACACTCTGGCCTTTCTGGAATCTCCACAGACTTCCCTTCCATGTGTACATGATGTCAGCAGGACAAGGACACTGGGAGTGGAGCGAGGGACTGGAGACACCATGCTCCCTGAAGTCAGATGGCCATGAGGGGGTGGGGTGGGGGAGAGCCAGGTCGTCGGTACTGCCCACCCAATAAGGAGAGGACAACTTAGCCTCTGGCTCCCAAGCCTCACCTAGCCCTGACACTGCCCATCGGATTCCCATCAGAGCCCCTCACCAGTTCTGGGGGCCTCAGTTTCCTCATCTGTACAATGGAGCTAAGCCTAGCATCTACTGTCTAAGGGCACTATCAAGACTGTAAAATCCTCAGCCTTGCTGGAGGTCCTTCATGGTCTGAGCACAGCTCACTCTCTTACCAATTCCCTGATCTCCACCCTAGTCCTGCCATTTCTTTTGTATTTTAAGACATATAACATAGGCTCTTGCCTCCGAGTCTTTGTATTCTGTCCGTCTGGAATTCCCTTTTCTATCTGGACAACTCCTAGTCAGCCTTCAAAGCCCAGCACGAAAGTCCCTCTCTAGGAAGCTTGTCCAGCCTCCCTTGGGCACTGGTACTGCCTCCTTGGACTTCTGTGGTTCCCTCTACGGCAGCCAGACCTCCCCATACCTCTACTGATTCCACTAGGTCTGCTTTCCTCTCCTGACTGTGGCTCCTGGCCACTCTCAGGAGGCCAGGCACAGCATTCCACAACCTGTGGGTGTCAGAGCATAATCAGGACATGGCTCTTGGCCTGACCTCCACCCTAATGCTGCTGGGTAGAACTTCCCACCTGTACCCTCTGGTCTGGTCTTAATGAGCAGAAGAAGTAGCTCAGTCCTCACCAGTTGCCAAGGCGTTTCTTAAACCCAGGCCCCTTAAATCCCCCTTCTCCCACCCAGTCCAGCCAAGCCAAAGTCCGACTGTACAGATGAGGAAACCTGAAGCGCAGAGGAGGGAACTTAGCAGCAGGGACAGGATTAGAACTCAGGGCTCCTACCCTAGCCCAAGGCTCTGAGGCCCTTTTCTCCCTGAACCTCCCTCCTGGATGGAGGATCTGGAGGCTGGGGAGTGATGATGGGGGTCGAGACTGGGCATGGGTGGGGTGGGAGCCACAGGCTTGGAAAGCAGCTGTCCCTCATCTCTGGCTATGTCTGGAATTGGATTCCACTAGGGACAGGGAAACAATGCTTCTATTCCGCCACTCACTAGTGATGGAAAATTGTCAGACCATCAGACACAAGCTGTCTTGAGGGGCAGATGGGAGTAGGGCCTATGGCCCAGAAAGGGTGTATCATTCAGGTCTTCTAGGAGACAGATGCTAAGCTGAATTAGAGCTCCAAGAGATTTATTGAGGAAACCACTTGTAAGGATAGAGGGAAGGAGCAGGAGGAAGCAGGAAGAGCCTTCTGACCATGCTGGAGGTCTGACACCTGTGCAGGGCAGGGATCAAGAAGCAGGATCGGGTAGGAAGAGCCCCAGACTGCATTGTAGCTCTGAGAAAGTCTTGGTCAGGCCCAGGGTAAAGACTGCCCATTAGAGGAACCCCATGTGGGACAGAAATAGCCTGGCTCCCATATCCCCACGTGCCCAGTCACTGACAGGGAGCAGCCCGGGGAATCTGAAAGCTATACTCAGATCCACAGAGACAGCAGCTGAAGGAGTTAATGACACTCCCTGCAGCCAGTTCTCTTGAAGGCAGGTACAAGTGATGTACCCTCCTGGCAGCTGCAGAAGGTACGTGCTTTGCAAGGTCACCCAGCCCAACAAGCAGGTGACAAGTTCGCACACCTGGGCTGTGGCTGCGCTATCCTAACACAGGGTGAGCTTTAAGCCACTTGGATCTTCACAGGGCTTCTAAGGGGAGCTTTGCCAGACAAATGAAACAATGAAGATTCAGGTGAAGTTGGGTGAAATTACAGTGTTTCAGAGAGAACAACACTGAATTCGGAGCAACAGCCTGGCATTAAATTTCCTTTTTGCATTTACTGATATGTGTCTTCAGACGAGTTGCTTCCTGTCTCTAAGACTGGGTTTTCACTTTTTTCAAGATGTGGATGGAAACAGCTTACCCACGCCTCAATTGTCCAGATCCAAAACCAATGGGCCAAGGGGAACGAATAGTTCTACCTCTGGAAAGATGGCTTGGCTTCTTACAGAGGTGCCCATTGAAGACCACTTCTCAAACTTTTCCCTTGGAGTAAGGCAAATGGTAGAAAATTATTTGTACTACCTCTGAGGTTCAGGGTTGCATATCCCAAACTAACAATGTAAGCTCTGGGAAATCCCTGGCAGTCCAGTGGTTAGGACCCTGTGCTCTCACTGCCGAGGGCCCGGGTTCAATCCCTGGTCAGGGAACTAAGACCCCACATACAAGCCGCAAGGCATGGCCAAAAACAAACAAATGAACAATGTAAGCTCAAATTTTCTTACATGTGTTTAATCTAAAAATATACATGAGAGAGCCAGTATAGTGTAGCCCTTAAGATACACAGTCTGGAGCCAGACAACTTGAGTTTAAATCAAGCTCTGCAACTGACTGGCTATGGACCTTGAGAGAGTTACCTTACCTCCCTGAGCCTGTTTCCTCCTCTGTAAAATCAGGATAAAACAGTAGTAACTTCATAGGGTTATTGTGAGGATGAAATGAATTGATTTGGATTAAGTGTTTAGAACAGAGTCTATTCTGTTCACTGTTAAGACATGAATTGGTAATTTTATTTCTCAAGTGCTCTGTTTATTAAAAAAAAGTGTCTTTTTAAATGACTTATGGGCAATTTAAAAAAAAAGAGACGAAAGCAAACACATAGCTCTCAGGTCTTGGAAGAGCTTTGCAAGTGGAAAAGGAGGGGGAGGGGGCAAAGAGGAGGAGAAAGACTTGTGTTCCCATTTCTCCATCCCATTGCTCATTCTTTTTCTGTTCTAAGCCACAGTCACATCTCTACCATGTTATAGAGTTTTTGCTCCCAAATCTAGTCCAAGATCATGTCAGAAAATAGAAGACTCAGTTCTGGCACCAGAGGGTTGAGTCTGTTCATCCAAGGTCTGGGCAGAGAAGCATGTTGGGCCGCCACCCCTCTCTCCTGCCCTCCTTCCACCACTGCCCTTCCCCTCACCTTAGACACGGTCTGTTGGCTATAAACCAGTGTAAGCAGCTCTGGTACTGCTGGCCTCATGGACATTATAAAAACTTCACAGTGAGACCAAGACATCTCAGAACACAACGTTTCCATGACATTCCCAAGTAGGTGACCCCGGGGGCTCCTGAAAGACTATGCTGCATGGGAGGTATTGGGAAGGAAGTAGATGAAGAGTCACATTTCTCCTTGTCCCTGGTGACTGGGTGGGAAGTGGGGGACGTCAGGTTGGAGAGTCAAGGAGGCACATTTGGATCTAGCCTTTTTTTTTTTTAAGCATTTTTTAAAACTTTATTTTATTTTTTGCATTTGGGTCTGGTCTTAACCAGAGGCAAGGAAAGGATTAAGATAAACATAGAGGCCCCTAGTTATATCAGGCTGATGGGGGTATAATAACACACGGGAGCCAACCTCCAAGACTGCCCCCCAGTCTCTCCACTCCCTGGCGTTTCACACTCTTCTGTCATCCCCTCTCACACTGGAGCAGGCCGGTCTTTGTTATCAACAGAATATGGTAGACGTGATAATATGTCACTTTTGAGGCTAGGTCATAAAAGACAGTTTTTTGAAGTACGTTTGCCTCAGGACTTCCTTCGTGGCACAGTGGTTAAGAACCCACCTGCCAATGCAGGGGACATTGGTTCGATCCCTAGTCCAGGAAGATCCCACATGCCACGGAGCAACTACTGAGCCCATGCTCTAGAGCCCACATGCCACAACTTACTGAGCCCATGTGCCGCAACTACTGAAACCCACACACTCTAGAGCCCATGCTCAGCAACAAGAGAAGCCACCACAACAAGAAGCCTGAACACTGCAATGAAGAGTAGCCCCTGCTTGTTATAACTAGAGAAAGCCCACGCGCAGCAACGAAGACCCAACACAGCCAAATATAAAAGATAAAATAAAATAAAATAAAATAAAAATAAAGTTTGTCTTGCTCTTTCTTGGATTACTCCGGGAGAAGGTAACAGCTATGTTATGAGGACACTCAGGCCACCCCGTGGCAAGGAACCAAGGCTACCTGCCCCTAGCCACACAAGTGCACCATCTTGGGATCAGATCCTCCATCCCCAGTCAAGTCTTCAGATGACGGCAGCCCAGCTGGCAGCCTGACGGCAACCTCACGAGATACTCTGAGTAAGAACCACCCAGCTAAGCCGCTCCTGGATTCCTGCCCCATGAGACTGTTAATAAATATTTGTCATTTTGAGCAGTTAAGTGTTGGGGTAATTTGTTACATAGCAATAGATAACTAATCCACTGTAAGACTCCCTTTGGTGTCCTTTTTTAGGAGAGACATTCAAAATACTTCACAGCTAGTTCAGAAACGACATTGGCTGCAAACAGCTGGCCCAGTCCTATCAGCCCTGAATTCAGTCACTCAACTATAGGCAGGTTGATCGACAGCCACTCGGGCTGGGAACACCAGAATGAAGCCAGAGATACTCCACTGGACTATGGGAGGAAGAACCGTGGCCCTCAATATTGTTCAAGAGAGGAAGTGATCTGTCCCTCATGATACACAGAGTTTTGAGGGAGCCTAGCTGAGAAAGTTGTGTTTGAGGTGAGCCTTGACGGGGCCTCAGCAGATGCGGGTGAAGGGACGTGCAGGAGAAATGAGGGTGGCGGACAGAATGGAAGACGGGTATCGGCCCTAGGATGGGTGGGCTGTGGAGGGGGGCTGAGGTGCAGGAGGAAGGATGATGTGAGGGCTGAGGCTGGAGTCTGAGTCACCCCCTTCCTCCTCCAGCTCACATGCTTTCTTAGCTCCTCTTCTTCCTCCCACTCCATCCCCCTGCCCCTCTGTCCCTTGGTAGTTTCAGGTGGGGACATTGAGTCCATGCCAAGAGCACTGCTGGAGAAAGCTTGCCTCCTGATGCCATCCATCACAGAATCTCCCCTCGAGGTGGTCTTCAGGTTAGAGGGAGGGACTTCAGAGAGACACTGGCGCCCACGGATGGAACCAATCCCAGGCCTGCTCACTCCTCGTGTCCCCAATGGCATTTCTTTTTCTTTTTTAAATTTTTATTGGAGTATAATTGATTTACAGTGTTGTGTTAGTTTCAGGTGCACAGCAAAGTGAATCAGTTACGGATGCATACACATACATCCACCCTTCCCATTGGCATTTCTTAAAGGGACCCTAAGCCAGTTTGTAAATACAATTGTGAGGGGGGACCAGAAGGCAACATAAGTTTATTTTGAAAGTCTTCTATTTATTTGAATGGCTTTTAAGAAGCAGAAGGCCAGGCTGTAACGTTAGGTCTAGGACAAGCATGAGCAGGGAGAGGGATTCACCCTGACAAGCACGTAGCACCCTTTATCGTGCGACATGGTAAATGCTGTAGAGCCGGACAGAGCCGGGGCCTGCAGAGGGCTGAGGGCGGACCACAGAGGGGCCAAGTTGGGAAAAGTGTGGGCAGTCTCACCCCCAGGCGAGGGGAGTCCTACAGATAAAGAAACACAGGCTCCAACTGTTAAAGGAGGCACTTGTAGGTTTACCATGGAAAGCAACCCAGAGAAGTTAGGTTATAAGGAAGACCAAGGCAGCCCATGTTAGCAAAAGACAGAAGTAGACCTATCATAAAGCAAATGGTATAAAATGGGGCTTCTGACAGGTAGATACAAGCCCCCTATGTGTAGAGGCTTCATTTTAGATCTTGTTTTAAATTGGGGGGTACCGAGATGCTTTTAAGTAGAAGCTAGAACTTAAAGATGTGTGTGCTGAGTTAATAAAGAAGTTTGTATGTACACTGTTTAAAACACACAAGGGATGAACTAGGCGGTCTCGAAGGTCTCTTACAGATCCAAAGCTCTGTGAGTCTGAGTGTGGTAGCCTCACACTCAGTTACAGAGCTGGGTTCTGAAAAACTCAGTTCACAAGGACTGGGTCAGAGGGTGCACACTGGAAATTCAAAGGCCGGATTTAGCCTCTGCAAGATGTGTTTTATCTAGTGTGCACAGAGTTTTCTAAACTCAAAATAGTTGCCAACATTTAAAAGTCCAGATTTTTAGCCTCTTTTTGGAAAATGAGGAGGAATATCTGGCAGCATCAGCCCGCCATCCCACGGCAGCAACCGTGTCGGACAACAGCATACATGATCCCCATTTCGCTACAGTCCCTGCCTAAACCTCTTCGCTCACTGATGTTGCCTGCCTCGCTCTTGGAGGCGTCAGGGTTTGTGACCTGACCCAGGCATCGAGTCTATGGTGACCTCAGGATTTTCTACCTGGTGCAGCTACAAGCCTAGCCTTGAGGCCTCTACCCTAATTCCGTCGCAGACCCATCTTAACAGCTGGCCCGTGAAGGTGTATTCACCTGCAGGCCAGGAGTGTGGGAGTCAGTGACCCCATCTGCAGAGTTTTGGTTTGTCTTACAGGAGCTGAAAAGTTGCCAGCCATATTTCATTTTCTTAAATTCAATCCAAAGGCCTCTTAGGGATGGCCCATCAGGGAGATACTTCCTGATCAAGGCCAAGGGTAAGTCACTTCTGGGTCAGGTTAGAATACCCAAACAGAGGAAGGGAATCCCAGTCTAGGCTGGGCTGGGCCAGGAGGGCAGGGAAGAAGGCAGCTTTCCTAGCCATGGCCATGAGATGACCAGGGAACCTGGTTACAGTTGGCAGCTTTTATAGATGTCTAGGAGGTATCACTCATAGTGTGAATGGCTCCATCTGCATTTATGCCGTGCACAATCTGCCCAACTGTACATGTTGGCCTCAGGATGGTTAAGGGGAGGGAAGAAATAAATGTAGATGGTGAGGCAGGTGCAGCCAAAAGTGATTCTACCACTTTGTCCCGAAGGCTGCAGGGATGAGGGGTGGGAGGCAGAGGGTCAGGAGCCAAGACCTTGTTGGTCAGAGGCTAGAAGCTGGATACATAGATAAGGGGCCTGGCCTCAGAGGGCTCTATGCTGCTCATGTGCCAATGCCCATGAGAGGATAGGAAGAGCCAGAACTAGCCCCAGGAAGCAGGGCTGGCCTTCCGTATGTGGGGCCCAGGACCCTTAGTTAACAGAGATAACCATCCTGTACACAGACACACACTTTCAGTTACCAGCACAGATATCTGCCGCATTACACACACCCACAAAAGCATGCATACACGCAGTTCTTCTCCTGCTGCACACGCTAATACACACAATCACAGTGGTTGTTGGTAAGAGCAATCAGCTCGTCACACAGGTGTGTTCACCAAAAGTTTTCAGAGCACTTAAAGTCCTTTTTGCCTAAGCTACCTGTGGGAGTCCAGCACAGCACCAAGTGATGTAGAAGAGAGGAAAATAACCAGCGAATAAAACCAGCAACTACCGTCAGCAGCTGAGTGTTGGCCTGCAGTGCCACCTACTGGTGGGGGTCATATTTGTACTTGAAAAGATTGAGTGAAACCTGGGATAGTGCTTCTCAGGCACCTCTTAGAAGAAAGCGGCCAACACAAGATGCCATTCTCCCTCCTCTTTATGCTCTGCCCAAGTGGGGTGAGATCCTAGCATCCTCAGAGTTGCAGCACAGCATCAGAGAATGAACAATCATGGCCTTGAACGCACACCCCCCCTACCCCGGAAAGTAACATCCAACAGCAATAGAGATGGCAAAATAGGTTGTTCATCTTTCGTGCCAGCTCCAACCCATGGATTAGTGGCTGCCCGGAATGCTGGGTTGAGAAGGATTCTGAGGTCAAGTCTGGGCTTAGCGTAGAAGACCATCATGATGGAAGAGTGCCCGCAGCCATGGTGGTAGGTAGGACCACTTCTACACTTACCATTCCCTAAATCTGCAGATATCTCCTGATCCACAATTCCATCACATGGGCACGTGTGTTTGTTGCTCACACCCTCAAATGACAAGAAAACTGTCAGTCCAACTTTCACTGGAGCTTTATCTCTCACTGGATCTGTAACTTCTAAGCCAGCTAAAGTTCTCACTGGGAACATCTTCATGAGAAGCTTGTTCTTGCTTCCACAGAGAGCATATGGATGACTTGTTACATCTGGGTCCTTAAGTCAACTTGGGGCACTTCATTTTATCCACAACTAATATTTGCCCAAGGCCCATCCATCTACTGGCACTTATCCCTTCTCAAGAGGCCCTTCGAGGGCAACGATGAGCTGAGAACAGCACGGCCGTGCTGAGCAGATGCTGGCCAGCCAGCTGGGCTCAGCCCTAGCCACTGTCCCAGTCTCTGCCCCTCAACCAGCAGCTTCGGAGAGCACACTCAAATCAAATGTGTGCATCAACATTCCAAATTACAAGGGGACATGGGTCACTTGAAAGCAGTCAAACCTTGAAATCTTCAATCCTCAGATGCCAAGGGTCTGCTGGGTTTAGCATCAAGGTTCTCGGTTAGTGCCTGCGATCCCTGATAATGCCTGCAGGTGGGCACGGAGTCCCCTCGTGCTGCCCCCTCTGCAACCGAGCCAGCCTCTACCTCCGAATATTTAGGTGGATGTAAGCTGGTCTCTCTCACTGAAGAGCAGGCCAGAGATGTTTGCCTTAACCCAGGGGTCAGCAAACTCTTTCTGCAAAGAGCCAGAGACACATTTCCAGCTCCTTGGTCTCTGCTGAAACAATTCAACTCTGTTGCTATAGTTCAAAAGGCGAAGACATATGGAAACAAATGGGCATGGCTGTATTCCAGTAAAAGTTTCTTTACAAAAACAAATGGTGGGCTAGATTTGGCCCACGGTGCCGAAGTTTGCCAAATCCAGCGTGAGCCCAATACAAACTGGGTTCCACAGAGCTTGGGGTTGTCTGGAGGTGCTTCAGAAGACGTGCAAATGTTTGGCCCTTGTTTAAATTCTTCTTAGCTATTTAGGAAGCCATAACAAAGATGCACCCACGCAAGTCTATTTTAACATGCAGGGGGTTGACATGTTAACAGACTGTCAGGTGAACACCTTTGCTATGAAGTTTCTCTTGCCACGTCTATGAACACGTATGGGCCATATGGCAAAGAGTTAAGAGCCTGAGTCCCAGCACCAGACAGACATGAGCTTGAGTCCTCCTGCTGCCACTTTTACCAGCTGTGTGACTTCGGGCAGTTTACTTTACCTCTCTAAGCCAGCATAGCTGGGGGACCACCAAACAGAGTGGACACTGGCCATCATGCTGGCACAGACTCCCAGAGCCCCTTTTTGCTGGATCATGGGAAAATGGAGGGGCCAGGGCAGCTGAGACCATGGGGAGAGGGAACTCAGGGGCTCAGGCCAGCACTGTTTACAACTGTTAGGGAGGCATTTCAATGTTTTTACCACCAGCTTGGCTGGACTGGTGCACACCAGTTGAATATCGTTATAATGCTAGATCCATTTTGGATTTAAACTTCTTGCTGGTTTCAACTTCCTCTGGCGTCTTCTGCTACATCCCCATCATTCTGATTGGGTTCTCAGAAAGCGGAGAGGGCTATTTTGCAGAGACCTTGGCAGTCTCCGTGCATAGTAACAGGGCTTCTATTTTTCTAAGTGGCAGTTTCCATTGGGTCTGGGACTTGGTTGGCAAGAATTTCCTGGGATGTGTTCTGCAGGAGTTGTGGGGGTGCTGTGCTTCTGGCTACAACGGGTCCGCACGTCAGGAGCTGTGGCCTCTCTGACCCAGGGCGGCCGTCCATGGTTGGGCCTGGGGCTTTGGCGCTCGCATGGCTTTTTAATTTGCCTGCTGATACAATAAACGATGTTCTTCTCTTCAGGACGCTTCCTCATCACTTGAAACAATCAGAAGGTGTGTCTGGCAGCTGCCTAAGCCTGCCCCCAGGACTTCTGGCCTTTTATTCAAGCCACTGAAAGCTTTTTTCCAGGCCTGAAATGCTCATTTATGGTTTCAATAATAGAATTTGGACCCTAGCATCTCTCATTGCCCAGGGCTGTCTATGGCTATTAGCGGTGCTGCAGTGAAATAGACAGCTTTTACTGCACCTTATCTTGCTGCTTCGCACATCATATTCTCCAGCTTCCTGAGAGACCTAGAAGTATCAGTGGTGTTTATTGTGAGGCCCTGGGGGCAGGACCTCTTGGTCGCAGGACCCCTGGGGTGCATCTTAATTAGGTGACATCTGGTGCCGCCCTCACAGTGAATGTGACCACCCTAGTCACACAGCCTAGTGCCATGCAGTAAGCCTCGGCTGCGCCCAGCCTTGCAGGCATCTTACGGCTACCAGCTGGCTCTGTGAGCCCTGGAGGCTCACCCAAGTGGTGATTCTGACCCCAGAGGGACGGAAGGCAGAAGGTCTTTGTGTGCTTCGGCCAAGATCAAAGGTGACGGGGGTTGAGTTCCTTCTCTCACTTCCTTTTTATTTCCTCGAGGCTGTCCTTAGGTCTCTGGCTGGGCTTGGAGCTTCGGCAGAGGAAAGAGCTCCAAACCAGGCCCTCTGCCCTGAGGCCTCTCTGTTGGCCAGGAGGATCCTGGCTGTTGATGGAAATGACCTTGCGCAAGGACGTCCTCATCATCTGCCTGTCCTCTGATGAGGTGCCGCCTCTGCCCAGCCACCCAGCACCGCCGTGCCCTTCCTCCCCACGGCCAACCTCTCGGCTGCTCCAGCACTGACAGGAAAAGCCCAGCCCAGGACTCTCTTCTCACGCAAACTGTTGCTCAGAACAACAGTTCCAGAACTGCCTCAGTCCTCTCACTTTGTTCTCCTTTCTGGCTTATCTTTCTGTCACGACTACCCTGCCCTACACTTCCCAGAACCTGTGCCCATCCGGACCCTGGGCTGAGTCCTCAAAAGGATAAAGATGAGGCCCCACGTGGCCTGTCACCCCTTTTCCTGCCCCCAGAAACGTTCCAGCGCCCCTGCACACACCTCCGGTGATACCTTTGGAATTCTTCATAAAGTGCTTGCTCACGGCTGGGATTCCCCCAGGGAGCTGGGCAATCAATCCCCACTACTGACGTCTGCTCACCCCTTTTGGGCCTTCCTGAGGGACCAGCAATCGGAGCGCCCACCCCCCCTCTGGAGAGAGCTGGGCTGGTCAGCAAAGGAGGAGGCTGATTCGCCAAGCAGTGAGAGTTCTCCCCCGGAAGTGGTGGCAAAGGGGCTGCAGGGGCTCCTGCAAGGATGGAGAGTTTACCAGTGCACCGCAGGGGGAGGTCACCTCATCCCAGAGTCCCTTGCACAGCATCTAAGTGACAGAGAGCTCACCACCTCCACTTACAATCCCATAGCTGGAGAATCTTGCTGGTCCCCATT
This sequence comes from Hippopotamus amphibius kiboko, assembly GCF_030028045.1. Taxonomy (NCBI): domain Eukaryota; kingdom Metazoa; phylum Chordata; class Mammalia; order Artiodactyla; family Hippopotamidae; genus Hippopotamus; species Hippopotamus amphibius. The sequence goes on from NC_080186.1 coordinate 31,699,958, forward strand.
TCAGCTCTTTCCTCTCTAACCAGTCACTGCATCAGACCTGACCTCCCCACACTTCCTATATCACTCCAGGCAGGCCTTTCCTTGGGCTCAGCCTAGACTACCTCCCACTTCAGCCCCTAAACTTTCTCCCCCAGCACTTGAGCTCACAACAGGAAACACCAATTCTCCACCTCTTCCCCCTCCAGCAGGGCTGCTTGGCAGAAGAGCAGGATACAATCATTGAGGCAGTGAGAGTTGAGGTGAAGGGGTCGGCAGGCAGGAACAAATTAACTTTGGCTAAAAAGCAAAAGCAAATGGAGCACTGAGCAGGCCTTTTAAACTCCTTCCCAGGGAGAGCCTGCAGTGCCCCCTGCTGGCCGGAGGAGAGTTTGCATGCAGGTTAAATTCACCCCCTCCTTCCACAAACCCTGCACCTGGCAGCTGACCCTCCATGACTCAGATTAGGGCATCGCAGGAAGCAACAAGTCATCTCGTCCAGTGGTTTCCAAACGTGTAAAGTTATAGGGAAGGTTGCTGTGGATGTGCTTCGCCCATGTGACAAAGGCCTCTGGGCGGAGGAGCCGGTGGGGGCCAAAATCCAGCCTATATCCTGCTGACCAAGCTGTGTACCCCAGCCTGGTCAGCCCAGACAAAGGGCCATCTTTTCATAATTCATTCTAGAGACAGCGTCCTTCTATAATTTGTACAGAGGTGCCATATATATCAGGAGCAGCCCTGACACAGAATGCTTCCTTCAAAGAGGGCAATCTTATAAATCCAAACTTCTTTAGCTAAAGGAGAGTTTGAAAACTACCTAAAAGATGGGGAAACTGACTCATCAAGCAGTGAGAGTTCTCCCCAGGAAATGGTGACAAAGGGGCTGCAGGGGCTCCTGCAAGGATGGAGAGTTCACCAGTGCACCGCAGGGGGAGGTCACCTCATCCTGGAATCCTTTGCAAGGCAACTTACAGTCATGCACTTAATGCCAGGACAGAGCTTAGAAGCTAGATCCCAGCTCTCTCAAAGCAGTGTTCTTTGTACTACACTGAGCTAGTTTCATAAACCCCTTCTGAGGCATCCTGGCTGCTCTGACCCTCCTACCCTCAGTCTCATCAACTCCGCCCTGAAGCCCAGCTATTCTGCACAGTCTTATGTTCCGAGCCAGGATCACAGCACAGTGTTTGCCCAAAAGAAGGGTTGGTGAGGATGCCGGCCCCGTCTGCATAATTTCCTACAAGTACCTCACTCGCAGGGATGAGGGTGACATGCATAAGGGTACAGAGGTGAGGAACTAGGGGGTCCACTGGGTCACATGTATGACAGGAAGCTGAGACTGGAGCAATGCGTGTCAGCAAAGCTAGCGGCTCAGCTCCTGTGCAGACGGGGCCTGCTTCGTGGGTGCAGTCCGCCGGGGCGTCTGCGCCACACCGTAAGGCACGTGGGCGGCCACTGTGCCCATCTCCTGAGCCCCAGCCACGTGGAACATCTGGTCGTCAAAGAAGATATGCGGGCGGATCTTCTCCAGGAGGGGGCCCTTGGGCGCTCCCGCAAGGAACAAGGCCTCATCCGTCTCCAGGCCCCAGCTACGCAGGGTCTTGAGAGCCCGGGCCCCTGAACTGGCTGCACTGCGTGCCGTCACCAAGTAGGTGCGGATTGGACACTCCAGCCGCAGGCCCTTGGAGTAGAACTTCTTCTGCAGCCTACCCAGTGCCTCCAGAAAACCCTTTAAGGGTCCCTATGAGAAGGCAAAGGAACACTGTGAGCTTATCCCTCTCCCAAACATTTGCCCCCTCTCTCCAGCTGGGCTCCTCCCTATAGCACTAGGGTCTTGCTGTTTGGGGTGGGAGCGCTTTTCAGGATCCCTAAATGTCTCCGTTCTGCTATGCCTGCTTGGGCTGCTGCATGCATCAATTGGACCGCGGGTACCCATGGCAGTCTGGGCGCCCGTACTGCTGTGACTGGGGATGTCTGTGTCAGAAAAACCACACCAGGGCCCCTGTTACTAGAGCGGCCTACCAGGTACGTGGGTGTCTGCCCTGCAGCTTTGTGCTCATCAGCAGGGAGGATATTAAAAATATTTCGTAACTATGGCATGGGCAGGCTTCAATCAGAGTGGACTCTAGCTGGGACAGACAGACCACCATGTCCCTGTCCAATAGCGACCCTGCCCCTGGGGGGTGTGGGCGGCTCAGGGTGCCATGCTCCAGCTCCGCAGGGTCAGGGAAAGGATCTACTCTCTACGGTTCCGGGAACAACGAAACTTCGTGAGGAGGCGTGAATAAAGAACCAGGTGATGAAGAGGACAACGGTAACAGCAGCTGGCTATCAGGGAAGGCGGGCTTCCAATCTCGGAGACCCCTCACTTGCTGGGTGACTTGGGGCAAGCAGCGGTCTCCTGCGGCTCTGCCTCCCGCTTCGCGAGAAAACTGTCCCGCTCTGGATTCCCAGGGATTTCAGAGGGAACCAATGAGACAGGAAGTGAAATGAATACTCAGGGGTCACAGCTGAAGCCTGCTGAGTGTTGAAAAGGGGCTCTGGGGTTATTGAGCACCCAGATGTTTGTTAAAATCACAGACAGGAGCTCCCTGCAGGGCTGGAGAATCCCCGAAGCTCCAACCCCAGGAAATTTCCATTAGCTCCAGGGCGTATTCTGCTCTCAGGGAGACTCTGAGCAGTTTGAGGGTGAGGATCCCTGAGCCCCCGGCCAAGGGATGGGTGGCAGGAAGTGGGAAGGGCTGGTGTGGCCCAAAGCAGATGGGCTGCCTCAGACCCCACACGAGCTGGACCTCCCTGCCCTGGTGAGAGGCACCAGCCCAGCTCTTCCTTTCCTTCAGTGAGGGAAGCAGGGGCTTCTTGAGAGGATGGGAGCCCTCTCAGAGGGGTGGGGGAATCTCTCAGAGGAGACCAGCGTTCTAGAGAGAGGATGGCAGCTTCCAAGAGAGAGGCTGAGGCCTTCACAGCGGGATGGGGACTTTAGAGATGGGGTAGAGACCTCAGAAAGAGGATGGAGGCTTCAGAGAGGGGATGGGAGCTTAGAAGGAGGATGCGGGCTTCAGAGCGGGGATGGTAACCTCATAAAGGAGCTGTAAAGAAGAGGTAGGGGCTTCAGAGAGGGGCTTAGAGAGAGAATGGGGCTTCAAAAGGGGATGGGAATGCAGTGAGAGGGATGGGGGCTCAAAGAAGGGGTAGAAGCTCACTGAGGGGACCCTGGGGTCAGGTGAGAGGGAGGAGGGCTGGAGGCCCAGGGAGGGGAGCTGGCTGGATTCTGGGCCAAGATTGGGGTTTGGTTCTGGGCTGGGGGTTCCAGCCAAAGGTGAGTTCTGGGGAGCCTCCTTGCTCCACCCAGGGGTCCCAGGAAGTGTGTGGAGCACCTGGGCCAAAGGTTTGTTCTCGTGGGCCTTCTCATGCTCGAAGAAACTGTCCAGCCCGTGGGCCTTCACGATGCGCTCCGACTCGTCCGAGAAGAGCACAGCATCCCCGTCGAAGGCCACCCGCAGCTGATTCTGGGATACTGCCACGTCCCTGCTGGGGCTGAAGATGGTGGCGGCTGCGATCCCTGGGCAGAGAGAGGCAAGCATTGTCTGCCTTTATCTAGGTATTAGGGGTCCCCAGACACCTCCCTGACCTGCCTGGGGATGAGGAGAGGGCTATCTCAGGCTATCCTTGCCCCACTTGCCTCACCCAGGAGTCAGGGCCCACCTAATGAGGGCTAATATTCAGAATATTTCAAAACAGGCCAGTAAGAATGGACAGTGGGAGACTTCCCTGGTGGCACAGTGGGTAAGAGTTGAAGGGGGAGCTGGGACGAAGTGAGAGAGTAGCGTTACACTACCAAATGTAAAGTAGATAGCTAGTGGGAAGTTGCTGCATAACATAGGGAGATCAACTCAGTGATCGGTGATGACTTAGAGGGCTGGGATAGGGAGGGTGGGAGGGAGTCGTAGGAGGGAGGGGATATGGGGATATATGTATAAATACAGCTGATTCACTTGGGTGTACAGCAAAAACTGGCACAACTGTGTAAAGCAATTATATTCCAATAAAGAGCTTAAAAGAAAAAAAAGAATTCACCTGCCAATGTGGGGAACACAGATTCAATCCCTGGTCTGGGAGGGTCCCACATGCCATGAAGCAACTAAGCCCATGCACCACAACGACTGAGCCTCCGATGTAGAGCCTGTGAGCCACAACTACTGAGCCCTCATGCCACAACTACTGAAGACTGTGTGCCTAGAGCCCATGCTCCACAAGAAGAGAAGCCACCGCAATGAGAAGCCCGTGCACCTCAATGAAGAGTAGCCCCCGCTCACCGCAACTAGAGAAAACCCACGCACAGCAATGAAGACCCAATACAGCCAAAAATAAGATAAATAAATAAATAAATAAATAAATAAATAAATAAATAAATGTTAAAAAAAAAAAAAAAGAATGGACAGTGGCTTTTGCTCTGAGTAAGGCTCTGAGGGCCCCGACCTATGCCAGAGTTTCCCCTTTAGTTGCTGCTTTGAGGGAAAGTCTAGGGGCAGTCCCAGGGAACAGACTCAGGGCAGGAGCTATTTATCAATAGGTATGGGGGAATTTCAATACTTCAATATCTAGTAAGGTCAATATCTAGTGGTATGGACAGCCAAACATCAGTCCTGGGTAGAGGGAAGGGTCCCCTAGGCTACCACTGTCCTTCCTGGAGTTCCTTACAGGCCCCTGATGTAGATCTATAGGGGGCTGGGAAGGAGCCCCAACCCTGGCTGGGCCTCAGTTACTCTCTTACTGTTGATTCCTGCAAGTCCCTCACACTTTCTGGACCAATATAAAATTAAGGGTGCTTCGGCTTTGTCTGGGGCTGCGATTCCAGGCTGCATTCTGGGGTGGGGTGGGTGTCGGCACCCCCAGTCTACAGCCACAATGGCATCCAGGTATGTCCTACTCAAGGGCTGCCTGGTCATTCAGGGTTCCCTGGGGCAATGTGGGTGGCCATGGGAGGCAGCACTAATGACATCTGAATGTGCGCCCAGACCCTGGGCTTCTCCAGGGGGTCCAGTGTGCATTTTGGGAACCCAGGCTCCAGGCTGGAGCTCACTGGATGACAGAGAACAGTACTAAGAGGTTGGAGACCTGGCAGTGAGCTCAGCCCATCCCCACTGGAATCCTGGCCATTTCCCAGACTCTACTGCTCAGGCTGGGTTAGGTATTGATCTCCCTCCTCATTGGCCCAGAGAGGGATAGAAGCTGCCCGTGGTCACGTAGGAATCAGAACTTCTACTGACCTGGAGGATTCTTGGGAGGGAGTAGCTTTCTGGGCTGTAAGGAGGGTTCCCATGGAAACAGAAGGCTGGGTGATGTTGATGAGTAAAAGCATCCTTAACATGGTAGGGCAGGAGAGATGAAAGTGGAATAGCTGGGCAATAAGTGGAATAGGTGGGACCTTGTTCTCCCAGTTTACAGGGCAGGTCATAGGAATTAAGGAAGGTGCTCCCCTTCCAGTTACCAGGGCACCCCCTAGCACCTGCTCAGAGCTTAAGGACCAGGTTTCCCATCTCTGAGACCCCTTTGCCAGACTCCCCACACTCTCCTTCCCTAGTGTGACTCACCTTCATCGATGGCTTCCTGCACTTTTTCTGCATCTGCTGACAAGTAGAGGTTGGTGTGATAGGCCTTGAGGTAGCAGATGGGGCTATTCCCGCCTGTCATGCAGAACCTCTCAATGGACAGGTCTGGAGAGGAGGTAGAGAGTACCCAGGTGATGCCTGGGTCAACCCTCAGTACCTCAGAGTGGTCCCTCCGTGTCCAATGGACGCCATCTTGGTTCTGAGTGGTGGCGGGGCAGCAGAGTGATTCTCTGAGTGATTTTAGGCCAGCGTTCCCCCTCTCTGAGCCCCTCCATCCTTCAGTCATGAAATGGGGATGATCACATCTTCGGAGGGGTTGCCTGGCTCACAGTCATAACCCCGTGTCAGGGAATCACTGTACTACAAAAGGCGGGTCCCCAGCCATGTGGCTCATGGTCCTTCCTAGTCATAGCTGATTGGATGGGGGTAGGCACCTGACCCAAGCTGGGCCAATCAGATTCTCTCCCAGCCTGAGCTGCTGCTCACCCAGTACCCATGTCTGTGCAGGTTGTAAAACTTTGCTTGTTGGTAAACGGCTGCTGCTCTGAGCCTACGGAGTCGCCCCATCACTGCCTCAGCCCCTCATACAGGAGGGTCCACAGTGGAAAGGCACAGCAGGGGTCCTTTAGGACCCTGCCCCAGTACCATAAGTGGTGTCTGTCTGGATTCCTCAGTGCTTATGTCACAAGGTGGTTAAATATTTTGAATATCACCCCTGCTCCCAACAATTTAAAATTAGTATTAAAAAACACCAACTGGATGCTCTTGATTGCTGAAAACAAGGACCTGTAAACTTGTAAATTTTGGCCATATTCAGGAAAAGCAGAGAAACCTAATTTGGGGAAAGAGAAAAAGAGACAGGAAAAAAAAAAAAAGCAGGACTTCCTAGGTGGTGCAGTGGTTAAGAATCCGCCTGCCAATGCAGGGGACACGGGTTCAAGCCCTGCTCTGGGAAGATTCCACATGCCGCGGAGCAACTAAGCCCGTGCGCCAAAAAAAAAAAAAAAAAAAAAATGAGGAAAAAAAAGCAGATTTGCTGAGAGAAGCGAAAATAAGGGCTCATGTGGGCCAGAGAGAAAAGGTGCCCGGGAGAGATTGCCAGTACTTGGATTCAGGCCGTTGTGGGCCCAATTTTACTTCCTTCCCTGTGGTTCCAAGAGGCACCCCAATAACCTAACAAGAATCACTCTCTTCAGCTTAGGCTGGCTCTGGAGGGTCTATTACTTTCACTCAAGAGTTCGGACTAAGACACAACGTCCCTTCACTCTGGTGACTGCGCCTGCCTCCCCCAGCAGACTTGTAAGGCCTGTCGGCCCCATTGCAGAGAGAGAAACTGAGGCACAGAGGCACAGAGGGAGTGGAGCCTGTGCAGGGGCGTGCTGGAGCTGGCTTGTACCAGCTTGCAAGAGCTGAACGTTAAACATCCAGGGACTTTTGGAGCCAGTTAGATTGTTCAACTATGGGTGGCTTGACATCAGCCGCGGTGGGAAAATTTACACCCTGACTATGGCGATGATACACAAGCAGGGTTTGAGGGGTTTGTTTTGTTTTTTGAAAGAGACAGTTTACCAGCACCCCATTGAGCTTGGGGGTTCCAGTGGGTGTACCTGCAACCTGCAGAGGCGTGACCCCCAACCCCGGGTGTCCAGTAGAGGTCATGTCATGGCCAAAGCCCTCATGCTCACCATAGTGGTTGATGCTGTTGATGAGACGGACGCCCACTTGAGCGTGGTTGTTGGTCACGAGGACAATGTCGAAGAGGTCCTCACTCTCAGGGTAGAGCTCCCGCAGCCGCCTGTTCACAGCCTCCAGAGCCTGTATGGGAGAGGGGACCCTCGGACTCAGACCCCTCTCAGAGACTGTTGCCTGGCACTGGTAGCCAGGGCTGGGGAGGGGTGAGCTGAGATCCAGTGTGGGGAGGAGAGGGGAGATCAGAGGCCGGGCTTGGGGTGAGACCAGTGGACCCAGCCTCCTAATCTCTGCCCTTGTGTGGGTTGATTACTGCCTGGGGGTGCCCCGCTAAAAGAATGAGTCAGGGTCGAAATCCAGCTCAGGTTCCATGCACTCGGCTGGTTACCTGGAGTGGGGTTGCATTAGTCCAGAGGATGGGGCAGCCTCTTCTTCCCACAGTGGCTGTCCACTTGCCAAGCTGTGCTCCTGTGGGGTGGCATCTACCCAGAGGTGACCGTTTTCCTTACTCAGACACCCATGGGAGTGTGTTTATCTAATGCGCAGGAAGGTAGCGTGCGGCCAGTGGTGGAACCACCCCTCACCTTCACGAAGGGGAAGGCCGGCCCGGGGCTGAAGGGCTCGTTCTCGTGTTCCAGCTGGTAGCGCACGTACTCCTCCACGCCCTGCTCCGTGTAGATGCGCTGCTCCTCATCCATGCGGAACAGGGCTCGGGAGGACACAGCAATGGTGACTGCATTCTGAGGCTTGGGCTGCAGGGGTGCAGGAGAAGGGGCCGACTCTGATTCTCTTGAGGCAGCCCCTCCGGGGACTGGGGACTGGGGACTGGGGACAGGGAGAAGACCCAGGCCCAGCCTCTGCCCTAAGGAGCTCAGCCTTGGGCAGGGGCAGACCTAGATCAGGACGCCCTCTGTGCAGGACCCAGCTGGGGACTGAGGGTGATGATGGCTCCCCACAGAGGAGGACAATCTGATGGGAGGCACATGCCCTCGGGGAGTTTGCAATCTAGCCAGCCACCTGGATGCGACAGAAAAGTGAATACGGTGTATATAGCCAAAGCATGACTGAGGTTCAGGATGGTCTCCAGATGGTTTCCACTATAAAATGGAAGCTATGTGTCCTTAGGAGGATATGGTGCCCAGAAACATGACGATTATATAAGAACATCTCCCTCCAGCCCAGGTCTTTCTCCTGAGCTCCAGACTCATATATCTAACTGCCCCAGTTGACTAACAGACACTCAAACTCATCATGCCCAAGACTGAATTCCCAGCATTCTCTTCACCCCCAAACCTGGTCCCCTCCCCGCTTTCCTCATCTCCATGCTCGGCACCACCAACCACTCATCACGTAGGCCAGAAGCCCGGAAGTCCACCTCAAGTCTTCCCTCTTCCTCCACTCCCTTCCCCCATCAGTCAGGCACCAAAACCTGCCAACTCTACTAGAATCCATCCACTTCTTTCTGTCTTCCCTACCATGGTCCAGCCCATCACCATCTATCATTCCCTCCAACATGTGGTCCATATTGTTGTCAGGGGATGGTGCTCAAGTTCAGATCTGGTCATGACCACCCCCCCTCAGTGGTGCCCACTCTCTTCACACTCTGGTCGGCAGCCTTGAGTGCGGAGTAGGAAGCCTTTCATGAAAGACCCCTACCTCTCTCTCCACTCTCACCTTCCCATGACCCTGTTTTGCTCAATCTGACCTTTCTCATGTCTGAGCACCTCCCCGCCCGACCTTCTCTGAGCCTTTGCACATGATGTTTTGTCTACCCGATCTGCTCTTTCCCTGACTCCCCATCCAGCTAACTTTTACCCAAACTTAGGTCTCAAACTACATGTCACCTCTAGGAAGCCTTCCCTTACCCCTAGTCATGGGCTTGCTATCTCTCCTACGGATTTCCTTTTTCATAAAATGTAACACGGAATTATAATTGCTTATTTAACGATTTCTGTTTCTAGACAGAGCTCTAGAGGCAGGAACCACGCTTACGTTCTGAGGGAGCAGGAACCAGGACTATCTTGTTCTTTTATTGTATGTATCTCTAGTGCTCAGAACAGTGCCTAGCACATAGTAGGTGCTCAGTGAATATTTAATGTCTCTGAACTTTTAAGCAATATATTTTAATGAGAGACAGTATTTGCCATGACAAATCTAACATGAACTAGCAACTCCAGTGCAGTGCCCTCATCTATTCAAATTGCTTGAAATAGAGTGAGTGCTCAGAGAATATTGTTTTGGTTGATGCAAATTTGATAAACGTGTATTAGTTCTTTGTGCCAAGCACCTGGACTCTGCCTGGGAATGATTCTGGTAGAGGTTTGGCTCCTACCCTCAGAGTCACAGGCTGGTAGAGGAGAAAGATAGGTAAACAGAGATGCAAAGGGGACTGAAATGAGTGCTAGAACCAGGTGAAAGCAAAGTCTCGATGACAAGCGTCCAGAGGAAATTGTCATGGGAGAGGAGGGGTTTTAGCAGAGTCTTGAAGGAGGAGTGGAATGAGGGAAGGCATGAGGAGGGGTGCACATACACTGTGCCTTCCCGAAGGTGAGCAGAGCCCTGCACGTGGGGGCAGAGTGCAGTTGAGACCAGAAGAGTAGGCAGGTGCTAGATTGCAGAAGGCCTTCTTTCAGGGCCCCATGAGGGTCTCAGAACTTTGGCACCTCCAGTGGAATGGAGAGGGGAATGCCACCACAGGCAGCAGCTGGACCCTTCATAATCCCTGGGGAGGATCGGAATGTAGGTCCCCAAGGGACTCACAGAGACCCAGAGAGCCCTATCACATCTCTGGGACTTGAGCAAACCTGGGACCATGATTCCCACTTTACATATGAGAAAACAGGGACTCAAGTTGGGGGCAAGCCTCATAAATGGACCTTGCATTCTGGCCTGCTCCTAATAGTCCTGCAGGCCACGCACTCAACACTATTTCTTCTCCCTGGAGTCAAGCCTGGGTCCCAATCAGTTGACAACACTGAGTGATGACTGTGTGACAGGCACTTGTGCTAGGGTCATGGCAGGGATCATAGAGGTGTGATCCCTGTCCCCATGGAGCTTATGATCTACCCCCAAGGCAGAGATCTGTGCATCCTTTAGAAGAGCACTGTCCAATAGACCTTTCTGTGATAATGGAAATGTCCAGCACGCTCCGTGTGGCTGCACGTGGCTAGGGAGCCACTTGAAAAGTGGTCAGAGAGATGGAGGAACTGAATTTTTCATTGTATTTAATTTTAATCTATTTAAATTTTAGTAGCCATGAATGGCTAGTGGTTAATGAAGGTTTAGAACCTCAAAGTAGGAAGAGAAGACCAGAGTCCCCAAACTCATGAGGCAGACCTCAGTTTGCATTTGACTTTTACCCCAACCAAGATGGTGTGTGGGGCCAGCAGAGTGAGTGTAAGGCATTGACAGGACAGGTGCCTATCCTCTGAGGCTCAGCCCAGTAACACTCCCAGCTGCCAACCACCCCCAAAAGTCTGTGTGTCCTTGGGCTGGGTACCCCCTCAGCCACTGTGAGCTTTCAAGGAAGGAAGGTAAAAATCAAAGGAAAGGGGTGATAGAGGACGGCCAGGGATGGTAAGGGTATGGTTGGGGGAGTGGGGAGACCCACTCTCACAAACCCCCGGAAACAGGCCCATCACCCCTTCAAGGACAGAGAGCCAGCTGCCCTCCAGCTCCTTCAGCCAGGTTCCCAAGCCGGCTGCTCCGACCTAGGCAGCCAGCCAAGGTCTCACTCCTCACTTTGAGTCCCACAGTCCCTGCCAGACTGCTGCGTTCTGTGTCTCCTCTGGCTGACCTGCGCAGACCCCATCCCATCCCACCTCTGGCCATTGCAAGAAAGATTCCCAGCTGTCTTGGTCCCAGGAGTCTCCACTTCCTTCTTTTACAGATGGGGAAATAGGCCCAGAGAGGGGCAGAGTATTACTTTAGGTCATCCAGCAAAGTCAAGGCAGAGCCAGGACACAATTCCAAGTTTCTGGTCTCTAGCCTGGCCTCTGTCCACATAGCAGCACCCCTCCACCCCCCATATGCCCTTCCTCAATCATTCCCAGAAGACAGCGCCTGCTGCTTCAGGCACATCCCTGGGACACTCCCCACCCCCAGCCCTCCATTTCCAGACTTGGGAGAATCGGTGTGGGACACCATGCCCTCAGACCAAGGTTTCTCAGGGCAGGGCTCTCTTTGCCCCCCAGAATGGAGGGCCCCAGGGCAGAACCCTGCTTCCCCACGCAGCCTGCTCTGACTCCATACAAGTGAGGAGCAGTCTAAGGGCCCAGAGGGTGGGAAATACGGATCCCAGCTGGGAGAGAGGAGCAGCCCGTCCAGGCTCCAGGCAGAGCTGAAGCAACAGGTGAAAAGGGCTGGTCGGAGCTGGGGAAAAGCCAAGCAGTTGGATACCCCCTTGGACCTTGCTGCAGAGGGAGGCCATCCCATCACATGCTGTCAGGTGCACCAAGGGACAGTTCCCCCAGAAATCAGAAAGAAGTCCAGATGCCAGACTGAAGCTTGGGCCAGAGAGACCCCTGCCCCCAGACCAGGGACTCAGCCTGGGAACACTGGATTCCAGGGAGCCAGGGTCCTGCCAACTCTCCCTGCCTTTCACTAGGGTGGGGCTGAGGGGATAGGCTGATTACTCGTGCTTCGGGGACAGGGGTGAGGGGTGAGGGGTGATGGAACGTAGTCCAGCCCCACCCAGCCTGCCTGAGGAGCTCTCAGTGAGGCCGACGTGGTGTTGCCTTTTGGGACCAAGATAGGAACATAGCCAAACGCTGTTATTTCTAGAAGGACTTAGAGGGTGAAGGGCTGCTGGAGGAGAGAGGAACAAGACAGGTCTAGACTGAGGAAGGCCTCTGACCTCATGAGGTGAGGGCCTCCTATAGACCTTCGGAGATTAAATATTTCACTCAGGCTCCCAGGGAAAGAAGAAGCCTAGGCCAGGCCCCGATGGGGACTGGGAGGCCCAAAGCCCCCCAATGGCCTGTGGGTGGAGGGGTTCCTGCAGGAAGAAGTAGGGGCCAGAAAGCCACCAGTCTCCTTGCCTCCCAGAGAACAGTGAGGGCCAGGGGCTGACCGAGAGGTCATAACGGATGACTGGACCTGAGCTCCCAGGTTCCCTGGTGCTTGGGGAGGAAACGGGTTGATGTGCTCCACTCACCACCCTAGTCCCCAATGTCCATCCCCTCCTTTCCATCCCCCAGGCCATGACAGTAGTCCAGCTTCCTCCCCAGGCAGGGACCAGCCTCCTCACTGATCTGCCTGCTACGTGACATACCCTCTCCAATCCATCCACCAACACAGCCTCAGAGTGACCTTTCTCAAATGAAAATGGACCAAGTTAATCCCTTGCTGAAAAGTCCTGCGATAGCTCCATAATGGTTTTCGTACTTTCTAAAAATTAGGTTGACATTTTATGCAAATTAACTCCTGGGGGCGCCCCAATATGTAAACCGTATAGTACCATATTTTATTGGTATAATTTATACTACAAATTTAAATGTATTACATATTTATGATATATTTACTATAATGTCAACCAGTGAATACGGGAGACCAGTGTGGATTTCAGATTCATCATCTAGTCAGTTTGTTTCTGTTTCAGTTTGTCAGTTTTTGCACAGCATTAAGAGAGCCCTGATTCACACCAATAAGTGGTTGCAAATGTTAAAAGGCTTTTTTGTTTTGTTCTATTTTAAACTACAAGCCTCAGGAGGCTCAACAACAATTGTCAGCAATCTCAAGATACTCTTCTATTAAAACAGATCACAGGAAAAGCTTTATTCTGAGGTTTGCTAAGAAGATAATCAACCTGTAGCATAAGTTAATATGTCGGCAGTCTCCAAGGTGCTAAAATGTCCAATGACACATTTGAGTGAGTTGAGTTTTACCACATATTTTTATTTGTTTAAAACATAGTTTTAGGATGAAAGACAATGAATTGGCTTCACACGCGAGCAGACCCCCTGAAACATGGGGCTTCGTGGAACCTAATTTTAAGACTCCTAACACCACTGAAAAAGGTCCAGACTCCATACTGTGGCACTCAAGGCCCTCTTTGGGTCTCTGACATCTTTCTAACTCCTCCTACAGATCCTGCATTCTCTCTGTTTCAAAGACGTCAGTCGTGTTTTTGCCCATCCGGTTTCCCTCTCTGCCTGGGAAAGTCCACCTACTTAGGCTTTAAGATCTGCTCAAATGCCATCTCTAAAAAACTTCCTGAGTTGGCAGTCACTCCCTCCTCTATGCTCGTGCTGCCAAGGTCTTTCACCTGAGCACTCACCATGTCCAGGGTCTCTGTGAGCTCCTGAGGAGGGGACTCAAGTCTAATTTATCTCTCAATCCCCACTGCTGAGCAGGCCTGGAGGTGCCCTGGGGAATGACTGTTGACAGGGTGGGCCTCATGAGAAGGGTCTCAGGCTGGAGCTCTTTGGAGGATGCTGTGAGCCAGCTTTGATCCTCCATCCCCTTCCCAAGCTCTGAGACCTGGGAAGCTGGAGTGAGCAAGGCCCAGGCACCAACCAGGGCATCATGAACCTGTCCAATGGGGAGACAAGCTTCCTCCTCTGTGTGAATCCCCCAGGGCTGAGAGGACCACTGAAGTCGCAGAGATGTTGATGCCAGCGAGGACTCCCCTGTGAGGCGAGCAGAGCCTGGAGCTGGGGCGCAAAGTCCAGCGCTGGGATTCCAGAACCAGGGACGCAGAGCCCTGAGCGCGGAGCGCAGATACCAGTGCAGCTCCGCTCTCTTAAGACGCGGGGAGCCTCGCACCCCGAGCCCAGGGCCCTGACCCAGACCCTAAACGCAGAGGTTCGGGTCGGGAGCCCGGTGCCCAGATGGCAGAAACCGGAGCGCCCAGCAAGGAGCGGGTTTTCAGAGTCGGGTTACCTGAGCCCGGGGCCCTTCTGCAGGCGCCGCTGACCGGCTTTGCCAACAAGTGCTGTCCCCGCGCCCCAGGCTGCCCTCGCGGGAGGAGCTGGGCCCTGATGCCAGCATGAGGGAGGGGGATCCTGGCGTGGAACCCGAGCCCCGGGATAAAAAAAAAACAAACACCGGAGCAGGGCTCCCAAAATAAACCCGAGCCCGTGCCAACGGCCTGGCGCATTCTGGCGCTGAGGAGCTGCGTCCCTTCTCGGAAGGACACCACCGGCCCCTCTGCAGAGGGCTGACGACCCCTCCTCCGGTGACCCTCCCCTCGCCCTCCCCCATACGCACGCCCCGCTTTTACCGATTTGGGTTTCTTCTTGGGCGCGAGGTTGTCGTAGAAAGTCTTGGCTTCCTCCCAGCGCGGGGCCGCGGCGGTCTCTGCCCCGGGCCCGGGCTCGCGGGGCTCCCGGGGCTCCCCGGGTTCCATGCTCGGCTCTGAGCCGGCCGGGCCGGAGCAGGCGGCGGCGGAGAGCCGAGCCGGCGGGGCTGGGCTGCGGGCGGGAGGCGCGTCCCGGGCGCGAGAAGGGGGCGGGCAGCGGCGGGGAGAGTGCGCGTGCGGGCCGGCCGGAGGGCGGGCTGGGGGGGCCGCTGGGGTGCTCAACCCGCCCCGCCGGCAGCCAGCGTGTCGCTGCTGCTGCTGGTGGATGTGTATTTCAGGACAGCTGAGCTCTCCTTCCCCACCGCCCCGCGCCCCGAGTGAGCGGGGCGGGGCGGGGGTGGGGGTTGGACCCTCCGGCTCGCGGGAGGAGGGGGCCTGAAGCCGGGCCTGCGGGCTGCTGCGGGTTCGGGTTTGCGTGGACCGTGTTCTCCGCAGGCGCTCATCGGCACCGAAAGAAGGGGAAGCCTGCCAACTTTTTTTTTTCCCCAGGGTGGTGATCCACAAAGGAGAAAATGAAAAGCTAGCAACCCCCACAAAACAAAAGCTTCCCCCTGTCTTTCCCCTCTGATGCCAGAACCCTGCGAACCCGCGCGGCGTCCTCTTCTCTCGAACACTAGTCCCTTCCGCAGAGGGGGAGGAGAAGGTGCATGGACAGCTCTCTTCCCCAGCAGGAGCCTGCTCCCAGCGAGGGGCACAGTGGAGGGCCCAGCCGGCCAGCTCTTCCCCACCAAAGCGGAGGGGCCCTTGAAGTCGGTGGTGAGACCAGGCTCCCCTTGACCTGGCCGGGGACCCAGACCGGAGAGACTCCCGGGGACTCTCAGGGACTCTGAACGCCGGTTCCTGCTGGCCCCTTGATGGCCAGCAGGGCGCGCGCACTCCCAGGTCCCACCTGCTGAGCTCGGTTAGTTACAGGCCATGAAGTGGCTAGATTGAAGGAGGATAGAAAAGCAGTCTAGGAACCCAAGAGACTTGGACCACTATTCTGAAGTTCTAGGGCATTGTCCTCCTTGGTGCAGAGCCCAAGGTGCAGACACTAACGCCCCTCATTCCAAGGCACAAGCTAGGAAGCAAACAAGGGGCATCTGTGTGTGTGTGTCTAGAAGCATACAAAGGTGGGTGGGAGCAGCCGGAGAAAATACTGGCTTAGGCTGGAGGACGTCTGACTGGGATGGGGTACAGAATGCAGGGGTCTGCCCAGCCTCCATCATGACCTGGGATCACCAACCAAACCTTGCGTGAGCGGAAAGGGCAAATAATCATAACAGAAAGTTTTAGGACTGGGGGAAGTATGTTTAGATGTGTTCTTCTCCAGGCTTAGTAGATTGTTTCCATAGATGACCCCAAATTCTCTCCCATCCTGCTTTCCCTTCGGCAATGTGCCTTGGACACTCCTCCCATCCAGAGGTGGAGCTGAATCTGAGTTGACCCAGTGTCTTGCTTTGACTTGCTTTGACTAACAGAATGCTGTAGAAGTGGTGCTGTGCAATTTCTAAGCTTGAGCCTTAAGAGGCCTTGAAGTTCCATTTTTGCCCTCTTGAGAGCCAGCTACTGTGTAAAGAAGTCTGGAAGGCCACATGGAGAGGCAAAGAGGCCCTGGAGGATAAGAAGCCAGTGGAGAACAGTGGTTTCCCAGGCAACTGTCAGCATCAATTGCCAGACATATGAGTAAGGTCATCTTACTGTTCCAGCCCCAGCCCAGCTCCTAGTGGGATGCAGGAGGAGGAGTGACGTCCACCAGCAGCACATGAAGCAGCAAAACCTCCCAGCTGAGCCCAGCCAACCCACAGAATCATGAAAAATGACACATTTTGTTGTTTTAAGCATTAAGTTTGGGGGTGGCTTGTTAGATGGCAATAAATAATGAAACTCTAGGAATGGGTCAATTATTCTCAGGTGCCTCATGGAGGAGGAGGAGGTGGAGGTCATCAGGGAGAATGTATAGAGTTGTTATTTCGATGGCAGTGAGCACCTGACCCAAAGGTGAACCATCCCCATGCTGTCCAGTGACCTTTGACCTGTGTAGCCTGGGTTGAAAAGATGATCTGGGCCAATCAGATTCCTCTTTCTCAGGAATTTAGAATTGGGAAACAGGGGCTGGATAGTCAACCATAGGATGCTGTGAAATACAATTGGCTTCCAAGAGGCCTGGGTGGGCCTTAGCAAGCTGCAGTTTTGTGCAACATAAATCAAAGAGGGGGCAGAAACTCTGTAAGCAGAATGAGCCCATCACCATAAAGACGGAAAAGGGTTTCTGCAGAGGGCAGCAGAGGCCCCATGAAAGAGACATTCTGCCCTGAGAGGGAACTGCTTCTGGTCCTAACAGCTTCCCAAGTCCTAGCTGAAGCCTGGCTATAGTGTCCATCTCTAAATTTCCATGAGATTCTCCACATTGCTTCAACAGATGCCCCTCAAAAAGGTGCCGGCTCCTGGATTTGCCTGACTAGCAACTTTTCCCACCCTCTTCTAGTAACAGGCCCTACCTCCCTGACTACCTGGTCACAGGAATAGGCATGTGACCTAGGCCTGCCCAATCATATAACCCTGTTTCCCCGGACACAGTGATTGAGCCAGGATGGGCATGTGACCTCAGCGGTGCCACTCTCCCATACTCTTATACAGGGACACTGGGAGATTTGGCTCTGTTTTCTCTGGGGTTATTAATTTGGGATAATGTGAGCTGAGAACCCATCTTTCCCTGTGACAGCAGAAGCCCATCTGAAGAGGACTCAGTATCCCTACACCTGCACTGCTCTCCCCGTGGGCTGGTCTTTAGCAAGACCAGGGGTGGAAGCCACTTCCTCCATGAAACCTCCCTTCATCCTTTACCTGTCCCCTCCCCTTCACCTCCCCCATCCCCTGGCCCCTCAAGCAAAACCCTCCCCCCCTCTGATGCTCAGAGCTCAAGGTTTGTTACCTCCCCGTTCACATTCAGATTTGGATTTGCTCCCATGGATGAGAAAGCACTATAAGCAGTGGCCTTGAAGTCAGGAGACCTGAGTTCAGGTCCCAGCTTTAGCATGCATTCTTGGAGCCTTCATTCTCTGTCTTTTTTTTTTTTCTTTTTTAAACAAAGACTTAAATGTGTGTTCAGCTCAGTTGATAGGGAATCACAAGGGAAGCTGTTTGGTTACTAAGATGGACTGTGTACACATGAGGGACCAACTGTTTGAGGTCTGGGAGGGCGTCACAGAGGAGCAGATCATTGAGACAGGGGCATGGGTGGCTGGTGGGGGTGGTGACGGTGGCTTGTGCACAGTCACAGAAGCCTACAAGGTCCCTTAGGGAAGTGGAGGGCAATGCAGGGTGACTCAAGTGCAGGAGGGGGAGATGGGGGTTAGAGCAGGCTTCTCAGGTCAGCAGGAGACAATCATGCCAGGCCAGGAGGGACTTTGAAGGAGCTTATTATACCGAGGGAGCAAGGGGGACATTGGAGAGTCGACATGGTCAGATCTGTGCTTTAGAAAGTTCACTCTGGTTCCTCCGGGGCAGATGGCCCAGAGAGCAAACTTGAAAGCAGAAGGTGGACTGACCTGTGACCTCAAGCAACTAGACTCCCCTGCTCCACAGTATGGCTTCAGCTGGAAGTAGCAGGCTCCCAGTTCTCAGGCTTCTGAGTCACCTCCTTAGGTTCACAGTTGCCCTGAGGCCAGGTCAGCCTCCTTCCTCTGTCCTAATTGCTTCCTGCCAAGGGAGCTGGCTCCCTCCAAGTGTCCTTGAGAAAACCCTTGTAAAAGTAATTGAGCGTTTCAGGGGGAAGCAGGCACCTCCAGCTGCCACTATACCCCACTCCCTGCAGGGAACAGTACTTCTCTGGCTATTGGGGGCGGGGGGGGGGGGCTGCTTCTGAGAAAAACACATCCCCACCAACACCCATCCCCCCCCCCACCACATTTGGGTCAGTGCAGGGGGTCTCTGGGCTCCTGTGGATGGTGAAACAGTGTCTGCACTATGCAACACCCCTGACCAGGAGGGCAGGTAGGGCTGAGATCTAGGATGTGTGCCACTTGCCAAGCTGTGCATTGTGGCACTACAAGGCTGTATTTGTTCAGAAAAGGGGTATATTTTTCTCATTAGCCCAAAGGTGCCATCCACTGGCCCAGCTGCATACTTATGGGACTTGTACACTCAAAGGGGCACCTTTTCCTAATCTGTGCAAAGAGCACCAGATGGACTAATTGTAATCCTGGCTCTCGGCCTTTCTCCCTGCTGCCCACTATCCACTCATTTGGGCTCTTATGATGCCTTCCGCTGGACAAGGGGAGAAACTGAGTCCAAGGTCTGCTGCCACTAGCTCTCTTCTGGGGGAAATGCTCTGCCCACAGGCCCCACAAACCAGCATCTGCTCTGGCACTGATCAATGGACCAAGGGTTCCCGGCAAAAGCTAAGCTGAACCAATCAGACTCTTTAGCTTGAGAATTGGATTAAGAGACACAGAGGGAACTGCCAGTCGCTGGTGAATCTGGATACAGAGTTGGAGATGCAGCCACTTTGTGCTGGGAAACCACGGACGTCTGAAGAGAAACTAAAGGAAAGAGCACAGATGCAAATGTTGTCAAAGGGATGAGAAGCCACAAAGCCCCGAGATGAGAGGACAGAAGCCCCATCGACAGTTCCAGTTCTCGTGAGGCCCAGATGTTCTTGAATTTCCCTCTTTAGGGGCCCTTGGAATCTGCTCACCCCTTTCTTTGAACTAGCTGGAATGGGTCTCTGTTCCACATCACCTAGAACAAGGACCTCAGCCCCAAGGAGGAAGCTGAGGCTCCCCCACTGTGTGAGCTCCGCCAGGCCTCTCCTTCCCCTCTCTCCTCAGCCCAGCCCTGTCTCAGCTTAGGGATGAGAAGGAGCCCTCAGCACGGTCACACCTTTTATTCACTGTCAGTGAAAAAAAAATACACCACACAGCACAGGGTTGAAGAGTGAGGACAGTCACTGCAGGCACAGCTAGCAGCAGCACATCTGGAGGGGACGGGGCAATGCTGGAGAATGAGTCGGAAGGCCCCTCTTCTGCCACCCAGCCCCCCTGCCTCTCCAGGCCCCCACACTCCTGCAGGCTCCACCAAGCAGGAAGGGCCATACACCCTGGGAGGCCGAGTCCTGCCCTCAACACTCTGGCAAAGGTAAAAGAAAACACTGAAAAGTTCAGGGAAAAAAATCCATATTTTTCTGAGACTTTTCAATTGCAGATTTGAATTCTTTTTTTTTTTTCAAAACTGGTGAATAAAATATGTAAGAAATGTATTCTTGCCCCCACAGCGATCTCCAATGTCAGCACAAAACCTCACCCAGGGTGGATCTTCAGGAAATACTTGCTGCTTTAGTAAATTTTTGTGTAAAAATACTTACAGTGTCAGCTTTCTACCCTGCCCAGCTTCTTCTCTTATTCTTTCTCTTTCTCTTCTCTCCCCTCCCCTCCTCTTTCTCTCTGCAGCAGGATGAATTTCTATCTTTAGGAACTCTGCCAATATCAGGAAACGATTCAGTGTCTTCGCTTATGAGCTTCCTTTTTCTTAACTTTTGATTCAAAGGTAAGTCATATAATCTTGACGACAGCTCAAAAGACTAGAGTTACCATCAGAAGTTGGCCTTGGTGATGATTTTTAGAGATAAGAAATAAGGGGCTCATCAATTAGCCCAAAAGGATGAATGAGGACAGAATACAGTTAGACGGCAGATTTGCGGACCTTGCATTTCGCAGAGTTGCTGCAAGAAGATACAGAACTTCAAAAGAGAGTTTGGATATTTCAACATTTTCACTGTCTGTATATTTTTGTGTCTAGGCGACTCATACTTCAGTCTCTGCTAACCCTGTGCTCTGTGGTAAGTCCCTTGTAGCTGGGGCGGGGATGGGAGGCCTGCCTCTCTTCTCAAGGCAGGGCCGGTGCTCTACCGCAAATTCCAAGCACACAGTCCCTGTGGACATTCAGGAGCATGTGGGAGCAAGGCCTGGCCCGCCTGTGGCTCTTCCCATCAGCAAGAAGGTGGTCCCAGTCCCCAGCCTGGCACCATGTGTTCACACTGCTGGGATGTCTGAGAATCTTTGGCCTGACCAGCAAATATCACCCAGGGGTATATGTCCAGAAGCTTGGAGTGATCAAACACGCCTTCATGGGTAGGACTCGCCCACCAACTAGAATAAAACAAAGTAGTTCTCTTAGGGAGGAAGATAGTAGAGACGGTGAAAGATGCTTCGTGGGTTGAGTCAGAGGCCTCCTAGGATAGCATTGACCTGTTAGCAGAGCTGCCCAGAAAGAGAAAAAAAGATGCTTGAAAATGTGGGGACTTTAGTCAAGCTCCTATTTCTTTTTGGAAGACCACAGCCTCAGAAACTTCTTAGCAGGAAGAGTGTAAAAGACCAAAACCAACTTTGTTTGCCCTATAGTCAACCTCTGTACAACGCAGGGTCGGAAGAATGAGCAGGGACGAGACTCTGAAGGGAAGAAACCCTCATAGAGCCCTGGGTTCAAGTCTTGGCGCTGTGCCACCTCCTGACTGTGCTGCTGCACAAGGAACTCCGCTCTGTGCCTCAGCTTCCATGTCTGCAGAAATGAAACAAGAAATCCTATTTCCCTAGGCTGTGAGGATAGAATGAGATGGGGTCAATGCAAGCCTTCGAAAGTCATGAAATTCTGTGTGACTGTGGGTTAGGTTAGAGTCAATGTTGAGCGGATAGGAACCCCACTTTGTAAAAAGCCTTCCACTGGAAGTTTCAGCTGAGCTGGGCTGTTGAGCCCCTAGGTATCTCTGGTGCTGACTGACAGCACAAGACACATTTAACTGCCGGCTCCTGAGAGCAACAGAGCATCCCTTGAGACATTACTGGATAAAAACTTGCTGGTTACTGCCCAACGGTGTGAATTCCCCAGCCTTACCACATGGCTGGTCATAGGCAGAAGGATAAAAAGAGGGTGGCAACCCAGTGGACTTGCTGCCTCTAAGGGCAGCAAGAAGGAAGGTCTAATGGAGTTTGAGACCAAAGGTCAGCATCCCCAAGTTTCCACCTGCAAAGAGGGAGGACAGGTGAGCACTCAGAAGTAAGAGGTATGCTGCATCTCTTTCTTAAAGATACAATCCCACACCCCCCAACCCAGCAATAATTCCCTGCTCCCACCCTGGGCTGACAGCACCTGTGTACTAGACTGTTTTCACCAGCAGTTCAAGAGGAAATTCACTGTCACTGCACACTGAAGCTAATTTCTGATTACAAGCACAGGAGAAAGTAAAGTGAAAGACTTGATGAAGAAGCAAGATTCATTTCCTGGCAGTCTAAGCATGCAGCTGTAGAGCTCACGGATACAGAATTGGAAAGCAGACACTGGAAAGCAAAGTCAGTGCACTTGGAAGATGATGTATTACCTGGCAGATTCAGGATTTGGGGTTAGAAAAAGCCTTTCAATGGAGCATGCCCAGCACATTTTTAGGTACTTGGCCCATAAATGCAGCCTGGCAGCCTAAACAGTGGCCGGCTGGTCCTCTTCTTCTAGCTCCATCTTCTTCTATGGCAGTGAAAGAATAAGCCCATCCTTAAACTAGACCAAATCCAGATGTGGGAACTACACTTGTCTCACTCTTGGCAAATGTTGTGTTCTCTGTTTCTGAAGTCAGCATCTAACCAGAATAAGTGCACAGTAGAGACTTGCTCACTGAATTGAAAAAGATCATTAAAAGGGAAGCAGCAGAAGCTGCTGATGGTGACATCTCAGGACTTAGCCTGATAAGAATGTGTCATCTGGTAAGTTGGGTGATATTTTCTCTCTTTTTTCTCAGCTCTTTTTTCCCCCTGAAAATTAGCATTTTCTATATTCATTTAATCATTTTACAAGAAACCAAGTAATATAAAGTCCTTTTTATATCCTCAACTAATAAAATGATTCTAGCTCTTTTTAAAGGGTACCAAAAAATAAGTATTACATAAATTTCAATTTTTCTTAAAATTCCCACTGACATAGTTCCTAGACTTCCAAACACTTTTCATTTCATCCTTCTGCAGCTCTGTGGAGCTGAGCAGAAAGATTTAATAGTTCGCCTCAAACTAACCAGCCTTACTGCACCCTCTGCTCTCCTGTGCTCAATACCCCTGAGACCCTGACCACTACCCTACGAGCTGCCAGAGGGCACAGAATGAGTCTTGTAAACTACCAGAGCCTTAGCACCTAGAGGTGCCTGGCATTGAACAGGTGCTCAATAAACATTAGCTGAAGCAAGGACTGAATGAACACTCCAAAGGCTGGGGCCAGAGGGGCCAGGTAGAGTCGTGGGGAAAGGGCGCAGACCACCTTTAAGGGATCTGTGTCCTCAGCAAAGGACAGACCCAATTTGGCCCTTTAACTGGGGTCTGTGGGACCGCACCCTATAAAGCACAATCCCAGGAAGAACAGAATTTCAAAGCAGAACCCAGCCCCCCCTCCTTCAACCTGCACCTTGGGGGCAAAATCCAAGTCCCCTATGCCCAGTGGATGTTGATTCCAGGCCAAGACTGGGGCTGGAGCTAGACCATAGGATACCTGAGGATCTGTCTCTATTCCAGGGTTAGGTGGTCCCTCAAAGATTTTGATTGAGGGGAGCAAGGGCTTGGGCAGAGGGGTGGGTGGGCCAGAGAGTGAGGCTGGAGTCCCCCTCCCCCTGGGGAAGGGCCAGCCAGAGAGGTCATTGGGTTGGGAGGTGGCCGCGCCCCTCCTGGCCAGGGGCCCTGCCCCTCACCAGCCTCTACTTCTGCATGTCACACTGCAGCAGCAGCACAATAGACGGGTCACTCTTGGCCGCCTCCTTGAACTCCTCCAGTGTGATCTGGTCGTCCTTATCCTGGTCCATCTTCTTGAAGATCTTGTCCACACGCTGCTGGGGTGTGAGCCCATCCTGGTTCATACGCATCATGATCACGGTGCCCACCATCTTGTAGATAGCCTGGCGGGGTGCGGAGGCAGGTGTGAGCACTCACAGTGGGCAGGGGGATTGGGGGGGAATGAAAGGGCCTGGGGTGGGCATGCAGAACACTGGGAGATGTGAGCATACCGGAAGGTGACGTGTGGTCCTTAAGACTGGATATTTAATAAGCATCTCACACCAAACATGCCTGCTCTCCAACTCTTCACCTCCAGCCTGTTCCTGCCCCAGCATGCCCTGTCTCAGTGAATAGCAAATTCATTATTCTCAATGTTCAGACCAAAAACCTTGACGCCATTCTTGACTCCCCTTTTCTTACACCCGTATCCCATCTTTCAGCAAATCTTGTCAGCCCTAATTTTGTAATAGGTCCAATAACCGGCCACTGCCTACTACCTCTACTGCTCCATGGTTGTTGCCTCCATCCTCTCCTGACCGGACTGCTATGGGAGGCTCTGAACTGGCCTCCCTACTTCTGCTGCCCTCCCACCCCCTATTCCACACAGAGGATACAGAGAGCCCTTCTCACTCAGAAAAAAGTCAAGCCTTTACCCCAGACTACGATGCTAAGAGATGGCCTTCTGGCTACTTATCTGACTTTCTTCCTACCACT
The DNA here is from genome assembly GCF_030028045.1 of Hippopotamus amphibius kiboko. Classification (NCBI taxonomy): domain Eukaryota; kingdom Metazoa; phylum Chordata; class Mammalia; order Artiodactyla; family Hippopotamidae; genus Hippopotamus; species Hippopotamus amphibius. The sequence continues at coordinate 31,724,026 of NC_080186.1, forward strand.
CTCCCCTTGCTCACTTCTCTCCCACCACCCTGGCCTCCTGGCCACTCCTTGAACACTGGAAACACAGACTAACCTCGGGGTCTTTGCATTTATTGTTCCCCACGCGCAGATCACTCTTCCCCCAGACACCTACGCGGTTCGCTCCCTCACCTTATCCAGCTCGCGCTGCTCACACTTCACTTTACACAAAACTGCTTTTCTGCCATCGCTCTCTCCACTTACTTGGCTTTGCTTACCCTCTTCATAACGCTTACTGCCTGATATAGCATAAGTTTTGTTGCTGTTAAATTTTCTCACTAGAAGGAACGTCCCATGAAACCAAGAACTTTGAACAGTGTCTGGCAAGTGGCAGGCACTCAATATATACGAGGGTGAGTCAAAAATTATCTGCACTCTGGCTGTAGAATTTATAGAAGTTTTAATATAATCGAAGTGTGGATAATTTTTGACTCGCCCTCTTATTTGTTGAAAGAACAATGAGTTAAGAACTTAGATTCTGGAGCCCCACTCCTTAAACTGGAATCATGAACCGCCACTTGATACATCTCATCGGTCAAGTGGGATTTCTCATCGGTCAAGTGGGATTTCTAGAGTTGTTGGGTAAAGCACAACTTAGCACAAGACCTGTCCCACACTGAGCACCCAACCAATGCCAGCCATTGGATCCTGGGAGAAGGGAGGAGGGGAGCGGTGGGATGCCGCTAGGAGGCTCCCGAGGACTGAGTGGAGGGTGACTGGAGAGGGCGGTGCCAGAGAAGGGCCCACAGCCAAGACAGGTAACGCGTCACCCCTGCACACCCCGGCTCTCGGATCCGCCCCAGCGCACCTCGATGATCTCCAGCATCTCAAGACGCGTGATGCGCCCGTCGCCGTCCAGGTCGTACATCTCAAAGGCCCAGTTGAGCTTCTGCTCGAAGCTGCCGCGGGAGGTGACCGAAAGGGCGCAGATGAACTCCCGGAAGTCGATGGTGCCGTCGCCGTTCTTGTCGAAGGTGCGGAAAGCGTGCTGCGCAAACTTAGAGGCGTCGCCGTAGGGGAAGAACTGAGGCGGGGACGAGGGGTTGCGGCTCAACAACAGCCCCGCACTCCCGGCCGGCCCCTGCCTGTCCGGCCCGCTCCGAGGAGTGCCTGGCCCCGCCCCCGCCCGTCCGCCCCGCCCCGAGGAGTGCCTGGCCCCGCCTACCTTGATGTACAGCTGCTGGAACTCCTCCAGGTTGAGGATGCCGCTGGGGCAGTCCTTCAGGAAGCCCTTGTACCACTGCTTCAGCTCCTGCTCACTGAACTCGGTGTTTTGAACCAGGTCTTCCAGCACCTCTGGGGCCAGCTTGCTGTTGGTCTTCCCCATGGCAGGGCCTGGGGGACAGGGGGTCCCTCAGTTTGGTCCAGGGCAAGGCCCTCACCTCAGCAGCCTTCCCCCAAGTCTCTGTAGGACAAGGTTCCCTTTCTCCACAAGAGCCACCTCCCATAACAAACTCCACATTCCCACAGCCAGGACCCCTCCTTCTGCAGCAGGGTGGGTCCCCCTCCTCTCAGCACCACTCCCAACAACCCCCACCTCCTACAGCTGGGCTCTGTCCTTTCACCACACCCCTTCCCATAGGAGCTCCTGCCTCCCCTCCCCGCTCCTCTCCTCCCCACACGCACAAAGGGGGGCCTTCCCCTCATTACAGGGCCTCCTCTCTCTACAGCAGGCCCCTCCCCTCCCCTCAGCAGGTTTCCTCCCCTAGCAGCCAGGATCTCTAGTCTTCCAGGTCTCAGCTCTCTTCCTTCTCACTGACCGGGCTGCATGCCACAGTCTTCATCCCCTCCTCGCCTCTTTACACCTTCCGTAGCTCCCTACACCTGCAGAATAGAGTCTGAATCCTCTCCTTGCTATTCAGAGCTTTCTGCACTCAGCCCCTACCCACCTCTGCAGGCTCCTCTCCTACCAGGCAGGCTCCTCACGTGCTCCCCTGGCACTCTCTCCCAAGTTCTTCCTCAAGGCCTTCCAGGCCACCCCAGCAAGAAGCTTCTCTCTCTCCTTCCTCTATACAAATAGAAGTCCTAGCTGGTAGCACGGATGACGCTGATTGCATTCTCCTTTTCATTAGTTCATTCATTCCCTGAGCATTCATTGAGGTTGACTGTGTGCTAGGCCCTGTGCCAGTGATGGGGATAAAGTCGACATGAGCCAACCTCCACTAACTCATAATTGGGTCAAGGAGGTAGACAGCTCATTGTAAAGGGCCTTCGAGCCACACCAAGGAGTTTGGCCTTTACCCCTGGGGGACAGAAGCTCCTGGGGTTTTAAAGCAAGAGCTAAGAAGACTGCATTTTTTCCACAAACACTTATAGATTGCTTGCAGTATGCTGAGAACACAGAGAGAAGAAATGTGTTTTAGGATTTTTCCTTTGGCTACAGTGTGCAAGATGACCTGGGTTGGAGGAGGAGGGAGAGAGGAGAGGTCCTGCTGCAGAGTTGAGGTGAGAGACGATAAGACTAGGGTAGGGGTGGTGGAGGGATGTGGATGGACTGAGAGATGTGAGGAGGAGGCATCCGCAGGAATTGGGGACTGATTGCATGTGGGGGTGAGCGGCCCAGAAGAGTTGTGGCAAATGCTCAGATTTGGGGCTGAATGGATAGAGGTGGTGTTGCTGAGAAGCAGGTTTGGGGAGGATAAAGTGTCAGTCCCCAGAGGGAACGTGAGCCCCTCAAGTAGCCTGTGCCCGAGGAACTTTTTGCAGAGGGATGTACAGGACTTCCCCAGGAAGCCTGGCTGGAGCGAGGCCCCCACTAGACCCAGAAGGCTGGGTGGACATTCTTGTCAGACCTCCATGGGAGGAATGTCCCTCTAGAGCCTGAGTTTCCCAGGACATGGCCTGGGTGGTGAATTTGACCTGCCTGGAGTCCCTTTGGAAAGGTGCCAGACTCCAACCACAGGGTAGCTTGTCATGGAGACACTCTGGAAAAGGAAGCCCTCAGTCTGGCAGAAAGAATTCTGCTTCCACAGCCCGGTGCATGCCAGTGTGGCTTCTAAATCTTCATTGCTGGGAGTGCCCTAGACAACCAGATCTGAGATTGGTCAGTTCCATGCCCCCTCCTTTGCTGTGTGGCCTCAAGTGAGTTACAGGATATCTCTGGGCCTCAGATTCCTCTTTTGGGCCATGAGGAAGATCAAGGAGCAGAGGGGGTAACCACATCCTCCCTCACCTACCACCCCCAGAGGATGGTGAATCCTGTACTCTCCCAGGAGAAGCCAGGGAGGGGGAGGTGTGCCATCTTCAGGAACCTGGAAGTGTGGGGTGCAAAACAGTTGCTCTGGGGCCAGAGACAAGGGTGCACCAGGACCACTCATGGGCAGAAGGAGGCAGGCTCCATCTTCAGCTGCCCCTTCCTCCGGTCCAAAGCATGCTGAAGGCTCAGGGTGTCGTCAAAGGAAGCTCGAGAGCCCAGAGGTGGAGGTGTCTGACAGGAGAGGCAGAACCTCTCCCTCCTTTCCTATGGGATGTGCCTGAGTGTCTGCGTAAGGGGCTGGGAGTGGGTGGGAGCACGTCAGTGTATGAGACGGCAAATCTGCCAGAGCGCATACGTCTGTGAGCATGTGTCATGGAGTCTGCGCGGCTCTCATTTCCTGCCCCTTTTCTCCTCCCTGCCCTGTGCTGTCTTCCTACCATTTCCCGTCTCCTGGGGCCATACTTGTTCTCAGTCCCCATTTGATCCCAGGCCCACCAAGGACTATGCCTCCTCCTTCATCTCTCTTCATTCCTTCTGCTGCTCTTAGGTCTGCAGGCCAAAGCTGGTGATGCCCTTTAAGATCACCCCCTTATTTTAGTGAAAACTGGAACTCAGAGAGAGGAAAAACCTGGCTCAGGCTGAATCCATGCCACCTGCCTGGACCACCCTCTCCAAAGCATGGCTACTCTTGTCCAGTACAGACTCCTACCTGCCTTCCAGCAAAACCATAGCTCTGATCTCCCTCTTAGCCTCAGTGGGACCATCTTGCTGGTTCCAGGCCACAGTATCTGATACCCAGGAAATATCCACCCCTAGGGGGTGGCCCACCAGCGCCCCTGACTCAGCACATCTACAAGCAGACTCACCCTCCCTCAATCTAATAATGGTTCTTCTCTCTCCATCGCCCTTCCTTCCTTCCCTCCCTCATCCCAGGGGGGAAATGCAATCATAGTTACCTTTAGTTTCCCCCTCTCCCTTTTCCCTAGGTTCAACTTGCTACCAAGTCCATTGTTCCTTCTTTTGAAGGGTTCCTGGAATCTTCACCATGTCCTCTCTTCCCACATAGTCAGGGCCAGGGGCACAGCCAAGGGGGCTGAAACCCAGCTGGGTACGGCTTGCCAAGCCATCCTGTGGGCTCAACTGCCTTGGAGGGAGTGCATTTCTTTCGGATTCCTCTGTTCCAAGGGAATGTCTTTTCTAGTTTTGCCCAGATGTACAATAGAGGCTAGGGGTAGCCAGGTTCATGGGCCCCCTCAAACTCCAGAATCCTCTAGAATCTGGTGTCAAAGTGTCCACCTGTCTTGCCTCACCTCCCACTGCTCCCCTCACAACTACATACTTTCAAGTTAGTCTTCTCACAGCCAGAACCTACTTCAACTATTGCTTAGCTGTTTTCATCTTCCCTAATGTCCTCTCTTCTCTTCTGGGCTGATGCAGCTATATTCAGCCTTCAGGCCTGACTGAAGCCCACTTCCTTATGATCAACCTCTCCCAGCCTGGAGACTGCACAGTCAGCAGCATGGACTTGGCATTCTGGGCATGAGCAGACCCTGTGAGGCCATGGACTTGAGCCCCACAGGTATGTAGACTCCAAAGCTCTCAAACCTTCACCTGGCGTTCTAGAATTCGAGAATGGAGCCTGATTTGGGAGAGATTTTTGTGTTACACTCTTTGTCTGAGCCAGAAAAAGTTCTCCAGGCCTTTTGCTCCATATTCCCTCCCCATATAACCCAGTCTGCTTGGGAGCAGCTTGGACAGTGAGGAAAGCGCTTCTCCTCTTGTTCCTATTTGCCCTCTTGTAGCTGCCCCACACAGGTTCCCACGCTGCCCTCCGTGACAACACAGACCTGCCCTGCAGAGACCTAAAGACCACATCTGGAACACAGAGATGTTCAATGAATGTCTCTTTGTGGATTATATGCGAGGGCCAGAATCCCCTTCTTTCTCTTTAGAGTGCCATCAGGCTGTTTTGTTTATCTGTGTTCTCCTGCCATTGCACCCACTTAGAGGCAATGGAAGCCAGACCTGAGGAAAGGAAGAGTTCACCCAAGGTCAAGTAGAGCCCATCAGCAGGAAGGCGAGGGCCGGAACCCACTAGGGGCATGTTCTGTTAGAGCTGTGGCCTGGCTGAACGTGGGCAGGCTCCTCTTGAGGGCTGCCCTCCAGCTGTGAAGGAGCTGGCACTGCCCCCCACACAAAGCCGGTGTCCCTCTGGGCTCAGAGGCTTCTTTCAGAGGGCAGGACTCAGGGTTGTGGGCTCCAAATGGGGAGGTGGCAGGGAGGGTGGGAGGGACTGAGGGAGGCAATAATCCCACATCCTCACCCAGCTTCAGAGGAGCTGGTGCTGAGACTGTTGCTATGGTGACAACAGCTCCCTGGTCAGGAGATTTTTCTCTTTCCTCTCTTCCCTCTGCTCTTCTCCAAGCAGCGGCCACAGCAGCTACAGCCAGGTCTTCTTCCCCTCCTTATTAGTGAGATACAGGGGATGGTAAACAAAGGGTGAGCCCTGTTGACCACCACCACCTTGGAACTGCCCATGCCATGCGGACTGATGGTCTAGGAGGGACTCCTAACTGCTGAGAAGGAGCCTGGGCCTGGAGAGTGTGTGGAAAGGGGGTGGCCCATACCCAGGCCTGGGTAAGAAGCAGTGTCCTTTTGGGGAGGACTAAAGCCTCTTCTCCGAAATGTCCTAATGGTTCAGGAAAAGAGAGAAAGGGTCCTGTTTTTTCATAATCAACCACAGAACTAGAGTTTGTTAGTGTTGGAAGGCCGTCCAAGATCATCTCATCAAGTCCACGTTCTGTCCTGCCTACCTCACCCCCTGTTCCCCATCTCATGAAGGATCAGAGAGGGAAGTGACTTGGCCAAAGTCAAACAGCAACTGAGGCAAAGGCAAGATGTGAACCCAGCCCTTCTGCCCTGCAGGTTCAGGCCACCTTAGGGAAGGGGCAATACAGTCCACATGCAGCTTTGGCATGATCGCTACTGAGACACAGGAAGACAGGAGAGAGGGAGTGGCTGGGCGCAAGAAGGCCAGAGAGGGTATAAATTAGATAGATATTTGAGAGGCGGAATGAGAACACTTGGTGCTTTGGCCGTGAGGCATGAGGCAAACGCAGGAAGTTGGCACCCTGGCAGCAGTGACTGACGGGGTACGGGTGGTCTGCTGGGGGATGGTGTCCCTGGTTTATCTTGAAGCCAGGTGAAAGAGGCCAAACATGGGGCCTCTGCCTCGCACGGAGACCATGGGCAGGGCGGCCTGTTGAGAGAGTGTCACGAAGAGGAGAACTGGGTGGCGAGCCTCTTCCCTCCCCAGGTATGCTGTGAGCTCTGTCAGCTTGAGGTGTGGAGGTGGGGACAGTGTAAGGGGACAGTGTGAAGTGGGAGTGGGCTCTCTGTGGAGGTGGGGGCTGACTTTTGGGGCAGGGACACTGCGATGCGAAGTGCAGTGAGCTGCTGGTGGGGCTTGGTGGTGTGGGTACAGGTTATCTGCGGAGGTGGGAGGTTGCTGTGGGGCGGGGCGGACTACCCATCTGCAAAGGGGGGACGGTGATGGGTTCCTTCTCTTAGCACTAGCAACACCACAGCCCCCGTGTGTGTGTGTGTGTGTGTGTGTGTGTGTGTGTGTGTGTGTGTGTGTGTGTGTGTGGAGTTTGTATTGGGGGCCAGAGCAGTGGTTGCTCTGGGGGTAAGGCGGCAGATATGCCTCCTTCCCTGGGACCTGTAGGGCCTGGACTGGAGTGGGGGGTCCCCCGGCCAGGGGCGGGCCCTTCATATGCTGCCGCCGACGGTGGAACCAGGGGTCGGGGAGAGGAATCGGAGCGGGGGAGACGAGGGAATGGGAACGGAAAGTGGAGGGGAAGGGAACAAGGATTTCCACCCGGCCCTGCCCGCGTTACCTGAGGCCGCTCGCCGGGTCGCCGGATGACTCTGAGCCTCGGCGGGCCGCGGGGACCGAGACTGGCTCGCGGGCCTGCCGCCAGGTTCTCCTGGGTCCGCGCCGGAGCCGCCTCCCAGCTCTTGTATCACTATGTGTCTCTCGGAGACGACACGATTTGCATAAGCCCCGCCTCACTTCGGGCAGATTGGGCGTTGATTGGGTCGGCTAAGGCGGAGTGGCAGGCGGGGTTTCAGGTGGGGACCCGGTGGCCAGTGAGGCCCAGCTACAGGAGCACGCCCCGCCCGCCCGCCCTGACCTTCCCAGAGTTGCGCGGAAAGGGGAGGGCTGTACCCCCATCTGTATCCCGCCCTGAGACTCAGACCCTGGGCCATCGTCTGAGGTTAAAAGTGTCCACGATTGAAGTAGATTCGCAAAAACAACCGCACGGTTGCTATGGAAACAGGAGAGCCACAGCCGCATCTCTAAGCCTTTCCTTCTTGGGCCCCAGCGGGCGTGGGGATGGAAAAGGGAATGAGTCACAAGATGTGAACCACCCCCCCATATCCCACCCAAAATCTGAGGAGGGCAACGAGGAGCTGAGTGGGGGAGGGAAGCGATGAAGTTGTCAGCAGCCCACGCCTTTGCATCACCTCCTCCCCCAACACACCCACTCCCCTCAAGCCATGGCGAGTGGGCGAGGATGGAGAAGTACCCAGCCTCTACCTAGCCCCATGCTAGCCGCGGGCCCCTTACAGCCTCTAATTCAGATCCCTCTCCAGACAGGCCTTCCTTATTTCTCACGGAGTCCCAAGAGGCCTCCCGGGATCTCCCCCAGAAGGATCTGTCTGCCTACCTTATGAACCCTTCCATTCCCCACCCTCCTGTCTTCCCGTCCCGTAGACAGAGCCTGTCCCCAGCGGCCGCCAGTCTCCGGCCTCGGATGTTGACACAAGCCCGAGGCGGTTTACACTGAGCGGGTCTGGAAGCTTTCAGGGCCCTCGGAACACCTCCTCCCCCCACTTGGGGGTCTCCCCAAAGCCGGGCCCGGCACCCCAACTGCACTGGCAGCTAAGAGCTCCCGACCCAAGGCGTTGAGAAGGGATCCTTTTACAACAAACTGGGGGTGAGAGGGGAGCATATAGCCTCTGGTTGGGCCACGTGCGGGGGAGGGACTTCTAGGCGTCTGTCAAAAGAAGGGCGGGGCGTCTGGGGATTGGTTGAATCCAAGCGGAGATGTAGAAGAGCGGGGGCGGGGGGTGGGGGGTCGGGGCCGGGAGATGGGTCGAGGGAGGGGCGCGGCGGGGGGCGGGGCGTCTGGCAATTGGGCGTGGATTGAGGTGGGCGGGGCGATAGGGAACGGGGACCGGCTTGCCAAGAGAGGAGGCTAGGTTTCTCTGGTTGTTCCCAGAAACTTCAGGGCCAGGCTCGCTGGGGAGGAGCCAGTGGAGTTCTCTCTTTTTCTTTAGGAATCGTCCCGCTCCCCCTTGAATCTGTTTTGCTGTCCCTCCTCCCAGCTGCAGGCTCTAGAGTCCTAGCAGTATGAGAGCAGAAGTGAGGCACCAATTAGCAGGCTCATCCCTGGCCCCTTTATTTGGTGACTTACAAGAGACAGGTGTTTGAAAGCCCTGACTCTGTCACATTCTGAGCACGTGGCCCTGAGGACCCAGAGACCGGCAAAAACTCATCCCTGATCACAAATACCATAAGCCAAGGCACGAGGAAGAGGGCAGAGGCAGCATGAGATGCTGCAAGTAGTCTCTGGAACGCTAAAGTAAAGTCCCGTCTTTGCCAATGACCCCACGTATGACCATGGGCAAGACCCTTCTCTCTCTCTGCCTCCCAAACTGTGAAGTGTGGGAGCTGGTAGAGGAGGCCCAGGGGAACAGGGGAAGAGTTTCAACTAGGAGGGTGAAGAAAGATTGTTTGTCACCCTGGACAGAATTATGTGGGCATGAATCTGAGTGCTCCACGACACTTTTGAGCTTCTTAACGTATAGAGAGCTTACTTTGTGCCAAATGCTATTCCAGCACTTTATATGTGTTGCCTAATTTATTTCTCATAAGAACTTTTCGAGACAGGTACTTTTATCACTCCCATTTAACAGATGAGGACACTGAGGCACAGAACAGTTAAGTGGCTAGCCCAAGTTCACATAGCTCGTAAACCTGTAGCGCTGGGATTTGACCCCAAGCAGTCTAGCTCCAGAGCGCACACTTGTTGCCAAAACACAATATCGCCTCTCTTTAAGAGCATTTCAGTCCTCAAAGGGAGGAGGCTTGGATTGGAATATTCTTTTCTGATGACCCAAAGCATTAGAAAGGCAAAGCCCAGCAGGATATATTGGTCTTGCTCTGGCTCTTTAAACCAGGCAGGACCACCCACACAGCCTTGCCCATGAATCATCTCAGGCCCTGCGGCTGTTCCTGAGCTGCCAGTCATAACCCATCTTCACCAGCTTATAATTCTTGAGACCCTGATCTTGATCCTGTCTCTGCCCTTTAGGTTTGATGTTTAAAGCAATAGCAACTGACATGGACTGAGTTGCTTCACTATGTATCAGACACTCTGCCAAGTCCTTTATCTGCATCATCCCAGAAATGACCTCTGCCAGGGGTGACACTGAAAATACCTAACCACCCGTTTAGGCACAAGCATTACCAATCAGAATGGTTGCTGGCCTTAGTGCTAGATCAAGTTCTCTGTTTTGCCAAGAGTGAACACTTTAGTTACTGGATCAAGGGGAGTAGGCAGAAGCGAAGCTAGAGAGGTAGGGGCCCAAGGCTATGGCTAACTATTTACCAGTCAATTTGGAAATGTTTTGATGTTTAAAGAACCAGCTGTACCAGTATGTAGGGACGGAATTACAGCTCTAGTACCATTACTTTATTTCATGGCAGCAGAGGGCAGCTCAGAGATGTTAGAGATCTTGCCCATTGTAACACAGCCCATTAGTGACAGAGTTGGGATTCCAAGGTCTGACTCCAGAGCACACACTCTTAACCACTAACTGACCTGTGTTCCTGGGAGAGGAGAGTGTCCAGAACAGAGTTGTTGTTTCCACTGTTCTGCGGCTACGGGCTGAGCCGGAGGAATGAAGTTTAAGTTCTGGAGCTTTGTTGTGGCCTGTTCTCAGGCTCAGCAACACCTGTTACGTATGCTTAACGTATGTTGAAGGAGCGGGCTCTGCAGAATAAGGAGGATGGAGCAGGCTGCAAGGAAGAAGGAACAGTGTGGTTGTGTGGGAGGCCCCATAAAGGAGGCACAGAAGGAACTGAGCCCAGCAGGGTTTCAGTGAGGGCAGAAGTTTGCAGGCAGTGGCCACTTCAATTTGCTGCACCAAAGTGCTAGCAATTCCTCCCCTTGTGGGTCCCAAGCGGTGCCTTTATGATAGATAAAGTCTTCCTGACTCCCTGGGTTTCCTCAGCCTTGGCTAGTGCAGCCTGGTGCCAGCTGCAGTTTCCCTGGGTCCTAGACATTTCATAGTCTTCTTAGTGGCTGCGAGAGAGTGAAATCACCAGCTTTGGGCTCTTTTCCTTTATCAGATAAGCAGGACTCTTTTTTAATTTCCAAAATAGAAGTCTATTATTTTTTTTTTCTTGTAATACATGGTGGCCCAAAAAATAATACAGGGAGAGTGGAAGTTCCCCATACTCACTCCGTTGAACATTACCTGCAGGGGACCTTGTGTTTTGGCTGGCCCTGCCTTCATTCGCTTTCTGCTGGAGAAGCCCTATAATGTGGTGAGTTAAATGCATAGACCTTGGGGTCAGGCTGCCTGGGTTGGCATCCCAGCTCTATCACTTTCCAGCTGTATGACCTCAGGCAGGTTACTTTCTCTCTCTCAGTTTTCTCATCTGTAAAATAGGGATAGTAATCACAGTACCTATTTCAAAGGGCTACTCCAAGGATTAAAATGAGTTGATATATGCAAAGTGCTTAGAACCAATTTTGCTTTGGGGAATTAGCCCTCATTGTATACAGTCTTGGTGGGACTATCAGTCCAGATGGCCTGCCTTCCCATGGGCAAGTGTTGGGCAGGAGACTCAAGTAAATAGCTTCTCTCATTCTCTATCTCCCAAGTGAATCTGAATCTTGAGTAAGGTGACTCAAGGGTGGTAGATAATAGCTCTGGTTTATTCCAGAGCAGTGCCCTGAGGCTACTGTACATTCATTCCTGCTGTCTGAACCCCCGGGGGCCACTTTGGCACACATCCCTTCCAAGACTTACTTCTACTTTTCCTTTGGCTCTGTGAGCCGTTTCACATCCCTCCCCCCAAATTTACTTTCTTTCTTTTTTTTAAACTTAAGCTATCTAGAGGTGACTTCTGTTTGCTGACAGAAAGTACATATGTATTTGTCATATTTCTCTATCGGTTATGACTCTTGGTTGCAAGTGACAGAAAATCCAGCCCACAAGGGGCTAAGCAAAAAAAAAAAAAAAGAGAGAGAGAGAGAAAAAGAAAGAAAGAAAGAAGAAAAAGAAATGTAGTGGCTCCAGTAAGGGAAAACTCCAGGAATAGATTGGCCTTCAGGGGTGGCTTTATTCAGGGGCTTAAACAATGTGGTTGATATCTGACCTCTTTCTAGGGCTTGGCTTGTGTCGATGTTAATTTTGTTCTTGGGATCCATATTAAGGCAAGATATCTGCCATCATCTCTAGCCAATATCCTTTCAGGTGGAGTTGCACAGAAAAAAAGAGAGTTTCTCCTCCAGGGCAGCCAGTCACCATCCTGGGCTGGTTCTCATTGGCCTGATTTGGGATCCAGGCTAAGCTCAGAATCAATTGCTGGAAACAGGGGGATGCAGTGCTCTCATTGGCTAGGGCTGAGTCACTTGTCTACCGCTAGAACTGGGAGGTAAGGTCAACTCCTCCCAAAGCATGTGTATCCAGAGTAGGGAAGGAGGGTGTTCTTACCAAGGACAACAGAAGTTCCTAAATTATAAAAACACATATCAGCTATACTATCAGAGTGCTGACAGGAAACAGATGGCATTCAAAGAGATAACTAAGATAGGTCAATGAGGGAACTATTTACAGACATGGGCAGGGTTGAGAAATCAGCATGGTGTTGTCAAGCATCCTGGGGCTAGCGCCAGTGGAGAGTCATGACCACCTCTAGGCCTCATGTGGCAAGAAAGAGAACGGAGCTGTTACTTTAGGAGAGTCTTCCAGTGGGAGCCATGGCCTTTGCTAAAGGAACACAGTCATTGCTAACACCTGGCCTGGTACAGAGAGACGGAGGGTGGGTGGAATAAATACACTGACTTCCTCCTATTCTCCTGTGCCATTCTCATAACTCGTGTCTTCCATTGGTCAAACACAACCAGAAGCCAGAGGGCAAAGTAACCCAGCTGATGCAAGTTCCAAGTCAGCCCCCTGGGGCAGCACAGAGAGCATAGAAAATATAGCCAAGCAGAGAACAAACCTAATGAGGAAAAAAATCTAGATGATATAGATATAGATACACACACACATATGTATACTAAATAGCTATCAATATATAGGCTTTCAAGTGCATAGACTTTCAAGTTAGACAGCCCTTGGGCAAGTTACTTAACCTTTCTGCAATTCATTTTCCTAGTGTGTAATTGGGCATAATAAAAAGAACTACTTGTGTGAGGCATTCAACGAGGATAAGTTGCTTAGCAGAGTCCTGCTCAGCAGTGAGAATAAGTAAGCATTATTGTCACATAAATATATAAATCACAGTTAAGGTGCTATATTTGTTGGGGCAGAGGCTAAGCTGTTGTAACAAATAGATCCAACCATACATAACTCAAATGCAATAGAAATTTACTTCTTGTTTATGTGCAGTCCAGGGTCGGTGTCAGGTTGATGGGTGGCTCTCCTTATAGGGATTTGGGACTGAGGCTCCTTCTACATTGTGACTCTACCATTTCCTAAGGTTTCCAGGCAGTGAAAAGGGAAAGAGACTGGAGGAAGCTGGAAATGGCTCATATCACTTCCTTTCATGTTCCAGGGAAAACAAAAATGATTCGAGCATTTCAAAGAGTGAATGTAATACAAGAGATTGAACACAAAAATGTTAGAAGGGCTGTAGAAACAAAACAAAGACAGCGAGGTTATCCAGAGATGTCTAATTATGTGACTCCATTAACACCCGTGGGCTGGAGAAGTAAAAGGGAAGGTGATGCTCTCCAGAGCCCATGTTCATTGCATTGTGAAGGCAGTTGGTGCACCTGCTGCTGTCACAACTAGAACTGGTAGGGACAGAGTAAAGAGACAAAGTAGGCGATTAAATAGTTAATCCCACTAAGGGTCTGTAAATAGAAAAAAGTATGGGACACCCCCGTGAGCTAATGATCACTCAAGAGAGCAGGTTTGCTTAACCACAAAACCAAGCAGGCTTGCTTAGCAATAAAACCATGTGACACAAGCATGAGACATGCCCCAAACAATAAGACAATGGTGGCCTGAGACCCACATCCTGCCCAGTGAGCTCAGTAAGTTAATGATCCCTAAGACATGCTCTCTGCACACATAAAAAAATAATTTAGGGAAAGGTGCTCATTGTACAGAGACCTGAAACAATTTTTACAGTCCTGGCTTGACTATGTAGGGACAAGAAACTCCCCTGCCCAACCTGGAGGAGGAGCTGATGATGGAAGCATGACGTCAACTCAAAAAAGACAAAGAAGATCCTTTCCCCCTCCCACTTTTCCTCTGATTATAAAACTGCAGCCCACTAAGTTCTCGGCCCGCCTGCTTGTAAGCCTCACAAGCTTCCTATTCTAATATATCACTTCTTATCTATCACTTTGCCTCTCATTGAATTCTTTCTGCACTGAGACATAAAGGACCAGGCTCCTTGGAGCCCCTGAAACCACACCTTTCCATTTCAGCACCACCATCACTACTGCCCTGCAGGAAGCCAGGAGCTCACACCCTTGCTAAAGTCACTTGCTGCTACTGTTATCACTGCCAGACTTAGAGCTCAAGAGAGCCATGCTGCTGAGGCTGCTAGAGTGCTGGCCACTGCCACCACCTCTGGAAGAGTGCTGCTTGAGCAGGAACTTAGGAGCCTGCAGCCACACATTGTTTTTGCTGCTTCTACTACTGCTGGAGAAAGAAAGAAGAAAGAAAAAGAAAGAAAGAAAGAAAGAAAGAAAGAAAGAAAGAAAGAAAGAAAGAAAGAAAGAAAGAAGGAAGGAAGGAAGGAAGGAAGGAAGGAAGGAAGGAAGGAAGGAAGGAAGGAAGGAAGGAAAGAAAGAAAGAAAGAAAGAAAGAAAGAAAGAAAGAAAGAAAGAAAGAAAGAAAGAAAGAAAGAAAGAAAGAAAGAAAGAGAAAGAAAGAAAGAAAGAAAAAGAAAGAAAGAAGGAAAGAAAGAAAGAAAGAAAGAAAGAAAGAAAGAAAGAAAGAAAGAAAGAAAGAAAGTTCTCCCTTCTGTCTTCCAAACTCCCACCAGTGCCTCTGATTGGCAAAACCTAACAGAAAGCCAGTTGATAAAGGAATCTGAGAAATGTAGTGTACAGGTTTCCAGCCTCTGAGGGCATAGTAGGATGAGAACAGAGAGCAAGCAGATAAGTGGCTGGTATTATAAATTCAAAGTACGGAAGACTGTAGTTTCAGCCACCTTACTGCAGTGCTTGCGGAGAGGTGCCCAACTTCAAAACTAGCCCAAGAATCTCTCTACCCTCCCAATAGATTTCTATAAAGAGGACTGAGACCAGAGGAGATTATGATTATAAAGGAAGACAGACTGTTCTCACCCCTCATTCCTGTGAGTGTATTCATATGGTTCCTGATTGCTCTTGGAGGGGGACCCCAAAAAATAGCTCATGAAGTTTTGGGGTATCCTCAGTATAAAGGAAAAAACTCAATTTTCTGCTTTCTGTGTCTTTCTTTCCTGTGTGTCTCCTTTACTCTCACATTACTACCACACTCACACAGAACACTTTACTTTTGACCCTTCTGGTCCTCACACCAAAACATTTCTCTGTGACACCAGCTGGATGTCTTAAAATGTAACTCAATTCTGATGCTACCTACCTGGAAATAGAACATGTACGATCCCACGGTTAAGGGCTCAGTCTTACAAACTTCTCCCATCCTACTTCAGATGCCAATCACAAATAGTAGGTCCCCAGGTCATTTATGATTTCTATCCCCCTTGGCTACAAATGAGGGGTTCCCATGGCCCCCTCCTTGGTATCAATTAATTTGCTAGAGCCACACACAGAACACAGGGAAATACTTACATTTACCAGTTTATTAAAGGATATGATAAAGGATGAACAGGCAGATGAAGGGATGCACAGGGCAAGGTATGTGGGCATGGCGCAGAACTTCCATGTCCTCCCCAGGTACATCACTCTCCCAGCACCTCCAGGTGTTCACCAACCTGGAAGCTCTCCAAACCCTTTCCTTTTAGGGTTTTTATGGAGGCTTCATTACCTAGGTATAAATGACTATGTAATTGGTGATCAATTCAACCTTTAGCCCCTCTCACCTCCCAGGAGGTTGAGGGATGGGACAGAAAGTTCCAACTCTACAACCAAAGGGTTGGTTCCCCTGCCAACCAGCCCCATCCTTAGGTGACCCGAGGGCATGCCAAAAGCCATCTCATTAACATGACAAAAGACACCATTCTCTATCCATTTAGGAAATTCCAATTGTTTTGGAAACTGTGGTGGAAATGAAGACCAAATATATATTTCTTATTATAATTCACAATATCACACTCAGGAAGGGGAATCCACCCATTTCTTAGTTCTGTCTCAGCTGACCTATAAGTTGTAACATTTGCCTCAGTGCTGCAATGGCAAGGGTAGGACAAGGTAGGAAAAAGCACTGGGGAGAGTTGATGTAGTGACAACACCAGTTGGAGAGAGAAAGAGTGTGCCCTGGATTGGTCAATTCTTGAGAGTTACAGAAGTCAGATCCCATAGTCCAGCATTTATTGGTTGAACTTTTTCGCAACAAGGGGAATGTCCCACCTCCATGTTTGTCCAATATGGTAGCTACTAGCCACCCATGACTAGCACTTGAGATGTGGCTAGTGTTAATGAAGAAACAGAATTTTAAAATTTGATTTAATTTTAATTAAAATAATCACATATGGTTTGTACTTATTAGATTGGACAGCATCAGCTGCAGAACTTGAAGTTGGAGATAAAGATAAGACTGAGAGCTGTAGACTTGCTGGGACTGTTGCAGAGGAATCCCATGGGCTGGCAGCTGGGGGTCAGCAGAAAAATGTGACTATGTTTCAAGAGCCCATCCAGGAACTTGCCTGGTGGCACAGTGGATAAGAATCTGCCAGACACAAGTTCAATCCCTGGCCTGGGAAGATCCCGCATGCCATGGAGCAACGAAGCCCGTGCACCACAACTACTGAGCCTGTGCTCTAGAGCCTGTGAGCCACAACTACTGAGCCCATGAGCTGCAACTGCTGAAGGCTGTGCACCTAGAGCCTGTGCTCTGCAACAAGAGAAGCCACCTCAATGAGAAGCTCGCACACTGTAATGAAGAGTAGTCCCCGCTCGCCACAACTAGAGAAAGCCTGTGCGTAGCAACAAAGACCCAATGCAGCCAAAAATAAATTTATTACATAAATAATAAAATAAATCTTAAAAAAAAAAGAACCCATCCATATCCAAGAGAATGGTTTGGGATCAAATCTCTCACCAGCAGAGCCTGTAGGGAGCTCATTGCTGGCTCTTGAGTCTACAGACACTGAATTGGATTAGTGGTGGCAAGGCTGAAATTCAACCAGAACACACTGTCAACTAAAAAATTATTCACAATCTAAAAGTTGAGAGTTATGTTTTATTGTATAACCAAGCAGGACCCTATGGCGCCTTTCTGGGACAGGCCTTCCCCCATACCCTCTGCTTTAGCTCCTCTCTGAAGTACCTAGATAATGGTATTTGATACACATTTTCTGAGTTGTTTTACAGATGTGAAAAGCCCCCCACCAAATGGAAGATGTTAACTACTTGATGACCATGACCCCATGGGCCCAGGTCTGCTGGAGCCTAAAGACTGATAATGTTAACACCTGTGACACCATCCTGTTACCTCACCATCAGCCAATCAGAGAACTGTGCACAAGCTGATCACATACCCTCTGACCCCCCACCCCAGCCCAACCTGGCTTTTAAATATGCTTTGCCAAAGCCCTTCAGGGACCCCAGGTCTTTTTAGGGCATGAGACACCCTGCAATAAATTGCCCTGCAATAATCTTTCTCTGCTCCAAACTCTGATGTTTCAGTTTGTCCGCACTGTGCGTTGGGCACATGAACTTGTGCTGACAATTCAGTGGGAATTTTTAGGACTTCAAGCCTGGGAGGCAGCATCTCAAGTAGCCCTGAGAGAACTGCTCTGAGGAGGCAAGGGGGGAGCTAGGATATATAGGAGTTTTGCAACAAAGGGCAGGTAGTTGGGAACATCAAAAGATTATTGTTGCATGCCCCTGTCAAATCCTCTCCGGCTGTGTGGGTCCTGGACCTCAGCCCCACCCCAACCAAGGCCTCCCCTGGCAGCGTGCATCCCAGTGGACCTGAGCACTGCCCCACCAAATCCTCCACAGGTGGCATGGGTCCAGGCGGGCTGAGGGCTGCCCCCCTCCAAAGCCTCCTCTGGCTGTGCGGGTCCCTGCGAACATGACTGTGGAAGCCTGTGCTGCAGCTGGCCTGAGCAGGCACGTGTGCTCTGGGCCAGCTTCAGGGGCAGACACTGGGGAAATGAACACACGCAAAGGTGGGGCTGACACAGCAGGTTCAGAGACCTACCTAGAGGTCTTGGAGGCCCTCCTTGGGAGGCAGGGTTTGGATGTAGCATATAGCTCACCGTGAGGTCAAGGACACTAATAGCAGAGGCACCAGGGAATTTTAATTTTTAAAATTTTTTATTTATTTTAATTTTTTTCCACTTTTTTCAATTTTTTTCTGCTGTTATATTTTGTTGTGTTGTTTCATTTTTTTCTAATGTATTTTTTATTTTTCAAATTGTATTTTATTTTTTATTCTTTTTTATTGTTCTGCTCTTTTCTGCTTGTTGTCTGTTTTTCTTTTTTTTTTTTTGGTGTTTTTCTTTTGTTTTTGGTTTTTTGTTTTTGTTGCACTGCACAGCTTGCAGGGTCTTGGTTCCCAGGCCAGGAGTCGGGCCTGAGCCCCTGTGGTGGGAGCGTCAAGTCCAAGCTGCTGGGCTAACAGAGAACAGGTCCCAGGGAATATTAATTGGCATGAGTTCTCCTGGAGTACCTCATGTTGGCACCAAGACCCAGCTCCACCCAACTGCCTGCAAACTCCAGTGTTGGACGTCTCAGACCAAATAACCAGCAAGACAAGAACACAGCTCTACCCATCAACAAAAATGAGATAATAGAGAAATATGTTACAGATGAAGGAGCAAGGTGAAAAACCTACAAGGCCAAGTAAATGAAGAGGACATAGGCAGTCTACCTGAAAAAGAATTCAGAGTAATGATAGTAAAGATTATCCAAGATCTCAGGAATAGAATGGAGGCATGGATCAAGAAAATAGGAGAAATGTTTAACAAGGACCTAGAGGAACTAAAGAACAAACAAACAGTGATAAACAACGTAATAGCCGAAATGAAAAATACACTAGAAGGAATCATAGCAGAATAACAGAGGCGGAAGAATGAATAAGTGAGTTGGAAGATAGAATGGTGGAAATAACTGCTGAGGAGAAGAATAAAGAAAAAAGAATGAAAAGAAATGAGGACAGTTTCAGAGACCTCTGGGACAACATTAAATGCACCAACATTTGAATTATAGGGGTCCCAGAAGAAGAAGAGAAAGAGAAAGGATCTGATAAAATATTTGAAGAGATTATAATAGAAAACTTCCCTAATATGGGAAAGAAAATGCAAGTCCAGGAAGTGCAGAGTCCCACACAGGATAAACCCAAGGAGAAACACACCAAGACACATATTAATTAAACTAACAAAAATTAAATTCAAAGAAGAAATATTAAAAGCAGCAAGGGAAAAGCAATAAATAACATGAGTCCTCATAAGGTTATCAGCTGATTTTTAGCAGAAACTCTGCAGGTCAAAAGAGAGTGGCAGAATATATTTAAAGTGACGACATGGAAAAACCAACAACCAAGATTACTCTACCCAGCAAGGATATTATTCAAATTCAGTAGAGAAATCAAAAGATTGCAGACAAACAAAAGCTAAGAGAATTCAGCACCACCAAACCAGCTTTACAATAAATGCTAAAGGAACTTCTCTAGGCAGGAAACACAAGAGAAGAAAAAGACCTACAAAAACAAACCCAAAACAATTAAGAAAATGGTAATAGGAACATACATATCAATAATTACCTTAAATGTAAATGGATTAAATCCTCCAACCAAAAGAAACAGACTGGCTGAATGGATATAAAAACAAGACCCATATATATGTTGTCTATAAGAGACCCACTTCAGACCCAGGGACACACAGAGACTGAAAGTGAGGGGATGGAAAAAGAAAGTGAGGGGATGCAAATGGAAATCAAAAGAAAGCTGGAGTAGCAATACTCATATCAGACAAAATAGACTTTAAGAGACAAGGAAGGACACTACATAATCATTAAGGGATCAATTCAAGAAGAAGATATAACAATTATAAATATTTGTGCACCCAACATAGGAGCACCTCAATACATAAGGCAAATGCTAACAGCCATTAAAGGGGAAATTGACAGTAACACAATAATAGTGGGGGATTGAACACCCCACTTACACCAATGGACAGATCATCCAGACAGAAAATTAATAAGGAAACATAAGCTTTAAATGACCCATTAGACCAGATAGACTTAATTGATATTTATAGGCCATTCCATCCAAAAAACAGCAGTATATACTTTCTTCTCAAGTGCACATGGAACATCCTTCAGGATAGATCACATCTTGGATCACAAATCAAACCTCAGGAAATTTAAGAAAATTGAAATTGTATCAAGCATCTTTTCCAGATGCTCAACATCACTAATTATTAGAGAAATGCAAATCAAAACTACTATGAGGTACCACCTCACACCAGTCAGAATGGCCATCATCAAAAAATCTACAAATAATAAATGCTGGAGAAGGTGTGGAGAGAAGGGAACCCTCTTACACTATTGGTTGGAATGTAAATTGATACAGCCACTATGGAGAACAGCATGGAGGTTCCTTAAAAAACTAAAAATAGAACTACCATATGACCCAGCAACCCCACTCATGGGCATATACCCAGAGAAAACCATAATTCCAAAAGATACATGCCCTCTAATATTCATTGCAGCACTATTTACAATAGCCAGGACATGGAAGCAACCTAAATGTCCATCAACATTTGGATGGATAAAGGAATGGATAAAGAAGATGTGGTACATATATACAGTGGAATATTACTCAGCCATAAAAAGGAATGAAATTGTGCCATTTGCAGAGGTGTGGATGGAACTAGAGACTGTCATAAAAAATGAAGTAAGTCAGGAAGAGAAAAACAAATATATATTAACACACATATGTGGAATTTAGAAAAATTGTACAAATGAAGCTATTTGCAAAGCAGGAAGAGAGACACAGCCTAGAGAACAAACATATAGACAACAAGAGGGAGGGGGTGGGTGGGATAGATTGGGAGATTGAGATTGACGTATGTACACTACTACATGTGAAGTAGATGGTTAGTGAAGGCCTACTGTATATGGCAGGAGAAAAAAAAGAAGGTACAATCTATTTGCAGGACATATATTAAATTAACCTTAAAAATGCATTCCAATGTACATTGGATGCAGACAAATACTGTTTGATTCCACTTATACAAGGTACCTAGAATAGTCAAACTCATAGAGTCAGAAAGTACATTGGTAGATACCAGGGGCTGGAGGGTGGGGAGGATGGGAAGTGGGAACGGGGAGTTAGTGTTTAATGGGGACAGAGTTTCAGTTTCGGAAGGTGAAAAATTTGGGAGATGGATGCTGGTGAGAGCTGCACAACGATGTGAATGTTCTTATTGCCACTGAACTGCACAGTTAAATCTGTTTAAAAGAGTATGAGTTATATTATGTGACTTTTACCACAATAAAAAAAAATTTTTTTAAAGATAACCGGAATATAAGTAAAATAGCAAAAAAAAAAAAAAAAGATTATTGTTAATTAAAGAAAACCAGATATCCCCCCAAGTTAAGGAATTTATCCCGTTTCTACGCATGGGAAGATGCAAGAATGCAAGAGTCTGAGCTCACTGAAACCTTCCCTTTGATATGTACCTCAGCTATCTGGGGCCACTATCCTGTGTTTTCACATCTGGAGTTTCCTCAGGGCTCACTGTAGGGAGTGGCTGCAGTCTGATGGCTGCTAGATGGCAGGTATTCTTTCCTTCCTATTTCCTCCGGGCTCACCAGCTCACGTTGGAGGGCTGCAATCGCTGATGACTGTGACATCCTGTTTACTGATATGGCAGGAAATATCCCATTTCTCAACGCCAGAACAACATACCAATCGTTAAAATATTGAAATATTTCCACATTAGTTGGTAAATACCCACTTCCCCGAGTGCCACCTGCCACCCCCTGCCACCCCACCCCCGCCCCCAGGACTCCTTGGATTTTTGAACCGCCAAGTGGAAACACCCCTGCTCCTCTGCCTCTGGGCTGCCATAGCAGGGAGTTTTCAGGACCAGCAACTGGGCTGTAACTGTCCTGATGGGTTGGTGCCTGTGCTATTGTGCTCGTTAAATGTTTGGAGCATCACCCCTGGTGTCGGACACTGAAAGCGCAGCAACTGCTGTGCGGTTACTTGTGCAGGGGAAGAGCGGTTATGCCCCACAGGAAGAGGCCTGCCCCCACTCACCGTGGGCAGTCACCGGAGAAACCTGTTTTTCCCTTTCTCCCTCCTCCCTGAAATGCACACCAGAGAAGCAATCACAGGACGGGGGGTCGGTGTGTCAGAACTCCTTCTCTGCTCTCAGCAGCTGGAGCTTTGTATGCCCTTCATGGAGTGGGGGCTGGAAAAGAGCTTTGAGTCAAATGTGAAGCTGAAATTTTAATTGGAGTTAATTCAGTCATTAAAAGTGATGGAAATGGTGAGCTCAGGGGTGCTTTGGGATGGGTGGGGAGGTGAAAGGAATCTACTCCTTTCATCCAGGTGCTGACCTTCTCCTGTCTGCCATTGCCCATCTCTGGCACACCTCCTTCTCCCTGGCCAGGGGATGCTCAGCCACTGAGCCCAGGGCAGGCCCTGTCCTTTGGCCACACACACACACACACACACACATCCTAGCATGCCTGGCTGCCTCTTAAGACTTCTAAGAGCCTTTGGGAATACCAGAACAGATCAAGGCATGCAGGGGCCAGCCTGGCCATTAGAGGAGGTGAGCTGCCATGTGGCCCCATGACATCAGTCTCTACTTGTGGAAATAACACCTGTCTCAAGTTGGGCTGATCAGATGACATTTCCGGGAATTTTGAATTTTGAATGGAGAGGCACAAAAATCTCACAGTCAATGGGCCAGAAGCCCATTGATAGTGGTGCTCTAGGGAAAAAGCCCTGTAAGCTCTTGCTGGGTTTGGGGGGTGAGGGTGGGGTGTCTCTAAGTCTGCCCTACTTTGGCAATTTCTTGGCCGTTCAACCCCGTCTTGGACTCCATGAGCTATCCTTTGACCCTTCTAACATTCATCTGGCGGTTCAACCCTGTCTTGGAATCCATGCGCTATCCCTTGACCCTTTTAATGTTCATCTGGTGGTTCAGCCCTGTCTTGGAATCCATGCGCTATCCCTTGACCCTTCTAATGTTCATCTAGCAGTTCAGCCCTGTCTTGGAATCCATGCACTACCCCTTGACCCTTGTAATGTTCATCCTCTGCTTGCCTCTCCCGCCCACCTTCTGCCCTTTTCCCCTTAAGTTAGCCAGAGCTCCTTTCTAGGGCTTGCAGCCAAACAACTCTCAACTAATGCAGGCCATGTGAGGTCAGACAGGAGGTGCAATGAGAAGCAGTGCCAGCAGAGGGCACTCTGGGCTCACTTTGAAGGGGTCAGTGAGTGGTCCCAAAGGTTCTGGAGGTCTTTGAGGGGAAAGTGGGTGGCTCTTCCTTGAAGTATTTATTCTAGCAAGGGCAGGGAGGGCACACAAGGAGATGCTGAGATGGAAAGTTGGGGCCTCTGTTTCAATCACAGCTACATCATTCACATCACTCACTGTGTGACCTTGTGCAGGTCACTTAACCTCTCTGGTTTCCTTATTTGTAAAACTGAGATAACTAGAACCTACCTTACAAGGTTGTTGTGAAGATTAAATGTAACAATGCTTCTTTTTTAAAAAAAGTTAAAGTATAATTGATTTACAGTAATGTGTCAATTTTAGTTATACAGCAAAGTGATTCAGTTATACATTATATATAAATTTTTTTCAGATTCTTTTCCATTATAGATTATTACAAGATAGTGTATATAGTTCCCTGTGCTATACAGTAAATCCTTGTTTATTTTGTATATAGGGGTGTATATGTGTTAATCCCATACTCCTAATTTGTCCCTCCCCTCACTCTCTGTCCCCTTTGGTAACCATAAGTTTGTTTTTTATGTCTGTGGGTCTGCAACAATGCATCTTAAAGTGCTTAGGAAAGGGCCAGAGATAGAGCCAGAGAATGACAAGTGGCAACAAAAGAGGGCCACTGGACAGTGCTCACTGACTTCAGATGCTTCTAGAGGACAGAGATGTTGGGGGGGGGGGCAGGGCTTGGTGCAGAGAAGGAGGATGGGAAGAGGTGGAAGGAAGGTTTGGAGGTCCAAGTTTGGTGGAATAATCTGGAAAAGAGAAATGGGGACACCTTCTCCTTTGAGGTGATGGGAAGGGACGTTAGGACAAACACTGGAAAAATTGGGGGCAGGCATGTAAGTCGAGAGACTTCCTCCCCTCACACAGGCCTCCAGTCTTTGTGAAGCAGGTCATCTGCTCAGTGAGGGGCTGGATGAGGAAGGCTCAGCTCCTGTACCTTCACCACCCTGGGCCTCCTTTTTCATGAGAGTCCTGTGTCATTCTTCTCTTAATTTGCATCATTTATTCATTCATTTAATACATAGTTTTAGATTAAATGTACTCACACTAAGTGCTAAGCTCTGGGGATACAAATGTAAACCAGACTGTATTAGTCAGGGTTCTTGAGAGAGACAGAACTAAAAGCATGTATCTATCTATCTATCATCTATCTATCTATCTATCTATCTATCTATCTATCTATCTATCTATCTATCTATCATCTATCTATCTGTCTATCTAAAGAAAGAGAGAATGAATGGCTCCCACAACTATGAAGGCTGAGAAATCCCAAGATCTTCAACCAGTAAGCTAGGGACCCAAAAGAGCCTACGGTGTACGTCCCAGCCCTAGTCTGAGTCTGAAGGCAGAAGCAGACCAATGTCCCAGCTCAGAGATAGTCAGGAGAGAGAGCAAATTCTCCCTCAGCTTTTGTTCTTTTCAAGCCTCAGTGGATTGGATGAGGCCCACCACATTGGGAAAGGCAATCTGCTTTACTGAGTCCACTGAGTCAAATGCTAGCCTCATCCTGAAACACCCTCACAGACACACCCCCATGGCCCAGTCAAGTCGACACATGAAATTAACCATCATAAAGACCCACATGGCAACCCCTCTCACAGAGTCTACAGTCAAACAGACGTAAAGGAAACCAATAATTATGTAATTACACATTGTCGTCACAATATGCTGTGAGGGAAATGACAGGGTGCTCGACTGAGTAAGGGGGTGCGGAATTCGGGGCCAGACTGGAGGTGTGGGGAAGCACCTCCACGAAGATGGCATCTAAAGGACTGGAAGTGGCCAGCTGGGTGAGAGAAGAGGAAGAGGGTGCCAGGCAGAGGGACTACATGGGCAGAGACCCTGAGGTGAGGAAGAGTGGCTTCTCACATAAGCTCAGAGGAGACTTTTATGGCTGGAGAGAAGTGAGTTTGCTGAGAGAAGACTGTGGCCAAGAGTTTGGATTTTATCTCAAGTGCCATCAGACTGCCATGTGGCTGGGGGTGGGTAACATGAACAGCCTGGATCCCACTTTTCAGGATTATTTGGGCTCCGAGGTGTAGAGTGGGCTGCGGGCCTGAGAGCTGGAGTGGTTAAGCGGATGTAGGTCTGGACCGGAAGTGCTAGCACCTGATGGAGAGGGGTGAGCAGATAAGAGCTGTCGGGAGAAGAGTCTGCAGACCTGCTCCCATGACCTCCCACACCTAGAACGTGGAAGGTGATCGGGAGCCTGGCTCCCCATTCAGGATATTGGGGGCATCTGGATGCTGGGTGCAGGGAAGGTGCCTGTGCATTAGGGTGCCAGGGGCGAGTGGGGAAGCCTGTGGGGAGCCAGCCCATGGAGAGGGAAGTGCGAAGCTCATTCCCCTCTTCCTGGTAGACCCCAGGTAGCTAGACTGAGTTTCAGGGTCACTTCTGGATCCGAGTTCCAGCTCCTGCTCTTGGGTGAGCATGTAGGAAGGGAAAAAGCAGGCTTCAGGACAGGTCTGAATGGAATCCCAAATCTGCCCTACACTCCCTGCGGGGGCTTCACGGATGCTCGGTGTCCTCGCAGAAGCAGAATTAATCATGGTCCCAGGACCCTCCTACACTGTTGGTGGGAATGTAAATTGGTGCAGCCACTATGGAAAATGGTATGAAGTTTCCTCAAAAAACTAAAAATACAGTTGCCATGTGATCCTGCAATCCCACTCCTAGGCATATACCCAGACAAAACTATAATTTGAAAAGATACATGCACCCCCACATTCTTAGCAGTACTCTTTACAATAGTCAAGACATGGAAACAACCTAAATGTTCATCAACAGATGAATGGATAAAGAAGATGTGGTATGTGTATATATGTATATGTATATATAATGCAATACTACTCAACCATAAAAAAGAATGAAATAATGCCATTTGCCGCAACATGGATGGACCTAGAGATTATCATACTAAGTGAAGTAAGTCAGAAAGTGAGAGACAAATACCATATAATATCACGTATATGTGGAACCTAAAATATGACAGAAGTGAACCTATCCATGAAACAGAAACAGACTCACAGACATAGAGAACAGACTTGTGGTTGCCAAGGGGGAGGGGGAAGGGGAGGGATGGATTGGGAGTTTGCGATTAGCAGGGGCAAACTATTATATATACAGTGGATAAACAACAAGGTCCTACCGTATAGCACAGGGAACTACCCATGCTCCACAACAAGTGAAGCCACCAAAATAAGAAGCCCTCGCACCGCAAGGAAGAGTAGCCCCTACTCGCAACAGCTAAAGAAAGCCTGCTCGAAGCAACGAAGACCCAAATGCAGCCAAAAATAAATAAATAAATTTATTAGTTTTTTAAAAAAGAACAAATGACTTCCCTGGTGGCACAGTGGATAAGAATCTGTCTGCTGATGCTGGGGACATGGGTTCGATCCCTGGTCCAGGAAGATCCCACATGCCGAGGAGCAACTAAGCCCTCACACCCTAGGGCCGGCATGCCACAACTACTGAGGCTGCGTGCTGCAACTACTGAAGCTGGCACACCTAGAGCACATGCTCTGCAACAAGAGAAGCCACCACAATGAGAAGCCCTTGCACCGCAACAAAGAATAGCCCCACTCACCACAACTAGAGAGAGCCAGCAGGCAACAACAAAGACCCAACACAGCCAAGGAAAAAAAAAAAAAGGAAAAAAGAAAGGAAAAAAAGAAAAAGAAAAAACGAAAAAGAATTTGCAAGTGGGGAGACCTCTAACTAAATTGCGCTGCCCTGCACCCCCACAATGGCAGGCACTAATGGGGCTGCTGGGCAGCTATGCACTGTGAAGCCTGTGACAGTGGATGAAATATTGAAATGCTAAGATACCAATCAAATGGTAAGTAGCGACTGCAATAAATAGTACAAGTAATTATTTATAAATATGTTATAATGTAAGCTCACCCATTCATTGGATACCTTCACGAACATTGATAAACGGGCCTCCTAAAATAGCCACTTCTGAGAAACACGGATGGCATCCTGCTGTCGCCCACATCCCTGCCCACAGCACACGCCACACTGCTCATTCTTTAGGAACAACTCTGCTCCGTGCTTTAGAGTAATCATCAGTTTTTCTTTATCCTCAAATTACTCACTTGTTAGTGCTTTTGAATAGTTTACCCTTTACTTTGGTTTTATAGTGGGTGTGTTCTAACACTTGTATAAGTAGTAAGTCCGCAGGGTTTTGTTTTCTTAAAAGATACAGAACCTAACTAGTATGGCATTTGTACCATTCAGAATAGCAGTTATGTTCTGTTAAAATCCAGAGTTGTATTGATCATAGTTGGATCATACAAATAGAAACACCATGAATAATATAGAAAAAGGTATTTATTAAGGGATTAGAGTTTATGCGATTGTAGGGGTTCATTCACGGCAGAGTGGGGGGCAGCATGTCTGTTCTTCCCTGTCTGGGGCCTCAATAGGGAAAATTTGACAGCTGAGGGCTAAAGTCGTCTGGAGGCATCTTCACACACATGTTGGGTGCTTGATGCTGGTATTGATGGGGACCTCAGCCGGGGCTGTTGGGGTGTGGACATGTGACTGAAAGCTGGAAGTGATATGCCTCGATTCCTCATACAGACCTCCCAGGCATGATCCTTTCTCTTCTCCATCTATCAGCTGAATGGAGAGGACTTCAAGGACCTAGAAGAAGGCAGAACCCCAAGATGGGAGAAATCTGGGTCTCTGAATGACTGTATAGAGCAAAGCCCTTACCATCTTGCATCGGATGGTGACATGAATGAGAAATATCTTTCTATTAAGTTCAGCCATTTACATTTGGAGATGTTTGTTCCAGCAGCTAACATTACTCACCCTAACTAATAACCATTTCCCATCATTTATTGAAGTTCTGAATGACTGGAGATGTTCAGCTGGTAAGATGTGGTATTGGGAACATCCATAGTAGTTTTTCTCACCATCACAACTGTTACATAAGCCCTGTTTATAGTCACAGGTTGGTCATGTAGCTCGTATTACTTAAAATGTGTTTGATGTCATTTTAATGATCTCATATGCCTTTTTTGACTAATGGTCACAACTCATGAGGTCATTATACCGGCATTTTGTTAGAACAAAAGAGGAACATTGTCGTCTTTCTATCACCGAGTTTACAAACCACTCATGTCTGGATCCATCTCTTCTGCCCCCATGCAAATGGAAAGTGTTCATCTCCTATCTAAAGGCAGTTCAGGGTACAAAAGCCCTGCACTCTACCAAATCCAATAGCAAATTTTATATTCTTGTCCCAATTAATCTCTTCAACAACTTTCAATGCAGCTGAATAAACTCCTCCTTGAAAAACTTTCCTTTCCTCATTGGCTTCTGCAACTCACTGGCATTACTTAGGCCCCTTTTGCAGGCTCTTCAGTTAGATATCTAGTAGGAATCTCCAATCAAACACATCCATATCAGAACTCCTGATTAACCTTGCCACATCCATGCCTCTCAGAGACATCCCCATATTAATACACGGCACCACTTTTTATCTGGTGGCTCAGGCCAGCCACCTAGGAATCATTGTCTTCACTTCCTTCTAACACCTCCAAACTCTAATCAATCAACAAATCCTATCAAGTCTAGCTTCAATTGATATACAGTGGAATCAATCATTTTCTCTCCATCTCTGCTTTTGCTATTCTAATTCCAACCAGCATCATCTCTTACATGGATAATGGCAATAGCCTTTGAATTGGTTTGCCTTCCTATACTTTTGTTCCTATACTGTCTATTCTCCACATAGAAATGAGAGTGATCTTTTAAAAGCCAAAATTGTGCTTTCAGTTCCCCTAGCATACTAAGGTCTTTCCTGCCTCAGGGCCTTTGCACTTGTGGGTGTCTTTTCCTGGAACATCCTTCTCCTGCTTGTTGAATGGCTATTTCTAATCCTTCAGGTCCAGACCTAAATGTCATATCCTCAGAGAGATCTTATCTCCCTGAAGAAATTAGGTTCTCCCTCCCTACTCTTCTCTATCACAGCACCCTGTTTACTTTTTAATAGGACTTGTAATTACTTTTTTGTTTACTTGTTTATATTGTTAAGTTGTCAATCTTCATGAGCCTATAATCTCCATGAGGGCAGGAGCTTTGGGCTGAATTTTGTCACCACAAAATGCACAAGTAGAAGTCCTAATGCCCAATGTGACTGTATTTGGAGATAGGGTCTTTAGAAGGCAATTAAGATTAAATAAAGTTGTAAGGGTGGGACCCTAACCCTTTGGTAGTTCTGGTGAACTTAGAAAAGGAAGAGAGAGGGAATTCCCTGGTGGTCCAGTGGTTAGGACTCTGCACTTTCACTGCAGGGGTCCTGGGTTCAGTCCCTGGTCCCTGCAAGCTGCATGGACATGCACACACACACACACACACACACACACAGAGAGAGAGAGAGAGAGAGAGAGAAAGAAAAGGAAGAGCTATGTCTCTCTCTCTCTCTCCCTTTCTCCCCCGCTTCCCCACAAAATGTACACACAGAAGAAAGGCTGTGTGAGAACACAGAAGAAGAGAACACAGAGAAGGTGGTTGTCTAAAAGCCAGTAAGAGAGCTTTCATGAGGAACTGAATTGGCCGGTGGGAGCTTAACCCTGGACTTGCAGCCTCCAGAACTGTGAGAAGTAAATTTCTGCCACTTAAGCCACCCGGTCTGCACTATTTTGTTAGGGCAGCCAAGCTGACTAAGACAGCAGATTTGTAGAGTCTGCTCATTTCCACTTTTTTTATCCCCTGCACTTAGCATAGCAACTGTTAGGTGTAGACATGAAAAAATTATTTGCTGAATAAATGAATGGACTCCACACAACCTTCTCCCTACTTGCACCACTGCTTCAGCTGTCTCTACCACCCCCACGCCAGTCCTCAGACTCCCCACCTGGGCTGCTTTGAGGGAAGTGCAGAGCTAAATGTTAGGGCTGTGTCACAGGCATGTGAAGAGCAGCTTTTCCTTCCTTTCTCCTGCTCTGTCTGAGACATTCCTGACAGATGACCACACCCCTTCCCTCTGGTTAAGACAGCTCTATCCAGAGCCAAGCTTCACTAATCTAGGTTGGCTCATGAGATGAAACCTGTCTGGCTTCCCTGGACTAACAGAAACCAGTTCTGGTGAGAAAATCAGGCCTGTCTGCTTGGCCCTCACTCAGGACTGGGTTAATAGGCAACTGGTTTTGGGGTTTCCCAAGCTTGTTCCTGTTTTCTGTGAATAACTGTGGCCTGCAGCGCAATGACCCAGTGCAGTGAACAGTGGGGAGGAGGCCTGGGTGTTATCCGCCCTGCCTCAGGCATGGCGGTCGGTGCTTCTGTTGGGAGACCCCTCGTGAGGAGGTGCGGGGGCCTGCAGCAGGCTCCCTAGGAAACAGCCCACCCTTGAGGTGCTGAGTGGGGAACTCAGGCCTCGGTCCTGGGCAGAGCTCCACCAGCCTCCCTGTGTGGTCACGGCGGAGGCCAGCTCAGAGGGGGCCGGAGTGACATCTCCAGCCTAGGCCTCTGATGTCCAGATTCAGATACCCAATGGCCAAATACCCAAGAGGCATCTCTCCACTCCTCACCACCTGCACTGCCAGCTTCCTTCCCCGCCCCCACCAACCCCTCCACATCCTCACCATGTGTCCACCCCTGCAGTGGCCTCCCTGGGCTCCCCGCCTCCACCCTCGCCCTGCAGTCCCTTCTCCTCACAGCTGCCAGGGGAAGCTTTGAACATGCAAGTCAGATGACGGCATCCTTTTGCTCAGAACCCTCCAGTGACTTCCCAGCCCACATAAAGGCCAAAGCCCTCCTGTTGGCTACAAAGACCTACACCATGGGGTCCTCCGTCCCACTCCTCACCTCTGGCCCCATTTCGTAGTACTCACCTCATTGTTCACTCTCTTCTGCTACCCTGGCCTGTATTAGTCAGAGTGCTTCAGAGAAACAGAACCAATAGGATGCATATTATAACTGCGGTGAAAAAGATTTATTTTAGGGAATTGGCTCACACAATTGTAGGGGCAGGCAGGTCTGTAATCTACAGGGCAGACCAGAGGGCTGGGGTAGTCTGAGGGCAGAATTCCTTCTTCCTCAGGGGGACCTCAAGTTTTGCTCTTAAGGTCTCCAGCTGGTTGAATGAGGCCCCCCACATTATAGAGAGTCAGCTGCTCTACTCAAAGTTGACTGCTTTAAGTATTCATCATGTCCAAAAAAATGCCTTCATGGCAACAGCTAGACTGGTGTTTGACCAAAGAACTGGGCACCATGACTTCACCAAGTTGACACATGAAATGAATATCACGTGGCCTCTTTGTCATTTCTTGAAGACAGGGTCACCCTATCTCAGGGCTTTGCTCTTACTCTTTTCACTACCCAGATGTTCTGCTCCCAGATATCCATACCGCTCCTGGATGACCACGTAGCTCACTCACTCCCCTCCTTTGGGTTTCTGCTCCATGTCACTTCAGTGAAGCCTTATCTGACATCTCCATGGTAAGTTACAAGCCCTCCTCCAGCCCCAGCTCTCCCAGGCCCTCTCCGCTGGCCTTTCCTATGTGGTGGTCTCAGATGAGGCACGTCTCAAAGGTGCAACTTTCTACTCTTACAGTCCAGTCATAAACAATTTTGCCCTAGACTAGAAGCTTCTTCATAAACAGACCTTATTTAACTTGTACACTGACCAGAGCGTCTGCTGTTATCTCTCTGCTTCAAACATTCCTTTCTGTACTCTCCTTTGTGAGGCTGCAGCTGGGACTCTGATGCCCACATTTCTACTTTGTGAACTGGCTTCCTGTTAGGCTCTGTCACGAGGGGATGCTACAGGATGTTTTAAGGGTACCTCGGATTTGTCTAATCTGTGTGACACACAGATATGGAATCGGCCATCATGAAGGGAGAAGTGTGCTCAGTTCCCTAGAAACAGGAGGCACGGCACACCACTCAGGGTCATATGGGGAAGCACCAGAGTGGGTCAGGAGGCTGAAGGGGTGAGGAGGAAATGGGGGCAAGGGTTTTTATTGTAGTTTTCACTGGAAGGAACAGGCAAGGCAGGGTAAGCAGCCTTAGGGTTGGCTAGTTTGAATAATTTCAGAGGGTTCTAGGGTATAGGGACTGTCCTCAGTTGTCTGGTACCTGGCCTTGGGGTGATTAGGATGGGTGGATAGTGGCCCAGAGTGTGAGAGCCCAACAGAGGAGGTGGTTGGGGTCATGGGTTCTGGATCAATTGGTTTGCATATGAAAAGCGCGCTCTAAGGTAAGGGGATGTTAGCCAGCCCTGGAAGAAGCAATCCCTCCAGGGTCAGTAAGGCCCCAGAATGCCCACGCATTGAATCACAGAAAATTAAAAGGCATGATCTCACAGCGAGAGAGAACATGCAAGGATGGGGGTAGAAGAAGAACTGGCTTCTGGTTTCCTATGGGCTCTCTGATGGCTGATGTTTTCTGAGTATCACCCCAGGGATGCTTCAACTCCCTGGTAACAGCAGTTCCTTCCCATAGTAGCAGCTACCTCCAGTCACAATCTCCATCACTTGCAGAGACAGCTCCATTGTGTTCTTCTCCAAGATACCAGCATCAGCCAGCCAGTGCCCTGCCCCCAAGAGGTCTGGGTCTCAGCCCCGTGGGACCCTCTTCCAGGTTCAGAGACACCAGCATCATCTAAGCAGTGACTCATCCTTAGGGGTCTGAGTTTCAGCTCTTCAGCTTCCCCTCCTCTACACTCAATTGCTTTCATTATTCACACCTCTTCTCTTAGTTCCTTCCCCCTGGAGTGGTAGCTGCTTCTTCCAGTTGCTACATCTGTGATAAGTTGGTGAATTTTTATTGCTCTTTTAGTTGCCTCATTAACAACTCTATACCTAGTTCATAATGATTTATAATCAGTTCTCTCTGTTCAAATAACTGGCGGGGTTCTGTCTCCCAACTGGACCTTAGCTGATTGACCATGCTTTGGTTGTGTTCTTGGAGTTGAACTCAGTGCTGAGCTCCTTGACCATGGGAAACACTAGCAATACATGGTATGCAATGACTTCATGATGGATCAAATTGTCATCTGTGGGTGATTGTGATGAAGTGCCTATTGAAAGGGCCATAAGACAGAGTGGCTGTTTCACTTGGTCTCAGGGCAGTAATATTGACTACAAAAACTATGGTGTGGGATAGATCCTTCTGAATGCTCTAGAGCAGCTGTCCCCAAGCTTTTTGGCACCAGGGACCAGTTTTGTGGAAGACAATTTTTCCACGGATGGGGGTGGGGGGGGGATGGTTCATGTGGTAACGCGAGGTTTGGGGAGCGATGGGGAGCAGCAGATGAAGCTTCGCTCACTCGCGTCCTGCTGTGTGGCCCACTTCCTAACAGGCTGCAGATCCATAGTGGTCTGTGGCCCAGGGGTTGGGGATCCCTGCCCTAGAGTGCATATACAGAGGAAATGACAAGCTCAAGTGAATAATCAGTTGGGATTAAGGCTGAATTTGAAGAGTAATTAACATATCTTAGGAATGGATGGTATGAATGTCTCTCAAAGATGGATACAATGATTATTGCAACTTTGCATCTCCTCATTTGGAGGCGAGAATTAGAGGTCTCCCTTTGAATAAGGGACAGTTGTATCTTGTTAGAAAGAAAGACAGAGTTGTTTTTATTGTCTCATGAAAGTGCAAATATATGAAGAAGATACGTGGGAATGCTCAATAGTCAAAGGGATGGGTTGTCCATCAATTAATCCGTTGTCTATGAGCTCCAACCCACCCTCCATACTCTGCACTGTGGTGCTGGGGCAGGGACCAGAGCAACCCTATTGCTGCTTTGCCTAAAGCAGGCTCCTCTTAGATTCTGCGAATAGGTGCTATGAGAGGGGTCTACCGGATTGAGGAGGAAGAGGAACTGGTTCCTTCCCTCGGGCTTCCTGAACGTGCGAGCGTCCTGCAGCAGTGCTTCTTCACCCTGGGTGCAGCACTGCCTTCCTGGGGAGGTTGCTGAATCTAGTTTGCAGTTTTTCCAACACTTACACACCAACCTTACTGTGCTTCACCCAGAAAATCTGTTCAGCAACAGCTGAACAGTACCCCCTCCTCAGAAATCTGAGTTTCAGCTTGGCAGGGCCACTCTAAGCTCGTGTTTTCATAATTTAAATACCTTCCCTTTGTTCTCCCAGCCTAAGGGGCAGTAGGTGCTTCCTTCATTGCTGCCTCCAAAATATCTTACTGTTCTTTTCTGAAATTGTCAGTTAACCAGTTAATGACTTTATACCTAGGTATCCACCCTTTAAACTCTCTGCTCAAATAACCAGTGTAATTTCTGTCTCCTGATTGGACTCTTCCTGGTACACACACAAGTTTCAGTGTCCTCTGAAGGGAGAATAGTGCCTGACACTGTAGGCACTCAAAAAAATATTTGTTGAACGAATAGCAATAACACTTAGTGAGTTCTTACCACTTCAGGCTTTGTGCTAAGTGCCCTACATGTATTATTTCATTTCATCATCAAAATAATCTCATGAGATAGGAATTCTAATCCCTAATAAAAAGAAAAGTAAACACTGATATGTCGTGAGTGTTAAAGACTGTACTGCCGGGTAAGGCAGGGAAACTTGATCTAGTACAGAAGTTAGGCCACGAGGATTGGGCCTTCAGATTAAATGTTAACAAACAACTCAGGACAATCAGCTAAAGCATGCAGGGTTTCCTCTCAGGTAGGTAATCTACAGGGGAGAACAGGGCCCATGAAGACTGACTCCCAGTCCAAAGACAAGGATGGGCTTCTAAGACCGAAAGGCGCTGTGCATTGTAAGGAGAGGTGACTGGCTGGTTTACACGAGTCTTTAGCTTGTCAGCACAGGATTGTTTTGTCTGTAGTGAAGCAGAACCCCGTTCCATTTGTGGCTTTTAAACACTTTAAAGGATCTTTAAGGACCCAGTAGGTCCAGTAGGTTGAGCCCAAGTAGTACATCTAAGACACAGATCACAAACACAACAGGTTATTATCATCAGGCTGGCTTTTGTTGTTGTTGTTTTGTTTTGTTTTCTGCTGATTCTGATCAGTTCTCTAAGAGAGATGTGCTTTGGTTCCTTCTTCTGGGACCCTGACTGATTGCTTTCTTGCATTTTATTAGCAATACAGGCTCAGAGTCATGCAGCGCACTGCATGTGCTCAAGACTCAGCAAAAATTTCCTTTATCACTTCATTTTTACTGATGAAGAACCTGAGCCACACAGCAAGGAAGCAACCTTCCCTTGGTCACACCGCTGGCAAGCGATAGAGCCAGAGGGTGGTAAGTTTTGTAGGTGACTTCCTCTTCATGGGACTCAACTTCCTGATGCCGTTCTGCCCTGTAGGTACTCATGAGGGCCCAACCGTCCCAGTCAAGAAGATTGACTTTAGAACTGTTACGAGTTGGTACATTTAACCAGTTTGATATACTGCTTTTATTGGAAAGAGAGAGAGGATGAGAGAGAGACTGAGAATATAGTGTGGTTAAGAGCATGGATTTCAGTGGTAAGTAGATAGGGGTTAAAATCCCAGATCTGCTTTATGCAGCTTAAAACTTCCATGAAATAAGCCTTAGTTTTTCCTAAGTCTCAGTTTCCTTATCTGTAAAATGAGGGAAATACTACATACCAAAATCAGGCACTCGGTTTAATCTATTTTTAGGTAATGATTTCTAAAACAGCCCTATCAATTTATGATCTATGACTGCCCTCTAGAGGTAAAATTAAAACTTGGCCTCCATAACCATGCTAAGTACAATCCTTGAAAGCCTTTTCTTCCCAAACTGTCCAGCCAAAAAAACGAGTAGTTTCTGCAAATCAAATTGCCCGATAACGACTGGTCTTTAGTGTCTCCAATATTTTTGAAATGCAATATCAGACTTTCTCAAAGGGAAAGAGGAAGTCTTGGCCCAGTTGGGTAATAATGCAGGGCAGAATGGCATCCAAAAATTAATTGCCATGAAAAATAAGTTACCCATCACCAATACACACACACACACACACACACACACACACCATGAAGCCGAGCTGCCTGCACAAAAAAGTTTTCCACACTTTAAAGAAACAAATTATCCCCATCTTATGCAAACTACTTCAAATACACCACCCACGCCACCAAAAACAAAACAAAACAAAACAAAAAACCCCCCAAAAGAGGAGATCTGACCAGTTTACTACAGTAGAATAGGTTCAGTATCCTTCATCTTAAACTTAGAAAGATGATGCAGTGTGTAACTTGTGTATAACACCCTCAGCACAGTTGGGACCAGTCCCCTACAATTAAATGTGTTAGTATTTCTGCCATAAAACATACTAAGTAGGACAAATAAAAAATATAAATAGCCTCACATTAGTTCAGAACAGGTTTAGTGGCCAAGTGAGTTGGCTGAAAAGGTACCCTCTCCTCCCAAAGAAAGCCTGTTGCTAGTTTTCAGAACTTTTTGAATTTTGGAATTGCAGATAAGAATTGTGGACTTATATAACTGGTGCCAAACCGATCTGGGATGCTAGTATGAGAAAAGAAAATTTAGTCCAAACTCGTGAATATATTTGCAAAAATCCTAAAATAAAATGCTAGCACATAGAATCTGGCAGCTACAAAAAAAATCATATCTCATGACCACTGGAATGCAAGGTGCAGGACCACCATTGTGGTTATGGGTTCAAGTTGGCAGTCAGACCCATGAGACACAAATAGATTTTAATCTAGAATACAAAGCAGGAGATATGGCAGATACCATTTCCATCTTCCTGGGAGGCCCAACAGCTACCCAAGTACACAGGTTCTTTCGTCACTTACCCACAGGTCATTTACAGGAGAGCCAAGCTGTGTGAGGGTCACCTTGACTCATAGAAGCTGCAGCCTCTATTTCCACCAATAATTCACAGCATTCTGGTTGTGTAAGCCCATTAACAACCCCCCTAAACTTAAGCACACAACAAAGGAGGCATACACTGTAACCCCCTTTTATCTTAACTCTGCTGTTTCCAAGGAAACATCATTGTGGAAGACCAAGGTCAGCATCAGGCAGGCTTGCGTCAGCCCAGGCCTGATATTAATTTTCCCTTTACTCGCAAAAGGATAATTTAACATTAGGAAAACTATCACTGTGATTTGTTAATTAACTGATAAAGGAGAAAATCAGATGATGCTTTCAAAAATTCAGAAATATCGTTCAACAAAATGAAGCATAGATTCCTTACAAAAAACACGTAGCAAAATTAAGAATAGAAGGGAACTTTTAAAAGGTATCTACCCCAAACCTAAACTTTATCTTAAGATGAAAGTTTGGAAGCATTTCCATTGAGTCAGGAAGAAGGTGATACTGCTCTCTGTTACCCTACTATTCACCATTATCCCAACTTCCTAGCCAATGTAATAAGTGAAATAAATAAGAGGGATAAGATTAGGAAGAGGTAGCACAGTTTCTATTTTCAGGTTATATTACTGTCAATGCAGGAAATCTAGAGAAAAACTATTTGAACTAATAAAAGAGTTTGGCAGGGCTACTAGATACAAGATCAAGATACAAAAATCAGTAGATTATCATATTGGTTGTAATAGGAATAAGAAACTGGAAGATGTGATAGGCAAAAAGATACCATTCACAGTGTCAGTAAAAATGATCCTGTGCCTAGGGATGTATCTTATTTAAAAAGTGCTAGACATTTACAGAGGAAAATACAAAGTATTTCTAGAGTTATAAAAAGAATATTTAAAAAGTGAAGAGATGTAACATGTTTATGCATGGAAATACTATCCTAAAGATGTCACTTCTCCTTTAAAATAAACCTACAAATTCAATTCATTCCAATAAAAATGTCTGAGGATTTTTCATGTAATTTGATAGGAGGATTCTAACATTCATGTGAAAGAGTAAACATCCAAGAATATTTAAGGTAATTCTGGAAAAAAAAAACAAGATGCAAGCTATAAAGAATTATCATTAAACTATAGGAGTTAAATAGGATAGAATTAATTCATCATCCGAAAAGCGTAGAGAGCCCAGATACAGACCAAAAGCATCGGAGACAATACACGGCAGAAAGGGTACAATCAATCCCACAGGATGATGGAGTGGGGGCACTGGACCATGTTAATAAATAGCCTAGGAACTATAGTACAGGAACAATCAGCTTTCCATCTGGAAAATCTCCATAGATCAACACGAGAGAAACAACCCAATGGGGGGAAAAATACCCCCCAAAAACCCCCAATGATAGTTTCGAGCAAATCTCAACATAGGAAAACACCACGGCCATCCTCAACATCATTAATATTCAGGTAAACACAAATCAAAGCCACACTGAGATATCACTTCACAACAACTAGGTTGGCTATAATAAAAAAAAAAATACGATAACAAGTGTTGGCGAGGACGTGAGAAACTGGACCCCTCATACATTATTGGTGGGAATGTAAAATGATGCAACTGCTTTGGAAACAGCAAAAAGGTCCTTTATTGTCTCCTTTTTACAAATGAGGAAACTGAGCCACAGAACAGTGAAACAATCTGCCCTTGGTCACACAGCTGGTAAGTGATACAACCAGACTTAGAGATAGTTCCTTAAAAAGCTGAACATAGTGTTACCATATGACCCAGCAAATCTATTCCTAGGTATATGCCCAAGAAAATTGAAAACATATGTCCACACAAAAACTTGCACAAGAACATTCATAAAAGTATTATTCATAATAGCCCACAGTCCATCAACTGCTAAGAGGATAAATAAAATGTGGTATATTCACATAGCAGATTATTACGCATCAGTAAAAGGAAGTGCAGTACAGACAGGTGCTACAACATGCAGGACCCTTGAAAGAATCCTGCATGTGAAAGAAACCAACCACAAAAGACTACATATTATGTGTTTCTACTTATAAGAAATATCCAATATAGGCAAATTCACAGAGTCAGAAAGTCAATTAGCAGTTGCCAGCTGTTGGGGGTCAGGGGTAACAGGCAGTGACTGGTATGGGGCTTCTTTGGGCAGGGGGGTGATGAAAATGTTCTAGATTTAGATCGTGGTGACGATTGCACAACTTTGTGAATGTACCAGAAACCACTGATTGAACACTTTAAAATGATGAATTTTATGGTACATGAAATATGTCTCAATAAGGAACATGGTAAGCACCTTTCAAGCAAAACAAAACAAAACAAAACAAAACACAGAACTGACCAAACTAACTACAGATGTCTGTCAGAAAATCCTGCCCAAGCATCTGATTTGCCACCTCCGTCCCAAGCCCTCCACCTCCCCCGCTGGCCCTCTGCAGGGTCCTGTTCTTGCTCCTCCTCCTCTGCTCCCCCATTGAGTGCTGGCATTCCAGGGCTCTGCACCTTCTTCACCTCTCACTCTGCTCACCCTGACCCTGGTGAAGTTGTCCACTTCCATGATGTCAGCTCCACAGACTCCTGACTTTCTGTCTCCAGCTTATACTCAGCGCACCCGCAAACAGCATCCGTCCCTTCTCCTGCACACCTTTTCCTTTACCTCAGTAAATGTACCGTCAGCCACCAAGTCAACAAAGCAAAAGCTGGGGAGTCGTCCTAGTGACCCCCCCAGCTCCCTCTGGCCCAGCTCCTGGCTCAATCCTCTCCACCTCGGCAGCCTCTGCTTACTTCAGGCTGCATTGTCTCTTGCCTGCAAACAGACGAGGCAGAGACCAGAACTGTATACGCATTCCCTCACCAGCATCTCACCAATTCATTCTCCGCTTTGCAACCAGAGTGATTTTCTAATAGACAAATCTAACCATGTTACCTCCTAGTTTAGAACATAGCCTATTCTTGACCAATAATAGCCAACAATGATTGAGATTCACTTGTTGCCATTTGCTAAGCATTTTGTATGAATTATTTAATGCTGCAACAACACGATGAGGTGGAAGTGATTGTTATTATTCCTCCTCTATGCATAAGAAAACCAAGGCTCAGAGAGGTTACATATACTGAGCAAAGTTACCCAACAAGTAAGGTAACAGAGCCAGAATTTGAACTCAGACAGTCTGACTTCAGAATGTTTTTGCTCTTTAACCAGGACACCTGGCTGTCTGCAGAATCCAGTGTCGGGTACAAAGTCCAGAGACCTCAATAGATACCTGTTGAATAAATGAGTGAATGAATGAATGACATTCAAGGCTCTCTGTAATCCAACCCCTGCCTAAATTTCAGCCTCATCTACTGCTCTTTCTTCATACCCAAACCAAACCACTCAATAGTCCCCTCTTTACACCTTTCACATCTCTGAGCATTTGTACATATTTCTCTTATCTCCATGTTTACCTGAAGAACTCATCCAGCTCAATGTGCTTTTCATCCGTATTCTTCAGCTCAGCTGGGCTAACGTCTTCTCTGCTCCTCATTGCTGGCTTTTCCCTCCATTATGTTACCTTACATATTTATTACATTACATAAATATATGTATTCCATTTATTACCCAATTGATGAATTTTTAGATTGTTTCCAGTTTTTTTCCTACTGCAAATAAGGCTGCAATAAACATTCTTATACATGTTATTTTTATATATACATGTTTAAAAAAAGAAAAAAGGTTTATTCATGTAAAGCAACATATCTACAAATACTTAGGAAAAGTCTTCAACATGGGATAAATTTGGCAAAGAGTCATACAAATGCCATCTAGAAATAAACTCTAGAAAGCAAAATACTCTCTGTTAATTTTATGTGTTAACCTGATTGAGCTAAAGGATGCCCGGATAGCTGGTAAACATTATTTCTGGGTGTGTGTATGTGTTGCGGTAGGGAGGGGGAGTGCTTTCAGAAGAGATTAGGCTTTGAATCATGAGACTGAGTAAAGATTGCCTTCACCAGTGCAGGTGGACATCGTCCAATCCGTTGAGGGCCTGCATACGACAAGAAGGCTGAGGAATGGCACATTTACTCTTTGCTTGACCTGGGACATATGTTTCTATTGGCCCTAGGACATCAGTGCTCCTGCTTCTCTGGCCCTAGGACATACACTGGTTTATACCACCTGCTTTCCTGGTTCTCCAACTGGCAGATGGCAGGTCATGCAACTTCTTGGCTTCCATAATCACTTGAGCCAATTTGTATAGTTAATTTATATATGATTTATATTTTATAAAAAATAATAAAAATAGGATAAATACATCCTATTTGTTCTGTTTCACTGGAGAACCATGTCTAATACACTGTCCATGTATTTATTTGGAATTTATTCTAGTAACTTTCAAATGTCTCCACAGTCAAAAAATTTCCATTAAAATATATTTATGAGAAAATTTATCAAGTGTTGCTATTACACTTGGTTTTCTTCTGCAAAAATGAGAGAAATTTGCAGCAGATTATTTGATCCATTGGTTTAGAGTGAGTGTCTAGTTCTTGGTGAAAATAATTTAGTCCTTCAAACATTCTTTTTTTTTTATTTCTTCTGGGTTAAGACCAGCATCTTTTGTTTCTCTCAGCATGTTTCTTCAGAATTAAATCCTTTTTTCTATGCAAATGTCCATTTCCTTGCATTTTGTTGTTCCATAGTTAATGGCTTTCTCCACAATTTTTCTGTACCAGTCGAATGTAATTAATGTTAAAATAATTTTCCTGAGGTATAATTTACATATCATGAAATATGCCCATTGTAAGTATATAGTTTGATGATTTTTTAGAAAATTTACAGTTTGACAACTCTGTAAGTCACAATCCAATTTTAGCATATTTCCATTATCCCCAAAAGTTTACTTGCGCCCATTTTCAGTCAATCCCTGCTACCACCCTCAGGCCCAGGCAATTAGCTGATTTACTTTCAGTGTTGATAAACTTGCCTTTAATGGACATTTTATAAAAGTGAATTCATACAATATGTGGTCTTTTGTCGTTGTGCTTGCATTGTGTTTTTGAAGTTCACCCATGTTGCAGCATGTAAGTTTTATCCTTTTATATAGCTGAATAGTATTCCATTGTATGGTTTTTTGTTTTGTTTTGTTTTAAGGATTTATTTTCTTAACCAATAAACAAAAAGTAAACTAGGTTTTGAATATAAATTTAAATTCTTATTTTTTCAAGTTAAAAAGTTGATACTAGTTAGAGTTGATAATTTAACACAGTGGTACAAGTAGATTACTTAGAATTACGGCAGCAACCACCAGAGGAAACAGAAATCAGGGGGACTAGGAATGAGGTGGTACTTTTCCTTATGTAGAACTAGGCAGCAGATTCTCTTAAGATGACTGGGCTTGCATACAGTATGACATATAAAGTAAGGGTTTTAAATGCCTTCAAGAGCTTAGTAATTCATCTTCAGTAAAGCCAGGTACATAAAACAAGAACCAAGAACCAATTGTATATATTAGTTGGGTCCCCAGGTAACTGAAAGCAATTTTTAAAAAATATTCCCCACCATACCTTTTAAAACAACTTTTACCTTCAAGTGGGAAGTAGCCACATTCAAAT
Source organism: Hippopotamus amphibius kiboko (assembly GCF_030028045.1). Lineage (NCBI taxonomy): Eukaryota > Metazoa > Chordata > Mammalia > Artiodactyla > Hippopotamidae > Hippopotamus > Hippopotamus amphibius. Next base: position 31,766,528 of record NC_080186.1, read on the forward strand.
GAGTTAAGGTATAAGTAAAAAGGACTACAACTTTATTAAAAGTAAATAAATGTAACATATAATATGTACAGATGGCACATGGTGCCAATTTTATTTGCAGATATCATAGTATTCCAAAGTTCACAAGTTACACCTTTGCGACAGCCTTGGTTAAATCTTGAACTAGTGCAGAATTCAGCTGTGCTAGCGTGCTGATCTTAGCATGCTTAGACGTGGCATACTTGTTCTTGACAGTCATGTGCTTTGTAAGCCCACGATTCACCACGACTATATTCTTAGCTAGGTGTTGCATAACAACAAGAAGGGATTCTTCAGTGTATGACAGGTAATGCTGTAGAGTTGGTGTCCATTCACCATTATCAAGAATTTTCATTGCTAAGCAAAAAGCTCCCGCTGCAATCTGAGAAGGAGGAAAGTGCACCATATCGTAGTCCAACATAGTTAGTTCCATCAGATATTTGGCCAAGGTATGTAGCTCAACATCAACCTCTCCAATCTTAGATGCTCTCCGAAGGAAATGCAGGGGTAGAGGGCGACCCAGACTAAAATTTAAAGCTCTTAGAATCTTCATTTCCATCTGTCTGATTTGGTACTTAGTGTAAGTGTTGTCAGTCACAAAGGCAAAGTCACCAATTTCTGGAGGATACATTTCCTCATATTTGCTTGCAATAAACATGGCTGTGACACCAACCAGCTGCAGCATCTTCTTGGGCACACAATTATCCTGCATGAACCGATCAATAATGGTAACACTCATATACATGGTCTCCTGCAGTAACCTGAATTTCATTTGAACCTGCACAAGCCAGTCAATTAGGATGGCTCTCGTGTTTCCAGTGACTTCACGACCCAGTAGGTATTTTGGTCTGACTGCTTGCTCTCCCTCAAGTTGTCTCAGATAAGCATAGATATCTTTTACATATTCACTACAAAGGTTTGGATCTGCTTCCGTCTTCTGCATCCACATCATTCCCTGCAAGAATTACATCAGAGAAAGCCTGACACAGATATTCTTCTGCAGGGGCACAGCCAGATGTTTCCGTGGGACTTGGAGAGGGAGTATCAACCAAAATAGGCCCAGGAGAAAGTTTCTCTTCTTTAACAGACTCAGGTTCTGCCTCTGGCTCCCGCTCCAGCTCCGGCTCTGGCTGGGGCTCTGGCACAGGTACAGGAGCCTTTTCCAGAGGTTCTGGTAGTTTCTTAGCAATAACTTTTCCAGCAGCTGAAGTTTTTGCTTCCTTTTTCAGGGGCAGTTTGGCCTGTGGCTGTTCGCTGAGTTTGTTACCAATGTCTCCGAGAGCTGTTCTTGGCCTCAGTCCGGGTTTAGAGGCTGCAACAGGGGCCACAGGCACGTGCTTTGCGCCTGCCATACTGATCTTCGCCTTATTTTCCACATTAACTTTCGTGTTCCTGGTGATCTGGAGCACCATAGCTTCCTCTGCACCAGGCAGCGGCTCAGTGGGGAGAAGCAGAGCACGGGATGCCCCGACCAGCCGGGGACTTTGAACGCATCACAGGCCAACAGCTATTCCTCCGCAGCACGCCGGGCCCATTGTATGGTTATACTATAGTTTGTTTATCCTTTCACGAGTTGATATTCAATGGATTCCACTTTTTAGCTATTTATGAACAACAGTGTTATGAACTCTTCATGTACAAATCTTTGTGTGGACACGTGTTTTTATTTCTCTTGGATAGATGCCCAGGAGGGGAACTGTTGGGTCATAATTAAAGTTTAGTAGTTGCCAGACTCTTTGCAAAGTAGTTGTACCATTTCACATTTCCATCAGAAATGTATGGGGCTCCCATTTTCTTCACACCCTCACCAACATTTGTTTTATTTTTTTATAGCCATTGTGCAGTGGCACTTTATTTTCATTTTAATTTGCATATCCCAAATGATTAATGATGTTGAGCATCTTTTTCATGTGCTCACTAGCTCTTTGTACCTTCATATCTTCTTTGGTGAAATGTCTATCCAAATGTTTGCCTATTTTTAAATTGGATAATTTATTTTCTTATTATTGAGTTGTTGGAGTACATTATATATTCTGAATATATATCTTTTACCAATCATTGAGTGTGAGGGGGTATTGAAAGGCCAAAACTATAACTGTTTATCTATTTCTCTTTTCAATTCTATCAGTTTTTGCTTCATGTGTTTTGGGACTGTTGTTAGGTATGTATAGATTTATGTTGTAACATCTCCCTGATGTCTTGACTCTTTTTTTTTCTTGACTCTTTTTATCATTATGAAATATTCCTCTCATCAGCAGTAATATTTCCTATCTTAAAGCCTATTGTGTCTGATAATAACACAACCACTTCAGCTCTGTTAGAGTTACAGTTTGCATGGTCTTTTTTTCCATCCCCTTACTTTCAACCTGCTTGTGTCTTTGAATCTGATTTGTGTCTCTAATAGATAATGTATAATTTTATCTTGCTTTAAAAAAAAATCCAACCTGACAATCTCTGCTTTTAGATTGAATTGTTTAGACCCTTCACTTTTAATGGAGTTATTCATATGTTGGCTTTATGCCTGCCATTTGCTATTTATTTTCTATATTTCTCCCGCTTTCTTCTGTTTCTCCGTCCCTTTGACTGCCTTCTTTTGTGTTAAAAATATTCTAAGTTTATCATTTAAATTTATTTGTTGATTTTTGTAAACTATATTTTATTGAGTTATTTTCACTCATCCAGACTCAAGAATTTCACCCATTTTACTCACTCGAACTATATTTGTATGTAGAGTGTTGACTCTGGGACTGCAGTATTCACCCTAACCTAAATCATCATCTTCTTTAGGTTAATACTAGCTTGAAAATGGTTAACTATAGCAACTTTGCTCCCATATAGCTTCATTTCCTGCCACCTCCTTTTTGCTATCATTGTTACACATGTTACATCTATATATGTTATAAACCCAACAACACAGTATTATAATTATTGATTTATAAAATCTTATATCTTTAAAGAAATTAACAGGAGAAAAGAGGATAAATATCTGTACAGTTCTTTATATTTACCTGCATATGTCACTTTTCTGGTGCTCTCCATTTCCTCCTGTGGATTCAAGTTACCACTGGTGTTATTTCCTTTCACTCTGAAGGACTTTATTTATATTTCATGTGAGTCAGGTCTACTAGCAATGAATTCTCTCAATCTTTGTTTATCTGGAAAAGTTTTTATTTCACCTTCATTTATTTTTTAAAATTCAATTTACTTAAACTAAAAAAAGATTATCCATTTCTGAAGGATAATTCTTTTGGACATAGAAACTTTTGTGAACAATATTTTTTCTTTTTTCTTTTTCTTTTTTTTTTTTGCTTTCAGCATCTTGATTATGTTATTCCAATGCCTTCTGCCCTCTATTGTTTCTGTTGAGAAATAAGGTTCATCAGAACTGTATTTATGAGTTCTGATGTGCTGTTTTGCTCCTGCTGCTTTCAAAATGTTCTGTGTTTTGGGCTTTTGTTTGATGATAATGTGTTCAAATGTGGCTTTCTTTATGTTTATTCTGCTTGGAGTTCTTTGGATCTGTAAATGAATGTTTTTCCTTAAAATTAGGAAATTTTTGGCCATTATTTCTTCAGGTAATTTTTCTTTCCCCCTCTCTCTTTTTTCTCTCTGAATTGCTGGGTCATGTAATAGTTTTATGTTTAACATTTTGAGGAAGCACAAAACTGTTTCCAGAGTGGCTGTACCATTTTACATTCCCACCAGGAATGTATGAGGTTTCCAATTTCTCCACATCTTTACTGACACTTGTCATTTTCACTTTTTTCCCCCAATCATAGCCATCCTAGTAGGTGTGAAGTTGCAACTTATTGTGGCTTTGATTTGTATTCCCCTAATAACTGATGACATAATGACTTTGATTTTTTCATCTTTATTGAGATATGTGACCTATAACATTGTGTAAGTTTTAGATCTACAACGTCTTGGTTTAGTACACTTATATATTGCAAAATTATTATCACCATAGTTAACTAACACCTCCATCATGTCACATAATTACCATTTCTTTTCTGTTGTGAAAACATTTAAGATCTACTCTCTCAGTAACCTTCAAGTATATAATACAGTATTATTTACATTGAATCCTCAGAACTTATTCATCTTATAACAGGAAGTTTGTACCCTTTGACCAATATCTCCCCATTTCTCCCACCTCCTCATGCCCTGACAACCAGCAATCTACGCTTTGTTTCTATGAGTTCGGCTTTTTTAGATTCTACATATAAGTGATATAATGACATTGATCTTGTCATGCACTTTTTTCTTTTTTTTTTTTTAAATTGGAGTACAGTTCCTTTACAATGTTGTGTTAGTTTCTACTGTACAGCAAAGTGAATCAGCTATATGTATACATATATCCCTCTTTTTTGATTTCCTTCCCATTTAGGTCACCACAGAGCATTGAATAGAGTTCCCTGTGCTATATGGTAGGTTCTCATTAGTGATCTATTTTATATATAGTATCAATAGTGTATGTATGTCAATTCCAATCTCCCAATTCATTCCACGCCCCCTTCCCCCTTGGTATCCATATGTTTGTTCTCTACTTGTAATGCACTTTTAAAAAATATTTATTTATTTGTTTGTTTGTTTGTTTGTTTTTATTTGGCTCTGCCTGGTCTTAGTTGCAGCAAGGAGGATCCTTTTTTTTGTTTTGTTTTGTTTTTTAGTTGAGGCATGCAGGATCTAGTTCCCTGACCAGGTATCGAACCCTGCATTGGGAGCACGGAGTCTTAACTGCTGAACTACCAGGAAAGTCCCTGTCATGCACTTTTGATCATTTGTATCTCTTCTTTGGAGAAAAGTCCTTTGCCCATTTATTAATAGGGTTGTTTGCCTTTCTGGTGTTGGGTTGTAAGAGTTCTCTTTACATTCTGGATAGAAGACTCATTACATGCATTATTTGCAAACATTTTCTCCCATTCTGAGGGTTATCATTTCACTCTCCTGATAGTGTCCTTTGGTGCACAATAGTTTTTAATTGCGATGAAGTCTAATTTACCTATATTTCTTCTGTTGCTTGTGCTTTTGGTGTCTTACCGAAGAAACTATTGCCAAATCCAAGGGACAGGTTTGAGTGTTTTTTGACATGATCTATCAATTGCTTATTTGTTTTTCTTTTTTATTGAAGTATAGTTGATTTACAATGTTGTATTCTTTTCTGGTGGATAGCAAAGTGATTCAGTTATACATATATATATATATTCTTTCTCATATTGTTTTCTATTATAGGTTATTACAAGATACTGAATATAGTTCCCTGTGCTATACAGTAAGACCTTGTTGTTTATCTATTTTATATATAGTAGTTTGTACATGCTAATCCCAAACTCCTAATTTATCCCCTCCTTGTCCCTTTGCCATGTTTGTTTTCTATGGCTGTGAGTCTGTTTCTGTTTCATAAGTAAGTTCATTTGTATCATATTTTAGGTTCCACATACAAGTTATATGATATTTATCTTCTCTGACTTACTTCACTTAGTATGATAATCTCTAGGTACATCCATGTTGCTGCAAATGGCATTATTTCATTCTTTTTTATGGCTAAGTAGTAATGCATTGTATATATATATCATATCTTCTTTATCCATTCATCTGTTGATGGACATTTAGGTTGCTTCCATGTCTTGGCTGTTGGAAATAGTGCTGCTATGAACATTTCCATGCATGTATCTTTTCGAATTATAGTTTTCTCCAGACATATCCCCACGTGTGGGATTGCTGGATCATATGGTAACTCTATTTTTAGTTTTTTAAGGAACCTCCATACTGTTTTCCATAGTGGCTGCACCAATTTACATTCCCATCAACAGTGTAGGAGGGTTCCCTTTTCTCCACACCCTCTCCAGCATTTATTATTTGTAGACTTTTAAACGATGGCCATTTGTAGACTTTTTTTTATATAAATTTATTTATTTATTTATTTATTTATTTGGCTGTGTTGGGTCTTTTTTGCTGTGGGAGGGCTTTCTTTTTAGTTGCAGTGAGTCGGGGCTAGTCTTCGTTGTGGTGAGCGGGTTCCTCATTGTGGTGGCTTCTCTTGTTGCGGAGCATGGGCTCTAGGTGCATAGGCTTCAGTAGTTGCAGCACATGGGCTCAATAGTTGTGGCTCATGGGCTCTAAAGTGCAGGCTCAATAATTGTGGCACACGGGCTTAATTGCTCCGTGGCCTGTGGGATCTTCCTGGAGCAGGGATTGAACCCGTTCGTGTCCCCTGCATTGGCAGGAGGATTCTTAACCACTGAGCCACCTAGGAAGCTCCCATTTGTAGACTTTTAAATGATGCCTGGTGTGAGGTGACACCTCATTGTAGTTTTTGATTTGCATTTCTCTGATAGTTAGTGATGTCGAGCAACTTTCCATGTGCCTACAGGCCATCTACAAGGGACAATTTTAAACCTTAATAGTTTACTGTACATTTTTCAAAGCTGAGTCCCACTGTTTGCAAATATTTTTCTTATTAACCTCATCTAAACTTTCACTCCAGAAAAAAAAAAGTAACTTGGAAAAGAAAAATCACATACAACTATCTCTTTTTAAAATTATGAATCTACTACTTAAATGCAAGAATCCATAGTAACATAAGGGTTAGAGACACACTGTGCCCAAAGTGAACTTGAAGGAGCTCAAACCAGTCTGAATCACTAAGAACTTACTTTCCAAATAAGTGCTTGTAGCTGAGTCCCAGTGTCTTGGGGATTGACTGTATAATTAGATTCCCAATTTAGCTTTCATATAGAATACAATATTTATTAAAGATAAGTAATAAAATGTACTAATTTGAAGCATATTCAAGTAGCCACAGTAATTGCTTCAACCTAGACAAATTAAAAAATTTTTCTTTCAGAAGAAATATTTTGTGACTGATGTTGTTCACAGTTGCCTGAGCATGATGATAACAAAAAAAAGACTGACTGGCTAGTTTTTTAATTATTGTTTGAAAATTCTCTACAGACAATACACCCCTTTTTGTTTGTAGCCAGAATGGACTCCTTCTATGCCATGCTCTTTATATGTCACTTCTTTGATATGTCACTTCTTTTGATATGTCACTTCTTTTCTTGGAAAAAGTTGTTCTCAAAGTGTGCCTCCCAGGCCAGCAGCTTGAAGGCCCCCTGAGAACTTGTTAGAAATGAACAATCTTGGCTCCCTGGACCCACTGAATCAACAACTCTGGGAGTGGAGCCCAGTAATCCATGTTTTAACGAGACTTCTGGGTGATTCTGATGCCTATTCAAGTTTAGAATCACCATCTTAGAATACGGAACCTGCCATACCTGGGACTGGAGTCTGGGGCACTGGAGAATCCAGTGCTGTAAGACAATATTGAATGGAAGGAAAAATGGCCACCAGTTCCAGGTTCTGGCAGGCCTGGACATCTGTCCCTCCTGCTACCAGCAGAGAAGAGTCTGTGGTTAGCAGAGAGAATGTTTTAACTTCCAGTTCTTCGAACAGTCTCCATGGTATAAACACTGACTCAGAGGAAGACTCCTGGAGATTGTGGTTGCTGAGAGTGATGGGCTCTGAGTTGGCTTGTTCTTTTCCTTAGGGGTTCCCACTGCACCTGAGCCATCACTCATGCCCATTCTCCTGCTTGGGCTGTTGCTCCACAGATATGCACCTCCAATGTCAGCAGCCCACATCCTGTGTTTCATTTATCAGATATTAAAACTCCACTAGGGACTTCCCTGGTGGCACAGTGGTTAAGAATCCGCCTGCCAATGCAGGAGACACAGGTTCAATCCCTGGTCCAGGAATATCCCACGTACCTCAGAGCAACTAAGCCTATGCACCACAACTGCTGAGTCTACACTCTAGAGCCTGCGAGCCACAACTACTGAGCCCACGTGCTGCAACTACTGAAGCTCACGTGCCTAGAGCCCGTGCTCCACAACAAGAGAAGCCACCGCAATGAGAAGCCCACGCACAGCAACAAAGAGCAGCCCCCACTTGACGCAACTAGAGAAAGTCCGCGCACACCAATGAAGACCCAATGCAGCCAATAAATAAATAAATTTATTAAAAAAACAAAAAACAAAAACTCTACTAAATGCCAAGGATTGGGCAGTGGGATGGGGTCACAGTGGTAAACAAGCTGACATGGACTCTGCTCTCAAAATGCTCTTTCTCTAGTAGAAGAAAAGGGGATTTTATAAAGTAGATATCAAAAAAAAAGGAGATACAAATTGTGCTAAATGTGAGCACAGTGTCTAACTGTCCCTTCAGAAATGTGGGAAAGAAACCGATGTGGCCCACTCTCATTCATTTCACTTAACACTCTCTAAAAATGGGAGTTCCAAAATGTTATGCCGTGTTGAAAAGATATGGATACTTTTTTTTTTTACACCTTTCCTTTGGCTTCTGCTTCTTTACAAATGAAGCAATCAACGTTAGAAGTCTTTTAACTGGGCTCAAACATTGCAATGCACGAATCCTTTCTATGGCCTTCGAGGACCTGCTTCTATGCCCCAGATCATCACTGACCTCATAGAAGCATCTAGACATTGACATCTAGAAACATCTCATGTTTTTTTATGAGAGAGGGCGTATGGTATATAATAATTATAACTGATCTGAGATGCGTGCCCTTGGGCCCAGTGCTTTCTGGGAATCCCTTCAAAGGAAATAATGGTGTCCTTAGAAAACATCTGTACCGCTAAAGATAGTTACTGTAACTTTGCATGTTCAGTAAACAAATTCAATACTCTTTTTATTTTGCTAGTGTGAGCAAATGACTTGACCTCATTGGGTGTCAAGGGTAAAATGGGGTCATAATCTCTACCTGAAAAAGTCTATGAGGACTAAATGTCTGAGGAAACAGTTACCTGGCACTAGGCCTGACACAGACACAGAGCAGGTGTGTTCTCCATGGGATCATTTCACCTCCCCTTTCTGACTGTACTGCATTGTACTACACACATGAATATGCACACAGGAATCTATATAGTTTTATATTCCCACCACTGCCCTTTCAGTGGACCGAATGTGCTCTCATCCCCCTCTCCCGGCAAGCTGAATGGTAGCATTGCAGGTGTTGAATGGTGGGGACTGTCCTAACCTTGACCACTTGTCAAGTGTCCTTTCCTGGTGCTCTTTAAAAATGTAAACACCATTCGTAGCTCCCTGATTGTGAGTAGTTTATTACTTGCAGACCCCGGCTGACTCCGCAAAACAGAGGACTGTTTTCCACACCATGGAGTACCGACAGCGCCGAGACCGTGTCGGTTCACCCACCAAGAGGCACTTGAGTGGCACTCGCCACTCAAAGGGAGCCGGGGGCTTGTTGGGCCTAAGCGGGATTGGGTGGGGTCTGAGAGCGCAGCACGCGGGGGCGGGGCCTTGGGGAAGGGGGCGGGCCGAGCGCAGGCTTCCGGCGGAAGAGCGCGAGAGCAAGATGGCCACTACCAAGCGAGTGCTGTACGTGGGTGAGCAGGCGCGGGCGCTAGGTGGAGTCTGGGCGAACCTGGACGCGAGTGGGCTGTGGCGTGGAGCTGGACAGGTCTCCGGAGGCGGAGGGCGAACACTTGTCCAGGCCGCATCTGTGGCGGAATTTCTTGGCCTCAGGGTGTTAGCCTCAGACGTAAAGATCATTGCAGCTCTCTTCCAAGCCCGCCAGGCTCTAGCAGGAACCTCTTCACCTCCTGGGCCCGGGGCAGTGGTGGAGGAATGTTAGGGACCTCTGAATCCTCGCTCTCATTCACTTTACCTTCACTCAGCCTCCGATCTTGCCCTAAGGGAGAGAGTTCCCAGACGAGCCGGCTAAAAATGGGAATAACCTCAGTAGCACAGTTTGATGAGCTATTTGGTGGGGATGGACAGTGATGACATGGGCCTGTGTGCGGGGAGAAATGACCCCTCCATCTGGAGAGGTGAGAGCAAGCTTTCAGGATGCGGTGACGCGGGAGATGAGCCGGAGTTAGCCAGGTAGCCGAAGTAGGAGCAAGTGTGTTTACTGAAAGGAATTAGTAAGAGCAAAAGCCCAAAGGTGTAAAATAGCCTGACAGTTGGAGGCAAGTGTATCGTTTTGCGAGGAAGCAAAGGGAAGGAGGCTGCAGAGGTGGGCAGGGCCTTATGAAGAGCCTTGTGTATACTGCTAAGTTTATTTATTTAATTCATGTTTTGATTATTCTTAAATAGTAGGAAAAGTATGTTTTCAGTGATTAGCTGCCAGTTTTTATGTTCAATTCTTTATTTAAAAAAAATGTTTGTTTATTTTTGGCTGCATCAGGCTTTCTCTAGTGGCGGCAAGCAGGGGCTACTCTTCGATGCGGTGCCAGGGCTTCTCATTGCAGTGGCTTCTCTTGTTGTGGAGCACGGGCTTTAGGTGCGTGGGCTTCAGTAGTTGTGGCTCAAGGGCTCAGTAGTTGCGGCTCACGGGCTCTAGAGCACAGGCTCAGTAGTTGTGGCACGTGGTCTTAGTTGTTCCTCGGTATGTGGGATCTTCCCGGACCAGGCCTCAAACCCGTGTCCCCTGCATTGGTAGGTGGATTCTTAACCACTGCGCCACCAGGGAAGTCCCACTGCTGAGTTTATACTTTATCCTTAGGACAGTGGGATTGCCTTTGAAGTAGTTTAAGCAGGGAAGTGATGGGTTAAAATCCGCACATTCCTACGATCTTTCTAGTTGCCTTTGTGGAGGAGAGGAAGGTCAGTTATGAAGCGACTGCAGTAATCCTGGGGCTAGATGAGGGTCTGAATGCAGGGTGAAGAGAGGAGTGTGCTTCATAAGTACGTGTGAGGGAGCAGATGAGAGGGATGTTTATGAACCCAAAAGACTGGATGAGAAGACCCCTCCCCTTGGTGGTGGCATGCTACCTTTATATCAGGGACTTCTCCAGAGAACGGAGGAGAAAGTCCTTGGCTTCTTTGCAGGTGGACTCGCAGAGGAGGTGGATGACAAAGTTCTTCATGCTGCTTTTATCCCTTTCGGAGACATCACAGATATCCAGATTCCTCTGGATTATGAAACAGGTCAGTCTTTTTAGTGTCTCGCACGCTCAGAATCCTCCTGAGAGGAAAAAAGAACTTAATGTTCTGTCATGTCACAGTGCGTTCTGCACATGCATTGGGCAGCGTAGCAGTGATCTTGATGCGGAAGAACTGTTCTGAGGCTTGTGGTTGTGAGCTGTCACATGCTTTGCAGAGAGTCCCATCTGTTGCATTTGAGATTAGACGAGATTTTCAGTTAGCCAGTAGGCGGATTGGTTTTGAGCTACATGGAGATGGGTTGTTTCAAGCTCCCTGCCAGGCACTCCAGCACACCTGCTGCCTTCTTGGCAGCTGTACTATTAAACAGGGTAGCAGGAAAGCCCAGCTTCAACAGTGGGGCCTTAGCCTCTGTGCACCTGGGGGTAAGTTTTCCATCAATTAGTATCACAGTCGCAGTTCAGTTTTCTGTTTTAATTTTTGTTATCATTTTTAAGATTGGAGTTTTAGCCCCAGCTCTGATAGGGATAGAGTACACCACTAGTTTAGAAATCCCACTAGGAGATCATAGATAGAGGGGGAACTTTGGGAGACCCCTGTAAGTTAATGATCACTCAAGAAAACAGGCTTGCTTAACAACAGAACTATACATCAAGTCAACGACACCTGCATCCTGCTGGTTGAGCTCAGTAAGTTAATGATCCCTAGGACATGCTTCTCTGCACACACTAAAAACAAAAACGTAGGGGAAAGGTGACATTATACTGAAACCTGAGATGATTTACCATATGTTAGTATATATTATCACCTTTTTGCTCATTTTCATAGCACCATGACAGTCCAGGTTGGGCCATATAGGGTCAAAAACTCCCCTGCCCAGTGTGTAGGAGGAGTTAGTGATGGACGACTGGAAGAATGAGGAAGAAGGTGGTCTTCTCCCCTTCCCCACTTTTCCTTTGATTATAAAACTGTATGTAGCCCACTGAGTTCTCTGTGGGGCACTCTCTTGCCTGCCTGCTGGTATCTCTCAAAAGCATTCGGTACTAATAAATCACTTCTTGCCTGTCACTTTGCCTCTCACTGAATTCTTTGTGTGCCGAGACAAAAGAACCTGAGCTTCAGTAAGTCCTCAGACATGTTTTGAGGTTCTAGAAACCTATGTGCTACTTGAGTCTTGAGTCGCATTGTGCACTTCAGCTCTATCATCAACCTTGCATATAACTTTAGCCTCCCTGGGATCTTTATATGTATAAAAACAATAAGGTTATATTGGCTCTCTAAAGCGAATTGGTTGATTAAACTAACGCTATTGTGCACTTGGCCTTTCTAGTTAGATTAGCATTTTGCTGAGGATAAAGACTGAGCGTCCTTACCCAGGTTTTAGGATTCATGCTTTATGCACAGTTGATGTTCAAAATGTGTGCTTGGAATGATAGGTTAAATGACTTCATTTTTCTAGCTGCCTTCATGCAAAGGTTTAATTTGGCTTTGATAAAAGAATTGAATGTGTCTTTTAAAGATTAAAAGTATAGTTCATTATTTAGCTATGTTCACTACAAAACAGTTTAATATTGCTTGAAATGTTATTTAAAGTAGAAAGAATCAAAGAATAAGATTCCTTCTCCCTAAATAATGATTGTGTAGAATTTCTAGTGAATGAATAAGGCAAGCAACTGACTTCACTTTCCTTGTGACCACCTGCCTCTTTCCATTGCCCCACATGGTAATTGCTTGCTTTTGTTTGCCTTTTTTCAGAAAAGCACCGAGGATTTGCTTTTGTTGAATTTGAGTTGGCAGAGGTGAGAACATTCTGTTACCTATGTTAAGTCTTTGGCTTGTGTTATTGTTACTGATTACAAAGGGAGCTGTTCTCCATTTGGTTGGGTTTGGGGGCCTTGTGCTGATGCTTCCAGAGAGACAAGAAGCACTATTTGAAGGAAAGTTTCCCTCACTTAATCAAACTGTGGGCTGTGGCTAACATCGCAGACCTGCCAGGTCCTGTCCCTCTTGCTCTGCAGAGCTCCTGCCGCTCTGCTCATTGAGCATTCTTGTCTGGCAGCACTGGCGATTATTTCTTTGTCTTCTACCAAATGGCCAGTAGCTGAAGTCAGCCACGAAGTGCACTTTGTTAGACACATACAACCTGAGCAAGGAGTGTAAAGAGATTTTCCTGTTGGGTTGTGTTTTTTGCTACTGAGTATGTGTTTAGACACCACAAGAAGCATTTGGCTGCAAGTCTAAACTTGTACCTGTCTTTCTTTGGCAGGACGCTGCAGCAGCTATCGACAACATGGTATGGCTGGGAATCCTCCTCCTTGCAGATGTTGCTTTTTGGTGGTACAGAAGGCACTTATTCATACACTGGTTTGCTGAACCTCCAAAGTTACAAGGTTGCATGGGAAGTACAGATTATCATCACGTGAAAATATTCACTGTGAACCGATTGCTTACAAAATTGTCCTTTCTCAAACATCTTTTCTCATTTGATAATAATGTAAATGCTAACCATGCTTGCTGACCAGTCTCTCACTGGCGGGCTGTGTCTGGGATAGGAAGTTGCAAACACCATGCAAATTGATTGTGCAATGAAATTGCATATTTTACAAAAGAGGCAGGATTTCATGAAGTGTTAGATCCGTTCACAGTTGAGAAGAGAAATTCAGCAAGGATAATGATAGGATGTGCTGCTGATGCAAATGCTTGGAAGAGCCTGGAGAGCTCCTTGGGGAAGATGATTCAGCTCTTGAGTGTTTATTCCCTCTTCAAGATACTGATGATTTTCACATCAGATAAGAAGTGCAAAGATATCATACTGTTGATAGTATTTTGTTGGAAAAAATACTACAGATGAACCAGCATCCATGACATCTTTGTTCTATAAATTAGTGCATAGTTAAACCTGACTTTTTTAACTAAGAAATTTGTTTTCATTATTTTTAGTTTCATCACAATAAATTTCCAATGAATCTTTTTTCCTCTACACTTTTTACCATGAAATTTTCTTCACTGCCTTAAGTAAATTCACATCAAGTGACCTTTCCTGGTACCAATTATCTTAGAATAATAAGGTTTTCCTTTATTCCTGTTCTCTGTTTCCCATTCACCAAACATATTCCTCAGCTCTCAGACAGAGATAATTTCTCACCACTTAAAGCTGATCTTGACTTTTGAAGGTGAACTTGGGTACTTGGAAACTACATTTATCCTTGTAGTTTCAGAGTGTTCTGAACCCAGAATCACTTTTGGTAGCACAGGTCATTTCTGGTAATGAAAGAAAGGTAAGATACACACTACTACATGTGAAATAGATATACAACAAGGACCTACTATATAACATAGGGAACCATATTCAATATTTTATAATAACCTGCAATGGAAAAGAACCTTAAAAAGAATATATACATATAAAGTATAACTGAATCACTTTGCTGTACACCTGAAACATTGTAAATTAACTATGCTTCAACTTAAAGAGAGAAAGAAAAGAAAGAAAGGAGGTATGTGATGGCTCCAGGGAGGAAATTCCCTGCAACCCATGGGCTGCTTTGCAGCGGGTGCGTAGCTTGCTATTAGGGGCTCAGGGGTTAAGGGAGAAAAAATCATGAGCTTGTCTCGGATTTTTCAGAAGGAAATGGAAAGCCGCCTGACTTCGTTTTAACTTACAGTTTAAGCAGGTGAATTTTCAATCTTTTCAGAATGAATCTGAGCTCTTCGGACGGACAATTCGTGTCAATTTGGCAAAACCCATGAGGATTAAGGAAGGCTCTTCCAGACCAGGTGGGTGGGAGCAATACAGATTCTCCATCACATCCTCCAGTTTGGCTTTGGTTGCCTTTCTGTCCCAGTTTTCTTGGAAGTAGGAACTGAATGCTACTGTGGTGGACAGGAGTAGAGGATGGTTTACTTTGGGGGAGGACATGCGCCACCTTTGTGGGGAAGTAAAGAGTTTGAGCTCCTCAGCCAAGCCAGGGTGTTTGCTTGCTTTATGAGAGAAACCCTGTCTGGTCTCTTATCTGTCCCATTTTTCTCAATACTCCTGGCAGGTTCCATCAAGGCCTGGGACCGGCAAGCCTGCATCTTTCCCTGGGGATAGCTTTTTCACTTAGCCCTGCTGAGAGCTGGGCTTCAGGGCTGGCGGTCCCTAAAAGCTGGGAACTTTCCTTACCTGTGGGAGTTCGCAAAGCATAGTCCTCTGGCCGAGAGGGCCACAGATTATGTTCTGCTTCGCTGACCAAAGCAGCTAGTTAGCAGTTGGCTGATAGCTTGAATTTGTTCTCATTTGCCTGCCTCTTTCCTTTCAGTTTGGTCTGATGACGATTGGTTGAAGAAGTTTTCTGGGAAGACTCTTGAGGAGAATAAAGAGGAAGAAGGGTCAGAGCCTCCCAAAGTAGAAACCCAGGAGGTGAGATTCAAGGCTGGCACTTCCCACAGGAGACTTTGGTTTTTAGGTTTTTATGGAAATTTGCAAATATATGTACAAAAGCAGAGAGGATGACAAATGAACTTTTAGTGTTTTGATGGAGGTGGTAATAAGTGAGCTGAAGAGAAGCGTTAGGCCTCTCGTCCTTGTGCTCTGTGTGAGGAGCTTCCCGGCTCTGCTCGGGTGGATTCTGGTCTGTGATTGCTGCTGACGAGGAGGAAGCCTGAGGTGAGGAGGGGTGGTGAGTTCACCGCTGCGCCCCTCCCCATCAGTCCCCCTCCTTCACTGGCGCGTCAGGCTCCGGGCTCAGCATCTTCCTGTCCTGACACAGGGGAGGCAGGGCGTGGTGGGGGTGCCTTCCCTTCAGCCTGGGCACAGGTTCGAGGTCTTCCCTTCCAGAGAACCCGCCTTGGCACTTTCTCCTGGCTTTCAGCACACCTCTCGAACCATTGCCTCTCAGGCTGCCCCTCCCCTTCTTGTAAGTGTTGTTCTCTGAATTTCTTTCTTGACTCACAGCACCTCTCTCTCGGCTTCGCCAAAACAGTGGCAGTCACTGACTCTTCACAGCCTCTCCTGGGCTGTGGACTTTCCTGGCCGCTTTTTCTAGTCCTGAGCTTGAGACATTTATGCTGCAAGTCTCGCCCTCCCTTCCTTAATCCCGTTCTCCTGTGTTCTCAAGCTCGTTAACTTGTTCCCATTCATCCTCATTGATCTAATACAGAAACGCAGATGCAGAGCAGAGCACGAAAATGGCCCTCACGGTCAGCGGTGTGACCCTAGGTCACCCTGGACTCCGCTTTAAAATAGAGCCAGAATGTCATATTCTGCCGTGTTTTCCTCTTAAATCTCCCTTGAATCCCTCCTCCCCGATTACTCCATTGTCCCAGTATAACTTCTCATTTGGATAATTGCAGTAGCTTCCTGCCTAGTCTTCTGGCGCCGTCTTGCTCTCCTGTCTTTCATAAAGGCAGCTAGAATGATCTTTTTAAAGCATATCATGAATCATCTGACTCTTCTGCTGAGAACTTTTCAGTGGCCGCCCATCACCTGTCCCGTGGGATAGAGTCCCCAGGGGGACTCTCCACAACCTTGACCCTGCGCACCTCTCACCGTGTAGTCCCCACTTTACACTCTTGATAAAATCAGTCTGTGTATCTCCCTGTATATCTTTGCTTTTGTACAGACTACCCAAGTGCTTATTGCCTTTCCCTTTCTAGTCGTAAATTCTGTGAGGTTAGGGGCCTTGTATTAATAAAGACCTTGCTAATAAAAATGTGGAGTGTGAGGTGGGGTAATGTGATTAAGAACATGGACTTGGTTGGGGGATGAGGTAGGGCTTAGATATGAATTCCAGCCTCACCCCTTACCACCTCTATGACCCTTGGGCAAGTTACTGAACTTCATTGTACCTCAGTTTCCCCATCTGTAAAATGGGAACGATGGTAGCACCGATCTCACAAGTGGTTGTAAAGATTAAATGAGCCGATTTCCTAAAACGTTCAGAATAGTACCCTGTGCATGGCAAGTAGTATGTGAGCATTTGTTGCTGCAACTGTGCTCCTGCTATTGTTAGCAGTAAATAAGTCACAGTATCTTCAGTGCCCAGTGTGACACTGCGGCGCATTTGTTAAACTGAACCACAGGGAAGAGCGCTGGACTTTTCTCTCTGGCAAATGTGACAGCTGTAATAAATGTCTCCTCTGCCCAGCCTTGTCTACTTGGAGTGTAAAGCAAGGTCCCAGCCATCTCCCTTCTGAGCACTGGGGTCCTCCTTGCTCCCACTGCTCCAGCCTGTGCATATGCAGGACCAAGCATAGAAGGAAGGGGTGGTGTTACAGAAATGGGTCCACTAACTGGACTGAGGTGGGTGGGCTTGAATGGGGCTTTGAAGATGTTGAGAGCTGTGTGTTTTGGGCCAGAAAAGCATTGTCCTGTGACTGCGGGAGGGTGAAGGCGAAGCGAGCTGGCGTGTCTGAGGGAGTGTGATGAGATGACATGCCTGCCGCGGGGGTGGGGGTGGGGGTGGGGATGGGGGTGGGCTCCAGGTGGATGGTGCTGAGGTCTCCTGTCACTGGATGTCGAGCTGGGGGCCATGGCTGGGGCTCCGCCTTCTGCAGCCCCATCAGGGCCAAGGCCTTCCCTGTCGGTGCCTCTTCCACCCGCTCGCTGCAGTTGGGCGCTGGGGTGTGTTCAGAAGAACACTCGCTCTCCCAGTCAGGGAGTCAGCATGTTCTCTCTAACCTAACCATTTCTCCTGTGTCTAGGGAGAGCCCGCTGTTAAAAAGGCCCGGTCAAACCCTCAGGTGTACATGGACATCAAGATCGGGAACAAGCCCGCCGGCCGCATCCAGGTGCTCCTGCGTTCAGACGTCGTTCCCATGACCGCAGGTGAGCAGGACTGCGGTCAGGGTGGCTGCGAGCTGGTGGCTGAGCATCGCGCCTTCCCAAGGTTCTCAGTGCCTCACTTCTTGTGTCCTTGACATTGTTTTTGATCTGAGTTGATTTGCGGCATCTTAGGTCCTGGGATCTATTAATAGGTGAGTCAGAGAAGGCATTTTTGAAGCTTTAGAAGTGCTGGTTTACCAGTTTTTAATAATAGTTTTTTCTTTAATACAAGTAAATGTGTATTCATGGTTTTTTTTAAAAAAAGTACACACATATAAATATATTACAACACTATTGAAGGCAGTAAGTTGAAAAGCTGCGTCTTTCTTCTCCACATCTAGTCCTACTCTTCAGAAATAACTAGTTAACTAACAGTTTCTTGAGTATTTTTTCATTTGTAAATATTGACTTGTATTTATTCTTCTTTTCATCAGAATTTTATTTTATAGACGTATAGTTTAGAATGTTAATGTCACAAAGCTTGTTTTGAAAAACAGCATTGTTCCCATGCTGTCCTCCTGTCGTGATGCTGTGTCCCCCCCCCCCACTGATTTGCTGCTTCTAGAGGCAGGTAATTCCAACTCCTAGCTGATTCTTTTGGTTTTTACCTCCATATTAGTAGATAATAGTTTTATGTTGCTACTTTCTGGTATTTTTTCATTTTAGACGTCTGTTGGCTTCCTACTTCAGAAGATAAGGAATTCACTTTTTAAGTCATCTTCCCTGCTCTACTTCATCTTCCTTACATTGTTACCATGATTTTAGTTAGGTCATAGGTTATTCTAAGCATCGTACTGTGATAACTTTCTCTCATAGATAGCACTTTGTTTTCCCTGGAATTCATTGTCTTGTTTTCACATTTGCTTAGGCTTCTGTGCACATATTCCTGAATCTCTTCCAGATTCTCCTACTTATATAAGTCTCTCATCATCTTCAAACACATCAGATATTCTGCCAGTTTCACTTGTTCCTTCTTGGAGCTTTCTGACCTCCCCCGGCCTGGACCAGTTGCTTTCCAGGCCCACTGCATGGCTATTGTCGTGGGATCTCCTATTTTCATTTCTTTTGTTGGAACCCCTATTGTCTTTTTTGGTCTATCCCCTTGTTTTGGTAGAAGACATACTTCTGTAGCTTCTGGAGAAAAGAGCTTGGAGGGTAAGTTTTTTGAGACTGATGTGTGAAAATAATCTACTTTCCCACTTGATAGTTTGGATGTAGAATTGTAGAGAATCCTAATGTCGTTCTGATTCTTGGTCCTTTATACAAAACCTTTTTAAAATTTTCTGTGTAGAACTGA
Organism: Hippopotamus amphibius kiboko; assembly: GCF_030028045.1. Taxonomy (NCBI): domain Eukaryota; kingdom Metazoa; phylum Chordata; class Mammalia; order Artiodactyla; family Hippopotamidae; genus Hippopotamus; species Hippopotamus amphibius. Next base: position 31,785,574 of record NC_080186.1, read on the forward strand.
GCTGTTCAGTGTGGTAGCCACTAGATACATGTGACTATTTGTTTAAAGTAATTCAAGTTACATAAAATTAAAATTCACTTCCTCAGTTACACTATCCAGATGCTTAATAGCTGTTAGATAACACTGGCCCAGAGGCTTGGAGGGTCTCTTTGTCCTGCGTTCTGAAACAGTGTGCCTTTGGAGTAGATCTCCTTCTATTCGTCATGCTGGATATTTGATGGGCCCTATTGTGTTTGTTTTGTCTTGCTGCTGTAACAAATTATCACAGACTTAGTAGCTTACAAGAACATAAATTTATTATCGTAACTGTTATGAAGGCCAGAAGTCCAACACAGGTCTCGCCAGGCTAAAATGAAGATGGTGGCTAGGTTGCTGCGTTTCTTACTGGAAGCTCTAGGGGTGGATCTGTTTCTGGAGACAGTGAGGTTGTTGGCAGAGTTCAGTTTCCTGCATCTGTTGACCAAAGTATCCACTTCTTTGCTGGCTGCCAACTGCGGGCTGTTCCCAGCGTCTAGACACGTGTGGCCCCCTTCATTTATCACCACAGCCACCAGTGGTAGATCCAGTCCCTCTCATGTTTTGCATCTCTCCTTCCTCTTCTTCCATCCACTGCTAACTCTCTTTCTGCCTTCAGCTGGGAAAGGTTGTGATTGTATTAGGCCAACCTGGATAATCTCAATGCCCATAAGCTTAACCACTTCTGCAAAGTACCTTTTGCTGTGTACAGCATAACATAGTCTCAGGCTCCAGGGACTGGAACATAGACATCTTTTTTCCCACATACCACACCTGTGAATGAGGACAGTCCTATCTTTTGGTTTGGGAAAATTTCCTTGAATTATTTCTTTGCTTTTGTCCCTTCTGATTTCTCTCTTCTCTCCTTCTGGAACCTTTCTACATGTTCTTTTTCATAGCATCCTGTGCTTATTTCATGCATGTAGTGTCATCTTGGGAGATTACTGAAGTTTCTTTTTCGTATACAGCTTATGTTTCAAATTACTTTTTTCTGGGGTTTTTTATTTTGTTTAGTTGTGTTATGTTTGTTATTGGTCTGTTTGTTTGTTTTGGTCTTTGCTTTTCACTTCAGATGCCTTCCTTATATATAAGACTAGGGCCCTAAAAATCTGCTTGGGAACTCCCTGGATATTGGTAAGGCTTGCTGACTAAGGCTTCCATTACAAGGTGATTCTCTCTCTCTCTCTCTCTCTCTTGCTGACTAAGGCTTCCACTACAAGGTGATTCTCCCTCTCCCTCTCTCTCTCTGTTGGACCCTGGATGTCAGTATCCCTGAGTTATAGTCTGTTGGACAAAGCAGAGTCCACAGAGAAGACTCTAACCTCTTATTAGTGGACCTGTTTCTAGCTGTTTGCCATCATGGTGGGGGAGATGGGAACAGTATGTAAACTTCACTTCATCTCCGTTTGTCATTACGGTATCTCAACCCTCGGCTATGTGTAGTGCATCTCAGACAGAGACCCTCTGCTTTAACCTACCAGAGGGTAGACCTCTAGCCGGTGGCCAGGGCCAGGGAAAGGAGAGGATCGGGGGCTAGCTACTTTTTTAAATAGGCTTTCAACCAGACTTACTATTTTTAGAGCCATCTTCATTCTTGTCTCTGAGCTTTTGGCATTTCTTTCTTTTTTTTTTTTTTAATAAATAAATTTATGTATTTATTTATTTATTTTTATTATTATACTTTTCTTTGTGTTGGGTCTTCGTTGCTGCTCGTGGGTTTTTCTCTCGTTGCAGCGAGTGGGAACTACTCTCTGTTGCGGTACATGGGCTTCTCAGTGCGGTGGCTTCTCTTGTTGTGGAGCACAGGCTCTAGGCGCACGGGCTTCAGTAGTTGTGGCATGCAGACTCAGTAGTTGTGGCTTGCAAGCTCTAGAGTGCAGGCTCAGTAGTTGTGGTGCAGAGGCTTAGTTGGTCTGCGGCATGTGGGATCTTCCTGGAGCAGGGCTTGAACCCGTGTCCCCTGCATTGACAGGCGGATTCTTAACCACTGTACCGCCAGGGAAGCCCGCTTTTGGCATTTCTGTGGCATAAATCGAATTGTTTCTTGGGTTTACCAGCTTAAGCTTCAGGTTCGTTAGGTCTGCTATATCAGTTATGGCTCATCTGTTTGTCTTCTAAGCTTCAGAGATTTTTGTTACTGTTGCTCCTTTTGTTGCTGTTGCTTCTCTTGCTCCTTTTTTTTTTTTCCTGGTTATTTTATCCGTTTTTTAAGCATACAATTTACTGGCATTAATTGCATGCACAGTGTTGTACAACTATCACCACTATCTCTTTTCAAAACTTTTTCACCACTCCAAACAGAAACTCAGTACTCATTAAACAGTAACTCCCCATTCACCCCTCCCCTGAGCCCCTGGTAACGTCTAATCTACTTTCTGTCTCTCTGAATTTGCTATTCTAGACATTTCCTATAAATGGAATCGTATAACAGTTGTCCTCTTGTGTCTGGCTTATTTCACTTAGCGTCCTGTTTTCAGGGGTTGTCTGTGTATCAGTGTTTCATTCATTTTTATGGCTAGATAATTTCCCATTGTCTGGATAGTCCACATTTTGTTTATCCATCATGTGCGGATGGACATTTGAGCATTGTTTCTACTTTGCGGTTATTGTGAGTAATGCTGCTGTGAACATTCGTGTACAAGTTTGTGTTTAAATCCCTGTTTTCAGTTATTTTGAGTACCTACCTAAGAATGGGAATGCTGGGTCATACGGTAATTCTAGTTTGACTTTTTGAGGAACCGCCAAACTGTTCTCTACACTGGCTGCACCATTTTACATTCCCACCAACAATATATAAGGGTTCTAATTTCTCCACATCCTCCCTAAACTTGCTTTCTGTTTATTATAGCCATCCTAGTAGATGCGAAGTAGGATCTCATTGTGGTTTTGATTTGCATTTCCTTAATGACTAATGATGTAGAGCATCTTTTCATGTGTTTAGGGGCAGGGGCTGTTAATGTATCTTCTTTGGAGAAATGTCTCCTCAAGTCTTTTGCCTATTTATTTACTAGGTTGTTGTCGTTTTGTTGTTGAGTTGTAGGATTTCATTATATATTTTGGATATTAAACTCTTAAGAGATATGATGTGCAAATATTTTCTCCCATTTCTTGAGTTGCATTTTTACTTTGTTGAGCGTGTCCTTTGATGCACAAAAGCTTTTTCATTTTCATGAAGTCTAACTTGCTTATTTTTTGTTTTGTTACGTATACTTTTGGTGTCACAATTATGAAACTGTTGCCAAATCCAAAGTCACAAAGAGTTGCCTGTGTTTTTTTCTAAGATCCTGTTTGGTTTTCTTTTTAAAAATTGCTTTATCGCCAGTTTAGTGTGGAGCAGAGCTAGAATGCATGTGTTCACTCCTCCTCCTTTAACCAGAATCCCTTCTAGTCCTTCAAGATGTCAGTATCTCAGAGGTTTATAATGAGCATGTCATGTTTTGAAATGAAAATATGAACACTAAACGAATATAACATAGTTTTTCAGAGTCTAGTTAGAGGTTTCATTGGTTTGTTTTTTAACCTGGCCACCTTTTCCTTTCTCGACCCCAGAGAATTTCCGCTGCCTGTGCACCCACGAGAAGGGCTTTGGGTTCAAGGGCAGCAGCTTCCACCGCATCATCCCCCAGTTTATGTGCCAGGGCGGCGATTTCACCAACCACAACGGCACCGGGGGCAAGTCCATCTATGGGAAGAAGTTTGACGATGAAAACTTTATCCTCAAACACACGGGACCAGGTGGGACCTGATCGGTGGGTGGTGATTGGTGGGTCGGGCCGGGGAGGATGGCTGCACAGGGGGAGAGACAGGCTGTGGTTCTGGCTGAGGGGTCGGGGGTCTGGAGGACACCCACCCGGTGAACAGAGGAGAGGCATTCAGCCTGGCAAAGCAGAGTGAGCTTGTTTCCATTCATGTACTGCCTGTCCCCCCCACCGTGGCCACACTCCCTGTTGACCTAGCTTAGATTCTGTGGTCAGCCAGTATAAGCCCTCTTCTTCCCTCAACCCCACTGCCCGCCTCACTCTGTCAGACTCACCCAGTAAAAAATTTCAGTGGTTGGTCCCCAAGCAACTAGAAAAAACACAGAACTGTACTGAAATTTATGACCGAAGTTCTGCAGGAAGCCCTCAGCAGCCGTACTGGATAGAGCTCCCTAGTTGACACTCAGCCCTGGTCAGAGGTGCCAGTTCCATCCCTTCCTTCACTCTCGAAGCCTCCACATCACCCTGTGCCTCAGCTGATGCTTGGCCCCCTGCATCTGTCCGCACATGCCCGCTCCGACTTCCCGCTGAGTACAGGGGCCAGGCAGCTCCCCTCTGCTCATGGCCTGGACCCTGCTCCTCTCCCCTATTTCGGAGCCTGGCTTCTGCAGTTGTGCCCCCACTGCCTTGTGTAATGCATTTCCTCTGCTCTGCTAGATCAGCCCATCAGCACAGAAGCACGTGGTGTCAACCTTTTAAAAATATTCTTCGACGCATGTCCCCCTTCAGCTGTCACCCATGCCTCTGGTCCCCTTTTTAAGCAAAACTTCTTGAAAAAGTTATGTGGACTCCCAGTCCTCCGTTCTCTCTGTCCCCCTCTAGACAGACTCCTAGCACCACCTGTCTACTGAAACCACTCTTCTCAAAGACGCCAGCAGCCTCCATCCTGCCAATAGTCAGTTCCTGGTCCTCATCCCATTTACCCTCCTGGCAGCATCTACACTCCTCCCGCTACCACCAGATGGCCCGAGGGCCGGGAGCAGGGTGGAGGGAGCCGACGTGGCCATTCTCTCCCCCAGGCCTGCTCTCCATGGCCAACTCTGGCCCAAACACCAACGGCTCCCAGTTCTTCCTGACGTGTGACAAGACGGATTGGCTGGATGGCAAGCACGTGGTGTTTGGGGAGGTCACAGAAGGCCTGGACGTCTTGCGGCAGATTGAGGTGGGCAGCCGCCTGGGCCCCTGGTGCACAGCCATGTGGGAGAGGAGGAGCGGGGCTCCGGGGCCGGAGAGAGGCCACGCGGCTGCTGCTGGGGTGGGGGTGGGCAGGGGTGGGTATCCCTGAGCCGCCCTTTAATCTCCACCCTCCCTCCCTCCGATTCCTCCTCTTCTGTTCTGTCCGCAAAGGCCCAGGGCAGCAAGGACGGGAAGCCCAAGCAGAAGGTGATCATCTCTGACTGTGGGGAGTACGTGTGAGAGGCGGAGCTGTCAGCCCGGGAACCGGCACCTGAGGTGTCCCGTTTGCCACAAGCAGGGCTTTGTGTCCTGGCCCTTCCTCGGGGTCAGCGTGGGGGCAGCTCCTCTGCAGGCACAGCCTAGGCCTCCTCCGGCTCTTCCCCAGGTGTGGCTGTGGGCCCACCTGCCGCCCTCCCCACCTTGGACGGCTGTGCGTGGCCTTTCCAAGCCTCGGCTGCCGGGGCCTCTCCTAGGCCCAGTGTGACGCCTAGACATTTTCTTCTGGTAAAATAAATCCTAGTTTTTGTACTGCTGCCTCCAGCTAGTTCCTGGGAGTTGTCAGAGGTCGCATCTAAAGCTAAACTGTCCCTCGAGACAGGTTGGTGAAGGAATAGGGTATAGCGTCTTCCCACAGCTTTTCTTTCTTCCCTTGGGCAATTCCCTGAGGTGCCAGGTAATGCGTCTTCAAGCCAGATTCCTTTGTCAGACCATTGTCAAACCATGGGAATCAAAGACAGTGAAAAATTTCCTGTCTTCAGTGCCTCCACTCCTGAATCATGCTGCCGGTATCATAGCCAGTGGGTGTACTACTCAGTCTCCATGATTCATCTGCTTATTTGCTTACTTTCATTCTACAGATTTTTAAAATGATCTATTACTACTCAAAGTGCCTTCTCCATGCCAGGTACTATACCTATTTGTCAGGAGACAAGAGGTCAGCAGACCCCGTGGGTCTAATCCAGTCCGCTACCTGTTTTTGTGACTAAAGTTTTCTTGGAACACAGCCACACCCATTTGTTTACATATTGTCTGTGGCTGCTTCCTCACTGCAGTGGCCGAGTTGAGTAACTGGTGACAGGTACTATATGGTCCCTGTATGAGTTCTCCAGAGAAACAGAACCAATAGGGTGTGTGTATGAACATAGAGAAAGAGGTTTATTTTATGGAATTGGCCCTACAGTTGTGGGGGCTGAGACGTCCGATGGCTGCAGGGCAGGCCAGCAGGCTGGAGCCCCAGGGAATAGTTGATGTTGAAGCTTGAGTCCAAAGGCCGTCTGGAGGCAGATTTCCTCTTCCCTCAGGTGACCCCAGTCTTTCTTTCTTAAAACCTTCAATTCATTGGATGAGACCCACCCACATTATGGGGGGGAGTGGGGGGCGGAGGTCATCTGCTTTACTCCACGTCTACTGATTTAAACGTCAGTCACCTCTGACAAATACCTTCACAGCAACATCTGTACTGGTGTTTGGCTAAAAAGTGGATACCATGGCCTAGCTATAGACACAGAACTAACCAACACTGTCCCAAAGCCTAAAATATTTACTATCTGAGCCTAAGCAGAAAGCTTGCTGGCTGTTGATGAGACAGGCGTTCTCCCCCATGCTGAGCTCATGGTCTGGTTCCTGTGAGCAGCCACTGCCTGGAGCTCAGGTCGGGCTGGCTTCTGTCTGCTCCCCCTCCACGGACTGGTCAGCCAGGTGGCTTTAAAGAAGTCCTGACCTGCTGAAGGCTCTCAGCAAGGACTGAGCCCTGTAGCCAGTAGATCCCTCCCTGTGGGGTGGGTTACTCAGACCAGTCAGAGTCTACTGGGCTGGCCCTGGTGACCCCAGGACAGCTCCTGCTGAGGGATGATGGTGCTCTGGCTCCGCCTCTGGCTCCCATGTGCCAAATGGACTCCCGGCCCTTGGATGAGCTCCCCTTGCTGCAGTTGGCCAGGTTTCTGTCTCCTGCCTCCGATGTACCACATAGTTACCCCTGATCCTTATGGAGCTGCCAAAAAGACCCCCTACCTCAAGGCCCAGGTGCCCCCTCTGAGTACAGACGGGCCGTCACAGGTCAGTCACAGCGCTGGAGCAGGCTTTGGGGAAGCAGGATGATGGCAGTGACTTTGGGCTTTTGTAAGAACAAGAAAGGATATGTATGAAGAGCTTCGCACGGCCAGCCCCCCAAGAGGACCAGCTCCTGTGACGATGACCGTGTTGCTTTCTGCTCTGCCCTGATAGTCTAGGGAGGCTGAGACCAGCCAGCAGGTTGAGAAGCTCAGTGGGTTTGGAGCCACAGTGGCCTTCCCAGTGCCCCTCTGGGTGTCCACAGGTGTTACCTCACTGTTTCCACACCAGAACCTTGTACAGTGGTCAACCAAGGCTCAGGTGACATGAGTGTTCGGGTCACCCAGGACAGTGTGGCAGAGCTGGGGTTGGAAGCTTAGCCGTCTCCCCGCCAGTCGTAATGGAGTCCTGGGGGTTTCCTGAGCTCTAGCTGCAGTCTACAGCAGGCCTGTGGGGAGACAGAGTCGTGGTCCCCATGGTTGGTCTGGGCCTCTGTAGGGAGATGGGAAATAGGGCCCTACTCTGCCAGGCAGGAGGGCGAGAGTCTGGGAAACAGCAGCCTGGCCACCTCACTCAGCCCGTCACAGCACAGCACTGACCCCTTGTTGCTCAGGAGGGCTCTGGCCTGTGGGAAGTGGACCTGGGGTGCTGTGGGGCCTTTGCTGCAGGCTGAAGGTCAAAGCGGCCTTCCTGGGACTGCCTGGCCTCCTTGTCCATGTTCCTGTTGCTCTGTTGCTCCAGCACCAGGACTCAGAACATGGGGCTCAGCTTTACCCATGTGTTCCCTCAGTAGCTTCTCCAGGGCCAGGCCCCATCTGTGCTGGCCCTGTGACGGCTACACAGAAGAACAGATGCGGGGTTGTGGCCCTGGGACCAGTCCTGTGACTGCTGGACTTTCTCACAGCATGTCTGCTCCAGATGCTCCCAGCACAAGAAAGAGGTTGTGGGACCTACTTTTTAGTGGTGAAAACTGAGTCTTACAGAGTTCAGATGATGGAAAACTAGAAAGCCATATTTTCAAAAAATATTTATTAACAGGAAAAATTACACCATATAATTAAGTGGGGAAAGCACATCTAAACCAGTTTTGTATAAAATAGTTTGATCCCAATTTTGTACAAATACCTATCTGTAATATGTAAACATCTACATTTTATATGTATTCTAAGAAGCCTAGAAATAAATTCAACAAAATATTTCTAGAGTGTTTTTCTGACTTACAGGATTATGGTGATTTGAATTGTATTTTTTTTGTTTTTTCCAAACTTTCCTCCAAACTTTCCTCCTGCATTACTTTTGTAATAAATGAAAAGCACATTTTTTTAAAAAGTGGGTCAAGTGCTTGCAAAAGAACTCCCCATAAGGGGTAACACTCGAGATGGACAACCGCTGTTTAAACTTGCCAAAAGGGCCACTGGGATCCCTGTGTCTCTGGGAACACAGAGCACAGTGTCACAGCTCTGGCCACTGCCGGCATAACCGGGCAGTTGCCCCAGGCCTTTAAAACAGGTGAGAACACACGTCCTGCCCTCAACGGGTTGCGGTGGGAAAAGCACAGCTCTGAAATAAAACACCACAGAATACGTTCTGGGAGAAGGAAAGGTTTAGTGGACAAGCATGGAAGGGGCTCAAAACTAGCAAATTCATTTGTACCAGTTGTTAAGCATTTATATGCCAGACATTGTCCTAAATGTTTGTGTCCATATATGATCTTTTTAATAGCTTGGAAGGAAAGAGCCAACATTCTGCTCTACAAAGGAAGAAGGACCAGGATTCAAATCCATTTGGCTCCAAAAATCTGTGCTCTTGCTGTGCTGCCACTTTTCCTGTTTCTTAGGGATTTTTCCAAAACATGTTACTACCCTACCTTAGTTTGAAGACAGTGAAGCTGACATTATGATAACTTGGTTTTGAGGCCGGGATTGCACTGCAGATACCAAAACTGTTGTGCATTTCTCCTTAGCCTTTTTCCCACGTGTCCTCCCTGCTTATCAACTGTCATTGATTTCTCATTGCTGTCAGTGGGTCTGAACTGACCACCCTTATTTATCCTTCTAGTCTGGCCAGGTAAACAAGCCAGGCCCTGAGTAAGAGTACTGCAGCTGCACTGCTTGGCTCAGCAAACATAACTCTTGGAATAAAATACATGGGCTTTGTGTCCATTCACAACTGTTGCACTGCTCAGGGCTTCTCCTGTTTGCTTTCATTTGGTAACTGGATGGCAAAAGTTGCTGGAAGTCTGATGGCCAGGTACACAAGCAATAACTTACTGTTTTTCAATTGTCCTGCATGAAAAAGGAGGATTGCAACTCCATTCCTGCTGTGCACAGCTTGATTGATAGGTGAGGTGTACTCCACATCTACCAACCTTTGGATAATATGACAGACATTCCTAGTGTACCCCTAACCAAGCCAATCATTGGCTGGGCCTAAAAATACCAAATTAAAAAATTAGTTGTCAATTCTTCCATTTTAATGGTAGTCATTGATAAGACTACCATTAAGACCACCATTTTCTTCAGTAATTTATAGATGGTGAGCTAACGTGTTTTGACTTTTCCACTTCTGCAATAAAAAAGAAAATTGAAATTCTGAAAATTATAAATAAAAATTTTCAAGCAAAAAAAAGTAGTTGTCAAAATAATTGGCTAATTTAAGACTTATAATTACCTAAGAGACAATCCTTGATATTGGGAAGAGAGAACTGTTAGATAAGTACTAGAATAACAAACAAGTTCCATGTTATGTGCCAGCTTTCATTCGTGATGGCCACCTGAGCTCCACGGTCAGGGTTACCAGGCTGCCTCTGGGCTCAGTGTGAGACAGGGTTGGCAGACACACATTCCCTGGCTGAAGGCCCTTTCCAGATCAAGAAGTCCATGCTTCATGTTACAGATGGGAAATGAGGCCCAGAGGAGGAAGCCACCAAGTCATGTCCCCTAACATGTAGGCCTGAGCTCAGATCACTGAACTGATGGGGAGCTCACCACTTTCCAGTCTCTTGTGTCCATGCGGAGGGTCTCTTCCCATACACTGGCTCCCAGAGTCCCTCCCGGGCCCAGGCGGAGGGGCTGCTGTCCCGCAGCAAGGCCCCAGCCTCCGCCTGCTGCCAGACGTGTGCTCCTGGAGCCCCTCCTCAGGGCGCAGAGGGAATTCCAGGGATGCACGTCCTGGGCTGTGCCTGTGGGTAGGGGCGGGCCCAGGATCTGCTTTTAATGACACAGTATTTCAGGGTTCAGGCAGCTGGACTCTGTCTGCTCCACCAGGTAAATTACAGGCTTACCAAGTCAGAAATCAAATAAACACTCCAACTGCCAGTGGCCGCTCCAAGGAGCACAGTGGTTTCCGGGAACCTCCCTACCCAGCTCAGCCAAATTGCCACCTGTCCCTCCCCTGGGACAGGGGCCTTTTCTTTGGCTCACAGGCTTCAAGAAACAGGCCGGGACTCCTGGGCACATGGGGTGACACAGACTTGGTTGACCAGCCTTTTTCTGACAACCTCTGGACACAGGCAGCTGCTGACAAGTCTTGCCCTCGCTCCACGCCTGACCACAGGCCGCCCGGTGTCCCAGAGCACTGAGTGCAGTGGATCGCTCCTTAGCAGGAGATGGCAGTTTTCATTTCACATGCCAAGTCCAATCTGTTGGTGGTGGCCACATGGAGTTCTGTGCTGGTCATTTTGAATTTCTTTGAAAGAAAATATTATCAAGGTTGATTACTGATGACTGTTGTGCAGAAGGTTAAGGGAAACTATGTCACCCATGCTGGGCATTGTCATCCTGGGCAACCTGATGTATCCACCATACTTGGCTCAGCAAAAAGATAACTTTTCCACAGAGCTGAACTACTGATGGGTTCAACTTGGTGGCAGACAGATGGGGTCAGTAAAGCCCCCAAGATTTTTTGTTTCCCCAAAGTGTCCATGTACTGTACACCTTCCCCAGACAGCTGTGGCAGGTCAAGGGAGGAAGACAGGAAATATAAATGCCATAGGCCTTTGGCCCTAAATCATGCTGTTCATTTAGCTCTTTCTGGAGGTGACCCACATGCCTCCCTGTGGCCAGCAGTTTCAGATCCACCAATATAGCACACCAAGGGCAACTCTGCACTCTAACAGAAGTGCCCAGAAATGCCCAGTTTTCCAGGGCAGGCAACTGGAGAGGGACCAGGACCTGTCTACACATCCCCAAACCCTGTCACGGGCAGTGAAGGGCCTGGGATGGCCATCCTGGGCTCCAGGTGCCTCTGAGTTCATCCCACATCCTTCCACACCTGGGCCAGCAATGGGCAAGGGCAGGTGCTCAGACGGGACGCTGCGCCAACCCCAAAGACGGTGAGCACGCACCTCTGGGGAGGGGTCTGCGGTAGAACCCTGCTTGAAGACAGACCACCAGCCCAGAGTTCCACCACCACCTCAGGCTCGGGAGGGTGCAGAGGGTTCTGGAAAGGACCAGCTCCTGGCAGGAGGTGGGCAGGGCAGGGGGGCCCTCGCTGCCGCCCCGCCTGAGCTGCGACGGCCTCCGGGCTAACCCCACCGCACCCCACCCCGCGCAGGGCTGACCTGAGCCGGCGGGGGCGGCGCGGCCGGCGGGGCGGGGCCTCAGTGGCAGCCGCAGGCCCGGACCACCATGTTGCGGTGCTTGCGCAGGATGACGTTGTTGCTGCTGTCGTAGTAGAGCACGGAGGTGGCGCTCAGCTTGGTGGGCGCGCAGCACGCCTTGGGGACGGCGTCCGGCTTCATCAGGTGCGCCTGGTGGGGAGGGGGCGGCGGGCGGAGGCGTGAGAACCGCGGGCGCCTGCCGGGACCCCCGTCGCCGCCGCCCGGGCTCCGTCTCCCCCCGCAGCCGGGCAGGCGCTGGCGCGGGCGCTGCCCCGGCCCCGCCCCCCTTCCCCGGCCCGGGCGCCCGCCGGCTCCGGCCACGGCCCCGCCCTCCGAGGGGACGCGCCCGGCCCCGGGGGTCCCGGCGCGTGCGCCCGCCCCTGCGTGCGCTCCCGCAGCCCCGCGCCCGGGGCCCCGCGGCTCCTCGCTCGTCCCTGCGCTGCGGCGACGCCCCCGATCGCGCCGCGTCCCGGGCGCTGCTTCCCGTCCGTCCGCCCCTCCGGACTGAGAGCCGGCGAGGGTCCCCGGGACACCTGGCAACGCCCAGCCTTCCAGGCTCACCCCTGGGGGCAACGACACTGTTGTTTCTCAGAGCACCTCCACGCCTCGGAACAACTTCTAGGCAGGGACTGTTCTGGGCGGATGACCACCGAGGGCACAGGGGCCGCGGCACCTGCCCAGTCGCACGGCTGACCCGGCGGGGACCCTGCTGCCCTGCTCCAAACAGCGCTACCCCCAAAACACCCCGCCTGAGTGAGCTGGTGCAGCCTCTGCAAAAATATTTATCCGCGGACTCGGCAGGATGTGCTGCCGTCCATACTGGACTCCTCATTGGGGCCCCACACGGCGGCCCTGCGAGGCAGCCCCCCAGCCTGTCAGGGGCCGGAGGGAAAAAGGCACCTGCTTCTACCCCTGGGGACCTGCCAGCCTTCACTGAGGCCGCTGAGCAGGACGTGGATGGAGCTGTCTGTTGGGGGGCCCTGTCTGGCAGCCTGGCCCCTGGTCCCCAGCGCCCAGCCTAGTCCCGGGAGGCCCAGCTCTGAGCCAGCCTGCTGCCAGGACCGGCAGCTGGGCACGGGGCTGACTTGGGGCCCAGAGGCTCTCTGAGGCCCCCGGGGGAAGGCGAGGCCTCTGTGGGGGATGTCCAGCCAGATTGGGCTGTAGGGGCGCTGCTCCCCAACTTCCCAGCCTCCACATGGGGAGGCTGGGCTTGGCTTTCATAGGCCCACGGGAAAGGAACCAGGCAGCACTGCCCATCTGCGCCGGCTGTGGGGCTCTAAGTGGCTAGAAACCCGGGAGGGCCTTTCCTGGGTCGGGACCCTGGAGAGAGGAGTTGGCACCACCGGGGCGCAACCATTCTAGACCCGTCCACCCTAGATCAGAGCTTCACCAGGTGAGTGACAAAGAGAGGATGGCCTTTTGTTCCATCTGCACCAAACAGATTGATCTGGAGTCTGATGTGCCATTCCATTCAGTGCGCTTTTAAGCCACAGGCGAGACCACAGCAGAGGTTCTGTTACTTATTGACTGTGCATCCTTGGGGAAAAATCATGCCTCTGTGGGCCTGAGTTTTCTCCTCTGCCAAATGGGTATAATGGTAGTTTTCTCACTTCCAATACACATGTATCTCAGACACATGCCTTGTGCCAACCCTGTTCAGGTGGAGCACATAGAAATGTCCCAGACATGGTCCCTGCTCTCATCCTCAGTGGGGAGGGGGTCGGGGAGGGGAGGGGAAACAGGGGGGACATTCCAGTGGAGGAGCAGGACCCACAAGAGCAGTACCATGATCACAGCAGCCCTCCGAGCTCTGGGAGCATGAGCGCTGGAGACCGACCCTGGCTGGGAAGGACCCAGAGGCGAGGCTGCAGGGCAAGCAGGAGCTGGCCTGGCCCGGGGTGGACAAGGAGGCCCAGGGAAAAGGCAGGGAGGTGAGGGCACTGGGACGTGGGCTGCGGGGATGTCAGGGAGGTGGGCATGGTGGCCAGGGAGGGGCCCTGCGTCGCAGGCCAAGGGCTCAGACTTCCTCCCAGGGATAAGGGATGTGATGAGGAGCTTCTTGGCCATGAACTAGGTGGTCAGATTTGTGCTTTAGTGCCGCTCCCTGGCTGCTGCATGGGGAACACAGGGGGTGAGCCTGGAGGGAGCTGCTTCCTCCTCTGGAGCCCCCGGACACTCCAACCCCCATCCGCCCCCTCCCCTCCCAACGAGGCTCCTCATCCTGCCCGGGGCTCTCCACGGAGGAGCCCGGTCCTCGTCCACCTCCTGACTCCACAGTCTCCCCAGAGAATCTCACCTGCTCTCAGGACTCAGAGACCACGTGTGACGACGTCTCTCAAATTCAGAGACTCCAGACTTACATCCATCACCCTCCCCACTTCCCACGTGGGGTCTAGCAGGGCCTCACACGAGTGGGGGCCAAAGCAGAACCACTGATTTCCTCCAATCCCTCCTCCAATCCAGCGCCATCACTGGGCCCCCCACCCCGCCTCGTCCTAAGGAGCTGGCCCTCACCTGGAGGCCCTGGGCTCCTCCCCTCCTGCCTCTACTGTCCACGCTGCCTGGCCCACTTCTCACCCCACCGGCCACCTGGTCCTCCTGTAGGGACCACAGCAGTTCCTCATTCCTCCCTGTCTCCTCCACACTCCACCCTCCCTCCTACAGTCCATCCTCCCACAGCCGCCAGAGATACTTTCAGAGAGTAAGTTAGATCAGGTACTGCTTCTCTGAAACCCTGCACCAGCTTCTCAGTTTACCTGGGATTAAATCCATCACCTGCCACCTTTGAAGAGACCCCCAGGCCCTGTGTGAGAGGCCCTGCCCACCCTCAGCCTCGCCTCCCTCCATCCCCTTCCCCTCCACGCCAGCCTCCCTGTGGACCCTGAGCCCACCCAGCTCGCCCCAGGCTTCCCCTCCTCACGGGACCCATTGTCTTGGTTGTTCCTTTCTCGTGTTCACTGACCGTCTCCCCAGAGGGCAGCCACTGCCTTCATGACACCCAGCACAGAGCAAGCACTCCCTCCTGTTGACTGACAGCCCCAGGAGCTGAGGGGTGAGGCTCTGCAGAGCCAGGGGACCAGCCCTGGGAGGGGCAGTGCCGTCATCGCCCTGTGCCCCCGTCACAGGGGCTGAGAGAAGCCCACACGTGGCTCATCACCCTGAGCTTCTCCAAGGAAGGCGGCTCCCGGGGGTCCAGCAAGCCCATGTGACCACTGGGGAAGGAGGCATTTCCCTGGGCTGCAAGCTGCGTTCTTAACTCGTTTACTCTCCCGCTGGGGCATCACCTTGAGCAACCTCTAACTATAGTGTCCAGGGCAACATTCCAGAAAGATGCCTCAGCGCAAGAAACCACTGAAAACACTTAGCAATAAGCAGCAGCAACAATGGTTCTGTTAGAAACTTTTTCAGCACTTAAAGTTACCCCAGACGCCGGGGCGTCCCAAGCCATGAGATCTGTAGAAACACACAGAGCCGAGAGGGACCCAGGAGAAAGAGCCAACGGGAGAGGAACGGGAGGGGAAGGCAAAGGCGGAAGGGCACGGGCACCCGGCGACTCCCGCGCAAGGAGGGGGCAGACCCCACACGTGGGTCACCCACCCCCACCCCGAGGGCATGTGTCACACAGGAGGCTGAAAGCACCAGTGAACACGTGCCTGTCTGTGTTCCGGGCGCACAGGTAGCCAAGTGGGATGCCCGCCTATCACGCACGTGCTGTGCGTCTGGCCACCAGCAGGACGTGAACGTCCCCCATGTGCGCGTATGAATGTGTGCACACGAGTCAGCGAGAGTCTGCTGCACGTGGGTTCAGGTGCCCGGGACGGGGGGTGGGGGGCAGTGTGTATAGAGCGGCCACGTGGGGGCCAGTTTCTGTATGGCTGTGGGGTTTCACTGCGCGTGCACGCAGGAAGGTGTCCGTGCAGAGAAAGCTCCCTGACACAGCAGGGCTGCCATCACCTCCTGGCTGCACATGCCCCTCTCCCCCGCACACCCCTCCCCCAGGCATCCGGGCAGGAGGACGCGGTACTGACCAGGGACTGCAGGATGGCGTGGTTGGTGGCGTTCATGCAGGAGTCCAGCGGGAAGGAGCACTCCCCGTCACAGTAATAGGCTGAGTAGCCTTGGGGGGCGATGACCCAGTCCTGGGGGTGGGTAATGAGAGAAGGTGAGTCCCATCCACGTGCCCCTCCCCAGCCCCTCGGTCCAGCACCTGTCACAGCACGACTCACGGCTGCCCCTCACCCTCCCACAGCCGCAGGGCCCCTCCACCCACCCTGGGGCCCCTCCCAGGGCAGTGTCCTCCAGAGGCCTGACATCCTCCCGAAGACCCTCAGCAGACAGGGCTGGGCACGAGCTCCGTCCTCTTCACGCACCACTGACACTCAGCTTCGTCCTCCCCAGGCCGCCCCCAGTCACAGCAAAGGCCAGAGGCACCGCCCACCCTGGCCTCCGCTTTCCTGCTGCAGCTCTGACATTTTATGGCTGAGATTCACTCATTCAGTCTTCAGTTTCATGGTTTTTACCCAAAAGCACTTTTCACTTCAAAAAGCAACACATTCTCCCTTTAGAGAACTTGGAAAATGCAGAGGAAAATAAAACATAAGAACATCAAAGTCCCCCATGATTCTACCTCCTCTTGGACATACACTTGCCATCTTCAAGGTGGAGGTTGTCATTTAGGAAAGAAGGAAAGTCAGGAATTACCAGCCAGCCCAGGTCCTGGAAGCTGACATAGAGCTCGTGCCGACGGCACACCTGCCGGCCGTGGGAGCCATGGACGTCGTCTGCAGGGGACAGAAGGGGCAAGGTCTTTGCTGGGGTTCCTGCTCTGTGCAGCTACCACGGGGGGCTCCCAGGGCAGGGGACACCCTGATGGGCACATCTGTTGAATTCATGAGTGATGGGAAACTAACGCATTCATTCTCCTGAAGCCCATCCCTGCAGCTCTGCTGGGGCCGTGACCCGGCTCAGGAACCTTCAGTGGCTGCAGACGGCTCCCCACGGTCGCAGTCACCACACGCCCAGCCCAGCCTCCCCTGACCTTCAGCCTGTGGGCTCCCCGTGGTTCAATAAACAGCCCGGGACCCTCAGCTGGCCCCTCCTCCTTTCCCCCAGAGACACCCGACCTCATCCACCTCTCCAGCCACGCCCACTCCACAGGACAAGTGGCTCCCACTGAGGCCAAGCAAAGGCCAGCTCCCCATGAAGGAAAGGAGGGCACCAGGGGGCCCGGATCCCGAAGGGTCTCAGCCTGGTGGGGTGACCTTTGCACAGACCCCTGCAGGGCACCCGGGGCAGCACCGAGGGCCACCAGGAGACCCGGGCGGGGCCTGGTGAGCCAGGGAGGGCAGAGAAGGGACTCTGGGGCGGCAGGGGCAGCGAGGGCAGATGCTCAGAGCCCTGGAGACAGTGCCGTGGCCGGTCCCCAGGGTGTAGGGGCAAACGGGGTCCGGAAAGGTGGCTGGGGGGTGACCTTTGGCCTGACCCCACTGAGGCCAGGAGGGTTCTGTGCCCCCCGCCTGGGGTCCCCGACCTCACCGAAGATCCCCGGCAGCTTGTTCGGGGGCGGCAGCTCGTGGGTTCTTTTCGGCGGCCTTCTCTTCAGGGGCCTCACCGCCCGAGGGGCTCGGATGGGGCCGGGGCGCGCCCTGAAAAAGGTGACCACGAAAGGCTGTCTGGAGTGTGGCGCCTGTCGCCCCAGCAGACCGGCCAGGCCAGGATCAACGCTGCGCCCTGAGACGGAGAGAGCAGAGAGGGCGGCCACTTGAGGGCGAGGCCCTGCACGGGGACACAGCAGGGACCTGTCTGGGGGCGGGCCGGGAGCACAGAGGCTGAGGCCTCGGGGGACCCACGGGGCCTCGGTTTCCTCCTCTGAAGACCTGAGTCCCAAGTCCAGCCCAGCCCCCGGCGAGCAGGTCTGCAGGAGGTGGGGAGGGGCTCGCCAGCACAGGGTCAGGATTACTGATGGTCGAGGGCACTGCCAGCTGGGACAGCGCTTCACGGCTCTCAGTCAGGTCACGTGACGATCTCAGCTGGTCTTCACGGGGACACTGGGACCCATCATTTCACTGAGAAACATCAGAGCCCCTCAGTGACGGCCCAGAGTCCCACTGTTGGGGACTCTCAGAACCAGGGTTCCCACCTCCGTCTCGGGGCTCGGAGGCCCGAGTTCTACCTTCCTCCCCATGCTTTCTGGGGATCAGTGTAGGATTTATGACACCCGGCTGGTGGGAGCAGCTGCCAGGACGGTCTTGCTCTGCTGAGCACCGCCCAAGAGCAGGCCACTCACCATCTCCTGATGCCCCCAAAGGAGACCCTAGGCTCAGCAGGCGGAGACATTTACCCCAATCCCAGAGCCAGGTTCAAACACGTGCATCTAATTCCAAAGACCAAGTTCTTATCCATTCTTATCGATTTAAGTCCTTAACCACTGGGTTTGTGGTTTAAAAAGGAAGAAAGAGAGAAAAGGCTGTGGGCAGAGACATGATTGGGGCCTCGGCCTGGGAGTAGTGACGCTTGTAACAGTGGGATTTTCCCCACAGCCGCTGAAAGCCTGAGGATGCAGGAAAAACACACTGATTATCCCTGGAAAAGTCAACTCTGTACCATCTTCCTGTACCTCTTTGTATTTCCAATGACCTCTTGTTTTTAACTGTCAAAGTGATATAACAACAACTGTAAAGAAACTTAGAAAAAATATCACCCATTAAACCCTTCCCCCACAACATGTCATTTTTGTTTTTCGGGGGTATTTTCATATGTTAATTTAAATTGTGAGCATAACAAATAAGTCGGTATTTTTTCCCAATTTTTCCACATAAACATTTTCTTGGTTAACATTTCAAATGTATAAAATGCCTTTGAGAAGACACATCTTAATATTTAGGTATCAGTTCATCTTTAGACATTTAGCTTATTTCCTGGCTGTCATCATAAAGATGAGAATGTGACAGAACCTCATCACTTCCCTGCCCTGTGGAATTTTCTCGGAATAAACAACAGGCACAGGACCACAAGTTAAGTTTCCTAAAACACAGGGTGGAGCATCCCCTTCCATGCACATTTCACCACAATGTCGCAACCCTGGTGCACAGGCATGTACACACACACACATATATGTATGTATACACACACGTGTATGCACTGATACAGCAGATGTGCATATGTGCACATACTAAACATCTGTGTGCCACTATCGGGTCTCATGATCCCCCACTGCACACCTCAGGTCAAGGACATCACCTGCCCCATGCACGGCCCCGCTCAAAGGTCAGCCCTTACACAGCTTTGCTTTAGCCCAGAGTCCACTAAACAACTAATGGACTGGAGACTAACCTTGGACCTATGACATCATCTGCCACAAACATGCACTGGGCCCATCGAGGTGCCACTCAGGGATGACGCTGCTGAGACAGGAGCTGACGCGGAAGGGGCCCGGGGAGAAGCCGTGCGGGGAGTGTAGGTCATGGCAAGTCAGGGTCATGAGAAAGGGCAGGCCTGTGAGGATGTGGAGCCAGAGATGTACAGCAGCCCCGCCGCACAGGGAAAGGCCCTCGAGGGCACCAGGAGGAGGCCAGGGAGTGACAGGGGCAGGCGGGCGGCTGTCGTCCACACAGCACTGCAGTGGAGCTCCACACCGGGCAGACATGTGGGGCGGCCTTGGCCCAGCAACCTCCAGGCCTGTGTGTGCTGCCACCCTGTCCTGTGAGTCCCTGGAGAGCCCTGTCCTCCAAGGGGCCAGGGAGACCTTCGGTGCTCCCGAGGCTGTGTTCACTGTAGGCTTTTCTTTGTGCAACTATCTGGTCAAAGATTGTATTGGGGTTTCCTGGGCGCAGAGAGATTGGGTCTCAGGGCAGGCCCGGGGCGTCCAGGTGGCGGCCCCCAGGCTGCCTGGCTCTGGAAGGACCCTTTCCAGAAAGCAGAGGCAGGAACTTCAGGAGCCTCTGGGGCCCAGGGTCCCTGCCTCTAGACCTGACGTGTGAGGGTGCTGGCAGGCACGCTGCCCCCTTTGCAGGTGACGTGGGATGTGTGGCCACACTTCAAGATGGGGGCCACACTGTGCCTCCCCACCCCTGCAGGCCTGGATGAAGATGCTGCCCCTCTGGGCCAGGAAGCTCCCCAACACCTCCAGCCTCCGCCCATTATTGCGTCTGCCCCATCAGGGCCCAAATGTGATCATGGCTTCCTCGGGATGCAATCGTGGAAGGTTAAAGGAAGAAACACATGCTCTGGGACCAAGGTTCACTCTGTGGCTAGGTTTCCACCTGCTGCATGGGCCTGAGATTCGGGGAGACGACAAAAGCACACCCCGTGCTCTTTACGATGTCCTCCACTGTCAGGCCATCCCAGAGCTCGATTAGGGTCAGTCCTGTCTTCTTGTGCACATCAAACACGGCCTTCTCGGTGATGATTTGGTCCACACACTGCTTCCCAGTCAGCGGCATGGTGCATTTCTCCAGGATTTTGGGCTCGTTGGCCTTGGTGCGGTGCTCCATGGTGACCACCACGCTGGTCTTGGTACTGGACACCAGGTCCATCGCACCCCCCATTCCTTTCACCTTCTTGCCAGGTATCATCCAGTTAGCCAGGTCACCGTATTTGGAAACCTGCATGGCTCCCAGCAAGGTTAGCTCGATGTGTCCCCCTCGAATCATGGCAAATGATTCGTCGCTGGAGAAAAAACGGCCCCCAGGAAGAAGGGTGACTGCTTGCTTGCCTGCATTGATGAGATCTGCATCCACCTGCTCTTTTAATGGAAACGGACCCAAGCCCAAGATTCCATTTTCACTGTGAAGATGAACGGTTATATTGGGGCTGATGTAGTTGGGGGCCAGAAGAGGGATGCCTATGCTGAAATTGGCATACATGTCAGTCCTCAAATTCAAGAGCTGCCCGCTTGATGATCCGTGTCCTTATACTATCTGCAGACTTGCATATTTCATCATCCTTTCCGGAGCGTTAAACGCTCAATTCTTTTCTCGTAGTTTTTCCCCTGTAGAACACGATCCACATAAATGTTAGGAACATGGATGTCCTCTGGGACAAACGACCCCACGTCCACAATTTCTTCCACCTCCACCACTGAGATTCTCGCAGCTTTGCACATGGGCACGTTGAAGTTCCTGGCGCTGGCCCCAAAGATGACATTTCTGCCCGGTCGGCCTTCCACCCTTTCACCAAAGCAAAATCGGCGGTGATGGCGTGCTCCAGAAGGTAGCGCTGTCCGTGGAACTCCCTCACCTCCCTGGGTTGACTCAGGATGGCGATGTGGCCGTCGGGTAAGTACCTGATGGGTGCGCCTCCCTCCTGGACCAGGGTCCCGTGGGCCGTGGGGGTGTGGAAGGCGGGCATGCCGGCGCCCCCCGCGCGGATGCGCTCGGCCAGGGTGCCCTGGGGCGTGATCTCCAGCTCCAGCTCGCCTGCCAGGTACTGGTGCTCGCAGAGCGAGGTCTCCCCCAACTACGAGCAGACGATGCGGGTGATCTGCTTGGTCCCCAGTAAAAGGCCGAGCCCGAAGTTCTCCACCCCCGCGTTGCTGCTGACCACGGTCAAGTCCTTCACGCGGGTCTTGAGCCGCCCCCCATCAGGTTCTCCGGGATCCCGCAGAGTCCGAAGCCCCGACCATGATCCCCGCGCCGTCCAGGACGTCCCTCACGGCCTCCACGGCGTCCGCGTAGAACCTGGCGCGCGCGCGGGCGCTGATGGCGAAGCCGCACACACCGCCTGTCGCCAGCGCGGGCCGCGAGCGGCCGGCAGGGACCCGGCGCTCGCCGACGCCAGGGGCCGCAGGGCCGCCATCGTCCGCGGAGCTCCGGTTCGGGCTCCGGCTCCGGCGGGGACAGGCGGCGGCCGGCCGCGCCCCGCCCGCCCGTCACAGAGCAGGGGGCGCCCGGCGGTGTCGCGCCCGCCCGGCTGGTTCCCCGCCGCCCCCTCCGTCTCCGCGCTCCGAGGGCCCGAGGCGCCGAGCTTCGTGGGCCGCGAAGGCGGGAGGCGGGACCGGCCTGGACCGTCTGGCCGAAGGGAGGGACCCGGGGCCTGGCGCACGGAGGCCCCGAGGCGACGTCCCTCCAGGGACGCCTGGGCGCCGTCTCCTTCCCCCTCCATCGTCACCCTTCCTCCCAGGCGCGCTCCTCCGGCCCCCGCCACCCCACCCCCACCCCGCGAATCCACCTCCGTGTCAGCGGTTCCCACACCTGTGTCCCCAGCACTCACTGTCCGGAACGACATTTCCATGGATGTCAACCAGGGCCTCAACCGCATCCCTGCCCAAGGAGCTCTCTTGACCTCCTCCCTGACACCTGCTCCTCCTCTATTTTTCCCCAACCCGGGCGAAACCAAAGCAAAGTGAAGCCAAAGCTCTTCAGGAGACCCCGGCTCCACCCCATCCCCCGTGGTTCCTCCACGCACCCCCTGCCAGGTCGGCGGCTGGACGCCCCCGCCCCTCAGCACCCACCTCGACCCCGTGAGGCTCCTGGGGCCGCTCTGACGTCACTCTCGTCCCCCACAGTCTACTCTCGCCACCGAAGTCAGGGGGTCTTTATTTTGTGCATAAAATAAACTTCTTATTTTACAATACTTGGGATTTATAGAAAATATGCTAAGATAGTACAGAGAGTTCTCATATACCCAGACCCAGTTTCCCCTGGAAGTGTTAACATTTAAATGACTTTGGTACATTTGTCACAACTAATGAGCCAATATTGGTATCTTACTGTTTACTAAACACCAGGAGGTATTAGGCTTTCATTAGTTTCCTCCAGTGTCTTTTTTCCAGGATCCCACCCAGGGTCCCACATGGCATTTAGTCATCACAGCTCCTTAGGCACCTCTGGGCTGTTACAATTTCTCAGACTTCCCTTTTCATGTTTGTTTGTTTTTTGTTTTAATTAATTAATTTATTTATTGACTGCATTGGGTCTTCATTGCTGCACACAGGCTTTTCTCTAGTTGCAGTGAGCAGGGGCTACTCTTCCATGCGGTGCATGGGCTTCTCATTGCGGTGGCTTCTCTTGTTGTGGAGCACAGGCTCTAGGCACGCAGGCTTCAGTAATTGTGGCACACGGGCTCAATAGTTGTGGCTCACGGGCGTAGTTGCTCCGCGGCATATGAGATTGTTCCAACCAGGGCTCAAACCCGTGTCCCCTGCATTGGCAGGTGCATTCTTAAGCACTGCGCCACCAGGAAAGTCCCTTCCCTTGTTTCTTGATGACCTTGACAGTTTTGAGAAGTACTTGTCAGGTATTCTGTAGAATGTCCTTCAGTTTTGGGGTGTCTGATGTTTTTTTCATGGTGAGGCTGGGGTTCTGGGTTTGGGGATGAAGACCGTGGAGGTGAAGTGCTATTCCCATCCCGTCAGATCAAGGGCGTCTGGGAGCTACACGACGTGTTCATGGGAGCCCGAGCGTCTGCCTGAGGGGCTGCAGCTCATGTTCCCCTTGCAAAGTTACTGCCTCAGCCCTGTGCATGCTTTAGGAAGAAAGCCACTAAGCGCAGTCCACTCTGAAGGAGGGGGGGAGATGCTACACGCCCTTGAGGGGGAGTGTCTCAGAGGGTCAGACCCTGCCATCCTCCACTGCCATTAAATAAAATAACATTTATTTCATATTTTGCCCTCTTCTCTCAACCTCCTCTCCTCACGATCGCGCCCTGGGCCCCTGTGCTCCAGCCATGGCGGCCCCTTGCTGTACCTTAGACACACCAACCCTGGGCCCACCTTCGGCCTTTCTACCCTCATTGCCGGGGATAAAGGAGGCTCTCCCCCAAACACCTGCTGAATGCGTGAAGGCGCAAATCCTCATTCTACAGATGAGGAAACCGAGGCTTGGAGAGGTTAGTAACCTGCCAAGGGCCCCGAGCTGGAAGGCTGCAGAGCCGGGACTCACACCAGGCCTCTGCCTCTGCCTCAGAGCCTGAGGGTGTGAGCGCTTCCCCTTGCCCTGCCCAGCCCGGAAACTCCTGGCGTAGAAGGAGGCTCCCTGGAGCAGAAAGAATCTCCCGTTTCTTGGGGAGGGAAAACATAGACTCACTCTTAGCAACTCAAGTGTTGGTCCTGCAGAAGGAGAAGGGGGACCCTCGGCTGGGAGGGGGCCTCGGGCTGTCCTGCACTGTGAGACCTCACCCTCTACCCACGGAGCCCCGGCGGCTGAGAAAGGCCAGGCCTCCAGGGCCAAACGAGGGGCTCGAGCTGCGTCTGGCACCGGCAGCGTCCTCAGAGGAGCCCCCGGGGGAAGGGGCACTGCTGGCCCGTCTCACCATCATCTGTTTCCACAGAGAGGCGGAGTCCCAGGTCCTTGCTACGGCTCAAGAGCCAGCGATCACTGGCTGCTGTCACGTCCAACACCAGCCAGCCCTCGTCCCCAGACCGGAGCGTCTGAAGATCCAAAAAGAACAAGTCAGACTCCCTGTGGACACGAAAGAACAATTAACCGAGGCCGGCACCGCTGCCTTTGTGCTTCCAGTGCCCACCTGGGGGCCCATCAGAGGGGCATCGACCCTGCCTGCCTCTGGCCTGGGTTCCTTTTCTCACTGCTTCTCCCGTACAAAGGTGTTACTGTGTCCGTGTACAGATGGGGAAACTGAGGCTCAGGGGCTTAGTGACCTGTCCATGGTCCCATAGCCAGGACAGCAGGGTGGGGACATGAAGCCGGGACTGATGCTGGGCCTCTCCCCACAGTGACATGAGGCCTCGGGCCAGGCATCTTTCTTCTCCAAGGGTGGGCTGCCCAGGAAGCTCCCCTTCCATCCTCTGGGAAACGTCCTCCCCCAGGGCTGAGCCAGACACTCCGACAGAGAACTGAGCAGGCGGCAGGGTGAGGGCAGGCACCTGTTGGACTGCTCTGGGACCACCTGGAACATGCTGATGTGAAGGGTCTGGTTGAGTGGGTGGGTGCTGGGCAGCTTGTAAATCCGGAACTCCGCGGCCGTGACGGCCTCCCCCGCCGGGATCTGGGTCAGGTCAAAGCGGAACTCCTTCCAGTGGGGCTCCTGGTGGCCCAGGGCGCGGTCGCGCTCCACTGCAAGACAAAGCGGGACTGGCGGTCACGTGTGGTTCCGGCTCGGGCTCCGGGGTGGGCAGGGCCGGGTGGGAGCCGGGGGCCTGGGCAGTCTGGGTGGGACCCGCTCCCTCCTCGAGAACGGGCTTGTCCCAGCTCTGCCTCCTGGGTGCCGAGAGGGCTCTGAGACCCATGTCGGGAGACACCTGGCACGGTGCCCAGCACACGGCAGTGCCACACAGCAGCGTCCATGTCTGGTTTCTGAGCCCCAAACCCCGTCTGCCCCGCTCAGCCCCCTGCTGGCTCTGGGATGGGGCAGAGGGATATCACTCCCAATGCAGAAAAGGGCCACGGTGGGACATAGCTGAGTGCACTTGAGCAGGACAGGGGCTCCCAGAGTCAGCCGGTGTGTGGATGGCAGGTGAGGGGAGAGTGGGCTTGTAGCTGACTTTGGAGCTGGGCCTTGAGGGGTGAGAGTGGATTTGCCACGATGTCGAGGGAGAAGGACAGCACAGAGGCAGGGACCAGCCTGAGCAAAGGCCCAGAGCCAAGGAACGTCAGCACCAGCAGGGAAAACAACAGCCATAACACCCAGCAAAGGGCAAAAGGATGGCAGGACCCTTTTTGGAACAAGGGGAGGCAGGAAGAGGAGCTGGCGGGAGACTTGGAAAGGACCAGGAAGAGACGAGGTAGGATGAGAGCTCCTGGAGATGCTGGGTCAAGTGTTGGGGAAGTTGGAGGGTATGATCTGAGCAGGCTTCCTGGAGGAGGTGACACCTGACCTGGCCTTGAAGGATGGGACGGAGTCTTGGCAGGTGGATAAGGTGGGGAGGGGGCGCGTTCTAGGCAGAGGGGACCTCTATGCACAGGTGTGGGGTGCTGGGGCCACCCCACCATCCAGCGATGTGGGGCTTGGGGCATAAGTCTGGCTGTGGCCTGACTGCGGAGAGCTGGAATTCTGGCCTCGGAACGTGGGCTGTGCTCTGACCAGTGTGTGTAGGGGGGGTGGGGGGGGTGGCCCAGCTCAGGGTTTTGGGCAGCAGGGGAGTGTGGTTTGGGGGTAGAGTGGAAGCTATGTGTGGAGGAGAGGGTAAAGCCCAGGCTGGAGGGGACCCGAGGTGGGCCGGTGGCAGGGCTGCTCTAACAGTCTGGGCAAGAGCAGAATAAACCCATTTCCCCAGCTGCCCGGAAATGCCCAGGACAGTATATTTAGGGTGTCTCACTTTAGCCTCCTGTCACTTTCAAACACTAAAAATCTGTGTTTCCGCAAAGCAGGGGCGGGAGCCACCCAAAGCCATCCCCCAAAACCAACACTGAGATTTTAATTACATGTCTGTGAGTCTTTTTAAAAATTCTCTCTCTGGCTACTGGACTCAGCGACCACAAGTCATCAGGCCGGTGGTGGAGGCGGATGTGGGAGCACTTCCTGTCCTCGCGGTGGGGACCGGGTCCAGCGATGGGCAAACAGCTGTGCTGGGCAGGGCCAGTGGACACACATGTTTGGGCAGGAGATAGGCTTTTCATCCCCAGACCAGGGAGGAGGGAAAACAGAACCTCCACTGTCTGACAGGGTGCTGGACCCGCGGCAAATGCCCACCCACGAGCCAGGCTGTTTCAGGGGCAGCGTGACACAGGCAGATCCGGGTCCTCCCACACAGGCAGGGCGTGGAGGGCAGGGCTCTGGACCCTCGCCGAGTGATGCCCACCATGAATATCACCCCACGCGTCCCCTCCTCCCTACACACACACTCACACACACAGCTCTGGGGACAATTTCCGTGGATTCGGTAACCGCAGAGACCACCTCTGTCACGTGGCTGTGTAAGCGTCCCTGATCTGCGGGATAAAATAGGTCCAGGCTGTTCGCTGTCACAGGGTGTGGCCCCGAGAATGAGGAGGGGCTGCTCAGCCATGCCCTGCGGCTCCTGACCCCTCTCAAAGCATCCTTAAGTGTATCTACCCCCAAGGCACAGCGGGGGCTGACAGGTGGGTCCCTGGGAACCGCTGTCTGCAGGCCTGACACTGACTCACATTGGATCCAGGACTGAGGGAACTACCAGCAACCTGCCAGCTCCTGTGGGCACCAAGCTCCGTGGCCTCCCTCCCTTGCTGACCTGGGGGCGCCCGTGCACCGGGTCAAGAGAGCCCTGTTCACCTGGACTGACTCAGCGCCAAGCTTCTGTCCTGTGGGTTTGTGAAATCGATGCCCTCCTCCCCCCCGCCCCCGCCTGGCCCAATAGTTCCCGCACAGGAAACTGCCCGCCCCAGCTGGTCCAGGCAAGCACGAGAGGTGGGACATTTTTGGAAAATGATTTTCATCAAATATTGGTGAACTGTCCTTACGTGTGGAACTGGGTAAAGAGAGTAACTCCCTTATCTGACTGTCAGTGGGGAGGGTAGGGAGAGGCCATGTGTGGATTTGCAGCTTTTCCAGGGGCTGTGGCTTTTGAGTTAGGAGAGAGATTTTCCAAAAGCTGGTGTGCTGGGAAGGCATTTTCTGGCACCTCTATTTCCCCCTTGTTAACTGCGCAGACCAAGGCAGCTTTAGCCAGAGAGGCAGCTTAGGGCTCTGGCCAGTGGTCAGAGCCTCACTGCAGGCCTGTCCCTGCACTAACCAGGTGTGGACATCCCCTCTGGGCCTGGTCTCCTTTTGTGCGAACTGGGAATGAGGAGACAGCCCAGCTTTCCTCACCAGGCCATGAAAGGACTTTGTAAACAGTCAGGCAATGGACTGGGAGGGGTGGCTGTTCAACTGGAGTTTGGGATGAGCTTGACTTGTGATCTCCCAACTTTGAGCCAAGATGTGATACCCTCCGGGGGCCGTGTCAGCAATTCCAAGGCCACGGAGTGGAGGGGAAGGGGAGATGTCAAGTGATTTTTTTTTTTCTAAATAAATGTACTCATTCGTTTATTTATTCATTCATTTATCAAGTTCAATTTACAAACAAATTTATCAAGTTCTTACTGTATTTAAGAGCCTGTTATCGCGGATGTAGAGAACGGACTTGACATGAGGGGAGGAGGAGAAGCTGGGACAAAGTGAGAGAGTAGCAGTGACATATATACACTACCAAATGTAAAATGGATGGCTAGTGGGACGCTTCTGCATAGCACAGGGAGATTAACTCAATGCTTGGTGACGACCTAGAAGGATGGGATAGGGAGGGTGGGAGGGATGCTCAAGAGGGAGGGAATATGAGGATATATGTATACATACAGCTGATTCACTTTGCTGTACAGCAGAAGCTAACACAACATTGTAAAGCAATTATACTCCAATAAAGATATGGTGTTCTGTTCTGAGTACTAGGAACACAGCAGTGAATAAGACAGAACAAGACCGTGTATTCACAGTATTTACAGTGTAATAGGGAAGATAGAATAGAAACAAACAAACAAGTAAAATAGGGGATGTCATTTCTACTGTAAGCGAAATATAGAACATATGGGCTCAAGAGGATTGGAAGGGGTGGGGGGGCTTGTCCTTGGGTGCCCAGTGTGGCCCGTGAGAAAGAAATAGGTAAGCACAGATGTGCATATTCTCACATGGTGCTGGTAGGAATACCATGGAGAGGAATTTGGCAACATCCTTGTGCAATACCCTGGCAAAATTACATATGAATTTAACCTTTGACACAAGACATCCAAAGACACACTGGCAAAATATGAAAAGACAGGCACAAAGCTCTTCATTGGGCACAGGGAGCAGACAAAGCTACGTCTGACTCCACAGGTACCTTGACATGTTTATTTTCCACAAAATTATAAAAAGCTGGCCAAAATGTTCAATCACCAAACCAGCTTTTCTGTCTGGGAAGCAGCAGCAAATAACTCTACTATCTAGACTGCCTTCATGCGGCCCCCAGAACAATAAACAGTCATGATTCACCAATGAGTGCTAATTGGACCCGAGGCCTTCTCCTCCAGCCGCTGATAAACCACCTCCGGATCCCACGGTTGAGGGGAGTGCCCCCTGTGGGCGGGAGGCGGCCTCCACCACTGTGTCTGTGGTCCTCATTTGGCCTTTCCTTCCGCGTCTGAGGCCCTGCACCCGCCGCTCACAGGCTAGAGCTCCAGATGCCACACCCTGTGTCCACCTGCCCAACACCTACATAGGCTCTGGCTACTTTTGCGGCCTCAACAAAATTTACAGTCACCTGGACAACCTAAGTCTGTCTTGATTCTGACCAAAAAGTAAGACTTTAAAAGACACCCTCTTCCTCCAGTCCAGCGCAGCTGTAAGAGAATGGAATCTTCTGACCTGTCTGACAGTCCTTTCTGCCCTCAAACTCTTCCTCGGACCCTCAGGGCCCATGGGAGGGTCTTAAGCTTGGCTCTGCTTTCCAGGCACCCCCCCCCCCCGCCCCCCCCACACACACACTTCCCTCCCCCGCCAGCAGGCCAGACCCACCCTCACCGCCTCCTGGGCCTTCTGGTGCAAACACCCGCCCCCGGAGTCCCTCCTCAAAGCTGCTCCCTCCAGGGTTGCCCCATCCCACCCAGTAGAAAGGCTACTTTCTTCTTGGCCCAGCTGTAAAAGCCCCCTTGCCCTCCTCTGACCCCACACAGATAAGCCTGCTTGTCTCTCCACATCCCGTTTTCACCTGCCCTCTGGATGGTGACCAACTTGAGGGTGGAAACGGGAGGCCTCAGCGGTCTGCTCCTCCAGCCCCTCGTGTCCCGGGGGCCCAGAGAGGGGACCCCCGGCCCCTCATCCCAAGGGCTCCTGGTTCCCCGGACAGTGGCTCAGTGTCCAGCAGTGTCCCCCTGGGCTGGGGCGCCCTGCTGGTCTGGGAGTGGCTTCAGCATCACCGCAGGTCTCCACCCCAAGCCACCCATGTTCTTACTTTGCTGTGGGACGCGCCTCCACTCACGGCCAGGCCCCCAAGGTGAAGGACAGGTTCCCTCGGGGCCTCAGAGGCGGACAGGCTGGGCCCGTCTGGCAGGTTCCACCAGTAATAAGGCCGAGGGGCCCCTCGGACGTAAGACAAGACCTGGGTCTCCATGGCCCATGCGGGTCCCAGGGGAGCCACAGAATCTATCACCTCTCAGTTCTGCCTCCTAACGGGCTTCCTCCCACCCAAGAATCTCAGTGCTGCAAGAGCAGGGCTTCCGCTTCATTTCTGGTGTATTTTTAGTCAGTTCTCATTACTGACTTTTTCAAGAACTGTTTCCATAAATGGCTCTGCGTTCATAATTACCGGTCCAGGCCTCAGCTGGCTTCAGAGCCTAAATTAAAAGGGAACAACCCGCAGCTGCACCACATCAAGCCTGCCAAGGTCAAAAATAGATCCAGGGAGATGTGAGCAAGAAGGATGCGGTTCCTCCAGTTCAAACCCGGGGAAGACCTGAACTGTGGGGCTTTCCAGAAAGACGTGCTCACAGTGACACATCCCCTCTCTCCCGTGGGGAATGGGTGCCCGTGAGGAGTGGTGGGTGTCCTCCCGCCCTGTGCTTCACCCTGGAGGAGCCCCAGCAGTGGGCAGGGAGGGGGGGGCACATTCTTTGGCGGGGGCTGGAAAGGCCTTCAGGGCAACCCTGTAGAGATGGGAAACGAGGCCCAGAGGGGCAGAGACGTACCAGGGGGTCACATGTCGGGTTAGGGGCCCTTGCAGACTTGGAGCCCATGTAAAATGAGTGGCCCTGGACTTCCTCTGGGTGGCGATTCTGGGATGGGGTGGGGGTCACCTGTTCACAAGATTCTTCCATCCACAGGTGCCTAAGAGGCAGTCTGCTGAGGCCACTGTCTTCCAGGCAGGGCCTTGAGGAGACTCGGGTCCCAGGGAAGGCCAGGGTGATCTGCAAAGACGGGGAGGCTGGAGGGACCGCCCTGGTGGTCCAGTGGTTAAGACTCTGTGCTTCCAATGCAGGGGGCGCCAGTTCGATCCCTGGTCAGGGAACCAAGATCCCACATGCCATGTGGAGTGGCCAAATTAAAAAAAAAAAAGACGGGTAGGCTGGCCCTGCTTATATGTCACCTGCCCAGGCCCAGAGTCAGATCTGGTCCTTGTTCTCAGGTTGTTCATGGTTTCTTGGTGGGGAGGGGGGTTGGAGAAAAAGGAACCAGACATGCCCCAGAATCAGACAGATGGAAAGCAACTGCATTCTTAAGAGATATACAGATGATCAAGGTTGAGGGCGCTATTCGTGGAGGTGCCTTGGGGAGGAGGGGTCGGAGAACACTTTTCTAGGAAACATAGTTGAGAGTGGTGGAAAAATTCTGACAAGCAGAAATGGAGTAAATTATCTGAGCCAAAGGCATGGAGGTGGGAAATAAAGTTCCAGCTCCCACTTTCTAAGCACGGAACTGTATGTCAGGCACCATCCTGGGCACCTTAACCAGGCTATTTTTGTTAATGTTTACCTAACTGTGTTAGTTATCTACTGCTGTGTAACAAACTACCCCAAATGTAGCAGCTGAAAAAAACCAACACTTATTATTTCACATGGTTTCTGAGGGTTAGGAATCCAGGCACTTAGCTGGGTGGCTCTAGCTCAGGGTCTCTCATGAGGTGACAGTCAAAATGTTGGGTGGACTGTGGTCTCCAGAGACTTGACTGGGATGAACAGATCCACTTCTAAGCTCACACTTGTGGCTTAGCGTAGCAAGCTCCCTATGTGGACCTCTCATGACATGACCTTCCCTGAGAATGAGTCATCTTGGGGGCTGGGACGGGGGTGGGGGGAGCTGCAGATAGAGCCCAAGATGGAAGCTGCAGCATTCTTTATAACCTAATCTTAGAAGTGACACAGCATCACTACTGTCACATCCTATTGGGCACACAGACCAGCGCTGGCCCAGGGTGGGAGGACACAAGGCTGTGAAAACTAGGAGGCAGGGACCATTGAGAGCCATACTGCAGGCTGGCAACCACAGCACCCCTGTGAAAGAAGCATCACTCACCCCATTTTATAGCTGAGAGCACCGAAGATCAGGGAAGTTAACTGATCTACACAAGGCCATGCCCAGAAGCCCCCAAGGTGGGATGAGAGTCTAGGTGTGTCTGTCTCCAAAGTCTACACTCTTCCTCCCCATCCACAGCCTCACCAGGTTGGGGAGGTGTCAAGGGAACGCCGTGGGGTTCCGCTGGACTAGAACACTGAACGTCGAGTGCCAGGCTGGCAAGAAGGATTCCGAGCAAGAGAAGCCGTGAATTGGATGGACCTAGAGACGGTCATACAGAGCGAAGTGCGTCAGAAAGAGAAAAGCAAATATCATATATTAACACATATATGCGGAATATAGAAAAATGGTACAAATCAACTGGTTTGCACGGCAGAAATAGAGACACAGATGTAGAGAACAAACATATGGACACCAAGTGGGGAAAGCAGGGGTGGGGGGGGAATGAACTGGGAGACTGGGATTGCCATATATGCATTACTAATAAGAAAAAAAAAATCAAATTGTACACTTTAAAAATAAATAAATATATTATGGAATAAAAAATAAATTATAGTAGAACTGGAAAACAAAAAAACAAAAAAAAAAGAAGAAAAAAAAGAGATGCCATGAATGGATTTTCATGTGAGGAACTGGAATTCCAAGAACAGGCCCAGAGCTTTTTCACCTCCATGCCTCCCCTCTGCCTGGACACCTTCTCCTCTTCTCCTCTTCTGACTAAATGCTACCCTTCTTTCAAGGCCCAGCACAGTGCCCACCTCCTCCCAAGCCTTCTCTGTCCCCCAACCAGGAAACCATTCCTCCTCCTTTTCTGGCCTTGTTCACCTCCCACAAAAGAGAGAGGGACCTGGTCTGTCTACTGCAGTACTGAACCTTCATGCTCACATCTGAGTGGGGGAATGGCCGTTTCTCCCACTTTGTGATCATTTATATTGAGTTGTCTGTGGGCCTATCTTTCCCATTGTAATGAGCGGAGCTTGGGCTGGGGCTGGGCTTTGGAGTGGACACCAAGATAAGCCGAGTGGAGAACAGCACACAGGAGGTTCCCAGGAGTGTTTGTTAAGAAATGACCACAGACTGAAGGATCCAACTTTCTCCATACCTGGGTCTTGCAGGCTTTGGCTTCCCTAGGACCCCTCCTGTATTTAGAGCTCTAGACTGTTCTGAAGAATGGCTGCTCCTCAAGGGGGCAGAGCCAGCAGTTAAAGGAAATAACTGGGTTTTAATCCTGGTCTTGTCACTAACCAGCTGGACTTGGGCTAAAAGCAAACAAACAAACAAACACACCAGGCTAACATTTACTGAGCATTTACCAGGCACTGTTTCAGCCTTTTACACAGAGTAAGAATTCAACGCTCGCAGCTATCCTAGGAGGCAGGAACTACTATCTCTCCCATTTTACAGATGAGGAAGCTGAGGTACAGAGCAGTAAATAACTTATACAAAAATCATATAAATGTATTCTAGGTCAGACTTCCTGGGCAACAGACTGAGTGGGAAGGTTGAGTGGACAGTGTTCTTGCAGGGAATGAAGGGAGCACGAGTGGGCACAGTTGAACAGAAATGCAATCATAAAAGGGCCCACCCCATCCCGTCTGAACAGGGAGCTCTGGGGCTGATGGCCCTTCAGAGCTGTCCCTCCTTGAAACAAGGGGCCTGGGCATTAATACCCCAATAAGCCAGTCACTGGATGTGGGGTGCCTCCATGGAGGGTACCCAACCTTAAGCAAGAAGCTAGTGGATTGATACCTAAAGAAGGACCCAGCTGTGAGCAGCCTACCCTCCAGGCAGCTGGGGCAATGAGTGACTCAATCCCGAAGAGAAGACTTGGGCAGCACCACAGCATCCACTAAAAACAGTAAGTGGTGGAATGGGGATCTGATCCTAGAACTGTGCTCTGACCATTCGATTCCAGGTCCCCAGGTAAATGATGGGGGCGAGAGGGTAGATAAACACAGCAGGTTCTTCCTCATAATTTGGCTGTTGTTTCTTGAGCAGTGTTGGGCACTTGCTAAGTTTCCCAATGCCTTAACCTGTTTAACCATTGCACTATGATACAGATATTATTATCCCAATTTTATAGATGAGGAAACTCAGATGCAAAGACTTTAAGTGATCTGTTCAAAATCTCACAGATCTCGAGTAGCAGACCCTGAATTAAAACCCGGTCTTCCCCACTCTGCTCTCCTACCTCCAGGGCCAACCCTCCTCACTGCTATGACCCAGTTTTCATATCTGCTCCTTTGGATCTGGGTACCCACGACCTTGGGCCAATCACATACTCTCTGAGACTCAATTTCACCTCTGTCACCTAGGAGCAATAGAAGTCACTTACCCCAGAAGAGTGAGAAAAGACTGAGAAGATGGGGCCTGGGGAGGAGTAGTCAGTCATCAGGAATTCACAGGGCACACCACTCTGGACGGCCAGACAGGGTTTTGGAGAAAAGAGACCCACCTTCAACTCTTGGAAAGAGAAATACCTTTGGAAACCATCAACAAAATGAAAAGGCAACCTACTAAATGGGAAAAAAATATTTGCAAACCACATATCTAATAAGTGGTTAATATCCAAAATATATAAAGAACACACACAACATAACAGCAAAAAACCAAACAATCCAGTATCTAAAATGAGCAGAGGAACTGAATAGACATTTTTCCAAAGAAGACATACAAATGGCAAACAGGTACACGAAAATGTGCTCAACATCACTAATCAGCAGGGAAATGCAAACCAAAACCACAATGAGGTATCACCTCACACCCCTTAGAATGGCTATTATCAAAAAAACAAGAGATAACAAGTGTTTGTGAGAATTTGGGAAAAAGGGAACTCTTGTGCACTGTTTGTGGGAATGTAAATTGGTGCAGCCACTATGGAAAACAGTGTGGAGGTTCCTCGAAGAGTTAAAAATAGGGACTTCCCTGGTGGCACAGTGGTTAAGAATCTGCCTGCCAATGCAGGGCACACAGGTTCGATCCCTGGTCTAGGAAGATCCCACATGCCTCAGAGTAACTGAGCCCTTGCGCCACAATTACTGAGCCCATGTGCCACAACTACCGAAGTCTGCAAGCCCAGAGCCTGTGCTTCACAACAAGAGAAGCTACCTCACTGAGAAGCTGGTGCACCACAAGGAAGAGTAGCCCCCGCTCTCCACAATTAGAGAAAGCCCGCATGCAGCAAAGAAGACCCAACACAGCCAATAAATAAATAAATTAATTAATTAAAAAGTTGCTTCAATTCTAATGTGAAGATATTTACTGTCTTTAGAAAAAGTAGCCCAAAACCAGAGGAAGCAAAATAAAAAGAATGATAAAGTTAAAAAAAAATTAAAAATAGAACCACCATTTGATCCAGCAATCCCGCTTCTGGACATACATCCAAAGCAAATAAAAACAGGATATCAAAGAGAAAAAAAGTGTAACTGTGTGTGGTGATAGATGTTAACTAGATTTACGGTAGTGGTCATTTTGCAATATTTACAAGTATTGAATCATTATGTTGTACACCTGCAACTGATATTATATGTCAATTATATCTCAATTTTTTAAAAAAGAGAGAGATTTCCACTCCCCAGTTCGTTGCAGCATTATTCACAATAGCCAAGATGTGGAAATAACCTCAGTGTCCATCTACAGATGAATAGATAAGATACGGCATATATACACACACACACACACACACACACACATATACACACATATATACATACAAGGGAATGCTATTCAACTATGAGAAAGAAGGAAACCCTGCCATTTACAACATGGATGAAACTTGAGGGTGTTATGTTAAGTGAAATAAGCCAGAGAAAGACAAATACTGCATGATATCACTTATATGTGGATTTTAAAAAGTCAAAAAGTCAAAAGAGTAGAACAGTGGTCGCCAGGAGCTGGGGGTGGGGGAATAAGGAGAGGTTGGTAACAGGGTACAAACTTTCAGCCATAAGTTGAATAAGGTCTAGGGAAATAATGTAAAACATGGTGACTACAGTTGATAACACTGTGTTATATAATTGAAATTTGCTAAAAGAGTAGAATTTAAATGTTCTTGCACACAAAAAAGGACACATATGTGAAGTGATGCATGTGTTAATTAACTAGATGGGGGAATGTTATATGTATATGCATAGCAGATCATCCTGCTCTACACTTTCAATAACTTACAATTTTATATGTCAATTATACGTCAATAAAGTTGAAATAAAAATAAATACAAGGTAGATAGATAAAAAGAAAAACAATGCGGTCACTCTAATAGTCGACTTTCAAGATGGATAAAGGATTTATTGTTAAGTGAAAGACAAGGGACTTCCCTGGTGGTCCACTGGTCAGTGTTCCCAATGCAGCGGGCACAGGTTCGAACCCTGGCTGGGAAACTAAGATCTCACATGCCGCATGTGCAGCCAAAAAAAAGTGAAAGGCAAAATGGCAAAACAGTGGGCATTTAGATCCCACTTTGTAAAAAAGAACAACACAAATTGATAAAATATCGGGCCGGTGGCAGGGGGCCGGCTACACTAAAGGATTAAAACACTGGTTTTCTCTGAGGTAGACAGAGGATTACTAAGGGAGAAACACATGGTCTGAATTTTCTATAATGAATCTATATGGTATGACTTTTCTACAATGAACATGCATCAATTCTATAAATTCCAAAACAAAGATATTTTAAAAATCACATTCCTAGTTTACAACACATGCTCACATTAATACAGTCGATTCCAGCAGGCTGTACTGCACCTAACCATGGACTGTGGACTGGTGGGAGAGGCCACTTCTGTGTAGGACAAGAGCAGAAGATGTGCAGGCAGGGAGATGACCAGCTGTGTGGCCTTGGAAAATCACCTAACTTCCCTAAGCCTCACTGTCCTCTTTTTAAACAAAGATGTGACAGTAAATGTGAGATGAAAGGACGGACATGGAGGTTCTGGGCATGTGGTTATCCCTGGGTGTCATCTCACTCACCATCCTGAACAGCCCCTAGGGAGGGTACCGTGAGTATCTCCATTTTACAGAAGAGATTGAGGTTCCAAGAGGCAGACTGGAAAGTCCAGATCATACTAAGAGTAGGTGGTGGAGTCAAGATGCAAATTCTGTCTGTGTCCCAGGTCAGAACCCCCAGCCCAGTCCTGCCTACCCTCCCCGTCCATCCCCTCCTGGTTTCCAGATAGAGGTGTCACTGTCTAGACCAGGTGACAACCCCCTTGTGGCTGATGTACTGTTATCTGTCTTTCCCATTAGAAGGTCAGCTTCACGAAGGGGGCACTTTGTTTCATTTGCTGTTACATTCCAGGAACTGGAACGGAGCCTGGCCCAGAGCAGGTACCATACAACTACTTGTTGAGTGAATTCAGGAAAGAATGAAAGAATTCCCTAGGAAAGAACCAAAGAAAGT
Source organism: Hippopotamus amphibius kiboko (assembly GCF_030028045.1). Lineage (NCBI taxonomy): Eukaryota > Metazoa > Chordata > Mammalia > Artiodactyla > Hippopotamidae > Hippopotamus > Hippopotamus amphibius. The sequence continues at coordinate 31,822,463 of NC_080186.1, forward strand.
GGCCCCGGGGCTCACGGAGGTGAAAGGTCACCCCTTCAAGGTCAGGAGGCTGAGCAGGACCTGGGCCAGGTCCCTCACTCCCACTGAGCCCCGCCTCTCCCAAAGCCAAGAGCCTCAGCACATCCACAACCCTGTCCTCAGCCACCCGGGACCACGGGAAGGAATCAGTCCAGTTCAGGGAAGGGTCAGGACAAAAGGGAAGATGGCTTCACTCAGTTCTGACTACACTTCTGCCTGCAGTGCTATTTGTGCCTCGGTTTCCCAGTCTGGAGCATGGGCACCTGCCGCCCACAGACACGAGGCGGAGAAGGGTTCAGGAGGAACATGCGGAGTTGGTCTCTCCTGCCTCATTCCTCCCTCAGGAGGGGCTGGGCCGGCCGAGGCACGCGGGGTCCAGCCAGTCACACCCGAGCTGGGTGGAGGGATGGGTGGTGTTGTGAGTAGCTGCCTCGGACATGAGCCACAGGACCAGGGCTGGAAGGCACCTCGCGTTTCTGACACCATCACCGTGGACTGGATGGGAAAGCTGAGGCCCAGAGAAGGGAAGTGATATGGCCCAGGATGTACAGGAATCCATGGCGGGCCCTGGAGAGACAAGAACCTGGGTGCTGCCTCCCAGCTCAGGGTCTCCTCCCCTGAGCTCAGGTGACACCAGGGACAGGTTCTGTCTGCTTCTCGAGGGCACCGGCCCCATCACTGTGTCCTGGCCAAGGGGAGCCAAGAGTCCACAAGCTGAGACTGACAGGCAAGCCAGCAGGGCCCGGCTCTGACCGCAGCCCTGGCCCCCAACACAGGCCCTGTCAGTCACAACACAGCTCCTAAAGCATCTGCTTGGATGCAGAGGCCTGACTCCTGGACGGGAGGCCTGCGAGAGGCCCAGGCCTCTGGATCCTACAGGTGCCACTGACAGTCAGGGGCCCGGCAAGCACCAGGCCTGGCTTCTTAGGAGCCAATAAGGCCGATAGCAGAGGTGGAGCTGGAGGCAACAGGTGTGGGAACCTCAGCGTGGGCGCTGATATCACAACGACTCTGCTATTAGACTCCACAGCGGTTCAGGGGCCACCGACCTTCAGGGGCCTAAAGCTGGGGCCTCCAAAGAAGGGAAAGAATCTTGGTAGGTGTCTAATCCCCCACATCAGCCTGGATAATTACCAGTTAAAACTACTCTAACTGAAGGAGTTTTACTAGTGCAATTAGTACATCGGTATAAAGAAGGTCCTCTGACAGCTGGCTCGACCCACCCACAGGCCAGGCTTCCACTGAACAAAGATCTACTTGTTAATCCACAGCGTCAGAGGCCTTAGATCTTCATGAAACACACAGAGGTGGCGTGGGAAGAAACTGGGATTTGGAATCCACAGCCTGGATGATGCCATGGACATGCTGTGTGGACCTGGGTTGGTTATTTAACCTCTCTGAGTCCATCAAATGACACTGGTAAAACAGTCTCACAAGTTGCTGCAAGTATGAAACAAGGACTTATAAGGCTGTGGAACTTCAAATGCTAGTTTTTATTCAGAAACAGGTAGAGAGACTTCCCCGGTGGTCCAGTGGTTAAGACTCCACCCTCCCAATGAAGGGGGCCCAGTTTCAATCTCTGGTCAGGGAACTAGATCCTGCATGCTGCAACTAAAGATCTCGTGTGCCCCAACTAATAAAAAGATCCTGCATGCCACAACTAAGAGCCGGAACAGCCAAATACATACATACATACATGCATACATACATACATACATACATACATAAAATCCTTTCTAAAACAACAGCAACAAAACATAAAATAAAATAAAACAGGTAGAAACACCTTTGGTTGGCTTTAAAAATCTGTTTGTGTGTTTCACATGTCTATAAGGCAGGTGGGGACATTTCCACCACATCCACACCAAGGCTGGGCAGCAGATAGAGGGACTGGGATCAGCACTGACCAGAGCCAGGTTCACCCTAAAAAGGAGGCTGACTTTCTGCTCCTCCCCTTCTATTAACCTATCACACAACAACTCTGAGGATAGATCACTAGGAGCCCCATCTTACAAGGAGCGATATGGAGCTCAGAGAGGGCAAGGGAGTTCCCTAAGGTCACACAGCAGAGGCAGAAGGGGAACCAGGTCCTCCTGAGCTCAGGGTGTTGCTTGACTTACAGCAGCAGTTCCCACTGGGGCTGTGCACCCTTTGCCCCAGGGGATGCTGGGGGCTAGGCAGTAACTCACTCTGATGGATGGCTCCCCTGGGGGCATTCTCAGGGTGACTGTATCCACAGCTCTTCTTGGTCCTGAGCCCAGGGTCAGCTTGTCCCTAGCACAGAGCTCCAGCCTCAGGTCCACATATGGTTGCCTTTGTCCCAAGTCCCCACCCCTGCCCTCCAACCAGGAAGGTGGCATGTAGAGCCCAAGTCCTATGCCTGGCACTGGGCTCTCAGGAGAGGTTAATGGCAGCCTCCTGCTGCTCGCTCTCCCACCTGAGCCCATCACAAACTCTGGCTTTGGGGGGACAGGCCTCCTTGTCTGTCCCCTCTTCTTGCCCTACCGTAGGAAACAAATGGCTAAAGACTCACAAAACCTGCTGTCGCTCTGGCCCCTGGCTTCCTCTGCCAAAACCCCTCTGAAAGCTCTGTCCACCCTGAAAGCCTGCCCTCCTGATGAAGAAATGTCACCTCCTTGAGGACTGGATGGAGGGCCAAACAACCTGGGCCTGTCCTGGCTTGGCCACATAGAGGTCACATTGTCCTGAGCAGGACACTGCCTCTCTGAGCCTCACTGTCCTCATCCGGGAGATGGGGATGAGTATCACATCTGCTAACAGGGCTGTTGGGACAGTTAAGAGCGATGCTGTAGGTGAAGGGAGGCTGGTGGCCTTGGCAAGGGTCTTCTCCCTGCTCTGGGTCCACAGCTCTCCCCACCTGGGGCTGAGCTGTAGTCCTTGGGTCCCCAGGTCCAGCCTAGTGTCTGACTCAGCCAGACCACTGCCCCTCACTGGCCACAGACAGGAGGCAAAGCGGATAGGGGACATTCGTTCATGAATGAAGACTAAAGAGAGTTTAGTAATGGAAAGGGTTACCTTTGAGAACTTTAAGGGTAAATGGCTCCGTGATTTGGAGTATAATTTCTGCAGAGCGAAAAAGCCGGGCTTTGCTAGGGAGAACAAAGAGGGTCCAAGCTGCCCATCGGGTCATTCGATGGGCCTGGACACTCATCCCACAACAAGCCAAGTCCCAGGTGTGAGCCCAGGGTGACGAGACCACAGTCCCTGCCCTGCTGAGCTCAGAGTCTGCACCTTCCCCTCTGCCCTCCCCCCAGCAGCACTCGAACCCCCAGGTGGCCCAGGGAAGAGGCTGCTGTGGACTCAGAACATCTGGGTCCTCATCTCAACTCTGGTGCTTTGATGATGTGACCAGGGTTTTCCACGCTGAACTTTGTCCCTCTCTTCAGTATCGCCCTTATCACAGTGACAGCATCACAGCCTCTGTTTACTCATCCGTCTCCGCAGGACCAGACTGTCTTGCCGGCACTGCCCGCGTCCACCGGACACTACGTGACTCTTACCGTTGGGTGTGTCTAGAGGCGGGCGAATGTCCGCGCCTCTGGGACTCGCACGCCTCATCCGTCCCTGCCGGGTCAGCAGCTCACCGACCCCCGCAGCCCTGAGCCTTCGCTGCCCCGACCTGGGCCGTCTTCCCTCCCGCGGCTCCTCGTCCACGACAAGGCGACTCCCCGCCCTGCCCGAGGTGGCGCACACGCCCCTGCAGCGCGAGTTCGGCTCCCGGGGGGCACTCGGCCCGCCGACCCCACGCGCCTTCCCGCGGGGCCGCCGCCGCCGCCCGCCCCGGGCCCGCTCTCACCCATGTTGACGAAGCTCATGACCAGGTCGGCGCGGCCCAGGCGCCGCTCGGGGGTCCCGCCGTCCTCGGCGTCGTCGCCGCCGGCCACGGCGCGGTACAGGTCCAGCATGAAGAGCGGCGCGGACGCGGGCAGCCGGGCGGCGGCGGGCGGCGCGCGGGGCCGGGGCCGCCCGGGCAGCCCGAGCACCGCCAGGATCTCGCGCTGCAGGTCGCGGCGCTCGCGCGGGCCCAGGCGGCGCTGCGGGCAGCCGGGCGCGGGGCGCGGGCCGGGGCCGCAGCCGCTCAGCGCGCACAGCGCCAGGCCCAGCAGCCAGAGCGAGCCGGGGCGCGCGGCCATGGCGGGACGCGGCGGCCTCAGCGCGCGCGCCCCCGCTCCCGGCCGGGCCCGAGGCTGGGGCCGCCCCGACGGCGAGCGGCGGGCCGAGCTCGGGGCCGGCGGGACGGGGCGGGCGTCGCCCGCGAACGCGGCGCGGCCCCTAGAGCGCCGGACGCGAGGCGCCGGTCGCGGCTCCGGGCCGTCGGGTGCGGCCGCACCGCCTCGGGCAGGGGCTCCTCCGTGGACCGGGACCGTCGGCTAAGCCGTCTGTCCCGCCGCGCCCGACAGTCCGGCTGCTGGCGAGGCCGCGCAGCTTCGAGGCGGAGGGCGAGCTACCGTCGGGTTCCGGGCGGTGCGGACCCTCAGGCCGTGCCGACCCTCAGGCCGTGCCGCGCGCTGGGGGCCGAGGTGGCCTCTCCGGGTCGCGCTCGCAGCCGTCGGGTCCCGCCCCCTCCGGACCCGACCAATGGGGCCACAGGGGCGGGGCCAGGGCCGCGGAACCGACGCCCCGGGAAGCAGCGCCGGGTGGCTGGTGGGGACTCCCCAGAGATGCGGCCCGCCCGTGGGTGGCGGGCGGGACTGGTGAGGAGTGCGCAGCCCCGCCGTCGGGGGCCTCGCGGTCGCCCTGGGCTCCCCTCCCGCCGCTGGCCGCGCTGTCGGGCGAGCGCGGGGACTCGGCCTGGGGACCCAGGGTAGCGGTGCGGTCCGGGGAGATCAGATCCTGCGCTCCCGCGGGGTGTGTCCTTAATCGCCCTTCCCAGGCTGGATCCCAACCCTCCGTCCGGCCCGAGGGGGGACCCGGCAGCCCAGCCTGCTGCACGGAGTGACGCCCCAGCACCCGAAACACCTCAGTCGGGTCTAGAGGTAGAGGGCCCCGCGGGTGCCAGCCAGGCCCGGAGAGTGGGGCGCATCCCTCTGCCGGCAGCCGGGCCCGGGTTCCCCGCCACCGCGGCTCCTCATTGGCCTCCCGGCGCCTTCCCCGCCGTCTCCCTGCGTGCGCCTTTGGGGGCTCTTTCCCGGACACCTGACACCGGCTCTGTCACTGCCCTTGGCGCGCCCACCCACCTGGCTTCCGCTCGCCCCCGGCCGGCGCCTCTGGCGGGCCGACCCAGCTGCTCCAGCAGCCGCGCTGTCACCGCCAGCTCTGGCTGTGCGCCCTTCGGACCCCGATGCCGGTCCAGCCGCGCGCGGGATGTGCGCACCTGCCTCCTGCCTCCCGCCGGTCAAGGGGCTCTGGTGCCCTTCCTGAGCCTTTGCGCATCTTAATTGTCATGGCCCTCGGTTCCTCGCGAGAGAAGGCCCCTCACGGAAACTCCTCGTTGACCAACCCCCTCTGCACAGCCTGCTCTTCCCTAGGCGCTATCTCGCCGCATTTATTCACTTACGGTTAAGGGGTTAAGGTGCTGTGCTGGGGGAAGAGACACAGACTGAGCTCTGAAGGCTGGAAGGAGTTGGTTGGGATGAAGGAAAGGTCGGTGGGAGGAGGGTTCCAGGCAGAGGAAATAGCTCGTGTGAAGGCCCAGACTCCAAGGAGCATGACAATGGCAGGTGACAATTAGCACTGCCCATGTGCCAGCCATGTCTGTATCATTTCTTTCATGCGCACACGTTGTTACAGGGTAGATACATTACCCGGCACCCCCCCGCCCCCACCTCATTTAACAGATGAGGAGACTGGGGCACACAGGGGTTAAGGGACTTCCCTCAGGTCACACAACACTGGAGCTGGGCTGCAGCAGGTGGACACATGCAGGTGAGCTGTTCAGTGGAGGCTGCAGAGCCTGGGGGGCAAATGGCCAGGTGAGGGCTCTGGACAGCAACAGATGGTTATCGCGCCCCAATGTGGGTTCAAGATTAAACTTCAGAAGAAAGGTATGATGGCCAATAAAATTCACAGTTCCCCAAGATTGCTTCAAACTTAAAAAATGCCAAATCTTAAATCCAATCATTCGCTGGTGCCTTAAGTCCATGCCTAGTCTTCCTTTTACCCAACAGGCTGCTAAACTCCGATAAGAATGCCACAGATTAGGGACTTGCCTGGTGGTCCAGTGGTTAAGAATCCGCCTTCCAATGCAAGGGGATGTGCGTTCAATCCCTGGTCAGGGAACTAAGATCCCACATGCCGCGGGGCAACTAAGCGCATTTGCTGTGACTACTGAGCCCATGTGCTCTAGGGCCAGTGCACCACAACTAGAGAGAAGCCCCTGTGCCACAACAAAAGATCCTAAATGCTGCAACAAATATTCCGCGTTCTGCAACTAAGACCTAATGCAGCCAAAAAAAAAAAAAGCTACAGATTAGCTATTGAAAGTGCCCAAGACAAGACCAGCGCCTGGAAGCAGAGGGGACTATGGATTGGAGGGAGGGAGACTGGAGTCAGGGCCCACAGTTGGAGGCAGGTACAGTAATGGGAGGGGTCAGGGGATGATGACAATGACCCTCCAGTGGAGATGGGGTGGAGGGCAGAGGAGAAGGCTGTTAGGAGGGTGAATCCACAGAGCTTGGTGACTGCATGCAGAAGCAGGGGCAGAGTCAACGGGGTATCCCCTTGTCAGACTTGGTCAGGGTCTCTGAATCACCTGGCCCCTTCACTGTCCCTGTCTATGTCCCTGGGCATCCTTCTGCATTCCCCTTTGAGTCCACATCACATCACTGGGGGGTCTCAGGTCTAGCCTATAATTCTCTGGTTGGGTATTGTACAATGCTGAGCTCCCAGCAAGACTGCACGCAGCCCAGTACCAGTATTCTTGTAATAGCAGAAATCATTTATCTAATTTTGGATGAGTAGAAATAGCTGTGCACAGCAAAAGAAACCATAAACAAGACTAAAAGGCAACCCTCAGAATGGGAAAAAATAATTGCCTATGAAACAATGGACAAAGGATTAACCTCCAAAATATACAAGCAGCTCATGCAGCTTCATACTAAAAAAGCAAGTAACCCAATCCACAAATGGGCAGAAGACCTAAATAGACATTTCTCCAAAGAAGACATACAGATGGCCAACAAACACATGAAAAGATGCTCAACATCACTAAGCATCAGAGAAATGCAAGTCAAAGCCACAATGAGGTATCACCTCACACCAATCAGAATGGCCATCATCACAAAGTCTGGAAACAACAAATGTTGGAGAGGGTGTGGAGAAAAGGGAACTCTCCTGCACTGTTGGTGGGACTGTAAGTTGGTACAGCCACTATGGAAAACAATTTGGAGGTTCCTTAAAAAACTACAAATAGAACTACCATATGATCCAGTCATCCCACTCCTGGGCATATACCCAAAGAAAACCATAATCCCAAAAGAAACTTGTACCATCATGTTTATTGCAGCACTCTTTACAATAGCCAGGACATGGAAGCAACCTAAATGCCCATCAACAAATGAATGGATACAGAAGATGTGGCATATATATACAATGGAATATTACTCAGCTATAAAAAGGGATGAGATGGAGCCATATGTAATGAGGTGGATAGAACTACAATCTGTCATACATAGTGAAGTAAGTCAGAAAGAGAAGGACAAATATTGTATGCTAACTCACATATACGGAATCTAAAAATGGTACTGATGAACTCAGTGACAAGAACAAGGAAGCAGATACAGAGAATGGACTGGAGAACTCGAGGTATGGGAGGGGGCGGGGGGTGAAGGGGAAACTGAGAAGAAGCGAGAGAGTAGCACAGACATATATATACTACCAACTGTAAAATAGTCAGTGGGAAGTTGTTGTATAACAAAGGGAGTCCAACTCAAGGATGGAAGATGCCTTAGAGGACTGGGGCAGGGAGGGTGGGGGGGACTCGGGGGGGGGGGCGTCAAGGAAGGGAGGGAATATGGGGATATGTGTATAAAAACAGTTGATTGAACCTGGTGTACCCCCCAAAAAAATAAATAAATAAATAAATAAAAAAAGAAATAGCTGTGCTCTTTAAACAATAGGCACATATTCCTATAAACCTAAACCACAGGTTTTAGCCTTTCTAAAGGGCGTCACCCCACAATTCAATTTAGCAGCAACCACAGGGGGTAATCTGTGCTGTGTCCCAAGCCAGAGATGAAGTGGATCAGCTCCCTGCCCCCAAGAAGCCCCCACTCTAAGAGGGGTGGCCTGGACTTCCCTGGTTGCACAGTGGTTAAGAATCTGCCTGCCAGTGCAAGGAACAAGGGTTCGATCCCTGGTCCAGGAAGATCCCACATGCCGCGGAGCAACTAAGCCCATGCACCACAACTACTGAGCCCTCATGCCACAGCTACTGAAGCTTCTGCGCCCAGAGCCTGTGCTCTGCAACAAGAAAAGTCACAGCAATGAGAAGCCCACGCGCCGCAATGAAGAGTAGTCACCACTCACTGCAACTAAAGAAAGCCTGCATGCAGCAACAAAGACCCAACACAGCCAATAAAAATAAATAAATAAATTAATTAATTAATTAAAAAAGATAACAGGGCTGGCCATCAAATGAACATACAATCTTTTCCAAAAACAGAATATGCTCTGACAGAGGGGCCAGCAAATTGCAGAGGAAATGGGGACAGGCAGTCTGTGAGTGGGATCCTGGGACTCCTGGAGGGGAACCAGTATGGGGAAGGTTTCTTGGAGAAAGTTGCATCAAACAAGGGCTTCCCCAGCCACCTGACAAATCTGGGACCTTGGGTAAGTTACTGAACCTCTCTCAGGCTGCCTCTCAGCTATCAATAAGACTCACGATTGTAGGATTGTGATGGGAATTGCATGAGAACGTACACAGAGCACTCAGCACAGTGACTGGCACACAGGGAACACTCAGTACCTGTTAGCTATTATTATTGTTACTGTTATTAACATATTATTACACTATTCAAAGCACTAAAAACTTTTTTTCTGATTACAAAAATAGCTTGCTCATTGCAGAAACTTTTGAAAATATAGAAAGATTAAAAAAATCACCAAACCCATGTTCAAGAGATAACCGCTGGTAATATTTGGTGTATTTTTCTTAAACACATTTGTACATTTTTAATACAAAAAAAAAAAAAAACAACACCCAGGATCACACTTGCTATATTGACTTCATAATATATTGCAATATTTCACCGTGCCATTGATTATTTTGCATATTTTTTTACTGGCTTCATGGTATTTTTTCACCATATAGCTATCATAACATTTAACCAAGCATATATGATTGAATAATATGATTTTTTAATATCATGTGCATTGCTGTTACAATCTTGTCGAATAATGCGTGCTCATCTATGGTGATTTCTTTCTTTTTTTTATTATTTTTTTATTGGAATATAATTGCTTCACACGCTTGTACCAGTTTTTGAGGTACACCAAGGTTAATCATCTGCATTTACACACATATCCCCGTATTCCCTCCCTCCCTCGATTCCCCCCCCACCCTCCCCGTCCCAGTCCTCTAAGGCATCATCCATCATCGAGTTGATCTCCCTTTGCCATACAGCAACTTCCCACCAGCTATCTATTTTACGGTTGGTATAGTATATATATGTCTATGTCACTCTCTCACTTCGTCTCAGCTTCCCCTTCACCCCCCGCCCCCCCAAACCTCAAGTCCTCCAGTCCATTCTCTGCATCTGCGTCCTTATTCTTGTCTTGTCACTGAGTTCATCACTACCATTTTTTTTTTTTTTTAGATTCCGTATATATGAGTTAGCATACAATATTTGTCTTTCTCTTTCTGGCTTACTTCACTCTGTATGACAGACTCTAGGTCTATCCACCTCATTACATATAGCTCCATCTCATTCCTTTTTATAGCTGAGTGATATTCCATTGTATTATGGTGATTTCTTTAGGATAAATTTCTAGAGATGAAATACTTGGGTCAAAGAGCATACACAGCTTTTAAGGCTTTCGCTGCATATTATCTGTTGCCCAAATAATATGCCCATTTTCTTTCACCCTTGCCGACACTAGGTGTTATTGTTAAATACGTAAATAAATAAGTCTCTGCCAGTTTGACAGGTAAAAACACCTCGCTGCTATTGTCATTTGCACACAGAGGGGTTACTATTTTCTTCTCGAAACCCTCTCCTCCCTTGGCTTCCAGGACCCCTGCTCTCCTTCCTCTCCTCCTTCTCCCAACTACTCCATCCCACACACTTTTTAAACGCTGATATTCCCCTGGTTCTGTCCACACTCCTGTTCTCCCTCTTAGACTTCTGACCTGGTGATGAGCTCATCCACCTGAGACTTCAGTGCCATCATACGGTCCTGCCTGACTGTCAAATACATCTCAGCACAGACCCTCACCTGGATGCCAGAACCTTACATCCAACGACTGATTAGACATGACTGAAGCCAGAAACCTGGTTGTTGACGTAGGTCCCTCCCTCCTGATGGCAGATCAGTCTACTATTGATTCCACCTTCTAATGCCTCATGAGTCGCCCCCCGAGCCTCCCTGCACCCTCACACTTATGTGGTTCATGGAGCATCTCCTCCATCCTGGAACACTTAACAGGCTTCCCGATGGTCTCCTTGTTTCTCATCTTAACCCCATTCCTCCCTCACTCCTCATTCCCCAGACTGAATTTCTAAATAAAACCCTGATCTCTCTAAACAGCTCCAAATCTTTCCACGGTCTTTCATTGCTTACAGCAGAATTTCCCAAACTGAGGTTTTTGAGGGGTTTCCTACAGAAAGGAGTTTAATAAACACTGTATATTTCCTGCCTTGGGAGAGCCCTAATGCCATTGGTGTGAGGCTCTGGGAAATCCTGAAATAAAGAAACTTGCTTAGCTTTAGCTCAGTGACTTCCAAATGCATTTCACCATGATTCAGGGTTTTTTTGAGGACCACATCTTAGGGACCAGGAGGGCACGAAGTGATCAAGAGCCCAGCACTCAGTGGTCTGGCCTGCATCACCTGGTCCCTCTGCGGACCCCTCTCCACAGTCTTGTCTAGCCACTAATAGTGTACACTTTGTTCCAGTCACATGGGACTACCTGCGGTCCCCTCATCTGTCCTGCCGTTGATATTTCTGTTCATCTGAACTTGTGGTTTCCTTTACCAAGAATGTCCAGATCCCCTTTGCCTGTCTGATCACATGTCACCTCTCTTCAAGATACAGCTGAAGTAACACCTCCTCTGCCTGATGCCCTCTCCACCTTCATGGGTAGATAGATTCCCCACCCCCAACTCATTCGTTTTATCAAACTGAAGGGCATTTACTTATACACATGTTTGCTCCCACCAACCCGTTCCTTCACTGTGAACTTCTCAAGACAGAGACTGTCACGTCAATTTACCTTCAGATCCCAGTGCCAGGCTCATGTTTAGGGTCGCAATAAATATCCATGAATTTACTAGTCTCTGAGAGAAGAGTAGCCTCCAGCCTTCATGAATCCTTCCATTAGGAATCATTCACTACGGCATGTGAGCAATGAACAGAAGAACAAAGCTGGATTGGAGTGTGGGGGTCGGCGGCTAGCAGGGCTCCCTCTCTAGCTGTGTGCCTGGCTCTCTTGCACACCAACCACAAATGCAAATCCACAAGTTTTCGTTACTGAAACTGGCTGGTTGAATTCATGTTTGCCAAGACCTACTCAATATAGAATATGAAAAAGAGACAGCAATTGAAAAGAGCAGAGGGAGTTCCCTGGTGGCCTAGTGATTAGGATTCTGGGCTTTCACTGCCATGGCCTGGGTTCAATCCTTGGTTGGGGAACCAAGATCCCACAAGCCGCACCACTTGGCATAAATACATACATACATACATACATACATACATACATACATAGCAGAGAGAACAGTTTCCTATAAGAGATACTTCAGGAGTGAATATTATCCAATGTTATCACTGATACATGTAATCTTTGCATTTTGTGATCTGAGGACCTATCATAGTTATGAATACTATCATAGGTTCCTGTCCTGAGGTCCTATGTCACGACCATGTCCAGACCCAGAGGCTGCCTTGGGGTAGGTGAACTATAATGCCTCATTACATGACCACTGATGGGCCTTAAAGGTGCCTCACTCACCTTCCTGGCTGCATCCAGGATGCTGGGAAAATCCAGCTTATCATGCTCCCAAGGTGTGATTACACGGCAAGAAGAAACAAACAAACGTAAAGAGACAGTCCTGTCTTCATGGGGAATCTCCAGCCAACGGGTCAGGTCACCTCCTGTTAATGGACTAAATGCTTCAATTAAAAGTCAAAGATTGTCAGAAGAGTTAAGGGAGAAAAAAAAAAGCAAGAACAAATGATAAGATGTCTAGAAATATGCACTGTAAATACAAAACACAGGTTGGAAGTAAATGGATGGAAAAAAATATATCATGCAAATAAAAGAGTAAGAAGGCTGGAGGGGCTGTATTAATATCAAGTAGACACTAGACTTCAAGATAAAGAATGATAGTGGAGATAATGATAAAAGTGTCACTTCATCAGAATCCATCCTACTGAAACAGGAGGGCCTCATGCAGCTGAATGTGACAGGCTCAGGCTACACTAAATATTGATAAGTATGGTACCAAAGTGGTTAAAAGTCCTCATGTTTATTTTGGGAGTCAGTGGAAATGGGTATCTTTCCACTTGAAATTTAATCCGTTTTGTGATCCAAACAATACCAATGGATGATTGGACTGGGGATGGGAGTGGGGGTGGGGATGGGAGTGGAGCTGGGGGGAACCTCTCAAAATGAAGTTTACCCATTGCCAAATCTGAATCAAACCAACTTTGGTAAATTCTTTGTGGCTGATGCAGAATCCTGCAACAGTTTGTTTAAACACACAAGGCAAGGAGCTGCCTCTCTGACAAGCAGAGATACAGACTCTTTGAGACTTCCTGTCTCCCCTAGAAAGTTAGCACAAGCAGAAGGCACACGCAGGTGGAGGACCCAAAGGCTTTGCCCTCCACACAGCCCAGATCTCATCCCTCACCTTATGGGCATCCATGAGGTTCATGATGAGGTGGAGATCCCCCTGCACATGCTGGTCCTCGAGCCAGCTTCAGCTCCACCTTGTACAACCAGTTGATCAAGGCCAGCAAAGCGTCCATAAACTGGAAAGAAAACAGCAGGACCTCCTCCAACTTGTGCCACCTGAGAAAAGCACACAAACCTCACCATTTCAGGGGATCTCTTTTTTATGAATGGCCCAACTGAAAGGGACTATTGCTTGAACTGTATACAGAGAATTACCTCCATATTGGAATGGTTAGAAATACAGTTTAAAGTTATCAAGATCATAGGAATTCCCTGGCTGTCCAGTGGTTAGGACCTAGCACTTTCACTGCCGTGGTCCAGGTTCAATCCCTGCTTGGGGAACTAAGATCCCGCAAGCTGAGAGGCCAAAAAAAAAAAAAAAAAAAAATCAAGATGACAACAAAACCACAGACAACAGAAGAAAAAATAGATCAATTGGACTTTTGGACATTATCAAATTTAAAACTTTTGTGCATCAAAGGACCCTATCAATTAGAGTAACAGGATAAAAGGCAACTCACAGAATGAAGAAAATATTTGCAAATCATATACCTGATAAGGAATTAATATCCAGAATACGTAAAGAATTTCTAAAACTCAACAACAATAAAACAACCAATTTAAATAGGCAAGGGACTTAAATAGACGTTTCTCCAAAGAAGATGTATAGATGGCCAATAAGCACATGAGAAGATGTTCAGCATTACTAATCATTAGGGAAATGCAAATCACAACTACGAGATACCACCTTATATCCATTAGGATGGCTATTATGAAACAAACAAACAAACAAAAAACAGAAAATAACAAGTGTTGGTGAGGATGTGGAGAAATTGGGACCCTTGTGTATCGCCAGCAAGGATGTAAAATGGTGCAGCCAATGCAGAAGATGGTAAGAAAGTTTCTCAAAAAATTAAACATAGAACTACCATATGATCCAGCAGTTCCACTACTAGATACGTACCCCCAAAATTGAAAGTAGTGAGTTGAATAAATATTAGTACACCAATGCTCATAGCAGCATTATTCACAATTATCAAAATGTAGGAACATTTCAAATGCCCATCAACAGATGAATAGACAAATTGTGCAGTACACATACCATGGAATATTATTCAGCCTTGAAAGGAAGGAAATTCTGACACATGCTACAACATGGACAAACCTCGAAGACCTTATGCTTAATTAAAGCTAGACATAAAAGGAGAGATATTATGATTCCACTTAAATGAGCTATCTAGAGTAGTCAAACTCAGAGACAGAAAGTAAAATGGTGGTTTCCAGGGGGTGAGGGAAAGGGGAGTTATTTTTTTTTAACGGGTATGGAGTTTCAGTGTGGGATGCTGAAAAAGTTCTGGAGATGGTTGGCAGTGAAGGTTAGAAAACCATGTGCATATACTTCATGCCAGTGAACTGTACACCTAAAAATGGTTAAAATGGTAACTTTTATGTTATGTATATTTTACCAGCACAAGAAGAAAGAGTAATGCCTAGATATTTTTACTCAAACCACACTCTAGAATGGATTAAGCAGAGTGCAGGAGTCAGGTATAGAGTACCTCTGACATCTTATCACCCAACAGCTATGCATACAAACATACCTTGATGACTGAAAGTCTGCACTGATTACTTCACACACTGCTACAGCAGAGGGCAATAGTTGAGAGTAAGATAATAGTTAAAATCACGGGCTCTGGAGTCAGACACAGGAGTGCCTATCAAAGGTCCACACCAGCCGTGTGACACATAACCTCTCTCAGCCTCTTACTCCTCATGTGTAAGATGGGATCATAATTGTGCACACCTAGGTTGCTATGGTAACAGCATGACAGCTGTCGCTCATTCACCTCAGCCCAGGGCCTGGGGTCCCAGGATCCCAGCCTCACCCTTTGCTGTCATGGGACTCCCTGAACTCACCTCCTCTTCTACAGAATGGCATAAATGACACTTGCCTCCTTTGGTTGGTGTCATTATTAATAACATAATAAATTTTATTAATAATAAAAATAGCAAGAACAATAATAATATAGCCACCACTTCTCAAGAACTTCCTGTGTCAGTGCTTTGCATGAATCCTCACAATAGTGTTATGAGGGAGGCGCTCTCTCCATTTTACAAAGAACTTGGTAATGACTTAGTGAGGATGAGCCTTGCTCAGGAAAGGCAGCTGGATCCCTTCTGTGTGCAGGGCAGTGTGGGTTGTGTGGGGCCACAGGTGTCTGTGGAGTTCACAGCTGGGGAAGGAGCCCTGACCATGGTCCAGAGTCCATGCCCAACCCGTCTCCCCCCAGATGCGGAGGGTCACCTGAGTCTAGGGCCATGGTCAAAAGCTGCTGGGAGGCTGGAGTCCTGGGCTCTGGTCCCACTTCTGCTCCTGATTGGCTCTGCCACCGTCCCTCTCTGGCCTGGGTTTACCCTATTGTAAAGTGAGAAACAGGGGTCAGATCCCTGATACCAAGATCTCTCACCACAAAGAAAGGCTAAGAGGAAGTACAGGTAAACTTGGAGCCTGTGTCTGAATGCCTGGCTTCCCTCTGCCCCCTGGTGGATATCAGCAGCCTAGCACCCCGGGGAAATAACCAGAAAACTAACTCCCAGGGACTCGGGGACTAGCTTTGTGAGCTCTGCTAAGGCTCCACTCCTCTGAGACCCAATCTCCATCTGTTAAATGCGGGTAACGATAATATCTACCTCTTTGGGCAGTTGTGAGAATGCAAAGAGATAATATATGAGAAATGCTTGGACACAGGTGAGCACAGCCTAGCCAGTTAACAGAAGTCAGCTCCTGCAGTTGAGATGGCAAATCCTAGCATCAGTGAAGGGTGTAATGACTACAAGCTTATAAGACATATTTGTCATTGGAAATAAGAGTTGTTTACTTAAGCTGTAAATGGATTCGCAGTCTCTGAGATAATTAACTCACCTCTGCATAAACACTCACCAACCATGTATATTTTATTAGTTTTTTTCTTCCAAAAAAACAAGTTTAAAATATGTTTCCTTCTTTCATTTGTTCTCTTTCCTTGGTTTCTGACTTTATCATTTCCTTCCTTCTCGTTTTTAGGGGTTTGTTTTATTGCCCTTTTTCACCATCTTAAATTGAATGCTTGCCTCGTTAATCTATTTTTGACACTTTATTGAGGTATAAATTACACACCATAAAATTGACCTGTTTTAAGTATACAAATGAATGATTCTTAGTATAGTTACAGGGTTGTGCAACCATCACCACAGTATAATTTTAGACTATTTCCCACCAGCCCCCAAAGAAAGAAATATCATACCCACTTGTATGATATTATCCCCATTCCCACTCCCAGCCTTAGGCAACCACTAATCTACTTTCTTTCTTTAAAGAGTTGCCTTTTCTGTACATTTCACAAAAAAGGAATCATAAAATATATGTCTTCTTTCACTTTACATATTGATTTTGAGGTTCATCTTTGTTGTAGCATGTAGCAGTACTTCATTCCATTTTATTGCTGAATAATATTCCATTGTAGGGACATACCACATTTTGCTTATCCATTCACCAGCTGATGGACATTTGCATTGTTTCTATCTGGGAGCTATTTTAAACAGTTGTTGCTATGAACACTTGCTTACAAATGTCTATGTTTTCATTTCTCTTGGGGGCTGATTAATTTTTATACATGCACTCTTTCCTAATAAATGTATTTTAAGGTATAAATTTGCCTTTAGTGCTGCTTTAGCTGTGTCCCGCAAACTTTGACATGTACTGTTGTCATTATTATTCAGAACTAAGTATTTCTCAAATTTCTTTATGATTTCCTTTTCCACCAAAATGTATTTATCCGTACGACAATTTCCAAACATATATGCCCATCGTAATATGCAATTTTACTGAATCATGGCTGGGGAACATAGACTATATGACATTAATTCTTTAGAATTTATTGAGGCTTTCTTTATAACCTTAATATATATGCTCTATTTTTGTGAATGTTCCACTTGTATTCCTTGGGAACTGCTTGAAATAAATGGTTTCTCTAAAATATTCTAGCCTAACCACAATGTAAAATCTTGTGCTTCCACATACTCCCCACACAAGCACTGCCAAGATCCTCTGAAAATCTTCCACCTGCAAAGAAAGGCACAGGACCATGGTCCATGACTCTGCCCTCCCTGGCTCCTCATCCTTTATCTCCTCATTGCCAGTGACCTCCTTCTGAACTTCACTGTACCCCTAATGTCCATGACAAATTCTTGCTCCACTCATCACACCCCTTCTCTTCTTGAACTTCCTCAAGCTATCCAATCCACTGAATGCTCTGATTTCTCTCTACCCAACAGCTCTTTCATGCCTTCATTTTGCTCATTAACCAGCTTAAATCTCATGTTCCATTGTTTCAACTTCCTTGCAAACATCCTGAACTCCATTGCCCTCCTTTACGCTCAGCACTTACCTATCAAAACTCCAAACTCTAGATGAACCCAATTACCTATCTCCTTTGTGCCTGCATCCAGGCTGCTCAGCATTGCTGGAGAACAGAAACTACTGGGCATACAAGTGACACTATAAATTCATTGTTACCAACCTCAAGACTGCTAACACTTCTATTATGTTTTATTGTTTATATACACTGCTCGCAGAGGCCTATCTTCCCTTCAACCCTACTCACACATGGCAGATGACAATGTTCTACTTGACAGAGAAAATACAAGCTATCATACCGCTGCCTTCTCCTCCCTTCCTTCCCTCCTATACTTCTGTGCTCAGAATTCCATCCCTCCAGGCTTCTGGGAACTTTGTACTCTTCTTTGGAGGGAAGTGAAATAGTGTGAAGGGAGAAGAATTAGGAGAAATCTGCAGAGGTGCTTGCTTTAAAATGCAAGTCTGGGTATATCCATTCATTCCCAGCAAGTAACCCCACAGCTCTCAGGATTTAAAAAAAAACAAAACAAAAAACTTGACATGGCCCTCATTGATATATAGTTCACAAGAAAAGAGATGCAAGCAACCTTTAAATATGTTGAAATATGCCAACTTCACTCAAAACAAGAAAAGTACAACTTTAAATTACATTGAGCTAAAATTTCTCACGTATCAAAATAACAAAAAAAATCAAAAATTTTATCAACACAGACATGATGAGGCTGTGAGAAACAACAGGTACTTGTAAATTCCTGATGGGAGTGCAAAAATAGTAGTCTCTACGAAGTCTCCAATTTGAAAGTATCTGTCAAAATTTCAAGTGCATTTACACTTAGACACAGCAATCCCTCTTTTGAGAATTTCTTGTAGAAACATACTACTGCACTGAGAAATGACATGTAAAAATGTGATATTTGGGAATTCCCTGGGGTCCAGCGTTAAGACTCAGTTCTCTCACTGTGATGGGCCCAGGTTCAATCGCTGATTGGGGAACTAAGATCCCACAAGCTAAAAAAAAAATCAATTTAATTAAAATTAAAAACTTAAAAGGTGATATTCAAAATATTTAACAAGTGGATATGATCATTAAAATGTATATGTATATGACTCTATATGTATATCAATAATTTTAAAATATTCCCTTTTATTCTCTAAGTTATCTAAGCTATATCTTATATGACTGTTTAACAAGTGATAGAAATTGTAGGTGTTAATCTATTCATCAGATTATGCTAATGATTTCCAAATCATATATTGGCTTTTAGAAATTGTGGACATATTGTCATATAATGCAGCTGTCACTAGCTAAATGATACCCTTGTCTGAGCCATGATTTGACATTAAACTCTTCCAATGTTTTCCAATTGATCATCAGGTGACATGTCCTCTCAATAAATAGGAAATTTTTTCTTAGAAGCACTGATGTTGTTCAGGGTGCCGAAATTTCTCTTAGCTTCTTCTGAACTAATAGCAATTACATTCAAAGGTCTTCTGTTTTGTTTGTTTTTTTTTAATTTTATTTATTTATTTTTATTTTGAGCTGCATTGGGTCTTAGTTGCAGCATACGAGGTCTTTTGTTGTGGTGCGTGGGCTTCTCTCTAGTTGTGGCATGCGGGTTTCCTCTTCTCTAGTTGAGGCGCGTGGGCTTGGTTGCCCCACGGCATGTGGGATCTTAGTTCTCAGACCAGGGATGGAACTCGCGTCCCTTGCATTGCAGGATGGATTCTTTACCACTGGACCACCAGGGAAGCCCCCTCAAATTTCTAACCGTTATAATATTGTGTGGGATTTTTTTAAATACTCTATTTTAGAATTGTTTATTGGAGTAGGTAACTTGAAAACTTCTTACATTTTTATATCAAATCATTGAAATTGTACAGAAAAATATACATACACAGTGAATGAAACTGAGTATTCCTTCAGAAATTTTATTACTCCAGTTTAGTAGATGTGTGAGATTTTTATACATTATACAATATCTCTATTATCGACTGAGTCATGAAGATCATTAATTTGAAAGTCATATTTAATTAGTTGGCTTAATGTTATTGATCCTTTTTTTAACCTTCAACTCACAGAACTTTGCAACCATCATTTGACCAAGTTTCAGGATTTAATACTAAGTTGGGAGAGTTTAAAATTCATTATATGTATTTTTTGTTATCAAATAACCACTTGGCTTGCTACAAAAGGTGCTGGGCACTTGACCCTGAATTCCTCAGCTATGGTGCAACCCACTGCCTGTATAGCTTCAAAATTGGCCCCACTATATCGCTCCAAAGGACTTGGAGGCATATGTTTGTATGTGGGGGAGAGTGAGCCATGAATATCTTTCCATTAGAGATGGGGGTTGTTTTCTGGCTTACCTGTCGTCCTCTGTAGTTATTGACAATTGCACTGCCCCTTGGGTCACATTCCGTTTGTTGGGTCCCCAGTTAAAAAGGGTAGTTCTAGGAACCGGGAGCATACACTGACTCCTGGTTGCATACAGTAGTATGAGTTTTGCACCTTGTCAACAGAGACCATGCTCCAAAGACCATAATCAGCGACCCACTGGGAATTCCCTGGCCGTCCAGTGGTTAGGACTCCGAGCTTCCACTACGGGGGGCCTGGTCGGGGAACTAGGATTCCACAAGCCCCGTGGAATTGCCAAAAAAAAAAAAAAAAGAAATCAGAGGTACATCTTTTACTTTAGCCACCAAGCCACAGAGATGGCACAAGTTCCAGGGCAACAGGTCAGTCTAAGCTCTCTTGTGTGGCTGCAAAGGATACGAGCCTAGCTTTACACTCATCGTGGATGTATGGTTGTATGCATGTATGGTTGTCAACACCTCCTGTGAAATTTGAATTAATGCCATAGTTTAAGCAGAACAGTCCACCTACAGCACAAGAAAGGAAGCTCAAAGGTTATCTGAAACCACCCCTACTAATCCCTCCGGGATTTACTCGCTTGGCTGGGATACATGAATGAGGTCACTACTGCAGCCTGGCCTCACAATGCTGATTAGGATTCTGCTGAGTTTCTCATAGGATGTGTCTATTCTGAGTTTCTGATAGGATGGCCTATTTATGTGAAAATGTGAATTTGTTTAAAAATGTGTAGGGTTGAGGGGTTGGATTGTAGGGAAAGGCAGGCCCCATAGGCCCTGAGAGCCCCTGTCTATCCTTGCCGGCCTAAACCAAACTACCTGACCCTGAGTGGTCTCTGCAGCTTATCACAAAGGTGATGGGGCAGGTCAAGGAGACCACGGGAGACTGATGTGCCCATTCACTCTCCAGAGGATGAGACTGGTTTGCTGCTCACTTCAAAAAGTGCTGAGCCCTTGCAGCCACTGTGGAAAACAGTATGGAGGTTTCTCAAAAGACTAAAAATGGAACTACCATGTGACCCAACAATTCAATCCTGAGTATACATCTGAAAAAAACAAAAACACTAATTTGAAAAGATACACGCACCCCAATGTTCATAGCAGCATGATTTACCACTGCCTGCAATGGAAGCAACCTAAGTGTCTGTCAACAGATGAATGGATAAAGAAGATGTGGTACATATATACGATGGAGTATTACTCAGCCATAAAAAAGAACATAATTTTGCCATTTGCAGTAACATGGAGGGGCTTGGAGGGCATTATGCTAAGTGAAATAAGTCAGACAGAGAAAGACAAATACTATATGTTATCACTTATATGTGGAATCTGAAAAATACCACAAGCTAGTGAATATAACAAAAAAGAAGCAGACTCACAGATCTAGAGAACAAACTAGTGGTTACCAGTGGGAGAGGGAAGCTAGTTGGGGCAAGATAGGGGTTGGAGATTAAGAGATATAAACTATCATGCATAAAATAAGCTACAAGGATTTATTGTACAACACAGGGAATATAGCCAGTATTTTATAATAACTATAAATGGAGCATAACCTTTAAAAATTGTGAATCACTATATTGTACACCTGTCACATAAAATATTGTATAGCAACCATACTTCAATTTAACAAACAAAAGCTTGGGTCCTTGGCTCTGGGTTCCTCAGCTGTAGTTTTGGCACAACCCATTTGGTACTCAGCCTCCATCCAGGCCCTTCATGTCACCTGCTTGGGACTTGGGGGCAAGGGGAGAGGCACCACTATACTGATAGTCCTGCCATTGCTGTGCTGTGAGTAATAGCTTGTCTTGCTCAAGCCTCGTTGTTTCCTTTCAGCCTCTGTGGAGTTGTGGCAGGGTTGTTACCTGCTGTCCTCTGTGAGGTTAGAGTTCTTCCCTGATGGTCTTTTTTTTTTTTGGCTGCTCCGCATGGCATGCGGGATCTTCCCAACCGGGGACTGAACCATGCCCTCTGCAGTGGAAGCTTGGCATTTTAACCACTGGACCACCAGGGAAGTCCCTGACCGTCTTTTACTTTCTGTTTTGTATTTCTCATCCTTTTGTCTCCCTGTGCTTCATTCTGGATATTTTCTCTGACCGATCTTCTAGCTCACGAATTGTCATCCACTGAGTTTTTATTTTAGTTGTTGTATCTTTCAACTCTAGTCTCTGTATTCATTTCTTAGGGCTGCAGGAACATAGGACTGCAAACTAGGTGGCTTGAAACAACAGAAATGCATTCGCTCACAGTTCCACACGCTTAAAGTCTGAAATCAAGGTGTTGTCAGGGTTGGTTCCTTCTGGAGACTCTGAGGGAGAATCTGGTGCACACCTCTCCTGGTCGTTGCTGGCAATCTTTGCTGTTCCTTGACTAGAAGATGCATCCCTCTAATCTCTGCCTCCATCATCACATGGCCTTCTCTCCCCATGTGTTTTCACATCATCTTTTTGTAAGGACATCAGTCATATTGGATTAGGGACCCTCCCTGCTCCAATACAACTTAACAACACAACTCATCTAAACTTAACTATTTACATCTACACTGACCCTATTTCCAAATCAGGTGAGGTACTGGGGGTTAGGACTTCAACACATCTTTTTGAGGGAACACAATTCAACATATAACACTTTCCTTATGGTTCTTTGTATAGTTTTCGGTTCTCTGCTGAAATTCAAGGTCACCTTTCATATCTTTGAATGTAGGAAGTTATTTAAAGGTCTATCTATAGTTCCAATATCTGAAGCCTCTGAGGGTCTGTTTTTCTTATCTATTGTTCTACTGGTCTTGTTCAGGTTATCTCCTCATGTGCTTGTTTTGTGTTTGTGTGGGCACACATGCATGTGCTGGGCAGTCACTGCATTTGGAAAATTCCTGGTAGGAACAATTTCAGGCTGAGGGTGGCGTTATCTTCCTCCAGAGACTAAGTCCAGAGAGGACTTACTTTTTTGCGTTTGCCTAGCACCTGGAGAAATTTGCAATCCAAGATCCCCTTAATATTACACAATTTCGGGAAGCGGAGGTGCATTCTTTACGAGGATCTATCTACTTCCCATTTGTCCATAGGTGTTCCCAGAGGTTACTTTTCAGGGTCCTAACTCAAAGGGAGGGCGGTCACCAAGGAGCCCTCCCTGATGATTCTTGACTCCAAATCCTGTCCCACTTACCCTGCAAAACATGTGGAAGTTCTACTCAGCCCCCAAGACTCCCCCTCAGGGGAAAAGCTGTCCCAAACATAAGCTCACCTCCCTGAGCCTCTACACTCCCAGGAGTCTTGGCCCAGTCTTGGTAAATCTTCATTAATTTGCTACCACTCTACTGCTTTTGTGTTAGTTATTGATTACCAAATAACAAATAATTGCTAAACTTAGCAGCTTAAAATAATGAACATTTATTATCTTACACAATTTCTGAGAGTCAGGAGTGGCTTAGCTGGGTGGTTTTGGTTCAGGGTTTCTCATGAGGTTGAGTTAAGCTGGTAGCAGGTGCTGTAGTCATCTGAGAGCTTGACTGGGGCTGGAGAACCCACTTCTAAATCGTTCACTCGCACCTGGTAAGATGGTGCTGGTCGTTGACAGGAGGCCTCAGTTTCTTCTTGTAGACCTTTCCCTAGGGATGCTTGAGTGTCCTCATAACATGGCAGTTGGCTTCTCCCAGAATGAGTAACCCAGGAGAGAGAGCAGGAGACCACAGTCTCTTTAATGGCCCAGCTGTTCACCGTCACTTACACGCTATTCTATTCATTAGAAACAAGTCACAAGGGACTTCCCAGGTGGTGCAGTGGTTAAGAATCCGCCTGCCAATGCAGCGGACACAGGTTCGATCCGTGGTCCAGGAAGATCCCACATGCTGTGGAGCAACTAAGCCTGTGTGCCACAACTACTGAAGCCCACACATCTAGAACCTGTTCTCCACAAGAGAAGCCACAACAATGAGAAGTCCATGCACTGCAACAAAGAGTAGACCCCACTTGCTGCAACTAGAGAAAGCCTGCGTGCAGCAATGAAGACCCAACACAGCCAATTAATTAATTAATTAATTATTTAAAAAACAGTAAAAAAAAAAGAAAGAAAGAAAAGAAACAAGTTGCAAAGTCCAATCCACACTCAAAGGAGCAGGAATTGAGCTCTACCTCTTGAAAAGAGGCATGCCAATCAATAAATGGACACATTTTATTAATTTTTTTGTCTCTCTTTTTTTTTTTTTTGGCTGCACTGCATGGCTTGTGGGATCTTAGTTCCCCGACCAGGGATGGAACCTGTGCCCCCTACAGTGGAAGCTCCCTAACCACCAGACCACCAGGAATTCCCAATGGACACATTTTAAAGCCCCCCATTTGTTAAGTACAATGATTTTTAAGTGATTTTGTCCAACTTTTCTATTCCTCAGGAATAGGATTGGTCAGAATTACCCAGTCCACAATGACCTGAAGCACAAGACTATCAATTTGTTTTTTATTCTAGAAATGCAAGTTAGTTGTCTTATTTTGTACTGATTCTTACATATTAATAAATATTCTAGGTTCTTCAGATTTGGACACAGTAATAAAAGATATCCCAGGCTGTGACGGATTATTATTATTTCTTTTTTTTTCTTCCTCCCCGGAAATGAAGATTCAAGTTTAAAATATTCAAAAGAAACGTTCAGAAACATCCAACATTTCTTGTCTCTTCATTTTGGTGTTTGTTTTTAATGTTTTACTATAAATCCTAAATTTACAAATATCAAAGCACTCCATTCATCCTACTGAACAAGAAGGAAAATGAACCAATAGAAGCTCAGTGGGAACTAAAATATTTACAAGCAGCAGCAGCTAGATAATTAGAAAAGAGTGATAAACCAGTGACTGTTCTAAAATACAGAGTGTTCTCTAAAGAATGCTCAATACAGCCACACAGTCACCCTGCAGCACAAGCTGTAGTCCCAGCTGGTCCTGACGATTCTAATTGTCCAGGAGGCCCATTGGCAAGTCCTGACATCCCACAACCATAGCTTGAACGAAGGAGTTATAGCAGAATTATAGTGCTTATCGATCATTACAGTTGCAATTGTACTACTTACCAAGCACTAAAAAAGTGTTTCAACATTTTAACAACTGGTATAGCCGTGCCCTTGATACGCTTGCCTAGTCATCAGCCCTGGGTAGGTAAGTTTGTTCTTTACAGTAGCGTTTGTGATAGCAAAAGTCTGGAAACAACCCAAGGGTAATAAGGAAGGAACTGGCTAATAAACCCTGCTACATCCCATCATGTACTAGAAAGCTCATAGAAGAAAGCTCTCTGTGGACTGATTAAACTACAAAACACTTTTTAAGTGAAAAGGGTAAGATGTAGAGCATAGTATGCCCTCCTTTGAGTAAGAAAGGGGTGTGAATGAATAAGAATGCATATTCCTATTTGGTTGTATTTATTCACCTGAAAAGGATACATACAGAACTAATAAAATGCATTACTTATAGGGCACGGATGAGGTAAATAAAGGAATGCAGATAGAACTAGCAGGAAGGCCTTGTAAAGTATATCGTTCTATATGAGGTTTCTTGGACGTTGTGAATATATTACTTAACCAAAATATTAAATAGAATAAAAATGTGTTGAATTAATGAATGCTCCGTATGACCCTAAGGAACTTCTTTTCCCTAATCACAACCTCAGCTTCCCCAAGTGGCCTGGAGGACAGCAGAGGGCCTTCCCATCACTGGCTCCCCCGCTTTGTGCATGGGCTCTAGGACTCTGGTCTACTGCTCTGGCCCCAGACCTGACAGAGGGTTAGAAGGGGTCTGCCTCATGTCAGGCGCCTCCCTCCTCTTAAGTCAGGCTCAGGGTTGTCAGCACTTCAGTCCCAGTGCTGCTCCCTGGGGCCACGGAGCCAGAGGAGCAGTCCGTTTGGTCCTACAGCGGGATGGGGCGAGCAGGACCACACTGAGGGGCCACCCAGGCTCTGTGCTTTCCCTAGAAGCTGAGTTTGTGCTCACCTGCTCAGATTGCCCCCCTGCTGGGCTGAAGGCCGTGGTGGGGTCTTGGAGCTCTCATCACTTTGCATGCTTCTGTCCTCTCCCCACCCTGCCCACAAATGTGACTCTCCACCACACTGATGTTGGAATCTTCCTTCCCCATTGTAGGCACCTGGCTCCTGTCTGGTGGCTACCGTGGGCCACATACTTCTGTACACCACCTCTTTGCATCCTCACAACAGTTTAATTTGGCAGATAAGGAAACTGAGACCTAGAGAGGGTTTGGGGCTACAGCAGAGGTGGGGAAGGGGGAAGTAAAGACCACTGAAGTAACCTTTCAATGAACTCACCTAAGTGGAGGGATGTTGGGAGCTGGGTGTGGTCAGAATACAGGGAGCAGAAAGGTACAGGGTGACTGAAGCTGCAGAGGCAGGCAGGGTCCCAGAGGGCCTGCCTGAGGCGCTTGGACGGTCGTCCAAGATGGGGCATTTGCAGATGGAGCAGGGTTGAGGCTTTTGGAGAAATATAGATGATGAGGCCTGGTCTGAGAGGTGGCGGGGATACAAGAGGAGCCAGAATCAGCAGGGCTTGGTGACTGGTAGGACGTTGAGGTGGAAGAGAAGGACGAGGGATGATAAGGATGATTGACAGGTATTGGGCACATCCTGTGTGTGGCTCAGTAGCAAGTGTTTTATATTCACTATTATACTTAACCCTCACAACATCCTGATGATGTTGGTACTATTATTATCTCCATTTAACAGATGGGGACTGGGGCTCCAAGGGATAAGATCCTTGGCAGAGGACACATAGCTAGTCCCCAAGTCCCAGAGAATTCTGGCTTTCATTTCCCCGGGGGGGCTAGGCTGCTGGTGTCCACCAGGGGGCAGAGGGAAGCCAGGCATTCAGACACAAGCTCCATGTTTTCCTGAACTTCCTCTTAGCCTTTCTTTGTGGTGAGAGATCTTGGTATCAGGGATCTGACCCCTGTTTCTCACTTTACAATAGGATAAACCCAGGCCAGAGAGGGACAGTGACCGACCCAGGTGGCAGAGCCAATCAGGAGCAGAAGTGGGACCAGAGCCCAGGACTCCAGCCTCCCAGCAGCTTTTGACCATGGCCCTAGACTCAGGTGACCCTCCGCATCTGGGGGGAGACGGGTTGGGCATGGACTCTGGACCATGGTCAGGGCTCCTTCCCCAGCTGTGAACTCCACAGACACCCCAGGCCCCACACAACCCACACTGCCCTGCACACAGAAGGGATCCAGCTGCCTTTCCTGAGCAAGGCTCATCCTCACTAAGTCATTACCAAGTTCTTTGTAAAATGGGGAGAGCGCCTCCCTCATAACACTGTTGTGAGGATTCATGCAAAGCACTGACACAGGAAGTTCTTGAGAAGTGGTGGCTGTATTATTGTTGCTGTTTTTATTATCAATAGGAAGTTGTCCAGCAGCCAAGGGAAGCTGGTGTCATTTATGCCCATGCTGTAGACGAGGAGGAGAGGCTCAGGGAGTCCTGCAGCAGCGAGGGGGGGTCCTGGGACCCCGCAGCCCTGGCAGCCACACCTTCCCCCGGAGCGCCCCTTCCTCTGGATGATTCTTTCAGTCATTCATTTGTGCAGGATGCACCCTGAGCTGGCCCTGTCGTGGATACGGGATGCCGTGCGCTGGGCCCTGTGGTGAATGATGGGGACTGAAATGAGCAGAAACAGGCTGGCCAGGCCCTGAGCCTTCGGGCTTCCTGGTCTGGGCACTGAGCAGTGAGCCCAGGGGCCAGAAAGCCAGGCCTGAGGGTGCCAGCTCCGTGTCACCTCTGCCTGATCTCCCACATAGATGGACACATTGCAGGTCACAGCATCTCCTGGAAGCATTCTGTCCCCAGAATAGCCAACAGAGTTGGGAATTCCCCATCCAGGGGCTACTCTGGGGCCGAGGGTGCTGCCTGGGAAGAAGGCTCCTACCGACAATGTTGGGAGCTTCTTCTAGAGGACCCTCCTCTTGAGTCCTTGCCCTGTTGTCTAGAGTTGGTTTGGGCCAGTGAAGAGGGACCACAGCTGGAACGGTCTCCTTTTGTCCAGCCCGGGGAATATCCAGGTCAGGGGAACAGGGTTTGGCCTGGGAATCAGGGGCCCAGGGTCACAGTTCAGGGATTATCCTCACGGGGGTTGTTGCCCCTGCATAAGACAATGCAGCTTGGGTCTGCACACACTCACAAAAACGAGAAGCAAGTGGGGGGTGAAGTCCAGCTCCACGCCCTGCTCCACTTGGCACAGCTGGGGGCCCTGGAGGAAGTCTGTGTCCACCTGGAGGAAACAGCTTCCTTTTCTGAATCACTGTAAGCACCAGAGGGGCTGGAACTGGCCCTGATGGCAGCGGTCACTAGAGCACAGGGCGGCGTAAGGCTCGATGTTGGCCATGGCTTGGAGTTGGGCCCAGGGCTCCGGGCCAGGTGCTCTCTGAATGAAAGAGCTGCAGTGAGGTGGAGCTGCCCAGACTCACGCCCCCGAAGTCTTGCCCACAAGAAGGAGGGAAGGAAGCAGAAGGAATGGGTCATAGGCTGGCTACCCCCTCCTGAGGTTGGACCGCCCCTGTGAGGAGCTTTTAGTGCTTTGCTCAAGATATGTCTAACAAGAACCACACCACTGCCCTTGGGGGTCCAGAGTCTTTTCCACTTTTCACTCTCCCGGGCCCCTAGTCCTGATTTACTCCCCCAACTGCCTGTTGGTGACTCTGTCCAGATTCCTCCACAGGACCATTGGATTTTCACCACAGACTCACATCTGTTCCGTCTGCTCCCCGAGCAGCCATTGCTGTGAGACGGACCTCCTGGCTGGGGGCATGCCAGGCCCTAGAGCCTGGAAGCCACCTGTCCTGTGAAGACCCCTTGGGGGAGCGTGGCACTAACAGGAAGTCCAGGTAGCCCAGAAGCGCCCCTCGGTGGAAGTGGGGTGAGATGAAGGCCTCCCTCTGGGACGCCCACCCCAGGCAGCCAGGCAGGTGTTTCAGGCTGGGCATCGAGGCCTCCCCGCGGCTTCCTGAGGCCGTGTAAGGACCCGACCTGGCCTGGCCCGGAGGTCAGATTCCTCAGCCGAGGTGCTGCAGGCACAGGAGAGGCAGCCAGTCGTGGCGGGAGGACTCCTTTGTTCCAGGTATTTTCTCAACGGTGGGGGCCGGGCTGCTTGCCAGGTGCCAGGGCGTGGCTCTGGCCTCCCGCGCACAAGCAGCTTTGCCGCCAAGCCCTGCTCCTGGCCCAGCAGCTCCTTCCCGCGCTTGCCCTGCCAGGCCCGGCAAAGCAAGAGGCAGGCCCCGGGGGGCAGACGGAGCGGGCCGGGCTCTCAGGCCCCCCAGCCTCATTTGAGGACTCACTCAGGGCTCCTCGTGGTGTTTGGCATTTAGAACGACATTCTTCCAGGAGAATGGGTTAAAGGTGTATCAAAATACAAACTTCAGCTCAAGAAAATATGATAAAACTGCAGCGCTGGGCACGGGCTCTGTCTAGACGTGAATCCCAGCTCCACCACCTTCCAGCTGTGTGACCGTGGCCGGTTAGTTACCCTCTCTGTACCTCGGTTTCCTCATCTGAAAATGAGGGAGGAGACTGTACCTACCTCAGAGCAATGCTGAAGATTTGACAAGTTATTACATGTAAAGCTCTCAGAACAAAGTCTGGGGCAAGGCAGGAGCTGTGGAAGTGTTTGCTGAGAGTGTGATGGAGACATCAATGCGGTTAATGTTAGCCAAGACTCTTGGTTGCATCGGACAAAAACAGCTCAGGCCAGTCGAGTAAAGGAGGAATTTAGTACAAGTCTTCAGAGGTGTCACATGGAACCCAGGGTAGGGGCAACCAGGCCTCAAGGGAATGAGGATCCTGATTAAAACCACGGAGCAGACAGCAACTTCTCTCCCTCTCTGGGCTGCGCTGTCCACTTCCTAAACACATGGCCAAACGTGACCAGCTCTTGGTTCTCAGGGCAGGTGAGCAGCAGGAATGGGCTGGCATCTCTGAACCCCAACGGCAAAATCAGAGCAGGAAGAACCCATCCCTAAGCTGGGTTATGCACCAAGAGCCCAGCAGCTGTGGCTGAAGGCACAGCAAGGGACCCAGTCCTCGTGCCTGCAGACAGCAGCCCGGGCTGCGCAGGTGTTCTCCAGAGCATGTACGTACCTGCTCCAGGGGTGCTCTGGAGTAGGGGTCAAAAAACTTGTGCACTAGTCCTGGTGTTGTCTTGGGAAATCTCTACGTCTCTGGGCCCTTTTCCTCTTCCATAGTCCTTTATCGCAGCACTTGGGTTGTATGATAATTATGTGTTTGTGTATCTGTCTCCCTCACTAGGCTGTGATTTTCATTCATTCTTTTAACATAATAAATGTCTACCAAGCACCACCCATGTGTTAGGGATAGAGATGACTCCAACCCAGTGCTTCCTCCTTCCCGGGGGCTCCGTCTGGCATGGGTGTCATCATGTGAAACAGGTCAGCTTCCATGTCTGGTTCTGCCCAAGTTCAGCGCTGCAGACTTTCTTCCCTACATCACAGGTACTCAGTGTCAGGATCCCACCCTTTGTTTTATGAGGCTTAGGAGGTTCCTGAGCTGTTGTGGAAAGTGGGTGTCCACAGGAAACGGCTCGGTTCGGGCATGGCATGGGTGGGCATCACTCCTGCTGGGTGATTCAAGGGCAACAGCAGGCAACTGACAAGAGAAGGACTTCACTGGCAAGTGAGGAGCAGGGCAGGGATCGCGGCTCCTTAGCACAGGTGGTGGCAGTGCTGACGCAGGGGACCATGAATGGTTACTGATGTTGGCGTGGCTGTCATAGCACAACCTGGCGCAGCTGCTGGGCAGTCTCTTGACACTGACTCTGCCCCTCTCCACGTCTTTGCTTCCATCTCAGACCACCCTGATCTCCAAGATCAACTCCTGTCCCCGTTCTCCATCTAAGTGACCCCTAACCAGACTTCCCACGAGCAGGATGGGCTAGGCATCCTTCTACGCTCTTACCAGTCCACCACTGGGGACTGAAGAGCAGAGACAGTTGGAGCAGATGGGTTATAAAGGTATAAATTTTAGACTGTGTTTCCTTTAGGACCATCTGTTTGGGTTTCCATAAAGTCCACCCCTTGGCTTTCAATATTACTCAGGTGTGTGTCCACATTGAAGCCTACTTTGGAAGTTGAAAACTGAAACAGATTTTTCCCCCCTCTCTCTTTATACTGTATTCTTGCTATAAAAACACTAATTCTTGAAGGCGATGTGAATGACTCTGAGGGACTAAGGGGAAGGTCACATACAAGGAAGTGTGGAAAAGCACAAATATTCATATTTCAATATGTTTTCCTCCTACACATCATCAATAATTGTAAAAACAATGTGATGGGGTCTCTCGTTACGGTCTGCAGAGTTTCCAGAGCTCTGACATGTGGTGAGAGGAGACAGCAGGGAGGCCTGTGCAGAGGAGGTGATACTGAGCTGAGCCTTGAAAGGATAAGTAAGAATTTCTAGGGATACAGGGGTGAGGGGAGAGTATTCCAGACAGCATCAATGGGTCTCAAAGAATGAGGAATGATGGAAGAAAAGATAACTGTGTGCCAGACACTGTTTTAATAAGTACATTTGAAATATTAATCATCACAACAACCATATTTTTTAAAAGATGAAACTAAGGCACAGGGTGGTTAAGTTATTGGCCCCAAAATTCACATATGGCAAGCGGTAGAGCTGGGATTCAAGCCTGAGACACTTGGCCTCAGAAACTCTGTAACACACACTATTCTGTATATTGAGGAATTGAAAGTGGTTTTGTGATGGCAGGAGGGAGATTTGGCTGAAGGACTGAGCAGAAAGACCACAGAAGACCTTGTACAGCATCTCAGGAGCTCAGACTTTATCCTGAGAGCAAAGGAGAGTCTGTAAAAACTTAACCAAGAGAGAGGCATACAAGATGCAATTTAAAGGGTGATGTATTGGAGGGGGCAGGACCAGAGGCAGAGACCAGTTAGGATGTGGTTTTACAAGTCTAAATGAGAGACGTGACCTGAAGAGCAGAGACAGAACAGCTGGAACAGGAAAGTTAAGTGGGTAGAATGGTGTGAAAGAGCCACATCCTAATGACTGTAACCTGTGGATGTCACCTTATGTGGCAAGAGACTTTACAGATGTGATCAAGTTAAGAAACCCCAGATGGGGAGATTATCTTGGGTTGTCTGAGTGGGCTCTATGTAAATCACAAGGGTCCTTAAAAGAGAAAGACAGGAGATCAGAGTGGTAGCAGGAAGGCAATGGGAAAGGAAGGGGAAGGCAGAGACTGAAGTGATGCAGCTCTAAGCCAAGGAATGGAGGCAGCCTCTAGAAGCTGAGACAAGGAACAGATTTCCCCTAGAGCGTTCAGGGGGAACCAGCCCTGCCACACCTTGATTTTACCCCCATAAAACTCATTTCTGACCCCCACAACTGTCAGATAGTAAAGTTGTGCTGTTTCTGGCCATTAAATTTGTAGTTATTTATTATATAAGCAATGGGAAATAAATTCAGATGGTGAAGACCTGATGACCACGTAGTTACGCAAGAAGGAAATGGAGGGGTCCCAGAAAGGGTCAAGGATGATGGCCAGGATTTGGGCTTGGCTGATGGGGCTGATAGCGGAATCATTACAATCAGGATTGAGAATAGTGAGGAAGGAGCAGTTTGGGGAACAGTGGGAGGGTGGGGTGTTCAGTCTTGCACATATTAAGCTTCAAGTGCCCATGTGAAGTGTCCAGGAGGAAGGTCTGGAGCCTATGACACAGCTTGGACACCACCTGTGTGCACAGGCTCTGGTCTGAAATTGTTGGGAGACCCCTGTGGCCAGAGACATGGGTTTCCTTTTCTAGCTCACACTCTGTGATGTGGGGGTCAAAAGTCTCTCCTAAATGCAGCTGTTGAGCACTTAAGCCCCAGTCCTAGCATCCTCCCCATATCCCTCTTTGGACTGGGTGGCAGACTTAGTCCAGATGGCAGAAGCAAACTTGACTCTTCCAAAAAGGTGCCCAGGATGTCACCTTTTGTGGCACATGCCATTTCATACCTGCCGGGGCCTTGCAGGGCAGCCCACAGGGCAAAGGTCCTAGTAGGTGAGCTCTACTAAGCCGCTTCTGGGTGAGCTCTATCGGATCCCACTGGTCCATCTGAAGACGCAGTGTAGTGCATGAGCTCGTTTACCTCAGGTGTACCTGGGGACAGCACCAAGGTGTTTCTGACAGGGACAAAAATATCTCAGTGGAGTTTCCCACAGGTCACACTGAACATTCAAACTCT
The DNA here is from genome assembly GCF_030028045.1 of Hippopotamus amphibius kiboko. Classification (NCBI taxonomy): domain Eukaryota; kingdom Metazoa; phylum Chordata; class Mammalia; order Artiodactyla; family Hippopotamidae; genus Hippopotamus; species Hippopotamus amphibius. The sequence goes on from NC_080186.1 coordinate 31,855,559, forward strand.
GAATACAAAGTGCATAGGGTGAAAGTCAGATATCGTTAAAAAAAACAAAACAAACAAAAAAACCAAAGCCTGCTCATCCTGCAAAACGAGTGTGAGCTGAGGCCTGAGACCAGATGAGATCACTGAGATCATGTGGGGAGGGCTTGTGGCCCAAGAGGAGAGGAGAGCCAGGGAAACCGTCTTCCACAGGGTGGGCAAAAGAAGGGGAGGAGGAACCCTGACATCCTCGTCTTACATCCCCAGGGCTGACATCCAGTGGGAAGTCAAAAGATGCTTGGTGACTGGATTCATTTGCATTTTATCTTCTGTGGAATATAAAAAGGAAAGAAAGAGTATGAGGGGAAATATGTGTACCAATAAAAACAACACAAAAACCAAATACACATTTATTTTCCAAATAACTGAATTAAGTATGTACGTGTGAAACTGGATTCCACGCAGAAAGGGCTTAAACTATAAACAAGATGAATATAAAGTTATCTCAGGAAAGTGATGGCCTTACCAATGAATAAAATAAATGCAAATTCAATTACCTTAAGACAACATTATAGGCCCATAAAACTAGAAAAAACAAAAATTAGGTCATGAAGCCCTAAGTTGGTGAGGCTGTGGGAAACAAGGGCACCACCAGCCACAGGTGAGAGCAGCGTGGCCATCTGGACAGCAGCTATAATAGCGTGCACACCCTGGCACATGGGTCCTTACGTTGCACACAAAAGAAATCCATTTAAGCAAAACTGGGGGTTTTAATAAGGAAATGGTGGTGTCCAGGAACCCAAGGAAGCACCTGAGGCCTGGAGAGGGTCAGAAACCAGAAACTGGGAAGCCAGAAGGATCCTCTCTCTCCTCCTCCGTGTCTGGACCTCCCTTGCAAATCTGCTTCTTTTCTCCTTCTCTGCAGATCTTTTTGCCATGCACCCATTCATACAACAAATATTAATTTTGTGTACGTGCCCAAACATTACATTTCCGTGTTCAAGTGTACCCAGCAAAGACTGAGTTGCAATTTGAAATTCTAGGGAGGAGGAGTCTGATTGGCTCAGCCTTGGGTCTAATCAGCTAGAACCTAGCAGGGTGGGGTATTTCTTAACTCAAAGTGGGTTGGAAATCTCCGATTCCTTTTTCCACAGGAAGATCTCTATGTAAATTAGTGGATGTGGTTAGATAAACTGGGGAGGGGATGCCCCAGGGCTGAGAGACAGCTAACATTAACCATTAACCTGCCCAGAACTTCTGAACTCCAGGCCCTGCTTCCAGCCAGAACATCTTTTCCCTGCTTCCACATTCCAAATCCTTACAGTCCATTCTCCACATAGCAGCCAGATTTATCTTTTAACATGCATATTGGATTACATTCTTCCACTGCTAAAATCAAACAGACAAAACAACAAAAAACAAACCAAAAAAACCCTCTTCAGCTCCTTCCAGTGGCAATTAGAGTAATATACTTACTTACCATGGCCCTAATTTTAATTTAGCTCCCGTTACTTCCCTGACTTTATCTTTTTTAAAATTAATTAATTTATTTACTTATTGGCTGCATTAGGTCTTCGTTGCTGCACACAGGCTTTCTCTAGTTGCGGTGAGCAGGGGCTACTCTCCGCTGTGGTGCACGGGCTCCTTATTGCGGTGGCTTCTCTTGTTGTAGAGCACGGGCTCTAGGCGCGCAGGCTCAGTAGTTGTGGCACATGGGCTTAGCTGCTCCTCAGAATGTGGTATCTTCCTGGCCCAGGGGTCAAACCTGAGTCTCCTACATTGGCAGGTGGATTTTTAACCACTGTGCCAACTAGGAAAGTCCCCCTGACTTTATCTTTTATAAATCTCCCCCTTCTTCACTCTGCTGTAGCCACTTGACCTTGCCTGTCCTCAAATAAGCCAAATTCATTCCCATCTTAGGACATTTGCATTTGCTGTTCCCTCTGCCCCTCATTTTTACACAGCTGACTCCACATCATTCCGGACTCAGGTGACATCATCACCTCAGAGGGTCTTCCCCGACAGTCCCATCTAAACTAGTAACACCTACCTCAACACGCATAACTCCAGTTATCCTCTCACCTGTTTTTAGTTTTTTCTTCATAGGACTTAATACCTGTTGAACTTCCCTTGTTTGCTTACTAGTATATTTTCTTTCTCTCCATATTAGAATGTAAGCTCTGTTTGAGCAGGGACCTAATCTCTAACACTTAGATACTTTCCCAGCGGCAGAACTGAGTCTGGTAGATAGGAGACACCAAATAACGCGGAATGAAGTCCTGAGTAATTTGGTTTCAGTGTTAGACCACCAGGCACGCACTTCACAGCCAAGGCTTTGGAGCCGGCCACCTGCTTCACCAGCCACAGCCCCCGCCCCAATTCCTGTGTAAACTTGCACAAGTTCCTGGACTTACCATATGCAAAATGGGGAGGATAATAGTACCTCTCCCATGGTATTGTTTGAGGATTGAATGAGTTCACACATGTAAAGGGTTTACAAAGTGCTTGCCGTAGAGCAAGCACTTATTATTCATTATGAATCACTAGTCCATTCATTTTTGAATTCTTAAAATTTACCTTTCATTGTTCTGCCCTCCATATCTCCAATTTTATCTTCTCTTCATAGCTTTATCAGTGTTCTCTGGGTTCTGGGAGACCACCTGAAGTTGGTTTCCTTTACTAAATTGACCCATGGTGTTCAAACTGGCATTCACTGCTTCTATGCAGTTTTAAATTCAACAGCCACGTTTTTAATCTCCCCCAACCCTTCCTCATCTCAGATGATTCCGTTTGTCAGACTGCTGGTTCTATATTCCTTAGGTACATCTTTTTGAAGCCTACTGAAATATCCATCAGGTATTTATTGCCTACATTTTCTTCTGTTCCTTGCCAACAGGTCTTTTTCTGAGGTAGGCAGCTCCTCTGAATCTTCAGAGAAATGATAAACCACTCTCTTTGCAACTGTAGAATATTTCTAACTTAGCTTTATGGAGGGAAGTGTGTATCCAGGGTAACCAACCATCCAGTTACCCTGCTGTGCCTGGACTGAGGGGTTTCCCAGGACATGACACTTTTTCACGCTAACACCAGGAAGTCCCAGACTAAACAGGACGCGTTGGTCACTCTACCTCCAGCTGTAGACAGCGTCAAGGAGGTGCTCTGTCACATTGGTACCAACGTTTCTCCAAATCTTTCACAAAAGGAGAAAACCATTTTCTAGTACTTAGAACGACTAGCCCTTCCAAGGAGCATGTGACAGTGTCTTGGAAATAAAGGAAAACAACTTCCATCAACCCCAAGCCTCCCATGGGCTTTCTCTGTCCTTTGGTAACTTAAAGATCAGACCACACTCACTGTGACCACTCTCTCTCCTCCTGTGCACTCCTCACACTTCTGAGATGTGGCTTCCACTTTCCATCAACTGAAACTTCTCTTGCCAAGGTTATCACTGACGTTGTCACTAAATCCACTGAATGCTTCTCATTCCTCACCACACGTGACCTCGCTACACATCCTTCCCTGCTGCCCACTCCCTTCTCAAACTCCTTCCGTGACCCCAGGCTCCTGGTTTCTCCCCTCTCACTACTCAGTTTCTGTTGCAAACTCCTCTTACGCAATTGTCGATGTTCCTCAAGTTCTGTTCTGGACCTTTTCTCTTCTCACTACACCCCCTGCTCCAGTCACCTCATCTCCCACAGCTTCAAATACCATCAGTGCCGATGACTTAGAGAGGCCTATCTCCGGCCCAGCATTCTCTCTGGGCTCAACCTGAATATCCAGTTCCTTACTGTACCTCCCATTAGAAAGCGTCTCCGCAGACCCTTCAATCTCAACAAGTCCCAAACTGAACTCATCCGATGCCTCAGGCCAATCCTCAGGCATTCTCTTCCTCCAGTGCTCTGCATCTTGACCAAAGGACCCACCATCAATCAGCTGCTCAGTTCTTGATCCCTTCTACTTTCTCACCAATCATCAAGTCCTATCAATTCTAGCTGGTAAATACTAGAACCATCCCCCTGCCTCTACTGTCTCCAGGCTGTCCTCAGCCAATTAGAGTGATGTCTCCAGTAAACACATCTGGGGTTGTTATGTTGGGGTCAATGGTTTACAGGACCCTCCATGACCTAGTTCCTACAGACCTCTCCAGCCTTTCTTCTGACACTTCCCTACCTGGTGTTTTCTCAGATGTCATTCCCTTAGAAAGTCTTCCCAGACTCCTCTGAACTGGGTCAGGTACAATCATGTGTATTCCCTGGACATCTCTGTTATAGCATTTATCACATCCATTGAAAGAGCCTGGGAGACTTGAACTTCTTTGAAGACAGGAATTGTCTTGTTCACTAATATATCTCTAGCACCTAAAATGATGACTCGTAAGCACTCATTAAGTCTGTTGAACAATTTAAACAGACATTCCTAATCATAAAGCTCTTATCTGTTTATTGGATTAGGCTCCCAAATTTCTCCACTCGCCTTCGTGTTAGTTCAGTTCGAGTTATTGTGCACCTGAAGAAAAACCCAACTACTTTGTTGGAGTGCTCATTCAAAATAGCTAGAAGCAGCATCATACAGCAGAAAGAACACAGCTCCTAAGCCAGGAGACCAGGGTTCCCGTCACAGCTCTGCTGCTCTTTGTGCTGGTGTGGGTGACCCCCCTTAGCCTCTCTGAGCCTCAATTTCTCCCTCTGCGAAATAAAATGGCTACTCTAGATCAGTGATTTTCAAAGTGTTTTCCACAGGGGAGGAGACCGAGTCAGAGGGTCCAGAGGCCCCTGTGAGCCACCCAGACCCCAAGCCACTCTGCTCCTATCTACATAATATATTGCAGTTCAGGTGAGGTTTTCTTTAGAGAAAGAAAAGGATCCACAGCTAAAGCAAGTTTGAAAACTGAACCAGATGATCACTGAATTCCCTGCTCTCTTTACATGCTGACACTTAAAACAACTGAAAGGCACGAGTGTCATTATCAAGAAGGGAGTGTCTAAAAAGTATGTGAGGACTCTGTGAACCTCTAAAGAGGTGGACTGTCAGAAAATCCACAAACAGTAAATGCTGGAGAGGGTGTGGAGAAAAGGGAACCCTCTCGCACTGTTGGTGGGAATGTACATTGATACAGCCACTATGGAGAACAGTATGGAGGTTCCTTGAAAAACTAAAAATAGAGTTACCATATGACCCAGCAATCCCACTCCTAGGCATATACCCAGAAACACCATTTAAAACTGGTGTTCACAAGATCCTTGTACAGCAGATATTTACATAGCCAGGAAGCATGAAGCAACCCTAAATAGTCCATCAACAGATAAATGATAACGAAGATTGTGGTTTATACATTCAATGGAAGTTACTCAGCTCATAAAAACAAATGTAGTATTCATAAATCCTACAACATGAATGAACCTCAAAAATGTTATGCTAGTGAAAGAAGCTAGACACAAAGCATCATATATTGTATGAGTCCATTTATATGAAATATCCAGAATAGGTAATCTAGAGACAGAAAGCATTTGGTGGCTGCCAGGGACTGTGGGGAGAAGGGAATGAGGAGAGACACCAAGATTTGGGGGGAATGAACTGGGAGATTGGAATTGCCATATATACATTACTACTAAGAAAAAAAATCATATTGTATACTTTAAAAATACACAGTTTACTGTATGTCAATTGTATCTCAACAAAAGTCCTTAAAGAAAAAAAAAATAAAGAGGTGGACTGACACTTCTGCCATTAAGAACTCCACTGGTTTTCATGCAACTCTACCTCATTATGCAGATCTAGTAGGACACAGAGACATTTTTGAAACCACAAATAACATTTATATAATGGTCTTTATCCCTCAATCCCCTTGATATTAGTCAGGAAGCTCTGACCGAAGATATAGGCCTAAATGGTTCTCTTTCAAGTCTCACTTTCAGGTGGCTCACCACTGCAACTCTGGTGACTCAAAGGCTGACCCCAGCCTCACAGGTGAGATGCACTGTCCTGGGGGCCTTGCACAGAGAGGGCCTTCCTTCTGCATGAAGAGGACTCAGCAGTCAGTGTGTATGTGTGTGCGCGCCGCTGAGGACTGCAGTCAGACCTGGGCTTCTCTCCTCATCGGCCACTTACCAACTCTGTGTCACCGCTGTGGACACCTATGGTTCGCTCTACTCAGCACCAATCCCATCTCCTCTTCCTTCTGAAAACTGGTTTCTCTCCCAGCCCCGTTCTAGTCATATGGCTCCACAGTGAGTTGCCATGTTCTCAGGGGACCAGTTCTCTTGATTAATCCAGGGTGAGGGCAGACAACAGAATTCAGCTCTACTCAGAGTCCTCCCTTGGGGTCTCTAAATCAGGTCCATTTCTGATGTGAGGTGTGGAAGCTTCCAGTGATCATCTGAAGAAAACTGGTTGGCATGGAGGAAAAAGTGAAGTCAGCACACAGAAGAAGAGAAAGGAGGGGCAGACAGTGCTGGTGGTACCTGAGTCCCTGGGGGCAGTTGTTCCTGATGCCCAGAAGCACCTGGCCTGCCCTTCAGGAGGGGCTTGGTTGTTCAACTTGTCCACAGATTCCATGAGCCAATAAATCCTTCTTTATACCTAAATTAATTCAAACTGGCTTCTAGTCCCTTACAACTGACACCAACCCTACACTGTCACTTAAATAGTATGAGTCTGTTTCTTTATCTGTAGAAACTTCAAAGATTTTTGGCAACGACTAACGAGATCTGTAACTCTGCTAAAACCGTACTGAGCTATAACTACGTAAGGAGTGACTACGACAGACGTCTGATGGTGAAGATAAGTGAGAGGTGCTAACCCAGTGGTTTGGACATAGCATAAGATCACCCCTGCTGCTAGGACAAAAGTCTCGCTGACTAGAAGGCAGTTACTCCACAGTGGATACCCACTGCTTGTCTGCCCAGTTACCCTCCCTCCCAGCAACCCACACACCCTACCTCTGGAAATCACTCCACTTCCATTCCATCCACTTGGTTTCCATGGGAACTGCCCTATTCTTTCAAGACTCCATCCTAGCCTGGTTGATGGGCCTCAGGGTAAGTGCCAGACCCAAGCTGGGCTAATGAATCCCTTTCCTGGGACTTTTTTTTTTTTTCTAATTGTGGTAAAATACATATAACATAAAATGTACGATCTTGACCATTTCTAAGTGTACAGTTCAGCAGTGTTAAGCATTACATATTGTTGTGCAACCAATCTCCAGAGCTTCTCCACCTTGCAAAACTGAAACTCTATATCCATTAAACAACTCCCCGTTTCCTCCTTGCTCCAGGCCCTGGCAAACTCCATTCCACTTTCTGTCTCTATGAATTTGACTACTTTAGATACCCCATATAAGTGGAATCATACAGTATTTATTCTTTTTTGACTGGTTTATTTCATTTAGCATAATATCCTCAAAGTCCATCCAAGTTGAAGCATGTGTCAGAATTTCCTCCTTAAGGCTGAATAATATTCCATTGTATGTATCTACCAATTTTGCTTTATCCATTCATCTGTCTTGTTAATGGACACTTGGGGGTTATTTCAACCTTTTGGCTACTGTGAATAATGCTATGAACATGGTGTACAAAAATCTCTTCAAGACCCTGCTTTCAGTTCTTTTGGGTATATACCCAGAAATGGAATTACTGAATCCTATGGCAATTCTATTTCTAATTTTTTTAGGAACCACCAAACTGTTATCCATAGCAGCTGTACCATTTTACATTCCCAGCAACAAAGGGTTTCCAATCTCTCCACAGCCTCATCAACACCTGTCATTTCCTGTTTTTGTTTTTGTTTTTTTTATAGAATCCATCCTAATGAGTGTGAGATGTCCTGGCACTTTTGAACTCAGAACCAGAGAAACATCAGCACAATCTCTCTCAGATATAAAAGCTGGAAGAGGTAAAGCTTAGATGCTATGGGCAGTCCTGTCTTTCATCACAGAGAAAGTCTGTTTGCAGTGACAGAAGCGAGAGAGGGAGACACCACAGCACCAGAGTAGGTGTTACTGGTTGTACCCGGGGCCTTGATGCTCTTCTGTGCTTGAATTTGATGAGACACCTCAATAACCCTATCATAGGATCACCTTTTTGCTTACGGTAGTTTGAGTCTGGCTTGTTTCATTTGTAACCCTAAGTCTTACCTAACACAAACATTTTAGTAGAAGGGTTACTACTTCACAAATCTTTTTTTGCTTTTTCTTCTCTTGATCCCTTCTTATACATAGATAGGATAAAAATAATCTGTACACTTAAAACCCCTAAAGGAATGCCTTTGGAGAAGTATAGCATTATGGTTACAGCATAGGTTTTAAGTCAGCCCACATTGGCTTCATATTCCAGCTCAAGAAATGTTTAAGGGCTTCCCTGGTGGTCCAGTGAGTAAGACCCCATGCTCCCAATGCAGGGGCTCAGGTTCAATCCCTGGTGGGAGAACTAGATCCCACAAGCATGCGGCAGCCAAGAGTCCACATGCCGCAACCAAGAAGTCCACATGCGGCAACTAAGATCCCAGGCAGCCAAAAATAAATAAACAAACAGGTAGGTAGACAGATGAATAAATAAAGTACATAAATATTAAAAAAGAAAGAAAGAAAGAAAGAAAGAAAGAAAGAAAGAAAGAAAGAAAGAGAAAATGTTTACCAAGTGCCTTTCAAGCAGCAGTCCCCTTGTAGGTGCCCTGGATAAAGCAGTTAACAGTGGACAAACATCCCTGTCTTCATAGAACTTTCTCTCTAGTCCTCAGCAAATATTTGCATGTCTACTCTGTGCCAGCCACCATTAAGCTCTCTGTATATGTATGCCTGTTTATAAATTGGGAATGGTAAATTACTTTGTTCATTTGTTTAAGGAAATCATTATAAGGTATACATGTACTTAACACAAAATGCCTGACACACAGCAAAACACTCAGTGAAGAGTAGCCTTGTTTACATTTAGACATGGAGTTGTGTCTTGTCTAAAGGAGCCTTAATATCTATTGGGTACCTACTGTGTGCCTCACATTTGCCTTAAGATAGGACTGACCATGGCAGGACTTACTCTGCAATGAGAGCATGAGATAGTTACAGGTGACATGTGCTGCAGCAGAGTAATGAGGAGGTAAAAGAATATGGTGGATAAGAACACAGATTTTGGAGCCACCCACCTGGTTTCAAATCCCAGCCTGCCCTCCAGAAAATCACTTAGCTCTCCTACTCGGTTTCCTCAACGGAAAAACAGAGCTAATAATAATAATGACAACACCACCTTATAGGGCTGTGGTAAGGACTAAATGAGTTATTATACGTAAACGACTTAGAACATGCCTGGCACGTAGTACCATATATAAAGTACATGCTAGTATTACGTATAAACTACTATGGGAACACATAGGAAGGAAAAACTAAGCCTCCCTAGAGGAGCCAAGGAAGCTTTGTCTAAGGAGAGAACATTAGATCTGGGCCTTGAAGAATATACAGGAGTTCAGTAAGTGAAGAGTAGGGGAAAGGGGATTTCAGGGGAATGAGACAATTCAAGCAAATGAGCTAACCCAGGAAGAAATTATACGCATTAAAAACCAACAATAAACGACTAACAGCTGACGCCTAGCTGGGTGACAAATAAAACCTGAGGCACCATTTTTAGCCAGTAGCATAGTGGACCACCAAACCAGTCAATTTTAAGTCAGAGCTTGCCCTGATAACTTCTGGGACATAAACCAACACTTTACAGTATCAACAATTTTTTCCCCAATGAAGCAGATAAATCCCATTTATACCTTACCACTTACTGGGCACCGCAGTACCAAACACTATGCTGCTTTCAAAAGGACCTCATTTAATCCTTACAATGTTCCCTGGAATGGAGGTAATAACTCCATTTTATATACAAGGAAACAGGCTGCCTGAGCAACTTGCCCAGGGCCGCAGAGACAGCATATCAGACAGGAAAGCCTTCAGCTGCAGGTAGGAATAGCCATTTCTTTCTTTTTTCACATCAAAAGAAGTCTGGAGGTGAATGGTCACAGCCCTTAGTTCAGGTATTCTGCAATACCACCGAAATAACTTCCATCTTTCCTCTCTACCATCTTTAGATCATTAGCCATTGGCCCTAAGGCTCACTCAGTCTCATGTTCATGGTAGCGCTTTTATAATTCTCATCTTAAAATCTCAGCAGCCAAGATTTTGTCAAGCTTTACTTTGTGAAATATTTCAGAGGTCAGCACATACAACTCACTGATTTCACAGATGGGGAAATAGAGAGATTTGCCCCTAGCAAGCTATCAGAGCTGATTAGTTAAACCGGTGCTCTTTCCATGAGACTAGTTTAGTGGAGACTCCAAGTTGCCCACCAAAATCTGTTCTTGCATTCTTTCTTGGCACGTGACTTGACATTTCTCAGTCTCCTTTGCAGGTAGGTGTGGCCATATAACTGAGTTCTTGCCAACAGAAAGTGAGCAAAAGTATGCTTGCTGCTGCAGGGTCCAGACCTTAAGGCATCTGGTGTGCCTCCTCTCTTCCCACTGGCTGGAACCAGAGATGAGCCAACTTTAACCAGGCAGGTGCTGACAATGCCCTCCAGAGGGTAGAGACGCAACACGATACAGGGAATCTGTGTCCCTGAATGACCGCTTGCAGCGGAGCTGCCCCACTGACCTGGACCGCTCACTTCGGAAACGTTAACTCCCCTCAGAGCTGTTACGTGAGAAGGAAACAAACATCTTTGTTCTTTAAGCTACCATACTGTTGAGTCTCTTTGTTACAGCAGCTTAGCCTTTTACCCTAACTAATACAACCATGCAGTGTCCTTTGTAAGTATTCAAAATAGCTTTACAAATGACCCGTTAGCCATCTTTTCAGAAAACAGCCCTAACCACCCAAGTAGGTGATAATCAAATAATGAAATTCCTTCCTGTGGCCACTGTCCCAAGATTTCTTCATCTTAGTTAAAAGATATGTAACAATTCAAGCAGATTATGTAGAAACCCACTTAACTTTGAGGCTTTCAGTCAACTAATTCAACAAATATTTGACTTTCTAGATGTTGGGGATATACAGAGAGGCTACTGCATTAATAAAAGCTTACTTTCAAGTGGTTTTTTTTCTGTTTGTTTTTGTTGTTGTTGTTTTAATGTCGTGCTAAGTGTTTTAAGCAGGAAAATCTTTGCAGAATGCGGAACTGAGGCTAAGAATATAAATAATTACTGAGAATTACAAAGGCTCAAACCATGTACCTAGACTATGGATGAAATGTTTTTTGCTGAGCCCTAAAAAACAAGCAAAATATTTTAAAGACTAAGAATCCACCTCTCTTTCCAGAGTCAAACTATTTCCTACCTACCTAAAACAACATTGTCTGAACTATAAGAAGTGTCTAAAGCCTCGTCAAGATTTCTACTTTATCTGCCAATTATCTCTCAATAAAACTAGGGGAAAGGTTTTCACTGATAGAGGTAGATGGACCTAATAGCTTGCTGAGTGTTGGAATTAATTGCCAAAACCATTTAGATAGCACTGACATGGACTGGAGACTCTGGGTACCTGCACTGAAAGGCTCTGCTTGTCTGGGGATCATCTGAGGCCAGGTGGTACAAAATGGCATTTCTCATCCTCACTCCAGGCTGAACAAAATGCCCAAACCTGGCCCCTTCCTGCTCTCAAATGAGATTTGATATGAGATTGGGCAGCTGAGTGAGAGAGGAAACATGAGGTGTGTGCTGCCTTTGTCACGACTTGCTCTGTGACTGTGGAACATCCACGTTTTGGGCCTCAGTTTCCCCCTCTGTACAAGAAGGTGCTAAGGACCCTTTCATCTTTATGAAATCACTAGGCAAAACTACTTCCTTCCCTACACACAACAGCAAAGTCATTCAGAGGGCAGCAGGCAGAAAAGGGAGAAATCTACCTCAAGGTGGTGCCTCAGACCAGGGCACTAAGTAGATTCCTAGTGAGGAGGGGTCTGCCTTCCCCAGGACCTCCGCTACTAGTAAAGGAATTCTATTTTGCTGAGTTTACAGTTTCTAAGAACAGGGGTAGTGGGCAAAACCACAGTGCCTTAAACTTAGTAAGTAAGTGCTTCATAAATATCGGGCACTTTGATTCTTCTCTTTCAAGAAATCCCTGATTTCCAACCGCCACAGAGACAGCAATGAGTTAGTTCAACGAGAAGTTGCTGCTTCAGGTATTTCAGATGGACGGATTAAAGTTTTTAAGGAAGGATTATTAAAACTACTTTTTCCTACAACTCCATTGAAACTTTTTTTAAGCTTTAAAACATATTTAGCAGGCTTCCTAGGTGGCACAGTGGTTAAGAATCTGCCTGCCAATGCAGGGGACATGGGTTCGATCCCTGCTCCAGGAAGATCCCACGTGCTGCAGAGCAACTAAGCCCTGTGCGCCACAACTATTCAGCCTGCACTTTAGAGCCCATGAGCCACAACTCTTGAGCCCATGTGCTGCAACTACTGAAGCCCACGTGCCTTAGAGCCCACGCTCTGCAACAAGAGAAGCTACGGCAATGAGGAGCCCGCGCACAACAAAAAGTAGCCTCTGCTCACCGCAACTAAAGCAAGCCCACACACAGCAAAAAAGACCCAACATAGCCAATAAAATTAATCAATTAATTAATTAATTAAAAAAACATACTTAGTAACTTGACTGAAGAGCATTTCAGAGGCTAAGTTTCCTCCTTAAAACCAGCCAACTCAACACAGGGCTCAACAGCTTGAATTCTGAATTCTGCGGCCTCACCTCAATTCCGGCTTTGCCACTTTCTAGCTGGGTGCCTTTGCTGAGCCTGTTTCCCCCTTGGTTAACATGTAAAGAAACTGTGTCTCTTTCCCAGGGCTGTATGAGAAGCTAATGCATATAAACTGCATGGTCCTGCTTGGCTCACAGTAAGTATTCATCTCCACTTCCAGTAGGAAGATACCGCTTCCTGCCCTATTAGCTCCTGAAGTAGTTAATAAACTGACTGGGAAAATTACACCATGTCTAATATAAAGAATAAGATGATGTGGATTGAATGACAATTTCTTCTTTGACCACAGAATATATTTATTCTTGAGACTCAAATCAGTTAACATGGGTAAGGCTCAATAAGACTCAAAGGGCCCAGGATATCCCACAGACTTGGGGAGGAGAAGCCACTGAAGTCAAGTTGAGAAACCCAGCTTTCCAGATCACGTGGTACCACGTGCAGTCTTGGCTCCAGGCTCCTGCCCCAGCATCGTGCTGTGCCACACCATGTACCTCAACACACACCTCCCAACACACACACACACACACCCCGCCAAGGGGGGCGGGGTACAAGGGCTGAGGATTACCTGCATTCACAGTGAGTGTCTTTTTTTTCTCTTTATTTTTCAGCAGCATCGGATCTTAGTTGTGGCATGCGGGATCTTCGTTGACGCATGTGGGATCTTCTTGTTGTAGCACAGGTTCTTCGGTGTGGTGTGCAGGCATCTCTCTAGTTGTGGTGTGCAGGTTTTCTCTCTCTAGTTGCAGCACACAGACTCTAGGGAGTGTGGGCTCTGTAGTTTGTGGAACCTGGGCTCTCCCATTGAGGAGCGCAAGCTCAGTAGTTGCGGTGCGCGGGCTTAGCTGCCTTGCAGCATGTGGGATCTTAGTTCCCCGACCAGGGATCGAACCTATGTCCCCTGCATTGGAAGGCAGATTCTTTACCACTGGACCACCAGGGAAGTCCTGCGAGTATCCTTTCTTTACAGCCGTTATCACAGCTTTAATTATTTGACCAATGTGGACTTTTTTGATCATTGAATTCCCAGAGTCTAGCATAGCACCTGGCACACTAAGTTCTAAAATACCTGCTGGCTGAATGAAAGGGCAGCCGTAGCTAGAGAATTCCTCAGAGGCTGGTTTTGGCCTAAGCCTGCGCTGGCATCTGAATGAAGTTCAGTATACAAACGTGAATGAACCCTGCTTATGGCCTGGGGTCAACTGGGGGCCCCTCAGGAGGGTGGTAAAGAACAGAAACAGGAGACTTGCCAGAGGAGGCAAGGAGAAATCCATGCACACCCAGGTACTGCTAACAGGTAAGATAACAGATAAAGACAGTACATGCTACTTGTTATCTTTCGGGGAAGGGGAAGAAATAAGAATATGTATTTGCTCATATTTATTGATACTTAAAAAAACTCTTGAGAGTATGTTTAAAAAAAATAAGTGATTACCTATGGGGGGAGAAGGGGATGGAGGTAGGAGTGAGATTTCTCAATGAATGTCTTTGTCCTTTTATATCATTTTGATTTTTGAAAACTGAACTATGTAAAAACATCTAGTGAAAAAATAAAACTTTTGCATAGCTCACAATACATTCACAAAGAACTGCTTTTTAAGGTCCCACAGAAATGCCCTTTATTCTAGGGATTTCCCTGGTGGTCCAGTGGTTGGGAGTCTGCCTTCCAATGCAGGGGACGTGGGTTCAATCCCTGGTCAGGGAACTGGCATCCCACATGCTGCGGGGCAACTAAGCCCATGCACCACAACTAGAGAGCCCACATTCCACAACTAGAGAGCCTGCACACTACAACTACAGAGCCTATGTGCTCTGGAGCCTGCATGCCACAACTAGAGAGCCTGTGCACAACTAGAGAGCCTGCATGCCACAACTAGAGAGAGGCCCACGCACCACAATGAAAGAACTCGTGTGTTGCAACTAAGACCTGACACAGCCAAAAAAATAAATGAATGGAAGGAAGGAAGGAAGGAAGGTAGGAAGGAAGGAAGTAAAGAGGGAAAAAGGAAGGGAGGGAGGGAGGGAAGGGAGGCAGGCAGGCAGGCGCCTTCCTCCATGATCCCTCCAAAGCGAAATGCTATACAGCTCTTATGGTCTTTGATATTCTCTTATCTAAATTTGTTGTTTGTGTATATATACGATATTTACAAGCTCCTTGAAAGCAAGAACCACATTTCATTTTATTTCTGTATCCCTTCTAGCCTACTCTAGGGCTTCTCATATAGTAGATTCTGAACAAATAAAATATTGCTTGAGTAGGGAGTTACTGCTTAATGGGTACAGAGTTTCTGTTTGGGGTGATGAAAAAGTTTTGGTTGCACAACATAAACATTGCTGAACTGCAAACTTAAAAATGTTTAATTTTGTTACATTCATATATATGTTTACTCATGCTGCTGGTAGCTCAGCTCACTCCAATAAGAATGCTTCAACTGAAAGAAACAAATCTCCAATAAAAAAAAAAAGACCCTCTCCAGATGTCTTCCAAGAATATAGTAAGGGTTCAGTAAACATGTGCTAAATAAACAAATAGATACATATTAAGAACATCAACTTTGAGAAAAAGCTCTCATGTTGAAAACAAAACATACTATAGATAAGTTAGGCATGAACATAAACACCTTTTTAAGGACTAGAGAGGCTCCTGCAAACTTTTTCTTTATTTAACTTTCAATAAAAATATAGACTCCTAACTCAACAGAAAGATAGCAGTGATTATTACACAGGAGGAACTCAACAAATGTCAAAGTCTTCAGTTTTCAAGTCTCATGTCACAACCAAATCAGTCTGATTCTCTCCTTCTTGATGGAATTCCAGAAACTGTCTTGCTTCACTTAATTATCTCACTGGGGCTGATCCTTTATTCCCACTCACTCAAATCCAGAACTCCTGGCCTGCAGCTCACAATAACTCAGTCATCTATAAAAGTGTCCAGGAATCAGATATTTCCAGTCAGAGTCAAGGACATAAAACTTTTTTTTAAAAGGATACAGTGAATCCCAGTATTTATCACCAAAAAGATCAAATGTAAAAAAGTGCAATGTGTGCCTCTTTTAAAAATAGAACCTTTAAGGTTAAAAGAAAAAAAAGCCCTTCCCAAATTCATCACTACCAGACCAGACACATCAGCCACACAAGGAGCTAACAAGCCCTGCTGTTTCCACGACAGAGAACATGAGACTTGAAAACCACACCGCTGAATGAAAGAACTGGACCTCCGCCACCTCTGCAAAGGCCACTGGACAAGTCCCTTAAACGCTGGATTTCAGCTCTTCATCATTCTGCCTTAGGAGTCCCTTTTCTATAAGCTCTTTATCATGGTCTGGGGAAATACTCTGATTTTCTATGGCGGTGATGGCATCTGAGTCCAACCTCCTTCTTTTCTTCAGTTGGTGCAAGTGGGACTTGGATTTCATATGTGCTAAGGCAAAACAAAAAAAATTAGGACTTTTCTACAATTAATCCTGGAAGCATACAAAAGTAACTATACAATTCTTTTCTTTAACAATAACAGGATCAAAACATGAGTTGGTATAGCTGCTTAGCATTTTTAAGAGAAGAATAAGTCATATGGCCAGCCACCTAGCAAACTAGCTACCACATATCACGTACACCTGCTCGGGGCTTTATGTCACTAATCTGCACTACAACCTTGCGGGACAGTATTATTCAGCTCGTTTTATACAGGAGGAGACTGAAATTCATGGAGGTCTTACATTTTGTCCAAGGTCACACAGCAGGTGAGCTCTTCGGCTTACCTACAGCTCAAAAAGAAATCCAGTTTTCCGGAACAGAGCTCTAGACCCAGTTTTCCCATATGGGGCTGCCTGTTACAGATACATTTCAATGCACACACCTCAAAAGTTACAAATCCAAATTCTTGCCTGTACTGCAGGACAGATGCTCAGGCCTACAGTACCCAGAGCCATCCTTCACTCTTCTTACCAGCTCGCTCAGGTTGCCCCTCCTGGTGTGACGTTCCTATGCCTGGGTCAGATAAGCCATGTGAATGACTAACCCAGACACTCCCATTCTCCAGACACAATGCACCAGAGAGATCACAGCAAGTATTCTTTTCTGATGATCCCTTTCAAGGGTCCACTGAAGCAGTAAAGCTGAAAAGCTATCATTGGCTGATATCAATTTCTGGCGTCTCACCCCAAAGACAGTTCTCGGCTTCTGACTAACTCATACCAGTTCCTTTTTACTACCCTGTTCTTCTTCAAGGAAATCTTATTTGGGAACACCTAAAAAGACAGACAGTGAGATTAAATTCTCTTTTATACTTACTTAAAACATCATTTTTAGGGATTTAGAAGCAAAAGAAGGTAAGGAAGAGGTAAGTAGTCACAGAAAAGTTTACTTGGGGGAAAAAGTCAGCTTTGTCTCCAGCTAGAGCCTACAGCAACAAATGGCCTTCTGGACTGACTCTCCATGGCAGCAGGAGATGGGCGCAAGGACTTGACAGATGGCACTATAGAAGGGCTTACACAAGCTATGCTCACAAAGGCTCACAAATGTTGCTTCTCTGTGGCAACCCCTGAAGGACATTCGACAAATCAAACCACTAAGTTTCCTTCAGAGAAAACAATCAGACACTCTTTTTCTTCGCCTTTCATCATTATGAACCAACGATAATCGAGGCTTCTTCTGCTGCTTGGGCAATCACAGCCATCCTCAGTCTCCGACAATGCAGTTCATTTTGTCAGAGTTAACAGTTAACAGAACTAATCGTTCTATTGGTTGATATGGGGAAAAAATCAACTTCTATGAGAACCCCATGCAGAGCAGCACTCTGAACAGGATTCCAGCCGCTGGGTAAAATACAAGCTCTACTTGTGCCTAAAAGGAGTGAGCCTTAAACAAGTTTCTAAATACAATGTAAATTCAAGGCTTAGAGGCTAAGGCCCTTTTAGACTTTGCTGGATGACTGCAAAATCTGACAGGGGAGTGCAATGTGATTCTGTGGCAAAGACAGATCCAGGTTCTGAAACAGGGAACTAGAACCTCGGGGCAGGGCTGTTCCTGGGTTGGTCAGGAGTGCCTTATGAAGAAGATAGTACCCTTTGACCACTGTCTTTGTGCGTGTCTGACAGTCTTGCTTTCACACAGTTTCCCTTAACACGCTTCATCACAGTTTTTGCAACCAACACAGTTTCAACATATTACCTTAAAAATTACTAAAGAGACACCACTTTTGAAGAATGTACTCAGCAGGAATAATTGCACTTCCTGTTCCCTCCCAGCTGTTTCTGCTCCTTTGGTCTCTTGGGTGAGTTGCCTGGCTTCCCTTACAATCCTACCTCACCCCCACTGAGGTCTAAAGATGGGAGACCAAGAAGCTCCTCTAAGGCAGGATCATGAAAGTCAAAGGAGCTCTGGAAAGTTAACTGCAGACCTCTCAGTAAAATATATAATCTAGCTGAAGCTAGAGGGCATATGATCTTCCTTTGAAATTCAGAATACAGAGATAACTCTTCCCTTTGAGAAGGCCTCCATGAAATTTGAACACAGGCTGTTAGAGGAATCTGGCCATTATTTTTTTTACAAACAAGCAGACTCCAGCACTTGACCTACCCAAGACCTTAAATTTCATGAAGTCAGTGTGACCCACCCTTACAGATTTCTCTGTGCCCGACCCTGGACTCTACCTGCCCACTGACGGTCCCCAATGATGATTCGATCACAGAGGTCACACATGTGATAACTTCTCTTGTTCTCAGTTTCACTGCTTGGCATATTTACTGGAGTGGCTGTAGGCGTGTGGCCCTGAAAGAACAAGGAGAGAATGGGGAGGAAGCATTTGATTCAAAGAAGTTTGGATATCATTCTGATATTAAGAGGAGTGAGATTTTCCCCAAGATTCCTTTTTCTCATCCCAGAGAGCAGGTGGGCTGTGAACAGATTTTAACAACAACCTTTCTGAATGTGAAAGTAGAAACGCAGCCTCCAGGGATCCAAACGCAGTCAGCCCTTCTGCTCTATTCCATGGAAAAGAATGCTTGCTTCCCAGACATAACAACAAAGGTGTCAGCTAAGGAAAGCTCTCTGCAAACCAGACGATAGACAGTACCACGATTAATAATCACCTGGATGAAACTTCGCACAATTCCAAGAGCAGGTTCAAGAACAGACTCCTCCCACTTCGAGACATCAGATACTTCTAAGCCATATACTGGGGGGACACTGGGACCAGGTCCTAAGGATGACAAAGAAAAGTTGTGAGAGGTCAGCCTCTAAGATCCAATCTGTTCTGCTCCCAAGACTCCAAAATCCTCAAGGGAAACATATGGGGTCAAAGAACTAAACATTCTGACCATGCCTTTCATTTTAACCAGAAACATGAACCAAATAGCCACACACAATCCTAGAAAGACCCAGAAGGTTGACTGGTCTGCAGCCAACAAGTCTAGCTGTATAATCCAGAGTCTCAGCTGTAAGATCTTCCAGAGAAGTCAGGAAAATAATATAGAGAAACAGCTTTAGTGACCACCGCATGGGCTAAATATAAAGGTAGCACCTCATAGGAGCAAATTAGCAGCTTGAAGTGAGTGCCTGTTCTAAGGTCCATATCATTTTACAGTGAGTGACGTCACTGTGGCAAGAAAGCTCACAGCTTTCTTTAGGAGGATGCACTAGTCTCAGGTTTGTATGTATCCCTTCAGCAGTCTAGCATTCACGAAACTCATTAACACCATACTGATAATTATGGGCTGACAATAGCAGAGTATCAGCCAGTGAGCTGCTGAATCTGAAAATCAGAAAAAAGCCTTGGACCTGAACTAGTTAAGCCCTGTTTCTAAGACACAGATCTAGAGGAATATTCAAGAAATACCTTGGGTAAATACTTCTGAATGGAGATAAAACTGGAGGTAGCCAAAAGTATAGCCACAGGCACTTCATCCATCTGAGTCAACCGTGTTTACTCTCTGCTGGTAGTTTCCCCAGCCTGTGGACACACTAAATTGCCTTCCACATCTAGGTTAAGTCAGTTGCCTAAAGGCAAAGAGCATCGCCCCATGGAGAAAAACATCAAAGTCCTCAGAATGCCAACGGCTGGCAGGTGCTGGCCTTTTGATTGTGCCAACCACAAATAAGATTCTTCATAAACTGGACTGGGCTGCACCTGCCACCACACGGAAAGGTGAGACTGGGAGGGTGCAGGCAGCATCCACAGCACACCTGGCCTTGGCTAAGCTCTGCACCTGTTTCCAGGCCACTCTATATTTTCCTTTCCCCTCTAAGTCCTTTGTTGGGCTTCTGTGCCCTGTCTAAGCACCTTTCAACAAGTTCTCGGCTCCCAGCTGCTATTTCTGGCTTGGGTCCAAGGCCAAGCTGGGGTGGGGAAGTCCCTCTGGCTTCTTGCCAGAACCTTATCCCAGCAGACCAGCCCCTGGCCAATCACACACGGCTCCTGATTTACAGGGCAGCTGTGCCTTTCACTCTAGCACCAGGACTGTGCCGGCATACACATGAATGAGGAACGGGCATATGACACACTGTGCCATCAACCCCTCCTGACTCAGAGATGGGGGAGTTACTGTGGCTTTACCACAGGAATAAGTTCCAAATTATTATTTTAAAAAACCCATCTTTTGTTACAGACTAACTTTAGCCCTGGGGAGAAGAAGCTTTGTTAGAAATCTGTAGTAGTGAACTTCAATTTCAGCTGACACAAAGGCTTCTATCTTAAAGGGCATGCAGAGGAAGCAAGGTAAGTAGAAGAAAGTGTAAAAAGCCACTTGGCGTGAGAACTACATTGGAGAGCTGTGGCAGAGAGTGAGAACCGAGAGAGAGATCCAACGGTCAACAACCTGGACCAAGGTGTTTCTGTTCAGAGGCACTGAGGAGGAGGGGAGAGCTCAGCTGTACTTATCTGTAAGTGAAAGCAGAAATCCAATGGCAAAAGGTAAACAGGGGATGATTCAAAAGCATATTAAAAAAGTGTCCAGGGACCTCCCTGGTGGTGCAATGGTTAAGAATCCGCCTGCCAATGAAGGGGACACGGGTTCAATCCCTGGTCCAGGAAGATCCCACATGCCACAGAGCAACTAAGTCTGTGTGCCACAAATACTGAGACTGCACTACTGAGCCCGTGAGCCGCAACTACTGAAGCCTGCACGCCTACAGTCCGTGCTCCACAACAGGGAAGCCATCACACTGAGAAGCCTGCATGCCTACAGCCCGTGCTCCACAACAAAGGAAGCCATCACACTGAGAAGCCTGCACACGGCAATGAAGAGCAGCCCCCGGTCATTGCAACTAGAGAAAGCCTGTGTGCAGTAATGAACACCCAGCAATGAAGACCCAATGCACTCCAAAAAAAAAAAGCGCCCAAAAGACAAAACTAGAGTTTCAGTTATGCTTAATCTCCTTTAAATTAATCTCCTCTTAGCTCGTAACCACACAATTTCTTACCCGAGGCCTAATACTAATGCTGTCCAGCTAAAGTTATAGCTGAAGGAAATAAGAAGCATGGTATACAGCTGAGTGTAGACTTCGGAGTCAGGCCTGCATTCAGTACTCTACTGCTTATTAGCTAGGGGATTTGGGGCAAGTTATTTAACTTCTCTAAGCCTCTATTTACTCATCTACAAAAAGAAAAGAATACCACCCACCTTGAAGGCTCAGTAATGTATGTATTGCACCATTTAGTGCTAAGGATTTAGTAGAGGGTCCAGTGAATGAGAATTTCCTTCCCTTTTCCTTAAAAGTGATGTTCAACCAAAGTTAAGAGTTGCAGCAACCTGAAGCACCACGTTTCTGAACACAAAAGTGATGCTGGGAGAAGTGGTAAAAGTTTTGTCTTTTTATACTACTTATCTGGCCCCAAAACCATTTTAATTAGGAAAGCCTCCCTACAGAAATCTAATTGTTCTTCAGGTACAAAATCCAAAGCTAAAGTCAACCCTGAGCACCAACTCTGCTGAGAAAATACTGCTATTTTGTTCTTCCCTATTTGCAGCCAGCACTCATGTGTTCAAGACATAAGGTAGATTCTTCCCTGGGAAAAACTGTTTTCTGAGGCACCACAGGAAAATACCCCTGGACAATCACTTATGCAAAATCCGTTAGGTCAGGTCCCAAATCTTATAACAGATCCAGAAACTAAAGTTCACTTTCTGGGTCAGCTGAGAACATCTATGTTCTATTGAAAGCAGACCCATGGAATAAGGAAAACAAGGACACTTACTGCTCAAAAATCGATTTTTAATCCATCGGTTTTGCTTCCGGGCATATCTCTTAGTCACTTGTTTCAGAGCCTCAATACCTGAAAGACAAGGTAGATGTAAGAACCTCTATCTAAGCACTTCTCACTCTGCTGAAAGGAAGGCCCACCCAGCCTGGCATTAGAGAAAATTAGCCACATTAGCACACAGGTATATAATACTTGGTAGATGAAAATCTCAATTCTGAGCTGAAGGCCATTTGGGACTCTTTTAGCCTCAGTTCTTTCTCAGGCCATACCAGCAGGACACTCTGTCACCCAAGGATGTCCAAGGCTAGGTCAGATGGAGAATTCACACCTTTGTTTAGGAGCTGGTTTCTAGTCTCTGCTGTGCATTTTCCCTCAGTGATCAGGTACTCATGAAATTCCTTGAAGCCAATTGATTGGAAGATACCATGTTGATAGTCCTGGCTGGGAACAGGAGAGCATCAGCAGGTGAGCCATTTTATCTGAAAGCTAGCAGCACCTTGGAGATGATCTAGCTGAGCCATTTCATCTCACAGATGAGGAAACAGATCCTTCACAGTTACTACCTCTCTGAAATCCTTCCTCCACCTCCCCCCACCAGTGACTTCCCTTCAACATTAACTCCTGGGAATGTCTGAGAGATTAGAAAATTACAACTGTAACAAGTACACCAAACTTCCTTCCAAGGAGGAAGTAGATCCAAAGCCAGTATTATGTTTATGGTCTTTTGACCATAAGCAAGTGAGGGAGAGTAGGTAAAAGTAATAGCCAAATTCTCACCTATTTTCTGCAACTTTCTTCTCATTATAACGTTTGTGAAAATCTCTTAGTTCATCCAAGAGCCCAGCAGCAAGCATGTTATCTACCCTCTTATCCAAGCGCTCATCTAGAACTTGAATCAAATTAACCCATCAACCAGCAAGCCTGCCGAAGGTGTGTACTATACATGATGAGTGCATAGGCTGCCACAAAGAAGAGAATTTTTTCAAATGGAAGAAAAGGTTCAGAGTCCGAAGATTATATAATTCATAATTATATTTAGTCATACTTAAAACTCTGCAATTTCAATAAAAACAGCCAGAATGAAGCTTGTCTTATTACATAGAGAGCACACAATTACAGCTACTAGGAAGAATATTCTATTCTTGTATGGAATATATATCCATCGTTTATTTTAGAGGCAGCTGGGAGCCCCATTTTACTCTTACTTTCTTCCATTTTATTTGTTACACTAACTTTATGCTCTTTCATATTTAAGAACTCTCAGATGACACCTTAAATAGGAATGAAAAACTTAAACCAAAGCCTTCCCGAGTATGTCTTGGAACTACTGAGCCAGACAAAGGAGCAAAGGATAAGAGGTCATAATCACTCCAACGTGGTGGTCAAACATAGCTCTACTATGAATCAGATACCACTGTCTGATGCTGAATTGTAATACATGTTTTTATTTACAAAATCTTCATTATTAAAACATTACCTTTTTCTATAAACTTATAATTTAAGTTTGAGATAATATAATTAGAGATTAATTTAACAAATTTCCAACATTTCAATTATGTTCTTCTACATCTCTGCCATTGCTATTTCTTGGCTTAACAATGAATGATAGTAACCTTTTTTTCTACCTTCCTAAAACGTTTGCATTATTGAGGACTTCCCATGCGCCAGGCACATTCTGAGCCCTCTGCATGTGTCACTAACTCATCGAATCCTCACTGAAGCTGTGAGATATGTACTATTACTATCACCTCCACTTTACAGAAGAGAAGACTGGGACACAGAAAGGTAAACCAACTTGCCTTAGAACTCACAGAGCCAGAGATGATGGAGCTGAAATCTGAATCTAGACAGTTTGGCTCAGAGACATGTTCTTAATCACTAAACTATACTGCCCATTCCCATAATAATCTCATTGTTTCAGACCTAGCTCATAAGTTACCTTCACAAATTGGTCCCCGAATCCTCCCAGAAAATGCTCCCCATCCCTTCTCTGTGGCTGCACAGCACCTTCCAGTCTACCATTTATCACAATGTAGTATCTACTTTGTTATTTGTTGCCCCACTAGACTAGGAGCTCCTTAAGGCCAAGTGCTGTCTCATATTCATCTCTGAAATCCAAGTACTATGTAGAAAACTGGACACTTCATTGAATGCTTGCTGTATGTTTGTTGGATAAAGAAGTTACTATTATCACAGGGTATTAGCAAAAAAACAAAAGCAAAAAACAACAACAACAAAAATATCATCAGGCTAGGTAGCTAACCCATCATTCCCACTTTTCAGGCCTACTGATTTAAAATAATCAGCGACCCAGGCTTTAGCTAATCCAGAGAGTCAGACCTCCCTCCACAGGAGCCTTCCTTCTCTTTCTCCTTTGGATCTTCTCTGGATGGCAGTCTCTTTCCCATCCCATCTTATCTCATCCTCATCTTGTACTAATCTTATACTCATCTCATCTTATACTAATGCCAGGGCTACCTTTACCTGCTTTCCAGACAGATACCTAGGAAAGGGCACTGTGCCTTACTAAGTCAACAAATAATGATAATGATAATAAAATTAATAGCTAACATTTGTTTAGTGTTTATTATGAGCCACTCATAGTTCTAAGCATTTTTTTTTCAAAACAACTTTTTATTGAAGTATAGTTGACTTACTCTAAACATTCTATATACAGTAATATATTACTATAAGCTCTATCTCAGATGAACTCTAGGACAGCAAAGGACTTTTACCTGCCTGTTCAGCATGAAGCCAGAGGATGCATGGCTTAGGGAACTTCAGAGGGCCTCCAAGGGGACCACCACCTTCCTCCGCGTGTTGACGATGAAGAAATTCACTATGCGAGATTCCTGTTTCTTCAAACACTTGCAAGCTCCTAAGTCATTTGAAAGGGGAGGGTGGACACACCCATAACAACCATTAGGGAATATTTATTCTCAAGTGAAACAGGGGAGAGGCTATTTATTATAGAATGCCTCGTTGTCATTTTCACTGCCTAAGCCCCTGAACACATGAGGGTCTGGCGTTACTGCAATCCTACAGTTACTTAGAAAAGGATTATAAAGAAAACTTTAGGTGAAGAAAGAAAGGAAGGAAGGAAGGAAAGAAGGAAGGAAGGAAGGAAGAATGTTAAGAATCCGCCTGCCAATGCTGGGGACATGGGTTCGAGTCCTGGTCCAGGAAGATTCCACACACCATGGAACTAAGCCTGTGCACCACAACTACTGAGCCCATGTGCCACAACTAGTGAAGCCCACACACCTAGAACCCATGCTCCGCAGCAAGAGAAGCCACTGCAATGAGAAACCTGTGCACCACGACGAAGAGTAACCCCCACTTGCTGCGACTAGAGAAAGCCCACATGCAGCAACAAAGACCCAACACAGCCAAAAAAAATAATAAAATAAAATAAAAATAAAATAAAAAAATTTATAAAAAAGAAATAAAACTATTCTTCTAAACATACATAAAACTTTCTGAAATCAGTTAAACAGGTTCAGAAACAACAGTTTTCTTCTACACAAAGAGAATAGGATATATTCACTTTCAGGTAAGCAGTAAAAGCTTGTCTGGGACACTTTGTTATAAGCCAACAAGTCTCATCTTGCTGGAATGCCTTTCCCACAGTGCAAAAGTATGCTGTAGATCCAGCTCATCAACTTTCTTTCTAAATATGTCTAGAAATTAATCAAGAATGCTTCTGACTAATTCAGTACTCTACTAGCACAAAGATCACTGAAGAAAGAACTACATACTTATTCTTAAGCCACCATCCACTCTGTTGGTATCCATTATGTCATGCAGCACTAGGTAATTTAACTCTCAAATCTATACTCTACCACTCTGGGTGATTGCAACTTATCAGCTTGAAAGTGATCTTTCCCTTCCTGATCCAATTATATTTCCTGAAACCCTAGCACGAGTAGAGACCCCTCATCTTTCCCAATCACTGGTCCCTCAAAGAGGACCTACAAGGGGAAAATGTAGTAATAGATAGTTTACTTATCCGGAGGTTAGAATACAGCCTCAAACTAAAAGAAAGGTGAAAAAAATCCTCCAGTCTTCTTTTAGAGACTCTAGAGCTCTTGCTTAGAACCTACTGTTCTTGCTAAAACACATTCTCAACTCATTACTACAAATGATAAGAACTGATTAATACAATGAACAGATAATAACAACCAAGCTCTAGAATCATACCATACATAAAACAACACAAAAATGAATGTTCATCATAGTGTCCAAAAGTTTTCCAAAAAATTTTTGGAAGATTGCTACTTAAATGTTTAAAAGTAAAATCTTTGGATACTGGAAAGTATGAGCTTCATTTGCCTAGAATATGCATTATCAACAGGGTGATATCGCCCTCAAGGGGCAAAAAAACCTTAGACATTACAATGATGTGTGGCCCTCCAAAGGGCAACCATAACCCCCAAATCTTATTCTTCAGTATTAAAATATGGAGGAGAGGGAGAGAAGCACAATTAGGAAAAAAATTTCTAAAAAGGCTTCAGGGGGACTTCCTTGGTGGTGCAGTGGTTAAGAATCCACCTGCCAAGAAACAGAGACACAGATGTAGAGAACAAACATATGGACACCAAGTGGGGAAAGTGGGGAGGGTTGGGGGGGGAATGAATTGGGAGATTGGGATACCAAATTGTACACTCCAACTATATGCAGTTTATTGTATAAATAAAAAATTAAAAAAAAAAAAAAAAAAAAGAATCCACCTGCCAATGCAGGGGACACAGATTTGATCCCTGGTCTGGGAAGATCCCACATGCCGTGGAGCAACTAAGACCATGAGCCACAACTATTGAGTCTGTGTGCTGCAACTACTGAAGCTCGTGTGCCTAGAGCCTGTGATCCACAACAAGAGAGGCAACTGCACTGAGGAACCCACATACCACAATGAAGAGTAGCCCCCACTTGCCACAACTGGAGAAAGCCCGTGCACAGCAACAAAGACCCAACACAGGCAATAAATTAAATAAATAAACAAACAAATAAATAAACAAATTTATCTTTAAAAAAAGGCTTCAGGGGTGGGTGGGGCAGGATAAAAGAAAAAGATTAAGAAACACTGATCTAGAACTCTCATTTGAGTGGAATACTTCATAACCCCATCAATACCAAATGTTGCTATAATATGTAATGTGTATAACCATCCATATAGTAGGTCCTCGTTAGAGCCTCTACTCTGTAGGATATGGTATCACTTCCAGCACTACAGAAAAATACAACTAAGTGGTGATCATTTTGTGATGTATAGAAATATCAAATCACTATGTCGTGCACTAGGAATCAACATAGTGTTCTAGATCAATTATACTTCAAAACAAAAACTCATAGAAAGAGAAATGAGATGTGTGGTTACCAGAGTCTGGTGGTGGGGGAAGGGGAGCTGGATGAAGGTAGTCAAAAGGTACAAACTTCCTTAAGATAAGTAAGTATTAGGTATGTAATGTACAACATGATGAATATAACTGAAACTGCTGTATGCTATACATGAAATTTAAGAGTGAGCCCTGAGGGACTTCCCTGGTGACACAGAGGTTGAGAATCTGTCTGCCAATGCAGGGAACACGGGTTCGTGACCTCGTCCGGGAAGATCTCACACGCTGCGGAGCAACTAAGCCCGTGTGCCACAGCTACTGAGTCTGTGCTCTAGAGCCCGAGAGCCACAACTACTGAGCCCACATGCTGCAACTACTGAAGCCCACATGCCTAGAGCCCGTGCTCCACAACAAGAGAAGCCATCGCAATGAGAAGTCTGTGCACTGCAACAAAGAGTAGCCTCTGCTCGCCACATCTAGAGAAAGCCCGTGCACAGCCACAAGGACCCAACACAGCAAAAAAATAAAAATAAAAAAAATTTTTAAAAAGCAGTGAGGCCTGAGAGTTCTCATAACAAGAAAAAAAATTTTTTTCTTTTATTTTTATCTCTGTAAGTACACTAAACTTGCTGTGGTAATAATTTAGTGATATACGTAAGGAAAATTATTATGCTGTACATCTTAAACTTACACAGTGCTGTATGTCAATTATATTTTAATAAAATTGGAAAGGAAAAAAAACAGATAAAATGACCAATAAAATAAAGAGGTAGTCAGAAGTGAACAGAATATGGAGCCAATGAAGATGCATATTTACAGAGGAAAAAAATAATCCATCTAATCTTCGGGAGGAAGGGAGGGAGGGGGGAGGGAGGGAGGGAAGGAGGACAGAAGAAAGGAAGAAAGAAAAGTATACCTAACACATGAATCTGCAATTTCAAAACATGATTAATGAACTAATAAGGTCATCTCTCTCTCCCCTTCAAGAAAGTCTCCATGTGTGAAGGTGAGCTGACCTATAAGACAGTTTATAAAACCTGCCTCCCACTGGGCAAGCTGCTGGGGCAGAACTCAGTATTGTACAATCAAATATGAAACTTAAATCACAATGTCAACTGACCACGTGCCAGAAAAAATTTATACGAAAACTGTTATACAAGCAAAGATCAAATAGAAAATGAAGCAAGACTATATAGGCCCTAGGGAAAAACTGTATTGTATTATGCATTTTTAATGTAACAACAAAGTAGGGTGCAACTATTTATTGAGGGAGTTGGACTGAGGCAATGACTTGGGGCCTCCTAACCTGCTGGGCTAGAACACATCCATCTCCACTAACTGTTATTACCAAACCTGTCTTGCCACCCAGGCACACTGAAAAACTGACTGCCCTCTAACTCTAAAGAGGCTTGGGGTCAGTTGGCCCCAGCTTTCTTACCTGGCCACTTTGCGCTTGTCATGCGGGTGCAGCTTGGCAGCCATCTCTGGGTCCACCTGGCTTAGACGTTTGTGGAGTGCCGGGCCATCCTCCTTTTCAAGCTCTACTTTCCGGTCAATCACTCTCTCAGTGCCCATCTCCTGGGGCTATTAAATGAAGGTTTAGAGATAAATTTAATTCAACAATTCAGCAAACACTGAAACACTGTATGTGCTACGCACTTTGCTAAGTGTTAGGAATAGAATAGAGATGAATCAGAAGGTCTTGCCATATTGTGAGAGACAGATCATAAACAGAAAATTACAATACAGCATGGCAGAGCTGTGAGACCACAGCAAACAAGAGGAAAGAGGACTTACTGGCCAGGGAAGTATTCAGGTACCCTATTTCCTTGTCAGGTGTATGAGCTACCTGGGCTAACAACATCTATATTTATGCATCCAGGAGTCTAGTCTTCTCAACAGGTGTGACCAAAGAGTGGACCAAAATTTCCAGCACATCATAGTTTGCAAAGTTCCACTCTATGCAATAGTATTTCTGTAAGAAAGGTTAGTGTCAGATATCTCCCTAACATATAGATTGTTTCAGCCAGGAAATGCTGAATCAGACTAATGTACTGTTAACTTACATGGACATGCTAATTAATCCACAGTGGAGCATTTTCCCCACACACAGCCCCTGCCCTTAGACCAGCCTGGAGGAGCATACTTCATGTATGGAGGTGGCATTTGCTTCAGAATATTAAGTAGGAAAATTAGTATAGTTGCTGAGTATAAGAAATACACAAGAGTCAACTTTCCTCCCACCTAAAATTAGCCGGCAAGAAAGAAGAACCCATTTCCTCACTGAATTACAAGTGAACTAAACATACCTTAGTATTGACAAGAACTTTCCAGAGCAGAGACTCAATATAATAATTGGTTCCTCCCACGACAATAGGAATTTTATCTCGGGCAAATATATCTTCAATGTGAATGTTAAGAAAGACATCACAATATTCAATATCAAGAAGAAAATATGACTCACTTGTAAGTAGGGTATTAGTAAGAAACGACATTCGTTTATCGTGTTTTTGATACCAGGCTTCCCTGCTTCTCATAGAGTTCTCAGAATCATTTCCTATCAGTTCTGAAGGGACTTGCATAAACCAGAGACAGATGCATGATGGTAATTCCTTCTAGTTCTAGAACTTTCTAGGCCTTGCTGCTAAAATTCAAAGCTTGCTTAGTATTCCAAATCAGCTTAACAAGCATAAGTCTGAGGACTCTCACAGAAGCAAGTGTCAGCTGCTCAGGAAGCCACCAAGATGACGTCCACTATGTGACTTTGCCTTCTAAGGCAAATTACAAGCTGGTTTCTCTAAGCTGTGGTTCTTAGACTCAGTCAGTCTTCGCCATTCTGTGGTAGTAGTGCACATTTCAGCCACTTGAGACTCTACCAGATGAAATGGGAAGCACAGGCTGTGAAGACAGATTTCAGTTACCAGTTCCAACACTCAGCAAGTCATTCAATCCGTCTGAGCTTCAGTTTTCTCACTTGTAAAATCCTCATGAGTTCTTATGAGCATTACGCGTGACAAACAAAACCCCTAAGACAATGCCTGAAATATTTTTTTCAACTGAGTAAGCACTCACTTTACTTCTTTGGCTGTGTTGGGTCTTTGTTGCTGCACTCGGGCTTTCTCTAGTTGTGGTGAGCGGGGCTCCTCTTCCTTGAGGTGCGTGGGCTTCTCACTGCAGTGGTTTCTTTCTTGCTGCGGAGCACGAACTCTAGGCGCGGCTCAATTTACTTTAGTTGTGACTGTTTTTATACCCCTGCTACTTGGAATTTTTCTCTTTAGAAACTTTGAAGAATTACCTGCTTTAAGAAGGGCTTTGCTTCTGAAGATAACTGATAAAGAGACTTTCAACCCAGATAAAGACTCATTTATACACTTCTTCCCCTTGCCAGCCAGTCTGTGGGCATAGAGATAGATGACCTCTTTTCTATCAGAAGCCCTCTATAAGAGGTTGGGGTAGGGTGGGGAGAAACAAGTTACTAATCAAGGATCATAAGGAAGAAACATGTCTATTCGTTTTTTAAAAAGGGAAACAAATTCTATATCCCCCCTTTAAATTAAGTATAAGAAACATACAACTACACAGTAATTATAATAAAACTTCAAATATATGACTAACAAAAGGAAAGGGAGCAAGGAAAATAAAAGGGGAAGGGGAAATGGGGAGATACCAGGAGGGGAGAGATGGAAAAGAGGGAGGAAGATGAGATAGGAGATATTTGCTGGGAAAAGGTTTGACTTTGCCCAAGCCATGAAACAACTGTGATCCTAGGCAAAAACCCTTCTCTCTGGGCCTCAGTAACTACTACCTTCACCTGTCAAATCAAGGTTGATCGAATACTTTTTAAAGTACTTTCAGTTCTGACATTCTGATTCTAGGTTCTTTCTTAAATTCACAAATCTTCAATCCTCTAAGTGATATGATTAATTCATTCCCTGTGGTTGCTTCCCGTTAAATTTTTTAATTAGCTCTCCACTTTCCATCAGTTCTTTCTGAACAACCGAACTGTCTTATTACAGCAACAGTGTACACTTGGTGATACGTTTTAATTTGCAGAGGACTTTCGTATACATTACTTCATCTGATCAACTGCCTTACAAAGCAGGTAGGGCAAGAATTATTATCTGCATTTTAATCTCTGCCCACTTGCTAGGCAAAAAAATATTATCTCATTATTTTGATCTGCATGGCCCTAACTAACAGCAAGGATAAACTCTTCTGTGTTTATCACCATTTATATTTCTTCCTTTGTGAATTACCAGTCATGCTCTTTAAGTATTTTTTGTATTATAGATGCAAAAGAGTTCGTCATATATTAAGCATATTAACCATTTGCATTTCTGATGTTACAGATATTTTCCCCCTGGTTTATAGTCTGTTGTTATTTAAAATTTTTTAATTTATTTTTTTGGCTGCACCTCATTTGTTCTCAATTTTGTTTCCAGTGAGCTGGGTCTTTTTTTAAATTATAAAATATTCAATACATACAAAAGAACTTTTGTAGCATATGTAAATAATAAAGCCTAATAATAAAACAAATACTCATGAACCCAATGTAAGAAAGGAATATTATCAATTCCTTTGAAGTTTCCTGTGTAGTAATTCCCATCACAACCCCTTACTTCTCCCCTCTGTCTTGAATTGTTTTGGGTATTTTGTTTGTTTTTCAGCATTCCCTTGCTTTTCTTTATATTATTACTGATGTATAGAAAACCCTAAATAATACATCGGTTAATTTTGCTTGCTTTTTAACTTTTATAATACATGGTATGAACATGTATGTATTCTTCTATAATTTCACACGTTTTATGTTGTTTCTGAGATTCTTCCACATTGACTGATGCATGTAACTACAACTTATTTTCACTTCAGAAAAAGTACTTAACTTATATGAACAAAGCACATTTTATACATTCTTCTGTAAGCAGAAATTTATATGTTTATATGTCTAAGTATTTATAGGTTTTTGCTGTTAAGAGCAATAATGTTGTTAAAATTAGATCTACCACCTGCCTCCTGGTATACCTGTGGCAAGGTTTCTCTACGGTAGATATCTAGGAATTGAAATGGTTGAAATACTTTCTTAATTCTTAATTCTCACATATGCAAATCTAGCTATTTTCCTTAAAAAAAACAAAAACCCAAAAAACTATTATGGGCATAGATGGTGGTGATGGCTGCACAACAATGTGAATATATTTAAAACACTGAATTGTCACTTACAAATGGTTAAGATGGTAAGTTTTATGTATATTTCAGCACAAGACACAAGACACAACACAATTCAAGAAAAAACTGAATTAAAAAACCCTTAAAAAAAAAAAAGACTACCTCTACAAAGTCCTTCCCTACTATAAAAAAAATCACACATCTACTCAATTATATGTTATCCGATTTGCTTTTAAAGTTTCATTTAAAAACATACATATTTATTTAACTCTGAAATCCACCTGGAATTTATGTCACATATAATAAGGACCTGATTTTATTTTTTTCAAAAATAACTAACTGTCCCAGGAATAATTATTAACTACTGCATTATGTCTCCATTGTTTTGAAATACCACCTTGATCATAAGCTAAATACATACATCCATTTGAATCTGTATCTGACTTTGCTAATCTGTGCCATAAATCTGTCTAGTATTACAAAGGTTCCATGCTATTATAATTATTAGGAATTTCCAATATGTTTTAATATGTAGCAGTACAGATATTAAAAGTAGTCTGGACACTTAAATATAAGGGCAGCCCCCTATGTTATTCTTTTTTCCAAAATTTCTTGGTGTTATCCAGAACTATTTTCTTCTAATCCCTTTGGAATTCTAACTATAATTCCATTATATATTTATAAATTATTTCTTATCCCCATTTAAAGGGTGGGAAATTGAAGCTCAGTGGAGTCAATGCTTTTCCTGATGAAATTTTTATGGTCAAAAGATGCAGTTCTAAAACTGGGACACAGATGGCCTTCCTAGGTGGCTCACTGGTTAAGAATCCGCCTGCCAATGCAGGGGACATGGGTTTGAGCCCTGCTCTGGGAAGATTCCACATGCCATGGAGCAACTAAGCCTGTGCGCCACAACTATTGAGCCTGTGCTCTAGAGCCCATGAGCCACAACTATTGAGCCCATGTGCCACAACTATTGAAGCCCATGCACCTAGGGACTGTGCTCCACAACAAGAGAAGCCACTACAATGAGGAGCCTGTCCAAATGAAGAGTAGCCCCTGCTCGCAGCAACTAGAGAAAGCCCGTGTACAGCAACGAAGACCTAACGCAGCCAATAAATAAATAAAATAAATAAATTTGTAAAAAAAATAAATAAAATTGGGACACAGATTTTTGGTTCCTAAATCAGTGTTCTCTCTACTAAAACAGCACTTCTCAAATTTTAATATGCATGTGAATCACTTAGGACTCCAGTTAAATGTAGATTCTGACTCAGTAGGTCTAGAATGAGGCCCAAATTCAGCACTTCTACAAGCTCCCAAGTGATGCTGATGCTGCAGTCTGAGGACAAGACTCAGAGTAGCAAGAACACTATATTTTTTCAATCCAAATAGTTCTCATGGGGATGCTATTATTCATCTTGGGTACCTCTGCTTAGGAAAAATTGTCACTAGAAAGAAAACTTTCTTGGCTTGGGCTGCCTTGCTGTGTTTCCTAAGGATATCAGAGCAGTTGCTTTGTTCCTGAAGTCCACCACTGTGTAATTTGTCACAAGAGGATCCACAAAGCTGATCATGTGGTGCTGGCACATTTTCTGCTCTTGGGCAGAAACCTTGTTGGTGATGATGTCTAGGCCTTCATAAACCTAGGGGAGAAAGAAATTAGCATAAGAAAGTCGTCTACCTCCGTAAGATGCACACTTAAGGGGCAGAAGTGGTGATCTATTCCTCCCTGCAGCCAAACACTTGACAGACCCAAAGTACCAGAGAAATGTGTTCTAACCAGAGCACAGCCATATCCACATAATCCAAGACAAAGGAAGCACAAGAAAACAGAACACTGGTTTTCTTATCAAACACTGGCTATTAACTCAGACTTACAGATAAAAAGTACATGTAAATCAGTGTCCAAATAAGAACTCTGCAAGATTAACTGGAGGTTCTTTGGCCTGAACATCAAGCATTTAAAAGTAGGCAGGTTGTTTTATTTATTCTACTTACCACAAGTCTCCAGAAAGGTAACATTTTGCATTGCTCACAGTTCCACTTCAAATGTTTAGATATTTTTTGGATTTAAATGGCTCTGAAACGTTTTTAGCATTTGTATAAGATTGGCTCCATTTTTGGAGAGGTGGCCTATCTACTATGATATATATAAAACACTCATACACACTTTGAAGTCAGAACCCCTAATAACTGCTGAACTCCAGTAGAAACATTGTGCCAAATTACTGCTTCAGGGGGTCAACAAATACAGTCTAAATACTCAAAGGCAATATCCTGTCTGTAAACTCTTGATCTGCCAATTCAACTAAAAAGTTCAAGTGTACTTTTTCTAAATGCAAGGTCTCAGATGGAGAACAGATCTGAAAATACTAGTTTGAAAATAGGGATGAATGCTTTGAGATTAAATGTTCTCTCTGTAATCACTGATTTTACAGGGAGCACTGAATGAACAAATAATAAGTTCCACAGAGCCCACAAAGATGTTAAGAACATTTTTTATCTCACATTTCCCTTTACTTATATGGGTGTCAAATAAGTACAGTACAGTATAATGGTTAGGAGGAAGGACCCTGGCGGCAGCCTGCCTCAGATCAGTTCCGAGCTCTACCACTTACTAGTTATTTATACTTGGAGTAGTCAGTTACTAACTTCTGTGTGCCTTAATACCTCACCAGTAAAATGAGGATAATAATATCTCATACAGGTGTTGTGTAAATTAAATGAGTTAATACATGTAAAGAACTTAGTTTTTGCCTGGCACACTGTAAATATTATATAAGGGTCATTATATTCCTTCCTATATTACTACCATCAATACTGTCATAACAACACAAGGAGAATGGGAAATGATTTTAGTGTCACTATCTCTCTGAAGCTTCTGTGCTCTTAGCTACTGAGGTTACTTATCCAACAAGGATATAAGCTATCTTCAAGCAAAAAGAAAACTGTTAATTAGTAAGACAGCACACAAGAATCTAAAAGAGTGGATATATGTATGTGTATAACTGATTCACTTTGCTGTACACCTGAAACTAACACAATATTGCAAATCAACTCTACTTCAATAAGAACTTTTTTTTTTTTTTTTTTTTTTTTTTGGCGCATGGGCTTAGTTGCTCCGCGGCATGTGGGATCTTCCTGGAGCTGGGATCGAACCCGTGACCTCTGCGTTGGCAGGCGGATTCTTAACCACTGCGCCACCTAGGAAGCCCAGAACTTTTTTAAAAAACAAAAAACACCCCTTATAGTACAACTTTCTTTGAACTAAATAAACCAACAAAACAGCCCTCTTAAAAAAACAACAAAAAACCAGCACACAGAAAACATATGAATAGAGCCATAGAGAGAGAATTAGCTTTGCCTTTAACTCATTTATCTGTGCTTGACAAGAGAACTGCATTCTCACACCTAAATACTGATAGAATCTTAAACTGTAGGGTGTTCTTTTCTTTGTATCTTGAACAAGACTTCCTTCAAATGTTAACAAGTGCAGTAGGGTATACTGTATACTGTGGTCTTCTGTGCAAATTAAGAAAACTAAAGGAGGGGAAAAGAGTTAATAATTGTGTATTTCTCTGCTTTTCCCACAGCCTTCAGTTGGCTCTACTGCAGCTAAGATTCCAAATGACCCAATGTTAAAGAATTGACATAGCCACAACTTGATTTTGCCAATAGAGAACTTCTGACCTCTGTAAGTAGATTCTCATCTTTAACAATGAGATTAACATTAAGAAAATGCTTAGTTGCACATATATAATTACCAGCCCCCACCTCCAAAAAAGGCAAAATGTAAACATCTCTACCAGCACATTCTATCAGATATGCAGATAAATTTGTAGATACATTTTCATCCTGTGTTCTGCCTTTAGGTGTATTTCCTAGAGCCCCTTAAAATGGCCAGTTTTAACAGACAAACACGTAAACATAAATCAAACAGAAGATAACCCCAGAGCTAAGCTCACTTTATTTGCTGAAGGAAGTGGCCTATTGTACTGTTTATGGTATATATACAAATGCCAATGAATATCAGGAAGAAGAGCATTAATGGTTTAAAACAACCAGAGTTCTTGCTCATAGAGTTAACAAACTAAAAATTGTAACTGAATCTTGGTTAGCAATGTAAACTGTCATCTTTGAGTGACTTGTTAACCCTTTGTTTCCTGTACCATCAGATTAAAAGAAACTGAGCATAAAGACATAGGAGATACAAACTAGGTACCTGATGACAAAAGAATTATTGTTAACTTCTAGGTATTATATGATTTTATGGTTATGTTAAAAAAAAAAAAAAGAGTCCTTAACTTGGGAGGTACACAGTAAATTGAAGTACATACAAATGAAAGTATGTGATGTCTTTTTTTAAAAAAGAAATTGGGGAACTCGCTGGTGGCACAGTGGTTAAGAATCCGCCTGCCAATGCAGGGGACACGGGTTTGAGCCCTGGTCCAAGAAAATCCCACATGCCGTGGAGCAGCTAAGCCCATGCCCAACAAGTAATGAGCCCGGGTGCTACAACTACTGAAGCCCACCCACGTGCTTAGAGCCTGTGCTCCACAACAAGAGAAGCCACTGCAATGAGAAGCCCGTGCACTGCAACGAAGAGTAGGCCCCGCTTGCCACAAATAAAGCCCGCGCTCAGCACAAAGACCCAATGCAGTCCCCAAAGTAAATAAATAATAAATGAATATAAATAACTTAAAAAAAATTTTTAATTAAAAAAATAAAAAAGAAATCAGAGCTGCATAGATAAAAGATTAGTGATTGCCAGAGACTGGGGTATGGGGTGGGCAAAATGGGAGAAGGCAGTCAAAAAGCGCAAACTTCCAGTTATAAATAAGTCACAAGGATATAGTGTACAGCATAGTTAATAATATTATTACTGCATATTTGAAAGTTGTTAAGAGTAAAGTTTAAAAGTTTCATCCCAAGGAGAAAAATAATTCTGTAACTATGAGTGGTGACGGATGTTAACTATACTTATTGTGATCGTTTCACAATATATACAACTGCCAAATCATTATGTTGTACACCTGAAATTAATATAAAGTTGTACGTTAATATTTATACCTCAATTAAAAAAACATTAGAGGTGATTCAAGGTTATGTTT
Organism: Hippopotamus amphibius kiboko; assembly: GCF_030028045.1. NCBI lineage: Eukaryota > Metazoa > Chordata > Mammalia > Artiodactyla > Hippopotamidae > Hippopotamus > Hippopotamus amphibius. The sequence continues at coordinate 31,893,075 of NC_080186.1, forward strand.
ATAATGATGTGGCTTCACTCTTTTCCATTCTAATATGACTTTTTTTGACAGTTATTGATACACTGTTATAGTTGTGTTTACAAATGACTATGCAGCTTGTGTCATAGTAACTGTGTATTTTAAAATTTTACTCATAAGGGACCTCCCTGGTGGCGCAGTGGTTAAGACTCTGCACTCCCAAACTAGATCCCACAAACATGCCACAACTAAGATCTCACATGTCACAACTAAGGAGCCTGCAAGCTGCAACTAAGAAGCCTGCCTGCTGCAACTAAGACCCAGTGCAACCAAATAAACCAAATAAATATTAAATAAATTTTTACTCATAAATTGTTAACAGGCAAGAAGGCACGGATAGATGAAAGGCATATGTAAAGTACATCTATACTGCACTGTACAAGAGCAAGAATGATGCTGAGAACATATTTGTTAATAATAACAATGTTAATAATGACAGAGGTACGGATCACTGAATCAACTACACAGCTATGATGCAAGTAAAGTTCACAATACACTGTTTATATTAATAACATTGTTTTATGTTTTATTTTGTTATAGTAGAAAAAAGAAAGTTTATATATTATAAATCAACTATTCTTCAACTTAAAAATTAATTAATTTTATGGTTATGATGACTGGGGTCTGTGTTCCAATAATGGGGGAGGAGGGACAGATTATAACTGGAACAAGACTGGCCAAGTGTTCATAATTATTGAGGCTAGGGGACAGATATATGGGAGTTAAACTACTATTTGCTCGATTTTTTTATATATTGGGAAATTTCCATAACAAAAAGATTCTTAGAAAATTTGGGGTGCACTTCACATTCATTAGGATGGCTATTATTAAAAAATAATAATAATAAAAATAAAACAGAAAATAACAAATGTTGGTGAGGACGTACAGAAATTGGAAACCCTGTGCACTATTGGTGGGAATATAAAATGATGCAAGTATGGAAAACAGTACCATCGTTCCTCAAAAAATGAAAAGTAAAATTACCATATGATTCAGCAATTCCACTTCTAGGCATGTATTCGAGAGAACTGAAAGCAGGGAGTTGAAAAGATACCCCCCCACGCACACACACACTCATGTTAATAGTAGCACTTTCACAACAGCCAAAAGGTATAAGCAACCCAAGTGTCCATCAGAGATAAATGGATAAGCAAATATGTTCTATACAGTGGAAGATTATTCAGCCTTTTAAAAAATGGAAATTCTGGCACTTGCTATAACATGGATGAATCCCAAAGACATTATGCTAAGTGAAATAAGCCAGTCACAAATGGAGAAATATTATATGATTCCACTTATATGACATACATAAAGTGGTCAAATTTTGAGACAGAAAGTAGAATGGTGGTTGCCAGGGGCTGGGGCAGAGAGGAATGGGTAGTTAATGTATAATGGGTACAAAATTTCAGTCTGGGAAGAGGAAAAAAGTTCTGGAGATGGAGAATGATGATGGTTGCAGAACAATCTGAACATCCATAATGCCACTGAAATGGTAAAATGGTAAGTTTTAATATATTATGTATATTTTTCCACGACTTTAAAAAAGACGATGATGGATTTTTGATACAGTGAGAAACTAGTGAATATCAGCAATAAAATAAAAATTTCAAAGATTTGTTGAATGTTTCGATTCTTTTGAATATATACCCAGAATTAGAATTGCTGAATCATATGGTATTTTTCAAAATTATTGAGAGGGCTGGTAATGTTCTATTTCTTGAACTGAGCTGTGCTTACACAGGTATTCTCACTTGCTGATAACTTACTGAACCGTGCAGTTATGAATTACATGTTTTATGGTGGACATTATTTATCAGCTAAAATCATATGGCTAGGCCAAAATGCAAAACAGAGCAACATTCTATACATCTGCAGTAAGGATAAAGATCTAAACAAACCTAAAAACCAGTTTTGTAAATGTCACATTTGGTCCATATTCTTATTTTAAGTGCCACAATTGGGCTTATAATTTTATTACAAGAAATAAAATTCCTTAAAACAAAAAACATCTAGAAACAACATTCCACAAGAATAGGTTAGGCTTGTAGCTGACTGCCTGACATTTTGCCTATTTTCCAGCTTTAATTGTGGTTCCAATGTGACTCCACCTGCGGCACAGTCAGCTCTAGATGCCAGAAGAACTAAAAGGATCTGTGCTATATTTTAAAGGCAGCATGTCACTGTGTTCTACTTCCCATTCTCCCAGAGGACACCTGTGATCTGTGTACACAGAAATGACTAGATGAAATCCTTCTCCACACAAATCAGACTTGGACAATAATACTAAGGGAACTCTGGCCTCTCTGTGAGACCTGATAACTGAAATACTCTGAGAAATTGCAGGTTTAACCTACTTAACCAATTATCAACAAAACTGGCTATCTCAGCAAACATTTACTGAGACTCTACTACGTGCCAGGTACTCTGTAAGGTGTTAGGCATGCAAAAACTGAGAAAGGGTCCTTGTCCTCAAGGAGTCCAGCGAGCTACAGACACAGAAACAAATAACCATACTACAAGGAGATAAATGATATAAAGTTTACAAAATATATTAAAGACTGACTTAGAATCTTCTCTACATACCATAATCATTAAACATTTAATGTTCTAGGTATTTGACTGGGTACTATAGGGAAATAACGCCTCTTTGTCTCACCTCTATTGAGAGTTTATTTCCAGAGTGAAAAAATTCTGAAAAAAGGCAACAAGGCTGAAATAACCCCAACTCTCCAGGCCAACAAAGCTCAAGTGCCCAGAGGAGCTAGTGAAGGTGAGGGAAAACTACAACAGAGACCTAGAGGAAAACCAGCAGAATCTAGAACTGTGGTTGTAAACCGGAAGTGAATTAGTCCATCAGGGCAACGTCTGGAAACATTTTTAGTTGTCACAACTTAGGGGTGGGGGTGCTATTGGCATCTAGTGGGTAGAAGCCAGGGATGCTGCTAAACATCCTACAATACACAAGACAACCCCTGCCCCCACAACAAAGAATTACCCAGCCCTAAAATGTCAAGAGTCTCAAAGTTGAGAAACTCTGATCCAAAGAAATTTCACCTTGGAGAAACTCCCCCAAAATCTGTACAGCCAAAGGTCCCACTCTTTTAAGCTCCAACCCTTTGGGATTGTCATGCTGTAGGGTGGCCCTAATGTGTGTGCTAATCAGCAGTGGCGCTGGGCAGATCCTGGAGCTCTGTCCAAGTGCTGGCTGGCTATGATGCACCAACATGGCTGTCTACAAGCCAAAGGAAAAGCTACCCGCCACGAGTTTGGTTCCATTCTCTCAAGTTATCTTCCCTCCTTTGACAATTCATTTACTTCCTAATCCAAATTAGATCCTGAAGTCCTTCAATCACTTTCTTGCCTGTAGGGATTACACCTGCCTTGAAAACCACAATCTTGGATTATGCATCAATATAACTAGCCAGCCACCTTCTCTGCTGGCTGCCCTCCCACTGCTCCATGGATATCTCCCACACGGAAATCACTACCGAACCCTGACTGCCAAATATACCATTCTTCTGCTAAGCTCTCAAAATATGTAATGGAAAATACAACAATCTGATACTCCTGAACTCTCCTTCACAAATCATTCTCCTCTGGGACCTCAAATGGCACCATCTTCTCCAGGTTTTCTTCATATCTCATTGGACCTTCCTCAGTTTCCTTTACTGAAGTCAGCCATTGATCTATTAGCAATGTTTGTCATGGGAACAATATTGAGAAATGGCAGTCCTTATGGCATCTACCTGCCATTTTTGTACTATAAACTTTCTCTGGGTGACCCCCATGGCTTCTACAACCATTTTTTGTGCTGATAACTCCCCAAATCCTATCTGCAATCTAGTTCTCTCTCATGATGCTAGACCTGTATATTTAACTGCCTAGTGGACATTTCCATTATCAATGAGAGGTATATAATATAATGGTGAAGAAGTTAACAGTAAGGACTCTAGAGTCTGATTGCCAAGATTTAAACCCTGGCTTCACAACTTACTAGCTATGTAAACTTGGGCAAAATATTAACCTCTCTTTATCTCATATTCCTTATTTATAAAGTAAGAATAATCTTAAATCTACCTCAAGGGATTACTGTAAAAATTAAATAAATGATACAGCAAAGCATATGGAATAGTCCTGCTCTATAGGAAGCAGCAATAAATGTTAGGTAGTTATCATCATCTTCACCCCAAACAGGCACCTGAAACCTGCTGTGTCCAAAACTGACCTCCTTATCTTTTAACCCATACTCGAGTGAACCACCTAGATAATCAAAACCAAAAATCTTTAAGTGATCCTAGTATCTCTGTCTCTCTCCTTCCACATTTCCAATCTGTCTCAACTTCTATCCACATGAGTTCCTAAAAGTATTTCAAAGCTTACCACCATCACATTTCCCACCGCCATTACATCTACTGAAGGCTTCATGATTTCACAACTGAACTGTTTCATCAGCTTCCTCACTGATCTTCCTTCCTTTAGGGAATAACCCCTCCAATTTAGTCCACACTGCAGCCAGTGATCTTTCTAAAATGAAAATCTGGTTTCATGCAGCCCCAAACTCTTTAGCATCACCTCTAAGGAAAGCCTGCCTCGAGATCTCTCCCCGGTCCTCCCCCATCCATGCCTGTCTTCCATGCTCCCACATTACCCTGTATATACCTCTATCACAGAATTTCCTGTACATGTGAAATATTCTGATCTCCCCCACTAAACTACAATTTCTGAAGGAAAGACTGTATTTTATCTCCAGTCGCAGCACCTAGCACAGTGTCTAATACATGGAATATACTCAGTGAACACTCTGTGCCGGAGGTACAGAGCACTAGATCTTATGCTAAGAAGTTTCACACCCTGTGAAGTTATATTGCCTCATTTCACCAGTGAGGAAACAGAAATGTAGGCACATTAGGTAACCTACCTGAAGTCACACAGTTAGTCAGTCGCAGAGACAAACTTTGAATCCATACCTTCTGACTTTACAATCAGTGTTCTTTTCCCACTATGTTGCTAATCTCCGCTCCGTATAAATCAGCTTTGTGACTTTGGAAAGTCAGTTTTTACTTCTGAAAACTCAATTTCCTCACATCTAACATCCTTTCTAGTTCTAATAGCCCAAGCTTCAGGAAAAGTTTTGGCATAGGTGGGTGAAAGGAATTTTTATTTTTTTTAAAGATGTTGATATTCGCCAGAAACTTGGTTTTCCTTTTTGGTTAAAGGAATTTGAATTTGGTTATTCAACTGAAGAGACGCTGAAGAGTAGAGAAAAGGTCAGTCTCTTGGCTAACGTTTCTTTCTTAATAAAAGGATAACTTTTAAAAAAAATTACACTTTACTAGATTAGAAACAATGAATTAGCTGAAGGAACATCATGGCAGGCAACTACGCCTTTTAGCTTTGTTTAGCAGAGATGCAACTGCAGACATGCTGAATACATCAGCTGGATTAAGATACCCGGAAAGCAGGAGAACCAGTACCTTGACCTGTTCAGTCCGTCTGGTAAGAAGAGTGGTTTGGCATTTATGGTGCCAATCATGGCTTTTATTTTTTTACGGCTATCTCCCTTCAAAGGAAAAGGGACTGGAATCACATAAAGCTATGCTTATCAAATTAAGAAGTGCATACAGCGAGTTCCCCGGTGGCCTAGTGATTAGGACTCCAGACTTCCACTGCCATGGCCTGGATTCAATCCCTGGTCGGGGAACTGAGATCCCACACGCCTTGCTGCACAGCCAAAAAAAAAGAAGTGCATACAGGGCTTCCTAGGTGGCACAGTGGTTAAGAATCCACCTGCCAATGCAGGGGACACGGGTTAGAGCCCTGCCCCAGAAAGATACCACATGCCGTGGAGCAACTAAGCCCGTATGCCACAACTATTGAGCCTGTGCTTTAGAGCCCATGAACCACAACTATTGAGCCCATGTGCCGAGAGCCCGTGCTCTGCAACAAGAGAGGCCACTGCAATGAGAAGCCCGTGCACCACAACAAAGAGTAGCCCCCGCTTGCCGCAACTAGAGAAAGCCCGTGTGCAGCAAGGAAGACCCAACACAGACAATAAAATAAATAAATAAATAAATTTATTTAAAAAAAAAGAAGTGCATACATAATATGCATGTGATGTATTTTTCCGGAGCATCGATTCCTTAGTGGCAACAAAAATTGGAAACATCTATATATCTGAATAAATAGAGAGATTAGAACAGAGAATACAAAATTAGCACTTGTAAGTTAAAATGAGAAACTCTGCAATGCAGAGCCTTTGCAGTGGCTATTTAGAAGCATGGATATGAGGAAATTCACAGATAACGCAACCAGTTTAATCACCTTAAATTTTATACTGAGAATACTAAGGCTCAGAGAGCTCCCCTGACCATATAACTGATGGCAGTGGAGGCAGGACTAAAGCCTAGATGCTCTGCCTATATCTCAAGCTGTTTCTACTGCCTCTTATCAGTAGAATTTTTATTCTCATTTGGTCTGTTTGAAGTAATGAATTCCTGCTGAGGTAAATTAAATTCAAGAAGCTGAGGAGAAGACAGCCATCATATACTGAACTCCTTCAAGGTTCTCAAGACTAAGTATGATAGAAAGCTAGAAATATGCACACATCAGGTGACTATAATGCTGAGACAAACAAAAGGGCTACTTTAAGAGAAGAAAACAAAGTTAATGATAAGGTTTCTATTCTGTGGCCATCTTTACAGCCTCAAGGCTGGCCCACTTTTGATGGTTTCAGTGACGTTTTGTCTTAGGATAGTTATGAGAGAGTATCACAGCTAAGTGCTCCATCATTGGGAGGTATATGTCTAAGTTAGTGAGAGGAATATAGCATAATAGAGCCAGAAAATCCAGGTTCAAATCTGGCTCTACAATCAAGTTGTAGCCTTCATTTGGCAGGTTATTTAAGTATCTAATTTTTCTTTGCCTCAAATCTGCCTCTGTACAATGGGGATAATAACAGCATCTACACTCCTCGCTGGGTTATTCTAAAGATTAAAGCTAATACACGTAAAATGTTTGGAACTGTGCCAGGCAGATGGTAAGCAGTACACAAATGCTTGATATTATCTATACGTAATTGCTGGTGGTTAAATATGATTTTCCTTGGCTCTTTGAGGTGAGTTCCCTGACTAGAGTTTGAAAGAAGAGAACCGCAAAATACGAGAGCTGAAAGGAGCTTTAGACACTGAAACAGACACTGTATGGCCCACAAAGTCTAAAACATTTACTATCTGGACTTTAACAGAAAAAGTCTGCCAATTCCTGATCTAAGCCAATCAGTTTCCCCTCCCTAACATATCCAAAGAGGAAATTAAAGCCCAGAGAGGGGCAGTAACTTTCCAAGGTTATATATACAGTGAGTTAGTGGCCAAGCTGGGACCAAAACCCAGTTTTCCCAGTAAATAAAACTGCCTACCAGGCTAAATAAGTGGGCTAATTGAAAACCTTAGAGAAAAGACTGACCATAAATTAGGAGAGAATACTGGCACCTGAAGAGTTAGGCAAATCATCTAATCTGAATCAATAATCTGAATACTGTAAGCGTAGGCATCAGTATTTTTTTAATGCTCTCTAGGTGATTCCAACGTGCAGCTGACGATGAGAACCACCGTTACAAGTATTGTGCTAGGCAGCAAGATGAAAAAAGAGAGAGAGCACACGTGCGCAAGGAAACGCGGTAGCCAACCAAAGGTAGCCAGACCTAAGTACGTCTGGCCAGCGCAGGATCCCATGCTTAATCTACATATGTGTAGGAGACTCCAAGGCGAGAGCAACATGCAGACAGACGGCAAGGAAGCCCTGGACATATCTTCATTCACACTAGAGAATCAACAACACCTTTTATTCACATGTGTAAATTCCAACAGTTCAATGGGTTATAAACTTCAGATGTGAATTCTTCCTAAAAGAATGTTAAAACTAACTTGTACTCCTAAAAAGTGTATAAGAAAATACAAATTAAAAACCTTAATACGGCAAAAAAAATTCATAAAAGTCAAGAGACAAGTGACCTACTGAAAAAATATTTCCAATTCATGAGACTGGACAAAAGGTTAAAACTCATAATACACAAAATGCTCTTACAAATCAATAAACACAAAAATGAAGACCATTATACAGAAGTAGGCACAACAGGTATTGAACAGGAAATTAAAAAAGAAAACCACAAATAGCCAAAGCACCCTTGAAGAGACAATCTACCTCAGAAATGCAATTTAAATGAAATCCATTACTTGCCTACCAGACTGACAACAATGAAAAAGATCCATAACACACAGCATTGCAAGGGTGCAGGGAAACAGACATACCACTGGTGTAAACTTCTTTGAAAGCAGTCTGGTAATATGTATCAAAATGTAATGTCTGCAACTCAAACAAAAAGACAACAGACCGGATTTAAAACTGAGCAAAGGACCTGAATAGACATTTCTCCAAAGAAGTACACGAACACCCAACAAAGGCATGAAAAGATGCCCATTAGTCACTAGGGAAATGTAAATCCAAACCACAATGAGATACAACTTTCACATTCACTATGATAGCTATAATTTTTTTTTTAAGTAAATAAGCGTTGGAAAAGATGTGGAGAAATTGGTATCCTCATACACTGATGGTGGGAATGTAAAATGATATAGCCACTGTGTAAAACAGTTTGGCAATTCCTCAAAAAGTTAAACAAAGAATTACCATATGACCCAGCAATTCCACTCCTAGATATATACCCCAAAAAATTTAAAACAGATACTCAAACACATTACACATATGTTCACAGCAACACTTTTCACAACAGCCTAAAGGTGCTATAATGCCCATCAACAAATGGATAAACTGTGATCAATACATACTATGGAGTATATTATTCAAGCATGGAATGACGCACCAATACAAGCTACAACCAATGTAAGTGAAAGAAGCCAGACACAAAAGGTCACATATTGTATGATCCCAGTTATATGAACTATTCAGAACAGGTAAAATCTATAGAAACTAAAGGCAGACTGGTGGCTGCCAGGGGTTGAGGGGAGGACAAACTTGAAGTAATCGCTTAATGGATATGGGGTTTTCTTCTGAGGTGATGGGAATGTTTTGGAATTAAATAGAGGTAGTAGTTTTACAACACTGTGAATGTACTAAGCACCACTAAATTGGTTTTTTTTTTGGGGGGGGGGGGGCTATGCCACACGGCATGTGGGATCGAACTCATGCCCCTGTAGTTGGAAATTTGGAGTCTTAATCACTGGACCGCCAGGGAAGTCCCTGAATTCTTCATTTTAAAATGGTTAATGTTATGTGAATTTAACCTCAATAAGAAAAAATATAAAATAAGTATATATTCTTGGGACTTCCCCGACAGTCCAGTGGTTAAGACTTCTCCTTCCAATGCACGGGGTGTGGGTTCGATCCCTGGTTGGGGAGCTAAGATCCCATGCCTCAGAGCCAAAAACCAAAATATAAAACAGAAGCAATATTGTAACAAATTCAATACTTTAAAAATGGTCCACATCAAAAAAAAAGTGAAAAAAAAAAGATCTGAAAATAAAAGTACATACTCTAATAAAGCTCTTAGAAAACTGGAAGAGAGTAACATGTGCATCCTCTCATCCACAACCCCATTCCACAAATTTACCCTGAAAAGAGAATCACACAAATGCAAAGAGATGTGTGTGTACAAAGACATTCATCTCAGCATCATTTATTAAAGCAAAAACAAAACAAAACAAAACAAAAGCCAAACCTACTAAATGTCCTTCAGTAGCAACCTGGTTAAATAAATTATGATACACCTATAAAACAGAATACTATACAGAGATTAAAACCAATAATGTAGAAAGTTGGACAGCTCACACTATCCAATTTCAAGACTTATTATAAAGCTACAGTAACTAAGGACAATGTGATACTAGTAAAAGAACAGACACACAGATCCCTGGAACAGAACAGAGACCCCAGAAATAGATCCACACAAATATAGTCAACTGGTCTTTCACAAAGGTGCAAAGGCAATTCAATAGAGAAAGGACAGTCTTTCAAAATCAGAGCTGGTACAACCGGACATCCATATATACCTCACACCTTAAATAAAAATTCACTCAAAACAGATCACAGGTCTAAATACAAAATGAAAAGCTATAAAACTCTTATATATATAAAATATAAATATATATATAGCTTCTTTTTTTAAAAAAACAGAATTACAATCAGCATGACCTTGGGTTTAGCAATGAGCTGTTTTGTTTTGTTTTGTTTTGTTTGGCCACAGCACACCACTTGTGGGATCTTAGTTCCCAGATCAGGGACTGAACCTGGGACCAAGGCAGTGAAAGCTCCAAGTCCTAACCACTGGTCTGCCAGGAAATTCCCTGGCAATAAGTTTTTTTGATTTTTTTTTGGCTGTGTTGGGTCTTCTTTGCTGCATGTGGGCTTTCTCTAGTTGTGGTGAGCAGGGGCTACTCTTCGTTGCGGTGCCTTCTCTTGTTGCAGAGCACGGGCTATAGGCGCTCAGGCTTCAGTAGTTGCAGTGCGTGGGCTCACTAGTCGTGGCGCAGGGGTTTAGCTGCTCTGCGGCATGTGGGATCTTCCCAGACCAGGAATCCAACACATGAACCCTGCATTGGCAGGCAGATTCTTTACCATTGTGCTGCCAGGGAAGTCCCCTGGCAAAGATATGACACCAAAGACACAATTCATAAAAGAAAAAATAAACTGGACTTAATGAAAATGTAAAACTTTGTTTTGTGAAAGACACTGTGAAGAGAATGAAAAAATAAGACACAGACTAGAAGAAAATATTTGCAAATAACATGCCTAAATAAAGGATTTGTACTCAGAATATACTACAAAAACCCTGAAAATTCAACAATAAGACAGCCCACCCCCCACAAAAAAGATTGACACACACACGTCACCAAAGACATACAGACAGTAAATAAGCATATGAAAAGATGCTTGACGTCATTAACCTTTAAGGGAATATAAATTAAACACCATGAGATACCAGTACATGCCTATTAGAACTGCTAAAGTTAAAAACAACAATACCAAATGCTGGACAGAATACAAAGAAAGAGAAATTCTCACTCACTGCTGGTAGGAATGCAAAATGGTACAGTCATTTTGGAAAATAGTTTAGTAGTTTCCTATAAAGTTAAACCAGCCTGTAAAGTTAAACCACTAGCTATGTTTATAATACGAGGGTGAGTCAAAAATTATCCATACTCTGGCAGTAGAAGTTATTTTAATTAACTTTTAGAAAAGACAAATACATCACTTTTCGACATAATCTCCTTGCTTTTCAATACACTTTGACCATCTGTCAAAAAGCTTTATTCCCTCATTAAAAAATGTTTTAGGCTGCGCTGTCTTCACTTCATCGGAAGTGAATCTTCGTCCTCGTAGGGCTGCTTTCAGGGGACTAAACAGGTGAAAGTCTGATGAAGCAAGATCAGGACTATAGTGAGGATGCTTTAACACCTCAAAACAAAGTTTTTGCAGAGTGTCGACAGTGTGGGCAGAAGTGTGCAGACATGTATGCATGATAGCAGTCCTCTGCATTTAATTCGAAATTCAGGCTTCAGCTCTTCAATAAGTATCTCTATCCATTCATACACACTTCTTCACAACAAAACACTTTCTCCGTAATGCACACAAAGTCTTCAATAAATAACGGCACCAGGTATATCCTCAGACCACAAAAAACAAATCAGTGCACTCTGCTCTTCTTTTGTGCAAATCACAAGTGGGGCATTCATTTTTACTTTCACCAGTTACAAATGAACTGATGTAACATGTTCACATCTGCACAGCAGTGACTGGGGAGACAGTAGCCTTGAACAGAAAGCACTGATAAGACAGTGCTGCCAACAGAAGTTTTAATATAACCAGAGTGCAAGTAATTTTTGACTCACCCTCATCACTTTCTTTACAACTAATAAAAACTTGACACACAGATGGCCTTTCACAGGTGAATGAACATACTACATACAATGGAATAATACTCAATAAAGAGAAATGGACTCATGCAACAACACGAAGAATTTTAAATGTATTTTGCTAAGTGAAAAATGTCAGACCCCAAAGGCTGCATGTTGTGTGACTCCATGTATAAGACCTTCTGGGAAAGGCAACACTATAGGGATGGAAAACAGATCAGTGGTTGCCAAAAACTGGTGTAGGTAGAGAAGTTGACTACAAAGAGGCCACACAAGGCAATTTCTAGAGTGACAGAAGTGTTCAATATGGTACTGTGATGGTAGATACCTGACTCTCTCCATTTGTAAAAACCCACAGACGTGTATACAACAATGAATGCACTCTACTGTGTGCAAATTTTAAAAAATAATGACCAGGACTTCCCTGGTGGCGTAGTGGTTAAGAATCCGCCTGCCAATGCAGGGGACACAGGTTCAATCCCTGGTCCAGGAAGATCCCACATGCCAAGGAGCAACTAAGCCTGTGCACCACAACTACTAAGCCTGCGCTCTAGAGCCCACAAGCCACAACTACTGAACCCATATGCCACAACTACTGAAGCCCGCGTGCCTAGAGCCTGTGCTCCACAACAAGAGCAGCCACCTCAATGAGAAGTCTGCGCACCACAACGAAGAGTAGCCCCCACTCGCCACAACTAGAGAAAGCCTGAATGTAGCAATAAATAAATAAATTTATAATAATAATAATAATAATTACCAGAATGTCTGAGGAAACAGGACAGGATGCAGACTGCAATAGATGAATCTAATTATATTACAAATGTATGACATAACTTCACTGAAGGGGAGGGGAGGAGCTGACCTAAGTAATTCTGTAAAACAATGTTATGACTAGATACTATATGGCTAAAATAAACAAAAAGAACTGCACACAAACAAATTTTTGTTTCTCACGGTATTAACTACATAAATTACTTTACAGGTTGTACCAATAAGAAAGTATTTGTAGACAAGGAGAGCCAGGTTTCTTACTCCAAGAAAGAAGTCACAATAAGCAAGAAGAGAAGATTAGAATAAATCCTGTGTTGGAGTAGAGTCAGAGATATCAGTATAAATTCATGTTTATTTTATATATACACAGGTAGATACAGAAATAAATACAGATATTTGTGTATACACGAATTAGCATATATACATATGTTTCCTAGCACTTTCCACTGAAGGGACTAGAAGCAATAATAACCCAGTAGCAACAAGCACACTTAGCACCCAGCTCTAGGTATCTAAATACTGTTCACCAATAAAAGGAACCAGGAGTCCTTGGAGAAATGGCTGATTCTAGAACTGGAGCAGGACAAATGTAAGCTGAAAGCATCTTGTAATGCCAGAAAGTAAGGAAGTGCTAAGCAAACAAATATGGGGCATGACACAAGAGTCAACATGAAAGAGCACCCAATAACCAAAGCTGAAATAATCTGAGCAATAAAATAACTTAGTACTGGATTATAACCCCTCAAACTAAATAAATATCCATACTGATGTTAAATAAATGATGTAAGTAAATAGGGGAGAAAGCACAAATCTCTGCAAAAGGATTTCAATTAATAAAAGTGGGAGGGGGACTTCCCTGGTGGCACAGTGGTTGAGAATCTGCCTGCCAATGCAGGGGACATGGGTTCAATCCCTGGTCTGGGAAGATCCCACATGCCACGGAGCAACTAAGCCTGTGTGCCACAACTACTGAGACCACATGCCACAACTACTGAAGCCCACGCACCAAGAGCTTGTCCTCCACGAGAAGCCACCTCAATGAGAAGCCTGCGTACCACAATGAAGAGTAGCCCCCCATTCGTCACAACTAGAAAAAAGCCCCCACAGCAACAGAGACCCAACGCAGCCAATAAATAAATAAAATTTATTAAAATAAATAAGTAAATATAAAAGTGGGAGGAATGAAGGAAATTATCACAATGATTACAGCAGGAAAGATCCATTGATAAGTGCTAAAATTAGTAGGTGAAACTTTCAGGAAAAACTGGATATCTGTATTGCCTCAAGCAGCTCCCCTAAAATATTAATTATTGTGGCACTTTAAACTTATGCCCACAAATTCTTTGATGTTCCTCCCTCCAGGATGTGGAGTTTAAATCCCCTTCCCTTCAATTCAGGATGGACTTAGCAACTCAATTCCAACAAATAGAGTATAGAAAGGAAAAATAGGGATTTCCCCAGTGGTCCAGTGGTTAAGACTCCATGCTTCCACTGCAGGGGGCGCAGTTTCGATTCCTCATCAGGGAACTAAGATCCCACATGTCGCATGATGCAACCAAAAAAAATAAAATAAATTTTTTTAAATGAAAGGAAAAAGATTTAACTTTACTGTAGAGGAATTTGGCAGACACAACCTAAACCAAATGATCAAGGTTAACATCACCAGTTGATGTTAAATCATGTTGACAGCATACCTTGACATGATGCAACGAGAAAGGTACTTCACCTCTGTGTTATGCCTTCTCAAAATTCATAATCATGAGAAACCATCAGACAAACCCAAACTGAGAGACAGTCTACAAAACAGATGACTAGTACATTTCAAAAAGTAGCAAAGTCATGAAAGACAAGGAAAGACCGAGAAATAACAGATTGGAGACATGATGACTAAATGTAATATGGTATCCTAGATTGGATCCTGAAGCAGAAAAGGGACAAGAGTAGAAAAACTGATGAAATCCAAATAAAGTCTACAGTTTATTTGGATGAAATCCAAATAAAGTCTAGAGCTAACAGTATTGTGCCTACATCAATTTCTTAGTTTTGATAAATATGCCATGATGATATGTAAATTTTAGAAGAAGCTGGGTGAAGGATACACAAGAACTCTGTACTGCCTTCGAAACTTTTGTGTAAATCTATAATTCAAAATTTTAAAACTAATAACATAGAACAGGGTTTCTTAACCTCAGTACAATACATTGATATTCTGGGCCAGATAATTCTCTGTTGGGAGGGGCTGTTTTATGCATAGTAGGATATCTTGCAGCATTCTTGGCCTCTATCCACTAGATGCCAGGAACCCACCTTCCCATTTGTTACAACCAAAAATGTCTCCAGAGATTGCCAAGTGTTGGGGGCGGAGAGGGGAGGAGGCGTGCAAAATTACCCCAGATTGAGACCACTGATGTAGAGTTATATACATCAACACATAAAGATATCAGTAATGGGACTTCCCTGGTGGTCCAGTGGTAAAGAATCTGCCCTGCAATGCAAGGGACCCGGGTTCAATCCCTGATCAGGGAACCAACATCCCACCTGCTGCAGGACAACTAAGCCCGTGCACCACAACTACTGAGTCTGCATGCGAACTAGAAAGCCCTTGTGCTGCAAACTAAAGAGCCCACACTCCCTGGAGCCCACGTGCCACAACTAGAGAAGAGAGAAGCCTGCACACTGCAACTGGAGAGAAGTCCGTTCGCTGCAGCTAAAGATCCAGCACGCCAAAACTGAGACCCAACGTAACCAAAAAAAAAAAAAAAAAGAGGGCTTCCCTGGTGGCGAAGTGGTTAAGAATCTGCCTGCCAATGCAGCGGACATGGGTTCAATCCCTGGTCTGAGAAGATCCCATATGCCACAGAGCAACTAAGCCCGTGCGTCACAACTACTGAGCCTGCACTCTAGAGACCGTGAGCCACAAATAACGAGCCCATGTGCCGCAACTACTGAAGCCCACATGCCTAGAGCCCATGCTCCACAGCAAGAGAAGCCACTGCAACGAGAAGCCTGCATACCACAACGAAGAGTAGCCCCCACTCGCCACAACTAGAGAAAGCCTGTGCGCAGCAATGAAGACCCAACACAGCCAATTTAAAAAAAAAAAAAAAACAACAGACATCTGTGACATATTGGTTTCTTCAACAAACTTCTTTCTTCCTTTCTTTCCTTCTTTCTTTCTTTCTCTCTCTCTGTATTGGCCATGTTGAGTCTTCTGTCATTGCTGTGCGAGGGCTTTCTCTAGTTGCAAGTGGGGGCTACTCTTTGTTGCGGTGGGTGGGCTTCTCATTGCAGTGGCTTCTCTTGCTACAGAGCACAGGCTCGAGGCACACGGGCTTCAGTAGTTGTGGCTCACAGGCTCTAGAGCACAGGGTCAGTAGTTGTGGCACACGGGGTTAGCTGCTCTGCGGCACGTGGGATCTTCCCGGACCAGGGATCTAACCCATGTCCCCTGCATTGGCAGGCGTATTCTTAACCACTTCGCCACCAGGGAAGTCCCAACATATTGTTAAGAGGGGGGAAAAAAAGCAAGATACAGAACAGCATGAAACGTATGAGTCAATTTATGCTAAAACATACCACATGAATGAACCCTGAGGGCATTATGCTAGTGAAATAAGCGAGTCATACAAAAGACAAATACTATGATTCCACTTACATGAGGTACTTAATAGCAGTCAAAATCATAGACATAGAATCCAGGATGGTGGTTGCCAAGGGTAGGAGGAAGGAGTAGGGATTTATCATTTAACAAGTACAGAGTTTCAGGGTTTTTGTTGTTTTCTTTTAACTTGAGATATCTGGTTTTATTTTTTTAATAAATTTATTTATTTATTTATTATTTGGCTGCGTTGGGTCTCTGTTGCTGCACATGGGCTTTCTCTAGTTGTGGCGAGAGGGGGGTACTCTTCACTGTGGCGTGTGGGCTCCTCACTGCAGCTGCCTCTCTGGCTGTGGATCACAGGCTCTAGGCACGTGAGCTTCAGTAGTTGTAGCACACGGATTCAACAGTTGTGGCTCAAGGGCTTAGTTGCTCCATAGCATGTGGGATCTTCCTGGAGCAGGAATCGAATTCAAGTCCCCTGCATTGGCTGGCAGATTCTTAACCACTGCACCACCTAAGAAGTCCCTCTTTATATTTTTATTTTTTAATATTTATTTACTTATTTATTTAGGCTGCACTGAGTCTTAGTTGTGGCACGTGTACCCTTAGTTGCGGCATGTATGTGGGATCTAGTTCCTTGACCAGGGATCGAACCCAGGCCCCCTGCATTGAGAGTGCAGAGTCTTACTCACTGGACCAGCAGGGAAATACCCCTCTTTGTTTTTTTAATCAAGTTTTTTTATTGAAGTATAGTTGATTTACAATATTGTGTTAATTTCTGCTGTACAGCAAAGTGATTCAGTTATACATATATATTCTTTTTTTTATATTCTTTTCCATTATGGTTTATCATAGGATACTGAATATAGTTCTCGGTGCTATACAGTAGCATCTTGTTGTTTACAGAGTTTGTTTTACAAGATGAAAAGAGTTATGGAGATGGAGGGTGGTTATACAACAAACATTATGAATGTATTTAATACCACAGAACTGTACAGTTAAAAATGGTTACGATGATAAATTGTTATATGTATTTTACAATTTTTAAAAATTGGAAAAAAAAATACACGTGCATGAATACACAAACAAAATGTCTGGAAGGATGTGCACCAAAATGTTAAAATGGGTATCTATGGATGCTAAGATTATGGTGATATTTCCTTTGTACTTTTCTGTATTATTTGGAATTTTTTTAAACAAGCATGTCTCCTTTTCTCCAAACACACAAAAAGCTTTGTTCTCCATTATTTTTTCTCACAATGCTTCCAATTCAACAACCAAATCCTACTGGTTCTGTCTCCAAAATGTCAAAATGATTACCCCTTTTACCCAGCCCAATTCCAACCTCTCTCCCCCCGGCTAATGTAACAGAATCCTAAACTGTTTGTCCCTCTCTAACCCACTCTCCACCCAGCCATCACAGTTACCTTCTGAAATAGATTTACTATCACTTCCACGTTTAAAACCCCAAACCTCAGGGCACGCCTCTCAAGGGCCTCTACAATTTGTTCCCAGGGTCTATATTTTTAGTTCACCTCTGACTACTGTCCCTCAAGCAGCCTCTATGTCAGTGAGAGTTGCTGGTCATTCCTTGAAAACATACCATGCGTTCTTACTCTTCCTTTATTCTGCTCATGCTATTCTTTTGTCAGGAATATTCTTTTTCCTTCTCTACCTGATAAAATGTATACAGTGGTACAGAGGGAAAAAATGGGATGGAGGATGAATGGATAAATAAATAGGAGGTGGGTAGAGGAAAAAACATAGAATAGCACAGAGATGAGGGTTCAAGAAAGTAATTTTTGGAAGGGGTGAGATAATAATAGTGCCTACCTAATAAGGTTGTGGTGAGGATATTAAATGAGATAATATATGTCAAACTTCTAGAACACTGCCTGACATTTTATTATTGTTATTATTTTCAGTATCCTTATTATTCATGGTACAGTGGTAAGAGCTTGAACTCTGGCTGCCACAATGAGGAAGGAGCAGTGATGAAGTCTAGCTCAGAAGTAGGGCCCCAAAGGTAAGCAAAGAGGGAAACAGGACCCTGGTCTGATTCAAGTTCATCTAAAGAATCCAACAAACTACACAGGAAACCACAACCAATTCAGTTCAGCCATACTAGAGTATATGCAGAGCACAAAGGTGAGTTCCTGTATACCCAAATAACTTATTCCCTTCAAACATATATTCCTTCTTGAAGTGAAGCTGTTTCAACACCCTGCCCCAGGCACTGGAACATCAGGGCAGCACCTCATCCTCACAAATCTGAAACTGCAAGTCCCATCTGTGCTCTCCTATGGTTTCCCACTTAGCCAGTAGTCACTTCACTTTCCTTACATAACATGGGAGGTTTGACTTCAAAGTTCTTCCCACAGCTGCAAAAAAACTGAATATATACATACAACCCACCCAACCTTAATATTGTAGCCAAAGGAAAACCAAATTCAATCACAATGAAGGTGTACCCAGGGACCTAGAAATTAATAAATGTATTTTTAGATGAGTCAAAAATTTTGAGATTTCCTCTGGCCTACTCTCAGGCTCAGTCCTTTAAAAAACTGCCTCTGTCAGCTGTGGCAAGTAGCCTCCAGACAGCCCTCGTTTCTCCTGCTAACAGGTTTTTCTACCTTTCATTTTCATGTCCCAGTAAGCCACTGTGATCCACTATCCCATCTCTCCTTTCATATCCCTCCCCCATGCAACCCAGATCTCCCTTGAGCACTATCAGACAGTCCTTTGGTAAAAAAAAAAAAACACTGCTCCTAAATTATGTCCCAAAGCAGACAAAGAATGCAGAATTTCACATTTATTGGATGACACATGGTCTGCTTACTAGTCAGACTGCCAAAAATAATTTGCTTCCCCTCTTGTAGGTTTAGGCAAACACAAGGGAACTGTGCTCCTATGTATGACTACTGCTTCTCCACAGGACTTGAACTAAGGCATTAGAGATACTTCCTCTCTATAAACCCAAATAGAACACTCTGTTTATTTTCTCTTGGCATATAGTTGGTAGTCTGTATTTCCAGGCAGCCATTGTACATCTTTTGGCAAGTGCCTTCAAATTTCTCAGTACAATGTTTCATCCAGTCACTGAAGGCGATGCATTGTACCTTAAATTTACATGTCAAGAAAAAGACTCAGACTGAAAAGAAGACCTCCAGTATCATCTTCCTGCAATATATCAGATACTACATATAAGTTAGAAGACCCAGATCCAGTTCCCAGGTGTGCAAGTGTCTTGCAGTGTGATCTCTAGTCTGCTCTTTAACCTTGCTGCACCTCAGTTTTTCCATCCTGGAAAACAGGGATTGTATTACCTGTCCCTCCTTGAATTTAGACTCTTACTGCTAGCTGAGAATATTTATGCTTCTACAATTTGTGAGACTGGGGTTTGGAAAACACAGAAAATTAAGCACAAATCTTGTTTCTCACTTTTGTCAGGCCTCCACAGTTGAGCCCAGCAGAAGTCCCTAAGAAAGTAATCCCTCAGAGAGTTACTTCTGTCTTCCCACTAAACAAATCCCTGAGCAAAAATGAGAAGTGAGAGGCCAGACAGGACCTCAGGTGCTACACAGCTACAAAAGCAAGTCACTAAAAAAAAAAAAAGCAAGTCACTGTCTATCACGTTCCATGACAATATTATCACCCTAGGCACACTACCCTTCACACCCCATTGTGGTTTTATCTCAAAGAAGCTACCTCAATACTTAGGGCACTTACTTCTTCAATGTTTACGAAAAACAAGCACTTTCCCTGGATGGGAAATGCCCTGCTGAGATTGCCTTGGGATGACCCTACAGTTAAGGCAGGACAAAGAGATGACAAAGAAGTATGAGGTGCAAGAGAATGTAAGATTTAATGCAGTGTTTTACAATCCTTTCTGAGTTACTGGTACACTTCTGAAATACAAAATTCTGGGCAGCATTCCAAAAGAGATTATTAAAATTCAAATACTGGTTTTTAGAAAGATCAATTCGGAAACCTGAAAAAACTTTCTAATTATCACACTTTTCATTTGGGCACCCTTTAGTCTGTGTGGCTGTTACAACAAGGAAGTTTACTGCTCGGGCCAGGCTATCCACAAGGCCCAGTTTCCCCTCTGTTCCAGTAAATACTCTCTATCTTTGGTATCATCAAATTATTGACATTAAGTTATATCTCAGCTGAAGTAAATTTTAGCCTCCTAAAGCAATGCATCATGTGGCCACCACTCAGCTCAGCACTCAACTTGAGAGATATCATTATGAATTCACACTAAACAATATGAATCCTAAAATACATTTTACAACCTGATCAAAATGTAGCACACTCCTGTGAGGGATGAGTGTCATATAAGTCAAGAAATACTCTCTAATGACTGAATCCCACAGCTCCTGCCTCATCTAAAAGGAACAACTCACAACGGACAAAGGATTAATCTCCAAAATATACAAGCAGCTCATGCACCCTAATACCAAAAAAGCAAATAACCCAATCCACAAATGGGCGGAAGACCTAAAGAGACATTTCTCCAAAGAAGACATACAGGTGGCCAACAAACACATGAAAAGATGCTCAACATCACTAATCATTAGAGAAATGCAAGTCAAAGCCACAATGAGGTATCACCTCACACCGATCAGAATGGCCATCATCACAAAATCTAGAAACAACAAATGTTGGAGAGGGTGTGGAGAAAAGGGAACTCTCCTGCACTGTTGGTGGGAATGTAAGTTGGTACAGCCACTATGGAAAACAGTTTGGAGGTTCCTTAAAAAACTAAAAATAGAACTACCATATGATCCAGTAATCCCACTACTGGGCATATACCCAGAGAAAACCATAATCCAAAAAGAAACACGTACCATAATGTTTATTGCAGCACTATTTACAATAGCCAGGGCATGGAAGCAACCTAAAAGCCCATCAACAAATGAATGGATAAAGAAGATGTGGCATATATATACAATGGAATATTACTCAGCTATAAAAAGGAATGAGATGGAGCTATATGTAATGAGGTGGATAGACCTAGAGTCTGTCATACAGAGTGAAGTAAGCCAGAAAGAGAAAAACAAATAGTGTATGCTAACTCATATATACGGAATCTAAAAAAAAAAAAAATGGTACTGATGAACCCAGTGACAAGACAAGAATAAGGATGCAGGTGCAGAGAATGGACTGGAGGACATGAGGTTGGGGGGTGAAGGGGAAGCTGGGACAAAGTGAGAGAGCAGCATAGACATATATATACTACCAACTGTAAAATAGACAGCCAGTGGGAAGTTGCTGTATGGCAAAGGGAGATCAACTCGATGATAGATGATGCCTTAGAGCGCCGGGACGAGGAGGGTGGGGAGGAGTCGAGGGAGGGAATACGGGGATATGTGTATAAATATAGCTGATTGACTTTGGTGTACCTCAAAAACTGGTACAAGAGTGTAAAGCAATTATATTCCAATAAAAAAATAAAATAAAATAAAAGGGACAACTTTGTGCATAGATAAGATACTGGGCATGCAAAGCAGAGACCTATGTCCAGCTCCAGGTCTGCTACTTACTGTAAGACCTTGTACCTGTTTCCTTAACTGTGAAGTGATAGTAATATCTACCTTACAAGGTTACTGTGAGAATAAAACAGCATATGTAAGCATTCTATAAACAGTGCTATACAAATTTAAGTTATTCTGCCTGTGGATTTAACTGAAACTGAAAAAGTTCTTTCAAAAAGCTGGTTAACTCCAACATCAAGAATATCATTTGTTCACATGCTTACCAAAACTTTTCTGAGTCAACTTAAGTCACTGAAAAGCACTGTCTCCTTCCATTGGTTAAAAAACAAGCAGAGCAGCACTACCCTAACAGGGTCATGGTGAGCAAAGGTAGAAATGAAGAATTGCGGGTGACTTCCCTGGTGGCGCAGTGGTTGAGAATCCGCCTGCCAATGCAGGGGACACGTTCGATCCCTGGTCGGGGAAGATCTCACATGGCGCGCAGCAACTAAGTCCATGTGCCACAACTACTGAGCCTCCACTCTAGAGCCTGTGAGCCACAACCACTGAGCCTATATGCCACAACTACTGAAGCCCATGCGCCTAGAGCCTGTGCGCCACAACAAGAGAAGCCACTACAATAAGAAGCCCATGCACTGAAACCAAGAGTAGCCCCCGCTGGCCGCAACTAGAGAAAGCCGCGTGCAGCAACAAAGACCCAACACAGCCAAAAATAAACAAATAATTAATAAATAATAAATCTGAAAAAAAAAAAAGAAATGAAAAATTGCGTATACCCACAGTAAATGGGGCAGAGATACTTTATTTCATTATTTGAACTGAAAAGTAAAAATCAAAGGTCAATGTTTTCCAACGGGTCTGAGAGGAACATATCCATATCCATGTTATGAACACCCAAGGTATAGCCAAAATTAAACACAACCTATAGCCAGTTCAGAAACCTCAATTATCTTCAAGGTGTTTTATACACATTAATTAATCTTCATGGCACCCCAAGGATGAAAGAAATTTAATTTCCATATTCTAGTTATTTATTAACCACAGGAAGAATCTAAATGGATCGAGATGTGCCATTGTGATAAGACAGGTCAACAAATATTTCATCAAATGTTAAGGATCTACCATATCATCAGCACTATACAAGGCCCAAAGTGACTGATGCGGCCTACTTCACGTCCAGCAGGACCTCTAGCAAGCTCAACCTTATGGCACACAGCTATAAGTAAAGAAACATTTCTGAATAATGGATAACAGCAATTACAGAGCTATAACCAATCCTTAGCACCAGAACCTGCTAATTTACTTAAAAACATATATAAAATTAAGATGTTTTACTGAGAACACTTTCCTGACAAGGACTCTGTGTGGTGTAAGAGGAAGAGGGGGAAACAGGGAGCAGCAGGGTGTTGTGTTGTTTTAAATAGGAGTGTCAGAGAAGGCCTCAATAAGATGACATCTAAGTAAAGACAAGAACAAAGAGAGGAAGCAAGCCACATGCTTTTGTACGGGAACAGATTCCACCAGGCAGAGGAAACCTCTGAGTGTAAGAGTCCTACCGTGGGATCATACCTGCTGCATTCTCCACATCCGCTAGACTTTTCCCACGGATGTCCGGCTGCCACCTCCACTGTGCCCCACCAGATCTTCCTGACTTCCAGACTCACCATACACAAACCTGAATCATATTGTGTGTACTGCTCTCTTCTTTCCCCAAGCAGTGACCAACTCACACTGTAACATGATACTACCTTCAAAATGTTACATCTTTCTCTTCCATTCATTCCCACTAACAGGCCAACCTGAAATTATAGAACATTAAGTCTGGAATGGACCTTAGATATCATCAGTGAAATGCCATCATACTGAAGCCCACATTACCCAAGTCTCTGAAGTATCAGGCCGAAGATCTATTATTACTACATTCTTGGATTTTTTTTTTTGGTATGCCCCTCCCACCCCAAATCCAATTTGTCAGGCATACTGCTAACAAATGAAGGCTTCTTACACACTGCCTTCATCATGTGACTCATCCCCTTCATCACGTGACTCATCCCCCATTCCACAATATCTACAATACCTGAAAAACAGTCTCCTTTCACTGTCCTACAAACACACTAGGCTCATTTCACCTTCTAAATCTTCTTTCATGTTTCTTCCTTTGATACACTGCCTTTTCTTCTTTATCTACCCAAAACTCATCTATCCTTCAAGTCCCATTTCAGAGAGCTTTCCATGACTATATCAGCCTTCACTGATCTCTCTCTTCTCAGAAATTCTATGGTTTATCTAAGATCTTACACTTGTAGTCTCTCTGCTCCCCACCTCCCATCCCCGTCCCTTGCAAAACAGTGTTAACATCTCAGCTCCAACATGTATTAACTTGCTTTGTTTCATCTTTGGCTGGACCAGAACTCTTTGAGGACAAGGGCTGCAGTTTTCTCTCTCCAAAAGGGCCTTGCAGAAAATGGCACCTAATCATATTTTTAGCACTTCCTACGTGCCTGATATTGTATTTAGTGCTTTACATATTTAACCTCGTTTAACCATCACAATAATGTCGTGTTAGTGGCGTTATCCCTCCTATTTCACAGAAGAAACAAAGACATGAAGAGGTCAGGCTGAGGTTGCATATCTTAGAAAAGACAAGGGTGGGATCTGAGCTAAAGTCTGTCTCTCAAAGCCAGCACAAAGTAGAGGCTGCGAACAAATATTTGTTGAATTATCCTAATTATCTGATGTGTGCTGATTGTCGTGTCACCCCAAATGAACTAATGAGGGTGGAAACCATGCCCTGAGGTTTATGGGGTACAGTGGGGAGGACTGCCCCTTCTTGCTGAGTACCCATCAGTTACGAGGTTCAGCGACAGGGATTTGACACCAAGCATCTCATTTACCCTGTGAAAACTCTTAACTTGTAATTCCTCCATCACAGATTTACCCCAAATGTCACTTACCCTTGATCGGAGCACATGTGCTCCCAGGTGTGATGTGTACACACTCCTTCTGGGCCTCCCTGTGGCTCAAGGAAGACAGCAAAGCCTCCTGACTCCCATCAGCCAGTAAGTTAAAAATCTCAGCTTCAGCAAGCATTTGCCAAGTGCCTGGACTTTTTCAGGACAGGCCACCCTGTTCTTCTTTCTAACACTCATGTTCCCACTTATTAAGCACCAGAACCCTATGAAGTAGGTGGCATTTTTTGCACTTCACAGATAAATAACGTCCCAAAAAACCGACACTGTTTAGGTCACGTGGCCTATGATTAGGGAGGAGAATCCAGGTCTCCTGACTATCCACACCTTCATTCCCTCAACAGACACTCGTAGATGGTAAATGATTTATCCTGGTGTCGCTGGTACTTTTAAATAGCAAAAGCTCTGGAATAATTTTCATTCAAAAAGGTATATATTGGACGCCTATATGTCAGCCTTAAAAGTTCAAATACCATCTCCACGTGCTCGCTTTGTCACACGGAGACAGTCGTTTAACCTCCCTAGGTGAATTCCCTCATCGGCACATGGAGATAATAACAGTACCTACACCAAGCAGTAAGGTCTTGAGAGGTAAATGAGATCATGGCAGTGAAGCACCCGGCACGATGTCTGGCATATGGGAGCGCCTAGGAATGACGGAATG
Source organism: Hippopotamus amphibius kiboko (assembly GCF_030028045.1). Classification (NCBI taxonomy): domain Eukaryota; kingdom Metazoa; phylum Chordata; class Mammalia; order Artiodactyla; family Hippopotamidae; genus Hippopotamus; species Hippopotamus amphibius. The sequence continues at coordinate 31,918,526 of NC_080186.1, forward strand.
CCCTTCCCCAGCCTCCTCCGCCCCACAAGCCTCGGGGTGCATCCACGACCACCAAGCGACAGGGTATCAACTCGACTGGAGGCCCGCACGCGGCCTCCGGTTTCCCAGGCAGGGGACAGCCGCACTGTCATACCTGCATAGAGTCAGCGCTGATGATCTCGCCACCGAGCCGCTGGCCTAGCTGTAACGCCAGGGTGGACTTGCCGGTGCCCGTGGCCCCGAGAATCACTACAAGAGGCAGTGTCTGTTTCAGGCCCCTGAGCCCAGGGCTCACAGACACAGCTCGTGCAGCCGCCACCGCCGCCATCTTAGAGGCGTCTGCGCTTGCGCAGGAGCAGCTGTCCCCATGGCAACTGTCAGTGCGCCTGCGCAGACCTCAGGCTCTGAAGGGAGGGTGCGGAGGGAGGAAGGAAATAAGGGATCCAGGTCTCTAAGCTCGGGAGCTGCGACTGTGACTGCCATCAACTAGCTGGTGTGAGAACCTCAGCTGCCTCCTCTCTTAAGTGGGGCATGGCGGTCGTCTCTAAAATAGATTTATCCTTATTATTCTTTTTTTTCACGGCACCTAGTTCTTTTTCTTCATAGCACTAATAATAATATGAAATTACATATTGACCTCATGTCTATTGTCTGACTTTCTCTCCAGGCTGTTAAAAAGGAACAGATTCTGCCTAGGTCATTACCGTATCTCCAGTACAGTACCTGATACCGAACAGACACCCAGTAATTGTTACTGGAGAGGAGAACGGCTTGCCTATCTAGTGCTACAGCCAGTGAGCTCAGGTGGCATTCTCCAGGATCAGATCTAGCCAGTTCTCAGGCAAGGGCGGGTGCTCTAATGTTTTCATCCAGCAACTCAAACTCAGACACAATCGAAAGGCAGAACAAGATTTTTCATCTCTTTGGTGAAAGGATGCAGGAGATGGGCTGAGAACAGAGAAAAAAGCAAGTAAACAACCCACAGCATACAAAGAAGAAAAATAAGGAAGGCAGAAAGAATAAAACAGTAGCAACCCTCAGATTAAAGTGAGGGTGGGGAAGATTAGGTCCAGAGAGGACCAAAATTCTGGAGACTTCACAACATGTAAGAAAGGGCTTTTGGGGGCACTTCCCTGGTGGCACAGTGGTTGAGAATCCACTTGCCAATAAAGGGGACATGGGTTCGAGCCCTGGTCCCTGAAGATCTCACATGCCGAGGACCAACTAAGCCCGTGGGGCACAACTACTGAGCCCTCATGCTGCAACTACTGAAGTCCACGCGCCTGGAACCTGTGCTCCACAAGAGAAGCCACCACGATGATAAGACAGCGCACCGCAACGAAGAGTAGCCCCCACTTGCCACAACTAGAGAAAGCCCTGGGGGCAGCAATGAAGACTCAACGCAGCCAATAAATAAATAAGCAAATTAATTAATTAATTATTTTTTAAAAAGGGCTTTGGGAGAATTTCCTGGCGGTGCAGTGGTTAAGACTCCGCGCTTCCACTGCAAGGGGCACGGTTGGATCCCTGGTTGGGGAAGTCAGAGCCTGCATGTGGCATGAGCGGCAAAAAAAAAAACAAAAAACTTTGGAATCACATGAACATAGGTTCAAATCCCAACTCTGCCACTTATCAGCTCACTTCACACAATTAGCTTAGCCTCACTTTTTTCATCATTAAATACCCCCCAGGATTGCCATAAGGAGAAAATGAAGTCATGTCTGAAAAGCACCTGCTACAATGCTCTGGCACATAATCACCACCATTTGTTGAACACTTTGTATTATTATAATAGTAACACCCCATCTGCCTCACTAAAGAGGTAAGAGCAGCAGCCTAAGGGCAGAGAAATTTTCAGTAATGTGTGAAAGTGTCTAAATACCTATTCTACTAACCCCTTGTTAGCCAATTTAAGAGTCCTAATTGCTTTCTCCCTGAGATGACTACTTGGCTCTGCCTAGCTCTCAGGTCATACCACCCTTGGGTCAGAGGAATCACCCTGGACGGTTAGAACAAACGATAGGCCTGCCTAGAATGACTGCCAATAAATACATTTCTCAATCACTTGAATCACTGCTGGCATAATGACCATTCCTGCAGGCCCAGCCTAAACCTTGTGTTCACATGTATCCCAGGGTCCCCTGTACCTCTTTTTTTCAATCCAGCCTGCTTTGATCAAAAGCCTTGTTCTCTCCAGTCTGTGGTACCCGCCTGGGGCTGGTTTTAAAATTGAGATGTGTGGCCACATATTGGCAGACACTCTCACATGATGGTTGTTAACTGTAGAGCCTTTGCCTGGAGATTTTCCGAGGGTACAGTTACCTTGACAACCACCAGAAAGAAGGCAGGCCAGAGAAATTATGCAAAAAAAGCAAAAGGGAGGCTAATTTCATGATGATAATCTGACCATGACAGAGGAGACTCACTCACAGATGGGAAAGCACTGTCCAAGTCATGACCAGGTGACTGTTACGGGGGGAGGGGGGGGGAGGAGGGAGGGGGTGGAATTTACCACTGAGAGACCAGAAGAGGGAGAGGCTGGTTACCAAGGCAACAGGGGAGCAAGGAATGAAAAAACGGGGCTTCACCACAGCAGCAGAAAATTGCTTCTAGCCAAGCAACACAGGACTGTTGCTATAGAAACAAAGAGAACAGGGATCCTGTAGACCATGGGGAGAATTATCACTGAAATACTGAGCAGGAGAGACTCCTAAATCAGAATGGAGCCTGTGGTCCAAAACAAATGAGGGGAAGTGAGAAAAAAACATCATACCATTTCCATTCATTGTAATTCTGCCAGCCCCACCAAAGGAGAATGGAGATATATTTTTTTAATACCTTTAGGTTATTTTATTTGTACCTGTCTCCCTAATAATCTTCTAAACTCTAAATTATACTAAAAATAGTTCCTGAAAGATAATCTGTAACTTGAAATCCTAATTGGAGAGATTAAGTTCAAGGGAAAATTGGGAAATTGAAGTCTCTAATCAAGAGTTAATAAGTATTTCAGAAAAACAACATAAAACCCTCTAACGGGAAGCTTTGCAGGGTAATAAGGAGACAAAAGAAGGCAAAAGGGAGTCAGAAAAGCTATTTGTAGTCATGCCCAGGTATTAGCCCTGACCCCTCTCTGCCTTGTATGAGGCCAGATGGGAAGTAGCTCAACCTATTCTGAAAGAAAGCTCAAGAGGAAAGGGAGTCTCTCACTTAAAGTGTATGTTTCTAGAGGTGGAGAGTGCAGAAGCCCATCTTCAACATACTCCACTGTTTACAGATTATGTGGGGTAAAAAAAAAATCCAGTTTCAAAGGCAAAAATGCTAGGATAAGTTCAGTCTGGAAGAGCATGCCTAAAATGCTGAAATGAAGTACTAGGGAGACTCAGATTACTTCGAGGGTAATACTTCCTGCCTGTCCTTCTGAAAGTCCACAATCAGCCACCTAATTGCTGCCCCCAGTGTGTGTGTGTGCTGTACCCTAGGGCAGATATATAGTCAGGCTGGGCAACCTCTACGTTGCCTCACCTTCTTTAGGAAATTGAGAGCAGTACATGGGGTGGGATGGGCATGGGAACATGGCAGAAAAGGAGAAAGGGAGAAGTGCAGAAAGGTAGAGGGGAAATCTGGGTGATGACCCAAGTAAAAATTTTTTTAGAAAAAAAAGAAACATAGGGAGAAGGTAAAGGTGAAGCCATTAGAGTGGAAGTGTCATTCAAAATTGAACATCCAGGAAGTTTGAACTTTTTGGAATGCTAGAGGATGCTGGGGCATGGGAAGGAGGAGGTAATGTGCCATGGAAGGCCTTAAGCATCTGTTCCGAAGGTAAGAGAAGAAAGCTGGGTCAAAGACAAACATAGATTTTTTTGGTACAATCCAAAGTGCCAGGAATTCCCTGGCAGTCCTGTGGTTGGGACTCTGTGCTTCCACTGCTGGGGGCCCAGGTTCAAACCCTAGTCAGGGAACTAAGATCCCTCAAGCCTCGCGGCCAAAAAAAATTTTTTTTAATAACAAATTTAAAAAAAAGCAAAGTCTCTTTGCAGCCTGACCCCCAACCTAATTAGGCATCCCAAATAAAACATGTTTCCTGCAGGAATATTTCATGATGAACTTGGTTCCTCTTTTTGTTTCCTAGGGCTACCATAACAAATTACCATAAACTGGGTGGCTTAAAACAACAGAAATGTATTCTCTCACAGTTCTAGAGTCTAGAAGCCCAAAATCAAGGCATTGGTAGGGCCACACTCCCATGCTTCCCTGTAGGGAAGAATCCTTCCCTGCCTCTTCTAGCTTCTGGTGGTTGCTGGGAATCCTTGATGTTCCTTGGTTTGTGGCAGCATGACTCCAAGCCTTCCTGTCTCACATGGCCATCTTCTCTGTTGTATGTGTGTCTCTGTCTGAGAATCTTCCTCTCTTTAGGACACCAATCATTGGATCAGGGCCCACCTTAATCCAGTATGACCTCATTTTAAATTGATTATATCTGCAAAGACCCTATTTCCAAATAAGATCTTGTTCACAGGTTCTGGATATCCATGAATTTAGTGGGGGCCAATATACAACCTAGTACAGTGCCTGTGAGTAATCACAACTTCCGTTGGTTTGGTGAATGGCTGTTTTCGTTACTATTTCCATTGGTGATTGGCCAATTCGAATCTGGGAGCATCAGAATGGCTCAAAACAAGTGAGGGGAAGACGAGAGTAGAGCTCATCATGTTGCAGGGTTTATGTAACACCTGAAGTTGAGTTATAGAGTTTGCTCCAGAACACACCAGAATGTTCTCAAAGGGAGCTCACTTCCTGCCTTCTCAGATCTCTACGCATGCCCAGGGATCCCCGTAGGCTGCAAAATCAGAGCGGGGAGGTGCAAAAGGGGAAAAGATGCAGAGCCATCAGAGGTCCTTTCCAGTTCTAATCTCGTGGCTCCTTCAATCCCCCTCCTCTACTTCTCTGGCCCTTTCTCTTTCTTGTGGTTGGCATTGTGGGCCTTCATCATCTTCGTATCTTGGTGAGTATCTGTATCTTCATTTCAACCCCTTTTCTAAAGCTTTAATGTCACACTTCCAACTTCCTCTTGGGTGCTCTATTTTGAATGACCCCATTACCTCAATCTCATTGTGTCCCAAACCACAATCAGTTTCTTTTCCCGACTTCCCTATTTCAAAGAATCACAAAGGATGTTTGTGGTAAAAGGATCCTCTTAGAAATCTAGTGCAACCCCTCTTGTTTTGTAAAAATGAGACCGCCTGGCCTGCAAATCAGCCCTGATTCCTCCCCTTTCCCCAGATTCCACACAACCTTCCCAATCCTCTCTTCCCCAAGCTATTTCCTTAGCTTAGAACACCTTCGTCCTCTTTACTTAGCCAAATACTACTGAGACTTGCAGTTCCAGTTAAAGTCACAGTATCTCCAACAAGAACTTTCTTGATGACTCCAAAGTGCTCTCTTCCCCTTCTGAGGCTTGCAGCCCTTGTCTGAGATATATACTGCCTTACTGTGAGATCATGTTTGCACGCTCATAAACTTCCATAAAGAACCATCACTTCATATATCATTGCTCTTACTATGTGGTGAGCACTATTCTAAGCACTTTTTATTTATTTATTTATTTATTTATTTATTTATTTATTTATGGCTGCATTGGGTCTTCATTGTTGTGCAAGGGCTTTCTTTAGTTGCAGCAAGCCGGGGTTACTCTTCATTGAGGTGCTTGGTCTTCACACTGTGGTGGAGAATGGGCTCTAGGCACGCGGGCTTCAGGGGTTGCAGCATGCAGGCTCAGTAGTTGTGGCACACAGGATTAGCTGCTCCACGGCATGTGGGATCTTCCCATGTTCCCTGCATTGGCAGGTGGATTCTTATCCACTGTGCCACCAGGGAAGTCCTGCTAAGCACTTTAAATATAGTAACTTATTTTTAATCTTTGCAACTAGTCCTATGAGGTAGGTATTAATATTATATCCATTTTATGGAAGAAAGAGGCTTCTAGGACTCAGGGAGGTTGAGTGATTTGCCCAAACATCACATAGGTAATAACCCCAAGTCCCTGGTTTTGGGTTTTTTTTTTTAAGAATTTTTATTGAGATACACTTGACATACAATAAACTGCCTATATTTAAAGTGTACAATTTGATTTTTTTTTCTTATTAGTAATGTATATATGGCAATCCCAATTTCCCAATTCATTCCCCCCCGACCTCCTCCCCACCCAGCTTTCCCCACTTAGTGTCAATGTTTGTTCTCTACATCTGTGTCTCTATTTCTGCCCCAATTCCCTGTTCTTAACCATTATACTATGCCATCTATACCACCTTCTGTGAATATTTTTGTATCTCCACAGGACATGGCTCCAAGCCCTTATTCCAATGTTTTTCTAAGTGTGATTTCAGGATTCTGCCTCTCTGCTTGCTTGTCAGTAATGTAGATTCTTGGCCCTGACCTATTACATCAGGGTCTTGGGGATGGTTAGATACTTAAGGTCCACTCAGGTTTGAGGATCACTCCCTGAACAAAAATAGGCATTAGAGGATTCAATGACTGAATGGAGTCATTGTCTCCAGCTCAGTTTGAAGACACCACAGTGCCCAGTAAGGACAAACGGAGGGACCTTATGTGCAATAGCATCCCAGACTCACAGCTCCTGTGTGCCATGGGGTCATGAGATGCTGTGGCCCATTCAGAGGCTCTGATCTTTGCCTTCCTTTCCTCCTCTGCTCATCTATCTCCCCAAATCCTGACTACTCCTTTCCTGATGATTTATTGCCTCTAGAGGCATTAATATGTCCATTTCAGATTACTTTAAGTACTCCTTCTGGGAAGAGTTCTTATTTTTCCAATCCCTTCTATCACCTTTCAAATATGACTGATCTGTATTCTAGATGGGGCTTGTTAAATGGTTTAAATAACACTAATCATTTACTGAGCACTTAATATTGTTCCCAACAACCCAAAGAAGCAGGTGCTATGATTTATACCTGTTTTACACACGTGGAAACTGAGACTGGGAGAGGTTAATAATCTGTCCAAGGTCACAAAGCTGGAAAATGCAGAGCCTGATTTGGAACTAAGCTCTGCTGGGTGTGGGAGGCTACTTAGCCATACTGCTTCCCACAAGTTTAGATGTTATCCAACACTTACTTTCTGGGCACCGACTGGACCCCTGGCACTGAGTCTAATTGTTTAATAACTCACCTGATTAGAGACCTTAAGAACATATTTACATTTGCTCACCAAAAGAATGGTAATGTTAATACAGTTGATCTCTTTGGCAGCAGTTCTAAATAAAGACATTAAGAAGAGCTGCCACTGGGCTTAAAGTAGAAATGTCCACACGCTAAAGGAACTTTAGCTGACACATTTAGAGACCTCCCCTTTACCCAGCCCAGTCACCCAGTCATCAGTCATCTCCCAGCTGGTTATCCTATCCTTACAATCCTCTTTCACACTCCCTACCACCTTCCAGATCAACAAAGCCATCCCCATCCCCGCCCCACCCCCTTTCCTTCTAAAGTGCACATTCTGAAATATCCTGACCCTAGGGGGCACTTAAGACAAATTCAGCACTTCTAAGATAGTTCAACCTGTCTCAGTTCCCCAAAATAGCTGTGAATAGAGGCAGGAGTTAAGAGAGGATGGCCTTTCTTTTCTGCTCCACGTATGGCTTCTCAATTGTCCTTTATTGTCTACGTCCACAACCCCGAGTTGGGTACTTAGTCCCTTAGGTGTACTATTCAGAGGAAAACCTAATATGTAGAAATTGTTCTCTGAAATCCAGGAATAATCTCCTGGCTATTTTCAGACAAAGATAGAGGTAGGAGTCTGCAGAAGTGAGCTAGAAAGGAGCTTAAAATACTTCACATTCCAGAAACACCCTCCCTTCCCCCCAGGAGATGGCTTTATTCCCACTCCTTTCTCAGCAGAGTCAGACTCAAAGGAGCTGAAGCTTAAAGTCAGGCAATCCGTACTGGTTGTCTGGGCCCAGACAAATGACATAAAGGTCTCTGAGCTTCAGTCTGCTCATCTGTGAAATGGGGCTGACACCACCCTGTTCTCCAGGTTATTGTGAGAATTAAGATATGTAAAACAACATCAGTATCAGTGTTAGGGCCTGTACCTAGGAGTCCCTAAGATTTTTATTGAGGACTCATAAATTCTTTCAAGGTCTAGCAAAGCAAAAGAAGCCCTATAAATTAGTTTCTTGACAAATGGAAGGATGACCGCACTGGGAACAGACTGACTATAACTAAAAGAGGGAAATGGAGTTTTAAGAAAAGAATCCCAGTAATCCAAGTCTGTTTTAATCAAACAACTATTTATGCCCTAGGTTTGGGGACCTAGGGGCAGTGGGGGTGGAGTGGGACGTTTACCTGACAGGAGACGGAGTTTGGGATTCAGATCCTGTTCTGTGATCTTGAGCAAGAAACCTGTTTGGGGGACTTCCCTGGCTTCCCAGTGGTTAGGACTCCGCGCTTCCTCTGCAGGGGGCATGGGTTTGATCCTTGGTCAGGGAACGAAGATTCCGCAAGCCTGCACAGCACGGCCAAAAATAAAACCAACCAAACAGAAAACCTGTCTGGGTTCCATGACCAAGTAGCAGATATTGCTTACCTACCAGGTTGTGATGAGGCTCACTTTGTAAATGTAAGGAATTTATATCAATAGTAGCTTTTGGACTCAACTCAGGCTTTGCAGGAGTACAGACGGGCAACACCAACCCAGGTCTCAGCTGTAAGGCAGGATTACATGAGAAAAAGTGGCCTTCCCCCACCATGATGCTCATGCCTTTCTGAACAGCCACGGTTTTCCTTTCACAGTCCCAGAAGGGGCCTCTCTGGGGCAAGAGGAACCTACCCAGCCCACAAATACAGCTGAGTGGCTGGTCATGGAACATTTGCTCCACTTCATCCCAGTAAGTGGCAGGCACAGTGGCCTCAAGGAGAGACAGCTCCAGCAAGCAGTTGAGTGAGGAAATTCCCTGTCTACTTCCTCCACACACCCCATGCTAACAAAACAAGCTGATGGTTATAATGCAGTGGTTAAGACCTCTGGCTCTGGAGACAGGCAGAGCTGCTTTCAAATCCCTTGAATTCGTTTACTTACTAGCTGTGTAATGTTGGGAACTTATGTTTCACTCTTAGAACTTTGGTTCCTCTTCTGCAGCCTTTGGCATGTGGTGGGTGTGGCCTAACATGTAGGAAGGAGCAGAGTGCTTAGACATAGGCCGTGCTCCAGCAGGAATGGCTATTATTAAATTCTCTGCTCTTGCATTTATAGCAAGTTTCTGAGAACTAGGGGAGGTAAAGGAAGCCTTCACCTTCCTTTATTAATCAAGGGAGAAAAAAGAAAAATCACATCACACCATCAGTTCTCATAGAATTTTTAAAAAGACATCCTGCAAGGGAATTCCTTGGCTGTCCAGTGGTTAGGACTCCGTGCTTCCATTGCAGGAGACAGGGGTTCAATCCCTGGTTGGGGAACTAAGATCCCACAAGCTGAGTGGCCAAAAGAAAAAAAAAAGTCTGTCCTTCATTAAATGCCTGCCAACCCCTTATGAGGTAGCATTTATCCCCATTTTACAAGTAAGGAAACTAGGGCGTTTAGCTTTTAGATAAAGCTAAAAGGCACAGGATGAGTAAATGAGGGAACCCCGGGATCTCAAGCCTTCTAAAATACAAATTCAGCACTCTTGCAATTCACAAGAGTGCTTACCGAGTGAGTACGGAACCTACCTTGTTTAGACATGTCTGAAATGGCATTTCAGGAACCCAAAGTGGAGTGGCCAGGTTAGCAACACGGTTAGAGATCACTCGTGGCTACCCAGAAACAGTTTTCCTTGGTTCCGGGGGACGCAGTGGGCATAAGCTGCCCCCACTCTGACATGTTTGAGAAATCTTTTATTAGAAGATGTTCCAGAAGGCAACATTTTAAAATCAGGCAATCAGTAATCACAACTAAACATAAAATTTCAGGTAAACCTGCCTTTTAAAATAAATCAGACTCTTGCAACAGGAGAATTGCCCCAGAGTTTTTTTCTTGTACAAAAACAATGAACACCACTTTGCAAAAGGCATACAAAAATACAGTATTAAAAAAAAAAAAAAAGGAGAAGACTGCTCCCAGCATGATACCCAACAGCAGCTTATAAAACATGAGCTATTCAAGTGAGACATCCCACCTGTTCTCCAAAGACAGTTCCAGAAGTCAGTTGGCTCCCAAAAACCATGCTCCAGAAGGTAGGAAGGCTTTTCCCAAACTTCCACTGGGGTTCTCAAAGACCCGGAAGCAACCTCAGGAACAGACCACCATGCATAACAGGTTTGGAAGTAGCAGCTGGCTTCCCAGAGCCATATGTATAGCGTTCTACCATCCTCCCCTCCCCTACTTTCAAACCCCCATCCGGAGGCACCTGCTGCCCTGGGCAGAGTTCTGGAGGGGCCAGTCTTTCTTCCAGGCTAGGCTTAGGGGCTTCTGAGGTTACCCACATGACACCTGTTGGGTTGGGTGCCTTTCTCAGAACAGAGGCTGTGCCTGGAATCCACTTGGAGAGGTTCAGCCCAGCTGGGGTAAAATCCATCATGGTCCACTAAGCAGAGCTCCTGGAAGCTCCTTAAAAACCCACCAGGAAGCTAGTCCGCCTTCTGGAGCACTGGATGCGTCCCAGCAACTCTCCCAGTAAGAACTGCAGTAAGGCCCAGATTCTGGGAAAGGGATCTGATTCATGACAGGCTGGCAGAGGGCCAAGGGTGGCTACAGAGCCAGCAAGCTCCTTGGAGTTGCATGAGAAGGACAGGTTTGCCTGGTCCTAGCAGAACTTCAAACTTATCATTGAGATGAGAGGGAGGTGGGAAAGAGGAAGTGGTACAGTTCTCTCTCCTTAGGTGCCTGACATCTGCTTTGAGAAGATTCCAAGATGGAAAACACCTGGACAGGGAACAAGTTCGCAGCCAGGACTCCAAGCCTTCCCCAGGCCACAGGCTGGAACACTTTGCCCTGTGTCTCAGGGAAATATTTCTGACCTGTGGGAAAGGGGGTGCCTTGGAGTCCACTGCATAACAAAGGCAGAAGGAAACAAAAAAGTCCCTGGTGAGGACCGAATGGTCTCTGCCCTCAGAGGAAAGGGCCCAGGGGACTTTAAGACAAAGAATCTAGAGGCCAAGCTCTTTAAATGTTCTTAAGGTCGCAGCATGGAGCGTGGGAGGAGGGGTGTCATCTAACGTCAGAATATATATATACATATATATATATATATATTAAAGGTTTCTAACTCCTCTGCTACTGTAAAGTGTCTGACAGTGAGGTAATGGTCCCTGCTGATCAAGTCTGCAGCTCATCTTCACCCAAGACAGCTTGTATGTCTCCTGGAAAAAGGAGCCTCAGGGAGAGCGTCCAGGCCCAGCTGTCCTAGCGTCACCCCAGAGACACCAGTGGGAGCATCCTTTCCCAGCCTAAAGCTCATCCGGAGTGTGAGATTTCATGCAGGCTGGAGCCCCCCGACAACATCCACCACCTGTTGCATAGCATCTGTCAGGCTTTTCTTCGGAGCTAGTGAGCTAGGCAGACCCCAAGGCTCCTCAGTCAGCTGCCTGCCTGAGGAGCCAAAGGCGTCAGAGAAGCCACAACACTCCCATGCATGAGTCAGGGCAGAGGGAGAGCTGGGTTGCAAGGTTTCCAAGAATGCAAGCCCTTCTTGTGTGTGCACTGGCTGCAATGCATTCTGGGATCTACTGTCCAGGCTGTCCCACTGGAACCAAAATGTGCAAATTCCTAAGGGGGAGAGGGGAGGTTAAAAAATAAACTCAGGTCTTTGTTAAGACAGAGCAGTCAGTCTTTTTGGTCAGTTAGTAGCCACTGAGGTACGCGATTCTTTTCTGCAGTTGCTGCTGCCGACACCGGAGCTGCCTTTTCTCCGTAGCCATCCTCTTCTCAGCCCCCACCAGGGCTTGCAAGTATTCCAAGGCCTTGCTCAGGATCACTACTTTGGGGGCCTTGGAGCAGCTGGCCAGGGTGGGTACCTGGTCCCTCAGGGCTAAGAACCTGGAACGGAGGTCATTCCGCCTTTTGCGCTCCAGGAAGTTGTGGTTCTTCCTCTTGGTCACATCTTCAGTGTCAGAACTGACAGGTTTGGGGTGAAAGGACTGGGGAGGCTCGCTTTCTACAGGTGTGGGGCTCACAATTTCTTCATCTGCCTCATCTTCCTTTTCCTCTGGTGCATCTCTCTCCAGACCCTCTTCTTGGGGCCCTCGTTCTGGAACCTCTCCTTGGGAGCAGCTTTCTGGAGGAAAACGGGCGGCATAGTTGTGCTGCTGTTGATGGATGGAGATGTGGAAGTGTTTCATGCAGGGATCCAAAGGATCTGCTCGCACGGTGATGGTGACTGGCTTCCGGACACCGAGGGACTGTCTCTTCTCCACTGTCACAACGTCGATTTCTTCACCCTCTGTCCAAGAAGAGAGATCAACAGAAGAAACACATCCCATGAGAAATATATACACAGACCCTAGGAAGGAGTTTAGGAAAGGAGGTGACATTTTCCCAATTAGATATAAATAAATTCAAGTGAGGAGAAAGACAGCTGATTCATTTGTAATGAGGCTACGGGCGGTATGAAAGAAAGGAGGGGAAATAAGCTAGAAGGAAAATATTCTCCAATTTCTCTTTGCACAGCAAGGCTTAGATAAGAACAAAAGGCAGACCCAAGCCAACAGCCCCCAGTCTGCACAAGCTCTCCCCTCCCCCACTGAGGGGATGGAGAAAAAGAGCTATTGGCCTGGGACAAAGTTTAACTATAAAGATCTTCCCCAGTCGGGCTCTTTCATGCCCCATCAGAATTGTAAATGAGGGGTCTGTGGGCAGAGCTGCCCTTTGTTCCTGCCCAGCACAGCCTGCACTTGGGAATTGTTACTTTTCACAAGTTATAAATCCTATTATTCCCCCACCTCTCTATTCTGCCATCCCTTTCAGCTGAAAGTCAGAGAAGGGAGGGCTACAACCCATCCCTCCTCACCCACGGAGGGCAGGGAAAGGGTTTCCCTCAGGAGCATTTTGCTCCTGGGTTCAGTGGGTTTTTAAAGTCATCCATCATTTATAGGTCGCCTGCCCCACCCCCCTCCCTGGACCAGAAGAGGGTTGGATTTGTAATCACAGGTCAGCAAAAGCTGCGTGAACTTCACAAAGGTACAAGCGACCATTTCCAAGCTACCTGTGCCGGGGGCAGGAACTGAGCAGTATGGGAACGTCCTGATACAAGGGCCACAACACTAGCAACACCTGGACGTGCCCCCATCATTCCCTTGCTCCAAGGGCTCTTAGGTTACCCCAACCAGGAGAGGGACAATTAGGGGAGAACCTTCCTGCTCCACATATTTTGCAGCCCCCACATAGAAGGCCACCTTAATGCATTTCAGCCTGACCACAGAAGAGCTCAGTTCTCGGCCTCTTTTGCATATCAGGATGCTTGAGCCCCTTTGTCAGGAAGGCTTCCATTGTGTGGACAATCGCATTATTTCTCCATTAATAAAACCTGACCATTCAGCCCTCCTGGCCCCAAGACCTGTGATTGGCTGGTGAAGCGGTGTTTGGAATGCTGTTTCATCCAGCCTCTAGCCCCTATTGGCTGAGCTTTGCCGTCAGTCACTCTCCCCACCCCCCTCATTGTTTGCAATCTGTTGCATTTTGTTCTGGGCCATGTGGCCTATAAGTGAACCAGGAGCTTGCAAACAGGTTCAGGTTAAAGGGCAGGTTAGAAAATGATTCAGGAGGCTTCCCCACACCCCAAACCTTTAATATTTCAGGGTTAAACCTCATAGCTGGGGAAGGCTCTGCCTAAGGAAGAAATAATTTAAGACATGATTCTCTTTTCAGAGAGTAGTGTCTAACTCTACCCAGACAAGGAAATGTCCTTAGCTGGACAACCGGGTCAAACTCCCTCACATGCAAAGGGAGAAACTGAGACCCAGGTCAGCCAAGTCCACACATCACCTTTGTAACATTCTGAAGCTCAAACTAAGATCTCCAGACTCCCAAAACAATGCTCTTTCCACTCTACCACTCCATCAGCCTTTGTAGAGATACATCTTTATTGGTTTCTTGAGCTCAAAGTTCCCATTCCAGCCATTAAACAAACAGATGGTCTTGGTGTAAAAAGCAAGCAGGCTAAAAACGACCTTAAAACAGTGGACTGAAAAAATTGACTTTTAATTGTTCTTGTTATCCTTATTTTTACCCTCAAGGGTATGACAACCTCCATATCCTTTCCCCAGTTCTAAGTGGTCATGGAAGTTATTCTTAAAAGCTACAGTGAGTTTTCTGTCCTGATTTACCTGATGCGAGCTTCAGTTTGCACCTTATAAAACACCCTTCCCAGTATTTCTCATGGGCACCTCTAAGAAGAGGTTAGGCTAAGAACAACATAGTCTGGTAGCACAGGATGCAGCAGGCTGTCCTCAGTGAGGTTTACATTTGCATTCAGGGATGGGGAAGGGCAGCCTGGTGCTCCATATCTGTGACCCCAGTACCAAGCCCAGAGCTTCGCACAAAGTAGGGGCTGCCAAACATTTGTTGAATACAAATGAAGCAGCTGAAAGCTCTCAGATGAATTGGGAGGGACCTAGGGGAACACCTTCCCACCTCAGGCCAGAGCACACAAGCAAGATGTACCACTTGTCAGATGAGCTACCACAAAGTTCCTCTAAATATCAGAGAAGTGCCTGGTTGGGATGGAGGATTGAGCAAATGAGGCTGGCTGGATGGCAGGAAGCTAGGGTTCACTTCTGGTGATTTCCTATTTCTAAGCCTCAGTTTTTCCACCTCTTAATGGGAAGTGGTCATTCCCCCCCCACCTGTCTCACGAGTGACCGTGTCGATGCCCACATGGTAAGCGGTGGGGGTGCAAGAGGAGCCATTATCGTCTTTTTAAAGTAAAGCAGGCAGGACACCAGGTTTTTAAAAGGATGGAGGCTTTGCCTTTGCACAAAAGGCTCCTCGGCTTCTTCTCTCCCCATGGGAGTGAGTTTCCCAGAGAAAGAGACAGCAACAAAAAAATTCAAGGCTGGAGTGACTCTTAAGGGGCCGCTTCCAGCTTTAGGAGGACAGAAATCCCCTACGGTCCAATCCCCGCATTGTCCTCTCTAAGCGCCAAGCCTCAGCCTGTCTCCCTTGTCCCCTGGGGCTCCAATCGTCATCAAAGGGACGCTGGCTCCCACGCCACTTCTTCAAACTGTTTACTAACACGCCCACGTGCCAGACGGACACCGCTGGGGGCTACGCCGGCAGCTTCAGCCAGAGGAAGGGGGAGGTGGCGGAAGGGCTTGCGCAGACCCAGTGCCTGACCTCAGCGGCAGAGGTTTGGCCACCCATGGGGTGCCCCCCTCTTTGATGGCCCGGGGCGGTCCTTACCCGAGTCGCTTGGGCTCTCGGACCCCGAGCAGGCCTGGGTCTTGGGTTCGCCCAGCGGACAGGGGGCAGCGGGCGCCGGGTTGCCGGCTTCGAGGCTGGGGGCGCAGTCCGGGGCGGCGGGCGCCTTGGGCGGGGTCCCCCGGGGCGCGCCAGCGGCGAGCCGGTCGCTCACCACTCTCTCCAGCCGTTCCCGGGCCGAGAAGCCGCTCCACATGCAGTCACGGCGGATGATGGAGGCGTAGTTCCTGCCCCAAGCTTTCGAGTGACCCCGGGGTTCCACCTCGTCCCCGGCGCCCCCTCCAGGCCACGGCTCCAGAGGACCAATTCCGGGGGCCGGGTCCCCGGCGCCGGGACCGGAGCCCCAGGGCGGCGACGTGGGGGGCGACGGCACTAGCTCGAATTTCTTCCAGATGTCCTCGCTGGGCGCCGTGGAGCGGTAGAAATCCTCCCCGCAGTCATAGTCGTAGAAATAGTGCTGATACGAGTCGAAGTCCATGTCCGCTCCCTGTGGGAGGGAAGGGGGGACGTGAGGACCCGGGTGCGGGCCCCGGGAAGGAGGCGTCCCCCGGCCCCCCAGCACAGCTGACTGCCAGGCTCTTGTCCCTCTGCAACCTCTCGGCTTGGAGCCCGCGCCCTTCCCTCGCGTCCCGGGCAGCCGACCCCGGGTCAGCGTGCCCAGGGAAGCTGCTCACAGCGCGCGGACTAGGCTGCAGGGAGCGAGTTCAAAGCAAACTTTGCCAGCGCCGCCCGGAGCGCAGCTCCCGGGGCCCGGCCGGGGGCGCGCTGTGCCCAGAAGGCAGCCTGCAGCCCGTCCCCCGAGACCCGCGCCGGTCCCCCGGCTGCCCGCAGCCTCACCTCGCTCCCGCCGCCGGCCACCTGGAGCTGACCGGCTCCCCGCCGGCTCGGGGTAGCCCGGCAGCCCGCACACATGCACATGCGCGCCACCGAGCGCGCGGCCCGCACTCAGGAGCTCGCCCCCCGCGTGCGCGCTCCCGCCCTCGCTCGCGCACGGCGGCCCGGACGCTCCCGGGAGCGGCGCGGGAGCGCGAGATGCAGGCGCATTGTTTCCCGGCTGCCTTATATCTCGTCGCGCGCCCGGGGCTCAGAGCCCGGGGGCGGGCCCTATGGGACAAGCCCCGCCCCGCCCGGTCGACAGGTGGGGGCGGTGAAGTCCCAGGCCCACCCCTCCCGGCAACTCTCTCTCGCCCTATTCTATGCCTCGTACCCCTCAAAATGAATTGCACACTGGGGAGCGCAGAGCAGGCGGCGAGCTGACGTCGCCCTGCGGTCGCCTGGAGGCGGCGTGACTCTTTAGCGATGCCCTGGAGACCGAACGAGAACCGCGCTCCTTGCAGACTCTGGGCTGGAGAGGAGAACTACTCCCCGCCCCGCGAGCCTACTTCCCCGGGCTCGCCCCGCTTGGTACTGGTGCGTCTGGCCGGCGGGGGGTGAGGCAGTTGGGGGTAGCCGCACCTCCACCGCGCCACCTGGTGGCCCTCGGCCCTGAACTGAGGCTGGTCCCCGGCACCCGCTTCATCACCCTTCGGCCCATTTCATCAGCTCGGTGTTCCTAAACCTGGACGGACCTCAACGAGGCAAGGTGGTGAAGATTCTGGACTTTGGAGCCTGAAACTTAACCTTTCTGAACCTCAGTCGCATCTATCAAATGAAGAGATGGTAATACCGCACAGGATTGCTGTGGGAATTTAAGAAGATAGGGTATGTAGGGAAGGGAATTGGGCCAGAAGAGGCAAGCAGAACAAACTTAGCCCCTGGTATGGAGAACTTTTTCCCCAGGGCCAGGCCAGGGCTGAGATTCCGCTCTCTCATACCACACACAAAACGCTCTGTAGGAGCTGTACTAGTAAAGAATGGGGATTTGGAGTCTGGAAACTTCCTTCCCGCCCTCACTTTGCTACTCACTAGCTGTAGAGACAAGTCCTTTGAAGCCTCTGTAAAATGGGAACTTTTCTTGCAGCTGCATCTCTGGCCAAGATGATGGAAATATAAGCCTTGTGTCCTCTTCTATGCAGACTTCCTTCAGAAGAAGAGGAAAAGCTGAACTATTGGGGCATTCTATTTAGACCAAGGAAAGTAACTTGGGATAGCAGCTGACACATCTAGAATGCTCTAACTGGCATTCAAGTATGGTCTACAAGCAGCAGCTTGATTACCTGCTGTCTTTCTCTCTCAGCCCTGTGGTCTAAGAGCATCAAACTGCTCACTGTTGAAATCCCAGCAGAGGGATGTGAGATGTGCAAGCAGGTCAATGTGTTTGGAGCATGGGAGACCAGGTATGAGTTGATATATGGGTTGAGAGAAAAGGGAAGGAAGATGACACCCACAGTTTTACGTATGTTAGCTCCAAGATGCATGCATGCAGGACTTCTTTGAAGGCAGCAACTAGCTCTTACTAGCTTTGCGACCTCAGTACATGGAACAGCTTCTGGCTGAACTTACTGAGTGACTCAGTCAACCAGGTATTATTGAGACAGTCTGTGTGCCCTGCTTTGTGCTGAATGGAAGGCACAGGTTAGAGAGGTTCCAGGTTTGGTTGCAGCCCCGAGGCAGAGAGGTTGGAACTGCCTTTTGCGGACTTATTCTCCGGTCCACAGATGTCTGAAACGGTTGCTGTACCAGTCTGAGTTCTTGGTTACAGATGACAGATACATTTAAGCAGAAGATCATTTTACTGGAAAGATTTGGGGCATAGAATCCATGGGAGGCTGGGAATATGTGCTTGAGAAATGGGTCTGCTTTCTCTGTCTAGATAAGATTCCTTGTTCAACAGCCCCTCCCCATGGTTCATTGTAGTAGGTGATATCTGACAAGAACCAGGAGGTGGCCTCACCTTAAGAACTAGGATAAAGTGAATTCAGTTGTCTTGTGAGAGAGCTGCTCCTTCACTTTGCAAACTTTGTCTTCCTTACAAGACTGTGAGCTCAATGAGGGTAGGGACAAATGTCAGTGTTGTTGACTGCTGTAACTCCAGGGCTTAGAACAGAGCCTGACACATCATGGGTGCTTTGTAAATGTGTTGCCTGTTTGGACACAAGCCTCTAATGCTTTAAAGTAAAGATGTGCAGATGAATTGGGAGATTGGGATTGACATATTTACACTACTGATACTATGTATGAAATAGATCACTAATGAGAACCTACTTTATAGCACAGGGAACTCTACTCAATGCACTGTGGTGACCTAAATGGGAAGGAAATCCAAAAAAGAAGGGATATATGTATATGTATAGCTGATTCACTTTGCTGTACAGTAGAAACTAACACAACATTGTAAAGCAACTATACTCCCATAAAAATGTTTTTTTAAAAGGAAAAAAAAATAGAGATGTGCCAGTCTACCTGCTGGAGACAGAAGCACTGTCAGTCAGGCCCAATCTAGACTGTAACCTGAATAAAGGTATCCATGCAGCTAAAGAGAAGAAGGTGCCAGTAAGGAGGGGTCTGGACAGTCAACGAAGCAGAGATCAAGAGCATTGTCAAGGCAATCATCAGAGTGTCCATCCTAGCATTGTCTGGGGACAAAGATGCTGGTCCAGGAACAACGGAGATGGAGGCATCACTCTTTGAAACCACCCAATTTGCCCCCCACTTCACTTGTGCTCAAGATCACCAAGCAACCTGCTGAGAAACCACTCTGTTCCCTATGTAGATCTGCCGACAGGGAGAATGCACTCATTAGTGAACAAGAAGATCCAGTCTGCTTCAAAGCCCTCCTTCCCCTTATAACTTAATGAATTGGCATCTGATTTGAAGTGTCAGTCTCATGAGCCTGGTTAATGTATCTGTTCTGCAGAGATGCTGCTGCTTTTAGGGCTAACAGCTCTGGTTTCTGAGTGATGTCTAGACCCAGGATGGTGATGAATTCATGAAGGTAGCAAATACTACCCTAGGGACACTCAGTTTTTCTGAAGTTTTTAATTTCCTTTATTTTTCTTAAAACATATCTTGAATCAAAATAATACATGTACGTAATTTTTCAAAATCAACTAAGTGTATGATAAGCTTAAAAAAAAAGGCAGTCTTCTCGCCTGCCCTTACCACCCCTGATTCCCACTCCCCAAAGACAACCACTGGTTTAGCTGTTTTTTGTTTGTTTATTTGTTGTCCCTGATATTTCCTTCCATATTTTGGCCAATACAGATAATCTATTTTAAAAACTGGGGGGGGGGGGGGCGCATATAAACAGAAAATTATTTCTCACAGCTATTGGCTGGGAAGTCCAATAGGAATTTTTAGATTCCTATTGACATTTAAAATGGGAGATATAGCTCTTATACTTCCCTTCTCACCACATATACTTGGTCTTTCCTTATTCTCCCATAGATTTATAGTTTAATTATGAAATAAATATTAAATATCTATGGTATTTTGACTATATGAGTGTGGAGTACTCTGACTACATTTCTTCTCTTAAACAATTTTTCTTCATAGTTAAATCGTGGTTTTTTTCTTTTTGGCTTAGATTTTAATGTAGATATTTCTTACTATGAGTATATTTATTCTATATATATGAATTTAACCCTACACATTCCCACCAGAGCTACAAAGATTGCTTCATATGGTCAAACATGTCAGGTAATCACTGTCGGTTCCATTTCTTTCTTGGAAATATCCCTCTTGGAGCCCTTTGTCTTTCTGTTACAGTTTGAACTTAATGATCTCTAGGCCTGCTTCACAACTGTCATTTTGCAACTTCCTTCCCCATCATCCTGGAAATTCCCTTTGTTTCTCTCCTGTGTTGGCTCCCCTGTTCTCTGGAGCTCATTGCTTCTTCTTTCTTGGTTTGCTTCCTCACATTGTTGGAGCACACCCTTTAGTAGCTACCTGAGAAAGGGTACTTGGGAAGTAAAATTTTTGAAGTCTTGCATTTCTGAAGTTGTCTTTATTATACCCTCACCTTTGGTTGATAGTTTGGCTGGGTATAGAATACTAGATGAGAAATAATTTTCCCTAAGAAATTTAAAGGTATTGCTTTCCTGCTTCTTAGCAACTGGTATTGCTATTGAGAAGATTGATATCATTTGATCTACAAACCTTTGTGACCAGCTTCTCTCTCTGGAAGCTTTTAGGATGTGCTCTTTGTCTCTGGGCATTCTGATTTTTTTCACTGCTGTGTTTTGGTATGGGTCTGTTGTATAATAAAGAATTTGGCCCTTTTCTCCTGTCCCTAGGAGGTAGCCTCTAAATTCTTGGAATTTCCAGAGTGATAGGACTGTCTTTGTTATCAGGGCCCTGATAGTTTATGCTCATGAGGTTACTCATGGTGGTCCCCGGATAGTTTAAGATGACTCAGGATATGAGTTGGTCAAACAAGAAAGGCCAATCTTGTGATTAGGGGGTTGGGGCTTTAAGCCATGTGATACTGGTCTGACCCCTAGAAAAGGGAAGAAGGGGGCTGGAGATTGAGTTCAATCACATGGACAATGATTCAATCCATCGTGCCTCTATAATGAAATCCCAATAAAAACTGGACAATGAAGCTCAGGTAAGCTTTCCTGGTTAACAATACTCTACATCCATGTGCTGGGAGAGTGATGTATTCTGACTCCACAAGAAGGGGACCCTGGAAGCTTCACATTTGGGACCTTCAAGCCTTGTCCTATGTGTCTTCTTTTGGCTAGTTCTGATTTGTATCTTTTTTTTTTTTTTTTTGCCATAATAAATCTGTAACCATAAGTATAGCATTTTCCAGAGATCTGTGAGTTGTTCTGGTGTATTATCAAACCTCAGGGGGTAGTGGGAACTCCCTGAATTTGTAGTCAGTTGGTCAGAAGTGTGGGTGGTTTGGGAACCCCTGAGCTTGTAGCTGGTGTCTGAAATGAGGGCAGTCTTTTGGAGGTCTGTGCCCTTAATTTGTGAAACTTGGCCTACTCTGGATAGCCAGTGTCAGAATTGCATTGCAGGATCTTCTTGCATTATGAACCTTCAAATCCAGAAAAAATAATTTCACTCTGCAATTATTTTTTTGAAAAAGTTTCCCCACTGCACTCATTTTCTTTTATTCTCTCTTTGTGAAACTCCTGCTATCCTTTTCTTATCTTTTCTTCAATTTCTATCTGTTTGTGTGTGTGTGTGTGTGCATGCACGTGCACTCTCGCGGTTTTTCTTTTCTTTCTTCTTTTTTTTTTTTGACTTTCTGGGAGATTTCCTCAACTTGCATCCTATTGATTTAATTTTTGGACTACTATATTAAAAAATTTTTTTTAGAGCCCTTTTTTGTTTGTTTATTTCTCAGTTGTTCCCTTTTTGTAGCTTCCTGGTTTTTTTTTCTCTGGACACAATTTTTCCCTTCTTTTCCCTCCAAGACTATTAATAATAGTTTTAATATTAAATATAAATTTGAAGTTTTCTACTGCTCCCTGTTTTCCCTATTTCCTTGAAATCTGTCTCCCCCACCCCTCATTTGCTATGCTCTTTTTTTTTTTTTTTAGAGGCTTTCATCAAATGTCTGGTGATCCTTTCTGTCAGCTTTTATTTATATTAAAGAGCGAAGTATTAAAAGCTGATTGAAAGCTCTATGTGTTTGTGGTGGAGGCGGGGGAGGCCTGTCAATTATGGAGTTTCACTTAAGGGTGGCTAAACAGGTGTCTGGCAGTTTTACCAGGAACTCTTCAACTGTCTGTATCTGTGGGTTTTGAAACTTCCACATAGAGAAGTCCTCTAATCTACCAGGGACAAGGTTATAAGCCTGCTTGCCAGTGTTCTGGGAACCAAGAAGGGAAAGGGGATGAGAGGGTCTTATAGTTCAGCCAATCCCTCCTGGTTACAGTACAGTCTGTCACTCCTATTCTCAGCTGTGCCTAGTATTCCCAAATCCAGAGCCTCTCAATTCAATCTCCCAACAAGCTGGAAGAAGGCAGTCACTTGCCTGCAGAGGTTGAAGGAGGAGATTTAAGAGTCTAACTCCTTATACTTCCATGCAAGCCTCCCCTTTTCAGCCCCATCCTACAACCTGCCTTCAAAGGTATCCAGCACCTCCCATTCCTGAGCTGTTCTTGGATTCTGATGCAGTTATATACTTGTTTCTTGTTGGCACTTCTTTCTCCTCCCCACTACCTGGATAAGGAGTTATATTCCAGCTTCCTTCAGACTTTTGCTAAGGCAGCCAGCCCTTATCCATCTGGTTTCCAGCTTCCTATCTCTCAATTGCTGTTGTCTCCCATCCTCTTTCTTTTTTTTTTTAAATTAAACTAGGGAATTCCCTGGCAGTCCAGTGGTTAGGACTCCACGCTTCCACTGCAGGGGGTGTGGGTTTGATCCCTGGTTGGGGAATTAAGATCCCACATGCTGTGTGGCGCAGCCATAAATAAATAAATAAATAAATAAATAAATAAATAAATAAATAAATAAATAAAATTCACATACCATCAAATTCACCATTTTAACCATTTAAAGTGTACAAGTCAGTGGTTTCACAAGGTGGTGCAACCATCACCTCTATCTAATTCCAGAACATTTTCATCACTCCTCCCCACAAACCCATACCCATTAAACAGTCATTCCCTGCCCTCCTACACCCTGGCCACCTTTAATCTGCTTTCTGTCTATTGATTTGCCTATTCTGGACATTTCATATAAATGGAATTATACAATATGTGACTCTTTGCATCTGGCTTCTTTCGCTAAGTATTGTATTTTCAAGGTTCATCCTCGTTGCAGCATATATCAGGAGTTCACTCTTTTTCATGGCTGAATAATATTTCATTGTAGAGATATGTCACATTTTGTTCATTCATCAGTAGATGGATATTTGGGTCTTTTCCACTTTTTGGCCATTATGAATAAGGTTGCTATCAACATTCATGTACATGTTTTTGTTTGAATATATCTTTGATCCTCTTGGGTATATACATAGTAGTAGAAATTGCTGTGTCAGGTGGCAACTCTATGTTTAACTTTTTTTTGATAACCTGGCATTTATTTATTTGGCTGTGCTGTGTGGGATCTTAGTTCCCTGACCAGGGATTGAACCTGCACCCCCTGCAGTGGAAGCACGGAGTCTTAACAACTGGACCGTCAGGGAAGTCCCCTATGTTTAACTTTTTGAGGAACTACCAAACTGTTTTCCACTATGGCTACACTATTTTACATTCCCACCAGTAATGTATAAGAGTTCTGATTTTTCCACATCCTTGCGAACACTTATTTCCAGTTATTATTATTATTTTTATTGCCATCTTAGTGGGTGTAAAGTGGTATCTCACTGTGGGTTTCTTTTTTGGAGGGGGAGGGGTGGCCCACACTTGGAGGGTTGTGGGATCAGTTCCCTAACCAGAGATCAAACCCAGGCCACGGCAGGGAAAGTGCCAAGTCCTAACCACTGGACCGCCAGGGAATTCCCCTCGTGGTTTTGATTCACATTTCTCTAACAACTACTATTATTGAGCATCTTTTCATGTTTATTGGCCATTAGTATGTTTTCTTTGGAGACTTATTCAAATCCTTTTTCCATATTTTAATTGAATTGTCTTTTTGTCATTGAGTTGTAAGAAGACTTTATATAGTCTTGATACTAGACATTTATCAGATACATGATTTGCAGATATTTATCCCCATTCTGTGGATTGTCTTCACTTTTTCATGGTGTCCTTTAATTCACAAAAGTTTTAAATTCTGATGAAATCCAATTAATTTACTTTCTCTTTTTTTGCTTGTGGTTTGGGGCATCATATCTAAGAATTCATTGCCAAATTGTGCAGATTTACCCCCTATGTTTTCTTCCAAGAGCTTTATAGTTTTAGCTTTTATATTCAGGTCTTTGATCCATTTGAGTTAAATTTTGTATATGGTGTGAGGTATGGGTCTAACTTCTCCCATTTCTTTCTTTCTTTTCTTTCTTTCCCTCTTTCTTTCCTTCTTTCCTTCTTTCTTCCTTCCTTTCTTTCATTCTTTCTTTTCTTCCCTCCTTCCTTCTTCCCTCCCTCTCTCCCTTATTCCTTCCTTCCTTCCCTCCCCCTCCCTCTTTCTTTCTTCCTTCCTCCCTTTCTTTCGTTCTTTCTTGCAACCATCACCACATTTCCAGAACATTTTCATCACCCCCAAAAGAAATGTCACACCCATTAAGTAGTCATTCCCTCCCCTTGTGAGTTTATACTTTTTTTTCCTAATCCATTTACTGTCATTGTAGTGGAATTTCAGGAATCAGTGGTGATAAGCCCATGCGATCAATCCTCATGTTTAGCCAGAAATCTGCTTTTCCTTTCAAACCACAACAATTCTCGCTTTCATTAGGCAGATTCCTGAGCCAGGTGGTCTGAGAGGGCTTTCTGGAGGAGGGAAATTTGATCTGAGCCTTAAAGATACTTAGGATTCCAGTGGAAGTTAAGGAGATGAAGGTGGGAGAAGATGAGAAGGGAGAGTTAGGGAGAAGAAAGGGGGAAGGAGGGGAGAGGAAGGACTCTGGCTTCAAAACCAGAAAATTTTAATCAGATTAAAATCTGGTTCTTATCCCAAGTCTGTGGTTCTGCTTGAGTTTCACTGAAAAGCAGTCCTTTCCTCAGAACCCTAAGAAATGTGGCCTTGCCTTGAGTGCTGTGAGAAAGGAGTTCTGGAGTCTTTGCACCTCATTCTGCAGCCAGCCTGGGGCAGGGGCCAGGTCTAGAGAGATAGGGACAGCTTTCAACAACAAAGCTGGGTAGGCTAAATATCAAACTTCTCTTTTTGCAAGCTGGGTCACACTGAGCCGGCTTGTACTGCCTCTCGGTTTTCTCATCTGCAAAGTGGTTATCCTTATCTAGTAGCATTATTGGAGAGTTAAATAGTGCTGTTGGCAAAGTGTTTAGCCCAGTGCCTGGCCCAGAAGAGAATTTCAAAAATGGCAGTCTTCTTTTTCTTCTTTCTTTGAGATTCAAGGTAAACAATATATGTGGGGTCTCATTCAAGGCCATGGCTGTATGGTGAAGGAGCTTGAACGAAGCTGAAAACAATGGAGAATTATAGGAGGTTTGTGAGTGGAGGAGTGAGACATATATCTGTGCTTTGGAAAGATCACTTCTGGAAGAAGACAGTCTAAGCATAATGCAGGAGAGGGAGCCCCAGCTCTGCATCTAATTGACTCCATTTTCTGATATGTGCCTGACACATATGAATGGTCCTCATGGGTGTTTCGCTAGTGGACTATGAGCTATGTGAAAACGTAAGCCCTAATAGAGACAGGCACTCACAAACTTGCCTGTTTTAGACATAGACCTGATGGGAGTCGGGGGAGCTGATGTAGCCAGCCTGGGCTATCACCCGGGGGATGAGATGGGACTTTTGAGACGCTCTGGAGATCTGATCATGGCTGTTGCCCAGGGGCCCTCCAGGCACTGCCCCTCAGAGAGGTGGAATACCATGTGCCTCGTGCCTGAGAATAATTGTGAAATCATATGAACTCTCCTTAAGAAACTTTTTCCGTGAGGGATGATGAAACCTCATCCACACCCTACACTGGGTTCTGAGCTCTGGGCACAGGTGGAGCCAGAGGATCACTTGGAATGACTTTTCTGTCCACTAGAGGGAAACCCAGGCTAGAGAGACCGTGACGCCTGTGAGCAGGAGCCCTGAGGCAGCAGAAGGAGCTGCCAGCCCCAGGGCCTGAGTGACAGAGGCCCAATGCTGTGCTAGAGTCGCATGTATCAGCTCAGTGAGAACGGGTTGTTGCCTTTTCAGGAATTGTGGGAGCTGGTTGTTACATGTGGTCGTTAAAAATTAAATTATATAAATTTACATTTAAATAAACATTAAAAATAAAGATAGTAGAGACTCCAAACTCATCATTCCCCACTTGTTTTACTGTATTTTACTATTATCTATTGTATCTGTTATGGTGGAAGTATTATAGAATGGTGTGCTACTGTCCAACTCCAACTTTGATAGCTTGACGTTGGCCATGGTGGAGTATTTACTCCACTGAAGCCTGCAAATGCTATAAATCAGGGTGTTCCCACATCCCATTCCAGTTATTAAATATTGGCTTATTGTTAATATCTTATAGAAAAACCCAAATGAAGTCTGTGGACAACACAATATTTACCAGAACATCACTGCCTAGGCCTTTCCCACATCAAGTCTTATGCGGAGGAGATGGGCTTTTCCAGAGGTCTTGCCAGACACACACTCAGAGATGTCCCCATGCATCCAATTTCAGCAGGCAGAGGCTGTAGGAGGGTTCAGTCAGGGGAAAGGCAGGGGGCATTGTCATCTTGTTGCAGGAGCTTGGCCCAGAGGTCCTTGCCACAGTCTTAGGCTTTGTGCAATGTGCTCCTTCCATTTGAAATCTCTTTGTGCTTAAGTACTCAGGCGTGCCTTTCTGTGAGTTCTGAGATCATACAGCACTAGAAAGTTTTCCCGTATCAGAAGAGTTGCTTCCTGAGGGCCAGGGAAAGCTCCTATCTGGGTCAGTCTTCCCAGGCCTGGCTCCAGTCCCTGGGCCAAAACATTGAATCAGCTACACAGAACACTGTACTGGAACAAGCAAGACACTGGTGTCAGACAGATCTGGGCTCCTTCATCCCCTTACTGCACGATCTGAGAAAGGCACTTAACCAATCTGGTCTTCAGTTTCCTAACTTGTCAAATAGCGATACTCATCGTCCATGGCCGTTGTGAAGATTAAAGGAGATTATCCATACAGAGCTCTCAGCTGGGCTTTCCCATCACCTACAAGGGGTTCCGTGATGTAAAGCTACTATCGTTATCCTACTTGTGGAGGGGTGGGGTGGGTGCTGAATTCAAATTGGCTCTGAGTCCCGGACCACCCTGACACTCGGCGAGTCAAGGAAGGGGCGTCGGACGGGAAGGAGCAGGAGGCAACAAATCCGTGGTGGTACCGCTGGCAGACCTGCCGCGAGCACACAGCCAGGAAGTGAACCCTCCCCGACTCCAGGCTTGGGGCTTGTGGGGCGGAGGGCGGCAGCCGGACGTCTCAGGCCCGGGGGGTGTGCGCAGGAAGCGGTGGCTGGGGCTGTCCGGGAGCCTCAAAGCGGCGGAAGGGAGGGAGCAGCCGGCACCTGCATTGTGCAAGGCCCGCTCCCGCCGAGTCGCCACGGACTCCCTGGCGCGCGTTCTTGGCGTTCGCTGCTGGGGCGGGGCCCGCGGCATTCGGGCAGGTAGTTCTGGGCAGAGAAGACTCCATTTGCCCTCTTGCCTTCAGGCCTTCGCTCATTCACGTATTCCTTAGTTATCAAGCTTCCGCAGACACTGGTGCACGATCCCAAGGACCTTCACAGTTGGTGGCTCTGTGGTCAGATGGCTGGGTGGAACCTTGACTCTGCCACTCAGTAGCTGTGTACCTTGGGCAAATGACTTAACCTCTCTGGACCTCACCGGGTGCAACTTTGGGGTAAATGAGTAGACTAGCTCCACTACTTTGTGGGGTGTTGGGAGTAAATGAATTCCACGTGAAGCACTTGGAGCCATGGCTGCAAGCAGTCAGCATTAAGTGTAGGATCTTTTCAAAAAATAATTTTTATTATTGCAAAAGACCATTTCAAGAGTGGCATGGAGAATGCACTAGAGGGTCCCAAAGTTGCACACTGGAGGCCTGAAGAGTGGTTTTAAAGATTTTGAAAACTGATTGCCAACATTTGAATGTTGTGAAATTTCATCTAAATCTCAGATTTGGGCTTCATTTAAAAAAATTGATGGTCTGAGAAGCTTGTGTTTCATAACCTGCTATTGGGTATTGTGCTAGAGGCAGTCTCTTTATTTATAGCGTATTTTCCTACATCTTTTGCAAAGTGGTGTTAATTGTTGTACCAGAAAGAAACAAAAAAACAAAACTCAGGCAATTCTCCTGTTGCAAGGGTCTGCAAGGCAAATTTATTTTGAAAGGCAGATATTATGTTTAAGTTGTGGTTATTGATTGCCTTGGCTTTAAAATGTTGCCTTCTGGGACATCTCCTGAAAAAAATTTTTTTCTTAAATGTGTTAGGATGGGGCAGTTTATGCTATTTGCATCCCCTGAACCAAAGAAAAGATCTGAAGTCCTTTGAGTTTTCACAGCTGGACTAAAGGCCAGACGTTAGTGATTAGGTGGAAGGTGTGGAGGAGACCTTACCAGGAAATGGAGTGGAGGTGGAGAGAAGGAACAGACAGGTGTCAGGTATTTCGAAAGTAGAATTGACAGCATGTGGGGAATGGGGGAGAGAGAGGAAGATAGGTTGACTCTTGGGTTTCTGGCATGAGGGAATGGGTGGGAGGTATACCCATTCACTGACCTGAGGGTCCAGAAGAGGGGAATGAGTTTATTTTCAGCCATGTGGGGTCTGAGAGTCTGCGTCAGTCATGAGATCAGTGAGATATCTCAGATCTGGTGCTCAGGAAAGAGAGCTGGCACTAAGATGCATTGTTGGTGAGACAGGAGGCCCAGGGGTGTTTGGGAAGAACAGAAGGCCCAGGATGGATGGACCTTGAGGACCTGTTAACATTAAGGGTCTAAGGCATTGAAGGAATTGGAAGATATAACAGGAGGAGGAAAGGAGCCTGCAAGACTCTGTGGGGTCCGGAATCTCTTCCTTTTACATCCCCTTCCTCCCCAGGGAGACTTATCCTCCATCTGTAGCACTGGACCTCTCACCACTACCTCATCTCAGAGGTGGACTGAGGAATAGTTAAGGAGGAGGGGTTCTGACCAGAGCCTGATGTAGCCTGAAGGGTAAGAAGGCGGCAAGACTCCAGTCAAGTTCAGAACATCTAAGTGCCCTTCATTAGCTCCTTCTTGCCCCCCAGGGTCACTTGGTGGGCCTCTGGGACACTACTGAGAAGGGGAGCTCAGTGGAAGGGCCCAGCTGGGCCCCTCTGGCTGCAGAGTGAGCAAACAGGGCACCCAGGACATTCTCAGTTGTGGGGAAGTTGGGAGTCCAGAGGTACCTGGAGCTGCCACATGGTAGGATAACTACAGGTCAAGCGAGGGAACCCCACCCCTTGTGACCAAGAGGTATCTCGATTGTTATCCATAGAGGCCGGTGGTCTTGCTTGGGAGCCAGAGATCTGGGCAGGGCTGAGCTTTGAAACATGCATTAACTCTTACTATGTGCCAGACACCATCATGCATGTTTTATCCGACCTTCATAAAAACTCTACAGAGGAAATGCAATTTTCTCCATTCTATGGAAGAGGAAACTGGGGAGCAGAGAACATAAATAACATGTCAAAGATATGCAGCTGGTGAGAGGCAGAGTTGGGAGGAGAAGGCTGGAGCTCAGGCTCCATCCCTATGGTTTCTCTTGGGGTGGCCCCACTTCTGTGATGGCTTCTCAGTCTCCCTGAGACTTGGGCTCTACCTTGGGTGTCCTCCTAGGCTTCATCCTTGCCCTCACACTCAATCAAAAATTAATTACTGGACTTCCCTGGTGGCGCAGTGGTTAAGAATCCGCCTGCCACCATATGACCCAGCAATCCCACTACTGGGCATATACCCAGAGAACACCATCATTCAAAAAGACACATGCACTCCAATGTTCATTGCAGCACTATTTACAATAGCCAGGACATGGAAGCAACCTAAATATCCATCAACAGATGAATGGATACAGAAGATGTGATACATACATACAATGGAATATTACTCCGCTGTAGAAAGCAATGAAACTGGGACATTTTTAGAGATATGGATGGACCTAGAGACTGTCATACAGAGTGAAGTGAGTCAGAAAGAGAAAAACAAATATTGTATATTAACACATATACGTGGACTATAGAAAAATGGTACAAATCAACCAGTTTGCAAGGCAGAAATAGAGACAGAGATGTAGAGAACAAACATATGGACACCAAGTGGGGAAAGCGGGGAGGGTTGGGGGCGGAATGAATTGAGAGATTGGGATAACAAATTGTACACTCTAAATATATGCAGTTTATTGTAAAAAATAAAAAAAAAAATAAAAGAATCCGCCTGCCAATGCAGGGGACACGGGTTTGATCCCTGGTCTGGGAAGATTCCACCTGCAGTGGAGCAACTGAGCCTGTGCTCTAGAGTGTGAGAGCCACAACTACTAATCCCATGTGCCACAATTATGGAAGCTTGTGCAGCTAGAGCCCATGCTCTGCAACAAGAGAAGCCACCGCAATGAGAAGCCCGCGCACTGCATTGAAGAGTAGCCCACACTCGAGGCAACTAGAGAAAGCCTGCACGCAGCAACGAAGACCCAACGCAGCCAAAAAATAAATTAAAAATTAAATAAATAAATAAACCATTAAAAAAGTTATTTAAAGAAACTAAAAAAAGAATTATAATTACCTGTCAATCCTACCCCTCTACAGATCTTGCATATGTCCCCTTTCCTCCAGTCCTGGAGTCACTGCCCCAGTTTGGGCCTCGTGATCTCCTGCGTTGGCCTTTACATCAGCCTCGTCCTTAGTCTCCCCACCTTCCAGTTCTCCCACCTCCACCCCAGTCCCTCCTCCACATGAGCAGCCAGAGGTCTCTCCTACAACCCAAGTCTGGCCATGTCATTGTCCTTAATACCTGCCAACGATATCACGTTGCTCTCTGGATAAAGGGCAAGTCTCCAGCAGGTAACCAGGCCCCTGGGCTCGTGCTCCCTGCTCCCACCCCCGCCAGCCAAACAGGATCTGCTTCACCCTCTTCTGAACAGGACCTTTGCACCCGCTGCTGGCTTGGCCTACTGCAATCTCCCTCATCCATCTCTGCCAACTGAAGTCCTGGCCACCGTCTGAGGCCCAGCTTCAGGGAAGGCCCTTTTGTCCGAGCCAAGTACACCTTGGATCGAAGTTCTGGCCACCGTCAGAGGCCCAGCTGCAGGCAAGGCCCTTTTGCTAGAGCCAAGTACATCCTAGATCAAAGGTCTTGGTGTTTCTGACTCTATCTTGCCTACTGAGTAGCATAAGCTCCTGTGTGTCTCTCCCTTTGCACCCAGCACAGTACCTGACATACTGGGAATGTTCTGTAAGCATGAGCTGGGAATCCCTTAACCTCCATCCTCCAACCCCTCTATCCTGGCTCCGGCTGCAGGTTCAGTCCCTTGATGTGGCCTGGATTCACTCTAGCAACAGCAGCAGCTCCAGGTCTGGCTCCTGGCTCAGCCCCAACTCTGATTCTAGCTCTGACTTGCTTCAAGCTATAGCTCCAGCTCCTGGCCTTGCATCAGCTTTGGCTCAATATCCAGGACAAGTATAGGCTTAGCCTATAGCATTGGGGCCAGACACACAATCCATCCAACTGTTTCCCACCCTCCCAATCCCCAGCTCCACTTTCCTGAGCTGAGGTTTCCTGCCTCAGTACTCCCCAGTTAGAAGGAGGGAGAGAACATGGGAAGAGAGTAAACAGAGCCCTATACAGCCTGCTCACTTCCAGGATTACCCCTGCCCCTGAGCCACATTGCTGCAGCATCCCAGCCCAAGGTCAGGGCCCTGACCAGTGCTATGAGGACAAATAGTCCCAGGTTCAAAACAAGAGCCTGCCATTTACTGGCTGTGATCCTTGGGGCCCCAATTCTCTTCTCTACAAAATGGAACAACAGTGGGTGTGAGAATGGCAGGAGACAAGGCTGTGGAGTCCCTACAGGCGTGGTGAATAGATGTCAACAACCATGAAGGCCTTTCCTCATCACCCTTGGCCAGGTCCATTGGGTTGGTTCCTGCAGGTGCCCTTCACATTCCAGTGCCCATTGCATAAGGGCTCTTCTGCCACTATGACATTATTGGGCCTGGCACAGCCTTGTTTCTAGGCTTCTGGCTGGCACTGTTGTCCCTAGGGCATCTTGGGCTGTGGGGACAGAACCAAAGTACCTTACTGGAATACTGGAGCCCCTGCCCACAACTCCATGTCCCTGACATCAGGTACAAACACGAGTCCATAGAGTAACGGGGGAAAGGCCAGTCTTCCCTCTTTGTTGTGGGCTGAGTATATATATTTCGGTTGGGGAGGTAGGGTGACTCCTTCTCCCCTTTGATTGCCTCAGTGAGTCTCTGTCCCATCAAAGCTCAGAAGGCAAGGGTTCCTATGGATAAGGGAACTTGGGGACCCTGTGCCCCAAACCCAGGAACCACCATCAGTGGGGGTCTGGGTGTGATGTGAAGGTGTGTGTATGTGTAGGTATGGATGTATATGTAGCATGGTGTATGGTAGGAATAGGCATGTTAAAATATCATGTGTAGTGTGTATATGTCTGTAGGTGATGTGTGTGTGTCTATACATGATGGGGGGTAGTTGGAGGGCTGCGCCTATATGTAGCATGTGTGTGGTGTGTGTATGTGACTTTTGCGTATGGATAACTGTATATGTGGAGATAGATGTGGACCTGGGTATGTGGTCCAAGCAATGTGTGTATGTGGTGTGTCTGTATGTGATGTGGGGCAGGGAGAGAGTGTGAGCTGGAGAGCTCTGTTAGGCAGTGGGCAGTGGGGAGGTGTTGGCATATCTGAAATTCCCCTCTGAATTCCCTGAAATGACACAGGCCAAGGTCATTGTCCACGTGCTGAAAAAGCAGAAAAGGGCAGTAGGGGCCAAGTCAAGGGGGTTGGGTCTATTCTCCAGAGAGCCAGACGCTCCATGCCCAGCTGACTGCCCTGCCCTGTTGTCTGCAAACAGCCCGGGGATATAAATACAACCTTTGGAAGGCCTGGTGATGTGTCTGGGGAGGATGCTACAGCTGGTAGCTCATGTGAGCACTGCTCTGCCTTTGACCAGTGGTTGAGGCTGCTGAGGCCAGCCAATCCTAAATGGTTATCTCAGAACTGCAGCCCAGCTCCAGAGCTTGCAGATCCTCCCTGTTATGCAGCGTTAACCCAAGTGCAAGTCGGCATCCCTTGGAACTCCAGGCCAGAGGAGGAATGCTTAGGGACTTCTAAGGCCAAGCCATATTCAGGCTTGAATTTTAACTCAGGCTGGTTGCTCCCTGTCCCAGCTCTAGGTGTGCCTCTTTCCTCTGAATGGGTCATGTCTCCCCTCTCAGAATCACTCCTTAGATAATGTGATCCTGTATGTGTCTTCCCTCACTCCGTGCTGGAGACACCCTGAATAACGTGCATTTCCAACGATGTACTCTGCAGCCCACTGCCTGAGACATCCTCATCTGCCTGGCCAGCTCTGATTCATCCTCACAATGCAGGTTAAGCGTCAGCGCATCAGGATGTTTTCTGAAGCTGAAACTACTCGTGGTCCCCTAATATCCATTACCCTGCTTGTCCTCAGTCACAGAACACTGCTCTTTAGCTGGGCACAAAGTTGGCCTGGAGTAAAAGCTCTATTTCCCAGAATTCCTTGCAGCTAGGTGTGGCTCTGTGACTAAG
Source organism: Hippopotamus amphibius kiboko (assembly GCF_030028045.1). Classification (NCBI taxonomy): domain Eukaryota; kingdom Metazoa; phylum Chordata; class Mammalia; order Artiodactyla; family Hippopotamidae; genus Hippopotamus; species Hippopotamus amphibius. The sequence continues at coordinate 31,952,147 of NC_080186.1, forward strand.
TGCTACTCAACAGCTTGTGAGCAGAAGGATTTTGTGCAATCTCCAGGCACTGTTTTTAAAGGGAGAGTATGCGGCTTTCACACCTTCCTCCTTGGGACTGACTGGAATGCAGCCGTGATGACCAGAGCTTAAGCAGCCATCCTGGACAGTGAGATAGAAGCATTGTGTTAAGTATGGCAGAAGATGGTAGAGCAATAAAACAGAAAGCACAGGGTCTCTGACCGTCATGGATCCACCACACTAGCTCTGGACTAGTTATTTCCCAGACTTCTAACTGGTTGTAATGACTGTGATTTGGGGTTTTCTGTCACCTGCAGCCAAATCCAAGCCTAACTGATACATTTTCCTTGGAACAGCTGTCTCTCCTCTTGTCACCCCAGCTCTGTCTGCCAACACTCTCTATTCTAATTGCCTAGTTCTATTTGCTCATCAGACTGTGAGCTCACGAGGGCAGGGTCCATGTCATCTATCAAGCACAGTGTCTAATAAATCAAAAAAAGTTAGTTTTTATTAACAACCATGTGAAATACACATTCAGGCATCCAGATTTGGGTAGAGCTGTGATTGAGGAGTTATTTGTATATTAGTATAGAATATAATATAGGCTATTAGTATAAATACAGTCACTGAAGTGGTGGGAGAGTCTGGGGTAAAGAGAAAAGAGGGTTAAAGGAAGAGGTCCTTTAAGCTCATGTTGAGGGGGAAACGCCCTAGAATGAGGCTGAGAAAAAAGCCTAAGAGCTGGCAAGGATCTAGCAAAGGGCTGCAGAGCCGGTGACCTCTGAGACCATATGTAATTCCAAGGTTTCCTCCAGCAGCTCACAGTAGCCTGGCATAGGAGCAGAGAAAGGAATCAGTTGGGTTTGACCCAGGATGAGAACAGGGGAAGGTGTCCTCCAGAGAGATGCCAGCCCTGTGGAGGAAAGACAAAGTACAACTAGGAAGGGCTGCTAGGTTGGGAGAGGATGGGGGTGTGTTGAGGGATGGGAAGTCCTGATGGGGTTGAAAAATAGGTGGCGTGGATGTGCAGACATGAGAGAGTTGAAGAGAATTTGACATTTTTTCAGGGTGTAAGCAGGCCACACCATGCCTAGGATAAATACAAGGTCACCACATGGTGGGTTTTTGTTTTTTTTTCCCCAGTTCTGCAGGACCCCAGCCCCACTCAAAGTCCTCCTAGGAGCTCTGGGAATCCCAGGGGCTTCTCACACAAGACTGGAGATTTCACTCATGAGACTCCCTGCTCATTTCCCCTTTCTGCTCAGGGTCTCAGTGGAACCATTGACTCTTGTCAATGTTGATGGCCAATGAAAGCACTGCTGCTGGGGAAGCCCAAAGAGGGGCTGATGGGACTGCTGGTGTCCACCTGGCTCTGCACTGAGGCCACCCCTGCCCAAAGTTAAGGGGCCTAGTGCTGAAAGAAGCAGGGGTCAAGGGCTCAGCGTTCTAGAGTCCAGGACATCTGAGTTTCCATCCTGGCTCTGCCAGTAGCTCTGTAACCTTGAGCATGCTAATTAACTTCTCTGCACTTATCTGCAGAGGAGAGGATATTAAAGAACCTACTTCATGGGGATGTGGTGAAGTTAAAAGAGAAATTCACCGAAACCACTTAGTACAGTGCCTGGCATAAAGTGAGTGGTTAATAAATGTTGGTGATTATGATTTTTGTTATTTCAGTCCCTCTTGCATTCATTAACTCATTTAACAGAAAGCTCTCGGCATTTTCCTACATGTGCTCTGTGCTTCAGCCAAAATGGATTTCCTGACATTTCCCAGCATTTAGCATCTCGCCTCACCCCTCTGTGGCTTCGTATGTGCTGTTTGCTCTGTCTAGATTGTCCTTCACTCCTCATCTGCCTGGCAAACTTGCCCTTTGAGCCTCAGCTAATGCCTGGTATCCTCAAGGGACTCTCCAGACTGGATCAGATACTTCCTATGAGCTTTCACATGACCGGGGCCATCTCATTGCACAACTCCGGGGGGACCAGTCATAATAGACCCCCAGAGTTGTGTGATATGGCAACCACGCCCATATCTCTCCTCTGTTTCCCTCTACCATATTTCTTAAAATCAGATCCTAACTGTAATGATTTATTTACCTGTCCCTCTAAACTCTGAACTCCTTGAGGACTCTGCTTGACACAGAGTCAGGGCTCAGTGAATGCTCATCTGAATGAAGGGATCTTGGTCTTGTCCCTGTATCCTGGGGCTCCTGAAGGCTGGGAAGACAGAATGATCAAACAGGAAACATGTTAAGAACTGAGCATGCCCAGGAGGTTCACAGTCCTGTGTGTTTTAGAGTGAGGCTTTTCTAGGACAGAGCTGTAAGGGAGGATGCCATGGTCACAGTGGGGGACTGGAGCTGAGATGTAAAGAACGAGTATGTACTTGGAAAACCCAATGCCCCACACTTCTGGATTGCTCTGCTCTGGGGCAGGAAGAATTCAAGCCCTCCATCCTCCATGATTTTCATCTGGTCCAAAGTAAAGGAAGTAATCATTTCAAAGATCTTACAAGGACATTATATGCCCAAGAGGGACTATCATAGGTTGATGCTCTTTGCAGGCCTGTTTTTAATGCATGGTAGGCTGAGGCATAGCCTGAAATGAGAGGATGTGCTCAGAGGATCTGCCGTTGCTCTAAAAGATAATTCAAGTTATCCCTCCTATGGGCAGGCACTGGATTATAGGCTCTTAAGAAAGTGTTTTCTGGGGCTTCCTAGGTGGAGCAGTGGTTGAGAATCCACCTGCCAACACAGGGGACACGGGTTCGATCCCTGCTCCAGGAAGATCCCATTTAAAAAAAAAAAAAGAAAGTGTTTTCCTTCCTCCATATGGATTTAGACTATATTGTTGCTGAGAATAAACACATATTTTATAGGGGTATGTGTGTATGTGTGTATTTGATCTGCATTTAACCATCCCACCCCAACCCCGCCATCCTCACTCACCCCAAAAGGCCAAATCTGAACAATGAGGAGGAGGCATAGCTCATTACTCCTCATTGGTGGAAAGACTTTAAAGGGACAGAACACTGAGAATCAAAATTGCCAAGCCCACCCTAGGCTGTGTGGTGAAGGCTATTTCCTGTACCTTTCCATACTCTTGCTGTGAAATTCTTCTAGACTGAATAATTCAGACTTTGGGAAGTATTCTGCTAAGTATTTCTTATCCTGTTGATGTGATCCCATGTGCCTTAGCGGGTGAGGTTTCCTGCACAGAGCGTGATGGAGATTTTGCCCAGTGGAGAACTGAAAAGGTGGTCTTTTTCTGTGGGTGTGAGGGAAGGAAGATCTGAGACAGGAGAATAAAGTTAGGAACTGAGTGTACTATGAAGGGACATCCTTTTAACAAGTTTTGGTTGTTTTTTTTCCCCCTCAGGCAGTCATGTACAATTTTAAATGATTTCTCCTAGTTTTATTTCCCTATAGGAATTCCTGCTCCTTCAGTGAATTCTGTCACCTGCACGTGGGCCTTTCATCATGGCAGCATCGTGGGGTGAGCATGTCCAGCAGTGGGGTTGGGTACGAGTCCTGCTGGACAAAAGGCTCCAGGGCAGGTGGAGGAGGAAGGGGAGTAAAATGTAGAGTGATCCATTGTAAGGGAGAAGGCAGTCATGGTAAGGGGATGGGCTTGAGCCAAAGCTTTGGTAAGCCCTGGAAATTACCTCTTCTGGGGTCTGAGAGCTTCAAGCCCAACTCCAAGCTGCAACAGAGGGTGGGGTGATGTCTCCTGGAAAGGAAAGGGAAGGTGGGGGTCGGGGGAGCCCCTTGCTCTGTCTCAGCCCATGGTTGCTATGAGCTGCACCTGTGCTTCCTCACTGCTCTCTGCTCTGTGGGAAGGTCCTTGATAACAAGCAGAACAGATCCTGCCCACCTGAGGACCCCTCCATATACCACCTGCCCTACCCTTCACTTCTCATTCTTCCTGGCGAACAGGGAAGTCCTTGGCAGCTCGAGGAAGTCTACTACCACCTTCACTTTGGCCTTCTCCTCTAGAAGGAATTAAAGCTGAAAGTCTCCAGAAAGAGAAATGGGGTGAAATGAGAAGCTCAAGAATTTTCTGCTCTCCCTTCTGCGACCCCTGCCTCCTAATGTAAGCTCAGAGCCTGGAATTCAGAGGACAGAGATGGCAGCTTACCACCTAGGGTTTAGAACTCAGCCCAGTCCAACCCCAAAGTATAACTCAGAGCCTGGAACCCAAAGCCCAAACAAGCCCAAGCCCTGGTCCAAAATCCAGCCCAGAACCCAGATCACAGAGCCCAGAGCACAGCTCAGTCCTAGCCCAAAGACCAGCCAGAGCCAAAAATCAAAGCTCAGAACACAGAGCTGGGCCCTCAGCCTATAACCTGGTCACAGCCTAGAACCTAGAGCCAGAGGCCCCAAAGCTCAGAAGCCAGAATTCAGAGCAAAGCTAAGCCCAAAGTCTAGAGCCCAGAGCAGCCTAGCGTCCAGCTCAGAACCTACCCAAAAGCCTAGAATCCAGCATAGACTCATCTTAGCTCCAGAGCAGCCTAGAATCCAGCTCAGAACCTACCCAAAAGCCTAGAATCCGGCACAGACTCATCTTAGCTCCAGAGCTCAGATGTCCAGCCTACTAGTTAGGGTGGCCCAGAACCCCACACTCAGCCCAGAGCCTAGCAAATCCTTGATACTCCTCCTAGAGGCAGCCCCAAAGGCAGAGATCAAGACTGCAAGCTGAGGAACTTCCCTAGTAGCACAGCGGATAAGAATCCGCCTGCTAATGTAGGGGACACGAGTGCGATCCCTGGTCCAGGAAGATCCCACATGCTGTGGAGCAACTAAGCCTGTGTGCCACAACTACTGAGCCTGTGCTCTAGAGCTTGTGAGCCACAACTACTGAGCCCAAAAGCCACAACTACTGAAGCCTGGGTACCTAGAGCCTGTGCTCCGCAACAAGAGAAGACACAGCAATGAGAAGCCTGCGCACCACATTGAAGAGCAGCCCCCGCTCTCCGCAACTAGAGAAAGCCCACTCGCAGCAACGAAGACCCAACACAGCCAATAAAACGAACAGACAAACAAACAAACAAACAGCGTTGAATTCTGGAATAAATAGGGTTCTGGAATAAATAGGGTTGAGTTCTGGAATTCCTCCTCCCTAGACTTGCAGGGAGGAGGAATTCCAGAACTCAACTCTATTCCTGGCAGAAGGGAACAAGGAGCTGGTGTCTGTGTGTGTGGCACGGGAATGTTCTGTGGTACTCCCAGCCCTGGTCTGGAGGGTCCGACTTGGGGGACTCAGATACCAGGGGGCTTTCTCTGCAAGAGCTGGCCCTCAGAATGCCAAAAGAATGGGAAAGAGAGTCCCACTGCTACCGACTTGCTCTGTGATCTTGAGAAAGCTCCTTCCTTTCTCTGCTCTCACTCCTACCAGAAAGGAAATTAGGAAGTGCTTTATGTAGACCCAGAGGCCCAGAAACATGGAGGAAGGGGTTCTTAGAGCCCCTTCACTCATTTAGTCTTTCATTTATCAAACATTTATTGAACACATAAAACAGGTAGACCTTAAAAAGGGGGATGAAAAGATCATATTTGTTTTTAAAAATTCATCTGTTGGGGAATTTCCTGGCGGTCCAGTGGTTAGGGTCCCACGCTTTCACTGCTGAGGGCCTGGGTTCAATCCCTGATCGGGGAACTAAGATTCCACAGGCCACGTGGTGAGGCCAAATTAAAAAAAAAAAAAAGTTCATCTGTTGTTGGAGATAGGATCAGAGGGGACCAGTTAGGGCACTGCTGCAACAGTCCAGGAGAGATGAGATGAGGGTTTGAAGATGGCCAGTCAGTGTCATCTTTATAACGTACAGATGTGGTCATTTTACTCCTCTGCATTTAATCCTTTTAACGGCTCCCTAGTGTCTTCAGGATGAGGATACAAGGCCTCCTTCCATCTTCTCAGCCTCAGGGCTCACCAGTTCCTCAGCTAGCAAATGCCCAGCCAGCCCAAGCTGCTCAGGGTCTCTGTACCCACCATCCTCCACCGCACTTCCATGTCTGTGGTGTTCCCTTTGCCTGGCATGCCCTTCCCTGTCTCAGGAACTCATACTCATCCTTCAGGGTTTGGCTGCATCACCACCTCCTGTGTGAAGGCTTCCCAGACTTCCACCCCTTGAACAGAAGCTGGTGTTTTCTTCTTCTTTTTTTTCTTTCTTTTTAGTTTGGATATCATTAGTTTACTATAAAAGAGAAACATGGAAATTATTTCCATGATGAAAGATTTCAGAACTTCAGTGGAATGGGCAGTTTCACATAATGCCATTTCAACTGTGACATTTCAGTCAACATATAATAAGAGTGGGGTTTTTTGGTTGGCTTTTTGTTGTTTTTGTTGCTGTTTTTGGCCACATTGTGCACCATGTGGGATCTTAGTTCCCTGACCAGGGATTGAAAGCTTGCCCCTATAGTGGAAGTGCAGAGTCTTAACCACTGGACTGCCAGGAAAGTCCCCAGAATCTGGGGTTTTCAAATGTGTACTCAGACAGATTAGACCTTTGCCACATCATTCCATAACTTCGTCTGCTTCCATTTGTCTCCAGGATTTGATGTCACTTTTTCAAAGGATAAGATTATCCATGCTTTACTCACCTCGGTGCTGTTGGGTGGGATAGTCCTTGTGAACGTGCTGACAAGGCCACCTTTATAGCTCCTCCCCCAAGTATCCTTTTCTTTTTCTTTCTTTTTCTTTTTTTTTTGATTTAAGGCCCTCAACTGTTAAGTTTTAAACCCAGATCATAAAGTGTTTTCCCATTGTCTATCAATCAAAGACATACTGCTGGACTTCCTAGGTGGCACAGTGGTTAAAAATCCGCCTGCTAATGCAGGGGACACGGGTTTGAGCCCTGTTCCAGGAAGATCCCACATGCTGCAGAGCAACAAAGCCAGTGTGCCACAACTATTGAGCCTGTGCTTTAGAGCCTGTGAGCCACAACTATTGAGCCCATGTGCTGCAACTACTGAAGCCCACGCGCTTAGAGCCCATGCTCTGCAACAAGAGAAGCCACGGCAATGAGGAGCCCGCGCACCACAATGAAGAGTAGCCCCCACTCACCGCAACTAAAGAAGCTCGCACACAGCAAAAAAGACCTAACACAGCCAATAAAATAAATAAATAAATTTATTAAAAAAAAAAATCCACCTGCTAATGCAGGGTACACAGGTTGGAGCCCTGTTCTGGGAAGATCCCACATGCCGTGGAGCAACTAAGCCCGTGCACCGCAACTATTGAGCCTGTGCTCTAGAGCCCATGAGCCACAACTATCGAGCCTGTGTGCCACAACTATTGAAGCCCATGTGCCTAGAGCCCATGCTCCGCAACAAGAGAAGCCACTATAATGAGGAGCCCGCACACCACAATGAAGAGTAGCCCCGACTTGTAGCAACTAGAGAAAGCCCGTGTGCAGCAATGAAGACCCAATGCAGCCAATAAAATAAATAAATTTATACAAAAAAAGACATCCTGCCAATCAGAGGGATCAAAGGAAAGAAATTAACATCTGTTGAGAGCCAACTGTAAGGTCTGTTTTGTACGCATACATTGTCTTACCTGATCCCGTAAAACTATGATCAGATAAATTACAGATTAGATAAATGAGGCTTAGAGAACTGAACTGACCTACCCAAAGTCACAGAGCTGGCTAGAGACAGAACTAGATTCAAACCCTGATGAGCCTGACTCCAGGACAAACTCTCTAAGGGCCCCAGCTATGCTTATCTCTTGCTCCTAATAACCATAGGATCACAAGGTTATCACTGTATCTGAAGGTAGCCACCAAAAGCCAGAGTTCTCTGCATGCCACAGTGGAAGTGGAAGCAGCCATTGCACAGTGTTGGGCTGTCCAGATGCTTTTTTGTGCAGATAGGTAAAAGGAGACCCAGATGGGAGGTGGGACCTCAGGGCTTCCCAAGGCAGATTCTGCTTCTGCCATGTTGGCCTAAGTCCAACAAGTCACTTACTCAAAGAGTCTTCCAGCTCTGTGAGGGTCAAAGTCAGCAGATCAAGGCACAGCTGCCAAGCAGGAATATGAAATGAACATAAAGAGAAGGAGGGCAGAGGCCTGGCCAGGCAGTAAGAGAGCGGTATCACTCAGGCTTCAGTCCCCACCCCTTCTTCTGAGGCCAGGTTCTGGGCTCCTGGCCAGAGAGCATCTCACCTGATCTTGCACCCCAGAGGCTACCTGATAGGTTGGTCCAACCACTGAGGCTCCCTCAGAACTGTGCCATGGCCTCAGATGGCATGGCTTTCTGAGCCAAGGCTGACCTACACAGCTTCTTCCACTCCATCATTCTTACGTCACCTTGGTGGTCAGAGTCTTCCTTGGAAGTAGGGCCATCTCTTCTGGAGGGGAGCTTGAACTTGGGGGAGCTGAGGATGAGAAAATGCAGAGGCACTTGGTAGGGAAGGGGGCACCAGGTGTCCCAAAGAATCTCTGGGCACTCTCCATGTCCCTCGGCCCCAACTGAGGCTGAGAAGTTAGACCCATCACCCAGGCCAGTCCTGAAGCCCAGGATAGGAGGCTTCCCTGGGGAGTGATCAGCCTTGAGTTGGTGGATCAGCCTTGAGGCCTCTCCTGTCCCTCAATTGCCCAACCAACGTCCAGGCAGGAACTGGTAGCCTCAGATGACTTCAAGGGCCCTCAGCTACTTCCTCCCCAAAGAGCCTCTCTTGGGACCCTCAAGAATCCCTCCTTCCTACTTTCTGCCCTACCATCTCCCTCCAGAGCAAACAAAAGGGCTGGGTGGGGAATAGCCTCCAGCAATAGTCCCAATGTTGCCCAGCCCTAAGCTCTTCAACCTGGCCATTCCCTAGCCTCAGACCTCAGACCACCACCACCCAGGGTGTCAACTTACTAGTGGCTCTTGAGATAAGTGTGTTTGAAGGCATGGGCTGGGCTCCTTTTCTCAGAAGTTAGGGTGGTGGATCTGCCAATTAGGGACTAACGAGATCTTACTGTTGGATAACAGACTGCAACCTATCCCACTTGACAGCACTGGCATCTGCCAACACCTTCACTTAGCAACAGTCTCCTAGCACCAACACCCCAACAGCTCTACCTGGTAATTCTGCCCTGGCAGCATCCCACTGGGCTAGAAATACCATCTTGAATCACCAGATAGAAATCTAGCCCCTAGCCATCTGCATCAAATTTTCTCCCCTCTGACTTAAGTGGCCTTCCTTGGTGTGGTTTCACCCAGGATACTACTAATGATGTTGATGGTGGTGATGATGTGGATGATGATAAATCTTTTTAAGTGCTTACTACAGGGGCTTCCTTGGTGGTGTAGCAGCTAAGATTCTGAGCTCCCAATGCAGGGGGCCCAGGTTCCATCCCGGGTCAGGGAACTAGCTTCCACATGCATGCTGCAATGAAGAGTTTGCATGCCACAACTAGGGAGCTGGCAAGCTGCAACTATGACCTGGAGCAACCAAATAAATATTTTTCTTTTAAAAAGTGCTTACTGTAGGCCAAGCCCTATTCTAATGACCTCATTTAATCCTCATGACAACACTGTGAGATACACAGAATTGTTATTTTTTTAATTAATTAATTAATTAATTTATTTATTTAATTGGCTGTATTGGGTCTTTTTTGTTGTGCACGGGCTTTCTTTAGTTGAGGTGAGTGGGGGCTACTCTTTGTTGTGGTGCGCGGGCTCCTCATTGCCGTGGCTTCTCTTGTTGTGGAGCACAGGCTCTAGGTGCATGGGCTTCACTAGTTGCAGCACATGGGTTCAATAGTTGTGGCTCATGGGCTCTAAAGCGCAGGCTCAATAATTGTGGCGCACAGGCTTAGTTTCTCTGCAGCATGTGGGATCTTCCTGGAACAGGGATCGAACCCGTGTCCCCTGCATTGGCAGGCAGATTCTTAACCACTGTGCCACCTAGGGAGCCCAAAACACAGACTTATTATCTCCATTTGACAGGTGAGGAAAGTGAGGCCCAAGAGATTTTGTAATTTGCCCAAGAGTAAACTGTATGGTAGAGACAGGCTATGAAGCCAGGTGACCTGTCCTTGGAATCTTTGCACTTAACTCCATTGCTCTGTCTTCCAAGAAGCTCAGGGGACCCAGTGGCCTTCCCCAAAGGCCCTCAGGGGAGTACACAAAGTTATGAAGAAGCCCACCAGGCTGGGCATGGTGCCCTGTGAGGCCACCGACAGGTGGAGAGCAACAAGGGGAGCTCTGAAATGTATTTGCCCTCGGCTGTGAAGCTGGGCTAGATCCAGAAAGGGTCAAGGTTGGCCGCAAGGATAGCACCACTACAGAGTGGGGAGCAGCCTTTCTGCTCCTCAGGGAGAAGCCCTTGTCCTCACTGCTATCCTAGATGAAAAGAATGTTGCTGTGAAGAATGGGCCCAGGTCTCCCCTCCAGGCTCCTGAGGCTAATGGAGCTTGATAAGGTTGCCCTCTGCCGACCTTGGACTGAAGCCTCAGCAAAGCCCCTTGGGTCCCAGGCCTGGTGGTGTTGGGGGAAGGAGCAACAGTACCCCAGAAGGCCATGGAGACATGTGGTCAGGACTGTGTGTAGCCAGAGGACGACATCTCTAAGTGATAAGTTTACATCCAAGCTCACGGTCAGAAAAAGGGACCTGACTCTGGGTGTATAAAACTGGTCCCTGCTTTCCCTCTCTTAGCCTCAGGTTCATCATCTATAAAGTAGGGATAATAAAAACTACCCTCCCCAGTTATGTTGTGAGTAAATGAGATGGTATATACCTAAAACACTTAGTACAGTGCTTACCCAGCAATAATTGGGAGCTGTTGTATTAGCAGGGCCCTGATTCGGTCAATGGTGAATGCGTCTCTAGAGGTGTGTTATGGGGCTCTGTCTTGACCAACTGGCTGGATGGTGTAGTTGAAGTCGCAAGGAGCAGCCTGGATCTAAACTTAGAGAAGGAGAGAAAAGAGGGGGCAATAGAACCAGCATTCAAAACAATTTCGACCGGCTGGAATAAGCAAAATGGTATTGCTGTTCTGTGAACTTCAAGAAGGGGGAGACACTACACAAAGCAGAGGATGGGGGAGAGACCTGACTTGACCCCAGCTCCAGTGAAAAGGATCTGAATGGTTTAGTTGAGCACAACCTGATGGGAACTAATCATGGGAGAGAAAGGCTCCGAAGCCCGGCAGTCTTAGGCTGCATTAACAATGTGTCATGTCCAGACTGGGGGAAATAATAGGCCCATTGTGCGGGCTTGATCAGGCCATATCTGGAATCTTATACTGCTACACTGGCAGGCTGGAATTGGGCCAGGAGGGGGGACCAGCCCAGCCTCTGCTCCCAGGCACTTGTGCTCAGCACTTCCCCTGCATTTTCTTGTTTCATACCCAAATCAGCCCTATCAGGTAGTCCCTTAATATCTCCACCTTATACACAGGGAGGTTACCTGATTTGCTTAGGATCGACCACACAGCTAGTAAAAGGAGGAGCCTGGGGCTTTTCTGAATGGGCTTCCCCTTGTGCTTGTACCTGAGGGAGACTGAGCAGACATCACTGAACACATATTTATTAAGCTCCTACTACGAGTCAGGCCCCAGGCTAGTCGGTGGGGATATGGCAGTGGAAAAGAGGTGGTACCTATCTTCCCGGAGCTTACCATTTGGCGGGGGGTCTAAATCACTTGTTACGCGGTGTGATCCCATAGCACTGAGGGTGTTAGGCTGGAAGGGATCATAAAGTCACCTCAGCTGACTCAAGCCCAGAGAGGGCAACAGAGAGAACAGTGTCACACAGCTCATGGCAGAGCCATAGGGGCCAGTCCAGGCCCTTCTCACAGTATTCAGCTGCCTCACCTTGGCTCTCTTAGGCTCAGCAGTGGCCAAGATCTGTGTGCCAAGATGGGGATCTGCTAGGGCAGATGAGAAAGCTTGGTGTGGCCATCCTGGGGCAGCCAGACCTCATCTCTCCTGCTGGCAATCAGATTGAATGAAAATAACAAGGAAACTGACACCGAGCAACACAGGCACAGGAGTGAGTAGCCTTTGAGCATCCCAGCAAACACTTCACTAGCCAGTGCCAACTGGCCCCCTCCCAGACTCTTGAGTGTCTGGGAAGCCAGGGGTAATGGTGACATAAGGGACCCAGAGGTGGTAGAAGACTGTTTCCTGGGATCTGCATCTGGCCTCTCACCCTCTTTCAAGGATGAGATTATTCAGCACTCTCTTTCAAACCTTTCCCTGATTGTTTCAACCCAGGGCTTTGTATCTCCCAGGGCTTCTTTTCGGTCATGCCATGCAACTTCTGGGATCCCAGTTCCTTGACCAGGAATCCAGGGATTGAACTCAGGCCCTTGGCAGTGAAGGTGCAGTTCCAACCACTGGACTGCCAGGGAATTCCCTCTTCAGGGCTTCTTGTTGGGGAGGCAGGTTTAGCCTTCTCGTAATTTTTGCTGAGAGGGATAGCTAGGGGCTGTGAAAAGGGAAGGATTTGAAATGGGGCAAAACCTTCCAGTCCTGGCTCTACCACATAACAGCTGTTTCATTTCTCTGAGTTTCCCTTCCCTCAGCGGTAAAATGGGGATAGTAATAGTACCACCCTCACATGGTGGTTGGGAGGGCTGAATGAGATCATGTTAAGCGTAGAGGCAGCTCTCCATAAAATGCCGTTGTTATGGTCATTGTGTGCTAATGGCTGCGGTCCTGACTCCTCTCCACCACTTGGGAGCTTCCTGCCTGCACCGCATGGTGAGGGCCCCAAAGATGCCAATGTCGGGAAGACGAAATGGTCCGTCTTGGGGGAGGAGAGAGAGGCGTCGGTCAGGAAAGTGCCAGCTCTACATCCTTCAGGTTTGGAGCAGAGGGAGACTCGACCTGACTCCAGATGTTAAAGGGGGCGGTGGGCTTCCGAGCTCCTACCTTTCCTAGGCCTGGCGGTCAGAAGTTATGGGGTGCAGATCTCACTCAGGGAGAACTTACTCTTGGGGACCTCAGGCAGGTCACTTCTAGCTTTGGGCCTCAGTTTCCTCGTGTGGGTCAGGTAGGTCTCCTGGCTTTACAACCATGGGGTTGCGAGGAGCACAGCCGGCGCAGCCGGATGCGGGTTCCGGGCTGGAGAACGTGGCTCGTAGTACAAGCTGTGGAGCTGCTTTGGCCTGCCGGAGCACCGGCGGGCTCCAGGATTGGCTGGCGGCGGGGTAGCAGCGCTCCAGGATTGGCTGCATTAGAGAGGGCCGGGCCCAACCTTTAAGAAGCGCGGGGGGCGTGCAGTGAGCGAGTCGGCAGCGGCCGTAGCGGCAGCGGCAGCGGCTTACAACTACCACGCGCCCGGGAGCAGCGGAGGCCCGCGGAGCAGAGGAACATCGCGCAGCAGGAGCAGCCCGGCCTCCCAGTCCCGGGCGGCGTGGCCCGCCGGTCATGGCCAAAGGAGAGGGCGCCGAGAGCGGCTCCGCGGCAGGGCTGCTGCCCACCGGCATCCTCCAAGCCGGTGAACGCCCGGTCCAGGTGAAGGTGAGGGCCCGGCACCCCGGGTGGAGGGTCAGGGGTGGGGGGCAGGCTGAGATGAGGGCGTCGCGGGATAAGCCTGATTCTGGGACACCTTGGGCTAAGTAGGGAACGGGAGGACCCAGAGGCAGGAGAGGGCCCTGGGGTGCCCTGGAGGCAGGGAGTGATGGAGAAGGTTTGTAGGCGCCGGACCCCCTTTGCCCAGCCCCACTCTGGGCGTCCCTGAGGAACGGCCCACCCGCAGCTCCAACGTGGTGCCCGGCTCCGCTCTGTGCCTAGCCGGTTTCCGTTCCTCTGTGACCAGCCGCTTAAGTTTGCTGCCCTAGACGGCAGAGAAACCCCAGAAATCTAGGAAACCCATCTTGGTCCCCCATCTCTCACCCGCCTACTCCCCACCCCCACATCCTACGCTTGCTTCTCAACTCTGCTGTGAGGGCTGCTCAAGTTCATTCATAAGAACAAGGGCTGTGCTCTTAAAGGAGCCGCTTTCCTACGGCGGTGTGAGTGTAACGCGGAGCTTTGCGTGTCTTGACCTTCGGCCCCATACCCAGCTCTCCGGACGTAATGAAGGACCCAATGACATCAGGCGGCCCCAGGGAGGGATCCCTGGCAAAAGATACCTTCTGGGAGGTGACTGCCTTTTGGTTTTAATTTTATTAACCCATCTTTGGAAGGAGCCTAGGTAAGCAATTATGCTGCTCCCAGGTATGAGTAATCTACCTTCTCTGGGCAACGTTAACCTCCCTAGTGCCCCACCCAGAGAAGGCCCAGCCCTGCACCTAAAGGCCCTTCCTCCCCTCTCCAAGATCCCCTGGGAACTGGGGGAGGGGGAGAGGGAGAAGGAGGGTAGGACAGCTCCTGGGTTTGCCTAGAAGGTCTAGCTGCCTCCAGGGGCCAGGGAGGCTCTGGGACAAATGGAGGGAAGAGCTGTGCCTACAGCCAGCTGGGCTGGGCCCTTACAGATCTCAAGAGCCCTCACCCACCAGGCAGGTGGGTTCTAGCCTCTGAACCAGGGCGGAAGCCGGGGCTGGGCTCAGGCAGCTCTTGGCAGCAAGAGGATTTTCAAGTTGTGGCAGTTGGTACCAGGTGGGGACAGGCCCACTGCTGGAGCATGCTCCCCCTCCAACTTGGAAAGAAACATAACAGGCGTGGGGGGGGGGTAGTCTTGAAAGGATGATGAGCTGATAAAGATCTGCAGTTGGGATGGGGTGGCTTAGGGGCTACTTCCTCAGTGTGGATTCCCCTTTCCCAGATTTTTAAGAACAGAGAATACCTTTCTTTTTTTGTGGGAAGTGAGATCTCCCTGGGTGGGAACAGGGCAAAGCAGACTTGTTCCTCCTGGCAGAGTTTGCTGGAGGGATGGTCCTGCCTCTGGAAACTTCTAAGATGGAGGCCAGGATCATGGATCTCTTTTCATTCTTTCCTCTTCTTCCCAGAAGGAACCAAAGAAGAAAAAACAGTTGTCCATTTGCAACAAACTTTGCTATGCAGTTGGGGGGGCCCCCTACCAGGTGACGGGATGTGCCCTGGGGTTCTTCCTGCAGATCTACCTGTTGGATGTAGCTCAGGTGAGTGAGCTGAACCCTTTAAGGCTGAACCATCACCCCAAGGTGGGAGAGACTATGGACTCCAGGGTAGGGTCATTTTCCCCAACTGTGAAATGGGACTGGGAATCCCTACTCTACTGCCTCTCAGAGTCACAGTGGGTGAGAAATAAGAAAGCTTTGGAGAGTATCCAGAAAGGGAGTCTCTCTGCCCCAGGAGTGTTAGCTGGCAAGGTCAGGCAACTCCTCCTTGCCTGGCAAGAGCAAGAGAGGCTGGAGGGGTAGGCGGTGGTGTGAGAGAATGGAGCCCACTGTGATGTTCTTAGAAGAGACTGGCACACCATGTCCCCGGCTGGACAGCAGTCAGCTGGCTTGGCTTAGGAGTTGGTGGATGTTGCCATGCCTGTGGATGAGGTGCATCCCACCTTCACCTGAGGAGCAGAGGCATGTCAGTGGGCAGAGAGGCCCTCAAGTGCTGGGTACCCTAGTACACAGGGTCTTTGACTGGGAGAGGTACTTAGGGTGATGCAGGGCTCCTTGGCCAGCAGCCCGGCATCCTGAGAATTCACCTTGTCTGGTGCGAGAGTGGGAGGCCCAACAGTCATGGCTCTCAGGGTTCACACACTGGCTGTCTTTTGTGTATAACATCTGACTTTGCAAGCAAGGCATCTTAGTTGTATTCACTTATAGATAGGGAACACTGAGCCCCAGAAAGGACAAATGACTTCATTTAAGCAGCTAGTTTTTGAGCAACTCCCATGGGCTGGGCCCTAAGTAGGGTGCCAATATGGGGAACCTGCTATCAAAGTGTAAAAAGTTCAAAGTTAGAAAAGTCAGTCTGGGGAAGCTGCAGTGTGGGAGAGGGCTCTCCAGCTTCCTGGAGTGATAGTAATAGAGCCTAGATGGATGAGGAAGTGTCCAGGGAAACTATTTAGGCCTAGAAGTTTTGCAGGGAGGGGGATAGCTTGAATGGGTAGTGATAGTGACAGCCTACTTTTTCAACATTTTTTCTGTTGATTCCTTTTTCCACATCCAAGATAGAACTTGAATCTATGAGATAGGGATCATAACCCCATTATACAGATGGGGAAACTGAGGGCCACTGCAGTGACCCAGCAAATACTATTTCTGATATCAGGTGGTTGGGGGCATGGGGGTGTGAAAGGGAGGCAGGGAACTGAATTCTGTATTCATTCTAATTGATGGGAGTGTTTTCAAGGGCAGTGGAGGGGAGGACATAAGGGGGCAGATCTGGAAAAATTTCTAAGGGGACATACAGTACTACTTCTGTTGGGGAACTGTTGTCATTGTTAACAGGGCAAGTGATGATGCTTAAGGCCTGGGTGGGAGCAGTACAGGGTCCTAATGGCCTGGCTGAAGTGGGGAGGGAGCCTTGCTTTTGCCCATAAGTGAGGGTGGAGGTTGCCCATCAGTTGAAGGATGAGGGAGTCATCTTTTGCCTGTTGCCCATTCCAGGTGGATCCTTTCTCTGCTTCCATCATCCTATTTGTGGGCCGAGCTTGGGATGCCATCACAGATCCCCTGGTGGGCTTCTGCATTAGCAAATCCCCCTGGACCCGCCTGGGCCGCCTCATGCCCTGGTGAGTAGAAGATGCTCCTTCTGAGGTGGTAGAAGGCAGGGCTTCTGGCATGTCTGCTACCCCGTGGTCCTTCTGTCTGGTTTGTCACAGGCTGGGGGGTGAGGAGAAGGAATGATGCAAAAACCCCAGTGAGGCCTCAGCTGCCGCAGGCATGGGCACTGCAACTCCTGCCAGTTCATATGCAGGCTGGCTGAGTTGCTAGACTGAGCACCTTCCCCTCACTAAGGCCCAGGCCCCATCCCTCCCCAAGGTCCTTTCCCTTCCATGAAGCTGGACTTCTAACTTCTCCTGCTCCATCACTTCCCATAATGGTTGAAAGGTTACACTCTGGAGCCAGCCTGCCTCAGTTTGCATACCAACTTCACCAATTATAGCTACACAGCCTTGGGCAAGACATTTAACATCTCAGCCTCAGGTTTCTTCATCTGCGCAGTGGGGATGATAATTACACCTGTCTCACAGGGTTGTGGTGAGAATTAAAATTGTTAATGGGTAATGTACTTAGGACAGTTGCCGGCACATAGTAAGTAATATATAATTTGGTACCCCTGCAGAGTGGCTCCTGGTGGGGGGGTGGGGATAAGCATGGAAGGTAAAACAGCATAACCTCTGGCTCCTCGGACCGTGAGAACCACCTTTTCCTTTGATACAAAGCCTACACTCCTCAGCCTCAGGCTTCGAGGCGAGACTGGGGGAGGTGGTGCCACAGATCAGACGGCAAAGGCAGGCACAAGGGACAGGCTGACAGGCCAGAGCTCTGGTTCCCTCCAGGACATCCTGCTTGGTGGTTGAGGGGGGGGAACATACCCCTTTCATCTCTAGCCCATCCAGGCTCAAGTGGGCGCCTTCCTGCCCCAGGGGCGCCCATACCTGGTCTCCGGCCTTCAAGGCCTTCAAAGCTCTTCCCACAGTCCCTGCCCCCCCCTCCCCCGCACCACAGCTTCCTTTCCCACGAAGCCCCCCTCCCGCCGAAATCCCGCCAGCCCCTGGCAAAGGCCCAGGTTGGGGCCTTTGATCCAAGCTTCAGGGCCAGGGGGCAGGAGGGCCTGCCTTACCTGCACAGGCTGCTGGGGCTCCAAGTGAGCCAGCCCCTGAGACTGGGCCTTGTACCCGCCTCCCTGGCAGCCGCGCGGGGGCGGAGCTCTGCTGCCACATCTCCTCATGAGACACAGCCAATGGCAGGCAGCCGCTCCCGCCGGCCTGACGTAGCAGCAGCAGCAGCCGCCGCCCGGGTCACTCCCAGGCACATTTGGTCCTCAGCTTCCTCAGTGCGGCTGCTGGGATGGAGTGTTGCTTTGGTGACGGCTGCCTGCCTGCCGGAGGAGCCCTTATTCTCTGAGGATTTCGGGGGGGTAGGTTAGGAAGCCCTCCCTGTGGGAGGTAGGATCTGAGGGCATCCTGCCCGCCCAGACAGGTGTGGCAGCCAGCTTGGTGAAGTAGCTGAGGGCCCTTTGGGCTGGTTTCTGATTTTGCACATGTCCTCAGCTGTCTGGGTGGTTCTCCTGGCGATCCCTCTGAGTGGTACCCCCACCCCTGTCTGAGTGCATGCTGAGGGCTGCTGTGTAACGTACGGGACCCTCCTCTCCATCCAGACTCATTAGGACCTGGGACCTGGCACCCCTGCTTTCAGTGTAGGAAGAGGCTGGGCCTTCCAGGGTTCATGAGCCCTGGGGCCCCCTCTCCTCCCAGGCCTCAGACCAGCCCCTGCCCTCAGCCAGCATTTAAATTCTCCTTTTCAGACCAGGAAGACTTTGACAAACACTTTCCTAGAGTTCCCAAGGCCGCCCAGTGAGAGTCAGGGTGTCAGCAGGGTCACGTGGGAGATGCAGCAGGCTGCACCTGAGGTCTGATTCCCAGCCCAGTGCTCTCCACAGCCTCCTGAAGTCTGCCCTGAGCTTTCCTGGTGTGATAATCACAGCAAACACTTGCTGTGTCCTGAGCACTGTTTTACATTTTAATATCAGCTTAAGTCTCAAAACCACTTCAATCCTGTGAGATAGAGCCAAAGTCCTTACAATGAGTTGTACGGCCCTACGCGGCCTGGTATCCCCTTTCCTCTCCAGCCTCATCTAAGTCTGTTTCCCATGCTCACTCCACTCGCTCTGGCCCCCGGGCCTCCTTGCTACTCCCCAGACCTGCTGGGGCACATTTCCCGCCTGAGCACCGCTGCCCTGCAAGCTCTGCAAGGCCAACTCCCTCCTCTTATTTGAGTCTTGGCACAAGGGTCACCTTCTCAAGGAGGGCTACCTTGGCCACTTGGTTGGGAATTGTACCTGCATACTCCGAATCCCCTTCAGCCTGCTTTCTCTCTTTTTCCTGTGGAACTTAATCACCGTCTAATGTAGCTTTTTTGGTGCGTGGTAGAATACGCTATTTAAAAATTTTTAAATTTACCATTGTAGCCATTTTCAAGTGTATCATTCGGTGGCATTAAGTACAGTCACATGGTTGTGTGACTAGCTCCAGAATTTTTCCAAACTGAAACTCTACCCATTAAACTAACTCCCCATTCCTTCCTCCCCTCCAGCCCCTGGCAACCAACTACTTTCTGTCTGTGAACTCGACTCATCTAGGTGGAATCATACCAGATTTGTCTTTTTGCGTCAGGCTTATTTCCCTTAGCATAATGTCTTCAAGGTTTATGTTGCAGCATGTGTCAGAATTTCATTCCTTTTTAAGGTTAGATAGTATACACCTTATGTTTATTTTTTGTTCGCCAGCTAGAATGTAAATTCCACAAAGGCAATGACTTGTCTGTTTTGTGTACTGATACGTCCCAAGACATTAGAATAGTGCTCAGCAGAGTTGGCACTTGGATATTTCTTGAGTAAATGTTGAAGGTAAGGTAGGTGCTATTACTCTTCTCATTTTACAGATGAGAAAATGAGCCTAAGAAGTTTAATAACTTGCCCAAGACTAAGTTATGTACAGTTACTGGTAGAGCCAGAACTGGATCCCTGAACTATGGCTTCAAAGGCCTTTCTTTTAAACACGGTTCTCTGCTGTCTTTCTCATCTGATGCCATGAAGTTGGACCGTCCTGAGATCTAACTAGGATGCTCTGGCGCTCACATGCGGGGAGGCAGACGTTGGCCTCCTTCTTACAGTTATTTCGTTTCGCCGGGCCCAGTCCTCCCCTGTGGCCGCTCCGGAAGGAACACCTTCGCCTGGAGCTGGCCTCGCCCACCCCTGTGTGTGCACATGGGTGAGAACCCCAGCACTGGGGTTACTCCTCCCCTGCTTCCCCGCGCCACCATCTGAGGTCTTAGCCTCCATTCTCAGCTCCCCAGCCCATAGGAAGCCCCTCTCTTTGGAGCCTTCACCCCTGGGGAGAGGCAGGCAAGGCTCAGGAGTGTCTGACCTCGTACTCTGTGCTCAGGATTGTAGGCTGGGGGCCTGTCTCAGTCTGCCCTTCTGGGCCAGGCCATCAGTCCCTTCCCAGAGACCCTGGGGTGGGTGGATCCAGGGGGAGGGATTTCCTTCCTGCCAGGTACCCTGTGGGGCTGCAGAGGAGTCCAGGCTGGGTCCAGATCCTGGGGTTTTGGCATTCAGCCCCCACTCAGACCCTCCCCTTCCTCAGGATCATCTTCTCCACGCCCATGGCCATCATCGCCTACTTCCTCATCTGGTTCGTGCCTGACTTCCAACAGGGCCAGACCCTGTGGTACTTGCTTTTCTACTGCCTCTTTGAGACTCTGGTCACGGTGAGTGTGGGCAGGGGTGAGGGACGTCCCTGGGGCCTCCGGGGTTGGCGCCCAAAGCCACATCTGTCTGTCCATCGTCTGACTGGCCGAGGGCCTCTCTTCCATGCCAGTGTTTCCACGTTCCCTACTCAGCTCTCACCATGTTCATCAGCACGGAGCAGAGTGAGCGGGATTCTGCCACTGCGTATCGTAAGTCTCCCAGCCCACTGAGCCCACGCACCAGGGACCTGGGGTCCCCCACTCCCCGACCCCTCCTCTACCACGTTTCTTCCCTTGTGGGCCCAGCTCTCTGCTCTTGGCAGTGGATGTGAAACGATCTCAAAAATAACTTACTGCTCTAGTGAGACCAGGGAGGTGGAAGGACCAGACAGAGGTCACACAGCAAGGCCATGAGTTTAGGCCAAGGTACCATCTATCCCACTACCCAAGTAGCCATCCTATCTGGAGCTGCTCCGACCACCTGCAGCCAGAGCTGGGCTTCCATCCATCTGACCTTCCTCCCTGGGGGCCCACAAGCCATGCGGCCCCTAAAAGGACTTGCTTTTTCCCACTCAGGTATGACCGTGGAGGTGTTAGGTACAGTGCTGGGCACAGCGATCCAGGGGCAGATTGTGGGCCAGGCGGATACACCTTGTGTCCAGGCCGCCAATGCGTCTACAGTAGATGGTGTCAATTACACACAGAGCACCACCTCGCTCAAAGAAACGGTGAGGCCTTGGCAGGGCAGGGGTGGGGGAGGGAAGGATCGATGGGGTGGTTTTGCAGTTATCCTCAAAAGAGTCATAATGGCTAGTGTTTGTAAATGTTGGGCATTTGTTATACAAAGTATTAATATGCCCACTTTGCAGATAAGGAAACTGAAGCACAGGGAGGCTAAATAATTTGTCCAGGGTAATTGAGCTAGTGAGTTGCAGAAACTAGCTTTGGGGAGATGTGAACTGTGGGCTCTCAGACTCCACAGCCTGGCCTTCTTAACCTTTTGTTCACTTGGACTTGGCCCAGCCTTGGGAAACAGCAGCAGGCCCAGGCTGATTTTCCCATTTCGCAGATGGAGACAGTGAGGCCCCCAGAGAAGAGACTGGTCCAAGGTCATTGAGTAGAGCTGCTGGGAGCTGGGATGAAATCAGACTGACTATTTATCTATGTCACCTTTACATAACCTCTTTATAGCAAAATGCATACCTGCTGGCGGCAGGGGTCATTGCCTCCATCTATGTCATCTGCGCTGTCATCCTGACCCTGGGTGTGCGGGAGCAGAGAGGTGAGGGGTCCTGGGGAGGGGTGCAGGCCCCAACGTGGGGTGGTTTTGTCCCCTTGCCTGGGCCTCAGGCCCGGGGAGGGGCCTCTGCTCCTGCCTCACTGTCCCCTCTGGCCCCCAGAACCCTCCGAGACTCAGCAGGCCAAACCAATGCCCTTCTTTCGGGGTCTCCGGCTGGTCATGAGCCATGGCCCGTACATCAAGCTTATTGCCGGCTTCCTCTTCACCTCCTTGGCTTTCATGGTGAGTGAGGCCCTGATATGTTCAACCTCGGGGGTGGGGGAGGTGTGCAACAAGGGGTGGGGTAGGCCTCAGACTCGGGATGTGACAAAGCCCGAGGGACAGGTGGAATGGGGGTGGGGTGGGCAGAGGTCTGTGGAGCATGGGGAATGTCTTGGAGGCTCAGCCCCAACATCGCTTGTTTCCTTACCTTTCCTTCCTACTGTGCTGTTCTGTCCCCCAGCTGGTGGAGGGGAACTTTGCCCTGTTTTGCACCTACACCTTGGGCTTTCGCAACGAATTCCAGAATCTGCTCCTGGCCATCATGGTGCGTGTGGGGCCCCGAGGGTGGCCGAAGTGGCTTAGGCTGCGAGATGGTTCTTTGGATAGCCAGAGGACGTTTCCCAGACTGGCCCAAGGTCATGAGGGATGAGGGAGGCTTCTCAGAACATTTGGATCTGACCTACTGTTGCTTAGGTAGGACTATGAAAGAAAGAGTTTGGGTATCGAATCTTTGTTGTACACCTTGAATGAGTACAGTGTTATATGTCTATATCTCAATAACACCAGGGGAAAAAAAGAGGGTTTGGGGTTAGATGTTCAAGTAGAGAGCATAGCAAAAGCAAAGGTATGGAGGCTAGAACTTCCAGAGCTCCGAGCTCAGAGAAAGCAGGAGACGAGAGTGGGACTCTCAGCTCCCTTGAAGAGCTATCGGGTGCCTGTCCTCACTATCCAGATGATGTCATCTGGCTGCCCTTGAGCAGGCTGGGAGCGCCTTTAGAGTCCTGGGAAGGGCAGGAGGGATCCCATGGCTCTAACCTGATTCCTTCACCCCTTTTGCCCACCCACAGTTCTCAGCCACAATCACCATCCCCATCTGGCAGTGGTTCCTAACCCGGTTTGGCAAGAAGATGGCTGTATACTTTGGGATCTCAGTGAGTGGGGTTGAGGGATAGGGCCTGGGCTGGCTTGGGGGTTACTAATGGGAGCCTCCCAGCTGACTCATCTTCCTGCACCCGCTCCCCTAAGTCAGCAGTGCCATTTCTCATCTTGGTGGCCCTCATGGAGAGTAACCTGATTGTCACATACGTGGTAGCTGTGGCAGCTGGCATCAGTGTAGCAGCTGCCTTCTTACTGCCCTGGTAAGTATATATACACCTGCCTGGGTATGTTCCCCAGCTTCCCACCACCAAGCTCTGAAGCTCCTTAGGGGGACTCTTGTGGGGGCTTCTCTTCCTGCAGGCCATTCTGTGGGTCCAGGTTGGGGGTGGGGCAAGTCTTCCCAGTACAGTTGTACAGGTTGCACACTGCACAAGCACATCTAGTCAGGGTGGGAAATGGGGGCTCAAATCCAGCCTGCACCCTACTTGCCTAGCTGAGCAACTAGATTTGGGGCTATTTCATCTTGGAGGAAGGGGCCTTTTTTTATTCACATGAAGTTGCCGTCTCATTGAACTGTGTGTGTACTGTGGGACTGCAAACTCCCAGAGGACCACTCTTATTGACATGGAACACAGGGGTAGTGGGGTTGTGGGGTTGCTAGGTGGGAGGGTGCTCACGGCTGCCACCACTGTGTACAGGTCCATGCTGCCCGACGTCATTGATGACTTCCACTTGAAGCAGCCCCACATCCATGGGACTGAGCCCATCTTCTTCTCCTTCTACGTCTTTTTCACCAAGTTTGCCTCTGGAGTCTCCCTGGGCATCTCCACCCTCAGTCTGGAGTGAGTGGGGGGGTGTCTGGGCAGTGCTGGGCAGGGGTAAGTCCCAGGTGCCCCATCTTCACCACTTTCCTAACCACTGGGTCCTACAGCTTCACCGGGTACCAGACCCGTGGCTGTTCCCAGCCGGCACGTGTCAAGTTCACACTGAAGATGCTGGTGACCATGGCTCCCATAGTCCTCATCCTCATAGGCCTGCTGCTCTTTAAGCTCTACCCTATCGATGAGGAGAAGCGGCGGCAGAACAAGAAGGCCCTGCAGGCTCTGAGGTGAGTGGGGAAGGGTCAGGGAGATGAACGAGGGGACATCACCCAGTCTAAGCCCTCGGCTAGTGCCTCCTGGGGCCAAACCCAGATTTGCCTCCCGCACATCTTCCCTCGACAGCTTCTCTGCCCTTCCCCCTTGCTGATTCATCATAATGGCAATTGATATTTCTTGAACACTTGCACTGCCTGCCTGTGCTGAGTGGTTTTACAGTTATTCATTCAGCAAGTACTTATGGGACACCTATGTGCCAG
Organism: Hippopotamus amphibius kiboko; assembly: GCF_030028045.1. NCBI lineage: Eukaryota > Metazoa > Chordata > Mammalia > Artiodactyla > Hippopotamidae > Hippopotamus > Hippopotamus amphibius. Next base: position 31,976,166 of record NC_080186.1, read on the forward strand.
GCATTGCTCTAGTGAATGAAACAAATAAATCCCTGCCCTCAAGGAGTTTACATTTTAGAGAATGTACTTATGATCTCCTATAGTCATCCAACAACCTCGGGTGTCAGAGATTCCTATGATTTCCACTCTGCAGATGAAGAAGCTGAGGCTTAACCAGGAAGAGTGACAAGTGATAAGGGGCAGAACTGGGGTTTGAACCCTGGTGTTCTGACCCCAGAGTCCACACTCTTCATGGCTCTCCTGGCGTGAAGGACCTCAGGTGTGGAGACCAGAGGGCAGGGTGGAGTGAGTTATGCCAGCTTCTCAGCCTGCCAAGGCCAGGGTGTAGTACTGGGGCTTGGGGTGCCTTGTGGGCAGCAAAAACAGTAAACAAACCTACCAGCAGTTTCTGGGCTGAGTGGGAGTGGGCAAACTATGTCCTGTGATTGAGACTGGCCTGGCAGTCAGCTAAGACTGTAGAGCCAGGATCCTGCAGGGAACGAGCAGATGGGTAAGTATACTTCCTCCAATCTGTCTCCTGTCTCTTGCAGAGAAGAGGCCAGCAGCTCGGGCTGCTCTGACACAGACTCTACAGAACTAGCCAGCATCCTCTAGGGCCTGCAGGGTGACCTGAAGCCACTATGCTCAGGGCCTGGGTCACCAGGCCACATGAGGAATCCAGGCCAGCTTGCCTGCTCCCTGAACAGCTGGTCTCCAGATGCCAGGAAGGGGACCAAAGACTCGAGTAAGCGACCCAGGACATCTCCTGTGCCCATCGTGAGGCGGGCTGTTTGTATAGCTGCCAGCCTCCCTCTGCCTGCCCCTGGGGCCACTCCCAGGAGCTGCTACTGTGAATATGCCAAGGACTGATCGGGCCTAGCCCGGAACACTAATGTAGAAAAAAAGTTTTATACAGAGACTAATGAATAACTTAATGACCGTGTGTACATAGCTGTGTATGTGTTTTTGTATATGTCTGTGAGCTATTATTAATGTTATTAATTTTCATAAAAGCTGGAAAACAGAGCTGCCTGTTTTCTGTCTTTGTCCTTGGCTACCCACTGAACCCTTCTGTGCCAAGATGCAGAGAGTGAGAAGGCGCACTCAGCCCCAGGTGCCCTGGGTGGTGAGAGTGTGTGTGGAGGTGTCATAACAGCATCAGCTAACGTTTACTAAACACCTGACTGTATCAGGCCCAGGTGTGGAAGCTTTCCTCACACTTTGCTGATGTTCTCACTTAATCCTGGAAACCATCCTGCTAGGTCAGGACTGTCCCCATTTTAAAGATGAGGAAACTGAGCCCTGGTGTTGAGAGGGATTTGGCTAAACTCACACAGCCAAGAGAGACCTAATTGGAATAACGTGCCGGGTCTCCAGTGCCTTAACCACTACCCGCTGCTGCCCTGTGTCTGAGAACGACCAGCTTGCTCTGCTCAGGCCTGCATGCTCTACTTCCCACCCTTTATGTGCCTGAGCACCTGGGGCTGGCTGTGCTGGGGCAGACTGTGACTGGGGCCCTGCAGGGTCCCCGGAGACCTGTGATTCTTTCTCCACCACTGCTAATGACAGTGTTGGAAGGTGGAATGTACCTAGCTGGGTGTATGTGTTGGTGGTGGGGAAGGTCTAGTTTGTAGCACCTGCCTATTTCCAGGCTGTAAATATTCCCACTATAGCCAATTTCAAGTTACCAGTAGTAGTGCTATCCTGAAAAATTGCTGAAAATTCAGTAATTGGCCCTTATAAGCTGGTAGGAACTTGCCTTAGCAAGTCATTGGGTTCATACAGTTAGGTAAAACTCCAAAAAATCAGGAAAGCAACACTGGCAGGATCAGAGGCTACCAATCCAACCTCTTTATTTTATATAGATGGATAAATGAGGCCCAGAGAAGAGATATGCTTAGACTATTTAGGCTTGTTTTTTACTTTGGGTTTGGGACTCTTTTTTTTTTTTTTTTTTTTTTTTTTGAGTTGGAGCTCCATTTTTTGGATGTTCTACCCAGCCACTTTTATAAATTTATAGTGTTAATAACAGGCACTGTTACACATGCTTAATAAATGTGAATTTAATTAGTCCTCATAACTTCCCTCTGAGGTAGGTACATGATTATCCCCATTTTACAGATCAGGAAACTGAGGTACAGGAAAATTAGTAAGTGGAGGATCTGGTAAACCACTGCTTTAGGCGGTTATGTGAACCAATAATTTTGCCACCATGAAGCCAGTTCCCACTGCTGCCTTTGGAGCTGCCCTCAGGGTCAGAGGCTGCTCTTGCCTGACCTCCATAGCTGGAACATTCAAGGACTCCTGAGATGACATTTGCAGAGGTCCACTCATACCTCCTTTCTCCCTTCACTCCGGTCAATAACCACCAAATCCCATCTTTAAAACAAATTTCCTGAACCACCTAAGCTTGCTTCTTTCCCATTCCTGCAATTGCTTCTCAGATTTTATCTTCTCTCACCTTGGATAATTATACCAGCATCCTCTCTGGATGACTGTCTGATTTGATCTCCTCAAATCAGATTTGATTCCTTCTGCAAGATGTCCAAGATAACCCAGTAGTTTTCCTGTTTAGAAACCTCAAGTCCCCATTGTCTTCAGGAGGAAATCCAAGACCTCTGCCGACTTCCCCAGCTCTAGATTTAGATGCAGCCCTTTCTGCAGGCCACCTCCCTGGCCCTGGAACACACCTCTGGCCCCTAGTCCCCCTGGCAGACACTGGTCCAGCAGGTCTTGGCTCCAGCATGCCTCTCTTTGAAAGCTATACCTGCCCCCTGCATCTCTGGGACAGCTCTGGGAATCCATGCCTTCCCCTCGTCAGGCATGGAGGGGAGGGGAGGGGTGGAGCACGTGGAGCTGAGTGAGTGAGCTAAGACTGGATAGGGCTTTGTCAGACAGACCCAACGCCCACTGACCCGCTAGGAGGCTTCCCCGGTCTCAGTTTACCCCACCTGTACCATGGGGATTTGGGATTGAAAATTGTTGCCTCTCCAGTTTTATGTTCACAGAAAGTTGTTCTCCTCAAAGACCCCTTGCTGACTCTAGGTGTGGTTTAGGAGGTGGGATAGGTGGAGGGACATGGGGAAGCAATCTGGGATCCTAGAGACCCCTTGGATCATTGGCTGTTCCAGGTCCCTTCTGCACAGCTCATACTGTCCTTTGGGAGCTGCTGCCACCTTGACTTCTTCTACACTTGAATCCAGCAACACTGCAACAAACCCTGCTCTGCCTATTCTCTGTCCTGCTGCCCTTAGCCAGGCAAACCATGTACCCCTCCACTCCACCCCTGCTGAGAACCAGATGTGGCTTTGACCCCACCTGCTGGAAGAAAGGGGAAGCACCTTTTAAGATTGCAAAGAAGCATTTCCAGATCTGTCATTGACTGGCTCTAGGACCTTGGCTATCCATTGATGGAACAAGTATTTATAATGGGCCTACTATGTGTCATGCATTGACTAGGCTCTGAGGATAGAGTGGCGAACAAAACAGAGCGTACATTCTTGGTGGGGACCAATGACAAACAAATGGACGTGCAAGTAAGATAATTTTGGATTGCAATAAGCACCACAAAAGAAACATGCAGGGTGCTCTAATTGAGGGGATGACACAGAGGTTATTTTATTTTATTTTATTTGGAGGTTATTTTTAAATCAGGTGCTCAGGAAAGAATGTTCTGAGAAAGTGACGTTTGGATCAAATTACAGAGGAGGAGAATTGGCCAGACATTTGAAGAGCTTGGGGGAAAGCATTGCAGGTAGAGGAGACAGCTAGCCTAAAAACCCCGAGGTAGGAAAGAGCCTGGTGTATATGCAGTACTGAAGGAAGATGGTGCAGCCAGAGCGACGTGAAGGAGAAGGTAGGGGGTGTGAGGTGGGTTTGGAGAGATATAGAGGAGCCAGATCACCCAGGGCCTTGCAGCCTACAGTGAGAGTTTCAATTTTATTTTGAGAGCAGCCAAAAGCCATTGAAGAGGTTTAAACAGAAAATTGATTTACATTTGTAAAAAAGCGAAGGCAGAGGCAGATGGCACAGGGCTTTGTGAGCCATGTTAAGCGCTTTGGTCTTTATCCTAAGAGCAGACAGAGCCACTGACAAGTTTTAAGTAGGGGAACCATTTGCTAGATCAAGAGTTTAGAAAGACCGCATCATCTGCTTTGTGGAGAAAGGGCTGAAGGAAGTGCAAGTGGAAGCAGGATGACCAATGAAGGGACTGCTCTTGCAATGTTCCTGGGTAATGAAAAGTACCAGATGAGACAGAGGTGGTGGCAGTGGAAACAGAAAGAAGTCAGATTTGGCAGCTATTTGGCCTGGATAATTGACAGAGAAAGGGTGAAAGTGCGAGAGGGAGAGAGAGAAATGCAGGTGATTCCTAGACTTCTAACTTAGGAAACAAGGTGGTGCTTCTACTCCATAACAGAGGAGCACTGGAAAAGGAGCAAGCTTGTGGGACAAAACAATGTGTCACCTGTTTGTATCATTTTCTTGTTTGTTTTTTAATAAACTATTTATTTATTTATTTATTGGCTAAGTTGGGTCTTCGTTACTGCACACGGGCTTTCTCTAGTTGTGGCAAGCAGGGCCTACTCTTAGTTGTGGTGTGCGGGCTTCTCATTGCAGTGCTTCTCTTGTTGTGGAGAATGGGCTCTAGGTACATGGGCTTCAGTAGTTGCAGCACGCGGGTTGTGGCTCGCAGGCTGACATGCTCCACGGCATGTGGGATCTTCCCGGACCAGGGCTCAAACCCATGTCCCCTGCATTGGCAGGCGGATTCTTAACCACTGTACCACCAGGGAAGTCCCTGTATCACTTTCATATAAAAAAGAAATCACACTTAGAAATTCCACTAAATCAGGAACAAAGATATGCACTATCACCACTATTACTGTGTAACATTTCATTGGAGATATTAGCCAATGCAATTAGATAAAAAAAGAAATAAAAACTGGAAAGACAATAAGTAAAATTATCTTTATTTTTCAATGATAGGTTTGTATTCCAAGAGAACCCAAGTGAATCGACTGAAAAACTAAATAAGAAAAGTCAGTAAGGAAATGGGGTATAAAATTAATATACAAAAATCAATACCTGTTACAGAGGAATTCCCTGGCGGTCCAGTGGTTAGGACTCCACGCTTTCACTGCCAAGGGCCTGGGTTTGATCCCTGGTCAGGGAACTAAGATTCCACAAGCCACATGGCCAGAAAATAAACAAACAAACAAACAAGTACCCTTTACATATACAGACTGAAATCAGTTGAAACTGCATCGTTAGACATGATACCCACTACCACGTGTGACTATTTGAATTCAAATGTAAAATAATGAAAATTAAATAAAACAAAATTCAGTTTCTCAATCCTACTGGTTACATTTTAAGTTCTCAATAGCCACATGTGCTTAGTGGCTATCTGTTCGTGTAATTATGGAACATATCCCGGGTTGTAGGAAATTCTGTTGTCCAGTGCTGAGTTAGAAGACATGGTGAAAGTGAAGATCACACTTATGAGGGCAATAAAATACCTAGGAATAGGAAAGAAATAGCTCTTTGCCAAACCACATGACTTATTTGGTCACAGGATCCTTGTCTAGACCTCTGTGTATTTCAGGTCATAGCCAAAGTCTCACCTCTTTGGGAAACTTCCCTGGCTTTTCCAGGCTGAGTCAGAGGTTCCTCCAGGATCCCCCAGTACAGCCTACAGTTAGTTGATCCTCATTTTTTGCAGATTCCGTGTTTGCGAATTTCTCTACTTGCTAAAATGTATTTGTAACCCTAAGGAGGGAGTCAGGAGAGGAGAGAAGAAAGAAGCAGCGATGACAGAGGCGGTAGAGAGCCAGGGAAGGTTTAGGACTGGGTGTTTTGGATGAGATCCAGAGCCTCCCCCTTTTTCTCCAGGGCAACTGTACAGGGCAGGGTGGAGCTCACATCTCCAAGGCAATCAAGGACGTGCCCAATTGCTATGACCTAAATCGCTTTCTGTTTTCCGGGGTGAGCCCTGAAGCGGCCCAGCCTTGAGTGAGTTCTGATTGCTCACCCATGCAGGAAATTACCTTCTGTCTGTTAGAGATCCGGTTGAAAATGACCTGGGGTGGGTGGACTGGGTCCCCCCTCCAAGGTGATCCACTATGGCCTGGATAGCTTGGAGGGAGTCTAGCATATCCTGGGGTGACCTAGGTTAGTGAAGCAAGGAGGGGGCAAGACTGTCTGTCCTTGTAATGGTTCATCAGAGATGAAGGATGAGGCCTGAAGTCTCTCTGTCTCCCACAGCGGTCACTCAACCCAGTACCTTCCCCTCAGGACTCCCATACAGCCTCTAAGGACATCTGTACTGTGGAAGGCAGTGGAACCTTCCCGGGGAAGGCAGGTGGCCCCCAGGTTCAGAGAGGGCAATGGAGTCACACAGGGTCACACAGCCAACCAGAGACAGAAGCAGGATGGAATCTAGTTCTCACTCCCACACTCAGAGTTATTTTTGTTTTCCCACCAAATTGTCAGTTTCTTACGGACCAAGACTCTTGCCCTGTGTCAGTCCCTTCCCCTTTACTTCCATCAGGGCCCAAGACACCAGAGCTAGTTTCCCAGCAGATAGGTTTGGTCTTTTCTGTTAACACCCAGGAGCAATGCAGTTCCACTCCCTGCTCTTTCTTAAAGGTACCCAGGCACAGAGGCCATGAGGGAAGAGACCTAGGTTGTCTAATCCAACTCCCCCCTGATGCTTGGACACCCCTACAACATTCCTGCCTTGTGGCTCGCTGGCTGTATTTTGCTCATACACGCCATTGGCAGGCAGTTCATTATGCTTCAAGTCAGTTTGTTTTATTTCTAAGGGAAGTTGTAAAAAAGATATTCCTCATCCTAAATGGAAACAAGGTCCTTGTGGTTTGCCCCACACAGATCCTAGATCTGCCCTTAGAACTCTGCACAAAACACAACCTCCCTCTAGCCCATCTCAAACCTGCAGAGAGTTGAAGATAGACCCGTGTCCCCAGAAATGGGTTCAAGGCTTGGTTTCACTCTTTTAGTTGCTTTAATTTCCTATAAAGAGCATGCATTTATTTGCTTTTGTAATTCTAAAAGAAGCTCCTTGTTTCAAATCTTTTTTATCGAGGTAAATTTCATGTAGGAAAATGCATGAGTCCTAACTGTACAGCTCAATTTTTCCTTTTGTGTACAGCCACATAACCTCCACCCAGTTCAAGATATAGAACTTTTCCACCTCCCTGGAAGTTTCCTTGTGCCCTGTTCAAGCAATACGCAATCCACCAGAGGTAACTGCTATTCTGGTTTCTATCATCATAGATTAGTTTTGCTTATTCTTGAACTTCTTATGAATGGAAGCATATAGTATGTATTCTTCTGTGTCTGGTTTCTTGCTCTTAGCACAATGTTTTTGACATTCATCTGTGTTGTTCTGTGTACTAATATTTTTTTTTCATTTTGATTATTGCTGATAATATTTCATTTTGTGAATACATCACAAATTGTTTTACTCTCCTGTTGATGGATATTTGGATTTTGTCCAATCTGGGCTGTTGACTAAAGTTGCTATGAACATTTTTGTATAAGATTTCTGATGGACTTATGAACTAATCTTTCTTGGGTATATGTCTGCATGTGGGATTGTTGCATCATAGTGTAGGTGTATGTCTGGCTTTTTAAGAAACTGCCAAATAATAACATAATAACAGTGTTCAAGTTACTCCACATCTTCAGCAAACCTAGCTGAAAGTTTTTTTTTAAACAACTCTGCTGAATGTATCAAGTATCTCATTGTTGCTTTGACTTGCATTTCTTTCATGAGATATTATTTTAAGTCCTGTTGCATATGTTATTGATCATTTGTCCTCTTTTGTGAAATGCTTGTTCCAAGTCTTTTACTCATTTTGAATTGAATGTTTGCATTTTCCTTAATGATTTGTAAGGGTTCTTTCTATATTCTGGATATGATTTATTAGTTTCTACCTTGCTGATTTGTTTTCTTAATGATGTCTGTTTATGATTAGATGTTTTTAATTTTAACTGAGTCCAATTTATCAATTTTTTAATGGCTAAGTGTATTTTGTGATCTGATTAAGAAATCTTTGCCTACCCCAATATCAAAAAAAATTCTACGTATTTATTTAGAAGTTTGAGTGCTGAAGTTTTTACATTTAGATCTATGATCCACCTCGGAATTATTTTTTGTGTTAGTTTGAGTTAAGGGTCAGGGTTTTTTTTCTCCACATATATCTAATTGCTCCAACATCATTTATTAAAAGGCCATCCTTCCCCTATTTAATTACAAGGACACCTTTGATGAAAATCAAATACACATGAGGGTCCATTTCTAGACTCTTTATTCTGTTCCAGTGATCATATTTGTCGATTGTTAATACAAAAGCTCCTTGTGTTAATTACTATAGCTTTAGAGTAAATCTTGAAATCTGGTGACATGTTGTACATCTTTTTTTCAAGAGTTCTTGGATATCCTAGGTTCTTTAATTATCATATAAATTTTGCTATCACCTTGTCATTTACACACAATCACACACACACACATACTACACACATGACTTTTTGAAATTTTATTTGGATTGCATCGAACCTTTAGACCAATTTAGAAAAAATCGGTAACAATATTGAATCTTCCAATTTATGAACATGGAGTATCTGTCCATTTACTGAGGTTGTCTTTAATTTTTCTCCAGATAAGTTTTATAGTTTTCAGTGTCAAGGTCTTGCACACCTTTCAATAGATTTATTCCTAGGTATTTCATATTTTTCATGCAGTTATAAATGGTATTGTTTTGTAAGTTTCATTTTCCAATTGTTTCTTGCTAGTATGTATTGATAGAAATACATTTGTTTTGTATATTGACCTTGTATGCAGTAGTCTTTTTAAACTCACTTATTAATTCTATGAAACCTCCACATATTTAATTTAAAAAACATTTCATCAATCTTGAAGTTCCAGCTGGTATTTTCATTATTTTAAAGCATCCCATTTTTTGATCATCACTACTTATGTTTCTGGCTCACTCTCTTAAATATCTTGAACCCATTAACATTCTAACCTCTTCAGGACCTCCAGCTCATTGACCGAGCTGCCTTTTTTTTTTTCCCCCATGTTATGCATATATTTTTTTAAGGACTTTTATTGAGATATAATCGACACACAATAAACTGCATATATTTAAAGTGTACAATTTGATATTTTTTCTTGTTACTAATGTATATATGGTAATCCCAATCTCCCAATTCATCCCACCACCCCCCACCTCCAATTTCCCCCCTTGGTGTCCATATGTTTGTTCTCTGCATGCCCCTACCACCTTTTTATTGTCTTTCACCTTGCCGATTTACCTCTTGGGGTTTATGGTCTCGTTATTATTGCTACTTTCTTGCCCCCTTTCACCTCTATAGGTCTTGCCTGGATAGACTCCTGTTTAAATCCAAATCCCAGGCTTAACATGGTTGAGAAAAAGACACAACAATATTGATTAGTTTCATTACAAATGGGCCTGTGATGCTACTCATTTTCCCAGTCCATTTGTTCTTCCACTCTTTTAAAAAAAATATTTATGTATTCATTTATTTATTTATTTTGACTGCACCGGGTCTTAGTTGTAAGATCTTTTAGTGTGACTCCTTAGTTGTGGCATGCATGTGGGATCTAGTTCCCTGACCAGGAACCCAGGTCCCCTGTATTGGGAGCGCGTAGTCTTATCCACTGTACCACCACAGAAGTCGCTGTTCTTTCACTCTTAACAGACTATCTCGGGACTTCCTTGGTGGTCTAGTGGGTGAGACTCTGAGCTTCCAATACAGGGGGGCTGGGCTCCTGGTCAGGGAACTAGATCCCACATGCATGCCACAACTAAGGAGTCCACATGCCACAACTAAAAGATCCCACAACTACGACCCAGCGCAACCAAAATAAATAACTATTAAAAACAAAAAACAAAACCAAAAACTATCTCACACTCTCTGTCTTCTCAAACCTCCAAAGCCTCCTCTTCGTTCTCACTTTCAAATGGTGATCTTGGCTTCTTATTTCATTAGAAAAGCAATCAAAAGAGAACTTCTGCATTCTACGACCACCACATCAACCTACCCACCAGCATCTGCGCTCCCTTATTCAAGCGCATTCTTTCTACAACAGTTTTATCTCTCTCTCCCTATCTCTCACATCTTCCATTTCTCCCTCTCTAATGATTCATTTTCAGCAGCTTACAAACACGCTATGTTATCTCTTATCTTAAAAACCAAATCAGGAGACGCGGTAGCACCCGTTTTCCTAGCGCTTATCGGTCGTTCTGCCAAGCCTCTGGCCTGGGTCCGGGGCCACCATGGGGAAGGTGAATGTGGCCAAGTTGCGTTACATGAGCCGGGATGACTTCAGGGTTCTGACCGCGGTTGAAATGGGCATGAAGAACCATGAGATCGTTCCCTGCAGTTTGGTTGCTTCTATAGCCAGCCTTAAACATGGTGGTTGTAATAAAGTCTTAAGAGAACTAGTAAAACACAAACTCATAGCTTGGGAGCGAACCAAAACTGTCCAGGGCTATCGGTTGACAAATGCAAGCTATGATTACCTAGCTTTGAAAACACTTTCTTCTAGACAGGTGGTTGAGTCTGTTGGAAACCAGATGGGTGTTGGCAAAGAATCTGATATTTACATTGTTGCAAATGAAGAAGGGCAGCAATTTGCATTAAAGCTTCACAGACTGGGAAGAACCTCATTTCGAAATCTGAAAAACAAGCGTGATTATCATAAACACAGGCATAACATGTCTTGGCTTTATTTATCTCGTCTCTCTGCCATGAAAGAATTTGCTTATATGAAGGCATTGTATGAAAGGAAATTTCCAGTTCCAAAGCCAATTGATTATAATCGCCATGCAGTGGTCATGGAACTTATAAATGGCTATCCTCTATGTCAGATACACCATGTTGAAGATCCTGCATCAGTATATGATGAAGCTATGGAACTAATTGTTAAACTTGCAAATCATGGACTGATTCATGGAGATTTCAATGAATTCAATCTCATTTTGGATAAAAATGACCATATCACCATGATCGATTTTCCACAAATGGTTTCAACTTCTCATCCCAATGCTGAATGGTATTTTGACAGAGATGTTAAATGCATTAGAGATTTCTTCATGAAACGTTTCAGCTATGAAAGTGAGCTTTTCCCAACCTTCAGTGACATCAGGAGGGAGGACTCTCTTGATGTAGAGGTTTCTGCTAGCGGCTACACAAAGGAAATGCAGGCAGATGATGAACTACTTCATCCAGTAGGTCCAGATGATAAAAGTATTGAAATAGAGGAGGGATCTGAATTCTCATTTTCTGATGAAGAGATGTCAGAAAAAGCAAAGTATTGTAGATCAGAAAATGAAAGTGGACGAAACTCTGTAGGTGAATCAGTTGACTGCTGTTGCCGATCATCTGGAGACCTTGAACAAATAAAAGAAAGTTTATCAGAGGACAGTGCTGTTGCACACAGTTTTGAAATGACTGAATTTAATCAAGCTTTAGAAGAAATAAAAGGACAAGTTGTTAAAAACAATTCTGTAACGGAGTTTTCTGGGGAGACTAGCAGAACTGAACATGACACCAAGCAAGATAATAAGACAGGTCAAGCTGGAATCCTCATGGGCTCTGAGAAGTATGAAGATGAGTGCCCTCATCTGATTGCCTTGTCATCATTAAACAAAGAATTCAGGCCTTTCAGAGATGAAGAAAATATGGAAGATACTAATCAACATAGAACAAGAACTCTGAGTGTTACTTCTGTAGGCAGTGTTTTAAGCTGTTCAACAATTCCTCCGGAATTGGTGAAACAGAAGGTGAAACGTCAGTTGACAAAACAGCAGAAATCAGCTGTGAGACGACGATTGCAGAAAGGAGAAGCAAATATATTTACCAAGCAACGGAGAGAAAACATGCAAAATATTAAATCAAGTTTGGAAGCAGCTAGCTTTTGGGGAGAGTAATATATTTAAGAACTTGAATATTTTTCAGAAAGTTACTATGATCCCTTTTTAAGCCACCTTTAGTATTTTTTGGACCAAGGCAGATATATATAAATAGGTAAATAAATGCTCTTTCATTGATAAATTTGATTCATTCAGTACGTGTCCTCTAAAGAATAACTATAGTAATTCTGCTAAAGCAAATCAGTTTTCCAAGTAATTTTTGTTAGGAATATTTGAGTATTTTTTAAAATCTAAATATCACTTTTTATTGTTTTTTGTTTTCTACCACAAAAAGGTAGATTGTTTTGAGGATTATATGAGACAGTGCACAGAAAGCACTTAGAACAATGCCTAGCGCTTTAAAAGTGTAGTTATTGGAATAATTATAATGATGTTTATCTTTCAGAAAATCTGCTAATGACTTGGTTGCATTTTATTTAGCCACTGGAAGAATTCACTGCCATCTGTTTTTCTAGTCTCTAGTGTTAAGGATAAGCCAGTAATGTCTACTTTTATTTTCAATTTGTAATGTGGTCATGGGAACAGAAACTTGAGATAGTCCCACCATGATTTTTACAGTTTCCACTTTTTATGCAGTCTGAGCAGAAGGACAAGACTTAAGGGTGAGGGAAAGTAGAAGGGATGAGAAGTGAAAAGTTCTTTCTGATATTCTTAACTAGATGGGTCTAGAACATATTTCACATCAAAGACAACAAATATCATTGACCCTTGAACAACATGGGTTTGAACTGCGAGGGTCCACTTATACATGGATTTTTTTTTTCCAATAAATACAGTACTGCGTGATCTGAAAAAAAAAAAAAACCAAATCAAACCAAATCCCTCCTTTGACAGCAACTTTTTTCTAGGTATCATCTCATTTTCTAATCCACTTTATAGCAAAACATTCTCAACGGATTGACTTTATCCTCTCTCTATACTTTGTCTAGTCCCATTCTCTCTTGAAGCCACTGCAATCCACTTACCCTAGCCACAGGGAGTGCTGTAACAGGGAGCAGAGAAAAGAGCAGTATCTAGAGAGAGGTATGATTGGACTCTAACCCAGTCAGGCTTTGCCCCAATCATTACACCAAAATTGCTCCCATCAAGGTCACCAATGACCTCCATGTTGCTAAGTCCAGTGGTCAGTTGTCCTCTTACTCGCTCATCTACAGCCCAGATGATCACTTCCTCCTTGAAACTCATTTGACCTCACAGGGACACCCTTCTCTCCTTGTTCTCTTCATCCCTTCTGGGTTCAGTATTTAACAATACTTCTCCCCATTTGCTTTATCTGTTCCTTTATTTTCCTTTTTCTTTTTTCTTTGCAGAAGTCTGAGATTTGAAAACGAATCCCAGACATCCCGTCGTTTCACTCCTACCTACTTCAGTATGCATTTCTTGTTTCTTTTTCATTTCTTGGTTTTGTTTTGTTTTGTTTTGTTTTGTTTTTTGTAATTCAAGCAAGATCAGTATGCATTTCCTAAAGACATGGGCTATTGTCTTGCAAAACCACAATGCCATGACCATACCTAACAACATTTAATATAGTTCTTTTTTTTAAAAATAAATTTATTTATTTGTTTATTTATTTATTTATTGGCTGCATTGAGTCTTCATTGCTGTGCGTGGGCTTTCTCTAGTTGCAGCGAGCAGGGGCTACTCTTTGTTGCAGTACTGGGGCTTCTCACTGCAAGGGCTTCTCATGCTGCGGAGTGTGGGCTTCTAGGCATGTGGGCTTCAGTAGTTGTGGCACTAGAGTGCAGGCTCAGTAGTGGTGGCGCACCAGCGTGGTTTTTCCAAGGCGTGTGGGATCTTCCCAGCCCAGGGATCGAACCCATGTCCCCTGCATTGGCAGGCAGATTCTGAACCACTGCGCCACCAGGGAAGTCCCTAATGCAGTTCTTTGGTATCATTTAATATCTAATCCTTAATTACACGTTCCTTAATGTCTCAGATGTCTCATTACAGAGGATTTGCTCAAATCTTGGATCTAAACAGGTCTTCACATTATATTTTGTTGCCGTATCCTTTCAACCTTACTCATTGTCAGCAGTCCTCCTCCTCCCTTTATTTTTCATCTCATTGACTTGTTGCAGAAACCAGCTCAAATGTCCTGTAGAACGTTCCACATTCTGGATTTATTTCCTTTTTATAACAAATCTTTTGTAATTTGCCCTTTACTGTCCTGAAACGAAATTCAGAAATAATGTAGCTACTGTATTAGTTAGGGTCTGACGGGAAACAGATGGCACAGTCAAGCCGAGACCAATTGAGGCCAGTTTTGTGAGGGGATTATTGACAAAGATGTGGGCAAAGTTAAGAGAACCAACAAGAAATGACGAAGCACTAGAGGGTGTGTCTGCCATCCCTGGGCCTGAAGGCCCAAGATGAGGGAGTGGTATCTCCCTTTGGCTGAACCCAATGAGAAGTCACGGGGCAAGGGAGCTGGTTGACGTCATTTATGAAAGTTGGCCTCCTGGGGCAGGGAGCAGGGAGCAGAAGAGCAGAGAGTAGATCGGGTCTAGAGAGACAAATGGAGAACATCCCTCACAGCAATCTACACACATAATTTCAAAATAACGAATTGAATTTCCTGTATTACAAGCAGAAATAAGAGGAAACTAATGCATAAAGTATTACATATTTCAACATGCAAAAATTTTGCACAACTTCGCCAGAAGCCCTAGTAGAATCATCAGATGCTTTGCAGCCATTCCTAGAATCACTGTGTCTGCCAAAGCTGCACACGCAGACTGACCAAGGAGAACTGGAGTGGCATTCCAAATACAGAGAGAAGCCATGTTGTTGATTTTCCGAACAAGACAAAGGACCCTCTTGCATTAATCACAGGGAAATGGCGTTCCTGGGAAACTTGGTGTATACTAAAACCATACCCCGAATACTCTGTGTTTACGTGGAGGATAGATTTAGGCTCTATGCTGAGATAAATAATAAACATATTTTTCATCAAATGAATGTCTGATAGGATATTTGAAAATCACGTGGAATGCGGGACAATTTCTGTTGTGCAGGACTATCCCGTGCATTGCAGGATGCTGAGGAGCCCTGGCTCCACCCACTAAAGCCTCATAGTGCTCCCCACCCTAATCATCAAGACAAAACCTCCCTGCCCCCCCAAAAGTGTTCTGGCAATTTTCCAAAATTTTCTCTAGTGGATGGATCATCCTGTTGGAGAATTGTTGGCTTAAGTGATCTCCACTGGTCCCATGGATTTAAGTACACTGACAGGGAATTTCCCTGGTGGCGCAGTGGTTAAGAATCCGCCTGCCAATGCAGGGGGAACAGGTTTAATCCTTGGTCCGGGAAGATCCCACAAGCAACTAAGCCCATGCACCACAACTACTGAGACTGTGCCCTAGAGCCCGTGAGCCACAACTACTGAGCCCGTGTGCCACAACTACTGAAGCCCGTGCACCTAGAGCCCATACTCTGCAACAAGAGAAGCCTGTGCACTACAATGAAGAGTAGCCCCTGCTCTCCACAACTACAGAAAGCCCACGTGCAGCAGTGAAGACCCAACACAGCCAATAAATAAATTAAATAAATATATAAAATAAAATTTAAAAAGTTAAATATGGACAGAAGAACATATGTGAATTTCACTGACTAGCCAAAGGGGTAGACAATACCAGATTGTTGGCATTTCAGCACCATTCTCACTTCCTTTTAAGATTCATCCTCACTTCCCCTATATTTTGGAGTCTGGAAGCCTCAGGATTACATTTCCCAGATTCCCTCAACAGCATGGTTCTAGGTTGTGTCCAGCAAATGAGGTGTGTGTGTGAGATTTGCAAAGCAGAGGAAAGGAGAGACCATTATTACTCTATCAGTGGTGACCAGGCTAGGGCTTCTGCAGGCGGAAGGAGGCGGTTTAGGATGTAGCTTCAGGCATCCTGCTGTGAATCATCCACTTTGTGTCTCTGGTGGCTGAGATTGTTGCTGTTGCTTCCTTATGATTTCTGCATTTCCTGACTTCCTAAACATTAGCAGACATATTTTTGGCTGCGGGATTCTTTGCAAGATACGTCTCAAAATCTTGTATTATCATAACCAAGCCCTCTTTTTCCCTCGATTGTACAAGTATGGAGGCCCAGCTGGGCAGGCCAAGTTGCAGTAGCCTAGTTCTCCAACCAGGAGCAGAGGCAGAGAGCTGTTCCTTACCAGCTTTCATAACACCCTCAAGACTTGGCTTCTAATATTTTCCCCAAGGAAACTCTGCACTGGTGGTTGGTTGCAGGACATTTAGGGAGATGAATTAAATACTGCACATAGGATCAGAAGACTTTAGTTCTAGGCTCAGCCTAACTAGGTGACTACTACATGGCTTTGGGCAAAACCCTTAACCTTTGGGGTCTTATTTCCTCACGTATAAAATGGGAGAAAGAAGAAAACAAATTTGAATAATAGCTAACATTTACACCCTACTTTCTATGTTCCAGTCATTATTCTGAGGACTTTTCATATAGGCATTCATTGAATCATCATAAAAATCATAGGAGACGGGTACTATTTCTATCCTACATTTGAGGAAACAGATATTAAGAAACTTACCTAAGTCACCCAGGAAGTCTGTGTTGGGACTTTTAGCCATGAAGCTATTTGGCCTCTTGTTACATGAAAATGTGTGATAAATGGCAATCGATTTGCGGTTTGGAAATGACTAGTTTGGGATGTAGTGGCCCTTGTCCCAGGTTCTTTGGCCTCCCCAGACAAGGTAGGAATTCACTGGATCCAGGAACTAAAGGCATTAGGAATTGCTCTATTTCTTCCTCTCGTGTGTTTCTCTGCGTATCTTTGCTCAGCATTTTGTTCCACTGGCAGGTAGAAGATGACCAACATATAGCTCTGAAGCATACTTCTCTGTATGACCTCCCCTGATTGAGTTGGACACTCCTGATTCTAATTATGGATTTGCCTGACAGAGAGAGAGACCCTATTAGCCCAGCTAGAATCTGGAAGTGATAGCTCTCCAATCACTTGGAAGTGGTGGACTTGCTTGACTATGGAGATAATTTAGATCCTTTGTCACCAGCTCAGGGACAGTAATATGTCTCTCTCCTTATGGAAAAATGTCTTTCTTCTCCAAGCCTGGCAGCCAGTCTCAATCTTCCAGGGACAGCTCAGTTATAGTGGAAAGAGCCTTCTGTACGATCTGAAGTCCTGGGACGGGATGGACTCCAGGTTACCTCTTACTGACTGTGTGACCTCAGGCAAGTTATATAACCTCCCTGAGCCTCTGTGTACTCATTTCAGAAAAATCAGAAAATGCAAACAATTATAACTAGAAAAAGAAAACCACCCTCTTTGTCCCCTTCTTTCTGCCTCTTACTAGGCTCCTTTTGATGTAACACACACAGGCACAGATGGGAGGAGTCTAAGGGTTTAGTTTCAAAGCTTTGGCAGGGGCTTTGTGTCTTTGTAGAAAAAGGAAAAGCCATTAAGAAGTACCTGGCTCTTCAACAGGCCTGCTCATTATTCCCAGCGGGCCTAAGTGAGCATGGTTTGGGAGGGCAAGGATCAAAGAAAGAAATAAAACTGTTCTGCATTGCAAATAGAAGTCCTACTCCATTGTGAGAGAGGTGGCCTTGCAAATTACGGGTACAGTGGGTGAGGTAGCTAAGTCAGGAACAATTAGTGAAACCCAAGAGCGGAGAATTGTATAAACCTCTAGGGGAAGGTAGGAGACTAGGACAAGTACGGGAGGGGTAGGTTTCCCCTTCCTGTTCTGACCCAGTCAGTGGCAGCAGGCCACCTCTAATCTAATCTAATGGGGCCCCTTAGAGGAAGTTAGTGAAGGGCACCCCCTCCCTGAGTGGATGCAGCTCTGTGCCAGGATACAGAGTTTGGTGAGTGGAGTGTGAGCTCAGCACCTTACAGGCAGCCTGGTCTCCAAGGCTACGCGCAGCAGCCCCGACTGCCAGTCCTCAGTGTAGACTAGTGGGCTGCAAGGAAGATGCGCTAACAGGACAGACCCAAATGGAGCCCAAACAAGGGTTATACCCAGAGCTCTCCCCCAATCTTGAGACACACCTGGTGGGATGAGAAAAGGAGAGACCAAGCATGCAGCCCAGCTCCCTACCCTCTGAGATTACTTAAAATTGCCTCTACATAAATAAATAAAAATTTTTTTAAAAAAGTAAAAAACAAAACAAACAAACAGCTGCCTCTAACCTCCAGTCTCAAACTCTGTGGAGGAAATCCATAGCCTCCTTAAGAATCTTGTGAATTCCTAGGGATTACATTCTCAGGTTATCCCATTGGTTCCTGATCCCTTCCACATATATGACCTCACTTCTTTCTCCAAGTTTTACAAAAACTACTCATACTAAAGTATTCATTGAGTAGTAGGTATGATTGGGGGGAGGGCAAGGAAGTATTCACACTGAAGAAGGGAAAACTCCAATCTTAAAATTCTTTTTTTTGGGGGGGCTTCCTAGGTGGCGCAGTGGTTAAGAATCCGCCTGCCAATGCAGAGGTCACGGGTTTGATCCCAGCTCCAGGAAGATCCCACATGCCACGGAGCAACTAAGCCCGTGTGTGCCCAAAAAAAGGAAAAAAAAAAATTCTTTTTTTTTAAAATATTAATTTATTTATTTGGCTGTGCCGGGTCTTAGTTGTGGCACTAGAGCTCTTTAGTTGCGACATGAGGGATCTAGTTCCCTAAGGATTGAACCTAGGCCCCCTGCATTGAGAGCGTGGAATTTTAACCACTAGACCGCCAGAAGTCCCATTACTGGGTGCTTTTTAAAATGATAGTTCTTAAGCATTAAAAAATTATTAGTATAAATATAACTGAGACTTCAATGTCCTGCTTTGGAGATGATGAAGGGGAGGGGTGCTACACCTGGGAAGTGCTGACTGACACTATTTAAGTCACTTTGTGCAATTTTGCCCAAAGATGGAGCTATCAAAGTCAATGCAAATCCAGAGTATTTTGATCGTCTGTGACCTGGGGACGGAGATCAAAGCAAAAGATCTTAGTTCTAGTTAAGTTTAATAAATCGGAGAGCCTGCTGTGTTCCAAGAAGTTCAAATACATCCTGCCAGACTTCAGTGAATCACAGTTGGTATCTTAGATGGTAGAGAGGAAGGGCCAAGTGGAACTACATACTAGAAACTGGTCTCTCTCTGTTCTGTGGGGAAGAGATGGTCAAACGGACATAGAGATTCCTAATAAAGATATTTAGGATCATCTTTCTCAATGGGGTCTCACAGACAACCATGCAGCTGGCAATCTGCCAGGATTCTTGGGAATGACAAAAAGTGGTGATTGCTGAGTTAAGGGTGTGAATGTTGAGTGGCTTGGAATGGTTGGGACAGAAGCTCTCAGAGTGACAGCAAAATAGAAGGTACCAGGGACACAGTATTTGCTGTTCTTTTCCTCTAGCTCATATCATCAATATCCTGAATCTCCTTTTCCTGGCAGCTTCACAAAACCTGGAAAGAGGGATTGTAAACTTGGTTGCAAATGAGGGGCAGATTTTTTTCGGAAAACGAACACGTAAGTATGAATACAAAATTGGGTACAGGGCTTTGGAAGGGTCTCACACAAGGAAGGGGTCCTAAATCTTTAGCTTCATTAGCTTCATGTTAAATGTGTCTCTTTTTTGACCTGAGTCAGAAAATCTTTTTCTGCCCACTGTATTTCTGGCCATTGGTCCTTCTGGAAGGCATCATAGAAAAGGATCAAAATCCACCATGTTCATTCCTGCAGAGCGATGGCATAACATCAGAGAAGCAAGCCTGGGCCATCATAGGGACTAGCCTTTCACTAGCTCATCAAAGGTCAACTTTGTAATGAAAGAAGCAAGTAGAACAGCAGGGATCTATCTGGAAAACATCAGGTTATTATGACTATTTTTCCAGCATTCTCATGCTGATACCTCGAAGGTTGTTTGCGCTAGCTGCAAAAGGAAGGGTAGAGGACAGCCAAGATGATCAGGCCCAGCTCTGCAATTTATAACATCCCATAAAGTTCTCATGTAGCAACACCTCCCATTTTTTTTTTTTTTTTTTGCTAGGGGTGGAACATCACACCATTTTCTTGCAATGTAGCCAGGGATTACACAGGAGGATATGTTTTCTTTTAAAAACTCCCATGATTGTATATCTGATATGATCTTATTTATATTTTGAAAAGTTCCCTCTGGCTATTGTGTGGAGAACTGACAGTGGGGACATGAGTGAAAGCAGGCAGGTGAGTTGGAGGCTCTGCAGTAGCCTTGGCAAGAAATGATGGGGCTTTAGACTTGATAGGTAGGACTTCAGAAAAGAGGTTAGAGTTTTTAAAAAGGAGAGTTAACAAGAGTGGTAATGAATTGGATGTGGGGTGAGGGCTGTGGGATGGAAAGGAAAAGAGGATTCACAGTTGCTTCCTAAGGTTTTGGCCTAAACTATTGGGTAAAATTTCAGAAAAGGGGAAGATGGGGGCAAATGTAGAAAAAAAAGAATCAAGAATTCTCTTTTGGGACTTCCCTGATGATGCAGTGGTTAAGAATCTGCCTGCTACATATATATATACAATGGAATATTACTCAGCTATAAAAAGGGATGAGATGGAGCTATATGTAATGAGGTGGATAGACCTAGAGTCTGTCATATAGAGTGAAGTAACTCAGAAAGAGAAAGACAAATATTGTATGCTAACTCACATATACGGAATCTAAAAATGGTACTGATGAACTCAGTGACAAGAACAAAGACGCAGATGCAGAGAATGGACTGGAGAACTCGAGGTTTGGGGGGGTGGGGGGTGAAGGGGAAGCTGAGACAAAGCGAGAGAGTAGCACAGACATATATATACTACCAACTGTAAAATAGATAGCCAGTGGGAAGTTGTTGTATAACAAAGGGAGTTCAACTCAAGGATGGAAGATGCCTTAGAGGACTGGGATGGGGAGGGTGGGGGGACTCGAGGGAGGGTTGGGGGGGAGTCGAGGGAGGGAGGAAATATGGGGATATGTGTATAAAAACAGATGATTGAACTTGGTGTACCCCCCAAAAAATAATAAATAAATAAATTTAAAAAAAGAATCTGCCTGCTACATAAACCTACCTAAGGATACAAAAGACTTGTATTCAGAAAACTATAAAACACTGATGAAAGAAATCAAAGATGACATGAACAGATGGAGAAATATACCATGTTCTTGGATTGGAAGAATCAATATTGTGAAAATGACTATACTACTCAAAGTAATCTACAGATTCAATGCAATCCCTCTCAAATTACCAATGGCATTCTTCACAGAATTAGAACAAAACATTTTACAATTTGTGTGGAAACACAAAAGACCCTGAATAGCCAAAGGAATCTTGAGAATGAAAAACGGAGCTGGAGGAATCAGGCTCCCCGATTTCAGACTATACTACAAAGCTACAGTAATCAAGACAGTATGGTACTGGCACAAAAACAGAAATTTAGATCAATGGTAAAGGATAGAAAGCCCAGAGATAAACCCACACACATATGGTCACCTAATATATGACAAAGGAGTCAAGAGCATACAATGTATTGTATGCTCACTCATATATATGGAATCTAAAAAAAAAGAAAAATGGTACTGATGAACCCAGTGACAGGACAAGAATAAGGATGCAGATGCAGAGGATGGACTGGAGGACATGGGGGTGGGGGGCGGGGGGCAAAGGGGAAGCTGGGATGAAGTGAGAGAGTAGCATAAACATATATATACTACCAACTGTAAAATAGATAGCTAGTGGGAAGTTACTGTATAACAAAGGAAGATCAACTTGAAAGTGGGTGATGCCTTAGAGGGCCAGGAGGGGGAGGGTGGGGGGGAGTCGCAGGAGGGAGGGGATATGGAGATATGTGTATAAATAGAGCTGATTCACTTTGGTGTCCCTCATAAGCTGGTACAAGAGTGTAAAGCAATTATATCCCAATAAAGAGCTAAAATTAAAAAAAAAGAGCATACAATGGAGAAAAGACAGGCTCTTCAATAAGTGGTGCTGGGACAACTGGACAGCTACATGTAAAAGAATGAAAGTAGAACACTACCTAACACCATACACAAAAATAAACTCAAAATGGATTAAAGACCTACATGTAAGGCCAGACACTATAAAACTCTAAGAGGAAAATATAGGCAGAACACTCTATGACATAAATCATAGCAAGATCCTTCCTGACCTACCTCCCAGAATAATGGAAATAAAAACAAAAATAAACAAATGGGACCTAATGAAACTTAAAAGCTTTTGCACAGCAAAGGGAACCATAAACAAGACAAAAAGACAGCCCTCAGAATGGGAGAAAATATTTGTAAATGAAGCAACTGACAAAAGATTAATCTTCAAAATACACAAGCAGCTCATGCAGCTCAATAAAAAAAAAACAAACAAAACCCAATCCAAAAATGGGTGGAAGACCGAAATAGACATTTCTCCAAGGAATACATATGGATGGCCAACAGACACATGAAAAGTTGCTTAACATCACAAATCATTAGAGAAATGCGCATCAAAACCACAATAAGGTATCACCTCACACCGCTCAGAATGGCCATCAACAAAAATTCTGGAAACAATAAATGCTGGAGAGGGTGTGGAGAAAAGGGAACCCTCCTGCCCTGTTGGTAGGAATGTAAATTGATACAGCCACTATGGAAAACAGTATGGAGGTTCCTTAAAAAACTAAAAATAGAAATATCATATGACCCAGCAATCCCACTACTGGGCATATACCTGGAGAAAACCATAATTCAAAAAGATACATGTACCACAATGTTCACTGCAGGACTATTTACAATAGACAGGACATGGAAGCAACCTAAATGTCCATCAACAGATGAATGGATAAAGAAAATGTGAGACATATATACAATGGAATATTACTCAGCCATAAAAAGGAATGAAATTGAGCTATTCATAGGGAGGTGGATGGACCTAGATTCTGCCATACAGAGTGAAGTAAGCCAAAAGGAGAAAAGCAAATACTGTATGCTAACTCATATATATGGAATCTAGAAAAATGGTACTGATGAACCTAGTGGCAGGGTAGGAATAGAGATGCAGACGTAGGGAACAGACTTGAGGACACCAGGGGTAGGGAAAGCTGGGACATAGTGGGAGAGTAGCATTGACATATACACATGACCAAATGTAAAATAGATGGCTGGTGGGAGGCTACTGCAGAGCACAGGGAGATCAGCTTGATGCTTTGTGAAGACCTAGAGAGGTGGGATAGGGAGGCTGGGAGGGAGGCCTGAGGGAGGGGATATGGGGATATATGTGTACCTGTGGCTGATTCACTTTGTTGTGCAGCAGAAACTGACATAATACTGTAAAACAATTATACTCCAAGAAAGAAAGAAAAGAATCTGCCTGCTAGGGACTTCCCTGGTGGCACAGCAGTTAAGAATCCGCCTGCCAGTGCAGGGGATGGGTTCAGTCCCTGGGCCAGGAAGATCCCACATTCCACAGAGTAACTAAGCCTGTGCACCACAACTACTGAGCCCACCTGCTGCAACTACTGAAGCCCATGTGCCTAGAGCCCATGCTCCGCCACAAGAGAAGCCACTGCAATGAGAAGCCTGTGCACCTCAGCGAAGAGTGGCCTCCACTCTCCCTAACTAAAGAAAGCCCATGAGCAGCAACAAAGACCCAACACAGCCAAAATAAATAAATAAATAAATAAATAAAAATAAAAGAATCTGCCTGCTGATGCAGGGGACATGGGTTTGATTTCTGGTCGGGGAAGATCCCATGAGCTGCAGAGCAACTAAGCCAGTGCACCACAGCTACTGAGCCTGTGCTCTAGGCCCACTTACCACAGCTACTGAGCCAGTGTGCTGCAACTACTGAAGCCCTTGCACCTAGAGTCCATGCTCTGCAACAAGAGAAGCCACGGCAGTGAGAAGCCTGCACACCGCAACGAAGAGTAGCCCCAGCTTGCCACAACTAGAGAAAGTCGGCTTGCAGCAATGAAGAGCCAATGCAGACAAAATAATAATAATAATAAATAATAATAATGAAAAGAATTCTCTTTTGATCATGAAATTGATTAAGTCAATCTCCACAGACTATGGAACAGCTGTTCTGAACAATGCAGGTTTTCAAGTCAGTCACTATAATATCCATCCATTAAAGAACAAGCTCTATAAAAAACAATGCAAATGATATATTTATTTAAATAAATTTTGTTTCTTTTACCCTGACATAGAGAAGTCCATGTCTTGTCAGTGTTATAACTAGGTCAACATAACCAAATTCCACTTCCTCTGGAAACTTTCAAGGCTAAAATAATAAGTATAAGAAGAAGTTAAACTACAGCAGAAATTAACACAACATTGTAAATCAACTATACTTCAATAAAACAAATTTTTTTAAAAAAGAAGTAAAACTCAAATGACCACCATGTTTGCAGGCCAAACAGTAATATCTAAAAGGCAAGTCTCAAGGTTTAATTACCGACAACAGAGAGTTCTGAAAGAGAATTTTGTCAAATGGGGAAAGTCTTTTATGTGCCTTTTCATTAATTAATTGATTGATTAATAAATTATTAATAATCTCACATGCAAACAAAAAAAGCACTCAACTCCTTCCAAAAGGAGACAACCCATGTCTAGTTATGGCATCCATTCCTTCCCTGATGACATTTGCTTATTTAACAAACATATAATGAATGTCTATTATGTACCAGGTATGGTGCTAAATTACAGGAACTTATATATATATATATATTTTGTTTGTTTGTTTGTTTGTTTGTTTGTTGGCGCACGGTCTTAGTTGCTCCGTGGCATGTGGGATCTTCCTGGAGCAGGGATTGAACCTGTGTCCTCTGCATTGGCAGGCGGATTCTCAACCACTGCGCCACCTAGGAAGCCCCTAAATTACAGGAACTTAATTACAAACAAAATACCTTCCTAGTCTGTGTGGAGCTTGCAGTCTAGTTGGGGAGATAGAAAAGTAAACACATGGCAACTTCCAACTTCAGAAATCTGGAACACTAGGTAACCTGAAAATGTTCAGGTGATAAACACTTAGAAATGCTGACTAAAATGGTAGGAAATGCATAACTGAACTGGTGAGAAGAAAGAGTAATCTCCAGGATCCAAAGTAAAGAGAGAGCTGAAAACCAGAGTGGTAAGCATGAGGGCAGATGATGTAGTTACTCTGGGGGAAGACTTAATCCCAATAATCTAAAATATTCTGCATTGTCAGGCGGATTCTTAACCACTGCGCCACCTAGGAAGCCCTAAAATATTCTAGGATCTATTCAGTGTGGGAGGGGACTAAACGAGGACATGAACCCCAGGGGTGAGAATCACTGGGTGCTACTGTGAAGGCTGGCTACCACAACCCACCTAGCAAAGCACTCGTCCAACCAAGGTGCTGGCCAATGACAAGACAATCTGGATTGGTGGGAGAGGAGAGAAGTCACGAATACCATAATCAGCTCTGTTAAGCAAGGACTGTTGCCTCTACTTGTATTTCCTTCCTTGCTGTGTCATGGATTTTTTTTCTCTTTTATTGAGATATAACTTTGTGAGCTAACAGAAAATATATATACTGTCCTCTGCCCCTGGTTCTTGGTACAGAGCTCCTAAAACCCTTAAAACTTCCTAATTTCAAGGAATTAATTAGTTTCTAATTAATAAGAGCACTAAGAGCATCTTTTGTTCTAATAGTTGGTCTTTGACCCTAGGTCCTGACACAGAGTTCCTTGGAATTTCCTGAGTGACAGCAGTGTCTTTGTTGTAATGAGGTGACTCTTAGTGGGCTCTTGGATGGGGGCTGGTCACCAGAAAGACCAAGTGATGATTAGAAGCTTAGAGTGTTCAGTTCTACCTTCCATTCTCTAGAGAGGAAAGAGGGGCTTGAAATGGAGTTAATAATTGATCACATCTTTGAGATGAAGCCTCCATAAAAATCCCAGTAGTATGAGGTTCTGAGTGCTTCCAGGTCAGTGAATATGTGAAGGTATGGGGAGAGTGGCACTCCCAAAGGGGGCATGAAAGCTCTGTGCCCTTTCCCTGGTGCCTTGCTCTGTGCATCTCTTCCATCTGGATGTTCGTCTGTGTCTTTTATTATACCTTTTATAATAAACTGGTAAACAGTAAGCAAACAGTTTTCCTGAGTCCTGTGAGCTGCTCTAGCAAATTAATCGAACCCAATGAGAAAGTCATGGGAACTTCCAATTGATAGCCAGTTGGCCAGAAGCACAGGTGACAACCTGGACTTGCAATTGGTGGCTGAAGTATGGGCAGAGGGCCAGTCTTGTAGGTCTGAGCCCTTAACCTGTGGAATCTGACGCTATCTCCAGGTAGCTGGTGTCAGGATTGAGTTAGATTGTAGGACATCCAGCTAGCATCATGGAGAATTGCTTGTTGTGGGGATAAACCCCACACATCTGGTGTCAGAAATGTGAGTGTGGTAGTGTGTGAGAGTAAAGGAGAAACACAGGAGGAAGACTGGATTTTTCCTTCTCAAGCTGAGATAGAGAAATATGTAGAAAGTCAGATATATTTGGAAAGTAATTATCCTTGTCTTTCCTTTTCCCTTCCCCTAGACTCGTGTATGATGTGAATTGTGATGGTTAAATTTGTCATTTTGTCCACAAGTTGCAAAATATGGAGGGGGATCATGATGGATCCAGGGGAGAAATGGATGCCATAACTGGCCATGCGTTATCTTCTTTTGGAAGGAGTTAAGTGTATTTTTTGTTTGCATGTGAGATAATTACATTATGTTAGGCAGAGGCATTTTAAAAATTGTATATGGTACGAAAAAAAAGTGGGAGGATGTTGCTTGGCAACCCATGGTTGGAATGCAGAGGACATCTGCTGTTTTCCTCTATCAGCATTCTATCTCCTTTTGGAGAATGCCTCTTTCCCAACTATTCGCTGGCTTGGTGGGGCTGTCAGTTATAGTTCTCTGCCCTTCCCTAGTCAGGGGATGGCATCTAATCCCAACTAGGCCACTTGGAAGTGCTTTCTCTGGAAGACCATTTTAGTGGGAGACAGGAGGATGGAAAACTTTTAAAGCTGATCCATTCTGGGGTCGTACCCTGAAGGGACTTTCTGTTTGTTTCTGTTACCTATATATCCAGAACTGCCCTGATTCCTGATTACCTTGACTCTTAACTGTTCAGACTGTCTTTTGATTTTGTGAACTTTCACATTCTCTTTCAACAAATCCTTTGATGTCCCCCCTGAAGTTAGCCAGAGTTGGTTTCTCTTGCTTGTAGCCAAAGAACCTTATTTAGTAGTTGATTCCTTAGCATTAAGCTCAGGTAGAAGGATCTCATAGCAAAAAGAACACTAAATTCAGTTAGGAGGGTTTTGTGGCAAAGAGGACCCCCAAGAAGCTGATATTTAGTGATTCAAATTTTTCAGCACATGCATATAGTAATTTTCTAACCAAGCGTACCTCCATAGTGTCTGGACTAAGGTTTCAGGAAGAGTGCCAGTACTTGCTGATACATTGTATGCAGAGCCACTACCTAGGATATGTCCTTATAGGTTTTGCACTACAAAACACTCCAGGGAGTACCATTCACATAGATTTATGTGAATGGTGCCCTTGATGTTGTGTAGTGCAGCGACCAGTCACTCCTCTCTTACAGCCTCTGTTGCTGGATTTGGTTTTTTGCGTCAGCCTCATACAGTCCCCTCCTTCTCTTGAACTTTTTCTCAAGTGCACAGCTGAATTTCTCTCCAACCAGTCAGGGCTAAACCAGTCCATCAGATGAATTTGCATGTATATGAATCAAATAGTAGACATAGATCAAGAATGATTCTCAGGAAGTTCCTAGGAAATCAGAGGATACACTCAATGTTTATATCCCCCCCAGATTCATATGTTGAAGCCCTAAACTCAGGTATGGCTGTATTTGATGATGGAGCCTCTGAAGAAGTCATTAAAGTTAAATGAGATCGTGAGTGTGGGTTCACCATCCAACAGAATTAGTGTCCTTTTAAGAAGAGATACCAGAGAACTCTCATTCTCTCTCTCTCTCTCCAACGCACATACACTGAGGAAAGGTGTATGTGTGTGGAGAGACACAGCAAAAATGTGGTCGTCTGCAAGCTAGGAAGACAGTCCTCACCAGAATCTGAATTTGCTGGCACCTTGATCTTGGACTTTCCTGCCTCTAGAATTGTGAGAAAATTAATTTCTGCTTTTTAAGTCACCCAGTCTGCGGTATTTTGTTATAGCAACTCAAGCGGACTAAGACAGATTTAAATAGATATGTGGAGGTGGAGAGAAGAGCATTAATGCCTTTCACTTATCAGAAGAACTGACTCCCAAACTGTGTCCAATCTAGCCACCTTGCTACATGAAGGAGACAAAATGAATTGATTGGGTCTTTTTGTTTGTTGTGGGGGAGGATAGGTGAATGGAAAATGTGAGAGAGAATAGAATTAACTCTTTCTATGTTTTATGTTATCTTCAACATATAATCCATAAATACCTTATCACTATAGCAAAGTAATTATTACAGCATGACCACCACCACCACCACCACACATACATAAGCATTAGAACAGAAACTGTCTTAATCATCAAGGAAATGCAAATCAAAACAACAATGAAATACCACTCCAGGATGTCTATAATAAAAAAGACAGAAAGACAGACAATAACAAGTTTTAGAGAGAATATTGAGAAATTGGAACACTGATCCATTGCTGATGGGAATGTAAAACGGTGCAGCTGCTGTGGAAAATAGTTTAGCAGTTTTTCAAAAAGTTAAGCTCAGAGTTGTCATGTGATCCAACAATTTTACTCCTAGTTATACCCAAGAAAGTTGAAAACATATGTTCATACCACAACTTGTACACAAATGTTCATAGCAGCACTATTCACAATAGCCAAAAAGTGGAAAAAACAGTACAGCAGAAACTAACACAACCTTGTAAAGCAGTTATACTCCAATAAAGATGTATTGCAAAAATTTTTAAAAAGTAGAAAAAATGCAAATGTCCATGAACTAATGAATGAATAAACAAAATATGGTACTTCCATAAATGAAGTAATACTCAGCCACAGAAAAGAATGAACTACTGATATATGCTGCAACATGGATAAACCTCAAAAACATTCTGCTCAAGTGAAAGAAGCCAGATGTAAAAGGCCACACGTTATATGATTCCATTTGTATGAAATGCTCAGGGACTTCCCTGACAGTCCAGAGGTTAAGACACTGTGCTTGCACTGTGGGGGAAATGGGTTTGATCCCTGGTCAGGGAACAGATCCTGCATGCCACGCCAAGTGCAGCCAAAAAAAATCAGAATAAGCGAATTCATAGACAGAAAATAGTTTAGCGGTTGTCAGATGCTGGGTGGGAGACATGGGGGATGACTGCTAATGGGTATGGGTGTTTGTTTGCTTGTTTGTTTTTGCTGCACAGCATGCGGGTTCCTAGTTCCACAACCAGGGATTGAACCCGTGCCCCTTGTGTGGAGTCTTAACCACTGGACCACCAGGGAAGTCCCAGTAAGTGGTTTCTATTTGGGGTGATGAAAATGTTCTCAAATTAGTTGGTGGTGATGGTTGCAACCCCTCATAAATACACTAAAAATGACTGAACTGTACCCTCAGAAGGGTAAACTTTATCCTGTATGAATTATATCTCAATAAAGAAAACCAGAAAGGAGAGCTAGCTGACTTCTATACTAATAGATCTTGGACAGTCAGCCATTTGGTAACACCATCCAATTTTGCATTTTCTACCAAAATGCAAAAAGGAATCACTCAGAGAATAAGGAGAAGGAATTGACTGTAAATTATGGAACATTACTTTTTAAAAAAATCTACATTGTATACAAGGCTACTTATAAATGCCATATAAAATTCTACAAAATATAAACAATAGCTAAGTGCATAACGTTGAAAGTTAAAGTCTCCTAAATCCTATTTTATGAGCTAATGTATGGTGGTAGTTTAACAAATACTGACATCTCAAGTGCCTAATAAAAGTTTATTTTTCACTTCAGAATTCCAAAATAGGATTTCATCACTGATCAATAGACTGTACTCCCCTAAGCAATGATTCAGGGACCCAGGTTCTTTTCATCTTGTGTCTCTATCTTGAACACAGAGCTTCCAGAGTTGCTCTTTCACAGAAGGAGAAAGAGCACGGAGAATTGTCCACAATTCCACTGGCCAGATCCCAGGCACAAGGCCATACCTCTCTGCAAAGGAGGCTGAGAAATGTAAGCTAATGAGTGCCCAGGAGGAAGAAGAAAGAGATTTGCTGCACTGTTGACCAGTCTCTGCCACACCCACCCCACAGATAACTCTGTCAACAGTTTAGATCAAAGTCCTCCAACTTTCTTTGTATGCATATATTAATATACAATAGTACTTTTTAATGAAAATGGAATCATACTGTGCATATCAGATACTACGCATGGTCAGCTGATTCAGATACAACCTATACTTATTTGTCATCCATATACATTCAAAATTTAGAATACACTGGTTCAAACCTTGGTAACCTCAAGCACTGTTATTCAGACAGTGTTCATGCTGCCACAGATCCTATCCAGCACACTATCTCACATGCCAGCCTGTGTAGATGGCTAATCCCAAGTGAGAAGAATTGAATGGGAGGTTCATGGCCCTGCTGAAGTTCCTCTTCCTGTAGTGTTGTCTTCTTTACTACTTCAAGAAAATTGACATTCTCTGGCCTTTTATATTATCTGCTATTTTAATTTTAACCTCAGATACAGTTAATCATTTTCTTTTTTTTAATTAATTAATTAATCAATTGGCTGCTTTGGGTCTTCGTTGCTGAGTGCAGGCTTTCTCTAGTTGTCGCTAGCAGGGGCTACTCTTTGCTGTGGTGCCCCGGCTTCTCAGTGAGGTGGCTTCTCTTGTTGCGGAGCACTGGCTCTAGGTGAGCTGGCTTCAGTAGTTGTGGCACATGGGCTCAGTAGTTATGGCGCATGGGCTTAGCTGCTCCGTGGCATGTGGGATCTTCCCAGACCAGGGACTGAACCTGTGTCCCTTGCATTGGCAGGTGGATTCTTAACCACTGTGCCACCAGGGAAGCCCCAATCATTTTCCTCGTTTCATGGCATACTATCTTCATTGGTTCATGCAATGCTCCTCATATATATTTATATTTCCTTTCATTCTGTAACCCACTTCTTTCCTACCCCGTAGACACCACTGTAATGTGTTTAATACATATCTTTGTGTTTGTGTTCTTGCAAAATGTATATTGCTTTTCGACCAAGTATTTTTAATTTGCATAAGTGGTTTCTATTTATAACTGCTTTTTTTTTTTTTTTCTGGCCAGGCTGTGTGTGGGATCTTTTTTTTTTTTAATTTTATTTATTTATTGGCTGCTGTTGGGTCTTGGTTGCTGTTCCCAGGCTTTCTCTAGTTGTGACCAGCGGGGGCTACTCTTCGTTGCAATGTGCAGGCTTCTCATTTCTGTGGCTTCTCCCGTTGCAGAGCACCGGCTTTAGGTGTGCGGGCTTCAGTAGTTGTGGCACGTAGGCTTAATAGCTGTGGCTCACAGGGTCTAGAGTGCAGGCTCACTAGTTGTGGCCCACGGGCTTAGCTGCTCCGTGGCATGTGGGATCTTCCTGGACCCAGGGATCAAAACTGTGTCCCCTGCATTGGCAGGCAGATTCTTAACTGTGCCACTAGGGAAGCCCTGCATGTGGGATCTTAATTCCCCAACCAGGAATCGAACCCCTGCCCCGTGCATTGGAAGCACTGAGTGTTAACCACTGGACCTCCAGGGAAGTCCATTTATAACTTATTCTGACTTTTTAACATCAGCACTATTTATTTATTTATTTATTTATTTATTGGCAGCATTGGTCCTTCATTACTGCACAGCCTTTCTCTAGTTGTGGCGAGCAGGGGCTACTCTTCATTGCAGTGCACAGGCTTCTCATTGCGGTGGCTTCTCTTGTTGTGGAGCACGGGCTCTAGGCATTCGGGCTTCAGTAGTTGTCGCACTTGGGCTCAGTAGTTTCAGCTCATGGTCTTAGTTGCTCCACAGCATGTGGGATCTTCCCAGACCAAGACTTGAACCCGTGTTCCCTGCATTGGCAGGCGGATTCTTAACCACAGCACCACCAGGGAAGTCCCACATCAGCACTATTTTTAAGTTCAAGATCCAGCCATGTTATTCAGTGTACGTCTAATCCACTGCTCCCAACAGCTATATGTGGTACTCATGATATACATTTTACATATTTAGTTTCCAAATGACAGAAACTCAGATTGTCTCCACTCCTCCCCACCATAAATAATGCTGGAATGAACATTCTAGTTGACGACCCCTTATGAGCTCATGTGGGAATTTCATTGAGCTATAGACTCAGAAGCAGAGTTGCTGGGTCATTAGGTATACACATACGTACACAGTATTGGACTGTGTGCCACCATGTTGCACACTGGAACGGTTGCACCAGTCTATTCCCATCACGAAGGGTTCCTATTTCCCCCCAAAAGATCATTATTATCTCTCTGATTTTTGCGATTTGACTAGGTGTAAAGCAATATCTCATTGTTAATTTACATTTTTCTGATTATAATTTAAACCTCTCTTCATATGCTTGCTACCCTTCTGAGTTTCCTCTTCTATGTATTGCCTACTCATATCCCTTTCTGTTTTAAAAATTGAAGTTGCTATATTTTTTGTTGTTGTTGTTAGTGTGCAGGAGTTTCTTGTCTTTTCTAGATTAAGGATCAGTAAACTATAGCCCATAGACCAAATCTGGCACACCTCTGGTTTTTGTAAATAAAGTTTTATTAGAACGCAGTCACACCCATTCACTTACTGCCTATGACTGCCTTCCTACTACAAGAGTAGAGGTGAACAGTTGTGTCAGAGATCATCTGGACTACAAAGCCAGCTTAAATTTTCACTATTTGGTCTCTTACAGAAAGAGTTTGCCAAATCCTGCCCTAGTTAATAATCTCTTATGAGTGTCAGACATGGCAAATATCTTTTCCAATTTTGTCATCTCTCTTTTAACTTTGTCTATACAGCCCTTTAATGAACTAAAAAAAAAAACTTGATGTAATGTAATCAAATCCATTGATTTTTCTTTTTTACCTCAAGTTACACTTTTTTGAAGTTTAAGAAACAATTCCTGTTCTGCCTCTAGGTTCCAAAAATATCTTCCTATGTTTTTTCCTATTAAATTCATAATTTTACCTTTTATGTTTAGGTCTTTAACCCACTTGGAACTCACCTTTATATATGGTATTAGATAGAGAGGCAGCATTTTTCTCCATATAGTGAGCCAATTTATCGAAAACTATCTAGTACATAATCCAATTAGCCTCTGTGCCAGTTTTCAATGTATTGCCTCACAGTTCCACATCTACCCTTCATCGCCTGCTCAGCAGAAATTAAGATGATCCCTTTAAATATTTCTCCATTCTCTGTTAACATCTGGCATACTTTAAGCTAGTCAGTAGAGTATGCTGGAGGAATTCTGGAGGGAAAAGACATTTTTACTGGTTCCTTCTCTCATCAGGCTCTTGCACTATGCAGTTTCTGTGACACTGGGCTTGCCGCACGTAACTTCTCCAGCACCTGGTTCCTATACTGCAGTGCCCAGTATACAGCAGCTTCCCCGGCACCCTCTTAGGTAGATTTCCAGCAAAATTCATTGCTGCAACTTAATCATCCAGTGAAGAGGACACTCCTTTGTCAACCCATTCTGGGTCTCAGCCTGGAGCGGGGATACTCTTCTGTGGGCATTGCCCTACAGGTAGTAGCTATTCCTTACATCTGAGATTCTTGTATTCTTTAGGTGCTCTCTTTATTTCTTACTACTCAATCTCCTGTTATTTCATCCCCTGCTATAGTTAATAGTTCTTTACATGAAACTTTTCCTGTTCATATTACTGTATGGTTTTTCATCTCTCGGTTGGATCACGACTGATACAGTCATATTCTCATTTGTGCTATACTTTTTATTAAGTATTAAATTCCCATATTTATACATAGGTCTATCTCTGAGATCTCTCTTTCATTCTATTTGGCCTATTGGTCTAATTTAATCTTAAGTGAGCTAATAGGGGCGAGGTACCTAGCCATTACCTATCTATAGTAGGGACTCATTAAATGATATCAATTATGGTAAAGACTACTATCTTTGTCCTCAAAGAGTAGCCACCTAAGACCAATAATCTGGCTTTGGTTTAATTTTATGACCTGGAAAAGGGGAGTCAGGTCCAGTAGAGTATAGAGTGGCCTATTTCTCAGTTTGATCAGCTTATGAAAGAATGAAAATCCAGAAATCACTGGATTTTTCTGATTTTAAGCTACTGCTTTAGCCATCATCCATAATTAAAATTCATGCAGACATTTATTCTGACAAGGATACCCATGGGTCTATTCAATAATTTAAAAAATTTCTTAAACATATTAACTATAAATCTGTACAATGTAGCCTCATAGAGGAACTCAAGTGAATATAATGTATTCCAAGTATATACAGTGCTTTGTTTCTTTTACATTCTCATTCCAGAAAGGACATTTCTCTCACCAATTAAATACAATTGAGTTATAAAAGAAAACCTAAACAAACAGAAAAACATCTCCTATTCTTGGAAGGGAAGACTTGAAATGTCTAGTCTACTAAAATTAATACATTTAATACAGTTATAAATATAAACTTAGGGACTTCCCTGGTGGTGCAGTGGTTAAGAATCTGCCTGCTAATGCAGGGGACATGGGTTTGATCCCTGCTCCAGGAAGATCCCACATGCCACGGAGCAACTAAGCCCTTGCACCACAACTACTGAGCCTGCGCTCTAGAGCCCATGAGCCACAACCATTGAGCCCACGTGCCACAACTACTGAAGCCCATGCTCTGCAACAAGAGAAGCCACCTCAATGAGGAGCCTGTGTACCACAACGAAGAGTAGCCCCCTCTGGCTGCAACTAGAGAAAGCCTGTGTGCAGCAACGAAGACCCAACGCAACTAATAAATTAATTAATTATTTTTAAAAATTATAAACAATATTTTTTTTTGAAATGGACAAAATAATCTTTAAGTTGATTTTGTAGATAGTCTCCAGAGATGAATGTGATCAACTCCTTCCCTTGCTAATGTGGAGTTACCGTTCCCCTTAAACCTGAACTGGACTGAATGACTCAATCAATAGAATAAAATGCTGACTTGTTTAATCAATAGAATGCAGAGGAATTATCATTTTGGGACTTCCAAGGTTAGATCATAAGAAATACTGCAAGATCCTTTTTGACCCACCTCCTAGAATCATGGAAATAAAATCAAGAATAAACAAATGGGACCTCATGAAACTTAAAAGCTTTTGCACAGCGAAAGAAACCATAAACAAGACTAGAAGGCAACCCTCAGAATGGGAAAAAATAGTTGCCTATGAAACAACGGACAAAGGATTAACTTCCAAAATATACAAGCAGCTCATGCAGCTTAATACCAAAAAAGCAAATAACCCAATCCACAAATGGGGAGAAGACCTAAATAGACATTTCTCCAAAGAAGACATACAGATGGCCAACAAACACATGAAAAGATGCTCAACATCACTCATCATCAGAGAAATGCAAGTCAAAGCCACAATGAGGTATCACCTCACACCGATCAGAATGGCCATCATCACAAAATCGGGAAACAACAAATGTTGGAGAGGGTGTGGAGAAAAGGGAACTCTCCTGCACTGTTGGTGGGAATGTAAGTTGGTACAGCCACTATAGAAAACAGTATGGAGGTTCCTTAAAAAACTACAAATAGAACTACCATATGATCCAGTAATCCCACTACTGGGCATATACCCAAAGAAAACCATAATCCCAAAAGAAACTTGTACCATAATGTTTATTGCAGCACTATTTACAATAGCCAGGACATGGAAGTAACCTAAATGCCCATCAACAAATGAATGGATAAAGAAGATGTGGCAAATATATACAATGGAATATTACTCAGCTATAAAAAGGGATGAGATGGAGCTATATGTAATGAGGTGGATAGACCTAGAGTCTGTCATATAGAGTTGAAGTAAGTCAGAAAGAGAAAGACAAATATTGTATGCTAACTCACATATACAGAATCTAAAAATGGTACTGATGAACTCAGTGACAAGAACAAGGACACAGATGCAGAGAATGGACTGGAGAACTCGAGGTTTGGGGGGGGGGCGGGGGGTGAAGGGGAAGCTGAGACGAAGCGAGAGAGTAGCACAGATATGTATATACTACCAACTGCAAAATAGATAGCCAGTGGGAATTTGCTGTATAACAAAGGGAGTTCAACTCGAGGATGGAAGATGCCTTAGAGGACTGGGACGGGGTGGGTGGGGGGGACTTGAGGGAGGGTGGGGGGGGGAGTCGAGTGAGGGAGGGAATACGGGGATATATGTGTAAAAAACAGATGATTGAACTTGGTGTACCCCCCCAAAAATAATAAATAAATAAATAAAATAAAAAAAAATAAAAATAAAAAAAGAAATACTGCAGCTTCCACCTGGCTCTCTTGGACTGTTTTCTCTTCAGACACTTCCCCTCAGAACCTAGACACAAGGGTGTGAGAATCCCAAGCCACGTGGATAGGTCAACTGTAGGCACTCTGACAGCCCCAACTAAGCTCCCAGGAGTGCGCCCACATGGATTCCCAGTTATATGAAGGAGCCATCTTGGATATCCAGCCCAGTCAAGGCTTCAGATGGCTCTAGCCCCAGCCACCATCTGACAGTAACCACATGAGAGACTGCCCAAGTGCGGACTGCCCAGCTGGGCCCAGGCAACTCACTGGAACATGAGACATAATAAATTATTGTTTTAATTTACTAAGTTTTAGTGTGGTTTTCTATGCAGTAATAAATAACTGGAACAGAAATTGATACCAGAAGTGTTATCCTGCTGTGACAAACACCTAAAACATGTTGTAGGCAATGCCTTGGGACCAGGGAGTGCTGGGAAGCAGCAAGGGCCTCAGGGAGACTGTTAGTGAAGATTTGAAGGAGAGAAAGGAAATTGTCATTGGAGGCCAGAGAAAGGGTAACTCCTGTTATGTAGTAGCAAAAAGTTCAGAAGAACATCGCCTGTGGGAAAACACAAAATAGAAAGTGCGGTTAACACATGGGTGGATTTGGCTAAGGAGATTACTAGGTAGACTGTTCCAAGGGTCAATCTCTCTGTACGATAAGGTACAGAGAGAGATACGTTAAAAGAGAACTAATCAGCTTTTCAGAAAAATTTAGAGGATATATGAAGGGCTCAGGACAGCTTTTCTAGCCATTAAAAGTTTCTCAAAGGAAGGATACTCTTCAAATAAAGATGAGGTCAAGAGTGCATTTATAAGACTCTTTGTTAAGACTTGAGAAAGTTTTAGGTGCATGTTTTATAGATTCCGTCAAGTAAATGAAGTGGCGTCTAAGAATGCTAGAATGCCTCTTAGCCTCTTTTTTTTTTTTTAAATAAAGAGAGCTTTTAAGAATCTTAAGGGTGTTTCCTATAACATACTGAATCTCAGACCACGGTAGAGAAGGGCCTATCTTGAAGACATTTGTGGATGTGACTTTTGAGAACCTAAATAAAATTCCCAGAAAACATAACGTTCAGGAGACATGCATTTTTATAAGTACCACCAGCTTCAAGTAAAAAGGACAGTTCAAAATAAAAAGAGCCCTTGCAACACCCAAATTCCTATGGGCAAGAAGCAGGCTGCGAAAACTACTCAGCAGGAAAATGAGCCACTATTTATGGGAAAGGAAGGATGACTCAGTGTGAAGAACCAAGAGGCCAGAAGGCAGAGCTCAAGGCCACAGAGAATCACTCCCCGGGAGCAGTTAAGGAAATGGAAACGTATCCGGCTGGGATTTCAGAATTGCTATGAACACTGACTGTTATGTGCCTCCTATTTCTCCCTTTTAAACAGAAGTATTTATTACATTTATCTTATCCCTATAACATCATTGTGTGTTGTGTTTGTGCTGGAGAATATTTGATTATTTTTTCAAAGATCTTCAGATCAAGAGGAACACACCTAACGAGCCACATTTGAAGAGCCTCATCTACACCTAGACCTCACTTTGATGATGAGATCCTGGACTTTAAGCTGATGCTGTAATGAGATGAGATTTTGAGAATTGTGGGAGGGGAGTGAGTGTATTTTGTACATTCAACAGACTTGAATTGTGTTGTCCACAGGGTGGGCTCTGGGAGGTTGTTTTTAAATATGTTACACCATCGGTCTCTCCTGTAGCTTCTTTTTTACTACAAAAATTTTGTGGGCCTTCTCTTCATCATTTCATCAGGGATTTATCTATTTCATTATTCTTCTCAAAGAATCAACTTTTGGCTATCTCAGTCTTTTAAAAATCACATGTATTTGTTTTTTGCTTATTTAGTTTCTCCTCTTACTTTTATTAACTTCTATTTTCTTTGGGTTAGTTCCGTTGTTCTTTGCCTAACTTCCCTCTCTCTCTCTCCCTCCCTCCATGCCCCGAGGCTTGCAAGACCTCAGTTCCTCACCAGGGATTGAACCTGGGCCACTTGGGTCAGTGAAAGCCCTGAATTCTAACCACTAGGCCACCAGGGAACTCCCTCTTGTCTAACTTCTTGACTTTAATGTTTAAGCTCTTTAAATTTTAGCTTATCTTCTTTTCTAATATCCTACAAGTTTCAATGCACAGTATTTTTTAAGTCATTTCATTCTAAGTATTTTCTGATTTCCTACCTGTTGTATTCTGTGATCAGTTTAGCAGTATGTTTAAAATTTTCCAAACATACAGGGCATTTTTAGTTACTACTGTTATTGTCCTCTAATTATGATTTAGACACACAATGTGGTAAGTATAATACTGATTCTTTGGTATTTGAGATTTGTTTTTCAACAAGCCTAGAGCATGGCCTAGAGTATGGTCAATATTTACAGAAGCTCCGTGGAAATGATCGATGAAAATATATACTCTCTAATATTGGGTAAGTTTTCTAAATAAAATCTATTAAATCATGCCC
The DNA here is from genome assembly GCF_030028045.1 of Hippopotamus amphibius kiboko. Taxonomy (NCBI): domain Eukaryota; kingdom Metazoa; phylum Chordata; class Mammalia; order Artiodactyla; family Hippopotamidae; genus Hippopotamus; species Hippopotamus amphibius. Next base: position 32,015,089 of record NC_080186.1, read on the forward strand.
CCCAAAAAACTGTTTTAGTCTCAGATCCCCCTGTCATAATTATATGCCATCTGTGACATTTTTTGCAGGGGGTAATACACTTTTCCTTTTTTTGTTAATGTGATACAAAATATGTCAAAATTTTATGATGTAGGCAGAATGCTTGATATTTAACTATGAATTTACGGAGTTTTACACCTAATAGTCTGTTAATATTTTGAGATACTGATATTTTATGTTCTTTTTTTTTTTTTTTTTTTGGCCACACTGTGTGGCTTGCAGGATCTTTCCCCAACTAGGGATGGAACCCATGCCCCTGCAGTGGAAGCCTGGAGTCCTAACCACTGGACCACCAGGGAAGTCCCATGATATCCTCTTTATATGAAAAAATTGATTTCAAATTTTAAGCTGGAAAATCATTGCAAAATTGCTCAAAAAATTATTACAGCCATATAACATAGAGATTTTCATTACTTACTGTCGATTTCCTCCTTCACAGTTGTTAGCATTTGCCTTATGTATTGAGGTGCTCCTATATTGGGTGCATATATATTTATAATTGTTATCTCTTCTTCTTGGATTGATCCCTCAATCTTTATGTAGTGTCCTTTCTTGTCTCTTGTAACATTTTTTATTTTAAAGTCTATTTTATCTGATATGAGTATTGCTACTCCAGCCTTCTTTTGACTTCCATTTGCATGGAATATCCTCCTCCATCCCCCCACCTTCAGTCTGCATGTGTCCCCAGGTCTGAAGTGGGTCTCCTGTAGACAGCATATACATGGGTCCTGTTCTTGCATCCATTCAGCCAGTCTGTGTCTTCCGGTTGGTGCATTTAGTCCACTTACATTCAAGGCGATTATCGATATGTATGTTCCTACCACCATTCTCTTAATTGTTTTGGGTTTGTTTTTGTAGGTCCTCTTCTTCTCTTATGTTTCCCGCTTAGAGAAGTTCCTTTAGCATTCGTTGTAAGGCTGGTTTGGTGGTGCTGAATTCTCTTAGCTGTTGCTTGTCTGTAAAGCTCCTGACCTCTCCCTTGAATCTGAATGAGATCCTTGCTGGGCAGAGCACTCTCGGTTGTAGGTTCCTCTCGGTCATTACTTTAAATATATCGTAACACTCCCTTCTGGCCTGCAGAGCCTCCGCTGAGAAATCAGCTGCCAACCCGATGGGAGCTCCCTTGTATGTTACCTGTCATCTTACCCTTGTTGCCTTCAACAACCCTTTCCTGTCTTCAATCTTCGTCAATCTGACCACTACACGTCCTGACGTGTTTCTCCTTGGGTTTATCCTGCCTGGGACTCTCTGCGCTTCCTGGATTTGGGCAGCCACCTCCTTTCCCATGTTAGGAAAGCCCTCAACTACAATCTCTTCCAGCATTTTCTCAGGTCTTCCCTCTCTCTCTTCTCCTTCTGGGACCCCCACAGTGCGAATGTTGGTGCGCTCAACATTGTCCCAGAGGTCTCCCAGGCTGTCCCCAGTTCCCTTCACTCCTCTTTCTTTATTCTTTTCCACATCAATGATCATCACCATTCTGTCCTCCAGGTCACTTATTTGTCCTTCTGCCTCAGTTAATCTGCTATTGGTTCCTTCCAGTGTATTTCTCATCTCAGTTATTGTGTTGCATATCTCTGTCTGTTTGTTTTTCAATTCCTCTAGGTCTTTGGTAAACTCTTCTTGCAGCTTTTCGATCTTTGCATCCAATCTTTCTTCAAAGTCCTGGATCATCTCCACCATCATTACTCTGAATTCTCTTTCCGGAAGAGTGCCTATCTCCTCTTCATTTAGCTGTTTTTCTGGTGTTTTATCTTGTCCCTTCATCTGGTACAAAGTCTTTTGCCTTTTCATTTTCTCTGTCTTTCCGTGGCTGTGATTCTCAGCTCCACAAGATGAAATAGTGCTGATACTGCTTGATTCTGCTGTCTGCCCTCCGGTGGAGGGAGCTGTCTAGGAGGCTCGTGGGTGCTTCCTGATGGGAGGGACTGATGGTGGGTTGGGCTCGCTGGGTGGAGCTCAGTGACACTTTAATCTGCTTGTCTGCCAATGGGTGGGGCTGTGTTCCCACCCTGCTGGTCGTTTGGCCTGAGGCGACCCAGCCCTGGAGCCTACAGGCTCCCTGGTGGAGCTAACCGTGGACTCTGGAAGGGCTCACGCCAATGAGCACGTCTCAGAACCCCTGCCGCCAGTGCCCCCGTCTCCTCGGTGAGCCACAGCTGCCCCCCACCTCTGCAGGCAACCCTCCAACACCAGCAGGGAGGTCTGGTTCAGTCTCCCATAGGGTCACTGCTGCCTCCCCCTGGGTCCTGGCGAGCACACTTTTTTGTGTGCCCTCCAAGAGTGGAGTCTCCGTTTCCCCCAGTCCTGTGGAGGTCCTGCAATCAAATCCCGCTGGCCTCCAAAGTCTGATTCTCTGGGGATTCCTCCTCCTGTCGCCGGACCGCCAGGTTAGGAAGCCTGACGTGGGGCTCAGAACCCTCAAGACTTGTGCGGTATAACTGTTCTCCAGCTTGTGAGTCACCCACCCAGCATTTATGGGATTTGATTTTAACGCGATTGCGCCCCTCCTACCGTCTCACTACGGCCTCTCCTTCGTCTCTGGACGCGGGATGGCTTTTCTTGGTGAGTTCCAGTGTCTCTCCGTCGATGGCCATTCAGCAGTTAGTTGCAATTCTGGTGCTCCTGCAAGAGGGAGTGAGCGCACGTCCTCCTACTCCGCCATCTTGATTCTTCTCCGAGATTTTCAATACTTAGATTAAGAATTATGTGCCAACTGGCATAGTATCTATGTTCTGATCATCAAACAAAAATAATAAAAAATTGGCTATAAAAAAGTATACATCAGCATGGGACTTCCCTGGTGGTCCAGTGGTTAAGACTCTGAGCTCCCAATGCAGGAGGTCTGGGTTCGATCCCTAGTCAGGGAACTAGATGTTGCATGCCACAACTAAAAATAAGAAAAAAAAGATCCTTCATGCCGCAGCTAAAGATCCCACATTCGGTAACAAAGACCTGGAGCAGGCAAATAAATAAATACATAAATATTTTTAAAAAAGTATATGTCAGCATAGAATTAGACTGAATTCAGACACACATTTCAGTGTACATGGGAATTTTAAGAATGACAAAATGGTCATCTTTCCTTAGGGAGGAAAGTGTGGCTTATTTAATACACGGCACTGGCACAATTAGCCATCCATCAGAAAAAATAATAAGACCAGACTCCCAAACTCACTACATTCAGAAATAAATTCTGGATGCATGAAACGAAGGTAAGAAAAAACATTTTAAAATAATATTTTGGAGTCTAAACATATAATTTAAGATTTAGAAAGAACTTTTATTATTTATTTTTTATTTTTTTGAAGTATAGTTGATTTAAGGTGTGTTAATTCCTGCCATACAGCAAAGTGATTCAGTTACACATATATCTATTCTTTTTCACATTCTTTTCCATTATGGTTTATCACAGAATATTGAATATAGTTTCCTGTGCTATACAGCAGGACCTTGTTGTTTATCCATCCTATATATAATAGTTTGCTAGTCCCAAACTCCCAGTCCTTCCCTCCCCCACTCCTCTTTGGCAACTCACAGTCTCTATGTCTGTGAGTAGAAAAACCTTTTAAACAAGAGAAAAATTCAGAAGATCAAGAAGAAGTTAGGTTTATTTGACCTCATAAAAATTCTTTTTTTTTTTTTTTTTGTAATGGGAAAAGGTAACAAAGCCAAAAGGTAGATTGGGAAAATGTTTGCAGTGCGTGGAATTGAAAAGGGATTAATACCTGTAATATATAATGAGAGTCTATAAATTAAATTAAAAAAAAAAAGCCTCAACCCTCTGCAGCAATGGGGGCTATAGTTCATCCCATTAGCCTCCCTCTTCTAAGTTTGCCCTCAGGAGGAGGTGCCTGTGAGAGCTGTAGAGGAGGATCTGCTTTCCAAAGCTGTGTGGAAAAGTGGATCCCAGAGCCGTGCAAGGAATGGCCTGTGTCAGCAGGGGTGGACTGTGTGCATGACCTCTTAGCTCTACATTCAAAATGAGAACTGCTGCGAGGAGCGTAGGTGGCTGCCAGCTTCCAATTGCCATCCTGCTGCGATTTGCCATAACATTCACGCAAGGCACACTCTTCCTGGATTAATCCCAGTCCATGACTGAGCCCAGTGGGCCTGGAGCTGGGCCACTGGTGCCTCTTGCTGGGCTCCTCTAATGGGAAATCAGCGTGGCCAAGGCTTTCTCAGAGCTGTCCGCACGCACTCTGAGGCTCTTCTTACTCATTCTTCCTTTCATGGGTGCCAGTCCCACGTCACAGTCTGCAGATTCTCCCTGTCTACTCCTACTTCCTCTCATTTTTATCTTTCACAGGCATTTATCCTTGAATTTCTAATTCCTTCTTTGGCATCTGCTTGCTAGAGCACTCAGATTTAGTCTGGGGTGATTCACTATACAGCAGTAGATAATGAAACAGCTTGGTGTGGGTGCTACCATAACAAAAGCCTAAAGCATTGGCTTTGGAACTGCCAGGCAGAGAGGCTGGAAGGGCCTTGAGGGAAAAGGCTTGCAAGGAGCTTCAGTAAGAGTGTGAGCTGAAATCTAGAGGACATGAAGAGGGTCGTTGGGGGACATGAAGGAAAGAGAGGAAAGGGGGTCCTTTCCCAGAAAGTTTGGCAACATTATCACATGAAGTAATACAGAAAATAAGAAATGTCCCTATTGGGATGATTAGTGAAATTTAAATGGGTTTTAAGGATCAGATGGTAGTAACGCATCAAAGTTAATTTCCTGACTTGGATGGTTGTGTTGTAACTTTACAGGAGAACGTTCTTGTTTGAAAAGAAAACACCCTTGGGCTTCTTAAGTGGTGCAGTGGTTGAGAATCCACCTGCTAATGCAGGGGACACAGGTTCGATCCCTGCTCCAGGAAGATCCCACATGCCGCGGAGCTACTAAGCCCGTGCACCACAACTACTGAGCCTGCGCTTTAGAGCCCGAGCCACAGCTATTGAGCCCATGTGCTGCGACTTCTGAAGCCCAGAGCCAAGAGCCCGTGCTCCGCAACAAGAGAAGCCACAGCAATGAAGAGCCTGCACACCACAACGAAGAGTAGCCCCTCACTCACTGCAACTAAAAAGAAAGCCCACGCACAGCAAAAAAAAGACCCAACACAGCCAAGAAAATAAATAAATTTATTTAAAAAAAAAACACCCTAAAATAATCAGGGGCTATGGGTAATTAGGTTAGCAATTTATGCTCAAATGGTTCAAGTAAAAGAGTTCTCTATACCATACTCGCAACTTTTTCAAAAGTTTGTTTCAAAATTAAAAAATAAAAACTCAGAAAATTAAGACAAAAAGAGAATTCCCTTAACCTCCTAAGGCAGTGTTTCTCAAAGTTGCTGCACAGACAGGAGCCAGTTCTCAAACGGCTATTGATGTGCGATGAGAGAAGTACAGAAATTAAGAGTCTTAACAGTATTATTATTATAATTAATATTACAGTATTAATACTGTAATAATAATTAATAAACAATATTATTATTGTAATTAGAAACTTTCACAATAATATGACAGATTTTATATCTTGTGAATCTAATAAAGAAGAATTTGGGCAAAAAGAAAAAAGAAAGGAAGAAAAACAAAAAGAAATGTCCCTGTTGAACTCAAGGAGCCAATCAAGGAGATTTCTAGGCAGAACACTGAAGGTGCTACCTGCCTTCTACATGTCACCTATGATAAAATATGAAAGGAGAGAGAGAAACTAATCAACTTAGCTATAAAGAAGACCACATATTGTATGATTCCATTTGTATGAAATGCCCAGAATAGGCAAATCTATAGAAACAGAAAGCAGATTAATGGTTGCTACAGCTGCACAGTGAGGACTTGGGGGAAATGGGGAGTGACTGCTAACGGGTAAGGGTTCCTTTGTGGGGTGAAAAATAAGTTCTAAAATTGGTTGTGGTGATGGTTGCACAACTCTGTGAATATACTAAAAACTATCAAATGGAATGTTTTAAATGGGTGAATTGTATGCTATGTGAACTACCTCTCAATACAGCCTCCCTGTATATCCAGGACCAGGACTTACTGGGTTTAAATATAAAACTGGTTTTCATTGTCAGCCTCTCTAAATGATAAATGATTCTAAAATTAAGAAGTGTCTCTTGGGAATTCCCTGGCAGTCCAGTGGTTAGGCTTTGGTGCTTCTAATGCTGTGGCCTGTGTTCAATCCCTGGTCAGGGAACTAAGATCCTGCAAGCTGTGCAGCATGGCCAAAAAAAAAAAAAAAGTCTCTTGGTAAAAATAAAATCCAAGACACTGTTAGGAAAACATCTAAAAATGAAGTTAAGGGTTAAGACTTCAAAAAGATCTGATGAGGTGCCCCATAGAATCTGCCAGAAAGAAGTCTCCCTGAAGGTCTTAAGGATGTTCCCTCACAGGAGTCTCTCAGGGAGCCCCAGGTAGAGAAGAGCTGATCTCAAAGAGAGTTGTGGGTGTGGCTTTTGTTAAATGGAGTGGGTTAAAAATCAATGCATAATAACTCCACAAAGCCTGTCAGGGAATTGTCCTGGCAAAAGCATCATCAGCTCAGACTAACAGGGACATATTACGAAATGAAGAGGCCTTTGCATCCCTTTTATAGGCAAGGAGGAGGCTGAAAAGGCTACTCAGTTGCAAACTCAGTTTTCTTTTGGAAAAGGAAGGATGATTCAGAGGGTGGAATCAAGAGCCCAGACACTGGAGCCAAAAACCACATGAACAAGAATGACTCTCAGGCAAATGTGCAAAGCTCTAATCCAACAAGCATTTGGGAGTTAGTTCTGTTGTGTACCTCCTGCTTTCCCTCTTTCTGAGGTTATCCTATGCTTTCCCCACTATGGTATGTGCCATGTGTGTAGGGGGGAGATAATTTGCCCCTTTAGTTTACAGATCTGCTATACAGGGAAGGGGTGAGAGGAGAGACTAATTAGGAGATAAATTCAGAAGCTCTTAAGATAGCCCAGGCAAGAGATAGTGGTGGATTTCAGTAGGCAGCAGTGGAAAAAATGATAAGTGGTGAGATTCAGAAGGTATATTGAAATTAGAGCCAACAGGATTTGTTGATATATTGGATTAGGATATGAGAAAAAAAGAAAAGTTGAATAAAGCTTCATAATCTCTATCTGGAAGAACTGGGTGAATGAATGTTCCCCTTTTGTCTGCCTCTTTTCAGAGCAGAATTTTCCAGAATGACCTATACTGTTGTCTCCATTTTCTCACCTCCCATTTGTCATCCCACTAGCTAGGCTCCACTACCACCTCTGTAAAATTGCTGTTGGAAATATCACCAACAGCCACTATGTTTCCAAATCCAACAGATACTTTCTCATCCTCTTTTTATTTGATCACTCTATTGCTTTTAGTACAGGTATCCACTTCCTTTTTGAAACATTTTCTTCCCTTGACTTTCCTCTTCTTCTTCTCCCTCTCCTCCTCCTCCTTCTTCTTATTCTCCTCCTCCTTTAAATTAATCAATTAATTTATTTATTTGGCTGGCCGGGTCTTCATTGTGGCACGAGGGATCTTTAGTTGCAGCATGCAGGATCCAGTTCCCTGATCAGTATTGAACCTGGGCTACCTGCATTGGGAGCGCAGTCTTAACTGCTGGGCCACCAGGGAAGTCCCTTCCCTTGGCTTTCTTGAATCATGTATTTTTCCGATTTTCTGTTACCCCTCTGGTTGGCCCTTCTGATTCTCCTTTTCTAGCTTTTCTTCTAATTCACTATTAATGTACATCAGTAGCACTGAATGACTCCTTTCTGGTCTCACTTTATACCCCATCAATCCTAGAATTCCTAAACCAACACCTCCCAGCCAGACTTGTCTTCTGAGCTCCAGTTCTATATGTCTACTTGCATATTCAGGAAATCCCACAGATACTTCAAACTGAACATGTCAAAACAGAAGTCATCACTTTCTCCAGCAAACTTACTCTTCCTCCAGTGTCCCCAGTCCCTGTAAGGAAATACCATCTACTCAACTGCTCAAGCCAGAAAGCTAACAGTCTTGGCTACTCGCTCTCTTACATACCCCCATAGACAATCAATCACTAGCTCCTGTAATTCCTACCTCTTGTATCACTCACTCTCAAGTCTGCCCATTTCTTTTCATCTACTGCTGCCACTGTAATCCAAGCCCTCATTATCCCTTGCCTGGACTTTTGGATCAGCCCCCTACCTCTATCCACTGGCCTACTTGTATCCACTTTGGCCCTCCATACTGTGTTCTTATTCAGACACAAATAGGACCCTGCACTCCCTTAGTTTAAAGTCTTTCAATGATCTCCTATATCCTGGAAATTTACTACAAATTGCTTACTATAGCTCATAAAACTTTGCATGATCTGGACCGTGCTGTCTGTTTCACCTCAATCTCATATCACTTCCCTTTTTTTTTTTAAAAGAATACATGTATTTATTTATTTATTTGTTTATTTATTGGCTTTGTTGGGTCTTTGTTGCTGTGTGTGGTCTTTCTCTAGTTTTGGAGAGCGGGGGCTACTCTTTGTCGTGGAGCACAGGCTCTAGGAGCACTGGCTTCAGTATTTGTGGCCCATGGGCTCAATAGTTGTGGCTCTTGGGCTCTAGAGTGCAGGCTCAGTAGTTGTGGCACACAGGCTTAGTTGCTCCGAGGCATGTGGGATCTTCCTGGACCAGGATTCAAACCCGTGTCCCCTGCATTGGCAGATGGATTCTTAACAACTGTGGCACCAGGGAAGTCCCCCTTTTCTTTTCTGTGGCCAGTCACACTGCTCTGATCTCAGTCCCTTGAACCTGCCAAGGTTTTCTCACCTTTGGGCCTTCACACTTTCTGCTGAAACAGCTCTTCTCCATTCACTTTGTCTGGCTCTCACTCATCCTTCAAGTCTCAGATTAAACAGCACTTCCTCATGGCAGTCTACCCTAACCCCCCATATTAAGTCAGCTCGCTCTGTTGTATGTTTTCATAACCTTCTGAACTTCTGCTTGGCAGTACTTTGCTTGTGATTCTTGTAATCATTTAGTAGAGTATCTGTTCCGTGTCCCTTCTCCCCACCAGAATATTAGCTGTACTATGACAGACTGTGCTTATTTATTCACCATTGTAGATGAGCATGCAGTTAGATGCTAAGTATTTCTGGACTGGCTGACAATCGGGGAAGGCCCAAGTAGCACTGGCCTTTGGGTACAGGCTAGAATTGCCTGAGGCTATAACCCTCCACCCTTTCCTCCCTTAAGGGAAGTTATAAGGGCCAGGGGAAACGGAAACAATCGATGACTTCACACACTGTCTGGTACAGTATGAAAGAATATTCACCACAATTTTACTTATTAGAGTGAAAAATCAGAAAAAGCCAACAGCTTTTTGCTGTTTCATACACTACACCAGTGGTTTAAAATAATTGTCTAATATAGCTAATCCTTTTCAAATAAAACCTGGCATAGGACCCTGATGTAAGATGCGCTAAATGAGGCTATTCTAGCTAAATGCGGGATGGGGCAGAACTTAATTTTGTAGGCCTCCCTAGCTTTCCCTTTCTCTTCCCCTCCCCTACTTTTCATCCTTTCTCCCCCAGGTCTTTTTTTTTTAATTGGCTGCATTGGATCTTCGTTGTTGCACGTGGGCTTTCTCTAGTTGTGGCGAGCTGAGGGCTACTCTTAATTGCAGTGTGCAGGCTTCTCATTGCAGTGGCTTCTCTTGTTGTGTAGCACAGGCTCTTGGCATGTGGGCTTCAGCAGTTGTGGCACAAGGGCTCAGCAGTTGTGGTTTGTGGGCTCTAGAGCGCAGGCTTAGTATTTATGGTACACGGGCTTAGTTGTTCTGCGGCATGTGGGATCTTCCCGGACCAGGGATCAAACCCGTGTCCCCTGCACTGGCAGGAGGATTCTTAACCACTGCGCCACCAGGGAAGTCCCTCCCCCAGGTCTTGAAAGCTTTCCACTTCCTGGCTCTATTCTCTCTTTGAAAGCCGGGACATCATTTCTATTTAGATTTTCTCGAGACACTCCCAAATGTTTTGTTGTGTCATTGTTATGCTGGCTCAGGTTGATTTTCTGTTACTTATAATTTTTAAAAAACAAGACCAAAAAAACCTTAACTAATGCTGTTGCAGCTTAAGATTCCTTTATGAAATGGAAAGAGAACTGGGTTTGGAGTCAGAAAACTGGTTTCAAATTTAGGTCCTGACTTAAGGCAAATTAATCATTTTCAACTCAGTTTTCTCACCTACAAACGGGACTATACTTTTGCAAATATTAAAAAAAAATACTAATATATTAAAAGGATCAGTATTGAGCAGGCTCTCAACAAATGTTGAATAAATAAGATTAGAGTCTTATTAGACGTTGCTCCTACTCCCTCCAATTTGAAGGAGTGTACTCAGTGCAGCCATAGTTAGTAAGGCTGCCATCTTGTGGCAATTTACTGACACTGTCCAATGTCACAGCACATTTGAAGTAAAACGTTCAAGAATTTAGAGCTATCTAAAAGGATGGCAAACACACCAGAGAGACGTTGGAATGAAGCTGATAATCAAAGACATGAGACAGGGTAATTTGCCATTGGAAAGAGGAAGGAATGAAGAACCTGGGACTGAACTTGTAGGACGTGTCACAAGCAGAAGAGAAGTCAGGGAAAGGGCCAGAAAGGAGTAGCTGATGGAGAAGTGAACAAGTATAGCCAGGTGTGACTCAACTCAAGCCAGGGCTGACATGCATATTTGTCATGAGAGCTAACCTGATCCCCTCTTGTTTTTTTCTAGGATTTCAAAAGCCATTAACAAAAGCCAGCTGACACTAGAATACTTACAATACTATTGCCCAGGCCATTCAAATGCTCCCTTTGTCTCTTAAATCAATGTTTCACCCTCTTTTTACACCTTATTACAAGATACCACTGGTAAGGATTTTAGTAATTATGAGGCTACTGCATGTCAAGTGTTCTCACCACTCTACCAGGAATGGGGTACCCATTAGGGTCGGATCTGGTTCCAGAATCCCAGCCTAAGAATCTGCTTTCTAGGGTCGCTTTTACCACCAAATCTCTTAGACCTCAAAGCAGAGCCTGAACAAAGGCTTGCAAACAGGTACATAGTTTATTCTCAGAAGTGATCCCAAGGGACAGGAGTCAGAGATTGACTAGGCAGAATAAAATGGGCAAACCAGGAAAACCACCCCAAGGAGGAGTACGCCAGAAGTCACTGCTTTGGGCCTGTAGGGCTCAATTTCCCTGGAGATACTCAGAGGAAGTGTAGAATGCGGCTCTCAATTGTCCAATCAAGGGAAGGAAGAAGCGAATATTTATTCACCAGCTCCTGTCCTTCGCTGGTCAAGGGTTTCCCGACTGCTGGTAAACCCCCTTGCACTCTCTCAGGTTGGCACTTTAAGGTTGACCCATGAATCAAAATGATTGTGCAAGTTCTCCCAGGCAACCCCTGAGGTGAGTTCCGTGAGAGAAGCCCGAGGGCAGAAAGTGAGATATTTGGAGAAAGCAGATGAAGATTTGGACTGTCAGGTTATACTCGCATGCACCTTGTTGCCATGGCAATAGCTGGAGTAGAAGGTGCGCCCAGAGGCACAAAAAGTGCCCAATACATGGCCATAAGTAAGAGACAACATTTTGCCAGATGAAGTTCTAGCCTACATAGGACGCACTATTAGTTCTGAACCAGTAATCAACGTGTGGTAGTGTTTCACTCATGGCCAGAATAGGTGGATCCCAGGAAAAAAGGGTAAATGTGGAGTGACAATTCTATTATACCTAAATGATTAATTTAATGTTTATCTTCATGTCTCTGTGAGTCTGACTATGGCTACTGATAAGTTTTATTACCCAAGGGAGGAATGCCTCTACCAAAGGACATGAAAAAAGTTCCACTGATTGGAAGCTAAGGCTGCCATTTGCCAATTTTGGGCAAATTTGTTATGCCAGTAGGTGAACAGACCAAAAAAAAAAAAAAAAGATTAATTCAGTGGTCTGCTAGAGCCAGTTCATACAGGCTTACAGGCGTTGATTGTGTACGTGTATTAGTTTCCTATTGTTGCTATAACAAATCACCACAAATTTACTGGATTAAAACAAAATAGGACTTCCCTGGTGGCACAACGATTAAGAATCCACCTGCCAATGCAGAGGACATGGGTTCAATCCCTGGGCCAGGAAGATCCCACATGCCATGGAGCAACTAAGCCTGTGCCCCACAGCTACTGAGCCTGCACTCTAGAGCCCAAGAGCCACAAGTACTGAGCCCATGTGCCACAACTACTGAAGCCCGTGTGCCTAGAGCCCATTCTCCGCAACAAGAGAAGCCACCTCACTGAGAAGCCCACACACTGCAACAAAGAGTAGCCCCCGCTCGCCAAAGCTAGAGAAAGCCCACAATGAAGACTCAACGTAGCCAAATAAATACATTAATTAATTAATAAAATTAAATTAAAGCAAAACAAAACATACTTATCTTACATATCTGGAGATCAGAAATCCAAAATGTGACTTACAGGGCTGAAATCAAGGCATCAGCACAGGGCTTCCCTGGTGGCACAGTGGTTAAGAATCTGCCTGCCAGTGTAGGGAACACGGGTTCGAGCCCTGGTCTGGAAAGATCCCACATGGTGCAGAGCAACCAAGCCCCTGTGCCACAACTACTGAGCCTATGCTCTACAACCCATGAGCCACAACTACTGAGCCCGTGTGCCACAACTACTGAAGCCCACGCGCCTAGAGCCTTTGCTCCACAACAAGAGAAGCCACTGCAATGAGAAGCCCGCGCAGCACAATGAAGAGTAGTCCCTGCTCGCCACAACTGGAGAAAGCCTGCATGCAGCTATGAAGACCCAATGCAGCCAATAAATTTAAAAATAAATAAATAAATTTATTTTTTTAAAAAATAGGTGTCAGCACAGCTGTGTTCCTTCTAGAAGCTCTAGGAGAAAATCTGTGTTTTGCCTTGCCCTAGAGGCTACCCACATTCCTTGATCATGTCACTAGGACTTCTGCTTTCATTGTCACATCTCTTTTTCTGATTGACTCTCCTGCTTCCTTCTTTCTCTTATAAGGGTCCACATGATTATATTTGGCCTACCTGGATAATCCAGGATAATCTCCCCATCTGAAGATTCTTAATTTAATCACACCTTCAAAATCCCTTTTGCTGTGTAAGCTAGCATATTCACAGATTCCAAAGATTAGGACATGGACATCTTTGGAGGGCCACTATCCATATACCACAGTGCATTTTTCTTCAGTAATAGAACATTGGTAGCTTAAAATTGGCCACGGTGGGAGTATTTACAATACAGAAATTGGCAAATGCTACAAATCAGGTATTTTACCCATGGAGGACATATTGTTAAAGTTTACCTGCATACCTCTGATTATGATGGTTGCTTGAGGTGAATGAGCCATTATTAAGGCAAAAGAGAACTGTCACTATGCAATAGAGGGAGGGAGGATTATGATATAATCCAGAGAATACCTAGGGCACCTCCTAATTCTGCCATGCTTAGCGCAAAAAATTTTGGAACTATTATACAGGCAGGACCACCAAGGTCTTCAATCCCTCAAGAAAAAAGGTTTGGGTAACCTATAGAAAATTAGTTATAGCCCCAACTAAAAGTTATGTGATTAAGTTCTAGTTATTGAAATATAGATGGAAGTGATATATGCCGCTTACGGATCAGGGACTTTAAGACAGTGGCATGCTTCCTTCATGCCCTCTTTCTTTTCCCATCACTATGACCCTGATGGACCTAGGTGTTGGTTGAAAACAAAGAGAATATGGAATGGGTAGTGGATACGTGAAGTCGAAACTATCAGCTAAAGCCTTGTGATCAGTTACAGAAATGTTTCATGTCACGTCAGCTCAACACTTGCATACTACATCTAATTTTCTTCTCCCCACCCTCCAATATATATAGGGTGTGGCATGTTGTGGTGGTTGATCTTTAAAGTTCAATCCACAGGCTGAAGAACATTGAGGAAGGATCATTGTGGAACTGGAGGAAGATGAACGTTATTCAGAAATCCTGGACTTGGAGCTGGATGAAGTAACTGATGAGGCTCGGGTTCATTCCTTTTTTGGGGTGGGGGAATGAGTATAGTGATGCCAATTTAGGTTATAAAAGGGAGGGTTGCTTTACTTAGGAGTTTCGTTTTGTTTTGTTTTCTTTTTAAAATAAATTTATTTATTTATTTATTGGCTATGTTGGGTCAATAAATGTAGCTGCACGCAAGCTTCCTCTAGTTGTGGTTATCGGGGGCTACTCTTCGTTGCGGTGCTCAGTAGCTGTAGCTCACGGGCTTAGTTGCTCAATGGCATGTGGGATCTTCCTGGACCAGGTATCAAAACTGTGTCCCCTGCATTGGCAGGAGGATTCTTAACCACTGCGCCACCAGGGAAGTCCTGTTTCACTTTCTGAAGTGTAAGTATAGAAAGAAGGGTATATGCTGATGTTGGGCAGTCCAGGGTTTATTATTGTGGACATTATCCTTCTTACTGGGCACTCAGCATCGGCATCCCCTTAACATATTTGGACAATATCCCAAACAAAGAAAGAGCACCTTATACCATTGAAGCTGACAGAGGTCACTGTCACTTTCCTAGTGTAGCTGACCCAGCCAACTCCATTCTCTTTAGCTTGGCTTCCCTGAGCCAAGTGAGTTGGAGAAAACAGAAAAACCAATAAAGGGTTCATTAATAAGTGGGTTCCCACTGTGGACAGCTGGAGCTCAGTCCCTCTGGGGACCCTTGAAAACACTGGAACACAAACCTTGAAAATGTCCCTCTGAGGGACAAGGAAGCTGAAATATTTGTTGACTGTTGGTTCTGCCTATGAGACAGAAAGCAGGGTATGCTTTGTAGAATTCCTCAGAAATTTTTAGCTTTCCAATTTCAGGTGCTGCAGCTTCCCTTTCCTCTTTCCTTAAACAGGATGTGATGGCTTGGGCTACAATAGTGAACTTGCAACTTCAAGAGTAAGTCAAATTGAATTGCAGAGATATCAGCTCATATATTACTGAGCCAACAAAAGTGCCCACCTCCATTCTTCTTTCAAGCAAAACATACTTTAAAAAAATGTTACCATGGTCAAGTTTTCTATCATCTGCAGCCAAAAGCATTCATATTTATCTCGTCTTACTTGAAGCCAAGGGCACAGGCCCAGACTTTGAATCAAACGTTAGTGATATAAAGGGACTTCCCTGATGGCCCAGTGGTTAGGACTCTGCGCTTTCACTGCCAAGGGCTCGGGTTCAATCCCTGGTTGGGGAACTAAGATCCCACAAGCTGTGCAGTGCGGCAAAAAAAAAAAAAGTTGGTGACATAAAGATGCCATACTTTATGGTGATGGGGCAGTAGCGACAGTGCTTCTGGTGGCACCATCCAGTGTGTTGACCTTTCAGACCTTATTTTGCTTCCTGGTGGCCTTCACCAGGGACACAGACAACAGACTCTCCGTATCAAATAATAATTGTCACTACTCATTGAATATTTACTTGAGTCAAATGTGTTATAAATTTTCTTTCCTAATTTCATATCAACCATTCAAGATGGATTTTAATATACTTTTCTGAGGTTAACTGACTTGAGCAAGATCACACATTAAGTGGCAGAGTTGGGGTTCAGGTTCAGGTCAGAGTGATGCCAAAGCCAGATCTTAACCACTACATTATTATATCGCCAATATCTCTTTTGCCAACCTGTAATTTTTGGACCTGAGACCTTAACTCAGGCTGGAGCCAGGGACTCTATCCTAGGAGGATAAGAAAGATGGGCTCACATAGATCGTTGTCTGTCATCAGCCCCTTCTGGCAGGGGGATACAGGATCTGCCCAAATGCAGGCTCTCAGCCAGGCAGAACAGATGTAGGCACTCCTCTGAGCCAGGCTGGGAAACCCTCCAGATGAACCACCAGACTTCTGTGTCTGAAACTCTGAGAGATAAGCAAGAATCTTGGGTGGCATCCTCAGAGACAAAGCAATTCTGCAGGTTTAGAATTTTGCTGAAATTCAGGCAAAGTAAGTGACAAAATACATGAAGAGGGGGCATGTGTGAGAATTAATCAAATCTCCGCTGACAATTCTTGTTTGCAAAATGATTAACTGCACTCCTTTCTCCCTTTCTCTTCCCAGGTTGGATTTTGAAGTCTGAGGCTGAAAACCCCCAAATCCAGTCTTCCAGCCATCTGCCATTCATCCATCTCCAAGTCTCAGAGCCACCTCAGCCCTTCCCACCCTTTTCATTTAGTCACAATGTTCCATCAATATCTATTGAGTGAGATAGGTTTTTGTGCCAGAGAGGCAAGGACTCTAACTTCTAGGTACTTAGAGAGAAAGAAGATATTAAAAGATAATTGCACAAATTATTTCATTAAGATTGTGATATCTGTCAAGAAGGAAAAGTAATATTCAGTGGGAATAGGGAACTAGATCTAGTTAGAAGGTTCAAATTCATATCATCCCCTTTCCATCTGTCTTCCTCCTCCTCACTAGCCCCTTTATAAGAATGCTATCTCCTGCCTTGTCCCCTTTGCTGCATCTCCGATACCACAGCCTTGATTCAGACCTCACTACATCTTTGTATCTGTTTTCTAACAGGTCTCCCTGCCTCTTTTTTTTTTTTTTTTTACTCACTCAAGCCCATGCTCTACACCACAGCTAGAGTTGTATTTCCAAAATGCGATCTGACCAGCTCCCTCTCCCTTTCACATTAGGGTTTCACCTCTCCTGCCTGGCACAGCTTGCCCAACCTCTTTTTTTTTTTTTTTTTTTCAGCCTTATCTCCTATTCCTCTTCAACAGGAACCTCTCACCTCATCTAAGCACAGATTCCCATCTCCACTACTGTTTACTCACATCTGCCCTGCAACCCAACCATCTCAGCCAGGAAATGACTGTTCTGAATTCAAGGGGCTCACTGAACATGAGCTTGATGAGAGCCCACCAGGGATGAGACACTGAATACTGGACACTGGGCAAGATCAGTGAGGAGGAAAAAAACTAGAAGCCAATGGTCAGTACATCTTCTGATGATTAGAAGTTCCTGAAGGGCAGGCATTATGATGTACTCATGTATGAACTCTTTACAGAGAATCACTTTACCAAGTAGTTTCACATAGGTTATTACCTCTGTTTCTCATCGCAACCCCATGCATTATTATCCCTAATTTATAAATGGGGAAACTTTCTTCCTTATTTTCTTCCTTCTCCATCCTGTTTCCTCCTTTCTCTTCCCTTCCTTTATGCACGTATGCTTTTGGTATTTCCTGTCTCTAATCCAGAAAGAGATTTAGAAGGGCTAAATGTAGAGCTGATTACAATGAGGGCCAGGGAGGCTATTTGCCCTAGGATACACACACATGAAGCAGTCAAATATAACCTTTTGATGTTATGTCTGAATAGAGTTGGTGTGCGTGTGAGAGACAGTGTTTTTGTAAAATGTAAATATTTAAAACATACAATTTTTGTTCCACATTTTGTCATGTGGTCATTTTCTTCTAAATACTCCGCGAGTCATAAAATTGGAAAGAGGCCTAGGTTCAGAGAAGTCAGGTAACCTGACCCCTGGTAAAGTCTGACCCCTGGTAAAGCACCTAAGCCATGACTGGAAACCAAGAGGTCTTCCTCACCAGGGGCATCACTGCCTCCAAATTGCAGCAAATGATTCCAGAATGGTCTATCATAGGGGTTAAGTTCTGGGATTTAGTCAGATAGATGTGTTCCCTTCAAAATTCCGACACTTTATGAACTTGGCAAGTAATTCAGCGTCTTCATTTGAAAACTGGAGGCCATAGTGGTACCTACCGCAGAGAGTTCCTATTAGAATTAAATGAAAATGCTCCTGAAGCATTCAGCACAGGCCTGGCATGTACTCAGCGCGCAGTAAATGGTAGCTGTTATTACATGCATTGTATTTGTTGAATGAGTGACCCTGGCATATAACGCTTGCATTCAACTTGGAGCTTGGAGCTGTCACAGGAGTTCAACCTGAAAGAGTGGGAACTCGCCAATTTTTTCTGGAAATAAAATCTTTGTGGGAGGATAATCACTGGTTGGAAAGTGCGAGCCTTGAGGGAACAAAGCTCTGATCCCCGGGCCCGAGGAGCACGGAAGCGAAGTCTTCCCTGCGCGGAGCGGTCGCCGTGCAGAACCTCCCCCGGAGTGACGGGCAGCCAGCTGGGCACGCCCAGCCCGGGGCAAGGATGCCTCAGGGGCTGGGTTTTAGCCGAGTGGAGCAAGGTCTCTTCCAATTCCGCTCATCTCCGCCCCTTGCCCCCCGCCACTCCCGCTCATCTTATTATCGGGGACCACACCCTGCGCGCGAGGAGGAAGGACTCCCAAACCGCGAGGCGGAGGCTTCTGCGCGGCTCCAGACCTGACCATCTATGGTCACAGCGCGCACCGAACAAACAGGAAGTGGAGCGAGCTTCCACCTTTCCAGCCCGCGGCAGAGAGAGCGGGGCAGCGGCGGGCACGCCCAGAAACGCGGGGCTGGGCCTGAGCGCCCCCGCCGACCCCTCCCCACATCCAGCCTCCACAGGTCCTCCCGAAACACAGTCCAGACCAAAAGGCTCGCTCCGTCACAGACGGGGAAACGGAGGTATGCACGCCCAGAGGGAGGCGGAGCGTAGCCTTGATTCCCCCCTCGGGGAGTGGACAGCCGCCCGGGTTTCCCGGCCTCAGAGAATCGCCCCCGCTAGTCCCTATACCCCTTCCAGGCTACTGTGAAAAGAGACAGGCCTTTGCCCAAGAGGCCAAACCGATATGAGAATTAGCCACTCATCTGTCCTCCTTCCCCGGGGGTGGAGCCTAGCTAGTAATTTCGGCCCTTCATTGGCCCGGGCGATTCCGGACCAACGGTAGAGGGGCGTGGCCTAGCGTTAGACACGCCCCACCGCTCCCCACTTAGGGGCGGGGCTCTTTACCTCAGCTAGCAGGGATTCTCCCCCGCGTGGCGAACAGGGGGCGGAGTCAAGAGCGCGGCTGCCAGGCTTCTTCTAAGGTCCCTCCTCTGGGCGGGCGTTTCAGCAGGGCGTTCATTTCCGGTGGGGGTGCCGCGCCCAGTGAGGGCCCGGAAGTGGGTCGCGCGAAGATTGCTGGGCGGTTCTTGCCGGAAGTGGAGAGCGGCTGGTCGCAGTCGCGAGGTGAGGCAGAACTCTGAGGTGAGTGTACGCGGCCGGGTAGGGACTAGGGTCCTCTCCGCGGCCCACTAGCGCTTGGCGTTATTAATGGCCCTTCTGGCCGAGGCGTGTGCGGTGAGCCCACCTGAGGGGGCCGGCGCGGAGGCCCTCAGGCCGCCCCGGGATCCTGGGCGCGGTCTCTTGAGGTGGGGCCGGGGTGACCAACTGAGCCAGGCTCTCCTGGGGAGGCTCCCTCCTCTGGACTTCGCGGTTCCGGCCATCAGCCTCAGCGGGGGCCTGATTCCTAGGGTGCTCTGACTGAAAGAAACCTCTGAGACCTTACAGTCTTCCCTGTCCCTCGACTCGCCCCCATTGCTCGGATAGGTAAATTGATCCCCGGAGAGACGAGGCTGGTCTAAGATCTTACAGCGAGTGAGGCAAACAGTCGGCATCTAGACCTCAGTTCCTTTGATTACCAGCCCCAGATCCTTCTCCTGTTCATTTGCCAGGAACCTCTCTCTCTACCTTGGGGTGGTCTTCCGGTAGGTGTCTCGCGGGCAGTTGCAGGTTAAAGGCTACCTGCTGCGTGGAACTTTTTGAAAATGCAGCCTGTTTGGAATGCCTGGGGAGTTTTTTAAAAAGAGAGGAGCAGGTCTTTGTGTTTGCAGTCAGAGAGCCTCCCCCTTCTCCTTGTCTATACCTCTTACCCTGAAAAGCCAAGTTAACTTTATTGAAGGTATCGCATACTTCTGGACTTGAAATTAGTTGCTCAGTTTTGGTCTGGCCCCACCGCTAAGCATCGGTAGCCATAAGTGCTTTATTTAACTTGTTTGAGCCTCATTTTTCAAATCTTTTAAGTGGAAATCTCTGCTCATTTCACAGGGTTAAATTCAGTGTAACAAATCGTGTTTATTCTTTGTTAGGGACTCTGCCACATCCAGGGAATGCAGAAACAAAACAAGGTGGACCCTGCTCTGGTGGAGCTGACAGTGTTTGCAGGGAATTTAACAAATAATTATAAATGTGGTGAGTGTTAGGAAAGAAGAACAGGGTGCTATGACAGTATGTAACCAGGGGCTCAGGAAAATCCCTTCTGCAGAAGCAGCGTTTAAGATGAGTTTTGAAGAATGAAGAGATGGGTGAAGAGAGGATGAGAAACTTCAGGCAGAGGTTGGTATCAGAACTGTGTCAGTTGAAGCTCTTTATAGGGATCCCCGGTCAAGTGAAAGACCCGGCAGCCCAGCATATTGATCATTCATCAGTCATTTATTGAGCCCTTGATATGTGTGAGGCACATATTAAATGAGAGTTGACCGTGGTAACTAAGAATACAGTAGTTCTCATGGAGTGGAGGAGGAGGCAGACAAGTAAATCAGGAGTGGCTTACAGTGTCATAGTGCACTGTGTGAGCACAAGGCTCTGAGGGGAGGAATACCTGAGCCAGGATTGCAGGCTTTGGGGAGGAAGTGGGAGGCTATGTCTTGCAGGATTTATTTAGCCATATGGTGAATCTGGAAAAGGGATTTCCAGCCAAAGAGTCCAGTACAGGGACTTCCCTGGTGGTCCAGTGGTTAAGAATCTACCTTCCAATGCAGGGGATGTGGGTTTGATCCCTGGTTGGGGAACTAAGATCCCACATGCCGCAGGGCAACTAAACCCGCGTCTCTGGAGCCTGTGCACCACAACGAAGATCCCACGTGCTGCAAATAAGATCTGATGCAGCCAAAAATAAATAAATAAATGAAAATTTAAAAAAAAAGAGAGAGAGAGTCCAGTGCAAGGATATGGAGTCTGGACATGTGAAAGACCATAACTGGAATTCCAGTAATGCTCAGAGAAGTGGAGGAAGTGGGTAGTGGTGGGATCAAATATGAAGGCCCTTGTAAACCATGCTGAGGAATTTGGAGCTTACCCTGAAAGCTGTGGGGAGGCTTTGAAGGCTCTTATGTAGGAAAATGATGTGGTCAGATTGATGTTTTAGTTCAGCCTGTCAAGGGAGAAGGAACATAATGGGGAAGTAGAATGTGGCTTGAACCAAAACAATGAGAATGCGAAGGAGAGGAGGGATCATATTTGAGCAGTATTAGAAAGATGGAATCCATAGAGTTGGAGGCTGATTGTTTATGGAAAGGAAACAATAGGAGTAGACTAGGACGATTGGTTTTCTGGTTTAGGGAACTGGGTAGTACCATTCACCAAGATAGTTACTGTGAGAGGAGGGTTAAGTTGAAGAGGTGACATGGAAAGAAAATGAATTTCAGACATAGTTTGAGATATTTGCAGCACATCTAGGCAAAGATGTCTAATAATGTATCCCAACTAGAAGAAACAGCAAGAGCAAAGATGTGTAGGTGGGAGAGGGTTTATATTATTTCATGAAGTACTGGAGCCTGGGGTTTGTAGAAGATAAGACCAGAAAAAAAAGGTGGATGCCGCCAGGTTGTGAAGGGCTTTTGATGCCTTGTTTGAATGCGTTTGGATTTATTCTGTGGTTGGCATTTTGCTAATTGTTTGAGTTGCTGCTGTCCAGGATAAAGAAATTTCTGTTGGAATTTCCCCCCTTTTTCTTCCCCAGAAATACTTCATCAATCAGATGGACATAATTCATGTTTTGGAGGAGTTTAAATAAAATGGTAGCAGTGAAAGTACTTTGTCAAGTACAACCTGTCATGCAAACCAAAAGTGGTGGTATTGTTAAAGATTTCAGTGAGTGTGTTTTTACTTTGAGAAGTTTAGCTGTTTAGTTTATAAAATGTTTTGTTTCCAGCCTGAAGGATGAACTTTTTTTCACTCTTTTTCTTGCTTATACATACTTTTGTTTAGTTGCAGGGTGTTTTTTGTTTGTTTCTTTTTTTGTTTTTTTTGTAACCCAGATTCTTTCTTCATAATTTATTGTTAGAAAATAAAATATAAATACAGAATTTCCCCTCCCTTTGCCTTCTTTCCAGATATAATCATTATCCTGAATTTCTGGGGATGTTTTATGTGACTACATACACATATACTCCCTGTACATGTATAGTTGCAGTTATTTTTTTTTAAGATACTATTTTATTTATTTTAGGTTTTTAAAAAAATTTTTTTGGCTGCGCTTGGGTCTTCATTGCTGCACACGGGCTTTCTCTAGTTGTGGCGAGCGGGAGCTACTCTTCATTGTGGTGTGTGGACTTCTCATTGCGGGGCTTCACTTGCAGATCATGGGCTCTAGGCTCGCAGGCTTCAGTAGTTGCAGCACACGTGCTCAGTAGCTGTGTCTTGTGGGTTCTAGAGCACAGGCTCAGTAGTTGTGGCACACAGGCTTAGTTGCTCCTTGGCATGTGAGATCTTCCCAGACCAGGGCTTGAACCTGTGTCCCCTGCATTCGCAGGCAGATTCACTGTGCCACCAGGGAAGTCTGCAGTTATTTTTTTAAGCAGGGTCGGAGCCTTTAAAAAGTTACTTCCTCCTTTCAGTTTTCTGTGAAGCATGGTGAGTCAAAGATTCATTTTACTTAAACAAGCAAATGCAGTGTCATTGGAAGTTGAACCCTCTGGTTTGAAATTTAATCCTGAGATTTGAAATGCGAGTATCCTCAAGCTATATGTTAGCCAGTCCTAGTGATTATTCCTTTGACTTGTCCTCATCAGTTTCTTTCTTTACTTTATACTAAACTGGCTTTCATATCTATTCTTCAGCTTCTGTACCATAATCAGACAACCCTTTTGGAAAAAAAACCATTTTCATCTTGTTAACCCTTCACTGGCTTCATTTTCCCAAAGAATCAAGTCTAAACTCGTCTAATTTACAGAGTTCTCCACAGTCAGACCCTTATCTTAGTTTTCATCGAGTGGCACAGACTGACTTTCTAATTTAGAAAGTTCTAAAGTATTACATTAGCATTTTATTTGTACCTCTTACCTTTTGTCCATTATTACATTAGAGCAGGGTTTCTCAGCCTCAGCATAATTGACATTTTGGGCCAGATAATTCTTCATTCTGTGGGGTTGTCCTGTGCATCGTAGGATTTCAGCAGTATCTCTGGCCTCTACCCATTATATGCCAGGGGCACTCCCTCCATTGTGACAACCAAAAATGTCTTCAGACATTGCCAGATGTCTCCTGGAGGACAAAATTGCCCCTGATTGAGAACAGTGCATGAGAAAGTATCATAGCTCTGATTGTGTGGTGTCTTATCTCTCCAACTCAGTTCTCTGAGGGCAGGCTCCATAGCCATGGTCAGCACAGTGTATGACACGTGATAAGCACTGGGTACCTTGCAAGGAGTGAATCATGGGTTTCATTGAGGCATCAAGAATTATTGTTCACTCAAGGGATTTCTGGGTGGGCCTTGAAGGACTTGCCTTTTTGTGTTCTTTACCCTCAGAGGGTGTGATCTTAATAGAGAAAGGCCGTTGTTTAGGTACTCACTAGAAACGAGGTTTGTGTTAGTTGACAGCACAAGTCAGCAGATTTATATTTCCCGTGTATTGGGGGTAGATAAATTCCTGTTTTCTTTGCCTGCATTTAGATAACTTGGTTTAGTAGACAGGGATTATCATTTATATTTTAAATGGCATATAATTTATGATGTTGTTACTCAACATTTATTTTTTTTTAAAATAAATTTATTTATTTATTTATTGTCTGTGTTGGGTCTTCATTGCTGCACACAGGCGTTTTCTAGTTACGGTGAGCATGGGCTACTCTTCCTTATGGTGTGCAGGTTCCTCATTGCAGTGGCTTCTCTTGTTGTGGAGCACGGGCTCTAGGCCCGCAGGCTTCAGTAGTTGCGCACATGGGCTCAGTAGTTGTGGTGCATGGGCTTAATTGTTCCACAGCATGTGGGATCTTCCTGGACCAGGGATCGAACCCATGTGCCCTGTATTGGCAGGTGGGTTTTTAACCACTGTGCCACTAGAAAGTCCCTCAACATTTATTTTAACAGATAAAATTGTTATACAGTTGACCCTTGAACAATGTGGATTTGAACTGCAGGGGCCCACTTCTACGGGCAGATATGGAGGGCTGGCTGTAAAATTGTTGAAGGATTCCCCACTGCACTGAGGGCTGGTGCCCGTACCCCTGTGTTGTTTAAAGGTCGTATGTAGTTTCATCATCTTTAAATTAATGCAGCCCTAGCATTCAGCATGAAACTGTTTTTGTTTTTGTTTTTTGCCTGCATTGGGTATAAGTTGCTCCACGTGGGCTTTCTCTGTTTGTGGTGAGCTGGGGCTACTCTTCCTTGCATTGCATGGGCTTCTCATTGCAGTGGCTTCTCTGTTGTGGAGCATGGGCTCTAGGCTCGCAGGCTTCAGCAGTTGCAACATGTGGGCTCCGTAGTTGTGGCTCACGGGCTTAGTTGCTCTGTGGCATGTAGGATCTTTCCAGACCAGGGATCAAACCTGTGTCCCTTGTATTGGCAGGTGGATTTTTAACCACTTCGGCACCGGGGAAGTCTGAAACTATTTGTTCTTGATATACCATCATGTAAACCTAATAAAAACTTCTAAAGCTCTAAAAATACTCCTCAGTTACAATGCAGCTTTGTTTGCCATGTATTACCAGACCTGTTGTGTCAAATTTTTCTCTTCAGCTGGAAAATAGTTATAGTTGACATGTTTAATGGAAGGAGTGAGCTTGCTTTTTTGTTTATTTTTTAGTTTTTTTCCCTGCAGAGGTCACTAAAATTCCTATACTTAAGTTAATTATAGACTTACAGTCACAGATCTTTTCATATCTCTAGCTGTAGCTGAATCATGGCTAGGGCCAAATGGCATCCTTGTATCTATCTTTATGCATGAGAATGGGAAATGCTCTTCTGTTTAAAGAAACTACCAGTTGAAATAAACCAATGCAGTTTTTCCTTATACAGTGTAAAAGATGCCTGCTGAATGCTTTTATGCTGTTAGTTTCGTAATACTCCTTGAATGTAAGAGAGAGGGGAACCTATGACCACACAAAGTTATCTGTTTGCCCCAGAGCATTGAAACAGCTAGTTCTCAAGTCTGACTTCAGTTTGTACACTATTACTAGCTTTACTCACTCCTGGAGTTTTAGATAGAGGACCATGTTTAATGAGGGAACAGGAGACAGATGCTGATATTGGGTAGAATTCTTTCCCGCCCTAGGAGACAGGCATTTCTTTCTGTTTTAATCTAAACCTCAGGTGGCAGTGACTCAGGCACTAAATGTCATTGGTTTCATCAGCGAAACCAAATGCTTGGAGAAGAACAGTGGCTCCTGATTTGGGTTAGATTTAGATGGCATCTTTACTGGGGCAAAGTGGTGTCTGTTCTTTGGTTTCTGGGTTAAACCAGCCAACTTGTAAGTATCCTGTTAGCATGTGTAGGTTTTACTCTGTAACATGTTAGAGCCTAGTGATGAGAATTTCTATATTGTTAAGAGTACAGCTAACTAATGCCTTACAGTTTAGTGATAGCTTAGGAGAGATAACCAAATGGAGCTGTTTTGTTTTGTTGTCTTCTATTGTAAAGAAATTACATAACTATGTTTTAAAAAATTTGGAAAATAGAAGGGGAAATTGTCCAAAACTGCATCACTTGAATGTGACAAATACTGTAAATTTTGTGTTCTTTTTAAGTCTTTTTCCACAATGCGTTTAGCTATTCGCATATAATTAGAAGTCTAAGCTTAACACTGCGGTGAACATCTTCATGCCTATGTTTTCCCACATTAGTATTACTTTCTTAGGATAGCATCTAGGCAACAGAATTACAAAGTAAAGGCCACCAGAAGCATTTTGAAGCAGATCAGTTGAGCCACCATAGTATACAGAGTGACTTGTATAATTGCTTTCTTTTCGATTTTACTTAAGGTTGTGACTTAGAGGAACAACTACCTGACAAAGTAGGAAACATTTTAAGCATAGCAACCTCTTATGAGTAGAAATTCATTCCACTACCTTAATTGCCTGGTGAGATGAGGCAAGAACTGCAGGAGTAACCTGGTTCCGTTTACTTCTGAATGACAGGCAGAAGGAATTGGGTTGTTTGAATTGTTAGAATGATGAGAACATGAAGCAGCTTTGGCAGGAATCACTGACCATTTCTGATTTTGCTTGGTTTCAGAACACAAAAGAAATTGCTGGAGAATCAAGCTCCTGGTTTCTTTTTGCTCTTCATGATATCCCTCCAAAAGCCTATGCGGTCTCATAACTTTATGGCATTTCCTTGCTGATGACTTGTAAACACTGGTCTCTCCTGCCTTGATTCTTCCAAAACTGACCTAATCTTCTTGCCTTAGCTAGAACATGCCAGAAACTTGTTTTTTCCTAGAGTGACATCATTGTCTTACTCCCCTGGATTTGCAACTCTGGAGTCATCTTTGACTCCCTTCTCTGAATGCTACTGTAACTAAGTAGTCAGTACCACACAGTTAATACTTGTTCTGTGTTTAATGCTCACTTGTTTTGTGTGACCTCCAAGGGCGGAATCAAGATCAGTGGGTGGAAGTTGCAGGGAGACGGGTTTTACCTCCATATAAGGAAGAACTTTTAAATACTTTGAGCTGTGTGAATGGAATGGGCTGCCTCCAGAAGTCTTGGGTTCTCCACTCTGAAGGTATTTGAACAGAGGCTACCTGACTAGCTGCTGAGAATGTTGAAAGGTCTTTTCTGGCGTCAGATTGTGCTTTCTTGACTCCCTCCTGATCCTGAGAGCCAGTGATTCAGTGGAAGGTAGCTTTGTCCCTCCTGCTAGACTGCCCCAGGGCAGAAAAACTATTTTACTGTTAATTCAGGTGCTGGTCACTTAGCAGCCTAAAAGTGATTATTTTTTTACTTTGCAATATCAAAAATATTTTTTGCAGTACCGCTTTTATTTTGCAGCTAGTTGAACAGCTTTCAACCTAACCTAGACCCTAATACCTTCTTCCCTTTATCTCCCCGAAACCCATTCTATCAGACACTACTTGTAAAAATTTTGCTTTTATATTATTCCTTCACTCAAAACCCTCGAATGGCTTCACATTTATTCCAACATGAAATTCAAATACTGTCCAAGTTTCAGTGCTCTCCATAATCTAGCATGGTTTGCTTATTTCCCATGATGCTGTTTGCTTACCTGCTCATACTTTCTGTACGTAACCTTCTTGGTCTCTCTTTGCTTTTTATTGCTCTGGAATGTCTTCCCTTTTTCCATTTACTCCTTTCTGTCAAAATGCCCCACTTCCCTCCTGAAACCTCCTGAGACTACCTCCAGTCCTCATTGATTTCTTCTGAACTCTCCAAGCGTATAGTCATTTATACTTTATAATTCAGGACCATACAGCATTCTGCAAAGAAAAAGCACCAGTGTATTGGCTGATACTTTAACTTTTCCCAATCCAAATGAAATTAGTTAATCTCTAACAGAACTTTAAAAAATATAGTCTTCAGTATTTATTCCTTTGGCATTTCATTTGTGTTGCCCTTCACAATAAGAACGAGACTTCTAGAGGGCAGAGACCATGGGTCTTCCATTTCTTCAGTAGCTGTCACAGTGCTAAACATTTTCATGTTATGAGTGTCTTCTGTGTGCCAGGTTGTTGTAGGTGCTGCAGATATGGGGGGTGGGGACAGGGGTGGAGAGAATGTTTCTGGAACCTATATTCTAGTACATGGTATGCAGTGATAACATTTTACCTTTGAACTGCATTTTAAGGCTCCCACAGTGACTGCTCATCCATAAAACCAACTCCTTTGATCCTTACATCTCTGTGTGCTAGGTGAGGACCCATTAAATGACTGTCCTAAAGTTACACAGTTAATACGCGGCAGAGTTGGGACTCAAACCTTGGTTTCCTGAATCCTCGTTTTATTTAGACGTGGGTAATTAGGACTGCCTCTCCTCTGAAGCTTTTATGATGAATGCTTAAATAGTTGGGAATCTGTACATTCATTTATGGAGGCTTACATATAGTTCTTGGCTACTGTCAATCAAATGGCAGAGAGCAAGATTAGGCAGAGCTATAGTTTTCTGCTCTGACAATTCTGTATTCTTGGAAAAAACCTTATTTTAAAATTTGCCTTCCAAATATGTGTCTGTACTGAATGTGAAAAAATATTGACCTCCATAGAGGAAATTGAGAGCAGAGGAATTGAAAGCTGCTAATAATGTGACTAAAGACACCATAAAGAGACTTTGAACCCACAAGTGCTGCGCTCAGCACACAGCTGGGGCTGGATACTGTGATGAACCCATCCGTCACTTAATTGCTCAAGAGCCATGTGGAGTGGTGGGAAGAGCCTTAGAAAATTTGTGCGCAAGGCTAAATTCTCTCCCCACTGGTTGTTTGATATCTAGCAAACTTTTTAACTTCTGTCAGTTTCTTCATTCTAAAGATGGAGATCATTATCTTTATAGCATACATCACAGAATGATTTTCAGTCTTAAAGAAGCAACAGTTTGATGATATAAAGCACTTACAACTTAAGGGAGCTTTGTTTTTAATTAGCGTTATATCAGCTAGTAAAGAAGGTTATCTTCCTTATGGCACTTGGTTTGAAGATCTCTGCATCAATGTAATTTGTGCCCAAGAAGGCAGCACAAAGATGAGAATGTTTGTTAGATCCTACAAAGAGGCAAAAAAAAAAGTTTTTTTTTTTAAGAAAGGAAAAAAAAACCAAACCCACAGTTCTCCCCAGGTTTGACACAGAGAGGAGATCGTGTTGAAGAGAGAGAGGGTAAAGGCCCCTATTTATTTATTTTTCCCCAAGGATCTTTACCTAATGTATTTATAGTGCCTATCATGTTTATAGTACTGAAATAACAAAGGCAAGACATGGTCTCTTCAGTAGGGTGACTAATTGCCTGTTGACTGTTAAGTGATTTTAAACCAGTGTGTTAAATGTGTGGTAGAGATAAGTACACAATGAAATGTTGTGGGAGCACACGCTGGGGAGGTGATACCTTACCTGAGACTTAATGGACAGTAGGAATTCTGGAGGGGGCAGACTGAGAAGGGAAATCGTACCAAACTGGAAAGGCTTCCTAGAGGAGGTGACACCTTAGCTGAATCTGAAAAAGGCAGTCAGAGTTATGAGAAAAGGAACAGGTTGGGAAGGGAAAGCAGCCAAGCAGAGTGGATAGCTTTGTAAGGGCTCAAAAGTGAGAGAAAGTATAACTCTTTCTGGAAAATGCAGGTGGGTTCTGAGTTGCTGTAGAATGTTGAGGAAAGGTATGGCAGGAGATAAAACTGGCAGAGTGGTAGGAAATAAAGCAGAGCCAGAATATTGTAACCCTTATTTGGACTATACTTTGAATTACTGTGGTAATAAGAAAAATGGACAAAGAGGGTGTGTCCCTGGAATTAGAGGAGACTAGGAAGAGGTTATTGCAGTAATCTAGGCAAAGTCATGATGACCAAATTTTTATCAATCAGGATGAAGGCAAGGAACATCTGTTTATGATATGCAAGATAGAGCCTATGGATTTTGAACACTGATGAGATTAGTAAGAATATATTTTTGTTAATGTTTATAGAATCCTAACCATTTTTTAGGACCGAGTGAGCCAAGCATGCTTCCATGTGTATTTCCTCATTTATTCTCACTACAGCCCTTTGGACTTTTTTTGTTTGTTTCTTGTTTTGTTTTTTGTTTGTTTGTTTGTTTGCCCTGCTGTGTGGCATGTGTGATCTTAGTTCCCTGACCAGGGATTGAACCCGTGCCCCCTGCAGCAGAAGTATGGAGTCTTAACCACTGGACTGCCAGGGAAGTCCTAGCCCTTTGGATTTTATACTGTTGTTGTCCCTGTTTTACAAATAAGGAAGCTGAGGTGCAGAAAGTATGGTAACACTCAGACACAGAGCCAGTGAGTGCTACTATTCAAACTCCCATTCTATCTGACTTCTCTAAAGAACATTGCTCTTAACCATTGTACTGTACTGCTTAACAGTTTCTAGGTTACTATCTTGATTAATCAGGTGATTGCTGGTAGTGCTGGATTACTTAGACAGTGAGGGTGGGGTCGGGAGGAGCAGTATTACGGAAGATAATGAGTTCTGTTTTGGATATTTTAGATATCCTTTGGGATATCCAGGTAGAGATGTTTAGGTGGAAGCTGGATCTAAAATTCTGAATCCAGAAGGATGGCGTGAGCTGGATACACTGCTCTGGGAGTTGTTAGTCTATAGGTGGTTGTGGTGGTATCACTCAGCAAGTGGACTGAATAGTAATGGGATAATAGTAGTTGATGGCTTTGGAGTGGACATGACCATCTAAAGAGTGAATATGTGTACATAGAGAATAAGACATAGCGTGTCTTTTGATCCCTTCAATTCTAGACATTCTTTCCCATGACATCTCAAATTTCACTCCACCCCCACCAAAACCAAAAAACTAGGTACTGTTCTAGGTTTGATTAGTGGTGGAATGAGATTAGCTGTAATGATAGCTGTTTATCCTTTCTCATTCTGCTAAGAACTTTTTTTTTTTTTTAAAGTTTTGATACTTTATTTTGGTGGGGGCGCTGCATTGGGTCTTTGTTGCTGTACACGGGCTTTCTCTAGTTGCAGTGAGCAGAGGCTACTCTTCGCTGTGGTGCATGGGCATCTCATTGTGGTGGCTCCTCATGTTGCAGAGCACAGGCTTCAGTAGTTGTGGCACTCAGGCTTCAGTAGTTGTGGCATTGGGCTCAGTAGTTGTGGCTCATGGGCTCTAGAATACAGGTTCAGTAGTTGTAGCACATGGGCTTAGTTCTCCAAGGCATATGGAATCTTGCCAGACCAGGGATTGAACCCGTGTCCCGTGTCCCCTGCATTGGCAGGCGGATTCTCAACCACTGCACCACCAGGGAAGTCCTTTTATTAAGCTTTTAAGATTGGTAAGTGTTCACCAACCCTGGCAGCCTTTAGAGACACTTGTACTATGTTACCATGTTAACACTGCCCTCAACATGTAGCATCCATTATGTGTGAAGGAACATGTTTTATAACAGAGTGGCTGGTATCTATTAATGGAAGGTAGCTTGGGAGTTTATTGTGGTCACCACCTTTTCCCCTGGGATTTACAGAGTGTGGTGGATTATATGTGAGTTTGTCCCTGGATAGTACCCAGAACGAACAGGGCAGCAATTTGGATATTCAAGTGATCGTGCCATAACATAAGGTAGAGTATATTGGATGCTTCTAGTCTGCTCCATTTTGAGTAGATTTGGAGGCCTCTGCTGCCTCTCCAGGACAGGGAATGAAACGGTTTATCTGGTTCACATTCTCATTTTTTTCTCCAATTCTCTCTCTCTCTTTTTTTAATTAATTAATTATTTATTTATCGGCTGCGTTGGGTCTTCATTGCTGTGCACGGGCATTCTCTAGTTGCAGTGAGCAGGGGCTACACTTCATTGTGGTGCACAGTCTCCTCATTTTGGTGACTTCTCTTTTTGCAGAGCACGGGCTCTAGGCGAGAGGGCTTAGGTAGTTGCGGCACATGGGCTCAATAGTTGTGGCTCACGGGCTCTGGAGTGCAGGCTCAATAGTTGTGGCACATGGGCCACAACTCCGTGGCATGTAGGATCTTCCTCGAGCAGGGATCGAACCCGTGTCCCCTGCATTGGCAGGCGGATTCTTAACCACTGCGCCACCTAGGAAGTCCTTTAATTCTCTTTTAAACAACATTCTCTGGCAAATCACTGGGCTCTGAGAGATCAGAGCCTGTATACAGAAAAGAATGGACAGGGATGATATTGTCTTCCTTAGTTTATCTTGTCGGTTGCTGATCTCTTCCCCAGGGAAGACAGTGTGGTAAATTGAGATAGTCTATCATGTCGTCACCTTTGAGGGAATTGTATTGCTGTGGTTGTTTTAGGTGGCTTCAAGGGAGTTGAGTTCATTTGGCTTCAGTTACCTGAACAAATTAATGCTTTGAAGTGGAATCTCTCCAAGTCAAGTGTTTGACTGAAATTTCACTGACTGATTTTTATGAGATCACTTATAGTCTCAAGCAGTTTATGTTAATATATACTGATAACATTAACATTTATTTATGTGTATTTGTGGATACTTTCAGAAGCCCTGTCTCTCTGGAGTTCTGGGATACTGTACTTCAGGTTCATTAACTTCATAAATATTTATTGAACACCTTCTGCCTGCCAGGTAGTGGTCTAGATGGTAGAGGATAAACTCGTTTAGGAAACAAACCAGAGAAGGTCCCTTCTCTTTTGGAGCTTGCTTTCTTTAGGATATTAGACACTGAATGAGGCTAGTTCAGATAAGTTCGTACTTGTGAAAGGTCCATAACAAACTCTTCTGGATGTGTCTGTTCTCTCTCCCTACTGTATATCCAGATCCTACCCGTCCTCATTTGAAGCCTGGCTCAATTGGCAGCTTCTCCATGATAGCCTTATCTGATCCTTCCAGCTGATATATTCTTCCCCTCTCTGAAATCCTACATTATTCTCTCTGCAACTTATGTCACCCTAATTTTTTGTTTCTGTTTGTTTTATAGTTGTTAGTGCACATGTAAAGTCTCCTTTATTAGACTGTAAGTCACTGGGGGCAGAATAAATATCATATTCATTTTGGTTTTGGGAAGTCCACTTGCAGGCAGCAGGATGTTGTAGGAAAAAAACACTGAACTTAGAGCCAGAAGCCTTGAATTTGAGTACTGGCTTCCCTACTAGCTGTGTGACTATAGGCAAGTCATTTAACTTCACTGAAATTGTTTCCTATCTCTGAGAGTATAGTAATTATCTTTCCATTCCTAAATAGTTGTTGAGAGACTTAAACTGAGGTAATATATGTGACTGTACTTTGTAAATTCTGAATTCTTACGCAAATATTTATTTGGTGATATCATAGTAAATATTCAGTAAGTATTTGAATGAGTAAGCATTTGCTTTCAGTTAACACTGTTTCCTGGGTGGTTCTTTTGCTTAATAAGATGTCTGTGATTTTGCAAATATGCTAGACTATCTTCCATCTTAATTTACTACAAAATGATTCTGTTCCTCAGAATTGGCATCCTCTTCACCCCTAGGGCATTCTTTTGTTTCTCCCTAGGTTCTGTGTAATATTAAAACAACAAATGGATTAAACAGGACCCAAAATATGTAAAACAGAAAACAAAATGAAACAAAAAAAACAACAAATGACATTTGATCTCTTTCAGCAGGTGGTACATTATGGCTGACATGCAAAATCTGGTAGAAAGATTGGAGAGAGCAGTGGGCCGCCTTGAGGCAGTCTCCCAGGCTTCTGACACACACTGTGGGTATGGAGACAGTGCTGCAAAAGGTAAGCAGTATACAAGCCAGCAGAATACTTTGAGTGAACACTTGGTGTCTTGGCCTGAAATTTTTCTATCACAGTATATTCTTTCCTTTGGAGCTAACTTCCTAAAACGTTTAATCTAGAAAGTTCATCGCCTGTAATTCACATTGCTGTGAACAGATAAGGGAGGAAGTGACTTGTGCAGGGAGGCCTGTGGTTAAGTTATTTTAACACGAGAACTTCCTGCTTGTGTGATATTTCCTGTTCTTTCTTTAGTAAAATGACTCTAGTATAAGTCAAATGACAAGTGATATTAAAATTTCGTCTCTCCAGATGATTGGCAAATTGGCCATTTTGCATGTATACCAGTTGAATCATAGAATGTTAGAGCTAAAAGGAACCTTGGAGGGATCACTTTGTTTATTTTCATTGATAAAGAAAATTAACCTAGCAAGAAAAGGGGACTTAGCCAGGATCACACAAGAAGTTAATGGTGGTTCTAGAGCTAGAACGCAGGCTCCTGACTCATGCTCCAGCCTTCTGTTTACTGTGTTACCTTGCCTCTCCGCTTTCATATGGAAGTGCCTTTAACAAATCCTCTTTCTGATATGTGACCTATTCTTCATGGTGTGTCTGTCTTCAGCAGGAACAGCTCCATATGTGCAAGGCTTTGACTCACTGCTGGCCGGTCCTGTGGCAGAGTACCTCAAGATCAGTAAAGAGATTGGGGGAGATGTGCAGAAACATGTAAGGAGGTTTGGCCCTTTTTTCCCTCTTTGAAGGACTGGTGGCTTTCTTCAAATCCTACTCATCCTTGGTTTAAGAGCCCCTTGAGAGGCTCCTGGCTCCTTCTCTTCTACCTGTACAAAGGAACTCAGTCCACACACTGGAATGGTTCCCCAGATTTTCCCTGGCCCCCTGCTTTTATCACATATTCTGCATGGGCTTCTTTTATACAGATAGCTTGCTTGGTGCATAAGACATGGCTTGGTTCATCTTTGTAGTGAGAACATGCTACCAGTCTGATCCCAACATGTTATAGAACTACAAGCCTGGGGTGGCTTATTCAAAGGAGTCATCATCATGACTTAGCATTTCTAAAACTGTGCTTGGTAGTTATGCTAAAACTATGCTAATGTGAGTTATTTTCACACCTAGCCCACAGTAAGAATATGAAGTCGGCAATGACAGGTGCCTCTCCACCCACCTCTCTTCATGTGCTGCTACCCGCATTGTCACCACCACTCCCACTCTGGCTCTCTCTTTAGGACCTAAAATCTTTCTGCTAGTCTTCTGAGTGATCCTTTGTAAGCAGTCACCATGTTTAGGATCTTCCTTTCCCATCAGCAAAACTGGCTGCTTGATCTTTAGAAGATCTCTTTGGAGCCTCTTATATACCATCTGTTGGCAGTGGTATTAACTGTAGAGAGTGGGACTTGGACTCAGATAGGAGTGTGGGGGTTTGCATTTTTACTTTATATGGTAGATAACATTTGAAAAGGTTTTAAAACATGTATCACTTTTATATTTTAAAAATACAAATCCAGGGCTTCCTAGGTGGCGCAGTGGTTGGGAATCTGCCTGCCAGTGCAGAGGTCATGGGTTCGATCTCAGCTCCAGGAAGATCCCACATGCCGCGGAGCAACTAAGCCCGTGTGCCAAAAAAAATAAAAATAAAAATACAAATCCAGAAAAATACATGACTTGAATTTGAATTTTTATATTGGTAGTGCTTATAGCCTCATGTTTCTTAAATTCATTTGACCATGACCCTCAGTAAGAAATACATATTTGTAACTAAGATATAAGTTTCACAAAATAGTGCTTATGCTACTTGTACTTTTTTTTGAAATAATTTCCAGTTGATGTATTACACTTATTGTTCTGTTCTACCTCACTTAGTGAAGTGCTGGTTATGGATCACAGAGTTGATTTAATTATCTGTGTTGATCATGATCCAGCATTTGAAAAATAGCTTTAACCTAAAAGAGTAAATACCTTGAGAATTTGAGGCATAAATTTAGGCTTTTGCTTTTACTCCTACCCCTAGTTTTTGAAAATAGATTTTTTTTTGTTTGTTTATTTGTTTTGGTTTGTTTTTGGTTTTTTTTTGTTTTTGGTGATGAGCAGTAGGAGAGATTTTTCAGTGTGTTTCATATCACACTGCACGTGCAGTTGCTAGCTTGACTTCAGCAAAAGCTAGCCCCAATTATTTAACATCCAACTCTGGATCTATATCCCTGATTAGTTTCAGTGGGAACAATGGTATATACAATTCTGCTATCAGTCCCTGGAATCTGGAATACTTGAAGAAATCAACATGAAGTGCCTAGGTTGCTACCAGAGTACATGGAAGTGGAGGTTTCAGGTTATTCTTATCAGGACCTCTCCAGTTGTAAGGTGTCATTGGTAGCTGATTCTTCTCCTTTCCTCTCCTTTTCAGGCAGAGATGGTCCACACAGGTCTGAAGTTGGAGCGAGCTCTCTTGGTTACAGCCTCTCAGTGCCAGCAGCCAGCAGGAGTAAGTTCACTGCTAGTTGCCTTTGTTATTGTTTGTTGCACAGGACAGGTTGAGAGCCTTCTGCTAAGCTGTCGCAACATGCTAAGATAGACCTACCAGGCACCAAGTCCCAGAGGGAGAGTCAGATTTTAAGCACCGCTGTGGGAATGTGCCATTGAGTATATATTTATTGGGCTCTACTGGCTTTTTTTCTGTCATTTTACTTAGGACTGTAGTTACCCCTGGGACTTTTTTGCTGCTTCTCTCAGTAGACATTTTTAGCCTCTTGGCTTAGCCCAAATTCATCATACTGTCCCCTGAGTCCTTTAGGCCCTAGAGAGTGGTTCTCTTGCTCCACTGTGGGTGGGCTTAGTAAGGCTGCTGGGGAGATCCTCAAACTCCTAAAGTACTGCTTCTCCCCTCACCCTTCAGTGGTTGGGCATCTGTCTTTAACTTTATTCCTACCTCAAAATTTTGTGCTGCCAAAGTGTGAAAATAAATTAGAGAAAATTTAGATTTTTATCAGGGCCAAACATTTTAGTTTTATTTTGTTTCTTCTTTTTGCATTGGCTTTCTTAGGGAGAGGGGTAATAAAATAAGTCTTCCTGCTAATGCTGTATTAAAACCTGTGAACCCTGAACATGCCTAAATAATATAAAAATTAGTGTAAGATAATGTTAAATATGTTAGACTCTAATTTTTAATCTGTCTTGAATGGTTAAAGCATTTTGTCTAAACCTTTCTTCCAACCCCACAGTTTCTACAACAAATCAGGCAGCTGAGACACTATTATATTTACCTTGCTTTAGATTGAGGATTGGCAGACTGCAGTCTGCAGGCCACATCTGGCCAGCCACCTACTTTAAATGAAGTTTTTGGAATACAGCCATGTCCATTCTTTATGTATTGTTTATTGCTGCTTTGTGCACGACAACAGAAGAGTTGAGAAACAGCAACAGAGACTGTATGGGCTGCAAAGCCTGAAATGCTTACAGTCTGGCTCTTCGCAGAAAGTTTGCTGACTCTTGCTTTAGACTGTTCTCATGCTAAGATCTGAGAATTAAGATGTTCAGGAAACCAAGCTTCAGAGGAGGGATGAAAACACAGAAACACAACATTCATCCATTTTGCTAAGCTGCCTGCTCAAACACCAAGCCTTCTAATTGCATTTGATTCAAGAGATCTCTTCTCAGCTACTGCTACATGGCTAGCGACGTGTTGAGGGCTGTATGGATTATAGAAGAGGGCTGAGACAAAGCACTTGTCTTTGAAGAATTAATGAAAAAGGAAAACATGTTCACATGAGTCCATTAATAAATGGTGCTGATGTGTGATAAGGTGCCAGAATCGGCTATGCTGAACATAGATGCTGTAGGAGGCCA
The DNA here is from genome assembly GCF_030028045.1 of Hippopotamus amphibius kiboko. NCBI lineage: Eukaryota > Metazoa > Chordata > Mammalia > Artiodactyla > Hippopotamidae > Hippopotamus > Hippopotamus amphibius. Next base: position 32,052,266 of record NC_080186.1, read on the forward strand.
GTGTGGCTGGGGTTGGAGGGCTGTTCCTCGTGAAGCAGAGGAGCACATGGGTAGATGGAAAAAGAAGAGCCCATCATAAGTGGAGGCCCAGACGTGAACTAGTGTGTCCTGTTAGTTGGACAGAAAAGACACAAGTGGCAGAAGTGATAGAATTTCGTGGTACAGCTGAAGTATGGTCCTGATCATGAAGAACCACAAAACCCAGCCTGAGGAGTTGGAACTTGCTGAGGAGAGTGCGACGATGAGCAGTACTGTAGCCATATGAATCTTTACAAGAGGAATACAGAGTTTGTTTGCGCGCTCGTTGTAGTTCATGAAGAAGTCCTGCCTTCAGGATCAGAGTTGAGCAACATATAAAGCTTTTATAAAAAAGACCCTAACCTCAATCTTTTCCTGCATTTTTCTAGAACAAGCTTTCTGATTTGTTGGCACCCATCTCCGAGCAGATCCAAGAAGTGATAACCTTTCGGGAGAAGAACCGAGGCAGCAAGTTGTTCAATCACCTGTCTGCTGTCAGCGAAAGTATCCAGGCACTAGGTTGGGTGGCTATGGTGAGTGGCGCAGCTTCCATGGGACGGAAGGGACAGAATGAAAGAGGAAAGGAGATGTGGTTGGAGAGGCCCCCAGTCACTGACAGCTCTCTTTTTCTAGGCTCCCAAGCCTGGTCCCTATGTGAAGGAAATGAATGATGCTGCCATGTTTTATACAAACCGAGTCCTCAAGGAGTACAAAGATGTGTAAGTCCAGCCTGTCCTCAGGGGTAAAGGACAAACCCAGCTGGTTACTTGCTGAAGTAGTGCTTTGGGTTAAGTTAAGGCAGACCTTGGCTGCCGTGTTTGTTCTCTTATCTCAGGGCTGTTTTTTGGAAAGTTTGATAGATACTGGCTCATAGAAGCTGTAATTGCAAGCAGGAAGTGTTTCTGCTTCCTCTTCTGCTTTTTCTCCAGGGTTTGTAGAGGGCTTTTGAGTCTTCTCATCCTTACCCTTCCAGGTTTAGGAGGTTTTGCTTTAGGTAAAAATGGACTAATGCCCTTTTTTGCCTGGTGGACAAGATTTTGTTCCTTTGTTGAAAACTTCTAACTGGCCCAGTGGCAGAAGGTTCGATAAGATTTACTAGAAAGTGATCCTAACTATTCACGTGGTTAGGTAAAGTGAGAGGAAGGCTGCCTGACCACTGCAGGGATTGCATAAGGGGAGTCACTGTACGTCCAACCACATGTGTCCACCAGTGCTAGTGCTGACTTCTCCATCGCTGTTTTTGAGGCGGAGTGACTGCAGGCAGCTATCACTTAGCTGCATAACTCTCCAAATCCTTCTTTTTTTCTGTCCATCATCAGTTAATCAACATTTGTTGAGTAACTACTCGATGAAGGAATAAGCCTTCATGTGGGTGAAATATGTCCCAGAACACCAGATAGCTCCTTGATCCTTCCAGTAACCTGGAATTAAGCATCACAGTGTTTTGATTATACTCCACCATTATACTCTACAATTTACAGTTGAGGTAATTAGGTCTTATGCTAAATAATCATAAAGGCCTCCAGCTAATAATATATGAGAGGAGACTTGAGAACTATCCCCAATGGTCCCGTGGTTGAGACTCCCCTGCTTCCCCTGCAGGGGGCATGGGTCCGATCCCTGGTTGGGGAAGACATGCCACGTGGGGCAGCCAAAAAAAAAGAGAGAGAGGGGACTAGAACTGTAGTGCAGTGCTGTTACTGTAATTTAATACCAATTATTTCCTCCTAAAGAGAGGTTTTAGTTTTTAATTTTTTTGGAGGAGGGCATATTTTTGACATAAGGCATTATGCTATAAGGCAGTCGAGTTTCTCAGAGTCCTAGAGATCCACAGTGATGCTTGGGAGACGTCTCTACCATGGATTCATGCACAGAATGTTTGCTTCTATCATTTTTCTATACAGCATTAGATTCTGCCTAAGGTCTACTTTGAAAAAACAGTTTGTTACTTTAAAAAAAAAGTTTGAGGAATATGGCTATAAGAGATAGAGATATACTCTGGAGTCCCTATCCACATGCACTTTGCACTAATTAGTGTAGGAGAATAGGTTAAAAAAAAGAAGAAAAGAAAAGCTCAGTTATGATAGAAAAGCTGCCATTGAGCAGAGCCTAAGAAACGCCACAGGCAGGAGAATGTGAGCTCACAGATAGGAGGGGATCTGGAATCACCTATGTAATGTACCGTGACTGCTTGTGATGAGTTCTTCTTTAATTCTCCCAGGGATAAGAAGCATGTGGACTGGGTCAAAGCTTACTTGAGTATATGGGTAGAGCTGCAGGCTTACATTAAGGAGTTCCATACCACTGGACTGGCCTGGAGCAAAACGGTGAGTCCTGCTCCCCTCCCTTCATCCCTCTAGGACTGGATCTACAGGTTTCTTAGACTTTAGCTCTACCAAGGTCCAAGAAGGAATGCTGATCTTTTCAGTGGAGGGTAGAAAGAAATAGGAGAGAAGGAGGGGAAAAAAGAAAAGCATAAAGAAAGCAAGAGTCAGAGAAGGAATCGTCAGTTCTAGTCACTGTCATTAAATATGGGTCAGGGACAGTGACTGGGCTGGAGGGGAGATAGATGAATGAGTTGCATTATCCCAACCCTTGATAAGCTGAAAAATGTAGATACGAAAGCCAATACAGATCGCCAAGCTCAGTGCTGTAGTAAAGGTGCATGAGGAAGAGGAGAGTGATTGTGCTAGGAGGGACTGTGCTTTGAGGAGGTATACTCTGACCTGAGCCTCTTCAAGTACAGGACGGGAGAGGATGGCAGCCAGCAGCAAAGCGTGAAGTAAATGCAGAGTAAACGTAGAGGTTGGTCACCTGGCATCATTAAGGAGAGAGAGTCACGTTGTTATAGGGAAAGGCTGGAAAGGAAGGTAGTTGAGACTTTTAGACTTCATAATAGGTGATAAGTAACTATTATAGGTATTTGAGCAAGAGAGTGATAATAATCAGATTTGTCCTTAAAAAGAGTCTTAGTATGTAGGTTAGGGTTAAGGCCTTATGCTCAGGCTGTGGAAGTGCTCACGGTGCTAGGGGCCGGTACAAAAAAGAACTTACAGGAGATATATCCAAGATAATAGAGTGATTTAATGAGATTGAGGGGGTTGGAAGACTTAAAGAAGATTAACAGTCAAGCTTGGACAGTAATATCTTACACTGAAATAGAGACACAGGTGTGATGGTGAAATCAGTCTTGGACTTTGTGAGTCTGAGGTACCGGTGACACACAGAGTATAGATTTTTAGAACTATAGGTTTAGAGCTGGAATTAGGTAGAGGCCAATGGAAAAATGTGAATGAAGGTTGAAAAAGAGTTGGATCCTCGGGAAAGGGTGAGAAGGGATAGAGCCAAGTCAGGCAGGGCACAATGGGTACCCCGTGTATCTTGGACACATGTAGGGCCCTACTGGGGATGGTACAGAGGGGAAGAGAGGCTGACTGTTTTACCTGCACTTACTGTTCCAGGGGCCTGTGGCAAAAGAATTGAGTGGATTGCCGTCTGGACCTTCTGCTGGATCGGGTCCCCCTCCCCCCCCACCAGGCCCACCTCCACCCCCAGTCCCCACCAGTTCAGGCTCAGATGAGTCTGCTTCACGCTCAGCACTGTTTGCGCAGATTAATCAGGGGGAGAGCATCACACATGGTAAGTGGATGCTTTGGCAAGAAGAGTCGGTAAGTAAGTTGTTTGGCAAACTTATCAACTAGAGTCCCTACAGTCTGTAAACCAGGACCATGGTTTGTGTCTGGGAGATTCACTTGGGGTGTCACATTCCTTCAGGTTGCCTAAAGGGATAGAAGAGCTGGCTTAAATGGAAATTGAAAATGGGTCATTACAGTTGGGGGACTCTCTCTCCTCTTAGGAAACTCATTTAATATTAAGGGGCATGTACAGAGTACCTACCCTGTTGTGCCAAGGCAAGGTGGCAGCAGTTTTCCCCAGAGCTTTTTCCATGTTACCTTGTGGTCTCTTTGGAAGGTCATCGTGGAGGGGGTGGTTAACTTCCTCCGAGGATGCATGTTAGTCATGGAAATTTTGCATAAGAATGACCTGATGTTGTTACAGAGAAGGTGGACACGCTTATACACAGCAGGTGGAAGTCTAAATTATACAGCACTCTCCTAATGTTGTATAAATCTCCCCATAAAAATATTGAAAGAACAAGTTTTATATATTATTATTTATAGTAGCTAAAAATGGTGTAACAACCTACGTATCCAACTGTGAGAGAAATGGTTAACTGTGGCATGTTCCTCTTCATGCAATATTATGCAGGCACTAAATCTTTTTCTGCAGTGAACCATGCAGTGTTTAGAGGAAAAAAAACTATAACGATAGGAGTGGTGGAGCTAAAAGGCCAGTATTGGTTATATAGATTGGGCCATGTCCACAAGCAAGGCATGTGTTAGCCTGTTGAGGGTGATGATGGAATGTTTTCCCTTAAAAAGAAGATATTTTTAGAAACTAGGTTAACTTGAGAAAATTTTTATTGAGTTTATTGGTTATACCAAATTTCTTAACAATGTGTATGCTTATATCTAAATAAAAAGCAACTATGAATAGAAAAATTATTGGGAGTTTCAAATGCTAACACTGGGGGTGGTAGGTTAGCTGTGGGGGAGGGTTTTTTTTTCCTTTTACCAAATTTTCTTTATTATCACATATTACTTTTTCTTCCTCTGTTGCTTTAAAAACTGCATATGTATTTTGTGCGTATATATTGATACTTAGTATGTGTCTTTCTAGATCTTTTTCTTGTATTTACATACCTATCCCCCAGTACCACACATTCCACATTTTATTTATTTATTTTTTAGTGGAACTTTATAATTTAACCTTGGGGTAGAAAAAAAAAAGTGCCCCAAAGATGTGTAAGAGAACATCTCAAAGGCTCTGGTTTGGTTTTGGGCTTTGAATGTTTTCTTAAGGATCAGTTTAACTTCTGATAGCAGAAGTTGGTTATTGAGTCAGCCCAAAGCCCTGGTATGAAGGACAGGAACAAGGCATTTGTTGTTCTTGCAGCCCTGAAACATGTATCTGATGACATGAAGACTCACAAGAACCCTGCCTTGAAGGCTCAGAGTGCTCCAGTACGAAGTGGCCCCAAACCATTCTCTGCATCTAAACCAGGAGTCAGCCCATCCCCCAAACCAGTCATAAAGAAGGAGCCAGCTCTACTTGAACTGGAGGGCAAGAAGTGGAGAGTGGTGAGTTAAAAGTGCGAGGTTCTGGCTTAGATTGCAAGAGTGAAAGTTTGGCATAGTCTGTTTTTTGGGGTGGTGTGTGCTTAGTGGTGAGAGTCCTAAAAGGGGTATCTCTTTTACAGGAAAATCAGGAGAATGTTTCCAACCTGGTGATAGATGACACAGAGCTGAAACAGGTGGCTTACATATTCAAGTGTGTCAACTCGACATTGCAAATCAAGGGCAAAATTAACTCCATTACAGTAGGTGAGTTCTCGTTGTTGGCCTAGGCAGGCTCTGTCCTAGAGCTTGAGAGAGTTGGAACCATGCCTCCCCAATTTCCAGAGATTCTTAAATAGGGTACTTTCCTTTAAAGTTATCCTGTTGACCCACTCCCTTTCTTCTCCTAGATAACTGTAAGAAACTCGGCCTGGTGTTCGATGACGTGGTGGGCATTGTGGAGATAATCAATAGTAGGGATGTCAAAGTTCAGGTAACTTGATATCTTGGCTCCTTCCTTTGGTCCCTGAGGAATTAATTGAAAGAGACACAGCCGACCCACAGATGTTGCTGTGGGGGGAATCTGACTCTACAGAGTCTGTAAGCTGAGCTCTGTTGGACGTGGCAGGAAAGGAGTTGGCCCTTATTGTGAGCTCTTTCCAGCCCCCATCCCTACCCGCCCCTCGTATCCAGTATCTGTTGTACACCTGTGAGTTTTTCATGTAATCCCGTGAAACAGTGAAAGCTTTTCCCACAGCTAACTGTTGTTCTCCCAGCTGCTGGGACTCAGTGCTCTTGGTTTCCCCTGCAGGTAATGGGTAAAGTGCCAACCATTTCCATCAACAAGACAGATGGCTGCCACGTTTACCTGAGCAAGAATTCCCTGGATTGCGAGATAGTCAGTGCCAAATCTTCTGAGATGAATGTCCTCATTCCTACAGAAGGCGGTGACTTTGTAAGTTTCTTGATCTCTTTAGTCATATGATCTAAAAGCAGAAGGGACTGAAGACTTGGGTTGGGGAAAGCTAGTTGATGGACACTCTGCACCAAGTGGGTCCAGCCCAGCAGTGCACACCTCAAGCACACAGACGCGTGAGGTAGTCCCATGAAATAGACCCCCAAAGGAGGGTAGTTTCTGCCTTTCTTAGGCTGAGCAGATGCTCAGGGTGGTCAAAAAAGGAATGAAATTAAATCACAGCAGCCTGCTGAGCTGGGGCCATGAAGCCACACACATTGCCGTCTGTGCCTCATAGGGTTAACAGTCTGTCCATGGTCACTGATCAGCGAACAGTAGGAAACAGACTCAGACCCACATCTGTCTAGCGCTGGAGCCTTTCTTCTCATTCCTACACTGCACTGCTCCTCCACTGTGTCAGTGGTGGGGGAGGTGGTCTATAAGATGTGGCGCTGCCAGTTCCTTAGCCTTGCTTTCATAGGTGGGTTCAGTTTCTCTCTCAGTATATCCTACTTGCTCTCAGAGTTTAGTGTAAGCAAGCATGGGGAGAAAAGCCTAAGATTTAATGAAGCCCAGCATCTTGCCTAGCTTGGGTTTAAACCTGTTGTTTCTTTATTTGCAGAATGAGTTCCCAGTCCCTGAGCAGTTCAAGACCATGTGGAATGGGCAGAAGTTGGTCACCACAGTGACAGAAATTGCTGGATAAGCAAAGTGCCACTGGGTTCTCTGCCCTCTCCCTCACACCATGGGATAAATCTGTATCAAGACGGTTCTTTTCTAGATTTCCTCTACCTTTCTGCTCTTAAACTGCTTCTCTGCTTTGAGAAGCACAGCTACCTGCCTTCACTGAAATATACCTCAGGCTGAGATTTGGGGTGGGATAGCAGGTCATTGATCTTCTGCAGGAAGGTGCAGCTTCTCCATATCAGCTCAACCACACCGCCAGTCCATTCTTAAGGAAGTGCAGATCAGGACAGGTGTGTTTTTGCTTTCAGCCTTTGGAGTTTATTTGACCAACAAATAGTCTTGGGAAGAATAAAGCAGTCCCCAGGAATTAACAGACCAGAATGTTCACACAAGTTAATCTTTTTCTAACAATGAGCATGAAGGTAGCAGAAGCTGGTGTGATCCTAGTTGGTTCTTCTAACAAACTAATTTCACTATTGACAAGTGAGGCAAGGGTTGCACAGGACCAAAGGCTGAAGCTTGGCCATCTAGCATTCCAAGCAAAATGATTTCCTGTAAGCATTCCTTTTCTTCTGCATTCCATCCTGCATCTGCCCGAACCTGAGATAGTAAGTTGTCCTGTGTTAGCTGCTGTGGCGGTGCCCTGCACCCAGGCCAGCTAAAGGAGTCTTGGACCCTTCCTCTCTCTGGGGCCCCTGCCCAGCACCTTCCTACAGAGATGACTTAGGAAAAAAAAAGAAAACCACACCATTCCCAGGAATCTGGCTTCCCTTGCTCCTTCCATGCTAGGTGCCCATCATCCATCTTCATTGCCTCCTTTGCCCTGTCATGCTCAACAGCTTCTGGCTTCTGTCTGGGCACCTGAACAGAGGACTAAAATCTCCACTGCAGGCTGGTTTTAGGTCTTGTGTAAAAATCTTGCACAGCATTGCTAACGTAAATTTCAGTTCTTCCTCTAGGACAAACACTTTACCAAAATATGCAACTTTTTTTGGTGGGAAGAGAGATTGTCCTGTGATTTCTACCCATTTCCTGAGGCCTGTGGAAATAAACCTTTATGTACTTAAAGTTATACAGAAAATAGAATAAAATTAATACCAAACTCACTTACTATTTATGTGTGATATTTGCTGTACAGAGATGTAAGAACTTTGAAAAGAGAAAGGACACCAAGGATAAGAAACTACTCTTTATTTTAGACAACTTCATAAAATTATTTTCACACGTCCCCACTTCTTGCCTTTCATCCTCTTTAGTTGAAAAGTCTTGAGAAAGGTGAAGGAAAAATCACAGAGGGTAAACTCTGCAGCACTACCAAGGTGCTTCCCTCAAACATAGCTAACCATCTCCGCAAACTGGCATTCTGCAGAACAGTCTCCCAGAAAGTGTTGCTGGTTTTCATGGGATAAGAGAGTGGGGGGCTAAGACGTCCTTGCTCAAATAGTGTGGGAAGTGGTAGATTGTTAGTTTTCTTCACTGTAACAGGAATTCTCAGAGTCCTTAATATTCTAAGCTGGGCTGATCTCCAAGAGGAGAAAAGAAATATGAAATAGTCCCTAAGCTTTTTGAGCAAATAATCTTTTTTTTCCACAAAACACATCAGAAGCAGTTTGAAGTATGCTGGTAATCTGAAATTTTTGAGATGGAAGTTAGTTAGAAGGCCTGATCTCTTCACATTTTTACTCCCATTCTTTGCTAATGCCAGCAATAGAGTGACTAGAACCCAGACCACTAGTCATTTTCAGAAAGGGCAGGTTCGTCAAGGATGGAATGGAAAGACCAATGACCTCCTTTTTCATTTTTACATTTTTCTTTAAACCTTCCCCCACTCCCATCTAAGTCAGGCAATATGTACACTTCCTCCCTTAAGCAATCCAATTGGGTGCTACTTCCCTCCTTTTGTGACAGAGCAACTAATTCATCACTACCTGAGGAGACAAAAAAAGTGCCGCCAAGGCAAATGGTGGGCTGCCGGAATCTGTCTAATAGCTAAGACACCACAGAAAGCAGCATACTCAAAGAGAGGAGGGGCAGCCTCAAGAAGTTACGTGGACATGTTATCCAAGCAATACTTTTCCACGAACTGGTCAAATCTCCACCAGCACAGCTGAGAACGCATTTATGTGAATACCTCAGGCCTGGGTACTGGCCTTTTGCTTTGAGATGTGGCTAGATTTTCCTGAGAAAGGCATCTGCTTTAGACTCCATCTCATTGCTTTAGTTTGTTCAGTCTCTTCCAGGCCTAGGTACAGTTCTGCCACTGACCTGCAGCAAACTCCTGATTCCTAAAACAGTCCGACCACATTAGCTAATTAAACTTGCATTCAACACCATATGTGCTGATAGGATGAGGCAAGGGATAAGATTCGTATCTTGGTTCTTTCCGAGCAGGGCATGTTAGACGTGACTAGACAAGATTAGTTGCTAGCTGGATCTGAGCTCAGGCATGGGCATGGAGGGAACTGGTTTGGAAGTGTGAGGGGTTCCCTGAGCTCTGGTGCAAACTACAAGGGTTTCACTCAAGGAAGGGTATGATGTGGGCATAAAACCATTCTTCAGACAGTTGAAGGTGGTCCCCTTCGAGAGCCAGGAACACCAGCTGTCCTGCCTTGTCCATTGCCTTTAGCCCCAGGCGGTCCTGCAGGGAGAAAGGCCATAGTTCATCAAGAGGCTTAATGAAAAGCTTCACAGTAAAATCGTAAAGAAACAGAATGTTAACTTGAGATATATTCTCAAAATGCAATCTTTTCTCTTGAGTATTAAAATGTAGGTGAAAAAAAATAAAAAATAAAATGTAGGTGTATTGTTGAAAATGCCAAAAAGGATACTTCCCTCCAGTTTTTTTTTCCTAAGCATTAAAATGTTTGTGCAATTGAGGTTGTTCAGTACTGTTTTATATTCTGCTTTCTGACAAGTTTCCCAGAGTTTCTGGAGGACCACCTATGAGTGGGCAAGCCAAAGATAAAACTGCCTCAGAATGTCAAGTGGGACTGAGCCAAAGACAGAACAACATTATTAGCTAGATAACTTACAATATATACAACCCTTAGATAACAAAACTCAGATATTTTCATATCCTGCAGCTAAACACAGCATGACCCACAGCTGAGGTGCTGAAGAACAAGTATGGGTGCAAAGATGAGCAGTTATGATGGTGCCAGAATGTTGTTTCTGCTGTAGCTACCATCAATTTGAGTTGTATGACAAGTTCTTAGTTGTAATTTCCAAAACTCTTTAACAGACCCTAGCTTCCCTGTCTTAATACCTCACCCAAGATGGGATACCAGATGCAGGAGAAAAGCCAAGAGATGACAACTGGCCTTTGAAATTACTTGGAGGAATAGAAAGACAGCAAGCAGTTCAGATGTAGCACTTCTGCACTTTGAGGAGAGTATCTCCAAGATAAAAGCTTTAGAATATGGAAGGCCTCAGAACTGGAGATGGTGAAACACTGCCTACCTCTGCTTGAGAAACAGGACCTACTGTTGAACAAAATTCACAGCCTTGTTCCTCTCAGTCTCCTGCAGGAGGAGCTCCCCATGTCAGTCCCTGATTTAAAAACAGGACTTCCACATCAACGTTTTAAAGTAAGAGCCCTCTATGTTTCTGTCATGCATGAGGGCGTCTTGGATTTGTAGTGGACTGTACCTCAGCAAAGGAAGCCAGTTCTAAACCTTATCAGAAGGAAGGGGTATGCAGCTTAATACCAAAACAAATAACCCAATCCAAAAATGGGCAGAAGAGCTAAATACAGTTCTCCAAAGAAGACATACAGGTGGCCAACAAACACATGAAAAGATGCTCAACATCACTACTCATTAGAGAAATGCAAGTCAAAGCCAATGAGGTATCACCTCACACCAGTCAGAATGGCCATCATTAAAGAATCTAGAAACAATAAATGTTGGAGAGGGTGTGGAGAAAAGGGAACCTGCACTGTTGGTGGGAATGTAAGTTGGTACAGCCACTATGGAAAACTGTAATGGAGGTTCCTTAAAAAACTAAAAATAGAACTACCATATGACCCAGCAATCCCACTACTGGGCACAAACCCTGACAAAACCATAATCCAAAAAGAAACGTACCACAGTGTTCACTGCAGCACTATTTACAATAGCCAGGACCTGGAAGCAACCTAAATGTCCATCAACAGATGAATGGATAAAGAAGATGTGGCACATATATATACAATGGAATATTACTCAGCCATAAAAAGGAATGAAACTGAGTTATTTGTAGTGAGGGGGACGGACCTAGGGTCTGCCAGAAAAAAACAAATACCGTATGCTAACTCATATATGTGGAATCTAAAAAAATGGTACTGATGAACCCAGTGACAGGGCAAGAATAAAGATGCAGATGTAGAGAACGGACTTGAGCACACAGGGTGGGGGGTGGGAGGCGAAGGGGAAGCCAGGAAGAAGTGAGAGAGTGCACTGACATATATACACTACGAAATGTAAAATAGATAGCTAGTGGGAAGCTGCTGCATAACACAGGGAGATCAACTCGATGATGGGTGATAACTCAGAGGGCTGGAACAGGGAAAGTGGGAAGGAGTCGCAGGAGGGAGGGGATATGGGGATATATATATATATAAATACAGCTGATTCACATTGTTGTACAGTAAAAACTGGCACAACAGTGTAAAGCAATTATATTCCAATAAAGAGCTTAAAAAAAAAAAAGGAAGGGGTCAGAGATGACGTGTCCCTTGTACATGCCTGAAAACATGAGGTACAGCTCCTTTAACCTTCAGGATGTACACTTCCATAAACCAGCGCCTGATAAGCTAGTGCAACTATCACCAGCCTAACAAGCCTCACCCACATCAGACATGAGTCAGACACCTCTGGAACACCCGCTGTGCTGAGATGTACAGGACAAGGCCTGTCACCAAAGCACCTAGCAGCTTCTGGAACCAGGAGCCGAAAAGGACTGCGCCACTCCTCCCCAGTTACCTGTGTGTACAGGGTGCTCTCCTGTAAGGGAATGGTTTCCTTGGCTTGGCCACTTCTGTAAAATCCAAACCACTGCAGGAGAGAAGGAAGAAATGAGGTCAGATGAGACACATGGCGCACACTGCCAAACGAAGTGAAGACTGGCTAGTAGCTAAGACTATCAACAAACTGCACGCCCTAACACTGCAGCAAGGAGGGAAAACAACACATCTTGAGGCATCTCTTTTTAAGGGTGGGTCCTGAGATATGAGTTAATGGTTCCAAAGAGCTTTCCAACTCCCCAGAATTGTCGCTTCCTACAATTACTGAGCACCTACTCCGTGAAAATCCTCATGCTGAGCTCTAAACATTCAAAGAAGTATATGTACACAGTCCCTGTTTTTAAGAAGCTCTAGTCCAATGCACAGAAACAACTAATTGTTTAGCATGCAAGTCAGCAAACTTTTCTGTAAAGCCCAGATACAAAATATTTTAGGCTTTAAGGGCTGCGTGGTTGTGACTACAAAATGCTGCCATTGTAATGCGAAAGCAGCCACGGGCAATATTTTTTAAATGAATATGACTGCATTCCAATGAAACTTTAGACATTGAAATTTGAATTTCATGTAATTTTCACATCAGCAAATATTCTTTTGACCTCTACCTTTTAAAAATGTAAAAACCATGTTTAGTTCGTGGGCCATACAAAAGCAGGTGGCCCAGAGGTGGATGCTGTTAGTCCCTGGTGCTCTGCCACAATGTGATGAGTGCCGACAGAACAGAGGCTATGATCCTCTAAAAGAGGGAGCAAAGGCAATTCCCTGGCGGTGCAGTGGTTAGGACTCTGCACTCCACTGCAGGGGGCGTGGGTTCGATCCCTGGTCAGAGAACTAAGATCCCACGTGCCGTGTGGTACCAAAAAAAAGGGGGGGGGGGGGGGCAAATTCTGCTTGGAAGACGAGTGGCATCCTGAATGGAGGAAGTGACATTTGAGATTGGCCTTGACAGCTGAATAAGAGCTTTTCAGGTAGAGAAGCCCAGGGAAGGGCATTTTAGAGACTGAAAAACATGAACAAGGACACACAAAAGAAAAGGCACATGCCAGGCCCGGGGCATTTTAAGTAGTACAACATGGCTTGATCAGAGAGGGTATGAAGTGGTCCTGAAGTGAGATTAGGTTGGAGACAGGTCGAAGCCAGGTCAAGGCAGACCTTGAATGTGACCTTCAGGGATTTACAGACTTTGGACTGGTGTTTCTGAACCTTTTTTGGATCACAGATCTCTGAAAATCTGATAAAAACTTTACACCCCCCCCCACCTCAAAGAATGCAACTACAGTTGACCCTTGAACAACATGGGTTTGAACTGCTTGGGTCCACTTATAAGCAGATTTTTTCTAATACTGTGGCTGCTGAGGGCCGACTGTGGGAAGGGTCAGTGTCTCTAACCCTCATTGTTGTTCAAGGGTCAATTGTGTATAAGTTTGCACACAACTTTGGGCGGTGGGGGGTTACAGCCCTCAGGGTCCCATTTATCGACCTCAGAATCCCTGCTTTACACAAAGGTGGGTGGGAGGGATTGACGGTTTTTCCCAGCAGGGAGCTGTGTTTTAATGCCCTTTACCTGATGGTCTCCTGGCATGTTAGGCCTAGGCAGCGTCTCACCTCAGAATCCACAGGGTCCACAATGGAATCATTGAGGAATTTCACCATCACAAACTTCTTCAGGGCCATCAGGTTTTTCCTGTAGGACTCATTGACACCCTGGAGGAAAAGCCGAGAGTAAGCACCTCAGGGACATCACCATCAGGTTATAGCTGGGGAATTAAAACCTTTCAGTGCTCTGGTCTCCCTGACCCTGGACAACCACATTTCTTCTCCATGGTACGGGCTGCTTTTCTAGCTTCCTGCCCAGAACATACCTGGTACAGCCTCTTCTTACCATCCTATCTGATTGAAAAGGCTCCCACAAACCATGGCATACAGGTGCCACCATGAATCTCACTGCACTCCACAGGCCTCCATCGCACAGGTTAAAGCTTCTAGCCACACAAAGCCAAGGCAAAATAAGAAACTACAAACTGAGTGGTTCTGCTATGCTATTCTGTTCCCACAGCTCCCCTTCAAATTCTGTCTTTGTTTTACACCTCCAGATAAGCCCAATATAAAGTGAGCCATCTAGTTTACCAGAATCTTCCAAACCATGCTCATCTTTGGGACATACTCAGTCCCCTCTGCAGTCTCTCTCCTAAGTAAATCACTCTTCTGAGAAAATATGACCCAAAAGGGAACCACTAGAAAGGCTTCCCTCAGTAAGGCAGCAGCTGAAGTTCCATGTAAGCCAGCTAGCACCTACCGAGCTCACCCTGCTGCTTCAACACTAGGAAAGAGGAAGAATCTACAGAAGAAAGCCAAACGAATTTCAGTCTCCCTAAAAGGAACTGAATCTCATGAGCACCGCCTCCCAAATGGTGGAACTTCTTGTTTCCTGGGTTCTGCCTGGGATATTTTGGATAAACAGTCACTGCTAATCTGTTAATTACGCCCCAAACAGGAAAACCAATGCACAACTATGGTAGCCTGGGTTGGGTGCTTACTCTCTCCTGATTAATATCTGCCAGGAAGATGCTGTGGTTGCGGTATACGTCCTCCTTTATGGGGTCATGCCAGTATTCTGCTTGCACCAGGCTGTGGGAGAAAAAGAAATAAAGGTGACCAAGCTGCACGTCAGTCAGCATGCCCGGGGCATGCCCTTATGCACTGGCCACCAAGAGACTTCAAAAGGACAAAAGACCAGAGTCTTCTTCCCTCTACCTGATCCCTCTTTTCTTAGCATCTCCTATGCTCCTTCTCATCCTTGAGATCCCAGCTTAAACATCTTTTCTTCAAAGACAATTCTGTCCAAAGTAGGCACCTCTTCCATTACTGTCCATCACTGCATCCTGTTTCTTTCTGCCACGGGCTTAGCACTGCTATCTAGTGCATGTGTTTACTTGGAGACCCCCTTTCCCCAAGTAAACAGAGTCTGTTACCCTAATTGTCTTATTCTCCACTGTATCTGCAAGACTTACAGTAGGGCCTGACAAAGAGTAATAGTTCAAGAGTTGATTAAATTATGAACAAAATAGTTTAAGTGCAACTAAAAGTTAGAGAAAACACAACCATTGCAATACTTATAAATAAAGGAAAGAGAAAGCTAAAGTTGAATAAATATTTGCAACACAGCACCACCCGTGGTACCAGCCCAACCATGCCTACCAACTATGAGCTGAGCACTGCCCTGAGAGCTTCACACTCCACTGGTCTAATCCTCATAGCAGCCCTGCAGGAAAGCGCTATTAACCTCACGCTGGCAGCAAGGAGAAGTAGGCTCAAAGACACCCAAAGCCACACAGGTGGCCAGTGCAGCACTGAGCCTCTCCAGCAATCCCCTACAGAGAGGATGTGGAAGGCCATGTCTTATCTTTTTGCATGTCTGAAAATGCCTTTATTTTTCCTTCACATTTGATTGCTACTTGGAGGTTCAGTAAAGAATTCTAGGTTGGAAATCGTTTTCTCTCAGGAGACAAAGGTACTGCACCACTGCCTCTAGCTAGTGGTTCTGCTCTCAGGGAGCCAGTGTGCGACCTCACTGGGGTCTGCTCTTTAACCCCAGTGTTCTGACATTTCATGGGAATAGACCTGGGTGTGGGTCTTCTCTCCTCTCTTGCACTGACTACTTGGTGAGCCCTTTCGATGTGGAAACTCATGTCCCGCCCGTAGTTCTGAGAAGTGTTCCTCTATTACTTCCTTGATAAATCCAATCTACCCTTTCCTCTGTTCTTTTTTTTTTAAATAAACTTATTTATCTATTTATTTATTCACTTATTGGCTGTGCTGGGTCTTCGTAGCTGCACACAGGCCTTCTCTAGTTGTGGTAAGCGGGGGCTACTCTTCATTGTGGTGGCCTCTCTTGTTGTGGAGCACGGGCTCTAGGTGCGTGGACTTCAGTAGTTGCGGCAGTGGCTCACAGGCTCTAGAGCGCAGTCTCAATAGTTGTGGCGCACGGCATGTGGTATCTTCCTGGGGCAGGGATCGAACCCATGTCCCCTGCATTGGCAGGCGGATTCTTAACCACTGTCCATCTAGGAAATCCTCCTCTGTTTTCTTTTTGAAACTCCTATCAGGAAGATATTGAACATCCTGAACGGCTTCTCTAATTTTACCTGTTCCCCCCTTTCTTCTACCTCATTGAGATTTTCTTCTAATTTCTAAGAGATTTCCTCAACTTTATGTTTCTATACCACTAACACATTTTTGCTTTGGTTATCTTGTTTTTAACCTCCAGGATCTCTCTCTTACTCTCTGATGACTGGTGTTATTTGCTTTTTTTTCTAGCATCATGGATGATCTCTTACCTCTGAAGATAATCCTACAGGCTTTTTTTTTTTAAGGTTTTCTTCAGCTCCTTGAATTGCCATCTGTTTCTTCCAAGTTCCTTTTTACTTTTTGTTTATTTTGGTCTGTCTTTCAGTTTGGAAGCTTTCCCCAGATGTCTGAGTGGGGGTCCTTGGCTCACCGTTCATATTTAAACAAGCTGACTGGAAGCTCTTCACACAAGATTAGAGTTTATCTACTGGTGGCCTGACTATGTGCTAGTTAGGAGGAGTCCTGATCTGTTGAAGGATTCCAAAACATCAACCTGTAGGTCTGTTCTCTGGGATGATCAGTTTTTTCAGGGAGGGATCTGTCAAACTCCTGCCAAGCAGGTAATAAGCCCGGCTGCTATCATCCTGGGAGTCGAATGGAAGCGGGTGGGTTTTCAACACGGCATCTTACCACTATGAGGCGCTTGTTATCTCCAAGTCTGGTACTTCTTTTTTTTTTTTTTAATTAATTTTTTTTTGGCCACATCATGTGGCATGCGGGATCTTAGTTCCCTGACCAGGGATTGAACCTGTGCCCCCTGCAGTGGAAGCATGGAGTCCTAACCACTGGACTGCCAGGGAAGTCCCCTGGTACTTCTTTAGTTGAACTGCTCCAGAAAATAAATTTGGCTTCTCTTGTCAAGGTGGGGGAGGAGCAGTCACTTGGATGTGCACGTAAGGGAACTGGGGAGTTTGATCATTGTTTATATAGATTTTCAACAAAAAGTCCCAAGCACTTGCTCTACCTTCCAAGGTATCTTAGGTGTTTAATTCCTGAGTCTTTCCGGGACTGTAAAAAGTGAAGCTGGTTCCTTCTCATCAGTGTATCCCCCCACAGACATAAAGGTTTCAGAATTTTCTCCTCTGCTAAAACAGTTATCACTCATTAATCTGCTTTCTGTCTTTCAAAAAACATGTTGACGTCTTTTATTATCTCTTCTGTCCTCTCTTGTTCTCTCTGCCCTTGTGGGTTTATCACTTTTTATTCTTTTGCTACCAGTTTATTAAAGGTTGAGGAGGAAGTGACGATAAACACATCCAGGTACTTTTAATCAGTACTTAGGTGTCACTGTCCCCCCACCCCCCAGCTGACTGCTCCTCTACAGTCACTAATAATTCCAATTGCCAAGGGTTGTGCTTGGTTCACCAAAGGAGGAAATACAAAGAAAAAAAAGGATGGAATCCTTCTGAAGCATCTGGGCAAGAGTTAGAAGGGTAAAGAGTAAAGAATAAAGAACAATGTAGTTTAAACAAGTCATACATACCCATGAGAACAGAGAATATGTAGGACATAAATAACCAAGCTGTGACTAGTTAAACCAGGGAAGGGGTTAAGCTTAGCAGTGGTTTGAGTTGCCTGAGAAGGTAGGAGGTGGAGATACAAAGTCTCTTAGTTTCCCTCACTGACCATCAGGTGGCACTGTTGACCCAGGACAGCTTTGTGGCTACAAATGTAGCCAGCCAATGGGTAGGAAAGGAAAAGAGAGCTAGCTGTAGGTCTTTTCTACAGGCCAGTTATTCACAAGGCTGTACCCTGGACAGGGCTTCAAGGAAGTGTTGTATTGAAGAACTGCTATCAAACAAGAATCATACACTCGGAAGACCCACAGAATAGACACCATAACCATACTAGTTGATCCCAAATCTCAGTTATCACCCAGAATACTCCAGACCTACTGAATTCAAATTTCTAGGGATGGAGCCCTGGAATTCATATTTAATGAATTCCTCAGGGGGTTTGATGCATAATTTAAGCTTGGAAACAACTGAAGGAGAACACAGTCGGAAAGTGATTCTATATATTTTTAAATACCCAAACACAGGTAACTGAGGACACTGATGTTGGAGGCTAACCCCTCACTGCTGACAACATAAAGAATCTGTCCTCCAAATATTAACAGTAATTCCTTTGGCTTAGCACTTTCTAAAGGCTTTTTTGTTTGTTTTTTAAAGACGAAAATGTATTATTGTGGGGACTTCCCTGGCGGTCCAGCGGTTGGGACTCTGTGCTTCCACTGCCGGTGGCAAGGGTTCAATCCCTGGTCGGGGAACTAAGATCCCTCATGCCACGCCGCACAGTCAAAAAGTGAAAAAAAAAAAAAAAAAAAAGTATTGTTGTAATTACATTCTTATATAGAATAATGTCCTCCCTTCCTTTAAATTAATATTAGAGCAGTTTTAGGTTTACAATAAAATGAAGCAGACAGTAGAGACGTATTCACAAGAAACACCTCATTTGACTATCACTAGCAACTACTCCTAGAATCACGGTTAGCATGAAAGTCAGCATGATATTTTCATGTAGTGACAGTTCTGTATCCTTTTCAGCTAACCATACATACCGTTCTTGTACAGCTTTGTTGTAAGCTCCAGCATTCAGTGTTTTTCTGATCAAGTCACAGATGTGCGAGCTCTCTCCTGGACACCGAGGGAGTCCAAAAACACCTATAGTAGTAGAAGACAAATATGTGTACCTTCAATAGTCATGTACTGAATACTTACTATGTGCAGGGCATTGCAAGAAACAAAAACCAGAGCTAGACCCTGATCGCGTTCATTTATTCCTCAAGAAAATAATGTATTGAGAATTAATATTATAACCAGCTTCCTCCTGGAGTCCCCACACTCTTCTCTGCCTCAAAACCTTTGCATCTGCTCCTCTCTGGAGTATGTACTTCTCTCACTGCTTCATTGACTGGCCTCATTCTCATCTCTTGGGTCGTGGCTTAGAGAAGTCATATCTGAGAACCCTAACTCAAGCAGTGCCCAGCCCCACTTCCTTCCCCTCCCCCAGCTATACCTGCATCCTCATCATCCTCATTAATAACATTTTTGGGGGAACCAGACATACCAGCTCTAAGCATACATTGGCAATAATTACTTTAATCCTCACAAGCACCCAGTGGCGTAGAAATCATTATTTGCACCATATTACAGATAGGAATTTTTTTTTTTAAGGAAACTTTCAAACAGAGAGGTTAGATACCTTGTCCGAGGTTAGACAGTAAGTGATGGAGCCAGGATATGAACACAGGAAGTTTGGCTCCAGAGTCCACACCTTTCACCAATACCACCACTATTCTTCCTATTATCCTATTTTTTTTATCATTGTTACCACTATCTGTATTTATTTCATTTACCTATTTCATGTCTATACCGCCCCCCTCTCCTCCACTCGAATGGAAGTTTCAAGAAGGCAGAAACCTTGTCTGTCTTGTTTCTAGGTTTTCAATAAATATTTGTAGAATCAATGAGTGACAAAGCTGTTTCTACCAATTTGCATTTAAATAATACGTGTACTTTAAAAAAGTCTTTTCCTACCTATTATTTCATTTCATCCTCTGAAAAATTTCCACAAGATGGGCAGGGTCTTATTTTAGTTTCCCTCATCTGTGAAACGCACCTATGATACCAAATTACTTGCCCATCAGAAGCAGTTAATTGAGTGAATCCAGTTTCCTGTTTATAAGGAGAATCCTCCTGCCCCTACACTCTACCAGCTAACAGCTATATACATCAGAACCGAGATAAAGTTCTATCCCAAAGACACATCTTCCCCTAAAAGTATATAATTCTGTCTAAAGAGCAAACCTGTTGTTTTCTGAAAGATTTAACCTCTACTGTTAGTTTTATAAACAAAAAAACCCTAGACACTATTCTTTGCCTTAGTCTAAATTCAATAGGACACCCATGTCAGAAAACAGGAAAGGTTGTTGGACCTTCCTAACTCCTCAACTACCACCTGCTACGTGGCTGCAACCATCTCACCTCCAAGAAATCATGTCAATTAAGAAGTAGTAAGTGGTAACCTAATGACTCACCTGTGTTCCAGGCCTCTGGAATCCTATTTCGTCATCACTGCTGGCTAATTTGTTATAAATTAGAAAAACAGGATTTTTGCAAGGATGGCTGACTTCTTGTACAAATAGAGCTGCTAGAATTTTTTAGGCAAAGAGGACAAAGTTACCTTGATGTTGTCCCCCAACTGAGATGAGATTGATCATGGGAGGTGATGGACATCTCTGAGCCACTGCCCTCCTGGAGGGAAAAAAAAAGATTATCAGACTGTCAGATGGAAATGACAATCAACAATCAACTTCCCAGATTAAGCTACTTAATCCTCTGTGGTTCCCCAAAGCCACAAAGTTTCAGCATTTTCCTCTCATACGGCCAAACACAAATCTTTACTCCTTCGTAAAAAATAAATTAAGCTCCATAGAGCTTCTTTCATGGGGATATGTTAGAAGAGTTTCCCTTCTAAGATAGGTTAAGATTCCAAAAGAACTGAACACATAGATCTATCTGAATCAAAGGGAAAAAAAAATCAGTTCCATGTAAGTGATATAACAGAAAGGGACTTACAGAAATTGGCCTCCCTGGGAGAATCCCATAGCATTGTAGCCTTGCTGTAATTTGGGATCTTTAGCAAGAATCTGACACACCGTTGTTACTTGGGAGTTGACATTCAAGAAGAAGCTGTTCTCCACATCCTAAAAGAGGAGCCACAGAGAAGTGAAAGGATGGGGCTGAAAACAATCACTGGCACCTTCTCTAGGAGGCAAACTTGTTTAGGTTGGTACTCTCACATAAGCCACTCAAGAACTAAAGTATCATTGTATGACCTGCTACTAAAAATACAAGGTAAAGTATTTTAATGGTACATTCTATGAAATCAGTCAGCAAACCTTCAAAGTAACAGAGCTGTGAGGGGCCTCACCTCTACCAGGGTCTTCCCAATCTCTAAAGATAAGACGTAAATTCCAGGTATTTTCTTCTCGACCATTTTTTTAATAGCGCCCATGCTTAAGGGATTACAACAGCTGTCTCCTAGACAACAAAGACAATCATGGAAACTCATGAGTAAAAACATTTATTTTTTAAAAACTGTGCTTCAAAGGCATTAATGAAAATGTGAAAAGACAACATACAGAATGGGAGAAAATATCTGCAAAACATATACTTGATAAGGGTTTAATATCTGGAATATACAAAGAACTCTACAACTCAACAACAAGAAAATCTAATTAAAATGGGAGAAGGACTTGAATAGACATCTCTCTAGAGAAGATATACAAATGGCCAACAAGCACGTGAAAATATGTTCAACATCACTGGTCATTAAGGAAATGCAAATCAAAATCACAATGAGATACCACTGCACACCTACTAGGATCGCTTTAATTTTTTAAAAAATTAATTCATTTAAAAATGGAAAATAAGTGTTGACAAAGATAGGGAGAAATAGGAACCCTTTACATTGCTGGTGGAAATGTAATATGGTGCAGCCACCGTGAAAACAATTTGGTGATTCCTCAAAAAGGTAAAGGGACTTCCCCGGAGGTGCAGTGGTTAAGAATCCGCCTGCCAATGCAGGGGACACAGGTTCGACTGCTGGGCCAGGAAGATCCCACATGCTGTGGAACAACTAAGCCCACGCGCCACAACTACTGAGGCTGCGCTCTAGAGCCTGCAAGCCACAGCTATTGAGTCCACATGCCACAACTACTGAAACCTGTGCACCTAGAGCCAGTGCTCTGCAACAAGAGAAGCCACTACAGCGAGAAGCCCACGCACAGCAACGAAGAGCAGCCCCTGCTCCATGCAACTAGAGAAAGCCCGCACGCAGCAACGAAGATGCAACGCAGCCAATAAATAAATACATTTATAAGAAAACAAACAAAAAACATACGATGATCATATGACCCATCAATTTCACTTCTAGATACATACCCAAGAGAAATGAAAACATACAAGTACCTACAGAGACTTGTAGAAGAATATCTAAAGCAGTATTATTTGTAATAGCTAAAAAGTGGAAAATACCCAAATTAAATTGTGGTACATATATACATTAAAAGGAACAAAGTACTGACACGTTACAAGGTGGATGAACCTCGAAAACATTAGGATAAGTGAAATAAGTCAGAAAAAAAGGTCACATATTGTATAATTCCTTTCATATAATACATCCACAATAGACAAATCCACTGAAACAGAAAGCAGACTGAACATTTCCTGGGGGTGATGGGAAGGGGGAGGCTGAAGAGTGATTCCGTAATGGGTACACATATTTTCTGGGGTGATGAAAAAGTTTTGAACCTAGAGAGAAGTGGTTGCACAACGTGAATACACTAAATGCCACTGCCTTGTATACTTTAACATGGTTAATCGTATGTTATATGAATTTCACCTCAACAACAACAACAAAGAACAACAATTTTTATTCAGCTTATGTTTATCAAGTAATAAACTTCAAAAGCCCATACAATGTAATGGGGACACCAATTCACAACTGAAAATAAGCAGAGGTGCATATTCCCTTATCATCTAGAATATTTTGGGGTTAATAGACTCAAAAGCACTTTGGAATCTGATTTCCCTTTATGGCCAGGACTACACTAAAACAAGCAAAGTGCCTAGGACACAAAATTTAAGGAGGCACTAACTCTCAGTTTCATGTAAGTGCTGACCTTGAACTTACATTTTGCATTTTTTTTTTTCCTGTTTCAAGGAACCAGAACTAAGGATAGGAAGCAAAGTGACTGGTCGCTGAGTGAGAGAAGTGGGCTGGGATCATTTTCCATTTTGAAATTAATCATCCCATTTTCAACCTGAGAATAAGCTTAACAATTTGTTTTTAAAGAAGGAAAAGGCCTCAAGCATCTTTTATTTCTCACACTGAACTACAATTGTGGGTTACTGAACTGCCTCCCATATAGACTGACTGTGCTCTGGGAGGGCATGGAGCTCTCGTGTGCTCCTTTAACTCCAGTCTAGCAGTCCCAGTCCCTGGCAGAGACCCTTGAAAGAACTGTCTTTACTTACTGACTCTAATTCCTCTCCAAACATTTTTCTTTAACCTGTTCCAAAAAGGTTCTCACTCACACTGCTCCGCTGAAAGTGCCTTTGTCAAGGTCATTAGTGATCTTCCTATCCCTAAATCCCAATAACCAATTCTCGGCCCGCATCTTACTTGAGCTGTCATCAGTATTTCAGTTTGCTACACCCTCCCTCTTGAAACATTTTCATGTGGCTTCCAGGACACTGTATTCTCCTGACTCTACCTACCGCCTCCCTAGTTGTTCCATCACTGTCTCCTTTGCTAATTCCTCCCCATCTCCTCAACTTCCAAATGCCAGGAGTGCCTCAGGACTCGGTCTTTAGACCTCTCCTCTCCTCTGTGTACACTCACCCACTAGGTGATCCCACCCAGTCCACAGCTTTAAATACCAGCCATATGCCAAAGGCTCCCAACTTTAATCTCCAGCCTGTATTTGTCATGGACTCCACACTCCAGATGCCTCTACATCTCCTGGATGTGTAACAAACATCTCAAATTTGGTAAGTCTGAATGCAGACTCTTGATTTTCACCCCAAATCTGCTCACCCTACAGGCTTCCCCATTTTGGTAAAATGACTATCTCAACCCATGGAATCATCCTTGACTACTTTCTCATCCCACAACTAACCAGTTAGCAAATCCCGTTGGTTCCATCTTGGAACTATATCCAAACTTTGACCACGTCTCAGCAGCTCCTCTATTACTATCCTGTTTCAAGGCACCATCACCTCTTGTTTAGATTATTGCAAGAGCTTCCTAACTTTTCTCCCTGCAAAGGTCCATGACCCCCTACAATCTATTCTCAATATAGCAACTAGAGTGCTTTTAAAATGCAAATCAGATCATGTCACTCATCTGCTCAAAACCCACAAGAACTTCCCATCTCATTCTAGCCAAAGTTCCTACAGTAGCCTCCGTAGGCCCAACATCAGCAGCCACCCCAAACCCCTATTCTCCTCTTCTTGCTCACTCAGTTCCAGCTACACTGACTTGCACACTGCTTCAGGTCTTTGCTCAGATGTCACTTTCTCACTGAATCCTTTCCTGACCTTGCTCTATAAAATCTCAAGCTCCCACCTGCAGTCTCTGTCTACCTCTCTGCTTTATTTTTCTCCATTGCATGTACCACAATGCATCATTTGACATTATATTATAGTCTGTTTCTCCCACTGTAAAGTTCTAAAAGAGCAAAGAACTTCGTCTATTTAGTTCACCGCTGTATCCTCAGTATCCAGTAGGCATTCAATAACTATGTGTCAAAAGTATAAACGAAGTGTAGGTGCCAAACAAATCTCTGTTCAGTGCGTGAATGAACAAAAGGATGGATGCCCCGGTCATGCAGCCACAGCCCAGCCTTCCTGAGCGAGTGTCTGATGCTGCACCCTGACGCCACTGCCACGGGGATTAAACCGGGACACCACGTAAAATCCCACCGCAGTGCACAGACCGCTGTGAGCGCTCTCCAAAAGACTGGTCCTTCCCCATCTCCCTTTCCCATGCAGAGTAACCCCCAAATCCTAAACCATGGGACCTCTCGAGTGCTGTGTGACCACGGTCCTCGTCCTCCACACTTGCACTTTGCAGACGCGAACCCAAGCTTGGAGAGAGAAAGAGTCGCCAAACCCTTCTGATTCTCCTCTCACTCCCTCTTTCACTCACCCATCCCATGCCAGATCACCAACGGCAGCGGCGCCGGCGGGTCGAGATGCCCCAGCGCTAGGGAAGCGCAGAACCCCGGCAGGAAAGAGAGAGCCAAGAGCCACAAGCGGCTGGACGACGCCATCTTGACTCAATCACATGATCGCGCTCCTTTGCTGGCTCGGAGCTGGCGCGGGCGGGGGCGGGGGCGGGGGCGGGGGCGGGGGCGCGGGCGGGGGCGGGGCCCGGGGCTGGCCGTAGCATCCACACCTCAGTCTGGGCGGCAACGCGGATACGCGTCGGCCTAGGCGTGTTGCCCTAGTAAATAGCCCGCTATCAGAAGTCAGGTGCGCGCCAACTTTTATTCAGTGCTGCCTATGCAGCAAACGCTATTCTAAGCGCTTTACATTTGGTAACTGATTTAATCCTCGTAACAACGCCGAATACACTTCTCCCCATTTTACAGGTCAGGACACTGAGGCACTGAGAATTTGGGTTAGCAACCAAGGTCACAGATAGTAAGTTGGTGGATCCGAAGTCTTTCCTCTTAATCTCTGCATTGCACTGCCTTTGGAAGAAAAATACTTTGTGGAAGGAAGGAAGGACTCAGCTCTCTGTCAGAAATTGAAGGGGAGGGATAATTTCCAGGGCTAATCATGGCCGTGCGGTAGTCTCTATTGCGAAAGAAAGATAGGACTTCAACAGGTAACGATGAAATGCGAGAGAAGCACTGGTATGAGCTAAGGTAGACAGGAAACGTACTTGTTTTCTAGAAATGGCAGAGCTTCCAGACTAACGAGTATTTCTGATGGATGCAAGAGTGATGGAAAAAGCCACTGCCACTTCCTGGTCTAATCTTAGAGCTGGGTTGTTGCAGGAAACTCTGATCCCCGATTTAGTCCTTTTTTCATTTGCCTCCAGATTCATTATCTCAATCCACTTTCACCATTTTAGTTCCCTGCTCAAAAAATTTTTTTTTCAGAAAAACATTGAAATTGTTTAAATGGAGAATTTATTAAGTTAATTAAAGTGTATTCACTATACAATGGAATATTGTGTGGCGGATTTTATAAACGATAAGGTAAATTTGTATACAGTGACACGAAAAATGTTTTTGATATATTGCAAAGCAAAAGCTAGTAACTGTAATTTTTGCAAGAAGTATATATGTTGTGGTGATGGTTGTACCACTCTATTGTTACTAAAAATCATTAGGTTTTATACATGAAATGGGTGAATTTTATGGTATGTAAAACATACCTTAATAAAGCCATTCTTTAAACATCTATATATTCACGTGTTTCTAGTGATTTTGATTAAAGGCCAAAGCATTAAGAAAAAAGAAAGGAAAAAATATATGTAACGTTGTAAATCAACTATACTTCAATGAAAAATAAATAAAAGAGAAAGGAAATATATATAAAGGTCAGGGAAATGATAAAAGCGATATTCTTGGGGCTGTATTATGTTGACTGAAAAAAATGCACAACGTGAGAGCTGTGAGTTAAGTTTTATTTGGGGCAAAATGAAGACTATAGCATGGGAGACAGCCTCTCAGACAGCTCTGAGGACCTGCTCGGAAGAGGTAAGGGGGAGGTCAGTATACCTGGGATTTTGGTGATGGGGTAGACGTGCAGTCAAGCACACATTTTGGCAGAGGGTTGTTGCTTATCACAAGAAGGTAGCTGCTCGTCAGAAGACAAAGGTGTTTCCGTTAATGATTCTAGTGATTTCCTGGATATGAGAAGATGCAAGAAATTGGGTTCATAAAATCTTCTCCTGAAATATCTAACTATCTGGAGGCCTGTTCTGTCAGTTTTTTCCAGAGCACTCCTTTCAGGGAGTGTTGAAGGTCAAAGACTGCAGTGGCTAGTGACTTCATTCTTGTAGTGCCACATGACAAATGACAATTTTTAGTTGACAATTATAAAGAACTTTCATTTTTTACTTTATCCACTTCTTATGGTTTGAATTTTTATAGGAAGGATACATAACTTTTATTTTTCCCAGGTCCCCCCACCCCCAGGTTTTTTTTGAGATATAATGACAACATTATATTAGTTTAAGGTATACAACATAATGAATGATATATGTATGGATACATAAATTTTATAATCAGTAAAAAGGATATATATACGTTAAAAATTATTGTACTTCTTGGTTAAGATAATGGAATAAAGCTTTCTCATAGACTCTGTTTCTACCAATACCCAAGAAAGTTTTAAAATTTAAAATTTCACCCACAGCAAGCAAAAGGGTAACAGCTCAGTATCTTAAATGTCAACAAGCAGCAGTCAGGGAAAGAAATAGAAGATTCTGGTCTGGAGCATGTCACAGCTTCCAATCCTGCCTCCATTCCATCAAAACTCATACTGTTAGGTCCACAGAATCCTGGTAATTAACATATACATATGCCCATATATTCCAAGAAAAAAGAAAATTAAGTGGTTCCCTTATCTTTTATCTCTTCCCTGTGGAAAAGTGAAAATGGCTACTGGGGAGAAGAAGGGGAAGTGAGAAGTGAAGAATAGCTTAAGTCTTTAGGTAGCAGTGAAGACTTCAGGAAAGCATATTTGAATCGGGGGAGGCTCTTTCCCATGGGAGAGTGAATTCTGGAATAGACACATAAAGCCTCAGAAGTGATTTCAGAATGTTTGTATTTTAACAAAGACTGCACCCCACCTCCTCTGAGTTCTTCTCCCTCCCCTCCTTCAAACAAGCTCATAAGTCATAGAAAAAGTGCATATAGGGTAAAATAACAGCCTCAAGTTGCTGTTCATTAGGAAAACCAAACCAGCTTCAGATCAAGTGGGAAGGAATTCAGGAGGCAAGAAGAGAAACAGAAAAAATGCACCCCAAGTGCTTTGAGCACTAGAATAACCCAAAAAGAAAATGAGCTCAGTAGACAAAACTCAAAAAGGAGATAATGAAACAACTGAAAGTGATAAATAGGAAAATTGCACATCTAATAAAGCAAAGACCAAAAGAATGTCATTAAAGAACTAATAAATACATCACAACAGCAAGGAACAAAATAGATGTGGCTGGAAGTTGAATTATTGATGTGGAAAAAGGCTTGAAACAATCAAGTGAAAAACACTAAGATATTAAAACAGAGAGAAACTACTAGATATGGAAGACAGAGGTTGGTGGTGTCCCTGGAGTTGAGAACTCTTAAATGAAACAGAAGAAGTATTCAAAAACACAAGTACAGAATTTCCTCTAAAATGATGAGTTAATATGTAGCTTGAAAGGTCAAATATTTGATATAAAATATTTAACCCTGAGACATATTTTAGTTAACTTATTGAAATTCAGACATCCAGACAGAAAAAAAGCAAATCACCTACAAGAAAAGTCAGACTGTCCTCAGATATCTCAACAGCAACATTCAGAGACAGCAGACAATGGAGCATTGTCTACAGAGTTCAGAAAGGACAAAAATGTGATTTAAGAATAGTAAGCCAAGATGTCATTCAAAAATAAAAGTACTAGGCAGTTCCCAAAAATATAAAAGAACTCATAGAGAAGAGAAATACTTGAAAGTGAAATTCACCCAATTAAGAAATAGGGCAAAATTAAGGTTTTAAGAATTGAGAAGTCTTGGTAAAAGGATGTGTGATGATCATCGAATCCATTTAAATACAGAATTAGTAATGAACACTTGCATGAATTACTGTTTTAGAGCATATGTGTTATGCAGATTAAACAATGTAAAATAATATGACTAAGAAACATTGGACCCTATGGAAAGGGGTTATGAAAGATAGGGTGAGTGTGCTGATGTCCTGATTTTCGACAGTAAGGTCAATTGATTTTAATTTAAAACATGTTTTTTGAAAACAACAAGAATAACATAATATCAGACCACTTTTTATAACCTTAAATTGATATTTTAAGAAATGATAGCTCTTGTAGTGAATAAACCCTTATTTGTTGTCCAGCTGTTCTTTTAGTTTTTTTAAAATTCTGTTAAATTCAACTAAGCTTGATTGTAATGCTTTTTAACTTTTAAATAACACATATATTATGATACCATTTACAAAATTAGATATACCGATTTACATACCTATTTATCTATCATTATATCTGTATAAAAGCGTAGAAAGATTCTGAATAATGTTAACAAAATGTTAATAATGGTTATTTTAGATGGTGGATTTTAAGGGGTTTAAAATGTTTTCCGTGTGTGTGTGTGTGTGTGTGTGTGTGTGTGTGTGTGTGTTGCATTGCTTAAATTCTTACAATGAAAATGTTATTTTTTGTAAAAACAACAACCTGATTTTTCTTAAAGCAAATTGAAAAACAAAATTTCAACACTCCTCTCTAGTCTTCAGGATATGGTTGATGCTTTTGTTTTCAAAAAAATAAAAAACACAAACTATCTTTCCAAACCTATCTCCCTTTAGTCTCATATTAACAGGGCTGGTCTATAAGAGATGTTCCCTGAAAATTCCTGCTCTGCTCCTTTTCCCAAATCATTTATACCATCTTGAATGGGCTCACCATCCTTATTTCAGGCAAATACAGCCCATCCCACAAAGTTCAACCTCTGGTCTGTCTCTTACATTGACCTCTTAAGAGTTCATTGCCTGCCCAAGCATTTTTTAATCAAATAGTTAAAAGTATCCATGTAGAGAAGTACCAGCACAGTTCTTACTTCCTCTGGATTTGATTTTAAGAGGAACCATTTAGTACAAAACAAAGTTCTTTCAATTTAAGTCAATTCCAGTTTGCTAGTTTAATAAGTATCTTCTGATGCTTATTAATACCATAATAGGAAGTGAGAGATTGCAAAGTCCAAATTTCATTGTAACTTCAAAGAGTACTGAAAGTTAATGAGCAGGCAGGGAACAATGAGAACTTAGAGAAGTATCCAAACACGCATGGGTTTTAGTTTTCTTTTCTGCAGACGAGAAATGAACACACTTTTTATAGATTAAAAAAATTTAATAAAGTTGCTTGCTATTAAAAAACATGATTGTTGATAATCGAAATCTAGACACCCACTCACTTTTCAATAAAACACATAGAGATTTCACCAAGTGACCACATATTATAATTCTATAAATATTAACTGTAGAACCAAATAAGGTGATTAGATCCTTAGTGATGGAAATGTATTCCTATATCATTAAAACTTTGTAACTCAGAAGGGAGCCTTCCATGTATCAGGGTCTTATGGATCTTTAATTTTTTCCCAAGCTTTTTCCACTTTGTTTAGTTTTATACCTCTATTATTTATATCCCATATGGTCCTCTTTGTTAGATTCCATTTTCATTTTGATGAAGTATATCTATGAGTAATTTTTCCACTTAGGATATATGCATTAAACATTTTGAGTTCTACATGTTTCTTATTTTGCCCTCCCATTCAATTGGCAGTTTGGCTATATATAGGATTCTGACAAAGGATTCTGTCTTCTTGACCAAATTTTAGACAGGTTACTCTTAGCCCTCTTTTTGACTATTCCTCATCCTTGGTCTCTGTTCTCAACTTGCCTAGCCCAGTTTTAGCAAGAATCCTGATAAGTTAGTTTAGCAAGAATGCCCCCATTCAAATATCTGATCACCATTGATATCTGATGAAGTTACTCATTCCCTACCCTTGATGTCTAAGTCCTCTGCTTAGGGTGGGGATTCTGCTGTTAGCAAGAATCCTGTTAGGCAAGTTTATCAAGACTCTCTGTATCCTTTGGGTCTCTCCTTTTAGTAATTTCCATCCACTGACCCCCTCAATCTGCTCTTTGCTAGCTGTATTTGCTGTGTTTAGAATTGAGCTCAGTTTTACTGAAGCCTCTCTCCCATGTTGCAGTGGTACTAAATAAAATCTGTCTTTACAGCCTTTAACTAGTGTCTGACTATTTCTTTTTAACAATTCTAGGTTCAAATGATTATTCCCTCACAAGTTTGAAGACATTCATTGCTAATGATGACAAGTCTCATTCCTATATAAGAGAACCCGTTTTGTTTGTTTGCTTTTTTTTCCTCTTTGGATGTCTGGTTGCCCACTCATATTCCTACATAGGGAGTTAGCTTGAATTTCCTCTGCATGTGTGTTTATCCAATAGGCCTATCCCTTAACTTTGGCCTCTATGTGAGCAGGAGATGCATATCATATCATCAGGCGGTCTTCTTTGTGGGGTGCATGGGGAGTAGGCAGATAGTCTGGTGACTTGTATAACTGACTCCATCATGATGATGGAGTGCATGCTGTGAATCATTCCTGAGTGAAGCTGGTGTCCCCCTTCCTTTTATTTATTTATTTATTGGCTGCTTTGGGTCTTCATTGCTACTCGGGCTTTCTCTGGTTGCAGAAAGCAGGTGCTACTCTTTGCTGCAGTATGCGGGTTTCTCATTGCAGTGGCTTCTCTTGTTGCAAAGCATGGGCTCTCGGCAGGCAGGCTTCAATAGTTGTGTCACTCAGGCTCAGTAGTTGTGGCTCACAGGCTCTACAGCACAGGCTCAGTAGTTGTGGCGCATGGACTTAGTTGCTCCACGGCATGTGGGATCTTCCTGGACTAGGGATCGAACCTATGTCCCTTGCATTGACAGGTGGATTCTTAACCACTGTGCCAACAGGGAAGCCCCCCACCCCACTTCCTTTTATACAAGATCTAGTTTTTGTTTTTGTCAGGCAAAATATTCTCTCTAAAAGCCTGCTCCAGTCAAATCCCCACTGTCTTCAAAGAGCAGGTATGCTGTGGTTAGGCTCTTCCTTTGATGAATGGCTGTGTCAGATTGTCTGTTGGAAATTCACCAGTGAAGTTCAGTTTAGTGCCAGTAAATGAAAGGCATTCAGATAAGATTTGGAAAGCAAATGAGAAGTGGAAACTGTATATTATTGCTTCTTGGCCAGCAGCAGGAAGACAAGAGGTTTTGCAGTAGCCTCCAAGTAGTTCCCCACAATTGCCCGCCTTGGTTCTGCATGCAGGAGTAATAATTGCAGTTGCTAAAACTTCTGACTCGAAAGCTAGTGACAAGTCTGAGAGCAAAAGATGACTTACCTTGACCTTCAATCCTCCAGCTCTCCTAATGGTTTGATTAAAAGACTATTTCCCTGAAATAAATTCCTTCCTCCCTGAAATATCTAAAATAGTTTCTGTTTCCCTGACTGATCTCCAACTAACACAGTGGCAAAGGCAAAGAGAGCTGGGAAGATAAACATGCTTTAAGAC
The DNA here is from genome assembly GCF_030028045.1 of Hippopotamus amphibius kiboko. NCBI lineage: Eukaryota > Metazoa > Chordata > Mammalia > Artiodactyla > Hippopotamidae > Hippopotamus > Hippopotamus amphibius. The sequence continues at coordinate 32,084,105 of NC_080186.1, forward strand.
AAAATTGGGTGAATTCCCTGGCTGTCCAGTGGTTAGGATTCAGCACTCTCACTACTGAGGGCCCAGGTTCAATCCCTGGTTGGGGAACTAAGATCCCACAAGTGGGATGGTGCAGCCAAAAAACCAAATTTTTAAAAAGACAAAATTGGCTAGAGAAAGTCTCATATGGTAAAGGCAGGGGGTGGCAGCTGTGAGAAGAGAGAAGATTGAATCACTGGGGCTCACAGCAAAGAGCAAAGAACTCAAAAGACCTTCAGGAAGAAAGTGCCTGGGGGGTTACTTTTAGACTGGGAGGACACATCCTTGTTTACTACTATATCCCTGGAGCATAGCACACGCTAGACACAGAATTGGTGTACGATATACGTGTTTTACAAATGTATAATCCAGTAGAGAACTGTGCCTTTCTTTGTGCTTCAGTTAGGACACATTTGGTGGCAAGTAATAGGAAGTCAAACTCAAACTGGCTTAAACAATAAAGGGAATTTATTATTTCACATAATGGAAAAATTTTTCAGAACTATGCTGAAACTTGATATCAGAACTTCAGGCAACAGCTAAACAAAGATGTAATTTATTTTCATCCCTTAGCTCTGCCTTCTAAAATATTGGCTTCATCATAAGACTGACTTCTGTTGTTGATTGACTGAGGCCCAGAGCTCCATGGTTACACACTTTCTCTTCTACATTTTATAGAAAAGAGGGATTCTTTAGCCTAGCATTCCTAAAAAAAGATATGATTGGATTGGATTAGATCACATGTCCATCCCTGGATCTATGAGTGTGGTCAAGTGTGCACTGATCTGCTTCACCCCTGAGTTAGAGTCAGCTTCCCTGGACAAAATGAATACTATGGGGAGAGACCAAAAAAGTTTTCTATTCTTAATATCTGATCTACTCAACTTTATTTCTAATTCTTGGGGGGACCCACATCTTTGTATAGCTGGGACTGGGCTTGTTGTGGGAGTCACTAGATAGATGTAGATTGGACAATGGGTAAGACACATCCAAATGACTCCACTTAGTGGAAAAAGATCCCATCTATCTCAGTGAAAAGCCCCAACCATTCTTTGGGCAGAGATATTCATTTCCTGGAACCAGTGATGATAAAGAAGGGGGTCTGCCTCTACCCTAGGACCTGCCCCACAAGAAGCAAGGCCTGGGACTTCAGAATTTCCTGTAGCTACTGAAATGAGTGATCTAAAACCCTAGATCCCACTTCCTCTTAACTGCTCCAGGAATTAGCCCATTAATTTATTCCCTCTCACTTCTACACAATCAGAATTTCCCTCTCTATTTGATTGTTTCCATGAGTGTACAAACATGCTGCAATTTCTTCTATCTTAAAAAGGTACCTCCCTTGAACCTCACACCTTCCTCTGGTAATTACCACATTTCCCAGCTTCTCTTTACAAAAAATAAAAGATCCCTTTAGGGTTGGGGTGGGCGGACAAAGGGGAAGCAGGGATGAAGTAAGAGAGTAGCATTGACATATGTACACTACCAAATGTAAAACAGTTAGCTCGTGGGAAGTTTCTGCATAACACAGGGAGATAAACTCTATGATGGGTGATGACTTAGAAGGCCAGGATAGGGAGGGTGGGAGGGCATTGTGGGAGAGTGAGGATATGGGGGTATATATATAAATACAGCTGATTTACTTTGGTGTACCTCAAAAATTGGCACAACAGTGTAAAGCAATTATATTCCAATAAAGAGCTTTAAAAAAAAGAAACCCTTTTAAAGTTGTATGTACTAGAAGTCTCTATTCCCTGTCCTCTCATTTTCTCTTAAACCCATTTTAATCAAGCTCATATGCTTATAACTCTACTAAACTGCTCTCATCAAGGTCACCAGTAATCACCACCTTGCTAAATCCAAGGGTTACTTTTCAGCCCTCACCTTTCTCAGCTTCTCATCAGCATTTGGCACAATTGATCATCCCCTCCTTCTTGAAACCCATTTTTCACTTGGCTTCCAAGAACCCACACTCCCCACACTATCTCACTTGCCACTCTTTCTCAGCCCCCTTAGTTGCTTCCTCCTCCTAATCCTAACCTCTAAAGGCAGAGTCACAAATCCGTTCTCTGACATCTTCTCTATTTATACACACTCCCTGAGTAATGTCATTTGTTTAAAAACAATCTATTACATACTGAAGTATTTACGGGGAAAGCAACAAATATCCAGAATTTGCTTTAAAACACTCCAACCCAGGGAAGAGCAGAGGAGGATGGGACAAGACTAACAAAATATTAATAATTGATGAAGCTAGGTGATGGGTACATAGGTGATGGGTATATTATTCTCTCTACCTTTGTATGTGCTTAAATTTTTTTCCATAATTCAAATAAATGAATATAATCTACACACTGAACCCTTCTATATTTATGCTTGCAATCTAGACTCCCACCTCAAGATACCTGCTATTGGAAATTCCCTGGTGGCCTAGTGGTTAGGATTCTGGGCTTTCACTGCTGTGGCCTGGGTTCAGTGCCCGGTTGGGGAACTGAAACCCTGCAAGCTGCCCAGTGCAGCCAAAAAAGAGAGTGAGAGAGAGAAGGAGAGAAGGGGAGAGAGAGCGAGATACCTCCTATTCCTTCTTCCTGAAATGCTCTTTCCTCCAAGCATTGGCATGACTGATGACCTTACTTCATTCTCATCTCTGTTCAGTGGTCACCTATGTAGAGCTTTCAGCAAATATATATCCCCTTTCCTATTTAATTTCCACCTGTTGTATTATACATACATTAGTTTATTACTTGCTTTGTAAGCTACATAAGAGCAGGAATTTTGTCTTGTTTACTACTATATCCCTAACACCTAAAACAATTCACAGCATTGGCAGATAACAAATATCTGTTGAGGGAATGAACGATTGAATGAATGGGTCTTTGATAAGGGTGGAAGGTGGCTCTGCTTTAGAACACTCTAGGATGAGGGGATGCAACTCTTCCCTTCCCCACTGCCAGCCTCTCCCATGCTCACCTGAACCACGCTGTGTCCCTTTAACATCCACAAGGTTTGTTCTTAGGGTAGAGCCAACGAAGTGGGTACAAGTCAAATGGAGCCTGACTGCAGAGTCTGTCTTCATAAAGCAGTTGTGAAAGTTCTGACTGTGAAGGTCATGCCCTGAGAGATGAGGAAAGGAGTATAGGGGTTAGTTTGTTCATATAGGAAAGTGGAAGATAGTTCAGTGGCAGAGAGGACTGGAAACCCCCTAAGAGGACCAGTTGCTCTGGGTGTAGGCCTCCTGCTAGGTGCATCTTTCTTGCTCAGATGATATCCTGAGACCACAGATGACTCAGTGGCTTTCTCCTTCTGAATACACAACTTATCGATAACCCAGAAATAGTCTTGATTCAGGAGGGGCCACTAGCAGTACTTCCAGTTACCTCCTTCCTGAGGGAGAACACCGTTGGGAGAAAGATGGACAATTAGGGAGAATGGAGCTATTTAGTACCATGCTTTTTCCTCTGTCTGCTGGTACCCAATAAACAAGCACCTTTCTCCCGTCTATTAATGGCCTCACATTAGGAGGGACCCTTTCAATTGCCTCTTAAGGATGGATTAGGAAAAAGAAACTTCTTCTATCCTTAATTCTCCTGGCTCGGGAACTGTTCAGAACAAAAGAGAAGCCAATTTATTAAAAAATATTCTCTGTGAGGAGATGCTCTTGTCTGTAGAGAAGCAAAATAAAAACTAGCAGGTTAGCCCTGAAAAGCACTGGGATGCTTGAAGCTCGAGTTTATTGGATATTAGTCAGAAATACTAAGCCATCAGGGCAGACGGAGTCTATTCAAGTGGACATGTTCATTTATTTGCTTAAAACAAATAAAAACTCTTATCTAAGTGAAATAAAAATTGCACACAAGATAATTTCACCGTAAGAGCAATTACCTGGACATCCCTGGGGGTGCAGTTGTTAATAATCTGCCTGCCAATACAGAGGACATGTGTGGGAAGACATTCGGGAACCTTTTTGATGTGGGCCGAGCGGTGGGATTCTTGAGCAGTGGAGGAGCTGAGGGTGCGGGGCGTGGAGACTAATATCACCCTGTTTGGTCCTGAGGGATGGCTGGTTAGCCAAAGACGGGTAAGATTCCTCAGAGGAGGAACAACCTAAGACAGGCACAGCCGCAGAGGGGCCAACAGGGTTGGTGCATAGAACCTTCCTTATATCACCGTGTTTGGCCCTGGAGGATGACTGGTTAGCCAGAGACGGGTAAGATTCCTCAAGGGAGGAACAACCTAAGACAGGCACAGTCGCAGAGGGGCCAACACGGGTGGGGCACAGACCCCTAATATCTGAGAGAGGTCTCCTGCCCCCAGGGCTGTTTTGCTCTCCACCCCCAGCTCAAATCCACACCTGCTCAACTCGGACCCAGGAAGTAAACAAAGATAATTGCCTCAATCATGTGAGGCCTTTGACTGTTTATGAGTGTAACCTGAGAATGTTAGCCCACGAACTCAATAAAAGCAGCCTGGGATGAGTCAGCGGGGCTCTTGATCCGAGAGGTCTTGAGCCCCCCGGTCCCACTTTTCTCTTCAGTCTGTGTCTGTGTCTTCTTCAAGCTTGCGGCACCCGTCACTCGCCTCGAGTCGCCGAGCTGGTCTCGGCAGACATGGGTTCGATCCCTGCTCTGGGAGGATCCCACATGCCTCGGAGCAACTAAGCCTGTGAGCCATGACTACTGAGCCTGCGCTCTAGAGCCCTGGAGCCACAACTACTGAGCCCACATGCTGCAACTTACTGAAGCCCACGTGCCTAGAGCCCATGCTTGGCAACAAGGGAAGCCACCACAATGAGAAGCCTGTGCACTGCAATGAAGACCCAACGGAGCCATAAATAAATAAATAAATAAATGCAATTACCAAAACTTGCAGACTACACAGGGTAATTGAGCTATGTAGAAATCAGCAATTCCTGATTGCTTGCTGGTTGCCCTGAGCTTTTATGATGCCAGTTACCAAAGTGTGGTGACTCAACTATTAGTAATAGTTGAATGGCAATTTATAATAAATAGATAAACTGAATTACAATGATCAGTGGCCCTGAATAGAATATTATGATTATAGCCATTGAAAAAAATCTACAGGTAAGAATGAACTGGATAAGTGCATTAAGTTTTTTATTTGGTTATGCAAAAACACCACGGTACAAAAATTTTGGTGAATGTGGCTTGTCTCAAATAGATCTTCTGTTTGGGACTTATTAGTTTTAAGGGCACCTCTGTCAGCAAATCAGTTTGCCTGGATTTTACCAGAGAACACAAGGTTCAACTCTATGCTACCAACACCTGTTAAAAGTCTGTTGTAGGGAAGTCAAGGAAGGGAGGGATTACGGGGATATGTGTATAAAAACAGATGATTGGTCTTGGTGTACCCCCCAAAAAATAATAAATAAATAAATAAAATTTAAAAAAAAAAGAAAAAAAAGTCTATTGTAATAAGTGCAAAAAGTATTTTTTAACTACAAAGTTAATTTTAAAATTTAAATTCTAACAAAAAGAACTATTTATGGATGATTACATGAGGGACACATTCTTTAAAACATTTTTAAAATATTTATTTATTTGGCTGCACCGGGTCTTAGCTGCTGCATGTGGGATCTGTGTTGCAGCATGTGGGATATTTAGTTGCGGCATGTGGGATCTAGTTCCCAGACCAGGGATTGACCCCAGGCCTCCTGCATTGGGAGGGCAGAGTCTTAACCATTGGACCACCAGGGAAGTCCCAAAACATATTTTTTGAATGCCTGCTATATGCCAGGCACTATGCCAGGTCTTGGGGAAACAGGTGAGCAAAAAAGGAGTAGGCTTTGCCCTCATGGGATCTGCAATTTAGTAAGGAGGCAGATACAAATGGAGTAAGTGTGAAAAAAATTGTGACATTACACTTCTGATCAGTTCTATCAGTTCTAGAAAGGGGATTTGACATAGACTGAGAGGTCAGTGAAAGTTTTCTTATAGAAGCCATGCTTGGCCTATGATATGAAAGACACGTTTACTTTGCAAAACTGGAGTTGGAGATGAACAGAACATTTTAGGCAGAAGAAGGAGGCCCTGTGGAAGGAGCAAGTGCAGAATCTGTCCCTTATGTAGGTACTCTTAACACCATTTACAGGTCAGATCAAAACCACCTGAAGGCTATGTATTGATTTTGGGGTTTTTTTTAAGAGTTTTTGATGTGAAACTTTTCTTCCTTCCTTCCTTCCTTTCTTTCTTTTCTGCATTGGGTCTTTGTTGCTGTGTGCGGGCTTTTTCTAGTTGTGGTGAGTGGAGTCAGCCCTTCATTGTGGTTCATGGGCTTGGTGGCTTCTCTTGCTGCAGACCACAGGCTCTAAGGGTGTGAGCTTCAGTAGTTGCAGCATGCGAGATCAGTAGTTGTGGCACGTGGGCGCTAGAGTGCATGGGCTCAGTAGTTGTGGTTTGCAGGCTCTAGGGCATGCAGGCTTCAGTAGTTCTGGCGCACAGGTTTGGTTGCTCTGAGGCATGTGGGATCTTCCCAGCACAGGGATTGAACCCGTGTCACCCTGCATTATCAGGCAGATTCTTAACCACTGCACTACCAGGGAAGCCCCAATGTGGACTATTTTTGAAATCTTTATTAAATTTGTTACAATATTGCTTCTGTTTTATGTTTTGGTTTTTTTACTGTGAGGTATGTGGGATCTTAGCTCCCTGACCAGGGATTGAACCTGCACTCCGCGCATTGGAAGGCTAAGTCTTAACCACTGGACAGCCAAGGAAGTCCCTACGTATTTGTTAGTATTTGTTACTAGCCATAGTCTCCCTGGAGGCCCAGAGAAAAGACAAAGACCAATCGTTATCACTGTGAAAATTAATAAAGGGAAACCTCACTAGGAGGCCAGAAGAGAGAGCTCTCACTGCAGTAGCACTCCAGGTGGATTAGAGGAGTTGTCAGTTACAGACCCCAGTGAAAGAATCAACAGGAAAGAACCATCAATTACAAGCCCCAACAGGAAAAGATGTACACTGCATCTCCTACAAGAAATTGACTACACCAGCAACTCAGCCAACAAGAAACCATCATCACCCTGAACTCTCAGTTTGCGGCAATGCACTTTCGTTCAAAACAGTCCCTTCCAACTTCCTCCTTTTTCTCAATAAAGTAACATTCCTCTCCTTTGGTTATTGGGTTTTCCTGTGGCTGTTGCTATGGCTTGTTTGTCCCAATTGCAACTCCCCTTCTATTCCTGAATGAAACCATTTTTGCTGGTAAAGTAACTGACAGTTTTATTTTTAAGGTCAACAACACTAACATTTATCAAGCACTTACTATGAGCCATGAACTTTGTTAGAGGTTGTAAAGGAAAATCTACCCTTCTCCTGTGTCTTTCTCCTTTACTCTCACACTACTACGACACTTCGCTTCTGACACCAGATATATGGACTTTCCACACATCAAATAATTCTCCAACACCAGCTGGATGTCCTACTGTTTAACTCAGTTTTGACACTGTCCTGTCAAATCCCACAAGTCAAGGGCTTAGCCTCACAAGACTGCCTGCCCCCTTCAGATGTTAATCACAAGTCCCAGGTTGTCACTTGCACTTCTGACCAACTGGCTGTACATCCAGGTTCGCATGACCCTTCCCTTGGGCTCAATAACGTGCTAGAATGGCTCACAGAAATCTGGGAAACACTTGTTTACTGGTTTATTATAAAGGTTTATTGTAAAGGTTATAATAAAGATTATGGGGTTTCCCTGCTGGTGTAGTGGTTAAGAATCTGTCTGCTAATGCAGCGGACACGGGTTCAAGCCCTGGTCCAGGAAGATCCCACATGCCACGGAGCAACTAAGCCCGTGAGCCACAGCTATTGAGCCCACGCACCACAACTACTGAAGCCTGCACGCCTAGAGCCCGTGCTCCACAACAAGAGAAGCCACGGCAATAAGAAGCCCGCGCACTGCAGTGAAGAGTAGCCCCTGCTCTCCGAAACTACAGAACGCTCATGCAGCAATGAAGACCCAATGCAGCCAATAAATAAAAAATAAAATCAATTAAAAAAAAAAGAATATGAATGAACAGCGAGATGAAAAGATTACATAGGGTCAGGTCCATGGAGTTGGGTGTGCCGCATTCCTGGCATGTAAATGTGCACTAACCCAGGAGCTCTCCAAACCCTGTACATTTGGGATTTTTATGGAGGCTTTATGGTGTAGGCATGATTGATCTTAACTCCATTCCCCTTCCCAGAGGATGGAGGTGGGTGGGGCTGGCAGTTCCCACCATCTAATCGTGGCTCAGTCTTTGTGGCGACCGGCCCCATCCAGGAGCCCACCAAGAGTTGCCTCGTTAGAACAACAACAACAAAAACACTCCTATTGCCCATGATATTCCAAACGATTTAGGAACTCTGTGTCAGGAACCAGAGACAAAGACCAAATATTAGAACAAAAGATGCTCCTAAGTGCTCTTATCACTTGAGAAGTTACAAAGGTTTTAGGAGCTCTGTGCCAGCAACTGGGGGCAGAGAACAATATAAATTTTTTTCTATTATTTCACAGAAGTTTATGGAGATTATCTAATTAATTAAGTCAACAACAACCCTATGACATGAGCCCAATCATCCTCTATTTTATTTTATTTTTTGCTGCATTGGGTCTTTGTTGCTGCACACAGGCTTTCTCTAGTTGTGGTGAGCGGGGGCTACTCTTCGCTGTGATGCGCGGGCTTCTTATTTCAGTGGCTTCTCTTCCGCGGAGCATGAGCTCTAGGGCTCACAGGCTTCAGTAGTTGTGGCACATGGGCTTAGTTGCTCCATAGCATGTGGGATCTTCCCGGACCAGGGATCGAACCCGCGTCCCCTGCATTGGCAAGTGGATTCTTAACCACTGCACCACCAGGAAGTCCCCATCCTCAACTTTTAGATGAAGAACCTGAGACGTGAAGTCATCAAGGTGAGAGAGCAGGTAAGAAATAGCATTTGAAGCCAACAATTTTTACTCCAGAGAACCAAGTACCTAATCTAGTTGCTAGCTGTGACTTGCAAGTTCTTAGGAGACTTATGAACTCACAAGGCACAATGGCACCCTGGAGTTACAATTCTCAGGAATCAACTTTAATAAAGGATTTTATGTGGTCTAAGCCTGCACATGCTAAGGCATTCCCTCTCAGTCCAGCCCCACCTCGTCCATCCCAATCAAATCCTATGTACTAGTAGCATTTAAGCTCTGGTGGACAGAACAGATTTTTGGCCAGGAGAACTAGAAAGAGGAAACCATTAGGCCCAGGTTAAGAACTGTTTTCCTGGGGAGGTGTGAGATTCTTGCTGTCTTTTTTTCTTGTGGCATCTGGAGTGTTGCAATATATAGCACCTTCCCATTAGCCTCTAAAAGCCCTCCAATGGGGACTTCCCTGGTGGTCCAGTGGCTAGGACTCTGAGCTCCCAATGCAGGGGGCTCAGGTTTGATCACCGGTTCAATCCCTGGTCGGGGAACCAGATCCTGCACACATGCTGCAACTAAGAGTTCATATGCCACAACTAAGAAGCCTGCATGCTGCAACTAAAGATCCTGTGTGCCACAACTAAGACCCACTGCAGCCTAAATAAATAATTTTTTTTTAAAAAGGTACTTTGTTAACAGACATCAGATTAAAAAAAAAAAGCCCTCTGATGGCCCCACAAGAAGGCCTGATACCTTCAAAACAAGGCTATTCCTTCCTTGTATTATCTAGCAATACACCAAAAGAAGATAAATCCTGTGAACATTTTTCCCAACCATTCTTCATACTCCAAAGGTGACTGTAAAATATACTATCAAAGAGAATCAAAGAAACAAAAGGAAGAGATATCAGGTCGAGGACGGCAGGCCTTTGCACTCACAGCTGAGTGGCTGGCTTTCTCAGTGAACATGGTGCTCCATTTCAATTTCTAGTTTATTGCATATGTTCTGGCTGTTAGTTACTTCAAATATTTTTTGTTTTGTATGAGTTTAAACACAAATAAATCTGTTCACTAGATCATATATTGTGGGTACACAAACTCCTTAATTTAATAGTTTCCTACTTCATTTTTTTCTGAAAGAGGAGAGCAAAGAAAATTGTACCATATTTAAGAACTTATAGCTGTAGGCAACAGCTCCATATTTAGATACTGAAAATAAAATACTCAAATTTCAGTTCAGTACTCTTTTTTTTTTGAGGGTATTAAATTGTTTATTGATTACACATGATAATGGATGATACACAAGTTTCATTCCCATCTGTAACTTCATCTGGTACCATAATTCAATTTAGATATATTGCATAGGATGTGCCAACAATCATATTGATAACCAAAAAACTCTATGACTTTGCTTGGGTGACCCTTTTAAAGGTGAACTCCAGGTCACAACATAGTAACTGTCAGTTCAACTGCGCCACAGTTTCTGAAGACAACAGCTTTTCCACCAAAGCAGATTGTAAGTAAACTTCAAATGGAACCTGGCATCACCCTGAAGGAATTCTAACCTCACACTATTGCGGTAATTTACCAAAATGGCTTCAGAGTAGACTAACTTTACACAGTACATTTTAAAAAAAGACACATTTATTCAGTGTCATGATCAGACTATTACATTTAGCAATCAACAGCATGGGTGCAAAAAAAAAAATCTACATTAAAACTCTTTGTTGGAATGCTTTACACTTTCCACAGAACAGAAGCTAAAATAACCTGTTATACAATTAGCCACAAATACAGTCCTCAAGGGTTTCTTTTCCCCATGCACATGAGTATCACCTAAAACATGTCTTCTTTGTAGCAGCTAGGCCATGCCACCACTGTGCTTGGCTGAGTTCACAAATCTGTTGTAACCTGTAGCCTCCCTGTCACTTCTCTGGCTCTCCTCTCCTGCTAAGCTTTGTTTCCTGGCAGTAATGAAAACCTCTGCCACTGCCATGGCTACTGCTGCTGCTGCTGGAACCGCCATAGCCACCTTGGTTTTGTGGTTTGGCAAAGTATTGGCCTCCACCGCCATACAGGCCAGAGCTTCTGCCTCCAAGGTTTCCTCCTTTCATGGGTCCAAAATGTGAAGAGTGATTGTTGTAATCGCACAAATCATTGTAGCTTCCACCACCTCCAAGACTGCTTCCTTCATTACCAAATCCATGATAGCCATCCCCACGGCCACCATATCCACCACCGTTGCAGCTGCCACCAAAGCCACCTTGACCACTGAAGTTTCCTCCATGACCAAAGTTGTCATTCCCACCAAAACCACCTCCACGACCACCACCAAAGTTTCCAGAACCACTTCGACCTCTGACTGGATGAAGCACTAGCCATCTCTTGCTTAGACAGGGCTTTCCTTCCTTCACAGTTGTGGCTGTTCACAGTGTGGTATTTCTGAATGGCAATCTTGTCTACGGAGTCATGAACCTCAAAGGTTACGAAAGCAAAGCCTTTCTTTTTGCCACTGCCTCGGTCAGTCATGATTTCAATCCCTTCAATTTTCCCATACTGTTCAAAATAATCTCTCAGGTGGTGTTCCTCAGTGTCTTCTTTAATGCCACCAACAAAAATCTTTTCCACAGTTACGTGGGCACCAGGTCTTTGAGCATCTTCTCTTGAGACGGCCTTCTTTGGCTCCACAACTCTCCCATCCACCTTGTGTGGGCTCGCACTCATGGCCGCAACCCGCCTCCTCCACGGTGGCGTAGGTGACACACCCGAAGCCTCTGGAGAGCTTGGAGTGTGGATCCCTCATTACCACACAGTCTGTGAACGTTCCTCATGGCTCAGAATGGCTCCTCAGAGTCCCATCGGTTGTTTCAAAGCTCAAACCTCCACTGAAGAGCTTCCGCAGGTGTTCGGGCTCTTTGGGAGACGCTGACTTAGACATGACCGCAGTGGAGCGGGGAGACGTCAACGATGCTTACTCGGCAGCGTCCACGGGCAGAAAAGCAGTTCAATACTCTTAAATGTACCAAGCTAGTTTATTAACTATGAGCCACGTACTGAGCAAAGAATGAAACAATGTTAACATATGTTAAAATACTCATTTTAGAGATCAACATTTAACACACTTTCTTGATTTTTGGAACCCCTTTCAGTGTAACCTCTACACTAGTAAAACTAGTAAAACATTTTAGTTAAGCGTATTTCTAAATATGTTATTATTATAAAGTTCATTTTTAACACAGTTTTTTATTATGTTTATGATATAGAGAGATAAATTTAAACTTTTTCCAATTTGACAATTGACATACACTGTTTAACTTCTTTCAACTTAATTTTTTAAGAAAATTCACAGTTTATCAACATATAAATTTTAAAATGATACGTTTGCTGACCAAATACATTACAAAGTGGAAAATAAGCAAAATCTTTCTTCCTGACCAATTTTTAAGTTACTATGGGTTAAAAATCAAGAATTATTTGATTCTATGTGGTGGGGTTGTTGACTGCCAGATAAGAGCTGCCTGACTCATGGAAGTAATTTGGGAGTTTTCCAAATTTTTATAAACAAAAATAAACTATTACTTTTAAGGATAAATTTTTCCTGTAATTTGTGTGCACATGCATATGTGTTTACACAGGGGAAGTGTCTTCTGTGTCTGCAGTTATTTGGAAAATTTGGGGGCAAAACCAAAAATGAACAGAGATTGACTTAATTAATTTTGTTAACATCTAAATGCAATGCATTTTCAAAATGCAATGAACAGAGCTAGGATAAGCAGGCTGGCCAGTGCTTTACAAGTATGCAATTTTATCTTGAATCCTCAATATGGAAGCAATGAGATTTCTGGGAACCCAGTTCGAGTTTTACTGGCTGTGCAATTTATCTCCTGGAGACCAGCACAGATAGTCTGATATTCTCCTACTTCAATCCATGGACTTTCAAAAAAGTCTTGTCTGCAGGTGAGAGTGTACTGTTAGGCATAATTTGTAATACGTAATATGGATTTTAAAAAAAAATTCTTGATTTTTAAAAGTCTTTTGGAAATTTGGAATTGGTAGTGAATAGAGAATACCTATATGCCTTTTAAAAAAAATTTAGTAAAGTATAGTTGATTTACAATGTTGTGTTAATTTCTGCTGTAGAGAAATGTGATTCAGTTATACATATATGCATACATTTTTTCCATATTCTTTTCCATTATGGTTTATCACAGCATATTGAATTCCCTGTGCTATACAGTAGAACCTTGTTGTTTATCCACTCTGTATATAATAGTTTGCATCTACTAATCCCAAACTCCCAATCCATCCCTCCCCCAACCCCCTCCCCCTTGACAACCACAAGTCTGTTCTCTATACCTGTGAATCTGTTTCTCTTTCTCAGGTAAATTCATTTGTGTCATATTTTAGATTCCACATATAAGTGATATCATATGGTGTTGGTCTTTCTCTAACTCACTTATTGTGATAACCTCTAGGTTCATCGATGTTGCTGCAAATGGCATTGAGAATACCTATATGCTTTAAAAGGCTTTGAAAATTATCAAGTTCACTTATTTAATTCATGCAATTAATATTTATTGACAGCTACTATATGCCAGGCACTGTTCCAGGCACTTGGAATAGGTCAGTGAGCAAACTGGACAAAGTTCCTTGTGGTGCATATCATAGGAAAGACAGAACACAGCAATGAATCCAATAAATAAGCAAAGTAAATAATGTTAGTTGGTGATAAGTAAAATGGAATTAAAAAAAAAATAGAACTGAGCAAGGATCGCTAGTGCCTGCGAGGGTTTTGTCATTTTAAGGAGCATGGTCAAGGTAGATCTCATTTAGCGGGGACATTTGTTCAAAGACTTGTAGAAAGAAGTGGGATTTAGCCATGTGATTACTGGGGGAAGAGGCTCCTAACTAAAGGAACTAACATGTGCAAAGCCTCCAAGGCAGCAATGTCCCTGGTGAGAAAGATGAAGAGACCCGTGTGACTGAAGGAGAGCGGATGGAGCTGACAGGAGAGGCGGCCGGCCCAGAGCAGGTAGAGCTGTACCAGCCATGGTAAGGACCTTGCTTTTTACTCTCCATCAAGATGGCTCAGTCTCGGCACTACTGACATTTTGGGCTGGATATTTCTTTGTTGTGGAGGACTGTCCTGTGCATTTTAAGATGCTAAGCAACATCCTTGGCTTCTCTCCACTAGGTGCCAGTAGCACCCTGCCAGTGAGACAACCCCAGATGTCTCCAGCCAATGTCAAATGTCCCCTGGAACAAACGCTCCTCCCCTCTGACCCTGGTCATGAACCTCTACCCTTCAGCATCTTCCCCAGTTTCACTCCCTGAATTTCTATCATCTGTATTTTCACTTTTACATGATCAAGATGGGAAATATTTACATCCAAGCTTCTGCACTTTGTCTATAAGTTGATTCCAAAAGTGGACATCAACGACATAATACTTCTATTGTTTTGGCTATGATATTATTATTCAGAGCAAAACCAAATCATAAATTCTAAATTTCCTTTCTTGTGTTTTTTGTTTGTTTCTTGCTGCGCCCCACAGCATGCAGGATCTTAGTTCCCTGACCATGGGTCAAATCTGCGCCCCTGTGTTGGAAGCACAGATTCTTAACCACTGGATGGCCAAGGAAGTCCCTATTTTCTTGTGGTTTTTATCCAGAAGGCAGGAGAAATAAAGCAGAGTTAAAGCTATACTTGGTAAAGAAGCAGTGGTCACACATATTATCCAGGAAATTGGAATACTTTATTGTGATTTAGACAACACTCTTATTTTCATCTGCTCAGACACGATTATGGACTGGTCTTGTTTTGTCTGCCTCTGTCATAATCACAGTGGCCTTATCTCATGTTTGTGTCTTGCACAATTTTTTATGTTCAACAGGAGAATGCCATGGACAAGCTGTGAGTACCAGGCTAGTTCCTGGCTATGCTAAGATCCAGATGTGATTGCCAGGACAGTTCCAGAGAGCAGTCAGGGACTTCTTTCAATTTCTCCTGATACTAAGAATGTGTATGATATGAATATATCATGCATTAAAATTTTTAAAGCTGACAATTTTAGGTAAGAAAAGAAATGAAAATTGAGAGAGGTATGTTGGAAAATATAAGTACCACGGTAAAAATAGAGCAGGGTAAGAGGGATCAGGAATGTTGGAGAGATGGGAATTGCCCTGTTAAATGATTAGAATTAAAATTTTTATTTAGAATTATTATTTATATTAGATTGGGATGAAAGCAGTGAGGTTGGGGTTAAATTGAACTCCTGTTTCTGAAAGGCTTCCACTCAGCCGGTGAAACGGTTGATGTTTATTTTTGGCCAGCTGACACCCACAGTCACTGAGAATGATACAAATGCAGCCCTAGAGCCTAAAGGCTTCACATTTATCCCTCACTAAAAGGAACCCCGGCTTCTTGGAGGGCAGCCAGTGCCAAATCTCCATCCTGGTACATCTTGTTACTGATGGGAAGCAGCAATCCTTTAGGGATTTCACGTACAGTGTTGGAGGAGCCAAAGAGGCCAGTTTGAGAAGAAAGTTTTCACAGCCAGACAGTCAAGCACAACAAGCTGAATATTGAAAATCAATGACTGTAACCAACTGGAACAAGTTGAATCTATAAAATGCCTTGAATCCAGGATAGTATGGAAAAAAAAGAGATCTTAACATGAAGGATGTTTAAAATATAATAACAATGTAGAGGTAAATTATTGATATATCTTTATAAACATTTGGAAATATTATTTACTGATTAAGCAAAATTATGAGAAGTCCAGCCTAATGCTGTGGTCATGATTTGAATAAACAATGACAAATTGTTATCCTATAAGGCAGCACTGTCCAGCAGAAATAACATATTAACCACATATGTAACTTTATTTTTATAAAAAAAAATTTTTTAGTGGACTTTACTTTTTAGAGCAGTTTTAAAGTCATAGCAAATTTGAGGGAAGATACAGTGATTTCCCATACACTCCTGCCCTCATGTATGCACAGCCTCCTCGGTTACCAACATTCCCCACCAGAGTGGAACATTTGTTACAATTGATGAACCTACACTGACACAGTATTCTCACCCAAAGTCCATAGTTTACATTAAGTTTCACTCCAGGTGTTGTTCAGTCAATGGGTTTTGGCAAGTGTATAATGACACGTATCCACCATTATAGTATCATATAAAATAATTTTACTGGCCTGAAAATCTTCTGTGCTCCACTTAGCCATACCTCCTTCTTCCTTATCCCCTTGGCAACCACTAATCTTTTTACTGTTTTCACAATTTTGCCTTTTCCAGAATGTCATGGAGGAACCACAGCATGTAGTCTTTTCAGATTGGTTTCTTTCACTTAATAACATACACTTAAGTTTCCTCCATGTCTTTTCGTGGCTTGACAGCTCATTTCTTTTTACACATGAATAATATTCCATTGTCTGGTCATATCAGAGTTTGTTTATTCATTCACCTACTGAAGTAGCGCATCTTGGTAGCTTTCAAGGTTTGGCAATTATTGGAGACTTCCCTGATGGTGCAGTGGATAAGACTCCATACTCCCAATGCAGGGGGCCTGGGTTCAATCCCTGGTCAGGGAACTAGATCCCACATGCATGCCGCAACTAAGAGTTCACTTGCCACAACTAAGGAGCCAGCCTGCCGTTACTAAGACCCAGTGCAACCAAATAAATACTAATAAAGTTAATAAAATAAAATAAAGGAAAAGATTGGAATTAAAAAAAAGTTTTGGTAATTATGAATAAAGCTGCTATCAATGTTCATACACGGGCTTTTGTATGGACACAAGTTTTCAACTCCTTTGTGTAAATACCAAGGAGCACGTTGCTGGTTTGTGTGATAAGACTATGTTTAGTTTTGTAAGAGACTGCCAAATTGTCCTCTAAGTGGTTCAACCATTTTGCAGTCACAGCAGCAATGAATGAGAGTTCCTGTTGCTCCACATCCTCAGCGGCATTCAGTATCGTGAGTGTCCTGAATTTGGCCATACCAATAGGTGTAGAGTGGTATCTTATAATTGTTTTAATTTGCATTTCTCTAATGACACATGATATGGAGCATCTTTTTAAATGCTTATTTGCTATCTGTATATCATCTTTTTTTTTAAATAAACATTTTTTTCTTTAATTTTATTTATTTATTTATTTTTGGTTGTGTTGGGTCTTCCATGCTGTGTGCAGGCTTTCTCTAGCTGTGGAGGGGGGAGCTACTCTTCAATGTGGTGCGCAGGCTTCTCATTGCAGTGGCTTCTCTTGTTGTGGAGCACGGGCTCTAGGCATGCGGGCTTCAGTAGTTGTGGCCCATAGGCACAGTAGTTGTGGCTCACGGGCTCTAGAGCCCAGGCTCAGCAGTTGTGGCACATGGGCTTGGTTGCTCCATGGCATGTAGAATCTTCCTGGACCAGGGCTCGAACCCGTGTCCCCTGCACTGGCAGGCGGATTCTT
The DNA here is from genome assembly GCF_030028045.1 of Hippopotamus amphibius kiboko. Taxonomy (NCBI): domain Eukaryota; kingdom Metazoa; phylum Chordata; class Mammalia; order Artiodactyla; family Hippopotamidae; genus Hippopotamus; species Hippopotamus amphibius. Next base: position 32,101,481 of record NC_080186.1, read on the forward strand.
AACCACTGTGCCACCAGGGAAATCCCTGTATATCTTCCTTGTTGAGGTGTCCGTTAAGGTGTTTGGCCTATTTTCTAATCAGGTTGTTCATTTTCTTACTGTTGAGTCTAAGAGTTCTTTGTTTATTTTGGATAGCAGTCCTTTATCAGATATATCTTCTGCAAATATTTTCTCCCAGTCTGTGGTGTTTTTTCATTCTCGTGACATTGTCTTTCACAGCGCAAAAATTTTTTAAATTTTAATTAAACTCAGCTCTTTCTTTACTTCATAGGTTATGTCTTCGGTATTTTATCCAAAAAAGACATCACCATACCTAACATCATCTAGGTTTTCTCCTTTTACCTTCCAGGAATTTTACAGTTTTGCATTTTACACTTAGGTCTATGATCCATTTCAAGTTAATTTCTGTGTCTAGATTCTCTTTTTCTTTTTTCATGTGGGTATCCAGTTTTTCCAATACCATTTGCTTGCGACTATGTTTGCTCCATTGTGTTGCATGTGTTCCTTTGTCAAAGATCAGCAGATTATATTTGTGCAGATTTATTTGTGGGTGTTCTATTCTGTTCCATTGACTTATTTGTTTATTCTTTCACAAATAACACACTGCCTTGATTACTGTAGCTTTATAATGTCTTTTTTTTTTTTTTTGAACAACCCCATGACATTTTATACCTGGAAATTTGTGCCTTTTAACTCCTTTCACTCATTTTGCCAGTCCCCTCCCCACCAACCCTCACACCTGCTTTCAGCAACCACCAATCTGTTCTCTCTACTCTCTATATCTATGAGCTTGGGGCATTTGTTTGTTTGTTTTAAGATTCCACATATAAGTGAGATCATACAATATTTGTCTTCTCTCTCTAACTTATTTGACTTAGCAAAATGCCTTTGAAGTCCACCAATGTTGCTGCAAATGGCAAGGTTTCATTCTTTTTAATGGCCAAGTAATATTGCATTGTACATATATATCACATTTTCTTTATCTTTTCATCCATTGATGGACACTTAGATCCACAACTTAAGTTGTTTGTGTTTTGACTATTTTATTTTATTTTTTAGCTTTATGTTTTTGTTTTGTTTTTGAACTTGGTAATACCACCTTTAATTTTAGTATGCATAAGGAAACTCTCCCATTCACCATTGCAACAAAAAGAATAAAATACCTAGGAATAAACCTGCCTAAGGAGGCAAAAGATCTGTATGCAGAAAACTTTAAGACATTGATGAAAGCAATCAAAGACGACACAAACAGATAGAAGGACATACCATGTTCCTGGATTGGAAGAATCAACATAGTGAAAATGACTGTACTACCCAAAGCAGTTTACAGATTCAGTGCAATCCCGATCAAATTACCAATGGCATTTTTCACAGAACTAGAGCAAGAAATCTTACGATTTGTATGGAAACGCAAAAGACCCCGAATAGCCAAAGCAATCTTGAGAAGGAAAAATGGAGTTGGTGGAATCAGGCTTCCTGACATCAAACTATACTACAAGGCCATAGTGATCAAGACAGTATGGTACTGGCACAAAAATAGAAAGGACGATCAATGGAATAGAATAGAGAACTCAGAAGTAAGCCCAAACACATATGGGCACCTTATCTTTGACAAAGGAGGCACGAGTATACAATGGAAAAAAGACAGCCTCTTCAATAAGTGGTGCTGGGAACATTGGACAGCAACATGTAAAAGAATGAAATTAGAACACTTCCTAACACCATACACAAAAATCAACTCCAAATGGATTAAAGACCTACATGTAAGGCCAGACACTATAAAACTCCTAGAGGAAAACATAGGCAGAACACTCTTTGACATACATCAAAGCAACATCCTTTTTGACCCACCTCCTAGAATCATGGAAATAAAATCAAGAATAAACAAATGGGACCTCATGAAACTTAAAAGCTTTTGCACAGCAAAGGAAACCATAAACAAGACTAAAAGGCAACCCTCAGAATGGGAAAAAATAGTTGCCTATGAAACAACGGACAAAGGATTAACCTCCAAAATATACAAGCAGCTCATGCAGCTTCATACCAAAAAAGGAAATAACCCAATCCACAAATGGGCAGAAGACCTAAATAGACATTTCTCCAAAGAAGACATGCAGATGGCCAACAAACACATGAAAAGATGCTCAACATCACTAATCATCAGAGAAATGCAAGTCAAAGCCACAATGAGGTATCACCTCACACCGATCAGAATGGCCATCATCACAAAATCTGGAAACAACAAATGTTGGAGAGGGTGTGGAGAAAAGGGAACTCTCCTGCACTGTTGGTGGGAATGAAAGTTGGTACAGCCACTATGGAAAACAATTTGGAGGTTCCTTAAAAAACTACAAATAGAACTACCATATGATCCAGTAATCCCACTCCTGGGCATATACCCAAAGAAAACCATAATCCCAAAAGAAACTTGTACCACAATGTTTATTGCAGCACTCTTTACAATAGCCAGGACATGGAAGCAACCTAAATGCCCATCAACAAACGAATGGATAGAGTAGATGTGGCATATATATACAATGGAATATTACTCAGCTATAAAAAGGAATGAGATGGAGCTATATGTAATGAGGTGGATAGACCTACAGTCTGTCATACAGAGTGAAGTAAGTCAGAAAGAGAAAGACAAATATTGTATGCTAACTCACATATACGGAATCTAAAAATGGTACTGATGAACTCAGTGACAAGAACAAGGATGCAGGTGCAGAGATGGACTGGAGAACTCGAGGTATGGGAGGGGGCGGGGGGTGAAGGGGAAGCTGAGACGAAGCGAGAGAGTAGCACAGACATATATATACTACCAACTGTAAAGTAGATAGCCAGTGGGAAGTTGTTGTATAACAAAGGGAGTTCAACTTGAGGATGGAAGATGCCTTAGAGGACTGGGACGGGGAGGGTGGGGGGGACTCGAGGGAGGGTGGGGCGGAGGCAAGGGAGGGAGGGAATACGGGGATATGTGTATAAAAACAGATGATTGAACTTTGTGTACCCCCCAAAAAATAATAAATAAATAAAATTAAAAAAAATGTATGCAGTATATATATAAACTTTGGAAAGAATTGAAAATTATACAGCAAATATCCTTGATTTTTTAACAGTTTAAAAATTGTATACTTCAATGTTTTTCTATATACTTGCCCTCAACTACTTATTAATAAGTTTTTTTTAAAGCTCTTTATTGGAATATAATTGCTTTATACTGTTGTACCAGTTTTTGAGGTACACCAAAGTGAATCAGCTGTGTTTATACATATATCTCCATATCCCCTCCCTCCAGCGACTCCCTCCCACCCTTGACTATTTTAAATAATGTTGCAATGAACATGGGGGTATGTGCATCTTTTCAAATTCGTGTTTTCATTTTTTTCGGTTAAATACCCAGAAGTGGAATTGTTGGATCCACTGGTAGTTCTATTTCTAATTTTTTGAGGAACCTCCTTATTGTTTTCCATAGTGATTTCCCCAATTTATATTACCACCAACAGTGCATAAGCGTTCCTTTTTCTCCACATTCTCACATATGTAACTTTAAATTTTCTAGTAGTCACATTTTTTAAAAAAGGTAAAATTAAAATTAATTTTAATAATATATTCAATCCAATATATTCGAAATGTAACAATTTCAACATGAGATTATTAATGAGATTTTTCATTCTTTTTTTTCATACTAAGACTTTGAAAACTGATGTGTATTTTATTTTACAATCATAGCTCATCTCATTTTATACAAGTCGCACTTCAGTGCTCAGTAGCTATACGTGGCCACAGGCTACCATTTGGAAATGCAGACATAAGTTCTCAAAAATGAGTTGCTTGGCTGAAGGGTAACTGTGAAAAAAAATTAATGCTTATTATGATAACATATTCATCATATGTCCAAGTTGTGAAGAAAAGTAAGATGTACCAATAAAGGGGTGGGCTTCATAGGAAATCACAGAAATATCTATTTATAACAGTAGCCAACATTTATTTAGTGCTTTTTATGTGTCAGGCACTATACCATGAGCTTCACAAGAGTTATCTAATTTCCTTTAATCTTCACAACACCTGATAAGGTAATAACGGTTGACATTTATATAATATTTTTCTAAAATTTTTACATATATTAATGCATTTAATCCTCGGACAACCCCATGATGCTGTTTCTGTCATTATTCCATTTTAAAGATATGAGACACAAAGAAATTAAGAGCTTTATCTAGTAAGTGCAGAGCCAGAATTTGTATGCATATTTAAAAAATATGTATTACTTATTATTTTTCTTGTCTTAGGGAAGGGTCATATGGAATGATTTGATTTCAAATGTATTGTTTGAGTAAATGAATCAAAGATCATTTCCTGCTTCTGAGTGCTACTGGGTCATTAAAAATGTTGTGACTGCATAGTACTTGTTGAATTTTTTTTTCTCCATGAATAAGATTAAGCAATCCTATCAAGAACCACTAAACTCCCCATAGCTCTGAAAAGGTCTTTGGAACAAACACCAATGACAGATAAGCTCTCTTTTCTGACATAAGAGCCTTGGGGAAAGTGGACCTGGAGGGTTACTGAGCCTGGTATCTTATGGGTAGAAACAGGGATGGGAGAGCTCATAAAATATTATCTTGGGCTTTTCAACTTTCTTTGTTACAGGGATCCAGTACCATTAAGGCATGTCTCAAAAGGGTCCCTAATTTCACATCTATGGCTAGTCACAAACATTCTAAAGAGACTCTTGAATGATAAAAATGTGGCCCTCACCCTCTGAGATGGCCCACCCTCTGTTTGTGGAGTGTGTTTCTCTCTAAATAAATCCACTTCTTACCTACTTAAAAAAAAAGAGGGAGAGAATGTGTACCAGGGAATTCCCTGGTAGTCCAGTGGTTAGGACTCAGCACTTTCATTGCCTTTACCCAGGTTTGATCCCACATGCCTCAACTAAGAGTTCGCACACTACAACTGAAGATCCCACGTGCTGTAACTAAGACCCAGTGCAGCCAAATAAATAAATTAAAAAAAAAATGTGTACCATTTCTTTCCATAGAAAAATATTTTTTAAACTCTTTATTTTTATAGAAAAAAATCATCCTAAAATTCATATAGACTCTCAGGGGATCCCCAATAGCCAAAACAATCTTGAAAAAGAAGAACAAGGTTGTAGGTCTCACAGTTCCTGATTTCAAAGCTAATCCAAAGCTACAGTAATCAAAACAATGTGGTACTGGCATGAAGACAAACATATAGGGCAATGGAAAAGAACAGAGTTCCCAGAAAAAGACCCTTGCATGTATGGTCAAATAATTTTTTGACAAGAATGGCAAGTCCACTGGATGGGGAGAGGCCAGGCTGGAGGCTCTAGGGGAGAATCTGTTCCTTACCTCTTCCAGCTTTGGATGGCTGCTGACATCCCTTGCCTTGCGTTTACACCACTCCAATCTCTCCTTCCTGCCTTGTCATCTTCTTCCATGTTATCCTTCTCCACCTCTTTCTTAAAGGGACACTTGTGACTGCATTTAGAGTCCACCTGGATAACTCAGGATAACCTTCCTAGCTCAAGATCCATAACTTAGTCACATCTGCAAAGATCTTTTTTCCATGTACAGTAACATTTACAGGTTCCAGAGATTAGAACTTGATATTTGTGGGGGCCATTATTTAGCTTACTACCTCCTCATTCTCTGACCACTTCCTTTCTTTAGCGAGGAACCAGTAACATGTTTTACTGCCCCAGTCATGGAATCAGCCATTTCTCCAGAAGCCCTTGGTCCTTTTTAGTGAAGAATGATATTTGGAAGTCAAAATGTAGATGTTAGATGGGCTTATTGCTACTAGGGTGTCATTCTCATACATCCTTTCGCTAGGACTAGGAAATAGGACACCAACTGGGGAATAACATGTGGGTACACACATACACACCCACACACAAACATACATATTCTGCGCATTCTGAAGCACTGGGCTGGAGTCAGCTTGCATGGGCTTGCCAAAGCCGATTGTTAAATATTTAGGAATTCTGTGAGCCACTGTTAAACTAATGGCAGTTGGAAATAAGCTATGGTGGAAACATTTACACCATGAAGATCAGCAAACATTAAAAATCAGTGTTTTTTTTCCTTTAAAATCGGTTTTTTTCTTTAATGAGAAAGCCACTTTACCAGCATACCACTACCATATATATCACACACACATACCCTCTCTCTCTATTTATACAGAATAGTTAATATTACATATATAAGTATATACACACACACACAGATACACACACACACACACATACCGCATATGGGCTTACATTTCTACCTCTAATTCTAGTCCAACATCACACAGTTTGTTCTAGTCTTTCTTGTTTCTATATTTGTAACTATCTTCTCCAAGAGTAAGAAAACTGACTCCCATTATTCTCAGTATACTGACTTACTTTCCTGACTACACGAACTGACCCTGTCCCCACTGACCCTGCCCAAGAGAACTGCTTCCTTTGCCCTGAACACAAGGGCCATTTATCTGGCCCTGGACCTACTGCTCCTGACCTTTTGAGCTACACCTAAGCCCCCGCCCTGCTAGCCCAGGCCACTGGAATTGCCTCCTCAGCTTGGGCCCCACCTGCCCTAAACTCACCAGCCAGATCTTGAGCTTAGCTCCTCATATTTCCTTCTTTGTCTACTCTTCCCATTAAAAATGCTTATTTCCCTATTTTTTTGAATATTCTTTTTTATTTTTTTATTTGTATTTTTTTATTGGTGTATAGTTCCTTTACAGTGTGGTGTTAGTTTCTACTATACAGCAAAGTGCATCAGCTATAGGTATACATATATCCCCTCTTTTTTGGATTTCCCTCGCATTTATGTCACCGCAGAGCACTGAGTAGAGCTCCCTGTGCTATACAGTAGGTTCTCATTAGTTACCCATTTTATGCATAGTATCAATAGTGTATATATGTCAATCCCAACCTCCCAATTCATCCCACTCCCCCCCTTCCCCCTTGGTATCCACATGTTTGTTCTCTACATCTGTGTCTCTACTCCTTATTGTTTTTAAGTGCATGGTGACAAGTGGTCAATTTGACTCAGCTTTGTGGGTTGCCAGATAGAACACAGAATGCCCTGTTAAGTTTGGATCTAGGACGTGCTTATACTAAAACATTATTTATTATTTATCTGAACTGGAAATCTAACCAGATGTCCTGCATTTTGATTCGCCAAATCTGGCAATCCTAATCAGAGAGAACTACAAATAAGTTTCCTTTAATCCTGAAACACCATCTATAACTCAAGACTTCCCTGCACACACTGGGCTCCTAGCCTTCCTGTACTGAGTTCTTTCCACCTCACACCTCTGCTTGAAAGGCACAGGGTGTGCCCCCCTCCAGGTTTACTTTCTGTACCTTTTCTCTGCCCTTGACCTGAACATACTGCTTTTGCTTCCCTCCAAATAGCTTATCAGATTTATAGACAGTTGCACGCAGTTTAGTCTACAACTAGACAGTTTAGTTTACTAATTTAATTAGCGCATGTGTTTTTATCTTGGAATACTCATAGAGGAAATGCAATCCTCCGGAAAGCTTTACCTAGTTAGCCAGTAATTTGTACACCCACGGCATTCTTTTCATTCCCCTATCATTATTTTTATCTTCTGTTAACGAAAATTTTAGAAACAAAGACCTGATTGAAATGAAAAGGCGTTTATGTGTGGTTTGTTAGGACTGCAGCCCAGGAGACACAGATTCAAGAAGCACTTGAGTTGTGTTCCACTGGACTACAAAATGAGGGAAGCTTATAACGGCAAAAACTGCAAGGTTACAGATAGTTACATGAGTTGCTTATCAAGAAGTATAGTTGGAGCTGGCAAGAAGTAAGCTGGCAAGTTGCTTGTTAAGTAAGGATTGGATGGGGTCAGAAATGGTTGCATAGTTACGAGGGGAGGCCTTGAGACCATAAAGTTGCGGCTGGCAGGTGTTGTTCTGAACACACCTGGTGATGTCTTTGGGTCTGATATAGTTTAAAGAAAGTTCAGGTTCTCAGTGGTGCAGAGAGGTGTCTGAGTCCAGATCCTCAATGGCCACCTGACTCCATTTTTGTATGTCTCAACTGTGATTACCCCTATTATAATACAATTTGTCATCAATTCTTATATTGAAAACTATTTAACACCTATGCTGTGGAATTATCTCCAGAGTAGATTGTTCAATTAAAAAAACAACAAAACAAAAACAAACGAACATATGGGGATATGTGTATAAAAACAGTTGATTGAACCTGGTGTACCCCCCAAAAAAATAAAATAAAATAAAATAAAAAAAAAAAAAAACAAACGAACAAAACTAAGGAGAAGAACTAGAATAAAGAGAGAGTAAAGCTACTGTATACAAAGCTACCGTGTATATATATATATATGGCATATATATATACACACACACCATACACAAACATGCTTGTAGGTGAATAAAGTATCTCTGAAGGGATAAAAATAAACTGTTTTACAGTAGTTACTTTCAAGGAGGGAAACTATGGGGCTGAGGGACAGAGCTGTGAGGGAGACATTTTTACTATCTATTCTTTTGTACAAATTTTAAAAACTAAGTGCATATTTTAATTATTCAAAAATATTTAATTTGGGGGGAGGGAATTCCCTGTCAGTCTAGTGGTTAGGACTCTGCACTTGCACTGCAGGGGGCATGGGTTTGATCCCCGGTCCAGGGACTAAGATCTTGAATACCACATGGCATGGCCAAAAAAAAATAGTAATAATTAATTTTTTAAAGGCAAAATTATCTACTTACGTGGGTGTGCCCCTCCTTAGACATTAAGCTACTGCTTGAGGTCAGGGACCATGTCTATTTCAATTTGTATTCCAAGAGCCCAGCATTGTGTCTAAGTCAGAGTCATAATTTTGGCTCTTTATATGTATATAAAAATAGCCTTCCCCCTCCACTGATTCATTTCCATTGCTATTACTGATATTATCTAAGTTAAACTCTAATAAATTATTTAATGTCAAACATAAAAATTAATGAAAATGTTTCAAATTCAATTATTAATCTAATTTAAATGAGACAACTGTTCAGATAATAAAGTCTAAAAAAACACTGGAATTTTTTTTAATTAGCTCTATTGAGGAATAGTACCTTAACAATAAAACACCCATTTAAGTGGGTTCGATGAATTTTGACAAATATATATATACATGTAGTGACCCCAGTCAAGAGAAAAAAAAATTCTGTTACCCTAAAAAGTTATGGTTGCCCCTCCTCTATTAATTTCTACCTCCCACCCCGGCCACTGGCAACCACTGAATAATCACATTATCATCTATTAATCGATTTCAAATATATTAAACTACACACATTTAATTTATTAATCGAAAGTGTGTATTTTGCTATTAAATCAAAACACAAAGGCTGCCCCCCCCAAAAAAAGATGCAAAAATGCATAGTTTGATTGACCATGTTCTTATTTCAAGTCTTTTTATTTTCTGATTCTTTATCAGAGAGTAAATTTGTCACATGTCATAAGAAGGAAAAGTGGAAAGACTGCTGTATTTTCAAGAGCAGTAATAGCAGTTGCCATTTATTGAGCATCAGATATGTACCAGGCACCATATTCACACTTGTACATGAATTCATTTTCTCATTCGACTCTCACAACCACCCGGACAGCTGCACATTCATTATTATTTTCATTTTACGCAAGGCTTAGAAGTACCCCGACCTCAACTAAGTATGGTTAACACAAATGCATCACACATTTAACAATACCCCAAATCTCCAAGCTCTAAACAACCCACCACATACTTAAGTAGCAGTAAATCCAGTAGAACTAGGCCTGCCTAGTTCTCAGAAATAACCAGAACTACCACTGTCGCTCTATGGCTCAAGGATTGCTGATCTTGTCTGAGTCTGTGCTGCCCTCTCCTTGATCAGGGAATGTTTCACCTCTGGCCAACTCCCACAGGGCTATGCTGGAGCCCTCCTCCCTCCCCAGGGGGTCAGGGTCACTCACAAAGATCCTCAAACCGTCCTGGAATTCTGTGCCTGCTATCCCAGAAGCAAAGGTCCTCTAGGGGGCAGTGTAGATTAACTCCTTGGGCTGACCTAAGGAGGTAGCTCTGCCCAAGTTGAAATTCAAGTTACATATAAAAAACAAAGCTTAATGGGAGAAAGTATTTGCCAACGAAGCAACGGGTGAATCATTAATTTCCAAAATACACAAGCAGCTCATGCAGCTTAATACCAAAAAAGCAAAAAACAAAGCTTGAGGCTCAGAGAAGTTAAAAATCTTGGTCAAGATCACCAGCTGGTCAGCCACAGAATTAGGATTCAATCTCAATCTGTCTGACTTCCAAACAACCACTGCTTTTCATTCTGTTGGACTATCTTCCTGACCATTCATTACACTAAAGGGAAAAGGACATAGCAAGTAAGAAGTAATTAAATAAATATACGCAGAGCAACTGCTCTGTGCCAAGCCCCGATCTATCACATGAACAAAAGAGAAAAGCAGAATTTGGGAAGAGAAATATTTTGGGGGGAGAACCAGGTCTAAGCTAAAGCAAAGAGGAGATTGATGCTATGGGGGGTTTTGCTAATGATAAATCACAAGTTCCGTGCATTGTAACCCACTCAACCACTCATGCATTCAGGAAATATTTGAGCTTACAATGGCCTGGGGCTGTGCTAGGTGCTGAGATGGAGTGGGGAACAAACAGACACGAACCCTGTCTGCAAGTTTACCATCTCATGGAGGGGGAGGGATAAACAAATAAATGAACACTTACATGTATAGTTACGGACTGTGGTAAGTGCTATGAAGGGAAAAGAATAGGCTGCTAAAAAAGAGAAAAGAAAGGAACCTACTTTAAGAGAAGAACCCCAAAGTTTGAGAAGGCACTGGACAGGTGAAGGATGTTCCAGAGAGAAGAGCAAGTACAAAGGCCCTGAGGTAAGAAACAAATGAGGGTTGGAGGGGTTGGAGGAAGGCCAGTGTAGCCGGGGCCCCTCAACCATGACTAGATGATACTATCTCTCAATTCCATTCAGCACAAGTGGGAGGGAACTCCAGGAAGAGGTGACAGATTGAGCAAAGACACAAAGGCAGGAAAACTGTACTGTGCAGTGGAGTGGTGACCTGTTTGGCAAGCTCACGTGCAACTCTGTACTCTTAGGAGTAGCAAGTGGTGGAACTTAAAAGCCAGGTTGAGTATTTTTATTCCGTCTTAAGCAAGAAGGAGCTAACATGCTTAAGCAATGGAGGTAAATTTAGGAAGCTGAATCAGGGAGTAGGTGAGGTGACCTGGAAACAGTGATATCCCTTAGAGGGCTCTTGCAATAGCTCAAGCAAGAGAAAAATAAGACTTGCCTAAGGGTGGTGGTGCAATGAAGGAACTGCCCCTTCCTTATATCCAACAGATATAAAATTCCCTAAAAGGAAGAGCAAAGAAGAGTTCTCCAGGGGAAATCTCTGGCAGGAGGGAAAAGGCTGAAACAGTGTCTGTGAAGTTTTCAGTTTCCATCTCCTTTGGGGGTTCTCTACCCTTGAGGCCCCTGACTATTCATCAAAACACAGCAACAAAGCCTCCTAGCAAGGAACACCCACGTTCCCGTGGTCCCAGTGAGTAAGTCGACAGTAAGTCCAAAGGAGAGGGCCTGGAAGGGAGTGGTGACAGTCATGGGGGATAACCACTCAAAAGGGGGTTCTAGGCTATAAACACACTCCTGGAATTTCCCTGGCGGTCCAGTGGTTGGGCCTTAGCCTTCCAATGCATGGGGTGTGGGTTTGATCCCTGGTGGGGGAGCTAAGATCCCACATGCCTCCTGCCCAAAAAACCAAAACATAAACAAATTCAATAAAGACTTAAAACAAAACAAGACAAAAACACTGCTCCCTCAGGTGGCAGCTACTCCTGCCCACCAAGTTCTTCTTGGACCTTTAGAAGCTATGTTCTCATTCCCTGGGCGTGGCTAAGTGCAAATTGGTCAGAGAAAAGGTGGGTAGAAGAAAATTTCCTGAGGACACATTGATAGGACTTGGCATCTAACCTGATTAGATTTTGAGGAAAGGAATGAGAATAGAAAATAATTACAAGAGAAGACTGGGTGTTGGGAGGGGTGATTTAAGATCTTCTAGCTAAAGAAATTATATTCCAATAAAGAGCTTAAAAAAAAAAAAAGATCTTCTAGCTGACTCTACACTGATTCTTACCCTCCCTAAGCAACTTTCTTTTCTTTTTTTTTTTAAATGGTAGTCTGCCATTTATGGGCAAGTCTTTTTTTTTTTCTTTTTTTATTTATTTATTGGCTGTGTTGGGTCTTCGTTGCTGCACATGGGCTTTCTCTAGTTGCTGCAAGCGGGGGCTACTCTTCATTGTGGTATGCAGGTTTCTCATTGTAGTGGCTTCTCTTGTTGTGGAGCACAGGCCCTAGGTGCATGGGCTTCAATAGTTGCGGCACATGGGCTCAATAGTTGTGGGGCACAGGCTTAGTTGCTCCGTGGCATGTGGAATCTTCCCAGAGCAGGGCTCGAACCCGAGTCCCCTGAATTGGCAGGTGGATTCTTAACCATTGCGCCACCTAGGAAGTCCCTAAGCAACTTTCTGATGCTAATGTTTCCCAAGCGAACTTTTCTATAGGGATGCCATTATATTTCTTAGGATAAATTAGTAAATTGGGCTCTTGTGATTTAATCACTACCTAGGTGAAATAATAGAATCAAGTTCTTGAATTTGCAAGTCAGAAATTCTAGCCTGGGGACTTCCCAGGTGGTCCAGTGGTCAAGAATCCACCTTCCAATGCAGGGGACAGGGTTCGATCCCCCGTCTGGAAACTGAGATCCCACATGCCTCATGGTGCAGCCATAAATAAATAAATAAATAAATAAATAAATAAATAAATAAATTTTAACCTAATCAACTCCTTTAATGATCCACAATACTCACAGGACAGTCATGAAAATAAACTATTTCTAAAGTCAGTGTGTGTGTGTGTCAGAAGGGTCTACAATAAGGGAAGCTAAAGTTATTCTCTGAGACTGAACCTCATAGAAGTAATAGTAATATTTACTGAGTTCTTTCTCTGTGTCTCTCCTAAAGATGTACTTTAGATACATCTTTTTTTTTTAAGATTTATTTTATTATTTATTTGTTTTATTTTTGACTGCATTGGTTTTTGTTGCTGCCTGCAGGCTTTCTCTAGTTGTGGCAAGCGGTGGCTACTCTGCGTTGTGGTGCGCAGATTTCTCATTGCGGTGGCTTCTCTTGTGGAGCACGGGCTCTAGGCACATGGGCTTCAGTAGTTGTGGCACAGGGGCTCGGTAGCTGTGGCTCACAGGCTGTAGAGCTCAGGATCTGTAGTTGTGGCGCATGGGCTTAGCTGCCCTGTGGCATGTAAGATCTTCCTGGACCAGGGCTCAAACCCACGTCCCCTGCATTGGCAGGCAGATTCTTTTTTCTTTTTTTTCCCCCAGCTTTTTATTGGAATATAATTGCTTTACACTGTTGAGCCAGTTTTTGAGGTACACCAAAGTGAATACTTATATCCCCATATCCCCTCCCTCCCGAGACTCCCTCCCACTTTCCCTATGCTGGCCCTCTAAGTCATCACCCATTATTGAGTTTATCTCTCTCCCTATGTTATGCAGGAACTTCCCAAGAGCTATCTATTTTACATTTGGTAGTGTATATATGTCAATGCTATTCTCTCACTTCGTTCCAGCTTCCCCTTTGCACCCATCTCCTTCCACCCCGTGTCCTCAAGTCCATTCTCTACATCTGCATCTTTATTCTTGCTCTGTCACTGGGTTCATCAGTACCATTTTTTTTAGATTCCATATATGTGAGTTAGCATATGGTATTTGTTTATCTCTTTCTGGCTTACTTTGCTCTGTATGACAGACTCTAGTTCCATCCACCTCACTACAAATAATTCAATTTCATTCCTTTTTATGGCTGAGTAATATTCCATCATATATATGTGCCACATCTTCTTTATCCATTCATCTGTTGATGGGCATTTAGGTTGCTTCCATGACCTGGCTATTGTAAATAATGCTGCAATGAACACTATAGTACATGTTTCTTTTTGGATTATGGTTTTCTCTGGGTATATGCCCAGTAGTGGGATTACTGGGTCATATGGTAGTTCCATTTTTAGTTTTTTAAGGAACCTCCAAACTGTTTTCCATAGTGGCTGTACCAACTTACATTCCCACCAACAGTGCAAGAGGGTTCCCTTTTCACCACACCTTCTCCAGCATTTGTTGTTTCTAGATGTTTTGATGATGGCCATTCTGAGCCGTGTGAGGTGATACCTCACTGTGGCTTTGACTTGCATTTCTCTAATGATTAGTGGCAGACAGATTCTTAACCACTGCACCACCAGGGAAGCCCTAGATATGTCTTATTAGACCTCGTGACATCCCTGTGAGAAGCAGGCTATTATTATGCCCATTTTAAGAACCTGAAGTTCAAAGAAATTAAATGATCTAAAGGCACACAACTAACAAGCAATGGAACTGGGATTCAAACCCAGCAAATTTGACCCCAGAACCCTCTGCTTTTTACCTATATTGACATGAAATTATCACTATGAAAGTAGGCATCCACAATGGTTTTTGAATCTGAATAGATGAACCTGCAAAATGAAACTACCCTAAGTCATCACTTGTAAATGTGAGACTGATGGTGTATTGAAAAATACCCAGCTTCACTCAGTGGGAACTGGGAGTATCCATGAAACTGGAATATGAACAAAGAAAGGTGCAAATAAATTAACTGTATTGTAACTATTGTAACTTCTGAGAAAAAAAGAATACAAACCCAGAGACTTCTTTTATTCATGTCATGTTTCTGCCCCTAGTACCTGAAACCTAGTAGCCTGTCAATTAATTTTTTGTTTGTTTGTTTGGCCACACTGCACAGCTTGTGGGATCTTAGCTCCCCGAGCAGGCATTTAACCCAGGCCCATGGCAGTGAAGGTACAGAGTCCTGACCACGGGACCACCAGGGAATTCCCAATATTGTTAAATGAATGAATGCCACTCAACACTGCCCTACAATCTTCTTACACAGGTCTAGTAAGTATTCTTTCCTATCACACTCTGAAACAATCCTAATAAAGTGTTTTCTATTTCCTCAAAAGTTTAACACTGCCTCTCCTCCCTCCTGTTTAAAAAAAAAAAAAAGTGTCTCTAATTTCTATCCTAGATCAACTTTTTCTTGCATTCTGTATACGATCTCCTCCTGCCTTCTCAAGAGGAGTTTTCTCTTGCAGTCATCTCCCCTCCGTTTGCTGCATCATAATTTTTTCTGTTTTCCTAAATCATTTCCATATGCATACAACCATACTCTAGAATTTCCTTATCTTTAAGAATTCCTTCTAAAGCCCCACATCCCCTTATAGCATAGCCCCAGTTTTATGCCCTTCTTCACAGAAAAATTTTCTAAAAGTGGTTAATTGCCCCCACTCCATCCCTTTGTTTTTCACTTCTCCTTAAATTAATTCTTCAACCCTCTCTAGTCAGGCCCATACCAGGCAACCACAGAAACCTCTGTAGTCAAGGTTATCAACAATACTCATGATGTCATATCAAATGATCACTTTCTGTCCTCATCTTACCCAAACTCTTGCTAGCGGTCTACACAGCTGACTATTCTCTTCCTGCTACTTTCTTCTTTTGTCCTCAGAAATATCACGTTCTTCTGGTTTTCCCACAATCTCTTTGGTGGCTCCTTCTCAATATTCTTTGCTGGCTGGATCCTAATCTTCTGACATGTCGATGTTGGAGTGGTCCAGGACTCTCCTCTTTCTTCTGTTTGAGGTCACAAACTGTCAGCTCATCACCTAAACTGAACTCACAGGTAGGTATTATATGTCCTGCAGTTTTTAAAATGGGGAATTGTGTGGTTTTTCTTTTGAAAAGCCCATATATCCAATTTCTCTTGGAGAATTAGAAGATCTAGCAGAATGGGGTTTGTATTTTTACACGGCTGTAATTTACTAGAGCTGAGTACCTTCTTCATGGGTCATTTCTGTGTGTGGTGTGTGTGTGTGGTTTAAACAGCAGACCTTTATTTTCTCACAGTTATAGAGTCTACAAACCCAAGATCAAGATGTCAGCGGGATTGGTTTCTTCTGAGGCCTCTCTCCTTGGCTTCCAGATGGCCACCTTCTCACTGTGCCCTCACATGGTCTCTCCTCTGTGCACATGGATCCCTGGTGCCTGTGCATGCAAATTTCCTCTTCTTATAAGGACACTGTCAGATTGGGTTAATATCATTCTTTGTACCAGTCAGATTGGATTAGGGCCCTAACAACCTCGTTTTAATATAATTATCTCTTTAAGGGCCCTATCTTCAAAAATAGTCACATTCTGAGATACTGGGGGTTAGGGCTATAACATATCAATTTTGGGGGGCAAAATTCAGCCCATAACATCTTTATGATCTTTGTTGATTATAATAGTAATCTATGCTTTTTAAAATCAAAATATTCAGAAATGTATAAGTAGAAAGTCAAAATCTCCTGTCATCTCACTTCTCATGACAATACCTTCCACAAGTTAGGGGTAATCAGTGTTTCTTGAAAGAATGAGTGAGTGAGCATGGAGTGGGCTTTATATGACACCTGGAAAAAAATGAGGCGCCAAGAGCCTCAGCAACTTTTTCTAGGTCATAAAACTAGTTACTGAAAAGAGAACCATACCCAGTTCTACCAATTTCTCATCCAATGTTCTTTCTACTATCTTATATTTGTTGTAATTTTTGAATAAAGACATGGTACTCCTTTTAAAGGTTAAATTGGATAAGCTTAAGATTTTATATTTCTCTTTAAAAGTTACCAAACTTGGGAACTCGCTGGCGTGTCTGGGTCATTGCTTAGTCAGTTAACTACTTCCAAACATCTGATATCCAGCCAGCTTTATTCATTTAGTCACCCAAGTCACGTAGGAATATGAGTTCATGACTCCTGATTTATACTTTCCCCAGGTGATCTCATCTAGTCCCTTTTAACTACCATAAACTTTTACATATTCTTCTTTTGTTTAACAAATATTGAGTGCCCACAATATGTCAGGAACTACCTTACCAGACACTAGGGACACAGCACTGAATAAAATAAGTCACCCTACTTTCAAAAAATTTTACCTTCTAGTATGAGACACACATGATAGTGTAATGTAAAGCCAATTAATATGAAAAAAATGAAAAGAGAGCAAGGGGATAAAGAAGGCTATTTTAGACAGGCTACTCTGCCCCTGTGAGGTGATACTTGAACCTGAATGAAACGAAAAAAAGGAAGGATTTCCCAGAGAGAGGAAACAGCAGGTGCAAAAGTCATGGAGCTTGTCTGTGTTGTTTAAGAATGGCAAGGTCAGTGTGGCTGGAGCCAAGTCAGTGAGATGAAGTGATGGGAAGTACATTTGGAGAGGTAACAGGACAGATACAAATAGGATTTTGTAGGCTCTGGTGAGGACGATGGGGAGCCACTAGAACGTTCTGAGCAGGGGGAGGAGTGATGTGATCTGAACTATGTTTTACATGGAGTAATGTGACTATCCTGTGGAGAACTGACTGCAGCAGGACAAGAACAGAAATAGCTAGTTCACTGAAAAGGTTATTACCTAAGTTTAGACGGGAGGTATTAGTGAAAGGGTCTAGGGTGCTAGATCTTGAGGAGGTGAGAAAGGGTCAGATTTGAGAATATATTTTCAGTTGAGAGCTGGGATTAGATATGGAGTGTGACAAAATGCATGGAGTTGAGCATGACTCCAGTGTCTTTGGCTTAAGTACCTGAATGGAGGGGTCACACTGAGAGAGGAGCAGTTTCGGACATGTTTTGTTGTGAGATGCCTACTAGATAGCTAAAGCAGATAGTTAGGGGGCAGAGCCTAGATTTCAGGGCCGTGGTGATAGCAGCTTCATCTTTATTATTTGTAGGGCCTGGAAGCATGAGCATAAATGGAGACACACACACACCATATGTCTAACTATTTAGAGTTATAACCAAGCTAACAACACACTGTTAGAGAAAATACGTTCTATCCCTCTAACTTAATAAATCCACCTTTACAACTATGAAATTATAAAAGATACATTACAAAAGTGTGATTTTTTTGTGCATGTGACTGAAAATTGGCAAAATATCAAAGATGACTGAATTTAATTATTGTACATTTCTGGGTACTCTATTGATGGGCCAGGGATTTTTAGATAAAACACATAATACATTATTACATATTTTGTTCATACAATTAATTTTTCTTGCCTTAGCAAAATCACTAATTATATTGCTATACATTTTTTCCCATAGTTTGTGTTTATGGTAATAACGAGCTAAAAAGGATTAAAAGTAAAATGTAGTTGTATTCAAAGTATACAGAATTTTTGTACAAAATAATGTACTTATATATAATATTAATACAATACAATGATAATACAAAATAAATATGTTTTGATAAAGAATTTAAAATGTCAAATGTCAAAAAATTGTTCTTCATGTTTTCTAAACAGTTATTTTTGTCTTAAAACATTCACATCATCTGTGAAAATTAAAATGCAAAATAACAAAATACAAAATTATAAAAATTTAGGGACTTCCCTGGTGGTGCTCCACATGCCCAATGCAGGGGGCCCAGGTTGGATCCCTGGTCAGGGAACTAGATGCCACATGCATGCTGCAACTAAGGAGCTGGTGCTCCCCAGCTAAGGAGACTGCCTGACGCAACTAAGACCTGGTGCAACCAAATAAATAAATATTTTTTTAAGTTATCAAAAATTTAAATCAAAATTGTATAAACAATACTGGAAATATAAATTTGGTTTTTAAAAACTACTTTAAGTATTATTATTTTTATAAAAACAAAATTGTTCGCAAGGTTAATATTCATTGTTCATCTACTGATAATGTAAAGGATCAGTCTTTTCCTCTACTCATGTCACACGTGTACGTGTGTGTGTGTGTGTGTGTGTATACATAAATAATTTAAGGGTCATAGGAATTGTTTAATATTGCAAAATTTTCTTCAGCTGCCATGGGACATTGTGCTAATTCATCAGTTGTTTCCGAACTGTGAATTGGAACATGAAGAAATGCAATAAAATAAAAGAACATTCACTACAACTAGGAAACAATACTTGCTTATGCAAGAATATATTGCATATATTTGTGCTACCTGCGAGGGAGGGTATGACAAGTTCATTTGTGTTTTCTCTTATCTAAGTGCTTCTGCTGTTCAAATTCTCTTGGCAGTTCAAAGCAGTGCCTGTTTCTCTTAAGCGGCACAACACAAAACCTTAAAGTCATTATGATGCAATTACTGTTCAGTTTTTTTATATTGTTCTAAAATTTGCCATTTAAACCATTTTTAGGTATACAGTTCAGTGGCGTTAAGGACATTCACACTGTTGCTCAGCCATCACCACCGTCCACCTGATGCCAGTGAAATCCGTCTAGGGGTGCAGATTCGGGATCTCCAGAAGAAAAGAATTTCTCTCCAGGATCAATAACAAGTCGTTGCTCAGGTTTAAGTAAAAAGTAACTGTTTATTAGAGAGCATTTAGAGAAAGAGTACAATAGCTTCTGGCACAGACACCAGAAGGGGTGGAGAGACCCCCGAAGGGGTGTACATGTGTGTCTTATATACCCTCAAAAGAGATGTTAATTAGCTCACAAGATTCAGAATTTCTCTTTGCAAGTTTCACAGACATTCAGATAATCACCAAAGAGCTTTAATGTAAGAGCTTTAAAGTTCAGTGAATGCCTCCCTGCACCTGTTAACCACCACTCCTGTTCAGTTTGTGTGATTAGGAGAAAGGGTCATAAATTCCAAGATACATGAAATGTATACAACTGGGCCCCTAAATTTTCCTAATTGGGTGTTTTTTCTGCCTAAGCTTATCATATTTCCATCATATTCCTATCACATCTCCAGAGGTTTTTTTATGTTCCCAAAATGAAACTCTACCTATTAAACACTAACTCCCCATTCTTCTCTCCCTCCAGCCCCTGGCAACTTTCTGTCTCTCTGACTTTCTGTCTCTATGATTTTGACTACTCTAGGTACCTCATATAGGTGGAATCACGCAGTACCTGTCTCTTTGTAATTTACTTATTTGACTCAGCATAACGTCTTCAAGTTTCAAGTATGTTGTAGCATGTGTCGGATCTCCTTTTTTAAGGCTGATTAATGTTCCATTGTCTATATGTACTACATTTTGTTTATTCATTCATCCATTGATGGACATTTGGTTGTTTCTGTGTTTTGGCTACTATGAATAATACTGCTGTGAATGAGTATACAAATAGGTGTTTAACGTCCTGCTTTCAATTTACTTAGTGCATTCTGTTTTGAGGACACAGCGAGATATGGAGGAGAGAGAGGGTTCCCTGGAGGCTGAATAGTGTTAGTTATAAAAGCAAGCATTTAGGGTCAAACTTAGTGGTAAATGCTGGGTCTTGCATGATAGAGGCAGCTATGTGTTCTTTTATATAGTTATATTTTCTGTGTGTGTGTGTGTGCACATGAGAGAGAGAGAGAGAGAGAGGGAGGGAGAGAGGGAGAGAAAGTATGAGGTTTGTGCCAGGGGAGGGTCTCTCTTGCCTATGCTGAGGGTAGTATTAATGATCATAAGTATATAAATGATATATAAATAGTATTAGTCTGGGTGAGTATACCAATGAGCGTAGATAAAAAAGAGACTGAATGACTGTGCTTGAGGCATTTAGAAATCAGAAAGAGAAGGGAGAACAAGAAACAAAACCAAGAAAAAACACCAGGACAATGTGTAGACTTGGAAAACAAGTGACATCAAATGTTGGGGAATGATCAACCATGCCAAATACTGCTGAGAGACTGCATAAATGAGGACTGAGAATTCATGATTTCACACAGCAAAAGTGGTAATTATTGGTGACGTTAAAAAAGAGCAGTTTCAGTGAGTAGTGGGGAATGAAAGCCTGGCTAAAAAAGGTTCAAGAGAGAATGAAAAAAGAGTAAGTGGAAACAGAGGGTTTGGCCACCTCTTTAGAGGAGTTTTCCATAAAAGAGAGCATAGAAGTGGGATGAAAAGTGGAGGAGGATGTGGTGAAGTCGAGGAAAAAAGTTTTGGTCTAATAACAGGGGACATAACAACTGATGGCTCTGCATCTCCAGCCCTGCCCTCTCTGAAGCTCCACAGTCATATATCCAAGTTCCTATCTGGTATCTCCATTTGGATGTCTTCCAGGAGAATCAAACCTTCTTCTTCTTCCTCCTCCTCCCCCTCCTTCCCCTCCCCTTCTTCTTCTCTTTCTTCTTCTATTGAGGTATAGCTGATTTACAATACTATATTAGTTTCAGGTGTCAACTAGTCACTCAAATTTTTATAGATTATACTCCAATTCAAGTTATTATAAAATATTGGCTATATTCCCTGTGCTGTACAATGTATCCTTATAGCTTATTTATTTGAGACATTGTAGTTTGTACCTCTTAATCCCTTACCCCTATCTCGTCCCTCACTCCTTCCTTCTCCTCACTGGTAACCAGTAGTTTGTTCTCTATATCTGTGAGTCTGTTTCTTTTTTGTTATATTCACCAGTTTGTTTTATTTTT
Source organism: Hippopotamus amphibius kiboko (assembly GCF_030028045.1). Classification (NCBI taxonomy): domain Eukaryota; kingdom Metazoa; phylum Chordata; class Mammalia; order Artiodactyla; family Hippopotamidae; genus Hippopotamus; species Hippopotamus amphibius. Next base: position 32,123,065 of record NC_080186.1, read on the forward strand.
TTAGATTCCACATATAAGTGATAACATACAGTATTTGCCTTTCTTTGTCTGACTTACTTCACTAAGCATGATACCCTCCAGGACCATCCATGTTCCTGTAAATGCTAAAGTTTCATTTTTTTCGTGACTAAATAGTATTCCATTGTACATATATGCCACATGTTCTCTAAATTCCGTGTCTCTGTTTCCTGAATTGTAAAATGATGATAATAATAGTATCTATTCATGGCATTATTTAGTAGGATTAAATGAATTAATATATGTAAAGATTTTAGAAAAGTACCTGGCACATATTAAATCTCGATGAATATAGATGCTGCTGATGATCACTATTATTATTACGAATTGCCAGGTCACAGGACATGTGCATCTTTAATTTTTTTAAGTATTACACATTCTTCTCCTAAATGATGTACCAATTTATATTTCCACCAGTAGAATATAAGTTCCATTTTCCTTATTCCTAACATATGGTACTAATTTAAAATTTCTGCCAATCTAATGGGTATGAAATTATATCTCACTGTAGTTTTAGTTTATACTTTGATAGTTACAGTAAAGTTAAGTATCTTGTCATAGGTTTATTGGCTTTTCAGATTTTTTTTTTTTGGTGATCTACTAAATTCTTTATTTCTCTATTGGATTGTTTGCTCTTTTCCTTTTTATTTTGGGAAATTTTGGGATAGTAATCCTTTGATGGTTATGTACATGGTGAATATTGTGTCGTCTTTGGCTTGTCGTTGTGTGCCATCTTTTAAAAGTTCTGTTATTACAGAATTAACATTTTAATGCAGTAAATCTAACAATATTTTGCCTTATGGTTTGTGCTTTTTCGATCTTAAGAAATTCTTCTCTTTTTTGATATCATAAAGATACTTATGTTTTCTTTACTCCATCCAGCATTTAATTTTTGGATATGATTTGAGGTAAAAATTCAATTTAATTTTTTCCCTTTTGGAAAAAAATGTTCCAGCGCCATTTATTGAAAAGTTCATCCTTTACCTACTGACTCGTAATGCCCTCTCCGTTATAAACCACGTTTCCATGGGCTAGTCTTCATTTCGGCCTCACAACGTCCACAACCTTGCTTATTTTTCTTCTACTGGGGATGCTTTCCTTAAGGCTCTTCTCAGGGCTACATCTCTCTCATTCTTCACCTCGCAGCTCAAATGTTATTCCCTCATAACTAGATTATTTCTACAAGTATTTCCGTCTCGCCGACCCCATAACTCCAAAAGGTCTGGAAGGACTGCTGTGGGCAGGAACCCCTGGACAGTTGTTGCCAGGGTGTTGCCAGGGCTGCGTCTGGGAGGCCGCGGAGGGGAGGAGCATCCCGAGTTCCAGTGACGCAATCCAGCGGGCGCCAGCGTCGCGGCGGCGTGCGTCACCACGCGCGGTCGGCCGGGGGCGGGGCCAGGTCTGAGTCACGTGGTTCGGTTGCCTACGCGCTGCTGGGCCGTGGGAAGATGGCGGACGGAAAGGGAGACGCCGCCGCCGCCGCCGGGGCTGGGGCTGAGGCTCCGGCGAGAGCCGGAGCCGGAGACGGAACCGAGACTGAGTCCATGGCTCGGGGTCATAGCCCCGCATCTCCGGCGCCGGGAGCCTCGGGACTGCGACCGTGTCTGTGGCAGCTGGAGACAGAGCTGAGGGAGCAGGAGGTGTCGGAGGTCTCATCTTTGAACTACTGCCGGAGCTTCTGCCAGGTGAGGGGCGGACTGGCTGGCTGAGGACGGCGGGGCGGGGAGGCCAGGGGAAGAGGCCCCGGATCCGTTTCTGCAGCCGGGGCCGTACTGAAAGGCGCCACCTCCGTGCCTTGCCGCGCCCCCGGGCCGGGAAGGCCCATTTCGGAAGCCCGACCGCTGGCCCCCCTGCGCCGCTGCCCGACTTTGGCCACCGCCAGGGCTGGTTGCGCTGGGTCAGACTAAGAGCCGGGAGGGAGCCGAAGGCTCCCTGCAAGGGCTGTGCCCTGTCGTCGTTGCCTGTCCTCCGGCCGGGTGGTTGAAGCGCCATTGCCTCCGGAGGGATTGAGTGCTCGTTCTTGCCAGGAGTTGCTTTTTCGAGTAGAGTGCAGATCTCCAAATTGGAAAACCTGGGTTTTCCTACATAATCCGGAGATATGTGTTAGGGCCAGAGACTTATGTTTGGAGTCAACGTCTTCTGGGCCCCCAAAAAGTATGACAGTTGGCCTTGAAAGGCGTCTAGGGCTTTCTGCTTAGGGATTGTGGAGCTGGTTGGTTGTTTGGTTTTTGCTGCCCTGTGGCGGGGGGTGGGGGTGGGGGGTGCGGGCATAAAAGCTGTTCTTTAGCCTCTTCTATATTCCTTTGAGAATTGTGTTGTCAGAACTGAGGTTCGTAATCCTTGTAGTGGTTATTAGGTTCTTAGAGTAAAAGAGGATTGGGAAAGATGTGGAGTGTGGTCTCTTTTGGCAGTTCTGTGACCATTTTTGTGCCATAGTAGGTGCTAACCTATGATTACATATTTCTTGGTATGCTTAGTTTCGTTTCCATGATCACGCCGAGATTTTTCTTTATAAATTTAAAGATGTGCCATTATTATTTCTGCATCTGCTTGTTTGTACTAATCAGACTTTGGAGCCGCCCCTCTGCTTCTCACCTGGTGCACCTTAGAGACTGCAAAACAATCGTAGTATGTTGGCATTTGGGCTGCTAATGAGTAGTTGAGTGTGCTGAATAAATCGCAGTGTGCCAAAGTTATGATTTTGAGGAACAATTTGCTCTGTTGGTCCGGAGGAGAATCAAAAATTGACTTGATTGATTGCTTTTCTCCTTGCTCTCTGCTGAGCCCGAAGCCCTTCATCTCTGAATGGATTTTGTCCTTGCTGATCTTTTCCATACATTGTATCCCGAACTTCAGTTTTTATGTCTACAACCTGCACCCTTTCCGTGAACTATGAAGCGTTAAGGTGTTCTTTGCTTCTTCACTAGCGATGAACATTCTTAGTACACATATTTTGTGTAAAAACTTTTACTGACTCCATAGGATGGTGCCAAACCCTACCAAGTGCTGAGGAAACATGAATAAGACAGCACTTACCCTTGATGAGCTTACAGTTGGGAGGTGGTAGTAGAAATAACAGTATTGCCAGTGCAGTTTTAGTAATGATGGAAGAGGAGGCGTTGTAGAAACACTGGGAGAGACCAGTTTAGATGGGGTGGCCTGGGAAACTCTGTGGCTGAGGGGATGAAAATGAGTCTTGGAAGATCGGGGAAGGGGATGGCATTCCAGTGTCAGAGGTGGAGATGAGAAGGAAAACAATGCTTTGGGAGAAGAGGGAGCTGATTGGACCAGGATTAGTGAGGAGGAGAGCAGAACTGTTGGTTTTGGGTAAGCTTTCTAAATTTGTGTTGTCTTCCTAGGAGTATAGCAAGAATGGATATAACCAATCAAATTGAAGCTTGTCAGAGGATGATATATGTATTTATAATATATATATCAGCTCTGATTTTATTTTTTTTTAATAAATAAATGAATTTATTATTTATTGGCTGCATCGGGTCTTCGTTGCTATGCACAGGCTTTCTCTGAGTCAGGCGGTGGCTATTCAGTTGCGTTGCATGGCCTTCTCATTGTGGTGGCTTCTCTTGTTTGGAGCATAGGCTCTAGGCACATAGGCTTCAGTAGTTGTGGCACACAGGCTTGGTTGCCTGTGTTGCCTTGTTTTGTGGGATCTTCCCGGAGCAGGGATCGAACCTGTGTCGCCTGCATTGGCAGGCGGATTCTCATCCACTGCGCCACCTAGGAAGTCCCTGTAATTTGTCTTTTTTATGAAGTTTCTTTTTTTTTTTTGGTCTGAAATTTTCCCAAAACACATTTTTTGCACTAATAAAGTAAAAGGAGTATCTATGACGGTATGTTGTAATAGAAAGCACATTCGATTGGGAGTCAGTTGGGTCTTAATTGTGACTCTACCACTTACTAGCTAATAACCTTAGGCAAACTATGACCATGAGATTGTGTTTTGTTTTCTGACCTTTATCTTCTTGTAGTGCTTTATATGAACAATAGAACAGAAAGTTTATATTCAACTCTTCACAGTATTTGTTCACAATATTTTTGTCACATTTTTCCCACAGCCCAGGTAAAATCAATAGGGTGTCCTTTCTTACTAGATACAGAAAAAATTTTTTTTAATGTTATGATGAAGTAGGAATAATTTCACTATCCAAATTTGGTTGAATAGCTTTTGGTTTCACATTTGAAAGGCAGAATAAGATTTATTCATCTACTGATTGTGTGTGTGTGCCTGATATTGCACCAAGTGCCGGAGATAGGAGCTTCCCGTGCAGGAGCACCTAATGAATGTGTAAAGAGAGGTAGTGGTATTACATTATCTTAAAGGCCTGACCTGTCCTCTCTGGGATGCTAAACTGCCACAAAAGTATTTTCATCATGTGTTTAGTGTAGAGGTATTGTCCTAAGGGTTTAGATTGTGCCAAGTAGAGCCCTCCTGCAACAGGCTGGGACCATATTCTCTCCAGCTCTTGCAGCACTTAAAAGAAATGGCTCTGTCTTTGGAATTGCACCAAATCAAGAAATAAACTAGCATATGAAAGGATAGAGAAGCTTGTTTCATTCTGGGCATGTTTTCAATTTTCAGGAGTTTGTGAAGATGATCAAAATGAAACTTCAGAAGTAATAGTTACTAAGAAAATGATATTTAGATGAAGTTGTAGTCAGTGAAAATTTGTACTCAGTGACTGTGGGATGTGGGTTTTTGTTGTTTTTTTTTTTTTCCCCTCTCCCTCAATTCCTTTTCTGAAAACATTGTCTGCCAGACAGACAGTGTGGATAAGATTAACTCCAGAAAACAGTCTTTCTTTGTTTTGCTGAAAAATTGATGGTATCCTCTCAGGTTTTTGCTATATTTTGGGAACCCAGATTCCTGAAGTTTCCCAACTGGTTGTTGTATTTGTAACATAAATTTTGAACACTTTTAGAGTAGACTTCATTAACAAACTTGGAATTATACTTTGCGAATATCAAGCAGAATAGTTTTACGAGTAAACCTTATTTATGACACACTTTTAGTTCTGGACTAACAGTGACTTTGTAGATTTTTAAATGTTAAAATAGGTCAGTACTGAATATATTTCATTTTTCCCTAGATTAGTGATTGAGTTCAAAGGGCCTAAGTCAGATAGGCATACTGGCTTTACCATTTAAACTAGCTGTGTGACCTTGGGGCATGTTATTTTCTTTAAACCTTAGTTTTCTCATTTGCAAATGGAATAATAACGGTACTTATTGTTCTCCATGTAAATACATTGTTGTGTGGACTAAATAAAACGATCTCTGTAAAAAGCAATGGCCTCAGAATTATCTGAGTTATCCAAATTTCTTGGATTAAAAGTCTTAACAGCCTTGCCCCAGCTTACTTTTCAGCTCTTACTTAGCCAATCCCATCACCCCCATTCGAGTGTTACTTATTCAGGAGTACTTTACTTGGAGTCCATGGACCAAAGTGGGATCTCAGTTACTCCTGTGATTAAAAATTTGCGTGTGAATTTCCAGGTGCATTATTTTGGGAAAGATGGTCTTCATTTCCATTCGATTCTTCAAGATCCAAGACACATGTGAGGCTTTCAGTAAATCTTTCCCAGGCGACTGGTCTACAAAAGGATGGTATTACTACTTTAACAAGAGCTCAGCTCATTAAGCATTTTTATGTCTCTCCCTTTCATTGTGCTGTTCCATCCTTTTCTCTCATTTTCTGCATGGCAAGTTTTCCTTCTCTAGGGCCCAGTGCAAATGTCACCTTGTCTATGAAGCTCTCTTTGATTTTACTAGGTAGATTTCCTCTTATTTGTTTGTATTCTTTTGACACTTTGCACATGCCCATGGTTTTAACTCTTTTTCTTGCTGTCACTTTTAGTTCAGGCTTCATAATGTCCTATTGCAGCAACTCTTCACTCATCTTCCTTGCTTTCTGCCTGGCCTTATCTACAACACATTTTGGTGTTCCTTCTAAATTATGATCTTGTTAGTTACTTTATTCCCTAAAATTCTTCAATGGTTTTTTGCCCCAAAGGCAAGATAAAATTCACACTTATCAGCCTGACATGCAAGCCTTTTAGGATCTGGACTTGCTCCACCCCTTACACCCAACTTTTTTGTTGTTGTTGTTTGCCTTCACCCCAGTGTTCATCTCTCAGTCAGCTTGATTAACCTCAGGGTCCTCCCTTCCTCATCTGCTTATGTATCCTTTAAGATCTGACTCAGATAATAAGTTTTTTAGAGGATTTTCTGATTTTAGCAGACAGAATGAGGTGATTTTTTCACTTAGAATATGTACTCCAATAGCATCTTGTACATCAGCATGGTACCTGAATGTTTTTTTTTTTACCATGTTTATCTCTTGTATTGACTGGTAAGCCAACAAATCTTTGTTGTATACTTAGTACCTAGCAGTTAATACAATGCCTGGCCCACAAAACTAATTTGTTGAATGAATTATATTGTAGGAACTTCATAATATACTCAAGATGAGTACTTCAAAAGGAACACCTAATGTAAAATCTAGTATGTTAAAAGGCAGTTTTACCATAAGAAATTACTGTAAAGGAACAGCATAGGAGATTTTGGTCATTTCTTAGAGACATTACTTGTCAACTTAGCTTACGTTCATATAATAAGATATACATTTACACGTGTGGGATGAGGGCTAATGTTGATGGAAGGAGAAAATAGGAGGCATTATGGATTATTGAGGAAGAATTGACCAGTTTAATAGAACAACAGTTTGAAGATGTTGAGAGAGGGGGGTCAGTCTTCCTAACTTCTTGAGGTTGGTGGCCATGAACACTCTTGCGCATTACCTCTTTCATTTACTTTCACCTCTTTCAGTTACTTATTTTAAAGGGTTTTTATTAAATGCATTAGCTTTTCTTCTTGTGTTGCCTTCTCTTGGGAGATGTCTAAATAGGAACTAGATGACAGTTAGTTATCATAGCAAAAGCTAGCTTTTCAGTGTGTGTAACCAAAACATTATTATTACAAATGAGACCTGTGAAGCAGTGGGAACTGCGGGTGCTGTCGTTTTTACTGTAGTGCCACCCACTCTTGCACTGTGGCCCCTCGTGACTTCTGTGTCTACCTGTGGATCATGCTTCTCTGAGCAATGTTAGTGAAAAAAGATCTAAGTAGAAAACACCACTTATTTCAAGACTGTAAAGGCATTGGCAAACTAAAATGTGCTTTGTTTTCATTCAGTTTGAGACACCTGTCATCTCTCCTTGACTATCTTATGTAAAACAGCACTTCCCCATCTTCTTTTGACTCCTTAACACTGCTTTATATTTCTTTTAATCACTGACTACTGTCTGAATGTCTACTTGTCTGTATACCCATTTGGAATGTAAGCATCATGAGGGTGTTTATTGTTCTGTTTATCCAGTGCCTAGACTAGTCCTGGCACTTAATGGCTACTCAGTCAGTATTTGTTGATCTTTTATCTCCTTCCTTCCATAAATCCTTGACTAGACTTCTTGAGAGTAACAAGCAAGTCTTAACCTATCTTTATCAAGAAATAGGAGCTTTTTAATCAAGAAGTCTGTGCTGCTTCCTGGTAGGGATCAGGTCTTATTGTTCTTTGTATCTTAATTAACTAGGAGTAGAACCTCCTTTTAATTTTATTTATATTTTCCAAGAACTTCCCCTGGTTGCTTATATTCCACAGACATTTAAAGTAGTGAATTTTTCAGCAAGGTTTGCTTAGCCAGATTGAAGCATTTATTTCGGATATGATTGACACCATACTTGAAAACCCGAACATAGATTGCAAGATGGTATAAAAAATAGATTCCTAAAACTTTCATTGCTGACATAAGCCACATAGAAACCATACGAAAAAATAGAGGGATATTTAATTTATTGAGCATCTTTGTGTACCAGGCACTTGGGTAGGTGGTGGTATTTTCCTTTTGCAGATAGAAAACTGAGACCCAGGGAAATTACGTAACTTTCCCAGGATCACAGGACTGTGGTGAAGTCTGACTCCAGAGTCAGTGCTGTTTTTTTTACATCAGCATTTCCTGAATTATGTTTTGTTCCATGAATTATATGTATTCATAAGCACTTCTTGAAATAAGGATTATCTGTTCATATAAGTTGGAATAATGTAGGGATAAAAGTTGTTTTTAACAGAAGACACATTGTGACTCTCCTAGAGAGGCATTTAAATGTACAACATGTGCCAAAATTAGGGTGTCTGAAACATTTAAGGTTTGGGAGATTGGGATTGACACATATACACTATTGATAACTATGTGTAAAATAGATACCTAATGAGAACATACTGTATAGCACAGGACTCTACTTAATGCACTGTGGTGACCTAAATGGGAAGGAAATCCAAAAAAAGAGGGGATAGATTATATGTATAGCTGATTCATTTTGCTCCACAGTAGAAACTAACACAACATTATAAAGCAGCTATACTCCAATAAAAATTAATTTAAAATAAGTAAATAAAACATTTAACATTTTGCCATGTTCTAAACCTTATATCAGCCCCTAAATCACATGCTTTACTTTCATTGTAGTGGAGCAAATAACTCTGGTGAAGAGTTGATTTTCCTTTATGTTCCTGTACACCACTGAGTTTTGATTTCCTGGTTTCAGCCTGAACATGACTGTGAGCTTTTAATAGAAAAATTTCCCTCTAAAGTCTTTTTTGCAGGTTTTAGATTATACTTATTGTCCCAAATGAAAAATATTTTAATGTATTACAACTTTTTGGAAGTTGAGAATGAATTATATTTCAGATATATTTTCAGTTCAGGTTTATTCATCTAGGTTTACCTATATTTCTGCAACATAGCAAGCTTGGGGACTACTAATGTGTTTGTCTGTTTCTCTTTGCTTTTGTGCTATGCCTGATTTCTCTAATGTGTTTTACTGAGGACTTTTCTTGTCGTTTTGGAGGGGATCTAGTAGCTTATTGTGCTGACATTTGATTTCATATTATTTTTACTCCCAAAGAAATAACCTGAGTGTGTCACATTAGCCAGCACAGTAATGCTTTTCTTTCTTTTTCTTTTTTTTTTTTTTGAAGATTTCTTTATTTATTTGGTTGCAGTGGGTCTGAGTTACAGTAGGCAGGCTCCTTAGTTGCGGCAGGTGGGCTCCTTAGTTGCGGCATGCATGTGGGATCTAGTTCCCTGAGCAGGGATCGAACTACAAGGGAAGTCCCAGTAATGCCCTCTAATATGGACACTTAAAAGAATTATTACCAGATATGATAGAATGAATGACTTAGCTTGGGAATTGTATTTTTATGATATATGGTTGTATAAAATTGGCATATTTTGATCTGTGATTTAATTTTCTTTTTTCATATATATGTTTAAAATATATAAGGTATCTTAAAGTAATAAAACTGAATGTATGTTTTCTGATTTTTGTGACTCCAAACTGATACATGCCCATTCTAGAAGCTTAAGACAAGATGTATAAATGCATAAAGCAGAAAGTGAACATAGTGTGTAGTCTCACTGTTAATAACTTGGTGTATTATCCTGATTTTTGGAAAAGTACATATAGTTTATGTGTATATATAAATATTAAAAATTTTAATTGCCCAAGCAACTCATGAACGCATTCTAACTGTAAAATATCAGAATAATGTAAAAGAAGAGAAAGTAAAGATGAAAACTATTGCACACTCTCTATACTTAAGTACTGTGTTTTCTTAGGTTAACAGTTTGGGAATGTATACTTAACAGAATTTTTCTATATGATATGTACTATTTTTAGAAAAATAGTGTCAAATTTATATACTAAAACTTGCTTATTTCACTTAATGTATTGTAGATATCTTCATGTGGAACACACATTAACTATGTTAAAAAATATAACTGCATAGTATTTCATTGAAAACTGCATTGATTTTAAACTGTGCAGGTAGCAAAACCTTCAACACAATTTTTTTTTTTTAACTATAAAAGCAATGCTTAAGGCAGAATATATAAAGCTACAGAAAGGTTTAAGGGAAAAGTAAAAGCCCTTTTTTGCCTTCAGTTCTGCCAGTCACTCCCCAGAGGAGTTAACAGTGTCTTGTGCATTCTTAAAAATTAAAATATACAGTCTTTTGCAGTTTACATTTTAATTTAATATATTGGGAACAACTTTCTGTATCAGTACATGTTGGACATTACCATAATTAAATAATTCGTATTCTCTTCTGTTGTTATCACAGATAATGTTGAAGTGAACAGCCTTAAACATTAAGCATTAGTTACTTATATCTATAGCATAAATTCCTGGAATTGACATTACACTACTGAACTAAAGACAATGTTTTTTTAAAATTTTGATAGATACTGGCTTAGGAAAAGTTGAATATGTACTTATATACTTTCACCAATAGTGTTATGGAGTCCCTGTTTCACTGTATCCTTGCCAACCTTGGTATTACTAAACTTTTTAATATTTGCCCATCTGATAGTGGCAGATAATTACTATCACACTATTAATTTGCATTTTAACAGCATTTGTGTATTTTTTCTTTTTTAAAAAAATATTTTTCTTTCTTTCTTTATTTTGGCTGTGTCCGCTCTTAGTCGTGGCATGTGGAATCTTCTTTGTGGCACATGGGATCTTTAGTTGCAGCACACAGACTTCTTAGTTGCAGCATGTATGCAGGATCTAGTTCCCTAACCAGGGATTGAACCCGGGCCCTCTGCATTGGGAGTGTGGAGTCTTACCCACTGGACCACCAAGGAAGTGCCTGTTATTTTTTTCATGTGTATTAGATATTTACTTTTTTTTTTCCTGTGAGGTTTGTCTTTACTTTTTTAGCATACTTCTGTTTTAAAATGTTATTAGTTAAAAGTCATTAAAATTTGATTGTGTCTGATCACTCATTGTGACCTTGTAATCTTAAGATTCCATGCTGCTTTGAGGTTCTCAAGAAGCAGAACATACTATAGTTAGTTGCAGCCTAACCTGAGCCTGTCGAAATATATGATACAATTTAGTGATTAATTGTTGCTTTGAGAGATTTGTCGGTGTACTCATTTCCAACAGACTTTTATTGATCATTATTACTTTGGGGAGATTTGGTAATCTTTAGGAAGACTAAGTCATAGCTGAATAAATGGAAAGACCCTAGTGCTTTCCATTAGCTAACTTTTCCTTACGTTGTCATCTTTCTATGTTTTCAAATAAAGTGTCACTGAATGGATGTATTACCTTGGGCCAAATCAGTTTGCTATGGGGCCTCAAATTGCTACTTAAAAGAGATGACCTTTTAGGTGTGATTCTCCTCCCAAATTATGTAATTCTACTGGGAAACATTTGCTAAGGATTATTTTCTAAGTCACCTCAAACATTTGCCTTTGTGCATCCTTATTGAAATAAATGAATATTAAATGTTTTATTTATGCAGTACCAGTATACAAATTACAAAAGTATAAAAGGGATGAGACTTTTAAAATTAATTTAAAAGAAAGTTTCAGTATTATATTTCTGCCCCTTGGTGGGTTATCATTTACCCCTCTAGGGTAAATAGCCATCCCAGTGGAAACTACGCTCCTGAATTGAGCTGAAATTATTTGTTTACATTAGTTGTTATGCTCACTTTCCTTATTTGGCTCTTTCCTTCATGGTGGAATCTTGATTTTGGTGTTTAAACGACTTGGTAAATGAAAATGTTAAACCTTGAGCAAATTATCCCATGAAGTTCTAACAGTGTATGTGGGTAAAACGTCATGTTTGGTTAGTCTAATTGTTTTATTGTCTTATGAAATGGAGAACATATACAATAGAAAGTACATTTGAAGTTAAGATGCTTCACTTTAAATCCTCATTCTGACACTCTTGTGACCTTAAATCTTGGCGTGGGTCTATATTCTTGTCTATAAAATTGGGGGTAATAGAAAACTACCCCGTAGATGGTTGTGAAGATCAAGTGGGACAGAATTACACTGCCCTTAGCATAGCTTTTGGTAGCCGCAGATAGGTACCCAGTGTGTCAGTTTCTTTATTTCTTTCTGTACTGAATATTGTTTTCAAGAAGTGTGGTTTTCCTCCATTTTCCGTCAGTGTGCAGCTCACTGAAAGAAAGGAGTTTCCTAAGTGCCTTCAGAGCATTTGCTAGCATAGTTTTAGATTTAGAGAGCCCGTGATGAGTTTTGTAGACTGGAGGTGTACTTTACAGTGAATTTCTATTACATTGAAGCAATATGGATGCCTTTTGGGGTTGATAGTAGGTATAATGGGTTTGACCTGTTGCAACTAATAGATCATTCTATATGAAATATTTTTTATTCATTTGGCTGTTGGCTTTAACTTGATTTATTGTTTGGCATTTAAGTTATGTGTTTCAGTTCATTGAAATGTGCGTATATCAAAAGTGATTTGAATTTGTAACACGTTGGATTTGAGTTCTTGGGGAAAAGTTGGCCATTTTTCATAAAATTGTAGAATCTTATGTATGGGGGAAGAACTCTGAAAGGTTATCTACTCTATTCCCTTTCCAGCTTAAAACTCGTAAGTTGGAAACTCCCTCTCAGTTGAGGATGTTAGCCGACGATCAGAATAATTATATCACTATTTTGTGATATTATAATAATTACAAAATGCCTGTTATGTGCCACTCGGGATTCTGGTCTATAGTGAGCTTATTATCTAGTGGAGAAGATAAATATTGAGCAATTTTTCCTATTACAGTTGCTTATTGGTACAATAGAGCAGTAGTCAGCGTTTGATGGTTGTATTTATTTATCCTCCTTCCAACTAGTTTGTCTTTAGGTAACAGGAACATAAGTAAAACAGTTCCTTTGCCTAACTATGGCATAATAATTTTGAGGTCTAATAAATGGTTTTGAGTAAGCAACATTATTGCTCTTTCCAGTTGGTATAAATTATAAAGAAATGATCTCCCATGCCACTTTTCTATAATCAGCTTCACTGGTGTTAGTTGCCAAACTGAAAATTTGAAGCAAGTGTGTGATTAAGAAAGGAAGACCCTACTAATTTAAGGGAGAGCAGGAGTGCCAGGAATCCATCTTGGACTGGATGAGAGCTTTTATATTTTAGATTTGGAAATAACAGAAAATAAGTACCCCTTGAATATCCCAGAGCCATAAAACATTTGAGCCCAGGAGATTATTACAAAGAATTAGAAAGCTTTTGTTTATGTACATAAAGCATGCGTACCAAGTTGTATTTACTGGGGTTATTTGGCGATAGAGAATAGGAGTAGAATTTGATGGAACACAGGTGTGATCTTTCACTTCTTTATTGCATACAAAATTTTAAAGTGGTAGGATTATGTGTGAATTTCCCTTTTTTGCTGTATTGCAGTATTTTTTTAAAGAACTTTTATTGAGATACAGTTAAGAGACAATAAACAGCATATATTTAGAGTGTACAATTTGGTATCCCAATCTCCCAATTCATCCCCCCTCAACCCTCTGCACCTTCCCCACTTGGTGTCCATGTGTTTGTTCTCTTACATCTGTGTCTATTTCTGCCTTGCATTTCCTCTTTCGTAGTTGTTAGCATTTGCCTTATGTATTGAGGTGCTCCTATATTGGGTGCATATATATTTATCATTGTTATCTTCTCTTTTTGGGTGGATCCCTTGATCTTTATGTAATGTCCTTTCTTGTCTCTTGTACCATTTTTTATTTTAAAGTCTATTTTATCTGATATGACTGTTGCTACTCCAGCTTTCTTTTGATTTGCATTTGCATGGAATATCTTTTTCCATCCCCTCACTTTCCATCTGTATGTGTCCCTAGGTCTGAAGTGGGTCTCTCATAGACAGCATATATATGGGTCTTGTTTTTGTATCCATTCAGCCAGTCTGTGTCTTTTGGTTGGTGCATTTAGTCCATTTACATTCAAGGTCATTATTGATATGTATGTTCCTATTACCATTTTCTTAATTGTTTTGTTGTTGTTTCTGTAGGTCCTTTTCTTCTCTTATGTTTCCTGCTTAGAGAAGTTCCTTTAGCATTTGTTGTAGGGCTGGTTTGGTGGTGCTGAATTCTCTTAGCTGTTGCTTGTCTGTAAAGCTTTTGATTTCTCCGTCGAATCTGAATGAGATCCTTGCTGGGTAGAGTATTCTTGGTTGTAGGTTCTTCCCTTTCATCACTTGAAATATATCATGCCACTCCCTTCTGGCTTGCAGAGTTTCTGCTGAGAAATCAGCTGTTACCCTTATGGGAGTTCCCTTGTATGTTATTTGTCGTTTTTCCCTTGTTGCTTTTAATAACTTTTCTCTGTCTTTAATTTTTCTCAATTTGACTACCATATGTCTTGGCATGTTTCTGCTTGGGTTTATCCTGCCTGGGACTCTCTGTGCTTCCTGGACATAGGTAGCTATTTCCTTTCCCATGTTAGGGAAGTTTTCAACTATAATCTCTTCCAGTATTTTCTCAGGTCCTTTCTCTCTCTCTTCTCCTTCTGGAACCCCTATAATGTGAATGTTGGTGCATTTAACATTGTCCCAGAGGTCTCTTAGGCTGTCTTCAGTTCTTTTCATTCTTTTTTCCTTATTCTTTTCCGCATCTGTGATGATCACCATTCTGTCTTCCAGGTCACTTATTCGCCCTTCTGCCTCAGTTAATCTGCTGTTGGTTCCTTCTAGTGTATTTTTCATCGCAGTTATTGTGTTGCATATCTCTGTTTGTTTGCTCTTTAATTCTTCTAGGTCTTTGGTAAACTTTTCGATCTTTGCATCCAGTCTTTTTTCAAAGTCCTGCATCATCTTCACCATCATTATTCTGAATTCTTTTTCTGGAAGGGTGCTTATCTCCTCTTCATTTAGTTGTTTTCCTGGGGTTTTATCCTGTCCCTTCATCTGGTACAAAGTCCTCTGCTTTTTCATTTTCTCTATCTTTCTGTGGCTGTGGTTTTCAGTTCCACAAGAGGAAATACTGCTGATAGTGCTTGATACTGCTGTCTGCCCTCTTGTGGAGGAAGCTATCTAGGAGGCTCATGTGTGCTTACTGATGGGAGGGACTGATGGTGGGTAGGGCTGAGTGGGCGGAGCTCAGTAAGACTTTAATCCAATTCGGTGGGCAGAGCTCAGTAAAACTTGAATCTACTTGTCTGCTAATGGGTGGGGCTGTGTTCCCACCTTGTTGGTTGTTTGGCCTTAGGCTACTTAGCACTGGAGCTTACTGGCTCTTTGGTGGGGCTAATGGTGGACTCTGGGAGGGTTCATGCCAATCAGCACTTCCCAGAATCCCTGCTGCCAGTGTCCCTGTCTCCTCCAATGAGCCACAGCTGCCCCCCCACCTCTTCAGGCAACCCTCCACCACCAGCAGGTAGGTCTGGTTCAGTCTCCTATGGGGTCACTGCTCCTTCGCCCCTGGGTCCTGGTGAGCAGACTTTTTTGTATGCCCTCCAAGAGTGGAGCCTCTGTTTCCCCCAGTCCTGTGGAGGTCCTGTAATCAAATCCTGCTGGCTTCCAAAGTCTAGTTCTCTGGGGATTCCTCCTCCTGTTGCTGGACTCCCAGGTTGGGAAGCCTGACATGAGGGGCTCAGAACCCTCACTTTAGTGGGTGAATTTCTGCAGTATAACTGTTCTCCAGTTTGTGAGTCACCCACCCAGCATTTATGGGATTTGATTTTAACGCGATTGCACCCCTTCTATCATCTCATTGTGGCTTCTCCTTTGTCTCTGGATGTGGGGTGTCTTTTTTGGTGAGTTCCAGTGTCTTTCTGTCGATGATTGTTCAACACAACATTTAGTTGTAATTCTGGTGCTCTTGCAAGAGGGAGTGAACAGCACATCTTCCTACTCCACCATCTTAATCCTATCTCCTGTATTGCAGTATTTTTTCAAATAAAATGTAAACAGGCAAAATGTAGTGCTATATGTATCAATATGAAAGGATATCCAAGATCTGTTTTTAAAAAAAGTTAGAAACCTATAGTATCCCATTGTATAAAGCAATGATGTATAGAAGTTTTGAATGACAGTTACTGAAGTGTTATCATTTGTTGCATTTCAATGAAGAATAAGTGGGACATTCACTTTATGTTTCTTGTGTTTTTGTAGGGTTTGTACTTATATGTTATCCTTTTAAATTAATTTTCATTGTATCAACTCTTGTTTCAGTACTTGTCTTTGTTCCTTTCCCTTGTTAGATCCTGTTTCCTGGCCCTCATGTCTTTGTCTTGTTTTACTCCGCTATTTGGGGTGTGAGGAGTTACTCTCCAGTAACTTCCTAAGGAGGTTTCCTGTCTCTTTTGTGTTAGTTAGGCTGGGTATAGGAATCTAAGTTGAAAAGCAGTTTTGTTTAGAACTTTGAAGGGTATGTTACTTTTCAAAAAAAATCAAGTATTTCTAACATACAAGTAATAAAGTGCATATAAAAAGGAACACAACCTAAGAAATAAGATAATTGAAGCTACTTAACTGTGTTATAGGTATCATCTACCTCCCACCATTATCCTGATTTTGGTATTTAATCTTTCTCCTGCATCTCTTTACTTTGTATTTGTGTATTTTAATGTAATGTGTAGTATTATTTCTGATGTTTTCCAACTTTGCTTAAATGATGTGTGTATTCTTCAGAAGCTTTTTCAAGTCAGCATAATGTTCCTAAGATTTATCTAGTATGTATGTATACTTTTGGGTATGTATAGTTTTGATACATTGATCTTTCACTGGTGTGTAATATTTCATTATGTAAATACGTCACAGTTTGTTCCTTTATTGATGGATTTAGAGGCATTACATTAACTGCTGGGGTAGACATCTTTTCCTTTTATGTTTACAAGTGGGTGCAAGAATTTCTTTTAGGGTATATGCTTACAGTGGAATTGCTGGGTTCATATATAGGCCTATCTTCAACTATAATAAATACTGCCAAGTTATTCTCCAAAGTATTTTAGCAGTTTATGCGGTTACCAGTATATGAAAGTTACCATTGCCCTACATTCTTGCCAATACTTGGTATAATCAGACAGTTTAATTTTAGCCATTCTGGTGGATGGACTGTGGTATCTCATGGTTTTAATTTTTTTTCTGTTTTCTTGTGAGGAGTTGTTTCTTTTTGGTTATATTTATTGGTAATCAGAATTCCTCTTTTGTGAATTACCTTTTCCCATTTTTTGCTCATTTTTCATTTGGCTTGTCTTTTTCTTAACTGTTTTTATGAAATTGTATTCTAAACATGAATTCTTTGTTGGTCATTACTTTGGAATTATCTTTTCTTCAGTTTATCTTTCACTTTTTATTTTTATGCACAGAATTTTTACATTTTATTGCAGTAAAAATAGTAACTCTGACAATTAAAATGTAAAATTTATTTAAATTCCTTTTATAATTTTGTGCATCTTGTGGACCATTGTCTTTTTTAAAAAAAACTTTATTGAGGTATAATTGGCATACATTAAACTGCTCATATTTAAAATGAACAGTTTAATAAGCTTTGGCAAATCTGTATACGCATGAAACTGTAATCAAGATAATGAATATATTCATCACTCCTAGAACTTTCTTTCTCCTCCCATTGTATTTCCTCTTTCTTACTTTCCTCCTGTACATAACCTCCCATCCTTACTCAGCTATGCTGCTTTCTCTTTCTATAGATTATATTGCACTTTTAGAATTTTACATAAATAAATCTATACAGTCTCTTTTTGGTTTCTTTTACTCAGTATAATTATTTTGAAATTCTTTTATGTCATATATATTAATAATTAATTTCTTTTATTGCTGAGCATTCATTGTACGGCTTTATCATGATTTATTTGTTCATTCACCTGTTGGTAGATTTGGCTTGTTTCCAGTTTTGGGCTAATATGAACAAAGCTACTATGAACATTCACATATAAGCCTTTGTGTGAACAAATGCTTTCTCTATCTTTTGAGTAAATATCTGGAATGACTGGGTCACATGTCAGGTTTTTCAGAGTAGTTGTATCATTTTACAGTCCTACCAGTCATGTATGAGAGTTCTAGTTTGTCACCTCCTGATCAACACTCGCTGTGGCCAGTCTTTTTAGTTTTAGCCATTCTGAAATTAGCAGCACCTCATTGTGGTTCTCATTTGCATTTCCCTAATGACTTCTGTTGAGTATCTTTTCATGTGCTTATTTACCAACTGTGTATCTTCTTTGGGGATGTATCTTTTCAACTCTTTTGCCCACTTGAAAAAATTGGATTGTTTCTTTTTTTTTTTTTTTAAGCTCTTTATTGGAATATAATTGCTTTACACTCTTGTACCAGTTTTTGAGGTACATCAAAGTGAATCAGCTGTATTTATACATATATCCCCATATTCCCTCCCTCCTGCGACTCCCTCCCACTCTCCCTGTCCTGGCCCTCTAAAGCATCACCTATCATCTTGTTATACAGCAACTTCCCACTAGCTATCTATTTTACATTTGGTAGTGTATCTATGTCTATGCTACTCTCTCACTTCGTCCCAGCTTCCCCTTCATCTCCCACCCCTTACCCCAGCCCCGTGTCCTCAAGTCCGTTCTTTACATCTGCATCTCCACTCTTGCCCTGTCACTGGGTTCATCAGTACCATTTCTTCAGATTCCGTGTATATGAGTTAGCATATGGTATTTGTTTTTCTCTTTCTGGCTTACTTCACTCTGTATGACAGTCTCTAGGTCTATCCACCTCATTACGTGTAGTTCAATTTCATTCCTTTTTATGGCTAATGTTCCATTGTATATATGCACCACACCTTCTTTATCCATTCATCTGTTGATGGGCATTTAGGTTGCTTCCATGTCCTGGCTATTGGAAATAATGTTGCAATGAACATTATGGTGCATGTTTCTTTTGGGGTTATGGTTTTCTCTGGGTATATGCCCAGTAGTGGGATTACAGGGTCATATGGTAGTTCCATTTTTAGTTTTGTAAGGAACCTCCAAACTGTTTTCCATAGTGACTGTACCAGCTTACATTCCCAACAGTGCAGGAGAGTTCCCTTTTCTCCGCACCCTCTCCAGCATTTATTGTTTCTAGACTTTTTGATGATGGCCATTCTGACTGGTGTGAGGTGATACCTCATTGTGGCTTTGACTTGCATTTCTCTAATGATTAGTGATGTTGAGCATCTTTTCATATGTTTGTTGGCCATCTGCACGTCTTCTTTGGAGAAATGTCTGTTTAGGTCTTCTGCCCATTTGTGGATTGGGTTATTTGCTTTTTTGGTATTAAGCTGCATGAGCTGCTTGTATATTTTGGAGATTAATCCTTTGTCCGTTGCTTCTTTGGCAAGTATTTTCTCCCATTCTGAGGGTTGCCTTCTTGTCTTGCTTATGGTTTCTTTCGCTGTGCAAAAGCTTTTAAGTTTCATGAGGTCCCATTTGTTTATTCTTGATTTTCTTTCCATGATTCTAGGAGGTGGGTCAAAAAGGATCTTGCTTTGATGGATGTCAAAGAGTGTTCTGCCTGTGTTTTCCTCTAAGAGTTTTATAGTGTCTAGCCTGACATTTAGGTCTTTAATCCATGTTGAGTTTATTTTTGTGTATGGTGTTAGGAATTGTTCTAATTTCATTCTTCTACATGTAGCTGTCCAATTTTCCCAGCACCACTTATTGAAGAGGCTGTCTTTTTTCCATTGTATATTCGTGCCTCCTTTGTCAAAGATAAGGTGCGCATATGTGTGTGGGTTTACCTCTGGGTTCTCTATTCTGTTCCATTGATCTTCCTTTCTATTTTTGTGCCAGTACCATACTGTCTTGATCACTGTGGCCCTGTAGTTTAGTTTGAAGTCAGGAAGCCTAATTCCACCAACTCCGTCATTCCTTTTCAAGATTGCTTTGGCTCTTCCAGGTCTTTTGGGTTTCCATACAAATCATAAGATTTCTTGTTCTAGTTCTGTGAAAGGTGCCATTGGTAATTTGATAGGGATTGCGTTGAATCTGTAAATTGCTTTTGGTAAGATAGTCATTTTCACAATATTGATTCTTCCAATCCAAGAACATGGTATGTTTCTCCATCTGTTTGTGTCATCTTTGATTTCTTTCATCGGTGTCTTATAGTTTTCTGCATACAGGTCTCTTTCCTCCTTAGGCAGGTTTATTCCTAGGTATTTTATTCTTTTGGTTGCAATGGTAAATGGGAGAGTTTCCTTAATTTCTCTTTCTGCTTTTCCATTGTTAGTGTATATGAATGCAAGAGATGTCTGTGCATTAATTTTATATCCTGTACTTTACTAAATTCATCAATTAGTGCTAGCAGTTTTCTGGCAGAATCTTTAGGGTTTTCTTTGTATAATATGTCATCTGCAAAGGGTGACAATTTTACTTCCTCTTTTTCAATTTGGATTCCTTTTATTTCATTTTCTTCTCTGATTGCTGTGGCTAAAACTTCCAAAACTATGTTGAATAATAATGGTGAGAGTGGGCACCCTTGTCTTGTTCCTGTTCTTAGAGGGAATGCTTTCAGTTTTTCACCATTTAGAACGATATTGGCTGTTGGTTTGTCATATGTGGCTTTTATTATGTTGAGGTATTTTCCTTCTGTGTCCATTTTCTGGAGAGCTTTTATCATAAATTGATGTTGAATTTTGTCAAAAGCTTTTTCTGCATCTATTGAGATGATCATATGGTTTTTATCCTTCAGTTTGATGATATGATGTATTACATTGATTTGTGTATATTGAAGAATCCTTACATTCTAGGGATAAACCCCACTTCATCATGGTGTGTGATCTTTTTAATGTGCTGTTGGATTCTGTTAGCTAATATTTTGTTGAGGATTTTTGCGTCTATTTTCATCAGTGTTATTGGCCTGTAATTTTCTTTTTTTGTGATAGCTTTGCCTGGTTTTGGTATGGGTGATGGTGGCCTCTTATAATGAGTTTGGGCATGTTCCTCCTTTTGCTGTATTTTGGAAGAGCTTGAGAAGAATAGGTGTTAGCTCTTCTCTAAATGTTTGATAGAATTCACCTGTGAATCCATCTGGCCCTGGGCTTTTGTTTGTTGGGAGATTTTTAATCACAGTCTCAATTTCCGTCCTTGTGATTGGTCTGTTCATATTTTCTATTTCTTCCTGGTTCAGTCATGGAGGATTGTAGTTTTCTAAGAATTTATCCGTTTCTTCCAGGATATCCAATTTATTGGCATATAGTTGCTTGTAGTAGTCTCTCATGATCTTTTGTATTTCTGCGGTGTCAGTTGTTACTTCTCCTTTTTCATTTCTAATTCTGTTGATTTGCATCTTCACCCTTTTTTTCCTGATAAGTTTGGCTAATGGTTTATCAAGTTTATCTTCTCAGAGAACCAGCTTTTAGTTTTATTGATCTTTGCTATTGTTTCCTTCATTTTTTAAAATTTATTTCTGATCTCATCTTTATGATTTCTTTCCTTCTGTTCGCTTTGGGGTTTTTTTGTTCTTCTTTCTCTAATTGTTTTAGGTGGAAGGGTAGGTTGTTTATTCGATGTTGTTCTCGTTTCCTAAGTAGGACTGTATTGCTATGAACTTCCCTCTTAGAACTGCTTTTGCTGTGTCCCATAGGTTTTGGGTTGTTCTGTTTTCATTGTCATTTGTTTCTAGGTATTTTTTGATTTCCTCTTCGATTCCTTTAGTGATTTCTTGGTTGTTTGATAGCGTATGTTTAGTCTCCATGTGTTTGTATTTTTTACAGGGATTGTTTATTTTCTTTTTTCTTTCTTTTTTTTTTTTTTTGTTTATTTTCTTATTATTGAGTTTTGAGAGGGGCTTGTGTGTGTTTCTGGAACCAAGCCCTTTATCCAGTTATATTCTTTTTCTTTTTTTTCCTTTTGCAAATGATGTGGCTTAGATGGCAAAGGGTAGACAGATTGTGGATGATGATTTGTCTCACTTATAAGTTACACACGTTCTGCCTCTGGTTCACTGGGATCTCTGGAGGGAACACCCTTGGATATGACACAGATTCCATTGTGTTGATGTGGGCATGGAGGAAGCCTGAGGTGCTCTCTACCAGCTTAGAGGGAGCAGATCATGACAAGGATGAACTGACATAGAACAGCATGGTGGCATTCATATTTTGTGGACAGAACTGTTGGTAAACTCATGAGGCACTGTCAAGAACTTCAAGGAAAAACTGGGTGAGACATTAACAGGAAAGAAAAGTTGTACTACATTACTAGATGGGCACAAGAGCAGCCAAGCCATGGCTTGTTGGCATGTATTCTCCTAGGCTGTGGCTTGTCTTTTTACACTCTTAACAGTGTCTTTTGAAGGACACAAGTTCTTAATTTTGATAAAATTTAATTTATCAACCTGTTCTTTTATTGATTATATTTTTCATGTTACATCTGAGAAATCTGCTAACCCAAGAGCACAAAGATTTTCTGTATTCTCTTCTGTAAATATTATTGTTTAAGATTTTACATTTAGATCTGTTATCTGGAGTTAATTTTTGTATATTGTGTGATAAGTAGAAGTTCTTTTTTTAAAAAATATGAATATCTAAATGTTCTAGCATCATTTGTTGAAAAGACAGGGCTTTCCTATTGAATTGAGAAATTGCCTTTGCACTTTGCTGAAAATCAATTAGCCATATGTATGTAGGTCTATTTCTGGACTTTATTCTGTTCCATTGATCTATTTGTATACACTGATGCCATTACCACACTCTTGGGTTGCTTTTTTCAAACAGAAAATACAATATTATGAAAGCTATATTGCAGAGAGAGACAGGAAGTAGAATGGTTGCTGCCAGGGGCTGGAGGGAAGGGGGAATGGGGAGTTATTGTTTAATGGGTTGAGTTTCAGTTTTGCAAGATGAAACAAGTTCTGTGGATGGATGTTGGTGATAGTAACACAGCAGTGTAAATACACTTAATGCTTCAGAGCTGTACACCTAAAATTGGTTAAGATGGTAAATTTTGTTACGTGTGTTCTGCTATAGGTTTTTTGTTTTGTTTTTTAAGTTATATTGCACAATGTGTGGTGCAAAATGAGTACTCAGTCATTTCAGTTCAGTGATTTTAAAAAATCAAGACCCAGAGAGGTTAGTTGGCAAATGATGGCGGTAGAAGTTTGAATCCACAGCTGAAAGGCATGTTATTTCACTCTATTACACAGTGGCTTCAGAGTTGTAATCCTTTTGCCTAGTGTGACAAAGCTTGGATTTTAAAATCTCCAGACCTAAGAAATATTCTAGATCAGTCTCTTTAGTAATAGTGACTTACTAAAATAGAAATGGGGGATATTTGAATTTATCTTTCTCTCTTTCCCCAGTCTTTCTAATCATGCTCACCACTTCTGTTTCTTGAAAATTGCTCTTCTTAAATCTCAAGATATAAAGTTAACCTTTTTTGGTGTTTTTTATGTTGTGATAAAGTATGCATAATATAAAATTTGCCATTTTAGCTGCTTTAAAATATACAGTTCAGTGGCATTAAGTATATTATGTTATGCAGCCGTCAGCACCATTCACCTCTAGAACATTTTCATTTTCTGAAACTGAACCTCTGAACTCATCAAACACTAATCCCCCATTCCTCCCTCTCCCCTGCCTCTGGTAACCACCATTCTACTTTCTGTCTCTGTGAATTTGACTATGGTACATGTATAAGTGGAAACATATGTCTCTCTCTTTTTTTTTTTTGGTTTATTCTTTATTTTTTGGGGGGGGGGGCATATGTCTCTTTTTGACTTGCTTATTTCACTTAGTGTAATGGCTTTAAGATTCATTGAGGTTGTAGCATGTGTCAAGTTTCCTTTCTTTTTAAGGCTGAATAATATTCTTTTGTGTTTATATACCACAATTTGTTCATCCATCCCTTGATAGATTCTTGGATTCTTCCACCTATTGTGGATAATGCTGCTCTGAGCATGGGTACAAATAGCTCTTCAGTTCTTTTGGGTATATTCCCAGAAGTGAAATTACTAGATCACATGGTAATTCTATTTAATTTTTGGAGAAACCATCATACATTTTGCACAGTGGCTGCACCATTTTGCATTCCCACCAACCATGCACAGGGGTTCTAAATTCTCCACATTTTTGCAAATAATTATCATTTTCTGTTTTTTTTTTTATATATATAAATTTATTTATTTATTTATTGGCTGTGTTGGGTCTTCATTGCTGCTTGCTGGCTTTCCCTAGTTGCGAAGAGTGGGGGCTACTCTTCTTTGTGGTGCACGGGCTTCTCTTGCAGGGCTTCTCTTGTTGCAGAGCATGGGCTTCAGTAGTTGTGGCACATGGACTCAATAGCTGTGGCTCACAGGCTCTAGAGAGCAGGCTCAGTAGTTGTGGTGCACGGGCTTGGTTGCTCCGCTGCATGTTGGATCTTCCCAGACCAGAGCTCGAACCTGTGTCCCTTGCATTGGCAGGCGGATTCTTAACCACTGTGCCATCAGGGAAGCTCCTGTATGTTTGTTTTTGATAATAACTATCCTAATGGGTGTTAAGTATCTCTTGATTTTGATTTACATTTCCTACTTACTGATGTTAAACATCTTTTCATGTGCTTATTGGCCATTTGTGTATCTTTTGTTCTTTTTTTTTAAAAAAAATTATTTATTTATTTATTTATTTATTTATTTATTTATATTGGCTGCATTGGGTCTTCATTGCTGCACGCAGGCTTTCTCTAGTTGCAGCGAGAGCAGGGACTACTCTTCATTGCATTGCACAGGCTTCTTATTGCGGTGGCTTTTCTTGTTAAGGAGCAGGGCTCTAGGCACTCGGGCTTCAGTAGTTTCGGCACCTGGGCTCATTAGTTGTGGCTCGTGGGCTCTAGAGCGCAGGCTCAGTAGATGTGGCACACGGGCGTCCTCCAAGGCATGTAGGATCTTCCTGGACCAGGGCTTGAACCCATGTCCCCTGCATTGGCAGGCGAATTCTTAACCACTGCACAACAAGGGAAGCCCTGTGTATCTTCTTTGGAGAAATGTCTGTTTAAATCCCTTTGCCCGTTGTTAGTTGGGTTGTTTGTTTTTTTGTTGTTGAGTTTTAAAGCTTCTTTATGTATTCTAGATATTAATCCATTAACAGATGATTTACAAATATTTTCACCTGTTTTGCAGGTTTTCTTTTTACCACCTAGTGTCCAAATTTGGGGTACAAAAGTTTTTGATTTTGATATAGTTCAGTTTATCTATTTTTACTTTTGTTATGTGTGCTCTTAGTATCGTATCTAAGAAATCATTTCTAAGTCCAGTATCGTGAAGCTTTTCCACTGTTTTCTCCCAAGAATTTTGTGATTTTGGCACTTAGATCTAGTTTTTCCTTTTTTTCTCTCTTTTTTTTAATTGAAGTGTAGTTGATTTACAACATTGTGTTAGTTTCAGGTGTATAGCAAAATTATTGTTATGTATATTTTTTTCAGATTATTTTCCATTATAGATTGTTACAAGATATTGCATGTAATTCCCTCTGCTATACAGTAAATCCTTGTTGCTTATCTGTTTTATATGTAGCAGTTTATATCTGTTAATCCCATAATACTCCTAATTTATCACCGCCTTCCCCTTTGGTGACCCTAAATTTGTTTTCTATGTCTGTGAGCCTGTTTCTGTTTTGTATATAGATTCATTTGTATTATATTTTAGATTGCATATGTAAGTGATATCATATGATATTTGTCTTTGACTGACTTTATTTAGTATGATATTCTCTAGGTCCATCCATGTTGCTGCAAATGGCAATATTTCATTTTATTTTATGACTAATATTCCATTGTGTGTGTGTAGACACACATACCACATCTTCTTAAGCCAATTATCTGTTGGTGGGCACTTGGGTTGTTTCCATCTTGGTATTGTGAATAGTGCTGCTGTGAACATTGGGGTACATGTATCTTTTCAAATTAGAGTTTTTGTCTTTTCAGGATGTATAGTGGAATTGCTGGATCATATAGTAGCTCTATTTTTAGTTTTTAAAGGAACCTATATAATGTTTTCCATAGTGGCTGCACCAGTTTACATTACCACCAACAGTGTAGGAGGGTTCTTTTTTCTCTGCACTCTGTCTAGCATTTGTAAATTTGTAGAGTTTTTTCAAATTAATTAATTAATTTGCTGCGTTGAATCTTCGTTGCTGCACACGGGATTTCTCTAGTTGTGGAGAGCGGGGGCTACTCTTCATTGTGGTGCACGGGCTCCTCATTGTGGTGGCTTCTCTTATTATGGAGCACAGGCTCTAGGTGCAGGGGCTTCAGTAGTTGCGGCACGTGGGCTCAGTAGTTGTGGCTCACGGGCTCTAGAATGCAGGCTCAATAGTTGTAGCACATGGGCTTAGTTGCTCTGCGGCAT
Source organism: Hippopotamus amphibius kiboko (assembly GCF_030028045.1). Taxonomy (NCBI): domain Eukaryota; kingdom Metazoa; phylum Chordata; class Mammalia; order Artiodactyla; family Hippopotamidae; genus Hippopotamus; species Hippopotamus amphibius. Next base: position 32,149,268 of record NC_080186.1, read on the forward strand.
GTGGAATCTTCCCGGACCAGGAATTGAACCCTTGTCCCCTGCTTTGGCAGGTGGATTCTTAACCACTGCACCATCTAGTAAGTCCCAAATTTGTAGACTTTTTGAAGCCATTCTGACTGATGTGAGGTGATAATCTCATTGTGGTTTTGATTTATGTTTCTCTAATAATTAGGGATGTGGAGTATCTTTTCATGTGCCTGTTGGTCATCTGTCTTTTTGGAGAAATGTCTATTTAGGTCTTCTGTCCATTTTTTGATTGGGTTGTTTGGTTTTTTGATATTGAGTTGTAGGAGTTGTTGGTATATTAGATATTAGTTCCTTGTCAGTCACATCATTTCTCCCATTCCATAGGTTGTCTTTTCTTTTTGTTTGTGGTTTCATTTGCTGTGCAAGAGCTTTTAAGTTTGATTAGGTCCCATTTGTTTATTTGTACTTTTATTGCTTTTGCCTTCAGAGTCTGATCATAGATCTATTTTGAGCTAATTTATGTATATGGTATAAGGTAGGAGTCTTAATTCATTTGCATATGGATATTCAGTTTTCCCAACACCTTTTGGTTTTGTTATTTATTTATTTATTTTTAGTTGCGTTGGGTCTTCGTTGCTGCATGAGGGTTTTCTCTAGTTGCAGAGAGCAGGGGCTACTCTTCGTTGCAGTGCACAGGCTTCTCAGTGCGGTGGCTTCTTTTGTTGTGGAGCACGGGCTCTAGGCACACAGGCTTCAGTAGTTGTGGCTCTGGGGCTCTAGAGCACAGGCTAAGTAGTTGTGCTGCACGGGCTTAGTTGCTCCTTGGCATATGTGATCTTCCTGGACCAGGGATCAAACCTGTGTCCCCTGCATTGGCAGGTGGATTCTCAACTACTGCACCTCCAGGGACGTCCCCAATACCATTTGTTGAAAAGACTGTCCTTTCCCCCATTGAATGGTCTTGGTACCCTGGAAAATCATTTGACCATATATGAGAGGGTTTATTTCTGGGCTCTCTCTTCTATTTCATTGGTCTGTTTGTCTGTCTTTATGCCAGTACACACTGCTTTGATTACTGTAGCTTTGTGGTAAATTTTGAAATCAGAAAGTATTCAAGATACCTTGAGATTCCATATTAATTTTAGGATGGATTTTTTTATTTCTGCCCCCCAAAAAAATCATTAGGATTTTTATAGGGATTGCATCAAATCTGCTTTGTATAGTATTGACACCTTAACAATATTGTCTTCCATTCCATGGACATTTTCATGTTATGTCTTGGCATTTACTTGTGTCTTCTTTAATATCTTTCATGAAGTGTTAATAGTTTTCAGTGTGCAAGTCTTTCACTTCCTTGGTTAAGTTTATTCCTGTATTTTTGTTGCAATTGTGAATGGAATAGTTAACTTCCTTTTCAGATTATTCATTGTTACTGTATAAAAACAGAACTGAGGGCATTCCCTGGTGGTCCAGTGGTTAGGACTCTGCGCTTTCACTGCTGTGGGCCTGGGTTTGATCCCTGGTTGGGGAATTAAGAGCCCACAAACTGTGCAGCATTGCCAAAAACAAAAACAAAGAACAAAAACACAATTGATTTTTGTGTGTTAATTTTGTATCCTGCAACCTTGCTGAACTTGTTTATTTGAATAGCTTTTTTTGGTGTGAAATCTTTAATATTTTCTACATATAAAATCATATCATCTGCAAACAGTGATACTTCTACTTTTCTTTCCAATTTGGATGCCTTTTCTTTCTTTTTCTTGCCTAATTGCTCTCACTAGGACTTCTAGTACTATGTTGAATAGAAGTGGTGAATGTGGACTTCCTTCTTCCTGACCTTAAAGGAAAAGCTTTTAGTCTTTCACCATTGAGTATAATGTTAGGGTTTTTGTTTCATGGTCTATATTATGTTAAGGTAGTTTTCTTCTACTCCTAGTTTGTTGAGTGGGTTTTTTGTTTGTTTGTTTTGGGGTTTTTTTCTAATCAGGAAAGATTGTTGAATTTTTCAAATACTCTTTCTGCATCAGTTGAGGTGATAACATGAGGTTTCTTCCCTTCATGCTCTTAATGTGGTGTAGTACACTAATTGATTTTCATTTGCTGAACCATCCTTGCGTTCCAGGAATAAATCCCACTTGGTTACAGTGTATGATCCATTTTAATATGCCTTTGAATTCAGTTTGCTAGTCACTTTGTTGATGATTTTTGTATCAGTGTTTGTAAGGGATATTGGTTTGTAGTTTTCTTTACTTGTAGTTTTTGTCTGGCTTTGGTGTCAAGGGAATGCTGACCTCATAGAATGAGTTAGGATGTATTCCCTCTTAAGTTTTTTGGGACGATTAACTGCTGAAGCTGTTCTCATCAAGCTCTCTTCCTTACTGTTATTGATAACTATGATGAAGATACCATACAGATGCTGTAAAAGAAACATGAAAAATTTTACTCAATGACAGTAGTAATGAAAGGACTGTAATTGAATAAACAAAATACTGTATTTCCCCTATCCAGCTGACCCTCAAAAAATTGTATTTAGATTGTAGTTACAATAATTGTGACAGTTCCTCAATCTGTCACTTATCTTACATAAGTAATAGGAAAGTAAATTGAAACAAATTTTCTGGTGCAGAATTTGGCACTGTGTGAAAGTCTTAAGAATTATGAGTCCTTTGACCCAGCAATTCCATTTATAGAACATTGTCCTAAATATTGTGTATAATAATGCAGAGTTAGAAACCATCATGTCCAGAAACAGAAACTTGAGTAATAAATTGTGGTGCACACATGAGCTATAAAAATATTGATGTTGAAGCAAATTTTACAAAACAGTGTGTTGTTTGAGTCCATTAAAATGCTACCATTTAGGCATAAAAACACCTCAAACTTAATATTACCTGTTAACAGTGGTCTGGTTTTGGGTAGTGGTAGCATAGATTATTGACATTTTTATTTTTACTTCTCTTTCAATCTATATTTTTAAACAATAAAGGATATTAACTTTATGGAAGAAAACAGCAAATATATTTTTGAAAATGAAATGAAGTTAGAAAGCATAGTTAAATCCCATGACAGAATCACTCTCTAAAAATAATCTTGGTAGGCTGGGATGATGGACTGAATCCAATGAAATTTAATCAGGCTAGATGAATAGGTAGGTAGATGGAGTAATAAGTAAGTTATATTTGTGGGTTTAAAAGAACAACTGTTACCAATATAGAAGGTGTGAGGTGGGGTCTAATAGTGACATATGTAAAAGACTTAAAAGTTGTAATTTACTGTAGTCACTTTCTGAATGTAAGCAGCCAGCAGTTCTCTTCCCATTTCATCTCATACCCAGCTTAGTCTCTTCGAGGGAAACCTCCCGTGCTTCCTCACCAATTGATGTTAAGTCTGGTCACTGCTTGCCCTATCTGTTTTGTTGGTCTTTTCTGACTTTGCTCAAGTTGCTGTCTACTTGGAGTCCTGTTCCCCTCACTTTTGCATTTTCAAACTTGATCTGTACCTCAGAAATCCAGCTCAAGTGCTACCCCCTGCTGGAAGTCTATCTGTCATAGTGCAATCACATTTTATTCGAATTTATTTAGTTCTGGGAATTTCACGTGTTGAGAAATTGAAATCAATAAGATTTCACGCTTTATGTGCAAAATTTGAAATAATGAAAATCCTCCTCAATTAAAAGTCACGTAACTTCTGATTGCCATAGCACATGCAGCTTTAACAGTAAGTACCAGATATTTTTTGTCATTTCTTTGTGAAACCACCAGCATTCTAAAAGTGCAGAGTGTCAGTCAGCACTATTGCTAGAAAACTTGCCCCAGAAGCAATCACTTTAAATAGAAATTAAATGTTATAAACCTTCAGGAAGAAGGCCAAATGATGACGATGATACTACTTGCTGTAAAAGATTAAAGCTCATGCCTGGTGGGGGAAGCAGAATTTAAAAACACACCTAAAATAATTGTAGAATTGTGCATTCTGAAAAGTCTTGTAGGAAAGTGATTAAGTGTGGGCTCTGGAGTCAGATGACCCTAGTTCAAATCCTAAATCCAACATTTACTACTAGGTGACTTTTGGAAAATAACTTAATCTCTCTGTGCTTTTGCTTCCCCATTTTAAAAATGGGCTGATGCTCCTGCACTGTTGGTGGGAATGTAAGTTGGTACAGCCACTATGGAAAACAGTTTGGAGGTTCCTTAAAAAACTAAAAATGGAACTACCATATGATCCAGCAATCCCACTACTGGGCATATACCCAGAGAAAACCATAATCCCAAGAGAAACATGTACCATAATGTTTATTGCAGCACTATTTCCAATAGCCAGGACATGGAAGCAACCTAAATGCCCATCAACAAATGAATGGATAAAGAAGATGTGGCATATATATACAATGGAATATTACTCAGCTATAAAAAGGGATGAGATGGAGCTATATGTAATGAGGTGGATAGACCTAGAGTCTGTCATACAGAGTGAAGTAAGTCAGAAAGAGAAAGATAAATATTGTATGCTAACTCACATATACGGAATCTAAAAATGGTACTGATGAACTCAGTGACAAGACAAGAACAAGGACGCAGATGCAGAGAATGGACTGGAGAACTCGAGGTTTGGGGAGGCGGGGGGTGAAGGGGAAGCTGAGACAAAGTGAGAGAATAGCATAGACATATATATACTACCAACTGTAAAATAGATAGCCAGTGGGAAGTTGCTGTATAACAGGGAGTTCAACTCGAGGATGGATGATGCCTTAGAGGACTGGGACGGGCAGGGTGGAGGAGAGTCTAGGGAGGGAGGGAATATGGCGATATGTGTATAAATACAGATGATTGAACTTGGTGTACCTCAAAAAAATTAATTAATTAATTTAAAAAAAATGGGCTGATGATAAATCACCTAGCTCTTTGGGTTGTATTAAATGTTAGTGGCATGTAAAGCTCTTAGGAAAATATCTAGTGCGTACTGTGTGCTCAGAAATATTAACTGATTATTCCACTGGAAAAATTAGTCCTGAACCATTTGAGTTTTAAATTGGAATGCATCCCTGTATAAAGTACGACCATCATGGAAAAAAGTTCTCCTTCCTTGATGTTTCAGAGAATAGTCAGGATGCTACCAACCTCTTTGACACCATGTAGTGAGGAATGTACGAAACCGTGTAGTGAGGAATATAGATAGAATTGGGATAGCAGAAAGATTCTTTTCTTCACTGTAAACATGATAATGTTTATTAAAGAAAATTTGGGGAGAATTTCAGAAACATGTAAAAATGATAGAAAATTGTTTATAATCCTACTACTACCCCAGTGATAATAACCATATTAGCTGAGTGTCTTCTGGTTTTTTCCCTGTGCATTAATTTTTTATGTGCAAGTAAGTTACGATTATAACACATACACAGAACTGAAGGATGTTTAGCCTAGAGAAGTAAACTGTTGTAGCATTCCAGGTGAGGGATGTTGGGGGCCTAGTCTAGGTCACTGGCTGTAGAAATAAAGCATAAGATCAGGGACAAAGGTATTTCTGCAGTTGAATCAACAAACTTTGATTTGGTGGTTTCAAAGATAAGTTTTTTTTTAGCTCTGGCTCCTGAAAAGAGACAGATGGAACATAGGAGGAAGAGCATATTTGCTGGGGAAGATGTTTGTTTTCAACATGTTGAATTTTAGATTTGAATAGGACATCCAGATGGAAATGTCTAACAGACATTTGAGGTATATAGCAAGGACTTGAGAGATAATCTGCCTGGGATATGAATGAGAGCACCCCAGTAAGAATGTTTAAAATAATCAAAGATGGTACCTGATTGGGCTGATTTATCTGACCTCTCTGTGTACTTAGTTCTTTAAGGGCAGGAGTAGAATCTCCATCTCCAGTACCCAGCACAGTATTGCCACATAGTAAGCTTTTGTAGAGTAAGTGAATTTACTGAAACAAAGAGAAGAGGCCATTAATTTGTTCTCTGGAGAATGCCAGTGAACTTGAGAGAGTCATGGTTATCATTTATTGCCCCTTTGTTATTCAGTTTTGTTGGTGTCTAAAATTTAAATTTCTAAAGAGAAATAAGAGACTTCCATTTTTCTTTTCTGCTTCTGATGGAATTTTGTTTATATGAGGTACTTAGAATGTTATTTGGATGGCTAGAATTCATTCAGCTCAATCTTGCATTTTTGAAAAAGATGATGATGAAGATTGTTCAGTGATTCTTCCAGTGTCCAAACTGTGCACATAGTGGTTATGTTAAGGACACCTACTTAATGCGATTAACACATTAGGGGGAAAAGATTTAGGAATATAAAAAATATATAAATCAGTATGGGGAAAATGTAAACAAATACGGGGTATTGAGTCTTTGAAATTGTGTAACTGTTGGGAGTCTTAATGGAATGTCTGCTGTCAGAAGGTGTTAGATTGGTGGCAGGAGCTTCTGAGTGGGAAGGTGGACTGTGGAAAGAACAACCTCATCTGCATGCACTCTGCCCTTTGCATACTTTAGCCAGTATTTGGTTCATTTGCATGTGCGGTTTCAACTATCATGTTGCGTTGACTCATTCTGAAAGCTTCACGAGGATAAGCCCCCATGTCTTTCCCCCCAGTACCTGGTTCTCTACTAGAGTAGGCTATCAAAGAATATTTGTCAAGTGAATAAAATGATGAGTTTATTCAGTAAAATGGTAAATTTACTCAGTAAACATTTAGTGAGATTTGAATGTCCTATGGAGATGGAAGTGGGTGGAGGAGTGTTAGGCCTGTAAAGATTGATAAGATAATATTTGACCTCAACAGAGCATAAAATTTGGTACTGAATATAAATTTTTAAAGCCCTCTGATTCTCAGATTAACCAATGCAGACAATAAGTAATTTGCTGGCCTAAAACAGTTTCTTTCTGACATAGATTTTAATAAATTTCTTGAGAGATTATGTGAAATCTTATTTACGTAACTGATAAGCACACAATTCTGTGTTCCTTCTCTTCAGTCATTCAGCTAGAAAGGATTGTTGTGGGGTCAGTTTTATGATCCTCTGTTATTCAGTTTTCTTCTTATTTAATTAAAGTTTGGGATTTGATTAGGTGGACACATAATGCTCTTCTGAAAATACAGAAAGAGCCCACTTCTCTAAAGTGACTGTGATAAAGCAGCAAGATAACTAATTGAATGAATAGCTTAACTTGCTTGGTCATTCAAGTATGCAAAGATCAGATAATCCAAAGTGTGAAGTAAGAGAGCTTTTACTGTATATGGTATAATAGTTTATCATATATTTCCCTGTTAAGTTTTGTTTTGTTTCTTGGTTGTTTGTTTTTAATAATCAAGACCAGTCAGTTCTTAATTATCAGAACTGATATAGGAACTGTTGTTGTGAAAACTGCAGAAAAAACTGCAGAAGATCAGTGGAATCCTGCAGTGCCACCATAGCTATTTGTAGTTTGCTAGACAGAAAAATCCAAAGACAGGAAGTTGGAAGAAATTATTCTTGAAGTAGCCTCAACTCCCTACCCAGTTAGAGTGTGTCTTCCGGGGGGTGGGGGTGGGGGGGGTGGGACACGGAACATGCATGATTCAAATCTTAGTCTAACAAGATAGATCAATTAAGCATAAGCAAAACCTATTCAGTTGCTAGAGGAAAGAAATAAATTAATAGCAGGGAGAGCAACTTTGTGTAACCTAGAAAGAGAGACCCCAGACCAGAATCTGGCAGATTTTCCACACTGTCCCAAGAGAACAGAAGCCAGCTTTCCATAGTCATTTGAACACATGTAATTTATCAGACTTTATTGTTGTTCTGTTTTCCTTTGTTTTAGATTTTGAACTCACCAGATAATCTCTAATATCAAAGTATGAGGAATGGGGTACTCTAGGTGGTAATATGACTGTTCCCCCATTGTAAACAAACTGGCATTTGGCATATGTGTTAATTTTTGAAATAAACTTCATTGAAAATAAAAACCTCAACCTTTTATAAATTGGTAAGTGTAAATTAAGCCTAATCAGTTCTGTGTGTGTAGAAAAAGAGAGCTGAGGGCCACACTTAGCAGTAAGTCTTTTGTATAAGTCAGGGATCATATTCTTATATACCCAGTGTGTTGGCACATTGTTGGTGCTCCATTTAATGTTGTATTAATGAAACGCATTACTGAATTTCAGAGATGGTAACTCCAGACCTCTAGTGAGAACAACTGTGGGCATGTTATGGCTTTATTCTTAGATTTATTCTAAGGTCAAAAGAGCAGTTCTGCCTTTTCTTTAACTGGGTAGAAACAATTCATTAAGCGATAAAAATAGAATCCTCTAAACAAAACAGAGTCTAAAAGGGCAAATAAAAGGAGTATGCATCTGTTAGAAAAAAAGGGAGATAGTGCATTTGAGAACAAAGATAGTCTTATTTTTCATTCTTTATTTTTTTAAATAATTAAAACTTTAACTTTATTTTTTAGACCTTATTGCAATATGCAAGCAACAAGAATGCATCAGAACATATTGTGTATCTTCTGGAGGTATATCGACTTGCCATCCAAAGCTTTGCCAGTGCTCGCCCGTATTTAACTACTGAATGTGAAGATGTCCTCTTAGTGCTTGGCAGATTAGTACTGTAAGTTTAAGAACTTAAATCACTCTTAAAATTGAGTATTTTGGTTGTCATGTTTGCCTGACTTCTCTTTACTGTGGTGTCACATTGTTCAAAAGCATCATCAGGGTCATACCTTTGAATGAGATTTCCTTTGATCTGAGCCTTTCTATTCACATTTTCAGGAGATAATGTATAAATGAAGCTCCAGCCAACCAGCATAATCTTTATTTGCCTCTAGAGTCTCTTTTTCCTATTCAGACTTAGAATGATGCATTTTCTCTCTGTCCTTAGGTATAGTTCAGTTAAAGTGACAGAGTATCTGGAAGCTGTAGTGGTCTTTAAGGAACAATTTGGGGGGAAACACTGTGAAATTCTGCAATTCAATTATATTATTTGAACTAAGATTTTTACCAGCAGAAAATATCAGGGTACAGTATAAGATTACCACCCCAAGAGTCCATGATAATCTAGCTGCTATTTTAATATTTGGCTGCCTAATAGCAGACAGAATTACACCTTTAATGCATTTTATTTGCAAATTGAAAAAATACAACAGCTGTTGAGTTTTTAGTTGTGGAATCACCTTGATTCAGTTTACAGATTGGTGGAATAAATTCTAGTCTGGGTGGTCCATTATATTTTTCTCTGGTCTTACCTGTTTTCCTTCCTATTTTCCAAAACCCCAAACCTGTAACATCATACTTTTTTTTTTGGAATATAAACATTCCTAGTTTTATAATCCCATTATTCCTCCTCTAAAGCCTCGTAGTTTTTCTTTTTTCTCTTTTTTAAAGTTGAAAAGTTAGTGTAACAGTATTGAATAAAATTTTGAAGAGTGAAAAATAAATTTAAAATAGTCTAAATAAGTGTAAAATGTATATTCAATACCACTGTCATACTGTACTTGATTATGACTATAAACACCATTATATACTGACTTAGTTATTCATATTCTAGGAGTTGTTTTGAATTACTGCTTTCAGTGTCTGAAAGTGAACTGCCATGTGAAGCCTGGGTACTCTTCCTTCAGTCTTTACAGGTAAGTTGATTTGGCCTCAGAAATGTCTCTGTTTAGGTATCCAAGACACATAGTTAATTTCTCCCAGCAAACTAAAATTGGAAACTTAGAATGAAAACAAGTTCATTATATATTGGTATTAAGTTCAGGAAATGAGAGAGAGGCCTTCCAGATGAAGGGAATGTGCTAAAGATGGTAGTTTATTTTTCCTTTCATTTGGTTTTGTTAGCCTTTACATAGCTTAGAAATCAACAAAAAAGGTTTCATTCTTCAAAAGCAAAGTTTTAGGGAGAATAAAGCTATTAAAAATATAAAATTGTACATGTTTATAAGGTAGCAATATTTGGCTCGTTCATAGTACATTTATCTAGTAATTTCCCCCTCACACTTCAGAGACTTATAATGCTAAGTCTCTTAAACTGTCAAAATAGTCCTCAGAGATTCTGTTCATGCATTTTACTTACAGGAGAGCTACTGTTGGCTCTTATATTGGCTTGATTATCAACATTCTTAGATAAGCAGATCAGAAAGTAGCAAGTTGGGGAGGGGAGAGTAAGATAAGAGGAAACACAATAGGAAGCAAATTTGCTTGTTACCAGTAGAGAGAAAAACTAAAGAAAATAGACATAATAAGTAAAATAGTTATCATTTATTTATTATCATTGTGCCAAACACTGCTTTACGTTGTTTTTACATTTTGTATCTTTTAATCAAATTGCAAACCTTGTAACGTAGAGCCCATTTGAATCTCCATTTACAAATGGGGAGACAGGCATAGAGAGGTGAATTAGCTTGCCCAAAGTCACACCTAGATTTATACCTAGAGCCTGCTTTGTTTAACTGCTTCCTTGAGGACACAAACTCCATAGTAGCTTGGACCTGTTTCATGAAGGCAGAAGTAAAGATTTGCATGTTAACAGACATACCTCATTATCTGAAATTTTCTTTCCTCTAGGATAAAATATCCAAAATGAAATGATCTAATGTTAATCTTTAGGTTTTCTGTTTGAGGAAAAGAGTTCTTTGTCATGTTCTTGGCCTGGTTTTGATCCCTGTAATGTCCTAACTCTTCACATATTCATACAGCTGTTAAAATCATGTTTCATACACAGCATATGGGATTTTGTCATTCTGTTTTGAGGGCTGCCAGTAATTTTGTCCTGGCATATGACATTCTAGAAGGGCAAATGTACTTATTAGGGCTGTTACTATTATTTTTATTAGCATCCTTTTCAGAGAGAATAGTCTCGTATTTCTTCATTCTTTTCTTAGTTTGTATGCCTGAATAAAATATTTGCCTTCCCCACCACGTGTGTAACTTTGCCCAGTATTTATCAGACATTTAGTATATATATTCACATTTCTGAATATGTGTTCAATAAAATAAATGCAGTAGACGTACAGATAGATAAAAGACATGGTCCCTGTAGAAATCTAAAACATAAAACCTTGAGATTTTCTTATTTTAGGTGATAAAATGGACAAGGCAGCAGGTCGTTTTGAGGATAAACCTTTTGGTAATAGGATAGTTTAAACAGAGCAGGCCACAAAGAACATTCTCAACCACTATTTACAGCTTGTGTAACCCTTCCAGACATTTTCTTTATGGATATAAAAATACATTCGGAAATGAAATTTTAAATAAAAATGAGATCCTATTTTTTCGCAACTTTTTTTAACATAATTTTATCATGGACATATGTCTAGGATTGCATATGTAGATTTCCCTCGATGACTGCCTGGGATTCTGTTACGTGGTTGCACCACAAATTATTTGGCCAAATCTCTTTGCTGTTTATTGTAAATAGTGCTAGAGTGAATATCTTGCACTAGTATTTCTGTATTGTAGATTTCAAGATGTGAACTTAGGATAGTTTTACCTTAAAAAAGAAACAAGTCTAAGTTTTTAAATTATTTTTAAAATTCCACCCTAGTTTTTAAAGACTGTATTTAATGTTGTTTTTAATTTTTTAAAAGTCTTTACTTACTTACTGATTGATGGATTGATTGATTGGCTGCACTGAGCGGCTTGTGGGCTCTTAGTTCCCTGACCAGGGATCAAACCCATGCCCCATGCGCAGACAGAGTCCTAACTACTGGACCACCAGGGAATTCCCTAATGTTATTTTTTAAAAGTAACTTTGCTATAATATATGTGTGTGTGTGTGTGTGTAATAAAGGGTTATACACATCATTCTTACTCAGAGTAAACTGTATTTTGAACAAATGAAAATTTAGAAAATTGTTTTGTTTTTAACCCAAACAGTGGCTTTTTATTTTAGTTGCTGTGTATCATGGGGGTGACACTATTCTGCTAAAGTGTAATGTTGTATGGGTCTGTTAGAAATTACAAATATGGTAACCAGACACAGCAGATTCTGACATGGAATCTTCATCTTCTCTGCAAAGTAAATGCCTGTTGTCCTAAGTTAAGGAAAAATTGAAGCCCGAAGACAGGTCAGGTCATTAAAGGAAAATTACAGTATTTAAATATTACTATTAGTAAATTGTTAATTGGAAATGTCACTTTCTGTGTCGGTTTTATATTTTAAACCCTTTCTCAGCAGAAAACAACTCAGTATGTTGCGGGGGTAGGGGTGGGTGGGGGAGGTGGATTAAAACCCTGTCATTCTGACATGAAAAGTAAGAGGAAAAAAGTGAACTTTATTTTTTATATTTCACTTAGGTGAATATAAGATTATAATCTTAGGTCTGTGAGCATTTTTAACCTGTATTTTCCGAAGAAATAGTGCTACCAGTGGAAGCTTATGTTCCTTGAGAATTTCAGCAGTCTAAAATGAGGGAAAACAAGTTAAAATTTTAGAATATGGAAACAACCAGTAATCCTCACTAGTAATAGAGGACAGTGAGATATATGCTTAATCATTTATTGTCAAGTTAAATTTCTGACCCCTTTTCTCCCCACCCTTTGTGTTTATAAATATTTTAAAGAATAAACTTGGCAATTATGTTTTGTTTTCTGAGGAAATAGAATGACAGTTAATAACCTAGGTTTTCCATAACTTTTATCTGGAGCCTTTTTTTTTTTTTTTTTTTTGGTACTTTTTAAACTATTTTGGCCACGCGGCTTGTGGAATCACAGTTCTGCGACCCGGGATTCAACCTGCGCCCCCTGCATTAGAAGCACAGAGTCCCAACTGCTGGACCACCAGGGAAGTCCCTGGGGCCATCTATCATTTAAAAAGTCCTTTGATAGAAGAATTTAAACAATTAAAAAGATATATAATAATAGGTATCATTAAGTCATACTTCTGTTAGAAGGAATAGGTGAACACTGAAGAATCTTTTAAAAAATCTGTGCCAGTGGCCTTAAAATAATTTAGTAATTCAAGGATGTAAATTGAATTGTGGTGATAATTTTACCTAGGGATATTCAGGAAAACATTTTGGTACTCTTTAACTTAGTGAAAATGCCCTAGTTTCATTTTTAAAAAGCAGCAACAGAATTTCACAAAACTTTGAGGATAGTTTTTTCTCTGATTATTTGTTTTTAGGAAATCCAAGATTAGATCTTCTCATAGACATTCAGATATATTGAAAAGGTAAGATGACTTTTTATATTGCCTGTTTTCTGGATATGCCTTTTTTTTTTTTTTAGGAGTCACATGATGCATTATTGGAATTTGGGAATAATAACCTGCAAATACTGGTTCATGTTACCAAGGAGGGGGTGTGGAAAAACCCTGTTCTTCTTAAAATTCTGTCTCAACAGCCAGTAGAAACAGAAGAAGGTAAGCTTAAAACTATACTGACTATTGAAGGAGGATTTAGTTCTGAGAGAATTAAAATTTTTTTCTGGGTTAAAATTTTGTGAATTTCACCTGTGTATCTATAACCAGTCATTCTGTTCTCCTTTGAACAGTAAAAACTAACCATTAGCACTTAATGCTTTGCTTAAGGATTCTTGAATTTTTATGTAGTGTTTTAAAAGTATCCCTTTGTATTTGTTTTTAAATTTTGCGTTGAATTCCTGAGATAGAAATTAATAATCTGCTTCCAGTCCTTGGTATATAGTAGAGCTTTGCTTATGTTGATATTTTGTTTACTGGTTACAGGCTACAGCTTTGTTTACTGGTTACAGCTGAGGACTATGAAAATAATTACTTTTTATTTTAAATTTATGAGACATTGGAATTTAGCATTTTATAAAGATATGCAAAGAAAGAAAATTCTTATTTACAAAGTTGTCAGTTTAAGACCAGAAGATTTATGAATTTGAGTTGATACTTGCATCTTCGACACACAAAATATCTCATTTTATATGTCCAACAGATAATAAAATTAAGATTTCATTTGCTTTAAGTCAGTGAAAGCTAAAAAGGGTCAAGTACTGTGAAATACATTTCTGGAATAAGAATGAGTTTCAGAACAGTTTTTTTTTTTTTAATGTTTATTTTTGGTTGCGTCGGGTCTTAGTTACAGCATGTGGGATCTTTCGTTGCGGTGCTCAGGCTCCTTTCTAGTTGTGGTGCTCGGGCTCAGTAGTTGCGGCATGTGGGCTTAGTTGCCTGACCAGGGATTGAACCCAGGGATCAAACCCATGTTCCGTGCATTGGGAGGCAGATTCTTAACCACTGGACCATCAGGGAAGTCCCTCAGAACAGTTTTTATTTACACTTTTGATATATCTTTAGTTCAGGTCTCAGGACAGGTCTTTTGAATGTTGATGTCTTAAAATATTACAGTTGGGGCTTCCTAGGTGGCGCAGTGGTTAAGAATCCGCCTGCCAATGCAGAGGTCACGGGTTCGATCCCAGCTCCAGGAAGATCCCACATGCCGCGGAGCAACTAAGCCCGTGTGCCAAAACAAACAAACAAACAAAAAAATATTACAGTTAGCTTATTGATTCACTAGATTTGATAACCTATTATACACATGCTGTTTGGGTTTTTCTGTTTAGTGAGAAGATTGATAATGAGTGCTTAGATTCTCTCTTGGTCCCTTTCCTCTGATAATTCTACTGCTTATCAGTTATACTGACAAGAAAAAAATTAATAATGAAAAGAGCTGTTAAATAAAAAATAGATTGGTTTTTATTTTTTTCTGTTGATTCCCGATAAATGGCATCCTTTTGTAAACATAAGCAGGTGGAGGCTAAATTAGTGCCTTTATTCAATTAAAAGTTGTTAGAGGACAGAGCCAAATAGTTGTAGAAGGACCTCAGAATTAGGCAGATCCCAGTCCAGTTAAGGCTTCAGGAGTGAAGAATGCATGACCTTTGTAGACAAGCCCAAGCCCCAGAGGGAAAAGAAGGAGTTGCATTAAATATCTCCAGTTTATTTTCCCCAGTGTACTAATCAAATACATCTCTCCCCCCTGGAGTTAACAGTACTCAATTTATTTTAAGATAGAAAAAAATCAAGAAATGGGGAGAAGCACTCTTTACCTAATATCCCATGGTATCCTATATATTCAGTAAAGATTAAGTACCCACTATCTATGAAACTCTGAATGGGTATAGGGTACCTACATGTGTAAGGAATTTTTCTGAGAACCACAGTATAAGTGGTGGGCAGCCTGTGGCCTGCTTCCTTTTTGCAACTGGCCCTTACTAATTTCAGGTCAACAGATTTAGAAAGCCTCCTTTATAGCTCCATTGCCCTTGCAACCCAGATGTTAGCATATTTGACTCTAGAAAGTAGTGACTATCATTTCATTGATTGCCTTTTTTCAATAATTAGTAATCAGAAGTACAAAAGTACAAAATTTTAACCTCCAAGTAACTCAGTGCTTTTTGGTTTCGTTTTTTGAAATTTAAAAAAAAAAAAAGTGTGTAAGATTTTTATTTTTCCTACCATGAATTTTTTTTTTAATTTTTATTTATTTTTTATTTTATTTATTTTGGCTGCATTGGGTCTTTGTTGCTTTGTGTGGGCTTTCCCTAGTTGCAGTGAGTGAGGACTACTCTTCGTTGCGATGCATGGGCATCTCATTGTGGTGGCTTCTCTTGTTGCGGAACATAGACTCTAGGTGTGCAGACTTCAGTAGTTGTGGCTTGTGGGCTCTAGAGCACAGGCTCAGTAGTTGTGGCTCAAGGGCTTAGTTGTTCCATGGCATGTGAGATCTTCCCAGACCAGGGCTCAAACGTGTTCCTTGCATTGGCAGGTGGATTCTTAACCACTCCATCACCAGGGAAGCCCCCTGCCATGAATTCTTCAATTTTTTAACCCCGTCCCCATCAAAAAAAACAGTTTATTACTTAAGTATGTAATAACTACCAGTTGTTGACACTTCTGCCTGGCATGGTCAGCAGGGAAATGAGCAGGTCCTCCCACCCAGGCATCAAAAGGCTTTTCTACCCCAGGTGACCGCAGCAGCCTACCACAAAACATAGGGATGGCAAGACCAAGCCCAGCCAAGGTCCCACTGATGGTTCCTGGCCTGAGCCCCAGTGCGCACAAACCACCCCTACTTCCAGTGGTGATGGCAACAGCCCACAGCCCCAGAGACCTCAGACCTGTAAACCTTGGAGACCTCCCTTCCACTATACTAGAGTGTTCCAACTAGAGGAAAGCCAGAATACCATCTGGTATCTGCCAGTTTTTCCAGCTGACCTGTGCCCTACCCAGGACCCTCCTCCCCCCTTAATTCATGACATCAAAACACTGGTTTTTCCTCATTTTCCTTGAGACTCAGGAGGGCCAAAGCAACAGCATTTTGCTTTTTTTTTTCTCCCCTCTACCAAGGATTGACGGAAGAGATCCATCCTAATTGTTCAGAGGCACTCACTTCCTCCCCTAAATCAAGCTGAGAAGGACCCAGCCAGCTCTTACTTCTTCCTATTTGTTTTTCTTTCCCACCCCAGTTTATTTTTTGTTTCCCTTCTACCACCTGCCCCTGAAGCCATTTTATGAATTGTCATGTGCCACCTGAGCCTTCAGTAAAAACAAAAACACTTTTCTGTTAAAAAAGGAAAAAGCAAAATTTTTAGCTGGGCCTTAAATGTTGCGGGTTTTTTTCACACGTTGAAGTATATAGGAGGTATACTGTCATGATGTTTGCAACTTACTTTTAAGTGGCTCAGAAAAATAAAAGCTAGACAGAGAAATATAGCAGAACAGTTCAATTGTTGAATCTAGATGGGGGAGAGGATATATGATTAAACAATTTTTTGTATTAAAATGTTTGGAAAAAATAAAATACAGAAGGGATCACAATTGGGAGTGAGACATCTTAGGGTACACTTTATTATGTCATTTTAAATATTTAAGTGTAAGGATGGATTTCCTTTTTAAAAATACAGTTAAGTAAGAATTGCTTTTAACATAACTTAAAATGATTTTTAAAATGCAAGTTTGATCTCTGTGTTAAAAATTGATATAGTGGTTTAACTGTGGCTGTAATATGTTGAGTAAAATCGTTTTACCTCATAGAAATAATAGCTACAATTTATAGAGCACCTGTTATGTGATGGGCACTGTATTAGTACTTTCCATCTCATTTAATCCATTAAACAGGCGAGAGATTACATATGCCCAAGGCCATGTAGTTAAAATTGCGAAAGCAGAATTTGAGCCCAGGTGAGGAGATATTTAAAAGTTTTTGATTGAGTAAAGTGATAACCATTTGGTTGCTAAGTACATGGTTTTATTAAATATCTGTAATAAATATAGCATTGTGTTTAGTGCTGTAGGGAACACAGAAGTTAACAAGACATGGTATTTGTGCACAAATTGCTGATGGTGTAGTAAGGGAGATATCAGAGACAAATAATAGCTAATAGTATTGAGCATTTACTCTGCCTGGACCTGTGCTCAGTGTCTTACTTGCATTCTGGTATTCATTTATGATTCTTTCATCTCTGTGGGGTAGATATTACTAACCTTTTCATAGATGAAGAAACTTGAGGCTCCAGAAAGGTCTACTAATTTGTCCAAGGGCCTCACAGCTAATATGTGTGAGAGTCATGATTCAACCTCAGTTTTGTGATTCTAAAACCTGAGCTCTTAACCTTCGTACACTCTAATCATTTATTACTGTACTTAAAGAGAAACCTAAGTGTAAAAGAAGTAAAATGCTGTGGGAATTCATAAGGGAGTGGATTGTATAGATAACTTGTTTTCAGGTGTGGGATTTGTGAAAATGCATACAACTTGGTAGAGCAGATAAATAGAGCATAATCTGATGTTAGGCAGTTTACGATGTAGGAGACAGATGTGGCAGGAAATAATATGGAGGAATTAGGTTGGAGAGAATTAAGAAAAGAATTGCTAGGACACAGTAACCAAGTTGATTTCCTTAGGAGAGGAGTTGGCAAGGAAGGATAATGCCAAAATTTCATTTCTTCATGATTGAGAGAATACCATTACTGAAAATAGAAGTAAAGGATGAGGAGCTATTTGAGATATGATTGTGAG
This sequence comes from Hippopotamus amphibius kiboko, assembly GCF_030028045.1. NCBI lineage: Eukaryota > Metazoa > Chordata > Mammalia > Artiodactyla > Hippopotamidae > Hippopotamus > Hippopotamus amphibius. Next base: position 32,167,200 of record NC_080186.1, read on the forward strand.
TTCCTTTTGTGGAATTTAGTGCTTATGAGACTAAAATAGAGAAGTCCAAGTGCAAGTGATCTATTTTCTGTTCATGCCTTTTGACCTTGACTGTGCATTAGAGTATCTATGGAATTTAAAACCAACACACACACACACACACACACACACACACACACACAAACACACACACACGTTCAGGATCCACCTGCTAAATCAAAATCTCCAGAGTTGGAGCTCTGGAATACAGACCTTTTTGAAGTGCCACAGGAAATGGGCACCTTCCACCTATAAGTGCTGGGAGTATACATGGGTATAATCTCTGGAGATTAATTTGGCAATAATTTCACTTCTAGGAATTTTTTTTCTATAGATACAGTCATGCATGTATGAAATGGCCTCTATACAGGGCTGTAAATTGTAGCATTGTTGACTATTGCCAAAGATTGGAAACAGCTTACAAGTGTATCAGGAGGGGATTTGTTAAATTAGTTGTATTACATCCATACAGTGGAATGATATTCATTTGTTAAAAGTAGTGAGGTAGCTCTCATTGTACAGTGATGTGGTAGAATCTGTATGATCTGTTAAGTGGGAAAAGAAATATGTTTCCTATACTCAGAATGTTTCCAGAAGGATAAACAAAAAATTGGAAACAGTTATTGTTTCTTAGGGAGAGAGACTAGGGGACTGGAGTCAGAGTAGAAGGGAAACAACTTTTAACTGTACACCCTTTTTGTTTGCCTTTTGAAATTTGTGTCATATGCATATATGGTGTTACCTATTTTTTTAAGAAGAGAATTTAAAAATCTCTACAGTTGATTCTGATATGTAGTTAAGATTGAGCCAATGGTCTCTTCCCCCATCCCCACCCCCAGGCCCAGTGGTTTAAAATTAATATTAATGATTTCTGTTCCACATGTGGCCTGTAGATCTAGTAGCATGGCTATTACCTGAGAGGCTTATTACAAAAGCACAGTCTCAGGTCCCATCCCAGACCTACTGAATTAGAATCTGCATTTTAATACAATCCCCCCAGTGACTCAGAAGGCACTTTCAAGTTTGAGAAACACTGTTTTAGGTGAACCACCTAAAGCAGTTTGTTCGCTTGCCACTCATCTTGATGTGTATATTCCCACCTCTATTCTTTAAATAATACTGTGTAATGACGCCACACATTTGTTGAATACTTACTGTTTATAAATCGAGGGCTTGTCCAGAACACTGTATAAATAAGTGTTCAGATGCTTAATATTGAGTACTGCTCAGAGCAGCATTTTCCAAAGTGTGTACTGAACCAGGAACATAGATTTTACGTTGTGCTAATGATATGTATAAAAGGGTTCTCTGGTCAAATCAGTTTGGGAAACACTGGGTTAAATAAAAGTGAACAGTTTTCTTCATTGCAGGACTGTTCAGAGATTTGACCAAGGAATCCTTTTTTTTTCTAGGACTATCTCTCAGGTCTTTTGGTCGGTGGAACACACTTTGAGAAATGCCGGGTTTAGAGGAAAGACCACCACTGGCTTTGGAATCCTTGGCAAGTTACCTAATTTCTCTTGGGTATTAATTTTCCTAACTTTAAACTGGGGATAGCGATACTTGCCTTGGTGGTGGTATGAAGATAAATGAGAGGTATATAAAAACACTCAGCTTAAAACTTCTTACCTCATAAGTGTTCAAGTGATAGTTGTTAATATTACACAGGATACTTGCCTTTTTTCCTTGTACTTATGTTTGTAGTTCATTTCATTGTTCCTTACTATCCTTATCAAAAGGTGAGGAAGGAGAAGATTAAAGAATGAATTTTGATGAAATGTTAGTAGTAGCTTTATTAAAAGATTTGGTGTTCAAAATAAAACTACTAAGTAATATGGGAATAATTAGCAACATTATTTTGTTCTCTGTTCTATTGGATGAGTACTGAGATCAGAATAAACTTCTAGTTATATCAGCTGACTTTTTGTCCACTAAAAACAAACAACAAGAGATATCAAATTTTCATCTTTACAACCTTGACATATTATGTGGTATGTTATCAAACTTTTATTTTTCCTTTTTTCTAGTCAATAAATTGATTGCACAAGAAGGACCTTTCTTTCTGCAAATGCGAATAAAACATTTGTTGAAATCTAACTGCATCCCCCAGGCTACTGCTTTATCAAAACTGTGTGCAGAATCTAAAGAAATTTCAAATGTGTCATCTTTTCAGCAAGCCTATATCACATGCCTATGTTCCATTCTTCCTAATGAAGATGCTATTAAGGAGGTAAGTAAAGCAAATAACTACTGTTGTCATTCACACTAACTATGAATTAATGGATTTTGATAACTGTTGCATGCCAGGCTGACAACCAAGACTCATTTTTTTTCAGGCTACTGAAAAGTACCGTTTTAATTGTATATTTAACTGTTCAACAGATTGAATATAAAGTTATGTCTTGTAGGAGGATTTGAAAAGTAGCTAATTAAAGAATATGCAGATGAATGTTTATGTATTTGGGTGACAGTTTGCTTTGAAATCTTTAAATGTGAAAGTTGCTTTTTCTTCTTAAAACTAATGATTTCTCTCTGGGAAATGTGGAAATTATTAATACTGGTGTCAAGAGATAAACTAAAGAGAATGGCAGTTAACTTTAACTTTTTATACATTTAACTCTGTAAACAGAGAAGTGTAGAACTTTAGAAACCATGAATACATTTTGAACAATGATTAAGTAGACAAACAGGGTTTTGTTTTGTTTTGTTTTTAACCCGAATCATTGTGTTCCTTAGAAAAGTTGGAATTAGTTTTCTGTAAGAGTTTTTGATAAATTATACAGAGAAAATGAGGAATTTGAAGGCTGTATTCCACCATCTGCCTTTAATTCTCTTACCCGCCATTCAGGTTTTACATATGGATTCTCATTTTACCTCTACACTGAACTTTCTTATTAAATGTAGGAATCCCAAGGATCTGGTTCTATGCTGTAGTAATTCTTAAACTTCTATGACAGTTTCAGCTGTAAATATCTTACTCTCCAAATAAAACTCCATCTTTCCAATTCACTTCCTTTAATACATAGACTACACCAGGACCAACAATCTGTCAGTCCTATCAACTTCTCCCTCTCCTTACTCTGCTTTTCCATATTCAATCATTATTAGCACTCCTTTGCATACACCCTCAATTCCTCTGCTGGTCTCTTCCTTAATTTTACTCATTTGACTAACCCAAGTCCTCATTATCCATACATCTACACCTATTTTGTATCTTTACCTGCACCAGTAGGGCCAAACTTATGTGGAGAATAACCTGCCAACTGATTTTACTTTAATTCAGTCACACTGTGTTTCTTTAGTCCATTCACTCTCCCACACTCTTAGATTACTATTTCATACTTTTTCCTTTTTCTTTAGACCTATACTACAGTACCTCCTGTTCCATGTCTGTCTCTACTGATGAACTTTCTTCCTGTTTCTCTGAGGAAATTGGGACAGTTGGAAGAGAATTTCCATGACATCTCTTCACCTACCTGCATTTATGCATTTATACCTTTTCTTCTGTTACTAAGGATAAACTATATCTGTTTTCCCCCACTAAGGCCAACAGTCCCCTTCACTTCAGTATCAGATCCCATCTGCTCTTGCCCCCTGAAGGATAATGCTGCAGTAGTTCTCCCTTCCTCTACTGTGTTGTCAATTTCACCCTCTGCTATAACCACCTCATCAGCATTTATGCTGTTATTTCTTCCATTTTTAAAAAAGAAACACCTTCTCCCTCCAGCTACCACCCCATTTCTCTCCTGCCCTTTCAGTGTAATTTCTTGAATGAATAGTCTGAATTTACTGTTTAACATTTTTCTCCTTGAACGTATTCTAATATGGCATTGACTTGTGCCAGTCCACATCACTAAATCCAACTCCAAAAGCATTTCTAAGAGGGAGGTTTATAGCATCCTCAGGAAACAAGAAAAATCTTGAATAAACAACCTAACCTTACACCTAAAGGAACTAAAAAAACAAAACCCAGAGTTAGTAGAAGGGAAGAAATCATAAAGAATCAGAGCAGCAATAAATGAAATGGAGATTTAAAAAACAATAGAAAAGATCAGTGAAACTTTCAATGAACTGGTTCTTTGAAAAGAAAAACAGAATTGATAACTTTTAGCCAGACTCATCAAGAAAAAAAGAGGGCCCAAATCAATAAATTCAGAAATGGAAAAGAAATCAAAACTGACACCAGAGAAATACAAAAGATATAAGAAATTACTACAGACAGCTATATGCCAATAAAATGGACAACCTGGAAGAAATGGACAAATTCCTAGAAATTTACCATCTCCCAAGACTGAACCAGGAAGAAATAGAAGATATGAACAGACCAATTACCAGTAATGAAATTGAATCAATAATTTTAAAAACTGTTTAATAAACAAAAGTCCAGGACCAGATGGCTTCACAGGTGAATTTACCAAACATTTAGAGAAGAGTTAATACCTATCCTTTTCAAACTATTCCAGAGAAGAGAAAAGAATACTTCAAACTGATTACATGAGGCCAGCATCACCCTGATACTAAAACCAAAGATACCATAAAAAAAGAAAATTACAGGCTAATACCACTGATGAAGATAGATGTAAAAGTTCCTAACAAAACATTAGTAAACTGAAGTCAACAGTACATTAAAAGGATCATGCACCATGATCAAGTGGGATTTATCCCAGGGATGCAAGTATGGTTCAGTATCCACACATCAATCAATGTGACAGACCACATTAAATTGAAAAATAAAAATTATGTGTTTATCTCAATAAATGCAGAAAAGGCTTTTGACAAAATTCAACATCGATTTATGATAAAAACTCTCAAAAAAAGTGTATGGAGAGACGATATACCTCAACATAACAAAGGCCATATCTGACAAGCCCACAGCTAACATTATACTCAGTGGTTGAAAGCTGAAAGCATTTCCTCTAAGATCAGGAACAAGACAAGGATGTTCACTTTCACCACTTTTATTCAACATAGTATTGGAAGTCCTAGCCAGAACAGACAGACAAGAAAAATAAAAAGAATCCAAACTGGAAAGGAAGAAGTAAAACTGTCACTGTTTGCAAATGACATGATAGTATATGTAGAAAATCCAAAGATACCGCCAGGAAACTGTTAGAGTTCATCAATGAGTTTAGTAAAGTTGCAGGATACAAAATTAATCTACAGAAATCTGTTGCACTTCTGTATGCTAACAGTGAACTACAGATTCAGTGCAAACCCTATCAAATGCCAGTGGCACTTTTCATGGACCTAGAACAAAGAATTCTAAAATTTGTATGGAAACATGAAAGATCCCGAGTAGCCAAAACAGTCTTGAGAAGGAAGAACAAAGCTGGAGGTATCATGTTGCCTGACTTCAGACTGTACTACAAAGCTACAGTAATTGAAACAGTATGGTACTGGCACAAAAAAAAGACATCTAAATCAATGGAGCAGAATAGAGAGCCCAGAAATTAACCCACACTTATATGGCCAATTAATCTATGACAGAGGAGGCAAGAATATACAATGGGGAAAATACAGTCTCTTCAATGAATGATGTTGGGAAAACTGGACAGCAAAAAGAATACATGTAAAAAGAATCAAAATGGACTACTTTCATATCATGCACAAAAATAAATTCAGAATGGATGAAAGACTTAAATGTAAGACCTGAAACCATAAAAATTCTGGAAGAAAACATAGGCAGTACACTCTTTGACATTGGTCTTTGTAATATTTTGGATATTTCTTGTCAGGCAAAGGAAACAAAAGCAGTGGGACTACATCAACTAAAAAGCTTTGCACAGTGAAGGAAACTATCAACAAAACAAAAAGGCCACCTACTGAATGGGAAAATACATTTACATTTTACATTTTAATCCGATAAGGGGTTAACATCCAAAATATAGAAGGAACTCATACAACTCAACACCAAAAAACCAACCTGATTAAAAAGTGGACAGAGGATCTGAATAGACATTTTTCCAAGGAAGACATACAGGTGGCCAATAGGCACATGAAATCAACATCACCATCAGGGAACTGTGAACCAAAACCACAATGAGTATAACCTCACACCTGTCAGAATGGCTGTTATCAAAAAGACAACAAATAACGAGTGTTTTCGAGGATATGGAGAAAAGGGAGCCCTCATGCACCACAGGTGGGAGTGTAAATTGATGCAGCCACTATGGAAATCAGTATGGAGAGTCCTCAGAAAATTAAAAATAGAAGTATCATATATCCAGCAGTTCCATTTCTGGGTATTTATCTGAAGAAAACCAAAACACTAGTTAGAAAAGATAAATGCACCACTATGTTCATAGCAGCATTACTTACAATAGCCAAGATGTGAAGCAGCCTAAGTTGATGAAAGGATAAAGAAGATGTGATATAGATATCACATTGTTTGTGTATCTACATATAAGCAATGGAATATTACTCAGCCATAAGAAGGAATGAAATCTTGCCTTTTGCAGCATGGATGGACCTAGAGGGTGTTATGCTAAGTAAAACAATTCAGACAGAGAAAGACAAATTATGTAATTTCATTTATATGTTAAGTCTAACAAACTTGAAATAGAAACAGAGTTGTAGTTACAGAGAACAAGCAGGTGTTTGCCAGAGGAGAGTGGGCAGGGAGGAGAAAAGAAATAGAAGGGGGAGATTAAGAAGTACAAACTTCCAGTTGCCAAATAAATTAGTATTGTGTGTGAAATATATAGTGTGGGGAATATAGTCAGTAACTAATACCTTTGTAGAGTGACATAGCGTAACTAGACTTATTGTGGTGATCAGTTTGAAATGTATAGAAATATTGAATCACTATGTTGTGTAACAGGAACTAACATGGTGTTGTAGGTCAATTACACTTCAAAAACAATCTCAGAAAAAGATCAGATTTGTGGTTACCAGAGGTAAGGAGTGGAGAGAAGGGGAGTTGGGTGAAGGCAGTCAGAAGGTACAAACTTCTAGTTAATAAGATAAGTAAGTACCAGGATTGTAATGTACAGCATGATAAATATAATTAACACTGCTGTATGTTATATATGAAAATCCTAAGAGTTCCCATCGCAGGAAAAAAATTTTTTTCTATCTCTTTTAATTTTGCATCTTTATGAGGTGATGGATGCTCACTAAACTTACTGTGATAAGCGCCTCAAAATGTATGTAATCCAAATAAATCATTATGCCGTACACCTTAAACTTATACTGTACTATATGTCAGTATTAATCTCAATACAACTGGAAGAAAAAAAATAAATCCAACAATGACTTCCCAATTCCCATCTTACTGCATCTGACTTATTAACTCTGATTTTTAAACTTTTAACTGATTTTTCCACTTGGCTTCTAGGGTACTACACTCTTGATTTTCTGTCTACCTGGCTGATTGTTCTTTCGCATTTCTGCTTGCTCTTACTTTTCCTCTCTTCTGATGATTGAATATTATATTACTCTAGGACTCTCTTTGTGTCCTTTCTTTTCTATTTACATGTGATCTCATTTAGGCTCGTGGCTTTAAATGCCAGTTATGGTCTGAATCCCAAATGTTTTATCTCCACCTCAGGCATCTCCTCTTAGCTCCAGACTCATATATTCAACTGCTTAATCACTATCTCTGCACGGCTGATGGCATTTTAAGTTAACATGTCCATAACTAAGCTCCTGATATTCCTAATATTAGGGCTTTGTTCTGCCTTTATGAGCTTTCCTTTTTTTTTTTTTTTTTTTTTTTAAATCTTTGTTTTGTTTGTTTTTCAGTATTTATTGGCTGCATTGGGTCTTCATTGCTATGCACAGGCTCTCTCTAGTTGCAGTGAGCGGGGGCTACTCTTTGTTGCAGTGTATGGGCTTCTCATTGCAGTGGCTTCTCTTGTTGCGGAGCACAGGCTATAGGTATGCAGGTTTCAGTAGTTGTGGCACAGGGACTTAGTTGCTCCACGGAGTATGGGATCTTCCCAGACCAGGGATTGAACCCGTGTCCCCTGCATTGGCAGGTGGATTCTTAACCACCGTGCCACCAGGGAGGTCCCTTATGAGCCTTCTTTTAAATGAAGTCTGTTGCCTTGCAACTATATTCTCATTGTTGGAGGTGGAGGAGGCGGGTACAGAATACCAGCTACCACTTTTTTTGAGCTTTTGCTATGTGTTAGGCACTATGCTAAATGCTGTATATACACTGTCACATTTAATTCTCACAACAACTCTTAGGTAGCTCTATTTTATTGGTAAGAAAAGTGAGGCTCAGGTTAAGTAATATCTTCATGGTTACAAAACTTAAAGCAGACTACAAATAGAACTACCATATGATCCAGTCATCCCACTCCTGGGCATATACCCAAAGAAAACCATAATCCCAAAAGAAACTTGTACCATAATGTTTATTTCAGCACTCTTTACAATAGCCAGGACATGGAAGCAACCTAAATGCCCATCAACAAATGAATGGATACAGAAGATGTGGCATATATATACAATGGAATATTACTCAGCTATAAAAAGGGATGAGATGGAGCTATATGTAATGAGGTGGATAGAACTACAATCTGTCATACAGAATGAAGTAAGTCAGAAAGAGAAGGACAAATATTGTATGCTAACTCACATATACGGAATCTAAAAATGGTACTGATGAACTCAGTGACAAGAACAAAGAAGCAGATACAGAGAATGGACTGGAGAACTCGAGGTATGGGAGGGGGCGGGGGGTGAAGGGGAAGCTGAGACTAAGCGAGAGAGTAGCACAGACATATATATACTACCAACTGTAAAATAGTCAGTGGGAAGTTGTTGTATAACAAAGGGAGTCCAACTTGAGGATGGAAGATGCCTTAGAGGACTGGGGCAGGGAGGGTGGGGGGGACTCGACGGGGGGGGGGGCGTCAAGGAAGGGAGGGAATATGGGGATATGTGTATAAAAACAGTTGATTGAACCTGGTGTACCCCCAAAAAAATAAAATAAAATAATAAAAAAAACAAAAAACAAAAAAACAAAACTTAAAGCAGGTAAGCTGAGATCCAAACCTGAGTTTGGTATACTACCACTGATATTATATTAAAGATATAGAATGAAAAGTATTATAGGTGGTGTGTACCTAAGTGTCTATATGTCATATGCTGTCTTAGGCATTGAAGATACAAAGGTGAATCTAGAAGCCTTTGAATTGGTGTGCTTGCTTTCACTCTTACCTTCTACATTTTATTTTTCCCTAAAGTAGCCAGGATAATCTCTAAAACTTCAATCAGGCAATGTCATTCCCTTGATCAGAACCACTCAATAGCTTTCTGTCTTGCTCAGAATAAATCCAGAAGTCTTTATATACCATGTGCCATGGCCCCTGGCTACTTGTGTAACCATCTCTGACTGTATCTTGTAACTTAATGCTCATTCCTCTCCAGATGTCTTGTCTTTGCTGTTTTTGTTTTTTTTTGCAAAAGGCAGACATATTCCTACCTTAGAGCTTTGCCTTAGATCACTCCCTGGAATGACCTGCCACAAGATAATTTGGATAGCTCATTCCTTTACCTCATTCACGTCTCTCCTTAATATTGCCATATCAGAGAGGCCTTCCTCACTGTCCCATCTAAAATAATACCCTTTCTCACTACTCAGTCTTGTTTTTCTTCAATAAACATCTCTATCAATTATTATAAACATATGCAAATCCATCTAAAATGGCCTCCATCACTCTCTGCCCCCTTACCTGTTTTTTATTTATAGTACATATCACTACTTCTAGACAGCATATTTGCTTACTCTGTTTCCTCCCACTAGATTGAAAACATTGTAAGGACAGGGACATAAGTTTGTTCATTGCTGTATCCCTACATTCTAGAAGAATACATAGCCACACAGTAGGGACTAAGTATAAGCCTGTATGTTAATTTGTTTGTTTGCAGTGTTGGAAAGGGTATGGAGATGGGAGACTGCTTACGTCTAATAACAGCTGCGATATTGTGTGTTTGGGATGCTTAATCAGAGTAAGATGGAGTAATGGTTATTCTCAGCACCTGATATATGCCAAAAGAATTCAGAAGCAAAAGTGCTAGAGCTTGGATTTGATTCCTTTCTCCTATAACAATAACAACTTTTCCTTTAATTTCTCAACCTTTGTTTATTTAAAACCTATTTTGTCTTTAGCATTGTATTAGGCATTGGCAAATACATAAGCGTATGTATGAACTAGTTTTGTTGCTAGAAACAGGAAGATAAGTAGTAAGCTATATAGTAGTGCCCCTACATTCCATAGAAGTGTAGAGGTGGAGAATATCTTTGTAGACTGGTGTATAAGGCTTTATAAAAATTGATCCTTGAGTTGGACCTTGAAATAATGGTGGGGTGGGTAGAAAGAATGGTTTGGGGATAACTGGCTGTGATAGTAAAGATACAGAAATAAATGTGCACTTTGTAAGGAACCACTAGAGAACATCTTGCCTGGGGCAGAGAGTGGATGTTTAGGTTTTGTGAGAAATAAGACTTGTTGGATGGGGAAAAGTAAGGCCTTGGAAACTCCAGTGCATTTGAACTTAGATTTGATGCAGTACAAATTAGGAAGGTTTTGAAGATAGGAAGTGAAATGACTGAAACAGTGTTTTAGGAAGCATAGGCAGAAAGAGTATATATTAGATTTAGGAGAAGAGATCAGAGTTAGCAAGAGGAGAAAGGACGGGACTTGCCGACAGGACAGAAATAGAGGATAATGTGCAGAGATCCCTTCAGGAGACTCATGAGACCTGGGAGACTGGAAGAATGGGGGTGCTCTGCTATTGACAAGAATGGCAAAGAATGGGGGGTATGGGAGAACAAGGAGGATATGGGACACTTTGTACAGGATCTTTCCTGGTTTGTTAATAACAGAGCAAGAAAACAGGATTTCTTCCTGAAGTTGTATAATTCTTTTCAACAAATTTGTTGAGAATGCAAGGAACTGGGTTATTGGAAATGTGATCTGATTTTCTACAACAGGGGCTGGCAAACTATGGCCTGTGGACCAAATCCACCCAGCTACTTGTTTTTTGTAAATAAAAGTTTTACCGGAACAGTCATGCCCATTTGTTTATTGTTTATGACTTGTTTTGCTTTGCAGTGGCAGAGCTGGATAGTTGTAAGGAAGACCATCTGGCCTGCAAAGTTGAAAATATTTTCTGTATGGCTCTTTACAAAAAATATTTGCTGACCTTTGCTATGCAAGATTCAGATTTCCTGTGTATTACAACCATTAAATATCATTTAGTCTAACTTTCCATGTTTTACCAGTGGTAAGACTGAGGCCAAGAGTTAATGTTTCCGAAGCCCTTCCTTCATTAAGCTAATTATTAAGTCCAAGCCCAGGCTAGAACGCTGCCCTCCTGGCTCCCCGGCCAGCTTTTTTTACACTGTACAACTTATTTCTAGTTGGTAAACACTGATGAATTATGTTCTAATAGGAAACATTTTTTGCGGTATTTCATTCCAGTCATATTTATCCCCTTATGTATAGGTGCAACTTAAAATATTTTTATAATGATTGGGATTAATTTGTTAAGTATGTCAATGTGAAAACATTTGGCACACATCATAAAATTATTTTAAAAGGAACACTGTTACCATTATAATTAGCCTCTTATCCAGTGATGCTTTCTTTTGCAAGTGAGAGTAGAATTAAAGAAATCTTTAAAATTTGCTTTGGAAAAGGACCAGTGAATCATTAGATGTTCATTAATTGGAGTTTAAAATCAGCATATGTTCTAAGGCGGCAAAGTTATACACACATTTGCCATCTACTTCAGCTGAGTTCAGGAGAAGAGCCAGATTAACTTGAGCAACAGCTGGGAATAAAAGTACTTATATATTGGCACCTGTGGGTATCACAGTAATGGGTGTGTGTAATGGGAAACCTCTGCTGGGGAAGATTTAGCCAGACACCTACAATTAAGATTAATTGATGGGGTCAGCTTGAAAGCCAGAATTCAGAACCCAAAATTTAGAACTCCATGGAATCCTCAAGTTCTAGGTTGTAAATACCTTATTTAGAATTGGATGAGATGACACTGTTATTTTACATATGAAAGGATTTTTTAAAAAATATTTATTTATATATTTATTCATTTAATTGGCTGTGCTGGATGTTAGCTGTGGCACACAGGGTCTTCATTGCTGCATGCAGAATCTTTGTTGCAGCATGTGGGATCTCCAGTTGCGGCATGCAGGATCTAGTTCCCTGACCAGGGATCTAACCCGGCCCCCATGCATTGGGAGCATGGAGTCTTTAACCACTGGACCACTAGGGAAGTCCCCTACATATGAAAGGATTTTAATGAAAGTTACAGACTTGGCCATGGCCTAGTGTCCCAAGTGAATATTTCCTGTATGTATATTTTTTATTACTGAAAGAGGAAATCTTTGCAAAGGCCAAGTTTTCCACATATAGTATAGAGGATGATGATGTTTTTAAACATGAAGCACTTCTGTTATTATGAAGAGCAAGAAATCTGTCTTCAGGGTTCTCAGCACAGATAAGGTAGGGATTCATTTCAGTCTTGACCCCTGAATGAACTGCATCTTCAGTGTCTAACGTGGTTATGAGGCTTATTTCTTCTCTTGTTGAGGAAAGGAAAAGACAAACAAGACCCGATTTACTCACCAATCTAACACTGTTGGGAATTGACACAGTCACTAGGTATATAAATGATAAACAGAGCAAATGCGTTTAAACAGGACCCATTGGGAATTCAGTTTGGGAGTAGAAGAAACAGTAAACAAAAGCATAGAAATTCCAAGTTTAGCTTAAACAAGAAGATTAAAATGGATCCCGAACAAGAAATAATAGAGTGTATAATGAAAATTAAAGTCTGGATAATTTTACATTATGTATGTTTGTGGTCATATGGTGAGTGAGATGTACATTCAGAAAATACACTAAAGGTAGAAAGGCTGTATGAAGAAGTGGAAGATTTGCCTGTTTAAATATTATATCTCCTAAAGCAGAGTTCTTTTAAATAGCTTTGAAGAGACATCTTCCTAGAACTTATGTACTTGGATCTTGCCTCTACTGTTACTTTCATGGGTTTTGTGTGGGTAGTTTGGTTGATATTCAGTTATACTGGAGGGGTCATCATGGAGAGTTAGTCAGACTCAGCCATTTGCAAGAATTCAGTAGGACAATTGAGGCTTCTCTCAGATACTCAGTCATAAGATTTAATTAAAAACATCAGTGATCATTTATTTCTTTAAGAAACAAGTGACCACTTGATAGGATAGTGTTGGCCTGTGGTATTGCTGCAGTTTAAAAGAAACCTGGTTTTTAGAAGCACAGCCTTTTTTCCAGGTGAAGTCTGTGAACCTTACAGGGATGATTCTCCCAAAGTAGACCCAGGGTTATGTGAAATGGAGGCTTGCTAACTGTAACTTCTCTATTTCTCCTACTCAGGGATGCAAGTGAGAGAAATCTTATTAGATGGATAACTTTAAATCCACTTTGATTCCTTTTTGGAAAAAAAACATTTACCAGCTTGTGTTTTAAAATCTATTATTAGGAACAGATTATTTTCATTATACCCCAGAACTAATCAGGAAAATACTAGATTGAAAACCATTGTTCTAGAGAAAGATAAATATTAAAATGTTCCGGTAATGGCACTGGCCAGGATACTTGTTTACCTTTGTAGCCTAAGCGTGAAGATCGCTTAAGAAGACAAATAAGCCATCTCTACCTACCTTCTCTTATGTCAGTTGGCTACCTGTTGTACCATTGGTGTTTAATTCGCTGATTATTATGAAAGCCTTCTAATTGGATCTGTTCTTGTCCCCAAAATCATTTTCTACAATAGCTGAGGTGGTCTTTTTTCTTTTTTAAATAAAATTAGAAATTTTATTTTGAGAGAATATAATATTAGATTCACATGTTATTGTAAGAAATAATATAGGCATGCCTTCCAGTCATTTAATATATATTCATTGGAGACTGTGCTAGGCACTGGGAATAAGAGATGAACAAGACACAAGGGAAAGCAACAGCAGATAGTATTCACACAATGTGAGACTTGGGGAAAGGTCTATACTGGGAATTGAGTTCCAAGGTATCAGCATTTGAAACCAGAGAGTGGAGGGCATTAACGTTTTTAGAACTCCGAAAATTAACTAAAAGCTTACCACAATCCTAGGAAGTTTTATTCAAGAAAAATGCATGAATCTCAGAAGAGTGAGCTCGGTAGCATTTTAACTTGCCCTGCTTCTCATTTCCCTCTCCCTGGCTTCACAGTAACCTTGAAAACCAGCAGCCTAGCAGCCACCTGAGGAAGCAGAATGGTTTTGGAACTCTGCAAAAGCCCATCCCCACAGAATTGTCACCGTTTGACCTATTTGGCAACTTTCTGAAAAGCTGTATTCTCAGGATTTGTCTTTATTTGACTTAGAACTCCCTCTGCCAAAGGTTCTGTCCCAGGGCATTTATCAAAAATAATCATTGGTAGTTGTTTAACATGACAGTTGTCTGAGGAGGAATTACCAGTTGGGCTCACAAAAGACTGACCAAAAAATTAAAAACAAAAACTGGGATATAAGACGTCCATAAAGGACTTTGAAAACCTCTGATATATTCCTAGTACTCTGGAAGGTAGCACAAATGTATAGTGCTGTATGTCTGCCAAGAAATGACCTGAGAAGGCTCTAATCCCTCACCTATTGTTTACCTTGAGGCTCCACACAAGTAGGAAATGAAAGGCAAGGCAGAGCTGTAAACTGCCTACTGAAATATTAGAAGGGTCCCCAACCCCTCCCCTCCCCAGCCCCCAGAGCTGAGAGACTTACTTGTTCAAGGCATTGAAGCAGCATATTCAACATCTTGAATTAAGCTAACCAGGCAGAGACTGTAGTGGCCACACATGACAAAGAATACAGGCTTTACAGAACTATTCCAAGGAAGTCACTAAAACGAATGGTAACAATAATAAACCCCAAAGAGGTGGAAGATTCTGATTTCCAGAGTTGCCACAATGTACTATTTAAAATATCCACTTATCATTATAAAGAAAAACAGTAGTCCATATACAGGGAAAAAAGCAGCCAGCAGAAACTTAGGATGCCCAGGTATTAGACTTGCTAGAAAAGGACTTTAAATCAGTTATTGCAGATACACTCAATTCTTGTCATTCATGGTAGTTGTGTTCTATATAGTTTCCACAAACACTAAATTAGCTTATGCTGAAACTATTGCTCCTAGGAGAAATACAAGGTTAGGTTCCTGCAAGCCTCTGGTCACGTAATATTTGTCAACTGTCCAATACATAACCTTGTTTTGTGTGTGCTTCTGTTTAAAGATACCTTATTTAATTTATATTATTGATTCGTTAACATTGAACTCATAGTCAGCAGCAGTGTAACTCATGCCTGAATGAAGCTTATTTAATACATGTATTTTCTCCATAAGGCACATCATAGCCTCTTGCACTTAGGAAATTAGACAGCACTTCAGCACTGCAACTAGGAGCTATTCTTAACAGTGAAATCACCAATGAAAAATACGAAAACGTTAAAAAGTGGCATTAAATTGAACATGAAAAAGATGCTTGTTACAGTATGAGAACTGAAACAAAAAGGCAGAGTAGCACCTTGTTTGACCTTAGCTGGAAACATGCTCAGCAGAGGACTCAAACTTTTTGCCATTATGTGCATGTTCATGAATGACTGTGATAGCACTGTGTGAGTATTGACTTTTGGGGTTAAAAATAAATTTTAGCAAGTAGGTTAATTTATAAGTACAGAATCTGCAAATAATGAAGATAAACTGTATATTCAGAGAACTAAAGCAACTAAAGAAAAGCATGAGAAAAATATTTCAAGACATAAACAATAGCAGTAAAGAAATAGAAAAAAAAACCAAATAGAGATTGTGGAGTAGAAAAGTACAATAATTGAAATTAATTCACTAAAGAGGCTCAGTGTCAGACTTGAATTAGCAGAAAAAAGAATTAGCAAACCTTTAAAGAAGTCAATTGAGATTATTAAATTTGAGGAACAAAAGAGCCCCAAAATACATGAGTTGGCAGAGTTGAAGGGGGAAACAGACAATTCAAGTCTAATAGTTGGAGACTTAAATACCCCACTTTCAATAGTGGATAAACCAACTAGACAAGGAAATGGAAGGCTTGAGCAATACTGTAAACCACCGAGACCTAGCAGACATCTATAGAATACTCTATCCAAGAGCAGCAGAATATACGTTCTTCTCAAATGCACATGGAACATTCTCCAAGGTTGACATATGTTAGGCCATAAAACATACCTTGGTAAATTGAAAAGGATTGAAATCATCCAGAGTATGTTCTTTGGCCACAGTGGGATGAAATTAGAAATCAGTAGCAGAAGGAAATTTGGGAAATTCACAAATACATAAAGATTAAACAACACCTCAAAATAAGTGATTGATCAAAGAAGAAAGCCACAGGAAATTAGAAAGCACATTGGGGGACTTCCCTGGTGGGGCAGTGGTTAAGAATCCACCTGCTAGTGCAGGGGACATGGGTTCAATCCCTGGTCTGGGAAGATCTCGCATGCCTAAGAACATCTAAGCCCGTGTACCACAAGTACTGAAGCTGCGCTCCAGAGCCCGAGAGCCACAACTACTGAAGGTTGCATGCCTAGAGTGTGTGCTCCACAAGAAGAGAAGCCACCGCAATGAGAAGCCCGCACACTGCAACAAAGAGTAGCCCCCACTTGCTGCAACTAGAGAAAGCCTGTGCACAGCAGTGAAGACCCAATGCAGCCCTCCCAAAAAAAATTAATTAAAAAAAAAAACACACCACATTGGGATGAATGATGAAAACACAACATACTGAAATTTATGGGATGCAACTAAAACAGCACTTACGGGACATTTATGGTTGTAAAATGTCAATCTTAAAAAAAGAAGAAAGATCTTGGGAGTACCCTGGTGGCCTAGTGGTTAAGATTCTGGGCTTTTACTGCTGTGGCCCAGGTTCAATCCCTGGTCGTGGAAATGAGATCCTACAAGGCTCATGGTGTGGCCGGAAAAAAACCAAAAAACTCAAATTAATAACTTAACCATCTGCCATAAAAGACTAGAAAGAATAGCAAACTAAACCCAAAGCAAGCAGAAGGAAGGAGATAATAATGATCCAAGTGTAAATAAATGAAATAGAGAACACAAAATCAGTAGTGAGAAGTACAGTAATAAAAGTTGGTTTTGTTTTTAAAGATCAACAAGATTGATAGACTTTTAGTTAGACTGAATATGAAAAAATACTCAAATTACTAAAATCAGGAATGAAAGAGAGGAAATTACTATTGATATTACAGGAATAAAAAGGATTATAAGAGCATACTGTGGACAACTATATGCCAAAAGTTAGATTTACTAAGATGAAATGGACAAATCTTAGAATGAAATAAACTACTAAAATTAACTCACAAAGAAATAGAAAAACAATATACCTGTGACTAGTAAAGAGATTGAGTAAGTAATATAAAACTTCCCATAAAGAAAAGCCCACACCCACATGGCTTCACTGTCAATTGTACAAAACATATACAGAAGAATTTACACTAGTCCTTCACAAAGTCTTCCAGAAAATGAAAGAGGAGGAAATGCTTCCAGACTCATGCAGTGAGGCCATTATTATTCTGATAACCAAAACCAGACTAAGACATCAAAAGAAAGGTACAGACCAATATCTGTAATGAATATGGATGCAAAAATCCTCAACAGGGACTTCCTGAGTGGTGCAGTGGTTAAGAATCTGCCTGCCAGTTGAGGCTCAAGATGGCAGAGTAGGAGGTCGTGCGCTCACTCCTTCTTGCAAGAGCACCGGAATTACAACTAACTGCTGAACAATCATTGAAGAAAGACACTGGAACTCACCAAAAAAGACACCCCACATACAGAGAAAGGAGAAGCCACAGTGAGACAGTAGGAGGGGTGTAATCGTATTAAAATCAAATCCCATAAATGCTGGGTGGGTGACTCACAAACTGGAGAACAGTTATATTGCAGAAATTCACCCACTAAAGTGAGGGTTCTGAGCCCCTCATGTCAGGCTTCCCAACCTGGGAGTCCAGCAACAGGAGGAGGAATCCCCAGAGAATCAGACTTTGAAAGCCAGCAGGATTTGATTGCAGGACCTCCACAGGACTGGGGGAAACAGAGACTCCACTCTTGGAGGGCACACAAAAAAGTGTGCTCACCAGGACCCAGGGGGAAGGAGCAGTGACCCCACAGGAGACTGAACCAGATCTACCTGCTGGTGTTGGGGGGTTGCCTGTGGAGGTGGGGGGGTGGCTGTGGCTCATCGAGGAAACAGGGGCACTGGCAGCAGAGGTTCTGGGAAGTGCTCATTGGTGTGAGCCCTCCCAGAGTCCACCATTAGCCCCACCAAAGAGCCAGTAAGCTCCAGTGCTGGGTAGCCTCAGATCAAAAGACCAGCAGGGTGGGAACACAACCCCATCTATTAGCAGACAAGCAGATTAAAGTCTTACTGAGCTCCGCCCACCCAGCCCTACCCACCATCAGTCCCTCCCATCAGCAAGCACCCATGAGCGTCCTAGATAGCTTCCTCCACAAGAGGGCAGACAACGGTATCAAGCACTATCAGCAGTATTTCCTCTTGTGGAACTGAAAACCACGGCCACAGAAAGATAGAGAAAATGAAAAAGCAGAGGACTTTGTACCAGATGAAGGGACAGGATAAAACCCCAGGAAAACAACTAAATGAAGAGGAGATAAGCACCCTTCCAGAAAAAGAATTCAGAATAATGATGGTGAAGATGATGCAGGACTTTGAAAAAAGACTGGATGCAAAGATCAAAAAGTTTACCAAAGACCTAGAAGAATTAAAGAGCAAACAAACAGAGATATGCAACACAATAACTGAAATGAAAAACACACTAGAAGGAACCAGTAGCAGATTAACTGAGGCAGAAGGGCAAATAAGTGATCTGGAAGACAGAATGGTGATCATCACTGATGCAGAAAAGAATAAAGAAAAAAGAATGAAAGAGACCTAAGAGACCACTGGGACAATGTTAAACTCACCAACATTCGCATTATAGGGGTCCCAGAAGGAGACGAGAGAGAGAAAGGACCTGAGAAAATATTGGAAGAGATTATAGTTGAAAACTTCCCTAACATGGGAAAGGAAATAGCTACCCAAGTACAGGAAGCACAGACGGTCCCAGGCAGGATAAATCCAAGGAGAAACACGCCAAGACATATATTAGTCAAGCTGACAAAAATTAAAGACAGAGAAATGTTATTAAAAGCAACAAGGGAAAAACAACAAATAACATACAAGGGAACTCCCATAAGGTTAACAGCTGATTTCTCAGCAGAAACTCTGCAAGCCAGAAGGGAGTGGCACGATATATTTCAAGTGATGAAAGGGAAGAAGCTACAACCAAGAATATTCTACCCAGCAAGGATCTCATTCAGATTCGACAGAGAAATCAAAAACTTTACAGACAAGCAACAGCTAAGAGAATTCAGCACCACCAAACCAGCCCTACAACAAATGCTAAAGGAACTTCTCTAAGCGGGAAACATAAGAGAAGAAAAGGACCTACAGAAACAACAACAAAACAATTAAGAAAATGGTAATAGGAACATACATATCGACAATTACCTTGAATGTAAATGGACTAAATGCACCAACCAGAAGACACAGACTGGCTGAATGGATACAAAAACAAGACCCATATATATGCTGTCTATGAGAGACCCACTTCAGACCTAGGGACACATACAGACGGAAAGTGAGGGGATGGAAAAAGATATTCCATGCAAATGGAAATCAAGAGAAAGCTGAAGTAGCAGTAGTCATATCAGATAAAATAGACTTTAAAATAAAAAATGTTGCAAGAGACAAGAAAGGACACTACATAAAGATCAAGGGATCAATCCAAGAAGAAGAGATAACAATGATAAATATATATGCACCCAATATAGGAGCACCTCAATACATAAGGCAAATGCTAACAACTATGAAAGAGGAAGTGCAAGGCAGAAATAGAGACCCGGATGTGGTGAACAAGCACATGGACACCAAGTGGGGAAAGCAGGGAGGTTTGGGGGGGGGGGATGAATTGAGAGATTGGGGTACCAAATTATATGCTCTAAATACATGCTGTTTATTGTCTCTTAACTGTATCTCAATAAAAGTTCTTAAAAAAAAAAAAAATACTCCACCTGCCAATGCAGGGGACACGGGTTCAATCCCTACTCCAGGAAGATCCCACATGCCAAGGATCAACTAAGCTCTTGTGCCACAACTATTGAGCCTGCACTCTGAAGCCCAAGAGCCACAGCTGTTGAGCCTCTGTGCCGCAACTACTGAAGCCCACTCACCTAGAGCCCATGCTCCACAAGAGAAGCCACCGCAATGAGAAGACTGCGCACCACAATGAAGAGTAGTCCCCACTCACTGCAACTACAGAAAGCTCGTATGCAGCATCGAAGACCCAACACAGCCAATAAATGGATAAATTTATTTTAAAAAATAATAAAAATGCATAAAATACAAAGTAAAACATCAATAAAGACAAAGGTAGTTCTTTAAAAAAAAAAAAGTCCTCAACAAAACCCAACAAAACAAATCCAGCAGTATAGAAAAAGGAGTACTGTCTGCCCTCTGTATCCATGGGTTCTGTCTCCAACTGTAGATTGAAAATATTCACGGGAATATTTTCCTGAGAGTTCCAAAAAGGGAAACTTGAGTTTGTCCCCTCTGACAACTATTTATACCAGCATTTACATTGTATTAGGTATTATAAGTATTCTAGAGGTAATTTAAAATATACAGAAAGATGTGTGTAGATTATATGTAAATACTGTATGCCGTAGAATAAAAGACAAAAGCTGTGTTTGTCATGAGAGACAGAAAAAGCATTTAGCAAAATCCTACACTCTTTCGTGTTAAAAACACTCAACAAACTAGGAATAAGCAGGAAATTTCCTCGCCCTGATAAAGAGCATTTGTGAAAACCCATGGCTGACATTATACTTTATGATGAAGGATTGAGTGGTTTTCCCCTAATATCAGGGACAAAACAAGAATGTCTGCTTTTGACACTTCTATTCAGTATTGTAGTGGAAATTTAAGCCAGAGCAATTAGGCAGGAAAATAGCTAAAAGGCATCTAGGTTGGAAAGGAAGGTGTGTAAGTATTTCTAATCGCATATATCATGATATTGTATATAAACGATCCTAATAAGATCAGTGTACAAAAATCATTTTTATTTGTATACTTCTAACAGTGAACAATATGAAAATGTAATTAAGGAAACAATTCCATGTATAATAGCATCAAGAAGAATAAAATATTTAGGAATAAATTTTTAAAAAGTGATACAAGACTTGTTTGTATACTGAAGACTTTAAAACATTGTTGAAAGAAACTCTAAGTAAATGGGACAACATTCCATGTTCACGGACCAGAAGACAATATTGTTAAGATGACAGTACTCCCCAAATTGATCCTCAGATTAATGCTATCTCTGTCAAAATTCTACCTTCCTCTCTTGCAGAAATTGACAAGGTGATCCTAAAATTCATGTGGAAATTCAAGCAACCCTGGATAGCGAAAACAATCTTGTAAAAGAACAAAGTTGGAGGACTGACACTTCTTTATTTCAAAGCTCACTAAAAATTTTTAGTAACCAAGACGGTGTTTTCCTGACAGAAGGGTAGGCAAAAAGATCAATGGACTAAAATTGAAAGTCCAGAAATAGGACTTCTTTAGTGGCCCAGTGGTTAAGACTCTGTGCTTCCAATGCAGGGGGCGTGGGTTTGATCCCTGGTTGGGGAAGTTCGCATGCTGTGGGGTGCAGCCAAAAAAAAAAGAGAGTCTAGAAATAAGCCCTCACACTTACGGCCAGTTTATTTTCTACATAGATGCCAAGATAATTCAGTGGGGGAAGAATAGTCTTTTCAGTAGTTGGTTCTTTAAGAAGTAGATATCTGCTTGCAGCAGAATGAAGTTTCACCCTTAATACCACAGGTAGAAATTAACTCCAAATGAATCATAGACTTAAATGTAATTGCTAAAACTGTAACATGTTAGAAGAAAATATGGGAATAAATCCTTAAGACCCTGGATTAGGCAGTTGTTTCTTATATCTGACACCAAAAACACAGGTGACAAAAGGAAAAGTAAATAGGACTTCATCCAACTTTGTGTGTCAAAGTCAAGAAAGTGAAAAATTGATCCACAGAATGGGAGAAAATATTTTAAACTGTATATATATATATTATACATGTATATTAAAATTTAAATCAGTAATAAAAAGACAAATACTTTAAATGATCAATGGTCTTATTTTATCATTAGATTTTTTTTTTTTTTGGAGCAGTTTTAGGTTTACAGAAAAAAAAATTTTTTTTAATTTATTTTATTTATGGCTGCATTAGGTCTTCATTGCTGCATGTGGGCTTTCTCTAGTTGTGGCGAGACCAGGGGCTACTCTTCATTGCAGTGCTCGGGCTTCTCACTGCGGTGGCTTCTCTCTGCAGTGGCTTCTCTTATTGTGGATCACAGACTGTAGGCGTGCAGGCTTCAGTAGTTGCGGCACATGGGCTTAGTAGCTCCATGGCATGTGGAATCTTCCTGGACCAGGGCTCAAACCCGTGTCCCCTGCATTGGCAGGTGGATTCTTAACCACTGCGCCACCAGGGAAGTCCTAGGTTTACAGAAAAATTGAGTGAAAAGTACCAACTTCCCATATGTACCCCCTCACCCTCAGAGTCACCTATTGACGTCTTGCCATTGGTGTGTTAGATTTGTTACAGTAGGTGAGCCAATACATTATTATTTACTAAAATCTGTAGTTTACACTAGGCTTCGCTGTTGGTGTTGTACATTCTATGGCTTTTGACAAACGTATGACATATATCTACCATCACAGTATCATATGGAATAGTGTCACTGCCCTAAAGATTTCCTGTACTCCGCCTATTCATCCCTCACTCTCTCCTCTCATGCCCCTGGCAACCACTGATCTTTTTACTGCTTCCATAGTTTTACCTTTTCTGGAATATCACGTAGTTGGAATCATACAGTATGTAGTCCTTTCAGATTGGCTTCTTTCACTTAACTATGCATTTAAGGTTCTTCCATGTTTTTGTCTCTTTCTTTTTCCCAAGTTACTATCAAACTCGTATTGCCCTTATTTAATTTTTTTTTAAACCAACTGAAGTCCATGGTTAGAGTTCAATCTTTGCGCTGTGCATTCTGTTCTCTGAAATTCTCAGGAGTCTGATCCTGCTGTTGTAGTGTGTGCTGACATTTTCTGGAGTGGCTTGTTTATTTGTGCTTTTTATAGGTTGGGATCGTGAGCCTCAGTTTTGGTGGGATGAGTGGGAGTAGGGAATACTTTATGTCTGAGAATTCTCATAGGCCTTAGTTAACATATATCTCTATAAATCATTTTTATGTTTGCTTCTGCCAGGTGATTCAAAGATATTACCAGCCAGAATCTTCTTTTTGTTTTATTTTGTTTTTCTCAGTTTGGGTTTTTTAGACAACAGACTGGTATTATATCAGACTCAAAGTTTGAATGAGGACAGACTATAAAATCTCAATTTTTTTGATCCCACAAGAACCCAGGTTGAGATAGACAAACACATTTTCTGATTATATCCCTGCTCCCCCCCCCCCCCACTTTTTTTTTATAGTCTACACTTTCTCTGAGTTTTTAAGCTCTTCAGGGGTTCCAACTTTATGCCAGAGGGCTCAATGCCAATTTCCTGTCCTCAGGTTCAAGCTTTATGGTCTCCTAACCATGACTTGTAAACTCCAAGCCTCTTAGTGAAATTATCAACAACTCAGCAAGTTAAGGCAGTTGTCTGTTTGCACTTAAACTTCTTCCTTGAGTTTTCAGCTATGTATTTATGAGACATATTTGTTATGTTTTATCCAGGATTTCTAAGTGCTTTGCCACAGGAGAATTTTCAAACATTATTTTTGTCAAGTCCAACTCTTGTTTTTATTCCTTATTCAGCATCAGGGCTGGCAGGAAAGTATATAACCATTATGTATAAAATCCATAGGGTAAGGTGGTGTGTTTTCATCTTTGACACCTGAGTTTCCAGGGTTAGCCTTTATCCTAAAATTTTTTATTCTGGTAAATACAAATGTTTCTGATAGTTCTTATGCATGGTTTATATTTTTATATCATTAAGTTTATCAGACTTTTGTTATGAGGTAGATCTTGATGAGGAAAGACCTGAGGGGACTGGTGAGGGTTTGGAAGAGGCTTAAGGTGAGAGCATGGTATGGAATGAATGAGCCTGAATAGTCTTTCATATGCTTCTAAGTTCTTGGCTGGTTCTGCTCAGTGTCCATTCCATTTCAATTCAGTAAATGTTTATTGACTACCCTTAGACATAAAACAATCACCATGTTCCTTGCCTTCAAAGAGCACACAGTAATAAGGTATTGTCAGTTCTACTGTTAAAAGCATCTCAGTATAGCATGGTGGCTAAGAGTATGGACTCTGGAGCCAGACCATCTGGGGTAGATCCGGGGATGTTTATGTAAATTTGTAGAAGTACCTGACATAATAGTAATGCTATGTGAGATTTTAAAATATTATCATCATTATTATTACTTTTTCATTGCCCTTTTTTCTTTTTGCTTCACATCTCCTTATTGCTCTCTCTGCCTCGACAGTCAGCTGACCCTCTCCTGTTTATCTTGTGGACTGATAAAAACTTCCTTAAGTCACAACAGAATATTAGGGTAAAAGAACAAATATACAGTCAACACAACCCAACCTTTTTCTTTTTTTTTAAATTTATTTATTTATTGGCTGCATTTGGTCTTTGTTGCTGTGCCCAGGCTTTCTCTAGTTGGGGCGAGCGGGGCTACTTTTCCTTGCAATGTGTGGGCTTCTCATTGTGGTGGCTTTTCTTGTGGTGGAGCATGGGTTCTAGGCTCACAGACTTTAGTAGTTGTGGCACATGGTCTCCGTAGTTGTGGTTCGCGGGCTCTAGAGCTCAGGCTCAGTAGTTGTGGCACACAGGCTTAGTTGCTCCAAAGCATGTGGGAGGGATCTTCCCGGACCAGGGATCGAACCTGTGTCCTCTGCATTGGCCAGTGGATTCTTAACCACTGCGTCGCCAGGGAAGTCCCGAACCTTTCTTTAAAATAGGTACGTATTTGGAGTAATGTATTGAACCCATGCTATGCAGTTAGTGTGTATAAGACAAAATACTGGAATAAAACTCACTGTATTGTCAACATTGGTTATTATGAGTTGTAAGACCTAATTTTTATTCCCTGTATTTTTCACGTTTTCTGTTGTAAACATTTTTATAATCAGGAGAAATCTAGTAAATAGAAGTTAACCAAACTAAAAACTATATTAATTTCAAGTCATCCTTTTCAGATATATATCCAAAAGAAACAATAACAAGCAAAATCCTCTGATTCCCCGTAAAACCTAAAGGATAAATTCCATGTCCTCGAGTCTCCGGTATCATTAGCCTATATGGTACCTTTATGGAAATCATCAAAAAGTACCATGCTCCACTATGCCCCACTTAACATGATTGCCTTTCAGAGGTCTCCCTTCTTCTGAAAGGAAGAGCCTCATGCCAAAACTTAGGCCTTGGCAAGCAGACTGTGTTTCAACCTCTACTTACCTCCTTAGGTAATTACCTTTGTGTAATGTGAAACTGCACAACTCTATGACATGGCCTTATTCGGAATATCTTCTAGTGTGCAATTTAGCTCTATCCTAAGTCTTTAACCTTGTTTAATTCAACCTTTCATTCACTGAGTGCCAGCTAAGTGTAAATATCACTCTTTACAGTTACATTAGATAATCCCCACCCCCATATGCTGTGATTACTGTCACATTTATTAGTTTGCTCATTCTGGCATCTTTTGGGGGGTCATCTCCACCCTTATCCATTTAGACCCTAGTATCCCCTGAAGAGCTATTTTCCTTGAAGCCTTCTTTGCTTATTCCAGTCCACGTTATTCTTCTTGTCTTCAGTCTGTCCCACTTATTAATCCTGCCATTTTATGGCCACTGAGCTATCTGTCTTGTAGTTATCTTTCATTTCAACAAGTATTTATTGATATTCCTCCATGCACCTGGCACTGTTATAGGCACTGAAGATACAGTGGTGAGTGAAACAAATATTTGCCCTCATGAAACATGTATTCTAGTGGATAGGTAGTAAATAAAAGATTTAATTATTTGATGCATGTGTTATACTTATCTTAATAGCTATAAAATGTACATCCCAGGGATAGGAATCATATTTAAGAACAAAAAAATTATTTCAGTACCAATTGAGGAACAAGGTATTTCCTAGATACTCACTGAAATTTCCAAAATCTTGTCAGTGACCTTCATTTTAATTTACTTTAGCTGAAAAGTATTTTGTGGCATATATTTGGTTTTTAGTATGGTCTTAAGCTATTTATTGCAACACCTGGGGACAAGTAGTATAACCATATTGTATTATTAGTGTGGTGTTAAAAGTATGTCATTTTAACTTACCTGGATTTTTCTATTTATTTCCTTTTTTAAAAAAGTGTACCTTTTCCCCCTACATTCAAGAAAATACAGGTATTTGGGGCAAAATACTGAGGTTATCTTCAACTAAAAAAATGTTAACTGAGTGCTTATTTCTCATACAGTGATCCTGAAACAGGCACTAAGCGGGGGATAAAAGTATGAAATAAGGGCATGGTATTGGCTTTCATGGGATTTAGAATCTGTAAGGGGGGACAGATAACAGACTGAAGAATCTCTGGCTTCAATTACTTTATTTGTAAAAACAATCATTTTTTTTTAAATAACTTAAAGTGGAAAATAATTCTAGAGGGCGTTCCATTGTTAATAGCCTAGATAAGTGTGTGTGAGGCAAATGACTTCTTAATCAGAAGGTTAGAATAGTCCTACTATTAAATGGTCCCACCATAAAATAGTCCTACTTTCTCAATAGAAACCTTAATGGAAGCAAAACTAACAAGTTAATGGATAATAAAAACATGTGTAAGTTTATGTGCTTAGGTGTTAATGGACCTTGTGTCAGAAACTTCATTATCAGGCATATAGTTGTATTCTAAAATGTAAGGTAAACAATATTAAACAACTAAAGAATGCTAGTATTTCAAGTTTACCAAAAAAATGTATAATGTATGGAGAAAGTTGGGGGTAGTTGAGAAGTTGCTAGAGATTAGTCCAGTGCAAGGGCATGGTTACCAGAATTCCCTGTGGTAGACTCCAAAGGCACTGAGATACTAGAAGAACAAAAGTGCTTCTACTCCTAGGAACTCCTTAGATTTGATGTTCCAACAGTACTGCTCTGTACTCTTAGCTCTATTGAAATGTTTCTATTCCTTCAGTACCATGCTCACTTTTACCTTTTAGGCCCTTGCACGTGTTTTTCTTCCTGTCTGGAACAGTTTTCTTATTTCTCTCTACTCTTTCCCATGGCTTATTCCTGTAATTCTCATATTAGTTGTGACTTTATCCAGAAAGTTGTTTTCAGCATCTCCCCACCTCCCCCCAGTCACCGGCCCACCAAAGTTTCGAGTGGATTTTTCTGACCACAGGTATTTGTAAAATACAGTGCACATCCCCAGTGTGGTATTTAACATACGTTGTAACCTTGCTTATTTATTACCCCTGATTGTGCGCTCCATGGTGGCGGAAATCAGGTTGGCTTGTATCCCCAGTATTTAGCACAGTACACAGGTACTTAGTAAGCAGCACTGCTTTGACTGACAGACACATACATTTTGACGTGGTTGTTTTCCTTCTTAGGGGATTTTGTGCACAGAGGGTTTTGGATATCATTTCTAAGACTGCTCTTTTTTATTTATTGACTGGTGTTCGGTCTTCATTGCTGCACATGGACTTTCTCTAGTTGTGGCGAGTGGAGGCTACTCTTCGTTGTGGTGCACGAGCTCTTCATTGCAGTGGCTTCTCTTGTTGCGAAGCACAGGCTCTAGGCATGTGGGCTTCAGTAGTTGCAGCACACGGGCTCAATAGTTGTAGCTCACAGGTTCTAGAGCACAGGCTCAATAGTTGTGGTGCAGGGGCTTCGTTGCTCCACAGCATGTGGAATCTTCCTGTAGCAGGGATTGAACCCGTGTTCCCTACATTGGCAGGCAGATTCTTAACCACTGTGCCACCTAGGAAGTCCTCTAAGACTGCTCTTGTCCTCAAGGGGTTCATAGTCTAGTTGGAGAGCCAAAGTAAAAGCACACAAAAAGGAAAGTAATAAATGATAAAGGCCAGTATGAGTCAGTAGTTCAGTAGTTGACTCAAAGTGGAATAAAAAATAGCCCAATTAAAAATGTTGATAACTTGCTGTGAATTCGGGGCAGGGCAAGAGATCATTGGATGCTAGAGTAATCTATGAGTGGAGACTTGATAATGTGAAAAGAGTTTCAGTTGGTTGTTGAAGGTTGAGAAGAATTGGCTAGGCAGGTGAGAGGAGGAGGGGCTGTTCAGGCCTATTATACACTATTAGTGTTCCTCTGTAGAGTGGAAATGGAAGTAATGAAATTATATATATGCCTTATAAACTACTAATTCAGTTTTTCTTATTATTTCCTCCTCCCCCATCATTTTAATGAATTTTTACTTGAAATGTATATTTCTAATTTATTTCACTTTTGTCCCTTTTTTTTAACACTTTGATTCAAAAGATGAAAGCCTGTGTATCTCTGAAATGTATCCTTTTAAAATTTAAGTGCTTCCCTTTAGGAATAAAATGACATGAGATTAGTTTTTCACTTTGTTTACCACAGTTGACTTGAGACAGGAAACAGTCTCTTCTTGGGCTCATTTTTTCTGAAGTAGAAATATTGCCTGCCTTGCCAGTCTTACAGATCTTATCATGTTGACAAAATGAGAAAATACAATAAAAGTTATTTGAAATGGATAAAAAGTATTCTAGCAATGTAAGTTGTATGTTATTTCCATTCTGATTTATATGTCTGCCATAGAGAGCTTCTCATGCTGTGTCTCAGCTTGGAAATGTTATATTGCTGCCAAAATTGAATTTTAGAATTCTTGGTTTTCAACAGGAGCTTTAACACAGTGTGGATGGTAGGTGCTGGTCGCTTTGGAACAGCGGTTTTTACTTGCTTTGAATTTCTCATTTTGGTCCTTCAATCAGTACAGTTTTAAGTGGCTATGTGGTGAGCATTTCGTCTCTGGATGTCCCTTCTGATTCATTCAGCTGTGGATGAGGACATGGTTGTTTAGGGCATCAGTAAAATTCCATCTTCATAATGTATGATTTTATTTTTTCCCTGAAACCTGAATTTAATTATGTTTAGGCTTTAACAACTTAACTTTCCCTCCCAGTACTTGTTAGATATAAATTTGTATCAGGAGTGATTTTGCATTTTAAAGTGCTTCCTTTTTGCCAGTCCCTTTTAAAACATACATTTTTTTTTAAACTTAACTCTAATAGGTACACATATCACATTTTTAAAAATTGAGGTATAATTGACATATGTTAGTTTGGATGTGCAGCCTGATTCAGTACTTGTATATATTGTGAAATGATCACCACAATAAATCTAGAGAACATGTTACCATACATAGTTACAAAAAATTTTTTTCTTGTGATGAGAACTTTTAAGATATATTCTCTTAGCAACTTTCAGATCTGCATTATGGTGTTATTAACTGTAGTCACCATTGCTATACTGAAACATATTAAAAATTCTATTTGTAATAACTATGAGGGAGGTTCTGTTATTCCCATTTTACAGATGAGGAAACTGAGGCACTAAGTTACTGAGAAGTTATGTAACCTATCACGGGTCACACAGAGCTATAGAGCTGGGAGGAGAATGTGTACAGTCAGGTTCTATAGTAATTGCTTTTAACAACTGCACTACACTACTTATTATGTCATTGCGTTGTCTTTGAAAAGATTAGGAAACACAGAAGTAAATAAGGTTCACTTTGTAAATGTGCACTTTTTACCCTGATTTAGCTTGATTCATTTATTCCATTTATCAGCATGTATTTTATTTACAGAGTGTCTTCTCTGTTCCAGACACTGTGGTACGTGCTGAGTTTTGAACAAAATGTATGTCATCCTGACTGCATGGATTTTACATTCTAGCAGAGAAGACATGCCAATAAGTTGTTCAACTAATGATTGAATTGCAGTTGTGGTAAATGCTACAAAGGAGAATTTGAGAGTAGAGTTTTTGCCAGGGATTCTAACATGTTCTTAGCAGTTAGGGAATGATTCAGTGAAAAAATGGCATTTGAGCTAAGCAGAGAAAGAAGCCTTTTTGTGCCTACCTGAGGGTATAACTAAAATTAGAGACTTAGAACCACCAGACTGGTTCTGCATAGCAGTCTGGAAGAGATGCGCTAAACTATATGTCTCCTTTGCCCTTATACACACACTTCATTTGTCCTGAAAGTATCATTGTTTTGTGTATTTGGTGCCTAGGGTAATTGGCATTTATAATGCCGACACAGTCATGGAATAGATTATGTTCTTCATATCCTGTTTATTAAGACAGGGAAATGATAAACAGTGAGAAAGGGTCTTTAGAAGTCTTAATCAACTGTTTTACCACTATACAAAAAGAGCCCCAGAAAATTCTACTGATTTGCCCAGGGGTTGGTTGTTTTTGTTTTTAAGATTCCTATAAATAGTATAAATGAAAAAGATGTGTTTCTAAAAGTTGTGTGAAAAACTCAGTTATACAAAATATTTTTTCCTTAATTATATGAAAAAATATGTTGATAGAGCATTTATATTTAAAACAGTTTCTCAGCTGGCCTCCTTTAGCCCTACTGGGAGTAAGGGTAAGCTTGGTATTTTTCTATTTGTAACTAGAGTGACTTAAATAAAATTAAAGAAACAAAAAACAGGAGGGAAAAAAAAGATGATGGTAGTTCAGGTGAAAATAACCTCAAGTTATGCATAATTTGATTCTTTTATATAGTAACAATATTCATGAGTGATTTTTTTAACTGTACAAAAATGTTTTATCTGTGTTGGGACTGCAGTGGAACTTCCTCATAGCATCTATTCTCTTCTCTGTTTAATAATTTCTTATATGAAGTTTTTATTCCAGAAGACTCCGCCATTAGTTAGTATAAGAAAATTATATTCCCCTAAGTCTTGCCTCATCAATTATCAAAGATAGAAAACGTTATAAAAAAGCTTCATGTTATATAACAAAGTTTACAGAAAAGTCACCATTTTCTTTTTGACTTAGTCATCTCATTTTTGATAGATTGCAAAGGTCGACTGCAAGGAAATACTAGACATCATATGTAATCTGGAATCCGAGGGTCAGGATAACACAGCATTTGTTCTTTGTACGACTTACCTTACCCAGCAGCTCCAAACTGCAAGTGTGTATTGTTCTTGGTAAGTATATTTAGTTTTTATTCCCTTTATTTGTTAGTACATAGTATATAGCATTTAGAGGGTATGTAAAGCATTGGTTTGTTTCAGACTTAAAAGTCTAAGCAGATTAAATGATGACATGAGAATTAAATCTTGCTTTCAAGCTAACCCATTTAATTAAAAATATTATTGCTTCAGTCTTTTCCAGGAGAGTCCAAAAATAGTAAAAAGTCTGAACTCTTCTTGATTGTTTCATGGAGAGTTGTCTGTTAACTTCAATATATATCTTCTTCTTTGAAGATAAAATTATGGCAATATGAACCACATTGGTGTTAGGTTGTTTTCCTTTTACATTTATTACATCTTCTGGTAGTCACTTTCCCCCTTGTATTTGGAAACTCACTAATTATCTAGGTTTCTAGGTCAAACTTGCACTAAAGAAGGAAACCCATTTGAATTGTAATCTTTTTTGCAGCTATAGTACTGTTTAGCAAAATCGCATTATTTGGTTTTACTTCAGTTTATATCTTATTTGCCTACAGAGTACTTAGTTGCTTAAAAGGAAGCAGTAAGTGTAACCCATGGCTCTTTCATTCTAATTCTATTGAAACTACTTAGAGCAGCAGGACAAACCTGGTACACAGGAAACCTCAAAAATGCAAGATTCTGTCAATAAGTATCAGTTTAAGTGGTATGGATAAGATTATAAGAGATTAGAGAAAGGTGCTCATTGTACAGCAGTGTTTAAGGAAGGTATCAGGGAGGAGGTAGTATTTGAGTTTTAATTCAAAGAATGGGTTGGGTTTGCATAATCGTGATTAGAGGAGCTTCTAAGGATGGCTTGAAGTTGGAAATAAGCATTTTGTTTATAGGAAAACCTGGTAAAGCCTTTCATATACTTCAGCCCTTATTGATCTCCCTCTGGAGCATCTGTGAGCGTTTGTAAAGTTTTATAGTTACTAACATTTTATGTTACTGTATTTTAATTTACTAATTTTTATAGAAATATTATTTGCATTCTGTAAATTCTCTCTTCCAATCCTCATAATAATCATTGTACAGATGAGGCAACGGAGGATCAAAGGGATCTGAGAAGTCTTACAGTTGCCCAAGGTCTCAGAGCTGAAGTGGTAGAGTAAAAAGCCCAGGGGTTTTGACTCCTAATACAGTGCTTTTCTTCTATACAGTTGTTTTCCTGCCACAAGGCCAGAATTCAAATTGCAGTCTTCTGCCATCAAGTCCTCTATGCCAGAGTTATACCTCCTATGGGAAAGGAGATAGTGGGATAGGGGCTTAAATATCACTGTGGGCATTTTGTTAGCTAACCGGAAAAAAAAAAAGTGATATAAGTAAAAAGAATTTTAGCAGAGCAGTAAGATTTTTGAACACTGTCAAGTAGAAGAATTTGTTTTTCATGCATTAGAGTTAGAGATTTAACCTCAGTAAAGCAGGTGTATTTGCTTGTGGAATAACCCCCATTTTTTCTTTTTACAGTTATTTTCTTTGCTTACAATGAAAAAATACATGCTAGTTATAGCTAGGTTTTTAGTGCAAAGAATACATTAAGTCACATATGGGATGTGTTACAGATTATAAAGTGTTTTTAAAACTATATACACATAGTTCTTTTAATATTCTTGATACAGCTTCCCTGTATTTAGTGAGTCTAGGATTAATGCTGTTCTCCTGCAGGAGGAAGGGATTAACAGGGATTTCCCTCTTATTGGCCTCCTGAGGAGCTATAATGAGTAAAGGGAAGGAAAGAAAATTTTAAATCACTTCACACTTTTTTAAAAGTAAGCTTCTTCCAAGCAATTCAGAGGGAAGTAGAATATAAAATTTTAGAATTTTAAAACATTTTTTTCACCCTTCTGTTGTTTTCAAAGTCTTTGGGGTTGGGGGGCGGGGTGGAGGCACTGGTAGTGGGATATTGGCGTTAGAATAGCTATAACATAAAAAGAGTGAATTTTACTAAGGAAAATGAATCCCAGGAATTCTGTTCAAATAGGTTAGATTCTTTTGTTGTGCTAGAGATGTCCTGTGTTGAAGATAGTAGGCTATATGGGAATATTTGTCTAGAAAAGAAAAAAGAATTATTAATTGGTATTTTATTGATGACAGTAAAGTTGGAATATGATTATAAAAGCAGTCACTTATTTTTAAATACATATACTAGAATTTATTTATTGTGTCATTCTAGAATTTGGTCAATCTTGAAGATATTTGAAAGATAAACTATGTACCTATCACCCAAAACAGTTTTTTATTTTATAAATTTCCTTCAGAGACATTTACAAAATAAAGTCTTATTACTTTATAGCAATTACTGTATTACTGATCTTAAAAGGTATATTACTTAGCTTATTCATTAAGCTTGGCCCCAAAAGATTTTTGGCTGTTTGCAAAAATCAAAGAAGTGCTGGAGGAATGACTTCCCTATATATGTCTGGCGATGGTAACATAGAGTAGCCATGCAAGTGAGAAAGATAACCATTTTGAATGGAACAGTTGTATATAACAGATGTGTAATTACAGCTGCTTCTTTAAAAATAAAATCATACAGTTGAACCTTAAACCTCCACACTAAGCTTTCAGTGAGTATTTGATAGGTTGACCTTTGGTTTCTGTAACACCTCTGAGCTTAAATCTTGTATGTTGCATATTTGTGTTTCTTCAGATGTGATTGCGGGTCTGTTCTCTCCAACTAGACTGTGACATACCAGGGTCGTCAGGTATATTGTCTAATTTACAGTTCAGTCCCCAGCACCTGGTGAAGACCAGATGCAGATATCCACTCGTGTTTTATTTAACTGAATTTTTTAGAGGAAAAAAAGAGGTCATGAGAATCAACTATATTTGCAGGAGCCCTCTTTAAGTGGGTGGTTATTCTTTAATTCCACAAAATTTTCTTTGCCTCATTTCTAAAGTGCCTAAATTCTGGATCACAGTGTGACATCGTGGGCCTCCTGCTTTGCAGAAACACAGTGCAGTTTAAAGTTCTTGCTTGGTAGCTAGTTGTCTGCTAAATGTGTTTCCTACTATTAATAGAACTAAATTTCCTTTCCCATTTTTATAAATCTGTATATAATTGTTGTCTTGAGGTAGGCAGTGGGCTAATTTGAGGGTGCAGTAAATCATCTGAACATTGGAAGCATCCATATAGTAGAATCATTTTCAGTATATTCTTTAATGCTTGTCCATTATTTTAAAAATCACATCATTGTAGTGTTTGAAGGAGTATTGTCCTAGTGCGTGTATGATCCCCGAGGCTGTAAGTTGCTGTTGGTGGTTTCATTGTTCCAGTGTGCAGATTTGAATGGATGATTAAAGTGACATCTTGGCATTCTCACTAGTAATCTGCTGGTTGTCATGGTTTCAGGCATGTTTGTATGTTTAGGTGGGTAATAGCTTTTTTTGTTTGTTTTGTTTGGTTTTTTTTTTTGGTAATAGTTTTAGGTCATTGAATTGTAACTGTGGAAATATGTGTATAAATATAAAATACATGATAGAAATGCTCTTTTTTGATCATGGTTATTTGGAGTTGATAACTAGAGTTTGAAATACTTAATTTGGAATAAGTCAAGCCCTGGATACGCTGATTTTTTTTTAAATTATTTTGAGAGACTTTAATTCTCAACCTGCCTTTTATCGTTTTATCAGATTTGCCTAACTTTAAACTTATAGCTAGTTGATGAATTTTAGATAGTAGATATTCTTTACCCTTTTATCTTCATAATCAGGTTTTACTAGTTTTGATAATTTTGTTCTTTTCAAATAGCTCAGATTTCACATACGTTATTTTGGTAGGTACTCCTTTTTATCTCTGGGCATATGTAATTCTCCATTTCCTTTGTTATGTGGAATTTTGCATTATTCTCCAAAGTTTTAAGAGTAAGATGCGTACATCTGAATGAAGCAATCTAAGTTTAAAAAGGAACAGTCATCCCAACTACTTGCCTGCCTGATACCTATTTTCAAAGCCAACCTATCTCAGTTTTTACTTTTTCTAGTTAGGAAAGCAATGCTAGTCACCAAACACAAATATTTAAAGGCATTTTAAGTTAATTTTACTTGCTATAGCTCAAATTTTTCATCATTAAATATTATAAGCTTTAATCATATATCTTTTGAAACTTATATTCACTTCAATCTTTGAAGCAAGTTTTATATCTATGTAAGAATTTTACCATATGGGAATCCCAGTTACCTCCTTAAAAGTATAAGAAAATAAGTTCTGTTAACTGTGTTTTAAATCTATTATAAAAAGAGGTGTATTCATTTCTTAAGCTTTGGATTTGTACCCAGTTTCCTGGGATAGTCTGTATTAACAGCAATAATAAGATATTAGTGTTCTAAAACTGGCTCGTGAAAATAATATTTTTTAATGGAAATCATTTAACAAATACACAGTGTCCTTTGAGGTTGTACAGAAAAGAGTCACATTTTTTAAAGCGATGACATTCTCTTCTGTTTTGCTAAGGAACTTTCCTTACGTTTACATTTTATATTCACATTAGCATTTCTATCCTGGGCATTTTTGAGTTTCTAGTGGTTTTCCTTGAGAGTTTTCTCTTAACCCATTCAGCACTTTTATTTAACTTATTCTTTTCAAACTTTTCTTTGTTTTCATAATAATATTTGTGGGATTCTTGTATTTTAGCCATTTCCAAGAGTGCCATTTTAATAATTTTATTAGTAATATTTAAACATTCGAAGACACAAGCCTAAGTAGCATTATGACACTTTAGAGATGGAAAGGGTCCATGAGATTAATGTGGAGAAGTACTATACCATTAGAATATTTCATAGTGGTATGCACTTTGTTGGCAGCAGGGTAATGACTGATAAGCCCTGCCCGCTTGGATAGGGCTTATTAATTCAGTCAGTATAATTACCAGTGTAAGGTGTAAAACCTTTTGAAACAAGATGGGATCTAAATAAGTCTTTGAAAATGTCAGCATAAAGGAAGTAGTCTTTTGTTGTTTTACTTTTGCCCAGGTACAAAGAATAAAGAAGTGGGGGAATTTTCAAGGAGGATTCTTAACAATTTTATCAGTTTGAGAGGAAGCAATAGGGAATGTAGACAGTTTTTCTTCTAGTTGTTGTTTACTGTCAACTTATTTTCAAAAACCAAAAAATTGGGGTAGCAAATACTAGTTGCTTTAAGTGTTTTACCATAATCTTTCTTTTTATAGGGAATTGACTCTCTTTTGGAGTAAACTGCAAAGAAGAATTGATCCTTCTGTGGACACTTTTTTGGAGCGCTGTCGTCAGTTTGGTGTCATAGCTAAAACACAGCAGCATTTATTTTGCCTGATTAGAGTTATACAAACTGAAGTGAGTAATTTATGCTTTTTATGCTGATTGTTGTGGAGGGAAAAATGAGTGGGGCATTTTCAGGCAACTCCTTTTAAATAATGGAAAATGAGGAATAATGGGGTTTAATAAGATTATGGAATTGGACATAACTAGCTGTTTCTGCAGACTTACTTCCTAGGAATCTACAATTTTTCTTCATGGAAAATAGTGATTGACGTGACAGACCACTGAAGGAAGGAAAGATTATGTTTCTTGGTTGTCACCTCAACCACCCTGTATCTGCTTTTCCTAGAACAGTGTTCTGTATTTTATATAGGCATATTTCTTTTGCAAATTAACATGATAATTATAAATAAAGTATATCCTTCAGTATAGAGTGATAGATTCTCTGGGTTTTGGAGTAATAGAACAGTTCCAGAATTGACTATACATAAACTGTAAACTTCCATGCCAAATTAGGAAACAAGTTAGGGGTTTTTTTGGTTTTTTTGGGGGGGGGGTTGTTTGCTGTTTTTGGTTTTTTTTAAAGAATATTTTCTAAAATGAAATGAAGTGCCTTGTTTTTTGAGTTCAGCCCCAGAAATGTATGCTAAGACTGGCAGCCTGGAGATTTGGGATGATTCTTATGCTATATGCTCTGTTTCTGTTTTGTTTTTAATATCTACTTATGACTGAGATCCTTATATACCCATATCTATAATGGTTTATGGGTATGTTTTATGGCTTACTTCTTTGACAACATCCAAGAATTTTTTATACTAAAGTCAAGGCACAGTTCTATCTTTGATACTTCCTATCTCCTTTGATGTAACCTTCCATAGCCTATACTTTATTTAAAATACGTGTATCTGGTCTTCTTTAGTGAAGATAGGAGAAGGTAAAAGTTATCAGAAGCAAATTCACTGTCAGATAAGCTAGGTGATAATTATTTCCAATCACTGCAAATGAAGTTGTGTCTCCTATCTCAGAAAGAATATGTTCAAGTAATTACAGAACTTGCCTTGTTTAAAAAAATTAGTGGTACAACTGGCCTTTAAAAAGTTGTGGGTGTTTTTGTTTTGTTTTGTTTTAATCTTTAAGGGAAGTATGAGTTTTCTGTTGCTGCAAAACAGATTACCACAACTTAGCACTTCAGTCAGCACCCACTTATTAGCTCACAGTTTCATAGGGCAGAAGTCCAGCACAGTGTGGCATGGTTCACTGCTCAGTATCACAAGGCTGAAATTGAGTTGTTGGCCAGGCTGAGTTTTTATCTGGAGGCTCTGTGGAAAATCCACTTCTAAGCTCATTTTTATTGTTGACAGAATTTAGTTCCTTTCAGTTGCAGGGCTGAAGTCCTCATTTTTTCTTGCTGGCTGTCAGCCACAGTCTGTTTTCAACTCCTAGAAGCCACCCTCATTCCATGCCTTCTTTTCAATCCAGCAAAGGCACTGCAGGAATTTTTCATATCTGACCTTTTCCACCTCTGACTTCCAGAACTAGATTTAAAGGGCTTGAGTGATTAGGTCAGCTCTAGGTGATCTACTTAAGATCAGTGGATTTGGGGCTTTAGTTACATCTGCAAAGTCCCTTTTGCCATGTAATATAACATAACCATAGGAATGATATCATATTTATAGGTTCTGCTTATACTTAAAGTGAGGAGATTATACAAAAGTGAAGGTTAGCGGGGGTCATCTTAGATTTCTGTTTACCTCAAGGAACCACAGAAAATAAGAAGGCTTCTAGAGGATTAGGGAAGGTGGGTTTCTGACACAGACCAGGGAATTTGCTGTCCATTTGTATAACCAGGACCCATTTCTTTTTCATCCCAGTCTAGGACGTTTTCCACTGTAATCCATATTTATAATATTTGTCCTGAAGGGCAGAAAAGATATGGACTGGTAGGTGGAAGGGGAGTGAATGTGGAATTCCTTTCTAATTGAGAGACTCACCTCTAACTTTTTAAAAGAGAGGAGATCTAACCTAATCATTTGGGATCTAGTTCTACTGTGAATGGTAGTGGTATAAAGAAGATGGAAGTTTCGCCCTCTCTTATACAGGTAGATAACCCAGGAAGACAGGCCAGGGTTGCTCTCATAGCTCCACGTATCAGAAACCCAGGTTCTTTTTATCTGCTGTTAATACTTAGCTTCCATCTCATGTTCTAAGACCTAGCTATTCCAGTCCCAGCTATAATGTCTGCATTCCAGATAGCAAGAAGTGGGGTGGAGAGTAAACTACACTATGACGCACTTTTTCCCTCACTCCTTCCAGCATGTGCGTGCGCGCACACACACACACTCACTCACTCACTCACTCACTTACTCACATCTAGCTGCAGGGAGGGAGCTAGGAGATATATTGATTACTCCAGGTGACTTTGTAACCAGATAAAACCAGATGTTATGTTTTGTTAAACTTTGGTTCTGTGACTTCAGGAAGTCATAGTGGAAGGGATGACTTTAGAGAATCCAGGGTCTCTCTCAAGACTTTAAAAATAGTATGAAAGAAAAATGGATGTAGACCTGTTTATATTTGAAGTGAAAGGCATAAGAAGAGGGATAATCTTGAAGCCAGTTTATTTGGCCATAGGGCACTTTTTGGTGGAACATACAAGTAGTACTGCTTTGCAAAACATGACCTTGGCTAGTTTAATACCTTCTCTTTAGTAATAAAGAAGCTGAAAATTAGAGATGTGTGACTTGTAAGGATCTAGACCATGGGTATCTTGACAAGTGGCATAGTGTGATTTAAGGTTATCATTTGCAAGTCAGAACACAGAGAACTTGGAGAAAGTCTGTTAAGTTTTAAAATCATTCATAGGTTCTCAACAAGTTACTTAACCTGTTTTGGAAGACTGTGAGATAAACAGCAAAGAATGTCTGTTTTTTCTTAAACAGCCTAATCTAGTTGAGATGGTATAATTTGTGAAATCACTAAGAACACTTTTCCAAAAAAAATTAATAACTATACCATTATACATTCTGAACAGATATACCAAGAAGTTACTTATTAAAGGAGTGTTGAATAAATTAGAATTAAGATATGGAATGTGGAGCTGAATTTTGAAGAAACTGATAGATATGAATAATTTGATAGGTTTTAAAACCAGGAAGCTGAAGAAGTGGCTTGGCTGGCATATTGCATCAAGAGCACATGGGATATAGCCAAGTCAATTCAGCTTTGGAGTCAGTATAGAGTGTAAAGTGGTTAAGACTCAGGTGCTGGGAAAAGATGCTTAAAGTTTGAATTCTTGCTTCTCTGCTCATTAGCTGGTGACATTGGGCAACTAACTTTCTGAGCCTTGGTTTCTTCATCTATAAAATGAGAATAATGTTTGCAAAAAGTTTATTTAGAATAGTGCCTAGGATGTAGTAAGGATTCTGTAAATTGAGGGCAATTATTTCTTTGTGTTTTCAGCATTTAGAATGGTGCCCAACACAGAATAATTGCTTAGCAAATTGACGTTTGAACAGTGGAGTTTATCTTCAAATATTTTATATGGGGTTCTATTGAATATTTACTGTGTGCCAACATTGTAGTAATCACTTTATGTTACTTTATTTCATTTTTATAACAACAATAGGAGGAAAATCTAATACTGCCACTATAATTAACATTTTACAGATGAGGAAGCTGAGGCTTAGAGGAGTTAAGAACTTGTCACTGTAGTGACTCAAAATTCTGTGCTCTTAAGTACTGTATTTTAAGCCACTCTGCCATAAGGTCCTGCTTTTCTCTGTTCCTATTATTTTCACGTATCCTTTCAGTCTCTCACATGAAAGAATCATCGTAAACACACTTGCCTTTTATCAAATACGACCATATCTTTTTCATGATTTTTGACTGATTACTGAGAACCTGTCACTATAGAGAAATTTTCTATTGTTTTTCCCTGGGAAACTGAGATTCAGTACACCTGTGACTGTAGAATACCAGTTCTTTTAGGAGGAAATGTACAGAATCATTTATTTTAGCCTTGAGGTTTTGATGACACCTAACCGTTCATGACATAGGAGTTTTTTAAATTGAATTCAATTTTAGACTCACTTTTATACATATGTTTCCTCTTACACCCATTTAAGCCCTATCCTTCCTACCCAGCTTGAGATAATTCTTTTTTTTTGATTCCTTCAGTGACCTTATTTATCCTGAATGCCTTTGAATTTATGTGCCGTTATTATGTATACATTTGGCACATAGATAAATTCCTTGAGGGTTAGGGACGGCTTGTAACATGCAGTGCCTTATAAAGTTGGATATTCTTTACATGTACATTGTTGTTGTTCATGGTTGTAACATCTAATCCAGTCCTTTGCATGTTGAAACAAGGAATATCTAAATGTAACTTGCAGGAGGAAAGATTTAAGATAAAATTTAAGAACTTTAAAAGTTTTAAGAAGAAAGTTGTGTGTATTTGTGTGTGTGTGTCTTATCGGTGAAAGTTAATGTTTACAAACTGGGGAAAAAAAAACTTTTCTTCCCTGTTTTTCTGAACAGGCACAAGATGCTGGTCTCGGGGTGTCGATTTTACTCTGTGTCCGAGCTCTTCAACTCAGATCAAGTGAGGATGAAGAAATGAAGGCATCAGTTTGTAAAACAATTGCTTGTCTTTTACCAGAAGATTTAGAAGTTAGACGAGCCTGTCAGCTTACAGAATTCTTAATTGAACCCAGTTTGGATGGATTTAATATGTTGGAAGAACTGTATTCCCAACCAGATCAAAAATTTGATGAAGAAAATGCACCAGTTCCGAATTCTCTCCGATGTGAGCTTTTACTAGCTTTAAAAGCCCACTGGCCTTTTGATCCTGAGTTTTGGGACTGGAAAACTTTAAAACGGCACTGCCACCAACTTCTCGGACAGGAAGCCTCAGATTCTGATGACGATCTGAGTGGCTATGAAATGTCTATAAATGACACGGATGTTTTAGAGTCATTTCTCAGCGACTATGAGGAAAGTAAAGAAGATAAACAATATAGAAGAAGAGATTTGACAGATCAGCATAAGGAGAAAAGAGACAAAAAACCCATTGGTTCTTCTGAAAGATACCAGAGGTGGCTTCAGTATAAATTTTTCTGTTTGCTGTGTAAGCGAGAATGTATAGAGGCCAGGATTCTTCATCATTCTAAGATGCATATGGAAGATGGAGTTTACACTTGTCCGGTTTGTATTAAAAAATTCAAGAGAAAAGAGATATTTGTTCCTCATGTGATGGAACATGTTAAAATGCCACCAAGCAGAAGGGACCGCTCTAGAAAGAAATTACTGTTGAAAGGCTCTCAAAAGGGAATTTGTCCCAAGAGCCCCTCTGCAACCCTGGAGCAAGGTCAGTCTTTGAATGAACAAGCCAAAGGAGAGTCACATGAATATGTCACATTCAGCAAATTAGAAGATTGCCACCTGCAAGACAGAGATTTGTACCCATGTCCTGGCACAGACTGTTCCCGTGTGTTTAAGCAGTTTAAATACTTAAGTGTGCATCTTAAAGCTGAACACCAAAATAATGATGAAAATGCCAAGCACTACTTAGATATGAAGAATAGAAGAGAGAAGTGTACCTATTGTCGACGACATTTCATGTCTGCTTTTCACCTGCGAGAGCATGAACAAGTGCATTGTGGTCCTCAGCCTTATATGTGTGTATCTATAGATTGCTATGCCAGGTTTGGATCAGTGAATGAACTGCTTAACCATAAACAAAAACATGATGACCTGCGTTATAAATGTGAATTAAATGGCTGTAATATTGTTTTCAGTGACTTGGGACAGCTTTACCACCATGAAGCACAACACTTTAGGGATGCATCTTACACATGCAACTTCGTTGGCTGTAAAAAGTTTTATTATTCCAAAATTGAATACCAAAATCACCTCTCAGTGCATAATGTTGAAAGCTCAAATGGAGATGTGAAGAAATCAGTGAAACTTGAGCCTGCAGCAGGTGAAAAGCAAGATTGTATTGATCAGCCCCCTCTACTTGACCAAACCGAGAAATCACATTTACCAGAGGATCTTCTTTTCTGTGCTGGATCAGCTAGTTCTCAAATAGAAACTGCAGAAAATTTGAAAGAAAACAGTGACAGTAATTCTAGTGATCAGTTAAGTCATAGCTCTTCAGCTTCCATGAATGAAGAGTTAATTGACACACTGGATCACTCTGAAACCATGCAGGATATATTATTATCTCACGAGAAAGTCTTTGTGCCCTCCGGTTTAAAAGAAAAATGTTCCAATATGGCAGTTTGTTTTGATGGGACTAAGTTTACCTGTGGTTTTGATGGCTGTGGTTCCACGTACAAAAACGCAAGAGGCATGCAGAAGCATCTAAGGAAGGTCCATCCATACCATTTCAAACCCAAAAAGATAAAGACGAAAGATCTTTTTCCCTGTTTGGCTAATGAACATAATCCAACAACTGAAAAGTTTGATGCAGAACCTAAACCTAGCTCAGATACAAACAGTGACTCCCCAGATGAAGGTCTAGATCACAATATTCATACTAAGTGTAAACGAGAACATCAGGGTTATTCCTCAGAAGCCTCCATTTGTGCTTCTAAAAGGCCATGTACGGAGGATACCATGTTGGAACTTCTGTTACGCTTGAAGCATTTAAGCTTGAAAAACTCAATAACACATGGATCTTTCTCAGGGTCATTGCAGGGGTACCCATCCAGTGGTGCTAAGTCTCTTCAAGCCGTTTCACCTACCATCTCAGACCTTAATTTTCAGAATCAAGATGAAAATATGCCAAGTCAGTACCTGGCACAGTTGGCAGCCAAGCCTTTTTTCTGTGAGCTTCAAGGATGCAAATATGAATTTGTGACCAGAGAGGCTTTGTTAATGCATTATCTTAAAAAGCATAATTATTCAAAAGAAAAGGTCCTTCAGTTAACCATGTTTCAACATCGGTATTCCCCATTCCAGTGTCATATCTGCCAAAGGTCATTTACAAGAAAAACACACCTTCGGATTCATTATAAAAATAAACATCAAATTGGCAGTGACAGAGTAACTCAGAAACTGTTAGACAATGAAAAATGTGATCATGAAGGCCCATGCTCAGTAGACAGGTTGAAAGGTGATTGTTCTGCAGAACTTGGAGGTGACCCCAACAGTAACTCTGAGAAGCCACACTGTCACTCTAAGAAGGATGAATGCAGTTCAGAAACAGATCTGGAATCATCCTGCGAAGAAACAGAAAGTAAAACATCTGATATTTCATCACCAATAGGTGGCCACAGAGAAGAAGGAGAAGGAAGGGAGGGGAGAGGTAGCAGGAGAACTGTTGCTAAAGGAAATCTCTGCTATATTTTGAATAAATACCACAAACCATTCCATTGTATCCATAAAACTTGCAACTCCTCATTCACCAATTTAAAAGGCTTGATTCGCCATTACAGGACTGTACATCAGTACAACAAAGAACAGTTATGTTTAGAGAAAGACAAAGCGAGAACCAAAAGGGAACTTGTCAAATGTAAAAAGATATTTGCTTGCAAATATAAGGAATGTAACAAACGTTTCCTGTGTTCCAAAGCCCTTGCTAAGCACTGTAGTGACTCTCATAACCTAGATCACATTGAAGAGCCGAAAATGCTTTCTGAAGCTGAGTCAGCGGCCAGGTTTTCCTGTAACCAGCCTCAGTGCCCTGCTGTTTTTTATACATTCAGCAAGTTGAAGCACCACTTGATGGAACAGCATAATATTGAAGGAGAAATACATTCAGATTATGAAATTCATTGTGATCTTAATGGCTGTGGCCAGATTTTCACCCATCGCAGTAATTATTCTCAACATGTATATTATCGGCATAAGGACTATTATGATGATCTGTTTAGAAGCCAGAAAGTGGCAAATGAAAGGTTACTAAGGAGTGAAAAGGTGTGTCAAACTCACACTCAGGGGCATGAACATCAGACTACCAGGAGATCGTTTAACGCTAAGGCTAAGAAATGTGGTTTAATCAAAGAAAAGAAAGCTCCGATTAGTTTTAAAACAAGAGCTGAAGCCCTCCATATGTGTGTGGAGCATTCTGAGCACACGCAGTACCCCTGCATGATTCAAGGATGCTTATCTGTGGTGAAGTTGGAGAGCAGCATAGTGAGGCATTACAAACGTACCCATCAGATGAGCAGTGCCTATTTAGAGCAACAGATGGAAAATCTTGTTGTTTGTGTGAAGTACGGTACCAAAATTAAGGAGGAGCCCCCTTCTGAAGCGGAGCCCTGTATAAAGAAAGAAGAAGATAGAAGGTGTGAATCAGAGCTTACAAAGCACAGCCATTCCCCAGGTGACAGTAGCATACCTGTCCAGACCACCG
The DNA here is from genome assembly GCF_030028045.1 of Hippopotamus amphibius kiboko. Classification (NCBI taxonomy): domain Eukaryota; kingdom Metazoa; phylum Chordata; class Mammalia; order Artiodactyla; family Hippopotamidae; genus Hippopotamus; species Hippopotamus amphibius. The sequence continues at coordinate 32,212,173 of NC_080186.1, forward strand.
ATTCCCTTCATCCAGGTGAAAGGGATGGAGGTCAGAAGGGATGTACAGAAAGCAGTCCAGCTTTTGATGCAGATACTCTGCTCTACAGAGGAACTCTGAAATGTAACCATAGTTCAGAAACCACTTCTTTGGAACAATGTAATATAGTTCAGCCTCCTCCTTGTAAAATAGAAAATTCCATACCTAATCCTGATGGGACTGAAAGTGGGACTTATTTCACAAGTTTCCAGCTGCCTTTACCAAGGATCAAAGACTCAGAAACCGGGCGGCAAAGTTCAGGGCAAGAAAACACTGTAAAAAATGCAACCCATGTCCCAAAAGAGAATTTTAGGAAGCATGCACAGTCCAGGTCATTTGATTTGAAGACTTATAAACCTATGGGATTTGAATCTTCATTTCTGAAATTTATTCAGGAAAGTGAAGAGAAAGAAGATGATTTTGATGATTGGGAGCCTTCAGAGCACTTAACATTAAGTAATTCTTCACAACCCAGTAATGACTTAACAGGGAGTGTTATGGCAAATAATATGATGAATGACAATGACCCTGAAGTTGACATACCTCATTCTTCCAGTGACTCTGCAATTCATGAGAACCTGACTGCAATCCCACCTTTAATAGTAGCTGAGACGACAACAGTTCCTCCCTTGGAAAACCTGAGGGTTGTATTGGACAAAGCATTAACAGACTGTGGAGAACTTGCCTTAAAACAGCTTCATTATCTTCGGCCAGTGGTTGTCCTTGAAAGATCTAAGTTTTCCACACCAATTTTAGACTTGTTTCCAACAAAAAAGACAGATGAACTTTGTGTAGGAAGTTCCTAAATAGCAATTTTGTTTTAGAACAGACTGGCTCCAACACTGCAACATGGGGACAATTGCCAACTCGAACAAAGGCTGAGAACCAGCCACACTGTTGTTTAGGGTAGAATAGGCTGTGTATTTACATGAATGTATAATATCTATGTCAGCAGTATTGGCTGAGTCCATTAGCTCTCCAGTTGGTTTATTGATTGGGTTTTTTTTCTTTTTGTTTGTTTATTAAAAAAAATGGAACTGTATTCTTGTTTGGTGCTAATTAATACATCAAAATATATTGGGGCTTCCTTTTTCAAATTAAGTGTGCATGATTGTATATGGAACAAATACTAAGATCCCAGGGTGGGAGGGCTAGGGAAAGGGATATGGAGTTCTTACTTGACTTGAATGTGCACCTGAGGGTGCTTTGTGTAATATATTGTACACTACAGCATCTTATATTTTTTGAGTTGAGTTTCAATAAATTACAATTTTTCACCCATTTTTTGTTTATTCATAATGAGTTTTCATGCCACACATAAATTGGAATTGCACTTATATTTTCTGGAATGTGCACTTATATTTTACCCCAGAAGCTTCCTTTTGAATGACTGTTGTCTTAGTTTTGTGGAAAGAAAATTCTGAGATAGAGTAAGTTAGCTCTGGGAGCCAAGATAGCTCCCAGAAGAGGATGTCCAGGAGTTGTCTAGGTAGAAAGGAGAGGGTATGCCAAGCATAACGTGAAGGGCACAGCAAACTCAGGGATGTAAAGTCATGTTTCCAGGCAACTACAAATAACTTGATAGGCTGGCAGTAAAAGGGGAGCACTGGAGCGAATGAGATTATTGTAGAGGTAGATAGGCAGGAACCAAACCATGAACACTAAGGACTTTGGACTTGAGTCTGTCGGCAGCTGAGAGTCTTTGAAGAACTTTAAACAAAACATTAATATTAATAATTTATAGGGACTTCCTAGGTGGCACAGTGGTAAAGAATCTGCCTGCCAATGCAGGGGACGTGGGTTCGAGCCCTGCCCTGGGAAGATTCCACATGCCACAGAGCAGCTAAGCCTGTGCGCCACAACTATTGAGCCTGTGCTCTAGAGCCCGTGAGTCACAGCTGCTGAGCCCATGTGCCGCAACTATTGAAGCCCACGTGCCTAGGGCCCATGCTCCACAACAAGAGAAGCCACTACAGTGAGGAGCCTGCGCACCACAATGAAGAGTAGCCCCCGCCCGCAATAACTGGAGAAGTCCTGTGTGCAGCAATGAGGACCCAACGCAGCAAATAGATAAATAAAATAAATAAAAATAAATTTATAAAAAGAAATCTGTAGATCACTTGAAATGAGTGTGATTTGAGGGGCTGAAAATGGAAACGGTAGATATTAAGATTGTTGAGGTAATAGAGGCAAACTTGGTGAGACATACAACAGCAACAGAGGGACGAGTAGATGAAATTGAAAAATTCAAGATTATTGGGCGTTGGAGGGTGAAGAAGATGTTCTGAGGAAAACTTAAGATTCAGTAGTGATGCAACCAATTGAGGTGGGACTACAAAAGGGAAAAATGGATTTGGGGAAGAGGATGGAAAGCCAAGGTGAGTTTGGTCTTTGGATGTGTTAAGTTTCAGCAGATTGGGACATCCATGTCTGATGACAAGGAAAGCAATGTATTCTTATAAATACAGCAGCTTTACACTCTGTTCTTGTAGTTTTCAGCTGCTTTCATTAGCTAGCAATGAAATGACTCGGATACTCCTAACATCCCTTTCTTATGCCTCTGGTTAAGATTTTAAGATCTTTTCTCTGACCCTTAAACCTTGTTTTGTCAGCTCTTAAGGAATCTCATTCTGCCACCTCCTCACCCTGAGAGTCTAAAGCACTCCCCAAGCCCAAGTCATTTCTTGGATCAGCTCCTAGTAGGTAACAGGATTCTCAAACAAGATTCTGTTGAAAGAAAAAGTGGCAGAAACAGTGGAACATCTTAGTTTGAGGTCACTACTGACTCTTTTGGGATATCGAGCTAATTTCTTCTGTGGGCTTCAGTTTCCTCATTTATGAAGTGAGGAGGTGTAGGTGATCATTTTGAAAGATCCTTATCTGTGATCTGAGCATGAGAAATAACCAGTGGCCTCATTTTAAAAATTCCTCACACTAGAGGTTTTTAGACCAGACCAAGAGAAAGCTGCTAATTTAAGACTCAACTATATCCAGCCCCCAAAAAATTTAAAGTAAAAAAATAAAGGGTCCCTGGCAGTCCAGTGCTTAGGGCTCCGGGCTCCCAATGCAGGGGGGCATGGATTCGACCCCTGGTCGGGGAAGTAAGATCCTGCATGCCGCGAGATGCAGCCAAAAGAAAAAAAACTATCCATTCGACCACCCCTAACTCCTCACTCTGGAAGGACCGAGTGAGCCCATTTGCAGTGGAACCAAACCCTAATTTTCAGAACCCAATTGAAAATCTGCTCTAAGATCATTTTCCAGTTGCAGCGGCTTGCTTCATATTTGATCTTTTTTTTTTTTAAGGAGGGACATGGATTTCACTTTATTTTATTGATTGACCGATTGATTGGCTGTGTTGGGTCTTCATTGCTGCATGTGGGCTTTCTCTAGTTGTGGCGAGTGGGGGCTACTCTTTGCTGCAGTGCGAGGGTTTCTCATTGCAATAGCTTCTCTTGAAGAGCATGGGCTCTAGACTTGAGGGCTTCAGTAGTTGTGGCACTCAGGCTCAATAGTTGTGGCTCGTGGGCATTAGAGTGCAGGCCCAGTAGCTGTGGCGCACAAGCTTAGCTGCTCCACAGTATGTGGCATCTTCCTGGACTAGGGATCGAACCCGTGTCCCCTGCATTGGGAGGTGGATTCTTAACCACTGTGCCACCAGGCAAGTCCCTGTTTGATCTTTATTGAAGGCAGTGTTTTGTTAAAACCAGCATGTGTGATTATATGATAATACAGGTCAGAGGGTTATTTTTGAAGCATTTAATACTAGCGTTTTTACTTGATGTCTCTTTGGGGTTTATCCCCAAGCCATGACACAGACCTGGAAGCACTGAGTTTGTGCCCCCTAAAATGAAAGGTGGAAGTTGAATGCCAGACACTTTGATTCTTGAATTTTACCCAGAATTCTCTTGCATCTGTGGTTCCCCACGTTCATGAGCACATGTGTGAAAGTGAGTGGGGAGCAATGGAGAAGAAAAAGGTTTTGATTAGCCTTCCTAGGAATTTCATCCCCAACCTATCCTCTCGGTCCCAGGTTGCCTACTTCTGAGCTGCACTGCCAAGGACAGTCATTGGAGAACAGAGTTAGTCATTAGCCAGGTATTTAAAGATCATTCCAGATATTTTGGGAAATTAAAAATAACAACGCAAATTTGTTAGGGGATCTGCTATCATGGAGCTTTAATGAGGGCTGGGGTCGCTTAAACATTTTAAAGTGTGGCCGTGGGCCAGCAGCATGGACATCGCCTAGGAGCTTATTCAAAATGTAGAATATCAAGTCCAGACCTTCTGGACCAAAATCTGCATTTCAGTAAGATCTCCAGATGATTCATAGGCACAGAAAAGTTCTAGAAGCAGTGGCCCAGAATACAAAGTGGGAAGTGCTGTGAGAATGCAGGATAAGTACACTTTTTTTTTTTTAGCACTTTACATAAAATTGTCTTGTTGAATTTGCATAACTCCGTGAAGTCAGTACTGTTAGTATTCTTATCTGACAGATAAAAACTTAAGATAGAGATGAAGTGTCTTGCCTAGGAAGAGGTGGAGCCCAGTTTCCAATCTCATCTGACTGGAAAAATATCAGGGAGGGGAACTTAATTTGAAGGAAGAAAGATGGAAAGTTGCAGGTGGTATTTAAAGTACCAAAAGTACCACAGTGCTGTAATTAAGCTGTATTTTCTGTGAAAGTGAGTAGTGGGAAATAAAGTTGGAAGTATAGGTAAAAGCCAGGTCATGCAGCTCCAACTCCAGTCATACGTCCAGCGCTGACAGTTACTCATTTGAGAAGGGTGGAAAACGGAAACTATTGTTTCTGCAAATAACATGTGACATATGAAAAAGTCAGTTTTTCTTTCTGAAAGGAACTTCTAAAAGTCAGAAACATTGCTCAGTCCCCTCTTCACCCCCATGGTAGGCTGTGAGACCTTGCGGCTTTATACTCCTGATTTGGGACACAGCCTCCTATTTTGTAAACCTGAGTCTACAAAGAGTGGCCCACTGAGCTAGCAGGCCTGCGTGGTCTACACTTGCAGAAATATAGTCCGTGATAGCCTGCATTTGGAGGCCTGAACCTGTTTGAGGAAGTAACCGGGATAGTCAGGAGATTTAAAAACCTGTCAACCTGTATTTGGCAGGTTTAGCCTTGAAAAGAGAAGACGAGAGGCATAGGAAAGCTATAGCCAAACATATACTAAGCACACACCTTCTCCCAGCTCCTGGGGAGAAGAGTGTTGAACATGACACAGTAAGTTTCACGCATCATGGAGATTAGAGTCTAGTCAGGAAGACAGACATTAAACAAAACACTACAAATAATTTGTTATATAAAATTGCTACAAAAGATGCCCTGACTGAGAGAACCAAAAAAGAGGACAGGAAAAGCTTCCTTAAAGGAAGCAATGTTTAAACCTGAAGAAGCATTAGGAGTCGGGTTAATCCAGTTATGTGCCAAGGCTTTGTGGTGCAACGGCTTGGTGTGTTAGTGACATTGACAAGTCTAGTAGAGCTAGAGTTCGGAGAATAAATGCAAAAGGGATAGGAGATTGGATAGGTCAGCAGGAACCAGGTATTTTAATGCCTGTAACCATGATCTAGATTTTGGATTTTGTTTGAAAGACAATGAAGAACCTAGTGATGGTTTGAAAGTAGGCACTGTATAAATCATAAGCTGCAGCGTGGGTAAGTCAAGAAGTCCTAATAGGGCACAATGTGAAAGTGACTAAGAGATGGATGGATGGATGGGTGGATGGATGGATGGATGGATGGATGGATGGATGGTTGGATGGATGGATGGATGGATGGATGGATGGTTGGATGGATGGATGGATGGATGACACTGAAGGTGGGCTTAGATACCTTCCATAGTGATAAATTCTTCATCATTGGAGGTGTTCAGGTGTCCGAGAGGGAAGTCAAACAAATGGATTTTCGGACTAGATTCTCTTTGAGGGACTTTATGTTATTGAGATCTGCAATACCTTGCACTTGGTCATAAACATGACTGTAAATAAAAGTTACCCGTATCTATGTTCTTTTACGCAAATTATCAAATGTTCATTACAGTAGCCCTACAAGGTAGGAATCACTCTCACTTTACCAATGAATACATTGAGCCTCAAGTAACGTGCCTGAGGTAACAAGGTTAGTGAATAGTACAGCCAAAATTTGAACCCAGATCCATTATACTCCCAAAGGCCTATCCTCTTCACAGCTACTCTATAGAGCTTCTATAGCAACAAGTATACAAATATGGTGATAGTCACTTGATGATTGAACGGTTTAGGCTATAAAGATATTTGGAATTCTTCTAGGGGACTTTGTATTTACTTAAAAATATTCGAATGCCCTGCTAAGGGATACAGTAGTCATAAAATGGACATGGTCCCTGTCTTCCTTGAGTTTACAATAGGGAAGACATATTAAACCCAAAATTGCACAAATAACCATAATTGTGTTAAGTGCTTTGAAAGTAAAGTATCAGGTACCATGTAACAGGGATCTAATCTAGTGTAGGAAGTCTTGGGTAATGATTCAGGTATCACACCATATTTGTCTCCAAAAAGTTTCTGGCTATCATTCTTTTATGGTTTCTGATCTATGTTTAACTTGTTATAGTAAAATCCTAAGTCTTATCTGAGCAATTTGTATTCCTTTCTAGAAATGTGGTCAGTCACTAGCAGACTATGGCTTTAACAGCAGTAACAGTCACTCCTAAATCAGTAGGTCATTTCGCCCTGAGTTGGTGCTACATATAACATTCCAAACTCCGCTTTCTAGATGTGTCCCTGACACTGCAAGCAACTTGCCATACCTCCCCTTCCTGCAAGAACAAAACAGTTATTCCTTCTCTGTCAGGCTTCCCTATTCGTTTTCTTTCAGGCAACCAGATGAACAAATCGGAATGGCATCAGACAATATTTTTCTAAAAGTTGTCATAACTGACCCTTTCTCTCCTTCCTTCCTGTGCCCTTCCCCTCCTCTTGGTGCAAATCCGCTTTTGGATTCTTGCTGTCTTTGTAACTGATCTCACAATCTATATTATACACTTGTGTATGAACTACCTTTTTTCACATAAGATTTTTGGAAACAGACCTTATATTTTATATTTTCATACCCTCTTGTTGAGTAGATAGGTATTAGTAAATAATGGATTTGATAACGTGGCATATAGGTTATGGTACAGCATGCTACTGTTTACAAAATGCTTAGGAAAGTGTACCATTTTTTCCTAATATAAATCTTGTGAAGGAGATGTAAGCAGATGAGCAAAACGAGGCTCAAATATGCCAAAGATCACGATTTCTAAGCAATAGTGATATACGAAAAAGGAAATGCTACAAAATGATCCAGTAATAACCTCCCTCCACATTTACCAAGTAAACTATTCGCCCTTTAGGAAAGCCCTCTTTAAATCCTGTCTCCTCAAATCTCCACTTAACCTCAATTTTCTCAGTTGGAATGTGAAGATAATTGCTCTCCATCCCATAAATTGTTGGAAATGTTCTATACACTGTCTAAGAGGGTAACCACTAGCCATATGTGGGTACTTCATTTTAATTAAAATTTAATAAAATGTAAAATTCAGTTCCTCAGCCACACTGCCCACATTTCAGGTGATTAGTGGCTTCCATGTTGGACAGAGCAGAAACAAAACATTTCCATCATTGCAGAAAGTTCTGTCGGACGGTGCTGTGTTAGCAGCTAGGACTTGCCAAAGATCGGAGAAAGTGATATGACCGAACTGAAAACTCAGGAAACTCCCTGCTGGTTTTGAGTGAGAAGGTTCACTGGATGAGTGGGAAGCAAGCTGACCTTCAGGATAGTGACATCACAAAGCACAGCTCACAATGGCCTCAGAAAACCTGGACTCCCAGACCACTCTTCCTAACTCACATCTAGGTTCCTGAAGCCTCTGCACATGCAGTTCCTGGAGCTGCTGTTACATTAAAATGTCATCTTCATCGTCTATCTGGGACATCATAGATTATCTCTCTCTGAGCTCGATGTGGAATTATCTACAAGCAACTCTTCTGGGGGAGACTAGTGCACCTCAGCAAACAAATTCGGGGCTACTAGATAATCTTGCGCCGGCTGTGCAAGTTATCCTGGGGATTTCCTTTTTGATTTTACTGGGAATAGGAGTATATGCCTTATGGAAACGCAGTGTTCAGTCCGTTCAGGTTATACTCTTTTATTACAGAGAAATTTAAATAGTTATACATTGAAATTTGGTTAGTTCTCTCCCCTATTGCTGCCACCCAGTTTTAAGACCACGCAGATGAAGAAGAGTGAGCCTTTGTCTCTGAAGTTGGTTAAAACTAGGTTATCCTTAAAAACTTCCATCAATTATGTTTTTGGCATAACAATGCTCTTTCTCACAGTGATCTTTGGCTTGTCTTATAAACAGATGAAAGGTATTCATAACCTGAGAAGGCAGCCTTACCTCCAAATTTATTTGATCCCGTATTTGTATTCATCTTTGAGTGCCTAACCGTGTGCCAGACACCATGTGGAGTACCTCTTATAGAGTAGCACCACAAGTATAACTGGGATCTTGGGTTTCGCCTTTCTGTTCATACTGTGCCTTTGCTCTGTAACAGATGAGGAAGCACGTGTATTTGTTTAGTCATCACAATGAATATACAGGGGCTCTTTTTGGGAATAGGAGTATAATTGGCTGGGATTATGAGAAACCTTTAGGATTTTACATACTTCTATTTAATTACCAATAATAATAGCTATATTTACAATATAGTTAAAATGCTTTGAGAATCCCAACAATTTCATGAAATGGATAGAGGTTATTTTCATATGACAAACAAGGGAACTGAGGTGCATCGAGGTTTCAGCCTAAATTTAAGGAGACGGGATTTAAAGAGAGCTTTGTTAAAGAGTGACTGGTTTACTTAGTAAATGCTGAGATAAGTTATTACTGGATTATTTTGTAGCATTCGCTTATTTTCATGTCACTACTGTTGAGAAATCAGTCACATGCATTCCCTTAACCTCTCAAAACCTTGCCTGGTAGGCAGGGTAGGGATTATTATCTCCATTTTGTAGGTGAGGGAACTTGGTTATTGCCGACCCAAGGTGACATAGATTGTAAAAGCTGGCAGAGCTGAGATATGAACCCAGTTTTTAGGATTCCAAATTAAATTCTTCTCCAAAAATCTCATTTAATATAGTCCAACTGACCTAAGTCCCTAACAGGGATTTGTGTTCTACATATTCATATACATGCATTTCAATTAGCTAATAGAAGAATAGAAGGCAAAACACCAAACTCTCGTCTGTACTTCTTGGTTGTGCTCTTCTTTGGTTATTGTTTAATTCAATCAGAAAGATGAATTCACAGCCCTCCAGACATCTCAGCCAAGAAAAAAAAGTAGTATTAACAGAGTGGTTAATGAGCTCTGGAATCAGATTACAGGGGCTTCTTGGTTTCACCACATGCTGTGTGACCTGAGAGCAACCACTTAGCCTCTAAACCTATTTCCTTATCTGTAAAATGGGTTTGCTAATGGTGCCTCCCTCAGGGTTTTTTGTGAGGATTAAAGAAGATCTTGTATGTATAAAGCTTAGCACATAGTAGTTCTCAATAAGCAGTGCTAGTTTTTGATGTTATAAGGAAAAAAGATTTTTTTTCTTTTCCTAGCAGAACTCTGTCCTAGCATATTAAATTTTTTTTTCTATGACTGGGAAACCCAGTGCTTCAGACTGTTGCATCCTAAGAGAAAATCAGAATTCCTGGATTCCAGTCCTGGCTCTATCATTTCCAAGTATATGACCTTGGACAATGACAGGGTCCAAACTGGAAGGTATCTAAATATTATCTGGTTATGTTTTTTTCTATATAAATAGGTCCCATATAGGCAAGGAAACTCCTAGCACAGAGCCTTGCATGAGGCAAACTTTCAGCAAACAGTATCTACTATTATAATCTTTATCAATTAAATGCAAATAATAATCCCTGATCTGCCTACCACTCCATTTTGTGGTTAAAGATGAAAAGACAAAATAGGTGTGAAGATGGTTTGTTAGCCAGAAGGCTTGGCATAGGAATGAGGGATTATCATTACTATTAGAGTTGTGTTTTGTTTTTGCATCTACAGTAAACTGTGGCGTTTCACATGAATAAACAAGTAACGCTCAACTTCTGTTGTTTTATTTTAGAAAATATTGTTGTTTGCAATCACACTCTACAAACTTTACAAGAAAGGCTCAGATTTTTTTCAGGCTTTGCTGGTCAACCCAGAAGGGGAAGGTCTCCCACTTCAAGACAATAATATCTTCCTATCTTTGGGTCTGCAAGAGAAAATTCTGAAAAAACTTCAGATGGTGGAAAAAAAAGTGAAGGACCTGGAAGGGATGATCATTTCCCAAAAACCTACCACAAAGAGGGATTGCTCCTCCGAGCGCTACTGCAGCTGCTCCGACTGCCAGAGTCCCTTGCTTACTTCAGGGTTTACATCCACATCTGAAATGTGATGGACTCCAATCTTTTCTAGAAAAGCACTGTTTCCCTCATGTGTGCAGTGGTGCATCAATAAAGACAGAGAACTATATTAAAATCACCCGGCCAGGACTGGCTGTCTATTCAGCAGGGCCCAGCTTTCACTTGTGTGTGGTGGGGTCATGTGGGGGATCATGGTGGTTAAAAATGTTTGAGACCGTGGTGCCAACTTGGCAGGCTGGAGACCCCAAGCAGCCATATAGAAAAGGATTCACGGGAGTGGGAGAAGAAGGGAGAGTGGTCAGGGATGTGGCCTTGAGCTCCATGCCAAAGAGGTTGGATTAGATATAATAAAAACAGCAAGAAAGTACTGTTAAGGGTGATGCTGTGGACTACCCTATAGAGAGGAGGCTGGCCCTTGTGCTGGTCTTGGCCGAAAGGTAAATATGTGGCCTGGAGTCTCCCTGAATTAATTATTCAGACGTGGGCAAGGGTGGGGCTGGACATAAAGGAGACTTTGATTTTATCCGACTTTTACTAATTCTTACTCTGTGCTGAAAAAGCATTGTGATCATCCTTGGGAATCTGTCCTGAGAGCTTCCGGAGCACTCAGTTTGGCTGGTTGGACAGATCATTTCAGAACAAGGAATAATAAAAATAATACAGGGAATTCCCTGGCGGTCCAGTGGTTAGAACCCTCACGCTTTCACTGCCGAGGTCGTGAGTTCAATCCCTGGTCAGGGAACTAAGATCCGGCAAGCCACGCAACCAAAAAAAAGGACAGAACAAGGATCATATCTTCTTAACTTAGGTGAACTCTCCTCATGTGAATCCTAGCTTAGCAGGGAAGGAAGAAGGGAAGGAGGCACCTACCCGCTATTCTACTCAATGAGTGTGACCACCTGTTGAGAAAGATGGTTTACTGGGGAGATGGTGGTAGATGGTCCTCTCAGTGGGTCTCAGATTCCACAAGCCTTCTAGTGTGTGCATTTTGCCACAATAAATGTGATTATGATAGTTGAAACACTTTGTAACTATCTGACACCTAAATGAAAGATTTTATTTGGTGTGCAAATAAACAGTTATTAGTTGCCATGCTGGAGAAAAACTAGCTGCCTTGTTCCACAGGAGACAATATAGCAGTCTCCCAAGTGGCATCTTCCTAAGGGATTTCTGTAGGTAATTCTGATCATAATTTTTGTCCACTGCATGGGAGTTAAAATGCAACCCCTGAATAAAGATGAGACTTCACTATATAGTGCAAAAACAGGCTGGTGAATACAGGGTGGGGCCAGGAGGGCTTTGCTGAGGAAATGACATTGAGTTGTCCCGCAAAGGGTTACAGAAGCAGACAACGGAATGGAAAGTAGTTCTGCTGGTGGGGTTATTATGGAGCCATGTGAAAAAGAGGATGGCTTACGTGGAGAGCAAGGAGAGTTTCAGGGTGACTGAGAACTCTAGCAGAGCTACAATGAAGGATTTTGGCTTCAGGGAAGGACACATTAACCTCATCTTCAAATCAGCTTTAATTCATGATGTGAACAGAACAGTTGGCAGTTATCGACAATGTGCATTATATGACAGTGTGGGTGGGAAGGTTTTTAACTGTGCTGCTGAAGGAGTGCTGTGAAATCTTTTAAAGTCTCTGTCTCAATTTTTTGTGCTAAATTTCAGTGTCTTCCTGCATAGTTCCAGTCTTCTTGTCTTGGTTACCGCTCTGGGGTATATCAAAGGAAAGTGTCAGAAGAAGGGCTTAGAAGAGTAGAGTGATGTCAGGTAATGAAGGGCCTTCAAGTTCATGCCATACTGTTGGGAATGGCCCAGTGAAGGTTTTTAAACAGGGGAGTAACAGATTTGGTAGTCTGTGTGAGAGACAGAGGAGAGAATGAGCTAGATTCAAAAGAAACTGATGGGGTTGAAACAGGAAGGAAGGGGGCAGGGCACAACATTTATAAGAATGACATAGCCCAAGGACACAATGCAAACCAGTTAGAACCAAATAGGTCCAAAGTGTCAGAGGAGTCAACTTCCACTAGACCTTGATACTTCATCATATGCACATTGTAACACATCAGCATGCTAAATGACACACCCGTGGCGCCATGACAGTTTCAAGGCCGAAAGGTCAAAATTGGGTAGTGGCCCAATTCCTGGAAATTCCCACCCCTTCCCCAAAATAGCTGGAATACTCCTCCCACTCATTAGCCTATGAAATTACCCACCCCTATGAAAACTGAGAATCCCATACCCTGGGGCTGCTCTTGCCTTCTGAAATGGCCCACCCTCTGTCTGTGGAGTGTGTAAATCCACTTCTTACCTATCACTTCGTCTCTCACTGAATTTTTTCTGTAATGGGACATCAAGAACCTAAGCTTCATTAAGTCCTGAGAACAGATGTGATCTCAGTTAAAAGACTGTGGGTTCAAGTCCCAATCTAGGGACTTCCCTGGTGGCTCAGTGGCTAAGAATCCGCCTGCCAATGCAGGGGGACATGGGTTCGATCCCTGGGCTGGGAAGGTCCCACATGCCACAGAGCAACTAAGCCTGTGAGCCACAACTACTGAAGCCTGAGTGCCTAGGGCCCATGCTCCACAACAAGAGAAGCCACTGCAATGAGAAGCCTGTGCACTGCAACAAAGAGTAGCCCCTGCTCGCCACAACTAGAGAAAGCCCTCTCGCAGCAACGAAGACCCAATGTGACCAATTAAAAAAAAAAAAAAAAAAAGGTCCCAGTCTGAGTTACATGGTTTTGATACGGAGCAGGACCCTGTAGGGCTCCTGGGCACAAAGACTTTCTGTGTCCCCTATGTCTTTGATTATAGGAAACAGCCTTCATTCAGCCTCCATGACCTCCCCTGAGTTCCAATAGGCAGATTCAAGCAGTTGTTCATTAGGGAAGGGAGGGGATGCATGAGACCTGGCAGAAACAGGCAAGAGCAGCCTTGGGGCAGGTCCTGTTTCCCCAGCAACAATACCCACAACAATATCTTTGAGCTATTTTGCAGATGTTGAAACCCCCTCCAGGTGGGAGAAGTTAAGATTAATGATGGTGTGCTGCCCGCAAGCATGTAGACCCCAGACCAGTTGGACTTGAAGGTGGATGATGCCGACTCCTACTTACCTCACCACCCGCCCATTAGAAGAATGTAAGACTGCTACTGCTTTGATCTTTATCACCTACCCCCAACCAGGAGCCCTGACTATAAGATCTCTTCCTATTCCCTGGGGCGGGGGGGGGGGGGTGGGGGGGGGGTGGGGCACCGTTCTTGAGGCGCTAGCCTACTGTGTTCCCTGTTTGCCTGGCAAAGTAATAAAGTTATCCTTTTCTACTTCACCCAAAACTCTTTTCTCCAAGATTTGATTCAGCACCTGTTTACAGAGAAGCTGAGCTTTTGGCATCAGTTTTGGGGCTTGTTCCTGGCTCTCAGTTCCCCAGAATAGATATGTGATTCACACCACAATCATAAGCGATTGATACCAAGTATTCATTCCTAGTGGGGGATCGTTCTTTTCTTGAGATCAGATCACTTATGTCCAAGGCATCAACTAAGAGATCTCAGATGCTTGGCAAGCAGAGAATCAAGACAAAATAGGAAAAAGGTTTGAAAGCCATTTTATCATTCAGGTTAGATGGGGTAGATGAACAACTTTACACCAGTGGCCACCACTCTAGGGAGGAGAATCCTTAGCCACCAAATTCAGTCTCTCTTCTTTGGCAAAACTCTGACAATAGCCTGTTTTGAAGCTCCCAGGTCAGTCTCCACACAGACCAACCTGAAACAGGAGGGAAGGGAGCAGGGCACAACTTTGAAAGAATGACATAGCCCTAGGACGTGACATAAACTGATTAGAACCAAATGGCTCCAGGATGGCTTACAAGTCCACTTTCACTAGACCGTGAGCCTCAGTATATGCTCATTGTAACACATCAGTGGGACTTCCCTGGTGGCACGGTGGTTAAGAATCCACCTGCTAATGCAGGGGACACGGGTTTGATCCCTGGTCTGGGAAGATCCCCCATGCTGCAGAGCAACAAAGCCCATGCACCACAACTACTGAGCCCACGCACCACAGCTACTGAAGCCCGAGTGCCTAGAGCCCATGCTCCACAACAAGAGAAGTCACACCAGTGAGAAGCCCGTGCACTACAACAAAGAGTGCCCTACTCGCCACAACTAGAAGAAGCCCGCGCACAGCAGCAAAGACCCAACGCAGCCAAAGATAAATCAATAAATAAATCTTAAAAAAAAAAAAAAAAGAAAGAATTAAGGTCCCCACCCAGGTGGAGGATGGTCACTACATGCAAAAATCCCAAACTGGGTGGAACCTAAGGAATGATGATGTTGACATTTTCTGACCTCCGTGACTTCAGTCAACTAAAGCTTGGGCTCTGGCAACATTTGCCCCAGTTCCGTGCTGAATTCTCTTCTGCTTGAGCCCCTTCATGAATATGCATGTACCCTTAGCTCGAAACTTCCCAAACTGTGCTATTCCGGGAGACACTGCTTTGGGAATGATCCTTGGTGATCTTCTTAGTTGCTGCAAGTAATAAATCCTTCCTTCTCCCACTCTTTGGCTAGGTTGTGTCTTTTGTTTTTATTTGTGGCAATGTCATGCAGCTTGTGGGATCTTAGTTCCCCGACCAGGGATCGAACCCAGGCCCTCGCTAGTGAAAGCATGGAGTCCTAACCACTGGACCACCAGGGAATTCCCACTGTTGTGTTTTTTGGCTTGATATCCATGAAGAGGTGACCTAGTCTTTGAGTAACAACCTGAGAGGTCTTCCTTGACCATCTTATATAAAATAGTGCCCCTCTCAACACACAGCATCCTTCTTTCCCTGCTTTTTCTTCATAGCACTTATCACCTCCTCTGCTTTTACTGTTACATAAACGCTTCTTATCTCTTAACTTCTCATCCACCCCAGCCCACTAAGAACATCAAGTTTCAGGAGAGGAAGGGGCTCTTTTTGGTTCACTGTTATATCCCCAGCACCTAGAACACTGTCTGGTACTTAGCAGACACACAATATTTGTTGAATAAATTAGTTAATTCCAGTTTTGACTTTTAGAAACTTCATACCTGATCCCCTATCTCCTCAAACACATGGTGACAGGTCAATTATGGCACAATTCTCTCAAGTATGGTGAGCTAGTAGGTAATCTTTGTTGGGCACTTATTCAGAGCCAGACACCACCTAAGAGCTTTGCAGGATTTTTCTCATTTGATCCTCAACAATATGGGGGGTTAATACTATTATTCTCATTTTACTGACGAGGAAGTGATGCACAGAGCGGTTAAATTGCTAATATGTGGTGCAGCTGTGACTAGCATACAAGCAGTGACTCTAAACCTGTGCCCTTAGCCACACAGTTTGGTTGGCAGGGGCTCCTGTGAGACTTTGGACCAACTGCAGCAGGCTGGATGGACCCAGACAGAAGACAAGACTGAAGAGGACAGAGCAATGATAGTCCAAGTGAGCATTTTGAAAAAATGTTTATCCCATCATATTTTTAAGTTGATATCTAAAAGTTTTCATCATAAATTGAGTTAGTTGCAGTGGACGTAAATTCTGGCAAATTGTAAATAAGGACAATTTGAGATAAAACTGTGAAATCATTCTTCACAGTGTATCCAAGAGAATCTACATAACAATTGAATAACCATCACCCACTTAAAATTACATGAATGAGCTCTTTAACATTTGGTAACTCTACCCCGTTCTTTTATAACATACCTATGTTCCACTTCCCCATAAAAAGTTACCAAAGGTAATACTTTTTAGGTTTGAAAAACATTTTATTGATCATGTCTTTGCAAAAAATATGTATTACAGTAAAATTTAAAAAGTTTTCCTGCAATTGTATGGCTCTGTGTATTAGAAAGGATTCTTGTGAACTCAGTAATTTTACAATTATCTTCAACAGGTAGCTGCTCTTTTGCCACAATTCCAAATTTGATAATACACAAACATGAAAGGTAAAATTCTACTGGGAACGCATCTCTCAGTGAGATAGATGGGGCTTCTCCACCAACTGGTTCATGTTATGTGAATGGCTATTTCTTGCTGTTAGATAACCAGGGTTCACTTTCAATTTTATTTCTCTTTTATTTTAGTAGGTACAGGGCCAAGAAAGCGTACTCATATAATACTGGGAGTTTTGTTAGACTATTAATCAATTCTTTGGTTTTGTGGGCAAAAACATGCTGCCTGCCATTTCAGTAAACAAAAAATAAATGTTGCCTGCGGGACTTCCCTCTGGCCTTTCACTACTGTGGCCCCGGGTTCAGTCCCTGGTGGGGGAACTAAGATCCTGCAAGCTGCACGAGGCGGTCAAAACAAAAACAAAACCAAACCCACTCTCTGATATGCCTGAATTCAGAACAGCCCAATTTAGGCCAAAACACTACACTTATAGTGTAGTATTACGTTAATACTAGTCCCGCTCTTAACGATCCCTTCAGTCTTAAGGTATCCCGGGGATGAACACAGCACAGTCTGAGCAGCACCAGTTCAGAGGAATGATTTCTAGAGCCCGGGAAGCCAGCTCCTCTTCCGTTCTTCCCGGCTACCTCAGGGCGGGAGCGGCGGCCCACTCTGCCCCTTCCCGCTTAGCCCGAAGACCAGTGGTCCTGACCGCGGAAAGAACGGCACAGGCCGCAGCCCAGCCAGGACAAACCCGGGAACGAAGAGAAGCAACTGCCACTCGGAAAGCTAGAAAGCAGAGGGTTCGCCGCTCTGCCAGGCCCGGGAGCGAAGGCGGAACCCTCGGCAGGAACCCTGCGTGGAGGGGAGAGGGAAGAGTGTTGGTGCAACGCAGCTCAGGGGCGCAGAGGCCGGAACTCAGCGTCTGAGCACCCCCTTCTTCTTGGGCCGGAAGTGAGGAAGGCGGGGATTGTCCGGTTCCAGCAGACACTAGGCGGCCCTGCCGGGCGTCAGCATGGGGAAAGGTGTCTGTGTAACACTGCGGGCTGAGCAGAGGGAGTGGGATGGGCCGGGTGTCGGTATAGGGGCGCTTAAGAGGGACGGATATCGCTGTGACACTGCGGGGACGCTCTGAGGGGACGGCTGTCGGTGTGGCACCAGTGCACGCTGAAGGAGCCGGCGGAACCGGGTGGCCATGGGGATGTGGGCGTCGCTGGACGCGATGTGGGAGATGCCGGCCGAGAAGCGTATCTTCGGGGCCGTGTTGCTCTTCTCCTGGACAGTGTATCTTTGGGAGACCTTCCTAGCACAGCGGCAGGTGAGCCTAGGCAGGGCCTAGCTGACCCCGACACCCGGCCAGCTCTAGGCCAGCCTCGGTCTCGACTCCAAGCCCCTGGATGATTGCTGCGGCCCCAGCACCAGCCTCGACCTTGTGGGTCTCTACCGAGCTTGAGGGGATCTGGTACCTCAGGACGTTTTCCACAGCGTGATCGTGGGCCCCAGGCCGGTCAGGGCCTGGTGAAAGGGAAGACAGGGCTGCCGCCTTGTCAGGCCTGAGCGCTTGTACCTGCCCCACAGCTTCCTAAGGATTCTCGGGCCCAGACTTACCTCCTTTATCTTTGGCAGCAACCCATAATCCTTCAGAAAGAAGATGCTAAGATGTTAGAATCACAACTTCCCCGTGACGTTTGTGTCATGCCCAAGCACAGGACTAGGAAGCCATTTTCTGAAAACAAAGATTTCTCAGTCCTTGCAAGGACCTGAACTCGTTTCCCTTTAAAGAAAGAAAAAAAGTGTATATGTTGTTTTTGCCCAAAGAACAATATTTTCTTAAAAGTGTATTTAGTGTTTTTATTCAAACAATGAAACAGTGAAGTAGAAAGTGACAGTTACTTAATAACAGTTCCCTGGAGAAAATCACAATTCACAGAGATAAACATTATTCTTTTATTTTTTTTGGCCACACCACATGACTTCCAGGATCTTAGTTCCCTCACCTGTGCCCCCAGCAGTAGAAGCCAGAGTCCTAACCACTGAACCACCAGGGGATTCCTGAGATCTGAACTTTCAGTTTGGTTTTTTTTTTAAAGATTTATTTTGTTATTTATTTATTTATTTATTTTTGGTTGCATTGGGTCTTCATTGCTGCACACGGGCTTTCTCTAGTTGTGGTGAGCCGGGGCTACTCTTCATTGCAGTGGCTTCTCTTGTTGTGGAGCACTGGGCTCTCATTACAGGCTTCAGTAGTTGCGGCGCATGGGCTCTTGAGCTCAGGCTCAGTAGTTGTGGTGCACGGGCTTCGTTGTGCCATGGCATGTGGCATCTTCCTGGCCCAGGGATGGAACTCGTGTCCCCCACATTGCCAGGTGGATTCTTAACCACTGCGCCACCAGGGAAGCCCTGAACTTTTAAATGAGATAGATTTTAAGTTTAATTGACCACTTTATTGCAGTCTCTCACTGCTGGTTTTCTTCTCTGTTGGCACTGAATTAAGTCAGCCGTAATGGTTAGGAAAACCTTTTTTTAACTGCTGGAACCTTTTCTTTGAGCATTACAGTCTTTTTCCTCTGCAAATTTCTTCTCTCAGATTACATTCTGTATGAATCTTTAAATTGAAAGTTTTTAATTTTTCCATGTCTGTCAATGTCTGGATTATATCTAGATTTCTTTTTTTGGTCCAGGATGTTCGAAGAGGTATTAAGCTGTGGAGCACTAGGTTCTCTGACTAGCTCTTAGGATAGCTTCATTAGTTCAGAATCTTATAGGCCTAGAGAAGATCCTCTGCAGAAAGTAAACACACAGTACATAGTGTCTAAATTGGTGGTGGGGTATTGAATATCTACCTACCTGTCTTTAATAATAAGCCTAGTTACAGTAACTACTTTTCGATAATGTCTCCTTTATTCAGTTATGTTTTAATGTAATGCCTTTTATCAAGGGTTTGGTAAGGTGTCCAAAAATAAATAGAGAAGCCATTTGTTGTAAAACCATTGTAGAAAATGTAAAACCATTATATTGTTTGGTATCTGTCTCCTGTATTATGTACCATGGGCTGATATTACTTTTTAGAATTTGGTATAATGAGGAAGTTTTTCTTTCTGTAAGACCTGATCTGTTTCTGTCATTCCTCAAATTTCCCGTAATTTGACTTCTAGAATCAAATTTAATGACTAGCTACAGTATCTGTTAAAATGCATGGTTAGCATATTTACTTCGTTCTGTCCATGAATTTGTGTTTTATATTATAGGATATATGTTATATTTGGAATGAGTGGTACCCTTGGTAATGTTACAATTTACCTATGCAAACCAAAGTGTGATGAGAGCTTTGATTTTAATTTCACTTAGTCATCTAGTTTCAGACTCTCTCCTGCTTTTGCTTTCCTGCACTAGTTGTTTTAGTGGTCAGTGTACTTGATCAAATGCAATATTTGTGTATGTATAAAGCAAATTCAGCAGGCTTAAGTGACAAGTTAATGTTATAAACCATTCAATGTTTGATTGTAAATGATGATTGTAATAAGTAATGAGTTGGATTGACTGTTTTCTTAAGGTGTTTTCTTTAAAATATTTCAGAGACGGATATATAAAACAACAACTCATGTACCACTGGAGTTAGGACAGATCATGGATTCAGAAACATTTGAGAAATCTCGACTGTATCAGCTGGATAAAAGTACTTTCAGCTTCTGGTCAGGACTGTATTCAGAGATTGAAGGCACTGTGAGTAATTTACTTCTTGGGGAGACAGTCTGTCAACTTATTTAATACTTTGTAATGTTTATTTTTATTTTTGTATTTTTGTGACACAAAAGAGGATACCACACCTA
The DNA here is from genome assembly GCF_030028045.1 of Hippopotamus amphibius kiboko. Classification (NCBI taxonomy): domain Eukaryota; kingdom Metazoa; phylum Chordata; class Mammalia; order Artiodactyla; family Hippopotamidae; genus Hippopotamus; species Hippopotamus amphibius. The sequence continues at coordinate 32,232,397 of NC_080186.1, forward strand.
CAAATTCCGGAATGCCTTCTTAACTTTTGTTATTTGTAGTGAGTGTGAAGCAAATGAGGCAGATACATAACTGTTTAGGCAGTTGAAAATTGTAGAATATGGTAATTGTCACCCTGAGGCCAGGTGTGAAAAAGAACCCCCCCTTTTTTTTTTAATATTTATTTATTTGCCTGCATTGTGGCACACGGGATCTTTGTTGCTGTGTGCAGGATCTTTTAATTGCAGGGTGCAAACTCTTAGCTGCGTGGCATGTGGGATTGGTTCCCTGACCCGTGATCAAACCCAGGTCCCCTGCATTGGGAGTGCAGAGTCTTAGCCACTGGACCACCAGGGAAGTCCCAAAAAAAGAACCTTTTGTTGGAAGTTATTCTTGTAGCAATCCTGGCTCATCTTCCTGCCTCTCAACTCTGTAACTTGTCCTCCACATTGTAGCCCAAGGAATCCTGAAACACGATTCTAATCATGTTACTCCCCTACATAAAACTTTTTGCTGGCCCTCTGTTTCCTTCAGGGTGAAGTCCAAATTTCTTGGCATGGTTTATGAGGTCCTTTTGATCTGGCCATTGCTTACTTGAGCCTCATCTTTTTATTCCTTCCCCCAAATTCTTTCTGCTTCTTTATTGTCCATCTCATACCCAGCTTGATTTCTTATGACCTTGAGTTTTTTCACATGCTGTTATCTCTGTCCTGGGTGCCCTTCCTCTGCCCCTTGGTCTCCACTCTCTCACTGGGGCCTGATTAATCCCTACTTTTCCACTGGGATCCAGCTGAGACATCATCTCTTCTAAGAAACCATTTGAAACTTCCCCATCCCTCAAAAGTAGATAAAGTAGCATCCTATCATTATTCCTACCAGAGTACTTAGCACATTGTCTTGAATTTGCCTGTTTAGCTGACAGACTGTTAGTTCCTTAAAGATAGGATACTTTATAGTCTTGTCCATCATTTTATACCTAGTACCTGGCATATAATAAGCACATAATTCATATTTATTGAATGAAATAATGAGTGACAGATAATATTTATTTGGTAAAACAGGGACAGTCTTTCCCCATGCTAAAAAAAAGAGAGGCTGTAAAGTACAGAGCTGTGTTTCTCAGTCTTCTTTTCATGATCTCTCCTGGCCCCTGACCCTGGTACCTTTTGAACCAGTTTTCCTAATTGTCCCTCCATGAAATTTTAATACCACAGATATACTGTATGTCTGTTTCTGTCCTGTATGTATATATAAATCTGTGCTTTACACATAAAATGAGTAAGATTCCCTCTCGCCCCCCACAGTCAATTCTTGGCTTGCACCCGTAAGAACAATTGAAAGTGCGTGGTGTTGAGGTTAAAAGCTGACTCTGAACTCAGGTGGCTTGAGTTTGAATCTCAGCTCTACCATACCAGCTTTGAGATCTCAAGCAAGTCACTCAACATTTCTGTGCCTCAATTTTCTGTTAAAATCGTATGGTAATAATAGTTCTTCATTCATGGTGTTGTTGAGAGGATTGAAAATTAGTGAATATGTGTAGGATGCTTAGAGCAGTGCCGGGTCCACTGTAAGTGCTCCATAAGCACTGGCCGTTGTGTTTTTATCATCATCACCATGGGTGTCATCCCCGTTCCTCCAGAACTTGGGGTGGTTTACTAACCGCAGTAAGTAACTAGAACATGTAATAAACATTTAAAGCCAGATGTAATACTCTTTATTCACTTAGAAAACTTAGTTTAAAATTCAGCACCATTCTGTCATTCTGAAATGTAACTAATTCCACGTATCTGTCATATATTTAACTGAGCAAAACCACCGTACTCAAGTTATTTCATTAGGCATAAAAATAAGTTGTTATATTTGTTGAAATTTTTAAGGGCTACAAAATAGTGCAATATAAAGTAATATAAACATGAATAGAATCCAGAAGTTTATATTAATGAAAAATGGGTCTATATTCTTTTAAAGAAATAAACTACAATAAATAAATAAATAAATAAACAAACTATTTTTTAGAGCAGTTTTAGGTTGACAGCAAATTTGAGTGGAAAGTACAAAGCATTCCCCTACACCCTGTGCCCCCACATATGCACAGAACTCTCCCACTGTCAACGTTCTGAGTCACAGTGTTACAGTTGTTACAATGGATAAACCTACACTGACACATCGTTATCACTCAAAATTCATAGTTTACATTACCATCACCCTTGGTGTTTTCCATTCTGTGGGTTTGGACAAAAGTATAATGACATGTATTCACCATTACAGTACCATACAGAATAGTTTCACTGTCCTTAAAATCCTCTGTGCTCTGCCTGTTCATCCCTGTCTCCCCTCTAATCCTCGGCAACAACTCGTCTTTTTATCATTCACATAGTTTTGCTTTTTCCAGAATGTCATAAAGTTGGAATCATACAGTTTATAGCCTTTTCACTTAGTGATATGCACTTAAGAGTCTCCCATGTCTTTTCATGGCTTGATTTCATATTATTTATTTATTTGGTTGTACTCGGTCTTAGTTGCAGCAGGCAGGCTCCTTAGTTGCGGCATGTTTGGTGGCCATGGGAATGGCTCAGTTTGTTCTGGGAGATGACAGGTAGGGAGGATCCATATACAGAATGAGAGCTTTGTAATGTGCTGTGGCTCAAACTAGAAGCCATACTGGTGGGCAGAAGCTGGGAACAGTAACAGTCATCATCATAATCATTGTATGGGTGGTGATTTTCACTTCATATATTGTTGTTATATCTATTGTTTTGTTTGATGTTTACAGCAGTGTTCTGAGGTAGAAAGTACAGATGTTATCATTCCCTTCTTATGAATGAGAAACCACAAAGACTCAGAGAAATTAAATGACTTGCCTATATAATGGCCAGGTGACACTGCTAAATGGGAGAACTGAATTTCAAACTCTGCTCTTCTGAGTCTTTAAAATTACGTAGTAGAAACCATTCTTGAAACTTTAGGGACTGCAACATGAATGTGCTAAATTTATCCTTGGGGAATTAGTAAACTACATTTGCCATTAGATAGGAAGCGTTTTGTGTTACTTTGAAATCCTATTCTGTTTGAAAACAAGTTCATTAATTCCTATTTTGTGTTGATTAAAATTAATTGGTTTGTAAGCTTTGGTCACAAAGAACAAGTGCAAAGATTAAGTTAGGCTTTTTTTTTTGCCATGGTACTTTCTACCTGAGGGAACATAAGAGGCCCTTGTGACCAATTACAGATGCCACTGTTCACACAAATGTGACAGAGCACCCAGAGATAAAATGTCCCCCATCTCTGAGACGAGCTTTCCTGATATCTCATAGGTGTCAATAAAGAGCCCTCTCAAGAAATGGAGTGGCTGGGGAGTAGAGTAGGGCAGAGTAGAAAAGTTCAAGTTGTAGATTCTCCGATTTCTGCTTGTTTCTGAGTGAGCAGTTTAGCCTCTTTGAGTGTGATTTTTTCTCCTGTTTAAGATGAGAAGTAGATAGATATTAAGCCAGATTTCATATAGTTTGTGGCAAGGACTGAGTAAGATAATGTGATAATTAGCACAGTACTCAACACAGAGCAGTTACTTAGTCATTGGGTTTCTCTGGGCAAGTTACTTGAACATTTCTGAGTTTCAGTTGCCTTATCTATAAAACTGAGATGACTATGCTCCCTGCCCGGCCTGTTTTTCAAGACTTTAGTGAAATAATATATGCGGAAGCACAGGACTTGTTTTTGTTGGCATCATGAGTTCTTTCTTTCTTTCTGGGGGGTACACCAAGGGGCATCATTAGTTCTTTTTACAATACAGAGACACTTGACTGTTACCATGCTTTGTTTTTCATCCCCCAAAGCATGCGAAACAAGGTTTGCAATAGCAGTTTCCAAATGCATTCATAAATGCATTCAAGGTTCATATTAAAGGTACCCTTGATACTTACTTAAAAGCCGGACTTTTAATAGTAGGTATTCCAGCCTTTCCCCCAAAGCATTATAAATCCTTAATTCTGCATTATTTATTAGTATTGAGAATAGGATGGAGGAAATGCTGTCCCAAGTCAGTTAGTTCAAAAAGTGGTGCATATACCACATACACTGGTGCCAAAGCATGTCTTCTGGGAAAACAATTTCTATCCAAGATTGAGTTAGTTAAAGTAAACTGGAAATAGCTGGATGTAGAGTTAAGGGGCCTTTAAAAAGGCAGTTTATTAAAACAGTGATTTTGAAACTTTGGTGTACATCACATTTAACTGGAGACTGACTGTCGGGCCCCACTTCCAGTTTCTGAATCAGTAGTTCTGGAGCAGAGCCTGAGACTGCATTTCTAACACACTCCAAGGCGATGCTGCTGCTGCTGTCCAGAGATCGTATTTGAGACCCATGGTATTGTATCAATCCCCTGCATACTGGTAAAAGTCTAAAAGATGAATAGCATCAAGTGTGAGTGAGATTGTGGGGAAATGGGAATACTCAGATCTGCTAATGGGAGTGTAAATTGATGTAAACACTTTAAAGAACAAGCTGATAATGCCAAATAAAGTTAAAACCCACCATATATGGGTCTAAAAAGATATAGAGTGTAAAAAGTAAGTTGTAGAATGATAAATACAATATGATTTATATGTCACAATAGTCATTTATATGTGTGTGTGTATATATATTCTTTTTTTTTTCTTATTTCAGACTTTTTTTAAGCTCTTTATTGGAATATAATTGCTTTACACTCTTGTACCAGCTTTTGAGTTACACCAAAGTGAATCAACTGTATTTATACATACCCATATCCCCTCCCTCCTGCAATATATATATTCTTAAAAAGCATATGTAAATCACTATATTATTTATGGATACGTATATAAAAATGGAAAGTAGATTGGAAGGATACCTATGGAATATATGATAGTGCCCCAAACCCTCAAAGCCACAAGGCACCACATGGAAATGGATGGGAATATTGTGCTTCTAACCAAGGAGTGTGATCATTGTATTCCAGGGCCTCCACAGGTGAATAAACAGTGCACTGACTCCTGTGGGCAAAATGATTCCATAAACTTGGTATCTGTTATGAGAAGTCGTGTTTCATAAGCACGTATTCTTTTCACATTTTAAGAGCTGCTCCCTTATTCATATGTCCTGTTGGTGTGGTGAATATCTGTGTTTGCTTTATCTGCCCAAGACAAAGAGTAGTGCTGAAAAAGGGGCCTACTCCTATAATACCCTGACTCCTACCTCAGGATTCACTTTTTTCTGACTCAGGGAAGGCTCTGATAGCCCATTCTGTCCGCCAGCATGGTAGGTGGACGTGACTCTGTACTTACATCGATACTAGTACTTTGTCCTAACCAAGAGGGCTATTTCCTTTCAAGGAAAAGCCAGTTATGGAGCCATAAAGCCTGGCTCAAACTTCATTTCTGTCGCTTGTTAGCTGCGGTGTTTTTGACATGTTGCTTAACCTTTCTAAACTTAGTTCCTGATTCTTAAGGTCTTTTGTGGTCTTTTTGTGAAAGTTTTATTTGTTTATTTTTTTCTCTAAACAGCTTTATTAAGGTAAATTAACATATCATACAATTCATCAATATAGAGTTTACAGGTAAAACCCTTTTAACAGTCTGAACTTAGTATCTCAGTTGGTTTGTATCTGTCTAAATGCATATTTTATCCTAAATAAGATCTCTCTTTTTTTAACATACTTTCCTATGATAGTTTCTAGTATTGCACTAATGTGACCAACATATGCTTTGTTTTATAGCTTATTCTTCTCTTTGGAGGAATCCCTTATCTCTGGAGACTCTCCGGGCGGTTCTGTGGCTATGCTGGCTTTGGACCAGAATATGAGGTTTGTCATTCATTAGCATATATTTGTCAGTCTTTCTTTTTCTTTTGCCAGCTTTCTACTAAAGTTCATTTTTTGGCTTCTACCATCATTAGGCTTCTCTGTCTGTGCAGTCCTTGTTGACCTGCGTTAAGATAATGCAAGTTACTATAGCAAACCCCACAATTTCAATGGCTTATCACAGCAGTTTATTTCTTAATCACATAATAGCCCAGTGTGAGTATTTTGGGTGTCATCAGGTGACATACTTTTATGTGGTAAGCCAGGGACCCAGTCTCTTCTTGTATGGCTGCCATTACCTAAGTGCCCCTAAGTTCTCTGCATCCAGCAGGCAGATGGAAGGAGATGGTGGAGAAAGTACATCCTCTTCTTAACTCCCTTGGCTCCAAAGTGATACCTGTCCTTTGCATTCACATTTTTTTGTTAAACCAGTCATTTAGTCTCAGATGCAAGGGAGCTGGGTAACATAGTCTCTGGTAGGCAGCTGCTTCTTGGGAAAAACTCTGTGAAAGGGGAAGCATGAATTATGTTGAACTCAGGCTAAGCAGATATCGTGTGCCACACATGCTTAGCAGATACTTTCAGCAGAGACAGAGAGCATACCTCCTAGAATCTCCACTGTGCTGCTCGAGTTGACTGCCTACTCTTCCAGGAATTCCAGTTATTGAAATCAAAGCCTTCGACCTGAGACTTTCTGCCTGTAATGGATACTGAGACACTGCTTTTGACTTTTTCTTGGAAATTGCCAAGTCTGTTCTCTCTTTCCTGATTGTTTATTTGAAATGATGGGTCTTATCTACACGTGTAGGTACCTTGGGCTTTAATTCAGCTCATCCTGTATCCCTTTTCTGTGTACCATTTTCTAAAGAAGCCAAACTCTTTTAAGACCTTCTTCGTGTGGTATCTCTGTATCTTCGTAGACTCCGTCCTGACCTGCCATATGCCCTGTTACAGTTTACTCGCACGTTTTCTCTATTGTTTCATAAACAATTTAAGGTGGTTTTGTGTAAACATGACTGGCTTCTATTTTGAAGTTACCATCTTCAATGTCACTTTCTCAGAGAAGCCTTCTCTGATCACTCTCATCTAAAATAGCATCCCTCTGTCACTCTTTTTTTTTTTTGAGGGGGGGCGCTGTGCCACCACACAGCTTGTGGCATCTTAGTTCCCCAGCTGGGCATTGAACCCAGGCCCGCAGAAGTGAAAGCGTGGAGTCCTAATCACTGGATGCTGGGGAATTCCCTCTCTGTTACACTTTAGTGAAGCATATCACCTTATTTTATTTTCTATATAGAGGCACTTACCACTATCTGCATCATCTTATTGTTTATTTGTTTACTTTTTATCTGTCACCCTGTCAAGACTTGTAAGCTCTAAGGGGACAGAGACCTTACATATTTTCTTCACTGCTGTGACTTGTGCCTAGAACAGTGCCAAGTAGGTATTCCATAAACACTTGTTGGACGAATGAACCCAATCTATATACGTACATACAAAAATGTTCCTTACCTTAATGGGACATATCTTATACAATGTTCTGAGACATTATTTTTGTGTTTTACAATGCTTTAGAGATCCCTTCCTGTCCGTTTATATAGATCTTTGTTTTCTTTAATGGCTGCATGGTAATGGCAGTCCTCCCTCTGCACAGTTCTGATATGCACACATTTCAGTTACCACAGTTTAGTTAGTAACACTAGCCCCTCAGCAGGTTCAAATTTCAGTTACCACAGTATGTTGTGTGCATAACTGCATCAGGTACAAGTTCCCTGCTAGTTCTTCAGTCCACAGATCACTGTGCACATAACAGATGCTCATACAGTAACCAGTCATGTCACTCTTTTCAAATTCTGCTGGTGACTGGTCACTGCACATCTGCTATTCAGTGATTCACAGCGTGCAGCTGTGTTGCCTCCTAGTCTCCCAGCTGTAAATCCACATGACATTTTATATAGATGGATCACTGAAAGAGGGAATTGGCCAACAAAGATGAAAGTGTAGTAAAGAAATGAAAGATGATAACACTGGAATTGAAATTCAAATCTAGGGACTTCTCTGGTGGTCCAGTGGTTAAGACTCTATGCTTCCTCTTCAGGGGGCATGGGTTCCATCCCTAGTCAAGGTATGAAGATCCTGAATGCCACGAGGCGCAACAAAAAAAAAAAGAGAGAAATTCAAATCTAATGTACGTGGTATAGAGGAAATAGCTAACCAGATTCCCATCTAAAACAGCTTTTTTGGTTTATGTTTTTTCATAGTGTATGAAGCACTAAAATACCCTTTTCCCTGGATCCTCACCAGTACTTATTATATACATGATTTTTTAACTTTTGCCAGTCAGACAGGGAAAAAAATGTTATTGTGCTATTATTTCATGCAACTTATTGTTGAATGGGAAAGTAAGTTATGAAGCAACATAAGTAAGTGAAAATGTAAGTATCCATACAGATTTTTTGTATAACTAGTGTCTTAGTGATGAACATTTAGATTGGTTCGGTTTTTCTTAATTGCATGCACTGGTGCCCATTCTTGTACACATATCATTGTGCACATATTCCATATCTATAAGAAGTCTGAAATAGTATATACCAAAATTTCAAAAGTGGTTTTCTCTGGAGAGAATTTTGGCAATTTTTATTTCCTTTTGGCAATTTTTATTTTTGTTTATCTCTTAAGACAATTCAGCAATGAGCATGTACTTCTCATATAATTAAAACCAATTTCTTCACTAAAAAAGGAAGAGAAAAATGAATGAATGAATGAATGAATAAATAAATAAATAAATAAATAAAAGAGAACTAAGTGAACCTCAGCTTATTCTTAGGCATAGTCAGTATGTCTTTTGGCAGGAATTTCTGCTTTCCAAACTACCAACAAGTGGTCTCATAATCAGTGTCTTTATTTTTTTTTTCTTTTTGTTTTTTAAATTTTTTTTCATAAGCACATTGCCAAATTATTTTTATTTTATTTTATTTATTGGCTGCATTGTTTCTTCACTGCTGTGTGCAGGCTTTCTCTAGTTGTGTCGAGTGGGGGCTACTCTTCATTGTGGTGCACGAGCTTCTTGTTGTGGTGGCTTCTCTTGCTGAGGAGCACGGGCTCTAGGCACGTGGACTTCAGTAGTTGTGGCGAGTGGGCTCAGAAGTTGTGGCTCACAGGCTCTAGAGCACAAGCTCAATAGTTGTGTTGCACGAGCTTAGTTGCTCCACGGGATGTGGGATCTTCCCAGACCAGGGCTTGAATCTGTGTCCCCTGCATTGGCAGGTAGATTCTTAACCACTGTGCCACTAGGGAAGTCCCAGTGTCCTTATTTTTTGACAGTGAGATTTGCCCAGCCTTTTTCAGCAAGTAATCAACTTAATGACTCAGAATGTTGCAGAGTTCTGTTGCCATGTTATGAATATGAGATGAAATGAGTAGGTTCATCTCAGACAAGAGGTGAACTGTGCCACCAGGATGTTTGGGTCTGGCGCAGGACTTTATTATAATGTTCAGTGTCCTGGAGCCTTGAGGTGTTCACTGATAGGGCTAGAGCCCAGATCTTGTTGCCTTTGAGAAGCTATAGTCAAAACCCCTTCCCCTCACTGCCCGGTAGATCTTTTTTTTTTTTTATATTTATTTGTTTATTTATTTTATTTTATTGGCTGTGTTGGGTCTTCGTTGCTGCACACGGGCTTTCTCTAGTTGCAGTCAGTGGGGGCTACTCTTCATTTTGTGGTGCGCGGGCTTCTCATTGCAGTGGCCTCTCTTGTTGCAGAGCACAGGCTCTAGGCACGTGGGCTTCAGTAGTTGCGGCACATGGGCTCAATAGTTGTGGCTCACGGGCTCTAGAGCACAGGCTCAATAGTTGTGGCGCACGGGCTTAGTTGCTCCGCAGCATGTGGTATCTTCCTGGGGCAGGGATCGAACCCGTGTGCCCTGCATTGGCAGGCAGATTCTTACCCACTGCGCCACCTAGGAAGTCCCTGCCCAGTAGATCTTATTCCTAGGATATTCTCTCCTTTCTGAGTTAGAATTAGAGATCTTCTGAGAAAAACTCCTGGAGGTTTGTGTATTCTCCAATTTCCCCAGTGTGACTGTCACACCTCCTTTTTTTCAGCTAGAATATCTTCCTTAACTCAGTCACCTTTCTAAATTCTAGCTCACAGTTGTCTGTTAGGAGTAGAAGGGTCTTCGAGAAGAGTAGTGAAAAGTAGCATTTTGGGGTTAGATTATGAAAATCTTTAAAAGCGTAATGAGTTTTCAGTCTTATAGAGCCATTACAAGTTTTTTAAGTAGAGTAGTGGAGTTTTAGATTTATCTGCTGTGTATGTAGGAAGGATTGAAAGGGGAGGGGTTGATATTAAGCAGGGGGACCACTTAAGAGGCTGTTTTACTGTTTAAGGCAAAATAATTTAAAACACTGTTGGAGTCTTAGTGTTTTAAGGAGGGAATAAGCCAACTTATTGGGGAATTAGACTTACTATTGATCTTGAAGCAAGGAAATGGTTTATTGATAGAATTATTCATTTAAAAGTGGTATTTATGCATAAGTGAGATATTAAGAAAAAATCAAGTTGTTTTAAATTAATTCAAGGCTCCAGATGTAGATGATTTACATTTTTGTGTGCAGAAGGTAGTTGAATTTATGGCATATGTTGATAAACTAGGGAGAATGGGAAATGTTTCAGAAGACTACAGGTGAGCAAAGTCTAGATTTTCAAAAGGAGAAAATGTAGATTCTGTGCAGAATGCTAAATGATAATCAGTGCCTTATCAGAATTCTTCAGTGAATTATTAAAGAAGAGATTTATGAACTTTTAAAAAAAGAACAGAGCCAGTTACAATCCCAGAGCAGCCTGTGAAGGGCACATGATAAAACATTTTATAGTTAATTTGAAAGACTAAAGACAGAGGAATAGCCAGGAAGATTCTGAATAAGTAAAATAATGAGTGGTAACTTTTACCCTTAGATATTAAAATGTATCATAATCTTAAACAGTGTATTGGCACCAGAAACAGGCCTAAGTATATGTAATCTTGGTATATGATAAAGGTGGCATTTCAGGTCGGTGAGGAAAGTATTGGTTTCTCATTTCCCATTTTGGTACGAATGCTGGAATAAACCACCCTGCATGGTTTATTCCAGACAAATCTCCTTTCTTCCTTTTCCTTTCTCCCTCTTCCTATGTTTAGAAACATAGTGACTGCATCTTTACTACCAAGTCAAATATGCTTTGGTGGTGTACTCAAACTTAAAAGAATTCAGTTTTATGCTGAGGAGGAAGAGAGAGAGTGATGGCATGGTGGGAGGGAGAGAGAGGGTTCTGTTTGCTTCATTGCCCTTTCCCCCTCCCCACAAGTCCCTGCATACTAACTAGCCCTCGTCCTCCACTGTCATAGGAGAGGATATTTGTAAAGAAAAATGAGGCAGTTCTTGGCTTTTAATCTCCTAAGGACCTGTTGTAAAGGAAATTAAAGGAATTCTTGAGGGTGATTTTCTCTGTTGGATTTTGGCCCTGTGGAAACTTTAGCACACTCTGCCCACCTGCCCTGGCCCAGCTTTTTTGATGCTCCAGTATGTTTCTCTGCCTGGTCCCAACCAGGCCCATCATCTTGTCATCTTTCACTTTTAGGGTACTCTTTTCTTTCTCCTTGCTTTTCCAAATTGTGTGGAATTCCTCCTTGCCTCTTCTGTCCCACTTATTTATCTCTTTCTTCAGAGCAGCATTCCGCTTCTCATCAGCACTGTAAGCCTTTCTTGAATTCACCAGCATATGTGGCTCATTTTAAGTTCTTTTAACCATTTTGTCTATATGACTTCAGTTAGCTTTCATATGGTGCCCATGTAATAAAAGAGGAAGTGTTTTATTGCCTCCCAATCTTGCAAATAAACTCTGAGGGTAGAGGCGATGTTTCAGGCCTTGTATTACCCATAGAATGAAGCACATTGCTTAAGTTATCATAAGTACTCAGCAAATATGCATTGATTTGTTCACTTGAAGAATGAATGAATATTAAAAAACTGCCTCTTTTTTTCTTGTATTCAGATCACACAGTCCTTGGTATTTCTCCTGTTCGCTACACTTTTCAGTGCATTGACTGGTTTGCCATGGAGTCTTTATAATACTTTTGTGATAGAAGAAAAACATGGTTTCAATCAGCAGGTAAAATAGAGAATGCAAATATTCTGTTTTAAATGTGAAGATCTTTTGTGCTTTTGTCCTTTGCTGGTACTAATTAAAACATAGTTTGCTCTTTTAGAGCATGAATTAATCGAGGAAAAAGGAACTGCAGATATGGTAAAGATCGTAGTTTATTTTAAACTATAAAATGCAAGACATTGACTTCTTGTCTTAGGCTACCTGTTGTCATATAGTCTCACTGTCTTTTAATTTTTAGAATTGCTTTAATAATGTATCCTGTCTATTCACTTATTTGTTATTTTAAAAGTAGTTTCCTAGTTTCTCATGATGACCTTTTATTTTTTCAGACTTTGGGGTTCTTCATGAAAGATGCAATCAAGAAATTTATTGTGACTCAGTGCATTTTATTACCTGTGTCTTCACTTCTACTTTACATTATTAAAATTGGGGGAGACTATTTTTTTATTTATGCCTGGCTGTTCACACTAGTTGTATCTCTGGTAAGTGAAATCTTTGTTTTGATTTTCTTTTACAGAATGTTCTTTGGTGAGATAATGATGGTTTAATCTTCATTAACATCTAAAGGGTTCTTAAGAAGCAGAAGAAATATAAATAGGTGCTCATATAAATTCCCTTTCTGTTTTCTTCTTTTAGCTATAGAAATGGGAGAGTTGACTCTGACCATAGATTTTCTTCTTACACTGACTCTTATGGATTCTAGAAGCTAGTTGTTAGTTCCTTTTTTTTTTTTAAGAATTTTATTGAGATGTAATTGACATACAATAAACTGCAAATTGTTAGTTACTTTTAATGATCCAGTTGTCAAGCAGTTTAAGACTGTGCATTTGTGAGTTGCCACCATAATGATGACTAAGTTTGACGATTTGATGACTCTTGACTGAGCTCCAGTGTCTAAAATGGTGGATATTTTGAAGAGAGAATAGATGTAAGAGGGATAAGAGAAAGAAAGCGTAAACTATCTGCTTTCTTCTGCCCTCCTTCCCCTGACTTTCCCTTCCTCCTTTCTCCCTTTTTCTCTCTACCCCTTCTTCTCTGTCCCTTGCCCCGCTCCTCTTCCCGCCTCCCCTTCTCCCTGTCTCTTCCCTTTTCTTCCGCACAGCCCCTTTCTTCCTTCTCCCTCCCTTTTCCTCTGTCCCCTCTCCCATTATCCCTTCCTCACATCTTCTTTTCCTCTTCTCGTTCCCATATTCTAAACGGCTTCACAGCACAAACACTAGAACACAATCAAAATGGTCTGTTACAGCCCCCAGAAAATATCTCCTATCAGCTCTTCAGCTGCACCTATGATGAGGTTTCTTTTAGTGTGAGTTACCATGATGCTCAGTGCTTCACTTCCCGCTGGTGGGATCATGACCAGAGAATGGGTGCTAGTTGGACTTACAGATACATGTTGTATGGCAAATTGAAGTGAGAGGAGAGAAAGCAGAGGAAATGCTCCCAAAATGCTTAAGGAAGTGCTGTTTCAACCAGTGTGTATAGTTGTGAACTGTAGGTCAGTAATGTTAGCAGGCAAATCAAATAACAGCACAGTCAAGCTCTAGTAGTCCTTTTTTTTTTTTAATGTCCATTTAAAAAAATAAATTTATTTATTTATTGGCCGAGTTGGGTCTTTGTTGCTGCACACAGGCTTTCTCTAGTTGCGGCAAGAGGGGGCACTCTTTGTTACAGTGCATGGGCTTCTCTTGTTGTGGAGCACAGGCTCTAGGCGCACGGGCTTCAGTAGTTGCGGCACTTGGGCTCAATAGTTGTGGCTCGCAGGCTGTAGGGCGCAGGCTCAGTGGTTGTGGCGCATAGGCTTAGTTGCTCCATGGCATGTGGGATCTTCCTGGACCAGGGCTCAAACCCGTGTCCCCTGCATTGGCAGCCAGATTCTTATCCACTGAGCCACCAGGGAAGTCCCTCTAGCAGTTCTTTTTTTAGCAAACACTTCAAGTCTATTTTGATTACCCTGAAAGACAGAATTCCAAGTTATGATGGGCTTATGAAGTGTCAGAAATCCCCAAGATAGTTTTTTTTCTTTTATTTTTTTATTGGGGTATAGTTGTTTTACGATGTTGTTTTAGTTTCTACTATACAGCGAATTGAGGTAGAGTTCCCTGTGCTATACAGCAGGTCCCAAGATAGTTTTGAATGGACCATTTGGCTTTTCAGTTATTATCTAGAGACTATTCATTTTGACTTAATTCATCAAACAGATATTGAATGCTTACTATTTGGTCCTATTTTGGGCTGGGTATACCAGAGCAAATAAAATAAGGTCCCTGTTCTCAGGGCTAGGATCACATAGTTGTTTTAATACTGAATCTGAATAGGGAGTAGCTTCTCATTAAGGACATATTCATAGGTTGTTCTCATATTTGCTTTTCAGGTGCTTGTTACCATCTATGCTGATTACATTGCCCCTTTATTTGACAAATTCACACCTCTTCCTGAGGGAAAGCTTAAACAAGAAATTGAAGTCATGGCAAAGAGTATTGATTTTCCTTTGACTAAGGTGTATGTTGTTGAAGGTAAGGCTCCCTGGGGTAAGAAGATTTTATTTGAGTGATTTATTTGATTACTTTATTCTTAAAACTTTAATAAAAGAATGAATCAGTTGGTTTGGGTTTTTTGTTTGTTTGTTATTTAGAGATTAGGATTTTACATTTCGGCTTTTGAAGATTTGTAAGAATTGGTGACATAGTCCAGGGACAGAAACTGGTGGCCTGGTGCCACATCCTGCTCTTGCCTGCAGCTGTGTTTGGTCGGCCTTACAGTATTGTTTTTACTTCTGGGCCAAGGCCTTTATCACTCCCTGTTATGTCATGATATTAGACTGATTTATTCACTTCTGTTACCTGCCAGGATCCTTTAGGTAATTGAGTTGGACTCTTGCTTAGTCAGATTCCATTTGGCACTGGTGTGGGGCCTCAAAACCAAAACCAATGTTATTGGCTTTGTCTCCACCAAGAAAACTTTCAGTGCTCTGCAGGACTCTGATTTCACCTGCAGATTACCCAAGACTGGTACCACTTGGTACTTTAGATTAGTTATACTCTGCTTTTCTGATGATTGTTTTTGAGATTTAAGCTTGCATAAGACTACTGAAGTCTCAAGGAAGCCTACAAAGATGCAAAGAAAAACTGTGTGATACCATGACATTCAGAATCTGTAAATTAAACTCCATGTAAATGATTGAGTCTAGTTCTGTGTCTGCCACTTATCAGCTGTGGGATCTTGGACAAGTCACTTTGCATCTCTGGATTTCAGTTTTGCTTCTTCTGAACTATAGTCTGGCAAATGCTTTCTCTAAAGGGCTAGGCAGTAAATATTTTAGGCTTTGCAAGTCACACGGTCTCTGTTGCAACTATTCAACTCTGCCATGACAGTACAAAAGCAGCCATAGTAATACATAAACAAACAAGCATGGCTGTGTTCTAATAAAACTTTGTTTATAAAAATAAGTGGCAGGTTTTATTTGACCTGCAAAACAGTTTGCCCATCTCTCCTCTAAAGTAAAAAATCACCATTGAGAAGTAGCAATGGTGGATGAAGGAGTAGAACCTGAGAAGTAATTGCAGGGTCAGGGGAGAACAGAGATGGTCACAACTTGAAAGAATGAATTAACAGCAATGAGAAGAGTATAGAAATCTCAGACATTTGGGGGCAAACTAAAGGCACAATTGGAACATGTCTATGGGGAAATGGTAGAAAAATAAGCCAATTCATACTACTACTTTAGCCTCTGAGATTATTACTCCTTTAATTAATATTAAACTAGTAGCGCAGTAATCAGTATAGGGGAACAATCTCTGAGGCACTTTTACTGAAGAGGCAACCTTAGTTGCCGAACACTTGAGTTATAATCAGATAACATGAATGCTAATGCTGTGACAATAGAAGTAATTGAGGAGATATGTGGTCTGCACCATCAGTGCTATATGATTTTAGCAGAAATAGTGAGGGAAGGCTTTTATGCAGGGTTATAACATGAGCTGGGGCTTTATGGAAAATCAAGATTTGAGTAGGTGGAGAGTAGCATTTCACAGGTCAGGCTGTGGAGCCAGTAGGCTTGGGTTTAAATTCTAATTCTATCACAAATTCCCTGTGTGACTTTGGGCAACTTACCTCTGCTAAACAGAAGTTACTCATCTGTAATGCATGTTTTCATTGTTGTTAATAATGGTAATAATAAAAGGGCTTCCTAGGTGGTGCAGTGGTTAAGAATCCGCCTGCCAATGCAGAGGTCACGGGTTCGATCCTAGCTCCAGGAAGATTCCACATGCCACAGAGCAACTAAGCCCGTGTGCCAAAAAAAAAAAAAAAAAAAAAAAAAATAATGGTAATAATCCTCAAAAATATTTTGAGTGAATGAATGTGTTACTAACAATAGCAACACACATGATGGATTTGTAAATTGAAAGGAAAAACCAAGTGAAAAACCAAGAGTCTTGCTCGCGGAAAATATCAGATAGCAAGTACTGCACAGAGAATTAAACTGGTGTGAAGTGATGAAGAATGGCTGAGGAGATACTTTCGATTAGGTCATCAGACAAGACATCTCTGAGCAAATGAATTTAAGCTGAGCTCTGAAGGAAGGAGCCATCCATGCTGAGATCAGTGCGGAGACTGTCCAGAGCCTTGTATATTCAAGAAACAGAAAAACGTCCAGTGTGGCTACCACATGTCAGGAAAGTGTTATGACATTAAATCTGAGACATAGGCGAGAGTCAGACCATGTAGGCCTTTGTAAATCAGAGTAAGGAGCTTGAATTTTAAGTCCAGGGTTAAAGATATTGAAGGTTTTAGGCAGGAAAGTGACATGGCCTGGTTTGTACTTTAACCTATCTTAGGTTGCTATATAGAGGGTAGACGGTAGGGGAGGCAAGAGTAGAAGTAGGGAGAGCAGTTAGGGAGCCAGTGCAGTTCAGGGGGAGATAATGTGACTTAGAGTAGAATAGTAGTAATTGATGGAGAGAAGTGGGTGTACTGAGGATGTGTTTTAGAGGTATTGATGGAATTTCCAATAGATGACATGTAAAGGAATAAGGGAGAAAGAGACATCAAAGATAACGACCTTGATTTTTGGACTAAGCAGTTTGATAAATGGTCAGTTACTGAGATGGGAAAAAAACTGGGAGAAGAGTAGGTTTGTGAGGGTTTTAGTTCTGTTGGGTGTGTTATATACCTATTGAACATTGTACTAGAGTTCTACAAGCAATAGTTAGTTGCAAGCCAGCCGTAGAAACTAACTGTGGCTGATTTAACCAGAGAAATTCCTTATTGAAACAATATTTGATAACTCACAAAGTCACCAGGAAAGTTAAGTTTACCAAACTTGGGAAATGGGCTCTCCATCAGGAGACTAGGAACACAGAATCATCCTACAGAACCAGTCTGGTGAGGACACTGCTATTGGCTTCTGCTGCTGGCTTCAGC
This sequence comes from Hippopotamus amphibius kiboko, assembly GCF_030028045.1. Lineage (NCBI taxonomy): Eukaryota > Metazoa > Chordata > Mammalia > Artiodactyla > Hippopotamidae > Hippopotamus > Hippopotamus amphibius. Next base: position 32,249,750 of record NC_080186.1, read on the forward strand.
AGTTTGTATCTCTAACATCCCTTCCACTAGCACCTGCAGAATTAATTCCTCACTGTCCTGCTTCTTTGTGTAATTAGCTAACTATTCAGAATCCCCAGTGGATGCATCTGATTGACTGAGCCAGGGCACTGGGCTAACTGCCAGGAGTGCTGGGGAAGCAGATATCTAGCTTTTTAGATTTCTCAAATGGGAAGCAGTCTCTCACAAGACTTGCACGATGCAAAATTCCTTAAACTCTGCAAGGGGATTCTAATACTGGTCAGGGAAAAAACTGTGCATAAAAATGTAAACAACAGATATGCACTTTAGACATCCATGTAAGATGTAAGCATGTCAAATAGGTAGCTGGATATATAAATCCAGAGTGTAGGGAGACTTCAGGGCTAGGAATAGTGATACGGAAGTATCTGGCATGTAGATACTTCCATGGATGAGGGCACTTAGAGAAGAGAAGGGGGCTCAGGTCAGAGTCAGCAGAGGAGGAAGAGCCAGCAAAGGAGGCTGAGGAGGAGAGACTGTTGAGGAAGGAAGAAAACCAGGAGAAGATGATGTTTCTTTTGAGATAGGAAAGTGTTTCAAGGAGGGAGTGGTCAACTGTATCAAATGCTGCTGAGAGGCTGATTAAGACATCATAAATGAAAGATGAAGAGACAGCTGGCCATGCGTTTCAATTGCGTAGAACATTTTGGTTTTCAGAGTTCTCAAATACATTACTTCATACCTCAAGTGGTACAATAAATCCATTCAGTAAATAAGTATTATTGAATAAATACTACATGCAAGCAATAGTGATACAAAAAGCTTATGGTCTAGTGCAGGAACTCTTAAACTTTAGTGAGTATAAGAATTCCCTGGAGAGTTTGTTCAAAGATTCCTCAACTCCATTCCCAGACATTCTGATTTACTGGGTGTTTCTAGTATTTGCGTCTAGCAAATACCCATAGGTGATTTTGGTGTAGGCATTCTTTGGGCCACACTTTGAGATACTTGGACCAGTGGGAGATACCAAGACATTAATTTTGTTTTATTTATCTGCCTACTTCCATAGATAATTTCAGGTAGCTTCTAAGAAATATTTTTAAATTAATTAAAAAATTAGAATCAGAGAAGATAGAAATGAGATAGAAGATCCAGATACACAGCTTTCCAGATCCTAAGGTCCTATATTATTGACAAAATTGGACCACGTTTGGCTCTTAACTTCCAGGCAACCAAACCAAAAAGTCCTAGCCTCATATCATAAACAGGAAAATAAAGCTTAAAGAAATGAGGAAACTTTCTTACATTTACACAACTAATACATGGCAGAGCCAAGATTTGAACCTAAAGTCTATTCTTAACCACTGAATTCACTGCACATGCTAGAACATAAAATATAAAGAAAATAAACTATAGAAAATAAAGAAGAAAATAAAAATCAACTATAGTCCAGCTACTGATAGCCGCTGTTAAAAATTTAGATTTTGGTTTTTTGGGGGGTTTTGTTTTTGGTCTTTTTAAGATAGTTTTAATTTTTTCTGATTTAATTTTTTCTGATTAAATAAGTATACTGACTTAAAAGCCTTGGAACAGAGAAAAGTATAAAGGAAGGAACAAAAATCCATATTTCTAGAAGCCAGTGATAAACAATTCAATATTTTAATAATTTCTTAATATATTTAATATATTTCTTGTGTTTCTGCTTTTCTATTTACATGTACATTTTTTCATGACAATAATGGAACTTTATATACATGAAGTTTTATATCCTTTTCAGTATGTTGGTGAGCTTTTTCCTATTTTGTTAAAATATTTCAATAGTATAAATTTTTTCTGGCTGCTTAAAATTCCATTTCATAGCTTTACCATAATTTAATCATTCCATGACTGTTGGATATTTAGGCTTTATTTCTTTACTTATTGCTGTAAAGCTGCAATGAGCATAAATATTTGTTGTCAAGACTGCAAAGAAACAGACACTCTCCACTGCTGGTGGTGATTTATATTGATATAATATTCTTCAGGTGTTAAACAATTTGAAAATGTTAACCTCCTCTCCAGTAATTCAGTTTCTAGGCGTCTCTCCAAAAGCCCCTGGACTTTTTAATTATTTTCCATGCTTTGAACTGTCTTTTCCTTAGGATCTAAACGCTCTTCCCACAGCAATGCTTATTTTTATGGCTTCTTCAAGAACAAGCGAATAGTTTTGTTTGACACTCTACTAGAAGAGTATTCTGTACTAAACAAAGACATCCAGGAGGAGTCTGGCATGGAACCCCGCAATGATGGAGAAGGGGACAGTGAAGAAATAAAAGCTAAAGTTAAAGTGAGTTCTTCTTTTCCTAAGAGACCCTGGCTTAGTTTTTATGAAAAGTTCCTGTGACAACTCAAAATAACATTAATTTCTATGCAGTGAGTGTTGAATTCAGGGAGACTATCAAATAAAAATACAATGGCCCTTTTATAATTGTGGTCTTTGGGAGAAATTATCACTATCATTACAGGCTGACTACCTTGCAAGCTTTCACAGAATGTACACAAGTATAAGATAGGAAAATTCTTATGACTATAAGCTGTCTTTAAAATAGGGACTTTATATATAATTCCTGACATGTTTATGATTGAAGAATTCCCACAGGCAGGATAAAGAGGCAATAAACATCTCAGTTTTAGCTTCATTGAGGTATAGTAATTATAGGCTTTGGCAATGGAGAGACATGAATTTGAATCCTGGTTCTGTCATTTAGTAGCTGTGCATTCTTGGGTATACTGTGTAACTTGGTCAGTTTTCTTTTGTTTGTTTAACAAATATTTATGAAATGCAAACTGTGCTGAGATACTTTCCTTGGCACTAGGGATACAAAAATAAAGAGGCAAACCTTGCTCTCAAGGAGTTTATAGTCTAAAGGGGAGAAAGTCATACAAGCACAGTACCATATGGTAATTGCTGCAGTGAAGCTATAAATACTGGATGCAGTGAGAGCACAAGAGAAGACATTTCTCACACCTGACCTTATAGTCTGAGAAAGCTTTTTCTGAATCTTCTCCTGGGTGAGGTCAGCTTATGCTGATTAGCAAAATCTAAAGTATACCAAGACTGAACGAGGAAGGGAAGACAATGATAAGAAAACAATACGTATTTAATCAGAAACAGTCTCCAGTAGTTGTATGTGTGACAGAATGTGCCATTGGTGTCATTCAGAGATGATTTGGGATGTGTGTGTAACTCTGGGCAAGTAAGTTAAGCTCTCTAAATCTTTGATTTCTTAGCTGAAAGATAATGCCAGCAGGGTTTCTCATCTTGGCACTATTGACATCTTGGACCAGATAATTTTTCATTGTCTTGTGCATCATAAGATGTTTAGCAGCATCTCTGGCCTCTCCTACTAGATGCCAGTATCTATCCCTCCTTTCCAAACAACTGTGACAATGAAAAATGTCACTAGACATTGCCAGATGTCCCCGGGGTGGGAGGGAGGGGGCAAGATCACTCCTAGTTGAAACACACTGGGATAAAGATGCTTACCGTTTAGGATTGTGAAGATTAAATGAAATAATATATGTGAATAACTTTGTACTCTTATGTACTTTAAGTACCAGAAAATAACTGTTATCATTGAGCGTCTGTTTTCACCCTAAAGAGATGATCTAATAGAGTGCCTAGCTTGTTATAAATATGTAGATGGAACAAAATTCTGTGAAGGGGTTAAATAGCATTGGGTGAGGGTTTACTCCTTTGATTGCATTTATTTTTTTTAAGTGGGTTTATTGGTCTTCCCTGGCGGTCCAATGGTTAAGACTCCGTGCTCCAAATGCAGGGGGCACAGGTCCGATCCCTGGTCAGGGAAGATCCCTCAGGCCGTGTGGTGCGGCCAGAAAAAAAAAAAAGAAAGGAACTAAGTGGGTTTATCTTGTCAGGATATTGGAATAAAAGTCATTTTGGTCTGACCAAGAGTCATAGGATTTTAAATTCAGAAGAGCCCTTAAGGTAGGAAAACTGAAGTCTGAAAAGAGTAACCAAAGAGTAACCAGGTGACAACACTGGGGAATCGTGCAAATTCAGCAGGTCAGCCTGCTAAAGATGTATCCACATACAGGGTCAATTACTTTTTTTTTTTTTTTAAGTGATAGGTAAGAAGTTGATTTATTTAGAGAGAGACACACTCCACAGACAGAGCGTGGGCCATCTCGGAAGGCGAAAGCGTCCCCATAGTATGGGGTTGTCACTTTTTATAGGGGTGGGTAATGTCATAGGCTAATGAGTAGGAGGAGTATTCCAGCTGTTTTGAGAAAGGGGTGGGGATTTCCAGGAATTGGGCCACCGCCCACTTTTTTTTTTTTTTAAGTTGGCTGCATTGGGTCTTTGTTGCTGCCCGCAGGCTTTGTTTTGTGGAGAGTGAGGGGCTACTCTTCATTTCAGTGCTCAGGCTTCTTATTGCGGTGGCTTCTCTTGTTGTCAAGCATGGGCTCTAGGTGCACGGGCTTCAAAGTAGTTGCCACGCATAGGCTCAGTAGTTGTGGCACACAGGCTTAGTTGCTCTGTGGCATGTGGGATCTTCCTGGATCAGGGCTCGAAGTCATGTCCCCTGAATTTGCAGGCAGATTCTTAACCACTGCGCTACAAGGGTAGCCCCAGGGTGGATTACTTTATAGCCAAACCTGGGTGTTAGATAGTGGTCTGCTGATTTCAGTAATGAAATTACTGAACTTTAGTATCTGTGAGAACAATATTCCTTGGCTTAAATCTTTTTTTTTTAATAAATTTATTTTTATTTATTTATTTAATTTATTTATTGGCTGCATTGGGTCTTCATTGCTGCACACGGGCTTTCTCTAGTTGTTGTGAGCAGGAGTTACTGTTCATTGTGGTGCACAGGCTCCTCATTGTGGTGGCTTCTCTTGTTGTGGAGCACGGGCCCTAGGCATGTGGGCTTCAACAGTTGCGGCGCATGGGCTCAGTAGTTGGGGCTCACGGGCTTAGTTGCTCCATGGCGTGTGGAATCTTCCCAGGGCAGGGCTCAAACCCATGTCCCCTGCATTGGCAGGTGGATTCTTTACCACTGTGCCACCTAGGAAGTCCCTGGCTTAAATCTTAGAAAAGGTTAGTCTTTTGAACTGTGATGAATGGAGTTTGAGTTATTTTGTTGGCTTCTTGAAGAGGCTGCTTTATTTCACTGATAGCTGCAAATATTTTAGCGTCTGTGTATAAGTTACATAGTCCTACCCTAGAGTACCTGTATAGATATGTATACAGATAGCCCACAGTTTAAGGCAGAGGGTGGTAAATGAGTGGCTGAAATAGTGTGGCTTTTAGAAATTAAGAAATTAATGCAGATTCTAAGGGTCAGACAGGTTTCTTAAAAGGGAGAGATATTTGAACTAGGCAGAATTTTGAGTTGGGGATGGAGTTTTTCAGGTTGAAGATAATGGAATGAATAAAGCTGTAGAGACAACTACACAATGGCTATTCTGCGACTAATGAATAAATGGATTCTTGTAGAAGGGGATAGAAAGGTAGGCCATGACTAGTTTGTAAAGTATTTCTTCCTGAAGACATTGAGTGGTTATATTTAGTGGCCTGGAAAGTTTAGATTGATTTGGGTAGAGGCCAAAGCTTGTTTTAGGAAGTTTAAAATTTGGTGGCAATATATACTATAGAGCAAAGATTAGAGGCAAGGGAGACTTCTAGGGGCCTATTGCATCAAGATAACCAAGATAGGCATGAAATAAGGGCCTACACTAGCGTGAGAGGTCAGAATAAGTGTGAAGTCATAATACAAGATGGATTTAAACTACTTGGGTGATTGCTCTTATGGGGAGTGAAGAAGAAAGTCAAAGATTGACGTAAAACTCATGTACTGCTTTCCAGTGCATGTACCACAAACACAGGTGAGGTGATTTTAGGTAATATATCAATATTTGAAATTTGAATGGCTCTCTGTGTGTTAATATATATTAGGAAAAAGATAAAACTAGCATATCATGATTTCATGAAAAATGTCATTTAGTATAAGGCTAAGTTTTAAAAAGTGAATTGATTTTTTAAAAGATATTAAATAATCAGAGAATACACAGGTGTGGCAGAAGTTTAGGAAATAGTGGTTTATTCAGCACCTGCTACTGAATGGCTATGTCCAACACAGTGGGGGCTGCAAAAGACCACATTACTTTATACAAAATGAGGCTATTGGTAGCGGCCTTGTAGTAGTGGAGATTATTGAACTGTATGTAAAATATCTAATAATAATACAGTATCTAGTTTATAGGCCATTTAATGAGTGGAAACTGTTATCATTATTATGAAACAGCAGCCTATTTTGCTTATTATTAAAGTAATAGATAAATTAGAAAACATGAATAATCCAACTAACCATAAACACCTCTTTTTAAACTATCGTTTTTTAAAATCATTCTCCTCTTATTGGGTATAGATGTTGTTTCCAGTTTTTTGCTGTTAAAAATATTCTTGCAATGAATATTTTTGTATGTTCAGTTGCACCTCTTAATGTCCTCCTTAGAATAGATGTCTGTTAATTGGTGCTTTGTTCACTATTCCCTCTTGATGGCCATTCCCTGAAGGTACAGGTACACGTGTCTCTTAACCATTTAAGAAACTAGGCTAGTTATCTTATTCTTTACTTTCTCTACCAAATGTATTCTGACCTAAATTCAATGTTTAAAAGGAAAAGAGGTAATAAACGTAAATATTTTCTTGCCAATCACTTTTATCTACCCTTCTTTCTCATGCATCTACCCAGCCTCATTTTTAAGTGGGCATTTTCCTTAAAAATGAGGAATTGCTGAAGGAGTGGAAACGTGGTAGAATATCTAGATTCCAGTATCTTGCTGCCTGTGTTCCCATTAGGTTGCATTTTTGTAAAGTGTATAAAACAAAATCAGTTTCCTGTTCATCATTTTTTTTTGTACTTCGCTCTTTTAAGTAGCTGTGGTTTATTTCAAAACCATTAGCCTTCACTTTCTAGGATATATGTTCTTTAATTGTTTGCTACAGGATGGATATGTGTCTCATAGATTAAACTTTTTTATTATTTTGTTTAAATCTTTATATCTTTGTTGCTGTTTTATTTGCTTGATGTTTCAGTTATTTTTTTAAAAAGGTTTATTATTTATTTATTTTTATTTTATTTCTTTTTGGCTGTGTCAGGTCTTAGTTGAGGCGTGCAGAATCTTCATAGAGGCGTGCGGGATCTTTCATTGTGGCACGTGGGCTTCTCTCTAGTTGTGGTGTGTGGGTTTTCTCTTCTCTAGTTGTGGCATGCAGGCTCCAGAGCTGTGGGCTCTGTAGTTTGCAGCTTGTGGGCTCTCTTGTTGAGGTGCACGAGCTCAGTAGTTGCATGCAGCACGCGGGCTTGGTTGTCCCGGGCACGTGGGATCTTATTTCCCTGATCAGAGATCGAACCTGCGTCCCCTGCATTGTAAGGCGGATTCTTTACCCCCCAGACCACCAGGGAAGTCCCAGTGTTTCAATTATGGATAGTGATGTGTTAACATTCTCTATGATGATATATTTGTCAGGTTTTCTTTACAAATCTGATAATTTTAAATGAATATATCCTGAGGCGTTAGTATTAGATACATACAAATTTGAAATTACGTATCCTCCTCATAAATTGAATCTTTTGTTATTCTGTCTTGACCTTCTTTAATAACGCTTTTTGCTTTTAAGTTGATTTTGTCTGATAATAATACAGGGGCACCAGATTTCTTTTGGTTAATGTTTTCTAGATGTCATCCCTTTTTTTTCTTTTGATGTGGACTATTTTTTTTTAAGTCTTTATTGAATTTGTTACAATATTGCTTCTGTTTTATGTTTTGGTTTTTTGGCCCTGAGGCATGTAGGATTTTAGCTCCCTGACCAGGGGTTGAACCCACACCTCACCCGCTGCACTGGAAGGCGTAGTCTTAACCACTGGACCTCCAGGGAAGTCCCCCATCCTTTTACTTTTTAAAAATATTATTGAGATAAAATTTACCATTGTAACCATTTTAGAGTGTACAGTTGAGTGGTTTTTAGTATATACTGTACAACCATCACCATATCACATTCATCCTTTTAACTTTACTGTTTTTATATTTTAGATGTCTCGTACATCAATAGACTTTGTTGTTATGGTTGCTTTTATTTTTTTATTTTTTTTAAGAACTTTTATTGAGATACAGTTAACAGACAATAAACAGCATATATTTAGAGTGTACAATTTGGTGTCCCAGTCTCCCAATTCATTCCCCCCCAACCCTCCCCGCTCTCCCCACTTGGTGTCCATGTGTTTGTTCTCTTACATCTGTGTCTATTTCTGCCTTGCATTTCCTCTTTCGTAGTTGTTAGCATTTGCCTTATGTATTGAGGTGCTCCTATATTGGGTGCATATATATTTATCATTGTTATCTTCTCTTCTTGGATTGATCCCTTGATCTTTATGTAATGTCCTTTCTTGTCTCTTGTACCATTTTTTATTTTAAAGTCTATTTTATCTGATGTGACTATTGCTACTCCAGCTTTCTTTTGATTTGCATTTGCATGGAATATCTTTTTCCATCCCCTCACTTTCCGTCTGTATGTGTCCCTAGGTCTGAAGTGGATCTCTTGTAGGCAGCATATATATGGGTCTTGTTTTTGTATCCATTCAGCCAGTCTGTGTCTTCTGGTTGGTGCATTTAGTCCATTTACATTCAAGGTAATTGTCGATATGTATGTTCCTATTACCATTTTCTTAATTGTTTTGTTGTTGTTTCTGTAGGTCCTTTTCTTCTCTTATGTTTCCCGCTTAGAGAAGTTCCTTTAGCATTTGTTGTAGGGCTGGTTTGGTGGTGCTGAATTCTCTTAGCTGTTGCTTGTCTGTAAAGCTTTTGATTTCTCCGTCGAATCTGAATGAGATCCTTGCTGGGTAGAATATTCTTGGTTGTAGCTTCTTCCCTTTCATCACTTGAAATATATCGTGCCACTCCCTTCTGGCTTGCAGAGTTTCTGCTGAGAAATCAGCTGTTAACCTTATGGGAGTTCCCTTGTATGTTATTTGTTGTTTTTCCCTTGTTGCTTTTAATAACATTTCTCTGTCTTTAATTTTTGTCAGCTTGACTAATATATGTCTTGGCGTGTTTCTCCTTGGATTTATCCTGCCTGGGACTGTCTGTGCTTCCTGTACTTGGGTAGCTATTTCCTTTCCCACGTTAGGGAAGTTTTCAACTATAATCTCTTCCAATATTTTCTCAGGTCCTTTCTCTCTCTCGTCTCCTTCTGGGACCCCTATAATGTGAATGTTGGTGCGTTTAACATTGTCCCAGAGGTCTCTTAGGCTGTCTTCAGTTCTTTTCATTCTTTTTTCTTTTTTCTTTTCTGCATCAGTGATGATCACCATTCTGTCTTCCAGGTCACTTATTCGCCCTTCTGCCTCAGTTAATCTGCTACTGGTTCCTTCAAGTGTGTTTTTCATTTCTGTTATTGTGTTGCATATCTCTGTTTGTTTGCTCTTTAATTCTTCTAGTTCTTTGGTAAACTTTTTGATCTTTGCATCCAGTCTTTTTTCAAGTCCTGCATCATCTTCACCATCATTATTCTGAATTCTTTTTCTGGAAGGGTGCCTATCTCCTCTTCATTTAGTTGTTTTTCTGGGGTTTTATCCTGTCCCTTCATCTGATACAAAGTCCTCTGCTTTTTCATTTTCTCTGTCTTTCTGTGGCCGTGGTTTTCAGTTCCACAAGACGAAATACTGCTGATAGTGCTTGATTCTGCTGTCTGCCCTCTTGTGGAGGAAGCTATCTAGGAGCTTCCTGTGTGCTTCCTGATGGGAGGGACTATGGTTGCTTTTAAATCCAATCTAACACTCAGTTTTTTTTAAAAATTTTTTTCACTGTCTTTTTTTTGACAAGCTTTTTTCATTCATGTATATTGTGATTATAGATATATTTGGAATTAATTCTACCATACTATTTTATACCTCTTTTTTCCCTCCATCCTTTTCATATCCCCCCCTACCTCCACCCCAAACATACACACACACACATCCTTTTGCTTTATTTTTGGAACTTATTGTAGGTTTTTAAAAATTTATATTTGGGTTGTCATTCAGATTTGAAGGTTCATATATGACTATTCTTTTTAAAAAAACAATTAATTAATTAATTAATTTTGGCTGCGTCCATCTGAGTTCCGGCACTTAGGCTCTTTGTTGTTGTGCACAGGCTCTCTAATTGTGGTGCGTGGGCTCCAGAGTGCATGGGCTCTGTAGTTTGCAGCATGCAGGCTCTCTAGTTGAGGCACACAGGCTCAGTAGTTGCGATGCGTGGGCTTAGTTACCCCATGGCATGTGGGATTTTAGTTCCCTGACCAGAGATCAAACCCATGTCCCCCGTATTGGAAGACAGATTCTTAACCATTGGACCACCAGAGAAGTCCCTACAGACTATTCTTTTAATGGTTGCTGTTAAAAATAAATCATGCCCAGACTTCATTGGTGGCGCAGTGGTAAAGAATCTGCTTGCCAATGCAGGGGACACGGGTTTGAGCCCTGCCCTGGGAAGATTCCACATGCCATGGAGCAACTAAGCCCATGCGCCACAGCTATTGAGCCTGTGCTCTAGAGCCCATGAGCCCCAACTACTGAGCCCATGTGCCGCAACTATTGAAGCCCACGCACCTAGGGCCCGTGCTCCACAACAAGAGAAGCCACTACAATGAGGAGCCTGTGTACCACAATGAAGAGTAGCCCCCACTCACAGCAACTAGAGAAAGCCTGTGTGCAGCAACAAAGACCCAACACAGCCAATAAATAAATTAAATAAATAAATAAATTTTTATTTTATTTTATTTTATTTTATTTTATTTATTTATTTATTTTTTATTTTTGGCACACGGGCTTAGTTGCTCCGCGGCATGTGGGATCTTCCTGGAGCTGGGATCGAACCCGTGATCTCTGCATTGGCAGGCGGATTCTTAACCACTGCGCCACCTAGGAAGCCCCATAAATAAATAAATTTATAAAAAAAAAAAAAAAAAAGACTCTCTCACTAATTTAAAAAAATAAAAATAAAAAATAAAAATAAATCATGCCCGTATAACCTAAAATGTTAAAATATAGTCTCTTCATTGCTTCCTGAACAATCCAGGAACCTTAAATAAACTTTGATCTAATTACCCCTTTCATATTATATTTTAGTTTTATCTTGTTTATTTTTTAGCCCTAAAATTAGCATTATTATTATTTTGTACAATCATTATTTAAGTTTACCTATGTGCTTACCTGAGTCTTTGTTTACCGTTCCCTATTCATCTCACACCTTCCTTTTAGAAATTATTTTGCTTCTTCCAGAAGTATGTGCTTTAGAAATTTCTTTGGAAAATTCTGGTTTTGTTTTTATATCACTCTCGTTCTTTATATCAGTTCAAGATTGACAGCTATTTATCCTAGCACTTTAAAAGCACCATTCTATTCTGTTCTGGTTTCCTCTGTTCCTGTTGAAAAAGTCTGCTCTATGGGATTTCCCTGGTGGTCCACTTGTTAGCACTCCACACTTCCACTGCAGAGGGCACAGGTTCAATCCCTGGTCAGGGAACTAAGATCCTGCCTGCCTTGTGGCCTTAAAAAAAAATGTCAGCTCTGAGATTATTGTCTTTTTTTTTTTTTTTTTTTTAGTTCTTTCTGGTTATTCTTAAGATTTCTCTTTGATTTTCATGTTGTGAACGTATGGACTTCTTTATCCCAGTCCTGCTTGGGATGTATTTGTGGTTCCTAAATCTAAGAACTCATGTCTTTCCTGAAGTTTTAAAAACTCTTTGCCATTATATAAAGTGTTCCTTCTTTCCCATTCGCCCCAGTCTGTCTTTCTGGAATTCCAATTAGATGAATGTTATACCATCTCATTCAGTCCCCATGGGTGCTAATTTTCTTTTATATTTGTCTCTCAGAGCTGTATTCTGTAATTTTTCAGCTCTACTTTCCAGTTCATGGATTCTTTCTTTAGCTATATTTAATCTATTCTTTAACAAATCCATTGTGTTTTAAAGTTTTAGTTGGTTCTTTTTCAGATCAGTCATTTCTGGTAGTCTCTTATTCCTTCCTCATGTTTTTAGTTCACTTGTTTATATAAAACATGTTTATTTTATATTCAATATCTGATAATTCCAGTATCTGAAATCTTAAGGAGCTAATGGAGCGCCTTATCATTTCTGCTAGTTCTTACTCATTGTGGCTTGTTTTCTGAAGTATTTGGTAATTTTTATTGTGAGTTCATAATAGGTCAATGATCTTAATCTTCAGGACTCTTGAAGGGTCTGGGTTGGAGGATTTGCATTTGCTTCCATCATTGGCCCCAGTGCTACCAAGCTAGAAGCACTTTAATATCTCAGCTTGGGGTTTTCTGGACCATGCAGATAATGTTTTTGAATTTTAATGAGAGACTTTTTTTTTCTCCCACTTTTGATGAGCTTGACACAGTTGGGTTACTTTGCCAGAATATTTTTTTTTCTAGCTCACTCTTTGACTCAGAGTATACCCCTTCATGGATTCATGCAAGAGATGTTAATTTCAACTCCTAACCTTTAGCTTTTTCTTACTTTAAAATAAACTAAACTGTATGTTTAAAAGCATATTTGTTTTATCTTAGTAAGCATTTTTAGATGTTTTTCAGAGTGTGTGTTGGTGCGTGAATGCGGGTATGCGAATGTGAGAGTGTATGTATAAGATTAAATTGTTCATTGTGTCTTGGCACTGTTTAAATTGAATCTTGAAAGTTTATAACAGTGAGAATTTTATTTGGCTTTGTAAACATTCTGTTTTATCATTCATATGACCACCTACCATTTAGGTTTAGTTATTTTATTTATTTATTTTTTTGGCCGTGCCCCGCGGCGTGTGGGAACTTAGCTCCCCAACCAGGGATCAAACCTGTGCTCCCTGCAGTAGAAGAGTGGTGTCTTAGCCACTGGACCACCAGGGACTTCCGTATGTTTAGTTATTTTAAAAGCAATACTATAATAATATCCAAATAATTACATATCTGTTAACTAAAAAATTTTTTATTTAATAAATGTTGAATAATTTACTTTTATATCTATAGCTGTGTAAAAGTTGAAAGCACAGGTCTCTGGCATCAGACTACTTGGCTTCAAATCCAAGGTTTTCTATTTATTGGCTCTTTGGCCATAGGAAAATTAGTTAACTTCTCTGTGCCTAGATTTTCTCATTTTTAAAGTGGTAATAATAAGTACTTATCTCATTTGGTGATTATGATGTATAAATGAGATAATACAGTATTTAGCACAGAGGACCTGGTACATAGTCACTGTTTAATAAATGTTAGCAACTTTTGTTGTATTTTTTTAATCTTTCCTGGCTTATTCTTCGCATGTGTTGAAGAAAAAAAATATATATATGTGCATGTGTATATATATAGTTTTGTATATATGTGTGCATGTGTATATATGTGTGTATTTATGTATATATGTATTTGTAATGTTGGTTTGAGAGGTTATAATAAAATTAGGGAAGCAGAGCTCCAATAAATTTTGACATTAAATTTTACTTCATTAAGGTTAACACAAACATATTGTTTAAAAGTTCAGGGTACAACAAAGCATGTAATAAGGTATAGCAGTTTCATGTTCCTTGCTTCTCTGTGCTTCTCATGCTGTGCCAGGCCCCTCTCCCCACATATGGCAACTCTGTTAGCTCCCTCTGACATGTACACATATCATTCCTCTATATAATACATGTGCACTGTTATCTATAGACACTATCTCTCTCTTCTTTTTTGGCTGCACTGCGCGGCATGTGGGATATTAGTTCCTCAACCAGGGATCCAACCCGCACCCCCTGCAGTGGAAACTCAGAGTCTTAACCACTGGACCGCCAGGAAAGTCCCTGATACTATCTCTTGACTTTCAGTTATGGTAGTGAGGATTTAGCTCTTCTCCTAACATCTGCTCTGCTCCTCCTTCCCCCAGTTCTTCCAGTATAGTCCTGTTACTGTTCTTGGTTTAATCAGTATCAAAACATTACTGTAAACATTATTATAAAACAGTGTTGTACCTCTTCACTGTTGAGCATGCCTTACCTGTTCCCCCTCTTGCTTAATAATTGCTTTTTTTTAAAGTGTGCTTAGATTTCCTTTTATCTTTTTGCTAATTCTTCTCACAACTTCTGCTGTCTCTCAGTGTAATTTCCTATAAGCTTAATTGCATCATTAACCTTATTAGTTTTAGTCCCCCTCATCCCTCCCACCCCCTGAGAGTGACCTTTATTCTCCTTTGGGGTGGTTTCTCTGAAATCCTGCTCTTTAGCTCTCTCATACTGGACTTCCCTTGTGATCCTCCTTGATTCCATGTTGATTTACTGTGTTCTCTTGATAGCGCACATCTTATACTAGTTTCTTCAGGTTAAAAAGATGGTATGGTGGCTGAGAAAGTGTGATCGTGGCAGCCTTCAACAGATTGTCTTTTGAGTCACACTGTTCAAATCTGGATGGGTTACCCTCTCTCGCTGGTATATAGATGTCATTCAAGGGTTGCCCTTTACCATTAGATATTTCTGTCACTTCTCTCCTACATTGGGACTCCTGTGTTCTGTATTCCATGACTTTTTTTTCCTTAATTTTGGTAAAGAACATCCTTCAGTACCTTCCTGAGAAAGGTTGCATAGCAGAGTTTTTGAGTCCTTGCATCAAAATGCCTTCATTTTTCTGTCACATTTTTTTCTGTCACTTTGGGGTTTAGATTTCTAGATTGGAAGTACTTTTTCTTCAAGATTGTGAAAGCATTGTTCCATATCATCTTTTTTTTTAATTGCCTTATTTTTATTTTTAAAAATTAATTAATTTTGGGGGGCGCACTGTGCAGCTTGCAGGATCTTAGTTCCCCTACCAGGAATTGAACCTGGGCCATGGCAGTGAAAGCCTGGAATCCTAACCACTAGGCCACCAGGGAACTCTCTCTATTGTCTTCTTGATTTCAACATTGTTGGTGAGGTGTCTGAAACCATTCAGTTTACTTATCCTTAGTGTTACCTTAATTTTTACACTTCTAGACAATTGTTGGATCCTTTCTCTATGTTCTGAAATTTCACATGCCTTGATGTGAGCCTTTTTTAAAATTGAAGTATAGTTGATTTGCAATATTATATTAGTTTTAAATGTACAACATAGGGGGTATACTTTTGTCCATTGTGCTGGATATGCATTGGGCCCTTTTAATTTGGAAATTGAGGTCCTTTGGTTCTAGGAATTTCTGGAATTGTTTTGTTGATGCTTTTCTCCTCTCCATTTCTTTATTCTCTCTTTTCAGAGTTCCTATTGTTTGAATGTTGGCTTTCTTATATTGGTCTTTCTTAGCTTTTCTACCCTGCTTTTCCATTTCTTTCTCTTCTGTTTTCTGGGAGATTCCATTATCTTCCAATCATTCTGTTAAGCTTTAATTTCCAAGAATTATTTTTCTTTAAATTTCCCATTTTTATAGTAGCCTCTCTTTTTCCACGAATGCAATATCTTCTCTCTGAATTTTCTCCTTCTGTAATTTCTGTTTCTTCCATATTGCATTTTTTCTGTATCTGGTCTTCTGTCTTAATAGCTTACCTTGTATACCTGATAATCCTTGTTTGTCTACTCCTTAGTAAAGGAATGGGACTAAAAATCTGATTGGAATCTCTGAGCCTGTAGACAAGGCTTATCAACTTTGAGCTTCACTGTAGGGTGGCCTGGGCGTGCTTTTAATTGAAGAATACCTGGTATTAGTATCTTCATGTCTTTCCTGGTAGAATGGTCAGTTCCCAGGGGCTACTCTTCTAATCTGTGGCCTGCGGGGTGGTATTCTGGGAAGCAGGTATGGGGAGAGGACTAGTTTGGGAGAGGGAGTTCTCAGTATTCAGTGTACCATACCATTAGGTAAGCAAATACGTGGTCTGTTGCTAGTGTACCCAGGCCCTCAACTATATCAAACTCCCAGCTGAAGTGTCCTTTTCTTTTGCCCTATCCAGGGAGAATGAGCTTTCAGGCTTTTGCCAGAACGAGGGAGGAGCAATTGCCTTTTGGAGTGGAGTTGGAGAATCAATATGGAGCTTTAACCATTTCTCAAAGAGCTCTCACCCAATTCGTATTTTAACCACCACCTCCTGTTCCCCTAATTCCAAAAGTAACCTGATACTGTTAGTTCTTGAGTCCTTTGGAGATTCTGTGGTGTAAATCAGGCCAGTTCTCTTTTCTCCACTGCTGGCTTATGATTTAACTTTCTTTGGCTTGCCCAGTCCATTATCATTTGTCTGTCTGCTTTCCTGCTTCCAAAATGTTGTTTCTTTTGCCACCTCTCCTGTTTTCCCTATCCTTGTGGGTTTATATCTTAAAAAACAAAACAAAACCAAACCAAAAAAAACAGAAACAAAAACTCTTGATTGTAGTGTTACTGGGGTTTTTAGAGGGAATAAAATTAGATGTGAATGTTCCCTCTGCCATCTTAACTTGAAAGTCTCAGTTTTTTAAATAGCAATTCGTGGTGTTTTTGGAGGTCATAAGTGATATGTGCTTATTAGTAGATAATTTGGAAAATTAGAAAGATATGAAATAAACATTACTGTAATTCTACCATAGAGAAAAAACTGTTAACATATACTTTCAGTCTGTTTTCTATATTTGTGTATTTTTACATACACATTTGCATTTTTTCATAATTGGAATCATAATACATATTTTTAGTTTTGTTTCCTGCTTCCCCTAATGAACCATTTCCCCATGTCAGAACATAATCTTTGAGAACATTTCTAATGGATGAGGAACATAAATGTTATTTGGCACTATCATGAGCAGTTTCCCATGTTGCAACATAATCTTTGAAAGCAGAATTTCTAATGAGTTTATAATATGGCTGTCATATGACTTTGTCATGATTTATTTAACTGTTGTCCTATTGGTAAAGATTTATGTTTTTTTTAATCTAAATTAGACTCATGAAGTCAAAGTATGTTTGTCTTGTTCATGATTCTGTGTTCGAGCTTAACGCAGTGTTTAATGTGAAGTGGTTCGGGGAATGTTTTGTTAAGTGAATGAACAGTTCTGCACAAAAGCCTGATTGTTTCCTTAAGTTAGAATCTAAGAAGGACTCTTACTGGGTTAAAAGGTATAACCTTTTTGAAGTTTCTTGATAATTTATTTTCAATTTGTTCTTTGATTCAGAATAAGAAACAAGGATGTAAAAATGAGGAAGTGCTTGCTGTACTAGGCCATGAACTGGGGCACTGGAAGTTGGGACACACAGTCAAAAATATCATTATTAGCCAGGTAAGTTTGGAGTGACAATTCTCTTTTTATGGCAGGATAGTCAAATTATAAATGTAGCAGGCATGAGAGTTCATATAGCAGAGAGGTTAAGACAGACCGGTAGCCAGGTTTCCCATCACAGCTCCCTGACTTACCATGTGTGAGACCTCAGGCAAGTTCCTGAGCCTCTGTCTGCCTCCGTTCCCTTATTGAGTGACGATGCATCACAGGACTGGTGTAAGAATTAAATGAGTTAGTACGGGTGAAGAGTTTGGAGTAGCAGCTGCAGTGTGGCAAATACCGTGTGAATGTTTACGGTATCGTCATCACCACAGCCACTCAGCTGTAAGAGCTGTGAAGGTCGAAAGGAGTGAGCCTGGATAACTGGGGCATTAAAATACTTTTTACAAAACATCTTTTCTCTTTTAAAAAAGTTATTGTACACCCATCAAAAAGAAACTGGAAAAAGCAGTAAATATAAAGAAGAAAATAATTTCTGTAACATTCCTCTTCTGGGCATTAATACCATTAAACCAACAGAGTGACCAGTTTTTAGGCTCTGAGTGAAGTAGCACTGTGTTTTGTTGACTGGTTCTGAGCATATACGGCCTCAACTGAGTCTTAAATGGGTCTTTGTACCTTTCTAAAAGGCCCGCTGTTTCTGGGTGATGGATTACATGGGAAGACTTGTGTAGTCCTATAGGTACCTTCCTGTTGCCTTATGTCTGTAGGTATAAAACTGAGTTCCTTGGCTGGAAGCTATGTTGTACAGATACATGGCAGTGAGTAAGATACTAAATAAGTCCAAATCCAAGTTTAATGTAAGTTTTCAGTTTAATAAGGAAAATCACTGCTCCTTTCATGAAGGAAGGGGTCCAATAGAATCAGCCTACCATGAGGGTGGTAGGCTGGTCCCTGAGGTACCTCATTAGGGTTGGGGTTGATTACCTCTTCTGATAGATTGGGCACTCAGCAAGAGCCAGTGGGGGGATGTCTGTGCTGCTAATTAATGCATTGACTCCATCCCTGTCACCATGGCCACTCTCTTCATGAGCCCTTGACCAAGTCCTAGAGTGCCTAGGGAAAGAAGCTGGCTGACATCCACAGAGCAGGTATCTTCTCCACCTGATCATTGAGAGCTCCTCCTCTACCGTGGAACACTTTCGGTGAACATTCACGGTAGACCTAAGTATTATCATACTCTGGGCTAATTACGGAAGTTTTACCACATAGTTCTGTTCTTTTCCAGATCTCCTTGTTAGCCATCCTCTAGTTGGCTCCAAGGCCCTGACCATCCAGCTAAACCATTATTTGCCCACTAACAATGAATTTAATATATATATGTCCTCAACTCAGGCATCTTTCCTTCTAGAATAAAAGTAAAACTATAAAACTACCTAAATTTCTGTGATCACACTAACATCATTCTTAAAATCATGTCATGATGTTTTGTTCTACTGATCCCACAGTGAAATCAACTTAGTAATAACTTAGAAATTTTGTATCCTTCTTTCTAGATGAATTCTTTCCTGTGTTTTTTCTTGTTTGCTGTATTAATTGGTCGAAAGGAGCTTTTTGTTGCATTTGGTTTTTATGACAGCCAGCCCACTCTAATTGGACTATTGATCATCTTCCAGTTTATTTTTTCACCTTATAATGAGGTAACGTATACTCTTTAAAATTATCTCACATATGCCCTTGTCTGTTTCAAATCTAGAACCTTTAGGGTAGTGAAAAACAAACAAACAAAACTATAGTTTTAACATGCAGATGAAACAGAGTCCTCTGATTTACTGGCTAGTATAAGAAAGTAGCAGAAAAACCCAATCCCAAATAATTGCTGGCATACTGTAGGGAAAAAAAAGTGGAGAATTAGACCTTAGTGGTAAAAACCTTGATATAACACATACCTCAGAGACTTGGTAGATGGAAAGTAACTATTGGAAGGCTATGTCCTAGACCACATGTTCACTAGTGCTTGGTTGAAAATCCTCTGTGTGTGAGGGGACAGAACAAATAATTAAGTATATGCATGACTGGATAAGGGAGGCTGTATGACAGTGTTCCTCTAATTGTATTCCCTGACCGCCTGCTTCATGATAGCCGTAGCATCCCACCCCAGCCCCTCTGGATCAGAGCTGGCTGTGATAAGACGTGCGTTAATGAGACTGAATGAATCCAGTGATGGCAACATGTCCTGATACTAATTGATTAGGCTTCCAGGTTAAGCCAAGAAGTAGTATCAGGGATCTTGAGATATCTCTATTCAGAAGAATTCTTTCTCGGGAGAGGGTGTAGAGTTAAGGTTTTAACTTTCTCCATAAAAAGTAGGGGTGGGGTGTGGTGCGGTGTAAGATACCAGGTAAGAAAAATGGAGAGGAATAGATCATGTTTGCGTAGCATTGTCCACAGAATCTACATTCATTTTCCAGAGAACTGAGATTTATTATCTTTAAACTCTAAATGTTTTAATTTTTTATTTTACCTTTTGTTGAGAATATTTATAAAATGCTGTATACAGATTGTTACTTCTTAAAGAGGTTATAGAATACCTTATAATGACATTGTCATTTCTGTCTTCAGTCACAATTCAGTAATGCCTTAAGGACACTGAGCTGCGTGTACGAAATGCCCCAGACTGCTCTTTAAGCAGTTATGCTATTTATTTATTTAACTAATTTTCTTATCTCTTCACGTACTCTC
This sequence comes from Hippopotamus amphibius kiboko, assembly GCF_030028045.1. Taxonomy (NCBI): domain Eukaryota; kingdom Metazoa; phylum Chordata; class Mammalia; order Artiodactyla; family Hippopotamidae; genus Hippopotamus; species Hippopotamus amphibius. The sequence continues at coordinate 32,269,688 of NC_080186.1, forward strand.
AGGCTAATAATCCTTGCTAATATCAGTGTAACTTTCTGTTATGGTCATTAGCTGTTTCTGATTTTATTCTTCAACCGATCATAAACTGGGAAATCAGATAAACTCATTAAGTAAAAGTTACTAGATTCTGACTGAGTATAAGTGTCCTCTTATAAGTAAAGCACCAGTAACATTAGTGGTTATCCTTTGGGCATCTAATTTGGCCCCTCAGCTTTTGGCTTTGTTTCCTTATATTGAGTATTTGAGTTCACTTCAAAAAATGTCTAAGTAAAGGTGGGGTATTGGAGTAATTTGAAATGTGAGATGTCCACAACTGTTTTAAAAAACCTTGGTGAGTCGAGGAGATTCATTTCAAAAAGACTAGATATTTAAACAGAAAAATCTTATGTTTAATGTCAGCATTTAAGAGGTCATGATAGGAAAGACATGTTTTCCTGGAAAATGAGAAAATTGCCCTATCAAGAAGAGCTTGGAAACCTACAGCAGAGTAGACAGGTGCAGCTTAGTATCTGCTTGTGTTTCTATTTGTGTGTTACAGTGAGATTCAAGGAACAGTTAGCCTGGGACACTTGCAATCAGGAGAGGGAAAGTGAAAGGGAGGGAGGGGTAGATACTAGCTAGTGATTCTGTCCCAAAAAGCACATTCAAGATTTGGCAAGAAATTGCAGGTAGAATTCAGACATAAGCTTTGAACATATCTAAGAAGGTATCAGGAACTCCCAGACTTTATGTTGAAACTCTGTATCTGCTAGTGGCAATAGAGGTACAGATGAGAGTCTTTAAACTTTTTTGTGTTTTATTACTCACATATTTTAAGATAAGAAATAGACATCATGTCATTCAACCTGTAGTACTCAGTCTGCAAATAAATTACTTTTCCCTCAAAATTTATATTTTCAAATGAAATTTGTCCCCGTCATAGTGGTCACCTTTGGGGGCTGAATATTTATTCTGATGAAGCTACCATAGCTCAGAACACTTTGAAAATTCTATTTTGAGACTATCATTAGAGGCTATAGTATATGTGAATATATATATAGTATATATATTAGAATGTTCTCAGTGAAGACTATTGTTATCATTTAAAGGTGGATAAGTGAGCAAGAATTTTTTTTAAAAAGAAGAAGAGTCTGAATATAAATCACCACATCTTACCTCTCTCTGAGGAAAGTGGTATCCATGGGCTTTGGAGTCATCAAGAATTTCAGCACAGCCACTTTCTAGCTGTGTGACCACAACAAATTATCTCACCTCTCTGAGATACGCCTTCCTCATCTGTAAAACAAGAGTAAGAGTGATTACCTTGTAGGATTGTTGGAGAATATGTAAAGTGCTGATTCCGTGCCTGGCACATGGCAGGGTCTCAAAAATTAGTATTTCTTTATTAAGATTGACATTCCTTTGGATATATAATCTGTTTCTGATCAGTTTGCTTGGGGGGACAGGCTCAATTTTTAATAATTCCCCACCCTAGGTCCCCTAAATATGAGTGATCTTTCTCTTGGCCTGCTGTTTCTCTTATCCTGAGCCGAACTTCCTCTACAGTCTTGGCTTATGAAACCTTTAGTGAGAACAAAGGGACCAGTGGTTAAGACATTTTTATTTACTTTTTCAGGTTCTCTCTTTTTGCCTAACAGTCCTAAGCCGCAGATTTGAGTTTCAAGCTGATGCATTTGCCAAGAAACTTGGGAAGGCTAAAGACTTGTATTCTGCTTTAATCAAACTAAACAAAGATAACTTGGGATTCCCTGTTTCTGACTGGCTGTTTTCCATGTGGCATTATTCTCATCCTCCACTACTAGAGAGACTTCAAGCTTTGAAAAATTCAAAACAAGACTGAGTTGCCCAGGGTCTGCAACGGAAGACATTGCTGATTATTTCTGTCCTGGCAGCATGTTCTGGCTCTTGATGTTTTTAAACTTTTTTTTTTTTTTTTAAAGAAAAATTATTAAGTACAGAAAAGCCAAGATTTAAATACATTTAATATCTCATTTCAAAAATGATTTTAATAATCCATTTCTTAAAGAAAACACTGGATGAAATTTTGAGGCTTAATGTTTTTAAAGGCATAGTTTTATCTTTAAAATCTAGTTTACCATCAGCTTGTAAAATTATTTGAGAAAATACAGAACTTGTTTTATTTACATGCTTATATGGAACCTGCACATAAGGTGTTTGGGGACATATGTTTAAAAGGGAACACCACCTCTGAATCCTCTCTGTAAGGTGGAAACAGTGGTCCTGGATCACTGTGCTCATACCTAAGTTGAGACTTATTTTTACTTTTATGCTGTTATGATTTAAGCTGGCCAATCAGTGTTTTTAATAAGGAAGAAAGATAATAATTGGTAAGGCTGATGGTATGTAAATGAAGTAGTTAGAAATCTGTCTGCTGTTCTACCAAATTCCTCTGTTCCCTCTCTTGTTATACACTGATGAGGAGTTTCTATAATGCTTTGAAATTAGAAATTATGTACAGGATGTTTTAAATCATTGGGTTTTGTTTTTGTCTTTAAGAAAACCTCAGTCTTTACCTTTCTTTCCACCTGGTGGGTATGATCCCATTAGGGATAAACGAATATTTTTCTAAACATTCAGCTTTTTCTCATTCATATGCTTGTATTCAATAAATAGTGCGTCTTTTTACTTAGCAGAAATTGCCATATTGAACAAGCTTTGCTATTTTAAAAGTGAGAGAGTGTGGAAAGAAGAAGAAATGACATTTTAAGAGCTATAAGGTTGAAATACTGCTGATTCTCTTATGATGTTACAGGAAAAAATATAATTTTCTATCTCTTTCAAGGACAGAAGAGTTTCTGTTTTTATTTTTCTAATTTTTATCAGTAAGTCATAAGTGCTATTTAATCAGGCTTGATTCCATTTTAGAAAATTATAGTTCTTGATATAGACAGTTTTTATTTTCAAAACAAACGTCATGGAAGATTTCCAGTTTTTGAAGCTGCGTGTTTGACTGATTCAAATCTCTGTCCACTTTCTGAATGAAACCCAACTTCGTGCCTAGAGCTCCCACCCACTGGTGATGTGTACCTTCTGGGCATTTATTCCAAAGTGGGATCAACTGTGCTTGCTTGGTATCTGGCCAGAAAGTCTTTTGCTCAGCTGATATTTGGGTGATGTCTTTACATGGAAATATAATAAAAATAAACATCTAGTTTAGTACCGCATTATTTGTTTTCCTAAGGCTAAAGAGGAACAGTCCTGTGATTTTATCCAGCATCTTTTATCTGTGAATTCATGCTGTGATAACTGCCTTTACTTCTTTCCGTGCCTTTAAATACAGATTTCAGCTCTGCACGAGTGAAACATTAAAAATTGCCAAGGTATGTTGATGTACTTTGTCCTTAATTTGACAAAATTTGTCTGTCATTTGTTACCTAGATGTATGTTTATTACCCTAGAGGAACCAAGTGCTAGTACGTGAAGAGTAGTGTGAAGGAACAGCCCTAGTGCTGAGTGGTGGCAGGACCATCACCGCACCTCTTCAGTGCTTTCCTCCTGCTCCACTCCAGAGCGTCACCAGTTCTTGCTGATGTTTCCTCAGAAGCGTCATTCAGAACCATTCCAATTACCTCTCATTGTCTTGGGCCTGTTTGGTCTGCTCCAGCTGCTTCTTTGGTCTTCCTTTCATGTGGCAGCAGTAACTAGCTTTTTGTTTGTTTGTTTGTTTGTTTTTGGCCACGCCCCACAGCATGTGGAATCTTAGTTCCCTGACCAGGGATCCTACCTACACCCCCTGCAGTGGAAGTACAGAGTCTTAACCACTGGACTGCCAGGGAAGTCCCAGTAACTAGTGTTTTAATATGTGATTGTTTTGACCTGATCCCCTACAGTTTGTGGGAGGCCTAGGGAGGGCCAGAGGATGCTGGTAGGTTCCTGAGATATTGGCCAATCAGGAGAAGGAGTAAAGAGGCCACCCTAATACTTGGTGGATGTGCAGGGGACAGAATGAAGTAGATCAAGGCCTCAGATAAAATGGCATGACCTCAGCGGGGTTGATCTCTGAATCTAAGGCAGAGTCCTTGTTGTGTGTATGTACTGCCTTTATCTGACTTGGCCCTTTGCTGAAGTCTGAGAGCTACTGGTAAATACTACCTCTGTTTAAGATAGGAGCTGGGATTAATTCAATGATTTTAGTACTAATGATAGTCCAAGCTTGCCCTTTACCTGTATTTTCTCACATCACCCTTAATCCTTTATGTGATATTTCCCCTCCCTGAGGACTCCTTCTTCCACTTGGCCTTTGTCATCAATCTTTTGGATTCATTTGTACGTATATACTTTATGTAGCTTTGACTGTTTTGAGTGTTCTAGCATCAGTGTTCTGTCATTTGCAGAAAAGCTTTACCTTAGCAGAAAGCTTACCTTGAGGGCCTTAAGTTCTGTTTAGATGCTATATGAAGAAAAGTACAGAGAACATCTTTCCAAAAACTCCTGATTCAAGATCGTGATGATGTGAGCAAGTAACTTTTGTGTCGGGCTGTATACAGTATGGTGGAAAAGCAGGAAGAATCCACAGTGGGATGGTATCACACTGTTCAGACAATATGGATAGGGAAACCTCTGCTTCTTCTCTTATTATCCAGAATGGTTTCCAGGGAGGTGGGTTTCCCAAACAGTATGACCAGATAAAGACAGGAAGATACCTCCGTGTGTTCTAAAAACCTGTGAAACCAAGACTGTTCTCACCCAGTGAGCAGGATGAAGTGGGCATCTCAGTTAACAAACAGCCTGTGCCTTTGGGTCAGAGCCCCCCTCTGACTCTCTGCCTGATGACTGACAAACAGGGAAGCTTAAGGTAGGGCTAAGAGCCAGGGCAGGGCTCTAGAATGCAACACACCCCTTGCTACGAAGACCTTGGGTAAAAACTTGACTGAGCCTTTACTTCACCTGTTATTCAGTCAGCAGATATTGTGCCCCCATGCTGTACCAAGCTCTGCTCTAGGTGCTGGGGAATACATTAGTAAATAACTGATAGAAAAATCCCCACCTCATGGAGTTTACATTCATTCTAGTGTGGGGAAATAGACAATCAAAATACATAAAGTAGGTATTAAATGATGATACACGTCTCAGAGAAAAAGGAGGGCCTGGGGTGTTCGTGGGGTTGGGGGAGGAGGGGAGTCACAATTTTAAATAGGATAGTTGATAAAAGATGTCACTGAAGGTAGTGTTTGAACAAAGACCTGAAGGAAGTGAGTGGGTGATCTATGCAGGTGTTTGGGGAAAGAGCATTCCAGGAAGAACAAACAGTGTAAAGGCCTTGATGTGGGAACAAGCCTGGTGTTTGAGAAACCCCAGAAGGCCAGAGAGGCTGGGTTGGGGTGTTCTAGGAAGAAATGGTGGGAGATAAATTCCGAGGGGTAGGGATGCAGCAGATTTACAGGGCCTTGTAGGCCACTGGAGGGACTCAGGCTTTTATTAGACTGCAGTGGAAGTCATTGGAGGATTTGGGGCCAGGGCGTGACATGATCTGAGTTAAGTTTTGACAGGATCACTGGCTGCTATGTTGAGGAGCAAGGGTACAAGCAGGGGACTAGCTCCAGCAAGAAGTAAAAATGGAGCCTGGGGTGGTGGTCAGGGAAGTGATGAGAAGTGGTTGGATTCTGGAAATATTTTGAAGGCTGAGCCAGCAGGATTTGCTGATGGATCAGAGGTGAGATGCAAGAAAGAGCGTGGAGTAGAGGATGCCTCCAGCATATTTAGCTTAAGTAACAGAGAGGATGGTGTTGCCCGTAACTGAGATGGGGAAAGGGGGAGGGGGGAGGGATTTTGGAGGGGCAGAGCATTTCGACCTTTTCCTCATGTTAAAATTGAGATGTCTACTACACATCTAAGGGGTGATGTTGAGTTAGACAGTTGGATAAATGAATTGAGTTAGGGGGAGGGGTCCAGGCTAGGGATGTATAGATGAAATTTAAAGCCACAAAACTGAATGAGATCACAAGAGGAGTGAGAGAAAAAGATGTGTCCAAGCCATGTGGTACTCCAACTTTCAGATGCTTGGGAGATGAGAAACCAGCAAAGGACTCTCAGTAGGACAGGGTAGGAAGCTAGAAGCCAAATTAGACACCTTTTATTCCCATAAAAGGGAGGAAAAATATGGGATGGTAGCCATAGGGAGAAGTGGGGTTGAGAGAGGGATTTCATTAAAAAAATGTGACAAATGGGGATAATACCTGCTTTGCAGGGCTGTCTTAAGGGTGGAATGAGATCATGTTTGCAGGGTGTTTAGCACAGTGGCTGATAATAATAAGAGCTTAATAACTGGTTAATAATCATGATAATTGTTAATAATGATATTAATAATTCACCATAATTGATGATGTAAATAAGCACAAAAACAGAAATGCCTAACCCAGCTGGCAGTTGGGCTGAGGAGAGGATTATGAGAGGACATGATCAAGTTTTGAAGAACGTGTAGGAATTGGCCTGACTAGAAAGGGCAAGGGGGTGGTATTCCAGGGACAGAGGTGCAAAACCAGGAGCACATGTGGCATTTGGGGGATTATGAGAAGTTAGAATGAGAAGTGAGGCTGGAGGGGAAGACGGGCTGGGTGTAAAGGCCTGTGTGCCTCAGTAAAGCAAATGGATGTTATCCTGAATACTACAGTCATGCACTTAGCCAGTATGTACTGAGTCCCTGCTAAATACCATACATTGTAGGCTCTGAGGGTGCAGTGACAAAACCTCCTACTTGAGACAAAGAACAGCACCCACAGAATGAATGAATATTTGCTAAACAAATGAGTGAGAAGGTGATTGACAGGGTCGAGCTGAATTTGCAAGAAGGGGTGAAGGCTGAAAGAGTTAAAGGTGATGCAGGTTTCAGGCCTGGGTACCTGGTAGATGCAAGAACTAGTTACTGAGATAGGGAACCCTGAAGGAACAGGTTAGGGGCAGGGGGTGACCAGTTTGGGATGAGTTGAGTTTGAGGTGCTTATCAGAGAGTGTGCAGAGGGCCAGAGGACACATTTCTCCTCATCCACTTGACTTTAGTTGGTTGTAACCTCATGAACAGCATGACAGGCCCATTATCCAGGACAACTGGCTATGCGTCCTGTCACCAATGGAAGCCTTCCTTTATGGATAAGAAAGAAGCCCACTGTTTATCCTGGGGAAATTTTGCCCCTACCAGGATCTCTTAGAGTAGCCTGTCTGCTGCTGCTCCACTGCTCTTGCCAGTGCTTACCTGGCAGAAGGCTTTGTCAGCTTCTAAGCCTACCCAGTGCCATCATATTGATACCCACGCTTGGAGGGAATCACCTGGATGCTCTGGGCCGTGTTGGAAAATGCCTTAGCCAGACACAAGCTGAGACCACATCCCTTCCTTCCTGGTTTGATGATTGGTGGGGTCTTCTTTGAGCACCCTGAGCATATTACTCGTTCACTTCGTAACTATTGTATTGAGCACCTGCTATGTGCCAGACACTGTTTTGAGTTTTGTTTTTGTTTCTGAAACTTTCTTTTGTTTACTTTTCCCTTTTCAAATGATTATTTTCATATGTATAGAGTAGGTATGTATGTATCTTTGGTGAATCATTTGAGTTCTACTCTCTTAGCAAATTCAATTATATAGTCTTATTAACTGTGGTCACTTACGTTTTACGGAAGATCCCTACCAGGCACTGTTTTATGTGCTGGGGAATGCAGTGGCAAACGAGACCACGGTTTCTGCCCTTATGGAGCTTATATGTTTTATGTTATATGTTGTACGTTGAATGGTGATAAGTGCTAAGGAGAAATAGTAAAACTCAAGATGGGTATCAGTATAGGGGTAGGGATGAGAAGGTCACTTTTGATTACAGACCTGAAGTGAGGTTGCTGACTGTGATATTTTGGAAAAGAGTATCCCAGGTAGAGGGCATGGCTAGCATGTATGTGGCACAGCCTGTCTGAGGCGCAGCGCAGGGGCTGGAGTGGCTGCAGTGAAGTGTACCAGGGTCCAGGCATGGACGTGAGGGCAGAGAGGCTTCTGGGAGACTTACAGATCACAGTAAGGACGTGGGTTTTTCCTGAGTGAATCACCCTCCAGGAAGTATCAGAAAGGCTACCAGCCACTAGTGCTTAGGAATCAGCCCCCTTTTGGCTCCTTCAGTGCCTGAGTTGTAAGGAATGAGGTGTAACTCTACGTAAGATCTGTGAATCATGTAATTCAAATCCTCTAGTGGAACTACTCTCAGAGAAGTCAGAGAGGGAGAAGGGGAGGCCAGGGCCAGTGCACGAGGAAACCTCAAGGAATGAATAGACTGGCTCTCTAATTTCAGGCACCAGGACAAGTAAAGTGACATGGCCTCGGGAAGGAGAACCCTTCCCCACATGTATGAGATGCCTGAGAGCCTGCTCAGGGCCAGGATTCAGCTGCCTCCTGCAGACCTCGTCCTCTTCCCCTCCACTGAGCTCTAGATTCTCTCGGCATTCCAGCGGCTCCCCGATAGCCACAGCAGCAACGGGGCCTTCTAAGGGGCCTGGGATGCTATGATTCAGGATTTGCCAAAGCACTGAGGGTGAAGGCCACTCTGGGCTCTTCGGGCTACCCTACCTTGTCCTTCCAGTCTGTCCCTGGATTGCATTTTGTGTGTGTGTGTGTGTGTGTGTGTGTGTGTGTGTGTGTGTGTGTGTGTGTGTGTGTGTGTGTGTGTGTGTGTGTGTGTGTGTGTGTGTGTGTGTGTGTGTGTGTGTGTGTGTGTGTGTGTGTGTGTGTGTGTGTGTGTGTGTGTGTTGGGGCAGGGGAGGCTATTGAGGGGAGTTCTCGGCCTCTGCTGACCAGAAGAGAAGACTGCTTCAGCATAAGTGGGGACTTACAGCCAAGTTTAAAGTGAGGTGTAGGAGGGCCAAAACTTCAGCAAATGCTGGGACCTCAGGCTGGAGTCCTGTGTCTCCAGGAGGGAGCTGGCAGAATGTTTCATTTAGGGGAATAAACACCCAAATAATGGAGCAAAGGGATGGGTCACTCCCTGCATTTCGAAAGCTCCCACTGTTGCATGGGTAATGCCCTTTCCTGCTCCCGCTCCTTGGAGTAGCCTTGCTGGCCTACACAGCTGTGAGGCTGAGAGCCCCCAGACGGACACATCAGGTCTGAGCCAGTCTCCCCTAGATGTTCCCTCAGTGAAAGTGGCATGAGTGAATGTCACTTCTGTTCTCAGCATTCAGGCCCAGGTCTTTTTTTCTCATGGGCCTGGAAACCCCTGGAAGGCAAGAGCCAGGTCTTCCAATCTTGGCTGCCAGCTCCTGCCCTAGGGCCAGCACATGCTGGGTGCCAAAACTCACAGAGGACCTCCTGTACGCCAGGCCCTGGCAAGACACAGGGTGTGCTCTACTGGATAAACGAGGCATAGCTGAGTCCTTGCCCAGCTGTACAAAGGCTGAGAAGAGATCTGCCCAAAGTTAGACAGAGGGTCACCATCCTGAGTCTACCTACAGGTTCTTCCCACAAGATGTTCCTCAAGTATGCCATCCCATCCTCCTGCTCCTAATTCAGGAAGCGCCCCACCCTCCACCCTCCCCTTCTGGGGCCTTTGACCATCCTGCTCAGGTCATGGAGGCCCATCCCTAGTCCATGAGAAATTAAGCCCAACACTTACATCCTGGTTTGTACCCAAGTTGGGGCTTTTATTTACAGAAAGGCCTGGGTTGATCTAGGGGTTTGGTGGGAGAGGGCAATGCCAGATAGGGAAGGGAGATGGGTGTTTAAATACTCAGATGGGAGGAAGGCAGGGAGGAAGTAGTGGACTGGCTTAAGGATGGCCACCTCCGGGCAGTCACCCAGTAAGTCCAGCAGATGAAAATGGGATCAGGAACCAGCAAAGGCCTCAGTCCACTTGCCCCAAGGACAAGATGGCCAGTGGAGGATGGTGCACATTTGCTTTGGTGACACCTGAGCAGTGGTGGAGCAGGAAGGAAAGCCACCCCATCCTCTTTGGACCTTGGACTCTCCAGCGCCACTTGCCCTTTCAGTTGGCCTCACCTTTTCACTCCGATGCCCTCCCTTCCCTTCCCCCATGTTTTAGAATTTCCTTTTCCTCAGGACTCCTGGGTCCCAGACAGAAGGTCCTGGGAAAGCTAGTTTCCTGGGCGGAGCAATGGGGTGCATGTCCACCCAGAGGGGACCTAGTCCGTTCCCCCCAGGATGCCCATCGGGCTCTGTCTTGGCTGGATGCTCATGGCCCCTTGATGGATCCAGGCTCCGTGAGGCGTGCAGAGGCGTAGGCAGAGGCTCCAAGGCAGGCCGCAGGCTCACAGAAGCCGGGCAGCCCCATGGGGCCTGGCAGGCCAGGCCGGCCTGCCTCTCCTGGGGCCCCTGGGGCCCCTCGATCTCCATCTTTGCCGTTGATTGCCTGGCCAGGCCGTCCAGGCAGTCCTGTGAAAGGCATAAGGTCAAGACATCAAGGCCTCCTCCTGCCGTGGCCTTAGAATTCCCAGGTCTCATTTTTCAGGTGGGGACTGCCTCTGACACAGAGGTTCTGAGAGAGTCACATCTGATTGTCCATTACTCCCGATCAGTGAGTCTGGGGAGCAAATGCCCTTTCCTTTCCCTCCATGAAGCAGATTTTTGTGCAACCCAGGAAGTCCTCAGAATCCCAGCTGTCCAGTTCCCAGCCGGACCCCACTCAGAGGCTCCTGGGTGCTACAAAAGGATGCAAAAAGTGGATGTGTGGGCTAAGTTGGCCTTGTCTTGTGGGAGCATGAGGCCTCCAGGGAAGAGACCCAGTTGTCTTTGGGTCATTAATCCCAGAACTGAGCGACAGAACTGCCACTGGGCAGGGCCAAGATCTTACCTGGGATCCCTGGGGGCCCTGGCATGCCAGGATGCCCACGTCCAACTTCTCCTATATCACCCTTCTCTCCACGTTTTCCTGCAGACAAAGAAGGGAGTCTTAGTTTTTCAGATTAGGAAAATGGTTTTTTTCTACTTGGTTTGCTGTTTAATTTCTATTTCACACACAATTATTCCTGTTTTGTGCTAGTTTATAATAGGGGAAAGCTGGAAATGACTGCATAACTGATTAAATAAAGGCAAGTCCAAAGGATGAAAGACTATACAGCTGATAAAGTTCTTTACAGGAAAGTGTCTAATAATAACAGTAGTTGGCATTTACTATGTGCCAACTCTATGTAAATTACCTATAAATGTAATCTTCATGACAACTGTGCAGTTGTTGCTATATAATATCCCCATTTTACAGATGATAAATCTGAGGCCCAGGAAGATTAACAGGTAACTTATCCAAGAGCCACAATGAGAAAGTGGTAGAATCTGGACTCACACCTTTCTTATGACTCAAGCTTGCCTTCTTTACTATTTTGTTAATCTGCTTCCCCACTTCTAGAGACATGGAAGGATGTTTATGGAGTACCACTAAGTAAATTTAAAACAGAAACAACACCCCCCCACCCCCGTCCAAAAGTCCAAGCTATAAAATAGTACATTTGTTTCTATCACTTTGCTACTAAAAAAGCAAGCCCAGGAGTCACATGTGGGAGAAATGACTGAAAGTGTCTATACCTCATCCTGGGAAGGGGAATGATGAAAGAGAAAATAGGAGATTGAGCAGTCAGCTTGCATAATGGAGACCCCTGGGGGCTGGTCTTGGCCAAATCCCCATTCCCTGGCCACCACAGAATAGCACTCACCCTTGGGCCCAGTGTTGCCAATCTGACCCATGGCTCCCACGATGCCGGGAATGCCCCGAGGGCCAGGGTGCCCATGGGGTCCCTGTTTGCCTGGGTACCCAGGGGGCCCAGGGGGTCCTGGGGGACCCACCATGCCAGTGGCACCCAGGGCCTCCCGCTTGGCACTCACAGCCATCTCTGCCAGTTGCTCTGGAGGGAGGGAGGGAGACAGAGAAGTCTGTAAGATGAGTGTCAGCTCCGTAAAACTGGGGAATGCAGAGCATCCTGGCCCTGGCCCCTAGGTATGCAGAGAGAACAGCCTGAGGGTTAACCTCTGCCTTCCTCAGGCTGTTTTGAGGATGTCAAAGGTCCTGAGAGGGTGAGGATGTATGTAAGATCCCCAGCCCCTTGGAAGCAGAGCTGGAATGGCCACCCACGACTCCAGACTCTCCGGCAAGGCCACTTGGAAAGGCTCCTGAAGGGTGGTGATGCCATGACTTTGAGGGGGAGTTGTCGCCCTCCCCCCCGCCCCACTCACCTTGCAGCATCTTCAGCACCACATCCTCAATGTGCTGGTCACTGGGATCTCGGCCCTGAAAGCAGAGAAGGTCTTTCAGGAAGAAGCCCCCGGCTGCCAGGGCTGACTGCTCCTGCGCTGTGACCCCCTCCTGTTCCCATTTTCTCACGGAAGTATTTTCAACATCTGACTGAAATCCCTCCTGCACCCACACCCATCCTCTCAGATTTGTGGGCCTGGAGCCAGCCAGGCTTCCTCTGGCATCTCCCAGCCTTTGGAGGATAAGCAGCAACCCAAAGAGATGTGCTTCCTAAGAGACTCCTCTTCCCCTGGAGGCCAACTCACCGCCACGCCCTGCCTCCCGGGCTGTCCGGGCAAGCCTCGGTCTCCAGCCAGTCCTCGGGGGCCCGGGAGCCCGGGGTAGCCCTGCACCCCCGGGGCGCCTGCATCCCCGCTGGGGCCGGGGTAGCCGGGTTCTCCGCGGATTCCTTGCTGCCGTTCGGGGTGGGTGCAGAGCCGGTGTCAGAAGAGGCGCGCGGGGCGGGGGTGGGGGGATCGCAGGGGTAGGGGAAGGCTGGCGGGGGCGGAGGGAAGCCTGGGGAGCCGCGGTCCTGGTCTCCAGCGGCGCCGAGGGAAGGAGGGCGGCGGGAGAGGGGGAAGGCGAAGGCGGCGTGGCAGCTGCAGGCCTCACCTGTCCCTGGGGCCCCGGCTCGCCGGACTCGCCCTGCGGGCACAAAGGCGCGGTTAAGAGACTGTAGGGTCCGGGGGCTCGCCCGCCGCTCCCCGCACGGCCCCGCGCAGCCGGCTCACCTTCTCGCCTTTCTCTCCTGGGAGGCCAGCCACCCCGGGGTCGCCCTGCAGAGTGAGACCAAGTCAGCCCACGGTGGCCGCGCGTGGCGTGGGAGCAGGGACGGCTGCGCTGGCCTGTGACACCTCCGCCCCCCGCCCGGATGCGCGGGATGCCCCGACGGCGTAGTAGGAGGGGGAGGTGCTGGCACTCACCACTCCGCCGCGGGGCCCGGTCTTCCCTGGGGAGCCCTGGAGAAAGCGGGGGAGGTCGGGATTTGGTGAGCTCCGCTCCGGGGGAGGCTGGGTCCACAGGGTGACCCCCACCCCAGCTCCCGGCCACGCCCCCTTCTCAGCTCCGCCTCGGGGCCCCGCCCCCAGTCCCGGGGAGCCGCAGGGAGTAATTTTCCCACGAAGACTTGCTGCACTCAAGGATTTCACTGCGCTCCAGCGAGCCCTCCCCCAAAGTCTTAGGGACTCTTTCCCTGGTATTTTCCAGCCTCATTTGGTACCTTGTCTCCCTTGATGCCTGGCAAGCCTTGGGGCCCTGGAATTCCGGGGGGACCCTGTTCGCCCTTAGGACCCTGAGGAGAAAAGAAACCAGGTGAGTTAAGTCAGATGAGGAGCCCATACATGCTCCCCACGCCCATCTCAGCCGCTGCCCGGGCACTTACCTGCCGGCCTTGAGGGCCTGGCTGCCCCACGGGCCCCCTCTCACCGTGGTCACCCTGAAATGGAAAGTGAAGGTCACGCCCCAGCTCTCAGCAGAAGCAGCCTCTCCCTGCCAGATCCCTGACCCTGCGTGGTCAGGGTGCCCTCCATTCCTGTCACCACCACGGAGGTCCTTGGCTCCACTTCACAGACCAGCAAACTGAGGCCCTGGCTGGGGAGGCCTCACACAGGCTTGGCAGGACTGGGCAGGTGCTGGAGCCTTGAGATGACCCAGATCCCGGGTCCGGCAGTGCCAGCTGCTTCAGAGGCCCCCAGACAGAGGCCACTGTGCCAGGTACTTACCTTCTGCCCCATGATGCCCTGGGGACCGATTTCTCCTCGAGGCCCTGGCTCTCCCTAGGGGATAGAGAAATTGGAGGTAAGCAGTAGCCTGGAGGATCCCTCACTTCCACACCTGGCCAACCCCTACCACCCTTGAAGCTCAGCTAATTCGCTTCATCAGGGAAAACTTCCTTCACCTCCTCTTCTTCAGGTCCCTGTACTTTTCCTTCATAGAATCCAATACATTTGTAGTCATCATGAGGTCATTTATTTAATTTAATGTCTGTCTCTCCCACGAAACTGTAAGCTCCATTCGAGTAGGAGACTGTCTCAGCGTTCAGTGGGTTGCAGATATTTGGTGAATGTTTATGGAACCTGCTGGATTCTCAGCCCCAGTCAGTGAGGCCATCTGGAGCGGGCATACCCCAGGACAGAAGCAGCCCCCACCCTCTCTGCATTGTACTTAGGGAAATGGGCGCCCAGAGAGAGAAGAGAGTGCCTGACAGGCACTGAAGGCGCCCCTAGGTTAGGTCTCCACCTCACAGTCTCACTCAGGCCCCATATGCTGAGTACAGGGTCCTCCAGCCTTGGGGTTGGGGGGTGGGTGGAGAGGGAGCAAAGCAAGAGCCCTTGTGTCAGAGAAGGGGGCACTTACCTCCTTCCCGGGGGGACCAGAGACTCCAGGGAAGCCCTGCCGGCCTGGCTCACCCTGCAGGAAAACAGAGTTCTAAGGTCACTCTTTGTAGCCCAGTCAGGCCCATGGCCTTGGAGAAGCCCAGTGAACCCTAAACAGACTCTGGAAACAAATCAGTTGGGGAGGGGAGAGGGTTCTTGGTCAGGTCCTCTGGACCCCATTGATTTTCCTATGTTTCTCGTCTAGATATGCAGCCATGCCAGCTTGGCTCCCCTAGCCAGGGTGAGGGGTGGGATGGTGGTGGCAGGAGGGGAGTGGTTAGGCCCAAGAGACTTAGCCTGGGCTGAGGCCTGGGCCTTGGAGTCTTTAAGCCTTGCCGCTGGTCTCTGCCCCCAGGCTCCCTTGCTCAAATGCAGCCAACACTGCCCCCTCACCTTGTCTCCAGGGCCTCCTTTTGTCCCAGGCTGGCCAGGCACACCCTGTAGAAGGAAGTTAATGTCAGTTTCTCCCCTGGCAGGGGGAGCCCCGTGCACCTGCTGCTTTGCCTCCCAGATTCCTCCCCTGCCTTGTGGGAGCTGAACAGCAGAAGGCCCAGCCCTGAACTTAACTGTGCCCAGCCCTAAGTCCCTGGTGAGAGGAGATGGGTACAAAAGGGCCTGCCTACCAAGGCCTGTGGTCCACAGGGAAAAGAGGAGCACACGTGAGTACACAGAGGAACACAGTCCGCACACGGACATGTTCTCAGCCTCAGGACCCCAGGCAGGGAGGGACAGAGTTCCCAGAAGGTGTGGGATGGAAGTGGGCCTGAATGGTGAGAAGGCACACAGAGATGGGACGGGCACTCCAGGCAGAGGGACCCGTAAAGGCCTGACTGTGTGGAGGCAGAAAAGCTAAGGCCATGTTGGGAAGGGAGAGGATGTCGCGGGGCAGTGGCTGATGAGGCAGGGGGATAGGCTGGGGTCAGATTATGGTGGTCCTTGGATGCTAAGATGAGCTGTGAGGACGAGGAGTGTCGCTGTCCTGTTCCTGTTTCCCTGCCACTTGCTATACCTCAGTAACTCTACTGAGTGACTGGACAGAATGACCTTTTCCTGGAGGCAGCGGCTGGGGGGTGGGGGGGGGTGGGGCATGCAAGATGTTTAGCAGGGAAACGGTCGGATTACACGTAGCCAACATGGAGGACTGGACTGGTCAAAGAGAAGGGTTGGAGCAACTGTCCAAATGATGAGGCCTGAGCCAGGCCAGACCAGACTTGGTGAGGAGGCCTGAGCTGAGTGGGGACAAGGACTAGAGCCCGAACCCTGGGTGTGTGATTTCCACGTCATCAGCCACTCACGCCACCTTGGGGAGGTGGGCCGCAGAACGCCTGGCCTCCCCGAGGCGGAGAAGCAGCTTGCCGTGCGGCAGCCCCCATGGCTCCACCCCGTACTCACCGCTAGGCCCTGGTGGCCTGGGTTTCCTGGCCGCCCCGCCCGACCTGCACTGCCCTGCGAGAGACAGAATCAGAGGCACAAATGAGAGCTCCAGCCAGGGGGTCCATGGCTCCCACCTGGGTGCAGGCAGGGACACTGAGGCCACGAGGCAAGAAGGAACGTGTCACTGACACACCTGAGGATCCCAGGCTCCTAGGCCTCCCGGCTCAGTGTGATGGAACTCACAGCCTCAGCTGGGAGGGGCCCTGCCCCCTGCCCCAATCCCCCAGCTGTCCCCACTCCTACCTTCATGCCAGGTGTGCCTGGGGTCCCATCCTTGCCGTCGATGCCTGGGGAGCCCTGCTCAGGAGGAAAGTTGAAGGGAGACTCACCATGGGGAGATGCCTGGGGTCAGGCCACCCACCCATGTCCCTCTGTGACAGGGGCAGTGTGCAGGTAGGAAGTAGGCCAGGTCATCTTGGGACGCCCCACCAGCCAACTGAGGGAGGGGAGTGGAAATGAGAAGGGATTTTGGGGGATGGACTATAGTCCTTCCCTGGTGTGGATGACGAGTGTCCCAGGACCTCTCCTACATCACCACCCTATTTACATGTGAAAAAACTAAGGCACAGAAAGAGCATTTCCCAAGGTGACAGAGCCAGCCCACCCACCGGCAACAGAGTTCAGTCTAGAATCCCAGGCTCCTCCTCCTCTGGGGGTTTGGAATGCTGCCTGGACCCTGCCCCCTGTCCACTTACGGTTGCTCCCTTCGGGCCTGTTATTCCCTGGGGTCCTCGAACACCTTGACTGCCCTGCAAAGCAGATACAGATCAGATCACCTTCAGGAGGCTGAACCCCTGTCTGGCTGTTGAGAGAAGGGAACAGCTGAGAACAGTGACCTCTGGGTCCCAGGGTCCCTCTGGCACAGGCCGTGCTGTGCAGGGGCTGGAGGAGAGGGGCCTGGTTGTTAGAGTTTGCCCCGGACCCAGCAGGAGGGAGTAGAGGTCAGCGCCAAGCAGGCTGGGCCAGAGCCACAGCAGGACAGGGGAGGAGCCGGCACTTACTGAGACCCAGCGAGGCCCTGAGCAACCCTGATGTGAAGAAACACAACAACTAAATACAGTGTGTGGACTTGGTTTGGGTCTTGATTTGAACGAGAACCCTGAAAAGACATTTTTGAGATCATTGGGGAAAACTGACCGCAAGCTGATGATTAGATGATGTTTAGGAATAATTGATCATTTCCTTGATGTGGTAATGCTATTGTGGTTATATGAGGGAAAGGCCTTGTTTTTAAGAGATACATTTAGAAGTGAAATGGGTAACATGACATAATGTTAAGAATTTGCTTGAAAATATCAGAGCAAAACAATGAAGTGAAGGAAAGAAGGGGAAAACAGGATGGATAAAGTCAGTGCAGCGAAATTTAATTTGGGGAGACAGGTACATAAGTGTTCACTATGTTATTCTCCCTCCTTCTGCGTATGTTTCAAAACTTGCATAATAAAAAAAACTAACCAAAAAAAACCCCAAAACCCTAACTTTACTTTCTGCTCAATTTTTTTGTAAACGCAAAACTGCTCAAAAGAAATAGCCTATTAATTTAAAAAAAGAGAGAGTTAAGAGAACTGGGATCTGGACCAAATCCCATTAGCCCCATGACTGATTTGCTGGAATTTCATTGTCTGGCCCCAGTGACCGTGGGACTGGATTCCATGGTTTCTCCCAGAGTCTGAATTTGATCAGCAACAGGCTGGGCTTGGAGGAGGGGGGCTGCTGGGGCAGACCGGGCTCTGGGTGCAGACGTTCCTCGCTCATCTCAGTGACCCACACGCACAGACACGCAGAATAACGCGTGAGCACACACACATGTGTGCACGTCTGTGCATGCACGTGAACTTTGGGTGGAGCTGAGTTCACCCAGGTCTCCCCAGGGACCCTGACTGGACAGGGGTGCCAGAGGACTCACCACGTCCCCCTTCTCCCCAGCTCGGCCTGGTGGCCCCCGAGGACCTTCCTCACCCTGGCAAGAAGGACAAACAGAAATCCAAGTTATGTGGGCTCAGGCGGAGCCGCACCCCTTTGCAGCCCTAGGAACTGGGTCTGGAGGAGGTGGGTGTGGGCAGGAGCAGACTCACGGGTGACCCAGCAGCGCCGATGGAGCCCACCATGCCTTTGTACCCGACAGGACCCTGGCGAGAGGAGAGGTCGAGGATCAGTCCTGGCTGGACGCCAGAGGCCAGAGGGCTGGTCCCAGCAGCTCTTGCAGGACATCCCCAGCCCACTCACCGTCTCTCCTTTGGGTCCCGCCATGCCCGGGTAGCCCCTGATGCCCTGGGGGCCCTGTCAAGACAGAAGAACGACAGTGATGGCAACCAGAAGGCCCACTTCATGACACCTTCCCTGACCCCCACCCCAGTCTTCACAGTGCCTCCCTGAGGCAGGAACAGAGTCCCTTTCACAGGTGGTCACTGAGGCTCAGAGATGGGAGGGACTGGCCAGGGTCACTTAAAGGGACAGTAGCAGAACCTGGGCCTCAGCTGAGTCTTCTGGCTGACAGCCTTGGTTCCTGTCCCCCAATTTCTCACAGTCAGCCTCAGCCTCCCTCCCCCGACCCAGAGACATGCCAGCTGGACACAGGCGTCTCTTTCACAAATTAGAGGCCAGAGCAGGGGAATGACTCCACTAAGGTCTCCTGGGAGAGGAGAGGAGGGCCCTGGGGAAAGTGTTTCTTACCGGTGGGCCAGGGATGCCTTGCTCTCCAGAAGCACCCACATCTCCCTTGGGACCCTAAGGAGCAGGAAAGAGCAATCAGATAGGCAGGCAGATGGAGAGACAAATATACAGACAACCAAAGACACCATCCTCTTCCCAACAAAAGCAGACAGGAAGGCCTCCTAGAAACCAGAAGGTCCCAGAGACCGCCGGATGGGGAAATGGAAGCACAGCAAGGAGAAGGGACTTGCCCAGGGACACGCTGACCTAGAATCTAGGCCTCCTGCCTCGCAGCTCAAGACTGTAACTCCAGAGCCCCACAGGGGAAGAGGAAGAGAGAGGGATGGGGGAGCCTCCTGTGGAGCCCTCTACACATACACCCTCCCACAGCGCTCAGCCCTCACACTCACCGGCTTCCCCTGGCGGCCGGAATCTCCCAGAAGCCCGCGTTTGCCAGGATGCCCCTGCGGGGAAGGTTAGAGCTCAGAGCAGGTCCCCTCCCCACCCCCTGCTCCACCCGCCAAGACTTGAGCCAGAAACTCACCTTCACTCCCTGCAGCCCTGGGGGCCCTTTCACGCCCGCTGGACAGTTGGTTGGACACTGGAAAGGAAATCCCGCAGGGCTCTTTGGTCCCTGGCCTGCTCCAGGCCAACTGGGCAGTGCTTCCCTATCTTGCCAACTCGGATCCCTCCTCCTACCGCACGTGGCTGCACCCCTCTGTTGCAGCTCCTCCCCATCTCCCACGGACCCTGCCTCCTGATGGAACCTGTGTCCTTGCCCGCCCCTCTCAAGATGACCCGCCCGCTCCCCGGATTAGCCCCGCCCCAGGTCCCGCCTCTCACCAGGAAATCGGCGCTGCCTTCCAGGCCCTGAATGGTTCCCGGGCGGCCCTGAGAAAAGATGTATGGAGATGGAGCCTGGCTCAAACCGTCCCCACCCCAGGCTTGCGCCAAGGACCCTTGTCCTTCCCCAGCAGCACACTGCCATGTGGGAGGTCTGAGGACACTTACTGGTTTCCCAGGGGGCCCCGGGGGCCCTGCTGGTCCCTCTGGTCCAGGATCCCCCTGGAATCAAGAAGGGCCCACATCATACCCTCGTCCAGTCCTGCTTAGGTCACCCCTGCCCCCTCCTCCGGTTCCTGCTACTGCCCTGTCCACCCTGCCCTCCAGGTCACCTTCTGAGATCTGGGCTCTTGGGAAGATCAAGGCCTGATCTGCAGGGGGATGATGGGGATGTGGGCTCAGCAGGAGGGGTTACTGCCCCCAGACCTGGAGGAGCTCCCTGGTAGCCAGAAGCAGGCCCAGGAACTCCGGAGAGATACTCAGCTTGCCAGCTTGAAGGCAGAGGGCAGGAGGTGGAGTGAGCAGAGGGGTGGCTGGGGCTCACCTTGGGGCCTGTGATTCCAATCTCACCCGGGAGGCCAACAGGTCCAGGTGGTCCCTAGGAACAGAGACATCAGTGGCTAGGATGCCTCAGAGAGTTAGCTCTGCCCTGGCACAAAGGTAGGAACAGGTACCCAGAGCCCCCTTCCCACTTTCACTTTGCAACCAACCCTGAGAAGCTGACAGATTAGGGCTTTAAGGACCAGAGAATCTCAGAGCCGGTGGATACGCCCAGAGTTCTCTGATAAGTCTGCCCATTTCCGGCCCTATCACAGCATGCTGGCCCCTCCCCATGCTGGCCAGTCCCCTGGAAGCCCTTCTGTACCCTGCTTCCCTGAGAGTCCCAGGGACCCTGCCCCATTCCTGAGGACTTACAGGAGGTCCAGTGAAGCCAGGGCCCTGGAACAGAAGGAAAAATTAGGTTCACGGCTCCTTTTACAAGTCACCCTACCCACAAAGTGTCCCTTAAAGCCTTTGCAGATCATACTCACTGGCAGGCCGGGGGGACCTGGGAGCCCAGGCTGGCCCTGCAAGAGCAATGGGTAGAGGCTCAGAGGCTGGCGTCTCCTGGGTCCCTGCTCCTCTTTGCTGCAGCCCCTCCCAAACTCTGGCCCTAGATTGCCTGTGCTGAGCCCCCAGCAGGTTACTTACCTTGACTCCAGGGATCCCCATAGGACCAGGCTCCCCCTTGGCTCCAGTTAGACCCTGGCGAAGGAAGAGAAGGTATGTCTGTGAGGGGTGAACCTGCTCCCTGCCCCATGGGGCAGGGCGGGCCCAAAGGTCTCTCCTGGGTGGTCCCAGGCTGCCTTTCACCACACTCCATGAAGATGTAAAGGCATGTCAACACCTCACTTTCCCTTCCCCCAGTTCCCACCATAGCCTTTGATGATTACCCTCTTTTGAAAGATGAGAAACCAAGGCCCAAAGATTTGTCAGCCCAGACCTCACGCCTCCCAATCTAGGAGTCTAGAAAACCTAGATAGACATAGGTCTGGATTAGCCATTTTCTTGATGTCTGCCCTTGGCAACTTTTTCTAAGCCTTAGTTTTCTCATCTGCAAAATGGGTCAATAATCATGTTTGCTTCTCAGGGTGGCTATGAAAACCAATGTGGGAGGCAATATGGTTTATAATCTTTGCAGGGTGTGGATGAATTGGAGGGGCCCTGGTGGCTGGTTGCAGCCCTAATGGGCACTTCTTGAGCTGGCAGGGCAAAGGCAACTCTTGGGGTCCTCTTCTTCCTCCCATCTTTCAGTGACTGACTCAAATGTATCCCCCAACCAGATGACTTCCCAATGCCCCGGCTCTGTCCAGGAGCCTGTGACCTTGGGGCCCCTGGGAACTCCGTGGTATCAGCAAAATAATGGGCCTCTCCTGAGTTGTGCCTGGGGTTGTCGGTGGGGGGGGGGAGGGGTGGGCGAGGGAAAAGGGGAGGAAGGGAGAGAGCTCATAAGGACAGCTCTGCCCAGAGTATTCGGTTTGATACTTGGAGGCCAGAAACGTAAGACTAAATTCTGGCTGCCGCTGACGAGCAGAGCTCCTCTCTGCACCCCGTCTGCCGATGACTCAAAGCTCCTGGGGTGGGTGTGAGGTCACAAGTCATATGAAGGTGAGGGGGGCTCACAGCTGTAGAGAGGGACTCCATCCTGCTCTGAACAGCAGATAGGGAAGATGCCAGAACTGGGTTCTGGAAGTCAGTGGGTGGAGCCCTAACCTGGTCTACCTGATGTTCAGGTAGGTACTCACATCAATCCCGGGCTTCCCGTCCGGCCCATCCGGCCCCGCTTTGCCAGGCTCTCCCTTAGGTCCCTTGAAAATAGAAGTGGAGCAAATATTAGCCACAGGAGGGCAAGACCTGAAAGGGTCAAAGGTCAAGGAGGAAAAAGCACTCACCGGAGGGCCAGCTTTCCCAGGGGGCCCCTTGTCACCCTGCAAGATACAAGTTGTTGGGATAGCACGCTATGGCTTGCGCTCCCCCAGATGGGCACACGCAGCCCTGGCTGGCCCACCCTGCAGGCTCCCCTCCTCACTCTCTTCTATCCTGGTTCCTTTCAAGTGCTTTTTAGGAAAAATAGCTCCTTTTCCCTCAAGAAAACCATAGGTGGATTGAGACCAACCCCAGGCAGTCTGGACAGTATGATATCAGCGTGCGAGTGGGTTCTAGTCATGCCAGTGTTGGCGTGAGACCTGTAAACGGGGTTGTGGGCTCCAAGTTAGCTCGGAGAGCGGGTGCCTCTGGGATTCGAGCGAGTATGGGGAGAAACATGGGGCTTTTGGGAAAACATGAAGGAGAGGTAAGCAAAGGGGGCAGTGGCGGTCTTCTGGGTTGGGGTCGGGGCAAGGCGCAAGGACCAAGGGGGCACATTCAATCTGTCCCCAAGGCAGCAAAGACCTCCTTCCCCTGTGACCAAGGACCCTCGGTGAAGCACAGATGCGGCCTGTGGAATCACATTCAGCCCCAGAGAGGCCTCCAGGCATTTCAGAGCCTGTGGCGGCCAGAGAGCCTGGGAGGGAGCCAGCGCCCTGTGTTTGGAGGGTGGGGGCGCCAGGTTGACTAGAAGGCTGTGGAGATGGGTAAACATGGGGCTGACCTCCTGCGGGAGCGTCCGGAATGAGGTATTTAACCTCACCGTGGTAGGGAGGGGAAGGAACGAGCTCAGCTGTTTCTAAATCGGGGAGAAAAATGCAAAGGGAAGAGACAGAAGTCTGGCCCCAGCTGGACAGCCGTCTGGCCAAGGCTCCCGAGCTACCCTGAAGAAGCAACCAGACTTGCCAGGGGGCAGGGCGAGGAGGCAGGGCGTCTCCACTCCAAAAAGAAGGGAGGAGGGGGCGCGGGATAAGCAATCGCTGTGAGCTGTGGCGGGCAGACCCAACAGCAGCTCCTTGTCCGCCGGCGGCTATAACGGACTCTGCATCTCGGGGCTGGTTTGAGGTTTTCGCAGAACAAACGGGCTCCTTGTGGTGCAGGCGGGCGCCGCCTACTGGCAGCAGGGGGCACCGCATCTCCAGGCTTCATCCTCGCCGCCACCGCGCCACGCCCCCACTCCCTGTGCTCACAAAGTTCCCCTTTGTCCGCCGCCCCTCTCCCCCTCCCGTCCCAGGTTAGAGACTCACGTCGATTCCGTCGGATCCAGGCACTCCCGGTGGCCCCGGGGGGCCCGGGGGCCCCCGCTCTCCTGGCGGACCTCTCTGAAAACACATACGGGGGTGCAGCCCTCAGATAGTGCAGGGAACTGGGAGAGGGGGTGCAGCTCTCCCGGGGAAAGGGAGCTCCTCAGGGAGCCACGAACTGCCGTTTATTGAGAACCCACCGTGTACGGATATTGTGAACCATTACATATGTTATCTTATCGAATACTTAGAACTGTGAGGCCCAAACGAACGAGCCCCAGTTTGCAGCTGAGCAAACAGCCGCAGAAAGATCAAGGGGTCCATGATCGCAGGAAGTAAGCGGTGGAGCCAGAATTCCGGCCTCGGCCTGCCTGACTCCTTCCACTGTCCCATGTCGCCCTTGTGCTGTCGTGGGTGGGGAATAGACGGAGATGCCGATGGCTCAAACAACAGATGGTAAGCAAGATGGTGCCTAGAGACGCTTGGTCCTCAACGAACGGTTGCTCGGATTATTTTTAGGTGAACAATAGATACCGAATAGGGTGAATAGGGACCCCTTCCTCTCCCCTTGGTGCGGATAAAGCCCGACGGGACAGTTGGGGAGGCGCAGAGAGATGGGGCGTGGGGGGACCCAGGGAGGGGAAGCCTGTTCTCTCCTCGTAATCAGAGCACCCCTCTCCCAGCTCCTCTCTTCAGTCCTCCCTTGGGTGGCTCTCTTACGGGGGCCACCCCCTCCTCGGGCAGGGGTCCCGCGCTTGCCAGGTGCCCGCGCCCTCCCCAGGCCGAGAAGTGCCAGGCTGGCGCCCAGCAGGCGAGCTGCGAACCGCACGAGGCCCCAGGTGGCGCCCAGGCCCTGCCCCTCCGCGCCCGCGTCCCGTTAGGCCCCCTGCCCCCAGCCGGCCCTCGAAAGTGAGCCGCGGGCGCGCAAGCCTGGCGGAGAGGCAGCAGCCGAGCGAGAGCGGCGTCTGGCTGGAGCCGGCGCCCCCGGGAGGCGGCGGGGGCGGAGGATCCGGAGCCCCGTGAATGGGCACCATTGTCTCCCCCGCCACCTGGGCTCTCCGGGCTGCCAGGACCCGGCGCCAGCTCTGCCCCACGCTGGCTGTCCGGGCAGGACCGAGCATCTCGGGACAGGGTCCCTCCGGCTCCCCGGCTCATCCACCTCCTTTCATGGTGCCGAGATGCCCCCCATCTGTGCCCCTGCAGAGGGGACGTGCGCCGCGGGACTGTCCGAAGCTGTCCCTCGGGCTGGAGAGTGGCGGTAGAGGGTGGAGGTCAGGCAGACCCCTTCTCTAGACCGCGGGATCCTGAACCGCGGACCCAGACCCCAGACCCCGGACCCCGGCGCGGGAGTGGCCGCGGGACTTACGATCTGCGCCAGGGCGAGCCCGAGCACCTGCAGAAGAACCAGGAGGCTGCGGGGGGCGGCCGCAGGGGCCATGCCGGGCGGCGGGCTCGAGGAGGACGGGTGCCGGCTCCACGCACGCACCGACGGCTGAGGCTCCTCGCGCGGCGGCGCTGGCTGCTCTCGGCCGGGGCGGGCCCGGCCTCCTGAATATGCGGCGGGGCGGGGCGGGGGGCCCGCGGGGTCTGTCACCTGAGAGGACCCGGGGAGGGAGGCCGGGGCCCTCGGCCCAGCTCCGCCCCGCTCCGTCCAGCCGCCAGCGCCCACCCTCCATCCTCGCCCCGGGCTTCCCGGAGGCACCGGCCGGGTAATCTGAAGAGCGGCAAGGGTGCGGGACGGGGATCACGGCTCCGTTTCTCTATGAGGAGGCAGACGGCCTTCGGAGGTCCCTGTTCAGCCCGATCTCCAGGACGCAGCCCCTTCCCCCGACCCGCAGTCCGCGTTCCATCACTTTGCGCCATGTCCTCAGCCGCTTCTGCCTGCGAGCCCCGGCCTGGGTGCTCCCGGCCTGGGTGCTCCCGGCCTGGGTGCTTTCCTCCAGGGCCGAGGCCGAGGGCGCCTCAGGTTCTGCAGACCTTGAGGCAGGCTCTGCCCAGCTCCCCATCCACCTCGTTCCCCTCCACATACAGTCAATCAGGCCTCTCCCCTATTAAGACACAGCAAGGCCCTTCCTGGATCAGCCATCCTGTGAATGCCCCTTGCACCTCCTCCTTCTGGCTTCTCTGCTAACACTAGCCGAATTGTCTGCACGCGGCTTCTAAACGTCCTCATCTTCCTCTCATCTCCCTGCTTCTGGCCCAGCTGGGGCAGAAGAATTTGGAATTTGCAGTCTTCTGGAGGTCACCAGTGAGGCTTAACCCCTCATCAGTCCTCCAGTCATGATGCTGTTGGCGCCTGGGTCTGCCTTGGCCATTCTATCCTTGAAGTCTTCCCTGTCCAGGTGTCCACCATCCAGCCCTTCTTCTGTTACTTTTTCTTCTCTGCAGCTCCCTTAAGCACCAGCGTCTGTAGGATTGGCCAGCTCTCTCCCACCAAGTGATCTCCTCCATGTTCATGGAAACAACCACCACCTTATTTACCAGTGTTTCCAAAACCTGCCTGTCAAGTATAGCCTCTCTCCAGAGTCTCTTACCTTCCCTTTCATTCACTTAAGCAATGTTGGCAAAGTGCTTTGGAATCTGACTCTGTCACTAAGTATGACCGCAGGACCTAAAACCATACGAAGTCTCAGTTTGCTCATCTGTAAAAGGGGGTAATAATAGTTCCTATCTCACAGGGTTTTGTGAAGATTGAATGGGTTGATGCATATGATGTACTTAATTTAGCAAGCAGCACATAGCAGGTGCTTGATATATTTCGGCTTTTATTCTGATTTATTGAGGACTCTCTGTGTACCAGTCCTGCATCCAATGTGGGGAAGACAACCACAGGCAAGTCAGCTAAAACAGTGGAATCTGGGAAAGTTCAACTCCATTGGGAATGTTGGCAAAGGGCCCTGGGCTTTGAAAGGTGTTCCTGGAGCTGAAGTTGGGAGAAAGGACTTGAGAGAACTTAACTGCTCTGCCTCACAGAGTGAAGAAGAATTTGGAGTTTGCAGGAAGTAAGACAAGGGAGGAGGAGGAAGTGAGAGAGTGCTGATGGCACTGCCTGGGTATGTAGAACTATTTGTAAAGGACCTCTAAGAAATGGGATGTCCAAAGTTGTTGGTTTCATGTTGTTCATTTCTTCCTCTCTTGTCTAAGAAATGGGATGTCCAAAGTTGTTAGTTTTATGTTGTTCATTTCTTCCTCTCTTTGTGGGCTAAACACACAAAAGCCTCCGGGGAGTAACTGTTGTTTGTGTGTGTGTGTGTGTGTGTGTGTGTGTGTGTGTGTGTGTGTGTGTGTGTTTAAACTATGGAAGGGGATGAGCTTCATACTTGGACAGCACACATGAGTGTATTCATTGTCTATCACAGTGTAATAAACCATCTAAAAGCTGAGTGGCTTCAAACAACTATTTCTTAGATTGGGAATTTAGGAATGGCTCTGCTGATTGGTTCTGACTTGAGGTCTGTTATGAGGTTGCAGTCAGATGGCTGGAGTTGGCGTCATCACAAGGCTTCTTCACTCACGTGCCTGGTGTCTGTACCGGGAAGCCTCCAGTAGCTGGGGCTGGAAGAAATGGAACTTGTTGGGCAGCTCTCTCCTTGATCCCTTTGTGGGCTTGCCACAGAGTCTCTTCCACATGGCAGCTTCAAGGTAGCTGGATTTCTTACACAGCAGCTCAGAGAGAGCAGGACAATACCAGACTAAAGCAAAATTGCCTCCTAGGACCCAGCCTTGGAAGTCACACAGTGTCAACTTCACCTCATTCTTTTGGTGCAGGCAATGACAAAGGTTTGCCCAGTTTCAAGGGGAAGGAACAGAGACCCCAGCTCTTGATGGACAAGTGTCAATGTCACATTTCAAGAAGAGCATGGGGGCCCAAGCAAGACGTCAGCCTTCCAGTGAGTACTCCCAGGTCTGTTCGCCACCAGCTTTTATGTCCCTGAAGAGAGGTCCCCCACCTCCCCAGGAGACCCTCCAAGACCAGTAGGAAGAAGCAGACACATGAGGAATGCATGCATAAAAGAAAGACCATGTGAAGACACAGCGACAAGGCAGCCATCTGCAAGATAAGAAGAGAGAGGTCTTAGGAGAAACTAACCTTGCCGGCCCCTTGATCTTGAACTACCAGCCTCCAGAATTGTGAGAAAATAAACTTCTCTTGTTTAAGCCAACAACAACAAAAAACAAAAAGAAAAAGAAGAAGAAGAAGAAGAGGAGGAGGAGGAGCATGGAGGATGGGACATATATTGGTACAGCCATCTTTGCAAAATACAATCTACCACACTTGGGCTTATAAACTGAACCAATTCAGTGGAAGCGTAAGCTCAAAGCAGGAGCCGATCAAGAGAAATCTTAGACACAAGACATGGATCAGGGACTTCCTAGGTGGTGCAGTGATTAAGAATCCACCTGCCAATGCAGGAGACATGGGTTCAATCCCTGGTCCAGGAAGATCCCACATGCCACAGAGCAACTAAGCCCGTGCGTCACAACTACTGACCCTGAGCTCTAGAGCCTGTGAGCCCACGTGCCTAGAGCCAGTGCTCTGCAACATGAGAAGCCACTGCAATGAGAGGCCCACGCACCGCAATGAAGAGTAGCCCCCCCATCTCTGCAACTAGAGAAAGCCCACACACAGCAACAAAGACCCAATGCAGCCAATAAATAAATAAATAAATTTAAGACATGGACCAGAGGTTCCAGCCAATCTCATTAAGCTGTCAAAGATCAGGGAGAGTCATATATCTGCATTCCTGGATAGGAAGACTCAGTGTTGCAAAGATGTCAACTTAGTCTATAAATTCCACGCAATCCCAATCAAAATTGGCATGCAGTTTTTATGAAATTTGACAAACTGATTCTAAAGAGATTCTAGGAGAGAAATGGAGTGAAAATAGCTAAGAAAAGTTTTAAAAGCAAATGAGAAACATCTTTCCCCACCAGAGATCAAAACATACTATATAGCAAGTAGTGTTTTATCAACCCAAGGATAGGGGAGAGAGAGAGACAGAGAGAGAGAGAGAGAGAAGATGCATACACACACATCACATATATTTACTCTATGATAAAGGTCTATATATTTAGTTTATGATAAAAGTTAAATTTAAGATCATTGAGAAAAGGGTAGATTAGTCAATAAATCCTGAAGCAATTGGATATATATTCAGAAAAAAAATAATTTTGTAGCAAAGAAAACTTTTCTGAGCAATAGGCAAAACCATGAAAAGATGTTTAAATTTGACTTCATAACACTTTTTAAATGTCTTTATAACAAAAATGTTTAGCTAAAATTAAAAGACAGGAAATATTCACCATACATATTATCAAAGAATTTATATGTATAACATACAAAGAACTCTTACAAATCAATAAAGCAAGCTCTATCAAACACCTCAAAGGAATATCTAATTTGAATCTTCTACAAACTTTTGAGAGAATGGAAAAATAAAGAACACTCTCAAACTCATTTTATAATGCTAATGTAACCTTGATATCCAAACCAGTGATGGGCTGTAACTCAAAGCAATATTGGAGGCCAATCTCTCTTATGAACACAGATGGAAAACTCATATTTAAAATATTAGCAGATTGAATATAGCAATCTATTAAAAGATACATCATGACCAAGTTGGTTTTATACCGGGTTTAAAATTAGAAAATCTATTAATGTAATTCACCACATTATTAAAGAAGAAAAGTTTAAGATCACCTCAAAATGCCAAAAAAAGAAACTCAAATGTATGCTCTTGTCTTTCCACCTACCATAATAATTACCTCTGCAAGATAAACCTGAAAATGGGGGCCCAAGAAGCCGGTACTAAACCAGAAGGAAACATTGACATCACACCCTATCAACCTCGTCTCTCCCAAAGGATGCACAGAGCCTGGACGCAACACTATTAGTCATTAGGGAAGTGCAAATCAAAACCACAATGAGGTAGTACTTCAACCCACTGGGGTGGCTATAATAAAAAAATCAGATAATGAAAATGTTAGCAAGGTTGAGGAGAAATTGGAGCCGTCGTACATGGCTAATAGGAATGTAAAATGGTACTGCAGATTTGGAAAGAGCCTGGCAGTTCCTTGTATACAAATGTCCATTGTAGCACTATTCACGATAGCCAAAAAGTGGAAACAACCCCAATGTTCATCAATTGACAAATGAATAAATAAAATGTGGCATATACATACAATGTAATATTATTTGGCAATAAAAAGAAAGGAAGTACTGATACATGCTACAATATGAATGAACCTTGAAAACATCCTAAGTAAAGGAAGCCAATCACAAAGGACCACACCTTCTATTATTTTATTTACACAAAACGTTCCTAAATAGGTAAATCTATAAAGGCCAAAAGTAGATAGATGATTTCCTAGAGCTGAGGGAAGGAAGTGGTTGAGGAGAAATGGGGAGTGACTGTTAGCAGGTACAGAGTTTCTATTTTTGAGTTGATGAAAATGTTCTAAAATTAACTGTGGTGGTGATTGTACAACTTTGCGAAAAAGTAGATATCATTAAATTACATGCTTTAAGTAGATGAATTTTATGATATATGAATTATATCTCAATAAGCTGTTATTTTAAAAAACTGATAGAATTGAAAAACAGAAATAAACAAATGCACAGTTTAAATTGGAGACTTCAACATCCCTCTCTCAACAACTGATAGAACTAGTCAGAAAATCAGCAAGACTGAAGAACTCAACAATCTGTTTCAGAAAATAGAAGAGGAGAGAACACTTTTTAATTCATTTTATGAACCTAGCATTACTCTGTTAGCTCTGATAGCGAAACTCTATGGATATGCGACAGATACATAATATCACATTTTATCAGTTTGAGGGAAGTGTATAAAACTTATCTCCCTTTATATGTCCTTTTACCCTCTGCCATTTATAATATAGTTATCTTAAACATTTATTTTATATACACTTAGAACCACATCAAAAAGTGTTATAATTTTTGCTTCAACCTCCAAACACAATTTAGAAAGCTCAGAAGTATTTACCCATAGCTTTGCTTACCATGTTTGTTTACATTCCTGATGTTCCTAGATTCATTTTTTTTTTCTTTGTACCTTGTTGTCTTTATTTTATTTTATTTTTTTTGACATTTTTTATTATTATTATTATTATTTTTTTTTGGGGGGGTACACCAGGTTCAATCAACTGTTTTTATACACATATCCCCATATTCCCTCCCTTCCTTGACGCCCCCCCCCCTCGAGTCCCCCCCACCCTCCCTGCCCCAGTCCTCTAAGGCATCTTCCATCCTCGAGTTGGACTCCCTTTGTTATACAACAACTTCCCACTGACTATTTTACAGTTGGTAGTATATATATGTCTGTGCTACTCTCTCGCTTCTTCTCCGTTTCCCCTTCACCCCCCGCCCCGTCCCATACCCTAGATTCATTTTTAAACATTGTTTCTTCTTTGTTTTAACAAGTTCCTTTAGCTTTTATTCTACAGTAAGTCTGCTGGCAACAAATCTTTTTAGTTTTCCTTTATCTGACGCTGTCCAGATTTATCATTCATTATTGAAGGCTATTTTCACCGATTCTGTGTTGACAGTTCTTTTCTTTCAGCACCTGAAATGTGTGCCACTTCCTTCTGGACTTCATGGTTTCTGGTGAGAAATCAGCTGTCATTCACATTGTTTTTTCTCCCTTGAAGTAATGTAGTGTTTTTTCAATTGCTGCTTTTAAGATTTTATAAATGTCAGTTGGGTGAAGTTGACTGGTAGTGTTGTTCAAATTTTCTATATCCTTACTGATTTTTGTTGGTCTATAAATTCTATCAATTATTTTAAAAGAGGTGTTAAAATCTCCTACTGGGCTTGCAGATTTGTTTAATTTTTAATTTCATTTTGTCAATTTTTGTTTTGTATATTTTATAGCTCTGCTATTAGGTGTATTGATATTTATTTAGAATTATTATGTATTATTGATTAATTAATTAATTAGTCTGTTTATCATTATAAAATTACCCACTTCATCTTTGGTAATACTCCTAGTCTTGAAGGTTATTTTGTGTGATATTAATATCATCACTCCAGCTTTCATGTGTTTAGTGTTTGCATGACATATTGCATCATTTTACTTTAAGCCTTTCTGTGTCTTTACATTTAAATTTCACCTCTGTATATGGTTGGGTCTTGATTTGTTTTCTAGCCTGATATTCTTTGCCTTTTAATTAGAGTGGCCATCTACATGTAAAGTAATTATTGACATGATTGGATTTAATTCTATCAACTTGTTATTTTCTTTTACCTTCTCTCTTGTTTCTTGGCTGCTTCTTTCCTGTATTCTTTTGATATAATTAAGTATATTTTAGTATTTTATTTTATCCCCTCTACTGGCATTTTAATGATATCTCTTCGTATTCTTTTTTTTTTTTAATTTTTTTATTATTTTTTGGGGGGTACACCAGGTTCAATCATCTGTTTTTATACACATATCCCCGTATTCCCTCCCTTCCTTGACTCCCCCCTACCTCGAGTCCCCCCCACCCTCCCCGCCCCAGTCCTCTAAGGCATCTTCCATCCTCGAGTTGGACTCCTTTTGTTATACAACAACTTCCCACTGACTGTTTTACAGTTGGTAGTATATATATGTCTGTGCTACTCTCTCACTTCGTCTCAGTTTCCCCTTCACCCCCCGCCCCCTCCCATACCTCAGGTTCTCCAGTCCATTCTCTGTATCTGCGTCCTTGTTCTTGTCACTGAGTTCTCTTCGTATTCTTTTATTAGTGGTTGCTGTGGGGATTACAACATGCACCTTTATCTTATCACAGTCTACCTAGAAGTAATATTATACCACTTCATGTATAATGTAAGAACCTTACAACTGTATAATTTCATTGCCACCCCCCTTGTTCATTGCACTATTTTTTTTAAGCTAACTTTATTGGAATATAATTGATTTACACTGTTGTGCCAGTTTTTGCTGTACAACAAAGTGAATCCACTGTATTTATACATATATCCCTATATGCCCTCCCTCTTGAGCTTCCTTCCCACCCTCCCTAACCCACCCCTCTAGGTCATCACAAAACATCAAGTTGGTCTCCCTGTGTTATGCAGCAGCTTCCCACTAGCCATCTATTTTACATTTGGTAGTGTATATATGTCAATGCTATGCCCTCACTTTGTCCCAGCTTCCCGTTTGCCCTCCCCAACCCCATGTCCTCCAGTCCGTTCTCTACATCTGTATCTTTATTCTTGCCCTGTCACTGGGTTCATCAGTACCATTTTTTTAGATTCCATATATGTGAGTTAGCATACGGTATTTGTTTTTCTCTTTCTAACTTAATTCATTCTGTATGACAGACTCTAGGTCCATCCACCTCACTACAAATAACTCAATTTCATTCTTTTTTATGGCTGAGTAATATTCCATTGTATATATGTGCCACATCTTCTTTATCCATTCATCTGTTGATGGGCATTTAGGTTGCTTCCATGTCCTAGCTATTGTAAATAGTGCTGCAGTGAACATTGTGGTGCATGTTTCTTTCTGGATTATGGTTTTCTTAGGGTATATGCCCAGTAGTGGGATTGCTGGGTCATATGGTAGTTCTATTTTTAGTTTTTTAAGGAACCTCCATACTGTTTTCCATAGTGACTGTACCAACTTACATTCCTACCAACAGTGCAGAAGGGTTCCTTTTTCTTCACACCCTCTCCAGCATTTATTGTTTCTAGATTTTTTGATGATGGCTATTCTGACCAGTGTGAGGTGATACCTCCTTGTGGCTTTGACTTGCATTTCTCAAATGATTAGTGATGTTGAGCATCTTTTCATGTGTTTGTTAGCCATCTGCATGTCTTCTTTGGAGAACTGTCTATTTAGGTCTTCTGCCCATTTTTTAAAAATATTTTATTTATTTATTTATTGGCTGCATTGGGTCTTTGTTGCTACACATGGGCTTTCTCTACTTGTGGCAAATGGTGGTTACTCTTCATTGTGGTGCTCAGGCTCCTCATTGCTGCAGCTTCTCTGGTTGTGGAGCACAGGCTCCAGGCACGTGGGCTTCAGTAGTTGTGGCACATGGGCTCAATAGTTGTGGCCCACGGGTTTAGTTGCTCTGCTGCATGTGGGAATCTTCCTGGAGCAGGGATCAAACCTGTGACCCCTGCATTGTCAGGCGGATTCTTAACCACTGTGCCACCTAGGAAGTCCCAGCCCATTTTTGGATTGGGTTATTTGTTTTTCTGATATTGAGCTGCATGAGCTGCTTGCATATTTTGGAGATTAATCCTTTGTCAGTTGCTTCATTGGCAAATATCTTCTCGCATTCTGAGGGCTGTCTTCTTGTCTTGTTTATGATTTCTTTTGCTGTGCAAAAGCTTTTAAGTTTCATTAGGTCCCATATGTTTATTTTTTATTTTATTTCCATTATCCTAGGAGGTGGGTCAAAAAGGATCTTGCTTTGATTTATGTCATAGAGTGTTCTACCTATGTTTTCCTCGAAGAGTTTTATAGTGTCTGGCCTTACATTTAGCTCTTTAATCCACTCTGAGTTTATTTTTGTGTATGGTGTTAGGGAGTGTTCTCATTTCATTCTTTTACATGTAGCTGTCCAGTTTTCCCAGCACCATTTTTGAAGAGGCTATCTTTTCTCCATTGTATATTCTTGCCTCCTTTGTCAAAGATAAGGTGCCCAGAATGAATTGGGAGATTGGAATACCAAATTGTACATTCTAAATATATGCAGTTTATTGTAAAAAAAAAAAAAAAAAAAAGAAAAAAGAAAAAAGAAAAGCAATAAACAATTTTGACTTAAAAAAAAAAAAAGGTAAGTTGCCCATATGTGCATGAGTTTATCTTGGAGCTCTCTATTCTGTCCCATTGATCCATATTTCTGTTTTCATATCAATACCATACTGTCTTGATCACTGTGGCCTTGTAGTATAGTTTGAAGTCAGGGAGCCTGATTCCTCCAGGTCCATCTTTCCTTCTCAAGATTGCTTTCGCTATTCAGGGTCTTTTGCGTTTCCATACAAATCATAAAATTTCTTGTTCTAGTTCTGTGAAAAGTGCCACTGGTAATTTGATAGGGATTGCATTGAATCTGTAAATTGCTTTGGGTAGTACAGTCATTTTCACAATGTTGATTCTTCCAATCCAAGAACATGGTATGTCTCTCCATCTGTTTGTATCATCAATGATTTTTTTCATCAGTGTAATAATTTTCTGCCTTCTTAGGCAGGTTTATTCCTAGGTATTTTATTCTTTTTGTTGCAATGGTGAATGGGAGTGTTTCCTTAATTTCTCTTTCTGCTCTCTCATTGTTAGTGAATAGGAATGTAAGAGATTTCTGTGCATTAATTTTGTATCCTGCTACTTTACTAAATTCATCAATTAGTGCTAGCAGTTTTCTGGTAGAATCTTTAGGGTTTTCTATGTATAATATCATGTCATCTGCAAAGAGTGACAATTTTACTTCTTTTCCAATTTGGATTCCTTTTATTTCTTTTTCTTCTGTGATTGCTGTGGCTAAAACTTCCAAAACTATGTTGAATAATAGTGGTGAGAGTGGGCACTCTTGTCTTGTTCCTGTTCTTAGAGGGAATGCTTTTAGTTTTTCACCATTTAGAATGATGTTGGCTGTTGGTTTGTCATATATGGCTTTTATTATGTTGAGGTAATGTCCTTCTATGCCCATTTTCTGGAGAGTTTTTATCATAAATTGATGTTGAATTTTGTCAAAAGCTTTTTCTGTGTCTATTGAGATGGTCATATGGTTTTTATCCTTCAATTTGTTAATATGATGTATCACATTGATTGATTTGCGTATATTGAAGAATCCTTGCATTCCAGGGATAAACCCCACTTGATCATGGTGTATGATCTTTTTAATATCATTGCACTATTTTTGTTGCGTATTTTATTTCTACATATAAACCCCACAATATATTGTTATTATTTTTGCTTTAAGGAGTTCATTGACCTTTTTTTCCAAGAGAAATAAACAAAAATGTTTTATTTTCATAAGAATCTATGTTTGTATTTTTAGAATTAAATCCCAAAAATAGTTTAGTACTGTCTTCTATTACTCTTTCGACATGGCTATTCTTGGCTTTGCATTTGCCAGGTGTGCCATGACTTCTTAACTGGTTTTTGGAGTTCCCATAAAGGCATTCTGAACTGTATATTGTTAAGTCTGTGTCTTTGTGGGGGGAGCAAGGTCTGGACTTCCTATTCCAGAATTTGCTGACATCACTCCCCAAAAGTCCGTCGACTTTTAAAGAATTTAGAAAGTAAACAATAATATATTTCATATTTATCAACATATTTACAGTTTCTAGTGCTCTTCCTTCTTTTGTGTAAACCCAAAGTGACATTTTGTATAATTTCTATTCAAGCTGAAGTCCCTTCTACATCATTTCACGCATTTGGGTCAGTGACAAATTCAACTTCGATCTAACTGAAGTTTCTTCATTTTTGAAATGTATTTTCATTGGATATTGCATTCTAGATTTTCGGGGTTTTTTTTTTCTTTTAGCACTATGAAGATGTTGTTCCAGTGCTGGCTGGGCTCCACTCTTTCTTGTGACTCATCAGTTGTTATTTTTATGGTTGTTTCCCTGTATGTAATATGTTTTTTAAAAATCTCTGGCCACTTTTGAGTTATTTCTTTATTTTTAAGTTTTCAATAGTTTAATTATTATGTATTCTGATGTAGTTTTATTTGTACTCATCATAATTTGTGTTTCTGAGCTTCCTGGATATACAGATTCCTGCTTTTTTTAAAAATTAAATTTAGAAATTTGTCAGCAATATTTCCTCAAAAATGTGTTATTCCCCATAATGTCTCTCTAATCTTTCTGGAATTCCAATTATACATATATTAGATCCTAGAATAGTGTCCCACAGGTCACGAAGCTGGTGATCATTTTTCCCCAATCTCTCACTTTTCTCTATAATTCAGGTTGCTTGATTCCTATTATCTTGTCTTACATTTGTGGATTATTTCTTTAATTGTGTCAAATCTGCTATTAATACATACATTTTAATTCATTTTAAAATTTCAGGTATTGTATTTTTCATTTCTACGTTTTCTATTTGGTTCTTTTCTACTGTTTCCAAGTCTCTCCTGAACTTCTTCATATTTTAACCTAATATAACCATCTTTTCCTGTAGACTATTTTATGTATTTTTCATGGTTATTTTAAAGTCCGTGGGTGCTAATTCCAATATCTGGATTGTCTATGGCTCTGTTTCTATTGACTTATTTTTCTATTTGGCTATGAATCACATTTTCTTCATGATTGGACATGAATGATGTGCTATAGAGACTCTGAATTTTGTAGTATTCCTCTGAAGAGTGTCAGATATTTTTCAGCCAACAGTTGAGTTACTTGTGGATCATCTTGACCATGTGGATGTTTGGTTTTGCTCTTTGTTAGGGTAAGTCTACTTTTGGTTTTACTTCTGGTTCTAGGGTATATCTCTTAGTTATAGGATATAGGGCTTTTTCCCAAGGTGTGGCTCTTCTGCGACTTTAATAGAATGTCCTGGATATTTACCAAGCATTTCTAACTTGGCATAATTTAAACTCCAAACTGTCTTTCTTGCAGTGGGCAGCAGATAAAATCTTATCTCAGTTCTCTCGTCCTTCATTATTCCCTGTGGGGTACTTGGAGTCTTATTTGTACATGTGCAATTCAGAAGTTAGTCAAGGATTAGAGGGCAGTTTATGTACAGATTTTGGCCATCCCTCCTTTTGGCTCTTTTCTTTCTAGGGTTTCCCCCTCAATTTTAAGCCACTGTGACAACCCTGAACTCTGTCCTCTGATTCATCAAACCAATAGGATTCTGGATTTCTGCTTGAGTTTTAGCTTCCTTGTGCAGTGAAGATTGAGGAATACCTTTGGCAAAAAATCCATATTCAGTGTAGCTTTCTTATTTTAAATGCTGAATCCTCCTTCAGTTTATGTCTGCTTTTGATCACTTTCCTGCTCCATCGTTCATTTTTTTGTTAAATATTCTGACATCCACTGTTACCAGAACTGGAACTCAGCCCAATTTAGGAATTTAACAACTATTTAGTGAACACCTGGTTTATACTAGGTAGGTGTAACTTTGAATAAGGTAGACACTTCACAGAGCTCACGTTTGGTGGTGGGGGTTCAGATTTAAAAAAAAGCAAGCTGGAGGCTATTTTAGGGGAAATTTGGAGGATTATGGGGGCCAAGGGTATATTGATGTCAATCTCTAATAAGAATTTCCTAGGGATCCTGTTTGTAGCTCCTTCTCAACCAAACAGTTCCCTTGAGCTTTTCTTTTTGCTCTCCCTCCCTCTTTTCCTTCCTCCTTTTTATCCTCTTTCCCTTCCTCCTTTCTAAAATATTCACTGCCGGTTTTCTCTGTACCAAGGCATTCTTTTGTATACTACAGAGGGTGTGGTTATCCTTACCTGGTCCTTAAAGACTGCACCTCCAGAAAGTCTTCCTAGCATCTACAACCTGGATTATCCCAGAAAACATGACTG
The DNA here is from genome assembly GCF_030028045.1 of Hippopotamus amphibius kiboko. Classification (NCBI taxonomy): domain Eukaryota; kingdom Metazoa; phylum Chordata; class Mammalia; order Artiodactyla; family Hippopotamidae; genus Hippopotamus; species Hippopotamus amphibius. Next base: position 32,307,359 of record NC_080186.1, read on the forward strand.
AAATTCATTAAAAATTTTTTTTATTCCACTAATATTTCCCAAGGACCTATTTACTATGCGTTAAGCCTACAGTGTAAATAATTAATTTAATGACAGAAATCATAAAAAGGGTAGCTAGAAACTACTATTTATTAAGAACAGTTATCATTTATATATTTATATTATAATATAATTATATATTTATAAGAATATGTATTGCTATAAAACAGATATTGTACTAGTGTGTTATATGAATTTGGTTGTTAAATCCTCACAACCCGTCAGTGAGGTGGGTCCCTTGATTATTCCCATTTTATGAAAAGAAGACTGAGGCTCAGAGAAATGAAGCAATTTCCCCAAGGATGCTCAGCTGGGTTTCCACTGTTTTCTGGCTTAAGGTACGTACCAGTAATATGCATTTCCTCCCTTTTCCACTAAGATCACAGTGTATGGCTGTGCAATTTGAGCTCTGCACAAAAGTGGATGACAGAGCAGGGAGTGGAATGAAATCCAGCCCTGCCACAAGCCTGCCATCGCTTTTATTTTGCTGCTCCTAGCCATTCTTAGAGACGAATTCTTAGAATCGTCTCTTTGACTTGAGGCCTGGGCCACTCCAGTTTACAATACTCAGACCTCTAATCGCTAATCTTCCAATCCATGATCCTTTGTCTGCAATTCTGATGGGACGGAGGTGTGGACTTGGGTCAAGAAGAAAAGGCCAGGTTCCCTTCCCCACCCAATCCTTCCTCCCTGGGAAAGTCCAGCTCCTAACCTGCAGAAAATCAGGCTTCTGGTCCTCTAGTGCCACCTAGTGGTACTCTGCTGCATCACACCATGCTGAAAACTTCACAAGGTGAATAAAAGCCCTTGTCTCAGGGAGAAAAATTCCTAGGAAGATGGAACGGAGAGAGAAGATAAAACACTATGGGAACTCAATGAGGGAGAGATCACGGTTTCTGGGGAATTACAGCTTAGAATCTGTATTCAGCTAAACTTGGGTCCTGATTCTACCACAAACTAATTGTGTATTGTGTGACCTTGGGCAAGTCACTTCACCTCATTTTTAAAATGGAGGCAACACTAATGCCTCTTGATGTCCATGAAGTGCTTATCACAGTGTCCAGCAAGCTTTGGATATTTATTTTAGGTAGAAGGAACTTCGTAAGCAAAGACAGGGAAGGAACAGGACGGCTGTACAGAACACAGGGTCGAGGACATGATCCCTCCTCCCTGCTGGAGGGGGTGGGGTGGGGCAGGACGGGTCTCTCAGCCACAGCACAGTGAGAGGAACTAGACGCCCCTCCTGGAACCAGCTGCCCATTCTAAGCTGAGCCCCAGTCTTAAGCAGGTTTGCTCCCCTGGGCTCTGGCTGCTTTCATATGCCTAAGCAGAAAATGCCAACCACCATACTTCCTTCCCAAGCTAGAGTAGAGCTCCTCCCCTTTGAACTGCTCAGTCCTGGTCCTGGTTCCATATTTCCCTCTATTTCTTCCATCTGATTCTTTCCCAGTTCTGGTACGACATAGATAAACCACAGTGCTGTCTTCTGTGAGCTATTTTCTCCTGGTTTTCCTCCTGCTTCTCTAGCTGTCTCTTCTCAGGCTCCTTTGTGAGTTTCTTTTCTCTGCACACCCTTACTTACCACTCCAAAGGGTCCTGTCTCGCCCTTTTCTTCTTCCTGCCTATGTTCTTCCTGGGCCATCTAACCCACTCCACTGATTTTAACTGTCATCTGTGTTTCCCCCAGAGCCCCAGACCACTTATCCAACTGCTTCTTGGATGTTCCCCACACACGTGATATGTTCGAAAGGAAATGAGCTGCTTGCCCCCAAGCTTGCTCTTCTTCCTGTGTGGCCCACACAGCCAATGGTTCCTAAAAATCTGGGTGTCAGCCTTGACTCTTCCCTCTTTTCTCCCCTAGAAGTGTTATCACCATGTACCAATCATAATACCTCTTAAGTTTATCTGATGCATTCCCACTGCAACTCTGGACCCCATCCTCTTTTGCTTGGATTACAACCACCTCTGAATTAGACTCTTTAGGGGTTTTTTAAAAAATTAATTAATTAATTTGGTTGCACCAGGTCTTAGTTGTGGCTGGTAGGCTCCTTAGCTGTGGCATGCAAACTCTTAGTTGCAGCAGGCATATGGGATCTAGTTCCCTAACCAGGGATTGAACCCGGGCCCCCTGCATTGGGAGCACAGAATCTTAACTGCTGGGCCACCAGGGAAGTTCCTCTTTGCCTTGTTTGTTTCTCGTATTCCCCACTGGAGGCTCTAGGGGAGAGTCCATTTCCTAGCCTTTTCCACCTTCTAAAGGCTTCCCACAGTCCTTGGTTCATGACCCCCTTCCTCCATCTTCAAAGCCAGAAAAATTACATCTCTCTGACCATTCTTTCATAGTCAGATTTCTCTCTGCTTCTCTCTTCTGTTTTCCTCTTCTATTTTTTAAAAAAATCACATTTCCTTGTGATTGTGTTGGACCCACTGGTATAATCTAGGGTAATCTCTCCATCTCAAGATCCTTAACTTCATTATATCTACAACAATCCTCTTGCCATGTAGTGTAACAGATTCACACAATTAGGATGTGCACATGGGAGCTATTATTTTACCTACCATAGTCCTCTCTCTGCCCTCCAAATATTCATGTCTGTCTTACATGAAAAATACATTCACCTCATCCCCAAAAGTCTTAGCCCACTGAAGTAAAACCTCAGAGTCCAAAATCTCATCCAAATCTCATCAGCTCAAAAGTCCCAAATCTCACCATTGAAATTGTCTGTGTTAGGTATTGGATGACACTCAGTATAATCTATCCTGGGGTGAAGTTTCTCTCCATCTGTGGACCTGTGAAACTAGAAAACAAGTTCTCTGCTCCCAAAATAGAATGGTGGTACTGGCATAAGGTAACAGTTATAGACATTCATGTACAAAAAGAGAGAAAAGGAAGAGATAAAAGAGTCACCAGTCCCAAGTAATTTCAAAATTAAGTTAGACAAACTCCATTAAGTTTCCAGGCCTAGGAATAATACTCTGTAGCTTAAGGCTCAGCTCTCTGGGCCCACAGCTCTGCCCTCTGAGTCATTTGTCTTTTTTCTTGAACGATAACACCTGTTGCAAGGCTAGTTTTATCAGCCTGTTACATGCCTGTAGAATTTTGGGAGTCATATAGTGTCCTTTCATTTCATCCTCTCTGTCCCTTTTAGTCCAAGTTCCACTGTTTCTCCTGGTATAAAATTCTCAAGAACCTTATAGGCCTCTCATGTATGTCCCAAGACTTCACTCCATTAGTTAAGAGGCTTCTCCACAGATCTTTCCTAGATAGTTTCATTTCGATTCTTGGCTTCTGTTGAGATAGCTGAGGTGAATCTGTGGGTCACACACTTAATTGCTCCAAAAAGACTTTATGTGACTGAATACTCGAATATTTTGATCTTGCAGAGATATTAACCAAGGGTCATTCAGTGCACCCTTAGCTTTTCCCCTCAAGCAGCTTTCCTGGCAGTGAATCTCTTCATTTTAATATCATGTGCAATTTACATAAGCTGAGAATCTCCCAAATCATCAAGTCCTGGTTCTTTTTTGTTGGTCAGTTCTTCTCTCAATGTGTCTATTTCCCCTCTCATTTTACCATAAATGGCAAGAAACCAGGCCACAACCTTCAACTCTTTGCTTGGAAATATCTTCAACTAAATATCCAAGTTCACTCTTAAGTTCTGCCTTCCACAGAACTGCAAGGCACACAATTCTAAGCTTTTTTGGGGGTTTTTGTTTGTTTGTTTTTCTGCCACTATGTATCACCCTTCCTTCAGTTTCCAGTGACATGTTCCTCGTCTCCTTCTGAGCCTGAGCCCTCACAGGCAGCGCCTCTAGCCTCCACACTGCTACCAGGTCCGCTCACGCTGATTCAGGTATTCTCCAAGCCGATTTGTTTTCTCTGCCATGCTTGCTTCTGAGTCCTCACTGGCAGAGTCATTAACCTCCATATTCCTACTAAGGTTTGTTCAAAGTGATCTCAGTTTTTTTCTTTCATACTCCTCAAAGTTTTTCCTGCCGTTTCCCACTGTCCAATTCCAAAGTCACTTCCACTTGTTCAGGTGACTGTTAGAGCAGCACCAAAGCTGTATCATTAGTGCTTACTGCTGCTGTAGCAAATTACTGCAAACTTAGTGGCCTAAAACAATAGGAGTTTGTGATCTCACAGTTCTGTGGGTCAGAAGTCCAACAGTAGGCTAAAATCAGGATGTGAGCAAGGCTGCCTTCCTTTCTGGAGACTCTAGAGGAGAGTCTATTTCCTTTACTTTCCTACCTTCCACAGGCTTCCCACATTCCTTGGCTCATGGGCCCCCTCTTCCATTTTTCACAGGCAGCAACGATACATCTTACTTACCATTCTTCCACAGCAAAAGCACCTCTGCCTCTCTCGCCTGTCCCCACCTCCTTCCACTTTTCAGAACGCTTGTGATTACATAGAGCCCACCCAGTTCATCTAGGATAATCTCCTCATCACAAGAGCATTAATTTAATCATGGCTGCAAAATCCCTTTGGCCATGTAATGTAACATATTCACAGGTTCCAGAGATTAAGATGCGAACATCTTTGGGAGGCCATTATTCTGCTCACCACAGCAGTGCAAATTTTAGCCAGTGTGGTCTCTCCAAACAAAATCAATCATGTTAGTTCCCTGCTTAAAATTCTTAAATGAGTTTTGCCTTGGGGGCATTATGTTAAGTGAAATAAGCCAGAGAGAGAAAGAAAACAACCATATCATCTCACTTATGTGTGGAATCTAAAAAAAAAAGAAAAAAAAAAGTTAATGAATACAGAGAACAGATTGGTGGTCACCAGAAGTGGGGATTTTCGGGGAGGTGGGGGATGAAATGGGTCAAGGTGGGGAATTTCCTGGTAGGGCAGTGGTTAGGACTCTAAGCTTCCACTGCAGGGGGAACAGGTTTGATCCCTGGTGGAGGAGCTAAGATCCCACAAGCTGCACTTTGTGGCCAAAAAGAGAAAAAAGGAAATGGGTGAAGGGGGTCAAAAGGTACAAACTTCCAGTTATAAAATAAATAAGCCTTGGGATATAATGTACAGCATGGTGACTATAGTTAATAATACTGTATTACATAATTGAAAGTTGCTAAGAGACTAAATGTTAAATGTTTTTCATTACAAGAAAAAAAATTTTTTTATAACTGTGTATGGTGATGGATAAGTAGACTTATTTTGGTGATCATTTCACGATATATCAAATATCAAAGTATCATGTTGTACACGTGAAATTAATATGTTATATGTCAATTATACCTCAATGAAAAAACGGAGAAAACAAACCAAAAAATGAGTCTTGAATGGCTCCCCATGGACTTCAGGATACAGACCAAATTCCTACCGTAGCTATTACAAAGCCACTTTTGTGATCTGGCCATCCTTACCCACTGGACACTCTCTCACCTTCCCCCCTCCCCGCCCGCCCATCCTGCCTCAAGCACCCTGCGATACAGCCACATTGAACGGCCTGCAGCCGGCCAGTTCCCATGCTGCCGCCAAGGTCATCGTCCATCGAGTTCCGTGTTGAGTCTAGTCGAGCGTCATCCTCTTCTGGAAGCCTTCCCTGGGTTAGATGTCCCCCTCTGACACCCTCCAGCACTTTCCCCAAGGCAGGGTTATGTCTTATGGCACTGGAATGACCCGTGGACCCTTTAGTCAGGGACTGTGTCTGCCCTGTTGCTGTGTCCTCCTCGTGTGCCCCGCAAGGGTCCACTATGAAACAGACTCTTCATGAGTTTGCTTTGAGAAGTAATGGACACGATTCCTTCCAGCTCACACATTCTGTTCTGTGAACTCTCAATGCAGGATGCGCGGGAGGATTTTGGCAGAGGTGTCCAAGGCAATCGTCCCACTCGTGGGAGTGGTGCTGAGCTGTGAGTGACAGAGGCAGAAGTGAGAGCCTTGAGCAGCCAGACCGTTGCCTCGCTAATGATTTCTGCTGATTCCCAGCTCGGTAGGCAACACTTCCAGCCCGAGCTGTCACACCGCAGGGTAGTCGAGGAGCTTTCTTTCTGTTGATGGAAGGGAGACTCCTCAGCGCTTAAGGTTCACATTTATTTGCTTTTACTTTTTATTGTTTTTTGGGAAGGACAAAATATATAGTAAGTAGCATCCAGACTCCCACCTCTTAAAAATGCTTTCTCTTTCTCTCTCTCTCCACACACGCACACACACACACACACACACACACACACACACACACACACACAGTCTGCTTTTCTTCAACATATCAACATATCATGAATTTCTTTGATCAGTCCATAAAGACTCCTCTTTTTTTTAATGCCTGCATCTATTGTGTATAACCACACAATGTTAAAACCATATCCCAGTAATGAAGGGCTTGGACCTTGCTTCCAATTTTTTTGCAATTACCAATGTTCTGCAATCTGAACCTTAGGAGCAATCCCTCCCCAATCAAATTCAAGTTTGTTTTTGCTCAGCTTCTCTCCTCACCTGGCCACTATCTTGCCTTCTACACAAAGTTCTGTCCTCTCCCAGGTTTTTGACTCCAAAGCAGGAACAGGTAGAGAGAGGGGGCAGAAGAGGCCAGAGGAAAATGTTGGACCCTCAGGCCTTTGGAGGTTTGGCCAAGGAGAGGCCTGGAGAATAGGGGATGAAGTGTGGCTGCAGCTTCCCTTAAATGCTCTTTGGGAGATAAAAGGTTGAAATTTCTTTCTACAGGCACTTGATTTTGATTGCTGAATATTTTTTTGAAGTATAATTGATTTACAATATTGTGTTAGTTTCAGGTGTACAGTAAAGTGATTCAGTTATACATATGTATGTAATATATATTTATGTTCATTTTTCTTGGTTCTTTTCCATTATACTTTTTTACAAGATATTGGGTATAGTTCCTTGTGCTATACCGTAAATCCTTGTTGTTTATATTATATACAGCATTGTGCATCTGTTAATCCCATCCTCCTAATATATACACCTCCTTCCCCTTTGGTAACCATAAGTTTGTTTTCTATGTCTGTGAGTCTGTTTCTGTTTTGTATATAGATTTATTTGTATTATTTTTTAGATTCCACATATAAGTGATATCATATGGTATTTTTCTTTCTCTCTGTGACTTACTTCACTTGGTATGATCATCTTTAGGTCTATCCATGTTTGCTGAACATCTTTGAATGTGACTTCATGTAAAGATGGGGCTGCTTGGATGTGTTAGGATTACATAAACAATGCTACAGTGGATGCCACTGAATACACATCTTAAGGTGTTTTTGTGGGGCTTCCCTGGTGGCACAGTGGTTAAGAATCCACCTGCCAATGCAGGGGACACAGGTTCAATCCCTGGTCCGGGATGATCCCACAAGCCTCGGAGCAACTAAGCCGTGTGCCACAACTTCTGAGCCTTCGTGCCACAACTACTGAAACCCTCATGCCTAGAGCCCATGCTCCACAACAAGAGAAGTCACTGCAGTGAGGAGCCTGTGCACTGCAACAAAGAGTAGCCCCAGCTTACCAAAACTAGAGAAAGCCTGTGCGAAGCAACAAACACCCAACGCAGTCAATAAATAAATACATAAATACATGAATTTTTTTTCTAAAAATGCGCTTTTGCTATTATTTCTGTAGGATCCATCCCCAGAAGAGGAACCCCTTGTTCAGTAGTATGTGCATCTAAATATCGCTTCAAAAATGTATCAAACCACTTTCCAAAAAGTTTGTAACCCGTTCTATGCTCCCACCGTGGTTTGTGAGCCTGGCCATTTTTCTACACCCTCACCAACACCAGACCTCATCTATCTTTCATATGTTTGCTACTGTGATGGGAAAAACATGCACCAGGCAAGTAATTCCTTTTCTTTTTATTAGTAGGGAGGTTGTGCCAGACATTTTGATGACACCATTTTGATCTAGTTGACATTTTCACTCTGTTTATGAATATAAATATTTTAGCCAGAATTGCACCCAGTGTTTTGCAGACATAATACTTTCAATACCTCTAGTTACCCAGGGCTATACCACAAGTGGCAGAACTAGGTTTAGATATCAGCTCTCTGAAACTCTAATTTGAAAAAATACATGCACCCCAATGTTCATAGCAGCACTATTTACAATAGCCAAGACATGAAAGCAACCTAAACATCCATTGACAGATGAATGGATATAGAAGATGTGGTACATATATACAATGGAATACTACTCAGCCATAAAAAAGACTGAAATAATGCCATTTGCAGCAACATGAATGGACCTAGAGATTATCATACTAAATGAAGTAAGTTAGACAGAGAAAGACAAATACCAAATGATATAACTTACATGTGGAATCTAAAATATGATACAAATGAACTTATTTACAAAACAGAAGCACGCTCACAGACATAGAAAAGAAACACATGGTTAGCAAAGAGGAAAGGGAGTGGGAGAGGGATAAATTAGGGGTATGGAATTAACAGATACACATTAACAGATACACATCTATACATAAAATAGATAAACAACAAGGTCCTACTACATCGCACAGGGAACTATATTCAACATCCTCTAATAAACCATAATGGAAAAGAATATGAAAAAAATATGTATGTATATATATATATATGTATAACTGAATCACTGCTGTACACCAGAAACTGACATAACATTGTAAATTAACTATACTTCAGTTTAAAAGAAAGAAAGAAGGAAATTAACTCTCCTGAATCCCAGCTCCCCACTATTTCCCCTAGCTCATGCCCACTCACCATGGCAGGAAGCAGCTGGGTGAGAACGGAAAGCCCCAGGTTACAAACGTGGGCTTATTTCACCATCTTCTTTCTCAGGTTCTGAGTTTAAGCCTCTCTGAAAGAACCAGTCATGTCACCGTTTCAGTCCATCACATAATTTATTCATTCCATAGTCTTTTTTTGAGTGCTCAGAATTGAGACTACAACAATGAAAGTGAAATTTAGGCAACAACCTGCAGATAAGCAGAAACACCTTAGATGCTCGAGTGTTTTGTGCAGAACACTAATTTGGCACCCACTAAAGCCAATAGTCTAAATATTCATTAAAAATGTATTTTGCGGAGAGCTGAATACTATATAAGGGAAGGTTGGAGAGGGAGACCTACTGAGGGAAGTATTCTCTTACTCCTCCCTTATCCTAAGCAATTCAACTCTAGCCCAGACTTGCAAAACAAAAGCCCTACTATTAACTAGATTCACCCATCCTCTCAAAAGGCAGTTGCTGGGACTTCCCTGGTGACGCAGCGGTTGTAAATCTGTCTGCCAATGCAGGGGACACAGGTTCGAGCCCTGGTCTGGGAAGATCCCACATGCCATGGAGCAACTAAGCCCGTGCACCACAACTACTGAAGCCTGTGCTCTAGAGCCTGTGAGCCACAACTAATGAGCCTGTGTGCCACAAACACTGAAGCCCATGTGCCTAGAGCCCGTGCTCTGCAACAAGAGAAGCCACTGCAGTGAGAAGCCCCCTCTCACTGCAACTAGACAAAGCCTTCACGCAGCAACAAAGACCCAACACAGCCATAATAAATAAATAAATAAATAAATAAATTTACTAAAAAAAAGCCAGTTGCTGGAGCAAGCCCTTGTAGGTTTCAAACCCTCCATCCCACCCAACAGTAACACACATTATTTTTTTTTAAAGATAACTTTAATCACATCACTTTTCTTTCTTTTTTTAATACATTTATTTATTTATTTATTTATTTATTTATTTATTTATTTATTTATTTTATTTATTGGCCACATTGCGTCTTCCTTTTTCTGCACACAGGCTTTCTCTAGTTGCAGCAAGCAGGGGCTGCTCTTCATTGTGGTGCGCTGGCTCCTTATTTGGTGGTTTCTCTTGTTGTGGTGCATGGGCTTCATTAGTTGAGGCACATGGGCTCAATAGTTGTGACACTAGGGCTTAGTTGCTCGGCGGCATGTGGGATCTTCCTGGAGCAGGGATCGAACCCGTGTCCCCTGCGTTGGCAGGTGGATTCTTAACCACTGCACCACCTAGGAAGTCCCAATACACATTATTTTTGAGAGGAGTTTTGTTTTGTTTTTTAATATAACCAGTCTTTCTGTTTCCAGGGTTTGCTCTTATGATTTGGTGTCTGGATCTGTGTGGGAGCTAGCCAAGTGAAGAAGAGGGATGGAGTAGGGATGAGGGGTGCGGAGTAAGGTGTGGTCTTCCGGGCAGAGGGACCAGCCAATGGAGGTCCAGAGGGGAAGAGAATCCTGACCAGAAGGACCAAAATTACATCAGCCTAGAGGGGAAAAGGGGCAGAAAGTCTGATGTCAGAGTTTTTTTTTCCTTCTCCTCTACCTACTTTATTAGAAAAATATCTTCAAACCTGTTATTTCTAGCACATGTCATACTTTTCAACTCATTTTTATATCTGTTAGTATATTTTTGCATTTGTTATATCATTTTTATATCAAATCATGTGTATATCTGTTATATCTGTGGTGACTCCCAGAATATGCCTCAAGGAGCTAGATGATGAGATCAATGCAATTGGTCTCCTTGCCCTCACCCTCCACCGCTACAGAAATATGTTACTTAACCAGTCTCTATGTTTGCAAAAATAGTAATGCTGGGAAGAAAATTACAATACATAATTCTTTGTGGATTTACTGGATTGTTTTCTTTGACAGTGCTAGAATGCGAGCTCAAGGTCTGATTTTGGGTCAAATAACTTTGTTGCCCAGTGGTTAGGACTCCATGCTTTCACTGCCAAGGGTTGGGGGAAGTAAGATCCCACAAGCTGCAAGGCTCGGCCAAAAAAAAAAAAAAAGTCTGATTTTTTAAAGGTATTTAATATACCGCTGATGGTTTTCCAGAAAAAAAAAAATTAAACCAATTTAAATTTCTAACAATAGTAAATGAAAATGCATAGTTCCTTATATCTTTAACTATACTGGCTATTATAACTAAACTTCTTTTGCTAATGTGGTAAGTTTTTAAAAACCTCATTTGCATATGTATTTCTTTTATTACTAATAAGGCTAAATATTTTTCTTATGTTTATTAACTGTTTGTACTTTTCCTGTGAATTGTTTTTCTGTGAATAATTCTTTGTCCATTTTTCCATCGGAGGGCATTTTATTGATTTGTAGTGTAGTATTAGGATATTAACATTTTGTCAGTTTTGTGATGCATAGTTTCCCAGCTTGTTGCTTGCTTTTGTATGTAATTTATGATTTTTATAACATATAGATTTACGTTTTTTGTACATGTGAATTCTTCTATGGTTTTCATACTTAGAAAATTCTGTGGAAATCGCCTCTAGATAGTTACCTTTATAAAACTGATTTTGATGTTATAAATCGTGCTTAAAGATATCCTTGCATTCAACTATAATGATTACTTCTGAATAAATTCATTAAAGTGGAATCATCATGACTGAATATGCAGTATTCTAAGACATTTAATATATATTTCTGAATTGTTCCCCAGAAGTGGGTTAACAAATCTGTTCCTCCCCCCATAGCAGTATTCAAGATTACTAGTTTTCTACCTCCCAGCCCAAATGAGGGTATCGTAATTTTAAAATCTTTGCCAACATGATAGGTGAAACCAATTTCATTATTCTATTAATTTGTATTTATTTCTAGTGAGAGCAAACGTTTTTTCATATATTTACTGATCATTTTGTTGTTTTTTAGTGAAAGTGCTTGCACATATCACCTACCCTGTTTTTCTATTGGGACATTTAATGTATTAAATGCTCCCACAATTGCATTTCCATGAATTTTTCTTGATTATTATTTTTGCCTCTTGTTGGTGCTATGTTATTTAATGCATAAAGTTTTGTGACTTCAGTGATAAAGTGGGGTCAAAACTAGGCCTGCTGTTCTTAGTTAATAACAAAGATAGGCCCCCTTTGTTAAACACCTACAATATCCCAGATACTTCTCAGATATTATTTCAAATTTTCATAACCACCCTTTTAATCCCATGTTAGAGATGAGGACCCCGAGGCACATAGAGATTAAGTAGGTTGAGGTCACTCAGAGAGCAAGTGGAGAGCTCTTTATTATTTCTAATCCTCATGACAACTTGTGTGGTGTTATTTTCTCTGCAATCCAAGCACCCATTTCCCATCCTTCCTAAGGTCACTCACAGGAGCACCTTGTCCAATATGGTATCTCATAGGTGGTTGCTGGTAAGGGCAGAGGGCTGGTGAGTCAGATAGACAGGAAGAACTGTCTCCAACTTTTCCAGAGAGTCAAGGTTGGTGGGGTGGACAGTATTCTCCAGTTCTCTCAGAGGCTGTGGGGGTAAATCCCCCACCGCTAAGAAGGAGCAGGTGTGTGGCCATGGGATCCCTGTTTCAAGAAGCCATGGAGTGGCTGCCCACCTGGGTCCAGTCCCAGAGACCAGGCCAGAGGAGCCAGAAGAGAAGTCATGAGTCTCCCCAGCCTTGACCTTCATCAGGGTACCCAAACAGAGCCAGCTGTACCTCAGGGTACATCAGCAGCAGATATGTAGGAATCAGATCAGACACATCACACCATTTTGGAGATCAGCAAAAGGCACAGAAGGCAATGTACAAACCTGAGATCCCTTCGCCATGACACCATAAGAGCATGACCAGAAGAGGTCCAGGAATCTTGAAGTCCAGTGAGGACTTCAGGAACAGAGAAAAATGGACTTAAAGAATGGGTGATACATCTGTTTCCTGGTAAGAGACAAAACCAAGAGGAACACTGTATTATTGGTGCAAAACTGAATTCGCATGGCAATTCGAAAATCTGGGCCACTTTCTGTTCAGGCAGTAGTTGTGTAATATATTTGGGTAATAGGGCCCCACCTCTCTGGATCAAGGGAAATTCCCAACTTACTCAGGGTGCTGACAAAGTTATTTGGAGGTCTGTTGAGTCTACCTGGATGAATATTTCAGGTATATGTTACTTAAAGGGCTGAGAACCTAAAAGCCTTTTTTTTTTTTTGGCTGCATTGGTCTTCCTTGCTGCACGTGGGTTTTCTCTATTTGTGGTGAGCAGGGACTACTCTTTGTTGCAGTGAATGGGCTTCTCAGCACAGTGGCTTCTCTTGTTGTGCAGCACGGGCTCTAGGTGCGTGGGCTTCAGTGGTTGCTGCATGAAGGCTCAGTAGTTGTGGCACACAGGCTTAGTTGCTCCACGACATGTGGGATCTTCGCTGACCAGGGTTTGAACCTGTGTCCCCTGCATTGGCAGGCAGATTCTTAACCACTGCACCACCAGGGAAGTCCCCTAAAAGGCTTCTTAAACTCAGGAATTGATTGGAAAGAACCAAAAGAGCACCATTGTTGAACAGGTTTAGTCATGTGAAGAGCATTTCTGGATTATCCTTTCTTTAAAAAAATATTTATTTATTTATTTATTTATTGGCTGTGTTGGGTCTTCATTGCTATGCACGGGCTTTCTCTAGTTGTGGTGAGTGGGGGCTACTTTTTGTTGTGGTGTGCACGCTTCTCATTGCAGTGGCTTCTCCTGTTGCATAGCACGGGCTCTAGGCATGTGAGCTTCAGTAGTTGTAGCATGTAGACTCAATAGTTGTGGCTTGCGGGCTGAATCATCTTTATAAAACATTTTTTATAAAGAAATTTCTCTTTGAGTTAAGAAAAATAAGCAATATGGGACTTCCTAAGTGGCACAGTGGTTATGAATCTGCCTGCCAATGCAGGGAACACGGGTTCAAGCCCTGGTCAGGGAAGATCCCACATGCCTTGCAGCAATTAAGCCATGCACCACAACCATTGAGCATGCGCTCTAGAGCCCATGAGCCACAACTATTAAGCCCGTGTGCTGCAACTACTGAAACCCATGCACCTAGAGCCCGTGCTCCACAACAAGAGAAGCCACGGCAATGAGGAGCCCATGCACCACAATGAAGAGTAGCTCCTGCTCACCACAGCTAGAGAAAGCCCGTGCACAGCAATAAAGACCCAATGCAGCCAATAAATAAATTAATCAATTAAAAAAGAAAGAAAAATAAGCCATAATATTCTGCCCTATTATGCTTGTTCATTCATTGCGAATATTGGTTGCAAGCCACCAGAGTTGAGAGACTTCTGAAGACACAAGGTAGGGAACAGATCCAACTGATCCTACTCTTTACCAGGAATCATAGGGACAAGTTGTAGATGAGAAGCTCCTTTGCACTTATCCCCCTCTCCTTGGAAACATCCACTCCTGTTCCATTTTTCTGGTGACTTCTTGGTGCCATTCTGGAGTGTCCCAGTTTTGATGGAGAGCAGTGGCTCTTGTGTCACAGATGTCCCATCTCCTCCTGTCTCATCATTTGGAAGAGGTGACTGAGGGCAGGACTGAGAGGTTTGTGGAGAAAGGAGGAACTCTATGACCTGGCAAGTGTTTCTCAAACACTGGAGGAGTATCGGTCTTTCTCTTGGCATTTGTTGGAGATTGCCCATTTCAGAGATTTCAGGAAAGGGCTCTGGACAGGAAAATGGAGCCCTGGTTCTAGTCTGAGCCCTGTCCTTCTCTAGTTAACCTGGATCTAGAATCTGGTTGGAGTCTGAATTTATTCTGGTGATACATGCAAATTGAACCACGAATTCTTTGACTCCTGGAGGAAGTGATTCTTAACCTTCCTGGGGTTATGCATATCTTTGCAAATCTAGGGCCCACTCCTTAGAAAAGTGAACACACCCACACACTCATGAAATTTGTCTTATAGTTTCTGAGAGTTGACAAGGCACGAAAGTCCATCTGAAGACCCAGGTTAAGACACCCTCCAAGCTTTAATGATATTAGGAACAGTGTGGAGTTCAGCCTCCTCGCGCAGCACACACCGCCCTTCGTAACACGGCCCTGTGCTCCTTCTCCAGCTTCTCCTAATGCTCACCACACGTCCCCTCTCTAACAATTCACAGTTCTCCTTTTCCACTTCTGCCCTTTCAGGAATACTCATTTCTCTGCCTAGAACGTCCTCCTGCTTGATTGCCTGGAAACTAACTCTATTAAGACAGAGTTAAGCACTTCCTTCTGTGTGTTATGTGTGCCAAAACAGGGCATTTAAAAAAGATCGTCATGTTGTACACTTTATTTTTTTTACTTCACATCTTTATTGGAGTATAATTGCTTTACACTGTTGTGCCAGTTTCCACTGTACAACAAAGTGAATCAGCTGTATTTATACATATATCCCCATATCCCCTCCCTCTTGAGCCTCCTTCCCACCCTCCCTATCCCAGCCCTCTAAGTCATCACCCATCAAGTTAGTCTCCCTGTGCTATGCAGCAGCTTCCCACTAGCCGTCTATTTTACCTTTGGTAGTGTATATATGCCAGTGCTACTTTCTCACTTCGTCCCAGCTTCCCCTTTGCGTCCCTCCCCCACCGCCCCGTGTCCTCAAGTCTGTTCTCTACATCTGCATCTTTATTCTTGCCCTGTCACTGGGTTCATCAGTACCATTTTTTTAAGATTCCATATATATGAGTTAGCATATAGTATTTGTTTTTCTCTTTCTGGCTTACTTCGCTCTGTATGACAGACTCTAGGTCCATTCACCTCACTACAAATAATTCAGTTTTGTTCCTTTTTACAGCTGAGTAATATTCCATTGTATATATGTGCCACATCTTCTTTATCCATTCATCTGTTGATGGGCATTTAGGTTGCTTCCATGTCCTAGCTATTGTAAATAGTGCTGCAATGAACATTGTGGTACATGTACCTTTTTGAATTATAGTTTTCTCAGGGTATATGGCCAGTAACTGCTGGGTCATATGGTAGTTCTATTTTTAGTTTTTTAAGGAACCTCCCTACTATTCTCCATAGTGGCTGTATCAATTTACATTCCTACCAACAGTGCAGGAGGGTTCCCTTTTCTCCACACCCTCTCCAGCATTTATTGTTTCTAGATTTTTTGATGATGGCCATTCTGACCGGTGTGATGTTGTACCTCACTGTGGTTTGATTTGCATTTCTCTAATAATTAGTGATGCTGAGTATCTTTTCATGTGCCTCTTGGCCATCTGCATGTCTTCTTTGGAGAAGTGCCTATTTAGGTTTTCTGCCCATTTTTGGATTCGGTTGTTTGTTTTTTTGATATTTAGCTGCATGAGCTGCGTGTATATTTTGGAGATTAATTCTTTGTCAGTTGCTTCATTGGCAAATATTTTCTCCCATGCTGAGGGTTGTCTTTCTGTCTTGTTTATGGTTTCTTTTGCTGTGCAAAAGCTTTTAAGTTTCATTAGGTCCCCATTTGTTTAGTTTTGTTTTTATTTCCATTACTCTAGGAGCTGGGTCAAAGGGGATCTTGTTGTGATTTATGTCATGGAGTGTTCCGCCTATTTTTCCTCTAAGAGCAGAACAGGACATTTTGATAGGCTGTTTGATCAATGGTATCAAAGCAGTCACTATGCCAAATCTCCATGTTAACATCTAAAAACAGTGTTTCTTTCAGCCAGTGTGGTAGGACAGGATTTTCTGTCCCTCTTTCCTTTGTTCCTTCCTCTGATTATTTCTAATGGAAAGGGATTCTTTCAGCATAATGAACTATGTTCAGAACCACCATTCCATGAGAGGCAGATAATATTAATAAGAATTCAATTTCTATGCTTGTAGATTCTCCCATCTGAAGAATTCGCAAGTTTTAAGGCTAATTGTGCAGAATAGTGACAAGATCTTCTGCTGCTTGTCCAGGAGGGGGTCAGGAATGGTGTTATCTATGATCCTGACCATCATAAACCCTGTGGCAGATGCTGTCTGCTGGCTGTCCACAGTTGGGAGGTTCTGGGGGAAATTTTGTTTTCCTAATAAAAGGGATTGAAGGCATTCTTTTTTCCTCAGCCTGATGAGGGAAAGCAGAATGATACAGTCTGGGTGCTGATGGCCTTGTTAGTTACCTGAATCAATGTAAATAACCGCCCACCTCTGGATTTCTTATTCTGTGAGAAAAGAAACCACTAATTGTTTAAGCCATGGTTACTCGGATTTCTTATGACTCACATTCAAAAGCATTCTGAACTTTCAGAGAGCTGGACTCTGTGAGGAGGGCAGATGGAGAGAAAAATCCAGAAGGATGCTTATCTGAGGCTAACTTAGCATGGGGTAAAAACTGCCTCAACAGGAAATGTTTTGAAACATCTGTCAGAGTGCATTGGTATGCCTGTAGTAAAATTGTGGGTTTTTTTTAAATATTAGGTTAACTAAAAAATTTTTTTATCAAAATAAAACGTGCAAAATAGTAAAAGTCTAATTATACAAGGCTTAAAATGACAAACGATAATGCCCTGCCCCCCACCCTGCCCACCCTGTTCCTAGTCCTCTGAGGCAACTGTTTTCAGGGTCTTGGTTTGTTTGTTTCTGTCTTTTGGTGGTTGGCGGGGTGGGGGGTGGGGTGGGGGGGTGTTGGGGGTGCAACCATTTTCAGCTCTTCTTGTTTCTTCTGGAATTTACAAATTTACCTAAATGACAAGCTTATACTACCATCACATATCTTTTGGGCCTTGTTTATTCACCGCATTTGGATTTGTTTTTCTGTATCCTTCCCCCTCCACACCACATACTTCCTGTCCCACATTTTCCCAACATAGTTAAATAACAATATTTTGTTCAGTTAATATGCAATGTCTCTCATATTATGACTAAATATTATTGACAGATGAGTCTTGTATTCATTGATTACATTTTTTCTGGCTAAACTCTTTTTTTCCCTCTGGAGTCAATAATTACTCCATTTTTTATTTGCTTAGTTGTCTATGAATCTGTGATTAATTCATACCCTTGTCCTCTGACAGAAGAGAATTTCCTCTTGGTTCCAACACATCAGCCAATCTATAAATTTTATTTTTCTTGGCACTGGCCATTCTACTGCTCCAATCTGGAGTAGCCACTCTGCTGTGTACCTGTCACCCTGGAATTTCCCTTGGCCATCACACCGGGAATAACCTCGATTCTTTTCCTGTCTCGTTTTTAGATTTGGTGTTTTCCTTTTTCTTGATTTACTCTGTCATTTTGGACAAAGTACGCGTGGGGGATGAATCAGTTAGGGTTCCAACAGGAAGCATATGGCCAACAGAAAGAGGGCAACTGAAAAGAGTTTCAAGAAGGGACAATTTTACAAAACGTGGGCAGGGTTGAAAAAAAGAAAAAATCAAGGGGCACGATGTACCTCGGGGCCAACAACAGCCGGCACCCGGAAGGGGCAAGAGGAGCGGGTATTCCCAGAACGTGGTAAGAGCCACAACCACAGGAGCCGGCCATCTCACAGGCACTCTGGCTGTCACTTAGAAATGTGGTGGTTCTGCCGGCAGGAAAAGCGGAGAAAATAAATAACTCAACCTCTATTTGACCCTGCCCTCTGATATCCCACGCGTGCCTCCAGCTGGCTGAGTCCAATCGGAAGTCAGTGTGCAGGGAAGCTGAGTGGATACCCTGCACAGAGGTTACCTCTCAGGGCACAGAGCAGGGTGAAGGGTGGAGAGTAGATATGGGGGGCAGTGGAGCACAGCTAGCATAGGAGGTAAATTTTTGAAATCGAGTGCAGGGGCCCCCAACCCCTGGCCCGGACGGGTCCGGGTCCACGGCCCGTTAGGCACCAGCCGGAGGTGAGCAGAGGGCAAGTCAGTGAAGCTTCATCTGGTGCTGCCCATTGCTCCCCATCGTTCTAATTGCTGCCTGAACCATCCCCCCACCCCCCGTGGAAAAATTGTCTTCCTTGAAACCAGTCCCTGGTTCCAAAAATGTTGGGGACCGCTGATCTAGTGTATCTGAAAGCGTCTTTACCCAATGCTGCCTGTAGAGCAATAGTTCTGCTGGTACAGAATTCTGGGCTGGCAACTCTTCTTTTCCTCGGGGTTTTGGAGGCAATTTCCATTGTCCCCTGGCTTCCAGAGTTTCTGTTGAGAGCTCTGTGCCATTCTGACGCTTGATCCTTTTTATGTGACTTGTTTTTCCTTTCTGGAAACTTAAGAACTTATCTTTGCCCCAGTGTTCTGCTATTTGGTGAGAGGTAAGTTTCTGTTATACACCAGGCTCCTCAGAGTAGGCCAGGCCAGCTATACTTGCTCAATCCTTCCCAGGCCCTGAAAATGCAAGAAGTAGGGATATCAGTTCCCACTCTCCTGAATCATTATGTAGTTGCAATGCAACTACTCACGTGTTGTCTGGTCACTATTATGTACCTGTGGGCAACATAGCAAGATCGCAGGGATGGTGAGTTAGGCTGGGATTCAGACACTGCTATTACAGTTGGCTCTGCCTCCTCTCCCAGGTTCGTACTGGTTGATAGTCATGGGAGGTTTTATTGTTAAACTAAGAGAGAGAAGGGAGGACGGAGATGTTTAGTAGAGGTGGGGAGCTCAAATTGTCTTGAGGAAAATGGTGGGTTGATGTGGCATTGAAGTCTGTTCCCCTCAAACTCCTCAGGTCCCTGGGCAATGGGCCTGAACCCTTAGGAGAGAGGGAAAGGTTCAAACGCCAGCTAAGCTGCCTTTAAGAAAGACTTTGTGAGACTGCACACCAGTCATTTGGGGCCCAGATGACAATGTGTGATGGAGCTGGGGAGAGGCCATCCTCTGTCCTTGCAAGGGGCCACCACTGATCACCTGGAGTCCTGAGAAATGCTGTGAACAGCAAGAAATAGTCCTGCTGACAGAGACTCGGCTTTCTCACAGTGCGCTCCATCAGCAGTGGAAAATTGAGGCTCTTCCTAGAGTCTCAGGCTGTGTAAATAGACAAATGGGAACTGGAGCAGGAGAGGATGGGCATGTAGCTCAGCCTCAGAGCCCAAAGAGTTGGCTTATGGAGCAGATATATATTTGCAAGGCAGTGGAACTGCAGTCCACTGCAAGGCAGGGGAAGCTTTTAAATAATCACAAGTTCTCTATACTGAGAAAAAAATTGGGAATTGGCTGAAGAGAGTTATTGAATAGATTATGAGTTCACTTGACATCCTCAATTCATTTACATGTGACTATAGTACAGAGCTAGTAATAAAATGGAGAACATAATTATCCAGGTTTTTTTCCTTCAATTTTTATTTTATATTGGAGTTTAATTGATTTACAATGTTGTGTTAGTTTCAGGTGTATGGCAAAGTGATTTAGTTTTACACATACATATATCTATTCTTTTTCAGATTCTTTCCCCATATAGGTTATTACAGAATATTGAGTAGAGTTCCCTGTGCTATACAGTAGGTCCTTGTTGGTTATCTCAGCTTTCTTGATGAAAGTCATTTTATTGAGTATTATCCTAAATTAGTAAAGTGACTGACCAGTGGATTAGAAACTGCTTTATTTCAACATGTAACTCACGAGATTTGATCTCTTAGCAAGAAGATACATTAATGACATTCTCCAATAGCAACAGTCTTAAAATATTCACCATACCACTTTTTTGGTAGTATTCTGGGCATTTTTTACCACAGTGACTATTCTAATTTAACCGTTTAAAAACCAGTTTCTATTTTGCACTTTTATTTATGTGAGTTGGGGTTTCAAGATATTCTGATATAAAGACCAAGAAGAGAATTCATCTGGAAGTTGAGTATATGTGGCATCAGGTCTTTTCAATTCATCCCAATTTTCTGAAATCCATAGGTATAATGCATCCAAACTGTATCCAGTAGTCACTTACACAGATTGGAAACTCTTCTCCCTGGTGGTAGCTAATGTGAAATAGTTTTATGACAAGATAACACAGTCACATTATGGAATAGAGGGAACATTTTTGCAAGAATTGTCAAGGAAAAATTCAAGACTTCAAAACAAATATATGTACTTGGAAGGAGAAGAAGTTTGCTTTGGCCATATTCTCAGACTCTGGGATGTGCATTCACTTTCGTCTGCCTTTTTTTTTTTTTAGCGGGGGCGGGGGGGAGTGGGGGAGGGGGTGACCATGCTGACCAGGGATGGAACCAGTGGCCCCTGCAGTGGAAGTGAGGAGTCCTAACCACTGGACAACCAGGGAACTCCCTCCTCTGCTGTTAATAATAATAATAGCTAATATTTGATGTATCAGTTGGGATAAGCTCTTTTGTGCCCTGGGGTAAACACACAAAGTTCAGTGGCTTAACACAAAGAAGGCTAATTTCTTGCTCGTGCTGCATATCCTTTATGCAGAGGGTTCTCACTTATTAGTTACTCAGGAATTTAGGATAATAGAGTAACTGCTGTTATGGACAGAATGTTTAAGTCCATAATTCACCAAATTCATTTGTTGAGATCCTGCCCCCTACTGTGACTGTATTAGGAAGTTCAGCCTTTGGAAAATGATTAGGTCATGAGAGTGGAGTCCTCATGAATGGGATTAGTGCCCTTGTAAAGAGACCTTGGAGAGCTCTATTGTCTCTTCCACCATGTGAGGACACAGTGATATGTCCCCTGCTGTGAACCAGGGAGTGGGCTCTCACAGAATCTTTCAGGGCCTTGACCTTGTATTTCTCAGTCTCCAGAACTGTAAGAAATACATTTCTGTGTATAAGCCACCCAGTCTATGGTATTCCTTTATGGTACCAAGACAACCACCACCTTGAACATTGATGGTTTCCATGCCAGAGGGAAAGAGAATCTGAGGAGTCTCAAAGCAGCGAATAAATGCTTCAGGCATGAAGAGACATATATCCTTTCTGCTTAAACTCACTGGCCACGTCCAACCATAAGAGGGCCAGGAAATAAAACCCTACCATGCACCCAGAAGGCAGGAAGCCAGAAATATTTAATGAAGAGCATTAATTGTCTGTCACTCACTCTGTACCAAGAGCTATCCTAAATACATTACAGGCATTATCTCAGTTAAGTTTCACAAAAATCCTATGAATTAGGTAGGTTTAATATCATTATCATTCACATTTTATAGATGAAATAACTGAGGCACAGAGAGGTTAAGTTACCTAATAAAAGTCATACAGTAGTAAGCGGTAAAGCTCAGGATTTAAATCCAGTCATTCTGGTCCCACAGTCTGTGTGCTTAACCAGCAGACTAGGCCCTCTCTCTAGATGGGAAATTTTGAGAAGCATTGTCATAGATCATGGAGAGCCACTAAAGGGTTTTGTTTTGTTTTGTTTTAAAGATTTATTTTTTATAGTTTATTTATTTATTTTTGGCTGCACTGGGTCTTTGTTGCTGCGCACAGGCTTTCTCTAGTTGTGGCGAGCGGGGGCTACTTTTCGTTGCAGTGCAAAGTCTTCTCATTGCCTTGGCTTCTCTTGTTGGGGAGCATGAGCTCTAGGCAGGTGGGCTTCAGTAGTTGTGGCACATGAGCTCAGTAGTTGTGGCTCGCAGGCTGTAGAGTGCAGGCTCAGTAGCTGTGGCACATGGGCTTAGTTGCTCCGCAGCATGTGGGATCCTCCTGACCTAGGGCTTGAACACATGTCCCCTACATTGGCAGGCGGACTTCCAACCACTGTGCCACCAGGGAAGCCCTAAAGGGTTTTTAAGCAGGAGAATTAGTCAACCAGATTTGCCATTTAGAAAGCTCTCTCCAAAGAGTGGGGTAAAGGATCAGATTCACTAAGGTTAGACTAAGGCAGGAAGGCTATTTGCATAGTGCAGGGATGAAGATGAGGAGAATTTGAACTAAGGCACAAGGATCACAATTAACTGGGTAATTTGAGCCTCTTCTTCATCAACTTGAGACTGTTTCATCATTTTTTGAAAAATGGTTATGTTAATACCTATCCTAATGGGGTTTTCTGAGGATTATAATAGATAACATAAGCAAAAACTCTGACAGTACTAAGGCTCTGGAATCATAGAGATCTAGGTTAAAAATCCCAGCTCTACAACTCCCTAGATGAAGGAGTTTATTATTCTAAGTCTCAGTTTGCTCATTTGTAAAATACGTGTTAAAATAAGAAAATTTAAGTAAGCTAAAGTAAGAAAAATGATTACAAGTGGGATATATGTTGAGAAAATTAGCTTAGGAAGAAGGCAGAATTCCTTCTAGAGAAAGAACTGAGAGTTTGTTTAGGAAAAATACCTTAATGAACTTATGTGTTTATGAGAGTCAAATCTCCTAGGCGTGGTTTAGAAGCAAAGAAGTTTAGACAGAGAATCAAATTGTTTTGATTAATAAAGTGGTAGAAAATTTTAGTTTTTCTCTGATGAAAGTTTTGAGGTCATCCTGGTGTTTGGGAAAGTTAAGAGATGGAGGAGAGTTTGACTAGAGATAACTCTGAGCATCTGGTCTTACCAGCTCCCCTGATCCATTCTTCCTGTAGTAGTCAGAGTGACCTTTTAAAGCCATGAATTGAATCATGTTGTTCCCTTCCCCGCGCCACGACAGTGCCTGATACTTAGAAGTTTCTCAGTGACAATCTGTTGAGTGAATAAATGAATGAATGAGTGAATGAAAACATTTGCCAGAAGGCAGGTGGATCTAAGAAAAGGACAGCCATTGAGAAAATCTGTACTTACTACACTCTGTAGTAAGGCTGGCTTTGGACAATGGTTTAATAATCATTTTAAAGCAGTTACCTATTCGGTGTTTTACTGTACTCACCCCTCCCCTCCACCCCATCTCACCAAATAACCTTCAGTAAAGGTGTGCTGCACAAAACTACACTATTTGGGGAGGATTGAGGAATGAAACAAGTGTCTAGGCACCAGGCAAAACAATGTCCAAAGATGTCAGTAATCACAAGAGGAGACTTCATGAACAGGGAGGCCCAGAATTCAGCAGAAGCAGACATTCCAAGTGAGAGGTAACCCGAATCCTCTGAAAATTTTGGGAGCTTGTGATGTCCCCTTATCCTGGGTTAGGAGGTTGGGCTATTGAAGGGAAGATTAAGCTGGAGAACTTTGGAGTATCCGCAACCCCCGGGTTACGTAAGATGGTAAATATTTAACTCGTAGAGAGGTTTTGGGGGTTGTATTGGGATAATTCATATAAAGCGCTTGGCACAGCGCCTGGCACATAGTAAGAGCTCAACTAAGGTTAATTGTTTCCCTTCGTTTTCCTCTACTCCCTCCACTCCCTTTCCGCCGCTCCATTCATTCTTTTCCAAGGACATGCGGGGGGCGTGCCCACTCCTCCCTCCGCCCCACCCAAGCTCCGCCCCCCACTTCTGCCCGGATTGGTTTCCGCGAGGCGAAGCGGAGGGAAGAGCCCAGTCCCAAGCGCTGGGGGCGGGGCGCATGCGCGGGCTGGGCTGGGTGGAGGAGGAGAGGAAGAGCTGCCGGAAGTAGGCGGCGGAGCTGGTGGCAGAGCAGGCGGCAGCTGCCAGGGAAACCGAGGCGCGGGACGCACGGCCCTTAGACAGGCAGGCCGGGGGGTCGTCTCTGCGCCCGGCACGCAGGAGGCCCGGGCGCCCGCCTCGCCTGGGCTGAGGGTCCCTGCCTGGACCCGGGCCTTTCCCTGAGCCCGCCAGGGGGCGCCGCGCTGAGGGGGCTGCAGAGTGGGGGGCGGGCGCGGCTGACGCGAGGAGGGGCGCAGGGCCGGGGGCGCGGGCTCTCCCCCGCTCAGGAGGTGCCCCTGGGCGGGGGGCCGGGGGTCCTCCCCTCCGGGCTGAGGCAGGGGTTTTTGGGGGCGAGGAGGGCGCGCAGCCCTCTGCCCCCGCCGGCACCCTGGCCATGACGGGCAAATCGGTGAAGGACGTGGATCGGTACCAGGCGGTCCTGGCCAACCTGCTGCTGGAGGAGGATAACAAGTTCTGTGCGGACTGCCAGTCTAAAGGTAGCGCATCCCTCCGGGCGGGCGAGGGGGTCCAGCCGCCGGGCGGCGCGGGGGAGGCGGCCCGTGTGGGGAGGGGGTCTCTGGCGCTTAGGTGGCCCCGGTCATCTGTCTGGTGACGCGTGATACCCTTGCTGAGGAGGCTGCGAGCTGTTCTGCGGCGCCGGGATCGGTGTGCGGAGAGGTTGCGAGGGCGAGTGTGTGTGGTTGCGGCGGGGAGGCGGGGGCGGGGAGGGGGAGGGGAGGGGGCGGTGATGGTGTGGGTGGAAGTGGCGTGGTGTGTGCAGGTGAGAATGTCTGTATTTCAGGGCTCTGAATGAGTTCTGGGCCGACTGTCAGTCCAGAGGCAGCGCAGAGCTCGCAGCCTTCCGCTTGCAGAGCTGGGGGTGAACTGCAGCGTGGGGGGGGGGGGGGGGGAGGGGGAGAGGGAGGAGGGGGAGGAGGGAAGTGAGATGACGAGGAGCAAAACTGCCTAAATGGTTTTTAAAGGTGGTGAGCGTCGCTGCCTGCTATTTGGTTAGCAGCTCCTTCTGTCATTTTACAGCCTTGCTGAGATCTGAGAGAGTGCTTAGGTGGCTTTCCTCTTCCTGGATGTGTGGAGGGGGCAACTGCCTTATGCAGGGACACAGTGCGGATTTCTAGACAGCCTAACCCTGGCTTGTGGAGTGTGTTGGAGGCCCGATGTATGTGTGGTGGCAGAAACTAGCAGCTTGTGGCTGTAGCGCAGGATGGGTTTAATCAGTGCAGAGAAGGAAGCAAGGGATGCATCCAGTGTATTGCTTCCATGGCGATCACCCTTCTAAAGGTGAAATATGATCATGTAGATTGGCAGAGCCATTTAGTCTTTGTTTTCTGTGCGCTCAGAAATTCATGATTTGATACAATTACAGATGAGTATGCTACCAAAGCTTGGTTATTAGTGAAATATTTGCACTGGAAAGTGATAGATTATAAATGTTTTGCTTCCTTATTTTCTTTCTGAATTCTTTGGAATATAAATTGGAGGAGTTGGGAAAATTCTTTTCCTTTTCAGTTTAGGTAGAAAAGGATATATTTGGGAAGCTATTGTTGATTTACTTTTGTTCATAATGCGGTGAAGTTTCCTGGATTGTTTGCTGTATAGTATGTTGGGTGTACAGCACATAACAAAGATTCGAATGTATTTGTATTTATCAATATTGAGAAAGGAAGTACATGCTTAATTGATGCTTTCACTCAATTATCTCTTATTTTAGAGAAGTAAGGTTATGTAAGGAGAACAGGAGAGAGATATGTTGATTTGAACATCTGGCATGTGCCACTAGGAAAGCAGGTCCCCAGACTTCTTTCCTGAATTTTTGCATTGGCAAGAATTCATTTAAAAAAGTACTTTAGAATCAGTTTATATTGAGGAGGTTAATTTCTTTTTTTTTTTTTTTAATTTTTTTTTGGGGGGGGTACACCAGGTTCAATCATCTATTTTTATACACATATCCCCGTATTCCCTCCCTTCCTTGACTCCCCCCACTTCGAGTCCCCCCCACCCTCCCCGCCCCAACCCGAGGAGGTTGATTTCTTATCGTTGACTCTTGTGAGATCTTGTGCTAGATCTGTTGGAAGATTTGGTTTAAAATTTAGGAGTGTATCTCTTGGCTTTACTCAAATTCCCTTGGGTCTTCAGTTGACAGATCTTGAGTCACCGTGAAGCAGCCCACTGGAGTGAGCACTGCTACATTTGGGGAGTCAGATGCCATTTTGATGATTCGTACCACCACCATCCCCCATTTTGCATACCACTCTAATACTTACTTACTCATATTCCAATAAAATATAGCACATGGAAGAGAGGTTGATTCATCACTTCTTCCTCCAAATTTTCCGTCGCTCTTTATCAACAGACTTACTGGGGATCAGGTGATGAAACATTAGTCAGTTCATTCTTACTGAGAGCTAGTAACTGCTGGCCTGTAAACTTTATTGGCTGCTCTTGATAGTAGAATCCTGGTTTCTAAAACAAATTCTTTTCACAAATTAGCTTTACACTTTGGCTTGGTGGCTTCAGTGGCTTGGCCATTGTATTAAAAAATGAGATGACAATGTGTCAGTCAGTCATCTTTCAATTCAGTTCAGTAAGACATTTGTTGTGGCCTCAGTTTATCCAGTTTGTGAATTAGCTAGCCCCTTCCGCTCTTTCAGCTCCTCTCACTCATTTTCCCTCTCCTTTTCTCTGAGTTTGGTTGTTGTAATGATCATGTGGACAAATGTCAGATCGTAGAAGGAAGAGACACTTGCATCCGTAGATAAAGTTATCTGTTAAGCTCCGATAAAAAAATACATTTAGTGGGAGGAGGAATTTTAAAGCTGCAGGCTAAAATGAGGTCTGTACTTGAGTATTTATCTGTAGGTCTCACATCCTTTCTTACTTAGAAAATTGAGAGCTTAATTGTATACGACCTGGTGAGTGACTGCTTGCTAATCCATTAATATAAAATCAGATGATGTAGCCCTGAACTGCAGACCTATGAGCAGGTATTTTTGTAATGTTCCAAAATAACTCTGGCCATAAATCTTTTTTTAAAGTCTTATATTGATTTAAGAATAGTATCTTTAGATATGTAATTTGAACATCAGAATAGAGAATAAACATGTGTTCTCTTTGTGTACTACAGGTTTTGTTGGTCCTGGGGTTTTTTAACTCTCTTGAGCATAAGACTCACCAGTTTCCAGTACCTCTAAGGCATTGAAATAATTTCTGTGTGGGAACGGATGCTGTTTTGATATTGACTTTAAAAAAATGCTGTGACTTGCTTTAGGCTGAAAGATGTGGTTTCATCACCCAAAGCCCTTAAGTTATTGTGAGCTTTAGGGTAAAATTTTGGACTGACTTAAGTCATGGTAGAACAGAGGTCAAACATACTGAAAACTTCAGGTATGTTAATGGTTAACTCCACCTAGTTGAGGCCAGGTCCCAGTTTTGGATAGACCCTTGGTGGGGTTATATTAGTCTAAGATTTAGTGTTTAGCTCTGCAGTTCCATACTTTATCAGTGTGCCTGGAATAACTCCTAATCAGCCTCTTCAGAGACTGGTTTAAACTAGACACTATCTTATTTACCATGAAAGGATCTACCTTTCTGATGACCTGAATACTTACGTCCACTGTTGGGACATTCCTTTCTCAATATCAAGGTTTGTGAAAATTTGAGAGCTGTTTAATGAACAAAGAATTAGAATGGAAGAATTTTGACGGACTTGAGGAATATTTACTTCCAACTGTGAAATACCACATGGAATTCTGGAGTCTGACAAAAACCTTTTTACTTTTCTGTTCTTCTGCTAACATCCCATCTCTGAAATGTTTTCACTTCGTATCACCTAACCATTGCCTTTATTCCACCTCCCATTATATATTCTTAAATTTGAATTTACTTTTTGAAAAACCACTTTCATGTGGTTCAAAATGCAAAACGTTCAAAAGGGAATATGTACAATGAAAAGTCGTGTTCCTGTCCCTGAATCTTTAGCCACTGTTTTCCAGTGCTTCTGGAAGTAACCACTATTGGTAATTTCTTATGTAACTTTTAAAGGATAATATATGCGTGGACAAACAACTACATTTAAATATATTCCTTTTCAGTGCTTTTATGCAAAGAGTAGCATGTTATCCACAGTTCATGGCACCTGGCATTTTTCAGTCAACTGCGTAACATGGAGGGCATGGAGATCCCCTCTCCATGCACATTAAGAAGCATCCCCATTCTTTCAGGGTGTAAAGTTGAAAGATATCCGTAAGTGATTTGGAAACATCTGCTCTCACTGAAGTCATCTTAGAAAGTGTCCTAGACCCATCCATAGCACATGTAAGCTCACCTTTCAGGTGGCAAAGAATCAGCTGTAGACTTCTGATGTTGGAACATACAGTTAAACTCCATTACTCTGCATATTTTAGCTTTGTGCCACCTAACTTTCTCAGTTTAATTCTCCTCATTTGGAAATAAAAATGCCTTGTAAACTAAAGTGTTACACAAATGTAAGCATTATTTATTATTACCATTGCTGAACTCGTTTATTTTATGTTGATTTTATTCTTTCCACTTTCTGACTTTATTCCCTTAAATACTCTAGTTACTGGAAGCCACAGTTAGAATGACTCACTGAATAGCTCACTGAATAAAAAACTCACCTAGTTTTTAAGCCAAAACCATTTCCTATAGTACTTTATGGTACCCTTGTGGATAGTCTCTGGATGTTTCCTGCCTCTTCAAAGTTGTATGAAAGATTAGACCAGGAAATCTTGGCATAGGCATTTTTTAAACATTAGTCCTAAATTTTAACTCTGGTAAATTAATCTCTAGCTTTGCTTTACTTTTATTTTCTCTCAATAGCTAAATCATTGCTTATTAAATATCATTCCTTAGAAATGAACGTTCCTATCAATTTTTAATTATTTTAGCTGTATCTGTGACACCTTTTAAGAGAGTTTTAAAAATTGCATCAGATCTGGACAACAGAAGTTTTCCTTCCATCTCTAGTTGTTAAACACCCTTATCCAGCCAAGATCAAATAACTTTCTGGCTTTTTACAGCTAATGCACCTTAACTCTGACAGTTGTAGTTAGGTTGACATAGTTTTACTGAAAATAATTTATCAGAGCCCCCATTAGGTTGTCTTTTAATATCAATTTGTTAAACCTGTTCCCTGGGAGATACTTTCCTATTCGTTCTCCTTGTCATTTAAATATCATCTGGTGGCAGGGGGATAGATAGAGAGTACCAAATGCCTTATCTTTTAGGACCTCTTTGCAAGCCTGAGAGTGCAATCCCACACTATATATATTCATTCAGAAAATAGTTCTTAGCACCTGCTTTGTGTCAGACACTGTACCAAGACATGTAGATTAAAAGATAGGGCCTTTGATCTCAAGGATTTTATAGTCTAATGGGCAAGCAGATGTGTAAAAAGATAAATGATGCAATGTAGTAATTATCATTGTGGCATTGTGTACAGGGAGAAGTGAAAGCATTGAAGAAAGCAAGCAAGTCTGTAGGAAGTTGTGGCTCAAAGAGGCTGTGTCTTGAATGATAAGCGTGACTTTGTCAGGTGAATTTAGGGGACTTTGCGTTCCAGGCAGAGCAAACAGAATGTGCAAAGGCTTCAGGATGTGCTGTACCATGTGCGTGTGTGAGATTCTTTAGCATATTCTCACTACATGTTGGGGATTGGCAAGGGATAAGGTAGGCAGAGACCCATAAGGTTAAAATAAATGCTAGCTCTGTAGCTGACTTGCCGTATGGCATTGAGATTATGAATATGCTTTAGACTCCCTGTTGTGTAAGAAGCCCATAGTATTGGAAGTCCACCTGCTACTCAAATGGAATTATAAATATTGCAAACATGAAATGTTTTCTAACTGCTGAGTAGTAAGATCTGAGTATTGTGCCCACTAGATTTCCGTGGATGTGTACCTTCATGAGTATATTAAATTCTCTTAGAGAAGCCTAGTGAAATGCCAACCGTAGATGTCATGCCATTTCTGGAGCTGATGCTGTTGAATTTTGAGGCTGAGCATGCTCTCATACCCAAGCTGTCTAAGAGTGTTGAATGTTTGATGTGTGCCCTTGGTTATTCACTGCTTAGGATGTGTAAACAGGCAGCTGCAGCCACATCTCTCAGTACACCTCTCAGCAAATCTATTGCTTTTAACTAAATCAGAAAACTCCCTTCTTTCTGCATTTTTCATCTGATGTCATTATGGTATGTAGGTGGCAGCTTTCTTGAGCACAGTTGTCTATATAACTGTTCACCACATGAGTCATTGTCTGTTTCTGTTCTGCCTGAAAATTCCATCTTGGAAATAGTGTCATGCAACTGGAGACCACAACACTTTACCTGTCATGTACATTGTGGCTGGCTTTGTATGTTGTGTTGGAAGCTACCTGTGCCGTAGGCAAGAGATAAAGTGGCTTATTGAGTGGACTCAGACTCAATTCCTCCAAATGAGATCCCCCATGGAAAAGATGCCCAGCAAGAATCTGCATTAAACACACTTGTGTTCTACATTCTAAGCATACGGTGCCTACCTTTTGTTATTGTGTCAGCCTACATCCTTATCACAGTTATATTTCTGTTTGAGCATGTGGCCAAGTAGATACTAACTTTGAAGAAGTTCTGTGTTGGACCCTGGAATGTGACATTTCAGCATACCACATTGAAAAGGTAGGAACCAGGTCTGTGTAGAGTAGAACCCCTTAAAGTTAATTCACTTTCACCAAATTCCTCTATGTTAAAGAAATATTCTTCTGCTAGTTAACTTATTAAAATTTTAATTTGCACAGTTAACACGTCCACTAGAATATAAGCTCCACTAGAATATAAGCTCCATGAGGGCAGGGGTTTTGTGCCTGTTTTGTTCACTGTAGTATTCCCAGCACCTAGAGCAACAGTTGGCACAGGTCAGGCTCTCAGTAAATATTTGTTTGAATGACATAAATCCTTTTTTGGGGGGTGTGTGTGTGGGGGGGAGCTGTGAAGTAGAAAAGCATAGCTTTATTACTTTGCCAGGGAAAGGGGGACACAGTGGTCTCCTGGCTCGAAAAACTATGTGTCCCCTGCTTTGTTTCTTGTTAGAAGAAGTCCTTTCTAAGTTATCTGAATATTTGTGTAATTCTTAGGAAAGCTAAGTTTTAAATTATATTTTAAAGTCAGGGACCCTTCAGAGAAACAGAAAGTACCGTAGGTGGTACAAGCAGAGGGAAGTTAATATGGAATAGGTTCCACAGGTGATACAAGAGTCAATCAAGCAGGTCAATGGGCTGAGACAACCCAGAGACCGGCGACACCTGGGAGCTCCTGTGCCCACTAAGGAAATTAGAAGATGCTGGTGTCACCAAAGGCCAGAAGCTTGAGCCCTCTGCTGTGAGCTAGAAGCGTGGGAAGAAGAGCTATCTGGTGGCAGCTGGAACTCAGAGCAAGTAGAGAACGTTACCCTGGCTTCCCCCCTTCTGCTGCCTCTCATCTTTATCAGTGTCTCCCACTGATGGAACTTCCTCAGAAATCAGTTGGCAAGAGAGCCTGGGAGATGTAATTCCCTGTGATAGTGTGGAGCAAGGGGAGGATCCAGGTTGAGACAGGCAAAGGCACAAAGGCACTTAAATCTCCAAGATGTAATTCTTTCTCCTTGTACGGAAACAGTTGAGTTATTTTGGACACCCGATAAGAAGAGTTTTCAGGCAGATACAACCTCTTGTGCTTCAGAAGGATCTTAACTGTTGCTGAAACAATAATTAGTCCTGGGAAGTCATGTAACAACTCAGGTATTGCCTCCCTGTATAATTAAGATGCGTGGCTTCTGTGAAATCTGTATTTGACTTTTGATCTCTGCCAGGAGCAATTTATTGTTTGGTCACTCAGAAAATAAGTTCCCACCCTGTTAATTCTGGGAAGCCTTAGACATGATGTGTGTACACTGAGCTTGTCCCATCTACAACTAAAAACATGAGTCAGTAGCACTTAAGATGTACAGAGTTTTGAGGATTGCAGCCTTAAAACATGGTACAGATTAGACTTTCCTTGATTATTAAGGTGGAGCCAATTTTCCTTGTGCCACATCTTTTTAAATAGTTTGATTGGTTTGTCTGTCCCCCTCGCTCCTCCCCCCCCCCCCACACACATACACACAAGTGCAGATCGGTTAGCACTGGGTGAGAGAGGTGTGATCACTGGACATACTATCTTATATACTGGACGTGAAAAACTTTTGCTCTTATTCAGAAGGTTGCTGCTGCTCTGTTTAAAGACAAAGGCTCTCAAGTTATTGCTACTAGTTTTCTTCTTGATTATAAAGTGTTTAATGAGTTATGTGATACAAGTTTTAGCACTTTCTAGAAGTGCTTTTTTTGTCAATCAGGTCACCTGCCTTTGGGCACCTGCCACATTAATGGAATTGGTGGAACTAGGCCAGCAAGGGTTTCAGTAGAGTGTGAGTATGTTTGCTTTTAGACTGTTGTTTTCCACAGAAGCTATGAATAAGGAACCCTCATTGAGTGAAGTTACCAACAGTAAAAAAAAAAAAAAAGAAAAAAAAAGGCATAGGTTTCATTGTTTTTCTCTTTTCTCCAAAAATTAATTTCCTCTTAGCAGGTACTACTATAATTCACAGATGTGATTAAAATGTAATTTGGTATTGTAGAAAGCATGTCAGCCTGCTTCCCAGAGTACCAGTTCTTCCCAGCCAGTCCATCTCACCTTAAGAGGTACATCTATGCGTTTTTGAAGCCTCATGTTTAATAATTACAATATTTAACTACTGTATTTGACTCTTCCATTTTCCAAACTTTCTCCTCCCCTACCCCACTCTTCTGGATCCTGTATTTCCCCACAGGCTTTGTGGATGCTGGTGCCTTGATGGCTGAACTGCAGGTCCCTCCCCAGTGGAAAACCCCAGAGATGAGCCAGACCTGCCTTCAGCTGTGGCCATCTGTCAGCGTAAGGCTGCCCTGGTGGTTGTCTTCAGTTTGTCCCCCACTCCCCTTAACCCCCGTGCTCCCTCCTGTGTGGCTGAAGCTTGCCCTGGAAACCCACCTTTGTAACATATTGCTGGGATTTTATTGTTGCCGCTTGTTTTCAAGTAGTGTTAAGTAGTTTTCTGACCATTTTTGCTGACCATAACCCTCTTTTCCCCATTTGTATATTTCCTCTGGGTATTCTGGTTTGATTTTTAAATATCTGTAGGATATGGTTGATTTAGAAAGTACGGGATTTCATAAGCCCACTTGGAGAATGCTTTGTTGATCCTTATTTAATTTCAAGGCAGAACTTTCAAAAAGAAATGTCTTGATTGGAAACAATAAGAACTGGATCCCTCAGGCTTGATGTAGTTTCTCCTTACCCAGAAAACAAATGTGTAACTCTCTCATTTTATGATGTATGGAAAATAGTAGGGCAAATACAGGAGGAAGAGAGACCTACTCTCACCTGTAGCTGGTAAGTCTGTCCCAGCATAGAGATGTGAGAAAATAGAGCACCTTTTCTTTCCCTCTTTTGCAAATAGCCATACTGTCTTTCAGAGCAGTTGCTAGTGATGGGAAGGCCATAAATCCCTATGCCTCTACCAGAGAGCTTACATCTTTAGTTGTGGGTTTACATGTTAATCCTACAATGTTACTTCCTGAAGTGCCCACGAAGGAAATTTTAACTTGTTCCTCTTTTCTTATCTTAGTGGAAGTCCCCTCTGTGTGTATGTGTATGTGTATGTAGATTTAGAAGTGAGTTCTCTAGTGTTTCAAGCCTTGAGTTAAAATTTTTGTCTTAATATTGTTTAGATGGTTTTTGTTCTAATGCCTTCGAAAAATAATTTCTCATGAAATTTTCCATGCAAACTGATAATATCGTATGCTGGTGAGGAGGGGGCATTGGTGTCTTTTCTTGTTGATACTTTACCACTTGGGTTATAACTGACCCAAGCCCTCTGATGAGAAATAGGAAGGAAACTCCCTGTCCTTATCATGATGCTTGTGTTCAAAATAGCTGGAAACAGCAGACCTAAAGGAAACCAATTTAAGTGTGACAGCTGATTTGAAAAAGAAAGAATGACGATTCAGGCTCTTCTGCTGTGTTGAAAGCATTTTTATTGAAAGAATAGTTGTAAGGAACTGGGGACTTTGTCTCTTTGAAGGTAAATGTGAGGAGTTGGGTTAGAGGAGCTGTTTCAGACAAGGAGAATTTTGAGCAAAGGTCTTTCCTAGAGTGTGAGCGCTATATTAACGTTCCTAGCTTTTAGGTGAGAGAGAAGAAGCATCATTAAATAGAGCATTGGAATCAGGAAGATTCCAGATCACCTCCTGTGAGCATTGTGACTTGGTTTTGAACCTAGTCTGTGAATAGGCACCAGACACAAGTGACTCAAATCAAGGGTCCATTTTATGGGCAGAGTTGAAATAAGACTCAAGTTTCATTAGACTTCTTATGCAGATAAGGGGAAAAAAGGGACTTCCCTGGCCGTCCAGTGGTTAAGACTCAGTGCTTCCACTGTAGGGGGCGTGGGTTCCATCCCTGGTTGGGGAACTAAGATCCCACATGCTGCGCGGCCAAAAAGAATAAAAGGAAAAAAGAGATTTGTTACCATAGGAACAGACTTCCAGACCCGTTGTGCTTATTAGCTAAACATCATTAAATGCTGTTTCTTTGAAAATCAAAAATTTTACGTTTTTTCATTATGAAAGTTATTCATATTTGTGGTGAAAATCATTGGAAAGTATGAAAAAAATATAATGATGCAGAAGATATTTCATATAATCCTTATCACCCATTTTTTATTTCAGCTTGTGCTATAATAATTTTATATCATTGTTCTGCTTCACATTTATCATAAGCATTTTTCATGACATTAAAAACATTTAAATGCCTTTATTGTGTTCTGTTGTTTCAATATATCATTACTTAACTCTTGCCCAATTGTGGGACATTTGGGTTTTAATTTTTCAGTGTTATAAAATAATGAGACAATGTGAATTTTTGTGTTGCTGTTAAACTGATGGGTTATTTATGTGTTCAGAGCTGAGTAGTCATGTGGGCCCTGTAATTTTAAGGAGTTGTCAGGGAGTCCATGTAAGGATGGCCTTGCCGTGGGGGCTGTCATTTTGAACTGCCTCATTGCAGTGGACATTTGAGACAAGGAGAAGAGAGCTGGGGAGAATCCAGGCTTGACTATGAGGGACAGATTTATGGGACATGATCACAGCAAGATGGGCCAAGGTATATTCTCATCTCTCACATGCAGTTTCCACATTATATATGCGATATGTGGAAATACTGTTGGCCCGTTGATCCGCATCTTACATCGTTCCTACAGGCCTCCTTCACTTAAACTCGGTCCACTGGGAAGGAGGATTAGAAGCCCTACATTGGTGGAAAGGGGAAAATAGCTACTGTTTTTTGTTTTTGTTTTACAAGGCTTTCCTTAGACTGTGAATTCCATGAGGAAAGGGCCAGTGTCCCGTGTTTCCCTGTTACCTAATACACAGCATCTGGTCCATAGTGTCTGTGTCTCCATCGTGAATACTATTCTGGTAATGCACGTTCAGATCCTAATCTTGTTTTGTTTTTTGAAAGTCACCTTCGTACTCTTCAGTCAGATATTTGAAGCTCTGTGACAGTGCAGGAAGCAGGGCAGGTGAATCTCATGCTTTGTGGTAATTGCTCCTGTGTGCCATTTCTTTTGTGTGCTTCTGGCATCTGTGCCGCATTGAAAGCTGGAGCCAGTCACGAAGCTAGTACTCTGCCCTTTCCGTAGGAGGTTTCAGTGTGACACATTATCTTGGGGGAAATGGAGCAGGGGGTGTGAAACAGGAGGCTGAAATAGCAGTCCTTTAGCCTTTTTGTGGGATGGGAGTAAATATTTAGACACCGTTCTCAGGTGCCGTAGAAATTAATCATAACCTTGCAGCACTTTTACAAGCTCTCCTTATCCCTGCTGGAACAGCTTTGTCTAATTTGAAGAACCTTGCTTTGGCCCTTTTGAAGCTGCAATTTTTTCCCCTAGAGACCTGCCCAGGGTTCCTCTGCGTAATGTCCCCTTTGCAGGAACTTTCTATCTACATGGCTGGCATCTTTGCCCCACCCCCTTGCCCCACACCTTCCAACCTGTACCTCATTATACCCAATTCTGAAATACCTTGCTTTTGAAACATTGTAGCGAATGTCTTCTTTAGAAAGGGCAAATCTCACCTTTTCCTCTGCTCCCTTAAGCCAGGGCTGTTTCCATGACTAACATTCTGCATGTCACTGGACTAACCATCTGTACTTTGATCCCAGAATTCATTTCTGTTCTGCTGTTTGTTTAGAAATGAAAGTTCTTTAGTTTTTGGATACAGTTGTGATTCAGTTAAACTGGCACCAGTTTTCTGTCTGTTTGCCATTGGTTGGGGCTCCTTTGATGTGTTGGGAAAGCTGCACTCCATGGAAGGGAGAAGTTCACATATCTGTGGGCTTGTACAAGAGTTCATTTGCTGACTCGGAAGGTTTTGTGCGAAGCCATCTCTGTGGCTATGTGAGAAGCACGAGCTTCCCTTTAAAACAACTGAAAAAAGGGTTCTGCCCGGCTGCTTGTTCTTCACTCTCCTCCACTTCTGAGCTTCCTCTGAGGAAGAGGAATGTGGCTGGGAAGGGGCGTGGAGGAGCCTTCACACACAGGCTCAGGCATTGGGCTTACCAGCAGCAGAGAGTGTGTATGTGATGAGAAAAGAACGCCTGAAGAATAGGATATCAATTTAGTAACTGTTATTGAGCATCTACTAGGTGTGACACACATTTGGGGGGTAGGAAGATGATTCTCATTCCAG
Source organism: Hippopotamus amphibius kiboko (assembly GCF_030028045.1). NCBI lineage: Eukaryota > Metazoa > Chordata > Mammalia > Artiodactyla > Hippopotamidae > Hippopotamus > Hippopotamus amphibius. Next base: position 32,344,294 of record NC_080186.1, read on the forward strand.
TCCAGCTGATGATTTCTTCTATGAACTTGGGTAAATGGCTTGACCTCTTTGGGCCTTAGATTCTCCAGCTGTGCCTGGACTAGGTAATCCTTAAGGTTCTTTCCAGTTCTGGAATTCCATATCTAAATGTTTATCTGTTTGTTACAGAACAAGAGAAGTGGCTCTTCCACAGGATTGGTATATTCTTATCTCTCACGTGCTTCAAACTAAATGGCTTAAAGATGGTTTCTCTAGAGCAGGACTTCTCAGCCTCAGCAGGATTGATGTTTTGGATACTTCTTTGCTGAGAGTTTGTCCTGGGTAGGAGGTAAAGCAGCATCCCTGGCCTCAGCTACTAGATGCCAGTAACACCCCCACTTTCTGCCAGTTGTGACAACTGAGTCTCCGGACATTGCCACTGCCACTTGGGGGGGAAATTGCTTCAGTGGAGAAGCACTGCTCTAGAGGGAGGAGAGTGGTACTCTTTGAATATGGCTATTTTTAATATCTATTTTCATATTGATCCTCTGCTGCTTTTTACTTGTCCTGAGGATGGAGGAGGAAGAGCCATCTCATTGGTCAAGAGCTCTATCACCCTTCTTTGGTAGCTTCTTCTAAAGATATGCCTCCCCCAAAGTGGGCATGCTCACTTTGCATCTTCATTACTTTTTTCAGAATATAAGTAGATATTGGTTGCTGCGAAGAGGAAGCTAAGGCTTTAACTGGAAGTGACTTAAATGTAAAGAACCAAAATGTCCCCAGGGGTGAAGACGATAACTTGCTGCGGATCAAGTTAACATCTGTTTCCTGAAGTGAGGTCATGAGTGATAGGAAATTAGTATAATTATAATGTCAAGTTTTGAAATATCAGGTCCGCCTGGCCAACTTTGAAATAATTGCCTAGCTGCCAGCACAGTGATCCATCTCTACACACCTCCTCCCTCAAGCCTGATGAAAGCCAATGAGGTAGTGATTGAAATGTTCTAGCTCTCCTGTAAGATCTGGGTTTTATCCTTATTGCTTTTGCTACAAAATATTGGTTTTATTTTTTTAATATTTTTTAATTTTTTTAACCATTTTTTGAAGTATAGTTAATTGACAACATTGTGCTAGTTTCAGGTATACAGCAAAGTGATTCAGTTATATATCTATTTTTCAAATTTTTTTCCATTATAGGTTATTAAAAGATATTGAATATAGTTCCCTACGCAATACAGTCGGTCCTTGTCGTTTCTCTCTCTTATGTATAGTAGTGTGTATATGTTAATCTCAGAGTCCTAATTTATCTCTCCCCCACCCCAACTGTTGGTTTTAGGTTGAGTTCCTTTACATTTGTCCCCAGTGTCATCTTTTTCTCGTTTCTTTTCAATCCACATTCTTGACTGGGTTAGGTGCAGAATGGTGCTGTTTGCTGATTAGGGTAGAGTGTGTTCTGTGAGCATCCTTGCTGGGATGCTCTGGGATCCCAGAGCCATGACTGAGACTGTGTCAGTCTCTATCCCTCAGTCCTGGCAGGCTCTGTGTTCCATTCCAGCTGAGCCTTTGCCGGCGTAATTGGCCACATGGAGCCTTCAAGCCAAACAATTGTTTGTACTGAGATAGTCTCACTGTTTAGCTCCTAATGAAATAATCTCCTTCCTGCCCCCAATGAAAGCAGCTATTTTGTATTTCCTCCCTCCCCTTTTCAGAGAAGCCATGCCTCAGCTACCACTCTTCTAGCTTATTCATAAATGCTTTAAGCAGAGTCTTTGTGTAGAGGAAATTAGCTAGAGCCAGAATATCCTGGCTAACCGGGATACAAGGAACATTAAGGACAGCCTTCCTCCTAATTTTCTATGTAGGATATTTAAATCACCTTTGTGTGGTTTTCTGAGTAATAAGGGATTCAGACCTCACATCCACATAAGAAAAATACTCATACTAGATTTTTTAAAAGTATGCTAACTTAGGCAATTGTTACCTAAAGGAGCTCACAAAGTAAAAACAAATATAAAACCCAAGAACAGAACAACCTGAGATGAGTGCCACAGGAGAACAACAGAGTGCTGTGGGAGTCAGACTAGGAAGGAAAAAAGGCTTGATGGAGAAAGTGGATGGAGCAAGATTTTCACGAAATGGTTTTGCAAGTAGAAGTAATAGCCCATGTAGAGCTATTTGTGAGTGATATTAAGTTGATCCAGAAAGTGTAAGAAGTCCAGTTTTCCTTATTGGTCAAAGCTGAGAACCTCCAAAATATGAATTCAGGAAAGAGAATCCACAGGCAGAGATGGAAAGTTGCCCAGGAGGCCCCAGTGTCTTGCTTCTCTTTCCCGTTTTAGGTGCTTCTTCTGGATTATCAATGCTTTCATCGCATTGCTGCCTCTGCTCTAAAGCTCTGGCTCATATATAGACACAAATCACTTCCTTTGATTCTTTGCCCTTAGCCTTGTTAACACCATTCAGAACTTCGAGTACAAAGGGGGAACAAAAAAGGGAACTTATCACAACATACATGAAACTAAAAACCAGTCACTTTTTTTTTTTGGCTGCATTGGGGCTTCATTGCTGCATGCACATGAGCTTTCTCTAGTTGTGGTGAGTGGGGGCTACTCTTTGTTGTGGTGCGAGGGCTTCTCATTGCGGTGGCTTCTCTTGTTATGGGGCATGGGCTCAGTAGTTGCAGCATGTGGGCTTCAGTTGTTGTGGCACGTGGGCTCTATAGGCAGGCTCCATAGTTGTGGTGCATGGGCTTAGTTGCTCCGAGGCATGTGGGATCTTCCTGGACTAGGGCTCAAACCCTTGTACCCTGCATTGGCAGGCAGATTCTTAACCAGTGCGCTACTAGGGAAGTCCAAAACCGGTCACCCTTTGAAGGTTTAATTGAAGATCCTACCTCGGCTTGTTGCCGGTCCCTGTTCTGCTTCATAATCCTAAGGTCACTTGCCTTAGCTTCATAGGACCAGTGTAGATTCTTAATTACCTTGCTTGATTGCTTTTTTTTTTTTTTTTTCCAGCACCAGGCCTTCCTCCATGTGAAAGGTGCTAAGGACCCACCACTAGGAATTTTCTCTCTAGAGAACTTGACCCGGAGGATAAAGCCAAACTAACCTTCTTGTGCTGCTGCTTACTTAGGGCTCTTTTACTCATTTCTCAGTAGATAGGCATGTAGGCCTCTTCCTAAGGTCACTGGCATAATCAGAGACCTCATCCTCCAGGCTGAACTCAAGGTTCTCCAGAAAGAGAGGGGCTTCCCACTCAGAGGCCCAGCACTATGTACCACAACTTTCATACTGGTCTCTCATGGGAGCATTTATTTAACGAGAACTATGAACGTACCGGGTTTTTTTAGAAGGGAAAACTTTTATTTTGACTGCATGAAAATTTTAAACATTTAAACAGCAAAGCATATGCTAGACAAAATAACAGAGATTAAAAAGAAATTTAAAAATCAAGAAACAAAAAATTGCAAAATGTTAGTTCCCCTAATCTATTCATTTAGGGCTAAACCAATAAAAATAGTACTAAGTTTAGCCGGGGATATTGTTATTTAGTTTTTGTTTATTTTAACATTGTTTTAAAAACTAGTCAAAATTTATTGGGATAAATATTGTTACTTTTATAGATTTTTAATAACAGCTTGTTGCATTGCCTGTATTGTTTCAAATGCCTCCACCTGGTCATGTCAAACTTCAATTAATGGTTTAAGTAATAGAGGATCTTTTATTGCAGCCAAAGTACAAGTTATACTGTCTAATACTAGAGAGTCCCATGAAGTGGAAATAATGTGTTCTTAAGCATTATATTAAACCCTATCTTAGGAATTATAATAAGAGCAAATGTAGCATCAGTTGAATAACAGCCATCAACTAAAAAGAGAGAAATCAGGATGACTTTTAAAGACAGAAAACATAGGCAGATGTCCTGCTATGGTTGTGGATTTTCAGGAGGTGGCTGCTCTGGAATTAAACCTGGACGTGACCCTGGGTCCCTCAAGCCTCACAGTTTAACCTCCTCCTTGCCTGGGAACCTGATGAAGGAGAGGGATGCCCAGACCCTCTTGGGCCTCTGCTTGCTGAATAGCAGGGCAGAGGAGCCCCTGGGGGAAAGCTGGGATTTAAACTCTACTTTGGCCAATTTGTGTCTCCTGTGACCATTTCTCTTCTTAGCTCGTTGAGCTTTCTCTTAGTCAACAGAAATGCCAGCCAACTTTGTTGAGGATTTTTTCTCATGGGACATGATCCATCTTTGATAGAAGGAAGTGTTTCTTTCCAATTCTCTATCTAGGTCTTTGGCCAGCTTTCTGTTGGAGTTGCACTTCTGGTGTACACTGCTGATGTTTTTGTACACTTTGGGAAGTTTCTTCTTTATTTCTAAGCAGTAAATTCCCTCCTTGATTAACTTTGTGCAAAGTTTCATTATATGTTCTTGATTTAGTTCAGTCAGTATTTGAAGTTTCAGCTGAAGCTTTTGAATTTCACTTTCAAGCTGTGAATATTCAAATTGCAAAGAGGCTTGCTCAGTTTGGCAATTTCTCATTTGACTTGTAAGCTCTTTTTCATTTGATTGCCTTCACATAATTTTTAAAATGTTTCTTGCATTTCTCCTTCAAGCTTTGTTAAGGAAACATTTGAGTAACAGCGTGGATGAGTTTCTTCAAATCGACTTCTGACTCATAGTGTAGGTGGTCTCCATTTTCTGATCCATTCTTTTTGTCTAATTCCAAATTGCCATCATCCACATAATCTCTAAAGAGAGCAGGCAAGTTTATCCTCTCCAGCACAGTTTCCATCATGGATTTTTTAGTGGCTCTTTTTATGATTTACAATATATTTCACCCATGTATTTGAGTTTTCAAGCATTTTTTTCTTCCATTCCCACACTCATTGCCTCCATCCTGCAGCTTCTTGGGAAAGCAATCCTAGGCATTCCTGAAAATGAGTGTTTTCAGCCATACCATCCATTCTTTCCCTCTAAAGTTGTTCTCCATTCTTCTGAGACGCTTTTTAGGGTGTTTTGGCACCAGTCACTAGGGGTTGGAGAGAGTTTGACGTACCTTTGAGTAACCACGTATGTCCCTGAAGCCACCATCACCCCATGAAATGAAAGTTTAGGGGGCTCACTTTGAGTTGTTTTTCGAGAAAATCTGCTGTGTTCTCAAGTAAAGAGGTGGGCCTGTTTAGTTTATTACGATTTGCCGTACTCAGTGTTTGTAACATCAGAGGACTTGGCCTCTGCTGGAGGCATCAGGTTGTGTAATCAGTCTAATCTTCTCATTGACTTTATGAGATTCTTCATCGTGGAGAGAAGATTTTTTTTTTTTTTTTTTTTTTTTTGGCACACGGGCTTAGTTGCTCCGTGGCATGTGGGATCCTGGAGCTGGGATCGAACCCGTGACCTCTGCATTGGCAGGCGGATTCTTAACCACTGTGCCACCTAGGAAGCCCGGGCAGAAGATATTTTGGCTAGCTCTTTTCCCCTCCTTAAAATATATCAGCTCTCTACTATGAAAACAATCATAGCATCACATACCAGAACCTCCCAGGGAAACCCCAAGAGACTTCCCCTCCTTAAAATATATCAGCTCTCTACTATGAAAACAATCACAGTATCACATACCAGAACCTCCCAGGGAAACCCCAAGACCAGTCCAGGTGCTGCAGGACTGGCTGCAAAGACACCTTTGTGGCAGTCGGAGGCCCTGAAGGGAGAATCAGGGACTCACCTTGTCCAGGATTCCCTCAGATTGCCTCTTGTCCCCAAATCAGAGAAAGACCTCTGGGTGTCTGTGGGTAGGAGTCACCCTCTCAGCTTTTTCTGTGTGGCTGGAACCTGGCAGCTGGCAACTGCACACACCGTTTTAGGGGAAGTGATGTCTTTGTTGGTGTATAGAAGTGAGAAGAGGAATAATAAGAATTGATTCTAGAAAGGCCCAGATCATGGAAGAATTTAAACCACACTTAAGTTTGGAGTTCAGTTGACAATGGGGGTCTAAGTTACATGTCTTTGAATGGGGCAGTGACATCATCAGCACATACCTTAGCAGAATGTCCTTTTCAGAGCCAAAAAAAGAAAAGAAAACGTTCAAACGAGGACCTGGCCCTTCCCCTTCTGAAGTATTCTGGGAAATAGAGTTGAGTAATAATGGTACTGGTTGGTTGATTTGGTAGTTTTATCACCAGAAATATCACCTAAGTGTACGTTAGTTACCATCCACAGCTGGGATAACCAGAAAGGAAGAGTTAGAGCCTAACCCACAGTCAATCTCTACCTTCTAATAATAAAATAAGGCAAATAAGACTGACGTGGAGCTAAATTTACTAAAAGTTAACTGCCCTTCCTTTAGTCTTTTCAGAATAGTTTAATGAATTTTAGAAATACAGTTACTATCTTTTAGCCCATAGCTTTGTGGCTAGCAGGGGTCAGGTAAATAACATGAGATATGTACAAGCATGTTACTGGGCTAGTTCAGAGCAAGTACTGGTTTTCCAAGGATATAAAGGAGATGAATAGGCAGTGTATAGAGAAGCTGAGAAAATTGCTGCACCCAGCTGTAGACATGTGTCTTGTTTTAGCACTGGCCCTTTGCCTGTTTTATTGTTTTAGGCTCTTTTTCAGTTGTATTTAATTTTCTGCACCCCCCGCACCCCCCCCCCGCCCCCCTCCAGAATAGAGCAAAATCAAGGACGACCCATTGTCTGTAAGCACTGCTAATAACAAGAGAAAGATGAAGAATGTCTCCTCCTTTCTTCCCACTAGTCCCTAGTCCGCTTCCCTGTTGATTTCCTAGTGTTACAAGCTTTAACGTCTTCAGAGAAAGACCATTTTAAGTTAACTGCTGAAACAGGTTTACACGTAGATTGACTAATTATTTCATCATGAGTGCTCAGCAGTGTTCTACTTTAACCGCCTTTTTCTGATTACCTGGTAGGAGGATAATGTTGCTTTGCTTCATTTCCATGGATATTGTAGCAGTTTGTTTGCTACATCAGTTCTATCATTGACCTCCTGGATTAAGTTGGCTCAACTGGCTTGTATTTTGGTTGAGTGTAGAATAGCTGCTCTCTTCTTCTAGAATCTCCAAACCTCTCTCTGTATCTTGCATTTTTTGTTATTTTATATAAATATGGGAGGAGTAATGAAGCAGCACCAGGAGGTAAAAATGGTAAGAAGGCAGATTAATGGGACTCAGTATAAAAAAGGCATCTCTAATATTCAGTGCCATCCAACCATAGAATGGCCTTCCTTTTGAAATGGTACCTAACTGACTTAATACCAGAGCTGTTCATGGAGGAACCAGATAAAAGGATCGCAATGACTAATGAGAAGGCTAGACTCAACTGCTTCTAACATTCTCTCCATCTATGTTTCCAATTTTAAATTCCTTGGTGAAGTATTTGCCTTTATTCTCTAATCAATCTCAGAAATCTTTCAATTTGTTTTGTCTCAGACATTTAAAAAATGTAACTTCTGCTTTTTTCAAGTATGCGAATGTTGACAGTGTCTCTTTTTGACAAAAGGAAATAACATTCTTGCAAGATGGACCGGATGGAAAGGGACTTACTTCTCTTGCAGAGCATTCTGAGAGCAGAGGTTGATTGAGTAAGCCCTTATTTTGGCCTCATGGTTCCTTAAAATGTCTGTACTTACAGAAGTTCAAAGTTACTGTTTATTGTTATTGTGGAATAGGGAACTAGGTGAATTCTCTTTTGTGTTGATGGAAATAGGCTGGTAAACATACCTCTTAGTAGCCCTACTTAATTTCTCCAAGATGCCACTGGTGTTATGTGTATTCTTCTTTGTAGTGAATCAGGGATTGAAGGGATATAATGAGTGGAACTGAGGTAAGTAGCATTAGAATTGTTCTTAAAACAAATACTGCTTCTTCTTCGCTTTGATTCCCAAATTTCATGTTGAAGTTAGTGACAGACCAAGTTCAAGAGAAATTGCCTCTATTTTCAAATCAGAATGTGTTGATGGAAGTTCTTCTTTACGTGTCTATCACATTTAAACCAGCTTTCAGTGCCAGTCATAGGCTCCATGAACTGACTTTGATTTCATATTTTTAGATTCATCAAGATCTAACATCTTCAGGGAATTCCCTGGCTGCCCAGTGGTTAGGACACCATGTATCCCCTGCAAGGGGCATGGGTTCGATCCCTGGTGGGGGAACTAAGATCCTTTATGCTTCATGGCTTGCCACCGCCCCCACCCCCAGAAAAAAAGATCTAACATCTTCATAGATTATCTCACATTGCACTTTCAGAACCATTGAATTTCAAGTAGGAAGGGACATGAAAATTTCCTACAAATCAGCCAGTAGAACTATAGTAGTAGAAGGGACTTTACAGCTCATGGTTTACCCCACCCACTGCACAGGGATCATTTCTCTACCATCCCTGAGAGTCAATCACCCAGCCTCTTCTTGAACACTTGCACTTACTGGGATTCCACTATTTCTGGATATGCTGCATTTGTTTTCACACATCCTTAATTATTAGTTAGGAAATCCTTCCCCAGAGTGTGCCAAAATCAACTTCTGTTCATTGGTGTTAGTTCTGCCTTTGGAGCCTCACCAAAGTAACCTAATCCCTTTTCTGTGCAATATTTTCGCCTTGAAGGTGTTTGAAAACTTCTTCTCCCTTCATTTTGCAAAACAGGGAAAAATTGTATGCTTTTTATCTTGCTAATTGATGACTTCATTTAACAAATACTTATTTTGTATGTACTACTTGCAAGCATTGTGCTAAATGTTTGGGATAAATGATGAAGGGATGAGGTCCTTGCCTTCCAGAGCTGATAGTCTATTTTAGGGCAAGAGAGTCTTGTAAGCCACTAACTGTAATAAGATATTAAGTATTGGAAGAGCAAAGCATGCAGTGGACTCTTAGCCATAGTGAAGGTCAAGGTTTATTCCCCTGATGGCCTCACAGAAAGAGGTAACATTGGACTAGACTTTGAAGTTTGTTGATCAGGGAATTGGGGAGAAAGCCATTCCAGGTAGGAAGAAGGTGTAGGCAAAGAGGTGTGAGTCATGACATATTTCAGAATGATGACTTGCTCTTCCTGCGTAAAGCACAGGCTCTTAAAGGGCTTTATTATCATGTTAAGGAGTTTCAACTTATCCTGCAGCCAGTAACACATGGGTGGCTGTGCTGTTTTGTTTTTTAAATACCTGTACTGTTTCTCTCATTACAAAAGTAATACAAGTTCATTGCAAACAATTCAGAGGGTATGTAAAAAAATAGGAAAATAAATATTTCACACTTCCACTACCCAGAAATAATAGCTTTTAATATTTTTCATATATTCTTCTAGACATTTTTTCTCTGCATACATATACATTTATTCACAGTCTTAAACAAAAATGGTTTGATTTGTTTTACGTATACTGTTTAAAATCGTATTTTATAATTAACAGAACATGGATATGTTTCTATAATAAATAAAGAGTACAAATTTTTTTCCCTAATTTTGTGGTGATACCACAGTTCTTTTATGTAATCTGTTGATAGTTTTTGTTAGAACATTAATGTATTATATCAATGAACATTCTTAATATACGAGGGTGAGTCAAAAATTATTATCTGCACTCCAGTTATATTAAAACTTCTATAAATTCTATAGCCAGAGTGCGGATAATTTTTGACTCACCCTTGTATTTCTTTGTGTACTTGACCTGTTTCCCTGATGAATTCTTACGGGGGTGGGTGTGGGGTTGGGGGGGATGGTGTTCAAAGGATTTAGTAACTTTTAATTAATCTTTTTATTAACTTTTTATTTTTTTATTTCTTACAATAAACTGCATATATTTAGAGTGTACAATTTGATCTCCCAATTCATTCCCCCCCAACCCTCTCCGCTTTCCCCACTTGGTGTCCATATGTTTGTTCTCTACATCTGTGTCCCTATTTCTGCCTTGCAAACCGGTTGATTTGTACCATTTTTCTATAGTCCACATATATGTGTTAATATACGATATCTGTTTTTCTCTTTCTGACTCACTTCACTCTATATGACAGTCTCTAGGTCCATCCGTGTCTCTAAAAATGTCCCAGTTTCATTGCTTTTTACAGCTGAGTAATATTCCATTGTATCTGTGTACCACATGTTCTTTATCCATTCATCTGTTGATGGACATTTAGGTTGCTTTCATGTCCTGGCTATTGTAAGTAGTACTGCAATGAACATTGGAGTGCATGTGTCTTTTTGAATGATGGTGTTCTCTGGGTATATGGCCAGCAGTGGGATTGCTGGGTCATATGGTAGTTCTATTTTTAGTTTTGCAAGGAACCTCCATACTGTTCTCCATAGTGGCTGTATCAATTTACATTCCCACCAGCAATGCAAGAGCGTTCCTTTTTCTCCAAACCCTGTCCAGCATTTACTGTTTGTAGATTTTCTGATGATGCCCATTCTAACTGGTGTGAGGTGATACCTCACTGTCGTTTTGATATGCATTTCTCTAATAATTAGTGATGTTGAGCAGCTTTTCATGTGCCTCTTGGCCATCTGTATGTCTTCTTTGGAGAAATACCTATTTAGGTCTTCTGCCCATTTTTTGATTGGGTTGTTTGTTTTTTTGATATTGAGCTGGATGAACTGTTTATATATTTTGGAGATTAATCCTTTGTCTGTTGATTCGTTTGCAAATATATTTTCCCATTCTGCGGGTTGTCTTTTCGTCTTGCTTATAGTTTCCTTTGCTGTGCAGAAGCTTGGAAGTTTCATTAGGTCCCGCTTATTTACTTTTGTTTTTATTTCCATTACTCTAGGGGGTGGATCAAAAAAGATCTTGCTGTTACTTACGTCGAAGAGTGTTCTTCCTATGTTTTCCTCTAGGAGTTTTATAGTGTCTGGCCTTACATTTAGGTCTTTAATCCATTTTGAGTTTATTTTTGTGTATGTTGTTTCCCTTATGAATTCTTACGGGGGTGGGGGGTGGGGTTGGGGGGGACGGTGTTCAAAGGATTTAGTAATTTTTAATTAATTTTTAAACAAATTTTATCTCCCTGCTATGTGCGAGGAATTGTTATGTCCTGGCAATGTGACAGTGAACATCACAGGTCTGTCTGCTCTTGTGGCGCTTATAAATTAGTGGAAAAGACACTTTCAGCAATCACACAAATAAATATATGATAAAATATGGTACAACTTAGAAAAAGTAAAGGGTAAAGGAAAGTTTGTAACCTTTAAAAAGTCCTTATTTTTAGAGACACATACCAAAGTATATACAGATGGAACGGTATTATTATATTTGGGGTTTGCTTCAAAATATTCCAAGGTTGGGAGTTGAGTGTGTGGGGGTATAGCTGAAATAAGATTGGCCAGAGGTTGATAATTGCTGAAGCTGCTGGTTAATTTACTTGGCTTTTGTGTGTTTGAAATTTTCCATAATGAAATGTAAAAAGAGGAGAAAAGATGGAAGAGAGAATACGTTCAATCTGGTTTAGATTGAGGGACCAAGGAAAGGCTCCTTTGAGGAAGAAGCTTTTCAGCTGAGACCTTCATGGTATATGGGAGTTGACCAGGCTACGAGGGGTGGACGGTGGTTGGGGAAGGAACTTTTTAGGCAGGAAGAGCAGCATGTACAGAGGCCGAAAGCCCTAAGTAAGGAGCATGTTGGTGTTTTGAGGAAATGAAAGAAGGCTGGTGTGATTGGAGCTGAGAAGCTGGGGAAGTAGCCATGGGCCAGATTATGTAAAACCTTGGAGACCATGTTAAGGATTTTGTTCTTTAATCCAACAGTGATAGAAGGAAGGCTTCCCTAAAAGGGTTTTTAGCAGCTGAATGACCAGGTCACTTTTGCTTCTTTAAGAGCTCAAGCTGGCTGTTTTGCAGAGAATGGTTTTGGTTTGGGGTTGGAGGAGAAGGGAATGTAAAAGTGGAGAGACATTAACTAAGAGGTTATCACACTAGTCCAAGAGATCTGGTGAGTTTGGATTAGAGAAACAGTGTTGCAGATGGAGAGAAGAGTTATTGATTTGAGAGATATTTGGTCTCCGTGATGGTATAGATATGGCGGTTGAAGGAGAGAGGTATAAAAAATGATGTATACATTTCTGACTGATGCATTTGAACAGATGGAGGTGTCATTGACTAAAATGGAGAAGAATGAAGAAAGAAGGTTTTGTGACAAAAGATTGAGAGTTCAGTTTGGAACATGCCATTCAAAAGACTTGCGCCAGTTTACATTTTCACCTCTATATTTGAGACTACATGAAAGGTTTATATTTGGGTGCCTGATTTGTACAGATTTGTGTTTTAGAGAGATTATTCTGGTGGGAGTCTGGAAACCAATTAGTTGCTAGTCCATGAGCTCTTTGAATTAGGGAATCTCATCTTCATTGTCTCTGACTTTGTATTCCTGGTACCTAGCAGGCAGAGTGCTTGCCACATAGTAGGTACTCAGTAAATAGTATTAAAAGAATGAATGCTTAACATGACATTGTAAATCAACTATATTTCAATAAAAAAAATTTAAGAGAGCTAACCAAAAAAGTCTTTTGCCCATTTAAAAAAAAAAAGAAAAGAATGAATGCTTATAGGTGAGAGATGAAAAGGTTTAGGTAGAAATGAATAGTTTCCGGGAAAGTTTCCAAGGTAGACTCAGCAGGACTTGGATGGAAGATGGAAGAGAATTTCTCACCCTTCCTTGACCTTTCCTGTTGAAGAGCTTTTCAACAGCTCCAAGATGCTAGCAGGTCTAACTGTGGGTATCCAGGGATGTAGCAATGTTTTTTCCCCCTCAACATTTATTTTTGGAACTCCATAGGTTAGAGGTCAACAAGTTGTAATTATTGTAATGGTAGCTTCAAGCTGTCTGTAACTCTAGTTCTCTTCTGCCTGCAGATTTCTCAAGCCCAGAACCCTTCTAGGCCTAGCAGCTCTGGTGATGGGGGAAGTTTTAGCAGCAAGAAAAATTTGCAGCCGGGCATCAGTAGTTAACTCAGTTATGTGGAAGCCATCCAGTAGTTGAATGTAAATTGGATTTACTTATGTGCTTCCCATTTTACAAATGTAGAAATAAGCTCTAGAGAAAGTTGTCAAAAGGCATGCAACTAGTCAGTACAAGCCCAGATTTCCCTGATACTAGGCTGGTACTTACTAGAGCCGATTTCTTAACAGATTAGCCAAATCCATATACTTTCTTCATTTTTACCGATCCCTCATTGCAGAGTGATTATTTGTTCATTTTAATATTGCTTAATGCTTCCTGAGCCTGCTAGTAGGCCCCTGATGAATATGTTCACTTAGCCATGACTTTGTTCTCATGTTGTGCTAATCACTGCCAGTTTACATCGCTCTCTATCCTCTTTGCTTTCCAAATGGTTTGAAATATTGCATCTCAGAGTCTCTTTCCATTTTCAACTTCAAGATGGTATCTTTTGCATTTTCTCCTCGGTTGCCATGGCCAGTGACTTTGGAACACTGGGATCATCTTCGTGTGCATCCCGTATTTAAGTAGGCTGGCCTTGTAGCAGCAACAGCAGCTACTGTGGAGTCCAGGCACGGCAGATGGCTGTCAACTGCCCGCCTCCCTGTGTGTGTGTGTGGTGGAGGCATGGGTGGGCACAGGGCAGGGAGGGGGTGTATAGCAAAAGGGGAACAGGTGGGGGTTTAAGTAGTACATTTTCAAGGAATATTTTGAGGGAGATAAAAGAAGCTGCTTAAAATTTCATGTTTTCTAGAAGACTCTGAAATTGTATCAAGGGTAAATTTCTTTCTGCTATTCAGTCAGTTGATTCTGGTTCTGACGTTTTAGGACTGCAACTCACAGTCCTGTCTAACAAACAGCACTCTGTGGCATTGCCTAGTGTGGGTATATATATATATATATATATATATATATATATATGTATGCGTTAACATGCCTTAGCATGGGAAGTGGGTTCCAGAAATCTCATTCTATACTGTGTTCTCGTATGTAGCTCTCTTTTATTATTACCCCTCCATATTCTCAGCACTGTGGTGAGGTGAATGTTATTGTACACATTTTGTAGATGAGGAAACGGAGGCTTAGGAAGTTTAAGTATCTCTCTGAAGGTCACACAGCTAATCATTGATGAAGCTGATCTTCAAAACCTAAGTTTTTTTCTAGCTGCAAAGATTATGCTTTTAATAACAACACCATTTGCCCATATTTTCAGCCATGTAAGTAACTGCCTTTCCTGTGTTTTCCTTTTCTCCAATTTCAGAATCCTTTATGGAGTGTGCAGTTATCGATTAATAAACCTGGTGGCTTAAAACTAAAGGAGGCTGAGAGTCTGAGACAGAACTGTCCATATTTCACTGGGAAGAGGCTGTAGGAGGGATGTGGGAGGCTTTCCTCTGACTTTTTATGAAAATACGAGGGTGAGTCAAAAATTATCCGCATTCTGGTTATAGTAAAACTTCTATAAATTCTGCAGCCATAGTGCGGATAATTTTTGACTTACCCTCACATTATTGCCTGTGTTTCTATACGAGGCCTTATTAGTGGCTCCAGAATAGGATTTAGTCTTGTATTCTTTGGAGGCAGAGAGACTTGAAATACTCTGGAATGGGATCCAGAGAAATTCCACAGTTGTGACAGTAGCTTAGATGTTTGGGAACCACCTTCTCCAACTTGGGGCCAGGAAGCAAATAGCGTAGCATTCCACAGCTAGCTTTTGATTAGTGTTTTTGGCTTCTGATTTTGTTAGCAAACAAATATAATTTGACTATCTTATCATGAGTTCTAGCATCTAGAGCAAAGGGAAAATGGTAAAGAAACATGAAATATTAACTTTTGGTCCCATTTTTAATCCCATATAATTTAGATTTCATCTGTTTCTTTTTGAAAACTGTAACCCGAAACAGACCTACAGCACCCTAAGCAACCACATTCACATCCGTTTAGGTTTTCTGTTTTGTGTTTACGTAACTTCCTGCCACTGAAAGAAGTATGTCGATCATTTGTGTGTTTATAGGCTACATAGCAGATCTACTGTGCAAATCTGTCTGGGGATTTGAAGGGACTGAAGGTCTTTTTAGAAGATAAATCTGAGCCTATGAAGATTATAGCAGTAAGAGGATATTGGGATAAAATTTCAGGCAGAGAACACCACCTGGTGGTTAGAAGGAGGACTCAATCCTTCTGTATTTGTAGTTTTTTGCCGTAGTATCAGTGATATCTTTGTCCAAAAAATTACATTCTTATTTATAATAATTGTGGATTCAGATTTCTAAGAATAATTTTCTGCCATATGATTCTAGCATTCCCTCATTAAAACTGCTGTCAAAACCCTTAGACCAACCAAACTGTTGTCCGTGTCCAGCGGAATCAAAACCTCGTGTCCTTTGTCGTTCCAAATGCAGGTCCTGTTTATCTCTGTAGAAAATCAATTAGTGTCTTTTTCACCTCTTTATCACAACCTTTAACTTTAACACCACACTTCTTTTATGTGGTAAATTTCTGCCTACTGGAGTGATAGCAAAGGAAATATAGTGATTTTTCAGTAAGTCTTTGGCAGCAGTCCTATAAAAGTCAGTCGCTTTTATCCTGTATAAAAATTAGGAAGAGGAGTTTGAAAAATTTCTGGAGTGATTATGAGGGTGAGCAAAGCTGGCAGGGGATGGGAGATTATGTAACAGATTTTTACTAAAATACATATCTGAGATATCTTTTTTATTGCTATAAGTATCTTTATTATTTGACAATCCTGAATCTAAATAATTCTATAGCTGGGTAAAGTAGGGACATCAGCTCGAGGGGAAAGGATCCTATGAAGTGAATCTGGATGCATATTTTATAGGCCTGGTGGGGAGGGGAGGATAAACAAAGTTTTAAATTTCAGGCTGAGCCTTGAGAGGGCATGCATGTCTGTATCTTTTTTCCTAGTAGGAAAACTGAATCCAGGTCTCACTACCATTGAAATGTTTCTTGGGGGAGGGCTGTTCACGTTAGATACTAAATAGAACGTGGCATGACTTCCCACTGTTCTCCTGGGATTTTTAAAAACATAAATAACAATATTATATTTGCATTTCAACACTCATATTATCAGACACTGTAAAAAGCTGCTCCATTCACAGATGCCCACATATTATATAATCCCATTTGTATGAAATGTCCAGAACTGGCAAATCTATAGAGACAGAAAATAAATTTGTGGTTGCCAGGGGCTGGGGTTCGGGGGGAGTTGGGAGGAAATGGGGAGTGCCTGCTAATGGGTTTGAGATTTCTTTTTGAAAATGTTCTGGAATTAGATAGTAGTGATGGTACACAACTGTGTGAGAATACCAAAAATCACTGTATTGTACACTTAAAAAATTTAAACTTTAAAAAAAAATCTCATTCTTGGAGGAATGAACAAAACCAGTTTTTTAAAAAAAAGTGATTGTGGGAATTCCCTGGTGGTCCAGTGATTAGAACTCGGTGCTCTCTCTGCCAGGGCCCAGGTTCAGTCCCTGGTTGGGGAACTAAGATCCTGCAAACTGTGCAGTGCAGCCAAAAAAATAAAAATAAAAGCTAAAACAATTGTTTTAAACATTTACAAAATGTGATTGTGGTAACAATTCTCTCACTTATGTTCTAGCTGAAATGTTGTCTGATAACCTAAATATTCCAGTTCGGGTCTTGAATGTGGTTTTAATTTGTATTTCGTTGCCCTGTTCCTGACCCCCACAGGGCCACGATGGGCCTCCTGGAACATCGGTGTGTTCATCTGCATTCGATGTGCGGGAATCCACAGGAATCTCGGGGTGCACATATCCAGGGTAAAGTCAGTTAACCTCGACCAGTGGACTCAAGAACAGATCCAGGTACTTACACAGCCCAAGAGGGAGTCAGCTGCTCCCATACTTCCATGTAAAAGTAGTTCCAGATGAATTTCAGTCAGACTGGGCACAAAGGTGAAGGTAAAGGAAAGTTTAGTTGTTAAACATGTGTCACATGTAGAAATTTTAATCTTTATATTTAAGACACAAGTTATTCTACTTATATTTTACCTCCTTCAAAACACAAGTAGTCTGTGGGCTAGGACCCTCGTGGATCCATGAAGGTATAAAGGGGAATCTTTGGATTATTTTCTAAGGCCCTTGGCATTTGCAGAGCTAACGTTTGTAGTTTTAGATACTCACTTAAAAAAAAAAAATGAACGAACCCTCCGACACCTAACTTACAATAATGTTTTATTGCAGAAATGCATATATGAGTCTTGCTTGCTGTTAGGGTGGTGGGCTGGGCATGAGACACTTAAGTTAGTGAGTCCAGCCTGGCCTGAGACCTACACCTCCATGTGGCTTCATTGTTCTCTCTTCTTTCTCTTCCTGCATTGAAACTTGTTAAAGGAATTTATTTATTTATTTTTCCAATATCATCTTTTTTTTAATGTCTTTTTTATTTATTATTTCTTTTGAGGTACACCAGGTTCAATCATCTGTATTTATACACATATTCCCGTATTCCCTCCCTCCCTCGACTCCCCCCCACCCTCCCCGTCCTGGTCCTCTAAGGCATCATCCATCCTCGAGTTGAACTCCCTTTGTTATACAGCAAAAAAAATTTTTCCCCTGTGTTTTGGGGGAAAAGAGAGGCTCCAAAGAAAACCAGTTGCTAAAGTTGGTGTTAGAAATAAGAGGTTATTCTTAACAAAAAATGATTACAAGTTACTTTAGATTATTTTTATAGACTCACTAAAGGGCTAAAAGGTTAGTTGTATTTTCCAGTTACACTTTACTGTAGCTTATGAAGGAAATTTACATGCCATGGAGGTATTTGGGAATTTGAAGATTTTTTAAAATCTTGGAATTTATCTCTCACAAGTGTTAAGGAGTCTTTCAAAAGCCTAATGAGAAACACATTTATTGGTAGTACAGCAGAATAGGTTAACTGCTGCTATAAACTCAGAATTGTAGTTGTTCTTGATTATCACCTGCCAAGTATACATTTTGATTGGCAGCTGTCTGTCTTGGACTTTCAAGTGGGATCTTGAATTATTATTGGATTAAATGTATCTTGTCAGACAGATCTTCAATAAAAGGAAAAAGGGGTGTCAGGAAAGACAGCTGTGGAGGTGAATGGTTGGGAGTAGAGCAGAGAGAATCATGGACTGGAAATCAGAACACACGGGTTTAACTCTCAGTTCTGCCACTCCCTTGGTTGGTTCTTCAGTTGTAAAGTGGTGCAACTGGGTGAGAAGTTTTTCATTTCTTCTTGATGTGACATTCCTTGTTTCCACATCTCTTTGATTGCAGTGCATGCAAGAGATGGGGAATGGAAAGGCAAACCGACTTTATGAAGCCTACCTGCCTGAGACCTTTCGGCGACCTCAAATAGACCCGTATCTTTTGTGGAGCAACTTAGAAGGCTGAGTGGTTTTTTTGGTGTTTTGGGAGAGTCACACAAGACTCAGGACCCATGATCTAACTGTGCCATCTTTATGTGTGGATTAGTCTTGGCTTTTCCTCTCTCCTGCAACCAAGACACACAGAAAGCCCATGTATACTTTTTAATGTCAGAATGGTGGTGTCACATGGGGAAGACTTGTTCAGAATTGACTGCAGTTTTTCACTTTGAATTCTTCCATAAAGTGACATCTCCAATAGTTCTTGGATCTCTGAAACTACTGTTTGATAAAAAGAATACTTTATTGTGCTATGTTGAATAAGCAAAACTGCCATTCATTTTTAATGCCTTTTTATGTCCTAGCCGAAAGAATGAACTGTTGTTGACCAGTTAATCCATAACTTTCTTCCCATCCCCTCAAAAGAAGGTGGCACCCAGCTCACAAAACCAAGCCCCCTGAAGGCAGTGCTTCTCCAAATGTGGTTTGTAGACCATCTTGTTAGAGTTTGCTTTGGGTGGGTAAGGGAGAACCTGGTAAATGCAGGTTTGGGGCCCTGTAGAGGAGCCGCTGATCAGAATCTGGAAGCGGGGCATGAGAGGTTATGTTTTTAAGGGGCATCAGGTGTCTTTGTTTAAGACCTATTGACATAAGGGCTTTAAAATAGATAATTGACTGCTTTACCTGTATTCTAGAACAGCCGTGGGCTCCACTGATGTCAGAATGAAGCTTAATCCCATTTCCTGCTATCATTACTGTGAAGGAAAATCCTAGGAAATGCTGATTCCCTGCAGTAACCGTGAAGGAGGCATTTTAAGGTTTTGGTCAGGAAAACCTCCTGTGAAGAGACAGGAGCCAGGTGGGGAAACCAGGCAGGAGGGAGAGAGAACAAGGTTCCATGGGATACAGATTTACTTTTTACAGTCATTCTGTGAGGAAGATTTGTTTGCTTTATCCTTAATAAGCTTTTCACAGAGCTGTCGAGGGATTTATTCGAGATAAATATGAGAAGAAGAAATACATGGACCGGAGCCTGGACATCAATGCCTTTAGGGTTGGTTGTAAATCTTTCAAGTTTTGTTCATAATAAGTAATTTGCTTACTAATCAGGCCAGGGGAGAATTTGAAGAACAGCTACCACAATACTCTAAGACCATTAAAAAAAATAGTAGAAAAATCTAGCTATTGAATCAAGACCATGAGATAGCATGGAGCAAACTTTTGCCTCAGGGGTGGACCAGCTATCAGTGAATTCTTTACCTTGATCTGGATTTAGATGTCCCAGTTCCAAATTATTTCTTCAAATGGACATGTTGGGCATACTAGATTAAATGGAATAATATGTGTATGTGTATACATGTGTGTGTATGTGCATTTTTTTTTCTGTAAATGAAGTCAACAAAATTAGGTGTAATTAAATCACCAGAGTTTCCTTCAGTTTGACCAGCACATATTTCCAGTGTGTCGATGGACTGATTGCCAACGGGACCCTTGTTCTTGAGAGGGGTTTTAGGAGACTTCCAGTTGCCAAATACACTTTTCATCCTAGGTATGTGGTTAGAATCTGAAATACAGGGTATGATACCTGGACAAGTATAACATACAGGAGGAAATACAACATGGTTTCTGGAAGAAGAAAATATGCCTGACTAATGACAACTAGAGGAGAACCAATAAATATGACTATTTAGACCTTCAAAAAGCCTTTGACAAGACTCTGTAGTAAATTTGCTTTGGAATAATCAACTGTTTCTCTAGTCAAGCAAGTATGGAAAATATGGGATTCTCCAGTTCTAGCAAAGGGCCTATCTTGCTATCATCTGTCTTCTATTTGTTGTTTATTTAATGGAAGATGTACTAGCCAGTGAAATCATTCAGTTTACACAGGGTGTTAAGCCCTTCCAGGTGACTTAAAGTCACGCTAACTGGAAACAGCTCCGGACTGATCTTTTGAGCTTGTGTGGAAAGGGGCACTAACGGGTAGGTGGATTTCAGTGTAGGCAAGTAAGTGCAGGGTAATACGTGTAGTTAGGTAAAGATAATTCCTTCTTCACTTAGTATGAAGGGCCCTTACCTCACAGCCATCCAGAAAGGGGACCTGGAAGTTATTGTAACTGTTCCAAGAAAGAATCAACCCAGAGTACAGCTCCGGCTTGGATGGCATCATCAAAAAGGGTTTGAAACCAAAGCACAAACGTTTCCTTTCATTTGTAGAAAACTATGGTCTGTCTGCTTAGCTCTGTTCATTGTATCAGAACATACGAAATCAGATGAGATCAGAAAAAGGTATGGGAGGTAATTCTGCAGGTGGGAGAAGAGGAAAGAGTAGCTATATGGGGATAGATAGTGTTCATTCCTAATTATGTTGCTGGTGTACTGTACCCATGAAAGCAGCCTGTTTTACTCACTGAATGTTTTCACTTAGGAAGGAAAGATTTCCATGTGCCAAAGAGCTGTTTCAAACTTTTTTATTTGATGTACTTAGATTTTTAAAAAATATTCTTGTGAAGATTTATATGCTCAGAATTAACATTTGCTAAGCGAAGGCATTTCGTATCAAATCTAAAAGAAACTGGCTGTGTTGATTAAAGAGTATTCTTTTTAAATGGACGGATAAGACATTTTTAACTTCAAGAAATCAAGTGTTGTATATTAAAGCATTATACTATGTATGAAACAGACATAGCTGCGTGTGTTCTTCATGATTATACTATCACTTTACAGACAACATGAAAGTTAAAGTGGAAAATCCATGCCTACTCTTATCTTTGCTAGTGATTATCATCTTGGTGTGTTTCCCCCATTTTCTTCTATGTAGTTACTTTTTGGAGGCCTAAATATAATATAGTTATATAGAATGTCTCCTGCTTTCATTCAATTTAACACATCTTTTTTTTTTAATGTTACTTGTTACTTTTCACAACTTGTAATTGTTGCATCTTATTCAGTGAGTAACTAGATCACAGTTTATTTTACTATTCTTTGTGGCATAAAGATTAAGTTTTTCTTCAGCATATATAATTCTGGGATGAAGTTCTTGATGTATATGACCTTTTCCAAGTTTTGGATTATTTTCTTAAGCTATATTACAAAGTATGGTATTATCTAGGTCAAAGGGCTTCAGTATTTGTTTCTTCATACTTTTGCCAGTATACTTCCTAGACGTTGTACTGTTTTATACTGTCTTCAGCATTGGGTAAAAGTGGTAGTTTTACTCCATCCTTACCAGTATTAGATATTATTATTAAGATTTTTCTCCCCCCCCCCGCCAAAATGCGTTTTTTTTGCAGAGGGGCGGGGGGGACAGTGCTGTGCAGCTTGCAGGATCTTGGTTCCCCAGCTAGGGACTGAACCCGAGCTCTCAGCAGTGAAAGCGCAGTGTCCTAACCACTGGACCACCAGGGAATTACTTTAAAAATGCATTTTAAATTTCACTTTTTGATCATTAGCAGGGCTGACCAGTTTCCTTGTGTACGCTATACTTCCTCTTATGTGCCTGTCTTCTTGTTTACTTTGTGGTTCTGTTTTGCATTTTGATTTTTTTATGATGAAAATGTAACCAGTAACAGTATAATCTGTGAAAGTATTACGAAACTGCCTCTGAAAGTAACAAAAACTGAGACTTTCTAATATACTGGTTTTGATGTGCTTTTGGGTGCATTCAGGATACCCTAAAAGGGATACTTTAATCCTTTTACTTGTTTTTGTCTTATTTCCTTGGTTTTTGCTCTTCTAATCTTTAAGCTTAAAATTATGGTTTATTTTATGATTTTTAAAAAAGGAGATGAAGAGGGAGAGAACTTTTGATTGAAGTCATAAAATCACAAAGGCTGTGTGCCGAGTAAGAGGACCATTTTTCACCACTGTACCAAGATGAGCAAGTTAAACATGGGTCAGAAAGGGGCAGCAAATGTTTTAACCTCTGTAGCTAACCCTGTCTGCACACTAGCAGTCATAAGTGGCTTAGACAGAGCAAAGTGGGAGGTGCTTAAGAAATCTGAAAGATGCCTCTTACAGCCTTGAGGCCAGGGTGGAAGAGGCCAGTGCTCATGCCCCACACCAAGAAATCCCCGGGTTTGTCAACTCCTGCATCAGATTCAGTAGGGACTTTTGTGCCCTTTTGGGACATTTGGGATTATAATTTTTTGAACTGTTAGTCACCATGGGGCCTGTTCTTTGTCTTGTTCTGTTAAATCATCATAGAAAGAAAAAGATGACAAGTGGAAAAGAGGGAGTGAACCAGCTCCAGAGAAAAAAATGGAACCTGTTGTTTTTGAGAAAGTTAAAATGGTAAGTGAGGAAGTGTGTGCACTGTGTGGATGGCCTCGGGTGTGTTTATGTGTGCAGAGGGGAGGGGTGGGGTGGGGTTGGTTGATAGCGTATTGCACGTGGGGCTAAAGGGGGCGGGGAGCACACTTAGATCAGATCACCCACTGCCATTCTGCTGCTATCTCATTGCCTTGTTGCTGCCTGGTCTAGTCTATAACATTTCTTTTGGGGTCCAGATGGGAGCTTGGGAACTGCATCTGTCCCATCTGAGCAAGAGGCATGTTTCATGGCAGAATGCCAAGGCTCTGTGACACCTTCTGAGCAGATGCTACATTAGTTCTTCTCTCTTTAGACCTTCTGTACCTCGTGAAGAACAGTCCAGAGCCAGGTTATCCTAATCCATTTTAAACCATCCCTTCTTGTATTCTTGCTCTGTCATATTGAAGTAGGCACCTTTGTTTTCCCACAGGACATATTGTGGCTGTGGTAGTAGATACTCCATTATAGGAGTTTAGAATCTTGGGAGAGAGGACTTTTTACTACTTGCTTAAGGAAGAGTCTTTTATCATTATTCTGAGTCTCACTGTCTGCAGAACACAGTCCTCAGTGATATTGGCAGAGCGAATTAGGTAACTTTAACTGAGCTCCCTTTTGGTATTAAAGGTTTTCCAATCACTTGGGAAATGTGGTGGCTCTTGTACCATCAGACACCTGCCTTTATGCTTGGCTTTTCCTGGGACAAAAAACAGCTGCTTCTGTTGGATACCCTGATCTGTGGTCTTGGTTTCAGAAAGATCTGTCTCTTCAGAAAGCCAAACAAGCACAGATGACAACTTTGTTTTTCACTTTAGGTTTGATCTCTTCACTGGGCCTCCTGACTTGATTTAAAAAAAAAAAAAAAATTATTTATTTATCTATTTATTGGCTGTTGGGTCTTCATTGCTGTGCACGGGCTTTCTCTAGTTGCAGAGAGTGGGGGCTACTCTTTGTTGTGGCACATGGGCTTCTCATTGCGGTGGCTTCTCTTGTTGCAGAGCACGGGCTCTAGGTGCATGGGCTTCAGTAGTTGTGCCATGTGGGTTCAATAGTTGTTTGGTTCATAGGCTCTAGAGCTCAGGCTCAGTAGTTGTGGTCCATGGACTTAGTTGCTCCACAGCATGTGGGATCTACCCTGACCAGGGATTGAACCCGTGTCCTCTGCAATGGCAGGCAGATTCTTTAACCACTGCGCCACCAGGGAAGTCCCCTGACTTGATTTTTTTCCACGACACCTCCTGAATTGTGTTTCTTGTTAAGTCTCTGAATAAACAGCAACCATGCCACAAGAATACCCGTGGCTTTACAGTGGAGAGGGGAATAGAAGTTTCAAAAACACCTGCTTATTTCCTTATGTAACATATTTTCACCTTAGCCACAGAAAAAAGAAGATCCACAGCTACCTCGGAAAAGTTCCCCGAAATCCACAGCACCTGTCATGGATTTGTTGGGCCTTGGTAAGAGTTAGACCTTTCCACTCCCATAACCTTATAAATTTTAATGAATTCTCTGTGACCCTGGGAAGATAGGTAGAGATGGGGCTCTTCAGTTGGTGGCTTCATCACTAAGATTTTCCCTTGTGTTCTTCCTATTGTTTTACATCTGAGCAGTTGTTCTAAGAAGTGTTGACATTTTTCAGGGAGACAGTACAGTGATGGAGTAGTGGTTAAGTAGAGTCGTGGTTAAACACGGCCTTTGAAACCAGAGTCCCAACTCTGCACTTACTATCTGTGTGACCTTGGGTAGCTTACTGACCTCTAAACATTACTTTCCTAACCTATGTAGTGAGGATGAAGAGAGTCTAATTCAAAGACTTATTGGAAGGATTAAATGAGATGATGCCTCTAAAGCTCTTAGCTCCTTGCCTAGCGCAAACTAAGCATTTAGTAAATGTTAGCAAGTTTCACTAAATCAGCGCCTGTGAGCCCTGCCCCCATTCCTCTCGTTTTCCAGGTGCATCCTGTTTCTGAGATGACCATTACCTTGTGGTCACTTTCCTCCAAACTTTTGAAACCCTGAACTAGTGGTTCTGCCCCTTTCAGAAATAGAGCCTGTTCTTACCTTTCACAGTACTGATGGCTGTACTTTGTTTCAGTCCATTCCTGCTGCTTTAGGTTATTGACTACTTTGGCTTCTAATGTCTATACTTTTCATTTCTCTCTGAAAATGAATCTTACACAGCTTTGCCCCTCAAATAGCCCCAAAGGAACCAGCCAGCCCTCTTGCGGTGGTGCTAATGTAGCCTTCAAGCCTGGGTTTCTGCTGTCCTCTGCCTGAAAGCTGGGCTACAGGCTTCTCCAGAGTGTCCTTGGGAATGAGGGGTGAGGCCTCTTGTGAGATGCCCCATCCAAGCTGGGTGGTTCCAGAGCCTAGATTACTGGGTCCACGATGAAGCATGTGGGCCTTCTCTGCTTTGTGTCTAGAACAGAAGGAGGGAATGGGCTTAATGAACAGTGCCATGTTTTAACTTTAATCTCTCTTTCCAGATGCTCCTGTGTCCTGCTCCATTGCAAATAGTAAGACCAGTAATACCCTAGAGAAGGATTTAGATCTTTTGGCCTCTGTTCCATCTCCCTCTTCTTCGGTTTCCATAAAGGTGAGTTTTGTGGGCACCTCAGGATTCAAGAGCATTCTGAAAAGGGTGACTTTGATAACTTAATCATGGAACAAAGTCAAGCTTCCTTGGTGGAGTTGGACTTTGGTTTCTTCATTCTTCCCTTAATGCTGTCATCTCTGTTACAGCCTAAGGTTACTATTCATTCCATTTTGTCTTCCGCCAAAAAAGAGGGCCCTTTGGCTGGACTTCTGTTGAAGGTGTGTCAGATTGTAAAGGCTGATCTTGTAAGTCAACTCCTCAGCCTGAGTTATTCCCAGAGAGTTTGTAAGTAGGAAAGACTTGCTACCATTTGTGGAATACCTGCTGTGTGCACCAGGCACAGTGCTAGGTGATTTTGTATACCATTTTGTATGTTTCATTTATTATTTAAATACTCACCACAGCCCTGCAAAATGGGTCTTTCAAAGATGAGGAAACATTAGTTCACAAAAGTTCTGTGACTAGCCTCTCACTCCACAACTAGTAAACGGTGGCACTGGGATCTTAACTCAGTTCTCTCTGGCTGCATCATTTGTAAGTCATTTTTATTTGCTTTTGTGTTAGTTTTCCACCAAATCACGTTGTTTTGCTAAGGAACAAAGAATTGTACCAGAGCTTAACTATCAGATGTTTCCAGATATTTGTATGGTAAAAGTGTCAGGAGGCTATTAACTCGAGCCATGAACTCTTATTGCAAATGTTAGGATGCAGCGGAGAGATGAGGGAGGTCCTTACAGAGACCCCTGTGAGGACCATTCCAATTCCCGCCCTGCCCTCTTTGCCCTAAGGTTGTAGGTTCCATGCCAACCGCAGGGAGTGCTGGCTCTGTTCCCGAAAACCTGAACCTGTTTCCAGAGCCAGGGAGCAAATCAGAAGAAACAGGCAAGAAGCAGCTCTCGAAGGACTCCATCCTGTCACTGTACGGATCCCAGGCTCCCCAGATGCCTGCCCAAGGTAGAGTCCACGTGGTCATGGCAACGTGCCAGGCAGACGTGAGGCCTTGCATGCAGGGATTAAGTGTTGTGACAGGGGTAGTTGCCTTCGGGGCCAGGACATCATACTTCAGACAAGCCTGAACATGACATTTCTTGTGAAGCCACCAGGTATCAGGAGATAGATATTACTGTAACTCAGAGCCATACTTCCGTGCGGTCTGGTATCACAGCTCTTTGAAGTCTGACTCGGGGTCTGGATCTGGACCCTAAAGGGGAAGTGGCTGGGTCAGCAGCCCGCGGGAAGCCATAGCAAGTCTTGTAGGGGCTCCGCCGAACGGTCTTGCTTGTAAAAGAGCATTCGGAGTTGAGTAGCCCTGATGAATTCTAGCTGGAAAGGAGCAGCCAGTGAGCGCTTGGACTGACCTCATGCGTGTTCCTCTTTAACAGATCTGTGTGTGTTTCCTTGGCAGCAATGTTCATGGCTCCTGCTCAGATGGCGTACCCCACAGCCTACCCCAGCTTCCCTGGGGTCACACCTCCTAACAGCCTAATGGGGGGCATGATGCCCCCACCAGTAGGCATGGTGGCTCAGCCAGCAGCTTCTGGGATGGTTGCCCCCATGGCCATGCCTGCAGGCTACATGGGCGGCATGCAGGCAACCGTGATGGGTGTGCCAAACGGAATGATGACCACCCAGCAGGCCGGCTACATGGCAGGCATGGCAGCTATGCCTCAGACCATGTATGGGGTTCCGCCAGCACAGCAGCTGCAGTGGAACCTTACTCAGGTAAGCGGCTCTGTTTCACTCGGAACAAGAATTTTGAGCGTCCCTCAAGGCTGTCTCACTCAGTGTCTCTCCCTTACCCTCTGAATCCTTACAGTGTAAATGAGATATTTCCAGAGACATTCTTGGGTTTGCTTCATGTATCTATTTTTTTAAACAGAAGTTCTGTCTAACCTCATACTTTCTAAGGCGTTTGGGTTCCTATAGAATAAGGGTAACTGCCTAATTCTAAAACTATCCACACATTCATCAGAACAGAACAAAACAAAACAACCTATACAGATATGCAAGGAGTGCAAATAAAAGCACCCATAACTCACAACTACCACATCTAATGGACATAATACTACAAACCCGAAATTACATGACAGTAGGCACATAAACACGGAAATCCAGCAGAGCCAGCATCACAGAGAGACCATGAGAAAAGAGGAGGGGGAGCAGGGGGCTAGAGGTGACAAAACATAGATAAAATTACCCCCTAGAAAGAGTAAGCCCTGCCCTGATTAGAGACATGCTGAGAAGAGGTGTGAGACTTGGTGGAGTAGAATTCTGGTTACTTGGAGAATCAAAAACAAGGGACTTGAAATATATAGGATAATGGGAGGTAATTTAGGAAAAGCATTGCGTCTAGGAGAGATGGGGATGACTTAGAAGGAGGGGGTGCTCTTTGGAGATCTAGTGGTGAAGGGGAAGTAAGAAATGAGAAGTGGAAAAGAGAATCACAAAATCAGAAGATCCACTGTTCTCCTTCCCACCAAATCATTTCACTATACCAACAGAAGAGGGCGCCCTTGAACTAAGAAATCTACTAGTCTCCACAGACCTTCTCGCATGTCTGTATCGCTACTGATTCAGAAAAGCAGAGCGCTGCAAACTAAACAGGAAGCGGCAGGTGACGTTCATACAAAACCACTATGAGAAGAAAATAGAAAATGAAAATCCAAACAGTTCAGGAAGTGGGAATTCTCCCCCAAAACCAGTCACGAGGTAGAAGAAAACTGTCACACAGCCCACCACCTGAATAAAATGTCCTTTTACAAATACCTGGATATAAGACAAAACAGCTTGAATCAGAAATTTAAAACCTTAGAACCGTAATGGATGAAAAACTGGAAGTTGTGAAATGAAAGTTTATTAAACCCAGGAAACAAATTGAAAAATGACACAGTTATCTTAGAAATAGACTGAATTACGAGTTGGTCAAAGGAGAATAGATTCAGCTGAAAATATATTTGGCACTGAGGAAAGACATGAAACAGCTCAGAGAAAGAAAACTAAACATAGAGGGCAGTAAAAAGAATCAGAGAGAAAGTAATACAGAAGTAAGGCAAAGAAGACCTAACATAAATATATTTAGAGAATTTGGAGGACCTCCCCCCGCCCCCCCACCCCCGCAAGAAGAAAGACAAAATAGTGGAACACACTATATTTAAAACTATAATACAAGAATGTTTCCTAGAAGTAAAAGACTTGAGTACTATATTGAAAGGACCCACTGTGTATCTGGAAAAACTGACTCAGAATGGTCAACTCTGACATATCCCAGTAAACTTTTAGACTTTGCAGAACAAGAAAAAAAAATCCATGAGTCCGTAGTGATATTTTTTTAAAAAGTGGGTGTGGGATAGAGGGAGGGAAAGTCTTCTTTGCAGAAGAATGACAGCTAATAATTGTAGAAAAAACAGGGTATTCACACATTCTCAAAGAAATACCCTTCAGATTACTTATTAATTACAAGGAAAGCACCTATGATGGACATGGTCTTAGGTAAGTGACCAAACATAAAATTATCAACAATGGGGCACGTTCATTTCATGAGCCTCCTGGTATCTTATGCTAGGAAGGACACAATATCACTTACATAGAATTTTTGCCAAAAATATTTAACTTGGATCCAACCACAAGAAAACATGAGATAAATCTAAATTGAAGGATTTTCTGCAAAACAACCGACCTGGACTCTTAAAACAGTGTCAGGAAAAAATGGTGGAGGAACTCTTCTAGATTAAAGGAGACTAAAGAGATGTAAAAATGAAATGTATATTAGAATATAGTATATTAATGTTAAACTTCTTGAACATATTAACTGTATTGAGGTTCTAGGAAAGTCTTTCTTATGAGATGCCTCCTGACTTATTAAGGGATGAAATGTCATATGTGCAATTTTCAGTGCCCATCGAAAATTTTTAAAAGCTGATATATATGTGTATATCAGAGAGAAAATAAGGCAAAAAATGTTAATAATTGGTGAATTTAAGGAAAGACATATGGGTTTCCTTGCACTATTCTTTCAACCTTTCTGTAAATTTGAAATTTTCTTCAAAGGATAGTGGAAGAAAAATAGACCTTCTTCTAAAGGAAAAGAACTTTAAACAGAAAGTGTACCACGCTTGGAAAATTTAAGGCATTTTTCTTTGATAAACAGTTTTTCTGTTCACTGCCAGAGGTCAGTCTTTCAAATGAATTCATAAAGAGACCCCAGCCGCACCCAGGCCTGATGCCAGTGACTCTTCTCGCCCAGCAGCTTCCCTTCTCATACACTGAAGACCTGAAGACATGTTGGTCTTTTTGCCTTCCTTTGTCCATTCTTCTTTCTCTCTCCGCTCGCGCTGCACAGCACTTTCCGTGACGCTGTCGGTAGTGACTCTGCTGCAGATGAGACAGGAGCGCTGGCGTGGGGGCTTCTCTTCATGGTCTCAGGGTTGGCTCCAGCCAGTTCACAATAGGCCCCTTCTTCTCAGGAGGAGAGACTGGAAAGGAAAAAGAGAATAACTTCCCACGCCGCTTTTATGTTGACTCGCCCCGGGGTTCCCCCTTCCCCTCCCTGAGCGCTGGCCTCAGACAAACATCTCCCTTCTGGAAACTCCTTCATCTTCGTGGCCTGGTGGCCTCGGAGTGATCCGCGAGGGTCCGGGGCGGGCACGTAGCACGACAGAGCTCCCCTTTGTCTCGCTCTCCCCTCCCCGCAGGCGGAAGGACTTCTTCCCTGCCTTTTGCTCTGATTGGCCGCATGCCCACAGCCCGGTCTGAAAGTCTCCTCTCTCCCTTTCAGATGACCCAGCAGATGGCTGGGATGAACTTCTGTGGCGCCAACGGCATGCTGAGCTACGGACAGTCCATGAACGGTGCAAACGGACAGGCAGCAAATCAGACTCTCAGCCCTCAGATGTGGAAATAAACACAGCACACCTGGATGACTGCCACTCTCCCCAGCACCCCTCCCCATGTTGCCTCTTTCCCCAACTCCTCCCCCCACCCTCTTCCCCTTTCCTACCTCTCTCTGTTTGGTTTAGAAATTGCTCAACCCGTCACTTGGGACTTGGCATTCTGCCCAGCCCAGCCATGTCCCAAACACTCGGACCTCTCTGTTGCTTCCTGTGTCCCCCAGCCATCCTGACTCCTTCCCTCGCCTCAGCCCTGGTCCTCTTCTGGCACCAGCACCTTAGGAACTGTTGGCAGAAGGCACTTAGACTGCAGGATACATGTGCACACCTTTCCCACAAGGTGAAACCTCCTATCAGGCACAGAAAGGTCTGTAGAGGGTGTGTTTTAGGCAAAGAGGGGAGGGTTTAGAGGTCCTTCTATACCTGTTGATAAGCTATTTCCATATGTTTAAATTTTGGGGGGAAAGGGAGGCGTCATGCCCCCCTGATTTATGGGAATGAAGAAAGTAATGAAATCAAATGAAATACTACTTGGGTCTTAGAGCAGGTTGGCCCTAGCCCTGCGGCGAGGCAAACCCCTTCCTATGAGGACGTGCAAAAGCATGAGTCTCCTTTGTCCTGAATTGCTTTCTGGATCTGAGGCTTCAGAACTTGCTGCTTGGGCCAGCCTTGATCAGCACCAAAGGCTCTCCAAAGTCCCGCACAGAAACACACACCACGTTCCCTGCCTCCTTCCTGCCTTCAGTAGGATCTGGCTTTGTGGCCTCCGGACCAGCCCCTCCGGTGGGAATGCAGAGCTTAACGTGTGTCGTGCTTATGCGTACGTGTGGATTCCACCCCCCACTCCCTCCCCATCTGCTCTGGGTGTTTTTGTTTTTGTTTTTAGTTTTAGGTTTACAACAGAGAGGAGTTAATTTATCAACAGCCTAAACTGTTGCCAGTTTTTCTTCAGTTAAAACAAATTTACCATCCCATTGGTGGCTCCCTTCCTCCTTTCCCCTCTCCGGCCCACCGATCGCTCTCACCTGCCGGTGTGTCCAGGCTGTCCTGTGTCCCCACCTGTCCAGGTGTATGAGGCAGAGCACCTGGGCAGCTTTCCTCCCAGTCATTGTTCACCCCACTTGAATATTAAAGCAAGAAGACTTTGCTTAAAAGATTTCATCTATGGGAACCACAACTGGTTGCCTTTCTCCTGTGTATGTGTAAATTCCTTAATAAATATTGCAGGGAAGGACCACTCGCTTGCTGTCACTGTGTGTCAGTCTTGGAGGAGGGTGAGTTCCACCCAGGTTTTCTGCTTTCCAGCAGCAGTTTCCCTCACTTTCCATATTTTAAAAAAACTATTACATTTAGAATGCATAAACAACAATGTCCTACTGTATAGCACAAGGAACTATATCTAACCTCTGGGATAAACTATAATGGAAAAGAATATTTAAAAATGTATATATGTATATAACTGAGTCACTTTGCTGTACAGCAGAGATTGGCACAACATTGTAAAAATAACTGTATTTCAATTAAAAGCAAAACAAAACAAAAAAAACCTTCATACGGACCATACCCAAGGGCCAGGCCCAGGCTCAGGTAGTCAGAAACGGGGCCTTTCTCCAGTGGTGTCTAGAGTTGTGAGGGAGGGAACTCTGGATTTCTGCAGCTGTTGGAGTCCCAGAACATCAGAACTGGAAGCACTCCCCACCGCCCAATAGTAAAACTGAGAACCGCCCTGCTTCTTTTCTTGGAGTACATCTTTTGAATACTTCCAGGTGTGAGAGGATAGCACAGTGGCTAAGAAAGTCAGCTCTCGCTCAGGCTGCCAGAATTCATATCTCTTCTTACTCTGTGAGCTGTGCAAGCTACTTAGCCGTCGTGTCTCAGTGTAAAGTGGGGCTCGTGATAATACTTAAGGTAAAATGAAGCAATTCCTGTGGTGCATTTAGCACTTTGCCCTCAAATATTAGCAACTATTATGTGCCAGGCCTATGTTGAGTATTAATTCATTCAACAGGTGTTTCATAAGTGCTTACAATGTGCCAAGCACTGTCTTAGGCTCTGGAATAAAGCAGTGAATCAAAACTCCCCGATCTCATGGGATAGTGTGGTAGGAGAGATGGACAATAAACAAGTAAGTAAATTATTTAATTTCAGGTAGTAATAATACAAGGTAACAAGTTGAGGGGAGAGAGTGGGTATGGGACTGTTTGGATGGAACAGTCAGAAGGAGGTTACATTTCAACTGAGACCTGAATAAGGAGCCAGTTGTGTGGAGATCTGGAAAAACATCAGAGCAAAGGAAGGTATCTGCATTGGAAATTGTTTGGTGGAGGTATTGGTTTGGAAGTCCTCAGGGTGTGGATGGTATGTAAAGCCATGAGACTAGATGAAGTCACCTAAGGACAGAACATGAGAAGAGGACTGAGCCTTGGGGCCCATCAGCTTTTAGAATTTGGGAAGAAGAGATAAGAAAAGAATAAATCTGAAATAGTCCCTGCTCTTAAGAAGCTGACAGAATCACTGGGCAACCGACGTGGAATCTCTTTTACAGGTTTTATGGGAGCTAGGAAGGTCGGGGAAGGCTTCCTAAGGACAGAGGCATTTGAGCTGAGTCCTGGGGTCGAGGTAGGAGTTAACCAGTGGGTGAGGTGGGGGAGGGGAAGAGAGTAGTCCAGACAGATAGTACCATGTGAACAAAGAGATAGAAACCTGCAAGAGCACAGAACATTCCAGGAAGTGTAAGCAGTTCTATGTTTCTAAGGTCTGATGTGAGTCAAGGTGTGGTGAGAGGTGAGACCCAAGTGGGGTCAGGCCAGATCATGGGGGACCTTCCTTCACCCTAGGAAGGAATTTAGCCTGAAGTGTAAACAGTGGAGTGACATGGTCAGATTTGAGTTTCAGACAGCTCACTCTTACACTGCTGACAACAGTGTGTTTGAGAGAACAAGACCAGATCTGGGGGGCCAGAGAAGGGCAAAAGCTGAATGAGGGCCGTGGAAGTAGGATGGGGAGACTGGAGCCACTCGGAGCAGCATTTCATGAACTGCTTATGAGGCACATGTAAGGTGCTATCAGGTGTAGCACAAAACACTGAAATAAGTTTGGGAAAGACTACATGTATCACTTCTTGCATTGATATATCTAGAATATAATATCAAAAAAAAAAAAAAAAGGAATTCCCTGGCAGTTCATTTGGCTGGGATTTGGTGCTTTCACTGCCAGGGCCCTGGTTCTATCCCTGGTTGGGGAACTAAAATCCCACAAGCTGTGGGGCATGTCCCAAAAAAAACCCCCCAAACCAAACAAAAACAAAACAAAAACCCCACAAAATCAAATAGTAATGGCTCCCAAAAGTCCTGTGGTAAAAAATTTTAAAACAATAGTTGGGGTGGGATGAATTGGGAGACTGGGATTGCCATATATACATTACTACTAGGAAAGAAATATCAAATTGTACACTGTTAACATATGCAGTTTATTTGTGTCCAAAAAAAACCCAAAAAACCCAGGAAAATAAAAAGCATATTCACTGCTACAAAAATTAAAAAAAAACAAAAAACAATTAATAGACTATATTTTTTAGAGCAGCTTTAGGTTCACAATGAAACTGAGCAGAAAGTACAGAGGGCTCCCATATACCCTGTCCCCCACTTTGCCTCCTCCACTTTTGACACCCTGCACCAGAGTCGTACATTTGTTACAATGAACCTACCCCAAAAGATCATTATCATCCAAAATCCATAAGTGACATTAGGGTTCGTTTTGGTGTTGTATATATTCTCTGGGCTTTGACAAAAGTACAATGACGTATTCACCATTACAGTATCATACAGAATAGTTTCACTGTCTTGAAAATCCTCTGTGCTCTGCCTATCCATCCCTTGCTCCCACATCACTCCTGGAAATTGATTTTTTTTTTTAACTGTCTCCATAGTTTTGCCTTTTCCAGAGTGTCATATTGTTGGAATCATACAGTTTGTAGTCTTTTTGGATTGACTTCTTTCACTTAATAATTTGCATTTTTGCCTCTCCATGGCTTGAGAGCTCATTTCTTTTTAGTGCTAAATAATATTTCAGTGTCTGCATGTGCCACAGTTTATTTTATCTATTCACTTGCTGAAAGACATCATGCTTCCAAGTTGTGGGAGTTATGAATAAAGTTGCTGTAAACATCTGTGTGCAGATTTCTGTGTGGCCATAAATTTCCAATTCATAGGCGCATAATTATTGGATCATACGATGAGTATGTTTAGTTTTGTAAGATATTGGCAGCTGTCTCGCAGAGTGGCTGAACCATTTCGCATTCCCACCAGCAATGAATGAGAATTCCTGTTGCTCCACATCCTTGCCAGCATTTGGGGTTGTCAGCGTCCTTGGATTTAGGCCACTCTAATAGGTATGTAGCAGTATCTCATTGCTGTTTTAATTTGTAATTACCTAATACATAATGTTGAATATCTTTTCGTATGTTTGTTTGCCATCTGTATACCTTGATTAGATTCAAATTAAGAACTGTTTATCAAAAGATACCCATAAGAGAGTAGAAAGGCTTACCACAGAGTAAGGGAAAATATTTGAAACACATGATAAAGGGCTTGTATCCAGAATATGTGGAGAACTGCAAAACGAGAAGACAGGCAAACTAATAGAAAAACAGACAACGTAGACCCGAGTAGCACTTCAAGAGGATACTGAAATGACTAACAAACATATGAATGGATGCCTAATCTCATTGGTCATTGGAGAAATAAAAATAAAAAATACAAGGAGACATCACTAAGCACTTACCAGAATGGCTAAAATGAAAAAAAGATAAAGCAAGTGTTGGCAGGTACAATATGTGGAGCAGTGGAACTCTCATACACAACTGGCAGGAGTGTAAATTGATACAATCACTTTGGAGAATGGTTCAGTATTGTCTATTAAGGTTGCTACATAGATACACCTGTAACTCAGTAATTCTGCTCCTAGGTATACACCAAATAGAAATGCATGTGCATGAGCATTAAGAGAAAAGCACAAGAGTGTTCTTCATTATTGACGATCCAAATGTCCATCAGCAGGAAATGGGTAAATAAGTTGTATATTTATATTAAGTATATTTAATATCAAGTATGTTAAATATATTAGAATATATTAAATATGTTCTATTGTGTATTTGTACAATAGAATACTAAACAGCAATGGAAATTGTCAAACCGGAGTTATATACAACCACACAGAGAAATTCCACAATCTTAATTTGAAAACATTTTTCACTATATCATTTGAAAGTATGTTGCAGACATAGTGATGCTTCACCCCTAAATATCTGAGCATGTACCAAGAGTGATATATTCTTTTATGTAACCACAATACCATTTTCATACTAATGAAGATTAACAACAATTCAATATCAGCTAAAATTCAGTCCATTTTTAATTTTTGCCAGTTTTCTCAAGAATGTCTCCTGTTCCTTTTTTGAAAACTAAGATCCAATCTAGTCTTATGCATTGCATTTGGTTATTATGTCTATTCAATTTTTTTTCATTTGGAATGCCTCTTTTTTCCCCATGACATTGACCTTTTGAAGCCAATTCATAGAAGCTTCTGCATTTCTCATTTACCGGGAAACTAGAAAGTAGGTCTAGATTCAGAGTAAATATTTTGGCCAGAATATCTCATAGTTTATTTTGGATACATCATATCACACCAGGCAGCAAATAATACCTGGAGGCAGAGGCTTATACAGTCATTGGCAAATAAATGAGGAATCCATATGAAAATATTGAGTGTTCAATCAAGAAGAGAAAGATGTGATTTAAGGTCAGGTGGTATTTACTGACATGGATGTACCTACTACAGATTTTTAAATTTTTAATTATTAATTTTTTTGTGCTGCACCACACAGCTTGCTAGATCTTAGTTCCCTGACCAAGGATTGAACCCGTCCCCTCAGCAGTGAAAGCACAGAGTCCTAACCACTGGACCACCAGGGAATTCCCCCTACCACAGATTTTAGATTTAATGTCCTGGACCCAATATCTGGGCATATTTTAAATAGATAAAGCTAAACATTATATTGGCCAATCCTAAAAGTTGGGATGACAGAAATTCCTTTGTATAATGTAGAGATGGAATGAATTACCAAATATGTCATCCATTTTCCCAACCTGTCCCTGGCATTGGGTGAAGACATTCTCTTTACCCAATGGCTTGAGACATGCTTTGTTATAGAAGTACTAGAATCACTAAAACATGACTTAGTAGGTGTTCTCTGTAGGCCAAGAATGCTAGTGAAGTTTACTTCCTATTTTCAGCAGAATTGGGACATTTCCAATAATAGCCTTAAACAGTGGCCCACCTGCAATTTATGGTAATCAGAATAGATACCAAGATCTTCAGAGGTGATTAACTGAGGACAGAGACTCAGACTAACGGGAGCTCACTGAAACCCTACTTGCAGGGTTTCCCTGGTGGTGCAGTGGTTAAAAATTCGCCTGCCAATGCAGGGGACACGGTTGGATCCCTGGGCCAGGAAGATCCCACATGCCTCGGAGCAACTAAGCCCGTGTGCCACAACTACTGAGCCTGCACTCTAGAGTCCTCGAGCCACAACTACTGAGCTGACGCACTGCAACTACTGAAGCCCGCATGCTTAGAGCCTGTGGTCTGCAACAAGAGAAGCCACCGCAATGAGAAACCTGCCCACCACAACTCTCGCCACAACTAAAGCCCACACAAAGCAGCGAAGACCCAATGCAGCCAAAAATAAAATAAATATTGAAACAAACAAAAACCCTACTTGATCTGTATAGCCAAATCTCTCTGGGTTTGGAGGTAGATGTCATCAAGATAGAAATGTAGCCCTGTATTCTGTTGCTAGACCGGAGCTAGTTCACAGATCTGGGTCCTATTGAAAAATGGAGAGGGCAAGTATTCTTGAGGAGGGAGCTCGTAAAAGCCCTATAAGTGTATAATGTTTGTCTTACTTCTGGCTTTCCCCAAAGGGACCCATTACCATTTTATCTGAGTGAATACACTAGGGAAACTACACAAACACGAGGGCAACTATTGGACACTAGTTGTTAGCTATCACTATGTCCTGAGTACCCATAATACTGTTGTCCACTTGTCAGTGGGAGCATATGAAGATCAGTGGGAGCATATGGAGCATACGATAGAGTTTTGACCTAAGTCAGCCTCACCATAGGCCCAGTGGAACCTTAAATCCCTCCTGTAGCTGTTCCCATAAGTTTCTGAGTGTCCAGCTGGAAAAAGATGCTCTTAGCAACTGATAGAATTCTCACATGGGCTTACCGACCTGTGAAGTAAGGACTGTTGAGAGAAGAGTAGAGGAAGAGGAAGCTCCTGGAGCTCTTCCCTACCAAAACAAGAAATGGATGGCAGTATTACATCTCTGGGGGAATTTAAGAGACCACATGTCCATTTAACTTGCAGTCTAGCTGCTGCAAAAGATGGACGGGTTTGGGAGAATGACAATAAATTATCATTAACTTCTTTAGGTTAATACCTCCAAACTGATACAGGTGCTGTTCCGGAAGTCATTTCCTTATTGAATCTAATTGACATGTGATATATGTCTATTGACATTATCATTTGGGAGAAGGAATTTATCCTGATAAACAAAAATATCAGAAGCAATTTGCTTCCACCTGGAGAACAGCAGTATGGGTTTACCACCCCATCAGACGAATATGCCACCTCTTAGATCTATGCAATAGTTCAGTCTGTAGAGGCTTTGGCTCTCTCACCACAGTAGATTGTATTTTCTAAAGATGGCTTCACCAATATACACCCCATCCCACATGCTCATCTTATAATGTGACATTGGCATTTTTCCATTGAAGGGTGGGGTCTATTTTCTCTCCCTTTGAACATGAGTAGACCTTTGTAATGGCGTTAACCAATAGAATGCAGCAGATATGACACCGCCTGACTTCTCAGGCTAGGTTATAAAAGGGCAATATGGCTTCTTCCTGGCTCTCTTTCTCTCGGGACTCTTGCCCTTCAATGTATCGCCAATGTATTTTGAGAAAGCCCAGGTCACGTGGACAGGTCATGTGTGGGTTTCTGGCCAACAGCCCTGGCCAGGCCCACATGGTAGTGAATAACCTTCAGATGATTCCAGCTCTTTGCCTCCGAGTCTTCCAGTTAGTCTCCCAACATCATGGTGCAAAGACAAGCTGTCTTCACCGTGCCCTGTCTGAATTTCTGGCTTATGGAAACTGTGAGAGATAATAAATGATTATTGCTGTTTTAAGCAAGAACTAATAGGCAATGTATCATATAATCCAATCTACAGGGAGTCCTGCCACATCGAGGAATTATTTGAGGCATGTTGGGCTGACCCTTTTAGAGGAAGAAACAAGTTGCTGAACTTTCTACCCTTTGTATTAAAAAAGAAGTACTGCACTTGATGAGTCCTTTTGGATTTGTGAAGCACGTATACCATAGTTGGGTGTGTTGACCCAACCCATTTTGGAGGTGACCTGAAAAGCTGCTTACTCCAAGTGGAGCCCAGAAGAACAGATATTTCTCTTTTTCAGGCTACAGGCACTTCTTCCCTCGGCCCTTATGGTTCAGCAGATCAGTAGCAGATTAGGATACTGTATGGACACTCTTTTTTTTAAATTAATTAATTAATTATTTTTGGCTATGTTGGGTCTTCGTTGCTGCGCACGGGTTTTCTCTAGTTGCGGCAAGGGGGGCTACTCTTCATTGCGGTGTGCAGACTTATCGTGGAGGCTTCTCTTGTTGCAGAGCTAGGCGCGCAGGCTTCAGTAGTTGTGGATTGTGGGCTCTAGAGCGCAGGCCCAGTAGTTGTGGCACACAGGCTTAGTTGCTCCAGGCATGTGGGATCTTCCTGAACCAGGGCTCAAACCCATGTCCCCTGAATTGGCAGGTGGATTCTTAACCACTGTGCCACCAGGGAAGTCCTGTATGGACACTCTTACAAGCCCCAATTAAAGAACGACCAAAGAGGCAATTATGGTTTTCAAAGCTATGCCCTCTTTGGCAAGTAACTATTTCCCTGCCTGGCCTTGGTGGGAATTGAATCCCAGATCATGAGACCATAGGTGCTGTGGGACCAGAGCTGCCCGTAATGAACCGGGTAGTGGTCTGCCTGGGCCATATCCTTGAAGAACCTTCAATGTTCATATCCTTAGATCTTTTTCTCTTTGGCCAATTGGTGTCACTGGAGAAGTTTTTTCAAATTTGCTACCCAGTGAGTATAGACCTGGGTGGAAGCATTCAGGGAAGAAGATTGGAGGTCTCAAGTTCAGTGTGTAAATTTCCACGTATCCTTGCCCCATTCCCTCCTCCATTTCCAGCACAGTACTCTGCCCTCAGCTGTGCCTGGTGTTCTTCAGTTCAGAGACACCTCTGTTTTATCTTCGCCTTAAACTACTGCTCCAGTCTCCCACAGAGAGGTAAAAGGACAGTCACCTGACTGTGGAGTAGTGTAGAGATGCTGGAAATCTAACTGCTTCTAACAGATCTGCAACCAATATTCCATGCATAGCACGGCTTTCACTCCTCATTCTCAGAGGTACCACAGGCAATGAGTTTGTTTGCTTTGAGGGATTCTGTGGTGTAAATCAGGTTGCTTCTTGGCTTTCCCCACTGCTCACTTAGGATTCAGCCTTTTCAGAACTCATAAGGCTGTCAACACTCATCCATTTGTTGTCCAGTTGTCAAAATTTTGTTGTTTTTCTCCTTTCCATTCAATGTGTCCTTGCGGGTTTATGTCTGTAGTTTTAAATCATTTTTTCTGCTGTTATGATGGGATTTTGTGAGAGAGTAGAGCTAAATGCATGTACTCCATCTGCTCCCTTTAACTAGAACTTAAGACCACAAGACAAGGACTAAAGAGGCAAAAAGGCCAGGGGATGGGATCCTTCTTCTGGAAAGGGGTGTAGTTTTCCCTGGAAGAGAGTTATGGACCGAGAGCCGCAAGGAAAAGGGCACCTGTGGGATGATGGTTGTGATTACAGTCCTTGTGA
This sequence comes from Hippopotamus amphibius kiboko, assembly GCF_030028045.1. NCBI lineage: Eukaryota > Metazoa > Chordata > Mammalia > Artiodactyla > Hippopotamidae > Hippopotamus > Hippopotamus amphibius. Next base: position 32,384,345 of record NC_080186.1, read on the forward strand.
AGTCCTAAGGGTCAAGTACTTTCTTTTTAAGAGAGTTCAAGTTAATTGCAATTGTAATTCTGAATTTCCCTGCCTCTCCCAAAAGAGTTATCATAAAACTGTTCAGTCTGGTATATGAATATTGTGAGAGTTTAAGGAAAGCAAGAAAAAGATGGCTTTATTCTGTCCCATTGTTCCCAGGATGGAGAAGGGGCATTAGCTTTGAGTGCCCACCCCCTAGTGAAACCAATAGACCCTGGAGGATTGTTCCAGAGAGGACAAGAGAAGAAAGGATAACCATCTATTTACCCTCATGTGTTAGTGAAGGATGTTCCTTTGAGGAGAAAGGACTCCAGCAAAATTCTAGATTGTTCAAGCAGAGTGGCAAGATGATTTATAAACTGAATAAATTTATTGGAAGCAGAAGCTCACAGCCAGGGGAGACTGTGACTCTAAAAGACAATCTTATTTTTTTATTTTTTATTGAATTATACTTGATTTACAATGTTGTATTAATTCTTGCTGTACAGCAAAGTAACTCAGCTATATATACACACACATTCTTTTTTATATTCTTTTCCATTATGGTTTATCCCAGGACATTGAATATAGTTCCTGTGCTACACAGTAGGACCTTGTCCATCTGTTCTATATGTTATTGTTTGCATTTACTAACGGCAAACTCCCAGTCCATCCCTCCCCTCCCCTGCTCCCCCTTGGCAACCACAAGTCTGTTCTCTATGTTAAAAACAGTTTTAATTGTTACATATTTATCTTTTTAACTATTTAATTGAAGTGTAGCCTACATATAGGAAAGTACACAAATTATAAATATATAGCTTGAATTGTCTATGTATTTATTTTTAAGGTGTATTAGAAGAAATATAATTGGTACATTAAATACGGAATGTCAAGGATATTATTGCTTGGGATGAGGGTAGTGTAGGCTGGTAAGGCACTCACCTTACAAGGACTGCATGACTTGTAGGATCACTGTTCATGCATTCAGTGCCTGATTGGGTTCTCTCAGAGACACACCCTGACAAATGATTGGGTGCAAGTAGTTTATTTTGGAAATACCAATAGGGAGTGGGAGAAATGAGACAGGGAAAGGAAGATAGCCGGGAAAGGAAGCTAGTTATCTCTGTAGGAGACTGGAGCTTAATCTCACTGAAACTCTGGGAAACTGTGTAATACAAACCTCAGAATCATGCCACCTAGTGGTGAGCAGACTGGGTATTGTTAAACCAACTGGCAAGAGTCATTGGTTGAGGGCTAGTGGTGGGGGTAGCAGGAGGGTAATCAGTGTTAATTCTTTGCCCAGCTACAGAGATGCAGATACTGGCAGCTGGCATCGCTGAAGCACACTGTGAAGTCTGAAAGGTATGCACAGGACACAAACAACGTCAGCTACTGTAACCAAACTTAACCATCATAAGTGCTTGGAAGCATGGATAGTATAGATGATTCTGAGTGCTAGAACAGATTCCCCCTGCATTCTTTCAGCAGTCTTCTGCTAGAAGTTGACAGTCATTTGTGATGGAAAATATGTAAAAGTTATATAATTGTAAGCTGAAATTAGGCCTCACTCTGTCATTATTGATAATGTTAATTTCCTTTTGACCCTATCACGAATCAGGGGTGAAGAAAATGGTATTTCTAAAGGTTAAGGCTGAAGGGGACTTCCCCTGGTGGTCCAGTGGGTAAGACTCCGAGCTCCCAATGCAGGGGGCCTGGGTTCAATTCCTGGTTGGGGAACTAGGTCCCGCATTCTATGAGTTCTTGTGCTGCAACTAAGAGTCTGAATGCTGCAACTATGAAGTCCGCATGCTGCAACTAAAAAGATCCCACATGCTGCAACTAAGATCTGGCACAGCCTAAATAAATACTAATAAAGAAAGAAAGAAAGAAAGAAAGAAAGAAAGAAAGAAAGAAAGAAAGAAGAAAGAGAGAGAGAGAGAGAGAGAGAGAGAGAAAGAAAGAAAAGAAAGAAAGAAAGAAAGAAAGAAAGAAAGAAAGAAAGAAAGAAAGAAAGAAAGAAAGAAAGAAAGAAAGAAAGAAAAAGAAAGAAAGAAAGGAAGGAAGGATAAGGCTGAAAATTGTAATAGAAACATGAAAAGTAGTGGTGATTTGAACAAAATTTACCGATTATACACAGGGAGAACCTGGGCATGAAGGTTTAAGACAAATACCTAACAAAGCTGTTAAGATTATCAATCCTATAAGAGTAGGTCACTGAATTTTCCCTTTTTCGAGATCCATGAAAAGATGGGCATTGATTTCAAACAAGTTCTGTTTCATTCAAAAACTCATTGGTTCTGGGACTTCCCGGGTGGTCCAGTGGTTGAGAATCCGCCTTCCAATGCAGGGGACGTGGGTTTGATCCCTGGTGGTAGAACTAATATCCCACATGCCTCAGGGCAACTAAGCAGGCACACGCAACTAGTGAGAAGCCCACAAGCCAGCAGCGAAACATCCTTTGTGCCACAACTAAGACCCAACACAGCCATAAATAAATAAATAAATAAATAAATTTTTAAAAAAGAAGCTCATTGGTTCTGAATGAGACTATTGGAGAACAGCATCTCTTCAAGATACCAAAATGACTTCATCTTTCTGGGTCACATATACTTTGTAAGAGCATGTGCCTAACTGGCACTGGCTCCAGATAGATTTAGCCTTTGAACAATCTAAAAATGCAATCCTGCAAGGCAAGATTTAAACCAGTTTTCTGCTTGAAAGATCAAATGCATCGAATAACAATGTTATGTAGCTGGAGCTGTGGGGTGGACCTCCTTAAAATGGTGAGCTGGAGGAATTCCCTGGAGGTCCAGTGGTTGGAACTCAGTGCTCTCACTGCTGTGGGCAGGGGTTCAGTCCTGGTGGGGGAATTAAGATCCCCCAAGCGATGAGGAGTGGCCAAAAATAAATACTTTTTTTTAATTAAAAAAAGTTCTTTCATCTATAAAAATAAAATAAAATAAAATAAAATGGTAAGTTGGGTTCCTTTTGTTTGAATGATATGCTGATTAACTTACCTGAACTACCTTCTGAGACTATATTTTTTTTAAGCTCTTTATTGGAATATAATTGCTTTATACTCTTGTACCAGCTTATGAGGTACACCAAAGTGAATCAGCTGTATTTATACACATACCCCCATATCCCCTCCCTCCAGCGACTCCCCCCAACCCTCCCCATCCCCGCCCTCCAAGGCATCACCCATCATCGAGTTGATCTCCCTTTGTTATACAGCAACTTCCCACTAGCTATCTATTTTACAGTTGGTAGTATATATATGTCTATGCTACTCTCTCACTTCGTCCCAGCTGCCCCTTCGCCCCCTGCCCCCGCCACAACCCCGTGTCCTCCAGTCCATTCTCTGCATCTGTATCCTTATTCTTGTCCTGTCACTGGGTTCATCACTACCTTTTTTTTTTTTTTTTTTTTAGATTCCGTATATATGAGTTAGCATACAATATTTGTTTTTCTCTTTCTGGCTTACTTCACTCTGTATGACAGACTCTATGTCTATCCACCTCATTACATATAGCTCCATCTCATTCCTTTTTATAGCTGAGTAATATTCCATTGTATATATATGCCACATCTTCTTTATCCATTCATTTGTTGATGGGCATTTAGGTTGTTTCCATGTCCTGGCTATTGTAAATAGTGCTGCAGTGAATATTATGGTACATGTTTCTTTGGGGATTATGGTTTTCTCTGGGTATATGCCCAGTAGTGGGATTACTGGGTCATATGGTAGTTCTATTTGTAGTTTTTTAAGGAAACTCCAAACTGTTTTCCATAGTGGCTGTATCAACTTACATTCCCACTAACAGTGCAGAGGAGTTCCCTTTTCTCCACACCCTCTCCAACATTTGTTGTTTCTAGATTTTTTGATGATGGCCATTCTGACTGGTGTGAGGTGATACCTCCTTGTGGCTTTGACTTGCATTTCTCTAATGATTAGTGACGTTGAGCATCTTTTCATGTGTTTGTTGGCCATCTGCCAACATGTCTTCTTTGGAGAAATGTCTATTTAGGTCTTCCGCCCATTTGTGGATTGGGTTATTTGCTTTTTTGGTATTAAGCTGCATGAGCTGCTTGTATATTTTGGAGATTATTCCTTGGTCCGTTGCTTCATTGGCAAGTATTTTCTCCCATTCTGAGGGTTGCCTTCTTGTGAGACTATATTTTGAAGATTATGGAGAGACACTTGAAATGCTAAAATGTCTTTGTAGGGATTTTCTAAATCTGATGGCAGAGATGAACAGATAAGGAATCCTCTCTCCAGTATCTCTGATTTTTAATCAAATAACGACACATTTTGAAGAACAAATTCTAGATATTGTATTAGATGTCCTATTGAAATAATAGTTTATTAAACAAAAACTTCTCATAATTTTGATTAGTTTCTAACTCCATCAGGAATGTAGTCATCTTGTCCTTATATACCATGCATGCATGTGAATTAGGATTTCCCGTGCTGGCTATATCAAATCTGAAAAATGGAAACTTTTTAATGTAGAAACCCACCTTTTTTTTTTCCAGTAAGTGGCATCAATCCAAATATCTCTCCCTACTTTCAAATAAGAAATTTCATTTTTTGCTTTCAGAAACATTTTCAGATATGTACTTTCGTAAATTGACTGAGTTATTTCTTCTTTTCATTGCTTTATTTGAAATTTTAACTTCTTGGATTCAATATTTTTATTATGTTGTGGCATGCAATGCTTTCCTGTTTACAGTAGAAAGTGTGTTCTCTTTCTCAATACATTTATTGAAATAAAAAAGGGAGTTGAGAACTTCAATATAATACAGCCAACATCATCTGGCATAAATCCCCAGTTCAAGCTCAGTGTTATAATGACCTGTTTTAGGATAATGTTATATTCTTTTGTTTAATTTGTGCATGTTAACAGCCTAGCATGTATTTTTCTTCACATTCAGATAATCTGCACCAACGTAAGTATGTATATGATAATATATTTATAGTATGTGTGTATATACACAAAAAGTATACATATTTGGGGATAATTATGAGTCTAAATCATATGAAATTGCCTTTTTGTATGTCAAAACTGATCAAATATCAAGAAGTTTGCATGGTTTAGTTTAATACTTTCTCACTTAAAAATATCTCATAGAAATCCCACCAAGTGTTGGTGTAGCTCTGATTTATTTATAAGGACTTTTTGAGGATCTTGGTGTGGACAAATCATCATTTATTCCATACTGGTGGGCATTTACTTTCCTATTTTCTGCCAGTAAAAACCAGTTCTGCAATAACAATTCTTGTACAGTTGTCTTTTGTAACAATGCTATTTTTTCCAAGGGATAGATTCTTAGAGTAGGAATAGTTTGCAAAAACAGTATATATTTTTTATTTTAAGAGGTATTTCCAGGTTACGTTCACCCAGCAGAACGGGTGTCCACTTCTTTTTTTTTTTTCTAATCATTTTATTTTACTTTATTTTAACATACAATAAACTGCATATATATAGAGTGTATAATTTGGTATCCCAATTGCCCAATTCATTCCCCCCCAACCCTCCTCTCTTTCCCCACTTGGTGTCCATATGTTTGTTCTCTACATCTGGGTCTCTATTTCTGCCTTGCAAACCGGTTGATTTGTACCATTTTTCTATAGTCCACATATATGTGTTAATATACGATATCTGTTTTTCTCTTTCTGACTCACTTCACTCTGTATGACAGTCTCTAGGTCCATCCGTGTCTCTAAAAATGTCCCAGTTTCATTGCTTTTTACAGCTGAGTAATATTCCATTGTATATATGTACCACATGTTCTTTATCCATTCATCTGTTGATGGACATTTAGGTTGCTTTCATGTCCTGGCTATTGTAAGTAGTACTGCAATGAACATTGGAGTGCATGTGTCTTTTTGAATGATGGTGTTCTCTGGGTATATGGCCAGCAGTGGGATTGCTGGGTCATATGGTAGTTCTATTTTTAATTTTGCAAGGAACCTCCATACTGTCCTCTATAGTGGCTGTATCAATTTACATTCCCACCAGTAGTGCAAGAGCATTCCCTTTTCTCCACACCCTGTCCAGCATTTACTGTTTGTAGATTTTCTGATGATGCCCATTCTAACTGGCCTGAGGTGATACCTCACTGTCGTTTTGATTTGCATTTCTCTAATAATTAGTGATGTTGAGCAGCTTTTCATGTGCCTCTTGGCCATCCATATGTCTTCTTTGGAGAAATACCTATTTAGCTCTTCTGCCCATTTTTGGACTGGGTTTTTTTTTTTGATATTGAGCTGGATGAATGTTTATATATTTTGGAGATTAATCCTTTGTCTGTTGATTCGTTTGCAAATATTTTCTCCCATTCTGAGGGTTGTCTTTTCGTCTTGTTTATAGTTTCCTTTGCTCTGCAGAAGCTTTGAAATTTCATTAGGTCCCACTTATTTATTTTTGTTTTTATTTCCATTACTCTAGGGGGTGGATCAAAAAAGACCTTGATGTTATTAATGTTGAAGAATATCATTCCTATGTTTTCCTTTAGGAGTTCTATAGTGTCTGGCCTTACATTTAGGTCTTTTATCCATTTTGAGTTTATTTTTGTGAATGGTGTTAAAGAGTATTCTAATTTCATTCTTTTACATGTAGCTGTCCGGTTTTCCCAGCACCACTTATTGAAGAGGCTGCCTTTTCTCCATTGTATATCCTTGCCTCCTTTGTCATAGATTAGTTGACCGTAGTTTATCTCTGGGCTTTCTATCCTGTTCCATTGATCTATATTTCTGTTTCTGTGCCAGTACCATACTGTCTTGATCACTATGGCCTTGTAGTATAGCCTGAAGTCAGGAAGCCTGATTCCACCAACTCCGTCTTTCCTTCTCAAGATTGCTTTGGCTATTCGGGGTCTTTTGCATTTCCATACAAATCGTAAAATTTCTTGTTCTAGTTCTGTAAAAAATGCCATTGGTAATTTGATGGGGATTACTTTGAATCTGTAAATTGCTTTCGGTAATATAGTCATTTTCACAATGTTGATTCTTCCAATCCAAGAACATGGTATGTCCCTCCATCTGTTTGTGTCTTCTTTGATTTCTTTCATTAGCGTCTTATAGTTTTCTGAGTACAGGTCTTTTACCTCCTTGGTTAGGTTTATTCCTAGATATTTTATTCTTTTTGTTGCAGTGGTGAAGGGGATTGTTTCCTTAATTTCTCTTTCTGATCTTTCATTGTTGGTGTATAGAAATGCAAGAGGTTTCTGTGTGTTAATTTTGTATCCTGAAACTTTACCATATTCATTGATTAGCTCAAGTAGTTTTCTGGTGGCATCTTTAGGATTTTCTATGTATAGTATCATGTCATCTACAAACAGTGACAGTTTTACTTCCTCTTTTCCAATTTGGATTCCTTTGATTTCTTGTTCTTCTCTGATTGCTGTGGCAAGGACTTCCAAAACTATGTTGAATAGTAGTGGCGAGAGTGGACATCCTTGTCTTGTTCCTGATCTTAGAGGGAATGCTTCCAGTTTTTCACCATTGTGAATGATGTTTGCTGTGGGTTTGTCATATATGGCCTTTATTATGTTGAGGTAGATTCCCTCTATGCCCACCTTCTGGAGAGTTTTTATCATAAATGGGTGTTGAATTTTGTCAAAAGCTTTTTCTGCATCAATTGAGATGATCATGTGGTTTTTATCCTTCAGTTTGTTAATGTGGTGTATCACATTGATTGATTTGCGTATATTGAAGAATCCTTGCATTCCAGAGAGAAACCCCACTTGATCATGGTGTATGATCCTTTTAATGTGTTGTTGGATTCTGTTGGCTAGTATTTTGTTGAGGATTTTTGCATCTAAATTCATCAGTGTTGTTGGTCTGTGGTTTTCTTTTTTTGTAGTATCTTTGTCTGGTTTTGGTATCAGGGTGATGGTGGCTTCATAAAATGCGTTTGGGAGTGTTCCTTCCTCTGCAATGTTTTGGAAGAGTTTGAGAAGGATGGGTGTTAGCTCTTCTCTAGATGTTTGATAAAATTCACCTGTGAAGCCATCTGGTCCTGGACTTTTGTTTGTTGGGAGATTTTTAATCACAGTTTCAATTTCATTTCTTGTGATGGGTCTGTTCATGTTTTCTATGTCTTCCTGATTCAGACTTGGAAGGTTATACCTTTGTAAGAATCTGTCCCTTTCATCCAGGTTGTCCATTTTATTGGCATATAGTTGCTTGTAGTAATCTCTTATGGTGCTTTTTATTTCTGTGGTGTCCGTTGTAATTTCTCCTGTTTCATTACTAATTTTATTGATTTGAGTCATCTCCCTCTTTTTCTTGATGAGTCTTGCTAGAGGTTTAACAATTTTATTTATCTTCTCAAAGAACTAGCTTTTAGTTTTATTGATTTTTGCTATTGTTTTCTTTGTCTCTATTTCATTTATTTCTGCTCTGATCTTTATGATTTTCTCCATCTACTCACTTTGGGTTTTGTCTGCTCTTCTTTCTCTAGTTTCTTTAGGTGTAAGGTTAGATTGTTTATTTGGGATTTTTCTTGTTTCTTGAGGTAAGATTGTATTGCTATAAACTTCCCTCTTAGAACTGCCTTTGCTGCATCCCATAGGTTTTGGATCATTGTGCTTTCATTGTCATTTGTCTCTAGGTATTTTTTGATTTCCTCTTTGATTTCTTCAGTAATCTGTTAGTTATTTAGCAGTGTATTGTTTAGCTTCCATGTGTTTGTGTTTTTCACAGTTTCTTTCCTGTAATTGATTTCTAATCTCATAGCACTGTGGTCAGAAAAGATGCTTGATACAATTTCAATTTTCTTGAATTTACCAAGGCTTGATTTATGACCCAAAATGTGATCTATCCTGGAGAATGTTCCATGTGCACTTGAGAAGAATGTGTAATCTGCTGTTTTTGGATGTAATGTCCTATAGATATCTATTAAATCCAGCTGATTTATTGTGTCATTTAAAGCTTATGTTTCCTTATTAATTTTCTGTGTGGATGATGTGTCCTTTGGTGTAAGTGGGGTTTTAAAGTCCCCCACTATGATTGTGTTACTGTCAATTTCCTCTTCCATAGTTGTTAGCATTTGCCTTATGTATTGAGGTGCTCCTATATTGGGCGCATATATATTTATAATTGTTATCTCCTCTTCTTGGATTGATCCCTTGATCTTTATGTAGTGTCCTTTCTTGTCTCTTGTACCATTTTTTATTTTAAAGGCTATTTTAACTGATATAAATATCCCTACTCCAGCTTTCTTTTGATTTCCATTTGCATGGAATATCTTTTTCATCCCCTCACTTTCAGTCTGTATGTGTCCCTAGGTCTGAAGTGGGTCTCTTGGAGACAGCATATATATGGGTCTTGTTTTTGTATCCATTCAGCCAGTCTGTGTCTTTTGGTTGGTGCATTTAGTCCATTTACATTCAAGGTCATTATTGATATGTATGTTCCTATTACCATTTTCTTAATTGTTTTGTTGTTGTTTCTGTAGGTCCTTTTCTTCTCTTATGTTTCCCACTTAGAGAAGTTCTTTAGCATTTGTTGTAAGGCTGGTTTGGTGGTGCTGAATTCTCTTAGCTGTTGCTTGTCTGTAAAGCTTTTGATTTCTCCGTCGAATCTGAATGAGTAGAGTATTCTTGGTTGTAGGTTCTTCCCTTTCATCACTTTAAATATAACATGCCACTCCCTTCTGGCTTGCAGAGTTTCTGCTGAGAAATCAGCTGTTAACCTGATGGGAGTTCCCTTGTATGTTATTTGTCATTTTTCCCTTGTTGCTTTTAATAACTTTTCTCTGTTTTTAATTTTTGTCAATTTGACTACTGTATGTCTTGGCATGTTTCTCCTTGGGTTTATCCTGCCTGGGACTCTCTGCACTTCCTGGGCTTGGGTAGTTATTTCCTTTCCCATGTTAGGGAAGTTTTCAACTACAATCTCTTCCAATATTTTCTCAGGTCCTTTCTCTCTCTCTTCTCCTTCTGGGACCCCTATAATGTGAATGTTGGTGCATTTAATATTGTCCCAGAGCTCTCTTAGGCTGTCTTCAGTTCTTTTCATTCTTTTTTCCTTATTCTTTTCCACATCAGTGATTATTACCATTCTGTCTTCTTGCTCACTTATTCGCCCTTCTGCCTCAGTTAATCTGTTATTGGTTCCTTCTAGTGTATTTTTCATTTCACTTATTGTGTTGCATAGCTCTGTTTGTTTGTTCTTTAATTCTTCTAGGTCTTTGGTAAACTTTTCTTGCAATTTTTCAATCTTTGCATCCAGTCTTTTTTCAAAGTCCTGGATCATCTTCACCATCATTATTCTGAATTCTTTTTCTGGAAGGGTGCCTATGTCCTCTTCATTTAGTTGTTTTTCTGGTGTTTTATCTTGTCCCTTCATCTGGTACAAAGTCTTTTGCCTTTTCATTTTCTCTGTCTTTCTGTGGCTGTGATTTTCAGTACCACAAGAGGAAATACTGCTGATACTGCTTGATTCTGCTGTCTGCCCTCTTGTGGAGGAAGCTGTCTAGGAGGCTGGTGGGTGCTTCCTGATGGGAGGGACTGATGGTGGGTTGGGCTGGGTGGGCGGAGCTCAGTAAAACACTAATCCGATTTGGTGGGTGGAGCTCAGTGACACTTTAATCTGCTTGTCTGCCAATGGGTGGGGCTGTGTTCCCACCCTCCTGGTCGTTTGAGCTGAGGCAACCCAGCACTGGAGCTTACAGGCTCTTTGGTGGAGCTAATGGTGGACTCTGGGAGGGCTCACACCAATGAGCACTTCTCAGAACCCCTGCTGCTAGTGCCCCTGTCTGCTTGGTGAGCCACAGCTGCCCCCCACCTCTGCAGGCAACCCTCCACCACCAGCAGGTAGGTCTGGTTCAGTCTCCTGTGGGGTCACTGCTCTTTCCCTCTGGGTCCTGGTGAGCACACTTTTTTGTGTGCCCTCCAAGAGTGGAGTTTCCATTTCCCCCAAGTCCTGTGGAGGTCCTGCAATCAAATCTAACTGGCTTTCAAAGTCTGATTCTCTGGGGATTACTCCTCCTGTTGCTGGACCCCCAGGTTAGGAAGCTTGACGTGGGGCTCAAAACCCTTACTTTAGTGGGTAGACTTCTGCAGTATAACTGTTCTCCAGCTTGTGAGTCACCCACCCAGCATTTATGGGGTTTGATTTTAACGCGATTGCACCCCTCCTACTGTCTCAGTGTGGCTTCTCCTTTGTCTCTGGATGTGGGGTGTTTTTTTTGGTGAGTTCCAATGTCTTTCTGTTGATGGTTGTTTAGCAGTTAGTTGTAATTCCGGTGCCCTTGCAAGAGGGAATGAGCGCACGTCCTCCTACTCCTCCATCTTGATCTTCCCAATCCAGGTGTCTGCTTCTATCATCAACATATGGTAGTTCCTCTCCTTGCATTCCCACTTGCAATAGCTGTTATACTTCTTATTTTTGCCCTGTTTGGGTGTAAAGTTATGTCTCGTTATTACTTTTAATTTGCATGTTTGGCTATCTTTTCACATGCTTGTTGACTATTTGGATTTCTCTTCTGTAAATTGTCTAATCATGTGCTTTGCCCATTTTCTCATTGGGTTATTTTTTCCCCTTCCTCCACTTTTTTTACAGGGATGAAATTGATTTGAAATCGGTAGTTGAGGTACTGTTATTTACTGTTAGTGCCCAAACATTGGTTAAGTTATGTGCATTGTTGGTACTGGATCTGAGTTTAATTACTATGTTAAATGTCTTAAAAGTTACAAAGTAGTTTGGCATTACAATGAAAGAATTATGATGTACGTAAAAAGGCACAGAAACAGAGTAGCATGAGATATGACAAAAGCCTGTGCCTAAAAATTGTCTGAAAGACCTCCTTCATTAAGTATAAAATAAAATTCCATGCTGTAAAAAGCTGTGCATTAATTTAGTTGCAGCATTTTTCTTTATTAGTAATCCATAAATAATGGTGTACTTTAAATAAATTATATTTTAGAGTTAGTCAAATACATATTTTTGTCAGGCTTCTGCATTACAAGTATTTTTTTCAGATGTCTTATCTGTATATTGACTTTGTTTAAGGGATCTTTTGCCTACAACAGTTTTTAATTTTTATCTGGTCAAGCATGTTGATTGAGTTTTCAGGCTTTTTGTTAAAAGTGTTTCTCCCACTGTTAGAATGTGTATGTAATTTTTATTTCAACATTTTTATTTGGGTATAATTGATATACAAGAAAACTGCAAGTATTTAATGTGTACATTTGATGAGTTTGGACATGTGCACACACCCATGAAACCATTACCACAATTAAGATAACATACATATCCATCACTTCTAAAAGTTTCCTCTAGTCCTTTTTGTTTTTGTATGTGATGAGAACAATTAACATGGGATCTACTCTCTTAATAAATTTTTAAGAGTGCAATACAGGGACTTCCCTTGTGGCACAGTGGTTAAGAATCTGCCTGCCAATGCAGGGCACATGGCTTCGATCCCTGGGCCCAGAAGATCCCTCATGCCATGGAGCAGCGAAGCCTGTGCGCCACAACTACTGAGCCTGCGCTCTAGAGCCTGTGAGCCACAACTATTGAGCCCATATGCTGCAACTGCTGAAGCCTGCATGCCTAGAGCCCACACTCTGCAACAAGAGAAGCTGCCGCAATGAGGAGTGCTTGCGCCACAATGAAGAGTAGCCCCTGCTCTCCACAATTAGAGAAAGCCTGCCTGCAGCAACAAAAACTCAATGCAGCCAATAAATAAATAAATAAATAAATAACTTTATTTAAAAAAAAAGAGTTTAATACAACTGGAATATTTCTGAATATGGTTTAAGATAGGGATCCATTTTTATTTTCTTCCAGATTAATAGTAAAATTTCATAGGTTTCACCTATTAAACAATTCATCCATTTCCTTCTGAATTGAGCTACCATCTTTGTCATTTAATAAATTCTCACATATACTAGAATGTATTTTTTGATTCCCTCACCTGTTCCATTGGTTTATTTGTCATTTCTCACACCAGTATCATAATTATATGGCTATGATGACCCAAAGACACTCCAGAAGCCTTTCAATAATCATCACCAAACATTACCACCGTCATCATCCTTTTAACTTAGAAGGCAATTCTGGTGAACTTGTTCCTTGCAAATAAATGAGGCTTAATCACAAAACTATGTATAGAATCACCTTTCTTTGAATACTTTAGTAGTTTTATTTTGAAACAAAATTTAATTTTCCAGAAATTATATGATGTGTAACATGTACAGTGGAAACCCAACTTGCTTTGTTCCTGTTGTGGACTGAATGTTTGTGTCCCTGCCCATTTCAAATTCAGTTTGAAGCCCCAATATGACTGTACTTAGAGATAGGATCCTTTTTTTTTTTAAGATATATTTCATTATTTATTTATTTATTTATTTATTTATGTTATCTTTCGCTGCATTGGGTCTTCATTGCTGCGCATGGACTTTGTCTAGTTGTGGTGAGAGCTGCGGTGTGAGGGTTTCAGTAGCTGTGGCTCTCTGGCTCTAGAGTGCAGGCTCAGTAGTTGTGGCTCACAGGCTTAGTTGCTCAGTGGTGTGTGGGATCTTTCCAGACCAGGGATCCAACCTGTGTCCCCTGTATTGGCAGGTAGATTCTTAACCACTATGCCACCAGGGAAGCCCCAAAGATAGGATCTTAGGTTAAATGAGGTCTTAAGTAAAGGATTTGTATCTTTATAAGAAAAAACACCAAAGAACTCACTCTCTCTTCCTATATGCATACAAGAAGAGGTCATGTGAGACCTCACTTGAGGTCTCACACACAGCAAGATGGCAGCCACCTACAAGCCAAGAGAAGAGGCCTCAGAATGCAATCTACCTTGCCAACACCTTGATCTTGGACTCCCCAGCCTCCAGAATTGTAAAAAAGTAAATTTCTGCTCTTTAAGCTATTTAGTCTGTGGTATTTATTTGTAGCAGCCTAAGCAGACCAATACAGTTCTCCAAATGGCTAACTAGTTGTCCTAATGACATAATGAATGATTCATCATCATCCCACGAATTTGAAATGCCACTTTTATAATATGTTAAGTTTAAGTAAATTATCAAGTCTGTTCTGGGGGTTCTAATTTCACTTCATTAATTTATGAGTATATTTTGGCACTAGTTTTATCTTATTTTGATTATTGTGCCTTGTATTATATTTGTAAAACAATTTATACCAATTATATTGGTAGGTCAAGTCTGATATCATTATTGTTAGGAAATTTTATTGGCCATTCTGGAATATTTACCATTCCAGGGTAACTTTAGAATCATTTAATTTAATAAAAGGAAAAGTTGAGATTTTGATTGTGGGGCATTAAAGTGGAGGAAAAGTGACATATTTAGAATGTACTATTCCAATCCATGAACATGGTATACATCATTATTCTCTCCATTTAAATCAGTAACTGTTGGGGACTTCCCTGGTGGTCCAGTGGTTAAGAATCCGTCTTGCAATGTAGGGGATGCCCATTCAATTCCTGGTTGGGGAACTAAAATCTCACATGCCTCAGGGCTACTGAGCCCATAGGCCACAAATAGAGAGAAGCCACTCACAACAACAAAGCTCCAACGCAGCCAAAAATTAATTAATTAATTAATTTAAAAAAAATAAAATAAAATAGCAAAAAAATTTTAAAAATCCGTAACTTTTGTGGTTTTGTTTATAATGTCCTGCATAATTTTTGTTGTTCGTTCTTAGCAATATTTTTCTAATATTTTATTATGAAAGTGTTCAAACATACAGAAAAGTTGAAAGACTTTTACAGTGAGTATCCATGTATCACTACCTAGACTCTACCATTAATGTTTTACTATATTTTATGCTGTGTTTTTGTTGAGTAGCAGATGGAAGCAGAAACTGTCTGGATTCACCACCTGCAAGCTGTATGATGCAGGGCAAGTTACTTAACTTGTCCAAACCTCTGTTTTCTTATCTGCAAAGTGGGAATAATGATAGCATTTACCTCAAGGGGGCTCTTACAAGGACTACATTGGTTAAACTATGTAATGCACTTAGAGCAAAGCTTCATACTCTGTAAATACTATATGCTAGTATGTTAGTCTGCTTGGGTTGCTATAACAAAATATCATAGACTGGGTGGCTTAAACAATGGAAATTTATTTTTTTGCAGTTCTGAAAGCTAGAAGTCCCAGATCAAGTTCTGGCAGGATCATTTTCTGATGAGGGCTCTCTTCCTGGCTGTACATGGTGACTTCTTGCTAAATTCTCATATTACCTTTCCTCAGTGTCTGCCTTCAGAGAGAGATCAAGCCTTCTGGTGTCTCTTCTTAGAAGGACACTAATCCTATGGGATCAGGGCCCCACCCTTACAACCTCATTTAATCTTAATTACAGACAGTCCCCAACTTATGATTTTTCAACTTTATGGTGGTGTGAAAGTGATGTGCATTCAGTAGAAACCATAATTTGAATTTTGATCTTTTCCTGGGTTAGCAATATTCAGTATAATATACTCTATGATGCTGGGCAGTAGCAGTGAGCCTCAGCTCCCAGGCAGTCACAATCACAAGGATAAACAATCAATACACTTACAACCATTCTGCACCCACACAACCGTTCTGTTTTTCACTTTCAGTACAGTATTCAGCAAATTAAATGAGATGTTCAATACATTAGCATAAAACAGGCTTTGCTGTAGATGATTTTGCCCAACTGTAGGGTAACGTAAGCATTCTGAGCACGTTTAGGGTAGGCTAGGCTAAGCTATGATGCTTGGTAGGTTAGGTGTATTAGATGCATTTTTGACTTACTGTATTTTCAATTTATTATGGGTTTATCTGGTTGTAACCCCACCATAAGCCCAGGGAAATCTATACTTTTACTTCAAATATAGCTACACTGGGTGTTAGAGCTTCAACGTATGAATCTGGGGGTCTGGCTGGGGAGACACAGACATTCAGTTCATAACAGCTAGCAATCACATATGTTGTTTTTGTTTGTTTGGGTTTTTTTTTTAAGCTTTCGGCTGTACCGCGAGGCATGCGGAACTTCCCTGACCAGGGATGGAACTCGTGTCTCCTGCAGTGCAGGCGCAGAGTCTTAACCACTGGACCACCAGGGAAGTCCAGCAATCGCATAGTTTTACTCTGTTTTCTAAATTGCTATTTTTGTAGGCTATTGATGTGGAAGATAAAACAGCATTACAGTATAATCCTTTTTGCAGAAAATACATAAAAATTCATCAAGAAAATGATGTGTGTGTGTGTGTGTGTGTGCGCGCGCGCGCGCATCCGTGTAGGTGAGTCTGTGTACCAAATATTAGCAATGGTTACTCTGCTTGGTGAGATTATAGGTAACGATTATTTCGTATTTTGTGGCATTTCAGAAATATAAGGAAAGCAATTAACGAAAGAACTTATTGAATACTAGAACAAAAAACCACCTGATCGTGGTATTCTTTTAATGAAACACTGGATTCCATTCCACTTTCAGTTTTTTCCACGTACATATTAAGTGAAACCGGTATACATTCTTTTACACCAATGTTGTTTCGACAAAAAAAAGAGATACAGATGTTTCCATTTGTCAAGAGTTTCAAATCTCCTGGCGGAAATATTCTTACGTCTATGCCCAGCAGAGGAGAGCTGGTTCTATTCAGTAGCCTCCGACAGGGACGAGAATGCAGGGTTTGTTTCCTTCCGCGGGAGCGGGCTGCCGCACCCTGGTTTCGGGTCCTGGGCTGCGGGCAAACCGAGAGTGATGGGACCGCATCCCAGCGCGCATCCCCGGAGGTGCCGGCTATCTGGCGGGCTGCCCCGGAGGACGCCGGGAACCGCGCGCTGAGGCTGCTGCCGCGCAGGCGCACCGGCCGGGCTGCGCTACGTGGGAGCATCTTGGAGCTGCGCGGAGACCAGCCTGTGGCGGCTGGAGGGCTAGGGCGTGCGGTGCGAGCTGGTGAGAGGGGTGAGCCGGGGCTCCCCCGGGTTTGGGGAGGGGACAAGCCGGGAAGCGCCGCCTCCGTCCCGCCCGCCGTCACTCGTGGCTAGCGGTGTGCTTCGCACCCCAGACTCGGGCTCAGACAAAGGCTGCGAGGGCAGGGCCGGGCCGGTCCAGCCCTGGAGAAAAGGTTTATCATCTCCATTTTGGGAGGAGGAAATTGGATTAGAGGGGTTACGTGATTTGCCACAGCCGGCAAGTGAAGGAGCTGGCATTCAAAGCCAGATCCTTTTTGATTCCAAATCTCAGACTACTTTAAACCTAGTACTGCCTGAAGCAAAGAATTGGGTTTTATTTATCCCTTTAAGCTTCATGACCCCAGCACAATGTTTTGGACCATATGGGCTGTGTATATGCACGGTTTCCATGCATCTTTTGTAAAAAATGTTCAGTGGTTGGTGCAAGTTATAGAATTCTGACCATGTGATTGAATCTTCTAGATCCTTTTGCTACTCTGATGTTTTCTAACAGCATGTCTAGGGGACTGTAGAGGTGGAGATTTAGAATAAACATCTGGAGCCTCCAGCTGCCTGCTGAGGAGACAAATGGAGCGCAAGGATGGGAGGTGTTCCATGAGAGCCTAGAGAGTAAAAAAAGGTCCAGACTCTGGATTTTGGTGCTGTATGTACCCTGGGTTCCTGAGAGTGGAGGACACCTGTGCAACTGTGAAGCCTCCCATCAGTTTCTGGCAATTTCCTCATCAAAAGTGGACAAGTGCAGTCAGAATTCTCTGCCTTGTGAGCTGAGCTACAGTTGCCCAGAAAGAAGAGCTGAAGTCATCATGCTACAGCGGCTGTTGATCACCCTGCCAGCAGAGGCCAGCACTTGGGTGAAGTTGCACCATCCAGAGAAAGCCAAGGAGGGGGCACCCCTGTGGGAGCACGTGACCAAGATGTTTGAAGGAGAAGGTGAGAATAGACTGCTGGTTGGGAGGGAGGAAAAGCAGCATCCTCTAGGGTGGGACGGAAAGTAGGCATCTGAGCGGAAGCATCTCTTGGGGAGACAGTGGGTAAAAGGTCTCTGGAGTTCTGATTATTGCCCCTGGCCTGGGGTTTTCCGGAGCAGTAGTGGTTAGTTCAGCCTAAAACCAATGTTTCAGTGTCATGGCTGTGTATGTTATTTATTTTTATCTTCCCCATGGGTGCATGGAGCTGGGAGGGCTTGCCTGATTTTGCTTTTTTTATGGTGAGGAAATGTGAATCAAATGAATGACCTGTCCAGGTATTAGGTGGGTAGGTCAGACGTAGAAGGCAGCAGGGGAAGTACCAGGTGAGACTGGAGTATCTTGTGCTGGAACAGCAAGGAAGAGCTCAAAGACTAATAGACATCTACCAGAAGGAGGCAGAAGCCCGATTCAAATTGGGGACAGTTTAAGTGTCCAGATTGATTGTAACATCTTGAATAAGTAAAATTCCACACATTTTTGATGACACTTAAAATAGAGAGTCACAGATGTAGAAAACAAACTTATGGTTACCAAGGGGGGGCGGGGGTGGGATGAATTGGGAGATTGGGATTGAAATATATACACTACTATTTATAAAATGGATAACTAATGAGAACCTACTGTATAGCTCAGAGGCAACTATACTCCAATAAAAACTAATTTATAAAAAAGAAAAATAATTTAAGAACACTCCCCCAAAAATAAAAAATAAAATAAGGAAGGGGGGTAGAAAACCCATCTGCCAACATTGGAAGTGATTAATACATTGATTTCTTACTTTGAAAATAGATTATTATTGGAATGAAGGATGCATTTACCTTGCTTTTTACATCCTTTTCAGAAAATGCCTGCCAATAATAAACAGAGAAGGAATGATGGAATATTTTATTGTAAATTGGAAGCTTGATAGGGAATAGGATATTCACATGGTGTCAAGTTATGGCCCCGACAAATCACTTGCTAAATGTCAGGGAAAGAACATGCTTTTTCAATGACAAGATCTGGTGGTCACTATCTTAACCAAGTGTCCCAGTGATGGGATAACCTGATATTTTGTGTCTTCTGGATCATTTAATATAAAGCATGTGGTCTCATGCATGAAGAATCCCTGCCTAAAATGTTTAACCTTATCCAAATTAATCTTAAAGGCTGAACTTCTGCTTTAATGAAAATACAGGGGATGGAAAAATAAGAGAAATCCACCATGAGGATACAGTAAGTCGATGCCGGCCTCTTGAAAGCCAATGTCATAAGAAAAAGGGAAGTACTATCTTGAGTAAGAGAGACTTTGAATAACAACTGCTTTAAATGTGTGAGCCTTGATTGGCTCCAGGTTTGGAAAAAATCTAGGATACAAGACAATTTAGGGGGACTTCTCTGGTGGCTCAGTGGTTCAGAATCTGCCTGCCAATGCAGGGGATACAGGTTTGATCCCTGGTCTGGGAAGATCCCACATACCATGGAGCAGCTAAGCCCCTGCACCACAGCTACTGAGCCCGTGCACCGCAATAAGAGAAGCCACCACAATGAGAAGCCCAAGCACTGCAATGAAAAGTAGCCCCCACTTGCCACAACTAGAGAAAGCCTGTGTGCAGCAAGGAAGACCCAACACAGCCAAATAACTAACTAACTAACTAAAAAAAAAAGATAGTTTGGGAACAGTTGAGGAAATCTGAATAGGGACGGGATATTTAGATGATCCTGTGGAATTATTGTTAACTCTCTGAAGTATGATAAATGGAATCATGGTTATGCAGGAGAAAATTCTTTGACGTATTTAGGGAGGAAGTACGATGTCTGCAACTTTGAAATGGTTCATAAAAAATATATAGATAGATGAAGCAAATGTGGCAAGTGTTAACAATCATTAAATGTGGGTGTTAGGTATATGGTTGTTCAGTATTCATAATAAAAAGTTAAGGGAAAAAAAAGTTAAGGGAAAAATACAAGGACAATAATTCGTATGCCTTAATTGCTAATTCATATTTTTAATACGTCAGATTCAGCCAGTATTTCTTGAATTTTAGCAGCATGGCAGAGTGTTATACTTAAATAGCAGATGGGAAAAAATGAACCAGATACAGTTTCTATGCAGATACTCATACTCATACACAATTGACAGTGACCATTATAAAAATAAATATAATAGAAGGCAGCCTGAGCTAGATACCAGAGTGGAGATAAAAGCCAAGCATTGGAGGAATACAGGGGAGAGGAAGCTTTCTTCTCATTAAGGGGGTCTGAGAAAGCTTCACTCAAACTGGTCTAGAAGGATACCTCAGTTTTTCACTGTGTAGGACTTGGGGGAAAGTACTGAGGTGGGTGCTCTCCAGGTTTGTTCAAAGAATGGTGAATAGGATTACGTGGTAGGTGTGTTCAGTGCATGAAGGGTGGTGTTTAGAGGCAGGTAGTACTTGGAGAAGCAGCTTTGGATTGGTTGTGGAGGATCTCTAAATCTATGGTAAAGTGTTTGTATTTTTCTTTCTTGTAAGTGGGGAATCATTGAAGATTTTTGTGCAGAGGAATAGACTGATAGGTCTGTGCCTTTGGACCAGCATTGACCATTGGGAAACATTAACCTCCCAATCAACGCCCTGCAGATCCTCCTCATTAAGGGGCTCCAGTCTGCTCTTGAGTTGCCCTGAATGTCCCTCGTGTTGAATGTATTGAGAAGGGGCCCATATTCAGCAGGTCTGCAGGCAGTTTTTCTATCTGAGGGATTTGGGGAGATGCAGACCTCATAGCCCTTTTCCTTTCCCAGCTCTGCTATCTCAGGATGCTGATGAGACGGGGGGAGAAAGTTTTGAGGATAAAGTGACCTCTGGATCCCTGACAACAGAATCTCAGGTAGGTTGGAGTTTCTTGTCACTTTCTTGAAATTGTTTCTCAGATTTTAAGAGCCCTGGACTTCAGTTTTCTTTGACTCGACTTCCTGGATTGGATTTTCTTAGCCTGTTAGAAACCAGGCTGCATGGATTGATTTCACAGGCTATTTCCCCACCAGTAGTAGCCTTCCTCAGAAACTCTCTTGTTTCTAGCAAACCTCTAGCCATTTATACAACAAATTTAAAAAGCACATTGGGTGTGTGTGTGTGAGAGACAGACAGACAGACAGACAGAGATAGAGACAGAGAGAGAGAGAACAAAAGTACATAATGTAATTCTTGCCCTTAAGCCTCTCAAGATGTCATCCAGGGGAAAGACAAATATGGTAAAATATTTAAAACAACATTTTAAAATGAGCAGAGTGGGGTTCTGATATTCTTGGAGTTGTATATACTTCCTAATGACCTTTAAGAAAGGATTTTCGGTCACATCCTAGAGCAGAATTGTAGATGATAGAGAAATGAGTAGAGAAGCTACTGACAGGTCATAAAGAACACAAACTAAATAGGCTGAGAAGAAAAGGAAGGAAAACTTCCAAGAGCAGTTTAATAGTATCTGTGCATCATACATGAGCTCATCAGAAAACCGATGGCACTGGCAGGCAAAGCTCTGCATAGCCGAACTCCAGAAGCATAGAGAAACTCAAGAGAATTAGAGAGTCATCAGAGAAAACCAATATAGAGGTATTGTTAGAGAACAGAAGAGTTTAAAGTGGAGTGGTCTTAACTTCCAAAATCACATGGTACAGGGTTTAGTCCCAAGTCTTTAACCTTCTTCAAATCACCAGTTAAATATAAATGGTTGCGTCAGTCTAGTAGGCCTGAAGTGCATTCCAGAATTATTTACAAAACAAAAAAATCATTCAAATAGTCTTAATTCCGTATGTAAGGAATTTGTTATTATCTCAGCCTTCTGGCTTCTGGGTTCTCTTCGTATTTGGTAATAGTTTAAAAAAATAACCCCAGTGGTTATTTACTTTCTGTAGATCATTCATAACAGGCTCTTGTAGCTCACAATAGTGTCTGCTTTGGTCAAGGGATCTTCCTTACTAAGCAGAATTCATGCGTGCTCTAAAAATGTGCTATTCTCACATACTCTTCTTACTAACAGAAATACCCAGCTAAGGGTCTTATCCATGCTGAAATATTCTCATTTTAACCAATTCTTTTGGCACAGTCAGGGTCCCTGTCTTCTCTTGTGGCCTTAGCCCCTTTTGAACCTTCCCCTTTCTCAAATATGCCTAATTTTTATTGTCCTTAATCTGAATTACTATATACTGTGTTGTGACCTTCTTTAATATAGTTCATGAGTATTTTGCCTTCAGCCAAATTGTGAGTTGTAAAAGACAATTTATACACTCCCTTCATTGTTTTGTAACCTCCAGCAGAGAATCAGCCAAACAGTTTCAGGAGGGTGTCCATAGGAACTGGCAAAGGCTTGATGAGAAAGATCTCTTTCTAGCCTTTCCTGCATCATAGATGGGCTCCCGCATGTGGCAGTCTACCTTGGAAGTTTAAGTCCTTACAAACAGGCTGACATAGACTACACCTGTCTAGCCTGAGGGGAATCTCTGCTGAGTGGTGTTTCTCTACCCCTGTGATGGATTGGCTTTAAAAAAAAAAAAAAAAAAAAAAAAAGATGGTATCCAGGAAAACTTGGGGCTAGAATCTCTCAGCATCTAGATGAGGTTAGAACAACCTCCTAACTCTGGCTGAAGAGGAACATATTTGCTGTTCTAGGAACTGTTAACCTTCAAGGACATATCTGTGGACTTCACCCAGGAGGAGTGGGGGCAGCTGGCCCCTGCTCACCGGAATCTGTACCGGGAGGTGATGCTGGAGAACTATGGGAACCTGGTCTCAGTGGGTAAGGATGAGTTCCCCTTGTAACTAGAACCTGCCTATTGGAATAAAAATCTTCATTTCTAAGTTAAGTGCTGTGCTTGGGCTTTGGGTTCTGTGTTACAGATTTCTAGCCCCTTATGAACATCAGGTCAGGATGGCTATGGTCTTTTTCTGCCCTGATCTTTCTACTCTACTCTTCAGAAGGCCTGAATAACAAAGAACTATCTGTAAATTCTTGGGGTGCTTCTTCGACCTTAGTTTTTTCTTCTTCATGAGCAGGATATCAGCTTTCCAAACCTGGTGTGATTTCCCAGTTGGAGAAAGGAGAAGAACCATGGCTGATGGAGAAAGAGGTTTCAGGAGGTCCAAGTCCAGGTAAGAGTAAGGCAGATGGAGCTTTTGTCACGTTGGCCAGAGAGTTCTGCTTAAAGGCTTCTCCAGGCCATGGGGAAGGCTGCAGCCACCTGGGTGAGACCCACAAGAAACCTGATTACCACTCTGTCCCCAGTTTCCTGCACTCCTCTCCTCTCATCAGTTTCTTTGGAGTCAGAGGAAAAGAGATGCCTTTTTCATCAGGGTTAGCTGCCTTCACCATTTCTCATGACCTGACTTTTGTGGTTTTCTTGCTTTCTCCAACATTCTAAACCTTGCCCTGATCATAGCTTCTTTTTCTTGTACGTTCAGATATCTATGGATCTCTCCTCATAAAGACAGCACCCTTCACCAGATATCTGTGGGTCTCTCCTCATAAAGACAGCACCCTTCACCAGATTCTTAGGTCATTTTATCTTGACTTTCACTTTCTCTGATGATTTCATTAAAAATTTTTCCTAAATCTTATTCTATGACCATATCTTCAATTCTGATTCTCTTTTTAACTTTATAATTTAACTTTTATTTCAGATAATTTATGACTTTTTGAGAAATCACCACAGATTTCCTTCTTACCAAATCCAATGGCTTTTAATAGTCTTCTTCAAATTCTAAGAACAGTAATAATGACACTATTTTCCAAGCTGGCTTCTATGAGTCCTGTACTTACTTTAACCCCATCTTACAAATGAGGAAAAGAAGGCTCTTAGGTTAAGAAATCTGTACACAATCGTTTAACTACTGTTTGGTGGAATCAGTATTTGAATTCTAATCATTCTGACTCCACAATTTGAGTTCTTATGGTAGCGTCCTGCAGGGCAGCATTAGGTCATATAGACCTCACCACCTTCTTGATATCTTTTCTTCCACCAGCTAGTTTAATAATTTTTGTCTCCTCTCTCTCTCTTACTGCTTTTTCAGTGCTTCTCATCAATCTCCTTTTTAATGTGGATATATGCGAACTTCCCTGGTGGTCCACTGGTTGAGACTTTGCCTTCCAATGCAAGGGATGTGGGTTTGATCTCTGGTTGGAGAGCTAGGACCCCACATGCCTTGTGGCAAAAAAACCAAAATGTAAAATAGAAGCAATATTGTAACAAATTCAATAAAGACTTAAAAAATGGTCCACATCAAAAAAAATTCTTAAAAAAATGCAGACATATCATTTATGCCCTTGTTAGGCTAGGTTAAACTACTATAGTAAATAGACTCTAAAGTCTGGCTCACACAGAATAGGACTTTCTTGCTCATATATTGATCTGGGGGAATTGTTTAGTTCAGTGGGGCAGTACTTTTCTTTCTTTTTTTTCCCTTTTAAAAAGAGTTTTATTGAGGTATAATTTATAATTGCAGTGGACAGTTCTCTTCCACCTGGCAATTCAGG
This sequence comes from Hippopotamus amphibius kiboko, assembly GCF_030028045.1. Classification (NCBI taxonomy): domain Eukaryota; kingdom Metazoa; phylum Chordata; class Mammalia; order Artiodactyla; family Hippopotamidae; genus Hippopotamus; species Hippopotamus amphibius. Next base: position 32,408,710 of record NC_080186.1, read on the forward strand.
GACAGAGATTCCTTCCACATGGTGGTTCCATCATCCTTGAGGGCCTCCTCATCATCTAAGTTTGGCCAGCAGTGGAGGAAGAGCACAGAGGAGTTCATCTGGAAGGCTTTTACAGGCCAGACTGGAATGGCGTACATCACTTTTCATTCTCATTCACTTGATGGGGGAGACTTTGTCACTTCACTCAATCAAATTCAAGGAAGATTGGGAAATATAGTTGTGTGTCCAAAAATAGGGAGAAGAAATTTCAGTGAGCAGCTAGCAGTCTTTGCCACAATCCCTGAGGAGCCTCTCTTCTACACTGCTGTTCTGTTTCTGCACAGACTTCCACAAATGCATTGCGATGGTCTCAACTATCCCTTTGACTTCTGTATTCTCCATATTTTCATCTTTGTCATATACGTTCATATGAACTCTGTTCCCACATATCCCTGGTGTTTGGAACATCTCTATATAGACACACTGTTGTTACTTCAAGCCCAGTACATCCAAAAACAGAAGTCGTCTTCTCCCCAAAGTTATCATCCTGACTCCTCCTGTTCTTTCAGCCTCTGAGACTAGAAATCATGGTATCAGCAAGAATGGTTCATGCTTTCTACTGTTTTTCCCTCGTTTTCCATGGTTTCATCTTCAATATTACCTGCTAGGTCCACTTCTACTCTTCATCTCTGTTGATACGTTGCTAAGCCAGGATCCCATCATCGCATGCCAATTACTATAATTTCTAGTTGCATTTGTTGATGTCTTCCTTTTTTCTGAATCATTTTAAATGTTACTGCCAGATTTGACCACTTAAAATACCACATTTATCTTGTTTTTACCCTAAAAAGAAAAGTTAAATGATTCCTTATTCCCTGTAGTAAGTAATCCGAACATCTCTACTTGCTTTTTGAGTCTACTTCAAAATTTATACAGCTGTTACCAAGCATGTGCTATTACTAAAATTAGGTTAGACGTTCTGGGAAATAAGATTTTGCTGTGAACAGGAAATATTGGTGCTTCAGGATCACGGGTCCAAAATGGTTAGATAGAAATAGAGGGTAAAAATACAAGAAACTCCCTCATCCAAAAATGCTGTGTCATGTATATTATGGATAGAATATATATCCTCTATCTTTTAAGATTTTACAGTGTAGTTAATATTTTTTCACAAATTAAGAAAGAAGCCATTTTTCACCTCTTATGTAAAAATTATGAAGATTGATAAAAATCCAGTGTGGCACCCATACCCATAACCCAATAATTTCTTTTTAGTAAATCCTATGAAACACTGACAGGAGTGTACACAAATTTGTTTATAATGACAAAGTGAAAAATTGGAGACAACCTAAATACTTTTCAATAGATAAAAGTTAAACAAATATGTTTGTAAGTGGAATGCAATACAATTGTTAAAAAGAATAAGATAAATCTAAATGTACAGATGTAGAGTTGAGTTTTTAAAAAAAACAAAACAGATGCAGAACTATATGTATTCCATGATCCCCTTTTTTGGGTAGAAATGTATATTTATGACTATATATACACAAGTGCACACATTCACATGTATATATTATTGAGAAATGTCTGAACAGATGCATTGCAAGATCCTGAGAGACTACAGGAAATTGGGATGAGATTGAGAGAGGCTATCCTTTTTTAGTGAATGCATTTCTATATTATTTAATGTTTTATTTTGACATGCACAAAGTATGAGGTACTTAAATTTTTTTAAGTAAATAAAATTTTGTCATAGAAATATGAGCTTGAGATGATATCATGTTAGAAGTCTTAGTTCTTGATATTTGCCCTTACAATGATGCTTTCTTCTTAGTTCATTTCCTCTTGCAATTCTCATTGATGAACTCCTCCTGATTTTTAAAGTCACCTCACATACTTTATTTTTTATTTTTTTTATTTTTTAAAATTTTATTTATTTATTTATTAATTTTTTGGGGGTAAACCAAGTTCAATCATCTGTTTTTACCTCACATACTTTTAACAGCTTCTTTGCTTTGACCACTTTGTTACTTTCATATCAGCTCTCTAGGTAGCAGGATCCCATTTGAAGACAGTCCAACCCTCCTGTACCTAGTATATATATATATTTTTTTCCCCTTCTGTTCTCACTGTGGCCATTTATTTTTTAAAGTACAATGAATATGGGTTATTTATATTTTGGGATTTCTTTCAGACTTGGAGGATGAAACAGAAACCAAAGAGTCAATCTTAAAGAATGACATTTCATGGGAAGAATTACACCATGGTCTGGTGATGGAGAAGTCCATGAGAGGAAACACCTTGATTTCCACGTTGGGAAGGGTCTCCAAATGTCACAAGTTAGAAAACCACCAGGACAACCAAAGAGTGGGTAAGGAGCAAATCCCCTTGATCCACAAGAAAACACTCACACAGGAGAGAGGCCAAGAATCTAACAGATTTGTGAAAACTATTAATGTGAGCTCAAAAGTTATTCCAGGACCAATAGATCCTCCAAGAAAAAGACACCATAAATATGACATATCTGGAAAGAAAAGTAGATACAATTTAGATTTGATTCATCACTCAAGGAATTATACAAGAATGAAAACCTTTGAATGTAATATTTGTGAAAAAATCTTCAAACAGCTCATTCATCTTACAGAACACATGAGAATTCATACTGGAGAGAAACCTTTCAGATGTAAAGAATGTGGAAAAGCCTTTAGCCAAAGTTCATCCCTTATTCCACATCAGAGAATCCATACTGGTGAGAAACCCTATGAGTGTAAGGAATGCGGGAAAACCTTCAGACATCCATCGTCTCTTACTCAACATGTTAGAATTCATACTGGGGAGAAGCCCTATGAATGTGGTGTTTGTGAGAAAGCATTCAGCCAGAGCATTGGGCTGATCCAGCATCTGAGAACTCATGTCAGAGAGAAACCTTTTACATGCAAAGACTGTGGAAAAGCATTTTTCCAGGTTAGACACCTCAGGCAACATGAGATTATTCATTCTGGTGTGAAACCCTATATTTGTAATGTATGCAGTAAAACCTTCAGCCACAGCACATACCTAACTCAACACCAGAGAACTCATACTGGGGAAAGACCATATAAATGTAAGGAATGTGGGAAAGCCTTTAGCCAGAGAATACATCTTTCTATCCATCAGAGAGTCCATACTGGAGTGAAACCTTATGAATGCGGTCATTGTGGGAAAGCCTTTAGGCATGATTCATCCTTTGCTAAACATCAAAGGATTCATACTGGAGAAAAACCGTATGATTGTAATGAATGTGGAAAAGCCTTCAGCTGTAGTTCATCACTTATTCGACATTGCAAAACACATTTAAGAAACACCTTTAACAATGATACGTGAAATATGTTCAACATCAAAGAATACCCAAATTGGATCAAAAACCTCTAAATCCGTGGTTTTCTGACTTCTGGATTTCAAGAACCAATAATTTTTTTAATGGTTTGACCCAATGTTACAACTATTAATTTTGCCACATTACAACAAATACTACCTATTATCAGCATTGTTTCAGAAAAGAAAGGGCATTTTAATATTTAAAAATATAGGAAGGATATATTCATAGAGAACAACTCTTTACATTGAATTAAATCAGCTTTATGGAAATCTCCTAAATTTGTCTTTATTTTTCTCATTTCACTGTGGGCCAGTGAAACCATCACAACAGGCCAGTGATCTGTGATTGACTTTGAGAGTCACTGTTTTAAATATCCCTTTAATGAATCAGAATACCATATAACCTTTTGCTATAGCCCTTTATATGGCTAGAAGAGGTATAGAAAGATACCAGTTGTCTCATTTCTAGAAGAAATAATGTCAAAGGGAATTTTCCAGACTTGATAGATAACCCACTATACATATTTATATTTTATGGTTTTCTATAGAGAGGAATTGGCAAACTTTTTCTGTAAAGGGCCAGATAGTAAATATGTTAGGTGTTGCAGGCTATATGGCCTCTGTCAGAACTACTCAACTCTACCATTTTAGCGCAGAAGCATTCAGAGACAATATATAAATCAGGGTATCTCAACCTTGGGACTGCTGATATTTTGGAGCCAGATTCTTTGTCATGGGCAGCCATCCTGTGCGTTGTAGGGTGTTTAGCAGCATCTCCAGCCACTAGATGCTGGTAGTCCCCTCACCTGTTGTGACAACCAAAAATTTCCCCAGACATTGCTAGATGTCCCCTGGAGGGCAAGATAATTCCTAGTGGAGAACCACTGACGAATGAGTGTGGCTGTGTTCCAATAAACTTTATTTAAAAGGCAAGTGTTGAGTTGCATTTAGCCTGAGGGTTGTAGTTTGCCACACCTGCTGTAGAGTATGTAAAATGATTAATACTGACAATAGACTATCATTTAATGTCAAATTTGTATGTTTGTTTATATCTATGTCAAAAGTCTTATTTCCTTACCAATTCCTTTGATATTTTGTTGAAAAAGGTGTTGTTTTTAGTCACAATTGTAATGCTGTTGTGGAAGTCTAGGAATTATTTATGGAGAAATTTATGCAGACTTTAGTTCATAATGATGCTTTTTTTGTTCATCCGCAAGTGCTTTGAGATGTATCTCTAAAAGATAACCACCACTCTTTTAAGACTTAACTGCAATGCCATTATTTTACCTAACAAGATTAGGTCATGATTCCTTAATACATATTGATGTTTTTTTGAAGATAGATGTGTTAAGATTGGTGGCTGTCATTTTAATTGTTTTTGACTTTCCATTTGCCAAATGTACAGTATTAGATTCACAAATGTGCTTTCTGCTGAGTGGGAGGGTTTTGTGATAGCCCCCAGAAAAACACATTTAGGGGCCTGCCAAAGAGGACCAGGGAGAAGGTGACTGCAGGTACCAAACTGAGGCAGGAAAGTATGAGAGAAGTGGAGGAGTTGATTCATACTACATCACTGTATTTATAAATACTGGATCCTTCCAAATGTAATTGAAGATTGGTCAAGTTCAACTTCTTAATCTTAAAGAGCAGAACAAACAATTCAACTGCCTGAGCGTTGTGTGAACTGTCAAAAGTAAAGCTGTTAATCCAGAATATATACCATTATCTCTAGATATTTTCTATTAGTATATTTACTTTAAACAAACTGGCTTCTAACTCAAGTCCTTTATGACTTTGATGGTCAGAAGAACAGAGTGAGGATGCTCATTGTACTTTATATATGTTCATCCATGTTTCTCTGGTCTTAGATTTCCCAAGAATTTGTGTTCCTCTGATTGCTTTTTTTAGTGAAAGTCATGACCATCACTTTTCTCTGCCTCAGTGAGTCCCTGCCTCAGTGATCTCATATGATGTCTTATGGTTTAAAATACTATCTCTGTTTAATTGGCAAATTCATATCTCCAGCCCAGATCTTTCTTCTGAACTCCAGCCTGTTCCTGCCATCGAGCCTTTGCACTAGCTCTTTCTTCAGACATCCTGCCCTTCCTTTCTCATCTTTGCTCAAATGTTGCCTTTTCACTGAAGCCTGTTGTGACCATGCTACTTAATATGGCAACCTGTCCCTTACCCCCTAACTTCAATATTCCCAACCCTCCTTAATTTGTTCTATTCTTTCTTTGTCTATATCACATATGACCTAACATACTAGATACTTTACATATTTATTATGCTTATTATTTACTATTGTCCCCCTTTACTAGTATGTAAGCTCCATGAGAGCAGGGATCTCTTTTGTTTACTGGTGTATCACAAGTGCCTAGAACAGTGCCTGGCACACAGTAGGGACTCAATAAATATTTGTTGAATTGTTTTGATTTGAACTGAATTGAATTATGTATCTGTGATGACAATAGAGAAGGTCAATTCCTGTACTGTCTCACCTAGGTTTCATAGGTGAGGAAATCTTTTTGTTTCCTTTTTTTCCTTGCAAATGGATCAGAATTTATGTCTCTAAGAATTTATAAGCCTTCATATCTTAAGATGGAAGGGTATTTTTAAATTAATTTGTTTAAAATGCAGTTAAGTAGGGCTGATTAACTACATGACTTTATCTTTGTTTTGTAAATGTGAGTTTACATCACCACCTTCCCTCATTCAGCAGGAGACTAGAGTTTATTCTCTGGAGTTGCTCTGGAATCAGGGACACCAGACACAGGAGACACAGGGGTAAGAAATAGGGCTGAAGTGGAGACTAAGCAGTGGCTCTGGCAGCCCCTCTCCCAGGGGAAGCCAAGTTCCGCCCCTTCAGCAGTCTCCAGTTTAACTCATCCCTCCATATAGAATTTATTTGTATGACTTTTGTTAATTTTGTTAATCTTCTCATCACTGAAAAGGTTATTTCCTATGTTTTGAGTTTGTGTTTTTGCATATGATGCAATTGAGGATCTAAACGTTTCTGCTTTTCAAATTTCTAGTCAGTTATCCAAATACCCCTCATTGTCGTCCCCTTTCAACTGATTGTGCCATACACACTTTGTACATCTGCAGAGATGACTTTATTTAAACTGCATCATCCCTCTGAAATGGGTACTATTATTTCCCCCCATTTCATAAATGAAGACGCTGAAGATCTAAGGGGATAAATGATATGCCCAAGGTTGCCCAGCTAAGCAGTTGAACTGCTGGATGGGTTAAACTGCTGGGATGGGAGCTGGACTGTGTGTGACATTCATGTATCTTTAATTTTTCTGATAAGACATGCTTTTATGAAAATATATATAATTGATTTCAAAACACAGGTGTTTCCTCTCTCTACCTTTATTTTTTTAAGTTTCTTTTCAAAATATGTATGTTGAAGCCCTAACACTCAATGTGATGATATTTGGAGAAGGGGCTTTTGAGAGGTAATTAGGGTTACATGAGGTCACAAGAGTGGGAAATTCATGATGGAATTAGTGCCCTTATAAGAAGAGCCCAGAGAACAAACTCCCTTTCTCTCGCCCTCTGTTACCAACACCCAGTCTTAGTCCACTCTGGTTGCTGTAACAAAAATATCATAGACTGGGTGGCTTATAAATAGCACAAACTTATTTCTCACAGTTTTGGAGGCTGAAAGTGCAAGATCAGTATACCAGCATGGTCAGGTTCTGGTGAAAGCCCTCTTCTTAGTTACAGACTGCCAATATTCTCCCTATGTTCTCACATGGTGGAAGGAGCTAGAGAGCCCTATAGGTTCTTTTTTAAGGCCACTAATCTCATTCATAAGGGTTCCACCCTCCTGACCTAAGCACTTGCCAAATGCCCCAGCTTCTAACTACTGTCAATTGGGTATTTTGGATTTCAATATATGAATTCGGAGGGGATGCAAACATTCAGACCACTGCACATCCATACTTATGTTTCCAACCCCAAACTCTGTCAACACTTTGGATTCTTAATTCCAAGTGTGTAATTGACTCTTGGATGTGTATTAGGCATCTCAAATGTAACAAGCCCATTTCTGAACCTGCTCTATCTCCAGTATTTCCTGTCTCAGTAAATGGGAACATCCAGTCGCTCAATCAGAATCATCCTTGACTCCTGTTTCTCTAACAGTACATTCAATCCATTAGAAAATTCTGTCAGCTCTGTCTTCAAAATACATCTTTCTCATCACCTCTGCTGCTACCACCTAGTCCAGTTCACTGTTTTCTTTCACATGGATTATTACACACTTGCATCCCCCACAGTTTATTCTCCAGAGAGCATCTGCATGGCTTATATTCTTACTATGATTTGCCTCAAGCAATACAGCATTCTTGGGACTTTCCTGGTGGTGTAGTGGTTAAGAATCAGCCAGCCAATGAAGGGCATATTGAGCCCTGCTCCAGGAAGATCCCACATGCCGAGGAGCAACTAAGCCCGTGTGTCACAAGTACTGAGTCTGTGCTGTAGAGCCCTCGAGCCACAACCATTGAGACCATGTGCCACAACTACTGAAGCCCGTGTACCTAGATCCTGTGCTCCACAGCAAGAGAAGCCACCACAATGAGAAGCCCGCGCATCTCAACAAAGTGTAGCCCCTGCTCGCCGCAACTAGAGAAAGCCCAAGTGCAGCAACCAAGACCTGATAAATTTTAAAAATAAAATAAAATAAATTAATTAATTTAAAAAAATACAACATTCTTTGCTGGTTCATGCATATGCCTGGCCTGGCACACATGCTCCCACCTCAAGGCCTTTACTTCTGCTAAGATTTTTTTTTCCAGGTATCCATGTGGTTTTCTTCCTGACTTCTTCCAGGTCGCTGGTCAAATAGCATATCATCAGTGGGACATTCCTGAATTACCTTGTATAAAATAGCTCCCCACTCATAGCTATTCTTTTTAGGGTTGATTATACTTTATTACTCTTTTGCCCATCCTTACTAGTTTGAAGTTAGATACTCTACTTCTCTTCTTTTAGTGGTTACCCTGAATATTATAACATTAATTTTGTGGAAACTTTATTAAGTTATGATATTCATACATAAAAGTGTATATATAAAGATAAATATCCTTTAAAAATTATTATTTTAAATTAAAATTATTATTTTAAATTAAAATTATTATTTTAAATCATTTACTTATATTTTTGGCTGCATTGGGTCTTCATTGCTATGCGAGGGCTTCCTCTAGTTGCAGTGAGCGGGGGCTACTCTTTATTGTGCATGGGCTTCTCATTGTGGTGGCTTCTCTTGTGGAGCACAGGCTCTAGGCATGTGGGCTTCAGTAGTTGTGGCACTTGGGCTCAATAGTTGTGGTGCACAGGCTTAGTTGCTCCTCGGCATGTGGGATCTTCCCAGACCAGGGCCTAACTCGTGTGCCCTGCATTGGCAGGTGGATTCTTAACCTCTTGCCACCAGGGAAGCCCTAGAGATGAATATCTTGATGAGTCTTCAAGATGACTCACTCACATTGCTGGCAAGTTGATGCTGGTTATTCAGCTGGCTTTCCTTGGAGCAAGCAAAGATTGTGCAAGGCAGAAGTGGCAATGTCTTTTATGACTTAGATTCTGAAATCACACACTGTAACCTCCACCACATTTTATTCTTTCAAAGTTAGTCTGCCTCATACTTAAGGGGAGAGGAAGGAAAGAGTGGGCATATTTTTAAACTACCACAGCCACTTTTAAGATTTTTCTATTTGTCTTTAGTTTTTTGCAGTTTCATTGTGATGTGTCTAGATGTGGATTTCTTTTTATTTATCTTGTTAGAGAGTTATTTGGCTTCTTAAATCTGTGATCTCTTTGCTTTCATAGGTACTGAAAAATATTCAGCTATTATCTCTTCAAATACTGTCTCTGGCTTATCTCCTCTCCTCTTAAACTTGTGCTATATCTGCTCACTGTAACATCTATGACTCTTATTCTTTCTTCTATATATTTCATCTTTTTGTTTCTTAATGCTTCATTCTAGATAATCTCTTCTGACCTAACTTCCATTTCATTTATTCTCTATTAAGCTATGTCTAATCTACTGTTATATGCATTCAACAAGTTCTTAATTTTGTTACTGTATTTCTCTGTCATAGAATTTCTATTTAGTTTTTTTAATACATGTTCTCAAAAAAATCTTAATGATTTTAGGGCTTTTCTATGTATGGGAAGATGCAAGAGTCTGGGCTCATTGAAATTATTTCTTAGATGTGCACCTTAACCAGGGCCGGAATCCCGAGTGCAGAGTGTTTCCCGTTTGTCTGCATCCTGAATTCCCCTCTCAGTGAGGGCTGCAGTGGCTGATGGCTTGATGGTGGGCAATTCATTGTTCACTGGAATGGCAGGCAACGTTCCCTTTCTACATTATTATTACCTATTTAATTTTGCCAGAATTATGATCCAAGAAACAGGGATTGCGTTTTAATAACTGGTATCTCCCCAAAGCCTGTAACAATGTGTGGCAGATCTAGGCATTCATAAGACAGTTGAATAAATGAACGAATGAACGAATGAACGACAGAGAAAGGGCTTCCAGACCAGAAGAGCTGGGCGGACCTCCTAGTCTCTCCCGACCACTGTCAGGAAACGCGGGCGGCCCGCGTGGGCGGCCGCTGATCAGGCTCAGGCGGCCCTCGGGGCGCGCTCCGCCGAGTCCGGTTCCGGGTTTTCCCGAGCGCCTGCCTCCCAGGAGAGGGCGGGGCCCCCACGGCTAACTGTGGGCGGAGCGGGCGGCGGGGCGTGCAGACCGCCGGAAGACCGGCGGGCGCCGGGCTTGGTGGACGCGCGGCCGCATCTGGGGCCGCACTTGGGACCCTCCAGGGCCCGGGCGAGGGCGACCCGGGGCACGGGCCACAGCGACGGCGCGTCGGGAGGGTGGAGGCGCCGGGACTCCTGGGCTGCGGCCCAAGAGGCTGGGCGCCGGTGGGCCTGGCCTCTGCCAGCGGGCCGGCATCCCAGCAGCGGCCGGTGAGCTGTATCCTCGCCCGGGTCTGCGGGAAGCCAGTTCAGGGCGCCCCTCGCATCGCGGCCCCCGAAGCCCCTCTCCCGGGGGTGCGGCCGGGAAAGGACACCTTGGAGGGGCGGTGGGTTGATCTGGCGCCGCAGCACCCGCCCTAGGCCGCTTCTCGGGAATTTGGAAAAGATTCTCCGGTCCCGTCCGGAGGCCGATAGTCCTCTGGGCTTCCGAAGGAAGCCTGCGTGAACGTTGGGCGTTTTTAAAAGAATCGTTGGGTTGGCTGGGGATGTGGTCTGTCTATAAAAGGCTGGGAAAGAACAAAATCTGTTACCCACGGCCCTTCTCCCAAGAGATACCCTCTGGAGCTGAAAGCCTCAAGAACGGGCTCTCTCACGTCCCCAACTCTGGTCCTGCCAGCGTCCAAGGCCGGCCTGGTGAGTAGGAAGCTAAGCTGCCTGTGCCTGCCGTCTCTTAAGCCCGAGGGAGGCAGGTCTGGAGCCAGTGATACGGGGCATCTCGAAAGGAAGCTTCTCTGCTTTTAACCATTTGGTAAGATTCGAAAGTTTCCTCACTTTGGTAACAAGCCATTTTACTTTTACATATCCAGGGGCAGGATATCTTCCACATGCTGCTACCCATAGGATGCGGCTGCTTTCTCTGCATCAGTCACAACTGAAAACAAGAAGAAGCCAAACCCCCTGCCCGGCAAACTCCAGAAAGTTAGGCCGGCTCCCTTTCCAGTGAGCTGCGACTGGGACTGTTCTTGGGGCCCGGATATACCGTTTCTGAAAGCAGGATACATCTTAACCCAGAGATTAAAAGGACTTGCCAGTTGCTGGGCATCCACATGGGTGGTGATGTGTCTGTCACTACTGGCCCACGTGAATAGCAGCTATGTGATTATTCCATCAGCTGAGATACTTGAACTTTAAATTCAGATCTGCAATTGTTTTTAAAAAATAATTTTAAAAGATAATGCTATGATCACATTTAAGCAAAATATTTGTAATAATGTCTAGTAAGGTACAGTATTTCCAACATTGTTACAACCCTATGAAGTACATTTAGTATCTGCATTTTCTAGATGATGAGACAAGCTCAGAGATTTGAAGTGTCTTTGAGCTTTTCAGTGCAAGTGTCAGGATTCTAACCCAGGCTGTCTGGTTTCTAAGCTTGCCCTCTTAACTCCCAAGCCTGTATCCAGGCAGAAGAGGCATGCAGCTTATAAGGAGGGAAGTCAAGGCAGGGTCTGTGCATGTTTGTGTATCTTTGGTGTTTGTGTGTCATTGGCTGCTTGTGAAAGTGTGTATGGAACTGGAAATCAGAGCCACATCCAAAGCATCAGTTATACTTACTTCCACATTGATGCTAAATCTTTGTTTTTGGATCTTTTGCAGTTTTAAATATATTTCTGCAAGGTCTGGAGTTCTAGTTGTGTGGTTGGTTTTCTGGATCCCTCCTCTCTTGACTTTTGCTCCTCTAGAAGAACATGAAGAGGCATGGACCCAGACCTACTCAACCAGCTGCCTCCCAAGCAGGCAGTGCTTAATTTAAGAGAGGAGTCACTTTTTCAGAGCTGTTAAAGCCACATCAGCCTCTAGGAGCCCCCAGGTTCTGGTGCTGCAGGGACACACCGGCATCCACAGGGCAGCAGATTGAGATCAGAGGTGGACCGTACAACCTCGAGGCGTCTCAACAGAGGCTCTGGCAGTTTCCTCACCAGGAGTGGACAAGGCCAGTCGGGTGGCATCATCATGCTGCAGCAGCTCCTGATCACCCTGCCCACCGAGGCCAGCACCTGGGTGAAATTGCACCATCCAGAGAAAGCCAAGGAGGGGGCACCCCTGTGGGAGCACGTGACCAAGATGTTTGAAGGAGAAGGTGAGAGGCTGTTGGGGGTGGGAGGGGCCTGGAGGAGGATGAAGCGTTCTCAATTTGCTTGGGAAAAGAGAGGTACACACGTCACTGAGGTGGTCTCTAGGGGAGAAAATTGGGAGAAAGTAGGTCCTTGGGGCTTGTGCTTGTGGCTTTGGGGAAGTGGATAGCTGTGGGAGAAAACACCAGGCTCTCAGCACTGGATCCCTGCGACATATGCTCCATGCTGCCGCCATGTCCCGTCCTCAGATAAACACAGGACAGGAGGACAGAGTTCAGGGTGTTCCCCACCCGCAGCTCCCAGGTGTGTAAGTGTGATTCACAGACATCAGGGTCAAAGGTTTCCCCCTTAAGCCCTCCAGTGGTTTTCCTTTACAGGTTTCAGTTATTTTAGCCCCAAACCAATATGTTTTCTTTCTTTTCATCTCCTGCTAGGAGAAAGGAATGACACGCTTGGTTACTCTCATTTTACCCTGAAATCTGTGAGTTCAGTGGGAAACACATGCAAGATTACACAGTATTTGCTGGTCAGGTCAGGATAGATGGATGGACAGAGGAATTCGTATGTCTCATGTGGTCTCTTATTTCATAGCTATAACACTTCAAATCCAGCCCATATTTGTTGTCTTCTAGCTCTGTCAGGCAGGGACTTTGCTAAGCATCTTGATGGATGGAAAAATGAATAGTGATCTCTAATGCTAATTATTAATTGATGAAGATAGACACCCAAATCAAAAGACTAGAAAGTGGCCTAAGTACATTCTATGGTAAAATTCTTTTGGAAGACAAGAGACAGGAAACGTTCTATTAATTGTACTTATCAGAGAAATTTTCACAAGGCAGTGGGCCTTAAAGGATGTCTAAGTGTTTTATGGAAGAATTAGGGGAAAGATACAAAAGTGGGTACCCTGAAGAGTGGTTCAGAGAATGGGGACTATTCTACTCTGAAGGTTAAGAATGTGGTGAGTGTATGTGTCCCACAGATAAAGGATGGTGGTTAGAGGAAACTAATGCTGGGAAGATATGCTTCAGGCCTATTGTACAGTGCCTGGAAGTCCATGGGAAGTGTTTGTATTTTTCTTTCTTGTCAGGAATCTTTGAACAAAGGAGTGGCCTGGTAGGTCTGTGCTTTTGGACCAGCACTGGCCATTGGGAAACATTAATGCCCAAAGCAACACACCACAGATCCTCCTCATTAAGGAGGCACCAGTCTATGCTTGAGTCACTCTGAATGTCCCTCTTTGTGAATGTTTTGAGAGAGGGGCCATATTCAGCAGGTCTGCAGGCAGTTTTTCTATTTGGGGGTTTCAGGAGATGCAAACTTTCTGGCTCTTTTCCTTCCTCAGCTCTGCTATCTCAGGATGCCAATGAGACCCAGGGAGAAAGTTTAAAAGATGAAGTGACCCCCGGGGCCCCGACAACAGACTCCCAGGTGGGTTGGAGTTTCCTGTCACTTTCTTGATGTGCTTTTTGGTTTTTAAGATTATAACTTGCCCTTTCCTGGGGAGTTGGGGTGTATTTAGGCTAACGAATGTAACCGAGGGAACTCAGTGCAAGTTGGTCTCGTATGGAAACCTGTGCCGCAGTGGCGGCAGTTTCCCTACTCATAGAAAACATTTGTTTCTAACCAACATCTAGATCTAACATTGTGCGAATTTTTGTAGAGAAAGCAAAATGAGTGATATAATTCTAGCCCCTAAAAACCAACAGATACCACTCGGGATCTAAGATAAACCTCAATTTTTATGAGTATTTTATACTCAAAAAATAAACTTTATGAGAAGAAAGTTCTGACATTCTTAGTGAGGTACATCTATCACTTCATGAGGTGGTGTCAGGAGCAGAGGCCAAACTGCAGCCAAAGACGTGAGCAGACAAGAAATGGTCAGGCCACAGAGCACATACGTTAGACAGCCTGGGCAGTTATAACAGGGTGTGGAAATGGTGTCCCTACCACCTGGTAGAAGGAGAGGTGAAACAGAAGGAAAACTGTAGAATAAACAAGAAAGGAGGACTGTTAAAGAGGAGATATTATTCAAGGACAGGAGGGTTTTAAGTGAGAACTTGGGTCTTGAAATTAGATGGCACTGGATTTGAACTTAACTCTTGTATTTAGTTGCTCGGTGATTTTTTTAGCTATTTACAATCCCAGTTTCCTCTGCTAATTCAGTTGCTAACACCTTTTAGGATCGAAATGCATTCCAGGGTTATTTCCCGTAGTATGGAAGAAGTAATAATATTCTAATTATTTGAAGAGTTGTTTTATCTCTACATTCCACTTATCTGGAATTCTTACCTCCTGGCGTTTACCAAAAACTGGTGAAATTCTTAGCATAGGGAAAAGATTAAATTTCCTAAAATTGAGTTATAATTTACATATAGGAAAATACACTTAAGAAAGTATATAGTTCTATTTTGACATAATGTATACACCACGTAACCAAATCAAGATATAGAGCATTTACACTATCTCAGAATGTTCCGTTGTGCCCCTTTCCAACCAAAACTCTTGTTTTGCCCCCAGTGGAGAGTACATGGGGTCTCTGCATTATTTCTTACAACTGGATGTAAATGTACAATTAAAATTATATTATACAATAAATCTATAATCTCAAAATAAAAAGTTAACTTTAAAAAGTACCTAAGCAGCGGTTAGGTTTAGTGCTCTACAAATGTCAGCTAGGTTAAGTTGGCTGATAGATTGTTTAAATCTATATCCTTGATGAATTTTTGTCTGCTTGTTCCATCATTTACTGAGAAGAGTGTTAAAATCTCTAATTATTATGGTTTTGTCTATATCTCCCTTTACTGCTGTCAACTCTGCTTTATTTATTTTGAATTCTGTTATCAGGTGCATAAACATGTAGGATTGTTGTCTTCTTGATGGACTGACCATTTATCATTATGAAATGTCTCTTCTTTATGCCTCATAATATTCTTTTTCCTAAGCCCACTTTGTCTGATTTAACATAGCTCCTCCAGTGTTTTTAGTTATTGTTGGTATGGTATAGCTTTTTTTCATTCTTTTACTTTTAACTTATTTGTGCCTTTATATTTAAAGTGTGACCTTCCTAAATATAGCTGGGTCATGCTTGCTTAGTCCATTTACAGTTACATAAGCATTGATATGGTGGGATTTAAGTGTATATTCTTGTTCTTTGTTTGCTGTTTGTCAGATCTTTCGTTTGTTTCTTTGTTCCTTCCTGCCTTCTTTTGGATTGTCCAGTTGTTTAGTAGTCTATTTATGTTCTCTAATGACTTTTTTAGCTGTACTTCTTTCATTTGTTTTTAGTGGTTGTTCTAGGCATTACAATATGCATTTTTAACATGTCACAGTTGAATTGCTATTATACTGTTTCACATGTAATATGAAAGCCTTATTTTCCCATTTACTCTTCCCATTCTTTGTGTATTGTCATCATGCTTTTCACTTTACATGTTATACACTCCATAATACATTGTTCTTATTTTTGCTTTTAACAGTAAATTGTCTTAAAAGAGATTAATAAAAGGAAAAAAACACACATATTTGCTCATATATTTACCAATTCAAGCACTTTTCATTCCTTCCTTTAGTTCCAGGTTGCTAACTGACATCATTTCCCTTCAGCCTAAAGAAAGTCATTTAGTGTTTCCTGTAGTGTGGATGTTCTGATAATGAATTCTCATAGCTTTGGTAATCTAAAAATGTCTTTGTATGGTCTTCCTATTTGAGGATCTTTTACTGGATATAGAATTCTAGGGTGACTTTTTTCTTTTAAGCACTTTAAAGATGTTCCATGATCTTTTGGCTTGTATTGTTTCCGATGAGAAGTCAGGTATTATTTTTATTCTTTCCCAGATGTAACTTGTCTTTTTGTTTGTTTCTTTGTTTTATACCAACTTTTCTTATTTTTTTGTTCCTCCTTTCCTACCTTCTTTTCACTACTTCTATGATCTTCACTTTTATCTTTGCTTTTCAACAGTTTTAATGATGTTCATGGACATGATATTCTTTGAATTTTTTTTTTTTTTGCTGGCTTTTGGATTTGTGGGTTGATTTTTCAATCAAATTTGGAAAAATTTTAGCCTTTACTGCTTCAAATATTTTTTTCTGCTCATTCTCTCTTCTCCTTCTGAGATCCTAATTACATATATATTAGACCACTTGATATTATCTCAGGGGTTTTTTTGTTTTTTGTTTTTTTTCCTTTTTCTCTCTTGGTGCTTCCGTTTGAATACTACCTATTGACCTGTATTAAGTTTCACTGATCTTGTCTTCATCAGGGTCCATCTGTTAAGCCCATCCAGTGGATTTTTCCGACGTATTTTTCAGTTGTAGAATTGTCTTTTAGTTCTTTTTTTAGCATTTCTATCTCTCTCCTCAATAACCCCCATGTTTTCACCCATCCTATCCATATTGTAAATTCTTCAACATATATTTTAAGAATTGCTTTAAACTTCTTATCTGCTAATTCCAATGACTTGGTTACCTAGGTGTTTGCTTCTTTTGTTTTTATTTTCTTGATTATAGGTCAGATTTTCCTCCTTCTTTGTATGTCTAATAATGTTTTATTGTAGTTCAGATATTGTGTATAAAAGAACAGTGGAGGATGATATATACATAGATAGGTCCATTTCTCCATGAGCCTGGAAGGACGCTGACGTTGAGAAGAAAACTACCATGGCTTCCAGTTCTTTGACGAAATCTCAGATGTGTGGCCTCCTGGCCACGCATCTGCTATTTCATACTGTTGGAGCACCTGAGGGGTGCAGCTTTCTACAAGTTTGCTGTGGCTGAACCAAGAAAGAAGAACATGCATATTTCTACAGGAATTGTGGTTCCATGAAAAATGTTAAGGAGATGAGGAAGGCTGGTATCTTTCGGAATGCAAAGTGATTTTGGAATGTAAAGAATTTCTTTAGGTTGAGACGCATGGAGTTCGTCACTGACAGGTATTCCTGAACTATAAAACATGAATATCTGGGCTAAGGAATAGTTTCTCTTGATAAATAAACAACAAATAAAGATAGATAGATAGATAAATAGCTAGCTAGCTATCTAGATATAGATGGATACATAGATAGGTAGATGGATGTAGTCTGTCTGTTTATCAGCTCCATTTATTTCCAAAAGACTCTAAGCCTTTTCCTCTGACTGGTGGTTAAGGTGAGGGACTGATTATTCATATTTTCCCTAGAGCTGTGGCTGAGCTCTGGCTGAGATACACTTTAATTTGATTGAGCTCACTTCTGATTAACCCAACTACCAGTGCCCCATGGCACCACTGCTGAGGGGCCGATCCTTTTCATCCGTTCAGTATTTGAGCTAGGGAGGGGTTAGACCATAGTTCCAGACAGTTTTGTTCATCTTGCATTAAACTCCAGCAGGGCCCCAGAATTTCAGCTCAGCAGGAGTGCATTGGTCTTTGTGACAGCAAGTGCTGAACGCCTCTCTCTTGCTTTCCCCAGCCCCTCTGATCTCATCTTCTTCTACCCTCCCCTTCACTAGCCCGCCTCCAGCAATGCTGGCTACTCTCCTGTTCCTCAGACAAGCCAAGGATGCTCTCACCTCAGGTCCTTTGTCCATATCTGGAATGCTCTCCCCTCAGATTTCCATGTGGCTCTTCCTCACTGAGTTCATGTCTCTGTTCAGATATCACCCTTTTAGGAAGGCCTTCCCCAGCTACCCTACAGGAAGGATCCTCCCCATCCTCACTGTGGCTCTCCCTGTTCCCCTTATCCTGCTTAATTTTTTTCTAAGACACATATGACCATCTGCCCTTCTGTATATTTAATTCTTTATGGTAGTCTCCAGAGAATCACCAAACAGATCCAGAGGAGGTTCCCAGTAAAACTAGTTTAGAATCTCTCAGAATTTAGAATACTGTTAGAACATCTTGGATCTTGATGGAGATGGTCTCAGACTGAAAACAAATACATTTGATATTCTAGGAACTGTTGACCTTCAAGGACGTATCTGTGGACTTCACTCAGGAGGAGTGGGGGCAGCTGGCCCCTGCTCACCGGAGTCTGTACCGGGAGGTGATGCTGGAGAACTATGGGAACCTGGTCTCAGTGGGTAAGGATGGGCTACACGTACATCCAGAAACCTGCCTATTACAGAATAGTCATTATTCCTAAATTATTAAATGCTGTAGATTCCTGGGAGCCTGGCCTTAGGTTCTGTGTTGGAGATAGATGTCTCATTCCTTTGAAAATCAAGTCAGAGCATATCTGAATCTCCTCCCTAGGGGGAATATTTTTAGTTTGTAGAACGAGAATAGGAAAACATGCTGTGGTGCCCCTTTCCATTTTCAGAGACCCTAAATACCAGAGGATTGGAACTACATTCCAGGGATGATTCTTAAACCTCAGCATAAATTTTCATACCCTTTTTTTCACTCCATAAGCAGGATGTCAGCTTTCCAAACCTAGTGTGATTTCCCAGTTGGAGAAAGGAGAAGAGCCATGGTTGACAGAGAAAGAAGGCCCAGGAGATCCCAGTTCAGGTGAGACCATGGCAGCTGGTGCCTTTTAATATGTAGGCCAGAGTGCCGAATGTCTTCCCAGGCTGTGGGAAGACTAAGAGGGTGGACAGGCATGCACTGAATCCTATGTCACCCCCCACTTTGTACCCCTTTCCTTCACCTGACCTTGCAAAAGTCTCTGGAGTTGGAGGGAAAAGAAGTCTTCTCTGCATTAAGGTTAAACTTGATTTTCCTTTTTTCTTCAGTATCCTAAAGTCTGCCAGTCGAAAGCACCTTTCCCCAAGCAGCCAGATGTACATGGTCTCTTCTCACAGAAAACAGATCTCTTTTCAGGACTCTCACTGCATTCTACAAATCTTTAATCTTTTCTCTTGCATTCTATTTCCACTTTTCACCAACTTTCAGTTTATAATCCTAGCTTCGATTCTCACTTTCCCTTTAACTCAAATATCTATTTATTGTAACAACTATATTATGGAAAGCTCTGCAAGAGAAATTACCACAGGATTCCTTCTCATCAAATCCAATGATCTTTAACAATCTCCTTAAACTTCGCTTTTATTGTGAAATATTTTAGACATTCAGAAAGGCATAGAGAACATTATAATAAATTTTCATGTAGCTTCCACCTAGATTAAGTTTCTCTAAGATATTTGATAGAAGCAGACTTGTTGGGTCACAGAGCAGGTGCACCTTCATTTTGCTAGGTTTTATGAAATTGTTCTTCAAAGTAGTTGCACCAACTGGTACTCCCATCAGTGGGTTTTGAAAAGTTCCAGAACTCAGCATCTTTGTCAACACTTGGCATTGTCAAACATTTACATTTTCATAAATTCACTGTTTTTATCTTGTTTTTTTCATTTTCCTGATTAGTAATAAGAGGAAGCATATTTTTCATGTTTACTGGCCATTCATCTAGGATTTCTTTTCTGTAAATTACCTGTTAATATCCTTTGCCAATTTTTCTATTATCTTTTTTCCTTATTGATTTATAGAAAAAAATATATATTATTTTATATCTTTAAGATTTTGCTTTTCATATTTAGGTTTAAATCTGAATTTATTTTATATGTAGTGTGAGGTGAGGCTCTAGTTTAACTTTTTACATGTGGATAATCAGTCCAAGTATCATTTATGGAATAGTTAATGCCACCCTGTCACCTGCCAGGTTTCCTTATATGCTTGAGTCTATTTCTGGGCTCTCTCTCTTCTGTTCCATTTTTCTATTTTCTATCCCTACTCTAATGCCAGACTGTCTTAATTACTATATTTCATAGTTAGACTTAGTATCTTTTTCTTCAAAATTGTCCTGGCTATTGTTAACCCCTTGCTTTTCCATATGAATCAAATAATGAGTACATCAATTACACACATATACACACACAAACACTCTGGTGGTATTTTGATTGGAATAGAATTGAATTTATAGATCAATTTGAAGGGGGATTAATATTATGATATTGAGTCCTACTGCCCAGGAACGTGGTATATTGTTCCACTTATTGATATTTCCTAATTTTTTAAAAATAAAGTTTCAGGATTTCCCCCATAAAAGTCTTATACACACTGCACATCTTTTGTCATATTCATCCTGAAGAGCTATTTTATTTTAATTTATTTTAATTTAATTTTATTTTATTTTATTTGCCATACTGCATGGCTTGTGGGATTTTAGTTCCCCAACCAGGGATCGACCCTGGGCCTGCGGCAGTGAGAGCATGGAGTCCTAACCACTGGACCACCAGGGAATTCCCTGCTATTTTAGATGGTGTAAATTTTTTCAATTATGTTTTCTCTTTTTTGCTAGTGTGTAATAACATAATTGGTTTTGATCTTCTAGCCAGCCACCTTGTTTCACTCTGTTATTAGTTCCAATAATTTGCACATTCTCCTGGGTTTTCTCTTTTTCAACTCATAATAATGAAAATAATGATAAAAGCTACCATGAATGTTCTTTCCCTGCCTCTGGATAAAATCTCAGAGAGGTCCCATAGGTGGTCCAGTCCCTTTAAATAATAAGAACAGTCTGATTTTAGTGAAATGTTTAGTTCAGTATAATAATAAAAACTCCCAACTTCAAAGTTAAATCTTCTCTTCTCCCCTAGCTTGGGCATGCTCCAGCTTGGATACTGAATCGGGAAGCGGTCATAGCTGGCCTATTCTCTAATCCCCTATCTTCTTCTTTTCCTGTTCCTCCTCCATGATCCAGGACCAGAATCAGGGGCCTTCAGAACACAGACATTATTTTTGCCTCTATTCATTTAGAATTTGGAATTTGGAAGTAGTAATGATCCTTCTGTGTTGACCAAAAATCGTGTAAGAAGTTATATTTTTCAGAAATATGGAACTGTCAGTTGAAATATTAATAATGGTGCAATAAATTATCAAGAAAATCAGTCAGAATTTTAAAGGGTAAAGGATATTGTCATAGAACATAGCAATAGTAGCAACATAGCAGTGTGGGTTTCTTACAAGCCTCCTTTGTATAAATAACACTTCCAGGAACAGATTAATAACTACAGGAAGCAGAACAATGTGTAAATATTAATACAAGTTTCAATAAAAGATAGCTTGATATTCTTGTGAATGTTCTTAGTTCAAACCTTATTTTTTTAACTAGCTGGAGTAGGAAGAGGGAAATCTTTTTACCTTTCTGAGAATGTTTTCCAAAAGTAGTTATCAATTAAAAAGACACTATTAAGACATAGACCTGAAATTTCATTATTTAGTATTAACAGAAAGAAGAGGACTAAAATGTTCAAATTTTTACTCTATATATAAAATCACACTTTTACCCTGTTCATTGTTTCTTAATTTCCCATTACCTCGCCAAGCTGCATAACTACATTAAATACACTCAAAATTTCATGTACTTTGTATTGTTGTCTAAATCTCCATTCCATACCCCATACAAAAATTGATTTTTTGAAGCATAATAAATGAGTTATTTGCGTTTTTTCATTTCTTTCAGACTTGAAGAGTAAAACAGAAACCAGTGCATCAACTACAAAGAACGACATTTTACAGGAACAATTATATCATGGCATAATGATGGAAAGGTTCTTGAGGGATGATGTCATTTATTCTACATTGAGAAAAGTCTCAAAATATGATGATGAATTAGAAGGGCACCAGGATAGTCATGGAAGAGATGTGAGACAAACCCTCTCGACCCATAAGAAGAGAGGCCAAGAAACTTACAAATTTGGCAAAAATATTGTGAATTCAAATGTTGTTATAGAACAGAGGCACCGTAAATGTGACACATCTAGAAGGAGAAACAAATACAAATCAGATTTGATTAATCATCCAACAAGTTACATAAGAACAAAAACCTACGAATGTAATATATGTGAAAAAGTCTTCAAACAACCCATTCACCTTACTGAACACATGAGAATTCATACTGGTGAGAAACCTTTCAGGTGTAAGGAATGTGGAAGGGCCTTTAGTCAAAGTGCATCCCTTACCACACACCAGAGAATCCATACTGGTGAGAAACCCTTTGAATGTGAAGAATGCGGCAAAGCCTTCAGACATCGCTCATCTCTCAATCAACATCACAGAACTCACACCGGGGAGAAACCCTACGTATGTGATAAATGTCAGAAAGCTTTCAGCCAGAACATTAGCTTGATCCAACATTTGAGAACTCATTCTGGAGAGAAACCTTTTACATGCAATGAATGTGGGAAAACCTTTAGACAGATTAGACACCTTAGTGAACATATAAGAATTCATACCGGGGAGAAGCCCTATGCATGCACTGCCTGTTGTAAAACCTTTAGTCATAGAGCATATCTAACGCATCACCAGAGAATCCATACTGGGGAGAGACCCTACAAATGTAAGGAATGTGGGAAAGCCTTTAGGCAGAGGATTCACCTTAGCAATCATAAAACTGTTCATACAGGAGTGAAAGCATATGAATGCAACCGCTGTGGAAAAGCCTACAGGCATGATTCATCCTTTAAGAAACATCAGAGACATCACACAGGAGAAAAACCTTATGAATGTAATGAATGTGGAAAAGCCTTCAGCTATAATTCATCACTTACTCGACACCATGAAATACACAGGAGAAATGCCTTCCAAAATAATGCCTAAAAACAGATTATTCAACATAAGAACAAAATCCAGGTCTAAATCAGTGATTCTGTGCTTTCAATTTCAGGACTCTAAATTGGAGGAATTGACGTAATGATGCCAACTTCTAATTTTGCCCATTGTGTAAATAAATACTACATTGAAAACTACTGTCTACTAATATCTCCATACAAAGTACTTAAGAATAAAAGATGGTTCTTCAAATTAAATTCAACAATATAGAAAATTCACCCATTATTTTTGATTTCATGGTAAATTATTAGGTCATGAACTTAATTATTAAATTAATAATTATGAAGTTATTAATTTATGAAAATAAATTGTTCTCATGGGCATTCACTGATTTACAGACCAGCATTTGGGAAGTACTGTTTAAAACCACCACCCTTATTTTTTTTAATTGAAATTTTATTTTTTTTAATGGGGAAAACTTTCACATGGTATAAACTTCAAAAGGTACAGTCGGTTGTGTCAGTGAGATGCCTTCTTCCTCCATCCCCCACCACAAAATTCCACCTAGAGGCAACCATTTTTTATAACTATTATTTTTCTACACCCTTCCAGAGATCTTTCTGTTTAAATCCAAGAGAATACAAATATACATTTTTTACTTTTTAAGCATAAATGACCACCCCCTATACAAACACATTATTTTTATTACTTCATCATGTATCATGGAGGTCATTCCATATCAGTAAACAAAGTGCCTACTCATTCCTTTTTACAGCTGCATAGTATTCCCTGGTTTGAATGTTCTTTATTAGCCACTTCACTACACAGGGACTTTTGGATTTCCAATCTTTTATTTATATGATGTTGCAATGAATAGTCTTATGCAATTTTGTTTCTCATACATATAAGTACACATATAGGGTAAATTCCTAGAATGGGAATTTCTGTGCTAAAGGGTAAGTGCATTTGTATGATGGATACTGCCAAACTGACTTTCATAGAGGTTGGACCAATTTATTTTCCCACCGGCAAGATATAGAACTGTGGGAACCATATCTGGTGCTGAAGCATCTCCTGAGCCAACAGCCCTATTATCCACTAAAGAAGTATCAGCTACTCTAAGTAACATAGCCTAGAAGTACCAGCTGAACTGCATCCCCGTAAAGAGCAGCACTTGCCATCCCTGGAGATAGAAGAATCTGCATCTTATCAAATAGCAACCAAACCCACCACAGTCTCAGAGAAGAAGACATCTCTCCATCAACTGCTCCAGTCCCTGACTTCTGAGTCTGGAACTGTCTGATGAATTAGAGTTCCTTTAAAGAGACTGATCCACCTGCCTTAGCAAGTATAATCTTGGCTGCAACCCCTTTGTTTGGAATGGAGGAAAACTGACAATTGAGTCAGGGTACTTAAGATGGCAGGATATACCACAGATGATCAACTGACCATATGTAGCATTTTACATGATGGCTGTGTTAGCGAGTTACTGTTCACATATGGAAGGAGACAGAAATGTAGGCCATGACTTTCTAATTAATGAACATTAATTAATGAAGAGAGCATTAATTAATTAGTTGACATTGCTTATTATGCTGTGAAAGCTGAATGCCAAGGTCAGGACCACAGTGATTCTGTACATGTTCACTTTTCATTCTGGTAAAATTTTATTAAAGTTGTAGTGATTCTGTGAAATGTTGATGGACTTCCCCTCATCTCCATCCCCACAACCACTACTCAGTTATAAACCAAAGCCTGGCACTTAAGATCCTGCCAGGCTTTAGGTCATTACATCTAGTCCTGCCTTATAGCTTCATCTTCCATTTACTTTTCTCCTTCCCATAAGGGCTCTAACTACACTCAAATATATTAGTTGAGAATCTTTAAGGTGCAAGTAACAGAAAAAAACTGAGGTTAGTTAAGTCTCAAAGGGAGGTGTTAATAGAGGGATATTGGGGTATCTCATGGAATTCAGGGCAGCGTTACATTATGACAGTGGAATGAGACCATGATCTGAAACACTTTGGAAAACCCAGGTAGTTTTCTCTCCCTCTCTGACTTCTGCTTCTTCTGTCTTCTTCATTTTGGCTTTTTTTTTTTTTTTTCCAGCACCTTATTGCAAATCATGGTTACCATCAGCTTTAGATTTTACATATATTCAGTTTCCATCATCTCTTCAGAGAAAAACTGTCTTCCTTTTGCAATTCTTATCTCAAAATCCTGGGGAAGGTCTCTTATTGGCCCAGTTAGGTCAGGTGCCTGCCTCTAAAGAAGTCAACTGTAGGCCGAGATCTTAGCTTCTGTGGGAACCATGTGGATGGTGTGGTGGTGAATGGGGATGGGGGGCAGCTGGAGGGGCAGGAGACCAGAAGAAAGGGTTACTGTTCATAGAATTCCAGATCCTACTCACTTCAATGCTGGCTCATCAGATCAGAACTTTAGAACTGGAAAGGGTCTAGGAATTCACCTAATTGAAACTTCTCCCTTTATAGATGAAGAAATGGAGAATCCCCTTCTTTAATTACTGACATCTTTTCACCTGAGTCATATTTTTGAGCATTTTTTCCTCTATTAAGATACCCCAATATCCCTCTGTTCCCTGTTTTTCTGGCAGGTGACTCCTAATTTTCCCCTAAGCATACTTCTTTCCAGCCATAAACATCTTATGGTCCTCTAAATATTCTACGGTATATCATGACTTCTGGTCATCAGCTATGCTATTTTTTCCTCCTTCTGCCTAACTTCTTTGTTTAGTTAGCTCCTACTCATCCTCCCAGATTTGTGTCACATCTTCAGGAAATACTCCACAAAATTTATGAAATTTTGGATGAACACAAATTCTTGGCTGAATTTACTAAATAAGAATCTAGGCCTTATCTTACAGGATTTCTGACTGGAGAATGATAACAAGGGATTTTAATTTCACAAAATCACTCTGGAATCACTCTGGAAGACCATGGCTCAACACGAAGCAATAGCCAGTGCTATTCAACTTCAATTTGCTTCCCAGTGTTGCTTGCTAAACTTCCTTGTTTTCTTACCCTAGCCATCATGGGTTTGCACCTGTAAAAAAAAAAAAAAAAAAGCATCTAAATCCTTGCCTCAGGCTCTGCTTTCTTGAAGACTCTGGTTAAGACAAGCACATAGCCCTGGTTTGAGTAATCAGGGCCAACCGGACAATTTTTGGACTTATCTTTGAGGTATTAGGGAATGGACTTCCTTTTTTTCCACTGGACACAAATCTGGAAGACTGTGGCCCTGGAAACTACTGACAGTGGAAGAGGAGGAAGACTGCCTATAAACAGAAAAACACAGAGGAAACAGATCCAAGAAATGGAGAGAGAAAACTCAGTTCTGGTCACACTGTACCTGGATCAAGCCTCACCTGAAGCTAGAGCCCCTGGGTTTTCAAACTGATAACTGAATAAACCCTAATTGATTCAAGGATTCAAATGTCCTACACCTGAGGCTGCCTGTTTAGCAGAAACATGGCCCAGTCTTATATCCTTAGCTCATTCCCAGCTCTCCCAACTTCCTAGCTTAGGGCTACCTTTTCTGGCTTTCTCCAACTAAGCAATGCCCTTTTCAATTACCAGAAACTGGTGTTTGACTGAAGAGAGGCTGATCTTAATACAGGGAAGAGAAGATTCTCAAAAAAAGAATATTGTCAGTGGGTTACTCTTAAGCATATAAAAATTATGTCAATAATTGTTCTAGCACCCCTGAGGAACACAAACTTAAGCAAGATAAATTCCCTGCCCTTAGGTTCTGATGCTCAAGAGCAGCACTGTCCAAAAGAAATATACTGTGAGCCACAACAGAAATGCAAACCACATAAGTAATTTAAAATTTTTTAGCAGATACATTAATACAATAAAAAGTAATAAGTAAAATTTATTTTGATATATTTCACTTGATACAATATATCCAAATATTACCATTTCAACAGGTAATCAGTATAAAAGTTATTAGTGAGTTATTTAACTTTTTCTTTTTTACTGAATTTTCAAAATACAGTATTTTATAGTTACAGCACATCTCATTTTGGACTAGCCACATTTCAAATGCTTAAGAGCCTCATGTGCCTAGTGGCTACTGTGTTGGACAGTGAAGCTCTAGAGAGCAGTCATACAGATAAACACTTTTATACTATAAACACTTAAATGGAGGACTGTAATTAATGTGATTTAGAGGTACAAATTCTATGCTCTGAAAGAGTAAGGAAGGTAAGATGGAAAGAGAAAAACAGACAATTTGTGTAGTGTGTAACAGTATTTCCTAGATTACAGATATCCCTGGAGGTGGAAGAACTAAATCAGTGACTTTTGTATACAGACGGACCTTAAATGCCCAGATTTGTTATGATAGCCTTTTGGGGAAAGGGTAACATTTTCTGAAATTTGAGAATGAAAGCTTTGGGGAACATCGTCCTGCTATCTTGGACATTTCTTTCCCCCATAGCATGATCATTTCTGAACGTCTTCTGCTTCACTCCACCCAGCAGCATTGCCCCCTCAAACTCCGTTTGAAGATAACAGGTCCATGTGTGAAAGGGTTGACGAGGGGCTTTTGCGGTATTGGGAACTACATCCTGGTGAAGGAAAGTTATACTTGGGAAAAGGCAGAAACTTGCAGCCTGAATATAGCAATGCCCACTCATATTTCACTTGATGTATAAGATGTTCCTCAACTTTCATATTTCCAAGAACGTTTTCCTACACAACCACAAAATCATTTTCACACTCGGGATATTGATAATTGAGTGATACTATTATCCAATATATAAATCAAATTTAAATTTCCCCAACTGACCCAAAATGTCTTTTACCGGTTTTTTTTTTTTTTTTTTTTTTTTTTGGCTGCACTGCACAGCTTGCGAGATCTTAGTTCCCCAAACTAACCCAGGCTAGGGCAATGAATGCACTGGACAACCACGGAACTCCCAACATTTCTGTATTTTTTTTTTCTGTATTTTTTAAAAATTAATTTTCATTGGAGTATAGTTGCTTTACAACGTTGTGTTAGTTTCTACTGTACAGCAAAGTGAATCAGCTATACATATACATACATCCCCTCTTTTTTGGATTTCCTTCCCATTTAGGTCACCACAGAGCATTAGTAGAGTTCCCTGAGCTATACAGTAGGTTCTCATTAGTTATCTATTTTATACATAGTATCAATAGTGTATAATAATATGGAACACTTCACGGAATTTGCGTGTCATTCTTGCCCAGCGGCCATGATAACCTTCTTTGTATTGGTCCAATTTTAGTATATGTGCTGCCAAAGCGAGCACAATTTTTCTATTTTTTAAAAAGGAATCCAGGAATTCCCTGGTGGTCCAGTGGTTAGGACTCGCTTTCACTGCTGGTGCCTGGGTTTAATCCCTGGTGGGGGAACTAAGATCCTGCAAGCTGCCAGGCCCAAAATTAAGTAAGTAAATAGATAAGTAAATAAAATCTTTTCCTATTCTTAAGTCCAAAAATGTAGTTAGGTCTTTAATCCTCCTGGAATTGATATTTGTGATGAAGTGACATAGGGGTCTCATTTTATATTTTTTTCATGAGGCTACTCTATTGTCACAGAACCTTCATTGAAAAGACCATCTTCCTTCTCCATTGTTATGCGATGCCACCTTTGTCATAAATTGTTTCCAAATATGCGATAAAACTGGTTTAAGAAAAAAAAGCAATGAATGTCATAAAAGTCAGACTAGTGGTTTTCTCAGGAAGGAGGCATGGGAGTGTATTTGGGAAGGGCCTGACACTATGCTCTTTTTACTCCACGTGATGACATGTCTGTCCAATAATTATTATACTTACCTTTCTATTTCAGAATATAATTGTGTAATATTTTCCAATAAAAGGGTTAATTAAAAAGCAAGCAAATAGAAGAAAGAAATACATGGATGAGACAAGTGCCAGGATCTTTGAAAAGCGAGTTCGCGGTTGTTCTCTCAGCTGGGAAAGCCGGTGTGAGGCGCAAAGAAGGGGATACAGAGCCCAAGGTGGCAAAGCGCAGGCGCAACACTAACGGGCAAGTGCACCGCGGAAGGGGACATGCCCAGACACTTCTCCGACACTGGCTTGGCGGCAGCGCCGGGGTGGGAGCTTCTAGGTCAAGTGACAGCGCAGTGAGTCCCGAAACAACCCACACGCAGAGCCAGCGGCCCACAAGGACGACCTCCCCAGAGGGGAACCCGCATCAGAACTCCCCCACGCTCCACAGCGAGCGGGATTCCAGTCTGAGCCGCAGACCCCCGAAAGCCAAGCTTCGCCGCCGAGGCCTCTGGGAGGGGGCGGGCCTCGGGCAGCCGCTGGGAATTCTGGGCCTGGTCTCCAGGCCGCCTCCGTGCGGAGCGCGGAGCGGGGGTCCTCTGCCTGACGTGCGCTTGCGCGTCCGGGAGCGAGTCCGGGAGCGCATCCCAAGCCGCGGCGGAGCCCGTGGAGTGTGGAGTTTGGAGTTCGGAGGCGTATCCGAGGTTAGGGGAAGGCCAGGGAATGCGGGTGGTGGGCTGAGGGGCTGCGTTTTGGAACCCAGGGATCTGTCCCCGCCGTGGCCGCCTCCCCCAGCCTCCACCCCCTTTTCCGGGTGGGAACGGCTCAGGGGCAGCGGCTTATCCCGTCTCCTCCTGTGGGTTCAGGACCTTCCGACCTTGGAAGACCCTGCTGTGGGCTGGGACCCCTTCCCAAGGCCAGCGACCCTTTGCTTGCTCCTCTAGGACATTGTAGGGAGTGCTCAGTAAACTTTCGGGCATGCATGGAACTCCCCGGGAGACAGCGGTTTGGGGCCGGTGGGAGGGTCCCCGCTGAAGGCGCGAGTTCTCGGAGCACACAGGTGCGGGCTGCACCGAACAAGTCAGGATGTTGAGGGTGAAGGCAGAGGCAGTCCCGCAGGCAGCCGGAACCCATCAAAGAGGAAAAGCTTCTGATCTGAGGCCTCTGCCCCAGATTCGGGGCCGAGGTTGGGGCTGGAAGAGGGAACTCACCTAGGAGCTCCTGGAGGACCTTCGTTATTGTTGGCCCTTTTACTTGCAGGGAGCAGGGATTGGATCAAGTAACTGCATCCAGGGTATGGGCAAAATGAAGAAGTCATGGAGAATTTGCCTTCGGAGAGAGGCAGGCGTTACGTAGAATCTGGGGTGGGCAACAGTCTGTGCAGTGTGGATCAGAGAGGAGGAAACGCCATAATGTGAGGACGAGTCAGGTGAGAAAGGCCCAAAAGTCGCTCTTCTACCGCAGCAAAGTCCAGAGCTGCTAATCTGGATTCTCCGATTGCAGACCTGGTCTTTCAGAGCTCCCTTCTCCTCCCCCAGCCTTGTCATTTCAGCATTCTGCTTTTCCTTTGAGGAGGAAGATCAACCAGGTCGCAGGTGAGTAGAAGTTTCTTCTCTCCTAAAATTTAATTTATCAGAGGATGTAGGGGTACTATCTCATCTCTTCCTTGAGGAGAAGATCCACATCTGTTGAGTGCCAGTATGTGTACTGTGTCATCACTCAATCGTTTGGGTAGCTGAGTGTGGTTGGAAGGAGTACTCTAATTTTAAAGATGTGTCAGTAGTCTCAGGAAAACTAAAAACTTGCCCAAGAGTACTCGTAAGGCAAGTAGCATACCATCAGTACTAAATACTATTGACTTAGTTTCAGAATCCAGTTCTGTAGGACCCCAGACTCTTGATAGTATGCTGGGGTTTCCCAAACATCTCATTCATTTATCACCTATTTCTGCCCTACCTATGTACTACCTGTATTGTTAGTCTCATGTTTTTAATTTTTTACTTACATTTATTTAAAAAATCAAACTTGTCCTGAGAAACACTACATATGGAATTATGCATGTGATGAACACTCTAAACTTTATATGTATTCTAAGATGTTGATCCATGTGCCGTGTAAAATCATCTTCTATCAAAAAGATACAAACTGCATTTTGGGACACAATGCACTGCATCATGCCCTTGCCTGGGTTTTTTCTGCATAGGAAAGTCCAAGCAACACATGAGAGTCTAAATTGTCCATCCCCAGTGTATTGTTTTCTTTTGGATGTATAATTCCACAGAGAATGCTCTCCTTTTGTGTCTTCTTTACAAACATTTCACTTACCTGTTAAGAGCTACCCTGTTTTGAGTGTTGTATGTAAAACAAGTGGGAAGTCCTTACATTTCAGGAGCTTACGCTCTCTTTGGGGAGTTAATATGTACACGTGAAATAATTGAAACCAGTACTGTCCAATAGAACTTTCTGTGATCAGGGAAATATTCTATATCTGTGCCTTATAATGTGGTACCCACCAACCACATGTAGCTGCTGAGCACTTGAAATGTGCCTAATTTTATTTAATTTTAATTTAATTTAAATAGCTGCATGTGACTGGTGGCTACATATTGGATAGCCCAGGTCTGGATGTTTGAAGTAAACTATTTTCAAGTCAGCTGATTTGGATTCAGTATACATGTTCATTGCCACTTAACTTTCATTTCTTGGTGGAGGGTAAAGATTCTCTCCCAGTTTCAGGGACTTCATTGTCCAAATAACACTACTCATTTTGAAACTGTCATTATCTAAGGCACACTTATAGTTTAAGGCACTTGTGCAAATGTGCAGCTTCTGTGTTTTATTATTGTTGAAGTATCCTATAAAGCAATAACTTTATAGGAAATACCCAAAGTCTTAGCATTTGTATTACTTTTGTTCATTGCAAATAACTTGTCTTCCACCTATCTGTGTTTTCCTTCATTAGGGACATTTAGACTATTTAAAAATTAGTTCAATACAATGAAAACTAATATTAATACCATTTTCAAGGTATCCGTTGTTAAGTTTTTAACATGGGAGTAGGTACATACAGCTCTTTCATTGCTCATTAGAGTAGCAAGGAGGAAATTTGGTTCATAGTTATTACCTCAATCAGCTTAAATTCTGTGTCATTTTCCTGTCACCCAGAGTCAAGTACCAGTGGACCGCTCATACCTTGTTTTGTTTTGTTTTTTCCTGTATGCAGGGTTAGATATGTGAAGTAAGAAGGAAGGTTTAAAAAGAGTATCTTCACAAGATAATTTGCCTCGTTTCTTTTTTTTTTAATATTTTAATTTTATTGGAGTATAGTTGATTTACAATGTTGTGTTAATTTCAGGTGTACAGCAAAGTGATTCAGTTATACATATACATAGATTCATTCTTTTTTAGATTCTTATATAGGTTATCACAGAATATAGGGTAGAGTTCCCCGTGCTGTACGGTATGTCATTGTTGGTTATCTAAATATCTTATATATAGTAGTGTGCATGTGCTTATCCCAAGCTCCTGATTTATCCCTCCTCCCCCACCCCCACTAGTTTCCTTTTTTCCAACCAAGCAGTGAACGTGGGCCACGGCAGTGAAAGCCCAGAGTCCTAACCACTAGGCAACCAGGGAACTCCCCTAATTTCTTAAGATTAAAATACTTGAGAGACAAAACAATCAACGTATGGTCCTTGTTTCATGGTTTAAAGAAAAGCTATCTAAGATGCTTTTAAGGCAGTTGGGGAAATTTGAATATGGACTGGAGTATTAGGGAATTATTAATTTTGTTAGATATGATAATATTGTAGTTAATGTAGGAGCCTTCTTTGGAAATGCTGAAGCATTTATATTTGAAGCATTATGATGTCTGTAATTTACTTTAAGATAGTTCAGCTAAAAAAAAAAGCACCTTAAAGAAGCAAATATAGCAACATGTCAACAGTTAATTATCTAGATTGTATTCTATCTCCTGTGTTTGTGAAATTGTTTGTTGTAAAAAGAGGGAGTGTTTGTCCCTCAGTAGAGTAGTGAGATATTGGATGTGAAGCACTTGGCTCAGTGTCTAGTACACAATAACTGTTCAATAAATACTATTATTTATAGCAAAATACAGTAATATTTTAAGAGTGTTCATTGACATATTTTCCATTATAAGCTAATTTCTTGTGGAGGGAGAAAAGAAACTTAGTGGGAAACACCAATTTCTATAGTGTTAGGAGGAATTTATACAGTTGGTAAAGTAAAACCCACCAGGAGCTTTTCTTCTTGTCATTTTCTTAACATGTCTGAAATAAAGAAAACAAACGCTTTCCACATGTTACTGTGAATATTCTCTCACATTACTTTATGAGTAGATCTGTTTGTATTTATCTGTAGTTAGTCTTTGAATTTTGCCATACTACATTCCTGAGAACTACATTTGAAAGCAGTCATTGTTGAGCTGATTTTTCTCAAGGAACAGTTTGTTATTGAGATTTTTTTTCCTAGTCAAGGACGTTGTATCAAAAGAACTGTAGAAGTGGTCCATGGTAAACTGGCAAACACTGCTCCAACATTTACAATTATCTATATTCACTTAAAAAAATAAAATAATGTCCTAGGTCAGTAGAATTTTGAAGGAAAAAAGGCAGACCTCAAATTTCCTTTTAAATGAAGACATTGAGGACAAAATAGGTGATTTGCTTAAAGTCACACACAATATGTTAGTACCAGATTTAGTAATAAAAACTTGTTTTACTTTGCACTTATTTTGCACTTAAAAATTTTTACCAAGTATTCATATATGGATGATACAATGAGTCTTATTGTTGTAAATTGTACCCGCACTACAACTCTATAGCATTTCTGATTGGTCATAACTAAATAAGCATCTTTAAAGACTGTATATAAATAATTAGTCATGAATTTTTTTTTTTACCTCATTGAAACTTGAAAGTGCTTTTGAGAAATTTTTCATTGGGATAATGCATTTCTTTAACATGATATGCACAGCCTTTGCCCACTCCAGAGCTACGCCATGGCAGAGACTAGGGAAGAGGAGGCCATGTCTGCAGAGGCCTCAGGGTTCTCAGACTTGAGTGACTCAGAGTTTTTGGATCTGGACGATACACAAGAGTCAAGTACTTCACCTAGCAAGCCTGGCCCTTCTTCTGAACTCCCTGGGAAGGATGGCAAGCTCATAAGCTTACCAAAGTGGAAAAGAGGATTGGATGTCTCATCACCTATGGAGCGCTTCCATCTTAAATATTTGTATGTCACTGACCTGTGTACTCAGAACTGGTGTGAACAGCAGATGGTGTATGGGAAAGAGCTTCCTGATTTCTTGACACCTGAGAAGTCAGCTGTTTTAGGCACTGGTGCCAGCATCCACCTAGCTAGAGAACTAGAAGTTCATGATCTTGTGACTGTCCCCGTCACCACTAAAGAAGATGCTTGGGCAATTAAGTTTCTGAACATATTATCAATGATTCCTACCCTGCAGTCAGAAGGGCGCATCAGAGAGTTTCCAGTGTTTGGAGAAGTGGAGGATGTGCTTCTTGTTGGGGTGATTGATGAGCTGCACTATACAGCCAGGGGGGAACTGGAACTGGCTGAACTCAAGACACGTAGGCACCCTGTGCTCCCCCTGGACGTTCAGAAAAAGAAAGACCGTTTTCAGGTCAGCCTGTACAAGTATATCTTTGATGCCATGGTACAAGGGAAAGTGACCGCTGCCAGCCTAATCCACCACACAAAATTGCATGCAGAAAAGCCACTGGGACCTTCAGTGCTGAGGCATGCCCAGCAGGGAGGCTTCTCTGTGAAGTCCTTGGGTGACCTCATGGAGCTGGTCTTCTTGTCTCTAACACTGTGTGACCTCCCAGTTATTGATATCCTGAAGATTGAGTATATCCACCAAGAGACTGCCACTGTACTGGGTACAGAGATCGTGGCCTTTGAAGAGACGGAGGTGAGAAGCAAAGTGCAACACTACATGGCCTACTGGATGGGCCACCGGGAACCTCAAGGAGTTGATGTGGAGGAGGCATGGAAATGCCGGACGTGCAACTACGCAGATATCTGTGAGTGGAGGAAGAGCTGCAGTTTGCCCAACTCCACACTAGAGTCGCAAGCCAAAAAAGCCAAGTGAATGGAAGATACACCTTCAGGAACTTTGATCTTTCCTGCTCCTAATGTACTCAGACCAGTCTCTGAGCTTGACTTTCATTTCCTCAGCCTCTTACCACACAAATCCAAGACCAGGGCTTAGGGGTGAGTGGGGGAGAGATCTGGGATTATACTGTCCCTGGAGCTTCGCCATAGATTGCCAAGGAGACAGATGCTCATGATGGCTGGAGCAAGGTATCCTTCAGCAGTCATTGCTTTCCTAAGGAGATTCTTCAGTTTCTTTTAAGTCTCTTCCCTATTTTTTCTCAGTCAGGGTTTCTACATTTTATATAATGAAATAAAATGAAACGTTGTCCAGGTTGGTTGAACTGGTTTTTTTTTTTTTTCATAATCTCAGCCCTTCAAAGAGGACCACCAGACTAGCTGTTGTATGTTATTCCAAGCCTTTAAGTACATACATAAATGTATTTCTGAAGTAGTGGAATGAGCAGAGCAGGAATTTTTTTCTTCAGGAATTTAAAAGAAGCATAATACATATACTCAAAGAAATAAGGAAAAATGAAGCAGGAACAGGAAATCATAAAAAAATGAAAATAGTAAATATGAAAAGCATAATACATTAAGTAGCATGTGACATTCACACACTGTACAGTCCAGCAGTACCACTCCTGAGCATACGCTAAGAGAAACTCTTACACACGTACAACAGGAAATATGAACAAGAACTTTGTAGCACCTTCACAATAGCAAAACCTAAACCTAGAAACTACCCAAGTGCATATCATTGGTAGAGTGGATGATGTGGTAGAGCAGCCAAAACACGCGAGCTACAATGACATGCAACCATGTGGATGAAAATTAGCAGCACAATATTAAGTGAAAAAGAAAGTTGCAGAAGGTTATATATGGCATGATATTTTGTTTATAAAGTGAAAAACAACAAAATAAAAACATTTTAAAGATAGTGGAGAGGAATCTCAGTGCATCTTAGAGGAATGTCAGTGGAGCCCTTAGCTGCAACCATCTCCAACAAGAGCAGAGGAAAGAATGATACGGACATTACCTGGAAGGAGAAGGCTTGTTTATGGACACACTCCTGGAGAATTTGCAAAAGTAGATGGAAGGAGAGGAGTTGGCAGGGGTGGGGTTTCTATATTAACTAGAAGGCCAACAGCCAGCAGAACATGGTGAATATTGTTAGTGTGGGGGCATGTTACACATGAACTGGTAAAACCTGGACATTTATAGGAGTTACAGTAGGTTACCTCTGGAGGCCTTCTGAGCTACACATACTCTTTTCTTAGGGACAGTGGGAATCTTGTAATAACTCTTCCCATTTACTGAGGGAGTACTATGTCCCAGGCATTGTGCAAAGCACTTTTTATGATTAAATATATGTATCCATTATTATCCCTGATGAGGGAACCAAAGCTTAGAAGGGTTATAAAACTTGCCCAAGCTTCCACAGTTTGAAACTGGTTGACTCCAGCTTAGATATGTCTGACTGCAGTGCTTATGCTCTTTACTATTGCACTGTAAATTTTTCTTGCTGTGTTCAGCCACCTACATTGTATGTCATTCTAGGCCCTAAGAAGTTTGGAATCAAATATGGGGCATGTTAAACTGGACCTTATGGGATAAACAGTATTAAGCTAATAGTCTTGGAGAAAGGAACTTGCTCAGGCCTCTGTAGCATCATCTTAGTTATATTAGAATCTTTAAGAAGAGGAAAAAGAGAAAATCAGTTGGTTTTAGACAGTGACTAATAGAATTTAGTCAGAATTTAGTAATTCAGTAATTCCTTGAGCTCTTAAATCCTTATTTTAAATTAACATCTTCTGGTCATCACTTTAAGTGTCTTCCTACTTCATAGTCTAAACTCTAGTCACCTACATACATTCATCATAAAGCTGAAAGAGGAAAAGGGCATCATTTTAAGGATACTTCATAAATTTGCAGCACTGACATCCCACTGGCCAAAATTTGGTCACTATAAGGGGATGTTGGGCTATGTAATTTTTATTCTACGAAAGCTTATGTGCAGACGAAGATTGGAGAGTCTATGAACTGCAAAAACCAGAGAATGGATATTGAGTGACAGCTTTGCCGAGACCAGCTCGGCGACTCGAGGTGAGTGACGGGTGCCGCAAGCTTGAAGAAGACACAGACACAGACTGAAGAGAAAAGTGGGACCGGGGGGCTCAAGACCTCTCGGATCAAGAGCCCCGCTGACTCATCCCAGGCTGCTTTTATTGAGTTCGTGGGCTAACATTCTCAGGTTACACTCATAAACAATCAAGGGCCTCACATGACTGAGGCAATTATCTTTGTTTACTTCCTGGGTCCGAGTTGAGCAGGTGTGGATTTGAGCTGGGGGTGGAGAGCAAAACAGCCCTGGGGGCAGGAGACCTCTCTCAGATATTGGGGGTCTGTGCCCCACCCGTGTTGGCCCCTCTGCGACTGTGCCTGTCTTAGGTTGTTCCTCCCTTGAGGAATCTTACCCGTCTCTGGCTAACCAGTCATCCTCCAGGGCCAAACACGGTGATATAAGGAAGGTTCTATGCACCACCCCTGTTGGCCCCTCTGTGGCTGTGCCTGTCTTAGGTTGTTCCTCCTCTGAGGAATCTTACCCGTCTTTGGCTAACCAGCCATCCCTCAGGACCAAACAGGGTGATATTAGTCTCCACGCCCTGCACCCTCAGCTCCTCCACTGCTCAAGAATCCCATCGCTCGGCCCACATCAAAAAGGTTCCTGAATGTCTTCCCACACAGCTTGTCATCTCTGCCCCACTGAGATTTTTCAGTAACAAAGCTTGCACTTTTTGCCTTGCTAAAGACCCTACACTCTTGGAGGAAAAGAGAAAGATGTGAACCTGACATCTCTGCCATCCAGCGTCAGAAATTTTCATCTTCCCCATTCCTCCCTCCCTCCAGCCCCTGGCAGTCACTATACTATTTTGTGTCTCTATGAGTTTGACCACTCTAGGTACCTCATATAAGTGGAATCACAAAATATTTGTCTGTTTGTGGCTGCTTATTTCACTTAGCTTAATGTCTTCAAGTTGCATCCATGTTGTAGCATGTCAATTTCCTTCCTTTTTAAGACTAAATAATATTCTATTGTGTCATTATCTTTTAAAAGCAAGTGGGAACAAAGTAGTATTCCAGAGGAGGAGCTGACTTGGTAAAAGTTAACATGTTGCAGAATGATTTATCTCAGGTGGATCTGAAATTGAAACTATTGTAATGGTGTCACAGTCCACCAGGTTGTGTCAGATCCTCAAATGTGGAAGGAAAAAATGCAGAGTGGTCCTGTTGGCATGGGAGAAAGGGGAGGCTCCAAGCCCTGGAGGTCTGGATAAGTGAAAAATGAGCCGTATTGAATTCCAGATCAGTATCCTAGAAATATTGATTAGGCCCCATAAGCAGAATCTGTGCATGTGAACCACAAGCGAGCGAAGAATCGTTATTGTAGCCTCAGTTTCTCCAATTCCACTTCACTTCACTTCTGCTGTCCTTCAATAATGTCTCCAATAACCACAACATTCACTGGATATCTTTATTGAGAGTATCTTTTTTCTTGTCTGTGGCTTACCTTTTTCTTCTGTCATGGTGTCTTTTGATGAACAAAATTTTACTGAAGACCAGTTTCAGTGTTTCATTAGGGCTTTTTGTATCTCATTTAAGATCTATTTTCCTACTTCAACACATTGTTTCTTTTACTTATCAATTTATTTTGGAGTTGTTTCATATTACTATTTATAGTTTACCTCCTTCCTTTGAGCAGCTGCAAAGGATTCCATTGTAAAGATATACTGCTGTTTATCTAACCAGGCCTCTGTTTACATCCACTTAGGCTATTTCCTATCTTTTCCTACTACAGCACTATGATAATATATAAAGTAGAAAGTAAACACTGCTCTCACATATACACCTATTAATCCTGAATCCCAAAATAACCATCCATAGGAAGTTGATAAGGTTCTTCAAGATATTTTTATGGATGTATCAACATATATTTAAATATAAAACAAATATGTGTGTATTGGGGTGTATGTGATTAGACACAAAAAATCATCTAAAATGCTTGTTTCAGTCCAGTTTCATCATGGGCCTATTATTATATCATATCTGGATAATAAAGTATTTCATTGTATAGGCATAATGTAATTCATCACTTAATTTTCCCTTCCCAGTGGGCACATACAGGGATAGATATAGACACATAAATCCACAGCCTATATGTAAACATTAATATTGTGAATATTTTTCTGATTTTCCTCCTCTTATACCAAGGCCTAGAAATTTTGGGATATAAGATTGCACAATTAAAATATACCTGGACAACACCGTAAATCAGCTATACTTCAGTTTAAAATTATTAAATAAAAATTAAATAAAACCATCTTTTAAATAAATAATACATAAATACAATTTTCTCCTTAAAAAAAAATCCAGATCTACATTGCCCTGCAGAAATACTATATATCTTTTAGATTCCAGGATTCCCCAAAACAAGGGTTTTTTGTACGTATCATTATATTATCATCATATGACATAATATAATAACTCAAATTGTTTTCCAGAAAGAAGTACATAAAAGTTTATATTCTTCCACACCCTAACACTAGTATTATAATTCTTTTTAAATGAGGCCTGTCTGAGATAATTGATATCTTAGGCTTAATATTTTAATTTGCACTATTCACATAATCTAAGAAGATGAATATCTGTTCCTTATTTATTGATAATTTGTACCTCTTGTGAATTGCTCATCTTTACTGTGCATTTTCTTTTCTTTTTTCTTTCCACCACCCTGCGTGGCACGTGGGATCTTAGTTCCCTGACTGGGGGTGGAACCCACACCTCCTGCAGTGGAAGCACAGAGTCTTAACCACTGGACCACCAGGGAAGTCTACTGCCCATTTGTAATGAAGATTTTAATCTTTTTAAATGATTCTTAAAAGCCAGTTTATTGCATGTCTTTAAATTTCCTTAACAGTGGATTTTTCTGATTAAATAACACATGTTCATTATTTAAAAATAAAAAAATACATTAAAATGTAAGGAAGAAGGTACTCTAATTTTTTCAACTATTATTTCTTTGGTTATTGCTTCTCTGTCTTATTTTCTCTTTATGGAATCCTTCTGTATGTATTTCTATTATATATACTTTCTATATCTCCTAATTTTTCTTATTTTATTCCCTTTGTCATTTTCTCTTAATACTGAGAAAATTTTTTGTGCTGGTCTTCAACTGTTTCAACTTAGAAAATATTTCTTTGAGTATTATCCCTCTATTTTCTTCTCTCTTTCTGAACTGCTTTGATATGTACACTAAATTTCCTTGACCTGCCTTCTCTGTTACCTTTGTCTCATATTTTTCTCTTTTTATTTTTTATCTTCACATTCTAAGAATTCTTTAACCTGGTTATCTAGTTAACTAAGATTCCTGCATTTTTCTAGCATTGAAGTTTTTTGTTCAGTGATTTTATTTTTCATGTCCCCAAATTTCAGTGTTCTCTGATTTTATCCTTTTCCACCTAGGGAAAAAATTTATAAACATAGCAGGTAGATGCTTCACCTGAGTATTGGGCTCATAAGAAAGTCCACACAAACCATTTAAATGTGATGAATGTTTTGGGGATTCAAACAGAGCATAGGTCTTTACTATAATAAGACAATTCACACAAGGGAGAAACCGTTTAAATGTGATACATATAGTAAAGGCTTCAGTTGTAACACAATTCTTATTTGTTACACTGAGTCTATAAAAATGAATGTAAGAGTTTCATTCAAAGGAAAATTACCTGCTTTGTTTTTTTTTTTTTTTTTAAACATATTATTTATTGATTGATTGATTGGCTGTGTTGGGTCTTCGTTGCTGCACATGGGGTTTCTCTAGTTGCAGCGAGCGGGGGCTACTCTTTGCTGTAGAGCGCAGGCTCTTCATTGCTGTGGCTTCTCTTGTTGCGGAGCACAGCCTCCAAGTGCGCGGGCTTCAGTAGTTTCGGCACAGGGGCTCAATCGTTGTGGCTCACGGGCTCTAGGGCACAGGCTCAGTAGTTGTGGCGCACTGGCTTAGTTGCTCCTTGGCATGTGGAATCTTCCTGGAGCAGGGATTGAACCCGTGTCCCCTGCATTGGCAGGCAGATTCTTAACCACTGCGCCACCTAGGAAGTCCACCTGCTTTGTTAAACAATGTGGTAAGGGCTTTTTCAAAGATATAAATTAAAAAGAGAATCAATACAGCCAGAGAAACGCCTTTTCTGGATGCATTTATATATGGCCGTATGATTACAACAGTAGCTTTAACTTACACCTTTATTGTATCACATAATTATCATTTCTTTTTGGTGTTGAAAACCGTTATCTAGTCTCTTAGCAACTTTTTTAAGTTTATAATATAGTACTGTTGACTGTAATCACTATGTTGTGCATCAGATCTCCAGAACTTATTTATCTACTATAGTTAATGGTACAGATACCATCAACTATAGTAGATAATTTGTACTACTTGTACCATTAACTATAGTTGCCCAAACCCCACCCCCAGCCCCAGGTTACCATCATTCTACTCTCTTTTTATGCACTGAAATACAGAGAAACTCTTAAATGTGAAATTTGGGGAGAACATTTTAATGAATGTTTCTAATTCCGTAAAAGAGATGATATCTAGGAAAGTAATCTCATTAGTACCTTGAGTAGAGTGAAATATGTAAAACTGGTATTCATGGCAAAAATGGGTCAGGGATGTTTAACATGCAAGTTCACTCAGGAGCTATGGGTATATTTCTTTTTTAGATTTATGTTCATATAAAAACTATAGAAGTTCTTTTTATCTTTTAATCTCATGGTTCATTAGCTGCATTATGAACATAATAATGTAAATTCTCTCCTAACATACTCTCTGGACTCCTACTTAGAGATGTAATTGTTTCATCTGTCACTGTCTCAGTTTTCTAAATCTTGAAAATGTTATATTCAGTGATCGAGATCAATGTCTTCTGGACCACTTCTTAACCTCTCTTTCATTAAAATACCCAAATTGAACTTCTAGAGATGAAAAGTACAATATCTGAGATGAAAAATACACTGGATAGGATTAATGACAGATTTGACACCATAGAAGAAAAGATCAGTGGACTTGCAATAGCAATAGAAAGCATCCAAAATGAAACAAAGAGGAAAAAAGTACTGAAAAGGGAAAAACAGAACATCAATTAGCTATGGGAAAGCTTTAAGTGATAGTCTGATATATATGTAATTGTATTCCACAAAGGATGGGAAGGGAGGGAGGACAGAAAAAGTGTTTGAAGAAATAATGATGAAAACTTTTCCAGATTTCTTTTTAAACATTTATTTTATTATTTATTTAGTTTTGGCTGTGTTGGATCTTTGTTGCTGCGCACAGGCTTTC
The DNA here is from genome assembly GCF_030028045.1 of Hippopotamus amphibius kiboko. Taxonomy (NCBI): domain Eukaryota; kingdom Metazoa; phylum Chordata; class Mammalia; order Artiodactyla; family Hippopotamidae; genus Hippopotamus; species Hippopotamus amphibius. The sequence continues at coordinate 32,450,728 of NC_080186.1, forward strand.
TCTAGTTGCAGAAAGCAGGGGCTACTCTTCGTTGTAGCGCATGGGTTTTTCATTGTGGTGGCTTTTGTTGTGGAGCATGGGCTCTAGGTGCACAGGCTTCAGTAGTTGCGGCACGTGGGCTCAGCAGTTGTGGCTTGCGGGCTTTAGAGCTCCAGGCTCAGTAGTTGTGACACATAGGCTTAGTTGCTTCATGGCATGTGGGATCTTTTAGGATCAGGGATTGAACCTGTGTCCCTTGCATTGGCAGGCAGATTCTTAACCACTGCGCCACCAGGGAAGCCCACTTTTCCAGATTTAATGAAAACTATAAACCCACAGATCCAAAAAGCTCAATGACCTCTGTGCCCAAGAAACATGGATAAAATTAAACCATGGCACATAATAATCAAATTGCTTAAAGCCAATGATAATGAGAATATCTTAAAAGCAGCCAGAGGGAAAAACAATTAAAGATGACAGCAGATTGCTTGTTGGAAATGATAGAAGCCACAAAAAGGAGTGGAGTAATATCTTTAAAGTCCTGAAATAAAAACTGTCAACCTAGAATTCTTTATGCTGTGAAAATATTTTTCAAAAATGAAAGTGAAATAAAGACTTACTGACATACAGAAGTTGAAAGAATTCATCACAAGCAGGCCTATATAGAAGTAATGTTATAGGAAGTCCTTCAAGCAGAAGGAAAATGATTCCAGGTAGAAATCTGGATATAAAGGATCTGGATATATGCAAAGGAAAGAAGATAACAGGAAATGGTAACTACGTGAGTAAATATAAAACACTTAAAAAATTATTTAAATCTCTTTAAAAGGTAACTCGACTTCTTAAAGTAATGATAATAGAGTGTTTTGTGGGATTTATAATAATCTTAGAAGTATGACAATAGCACAAAAACCAGGAAGAGAAATGAAATTTTGTTGTAAATTTTTTTAAGCCATTTAAAAAATTGAGATAAAATTGACATATAACATTAAATGTTATAGAGTTCTTATATTCTGGTAAATGAAGTGGTATAATATATCTTGAAAAGCAGTCTGTGATAAGTTAAAAATGTATACTATAAACCTTAAAGCAACTACTAAAGAGACAAAGATATATAGCTAATAAGCCAACACAGTAGGTTAAGATGAAATCATTTAAAAATCATAAAAAATGGTTAATCCAATGGAAGGTGGGGAAAAAGGAAAAAAGAACATATGGAGAAATAAAAAACGCTTAGCAAGATGGAAGGTTTAAACCAATCATATCAATCATATTAAATGTAAATGTTCTCAGGATCTCAATTAAAAGGCAGTGATTGGCAGACTATATAAAAAAGAAAGACTACCCAGTGACAGGGCAAGAATAAAGATGCAGATGTAGAGAACGGACTTGACATGGCTGGGGTGGGGAGGGGACACAAAGTGAGAGAGTAGCATTGACATATATACACTATCAAATGTAAAATAGATAGCTAGTGGGAAGCTGCTGCATAACACAGGGAGATCAACTCGATGATGGGTGATGACTTAGAGGGCTGGGATGGGGGAAGGTGGGAAGAAGTCACAGGAGGGAGGGGATATGGGGATATATGTATAAATACAGCTGATTCACTTTGTTGTACAGCAAAAACTGGCACAACAGTGTAAATCAATTACATTCCAATAAAGAGCTAAAAAAAAAAAAGACCCAAATAAAAGCTTCCTAAAAGAAACTTAATTTTTTCTTTTTTTTTAAATTTTATTTATTTATTGGCTGTGTTGGGTCTTTGTTGCTACACACAGGCTTTCTCTAGTTGCAGCGAGCAAGGGCTGCTCTTCATTGTGGTGCACAGGCTCCTCATTGCAGTGGCTTCTCTTGTGGAGCATGGGCTCTAGGTGCAAGGGCTTCAGTAGTTGTGGCACATGGGCTCAATAGTTGTGGCTCACGGGCTCTAGAGCACAAGCTCAATGGTTGTGGCACATGGGCTCAGTTGCTCCTCGGCATGTGGAATCTTCCTGGAGCAGGGATCGAACCCGTGTGCCCTGCACTGGCAGGCAAACTCCCAACCACTGTGCCACCAGCGAAGCTCAAGAAAGGGCAATTTCTTGCTCTCTCTTCTTGTTCTGGGGCATCAATCTTCTGCCCTCAGACACTGCAACACCTGGTACTCCAGGACTTACACTAGTGTGCCCACTCCACTCCAGTTCTCAGGCCTTTGGCCTCAGACCAGGCATTACACCATTGATTGGTACCCTTAGTTCATGGGCATTCAAACTGAGACTGAATTATTCACACTGACTTTCCTGTTTCTCCAGTTTGAAGACAGCAGACTGGGGAACTTCTCAGCCTCCATAACCACTTGAACCAATTCCTATAATTCTTCACTTTCTCTCTCTCATATATATGCATCAGTTTGAACTACATGGGTCCACTTACACCTGGAATTTTTTCAATACGTACTACACAGTCTTGGTTGGTTGAATCCAAGGATGCAGAACCCTGGGTAAAGAGGGCCAGTGTAAAGTTATATGCAAATTAAAGTTATATGCAAAATTTTTACTTCTCTGAGGGTTGTTGCCCCAACCCCCTAACTGTTCAAAGGTCAACTCTGTGTGTGTGTGTGTGTATCCCCCATTGATTTGTTCTGTTTCTCTGGAGAATCCTAATACAGAAGAGGTTTTCTTTCCTAGCTCCAGTGTGTTTATCTGATTGGGCTCTTGCAGTTTTTTGTTTGTTTGTTTTTTATTTTGTTTTGTTTTGTTTTTGGTAGTTCCCTGGCAGGCAGCAGCAAGTGGTACCTCCCTAGCTTCCCCACCTCCAACCCTCTCCAGCAGTTTCCAAAAGAATCTAGTCTAACCTCCTCATGGACAAATTCTTGCTCACACCCCATCTCAAGCACTTTTAAGAAGCAAGCAGCACCTCCCTGTGAATGGCTTCATCCCACAAGTTCAGTAGCAATTCCCAAGGGCAGCTAATGAGTTCCACATGTGCCACAATTCACTTCCCAAACTTTTACTAGTGACAGCTTTCCAGTGAGTCAACAACCACCACCCTTTCCTCAGCAGCTTCTGGGAGGCTTTTCCTGAGTGTCCAGTCCATGTTTCAGCTGGCTTTCCAGTATGTCAACTATAACCCTGCAGGCATTTTACTAGCAAATTTCGTCAGCATTCCAGCAGGTGATTCTTTACTCAGGAATCTTGGGTTGTCAGTCATACACCAGCTGTGGCCTGTAATAACCCAGGAAACTTGGTCATTTGGTGGGTTTCAAACAATCCTCACCTGAGTCCCAGCCTTGAGGAAGAGTCTCCCCCTCCAAGTTTATTTCTTTTGGAGCAGGGTATTCTTTAGAGTGCTTTTTATTCCCCACTTAGTCAATTCCCAGTTACACCAATTCCCTGTTAATAATTCTTTATATTAAATGTTCTTGTTCAAAATACTTTGCGGTTTCTATATCTGGATTGAACCCTAATAATACACAAGAATAAAGAGGGACACAACGATAAAAGGGTCAATTCATTAGGAGGTCATAGCAGTGTTTAGGTATCTAAAACAGAACATCAAAATTCATGAGGCAAAAACTGATAGAAATACAAGGAGGAATAGACTAGACAAGCCCATAAATGCAAAGATTTTAAACAAAATTTTAGCAAACAGAATCCAACAATATATAAAAAGAACATGACCAAGGGGGGTTTATGCCAGGAATGCAAGATTACTTTAACATTAAAAGTATCAATGTAGGGACTTCCTTGGTGGCGCAGTGGTTAAGAATCCACCTGCCAGTGCAGGAGACCTGGGTTTGATCCCTGGTCTGGGAAGATCCCACCTGCCACAGAGCAACTAAGCCCATGCGCCACAACTACTAAGCCTGCACTCTAGAGCCTGTGAGCCACAGCTACTGAGCCCTCGTGCCACAACTACTGAAGACTGCGCACCTAGAGCTTGTGCTCCACAACAAGAGAAGCCACTGCACTGAGAAGCCTGAGCACCGCAACGAAGCGCAGCCCCCGCTTGCTGCAACTAGAGAAAGCCTGCACACAGCAATAAAGACCCAATGCAGCCTAAAAATAATAAATAAATAAATTTATTTATTTATTTATTTATTTTTAAAGTATCAATATAATTCACCATATTAATGTGACCAAAATGAAAAAACATGATAGTCTCAGTAGATAGCAACAATTTTTTTTGAGAAATACATCATCTATTCAGAAAAAACTCTTAGAAAACTAAAAGGGAACTTCCTCAGTCTCATGAAAGGCATCTACAAGAAACCTACAGTTAACATTATACTTAATGGTGAAAGACAATGTTTTTCCCCTTGGCTCAGGAAAAAGGCAGTATGTCATCTGTCACCATTTCTGTTTAACATTGTAGTGGTGGATAAAGCCAATGCATTAAGTTAAGGAAAATTTATAAAAGGCATCCACATTAAGGAGAAAGAAATAAAACTTTTTATTTGCATATAACATGATTATGTAAGAAATCCCATGGAAACCTTGAAAAAGCTAACAGATCAACATTCAAAAATACATAGTATTTCCACATAGTCACAATGAACAACTGGAAATAGAAATTCAAAAATACAATTTATAATATCAAAAATATGAAATGTTTAGGGGTAAATCTGACCAAAAAATATGCAAGAGTTGTACAGTGAAAGCTAGAAAACATTGCTGAGAGAAATTAAAGTAGACCTAAATAAATAATGAGATATACCATGCTCATGGATTGGAAAACTCAGTATTGTTAAGATGTCAGTTTTCCCCAGATTGATCTATAGAGTCAATACCCTAGCCAGACAGTTTGCATTTATGGAGATGAAACTATAGACAGGTTCAGATTTATTCAGTATTCATAAATCTTTATTTAGCACCTATTATGTGTCAGCTTCTGGAGATATGGTCATAGACAAAACTAAAATTCTACTCACACCAATTCCAATGTGTGGGTTTTTTTTTTTCCCCACCACCAAGCAATTCTCAGACACCAGCTGAGTGTCCTATAGTTCAACTCAATTCTGCCACTATCTACCTGGCAATAATGTCAGATCCCACAGCTTAAGGGTTCAGTCCTCTAAGACTGCCTTTCTGGCCCTACTTCAGATGCCAGTTGCAAGTCCAGATTGTGCTTCTGACCTACTAACTATAGATTGGAGGTTCCAACAACCCCCTCCTTGGGTTTGATTAGTTTACTATAGTGGCTCACAGAACTCAGAGAAACATTGTACTTACTGACTACCAGTTTATTACTAAGGATATGACTCAAGAACAGCCATATGGAAGAGATGCATAAAGCAAGGTATAGAAAAAGGGCACAGATCTTCCTTGCCCTCTCTGGGCACATCACTCTCCCCACACATCCATGTGTTCAACCCAGAAGCTCTCTGAACCCCATCCTTTTGGGTTTATATGGAGTCTTCATTACATAGCCATGATTGATTAAATCACTGGCCATTGGCTATTGATTCACCCTCCAGCCTCTCTTGCCTGCCTAGAGGTTAGGAAGCATGGAACTGAAAGTTCCAACCCTCTAATTATACGGTTTGGTTTTTCAGCCCCCATCCTTAGGTGCAGTCCAAAAGTCACCTCATTAACATAACAAAAGACACCATGTTATTCTCATCACTTAGGGAATTCCAAGAGTTTTAGGAGCTCTGAGCCAGAATTGGGGATGAAGGCCAAATACATATTTCTTATTATAAATCAAAATATCACAAAAACAAATGAAATATACACCCTCATAGAACATATATACTATGAGAGAAAGAAAGGAGAAAGGAAAAAGAGAAATCAAGGATGGCTCCTAAATTTTTGCTCATGTAACCGGATGAATGATGAATTTATTGAACCAGAAGTGCTAGAGTGGGTGTTGGGGTGGAGACAGGAATTAATAGGTTGATTTGAACATGTGAAGTTCGAGGTGGCTTTTAAGACTCTCGAAGGGGAGATTTCAGGTAGGCATAGGAATTAGGGGTCAGAAATTCAGGGGAGAGATGAGGGCTGGAGATATAGATTTGTCAGTTACCGTCAAATCAATGGTATTTAAAGCCATGGGACTGAATGAGACCATTTGAGAAAAACTTCAAAAAGAAAAGGCCCAAGGCCAAACCCTTGAGTATTCCAACATTTGGAGGTGGGACAGAGGGATAGTATTCAGCAAAGAAAATAAAGAATTAGTGCTAGTGAAATGGGAGAAATTATCTTTTGTGAGATGTTCTAGAAGCCAAAATAAGGAAGTATTTCAATTTTCTTAAATGCTGTTGAGGTCAAATATAATGAGGGGTAAGAAAGTCCATTTAACTTTTCAACTGGAATTTCATTGGTAGTTGACAAGAGCAGTTTTAGGAGCGTAGTTATGGTCAAGAATCCAATTAAAGTGGACCGAGGAAAGAGTTGGAAGTGAGAATGTGTAAGCAGCAACAAGCAACTCTTTAGAGAAAAGTTTTCTATGAAAGAAAGCTAGGAAATAGAGCAAATGCTCAAGTGAGCTACACATCAAGAAAGGACTTTTTAAAGACGAGATATAAAAATATGTCTTTATGACATCAAAAACGCCAGGAAAGTCAAGGGTTCCTAATATCAAGTAGGCTCTTAATGCTGTCAGGCAATAGTACTACATTTCTGTAATCCATTCACTCTCCCACATTCCTAAATAACATTAGGACCTCAGATGCCATTGATTATAAGATACATCATTATTTTACATATTTCTAAGAAAGAAAAAAAACGCTGCCAATTAAACTATGGCATACCATCATTTGTAAGACAGCAATTTCACAGATGTTGAAATATGAACAAGTATTAGAATCAACATAATACAGTATTTGCTTTCCTCAAACCTCTGATACCTTCTCTCTATCTTCACTTTGGGCTTCCTTTTTCACTGAGAAAATAGAAGCACTCATTCTCCCACCACCAAATCTATCCACCTGTCTGCATCTGTACCTATACACTCTGCCTCCTCTTTTATTTCAATGAATGAATTGTCCATACTCTTGCTTAGAACTGATGCCCTCAATTGTGTACTGGATTACATCCCTTCTTTCCTCAAGGACTTTCCTCCTGCAAGTGTCCTCTCTCTCCTGTATTGTCCATTTCCCTCTCTCCACTTTATCATTTTAAGTAGGATACAACACTGTAATTTCTTCCATCTTATAAAAAAAATTCCGGACTCCAAATCCATATGCAGAGGACAGCTTTATTTTTCTATTCATCTTAAAAAAGCAAAACTGAAGAAGTTGTCTATATGTACTTGGTTTCTCCCGTTGTTTCATCCCACCCTCACCTAACTCCTATCGGACTTTATCAAACTTCTATCACTACACCAAAAGGGCATGTTTCAACAACCCCTACACTGCTTAATCCAGTAGTCAATTATTAGTTCTCATCCTACCTGACTTATCAGCAGCATTTAATGCAGTGGGTCACTCCTTCCTTCTTGAAACATTTTCTTCCCTTGATTTTGCAGATTCAAGCCCTCCTTCTTTTCCATCTGCCTCACGGAGTATTCCATCGAGGTCGTCTTTGTTGGGTCCTTTTCACCTCCCTGACCTAAGCTAGTTTATTGCTAGAAGAAATTGAACTGAGTAAGGGTAAATTATTCTCTTTAGCATACTACTGATTTAGATTTTCCAGTATTTAAAAATTCTGATGGCTTTCATTTTAAACGAAATTGATATATACACCTCCCTTTTATGAACGAGCGTGTCTCTCCAAGCAGCGCCAAAGATGCCAACCCAGGAATCTCCCCACCCAGGAACCTCCCCCTAAAGGGACAGAAGCGTCTGACGCATTCCGGAAACGAGCTGCACAGGCCTTATGGGAAATGTAGTGCCGGATGAATAGCCTGCACCGCGGGGGAGCCTGGGAATCTCTGGCTCGGCAGTTACTTCCGCTCACGCGCAGTGAGGCGGTAGCCTGTATTCTGTAATTTTCGAACCAGCACTGCTTGAAGTGAGTGGGGGTTTCTCCCAGATCTGTGAGATCTGCGTAACCTGATCTCCAGCGTAGAGTCGGAGCTGGGAGCGTGGCGGTGAAAGGCTGGCAGGTATGACTCTGCAGAACTTGGAGGGGCGTAAGGGAAGGGCGGGAAGAAAGGGGCCGGTTTATTGGCTTACCCAACTGAAAATAAAACCTTAAACCTATCACGTGCGGTGACTTCGTGTTTGGGTGTGTGGGTCCTGTCCAATTCTCGAGTAGTTCAGAGAAAGCAAGAGAAGGGTCCGACCGCCACTCAGTGGGTTCCTAGATCCTGGGTGGGGCTAGAACAGGCTCAGTTTGCATTCCTGCCCTGGCAAGTAAAGGACACTGTGCATAAGTCTGTTCATCAAGCTGCACCTTTCCTGATTACAAGAGCACCGTTGGCCCTACCAGAGCCTGCAAAAGGAGATATTAAACCATTTTAAGGGATCTAGGAAGAAAGTGTTTCTAGAGAAACTTCGATGCACTCTTTTTAGAGTATTCTCACAACAGTCGTCTGAAGTAAATATTCTCCATTTTGCATATGAATTAACTGAAGCTGAGAGAGGTGAAGTTAACTTGCCTAGACAGTTTAGTATAGTAGAAGATCTGGGATTCAAATCCAGATGAGTTTTCTTCAAATTTCTTTCCTTTTTTTTTTTTTTTTTTTTGCAAGATGAAAAACACCTGCAAAAGAAAGCGTTGGGCATATTTTCCTTTTGAAATATTTGAGTAATGTATGCTGAGTAAATTTGTCTTAAAAAAAAAAAAAAAAAGAATCTCTTGGTGAATCTTGAGATTTTCCGGTGAAGACGAAATAAATCTGGGAGTCCCCCTTACACCTTTTAGCCTTTCTAGGGACCTAGCAGTGCTGGTTCGAATATCAAAAAACCTAGATTGGGCTCATAGGAGATGGTGAGTTCCGAGAGAAAGAGAGAGAGAGAGAGAGAGAGAGAGATTGATTTAGAGTCTAAACTGAAGACTCCAGCTTAACCACCGTCTCCCGCCCCGGGTCCCTGGATCCAGCCTTCTCAAGAAATCTAATTTCTCTCTTACCCCAACTACAGAACAGAGACCAGAGAATCACAGGAAGCATTGACTTCCAAAGATACTGAGCTTTGGAGGTCAGGCTTTTAGCTATCCTTTTAACTCATTCATTATTATTTACTTAGGATACATTTCTGGGAGAAAAAAAAATGTCACTGGTTTAAAGATTAACAACTTGCTGTTAGGTCTGTAGGACAGAAATGTACAACATAACGCTCTAAGCTCCGTATATTAATAACACATACAGAGATCGTTGCTTATAAAATGGACTTTTCTGACTTTATAGAAACGTCATTCTCCCACTGGATGGCATTTTCTGAGGCTGCAATATGTGTGCTTCTTTGCTCATAGAGCAGGGTTCTGCATTGCAGTCCTGGTATTTCATGTCTTTACTCTCTTCCCTATTTCTACTTTCATAGATCTCTGTGTAAGAGCTGCAGAAATGATCAACTTAGAGGTAAGGCATTTATTTATTGTTATTTAAATCTCTTAAAAATCCATATAGGGACTTCCCTGGCGGTCCAGTGGTTGAGAATGCGCACTCCGCTGCAGTTGGCGCGGGTTCCATCCAGGAACTAAGGCCCTGCATGCCGCTCGGCGCAGCCAAAAAAAAAAAAAGTCCATATAATAAAAAGGAAATATTTAGTCAGGGAAAATGTAAATTGAGTAGATCAGGTCCAAAAGGAGATTAAGAAAATTGATAAATTGATATCCAGGTTATAGGGTCTGCACTTAGTTGGAGCTGCATATGTGTACCCAGTCGTTCTGGCAATCATAGAAAATGGGTTGCCAACCGGTTAAAGTATTGGCTTTGTCCGTCAGAGTAAAGCAGAACAATTGCCCGGTTAAGTAAATTTTTTCCTGGCACAATTCTCCAAAGAAAATATCTTACAGTGGGGTTTTCTTCTCTTTCTTTTTCTTCCTTCCTTCCTTCCTTTATTTTTCTTTCTTTCTTTCTTTTTTTTTTTTTTTGCCTCACCTTGAGGCTTGTGGCTTATTTCCTCGATCAGGGATTGAACCCGTGCCTGGGCAGTGAGTGCAAGAGTCCTAACCACTGGACCACCAGGGGATTCCCACAATAGGTTTTCATAGAGATAATGTTAAAAACAATATTGACAGTAACAATCCTGTGATAAATATAACATCAGATTTCCTATGACTTTCTTAGAGTGTTCCCTAGAATAAGCAGAAAACATAGTGCCAAGAAGCGCTATATGAATTAAATTTGTAAGTTCAGGTACATAGCCTTTTTAATATTTACCTGGATCCATAAGTAAACCTTGTACCTTTTCCAGAGTCTTCAGAAATTCTTGAGCATTTTCTCTTCCATGTGAATTTAGAAATCAACTTGTCAAGACATAAGGGGGTGTGTTAGGTATTTTTATTGTGATTGCATTACACTTTTAGATTAATTTGGAGAAAATTCATAACTTTTCAATAATGAGTTCTCCATTTTTTAAATTGAAGTATAATTGATTTACAATGTTGTGCCAATCTCCGCTGTACAGCACAGTGACTCAGTTATACATATATAGACATTCTTTTTTTATATTCTTTTCCATATGGTTTATCACAGGATATTGAATATGTGCTATATATTAGGACCTTGCTGTTTTTCCATTCTAAATATAACAGTTTGCATCTACCAACCACAAACTCCCAGTCCATCCCTCTTCCTCCCCACCCCCCCCTTGGCAACCACAAGTCTGTTCTCTATGTCTATGAGTCAGTTTCTGCTTTGTAGATAGGTTCATTTGTGCCATATTTTATATTACACATATAAGTGATATCATATGGTATTTGTCTCTGACTTACTTCACTTAGCATGATAATCTCTAGTTGCATCTATGTTGCCACAAATGGCATTATTTCATTCTTTTTTATGGCTGAGTAGTATTCCATTGTATATATGTACCACATCTTAATCCAGTGATCTGTCGATGGACATTTAAGTTGTTTCCATGTTTTGGCTATTGTGACTAGTGCTGCTATGAACGTAGGGGTGCATGTATCTTTTTTAATTATAGTTTTATCCAGGTATGTTCCCAGGAATGGGATTGCTGGATCATAAGGGTAATTCTATTTTTACTTTCCTGAGGAACCTCCATACTGTTTTCCATAGTGGCTGTACCAACTTTATTCCTACCAACAGTGTAGGAGGGTTCCCTTTTCTCTACTCCCTCTCCAGCATTTGTTATTTGTGAGTTCTCCATTTTATTCAATTTTTCTTTTAGTCCTTTGTTATAGTTTTATAGGTTTATTATGGTAATTCTTTTACATTTCTTATGATGTTTATTCTTATATATGGTTTTAAGTTGCTACTGAGAATGGAATGGATATTTTTTCATTATATTTTCTAATTGGTTATTCTGGTGTATAGGAAAGTATGGATTTATCTATTTGGCTTTATGTCAACTTACAGAACTCTTACTAAGTCCAAGAGTTTTTTAGTTGATTCTTAGATTTTCTATATGGACCATCACATACTCTTCAAATGGAGTTTTGTCCCTTATAACCTAATTCATATGGCTCCATTTTTTTTTTCTTGTCTTATATCAATAGACAGGACTTCTAGTAACTATAATCTTGAGTGTACTTGCTAGTCAGAATCTTTTTTGTTCCAGTTTTACTGGGAATACTTCCAGTGTCTTACTGTTTCCTCTTGTATTCTGGTAGACAGTTGTTTTTTGTTTTTTGGGTTTTTTTTGTTTTTTAAATCAAGTTAAGGATTTTTAGCTTATTAAGATTGTTTACATATTGGAAACTTTTCCCTCATATCCTTTTCTTTTTACACCTGTCAATAAAATAATATACTTTATCTTCTTTAATATAACAGTTTAAAGAATTTCTAATATATTTCCCAATATTGAACTATCTGTGCATTACTGGGGTAAACCTACCTAGTCTCTCAACTTTTTTGTTGTTGTTGTTGGGGGGCGGGGGGGTTGGGGTTTTTTTGTTTGTTTGTTTGGCTGCACCTGGTCTTAGTTGTGGCACACAGGATCTTTGTTGCTGCATGCAGGATCTTTACTTGCAGCCTGCAGGATCTAGTTCCCTGACCAGGGGTCAAACCTGGGCCCCCTGCTTTGGGAGCATGGAGCTGACCACTGGACAACCACGGAAGTCCTTCTCTTAACCTTTTAAAAGAACAGATGGTAAATATTTTAGGTTTGAAAGCCATATAGCCTCTGTGACAACTACTCAACTCTGCTCTTGTAGTTGAAGTAAACAAATGGGCATAACTATGTTCCAGTTACGTTTTATTTACAAATACAGGAGGCCAACCTGTGGGTTATAGTTTGCTGACCCCTGCTTTATATGGTCTTAACTATCTCTTTGCAGTAGGCATGTTGCCACATTCCTTTTTGATCTGAATTTAAGTTAAATATGATTTTGACTTTATGGTTGAGAGGATATATTTTGTCATATTAAAAAATCTGTATTTTTCTATTTTATTATGCTTATGTGAGTTTGGCCTATTAACCTTATAGCCCCTCTAACATCTTATTACCTTTACATGTTTATTTTGCAGTGTCTAATAGATTGTAAGATCTCTGAGGACAGTAATAATTTTATTCTTTTTTGTACTTCTATTACTGTTCTTGGTATGTCCACATTGAATATGATATGTCCTCATTGAATATTGCATGAGTGAATGAATGAACACAAAAGCAATACTTTAAAATAATTTTATTGAGACATAATTCACATATTACAAATTGACCCCTTTAAAATGTATACAATTTAGTGTGGCTTTTTAGTATATTATCATAATTATGAAACCATCACCACTAATCTCAGAACATTTTCATTACCCTCAAAAGAAACCCCATACCCATTAGCAGCCAATCCCCTTTTCTTGCTTCCCCCAGCCCTGAATTACTTTATATTTATATGTATTTGCCTATTCTGAACATTTCATACAAATGGAACCATAGAATATGTGACCTCTTGTGACTGGCTTCTTTCACCCAGCACAAAACTTTCAAGGATCATCTATGTTGAAGAGTCCTTTTTATTGCTGAATAATATTGGATCATATGGATATACCTCATTTTGTTTATCTATTTATTAGTTGATGGATACCCATATTGTTGCACTTTTGCATATCATGAATAATTCTGCTGTGAACATTTGTGTATGGCTTTTTGAGTTGATGTATGTTTTTGATTCTTTTGCATATATACCTAGGAAAAATTGCTGGGTCATATGGTAACTCTGTGTTTGACATTTTGAGGAACTCATAAACTGTTTTCCATAGTTGCTGCACCATTTTACAGTTCCACCAGCAAAGTATGAAAGTTCCAGTTTCTCCCTATCCTTGTTAACACTTGTCATTGTCTGCCTTTGATTTTAGCCATCCTAATGGGTGTAAAGTCATATCTCATTGTGGTTTTAATTTGTATTTATGTTGAACATCATTTTACGTACTTATGGACCGTATCTATCTTTGGAAAAATGTCTGTTCAAATCCTTTGACAATTTTTAAATTGGGTGTGTGTTTTTGTTTTTTGTTGTTGTTGTGTTGTAAGAATTCTTTTTATATTTTAGATACAAATTTCTTTTTAGGTATATGATTTACAAATATTTCATCCTATTTTGTGAGTTGTCTTCTTCACATGGTGTCCTTTGAAGCTTAAAAATGTTTAATTTTGATGAATTTGAATTTATTTTTTTCTTTTGTCATTTATACTTTTTCTGTCATGTGTAGGAAACCATTTCCTAATCCCAGGTCATAAAGATTTACTCTCTTATTTCCTTCTAACAGCTATATACAATTGACCCTTGAGCAACATGGGTTTGAACTATGTGGGTCACTTATATGCAGATTTTTTTCAATAAATACATACTACAGTACTACATGACCTGTGGTTCATTGAATTTGTGGTTGTGGAACCATGGATGTGGAGGGCTGTAAAGTTATTATGTGGATTTTTGACTCTGGGGAGGGTTGGCACCCCTAAGTCCCAAGTTGTTCAAGGGTCACCTGTAGTTTTAACTCTTACATGTAGGTCTCTGATCCATTTTTAGTTCATTTTTATATATGATGTGAGGTGTGTGTATTGAGGGGAGTCCAGCTTCATTCTTTTGCATGTGGGTATCCAGTTTTCCCAACACCATTTGTTTAAAAGACCATTCTTTCCTCCATTGAATTATCCTGACATTAGCTAAATATTTTTAATATAATTTTTGTTTCTGTCACAAAGTATATCTCTCAGTCAGGTGTACAGTAGTTATCATACATTACTTTCTGAAAACTCAACAGTGAACATGATATGATCCTAAGAGGCTGCCGTGATTCTCTTATAAGTCCCCAAATGGTGCACACTTTAGTTTGAAGATCCATGTACTATTACAGGGATCAGTGACACTCCAGGATGTGGCTGTGGAATTCACCCCAGAGGAGTGGCAGCTGCTTGACTGTGATCAGAGAACCCTGTATTGGGATGTGATGTTGGAGAACTTTAGAAACCTCATCTCAATGGGTAAGGACAGTGGGTGGTAACTTTTCACTGTAACTCAGAATGTTTTAATAGTACCCTTCCTTTAAGACCTGCAAAAGCTGGGAACATTCTAAAGCATCAGTAACTTTGACCCCAAATTTTAGTGGTCATGGATTCTTGATCCCCTTTGGGGATCAGATAGTATGTTTATGCTTCTGCCTCCCAAATGAAGAAAGATCTTTTCTGTTCTGAAGCTTGTTTGTCATCCTTTACAGGCCCTAAGACTCCAGGAGGCAAAGCCGAATTGTGAGGTAGTTGTTTGTTCCTAGCACTTTGTCCCCAGCTCTGTGTTGTTTCCCATGAACAGGGTGTCCAGTCACCAAAACAAAAGTGATCTTCAAGGTGGAGCAAGGACAAAAGGCATGGATGGTGGAGGGAGAGAACCCACATTGGCGCTCTCCAGGTGAGTCAGAGAAAACCAGGTAGATGGGGGTCTTTGGAATTGAGATCCCAGTTGGTGAGTGTGGGACAGGCACCTTTGAAATACTTTTCAGGAAGCATCTCTTGAAAAATGCACACCTTTGAAAGTGACTGGGTACCCTTGACACAACAGATCCCAAATGACACCTGCACTTGCCCTCTCCCACGTGGCTGCTCTTTCTCCTTCTCAGCTCTTGTGTGGGAGGATGTCCCTCCTCTCTGCTCTGGCTCTTCACACTGCCTGTTCCATCGAAGTGCTTGCTTGGTTCTCTTAGTTCCTAGAATCCTCATTCTTCTTCCCCCTCAACAAGATGGCAGATCTTTCCATACATCTGGTTCTAATAATGTAATCAGATTATGTGGATTTAAAGTCTTACTCCACCAACCTCTGTCTAACCTAACAACAACTTTATTTATAAAATAGAGATAATATTAGTTTTTACCTCAGGTTTTTGTAAAGATTGTATGAGTTAATACATGCAAAACCCTACAAATAGTGGCAGACGGTAAGTGTTCAGCATGTTAGTTGTTTTTATTTCAAAACTTTTATAACATATGTTCTTTCTGATTTTTTTCCTTTTTAAAAAAGACTCATTCCTTTTCTTGCAGCATGTACTCCACCTACGTACCCCACCTTGCTCGTCTTCAGTCTTATGGCTAACTTGGGATGGCTACCTTCTAGTTCATCTTTCTGCTTCACTTGATAAATATTGATATCTTATGGAAATTCTCCTCCAGTTATTTGAATTGGTTCCTCATAAATCTGCCCTCACCCTTTTCTCACAGCTTATTCACCATTTGCTTCTTGAATTCTCTTCCATCTTATGAGCTTCTGTCCACAATAACTCCCTCAGAAACTTCATCACTCTAAGACTAAAGTTATTTGTTTTGTGCCATCTCTAGCATCTTTGCCTCACTAGTTTTCCATTCCCATAATTTTACCCTACCTGGCCTTATTGTCTGTTTTTTCATAGTAATCAATTTTTAAAAAATATTTATTTATTCATTTACTTATTTATTTGGTTGTGCTGAGTCTTAGTTGCAGCTCGTGGGTTCCTTAGTTGTGGCATGTGAACTCTTAGTTACTGCATGCGAACTCTTAGTTACTGCATGCGAACTCTTAGTTACAGCATGCGAACTCTTAGTTGCGGCATGCAAGTGGAACCTAGTTCCCTCACCAGGATTGGAACCTGGGCCCCCTGCATTGGCAGCACAGAGTCTTAACCACTGAGCAACAGGGAAGTCCCATAGTAACCAATTTTTAGTATTCTTAAACCCTTTACCTTTACCCTTACAATATTGTGACTTATTACCTGTAATTTCAACTATTAGTTTATCCAAGACTGATTCAAAATAAAATCTTCCCTTTCCACAGAATCCATAAAAGAAATATGTTCCAAATGATTAAGACACCAATTCAGTGTGTTTTAGATTCCCTGGGACCCCAATTTCTACTGACATAAATGAATTTTTACTCTTGATATAGTATCTAGGCTGTTTGTGTAAATACTTATATTGCCAATTCCAGCCTAGTTTTTGGTTTATTCTTGATGTTCCTGCAAGGTTTATCCAAATCATTTCATTTTTCTTGTCACTTTTCTGACATATAAACATAAGGTATTACTGTATAACCTGTATTATGGTATTTAAGTGGCTTATAGGGCCTCTATATGTGATCCCATTTTGTTTATCCAGAATTGTCCATCTTTTCCCTATTCCATGGCAATTGGACTCTTCAGCATCCTCTGTACACAATTTTCTTCTCTGCAGCAGTCCTTTTGATTCTGGTGTGCTCCACCTAACTAAAACCAGCATGCTATGAAGTCTGAATGCAATTTCCTCCTCTTTCATGGTAACTTTAGCCTAGATTGATCTCTGCCTTCTTTGAATTCCCATCCCAACTCTACCATGGCTCTGTCACAAAAACTTGACATATACTATCTTAGATTTTTTTTTTCAATCCTGTGGCTTTTAAGACTTAAAAAAAAAAATCTGTGGCTTTAACGAACATTTTCTCATGATAACTCCCTGAAGAGAAAGTCCTGTATTATTTTTTTTAACACCATTGCTGAGCACATAATGGATATTCAATGCATATTTCATTAATTCATTTTTGTAAAGTCAGGGATTGTGGGGATGTTTCTTATTCTTTTATTCAGCAAGGCTTTTTAATGTTTCCTGAGAAGGATTCAAATAAAGAAAAAAAAAATACCATTTTTCCTAGGTGTGTAATTTGTAGTTGAAAAGGCAAAACATAGCCTATATTTTAAAATTTGACAAGTGTGGAACATTTATTCAATGCATAATAACATTGCAGTTTTAATCTAGTTAGTTGTCAAAATAAATGGTTTAGGCAACAGGGGGTGACTGTCTTAGAAGTTCAGAGAAAATGGAGGCTAAAGTTTAAAGTAGGCAAAGATTGGAAGAGTCTTTTTTTGAGGTCATGGAACAATGGCTCCTCCCTAAAGGATATCTAAATACTCATAGGATGAGAGAGGATGAGGGATGGCAAGTTAAGGTGGGGAAGGAACACGAGCAAAAGATTGTAGCTTGTTGGAATCTAGAATCCTTGGGACAGAAATAGATATTTGTTGAGGACTAGAGCAGTGCATGCTTAGATACCATGAGTGAATTCATCATATTGCATAGTTTTGCTCACCAGGCTGATTGCCATGGACTTTTCAGTTGGTTATTGTTGGCTAAGGTAACACAGGATGCCGCTTCTTATTGGTTGAAGTAGAGAGGAAAGAAGACAGGGACCCAGTCCCCACATTTAGAACCACTCAATAAAGAAATGTGTACTAATGGCTATAGCCCACTACTCGGCCAGCTCACAGAGAAGGATAAGGCATGGAGGAAAAGGCTAGGGGTGTTGTACTGACTCCACATGGAAGGAAATTCAGGAGTGGGGAATTATAACCCCCGCCATATATGTATATGGAACAATGGATTTGGGATGTGTAGTGTTTTGAGACTAGGAGTCTAAAAATGTGACTTCAGGAGCAAAGAGGCTTTCTGGGGACTAGTTTGTTAGGCAGATTGAAAGAGGATGGAAAAGCAGTATTTATCATATATTGAAACTCAGCCTGAATAAAAATGGTAACAAGGAGGTAGAATCTGTGCCTGGACTAAGAATAGCACACCCTTGAATGACCTACTGGACCTTTGGTTCCTGGGCTTACAAGCATGTGTAAGAATGAATCCCAGCTGTAGTAGAATTGGAGCCCTGTCTACAGATATGTCTCAGCCATGGTTTGGATGAGGTTAGAGGATTGGAGATAGAAAAATGTTCCTGAAGGGAACTGACATTGTGCCAGATAATCAAGAGGAAAAAGAGATGAATGAGGGAAATAGGGAGCTATTCTACCAGGGTAATCTAGGAATTAGGTAGTGAGGACTCTGATTCTGATCTCCCTCCTCCGAATCTAGTTTTCCCTCTGATATTTTCCCTTAACTCCCTTGTCTCTTGTTCCCCTGGCTACTCTGTCCATTGATTACATCTCCACAGTGGGCTCTCTTCATTCTATGAGCTAACCATACACCCTTGTTGAACAACTTTTTTATTTCCTTTGTACCCTTCTCACTGTACCTTGTGCTATTTTACTATCTTTCCTCAGGTCACAGGTTAATCCATCTGTTCTCATTGTCATTCTGTGCTCCCATTTCCTCTTGTTTTTTTTAAATAAATTTATTTATTTATTTATTTATTGTAATGGCTGTGTTGGGTCTTTTTTTGCTGTGCGTGGGCTTTCTTTGCTGTGCGTGGGCTTTCTTTAGTTGTGGTGAGTGGGGGCTACTCTTTGTTGTGGTGCATGGGCTCCTCATTGCCGTGGCTTCTCTTGTTGTGGAGCATGGGCTCTAGGTGCGTGGGCTTCAGTAGTTGCAGCACATGGGCTCAATAGTTGTGGCTCATGGGCTCTAAAGCACAGGCTCAACAGTTGTGCACGGGCTTAGTTGCTCTGCGGCATGTGGGATCTCCCTGGAGCAGGGATCGAACCTGTTTCCCCTGCATTGGCAGGTGGATTCTTAACCACTGTGCCACCTAGGAAGCCCCTCCCATTTCCTCTTTAGCAGTTTTAGTCTTAAAGCTCAGGAGCCAGGCAAGTACAGATTTCTTTCAGAATAAGAGATGCATTTTGAAATCATATAAATTTCTGTAACTGTTGATGGCAAAAATTAACTAGGAATGTTTCATTGTACTCCTTTTTAGAAGCTGACTGCCCACCTATTGATGAACCAGACAAGCACCAGGAAAGCAAAGACAATTTTTTGAATTCAGTTTTGTTCACATTCAATAAAATTCTAACCATGGAGAGACTTCATGGTTATAATATGAGCACAAGTCTTAATCCTACAAGAAAAAAATCATATAAATGTAAGTCATATGGGAAGAGTTTGCAACCTACTTTAGACTTACTTAATTATAATAGATGTTATAGTGGAGAAAACTCTTATGAATGCAGTGAATGTGGGAAAGCCTTCAAAAAGAAGTTTCATTTTATTAGACATGAAAAAAATCATATAAGAAAAAAACCCTTTGAATGCAATGACTGTGGGAAAGCCTATAGCAGGAAGGCACACCTTGCAACTCATCAGAAAATTCATAACGGAGAGAGACCCTTTGTGTGCAATGATTGTGGGAAAGCGTTTACGCATAAAGCACAACTTGTGGTCCATCAGAGACTCCACACTGGAGAGAAGCCTTATGAATGTGGTCAGTGCGGGAAATCATTCACTTGGAACTCTTCCTTTACTCAACACGTGAAATCGCATACACTTGAGAACTCATTTGAATGTAAGGAATGTGGGAAAACCTTCAGGTATAGTTCATCCCTTTATAAACACTCTAGATTTCATACAGGAGAGAAACCCTATCGATGTATTGTATGCGGCAAAGCCTTTGGCAACACTTCTGTGCTTGTTACACATCAAAGAATTCATACAGGAGAGAAACCTTATGGATGTATTGAATGTGGTAAAGCCTTCATCAAGAAGTCTCATCTCCTTAGACATCAGATAACTCATACAGGAGAAAAGCCCTATGAATGTAGCAAATGTGGGAAAGCATTTTCCCAGAAGTCAAATCTTATTGTACATCAGAAAATTCATGCATAATATTCACTTATGAATCTGACAAAACTTTAAATATTTGATAAACCTTATTAAGTCGAGAATTTATGGTGAGGAGAAATCCAGCAAGTTAAATGAATTGGAAGAATAAATTCCCATTAAAAAAAATCAATGCCAATCATGTTCTGGAAGTGATGATAAAGTTTTTAGAGAAAAGATCACAGAAAACGTTAATTTATAAGTGATAGCACATAGAGCTTGGAAAGGAAGCATAAATTAAACAGTCAAGGAATCAGTGAACACTACATTTACCATCTCTGATTTTTTATTTTTATAACAAATTATACAATTATGCAAGTGTGAGTATAAAATATGTTTATTGTATTAATTATATCTATTAAAAGTTTCTGTGGTAAATATTACCATTTTTTTCTTCCAACCCTAAAAGTAACATGCAAATGAAAAAATGTGGTTTCATATGTAGTGTGAATTTCAGTAATACTTTTGACCATTTGCTGGCCCTTTTAATGGGTGTGGCAGTGTTACTGAATCTCAGAGTCTCCTTTTTAATTCTAAAACTTGTTATAGAGTTGTATAGAATTACATGTATGTATAATTTAACAAGATATCAATTGAGAGGGAGAAAGCAGTTGTATTCTGTGTTACAGTAAGTATTCAGTTGAGGAAAAGAAGTATTTAAATAAGTGTGTAAATAAAACATTTGCACTCCAAATATTCCTGTGCTTTTTTTATTGATGTATTTACCTACAGTGTAAGCATAGCTCAAGTAGTAGTTATCTAGGGTATCATCTACATTTCATTATTTATTTATTTATTTATTTATTTATTTTTGGCTGTGTTGGGTCTTCATTGCTGTGCATGGACTTTCTCTAGTTGTGGCAAGCAGGGGCTACTCTTCATTGCGGTGCACAGGCTTCTCATTGCGGTGGCTTCTCTTGTGGAGCGCAGGCTCTAAGCACATGGGCTTCAGTAGTTGCAGCACATGGGCTCAGTAGTTGTGGCGCATGGGCTTAGTTGCTCCATGGCATGTGGAATCTTCCAGGCCCAGGGCTCAAAGCCATGTCCCCTGCATTGGCAGGCGGATACTTAATCACTGTGCCACCAGGGAAATCCCTACATTTCATTTTAATAAAGAACGGTGTCATGATAGTTTGCAACTTTTAGGGAGCGAGCTTTGGGGTCTGTTTTTTTTTGTTTTCTTGTAAGAAATTGATACAGGTTAACTCCTAGGAGTGCCTGGAACAGCATTAGTTGAATTGAAAAGAGCACTTTTTTTTTTTTTTTTTTTTGCTTAACAATTTCACTTTGGAATGTGACATTTTGTAAGTTCCAAATATTCCTTGAAAAGGATGAACCAACCATTATTTAAGCTAGTTTTTTATTGCTGTTCACAATATTCCTTGATAACGTCAAAAAACTTTTGTCTTTTCTTGAGTTGTGACAAAATAGCTTGAAGTCAAGCCTTTTCAAGTTTAAGCTCAGTTATAACTACATTAGATTGTTTTTCTTTCATTATCCATTTTTTGAAGGGTAATGATGAGTAATGATTATAAATGCATGATAGTGCTTTTTTGAACATGCATACTAGAAGTTAGGGATCTAAATTGTTTACTGATTTTTTTTGCTTGACCAAACTTTAGTCAGGCTCCTGAACCTTTCTGAGGCCCACCTGTATACTTCCTTATAAAATCTAGTTTTAGCAAGAACCCTGCTAAGTCATTTTAACCAGAACCCTCCACCCTCAATATCTGATCAGGTCCCTCATCCTCCATCACCCTTTAGGTGATGTCTGATCACCCTGGCCTGTCTTCAGCAAGAATCCTGTTAGGCAGATTCAGCCAGAACCCTCCTTACTCATAATGTTTTCTCTTAGTAATTTTCCATCCACAGATTCCCATCCTACTCCTCAGCTATAAATTCTGCTTGTGCATGGTGTATTCAGAGTTGAGCCCAATCTCTCCCCACACTTTCCCAGTTATTTTAGGAGACTACATACTGGTTACACTCTTGCAGTTACAAAAATTTCTGTTTCCTTTTTTCTTTTGGAATTGTCTTCAGAATCAGTTTGCCAGCCACACAGGGAATTCTTTAGGTATGTATAGTCACAGGACTTGCCTTTTTTTTTTTTTTTTTTTTCCAACTCAACAATTTTCTTTCATTTCCTGCATGAAGTCCTCATTTTGTCCTACTCAGTGCTTTCCATTCCTGTCCTATCTTCCCTTCTCATACTTCTCATCTGAGAAACTCCAAACTACTTAAGACTACAGCAAGAGGACACATTTTAGGAGGGAGTAGGGGGCTCTTCTGTTGTCAACACGACATGAGGTCTCCTTTGGAGGAGCAGCTGTGTAGTTCAAGGTGGCAAGAAGTGTGCTAATAAAACAAGGGAATTTTAATTGTAATGCATCAGGAAGCATGTTATCGAGGTTCCATAAATTAATTCACTCCCTTAAGTGGAAGAAAGAATACAGTAGAGCAAGTTAAAATATACTTTCAGGGACTTCCCTGTTGGTGCAGTGGTTAAGAATCCATCTGCCAATGCAGGGGACACAGGTTCAATCCCCAGTCTGGGAAGATCCCACGTGCTGTGGGGCAGCTAAGCCCATGCTCTACAACAAGCCACTGCAATGAGAAGCCCACACACTGCAACGAAGTATAGCCCCTGCTTGCCACAACTAGAGAAAGCCCTCGCACAGCAATGAAGATCCAACGTAGCCAAAAAATAAAATAAAATTTTTAAACATAATTTTTTAAAAATATACTTCCAGTACTGGACAAATATAAACTGCCACCTTGAGAGTTTTTGTCACTGACTTCGTCTTAGGCCATATGAGATTTTGACAAGAAGAAAAGCAAAATTATGCTTAGCTGCACCCAAACATCTCAGATTCCCTGAACTCCCTAGTCTTTGTATTCTGTGGCTGAAAGAGCCACAATCTAAATGAGAAATCCTTTGATTTTTCCCACCTCTAAGAATTTGTCATACCTTGAGACTTTCTTTTTGTAGTTTATAAAAAGATCACTGAAAAAGCCTTCTTTCTCTTTTATTTATACACAGATGGCAGATATGGCATTTTCTCCCCAATGAAATTCATTTTTTTCTAGTTATATCATATATGCTAATTTTTAAGAATTAAGAAAAGTATAACGAGTTCAAGAAGGAAACAGAAAAAGTGGAAAAGGCAGATCTGAGTTTAGGAGTCCTTGAGTCTTGGAAAATGAGAGTTTAGGCCTTATAAAGGTGTTAAGAAAAAAAAGTAAGGGTAACTAGAAAAGCATAGAAATATGTGTAACTTAAAAATCTGAAGAGAAGAATAATGAAAACTTCATAAATCCAATGGAGCAGGAAAGCTGAAAGTTGCATGAAAAAGATATGATAAATAGCCAAAAAAAAAGTAGAAATAAATAACAACATATCAATAATATTAGCTGCAAATGGATTAAACTCACCTATGATGAGGAAGAAACAATGGTCTCTTATTTTTTTAATTAATTAATTAATTAATTAATTGGCTGCGTTGGGTCTTTGTTGCTGCACGTGGCCTTTCTCTAGTTGCTGAGAGTGAGGGCTACTCTGTTGCGGTGCGCGGGCTACTCTTTGTTGCAGTGCGCAAGCTTCTCATTGTGGAGCATGGGCTCTAGATGCACAGGTTTCAGTAGTTGTGGCTCTTGGGCTCTAGAGCACAGGCTCAGTAGTTGTGGAACACGGGCTTAGTTGCTCCGTGGCATGTGGGATCTTCCTGGACCAGGGATCAAACCCATGTCCCCTGCATTGGCAGGTGGATTCTTAACAACTGTGCCACCAGATAAGTCCTCTCTTATTTTTTTTTATTAGTCTTTCATAATTTCCTTTGCAAACTAAAATCATGTTATTTCCAGTGAGCTAGTGCATACCACCGAAAAGACAGATTGATACTATAGAAAACCTTGATTTGCATTACCACCAAAATCTCATGTAATAGGAGCAGAGTACTCCCCCAAAAGAAAAATAGGGTCTGTTATCAAAAGAAGGAAGAAGAGGGAGTTCCCTGGTGCCTAGTGGTTAGGACTCTGGGCTTTCACTGTGGTGACCTGGGTTCAATGCCTGGTTGAACTGAGATCCCACAAGCTGCATGCCATGGCCAGAAAAAAGAAAAAAAAAATTAAAAAATTTAAAAAAAAGAAAGAACATGTGAGGCTGAGAATATGTCCAATAACATTTCACCCCTTTGAACATGGACATTCTGTTATATGACTGCAGTTCAATGATCAAAACAAAAAAAAATTTACCACTGGTACAATACTATTCTCTGTCATCCATAAAATTCCCCAGTTGTCTCAATACTGTTCTTTTTAAAATAAATTTTTAATTTTGTAATAATTTTAGGTTTACAGAAAAGTTTCAAAGATAGTACAGAGAGTTCCCATATATCCCTCACCTATTGCCCCTAAAGTTAACATCTTTTATTACCAGAGTACAACTAAGAAGCCAACACTGGTTTATAACAATTAACTAAATTCCAGATTTTATTCATATTTCACTAGGTTTTCAATAAATGTCCTTTTTCTGTTCTAGGATCCAATCCAAGATACCACACTGCATTTAAACCAATAGTGTTTTTCTTAACAATTTTTTTTTTCTGGCCCAGGATCCAAACCAGGATTACCCATTGTATTTAGTCCTCGTATCTCTTTAGACTCTTTTCATCTGGAACAATGCCTTGACCTTTCAATGTCTTTCATGAAATTGATATTTTTGGAGAGTACAGGCCAGTTATTTTGTAGAGTGTCCCACAGTTTTGGTTGGTCTGATGTTTCCTCATGTTCAGATTCCTCAAGTTATGCATTTGGGCACGTATATCACATAAGTGATATTCTTCTCAGTGTTTCGTGTCAGGAGGCACAATGTCAAACGTATCTCATTACCGGTGATTTTAACTTTGATTACTTGGTTATTAGGGTGGCATCCACCACATTTCTACACTGTAAAATTACCATTTTTCCCTTTGTAATTAAGCAATTTTCAGGGGAAATAATATCCTGTTCCTCATCAAACTTTCACCAAAGTGCTAGTTTCAGCACTCTGTTAATCTACCCATTCCCCTTCCATCTTTTTTTTTCCTTCTTGAATTTTTTCCCCCAAAGAAACCATCTCTTTGTCTTATTGAAATTCCCCCAATCTAGACTTTTCAGGTCATATTCTCTTAAACGCATTCCAAATAGGCTTTCCCCTACACCAGTCCACTGAAACTGTTCTGGTAAAGGTCACCAATAAAATTCTAATTGATATATCCAATGATCAAGTCATCCATCTTAATTATTAATAGTTTAGGACACAATGTATCCCTCTATTGTCTTTGAAGCACTTTTTTCCACTTGACTTACAGCAGCCACGTTGTCCTGGTTCTCCTCCGACTTCACTGATTTTTCCTTCTCAGTCTCTGTGCTGATTCTGTCTCATCTCTACAACCTTTCAAATTGGGACTATGTGAGGGCTCAATCCTCAGACCTCTTCTCTTTCTATACTCTCTTCATTGGTAACCTCATTTGTCTGATGGTTTTAAAGTCTATCTATGTAATGATATCTCCCAAATAAGTTCAGGACATCTCTCCTGAACTCAAGCATATTTGCTCAACTTCACCACTTGGTTGTCTCTAATCAGCATCTCAAACTCAACACATTCAAAACAGTCCTGCTCTCCATCTTTCTCCCTAGACCTGCTTTTCATGTGGTTTTCTCCATCTCATCTGATGGCAATTCCATCCTTTCATTTGTTCACACCTGAAACTTGGGAATCATGCTTGAGTCTCTTTTGTCTCATACCTTGCATATGATCTACAATAGATCATATGCAGTCTGTCTTCAAACTAGACTTTGAATCCAACTACTTCTCACTAGCTCTTCTGCTACTGCTTGGTCTGAGCCACCATCATCTCACTTTTTGATTATTCTAATAACCTCCTAACTGGTTGTACCCTGGCTTTCCCCCATTGTATTCCACACACAACAGCCAGAGTGATATTAAAACTTGCCAGACCATGCCACTCCTCTGCTCCAAATTCTCCAGAAGCCTCTATTTTCATTCAGAGGAAAAGCTAAAGTCCTTATATTGAGTCTGTCCACAGTCTGAGCCCTCACCTCTTCTTACCCCTTTATTATTCTCCCATCTCCAGGCACACAGCCCTTCTTGCTGTTCTTTAAATGTGTTTGGCTCTTTCTGCTTCAGGTCTTTGCTCTTACTGTTTCCTCTACCTAAAACCCTTCTTCATCTGGCATGAGTTTGCAACTTCATTTCCTTCAGGTCACTTTCTTCAGGCCTTTGCTCAAATATCTCCTTCTAAGAGAGGCTTTCCTTGACTACTCTGTTTAAGATTGCAGCCCTCGAACAGGTGCCCTCCAGCCCAGGGCCACAGTCGCTTTGGCTAGGCTGGGAGTCTCAGGAGAAAGAGGGGCTCCAGAGGTTCTGAGTGTATCTGTCTCAGCTTAAGAGAGAACCAACTGAACAGCAGCAGATGACCTTGGACACCAGAAAGGACCACAAGGATCCCAATATAACCGGTAGGGAGGCATCTACGATGGCTCAAAGAGGGTGAAACAGCTGAGCTGTGGCAGACGGGAGGGAGTGAGAAACACACGGAGGGTTCGCACCACAGCTCAGTGTTCCCGGACTGAGACGTCGATTCACAGCTGAGCAGAGGGCCTGGGAGCGGGAGCGTGGGACCCGGAGAGCTGGTTCAGGGTGAGAAAAATTGTTGCCAGTAAAGAGATGGACCAAGAGGACAGGAGGGAAGAGGTCCACAGCGAGGAGTTCCTGCCCCTGAGAGCTGCCCGGCCATGATGGCAGCTGGATGCTGCTGGCTCATGGGTGGGGGAGAGGAGCCGCGAGCATAGCCTCTCTCTCTTTTTCGGCACCTGCAGTGGGCAGTGGGGGGACCCCTGTGGGCCACCTAAGGCACTCAGGGATAACAGGGACCCTCAGGCCCTCAGGTGGGACTAGCTTGGAATGCCAGCAGCAGGGAGGCTGCCGAGAACAAAGAAGCCCGGAGAGAGGCCCAACTCTGAGACATTCTGTTTACACCTGAGCCGCTGGCGTCCCTCTGCAACAGGCACCACCTGAGCCACCCAAGTCACCATGACCCAGGCAGGGTGCCACTGCTCACTCACTCCCAGGGGAAGGGGCCACTATTGTACCCTCCCCCTCCTCACACACCAACGCTTACAGACAAACAATAAAGGAAGCTCTGCTGGTCACAGAATGATACAAAACACCTAAGGCAAGTAGAAGGACACTTACAGCTGAGACTCTAAGGAAACAGAAATATTAGTATCAATTCTATTGAACTGGTCCATTCTGGGACCAATTCTAGTTTTTTTTTTTTTTTTCTTTTTTTCTTTATTAATTACGATCTTAGTCCTAAGGGATCTACAAGTTTTATAACATTTTTTATTCTATTTTTTATTCTATTTTTATTTTTAGCCTTTTTATATACTTCTATTTCTAGCTAAGTTTTTTGCAGTATGGACTATATATCTCTCCTACCTTCTTTTCATCTCTGTCTTTTATACATTTATATTCCTTTCTTTTTATTTGCACATTTCCAGTCACACTATGCTCTTCTGTTCCCCTGTCTTCCATCCATTTTTAGTTTATTTTATCTTAACATACTTATAAGCAACTCTATCAATCTGCTCAGACTCCTTGCTCTATTCTCCAGATGACACACCCCCTTGGTATTTAATATTAGGTTTTTGTCTTTATCTTAGGTCTTGGTACAATTGTCTAATTTCATTCTGAGAATCTCCATTCTGTCAGGTGGTACTCTAGCTCTTTTTTATATTTGATCCTAGCTTACAATATCTCCCTGGATCTGTGTTTGTATGTGTAAGGTGTTATTTGTTTGCTTGTTTGATTTTGCTTTAGTTTCTGTTTTGTTCTGTTTTCGTTTTCAATTTCTGTTGGTTTTCTCTTTGAATATCTGATAGCATACTGGGGTTCTTCTGTCAGGTCTTTCTAGTGCCTTATGTCCTAATGGATTCAGAAATTGTGTGTCTTATACATGTATGTTTCCTAGACTTAGTATTTGTTTGACCCAACACTTGGCCATTAGTCTAGGGTTTGGACAGTCTTCTATAAACCCCTCTATCGCTGGGACAAGCAACCCCAGAAGTTTGGACAACCATGAGGAAACAAAGAAACACCATGCAGGCAAAGGAGCAGGAAAAAACCTACAAGAACAAAGAAATGAAGATGAAATAGGAAAAATGCCTGAAAAAGAATTCAGAGTAATGATAGTAAAAATGATACAAAATCTCGATAACAAAATAGAGAAAGTACAAGAAACAGTTCATAAGAACTCAGAAGAACTAAGGAACAAACAAACAGCAATGGATAACAAAATAACTGAAATTAAAAATACTCTAGATAGTATAACCAGCAGCATAACTGAGGCAGAAGAACGAATAAGTGAGTTGGAAGATAGAAAGGGGGAAATAACTGCCACAGAGCAGGAAAAAGAAAAAAGAATAAAAAGAATACAAGACAGTCTCAGAGACCTCAGTGATAACATTAAGTGTACCAACATTCGAATCATAGGTATCCCCCAGCAGAAGAAGAAAAAAAGAGAGGGTCTGAGGAAATATTCAAAGAGGTTATAGTGGAAAACTTCCCTAACATGGGAAAGGAAATAATTAACCAAGTCCAAGAAGCGCAGAGAGTCCCATACAGAATAAACCCAAGGAGAAATACACCAAGGCACATATTAATCAAACTAACAACAATTAAACACAAAGAAAAAATATTAAAAGCAGCAAGGGAGAAGCAACAAATAACATATAAGGGAAAACCCATAAGGATAACAGCTGACCTTTCTACAGAAACTCTGCAGGCCAGAAGGGAATGGCAGGATATACTGAAAGTCCTGAAAGAGAAAAACCTACAGCCAAGAATACTCTACCCAGCAAGAATCTCATTCAGATTTGACAGAGAAACCAAAAGCTTTACAGACAAGCACAAGTTGAGAGAATTCAGCACCACCAAACCAGCCTTACAACAAGTGCTAAAGGAACTTCTCTAAGTAGGACACACAAGAAAAGGAAAACACTTACAAATACAAACCCAAAACAATTAAGAAAATGGTAATTGGAACATACATGTCAATAATCACCTTAAATGTAAATGGATTAATGCTCCAATCAAAAGACACAGACTGACTGAATGGATACAAAAACAAGACCCTTCTATATGCTGCCTATAAGAAACCCACTTCAGACCAAGGGATACATATAGACTGAAAGGAAAGGGATGGAAAAAGATATTCCATGCAAATGGAAGTCAAAAGAAAGCTGGAGTAGCAATACTCATATCAGACAAATTAGACTTGAAAGTAAAAACTATTACAAGAGACAAGGAAGGACACTACATAATGATCAAGGGATCCATCCAAGAAGAACATATCACAATGGTAAATATCTATGCACCCAACATAGGAGCACCTCAATACATAAGGCAAATGCTAACAGCCATAAAAGGGGACATCGACAGTAACACAATAATAGTGGGAGACTTGAACACCCCACATACATCAATGGACAGATCATCCAAACAGAAAATAAATAAGGACACACAAGCTTTAAATGACACATCAGACCATCTCGACTTAATTGATATTTATAGGACATTCCATCCAAAAACGACAGAATACACTTTCTTCTCAAGTGCACACAGAACATTTTCCAGGATAGATCACATCTTGGGTCACAAATCAAACCTCGGTAAATTCAAGAAAGTTGAAATCATATCAGGCTTCTTCTCAGACCACAACGCCATGAGACTAGATATCACTTACAGGGAAAAAACTGCAAAAAATACAAACACATGGAGGCTAAACAATTCACTATTAAACAACCAAGAAATCATTAAAGAAATCAAAGAGGAAATCAAAAAATATCTAGAAACAAACGACAATGAAAACACAACAACCCAAAACCTATGGGACAAAGCAAAAGCAGTTCTAAGAGGGAAGTTTATAGCAATACAGTCCTACCTTAAGAAACAAGAAAAATATCAAATAAACAACCTAACCTTACACCTCAAACAATTAGAAAAAGAAGAACAAAGAAACCCCAAAGTGAGCAGAAGGAAAGAAATCATAAAGATCAGAGCAGAAATAAATGAAAAAGAAAGGAAGGAAGCAATAGCAAAAATTAATAAAACTAAAAGCTGCTTCTTTGAGAAGATAAACAAAATTGATAAACCATTAGTCAGACTCATCAAGAAAAAAAGGGAGAAGATGCAAATCAACAGAATTAGAAATGAAAAAGGAGAAGTAACAATGGACACCACAGAAATACAAAAGATCATGAGAGACTACTACAAGCAACTATATGCCAATAAAGTGGATGACCTGGAAGAAATGGACAAATTCTTAGAAAAATACAATCTTCCAAGACTGAACCAGGAAGAAATAGAAACTATGAACAGACCAATTACAAGTACGGAAATAGAGGCAGTGATTAAAAATCTCCCAACAAACAAAAGCCCAGGGCCAGATGGATTCACAGGCGAATTCTATCAAACATTTAGAGAAGAGCTAATACCTATCCTTCTCAAACTCTTCCAAAATATTGCAGAGGAAGTAACACTCCCAAACTCATTCTACGAGGCTACCATCACCCTGATACCAAAACCAGGCAAAGATGTCACAAAAAAAGAAAATTACAGACCAATATCAGTGATGAATATAGATGCAGAAATCCTCAACAAAATACTAGCTAACAGAATCCAACAGCACATTAAAAAAAATCATAGACCATGATCAAGTGGGATTTATCCCTGGGATGCAAGGATTCTTCAATATATGCAAATCAATCAACGTGATACATCATATCAACAAATTGAAGGATAAAAACCATATGTTCATCTCAATAGATGCAGAAAAAGCTTTTGACAAAATTCAACATGCATTTATGATAAAAGCTCTCCAGAAAATGGGCATAGAAGGAAATTACATCAACATAATAAAAGCCATATATGAGAAACCAAAAGCCAACATCGTTCTCAATGGGGAAAAACTGGAAGAATTCCCTCTAAGAACAGGAATAAGACAAGGGTGTCCACTCTCACCATTATTATTCAACATAGTTTTGGAAGTTTTAGCCACAGCAATGAGAGAAGAAAATGAGATAAAAGGAATCCAAATTGGAAAAGAATAAGTAAAATTGTCACTCTTTGCAGATGACATGATATTATACATAGAAAACCCTAAAGACTCTACCAGAAAACTGCTAGCACTAATTGATGAATTTAGTAAAGTAGCAGGATATAAAATTAATGCACAGAAATCTCTTGCATTCCTATACACTAACAACGGAAAAGCAGAAAGAGAAATTAAGGAAACTCTCCCATTTACCACTGCAACAAAAAGAATAAAATACCTAGGAATAAACCTGCCTAAGGAGGCAAAAGACCTGTATGCAGAAAACTATAAGACATTGATGATAGAAATCAAAGACAACACAAACAGATGGAAGGACATACCATGTTCCTGGATTGGAAGAATCAACATAGTGAAAACGACTGTACTACCCAAAGCAATTTACAGATTCAATGCAATCCCGATCAAATTACCAATGGCATTTTTCACAGAACTAGAGCAAGAAATCTTACGATTTGTATGGAAACACAAAAGACCCTGAATAGCCAAAGCAATCTTGAGAAGGAAAAATGGAGTTGGTGGAATCAGGCTTCCTGACTTCAAACTATACTACAAGGCCATAGTGATCAAGACGAGTATGGTACTGGCACAAAAACAGAAAGGAAGATCAGTGGAATAGAATAGCGAACTCAGAGGTAAGCCCAAACACATATGGGCACCTTATCTTTGACAAAGGAGGCAAGAATATACAATGGAAAAAAGACAACCTCTTCAATAAGTGATGCTGGGAAAATTGGACAGCTACATGTAAAAGAATGAAATTAGAACACTTCCTAACACCATTCACAAAAATAAACTCAAAATGGATTAAAGACCTAAATGTAAGGCCAGACACTATAAAACTCCTAGAGGAAAACATAGGCAGAACACTCTATGACATACATCAAAGCAAGATCCTTTTTTACCCACCTCCTAGAATCATGGAAATAAAGTCACGAATAAACAAATGAGACCTACTGAAACTTAAAGGCTTTTGCACAGCGAAAGAAACCATTAACAAGACAAGAAGACAACCCTCAGAATGGGAGAAAATATTTGCCAATGAAGCAACAGACAAAGGATTAACCTCCAAAATATACAAGCAGCTCATGCAACTTAATACCAAAAAAGCAAATAACCCAATCCAAAAATGGGTGGAAGACCGAAATAGACATTTCTCCAAAGAAGACATACAGATGGCCAACAAACACATGAAAAGATGTTCAACATCACTAATCATCAGAGAAACGCAAGTCAAAGCCACAATAAGGTATCATCTCACACCGATCAGAATGGCCATCACCACAAAATCTGGAAACAACAAATGCTGGAGAGGGTTTGGAGAAAAGGGAACTCTCCTGCACTGTTGGTGGGAATGTAAGTTGGTACAGCCACTATGGAAAACTGTTTGGAGGTTCCTTCAAAAACTAAAAATAGAACTACCATATGATCCAGTAATCCCACTCCTGGGCATACACCCAGAGAAAACCATAATCCCAAAAGAAACATGTACCATAATGTTCATTGCAGCACCATTTACAATAGCCAGGACATGGAAACAACCTAGATACCCATCAAGAGATGAATGGATAAAGAAGATGTGGCATATATATACAATGGAATATTACTCAGCTATAAAAAGGAATGAGATGGAGCTATATGTAATGAGGTGGATAGACCTAGAGTCTGTCATACAGAGTGAAGTAAGTCAGAAAGAGAAAGACAAATATTGTATGCTAACTCATTTATACAGAATCTAAAAATGGTACTGATGAACTCAGTGACAAGACAAGAACAAGGATGCCGATGCAGAGAATGGACTGGAGAACTCGAGGTTTGGGGGGGCAGGGGGTGAAGGGGAAGCTGAGATGAAGTGAGAGAGTAGCATAGACATATATATACTACCAACTGTAAAATAGATAGCCAGTGGGAAGTTGCTGTATAACAAAGGGAGTTCAACTCGAGGATGGATGATGCCTTAGAGGACTGGGACGGGGAGGGTGGGAGGGAGTCGAGGGAAGGAGGGAATATGGGGATATGTGTATAAATACAGATGATTGACCTTGGTGTACCTCAAAAACTTGTACAAGAGTGTAAAGCAATTATATTCCAATAAAATAAAATAAAATAAAAGATAATAAAAAAGAAGATTTCAGCCCTCCACTACTTCCTATCCCGTTTCATTGCACTATTTTTCTCCATAGCATTTATCAATATCTAATGAAATAGAATATTAACTCCATGAGGCAGGTATTTTTGTCTGTTTTGCTCACTACTCCATTCCCAAATCAATGCCTGGTATATAACAGGAACTCAGGCAACATGTTTTTGTTGACTGAATGTTAGATATATGCTTACCATAAGGTCTGATAGTATACAGTATACACACATTAAAAAAAAAAAGAGCTGGGCTGGCAGTATACAGTATAAACACATTTAAAAAAGAAAAAGAAAAAAAAAAGAGAGAGAGAGCAGGGGCTGTAAGTGGGGCAGAAAGTTCTGAAGAAACCTATAAAAGAGAAATTGTCCCAAACCTGGTCTGGGAAAAGGTGGGTTTGTTTTGGTTTGTTTTGTTTTTTATTTGTTTTCTTTTGCACACTATAATTCATGACTTCCTTCTGGGGAAAAATGATCACTCTTTTTTTTTTTTTTTTTTTGTAGGCTCTTTATTGGAATATAATTGCTTTACACTGTTGTGCCAGTTTTTGCTGTACAACAAAGTGGATCAGATATATTTACACATATATCACCATATCCCCTCCCTCCTATGACTCCCTCCTACCCTCCCTATCCCAGCCCTCTAAGTCATCACCCATCATCGAGTTGATCTTACTGTGTTATGCAGCAGCTTCCCACCAGCTATCTATTTTACATTTGGTAGTGTATATATGTCAAAGTTACTCTCTAACTTTGTCCCAGCTTCCCCTTCGCCCCTCACCCATGTCCTCAAGTCCATCCTCTACATCTGTATCTTTATTCTAGCCCTGTTGCTGGGTTCATCAGTACCATTTTTTTTAGATTCCATATATATGAGTTAGCATACAGTACTTGTTTTTCTTTTTCTGGCTGACTTCACTCTGTATGACAGTCTCTAGGTCCATCCACCTCACTACAAATAAATCAATTTCATTCCTTTTTATGGCTGAGTAATATTCCATTGTATTTATGTGCCACATCTTCTTTATCCATTCATCTATTGATGGGCATTTAGGTTGCTTCCATGTCCTGGCTATTGTAAATAGTGCTGCAATGAACATTATGGTACATGTTTCTTTTGGGATTATGGTTTTCTCTGGGTGTATGCCCAGGAGTGGGATTGTTGGGTCATATGGTAGTTCTATTTTTAGTTTTTTAAGGAACTTCCATACTGTTTTCCATAGTGGCTGTATCAACTTACATTCTCACCAACAGTGCAGGAGAGTTCCCTTTCCTCCACACCCTCTCCAGCATTTGTTGTTTCCAGATTTTGTGATGATGGCCATTCTGACTGGTATGAGGTGATACCTCATTGTGACTTTGACTTGCATTTCTCTGATGATTAGTGATGTTGAGCATCTTTTCATGTGTTTGTTAGCCATCTGAATGTCTTCTTTGGAGAAGTGTCTATTTCGGTCTTCCACCCATTTTTGGATTGGGTTATTTGCTTTTTTGGTATTAAGCTGCATGAGCTGCTTGTATATTTTGGAGGTTAATCCTTTGTCTGTTGCTTCATTGGCAAATATTTTCTCCCATTCTGAGGGTTGTCTTCTTGTCTTGTTTATGGTTTCTTTCACTGTGCAAAAGCTTTTAAGTTTCATTAGGTCCCATTTGTTTATTCTTGATTTTATTTCCATTATTCTAGTAGGTGGATCAAAAAGGATCTTTGATGTATGTCATAGAGTGTTCTGCCTATGTTTTCCTCTATGAATTTTATATTGTCTGGCCTTACATTTAGCTCTTTAATCCACGTTTAGTTTATTTTTGTGGATGGTGTTAGGAAGTGTTCTAACAGGCTGGCCGCATGGCCTAATGGATAAGGTGTCTGATTCCAGGAAGTGTTCTAATTTCATTCTTTTACATGAGGCTGTCCAATTTTCCCAGCACCACTTATTGAAGAGACTGTCTTTTTTCCATTGTATATTCTTGCTTCCTTTGTCAAAGATAAGGTGCTCATATGTGTGTGGGTTTATCTCTAGGCTCTCTATTCTGTTCCATTGATCTATATTTCTGTTTTAGTGCCAGTACCATACTGTCTTCATGATCATTCTTGATAAGCAATTTCTAAATGACTTTAATGGAATTAAGACTTGTTATAGAAACTAGTTATT
Organism: Hippopotamus amphibius kiboko; assembly: GCF_030028045.1. NCBI lineage: Eukaryota > Metazoa > Chordata > Mammalia > Artiodactyla > Hippopotamidae > Hippopotamus > Hippopotamus amphibius. The sequence goes on from NC_080186.1 coordinate 32,486,188, forward strand.
CACCCACCCTGATGCCTGTTAGATATACTCTCATTTTTGTAGCTAGCTAACAATGATTGTGTAACCCTTCTCCTCTCCTATATAAACTCTTTTCCCTGAGTGAAACTTGAAATTGGCATCTTGCTGTTCCCTTACAGCTAGATTGTAATAAAACTTTGAAACATACTCATAACTAAGCTGTCTGAAACAAATGAAAAAAAAAAAACCCTTTTTAACAGGGATTTAATACATTAGTTTACACAGTTTATATTTTAAATCTATTGACATTTGATATGTTATTACAGTGTTACTAAGTTTAATTCTTTTTAAAAATAAAATGAAAGAAACTCTTGCTTTAAATAAATTACTGTTTTCTATTTACTATGTCTATATGGCATATGTTTTCTATATGTCATGTTTATATTAATCAGTAAAAAGTACGTACACGTTTTCTTTCAATATGATTCTCGGTGAAGCCCAAACGACATCAATCTAGAAATCTCCCTTAGATGAAGAGGAAACCCCTGATGGCTTCCCGACATAAACTCCAGGATCCTTATGGGAAATGTAGTCTCGGATGGATTTCCTCTGAGGACCATGGGGGCAGGGGGTCTGGGTGGGTCACTACTTCCGCACACGCGCAGTGTGGACATCTGGAAGTGTCTGTGTCCTTCTGCGTGTTTCAGTACTGAGCTGCGGGTGAGCCAGAAGGGCTTGAGGGACAGGTGGAGAGCAAAGACGGGCTTGTCGGTTCATGTGGGGAAAGTAAAATTGTAGGTAACCGCTATGCGCGGGGGCATTTGGCTCAGAGAAAGCCGAGTCAGGGCAGGCCTCCCTCTGCCCAGGTCTGGCTGGGGCGTGGCGGGCCAGTCTGCGTTGTTGTGTGGTAGGTAGTGTGTACCGAGTAAGGTGCCGTTGAACCATAACTCATCTCTTTCCGCAAGATTTTTGATTCGCCGAAGGCAGTAAACCCCTTCAGAGCGGCGGGAAAGAGAGCCAATATGGCCAGTGCCAGACACTGTTAAGCACTTTTTAAAAGCATGGCATTTGTTTATCACGATGACTTTGTAAGTATCCCCATCGTTTTACAGAGAGGTGTGGAGCAGCTTCGAATCACACTGCTAGTAAATGGAGGAGCTGGAATTCAAACTCAGTGCCATTTTACCCAAATTTCCTTATTTTTGCAACATAGTACCTTGCCTAAAACAAAGAGTTAGTTTGTATCTTCTTGAGGAGCGAATGCTAAATGAACTTCAACTTGTGATCATTGTTATTGAGAGAACTCCTGGTGTCTCTGCAGGAGGACTGTGTAATTGAACATGCGGGTCCTTCTTGCGTATTCCTGCCTGTTTCAGTTTCCAGCGGCCTTGGTTAAAATCTACAGAAAGCCAACCGAGGGCCACAGGATGGTGAGTTTACAGAATCGGGGCCCAATGGGAAGGGCCCAATGGGAAGGTTCCGGTTGAAGGAGTGTTGCTTCTTCATCAGGTTAATCTGGGAAGAAGCTCTCCTGACCTGTGACTTTTTTTTATCCCATTTCAGGAGAGACAAGAATCATCTTTTGTTTCTGCTATCTAGTGAGAGTAGGGCTTGACTCATAGCATTACATGTAAGTACCATCAAGGACTGTGTTTATGGAGGTGTTGTCCCAAATGTTTGAGTAGAGAGGTGAGAGTTACAGAAAATGAAGAGTGGGTTTGTGTGGTCAGGCTCCGCAAGAAAATGAAACGCAGGAGGAGAATGAGGGTATGGTTAAGGGACAGAAGAATCAAGAGCTACTACAGAAGTTCTACTTCTTTCCTAAACACATTTGTTCATTCCCTTTCTCTCTTTCTCTCTCTCTCTCAGGCTCTCACAAACACACATGCACACCAGTGCGTTCCCTTCCTCATTGCTTCCTTCATGATGAAGCTGGCTCCTTACTATTTTAGTTGTCATATTTGCCCTTTGGGGTTATGCTGATTCCCTTTCTCCCCTTACCTAAATGCAGAACTGGTTTACAGAGTTATCACAGTCTGATGGTGCTAGAAGGACTTTTAGGAGTCTTCTAGTTCTGCTTCTTCATTTTAAGAAGGAATAAAACTAGCCCTGAAATGGCGATTGAGTGCTAGAGTCCCACAGCTTGTTAGTGGCTGAGTCACGTCTGAAATCCAGTCTTCAATTCCCAGACCGTTCTTTTTTCTGTATCACAGTTCAGAAGTTTTGCTGCACTGCAGCAGCATGCAGGATCTGAGTTCCCTGCCCAGGGATGGAACCGGCCCTCCCTGCGGTGGAAGGGCAGAGTCTTAACCCCTGGACTGCCAGCAAAGTCCTCTGCATCATAGTTCAGTTGGGCCAAAGTTGCTTAATAAGTTTCTTTTGATTCGTTCAGCAAATATTTGCTTAGTGACTATTGTGGACAAACACTATTCTGACACTTGGTGTACCACAATGAACAAAACAGAATCTATGTTTTTCATGGAGGGAGAGAAACAAAAAACATTAAACAGATACACAATCTGTCATTTGATAGTAGGTGCAATGGAAAAAAAGACAGAGTAAGGGTGTACAGAGTGATGGTGGCAGTGAGGGAGGAGTCTCTTTTATCTGAGTTAGTCAAGGAGAGCCTCACTGCTAAGTAACCTGTAAACAGAGACCTGAAGGTGTTTAGAGAGTGAGCTGTGCAGTATCTGGATTTTTCCTGGGAAAGAACAGCCCAGGCAGAAGAAATGTGTGGAGATCCTTAGTAATCATCGTTGGTATTTTGGAGGAAGAGCAGGAAAGCTGAATGTCAGGTCAGAGTGACTCTAGGAGAGTGGTTGAAGGATTGAGGTAGATGAGGTTAGAAGAGATGGAACCAAGATGTTGTAGGGCCTTACAGACCTTTGTTTAAATTTGATATGTATGTTCTAAAATTATATATATTTACATGTATGTATATATGTATATACTTGAAAAAATAATGCTTTATAAAAATTTAGAAAATACAAGTATGTGAAAAAAATAAAATAGAAGTTACATATGATCCTGCCATCTTTATAACCTTAAATAACAGTTATTTACATTTTGATATATGACCACCAAGATTGTGTGTCTCTGCATCTGTGTGCATATTCTTTTAAAAGGGGAGGGAAGGATCGTGTTATATATTTTAAAGTACTTTTTTCATCTACGAATATAAATGGAACTTCTTTCAAAGCAATATGTTTCTACAGCATCTTTTTTTTAAAATCAGCACTCTATTAATGGACATTTAAGCTATTGTCAGTGTTTTCATATTATAAGCAATGATGTAAAAACATTATTTTTTATCTCTCCCTTTCTCCCCTTTTTTATTTTTAAAAATAATAACTATTTTATTGAGTGCTTACCATATATTGTTCTGAATGCTTTACATGTATTCATTTATTTACTCCTCATAAAAGTCCTGTAATGTGTGTACTATTATTATCAGCATTTTGCAGGCAAGAAAACTGAGGCACAGAGTAGTTAAGTAACTTTCTCAGGGTCATGCTGCTAGTAAATGGAGTAGCTGAATTTGAACTCGGTTGCCTTGCTCCAGAACCCAGGCTTTTAATCTTTATATCCATCAATTTTTATTTCACCAGGATAAATTTTTGGGAGAAATCACTAGATCAGAAATTAACAATAAATTGTAATAGATCAATAGGCAGAAATGTATATATCTACCCAAGAGAGACTGTCCTTGTCCAAGTTTCCTGTGATCCTATCAGGATTAAAAGTGGACAAATTGGTGCTTCTAGAACATGGACGTCTCTGCTTGTTTGAAAGGTCATTCTTCCCTGAGTAGCCTTTTTTTTTGGTAGCTGGCATACGGATACTTATTTTTAGGCTGGAAAGGCAGGTGGCTCCCCCCAGTCTTGTCTTCATAGATCTGTATCCTTTCCCATGAGCTGTAGAAAACAGCCAACTTTGAGGCAAGAGACATCCATCCATCCATACATCTATCCATCCATTTATTCATTTAAGTTCCACTTTGCTTTCTGGTGAATTTGCAGTGACTTGTAAGACTCCATATATTAAAGTGGAAAAGTATTAGTAGTTAAGAATATAAACGGGAAAATATAGATTGAAGTTTAAATTGAAGATAAGTTGGAAAATTGTTATGGAGGCCGTAGGGTCTGCACACAGTTTGTAATTTGAGATAAGAATTTGTGTTTAATCTTGGCAGTCATAAAAACAGGATACCCAATCAGTAAAATTATTGTCCTTGTCCTAGAGAATAAGGTATAACAATTCCATAGATAAAGGTTTTCTTGGAACTAATCATGAAAAAAAATTTTTTTGATGAGTGTTTATCTAGGAGATTTGCCATAAATGCAGTAGCACTTTTCATATGACTGGTTTTCAGTGTCCCTTTGTATAAGCAGAATGCAGGAGGCCAAAGCAATGTTTGGTGAACTTAATATTTTCTTTGTCTTCCTCTCTCCATATATGTGTTTGTATATATACATATGTGTGTGTATGTATATAGTGGGACAGTTTTAATATGATTTTCTTATATCATAAATATTAATTCTGAATCAAGTACATAGTTTTAATTTTTTTATTTTATTTATTTATTTATTTATTATTTTTGGGGGGTACACCAAGTTCAATCATCTGTTTTTATACACATATCCCCGTATTCCCTCCCTCCCTCGACTCCCCCCCCCCCGAGTCCCCCCCACCCTCCCCGCCCCAGTCCTCTAAGGCATCTTCCATCCTCGAGTTGAACTCCCTTTGTTATACAACTACTTCCCACTGGCTATCTATTTTACAGTTGGTAGTATATATATGTCTGTGCTACTCTCTCGCTTCGTCTCAGCTTCGCTTCACCCCCCGCCCCCTCCCAAACCTCGAGTTCTCCAGTCCATTCTCTGCATCTGCATCCTTGTTCTTGTCACTGAGTTCATCAGTACCATTTTTAGATTCCGTATATGTGAATTAGCATACAATATTTGTCTTTCTCTTTCTGACTTACTTCACTCTGTATGACAAGTACATAGTTTTTAGTTGTCCTATATAACAATGCAAACTCTGAACAATGAACATAATTAGAGGAATTGCTCTGAATCCCCTCCACGTGCCCCAGCAGCGCTCACTGCAGGTTGAAGATGAATGTACTGTTACAGGGATCAGTGATGTTCCAGGATGTGGCCGTGGACTTCACCCTGGAGGAGTGGCAGCTGCTGGGATGTGCTCAGAGGAAGCTGTATTGGGATGTGATGCTGGAGAACTTTAGAAACCTCATCTCAGTGGGTAAGGACAACTTCCCTGTGTAACTCAGGACCTACTAATAGTGCCCTTCCTTAAGACCTGTGAAAGCTGGGAACATTCTGAAGCATCAGTAACTTTGACCCTGAATTTTAGTGGTCAAGGATTCTTAATCCCCTTTGGGGATCAAATAGTATGTTTATGCTTCTGCCTCCCAAATGAAGAAAGATTTTTTCTGTTCTGAAGCTTGTTTGTCATCCTTTACAGGCCCTAAGACTCCAGGAGGCAAAGCCGAATTGTGAGGTAGTTGTTTGTTCCTAGCACTTTGTCCCCAGCTCTGTGTTGTTTCCCATGAACAGGGTGTCCAGTCACCAAAACAAAAGTGATCTTCAAGGTGGAGCAAGGACAAAAGGCATGGATGGTGGAGGGAGAGAACCCACGTTGGCGCTCTCCAGGTGAGTCAGAGAAAACCAGGTAGGTGGGGGTCTTTGGAATTGAGATCCCAGTTGGTGAGTGTGGAACAGGCACCTTTGAAATACTTTTCAGGAAGCATCTCTTGAAAAATGCACACCTTTGAAAGTGACTGGGTACCCTTGACACAACAGATCCCAAATGACACCTGCACTTGCCCTCTCCCACGTGGCTGCTCTTTCTCCTTCTCAGCTCTTGTGTGGGAGGATGTCCCTCCTCTCTGCTCTGGCTCTTCACACTGCCTGTTCCATCGAAGTGCTTGCTTGGTTCTCTCAGTTCCTAGAATCCTCATTCTTCTTCCCCCTCAACATGATGGCAGATCTTTCCATAGTTCTAACAATGTAATCAGACTATGTTTACATGAGAAATAAGGAATGATGTAGGAGTCCAGACTGGTTACACTAATGAGATTCTCCCTTGATGGAAGGCAATCTCAGAAACACTGAAGAATTGTCTTCTCTCCTATTTTCCTTAACATTATTATATCAGTGGACTTAGCATTTGCAGGGTTTTGAGCTTAGCAGTGATGATGTCGCTTTGGACATGGTGTGGCATCACAGTAACAGCAGTCAGAGTTAACTTTCCTAACCACACAGTGTATAAAGACAAAGGTTGGTAACACCTAGGAGTCTTGTGGTTCAGATCCCCAGAGTTAATGGAATGTGTATGTGTGGAAACCAAAGTGTGAAATTTGAGATGAAGAGTGTGGTGTCAGGGGCAAAGCAGGGTTCTAGAGGCTAGTATATCTGGAAGATTGAAAGAGGTTATAAAAAAATACGATTAATTATCAGGAAAAATTCTTATCAAGTAGCAGAAATAACTGATGATAGAAGTAAAAGGAATTGATGTCTGGTCTCTTTTCAACATTCTGCTGAGCCTCTGTGTTTCTGGGTGTTTGTAGGAATTGGAGAATGAATCCTAGCTAGAAGTGAAGTTGGAGAACTTTCTGCAAATAAGCCTCAACTGTGGCTTGGGTGGCTTGAGAGGATATGGGAGTGTACCTATAGATAAAAGAGAGTTAATGGCTTGACAGTTCTTTGGTGGTTGTGTGCAGGATGAGGAAGGAGAAAGGAAAGTGTGTGAGGGAGGGTAGGGAGAAGTCTAACAGGATAACTTAATTTTTTGATGTTGTAGATCTTGACTCTGATCAAATTTCTCCAAACCATTTCTCGTTCCCTGTAATGCCTTTATCTCCTTGTCGCCCTGGTTACCCTACTCATTCATTCCTCTGAAATGGCTCTCCCCATTCTCAGAACTTATTCTGCATCCTTGTAAAGAGCCTTTTTAACTTTGTCATTGTTATAACATTACTTTGTGCCTATTTCACCATTTTTCACAGAATGGAAAGTCATATTTATAAATAGAAAAGGCTGCTTGTTCTCATTTTTGTTTTCCAGAAGCTTCCATTTCAGCAGTTTCTTCTTAATGCCCAAGGCAGGGCAAATACAGATTTCTTGTTTTTGTTTTGTAGTCTAGAATGGGAGACTAGACCTGAAACCAGAGACTTTTTGTACGTGTGTGGTAAAAAAAAAAAAAAAAAGCATAATATGAAATTTACCCTAATTGGCAAATTTTTAAGTGTACAGTACAATATTGTTAACTGTATGCACATTGGTGTACAGGGGCGCTCTAGAATTTTCTCACCTTGCAGGTCTGAAACTCTATACCCATTGAACAACAACTCGCCATTTCCCACTCCTCCCTGCCCCTGGCAACCACCACTCTACTTTCTGCTTCTATGGATTTGACTCTTTCAAATATCTTATGTAAGTGCTATCATGCAGTTTTTGTCCTTCTGTGACTGGCTGATTTCACCTAACCTAATATCCTTGATGTTCATCCATATTGTAGCATATGAAGGATTTCCTTCTTTTTTAAAGTATGTATATACCATATTTCCTTTATCCTTTCATCTGTCAATGGACATTTAGATTGTGTACAACTCTTGGCTATTGTGAATAATGCTGCAATGAACACAGGACTGCTAATATCCCTAGGAAATCCTGTTTTCAGTTTTTTCAATAAATACCCAGAAGTGGGATTGCTGGATCATATGGTGGTTCAATGTTTGATATTTTGAGGAACCTCCATTCTGTTTTCTGTAGTGGCTGTACCATTTTACGTGCACACCAATAGTGCACCAGGGTTCTAACTTCTCCAAATCCTTGCCAACACTTGTTATTTTCTGTTTGTTTTGTTTTGTTTTTTAATAATGGACATCCTAACAGGTGTGAGGTGATATTGTGGTTTTGATTTGCATTTTCCTGATGGTTAGTGATGTTGAGCATCTTTTCATATACCTGTTGACCATTTGTATGTCTCCTTTGGAGAAATGTCTATTAAAGTTCTTTGCCCATTTTTTGCTCTTGAATTGTAGGGGTTCCTTATCTATTTTGGATACCTATGACTTATCCAATATATATTTTTAAAATATTTTTTTCCCATTCTGTAGGTTGCCTTTTCACTCTGTTGATTGTTTCCTTTTCTGCACAGAAACTTTTTAATTTGATATAGTCCCACTTGTCTATTTTGCTTTTGTTGTCAGTGCTTTTGGTTCCCTATCCAAGAAATCATTGTGAGCACCAATATTCTAAAGCTTTTACCCTATCTTTTCTTCTAGGAGTTTTATAGTTTCAGATCTTACATTTACGTCTTTAATACACTTTGAGTTGATTTTTGTATGTGATGTAAGATTGGGGTCCAATTTCACTCTTTTACATGTGGTTGTTTGGTTTTCCCAGCACCATTTGTTGAAGAAACTGTTCTTTCCCCATTGTGTTGCCTTGGCACACTTCTTTTTTTTAAATTAATTAATTAATTAATTGGCTGTGTTGGGTCTTTGTTGCTGCGCATGGGCTTTCTAGTTGTGGAGAGTGGAGGCTACTCTTTGTTGCAGTGCACAGGCTTCTCATTGCAGTGGCTTCTCTTGTTGCAGAATATGGGCTCTAGGTGCATGGGCTTCAGTAATTGTGGCATGTGTGCTCAATAGTGTGGCTCACAGGCTCTAGAGCATGGGCTTAGTAGTTGTGGCACATGGGCTTAGTTGCTCTGTGGCATGTGGGATCCTTCTGGACCAGGGCTTGAACCCATGTCCCCTGCATTGGCAGGTGGATTCTTAACCACTGTGCCACCAAGGAAGCCCTTGGCACACTTCTTGATGACTGTATACACATGGCTTATTTCTGGGCTGTTTGTTCTTTTCCATTGGTCTATATGTCTGTCTTTATGCCAGTACCATACAGTTTTGATTACTGTAACTTTGTAATGTGGTTTCAAGATGGGAAAGGTGAGACCTGCTACTTTGTTCTTTCTCAGGATTGTTTTGGCTATTGGGAGTCTTTTGTCATTCATGTGAATTTTAAAATTGCTTTTTCTAATTCTGTAAAAAAATTCCATTGGGATTGCATTGAATCTGTAGATACATTTGGGTACATTTGGGACATTTTAACAATAGTCCATGAAAACATAAAATGGAAAGCGTCTTTCCATTTATTTGTGTTTTCTTTAATCTCTTTCAGCAGTGTTTTGCAGTTGTCAGTGTACAAGTCTTTCATTTCCTTGGTTAAGTTATTTTAGTCTTTTTAATTGTTTTCTTAATTTCCTTTTCAGATTGTTTGTTTTTAGAGTATAGAAACACAACTGATTTTTGTATGTTGATTGTGCTGCATTTCTTAGTTTTAACAGTTTTTTTCATGGAATCCTTAGGGTTTTCTACATACAAGATCATGTCATCAATGAATAGATATTCCTTTACTTCTTCCTTTTCCATTTGGATGGCTTTTGTTTCTTTTTCTTACCTAATTGGTCTAGCTAGGACTTTAGTACTGTGTTGACTAGAAGTGGTCAGAATAGGCATCCTTGCCCAAAACCATAGACTTGAAAATTTTCTTTCTATTATGTGATATTGGAAGGGGTAACTGAGAATGTTCCATTTTATTCCTTTTTGGAAGACATCTGCTTACTTGATGATGAGCTAGAGAGACAGGAAGGAGAAGGAAGTAAAGACAATTTTTTGAATCAAGGTATGTTCAATTTCAAGAAAACACTGACCAATGAGACAGTCCAAAATTGTAATCTGAGTATAAATTTTATTTCTTGAAGACAAAAACAACATAAATGTGAATCAAATGGAAAGTGTTTAGACCTAACTTATACTTTCTTAGTTATAATAAAAGTTATATCAGAGAAAACTCTTATGAATACAAGGAATGTGGAAAAGCCTTCAAAAACAGATTGTGTCTTATTAGACGTGAAAAAAAGTACACAGGAAAAAAACCTTTGGGTGCAGAGATTGTGGGAAAGCCTTCCAAAAGAAGTCTCATCTCATTAGACATGAAAAAAAGCATACAAGGAAAAAAAAAAACCTTTGAATGCAATGACTGTGGGAAAGCCTTTAACATTAAGGGACACCTTGCAGCTCATCAGAAAATTCATAGTGGAGAGAGACCCTTTGTGTGCAGTGAGTGTGGGAAAGCGTTTATGCATAAAGCACAACTCATGGTCCATCAGAGACTCCACACTGGAGAGAAGCCTTATGAATGTGATCAGTGTGGGAAATCATTCACCTGGCATGCCTCCTTTACTCAACATGTGAAATCTCACACACCTGAGAACTCATTTGAATGTAAGGAATGTGGGAAAACCTTCAAGTACAGTTCATCCCTTTAGAAACACTCCAGAATCCATGCAGGTGAGAAACCATACCAATGTAGAGAATGTGGCAAAGCCTTTGTGAACTCATCAGTGCTGGTCATGCATCAGAGGATTCATACAGGCAAGAAACCCCACGAGTGCACTGAATGCGGCAAAGCCTTCATCAAGAGATCATACCTCCTTAAACATCACTCAGCTCACACAGCAGAGCAACAAAGTGAATGCCGCACATGTGGGAAATCTTTTAACCGGAAGACACATCTCATTCTCCATCAAAGAAGTCATAAAAACAAGGGAGCTCTGTAAATGTGGGAAAACTTACAATTAGCCTTTTGATAAAGCAACAAAGAATTCATCATGAGGAAAACCCTATCAGTTGAATAAATGTGGAAAAGCATTTTCTGAAACTCATGTTCTATAAGTGATATTACTAATTTTATTGAAAAGATTACAGGAAATTTTGAGTTATAGACTACTGTACAGTAAAACTGAGGAAGTTGTGGAAAAGTTGAATAACTAAGGTATCAGACTGACTCTAATTGCATATATACACTGCCCTGATTTATGATTTTTACACAAATTATACAAATGTCTGCATTGCTTAAGAAATTGGATAACCATAGGTTTGAAGTATGTGTTATGCACATTATACAGAATTATATCTGTTGTGATGATGGTTGCACAACATTGTGAATGTACTTAATGCCAATGAATTATACACTTAAAAATGGTTTAAATAGTAAATTTTATGTTATGTATATTTTACTATGATAAAAATATATAAATAAAATTTATACCTCTTCTAAAATTATATGTGATTGAACTTGGTGTACCCCCAAAAAAATAATAAATAAATAAATAAAATTAAAAAAAATAAAATAAAATAAAATTATATGTATTAAAATCTCTGGTAAACACCATCATGTCTCTTCAAAGCCTAAATCACCATACCCAGAATTGCTAATTATAAATGAAATAATATGGCTTATTATGTAGAATGAAGGTCAGTGCTATGAACTTGATCTCTGACCATTTCGTGTGAATAATTGTGGCATTTGTTACTAAGCCTTCTTGAGCCTCCTCTTAAAGGATAGTCAGGCACAGTTATGAAGTCTTCTGCTCTGCTCAGCTATGAAGACATGGTGTAATATGTTTTCTCTATGCAAAACACATGTGTGTGTATGTGTGTGTGTATCTAATCCTGATTAACTGGACACTGATGAAAGAAAGCATTGTGTTCTGTATTACTCTAAGCACCTTGTACAGGGAAAGAGGCATTTCTCCAGGTAAATTGTCATAAATAAAAGCCATCCTATTTTACTGGAGCAGCTACATAAGTAGGAGTGAGCCTAGTTGAAGAAGCATATAACTGGGGTACTTAGTTTAGAAAAATTAGGTGTCATAGTACTTTGCAAGACTTCGGGAAGAAAATTATTAAAATCAATATTATTGATTAAAATAAAATTAAATTGTCAATATTATTATTAAAATCAGTTATTACCTTTTTGTTTAGGAAATTGATTTGGAGATATCTCAGGCTTGTTTGGAAATTTCCATGTGACTAGCATAGGTATCATATCAAGCTTTTTTGAAAAGCTTTTCTGCTCCCTTGAACTGCTTTGCAGCTCTTTTATAATTTGACATTGTGTAACTTCTGTGTATTCCCTTTAAAGACATGAACTCACAATAATTTAAGTAAAAATTCTGTATTTCACTTTAAGTGTTGCTTGCTAATATTAAAGAGTCCTTAAGCCCTTTCTTGATACATGGTTGTAAAGCTTAGTACAGCATTGAGCTTGAACCTGTATTCACAAAATCAGGTTTTCTCTTGCAAGCATAACATTTTGGGATTAAATGTGTGAACTTGGAATTGTTTTGCCTCATTAGCAGCTTTGCAGGGCGACAATGAGCAAAGACACATGAAGGAGAGGGATTTTCTGAATATCCATCAAATCTGAGCAAAGCCTTATCTGCAATTTTCATTCTGAGACTGTATGCTAATTAAACTTAGGCAGTCACACCAAGTCACCTGGCAAACCACAGAAGTATATATGTAATTTAATTATAAACTCAGGGGCCTTTTTTCAAGTTTGACTGCCTTTTCGCTCACATCCCTTTAAAGCTGTCATTTGGCCTTATTTAACATTTTCTCTTCCCCTCCTAGCTCTTTCTCAGCTCCTGACCTTAGCTGTAATATTAGCATTTGAGCAAAAAGACAGACACCCTTGGAGGGTGGGGACTGTCTCATTGCTGCTAGAATGATGTGAGACCCCCTAAAAAGAGAAGCCTTGTACATCAAGGTGGCAAACTGAGAATAAGAAGGAATCTGAGAGTTTTATTTAGTATTATGAGCTGAGCTTTGCATTAAAGTATTTGTTCCCTTTCTTAATATAGAGTAAAATAATTAGCTAAGTATGAACCAAAATTAAACAGATGTTTAAAAAGTTGAAATAAAAAAAATTTTTCTATTTAAACCAAGTCATTGTCAGGCAATAAAATCATGAATCTCACTGATTCTAATGCATTTCATGGGTCTAGAACTCACATTTGTTAAGAGAAAATTGGGCCATATTATAGTAGATCTTTTGCAAATGCACAAATCAACAGAAATGGTCTGAGATTAGTCGTGAGGTGTGCTTAAAATTGTGTCTAATAATCAAATATGCAAATTATTTGCAAGTAAAATCAAGTGAATTTAAAGTTCTTTTAATAAAACATATACATTTTTATCAAATAAAATAAGATAAGGAGTACTAGATATTTACATATAACTGGAAGCATCTTATATTTTCCAAGACCCTGTTAGTGATTGTTATGATTGCAAGTTATTGTACTGTTTTACTTTCTTGAACGTATTTAATATATTGCTTAATTTATCTTTTTTTCTGGCAGGGGCGGGGGGGAGTGTGGCTTGTGGGATCTTAGTTCCCCGACCAGGGAATTCCCTATCTTTTTTAAAAAATTGAGCTATAATTGACATGTAGCATCATGCTTGTCTCAGGTGTATAACATAATGAGTCAATATTTGTATATATTGCAAACCGTTCTCCACAACAAATCTAGTTAAAATCCATCACCACACAGTTACTAACATTTTTTTCTTGTGATGAGAACTCTTAAGACTTACTCTCTTAGCAACTTTCAGATATATAATATGATATCATTAACTATTAACCATGCTGTACATTACATCCCTATTACTTACTTATGTTATAACTGGAAGTTTAAAGTTTGTACCTTTTGATCCCCCTTTCCCATTTTGCCCACCCTCCACTCCCTGCCCCTCGCAGCCACCAATGTGTTCTCTGTAATCTGTGGGTTTGGGTTTAGTTTTGTTTATTTCACATATAAGTGAGATTATATGGTATTTGTCTTTCTCTGTCTGACTTATTTCACTTAGCAAAATGCCCTCAAGGTCTATCCATATAGTTGCACATGGCAGGATTTCTTTCTTTCTTTTTTTTTTTATAAATTTATTTATTTATTTATTGTCTGTGTTGGGTCTTCATTGCTTTGCATGGGCTTTCTCTAGTTGAGGTGAGCAGGGACTACTCTTCATTGTGGTGCACAGGCTTAGTTGCTCCATGGCATGTATTATCTTCCTGGGGCAGGGATCAAACCCATGTCCCCTGCATTGGCAGGTGGATTCTTAACCCCTGCACCACCTAGGAAGTCCAGGATTTCCATCTTTTTTATGGCTGAATAATATTCCATTGTGTAGATACCACATTTTCTTTATCCATTCATCCATCAATTGATGCTTAGGTTACTTCCATGTCTTGGCTATTGTAAATAATGCTGCAAGAAAAAGTTTTAAACAATAGTTATATTTTCAAATAATATGTTTAACGTGTTTTCTTTTAACCTCAGACACATCTGTGGGCAAAGAACTTCTGTATTTAAAGCTAGAGATATGACTGTTTATCTGAAAAAAGAACAATAAGTTATTTTCCCACATTTCCAGACTTCTTTGAGACCTTGTAGTCTAGTACTGGGCATATAAAAGTTGCTACATAGGGAGCTTTGTACTATTGACTTCTTGCATTTCCTGTGTGTCCTCAATCTCAGAACATGGTTTTGGCAGGAAGAAAACCAAAATATTATTTAGTCAGGTCAAACATGATCTTAAATCCCTGGAAGCCCATTTTCTTCATTGAAAGTCTGTGCCTTTGTCTAGTTGTCCAAAATGTTTGAAATAGCCATGCATAGTGTAAGCAGAAAATCTTTTTTCACACCCACCTTCCCTCAGGAATGTTACACTTTGAGATATTTTTACTTTAATTTTTTTCCTTTTTTAACAGGAACACTCAAATATGCTATTTTTTCTCTGTTTAGAGTGTTTATACATGGATATTAGGTTGATTTTTTTCCAGTTTGAAGATAGGTTTATTTTTTAATGCTTTTATAATACCTGCTTGTTAAAATGTATATATAATATATATATATACATAAGTCCAAAAAATCTTGAAGAAAATATCACCTGAAATCTCATTTTCCTGAGAAAATCGTTAACATCAGCCACCTGAGAAGAGTAGGATGCAAGAAATATTGATGAATAAACAAAGTGTAAATAAGTTGGTAAATCTGAGTTTATGTTGGATGTAATTTAAATGATGACTGATTTGGGAGAGGGCTTGAAATAAGGTTAAATGAATATTCTAGATAATAAAGTTGGAAAAGTGGGAGGAATCAGGGTTAAAGTGTTATAAAATCCTTGATCTGGGAAAGGATAGAGATACTAACTTTATACCTTACTGAATATACATGTTAAAAATTGATGGTTAACCACTAAAAGAAATAGACTAGGTCACAAGTCACTAGAGAGAAAAAAAGGGGGATAAAGAGAGCTGTAAATCCAATAGAAAACAGAAAAGAAAAACCAAAGCATGAAGGAAAGGCATGGTAAATTGAAAAAAATAAAACAGCAGGAATGTGTCAAAGTATATCGCTAATCATAATAAATGCAAATGGATTAAATCACCTATCCTAAGGAATAATAATGTTCTATATATTTATTTTTATAAACATGTCAGAAGCACTTTATAACTTACATTGCAAAAGGAGGATAATCAGGTGCTCTCCCTAACCCTGAATCAAAAGAGCTTGGTACCTTTTTGGAGAAAGGAAGGAAGAAAGAAGATAAATTGGTGATATTGTTATTTCATGAACTAATACTATGTCTTATAAAAAATGTTTTCTTCAAATAATTTTTTCAAGTCTAGAAACTAATTATAGTTAGGAAGGTAGTAAATTTGCTTAATCAGTATAACAGTTACTGCTTTTTTTTGGACAGAGATGGGATTTAGTCTGATTTTTGAGCACTGACATTTCATAGCACAGCAGCAGTAGAAAGTATCTTTAAGTTCAGATCAGCCGTTTCTCTTGCATCAGGGTTCTCTGTCTTCATTATATTTTAATCAAGATGGGAAAAGAGATAATCTTTATTCCTCCTTCTTTTAACCAGAAAAGCCTTAAAAATCCATACTTTTTGGGCTTCCTAGGTGGTGCAGTGGTTAAGAATCCACCTGCCAATGCAGGGGACACGGGTTTGGTCCCTGCTCCAGGAAGATGCCACATGCCACGGAGCAGCTAAGCCCGTGTGCCGCAACTGTTGAGCGTGTGCTTTAGAGCCCGTGAGCCACAACTATTGAGCCCATGTGCCGCAACTACCGAAGCCCATGCGCCTAGAGCCCGTGCTCTGAAACAAGAGAAGCAACAAGAGAAGCCACAGCAATGAGGAGCCCATGCACCACAACAAAGAGTAGTCCCCACTCACCACAACTAGAGAAAGCCTGCGTGTAGCAACGAAGACCCAACACAGCCAATAAATAAATAAATCCATACTTTTTCAGAGACTACCAGATTGTTTTTTAAAATTCAGATATAAACTGCATACAAGAAGAGTGAAGCAAAATCATGCAGAAGGGATGGAAAATAAAGGAATGGAACAAGATCCACTGAGCAAAATATAGAAAGCTGATACATCATTATTAATTACTGTATATCAGGAGTTGGCAAACTTTCTGTAAAGGGCTAGATATTAAATATTTTAGGCTTTTGCGGGTAATACAGCCTCTGTTATAACTACTCTGCTGTAGCATGAAAGCAGCCATACACGTAAACGAACGAGTGTGGTTGTGTTCTGATAAAATTATTTATAAAAACAGTCAGCAGGGGGATTCCCCGTTTGTCCAGTGGTTAAGACTCTGCACTTCCACTGCAGGGGGTGCAGGCTCCATCCCTGGTCAGAGCTGACCCCTGTTCTGATTGTATACTGATTATACAGCAGTGAGCAAAAAAGGCATGATGCCAGCACTCAACTCAAAAAACAATAATCAAACAAATATAAAACAACCCCAGGTGTTGAAAAGTAAAACATTCAGAAAAACACAAGCAAACAAACAAACCTGAGAGGTAATTGAATTGATAGGAAACTAAGGTGGAGTGGCCAAGGAAGTCCTCTGAGAAGAGAAGACCTTTGAACAGAGACCTGAATGCAGTGAAGGAGGGAGCCTTGGAAAGGTTGTGCAAGGGTCCTGAGGCAAGAGTGAGTCTGGACTATTGAGAATCAGCAAGAAGTCCAGTGTGGCTGGCGCAGAGAAGTGAAGGTGAGTTTTGTGCATTAGACAGGTGCCAGATGATGTGAGATTTCCTTCTAAATGTGATGGGAAGGTTTTGAAGATTTTGAACATAAGAGTGGTATAGTCTCTTATATTTTTATGTATAAATTTATTTATTTATTGGCCGCATTGGGTTTTTGTTGCTGCACGTGGACTTTCTCTAGTTGTGGCGACCGGGAGCTACTCTTCGTTGCGGTGCATGGGCTTCTCATTGCAGTGGCTTCTCTTGTTGTGAAGCACAGGCTCTAGGCACACAGGCTTCAGTAGTTGTGGCTCGCAGGCTCTAGAGCACAGGCTCAGTAGTTGTGGCACACGGGCTTAGTTGGTCCGCAGCATGTGGGATCTTCCCAGACCAGAGATCGAACCTGTGTCCCCTGCATTGGCAGGTGGATTCTTTTTTTTTTTTTAAGAACTTTTATTTAGATACAGTTAACATACAATAAACTGCATATATTTAGTGTTCAATTTGGTATCCCAATCTCCCAATTCATTCCCCCCAACCCTCCCCACTTTCCCCACTTGATGTCCATATGTTTGTTCTCTACATCTGGGTCTCTATTTCTGCCTTGCAAACTGGTTGATTTGTACCATTTTTCTATATTCCACATATATGTATTAATACACGATATTTGTTTTTCTCTTTCTGACTCACTTCTCTCTGTATGACAGTCTCTAGGTCCATCCACGTCTCTACAGTTGTCCCAGTTTCATTGCTTTTTACAGCTGAGTAATATTCCATTGTATATACGTACCACATTTTTTTATCCATTTATCTGTTGA
Organism: Hippopotamus amphibius kiboko; assembly: GCF_030028045.1. Lineage (NCBI taxonomy): Eukaryota > Metazoa > Chordata > Mammalia > Artiodactyla > Hippopotamidae > Hippopotamus > Hippopotamus amphibius. The sequence continues at coordinate 32,503,887 of NC_080186.1, forward strand.
TGGACATTTGGGTTGCTTCCATGTCCTGGCTATTGTAAATAGTGCTGCAATGAACATTGGAGTGCATGTGTCTTTTTGAATGATGGTGTTCTCTGGGTATATGCCCAGCAATGGGATTGCTGGGTCATATGGTAACTCTATTTTTAGTTTTGCAAGGAATCTCCATACTGTTCTCCATAGTGGCTGTATCGATTTACATTCCCACCAACAGTGTAAGAGCATTCCCTTTTCTCCACACCCTGTCCAGCATTTACTGTTTGTAGATTTTCTGATGATGCCCATTCTAACCGGTGTGAGGTGATAGGCAGGTGGATTCTTAACCACTGCGCCACCAGGGGAGTCCCTAGTCTGCTTTATTTTTGGAAAGTTCTCTCTGACTGTGTGTGGGAAATGGATAGTAGGGATGGTAAGAGGGCAAATAGGGAGACCAGTTAAGGGGCAATTGCCTTGGTGTCCAGACAACAGATGATGGTGTTTTCGTAGTGGAGATGCTCCTCTAGGGGCTTGAATGTGTCAACTTTGGAAGCACTGTGTTGAAAAGGGCAGAGCCACTGTCAGTCTGGGTCACTGCTATGGTCAGAATATTTGTGTTCCACCCCCAAATTCATTTGTTGAAAACCTAATGCCCAAGGTGATAGTAGTAGGAGGTATGGTCTTCGGGGAGGGATTAGGTCATAAGGGCAGAGCCCTCATGATTGGGATTAGCGCTTTTATAAAAGAGGCCCAACACACATATCACTGGAACACACCCCCCAACACACACACACATCCCCCCCTCCACATGTACACACAACAAATAAACTGCAGGAAATAAAAAGAGAAGAAGCCATTACACAGCCAAAGAGGCTTGAAGGACACAGTTGAATACAATGTAAGGACTTTGTTTACATCCTGATTCAAATAAACCAACTACAAAAAGCCATCTTTTGATACAACCTGAGAAATCTTAATGTGGGTGGAAAATTAGATGATGTTAAGGAATTACTGTTCATTTCTGTAGGTATGATAACGGAATGGCAGTTATGGTTTTAAAAAATAAGTACTTAGTGATGCAAACTGAAGTAATTACAGGCAAAATGACATGGTGATTTCTGCTCCTGATTTAAAATTCTCCAGGAAAATAACACACAGTCCCCCTCAAATCCCTGCAATTATAACAAGACTGCCAAAATGTTGATAACTGTCAAAGCTGAATGATGGGGACATGGAGTTCTTCCCACTCTTCTCTTTTGTGAAGTTTGAAAATGTCTGCAATGAAAAATGTTTCCATTGTTCAGTTATTGATTGGAACCGAATTTAGGAGTTGAATTCAGCTGCCATCTTTTTAATATTGTGAATTATAAATATGTTCCGCTGTGCATATGGTACATCAATGCATTTATTTATGTTCCCTTTAAAAAAAAACGAGGCCCCTACAAAGTTTAGTAGCCCCTTCCACCATGTGAGGAGGGGTCTGCCACCCTGAAGAGGGCCCTCACTCAACCATGCTGGCACTCTGATCTGAGACTTCCAGCCCCCAGAACTGTGAGAAATAAATTTCTCTTGTTTATACGCCTCCCAGTCTGTGTTTTGTTATAGCAGCCTGAATGGACTAAGACAGTCACTGACTGACCACACAGAAAAGAGCTGCCCACCAACTTGGACCACCTGCCCCAGACTGTGAAATGAGGAGATAGACTTCTATTTTCCTGACCCAATGCATTGTAAAATCTATTTGTTACAGCAGTTTAGTCTACTATAATACAGGGGTTGGCATTGAAGTAGTTTAAGGAGAATAATGACCAGGTCATTATTTTTTGAAGGATAACTTAAGGCAAGCTGAGTGGCAGATTGATTGGAGAAAGCAAAACCAATGAGTAGAATGATGCAGTAGGTCACATAAGGGGTGATGAAGGCCTGAACCAAGATGGTACTGGGAGATAGAAAGTATTTTATTTATTTATTTATTTATTTATTTATTTATTTATTTATTTATTTATTTGGTTGTGCCAGGTCTTAGTTGCGGCAGGCAGGCTCCTTAGTTGTGGCATGAGAACTATTAGTTGCAGCATGTGTGTGGGATCTAGTTCCCTGACCAGGAATTGAACCCAGGCCTCCTGCATTGGGAGCTTGGAGTCTTATCTACTGCACCAGGAAAGTCCCGAAATTATTATATTTAAAAGATACTTTGGAGGATGTAATGAACAGGTTTTTTCATCAACACGTGCTATGATTGAAAGGCAAATAAACTGGTCAGCGTATGGTGAATCAAACTACCCCTCAGTGGTGGAAATATAAATTGGCATAACTTTTTGGACCATAATTTGGTAATGTGCATTTAAAGTCTTAAAACTTCATATCATTTGAATAAGCAACTCAATTTCTAAAAATCTGTCCTAAGGAAATGTTTAGAAATTTGGTAAATGACCTCAGGACAAAGATGTTTATCACTGTGTTATTTACACTTGGAAAGGTTAGTGTGGTACTCAAACAATGCCCCGCCCCCCAATCTACTTAGTGGCTTCGAAGTACAAAGATTTGTTTCTCACCCATAATACATGCCCAGGTTGGACAAGCTGCGGCCTCAGCTCCATGTTGCCCCACTCTGGAACCATCCTGAATGTATTTGTTATCTACTGCTACATAACAAATTACTCCAGAACTTAGTGGCTTAAAATAACAAACATTTATTATGTCACAATTTCCGTGGTTCAGGAATCTGGGCATAGCGTCACTGGATTCTCTGGCTTATAAGACTGCAATCAGGGTGTCGGCTGGGGCTACAATCATCTCAAGCCTCAACAGGGGGAAGGACATGCTTCCAAGTTCACTTATGTGATGATTGGCCAGTCTCAGAAGATCCACTTTCAAACTTAACTCATGTGGCTGTTGGCAGGCCTCAGGTCCTACCTGGTGGGAGACATCAGCTCTTTACCACACAACCCTCTCCAGGCACCACGTGGAATCTCACAGCGAAGCAGCTGGCTGCTCTTAGAGTGAGTCATGGAGCAGGAGAAGGTAAAGAGGGCGAGCATGATGGAAGCCAGAGTCTTTTATAACCTAATCTTGGAAGTGATATCCCATCACTTTTGTCATAATTCTATTCACAAGAAGCAAGTCACCAGGTTCAGTGCACATTCAAGGAGAGGGGATTACAAGGGCTTGAATACCAGAAGGGGATCATTGGGGGCCATTTTAGAGGCTGCTTGCCACACTGAATGTTATAATTTCTGGGGGAGAGGGAAAAGAAACATGACAAATTGTGCATTGGCTCTTAAGAGATTCCTTTTGAAGGTGGCACATGTTACTTCTATTCATATTTTGCAGCCAAACAAGCTACATTGTCACCACTAACTTCCAAGGGATGGGGAATTGCATCCTACCATGTACTGGAAAGAAGAGGGAACCCAGCATATTTGTGAATAGGGCTGACTACCACAGCTACAGGTTCAACAGTGGGAGAATAGTTTAAATTTTTTGATACACCCACGTGCAGAACTTCATGTAATTCTAACAGATGTTAAGTGGAATTTGTCCTTTCATCCAGGATAGAAACTAGGATTTACAAGTGAGGCATCAAGTACCCCACATTATAAAAAGAGGCACAAATAATTGGGGGTCAGACAACTTCTCTGCTTCCAAGACTTATGAAAAGGTGACCAAACTTACTTTTCCATCTTCAACCATCTCCTCAGATCTGCCCTGCTAACCCCTGCAACCTGATATAACTAGAAGATTGGTTGGAGGGTGGGGATGGGAGTCAGCAGAGTCATGAATCAGTCCTGATGGAGAGTGCCCTGGCATTTCTCTACAAAACCAAGTAAGTGAGATAGACTGGGACCTAGGGCCCTTTACTGGAGTGCTTGCACCTGCACAAATGTCTCCTTGAGCAACGGGAATACAAAAAAATATAAAGGGACTAAAAACAACTGCATGCGTGCATAGTTGAGGCAAATTATGATCAATAAGATACAAAAAGGCCAAAACGCAACTTCCGCTTCTGAGGTGCCAGGAGCAAAAGTAGGGCACTGCGCATGATCCCTGCACACAGCACCACCAAGGGATGGGCAGATCACCTCAGCCACCCCTCCAGCTTACCCACCCATCTGCCCCTAGCCTCACCCATTTAAAGGACCAGCTCACCCCTCCTCCAGCAGCAAGCAAGGGAACCTGTTACTTATTTCCCCTCCCTCAAGCTGCGGCACGAGTTTCAATGAAGTCTGGCCTGATTTTCTCATCTGGCCTTTTCTCAATTTCTATTGATTAAAGAGTCCAAGGACCTGAGTCAGTCTCATGCAAAGGGTTGCAAGAGATTCCCCCACGTAGACTGGGGCTGCTTGCAAGGAGTGAAGCCTGTACAGAAACAGCAGGGGAGATGGGCGGTCAAGAGGACACGATATTGAGAACATTAGCTGGGGGCAGGGGACAGATGCAGAGGGTTGGAAGAGGTCACATTGGCCCAGGGCTCCCCATCTGAGAACCCTGTGGGAGGGTAGGACTCAGGGGTCCCTCAAGACCCTGCCTTAGAAGCCTGCCTGCCCAAAGGACTGTGTGTGGTGATATTCTGGAAAGAACCACTGGCCAAATGAGATACGAGTCCCTTTCCCCTTCTCAGCTTCCAACCCCAAGAAGCTGGAATCGAGCCCCCCTAAATCCAAGTTCCTCTGCTGAGTTTATGATTAACCTCTCTATCCAAAACGTTATTCCCTTTTTTTGTCCAACACCTGTTCCCCTCAAGACTGTGGAGTACCATAGCAAAGAGGGAAGTGAAACTGAGCAGGGCCCTGTGGGGCCCTCCCGAATCTCCCATTTCTTGTTTGTAGGAAAAAGATTTCAGCCTCTTAAATCTTCCCTGTGTTCCAAAGGGCAGATTCAAACAGTTACTAGTAAAGGGGGTGAGGGAACACAGAAAGAAATAATAATGCAGCTTATATCTCTGAGTTCCACAGGATCTAAGGCCTCCATCCAGTTGGAGGATGGTAACTTTAGGCTGAGCACAAGCAGGTACGACCCCAGGCTGGTTGGAACCAGAAGGCTGATGACTGAGATTCCTAGCACACCTCACCACCAACCAATCTGAGGAAGGTCACACAGTCTGCAAAGCTCTCCCCAGATTTTTCCTATAAAACCTCTTCCCTGAAAATCATTAGGGAGTGCAGGTCTTTAGAGCAGGAGCCATCCTGTTGCTCTGTTCTCCTTGCTCAGCCCTGCAATAAACCTTTCTGGGCTCCAAAACTTAAGGTTTGCGTTTGTCTGGCCTCAGTGGGCTTTGGGCACGTGAACTTGGGTTTGACAGCAAAGCCAGGCTCCCAAAGAGGAGGGGAAGCCCCAGCGCGTTCTCACCCAGGCAGCCCTCTCACCCCACTCAGAGCTCCGTAGTTCGCCGCAAGCTTCCCCATGGCACTGCCACTGTAGTACCCCAGGAACTAAAACTAAAAAGTGATGTTTCTAGCCCTTAGCATAGCTGGAGGAGACCCTGCACACGCTCCAGCCAGGAGGTAAAGGAACCGAGAGGGCGGCGGGAGGCACTGAGGCGGCGCGCCGCGGGGTCTTGTGGGAGGCTCCGGGCTCTCTCCGCGCAGGCGCAGTGCAGCCCCCGGCGGGCTGGGCTCGGAGACCAGGTGCCAGACCCGGGGAGTCTAGCGGCTCTTGGCAGAGCCGGGAGCTACTCTAGGCAAGACGGGGGTTCAGAGGGGCACCCTGGGTCAACGGGAAGATGGAGATCAGAGCGCCAGAGTGGGGGTGGGATTGAGTGACTTGAAGCCCCAAGTCTGGGGCCTCGGAAGCGATGGTCCCCAAAAGAGTGTGTCGCCCGCGGCTTGGCGGTGGAGCGTCGGATGGTACCAGCTTCTCTAAAGCAGTCACAGTCACTGGCTCTGCTCACCGCAGACAGGAGCGTTCGTGGAATCTGCCGTCCCAGTGGCTCCAGGATCCCTTTCTCCTTCAGACTCCAGCCTCGGCTCAGCCCCGCCCCCTGTGCCCCGCTGCTCCCGGCTGTGAGCGCCCGCGGTCCGGGCTGCGATGCGGGTTAGCGGCGGGGCGGGTCAGTAGCGTATCTCCCCGCGGAGCAGTGTGTGCGATCGCTCCCACCCTCCAGTGTCTCAGGATTCTCTCTCAAGTGTTTAGTCGTCTGCTTTGCAGTCCCAGTGTCCATAGGTCCCTAGCCGGAGTTCCTCTGTATGTATCCTGGGAGATGCTAAGTGTAACTTTGAGCCCGTCTGGATTTCCGACTGGGGCACTCTTTCCGGTCGTACAGAGGTTTGGGACCCAGGAGAAAGACAGCAGCCAATGAAAAGCTGTTTCTGAGCCCACAGGAACAAGCCTTGCTCAAGGGAAAGAAGACTGGAACTCCACAGACAGCTGGACCCCATCTTGAGAGGATACACCTGTGACCCGAGGCTTCCTGCCAAAACTACTAGCCAAGACCTGAGTCTGGAGGAGGAAGGGGTTCTGGAGCTGCTGGGGCTGTGGAGGTTCCTCAGCAAGGCTTGGGTCAGGTGACCACCTTCACAGCACAGGGAGAGATCTTGGACTTAGCATAGACTGTGCACCATCTCTTACCTGAAATGGTGAACAGTTTGTAGTGTGAAGAGAAGGCAACATAGGGCAGGGTGGTTGAAGAATGATTCAGGCCAGTGTCCCCGCTGGCCACTCTGGGAGCTGCAAGGCAGGCTTGTCCCATGGCTCCTTTCTTTTCCAGCTCTGCCTCCTTAACTTCTTGACGTTGCTGAGGAGGAAGGAGAGATGACCAATTCCCAGGTGAGATGCAGTTTTCCTTTCTCAGTCCAGTTATACATACTCTTGAGGAAAAAGAAAACACATTTATGGATGTGCTAGATACACTCAACATTGACTTTTCTTTTAATTCTCACAGCAGTTGTGAAGTTTAGAGACCTGTCCAGTTCACCAAGCTATTGAATGGTGGAGCCAGATTTGTCTCTAGGCCCATTGCCTCTGCTGTACATGTTGTCAGTGGACAAGTCTTCTCATCCAGGGACTGAACCTAAATTGTCCACATCTTGGGGGCTGGGCCTAATCTGTGAAATGAAGGACTCTGAAAGAAATGCACTTTCTTGCCTGGTGCCTTCCTTTAGGTTAGGTCTCTTCTCTTCCTAACATGTTGCGCATTCATTTATCTACTTTGTCATGGTTGCTCTATGCTCATGTATTTGTGAGAGCAAAACAGGTTGACATAGATACAGTTCTTACTTCAAAGTGTGTGGTTTCTTTGGGAGAGATTAATATGTGCATGTATAAAGTAGTGATTACTACTCATGTATACAATGAGTAATATGAAAAGAAGCCACTTTCAAGTGTCAGTTTGAAGACTGCAGTCAGTGATAATAGTGCTAGACGAGGGGCAAAAATCAGTGTGCGCTGGGGTGATTGAGGAGGACTTTCTGAAGGAGGTGAGCTTTTGTTTCTTTCCTTTTTTTCTTTAATTAATTAATTTATTTATTTTATTTATTTATTGGCTGCCTTGGGTCTTCATTGCTGTACACGGGCTTTCTCTAGTTGCTGAGAGCAGGGGCTACTCTTCATTGTGGTGCGCAGGCTCCTCATTGTAGTGGCTTCTCTTGTTTTGGAGCACGGGCCCTAGGCACGTGGGCTTCAATAGTTGCGGCACATGGGCTCAGTAGTTGTGGCTCACGGGCTCTAGAGCACAGGCTCAATAATTATAGCTCATGGGCTCCATTGCTCTGTGGCATGTGAAATCTTCCCAGGGCAGGGCTTGAACCCGTGTTCCCTGCATTGGCAGGCAGATTCTTTACCACTGCGCCACCTAGGAAGTCCTAGCTTTTGTTTCTTAAAGAGAAAATTTGAGTGCTGCAGGTTTCACCTGCTATCTGAAAGTAGAGTATTCCTGTGAAAACCTTTGCAAGCTGAAATGATGGAAAGAAGCAATTACTTTAGGAGACAGCTGCTCACAGCTGAGTGTAGTTCCTGGGGAAGAAGTTTGGCAGTGCCACTCTAGCAGCTCTGGGTACTCACTGCCTCTATAATGACTCTTTGCAAAACAAATGCTGAATGCTTTTTTTGATTTTTGCTTTTTTTTTTCATAAAAGTGAAAATGCTTTTCACATTTCTTTCTGTTAATAAAAACAGGTGCTAATATAGGTCTTTTGTAAAAGCAAAGTGGCGTAAAGCTGGGGATACCTGTATATGAACTTGAATTACCTCTTTCTTTACTTTTTTTGTTGGTGATAGTTGCCTTATGGCCTAGTTTATGATCACTTTTTACTGTGTTTCATATGTGCTTGAGTAGAATGTATATTCTCTAATGGTAGGTGGGTAGGTACCAACTTTTTTTTTTTTACCCCAGACTTTCAGCTGGCACAATTCATTCTCATTTTAGGAAAGTCAGCAGTCTTTGTTCCATTAAGGCCTTCAATTTATTGGATAGGGACAACCCATATTATGCAGGGCAATCTGCTTTGCTCATAGTCCACCCATTTAAATGTTCATCTCATCTAAAAATCCCTCACAGGAACATCCAGAATAGTATTTGACCAAATATCTAGGCAATGTGGCCCAGCCAAGTTGACATATAAAATTAGCCCTCATATCACCCTCGAGCCTACTATATAGTATACTTATTATGTTTCTTCCCTGTCACATACTGATAGGATGTAAACTAGTTCCACTGGGGCAGTATTTGTCTGTTGTATTAACCAATGTATCCCCAGAGGCAGGAACAACATCTGATGCATTTTAGGCACACGATAAATATCTACTGAATAAATCTTTACCATCATTATCCTCCTCCTCACCTTCATCCAGTGTTAGATGGTTACTTTTGGGAAAAACGAAACTTAAACCGCCATCTATTACTCCTCACATCCAGTGTTCTTTCCATTTCTATAATGGGACATCCATCTTCAGAAATATCTTGAAGCCCCAGGATTCTCCCAAATAAAGTAAGTGTATTTATTCATTGAACAGGGTCTGTGTTCTTTAAAATCCAAGGATGACCCTTCAGCTGGACTGTGGGTATTCTCTCTTCTACCAGAGAGGGTCTGAGGGCTTTTTGTCAGCATGGTAAAGGAGCATCCCAACTCTCTTGCTACCAACAGAAATCTGGGTGCTAAGCAGCCCAGGACATAGATAATGGTGCTAATTGGAAATTATTTATGGCAATTTCCCGCTAATTTTTAATATTTTTATACAATTTTTAACGGGGTCTATAGGTGTCCATAAGATCTGACATTTAAAATCTTTGTATCTTTACTGATTTTTTTTTTTTTTTGGCTGCCCTGCATGGCATTGGGATCTTAGTTCCCCTACCAGGGATTGAACCTGTGCCCCCTGCAGTGGAAGCATGGAATCTTAACCACTGGACCACCAGGGAAGTCCCTTTAGTGATTTATTTTTGTTTGCTTGACCCATCAACAATTGAGAAAAAAAATGTGTGGAATCTCTTTGACTAGTAGATGTCAGTTTCTCTCTGTAGTGCTTCCATTTTTAAAAAAATATAATTTGAGGATGTTTTATGAGATATATACAAGTTTAGAGTTGTTATATCTTCATGGAGAATTGAACTTTTTATCCCTAGGTAGTGACCTTTTGTATCACTAGTGATGCTTTTTGTCTGGAAATCTATTTTGTTTGATATTAGTATAGCTATTCCTGCTTTCCTTTGGTTATTATTTACCTGGTTTATCTTTTTCTATCATTTCAATCTTTTCATGGCTTTATGCTTTAGGTATATCTCTCATTAACTGCTTATAGCTGAATTCTGCCTCCTCCCCCTCAGTCTGATAATCAGTGCCTTTTTAATTAGCAAGTTGTCTGTTTGCATTTAGTGTAGTTATTGATATATTTGATGTGTCTATACTGTCTTGCACTGTACTTTTATTTGCCCATGTTTTCCTGTGTTTGCCCCTCCTTTCTTACCTTTTTTTTTTGTTTGTTTTTTAAATGGAGAGTGTTTTTGTGTTTTTTTTTTTCCTCTTTATGTGTTTGAAATTTATAGCATATCTATTCTTTTGGTGGTTACCCTTGAAATTTTATCATGCATATTTGCAAGTCTAAGTTTAAACAATATATTAACCTCTTTCAGAATAGTGCAAGGACTTTAAAACTCTTTACTACTGATCGCATCCCCACGTGACTTAAAAGCTATTGTTCTCTGCATTTTAATTCTGTCCTCTTAATAAAATACATATTATTAAAGTTATTTTATAAGGCAATGTTTGTTTGGATTTACATATATGTTTACCATTTATTTTGCTTGCCGTTCTTTCTTGTGTCTCAGCCCTTCCTTCTGGGATCACTTTTCTTTTTCCTAAAGTGTTTTCTTTTTCCTGCATGCATTCTTTAGAGGTTCCTTTTTAATGCATCTTTAGACATTCCATTTGTTTGTTTGTTTTTTTCCTTTTCACAACTGCATGTTATTTTCAGATAATTTATTTGCTTTATCATCTTATAATTGCATCTTCTATTTCTTCAAATAATTTATGAATTGCTGTTCTGGTTCTGTATCTGATAGCTTAAATATCTGTAGTTGTTCATAGTGTAAATCTGTTTTCTCCCCACTCTCCCCTTTGATGACTTTAATCATGAGCTCACTGATTGATCTTAATATATATGAGTCCTACGGGAAATTTTTCTCCAGAGGAAATATGCTTCTGTTTCTGCCAGTAGCTTAGAGGACGCTACTAACATGGGATGATCCCAGTTCCTCAGAGGTCCCAGGTCAGGCTAAGCTCCCCATCCTGCAGCTGGCATAAGGTTCTGTATTCCATGACAGCACTGCTGTTGGCATCTCTGCAGGGCAACCTGTCCTTTCCAACTGCCTGCCACTCTGCTCTCAGCTCACTGGGTTGTTTTATTTTTCCTTTTCAGTTGTGGGGAAGAGTAGTCCTTTTTCTTTGTTTCTAGTTAGGTAAAGTTCCTTGTTTTTGTAAAATGATGTTATTGACTTGTAAATCTTATAAATATCTTTACCATCCGGTTTATTATTTTTCAACTTAGCTAGTAATCCAAGAAATGTATAATATAATCAAATGGCATTTTTGCCACCTATCAAATTGGCAAAGATGTGTTTTTGAAAAAACATCTACTGGTAAAATCAGGACACTCAAATACTTTTATATATAGATATATATTATTTAAAATATATTATAATCATAGTATATATAAATATTGCAATATTTTGTAAAACTAGGAAATGTAAAAATCAGGGAGATAACTAATTATATGAAAAATCTATAAATTCTATAGATACTGCTATTTCATTCTCTTTTTTTTTTGAATACTTTTAGACTAAATGTCATTTTGCTACAAACTTTTTGGAGGGCTTTGGAAATCTGTGTCAGAAGTCTTTACCTAACAAACCTAACAAAAGTCTTTGACTTAACAATTCTACTTTTAGGAATTTACCCTGAGAAAAAGAGTTAAGTGCATAAAATTTAAATACGATGATATAACTTGTAGTATCATTATGGTAATGAAAAATGGGAAGTTACTTGTGTCCAACATAGGGAGATTGTTAAATAAATTATGATATAACCATGAGAACCACTATGTAGCCATTAACAAGGTGTAGAAGAATATTTTCTCATAAGGGAAAATGTCCATGATATTTTAATTGAAAAATGTTTTTAAAAAGTTGTGAAGAATATCTCCAATTTTAAAATTTACATATATATGCCAAAATGTAAATTGTAGTTATTTGGGGGCAATGTGATTATATATATATATATATATTTTTTATAGTTTTCTCGTATTTTCCATAACAGCACTTTTGTGCCATTACGGAAAATGAGAAAACAGATTTACACTACCAACAACTACAGATATTTAAGCTATCAGATACAGAATCAGAACAGCAATACATGTATTATTTGAAAAAAATGAAAGATGCAATTATAAGATGATAAAGCAAATAAATCACAAAAAGTGATTGATCACATTTCAATCACAATGAAATATGATTCTATTAGCGAGAGTGGGAGGGAGGGGGTTATTTGAAATGTTTGTTGTTTTATCATCAAGTTTTCTTTCCAGAGATGAGTGTTAATTATATCAGTACATACCCTAAGAAAAAGTTAAAATTTAAATGTCTAGTCTGGACATACAAGCCAGCACTTCATCAAACTAGTGGGCTAGATTAGAGACTCAAAGTTGCCACTGCATTTTTTTTTTTATTATATGAGGGTGAGTCAAAAATTACCTGTACTCTGGCTGTAGAATTTATTTTAATTCACTTTTAGAAAGGACAAATACATCATTTTTGATATAACCTCCTTGCTTTTCAATATACATTGTCCATCTGTCAAGAAGCTTTCATGTTCCTTCATTAAAAAATGTTTTAGGCTGAGCTATGAGCCAAGAATGCACTGCTGTCTTTACTTCTTCATCAGAAGTGAATCTTCATCCTTGTAGGGCTGCTTTCAGGGGACCAAACAGGTGAAAGTCTGATGGAGCAAGATCAGGACTATAGGGAGGATGCTTTAACACCTCAAAACGAAGTTTCTGCAGACTGTCGACAGTGTGTGCAGAATTGTGTGGACGTGCATTGTCATGCAAGATCACAGCATCCTTGGATAGCAGTCCTCTGCGTTTAATCTGAAGTTTAGGCTTCAGCACAAACTTTTCAAAACCTAAGTCTGTCGTGGATTATTTCATAGGCAGAGCCATGGTGTATTTGCAAATGATTTGCCACATAATCCACTGTCACTCATCTATTCGACAGAAGCATTTCACATGTACGCTCAGTGTTGTCATCGGCCATGAACGTAGATGGGTGTCCGGCTCCTTCTTGATGGCTAACACTTGTGCGACCTTCCTTGAACTTCTCTATCCATTCATACACACTTCTTCATGACAAAACACTTTGTCCATACTGCGCACAAAGTCTTCAATAAATAACAGCACCAGGTACACCCTCAGGCCACAAAAAACGAATCACTGCACGCTGCTCTTCTTTTGTGCACATCACAAGCGGGGCACCCAGTTTTGCTCACACTGCAGTTACAAATGAGCTGATGTAACACGTTCACAACTGCACAGCAGTAACTGGGGAGATAGTAGCCTTGAATGGAAAGCTCTAAGACAGTGCGGCTGACAGAAGTTTTAGTATAACTGGAGTGTGGAGAACTTTTGACTCACCCTCATATAAAAAGAATATGCACTGTTTAGAAAAAATCCTCAGCCAAGTGAATAAATAGTACAAATGTATTGCACAGACATTCTAGAAGCAAAGCGTATGAAGAAGTACTTCTTTACATGAGATCAAATAGATCATAGGCTTAAAGTTTCATTTATCTCAGGACCTAATTTATCTGCGCCTATACTATACTTACTGTGTATAGGATCATTATAGATGTGAGACATTTGAATACTGCAAGTGATTTTTCAGCATAATCTATAGAGAGACAGCCTTAAATACACTCGATATTGCTTATTTAATATCTGGAATAAACCTAGGGTTGGGCATTAAAAACTGTGATTTTAAGCACTTATAATGACACATTTCTACTATATTTAGGAATAAATTTTAAAAGATAACAAAATGTAACTGGTATGGAAACGCAAAAGACCCTGAATAGCCAAAGCAATCTTGAGAAGGGAAGATGGAGTTGGTGGAATTAGGCTTCCTGACTTCAAACTATACTATAAGGCCACAGTGATCAAGACAGTATGGTACTGGCACAAAAATAGAAAGGAAGATCAATGGAATAGAATAGAGAACTCAGAGGTAAACCCAAGCACATATGGGCAGCTTATCTATGACAAAGGAGGCAAGAATATACAATGGAAAAAAGACAGCCTCTTCAATAAGTGGTGCTGGGAAAATTGGACAGCTACATGTAAAAGAATGAAATTAGAACACTTCCTAACACCATACACAAGAATAAACTCACAATGGATTAAAGACCTACATGTAAGGCCAAACACTATAAAACTCCTAGAGGAAAACATAGGCAGAACACTCTATGACATACATCAAAGCAAGATCCTTTTTGACCCACCTCCTAGAATCATGGAAATAAAATCAAGAATAAACAAATGGGACCTAATGAAACTTCAAAGATTTTGCACAGCGAAAGAATCCATAAACAAGACAAGAAGACAACCCTCAAAATGGGAGAAAATACTTGCCAACGAAGCAATGGACAAAGGGTTAACCTCCAAAGTATACAAGCAGCTCATACAGCTTAATATCAAAAAAGCAAATAACCCAATCCACAAATGGGCAGAAGACCTAAATAGACATTTCTCCAAAGAAGACATACAGAAGGCCAACAAACACATGAAAAGATTCTCAACATCACTAATCATCAGAGAAATGCAAGTCAAAGCCACAATGAGGTATCACCTCACACTGGTCAAAATGGCCATCATCAAAAAACCTAGAGACAATAAATGTTGGAGAGGGTGTGGAGAAAAGGGAACTCTCCTGCACTGTTGGTGGGAATGTAAGTTGGTACAGCCACTATGGAAAACAGTTTGGAGGTTCCTTAAAAAACTACAAATAGAACTACCATATGACCCAGTAATCCCACTACTGGGCATATACCCAGAGAAAACCATGATCCAAAAAGAAACAAGTAGCATAATGTTCATTGCAGCACTATTTACAATAGCCAGGACATGGAAGCAACCTAAATGCCCATCAACAGATGAATGGATAAAGAAGATGTGGCACATATATACAATGGAATATTACACAGCCATAAAAAGGAATGAAATTGAACTATATGTCATGAGGTGGATAGACCTAGAGTCTGTCATACAGAGTGAAGTAAGCCAGAAAGAGAAAAACAAATACTGTATGCTAACACATATATATGGAATCTGAAGAAATGGTACTGATGAAACCAGTGACAGGCAAGAGTGGAGATACAGAAGTAGAGAATGGACTTGAGGACACAGGGCTGGGGTGAGGGGCAAAGGGGAAGTTGGGATGAGGTGAGAGAGTAGCATAGACATATTTACACTACCAGCTGTAAAATAGATAGCTAGTGAGAAGTTGCTGTATAACAAAAGGAGATCAACTTCATGGGAGATGCCTTGGAGGGCCAGGACGGGGAGGGTGGGGGGGAGTCGCGGGAGGGAGGGGGTATGGGGATATGTGTATAGATGCAGCTGATTCACTTTGGTGTACCTCAGAGATGGGTACAAGAGTTTAAAGCAAATATATTCCAATAAAGAGTTTTAAAAAAATGTAACTGATGTGATTATTCATTATTGACTAAGAACAAATCCAATTTTATATATGTACCCCATTAAATTTGTAAAACAAACTCCTAAACAAATATTGTCAATCTCCTGATATTTAAGACCAAGTCAAAATATTATCATTGCATATTGATAATCTGTTATTCACATTTGGGTTTATATTTTGTCTGTTTATTCACTACCTAGACCAATGTCCTTTAAAAGGACATTGTTTTTTAGGGAACTTCCTGGCGATCCAGTGATTAAGACTCTGCGCTTCCACTACAGGGGGCATGGGTTCAATCCCTAATCAGGGAACTAAGATCCCACATGCCAGGCAGCGTGGCAAAAAAAAAAAAAAAAAGGTTTTAAATTGGAAGTTGCTTTATTTTATTAAATGCTGTTTTGCCATCCTGTGATATGATGATCGTATGGATTTTCCTTTTACTTGTTATGATTACATATGTTAATAGTTTTTTTAATGCCAGCTGTTATCAGTCTAAATTCTTAGGGTCAAAGAAACAAAACATTAGCAACATCCCTGTATTCAAGACCAGCTTGAATATTTTCACTTTTTCAGCAAGTTCTTAAAAGCTTCTCATAATTTAGAATTGAAAATTAGTGCTGCAGTGTGAACATGCCTAATTACTGGGAATTTATTTTCATCAGTTTTGTTTCTGAAGTTTCTATATTTCTAGATTTAGCAATTTTCTGTTACTTGACTGCAGTGCAGTGAATGCTTTATATAGGAAATAAGCTTGTGATGATGGATAAATGGAATTAAGACAGTGGATAGATATCCAGAACATGTCTTAAATGTGGCTTTGAGTCACATAATATATAGTCTTAGAAAATGAGTTACAATTATTAGAGACTAAGCATTAATGATGTTGATGCTTGAATTTCAAGACTGACAGATCATTAGTAAATTATTTCAAAGCTTTATAAAAGATATTACATTTCATTCTTAGAGTCTTCCCACAATACAACTTAATCTTTCTTCTTAGAACCATAAAAAATACAAATAACCACACTAAAAGATCTGTCACATCCTTATTCATATTAGACTTTTTATTAAGTTGAGGTATAGTTGAATTACAATATTATATTAGTTTTACGTGTACAACAGTGATTCAACATTTTTATAGATTATACTGCATTTAAAGTTATTACAAAATATTGGCCGTATTCCCTGTGCTGTATCAACATATCTTCGTGGTTTATTTATTGTATTCATAGTACTCGTAGTTTATGCCTCTTACTCCCCTACCCCTATTTTGCCCCTACTTTCTTTCCTCTCCTCATTGGTAACCACTATTTGATTCTCTATATCTATGAGTCTGTTTCTGTTTTGTTATATTCATTCATTTATTTTTTAGATTCCACATATAAATGATAACATACAGTATTTGTCTTTCTATACCTGAGTTATTTCACTAAGCCTACTACCCTCTAGGTCCATCCATGTTGTTGCAAATGGCAAAATTTCATTCTTTTTTATGGCCAAGTAGTATTCCGTTGTGTGTGTGTGTGTAACATCTTCTTTAGCCATTCATCTGGGGATGGACACTTAGGTTGCTTCCATATCTTGGCTATTGTAAATAATGCTGCTATAAACATTGGGGAGCATGTATCTTTTTGAATTAGTGTTTTCATTGTCTTTGGATATATACCCAGGAGTGGGGTTGCTGGATCATATGGTAGTTCTATTTTTAGTTTTCTGAGGAACCTCCATACTGTTTTCCACAGCAGTTGTACCCATATTAGACTTTTTTCTTCCCAATCAGTGCACTAGAAAAGCACTAGCTTTTAAGTAATCCCATAAAATCATTTTCAGTTCATAGGACACTTGCCTGTCTATTGCCAAAACTGCTAATTCTTATCAAGGGCATTTTAATACCTAGCCACTCTGTTCAGGTATGGATGCAGCTATATTTACACTTGGTAGTTGGTCTTTAAGATAGTCTGAGAGTCTACAAGCTTGCTTGAAAATAGGAATATGTCTTCCTAATTAAATGTTTAAAGGTGTGGGGCTTCCAAAAATTTAATGATAAAGGAATCCTTGGATTTGTTTAATAATAAAGGTATCAGTTAGCCTGGCTAATTAGGCAGCATCAAATGAACTTTATGTTGAAATATAACTTTGAAATGGAATGGAACTTGGCTGTGTAGATAAATTAGTATATAAAGAATATGAACATCTCCAAGTACATATCTAAAACATATATAACACTATGGGTCTGTATATAGTGGTGGAGAGTGAGGGAATGGGAGTAGTTAAGGCTGAAATGCAAGTTTTGGGCAACTGGGTGGATGGTGATACTCTTCAGTGAGATAAGGAACAGAGGAGATGGAGACTCTGTGCTTATGTGTATGTGTGTGTGTGTGTGTGTGTGTGTGTGTGTGTGTGTAGGGGGCAGTTAGAAGACAGTTTAAAGCACCTGTGGGACATCCAGTTAAAGAAGTCTAGGGCTTTCCAGGTGCTGCAGTGGTTAAGAATCCGCCTGCCAATACAGGGGCACAGGTTTGATCCCTGGCCTGGGAAGATCCCACAGGCCTCGGAGCAACTAAGCCCGTGCACCACAACTACTGAGCCTGCACTCTAGAGCCCGCAGGCCACAGCTATTGAGCCCATGTGCCACAACTACTGAAGCCTGCACGCCTAGAGCCCGTGCTCCGCAACAAGAGAAGCCACCACAATGAGAAGCCCACGCACCACAACAAAGAGTAGCCCCTACTCGCCGCAACTAGAGGAAGCCCACCCAACCCAATGAAGACCCAACACAGCAAATAAATAAATAAATAAATAAATAAAATAAAACAAAATTAATAAATTTTTTTTTAATTATTACAAAAAAGAAGTCTAGAAGGCAGTTAGATATCAAGATCTGAGATGGATGCAGGTGAGTGATGGCAGTTAGATATCAAGGTCTGAGATAGAGGCAGGTGAGCGATACACATTTATGAGTTGTCACCATGTAGATGGTCATTAAAGCCATGGACGTGCTTGAGATCATCCAGTTGATATGTGAGAAGAGAAGAAAAGGAACACGGCCGCAGAAGAATCTTGAGGAACACAAATATTTAAGGAATGGGCACAAAAAGAGGGGCCAGAGTAGAGATTTTGTTGCAGAAAGGCAAGATGGCATAGACCAATTAGGAGGCAGAGGTGAGATCGTGGTGGCTCAGACTAAAGTGGTGGCAGCAGAGATAAAAGAGATATTTTTAAATACTTAGTGATGGATTATGTGAGGGATGGGAGAGAGGCAGTCAAAGATAACTCCTTTTTTTTCTGACTTGAACATCTGGGTGGTTGGAGGTGGGGTTTCCTGAGTTAGGGAACATTGGGAGAGAAGCAGGTTTGGAAAGGGAGATAAAGTCAGAACTGAGTGTGTTGATTTAGATGACTTTGAGCCATCCAGAGGCGTCTAAATCAACATGGTAGACAGACTTGGTAGATATTTGATTGATTACCTACTGTAGATCGGGCACTGTGCTTCACGCTGGATGTTCATCAAGGAGTTACTGTAGTTGGGTCTGGAACTCTAGGTCTGGCTTGACGTCTTGGCTGCCAAAGTGCATTTGAGAGTTATCAGCATTCACTTGGCATTTGAAGCTATTAGAATAGATGAGATCACACGGGGAGAGTGAGCAGAAGGCCTAGGATCCAACCCAGGGAACCCCCACATTGATGAGTCCAGTGGAGAAGGAGATTGAGAAAGAGTGACTGGAGAGTTAGGAGAGTTAGGATACTATGATATCCAGGCTCTAGGGGGAGTTTTGAGGAAGACCATGCAGTCAACAGGGCCAGATAATGCCAAGGAGCCAAGCATAAAAAGGATTGAAAACCTTCCATTGGGTTTATCAGCAAGGAAGTCATTAGTTATCTTATGAGGATGAATTTCTGGAATTGGAATTGCTGGATCAAAAGATATGTTTTTTGAATACTGCCAAATTGTTCTTCAAAAAAGTTTATACCAATTTATACTCCTTCCAACAGTATATGAGGCTATGCATGTCCTCATACTCTCACTGGTAGTGGGTATTATAATTCTTAGTCTTTGCTCCAAAGATAGGGGAAAATAATGTCTCGTTATCTGAATATCCATTTCTTTGATAATTTGTGAGGCAGCATGTCTTTTCACGTGTTTGGTGTTTATTGGCCTTTTTTTTTTTTTCTTCTCGAAATTACTCATTCGTATTATTTTTCATTTGTCCATTTTTAACTGGAGCATTTTATCTTTTTTAATTGATTTTTAAGAGCTCCTCATATTATTAGGGTTGGTGAGCCTCTGCAAAAGATGTATGTACCTTTAAATTTTTTTTTTTGTTCCTTAAATTATTCTTACTGCTTAGGACAGAACTCTGAAGGCCCTTTTATACTGTCTACCTTCCTCAGTGTTGCCAAGTTTGTACCCTTTGTACCATAGAAGCTGGTGTAGATGTTTGCTCACTGAAGAGGAATTACTGTTCATTGGTATTTTAGGAACCTGTTACATTCAAGGATGTGGCCATGGACTTCACCGAGGAGGAGTGGGGGCAATTGGATCCCACACAAAGGGCCCTGTACAAAGAGGTGATGCTGGAGATCTATGGCAACCTGGTCTTAGTGGGTGAGGACAACTGCTCTTTGGAGAATTTTTGTTCCCTTGGTTGCTGTTGTTTTTTTGTTTGTTTGTTTATTTGTTGTGCTGGGTCTCTGTTACTGCACTCGGGCTTTCTCTTAGTTGTGGAGAGCGGGGGCTACTCTTCATTGCAGTGCATGGGCTTCTCAGTGAGGTGGCTTCTGTTGACTTTTGTTGCGGAGCACAGGGTCTCACATGGGCTTCAGTAGTTGTGGCACGTGGGCTCAATAGTTGTGGCTTGTGGGCTCTAGAGCGCAGGCTCAGTAGTTGTGGCAGGCACATGGGCTTAGTAGCTCCCACGGCACGTGGGATCTTCCTGGACCAGGGCTTGAACTCATGTGCCCTGCATTGGCAGGCAGATTCTTAACCACTGCACCACCAGGGAAGCCCTCCCTTGCTTGTTGAAAGCTGTGGGCTCCAAAAGTGTGTAAGTGAGGGCTTGAGATTCGAATATCAGTGTCCAAATCACTGCTGAAGAAAGAAAATGTTGCTACTAAGTAAAAACTTGAGTTCCCCCTCCCCATTTATATTTCTTTTTTTTTTTTGAGGTGAAATTCATATAACATAAAATTAACCATTTGAAAGTGTATAGTTCAGTGGCATTTAGCACATCGCAGTGTTGTGTAACCACCTCCTCTATCAAGTTCCAGAACATTGTCATCATCCTAAAAGAAAATCCCATACCCATTAAGCAGTCACTCCCCACTCCCCCCCGTAATTACATTTTTAATTATAAAGGTATTAAAACAAAGTATATTGCACATAAAGTAAAAGGTATCTTTCAGACTATTTTCTATTTCTATTACATATAAGCAGACAGAAAATACACAAGCTCACATATGTATTTGTTTTATTTCTATTTGTGTATTTGTCTGTTTATGTTACAAAAATGAGTTCTGCAACTTTCCTTTTAGTTAGTAATATGTGTTAGATATCTTTACATGTCAAAATATTTAGACCCATCTCAATCTTTGAAATGGCTATGTCATATTCCATTGTATGATATTGATATCTGAAATTAATTTTTTAACCAGAGCTTTATTTTTATTTATTTGTTTATTTTGGCTGAATTGGGTCTTTGTTGCTGTGCACAGGCTTTCTCTAGTTGTGGCGAGTAGGGGCTACTCTTCGTTTTGGCGAGGGCTTCTCAGTATGGTGGCTTCTCTTATTGCCGAGCACAGGCTCTAGGCGTGCGGGCTTCAGTAGCTGCAGCACATGGGCTTCAGCAGTTGTGGCTTTTGGGCTCTAGAGTGCAGGCTCAGTAGTTGTGGCTCACAGGCTTAGTTGCTCTGTGGCATGTGGGATCTTCCCGGGCCAGGAATCAAACCCGTGTCCCCTGCATTGGCAGGTGGATTCTTAACCACTGTGCCACTAGGGAAGTCCCCAACCAGTGCTTTATTGATGGATATTTAAGATACCAATTTTTCTCTATTATAAATAATGCTGAAATAAATGTCCTTGTACTTTTATTTTGGGATACTTGTTCAGGTATTCTTTAGAATAAATTTCTAGAAGAGGAATTGGTGGATCAGAAGTTATATATTTACTTAAAAAGTTTGAATCAGTTTATATTCTCATCATGAGAATTCCCATTTTTCACACTTACTGACTCCTAATATTTTTATTCTCTGCCTGTCTGAAAAGTAGCAATTACCATCTTTTGATTTCCCCCCTTCCCTTCCAGACCTGCTTTTCCTCTAGTCTTCTCTTACAGTAAAATGGAAACTCCACTATTCAAGTTGCTTAGGCCTGAAACCTTGGAATCATCCCTGACCCCTTTCTCTCTCACCCCCAAATCAATCCATCAGCAAATCTGTCAGCTCTACTTTCAGATTATATCCAGAATCTAATCACTCTTCACCACCTCTACTTTTGTTACCCTAATCTACTCAGCCATCCCCTCTCACATTATTGAATAGCCTCCTACCTGGTCTTCCTTCCTTCCTCCCCACATTCCAGCTTATTTTCCATATGGTAGTCACTCTGATCCTTTCAAACACTACCTCAAATCAAAACCTTCCCATATCTATGTCCGTCAGTTGGTGAAGGGTTAAACGAACTGGTACATCTGTGCTGTGGAATACTGTTCAGCAGTAAAAAGGAACAGACAATTGATTCACATAACACTTGGATAGATCTGAAGGGAATTGTGCTAAGTGGAAAAAATGCAATCTCAAAAGGGTTACATAGTGTATAGTTTCATTTATATAATATTCTTGAAATGACAAAATTATAGAGGTACAGAACAGATTAGTGGTAGCCAGGGATGAGGGATGGGAGGAAGTGGAGAGTGAGATGGGTCTGGCTATAGAAAGAGCGCACAGGGGATCCTTGTGATAAAACAGTTCTGTATCTTGACTGTGGTAGTTACACCTCTAAACGTGCAATAAAATTGCATAGAACTAAGTACACATACACTCATAAATAAGAGCATATAAAATTGGTGAAATTTAAATGGAGTCTGTGAATTGTTGACCTCAGCATCTTAAATGCAAAGTTATAAAAATTGTATAAAAAATATTTTTCTGTAGAAATCTTAGAAAATACAGATGGCTAATGAAATTCCATCCCACATTTTATTTTTAAATATATTCCATTAAAAATGGAATATTATTCAGTGCTAAAAAGAAATGAGCTATCAACCATGAAAAGACGTGGAAGAATCTTAAATGTATATTACTAAGTGAAAGAAGCTAATCTGAAAAGGCTATACAGTATATTGTGTGATTGCAATTATATGATATTCTGGAAAAGGTGAAACTATGGAGATGATAAAAAGGTCATTGGTTGCCAGGGGTTAGTGGGGAGGGGGTAGAATAGGCAGAGCACAGAGGATTTTTAGGACAGTTGAAACTATTTTGTGTAATACTATAATGATGCATACATGTCATTATACATTTGTTAAACACATAGAACGTACAACACCAAAGATGAACCCAATGTGAACTGTGGACTTTGAATGATAATGTGTCATTGTAGGTTCGTTGATTATATACCCCTCTCTTGAGGGATATTGATAGTAGGGGAAGCTTTGGTAGGGGAAGGGTAATGGGCAGGGGGGTTATGGAAACTCTGTATTTTCTGCTCAATTTTGCCGTGAACCTAAAATTGCTCTATAAAATAAAGTCTATTAAAAAACACTTCAGCAAAAACAAACAGGAAAACAAAGTAAGTGGATGGGGTTGAAAAATCAATCAAACCCACAAACCAGCGAAAACATCTTGTAAGATTTGATGTGTACACTTTGATTATTATTTCCGATACATAATATATAGATATATTTAAATATATATTTACACAAAATGGGGTTTATACAATTTATACTTTTGTAATCTGCACTTCGCATTTAATATATTGTGCCCATCGGCCTATCTTTTTATCTTTTCTGACTCAACAATCTCTCTCAGAAGGCCCTCTTCCCCCCAAATTAACAGAAGTACATGCATGCAAAATTTTACATACATTTCAGGAGGTTCACCAGCTCCCTGAAGCCCATCCGTGAACACCTATCCATTTTAATAGCCGCTTAGTATTCCATTGCATGAAAGTACCTTTATTTAGCCAAGCATTTATTAATTGAATTAAGTATTTATTTTTATTTTATTAATTTTTTTTTTTTTTTTGGCTCCCCAGCTTGCAGGATCTTAGTTCCCTGACCTGGGATCGAACCCAGGCCCACAGCAGTGAAAGTGCTGAATCCTAACCACTGGACTGCCAGGGAATTCCCTGAATTATATATTTATAATGGGCACTGTTCTAGATACTGGGGATACGGCAGTGAACAAAACAAAGTCCCACTCATGTGGCACTGACAGTGGGAGAAGAGATGGACAAATAAACCTATATGTGTATCAGATGATTTTGAGTGTTCTGAAGCAGAGTAGAGAAAGGTGCAAGTAATGGCAAAGGAGTGTGATCAGGGAAGGCCTCTCTGTTAGGGTGACATTTGGTCAGGGATCTAGAGCAAGTGAGGGTGCAAACATTGGTGATATCCGGGGGAAGAACATTCCATAAACAATCCACTGCTGTTGTATCTTCATCCCTTTGGGCTGCTATGGCAAAATACCACAGATGGGGTGGCTTGTAAACAATGGAAATTTATTTCTCACAGTTCTGGAGGCTGGAAGTCCTAGATCAAGGTGCCAGCCTGGTCGGGTGAGGATGCTCTTCCAGGTGGCAGATTTCTCCTTGTATCCTCACATGGGGAAAGGAGCTAGTGAACTATGGGGGCCTCTTTTTAAGGGTGCTGATCCCAATCATGAGGGCTCCACCCTTATGATCTCATCACTCCAAAGGCTCCACCTCCTTATACCGTCACCTTGGGCATTAGATTTTCAACCTATGAATTTGGGGGAACACAAACATTCAGACCACAGCACGTTGAATGTATACCTTCTCTCCACTAATTTGCTGTTAAACAGTACCTCAGTCTACATTATAGTACATTTTCCTGGTTATTTCCTTAAGACAATTTTCTAGAAGTAGAATTGGTATGTCAAAATGTATGTACATTTTAAGGCTTTTAGCACCTCCTCCCCTCCACCTCCCCCACACACAAGTAAAATATTTGTATGCCAGCCAGTGTTCAAAGTACTTAATTGGTGTTAATTGCTTTAATCTTTACAATATCTCTCTGAGATAGATGGATATTAACATCATCCCCATTTTATAGACAAGGAAACTGGGGCACAGTTACCTATTTTCCTATCCATTCTGTAACCTTATTCCTTTTCAGTCATTGGGTCATCATGGACATGATTCCACATTAGTATATCCAGGTCTACCTCATCATTTTTTTAAAAAAAACCTCATCCTTTTTTAAAGGCTAGACTGTATTCCATTTTACAGAAGCACCATATTTCATATAACTTAGCTCTTCTTGGTGGACATTTAGGCTATTTCCAGTTTGGCAGTATTATAATGCTACAGTTAACATTCTTACATGCATACCTACTTTAGGGTTTTTAAAAGATTTATGCAGCAATTTTGGATTCGACAGCTTCTTTATGATTGTTATATTCTCTAGTGAATTATACCTTTTGTCTCATTTAGTGTGTTTTGCCTTGAATTCTGCTTTGTCAGATATTAATGTTGCTCATCTGCTCTTTTTTAGTTGACGTTTGTCAGCTATATTTTTGTCTCTTGTAAGCTGAATATGGCTGATTTTTTTTAACCTAATCTTGGAGTCTGTAAGACTTTAAGGGGAATTTAGCCTGTTCACATTTACTGTGATGATTGATATATTTAGTCCAATTTCTGACAACTTATTTTAAGCATTCTGTTTAATCACTCCCCTTAATATTTGGGAGTTCTAAATGAATTCTTGATCCTTTCCTTTTTCCCTCTATTGTTATTTGGAAATTCTACATCTTATTTTTATCCTTCAATTTACCTTAAGATTATAACATGTTTTACAGTTATATTTTTCTTTCAGTGTCAAGTGTTAATCAGTATTTATAACTTCCATTCTTCAGATTAGGACAAGGTCACTATCATGCTCTTACTTAACCTTGATATATACATACATACACTCCCACATCCTGTGTGTTGTTGAAACCATTTATAAATATTATTATTTTTACATTGTACCTCTATTTTCTCAGATTAAATTGGGCTTAATTTTTATGGGAGCCCTTTCTTTCCATAAATTCTTATATACCAATCTGCCTGTTGCTTGGATTTATTTTTTGTTTGTGAATAAACTTTCTAAGACTTTCATGTTTGAAAGGGTGTTTATATTCAGCCCACTCTTGCATACTCAGTTTGGCTGAGTAGAGACCTTTAGATTCAAAATCATGTTCCCTGAGAACGTTCTAGCCATTGTATCTTTGTTTTTAAGCCTCAAATATTGCTGATTCTGATCTGATTCATTTGTTTAGTAATTCTCTCTGTCTTATTTTTGTTTGTTTAACCTGTTTTTCTTGTCCTTTCTTGGAACATTTAGAATTTTTCTGTTTCTCGTTTTTTCTGTTTATCCTTGGAATTTTGAAGTTTTGCCAGGTTGTGCCTAGATGTACAATCTCCCCTCCCTGACCCTCACTCTCCCCTACCCCCCGTAATTATGTTTGCCTCTCATTGAGCCTGTTCATCTCTGAATCCTTCAGCTCACAGGAGTTGTCCCTTGATATTTCATAAGATTTTTTTGAGGGAAAAAGAGGAAAAGCTTTAATTTATTCATTTCTACTTTTTTATACTTCATGTCTTTTCATGAGTTTTCATTTTGATGAATTTTGGACGTCTTTGCCCCACTTCTTTTTTCCTTCCTTTTGTCCTTGTAGGGGATTCATTGGTTTAAGTTTAGGATTGGTGGTGGTGGTCTTTTCCTTCAAGACTGTGGAAATATTGTACTATTGTCTTCTGTCAGTCCTAGTCTCTTTTCAAGGGAGTAACTTGTTTTGCTTTTTTTAAAAAAAATTTTTAAGCTCTTTATTGGAATATAATTGTTTTACACTCTTGTACCAGCTTTTGAGGTACACCAAAGTGAATCAGCTGTATTTACACATATATGCCCATATCCCCTCCCTTCCATGACTCCCTTCCACCCTCCCTCTCCTGGCCCTCTAAGGCATCACCCATCATCGAGTTGGTCTCCCTTTGTTATACAGCAACTTCCCACTAGCTATCTATTTTACAGTTGGTAGTGTATATATGTCTATGCTACTCTCTCACTTCGTCCCAGCTTCCCCTTCGCCCCCCGCCCCCCCAACCCCAGGTCCTCCAGTCCATTCTCTGCATCTGCATCCTTATTCTTGTCCTGTCACTGGGTTCATCAGTACCATTTTTTTTTTTTTTTAGATTCCGTGTATATGAGTTAGAATACAGTATTTGTTTTTCTCTTTCTGGCTTACTTCACTCTGTATAACAGACTCTAGGTCTAGTCACCTCATTACATATAGCTCCATTTCATTCCTTTTTATGGCTGAGTAATATTCCATTGTATATATGTGCCACATCTTCTTTATCCATTCATCTGTTGATGGGCATTTAGGTTGTTTCCATGTCCTGGCTATTGTAAATAGCGCTGCAATGAACATTATGGTACATGTTTCTTTTTGGATTATGGTTTTCTCTGGGTATATGCCCAGTAGTGGGATTACTGGATCATATGGTAGTTCTATTTTTAGTTTTTTAAGGAACCTCCAAACTGTTTTCCATAGTGGCTGTACCAACTTACATTCCCACCAACAGTGCAGGAGAGTTCCCTTTTTTCCACACCCTCTCCAACATTTGTTGTTTCTAGATTTTGTGATGATGGCCATTTTGACCAGTGTGAGGTGATACCTCATGGTGGCTTTGACTTGCATTTCTCTAATGAATAGTGATGTTGAGCATCTTTTCGTGTGTTTGTTGGCCATCTGTATGTCTTCTTTGGAGAAATGTCTCTTTAGGTCTTGTGGATTGGGTTATTTGCTTTCTTGGTATTAAGCTGTATGAGCTGCTTGTATATTTTGGAGATTAATCCTTTGTCCGTTGCTTTGCTGGCAACTATTTTTTCCCATTCTGAGGGTTGTCTTCTTGTCTTGTTTATGGTTTCTTTTGCTATGCAAAATCTTTGAAGTTTCATTAGGTCCCATTTGTTTATTCTTGATTTTATTTCCATGATTCTAGGAGGTGGGTCAAAAAGGATCTTGCTTTGATGAATGTCATAGAGTGTTCTGCCTATGTTTTCCTCTAGGAGTTTTATCGTGTCTGGCCTTACATGGAGGTCTTTAATCCATTTTGAGTTTATTTTTGGGTATAGTGTTCGGAAGTGTTCTAATTTCATTCTTTTCCATGTTGCTGTCCAATTTTCCCAGCACCACTTATTAAAGAGTCTTTTTTCCATTGTATATTCTTGCCTCCTTTGTCAAAGATAAGGTGCCCATATGTGCTTGGATTTACCTCTGAGTTCTCTATTCTATTCCATTGATCTTCCTTTCTATTTTTGTGCCAGTACCATACTGTCTTTTTTTTTTTTTCTTACTTTTTTTTTCTTTTTTACAAAAAAACTGCACTGCATATATTTAGAGTGTACAATTTGGTATCCCAATCTCCCAATTTGTTCCCCCCCCAACCCTCCCCGCTTTCCCCACTTGGTGTCCATATGTTTGTTCTCTACATCTGGGTCTCTATTTCTGCCTTGCAAACCAGTTGATTTCTACCATTTTTCTATAGTCCACATATATGTGTTAATATACGATATCTGTTTTTCTCTTTCTGACTCACTTCACTCTGTATAACAGTCTCTAGGTCCATCCATGTCTCTAAAAATGTCCCAGTTTCATTGCTTTTTACAGCTGAGTAATATTCCATTGTATATATGTACCACATGTTCTTTATCCATTCATCTGTTGATGGACATTTAGATTGCTTCCATGTCCTGGCTATTGTAAATAGCGCTGCAGTGAACATTGGAGTGCATGTGTCTTTTTGAATGATGGTGTTCTCTAGGTATATGGCCAGCAGTGGGATTGCTGGGTCATATGGTAACTCTATTTTTAGTTTTGCAAGGAACCTCCATACTGTCCTCTATAGTGGCTGTATCAATTTACATTCCCACCAGCAGTGCAAAAGCATTACCTTTTCTCCACACCTTGTCCAGCATTTACTGTTTGTAGATTTTCTGATGATGCCCATTCTAACCGGTGTAAGGTGATACCTCATTGTAGTTTTGATTTGCATTTCTCTAATAATTAGTGATGTTGAGCAGCTTTTCTTGTGCCTCTTGGCCATCCCTATGTCTTCTTTGGAGAAATACCTATTTAGGTCTTCTGACCATTTTTTGATTGGGTTGTTTATTTTTTTGATATTGAGCTGGATGAACTGTTTATATATTTTGGAGATTAATCCTTTGTTGATTCGTTTGCGAATATTTTTTCCCATTCTGAGGGTTGTCTTTTCGTCTTGCTTATAGTTTCCTTTGCTGTGCAGAAGCTTTTAAGTTTCATTAGGTCCCACTTATTTATTTTTGTTTTTATTTCCATTACTCTAGGGGGTGGATCAAAAAAGATCTTGCTGTTATTTACATCAAAGAGTGTTCTTCCTATGTTTACCTCTAGGAGTTCTATAGTGTCTGGCCTTACATTTAGGTCTTTTATCCATTTGGAGTTTATTTTTGTGTATGGTGTTAAAGAGTGTTCTAATTTCATTCTTTTACATTTAGCTTTCCAGTTTTCCCAGCACCACTTATTGAAGAGGCTGCCTTTTCTCCATTGTATATCCTTGCCTCCTTTGTCATAGATTAGTTGACCATAGTTTATCTCTGGGCTTTCCATCCTGTTCCATTGATCTATATTTCTGTTTTTGTGCCAGTACCATACTGTCTTGATCACTATGGCCTTGTAGTATAGCCTGAAGTCAGGAAGCCTGATTCCACCAACTCCGTCTTTCCTTCTCAAGATTGCTTTGGCTATTCGGGGTCTTTTGTGTTTCCATACATATCGTAAAATTTCTTGTTCTAGTTCTGTGAAAAATGCCATTGGTAATTTGATGGGGATTACTTTGAATCTGTAAATTGCTTTCGGTAATATAGTCATTTTCACAATGTTGATTCTTCCAATCCGAGAATATGGTATGTCCCTCCATCTGTTTGTGTCATCTTTGATTTCTTTCATTAGTGTCTTATAGTTTTCTGAGTACAGGTCTTTTACCTCCTTGGTTAGGTTTATTCCTAGGTCTTTTATTCTTTTTGTTGCAGTGGTGAATGGGATTGTTTCCTTAATTTCTCTTTCTGATCTTTCATTGTTGCTGTATAGAAATGCAAGAGATTTCTGTGTGTTAATTTTGTATCCTGCAACTTTACCATATTCATTGATTAGCTTGAGTAGTTTTCTGGTGGCATCTTTAGGATTTTCTATGTATAGTATCATGTCATCTACGAACAGTGACAGTTTTACTTCTTCTTTTCCAATTTGGATTCCTTTGATTTCTTGTTCTTCTCTGATTGCTGTGGCAAGGACTTCCAAAACTATGTTGAATAGTAGTGGCGAGAGTGGACATCCTTGTCTTGTTCCTGATCTTAGAGGGAATGCTTCCAGTTTTTCACCATTGTGAATGATGTTTGCTGTGGGTTTGTCATATATGGCCTTTATTATGTTGAGGTAGGTTCCCTCTGTGCCCACCTTCTGGAGAGTTTTTACCATAAATGGGTGTTGAATTTTGTCAAAAGCTTTTTCTGCATCGATTGAGATGATCATGTGGTTTTTATCCTTCAGTTTGTTAATGTGGTGTATCACATTGATTAATTTGCATATATTGAAGAATCCTTGCATTCCAGAGAGAAACCCCACTTGATCATGGTGTATGATCCTTTTAATGTGTTGTTGGCTAGTATTTTGTTTAGGATTTTTGCATCTAAATTCATCAGTGATATTGGTCTGTGGTTTTCTTGTTTTGTAGTATCTTTGTCTGGTTTTGTTATCAGGGTAATGGTGGCTTCATAAAATGAGTTTGGAAGTGTTCCTTCCTCTGCAATGTTTTGGAAGAGTTTGAGAAGGATGGGTGTTAGCTCTTCTCTAGATGTTTGATAAAATTCACCTGTGAAGCCATCTGGTCCTGGACTTTTGTTTGTTGGGAGATTTTTAATCACAGTTTCAATTTCATTTCTTGTGATGGGCCTGTTCATGTTTTCTATGTCTTCCTGATTCAGTCTTGGAAGATTATACCTTTCTAAGAATCTGTCCCTTTCATCCAGGTTGTCCATTTTATTGGCATATAGTTGCTTGTAGTAATCTCTTGTGGTGCTTTTTATTTCTGTGGTGTCCGTTGTAACTTCTCCTGTTTCATTTCTAAATTTTATTGATTTGAGTCCTCTCTCTCTTTTTCTTGATGAGTCTTACTAGAGGTTTATCAATTTTATTTATCTTCTCAAAGAACCAGCTTTTAGTTTTATTGTTTTTTCTATTGTTTTCTTTGTCTCTATTTCATTTATTTCTGCTCTGATCTTTATGATTTTCTCCATCTACTCACTTTGGGTTTTGTCTGCTCTTCTTTCTCTAGTTTCTTTAGGTGTAAGGTTAGATTGTTTATTTGGGATTTTTCTCATTTCTTGAGGTAGGATTGTATCACTATAAATTTCCCTCTTAGAACTGCCTTTGCTGCATCCCATAGGTTTTGGATCGTTGTGCTTTCATTGTCATTTGTCTCTAGGTATGTTTTGATTTCCTCTTTGATTTCTTCAATGATCTGTTGGTTATTTAGTAGTGTATTGTTTAGCCTCCATGTGTTTGTGTTTTTCACAGTTTCTTTCCTGTAATTGATTTCTAATCTCATAGCACTGTGGTCAGAAAAGATGCTTGATACAATTTCAATTTTCTTGAATTTACCATGGCTTGATTTATGACCCAAAATGTGATCTATCCTGGAGAATGTTCCATGTGCACTGGAGAAGAATGTGTAATCTGCTGTTTTTGGATGTAATGTCCTATAGATATCTATTAAATCCAGCTGATTTATTGTGTCATTTAAAGCTTGTGTTTCCTTATTAATTTTCTGTGTGGATGATGTGTCCTTTGGTGTAAGTGGGGTGTTAAAGTCCCCCACTATGATTGTATTACTGTCGATTTCCTCTTTCATAGTTGTTAGCATTTGCCTTATATATTGAGGTGCTCCTATATTGGGTGCATATATATTTATAATTGTTATCTCTTCTTCTTGGATTGATCCCTCAATCTTTATGTAGTGTCCTTTCTTGTCGCTTGTACCATTTTTTATTTTAAAGTCTATTTTATCTGATATGAGGAGTGCTACTCCAGCTTTCTTTTGATTTTCATTTGCATGGAATATCTTTTTCCATCCCCTCACTTTCTGTCTGTATGTGTCCCTAGGTCTGAAGTGGGTCTCTTGTAGACAGCATATATATGGGTCTTGTTTTTGTATCCATTCAGCCAGTCTGTGTCTTTTGGTTGGTGCATTTAGTCCATTTACATTCAAGGTCATTATTGATATGTATGTTCCTATTACCATTTTCTTAATTGTTTTGTTGTTGTTTCTGTAGGTCCTTTTCTTCTCTTATGTTTCCCTCTTAGAGAAGTTCCTTCAGCATTTGTTGTAGGGCTGGTTTGGTGGTGCTGAATTCTCTTAGCTGTTGCTTGTCTGTAAAGCTTTTGATATCTCCGTTGAATCTGAATGAGATCCTTGCTGGGTAGAGTATTCTTGGTTGTAGGTTCTTCCCTTTCATCACTTTAAATATATCATGCCACTCCCTTCTGGCTTGTAGAGTTTCTGCTGAGAAATCAGCTGTTAACCTGATGGGAGTTCCCTTGTATGTTATTTGTCATTTTTCCTTTGTTGCTTTTAATAACTTTTCTCTGTCTTTAATTTTTGTCAACTTGACTACTATATGTCTTGGCATGTTTCTCCTTGGGTTTATCCTGCCTGGGACTCTCTGCGCTTTCTGGACTTGGGTAGCTATTTCCTTTCCCACGTTAGGGAAATTTTCAACTAGAATCTCTTCCACTGTTTTCTCAGGTCCTTTCTCTTTCTCTTCTCCTTCTGGAACCCCTATAATGCAAATGTTAGTGCATTTAACATTGTCCCAGAGGTCTCTTAGGCTGTCTTCAGTTCTTTTCATTCTTTTTTCTTTATTTTTTTCTGCATCAGTGATTATCACCATTCTGTCTTCCAGCTCACTTATTCGTCCTTCTGCCTCAGTTAATCTGCTGTTGGTTCCTTCTAGTGTATTTTTCATTTCACTTATTGTGTTGCATATCTCTGTTTGTTTGTTCTTTAATTCTTCTAGGTCTTTGGTAAACTTTTCTTGCAACTTTTCGATCTTTGCATCCAGTCTTTTTTCAAAGTCCTGGATCATCTTCACCATCATTATTCTGAATTCTTTTTCTGTAAGGGTGCCTATCTCCTCTTCATTAGTTGTTTTTCTGGTGTTTTATCTTGTCCCTTCATCTGGTACAAAGTCTTTTGCCTTTTCATTTTCTCTGTCTTTCTGTAGCTGTGATTTTCAGTTCCACAAGAGGAAATACTGCTGATACTGCTTGATTCTGCTGTCTGCCCTCTTGTGGAGGAAGCTGTCTAGGAGGCTTGTGGGTGCTTCCTGATGGGAGGGACTGATGGTGGGTTGGGCTGGGTGGGCAGAGCTCAGTAAAACACTAATCCGATTTGGTGGGTGGAGCTCAGTGACACTTTAATCTGCTTGTCTGCCAATCAATGGGGCTGCGTTCCCACCCTGCTGGTCGTTTGGACTGAGGTGACCCAGCACTGGAGCTTACAGGCTCTTTGGTGGAGCTAATGGTGGACTCTGGAAGGGCTCACACCAATGAGCACTTCTCAGAACCCCTGCTGCTAGTGCCCCTGTCTCCTAGGTGAGCCACAACTGCCCCCCACCTCTGCAGGCAACCCTCCACCACCAGCAGGTAGGTCTGGTTCAGTCTCCTATGGGGTCACTGCTCCTTCCCCCTGGGTCCTGGTGAGCACACTTTTTTGTTTGCCCTCCAAGAGTGGCGTCTCCATTTTCCCCAGTCCTGTGGAGGTCCTGCAATCAAATCCCGCTGGCTTTCAAAGTCTGATTCTCTGGGGATTCCTCCTCCCATTGCTGGACCCCCAGGTTTGGAAGCCTGATGTGGGGCTCAGAACCCTCAGGACTTGTGCGGTATAACTGTTCTCCAGCTTGTGAGTCACCCACCCAGCATTTTATGGGGTTTGATTTTAACGCGATTGCACCCCTCCTACCATCTCATTGAGGCTTCTCCTTTGTCTCTGTATGTGGGGTGGTTTGTTTTGGTGAGTTCCAGTATCTTTCTGTCAATGGTTGTTCAGCAGTTAGTTGTAATTCTGGTGCTCTTGCAAGAGGGAGTGAGCGCATGTCCTCCTACTATGCCATCTGATTCTTCTCCCCATACTGTTTTGATCACTGTTGTTTTGCTCTTTTAATGTTTTGTATGCTTATGTTTTCTTGATCCTTGAAATTCATAAATTTCATCCAGATAGGTGTATATGTTAGTCTTTTTTTTTTTTTTAACACTCCTAAGGGGTCCTGAGAAAATACTTTCAATCTGAAAGAATCAAGTTCTCTTTCAGACTAAGCACATTCTTCTTCTTCTTATTATTATTATTTCATAATCTTTCTTCTCTCCTTCTGAATCTCTTATAATATATAAGAGCTTCAAGATCCTAATTCCATTTTAGAAATCTTCTCTTCTGAACCTAGTAGAACTCTTCAAGTTGATCTTGATCCGCTAACATAGTTTCTCACGTTCTCCAGTCTGATATTCTATTGTTTACAAACTCTATTGAGATCTTTAACTTGACGATCGTATTTTTTCATTGTTGTAAACATTTTCTTGTTCTTAAAACATCCCCTTTCCCACACAGGAAAGAAACTTTATGACTGTGCCGAGTGTGGCAAGAGCTTCAGTCGGAGCACAGATCTTCGCTACCATCAGAGAATTCACACTGGAGAGAAACCTTTTGTGTGTGATACTTGTGGCAAAGGCTTCAGTTATAACACAAATCTTCGCGTGCATCAGAGGGTCCACACAGGAGAGAAACCTTTTAAGTGCAAGGAGTGCGGCAAGGGCTTTAATCAGAGCTCCAACCTTCGCATCCACCAGAGAGTCCACACTGGAGAGAAACCTTTCATGTGTGGTACATGTGGCAAGGGCTTTAGTTATAACACCAATCTTCGCGTGCATCAGAGAGTCCACACAGGAGAGAAACCTTTTAAGTGTGAAGAGTGTGGCAAGGGCTTCCATCAGAGCTCCAACCTTCGCATTCATTGGAGAGTCCACACTAGAGCGAAACTGTACAAATGTGAAAAGTGTTGTAAGAGATTCAGTGAGAACACAGACCTCCAAGTGCATAAGAGAGTCCACACAAGAGAAACCACTTAAATGTGAAACCCTTAAACCACAAGCTTCCATGCCCATCAGAAAGTCCACACAGGAGAGAAACCTTTAGGTGTGAGGAGTGTGGTAAGGATTTCGATCACAGTGAATCTTCACATTCTCCAGAGAATGAAACTACAGATGTGGTGGGTGTGTGATAAGGGTTTCTTCGGTCAGAACTTAGATCTTCTAGTTTATCAAAGAATTAATACAGGAGAAAACCCATTTATATGCAATAAGTACAGTAAGGGCTTTGGAAAGAACGCTAACCTTGAGTTCAATAAGTCCCCACAGGAGAGCAATGTTACAGATGTGCTGAGTGTCGTAAAGGTTTTATTTGGAACACAGATCTTCTCTACAGAGGGTCTACACAGGAGAAAAACCATTAATTGCAATGTCTGTGGTTGGGGCTCCAGTTACAGCACAAACCTTCATGTTCGTTAGAGTCCATGCAGGGTAGAAACCCTGTGCGTGTGAGAAGTGAGTCAGGTCTTTACATCCATCCGACTCCACGTGGGAGAAAAACCCCCCAAGTATGGA
Organism: Hippopotamus amphibius kiboko; assembly: GCF_030028045.1. Classification (NCBI taxonomy): domain Eukaryota; kingdom Metazoa; phylum Chordata; class Mammalia; order Artiodactyla; family Hippopotamidae; genus Hippopotamus; species Hippopotamus amphibius. Next base: position 32,539,012 of record NC_080186.1, read on the forward strand.
AGGTGTGTGCATGTCTCCGCCTTCCCCAGAGAGCCTGTTTCTCCCACAGTTCTGGCTGCTCTGTGAGAGGGCAGCTGTGTATGCTTCGATCACCACTGTGTCCCCAGCTCCCAGTACAGTGCCCGGCAGGAGTAGCCACTCAGTAAATGTTTGTCGAATGAGAATCCATGTGGGAGACAACCCCTGTTTGTGTGATAGTGTGGCAAGGACTTCAGGTCAGCACGTTGAAGCCTTTTTAGAAAGTGTGCTCACAGTCGGATCATAGGTTTTGTCATGAGTTAATCCCTGCAGGAGAGAAATCCTGTTAACCTGTTGAATATACTTAGAGATAAATGATCAAATTATCAAATTGGTGTAGTAAATTTAAAAATACATGTCTTCAGGATAAGAATCCACACCCTTGAAACTGTATCAATTGTAAAAATACTTTAGTCAAAACTCATGCATTAAAACGTGTATCTATTTATTATTCAGGAAAAAAAAATCCTGTGTTACCCTAATGAAATTATGTGTCAGGCTCTGGACTGACCACCTCCACTAGGGTGGACTCTACCAGAATCTGGTAGCAGTAGCTCTTCTTTTGTTTTATATTTCATCTCAAAGAGGCATATGTTAGACACGACCAGTGGATTATCCAGGGCCAAGGATTAACAAGGTCTTCCTCTTGGGAAAGGTGCTGCTTACCTGGCGAAGTACCCTGCTAGGCTGGAAGCCGCTTGGTCCTGTTTGAGTGTCTCCTTGCCCATCATGTCACCAGGCTGCTGGGAGCTTTGGGCCATGGATTATAGAAATCACCAGGTGAGGCATCTTCAGGGTAGGTGTCTATAGAAGAGAGAGCTAAAGAAAGGGGCTGGATCAGTTTACAGAGGGGAGTTAGAGGAGAGGAAAGCAAATCTGAAAGGGTAGGGAATGGAGAGAAGGAAAAGGAAAAGAACAGTGCCTGGGAGGTAAGTTGGGGCGGGGGTTGGGGGGTGGGGGTGGGAATCCCAGAGGCTTCTCCTGAGTCTCCAGCAAGTGTCTTGACCTCCAGTACAGGGCTTTCCCTGAGATCTGTGAGGACCAGAGTTTGGTCCATAGTGGGTAGAGATGGACCCCAGTGGCATCAAGGCCAGTTGGGACCAGAGGTAGAAGAGCTACTGTGGGGGGCCTTGGAAGGCAACTCTATGTCCCATCATTTCAGCAAGTGGCCCAAGTCAGGCAGGACCATTATCCCTGCAACAGAAGGAAGGATCGTATATGCAGGCAGTAATAAGCTTGACCCCCTTCAGGAGGCATACATTAACCAGAGAACAGCCTGGGGATCTGGCAATGAAAACGGAAGACCTGGACCAGTGGAGGTTACGAAAAGATCAGTGATCTAGGGTCATCTCTAAATCTGGACAGGGAACAGAAAAAGCTGGTCAGCATTTCCACTGAGTCCTTCACCTAAGAGCAGTGTGTGTTTCTGCATCCCTGCTAAACAACCATTTTGCGGGGAAGGATATCTATGGTTAGAAAGGCTTTGGGGCTCGTTAGGACAAATGCCTGTTGAGCTGTCCCAGGACCGCTAACCCAAGTTGGGAAAGGGGATTGGTATCCCTGAGAACACCCATGAATGATAGCACACAAATACCACTAAATGAAGGTATTAATAAAACTCTCACAACACTGGTTTTATATTAGTTTCTTTTCCTTCTTCCTTTGTTTTTCTTCTCTGTCTCTTGCCTTTTATTTTCTTTGTTTTTAGATTTGAAAAATATTTTAAGTACAAAATATTTCAGACATACAGATAAGTTCAGAAAATGTAACAGCTATTTTCTCGACTGAGATTAAGTAGATGTTAAATTTTTTGCCATAATAGCTTCAGATTTTTTTTTTTTTTTTGGTATGGAAAAAAAAGCAACAGATACAACTAAAGCCTCATGCTCTATTCTCTCAATTCTGCTCAGAAGTAACTATTATGCTTTAGTTACTGTGTCATATTCCTGTGTATGTTTTTGGTTTTTTTATTACCTGTATGTCCATAGTATCTTAAATTTTTACATAGATAATATCATCTTGTATATTATCTTTTTGCAATTTGCTTTATTCACCAAACATTACAGTTTTGATATTTTTTATGCTGATATTTTGGAACAAAGTCATAGATTTTAACTTCTTTCACATTCTAAGCTATCAGACAGGTATTCTTTTCAATAGATTATTTGTATATCTCTGTGCCAGTAACACATTTTTGAGTACTATAGCTTTATAGTAATTGTCTTGGCTATTTAAAACCCTTTATTCTTTCATATAAATTGTAGGATCAGCTTGCTAAAATTTTTGAAAAAATTTGTTATGTTGGGATTTGGAGGGCTTTGTTTCTTTTTCTCTCATTTCGTTCTTTCCATTGTATTATGTTTTCTTTATTCTCCCTTTATTTTTCTCTACGAAATTAGTATTTACAATTTATCTCCTTTTGTTTTATGTTAACTTGCACAACTGTTAAATTAAGCTCCTTCTTAAGAAGATAGAACAGAGCACTAAATCTGCTCCTCCTCCCATGTTACATGTTATTGTTGTACATGGTTTTAATTTCATCGTGTTTTTAACACACCCAGATTTATCGCTATTATTTTATGTTGTTAATAGCCAAAACAAGTTTGGATTAACCAGAGTATTTGCCAGTTTCTTACCACTGGTTCTTGCATTTCCTCCTTCTTTCTGAGCCTCCCAGAGCAGATGCAGCTTGTGTGGTGGTTAAAAGCACCAGCTCTGCAGTCAGCCTGCCTGGTTTTGACATCTGGCTCTGCTGATCTCTAGCTCTGTGACTCTGAGCAGATTACTTAATTTCTTTGTGCTTCAATTTCTTCATCTGTAAAACAGGGATGATAATATTATTTACTTCATGGGGTTGTTATTAGGATCAAATAGATTAATATTTGTAGAATGATTAAAATAGTGCATGGCACATACTAAGCCTTATAAAAGTATTTCTTATGTAAATAAAATAAATGAATCCCTCAGTAGTTTTTCAGCAAGTATGTCTGAGAGTAGTAAATTCTTTATTTCTTTATTTTTTCCTTACTTGTGAATTATAGCATAGCTGGGTATAGAATTCTAAATTGGCATTTATTTTTTCTCAGTAATTCCTTAGCCTCTAGTGCTGCTATTGAAAGTCTGTTATTAGTCTAATTATTATTTCCTTTGAGAGAGTCTGACTTTTCTCTCTATTTTTAAAATTAGGATTTGCAAAATCCTGAAGCAGAAAAATGTTCTGTCATTTTACTAAATGTATATAAATGTGGATTTACTTATATTTTTCCTAATCAGGACAACAACATGTAAAATAGCTCTTACATGCTATTTTCTGTTTTGATAATTTTTCATTCTTTATTATATCCTTCTACTCCTTTTGGGTTTATCTTTTTTTTCCCCCTGGTTTCTTGAATTACATCATTAGAGTTTATTTTTAGCCTTTCTTGTTTTCTAATAAATGTATTTCAGTGAATTAAATTTCCCCTGAATACTTTGGCAGCATCCTTTGCAGAATATAGTTTGGCAATATATATCAAAAGCCTTTCAAATGTTTATGCCATTTGACTGAGAAACTTTACATCTAAGAATCTATGTTAAGGAAATAATCAGATTAATTACGTATAAAAGTTATACATTACCATGTTATTTCCACATTTTTTAAAAGAAGGAAAGGAAAGTACTTTATACTCCAGAGACTTTTTTTCTAATTATAATATATCTGTATGATGCAATATTCTCCAACAAGAAAAGTAATGTGTTTGAATCATTTTTAATGAATTAGGAAAATTTCAGATATAAAGACACATACATAGAGGAAAAAAACTGGAAAGAAATATACTAATATAGTAATAGTGTCAGTGGATGATTTTTATTTTATATTTTATGTTTTTCAGGAGTTTGCAAGCAGTCCCTAATGCTTCCCAGTCCCTACTGACAACAGTGTTAATTCTCCTAATTACAAAATGATATATGCCTATTGTAAAATATGAAAATATTATGAAGCAAAAGTAAGTGTAACTGATTTATTATGGAGTGTCAACTCAGCGGGGTATATAAGATTATGAAATTCCCCCCCACCCCCCAGCTCTGCCTTCATCCATGTTCTGTTGAATCCCCATGAATGAATGTATGAGTGAGTGAGTACTGAGTGGGTGAGAGAGACACTGAGGGAGGGCTGTAGGAAAGAGGAAGGTTTTCCCTCATCAGTTCCCTGAGGAAGCATACAAACTGGGTAAGAGATTACAACTGGTGAAAATACTGATATCTGCAATCCATATCACAGACAAAGAGATTCATCTGCCTATTTATCAAGAGCTCTTAGAAATCAAAAAGAAAAAGCACACAAAAAAAGATGTGAAGAGACTATTCAGATATAATACAAACGCCCTTAAATATTTGCAAGAGTGACAAACTTTTCTCATAATATGAGAAATGCACATCAAAACCATGCTGAGATACCATTTCCCACCTATGGGATTAGCAAAAAATTGAAAAGTTTAAAAAACATTTTTTTTCTTTGTTTGCCCAAGTGGCATGTGGGATCGTAGTTCCCTGACTAGGCATAGAATCTGCGCCCCCTGCATTGGGAGCACAGAGTCTTAACCACTGGACTGCCAGGGAAGTCCCTAAAAAACCTATTGTTAATGAGGCTATAGAGAAGTAGGCATTCTCATACCTTGCCTTGGGGGTTGGAAAATAGAACAACTCCTGTGGAGAATAATTTGACAATATCTACCAAAACTGTAGATAACATTTGCCTTTTAATCCAGATATTCTATTTCTGAGACTCTAAACTACAGATACACTTGCATATGTGTTTTGCAAATACTTGGCATTGTTTCCAGTAGTAAAAAGTAGAAAACAACATAAATGTCCACCAGCAGAGAACTGGTTTAATAAACTGTCCACAGAGTGGAATGGTATGTAGCTATAATAAAAAGTAAGGAAAATTTCTTTATTAAAATATAAATATCTCCAAGATATATTATTAAATGAAAAATGCAAGGTGAAGAACAATGTGTGTATGTGCATGTGTATATAAATATATTTTTTATAAAAATATATAATGAGTTTTATGTAAGAAGGAGAATGAGAATATATATCTGCATTTGCTTCTATTTGCATAATGTCACACGGAAAGGATAAACAAGGGACTAGTAAAATAATTGGGGGAACGGGGGTGAGAATGAAGCTTATCTGTACTTTTTTTCTTTTTGTATTTTTAATGTAGTTTTGATTTGAACATTCTACCTATTTTTAAGATAACACTGAATGACGCCCAATGTCTTTTTGGCATTTATTGATAGTATAATATTGGTTTCTCTATTAATTATTTTATGATTAATTATGTTAATAAAATGTTTTATATGTAATTTTGGCATCTGTAGATTTGTCTGATTTCCTTTTTTTTTTTGTACTATTTTAATCAGGATTTGGTATTATGGTTCTGGAGTCTCCAAAAGCAGGTAACTCACTAAATAACCTAGAAAAAGAAGAGCAAAATAAACTCAAAGCAACCAGAAGGGGATAATAAAGATAAGAGCAGAAATCATGGAAATCGAAAACAAAAATAGAGAAAATCAATGAAACCAAAAGCTGATTCTTAAAAAAAAAAAAAAATCAGTAAAGTTGGTAAATGTCAGACTGACCAAGATAAGAAGAGGGAAGACACAAAGTACTGACATAAAAGAATGAAAGAGGAAATATCGCTAGTCTCCCTATAATATTAAAAGTATAATAAGGAAATACCATGAGCAACTCTGTGCACATTTATGCAACAACTTAAATGAAATGGGCCAATTTCTTGAAAGACACAAATTATCAAAACTCATTTGAAGGAGAAATAAAGTGAATAGTCCTATGCCTATTAAAGAAATCTAATTCATGACTTCCAAAAAAGAAAACTCTAGGTCCAGATGATTTTACTGATGAATTCTACTAAAACTTTAAGGAAGAAATAACAACAATTTGTCACAATCTCTTCCAGAAGATAAAGAAGTAATACTTCCTAGCTCATTTTAATAAAGTCAGCAGTAACCTCATATCAAAATGAGACAAAGTTTACAAGAAAACTACAAACCAATATCCCCCATGTACATAGAAGCGAAAATTTCTCAACAAAATATTAGCAAATCAAATTTGGCAATATATAAAAAGATAACAACCCAATTGTGTTCATTCCAGGAATACAAGACTGATTCAACATTTGAAAGTAAATGTAATTCTCTGCATTCACAGATTTAAGAAAAACTACATGATCATATAAATAGGTACAGAAAAAGTACTTGAAAAATATTAACATTCATTAATAATTACAATTCAGCAAACTAGGAATAGAAGGGAACTTCTTCAGTCTGGTAAAGGTCATCTGCAAAAAATTACAGCTAACATCATACTTAATGGTTAAATATGGAATGCTTTCCTCCTAAGATTGGAAATTAATGCAAGAATGTCTACTGTCACTACTCCTATTGAATATTGTTCTGGAAGTCTTAGCAAATGCAATAAGTCTAGAGAAAAATAAAGGCATTCTAATTGGAAGAAGTAAAACTATTCACAGGTGATATGATTGTCTATGTAAAATATCCCAAAGAATCTATTAAAAAGCTCCTAGAACTAATAAGTTTAGCAAGGTTAGAGGATACAAGGTCAATATACAAAAATCTGTTGTATTTCTATACATTAGCAATGAACAACTGGAAACACATTTAAAAAACAGTATCATTTGTATTAGTTCCAAAGGAGAAAGAGAAATACTTAAGTATAAATATAACGAATTATGTGCAGGTTTTATATGCTAAAACTACAAAGTGCTAATGAGAGAAGTGAAAAGAAGAGCTAAAGAAATGACGAAACATACCATACTTATGGATTGGAAGACTCAGTATAGTTAAGATGTCATTTCTGCTCAAATTGATCTATAGATTGAATGTAATCCCAAACAAAAATTTTTATAGCAAGGTAAAGGAACTAGACTAGCCAAGACAACTTTGAAAAAGAAGAACCAAGTTTGGAGGACTCATACCTGATTTTAAGATATACTCTAAATCTGTAGCAGTCAAGGCAGCATAATCTGGACAAAAGGATAACAAAGCATAATGAAACAAAATCCAGAAATAGACTCACATAAGTATGATCAACTGATTTTTGACAAAGATGCAATAGCGGGGCTTCCTAGGAGGCGCAGTGGTTAAGAATTCGCCTGCCAGTGCAGGGGACCTGGGTTTGTGCCCTGCCCTGGGGAAATCCCACATGCCGAGGAGCAACTAAGCCCATGCACCACAACTATTGAGCCTGTGTGCCGCAGCTACTGAAGCCCACGTGCCTAGAGCCCATGCTTCACGAGAGGCCACCTCAATGAGGAGCCCGTGCACCACAATGAAGAGTAGCCCCCGCTCGCCACAACTAGAGAAAGCCCATGTGAAGCAACGAAGACCCAACACAGCCAATAAACAAATTAAATAAATAAATATATTTTTTAAAAAAAGATGCAATAGCAATTCAGTACAGAAAGGAACGTCTTCAACAAATGGGGCTAGAACTGGACATCCATATGCAAAAATATGAACCTTGATCTACACTTTATACTGCATATGAAAATTAACTGAAAATGGATCATAGCTAAACCACAGTGAGATACCACTTCACATCCCCTAGCATGTCACTAATCAAAAAGACAATAACAAGCAGTGATGGTTAGAATACTCATGTATTACTGGTGGAATTGTAAAATGGTGCAACCACTTTGGAACACAGTTTGGCAGTTCCCCCAAAAGTTAAACACAGAATTGCAAAAAGACCCAGTAATTCTACTCCTGGGTACACCCAAGAGAAATGTAAACATTTGTCCACTCAAAAACATGTACACAAATATTCATAGCAGCAGTGTTCATAATAGTAAAAAGTTGAAACAACTGAAATGTCCATCAACTGGTGAATGGATAAATATATTCATACAGTGGACTATTATTCTGCTGTAAAAAGAAATGAAATACTGATACAGGTTACAACATGGATGGACCTTGAAAATATACTAAGGAAAAGAAGTCGGTCTCAAAATATCACATGTTGTATGATTCAAGTTATATAAAATGCTTAAAATAGGCAAGCTTGAAGAGACAGAATGTAGATTAGTGGTTACTCAAACTAAGGGTAGAAAGTGGAGACCGGGATTTATTGCTAATGGGTATGGAGTTTCTTTGGTGGTGGTGATGGTTGCACAACCCTGAATATACTGAAAACACTTAAATCACATATTAAATGGGTGAATTGTATGGTATGTAAATTATACCTTAATAAAGCTAATTTTTAAAAATGGATCAGACACCTAAATGTAAAACATGATTATTAAACTCTTAGAAGACATAGGAGAAAATCTTCATGACCTTTAGTTAAGCAGAGTTCTTAGATATGTTAGCAAAAGCACAATCCATGAAAGAAAAAATTTGATTTCATCAAAATTTAAAACTTTTACTCTGTGAAGGACACTGTTAAGAGAATAAAAAGACAAATCACAGACTAGAGAAAATGTTTGTATAACAGAGGAATATATCAGAATGTATTTATTAAAAATGCTCTCAAAATTCAACAATAAGAAAGCAAACAAGGGAATTCCCTGGTGGTCCAGTGTTAGGACTTGGCGTTCTCATTGCCAGGACCCCAGGTTCAATCCCTGGTCAGGGAACTAAGGTCCCACAAGCTGCGTAGTGTGGCCAAAAAAAAAAAAAAAAAAAAAAAGAAGCAAGCAAACAACCCATTTTTTTTTTATTGGAGTATAGTTTCTTTACAATGTGTTAGTTTCTGCTGTACAGCATAGTGAATCAGTTATACGTATACATATATCCGCTCTTTTTTAGATTTCCTTCCCACTTAGGTCACCACAGAGCACTGAGTAGAGTTCCCTGTGCTATACAGTAGGTTCTCATGAGATATCTATTGTATACACAGTAGGGTGTGTATAAAATCTCCAGTTCATCCTACCTCCTCTTCCATCCTTAGTAACCATAAGTTTGTTCTCTATATCTATGGCTCTATTTCTGCTTTGCAAATAAGTTCATCTGTACCATTTTTCTAGATTCCACATATAGGCAATATACAATATTAGTTTTTCTCTTTCTGACTTACTTCACTCTGTATTACAGTCTCTGGGTCCATCCATGTCTCTGCAAATGTCACTATTTCATTCCTTTTTATGGCTGAGTAATATTCCATTGTATATATGTACCACATCTTCTTTGTCTATTCATCTGTCAATGGACATTTAGGTTGCTTCCATGTATCCTGGCTATTGTAAATTGTGCTGCAGTGAACATCACAGTGCATGCATCCTTTCAAATTATGGCTTTCTCTGATATATGCCTAAAAGAATGGATAGTCCACCAGAGAAGGTATATGGATGTTACATAAGCACCTGAAGAGATGTTCAACATCATTAGTCATTAGGGAAATGCAAATTAAAATCATAATGACATATTACATGCTGTATTAGTTATCTATTGCTCTGTAACAAATTATCCCAAAACTTAGTGGCATAAGACAAGGTAAGTTTGTTATCTCTGTGGGTCAGGGATCCAGGCACAGCTTAACTGGGTCATCTGTTTCAGTCTCTTGCAAGGCTTCAATCAAGGTGTTGACTTGGGCAGCAGTCCCAAATGAAGGTTCAACAGGGGAAGGATCCACTTCCAAGCATGGTTATTGACAGGACTCAGTTACTTGAGGTTGTTGGACTGTGTACTTCAGTTCCTCACTGGCTGCTGGCTGGAGACCACCCTCAGTCTCTTGCCAAGTAGTTGTCCCCGTTAGGGCAAGCGTGCAAGAAGAGCCATAAAGAGATGACCAGCAAGACAGAAGTCACAGTCTTTTATGAGCTAATCACAGAGGTAACACCCCCATCACTGTTGCCATAATCAGTTCAGTTTATGAAAATGAAAGGACAATTAACATTGTTAGTATTTCTTATTCTGTTTGTTAGAAGCAAGTTATTAGGTCCAGCCCAAACTCAAGAGGAAGGGATTATCCAAGGCCATGGTTACCCAGAGGCATGAACATCATGGGAGCCATGTCAGGAACTTCCTACCACACACCCTTTTCAGATGAGCTAAAATGAAAGCTTCTAACAATTTTGGAGTTCACACTGTAGAGGGCCTTGCAAATGTGCTGAGTGGGTTGAGAGTATCAGCCAGTACAAAAACATTTGAATCATGAAAGTGTCTATGCAGGAGAGAAACCCTATAAATGAGGTAAAGGTGGTGATAGTTGTTGTAGAGCTGCCAATCTTAGAGGTCATCAGAGTCCACACGGAAGAGAAACAATATCCACGTAATAAGCACAGTAAGGGCTTCACCAGATGCTCCCCATGTCTCCATTATATCCTCCACATAGGAGAGAAAGCACGTTGATGTGGTACGTGTGGTAAGAATTTTTCTAAGTGCAAAACTTGGCATACACCAGAGACCCCACAGGGATAGAGACCCTATAAGTGTCATGAGTGCAGTAAGGCTCCTATCAGGCTTCGACCTTTCCATTCACCTGAGAATCCACACGAGAAAAACTGATATTTACAAGTGTGATACATACTTCAGCCAGAAAGGAAATATTCACCTTTAGTAGAATCTACACGGAAGAGAAATTCTCTGTAATCAATGTGCTAATAAGGACTGCCAAAACTGAGTTACAGACATGCAGCAGAGATATGACAATGGTGGGGAAAAGTTCATCTAGAACTTCAAGACTTATAATGAAGTTACGCATAAGAAATAAACCATACTAATAGCCTAAGTGAAATTTAAGTGAAAATATTATTTGTCAGGTGTTTTAATGTTACAAGATATAGAAGCAATCACCGTAAGGTGATTATGAAGAAGCAATAAAAGAAGTTGAAAATAGTTATTTCTATCGGACATCCTGGACCCATAACAAGACTGAAAAGACCTCACAAAGAGTTGGGTTCATACCATGACTTGTCCGGTGGTACAAAATTCTGCCAAGAATATAAATAATCGTGGCGGTAGGTCCACAATGCTGCTTTTCCTGGGTAATTATGTCCTGTGCATTGTCTAAACTCTTGTCTTGAGGTATGTGAAACTTTCCACTTTCACATTTCTCATGTGAGTATTGTTTCTCACAGTGTGGTTTGTAGATCAGAATTACCTGAGGTGAATACCTTAGTATTTAGTGTACGAAAACTTCAGTGTACATAATTATCAGGGGTGAACACTTGTTAAAATGCAGATTACTGAGCCTCAACCACGTCTAGTTAGTCTACAGGTGTGGGGACCAAGGATTTGCATTTGTAAAAGCTCCTCTGCCCCTTGTGGGTGATTATTATGTATACTGCCTTATGGGATGTTTGCATAGATTAAAAAAAAGAAACAAAATCTTAAGTGGCATTTTACTAGTGTGCTGAACCTATTGAATACAGAAATTTCTACCAATAAATTGATCGAAGTAGGAGGTAAAATTTAGGAGACTTGAAAATGCACATTGGCTGCCGAGGAAATATTAACAAAGGGCTCTCTGACATCACCCATGATGAGATGAGTGATGGCCACAAATGAAAACTAATGGGGACAAAGCAACCACAAATCAGCTTTTAAATAATGTTATTTCTCTTGTTTCTTTCTTCTTCTTCTTCTTCTTTTTTTTTTTTTTCTGTGGCTACTTTGAGTCTTCGTTGCTGTGCATGGGCTTTCTCTAGTTGTGGAGAGCAGGGACTGCTCTTTGTTGTGGTGTGCAGGCTTCTCATTGTGGTGGCTTTTCTTGTTGTGGAGCACTGGCTGTATGTGCGGGGGCTTCAGTAGTTGTAGCACACGGGCTCAGTAGTTGTGGGCACAAGCTTAGTTGCTCCATGGCATGTGGGATCTTCCTGGCCCAGGGATTGAAACTGTGTCCCCCGCATTGGCAGGCAGGTTCTTAACCCCTGCACTGCCAGGAAAGTCCCAATGATGTTATTTCTAAAGCTTCAAACAGCATGAAACATGATGGGGTGTGGGAACATACAACTTGATAAGGGGAATCTGGTATGAGTCTATTATATATGAACAAAAAAACAGATTGAGAAATTCCTGTAGTCGAGTAGGATGATGGTTAAGTTATCCTTAGTGCAACGGTGATTAAATTAGAAACATCAGGGACTTCCCTGGCAGGCCCGTGGTTAAGACTTCACCTTCGAGTGCAGGGGTGTGGGTTTGATCCCTGGTTGGGAGCTAAGATCCCACATACCTCAAGGCCAAAAAGCCAAAACATAAAACAGAAGCAATATTGTAACAAATTCAATAAAGACTTTAAAAATGGTCCACATCAAAAAAAAATCTTTAAAAAAAAGAGAAACATCAGCATAAATTCAGTCTGCCACTGAAATAATTCATGCTGTCTCTGGCATCCGCCTATTTACTGTAAATAAGCATAGGGAATGGCATAAACATGAAATTTATAGCCTAATCTGAATCTGTATCAGTAGTTTCCAAATGTGCCTGGGCATCAGAATCAACTGCAGCTTGTTAAAAATATAGTCGTCTTGGGTTCCACCCCAGGAGGCTGAGATTCAGCATCTCTGTGAGAAGGCCTGACTAAGCATCTAAGTCCCAGGTTTTGGAACTGCTGCTGTATACGCCTTTTCTAAATGAAATCTGGGCTTCCTAGAGGCTAGCTGATTCAGAATCTTGGTCATGGCAACTAAGATGGGGTCTGGAACATCCTGTTAAGTTACGGATGCTGACAGAGTTTCCTGGGGATGTAATTAAGGGGAGTAAAAGAATCAGACAAAAGAGTTGATAAACAGTTTGAGTTGTCAGAGCAATCTCTGATCACCCTTACTCAGGGCCAATGAATATGTTCCACAAGTACTGTTTAAAGAATATAAAAATAATTTTGTACTTATCAGCAGTTCCTCACTGAAAAATGTTTCTGGTACTGGAACACGTTGCTCTATAAGTAAGAAGCTGTTGGCCCTGTAGTAAATAAGCCCCTTTTTTTGACATGGTACCATAGGAGTGAGTGAACCAATAGGCTCCAAGCACCCACTTCCAGGTTCTCTATAGAAACCTTAAGATGGGGCTCTGATACTTTTTCAGAGACATTCCATAGAATTCAGTAAGGAGCAGGTATCTACTTCTGAAAAGAGGCTGAGGAGGGGCAAAGAGGTCAAAAAGACTGAGCAGTTGTCAAGGGCAGGGCTACTGTGCTGTCCATCCTGTTTTGATGACATTTTAAGACATTTAACACCTTGGCTCCTCTGAAATCAGCAAACAGCTGAGGGTGAGGTCCCTTCAGGAGACAAACCATGATCAGGAGAAGCTTCCTCACTAAGTGCTTTGCCAGCACACTTGTCTGGGACTAAAGGTGAGAAATTTGGGGGCAGAGATGGAGGGGAATCACTGTTTTGGAGGGTCCACTGCACCCTAACAAATAAGCTTTTATTTATTTTATTTTTTAAATTTATTGTTAGGAGAGTTACTTAGCTTTATTATTATTTTTAATTGAAGTATGGTTGATTTACAATATTATGTTAGTTTCAGGTGTGCAAAATAGTGATTCCATATTTTTATAGATTATACTTATTTAAAGTTATTATAAATATTGGCTGTATTCTACGTGCTGTACAATACAGCCTTGCAGCTTAAGACTTTATTTTAATAATCTATTAAGCAACTAATGTGATCATTCTACATGGCTAGGTTATGGAGGATAAACACAAACCATCTCCCTTACCTCCTCTGATTCCTCCGGCTGACCTGGGCCACATGGAACACCAAAGCATCCTTGGCAAGTTCCCCGCTAAGCAGCGAAATCAACTTCTTTATCAAGCCTTTCTCCCAACTTAAAATTTCCTCTTAAATTGGAAGTAGTTATTTTCATTAATGTCTTGGTTTGTGTTAAGCTTTTTAAATTAATGCCTGAGCCCTGGAACGGCTACCAGGTTTCGCTTAGGGAGTTACTTTTCTCCTCTCCTACTGTCCCTATTCCCCACATCTTGGAAATGTTACCCTCAAGTGACTATGATTGTCATCTTTCCTTTTGATCTATTTCTCACCCGCCCTTTGCCTGTACGCCAAGCTTCAGAATTGGAAATGAGTAATATCTCTCAGGCCAGGGCTATCCTGCGGCTAAATAATCTCTAAAGAGTGTAGTTCTTGGTAATCCTTGATGGGCTTCTTGCATGTAGTCCCTTCACCATAGATAATTTTGATTGCAAGTTCTTTCGCTCAAACGTCAAGGATGACCATGGCTTAACTGGTACAGCTATAATGGAAAATAGTATGGGGTTTCCTCAAAAAATTAAAAATAGAACTGTCATATGATCCAGCAATTCCACTCCTAGGTATTCATCTGAGGGAAAGGAAAACACTAACTTAGAAGGATATTTGCACCCCCATGTTTATTACAGCATTATTTACAATAGCCAAGATATGGAGACAACCTAAATGTCCATCCATAAATAAATGGATAAAGATATGCGTGCGCGCATGCACACACACGCGCACACACACACAGGAGTATTATTCAGCCATGAAAGAAGGAAATCTTGTCACTTGTGACAATATGGATGGATCTTGAGGGCATTTTGCTAACTGAAATAAGTCAGACAGGGAAAGACAGATACTTTATGTTATGATCTCACTTGTGTGTGAAATGCAAAAAAACAAACAACAAAACCCAGGTTTATAGCCATAGAGAACAGATTGGTAATTGCCAGAGGGGTAGGGGGTGAAATGGGTAAAGGGGATTGAAAGGTACAACTTCCAGTTATTAGGTAAATAAGTCATAGTGATATAATGTACAGCATGGTGACTATAGTTAATATACTATATTGCACATTTGAAAGTTACTAAGACAGTAAATCTTAAAATTCTCATCACAAGAGAAAATGATTTTTGTAACTGTGCATGGTGACAGATGTTAACTAGACTTACTGTGATGATCATATTACGGTATACGAATATTGAATCATTATGTTGTATACCTGAAATTAATATAATGATATACGTCAATTACACCTCAGTTAAAAAAAACAGGATGACCATGACTAATTTAAAAGACTCTCAGTGGAGACAAAAGTAAATAAGCATTGAATACGTTCTTTTTTTTAATTGAAGTATAGTTAATTCGCAGTGTTTTGTTAGTTTCAGGTGTACAGCAAAGTGATTATATGCATAATTACTTATATGATTATATATATTTGTTTTCAGATCCTTTTCCATTTTAGGTTATTATCCTGTGCTACAGAGTAGGTCCTTGTTGTTTATCTATTTTATATATAAAATAAGTTCTTTTTTAATGGTATAAGTAGAGGAATTTAGTACAAAGCAGGTAGCTTTGGTAGTACCAGGTAGCTGGCCCTCTCTCCCAGTCTCTCAATCTCCCTCTCCACCAGTTCTGAATATAATTGTTAGCGCCTCTCTACATTTGGGATACGGAGCCACACTTTGCTTAATTTAGTCATATTGTTCTAGTTAAACGAATTGCAATCCTCTAAATGGATTTGTATGGTCTCGATATTCATTTCATTCCAAATACCGTTAACTTGCTATAGCCATAAAGTCCTTGAAGCCAGTTTCCTCACTTGTTTTTAAAATTTCCAGAGCTTCACTTACCCATTCAAATTGACTTAAATTCAACCATGAATTGTCCTCAGCAGTCTAATTGGATGGATAGATTTAGTAAACGTTCGTGCCTTGAAAGCCACTCACTCGTTTAAGGAGCATGCATTGAGTGCAGGTCCTGTGCCAGGCCATCTGATGGGAAAGGCTGGCCTGCTCATTCCTCCTCCATGTGCCCCTCTGCGTGGACTGGCAATGCATGTCCTCTCTGGGAGCTAGCCCAGCTTGGCCAGCACAATAGGCGTCACTCAGCATCCTGGAACCTAATAAGAACTGTTCATCTGGAGGACATCGATGGGGCCACGTGCAGCATGATTCCCTTTACTCATCTCCCACGAGTAGCTGGAACTCACATTCCATGGAGGCTCTCAGTAATAGCAGGAGGAAGCGTGGGTGACCTAGACAATTAGGTAGATGTCTATGACTTGAAGCAGTGAATAAGGAATCACCTACAGTTTTATACCAGGTGTGGAATAAACAAAACTGGATGTTTCAGGCAGAAAATTGGCAGAAACACTATTTAGAAAGTATGTGATAGCAGTAGATGCTAGTAAGAAACAGTGTTTCAGTCATGGAGTGATAGAGACCTAGCTCAGGGAAGGGAGAGTATGGGAGGATCTGAGAGCTATTTCCTAGAAAACTATGGAAAACAAGGGGAAAACTGGTGGCAGAAAGTAGTGTATTCATTCAAGCCGACACCATAGTTTCCAAGAGGGAATATTCTGAAGATGGAAAAGTCAGATTTATCCAAGGGTTCCTAATAACGCAGAGGAAGGCACCTCTGCTATAGGTGGCTGTTTATGACTCCTTCCTCAGCCCTGGCACCAATGGCACTTCTCAGCCTCTGTCGACCAAGGTCTCTCCACCCCTCCAGACAGCTCTGTTAGGACCCGAGATAACAGCACACCAGCTGCCCCTCTAGCTCCTGGCTACCAGGAAACATCTGTACCCCTTGTCACGGCACATTCCAGGAATGAGACCAGTCCCTGTGCAGCAGAACACCCTGAACAGTGCAGTGAAACAGCCCTCCTCTGACATCCACGGTCTGCTGTAGCTATTCCCGGCATCCCCAAGCCTCTTTGCTCCCAGCTCCGGGAGCACGACTCAAAGCCGTCTTGGTGAGCGCTTTGAGACCCCCTCAATAGACTTGAGTTCCAGGGTGGCAGCCTCCCACCTGACTGCCAGAATGGAGGGAGTGTTGCCAAACCTGGCTCCCTGTGCATTGATGCCAAATAAAAATACAGAGACAGAGAATTGGAAGATAAGAAATAGAGAGGCTTTTTATTTTCTTTGCCAGGCAAAGGGAAGACGTAGTAGGCTAGCGCCTCAAGAACTGTGCCCCCCTCCTTGGGGAATTGGAGATTTTATACGTGGGGCTCACAGCCCTGGGTATATGATAAGGATCAAAAGTAGTGAAGGTCTTGCATTTCTTTTCTTCTGCAAATTTATGGCCAAAGCTGGCATCAGGTGGTACAGCAACAAGGTCTGGTGTCCCTGAAGTTATTGGCCTGTAACCTTCTTTCTGAAATGAAGAGTGCTACAAGGGAGTGTAGGGGGAGAAGAAATGCCAGGTGCAAAGGGTAACGCACAGGGAGTCAGAGAGTAATCAGCTTTGTGAAGGACAAGTCTAGCTACAAGTGTTTGTTAGTAGTAACAGCTAAAGAGAAACCAAGATTGTTTAACTCTTTCAGGCCTATGTTGTTTCCCCAGCCTGTTCATTGTTTCCTTGTTTTTCCTGCTTATCAGGAGAGGAAAAAACCTTATTTCTATTTTGGTTGGCAACTGGAGGAATCTCTTAGTTTGGAATCTGCAACCTTTCTCCAAAGAGAAATGGTCGCTGATCTCACTCTCTGCCCCCTTTCGAGCTCCTTGGTCCGGCTGAGGGCTCGAGGAGTTCTAGAAAGGATTCTTGGGCCATTTTCTTTGCAGATCCTCAGAGGGTGATTTGGCCTCTCACCTGGGATTTCACATCTGTTGTATCTTGTGGCATCTTGTTTCACATCTATTATAACTTGTTGCCAAGTCAAAACTTCATTTTTAACAACTCATTTCACTTTAAAGAACACTCAGTACTACCCAGGAATTCACAGTTCACTAATTAGCATGCTGCCTGCCTACGGAGGCAACTCAAAAGTCAGAACAATGGTCTCTGAAGTTGCAGAGCCTGGGTTCAAACCCTCTCTCTGCCCACCTAGCAGCTGGGTGACCTCAGGCAAGTTATTTAACTTCTCTGTGCCCCATTTCCTCATCTGAAGAATGGGCTTCAAATGTACTTAACTTCACAGTGTTGTTATGGGGATTAAATGAGTTGACACCTACAAAGTGCCTAGAACATTCCCTGAAGTCTAGTAAGCACTCAGTAGGCATTAGGAGTTGTTACTGTCTCCTCTTTCCGGAAACCAGCTGCAGGTCACCCCTCTCGCACTTGATGACTTTGCCTCATATTTTATTGAAAGAATGAGGCAACGAGAAGGGGAAGCCCACTCACTTCTTCCTGCTACCAAACCTACCAGCATACCTGCTTCTGTACTAATATTCTTTCTTTCCTCTGCCCGTTAAAAATATCTTTGCCAACCTCCCCACCCTGTTCACCATCAAGGATTTCTTTGACATCCCCCCTCTCCACTGTCATTGACTTTCCCAGCTGACAGCATGCAGACACCTCTTAAAACAAGAGCAAAAAAAAACCCAAACGCTTCCTCAACCCTGCATCCCTCAAGGTGGGAGGCGGGGGAGGGGTGGAGAGAGCGGAAGAGAGACTCCACATCTCCCTAGTGCAGCTGCTGAGAGAAAAAAAATTATCTAATAAATGAGGTCAAGTCCTAAGCACAGCACCCAGCTTACACCAAGTGCATTGATGTTAGCCATTATTATTGTCATTGTTGCCACTATTCTTCTCAATTTTCATTTCAGTTCTTGCTGCCAGAGTGGAATCTCTTAAAAAGATATTTCAGGCAATGATAAGGGATTCAAATTTAAGATGCGACTCACACAACTCCCTTGAAATAAGGAAAGGTTCTCTAACAGCCTGTTTCCACTCTGTCAGTCAGAGCCCACCCTCCTCTACCTGCCAATTGCCAGTTTTAATTATCTCACTCTCTTACTCTAAATATTTTTCATTGACGTTTCCGCATATGAAAAGACCATACGTTTTAAACATTTCAAAAACGAATGTGTTCTTCAGTCATTTTAGAATTTGCTCGCCTCCACCCCCACCCCCAGCCAACGCCACCTTCCACTCCAGCCCCACCCCCAGTCCCACCCCTGATCAGAGTTTCTGATGACACTTCTCTTTCGACTTAGACGAGCTGAACTCTTTGGGGATGCAGGGAAGATGGGCAGTCCTCAGACAATATTTTCTCAGTGTACATCTTTTTTTATTTCCCTATTTTACAATCTAAATGTGAATACTTAAAAACAAAAAGAATTTAACCTCCCTACCCCTTGCCAATAAGAGCACAGCCTCACATCACTTTTAGTGTCGGAAGACTGTCACGCTCACGTTGACACTTCTTGACAAAGGGCTGTCTCACTCACTCGTGGCTGCTGCTGGGTAATACTGGTGCTCTGCTTTCAGTCCCCAAGTGTTTTCGTGGGGCCCTTTTACATTGCAAACACCGATTTCATTCAAGATTTCCTTCAGGTACACCACAGGTTGCACAGTGATGCCAGCCAAGTCCTGTATGTTGTAATACTGGCATTTCTCAAAGGCAGCAAGTAGCAAGGTTAAAACCTGGTCTTTATCAGCCTTCACTCTCTTTCCATTTTCTTTCCTTTTCTTCTCATTTTCAATATTGTACTGATGATTGGCAACAGGCTTATAATTGGTCGTGACCACCTTCTCCAGTTTCTGTACGGTTCTGACAGGCTTGGAAGACTCCTCTAGTTGCTTTCTCTTCAGCCTCACGTGGCTTTCACTCAGAGCAGGTCTGCATTCTCCCCGATGTACTACCGTTCCTTCCAGGGAGAGCTGATCTGGTGCACGCTCCGTCAGCACTGTGAGGAGCTGCCCTCTGACCCCCTGCAAGAGAATCTGTTGCTCCCTGGGAGCGTTGACTGGGGCAGGTTGTCCCCCTGTACCCCGAATGTCTGTAAGTTCCGTATTCAAAATAAATGAGATTTCAGACTTTCCTTGATTTTGGGCAATCTGCAGCTTCCCTACTTCACTGCTTCCAGAAGCTTCAGACCACTGCTGTGACAGGTATTTGGGAACCTTCACCAGCCACCTCCTCTGGTTCTGTTGGATTCCCTCCAAGTTGAGTGGAATGCTCTGGGGCTTGGGTCTGCTGCCTCAGGAGGCCGTGTGCACCTGAGCTGAGGGTGCAGAGGGTGGGCCAGTTAGGGATGAAGGGGGAAGCAGGACACCAAAACCAGCTGCTGGAATCCAGGAACCTAGCAAGGAAGTGTAATACACATGCTGACTTCACAAATGTTAAAAGATAGAGTCCTAGAATCTAGAGAGTACTATACAATTGTCAAATTTTTCATACTAAGGGAAGATGGGAAACCATCATAAAAGTGGGGAGTTTGGTAAGTAAGTGTGGCACATCCTAAAAACAAAGTACTTTAGCAACTAAAATTACAGGAGCTCCTGTCTACTGATGGGAAGAGGTTTCTAAGACACAGCCATCTCCTAAACACCTTCCTTACCACCCTGTTTCTCCCTGTCCCTCTCCCCTGCCTTATTTTTCTCCAGCGCACCAGTCAACATGAAATATCCTAGATACTGTATATTTTTATATATTTATTATAGTATCTCCTCCCCACTAGACTTGTAAGCACCATGAGGGTAGAGTTTGTGGCTTTCACTGCTGTAGGCATTTAATAATGTTATTTATTTATTGGAAGGAAAGAAATGTCTTATTTGATTGGTTTGTTTGTTGTGAAAAAATAGAGGGGAAGTGGACACCCCCACCTCTGCCCTGCCCAGGTCCCACACGCCCAGAATTCAGATACCCTCCCTTGCTCTCCTGCCTACCCAGGATGTGTGCACACGAGGAGGGCCTCGGCTTGGGGGCTCATCCTCCCTGCCAGCCTGGCCTGAGCACAGGGAGAGTCCCCGACACCAGCTGTTGGCAGAGGCATCGGAGGCCACAGAGATGAGTAGGTTCCAGGCCTATATTTTGTTTCTTCTTCTCCCCCTTCCCCCGGCCCATATTTTGAGGTCCAGAGCGCGGGCGTCTGCAACTGACTTGCAGGCAGAGCAGTCCTGCCTCGCAGCTCTGAAAGCCCACCGTGGAGCAGCCGCCACCACCATAGCTTCAACAACCTCTGCTCTGCCATGTTCTCTCTGACCGAAGTGGAGAAAGCTTCCAATTCAAATCCAGATTCATTTAAACCAGAAGGAGCTGAGAGGTTGTATTTCTTAAGATAACCTCCCTGGGCGCCCTCACGCCTAAGGCAGAGAGAGCAAAGAGTGAGTATAATTTTACAGCAGGAAGCCGGGAAGGAAGCCCCTTCTACCAGGCTGAGACTCACCAGGGCAGGCAGAAAGCTGCACTGTGCTAAGAAAGGCTTGCAAGGGAGGGGGCTCCCGGCTGAGCAAGGGCGCACTCAGACCCCAGGCTGCCTCTCCCTGGAAGGAAGAACACGCTTGCTCTACACAGCTCTATTTATTGCCACCTTTAGGGAGTTCCTTGATGGGATTGGGTTACAACCACCCTGCAAATCCAATCACCTTGACTCAGTTATGGGTTTTCCCCACATCTCCTAAAGCACACCCACGAGGGAGGATGGCTTAATGGATTATTTCCTCCACGGAACCCATTTTCCTTAATTCTCCAGTGCAGGGTGGGTTCAAGGGAAGGCAGCTTGCTTTGGCATCTTTAGAAAGACTGGAGATGCAGGTGCTCTGAGGAGTTGTTGGACACGTTATTCCTAGTCCCTGACCAGCCACTTACAATGAATTAGCATTGCCCTCACCATCCTCTGGCTAAATGCCGAAAGTCCTCATTCCCCCCCTTTGCTGCCTTCATCTTAAAACACTGTCTTCCCATGGGTTCCATGATGCCCCTGCTCCTGGGTTTCCTTTGGCCTCGCGGGCTGCCATTTCCAGTCTCCTTTGTGGGCACCTCAGGACGTCGTGGGCCATCAATGCTGTTCCTTGTTCCCAGGTGCTGTCCCTTCTCACTCTACACACCTTTTGAAGATTATATTATTTCTGCTGCTGCCTCTCAAAGGAGCATCCCTAGTTCCAGTCTCTCTCCCGAGCTTCTGGCAGCCCACCCAAAGGCCAACTGATGTCCTACAATGCACTAGATTCATAATAGGTCAAAGCCAGGACCCATCACCTTCTCATGGCTTCTCCCCACAAACAAACCTGCTCTTCCAGTATTCCCCATCTACCCTGTTTCCTAAACCAGAAACTTGAGGTTAAGCTTACTCTTCCCTTTATCTCGCTCCCAATGAGCCAGCAAGTTCTGCCCAATTTGCCTCCTTAATTCATCTAAACTGCCCCCACTGTCCCCATGCCCTGGCCCAGCTGAGGCCACTCTGTGACTATTCTCTCCTGATTCAGGGCAATAGCTTCTTCACTGAACTTCCTTCCTCTGTCACTATATTCCACACACTGGAGTCAGAGTGGTGTTTCTAAAACATGATTCTAAACATGTCTTTTTCTTTCTTAATAGCTTTCGGAGCCTACCTACCTTTCACAGAATGAAGTCCATTCTCTTTCAGGTGGCTTGCAAAGCCTTTCCAAAAGAGACTACTGCTCAGTGTCATCTCTTGCAGAAACTCCCTAAAACTCCACTTGTAATGAGCTTGTACACTCAGTTTAACCTCCATGGCTCTCTCTTGCAACCAGGTCTTCGTTATTATTTCCTTTCACCGACATTGCTGCCATAATAACCCCACCCCACTGGCTCAGCTAATTCTTCTTCCCAACCCCCACTCCCAGCATCTGCCCCTCCCCCTGCAGCCTCCTCCTCAGCCACATGAACCACGAGATCCCATTCTTCTTACAGGTATCACCTGAGAAGTCTCTTTCTCTATCCTGAACCACCAAGTCTGGCATGGGTACCCTCTTGTGTGTTTCCATGGTACTCTCTGCCTCCCCTATCAGCACTGAGCACATGTTTTCTAATGACCTTTTGCTTATTTGTGTCTCCATTATATGGCAAGCACTTTGTGACAACAGACCGTGTCTGTCTTGTTCCTCACTAAATGCCAGCACAGGAGTTGCTAAATAAAAATTGATAGCATAAGTGAAGGATTGATGGAATCCTAAACTGGCATTGCCTTTTTGGAAAACTATTTGGCCGCATGAAACAGGAGCCTGCCCCTCACAGATATTGCCTCTGGACAACCAGAGGAGACAGCGTAGTGGTGAGGGCTTGAAGCACATGCTCTGGAATTGGGATGCCCAAGTTCAAATCCTGGCCCTGCCACTTACAGACTGTGTGGCCTTGGGGGCGGGGATGGGGAGGTGTCAACCTCTCCAATGCCTCCTTTTCCTCATTGGAAAAATGGGAATAATAATAGTGCCTACCTTATAAGGTTGTTGTGAGGATTAAAGGATTTAGTAAAGTGCATGACATGTAGTGAGGGCTCAGTAAATATTAACTTACCCACCAGAATGTCAGTTCCGTAATGGTAAGGAGTTTTGTCTGTTTACTGCTGTATAATATAAACAGTGTCTGGCATCAAATAGGTGCTTAAAACATATTTGTTGAATAAATAGGCAAAATTCAAATGAAACTAATTTTATTTCAGCATACTTGTAACAGGAGCCACCATGCCAATCCAAGCGGTCTCTTTCAGTACCCAGGCTCCTAACCTCTAATTCTACTGCCTTGAAGAGCTAAATGCAAAAATATTAGGGGAACCAGAGGAGAACATTTTTGTTATAGTCTAGTGGTCGTAAGGTTTTCCTGAGGAAAATGCAAAAATCATGAAGTAAAATTTAGGCAAGCCTAACTACGCAAAAAATGAAAATATCTGCTTTACAGAAGATTACGTAAAGAACAAATGACAGACTGGAAAGAAATATGTGCAACATCTTAAAACCAACAAAGGATTAATATCTGGATTATATATGAAGGTGCTGGCAGTCAACAAGAACATTATTCTGTGAGAGTGTTTTTGGATGAGATTAGCATTTAAATGATGGACTTTGCTTTTTTTAACTTTAGTTTATTTTTGGTTGGGTCTTTGTTACTGCGTGTGGGCTTTCTCTAGTTGTGGCGAGCAGGGGCTACTGTTCAGTGCAGTGCATGGGCTTCCCACTGCAGTGGCTTCTCTTGTTGCGGAGCATGGGCTCTAGGCGCGCAGGCTTCGGTAGTTGCAGCACGTGGGCTCAGTAGCTGTGGCTCGAGGGCTGTAGAGTGCAGGCTCAGTAGTTGTGGCGAATTTCCTCAAATGGAAAGACTTCACCAAGGACTTAGCAGAATGAACTGAAAAAGGAATATGGTAATGAAATTTCAGAAATCAAGGATTAAGAAAAATATCTTAAAACCACAAAGAAAACAAATTCCCTATCAATAGAATATGCATCAGGTTGATTTTAGAGTTCCAATGAAAATTTACAATACTCATTGTAAAAATACAGTGAAGCAATAGCTTCAAATTTCTGAGAGAAAATAAAGTTGAAGCTAAAACTCTAACTCAACCAAATTCTCATTCTAGTGTTGGGGCTTGTCCCCTTGTGTTCCCATCCCATTTCCCAGCGTAGTTGCTTAATAGAAAGAGCACAGAACCAGGTGCCAGGATTTGGGTCTTAGTATTGTTATTCCAAGGCTATATGGCCCTGGGCAAGTGTCTTCATTTATCTGGGCATAGTTTCTTCTTCCTTATAATGGAGGTAACATCCCTGCCTGGTGAACTTCTAACGAGACAAACAGTGAGAAATGTGTGGGAGCATCTAATGCGATGACTAGAAGGAGGCTCTAAATTCTCCTTGACCCATCCCCCTGGTCCAGGTCCTTCTTTCCCCAGTGCCCATACCCCAGGCCCATTTGAGCTCAATTATTGCTTGGTGAGAAGGTCAGTATTGGTGTTTTCCTCATGTTCAGTCCCTTTCCTGGGCATATACAGTAGGCTGCTTTCTCATGGTGGGGAGATAAGAGGCTCCTTGCAGTTTCTGACGACGGCTAGATAGGGATAGAAGGTGCCTTCCAAGGACGATGAGTGGGCACCTCCATTGCCTCCATCTAGGATGGGCCCTAATGGCCAGAGGGGCCACCTTCACACTCTGGAGACCCCTGCACTTTGACACACTCCCTGGTTAGCCTGGGATTGTTTTTTATGAGTTCTGGATTGGATTCTGTCCAAACTGTGCCCCTAACTAACTGTTGGGGGAGACTTTGGACAGCCCTCTAGGCCTTTGTTTCTTAATTTATAAGGTGGAGAAAGCTGTACTCGTGGATCTCAAAGGTATCTTCCAAGTCAAAGTGTCATAGAATTTTGGACTCTCTGTTGATGGAATCTGAGTCATAATGGCATCAAGCAAAGAAAGAGTGCAGAACACTGAGCCCATCACTTCTCCTCTGAGAGCCATGCAGAGGAAGCTGCCCTCTCTCATTCCTGCTCAACCTCTTCTTCGTCATACTTCTCCCCCTGCCCCAACTCAGCTTTCAGCTCCCTCCCTTCCTCCTGTCCAGCCTCTTGTCCCTATGACTTCCCTGTCTCTTCGCCCTGTGCCTGCCTCGGTCAACAGCTACTCAGACCAAACTAGTCCTCTTTCTACCGCATGCCCAGACTGTCTCCCTCCTCTTACCAGTCTCGCCCCTTCCCACCTCCCTGCCTGGGCCACCTCTACCCTGGCCTGTCCCCCTGCTCCTCCTACCACCTGCCCTCCTCCTCTCCCTCTCCCTTCCATTCGCCGCCCCTTTCGACTTGCTCCCCTCTTCTCCCACACACCTCGCGTGACCCCTGCCCCACCTCCTCAACCTGCTTCTTCCCCCACCTGCATGGGCCTTGGGCCCAGATAAGCCTCCCCCGCTCCTGCTAGGACATCTGCCCCAACCAGCCCTCACCAGGCCTGATGATTCCCGCTCTCCATCATGGGACCTTGTGTCCCTACCAGTGGGGCACCTGGCCCATCCCAGAACTCCCGGGAATGCGGTACGCAGCATCCTGGTGGACATGGGGGACACTGGATGATGACCAGCAGGCATACAACCTGGAAGGGCACCTCCCTCAGGTAAGGGTCTCTTTCCCAAGATGGGGTTCTCCGCAGCAAGATAACCATGTCTTGGTTATCTTGCTGCCTGAGTTTCACATATGTCTCCATTCCCATTCCTTATATCAAATATAAATGGAGATTCTATTATTTTTACATAAGAGACTCCAAAGGTAGTAAAGCTTAGGGAAAACTGCAAGTGGACTCTCAATTCTAACCCATGTGCATCTCAACACTGAGTCATGGACACTGTTACACACACGGAGACACGCCACCCTGCACTAACAGTTCCCGGTCACCAGAACCCTGTATGGAGATCAGCTCAGTAGTTCGAGGCAGCTTTGGCCTGAGGATGGTGTGAATGGAATTCTCCTGAGGCATTCTGTTTTTCAGGCCCTTTTACACAATCCAAAACTTGGTTTGGACCTCTTGGTTTGCTTCTATAACATGTCGATCAGTTGAGGTTCATTTGGCCATAGTTCACAGCATGCTTTTATCATCGGCCTGTGCAAGGGCCCTTTCTTGTTCATTTAGGTCTTCACTTTTATGCCCATTTCTCACTTCTACTCCCCTTATTTAAAAAAAAAACTCTCAAATTATTTTGATGTGTATGTGTGTGTATACTTGCAAAATATGTCGTGTTATTTTGTGAGCTGTACTTTTTTTAAAGATTTTTTTTTATGTGGACCATTTTTTTAAAGTCTTTATTGAATTTGTTACAATATTGCTTCTGTTTTATGTTTTGGTTTTTGGCTGTGAGGCATGTAGGATCTTAGCTCCCCGGCCAGAGGTCGAACCCACGCCCCCTGCATTGGAAGGCAAAGTCCTAACCACTGGACTGCCAGGGAAGTCCCTGTGAGCTGTACTTTTAATTTGCATACATGGTATTATATGTTAGACTTTATTCTGTTTACTGCTTTTTCACCTAGCACTCTGTTTTTAAGATCTGTTTATGTGTGTGTATATCGCCTGTGCTTCTAACTTCTGCACTGTATCCTGCTTAGTGTCTCCTCCATGTTATACTCATCCATTTCCCCAGACAGATGGACACCTAAAGTACCTCTAACTCTCTACCATGGCGGACAATTCCAAAACGACCATCCTTACACATGCTCACTTTTTTCTTTCTTTTCTTTATTGCAATATAGTTGATTTGCAATGTTGTGTTAATCTCTGCTGTACAGCAAAGGGATTCAGTTATACATATATATATATACATTTTTTATATTCTTTTCCATTATGGTTTATCTCAGGATATTGAATATAGTTCCCTGTGCTATACAGTAGGACCTTGTTATTTATCCATTCTATAAATACTAGTTTGCATCTGCTAACCCCAAATTCCCACTCCATCCCTCCCCCACCTCTCCTCCCTCTTGGCAACCATGTCTGTTCTCTATGTTGGTGAGTCTGTTTCTGTTTCATAGCTAAGTTCATTTGTGCCATATTTTAGATTTCACATATAAGTGATATCATATGATATTTGTCTTTCTCTTTCTGACTTACTTCATTTAGTATGATAATCTCTAGGTCCATCCATGTTGCTGCGAATGGCATTACTTCATTCTTTGTATGGCTGAGTACTATTCCATGTTATATATGTACCACATCTTCTTTACCCATTCATCTGTCCATGGACATTTAGGTTGTTTCCATGTCTTGGTTATTGTGAATAGTGTTGCTATGAACATTGGGATCAGGCCCACTTTTGATACCATGTGGGAGTTTGCTGGGATGAGTGCCCAGCACTAGGAGAACTGAGTTAAAAGGTGCTGTATTTTATATTTGGTGGTGTACATATGTCAATGCTACTCTCTCACTTTGTACCAGCTTCCCCTTCCCCACTTCCCCATGTCCTCAAGTCCATTCTCTACCTCTGCATCTTTATTCTTGCCCCGCCACTGGGTTCATCAGTACCATTTTTTTAGATTCCATACATATGCGTTAGCTTACGGTATTTGTTTTTCTCTTTCTGGCTTGCTTCACTCTGTATGACAGACTCTAGGTCCATCCACCTCACTACAAATAACTCAATTTCATTCCTTTAGCTGCTGCATAACACAGGGAGGTCAACTCAAAGATTGGTGATGACCTAGAGGGGTGGGATAGGGAGGGTGGAAGGGAGGCTCAAGAGGGAGGAGATATGGGGTTACATGTGTAACTACAGCTGATTCACTTTGGTGTACAGCGGAAACTGGCACAACAGTGTAAAGCAATTATACTCCAATAAAGATCTGGAAAAAACAAGGTGCTCTAGTCAAACTTCCATTATTCACATATAAGTGTTCTTGTTAGGATGCGACATTGTTTCCTGTATACGTATATCCATAGGGCAAGTTCAGCAAACTCCCTCTGGGCTGTTGATATGCTTGAGACCTAGGAAGTCTCAAGACTTCCTAAGTCTAAGAAATTATCAAACCCACAAGATTTCTTTTGGTTCTGCTGAGGTGAAGACTTTTATAATCAGCCTCTATTTTACAGATGGGTGGCATTTTGAGGCAAGTACACACACACAAATCAAGACTGTGGGCTCTCCACTCCACCAGCACCAGAAAACATTCGCTACTGGGTCAATACCCATTGTGAGGCCTTATTTATAAAGGAGCTGCCTTCCAGACTTCTGCAGCTTCTTTACAATTTGTTCTAATTGTTAGCATTACTAGTCACAGGTGTTACTGTTACATGTCAGTCCGTAATGCCTCCCACTTTCAGAAGCTGTCAGCATCTTTAGTGAGGCCCTTTTCTTTAGGCCTGGTTTCTTTCCTCCTGCATCCCTCATCCCTGCCTGGTTGGCCGGCCAGTCTTGAAGGGCATCTCCTTTTGTCATTGTCCCCTCACAGCACCTGTGTTTTTGACCAGACCACGAAAGATGCAGGACCAGTGGTGGCTGAACTGGAGAAGAATGCAGGGGCCTACTCCCAGAGAGAACACGATTGGACTTTTCCTGGGCAACTTCCTTCCAGGCCCACCATCTCATCTGTTTCCCAGGGATAATCCAGAAGAATCCTCTATGACAGCTAAGGCTTTTCCGCTCTGAGAATCCACCTCCTGCAGGAAGAGGGAGGTTTCCAATGTTTGGATCAAAGCTGCGATTTTCTCAAAAAGCCTTTATCCTGGAATTTACAAGGTAGATGGGTTTGGCAGGCAATGGTATTCTGCCTTCTACACAAGCACGGGTAAATGATTTATAGATAACATTTTTTTATATTTTAAAAATAGACATTACTGAGGTATAATTTACACAAAGTAAAATGCATCCATTTTAAGGGCACAGTTGGATGCATTTTGATAAATACATACACCTATGTAACCACTACCACAATCCAGATATAAAATGTTTCTATCATCTCCCCAATTCCTTTTTGATTCTTTGCTATCAATACCACCCACCCCAGATCCTCAGGGAACATTGGTTGACATTTTTTCCCTATGGGTGATTCTCATGCGGTCTAGAATATCATACCAATATTTACTTGTGTCTGGTTTCTTTCATTCAATGTGCTGTTTTCACCATCCATCTGTGCTGTTGCCTATATCAGTAGTTCATTCTGTTTAGTGCTGAGTGGTATCCCATTACACTAATCTGCCACAAATTACTTTTCCATCATACCTGTTGCTAGATATGACGGTTATCAATTTGTTGCCTCTCAACTCCAGGTCTACCCTTCATCACCTGCTCTGGGATAGCTGGATAGCCCCCTTTATGCGTTTCTTTTTGCAGTGAGAACCATATTAAGCTGTGTCAGTAGATGGTGCTGGTGGGACACTGCAGGAAGGAGAAACTTTTCCTGGATCCAGTGTGCTTCTGTTTGCTTCTCTTCCTCCCAATGCAGCCTGTGACGTCTATGGGAGCATCCATTAATGTTCTGTCCCAGCTGTGTGTCCAGAACATGCCTGTGAGCTCACGGCCCCAGGCCTAGCCCTGTGCCAGCTCTCCAGAGCCTCGCATGGTGGACTCTGTGCACCCTGGGCACCGCCTTGCTGACGAGCAGGCCTCTGACTCCCCTGCGCACCAACCTGCCAGCCTCCACCCACCAGATCCCTGGAAAGCTGTTTCCAGTGACCCTTCCCACATGGGCACACGTGTCCTAAGCCTTCACCGCTCAACCTGCAAGTAGCTTCCTGACTCAGACTCTCCCAGGGTGCTTCCTGCCAACCTCCACCACCAGTACCCCAGAGGGATGTTTCCTACCAGCCTGGAGGCTATGGACTGGGCCTGGCCTGTGGTCCCAGCACACCTCATATCACATTACACGTTTTTCAACAAGGTTTGAGTCCAGTCCCAGCATGATGGAGAGGTCCCCTTCCAATTTGTTCTTTCCTTGGACAATCCATCAGCTCTAGAATATTCTGTAGATTTCTCTTTATACCTTCTGTACTAGCAGAGTTAATAATTTCTAACATTAAAATTTCCTTGTTCACATTACTGTGTGGTTTCTATATTTCGATTGACCCCTGACAGATACATTAGACAATTGTATTGTTTCCAATATGGGGCTATTAGGTATAAAGCTGCCAGGGGCATTTTTGTCCTCCGGTGGACATAGCCTTTCATTTTTCCTGATAAATAGCTAGAAGTGGAATTGCTGGGTCTTGGGGTAAGTGTATGAGAAATTTTTAAGAAAATGCCAAATTATTTTCCTAAGTGATTATACCATATTATATTTCCATCAAATTGGCAATTTGTATATCTTCTTTTGTGACATAGCTGTTTAAATCTTTTGCCCATTTTTACTTCGTCTTATTAAGTTGTCATCTTATGAGTCATAATAGTATCTTTAAAGAGAAGAAATTTTACTTTTGATGAAATCCAATTTATCTTTTTATTTTTATTTTAGGATTAGTGCTTTTTATGTTCTAAGAAATCTCTGCCTACCATAAAGTTGTGAAGTTTTTTCCTATATATTCTTATAGGAGTTTTATAATTTTAACTTTTTATGTTTATGTGATCCATTTTGAGTTAATTTTTGTGTATAATTTGTATAATGTGGAGTAAGGGTCGAGGTTTATATTTTTCCACTCAAATATCCAGTTGTTGCGGCACCACTTGTTGAAAAGATTATTGAATGACTTTGGCACCTTTGTCAAACGTTAATTATTTCTGCAGTGTTCTCTTCCATTGATCTATCCTTATGCCAGTTCCATTGGTTAATTTATAGTCAGTCTTGCCATCAAGTAGCGTAAGTCTTCCAACTAAGTTTTGCCTTTTCACAATTGCTTTAGCTATTCGAGGTCCTTTGCATTTCCAAATAAATTTTAGTATCAACATGTCCATTTCTTTAAAAAGTCTGCTGGAATTTTTACTGAAAGTGCATTGATTCTGTAGGTAAATTTGGGAAGAACTGACATCTTAGCGATATTGTGCCTTTCAATCCATGAACAGGGTACAACTAACTCTCCATATGTTTAGGTCTTTAATTTCGGTCACACTGCATCTCTGTGCCCTTCCTTCTGGTATCACATCTCCCTTTGACCACAGCTGGAAAGTCTTCCATGTTTAAAGACCCAGATCATTAGATTGGGCCCACCCACATAATACAGGATAATCAACCTGTCTCAAAGTCCTTAATTTAGTCATATCTGCAGAGTCCCTTTTGCTATGTAAACTAACACAGTCACAGGTTCTGGGCATTAAGATGTGGGCAGTTTCAGGGGGTTCATTATTCTGTCTGCCACACTTCACCACAAATAATGCAATGATGAATATCCCCTTTACATGTCCTTTTAATGGACCTATATACAAATTTATAGGTCATAGGGTCTGCATATAATTAGACCAGGTAATGTCAGCTTGCTCTTCAAAATGGCTACACCAGTTATACTTCCATGTCCTTGTCATTACTTGGCATTATCCAGTTTTCTAATTTTTGCCAGTCAACTATTATTGGTAGAAAGTAATATCTCATTATTGCTTTAATTTGCATTTCTCTGATTATAGTGATTCTGAGGCTATTTTCATATGCTTGTTAACTTTTGGAGTTTGCCTGTTAATTTCTTTTGCCATTTTTCCATTGATGTTACTTTTTATTGTTGATTTGCAGAACTTCCTTGTATATTCTAGCTATTAATCCCTTGCCATTTTTTGGCATCGTAAATTACCATTCTGTAATCTATTTGTTAACTTCCGTCCATGATGCCAATCATTAAATAGAAATCTTAACTTCTAATGTAACCACATTACACAGTTTTTAACGTATGATTTGTGCTTTTGAATATTAAAAGTTCTTCCTTGCCCTTAGTTCACAAAAACTATTTCTTGTACATTTTTATTTTATTAACTTTACATTTTACCTTTCAATTTTGGGTCTATTAAACTATCTAGGGCTTATCTTTGTATCTTGGTTTAGGTGAGTGTATGGTCAAGGCCACTCATGAAGGCTGTTGTCTTGCTCTCTGTATGTTCCCCTGCTTGACCAGGGCCTGCTTCACTCACATGACTATCCAATCCTCTTAATTATAGGGCTTAATCAGTAACTGCCTACGTGCTTGCCTCCTGCCCCAGACACTGGTTTCCTTGGTAACTGATGAGCCAACCTGACGTCAATTCCCCCTATAAATGGTACCCTCCCTCTTCCCTGAGTATCAAAGGTTCCTGCCGTGGCTGCCTGCCTGCCTGCCTGCCTGCCTGCCTGCCTGCCTGCCTGCCTGCCTGCCTGCCTGCCAGCCAGCCAGCCAGCCATAGTTGGGTGTCGCTCCAGGACTTTTTCTTCAGACGTGTAAGATCCTATCTGATAAACTGTTGATGTCTCTGTCACTGTCTCCAGGCTCTTTCTTCCATCTCAAGGCTGAGCAATTACAAAGCATGCAGGCCTGCAGGGTGTAGCCCAACAATTGGTGAGACAGTCCAGAGGCTGAGGAAACTCCTGTGCCAGGATGTCAGGAAATAAGGATGGGGAATGGAACACTGTGGGGGTAATTCTGAGATGGCCGTCCACTCAGACGGGCCCTGTGGGGCCCTGCGACAGCTGACCACGAGAGATGTCTTTCTCTTCCATTATATTGATGGTATTTTGTTAACCTCAGTGTCTCTTTCCAGTTTAAAAGTAGCAGCCCTGAGCTCATGACATATCTGACTGCATAGGAATGGCTGGTAAATACAGACAGAAACACAAGGACCTGGATTATCTACAAAATACAAGCATACCCCTGACACCACCCCTAAACGGCTACAGACACAGGCTTTAGGGACATTAACTCAGGAACAGCCTTGTGAATTGGACGTGGCTAGTTACTCAGAAGGGTTTGTTTGGGGCCTGTGGCAGTGGCAACATAATAAGAATACCCTTGGACTTCTGGTCCTAGCTATGGAAGGGGGCAGAGCAACCACACAGTGTGAGGGAACAGCTATGTTCAGTCGACAATGTGTTACAACAAGTGGAAGACATTATAGAAAGCCTACCCAAGTCTTTGAGCAATGCAAAAAAACCTATGCAGGTCTAGAACAGCTGTGTGTGACATCGATGATGAAAAAAGATCCCAGTTTACTGGTCATAAAGTTCAGGAATGGACAGATAAAAATGATACACACTAGCATTTCCACCTGCCTTACAACCCCACTGCTGCCAGGCTAACTGACTACTTAAAACAACAATTGAGATGGGAACCTCACTCCAAACACGTGGACTAGGAGGCTAACTCAAGTCCTGTGAACTATAACTGAACATCCCAGGGGCAATCATTCCAGTGCCTAAGCCATATTAACCCAGAGGTAACTAGTCAACATGGACTGAATTCAACTGCTGACCAGCGAAGGACCGAAGGACAATTGCCAACTGTCAGTCAGGACATTAACTCACTTTTGCTCTTAGTATCTACCCCCAGGGAAACATATTATAAAATGGCCCTGGGACTGGCAGGTTTGCCACCCTGTGGGGGAATAGGATGAGAAAGAGACGTACAGATTTCACCTGTCTTCTCCCCAGCCCCACCTAAGACCACTAAGGTAATTAACCCAGGCCCCCTATTGGAGAAAGACACCATCATATTAACCCTGTGGTCTGTTGTTATACCACCTCTCCAGTATTCGGCACTGGCTTTGGGGACAGAGGGTGGACAGGTGATGTGGTATTGCAGGCCAGGACAAAAACCACAGGCAGCGGTGGTATTAGCTCAGAGTGCTGTTATGCTTTCGCTTTGTGTAATGGTCGTGATCTCCCCTGTCCTGTGCCTACTAAATATCTCACACTTTGTCCCTAGCCTGAGTGGAGGGAATCTCTTCACAGACTGGGTGACAAGAGTGGCTTCACTGCAAAATGAGTCTGATTGCTAGGTCTGCAGTGATCTTCCATGGAAGACCAACCCAGTTAATGGGACCATGTAGGGACAACTGAAGACTCTCGCCTTCCTCCTGCCCTGCCTTTCAAGTGCCTGGCTCCAAAATCACCCACCTCTTGTCGAATCCCATCCCCCCTTTTTTAAGGAACGAAATTGGATCATTTGCAAAGATGTGGATGGACCTAGCGACTGTCATACGGAGTGAAGTAAATCAGAAAGAGGAAAACAAATATTGTATATTAACACATATATGTGGAATCTAGAAAAATGGTACAGATGATCTTATCTGCAAAGCAGAAATAGAGACAGACATAGAGAACAAACGTATGGATACCAAGGGAGAAGGGGTGGTGGTGGGATGAATTGGGAGACTGAAATTGACATATATACTCTGTTGATACTATGTATAAAATAGATAACTAATAAGAGCCTACTGTATAGCTCAGGGAACTCTACTTAGTGCTCTGCAGTGACCTAAATAGGAAGGAAATCCAAAAAACGGGATATATGTATACATACAGCTGATTCATTTTGCTGTACAGCAGAAACCAACACAACATTGCAAAGCAACTACATTCCAATAAAAATTAAGAAAACTAAAGAAAGTTGCCCACCTCTTGGAGAATCCCCACCCCCCTACTTTTTTTTTTTTGGCCATGCGATGTGCCATGTGTCATGCAGGATCATAGTTCCCTGACCAGGGATCAAACCTGTGCCCCCTGCAGTGGAAGCACAGAGTCTTAACCTCTGGACTGTCAGGGAAGTCCCGCAAATCCCTATTTTAATGTAGAGAGTATCCCCTGATACTCTCTAGCTGCTGCTGTCTGTATTGCATTTGTGGTATTTGGTTGCAGTGCATCTCTACGTACCTGACCCCAGAGATACCATGGAAGAGGAGTGGACCAAGATTGTAAGGGGCATGCAGGGTATATAGGGGTGGAGTGTATGGTCAGGCCACCCAAGATGGCTGTTCTCTTACTCTCTCTACATCCTCTGCTTGACCAGGGCCTGCTTCACTCACATGACTATCCAATCTTCTTAATTATAGGACTTAATCAGTAACTGCCTACATACTTGCCTCCTGCCCCAGCCACAGGTTTCCCTGGTAACTGATGAGCCAACCTGACATCAATTCCCCTGTAAATGGTAGCCACCTCCTCCCAAGTAATGAAGATTGTGGCCATGTCCTGCCTGTCATATACCATGGGGTGTCACTCCAAACTTTTTGCTTTGGACATGTAAGATCCCCTAATAAGCCATTGATGACTCTGGCACTGTCTCCAGGCTCTTCTTCCCTCTGGAGGCTAGGCAACTACAAGACCTGCAAGTCTGTGGGGTGCAGCCCAATATTAGGGATTTTTTTTTTTGTTCAGATAGTGAACCAGTTTTTCTAATACATATTTTAAACAATCCACTTTTCCCCATTGTTTTAAGGTGCCCCTCTTCTCATATATTAATTTCCCAGATATACACATGCCAATCTTTGAGTTTTCTCTTCCTTAGAAGTTGACCTAACCATTCATAGACTTATTGCACATAAGTTGTAGAGTAAGTTTAGTTAACTTACCAACTGAGATTTTTAGACTATGTTGAATTTACAGGTTAACTTGGAGAGTTAGTATCTTTATATTAAACTTCCTTATCCAAGAACAGGGAATATCTCTTCATTTATTCAGATCATCAACTCTTAGAATTTGAAAATTTTCTCCATAGAGGTCTTATATATTCTTTTTTTATTTTTTTATTTTTTATTTTTTATTTTTATTTTTATTTTTTTGGGGCGGGTACACCAGGTTCAATCATCTGTTTTTATACACATATCCCCGAGGTCTTATATATTCTTAAGTAATCATTATTTAATAATTTAAATTGCTATTGTGGATAATCTCATGTTTATTGGTTATAGCTGTTATAGAAAAATGCAACTGGTTTTTGTAGAGTGATCTTGTATCCAGCAACGTTGCTGAATGCTCTTATGAGTGCTAACAATTGTTTTTCTTAATTAGACAGTAATCTAATTGTAAATGATAACTCTATCTCTTATTCAATCCTTTGCTTTTTTTTTTTTTTCCTTTGTCTTTATGGCTTTGTACAGGATTCCCAAAACTATGTTAAACTGTAGCAATGATAATGGGCCTCCTTGCATTGATTTTTTTTTCCCCTAAATATGATATGCCCAGGTATAAGCTTGTTATTTATCCTAATTGGTGTTCTCTGAGCTTCCTAGATCTGTGGCTTGGTGTCACTAATTTTGGAAAATTCTTGGCCATTATAAATTTCAAGTATGTCTGCCCCATTTTTTCTTCTTCTGGTATTCCCAATATGTACATGGTACACCTTTTTAGAAATTCCCAAGAGTTCTTGGATGTTCCAGTCTGGTATTCCACTACCCCTCTCCTTTTTTTTTCAGTAGGGGAAGTTTCTATTAACCTGTCTTCAAGCTCACTAGTTCTTTACTTGACCATGTCCCATTTAATGGTAAGACTATCAAGAACATTCTTCATTTCTGCTAGTTTTTTTATTTTTCCCATGTTTTTTGTTTTTTGAGTTTTCCTCTCTATACTGGCATTACTCATCTGTTCTTCCATGTTGTCTTTTTCATTAGAGCCCTTAACATATTAACAATCGCTATTAACAATGGCTATTTTAAATTCCCTGCCTGATAACTCCCTATTGTGTATAATACCTGATTCTGGTTCTGCAGCTTTTTCTTTTCAGTCTGGGTTTTTTCTTGCCTTAGTATGTCTAATATTTTGTTGAAAGCTGAACATCAGGTATTGGGTAACGGGATATATTGGGTAACAGGAACTGAGGTAAATAGGCCTTAATGTGTGATTTTATGTTAGTCTGGCTAGGAGCTGGGCTGTATTTAGTGTAACTACAGGTGTCATAGATTTCAAATTCCTCTGGTGACCTTATTTTTATCTCCCCTCTTGATTTGGGGCTTCTCTCAGAGGCTTTTTGCAGTTGTTTCAGCTGTAAGCTACTAGATCCCTGTTCATATGAGGATAAGTTGTGGGGTAGAGGAAGCATTCCATAATATGATTGCATCTCATTCTTTTAATGGGTCTATTTCCCTGTGTTGTGACTTTCACAAGTGTTTCTTAGCTTTTCTTTTCCCCTTAGGTGAGACAGAAATCTAGAAGGCCCTGGAGAAGGGAAAATGCCTTTCTCCAGGGGTGGGGCAGACCCTGGGTAAGCGTCTTCCCTGGAGAGCAGGCCTTTGGCATGGAGGAGGCTCTGGATGTTTTTCAGAACTTTTCTCATCCTCTCTCCCTGATAAAACCACTAGATCTTTCTCAGATCTTTACTGTGCATGCTTAGAGAAAAAGCCCATAAAAATATACACCCGTCCCAGCCTCCAGTTGTTTACCATTCTCAAACTAGTCCACACCCAGCCTCCAGCAATCTGTTAAAATTAACATTAACATTTAAGTGTTCCCATCAGCTTTTGGCTCCAGTGGGTTCTCCTGGTAAGCATTTACTAGCTCTAATCCTCTATATGCACTTATCTCTCCAGATTTCAAGGTAGCAGTCTGCCTTGCAACATCATTTCTCTAACAGGTCCAAGAAACATCATTGATTCTCCTTGTGTTGATCTTAAAGAGAATATGTTAAATGTTTTCATTAACATATTTACTACAGGTTTTTTGGTATACGTCTCTTATCAAATCATGAAAGTTACCTTCTATTTGCCAATAGTTTTATTACAAATAGGATTAAACCTTATAAAATGCTTTTTTTGCATTAGGATAATTATTTTTCTCCTTTAGTCTACTGATGTGGTGAATTACAGTGAATTTTTCTAATGAACCATCCTTGACTTCTCGGATAAACACCAGTTGATCATGATGTATCATTTTTTTAAATAAAATTATTTATTTATTTATTGGCTGCATTAGGTCTTCATTGCTGCGCGTGGGCTTTCCCTAGTTGCAGCAAGCAGGGGCTACTCTTTGTTGTGGTACATGGGCTTCTCATCACGGTGGCTTCTCTTGTTGCAGAGCATGGGCTCTAGGCGTGTGGGCTTCAGTAGTTGTGGCATGTGGACTCAATAGTTGTGGCTCACGGGCTCTAGAGCACAGGCTCAGTAGTTGTGGCACACAGGCTTAGTTGCTCCGCCATATGTGGTATCTTCCACGACTAGAGCTCGAACCCATGTCCCCTGCATTGTCCAGCCGATTCTGAAACACTGCACCACCAGGGAAGTCCCGATGTATCATTTTCCAATACACTATTGGATGTCATAGTTTGTATTTAGGATTTTTGGATCTACTTGATTCTATTTCTATTTTCTTAGTATATACTCTAGATTTTAGAATGGATACTTAAGGAAGACTGAAGTTATTCAATGTCTTTAGCCTTCAAGAACAATCCAAGGACCAGTTTATGTGCTACCATTCTCCAGTATTTTAGTTCATGGCTATATTTTTTAATTTTAAAAAGTAAGCATTATTATAGTTTTATAATGTGTATGTTTATTTACTAATATTATTTCTTTGCTCACATTTTCCTTACATCTCAGCCCTTCCATCATTTCCTTTCTAACAGCAAGCATAGTCAATGTTCTGTGCCAGGCACTATACTGAGCACTTTAGATATATTACCTCAACTGGATCCCCCAATAACACCATGAGGTATGTGCTATATTCCTTCTGTTTGAAGAACATCCTTTAGAATTTCTATGGATCTCAGTTTTTGTTGTCTGTCCCTCTCGTTTTTTTTTTTTAACTGGCTACAAGCACAAAAGTTCTTAATCTCATGAGAGTGTATGAAATGTCTCAGAGAGCAGAAGTGGGAAAGAAAGACAGAACCCTAGGGAGCACCAGAGCTTAGATATAGGTCTCATGAGCCTTCCATTAAGAGGTGGTGTCCACTGGAACAGCAAGGCCAAAGGCCAGGGCCAACGCAGTGGAGGTGATGCTGAAGGGCTCTCGGGATGGCAGATGTCAGCCTTTCCCCCGGCAAGCATGTGCTATGACATTGCTATACTTCATCCATCTTCTGTACCTCCAGACCCAGTCCTAGGAGGACAATGGCACTGCCCAAAAGTGACTCCTTGAGGCAAGGAGGGGAAGGGTTGTTGACTGGAGGTCAATAGATATGCTTACTGCTTGTATCAGTTGTGGCTGAAATAAGCAAGAGTGCCCCAGCCACATGCCTGAGCAGACCTACTGGACCCAAGAGCTCAGAAAGCAGCAGTGGGTCCAAAGCAGTGGCCTTAGCTCCATCTTACCTTTCCCTCTATTTGATTCTGGGCATCCTTTGTGGAATCTGTGGGAATAAAAGGCTTTGAGGGCCTATAAGCAGGGATTCTGGGAGACAGAGCCAGGAAGCTGCCGGGGACAGTCAGTTTCCATGGCCCCATGACATCACTGTGGCAACAGAGTTCCCAAACAGGAGTCAAAGGCCCAGGTCAGATCTTTCAGGCCTTTTTCTGAAATGAGCTTCTCTCTCCTGCCTCTCAGCCAAGCCATCTTCCTCTTCCTTGTTTCAGTAATCTGGAACCCTGTTTTCTCTCTCCTAGAATTAAGAACCGTCTTCAGAAAGCAACACATGAAACAATTTTCAAAATGATTTTAATCATTTTTTGCTGCCCAAATACTGTACATGCAGAAGCCATGTGAAGAATTTTCTCCTCAAGGGAATTGGCAAGAATGTTGTAAGAAACAGCCGGCAGTCCTTCCCAGCCATCCACCTGCCACCTGGGAGCCACAGCGAGTTTGGAAAGATGCTGCACATAGGAAGTGTATAGAGCACAGATATAAAAGGCTAATTGCTTCTTATCTAAACAGTGTGCTTGTTAGTCTCTATCTGCTCTCTCTCTTTGCAGGATGCATTTGGAAATTCTAAAAAAGGGGTTCCTGCCTCCTGTGAATTTACATTCTAAAGGAGTGGATGGAACAATCAGGCCAACTTCTCGTAAGAAAGCAGCAGCCACTCTGCCTGCTGAGAAGGTGTCTGGTAAAAGACATTCTGAAGAAGAGTGATTTTTTTTTTTTTTCAAGAAGCAAAATGCTTTGAAGGGAAATAAGTTCCTTCTCACCTCCTGTCAGAGAGCATCTCCTTTTAAAATCCTCCCACTGATCTTGTTCTAGAAGCAGAAATGAGGACCAACCCAGCCTCATCTGCTGGTGGGATACTGACCTACACAGGATGCAGCTGAGGTTGTGACATCACATCAGCACCTTGGAAATTGTCCATTGCAGACAACCCTTAGTTATCTCATTACATAAGAAGAGAACAACAAACCATGAAGAGGTGGAAGCAGAGTCTGTTAGGATTCCCAGAGTTCTTGTCGGAAGCAGCATCTGGGCGTGGATGGGTGAGGACCTGCACCCAGCTTGGGCACCCAGGGCTGGAAGGAACCAGCCTGTGGAACCAGGTACCAGGTGCACCAGGCTCACAACCCTCATCAACTCCAGATCAGACTTTTAAAACCTGGAGGGAGCCATGGAGTAACTAGCAAATGCTCTGGTTTTGCAGATGAGGAAGCTGAGGCCCAGAAAAGTGAGGAGTCTTGCACAAGGTCACAGTTTCTCTGTAGATAACAGCCTTTGATTCTCTGTAGCCAGCTGTCCAGGCCAGTGACCACTGGGGTGGATGCTCTGTTGCCTTTGGAATTCCCAGGGCCCATTTCTCTTTGCCAAGCTCTCTGGAACCCAGTCGGAAGGACCCTTCCTGGCATCAATGTGAGCTCCCTGGGAGGTCAAAGGCTCCTGTCCTCACTGGCCAAGTTTCCAGCCAGAACCGGGAAGGTTTTCCCAGAGAGCAACATGCATGCTTTTCGATGAGCATCCTCCCCAAGCCAGTCTGGGGCCCTGGGAGAATACAAGTGTCCCTCACAGGCACAGCCTTGCTGGGCCCACAAAAGCCCGAGCTCAGGGTTGGGGGAGGGGAAGTTGCTTTGCTACATGGAAAGATTAAGCCCTTTGTCAGAGAACAAGGTCCCACCATCGGGCATGCCGACACCTGAGCCGCACGTGTGCAGCTCAGCTGGCACAGCTGCTGCCCAAGGAGGCCAAGTTGCTCTCTTTGGCATCACTGACATCGTTCCAAGATGCTCAGGCACTCTTTCAAAATAACACTTTCCCAGCCAGACCAGGCTGATCCAGCCCCCATTAGGCCTCACTGGAGCGGGTGGGGCTCCCTTGCCCTTCAGTCATGATTGTTTTGTTTTGCCCCAATCTCTTCTGACCTGAGTGAAAAGCAGACATGAGGGAGAAGGCAGGGGATGAGTCCACATTCCTAGCTCCTCCCTGATCATTCAGTGAACGGTAATCCGGTACAGGAAGCAGCATTTTAAAGAACCTCTTTTTGTGTCAGGATACTGGAGAAGAAAACTCCAGGGAGAGGAAGAGAAAGGGAGCCGTCAGCAGAGCAGCAGGCCTCTTCTTTTCCCTCTCCTTGCAGCCACTGCAGAAACCCCGCTGGACCACCTCCTGGTCCTGAAGGACATACCACCTCTCTCCACCATCAAGCAAAGGCAGCAATTTCTTGCACGGGGTTTGCACAGTGCAGGAAGCAATTAAAGAAGTGGAAGAGCAGCCTTCCCAAAGCTCTGCTGCTTTCTGGGCCGAAGAAGATGGGGAATCGGAGGTATCAGGAGCTCTGGAGCCCTGGCGGGGGAGAAGCACGGCATCTCCTGGGCAGCAGGACGTGGAGCAGGAACCCTGGTTGTGTGCCAGGGCTCCTGGTAACGCAGTCTAAGATTGTGCTACATTGCATTTCCAAAGAAGTACCCTTCGAGGGCTCTAGTGTCTTTAAAAGGGGCGGGAGGCTTCTGCTCTCCTCAAGGTTGGCAGTAAAGAAGAGCTCAGGCATGCTTGCCCTGATGGGGGTCAGGCCCCTGGGAGAACCAGTGATCCCACGGGTGGTAAGCTAGAGGGGCACCTTCTCTCTAGGCTCCCCGAAATGCTGGCAGTGCCTGGGCTTGCTGCATACTGAGAGCCTCCTGAGGGCTCCTTTCCTAGGAGTGCTGGGTTGGGGGAGAGACTGGGTGGGGAGTAGTCTGAGAGATGGTTTGACAAAGGGGATGTGCTCTTTCAGGGAAGAACCAAGACTTGGCCCCATTTGCTGGAGCCTGATTCATACCAAAGGCCCATCACAGACCTCTCTTTAGGGAAGGAGTCTATGAAGGAAGCAGGACAGATGGAACAGAGCAGAAACATGGAGACAGGTGCTCTGAATCCTCTGTCCTGGTTTCCTGCCCACAGCCCAGCATTACTGCGGGGCCGCCGCAGGGTCTCTGCCACATCTTCCGCGAATCCTGCCTGAGCAGAGGAAGACGGAATGACAAAGAGCCCACCCTGTCATCAGCCCCAGGGGCCCCTTACCC
The DNA here is from genome assembly GCF_030028045.1 of Hippopotamus amphibius kiboko. Classification (NCBI taxonomy): domain Eukaryota; kingdom Metazoa; phylum Chordata; class Mammalia; order Artiodactyla; family Hippopotamidae; genus Hippopotamus; species Hippopotamus amphibius. The sequence continues at coordinate 32,581,337 of NC_080186.1, forward strand.
CTCACCCAGTGGGTAACGAAGGGGCAGGTGGAGCCACAACACTGCATCTAACAGTGTCTGGGGGATCGTGTTCCTTCCCTCCTCACCATGCCCTCCTCATGGGACAGATGCTCCCCTTTCCGGGGAAGGCCAGCAGTCACACATGTGCCCCCTCCTCTCCTGGGACAGGCTAGCTCCAGAGCAGCTTCTCAGACAAGCCCCTGCACCCAGGAGGCCAAGAGACAGACCCTGAAATTCAGCCATTCACCGGGATGCACGCAGGGAGCCTCACTTGACTTCACCCTCATGGAGGAAATTCCAGGTGGGGATTAGTAACTTAATTTGGTACAAAGGGTGAAGAATAATTCCCCGGGGTCAACTTGTATGGGGAATGACTTCCCATTATCGGGATGGAACAGTGGCGCGGTCCCCAGCAGCTGGGGGTCATAGGCAGGTCGGCCCACGTCGCCAGCACGTCAGGCCCCACCTCTGGCTAGAACTTGCCCTGTGCCAGCCACCCGCCCCCCCGAGGCAAGGAGCCCACGGCCTTCAACTCCCTAGCAGCAGCCTCTGCTGGTGCTCCCCGCCTCCTGTCCTCCTGGGCCTCTAGAGGAGTGAGGGTGACAGCCCTCACTGATACCCCCCGTTCCCCGGGGGTAGCCGCACGGTCCATGTATCCCTGTTTGGTGCCACATCAGCAAATGCCTACAATGTCCTGTGGTCACTAATAATCCCACCACTCCAAACGTATCAGGGATTTTCACAGCGTTCTGAGGCTGACCACTCTACATCACCCGCAGCACATAAAAATGCTCTTTTGCAAGCGTGTTTCCTCCCCCTCCCCACCCGAGGACCTAAGAGCCCAGAGCCCTTTGCCTTATTTTAGAAACATGAGAAATGCGTGCATTACCCAGTCCTGACCCTAGGAGAGAATTTCTGCAGAAAGAGAAAACTCAACTATCTGTCTCCTCTCTCTCTCCACACAAACGGTTCCCGCCCATGACAATCCAGGAACGGAGGCCCCAGCAGGAGTCAGGAGCCCAGGAGCTTACTGTGTTCTTACTGCCCTCATCCACTTTTTGTCTGTGGGCAGGACCCATGGGGGCCTGGCTTCTCCCCCTAGTTTTCTTGGGAGGGAGGTGGCCAGGCCCTGGCTTCAGCCTAAAGGACAAGGAGAGCCCTTGGTGGAGATGGCTGTGTCTCAGAGAGCCTCTGCCTCCACCTCCCCGCCTCAGAACCCACCTCCATGCCCACCTGGCTTTGGCTATGAATGGAGTCCAAGCACCTCTCCACCGCTCCCCACCACGCACATGGGGTGGAGGCAGTGCAGCTCTCAGGCATGATGTCTGGGGAAGAGGCAGAGGAGGGGCCTGCTCCAGACCTTGACCCTCCTGCTACTCCTCTCCTCCTCACCAGACGTGGGCCCGAGGGCTGCTGTGTTCATCTCCTGGGCAACCTCTTGCCTTTCAAGCTAGACCCAAGGAGGGAGAGGGACAGATCTGGGCACACCCAAGCCAGACCTAAGGATTCCCAGTAGACATCTCACAAGGTCCAGTCCAGGCCCTGGTGCCCACCCCAAGGGCCCAGCTGTCCAGTCAAGTCAGGGTTTGAGTAGCTTTGGGAAGCTCCAACTAGACAAGGGTGGAAAGAAAGCAGAGGCAGGTGCGGTGTCTAGAGCAGGTCAGGCCACTCACCAGAGGGCAGCGGCAGAGTGCAGGAGGCAGAGAGGCCAAGAGGGGTGAGTATTGCTTATACAGAGCTGGTGACTGTGATGGTCTAGAGTCTACAGCTAAGCTGTCCGTGCAACCAGGAGGCTGGGGCCTCAGTGAGTCTGAGGTCCCAGACACGGACCCTGGTCTGGAAATGAGGAAAAAAAAAAAAAAAAAAGAGCCCCCCAATAATCAACTTCATGCAGCTCATCCCCAAAGGTCAGACAGGATTCTCAGAGCAAGTCAGTCCCAGCGCTCCTCATGCCTGCCAGCAGCCCCGCCCTCAGCACATCCTCAACGAGCCTAGAGGGGCACAGGGCCACCCTCAGGGCCTGGGAAGGACACAGGTGTCACAAGGGGCTGCCCGCTTTGGCAGGTAACGTCCCCTCTGAGGCTGACCTCTTGCATGTCAAGACCATCCAGTCCACACCACCTGGGGTCCACCGGGAGAGCTCCTTTGGCATGTCAGAGGCGAGGAAGCTTGGAGGGAGGCAGGAGGTGAACAATGCTAAGGGAGGCACTGGCATTTCCCTCCAAGGTACCTGGCCTGCAACCCTGGGAACTGACACCTCCTCAGATCTCACTTGTAGGAGGGGAGAAAGCAATCTCTAAGCCCTCAGCTCCCCAGTACCTTTCGCTTTCCCGGGGCCCTGGCCAGGATGAGACGCTACGTGCCGCGGATGCACTTGGTGGGAAGAGCAGAGTGCTTGGTGGAGAGGAGGGGTGTCAGGGTTCCCAGAGGGGCCGTGGTGTGGCCAGCTGCAGTGGATGCTACATTCCTTAAAAAAGAGCAGCAGTACTGGGAGAGGCAGAGGTGGAACAAAGGACAAGACAGAAAACTAAGCAGGGACCACCAAGCACATACACAGCTGGGGACACACAGGCTCTGCCCTGAGCCTAGGACCGGGTGGAATGGACCAATGACCACATCCCCCACTTCCACCCCTGGACTCAGGGGGAGTCCTGTCCACACAACTTTCCTTGGGGTTTCTTTACAACAAGACACAGAGAGACATGGATTTCAGCCCATATAGTCACCAAGACTGACTACACCCAGACAAACGAACGGATCTAACATGGTCACACAGAGACACACACACACGCGCGCGCGCACTAGAGTCTCCACTGCCAGCTGGGACAGGCCCAGGAGGCAACAGGCATGCAGCAGGGCAAGGGGTCCAGAAAGACGTGGAGACTATGTACAGGGGAGCAGCAGGGGGCAGCAGCACCCCTTCCCACACTGCATCCCGGCCTCTCCCTGAGGTCCTTAGGAGCACGAGGGGCTGGTGGCACTCTCCAGGGAGGACTGGGACAGGCGCCTGGTGAGGGAGCCGAGCGTAGAGTCTGCCACTGAGGACGTGGGGAAGAGTTTGTACCAGCCGGTGGCCGCGGCACTCAGCTCCAGCTCATCCAGCAGGATCTGGGCCATGCCCAGGAAGCACTTGCGGTCCATGCGGCCGTAGTCTCCCCAGACGATCACCTGCCAGTGGGGAGGAAGACGGCGAGCTGAGCCGCGTCTCCAACGCCAGGGCTGGGCCGTGGGCCCAGGAATTGTGGAGACGCTTTTCCAGGGCACAGATGGGACAGAGAGAGGCAGAACTCAGACTGATTTCAGACGACAATTTACTGAGCACGTAAGGTGCGCCAGGCTCGACCCTACAGACTTTATACACATTATCTCAATTGTTACAACCGTCTAGGTAGACGTGCTATGTATTATTATTTCCACAAAAAGGAAATGTATCTCTGAGAGGTTAATTAACTCACCCAAAGATACACAGTAACTGGTGGCACAGCTGGGATTAGAACCTGGGTCTGATGTCGAGAGCCTGCCAGCCTTCCAGATAACAACCTTCCTGAGTGGGGAGTAGACGGGGAGTCCAGGACCTGCGTCGCAGCTCGCACTCTGCTGCTGGGTCACAGGGGGACAATAAACATTAGTCCCAGCTGGAAGAAGGTGGCGGTCAAACCCTGCTTCTACCGACCAGCTGTGCAACCTGGGGGCAGGTGAGTTATCCCCCTGAATCTTGGTTTCCTTATGAATCAACCAGGGGCAGTAACACCTCACCGGGTTGTAACAATAAATGGGTAACGCGTATGAATGCCCCCGGCACAAGATAAATCATACAACACATTTTAAATTACAGTTTGCAGTCTTTGAGACTCGCCCACCCTACTGGCCCCGTGACACTCACCTGCAGCACCTTGCCCTGGGGCCCCTCGTCAAAGAGCAGAGCCTGCTGGTACAGGGGATCACAGGTCTTCTTGGCCACCTTTGTCTTCTTCTTGGCCAAGCAGGCCCCGTTCTCAAGTAGGTAAACCTTGATATAGGTGGCTGAGGGATGGAAGAGAGCATGATGGGGAGGGGTCCATGGGAAACTGCTGTGGCCTGCTCCATCCCCTCACCTCCACATGATCCTGGAGGGGAGCAGGAAGAGCTGACCAGTGAACGGCAGGTGGAGAGAGGGACTCAAACATCGACTTCTCCATCCTCCCCCCCTCTCCCCTCCACTCACTGGCCTTCCAGGCAATCCACAACTCCAGTGTTGAGAATACTGATTAGGCCAATGGGGAGCTGGGACTCACTAGACCCAGAACTCAGCTGTATATCCCTCCCTGGCAGGACCCCACTTCCAAAATCCTCTCCCAGCTGCTCGGCCTCACCTGGGAGGGATTTGGAGCCTGGTTTGGGGGTCAGGCCCCGAGCCTCAATCACTTCCACCTCCAGCTGGCCGCTCCGGTCCGTGATGGCAATATGCACATCCCCTGCAAGGGAGGAGAGGGACAGTCCAGGCAAAGCCAGACCCAGGCGCAGGCCGGCCAGCTGCCATGCAGCATGCCAGTCTGCAGAGGATGCTCCAGCACTGGAAAGGGCACAAGAGGGACAAAACTGCATGCGCCGGAGCTGCTCTCGGGAGACGACTTTAAAGCAGCTGAGAAATGCTTTGATAGGTCCCTTGGGGTGGGGTGGGGGCATGATGCGCAAGGGGCCTGCTTGGGGAACAACAGAGGTAAGCCTGGTTATGGGCAGGGGCGGCGGGGTTCTGGTTCACTGAGCAGAATAGCAAGTTTGGGGACAGAGCTTCCTGTATCAGGAAGACAGAGGGGAGGCTGTGGGCTCAGTGGCTCTTCTTCACCTTCCACACAGTGGCCATCGGCCACTCCCCTAAATAAACATCAAACAAATATCTAAAGGATATCAGTTTGGAGAGATGCCGAGATACAAGCCTGCCCAGGACACACGAGGCACGTCCTGGAAATGAAGGCGTGCTCGCGCCCTTGATAAAGGGTGGGGGGGAAGGCAGCAGATGTCCTGGAAGCAGAGTGAGAACTCCTCACTGTGCCCCACCACACGGATTAACCAGCTGGGGTGAGTTCTGTGCACGGAGTCATGTCAGTCATCTGACTTCCAGAACTCTTGGCTTTGTTTGACGCAGGTAACTACAATGTGAAATCCTGCACTAGTCACTTGGGACGTCCTTCAGAGGGCACAGAGTCATAAGCCTGATGCACAGAAACTAAAATGGGCCAGACCATGGGTTTAGCCACCCATTTTAGATTCTCTGAGCCATCGCGCAACTGTTTATATTTGCACACTTTGGAAGATGGGGATTTATGACTTTCAGGAGACATCCTGGAATTCATCCCTCTCCCTCTAGCTATTCCTGACCTCCCCATAAGGAATGGGGAGGGGGAGGTCTCAGGAATTAACCTCCCCCGTGTCGCACTGTAACATCCCTAACAAGGTGAGCCAAGGCAGACCTGTCCTTCCCAGTTTAGGACACCAGGGGGCACCACACACAAGTGTTCTAGACTGTGATGGCACAACAGCCTTGTGGAAGTGGCTGGTTCCTCTCACTGCTTCCCAGCCCTTGGCTGGGCCTAAGGCTGAGAAAGGCAGACTCTTCAGGCCCTTAAAAGCCTGAAAGCAAGGGCTGGGAATTAGCCAAATCCCACCCAAGAGCCAGATGGGAGCTGACACTCACCCTCTGCGGGTCGCTGTGGACCCCTCTTCCAGCAGACAAAGGCTCCTGTGTGAGTAGTTTAGAGGAAGACAGGGCAGTGCAGTGGGAAGAGTCCTGGCCTTGGATGGAATGCCAGCTCCACTGCATGGCTTACAGCAGGGCACTGTCTGCACTCAACCTCCTCATTTGTCATGAGGTCAAAGGTTAGACACTGTCTGTGTGAGGGCTGAGTGCAGACGTCTGGGTCAGACGCTGCTCAGGTTAGACTGATGGGGAAGGAGGGGTGGAGGCGAGGAGGCGTCTCTGGGGAAGCTAGCCTGGGAGGAGCTGCTTGAAGCCAACACAGCCAGGATCTAAGGGGGAGAGAGAGGGAGGGGGCCAGAACTGCAGCTGAGAGGACCAAGAATAGACTGTAGGGAGTACTTCCCAGCTGCAGCGAAGAGGAATGAGAAAATTACTAAAAGGCTTCTAGGCGCCAGGCACTGTTAGAAGTGACAAGTCAAATAATACACAGTTCTTAAGGCATAAGTGAAATATTTCATGCAAAGCATCAAATAAGGACTCAATACATCTTCTTTAGATTGCAGAATTAAGGCAGGCATTATTATTCCCATCTTACAGATGAGGAAACTGAGGCCCTAAGAAGGGATGTGAAGGTCCCACAGAGAATCAGTGATGAAGCAGACTCCATGGACATCAATGCTGTGATGATTTTTGTGCACCATTTTATGCCTGGCACTTAGCACTGCCGGGCACACCGTAGGCGGTGAGAGAGTGGGTGAGTGTGTGGTGACATGAGGGAGGGAATGTCCTGGAAAAGCTGCTGCAGGGCAGCTGGTGGAGAAAGGCTGGAACCCCTTTCCTCTCTGCTGTGGGAGGGATTGAGGAGTGCTATGCTGACTCCTCCTCATTGGCAGGAAAGCCTGAATGCCGGCTCCTTCCTGCTGCTTGCATCACATCCCGCAGGGCCCCCGCTGAGCTCACCCTTTCTGCTGCCTGGCTGCCACTGCCCTACTCGTCCTGCCCTTAAGAAGACTCACCCATTGGGGGCGTTGCCAGTGTCTGTCGCCCCACAATCTGGGCTGGTCCCAGCCCGTCCAGGAAATCGCTGAACTGGCTTTCGGCTCCAAGCCGGGTGGTGGGGAAGATGAACCTGGAGAAGGAGGCAGAGGGGTGTGTGAGGGCATCTGGATGGCAGGATGCAGTGGCACTGCTGCTGGGGCGCTAGGCACTCCCTCTGTGCCTCCCTCTCCCCGTTACGCGGTGCAAGTGTATACTACGGCTGGGGACAAACAGGACTGCTCATCTCTGCCCCTTAAAGAAAAATATGTTGATGTCACTTGAGAAAAGAGACTAATAAATGTGTATAATCATGGTATTTAACCCTCAAGCACCAGGATTTCTAAGGTGACCCTGAAAAGGCAGGGCTTGCTGGACACGTGTGTCCTCACCAGGGCTGTATTGCCAAGAACCAGAGACAAAGGCCAGAAATTTCAATGCCTGGAGCAAGTTCCAAGAACTGAGGTTCAGTTGACTATAAGTTTGAAATCCAAGTCAATAACGTGAGGTGGTGCCCCAAACAGCAACTGAGACCAAAATAACACAATTACAGGTTTGAGGTTAATGACAAGTGATGGTGGGTGGTCCATGGCTGTGGGGGGCCTGGAAATAGTAACAAGAAAAACTGACAGCGATTGAAAGTTGCCCAGATGCCAACAGTGCACTAAGTGCTCCACGTGGGTATCATTTAATCCTTACAACCACTGTGGGTGGCAGGAGCTATTATCCGGTTTTACAGATGAAAAAACAGAGGCTCCAAGAGGTAAGACACTTACCTTGCCTACAGAACAGAGATGAAACGCAACTCATACAGGGTGATGGGGAGGATTAGGGCAGATGGTTCAGGAGTAGTACCAGACAAACAGGAAACAACCAGAGACAGTTATTGCCGCTGTTGGTGTGACCATTATGGGAAATGTGCTACTTTTGCTTGTCTTCAAGCCTAGATGTTCTGGGTGTGGCCAGCAGAGAAAGGACAGGTGAGGGAGGGCTGGCCCAGAACTGCTCAGGGGTTACAATGGACCAAAGAACGTTCTAAGACCTCCTCGAACAGCCCAGGCTGCCACCTAAGAGAGAGAAAATGTTGTCCCAGAACCAATCCCCCATTGGGCCATTTGGTCTGAGTCTCCCTTGATCAGAGACAGGCAGGAAGGGGAGACAGGCTGCATAGACTTATCAGAGAGGGCCTATGTCTCCCCTCCAAGGCTCAGCCTCCATCCCCAGGAAGGGGCTTCGAGGCCCATCCATTTTTATTGGCCACAGTCAGCAATAGCCTAATATCACATTTTTAGGGTAATGGGATCTGAAAAGGTTAAATAGCCAAGATATAGAAGCAATCTCTGTCTATCAACAGACAAATGGATAAAGAAGGTGTGCATAGTACTCAGTCATAAAAAAGAATGAAATAACGCCATTTGCAGCTACATGGATGGACCTAGAGATCATCATACTAAGTGAAGGAAGTCAGACAGAGACAGACAAACATCATATGATATCACTTATATGTGAAATCTAAAAAATAGTACAAATGAACTCACAACATAGAAACAGACTCACAGACATAGAAGACAAACGTATGGTTACCAAAGGGGAGGGAAGGAGGGATAAGCTGGGAGTATGGGATTAACAGATACCCACTACTATATTAAAAAATAGATAAACAACAAGGACCTACTATATAGCACAGGGAACTACACTCACTGTCTTGTAATAAACTATAATGGAAAAGAATAAAAAAAGAAAAAATATATATCCAAATCACTTTCCTGTACACTTGAAACTGATATAATATTGTAAATCAACTACACTTCAATTAAAAAAAAGGAAAGAATAACAACAATATGTAGACTCTTGAGGGTCACAGAATTTCAGGAGCTTAGTACAGAGAGAGTAGAGATTGTGAACAAAAGTTTTAGGGTCAAATTATGTCCTTAATTCAAATCCTGCCTCCACCACCACTTAATAGCTGTGACCTTGCGAAGGTACCATACCCTCTTTCTGTGCCTCAGTTTCTGCACTTGTAAAATGGAGATAATGGTAGTACCAACATCCCTCAGGGTTGTTGTATTAAATGAGACACTGTTTTGGGCCTGATAGTGACTGGTAGATCCCAGAGTAAGAGGCACTGATCTGAAGTGCCAGCGATGCCCTACATGTAGTAAGATAAATCCTAGCAGCTACTCACATTCGTAGCAGTAGGCATAGTAGTGAGATATGATCATAGAATCTTAAATAATAGAGCCACAGAATCCTGAAATCACTGGGCCTTGATGAAACCGATTCAGAAAATCTTAGTCATATAACCACTGTTTCATATATTCAGAAGAGATCCAAGGGAATATCAAACCCAGAGACTTTCAAACTTTTGACTGCAACCCACATGCATTTGTAAGAAATACATTTACTGTCATAGACCTACGTGCATATATATATAAACTTCACAAGGTAATTCTTCCTTCCTCCATAGGATATAGTTGAATTTCCTATTTCCTTTTCTAATGCTGGTTTTGACCCACTAAACTGATTTTACTTCCTGCCTGTGAGTCACCATCCACCACCTGAAAAACACCGATCTAGTCCAAACTCCTTCCCTAAGCTCCAGGTCCACCTGTGAGAACTCCATTCATCTGAGCTGTAACAACTGTTTCAGATTTAAAAGATTTTAGGATCCCATTTTCCTTTCCGACCCTCTCCTCTGGAGTGGGGCAGTTGGTAGGTCCTGGGAGGTGGGAGGCATGGAACACACAGATGGGATGAACTGCTCCTGGGCCACTGGGGTATTCTGATGAGAAACAGAGGCCCGGAGCAATAGGAAGGCTGGGGCCCAGGCAGCGGGTGTCCAGGGGCGGGGGACAGAGGGAGGCAGGGATACAGGGGAACTCAAGATATCTGGGCTGGAAAGCCAACCAGATTTTCCAGCCCTGCGCCTGCGACCAGAGGACCCCGGTGGAGGGGGTGCAAAAGGTGGGGGCGGGCTCAACGCACGTGCCATCGGAGCTGTTGCTGTTGGTGCTCCCGTCCGTGGACTCCCGGCTGCCCTGGCGAGGGACCCGACTCCGCATCTCCACGGCAACGCCCGTCTCGGTGCTCCGCCGGATATTACTGCGCAGTTTCTTGGTGGCTCCTTCTGTGACCGCCCCACCCGAAGCACAGAGAGGGAACAAGGTCAGATCACTGATGAGGCTTCTCTGAGAAAGCTGCTAATGTCATCCTCTTGGGAGCGGGCAGGGTAGGCAAGGCTCTGACTGGAGGCAGGGGCACTGCTGAGATGACCTCTAGAGCCAGTCTGCAGCTTGACCCCTGGCCCTGCTCAGGGCAGTGACGCAGACGAAGCAGACTAGAAGGAGGGCTGCAGGCAGAGTGGAGGTGGTGGGGCTACAGGTGGGGAGTCAGCAGGCAGAGCTCAGCCCTGTAGCCCTGGGCCCTCAGCCTCATCCCTGCCAGACTCCCCTGACCAATCCCTTCCCACTCAATTTCAGCCCTTGCCCCAAAGGGTTAAGTTTCTTCTTCTGGAAAGTTTGCCTTCTCCAGAATTCCCAGATTTGCTTTTCCTCTTCCACATACTCTCATGAACCCTATCACTCTCAGATATCACAACCCACCTCTGTGATACCTTCACAGGTCCTATAAAAAAAAAAACCCACGTGAACTCTGGCCCCTCACAAACTAACACTCATTCTCAGGGTGGGTCTGAATGTGGAGAGGGATGTGTGTGGAGAGGTGGAAAGGCCACTAGATAAACAAGACTGAGAGAGAGACTGCGAGGTTGACCTGAACTGACTTTGGCTTTGAGGGAGAGGTTTGCAGAAGAACCTCAGAAGCTGTGTGATGAGAGCTCAGCCCCAGTGCCTCTGTGCCTCCTGTTTGGGGGGCCTTCTACCCCCCTACCCCCCTCCTTCAGCCTTGCAGGGAACGTGGGGCACTTTGCCTCTCCTAGCAGCACACCATCCTGTCTGGGTTTCCATGGCAACAACCTCAGCATTGCAGTGTGGTCCCTCTAGACACTCTCTCCTCCTGGGGGTGGGGTGGGGGGAGCAGAAGATGGGTTGTGGGTTTTCAGGGACTTCCCTTCCTGAAGCTTGGCTGCCTGAGGAGCTTGGTAGGGAGGGAAGTGGAGCTCAGATAGGGACTGTACCAAAGGAGTCTTTTGCTGTCACTGGTTAGGGCCCCAGGCAAATTATGAGTGGATTTGCTTACAGGGATGGGGAGAGGCCAGGGTGAGGCAGGCAGCACAGCCCCTGACAATTCCCTCTCCCACTAGCACCCAATGGTGGGTTGGGAGGGGATGTTCAAGACCCCAGTCTGGGAAAAGGGGGGCTTTATTTCTCCTGCTTTGCCCCACTTATCCTTCAAGAAGTCCCATTGGGAGAGGAAAGGCTGAGAGGGCCAGTATCACTAGTGAATGGGATGGGGGGACTGGGAGTGGGGGTGCTGGTAAGGAGGAACGTCTTCTCTGAAACCACCCCAGCTTCTGGGATATTGGAATAGCTACTATCCAGGGATCAATGAGACCATTAACATGTCTGTTTCTCTTACACATGCGCGCACGTGCACACACACACACACACACTCACACACAGAGCCATATTAGCTCAAGCATATTTCTTTCACAAAAGCATAAGCAGACACATGAGTGCCAACAGTCACATATATTTATACAGTGATCTCACATACAACATGTTCATACAACAGTCACACAGTCACAAGTGGTCTTACCAAGTCTTAGCCATACATACACATGACACAGTCTTCCACACACATGTGACCTTCACACCATAACACTAGGAGTTGAACCCATCTGCTCAATCACACATATAGATGCAACCCACAAATGGTGTGTGACCTGCCACACACAGAGGGCTGGGCAACAATTGTGGGGGGGGGGACTTGCCCTGTCTCTTGCTCCTAACTGCCACATCCCCTCTAATCCTGTTAGAAGGCAGAAGGGCCTGTGGGGGCCACACTTTACCCTCCTACTCCTCAAATCCCCCCAAATACACCCTGAGCTGAAGTCAGAGCCTCACCACCTCATGAACCCAATCCCCCCTCTTCTAGAGCTTGGGAAAGCGTTGACCCATTTGGGAGAAAATGTACCTTCTTTGACCTGCCCAACCTACTGTGAGTCCGGGGGTTAGGGAGTTACAGAATCCTGTAATGCCATTTCACAGGTGGGGAGTGTAAAGTCCAGGCATCCATAGAGCTGGGGCTAGACCCTAGGCCCACTGACTCCCAGTTCATTGATGTGCTACTTTTCACCCCTCTCTACCAACTCCACATTGGTTTGAGATGTGACTCAGCAGAGATTAAGTTCCACGTCTCCGGGTGGGGAGGAAGGTCTTGCAACCTCAGAGAAAATTCCTCTACTGGTTTCATACCAGTCCAGTCTCTGAACTCTGCTGATCTGGGTAGTAACTTTATGTAGCCTCTCTCCCTAGAGAACTGGATCAAGTTGCTTGCAATAATTCTGTGGTCCTTGGAGACCAAAAGATTCCAGGAACCATCCCATCTGTCCCACCACAAACAAGAGAGAGGAAGTCACAGCCTCCAGCAGCACTCCTCATGAGATCTCCTGGAATGATCCTGAGCGCTCACCCCACCCTGGTCCAGAGCCCAGAGACTAGGAGGGGAGAGTCGCTGTCCTTGGTACTGAGAAAAGGAGCTCCATCTGGGCAAAGGCAGGGAGAGCGCAGGATGGCCTGTGTAGACAGCCTAAGGCCAGGCCAGAAGCTACCTGTATCTTGGGAACTCAAAGCTCTGACCCTACCTTCCTCTCTGCTCCCACAACTTAAAGAATGTTAAATCCAAAAGGAAGCTGAGAGACAGTCTTTTAAACTCCATTTTACAGAAGAGGAAACTGAGGCCCAGTGGAAAACTGCCTTTCTCAAGGTCCCATGAGGAGTTAGAGCCAGGATTAGTCCTCTAAAGTTTCAGGGTGAGTTTTGGAAGGCCGTTCTAGGGCAACATGAGGAAGAAAATGGAAGGGGCAGGCAGAAGGCAGGGAATTAGAGCGGAGGCTGGTGCGAGAGTCCAGGCTTGGAAACAAAGAGGAAAGAATGGGTGGGCTCAGGCCACTGAGAGGTGTGGAGGACCCTGGGAAGGGCAGACCCAGAGCCCAGATGACTGGGTCGCAGAGAGGAATTCCTTCCCACTTCACACAGCCCCACCTGCAGCAAGCTGAGACCTCCCGCTGCGGGCAGCAGGGTCCCTCTGCTAGGATCTTATCCCAGAACAGAGCTTCCAGGGCCAAGGCTCACAGTGATCAGCCCTATACCTCCCTCTGAGGCCAGACTCTCCCACCTAGGATGGAGCTTTAAGCTGTGACACTGGCAACCTCAAGACCTGGGAGAAAAAACATGGGGACAAGGAATTACAGATGGGAAAGGAGTATGCTACAAGCAAGGGGCAGAGCTGTGGAGGCCAGAGAAATCAATTCTTTTTTGGCCCTACTGTGTGACCATAGGTTATAATAACACCAACAATTTACCAAGTGTATACTACGTGCTAGGCAAGAGGCTGGGTGCCTTTACATATCCTATCTCATTCAATCCCCTGGACAACTCAGCAAGGCATGTATTATTGTCCTTATTCTACAAATGCTCAGAGAAGTGAAGTAACTTGCCTAAGTCACCCAGCTAGTAAATGAAAGGGTGTATCTCTGAAGGCCAATTTAAAGTCTTTCTCTAAAAAAGTGCCTTCTCCCCTCCAGGCTCAGATGCCTCATTGATAAAATGAGTACATCAGATCAGAGGATCTCCAGAGCCCCTTCCTGCTCTGACATTTGGCAACTAGATGATTCACAGAGACCTTTGGTTAGAAGGGCAGTAGGCAATTCCCCTGGCTCTCCAGGCCTTCAGCTGTGACCCTGCACACTACAAAAACAAGTGATCCAGAAGCCCCATCATCATTCATCTCCCCTCAAGGCTGGAGGTCTTCCTGGTGTCTGCTCCAATCCTGGTCTGCTCACTGTGGAGTCTAGGTAGGTGGACAGTCCCAGGCAGATCACTGAAATGTCTCCCAGTGACTCAGGCACCTACCCTGACCTTGGAAGAGTGTCCCTCCAAATACTTGGGCATGAAGAGACCTTTGGGCCTGAAGCTGAATCAGCCAATTCAGCCAAAGAGCAGCAGGGCTTAGTTTCTTGAAGCCAGACTCCCGGGGTCCCTTATCTCCTCCACCCTCCTAATCTTAGTCTCCCAACCTTAATCCCACCCCATTGGTCCTGTCCCAACCCAACTCCTGGATTCCTAGGCCCGCATCTCCCTGACTCCCTCGTGTCAGACATATTCACAGGAGCCACGCTCGCCCTGGGGCACTGATAACCTCAAGCCCCCTCCCCATCTAGCATTTCTCTGAGCCAGAAACCACACCGCAGCTTGACAGCTGGAAAAGACCATCCCACATGCTCCTGTGGAGGGCTTTGTAAAAATCTATTTTGAGGCCTGGAAAAGTCCCCCACCCCCAGCCCCAACTGGGAGCCGGCGCCCCACCCCCTCACCACCCCCACCCAGCTGCCTATTTGAAGGTTTCTTAGGGACGTTGTTACTCTGAGCAAAATAAGCAGGAAGAGATTTTAAAACAAAACCAGCTGGTGTCTGGGCTGATGCCACAAAGTGAGGAGGTCTCGGTGGGGAGGGCTGGCTCCCCCGTGACGTGAGCTCCAGGTGTGACTGTGTGTGATGAGGTGGGTCAGCCACTGCCTGAGCATAAGGGGGATTCTACAACCAGGTGTCTCAGAAAGTATAATGCATTTATCAGGAGGTAGCTGTTAAGGTGGTGTGTGAATGTGGCTTCGTGATGTCTATGCAGACACACGTGTGATGTGTTTCTATGACCACAGGCCATTGCCTGTGTGCATGTGTGTAAGGGCTGCTTTCCTGAGCAACTGAGCATGCTATTTATGTGCCTATGCACGGCATGTCTTGCATGCGTGTCTCTCTCTTGTGGCGTTGTAACATACATGTGCGGCTCTTTGTACTTAGGAAACTCGGAGATGACGGGTGAGACTGAATATCGTGGATGTGTCTGTGACGTTGTGGTGTCGCTTCAGGAACACGATGGCTGTTTAATGCATAATTGCTGATTAGCATGTACGTCTGCACACAGAGACGGCCGAGTACAAAGGTTAGGAGCATGAACTTGGAAGCCCAATGCTTAGGTTCGAACCCAGACTCCACCACCTACGAGCTGTGTAGTTTGGGGCTTCTTACTGCCCTTCTCTGTGCTGCAGTACCCGCTTCATAGAGTTACAAGAGGAGTCAGTGGGTCAGGACACAGACCGGACCCCGTACAGCACCTGGCTTCTGGTAAGTGCGACACAAGTGTTTGGGAGGGTGGGAGTGCACACCCAGGAGGACAGTGCCTGGGCTCCCTGTCACTGCAAGGGGTCCCGCCCCAGCATGGGGTGCCCCGCGCCGCTCACCAGCCTGGGGGAGCTGGAGTGTGCTCTTGCTCCACTGGGTCAGGCCCACGATGGCCACCATCTTGGCCCCGAGGCTGCTGCGCCGCTTCTTGGCAGTGCTGGTCCCGGTCCCGTCCCCAGCCTGCTGGGATCCGCAGATCTCGCCGCTGATACTGGAGCTCCGCACCACGTTCCTGGAGGCCGCAGCTGAGGCCGGACCTGGCTCCCCGTTAAACATGGTCCACGGAGGGGCAGGGACTCAGGCAACCCTGTGGGGGAGGGGAGAGACAAAGGGGTCCCACATCAGACCCCAGGCCACTCTACTGGGGCCCCACCGCTTCCCAGCTGTGTGACCTTGGGCAAGGCACTCAGCCTCTCTGAGGTTGTGAGGGTTAAATGAACACGTCAATGTAAAGGGTGTGCACAGAATCTGGCTCAAAAAACGGGACTATTCTCATTAGCCTGTGGCTGCCCTGACAAGTGACCTGGTTTGGCGGTGAAGGCAGAGGCTGTGCAGTCAGGCGACCCACTCTTGAATTCCAAGGCCTCGACACACTAGCTATGTGACCTCATGACCACACATCTTGGGGTTTCAGTGAGCACCTCAGCAAAACGGGAAACGAAAGCACCTACCTTATGGAGTTGTCGTAAGGATTACATTAGCGCAGGTGAAAGTGCCTGGAACAGTGTCAAGCACAGAGTAAATACTCAGTAAGCATGACGATTGTTTTCACCGCTAATGAGAACGGGGAGAACAGAACTGGCTCCAGCCTGGGCAGACTGCGGAAGGGGTCCTCCTGCTTCAAGGAGGTGGGACAGAAAAGTGTAAAGAAGCAGAAAAAAATCACCCTTAATTGCATTACTGGGAGGCAGCCACTACAGGCATTTTAACCTATTTCCTCCCAGTCTCTTTTCTACACATTTGAAAAAATAACTGAACCCATACCGCCAACATGATTTTATATCCTGCTGTTTTTCATTTAATGTTATATCACAAGATTTTCGCAATGTCATTAACACCTTGTGGAAATGTTTAAATGCCACCATAACATTCTATTATATGGAGCCAGGATAATTGACTTAAATATTTCAATACAGTTACTGCTTAGATCAAGTCCAACTTTCTCCTCTCTCTCACTCCCCTTTTCTTCTGCCTTTTAAACAACACTGCAATAAAGATCTTTGTACACTGATTTTTATCTGCTTATTTCCTTAGGATGGGATCCTGGAATTGGGGTGATTGGGGTAAGGAGTGTGAACGCTGCTGGTAGCTTCTTCCTTCCTGCTTCCTGACAGAGTGCTGGTTTTGCCCACCTCATCCCTTGTTTTAGAGGCAGGTCCTGATTTGTTTAAAACAATCAGTGAGTGACACTCACTTTGGTAACTCTTACTGGTCCAAGGGTGGGCAAATGACTAAGCTGGCCCAAAGTGACTTAAGGAGAAGATTTGGATTCCAGACTTACAAGAGAGGTGGATGCTTCTCCCTCTGTCTGTCTCTTTCCCTTCCTTCCTTAAGACCCCTCTCCTGAGAGAGAGCCCAGCCTAGGATGAAGCCAGTACTGCTGAGGGCAGCACGGCACAGACAGAAAGGACCTCAGGCCACCCTGGAGCCTGCCTGCTCTGCCTTCCAGTTATGGGAGACAATGTGTTTTCCATCGCTTAAGCCAGTTTGAATCAGGGTTCTCTGCTACATTCAAAAGCATCTTACTTAATACAGAGAGCATAAACATTTTTCTGATTCTTGGAATATATTGCCAAATTCCTTTCCAAAGTGGACAAATTTCTCTCTAATGCTGCATTCAACAAATATTTAAAGGGAATATAGCCAACATTTTATAAGAACTGTAAATGGAGTATTACCTTTAAAAATTGTGAATTAGTATACTGTACACCTACATAATACATCAACTATACTTCAGTTAAAAAAACTATTCCAAAAGCTAAAAAAAAAAAAGGAAGTCACTTCTCCCCAAATTGAGCTATAGGTTCAGGGCAATCCCAATCAATATTCTAACTGGTCTTCTTGTAGAAACTGGCACGATGACGTCCTAAAATAATCAAGGCAAGTTAAAAATTTTTATCTATTTATTTTTCAAAATTTAAGTATAACTGACCTACAACACTATGTTAGATTCAGGTGCACAAGACAGTGATTTGATATTTCTATTCATTACAAAATGATCACCACAAGTGATCCTCAGTTTTAAAGACTACTTATATTTATGCTAAGGGTTATCATTTTATTTCGTAATATACTTTAGAAAGATATTTTTTCAGGAATTCCCTGGTTGTCCGGTGGTTAGGGCTCTGCACTTCCACTGCAGGGGGCACGGTTTTGATCCCTGGTCGTGGAACTAAGATCCTGCAAGCCGCATGCTGTGGCCAGAAAAAAAAAAAAAACAAGCCACGTTAAAAAAAAACTTAAGCCCCTAAAATTCCAAGGCCTACGCTGAGTACCAGTGATACAGTAGTGAGCCAGGGTGACTTCGTCCTGCCCTCCCAGAGCCTCCAGCCCATGAGGGACAGACAGTGAATAGTTACGCAATTCAATATTTAATGACAGTTCCGATGAGTGCTAGGGAAGAGGACAGAGGGTGCTGGGAGTCATTCTGGGGCACAGGGGAGCAGCTGCTTGCGGCTGTGTTCAGTGCAGAGGTGGGATCTCCGGCTGTCCGCCTCCACAGCGTGCCTGAAAGTCCGAGGCTCAGGCAGAGCACAGGCGAAAAGGCGCAGGCAGGCTGCGTACCTGGCCCTTCCCTGCTCTGTTGTGGCCCCCAGCACTTTCCCCAGGGCAGCTGCCCACCCCAGGGCTCAGGGCCCCGTCACTCTGAGGGAATCCAACTTTTCAAAAGGACACAAAGAGGGGAGGAGAGATGGGGGTGGGAAGGGAAGGCACCACCCCAGCTGACTGGGAAGACAGTCCCGAGACAGCTGAGAACGGCCACCTGGGCTCCTGGTCAGCACGGCTCCTGCCAGCCTGGCGAATGAGAGCTGACAGCAGGGATGAGTTAGAGCCGTGTTTTGCCTTCTTCGTGGCTGTCTGGACTGCTCTCGCTGGCCCTGTGATGTACGCAGAGTCTCGGATTGTATTTCTCCATCCATCCCCCATCAACCCTGAAGCTAATGGAAAGTCCCCCTGGACTTGGGCCTACGATGACCTCTTTAGTTTCCAATTCTAGTGCCAGTTGGTGTGTTTTTTTGGTCTCTGCATGGTCTTTTGGTGGAAGATGGGAGAGGGCTTATCTGATACTTTGAACAGCTACAGCATAAGCCTAATTTACTCCTTAAAGTATTTCTGTTACATGTGCAGTTACCCCATGCCCCAGATGAGCAAACCAAGCCTCAGAGAAGTTAAGGCCTCGCCCATCCAACTCAGCTAAGAAGTAGCCGGGTCTGGACTCCTGTTTCCAGGTCTCCTGTTCCCACAAAGAGACAGACACACTCAAGCACCCCGTGACCCTTCACCCCAGAGCTCACCCAAAGAAGGGGGCCCAGCCTTCCTGCTCAGGCTTTGCCCTGGGTCTCCGGGCTCTTTGAGAAAACTGCAAGCAAAGTATCTATGATGAGAACGCCCGCTCTGGCCCAGGTTCCCACGGCTGGCATGAGTATCTGAGGGGCAGCAGAGATGCCATTCAGACCACAGCTGGAGAAGCAGCTGCTTCCCTTGTGCTGCCAACAGGAAGCTCAAGAACACTGCTCCCAGGGGGAGAGAAGGAAAGGGGGTGAGGGACAAAATTCTTGACCCTGCCAACCCAGGGGCTCGTGTTTCCTCATGAATAATGAATGGCACCGACAAGCAGACGGTTTGACATCCAGGACTCTGCACCATCCGTAGCCCCGGTCTCATCTTCAGCCACCCAGGGATCACCCAGGGGGCCTGCAGAGCTGATGAATGTTTAGGAGGGCCCAGGAGGCAGGCCACGCCCAAGGGCACAGGAGGAGCCTGACCCCAAGCAACGGACCCAGGATCTTAGGGCCTGACTCCTGGTCCCAGGTCCGGGGTAGGGCAGCCTGGGAGAGTTTGGAATCAGGAGGGGGGATTAGAACATACATAGATTCTTTGTGGGACCTTCTCTGGGCCTGGGTTCCTCATCTGTGTGCACAATGAAGGGGTCAGAGGAGGTACTCTCTACAGTCCTTTTGACACACACGGCGGCAGGCTCAGAATTAGGGCTCTAGTTGCTTCTTTGGCAGCCAGTCTAGCTCAACACAGGCAAGACAGAGAGGCAGTCAGCGCCAACCACCTGGCCCCTAAGAGGAAGGCAGCCCTACTCACAGCCCCTCCCCACCGCCTCCCAGCCATCAGACCGCAGGGATGGGAAAGGCAGCAGGTGGACACGGGAGCAGAGTGGTGAGGGGCCAGCAGGACACAGAGCATAGCACTTCACATACTGGTGGTTCTAAAAGATTGCTAAGTGAATTTTCAAATGACGTCATTTCAACAGTTCCCTGCCTCTGAGCAGGACTGTCCCTTTCCCAACGCCGGTCATGGCTCCCGACGGAAGGAAACCCTCCCATGACCTTGCTGGGTCATGGGAACCTCATTCTGAAGTTCTCCCTGCTGACTGCCATCTACTGCTACAGCAGCATCTATGGCCACAGCTTGGACATCCCCTCCAGGGATCCCTTCCTACTGCCCCCCACTCCTGCTAAGCTCCATGCCAGTAGATGCCTTCCAAGCTCTCCAAGGAAGGAGCCTAGTGTTTTCTTTCCAGCCTTCAGTGTTTGACCTCTACCCTGAGGTCTCAGTACCACAAAGGCTCTCCGAACCCTCTCCTGATTCCTGACAACAGCAGGACTCTGGGCTCTGCCTGGCCACCCTGGGCCCCTTGGTCCTTTTCACCATGTATCTAACCAAGTAATAAATATTTTTTGAGTGTCAGTAAGGCTATCCAAAAGCCAAAGATGAAACTAGCCACCTACCCTTTCAACAGAAAAGACCAAGGAATCTGCCACAGAGTGATGAACTAGCAGGCTGTAGGGGATGGCAAATTACTAAGGCTCTTACCACCCCTCCCTCTCCTCCACCCAGCAGACATCACTGATCCATCTCTCTTTTTCAGAGGAGCCAGATTTAACCTCAGAATCCCTCTTCACACAGTGCTACATCGCCAAGGGGTGAGCACCAGCTCATGAGGTAAACAGATCTGCCTCCCTATTCCAACCTGAGCCTTTCATTTTGCAGAGGAGGAAATCAAGGCTCAGAAATGGGAAAGAGACACACCCAGGGTCACACAGAAAGCTGTTGACAAGACCAGAGCTCCAACCCAAGACTCCTGACTCCCAGGTCCCACATCACTGTCATGTGCTTCCTCCCCACCTCTCACCCCGAAGCAAACCCAAAC
The DNA here is from genome assembly GCF_030028045.1 of Hippopotamus amphibius kiboko. NCBI lineage: Eukaryota > Metazoa > Chordata > Mammalia > Artiodactyla > Hippopotamidae > Hippopotamus > Hippopotamus amphibius. Next base: position 32,601,792 of record NC_080186.1, read on the forward strand.
TCACCGAACCGATGAATCTGAGCGTGGTGTTCCCATCACAGGGGGCTGTGTCCCTCCCAACAGCACGCCCCTAGGGCATTTACACAAGCCTTCTGTTAACTTTTGAGACACCAGCTTTCAAGAGAGGAGGTGAAGGTAATCAGGGTAGCTTCCAGGAGGAGATGATCAGATGAGTCTAGAAGGAAAAGGGGGAGCTTAGAGGGAGGGCTAGAGGGGAAACCTGTCCTCCAGGGCTTCCCGTAGCCAGTGGAATAAAAAGACAGACTTTGGAGATAGTTGTGTGACCTTGGGCAAATCATTCAAACTCTCTGATGCTATTTCCTCCTTTGTAAAATTGTCCAAACTCCTGGTCTACTAATCTGCCTTTAGGCATTTTAATGTTAAATTGCTGGTGCTAATGCCAAGGGACTCATCTGGGTCCAACTGCTAAGGAGTTCTAGACCCTATTCTTCCTCTGTCCTCCCCCTGAGCGATGGGGTCTGTGTCCCTCCCAGACACTCTGTGACACGACCAGCAGTCAGGAGTGTGTGTATTTGGTGTGGGGTGTCAGGGGCCGGGGGCCTGACTCCCGGCTCCACCCACCATATGTGACCGTGAGCAGGTCATTCAGCTTCTCTGAACCCCCATCTCCTCGTCTATAAAATGAGTCTACTGGCCAGCTGGACCCAGCCTGGCTCTGCGGGCTGGACTGGGGATCAGGTGAGTTAAGGAGGAGCAGGAAAGCCCAGTGATTAAAAGCACAGGCTTTGGAGGCAGACAGACAGTTCAAAACCTAGATCTGTCACTTACAAGCCATATGACGCAGGGCAATTTCCTTAACAAACCCCCTGAGCCTACAGCTCCTCATCTCTCAAGTGGGGATAATAATGCCTGCCTTAGGATTCATAGATGAAATATTACAAAAATAAAAATTGGTATATGCCAAATGCTCAGTTGGGAAATTATATTAATACTATTCATAATGTGCCTTTGTAAATGGTAAAGGACTTCACAGGTGCTAGTGCTTAGGAGTCTGGATTGCACACCAGGTACAACCATTTCATGGGACTCCTCGGAGATCACCTCCCACTCCAGCCCTGCGTGCTTCCACCTGAAGTCCATGGTTAATGTGGGACCTGGGTCCCTGCACCTCTCAGTTGAGGTGGGAGCTGGCATGTGAGGCTGTGCTCTTCCCTCCAGCATCTCAGCTCCTGACCCCTCAGCGGATGCTGGGTCTAGCACTTGAGACCCCTGCCCCAACCTGGATCCAGCACCAGGGCTGCCCACCACATTGCTCATGCCACTCTGTGCCCGTGTCAGAGGCCAGACTCAACCTCAGAAACCCTCTTAACACAGTGCTGTCTCATCAACGAATGAGAACCACCTCATGAAGTAAAACTGATTTTTTTTTACCTGCATCCACAGAAGGCAGGGGGGCGGGGGTGTCCCTTGTTTCTAGCCTTCACTTTCCCCCCTCAGGGGGAGACAGGTGGCTGACAGAGCTGGTGCATGGTGGGGGAGGGTAAGCTGGACCCAGGGAGCACATCCAGCCTGAGTAGGGAGCACTCTGACAGCTCCTCTCCTGGTTGTGTGACTTTTATCTCCTCCAAAGCAGGCTCACACACACCCACTACACATAACAGGGAGAGGCACAGGGCACAGAATTTCAAATGTGTGATTACGCACCATGCAGACCCACACAGATGATACACACTTAAAGACACAATCACAGGCGTACATAGACATGCACACACACCCCTAAGATACTCACCCACACCAAAGCACACAGAAGCAGCCACACCAGCAGCCACAGGCAGACACACACACACCTTACCCCTGGTCCCCGCCCAACTCAGAGAGGCAGGAAGAGCCCCATCTCTTCAGTGGGCAGGGAAGCAGGAAGTGTCTTACGCGGATCTGTGGGTTCCCTTGGCCAAGCATGCACGCCAGCTCTGAGCGGGCGCTTGTGTGAGCTTGCACACACACACACACTCATACACGCTCTGGCCCCCATTCCCACAGGCTGGACAAAGGATCGCATCGCGAGGTTTGTGGTGAGGAGTGAGAAGGCCGGCAGGAAGCAGCTGCTGTCGTCATGGCTACCGATATGCCCCACTTCTCCTCCACCCAGCCTGGCCCACCCGGCCCAGAGCAGCTTTGGGCAGGTGGGGGGCCCTCTCCCATCACACAGAGCAAAGGGGCGGCCCTCGGAGGCTGTAGTAAGGGATGGGTTGAGCAGATAGCCTGGGTCCTGATACGAAGGCAAGAACCAGACATTTCTTGAGGAGGGCAGGGAGCTGAGGACACGGTCCCTGCTAGACTCTGGTCTCCCCCAGCCTTGGGGCCTCCGGCCTCAGGGACTCACATGACTCACACACGTGCCCCGGACATGTTCTCAGACACAGTCCTCACAGCAGGGCAGGGGGCCTGGGTGGCCGGACCCAACCAGTGGCCTCTAGGCTCCAAGGAGTCAGGACACCTAAGGGTAAGGCAGACCCAGAGCTGGGTGAGCCCTGTCTCCTGTTCAGAACAAGGCTCCTGAGGGCAAGGCTTGTCTTCCCCACTTGGACTGAGGGCTGCTGGGGACGTGGCCAGGCCTTCCTTCCTCAGAAGGGGCTGCCGTGTGTCTTCCCTCAGCCAGGGGGCTCCTGAGGACACGGCCACACGTCTCCACTCAGAACCGGGTTCACGGAGGAACAACTCAGCCTTCAGACAGCTCCGTCTTGCAACGAGATGGCTCACAAGGCAGAATGAATCACTCCTGCGGGACAGCCTCCCATGGCTCCCCATCTCCTTCAGGAGAAAGTAAAAACCCCTCACAAGGCCCACAACCGAAGGGGCCCAGCTCTTCTCGTACTCCTGCCTCTCCTCTGTAATCCAGGCACACCTGCCTTCTTTCCATTCCTCAAAAGTGCCCCTTGGTCTCCTTGCAGCCCGAAACGCTCTTCTCCAGCGCGCCCCACCCTCGTGTTCTGAGGACCTGGTATCTGTCACACCACCTTTGCTGGCTAATCCCTACTCGGCGCTCGGTCCCAGACTGGATGTCATGTCCTAGGAGAGTCTTTCTGGACAAGGTGAGTTCCCCTGTCATGACCCCCAGACCCTATACCAACCTTGCCTGTTGTGGGTTGAATTGTGTCCCCCTCCCCACCCCAGCAAAAAAAAAGATATGTTGCAATCCTAAGCCTCGGTACCTGAGGATGTGACCTTGTTTGGAAACAGGGTCACTGCAGATGTGATTAGTTAAACTCAGGTCATACTGAAGGAGGGTGGGTCCCCCTAATCCAATATGACTGGTGTCCTCATCAGAAGATGGCCATGTGAAGACAGAGATAGACTACAGAGAGAATCTACGTGAAGATGGACGCAGAGACTGGAGGGATACAGCAACAGGACAAGGAATGCCAAGGACTGCCAGCTGTCACCAGAAGCCAGGAGAGAGCCCTGGAACAGCCTCCCTCAGAAGGAACCAACCCTGCTAACACCTTGATTTTAGACTTCTAGCCTCCAGAACTGTGAGACAATAAATTTCTGTTGTTTTAGGCCACCCGGTTTGTGGTACTTTGTTACAGCTGTCCTAGGAAATGAATACACTGCTGATCCTGAGTCGTTCAGTGCTCGTCTCCCATACCTGACCCCTGGCTGTGCGCTGCTTAGAAACAGAAACCATGCCTTCTTCTCATCCCAAATCCCCAGGGCCTGGCACACAGTAGGGCTCTGTAAATATTTGTTGAATGAATGAATGGTGACCTAAAATAAACATTAAAATAAAAAATGACATTTAAAGTTGGATAGTAGAATTGTGAGTCACTTTTATTTTCTTCATGTGACATATTGTGTTTTCTAAAGTTACTACTTTAGAAACTGTATTAATGCTCTCATGAAGAATGAAAATATATATTTTTATTTTCAAAACATACATTAAAATAACAGACATTTCCACCAATGTGTATTGTGAAGAGGGAAAAGTTCTGCTCGATACTTGAAAATTGTCTTTTTATTGATTCATTGATTCCTCCTCATGTCACGAGAGTGCTTTCTGGAGTCAGATTTACAGAGCTGGAGCTCCGGGGCCTTGTGGGACATAGATTTCAGGTGGAAGCATCCAGGCAGAGTGCACATGCTTCCCGGCCATCTCCATACCCACCCCCTCTCATAGCTCGTGGTCAGATGTGGCAGCCGTCACCTGACAGGGGCTGCTAGATTTGGCACTTGAGATCCCCACTAGAAAACACCCTGGGGCTGGGGGCCACTCCCGAACAGAAGCAAGATGCTGCCCTCACTGGATGCATGTCCAGTGCTTTTCAAACTACAATGTGCACACAAATCATCTGAAGATCTTATTGAAATGCAGATTCTCATTCCATGGGTCACAGGAAGGTGGGGCCTGAGTTTCTGCATTTCAAACAAGCACCCAGGTGATACCCACACTGCTGGTCTGAGGACCACCCAAAGCACTGAGAGGTAAAGATAAAATACCCTGGCTGTTCTGCAGGAGTGAACACTTCAGGATGGGGAGACCAGAGCAGGCAGCATGAAGAAATTCACTGCAGAGCACCTCAAAAGGTGGGTGGGATTTGGAGAGGTACAGGTGGCAGGAAAGAGGTGGAAACTAGCTGGGAAGGTCCAGAGAAAGAATGGTATGTTCAGAGGCTGGTGAACAGAGCAGTGCAGTTGGAGCAGGAGGTATGTGCAGCTGTGGAAGAGAGGGCTGGGAAGGTAGGCTGAGAAGAGCCAGTGAAGGGCCCTGAATGCAGGGCTAAGAAGCTTGGCTTTAATCCTGAAGGGAGTGAAATCTGACATGGCTTAGATGTAACATTTTACAGAGATCAGTCAGACACAGTGCAGAATCAGAAAAAAAGCCTGACAGCAGGAAGAGCAGTCAGGAGGCAGGTAAGAAGGGCTGCACTGCTTCAGACAGTGCTGGTGGAAAGAGGAAAGTGGTGCAGGAGTCGTGGGAGGGCTTGGGGGATTGCCTGGAGTTAGTGATGGGACGAAGTTGGAGGAAGGGAAAAAACCAGAACCCAATATGATTTACAGGAAGGGTGGGGGCTGATAGGTGCCATCAGCACAGCATGAGGTCCTGGAAGGAAAAGCTGTCTTGAGGGAAACATAAGTCCCCATTTTAGATATGAGTGCATTTTAGTCTGAGATAATTTTGCAGCTCCCACATGGAGGTGTTGGACAGGTAAGCAGATTCCCTGGAGTTCAGGAGAGCAGTGTGAGTGGGCAGGATTTGGGTGTGTTCCCCAGAGGGAAAAGTGGGATGTGGAAAGGAAGGAGAATGCCCAGAGGAGGGTACAAAGTGAGGAAAGGATGAGAGGTAATACCCACAGTTAGGGGTAGGAGGAAAATGGAATCCACTGAAGGAGGGAGAATTAGCAAGTCAAAGCAGAACTCAGAGAAGATGTCATGAGTACACAGATGGCCAACCTGGAGGCCCTACACACCCTGACACTGAGAACAAGGAGAGGCCTGCCCAACCCAGAATGCAGGAAGGCAAAGGAAGCCCAGGCCCGAACAAGAGCACAGCTTAAATGGAAAACAGAATTTGGACTGGTAGAGAAGGGAGCTGGATTCCCTGGGGAGGGTCTGAGGTTCCCTGGGCAGAGTCTGGGTTGCAGCAGGATCCCAAGGGACCTGAGGCTCCAAAGCCCTTATTCCAGCTCAGCCCAAGCAGAGGAAAGACAGTAACCCCACCCACAAACACACACATAGCACTTGCACACCCACTAACTACAGAAGCCCCAGGGACAGAGCAGAGAACCAAAGAGGTCTTAGGAGCAAAGCCTCGTTGGTGGGGAGCACATAATTTGTCATCCAATTAGGATTCTTTCAGAGTGAACAGAGACACGACTAACAATCACACCAGAACCACAAGTGTTAAGTTAGGACTGCCCCAGGCAAACCTAGCCCAGGGGGATACTGGATCCCCCCAAGTACTCACTTGGTCCCTGTTCCCACTTCCTAGAAAGGGTGGTGGAACTGACAACAGGTGACAGGGATAGGCTAGCTCATCTTCAGAGGCAGGGGCCCCGCTGAGGGTGTTGGTGGCTAGAGAAATCTCTCCCCCTCCCAGCCCCGCCCCAGCCTGAGCGCCCACGCCCCCGCCCCCGCCGGGGGACGCGGCAGCACCACGGACAGCGGCCGGCCCCCCTTGTTCCCTGCTCCCTGCCTGTCTGGCCCTATTTGGTCAGGGCCGCCGCTAGGCCGGATCAATATTTCATGGGGAAAGGGGCTCCGGTTACCAGCCCCGCGCTGAGTGGGAAGGCGCCGCCCGCGCCTGCCGCCTGCCCTGGGGACCCTCCCCAGGAAGCCAGCATACCCGAGGCCCCAGCCCAGACAGACACCGCCCTCAACACACTCCACCTTCCCCGCACACCCCTAGCCCCGCACCCTTTCCAGGGCACAAAGCCCCAGGTGCACGCCACAGACTTGCACGCAGCCACTCAGACACACCACATAGCCAGATACACGCTCTACAAACACGACGACATCCACAAAACAACAGGCACACACCACAGCCAGCACGCAAGCCACCTAGACGCACAGCACACAGGCGTACACACACCAGATGCCTCACAGACACACATCACACAGAGATGCATTCCCCACAGACCCGCGTGCACAGCACACACAAGACACCCTTTCACACGTGCCCAAACTCACGCAGTGCAGAGCCTGCCCCACACAGACCCTCAGACACATCACTCAGAGGTCCGGTCACCACAGATGCACACACCCACACTGCACGCACATGTATACACAAACTCTCTCTCTCTCTCGCACACACACACACACACAATATGCCTTCACAGAGACCCTTAGACATTCACCATGGATACACAAGCACACGCCCCACACTATCCAGGCTCCCCCGCCTCCTGGAGCCCAGGCCTGCCCTCCCTCCTGCCCACCTGGTACTGGTCTTGGGCCCTGTGGATAAATCCTCTGTGTCCTCCGAGGCCCCCTGGGGTCACTGCCTAATCTCCAGGGGCAATCATTCAGCTGTACAAAGAGGTAGGAAAGGGGAGAGCAAGGAGAACAGGACCTTTGAGACCCCAAAGTCTCCTGGCTTCACTGTCCCTGGGCCCCAAGCTCTGGACACAGCCTCACCCTCACCCAGGGTTCCCATAGCCTCAGCGGTCCCTGGGACTACGGCCCTCTGGGAGGCCCTGAGGCCCGTCTTGTGCACGGGGACCTGGAAGACCGTGGAGTTCGCAGCCCCTGCTCCCCCCAGGAGTGCCCAAGTCCTGCCTCAGAGGTGAGGAGCATCCTACCCCCATCCAGACACCTCAACTCCAAGAGCCCCCCTCTCAAGCAAGCTGGAGGACAGTGGCCCACATTCTCCTATCAACAAGACAATCACGGCTGGATTCTCTGAAAGCAACCCAAGCCAGGGCACGAGGTGAGAAGGGAGGAGGCCGGCACAGCACAAGAGACCCTCAAATTCTCCAGGTAAGTGGAGGGGATCTTAAAGATTGTCCAGGTCCACATCCCTGACGTCCCTGTACAACGTCCCAGTTTTGCATTATCCACATAACGTTGTGTGTTCCTCAATGATTTATGTCAAATCTCCATACGCCTGTATGGCTCATCGTTTATTTTTTTTAAATTAACACTTTTAAGTTTAATGCATTTTTTTAAACAGAAATTTTGCATTACTACTATAAATGGAGAGCCAATACTGACTTTAATAGATAGAAAATGACAGTAAAATAAGTACAGTGAAAACAAACTTATGTTTTTAAAGTTTAGTTACACAGAGCTGCCAGTCAAGATCTCTGTGGTTCTTTGTTTGGGTTTTTGGTTTTGGCTATACCACACGGCTGCGGGATCTTAGTTCCCAGACCAGGGATCAAACCCAGGCCCTGGCAGTGAAAGCGCTGAGTCCTAACCACTGGACTGCCAGGGAATTCCCCAAGATCTCTGTTTAAAAGGAAGTGCAGCAAGTGTTGGAAAGTTGTTAAAGACACTAGCACAGCACTGATACTTCTTCCTGGGACAACCTTGGACTTGATAGAATTGAAAGGGAACCAACTTTTTCAGTATGTGAGCCAACGCCATGCAGTGGCATGTCCATGAGCCGCTGAAAGTCATCTCAGGTCTCACCGAAGGTACCATGCCCACGTTGGGAAGGAAGCTGTAGGCTTGCCTGCCTCCTGTAGGAGCTTGGATGGCACGGTGGCCAGCTGGCGCCCTGTTGCCACATTCCATTCTGGTAATAACAATCCTTAGAAATTGCTCAGTTCTCTCCTATTTACAAATTGTCCTTACACCTACCATCTAATATGAGCCTCACGGCAGGAATTACCATGCATAGTTCTTCAATGAGGAAAGGAAATGAGTTGAGTCTTAGGAGGTGAATGTGATTTTGGCAGAGAGAACTGTCCTGACTGCTCACGCCCTCCTCATCCCTCTCTCCCCACTCCGAAGAAGGGTGAGAAAATCAGGGTCTCAACTCCCTAACTCTCTGCTCAGGCCTCTGAATGACATTTGACAGGCTCTTCGGTGCCTGACCTGGGCACTGCTGCTGCCCCAGGAAAAGACTCCTCTTGAAGCCACAGCGTTAGGTCTGTTTTCGCCAGGTGCTGTCCAGATGAAAGGCTGGGGCCAGGCCCACCTGGCACTGTAAGAATTATAGCCGATGTCTTTTGAAGTGTAATACTTGCCCAGATAACAAACAAACAAGAGCCATGTCTATATGTCTGACTTTGTTTTCCATCCCCGCAGGCTGCAGTTGATTGGACCAGGGTGGGCACCTGACCCCTTCAGAGCCAATCAGATCCTCTCCTGGGAGTTTGGACTTGGATCTGCCAAGCCCTGGGTTCTATCTCTGAATGTAGCTAGAACTGAGGGATGAAATACAGGAACTATAGGTGGTCCAGCATCGGGAAAAGCTGAGAAAAGCCAGTGTGTGGAGACAAAAAGGTGAAGGCAGCCAACAAAGCAGAGAGCGGCTGCTTCAATTTCTCCTGGCCTACAGGTTCCATCTTCCAGAGGCTAATGATTTTCCTACCCCTCAGTTCCTCAAAAGCCCTTGTGTCCTTATAATACACACTTCTCTACTACTGAGGCTGGCTCGAGTGGGTTTCTGTATACAAGCAAAGACCGAATTAAGGACAGGGGAGAAGCTGGGAGCTGGAAGCACAGAGATGAACAATCACTGTGTCTGCACTGGAAGAGCTCAGTTTCACGGGACACAAGGAGGAAAAGATGTAGACTCTGTGCGGATGTGGTGGAAGAAGGGGGGGCTAACTCTGCCTAGGGAGGGCCAGGAAGGTTCCTCAGAGGCTTCACAAGCAAAAGTGGCAGCTGAGCTGGTTTTAAAGACTGAAGGATGTTCTCCGGGGAGACAAAGCAGGGGTGGGGAGGCATTATAGGCAAAGGGAACCGCAAGGGCAGAGGCACAGAGGCACAAAACAGCCTGATGTGTTAGAGGAACAGGAGTTCAAAGTGTGTGGAGAGGGTAAGCAGGGGAGATGAGGCTGGATGGGCCGTCGGGTACAGATCATAAAGGGCTTTGAATCCCATGCTAAGAAGCTGAGGCCCTTCCTGCCCTCAGTGGGGAACTATTGAAGTATTTTAAGTAGTGGGGGGGTGACAGGGTCAGTTCTGCATTTTAGAAAGATCGCTCTAGTGCTGTACAGAGAAAGGACTGGAGAAGGCAGGTCTGGAGGCAGGGAGGCTAGTTAGGCTGCGCAGCAGTGATTCATCTATTCCTTTCATTCACAGAACAACTCATTGTTTACCTACTATGTGCTGTGGCCAGGCAAAACTGGACTCCTGACCCCACAGAGTCCACAGTCTAGCAAGAAAGAGAGATAAGGAAAAGCAAGTCAAGTGTGTTGAGTGTCGTGAATAAGCACAAGGTCCTCTGGAGGGGGCTGATGCTTAGTTTCCTGTTTAGACTTCTCTGCAGAAATGATGTTCAAGCTGGTATCTATCTGACGGAGATAGATAAGGAGGGGGAGGACATTCCAGGAGAAGGGAACAACATGTATGAGAGTCCTGCAGCTCAGGGAGGGGGCAAATGGTACAGACGATCCAAAAAGGTAGGCAAGGACCAGATCCCACAGGCCTTGCAGACTACGTCAGTCTGGCTTTTATTCCAAGAAATCTTGGAAGGGTCTTAAGCAGGGAAATGACACAATCAAACATTTATCTTTAGAAGATCACTCTGACTACAGTGTGAAACCTGAAATGAAGCCGGGCAAGAACAGAAACGTAGGAGACCGTTTCGGAGGCTGTCACAGTGGTCCGGGTGAGAGCTGATGCTGGTTGGAGTGGGGTGGTAGGCAGGGAGAGAGATGATGGACTGCGGAGAGATATTCAGGAGAACCAACAGGACTTGCTGAGGACTAGCTGTGGAATGTGGGGGTGAAGGAGAGGGAGCTGTCCAGGAGAACTTCCAGCTTTCCAGCTTGAGCAAGTGGGTGGATGGTGGTGGCTGAGATGAGCTGGGGACACGAGGCAGAGCAGGTGCCAGCAGGCGGAGCTGGGACCTGAGTTTGGACCTGAGACTCATCATGAGACATCTAAATGCGGTCCAGGAAGTAGTTAGACTTGCAGGTCTTGAGCCCGGAAGAGAGCATTAAAGTCAAGTAAATGAGATTACCTGGGGGTGGGAGAAGAGTGGGCAAGAAAGGGCAGCTCTGAGGAATCATGGCTGCAGCAGGGCCTGGGCGCAGAGTGACCGGAAGCTCTGAGCTTGGGAGATCAGAACCGTGAAATGCAAAGGCTACCTCTCTCAGCCCTGGGAAGCATCGGGCTTTGGCTCCACCCCTCCTGGCCAAGTCTCACTCCTGGGCACAAGCACTTCCCGGATGAGACAGCCCTCCCTTCCCCACACACCTTCTTCTTCCTCAGCAAACTCCAGGTTATCCTTCAGACCCACCCAGCTCAGGAGGAGCCTCATTCTAGTGACGACCTCCCTGGTCCAGGCATGTGCTCTCCCACCTGACAACCTGGATTTGATACCACCTGATGGCTGTGTGACTCTGGCCGAGAACCTGAATCTCACTTTCCTCACCTATACAATAATATAGATGAGTAATAGGAAATAATAATCTACCGACCTCACTGGCCTGTTTGAAGACGAACACGTCAAGTGCTTAGCAGAGAACCTAGCACACAGTAAGCACTAAATAAATGATACTATTATTAACATCCCACCCACCGTGGGACAGTTAGCCGTGCCCTCCACCTTACATCTCCTCCACCTGGGGACTATTTGTAGGTCTGTGTTGCTCCCTACCACTTCCTATCCCAACCCAATTTGCAGGGCCATATGATATGCAGGGCCCAGGGCTAAACGAAAAAGCAAGACCCCTTGTTCAAAATTATTAAGAATTTCAAGATGGTGACAGTCAAACATTAAACCAAGTAAGGGGTACTTCTAAGCGCAGGTTGCCCTGTGCAACCAGACTGGTGAATCCAGCCCTGCCCCCACCCCCAGCCAGCCCTGGACCTGGGCCTGGCCTGGAGTAGGAGTCAGCCCCCCTGCAAGAGAGTCAACATGTCAACTGACATTGCAATCAGGTTTTGTGATTTCCATTTGCAATTTCATTTTATCCTTCCCATGGACAGATAACATCAACCCCCTTTCATAAGTCAGGGATAGTCAAGTTCAGAGACAGGTGTGCCTTGCCAGAGGTTACCCACCTCGTGAACTGCAGAGCTGGGATGTGAATATAGGCCTCCCTGGTGCCAAAGCCCTGCCTCTTGCCCTCTGGCTCCCTGAGGAGGTCGGGAGAACCTGGGCCCAAGAGATGAACTTCGTCAACAAGGTCCAGAGAGAGGGAACTGGAGGAACTGGGACTGGCCTCCTCCCTCCTGGGGTAAGTCACGTAAACAACTTGCTCCCTGGGCACCAGGGCTGCTGCACAGGGAAGAGGGTACGAGAGGGCAAAAGGTCACTCCCGAGAAGGCTCTGCCTGAGGGCCGTAGACCCCAGCCCATGGGCTCTGAAAATCAGTGACTGCCTCCTCTGCTTCAAACCCTTTAGAGGCTGCCATCAGCTTCAGGATAACTCCCAAGTCTAAAGTATCCTGCTAGGTAGACCAGGAGGCCTGGCCTGGCTGTGCTGACTCCTGCTGACTCCTGTCCCCTCCCTCCCTTCTCTCCCCCACTGCTGCCCTCCCCACCACACCAGGCCTGCGCCTGCGATCACCATGGCCTTAGCAACTAAACCCGGCTCCCGTCTTCTTTGCCTCCTCGACTCCTTGTCACGCTACCCTCCCTGCATCTCTCCTTTCGACACATGTCACATGTGTAATTACCTGCTCTGGGCCATCTCCCGGCTAGAATGCCCACTCCATGGAGGCAGGGGCGGCGTGACGCACAGAGCTTAGGACCTCACATGTCTGAGCACATCGTCCTGCACTCTTTCTCCCCTTTTCGCCACTCCTCCCCAACCCTCTTTTTCTTGTCCAGTCATCTTGAACTCAAGGTGCGAGGAGCCCAAACTTGCAAAGGGAAGGGAATCATCACACAGCCTGCACCCTTCACCTGCCAGTCCTGGGTTGGGTGCTGTACATTCAGTTACAACATTTGATCCTCCAGGAACCTTCCAGATGGGGGTGGGGCAGTATGGGTGTAAAGTATTCCTATTTTCCAGAGGTGTCTGAGACCCGAGGTGTAACAGAGGCTGGAAGTGGAGGATGCAGCACTTGAACCTAAGTCTGTCTGGTGCCCAAGAGCTTGGAGTCGTCTCTGCCGCTGTGACTCACTGTTCCCAGGCAGCTCACCTCCAACCCAGAGAGCAATTGTTTCTAACCGTGGCCTCAGTTCACACACAGCCCAGGCAGCACAGCTCCTTTGTCAGGTCAGCAAAACACCAGTGCAGGAGACAGCTCCACTGTCAGTGAGAGGCCAGTGTAGAAGTCACCCCTCCCCTGAGTCAACGGCATGCCAGTAGGGGGGAACATGCCCCAGGTCAGCCAAACACTAGTAGGGGAGACACCCCCATTGTCAGCAAAATGCTGGTACAGCAGGCAGGCATACCCTGCACCCAAGTCAGGAGAAGGCCAGTGTGAGAGGTGCTTCCCTATAGCCCCCTGCACGTCATGGGTGTGCACAGAGTCCTTCAAGGTGGTACTCCCTGGGTGGGGTGGGAGAGGCAATGGGGCCGGCCGCTGCCACCCAGCTGTCCAGGGAGAAGGCTGTAGCCTGGGTGTGGGGCAGACCCGGGTGAGAGTTCTCACATGGCACTAATGAAATCAACCACCAGCCTGCCCCCTCCTCCCCAGGGACCCTCCAGGCTCCAGCTGATGCAATGCCCAGGCCGGATAATTGTTTTCTTCCCTCCTTAAAGGGCCAGCTGCTGTTGCAGCTGTAGACATCACCCAGACCCCTGACAGACCCCACGGAGCTTAGCACCTAGTTAGGAACAGGGCGAGCCCAGAAAGTAGCAGCTCAACCCTGGGCTCTGCAGAGTAAAATCTAATTATGTCCAGAGACCAGAATATCTGTGAGCAAGGAGAGAGGAAGAGAGAAGAATTCAGGCAGAGACAGTGCCTGGCCCGCTGAGACCACATGCCCCAAAGGATGGGTCCTTGGTCCCTGCTGGATCCTCAGCCCCTGGCTCCTGCCTGCCTGTCCCATCAGGTCCTTGGCACGGGGGTTGCTCAGGAGTTCAGCAGTTACCTACTGAGCTCCCCTGAGTGCCAGCCTCTGCGCAAGCAGCTCAAATCCACCATTTCATTTACTCCTCCCAGCAGACCTAGAAGGTGGGTCTGTTTTGCTGAAGGAGGCTCAGAAAGGGAAAGTGATTTCCTCAGTAGCGCACAGCCAGAAAGTGGCAGAGCCTGGGTCTGAAGCCAAGTTTGCCTGACTCTAGGCTTCATACCCTGCAGAGGGTCCGGTAGGTATCGAGCCCCAGGGCTGGAGGTCCCTAAGCCAAGCAGCTGGCACAGAGGGTGGGGAAGGGGGTCTGTGAGCCCTACGCAGGCTCTGAAGGGCATGGAGCTTGGACTGAGTGCAAGTTTCACAGACGCCTTCCCCCACCCCCTCACCTCCACCAGAGAAGGCCCCGTTAGGCTTCCCACATGCCCCCAGGGACAGCTGGCACCTGCCTGATTACAGACTAATTGGTGGCTGGCAGCAACTGTGGGGCTGGCTAGTTAACCCCTTGGGGACCAGCCCTAGCCCAGAAAGACCCTCTCCCCACCACTTCAGGCCCCAAACTCAAGGACCCCAGACTTAAGAAGTCATCACAGGCAGAAGACAAGACCAAAGGGGCAACAGCCTTCCTCTCTACATCCAAACAACATCCCTGGGGCTGGGGGTGGACACTGATATATTCACCCAGGCTCCCCAGCCATGAAGGGCCACATCCAAACAGCCCCCGGGTGGCAGTGCAGCCAGCGCCCCTGCTCTCCGGCCTTATATGCCATTGCCTACCCCATCCAGGACCGTAGGTGCCACGGGCCTTCCCTGGGTTTCCAGGCCCAGGGTACTGGGAAGAAACCCACTCCTCAGGGATGGGTTATCCAGAGGTGATGTGGACATGGGTCCAGGCAGCCTGGGGGCCAGCAGGTGAAAACACCCTCCCCTTGAATGAGAGAGTGCCCAAGTTGCCCACCAAGGGTCTTGTCCAACATCCCCGAACCCTGGATTCCCCACTGCTGACTGACCACTGCCTTTCCCAGCTTCCCAGAAGCCCTCTCTCCCCACCCTACAGCCGGAATGAGCATCACCCCTCTTCTTTATGTGGGGTCTAGGGTGGGGGTCATCTGGGCACCACAACGGTATCTCATTGGGAGGAAAGAGTTGCCAGCTTCTCAACCAGGGCACAGGCAGGAGAGAGAAAGGCAGGCTGCCTTCCAGCTCCCTTTCCAGGAGAGATTTTAAGCACTTTCCAAAAATGCCAAGGGAGGCAATGCTGTTGAAGACCAGGGCCCCAGGTGCTCTGACCATCAGCAAAGAACTCGAGACTCTGGGGCCCTCTACTCCATTTTCCGAGCTTCCCCAACACCTCCTGTTCCCGTCTCACCTTAGCCCACACCCCAGAGCCATCACATACCCTGTGCTCCTCCCCCGGGCCCCTGCAACCCCCGCCCCCGACTCTGCACACTTAGATCCTTACGTGGCGCCTCACGACCAGAGACCCCTCCCCCGCCCCGTGGTCCCCCAAACCCCCGCAACCCCCTCCCCACGTCCACTCCCAGACGAGCAAGGCCTGCTGACTTACCCGGAGGTGGGGCCGGGGTCCAGGCAGGGAGGGGTCTCCGCTGGCCGAGGCGACTCCGCAAGGCGGGGCAGGTGCTGCCCCGGGACCCCGCCCCGCGAACCCGGCGGCAGGCGCGGCCCGGTCCCAGGAGGGCAGCGGACTCCGAGGGGCAGGGGCGCGGGGCGGGGAGGGGCGGCGAGGGAGGCTCACGGGGGCATCGCCCGCCACCGGGCCGGGCAGCTTTGCTCCGCCCGCCTGCGCTGCCGGCTCCGCAGCCGCCAAGGTTCTCAGCCACCGCCGGGTGCAAAGCCCAAGCCCCGGCTGGCGGGAGGCGAAGAGGGAGGCGGGGCCTGCTGGGGGCGGGGTCTCGGCCTGGCGGGAGGGGCCGCTGGAAGGGGCGGTGCCTGTGGGGGCAGGGCTGGCGGTGGGCGTGGCCTGAGGGAATCTGGAGGGTCTGGGTTTGCGTGGTTGGGGGCGACCTGCGCTAACAAGGCCTCGAAGGGGCGGAGTGGAGAGGATGCCCGAAGCCTCTCCACGCCTCCAGAATGCTCCCGCTCATGCTTGCCCGCCTCTCCCACCTCTACGTCTATCTGTTCTTTCTCATCTTCCTTCTCTCTGGGGGCCCTCCCAGGACCTCACTTGCACCGCGGTACCCTTGTCACACCCTGGACCAGATCCAGGAATATCAGATGGTGAGAGAAGGGGGAAATGACCTACAAACATCAAATCCAGTTTATAGATGGAAAACCTGAAGCCCAGAGGGGGGAAATGTCTTGCCCAAGTGCCTGCTATGAAGAAAAAGGCTTGATGGTGTCCCTTTCAGACAGAGAGTAAGGGAGTAGAGAGTGTCCTGCCCTGAGACTCCCTCCCCTCACCGCCCCTCTTCTCCTAGAACAGTGGTTTTCATTTTGGGTTGATTCTCCACACACCGCCCCAGCCCAACATTTGAGAGTGTCTGGAGACATCTTTGGTTTTCACAACTGGAGGTTGCTACTGGCAGCTAGTGAGAAGAGATGAAGGGTGCTGCTAGACATGCCTCAATTCACAGGACACCCCCAAATGTCACTAATGCCAAGGCTGAGAAGCCTTGCTCTAGGACCTAGCATCTCCCTAAATGGAGCTTCCAAGTGGGCTCCCTGAGCACTGGGACCTGAGGAGGATGCTATATAAAGTCTCTCCTAGAGTCATGCCTGACCCCATCTTTTTGTGCCTAACCTTGCTTAGCTGGTCAGTTCCACTTTGGGGCTCCCGTGTTCTTCACTCCACTCATTTACAGAGGGGACAACTTGAGTACTATTTGCCTTGCTAATTGTTTGTTGAAGGTAGGCAAAACAAGTAGTCTCCCTGCTGAGGGCATGGATTAAAATGTGACTGGGGAATGGAAAGGTGAGGAGGAAAAGGAAAATGATTGGGATTATTTAATTAAAAAATGACCTTCCTGGGGATAACTAGCTGTACCTTCTACACATCCCTCACGCTCTCTCATCCCTTCTCACCTGGTCTGTAAGAAGGGTAAACTGAGACCCAACAATATGGTGAGCCTGCAGCTGGCCAGTGGTGGAGCTGGGACTCACTTTATTCACTTATTAACTAAATTTTTGTTATCATCTAACCTACATCAGGCCTACAACTATGGCCTGTGTTGTAGGACAGTTGTTCTGGAGCAGCAAGGGGGGTTATGTTGGTATGGGGTGGGGGGTGGGGAGGTGGGATGGGAATGGGGGGTAGGGAGAGTGGTGGGACAAATGGGGGCCAGCAGAGTAGCTGGAACAATGGTGGGGGTGAAGGATGGGGAGGGCAGAGCTTGTGAAGATTTGCAAGAGAAGGGAGGACTCAAGATTGCTCTGTGCTCCTCCCACGCACCCCATCACAGAGACATGTAAACCAGTGGCTGCCTTGGGAATCAGGTTCCCCTTGCACATCTGATGAAAACTTGGACTTTCCCTTTGGAGAAATGTGCAGATGCACACTTCACATATACTTTCAGGGACTCCAAAGCTTCCAGAGGACTGGGCAGGGGTTAGGGGTAGGGGTAGAGGTTGATTAAGTGCACATAGAAGAATAAACATGTGGGGACAAAAAATAAATCTAGGAAAAAAAGGAATGGAAAGGGATTTGCGTTACCTGATTTTTTTTTTTTTTTTTTTTTTTTTTTTTTTTTGGCCACATTTCTCAGCTTGTGGGATCTTATTTCCCTGACCAGGGATTGAATCCAGGCCTGGCACTGAAAGTTCCCAGTCTTAACTGCTAGACCACCAGGGAATTCCTGCACCTCACCTGATATTAAAGCTTATTACAAAGCCAAGGTATTTAAAACAGTATGGTATTGAGGCAGACCTAGAGGAATCAGTGAAACAAAATGGAATACAGAAATGGACAAGCACACATGGGAATTCGGTGTGGGGTAAAGATAGCACTTCAGGTAAATGAGGGGAAATATAGGACTTTCAACAAATGGGTGAAATATCGGGCAAGTTATTTGGGAAAATAAGAGAAATCTGTGTCCATACCCGACACAGGAATAAATTCCAGGTGGAGCTCATATTTCAATAATAACACCATAATGTACCAGAAGAAAACAGTGAGTGAATGTTTTCACAGCCTGGGGAATGGAGACGACTTTCTCACTCAGCATGATGAAATCTGGACGCCAAAGGGAAAACATTGATAAATTTGACTATAAAAACTATAAAACTACAAAAACTTCTATAGAGAAGTGGTCATAGTCAAGTTTGAAAGAATTGAATGACATACTGGAAGGGATACATTCCAGTTGCCCTCCATTCTTGCCCCCTCTGGCCCACCAGCCCCTGCCCCAGGCCGCGAAGGGCATGAGCAGTAGGGACGGCCGTGGCTGTGAGGTCAAGGCCCAGTACATCGCGGAGGCTCCTCCCACGGCACCCTGGCCTGCGCCCACCTGTTCAGGGGCCGGGAAGCCCCGGAAATCCCAGCCGGGCCATCTGGGTCCACAGCAGGTGTTTTAGCAAAACGGAGCCAGAGTCCGCGCCGAAGCTGCTCACCACTTCTCTCGTGTGGCCGTACTGGGAAGTGCAATCCTCGGTTCAGTTCATGCAGCTTCCCGGAGTTAAGCCGGGAATATTTTTCTTAATACAAATAAGAGTTAAATTTTTGAGGAAGCTAACAGTATTCCAGGCATTGTGCTAAACACTTAACTTAGAATGTTTACTTCGACCCTTAAAACAACGCTTCTAGGTGGGTCCGCTGTATTGTCATCTCCGTTTGACAGATGAGAAAAGGATTTGAGAGAAGTGACTTGTCCCGTCTTTAAATGGTGGCGTGAGAATTCAAGGTCAGACTCCTAGCCCCACTTTTAATGCAAGAAAGCCAAGTCCTTGGGGGAATTCAATAAAACAAAGTTTTTTGAAGTTAACCTTGATCCAGGCCTTACCCCAGGTGCTGGCAACTCAGAATTGAGAAAGCCATTAGGAGAGACAGGCAGAGAAACACTTCCGATTCAGTGAATCCCCTGGAAACAGCAGAGAACGTGTTAATCCCAGGTAGGGGTGGAGGGAGTGGGGAGGGATCCCCGAGGAGATGTCCTTGAAGCTGAGTCTTGTGAGTCTGAGGGAGGGTGAAGGAGTGAAGCAGAATTCACAAGCCCACTGCAAGCAGGAAGAGTGAGGCTTTGAGGAGGAGCAGTGGTTTACCTGCCCCGAGTCTGGGGCAGCTGGGGATGAGGCTAGACAAGTCCACAGGACCAAGCTAGAGTTTGGGCACAGAGGAGTTAGGGCAGAAAGATTTTGAGAACTTTTCCACATGTCTGTTGACTTGGTCTAGGGGCCACCTGCTCTGCCAACCTAGCCTGCCTCCTTCCTCCTAGATGCTCCCCACCTGGGGTTAAGGTACTGGCTGCCTAAGCCAGAAATCTGGGAGTCATTCTTGGCTCCTCCCTTGTCCTCACCTTCATCCAGTTAATTATTGGGGCTGGGCCAATCTGCGACCTAAATACTCCCCAGATTCACTGTCTGTTCTCCATCCCCGTGGCCACTCCCCTCCTCCAGATGGCCTTCCTCACTCCCGAATCCAGCTGCTGGCAGTGAATGCATCTCACTCCAAACTTTCACATAAGAGAAATCTTTCTAAAGCAAATCTGACCACATTCCCCTCCTATTGAAAACACATTTGGGGCTTCCCTGGCGCTCCAATGGTTGAGACTCGGCACTTCCACTGCAGGGGGCATGGGTTCGATCCCTGGTCAGGGAACTAAGATCCTGCATGCTGCGTGGTGTGGCAAAACAAACAAACAACAACAAAAAACCCTTTCACTATCATACATAGAATGGATAAACAGCATGGTCCTACTGTTGTTTATCGTAAGGAACTATATTCAATATCCTGTAACTATTACTAGTGTTATTATAGTTAACACTTATGGAAAATTTATTGTCCTAGGACCTGTTCTAAGGACTTTGTACATATTAACTCAATCTCCATAGAAGGAAGCATGGGTGATGTTCTTCACCGGGTCAGGGGAGCCTGGAGGAGGTCCAGGTGGAGGAGATGCTGGGTCCGGTTCTGAATGTGTTCAGATTCAGGTACAGTGGGGCATCCTGGATGAGGGGCTGGAGAAGGAGCTGATTAGGTCTGGAGTTCAGAGGAGAAACTGTGGCTGGAGACATAAGGTTGAAATTATTGGCAAATACATGAACATTGGACAGCAATCAACCCATCTGGAAAAGGTGGGAGGAAGGAGATAGCGAGATGATTTTTAAGGTTTCTCCTGGTTCCAACATGTGTAGGATTCCAAGTGTTGAGGTCGATAGGACCCCAGAGACAAAGAGAGAAAATCCATGTGGCCTGAACGACTTGACAGAGGTTCCTTGGAGGCTGTTTGTTATTCTTTCACCTGACTTTCTTTTCCTGAGCGCTGCTATCAGCCTCGTGCTCTGCTGAGGCCGGGAGGGTCAGAAGACTCATCCCCTGTCCTCAGGGAATCCACAACCTGGCAGGCAAAGGGCAAATCCATAGACAGGCAAAGGGCAATTCCGAAACAGGAACCCAGGTGCCCTGAGGCAAGCCTGGGAGACCTAGGGATGCTTCCTGGAGGAAGTGACATCCAAGACAAGAGTGGAAGGTCAGCAGAAGATGCTGTGTGGGGAATCCGGGCAGAGAGGGTTGTTCGTGTGGTTATTTTAAAGATTCTCATTCCTCTTGGATTTTCCACTTTGGACTCTACCCATGTGCCCTGAGAGTCCATTGCAGGTGCTGAGAACCAGACAATACTATTTGCATCTCTTAGGCTGTGTTGAATTTGCCTTCTTCTCCTGGCTCCTTCTCCTCAAAGCTCTTCCTGTCTCAATTCCACCCTCCCTGCCAGGGCTTGGATGAAGGTGTGGCAGGAGACGCACCTAGGGGACAAATTTAGGGAGGCACTCACTCCCAGGCGTGCAACCTGCTTTCGGCCCTGCACGCGGCTCACACTGGCGCTGTTCACACATGTGGCTTCTTCTGTGTATAATGACTGTTCCCCCACCCCCATCCTGCCCCAAGGCTCGGCTCAGCTGTCACCTCCTCCTGGATATCGGTTGCTCTCTCCGGTCATGCCTGCCTCCTCCCTAGGCCAGGGTGGTCCTCTGTGCTCAAACAGCATGGTGAAGGCTGCACAGCACAGTGGTTGTCAGAGCAGTCTTTAGCATCAGAGCCCTGCTGTGCTGTTTATTATCTGTGAACTGCTCTCTGAGCCTGTGTGTGTCAAATGTGGTGCTGACTTCACAGGGGAGCCGTAAAGATTAAATGAGAAAAATATATGTAAAGTGATCAGCAGTGATTGGTACAGGGTACTCAGTAAGTGGTAGCTATTATGACTTTGTTTATACTTCTAAAGCATTCATGTGCTTAAAGATGTAATCTAATTGTTTTCCTGCCTCTCTCTTCACTGTATCATAAGTTCCTTGGGTCAGGGAGGAGGAGGAGGAGGAGAGGGAGGAGGAGGAAGATCTTCCCATGGATGACATTCAACAGGCATGAAGACTTGTCTGCTACATAGCTCAAGAAAAGAAATGACAAATCCTCTGGGAAAAGTTCTGGGCAGGAAATCTGGAGCCTAGGGCTCCAATCACATGGTCCCAGGGATGGCACTGTGCCTGCCAGACTCACATCCACTTTGAAGGAAAGCTGCCCAGACCACAAAGCCAGTGGGGGCTGTGCTTTAGACCACTTGGCCCCTTGAGCCTCTAGATATAGCAGATGGGGACCAGCACAGAGCCAAGGGTTACCATCTCATATATTAGCTATTGACCTTTAACTAATGGCCCAGCACAACAATCCGAGACAGGCCAATTAGAGACTCTCTTGAATCAAAGAACAGAAAGAAATAGTCAGGCGGTGGAGGTTGGTGAGATAGGGAGGTCAGGGACTAGTGTCTGAGCCAAGGAAGCCACGTGCGAGCGGAGATAAGAAGGAGCAGGGACCAGGAGTGAGCAGCAGTCCTGCGGGAGGGAGGGAGGGAGGGAGGGAGGGAGGGGAGGAGGAGCAGTGCTGTGCAGAGACGGAGAGGGTGTGAGCAGAGGGAGCAGTGAGTCCTGGAGCTGCCTCGTTCCTACTGGTGTCTCAGTGCCCGTCCTTATGAGAAACTCCTTTACATGTGAGCCAGAGGAGTTGCTTTCTGTTCCTTGCAGCCCGATGAGCCTGACTCTACTTGTTAGCTTGGCACACCTCTGTCCCTCACTGGGCCTCGGCTGGACTAGGCCATCCCTAATGTCCTCCCCAGATCAATGTTCCCTTTGAACGTGACACAGAAAAAAAAAAAAGAAAAGAAAAAAAAATGAAGAAGTGAACGTGACACAGGATGGTTTTTAGGCTGTGGGCAACTGAGTTCAGTATTAGTTACAGCGCACCCATGACATCCTGGGTCCCCAAGATAGCTTGGTGGCTGGTTAAAGAGCCTGGAGGAGGATCCATCACACCCTGGCTTTGAACCCGAACCTCCCCCTTCCACTGCACACTTTGTTGGATCACAAAGGAACTGAGGAACCAGGCCTGGTGTTTCTCCAGTGTCTTTTGGCTGTCGAATGCCCCACCTGCCCCCTGAACACTTTCCTGGACCTGTGTCAGCATTTCAGAGGATTCCAGTGCCAGGTCTGCTCCAAAGAAAGTGCCACTCCAGGAGGAATTTGAACAAAGAAAGTTTCCTTTTTTGGCCTTAAGATTTCCTGCCTTTCAGCTGTTTGGCTCTCGGCCTGTGCCCTGCCTTCCTCCATCTATGTTGATACTAACCCCTTCTTGCTTTTGGGTGGGGCTTTGTACTTTTCAGGGCATTTTCACGCTTGTTATCTTATTTGTTACTCGCAGAAACCCAGGAAGGATGGGCGAGAAGGAGGGAGGGGTAGAGGGTAACACGTATCATTTCTCCCATCCCATCTAGCCTCTTAAAACTATTTATTTTAAAAGAATTTAGAAAAGTCATCCCTCTGCTGCTTTTCAAACAGATGGAGCTTGATTAACTGATCTGCCCGAGATCACAGAGCAAGTTAATGGCTGGTTGGATCTAGAAGGTTTCCAGTCCTGGATCGTACTTAAGCAGGACTTGACTAACACCATCTTGCAAGACACAACTGGCCATGGTAGGGGGCCTCTGAGAGAAATGGTGTTTTTGGCACGGCTGCCCCTTTGACTCCTCCAGGAGTCATCCACAATCTTACCTCTCCAGGCCCTCAAGAGACTTGACTACCCCCCAGTGGCCGGGGTAGCAACAGGAGCCCACAGAAGTAAGCCAGGTTAGACGTAAGGATTCAGTAAGAGTTCCTCTGGTATCAGCCAGGGTAAATGCTATTGGAAGAGTCAGTTTTCTTGTTTTAATTGCAGAGCTCTTGGGGGAAGGAAAGACAGGAAAGGTTGAGAACCACAGGTCTATCCCTCCATCAGCTCTTCTGAAAAAGAGGATGCAGAGGTCACAGTCCCTGCCCCTCCTCCCTCCCTAAACTCTGCTCTGCAGCAAGGGATCCCTTTCCCAGCCCGTCCATTTTGGGCCCCCTTGCCAACTGTGCTCCTTGCTGTATTCCCACCCCATCATTCCAGAGCCCATCCCTTCCAGCCACAACGTGGAGTCAAGTTATCTTGGGAGGCAGGCAGTAAGTTCTCCACCAGACAGTTCTCATAGGTAGGGAAAGAGGAGGGAGGAAAAGGAGTAGGAGGCGCTCTCTCCGCTTTCTCCAGGGTCTCCCTTGCTCCCGTCCCAGTGCCCCAGCAGAGAGTTTAATGTGCTGCTCTGTGGCATCACCCAGCTCAACACCTACAAACAGCACACCTGGGAAATTAATCACGGCAGTCAGCTAATGGCCAGGGCAATACCGTGTCCGTCAGAGTAAAGATAAAAAAAAACAGGAAATGTGCTTGGAATTTTGAACAGAGGTGATTTATTTTAGAGAACTGGCCAGCTGGAAGGAGCAAAAGGGTAAGGTGGGGAAGACGAGAGACTAGTAGCTGCAAGAAGCTTCTACCACCCCTAGACCTGGAGGATCCAATAGAAGGGTGTTACGAGATCCAGAAGTGCACTTGCTGCTGATGCTACTGGAATAATGCTTTTGAAATGCTGCTGGCAGAGCTGCCAGAGGTCGCTGGAGCCTAGAGCTACCCCTCTAGTACCACTGACATTTTTGGAAACACTGAAGGTCTCTGAGCCCATAACCACCAGCTGCTGCTAGAGTCTCCAGTAGATGCAGAGAGCAAGTGGCTTCGCCTCTCCTCCAGCCATTCCATCGCCAGCCAAAAAATTTCCCACCTGTATTTCCCATTGACTGAATCTGGCAGGAAGCCAGCTAGCAAGGGGAGTCTGGGAAGCGTCGTTCTCAGGGCTCTTCGGGGGCTGGCATTCTTCAGTACAAAGCAGAGCATGGAAAGGCTAGAGCTCAGAGCAAACAGGCAAATGACCAGCACAAAAGCTATTGAAACTTAAAGCTAATTTTGGCACCTCAAGGCCATATGTAGTGGACATTAGTTGATTACCTCATTTCTCCATATCCCCCTTTCCAACAGCCCCTGATTTCCTTTCTAGGATCCATGTGTTTCCAGGAAGCTTACTCCATCAGGCAAGAGGAGGGCTGAGAGGGTCAGTCCCACTGGCCAGAATGATTGGCTCCGGGCAGTTGTATGAACTCAGCCCATCCAATCAGAGTGAATCTCAGAATTTTCTTCTCAGGAAGAAAGAGCAGCCCTGAAGACTAGGAGACTAATGTTTAGACACACCAGGAACCCACATGCTGCAGCCACTACTCAGGAAGCTCTGGCGAACTTGATTAGGCTAATGTTCCTTAGGGTGCCTACTACTGGTCACAAAGCAAGGCCAATTTACAAGCATCACTGGAAAACTCTGGAAGAGAAAGAAAGTTCCAGGAATCAGCCACTCTTCTCATGGTCTTATCCTGGAACAGTGGCTTTAAAGTATGTTTTACTACACCCTCAATAAGAAATAAATTTTACAGTACACACGTAGCTGGAACTATAACTGCAACAGACATTTCACAATTGTTTTCACAGTAGTTACCCTTGCTGTGTGCAATTAATTCAAATTTTCGATTCTATTCTATTCCATTTTTTAAAAATAAAGCTGGTGGCAAACGTCTAGGTGACTTCACAATCTACTAATAAGCGAGTACCTGCAATTTGAAAAACATTGTCTTAGACCATGCCATCATCAATTGCTGCTAAATTTAAGTTTTGATTTTAAGCATCCTCACCTTTATGAACTTTCCTGCTTCCGTACACATATTCTCTGTCTTCCTTTGCTCTGAAGAAAAGTCACAGTGTACAAGCTCCTATCAGAGGCCTAGCGGTACCCAATCTGCACCAAAGACCCCAAACACTTACCTCTGTAGATCTTTCTCTCTTTTGCACTATCAATTTCTGTCTGTCTACTGCAACACTTAGTTTACAAAAATGCTCTAGAGTGTTCCTTCTTAAAACTAAAACAAACCAACAAATGAAAAGCTCCCTTTGACCCCATTTCAACTCCTATTTCCTTAAGTCAAAGCAGAGTAGATATGGTTGAAAGGGACAGGGAACAGAATGGTGGCCTGGAGGGGAACTCAGTAGAAGGGGTGAGGACCTTGTCAAGAAGGCAAGTAGTGGGTGTTCAAGGGAGAAGGAGGCATCATGATTTGTGTAAATGTATAGAAATCGGAAGTGAATTTTGACCCCAGAACTGCCTTCCTTAAACTCCTCTTTTGACAATCCTGCTTCCTGCCTCCCAGATCTTTGCTGCTGGAGCCCGGACTCTGGAAGCTCAGGTTCAAGTCCAGCCCTGATGTTTCTGAACTGGCTAACTTTGGATAAATTACATCTCTTTTTTAAGTTTCCTTCTCTATAAAATCAGTCTAATAAAAATCTCTCTCATTGAGTGGGTTAAGGACTAAAGGAGATCAGCATAGGTTGGCTCTTATTATGATCAAGGTTTTCCCTGATCATTATGCAAAACCTACTCCCCTACTAATAATCATTAGCCTTGTGACCACTTGTTGAGCAAGCCCTCTGTGCCAGGCAATGTGCTAGAGACCTTACAAACAGGATTTCCAAGCCAGGAAAGATTCCCTGGCACCTTCTCACTGCAGAGTTTTCTCCTTCTCATAACTTAATTAACATATTTAGAGTGTCTACCATGCACCAGGGAGTGGAATGGCTGACTTGCATTCACTCACTCTGCAGATGTTAATTAAACACCTACTATGGTGTTTGGAACTTACTAGATGATGGAGATGGCCCTGAACAAGATGAACACGGCCCTGAACCCTGAAGGGCCCACAGTCTAGTCACACTGTAAGTGCTATGTAGTGAGGGTATTCTATGAGATGTTCTTTTCTTCTAGCTTCCTTGGTCTAGGCAACCCCATCTTTGGCTCCAGACCCCATGGCTGACTGTTTATGATTCTGTTTTCCTGGCTTGACCTTGGAGCCCTACCTCCAGGACATGCATTTGGGTCCTCTGCTCCCCATGTGGCCACCAGGATTAAGAGAAAATTTTTATGTTCTCTGTCTCTCCATGCCTGGGATCTCCCTCCAGAGGAAAGATACTTAACAGATGTCCAAAAGATAGGTAAATTGCCGGTCGGCTCTTACCCTATCGCACTATGAACACTTCTCTGTCTTCATTCATTCATTCGCCTAATTGGTAAATCCAACTGACTTTTTGTCCCTTTGCAGATCTTTTGCCCCTTTCTCTCTTTCTAGTATCATATGTTGTTTACATCTTTCACCTCTACAGCTCAGAGGGGTCAAGTAATCTGTTTCGTTGATAAGAAGTAAGTTGAGACTTGAACCTAACTGGGATGACTCCAAAGCAGATGCAACAGCCAGCATTCCATGCTGTCTTCCCAAGCAGACCAACAGTGTGGTCTGTGCTGTCCAATATGTAGTCATTAACTACATGCAGTTATTCAAATTTAAGTTAAAATAAAATGAAGCAAAAAATCCAGTTGCTCAGTTGCCTTAGCTGTCTTCAAGTGCTAAATAACCACATGTGGCTGGTGATTACAATATTAAACAGCGCAGATATAAAACATCTCCATTATTGCAGAAGGTTCTATTGGATAGGGCTGGTTTACGTAACGTGTAGGATTGGGTTAGCTAGTGTTCTGTCCTCGGACCCCTCCTCTCTACCCCTCCCCCCCTTATTTATTCTCAGGGAGTGGGCAGCCGTTGTCTGGTCTGCCCGCCTCTCCACTCCCACTTTTCTATCCCTATTTGCTATCACACCTTTATTCACAGGGTTACAGGGGCTACAGCCATGTTTAGACATGACCCTGTACCCCATAATGGTGTTGATTAGCTCAGGGGCAAACTTCTGGCTAAAGCTAGTCCAAGAAACAGCTCTTTCTCCCAGGAATTCAAAATTGAGCCTAAAAAATCTAGTCACCTGACTGATCTCTTGAATGGAGGTGAGCTGGGATACAGGGGTGGCCACATTTTCTTTGATTTGGATTGAGAAAACTGGTCTTCAGGGAAGTAAAGAAGTGACAAAACAGTTTTACATATTGGAGAGAGTTGGATCTCAGAGCCCAAAGGATGTCTGGGCTCTGTGTCCCTCTCTTTCTCTGAGCTCTGCCTTCCTCTGTGATGCCTTCATGCTCAGGCAGGCTCTCTCCATAAAGCAGAAATGATAGCCACTCACAGATCTTTATGGCTCAAGACCTACAGAAGAAAAGTCCTGTCTCTCCTATATTTCACATCTTTAGGAAGGCTTTGCTTAGCTTAGTTTGGGTCATGTGCCCATCTGTTCAGAAACTGTGATCTGTCTTAGCCAGCCTTCCTAGAAAACAAAGCCTGAAGAAGGGGGTAAGTGCTAAATCTTTATATGGGATGCACAATCCTAGGGCAGCGAGCATGAGGAGATGGCGAAGCAGGAAGAGCTGGCAAGCAATGCAAGGCAGTGCTTGCTGTTACTTCTCTACAATGAGCTGTGAAGAGACACATCTAGTTTCTGGTCTACCCACTTGGCCATGCAGAATGCCTACGGATGGGTTGTATAGAGAAACTATACCTTGAAACTGTCCATCAGAGGAAGGAAGGGAGAGTACATTGTTTGCCTGTTAATCATAGTTGGGGACTTTCCTGGTAGGACAGTGGATAAGAATCCACCTGCCAATGCAGGGGACATGGGTTTGATCCTTGGTCCAAGAAGATCCCACATGCCGCGGAGCAGCTAAGCCCGTGCACCGCAACTACTTAGCCCCCTGTGCTGCAACAACTGAAGCCTGCACGCCTAAAGCCAGTGCTCCTCAACACGAGAAACCACCACAATGAGAAGCCTGCGCACGGCAACAAAGAGTAGCCCCTGCTCACCACAACTAGAGAAAGCCTGAGCACAGCAATGAAGACCTAAAGCAGCCAAAAAAAAAAATCACAATTGATCTCATGGGCAGTTAAATCTCCTGTACTTTGAGGTTGCTTCATTGACCCCTTCAAAAGCTGCTTAGGAAGCCAGATCTCATGTCCTGTGAGGTGGTGTGTCCTCAGGGTCTGGAAATTGCAGGAGAAGCCAGAGAATCCATGTTTATAACATGGCTGTGTCCCTGTATAGGGCCCTAGCGGTGCCAGACTAAGGCAACGGAACTGTGAGGTCTCACTCAGAGTCAGTCAGCCACGTCTGTGATGGAGGTGGACCAAGCGGCTGACGCACAGAGACTCTGAGGAGGCACTGGGCCAAGAGGTGGGGATCATTATGACTGGTCAGACTGGGTCATAGGCTAACCCCTATGGCTGATGGGGTGTAGAGGAGACACTATGATCTCATCCTTCTGCCCCTCATGTCAGTTCAGATCCTCAGAAAACAAACACCAAGACAGGGTTAAATGCATGAAATTTATTATGGAAAACACCTGTGAGAGAAAATGGGGGGGCAGGACCTGAGAGAGAATGGGAGAGGACCATCTGACAGTGAGGCAGGCATGACCCTAAGTGAGGAAGAGAGAAGGCAGGAGTTCTAGGCGGAAGTGCCTCAGACTGCAGTGCAGCTCCAAGGAAAGATTGTGAGGTCACTGAGGAGCCTTTGAGCCAAAGTTGTCCATCAGAAGAGTGTCACTTATCTCAGGAAGAAGCCTGTCCAAAAATCCCTGCTGTGCTCAGTCAGTGGCCGGGAGTAATTTGTGGAAAGTGAGGCCTGGGGGTGAAGGGCAATGGATTTCAGAGCTTAGTATGGATTTCAGAGCTCAGTGGCTGGGCTGCAAATAGAGTGCCATTACCATTGGAAAGGGCCGGGGTGTTGAGCAAGCGAGACAAGTGCCCGTCCCAGAGCTGACAACATCCCACTTGCCATGCTCTGAAGAAATCCAGAAGTCTTCATCTGGAGACTACCATCATCCCAGGTGGGAAACCTTGGGGTCAGACTACACACCTTCATGTCCCTTGCTCCCCACCCCTAGAGCAGCTGCTCAGAAGTGAAGTCTTTCCAATCCTATGTTGGCAATATCACCGCTACATTTGTATCCTCTTTCCTCCCTTCTCACTGCTACAGATGTGCTCAGGCTCTCGTTACATCTTGCCTGATATGTTGTGGAAGTCTCCAACTGGTCATTCTGCAACCCCATTCCATTCTGTTATCGCTGTCAGATAGTCTTTAAACACAGTTTTGACCATGTCACTCCCCTTTGTAAAAACCTCTATCCCTGGGAATGTAAAATGGTATAGCGGCTGTGGAAAACAGTGTGGTGGTCCCTCAAAGAATTTAGCAAAGAATTACCATATGATCCAGCAATTTCACTTTGGAGTATGTACCCCAAAGAATTGAAAGCAGGAACTCAAACAGATATTTGCACAGATTCATAGCAGCATTATTTACAATAGTCAAAACATGGAAACAACCCAAATGTCCATTGATGGATGAATGAATAAACAAAATGTGCTACATACACACAATAGAATACTATATTCAGCCATAAATAAAAATGAAATTTTGATATGTGCTATGACGTGGATGAATCTTGAACACATTATGCTAAGTGAAATATGGCAGATACAAAAGGACAAATACTGTATAATTCCACTTACATAATATACTTAGAATAGTTAAATTCAAAGGGAGAAAATAGTACAGTAGTTCTTAGGAGCTGGGAGAGAGGAGGATGAGGAGTTATTGTTTAATGGGCACAGAGTTTCGGTATGGGGTGATGAAAAATTCTGGAGACAAAGGGTGGTGATGGTTGCACAACTATGTGAATGTACTTAATGCCAATGAACTGTACTCTTAAAAGTGATTAAAATGGTAAAACAAAATAAAAACAAAAAAACTTCCACAACTAACTCTCCTTAGCGGAAAATAAAACCCAAGAGCCTTAATCAGACCACAGTGTATTTTTCCAGGTGAGTCTTTTTCCGTTTCTTCTTATGCTATATTTCCTCCATCAATCCCCTGCTTCCTATATTTGCTCTAGTGGCCACCTACACATGGCATGCTCTTCCTCTATTTCTACTCATTTTTTAAATGTCACATCTTCACAAATCTTTCCTGAACTCTTCCCACTATTTCACACTAAGTGGAACTAACCTCTCCCTTTTTGAACTCCCACAGCATGTGAATTATATCTTTCTTCTTGCACTTACTGCTCTTCTTTGAGTTCAAAGAAGGCACACAATGTGATAGAGGGGTGTAGCTTAAGATAGTCCAGCTGGCTGTCTAGACAGGTCCCTCTACAGTTTTAAAACTTTAAGGAATTTACCATCATCCCAGAACTGGTCCTCAGCCTTGCAAACTCAGAAGCCTGATTTTAACAGTAAGCACAGAGTGGAACCATCTCCCAGGGGGGCTCTTGTATTCTCTAAGTTTACAAAAACTGATAGTTACATAAACCAGAATCCAATAGATTAATTTACAATGAAAAATGCAATTACCAAAAGAACTTGGATCCTCTAGGTGGCAGATCACTAAATGCTGTCCCTATAGGCAAGACATTTGCTGGGTGAGCATAGAATCACACCAGGAAATCACACTGATCTTAGGAATCATTTCTTAGCTGAAGCAGCCTGAGATATTCTCACCAACTATAGGGATGACAAGGACAAAGAAATCTTTTTTTTTTTTTTTGGCTGTATTGGGTCTTCGTTGCTGTGCAAGGGCTTTTTTTTTTTTTTTTCCCCCTCTAGTTGTGCTGAGCGGGGGCTACTTTTCACTGTGGTGCACAGGCTTCTCATTGCAGTGCACAGGCTTCTCACTGTGGTGGTTTCTCTTGTTGTGGAGCATGGGCTCTAGGCACGCAGGCTTCAGTAGTTGTGGCTCGCAGGCTCTAGAGAGCAGGCTCAGTAGTTGTGCATGGGCTTAGCTGCTCCACACCGTGTGGGATTTTCCCGGTCCAGGAATGAACCGGTGTCCCCTGCATTGGCAGGCGGATTCTGAACCACTGAGCCACCAAGGAAGTCCCTGGACAAGGAAATCTTAATACCCAGGTTGGCTTGACTGAGACAGGGCTTAGAGGGACAATGCTAATGCCTGCCTCTGTGACTGCCTTATTTTTGAGTTGTCATGGCTGATTAAGCCCTTTGGTTCACAGGATCTCTCTCTCCAAATAGGATACAGAATGGTTGGTTCACAAGATTGATTTGGGCTTCCGTTTATTACATTACAATCACATCTGCCTTGAGATTCCTCTCATATGAACCGGATCAGAGTCTTGTTTATTTTTTGATCATGTTTGTAGATAAGCTCTTGGCTTACCCCTACAGATAGCTAATTTCAGAGCTGTACTTGCCAGTTTAGGCTAGCTAAGTTATGTTGCAGTAACAGACAACTAAAACAACCTTGGTGGCTTACAGCAAAGGTTTACATTACACATCTGTGCATCAGCTGTGGCTCTGCACATCTTCATTCTGGGACCAAAGCTAGAAAGGCAGCTCTATTTGGAACATGATCCTCTCATGGCTGAGGAAAAATATGGTGGAATCATGAGATGACCCATACATTTCTGCTCAGAACTGGATCAAGCTATTTCTATTCACATTTCATTGACCAAAACAGAGCCAAGCTTGATGACATTAGGTGAGAAGTATAACCTCCTAGGGATAGGCCAGATTTTAGAAAAGGAGGGGCAGAGAATATTGATAACCACAGTCTACAGCAAGGACTAATATTCAGCCTCTATGTACTAGTGTGACTGTTACCAGTTACAATATTGACTATTAAAATATTGAAATACTTTGGTACTAGCTGGTAAATAGCTGCTGTTCCAAGTCTCCTGACAACTCCCTTCCCCTACTATTCAAAGACTAGCAACAGAAGGGTTAACACCTAGCACAGAGGGATATTTCCAGACCCTTTCTGGACTTCACATCTGGTAGAGCAGTGCTTGAGCACTACTTGTTGTTAAATATGTTTACTACCACCCTTGGCTAATTTCTTCTACTGTGTAAGTTTTCATTAGTTTAATTCTCAGGGCAACCTGATTTCCACACTCCCTGAGGGAAACTGACTGCAGCCCCTATATAGTGTCAATACTTAATTATAATAATGACAACTAATAATACTAATTTGTGCTGCTTCCTGCAGTTTTACTTCTCTTTCACAAGCATAGTATATGCAATAATTGCTCAATAAATATTTATAGAAAGACTTACCTAGCTTTTTCCCATTGGCTAACTTTATGTCTCAACATACTATTACCTGAGTCTGTTTTTAATTTTTTATGCCATCGTTCATGTCTGAAAATATCATTATCACTAACTTCTTTACAACAATTTTGCAACTTACAAAGCACTCTCCCTTATACTATTTCATTCAATCTCTCCAACACTCCCAGGAAGTAGGAATTAGATCATTTTACAGAGGAAGAAATCGAGACTCAGTGAAGTCAGGTGTCTTATAACTAGTTAGGTTTTGTTCATTCATTCATCAAATATTTATTGAGTGCCTGAAGTGAGATTTATTAAGGCTGGAGTTGAAAACAATTTTCCTGAATTCAAGTCACGGGTTTATTTCGCTAGTCTCAACTACTCTCTCACCAGGGTCATAAACTCAAAGGAAGGAAATAATAATAGTGTATTGATTTTATTGTTGAGGACCACTGCAACACAAGTCTCAGAAAGGCTCCAAGGTCATTTGTAAAATTCAAGGTAATCACCAGCAGGAGTAATCTCATTTCTCTTCGTGCTTGCAACCTAATGCAAACTGTCTCACTGTAGATAATTCTACTCAATACATATTTGATGCATTCATCTACGTTTGTGGGCTATTCAAACTGTTTTGACACTTACTAGCTGCGGAGCCTTGATCAAGTTACTTAACCTTTCTGGGCTTCAGTTTTATCAGCACTAAAACAGAAATAATGCTAATGCCTTGAAACTAAGTAGTTGTGGAGATTTAAGCAGTAAAGTATGAAAAAGATATAATGCTCATTGCAGTTTAGTTTCCAATTGTTTTTGAATAAGTTTTAAACTCTGCACTCAAGTGAGAAAAACAATGTCCATATCGTCGTAAGGCTATAAGGTGACCATTCTTGGGAAGTGCTGTTCTTCAATTTGGAGTATATCATTTTACAGTTTTGGTGTTAAATCCTTCTTTTATGGTTCTGGTACTATCTCCTTTAACGGCGCACTTAATTTGGCATTCCCATGTTACCTTCATCCCCCAGCTCTGCTTCCTCCCAAATTAAAAAAAAGACAAAAACTGTTTATTCCCCTAAAACTCAAAAGTGTGCACACCAAAGCAGAGGTCCACAAGGATAGAATGCCCTACGCAGGTCACGGCTAAATGCCTCCCAATCCCCTAAAGGGGGCGGGGTCAGAAGGCTCTGGCCCCTCATTCCGCCTCACCGAGTCGTCGCCCCTTCTCAATTCTCGCGAGACTTCTAGCAACTAAGCTTCTGCGCATTAAAGACGTTGGGAGCCGAGGCGCCAAGGGAGGGGGAGGGGAAGAGGGGGAGACGGTGCAAACGGCGTGGCCGCCATCTTGTTTGTACCCCCGCTTCGCGCGCGCTCCGTTCTCCGTGACGCACGCTTCCCCCTCCCCTCTGCGGTGCCCAGGCCTCTGCATTGCCCGACTCCGCAGGAGCGCGGGGGCGGCTCCTGCTCTTCCTTGGACTTCTGAGCAGCAACGTGTGAGTGTGCGGGAGCGTCCGCGGGAGGAAGAGGGAGAGGGGAGCGGCGGCGGCGGCGGGGGGAGGGGCGGCGCTTCCCGCCTTCGGCGGAGACCTCAGTTCCCTCGCGCGGCTGCTGCTGTAGTTCGGTCCGGCCGGCCCGCCGCCATGTTAAGTTCTCGCCGGGCCCGCTGCTGTCGCCGCCGCTGCGCTCGTGGGGTCCGTGCGCCTCGTCGGGCCGGCCCGCGGGCTTTCTCCCATTGGCGGAAGGCGACGGCGGGGGGGCTCGCTCGTGATTGGTCGGTGGCGGGGAGGCCGAGGACCTGGCACGTTATTGGTCGCGCTGGCTCCGGCCTTGGGGGTGATGAAGGAATCGGAGGCTGTAGGGAGGCGCGTGTCTAGGGCTCTGGCTGCAGGGCGATGACCCCCTACGGCGCAGGCGTGGGGTGGAGGTTGGGGGCGAGCCTAGAGGCTTTAAGGGGGTAGAGAGGGCGATGGTTAGGCAAGTACTTAATGGGTAGCCTGTGCGTGGCTGGGAGTGGGAGGCACTCCAAATTCCAGAGGTACCCTCCATGGAACATGCATCGCCCGGGATAGGGGCGTGCAGACCCCAAAGGTGCCAGGCTTGGAAACACTGCAATCCGAGTTACAGGCTGAGAGGATCTTTCGAGATCCAGGGGTGCTAGACTTGGAGCATAACCCAGGGAATGACCGTGATGTCCACGGGTGCCAGGTCTGAGGGTATGGTATAGGAGGAGAGGGCATCAGGGCTCTAGAGACATGTCCTACGAACAATAAGATCAGATCAGGAATTTTGCTAGAGAGTGCCAGTGTTGAAACACTGAGGTTTTGGTGGAGCCCTGGAATCCGTAGTTACCAGGCTTGGGCTGTGGCGTGAAGAGCAAATAAACAGACTCAGGCTGAGAGAGAGGGATTCTTTTGGATAGGTGTGCATGGTGTTAATAACTGAATGCAGAGCCTAGGAGGCACAGCATAAAGTTATGACAGATCTATAGGAGTGAAAAAATAGAAGCATTTTTGGAAACATTTTCAGATTTGGGAATTATATTAAGAGAGTAGTTAGAGATTTATCAGGTCTCAGGACCATGTTGCTAGTTTTGAGATGTTCTGTATGAAGTTTTACTGCTCTAGGAAAGTATACAGTTCAGGGCTGAGCTTCCAAGTTTCCAAAGCTACTCTTTCTAGCAAATATCAGATACTTGGCAATTATTTGAGGGATATTGTTAGGTTCCTCTTTAGTGGTAGGGCGCTTGACAGAGGTCCTGGGTCTTGGCTCATTTATTTCCTTTTTTATATGCTTAAAAAATACACCCACCCTCATACACACTAATTTTTTTTATTTTTTAAATAAACAGCCCAGAACGAAAATAAGCTGCCGCATAGCTTCTTGCATCTTGTCTTAAGTTAGAGGGCTTGTCAACTCTTCATATTTCAAAAAGCTTTTGTTCTAATTGAGAGTTGTTAGAGTCAGCTTGTTGGGGGTACATTCCTTTTCGGTTGAATTGTGGTAACTTGGATTGCTTTACATTTGCTCCTCCCAAGGTCTCATGGAAACACATTTGTTAAACCTCTGTGTTTTCCTGTTTTTTTTTTTTTGTCTAAGGTGGTTCTTTCAGAGTTAGATAGATATTACACTTATGTTGTTATAACATTTTCAAGAAACTCCTGTGGTTTTCACATTTCTCAGTTTTATGTGAATGCAACTAAATTTTCAAGAGAAAAGGGGAAAGTAGAGGAAGGGAATTGACATTTTGGGGCGCATTTAACACATTTCCTTTTAGGTAGACATTATCATCCCCATGTTGCAGATGAGAAAATTGAAGATCAGAGAGGTTAAGTGGCTTGTCTAGTGTCACTCAGTGGTTGAGCTGGGATTCAAATCCAAGTTGCTTGCTATGTCATGCTATCAACATAAACCTGACTTGTCAAATTCCCAAATAGTTTTATATTTCACAGTGGATCATCTTTCTTTGACTTATGGGTCTTAGGAGTGTATTGAGTGGGGAATTTGAATAAGAATTTGTATTTATTTGAATAATTACAATAAGAATTTGTTGTACTGTTCAAACCACAGAATGGTAACCATATATAGATTATAATTTCTTCAACTAGGTATTTAAATTATGTCCCTTGGTGTCTATTGTGAAGGGAGAGATTTACAAAGTAAACTGCTGGAGTTTTTCTGAACCCAGGTAGATAATGGGGAAGATACATACAGAAAGTTTAAGAATCTGCATTCTTTAAAACCAGGCTTCAGAATGTTGCTGACATAGTCTTTCTATATATGGAAATGATTAATGCCGAGCAGTGAGGAACTACCAAGTGCATAGTATAAAGAGCTCACTGGGGAGCCTTTTCAAACATCATCAGTTCTTTAGGATGTTTGTCTCCAAACACTGGGACCTGTCTAAAAACCTAGTACCATCTTCAAACTGTGGGGTGATTCTATGATATGCTAATCTTCAGTGATGTGTAAAATTAAAACTGGGTACAACAGAATATTTGCAATTCCAGTTTTGCATGGAAACCTTCACGTAATTCAGGTTTCAAGGGGAGACCAGTGAATTGTAAGTCTTAATTGCTTTGTGTCTTGGTAGGATTAGGTGAGGGTCTCCTCCCTCACATTTGCAATTACATTGCAGTATGGAGGATAAAGTCAAAAGTATGAGGGAAAATAGGGCTTGCCATACATTTTGTACATGGGTTATTTCAGCTTCATTTGGCTTAGTCATTAAGTTAATCAAATATGAAGATTATTATGGCATCCATAACTTAGTTTCTTTTTTAGCAAATCTGGTCGAAGTTATAAAAACAAGTGTATACATATAAACATCTTTTTTTGGTCAAGCATTTCTTGGCGGTAGCTCTTCAGCGCCAGTGACACCTTCATTCTACTTTAGCCCATGTACATTCTACAGTAACCCACGGCCAATTGCTGGGCCTTGTTATTGATATCATTTGGAATTGACCACCCTAGAATTCTTGAACTCCCAGGAGGTCTGAGTAGATCTGAGTTTATACTAAAAACCTTGTGAACATCAATCAACTTTGTCTTCTAAGCAGAAATCATACTAATGCTTTGTACTTCATAGGCTATGTCTATGTCATCTTATTTAATCCTTATAACAAATAATTGTTACCTCATTTACTTAGACATTTTCCATTTGGTCAAAAGTGCTTCATTGTACTAGAAAAGATAAAAGGTTTCTTATCCCCATTTACAAAGAAGTGGAGGCAAAATGAAATGTGGGCCCCTGCTAGGTGTCTTTTTGAGGCAATTTCTTGGTTCAGAGGTACTGAGCCACTAAAGATATATGAATAGAATTCAGGATGTCATAGTTACTGCCTTTTATTGAACCAGCAAGGGTATAAATATATATATTATCCTCACACAGTGTGAGATAGGTACTATTACCACCCTCATTTTTACATGTGAGAAAACAAGAATTGAGTAATTTGCTGAAGGTCACATAGCTGGTAAGTGGCAGAGCCCAGATTCAAACAAGTCTGTAACTGTTAATTCTTACACAATTTTTGGAGCCCCTACTCTTAAAGTGTTCTCTTGACACCATAGAACATTTTGAGAAAAGAACTGCATCTTAGCTCAGAAAATGACCTTTGGTTCTTTGGGGCACAGCCTTTGTAATGAGGCCCTGAAGAGTGTGATGACCTTAACAAGGTCATCTCTATGCAAAGGCAGAGCCAAGTCTATCCCAGATCGCGGGTGCTCATTCCACTGGCCAGCATTTCCTCTCCTGTGGAAGCATTGACTTGATGGCAGAGGTGACTCTAAGGCACCTTTTGTGTTTTGACAAGTTTGCCTCATTCACAGGAGAGAGAATAGCAGAGGACATTACTAAGGTCACAAATGACCTTGAGGTTCATTCCAGCCTCAGGCATACAACCTAAGAAGAACACTCCTTAGCCAGCAAGTTGTTCTTTTCCATTCTGTTTCTTGTGCTCAAAGCAAACTGATTGTGAGTTATCTGATGTCTTAACAGTCTCTCTTTTCATTTTGTTTATTCAGTTTTGCATGCATGCACTGTGACTAGTTAGGAAGACTACAAGGTCATTTTAGTATTTTCCCAAAGAGACTCAAAGTACTTAACATAATATTAGTAGATTAATTGTAGGAGGAAATGGATTTGAAATACCTTGGCCAAAAGGTGCCTTTGGGAGGGGCCAGTGTACTTGCTGACCTTGGAGTCAGACCTGGGAAAGAATTCTGTCTCTGTAATGTGTTCACCCTCTGTGTGTGTGTGTTGGGGAGGGGGGGGGTCCAGATTCTTAACCTGTCTGAGCCTTAGTTTCTTCCTTTGTAAAGTAATGGTTACTAGTACCTATCTTATAGAGTACTTAATGAAAAATGAATACAATAGCAGATGGTAGGTGCCTGTCACTGAATGGACCTTAATAAGTGAGAGAACACATTACTTTCTTTCCAGAATAGCATAAAATCTGCCTGACAGCCAATTAGAGCTTCCTTGGTGAGGAGGCTTTGTAATTATCTGCTCTATTATGTACAGTAAAATTTCTGCATTGGGCGGGGGGGGGGGAGGTGGGCAACCATTTGACATGAAAGAAATAGTCTAATTTAGTTGTGCTGTTGTGGTTTAGGAGCTGATTTATAATAGCCTGCTGTGAGGTCAATATTACTTACGAATGTGCAAAGTCATAGGATGACTTGTTTCAGGATTAGTTTGTCTCCTGATCCCCTCTGTTAATCCCCAGGTGCTGAGGGGTAATGGTTCTGATGAGAATAAAATGTCTTCATATTTGCCAAAGAGTGATGATTATTGAAATCAGAACAACCAGTTTTATCACTATGTCCAGAAAGAGACTTGCATTATAGTCATTTGAAATTTTTTCTAATTGTAGAAATAGTTGAAGTAGGACTGTCAATTTGATTTGCAGTCACCTGGATAACATTTTCTTTGAAGTAAGCAGAAAGACAGCATCGTGGGATGGTTCAGGAAAAAAATCTCCCTGCCTGCAGAAATTTTTGCCAGGTTGCAAAATTTGCTACACCCTTCCCACACTTCTTCATGTTTTAGCAGTGATGTACCTGATAGCAGTGAGACAACCTCTGTACTCATTTTCAGCATGGGAGTTGTATTTTCCATTTTGGTTTAAGTTCTTACTTGTCCGCAGATTGCGTTTAAATCCATTGTACTTTCTTTTATACAGTGAGAGCTTTCGGATGGATAAACTTAAGGTGTAGTTTAGAGAGAGGGACTTAGTCTAACCTTTGCATTTGAATGTTTCTGGTAGAATAGGTTTAAATTAAAGGCTCAAATCTCCATGTTCAAGGTATATAAGATGTCCTATTTAAATGAGCATCCTCCATTGAAAATCAACAGTATATTGTTATAAATAAGATTCAAGAATTATTCCTAAACACATTCATGAATATGAGCTAAAATAGTGCTCTTGAGCAATGCTTCAATAAATGCTTCAATGAAATGATATTGGAGTATAGAATATTTTATATCTTATCATTGGTTTAAATTTGTTAGAGTTACTGAAGATTTTCAAAATCCCCTAATCACTGTTAACCGTATCCTCCAGAGCTGCAAATTTTCCACTATCTATATGAAGTGAAATTATTTGCCCAGTGTTAAGAAAACATATCCCCTCACCAGTGGCATGATCTGTCCACTTGAAAGAGAGAAAAGAAAGTGTGTGCTATCCACACAGTTGAACAGTTTTGTCATTTTTAACTGTCTCAGATGTTATTATTGTGCCCTGAAGGTGAGCAGCTTAGAATTCACTCATTATCAAATGACAAGGTTGGGGCCTCTTTAAGAAGCAAAGCATACTCAGTTGGCAGTTATTTGAGAGGCAGAGGATTGCTATTTATGGTAATATTTAATATCATTTTCATTAAAAAGGGAAATGCCATGATGTGTGTAAAACTCTAACCATTTGGAAGATGGTCAGAATAGACTTGCCTGTAGTCTTCTTTTCATTGCACTAAAATTTGTAAGTTGGCTTAGAGCAGCATTTCCCAAGGTGTTCCTTTGAACATTAGTTCTTATACAATGCTAATGTGTCCTCTGGGGATGAAAAAAGGATCCTTGACAAAATAATGGCCAAAGTGAAATGCATTTCTTTTCTGCAGAATTAGTATTGAGAATGTTTGTGTTCATATACCTGAAGAAGCCTTCAAGAGAAAGGATACATTATGCAGTGTTTCTCAAACTTATTTGGCCATGAAATCCTGTTTGTGAGAATACCTAATAAGCGTTTCATGTTATGACTGGTGTGGAGTGGAGCCCAGTTGAGCAGTTCTGGTGTACAGTTTAATGAATTTAAAAAAAAAAAAAAAAAAAAGAATCCTTTTGTGTAGGATTCATAGCTTGGCCAATAGAGAGAAAGGACTTTTCTGGGAATATATAAGATATGTTTCCAAACTAACATAGACTTTTAGGGATGAATGTGATTTCAAAGGTCATCTAGTCCCATTGCCAATAAGAATAATAATAGTAGCAGCTTCCATCTTTTGGAGCACTTGCTATTCATCAGGCACTGTGTTGCTATTTTACATGCATTATTAACCACTGGTCTCTCTAGAATAGTTTACCATCCATTGGTCTTCATTTATGCTTTGGAGAATTTAATTTATTTTAAAAAAACAAATAATTCAGAATTTATAATCCACTTATGGTTTCATTTATTAGTTTATTCATTTATTTATTGAGCAGCCATTTACGGAGCACCAGCACCATGTTCCTTATTCTAATGATGTTATCATTGCTCAAAATGTTTCTGGGACTTCCTTGGGGATTATCTTCAGAACATCTGTCAGATTCTTTCAAAAATGTGTCGACATACCTTTTTTTAAACCCTGAAGGTGATTTTGATTTGCTAAATAGCTAATAATTGTTCAGGGCCAAGTTAGGTGAAAGATATGGGTCAGAAGCTACGATCTGGCAGCCCTCAATTTTCTTTGATCTGTTTATAACTTAAAAAAAAAAGGAAACAAAATTGAAAATGGAAAGATTTAACATTAAAACAATCTGATTTCCTTT
Source organism: Hippopotamus amphibius kiboko (assembly GCF_030028045.1). Lineage (NCBI taxonomy): Eukaryota > Metazoa > Chordata > Mammalia > Artiodactyla > Hippopotamidae > Hippopotamus > Hippopotamus amphibius. The sequence goes on from NC_080186.1 coordinate 32,642,503, forward strand.
TTTTTTTTTTAAACGAGACAAAATGATACTATTTATGAAGCTATTGCAAGGGTTCTGGAAGCGATAATGAGGGTAGGGGCACAAGGAATGGGCATAATGGATGTTCTCTGTGATGCTAGTTACAATATTTTAAAATTGAAAACATTGAAATTATTCATTAATAGGGAACTGATTAAAAAGTATATCCATTCAGTGAAATATCATTCGATTATTATAAATGGTGTAGGTCTATATTTGATAGGGAAAATTATTCACCTTATTTGAGAAAAGATTACAAAACAGCTTGTATAGTATTTTTGTATGGTATTATCTAATACTGGGGGGACTAACTCAACCTCATATCTCATTCACATAAGAAAAACTTCTAAAAGTTTTTAACCCAAAATACTAATGCTGCTTGATTCTGGCTGCTTGGATTAAAGGTGTTCTTAAAAAAAAAATACCCCAATCCCACTAACCTATAACAACATCAATGCAAAACAAACTGCTGTATACATCCATCTCTTCAGCTTAGTATATAATAAGGCATACAACAAATTTAATAGTCAAATGCATACGGCTTTGTTTCCCCATCTCAACATGTGAGAAGTTCATTTTTCTCTAGAGGTTCTCTTCTCTGATATTTCCTGGGACCCCCCAGGTTTACTTACTAGTCCAAAGGGGTCAGTTAAGGACACCATCAATAAAATGTTCAGGCCGCTGAAGAGCCCAGTTTCTTTGCTGCTATTTTTGCTTCTGCAGGAATACAGTGTAACCTCCAAGATCAGGTAATCTGGGGCACTGAGCAAGACCCTGTCCTTAGCAGGAATTGTCATTGTGGTTGAAGCCAACTTCTGCCATAACTCTGGTTCTTTAGTCATTCTTCAGGATGCTGTGTCAAGAGTTGTGCTATCATCAACTTTTTTGTGTCCAGGATCTGGCTTTTGCTTCTTTTATTGAATCAGAAGCTCTTACTGCAGTGGACCAGCATTCCTCCGTAGCCCTTATCAGTTGGAGCTGAGTAGTAGCTTCCTACCCGCCAACCCAGAGTGTTTTTTAGGGCAAGACGATGCAGTTGTGGTGTAGAGGGCTGCTGAAATGCAGGACCGGGGAAGAATATGAGTTAGAATCCTAGAGATCCAGTCTCTTAGTCCAAAGTAATGACAAGCTAGAGAAAGCTATCCTAAGTGAGAGTGCCAAATGGAAATTCTAGGATAATTTGAGTTCTCTTCCCACTAGTGGCTTGAATTCTACTAAGGTGACTATTGATGAGAAATAGGGGTTGAAGTGTTTTTCTTGCAAACTGCCAAGAACTAATAAAAAGTGTGCCAGAGACCTTCACAAAGTATCAAGGGACATGTTTGGTTTAATCTGGTACATCAAAAGCAGTCAAAGGGTAGGCTTTTGGAACAATAACCAGACTTCAGCCAGGGTTGGTGGTGAAAGGCACGGATTTCCGGCATGAAAACTGGGGAAGATTTTTAGTAGCAGCTGGTAGTCCTCCTACACTGCCCTTTATGGCTCAGGAGTTGCTTTCTGCAGGGTTGCAGGGTATGCTGGAGATAGAAGAGACATTCCTTTGTTAGTAGCTTTGGGGCCTTAAGGAGCTAGGCCTTTCTGAAACTTAACCCCTGTGTAAAACGAGGAATTTGGATTGGATTACCTCTAGTACTTTTTTTTTTCTTCAATACTTATTCAGACACAGTACAATATACTTTACATATGTTAGCTCATTTAATCCTTACAGTGGCTCTGTGATATAGACGATGTTAGCCATAAATTAAGATGAGGAAACAGGCTCAGGGTTAGCGCAGTGACATACAGTTAATAAGTAGAGAAATCAGAATTTGAAACTAGCTCTACCTGATTCCCAAGTATTTAGTCGTTTTGCCGTAGTGACACTAATTAATGGTCAATGATGTGAACATGTTCTCCATATTCCTCTGCCTCCCACCCTTCAAAGGAGCTTCTTTGCTTCCTTGCAGCTGACTTGACCCCCAGTGTTATGAGGTTAAGAGAGGCTCTAGTGTGAATGAGGCACACAACTGGTCTGTTGGCTTTCTGCCTTCTCTTCCAAGGCTGGCAGCTATTCAGAATCTGTGATCTAAACTTTTCAGAAAAGAACTACAATACCTGTAACTCTGTGTAGCTTCAAGAATCTAGTAGTTTAGTAACAAAAATTTGTAATCACTTATAGAGTGCTATTTGCCAGATACTTAGCTAGATCTCTAACCAACAGATCAAATTAAACATTAGTCAGATTTCTAATTTTTAAATTAATAAAGCTGGATGTAATGATTGATGCTACCTATACATACAGTCAGCCTCTATCTGTGAATGCCTAACTCAGATACATAGGGCCAATGGTATTACGCCTTTTAATATAAAAGACTTGATCATCCTTAGATTTTAGTAAACGCAGGGGTCCTGGAACCAGTCCCCCATAGATACCAATGAAGGACTGTATATGTGACACCTAAGAATTTCCTCAGATGCGCTCTGAGGTGCTCCATGTCTTGGTAAAGCAGTGTAGTGTCATAGAAAGAGTACCACCCTAGGTGGGACCTGAGTTTGAATCCTAGACGAATGGCTAGGGGCCAGTTTAACTTCTCTGCACCTCACTCTTTCTCTAAGAGAAGTTAATATGGCAAAGTGATTGGACAGTCTGCCTTGCTTCTATTTCAGGGACTTCTGAATCTCTGCATATGCATATAATGACCTCTCATGTAAGATCAGCTGAGGTGTTTCTAGAAGAGATCTCCTCTCCCTGGCAAAACGGTTGTATTGTTTAGTCCTGGGATACTTTGCTTTGATGGGAGGAAGCAGATATAAGGAGATTGTTAAAGGCCTCAGGTAATAGTGAGATGTTTCTATTTGAATATTAAAAAAAAAATGTTAACTGATTTTCACCATATTAGGAGCTTCCTCTTAAAACCTAAACAGTTGGGCTCACAATCCATAAACAAGTCTTTGACCACCCCTGGTAAACTTCAGCACCCCAGAATGTCTTCAGTAACCACAGTACTTACAATATCTCTCTTGAGATCAGCCCTGCTGCTTTTTCTTGAAAATGTGGTAGAAAAGTTTATGTTCTGTGATACTAAAACTCTGTTATATTAAAAGCTAATCTGCAGCATTTTGTAATCACCCTAAATAGATTCGTTAATCCATCAAACTATATTGTGTTTTAAACAATATATTCACTGGTGTTCACTCTTTGCCAGTTTTTTCCACTTTATCATTATATTTCCCTCTTGGGTTCCTGGTAGACTTTTTGAAAATGCCACTGTCCTTGTCAATAACTTCATACATTATCCCAGAATTTTCCTATTTAGATTAGTTTGTATTTCAAAATAAAGTTATTTGTCCTGTTACTAATGTGCGCTTTTAAAATTACCATGGACATATTGACAGATGCCTTTTTGGAAGTCTTGCAAACTATTGTATGACCATTGATATCACTCTTTGTTACTTTAAAGAAGCTATATTTTCTTTGGAGCCATTGGATTTAGCTCACTCAGTTTTCTTTTTCTTCTTCTGTTAATGCTTAACAGGAAACTGAAGATAGTTAAGTCACAACTTTCCGACCTTGTGCACATTGCTTCTCTGGTTTACTGCCATAGGATACTGTAGCAGTATCTTACAGACATCTTTGATGGCCAATCAGAAGCCGTTAAATTACCTTAAATTTTTTAAATGGAACTCTGACAACCAATAAGAAATCCTTTGGGTGGGAACTGTAACAGCCGTTTGGCGTGATTTTAAGAATAATTCTAAATTTTCAGTATCTTCTGTTTTGGAAGCACATGTGGCCATAGTGCATCTGCTGTGTGCATTTGCCAGGCATTTCGAAGCCTTAAAGTTCTTCCTAGTTTGAAGTCTGAATCTGACCCCTGTTCTGCTTCTCAAGGTAACTTTAAAACAGGAAGTGTACAAAGGAGGTAACTGATGACGTGAACAGCCAATCATGGTTTTGTGTTCTTAGCTGATAAAGCAGCTCAGCCAATGGGACCACTCTGGAGGCAAGGTTTGGTGTCAAATAGCATGCTAGATTGAATGCCTTTGACTGTTAAAGTGGAAGGAGGCTGCAGGGCTTCATTGGAGCCTCGGAGTTTTTCACTGAGGCAGGGGTCAGCTGAAAGACAAAGAAAAATGGCGAATAGTTTGCTGGGGGGTGGGGGGACAGCTGTTCGGGCTTTCACTGGAGTGGACATTCCAAACTCAGGTTTCTGCATCTCCTGCTGCCTTTTGTTTCCTCCGTCCTTTTGGGGGGGGAGGGATAGCAGTGACTTAAATTCTCCCTGTCCGAGGAGATATAAATAACTACATGTAAAATTAATGCAGTTCCCGGTAAGTTTAATTCTTTGTTTTGTGTTAAAATGGTAGAAACTGTTTAGCTTCAGAGAGTGTAGACAAGTTGCACTGTTTCAGAAAATGGCCACTTTACATTCCATGCATACCTTTTGGTGCACCTAGAATACCTTGCTCTGTTTAGATTTTGCATGCCCTTCAACTAGGATTTCTTTTCCTAGTTGAGTATTGACTAGAGCAGGTACATGAAGAAAGGCTAATCATTTTTCAGGGGCACACAGCAGCAAAGCACTTTCTCTTTGCATTCGGTAAACTTAACTGTTTTCCAAATAATTTTCCTTTGTTCAAGTGCACTGAAGCTTTCCTACAGAATAAGCTGAGTTGTTGTTAAGACTTTTTCTATTTCCATGCACTTTGTTGACATTTGTGTTTTCAGAGATGGAAGCAACACCATTGCTATTCTAAATTTGTGTGAAATTATGATTTGCACTGATGCAGGTTCTAATGGTGAAGGCCCACATGCCAATGTGAAATTCTCCCATAACTTTCTTGATTTGCCTGTCTGCTTCTAGATTCTAATGAGTACCAACTAATTAACAATCTTTATTTTAAAATGCACATTTTAGCTCATAATGCTGGTTAGAAACATCTCCATTATATTGGCAGTGACAAGAGCACATCTTTTTCTACCAGTTTCACACATTTTGTCAGGTGTTGATTTGGTTCCTTTAAATGATGTGAACAAAATGCTTTTCATTTTCTATATGAAATCTTTAAAATCCTGATTTACCTGTAGTTTGTGAATAGAAAAGTTAAAAGTACAGGGACCGTGTCTTTTGCCCTTGGTATTTTTTCCCCCTCTTTAGGGATATGAAACTAATGTAGGTTGCTGGCTAATCGGTAACCAGCCTATTCTTGTGAATAGTGAAATCTTCCATCCCGTGTACTAAGATCTATAATACACTTGATTTTAAAAAGCAGTTCTTTGTTTTCTTTTTATTTGCAAATATGGAATGAAGGTCATTGGAACATTTCTGCAGCAGACTCAGTATGGAGCAGTGAACTGGCAGCACTCAGCCTCTAGATAGGGAAAAGGAGCAGGCCCTATTAGAGGAGAAGTTTGGAGGGTATTGGTTTGCCTCCCTTGAGTAAAGGATTTACCTGAGAGGATCGATAAGGGTTTAGATTTTGGGCTCTTGGAATAGCAGTCAGAGTTGCTAGATGCAGGCCTCTGTCGTTCCTCGCAATAGTGACCTTGAAAAACTGCCGAGGAGTTGAAAGATTGAAGGACAGAGTTTGTTTATGCAGATTTGGACTGAAAAGCTCTGTTTAAGATGAAAAGAAGCTGTACTTCTGATGTTCAAGTCCAGTAGTTAGTAGGAATATGTTATAGATTCAAATTAGGAGTTTTCAAGCAATAAGACAATGGGACTGCGTTCATTCTCTCTCCAACTCTTCTTCGTTCCCTCCCCCCAGCAAAAAAAATTTAAATCCTTTTGGTATGATAGTTGAGTGGACTGTCTAACAAATTCAGAATTCCTTGCATGCTGCCTTGTCTTCTATGTAATCTAGAGGGTTCTTAGTGAAGAATGGTATTTCAGGAGTTTAAAATAGTTATGTTTGTGAAACTTCTTTTGGGAAATTGGAATGCTTATGGTAAGAAAACAGTCATTCTTTAAAAAAAAAAAAAAGGCAAACGGTCATTCTGGTTAAGTCCTAAGAGAAAGGATAAAGATTACGTTTTAACAGATAATTATTTTAATTTAAATTTCTTTTCTACAAGCCATTGGTTTATATGTTACCAGTTACTCCAGTTTTTAATACGGATTTAAAAAACAGTTGTAGATACTGAATGACCCTATTGGCTTGTGGGGGGGGGGGAGGGCGGGCAGAGGCAGAAGGTAAGTGGCTCACAGTATGAGGTCTCGATAAAACTCTTTAAATTAAGAACTTTGTGGATTTATCTTCTTGGAAAGATATCTGTCTACTGCCTCGAGCCTGGGTTCACAGCCTTTTTAGGGTCATGGACTCTGAGAATCTGACCTGCTACCTGGGAAAGTGCACATAGGCATGCCTATGCGGAGCCCCTGGTGACTAAGATATTTTCCAGTATATGTTGAATGGTGTTGATATGATCTCCTCATTTAACACTTTAGCCAGTAATGTTTCCCAGAGAAATGAAGAAAACTCTGTTTCCATAAGGAGCAAAGACCTGGAGCTAACTATAACTTAGGCTGGGGGGTGGGTGCCTGTGTGTGTGGGGCGGAGACTTAGATGGGGTCTGAGATTTGGGCATTTATTTACTCTGATTACAGTGTTTGAGGCAGCATGGTGCAGTAGCAAAAGCAGGAGACCTGTGTTCAGCTATCACCAGCTTTGTGAGCTTGGGCAAGTCAGCCATTTAGTGTCAGCTTCCTCACATGTAAAAATGGAACCTAAAAATAGCGCCTTCCTATTTAGTGGTAAGTCTCAAATGAGATCATGTACGTCAAAGTGCTTTGCAAATTGTGCAGTGCTGCATAAATGTTAGTTGTTAGTAATCCAAGCTAGGGGTTAAACGCTTATGGAGATAGGTGTGGCATCAAAGAGAAAATGCCATTATTTTAATATGTTTACAAAAGAGTTTGTTTAAACCTGACACATCTCTTTTTGAACTGGTTTCACATGCCTTCACCTGCATATTTCTGTTTATGCTGACAGGACCCTACATAATGCAGACACTGAGACCATCAAACATTCCTTTACCAAGATTCCAGTGGAAGAATTTTAACTCTTCTGTCAAAAATTAAGGGCCTTTTAGAACCAGATGAAGTGAGAACACTGATTTTTTTTAAAAACCCTTGTTAGGTTTAGGAACCTCTCAGAATAAAAACTGGGAACCTGTTCTGATTGGCTACTAAGATTTTCAGTATAGTGCAGGTAAGGTGTGATAGTTTCAGATGTTTACCAAGCAGGGATTATAAACTTTTTGTTTGCTTTGTGGTCATATGATCTCTTTTCTGTCAGTTTTCAAACTTGGGATGTAGTTACAGCTTGCAAAGTAGTAGTAAGCTAGTAAATGTTGGGATGAAGACTTTAAAAAAAAATACTTGGTCTCATCAAAATACAAACGCGGAAATAAATTTCTCACAGTTGATACCTATTGTGAGATACATTTCCAAGGTAAATGGTGGGAACCCATGGGGATTTCTTTCTCAACCATTTTACATGCCTGGTGTCATTACTTTTAGGGTTCTCCCACCCCCACCTGGGGGGGGTGGTGGATATTTTGTGATCTATTTGATTTCCTGTCCTATTAAGTGATTTCCTCTAAGGCATGGTCAGTCAGCATTGATGTCTACCTCCTGCCTGTGCACTGAAAGAATTATATTAAGATGGTATAAGGTTTGGCAGAATTGACATTGGCCTCTGCAAATAAAATTCTGGTTCCAGGGATGTGTATGTTTGAAAACAGCAGTCATGGTCACTGGGAACTTTTTGTTCCTAAAACAAGATGGGGGTCTCCTTTTAAAGAGGCTATATACTTTTGTGGAGGCTCCAGTAACACCAGAATTTACATGTCTAAAGCTGATCATTTATACGTAGTCTTCTTCACGAAAGAAGTTATTTTTGCCTATTCCTATTCTCAATAAAATATGCACACAGAGTTTATATACTCTTAAGTTAGCCTAATGGAAGTTATTTAGGGATCTAGCCTGGCTCTCTTCTTGTAAAGTGGGGAAGTTCAGGCCCAGAGAGGTTAGTTGTCTCAATCTTTCAGCCTTTTAATGACTGGCCTTTTTAATGACTGGTCAGAGATTCAACTCCTGCTCAGGTCATTCTATGTTTCTTTCATTCCTCTAGGTTGTTTTTACTTTTTATTTTTCATTTTTTTTTTTGTCTTCCTTTTTGGTACATCTGTACAGGTTTGCTATTTGAACACAGAAGGAACAGGGAGAAAGTGAGCCATGGAAGAGGTTCAGAAATCTTCACGTGGAGTCTGTTGGTTAGAAAGTCTGCTTTGTTAGCAGACTTACTGTCCCTTTTGGGATCTGGAGCTCTCTTGCCTCAGGCAGTTGCTTATTCAGAAAGCTAAGAGTCAGCTAGGAAGCTAATGGTGGTAATGGTACCCACCTGGCTAAGCTGTCCTGGAGAGCTGGGTCACTTTTATGCATTACAAGGAAGTAAACTAACATACACAAATACAACACCTGCATGCCTGTTAGTTTTGTTGTTGTTAACACACCTCAGGAGCAAGCTAATTCCCAAACAAGTTTGGGCCTGGTTCTTCAAGTGAGTCCTTAAAGCTGAGCTGTATTTAATAAACAAAGATCCCAAGATCATTTTAAGCATTTGACAAGACTGAAGTAGAAATCATTGTCTGTATACTCGGAAAATAATATTTTAACTATGCTAACTTTAATCTTTACTACCAGCAAAGTCGTATTGTGTATCTGCACGTGTGTGTGTTAGGATATTTGTTGGTTTGATTTTTGTTCTTATTTTGCATATTATCTGGTAGAGCATAATCTACTTGAAAATTTTTAATTTTTTTTTCATAGCTAGATTTCTTTTTACCACCTTTATATATTTGAACAAAAGGTACAGCTTATTGAAAGAACAAGGGCTTGAATGATGTAACATGTTATATTTAAGTCCTGGGGTATACTGTGACTGAAAATTATAATAGACACAGCTGGATGGTATCTACCTCATGTCTGCGTTTTTCAGAAGCTTAGTTTTCTTTTTAATCTGTTCTTTCTGCTGCCTCAGTTGGGCCTGGCTCTTTAGAACTTAGATTCTATTTGCATTATCACCCTTATCTTCCTGTCTCTCCCGTTGGTGTCCCAAAGCCAGACTCCCCTGTTCAATAACTGACCAAAAGTTTTCCTCTGAGAGTATATACTATAAATTAAAATACATTTCTACACCCTGCAATGAAAAAGGGCAGTTGAAGGATAAGAAATGAAGGTAAATTCCAGTGTAAAGGCAAAACTAAAGGGGAAAAAAAAAACCACCTTGTAAATGTTTAACTTTAAAGTGGCATAGCATAGCTTGTGACCTTGTGTTCCTTAGTTCAGAGGAAGAAAGGAGACTAAAATAACCACAGCAAACAGCAGTGCTGATTCACTTGGTTATCCTTTTTTCTTGGAAGTACTGTCATTTTGGTCTGTCTCTGTAGTTTCAATTACATAGAAAACTAAGAGAAGACCCGTTTGGAAATATCCAGACACAATAAATTTTTCTTTTATCTGCCTAAGCTATATAGTTCTTACCTTTGAGAAAATAGTAAAGTTGGATGCTTTATACTTCTTTCACTAATTCACCTGTACGCATGTCTTATTTATGTGGAGATTTAAAAAATGTATATAAATAAAATTTTACTACAGGATCTAACAATCTGGTAGGGGAGACAGATGATGTATATCAGGTATATTAAACTGATACGGAAAGTACAAGCAAAGAACCCAGAATTCAGAGGAGGGGAGACCTTTACTTCTGGCCCAGGAATGAGGGAAGGCTGTTTAACTCGCTGTTGGACTCAGGGAGGTAAAGACATGGGCATTTCAGGCATGGGGAACAGGAGGAGCAAGGTCATGATTCAAAAAGTGTAGTGTGGGCTGAAGAGAGCAGTAAATGGTCTAGTCTGCTTAGAGCATAAGGAGATGAGTTAGGGACAGGAAGGAGTGGCGAAGAAGTCTGGAGAAGTAAGCTGGGGTCAGATACTGGAGGGCCTTGACTGCCAGTGTAAGAAATTTGAACTGTTTCTGCCTGATAATGGTAAACCATTGGAGATCTTGGTTAATAGGTTGATGTGGCATTATCAGAGCTATGCTTTTATATTAAGCATCACTGTGTAGAAATGAGTAGAGGACAACAGAAACAGTGAACATTACGCAGTGAGTTCACACACTAGGTTCACAACCGTTAGGATTGTCATGAGGGTTAAAAGAGATAGCAGTGTAAAAGGCTTAGAACTTGGCACACAGTCCTAAATGGGTAGCGTTAGCTATTACCATCATACTTGTTATTACGTGGAAGTGATGAGAACCTGAACAGAGAGAGTGGCAATAGGAAGAAAGGTCAGGAGATGGACACTGTTATTACAGAGTTTAGCAGTTGATTAGAATTGAACAGAGTCTAGGGTGACTCATTTCAAGCCCGGGAAACTGGAGGATAGAAACAGAAAAGTTAGAAGGAGCAGGTTTGGGGAAAGAAGAAGGTACATGTAATTTTAGACAAGAGGAGTTTGAGTTCTGGGTGGCTTTCCACTTGGAGATGTTTAGCAAGCAGGACTGGAGCTTTGCAGAAATACCAGAATTGGTAACATATGTTTGGAATTTAAGCTCATAAAGATCATAGCTGAACCTGGGGAATGGATGGGAGAATCAAGGAAGAGGATGGACAGAAGACCAGAAGAATAAAGCTTCGTGTCAATGATGGAAACACAAAAAAGGTCGGCCCCTGAAGTTGAGACATCTAGAAGTGAGCATGGCAGAGTCGTCTAGGTCAGCACTCTCTCAGCTCTTTTGATTGTGCACCCCTGTTATCTGAGTGTGCAGCTCTCATGTAGGAATTAGCATTCTCTAAAAAGTCACTTGTTCATTTTCAGGATGTTAATTTAGTGAAAACTAGAGAATATCTGTATCTTCCCTTAACTAGGCATACATAACAAATTGAAGGTATCGCTACTAGCCCACATTTCCCTCTGAATACTTAGAATACCATGCGTGATACGCGATCTTGTTACAAGTTAAACTGAGCAAGAGTATCAGTATCAGCCCATAGATTAAATATTCAGAAAGCTAATACTAACACATCTTCTGTGTGATATGAAAAAGATTAGAAATACTGCCCTACGATCTAGCCTTCATTTTTCTGAAAAAGTAGAAGTATTTCCTTGAAATGTTATGCAATAGCTCATTGAGATTAGTTGTATGTATGTTTATGTATGTGTGTGCATGCATAACCTCAAGCTCCCTTGTTTAAGCTCTAAGTACACACACATCTCCATCCAATGCAAAGATGTTTTTTTTTTCCCCGAGTTACATCAGGCTTAATCTTACTGGTGTTTCAGCTTTGTAAAGTCTCAAATGGCAGCATTCCGCATGAAGCCAAGCATAAATACACAAGTAGGAATTTGGCAACATTTACTTAGCAAGTAGTTTATATCCACATGGTCATGACAACACTGAAGAGCAGCACACACAGTAAATTACCAGGAATAGGATAGCCTCATCTGTAGGATTTAGCAGATTTCTAGTCTAGGTATGTTGTAATTATCCTCAGTCTAAAATAAAGGCAATAAGAAACTTTTCACTTGAGAAATAGTGATAAATTTCCAGCTATCTTACTTGGTTATTTATATCCTGAACTCCATGATTATGTTTCTCCTGGTAATTAACTGGCCAGATGCCCATGAAGCTACCCTTGAAGGTTGTTAAGCAGTGTAATGTGTTTGTATGAAACATAGTACTTTACAGTTAATGACGTGATTTTCAAAGTTTTTGTCAAACAAGATAGGTGAACACAACCCTGTTTCTTTTCAGAACGAAACATAGTGCCAATAGATTATATACTAGTATGAGTACTACCAGTATGTTGGGAAATTGTGTGAATCTTAAATTCACTAACATCAGATTGAAGGATTTCCAAATAGATCTGAGGTTAGAATTGTGTTAGGTGTTCTATAGTGTTCTTTAGCTGTGCAGATGTACACTTTGTGGTATGTATTGGACACCTCTTATATTTGCATGCTTATCTTGAACCACAGAGATGGTGTTTTTAGATGTCATGGTGTTCTTTTTTTTTTTTTTTTCATTTTTAGAGAAGTAAAGTTTATTACATTTGAAACAATACAGCAGAAATCTCAAAAGTTTACTCATTAAATATAGTTTAATTCTTACAAATCTCCTTTGGAAAATGCAATTCATATATGCTGCAACCTCAGAAGTTGGAATTCAAAATGAAATATGAAGGCAGTAGTCAGGGAAAGCATATCAGAGGGCTTTGTCAAATATCTGTACAAATCAGTACATACCTCTTTTGTCTGTGATACAGTAGGAAAAAAAGTGATTCTAAACATATCCAAGTAAATGCAGAAAAATACATTACTATTTGAGGCAGACCATGCTAAAATATAATTTACAATGATTAGTTTGCATTTATGATAGTTAACAATGCCTTTAATTTGAACCAATAAAATCAAGGTTAAGCTAAACTGTACAGTATTTGCTTGGTCTTTGTACTAAACATTAGCTCATCTGAGAAGTAATAAGATTGGAAAAGCAAATGACCTGATCCTTTTTGCTATGCTTATCATTTTCTCAATCACACTAACTGCAAACAAATCAATACAGCATTAAGATTTTTCACATATTAAAAATGAAGACTAATGACTGGTGAAGGCAGACTGCATACCATGTAGTATTTAATAGATGAAACTTGCAATTACCATCAACTCAGTTTTTTAAACACCAAGATTTACAAGCCAAAAAAAACATTTGATTTAAAAATTCAGCTATTCAAGATACTCAGGTGTCTTTTTTCTCACTGAGATTGATATGGGTTGGGTCTTTTAAAAACCTGAAGAGGAGTTGGTAAGAGGAAAAAAATCCTCAATGCTTTAAAAACCCCAACTGTTAGGAGTCCATACAACTACTATGCTGGCATGAAGACAGGTTTTTTTCCAACAAAGGATCATTCACTTATGTCATGGTGTTCTTAAATAATCAATTGCTTTGTATTTCCTAGCTGTGATTTATAATCTTTATTTTATTCCTAGTTAGGTAGTTAGAACAGGGATTTTGATTCTGAGAGTAATGACTGCGTAATTAAAATAATATTGTCACCATGTTCACAATGTAGCAATGGCTGTAATTTTGAAACACGGCATAGAATTTAACCAGATGATTCCTCCTATTAAGTGTTCAGCTAGGAAAACAGCTCCAGTAAGGGGGGCTAGGCTAAGGCTGTTGCTCTGAACGGTAGTGAAAGATAGAGTGACTTTTCATTACCAGGCCCCCAAAGAGTGAGCTTGATCTACCGGATGTTTTTAATCTCTTCTCTTGGTTGGTGACCAGATACCCCCAAGTCCCAGTCCTTGTGGGCAACTGCAGCTTTAACAAGCTTGAAAGCCTTAAGCTTTCCACTTTGAAATGTGTAAGAATCTGACATCTTGGCATTTTGGAGTACTTTTTTCCAGGAGGATGATCAGGAAAACTGAAGATAAAAGGCTTGATGGATGTATGTTCCAGGCTGAGAAGATCCACAGATTCTTAAATTCTTGGTCCTCTACTGAGGTATCAGTTCTAAAGAGGGAGGGGGACATGTCATGAAAGAGTACAGAACTGAGAATAAGGGCATATGGGTTGTGCTTCCAGCTCTGGCATATACTTGCCCTGTAACCTAAGTCAAGTCCCTCAGTCTGCCTGGATAAAGAATCTTTATCTGTCAGGTGGGAATATTAGTACCTGTGTTGTGTTTGTAGTGAAAAACAAGTGAGATAATGTAAAGAAAGCTACTTTACAAAGTGTAAAGCATGTACACATGCAAGGGATTAGCATAACCATCTCAGCTGAGTTGCATTCTTTGATGTGGTCTTTACAGTCTCTGTTCCTGACAACTATATACACGGAGATGGGAGATTTAGAGTTTGGTTGACTGGGAGGATTTGTTTTATTCTTATGCCCTTTCTTGCTTGCTTTCTTTTAACTTTCAAATCAGTGCTAAAGACACTAACAGAGGGCAGAATTCAGTGTGTCTGTGAATCAACAGAATCCATACAGCCAAATCAGTACAGCCAGGCTCTTATTGACCCTCTTATAATACCCTCCAGGTTTTTAATTGAGAATTCTCTAGTATTTAGATGGATTAACTCACCAACACAATCTTCCATTTTCCAGTGGAGTCTATGATTAGGTAATTATGTACATTTCTGCTACATTTTCTAAAGTAGGACAGGTTTCTCCCCATCCCCACTCTTTTTTGACTTTTCCATTGTATTACTACACAAAGTTTATTGCACAGCTGAGCTCAGGTACTTGAGAGGATTTCCCTGTATGCATATTTCAAAGAAAAGAACCCAGAGTGAAGTCAAAGATACTTGGGGGTCTTAAAATAGTTCTTGTGTTTGTTAATTCAGTAAGTGTGTGTTGAATCCCCACTGTGTGCAAGGCACATTTCCCTTGAGGATGTGCCAGAAACAAAGACAATTACATAAGAACTGGGGAGAAAATAGAAGCATGGAAATTTTAGGCTTAAGAAATAATGTGCTTAATAATAATAGTCAATATATGTATGAAGAAAGTGAGTGTGCTAATTGTAGAAATAGATTTTATTGGGTACCAGGAATGATTTCTTGGGGAGAAGAAAATTTAGTGGTCGCTGATGAGTTACTGTGTATATTTATTTCTTATAGTTGTACATACTGTGAGAGCAAGCTTCTTAGCAGTGCTAGTCCCAAAAAACTTTAAAAAGTTGGTTTCAATCCATGAGATAGTCTCAAAAATTACTGCTTTCAGAACATGTTCTCTTTACTCCAAGATGTTGGATGGAGATAGAAGCCACCAGAGCTCTCTTCAGAGCTCAAAACAGAATCTTTTTCTTGGTTGGTGGGGCCAGATGGGGTGGGATGCTGCCTAGACTTCAGGTCTCCTCTGCTTTCTAACATGAAAAACAAGATTCCTTCTGCAAGACAAAACAGCCACATACTTCTAGCTTCCAGAAGTCTGAGGTGTCCAAGGAGACATGTTCTAAGAATTTTAACATTTTTGGATTTGTCTAGAGGGAGAGCCTGCATAGCAACTGATCATTGACATTCCCGAGGATTTAAGTTAAGAGCATTCCTAGTCATTTCCATCTTGAATTCTTTATTTGGAACCAGTACATTCATTCTAAATTTAATAGTTTAAAGAGCTTTAAAAATTATTTTATGTTTATAAAAGAGATGGAAGAAGATTTCTCACTGCATCTGTTTCCATGCATCTGACGCAGAACTCTTAGGAAATATGTTAAAAATAAAGTAAGTAGTCTAAATTAGAGAGAGAAAGAAGCAAGTTAGGTTACTTGTTACAGTACATGAGGGAAATCGGTCTTTGGGCTTGGTACTGCGTCTGAGACTATTCAGGCCGGGAGTAGATGTCTCGTCTAGCTCTGAGCAGTGATTTTGATATGCCATCTGGCATTTATATGATGCTTGGTATTTTTCAAGGCCTTCTCTAACACGTGTTTCCCATTTGTGTGCTTCAGCTGCCCTGTGAGGTGAACAGAGGCCTCAAGAAGTTAAGTGACAAGTTAGTAGCCAAAGAACGGGAACCTCCAGGTTCAATACATTTTATTTATGTATTTACCCTGTACTTTACTGCCCCCCACTGTTTGCAGCTGAGTATTCATAGGTCCTAGGGACAAGCAAGAGGCAAGGATAAAATAGAAAAGAGTGATGGAGCAAGGAAAAAGAGACAACAGAGAAATAAGAAAAGAATGTTTATGTGATAGGAGATAGCAGTGCCATTAGCATTTTCTCTTCTGTGATTGCCACAGAGATTTTGGGAGCAAGTGGAAATAAAAATGATCTTTCGGGTTAAGGATTCGAGTCAGTGATCCAAGCTGAGACTGCCCTGAGCAGTTTGAATATACACATACCTTAAAACAATGGAAAGTGAGAATGAACAAGCTGTACTAAATCAAGAGAATTTTAGAGCTGTAGTACTTCCAACTTCTCCCTTTACTGTATTATGACTTTGAGCAAGTGACTTCCAATCCTCAGCATTCTCATCTGTAAAATTGGAATAATACTGAAATCTTTGGCACTGAGCTGAGTGAAGATCAATTGAGGGTAACATATGTAACAAGTAGTTTGTGAAACTCTAAAGCTCTTAAGTTGGCATCTTTGAAACATTCTTCAGAATCATACTTTCACCTCTCCTGGGCATACATTAACACAGGATCCTGCTAGAAGTTGGGCAAAAGGTTGTTCTTAGCGTTTCTGAGTCTCAGAGGGGATCCAGTAAGCAAAATGGCTCTTTGTTGTAGATTACAGTTTAGTTCAGACTACAGACCCTATTCTTTCTCCAGCTCATGTTAGAATTCTCTTTGAGGCTCAGGGTCTGAAAAACCAGTTATGTGCTTGTTGTCCTTCCTTCAAGAATTTATTTACTTTCATTAGGTTGGAGCGTCAAAGAGATGAACAAATATTTCTGTAAGGCAGAGAGGGCTGGCCTAGCTCACTCTTAATGGAGGTCGAACAGGTGAGGAAGCCATATAACAGCTGTGTGATCTAGGGGAAGCTTTTCAACCTCTGGTGCTCAGTTTTCCCATCTATGTATTATCAGTTTTTTGTTTTTGTTTTTGGTAAAAGGCCAGATAATATTTTTGACTTGTGGGTCATACAGTTTCTATTGTAACGTTTCAACTCTACTGTTGTAAGGTGGAAACAACCATAGACAATGTAAATGAATGGGGGCTGCAGTCTTTCAGTAAAACTGAATTTACAAAAACAGGCTGTCTGCCAAATTTGGCCTGTGGGCTGTAGTTTGTGGACCCTTGCTTTAGAATACTTCACTAAAATATTTGGTCTTCTTTCTCCATCATAATACTGATACATGATACTGATAGTGTTTTGTTGCTGACATATATGCCAGTGTATAGACATATGTCATGTAAGTTGAACATCAGTGAAGGAATGAGGAAGAAAGTATGTGAAGTAAGATGTTTACATTACCATTTCTATTCCATAGAAACAGGTTTATAAATGTTCTGGTCACACCTTCCTGTTAAGTTTCATTGCTTATAGCAGTTGCTATGCCTTCCTATTTTTCCAGATTAACTATATTATGATCTAGCCCTTACTTAAAAGATTATGTTGTGATAGACAGCAAACAGAAACATGCTTTTGTTTTTGAAGGAAAAGTATCTCTGCTGCCAATTTGAAAATATGTCTTTGTGAGCAGACCTTTAGGGAGAGTAGTGTGCAGCCAGTTCCAACCCATAGTCTTTTGGAAATCATGATTTCTGCTGTAGGCAGTTTGAAAAGGGGCTTCATACTTAATCTTTCAGAACTCAAGACAGACACACCCTCAAACACGGAACTGGGCATTCTTCAGGGTTGGGGAAAGGGGTCTCCAGTAAGGCTTCATTATTCGTTCTTATAGTAGTGGGGTGCTGTGTAATAACCTGTCAGGGAGTATGACCATCTGGTATCCAGTTATGTTTAGAACCTTAAGTAGTAAAGTTTCTGGCACTAGGCTTAGTGCTTTCTTGCTTCAGTAGAAACCTTAGATGAGCTTAAATAAAGACTGTTGAGGGACTTCCCTGGCGGTCCAGCAGTTGAGACTCCGCGCTTCCATTGCAGGGGGCACGGGTTTGATCCCTGGTTGGGGAACTAAGATCCTGCATGCTGTGTGGCGTGGCCAAAAAGTATAAACATAAAATAAAATAAAAAAGATTGTTGAACCCTCTTTTCTCTCTTCCCTTGTATTCATTTCATCCTCAAGCAGTGAAGTGTAGGCCTTCCATACCACCCCTTCGGCCTTTGGAGTATGTGTTCAGTGTACGTTGCTTCTGGAATGGCTTAGTGGAGTGACTGGCCCTTGTAGACAGCAGTCCAGTTTGCAAACATAGGTCTTTTTATTTCCAAAACAGTGCTGTTTTTCTCCTGAAATTGTCAATTTAAGGTTAATTTTATTTATTTTTTATTTTTTGTTTATAAATTTATTTTTATTTATTTATTTTATTTATTTATTGGCTGCGTTGGGTCTTCGTTGCTGCACATGGGCTTTCTCTAGTTGTTGCGAGCGGGGGCTACTCTTCATTGTGGTGCGCAGGCTCCTCTTTGTGCTGGCTTCTCTTCTTGTGGAGCATGGGCCCTAGGCGTGTGGGCTTCAGTAGTTGTGGCACATGGGCTCAGTAGTTGTGGCTCACGGGCTCTAGAGCATAGGCTCAATAGTTGTGGCACATGGGCTTAGTTGCTCCGTGGCATGTGGGATCTTTCCAGGGCAGGGCTCAAACCCATGTCCCCTACATTGGCAGGCGGATTCTTTACCACTGCGCCACCTAGGAAGTCCCTTAAAGTTAATTTTGTTGTGGAGAACATATGCCCCCTTAAGGCTTGAGATGCTTTTTAGCCATTGTGATTGATAATGGTCCTTATGTCCATCTATATAAACATGAGAACCAACTTGATGTTGGTGGAATTGTTTCGTTTCAGAAATTTCAATTCTCAAATTTAGTTTTCACTTTTCTTTGTAGTTTGAAAGAATGTCTAAAATAGCAAGCACAAGTTAGCTTAAATGCTACCCCCTTTCTTCTTATTCATTCATATTAATATTCTTTTTTTCATCTTTCATTCTCCATTTAAAATATAACATCCGAACAGTTTTAGCCAATTCAAATAAGCCTGGGACTAACTTCAATAAATACCTGAGCAATACTGGAACATAAAATGCATTTGATAGTGCTGCTAATTGGGCAAAATAAAAAGCATGTCATCTAATGACAGGAAAACATGGTCAAAATGCAAATCAAAAAAGGAAATGAAGAAGTTAATGTGCTTTGAACATGGGGAGATGCTTGATATATGTTAAGTTGGAGACACACAGGAATGATTGGTGGCATTCTCAACCTGAAAGGCCTAAAGGCTGCAAGTTGGATTGTGGGTGGGGGGGTGGGGTGGGGCAATTAAGGTGAAAGGTGGTACCAATGTTTAGATTTATTTTTCAGTCACAACTGGGCTAAGAGATACTTGCTTGCATTTAACAATGAGAGCATTATTTTTAGGTAAAATTTGCCTGGGATTGGGCAGCTCTAGTATTTTATTTTATTATAAATTTATTTTTTGGCTGTGTTGGATCTTCATTGCTGTGCACAGGCTTTTTCTAGTTGCAGCTGAGCAGGGGCTACTCTTAGTTGTGGTGCACAGGCTTCTTATTGCAGTGGCTTCTCTTGTTGCGGAGCGCAGGCTCTAGGCACACAGGCTTCAGTAGCTGTGGCACGTGGGCTCAATAGTTGTGGCTCGAAGGCTCTTAGAGCACAGGCTCAGTAGTTGTGGCACACGGGCTTAGTTGCTCCGCCACATGTGGGATCTTCCTGGACCAGGACTCAAACCCGTGTTCCCTGCACTGGCAGGCGGTTTCTTAACCGCTGCACTGCCAGGGAAATCCCCAGCTCTAGTATTTTAATAGGAAGCAGCACTGGGCAAGGATTAGGCTTCATTTTAGGGGAGCTTCCTGGGGTCTTTTTTTCCTTGAATAGTTGTTGTGATGATAGGGATTTAGTATTATCTCCCAACAACACTTCTTTGGTTTTAGTTGCTTCAGAGAGCTGTATTGTGGGTTTAGGCATATAATATAAAGGATTTTTGTAGAGAGAGTGAGGTACATGCCAAGAAATAGAGAACTAAAACCTAAAGGTTTTCTAAAACCTAAAGGTTTAGAAAGCAGGGACTATTGTAGTAAAACCTTATATTTCTTTGTGTTTTATAAGGTTGACCATCTTGATACATCCTGTTCCATGTCCAGCATATCACTAAGGGAGGATTTGGTGAGAGTGGTACCTGGTCAAAAGCAAGAGCTTAAAAGACTTCCAAAAGAATCTTAAAGGAGGAGGGAGTACTCTGCTCCTGGGATGTTTTGAAAATTGCTTAGGTCTCTTTCTTCAAGAATGACAAAGAGTAACTGGATATTAGAATGACAGCTAGATTGTCTACCTTTGAGTGATATGATTGAATCATCCCAAGCTGATTGAATCATTCCATTTCCTCCATGATTTTCTCCTTATCTTCCTGGCAATGGATGGCCAAACAGAAGTCCGTCCCTCCCTTTCTCCTACTTAACCTATTGTCATTAATTTTTCAAACTTTGCTAATCTATCCTGGTCACCTTTCTGAGAAGATTTTGACTTTCAAAAGATTTACACTTGGGGTGGTATGCACCCATGTTTCCAGCCTTCCTGTCTGCCTTACAACTTCTAGGATCTTCGTGTGTTTGTGTGTGTGCGTGTCTCCCCTTCCTGTCGTGCCTTTTTATCTTATTTTTTTTTTAATATTTGTTTATTTGGCTGCACCAGGTCTTAGTTGCGGCATGCAGGATCTAGTTCCCTGACCAGGGATCAAACCCGGGCCCCCTGCATTGGGAGCACAGAGTCTTAACCACTGGACCACCAGGGAGGTCCCATGCCCTTTTATCTTAAATTCACTTCAGTAAGTTATGTGGATTTCTGATTGTAGTCCTACTTGTACTTTAAAGGCCCAAGGAGAACCTCATTTATTCTGAAGCTCCTAGAATAGTTTGCAGTCCCTGTAAGTCTTATTTCAGGGCCAGGCTTTCCAAGAGGCCTCTTTTTTTCTCAGAAAGGCCATATGCAACAACTCTTTTGCTCCTTCATTCAGAAGTAATTATTTATCAGACTTTGTGCTAGGTGCTGTGAGGGAATCCAGAGATAAATCATACCCAGGTCCTACCCACAAGGAGCTTATAAAGCAGAAGGGGAAATATGGTAAGAAATACATAAATAATGATCATACAAGGTAATGTGGTGAGGGCAGGAAGAAGTACAGATTAAGGGCTCTGAAGGTTCACAGGAAGGAGTGATCACTTGGAGTTATTTAGAGAAGACTTGTGGAGAGATGGCAGTTGATTTGAGCATTGGAGAAATGGCCTTTCCTTGGTGGACTCTGATTCTTCCCATTTTTGTTTTGGAAAGCAAACTGTTTTTGAAACCCAATAAATTAAAAGATAATGGGAGTTGAGATTTCTTATAGCAACAATCATTCAATACTTCATCTTGTCCTTAAGTCTTTATTAAATAGTTGAACAGGCAGTCTTATTCAAGTATTTATAAACTAATTAATGAACATGAATGATAAAATAAATCTAATATTAATTATGAACTAAATCTGGGAAATTCTATATGCATTTTTCATAAGAGTCATCTAAGCTAATGCAACTTGGTCATACTGTGTGTAAATAGCGTTATCTTATGATAGCAATAGCAATTTAACATGAAATAAAAAAGATCCCAGAATATAAATCTCTTTCTTACTTTTAAATACATACCTTTCTCATCACTCTAGAAGATGAACTTGGCATATTTTCCATGGGTTGTAGATGTTGTAAGTAGGCTACTTCTGTAGCAAACTCAGTTCAGTTGCAATTAACATATTAATTATTAAAATAAGTGATAAAATTAAGGTTACTTTATATTTTTTAACTTGGGTGTTTGGTGAGCAAAATTTGTTTATGATTAGGTTTTATTATTTTAATGTTAAGTTGTGCCACAGTCAGAAAATATTGAGAACACCAACTTGTTTTCATAAAATCTGTTGCTTGAGATTTGGTCTAATTTTTAAAGCCCCATGTGAAGACTGGATCTGCTTTAAGGAAAGCCTTTTGAATAAAAATACTCACCTTTTCTAGGAATTTGTAGTAGCAATTTATGTTCTTCCAAGAGATATTAAGGTAATTAGCTACAAATCATCTGTGTGCAAAGATGCTAGAAAACATGCTCTAAACAGTTTTCTCTTTTTCCTCATGAGAGGCTCTGTCCCTGATGAGAGTATAGTACCTTTGTTTTTTTGAAGTCAGGAATTTATGAGAAGAAGTTTCTGGATGGAAAAACCACAAAAGCTATAACTGTAAATCCAAAGCTGAAATGATCCTTTGTAAATTCAACTTAATGTAAAGAAGAACAGTGAGAGCTGTCCAAAGATGGAAAAGAATGCCTTACCAGTGAGCCAGTTTCTTAGAACTGTTGAGGGAGGAGCTCATGTTTAAGCTAAATGACACTTAGGGCGGGATTGAGGGAGCTGGGCAGAGGTTGAAGTAGAGCTATGAGCATCGT
The DNA here is from genome assembly GCF_030028045.1 of Hippopotamus amphibius kiboko. Taxonomy (NCBI): domain Eukaryota; kingdom Metazoa; phylum Chordata; class Mammalia; order Artiodactyla; family Hippopotamidae; genus Hippopotamus; species Hippopotamus amphibius. The sequence goes on from NC_080186.1 coordinate 32,664,607, forward strand.
TTAGAGGAACTGGCCTGGGTGGTTCTTAATGCCCCCCCCCCCGCCTTTTTTTTTAATCCCCCAGTTTTAAACTTCTGTGATGCTGTAAAATGTAAAGGACATTATTATTGACTTGAATTTTTTTGCCATTATCCGTTTATGATTTTCTAATTCAGATGGTCCTCTCAAGTTAAGAACTTAACCTTTAATGCATTTGTCAGTTCCAGGAAAATTTAACTCCTGTTTTGTACCCAACCCCCACTCCAGCAGTGTGTATGGCTCTGAGCCAGCCAAAGATTCATTCACAATCTATTGACTGCACAGATGTTTGGGAACTGATTGCGCCGGCACATCCTTAGCTGGGGCAATTCAAGATTTAAAAGCAGACTGTGCACAGATGGTTTTAAAAATGCTTCTTGAATTGTGTACCTTGGTAATGTTTGTGGGAAGAGATGAGAGGACAATCAAAACTGGTTACGAACTTTCAAAATTTCACAGACCTTTGCACTCAAGCTAAACCTACTCATCATTAGCAAGTTATATAGAGAATCACACTGGCAATTGTGCATCTTCCTCCTTCGACTGTAGCAGTTTTCATGGCAGATTCTGCTAAGATCAGGCCTGTCCATGGGTCCATACAATGAAAGGTTAGATTCTTTTTAAAGTTTTTTGATAATTATTTTCATTTCTGGAAAGATTTTATTTGCCCCGTTTAAAAAGATTAGAGTCTCACTCTCATCATTGTCATGAGTACCTCATGAGAATCTATTAATAAAAATAATTAAATTTCTCTAGATTACCTTGATTTCTTTGTTCTCAGTACATCTAAGAGAATAGTGTATAGGCCATGTGCATATGCTAAGTGAAAATGTCATGGGAGCTGAGTTGAGAGGATCTTACTTGGTTATTTAGGACTCAAGATTTTATCTAGTCATTTCCAACTGTGATTCAACACTCTTCACTTTAATTCCCTTCAGAAACACCAAGATCATATTGCTTCCTAGCACCTAGAGTTCCTGTTGATGTATAGAGCTGCTGGTAGGCCTCCGGCACCAGAAATTGGCTCCAAACCTTTTCCCATTACATCATCAGCCACTAATGTCATTACACCAGAGTGAATTCTGCTTTGAAGATTGTACTCTTGTTTTCTTTCCATTTCTTTCCCCTCATCATTTCCTTTATAAGAAAAGGGGGGAAAATCAGAGACCTCTAGGACATTCCCAGGCAAACATTTAAGAGTGAATCAAACATCCTCACAGTCTAAGCCTAGATTTATCAGCCTTCATTCCATTCTGCTGATAGAGAGTGATCTGCACAGCATGCATCCACGTGGAGCCTGGAAAGTAGCAATTTGGTCATGTGACACCTGGCTTTGGTGCTTTTCTTTCAGCCCTTCAGAATTAGTTCTTAATGATTTACATAGCTCTCCGCCAGCATCCTGTCACTGGCATGTTAAACCTTTTCAAATAATTTCTCAGAATAGAAATTCTTAGGATATCACCAAGTTTCTCCTTCTTTGGATTAATTAAACTGTTTCTTGGGTTTAAGTATTTGTCAGATAAGCATTTAAGCCATCTGGAGTTTCTTTCCCCCTGTAAATCTTTTAAAACATTACAGTATTATCTATATTTGTAGCTAATGTGAGGATCCTTATTCATCTTCCCTTCCCATCACAGAGCAGTTGACCAAATGCATGTTCTGACCCTCTTCTCTCTATCCTAAATTTAATTCTTCATTGTTTTTCAACCATCCTCAAAGCTTCCAGTGTGTGCTTTGTTTGGCTTTGTGCCTAACAGCATGGGTCAGGTAAGGAAAGAACTGGGAATTGATTTCAGCTCAGAGACTTTGTGCCGTCCACTCAATTATTGGCCTAGGCTTTAGTGCTTTTGTGTCCTTTGAGGCGCATTAGCTTGAGATTAGAAGGAATAATAATCATTAGTAGCCCCAAAGAAATGGGACCACGGTGTCTAAAACAAAAGGATAAACTTGGCTCTTATTTTTTAAGATTTCAGGTTTACATTTCTGTGCAGTATTAATCACTGGGGACCCTTAATGTATATGCTGCAGGTGTAGAACTTGAAAAACATTGGGGAGAATGGCATTGAAAATTATGGACCAGACTAGGGTAACCAAGTGTCCTTTTTTTTTCCCCTCCCCAAAATAAGACATTAAAAGTCCTTGATTCACATTAGGATTTGAGTTTGGATTTCTAGCAATTTTAAATTTTCTGGTTGGAGCTCCTTGTTAGTCTCTGTGGTATGAGCTGGATAGAAGGGAAATTTTTCCTCCTTATTTTTTGCTGAGACTTAAATCGGTGTGAAAAACCTCTTCAGCACAATTGTATACCTTCTCAGACTGAAAAATTGAATGAATTAGTGAAAACATCCACAAGGAAAGCTATAAATAACCTGGACAGAAAGTTTGACTTTATTGTTCCTAATGTATATCATGTATATGTTTGTTTTTAGTTGTCAAAATGTCCACAGAAGGAGGATTTGGTGGCGCTAGCAGCAGTGATGCCCAGCAAAGCCTACAGTCCTTCTGGCCTCGTGTCATGGAAGAAATCCGGAATTTAACAGTGGTAAGGAAGAATGAGAAACTTGAAGAATGTAAAGAGCTTTGAGATGAATAACCAAAACTTAGACTAAAGCATTTTTAATCTCAAGCACATTTACAAAGGTATAGTTCATTTCTTTTTTTTTTTTTTAAGAACTTTTATTGAGATACAGTTAACAGACAATAAACAGCATATATTTAGAGTATACAATTTGGTATCCCAGTCTCCCAATTCATCCCCCACCAACCCTCCATGCTTTCCCCACTTGGTGTCCATGTGTTTGTTCTCTACATCTCTGTCTCTATTTCTGCCTTGCATTTCCTCTTTCGTAGTTGTTAGCATTTGCCTTATGTATTGAGGTGTTCCTGTATTGGGTGCATATATGTTTATAACTGTTATCGCCTCTTCTTGGATGGATCCCTTGATCTTTATGTAATGTCCTTTCTTGTCGCTTGTAACATTTTTTATTTTAAAGTCTATTTTATCTAATATGACTATTGCTACTCCAGCTTTCTTTTGATTTTCATTTGCATGGAATATCTTTTTCCATCCCCTCACTTTCCGTCTGTATGTGTCCCTAGGTCTGAAGTGGGTCTCTTGTGAACAGCATATACATGGGTCTTGTTTTTGTATCCATTCAGCCAGTCTGTGTCTTTTGGTTGGTGCATTTAGTCCATTTACATTCAAGGTAATTATCGATATGTATATTCCTATTACCATTTTCTTAATTGTTTTGTTTTTGTTTTTGTAGGTCCTCTTCTTCTCTTATGTTTCCCGCTTAGAGAAGTTCCTTTAGCATTTGTTGTAGGGCTGGTTTGGTGGTGCTGAATTCTCTTAGCTGTTGCTTGTCTGTAAAGCTTTTGATTTCTCCGTCGAATCTGAATGAGATCCTTGCTGGGTAGAGTATTCTTGGTTGTAGGTTCTTCTCTTTCATCACTTGAAATATATCGTGCCACTCCCTTCTGACTTGTAGAGTTTCTGCTGAGAAATCAGCTGTTAACCTTATGGGAGTTTCCTTGTATGTTATTTGTTGTTTTTCCCTTGTTGCTTTTAATAACTTTTCTCTGTTTTTAATTTTTGTCATTTTGACTACTATATGTCTTGGCCTGTTTCTCCTTGGATTTATCCTGCCTGGGACTCTGCGCTTCCTGCAGTTGGATAGCTATTTCCTTTCCCATGTTAGGGAAGTTTTCAACTATAATCTCTTCCAATACTTTCTCGTGTCCTTTCTCTTTCTCTTCTCCTTCTGGGACCCCTATAATGCGAATGTTGGTGCCTTTAACATTGTCCCAGAGGCCTCTTAGGCTGTCTTCAGTTCTTTTCATTCTTTTTTCCTTATTCTTTTCCACATCAGTGATTTTCACCATTCTGTGTTCCAGGTCACGTATTCGCCCTTCTGCCTCAATTAATCTGCTATTGGTTCCTTCTAGTGTATTTTTCATTTCAGTTATTGTGTTGCATATCTCTGTTTGTTTGTTCTTTAATTCTTCTAGGTCTCTGGTAAACTTTTCGATCTTTGCATCCAGTCTTTTTTCAAAGTCCTGGATCATCTTCACCATCATTATTCTGAATTCTTTTTCTGGAAGGGTGCCTATCTCCTCTTCATTTAGTTGTTTTTCTGGGTTTTTATCCTGTCCCTTCATCTGGTGCAAAGTTCTCTGCTTTTTCATTTTATCTTTCTGTGTCTGTGGTTTTCAGTTCCACAAGATGAAATACTGCTGATACTGCTTGATACTGCTGTCTGCCCTCTTGTCTACAAAGGTATAGTTCATTTCTGACCTTTGGTTAGGAAAATGAAAATATAATTTACCTTAGGTGAGGTAACTGCAAGGATTTTTTTTTTTTTTCCCCTTTTTTTTTTTTTTTTTTTTTTTTTTTTTTTTAGGCGTACAGGCTTAGTTGCTCCGTGGCATGTGGAATCTTCCCAGGGCAGGGCTCGAACCCATGTCCCCTGCATTGGCAGGCAGATTCTTTACCACTGCACCACCTAGGAAGTCCAAGGATTTTTTTTTTTATATCTTAGGTGGCTTTCTTTAGGCATGTGGTTGTATAGTGGATGCTTTGACTTGGAGATACTTTAATGTGAGGCAGATCTTTTAGAGAATGCAGAAAAGCAGAGCTTACTTTCCTCCAGTAGCTGTAGCTCGTTTCTTAGCCCTGATTTAGTGGCCCTGCCAAAGTTCTAGGACCTGGTGAAAACTATTGGGCAATTTATTCAACAATAAATCTGTTGTAAGCAGGCACTCTTTCCAGGTGTTAAAAGATACACTTAGATTGGGGTTTCTTAATAGCAGCATTATTGACATTTTGGGCCAGATAATTCTTTGTTGTGAGGGGCTCTTCTGTGCATTGTACAGTGTTTAGCAGCATCTCTGGCCTTTAATCACTAGATGCCAGTAACACTCTGCTTCCAGTTGTGACAACCAGAAATGTCTCTAGACATTGGCAAATGTCTGAAATCATCCCCTGTTGAGAACCACTGACATAGAAGAATCAAATAAAATGTGGCCCTTGAGCTTACAGTGTAGTGATTAATTACAACCAGAGTCATTTATTCAGTAAGTATTTATTACATAGTTACTGAGGCAGGCACAGTGATGAATCTGAAGCAATAAAAGTCAGAGTATGGTCTCATATCCTTAATGAAGAATGGTCCATTTGGTGTCATTTCAGCAAATGCTGAAGGAGCTCTCTGTGTTAGGTATGTCATTGCTGCACTGAAGGTATCAATATTAGCATTCTGGCGATCAAACACTGGATTCCTTCCTGATATAGAACTCATATTGCAATTTGTTAAGAGTTTCTCGTCCTTAACCTCTAACATACATGGTCCATGTATTCTGTTCACTCAACAAATATCAGTACTTATGCACTTACTATGGCTGTACTAGTTACTGTGAATACAATTGTGAACCAGACAGGCAAAATCATTGCACTCATAGACCATGTATTCTGGTGGGAGAGATGGACAGGTAATGAATTAATAAGATAAACAATATAACTTCTCATTGTGCTAAAATGCCCACTTGACTTTGGGATAAAAAAACTAATTTATATTCTGAGTGCACCTGTGGGTACTGTTTGTTTATATGGGGGATCCTCAGCAGTTGAACTTGTCTTGAGCATTCTCAGAGTGGCCTGTGTTCACAGGTGGATTTCCACTGAAAAATCGTTCTCTCTTCCGCATCTCAAGGTGGTAGTTATCTATAATATACTATCTTAGATATAAAACAGAAGGGAGGAAAAAACTGAAATTATAAAGTCAAAAGTGGGGAATTTTTCGCATGTTTTGAGGGGATAACCTCATGGTTAAGCTTATCAGGTTTTAGTGCTGGGATCAGCCTGGTGTAAAACTAGTGCCTTCCTGGGGTATGGTGGGACTAGGCCAGTGCAGCAAGCCTGTGCTTCAGTTTGAGCACAGAAACAAATCCAGGATCAGACAAGTGGTCAGATAAACTCTGGAAGTTCAAATTCAGCACCTAGCTTTTCAGTATTTTATTGGACTTTGATGTTTTTTTCATTGTGGTAAAGCAACACAACAAAATTTTCCACCTTAACCATTTACAAATGTACAGTTTAGTAGTGTATTTACATTGTTGTGAAACATCTCCAGGACTTTTTCATCTTGCAGAACTGAAACTTAAACCCATGAAACAACAGTTACCCATTTTTTCCTCTCCCCAGCCCTTGGTAATCACTATTCTGCTTTTCCGTTTCTATTAATTTGATCACTCTAAGTACCGCATATAAGTGGACTCATACAGTATTTGTCTTTTTGTGCCTGGCTTATTTCACTTAGCATAATGTTTTCAAGGTTCATCCATGTTGTAGTATGTGACAGGATTTCTCTCCTTGTTTAGGCTGAATAATAGTTTCTGTATATGTGTATATACTGCATTTTGTTTATCCATTCATCTGTCAGTGAACCTTTGGGTTGCTTTCATTTCTCGGCTGTAGTGAATAATGCTCCAGTGAACAGGAATGTGGGCTTTGATTTTTATCCTACTTCGTTTAATTTTCAAGTTTGATTGACATCAGCAGATCGTGGTGCTGACCAACTTTTTGTAGCTAGACAGCTCATCCTTCAGAGGTTAAAAGTGGATTATTCTGAGGGATTCACTTTTAGTTCAAGTTTTATGAGTAAGGAGAAAGAAGATCAAGGAAGAAAGTTGTCTTTAATCATTCTATTGATGGCTAACTAGAATTTTCCTCGTGTGTACACTTGAGAAAAGACTAGAGTGCTACCATGGTGTCTCTTACATCAGATACTTAGAATGATGTTTGGCATATAATAGGTGCACAATAAATATTTGAATGAATCAGACTTCTCCACTTCAGATTTAGTGTGAAGCAATGTAGTGCCAAGTCTGAGTGAGAATGCAATGCAGTAAAGTCCTTTTGTAAAACTTTTATTTTTCCCTCTGCCTATGGCACACGAAGGCATCTACTTCTCTGACTGCACTTCTGCCTGTGTAACCTGGCTGATATTTTAGTGTTTAGTCTGTACCTTACCAGAACTCAACAGCACTTAAAACCAGACTTCCTCAGATATGTCAGAGCCTCTTAGGTTGACATCTCAAAATGTCTACCATTGTTGTATAACAAAGGGTGTTCAACTCGAGGATGGAAGATGCCATAGAGGACTGGGAGGGGGAGGATGGGGGGGACTCGAGGGAGGGTGGGGGGGGAGTCAAGGGAGGGAGGGAATACGGGGATATGTGTATAAAAACAGATGATTGAACTTGGTGTACCCCCCTTAAAAAAAAAAAAGTCTACCAGATTAAAAAAAAAAAATCCATATATTCATTCTATCCAAACATAAAACTTACGAGAATACTCATAAGGTGTTGTGGTCTCTCTAAGACTGGGACAAAGATGTACCAGAAACAAGTAATTGAAGTTTGGTAGACGATATAGTTCATGATGTATTGAAGACATTGGCCTCAGTTATTTTGGTCTGTGTTCTGCAAAAGCAATTTGTATTTCATCTCAGCTTGGCCATCAGGCTCTCCTCACTCTTGAAAGCTCTTCCTTGTCCATAAACCCAGATGGTGTTCAGCTGGAATTGAAGTTGGTTAAAAATCATACCAAAATGATTGTACACCAGGATGATTGTGTAAAATTCTGTATTCCTCCTTAGCAGAGCTCTGGGAACAATAATTAATAGACTTCTTGGCGTTGAATTTTACCCTTCTAGACTGCTTTGAAGATGGGGAAGAAAAGGCTAACTTTTGTCTTTTGGGAAGGCAGTAATGCTGAATCTTAAAGAAAAATCTAATCCTCCTTTAACCTCCTTCCCTACATCCCATTTAGCCTTCAGTTAGCTGTAATTTAATTCTTAGGTCGCTTTCTTTTAAGTACCAGTTATATCTTTTCATTCTTCGGTGCCTCCAGATTGGAAGATGACATTTCCACCATTACAGTCAAATCAGATAACCATTTAAACAAGAACTTGGAGGTGAAGGTTGCTTGACTGTTAAAAAATAGGTCCTGTGCTGTTTGAGCTCTTCCTGTAGAACATTGCTTCTCAGAATTTATTGTCTATAGGTGACCCATACAAGGGTCATGTTGAAATACAGATTTTGATTTAGGAGGTTTAGAGGGGAGCCTGAGATTCTGCATTTCTTTTGAGTTCCAAGATGATGTCATTGCTGGTCTAAGGACCTCACTTTGAGCAGCAAGGCTTTAAAGCAGTTGTCCTTAACCCTCACTGTGGATTATAGTCACCAGGGTAGTTTTCAAAAAACGTGATGCCAGCACTCTACTCCCTAGAGGTCCTCATTCACTTAGTCTGGGGTAGAGCCCAGATATCTTGTTTTACAAAAGCTCCCCCAGGTGATTCTAACATGTTGCCGAGGTTGAGAATCACTGCTTTCGAGAGGATAGAATCTTTACTTTGCTGGAGTGAGTGCCTGACTAGGTAGGCCTTCAAAGGAGTTCTCATCATTATTTGAAACCGTGGATGTTCTTTAGTGCAGCCTGAGACCCATTGATTTTTCTTTGGCTTTGAATTCTCACTGAGTGGATTCAGATTTCTTGAAATTTGGCAGTTTCAGATGGCAGCATTTTTAAATGTAGTTCTTTGGTTGTGGTCAGGGCACGAGAATGTTCTGAGAGAGAATCTGCTCTTCCACCTTGCTTGTGTCACTCCCAAGAGTAAAGTGTGTCAGTTGTTCTTCCACTTGGATTAGCATCAGGAGAAGAAGTTTAGTGTTATTTATGTCAGTTGCATGGTTGTCAGTGACAGGGGGTGCATTAAATTGAAAGCCAATTTACTGATAGTGAAGAGGCTCCCCTCTCCATTAAGCTTGCCGTAAACCCTTACATGTGACTGGAAAGGGAGGCTGAGATTATAGAAAACTGGGGTGTTGTCAGCAATAATGAGCCACACACGCACATCTGAAGATCCTTTAGGAGTTGAGAAAGTTTCTCACAATAGAAAGGTTGGTGGGGCTGAGAGCAGAGCATTTTGTAAATATCTGCCTCATTTTACACTTCATCAAGGTGGGGATGATATCCTTGATTTTTTTTTTAATTAAAGAATAGTCTCACAGAAATTCTAAAACTAATATTCTTTCAAGTTGGGAAAGGAGGTCTTTTCATCAGCTGCGGGCTTTTTAGTTAAGTAATCTTAGAACAGTCTTGTGGGAATTATATTAAATAACCAAGGCAAATGAGAGCACACTTGCAAGAGACCTAAGTCTTGTGGTCATGATCTTGTGCTGTGTGTATCATCCTGGGAGGCCTTCCAAAGGAATGATCATCCCTAGCATTCTCTTTGGCATTTCTGTTTAGCCTCATCATTTTGTGTGATATGCCACACAAGAAGGAAGACCAGTAATTGATTTCTGTAGTGAAATGTTTTTTTAAAAATCCCTTTAGGATCTGGCCCCAATCCAGCATTTCCTTTCCTGCCGCTCCCCTCTGAACTAAGGTCATACATCTAAAACTTAAATAGGCCAGGTTTTTTTGTCTCTGTGCTTCTATGCATGCCGTTTCCTCTGTCTAAATAACACACTTTTCCAGCAAGCAAATTTGCAGTATCCCTAGACTTAATTCAGATGTCAGCCCCTCTGTGAAACATTTGCCAACTCCTCTTGCTCACTCCAGTCCCTGCCCCTCCTCCCGTTGCCAGCTGGTCGTTTCTTTCTTTTCCCTGTGGGATTTTATACCTCCCATTCTAATATAGGATAGGGGATTATAATGTTTTTATTTGATAGTCTCTGACAGTTAAACTATTTGGAAATTCAAAGGTAAGAATATATTTGCATCTTCCACATAGTAGTAGGTATCATACATTTGCTGTTGAGTTGCATGAAGGAAGAAGGAATAAATGAAACAGGAGGAGAAAAAGTAAGAATAGAATGTGTCCTGCTGTCTCCTTTTGGTGAAATTTTAATAAACTGGACTTCCAAGACTCTGCCACTGCAGGGTTAGATTTTTAGAGGCTTACGGAAAATGCTGATACTTAATTTGGAAAAGGAAAAGGTGAAAAATTAGTGTTGGAAGTTTGTAAAGGTGAGTGGTAGCCACGCAGCTTGTTGACTTTGGGTGGAGAAATTAGGTGTCTTGGGACTTACCTGGTGGTCCAGCAATTGGGACTCTCCGCTTCCACTGCAGGGGGCACAGGTTCAGTTCCTGGTCAGGGAACTAAGATCCTGCGTGCCACGCAGCATGGCCGGGGCGGGGGGGGAGGTGGCGGGATATAATTAGATGTCTTGGTGTACATTTTATCCTAATAGTTGCGCTGCTTCTGTATTCATAAAATAGATTCTGGAAAGGCTGGTGATGTTTTTCCAAAATGCCCCACTGCCGCCTTTATTGTATAGTTGAGGTTTTCTGTTGGTCTTGGAAAAGAAAGCTCACTAGTGCATGTTAATTATACCAAATCTCAAATAAGAGCTGCTTCCTCTGTAATGTGATGATGTAAATTCCCAGGTGAGCATATTGGGTTTGGTGAGTCACATTTCAGACCACTTATAGAATCAATCATTTGACACTTAGTCCCAGTAGGGATTTTGCTGATTTTAGCTAATCTCTGCCTTTGCACCTTTCTCTTCATTGCAGCTCTGAAACCCCAAATTGATTTTTATTTCTAGAATTGCATGCATCATTGGGCATGTGTTTAAATACCAGTACTATCAAAATAAAATGAAAAAGCGCTTAAATCGCTAATAATTGAGTAGTGCTAATCAAAAATCCCTTTCCTAAATCCTATCCACAGTAAAGATAAATGCTTTCTCCCCAGCTTAGTCTTGTTGGTTAAGAAAATATTGATAGGGCTGTTCCTAAACAACAGCTGATAAATTCACCCTCACCCTTTTTCTATACTCTTCTACTCCCACTGCCACCCCCAAGTAAATTTTGGAGACAAGGCCTTTGCTGCTGTAATGGGAAAGGAGCTCCTGCCCAATTTCTGGTGTCATGTTAGTGCGAAGGTCAGAAGTAGCCAGTGTCACATTGGCTGACGAGTACGGTCACTGTGGTCAGGTGCTGCTGGCACTTGCCCTTGTGGTCCTTGACTAGAGGGAAGAACTGGCAGCTTGGAGGAAAATCCCTAAGGCAAAAATTTCATTTTAATCTGCGTATTGCAGAGTGGTAAACTTTCTTGGAAGGAAAAAAAAGACACTCGTGCATCTCTGAATCGTACTGGCAAAGAATTTGGTGGTGTTTGGGGCTGCTTTTCATGAGGGCACTGTTAGAAACCATCATAAGTTTTCCAGAGACCCTTTGTTTGAAGCTCTGTGTAGATTAAGAAGTATTTTGCCTCTAGAGCTTGTATTTTCTTAATTTCATTTGTACTTCCTCTCCTGCCGTATTTCCTGAAAGGATAGACTAAACCAGTTGAGTGTTTCATGCTGCCTGTCATGCCCTGTTGATGATTCCTACCATTTATGCACCTCTTGTTACTCATTTCAGAAAGATTTCCGAGTACAGGAACTCCCACTGGCTCGTATTAAGAAGATTATGAAACTGGATGAAGATGTGAAGGTGAGTTCGCATTCATTTTCATTATATATAAAATGATGGGGAAATTATTGCTCATTTCTCTAGAGCTCAAAGTTTAATTAAACAAAAATGAAAAGATTATTGTCTGTTGCTTTTTTGTTTGGATCCTCTCTAAAATTGTCAATGTGAGCTGAAATTGAACAGTTTTAATTGTTGTATGGTGCTTCTCTGAAAATTGGGGATAACCTGTTTTCTAGATGTTGAAAAGATGCTGAACATTTGCTTTTTTGAATTGACCAGTTCTTTCCACTATGTAGTGTAAACGTGTATCATCACATCGGTAGGACAGTGACATCTTCCTAGCATCTTATTGCGGTCTCTAGTTTGTTGATTTGAGCTCTAAGAAATGTTTGATAATGATATTGCACTTGTTCTAAGTTTTCAATCTGTGAGTTGTTGCACATGGTTTATACTTGTGAGAGGATTTACTTGGGGGTGGCCATTTCTATGTTCCTAGGAGTCCACTTTCTACTACAGTTCTCTCAAGAAAAGAGCAACCGTTTCTCCACTCAAAATTAATAATCTCTTGTATGGGAAGCTAACAGTTTACAGCAGTTTTCCCTTTTATTAGCTCACTTCCTCCTCATAGTACCCCTGTGAGATTTGATAGGATAAGAATTATTAGTTTCACCGTTCTATAGATATGGAAATAGACACAAAGAGGTTAAAGGTGACTCACTCAGAGTAGGAGAACCAGGATCCCAGTTCTCAGCTCCCGCTTCGTTAACTTCAGAGCTCTTCCCCTGGCTCTGTCCTGCACAGACCACCTCACTAAGGGTTCAGAGCTTTGTTTGACCAAGAGTTTGAACTTTGAATTCTGACTTGGCAAGGCAGCTTGCATTGCTTGAGCACTTACTATGTGCCAGGCCTTGTGCTGGGTGCTTTTATGTATATTATCTCATTTGATTCCCACAGCGACCCTGGAAGGTTGTTATCCTCTTTTTCACTATGTGAAAAATAAAGTCCAAAAGGATGGGAATCCAGAGATTTTCCCTAAATCCATTGGCTCTCATACTCATTATCTTTCCCCACATTGCCCCCCTTTGGATTAGAACCTAACTCTTACCACTTAATGGTTCTATGGCCATAGGTAAGTCACTTCACCTCTCCTAAACCCTAGTTTCTCTGAAAGGCTATTATGAGAGAAAGAAAGTGCATGGTAGGTACTAGATAAATATCCTTTTTCCCCTCTTCCCTTCTATCTTCTCTGCTTTGTCCCTACTCATAGATTTATTTTACCTTGGAATCTCTTAAGGCTACCACCTTCTTGTTGTCTAGCACTTGCCCCATAGCCCAATGGCAGGACATGAGGTAAGGGACAAACTGACTGGTTTGAATGACTTGCTGGTGATTGACAGGGAGGGCCTACATCTGTTGCAGATGATCAGTGCAGAAGCCCCTGTGCTGTTCGCCAAGGCAGCCCAGATTTTTATCACAGAGTTGACTCTTCGAGCCTGGATCCACACAGAGGATAACAAGCGCCGGACTCTTCAGGTAATATTGTAGAAAATTAGGCAAGAGCTGCCTTTGCCTTCTTCTCTTGCATGGCTTTGGACCAAAGATTGTTATTCCTTAGGCCTCTGTCAAGCTGATATATTAACTGGCATCTTCCTCTACTGGTGGGAGGCAGGCAGACCTTACAGACAAGATAGTATGTATTTCCCCACCAGGAATCTTAATTTCCAACTCTCCTGTTTTTCACAGCTCAGTGACTGAACTTTGTACCTGGTGAGCTCTCACTACAAACGGAGGCCAAAGTGGTATTTATCTGTTTCCAGATCTAAACAACTTCTGGGTGGACACCTTGAGGGACTCCAGGAAAGAACAGTCCCAGGAAGAATAGTCTTACTAACCTCAATAGCCTTTTTTGTTCCTTCTCTGTTTTCCTGGGAATCCTTTCCTTCTTCTTTCTTGTTACCTTTTTAATTTTAATCCAGCAAATCAGCATTCATATTGTATGAAGACCCCTTGGTCATTGGCTCTAGAGGCCCTCCGCCCAACATCCAGGCCCTAGCTCTTAGAGGAAAGGTTCCCAGACGTAAGAGGAAGGGTGTAACAAATACAAGAGTGACAGTATTTTAACAGCAAAGCCAAGGAAGTAAATTATGCTTTGTTTGTTTCTTTCCCTTTATCTCCAGAATTGAAAATGCATACTTTTATTCATTTATTTTACAGATACTGAATGAATACCCACAATGTGCCAAGCACTGTTTTAGGCCCTGGGGACTCGTACACAAAACAGACAAAAATTCCTACCCTTGGCAAGTCTATATTCTAGTGCAGCTAGACATTGCAAACGTATTTTATACTGTCTTGAAGGAAGTCTGTGGATCTAGAGAGATCCAATTAAAGCTACCTTCAAGATCAAATTAAAAAATAAAATGGGCAAAGCACTTGAACAGGCCCTTCAAAAAAGAAGATACCCAAATGATCAATAAGCATATGAAAAGGTATGCAACATCATTTGTCATCTGGGAAATACGAATTAAAACCATAATGAGATACTGGTTTATACCCACTAAAATGGCTAAAATAAAAAAGACTGACAATACTAAGTGTTGGCAAGGGAGTGAAGTGACTGAAACTCATTTATTGCTGGTCAGAATGTAATGTGATCACCTTGGAAAACTATTTGGCACTTTCTAATAAAGTTAAACATATTCCTTATTCTAAGGCCCAGCCATTCCAGTCCTACGTGTATACCCGAAAGTGTGGACATTCTTGTATGAGAATGTTCATAACAACCTTGTTTATAATAGCCAAAAACTGGAAACAACTCAAATATTCATCAAGATGTATATATATTAACAAATTGATATATTCATGAAACGGATTACTAGTCAACAGTAAAAGAAGCAAAGTATTCATACAACCATGTGGATGAATCTCAATAATATTAAGCAAAAGAAACCAGAAGGAAAAATTACATAGCCCATGATACTATACACTATCACCATCTCCGGTGATAGAAATCAAAGTTGTGGTTGCCTCAGATTGGTAGGGGAAGGAAGCTGGAAAGGCATAGAAGGAAACTATGTTCTTATCTGAGTGATAGCTACCTGGGTGCATATATTTATTCAAATTCATCAAGCTGTGTACTTCAGATTTCTGGCTTTTTTTTTTTTTTTTTTTTTTTTTTACTAAATATGGTAATAAAATATTAGCATTAAAAAAAGGCAAAATAAAAATGTTAAGACCCATTTAAGTATAATTGTTTACAAAATTCTGTAGAACACTTTGGTGTATTTTGCGAGGTGGTTTGTTTTTTGTTTTTTGTTTTTCCTGCTCTTCATGCTATCCATAGATGAGCCATTTGGGTAGCTTAAGTAGGTGACATCATCAAGAATGTGATACTATATCTTACTAATCTTAAACGAGACCTGGCAGCCTAAAGATGTGCCCTGCTTCGGTTGGGAGGGTTTATTATCAAGCTGGTGGCTGGCAAGAAGGGTGGACTGGAGTTTTGCATTTCAGTGGCTTGGGGCCATCACAAAGACAAGGGAAGGAAAAAAACAGAAAATTTCCATCCCCTCCTATTTTGTCTGATGAGTCACCTTCTTTTCAGATGTGATATATAGAGCTTGCTAAGGATTTCTGTTAGCATGTTGACTTTTCCCTCCAACATTTTATTATGAAAAAATTTAAACATAAGCACAGTTTAAAAGTGAATACCCGTGTACTCACCACCTAGATCCTACCGTTAACACTTTACTCATTTTATTCCCTTATCTGTCTTTCCCTCTATCCATCCAGTCATCCATTTTTAAATGCATTTAGAAGTTTACATTCCCCGAAACACTTCAACATATGTATCACTCACTAGAGTTCCCTATTTTTTTCTGTTTTTTTTCTTTTGCTTTAAAATTGTCACACAGTGAAGTACATAAACCTTAAGTATACATAGTGTGTTGGTTTTTATAAAATCTTTTAATATTATTATTTAAAGAAAGGGAATGTCGCTCTTAGAACCCCATCAGAGCAGGCCTTTGTTTCAGTAGCATTAGCCGACTCTACCCACCCTGCCTCTAGTCTAGTGACTTCAGATGTCCAGTGTTCATGTCACGTGGAACAAGTTTTAAACTGTGGATTTGACATTGTGATTTTGAATTTCAAAATAAAAATCGTAGCCTTGTAAAAACTAACATATATAGATCCAATGACTAGAAAATATTGCAAAAAGTTACTGAATTAGGATTTCAGCTGAAAGAATCAAGATAGATTATAACTACTTGTGAACCAAAGAGCCAAAATATTGTTTGGGGGCTTAAAAAGGTTATAAGGTTGAGTGATAGCCTAACCTTGCTAATCAGAGAATGACCAGAAACCTGTCAGTTGAGGTTGCTAGATTTGTACAGATGTATCTGGAGGAGGATAATTTAACAATTGTGGGAAGACCTTGGGGCAGGATCCAGCAGAGGTGGTAGTAGTTGGAGGGTCAAATATCCAGTTTGTAGAGCATGAGTTACATGTTATCTCTTTTTTGTCAGTGTTTGTCCATCAAGTTTGATCATTTGAAGTTTGTCAGCGTTTGGTTGTGCTTCTTTCGGCTATAGGCTTGGCTGTGGGTATTTAGTTTGGCTTAGAAGTCATCATCTTACCTTACTTGTAATTTGGAGAGCTGAAAGCCAGGTGAACTAGTTTCTCCCCAGGCTAATTTTTCACCCTGCTTTTCTTTGTTACAGAGGAATGATATCGCCATGGCAATTACAAAATTTGATCAGTTTGACTTTCTCATCGATATTGTTCCAAGAGATGAGCTGAAACCACCAAAGCGTCAGGTGAGCTGGAAAGGCATTGCTGCGCTGCTGCTGCTGACTAGAGAGTACCTTGCATCCTGGTGTCAAATATGCTCCTTTTCCTCTCTCAGCACCACACATTTGCTCTTCTTTTGCTTTTCCTTGTCCAGACCAGATCCATCCTTAACATCTCCTTCTGTTTCTCATTTAGGGATACTTTTAACTCAGTGCCTCTGGTATTTCAGTGAAAACAGGCAAAATGCAAATGAAAGACTTTAGTTACAACAGTAAAGTGAAACTCATTTCAAGGTATCCCAGGAAGTCTATCAGAGTTCTTAATCTGGGATGGGAGAGTAAGTTACAGATTTTAGATTTCCAAGAAACAGCTTCTGTGTGTGCGTAGTGGTGTTTGGAGTGAGTGGACTTGGTTTTTTCTTACTCTAGATTGTAAGATTGTGGTTCTCTATACAGTGCGCTGGCTATACATTAGAATCACCTGTTAGGGTTTAAAAAATACCAGTGCCCAGGCTCCGCTCCACACCAGCTGAATCAGAATCTGTGAGGCGGAGACCCAGGCATCAGTACTTTTTAAAGCTCTCCAGATGCTTTTAACGTGCAGCCAAATTTGAGAACCACCACTTAAAAAATCTTTCTAAGCAATCACAAGAAAGAATGTGAGTGTCTGCCTTTCCTGCTCTTCTGTCTGCTCCTCTCCAGAGGTCACGCCATTGTTTTTCAGCACTTCGGGTGCATAAAGCTCCTAGTTGGAATTGTGATAGACCCCTCTCCTGTATGGCT
Source organism: Hippopotamus amphibius kiboko (assembly GCF_030028045.1). Taxonomy (NCBI): domain Eukaryota; kingdom Metazoa; phylum Chordata; class Mammalia; order Artiodactyla; family Hippopotamidae; genus Hippopotamus; species Hippopotamus amphibius. The sequence continues at coordinate 32,681,686 of NC_080186.1, forward strand.
CGTCATTTTAGGCATGCAGATTGCATGACTCATTAGATGTAGTAGAGATACTTGGGGAATAGTGACAGAGTCTGGCAGGAGCAAAGCTGAGCCTTGATCTGCTTGCTTTGTTTTGTTAATAAAATTTTAAGTGTTTTTAATGAATTATTTCATAGTGTATCATCCTTAGAAATAGGAGTCATTCAGTGACGACCATTCTCCTGTGCTTTTCCATGTTAATGATGAGTAAGAGAGTGTAGGAGAAGTGGGCATCTTAGTAATCCCAACCCTGCCTGAGGGTCTTTGGGTTACCAAGCCCTCTGCACCTCCTTCCTAGAGCTGGGTGCCTCACTGTGTCTCCGTTCTTTCTGGGCAGTCTTTGCTACTGTAAACATCCTTGACTGGAAGCTGTAAGGCGTTCCAGGGAGCTTTCAGTCGGATGTTTACAGCGGCAGGCTGCCACGGTCGTCCCGCTGCGCATCGCCTTTGAAACATTGCAGGTTTGTGCCCATGGCCCAGTTCCTCCTCTTGTTGCTTCCCTCCTCTCTGAGAAGTCACTACAAGAACTCATACCACTTCTCTTCCTTCAGAACAGTTGATACCACTCAACCATTCTCCTTGTTGGAATTTGTTTCAGAAGCCCCCTTTAAAAACAAGGTGGTAAGCTCTGTGACAAAATCAGGCCTTGCTCAGGCTCCTTGCACCAACTCCTGCTTGTTCCCTGTGGGCCACCTGCTGAGCCAACTGGCCAGAGAGAATGGTCACGTCCTCTCCCTTCCTCCAGCGTCCTCAGTGCTTGACTCTCTTAGGGTGTCAGAGAGCTCCTTGTTACATCCTAGCCTGACTCAGAATGCTGTGATCCATCTCCTTTAAAGTGTGTCTAGCTGAAACAGCTGCTTGCTGCGTGGGTTCAGTTCTTTGCAGGTGTTCAGGGCATTGATTGGCATCCTATTCGGGACAGCTGCTGCCTGGCCTTTGAAAGATTGAGATTACCGAAAGCTGGCCTGAAATTCTAAGATAGCATTTTTAATCCTCTGTAGACATGAAGTTTTCCCAAACTCCAAATTGGCTGGCACCTCCCTTTAGTCCTTTAAAAACGCCTGCTCTCCAAAACTCACCCTTTCTGAAGGAGGCAGCACTCCATTCTTGCTACTGAAGCAAATGTGCTTTTTTCCATCCTGGGGCTGGCTGCACAGCACTGTGGGGAAGGCCCTCGGGTGTGATGCTGCTCATTCTCTGCGTTGTCTATCAAACTCCACTTCTGAAGAGATTCCAAGAGCGAGCACTTTGCCTGGGGAGGCCACTGCTAAAGCTGGGCAAGTGCCCCATTCTGGATTGATCCAGTCATTCAGAGATTGTTCTAGCATAGGGGGTGATTTCCCACTGCTGGGGAAAGAAATGAGCCAGAAATACTGAGTTATGGATCTAAGGCCCTTGACTTCTCAGAGATGCTTGGGGATGTCTTCTTATTCTTTGGGGAAGCAGGTAAAGACTACTCAAGCAGAAGATAGTTGAGGCCTGACTTCTGTCCCACTAAAGCTATGAGTTGAAAGTTCCTGCTCATTGAAATGTCATTTCCTCTTCACCCATTTCTTTAAACCAAGCATAATCACTCCCTTGCTAGCTTGACCTCCATTGGTGGAATGAGTCTTCATAATGCAGGAGAAGCTTAGATATGCCTCCTTCCATTCCAGTGATTTGAGAACTGTCATGCCTGTTCTCACAACACAAACCTTGGTGCCTCTATTTGATACTCACAGAAGTGTCCTAGGCACTGCCTAGCTCATAAACAGTTTAAGGGGGTGCAGTAGGCATAATAGGAGAAGCTCTTTACCTGTTCTCACAGCTTTTGGCAAGAGATATTTTAACATCTGAACGTGGTACTTAAAGGGTTTGCTGTTCGTCTGGCAAAAAGACCATATTCACTTGCGGATTAGCTGTAGTCAAGGATAACTGGAGACAGAACGATCACAGGTCAGGGCTGGTAAGTGCCAGTGGCTCCCTGCTCCCCAAGACTTCCTACAGGTTAGCTCTTGCGCCTTAATCCTCTGTACCCTCCCATCACCCAGGAGCTTTTCCAAGTTAGTTTGGACTTTAGTGGTTGATGTTTTTTATAAAATGGGAAGGGCGTTCTGAGTGGAAAATAAATTCATTGAACCTGTTTCAGGAGCCTTGAAAAGAGTAGCTGGCCTTTGTTTCTTGGCTAAGGAGGGTATCAGTATTATCCCCGTCGCAGCCAAGATCTAGTTGACTGGCTGACCTTTATTTATAATGGTGAGACGTTGGCAGTGAAGTGGAGGTGATGTTGTCACAGTTAAGTTGTTCTGGAAACTGAGACCTAGATGAAAATAAAAGGGGACCTCCTTTTTCTTCTGCCTCAGCTTGATCATGTCCGGGGTTCAAACTGTTTGGGCCTGAAGCACAGAATACATTAACTTAGAAAGTTGGTTCATGTTTGAGGACTAGCTTGGAAACCCAGAGTGTTACAAGTTTCTGTCTAGACTGGGTGAATGCCCATTAGGGAACCTTGTCATGCAGAGGTCCAAGTTTCCCAGAGAATAGATATCAGCAGTCCTAGTTTTAGTATCCTGGGCCCCCAGTCACTGGGCAACCAAAGAATACCTAACCCCATTCTTTAGTGGACAGGAGTGTCTCCCCACACTATGGTCACAGAATCCTAGAGGTAACAAGAGTTTAGGGATTCTTTTCTATAGCTCACAGCCATTGGGTTCAAGAGAATTTGTCAGACTCCCAACTTGGGTTAAAAAAAGTACTTTCCTACCTCCAGTTGTCTGCCCGACTCTATAATCCATTCATCATTCAGCAACTGTGTATTGAGTGCCTACAAGGAGACAAATGGTAGGGACAGTGGGGAGCAAGAGAGAGCAAGGCATTGCCTTTATAGGGCTTGCATTCTAGCAGGGAAGGTAGTGAATTTGACAAGCAAGTACAAGAAAAATGCAATGAGAAAAAGACTGTGCAAGCACAGACTGGGGATAGGGTCAGTACCAACTTTGTAATTGTCACTTTGGGGAGCTTTGAGGCGGTCCACAAGGTCTCTATACCTTGAAGAAATGTCTTTTCCTCTTTCCTTGAACCTCGCAAACTTAGTCCAGAACAAGGAAGTGAGTAAATTTAGCTGATATTTTTGCTCAGCAAGCCCAAGTGGTTGTATGTTTCTGTTGTTTTTGTTGTCCCAGGCAGGGGCACCGTGTGTCGCAGGGCCCTCCGGAGCAGACGCCGATCTCTCTGTCAGTGGTCAGGGGCCGACCAACCCTGGACCCTCAGGTTGTAACCATGCCGTAGTGTGTGTAAACATCCTACACTCTCAGCTGTGAGCTCAAGGTGGCTGGGAGAGGGTTGTTTACTCCTTCTGCCATGGAAAACGTCAGCTGAAGAAGGAACAGTCTCTTCACCCAGCAGATCGGCCAGAGGCAGCACCCCAGAGGAGGGCTGTCCCTCAGGCCCCCTGGGTTGCACTTCTGTGGCTAAGTACCACCAAACCAGATGTGATGCTGGATAGACATGGCCTCAGTGACCACAGAGCTCTCAACATGCTGTGAAAAGCTGGGCTCTTGCCTACCAGTATTCTTGATCCTGACATTTGATTGTGAAATTCCAGCCCAGAAAAAGCCCTATTTCCCTTTCCCCTGCTCTTTCCCTCCTGAGGTGGTGGGAACAAAATAAGGAGAGTGCTCCCTATTTGGGAGACTGGGAGCCAGCCTGAGAGCATGGTATTTGGGGTAGTTGGAATTAGCGCTGTTCTCAGATTGTAGGCCTTGACGGCATTTACTGACAAGCCCTGCTAGTGTGTGGTTTTTAGTTACGGTAATTATTTGCCCATTTGCAACTCATCATGCAGTGGGTGATTACTCTGTACTTCAGAAAATTGGCTGTATGTTTTGTGAAGCCTATGGAATCTGTTATTTTTAGTTCGATTTAGCACAACTGGTCTCTTCAAATTCCACTTTCCCTTGGCTTCAAATGTGGAGAGCTCAGCATTCAGCAGGCAACTGCACAGATCCCGTTTGGGGGAAGAATGGAAATTCACTGTGGTGGCTGCTGAGTCGGTTCTTTTCCTCTTACCTGCCTCTCCTTCTGCCCCACAGGAGGAGGTGCGCCAATCTGTGACTCCTGCCGAGCCCGTCCAGTATTACTTCACCCTGGCTCAGCAGCCCACTGCCGTCCAGGTCCAGGGGCAGCAGCAAGGCCAGCAGACCACCAGCTCTACAACCACCATCCAGCCTGGGCAGATCATCATTGCACAGCCTCAGCAGGGCCAGGTCTGTGAACCGCGGAGGGTGCCAGCCCAACAAGACAGCGCCTCTTAGGTTTGGGATGGGCAAAGTGTGATGAGGGCAGAGGGGCAGTCAGTCATTGTTGAGCACTGCATTTGAATTCTGGAGACCTGGGCTTTCCCCTAGGTTCAGCCACTGAGGTGATGTGTCACCTGATCTCTCTGGACCCTGGTTTCCTCATGGGTCATATAAGGAAAGTGCAGTGAACAAGACACTCTCCAGGATCCCTAAAAAAGTTTAGGAGGAAAAAGTCTCTATAATGCCCTCACGAAGAGTAGTGACACCTTTTAAGTGGACTCCATGCTTGCTGTCTGTGTCTCCCCACCAGAATTGGAATTTGTAACCCTTAAAGGGGAGGTCAGGTTTCACTGCCAACTTGCATGACTATCCTCCCCTTTTTCCCATCATTTCTCTGTCCCACCAAATTTGTGTCAAGTGACCTTCTCTTTTTACAGTAGTAATCAGAAGATTCCTTCTCAGTATTATTGTGAAAGCAGTAACATCCACATTGTTGGGGATCATGAGAGGCTGAAGAGAACTATGTTTTCTGAGCTCTGACTCCAGATTCCCTGTCAATTATTAATTTATTTATTCATCAAACATTGTGTCCTCTTAGGTAAAGTTAAATGCTATATGTTGGGGACACAAGCATGAATAAAACAGTCCCTATTTTTAGGAATTCAAGAATCTAGTTGGGGCTACAAATACTTGAAGATTACACCACTTGCCGTGTGGGAAGTGTAAGATATTCTTAGGATTGTGTAGAGGGTGTTATGGGAGCACTTCAAAAGGGCTACCTAACAAAGATGTGAGGGAGGTAGAAGAAGATGTCAGAGAAAGTTCCCTGAAGGGAATAATGTGGGTCTTAGAGGGAATAATGGAGATGAATCAGGAGGGAAGGAGGGCTTTCCCAGGAGAGGGCACAGCATGAGCCAAGTCTTGGAGGTGGGAGTCAGCACAGGGAGTGGCAGGAGGGGAGGGTGCAGTCAGCATAGGGGAACATCTAGGCAAGTTGAAAAGATAGGCAGAGGACACATCCTAAACAGCCGTGTGTATTCTGGTAAGGAGCTGGGTTTGTCTAAAGAAAAAAAGTTGAGACAAAGGTAGATTTGAATATTAATTGTGATTATAGGATTTATTCCCTGCTCATTTTCTTATCCACATAACAGAAATTTATTGAGTGCTTGCTCTTGGCTAGACACAGTGCTAGGCAGGAGGGGTTTAAAGATGACCACAGCCCATTCCCTGCCCCAAGGCATCCACTGCACCATGATGCCTGAGGGACCTTCCTTGGCAAATGCTTGTGCCTCTGCAGTGGTAAGCACTTTACCTGCCAAAGGCTTTACCCCTGTACAGGGCAAACTTCAAGGGAGTCTGCCAAGAGCTGGGTCTGATTGGCTGATCATTCTAAGAAGCTCATGGCTGTTGTGCCCCGACAGCAGGGCATGCCATACGTGATTTGACATCTGCCATGCTAACACGAGCCCTCATTTTCCTGAAATGATTTAGAAGTACCTTGGAAATCCTCTCGGGAAAATTGAGTTTGTAGTACAGTGATGAGTTGGCAGTATGCATTTTTTTTAGTCAGTGAGAATTTCATCTACCTCTTCTCTGCCACCCCAGACTTGCTCAGCTTGGAGCTGGTACGGCTTGTGAGGACGGTGAAGTTTGTTCCTCCCAGCATCTCCCAGCTATTGTTTCACTGTCTGATTGGTTCAGGGTGGCCTTGTGCTGTGTTATACCTCCATGGACCTGTAGGAATGGCTATTTGCAGTTGAGTGCAGATACCTTTGCAGGACCGATACATGTTAAAGTTGGAAGAAAGCATGTTTTGTTAAAGTAAATCCTGTGTTTTTTGTCATAAACTTGGGAACATTAATTCCTAGAGGTTTGGGGAACAGGCTGAGTTGGAAATCATGGTGTGAGAATAGGAGGTGTTTCCTGTTGACCTAGCACACTGCATGTATTGCCCTCTGTCATCTTTCTTCCCTACCCTCCTGCAGTTTGTAGTCATTTCTCCTTATCTAGTAGTGCCTTGAGTCCCATCTACAGTTCCCAGAACATTATCCCCTTCCCTTGTAACTTTAGATGCAGATATGTAGTCAGAATGTAAGAGCATCAGAGTAGCAACATCGATTGAAGCCCAGGATTCATTAAGACTCTCAGAGTCATCTCAGGAGGTGATTCTTAATTCAGAGTGGGGAGAAATCATATCCAAAGTGAGGGATTGGGGTGCAGGTGTAATTAAAAGGCTCCATTAGCACCACTGCCAGATGAGCAAGATATGCTCGCATCTCTAAAGGTCACATCTAGGGCTAAAGTTTTGAGATTTAAAGAAATGACTGATCCTTTTGGCAGTTTCAAGCTACTGTCTCTCAAAGGAGCAGGTTTCATTGGACAATCCTCTAAGTGTGTGTGAGACACAGAATCTTCATATATGTTAGACAGAAATTCCTTAAATCTGAGGTTCCTGTTTCTAGAAAGTTATAATTCTTGCTTTATTAAATTCTGTTACTTATGGGTAGCCTCAGTTAAGAGCCAGGTCTTAACAGTGTCCAGGTCTTAAGGGAGTTCGCCTCTCCCTTGGGAAGCCTTGCTGTGATCCAGAGCAGCCAGCTGGCCAGTGTGAGCTGGAGTCGCTCTGCTGCTAGAATGGGGGTGAATGCCAGTGGGCCCTTCATATTTCTTCCAGTGTCTTGCATGCCTGAGGAGGAGCCCAGGGTCCTGAACTGGGTTAATCCACACTGACCCCACTTTCCATTTAGTTTGCCCTCCAGACTCACCTGCTCCAAACTTGACTTCAGCCACGTATCAGGCAAATTATCATGGTTGCTTTTGATTCTTTTGTACCGTATGTGCCTTTCTATCATTGGAGGGGCCGTGAAGAGTTGCAGCATTTGAAGTATAGAGGTATTTGGGGCCGAGGCAAATATTCTGTACTCTGAGCCTAAAAATCTGTTCGGCTTTCCTGTCTTCTGTTTTGGAGGGTGATTTTAGCAGCGCTGTGAGGCCAGAGGACCCTGTAGGTCGAGCATTGTTCGTGTTGAGATGAGGGCAGGCAGTTCACCGAGGGGTTTGCTCCTGCTCACGCTCCTCGTTAACCCTTGGCAGGCCTGACGGCTCTGGGCGGGACTCCATCAGCTTTCTCTCCACTCTTCCTTCCAGACCACACCCGTGACCATGCAGGTTGGAGAAGGTCAGCAGGTGCAGATTGTCCAGGCCCAGCCTCAAGGTCAAGCGCAGCAGGCCCAGAGTGGCACTGGGCAGACCATGCAGGTGATGCAGCAGATCATCACCAACACAGGAGAGATCCAGCAGATTCCGGTAAGCCCTGCCCGGCCCTGCGGCCTGGGTGGCCCTGTGCACAGCAGTGTAACAGGAAATAGTTACAGATTTGACATACACACAGGTACACACGCTTTGTTATAAACCTGTATTCCCATTGCCCCACACCAGAGCCTACCTCCCTGTGTGCTCCCTGCTTTCCTTTAATCCAGGTTCAGGCTCACCGCTCTGGGGCAGCTCTTCTGGACTTCCCCCCACTCCACCTATGCAGAGAAATCATGGTAACCGTGTAACTATTCCATGCCAAGGCCCAAAGGCCCTGTGAGGCAGTGCTGTCTTTTGATTTGCAGAGGATAAGAGGGAGGTGTATAAAGAAGGCCATAAATACACTTGTTGCATATTCATGAGTCAGTTCCCAGTGGAGCTTGCAGCAAAGTGTATTTTTGGCTTTCATTTAACTTATCCATTCCTTTACTGTGGACTGCTACTTCCTGTGTGCCTTGAGGGATTTCATTTCTTAGATTTTTTGGCTTTTTCACTTGTGCTTGTTCTTTTGTTTAAAAAAGAAAAAAGTCCTTGTCTTAACACTCACTTGCCATCTATTCATTGGTCAGTTTGCCACAAAAAATGTGGAAAATGAGTGACATGGAGCAGGCCTGTTCCTGCGCCTTGCCCTTCCTATTGTAAATGAAATGTAGGCAGATACAGAAACTCACTTGGACTTGGTTAACCACTTCCTCTTTGAAGAAAGCTCAGGAAGTATCCTCAACTCTGTTGTGGGAACTGTTCTTAAGTTAACAGAGTAATAGGCCAAGAGAAAGCTTAGGAAAGGGCAGCATGTGCACCACTATGTTTATCTTTCTTTCTCACCTCTCCCCCCGCCCCCCATCCCCAGTCTCCCTTTCTTTCTTGCATGGGTGGTGGGGATGGTGGCCACACACACAGACACACACGCACACACACCACACACGCTCACAAATGCCCATCAATTCCAGATTCCTTGCAGCCACCAATCCATGACTTCTCTCATAAATGCTTCTCATTTTTGCATGTGAGGGCACCAAAACAAGTTCATCTAAGCCAGAGAAGAGTTTGCACTTTGTAACAACTTTAACTTGAGTCTTTTAAAGCCTCTTGGGCACAAAAGACTTGTTGCAGAATTCAGGATCTGGTCTTCACTGTATACCTTCTGCAGGAATCTGCATTTCTAAACTCGCCAGGGCACTCGTATTAGTGATGACTTTCAGGAAGGAAGCTTTGCTCCTCTTTTGAAAGCCCAAGGGTTAGGCTTCTTTGCCCCGTAATTAATGTTAAAAAGGTGTGAGGGTCCACAGGCCTATCCTTGTGGTAGAGGACTGGAGGGCAGAGCATCACCAGATATCTAAACCCCAGGCTAAAAGAAGAGCTTACTTCTGAGAACTACTTGGAATTGTTTGGCTCACAGCTTTTCAGTCACATTTGAGTTTCTACAAAGAGCTCTTCCCAGCTGGGAAATGTAAAATCCCTATGGCCGGCAGTATACCTCCCCCACTCCTGGGACAAGGCTTCAGTCTTTCATCCCATGTTCCTTGACAGGAGTTCTGGTGAGTCCTGGGACCAGCCGCCATCACTCTCGGCAGATGAGGTTTCCCAAGCCTCCACCCAGCTGTCTTCCTCCCCATAAGCAACTTAATGTTGCTTGGAAGCCGTACTATGGGATGTGGTGGGGAGTTTAGGCTTGGCATCACAACTTCCCAGCAGCTCCTCTTGGCATGTTCTCAGGAGAGAAATGACTACAGGTCACAGTATCTTGCCCTATCTCCTTTGAACCATATTATTAACGGATTTAGATTTTATATCCTTCCATCGTGCCTTAAGCATTCCTGGAATGTTCTACCAGGAATTTCAATGTTAGTCTTTTCTTGGTGGTTCAAATCTTCATCGAGGCTGAAGTTTCAGAGAAACAGTTTGATTTAGCACTGCATGCAGAATGTTCATCCTATCAGCATTTTTCTCATGGAAGTAAAAGTCCCTGCAATGAAATTAGCTCTTGAAGGCAAGGGGAAAATGTGCTCCAGGACAAAGAGGCATGACTTGCCTGTTACCCTCAAGACATTCACCCTTACAAGAAGAGCAGGCAAGGCAGCCAGGGAGAGTGGTGTCTGGGCCCCCGGATAGAGAGAGGCCAAATCTGCTGGTCCTCCTGGTCCTCCTCTGATTCCCCACATCCTGAGTGTGACTGTCTGTAGTCCTCCTTTGCTGACTTTTTTCGCTGCTGAGCCACAGTTCCTCTCACATTGTAGCTGCCTTGGTTCTCTCCTCACCCCCACGCTCGAACACTAATACTTTCATGGTACGCTGGAGCGTTAAGAGCCTGAGTTAAGGCTTTTAGCACACAATTAAATGCAGCATGTGGTATTATTGTATTATCTGAGACTTAATCTTAAGCATGAGGGACTCTAAGGGCGTTTTTGTAGCTTTAGTTTCTCATGATGGGGTTTTCTGTGAAAGGTTTATTGATTTAGCTTCCCCTTGGGAGGTGTTTGGCCAGAAGCTCATGCTGAACACCAAGGATCCTAAAAGTCCCACAGACCCCCATTGGTCCTGGCTCTTGGGCACAGAGATGCTAAAGCAGGCCAGCTTTCTCTTCCAAAATGTGCAGCATGGGGCTGGGCACTTCCAGAGCTGTGGTGCGGAGTGACGGCCATCTGCTTTGGGCTCCTGGCAAACACTGGGGCTCTTCTCAGTATTGGGTCAGCCGTCCTGGGAACAGGGGTGGGGAAGGGTGGAGATGGAGGGGAGAAAGGCCCCAGCACTTAAGGTACAGGCATTTTGGTAATGTCAGACAGTCTTTGGCGTAAAATCCTAACATAAACTGTGAGCAAATAGCTAAGAGCCAGTGAATGTTGCGGGTCCAGCCGTGCTCTTCTCACATATATGACAAGATCATCTGGGAATTTTTTCCAAGTCCATTCAAGGAACATACTCTCTCTTGTGTTGTGTGACTTACGGGGTAGGGATATTATGGTTTTGCTTGTCTTGATTTCTGTTGAAAAGGAACTTTCCAGGGTTAGCCTTTTTGGAGGGGTGGTGGTGAGGGCGGGTTGGGGACAATCACCATTTCTTATTATGAAGAATTTGCTTGTTTGAGGTTACATTCAGTCTGCTGTGGTCTGCTTGTCTCTGCCCCTGCCCAGGTGCAGCTGAATGCTGGCCAACTGCAGTATATTCGCTTAGCCCAGCCTGTATCAGGCACGCAAGTTGTGCAGGGACAGATCCAGACACTTGCCACCAATGCTCAACAGGTATGTGCCGCAGAGATTCGGAGTTTAAGCTGGGGACCAGCAGGAGCTGGCTTCTGACTGGAAGGGAGTGCTCAGCACACAACTCTCTCAATGCCTCATTCTTCAGCAAGAGCCACCTCCACACCCTGCACATCTGTTCTGTACCCCAGGGGACAGACCTTGGATTCAGAGTGTGTCTCTTACCATCTCGTTCTCGAGGGACCCAGACACTCAAGGCAGGGGAAGCCTCATGGATACTTGAAGAAAGCCTGATGTGTATGTGTGCAGGTCTGACTGGAGGGAGTGTTTTGATAGACTGTCTCATTGTCAGGCTGAGTTTTCATCTTTAAACATGAGTGACTGTTGTGTTTTGGCACTTCCTATGCCCCTTGGAAAGCTACTTAGATTTTTACCCCCACCTTCTCATGTACCCTGACCAGAGACCGTCCCCTCATCTCCTCGCATGCCCTAAGATATTGAAAGCTGTGAGCCACAGGTGCTGAGGGGGCTGCCTCCCTGGGCTTGGAGGTTGGGGGGTGTGGGCATTATTTGCAGGGGAGAGGGGGGATGCTGGACAAGGGGAGGCATTGTTAATCGATTCTTTTGCCTCAGACCCAAAAAAAGCAGCGATCGTTTAAGAGCTGGACTCGTCTGGCCCAGTTGCATTTCTGGTGATGTATCTATTGACATTGGTGACAGAGCTAAGTTTGTAGAGCAGGTCTCCAAAGATCTCACTTGGGAAAATACGAGGAATGAGCCAAAAGCAGGGCTTCTGAGTTCTATATAGTCTCTGGGATCATTAAAGAGCCCACTTTAAACCCATTCCTTGGCTTGCATAAAGATTTGGGCTTTGCCCTAATTTCCTGGGGCTCACTGACATGGAATCGGATCTCAAGACTGGTCCCACCCTTTAGTGTACCCTTCTTTTTTAAACTTGTAAGAGTCTGAAAGTTTCTGGGATCCAGAAACTGTCTATGGCACAGGATGGGAGGAAAGGAGAAGGAAGAGTTCTTGATTCCCCAGAGGTCCGTTTTGGGACCAGGAACTAAAGCCAGAACATGTCAAGAGTTGGGTGTATAGAGGGGAAGGAGAGAGGCAAGAAGAGGGTACCTGAAGACAGAGTCTGCTAACAACAACAAATTGTAATTATAACACCCTGGCACGTGGTAGGTGCTCAGTAAATGTTTGTTGAATGAATGTTAAATAAACAATATGTAAATGGAATTTAAAGGTAAATTAAACTCTTCTCAACTGGTGTGAGGGGCAGTCCTGCTGGCCGCAGGGCACAGTTAAAACCTTCTCATCTATGAGGAACATTTCCCATTTGTCCTCAGAATCATTCATTTATTCTGCAGATATTTCTTCAATACTTACTTTGCACTCGGAGATAGAAAGACAAAACTTAGCTCCTGCCCTCAAGCAGGTGGGAGGAGAAAGACCCAGAACAAAGAAGGATAGTAAGAAACCCTCGTGAAGCCCTTTCACACCCGTCCCCTTGTCCTCATAGACTCAGAGGTAGGATCAGCAGGTTGTTTTTGGCCATTGTGAGGACACTCGAGAAGACAGTCCTTACCTTGCAGGGTGTCTGTGATGATTCCAGGAGAAGGTACACAGAAAACATTAGCTAGTCAAATGTTCCGTAGATAACATACGCACACAAGCATTCTTCAGTCTGTTTTCTAGGCCACCAAGCTGTCTCCAGCAACTTGTCATTATGTGATGCAGTTCTCCACGTCAGTAAATTTCTTCTAAAATGTATTTAAAATGCCCACATAAGATTTTAAGTACGTGTGATAAATGTTTTCCTTACCCCCCCTCCCCCCCTTGGCCCAGAGGGTTGCATGTGGCCTCTCTCGGAAAAAGTACTTCATAGGTTTGCCACAAGGGCTTCCAGGGCCAAGGCCACCTGCTCGCCAGGGTGTTTCATATTCCAGACAGATAATCTGGGTGATACGGGTTTGGTTTGGAGCCCACCTTCCGAGAATGAAAGGGACCACTCACCACTTTCCCCAGTGTTTTGCAGTCTGCCTTCACTGGTTGAAAGACAGACTCTTAGGGTTTTTGCCTAAATCATAAATGTTATGCCCTGCCCTGTCAGCAGCAAGGAGCTAGATGTTTTTGTTTGACTTGAGCCTCAGGCCCCAGAAAGACCATGTAGTAAGGGAGTGGTTTTAGTGGCGAGTTGGTTAGGTGGACACTAAGAGAGATGGTCGCAGAAGTTGTGTTTTGCATGCTCCAGGGTCCTCTGTGTAGTGCCAGCTCTGAGTAGCTGTCAGTGCTAGGGGATGGGGAGGGACCCTTGCTTTCCTCCTACTCATCAAGCCTCTGTTCTATGCCAGGCCTCGTTCTGGGCACTTTATATCGTTGTCCATATGATCTTCTTGACCCTCTCCTGGCTGGTGGGCTGGTGGACTAGTGGACCAGACCCTGGAGCTCATCTGCCTACTTTGCCGTCTTGATTCCCACAGATCACACAGACAGAGGTCCAGCAAGGACAGCAGCAGTTCAGCCAGTTCACGGATGGACAGGTAGGACACCCAGCCTACGCAGGGGCAGAGGGTGAGGAGTTGTCGGCGGGGTAGCCGGTGATATCTGTGGGTTTGGATGGTTAGGGCAACTGTCCCATCATCTATGAACAGTGAGTGGACAGAAATTGTTAAAACAACAGTCTTGCCTATCCTCTAGGTTTATAGACTTGGGGGAGTTGAAAATAATCCTAGCCATTATATAGCCCCAGTGCCCGTTTCACAGATGACTAAACGGAGCCCTACAGGTGGGAAGTGCCTTGTCTGTGCTTGCTTAGCTCTTCATTGCAGAACCAGGACTAGCATGCAGGTCTCCTGTTTCCTTCTTTAGAAATAGTTTTTCTTGAAGCCATGCTCTTTTTAATCACATGGATTAGTTGAAAGGCAGAGAACACGTGACCTCTCAAGCTCTCTTGGTGCCTGGAATTCAGTAATTCTTAACTCATGTGAGGAAGGAATCTTCCCTTTTCCCTCCGCCTTTCCCTTTGCACTATGGTCCCAGAGACCCCTGAGGACATGATAGGGTAACATGCCTAAGCCTGTGTCCTCTGCTGCCCAGAAAGGAGCGGAGCTGGCATCAGAGCCCGACTCTGGCTTGTACCAGCACCAGATGCTAGGCTCACATGCCAGCACTCCTGTGGCAGGGAGTCTTAGCTTTTGGTTTCTTTTGAAAACACCTGAGAAATCGTGTCCAGTTGGCCCTAACCTTCCATAGTAGCTGTGCGAGCATCTTCACGGGTCTTGGCTATAGTAAGCGCTTAATCCCAGGTGACCTGCCTCCCCATCGGGGCCCATGCAGGAAATGCAGATTCAGTGTAGCCTCAGCCTGAGCCAGGTATTCTGAGGAAGAGAGGAGAGCGGGTGAGCCCTGCTGCCCCTGCCAGGGAGGATTACCAAGAGTTGGGAAGATGCTGACTTCCAGGCTGCTAGTTCAGTGGTTCGAATTGCTTGTGTTTGTCACAGAGGAACAGCGTGCAGCAAGCTCGAGGCTCTGAGCTAACGGGAGAGGCAGAGCCCAGAGAAGTGAAAGCCGCAGGAAATGCAACTCCCTGCACCTCTTCCCCGCCCACCACACATACCCCCTCGCACCGGGCTGGTGCCTCCTGTGTCTGCTGCTCCCAACCCCAGCAGAGCTCCACTTGCCCTCCTCCCTCTGACGCCTTGCAGTGGGTGGTGGTTGAGGTATCTGGGGCCCCCAACCAACTCGAGGCCCATAGGGAGCTGCATGCCCCTCTCCCAGGGGTGACCTCACTCTCTCCTCTCCACCCCTCGCAGCAGCTCTACCAGATCCAGCAAGTCACCATGCCTGCCGGCCAGGACCTCGCCCAGCCCATGTTCATCCAGTCAGCCAACCAGCCCTCCGACGGGCAGGCCCCCCAGGTGACCGGCGACTGAGGGCCTGAGCTGGCAAGGCCAAGGACACCCAACACAATTTTTGCCATACAGCCCCGGGCGAATGGGCACAGCCTCCCTCCCCAGAGGACCCTGCCGACCTCAGCGCCTCCTGCAGGCTAGGACACTGGTGCACTACGCCCCACGCCTGGGGGCCGAGATTCTCCAACAGAAAGATGCAATATTTTTTATTTCCTTTTTTCCCATTTTTTTTCCTCCAAGGAATCAATATTTCAATATGCTGAGCTGTGTGTCCAATGCTATGAAATGAAAATATTAAATAACATATTTATGGCATTTTCTTGAAGAGTGTGGATGAAGAAATATTTCTTTTGTTTTTCTTCTTTTGGTTCTTACCGCCACTTCTTCTAGGAGCAGATCTCCTCAGGGGTGTATGTAATCTCCTAACTCTTAGAACAGCTGCTGCCCGAGGATTTGCCACCTTGTTCTGCCCTCAGGTAAAATTAGGTGAGCGTGTGTAGCTTCTTTTTCACTAGTGCCCCTCTCCCCATGCTCCTGCTCTTGCCCCAGAGCTCTGTGGATTTGCATCCAGAGGCCATGGGAACATTCCCTGCATTTAAGAGACTGATTTGCCATGGAGAGTGGATGGTTCCATTCCCAAACCTTTCTCTTCCAGGGACCCAAGGAGACTAGAACTTTGTGCATCTGCTCCCACCCCCCATTTTTAATTTTATTTTTAAATGCATTAAAAATTGTGCTAGTCTCCTTTGCATGGACTTCAAACTGCATGAAATGCAATAAATCTCATTTTAGATAAGTTGGAGTCTGGGTTTCTGTGTCTGGGAACATTCATGGGACCCCTTTGCTTGGGAAAGGCTTGGAAAGGTTTGTTTGCCCTCAGGTTCGGTGTCTGTGAAGGAGGGGGGCACCCTTGTGAGGAAGGGATGTCCACAGCTAAGGGAGCTTGAGTTGCATATCTGATTCAAATCGAAGTCTTCAGCTGATTTAAAAAATGAACTTCTTCAGAATCTGTTTGCTGCTCAGAGTTGCCTGCCTGCTTTATTTCCTGGACTGCCTATGACACATGGGCCAGATTCCGCCTGTGTCCTTGGCTGAGGGTCAAGAGAGCATCTCTCATGGAGAAAGCTTTCTCCATCCTTCGAGCAAGGACTTGAGTAAATCGCTGCACTCCTACCTTGGCACAGGCTGGCACTCTGAGCGGCCTGCTGTAGCCACGCCCATTACCAGAGGCATGGCATCTACCATGAAGGGCAGCCCAAGCTCCTTGTCAGCCAGCAGGTCAGAAGGGTTCTATAGCCAGGGCTTGCTTCTTATTAATCGAAGTAGGGAGACTAGAAGCAGCATTCCACTTCTTCTTTGGCCTCTGTTGGCCATAGAGGCCAGTGGTGAGCCATCTTTCTTACCTTCACCATGCCATTTACAGCTAGGATGAGGCCTGTTGTCATGGGAAGAGCAGAGAACTGGGTGCCAGGATAAGTACTGATTTCTTCTCAGACAGTAATGTGTCATAAAACCCTAGGCAGCTTCCTTTTTGGGGACTTTTAAGGTGTGGGGGAGGGATAGGGAAGAGCCTTTAATATTAGATTATTTCAAGTCTCACCCTACGCCCTCATAATTCCCTCACCAGATATCCCCCACTGTTAACCATGTAAGCACTTAGACATCTTGTCATCTATTTCATTTTCAGTTATTTACCTGAGTGTACCTTACCTTACGTACTCCACAAGAAAAAATAAGATGGCTTGCATTAAAAACGTACACAGTGAAATAGTAAAATATGACAGATTAGAATTAGGAAGAATATTGTTGAGTAGGAAATTGGGATCAATGAAAATAAGAACAAATACTCTGGCTGCAAAGACCTACAGAGTTCTTAAAATTAGGTTTCACATTTGATCCTGAGCTTCCTGACCACCAAAGCAAAAAGAGAGATGGGACCAGGTAAGAGGTTCACACTCTAAAAGAAAGAAAAATAACATTCTTTAGCAAAAGCAAAGATTTTCCTGGCTGTAAGATTTGGGATACACGGTACCCCTCCAGTGTCATCAAGGTGGACGAAGCAGGTGATACTGTCACCATGAGAAGTCAGGTCTGCCCTGCTTCATTCCAGCCCTGGACTTTTCTCCGAAGGGGATCATCTGGCCTTTCCCACTGTCCTGTACCCAAACATGTCTCTCAGTGAGACATGCAAGTAATTCACTGATAGCATGTGCCCAGCCCCACGTGGAGAGGATGCAAGAGAGAGCTCTTGAGAACAAGAAGCACCCAGAAGGGATGCTGGGCTCAGACAGAAAAGGCAGAAGCTCGGCTCTTTCATTTCCTGGCTAACCTCTCATATCGAGGCCACTGGACTGTCCCACCTTGCTGCTCTTCCACTCATTCCTGAAAACCCAAACATAGTTGGAATTTCAGACCAGTTAAAGGGTCCCCATTTTCCTACAGACTTCCATTCTTATTTTGGAGATGTTTCGATCAGTTGTCTTACTGAGCACGTTCCCTTTAAATTTCCCCGCCAGCAGGGCCCATGCGGGTGTAAACAAACACTTTGGTGCAGCCCAAGAGAGCCCCTATCTAATACCCAGCACGATCCCCTTACATCCGGAGCACTCTTAAACATTTTTCCTAGCGCTTGCAGCATCCGTCCTCCCAATGATCTTCACAGTGACCCTGCAAGGGGAGACAATAAGAAGGATGGTGATCCCTGTGTTACAGATGAAGACATAGGAGGCCCAGTGAAGTGCAGTGACTTGCCCAAGGTCACTCCATGAATAGAGGTGGAGCTAAAACCAAAACATTGGTCTCCTGACCCCCTGTGCATACACAGTTGCTTTCTGGCTAAAGGGGTGTGTGTGTGTGTGTGTGTGTGTGTGTGTGTGTACACAGGACTTTATAAATATGAACTGTCCTTTTGCTCTGCCTCACCAAACCCATTGGCCCAGCCTTGAGTATACATGGAATAAATAGAGCAATTGGATCTGGCCTGTGGACAGCTGGTGGTTGGGATAACTTTCCCAGAGGGTGATGCTGGATACTGGAGGCCCTTGGGATTATGAACAGACCACCTGGCCAGCCTCCTTGCTGCTTAATTCTACTGAGGCCACAAGAGGGCAGCATGTAGCACTCACCCAAGTCTGGGAGGTGCCCTGTGCCACCTTTATCCCAACTTGAGACAACTCTAGGGACTGTCCCCTTTCTCAAGGGGTACTAGATCCTTAACCTTCTTCCTGATAAGACACTTAACTTTTGAAGGGAAGGATCTTCCTGGGGCAACAGTGAGGGCTGGAAACACTATCCTCTCCAGAGTATTACATCAGGGTAGGTGGTTAGATTTTAATAAGAACTTTTTGACATCCCTTCTTATCTCCCCAGCTTTGCGTCTTTCCACTCTCCTCTCCCCTGCACTTTATGCTCCTGTCACATTCAATTACTCACTGGTCCCTGAACTCACCTCTCTGTTTTCAGAAGTACTGGCCTCAACACCTGGATGTCTTTTTACTTCCTTTTTCACTTATTGATCTCCTATACATCCATCAAGGCCCAATTTAAATGGCCCTTTCTGAGAAACTTCTAACTCCTAGGGCAGAGTTAGCAAAGACCTCTTTGATCCTCTCATAGCAACTTCTACAGCCTCTATTATTAGTGTTCATATACGCAGTCATTCAACAAATATTTCTTTGGCACTTCTGTGGTTCAGACATTGTTTCGGACTGCTGAAAACAAGCCAGGTGAGGTTTGTGCAATCACGGAGCTTATATTGGGTTGGGGGCAGGGGAAAAGTGGGAGCAAGGAGGGGAGAGAGACCACACACACAAGACCAGTTAGGCTCTGAACAGTATGTTAGAACTTTCTGGCTTTGGCTGTCTTCCTCACCGATGGTCCTCCTCCAGTTCAGGGCCATCTCTGTGCCTCCAGAGCCCAGCTCAGGGCCTGGCACCGAGAGAATGACAGGAACTGATGAGTGAGTGAACAAACACGAACCCTTCCCTGAAGATGGGGCCTCCAACACTGCACACATTCCTGCCTCTGCTCACTGGCTCTCACTGTCGCTTTTTTCTTGGTAACAGTTTTCTGCGGAGCACTGATGATATGCTAAGCGGGGGCATTCAACGGAGATTATTCTTTTAAGACATTGCTGTGTAGGAAAATAGAGCTAAAGCTTGGGATCTAGATGGGTCATCTCATTTCATCTTCACATCCTTAGGTAGGTATTCTGCTCATTAGTGAGAAACTGAGGCTCAAAGAGGTTAAGAAATTACCCAAGGGCACAAGCTGGTTCAGTGGAGCCAGATGCTCTAAGAAGTCTCCCGTCCCATCCAGCTTAGCCCCACTGGCCTCGTCCCCTCTGACAGTGATTCTTTTCCTACAGAGGATCAAAGTTCCCACCCCTCCAACTCCTACATAGGGACCTAGGTTGTGTCTCACTGCTCATTGACTTCCCAGGAGGAGAGGACCGCAGGGTGGAGGGCAAGGCAAAGCCTGGTCACGTGAGCAACCTGGGCCTGGCCTCCTCAAGGAGACCTCTGAGCCAGAATGGCAATGGTACTCCCCAGCTTGGGTGCTGGGCCCCTGCCATGAGGGGATAAGAGGACGGCAAGGCTGGCACTCAGGAGGGGAGAACCTGAGCTGGGCCCAGGCTGAGCCAGGCTGGGCTGAGCTCCTCCGGCTGGCTGGTGCTGAGGAGAGGTCTGAAACAGAGCCCAGTCTCCCTCCGAAGCCCTGAGCCACATCATCTCTCCAGCTCCCAAGCCCTTGTGCCTCTCTCTTTCAGCGAAGGTCCGTGGGACAGAAGCTTTCTAAGATATTGAATGTGTCAAAATGGCTTTCTTTTGCCCTTTCTTTAAATGACAGTTTGGCAATGAGTGGGATTCTAGGTTCACAATTATTTGCCTTCAGCACTCGGAAGATACTAGTCCACTGTCTTTTGGCATCTGTTGTTGCTGATGAGATGCTTACTGTCAATTCAATTATTGGACCTTTGTAGACAAGCTGTCTTTTCTTTCTGGTGGCTTTTAGAATTTCCTTATTATTCTTGTTATCCTACACTTTGGCTATAAGGTGTCTAGATGTAGTTTTGTTTTTAAAGACATCTTACTAGACACTCTGTGGGCCTTTTAAATCTAGAAATTCATGTCATTTCTGGAAAGAGCTTAGTCACTCTTTCTAGTATCTTTTTCTGGAAGTAATAATATATATGCTGGAGTTTCTCATTCAGTCTTCTTTGTCTTTTCTTTCATATGTTTATTCGTTTTATTGTTCTATGCTTCACTCTGAAGGATGTCCTCAGTTCTAGCTTCTAATTAACTTATTCTCTCTTCAGCTGTATTTACTCTACTAACCTAATGATTTTTTTAAAATGTCAGTGACTAATTTTCTTTTTTCTTCTTTTTTTATTAATTTTATTTATTTATTTATTATTTTTTTGGGGGTACACCAAATTCAATCATCTGTTTTTATACACATATCCCCATATTCCCTCCCTCCCTTGACTCCCCCCCCACCCTCCCTCGAGTCCCCCCCACCCTCCCCGTCCCAGTCCTCTAAGGCATCTTCCATCCTCCAGTTGAACTCCCTTTGTTATACAACAACTTCCCACTGGCTATCTATTTTACAGTTGGTAGTATATATATGTCTGTGCTACTCTCTCGCTTCGTCTCAGCTTCCTCTTCACCCCCCGCCCCCTCCCAAACCTCGAGTTCTCCAGTCCATTCTCTGCACCTGCGTCCTTGTTCTTGTCACTGAGTTCATCAGTACCATTTTTAGATTCCGTATATGTGAGTTAGCATACAATATTTGTCTTTCTCTTTCTGACTTACTTCACTTTGTATGACAGACTAGGTCTATCCACCTCATTACATATAGCTCCATCTCATCCCTTTTTATAGCTGAGTAATATTCCATTGTATATATATGCCACATCTTCTTTATCCAAAATTTCCAAAATTTCTAGATAGTTCTGTTCATATCTGCTACGTTTCTGTTTGATATCTTTCTATTCTTGTTTAATAGATACTATTCCTTCCTTTATCTTCTTGAAGATTTTAACTGTATTAAACTTCCTTTCAGATTGCGCCATTATCTCTAGGTCTTTAAATATGTATTCTCCCATGGAGAGGTGTCTCTCAGATATTGTATTTCTTATGTGTTGTGAAGTTTATCCTTGAGATAGTTATTTTCAGCACATTTTCCTGACTGTACCCTGGGATATGGAGGCCATCCTATAGAATGATTTCTCAGTTGTATCTGCCCAAGCCTTGTAGAAATGCACCAGCCCCAAACTTAAGAGTCTTTTGGGATTTTTGCATGGTGTGAATGTCAGATCCTGAGTCCACATCCCCTGTAGACGGGCGTAAGGTGTCCTAGTCATGGGTCCTCTTTCTAACCAAAGCCAGGACCAGATGGCTAGCAGGCAGAAATATTTAGTCCTGTTTATGGCAGGCAGCACTTTCCCAGGCCCAGCTTTAAGCAAGGAACCTTCCCAGGCCCCTGCTACTAGTGGGATCTGCAAATATATTTCCCACCCCACTGGAATGCCACATCCCTCCTCAGAGGTACAGCTGCGACTTCTGCTCACCACTGGAATTCCCTCTCATTTCTGGCCCTTAGAGATTTCTCATTCTTGCCTTTGAACTTGGATATGTGTTCATGTTTTTTAATTATCCAGCACTTATATTGTATATCTACTGCTTTAAGGAGGAGAGACTTTAACAGGCGTTTGATCGAGTTTGACCTGGCAGTCGTGCTCTCTGGGCCTCCCATCCCTGTCACTGAGCTCCTAGTCTCCCTTCTGAGCCCCCATTCTCCTCTCTGAACCTCTATCTCCCTTACCAAGTTTCATCCCTTTTCAGAACCCCCTTCCCTGACACTCAATCTGCCATCCCTCCTACTCACATCCCCGCCCTCCCTGAGTCCTCCTCCAAGTTTATCTGATCATAGGAGAGGAGAGAAGGGAAGCTTTTTCCCATTGCACTCTCGGCAACTCAGAAAAGTCCTTCCTCCTCATTTTCCAACAAACTCCGCTGTCCTAGTGATTCTCAGTGAGAACATGGAGCCTGCCTGCAGGGCTGCAGTCGTGTTGTCTTCTGCATGGTCTTCCAGGATTTGGAGGAAGAATTCTGAAGGCAGAGGAGAAGCAGTGCAAGAAGGGATGTCTTGGACCTTCATTTCCACACCCCCTTCTCCCTCACTGTCTCCTCCTTGTGGGCCCCCCTCCAGCCCTGAGAATCAATGGGGGTTCACTTTCACTGAGCTCAGCGACACTGCTCCCTCTCCACTTCCTGTGGCTCTGAGCTGAATGGCCCAGAAGGCCAGCAGGGGCTGAGCTGGGGACAGCTCAGTGGCACACCCAGATCTGGTGGAGAAACTCCTTGGGTCCCTCCAGCACCTCTACCTGCCAGGTGGCCTTTGTCTCTTGTCCTCTCTGGCCTCATTGGGAAAAGGAAGCAAGTCTGATCTTTCTCTCATACTTCCTCCTCCCCTCTCAGTGGAGGTGGCTCTCTGGAGGCCAACACCCCATGAGAACCTCCCATTCCGATCCCCTCCTGCTAGGAAGACTTCCCATAGGGAGAAGAGCTGCTAGGACTAGGGAATTCTCACAGCATCTCCTGGCCCCAGCTGAACACACACCTGAATAGTGGTAAGATCAGTGGTTCACATCTGTACAGAGCTCCCTGCATGGTTGTGACTTTTTCATGTATTATTTCATTTAGTCCTCCGATAGCCAGGGAAGTTGGGTCAGAGGTGGAGTGACCAAGGTCACCAGTTAGTCCAAAGGTGGAGCCAGGAAGCCCAGGCATAACCTGTTGTCCAGTGCTCTTTCTGTGCCCCCCACCCTCCACTGCAGACCTCCCTGTCCTGAACTTTCTCCTACAGAGCCCGAGCATCTGTGGCATGCCCAGGCTCAGCCCCAGCCAGGCTCCCTGTTTCCTATCAGGCCAAACTGGACCCTCAGCACAGCATTCAAGGTCCCTTCTGTCCCCCTTGTCAAGCTTGCTCTTCCTCCCCCATGTTCTGTTACATCCTCCCCATTCCCACACCCCACCTGCACACACACACACCTTGACTACAGCACAGGGGTAAAGAGCTATACTAGGCAAGTCTCTTCACTGAGTCTCAGTCTCCTCATCTGTAAAGTGGGGACGTGAATAGGATTACCTCAGAGGGATGTTGGGATGCTGAAACAGATGACGCAGTTAAGGCATCCTACACGAGGCTCTGGGCCTCATTCATGGTAGCTGCAGGCATTATTGGTTGCACTTCTCTGCACCCCTCCAAGTCTTCCCTACCCCATCCCCAAGAAGGCTCCCGCTGCCGTTGCCAGTGGAGACTTCCCCTCATCTGACTTCTAGCAACACTTAGATGTAAGAAAACCCAAACAGTTTCTGGGGTGTGGAGAGAAAGGAGGAGGAGGTCTGATGGGTAGAACCTTGACCTCCTCACCTCAATTCAACCAGAACACCTCTGCTTGAATGCTTTTTACATGTTAGGGTGCTATCTGTCTGTAAAAAGGATTCCATTGCTACTAAAGTCTGAAAAACACTGACTTAAAACCCCCTTCCCACTCCAAGAAAGGACCATGCACCCTTGGTTGACCTGAAGTCACATTGGCAGGCTGTCAGTCAATGACAGGCTTGAACCTGGCCCCAGGGACCAAGGTCCTCACCACTTCTAGACCTCAACCCTTTCAGACCTGGGAGTCTCCATCCCTGGCAGGAATAAGTCCTAGAGAATAATTATTGGGTCATCTATGGTTCCCCTTAGCACTGATCCCAGTACCCAGTGCACAGTGGGTAGGTCCCAGACAGGGGAGAGGACAGGTCACAGGCAGTTCTGGATACTGGCTGTGTATCCTTAGGTAAGTCCTCTGAGCCTCAGCTTTCTCACATGCAAAGGGCTGCTCTGGGTCCCCGTAGAGGCAGGGCCTGGCACACAGTTGGTGCTCAGCAAATGGGAGCTCTCTCCCTCCCCACGCTTCCACTCAATCAATACTTGCTCCATTGATGGATGAAAGTGACAGTGATGAGTTACAGAAGATCTCGGAGCCCTGCCCCCTTCTTGTGGACAGATGGGGAAACTGAAGCCCACAACCAGAAACGGACTTGCCCAGGTGGGACAGAGTGAGTGAGTCAGGGCAGAGAGGGATGTTTTTTCGGCAGTGTTACCTGTTATGTGGGGGCTGGGGTGCATGGGAAGGAAGCTGCTGAGGGTGGGGTGAAGGGAACAGGTGGGGGAGAGGGAAGGAGGAGGGTGGGAACCCACAGCTCCCCCACCCCCACCCCCTCCAGCAGGGAGGCTGACTGAGAGAGCCTGAGACAGCTGTGTGCTCAGAAAAGTGTCTTAGTCACTAAAGGCTGCGGTGGGGAAAGGCCTTCCTCCTGGTCATGCTCCTGTCCTGGGAATCCGGATGACCCTCCCAGTGGCCACCTGTCCGCTCCGAACTGGACTTTCTCCTCTGCCTCCTCCAATTACCCATGCACACACACACACACACACACACCAACTAAACTTTGCTTACATCCTCCTAGAACCATCACCCCCCATACCCCCACCCCTTAGGAAGAGTTCCATGACTCTCCACTTTATTTTTTATTTATTTACTTTTGGCCTCACCACGCAGCTTGTGGGATCTCAGTTCCCTGATCAGGGATTGAACCTGGGCCACGGCAGTGAAAACCCAGAATCCTAACCACTAGGCCACTAGGGAACTCCCACGTGACTCTCCACTTTACAAAGTGGTGGGTCTCTCCCATTACACGTACGCCTACAGGAGAAACAGGCCCCTGTGCCCCATGAAACTCCCTCCTGAGATCTAACATCCATCCCTCTAGGTGCAGCCGTAGTCTCCTTCTTCCTCTTGCTGCCTTTGAGGGGCTCATCTGGAGCTGGAGTTGGGAAAGACGATGAGAGACCCTCTTCCCGCAGTGAGGGCTCCTCACGAGGAGAGGAAGGGACTTCTGCAAACCCCCAAAATGGAAAGAGAGGCATGGTGTCCAGGGGTAATGCTGAGCTCGATGATCAGCTTTCCCAGAACAGACCCAATTTCAGATATTCTGGGTGTTGATAAGGGCAACCTGTGTTCAAGTGCCATTTCTGCACAGAAGAGCCTCAAAAAGACCCCAGGAAACACCCCTAGATCCCTTACAACTGCTTTCCTTCCCACTATTTCAAGTCCCCAGAAGTTAGTCCCATCCCCCAGGACCCCTGATAGAGGAAGTCCCATAGAGCCTGCGAGGGCAGTGCTGCATATCTAGGGGGTGCTAGCTAGGCAGTGCATCCACAGCTGGGCCCTGGGGTCTAGAAACCTTCCCCAGCTACCCCTGAGGACCGGACAGAACCTGCCCAGGAGCAGCAGGCTCTGGCCGGGGGCACACCTGGAGCCAGGAGCAGCCAGAGATTCAGGTCAGACCCCAAAGGCAGCCCCTGCTATGCAGAGGGAAAAGGGTCACTGTTGGGGTAGGGGTGTAAACGGCTGTCAAGCCCAGTTTGGGGTCCCCCAGGTCCCTGCAGCCCCCTCCCTGCACGCCGGCAGCTCTGCCTCCCTCCCTCCCCCACTGGCGCTCAGCAGATCAATGCTGCCTTTGCTGACAGCTGAGCATCGAGCTCGCCTTGCCGCCCCCTCCCCCGCCTCTCCCGCTCAGCACCGTCCCCCGAGATCCTCCCGGAGGAAGCGGGAGGAGTGCTGCGGAAGCGCTTCACCCTGGGGCAGGGCCTGCGGAGGCAGCGGCTGGTTGTGGCCGAAGCTTTCGTCAGGGGAAGAGGGAAGGAGGATCGGGAAACCCAAATGACCACCGTGTGCTGGGCCAAGAGGGCTAAAGGGAACCAAAGGGCCTCCCCCAAAGCCAGAGAGAGTAGGTCAGGCACCAAGAACTTTCCAGCTGGAGATGGAATGCCGTGGGGGAAAGTCTCACCGCTTTGGGGCGAGATTCTGTGAGCCTTTGGGGAGGAGGTTGTCTGGCCCCCGCGCTGGTTCAGAGCTCACCTCCCAACACCCGTGTGCCCTGAACCCGTGCCCTGCACCTTGTCCTGACCTGGAAGCGAGGCAAGGGAGCGCTTCAGACTGGGCTGGCGCGGAGCAGGCACCTCGGATCAGAGGAGACTCTTAGGGGCAGAGTGGCCTAAGTGGGGGTTCTTCCCTCATCCGAAGAAGGGACGCTCAGAGGCGGGGGTGGGTGGGAGGAAAAACGGACACACCTGAGGCCCACTGTGCTACGCACACGGGGCTTTCAGGCCCGAGCGCACCCCGCCCCACACTGCACGGGCACACCTACACACCCCGCACCACGCGCACGGGGCACGACCCGACGGCGCACACCTCGCTGACCCTGACACCGCCACCCCCGGCGGCCCGGACCCTGCACACACATCTGCCGTGGACCCCCGCCCCGCGCCCCCTTACTCAACCCCACCACCTTGCGGAGCCACAGCCACCCACTGGGCACGCACAGCAGGCACTTCGGCATCCACTCACACCTAAACTCCGGGGGGACGCGCGTCCCATCCGCGACGGCGGCCGCGGCTCCCCGCCCCACTCGCCGCAACCTCCCACGAGGCGTCCCGCCCCCAGCCCGGCCTTCGGGTCCCAGGCGGCCGCACCCGCCGGCCCCCCCCCTCCCCGGCCCCGGCGCTGCCCCCGGGGGCCGCCGCGGCCGCGCAGACCGGTCCCCGCCCCGCCTCGCCGGCCGCGCGGCGGGGACGCCCGCCCGCCGCCTCTCCGCGCGTCCCCTCCCTCCGCCCGGCCTCGCCGGCTCGCTGGCTCCCTCCCGATTTGGGAAGGCGGCCGCGGGGCGGGCGGGGGCGGCGGGGGCGGGGCGGGGCGGGGGAGGCTGACATGTGAGCGGCGCGCCGGCGGCAGGTGGAAAGGCGAGCGGCATGGAGCGCGTAATAAGAGAGTTGGAGTCGGAAAGAGCCGCCCCAGTCGCCGGGGAAGCGGGCGGTCAGCGCGGGCTCCGGCGGCCCCCCGGCTCCGAGCGCCCGCCCCCGGCCCCGCAGCGGCCCCGGCCCGGCCCCTAGCCCCCGCCGACCGCGCCCTCCCCGGGCCGCCCCGCCGGCCCCGGGTCCGAGCCATGCGCCGCTGAGCGCCCCGCGCGCGCCCCCGCCCCGGACCGGACCCGGGCCCCGGCCCCCCCCACCCCCCACCCCCCGCCCGGCGCCGCCCATGGCCGAGGCCCCCCCGCGCCGCCTCGGCCTAGCCCCCCCGCCCGGGGACGCCCCCCGCGCCGAGCTGGTGGCGCTCACGGCCGTGCAGAGCGAGCGGGGCGAGGCGGGCGGGGGCGGCTCCCCGCGCCGCCTGGGCCTCCTGGGCAGCCCCCTGCCGCCGGGCGCGCCCCTCCCAGGGCCGGGCTCGGGCTCGGGCTCCGCCGGCGGCCAGCGCACCTCGGCCGCGCACAAGCGCTACCGCCGCCTGCAGAACTGGGTCTACAACGTGCTGGAGCGACCCCGCGGCTGGGCCTTCATCTACCACGTCTTCATGTGAGTCTGCGACCCCGCGTCCCCGACCATGCCCTCGCGCTGCCGCCTCGAGCGGCCCGGGCGCGAGCCTGGGCTCCCGGGGGACGGCCGCCCCGCCCTGGCTCCGCCTCCTGCCCCCCGGGCCCCAGGGTCGGCCGACCCTCGTCTCTCTGCCTCCAGGCCTCAGCCCGATTTCCGATCCAGACCCCCCCCCCCACCCCGCCCGGCCTGACCCCTGCTTGACCTGGCTCTGACCTCCCCCGCCTCAACTCCTCATTTCCATCCTGATCTCCAACCCCTGCTCCTCTGTCCCAGGTACTCCCCACGTCCAGCTTCCTGTCCCCCATCTCTCTCCAATCTGGAGCCACTAAAGTGCAGCTCCCTTTTCCTCTTCCCCTCTTCTGTCTCCCTGTGTCCCAGACACAGAGGACCCTTTGGCCCCCACACGCTTTCCATCACCTTCTCCCCAGCTCTGTAGCTACAGTGGGCTCCCACCTGGGCTCCCCTTGGAGATGTCCCTCTCCAGGGACTACCTCCAACCCGACCAGGGCTGGCCCCCAATTATAGATGTTTAGGGGTTCCCTTGAGCCACCAGAGTTCTGACACTGGCATGTGCTGTCTGACTTCTCTGAGTCTTCACTCAGTCTTCCCCTCCACCCTCAACTTCCCAGTGGCAGCGGTGGGCCCTGCCCCTGCAGGCTCGGCCAGCTAGCCTGCCCAGCTCGCTGGCCGCTGCACCAGGCCTGGCTCTGGGCGCCCCGGGGGAAAAGAAAGAGGAGAGGAATAGGTTTGGAAACACTCAGGCTGCGGGCTCCCTCCTCCCCCTCACCAGGCTCCTACAACTTTCAAAAACACTGACCCTTCTTGGATGTAAAGAGTGAATTTTGGCAGCTCAGAGCTCAGTCTTGGGGGACGGCCTGGCCCAGCCGGGAACATGAGAGGCCCTGCAGATATCAGTTGAAGGGCTGGGCCTGGCGCTCGGACGCTCGAAGGTGCCCGAGAGAGACCTCTGGTCCCTGGAAAAAGTGCCGATATTAATCCCTTATTGCTGCCCCCAGAGAGGGCCCCCTGGTCTTGGGGTCTCCTGGGTGGTCCCCTTGCCTGTCCACCTGACTGTCCCGTAGTCCTTCTGCCTGTGTGGCTGTCCCTCTGCCAGAGTGAGTTTCTGCCTGTTTATGAGTTGTCCTGTCCCTTCGTCTCTCTAACTATCCAGCAGTCTTTCTGCTTGTCTGTGTCCATGCCTCTATTGGCCTGTCCAGTTATCCGTGTGCCTGTCTGCCCATCTGTCTATCCACCTATCCACCTGAATCTCACTCTTCTACTTGTCTGTTTCCGCCTGTCTTTTGGTCTGTCTTCCTGCCTGACCTCTGCTGCCTGCTTGCCTGCCTCTGCCCCATCCTAACCAGCCCACAGAATTCAGAGGGGAGGGGAAGAAAGTGAAAGGAGCTCCCTACCACAGGGAGGGTAGAGGAAGGGAACTCTCTCGGCCTGTATGCTCCTGGAGGTAGCATCCACGATTTTGTGCAGAGACCTCCTGTGTGGGCCAGATGGGCGCGGGGCAGAGTTGAGATTGCTCTGGATGTGAGGTCGGACTTAGGGTCGGGGTCAATGGTTAAGAGTAGCCTACCGCTCAGTGCCCATTGGGAGGGCCTGGATAAGTCTTTCTCGCTGCATAGAGGGCTTGCTGGAGTGCTGCGGGTTCTGTGCTAGGGTAGCAGGGAGGGTGGAGTTGGGGATGAGGGCAGGGGATGGGTAATTAAGAGCCGTGGCATTGAGGCACCCTTGCCCACCCTGCAGCCTGGGTGCCCACGGAGGCAGAGAGGCTCCGCAGGGCGCAGCCGCATCTGCCACAGGCTCCTCTTGGGAGATGACTTTTCCAAGGCGAGGCTGGGCCTGGGGAAGCAATAGGGCTCTGAAGCAGGCGTCCTTAGTCCCCCAGGCCTGGCCTCTCAGCCCCTATGAGGGTCACGGGGGGTGAAGGACCCGCCTCGTGTCCTCTAGCCAGCACTGCCTTCACCTCCTCTGAAGGGGCCTCTCCTTCCTCTGCAGGAGCTAAATCCACTAGTACCTTTGCCCCACATCCTGCCCCTTCTGGATGCCAGGAATGCCCTGGCCAGGGAAATGCTTGTTCTGACCACTTGTCCCCAGGAGCCCAGGGCTGAGGCATCTCTCGGGAGCTCTGGGAGAGGAAATGTGGCATGAAAACGTCCGGACATTTGGAGATCCCGGGGAACTGGTCATTCATCTTAGAGGTCAGAGCGGGCCGAGGGGTCAGAAACCCCACCTCTTGCGTGCTGTGCAGTCCTGGGTGGACCACTGCGCCTGTCAGAGCTTTAACTCTCTGGGCATCAAAGTGGGTGGAAACCCCAACCTTTCAGGCCTCCCTCTTGGACGAGGTGCTGAGTGGGAAGGAACTTGGTGAGTGGCGAGGGCCTGTGGGAGCGTGAGGGATGGACGTTATTATTGGGCCTGGGGAAGGGGGCCGCACAGGAGGCCTCTCCTCTTCTTGAGGAGCTCCAGGTGCGGGGCTTCACGGTCACTCACTGCAGGGTCTTGTGCGAGCTGGGAAGGGCTTCCTGCTGCTGGACTTCTAATCCGATGATTGCACTTTTGGTCAGATCCTTCCCCAATCCCCAGTGACCCTCACAGGCAGCCCGAGCGAGGAGAGTCCAGTGGGCACAGGTAGCTGGGACCCCCTTCTCAGAGACTCAGGCCCTGGTAGGAGGGGCCCCAGCAGAAAAGCCTACCAGAGAAAGACTCAGCAAGGAGGGAATGGAGGTGAGCCAGGTACATTCACCCCAAGGGACACCTCCTTCACACCCGCCAGTCACGTCCTCTGGGCCCCACCCAGAACCTGCACCTTCTCCGGCCCCGAGGTGCGGGAGATTGCCCAGAGGACCAGCCCCAGTTCCACCTCTCCTGCCCGCAGCCGCAGCCTCTGAGAAGTGGGAACCGCTGACTCCTTTCTTCTCCTCATTGAGACCCAGAAGGAGGGATTGCTGGCCCCTCTCAGAGCTCTCCCTTGTCTCTTTAGGCCCTCGGTCCTGTCACCAAGCCCCTATCCCCGTCCCTGACTTCAGCCCTCAACGCGTTACAGGCCCCACTCCCTGAATCTGGAGAAGTGCTACATCACTGCCCATCCTGCTTCTGAGCCTCTGGGAGGGATGTTCACCTGCTTGCTGCACCCGGTCAGAGTCCACCCCGGCCTCCCTTTTGAAGTCAGAGGGCTGGAAGGGGCGGGTGCAGAGCAAAGCCCCATCTCCCCGCATCTTCTGCGCAGCCTGCCGCTGCTGAGAGGCTCTTGTGGCTCCCAGCTCCCAGCTGCCCCGTGAACTTTCTCTAAGCGGAGGTTTACGCTCTGTAAACATCCTCCGTCAGCCCTGTCCCTGGGGTCAGAAGCTGTGGGAATGGGGAGGGGAGGAGGTAGCTGCAGCTCCTGGGGCCCTCAGGCTCCCAACCCCGGCACCCCCCACAAACTCCCACCCTGACCGTCTGAGAAAGAACATGGCCCGCGTTGGAAATAATCCCAGAAAAAGGTGCCCAGAGCCCCCAGGCATCCCTGCTAGGTGGGTCCACACATTTTGACAGCCCCATTTTTTAAAGGAGAAAACTGAGGCTCTGGAGACGAATGTCACATGGTGAATCAGTGGCAGGTGCAGGCCCGGACGGAAGACTCCGGACTCCTTGTGCAGGGCCTCCGCGTCGCTCCCTGAGGCTGCCTGGGCTTGGCGCTTGGAGTTTGAACTGAAATTGGTGATCGCATGTGCAGGGAGCATCAGCTGTGGGCTGGGCCCTGTGCTAAGTGCCGTCTATAAACCACTCTCCTCGTGTCCTTCAGCAGCGCGGTTAGGCAGGTGCTGGGGTCCTCCTCATTCGCAGGTGAGGAAACAGAGGCTCAGGAGAGGCCCACCCGGTCAGCGTGGAGGAGCCTCAGCCCAGGGCTGGTGCTGCCTCGGTGCTGTCTTCCTCCTGCACCTCAGCTCCAGCCAGCACCCCAACCCCGGGCTCCTCAGGAGCTGCGCTTCTGTGTCATTGTCCCTCCGTCCCCAGCACACAGGCCGTTGCGGGGGGCGGTGGTGGCGTGAGCACCGGCAGGATTTTGTGGAATTGGGTGGAAACTGCCCAGCCTCACCCAGTGCAGTCACATTTCTGTTATGCACGGCTCTGCGCACACGCAACCCCACTACCCGTCCGTTGGTCAGTCTCATGTACACACTCCCGGCACCTTGGACACACCTGCCCGTGAATGACACAAGAGCACACACAGCATCCATCCAACGCAAAGAAGTCTAATGCCCAGCTGTTCCCACCTTTTCTCTGCCTTCACAGACGCACACCTGGGCCTGCGCCCCAGCTTAGCTCTCTAGGACGGAGCAGAGTCGGCGCCACCCCTTGAGTTTTCTGCCTCCACCTGTCCACAGCTGCAGGGCTGCCCTCATGGGTCTGTGTGTGTTTGTGAGTCCGCCTTGGAGGGCAGCCCCGGACCCATGTAGGAGTGGGTGGCTGGCTTCCTGGGACTTTGCTGGTCTTTGCTTCTCCTGAAGGGCCCCCTGTGGTGCCCTGCTGGGTTCACCAAAGCACAGAAAGGGGCAGATACTCATCTGAGGTCACATTGGATGAGTTGGTGGTAGAACTATGCCAGGAACCCAGGCCTTCTGCCTCCCAGATCAGGACTTTAGATACTATTTTTCCTCACCCAGCCAGTAGGGAAGACTGTGCCAAGAACTTGGCCTTGCAGTGGAGAAAGTCTTGGGGGTGTGACCCAAATTTTTTGTGCTGCTGTTTTTCAGTCCCAGTCCTTTTGTTTGGTCTTTGTAAGAAGGGGGGGCGGTGAGGAGTAAAAGCATCCTGCCAGCCTTCTAGCCCTTCTGTCTCTCTCCCCACCCTGACACCCTCTTGCTCCCTCCTTTCCACATTCTTCTTTGGGGTCACCGGAGCAGGTTGGACCTCTTATTGTCTGCTACCCCACCCCAACTCCATGGTACAGTCATTCCTTCCATCGAGGAAGCCCTACTGGATGTCTGACTTCAGTCCCTGTTGCTGCAGAAGCCTATATTCTCAGAATGTTGGAACCAGGAGAGTTCCAAGAGGTGATTATTCTTGGGCTGATGGCAGCACTTTGAGTGGGTGATTAATTTACGGTTCTCTGAGCCAGTCAAGGGAGCTGAAATTGCCTGGGGAACGGGGAAGGCTCTGCAGACCGGGCCAAGGCCCTGCCCCCAGAGGAGGCTGTGCAGTGAACTTCCCCAGACTTGGAGAAGCCAGCTGGAGGTTTTCTCATCCCCTTCCTCCCCTGCACCCATGTGGGTCTTGGGCCAGGGCCGACCCTCTTGTGGGCTAGGGGGCCCAGCAGGGCATTCTAGCGTCTGACCTGCGGGCAGCCCCCTTGTTAAAGGCCCTCATGTGAGCGTTGTAGGGCTGGGGTGGAGGCGGAGGGGGGACGTTTCCTTTCTCTAGAGACTGCCCCACAGGAGGTTAAGAGCATGGGATCTGAGTCTGACGGATTTGGGTTCATGTCTCGTTCTACCCTTAGCAGTTATGTGTCCTTGGGCAAGTTGCTTCACCTCTCTGAGCCTCCGTTTTCTCATCTGAAAAATCAGACTAATCATACCTGCCTCCAGGGTTGTCAGGGCCAAGTGAGTTAAAGCACCTGACACCGTGCTGGGCACTAATGGCAGCCATTCGCATGTCACCATCATTATTATACTGTTCTCACCATCCTGTTCCTCCCTGGGGAGAGGTCTGCCAGATGTCCTTGTCAGCACAGTGAGCGTGTCTGGGTGTGCTCGTTTGCCCGGGTTTCAGGGAGGGATGAGTCTCTGTGGACGGCTGAGGAGCACTTAGGATGTGCCGTGCCCGGGCCGAGCCTCTTGCCGGCACTCTCTCATTGAACCCTCACATCGCATCAGGTGGGCGCTGTTATTTGCCTCGGTTCATGCTGAGGAAGGTGGGGCAGGGGACATCACACACGTGCCCGGGGTCACACAGCGAGTGCGACGGTGGCACCGGGACAGCAGCCTGGGTGCTTAGGGTCCCACGGACTGTTCCTTCCTTCACTTGACCAATAGAGTTAAAGAGCATCAACTCTGTAGCAGGTCCGGGGAGCAGAGAGGGGAGCCTCATGCCTGCGCCCTGCCTGGGAGTGGGTGGGTGAGGCGGGGGCGGGGAGTTGCCTAGTGAGGCGGCTGCACAGCCTGCCTGGACCCCTGGGCTCTCCTGCCTTCTCT
Source organism: Hippopotamus amphibius kiboko (assembly GCF_030028045.1). Lineage (NCBI taxonomy): Eukaryota > Metazoa > Chordata > Mammalia > Artiodactyla > Hippopotamidae > Hippopotamus > Hippopotamus amphibius. The sequence goes on from NC_080186.1 coordinate 32,715,081, forward strand.
CCCAGGGACTCTCGGAGAGGGAGGAGGTGTGAGCACGTCTGTGTGTGTACGGGGAGGAGGGCGTACGTGAGGGGGTCGCTGTACGGCTGAAATGTGGGCCTCGTTATCCAACTCTGCAGCTAGCCTGGCCCCAGGCAGGTGGAAGTGGAGCCATGGTGCCCAGGGGGACAGCCAGTGAGGGCAGAGCCATCCCCCACTCTCTCCGGAGCATATCATTCTGGGGAATAGGGACAGGGAACCCCAAAGGAGATTTAGAGGTCTCAGTCCCAACACTTGCTGGGAAGGTGCCTCCCCCACTCTACCCCAATCTCTGAGCCTCACTATCCCCCTCTGTAAAATGGGGCTAACCAGGAACGTGGACCCTTAAGGGCTGCCTGGCACAGAGGGACTCTGGATGAATGGGAGGAGCCGCTGTCTCAGACCTTGAGTTTTATAGGGTGGGGTGCGGGGTGGTGGGAGTTCTCCTCCAGCGTCTTCTCCCTGAGCCCCTCAGAGGGCTGGGCAGCACTTCCAACGGCACCCAGAAGGCCACCTGCCCCCAGCGGGGACTCTGAGGGGCTGGGGAGAGGGCGCTGGTCAGACTTCTGGGGCCCCCGTAAAGCACTGCCCCCAGGACTCTAGGCTTTCTGGGCAATGTGTCCCTAGGGCAGGATCTGCGTGCCCTGGGGGTTGGCACCTGGGGGGGTGAGAACGGGAGGGGCAGCCCCAGGCAGCAGACTAATTGGGCTGGGAATCCGTGGGCAGCGCCTGAGGGAGGGAGGCAAGGGAGCAGGGAACTCAGCGATTCCTTCCTCTCCGAGATTTGGGATCGGCGGGTGGAGCGGGGTCTCCGGCCCGGGGGCCCTCCACAGTCCCTGCAGGGGAATCTGGGAGACACGGTCTCCTGAGACTCCTCAGACATCTAGGCCAGGCAGGTGGGGTGGGGGGAGAGCAGCTTGCTGGAGATAAACGGACCCGCTTGAAGCAGATGAGATGGAGGTCAGACAGCAGAAAGGACTGACTGCCCCAAACCAGGAGGCAGAGTAACATTCCCTTGGGTACTCTTTCCAAAACTTGGGAACCCACGTCGAGCTGGGCTGGACGAGATTTACTCCACGCGTTGCCCCTGTCAAGCAAGTGGCACCTATCCCTCCCAGTGTGACGGAAGGAGAGTGGATGGAGGCACTCCCCTTGAGCCCCTCCGTTGGTGCGGGGTGGGAGGGAATAAGATCAGGCACCGTTTAGCTTTTTTTGGGGGGGGGGGAGTGGTTAGATCCTCCATCCTTGCTTCCCTGCTGCTCCTCTCTGGGAGCCTCAGGTCCGTCCAGGTCACTGTCTTTGGGTTTATTTTTTGCCGGGCTCAGCTGTCCCCTGGGAGGGGAGGGGTAGGGAGAGAAGGAGGGGAGAAGGAACAGCTTTGTCAGCACAATCCCAGCGCCTCTGCTCCTGCCCTCCTTGGCCCGGCTGCCACCCTCTTCTGGAGGGACCAGTCCCTGGGGACAGTGGGGACCCAGACCCCTGTGGGACCCCCTCCCCTGGGGCAGGACTAGCAGGTCTGGAATAGGCCTCTCTCCCCTCAGCCTTCCTCCATTTGTCCTGCCACAGAGCATCAGACAGAAGGGCCTCTGAACTCAAGCAGGTTCATGGCTTCATTTCACACATGGGGAAACTGAGGCCAGGAGGAGGGACACAGCACACCTGGGGCCTTCTCCACCTTTCCTGCGCAATAGATGAGAGTTGTGCTGGAGTTGCTAAGAACTGAGGAGATCTGCCTCCCAGTTCCACCCTGCGCTCTGAGGGTGGGGGCAGCCCCTGATTTTATTCACTCCTCTCATCTTCTGGCCTCTGGGGACTGGTGGCAGTCTGGTGGGGGAGACACAGGATGGAGGAGAAACACATGACCCTTGCCTCCCCCATGCCCTTTATCTTCCTTTTTGTTGAAAAGTAAATTAGGCCCATTTTACGGATAGGGAAATTAAGGGCTTGAGTCAACATAGCTAATAAGTTGTAGAGACATGATCTGAACCCAGAATGTGGCTCCTGGGATGCTGCAGTGCTGCCTCCTGAGGGGCCCTCCTCGCTCACACATGCCCTTCCCATGACTCTCCTCAACCCACCTCTGGCTCTTCCCTGGGTTTTGTGAGCAGCTCTGCCTCCTCCTTCTGCCCCTCGATGTTGTCCTGGGACTCTGTCCTGGGTCCTCCTCTCCATGCACAGTTTCTGTGTATGTGTAGGGGGGAGCGTCTCACATACTCCTGTAACTTTGGGGGGTCACCTCTGTGATGACAGCCTCCCCCTCTGCAGTTTTTATCCCTGAGCTTCCTGTGAACGCCCCGCCTCCTCATCCCCTGGGCACCTCAAACTCTGCATCTGTCTCCAAACCTACCCACCTCCCCCCAGCAGTGACTCCCCTACCCCCAGTGCCCAAGTCAGGAACCCCTGCCTCAAGCATCCTTTGCTCCTTGCCTAAGAAACAACTTGGAGTGTCACCAGGTGCGCTTTTAATACTCCAGATGATTTTCCTTCCACCTCAAACTCCTTCCCCTCTCCCGCCCACCTCATCATCTAGCAAACTCGTATATATGCTTCAGATCCCAGTTTGAGCACCACCTCTTCTTGGAATCACTCCCTGAGCATTCCACCCCAGGCTTAATTGGGAGCCCTTAAGAGCCCCCTGATCTCTCTTCACCCACCCTTGTGCATTCTGGGCTCTTCTGTGTGGTGAGGGTTGAGCACAGTGCTTGGTTGGTAATTAGTGAGTGTTTGCTGATCCAGGGAATGAAGATGATGTTGAGGCTGGTTTTAAGGATGAGAAGGGTTTTGCCGACTAGAGAGAAGTGGAAAACAGACCCCTAGGTCCTCTGGGTGCAGGCAGTGAGTTGGAAGCTCTTGTGATTTTTTTTCCTGAGTGAGATCCAGGTGGAGGCAGCAGCTAGAGCAAAGGCATTGAGGTGGGACTCTTTTCCTCTACCGTCTTTGCCCCAGGATCTGCAGAGTCTGGAATGTCCAGTGCCATAAGGGTCAGGCTATAGAGGTGGGCTTTACCCTGTGGATGACGGGGAGCCATAGGCAGCGGCAGGACAGGGAGGCACCGCTGGCTGGGAGCCTGGGCTCGATTGCTCTCAGAACTAGTGCTCTGCAGACACGAGCCCACTTAGCTCTCTGGGTACCGCTGTGTGGCAGCACTGTTCATGTACCCATTTTGCAGATGGGAAACCGAGGCTCAGAAAGAAGTAGTGTGCACCAAATGACACCGTTTGTCCATGGTGGAGTCAGGATTCAAACCCGTGTCTGTGTGACTCCCAAGGCCAGCTCCAAATGGTTCTCACACACGTCAGCAGAGCCAGGCTTTTTTCAGTGGCCTGAGGCAGAACTGAGAGAAATAAGGACACCGTGGTGACTTTTTCACAAAGCTGAATGTATTCCATTTAAAGGACTGTCTTGTAGTCTGAGATTACGTCCTTTCTTTTATGAAATGATGGGCCTGGGAGTTTTTTAAAAAATGTCCTTACTTGGCGAAATAAAAAGTTGACAACCTCATGCAGTCCCTAAATTGTTTTTGAAAATTTTACCGGTGCGTGAAATCCCTAAGCCTGGGCGCCATCCTGCCTCCTCTCTCTGGAGCTCTGGGGCGAGAAGTGGGAGGAGTCCGGGAGGGGATGGAAGGATTAGAGGGATGGGGCAGTCATCAGCAGTCTCCCCCGTCTGTTCCTCCTGGACCTCAGGGCCGGCCTGCCTTGGCGTGCAGTGAGGCCTCTTGCTAAGACTGGGCTGGGGGTGGGTAGGTCACCTAGAATCAGGGCTTACCCCTCAGTTAAAGGAACACTGAGCCAGCAGTCAGCAGGCTGGAGTTTGGCTCCCGCCTCTGTTTCTTAAAGGCTGTGTAACCCCAGGCAGGTGACTCAACCTCTCTGAGGCTCCAGCTTCCATCTGTGTAGAATGACAGTTATCATCTCCACCTGCCCACCTCCCAGGGCCGCCACCTGCATCAAGTGCTTCATGAACTACAAAGACCTGTGAAGAACAGAGGGCCTGTTGTGCTTTTACTCTCTCTGCTCCCAGCACATGCTCCCTCTTCTCTTGGGGTCCTGGGCCCCTCATCTCACCTTGGCCTGCACTGATTTCAGCCCTGAGGAAGGGACATCAGGGGGAGGGTGGCGGGTATACAGGTCCTATAAGAATGTACCAGCCACACAGGCAGTTCCTTTCCTCAGGAGCCCCTGCACAGTGGCTGGAGACCTGGGGGGCTCTGTGATCACCTTACCAGGGGCCAGGCTCAGAGGCTCAGAGTTGTAGCCCTTTTCATATGGTAATAAGTTTCATAGTCTAACCTGTGGAGGGTGTGGTGCCAGATGTGGGGTGTTTTCCACATGCTACTTCATTTAATCCTCAGAGCCCTAGGAGGTAGGCATAGTCATTACCGCATTGTATAGAAGAGGACACTGAAGCTTAAATGGTCTGCATGTCAGGCAGCCACTAAGCGGCGAACGTCCAGGGCAACAGAACTGACGCCTGAGTGTGCAGGGACTCTGCTGGGAGCAGGTGGGAGCAGGTTGGCTGGGCCACTGTGGGCGGGCAGGGGCGGGGGGCACTTGTAGTGTACACGTGGGAAGTGGGTTGGGGTGGGAAAGCAAAAGACACCTTCCTGCTGGGTGGCTGTGGGCAGTCAGCACCCTCTCTGAGGCGCAGCCTCCCTGTGGCTACGGCTCTCAATAGTAACAAAGATAATAACAGCCCGTGCTTCTCGCGCGCCTGCTGTGTGCCAGACGCTGCTCTGAGGACTTGCCGTCTTTCTCTCACTTTTCCTCTCGACACCCAGAGGAGAGGTAGGTACTGTGGTTATGCCCATGTTTCAGATGAGGAGGCTGAGGCACGGAGAGGTGGAGTAATTTGCCTGGGTGTAGGTAGTGGGACCAGGATTCAAACCCCAGAAGTCCAGCTCTGGAGGCTGTCATCTTTCCCACCATATTATGCCTGACTTGCCCTGATGGGCCTGCCTGCTGGGAGGCTGCTGTGGGGACCAGTTGAGCCTTAAAGTTCAGGTCCTGTCTCCACTTCATTCCTTCTTTCTTGCTCTCCCGTTTGGGAAGCTTTGACTGGCAGTCCCCGGGCACCAGGCCCTATCCCACACGCTGGGGACAGCGCAATGAATCAGAGCCCCCCCCAACACCACCACCCGCCCTGCTCCCCGGGGTGGGGGGTGGGAATGTGCCAGGAGGCTGGCCGCTGTCTGGGTGGAATCCTGTGGGGGCCGAGCCTAGCCCCAAACCGGCTGTGACTGGGAAGGCTTCCCAGAGGAAGAGGTTTCAGCTGAGACGTGAAACGTGAGTAGGAGTAAGAGTCGACTAGGCGAGGAGGAGGAGGAGGGAACAGCATTCCGGGCAGAGGGACTAGCGTGAGCAAAGCCCAGAGGTGGGGCTGAACATGCCATTTGCAAAGAACTGAAAGAGGGCAGGAGAGTGGGAGCCTAGATAGGGCCGCAGGGGTGCAGAGAAGAGGCTGGAACGTGAGCAAGGCCAGGCTGAGAACTTCAGGCTGAGGAGCTGTGACTTCCTGCAGGAGGATGAGTTCAGGAAGGAACTGAGGACGGGAGTGCAAAGGGCAGACTGGTATTTTAGAAACACTTCTCTGGCTGTGGCAAGGAGGATGGTAGGGGAAAATGCCTTCCCTGGGGATGCCATCCACTTGGCCTCTTTTCCCCTCTGCCTTCCCCTCACGGCCCAGCCCCTTAAGTGGCTGCTCTGGAGCTGCCCACTCACCCTGCCAGGGCCTGGCTGGACCTGGCCTGAAGCCCTAGGATTTTGCCTGTATGGAAAGTTCAGCTGCTTATGCAAAGCCTGGCTTGGGGGAAGGTGTGTGTGGATGAGCTGAGGGAAGCCCTGAAGCAGAGGGGGTGGATGCAGCCTCTGAGGCTACCTGCAAAGGGGGTCTGGGGTCTATGGGATCCCCAGAACAGTGACCTGCCAAGTTCCTTGCTCCCTCCCTGTCTGCCAGCTCCGTAGGGTGTGGAAATCACTACCCCACCCAGCCCTCTCACTCCACCAATGGGGCAACTGAGGCCCAGAACAGGGCATGGACCAAACTTAGGTCAGTGGCAGTGTCCAGGCTTAGCCCAAGAGTGTCAGTTGTCCCCAACAACAATAGGTAACAGTGAAAACCTCTCTGCAGGGTTGGCCTGGGCTCAGGTCCCCTCTGTGTGGTCTTGGTTAGGTCTCTTCACATCCCTGAGCCTCAGCCTCTGGGTCCAAAATGCTACCTCGTGCTGGGAAGAACATCGCCTCTCCCACTTGATGCTTTAAGGCATGCCTGGCCGTCATGGGGCTTAATTAATGTCTACTCAGTGAATCCCCCTGAATTCTCATAATGCTGGCGGAAGATATTTATTACACTATTTTATACTGAGGCTCAGAAAGGAGAAATGACTTGCCCAAGGGCATTCAGTTGAGGAGTGGCTGATATGGGACTGGAGCCCAGGTGTCCGGGCACCTGTCTAGGACCCCCCGATGGACACAGCTCCTATTTTGAGCTCTCAGTGAAAAGCAGCTGGTGTCCCAAGCAAGATCCATCAGTTGGTTGGCAGAGTGTGTGTGTGACTGTGTATGTGTGTGTGTGTGTGTGTGTGGTAGGCTGGGCTGGCCTGTAGGCTGGAACTCAGCTCACATCAACCCCTGTGCCTCTGTGCTTGGGCCAGGCTGCAGCTGCTGCCCCACGGGGAAGGGGATCTTTCCACTTACTCTCTTGCACTGAGGTTTTTTCTCTTGGCCCGGCTGGCTAGGGAGAGGAGCTGGCCATGCATGACCAACGGGGCACCTGCCAGCCCCTCCCACGGTGGAGTCTGGCCACCTAATGCCCTGCACATGACAGGCATGGGGTGGGCACTGGGCTGGGGAGAGGGATTTGCACTTCCCTAATCCGGGGGCCGAAGCCCTCCTGTCTTGGCCAGGGCCGTGGGAGAGGTTCGTCCCTGCCCCCGTGCCCAGTGGCCCCAGCTCAAATCCCTGGCACACGTTCAGCTCCTCTGCTTGGGCCTTCCCTTGCCCTGCTCACGCTCCCCCTCCAACCCTCCCCCCTCCCCCCCCCCCCACTGATTTAGGCAGAGTTGGGACTTATGGGGGCAAACGCTGGGGCCTTTGTGGCTGGTGGAGATGCAGTCCCAGGCAGGATGGGGGGCTGAAATGTCAGGGAGGGTTAGGGCCCATGTTGGGGCAGAGTTAGGGGAAGGCCTGATAGGGGTGCAGAGCTGGAGTGTTTGGGGCAGAGTTAGGGGGAAGGCCTGACAGGGGTGCAGAGCTGGAGTGTTTGGGGCTAATCCTGGGCCACCCCTTCCTGGAGAAATTTGGCTACAACTCAGGGAGGCAAATGTGTGGGCCATGCCCCCCCTCGCTGGGCAGTAAACACAGCCGGTGCCCAGGAGACGGGCCCAAACATCGCGGCCCCCCACAGTTATTTATACTCTCCTTCTCGGGCCTGGTCTGGCCTCTCAATCCACTCCTGAGCTGAGCGTCCTGAGTGGAGGGTCCAGCTCCCACCAAGGCAGGAGGCCCCAGATGCAGGCCTGCTTCACCCCGCTAGGGACTGGGCACTCGCCTCCTCCCAATGGCATGTCCGTTGGAGTCACTGGGTCTTAATGATCAGAAATGTGCTCGTGGAGGCCAGGGCCTTGGCAGGAAGCAGGAGCCCTGGGATCCAGCCCTGGATTTGCTCTAAACTGCTGCGTGACTGTGGTCCCTGTAACCTCAGCTTCCCTACTGTTCAGTAGGAGAAAAGGGTTCTGATTGGTTCTTTGCAAACTTTGGAGCATAGTATATAAAATACATTAAAGCAGGGCCGCTCTAGGTGGAGTCAAGTGTGGGGGCCCAGAATTCTGCCCACTCAGCCTCTATGGCCCTGCATACCACCAACCAGGAGCCTGTGCACGGCCCTCTTTATTCTAGAACAAATTCCAGGGGTCCCTGGAGTTCCTGTTCCAGGGCTTGCACAGGCCTCTTTGCTGGTTCGCCATCCCAAGGGCCACTGTTGTGTGAGTGCTCCTAGGCCCAAGGGCCGCTGTTTGCAGCCAGTGTAGATGAGAGCAGGCTGGGGCAGCCACAGGAATGTACCCAAGGCCCCTCTGGTGAGGGATGAGCCCAATGTGGGAACAGAAGAGGGCACACCATGGGTCGGGGACTGGAGGGTAGTGGGACTGGCTGTCCCCTCCCTGCCAGATTCCAGCATGGGACTCCAAGGAGTACAAGATTTTAAATTCAAATGAGCCTTCCAGATCGTTATGAAGGTATATGTGTCAGGAAGGATAGAACATATTTAACAGCTTGTTAGCTTGATTTAAGCTTTTAAATATTTAGACTTGTGTGTGGGTCTCCATTTGTACTCTTTCCCAGCCCCACCAGTGTCTGGGGTGGCCTTGCATCGGCCCTCCCTCCACCCACCCACCTCTGTAACAACCCCAAGGTACCCTTACCCAGAACTCTCAGGCTGCAGAGGACAGTGGGAAATTCTGGACTCACTGATGCTCAAGGCCCCGGAGACCTGGGTCTTCTTGTTCCCTCCCAGATACTGTCTGAGCATGTCCTGGCCAGCCTGGGGGATGTGGAGGAGTCAGAACTGGCTTTGCCCTTGATGGATGGATCCTAATGAGCTGGTGGGGGGTGGGGGGTGGACAGAGGTAGGAACTGTCTCATCACACAGGGGTCCTGGGGTGCTCAGAGGGGCTGGGGGAGCACTTCTGCTGAAAGCAGATCAGGGATTCTTGGGGGAACATCCCAAGGAGAGGAGCGAGCACAAAAGTCACCAAGGTGGAAACAGATGGGGTATGGAGGGGTGGAGTGCGGCTGATGCCTAGTGAGTGTCCAGCCTCAAGCTCTGGGCTGAGGACCTCAGGTTGTGAACCACAAGGACCCATTGTAAGATTGTAAATGGGGGAGGGGTGACAGACTGCAAGGTGAGTGGACTGGGGGTGAGGGTGGGGATGGAACTGGAATAATGGTGGTCAGTGAAGAGGTGCTGGAGAGAGGAGGAATGGGTGAGTGCTTGACTGGACAGGAGTCGGGGGCTAGGAAGAAAGAGTTGTTCTTAACTTTGCCTTCTGGAACCTCTTCACTATATCCTCCTTTGCTCTGTCTTGGTTCCTGCCTCTTTCTCCCACCATTCCGCTGCCCTGGTCTCCATGCTGGGGAGAGAAACATCTCTTCCCAAACCCCCTCCCCAAATAGGTGGCTAGTGGGAGGCCGCAGCTGTATAAGAGGGGACCTGCTCATTCATTCACTCAACAAATATTTATTAATAACCTGCTTTTGAACCAGGCCCTGTTTTAGGTGTGGGAGAGATAGTGGTGAACAAGATAGAGTCACTGCATTCGTGGAGCTTACGTTATGGGGGGCCAGGGGCCCAGAAACTGTATCTTTCCCTGGTATCCACCCTCTGGCTCTCTGGCCCATGCCCCTAGATGCCCAGGAGCAGAGACTGTCTTCATTACCCACTCATTCATCCCAGCTGCCCTGGTATCAATACCCATTGTCAGAGCATTGAGGAAGGGGGTCCAGTGCCCAGGGTCCCAGCCCCAGAGACCACCCATCTCCATAAGAAGAGCCCAGGCCTGGGCGCAGGACCTGGGCTCAGGCCCTAGTCCTTTTCACTTACATATGATTTTGAGCCCCTTACAAGAAACTTCCTGGCCTCAGTTTCTTTATCTGTCAAGTGGGGCTTTGGGGAGGCCCTGAGGAAGCGAGGGGAGGGGAAGACCTGTGAACTCCAGTATTCCCCACTGGTGGACGGCTCCTGTGGCTGCTGGTGGAGGTGGAGGTGTGCCAAGGTCATTATCAACCCAGGATAACAACAGCCGCTATCTATTGTGTTCACTGTGGCCAGCCTCATGCATCCTCTCATTTAATTTATTCCCCACAACCAGCTCTGTGTGGTCCGTGTATCTTTCCTCCCCATTTGCCAGATGAGCAAACTGAGTCTCAGTAAGGTGAAATGACTTGAGTTCACACGTGAACCTACCTGACTCTGGGAGCCCTTAAGGACGGTGCGATGAGGGTGCTGCCTGGCACCTACCCCTCCTGGGCGCACAGCCTCGAGAGTAGTAACCCAGCCCTAGTGCCTCCCCCCATTCCCCTCGGAGGCTGGCACCACCCCGAGTCTGGGCACTGGGTCCTACAACACTGGCCAGGGCAGTACCAGGGGCCCGATCAAGCCAGGACCCGATTTAGGGGCCTTGGCACCTCTGAGTCCTGGGGCACCCAGTTCCCCAGCACAAAGCGTCGTTGGGTGGGCGAGTCGCGGCGGGTAGGGGCGTTGCGCCCCCCTCTCCGTCCCCGTCCTCGGGGACGCGGCGGCACCTTCACACTTTCCGCTTGGCCCGCTGCTCGCCTTTCAGGCCGCCGCGTTTTCAATTGTTAATTTGGAAACGGAAAAAGAAGCCGGCGGGGCGGGGGAGGCCGCAGAGAGGTAACCGGAGCCGCGACACCGCCCGCGCCCCTCCCGCGAGCGGTGCCGGGTGTCGGCGACGCCCCGCCCCTCCCAGGCCCCGCCCGGAGCCCCGCCCACCACCGCGTCCCGCCCCTTCCAGTATGCCCCTCCCCGTGCCGACAGAGAGGGGTCAGCCCCGCGGACCCTGGAGCCGGAAGGGGCCCCCGAGGGGGAAGGGGCGGGGGCCTTGCTGGGGGAGGAGTCCCCCTGGAGCCCTCCTCCCCAGGAACCCCTCCCTCTCCCGAGAAGCCCCGCCTGGTATCAGCCTCCTCTGTGTCCCCAAGTGAACCCAAGCCTTTCTGCAACCCCTCAGCGCGGGGTTCATCGGCACCAGACCCCTGCCTCCAGGCTGCCGCGCCAGGGATCGTTGGCCCCATTAGACAGACGTAGAAACTGAGTCCCAGAGAGGAACAGTTCACTTGCTCATGCAGCCAAGGCTGAATTCTCGAGCCTGGCAGGGGTCAGGATCAGAGCTGAATTCGAGCCCCGTTCTTTTGGCTCTGAACGTGTAAGGTTCTGTCTTCCTCAGAAGAGCAGGGGTCCTCAGGACCGGAGATGCACTTTGTCCCCTTCCCCCGACCTCCAGCCCTGTTTCTGTAGTTAATGAGCTGTTGGAAGTCCTGGCTTTGGTCTACCCTGACTCCCCCTTGCTGTTATTATTCAATTATAGGGGAGTTTTGGAAGTAGAATGAGGTCTCTCTAGACTTTCCACCCACAGGAGCGCCATGCACGTGAAATGTAAAAGACCTTCCACCTCTGGGAGACTCTAGAAGTCCCTCAGGACTGGCAGCTTCAGGAGCTGCCTCATTCATTTCCCCTTGGGAAGGCAAAATCATCAGTCCCAGATGGATCAGCCAAAAATGGGGCTCTTGGAGACCCTTACTCAACCCCTTCGTCTCCCTGAGAAGTAAACTGAAACTCAGAGACAGCTTCCCGACCCCTCCTGAGTGTTGGCAGAGTCAGGATAGAGAGCCTGTTGATCCGGGTTCCTAGCTCTGTACACACCCTGAACCTCCCCTTCTGCTGCCCCCAACCCTGACACCTTTCTCAGAGCCATCGAGCAGGACCTTGCCTTTCAGGGGACTCTGAATCAGTCGGAACCTCTTCCCTTAAAGGCCAAGGAAAACTGGGGTGAGGAGATGTCTGTAGATGTGCTTCCAGCCTAAGACCCTCCTCACCACCCCTCCACCTTGGCTGTGGAACAGGCCAAGGTCATTCAGCAAGCCTTTCTCAGCTGTCAGGGCCCATTGGAGCCAATTTTGCAGAATTCAGTCTGGCTGGTCCTGGATTTGGGGTTCCCACAGTGAGCAAGGCTCTCTGGGCAGCTGTAACCAACTGCCCCAGGTGTGGCCTGTGAGTTTGCATGCTGCTTTGCTTGTTAGTAGCAAAGGCATCCAAACGTTCCTCCCCCATCATTCCCCCTAACCCTCCCACTGGGTGAGATCCTCAGTGGCTGAGTCTGCAGGACTCCCAGGCTGTCCTCCCCAGGGGACCCAGCCCTCCCCAAGGTCCTGTTCCATCCTGTCTGCTCTTGCTGCCCTCTCTGCTCCAGGGGAACCAAGTGGTGGGGACTAAGCTCTTTCCCCTCTTTTGATACTTCCCTTCCTCCCCCCTTCCCTCTTTGCACAAGTTCTGCTGATTCAGAGGACAGAAGGCTTCTTAGAGGTGACCCTGACCCCTGCCAAGCTCGAGTAACTGGAGGTCTGGGTAATCCTTGAACCCCATGCCCCAGCCTGCCACCAGGATGAAGAAGTTTTTAAGGTGGGGGTGAGGGGCAGGTGCCTGAGTCCTTCTACAGAAAGAGGAGAAATCAAAAGAACATTACCTTAGGAATAGGGAAATCTGGGTGCCCGTCCAGCCCTGCCACTGATCTCCTGTATCATCCCAGGTAGGCCGTGCCCCTCTCTGGGACTCAGTTTCCCATCTATAAAGAGAGGATTGATTGACCCTAAGGGATCTTTCAGTGCCAAATATAGTCAGTATCTGCTCACCTCTTGCCACCTCTACTTCCTCTTGTACGAGTCACCATCATCTCTTGCTTGGATTATACCATTAGCTTCTCAACTCAAGGCAGGGGGCAAATGCCATTGCCTTCACCCCCATGCCCTCCCGCGCCATAGTCTGTTCTCCACTCGACAGCCTGTGTGATCTTTTGCAAACATAAGTCAGATCGTGTTATTTTCTGCTCAAAGCTCCCCATCTCACTTGGACTAAAAGCCTGAATCCTCACGATAGCCAGTAGAGGATCTGCTTCCCGCCTCATTCTGCTCTGGGAGCATTTCCGTCTTGATGGTCTGGAACACACCAGGCATCCTCTGGGTGAGGTCTTTTGCACGTGCCTTTCCTTCTGCTCAGAATGGTCTCCTCTCAGACCCCCGCATGGCTCACCACCTCACGTCCTTCAGCTCTCTGCCCAAGTGTCACCTTCTCAAGGCCGCTCTCCCTGACCACCCTCTGTAGAGCAGCTCCTGACCCCCATACCGGCGTTCTTTGTCCCCTTTTCCTGCTTTATTTTTCTCCATCATCATCTGGCATTTTGAACATTGTCTTTTTTATTTATTATCCATCTCCCGCCGTGAGCATGTAAGCTCCGTGCAGGCAGGGACGTTGTTGGTCTTTGTGCCTGGCTCACGGTGAGCACTCAGTGAATACCTACTTCGTGGATGAGTGAGTGAGCGAGTGAGAGAATGAATGCTCTGTGGCTCTGGACTGCATGGTTCCTGGGTGTTGCTGCTGCCCCGGTTCCCTCATCATCCCATGTGCTGCGGGGAGGGTTGAGGTGTGGAGCTGGGAGCGGCCAGCAGGGTGTGGGCACGCTGGGTACCAGTACCAGTCAGAGGTCCAGTGCTGGGATCATCCCTTCTTTCAGGAAAATTTTACCCAGCTCCCATTCTGAGTTAGGAACAGGGCGTTCAAGGTGAAAAGGACAGGACCGCAACCAACTCTCGGTCTGTGGGAGGAGGCAGGTATTCAGACTGTGCTTTTCACGTGTTGAGGCAAATGCCATGTTGGAGGTGAGTGTAGAGCTGGGGACAGGGGATTAAGGGAGCATGGAGTGGGAGCTCCCACCTAACCCAGCCTGGCTGGAGGAGGGGCAGATACAGCAAGAGCAAAGCTGAGGAAGAAAGCTCCTTTTGCTGATGTGGGGGAACAGAGCTGTGACAATGGAGTATTGTGTGCCAGGTGGGGCACTGAGTGGGGGAGCGTCAGGTGGTGGGGTGAGTAAGGGCCTGCCTTGCAACAAGGCTTAAGGTGCTTGGGCCTGAGCCTGCAAGTTGGTGGATTTCGCACTTTAAAAAAAAAAGAGCAGCAAAGCTCTTTGTTCAAATGAAATCTTATGCCAAGCTCAGCATGTAAAATTGAGTCACCCAAATGCACACGAGCTGCTCAGGTGAAAGCGGGGGAAAGTTTCCATCAGCCATCTTGTTTAAGTTTCCAAAATTCAGGCTGCCTGTATTCTACCCCTTAGTTTGCTTCCACTTTGCCGGCCGCTTGCCGGGGAGCCCACGCTCCCTGTTTATTTGAGGAGTCAGCGTTGCTGGCCAGCCCTGAACAGATGGTCAGCCCCTGCTCCCTCCTTGTTCCCAGCCTTGACGTGTTGGTCAGCCCGCTTACCTGGTGCACCAGGTAGTCTGGCTGGCATGGTGGAGGGAAGCAGCGAGACCAAGTAGGAGGGTTTGGAGCAGGTTCAGGTGGGAGAGGATGAGGCCACGACTTATGAAACACCTTGTCCAGAAGACACTGCCTTCCATCTCATACTGGGACCAAGACCATTCACACTGGTTCAAGAAAAATGGGCATGTGGAGGTGGAGAACACCTACTGGAAGGAGTGGGAAGAATCTGTAGAGGCTTCATGGCAGGAAGTAGATCTGGGCTTCGCAGAGTCGAGAGGGGAGATGAGATTCTGGAGAAGTGGGCTCATCTCCACTTCTCTCTGCATCTCTGCCAACGTGCCTCTATGGTTCTTTTTTGTTTCTAAGTCATATGTAATCTTTTATTTATTTTTTTCATTCATTCATGTATTGTTTCTTTTTTTTAAATTTTTATTGGAGTCTAGTTGATATACAATGTTGTGTTAGTTTCAGGTGTACAACAAAATGAATCAGTTATACGTATACAGATATCCACTCTTTTTTAGATTCTTTTCCCATATAGGCCATTACAGAGTATTGAGTAGGCCTCTGTGGTTCTTAATTCCATTCCTAAGAGAAATAATCTGATTGTCTCAGCCCAGCCTGGTGTGTGTGTGCTTTTTTGGGTCAGTATCCATCTCCTGGTAGCCAGGTACCACATGGGGTTGGCCCTTCCAGGGCTGTGGTGGCTGTCAGGGCTGCCCTGTGTCCTGTGTATCCTGTATAACGCAAAGGGCTGGGCTGAGAGGGTGAATGATGCTGAAGCCTGCCTGTGCTCGAGGGTGGATCGGCCCAGAGCAAGGGACACCTGGTTCTGACGGGGTCATTTGGAAGGGTCAACTTTTTATCATTTTTCAGGCCTTTTCTAATTGGTCCTCCAAGAGGGCACATTTTTTTCATAGTTTGTACTATGTACTGGCAGCTGCTGTCCCTCCAGGGACATCCTCAGAGAATCTGGAACTGAGCTGAAGGCCAGCCCTTTCCCTTCTGCCCCAGGCTAGACAGTTATACGTCTAAAGGGACTTTAGCCCACCTTCATCTTGTAGACATGAGGAAACTGAGGCTCCGCTGAGACCTCACCCCTAGCCCCGAGCCCCGGAGCAGGCCTCTGGCCCAGAGAAACGGCGGCCGCGGCAGCAGCCCTGGTGTGGGGCCCAGGGTCACGTGCTTTTGCTCCCTTTGCCATATTTAGAATCGCTGGATCAGGGGAAACTTCTCATCCCAGCCCCTGAGGATTCTTGGAAAGAGCCTCGCTCTGAGGCCCTGGCTGACTGCCCCTCCCCTCTATCCCCCCCGCAAGAGAAAGATCGAGCCTGTTCTCCCCAGAGGAGCCTGGGGCCCTCCGGGCCACACGGCACCCACGTCAGGAAGTGCCTTTCAGGTCTAATTGAAGTTCCTTCTTCAGTATCAGCTTGGGTTTGGGGTTTAAGAAGCCCTTTTCTGCTGGAAGGTGGTGGGGGTCAAGGCCTCTGCCCTCCACAAACCTTGGCTGAATGGGGACGGACTGGCCCTGAGGTCCCACAGCTGAGAGAAGATAAAACCTTGCCTTTGGGGTCCTGGTCTGGGAGGCAAGGAAAGGGTCACATACTCCCAAGGCCAGATGCAGAAATGAGAGGACCAGCTGGTGGCCAGGCAGGCAGCAGACCCTGGCAGGGCTCAGGGTGGGAGGAGGGACACTGGAGAGAAGGAAGGAAGGAAGGAGGCTCTGGGAAAGGAAGGGGCAGGGCCTGGAACTGCATTTCCTTTGGCCTTGTGGGGAGTGGCGGGGCGGGGCAGGGGGTCCCCTTATCCCACAGAGGCTGCTTCCTCCCTCGGGATCATCAAGCCCTAAAAACCAAAAAAAGCCCAAACCAAACCAAAAATGCAGGTGTGGAAGCACCTGCAATGTTCTGGGTCTTTTCTCCCATCCTCACCTTTGGGAATAATGGACCTGTGTTCCCATTGGACCCCTCTCCAGGGCCCGGTCAGCTCCCTTTCCCATTCTCCACACCTGTGGTTTCAAACCTCCTCCACCTCTTCAGACCCCCACCCACTCTGTTCCCTACGGAAAAGCAGACCTGGCCTCCTTTTCCCAGAGAAAGTCGAATCCCCTGATGGGGACTCTCTGGGCTTCTCCCATCTGTCCCCCAGTCTCCTCTCCTGGTCTCTCCCCCTTCCCGCCTGTCACCATAGCAACGGCCGGGTCCTTTCTGCTCAGCACCAGCCCTTCCCCTGCTCTGGATCCCAGCCTCCCAGCTGCCTTGGGGACTTCATTGATCATTCCATCTCTCACATCTTCAGCTTCTCCCTCTCTGCTGGCTCCTTCCACTCTGGCCCTCTCATCTTAAAACAACAACCACAACAACCACAGAAAGAACAATGGGTTATTCCCTGTGCTCCGTATCCTTCTCCAGCTACTGATCTCGGCCTCTACACTTTGTAGTTAAATTTCTTTAAGTAGTTACACCTCCACTCGCTGTCTCCACCTCTTCATGCTCCTCTCCCTTTCTCATCCCATCTGGACCTGCTCCACCCTGCCCTCCCTCTGCGGCTACCCTTGCCAAGGTACCCAGTGACCAAGTTGTCACCAAATCCAGTGGACGTTTTTCAGGCCTTATCGGGCTTGACCTCTTGGCAGCATTTGACACTGTTGTCCACTCCCTCCTTCTTGAAACGCTTTCTTCTCTTGGCCTGGCACCTCCCTCTTGTGGTTTCTCTCCCATCTCACTGGCTGCTCCTTCCCAGTCTGGGTAGAGGGTCTGTCCCTCCTCTGCGCCTCTGGGGTTCCATCGGGTCCTCCTCTAAATTTGCCACATGCTTTCTGGACTGTCTCAGCCGCGCCCATGGCCTCAGTCACCACCTCTCCCTTGATGTCTCCCAAATCCACATTTCTGGCTCAGGTCTCTGTCTTCATATCCAGAGTGTTTGCCCAGCCCTCTCCATCTCAACACATCCAAGATGGAACACATCACCCTCGCACCCACACCCGCTGCTCCACTGGGCTCTCCCATCTCAGTTCGCTCATGGCACCTTTTTCCATCCAGTCACCAAACCAGAAATATGAGTCATTCTCTCTCATTGTCCCCATTTCCAATTAACCATCAAGTCCTACTTCCTAACACTTTCTCACACTTTCTCCAGTCCATCCACTTCTCTTTCGTGCTTCCACCATCGTCTCTCATCTGAATTATCGTGGAGCTTCCTACTTGCTTTTCGTGATCGGTCTCACCTCCTCTAATCCGTGGTCCCCACGGCCCCCGAGTGGTGGTCCTGAAACACAAATCAGACCATGTCATTCCCTCTCTTAAAACTCTTCAATGGCTCCCCATTGCCTTTAGGTAACATTCACAAGGCCTGAGGGTGCCTGGATCCGGCCCTCTCTGGTTTCTCCTCTGCTCCTTCACTTTAGGCCCGCACCTGCCAGAACTACTGGACATCCTGTTGTTTGCACACACATCCTGCTGCTTCTGCTTGGGGCACCCTACCCCTGTCCTCGTCACCTCCAGCTCTTCACTGATCCCTCCGCTTTGGCTCTGCTAAAGCCACCTTGGGGTTCCCTGCAACCTCTGGGCACACTGTTATCACGTCGTCCATCGTATCACCTCCGTGTTACACTTGTTAATTTCTTGGGGGCCCGTGTGGTTAATTTCTGGCTCTTCAATAAACCTAACTGAGCGTAGATGGCAATGAACATTTCTTAAGTTAATGTGGCTCAGAGAGGTTAGGAGATAACCTCCTCTCTGCTGCGTAAGCCCACACCCCCAGCCCTCCCACCTTCCATATCCCCATCTCTCCAGCCTCCAAGCATCTGTCTCTCTAGGGACATCCCCAGAGAGTCTGGAACTGAGCTCATGACTGACCCTTCCTCTCTGCCCAATTGCTGGGGAGTCGTAAGGCTGACACTCCCCACCTCATATTGCAGACAGGGAAACTGAGGCTCAGAGAGATACTATGCCTCTTTGGTGGCATAGCTGGACTTGGATTCAGGTCCCATCCTTATGGCTTTGGACAACCTAGTACACCTTTCTTTCTATATTTTTTTTCCTTTTAAGTAACAGCTTTATTGAGATGTAATTCATATACCATAACTACCTGTCCCCCTTTTAAAGTGTACAATTCAGTGGTTTTTAGTGTATTCACAGAGTTGTACAGCCATCATCGTACATTCTCGGAGCCTGTCTCCTCACTGATGGGCTGTTGTGACTGTGGTGCTGCTCTCGTGGGGGTGTTGGGAGGAGGGATTAGGAATATGCACGTGGAGGGCTCCGCCCAGCGCCTGGCCTATAGGAAGCCGTGGCCAGCAGGACCAGTTATGGGGTCACACAGAGAATCAGGGTGAAGCTGAGGCTGGCATGAGACCTACCTCACCAGCAGTGTTTTCCTGCCCACTTCTTGCCCTGTGGCTGTTTCCCTGGCAGCAATTTGAGGAAGGCTGTGGGGACAGAGGTGTTGGGGTGCGGGGGGGAAGGCAATGATTACAGTTGTTTAGAAAGCCTTGAGGGCTTCCCTGGAAGCACAGAGGTTAAGAATCTGCCTGCCAATGCAGGCGACATGGGTTCGATCCCTGGTCCAGGAAGATCCCACATGCCGAAGCAACTAAGCCCATGTGCCACAACTACTGAGCCTGCGCTCTAGAGCCTGCGAGTCACAGCTACTGAGCCCATGTGCTGCAACTACTGAAGCCCCCGTGCCCAGAGCCCATGCTTGGCAACAAGAGAAGCCACCGCAATGAGAAGCCCGTGCACCGCAATGAAGAGTAGCCCCCACTCACCACAACTAGAGAAAGCCCACATGCAGCAATGAAGACCCAACACAGCCAATAAATAAAATAAATTAATTAATTTAAAAAAAACTCCTTGAGTTGGCTAATAATTGGGTCAGCCACAACCACTCCCATTCACTAACCTAGTGATTCTCAAAGTGTGGTCCCTGGGGGAGCAGCATTAGAATCACCAGGAACTTTGCAGAAATGCATATTCTCAGGCCCCAATTCATACTTACTGAGACAAATGCTCTAGGAGTAGGGCCCAGAAATCAGTATTTTAATAAGCCTGCCAGGTGGTTCTGATCCCCGCTACAGTTTCACAACCGTGGGTCCAAACAAACCATTCACCTATTCATCCCTGATCTCCTTGCTGCCTTCCTGAATGAGTGGGATAGTCACAGAAAGGGTAAGTGGGGGAGGAAGGCTTGCAATAAGTCTCACAATAAGCTCCAACCAGGGAGAGCCAGTCAGGCAGCACCTACCTGTCCTGGCTCTGCCTGCTGGGCTGGGCAAAAGAGAACATGGGGTCCGCGTTACAGCCAGGCATGCTGGACAAAGATGCTCCAGTAAGTGGCTGCCAGTCTGGCCTCTCTGCTGGGATGACTGTATAGGGCCCCAGCTGGCCAGCTCCTAGTACCATGTATACCACGTAGATGGGGACGCTGAAGCCACAGAAGGGGCCAGAGACAATCCTTAGACAGTCCTTACTTGTTGTATGAATAAAGTCACACACTGGTTCTGGCAGACATGACCAGACCCTAGCTCAGGGCTCCTTTTCCCTGTCTCTTCCATCCCTAAGCTCCAGATATGATCTCCCTCTGCTGTCTCAAGAGTGGGTGTCTGTGTTGAGGACCCCTCAGGAAGGCCAAGGAGATGTCTGTCCTGGGCCCCATTTGCTCATCTGGCAGATGGGGATAATTATTCAGGTGCTTGGAACACAAGATGTTCTCTAACAGACTAAGTATCTCTGTTCAACTGTATTGAGCATCTAACCCCCAGCCAGTGTATGAAGGCTGGAGGAGGTGAAGTTCAGGGGTTTTTGTTTGTTTGTTTGTTTGTTTTTTGGCTGTGTTGGGTCTTAGTTGCTGCTCACAGGCTTTTCTCTAGTTGTGGTGAGTGGGCTTCTCAGTGCTGTGGCTTCTCTTGTCGCAGAGCACAGGCTCTAGGTGCGCGGGCTTCAGTAGTTGCAGTATGTGGGCTCCAGAACACAGGCTCAGTAGTTGGGATGCACGGGCTTAGTTGCTCCATGGCATATGGGATCTTCCTGGACCAGGGATCAAACCCGAGTCCACTGCATTGGCAGGCAGACTCTCAACTGCTTCCCAATCTTAACCAGGTAAGTCGCCAGGGGTTTTTTAAACAGTGTCTACCAAATACCAAATAGAGCTGGTCAAGGTTGGAGACTTGCCTTCTCTTCGTTTCTCAGGAAGACTACTGGGGAGCCCAAGGGGTCAGGGATGGATGTGCTTGGAACTTTGGGAGCCTCCTCAGTGGGTACAAACTGGGGTCTTTAGTGGCATCATGTTTTGATGTTTGTTTAAGGTGAATTTCTGCTGTTCATTTACTCAGTCTATTAAAAAATAAATAAAGCAGAGTTAGGGGAGGGAGGGTGAGGATGGGGCCGTTACTTTGGAGAGGGGGTGGTTGGGGAAGGCCACTCCAAGGAAATGATGTTTGAACAGAGACCCGGATAAGTACAGGAGCAATAAATAGGCAGAGGAAACAGCAAAGCAAGTGCAAAGCCTGGAGATGGAAAAACTTTTGATGTGTTCCAGGAATGGCAGGGAGGTAGAATGGCTGGAGCACAGTGATGGAGGGGCTGGAGGGAAGCAGATCAAGTTCAAGGGCCAGGTGGGACCGGATCTCGCAGGGCCTTGCTGGACACGCTGAGGAATTTGACTGCCGCTCTCTAAGTGCCATGGGAAGTCAGGGGAGAGTTCTGTGGAGAGTCCTGGTTTCCAGCTTTGCTTGGTAGGAAAATCACACTGATTGCTTTGAAGAGGGTTCCAGTTGGGCCAGAGTGAAGGCAGGGAGACCAGTCAAGGGTGGGATGATGGGGGTTAATCTGTCCAGGGCTACATTTGTAGTTAGAGCCAATAGAATTTGCTAAAGGATATGGAGGGTGAGGAAAAGGAAGAGTCGAGGGTCACTCTTAGATGCTCAGCTGGAGCCCCTGGGTGGAAGGTAGTGCCATTCCTAAGAGGAGGAGACCGGAGAGGAGCGAGATTTGAGGGCAAATTGAGAGTTTGCTTTTGGACACGTTGGGTTTGAGAGTCCCCTGGACATCCGGGAAGAGACGCTGAGCAGGCCGTTGACAGGTGGACTGGACTCGGGGGAGAGGCTGCCACGCCCTCACACCTGCTGAATGGCCAAGGCTGCTGTGGTAAATGGGTGGTGACAGAATTTAAAGGGTTATTCCCCCCATTTGTTGTTTTTTTTTTTTTTTTTTTTTTTTTTGGCACACGGGCTTAGTTGCTCTGCGGCATGTGGGATCTTCCTGGAGCAGGGATCGAACTCATGTCCTCTGCATTGGCAGGCAGATTCCCAACCACTGCGCCACCTAGGAAGCCCCCCCCCCCATTTGTATTTTTAAGGAAATGCATTTTTAAAATTGATATTAGTTTGTTATCACCCAAGCAGGCCATGTTTATTCTTTAAAAATGCTAAGAAATGAAGACAAGCAAAAAGCAAAACAAAAGCCAAATCACTCTTAATTTTGCCACCCAGAGATCAGCCCTGCTGTCTCTCGGTATGTATATAAAAAAAATCTATATTTTAAAAGTTGGAATCACGTTGCTTTAAGGTTTTATAATCTGCTTTTTTCACTTAACCTATTGTGAAGTGCACATTAGAGATGTGTAACCATCAACATGGGAAGAATAGTGTTGAGGAAAAAAAAATTCTTGAAGCACTCAGCAGGAAGCCCCAAACGTGACCTATTTACCGGAGGTTCTGAGGTCAGCTGAGCGATGGAACTGAAGGACTTCTGTCCAGAGCCAGGGTGAAGGCTCTGATAGAGAATTTGGCTTCAGCCCTCGCAGAGGAGGGGGCTGGATGAAATAACCTCGGGGGGGACCCTTCCATCCTTGAACCCTGTGTTGGTGGTGGTCCCCATTCCCTGTGGATGCAGTGCTGAGTTTGCTGCATTTTCTGTGGTTACGTATTGAACATCAGGAGCTGGTGTTCTCCCCCACCTCTCCCTGTGCCTTATGTCTTTGCCGACTCAGCTCCTGCCTGGAGTTGGCCAAAGAGGCCTCCTCCTCACTCATTCATCCAAAACCCTTTACTGACATCTGCCACCTACCTCCTCCCCGCCCAGGGCATGTGCTGGGCTACAGCCCTATACCTGCCATCCATGCAGGCTGGGAGCCCTGTCCAAGGATGTGTAAGTGGTCCAGGGTGGAGCCACACCCTTCCCACATCCTATCCCCACCCCGCACCCCATCCCTCTTGTCAGCCGCCACTTAATGGATGCCGAGAGTGGCTCAGAGAAGGTAGGTGACTTTTCCAGGGTCACACACAAAGCAGGACCGGAATTAGAACCTGGGTCTCTCTGACTCGGAGCCCATGCCCCTGCCACGATGAAATATGAACACAAAGCGCTGCAGACAGTGACTTGAGAGGCAAGCACTGGGCGGGGGCACTCTGAGGGAACGGTGGGATGGGAGTGTCCCAGCAGGAGCGTTGGGGTGAGGGGAACGTAAGCAGCATCTCGTCAGGCTCCAATGGTGAGGTCGTTTCAGGCGGAATGCCGTCTCAGCAGTCCCAGGTGGGGACACTCTGGGAACATTTAGGGGAGGCTGTGGGTCAATGCATTTCCAGAGAAGCCCATTCCCTCGGGAGTCTCTTCCGGGAGCAACAACCCCATCTAAAGGAGGAGTGCTTCCAGGAGGCCGGCCGCGTTCCCTTTCTCTGCATCTGCAGCCTGTGCCCCACATCCTGTCTTCCCTCACATATTCACATTCTCCCGGAGGCCAGCAGCTTCTCTCCTCACGCCCGTTCCCCTCTCCCATTCACAGGGGAGTTGGGAACCCTGCCTCTAATCTCACCCCTGTCCTGGACATCCTGGGTGACCTTGGGTGCATCCCTTTCCCCCTCTGGCCCTCAGTTTCCTTATGTGTGCAATTAGGGTTGAGGGAAGTGTCGGATGAGCTGGATTCTCAAGTTCCTTCCATTTCTAACCATCTGGTTCTGGGCCACTCGGTAGCTTCCCAATGCACTCCGGGGAGTTCCAGGCCTCGATGGTGTGGCTCCCTGCCGCCTGATTCCCCTCCACACACCCTCTCCCCCTCTGCATCCTCCCCTCCCTATCTATCTTCCCTGATCCCCTTTCTGTAGCTGTCTCAGTATTTAATTCCCTAAGAACCCATGAAGTCGGAGGCAATTGTCCTCAGTCTGCAGGTGAAGCCATGCTTCTGCCACATTGGAGTTCATAAGAAAGGGGGGATTCCTGGGTCCCTCCTCTCTCCAGCCCAGACAGACCTGCCACCCACAGCTCAGTGACCACCTCTGTGAGCTGCAGCTGCATCAAGGGCAATTGAGAGGGTTGTAAGGTGTCTGTGAGCTCAGCAGCCTGCTGGAGCTCGGGGGCTTCTCCCTTTGGTCCAGCACAGAGCCACAGCTCCAGGGAACTCTGATTCTTAGCCTGCTTTCCAGATTATTCTTCCCAAGTGAAGCTTCCCTCTTCCTCCTCCTCTGATTCTGCAGCCCCCCTGCCAGAGGCTCCTTGGCTGCCCTGTCCATCCAGCAGTCTAACCCTCTCCTTCATGCTGCTATTGCAGATTTTTGCTGGTCTTCAGCTGCCTGGTGTTGTCCGTGCTGTCCACTATCCAGGAGCACCAGGAACTTGCCAACGAGTGTCTCCTCATCTTGGTGAGCACCACAGTCTGCGTCTGAGGGAGGCTGTGTCGAGGTGGCGCCTCTGGGCTGAGGGTGAAGGTGGAGTGAGGCTTCTTATACCATGGCTTAGAGAGTGGCTTGCTGAGCTGTGTTCCCTGAGCTGATGGCTGCCCCTCCCTGGGCTTCATCCCCTGCTTTATAGCAGGTGTTGGGAGAGCTCCTGCCTGTATGCCAGGGCTTATGATGGGCCCAGAGAAGAGCAGAGGAGGCCCACTCCTTCTCAGGGCCAAAGTTGCTAACTTCACCCCTGGTGTGAGGAGGCTTTTCCCCCTAAAGGGAAGCACCTTGGAGGGTCACAGTGACAGACAACCACCCCTTATGCCACCTGGCCAGGGCTACAGAGGCTGGGATGGCTGGGAGGGGGAGGGTGGGATGAGGAGCAGAAGAACCCAGACAGTTTATGGGGACAGCAAGGGAGGACAGACTTGGGCCTTCAGGCTCTTTGAAGACATGGAAGAAGCCACTTGCCTTCTGGAGACCTCCTCAGGTCCATCCGGGTATAAGAACCTCCAGGAGAGGTGGTCTGAGGGAATCCTAGTACCTGTAGCCCAGGGATTCTGGGCTGGGTGGGTGCTGTATGACCTAGGCCCCAGTCCTGAAGAGTGGGGACCAGAACTCAGGCCCCTGGTCCCACAGGAATTCGTGATGATCGTGGTGTTTGGTCTGGAGTACATCATCCGCGTCTGGTCCGCTGGATGCTGCTGCCGCTACCGAGGATGGCAGGGCCGTTTCCGCTTTGCCAGAAAACCCTTCTGTGTCATCGGTAATGGGCCTACCGCGCCCCCGCCTGACTCTTGACCCCAAGCCCCAGGGCTGACAACCAGACCCCAGGACCCTGGCTGCTGACACGGACTCAACAGGCCTTCCCAATCGCCCCCTCGGCCCCAGGAACCCCCGACCTCGGGTCCAGGCACGGGGTAGGTGGGCTGCCCGGCGCTGGCCATGACCGCGCGCCGCTCTCCGCCCCTGCAGACTTCATCGTGTTTGTGGCCTCGGTGGCCGTCATCGCCGCGGGCACGCAGGGTAACATCTTTGCCACGTCTGCGCTGCGCAGCATGCGCTTCCTGCAGATCCTGCGCATGGTGCGCATGGACCGCCGCGGCGGCACCTGGAAGCTGCTGGGCTCTGTGGTCTATGCTCACAGCAAGGTGAGGCCGGGCGCAGGCCGGGGGCGTGTCCGGGGCGGAGCTGGCGCGGCAACTGGGAGGGCGGGGCCGCGCGGAGGCGGGCCCGTGGTAGCGGAGGCCCGGGGACCCAGCGCCGGGAGGCCACAGGGGCTGTCTCGGGGGGCGGGACCAGGCCAGGAGGCGGGGCCTGAGGGGCAGGGCTCGAGCGGCTCACTTGGAAGCTTCTGGGTTTGCACGTACAGCGAAGCGGGGAGCTGGAGCGGGGTCTGAGGGTGGGGCTGCGGCGGGACAGGATGGGGGCCGGATGGAAGCCTGAAAGTGGGGCTTGGGGGGCGGTGCAAGGTGGGTTTGTGGGCGAAGGCCTGAGCGTGGAACCTGGAGGGTCACGGGCAGGGCCGGGGCGTGCTCTTAGGTTTTGTGAGCGCCTGGCTGTTCCGGGAAGGCGGGGCAGGGTCTCCTTGAAGGGAGTTGCTGAGAAGGGCAGGCAGAGGCACCTCCAGGGACTCTTACCCCTTGCAAAGCTGGGTACTCTTACCCCTTTCAGGACACCTCCCATAGGCCATTCTGGGAGCCGTCCACCTCCTCACCTGTGCCAGGTGTGCGATCTCATACCTTGCCGCCCCCACAGGAACTGATCACCGCCTGGTACATCGGGTTCCTGGTGCTCATCTTCGCCTCCTTCCTGGTCTATCTGGCCGAGAAGGACGCCAACTCCGACTTCTCCTCCTACGCCGACTCGCTCTGGTGGGGGACGGTGCGTGAGGGTCTGTGCAGGGCCGCCCTTCTCCCTGGGACCCTCCCTGGCCAGATCACTGTGACCCTGACTCAGGGGCCTGTCCCTGTCCCCTCGGCTAGGGCTGGGACCTCCGTGTTAGTCCCCCAACTTCCCCCAGTGGACCAGCATGTGCCCTCTTCTAGTTCCCTACATCAAACCCTTGTCACCTGTACCCCCCCCCAGCATGGGGGAGGGGGAGAATCCATCTATGCCTCTAACCAGCCCCTGTGACAAGTCCTTGTGACCGGTCCCTGTGGGCAACCATGGAGGCCCCCTCTCTTGTGATCAGGCTCCCACCTGCCTGTGCCCCAACAAGCTCTTGTGGGTGGCCCCTGTGACCAGCCCTGCAGGTAACCTGTTTGTGTCCCCAGATTACACTGACAACCATTGGCTATGGTGACAAGACACCACACACGTGGCTGGGCAGGGTCCTGGCTGCCGGCTTCGCCTTACTGGGCATCTCCTTCTTTGCCTTGCCTGCTGTGAGTCGTTTTCCACTTAGGATGGCCCAGCCTGGGGGAGGGGGTCCTGGTGACAGATCTCGTTAAGCCCCTGTCCAGCATTTGCATGGGTGGTGGGGGGCACCTGAGATGGGTAGCAGTGGGGGCACCTTTGCTGCCTTTTGTTGTCCCCACCATGACCACGTTCCCTGAACCATGCGTATTGTCCTAGGGCATCCTCGGCTCCGGCTTTGCCCTGAAGGTGCAGGAGCAGCACCGGCAGAAGCACTTTGAGAAGCGGAGGATGCCAGCAGCCAACCTCATCCAGGTACAGGACGCCCAGGAAGCCCCTGAACTGAATTGATGGGTCAGCTCTGTGTCCCAGCTTCACAACTATGACTCCACTTTGAAGCTCAGAGAGATGTGAATTTTCTGGGGTCACGTGCCATGTCAGGGACAGAGTTAGGATGCTGGCTAAGAGTGTCAGAAAATTCTCCCTGCGCCACATGTCCAATTCAGGGCTAGCCAGGGCTATCCCATTGCCTCACTGCAGCCCCAACTCCACACAGCCTGAGTGGAGTGGGGACTGGACAAGAGGCCCTTGGTCCTTAGTGGAAACCCAGTCCTGCAACCCATCAGCTGTGCAGGCATCAGTAAGCCTTTTCTACTCCCAACACCTTAATTCATCCCACAAGCACTCCCACAAATGAATATAACTACAAACTGAGAGAAACACCTTGAAAGAAAGAAATAGTTCTCCGAAGAGCATTGAACAGGGGACTTGGCCTGATCTGACCTTGAAGGGGAACTCAGGGATGACTATGCTGGGAAACTGACACTTGAGCAGAGAGTTGGAGGATGGGTAGGAGTTAACTAAGTGAAAAGGTGAAGGGGGGAGCCTTTGAGGTAAGGGAACAGCATGTGCAAAGGTCCTGTGGTGAAAGGGAGCAGGATGTGTTTGATGAATGGGAAGGAAGCTAGAGAGGCTGGAACAGACAGCTTAAGGAGGAGTGTACAGTGGGAGGGTTTGGATAAGTGGGCGAGCCCTAGACCGGAGGGCCAGAGAGAGGAATTTAACATTTTCCTAAGAACAATCAGGATCCATTGACAGATATGAAGCAGGAGGAAGGGGTGACATGATCAGATCTGTGTTTTGAAAAGTGGTGAGTGGCTTGGAGGGTGACCCCTGTGTGTGGAGGGAGTGGATAAGAGGCTCTGTGACAGTCTGGGTGAGGTGGGGTGGCAGGTGACTCAGACTAGGGTAGCAACAGATGGAAGAAATGGGCAGCTTCTGCATATTTAGGAGGTGAAATTAGTGGCATCAGGAGCGAGGGAGGGAGAGGGAGATGGCAGGGTGACTCTTCGGTTTCTGGCTTGTCTGACTGGATGGTTGATGACCCTCCTCCCTGGAGGGGGACCAGACTTGGGGCATGAAGAGTGTGCGTTTGGCTGGAGCATGCAGAGTCTGAGGGGCCTCTGAGTCCCTGAGGTGGGGTGTTAAGGAGGCAGCTGATGTACTGGTGTGCAGCTGAGGTGAGGAATGTGCTGGGCCTTGTGTGCAGACCTAACGAAGCCCTGGGCATGGCTGTGCTTGCCCAGTGGGGAGAGGAGAGAGGGAGAAGAGAAGCTGGTTCAGAGCTGGGCTGTAAGGAACCTCAGCATTTTGTGGCTGGGCGGGCACAGTTGAGCCAGCTGAGGAGGCAGAGAAGGAACAGCCAGAGAGGTGGGAAAAAGGCAGGAGTGTGTGGGCTCAGTTTCCCTCATTGTCTGGGGCATTCCGAGGGGGCATGGGCTGAGGCAAGCGCTCTGACTTTTTGGTGACTCTGTGCTCAGCCTTGTGCAAGAGAAACCCCTATGAGAAATAGTTCAGGGAACATACGCACAGCCCACCGCGGCCTGCTCCCCAGCAGGCCACGCTCGGACCCCCCAGCCCGGGTCTGATTCAGTGCCCCCTTATCTCTCCTCCTCAGGGTGGAACCCCCCTCCCATCTCTGCTATCTCTAGCCACCAGCCCAACCTTTCCTTCTCAGCATCCCTTGGGGCACAATGGCTGCTGTCCCCTGGGAGCTGGCCTTCCGAGGGGCATTGTAGGGGCAGGTGGCTGGCACTGGCCGTGCCGAGAGACAGCTGGTATTGTGGTGCCCATAATTAATGAGACAGCTCTGGCAGCTGCTCCCCAGCCCAAGCCAGGGGCCTAGGCAAGCAGGAAATAAAAATATTCCTGTCCTGGGAGGGTGCCTGGCCAGTGAGGTCAGCAGTGGGCCATCCCTTAAGGACAAGAGGCACCCAGAGAAGTCCAGTTCTGCTTCCTCCTGCCCAGCACCTCCCGTGCCTTCTCGCTCTCACTGATTACCCCATCCTGGCTCCTCTCTTTACCTGGGCGGGGAGAGGGACAGTCCTTCCTCTTGTCTGACCCTCATCCCTCCTGCTGCAGAGGAAAGCCTGCAACTTCATGGATGCTGAGGGGTTGGTAGGTGATGCTCTTTCCTCTCCTTGAAAATCCCCTGGGCAGTGATAGGCAGCTGGGAAGGGTGAGGTGGGGTTATTATTAGTAATAATAATTTATTCAGTCAGTATTCATTCCCCAAACATTTGCAGATCACCCACCAGGTGCCAGAGGATACAGTGCTGACCAAGACACAGCTTACAGTCTAAGGAGAGAGAAAGACATTAATCAAATACGCAATGAATATATAGTTATCAGCTGTGGTAACAGGTGATAACAGGAGCGCTTAACAGGGGAACTTGGTATTAAGTGCCTACTATGTGCCATGCACTGCACTTGGCATTTAATATCCCTTTGCCCAGTTAGTCCTCACAACGCCCTGTTAGCTAAGTCCTATTACATCCATTTCACAGATGAGGAACCTGAGGCTCTGCAGCTGTACTTAATTTGCCTGCTTGAGTAGGTGGCAAAGCTGGAATTGCAAACCCACTTCTGCCTGCTGACAAACCCCAGCTCTTAACTCCCATGCTGCAAGGTCCCTGGCTCTGATCCTGACGGCTCATCACCTTCGGGAAGTCTTTTCTCTCCAGGCTTTCTTCTGGCCCTGTTGGTGCCTGTGGAGTTGGAACCGGCCTCTGGCTCTGAGTACCCCTCAGCGGGCCTGAAGACTGGGTTCTTTTGGGGGCAGAGGGCTGGTGGCAGGCTGAGAGGCCTCTCTGATGCCTTGTCCCCTGCCACCTCCTTCCTCTTTCTCCTGCACCACCAGGCTGCATGGCGCCTGTACTCCACCGACACGAGCCGTGCCTACCTGACAGCCACCTGGTACTACTACGATAGCATCCTCCCGTCCTTCAGGTAGACCCTGCTTCAGGGGGAGGGGGAGGTGGGTGGCTGGCGGTGGTGCCCCTTGAGGACAAATGGTTGGGACTCCACCCTGGAGGGTGGGAAAGGGGTGACAGCTCCATGGGAGCATCTGGGGCTGGCTCTGCAGATCCCATGTAAGCCAAAGTCTGCAATGTCCTCTCTCCCACCCCGCTATGCCAGGGAAGGCGGTGACACTGGACACAGGGCAAGGGGTGGAGCCCTGCCCCGCTGGCTGAGTGCTGGGGTGTTGGCAGTCTACATGCTCCCCCAGCGTCGATGCCACTTGGGGCAGCGGCCCAGCCAGCTCACTCCCCTGCATCTGAGTTGGGGCGGTGTTAGCCCTTGCCAGCCTGGCGTATTGCAGCCGGGTAGAGACAGCACGGTATGGGCAAGAACGTGTGTGCCAAAGTTGGGTACAAATGCCCACCCCAGCACCCCCACGCGTACCCGCTTTTACGGTACCAGGCAGCAGCCTTAGGGCCCAGAAGTGGGTTCGCCTCACTGGCCCAGGCTGGGGTAAGACTCACGGGGGTGGCCCCACACCGGGCATCATGAATAGCATCAGCAAGGCTCGTGTGGCCAGGTTCCTGCGGCAGGAACGAAGAGCTTGGTGAGCGGCTCGGTCCCACAGGCAGGCGGGCAGCGAGCAAGGCAGGGCCAGGCTGCTGCGCTCAGCGTTTCTGCCGGTGCCTTTTTTGCCTCGCTAGTTCTCTAGAGCAGCTGTTGCGAGATCCCACTCATCCCTACACCTGGCTGCCCCGCCCCCCACCCCGCCCCCCCCGCCGCTCCCTCTCAGCCCCAGGAGCTTCCCAGGGGAGGAGCAGGAGAGAAGGGGCTGGGAAGGAGGGCTCCCAGAATCAAACTGGTTCCCCCCATCTCTCCACCTGGCAGAGGCAAGCTCCTATCCCAGAGACAGGGATGGTGGTTAGATTAGAAGGAGCTGTCCTTTCTAGAAGTAGTCCTAAGGACTCAAGGCCAGGCCTTGGGGAGTGGGGCAGGGGCTGATTTGTTGGAAATATGATGTGTGTGATGGAGAGGGAAGATTTCCGGGTGGAGGGGGGACAGCCTTTTGTCCTCTGGGAAGAGGAGCAGAGCTTGGTTTGGAAATTCTGGGTCCGCTGATCCTTCTGCTCCCTGGACCTCAGCTTCTTCATCCATACAATGGGAAGGCGAAGAGGGGAGATATCCTCCTTGGGTTATAGAAACAGGAAATGGCCTGAGAGTTAATAAATCTAGTCTCTAAGAACCCAGCGGCAAGAGTGAATGCTGCAGGAAAAGGAAGCTGGGCTGCCCTATCAAGTCTCCCTCTTCAGCCTCAGTTGCCACCTAAAATCCAGTCAAATCTTGTAGGGTGAGGATTTCAGGCTGCCGCTGGCCTCTGGGTGGGCACAGCTCCACGTCCAGGTGTTCGGCTTACCGAGCAGAGAATGAGGTGGATTTGAGCTCCCACCTGCCCCCTTGGGAGGGTGCCCTTGAGTGGCACCCACCCTGCACAATCGTACTTGGCATCCTGGAGGGTTTCCCAGGAGCTGAGTACAGAGAGAGAGGGAGGAAGGCTACTCTGCCACCCCCACCCCTGTCCATGGGGGCCTCAGGTGTTTGCCGAGCACCTCCAGAGAGGCAGGGCCTGGCAGGATCTGTGAGGAGCTCAGTGCCCTCGGGTGAGGGGGCGGTGCCAGGGCCCTGCCTGCCGCTGACCGCGCCCTCTCCTGCAGAGAGCTGGCCCTCTTGTTTGAGCACGTGCAGCGGGCCCGCAATGGGGGCCTGCGGCCCCTAGAGGTGCGGCGGGCGCCAGTACCCGACGGAGCGCCCTCCCGTTACCCGCCCGTTGCCACCTGCCACCGGCCGGGCAGCACCTCCTTCTGCCCTGGGGAAAGGTAGGGGCCCCCCGGGGCTGCCACCTCCTCTTGCTTCTCCTCCTCCTCTTCCATTCTCTGTCTCATCCTCTCTCAGACCTGCCTCCAGCCACTATGCGGGTGTCTGGGCCTGTGCTGGGGACTCCCAGGCCTTGTCATGAGGCCTGGGCAGTTGTCATTGGATGGCCTGACAGGTACAGACTGAGGGTCTCTCTGGAGAGGCCAGAGTGGACTCACCATTTTGTCACCTGGGGCTCCAAGGGTCTGAGTGGGGGAGATGTCCACACCATCCTTTCCCATCACCTCCTGCATTCATTCCATTGTCCTCTTTCTTTCTCTGTTTCCACGTCCTCCTCACTCTTCCATCCCTGCACCCCCATCCCTCCCGGGAAGCTGGAGAGAGGAGGAGGCCGCTGGCCACAGGTGCTTACGGCTCAGGTAATCGTGGGCACCATACTGGGGTGTGAGGGCAGGGGCTCCCCTCCCCCAGCATGTTCCTCTAGAAGGCGCTTGACACTGAACTCGCCTCGCGGGAACGAGATGCCAGCTGGAAAGAGAGCTCTGTGACAAGAACTGCTGTAGGGCCTATGTAAACTCAACCAGTGACGAATGCTCTTGTCCTGTGCAAGCCTTGTCCACAGCTTTGCGAATCCCAGAGGGTCCTCCTGGGATTCTCCCACAATGCCTTTCTTCCTTAAGGAGGGACATTTTGCTGTCCCAACAGTCTCTTTCCCTTTGACTTGCCTCTTCTGGAGCTTTTGCATCTTGAAAGAAGAACAAAGAAAGAACCATGCTTACCCGCACGTAAAAGCTCATAAACAGTGGAACTTCAGGCCTTTTTGGAGAAGGGAAGCCCACTAACTCACAATGTAAGAAAGTAGCTATTCCTATAGAGGTGTAGCTCTGAGGTCAAGGATTCAGTCCCCCCACATCACCCCCTGTTACCTACCCATCTTCTTTGTTTTGTCTCATCTTTACATATCATCCTGAATCAGCCAGGTGGACCTCTGGGCCTTGAGCCTCAGGTGTGATTCTGAGCCCAGGCCCAGAACAAGGGAGGGGAGAAGAGGTGATCCACTTGAGGATCAGAAGGAGGAGGTGCAGTGAAAGCCTCTGCTGCCTGGTGCTGTGTGTCCTTGAGAAAGTTATCAAGCCACTCTGAGCCCCTGGGTTCTGGGCAGAAAATCAGCGGTTTTTAGGCTGATCAGGGGCTCTGGGTTCTCTGGGTTTCTGGGCTAAAAAGGCCTGGGGAACAGGGAGGAGGGTGTTCTGGTGCAGAGGAGGGTGTTCTGGTGCAGAGGATGCTGGGAGCAGAATTCCTTTTCTGGTCTCAGTGAGGGCACTCCTGGCCAGGGGCTGAACAGGAATTGGGTAGAGAAGGAGAGCCCCTCCAAGTCTCTGGGGGTAGGGGACGCATGATTGGCCAGGACAGGCTGGGAGCTCGCTGGAAGAGGCGCCACGGTGCAGCCCCACTTGTATTCTGGGTCACTATCTGAATGTTATCCCCTCCCCCACCCAACCACAGCTGACGGGTAGAAACTCAGAAGTTTTGACATTTGAGCAACCCTGCCCGCAGCCTGAGTCAGGGCTCTCTGTAGCTTCAGTTCGCCCTGGTCTCACTTAGCCTGAGTAGGAAGGCACTGGACATGGAGATAATCCTGGACCCCAGCACCTGTACCACCCCCCACAGCTGCTCTGGGTCCCTTCGCCCCCCCCCACCCCCCCACCAAGGCCTAGGAACAGATGACTGCTGAGGGCTCGGCCATCACTAACTCCCAGCCTGTGTCTGTCTGCCCTGCAGAGTCTGTGTGGCTGGGGCTCATAGTGATGGTGGTGGATTGTCCCTTCTTCCCAGGGACCCCAGGGGGCTGAGCTGTGACTTCTAGGAGATCAGGCAGCAGCCTCAGGCCAAATGGCCATATGCTTAATCTTGGCTCTCTAGGCCCTGTGGGGTGGGTGCCCAAGACAGGGCCACCCATGTAAACACACAGACAGACAGACAGACAGACAGACACACACACACACACACACACACACACACACACACACACACCCCTGGTTGGCCACACCTTTAGTGGTACGTGTGGATGCATCCAGGCTGAGCATGTTTCCAGGACTACAAGGAGCAGGACTTCCTAAGGGGTGGCATTGCCAGGGCCAGCACCTCTCTCTGTGGGTTTTGTGATCAGGTGCTAAGACAGTGGTTCTCCAAGCATGGTCCACCAACTTCCTGCATCAGCATCCCATGAGACATTTGTTCAAAATGCAGAGATACCTGGACCTCTCTCCAGGCCCACGGAATGAGCATCTCTGGAGAGGAGGCACAGAATTCTGCGTATTTAACATGCTCCCCATGAGATCCTTATGCAAAGCTGGAGAACCTCTGCCTTCTGGGCATGTGGGCTGGAAGATGACTTGAGGTTGGGGGGGTCCTTCTCGCCCAGCAGCCACAGGAGGCCGGCCCCATCTGGCAGCTCCCCATGCTCTGCCCACCTGCCTCTTTCCCACTAACCTCTGTTTGTGTCTTGTTCTCAACTTTCCAGCCAGATGTTTAGTAATAAACGGAGTTTCTTTCGGATCCACGCCAGCTGGAGACCGAGGTACCCCCTCGTCTGCTCCTCCCGTCCCCGCTCCTCCTCGCCCCACCCAGTTCTGGGGCCGGAGAGGGGAACAGGATGGGCCAAGGACAAGGTGCATGTGCCTGCCGCCTGCCGTCTGCCTCGGGGCCCTGAGGAGCCCCTCGCTTTCCTGAGGCTGCCTCTGCCAGGTCTGGGGACCTGGGCCTGGAGCCCAGTCTGCCAGGAGAGACACCTGCAGGAGCCTCGGGCTGAGTCCTAGCTCTGCCGCTGACCCCGCTGCGTGATCTTGGCCAAATTGCTTCCCTTCTCTGGACCTCAGTTTCCCATCTGTGGAGAGGGCAGACTGAACTAGAGGCTCTCTGAGGGTCCGTCCCACTCTGACTTTTGTGGGGTCCTTAGCTTCCTGGATCCCCACTGCCCACCTGGGTGTAGCAGATGCCTGAGGGAGCTGGGATCGGCACCTCCCTCACTGACTCCAGAGCCCAGTTCTCTGGCTGCCTCACCGCTACCTTCCTTGGAACCTGCCCTGGGCCAGGCCCTGCACTCGGAACGCAACAGTGAACAAAACAGGGTGCCTGGAGGGTCGCAGAGAGGAACTGCCGCTCGGCGTGACGTGCGCCCATGGCTGAAGGCGGAAGCAGAGGGCCTGTGGGGCTAGGGTCAGGCGTTTCAGCTGGGGGAGGCCCCCACAGGAATGGGGGGAGGGAGGGCCTCCCAGGCCCACGGGGAGGAGGTGAGAGAGAGCACGGCTGTGACAAAGTACGGGCAGCCCAGCGTGGAGGTCAGGAGCTGAGGCTGGGTCACAAAGAACCCAAGAGCCCCGTGTGAGCTTTACCCTGTTGGCACGGCCTGGCAGCTTGGGCTCGTGGAGTCCTGGGTTTCCCAAAGTGCCTCAGGAGCCTTGTGGATCCGGGGGCCCATGGAGAGGAGATGGGTGACAGAGCTCCTGGCTGCTCTACCAGGAGGCAGTGTTTCTTAGAAACATGGGTTCTGCATCTGAGCCTGGCTAGGGGGCCTTGGGCATAAGCCCTCTGTGCCTCCGTTTCCTTCGATATGAAATGCGGATGATAATAGGATCTGCTTCCCTGCAAACTGTGCCTGGCCCAGAGCAAGTGCTGTGTCCATGTTGGCCTCATGCAGTTTGGTATATTATGATATGCGCCTGGAAACCATGGCTGTAGGACACGGGAACATGCTGGAGGATAAAGCCAAAGAGTCTCTGGGTCAGATCTGCCCCTTTGCAAGATTCCTTGAGCTGTGCGGGCACGGTGGGCAGGAAAGGCGAGGCCCGGGTGGCGAGGCCGGCCATGAGGCTGTTTCCCAGTCCTGAAGAGAGGGGTGTGTGCAGCAACAGAAGGGGTAGGCTGTCTCTGTCCCCCACCCCTCCCCTGCCACGAGCTGGGCCTTTGGCGGGCAGATGCAGTCCTTGAAATCCCTGTGGAAGTGAGCGCGAAGGTCGGGTCCAACAGGGCAGTCAGAGGGCAGCCTAATGCCCCGAGCTTGCCCTCTCCCACAGGGACGCCCCAGTCAAGCCCACACATCTGTCCCCAGACACCGGCAGATGCTGGAACCAGTTTTTCACTGGCACCATTGACGTTTGGGGTCAGAAAATTCTTTACTGTCTGGGGCCGTCACATGCATTGTTCGGCATGTTTGGCTGCATTCCGAGCCTCTACCTAGATGCTAGGAGTACCCCCGATGTGGCAACCAAACACGTCTCCAGCCAGATGTCCCCTAGGGAGCAAAACAGCCCCCAGCTGAGAATCACTGCCCGAGACCCTATCCTGGTGTCTTGTCCCAGAAAAAGAACACAGTCCCTGCAGTCAGAGAAAACCGGGTTCCAGTCCTTGTTCCATCCAGAGGAGCTCTGTGATCTTGGAAGCTGAGTCACCCCCTTCCATATCTGTAAAACAGGGGTGGTAACTACGGAACCCGCCACCTGAAGTGGCCGAGAGCTGCAAAGGCTCAGACAGGCAGATTGGACCTTATGTGTTTTGAGGAGCCTGGGAGGGAAGGAGCTCTTTCGATGTCCACTGTGTGCCAGGTTTCTTTCCATTTTCTTTGAGCTTTTAGGCTCCAAAGAGGCTGACGTGAGCCATTTTCTGGGCCCTGCCCAAGGAGCTGGAATCCAGGGCCACCCCTGGGAAAACAGTGCCTTCTTACATTGAAGAGGAGCCCAGGGTCTCTGGCTGGCTGGAAAGTTACAGAACCCCACAAACCAGGCTGGAAGCTCCTTCAGCCATCACAGAATCAGAGCTGGAGAGGGACCTTTCAAGACCTCTAGGGCAAGCCCCCAGCCCCTTCCTTTACACGTCCTGCTGACTGCAAGCTCAGTCTTGCCTGCACATGTCTCGTGACAGGGAGGTCACCCCCTTTCCCCAGAACACCACTGGAGTGATGTGCTGGGCCAGAGATCCAGAGTTCCGGGCCCGTGGCTGAGTGTCAGGGCTTTCTCCACGCGCCCCCTTCCTCTGCCCCTGGGAGGAGTGGAGGGCAGAAGGAAGGGCTGCACGGCCCGGGTGGGGTGGGGGGGTGCTTGCCAGCATGAGGACAGCCTGAGGGAACGGCTCTGCGGAGGAAAGTTTGGGAGAGCCAACCTCAAACTTTGGTTGGAAGCTTTGGGATGTGCTGAGGGGACCCTGGCCAGCAAACAGCATGCTGGATTGTGGGCGCCACTCTGTCCTTCCCTTCTGATATCTTCAGGGGCCCCGCCCTTGACCTGTAACCTCTCCCCTCCGGGCAGAGGTCCCTACCCCTGAGGATGGCCCTACATCGCAGTCGCCTTCCTGAAGGCCCCTTCCGAAGGTGCACCTGGCTTGGAGATCTCCCTCAGCTCAGCCCCTTGGCTCTATACCCCGTCCCCCATGCCCCGGGCATGGAGGAGTCTGGCTCCCACTCTGCCCTGAAACCAGAATCTATCTGCTCCTCAACCCTTGATCTGAAAGTCCCTGAGACTAGGTGGCACAGTGTCTTTCCCTGGCCCCTGCCACACCTCAGAATTCCTCCAAGACTGGCTGGTGTTCTCCTGAGCCAGGGCCCTGGACATCTGGGGTGAAAGGGCCCTAAAC
The DNA here is from genome assembly GCF_030028045.1 of Hippopotamus amphibius kiboko. Taxonomy (NCBI): domain Eukaryota; kingdom Metazoa; phylum Chordata; class Mammalia; order Artiodactyla; family Hippopotamidae; genus Hippopotamus; species Hippopotamus amphibius. The sequence goes on from NC_080186.1 coordinate 32,751,958, forward strand.
CTGTCTGGAGAGGGCCCTGCAAGTGGCAAGCCACAGCAGGAAGGCAGCGGTAACACCACAGGCCATGGGATGGGGATGTTTGCATAGGTCTTATCCAAACAGCGATAGCATGGCCCTTGAACCTCTTGGACACAGAGTTACTCTACCAGGTATTGGTTAAGCAGGTCCCGTCCTGGGGAACCTGAGGCCTCCCCTCCCCTGTCTTCCTCCAAGATTTGGGGGACGGGTGGGGAGTTTGGGTGTGGCAGCCTGAGCACACACACAGACATGCACCTGTGTGTTCACACGTACACAGACGTGTAGGTGCTGTTGAACTGCAGACTCAGGAGGCAGTGGGGGGCTGTCACATGAGCAGGACAGCAGTCTGGGTGGCCAGAGCTCAGGCAGGGGAGACCACAGAAGAATGGGCTATAGACCTTCACTGGGAGGGGGTACCAGTCATGGCCTGGGCATACGTGTGGGCCCAGCAGGTAGACCCACAGGCCAAGACCCCCAGCGGGCCAGTGCACTGCACACCTCCAGGGGCACCATTCATACTGAAGTCTGAGAGATGGAGACCTTTGGAATTTTGTAGTGCACTGCCTGTACAACCGTACCAGGTCCTAAAGCCCTGACCTGACCAATGTGGGGTCAGATAGCTCCAGAGGTAGGCAAAGGAGGAAAACATAAATCGACATATATACACACCTGCCAACACAGGTACACACACTGGCACTTGTGTGCACGCAAGCACACACTGCACACAGGCACATACCCTCAACGCCACACAGCCTGCCCCTGTGTACAGGGAGGGGCTGGGGGCCTAACTCAGTGTGCATGGCCAGGTGAGCTTCTCCATCCCTCAGCAGCCTGTCTGTCCCCCAAGGGGTCACCACCCCCACCTACCTACCTGCCTGGACCAGGCCCAGCTCCCCGGTCTACCTGTCTGTCTCTGACTCCTTTCTTGGGTTTCTGTCACTGTTTCCACTCTGACATCTGTCTCCTGTGCACCCCTTATCTGTCTGGGCAATGAGGGGTGGGGGGGAGGGGTGGGGAGGGGAGTTGTTCCGACGGACCCCGGGTCAGCTTCTCACAGGAGTCAGGGCCCCCCTCACCACACCCTTGTCCCATCCCAGGAAGTCTCCCCTTGGTGGAGAATCAGCCCCAGTAGCCACCCCCAAGTCCTAAGTCAGCTGCGTCCCCGCTCACACCCGCCCGCAGCTGCGGCTAACTCGGCTCTCTCCCCCACCCGACCTGCCCGGCCAGCAGCCGGATGGGCATCAAAGACCGCATCCGCATGGGCAGCTCCCAGCGGCGGACGGGCCCCTCCAAGCAGCACCTGGCACCTCCGCCGATGCCCACTTCCCCGAGCAGCGAGCAGGTGGGTGAGGCCAGCAGCCCCACCAAGGTGCAGAAGAGCTGGAGCTTCAACGACCGCACCCGCTTCCGGGCCTCCCTGAGACTCAAACCCCGCGCCTCTGCTGAGGGTGAGGGCCTGTGGGTCTGGGGCCGGGACCCGCTGAGGGTGGCAGGGCGGGCACAGAGTCCGGGCTGGGGGTGGAAACACTTGGTTCTGGTCCCAGACTTGCAGCAGATTGGCCATCTCAGGGCACCAGTCTTCTGGTCTGTAAAATGGGCATCATAATACATGCTTTCCTGGGCTCCAGAGTGTGTGAGAATCAGAGGCGAATGTAGAGGTGGCATCTGGTAGGGGTTGAAAGCACAGACTTTGGAGCCAGGCTGCCTGGGTTTGAATCCTGGCTTTGTCACTTATCTTGGGCAGGTCACCTAATCTCCCTGGGCATCATTTTCCACATCTATAAAATGGGGCCAAGAAGCATATCTACTTCATAGGATTGTTGTGAGGATTAAATGAGATTATCCACAGTAGGTGAACAGAAGAGTCCTGGGATATAGTAAGTGCTCAGCAAAAGCTAGCAGCATTACAAACATGCTCTGGAAGGAGCAGGAGGCCATCCTTGCTGAACCGAGCCCTGACTGTGTACAGCCCCACGCTGGATTCTCTTGTTTACTTTTCTCAACAACCCTGGGAAGTAGGGTCTGTCTCTATGCCCATTTTATGGATGTAGAGACTGAGCCCTCTCAGCTAGTAAGTGGTAGAGCTGGTATCCTCAGCCACATCTGTCCAACTCCATAGCCCACGCTCCCCACCCTGGCCCTCTTCGCCAGCCCAGCCTGTGCATATGAGGCTATGAACCTGGTGGGGGTTGCTTTTAACTGATTAGAGAGGTCACTTTTTTGAGTTCGAGCTCTGCTCCTGAGTTGCACTGTGACCTAGATAAGATACTGCCCCTTTCTGTGCCTCAGTGTCCCCTTCTGGAAAACAAGAGGGTTGGACCAAGTCCCCTGGGTCCCAGCTTTGACCTGCTTCTAGCCCCTGGGTGCGAAAAGGAGGGCTGTGGGTGGACAAGGATGGAGGTTGGGGACAGGACCCTCGGAGGGAGGGGACCCGGCCACACTGCCTCTGTCTGTGCTGTATCAGCCCTCAACATGTTGCTGGCTGACCAGAGAGCCCTTCCCTGGAAAGTTACAGAATCCCACAAACCAGTCTTTGGAGGTGCTGAGAGCCTGGGCATGGCTGGTGCCAAGAAGCTGCCTGGCTCCCCAACCCTCCTGCCCCTGTGGGGCCAGGATAGTGGCACCTGTCTGTGCAGTGCTGGGCACCAGCCTCAGAGAAGCTGTTTCTCTCATTTCGGGGGGCGGGGAGTAGGGGGAGGATGACTTGCTTTAGGGGCTTTCTCAGTAGCAGAGCTGGGGGTGGGAGCCAGCCCCTTGAGTCCCTCTTGGCTGAAGGATGAGGCTGTGTGCGCTTATGTGCAGAGGCCTCAAACGCCTTGTCTCTGGGGCTCACTGGCCTGCGTGGTGGGACCGGTGGGACTTCCTCCAGGGCTGTGTGCAGTGTGCCCCGGGTCAGAGCAGATGTGCCCTAAAGAAGCTCCGCTCACCGGCCACCAGGCAGATGTTTACACGGGGCAGATGGGCACAGAGCAAACTGAGGTTTTCACCCTGGGTAGGACAGCCAGGGGCCAGGAACCTGGGCTGCTTTGTGCCGCCAGGAAGGTTCTGGGCCCTTCCTGGGGCTCTGTCTCCTTCTCCGTACCTCTGAGGGTGGTGGTAGCGGTTGGCAGTGGCCCCTCCTGCTGCCACCACCTGGGCCCCCTGCCCCCAACTTTTCAGAGGAGGAAGTGGCAGAGGAGAAGAACTACCAGTGTGAACTCACAGTGGACGACGTCACGCCCGCCGTGAAGACGGTCATCCGCTCGGTCAGGTGAGGCTGAGGCCGGAGATGGGCCCGCCACTGCTGCTCCCCATCTGGGGCCTGCCTTCATGGCCAGGCCTGGCCTAGCTTCTGGCACGCCAGCTGCTGCCTGCCTGGCACCCTCAGTGGTGCTGGCTGGCAGGGACCCTGGAGAGCGGGTGGGGTGGAGAGGCGGCATGTGGCTCCCAGCAGGGTTTGCGCAGACGCCTGGTGTCTGGACAGCGAGTCGGGTGGGGTGGTGGGCACTGGTGCTCCTCATGGTCCCCCTGCTCACACCCGCAGCGTCCTCTCTGCTTCTCTCCCCTTCTACTCTCCTACTTTATGCCGGCCTCTCTTCTCTTTATTTCTCTCCCTAGCTGGTATCAGCATCTGCCTGTCTCTCCCTGGGTCTCTGTCTTACATGCAGTTTTGCTCCATCTCTGTGTCTCAGTCTCATCCTTCTCTTGCCTCTGTGACTCAAACTTACTGTCTCTCCTTGGGAGTCGGGACCTCAGCCTGTCTGTTTCTCCCAGGACTTCCTCTAGAGCAGTACTTTTCAAACCACAGGTCACAACAGTTTGAAATCAAGTTAGTGAAATCAATTTAGTGGGCCATGGTCAGCATTAAAAAAGAAAAAAAATAGAAAGTATCAGAGTGCATCCCTCATAGTAAGAATAAATAATGTTTATGAAACTTCTGTTTAAGTTGTGTGTATGCATGTGTGTGTGTGTGTGTGTGTGTGTGTGTGTGTGTACTGGTTTCTGATGTAAAATGTATTTCTTATGGTGGGTCTTGGTCAAAAAGTTTGGAGGCCCGTGCCCTACTGGCTTTACTGGCTGTCTCCCTACCTCAGCAATTCAGGGGGGACCAGAGGCTCCTGAGCCCTTCAGCTATGCACCCATGGACCTGGCCCCCAAGCTCCTTGGAATGGAGTTCTGGCCTAGTCTCTGTCTGCATCCTACAGCTCCAGCTTCACCCTAGGCCTTCCAGACTCACCCCTTCTCCTCTCTGCCTGATGCACCTGCCTGCAAGCCTCTTTGTGTTCCTTTTAAATCAGAGTCAGCGGGACACCGCCCCACCCCACCCCGAGAGTCTGAGACCTCTCCCCACCCCCTTTTTACACATCCTGTTTCTCTCCTCCAAGTGACCAGTTTCTGGAGCACAACACCAGGGCTGCCACCTGGCTCAGGTCAGCTCTGCTTGGCCCCCAGCATGCCCCAATCTTGTTCCTCCTCCCAGGTCCCCCTGTCAGGCAGGAGCACCACCACCCACCCTGTGCCGAAGCCACTGGAGTCATGCTGGACTCAGACTCAGAAGCCTGTCAGTCCCCTCTCCTGCACTGTTCAAAGCTGTCCCTATTTCCACCCAACTGCCCTCTCCCAGCTCATCCCCTGGAGCCGGTCTCCCCACCCAGGACTCTGCCCTTGCGGGGCATCCTCCACACAGGCAGGCTGAGGATGGTCATGCTGAAGCAGAGTAAACCACCAGCCCCTTCCTCACCACCCCAGCCTCCCATTGCCCAATCTCTGCCAGGGATTCAGGGCTCTTCAGAGTACCTCCCCCACCTCCCCCGCCTCCCATGGATTAAACCCTTTCCTTCACGTCCTGTTCCAGCTACTTTGAACGGACTCTCACTCACACACCTCCATGCCTGTGTCCAGAAAGCCTCCCTTCATTCCCTTCTTCTTGCCCTGGGACTGAAAAGTAACACTCTTAAGACTTGGGCCCTGACCTCCCCACCCAAGCTCTCCCATCTCATGGTCCCCAGTCCTTTCTCCATTCCTTGACATGGTCCTTGTCACCCCATAATTGTCTGTGTCCTCTCCGTCTCCCACCCCAGACCAGTGCTCCTGAGGCCAGGGATTGGATCTGATGTTCTTTTGGGTGCCCAGGGCCCAGCACAGCAGTGCTAACAGGCATACACAAAAGTGTGTTCCCCTAAGCTGTCACCAGCAACATTGTTCACATATACCTACCTGTGCCCCACGCAGCAGAGAGCAACCAGGCCCAGTCCCTGCCCTCCCAGGCGACAGCAGATACAAGCGCATTAAAGAATACCAAACAAACTTAGGGGGCCGGGGCAGGAGCGTGGTGGGGCAGGAGGGAGGCTGGACACCCAGCAGTGGCTGTTTGCGGTGGCCCAGGCAGGAGGTGCTCCTGTGTCGGACAAGGTAGCAAAGGATGGAAAGGGGGCTGGAAAAGAATCCTCTCTCCCGACAGAATCCTGAAGTTCCTGGTAGCCAAAAGGAAATTCAAGGAGACGCTACGACCGTACGACGTGAAGGACGTCATCGAGCAGTACTCAGCAGGGCACCTAGACATGCTGGGCCGGATCAAGAGCCTGCAGGCTCGGTGGGTGCGCGGGTCCCGGACGGGGGAGGGAGGCAGGGCGGCCGCGGCAGCAGCCCCCGCTCGAGGTCCGCTCGAGCCCCTCTGCCTGCTCCCCAACGGAGCCCCGAGCGCCCCCTAGGGGCCGCTGCGGGAGCTGGCGTTTCTGACCTGCCGCGCGCCGCGGCCAGAGCCCGCACCTGCTACTGAACTGGAAAAAACACCCAGCCGCAGGTCCTCCCTGAGAACCTTCCTGACCTGCTCGCCTCGGGAATGTCTTTAGATGACTGCTTTTTCGTCCTAAAATAACAGGCTTAAAATAGTCACTGACCTCCCGTCTCCTAAGGGAATAGGCAAATTGACCTCAACGCTGCTCACCTCTTGCCTCTGGAATCCTCCAGCACCTCTTCTCTCCACCCTGCGTATAGGAAGAGCCTCACACCAAGACCCCGATCACCTACACCTCGCCCTTTTCCTCTTGTGGCTTGCATCCTCACTGCCCATTCATTTGTCCTCTCAAGAAATAGTCATTGGGCATTTATTTGTTACTGGCCAGACAGTAGGGATATAGTGGAAAGCAAATGGCTCCTGCCCTCATGGAGCTTTCATTCCAGTGGAAAGAGAACAGATTATAGTAAGTGAAACTAGAATATGTCAGATGATGATAAAGGCTAAGGAGAAAATTAAGGGTTATTAGGGTGTTGGGATTTGTGATTTTTAAATGGGCGAGAAGGTGACATTTGAGAAAAAAAATTGAAGATGAGGCAAACAGCCCCATGGTTGTTGTTTAAATAAAGAGTTTCTTTGAGGGAACAGCAAGTGCCAAGGATTTGAGAAGGGCAGGTGACTGGGGTGAGGTTTAAGGAGGAGCTAGCAGCCCTGTGTTTCTGTCCTGGCATGAGGGAAGCAGGAGATGAGGTTAAAAGGCTAATGGCACTTGGACTGTATAAAGCCCTGTAGGCCACTGCAAAGATGTTGGCATTCATCCAGAGTAAGATGCAAGCCTTGGAGGGCTTTGCGCAAAGGACCAATGAGATCTGAGGTATATTTTAAAAGGATCACCCTAGGTTCTGTGTTGAGAATGGCCTATAAGGGGCTAGGGTAGAAGCAGGGAGACCAGTGAGGGGGCTACTTCAGAAGTCCAGGCAAGAGATGATGGGGACTTGGAACAGGTGGCAGCAGTTGAGGTGGGGAGAAATGGTGATATTCTAGATATGTTTTGAAGGTAGAGCTGACAGGGTTTTTGGACAGGGTGTAAGAGAAAAAGCCAAGGTATTTGGCTTGAATAAGAGGAAAAGTTGCTGTTTATTGACATGGGGGAAGTCAATGAGTGGAGCAAGTTTCGATCAGGAAAGTTGGGACATGTTGGGTTTGTGGTGCCCATCAGACATCTAAATAGAGTGTTGATCTGGCAGAGGAGTGTGGAGTTTGGAGGAGAGGTATGGGCTGGAGATATAAAGTTGGTGTCAAAAGTGTATAGAGGAATTGAAAATCTGGAACTGAAGACATCACTTAGCGAGTGAGAGCAAATAAAAAAAAAGTCCCAGGATTGAGCCTTGGATCCTGCAATGTTTAGAGGATGTGGAAATAAAGGAGGAATCAGCAAAGGAGACTGAGAAGGAGAGGTGAGTGAGGTTAGGAGGAGAACTGGGCGAGACTGGTGTTAGGGAATCCAAATGAAGAAAGTGCAGGAAGAAGGGGTGATCAGATGTGCCCAGCGCTGCTAATAAGTCGAGTATAATAAGAATCGAATTTAGCAACATGGAGGTCATTTGGGATCTTGACAACAGAAGTTTTGGTGAAATGGTGGGAATCAAAGCCTGACTGGAGAGGTTTTAGAAAGGAAGGAAGCAGAGAAATTGACGATAGAGGGTAGGGATAACACTTTCAAGAATTTTGCTGTAAAGAGGAGTAGAAGAATAAGTTGGGTCCAGCTCCAGCCTGGTCCCCTTTATAACTCACATTCCCACTTTTGTCTCTCCCTCTTCCCGGTCCACCGTTTCCTGCCTGTCCTCCCGTCAGGCAGCTGTTTTACTTGTCGTGGTTGTGTGTGGTGCCTTTGCTCGCCTGGTTGGAAAACCCTCAAAGCAGCAGTCGGGTACCTCCGTTTACCTCGGCCCTTCGTTTCGCAGAGCAATTGCCCGCTCCCACGGTGCAGGATGCCTCCGCTTTCAGCCGGCAAACTCGAATTCTTGTAGGAGAGAGGGGTGGCGAGTGCCTGGGCCCTCTGACAGTTCCCTTTCCCCACAGGGTGGACCAGATTGTTGGCCGGGGCCCCGGGGACCGGAAGGCCCGGGAGAAGGGCGACAAAGGGCCCTCCGACATGGAGGCGGTAGATGAAATCAGTATGATGGGACGCGTGGTCAAGGTGGAGAAGCAGGTGAGTGTGGGAGGGAGTTTCGCTGGTGTGGTGGAGCTAGCCGTCGAGCGAAAAGCTCTACAAAGCTCCCGGGTCGAGCCCGAGGGGAGGGTGCGCTTATCAGGGCAGCAGCCGGAACACGCGCCGGGTTGGCCTGAGCGCTCCCACGCATCCCCTGTCCGGCCGACCCCGCCCCGCAGAAAAGCCCCGCCTCCCAGGAGGCCCGCCCACTCCTAATAAACGACCCCGATAAACCCACCCTCTCCAGCCAAGCCCCGCCCTAGGTTGCTAGCTTCTCAGAGAAGCCCAAGTCCTATGCTCTTCACTTAACCCCGCCTCATTTGTCTCCCGATCACCCGGACCATCCCAACCAATCACAACTAAGTTTCGTTCGGGGGGGAATAAACCCCCGGTTCCCAGCTTCGTTCCGCCCTCCGGCCAAGCTCCGCCTTTCCTGTCGCACCTCCTCCCGGAGGAGCCGCGCGTCTCCCAGATGCGACCCTCCGCGGGCAAGCCCCGCCTCCCAGCCGCGTCCCGCCCCCGAGTCCCGCCTCCAGTCCCGCCAGGCCCCGCCTCCAGCCGCGCCCCGCCCCCAGGTGCAGTCCATCGAGCACAAGCTGGACCTGCTGTTGGGCTTCTACTCGCGCTGCCTGCGCTCAGGCACCTCGGCCAGCCTGGGCACCGTGCAAGTGCCGCTCTTCGACCCCGACATCACCTCCGACTACCACAGCCCGGTGGACCACGAGGACATCTCCGTCTCCGCACAGACCCTCAGCATCTCCCGCTCGGTCAGCACCAACATGGACTGAGGGGCTTCTCACGGGCGGGGCAGCACACGGCCGCCTCCTCGGCCTGGCACTCGGACCCGCCCTCTGAGGCCTGCGGACTCCTCTCTTACTTGAACTCGCTCCCTCGTGGGGAGAGAGGCCACACGCAGTATTGAGCTGCCTGGGTGGGCGAGATACTCGATATGGGTGCCAGCGACCAGCCCCACCTCAGGAGCGTGAGATGCCAGGCCGCCCGGAGGGCAGCATTGGCGGCTGCCCATGGCCTCTGGGCCCCCCAGTGCCCTGCCCATTCCATCAGGGTCGGACACAGCCCGCCTGGCAGGGGCACTGCCCCGGGAGTGGGAGCAGGGCGCTGGGGCCCTGGGCCCTGACCCAGCTTCCAGCTATGCAAGGTGAGGTCTTTGGCCCGCCCTTCCAACACAGCAGGGAAGCCTTCCCGCCAAGTCCCCGCCCCACTTGGGGGTGGGCCCAAGGTGCCCACCCAGGTACTCAGAAGCACAGGACCCTGCCGCAAGGCAGGTGGGCACCGTATATGCAAACTATGTTAAATATGCAACTTTGCGGACCCCCATGGGGTCCCTCTGCCCCTCCTCCAATGGGAGATGGGCCCCCAGCAATAGCTGGTCTCAGGCTGCTTGGCTATGACCCCATCCCTGTCCTTTGGCTTATCGACCCCTTCCCTCCCAGCATGGGGTCTTTTTCTCCCTTGCCTCTCCATGGGCAGTGCCTGGGCCTTTCTTCCCATTTGCAGGTGTCCCCTCCCAGGGGCTCCCTCTTCCTGCCAATGTTCACTCCCCTCTGGCCCTAGACACCTTTGACAGCACAAGTTTCTGTGTTCTCCCCCCAACCTCCCACAGACAATGCCCCCATGGTCACACAAACAGGTCCCTACAGTTTCCCCAGACACGCAAGAAGTCTCTCACACTCATGCTGACACAATCACCCGCACTTGGAGACTTGAGCACAGAGCCACTCCGCCTTTCCTGGGCCTCTATAGCTGAGGCCAGCGGACTGGCCTTGCAGGGTGATGTCCACTCCTACCAACTCCATCCAAGTAGGAGGGCGAGCTCTGACATGACCCCAGCTCTCTCCAGAGCTTTACCAGCTCCCCTTTCTCAAGAAGATCTACTCCCCACAGGTCCAGGAGCCCTCACTGCTGCCTCTGCCTGCCCCCGAGGGCCCTCGTTGGTGCCCCACAGCACGACTCAGGCCTAGGCCTCTGGGGCCTGGACAGCACTGGAAAGACCACAGGCTCTTCCCAGGGTGGTTATCAGGCCCGCTTCGATCTAGGCTTGCCCTCTTCCTAGTCACTCTAACTAACTCCAGAGAGAATAGTACCGCATCTAGCATTTGTCAGGCACCAGCTGCGTACATGGCGCTCACAGGCACTGTTTCCCCTCCTTCCATACCCCGCTCTTCACTTCAGTTGGCAGCCCCCATATTGCATAAGCCCGCATCCACTCTGGGCCCCCAGCACCTCTTTGGTATCCCTACCCCTTTGTCCCTCTTGTGCAAAGCCAGTGCAGGTGGCAGGAGGGTGTTGGGACCCATGGGGACCCTTTGTGGGGCACCAGGGAAAAAGGGGCTCAGGCCCAGCTGCCTGCATCTCATGACTGGGGACCTGCATGCACCAGCGCCAGGGCTGGGGTTGGATCTTGCTCAGCCCCGTGGTGCCCAGCCTCTGCCCCCACATGCCCTCTGCATGTGACCATCGTGCCCTGAATGGAGCCTGTCGTGGCTCGCCTCACCTGCACTGCACTGTCCCCAGAGAGCCACGCCTCCACCCCCGAGAGACAGAGCTGTGGAGAGGGGCAGGAGAATGGGATTACCCTATGACCAAAGGAGACTTGGGAAGAAGCCCTCCCTCCTTCCACGATCGAGGTTCCCCACCAACCCGGTTCTCGAATATGCAAGTACCTCACTTTGTTAACTTATTAACTTATTGATTTCATTAAAGTTTTCAGTAGGAGGTGGTTGGTCTTGGCTGTTCAGTGCGTGTGGAGTGGGGCACCTGGTTGAGGGGTGTTGATGAAGAGGTTTGGAAGGCAGCTATGCTCACCCCTATACCAGGTATGCCACACAGCCAGACGAGGGAATTTGGATTAGGTAGGACTCCTTTGGTTGTAAACAACAGAAACGAAAGCCTGTATGCCAAGCAAGGAAGGAAGGAAGGAAGGAAGGAAGAAGAGACAGAGGGAGGGAGGGAGTGAGGGACGGAGGGAAAGAAAGGAAGAAAGGGAAAGAAAGCAGGGAGGGAGGGAAGAAGGAAGGAAAAGGAGGAAGGAAGGAAGGAAGGAAGGGAAGGAAGGGAGGGAAGGGAGGGAGGGAGGAAGGAATGTATTGGCCCAGATAATTAAAAAGTCCAGGGGTTAGATTCAGCTTTGTGCACAGCTAGATCTAGGTACTAAAATGTATCAGGGATCTGTCTTCTGTCTCAGCCCTCCTCTTAGGCAGGCTGACCTCTCAAGATGACCCCTAGCACTTCCAAATTTACTTTCTTTCGGTTTAGCGCCCCAGTGAAAAGTGAGTACCACTTTTCTAATAGTTTGTATCAGTCAGGGTCCAGTCAGAAAAACAAACTACAGGTAGGTTTTTCAATGCAAAGAATTTACTATAGGGAATGGGTTACACTGATGTAGGTGGACTGAAAGCACACACAGAACACCGGGATAACCTAGAGAAAACTCCACAGGAAGCAGCTCCCACTCCTAAGGCTGCAGGAGTGCAGGGAAGAGGCTGGGGCTAGCAGAGCCTATAGGCTTGATTGGGGGAACCCTATAGTCCTAGGGTTCAGAGGTCTGGAGAGGGGGTGCTGTCTGGCTGGTGCTAGTACCTCCTAGGGGACACGGTGAAGCTTGTCTGGGGGTGCAGAAAAGTAGCTGAGGACTAGGAGCAGCTGTGGCTACCAGGTTGTTGCCGATAAGGTTAGTAAGCAAAGGAAGAAGGAACATCTCCACTCCTTCTGCCTTCCAGTGTTTCCCCAGTGTCCCTTGTTGTCAAAACTAGCTGACAAAGCCGATGTGGTGTGCAGAGTCCCAGCTCCAGTGGCACAGAGCAGAGCACAGAAGGCTGCATCTGGAACAAAAAGACAGTAGCTTCATAACTGGTCCCATCCACCCCTTTGGACACTGGTATCGATACGTCAATCCACACATGTTTGAACCTCCATCGAGTAGCAGTAGTTTCCAGCTAATAAGATGAAAGTATCCTGCATACAAATGAAGATACTGTAACTCACTCCCTGGAAATGATGAAAACAAGAAGTCCCACCATCCAACAGATGTATCCAGCTCCAGGAGTTAAGTCACTGAATCCATATTTGGGTGATGTTAATTACTCTAATTCCATCACAATTGGACCTGCAACTATAGAGTGAGCTGTAAAGTTAGCAATCTCTTATAATCTTTAAACAAAATAATAAGGGAAAAGGAGAAGGGAGGGAAAAAAATCACTTAATATCACACACACACACATACCACCCCCACCCCACCCCACCCCCTGCCCCAAGCAAAGAAGAACATATGCAGAACTGCAATTGACTGCCTTCTGGTAACTGGTCACAGTGCCGTAGTTGACAGATACTTTGACAGATACGTAGATACGTTCAATTGAGTAAATGTTTCTCTTTATATATTGTATATGTTTCAGTAATTGAGTAAATACGTATATATACATATATACAACTTCTTTCTTCCACTGTCCTTCTATGTTCCCTTTGCCTTCATCCAGGACCTCAACTAGTTGGGAGTTTGTTACTTGGTGGAGTGACCCAAATAATCATTCCTGAAGTGGTCCTACACAGTTTTGGGTGCCATAGCTCTTTGTTAACTTTTGTATATGAAGTACTAAGGGGTTCGTAGAGAATCTCCTGGGTCCCAGACATAGTCCTCCTTGCCCTTGCTAAGCACCCCAGTTTCCTTTTGGTAATGAGAATCAGTCAGGCAGCCAGTACTTTAACTCTTCCTTTGCCTGTTGTTTGAATGGCACGAGAAGCCCAAATTGGGCAGTTAGACGTTTCCATTTCCAATTCAGTGAAAGCTGTGTTGCCTCCATTCCCTTGAGAACTGAGACCTCCAAACTAGCAGGAGCCAATGTTGCGGGGACACGAAGCAAAAGTTGCATGAGGAGGTGTAGCAGCCTGAGTCATGACCACCCAAAGATATCAGGTCCTAACCTCTGGAATTTGTACAATGTTACCTTATAAGGAAAAAGGATTTTTTGCAGATGGGATTCAGTTAATGATCTTGACATGGGGAGCTTATCCTGGATTATCCAGGGGCCCTAAATCCAATTGCCAGTGTCCTCTTAAGAAAGAGGCACAGGGAGATCTCACACACGCAGAAGAGGAGGAGGTGATATGAAGACGGAAGCAGAGATTGGAGTAATGTGGCCTTGGCAAAGGAATGCCAGCAGCCACCAAAAGCTGGAAGAGTTGAGGAACAGATTCTTCCCTAGAGTTTTGGAGGGAGTGCAGCCCTGCTTACACCTTGATTTCGACCCAGTGAGGCTGACGTTAAACTTCTGGCCTCCAGAACTGTGAGACAATAAGTCCCGTTGTTTTAAGTCACCAAGTTTATAGTCATTTGTTATGGCAACTGCAGGAAACTAATACTGAGGGTTATTTGGTGTAATCGGGAGAGATGCCACTCTCACTTACCTTCCTTTGATTCCCAGAGCTTTAGATACTGGCTACGTCAGTGAGGTTGAACCACTGCCCCCTCCATGAAGGAAGGGATCCAGTGGGATCAACCTGGCATGAGGTGGCTTGATGAATCCCCGCAGAATGGTGATATTTTGGGTATTCAGCATCTGTCCCTGCTGATGGTTGGTTGAACATACAATTGTGGCATTAGCCAGACCAGCCTTGGTGAGTTAAGTCCATTCGTTGAACCCATAAGTGGTCTCCATTCTTGCCACCATGACCATGTTATGTAAGAGCACTGGAGAAACTCGGGAGAGAGGCTGACTGACACCCACCTGCCCGCCATCTTAGCCATCTAATCATCCAGAGCCTGATCGCCATGGATGCCCTCTGGTGAGATTTTTCCTTGGGCTAGAAATATACTTACACCCAGTGCCCATTTCTGAAGGTCCATCTAAGTACCTCTTCCCAAGTCTTCTTTATCTACAACCCCCCAGTTCTGTGCTTTCTGAGCCCCTGATCATCCAGCCAAACCATGAGCCACTGCCCAGAAGCTGGTGTAGGTTCACACCTTTTTTAAATTGAAGTCTAGTTGATTTACAATGTTGTGTTAGTTTCTGCTGTACAGCAAAGTGGTTCAGTTATACATATATATACACGTTCTTTTCTATATTCTTTTCCATTATGATTTATCTCAGGATATTGAATATAGTTCCCCGTGCCATACAGTAGGACCCTGTTTATCCATTCTATATATAATAGTTTGCATCCGCTAATCCCAAACTCCCAATCCATCCCTCCCCCACCTTTCCTCCCCCTTGGCCATCACAAGCTTATTCTCTATGTCTGTGAGTCTGTTTCTATTTTGTAGATAAGTTCCTTTGTGTTATATTTTAGATTCACATATAAATGGTATCATACGGTATTTGTCTTTCTCTTTTTACTTTGCTTTGTATGATAATCTCTAGATCCATCCATGTAGCTGCAAATGGCATTATTTCATTCTTTTTATGGCTGAGTAGTATTCCATTGTATATACATACCACATCTTCTTTATCAGTTCATCTGTTGATGGACATTTAAGTTGCTTCTATGTCTTGGCTATTGTGAATAGTGCTGTTATGAATGTAGGGGGTGCATGTATCTTTTTGAATTATAGTTTGCCCATGAGTGGGATTGCTGATAGATCCACACTTCTTTTCATCTCTCAATCCAGGCAAAGTGGGCAACCCGATATACTGAAGGGTGAGTAGGATTTAGCTAGGCATGGGAACAGGGATGTTGAATGTTCCAGCTAGAGGGCATTGCATGTGTAAAGGTCCAGCAGCACCAGAAAGTGTGGTACAGGAATGGGGAAGAAAGAGATCCCTGGCTGGGCCCAGGATGAAACTTTAGAATGAGATTGAGTCAGGGTTTATAGGATCCACAAATCATTCCAAAGAGACAGGACTTCACCATGAGGGCAATGGGGAGTTAAAGATTCCGACCAGGGATCAAACCAGGATAGATTTTCATTTTAGAAAGTTTTGTTCGCAGGGTGAAAGATGGATTTGAGAGAGTAAGCCTGGCTGTAGGGAGACCAGTTAGGAGACGGCTGAAGTAATCTGAGCAGGAGATGCTGGTAACCTAGACAAGCCCCATGGCATTTCATTAATTGAATAAATGGGTATGAAGCACCTGCTGTCTGTCAGACCCTGGCTCAGCACAATGCACAGGATGGTCAGACGCAGGAGACCCAGTTATGGCCCTGAGGTCATCCAGCTCCTGGAGGAAACATGCACAATTACCCAAAGCACATGCCACTCTTTATCTTCTAAGTTTGTCTGGCTCAGCAAGGAGAGTTTGCAGGTGACGATGGGAGTCCCCAAACTGTCATCCATTATGTCCTTGAGAGCAGATATGATTTTAGCTTGGTGTGTCACTTCTCTATTGCTAGGTAACAACGCACCTGACACCTTACTAGCTCAAAACAACAACGATTTTATTCTGTCTTGGTTCTGTGGGTCGGCAGTTTGAGCCCGTCTCAAACTCTGAGCAGTTCTGCTGGCCTCACCTGGGATCACTGATGTGGTTGCAATCATCCGGCCTCTTGACCAGGGCTGGTTGTTCTAAGATGACCTCACTCACCTGGCTGGAGTTTGGTGCTGGCTGGCTGCACCCTGGCTGGTCCACGGGCAGGATGGCTGGTCTCTGCTCCGTGGGACTTCTCATCCTGTTGTAGGTTAGACTGGGCTTCTTCACATGACAAGGGGGCAAAAGCAGAAGTTATAAGGCCTCTTGAGGCCCCGACTCAGAAATTATCCCACAGCGTGGGACCGTCAGGCTGCAAGGGCTCAGCTCACTGGGATCCGGAGTGCTCTGCGTGTGTTATAGGTTTGACACTCTTGCAGATCAAAGAAAACCATGCCGCAGAGTTCCCAATTTGGATAACTTGTTTCATATACTTTGGACGGTTCCAGTTGTTGAAACATCTTTGTTTTCCCTCTGAGAGGGGCGTCTCTTTCCCTTCCACACCTCTTGTGTGCAAGAGGGTCCTGAAAGCTGCTACCTGCTGTATTAGTTTGCTGGGGCTGCCATCAAAAGTGCTGCAGAGTTTATTGTATGTCAATCGTACCTCAGTAAAAATTCTTAAAGAAAAAAAATCCTATTAGCAATCAACAATTGCTGGTAACAACTAATGTTTTCAATACTGGAATTAAAATCTCTTCCAATGCTACAGTTTATCAGAAAAAAAAAAGTGCTGCAGATTGTGGTGGGGGGGCTGCTTAAACAACAGAAATTTATCTCCTCACAATTCTGGAGACTGAAAGTTCAAGATAAAGGTGTCAGAGGGTTGGTTTCCTTCTGAGGTCTCTCTTCTTGGCTTGTAGATGGACACCTTCTTCCGGTGTCTCCACATGATCATCTGTGTGTGTGTGTGTGTGTGTGTGTGTGTGTGTGTGTGTGTATGATCTCCCCCTCTCTCTGTTCTAATCTCCTTTTCTCATAAGGACACCAGTCATATTGGAGTAAAGCCCACCCTAACAATCTCATGTTAACTTAATCACCACTTTAAAAGCCCTATCTTCAAATATAGTCACATTTTGAGGTACTGGGGGTTAGGGCTTCAACATAGGAATTTGGGGGGAGGTCACAATTCAGTTCATAATATCTGGAGTGGAGATTTGACCCACCAGCCTGGCTCCCTTTCTATTCAAGGTGCACAGAGCCAAGAATCTAATCTGGGGCTTGCCGCATCCCAGCTGGACAGATTCAGATACATGTCTAGATAGCATGGAACCCAGTGATGTGGAAACCTTTTTTTTAAAGCCCCAGAACTTTTGCTACAACATAACCTTATATGGGACCCTAATATATAAGATAAAACCAATGCAACCAAAAAAAATGGGGACCTCTCAGATGTGGCCCCAATTCTCACCCCCAGATACATATTGAGCATGGGCCCAGCATTCTGTTGCAGCCACAATAAATCAGATCTGTCTCCAAGATGCAGGGAGGGGATATGGGGATATATGTATGGATGCAGCTGATTCACTTTGTTGTTCAGCAAAAACTGGCACAACAGTGTAAGGCAATTATATTCCAATAAAGAGCTTAAAAAAAAACAATTACCTAAAAAACAAACAAAACTTATTGTGGATTGTATTCTTCTTCTTCATTGCCATAGCTGCCCATGGGTGGCGTATACTTCCCTGCCTGTCTCACAATGGCTTTCCTACAAACAGATTCTGAGACAGAGAGTGGTGTGCAGAAGGTTTATCAGGGAGTATTCTTAGGAGATTCATCTGAAGGATGTCAGGAAGGCAGGACCAGGCAGAGGGAGAAGCTGATATGCAGTGTGATTTCAGCTGAGGCATCCGCGGATCTTTGGGAGCTCCAGAGCTCAGAGTTGTGCCAAATTGAGGGAAGGAGGCAGGCCTTTGTTTCCATGCATCAGCCAATCACTGGTCATGAGCCGGCTTTAGATGAGGCAGTTCCCAGGGATTGACAGTTGTGAGCCAGCAGTGGAGAATCCCAGCAGCTGGGGAATGAGTGCATAGGCCCTTAAGTGGGGATCTGAGCACCATAGCCTCCACTCTGCCATCGCACTGACCTTGGGCCTGGCCGTGGGATTTACTCTGGCCAATGGAATGTCGGGGGAAAGGACAGTGTGCTTGTTTCAAGGTAAGGCCAAAAGAGGCATGGTGAGTTCTTTCAGACCTTCTGGTTCTTCCGTCCTCCACCATGAGAAGAGGCAGATAGCTGTTGTTCCTTCATCCCGGACTCATAATGCAGACTCTTGGAACAGATCTGAGCCAGATTCAAAGTCAGGAGTCCAGCCTGGCCCGGCAAGCATCAGCTGAACTGCAATTGATCTAAGACTCAAGAGTGTGAAATAATCTCTGATTTTGTAAGCCCCTGAGATTTGGGGTTTGCTTCTTTCACAGCATTATCACAGCAAGACCTGACTAATATAGCTAGTGAGGTGGATTTTACAGGAAGCAGTACCACGGAAGGTTTACATTGCCCATCAAAAGCAGAATGTTCTTTACACTCTCCTCTAACATCTTTGTTTTTGTCCCAAATGGCTTCTCTGGGCACCAGACACCTCCTCTTCTCTTTCTCTTTTTCCTACACAGCCTCTAAAGTGGATGGGAGACATGGAGGATTTCCTGGAAGAAAGGGGAAAGATTGCTGGAGAACAGATACCCTGAGAGGAGGATCCTGAGGCCCGAGATGCAGGCTGCCCTGCCTGATCAGAACTGGGGTGGGGTCTGCACTTACCTCTTACCCTCACTCCCACTTGCTGCCCCCTCCCCCCAACTCCTTTCCAGGACCTCGTGACCCCTTCCCCACCTCCCCTTCCCCAGGTGTCACTTCAGTTCCTGGAGGGCAGGAAGCACACCTGCTTCTCATCTCTGGTCATCACCATCCCCTGCACAAGGTGATTAAGAAATGCTGGTTGGCAGGAAGGGAGGGAAGCAGGGTCACCTGGGGTTGATCATCTTTCCTGTGGGGATCCTCCTAGCCCCTGTTATGTGTCCCCACGGCCACAAGGCGTCAGTAAAGACCTTGGCTTGGTGTTGCAGTGCCAGCCTGGAGCCAGGAGGGAGGCTGGACTTTTGGGACCAGGACACCCCATCATGAAGGCCCAGTAGTTAGGGCCAGTGTATCTGGGAGAGAGAGAGGAAGGTGGCAGAACTGAATGGGGACTCCAGGACTTGCCTTAGAGAGTGAGGGGCTGTGTTCTCTGCCCTTCGCTCATTTATTCTACAATTGTTTGTTCATGTCTACTACGTGCCAAATACTGTTTGAGGTGCCAAGGTCAAAGTGGCTGTCCCAAACTCACAAAGCCCCTGCTCACATGGAGTAGACAGTAGATTACTGTCTAGACAGAAAATAAACAAAAAACAAGATAATTTCAGAGAGTGATAAGAGCCATGAAGAAAATTAAAAGGAAATGGGATAGTGACAATATTGAGGGGGAGCAGTGTTTCGGGGGGCAGCCAGGGAAGTTCAAGGTGGAAGCAAGAGCCTTCGGGAAAACATCAGAGCTGCCAAGGCTCCCAGGGGCTAGGCTGGTTCAACGGATGCATTTTGCTCATGGGGAAACTGAGGCTCAGTAAGACAGGGAGGAGCCCAGAATTGAGCCCAAGTCTCTTGACATCCAGCTTATCCTTGGGTAGCCTTCCTCCACTCAGGTCCTTAACCTGCTCACTTGTCATCTCAGGGGGAAGGAGCAGATGTAGGGGTGCTCTCAGAATGTGAGGGTCAAACGGGGACCAGAGGAGAGAGACATTGTCAAAAGTTCCAAGTGCAGGAAACACAGAACCACACTATTGTGGTAAAAAAAGCCCAAGAGTTCTGATACAACTTCCCCATGACACAACTTCAGTGCTTTTTAAAAATGTATTAGATATCAAATTCTTTTCCAAATTTTGGTTATGATGCCTCTGCTTTGCCTGTTGGAGGGGTGTGATCCTGGGAAAGTCATTTCCCCTCTCTATAAGCCTTGGTTCCCCCAACTGCAAAATATGAACCCAGCTTTCCTGACTCCAAATCACTGCCCCAATAGTCCTGGTAGGACCACACATACCACTGCCTCCCTGCTACCCCACCCCCGCCCCTGCCCGGCCCAGGCTCATCTGGTCTGGATTCCCTCCCTCGGTTCCTGAACCTGTCCCCACTGCCCACCCCTTCCCTGAATCTGCCCACAAGACCATAAAACATGACCATACTCATTTAGAGACTCCCCGTGTTCCCAGAGGTAGGTTCAGGCTAGTTATCATCCCCAGTTTGCCAGCCAGGAAGCAGGACTTGTTCAAGGTCACACAGCCAGTAAGCAAGAGTCAGGATTTGATCCCAAAGTTCCATTCAGTTTCCTCTGCTCAAGGCTTTCATCCAAGATGGCGACCTCCGCCTCCCCCAGGGCTTTGGTGTTCAGGGAACTAAGCTTCATTTCCCTGGGAACTTATTAATGTGCCCTGTGTTGGTCCAGGTGGTGTCACTTGGTGTGGTGCTGCCACCTCCTGAACAAAGGGGGCATTGCATCCCATCTCAAGCTGGGCTTTCTTGACCAAACCCAGACATGGGTCACTTGAGGTCGGAGAAATGACTTAAGCCATGGACCCTGGCTGATCCTTCTTCCTCTGTCCCACCCCCTGCTGACCCCCTGAAGGCTGACTCTGGCCTCTCTGCTACGCTGATTTTTTAGCAGCATTAAACACTGCCCACCACACCTCCTATGGGAAATATCGCCCAAGGCTTTCAGGACCTCTCTGCTCTTCTCCTCCTACCTCTCCAGCTGCTTCTTCTCAGGCTCCATGCCTCCCTTCTCTTAAATGTCTGTGTTCTCTCCTTGGCCACTTGCTTCTATTACTCGCCAATATCATCATCCCTATGGCAACCACGGATATGCCAATAGCTCAAGAAGTGTGTATTCTCAGTCCAGACCTCACTACTGAGCACTTGGTCCATTTACCTGGCCTGCCTCCACCTGGACATCAACCCAGGATGACCCCATATCTCCATTCTGACCTTATCCCACTCTCCCCAATCAGCTCCTTCTCCGGGTCCCCCCTCAGGTAAGACACACCCTGTCCTCCACCCACACTCCTGCAAATCATTTCTGGCTCCTCTCTTTCCTGTAGCCTCCACCTCAACAGGCCATTATTAGGACTGCAAGTTGACCCGGATATCCATCCCCACCTTCTTCCTTAGTGGGAGAACCTCCAAATTCTACTTAGAAACATAGGTCACTCAAAATAAAGACCACATTTCTGATGCTCTGTTACAGTTGGGTGTGGGCAACTTCTAGAAGGTGCCCTTCTCTTTTCTCCTTCTTTCTGTCTGGAATATTGATACAGTGGCTAGGGCAGCCTTTTTGGACCATGAGGTCTGACTCATGAGTGACAAAGCAATAAGTTAGTCAAGCCTGGATATTGACAGCGTGATAACCACACCAGTCCTGGGCCACCTATCTGGTTCATTTCATTTAAGTCTGTTATTCTGTCACTCAAAGGCACATACCTAACCCTAAATAACCCAGGTACAGAGTTCATTCAGCAAGAGTGTCTGCTTATATCAGATGTTGTGTTCCATGCTTTTTCAAACCAAATCTCTCTTAAGGCTTATGACTTCTATCTTTACCCTTCTACCCCACCTTGCCACCACTTGTCCTAAGGCCCTCATCTCTACCCAAATCAGTATGACAGCCTTCTCAGCATTCTCCATTTTTCCAATGTGCCCCTATCAAATCCATTCTACTCATAGCAGTGATCCTTCCAAAACAAAAATCTTACTCTTTTCCCATCCTGCTCATAAAATCCATACTCCCCATTACCAACAAGATCAAGTTCAAGCTCCTTAGCCTGCCACTCCAGGGTCATCCCTCTTTGACCCTTACCTTCTTCAAGTATATCCCTTGCGTCTCTGAATTTCCACTGTATGTGCTAACCTTTCCTTGTTGCCTTTTCCAATCAAGCCCTATTCATTCATGCCACTGGGCCATTGCACACACTGTCACCTCTCCTGGAATTTCTTTCTTTCATGTGCTCATATCCAAATTCTACCCCAGCCATTCTACCATGTGGGCACCTAGTATGTTACAAACGTTGGTAAGTGCTTTCACAGCAGCAATGTGAGAGGAAGTGCCATTCTTATCCCCAATTTACAGATAAGGAAACTGAAACTCAAAGAAGGGAAGTAAGCTACCCAAGATGCACATTCACAATGATGACTGACCTGACAGCAACTCAGTGCTCTTTACATACGACTCAGACCTCCGACATCTTCCCCTCCCTCACCAAGTGCCCCAGGGCAGAGGATACTTGAGTTCTAATCTCAGCTAAGCCACTCACTGTGGTAGAGACTGTTGGTTGCCCACTAAAATCCATCCTTCACATCTTCTGTGGTAACTGAGTTGTTGATGAACATGTGGTTGCCAGCTAGAAGCCATATTTCCCTGCCTCCATTGCAGCTAAGTGTGGTCATGTGAATAAATTCTTGTTCGAGAGAATCTGAGTGGAAGTAACGTGTGTATTCGGGTCTTCAAATATTTGTTGCTCTCACCTCCTCGCTGTGTTCCTCCTGAGAGCTGGACACGACCCAGCTTCCACTTCACAGACAAAGACCAAAAAGATACAAACAAAGAAAAGAAAGCAAACTTGGACTTCGGGCTGCCATCTTGGTTCTTGAGGTTGGGGTCACGTAAGGCAGAGCAACAAGAGGGAAGCAATCTGGGTCTGAATGACTGGATGGAACTAGAAAGAAATATTTTTCTGCTTTTTAAGCCACTTAAAAAATTCCCCTTTGTTACAGAAGCTGAGCTAACACTTAAATATCCCTCACTATGTGTCCCATCCTAAGTACATTAAATACTTTAACTCAGTACATGACTAACTGTGTGGCAGTCGGCAAGTCGCTTCACCTCTGTGAGCCCCGGCTTCCTCGCCTCTGTGTGACCTGGAATAATAGATTAAGTCAGATCACTGAGAGAGTTAGGTGAGATATTATGAGTCAGTAGCAGATTATATAACAAGCAGACAGCTCATGTGGTTAGGGCACTAGCTGCAAATCTGAAAGACTTTGACTTGGAGAAGGAAAGGAGGAGGAGATGAAGCATTGCTATTTCAAAATAGTCATGGAAAACTGAAGAACTTTTGGGGATTCCTTACACTAACTTTAGAGCTTAGTTTCATTTTATTTTGAATCACGTATAGGGGAACAGGCAAACTTGCCCAAACTTTGATAAATTTGGAAATACAAATGAAATACCTTTTTTTTTTTTTTTTTTTTTTTCATTTAGAAAGGTAAAAACTAAGACACTGCTTGCTAATGTCCAGTGTGGTCAAAGGTGTGAGCCAACAGGCACGGTCACAGAGCTGGCAGGAAGGCGAATGGGATCAGCCACTTCGGGAACTATTTGGCAGTGGCTGTCACAATTTTATTTGCTCAACTCTTCTGATCCAGTAATTCCCCTTCGAGGAATCCACTCTACAGAGATGTTCCCATAAGTGTTCCAGGGTAAATATACAAGGATGCTCCTGGCAGCGTTATCTATAACAATGAAAATTTGGAAACAAGCTAAGTCTCCATCAGCTGGGGACTGGGTAAATAGATGAGGCACACTGCAGTCATTAAAAGGAATTTACTGACATAGAAGTTTTCCAAAATACATTAAGTGAAAAAAATCCAATGATAGAAAATAGTATAATTCCATTTATGTGAAAAAGAGATGTATATTACGTATATAACGTAACATAATGTACACATTATATGTCTGTGTGTGGGAAAACGGGGGAGGTCTTTGACTTTTCACTTTACATTTTCTGAATTGTTTAAAAGTATTTTGCCTCCGGCATATATTATTTCTGGCTAAAGACAATGTGCTTTAAAAACAAACAAACAATGATTGGCTCAGATTCTCAGATTTCCCAGGCAGTGTAGGCTGGGGTGCCCTGGGGGAGTCCTGCTGCCTGGATGTGCCAATATTATGGCGGAACCCCAGCCAGAGCTGCTCACCAGCAAGAGGCGAAGGAGTGAGTCCCTCTGGAGACCATCCTCTAGTTAGCTGTGCCTGACTCCCTGCTCTGTCCCAGCCACACTCCTGCTCCCTGAGGTATCTGGACTGCATGCTTATTGGTATCCAACCTCCTTCCACCCTACAAAAAGAGGCTCTTCCCAAAGCCCTGCCTAGTTTACCATGTTGTCTGCCCATCCATTGCACTGGCTGTGTGTTGTTAAGTAGGTTGCTTAACCTCTCTGAGCCTTGGCTGCCTAGAATGAGGCCAGCAGAATAATATGACGCCAATAACTACATCCACCTCCCGGAGTCATGAGGACTGAAGGAGAGAGTGCACATCAAGCCGTGCTGCACCACCATGATGCAAGAGAAGCATCACACTTCCTTGCCCTCCTCCCTCAGGCCAGACTCACTGTCTCCCAGCACCTGTGAGGTAAGAGGGCCAAGGAATGTAGTCCTCATCATACAGAGCTTGGAGAGTTCAAATAGCATGAGCAAGGTCCCAAGTTCACAGCTGAGCTGGGACTAGAGCTCAGAGTTCCCAGTGCTAACTCGGATGCCAGCTCTGGGCCATGTTTCATCCCAGCTCCCAGCTCAGGGCTTCACACCAGCACTTCCTAATACCCACTCTGAGCCATACATGGTGGGGATGATGGGGAATCAGGTTCTGATTCCTCAGAACCTTACAGTCTAGGCTCCCCACCAGTCCTGCTATGTGATGAAATAGGTCTTTCACAGGTGGAAAAGGCCCCGGGGAGGGCATTTCTGGCCGAGGAAACAGCATAGGCCCGAGTATGGAGGCAAAGTGTATCAGGAGCCTGGATGGCTGAAGTGGAGGGTGCGGGGGTAACTGGAGGCCGGCTGGGACAAGGCTCTCTTGTCCTCGTCCCTGTGGTCTTGATTCCC
Organism: Hippopotamus amphibius kiboko; assembly: GCF_030028045.1. Classification (NCBI taxonomy): domain Eukaryota; kingdom Metazoa; phylum Chordata; class Mammalia; order Artiodactyla; family Hippopotamidae; genus Hippopotamus; species Hippopotamus amphibius. Next base: position 32,776,222 of record NC_080186.1, read on the forward strand.
AACAGTCGCTCTCGTCTGAGCCACTCATGGGGGCAGGCACTTCACATCACCTTAGTTCTTTCTCACAGGGAGCCTGAGGTGTCTCCGGTTGACAGATGAGGAGACGGAGCTGTGAGTAGTAGCTTCCTTTATTTCCTCCCTCTGCCAGGGCACACGTGGGGCGTGAGGTCTTCACCTGGATGTCCCCCCCACAGGTTGCCCCACACCTAACCTTTTCATCACCACCAGCTCTCAGGGTTTCCCAGATTCCGAGCTGCTCGGCAGCACCTGCCCAGAACCCCCGACATGTGTCTCTGCGTTGCACACGACAGGCTGGCCTGGATCTCAAGTCCCAATGTGTGTGCTGGTCTCCTGTCTCCAGACCAGCTGCAGGGTAGAGGTCATGGCTATTCACCCCCCCCTCACCCCAGCCAAGCAGTGCTGCACTGTTTGCCATGTGCTCTCAGAAAGCCAGTCTCATCTGAATCCTAGCACACACGCCTCAGAGGGTGAGATTATTTTCCACCTTGTACAGAAGGAGAAACTGAGGCTGAAAGAGGCTCAGAGTGACTTCTGCATTGCACGGACACAAAGTACCAGCACCAGGGCTGGGACTCTGCTCTTATTTCATTCAGGCTCAGGTACTCAGGCCAGCCCCAGCCCAGGGAGGGAAAGGGCCCTGGATAGATGGGAGTGGGCATGCTCACCCCGTCACTTACCAGGGTGTGACTTAGAGGAGTAATTCACTGTCTGAGCCCATTTTCTGACCTCTGGAATGGGAATAAAACCACTAGTGGTGCTATACCCAGGCTTAAAGGAGGGGCTAGAAGAGAAAGAACACCTACTGGGTGCTGTTAGGTCCCATCATGCCTGCACACAGCGGGCAGTCATAAATCTGACTTCGTCGCACCGTCAGCAGTCATCCTGATCCAGCCCTTCTAACAGTGGGGTGGCGTGAAGAGTTCGGCAAGGAGGGATTAAGGAATTCAAGAGGATTACATAGTAATCAGCTAAACAATCTAAGCTTCCTGGGAAAAGACCCGGCTCAGACTGCTCATTTAATTGACTCCACAAATGCCTGTTGAACACTGAGCTGAGCTGGAATGATGGCGACGGTGATGGTGACGGTGATGAGGGCGGCAGCTCTCTACCGAGAATCTACCAGGTACCAGGTACTTATACAGACCCTCATCACATCAACCCTATGAGGTTGATATTCCTTAAAACAAATTTTTTTTCCTTTCTAATCGGGAAGGTGCTAGTCAGGTCTGGCACTAGGGAGAGGCAAACGAGGCTCCCAGAGACAAATTTAAGGAGGTGCTCTTGGGACACGCGCCTCACTCTAGGTCCCACTCCAGTGCTTGTGGTGGACACTGTGATGTGCAGCCCAGTCCCCACGTCCATTAAATTGTTCCCCCGCCACTGGGAGTGCTGCCAGCAGACGGTCTCGCCCCCTCCCCACCACAGCTCCCCCAGGGATGGCTCGGCAGGGGAGAGCTGCCCCGCGCACAGTCACACCACTTCCCTGGGCAGCCACACCCGATGACTGATGGGGGCAGGAATAAAAGGAGTATAATGGTTGAGAGGATGCTGAACGGCCCTTCCAGCTCCAGATCTCCCCGTGGGGCTGGCCACGTCTTTTGTTGGGTCTGCCATGTAGCTTCCTCTGCTAGCTTCTGCTCCGGATCCTTCCTTCCCTAATAAAATTCTTGCAAGCTAAACATCAGCTCAGTGTTGGCTAGGGAGGACCCCAACCAGCAACAGTGTTACTGTTGGAGTACCCCTCCTTCCTAGCTGGTTACAACACAGCCTTTCTAAAGACTCTAATATAACAGTATTCCCAGAAAGCCAGGACTCAAGAATGATAAACTACAAGCTACACTGGTCTAAACCCCTTATGGGAATTAACTAATTGAATCTCCACTGCAGCTCTATGAGAGAGGTACTATTAGCATCTCCATTTTGTAGATGAGTTTGAGAGAAGTCATACTTGGAAAAAACTGCTTGCTAATGAAATCTAGTCAACCAAAAGATGATTCAAAACAACAACCTTCAGTCTGGGGAAACTTTCATATAAAAAAGAGGGGAAAAAAGATGAAATAATGTCTTGCTGGTGCCATGACTCAGTTCCCAATCATGAGGGAGCCTGACTCCCAAACCCAAAGACCCAGCCTAGGTAGGAGAATGAAATCCACAGGCTGGGACCTAGGGGAGGGGCAACAGGTTATTTTAGGAGAGAGCCCCAGGAAGAGGTGAAAAATACCTACTGGAACCACAGGAAGCTGGTTGGAGAACAAGACTCGCAAGGTAAGTGACTTACTTGAGATCAGGCAGCTAGTAGGAGCTGTTGCTGGAAATGGACCCCGAGGCTATCAGACTACAAGGCAGGATGGACACTCCATCCTCCCCTCCAGCTGGGAGGGTCAGAATCCTGCAAAGTGTCAGGGATTTGGGGAATCTAGGTGGTGGGCTGCCCCAGACTTACTTTCTCCTCTGTCCACCTGTCTGCTGTCCAGTTGGTCAGCAGCCTCTCTGGGAGGGATGGTGGGTGAGAAATAGCCCAGGAGCTGGACTCCCTCTTCCACTCTTTCTTAACTCTAGGAAGAGGCAGGTGTTGGGCTTCCAGTATAACCCCTTCCACATGCAGAGCACTTCAGAGCTTAACTACAGCTTATCATCCCACCCCTGAATCTGCTCCCCACTTACTATGAGGCTTATTGTCTTGTGAAATAGTAGGGCAGGCTTATTAGCCCTATTTTACTGATGGAGAAACCGAAGTCAGACCCTCCCAACCCAATCCAACCCTTTGATTTTTATCTCTGGCCTGGGATCTTGGGCAACGTGGAGCAAACACTGGCCATTCTAGCCCAGAGCTCAGGCCAGTCCTTGCCCAGAAGCCTCTCTGCCCTTCCTCCCCATCCTGCTTGAGCACACCCGCAGTATCTTAGGGAGACCTTCACTCATTCGCCAAACACTTCTGTTGCCCGCTCCATGCCGGTCCTGATGGCTCGGGAGCTGGTGCTCACAGCATGCTCTGGGTGAGCTCACAGGCTGGAGGGAAAGTTATGGCAACAAGCTTGGCATGAGGGTGAGGCCAACCACAGGGCGCAGAAGGTCACAGCTCCGTGTTCCTCTCCACAGAGTCTCTGGAATTCATTCTCTTTTCTCCAGCCCCACTGCCCTGTCCTCGCCTGATCCTCAGCCTCTCCTCCCTGCCTTCCATCCCTGTCTTCCTGCCTTTCTCCTACACCTCTGAAGCACCTAGGGATCTTTCCGGAGAGACAACAGCAGAGCATGGCCAGGTGTGAGTGCCTGGTGGTCAGAACTGAGGCCAAATCCTGCCAGGTCTGGGCCAGCTGCACATCCCTCGTCTGTAGAACAGGACTATGCCTACCCTCCAAAGTCCCCATAAAGCCAATAGACCTTTCTAGAGACCCTGTGCCTTCCTGTACAGGCCCTGTACTTGTATGCCTCCCTGTCTTTGAACGGGCTCTCCACTTGCATGCCATCTTCTCCAAGTCCTAAAGACGTCCTCATCATTCAAGGCTCTTCTCACCACATTAAATGTCATCAGCCCCCTGAAGCCTGAACTGACCTGACCCCCACCAGCTGAAACCACTTCCTCCTCTGGGTTTGCCCGCTAGGCCATCCTACCTATTTTCTAGTCCTCATCCCACTCTTCCTTGTACCAAGATGAGTCGATTTCCAGGCCTGTCACTCCCTCCTCCCACCTGGACGGTGACTCCTTGAGGGCATGATTATTATTGTAGAATAATCACCATTATCATTCACTGAGGGCCGCCCAGGTGTCTGGCGCTGTGCTAAAGGCCTCACATTGCATGTGATCCTCACAGCCACCTAAGACCGGGACCATCTGTCTCTGAGGAAATGGCTTCAGAAATCTGAATAGAGGGTGTCTTGATGGAGGGAGAGCGCCCCAGTTCAAAGCCAGAATCTGAGCCCTCAGGTACACCCAGCTCCCCTCTGGCCTCCATGCTGAGCAAACAGTGAGGGCAGCACCCCCAAGCTCCCTGCCACCCCTCCCAGGATCGGGCAAGTCCATCTTTGGTGCCTTTGGGTTACCTTGCCACCCAGTGGTGGCAGCCTCTGCCTTCCAGGTTATGACATAACAATTGCACAACTCACAGATATTTTCGAAAGAAACTGTCAGTTTCCTCTCCTGACCACTGCCAGGGGCTGTGGCCTCCATCCCACGAAGGGCCCCCAACAGCCTCAGGACTCTAGAAGCCAAATATAGTTAGTTAGAGTGACAAAGAAATGAAAACGCCAGACTGGAAAGTGACCCAGTTTTATTTTGGTGTTGGAGGCCAGATGGGGCATTGCCCTACTCCGGAGGGGTGAGGTCAGTACATTCTGCTCCTCCCCGGGCGGGAGGCCCAGCGACCTCAGGGCCCAGGCAGCAGGTGTGGGGGCCTGACAGGTGGGCGGCTCCAGGGACCCAGTGGCCACAGTGGGTTGCACAAGGAGAGGGGGACTCAGGCAGAGGCCTGGGATGGCTCAGATTGGGGGTTGGGGCGGGGGAGAGTCCGACAGGAGAGGATACAGAATCTAAGAACTGGGAGTCCGAAAGGGGGGTCCAGTCCCCTTCACTTTACCGCTGAGGCTCCAGGTCAGAGAGATGAACCCAAACTGTCATCCTGCAGGAGGCAGGGCCTGGAGTGAGGCCAGGCGTCCCAGCCCGGCGTAGGCTCGGTGCCCTAACCGCTGCCTCCACCCTCACGGAGGGTGCGTGCGGGGCCCAGGCGCTGGGTGCGGAGTCCGGTGGGCGGGCCGGCCCCCTTCTCCTGGGCAGGCCAGGCGGCCTGGCCTCGCTCAGCAGCTCACCGAGCCGGCGGGGGGCGCCGACCCCAAGTCGGAGAAGCAGTCGAACTCGCTCTGGCCCAGGAAGAGCTCGGGCAGATCGCGCACGCGGTGCAGCCCGAGCTCAAGCTCCAGCGACGTCAGCGCCTCCTCGTCGATGAGCTCGGCGTCCATGCCGCCCAGGGCGTGCGCGGGCGGCGGCAGTGGCAGGGCCGGGGCGCCGGGCGCCGGCTGCGGGCCTGGGGGGCCTCCTGGGGCGCCGGGGGGCGCAGCCGCGCGGCCCGGGTACAGCGTCGCTACGGGCTGCAGGTGCGCGCTGCCGGCGGCCGGCGGTGGCACGGCCGGAAAGGGCTGGAAGGCGGGCGGCGGCCCGAAGGCCCCGTATGCCAGGGCCCCCGGTGGAGGCGGCGCCGGGCCCAGCGGAGCCCCCCGCGGCCGCAACCCGCTGTCCGGGCCCGGGCCCGAGTACGGCTGCAGCGTCCGGAGCGCGTGAGGGCCATGAGCGGGCGCGGCGGGCGGCGGCCTCGGCACCAGGCTGTAGCCCTCGGCCAGCATCAGGTGGTCGGCCATGACGGCGGGCCGGCTGCCGGCGGCGGCGGGCCGATGGTCAGCTCGGGCTTCCCCCGGTCCCGGCCAGCTGTTCCTCTGCGGCGAGGGATCCGAACCCCGTGCCCTCTGTGCACCCCAGCCGGGCAAAGAAAAACCGAACCCGACCTGTGCTCCTGCGCGGCCCGGGACGCACGGAACTCAACGCTCTCGTGCACCTTAGCTCCAGGCGGCAACGAGCCCGCACACTTGGGCGGTCGGGCTGCTAGACCTCTGCGCCGCGCCCCCGGCCTCGGCGCCTACTTATACCCAGAGGCGGGGCTGCCCCACCCCCGGGTGCTCATTGGCTGGATGAGACGCTCTGGGCGGGCCGCACCGCGCCTCCAGGAGGTCTCCGCCCCGCCCCTGCCGGAGCTCCGCCCTTTGGACATCAGGCTGTGCCCTGGGCTTTGAGTTCAGTCCCGGAGCGTGGTGTTTGGCACTTTTCAAATGGTCTCCTCTGGCTGCCCTACGCTCAGTCTCAGCGCTGGCTGCGGCCACGCTTGAATGGACCAGAAAGTGGGCTGGGAGGGTCAGAGGTTTAGGCCCCCACAACTGCAGTATCACAAGCCCAACCTCTTAACCTCTTAATTTTCCAGGTTAAGAAAATTGGCAAGGCTCAGTGGCAGGTTTCCTGGGAGTAGGCAGAAAAGTCTTGACGGAAGTGAGACTCGAACCCAGGCCTTTTGATTGCCACCTCTACACACGGCACGGGCATCTCAGCTGCCCATCCACATACGCCCAGGAGAGCCAGTTGCTCCTCCCCCGGCTCCCACTCGCTTGTCTGTGGAAGCATGTACTGAGTTGTTATTAAAGTAATTTATGGGCATGTCTCCTGAAGGACTTGTTCAGCTTCGTGTCCTCAGCATTTGGCCCAGAGCCTGGCCCGGAGCAGGTTTTCAGTAAAAGTCGGGTGGAGTTGACAGATGATGGAGTGAATTACAACTCATTCCCCTGAGCTTCAGTTTTTCCATCTGTAAAATAGGGACAACCACAGCACCAATCACACTGGGCTGTGGGGAGGGTTAAATGAGGGGATGTGTGCACCGCGCCCAGCACAGTGCCTGGTGCGTAGTAGCTGCTCAAAAATGTACCTCAAATGAATGAAAGGCTGGATTTAGTTCTGTCCCTAGAGATCTTCTGAGTGGGATATGTTGCACCTCCTCTTGATAACAATAGTTACAGCTTGGGTGTTTAGAGTGTTATATAGTCTACAAACATCTTACTGGGGGCGGGACATGGATTATCAGCCCCATTTTGCAGATAAAGAGACTAAGGCACATAAAGGGAAAGTGACTGTCCAGGGGTCATACACAGCCAGAGTTATCATGTGAACACCTGTGTCCTTGGAGCAGCTGGAGTCTCTCCTGGTGGCCAGGAGACAACTTCCTGAACCTTGCCCTCCATGTGTTTGCCACTCTGCCCCTCCCTTCTTTGGCTCCCTTCCCTGGTAGTGTCCTTGGGATTTCCTGGAACTTGGGTTTATCCAGTTTGTGCAGAGAGAACCCTAGAGTGAGAGGCCAGGGGCCCAAGTTCTAATCATATCTCTACCACCTGCAGGCAGTATGACCGTTGGGTGTGGGTAGGGGCTGTCACTTGGTTCCCCAGGACCTCAGCTTTCTACTCAGTGAAAGAGAGATTGTAGTCCCTGCCGGGTCACCGGCGAGCTTGTGAGATTTTTTGCAAAGTGTAAAAGCTGCACATGGGAATTGAGTCTCCTGAGTCTGTCTCCAATAAAGATTTCACGCAGAAATTCCTATACCTGGCTACACTTCAGACTCACCTGGAGGGGAGGGCGTAGGGGGGAAGCAGGAGGCTTTGAAAAATGCTGAATTTCTCGCCCCACCCAAACCCCGACTCAGACTCTCTTGAGGGTCCTTTGAATCATAAATTTGTATTTTTAAAAAACAATTCTGTTGTTCTGACATTGTTGTCTGAGGACACCAACATTTGGAAGCCAATGTGCCACTAAACAGTTTCCTTAAAAAAAAAAAAAGTGAGTGTGTATGTGTGTGAATAATGTTTTAAAATGTCTTTAATTTAGTCAACAGATGCTTATTGAGCACCTAGTCTATGCCAGACATTGACCCGCAAGTAGTTTTTAAGCTTTTGGGATCAAGGAAGCCTTTGAGGATCTAATGAAAGCTACTGACTGAAAATTAATAAAGGGAAACGTCACTAAAATGGAGTCAGGAGCCCAGAAGGGGGAACTCTCACAAAGGTACCACTGGGGCATAGTACAGATCCCAACAGGAAGAGACCTACCTTGCATCTCCAGCAGGATGTGAAGCTATTTTCCGGCAGAGGAAGAAAGATTTTTCTGCTTGCCTGGCAACCGCTCAGCCAATCAGAGAGTATCACAAGTCAGCCAATGAAAAGTCACTATACTTCAAACTCCTAGTTTCCTCCAATGGACTTTTTGTTTGTAACAACCCCTCCAACTTCCCCCTTCTTTATAAAAGGGTTTCCTCTCCTTTGCTTTACCTGGACTTGCACATGTTTCACCGCATCGTATGTCCCAAGTTACAATTGTTTGCTACTATTGAATAAACCTGTTTTGCTGGTAAAATGACCGGCTGTTTTATTATTTTAGGTTAACACTACAAACATCATGGTCACTATTGCATATAAATTTGGTGGTTAGCTGATCCCTGGGAGATCCAGGGGGTCCTCAGGGGTTCATGGGGTCTGGGTTAGAACCACTCTTGAGTACCTGGGGACATACAGTTAACATCAAACTAAGTAAAATAATTATTCATGCGTTAGAAAGTGGTAGACACTATGGAAAAAAGGAAAAACAGATTAGGGAGGAGACTGGGGGTACAGGTGCAGCGTGCAGTATTGCACAGTACGGTCAGGGTGGGCCTCACTGAAACTATAAGGTTTGAGCAAATACTTGAAGGAGGAGAGGGTAGTAGCCACGTGATCCCAGCAGAGGGGACAAGTGGAGCGTCCTGCTAAAGCTGTAGTACCAGGGACCGAGGCATCAGCATCACCAGGGACCTTGTTAGGAATGCACCTCTGGGGCCCCACCCCAGAGCTGAATCAGAAGTGGCTGGGGCCCAGCCAATGGCATTTGAATCAGCCCTGCGGGTGATTCTGAGCCCCTGAGTTAAGGTAAAGCCTGGAGGCAGGTGTGAGCCACAGCCAGGAGGGAGGGTAACTGGAGCAGAGGGAGCTTGGGGCCAGAGGAGGTGAGAGAGGGGGGAGGGGAGAAGATCATGTGGGGCCTTGATAGGGCCCTCTTAGGCCCTGTAAGGACTTTGGCAGCTGAGTGACGTGACCTAACTTATGCTGTGAAAGCTCTGCCCTGGTTGAACTTTGCTTGTTCCTAGCATTTCCATGAATTGCTTCCTTGCTCTTCCTTGGATCACCCAGGCACATTCATTTCTTGGGACTCCTGCTGTTCCTGCTGGCTGGGATGCTCTTTCCTCAGACATCCACATAGTTCACTCCTTCCCTTGGTTCTGATCTTCTAAAAGTCCCCCCTCAGAGAGGCCACCTCTGACCCTATTTCCTCACCCTGTTCTGCTTTTCTTCTCAGCGCCTACCACCACTTGGCATTATTTCAAAGACTGTCTCTCTACCCACAGGTCAGCTCCTTGAGAGCAGAGGCCTTGCCTCTGTTGTTCTGCACAGTATTTCTAAGGCATTAGAATGGTGCTTGACGCATAGGAGGGACTTAAGTATCTGTTGAATGAGTGAATTAGGCAGAGCAGAAGTTATTATCTTTTTTGACAAAGAAGGAAACTGAAGCCTAGAAAATAACTTAGGAAGTTGGCTGAGGTCACAATGTGTGTGTGGTGGAGCCAGGGCTGGAAGGGACTTTTGTAGTCCTGGAGCAGAACCATCCCCACTGACCCAAGCTGCTTTCACCCCAAGCCATGTCTTCATGAGCCCCTGGTGGGGAGTGGCGGGGAGACACCCTTGAGTCCACATGGCATGAGCTGATAGGGCCACAGTAATCCTTGACCCAGGTGGGCATTGGTCAGTGGTCAGCAGTGGAAGGAACCAGTAACCCCTAGGGACCATCTTGTGTCACCAAGTGAGGATGCAATTCTTCCCACTCCTTCCTCGTGTCCAATCTCTCTTCTTGAGGACTTATGGAAAGATCCACCCCAAGTGGCTTCTACCTCTCCCAAAGACCCCAGGTTCTGGTTGGCAAGACATTTTGGGTTTTACTCTTGCTGACAGCCCCATGTCTAGCACCCAAGGTAAAGATTGCCTGAGACTGGAGGGCTCAGGTGTGGTACCTGGGGAAGACCTCTCTCTAGCACCTCTGAGCCGGCTCCCCAGTCCCCAGCTGAGCAGAACCCCCAGCCTTACCCAGCAGCTTGGCAGACTTGGCCTTCAGCCCTGGAGGCTGCTCTGAGACCTGAGTTCCAGGCTCTGACAGGCAGGCAAAGCTCACCTCTTCTGCAGCTTTTCCTCAAAGTTGCAGACCAGGGGAGGTGTTTCTACAGATCCCCTAAAGGCCATGTCCTCCAAGAGCCCCCAGATGATGACTTGCACCACTGTACCTGATGTTCAGATGATGAAAATGAAGCTACGGCACCAGGTTGTAACAAATATAGTATTAGCTAACATTTATTGAGCATTTACTACGTACCAGACATGGGCTGGATGCGTCAGATGGAGTATTTTCTTGACGCCTCAGAACAAACCTGTGAGTAGCTGCTATCATTCACAGAGAGAGAAGTGACTTGCCCAAGGTCAACAGCTAGCAATGGAGGAAAGGAGTGTGGCAGCCCCGCTCGTTTCCTCCCAGTGTCAGTCTCTCTTTCTTCTTTACCAGCATGCCAGGTAAGCTCCTGCCCCGACAGCTCCAGCTCTTTCCTCTGCCCAGAATAATCTGCTCCCTGACCCCATATCTGCATGACTAATTCTCTCACTTCCTTTGAGTCTTTGTTCAAATACTACCCTTCTCTTGACCACTCCATTTTATTGTGGTAGTTTCCAAAAATGTCCACTAATTATTTGACAGACCTCCTCAAATTCCCCACTCCTTAAATGTGGGGTGGACATAGTGACTCACTTCTAACAAATAGAATATACAGCAGAAGTGACAGTGTCATTTGCAAGACTAGGTCATAGAAGATATTGTGGTTTTCTCCTTGCTCTCACTCTTGAATCACTTGTTCTGGGGAAGTTAGTTGACAAGCCGTGAAGACACTCAAGCAGCCTTAGTGGAGAGGCCCACATGGCAAGGAACTGAGGCTTCCTGCCAATAGCTGGTGAGGAACTAAGGCCTTTTCCCAAAAGCCATATGTGTGAGCTATCTCAGAAGTGGACCCTCCAGCCCCAGTCAGCTCTTGGATGTCCACATCCCCAGCTGACATCTTGTTCGCAGCCTAGGTAAGCCAATCATGGGTTCCTGACCCACAGAAACTGAGATAATACATGTTTGTGGTTTAAGCTGCTGAATTCTGGGATAATTTGTCACACAGCAATAGATGACATACATTAATACAGCAACCAGTTCCACCTCCCAAACGGGCCTGATTTGGCTCTACTTTTATTTTTTTCTAAGCAGTTGTCGTCTTCTAACACATTAAATAATACTCATTTATTACATTTGTTTATCTCTTCACCACTAGAATGTCAGCTCTACACAGGCAGGGATTTTGTCTGTTTCATTTATTGATTTATCCTCAGGACCTAGAACAATGCCTGTATTTCATTTAAAATGTGATACAGTCATTCCTTCACATCCATGTGGGGATTGGTTCCAGGACCCCAGTGAATACCAAAATCTGCAGATGCTTGGGACTTCCCTGGTGGTCCAGTGGTTAAGAGTCTGCCTTCCAATGCAGGGGATGTGGGTTTGATCCCTGGTCAGGGAACTAAGATCCCACATGCTGCGGGGCAACTAAGCCGGCGCACCACAACCACTAAGCCCATGTGCCACAACTACTGTGCCCTTGTGCTCTAGAGCCCACGTCCATGCACCACAAAAAAGAGCCTGCGCACTGCAACGAAAGAGCCTGCATGCTGTAAGGAAGATCCTGTGTGCTGCAACTAAGACGCGATGCAGTCTAAATAAATTAATTAATAAGAAAAAACAAAAAAGACTCCAGGCTTCCAATGTAGGGGACCTAGGTTTGATCCTTGGTCGGGGAGCTAAGATCCTACATACCCCAACTACTGAGCCCGCACACTCTAGAGCCCGTGGGCCACAACTAGAGAAGCCCACACATCGCAATGAAGACTGAGCTCAGCCTAAATAAGTAAATAAATAAATAAATAAATACAAAAAAAACCCCCAAATCTGCAGATGTTCACGACCTTATGTAAAATGGTTTAGTATTTGCGTATAAGCTATGCACATCCTTCCCTAGACTTTAAATCATCATAGATTACTTAAAATACCTAATACAATGTAAATAATTGTAAATACAATGTAAATATTTGCCAGCATGTAAATTCAAGTTTTGCTTTTTGGAACTTTCTGGAATCTTTTTAGATGCAGAACCTGCAGATGTGGAACTAGCGGATATAGAAGGCCGACCGTATTATCAATATGAGACGATTCTTATTTTGGAAAAATTAAAGTGTAAAGAGAATTCACGGGTCTGAGGATCAATAAAATATGATAGTAGGTGCAAAACTTAATTTCAGTAAGTGTTAGAATATAAAATAACAGATTGCTGATTTTGTTGAGAGCAGCAATGTGTCTGGTCAAAAATCAGACTCATTCCTGGCCAGTGAGATATAAGCAGAAGAGGCTGGGTGGGGCTGCCTGGAAAGCTCCTTAAAAATGCATGGAATTACGCAGACAAGGTAAATCCACAGAGACAGGATGAAGATTGGTGGTTGCCAGCGGTTGAGGAGCAGCTGCTTAGTGAGTATGAGGGTTCCGTTTGGAACAGGATGGTGGTTCCACAACATGGTGACTATATGAAATGCCACTGAACTGTTCACTTTTAAATGGTTAATTTTATGTGATATGAATTTCACCTCCATTGGAAAAGAAAAACAGAGGGATTCAGCCAGCACTCACTTTTTGTGCTTTGCTTTTCCTCCTTTCCTGCCAGGGATGAGGATGTGATGCCCAGAGGGGCAGCAGACATTTTTTTAGCATAAGGACATAACAACAACAGCAGCAACAACAGCAACAACAGCTAACACTATAGAGCACTTAACATTTGCCAGATTCTGTTCTAAGCTTCTTCACATATATCAGCTCATTTAATTTTTACAGCAACCCTATACAGAAGGTACTTATTCCCATCTTATAGGTGAGAAAACAGGTACAAAGAAGAAAAATGATGGCATATGCTAAGGATGGCAGAGTGGAGTCTAGGAGGAGCCTGGGCCCTCCATGCACCACGGAGCCCCTGTAGCAGTCCTGAAAGCCCGGCTCTGGTCTTATTACTATTGGAAAAAAAATATGTGCTATTTAGTTAAGGCACTGTAGTTAGGTTTCTGTTCCAGGCATCCTGAGATTCAAAGTCAGGTGTATCTGACTTTAGTGCAAGTGCACCTAACCTCTATGCTCTCAGCCTGCAGATCAGTTATCAAGGGCTGTTTTGTCCCTCTGATCCCATTTGGTGGTGTTCCTCTGTGGTAGCGTTGGGGTGTCCCTCCACCTTGAAGCCCCATTTCCCAGTACAGGGCCTGGTCTGTACAAAACAGTGCAGTGTGATGTTGGGATTAGCAGTTTGGACCAGGGAAAGGAACTTGGAGTACAGGAGGGAGACAGTCCCAGGTGTAAAGCAAACATCAAAGATGCAGAGGTGTGTGAGGTGGGGGAAGGTGCCATGGAGGAGTGAGCCTTCTCGGATGGGCTGGATCTGGACAGATAGAGAAGGCAGGGAAATGGGCTTTCTTGACAAAGAGCATAGCTTTTGAGTGCAAGCACCAAAGTGTGAATGTACACAGTGAAGTTCAGGAAGTACCAGGTGGCTGGGTGGGGCCAGAATAATGGTCTTTTTATGTCTGGACAGGGAGAAATCAGACCCGAATGATGAGGCCCTTGCAAGTCAGCACTCATAACACTGAAAATCATCTGTGCAGAGGTTTCTATATCTTCTCACAACAACCCAAGAAGGAGAAAAGGCAGGAGGTGCTTCACATATTTTATAGGAAGGATCTAAGACAGCGCTAGGGGAATCAATGTGGCTAATGTTGCATAGCTAGCGAGTGGCAAGGGTGAGACTTGAACCTGGGTCTTTTGACTTCATGTCCTCTGCTTGCCTGCTCAGGCAAGGGACTATCAGCAGCTGTGCACAGGGACGGGCCACGGAAGGGCTCTGAGCAGGGGAGTGATGACCCGCCTGTTGGTACTATCTCTCCTGCCAGTGGAAACGGACAGGATGGATTTGAGGTAAGCTGCTGGGGCACGGCAACACACCCATTCATTCATTCATTCAACAAATACTGAGCTCCTACTGTGTGCCAGGTACTTCCCGGCCTCATAGAGCTTCCAGTTTAGTGACAGGAGAGACAAGAACCAAGGGATAAAACAAAATGATTACAAACTGTAAGGGGCTAAGAGGGAAACAAGCAGGGTGATTTGAACTTAATTTTTTTTTCTTTTTTTTTTAAGAACTTTTATTGAGATATAATTGACATACAATAAACTGCATATATTTAAAGTGTACAATTTGATACTTTTTCTTAGCAGTAATGTTTATATGGCAATCCCAATCTCCCAATTCATCCAAACTTACTTTAGAAAGAGGGGTTGGGGCCTGCCTCCTGGACAGGAGACATTAGGTTGAACCTGGTAAAGAGGAGAAGCCAACTCTGCAAAGAACAGAGGGTAGATGCTCTGGGCAAAGAAGCAGCACGTGCAAAGGCTCAGGTGGGAAAGAGCTGCTGCATTTGAGGAACAGAACGAAGGCTCTGAGGTTGGAGGCTGGTGAGCCGAGTGTCAGCAATCGGGAGGTAGGCAAGGGTCAGGTCAGCTGAGGTGCCAAGTCAAGGGCTTGGATGTGTTTCAAGTAGGTTGGGAAGCCACTGGAGCCGCAAGGCCTCCCTTGGTGCCCCATCAAGGCGAGAGTCCTGTGACCCTGTGGAAGAGGCCGATTGGTGGCAGGAGGCACTCAACCACTTAGAGTGGAGTCATACTTAATCGGGGCAGGGCAAGGGCATTCAGTTCCACAATCAACATGTAAGGCAAAAATCATGTGTAGTCCTTAAGGATTCCCTGTAGAACTTACTACATGTGCAGTTTTGCGTGTTCAATCTTTATAGTAATAGGTATATTTGTATGTACTATATGTAGTAACATACAGTGTATGAAAACTCATACATTATAGAAAAAATACATATTCAAAATATAATTTAATATTACTCTTAAACACACTAAAGGGAGATGTAAAGGCAAGAGTCAACCAGTGCCCGCGTACGTCCACGGGAGACTCCCTGTAATGGATGCTGTTGGCGCCCCGCGTGCATCTCCTTTCCCGGCTGGCACACTGGCCTCCCAGCTGCTGGGATGTTGGCTGCTAACAATCACAGCTGCCCCTTTCTCTTGAGAACTGCCCTCAGCCAAATGCAAGCCTCCCCCCTGCCTCACCCCAGCCGCCGCCAGGTCTGGGGACTGACTGATGAGAGTACAATAGACAAGTCTCCTTGCCTTTAATGTGAGACAGATTCTGTGTGGCAACGGCCCCAGAGCTCTCCGTGGGTCAGGCTGCGACTCCACCCTTTCTTTTCCTCACTGCTCTTCTCCTGAGAGCTCAGCTTCTAGGGGATCTGACCTAAGACCCTCCCTTGAGGCATATGTCTATCAGGTGCCAGGGGAGAGCGTGGGTGGGGGAGCCGAGGTCCATTGTCCTGTTTAATCTTCACAGTAGCTCTTGGGGGGATCTGCCTCACCCATGGCGACACGCCTCTGAGAAGTGCCCCCTTCCTCATTTTACCCAGGGGGCTCCTGTTATGCTCTATGACCCACTTTGCTGGACGTAAGCCCCTGTGCTGCAGACCAGAGTGGTGGAGTCCAGGCTCAGCCGAATCAGATTCTTTCTCCCGGGAGTTTGGAAGTGGGACTGAAAAACGGCAGCCAGACTGAATGAAGCTGGGAATGTCACACATTAAACCTATGTGTGAGCTGCGGAGGCAGCCAGTTTTTGCCACAGGCACCAGATAAATGGAGGAAACCTGTCTGCAGAGGGAGAAAAATGAAGCAAGCACGGAGGGAAGAGAAGTGAGAGGGGAGATGGGGAAGGAGTCTCGTCTGAATATGTGGTGGCTTTACAGGGGGCGTGCTAGGCTCACGGGCCCCTCTGCCTTGGGGTTTCAGGAGGTGCCCTGGTTCTCCTGAGACAATCCTGATTTTAGTGAAGCTACCTCAAGAAACATAAAAAGTGCTGGGTCAGATAGGGAGTTTTGTCCCCATTTTACAGATAATAAGAAGAATACTCAAGAAAGGTAATAGCCAGCTTCCGGGAACACAGCCAGAAACCGGTGCAGCTAGAATTCACAGGGGAGTCTGGCTCATTCATAGGTCAGGCTTCTTCCACTGCTCATGCCTGCACACGGCAGACAGGGCTCTGGGCATGTGGATGCTGTATCACTGAGCATCCCAACTCTGGGCTGGCAGAAATTTCTCCCTGGGGCTCAGAAGTTCCCAAGCTGCCTCAGAAGGTGACAAGGGTGTCCTCTCACCCTGGAAGCTGCAAATTCTGATGTGGCATCCACAGATATCCTGTGAACACATGGCCTGTACCGAGCTTTGCAGCCAGGCTCAAAGGATGGCCTCAGAGCCCTGGATCGTCCGGCTGAGGATGACATTGACCTCTGCTTGCTATGTAAGTGGGACCGTGAGACCCTGCACATCTGTGCGAAGGGGAGTTTGGCCTGAGCTGCATTTCCTCCCTAGCATTGCCCATCCCTTAAGAATCAGGCTGATAAAGAGCAACATGATTAATCACTTCCTCCTCCACTCTGCTGCCACTGCATCCTGTGTTTGAGTCATTTCCGCATCCCTGTACCTAACATGGTGCCTAGCGCAAAAGAGGTATGGGTGCACTTTTACTGAATGAATGGCATTGAATCTTACACTGTTGGAGTTCTTGTCTACTTGATCTGCTTGATGACACTTAAAGCAGCATGAGGGTAGGGCCCAGGTTTACTCTGTGATGGGGGAAGGGCCAGGATGGTGCAGTGCAAGAGTGTGGGCTCTGCAGAGAGTCAGGAGTCTTTGGTTTGAATTCCACCTCTGCTCCTCTGGGTCTTGAAATGTTAGGCAAGCTGTTCCTCCTCTCCGAGCCTCAGTTTCCTCATCTGTAAAATGGGGGTGGTAGCAATAATAACTCACTGACCATGTAGTCAGGAGGATTAAGTGAGATAATATACCTGAAATTCCATCCTGGGCCTAACACAAGGTAGGAGCTCAGTGAATATTGATTTTCTCCACTCTGGTATTTTCCACCGTGCTTGGCATGTGGCAGACATTCAGTAAATGCTAGGTCCCCTTCAGGCCTCCTGGACCAAGCAGCTCTGGTCAAGCTACCAGCTGACAGCAATGGCATGAATGGGCCCAGGAGATGCCAGCAGAGCCCACCTAGCATATAGAATCAGGAGCTAATAAATGATTGCTGCTTTAAGCCCTAAGGTTTGAGGTAGTTGCTAAATTACTAGGTAAGTTACTAAGTTACTGAGACAAACACTGAAGTTCTAGGAAAGGCTGGGATGGAGCTGGTCTTAGGAGCAACTGGAACTAGCACTCTCTCTGGGTCTCCTGTCTTTGTTTTTTTCTGAACATTATGTTTTTTTCTCTTTCACAGCACACTGATTTTCTTCATGGTGTCTGAGTTTTATACCTTGAGCCTTTAGCTCATGGAGAAAAACTGACTCCTTTCCCTGAGCCTGCAAGTCCTGGGGAAAGACCCGTTGGCCCAGCTTGGGTCAGGCGGCCCTCCCCACCCCCACTCCCACACCCCTGCCCCCTAGACCCCGCCCCTACCCCAGTGATGGAGTGGGGAGGGTGAGATCGCAAAGTACATCCTAGGTGACACATGCTGAGCACAGCACAGAGCCAAGCACTATTCTACAGGCGTAATGCGTGTTAACTGACTTCATCCTCATAGCACAACAATCCTGTCCAAGCTGTTATTATCTCTGCTTTGAGGTGAGGGAGCTAAAAACCGAGGCACAGAGAGCTGGAGTAACTTGTCTAAGGTCACACAGCCAGATAGAGGTGTAGCCAGGATTCATATCAAGACTGCCTGACTCCTGGGTCCACATCCTTATCAACCACATTGCTAGCCTCTCAGGTTGAGCCCCTGGGGGGATCCAAAGGATTGAGGGGTGGGCAAGGTGGAGGCCCTCCAAGGAAGGAACTGGAAGGCTTGGCCCAAAGAAGGGATGCCACCAGCAGGCCTTAATCATACTGCCTTCAGGTCTTGAAATAGCTGTTTCTAGGTAGTGAGAGTGGAACATTCTGGGTGACCTCTGAAAAATGAACCTAGGACCACTGGGAGGTGGTCTCAGTTCAGTGGAAGGAACTTCTTTAGAGTCGGAGGTGTCTGAGGATAGTACGGTAGCTTCTGGAAATGTGAGTGCCTCATTGCCAGGAGTTGGAGGAGCCCCATGGTCAGGGAAATAGTTTAGAGGATTCCCACCATCCCTCTCTCATCCCTGTACCCCTGAGGGTACAGCCTGGGCAGGACAAGAGGAAGGCGCTCAGTGGGTGGGAGGCTGGACGGGCTCAGTTGTTCCCAGACCTTTAGGTCAGTAAACCATCCCCTTCCAAATTATAGCAACTGCCGTAAGGTGGCTGATTTTTTATTTCACCAAGTCAGGACACATAAAGCAGCCCAATCAGCTAGCCAAACAAACCAAAAGCAACTACCAGCCACGTCACCACTTCATAAGAGGGAAGCCATTTCAACACCAAAAAACCCAAACAGGCATTATCTCAGAATAAACACTTGTTTTCTTTCAAGGATGAGCAGTTGACAAAGTTACATAAACATGACTAACGAAGGATGTATTCAAAACCATTCTGAAGACAGAAAAATTAGGGCATAACACTTCGTCCAACATGATTGGGTGCTAATATGATTGTTTTCTTGATACGAGTTTTTCTGTTTGAGGATCTGGAATTGCTAGGACAACAGACTCGTTTGGAGACTTAAAAAAATTCCACTTGTTGAAAATCCTGTTTTAAGTGGGAATATTGAGGGAAATGGAAGCATATCCTGCCTGCGACTTCATTTTGCAGGTGAACTGAAGGGAATTAAGGGGAAAATAACTTCTGGGGTCTCCAGGCCCTTTTCCCTTCAACTCCACCCCACCCCTCCGGGCCCTGCTGTCAGTGGGCGGGGGTGGGGGGGAGGGTAGCGGAGCAGAGGAAGGGGCTGCCTGAGGGGCAGGGTCCTCCTTGCCCTGCTGCCACTCCAGTCTATGGTGCTTGA
Source organism: Hippopotamus amphibius kiboko (assembly GCF_030028045.1). NCBI lineage: Eukaryota > Metazoa > Chordata > Mammalia > Artiodactyla > Hippopotamidae > Hippopotamus > Hippopotamus amphibius. Next base: position 32,794,974 of record NC_080186.1, read on the forward strand.
GGACTGGACCTGTCAACTCTCAGCAGAGGGGATGTTCCAACTGTCACAGAGACATACAGCTGGTCTTTATGAAGCACTAGACCAAACACCCTGCAAAACCCCTTTCCAGTCAAACCGTGTCATTCCAATGACTGGTTCTTAGAGTCCCTGTGATGCCCCTATGGCAGCTTTGGTTTGGTTGATTTTATGAAAATAAGTCCATGAATGAGGAAGGATTCTGTTTTCATTAATAATAGTAACAGTAGCCGGTGTTTTATGAGCCCTTTCTCTGTCAGGCCCCATGCATGCATGATTTCACTGAATTCTTACAACAACCCTGCAAGGTACATACTAGGATTGTTCCCATTTCACAGATGAGGAGACTGAGGCCCAGGGAGGTTGCTCAATGTCACACAGTGAGCACCTGGCCAAACTGGGCTTTATCCCTGAAGGAGTGTGAAGGTTTCACTCTCAACCACTGTGTCCTGTTCTTAATTTCCTTCTCAAAATGTGGAGTGGAATATTGGTGGGGGTGGGGTGTGGAGAAACAGGGCCCATATTTACCCATATCTCAGTAAAGATCTGTTGTTTTCCAGCCGATGCAGGCTGCTGTGATCATCTCCACTTACTCTCTGGGTGTGACCTGCCTCCCTGACTAGTGTGTAGATTCCCTGGGGGAGAGTCACGTGCCCCCTGGAATCTTGAGCCTGGTGGTGTCCTGGCTGGAAACTATGGGATAGGGCAGCTCCCATAGTCTCCAGCCAGGACACCTCCCCCAGAGCCTGGCTCAGACTTAGGGGACAAAGTTGGGCCAGGCAGGAAGAGGCAGCTGGGGGTTTCCTCAGGGTGGGTCTGCCTGGCTCTTGCTGGGCTGGAAGCCAACCTGAAAAGGAATTTCCCAGTCATGTCTTAATTCTGTCTTCCTTATGGAGTGAGCACAGCATTGGAAGATGAGCTGAGCTCTTCACTTCCCCGGAAAATAGCTGTTCAAAGGAGAAGAGGAGACCTGAGGTACCTTCTTTTTGGGGAGGAAACAGCACTGTCTCATAAGGTATCAGAGTCTGGTTTTTCCCTCCTGGGAAGAGAATATACCCCAACAACTCCAGAGCTGATTGGTGCCCAGCGAGGAAAACTTGGCTTAGCTGTGAGTACCGGCTGTTTATCCAGACTTGTGTAATAGAAATGCAATGTGAGTCACAAGTGAAATTGTAAATGTTCTAGTAACCACATTTTTAAAAAAGTAAACAGAAACAAGTGAATTGAATGTTAAAAACAATTTTTATTTAACCCAATATATCCAAAATTACAGTGTAATATGTCACCAATATAAACATTAGTGAGGTATTCACATGCTTGGTATTAAAGATTTGAAATCTGGGGTATTGGATCCTTACAGCACAATTTGGGTAAGCCACATATCAAGTGCTCAGTAGCTATGCATGGCCAGTGGCTACCATATTGGACAGGGCAGCTTTACACCATGGATTCTGGATGTGAAGACCCGGAAGTCCCAGGATTTTTGCATCCTAAGATTGCCTTTGGAAGGATTTCAAGGTCATCCAGTCAAACCTCTCACAAATAAGGAAATGACTTTCCTCAAGGTGACCTACTGCTCCTAGCAAAGCTGAAGTCCACACCTGGATGTCTGTGTCCCAGGGTCGGATAACTCCCCTATCCCAGCAGTCCCCTGCCAGTGGAGATAGGCTGCTGACAGCCTCCATCAAGGTGTAAAACAGGGGTAAGAGGTGAGGCAGAAAGACCCTGGAAGGAAGTAGACAGCCTCTCCTCTGCCACCTTCTCCCGTTCTGGGCATAGAGTGGGCAGGAATTCCTTTGATGAACCCTCAAACCTCAACATAGACTCAGGCCCACATCCTACCTTTTAATTCTTCTCTTTTCATATCTATTGCTGCCTACAATGAACTAGACCCTGAGCTTGGTTGCAGATAAAAGACAGGCCATGGGAATGTAAACTGGTGCAGCCACTATGGAAAACAGCATGGAGCTGCCTAAAAGAGCTAAAAATAGAGTTGCCATATGATCCAGCAATCCCACTCCTCGGCATATATCTGGACAAAACTTCAATTCAAAAAGATATGTGGACCCCTATGTTCACAGCAGCACTATTCACAATAGCCAAGACATAGAAACAACTTAAATGTCCATCGATAGATGAATGGTTAAAGAAGAGGTGGTACATATATGCAATTGAGTACTATTCAGCCATAAAAAAAGAGTGAAATAATGCCATTTGCAGCAACATGGATGGACCCAGAGATTATCATACTAAATGAAGTAAGTCAGAAAGAGAAAGACAAACACCATATGTTATCACTTATGTGTGGGAACTAAAATGTCACACAAGTGAACTTATCAATGAAACAGAAACATTCACAGATATAGAGAACAGACTTGTGGTTGCCAATGGGGAGTGGGGGAGGGGGCATGGATTGAGAGTTTGGGGTTAGCAGATGCAAACTATTATATATAGAATGGATAAACAACAAGGTCCTCCTGTACAGCACAGGGAACTATATTCAATATCCTGTGATAAACCATAATGGAAAAGAATATGAAAAAGAATATATATGTGTATAACTGAATCACTTTGCTGTATAGCAGAAATTAACACAACGTTATAAATCAGCTGTACTTCAATAAAATAAATTAAGCAAAAACAAAGACAGGTTAGACTTCCTGGGGGAAAGAGCAGTTAACTCTACCTGGGGCAACCAGGGCAGCCTTCCTGCTGGACAAAGACAGAGGAGCAGTGGAACTTGGCAGGGGGCGGGGTGGGGGTGGGGTGGCAGGGGATGAAGGGAAAGAACTTTCAGGCAGAGGGTGACAGTTGGAGGGAGGGGAGGTGTGAAGGAGCTGGTCTCCTGTTTTCCCAGGGGCAATGGCTGCTGCTATTCTTTCTCCCCGCCTGACCTGGGGTCTGGGGGGTTGCCATGGCTTCCCATGAAAGAAGGCAGACTCCATTTTTTATATATCTGCCCTACCTGAGGTCCTAAGAAGACCAGCACAGGGTGGGTACCCATTGGATGGAGGGGAAAGAGGGAAGCAGATGAAGAGGACATTAGATTGAGTCCAGAGCAGCTGGTCCACGGAGCACAGGGACCAGTAAAGGGGGCAGGAAGGGAACTGGTATGTCCTGAGCACCTCATCATCAGAATCTCATTCACACCACCAATGGCGGGAGGTAGGCAATATCTACCCCCCTTCTATGGGAGGAAAATGAAGCCCGGAGAGGCCCAATGACCTGCTGGGGTTAAGGCCCATTCTGTCTATTTCAAAGGCCAATCTTTCTAGGTTCTTTCTGGCACATCCTCACCTGGCCACTGCCAAGAACCCAGCAGTGACCAAGTTCTTGGCAGGCACCCTCGCCTTTGGGGAGGTCTGCTTCACTGGGAGTTCCTGGTGAAGTAGAGGGTTCCTAGAAAAGCCTCCTGTAACAGTTATCACCCACACTGGGCTTGGAGATACCCTGTCACCCCCAGCCCCCAGCCCCAGGTGAGGATGCAGAGAGGTAGAGTGGCTTGTTCAAGGTCATACAGAGAAGGGGTGGGTAGAGAGAGGTGGGATTGACCACCCCTGCCCCTGGGCACTGACTCATGGCAGCTGCTGTGGGAAAGCCACTGCCAGTCTCTCAGCCTTGGCTTTCCCAGCCAGGCAATGGGTAGGATTGTTTGGGCATATCTGCCTGCGCCCAGAGCCAGTGGACAGGGAAAAAGCTGAGCACAGTGCATTGCCAGGGCGCCTCGCCCTCTCCTGTTCCAGCACCAACAGCTCACGGGGCATCCCTCCCCATGGGCAGGAAGCTTTCCAGTTCTCAGAGAGACCAGCCCAGGCTCTCACACGGCTCAAATCCCCAGCAACCAGCACAGGCAGGGTGACCAACTGTCCTGGTTTGCCCAGGACTATCTCAGTTTAGCATTCCAAGTCCTGCAGCCCAGGAACCCCTCAGTCCTGGGCAAACAGCACAGTTGATCACTCCAGCCCTGGTGCAAAGTCAGTAGCTGGCACTCAAGAAGTATCCTAAGTGAATGAACACAATCAACGGACTCAGGGAAAACAAACGAGCAGCAGTGCTGGGAGGGGGCAGAATGGGGACTGCTGTGCCCATTTTATAGATGAGGAACTGAGGCCCAGAGAGTGTAAACTTTCAGGTTGCTTGTAACTATCTCATGCCTTTTACTCAGCGTCAAATCTCCTCTAAACTGTCTCCTGAGTATTTTGAGCTGGTCCCTGGGGTGGGAGGCAGCTGGGCATAGAGAAGACTTTCAGGGGATTTTGCCCATCCTAAACTTGAGGCTGGAAAGGACAAGGGGAGAAGGGTCGCTCTATTTCAGCTCCACGGTGGAGAGCTTCCGTGTCCCTGCTGAGTTTAGTGGATTCAAAGCTCACTTCAGCCACTTCAGCTGTGTGACCTTGAGCAAGTGACTTACTCTCTCAGCTTCAGCTTCCTCACCTGTAACCTGGGAATGAAATATGAGTGCTCAGTGTCTGAGGTTGTTGCAAGGATTAGAAAGCACTGGGCACAGGGCCTGGCACAGAGGAGGTGCCCCGGAAACGTCAGCTGCTGTAATTTTTCTTATTCGGTACCGCCGGCATGGGTTGTGTACTAACTACTCCCTGTGCGGTGAAGCCCCAGGAGATGCCTGGAAGTTCAGAAGTCTGACACTCCTGTTACTGAGTAACCTCCGCATATCCCACCGCCTCCCAGTGCCTCCGTCTGTGGGTCTGTAAGATGGAGCTTTTCTGGGTGTTTGTGAGCACTCAGTGCGCTGGTGTGTATTTGCGATGGTGAAGCACGGAATACATTCCTAACAAACGAGTCGTCCCTTTCCTCCGCAGGCCCACGCAAACCTTAGAACCGTCCTGTGAGACTCGCTGTTATCCCGTTTCACGGGAAAGGCAGCCGTAGTAGAAGGTCCTCCGCGAGCGTCTGTTTGGTGGATAAGGGAGTGAATGAGTGCGGAGGGAGTGGGTCCGTGAATGAATGAACGGATGAATGGCGCAGGGGAAGCCGCCCGCGAGCGCAGCCAATCAGCGCCGCGCGCCCCGCCGCCGCTCCCCGCCCAGGTGTGTGGATGCGGATTACTGGGCTCTGCGCTGGGAGATGGCACTTGAAAGGAGCCGCGGGCGCGCCCAGCGCCGCCCAGTAATTAGCGGCGGGCGGGCTTATCGGTCATCTCGGCCTCGCGGGCGGCCTCCCCACGCCGCTGCCGCCGCCGCCGCCCTGGGCGGAGGGCGCGGCGGTTCCCACGCTCGGGTCCGGGCCGGGGGCGTTCTCGGGACGGCGTGGCCGCGCTCGCCACCGCCGCCGAGGCCGAGCTGTAATTAGGGGAATGGCGCCGCTCCCCGCCCGCGGCTGCTCCGGACCCCAGGCCGACGGGGAGGGGCAGGGGCAGGGGGCAGGGCCCAGGAGCGCAGACGAGTGAGTCGGCACTCCTGGGCCACCCGGGCCGACCAGGGGCTCCAGGGGTTGACTCTGTGGGGAAAGGTGGGAAGGAAAGGGGACTCGCCGTGATGTGCGCCTACTGGATGCTGGTGATTGGCTAGGCGGTTCCGTTCCTGCGCAACACCGGCTACTCTCAGGAGCAGATGAGAACATCTGGACCGCAGGTGGTGTCTAGCCCAGAGAAGATACTCAGAACAGAGCATAGTATCCTAATCCGCCCGCTAGTTTAATAGGTGGGCATTCGGAGGCCCAGAGGGGTTACGTGACTGTGCCCAATTTTACACAGCCAGCACATCCATGCTTCAGGAAACGAAAATGAAGACTCCGCGTCCAGAAAATGTCGGTTTTGCTTCCTCCAGTACTTTGATTTTACTGCACCTGGAGTTTCAACCCTAAAGCCCATCCTTGATTTTTAGGTTCTTGGCAGCCCTAATCATAACCAGATCTTTACCACTGATACAAATTACAGGGAATCCTTCCGGAAAGGCAGTTAAAAAGAAATAATCCAATTTCAACCTCACTCTAATCCTAAACCCAGCCCAAACTTTAACCCTCCTCTACACTTAACTCCCAGATTAATCTTGACCTTGGTCCCCTGCCCAGGCCGTCAACCTTCTCTCCCAATTAACCCCCATCAACCCTCCAATCCCTTCCCCCAGGTACCCTACATCTGGAAGGTCTGCTGAAGTTCTCCAGCAGCTGCTTCAAGCCTCTGGACCTTTGCATATGTTGTAGCCTCAGGCTGGGATGTCCTCTTCCCAGGGCTACCTGGTAAACGTCTCTCACTTTTTAAGGCTCACGGTAAGCCCTTTAGGTGCCACCTTGTCCCCCTGGCCAGGCTCTCCACAGACTCTGAGCTCTTAGAGGATAGGATCAGAGCCTACTGGAAGTAGAAACTGAAAGTAGAACCAATTAATTGATTATGAATGAGTGAGTGAATGAATGAATGAGAATGAGGGAGTGAATGAATTATTGAATAAACAAGCCTATTCTGAGCCTGAATTCTTAACCCTTTCCCCAGCCCTGGATCCCTTCCCAAGTAGGCAACAACTGAAAGACCAAGGGACCCTGCACCCCCTGCACCCTCCCCGCCCAGGTGCCCTGAAATTGTTAATTCAGTGTGTCTGTGACATGTGTACATATGTATTTGAGTCTAGGACTTTGAATCAGACAAGCATGGAGGCCATTTCTGGCCACAGTGTTTTCCACCTGAGTGAGCTGCACAAGTGGCTTCACCTCTCTGGGCCTCCGTCTGCTGATCTTTTAGATGTTTTAGTATAGTAACAATAATAAAACCCGTCATGGAAAATTGTCCTCCATCAAGCCCCTTGCCTGTAGCTCAGGCTTGTAGTTCAACACTGCAGGAATGGGATGGAAGGAACAGGGCAGGGTGTGTGGGGGGGGGGGTGTGTGTGTGTGTGCACATGTGGAAAGAACACAATCTTTCCTGAGGGCGAGGAACACTAGTGAGGGTAGGTAGGCAGGGCCGCAAGGAAGGGAGACAGCCCCCTGGGTGGGGAGGGAGGCTTTGTAGAGGATGTGAGAATCGGTAGGAGTCTGCTGCTGGACAAGTCACGGCAGAGGCAGCTGCATGTTCAAAGACACCAAGCTGTGAACAAAGGGTTCCCTATTATTGCTGGAGGACAAAGTGGGAGATGGGGGGTGGTGGCAGAAATTGGGGGTGGTGAGGGTGGCAGTGTCTGGGTAAGGAAAGGCCTTGAGGGGCCTTTGGCTGTTGCACTTTTTCTTGAAGGCAATAGGGAGCCATGGCAGGCTTGGGCAGGGAGGGCTGGTCAGATCTGGGCTTCAGGCAGATGACTCTGACCAGCAGTGTGGAGGATGGCATGGAGGTAGCCCCGATGGGAGGCAGGGAGGCCCGTTGGGAAGCTAGTGGGGGAGTATAAGTGATATCAAATGATGTTGGTGATTAACCAGCTTTTACTGAGTGCCTGCTATGTGCCAGGTGCTGTTCTAAATGCTGACATTTAGTTTCAACTCAATCTCCACAGCACGCATACAAAGCAGGTGCTCTCATGACCTTCTAGAAATACCACCTATACGTGAAAGTCTCCGACAGGTCTGTCTCCAGCCTGTACCTCCCCTCTGTTGGACCTGTGTGTGCAACAGCCCATTAGCTTCTCTGTGGATGTCTAATAGGAATTTTAACCTCCACGCATCAAAAAAGGATCTTCCCAAACCTGCTCCTCCCTCTGTTTTCTGCATCTCAGTAAGTGACAATTTGATCCTTGCGATTGCTCAGGCTAAAAACTTCGGAGTCATCCCCGTCTACCCTTGCACCTCTACCCCAGCCTGACTTTCACCCCTGGGACACTTTCTCTCACTCCTCACATCCAATCTTACCAATTCTGACTCAAGCACATACCCTTAGTCTGACCACTCCTCCCCTCTCCTCTGCTGCCCACTGGGCCAGGCCCCACTCTTTCTTGCCTGGTTATGGCAGTGGCCCCATTTCTGACTGGTCTTCCTGCCTCTGGCCTTGCTCCAGCCCCTTCAGTCTATTCTTCACACAGCAGCCAGTGTGACCTTAAACTATAAAGTCACATCAGATCCCTCCTCTGCTCAAATCTGCCCCCATATCCCTAGCATCAAAGTCAAGGCCCTGGCAAGAGCAGCTAGATCCCTTCATGACCTCATCCCTCTCTCCCAGCTCCTTATCAGACTTCTTCCATACTTTCCTCCCTCACTCTATTCCGGCCACACTGACTTCTTTGCCAAACCTCCAACTTTCCAAATCCCCATTCGCCTCAGCATTGTGGTACCTGCCTTCCCTCCACCTGAATGTCATCTCCCCAGCTCTCCACGTAGTTTGCTCCTTCAAATTTCCGCTCAAATGTCACCTTGTTAGTGGTATCTTCTTTAGTCGCCCTATGTAAACTAGCAATCCTTCCTCCCCCTCCCAGGCACTCTTATCCCCACACTAAAATATCAGCTCTATGAGGACAGGGATTTTTTTTCTCTTCAGATCTTTATTGAAGTATAATTGCTTTACAGTGCTGTGCCAGTTTCTGCTGTACAACAAAGCGAATCAGCTGTATTTATACATTTATCCCCATATCCCCTCCCTCTTGAGACTTCCTCCCACCCTCCCTCCCTATCCCACCCCTCTAGGTCATCACCAAGCAGGACAGGGATTTTTGTTTGCCTCATTGCCATATCTCCAGTGCCTGGAGTATTGTAGGTGCTCAATAAATTGTTTTTGAAATTGAATGTAGAATCCTCACTTTACAGATGAGGAAACTGAGGCACAAAGAAGTTAAGCAACTTGCCCAAGATCGCACAGTAGTAAGTGGTTGGGCTGGGCTGATGAGACCAGAATATAGGCAGTGACCACAGTGAGGATGGAGAGGAGGGGGTGAATGAAAACGAGGACCCTCCCAATGGGCTCACGTGACTGGGTCCAGTGTCCATGGGCTGACTGCTGCATCAGGGGGTGAACCTGATATTGTGGGACATCTCGGGGTTGACATGAAGGTTAAATAAGTCTGGAATTGAAAATACATTGTATATGTAGTGAAGGAAAGATTTTTGAAACGCTATCCCATGAATTTTTAATTCCCAGCAATTTTCCTGTCCTTCCTCACCTTGACACTGAGGCATCTATTGCTTCTAGGGGAGGGAGATTCAGCAGCTGCCAATCCTCAGCTTTGACTTTCTAAATAGATATTTTGAAAGAGTAGAACAAACATAACAGTTTCAAAATCCACAATTTCCGTTTAAAGACCTACACACTTGGGAATGATAAAGAGTTTTTCTGAACCACCCCCTTTCCCCTGACTTCCTTTTACATGTCAAGACCTGGAATCTGGCCAGGTTAGAGCCTGGACTTTTCACTATGAGCTCTGGGGGGAGGGAAGGTATGAGGTAGGGCAGTGATTCTCGAATCTGACTATGCCTCAGAATCACCTGGAGAGCTTGTTCCAACATGGACAGACCCATGTTGTGTGGGTCCCAACCCCAGATTTTGTGATTCAGTAGCTTCTGGGTGGGGCCTGAGATTTTGCATTTCTAACAAGTTCCCAGATAATGGTGACCACACTTTGAATAGCCCTGATGTAGAGGATGTATTTCTAGTCACACAGGGCAGCCTCACAGAGCCCACCCCCTCCAGGATGGTGGTATGGAGAGAGGAAGGCAACCAAGGGTCTCCGGGACCCCAGGAGATGGGGATGTATTGATAGAAATGTCCAGGAAGACTGTGGGCTAGAGAGAGCTGGGGTCAGAGGAGAAGGTGCAAAAGCTGTGGCCAGGAGCAGTCGTGGGCAGTGGAAGCCAGGGGACCACCCCAGAGGACAGGTGAGGTGTAAACTCCAGCTGCAGAGGCTGGAGGCAACGCTGGAACCAGAGACACCCTCCTCCACTGTGAGGTTATCCAAGCCTTCCCCTCCACCCTCCCCCTCCTAGAGAAGGGAAGGAGTAGAATGGAAAATCCCAAAAGATTGAGCATTTTACCCCAAAGAAGCCGAGTGGACCTGGAGTGGCACAATTTAGAATTTCTTGCCAAACATTGTTGATTAATTCCTCTGCTCCCATGAGAGCACAGGGAAGTGGCCCACAGTTGCAAAGTGGTGGTTAAGAACCCAGGCTGTAGAGTCATTTACTTGCTATGCAACCCTGGGCAGGAGACACCCTGTCCAAACCTCATTCTGCTCTAATGCAAATTGAAGGTGAAGCTCAGAGAATTGAGAGCTTTATGGGAAAGATCGTGCCTGCGGTAGAACACCAGCGTCTGGCACGGAGTACACATTCAATAAATGGTATTCATTGTTATTAAGGGGTTTTAAAAATTCTTCCCCTTGAACTTTTCCTTCTCTCTTCCTCCTTCCTCAAACGCTTACTGGCACCTACTATGCCCCTGACATAGATTTTGTTCTACAACGGGGAGCAGACAGGTCAAGAGGCAATTACAGGCTGTGGGCTGTGCTGTGTTGGGTGAGCTTCTTGGAGGACAGGAGGGAGTGTTTATTTAGCTGGCTTTGTAAAAGCTGGTAACAAATCAAAAGAAGATTTTTGAAGAATAATAACATTTGGGAAGGGAAGAGTAAAAATTATAGAATTTCTTCCTTAGTCAAGGTTCAGAAATATAATTCCAGCGAGCACCAGTTTATAATGGGAGGCAGGAGGGCACGGTGGACTTCGGAATCAGACTGAGTTGGATTCCAAACTCTATGAAGTTTAACAAACTATGTGTCCTTGGGCTAGTTACTGAACCTCTCTGAGCCTCAGTTTTCCTTATCTGTAAAATGTGACCAAGGATATCTACCTGATATATGGGTTGTCATAAGAACTGAAGGAGGCAGAGTGGGAGACATTTCCCTCCAGGTGATCCTTCCCTTTGCTGTCATTCTATTCCCCGTTATCATCAAGGAACTCTCAGATTTCCCTTCCTGAGTCCCTCGATCCAGGAAGGGAAGGGTCCCGGGTTAGGGAGAGAAGGATAGGGGTGTCCACCATGATGCAGTGGCTTATCAGTTTCACATCATGGTCCTGTGAATTTTACTGCTTTCTGGGTATCGCAGGACCATTTGGAAGAGTTAATGAGATAAGGCCTGGAGAGCCTGGGTGGAGGGCCTGGCGCTTAGTGAGTGCTCAGAAATGTCAGTTTAGAAAAAGGGCATGTGCCTTAGCTTGATTCCCTGCTGCCAGCAGTATGTGATGGAAGTGATGCTGCATGACCTCTGAGGCAAGGTCAGGAGCAGCCTTGCATCTTCTTCTTGGTGTCCTGGATCTCTGGCTCCTGCTGGACATGGAACCCAAGTCTAATTAGCCAGATTTAACCTACAGAAGTTTTTCAAGTCCTCAGTAACTTGGTAAACCTAAGATAGCGGACATACTCTACGGGGAAATTCTTCCAATGGGGGCTTTCCTGGCAGAAGGTTTCCAGTGGTCCCCAGCCCTGACACTCCAGGGACAAGCCACCCACTACAGCTCACCTCTGGGAACTGCAGCTTTTCTGAAGCCTGGATCCAAGATTCCAAATTCTGGAGGGATTCTCAGGCCTTTAATTTAGGAAACCTTGACTCTCCCGGAATGTGGTACCCAGGCAGCTCTCAGGCCCTCACATCCCTCAGAGGTGGGGAGCAATTCTTGCCTCCTTTCTCCCACGCCTACTTTGGCTCCTCTTTCTCCTTCCTTATCCCACTACCTTGTCCCCTCGCCCCCATCTTCTCCAGTTTGGTAGATGGTGGCTCCTGCCAGTGGGAGTTTGGTGGGGATCATTTGCTGAGTGTCCCCAGGGCTGTGTGTAGGTGATGAGCTTCCCTACCACTGGCTGGATGCCTCTGTCACTCCTGGTCAAGGTCACCGTCACTAATAGTGGCCTGGCCAGGCTTGTACCTGGGATGACTTTGAAGCACCTTGACTCGTGCTGTAGGTTCAAGCTGCTTCCCCCCTGCTAAGTCCTTCTGCTTTGGTCCATCCCGTGCCTCTCTGTTCTAGTTCATGCAGTTTCTTCATGTGTAGCATAACATAAGGATTATGAGTGTACCTACATAGAGGGATATGAGGCCCAAATGGACTGTAATGGGTCTAAAGCGCTTAGAACATGGTGGGTGTCACATAAGTGATGGCCGTTAAGCAGATTCTGGCCTATTCTGTTTATTAGGTGCCGTGTAATTCTGTCACCTTGATAAGAATCAAACCCCCTCACTCAATTTCTAGAATTAGATCAATCCCAGACTGAAAACTTCTTGAATTCAAGGGAGGCCTAGTGCCCTTGAACTAGGACCCTGCAGGAACATCACAAGCACCTGCTCTACATCTTCTTTCTAGCCATCCCAGAGGGAACTGGGACAATTAACCAGGGTGAACGTGCTGGGGGGAATGGGAAAAATCCCAACCTTTGGGATAGCTTAACCCTGAGGTTAACACTAGTCCCTGGAGACATGGTGCCACTTTGGTCCCCAAGTCAGTGTGAGAAAGCCTGATCTTCTCACCACCCCACAGGGCACCATGACAGTCCACCACCTTGGTGACATCTTGCTAATAAGACTTGCTGAGCAGGAAGTAGCAGATACCCTAAATTCCCCGGTAAGTTACATGTACACTGGAGCTACATGTAATGCCACAAAAATTCAGGGACTGGTACCTGCTGATGTTTCTGGAGGACTAGAGGTCTGGGGCATGTCATGTTCTCTCCTCCAAAGTGAAAGGCAAGTTACTGCACTGTAACCCCCACCACTAAAAAAGGAGCATGGCTCTGGTGGGCCTATGGAATTTGGAGGCATGGTGTTCCATGTATGGGTGTGTTGTTCCTACCTATTGACTAAGTTATCCATAAGGCTTCTGCCTGGAGTGGGGTCCAGAGGAAGAGACGATTCCAGGTGGTACAGGCTGCAGTACAGGCAACTTGGCCAGTTGGGGCTTTTGATCTGGTGGACACAACGGCGCTGAATGAGATGGGTACATTAGAATGTAGTATGGAAACTATGGTAAGCCCCGGATAGAAGCGGTGCAGGGCAAGCCCTTGGTTGTTGTGCTGTTTTTAAAAAACAGCTTTACTGAGGTGTTATATCTACATATAATAAACGACATGTTTTTAAAGTGTGGAATTTTATGTTTGATACATATATATCCCTGTGAAACCATCACCATAATCAAGATAATAAACAAACATATTCATCATTGCCCTTCTATACTCCCTCCCTCCGACTCTTTTTCCGTGTCCCCAGGCAACCACCAGTCTGCTTTCCATTTTTGAGACTTTTGTATAAATTGAATCATGCAATAAGTGTGTTCTTTATATGTGGCTTCTTTCACTCAGCATAATTATATTGAAATTTATCCATCTTGTTCCATCTACCAGTAGTCATCCTTTTTTACTGATGAATAGAATCCTTTGATTGAATATATTGCAATTTACCCACTCCTCTGTTGGTGGACAGGTGAGTTCCCAGCTTTTGGCTATGGCAAATAAAGCTGCTGTGAACATTCATGTTCAAGTCATTGTACAGACATATGCTTTCATTCTTCTTGGGTATATTCCTAGGATTGGAATGATCAGGTCCTATAGTAGGTGTATGTTTAAGGATTTTAAGAAACTGCCAAACTATTTTCCAAGGGGGTTGTGCCATTTTACATTCCCACCAGCAACATCTGAGAGTTGCAGTTCCTCTACATCCTCACCAACACTTGGTATGCTTTGTCTTTTTAACTTGAACCACTGTAATAGACATGTAGTAGCATCTCATTGTGGCTTTAATTTGCATTTCCCTAATGACTAATGATGTTGAGCATCTTTTAGTGCGCTTAATGGCCATCTATTTATCTTCTTTAGTGAAGTGTCTCTTCAAATATTTTGCCCATTTTTTAATGAGTTACTCGTTTTATTTTTTATTGTTTGGCCATGCCGAGTGGCTCGCGGGATCTTTGTTCCCAGATCAGGTATTGAACAGTGAAAGTGTTGAGTCCTAACCACTGAACCACCAGGGAACTCCCAGAGTTACTCGTTTTCTAATTATTGAGTTTTGAGAGTTCCTTATACATTCTGAATACAAGTCCTTTATCAGATTTTATCATTTGCAATTACTTTCTTCTAGTCTGTAGGTAATCTTTTTATTCTCTTAACAATGTCTTTCAAAGAGCAGAGATTTAAAATTTTTATGAAGTCCAGTTTATCAGTTCTTTTATGGATCACGCTTTTCATGATCTACTTAGGAAATCTTTAACCTGGGACCACAGATATTTTTCTTTTCTGTTTCTTCTACATGTTTTATAGGTTTAGGTTTTACATTTAGATCTATGAATCTGTTCTGAGTTACTTTTTATGTATAATATGAGTAGACTGAAGGTTTCCTGTGTGTGTGAGTGTGTGTGTGTGTGTGTGTGTATGTGTGTTAACATATGGATGAACAATTGTTCCAGCACCGTTTGTTGTAAAGACTTTTTCCTCTATGGATGTGCCTTTACACTTTTGTCTAAATCAGTTGTACGTATATGTGTATTTCTGCATTCTCAATTCTGTTCTATTGATGTATTTGTCTGTCTTTATGCCAATATCACTGCTTTGATATTGTAACTTACTGTAACTACTCCAAGACAAAAGCATAACTGACTGATAAGGGAGAGGGGAGGGGGTGGGAAAGAGAGAAAGAGAGAGAGAGACAGAGACAGAGAGATTTTTAAAATAAGCATACTTGCCAAGGAAGAACTTTTATTATCCTTGGAAAGTGACAGGTTACATGCCCCCTTCCCAGGTTCCACCCTCTTCCCATACTGTCGGATCAGGGCTAAGGGAGATAAGACTAACACCTCCCATCTTCTAGAGACAATACTTTTCTTAATATGGCCAAAGATTACATTAGCTTTGTGGTAATTACTGTTGACTCACATAAAGCTCGCTAGCAACTGAAACTCCTTTGTTTTACAAGTGATCCTGCTAAGCCAGGTCCAGTCAAACCCTCTGCACTGACCAGTATGCACTTTACAATACACAATTTTTTATTAATAATTATGTGTCAAGCCTCATGCTAGGTACTTTATAAAATAAATTACTGTTATGGCTACCACACACTGAGCACTTTTACTAAGTACCAGATATTGTGATAAACTTTTTTTTTTTAACGCTAAGGGAATTTATTGGCTCATGTAACTCAAATGTCTGGAATTGTAAGGTTTCAGGCACAGTTTGATCAGACTTTACAAACTAAACATTTGGTGTGCTTCATTCAGCTTTACAACAACCATTTAAAACAGGCTTTATTAGCCCCACTTTATTGTTGAAGACATTGAGTCTTTTAGAGGTGACGTCATGTTCCCAAGGTCATCAGCCAGTAGGTGGCAGAACCAGGAGACATTGATTCCAGTGTCCACACTATCCTGCTTTCCAGTTTGTAGAAATGAGGAAGCAAGACTCAGAGAGGTTAAATAACTTGCCCAAGGTCATACAGGTTGTAAGTGATGGATAAGTAGGGATCAAGACCCAGGTCTGCCTGGCTCCAAAGCTGGGCTATTCCCCCTATGTTCTTGGGAGAGGAGTCTTGGGCATGTGTAAGTCTGGGGCAGGTCTCCTCAGGCTATAAGTGATGACCCACAAGTTAGGGACTTTTAAAGTCATGAAGCCCCAATCCAGTGTGCAGGGGGTCACCCCTATCATTATTGTCACCCCAGCTGGTGAAGTCTAATTCAGGAGACTGCGGGACCAGCTTCACTGTAGCAGTGATTAATTTGGTTACATGAAACAGGAGCCCATTCCAGCTAGTTTAAGCAAAAAGTGTAATTCAATATAAGGAGTCAGGGCTATCTGTAGGTCTCAAGGACTGGTAAGTGACCCAAGGATGTCACTCCTGGGACTGGCGAGGCATCAGGACAGAAGGCCCCCTGGGAGTGCCTGGCTTCCTACGCCCCACCTCCGTGCTTCTCTCAGAACCCTGGTTTCCTTCCTTTTTCTCAGACCTGGTTCCCAAGCAGGTCTCCTCAGCAAGTCTGTTACCTTACATGACCTGTGCTTAACCGACCAGGCTCTCCTCATCCTGCTTCCAAAGTTCAGGAACCTGCCTGGCCTCACCTGGCCTCTGGACTGGTTCCCTCCGAGGCAGGTGCCCACTTCTGGCCAATCAGCTGGACAAGGAGGGGCTGGGCTGCAGAGAACAAAGAGGGCCCAAGACCCCCCTGGGTCGGGGTCAAATAGGGGCTTGTGGGTTGAGCAAGTCCCCCCAAAGTAACCTACTTTCCTCTTGCCTGACCTAGGGACTAGGAGGAGGCCAGCTAGGTCATCTTTCTGCCAGTCATTTCTCAGTGTCAAACTTCTTTAAGGCTAAAATTCCTGTATCTGGGATCCCAGTGCCTCTGGAAATTCCAGAAAATTCTGGAAGAGTCTAGTGAAGCGTGTGTAGCTCATGCTTTGGGAGTTGATTAAGGCTCCTGGGGACTTGCCTACTTGTTTTTCTTAGTCCCTGAAGAATGGTTTACAGACCAATCCCAAGGGATTTCCTGTCTTGCCTCCTGAATCACTGCTCAGCCTTGGAAACATGACAGATGAGCATGATGCTTTTGACCAGCTCCCTCTCCCACTGATCCCTTCTGGTCTCTGTGTTTTCCTTCCCTGGGTGTGACTCGAATCATAGATTCCTAGAATGTCAGGACTGGAAGGTCATTGCATCCCAATGCCCTCTACCTCTCAGATGCGGAGAAACTGAGATGCAGATAAGAGAGATAACTAAGGGTGCAAAGGAGAGGATTTTAAGTTCCATGGTCAAACGTGTGGTTATTATAGCTGTATTTAAGTGAACTGTACTATTGTTTAGGTTGAGGCTAAATCCATTCAAGTAATATAGTTAAATAAAGAGAAGCCTGGAGTAAATAGGCTATAGGTTGTAATGGGTAAGGCAAAGTGATGAAAGTAGTCTGGGAATGAGTGAAGTTCAGCAAACACAATACTGGCAGATGAGTGAATGAGCGAGTGAACTGGTGAAGGAATAAATGAATAGATAATGGGCAACAGTGGAATCTTTGGGTTTCATTCCCTTATAGACTCAGAATTACTTCCCAGACCTTGCCTTTCAAGTCAGAGACTCATCACGGGCCCAGCCTCCATGGTCACTACGCCTGCACTAGGTGGAATAAAAACTGTTTACCACACTGTTCTCATTTTCCAGGTCAGTAAATTCTAGGCTTGGGGCAGCTGAGTCTACCTTTTAAGGTGAGTGTCTTGGGGTCTGGTTGCCCAGCCACCTTTGGGGCCTTGTCCCTGATGTTACAGAGGGGAGGGTCTTGAGGGACTAGAGGGGTTCTTGGCTTCCTATGGGGATCCTCAAATGCAGTCCTTCTTGGCATAACTGGGTTGAGTAATAGTGAGGAATCCATCCTGGATGGAAGTTGAACAGGCCTAAGTGACCTTGGGCATCCAGTAAACACCTACTGACCCCCTATTACCTCCCTGGCATTTGCTTGGCATATGGGCAGATAGAGGAATTGGACTCCGTGCCTGGAATAGCCACGTTCAGTGGGGTGGGGGAGAAGGCACGTGTGACAGGATGACAGCCACGTCTGCTCAGTGCTGGGTGACTTGGCCAGCCCCTGCCAGATCCGGGATCCCCAGAGTGTGTCAGTCCGGGGAAAGGAATGCGGGAATGACTTGCTGAGGCCACAGGGCTGCACTGGGAGGGGTGTTGGCCCTTGAAGGTAAGGGCAGTCCTGCGCCCAGCTCCAGATCCTTCCTCCATTCCACAGCAAACCCACTGAACATGGGCTCTGGAATCAAGCAGAGCCACTGGATCCCTGAGCAACTAGAGCAGGTGGCTTCACTTTCTAGGCCTCAGTTTCCTTCTTTATCAAAAAAGGATGGTGCCCCCAAGCTCCCCTGGACTTACGAGGGTTCCATAACATAGTATAAGGCTAATGTCAAGAGCCTGGCATAAGGCCTGGCACATAGTGTGGTCCCACCATCCAGGCAGGAGGTGGAGGTGCTGGACATCTCCCCACCGGGAACACACCCACCTCTCCCTCTCGCCTCCCTTGGCTGGTGCGGGGCAGGCTCCCTGAGGGCCTCCTGCCCCAAGAGGTCTTGCCCCAGCCTTTTCTTGCTCCTACGAATGCTATGGTGGGCAAGCGTCCCCCTCTCCCAGGCTAGAGACCTTTCTACAGCACCTATCTGCTCTCCTGATCTGACCATGAACTTGGTCTTTGCAGGGAGGAGACTGGTGGGGCTGGAGCCAATGGGACTCCTCTGGGGAAATCCTGCCAGGGCTGCGGGTTCCTTCCTCTCTTCCCAGCAGTGGGTCAGCGCTGGAGCTGCCCTCTCTTGCCCAACAATATCACCAGGACAGGGCAACGTCCTTCCTCCCTTCTTAGAGGCAGGACTGACTGGCTTCCTAAAAGAAGGCAGGCAGGACAAGCCCTGTGTCAGATGCACCTGGGGAGGGAGGAGGGAACCTAGCTGGGGTGAGAGGATGGGAAGGTCTGGAGCCCCAGGGTGGCAGTGGAAGAACAGGTTTGCCTGCATTCTTGGCAGCGCCCAGGATTCCAAAACACTTTCTGGTTTTGTCACTGTCAGCTGAAAGCCACAGGGCATCGAGCTTTCCAGAGCCCTAAGCCTTTCCACCTGTAATTCTCTTTCTTCACGAGCCAGAGATGGTACCCCCGGCTCTGTTTTATAGATGGAGAAACTGAGGAGCCGAGAGCAAGAATCACATGCCCAAACCTAGCAGGGCTGATGGCAAGGAACAAAGCTTTCACTGAGAAGCTGCTGTGAGCCAGGCCCATGCCATGCAAGAATCATCTCTCCTTTCAGTAGCCCAGCAAAATGCCTTGTTGGTATTTCCCCACTTTGCAGATGAGCAGACAAAACCCCCACTGGTGAAGGCACTTGCCTGGGGACCCAGAACTAGCAAGCACTGAGCTGAGATGTGAGCCTAGATCTGTCAGGCTCTAGGTCCCACTGTGCTGACCTCCCCTCCATGGTCAAGGTGAGGAAGCTGAGATTCAGAAAGTTTCAAGCTGGGCCCAAGATCACACCACAAGCAAGTGGCAAAGCTAGTTTTTAACTCAGGTCTGTCCAGCTCCAGAACTCCTCCCTTTCCCACGAAGCTAAAGTAACTTTTTTTAAAATTAATTAATTTATTTATTTTATTGGCTGTGTTGGGTCTTCGTTGCTGCACACGGGCTTTCTCTAGTTGCGGCGCGCAGGGCTACTCTTCATTGTGGAGCGCAGACTCCTCATTGTGATGCCCTCTCTTGTTGCAGAGCATGGGCTTCAGTAGTTGCAGCACATGGGTTCAATAGTTGTGTCTCACGGGCTCCAGAGCGCAGGCTCAGTAGTTGTGGCGCACGGGCTTAGCTGCTCTGCCGCATGTGATATCTTCCTGGGACAGGGGTCGAACCCATGTTGCCTGCATCAGCAGGTGGATTCTTAACCACTGCGCCACCAGGGAAGTCCCGCCACTAAGCTACATTGTCTCAAGAAAAACTTTTTTTCATGGAGTAACTGGCTGATACTGAATGACTACAAATACGTCTCAAAGACAGAAAGCCGCAGGATGGAAAGGGCCCTGAACTGTCTTACTAATGTCATTAACACTATTATTAACCATTAACATAGCGGTTCAGCATTTATATTGCTTGTATGGCTCAGACAAGCAGAAAGAAAACTTTATTTCTTCTGCAACTGAACCGAACTGATCACAACTCCCTTTCCCTCCATTTTATTTCTGGGTGAAAATTTATTCTCTTCACAACTGAATGCAATGCCTGATCCTGCATTTTCTTTTGTTTTAAAGGACATTTGGGGACAATTGGTAAAACCCAAAGTCTATAGCTTAGATAATAGTACCATTGTTAATTGTTAATTCCCCAATTTTAATAATTTTACTGCGGTTATGTAGAAGAATGTCCCTGTTTTTAAGAACTACACATTGAAGTATTTAGGGGTAAAGAGGCATCACGTCTGCAACTTTTAAATATTTCAGAAAAAAAATACACGTGTATTTCAGGAAAAAAAACACAGAAGAATAAAGCAAATGTGGTAAAATGTTAACATTTGGAGAATTTGGATAAAAGGTGTTTTGGAATTTTTTGCACTAATCTTAGAACTTTTCTGTAAATCTGATATGTTGTCAAAGCAAAAACTTTAAGGGAATTCCCTGGCTGTCCCGTGGATAGGACTCAGTGATTTCACTGCCAAGGGCCTGGGTTTAGTCTCTAGTGGGGGAACTAAGATCCCTCAAGTCGCGAGGCGTGGCCAAAAAAAAAAAAAAAGAAAAAAAGAAAAAGAAATTTCAGTAAAAAATTTGCTCTCTTTTGGAAAAATAATCCAATCAGGATCCGAATTCTCTACTCGGGTTGCTCCATCTCGTGGCGGTGCCCACCTCCCACCCCTCAGGATGACACCTGGTGGCAGAGGAGCCTTCTACTGCGTCCATGGCCTTGGGCCTAGGCTTCTGGGCTTGCTGGCCCTGCGGGCTACCCTGCTCTCTTGGGTCATTGGCATCAGCTTCCCTCCCCATCACTTCTCTGAAGGCGTAACTGGCTTAGCCTGATTCTGTAGTCCTGGCCTCTGTGCCCAGGCGGTGGCCTCCAGCTCTCCTTATCATGTCCCTAAGCCCTCACAGTCACGCCTTATCGGTGCTTGGATCTGCCCCCACTGGAAACTTCTGGTGCTTACCATGACCCTCAGAGGCCTTGGGGGAATCAGGTCCTTGTATGAGTCAGTCCCATCAGGAAGATAGAAATCACACTGGTTGTTTTAAGGGAGAAATTTAATGTAAGGAATTGGCTAAATCATATTTGACAAGTAGAAAAACAAACAGTGAGATATCAGAGGTAGTAAATGCAGGACACAGATACCCCCCTAGGGATGGGAGGACAAGCGAGCAAGTGGAGGTTATTAGAACCTAGAAACGGGGACGCGGACCCCTGAGGAGGGCAGGCCTGTGGTTGGTGCTGATATACCTGAGGGACCATGATGAGGCTGGTTCTGGGAAGGTGGAAGAAACTTAGAAATTGGAACCAGTTGCTACTGGGACCAATTGCTTCTGCCAGAGCGAAGGGCTGTTGTGAGGTGATGCTGCCAGGAAGGAACAGCAAGCAGAGAGCATGAAGTTCTTTCTTCCTGGTCCAGTCTTGCACTCTCTAGTGCCCCTTATAGACAGAGCCATGGAAGCAGCTGGTAAAATAGAAATGGGGTTGACAAGAAGACAGAATATAGAAGGGTGGGTTTGGGGCTTAGTGACTGGCACTGGGAGAGGGATGGAAGGTGGGGTGGAGCTGGGCACAGGGAACATGAGGTTCTCTCTCGCTCAATAAGCCCCACAGCCATTGCACCTCCATTACAGCCTTCCCCACAGGGCCCTCTGTGAGGAGGGGTCCTCTCTAATACCAGGGGAAGTGAGGCACAGCCCCTTTGCTCTCGAATCTTCTATCTGTTTCCGCTGGACGTGCTCTCTGGGCAGAAGGCTCGGGGAGGGGGCAGTTCCCAGACTTGAATCCCATGCTCTTGTTCTTTTTTCTCGTTTCTCCACCGAGCCAGGGAGAGTTCCTCATCTGACACGAGAAACTGCGTACTCTACAACTTCAGTAAAACTTTTATTCTCTGGGTCCCCCAAGCTTTATTTAAGGTTTTATATTAAAGTGTATTTAAAGAGAAAATTTTAGTGTTGTGGGAAAAAAAATTTTTTTTCTCTTATATATGTTGACTTTTGCAGTTGAATGCCCGGCCCTTCAAAACAATTTTGCTTTGGACTCTTTCAAGAGTCTGGTTTGACATTCACTGCCGAACAATGACTTCTTTCTCCAAGGCTATTCTCCGCCACCCCCTCAGCCATGAGTGAAGCACCATTAAACAGCAAGAAACATTTCTCAGTTTAGTAACCCCAAATACTATCCTGCTCCAATCACATGAACCGAGTACTAACTATGTGCTTGGTACCATGTTAAGTTCAGCAGCCGCCATCTCATTTATCCTCTCAACAACCCGGCGAGGAAAGTGCAAAGGTGTCTGTGACCTCAAAGCCTGAGCTTCTCCCCACTGTGCTACATCGCTTTGTGGGGCCAGTTCTGTCCTTTCACCTTTTGGAAAACTGAGGCCCAAGTGGGGGCCAGGCAAACCAGTAATGAATACAAGTTCTGGAACAGTCTAGCATCGGGCAAGTCACTGAGCCTACTTTATATAACGTAGGGATGTTGTAAGGATTTGAGATAAGGGATGGGAAGTTTTTGGCATAGTGCCTGGATGATAATAGGTATTTGATAAATGGTAACGCTATTAATAATAATAATAATAATAATAATGTGTTTATTGGCCAGTTACGAGGGCAAGCACAGGGGCAAGCACTTTACATGTGTTAATTATTTTAATTTCCACAACCTGCACCCATTCCTGCTGGGATATTCTGCCTCCTCCCACCCAGCCCCAGTGGGAAAACTCCCAGTTTCCGTCTTGTACATGCTGGACCCCACCCCTAGGTCACAGCTCAGAGCGTGAATAATGCCAGCCCACAAGTGGACCACCACTGCACTCACTGAGGATCCACTGGGATGGATGGGACCATCTGCACCGCCTATAGCTTTTAGCTACTATCGTGGTTTTCTTTCCTTCAGCTATTTGAGTGTTACATAAACTGCAGTTCCCAATCCTTGCATGAACACTTTTGTTTGTTTGAGAAATTTTGACGACTTTGTAATTTTATTCTTCTCCTTGTTATTTTTTACACTATTATTTAAAAAGTATTTTAGATTTTCAGAAGAGTTGTAAAAATGGTACAGAGAGTTCACCCGCTTCCTTTAATGTTACACATTTTCATAACCAGGGCACACTCATCAAAACTAAGAAATTGACATTGGCACAACACTATTAACTACCAACTTTATTTGGATTTCATTGGTTTTTCCACTAATGTCCGACTTTCATTCCAGGATCCCATCTAGGGATTGCGTGTAGTTATCATGGTTCTTTAGTCTTCACCATTCTGTGACAGTTTCTCAGTCTTTCCTTGTTTTTTACATGACCTTGACTTTTGAAGGGCACTTGTCAGGTATTTTGTAGGCTGTCCCTGAGGCTTTGTCAGATGTTTCTCATGATTAGACTAGGGTCATGGATTTGGGGGAAGAATATCCCAGAGATGAGGTGGCCTCCTCACTTCATATCTGGGGACATGTGATATCAGCATGCCTTCCTTGGTGTTAATCACCTGGTTAAGGTAACATCTGCCAGGTTTCTCCACTGTAAAATTACTCTTTCTCCACTTTCCATCCTCTAGGAGCGAGTCACTAAGCCCAATCCGAGGGAAAGAGAATCAAGCTCCACTTCCCAGGGGAGGAATAGCAAAGATTCTGTGGACATCTGTTAAAACCACTATGGTAATTAGTATTTTGAAGAAGATACTTTGAAGCTAGGGAAATATTCTATTTCTCTTTAAAATCCTACCCAGTCTTTTAGCATTCATCAGCGGATCCTGCCTGCAGCAATTATTAGTGTGTTATAGGACACTTCTTAGCATAAACAATACCATGGTATCCATTGTTTACAAAAATCCATAATGTCAATAAGCTATTATGAAATCAGTTTTTGTATTGTATAAACCACAATAAAATCTCCACAGTCTAGATGGATTTAAACCTTATTGTATTCAGGGCTGATTCAGAGCTGGGACCCACCACAGCAGCCACCTTGACTCTGAATTTTTGAAATCCTTCTGCCCTCATTGGTAAATAGTTATTGCCTCCACCCCGCTCCAAGTCCCATGCCTTCCCAAGTCTTTGGAAACCTCTCCTCATGTCTTCACAGTTAAAACAAGAACCAAAAAAGCAAACCTCTCCAAACACTTCGGTTATGAGCACAATTCACAATTTTGTTATAATCTTGCTGCAAGGGAAAAAGTCTTTAGTGGGCCAGTTCAAAGATTCACTCCTGGAAGGGACATCTGATGGGGAAAGAGAGTGACTGGAATAATTATTGTTAGATTGGCAAGTAAAAGAGAATACTGTCTGATTTTCCATAAGGTGGGAGCATGGGCTTTGGGTATAAGTTTGGGGACAATTTTGCTTCTTTGACACTATCCAGCAACTGAAATGTTAATATTTCGCACAGGACTGGCGCCCTCCTCCCCTTTCTCCTCCAGCCTGAGATTAGACAGCTTCCATTCTGAAAGTCAGCCCTGGGCTGAGCTGGTTGTTAAATGCTTTGACTAGTACCCAAGTTTTGTGTTTATACACAGGACACAAATAATCAGCCTGCAGTTTTGTTCGGGTACAGTTAATTCAGTTCAGAGAAAGCAGGCTTGAGAGCGTTCAAAGCCCCAAAAGAGCTGGTTTTGAAAACCAATATTGAATACAAATTCTGAAACAGTCTAGCATCAGGCAAGTCACTGAACCTCAGTTTATGTAAAGTAGGGATGTTGTAAGGATTTGAGATAATGGAGGGGAAGTTTTTAGTCCAGTGCCTGGAAAATGATAGGTATTTGATAAATGGTAACACTGTTGACAACCACAATAAACATTTATTGAGCAGTTACTATGTCAGGCGCAGAACTCAACACTATGGTGAATTAATCATTTCAATCCCTACAATTACTGTGAATTAGGTGCTTTTAGCATCACCCCCACTTTATAGATGATGAAATTGAAGCTCAGAGAATTCAAGTAACACATTTTAAGTTCACACAGGATACAATGTTGGTGGAGCAGAGATTCAGACACAGGCAGCCTGACATCAAAACCTCTGTGACAAGCATGCAGGACACGGGTGCTCTCTAAGCCCTTGTAACAACTCTGAAGCCTTCCAGAATTCTACAGCCCACAGAGAAGGAGCTCTTGCTATAGACCAGAGAGAGACCTTTGGCTTCTTATGAAACACTTCTGACATCAGCAGTGTTTGGTACTTATTTTTATAACTTTATAGCAAGAGAAAGACAGATAAAAAGATACAGAGATTCACGCAGTTACCCAGAAACAAACACACTGAATGTCTTAGGATACTTGGCAGGCAGAGTGCAACTGTTCAGAAACAGTCATGGACAATGCTGCTTTCCAAAATGTAATCTCAGGGTGCCCACTTGAGATTTACTGCCTAGTCATCCACTTTCTCAGATTTCATAAAACTTTCTAAAAGTCTTTTGCCATGGGCAAAAAGAAAAAAACAGGGCTTCTCTTGAATAAAAAATAAAAGTAGGAGTGACCTACTGAAAACATTTTTTTTTTCTGCTTTAGCATAAAAGGTGCCAAAAATTCTTTCTTGTGTCTCCTCCAAAGGGTGAGGTGGGATGTGAGGTATTTCCTCCACAACCCACCCCTACTCCACTCCCACAGGTGACCTGTTTTGAATTTCTAAGCTCTGGCCCTGCTTCCGGGCGATTCAAGATCCATTGTTCATAAGAAGTTGCCTAAATCTTTGGGGTCTAGGATCAAAAACGAAAGTGGTTGATTCAGACAGTGGATGACCAGGGACACTAAGAGACATAGCCCGAGAGGTGATGGGGCCAGCGTGGTGCAGGGGGAGTGATGCCCACGAGCTCTCAGTGCTTGGAGCAGGGGCTGAGAGACTCTAATAGAGAGGAAGTGCAGCGTGAATACTGTATCCAGGAGCACTGCTGCCTGGCAGGGATGCTGGCATCACACAACTGGACTTTAAGACTCTTGTCCCCACCTTGGGAGTGAAAGTCAAGCAGGTCTTCTCTTGGATTTTAGAAGCCCTGGCTGTTCCTGAATAATTCAAAGAGGACAGGGTGGTGGGGGAAGGGAGGCACCGTCCATAAAGGGTGATCTTAGACTCTCTAGCCTAAGCCAGGGGATGCACAAGACGATTTAAATTCAATCTGGATAAGAAATTTTAAAATACCCCACAAGTTCTTTCCCCGTTACAGAAGGATAACAATGGCCTCCTGCCACATCTCCTTCCAGGGGACAGTGACTGTTGGAATGGGGACTTGGCAAGACTCAGCACTCCTGGTCACCAAGTTTTTCTTGTGCCCATCACCCACTGTGCTTAATTCACCAGGAACCCACAAAGCCCCTTTGTGTGTGCAAGCCAGAGCCCAGGCAGTTGGAAGGGCCTGGGCTAGCATTGTCCTCAGAGTTAGCAGAGAGAGTTACCTCTGCTGATGAGACTGGAGCCAGGAAAAATAGAAGGTCTAGGGGGAAAAATAACCTGCCACCAAAAGCTCCAGTCTTCTGGAAGCTCAGTATCACATTGGACGATCGCTCCTGGGACACAATGGGACTTTCATTATTCATTGTGTTTCTAGACAAAAGATCTTTCTGTTCGGCTTTATGCTGAGCCATTTTTAAATTACCTGGAGATGGAAACCTGTTTTGAGAGAACAGCCTCTGTTGGCAACTTGCACCCACACTTAAGGCGTGCCTAGCCGTTTAGCCAAGACCCCAAAAGCCGATCCAAGCACATCATAAAGCCTTAGCAAGTGAAGTCAATTTCACTGAAGATTTCATCGAAGATGGAAGGCAGGGTTGCTCTGATACCACAGAGCAAAGCTCAATAAAAATGCTGAGTAGGGACTTCTCTGGTGGTCCAGTGGTTAAGACTCCAGGCTCCCAGTGCAGGGGGCCCAGGCTCGATCCCTGGGCAGGAAACGAGATCCCGCATGCCGCAACTGAGAGCCCGCATGCCTCAACTAAGACCCAGTGCAGCCAAATAAATAAATAAATATTTAAAGAAATGCTGAGTAGACGCCTCTGTTCTCAGCTCCTGCTGCAGCATTTCCCTCCTGACTGCGGGCCCCCACCGCCTCCTGCCGCCTTGCCCCTACCAGTGCTCAACACCCTTGTCCATGTCTTCCCATTGGCCCCCCGCTTGTGGGCAGGGCAACGTTGAGACCACCTGGCTCAGCCCACTTCGTGAACCTCACCCCCCCACTCCAAACAGAAGTCCCCTTGAGGAATCTCGGCCTCTACTCTCCTTGGTTTGGGCTGCGGCAGAGGTAAAGAAATAATTTTTCCCTCTCGTGGAGATTTTTTCTACTCCCTTTTTTAGACATCATAAATACAAATGTCACTTCTCTTCCCAAAGCATCAAACATGAACTTCCCAAAGCATCAAACATGGCAAAATAGGCAAGGTTGGAGAATTCATGGATAATCTCTTGTCCAGTGGGACCTGGCAGACATGGACAGGACCCCCACTGGCAGGATGCGTAGGTGGGCCCGGCTCCTGGCTTCGGTTTGGTGACCTAAGTTCGGCCTCATTCGGCTGTGTCCTAGGACTGGCGCCTGATCAGGTGTCAATAAATGTTTGAAGGACGGGTGTTCTTGGCACGCCACCTCACTTCTCTGCCTCAGTTTCCTCATTTGTAAAGGGGGGGCAATAATCCTTTTCCTGTCCACTTCTCAAGGTTGTGCTGAGGGTCAGATGAGTTAATGGATGTGAAGGCACCAAGGAAGCGTAAAGAAATGAAATCCTGAGTTCTTGACATCCTAGCCCTGGCAAAATTGTGGGGAAGGTAAATAGCCTTTGGATGTTACCACCTTCCCCTGTTCCCCTTCTTGAGTCAGTGTCCTTTACCTTGCTTAGGTTCTCCTCCTTTCCATCTGCCCTCTTCTGCCCCCATCAAGATCCTGTCTGGGTAAAGGATCAGCTGTCAGTCATTTACACCTGAATGAGAATTTCAACCCACATTTAACCCTGGTCTCTGTGTGATGTGAACGGCTTTATGGCAGTTGGTCCTCATGCTCCAGTGGGCACCAGATGGCAGGTTCCTAGAGCAGGCCTTGCGATTTTGGGTCTACAGGTTTGGCTCAAGGCCTAGAAACCTGCCTTTCCTGTGGGCAATGCAGGTGATTCTGATGCAGGTGCTCTGCTCATGCAACATTGAAGAACACTGATTTCTAGAGTCGGGGACTTTAGGAAGAGATAGAGGAGGTGTGTCGGAGTGGGCAGGGGATCCCACCAAACTCCTGCCAAGGCAGAGCCCCCAGTCTTCCCAGAGCAGGTCACCTCTGGGCATCAGAGAAAGCCATCACTGTGTCAAGAAGAAAAACAATCACTGCTATTGTTGAAAGCCTTTTTTATCCCAGCCAACCACCCCTAAAATCTGGGAGGGCAAGTGATACAGTGCCTAGTCCTGGGTGGGGGGGGGGGCAAAATTGAGGCCTCCAGAGGCTGAGTGATAGGCCTGAGGCTCCACCCCTTGCAACCCCCTGCTTCCCATAATTCAACCCAGGGGTGCTGCCAGGCCAGTGTACATACCTGTATATGGCATTGCTGTTCATGGGGCCAGAGCTATTGGATGACTCCTCCTGGGTCCCCACTTCACTTCAGCCTTCCTGGTCTGATCAGGCATGTGGTCCTCTCTGAACCTCATTCCCCTCTTCTACTCCTCAATGAATCATGTAATGTCCACTCCCTAAATATCTCTGGAACTTACCCACTCCTCCCCATCCCAACCAAGCACCCGTGTCCTGGTCCAGAGGCCAGCTGTGCTCTCATGGGTCCACTGTGGTGGTGTAGTAAACACCAGACAGGGTGCCTCCCTGGCTGCGATTGCCCCTTCCTGAGCAACATGGCTGACCACACGACTCCATTTGCCATGTCTAGTCTCATGGTCCTGTCCCCGGCATAAATGATTGGTGTAGAGGTGGGCCCCTGACCCAGGATGGACCATTCAGAGTTCTTCACAAAGAAGCAGGTGGTCCCCCTTCAGTGATGGCCACTGGGGTGAGGGGTGGCTCCCAGCAGTGGGTGGCCATTTCCCCACAACGTGGCCAGCAGAACCAGTCAGGAGGCTGAGGGGAGCAGGTGTGTCCAGGAGGGGGTGAGGACTGAGAACAGACCAGTGGCCTTGGCGATGTGGGGGTCACTGATGACCTGACAAGGGTGTTTCAGCAGCGTGGTGGATACAGAAGCCTGTTGGGAGGGGGCTCGGCAGAGTGAGAAGGGAGGGACTAGAGACCGCCAGTGTAGATCACTCCACAGACTCAAAGGGCAGATCAGCCCCAACAACGGGACTCCACAAAGAAGTGGTGTCAAGAGTGGTTGGTACTGGTTTGCAAGGCAGAAGTAGAGACACAGATGTGGAGAACAAACATATGGACACCAAGTGGGGAAAGCGGGGGAAGGGGGGGTGGGGGGGATGAATTGGGAGATTGGGACTGCCATATATACATCACTAATAAGAAAAAATATCAAATTGTACACTTTGGATATATGCAGTTTATTGTATGTCAATTGTATGTCAATAAAAGTTCTTAAAGAAAAAAAAAGAAAGCCTGGTTGGTTACCTTGTTGAAGATGAAAGAAATGATAGCTTGCTTGTATGTTTACAAGAACGGCCCAGTCAAGGGGGGGAATTAGATGACTCTGGAGGTTGGGGGGGGGGTTGTTGAGGGATGTCCCTGTATAGGTGAGGGGGTGGGGTCTGACATCCATGCAAGGAGGGACTGGGCTCTGTGGGAGCTCAGTTTCATCCGAGGAAGAGCAAAGTCTAAGATTACGAACAGAGATGCAGGAGGGGGTGAAGTGCTGATGTGGTCAGGCTCTTCTGTTAGCTTCTGTGCTCACAGTGAACTAGGGCGGGGGAGGCTGAGGTTTGAGTAGAAGGTAGGAAATAGTCAGCTGGGAGAGTGACTGACCTAGGGACACATGGACCCATTGCCAGGCACACCAGGACCCACCTGTGGGCAAGCAAACATGAATGAACGTGAGACGTGTCAGCATGGGTGAGTCCAGCTTCACGCCCTTCTGTCTCCTTTTTGGCTTTCCCGGAAGGGCCCCATCCTCTGGGGAGGCAGAAGAGGAAGCCCCGGGGAAGGTGCATCTACAGCAGATGGATGCCCAGGTAAAAGTCACCTTGGCCTCCCTAGCACCCTCAGTGGGCCCTGCTGGCCTGCACTGCAGACCTCCCCCCTTCTGCTGCCCCCTTCCCCATCCTGTGTCACATCCTCAGTCTGAGCTGAGTCTCCTCTCCAGGGGTGGATTTTGGGTCCCTGACAGTGAAACAGGCTGCCTTGGGAGGAAGCCCGCCCTCTCTCTCTGGAGCTGGCAGCTCAGAGGGGCTGAGCAGGGAGGGGCAAATTTTGGAATGAGGAGGAGCTGCGTTAGCTGATCCTGGAGTCTGAAGATGTGCGTTTCGTCCTATGCTCAGACACTCTCCAGCTGGACATCAGTCAAGTTCATTCATGACTCTGAACCTCAGTTTCCTCATCTGTAATATGGGGACAGTGACTGGACTTAGCGCATAGGCTGCTGCAGGGATTCACACTCCCCAAGCACTTGGCACAACACACTCTCACAGAGGTGGCTGTTTCTTTCCAATCCTATGAAATTTCAGTCTGAAATAAATGACTAGTTCAGAAAAGAAGGAACATTGATCAGAGATGGGATGTGTGCTGGTGGAGCAAGGAGAGAAGACGGGGCTAGAGAGGTGGGCTGTCTGCTTGCTGCCTTTTCCCTAAGCAGTGGGCTCTCAGTGTGGGTCAGGTCTGTGTGGACCCCCTCTGCCACTTGGCCAAGCAGGTCAGCCTCTCTGCAGAGTCCTCCAGTGGCCACCATCTTCCCAGCATCCTAACCCGTGCAGATACTCTCCAGTTTCCAAAGTGCTTTACACACATTGTCTCCTTGGATCCACCCAACCATTCCTTCCTGTGCTGGGGGTATTATGAGTCCCATCTTTCAGATAAGGAAATTGAGGCTGGGAGAGGTCACAGAGCCAGGACTTAGCTCAAGTCTTCTGCTCCTGATCCAATCGATGCTCTTCCTGAAGCCCAGCTGCTGCTGCTCTGGATAAACTAGGCCTTTCAGCAAATTCACCGAGTGACCGTGGACAAGTGATGGTCTCTGAGCCCCACTTGCAGGTGAAGATGGGCCTGGATGTTCTCTGGAGCATCCCCTCCCCCATTTCTCTAAGACACTGGGTGTGGCTCCCTGGGGGCCAGAACAATGCTGGCCCAGCTCAGGACTCTGTGTTCCCACCCCACTGCCCAGGTCCCCTCGCCAGCACGCCTGGCTGCTCCCCAGACAGCAGGCAAACAAGCCCCTATTGATTCTGGGTCATGGCTAGAAGAATGTCCCTTTGTTGGGTGCGTCACCCCTCTCCTCTCTGTGTCCTTGCCCACAGGAGAGGCAGTCAGGTAGGAAGCAGCCTGGCCATAGCGCCTTCCCCAAGGACCCTAGAGGGAAGCCAGGGACAGAATCCCCCCCCCAGTTCCCCGGGGGGAGGCCTCCACAGCCCGCCCTCTCTCCTCTCTGTCACTTTACAAGCTCTCTGCACGCTCTCCCATCACTCTGGTCACTTTGCCCTTGCTCAGGGGAGGTGCAGTCCCAGAGCTCTCAGTGTTAAAATCCACCCCACCTTTCCAGGCCCTGCCTGACTACCCGCTACTCTGTGAATCCTCCTTTAGAACAAGAGCTTGACAAGAGAAGGAAACGTGGCTTGTCCATATCTGTAGCCTTGCGCCCCACCTAGAACTTGGTCCAGAAGAGACAAGTCAGAGTCTCAGTCACCCAGGCCTGAAACCTGACCAACCCAGTACCTGGTTGGTCACAAGTTCTGTTGATTCTTCTTGAAAAGTCACCCAAACTCCTCTGTGTGGCGTCAACCTACCCAGCCACCTCCTGCATGGCCCCTCCTTCTCCTGGCCTGGATTCTCTGCTGTTGATTCAGCCTCCTGCTTTAACCCTGTTTATTAAGCATATATGAGGGCGAGTCAAAAATTACCCGCACTATGGCTGTAGCATTTACAGAAGTTTTAACGTAATCGGAGTGCGGATGATTTTTGACTCTCCCTAGTACTATGTGCTGCAGTTGCTCTACCAACTGGGGATGCTCCAGGGAATGAGGCAGAGTCCTCTCCCTCAAGGATCTTTCAGTCTCGGGACTTCCCTGGTGATGTGGTGGTTAAGAATCCACCTGCCAATGCAGGGGACACAGGTTCGATCCCTGGTCCAGGAAGATCCCACATGCCGTGGAGCAACTAAGCCCATGCGCCACAACTACTGAGCCTGCACTCTAGAGCCCGAGCTCCGCAACAAGAGGAGCTACCACAATGAGAAGCCCGTGCACCTCAACGAAGAGTAGACCCTGCTCTCTGAAACTAGAGAAAGCCGGCATGCAGCAACCAGGACCCAACACAGCCAAAAATAAATTAAGAAAAAAAAGGATCTCACAGTCTCTTTAGGGTAGACAGACAATAACCAAACCCAGATGACTAAATAATACAGTATCAAAGAGTGTGATAAGAGCTCTGAAGAAAATCACGGAAGTGAAGGATGTGTGTGTGTAACAGGGAGACAGCCACTGGGGTGAAATGTGGGTGGTGACGGAGGTTGTGGGACTTGAGGTCACAGAGGAAGGGCCATAGTGAAGAGTCAGATCTTCTGCAGAGGGCAACGGGAAGCTGCTGTGCTGTGCTCATTCCTGCCCCCAGGCTTTGTCCCTCGGGCCTTCTGCCTGAAATGCCCTCCCCAGCTCTCAGCTCAGTCACAGGACCCAGTGATAATCGCACCATCATTCTGAAGCCTTCTTTGTTTCCTCCAGACCGCAATCATCTCTTCTTCCAAATTCCTAAGAAGGTACCTCTGGGCTTGAGGCTTAATTGTCTAGACTGTTCAAGTTCAGATTCTCACACAGTTACTCAGCACTGGCTCCATGCCTGGCTTCATGGCACAACTGCACGTGGGTGACTCATCCCATCCTCACCAACTCCCCTTGAGGTTCATATTGTGCCCATTTTTTATGGATAGGTAAACTGAGCCTCAGAGAGGTTCAGCCACTTATCTGTGGCCTGACATTGAAGGAGTGGTGGCGGCGGGGTTTGAGTGGATAGCGTCTGGCCCCATGAGTCCAGCTCCATTCTCACGGGCCCACAGCCACTCTCCTTTGAGATACTTGGTGATGGTAATGGCCTCCACGCCTGCCTCTGATCTCCTTCCCCACCTTCTCTTCCACGGCGACCCTCCTCCCAGGGGTCATCGGGGTGGGCACCCTGCCCTTCTCTGCATTCCTTGCCGCTCACATAGTAATGAGCACCCGACAGGTGACAGCCTGGGACGGGGGCATCGAAGGGTGGGCACTGCCCGCTGCACCACTCTCCCCTCCTGTGATGGGGTCCTGCCATGAGAGTCTGGGGAAGACCTCACTCTAACCAACACCCTCACCCCAGGGTCACTCAGTCATACAGGGCTTTGGGAAAGTTGCTACATCCTAGGGTTGTATTATTACAAATACAACTATTTCTCCCAGACATGTGGCATGATGGTGTGGGGGAAAAAGTATAAAGGCTTTTGCGACAGTAACTCTTCACTGGCACCAGCCAGCCTTAAACTTTTCCTTTTTGTTTAAAATTCGGACGTCCATGATAACAGTGAACAACACCGATAGCTGCTTTATCAAGGACGCGCAAAATGAGAGGAAGCTGCTGGGCACGTTGCGTATACTATCTCACCGAATCCTCATAACAACCCTAGGAGGCAGGTAGGATTATTATTCCCATTTTATAGACTCAGAAACCGAGTCTCACACCGGTGAAGAAACTCACCTGAGGTCATAGAACTGATAAACGCTGTAATGCAAATGCCAGCCTCAACCCTGGTCTGATGGATCTCAAAGTCCTTCATCTCAACTTCTGCCACCCAATTCTGCCTCCAGGTGTTCAGGAGCCCTATCCCAGGCAGTGGACAGGTGAGGAAGGCGTAGTTACTGGGTCTCCTAGGAGCACCGCAACCAGGGAAGCTCAGGGCAAAGACACTGGTCTCGGTGTCAGGCAGCTCCTGGCTCTGCCCCCTGCCAGCTGTGTGTCCTCGCTCAAGCTGCTTACCCTCTCTGTGCATTTCCTCAGCTGTGAAATGGCATGATAATAAGTACCCCCCCCCCACCCCCCGCCTGCTGTGAGAAGGAATGTGAGGTTTGTGAACATGTTCTGAGGCTGTGGTGCATCACACTTGGGGTATAATTACTCATTCCGCAGCCACCTAGGATGAGTGGGCCGCAGGAGAATCGGGAGCAGCCCTGGGAGAAGGGGGAGAGGAAAGTGTTGGATCGAGTGTTCTCTGAGCAGACAGAGGCAGTGAACGTCTTGCTCAGCCAACCTCACATGACAAGAGGAACCTGCTAACTAGGTCACCTTTCAGTGGCAAAGAACTATTCCGGGATCCGCCTGCCGCCTCCCAGGGCAGGAGCTGGGGAGCCGGGCTATTTCAGGGGAGGTGCAAAAAGCTCATCCAACAGCTCGATCTTGGCTCCTGGCCCTGCCTTTGTGCCTTGGGCCTTGAGGGGCCAGGTGGCTCTGATGGGCTCCGTGTTGGCACCCTCTGGGACAGGCAGTGGCGACCTGGGACCATCATGGCACAATCGTCCCCACCCCTGGAAACCACCATCCCAGGCAAGGATGGCGAAGGAGGACCGCAAGATGCTAGGCTTGCCTCTGCCAGCCTGGCTGTGACTCTCAGCTCTGGAATCCAATTGCTCCGTGATGCTGGGCATTTCACATTTACCCTCTGGGCCTGGGTTTCCCACCTGTAAAATAGGGGTAATGGTGCTTATGTCGTAGGACTGATTAAAGGAAATAACGACGTAAAGCACCAAACACGGGATCTGGCCCAGAGGAAGCGCTTGATAAGTGGTCATTGTCCCTAACTGAGCTTGTGGGATTCTCCGCTGCAATGGTGACCGTGACCGAGGTGAAGGCTGTGTGGGGTAGGGTGGGGGTGGGAGTTGGGGTGCCAGCGGGAGAGGTTACGCTGAAGAAGCTGGGCTGTTGAGGCTCTGGCTTGATGAGCACGGTAGAGAGAAAAATCCTTTCAGAAGGAACATGGGCTTTGAGGTCAGCGACTAACTTGTGTGAGGGTTGCTCTGCTCTGTGCAGTGTGTCTGTGCTCAAGGCTTCAGGTGCCTTGTCTGCAAAATGGGGCCAGAAACATGTCCTATGCTCTGGCGAAGAACCCACGGGGCCACTGATGCAAAACCTATAGCACAGTGCTTGGCACCTGGTAAGCACTCGAGAGATGCCAGCTGTTCATGTTATCCCATTTAAACCTCACAGCAACCCCTCAATGAAAGTGTTGTTCTCCCCGTTTTATAGATGAGGCGATGGAGGCACAGAGAGGTTAAGTCATTCACCCAAGATCTCACAGTTAGGAAAGAAGTCTTGCTGAGTTGAATCCAGTCTGACTCTAGGATTTGCACTTTTCACCACCATTCCCCTTGCCTGGCATGTAGCAAGCACTCAATAAAGCGCAACACGGTGTGCAGATACGTACTTATGACGGGTGCCCAGCATGGCGTGCCTACGCCATCTGCGCTCAGAAATGGGCACCTGTTGCTACTGTGGTCATAACTCTCACCGTGATCGTTGTTCAGAACTGAATCAGAAATTATAAAGCTTGAGAGTGGCTGCTGAATGTAGAGGTTCAAAGATATTAGAAAAGGCAACAATCCCATTCTCAAGGCAATTGTTAAAACGAAGGGGCAAAAACTAGAGTCGTAAGCTACTTCCTTGCAACATTCTCTGTAATTAGAAAAAATGTATACATCAAACAGTAAGGGAGTGGTTAAGTAAATTATGGTTGATCTTTGGTAGAAAATTACACACCCACTTGAAACGATGATAATATGACTTAACGTGGAAAATGTTTATTATGCAATTACTATTAAAGGGAAAAGCCTAGATATAAAATTTTATTTCTGCTCTAACTATACCTCTGTTAAAAATATCAAGTGCATGTAGAGAAGAACGGGGAAGGAATATGCAAACAGCCGATGTGTTACATGCTGGAATTGAGGGTTTCTCTTTTTGCAATTGAATTAATACTTAATAATTTATTGAGCACTTACTAAGTGTCCGTCACCATGTTAAGTGTGGTTCTTAGTGTGGGTTGTATGAGGCCGCAGGAAGGCTTAAAGAAAAAAGAGGTTTTATTGCCTCTCAGAATATTCTGAGGGTAAGCAGTTCAAAGATGATGTGGCAGTTTCAGGGTGTCAGGGACCCCATATCTCTCTATCTGGTGACTCTGCTGTTCCAAGGGAGTTACCCTTTTCCACATGGTCCAGTAGGGCACACCACAGTGTCCACATTCCAGCTAGCAGGACCAGGATGGGGAGGGGAGGACATGCTCTTTCCCAGGAAAGGTGTGTCTGGAAGTTGCTCACACCACTCCATTCTTACGTATTTGTCAAAACTTTGTCACTTGGTCACCCCTAGCTGCCAGGTAGATGGGACATGTCATTACTTTGGGAGGCCATGAGTCTCGCCAAAAATTCTAGCTAATGTGGATATGAAGCGAAGTCAGTCAAGGCCACGATCCTTGAAGAGTCTGCTGTCAGTGAGAGAAAAACGCATTTCAAGAAATGATAGTGGGAGTTCCCTGGTGGCACATTGGTTAAGAATCCGCCTGCCAATGCAGGAGACATGGGTTCGATCCCTCATCCAGGAAGATCCCACATGCCTCAGAGCAACTAAGCTCGTGTGCCACAACTACTGAGCCTGAGCTCTAGAGCCCTCGATCCATAACTACTGAGCCCACATGCTGCAACTGCTGAAGCCTGCGCACCTAGACCCCATGCTCTGCAACAAGAGAAGCCACTGCAATGAGAAGCCCACGCACCACAATGAAGAGTAGCCCCCGCTTGCCACAACTAGAGAAAGTCCACATGCAGCAACGAAGACCCAAAGCAGCCAACAAATTAAATAAATTTTAAAAATTTAAAAAATTAAAAAAAATAAAGCACACAGTGGTGTTGGTATATTACATTATATATATATAAAAAAAAAAACAAAAGAAATGATGGCAACACAGTGTGAACAGCACTGTGATTGAATGACAAGATAACTGGGGAGAAGATGGCCAACACTGCCTGGTAGGACATTATTAGCACCTCCATCTCTCATGAGGATTTTGCCTTGTTTGTTCCACATGGCCCTGTGTTCCCCCTGTGCCAAGATCTGATTGATCTGAGCAGGGGAGACTTAGCACTCCTGACTCGAGCCAGGAGGGAGCACTCAGCGTCTTCTGGGAGCATGAACGGAGTGGAGAGACACAGGATCTGAAGTCACAGCGGCCCTGTCCCCTGAAGGCAGCAGACTTCCACTGCATCCTGGACCCATCCTTCCTATTGATCATTTATTCAACATCTTGTCCTTTCAATCTGTGAGGTGCCTTCATAGCTTCCCAAGAAACCCATCAAACCCCCTTCCAACCTTTCTATTTTCTTTTTTCCTTTTTTATTTTTATTTTTTATTTTTTGGCTTAAAGTAGCTACCTGAGACCAAAATAAGCTGAATTGATTCAAGGTCAGGATGAGTTTTGCTGAGATGCAATTGATTTCAGGTGGATTCCAGCTGGATTTCCCCCCAGGTGCCATGAGAAGCCAGGAGGATTTTAGGAAGGACAAAGGGGATGGTTTTCCAGGCAGGGGGTCAGCAGTGTATAAACCTGGAAGCCTTTTACGTCTGTTAGTGGTTTATTGATTATGCAACAAAATGATCGCTGAGCAGAGAAAATACTTAAATCACTGGAGGGACCAGGGATCTTGGGGTGAGGAGGCTGCAGGTCCGCCATCCAAGGCAGATCTGGTTTCCACTTTGCTGTGTGATCGTAGGTGCCCCAGGAAATCTCTCTGGACCAGTTTTTTCCCTCCTAAGAGAAAATCAAGAGTTTTTAAGTAATTAAATGAGCGACAGTCATACCTACGAAAACTCTACACCACTATGACCTGGTTTAACTTTTGTGGTATAATCCTCAGTCTCTTCTGCCCCGACCCTCCATATGCAGTCAGTCTATTGGCAGCTCCCAAGAGCCCGGCCTCCACAGGTATCCGAGTCACTTCTGCCCACCAGCTTGGCCACCCGCTTGTCTGAGCCCCTGGACTCCCCCCGCCCCCCACCCCCGTTTCACTTCCAGACTGGCCAGCCTACTGTTATTTTTGTCCCCCTTCAATCTGTTCTCTGCAAACCAGTCAACATGATCTTTTAAAAAAATCAGATCAAGTGAAAGAAGCCAGTCTGAAAAGGCTACGTAGTGTATGATTTCAACTACATGACATTCTGGAGAAGGCAAAACTCAGTGAAAAGATCAGTGGTTGCTGGAGTTTTGCAGGGAGGGAGGGATGAATGGGTAGAGCACAGGGGATTTTTTTCTGCCGTGCAACTACTCTGTGGGATATTCTGCCAGTGAATACGTGCCATTCATTACACATTTGTCAAAACTCACATGTAACGCAAAGAGTGAACCCAAATGTAAAGATGGGCTTCAGTTAAAAATAGTGGATCAATATTGGCTCATTAACTGTAACAAATGTATCACACTAATGCAAGATGTTAATAACAGGGGAAAGTGTGTGTGTGTTGAGGGGGGCATACCCATGTGAGTTATGGGGGTGACAGGATATATGGAAACTCGCTGTACTTTCCACTCAAGTTTTCTGTAAACCTGAAACTACTCTTAAAAACAAAGCCTATCGATGAAAAAACTTCAGATCATGTTATTTCCCTGTTGAAAACTCTCCAACTGCTTCCATAACACCTTGAAAAAAATAGTAAATGATTTAAAAAAATAAAATAAAATTCCTCGCTTTGGCTCATGAAACCTTCAAGATGTGGCCCCTGTGTCACTGTTCCCTTTCACTGACTGTACTGGGCTTCTCTCTATGCTCCAGACACACCTAGTTTGTTCCCATCTCAGGGCCTTTGCACTTGCTGTTCCCTCTGTATAAATGCTTTTCCCACTGGGTTTCAGGTGGCTAGTTCCTTCTTATCATTCAGGTCTTAACTAAAACGTCACCTCCTTAGAGACTCCTTCCCTGACCACCCATCAAAAGCAGCCACCCAGTCACTGTTTGCCATATAATCCTCCTTTAACTGCACAAATCACTGGCAGATATTTTTCTTGCTTGTGCATTTGTCTCCCAATTAGTACCTGAATCCCCACTAGAATATAGTTGCCATGGGAACAGGGATCATCTCTGCCTTCTTCATTGCCATATCCCCAGCTCCTAGAACAGTGCCTGACATATCACAGATACTCAGTAGATACTGAATGAATGAATGCAGTGAGTGAATGAATGAATGGATTCATAGAAACTCATTCAGGACTAGGCCTGAGCTGGCTCCCGGATCCTGCAGAAGACATGGTTCGTGACCCCTGGGATCTCACAGTCTAATACACAGTGGTTCAGAGCCTCCTGAATGAAATAGTGGCGGGTTAACAGCATGGGCCATGGAGTGAGATGGCCTAGGTTCAAAACCTGGCTCTGGTCCATAACAGCTGCAGTCTGTAAAACTTTCAGAAAAGTTCCTAGAGCCTATTATTGCTACATGCTCAATAAATGCTAGGCCTTATCGTTATCATGCAGGCCATGTAAAGACATACAGAACAGCACACCTCTAACACCAGGGATCAAGGAATGTAGGAGATCATTGGATTTATTTATTCATTTGTGTCAGGATCATTCATTGCAGGCCTTTGGAAGTGGGCATGAGAAAGGGCAGGTTATTTCAGGGAAACTCCATCCTCCCAGCAACTCTGGAATAAATACTAGGGCAATTTCATAGATAAGAGAACTGAGATTCAGGATGCTGAACTGATCTGCATGGTGTAACACAGCTAGGAAGAGGCAGGACCGAGATTCACACCCAGGTCTGATGAGTCATTTGGTCCCTCCACCCCACCTCCCCTCTCACCATCCCTGCTCTGGAAGCATGGGCTCCAGCCCTGAGCCCTGACCTTCCACAGGCGGCACCAAAGCAGAGTGGGCAGGAGGTGGGCTATTCGTGTGGACAGACCGCATTCAAATCTCAACCAGGGAGAGACCTGGGACAAAGCTCTGCATTGGAAAAATGGGGACCACAGCAGTTTCTGCCTCAGAGACCACAGACAGCGGTCCTCAGGAGACTGGATACTCATGGACTGAACGCTTGTGGAGCTGTTGCGAGGGATGTGAGGTGAGGAGGATCTCTCAGGTACATGATAATCCCCCAGATTCCATAACAAGGACCAGATCTGGGATTCTACACTGCGAGGCCATGTGAATACAGGTTCTGAGGAGGGCATCAGAGCTGGGAGGAACAGCAGCAATCGTCTAACTGACACATGAGGGAACGGAGGCCCAGACTGGGCCTGACCTGGCCTGGTCACCCAGGAGGTTGGTGGCAGACAGCCGCAGACTGTCGGTGCTGGGAAAAGACCTTGCGGCGCAGAAGGTCTCAGCACGCATGCGCACCGCATCCGGCCCGAGCTCGGCCCCACCCCTTTGCTCGCTGGCTGACGTGGATTCCAGAACGGCTCTGCCCCTCACTAGGTGTGGGCCAGTGGTTCAACTACCTCTCTGAGCCTCAGTTTCCTCAACTTTAGGGGAAATAGCGTGGAGCTTGGCAGAGTTGTGAAGAAGACATACACGTGTGTATGTAGTGCCAGCACAGTGGCTGGAACATGGCCAGTGGACAATAAATGTTAGTTTCCCTCTTTCCTCACATCCCCTCCCCACAGTGGCATTGGAGGCAGCCTCCTAACCCTCACCCTGCTTAAAAATCCGTTCCTCTTCCAATGGCCTCTATGACAAGGACAAGATTCCCTAGCCTGGCATCTGGGACAGGCCATGCTATTTTATGTGCCTGCTTTTCTGCCACCTCTTTTTAATTAATGTGTTGTCAAGTTAATAAATGAGTCTACAACCAATTTCGGAAATGTTGCACACATATCCCCGTCTTGCGGATTCAGTGCACTTTAACGTATGAAGGGTTCTGAGAAAACCTGCAGGAAAGAATTCTATTGAACCTTGTTCAAACCAGAATTTTCCAAATAAGTTTGACGGTGGAACCCTATAAATATCCCACAGAACATGCTTTTGTTTCCTGAACACACTTTGCAAGTTTCCTGCCTGCAAGCTCTGCGTAGGTTGGTCTGGCTTCCCGCAAAGCCCTCCCTCCCAGCATGGGTTCACCCATCCCCGGGGGCCCAGATCGGAGAGCTTCCCTCGGCCTGGCCTGGTCAAGTGAGCCCGTCCTCTGGGCTCCCTCAGCTCCATGGACTCCCCCTAGGCTCACTCTTCCCCCCAGCCCCCGTGTGTGCCTCTGCA
Organism: Hippopotamus amphibius kiboko; assembly: GCF_030028045.1. NCBI lineage: Eukaryota > Metazoa > Chordata > Mammalia > Artiodactyla > Hippopotamidae > Hippopotamus > Hippopotamus amphibius. The sequence continues at coordinate 32,835,877 of NC_080186.1, forward strand.
GGCCGCCAGCTCCCACCCTCCCCTCCGCAGCATCTGCCTCTCTGCTGCCCCTGCCCATGCGCCTGTATAAGTCCTATCTGTGCTCTGTTCTCAGAGGACCATCCAAAAGCGGCTCCTCTAAGAACATTTTCTATAGGCCCCTGTCAAGAAAGATCTCTTTTCCTCAGGCTTTTAGAGTTAGAACAAAAGCTTGGTGAAGGTAGGATCCATATTTTTTATTTCTCCAGTGTTTTGCACTTAGTATAGACACTCAGTGCATGCATGTTTATTCATATATCCAACCAGTATTTATGGAACACATATGATGTGTTCTATGCTGAGTGCTTGGGATACGATGGGAAACAAGACAGGCATGGAAGGCAGAAAGGGAAGTGGGAAAAAGCAAGGACTCTGGAACAGTCATCTCAGCTCAGGTTCAAATCCTGGTTCCACCATTTACTAGCTATGCATCCCTGGGCAAGTTACATGACCTCTCTGTGTCTCAGTTGCCTCATTCCTAAGACAGGGAAAGATATAGTATCTATTTTAAAGGGGTTACTGTGAGCGTTAAATGAGATGATAAATGTAAAGTGCTTAGAAGAGTACCCAGCACATAGTAAGTGTTGTATATATGTTGGCTATTATTATTATAATAAATGGATTTTTTGTGCCTCATAGAGCTAGATATCTAATAGGGAAGACAGACATTGAGCAACTAATTATACAAATAACTACTTAACTGTTTTGAGAAGTGTCAAGAAGGAAAAGAACAGTGCACAACAGGAGCATAAAATGGACGGCCTGGGTTTGTCCAGAGGGTCAAGGAAGCCTTCCCAGAGGAGGTGACGTTTAAGCTACGACCAACGATGAACTGGAGTTACCGTTCTATGCAGGGGGAACAGCATGTGTATAGACACGGAATCAGGACGGAGTTGGCATCTTGGAGGGATGCAGAGAAGCCCAGAGGGATGGACGCGCAGAGAACAGGGTGCAGCACTAGAAGGTTAGTGTGCAGAGGCAGGGGGCAGGCCACGCAGAGCCTTGGGGTGTCATCCCAGCAGATCTGGGGAGACTTCGAAGGTCTGCATCAAGGCAGTGATCATATGCAGGTGTTAACAGACCACTGCGGAGACTGGTAGCGGACACAGCAGGAGACTGGTCCAGGTGAGAGAATTGGTGCTTAACGTGGGGCGCTGGCTGTGGAGAAGGAGAGAGATGCGTGTATTAGAGAATGGTGAGCCGATCAAAGAAATGACAGGAGGTGATGGAAGGAAAGAGGTGGTGAGGATGCTTCTAGATCCACGGTCTGAGCAAATGAGAGACTGCAGACGAATCTGTTCCCATGCAGGGACCAGGTGAGTTCAGTTTGGGCACGCTGTCTCTGAGAATGCAATGAGATGAGTGGTTTAAGGGGAGTGAAAATAACACTTTAAGCCAAATCATACTATATTAAGAATATAAAAGTTGGCGAAGTAATTACAGGTTGAACAGAGACTTTGGGTTGAGAGAGAGAGAACGTGGGTATTATATCAAAAAAGGGTGGGTCTGGTCCTTTTTTTATGGAAAAGAAGTTACAAATGGAGATGGTATTAGTAGAGAGGAGATGTAGGTGGGGAGCTTTGGAGGGGTTGAGGCCAGAGCAGGCTCACAGTGGACCCTGCAGCCCTGGAAGTGGGTGGAGCAGCTTGACAGGAATCACAGCGCAGACTCACTCTGCTGTCCATTAGGAGACTCACTCAACAAACATTTATTTATCTACTTATCCATCTATCTATCTATCATCTATCTATCTATGTTTTAGGGCTTGGGGATATAACTGATTTAAACATTCCTTAGCTTCTCCTAGAGGAGACAGGCTACAAACATGACAGTACTAATTTAACATCAGATCAACTGAAAGAAGATAGAAGACAGAGGATTGGAAAGAGATGGGAAAGCTCCATGAGTCCAGTGGTCAAGGCGTCTCTGAAGGAGAGGTCTTTGAGTTTCAATAAAACAATTGCAAAATTACAGATTTCTGATTTGGAAATATAGATAAGGGTACCTTCCAATTTTGTTATCTTCAAATGTATATTATTAAATAACTGTCACAACTATTTGAAACTTAATAGAGTTTGAAATAAAAGCCATAAAAGTGGGACTTCCCTGGTGACACAGTGGTTAAGAATCCTCCTGCCGATGCAGGGGACATGGGTTTGAGCCCTGGTCCGGGAAGATCCCACATGCCCCGGAGCAACTAATCTCGTGCGCCACAACTACTGAGCCTGTGCTCTAGAGCCCGTGAGCCACAACTATTGAGCCCACATGCTGCAACTACTGAAGCCCGCATGCCTAGAGCCCGTGCTCTGCAAGAAAAGCCACTGCGATGAGGAGCCTGTGCACCACAACGAAGAGTAGCCCCCACTCACTGCAACTAGAGAAAGCCCGTATGTAGCAACGAAGACCCAACTCAGCCAATAAATTAATTAATTGAAAAAAACATAAAAGTGAACAATGAAATCAATATAAAATCAATAGAAGGAAACGGTAACAAAAAAATTTTGAGGTTATTCTGAAAGCAGTAACTCATTAAGAGGAAGAGATAAATTTGAAAAGCAAGTTATGAAGAGGCTCCTGAAATCTTTGATAATCCTTTGATAGGGTTAGATCACATGGACACACGGGAAAATACGTACTTTTTTTGCATTTGACACAAATCACTGAACTAAGAGAACATAAAACATAACAAGCTGCTACAGACGGACATTGACGACAAATTGGATGATGAGTTTTGTCAATGAAGAGAGGGTTTACAATTACGATTAGTCATTCCACAAGAAAACTTAAACTGTCCTGAAAGAAACTTGCCAGAGGTTTTCCCAAGTTTGATAATAATCCTAAACATTTACACAACATGACCAATAGCAAGTGGTAAAACTGGAAGAAACTTTTCTAAATTATCAATAAAAATTTGTTTTCCATGCTGGAAAATAAACTGTGCTAGACGGAAGGCTGAATCATCTCTCTCTTCTGTCCACGGAAACACAAAATTACAAAATTATTATCATGTGTGAAGAGGCAACCAAAGAAAATGCAGCCCCCAAATGCCGGAATTTATAAAGCTATGTCAGACAGACAATTCAAAAAAATGTTATGTATTTTTCCAGATTTTGTGACTTCTGCGCTATTTGTTAGCTGCTAAAATTTAAGAATCTGTTGCAATTTATTCTCTTATGAACAAACCTTCACTTTTATACCTGCATAGTTAGCTATTGCTACAATACTGCTGTGTAACATCCCAGCCCAAAATTCAGTGGCTTACAGCCACAATTCTTTATCTGCGGAGATGCAGATCAGCTGGGGCCCTGCAGCTGGGAGTCAGGTGATGTAGGCTGGGTTCAGGGGGTTGGCTCTGCTCCATGGATCATATCTTTCCCCTGAGACCTGGCTGTTAACCAGGGAATGTCCTCCTCATGGTGATGGAAAGGTCCAAGGAGGTAAGGCCCAGTTTCGGCAATGGCATACTGTCACTGCCATCCCATTCCATGGGCCATGCAAGTCATGTGGCCAAAGAGTCACGAACCGTGGAAATATACTCTGCCCCTTTAGGAGCCAGAACTGCAAAGTCATCCAGCAAAGAAGTAGACACAAGGAAGGGTGAAGAACTGGGCCCAATCTCCTGTCACACCTACTTGCGCACTTGTAATTTTGTAATCTTTTTCTTAAAGAGCTCCTCCTCCCAAATTGTATAAACCTCAGGCTTCCACAGAACCTAGATCAGTCCTGGTAGCTGTGTTCTTTTGTTGGCGCCCAGGGTAGCTGCAGGGGGGCTGCTCTAACAGTGAACATTCTGCAAATAAGAGCTTCATTAGTCCTTTGAAATACCTGAAACAGCAAAGTTCAAAGTCCACCAACACCCTTTCAAGCAATTTCTTTCATCAAAGACAAAAAAGGAAGTGCTGTTCGATTCTTTAAATACAATTTCAATTATTGCAAGTGCAAAAGTGGTTGCAAAAAAGTGGTGATGGTCATTTGGTCAGGAATTTTGTGTAGCCATAAAATCTTATCTAAAAATTTATGTTCATAGAATTCAGCTCAAATCTCTAAGTAAAAATTTTGAAAACTTTCATTTAGAAGAGTTTATAAATTCAGCATTTGGTATCTTTGCTAATTTTTTTTCAAGGGGGTCGCAGATGAACTTTTTTTTTTTTTGGCCACGCTGTACGACAGGTGGGATCTTAGTTCCCTGACCAGGATAAAACCCGTGCCCCCTGCATTGGGAGCTCGGAGTCTTCATCACTGGAGCGCCAGGGAAGTTCCCCAGATGCACATTTTATAGCAAGTCCTGATTCCTGGTGGGACAATCCCTCCTCCCTGCCCTTCTCAGAAGTGACCGGTAGCAAAACAGGGCACCCTGACCTGGGTCCGGAGGGGAGTTGGATAGTCTCTTACATAAAAATGAGACATCTGTGGTAAAATAGAAAGAGTGAGGGATTCAGAACCAAATGCAGATTGAATCCTAGCTCTACCTTTTCTACATGAGCGGCTTCAGGCATGTCAATTTCCCTTTTGAATCTTGGATGTCAGTGTGTAAACCTGGGGTGATGACCCACAATGGCGTCCTGAGGGTCAGATAAAACCTTGTGAGAAGAGATCTTGACACAGCGCCTGTCTGTTGACCCTAAGTGTGAAAAGGAGCCCAGAGAAGTTAACTGACACACTCAAGGCCACAGGACTAGATGGACCCTGTGCTGCCTTCTCCACTGCCAGAATTCAAAGATGATTTCTAGATACGTTAGTCTTCTCAGTTTCTTTCTCCTGTTTTCTTCCTCTCCCTTAAAAAAAAAAAATTCCGAAAGCTCACAGCACACCATAGTTCCCAATGACCCTGTCTGCTTTGGCTTTTTCTTATCTGATGGGAACAGAGTGAACTGGATAAGGGTCTCTCTAACAATGGTGGAGAGGAAGCCAGGTTTATTTAAAATCGAACTTTTTTGGCCCCATTACCACTGGCCTTGGCTGAGCTATAGCTTGGGGGATCTGAAAGCAACCAAGTCTAGACGTGGCTTCCAGGAGAGTCCCTGGGCTGACAGTGAAGAGCCCCTAGAACTTGAGACTCGTGGAAATCCCAGTGGCCTGGATAGTTAAATGCTAAAATCATCCCTGAAGCAGAGCTTGTGAGTGTGTTATTCCCTCTGTCCCTCCTAATCCCATCACGGCCCCTGGCCTGGAGCAGTTGCTCAGAAGTATTTGTTGAATGAATGCAGTCAGAGAGATGCAGTCACCTTGAGGAGACAATTTGACCTCATTTGAAAGGCACTAACACAGCCAGAAGGAAGATGGACAGCTCACCAGAAGATCTGGTAGTCTCACAGAAAGGTTAGGAAAAGAGAAAAGGAAATTTGGTAGATGAAAGGATGGCATTTCACATATGTGAAAGGAAAATACATGTTAGGACAATTGATGGGCCATCTGGAAAAAATTTAGCTGTGTCCCTAACTCATTTCAAACACTAAACTCCCCACAGATTAACTATGTACAGATAACAAAGCCATAAAAATTCTAGAAGAAAATACTAGAGAATGTTTGTTTTCCTAATCATGGAGTAGGAAAAAAAATCTTTCTAAAACATGACACAAATCCCAGAAATTATCAAGGAAAAATGGATAGATCTGACTATATAAATATTTTTAAACTTCTATAGGAAAAAAAAACACATACAAAGCGAATGACAAACACTACACTGAAGAAAATATTGATTTCCTTTCCATATGATAGATGAAGGCTAAGAATCTGATATGCAAAGAACTTAGAAATCAACTTTAAAAATATATATAAAGAGAAGTAAAAAAAAGATGAGTAAGAAAAACAGGTGAATAACGTGGGAAAATACATTTTGCAGAAGATGACATTCAAATGGCCAATGAACACACGAAAAGATGCTTGACTCCACAGAAAAACTGATCCAAAAGAAAACAATGTGTTAATATTTTTCATGTATCAGATTGGCAAAAATTTAAAGAAACCCAGTGTTGCGGTGGTCTCCCAGGCCTTCTCATCACTGCTGGGCAAGTGCAAATTTGATCCATTATTTTTGGAGAGGGATTCATCAGTTCCTATCAAGACTTTATACTTATGTGTCCTTTGAGCCAGTCAATTCCGCCTTTAAGAGTTTATTTCATAGAAACGCTGGCAAGATTGAGCCAAGATAAATATACAGGAAGTTCTTTGCAGCACTGTTTGTAATAACAAAAGACTGGAAATACATGGGTATCAGCAGAGGATTGAGGAATTCATGGTATGTTTATCCAATACAGCTGATAAAAAATGAGAGAGAGCGATCTCTATATGCCCACGTAAGAAGATGCCCACAACTTAGTGTTCTATTTTGAAAAAAAAGAGCAAATTGAATAGTATATATATTATCTATGTATATATAATACTATCATATAGACAATTTATATATACTTGTCATATTTTTATTTATGTTTTTAAAATGATCTCTCACTCTCTCCATATATGTTTGTATATAAAGACATACAGTGTATATATATGATCATATGTTATTAGATGTATCTGGAAATTTACACACCAAAGGCAAAGGTTGAAATTCACATTTATTTCTCTATCATTTAACTTTTTTTAATGCCCATTTTTAAAAAAATTTATTTATTATTTTTTGGGGCGTACGCCAAGTTCAATCATCTGTTTTTATACACATATCCCCATATTCCCTTCCTCCCTCGACTCCCCCCCCACCCTCCCTCGCGTCCCCCCCACCCTCCCCGCCCCAGTCCTCTAAGGCATCTTCCATCCTCGAGTTGGACTCCCTTTGTTATACAACAACTTCCCACTGGCTATCTATTTAACAGTTATCATTTAACATTTTTTACTGAGCACATGCTACTTTTGTAGCAATGTTAAAAATCATTTTTATTAAAAGGATTTTAACTGACAGTTTGGTTCCCATATCAGTGTTTGTGAGTTGGTTACTAAAAGTCTGTCTCTGAGGACAGACCCTGCCCAGCCTGATAGCAACAGGATTTTGTTTTTTATTTTTTTTGCTGGATCACATTTCCCTCCCATGGCTATCAGAGACTCTCCCCAAAGAATCCTGGCTTTCCTTTGCAGGTAGAGTTTGCAAGGACTGCTCTCTTTCCTGAGGGAGCCAGAGAGGCCACCTGTGTTTGCCCAGTACTCGCTGGGGCGTAACAAATACACCCCAAGTGCAGTCCAGGTGAACCCTTAGCAATTGAGTTCCCTTGTTCGGTTTCCCTTTCACAATGTGGTCATAGCAGCTTTCCCTTCCCGCCCCAGACTGTGAGCTCCCCCAGGGCAGATTCTAGGTCCAACTGCTGTCTGTATTCCTAGGAGCCAGCACAGAAAATGTTACTTGACCTAATTTGTGAACACAAACATAGATGAAGAAGAAAACTCGCCCACCTGGCAGATGGTGAAGCCTGGCTGTAAAACTGACCTAAGAAAGGGAGAAAAGGGGTTGAGCAGTGGGCCATCTACAGCTTGAGGGCAGGAGGGAGAGAGGGCAGATACAGCAAGTCAGTTTACCAAATGGCTCCTTTGGAGAAAGGGAGGAGGCAGCACCTCCTGTACATCTCAGGTAGGGCTAATCGGGCATGGAGCTCGCCCATCTCAAGAACAGAAGACGGAGAGTGGGCGGATGGAGTGGGAGGTGGAAGAGACTATACTATATTCTATCCTGCAAAGCCAGTGGGTGAGGATATAGTTGGTTGCTGCTGCTGACAACTGCAAGGAAACTGCCTTTGTGATGGAGATGACTTAGTAAAAGCATGTAGCAGCGACACACATTTGTCTTTGTATCCGTGGTGCGCAGGGTCTGGCACAGAGCAGGGACCAGTAGATGCTTGAGAAGGAAGGAAGCAAGGGAGGGCAGCAGAGAAAGGGGAAGGGAGCAGATGGGGAGAGAGAATGACCTAAGGACCAGAGAGCTCTTTTGTAGTTTCAGCCTATCAGGGAATGCTTTGAGGGGGTCCTGGAAAGCTGCCTTCACATCACTGCCCCTCTTGGGGCTTTCATATTCTTATCTACATAGTGGGTGTGGGGAGAGAGGGAACGTTGGACTAGTTCAGTGATTCTGACCTGGAGTCCCAGAACCCTAGGGAACTCTCAAGATAGAAATGGGTACCATGAGCTATTTTAGTACTTCTAAATGCATAACGGGGCTTGTGCATTTGCTCGGGATAAGGCTAAATGTGCTGACAGCCCAGGTATCTTTCTTTGGGGCTGGAACTCCATCATTCCCAAGAAACAGGGAGGTATTTGATAGAGCCCGCTCTGCAGGAGAGCTGACCCAGGTAGATCATATCCAGTTGGGCCTTTGGCCAAGCAACAGCCTCTTTTGTGCTGGTTTCCTCTTCAGTGATAACAGGACCCCTACTCAGAGGCGAAGGGTGGCGATTAAATGAGCTAGTACACGTACAGCGCCTGCCAGCCCGCAGCAAAGGCTTGTTACTATCTCCATTAATTCAGGGTCGTGAATATGAACATCTCAGGCTAATCAGAAACTCTGATTGGAGCTATAGATATTGATTAATCTATAGTAGGAAAAGAATGAATTATTATTTAGAGCAGCTTTTGGGAAGACACCATCTTTCAAAACGTGAGACCCCTTAAAGAAAAGTCAGGAGTGTCCGGTGGGGACAAAGATTGAGCCCCTCTGTGTAAGTCCCGTGCCAGCTGGGGTCTACTAAGAGACGACGCTCTCCCTCTTAAAGGCCTTGGCACAATTGTTCTCTCTGCTTGGAATGCCTTTCTCTCTCCTGTGCCTGGCTGCCAATACCTATGACACCTCCTCCAGGAAGCCTCCCATGGCTCTTGCTCATCTGAGTTGGGGCCCTTCGGCATCACACTGGACTCACTCCTTCGAGGGCACCCACTACATTGTGCAGTAATTTCTTAGACCCGTGATTCTCAGCCTTGACTATGCATCAGAATCAAACTAAGGGCTGGTGAAAACAGAGATTGCTGGGCCGGAGGGTCTAATTCAGTAAGTCTGGAGTGGGCCCTGAGAATCTGCGTTTCTCACATGTTCACAGTAGTTGCTGATGCTGCTGGCCCCAGGGCATCCGCTTGGAGAACCTCTGGTTTAGAGCATATGCTCTAGACATGAAGTTTACTCCCCACTGCACCTCCAGCGGCACCTTAATCTCCGTCATTATCACATAGAAAGAGAAATCAAATAACAAGATGCAATACAAAAGATTTCCCAGGGCTTTGTGTGCTGACAGCCAGACAGCGGTGGAGATCCAGCTGGAAGTGAGACTGGTCTCTGAGGGCTGAAGGTGCGGAGCCCACGAAGCTGGCTGGGAAGACAGGAGGCCCGTGTCCTGGGTCATAGCGCCCTCTGGTGCCAACAGCTCAGCTCTGCACCTGGGGCTGTGAGTGGACGGGTGACAAGGAAGGACCCGTTTTCCCCTCTGGACCTCATTCATGTCACCACTAAAGGAAAAGTACTAAAACCCAGCTCCGACCCTCCCCCAGGTTAAACCCCACCCATGGCTTTCCACTGCCTTCTGGACAAAGCTATACACTCAAGGTCATTGCCCACCCCTACTCCATCCCCACCTCCTGCCTTGTCCCCAGTAAACTGCTGCTCTCTGGGGAACCCTCAGCTTTATACACACAGACAGGCCATGATTTTATGCCTTCCCACATGTTATTCCTCCCAACAGGGCTGCAAACTACATTCTTTCCCTGAGAAGTGTACTCTTTCTTTAATGTCAAATATGGCCTCTTCCATGAAGCCTTCCTGGACTCTCCCAGGCAGAAGTGATTGCCTGTATGGCCTGGTGCATAGACGGTGACAGACACCTCGCAGTGCATGTAAGTGCAAGTTTGTGGGGTCTGGGTCCTCCTTGAGACCATGAGTGATTTGAGGGCCCCTGACTCAGCTTTGGTGTTGATGCGGGAAACTCAGCCCCTGTGCACCGGTGCTGAATTGAATCTTGGAGACAGAGTTTTTCGGTGAAGTAGAGAAGAATAGCTTTATTGCTTTGGCAGGCAAAGGAGGACACAGCAGGTTCGTGCCCTGAGAAACTGTGTCCCAACGTGGGAGGATTTGGGGAGCACTGGTTCAAGGGTGGAGTTGCTGATAAGGATCAGGGTGTGTGCAGGGCCTGCACTCCTTCCACCTGGTCTCAGGTGGTCTCCTATTTAGCTTCTCTGGTTCCTTTAATCTGGCCTCAGGTGGTCTCCTGATGAGCTTCTTGAGGTTATCAAACTGTGACCTTCTCTGGAATGAAGAATGCTAACAGCTTCCTTTTGTTAGGGGTTTTAGTTCTGTAAAAGAGCTCAAAGATATTTTATGTGTATCCCTTGAGGTGGAACCAGGAACCTGCCCCAAAGCTGCACTATTGTTCCTGGACTGCTCCTCCCTTACACTGCTTCCGCTCTCTTCCCTGATTACCAACTGTTAGAAAGTCTTCCCCACCCAGGAAGGGTCCTGCTCAGTTTCAGTGTCTCATTAAATGCTAATGGAATCTAAAGAGCTCTTTTCCTACCTCAAAAATAAAATATATCCTGTTAAAGCAGTGATCAATTAAATTTAAAGAAAACTAAGCAGGGATAGAAATTAATGAAAGGGGGTCTCTTTTAGGCAGTGTGGTTAAGGAAATTCTCACTGATGAGGTGATATTTGAGCAAAGACCTGAGCAAAGTGAAGCTCTGGACCATGCACTTAGCTGGGAGATACATGCTTTCCCGATGGTGTGCAAAGGCCCTGTGGTAGGAGCAGGCTTAGCATATTCTAGGAACAGTGAGAAGGCCAGTGTCTTGTCAAGGAATCCAGAAGCAGACTCTAAGATGGGAATTTGTGTGCAAGTGATTTATGAAGTGCTCCCTTAGGGGTGGGGGTGGGAAGTGACCAGCAAGGGCGGCAGGGGGAAGCAGGGCAGGGAAGAGGAGGCCAAGCAAAGATGACTTCAGGCAGAATCCTGCAGAGGGTGGGCTCAGCCTGATTCCACAGGAAGCTCTGGCGCGTGAGTTATATCTTAGAGTTTGTCCCAACAGAAGGCAAATGAGACTTTCATATTCCCATCAATCCCTGGTTTGGGGTCGCTCCAAGGAGATGTAAATGTTCAGACACTTTATGTGGGCAAAATGGGCTTCAGTGGCTTAAAGGCTGCGCCGCCACCCTAAAGAGCTATGGGTACTGGGTGTTGGAAGCAAAAGCATATCAAAGCTGGAGGCCACTCACACAGTGAGGGAAAAGGGGATCTGAAGGGCTCTGGGTGGAGCAATAACATTGTTTGTCATAATCAATAAGGGTGAAGAACAGAATCAAGGGGAAAAATTATGAGATGAGATCTGAGAGTCAGTTGTGGCCAGATTAGGGAAACCAATATTTGATTTTGCCCAAGGAGGCAATGTACCAAGCTTAAAAACTATATTTCCCAGGCTTCCTTGCAGCTGGGGTGGCCAGTGGACACTGAGATCTGAGTAGAAGTGTGCTGAAGGCTTCTGAGAAAGCACTGATTTCCTGATGGAGGCACCACTTCCTCCTTACTGCACCCTTCTTCTTGCCTGGAATGTGAACCTGAGGCTGGAGCTAAAACAGCCACGTTGCAATCATGAGGACACAAGGAGGCAAATGTGAGAATAAAATCTTCATGCTAAGGATGGAGGAGTAGAAAGACATCATCTCTGCCTATACCTAACTGCAAACTGCAGGAAAAGATTTGATCTCTGGTAAATGTCTATCATTACAAAGCAAGAAAAAATGTCCTTTTATAAGCTCTGTTACAACACTTTCCAGCAGAGCGCAAGAAACTGGTTGCAAGTTAATCGCCTAGAGTTAGTTGACCAAGTCAAATATCTCACCCGTTTGCAGAATCGCTCAATTTACCAGCCCACATGAAAATCAGCAGCACTAAGTTTGGGACTGAAGAAGCAATTAGAGAAGTTGCCACTTCCAAACAATCTTATGGATGCACTGAAAACATCTCAGATAACATAGAACCAAAGCTAATCTAGAAGCTTCAAAAATTTTGCATTGCAGAGTGACAAATCTACAGGAATCAATAACCACAGGCGGTCTGAAGCAGCAGCAGAATTCTCAGAAACCAGTGAGGAGGAAGTAGTCAGAGGTAAATGAGCACCTTGAATTGACAACACCTGTGGAGTATGTGGTCTTCTGTGGTGGCTGCAACAACACGATGTCAGGGCTTTACTTCACAAGTTCACTCCCCAAATCCTGAGGTTTCAGGAGCACATTCTTTCATTCATAGAAAGTTATCATCTGTAAAGATTTCCTTGAAGATCTGAATTTCGCAATCAATGATATGATCAAAATGGGGAATTAAAACCCAAGGCTCTCAGGCCTGTGTATTTTCAGCCGTATGGGAAGAAATAGAACAGTAAAACTACTTTCTGCTGTTTCATACAGAAATGGGTTGACTCTCCAAAGAGAGTTTTGTCAAGACTATGATCTTAAAAAATAATAAAAATGAAATGTAAAAATTGGGAACCAGTCTCCCTTTGTAATTTTTTTTTTTTGAAGGATAGTAATTGGCTTCAAAATCTGACTGACTTAGGACTTCCTAGGTGGTGCAGTGGTTAAGAATCTGCCTGCCAATGCAGGGGACAATCCCACATGCCACGGAGCAACTAAGCCCATGAGCCACAACTACTGAGCCTGCGAGCCACAACTACTGAAGCCCACGTGCCTAGAGCCCATGCTCCGCAACAAGAGAAGCCACTGCAATGAGAAGCTCAAGCATCACAACGAAGAGTAGTCCCCACTCGCCACAACTAGATAAAGCCTGTGCACAGCAATGAAGACTCAGTGCAGCCAATAAATAAATGAATAAAATAAATTTATTAAAAAATAAATAAATAAAAAATTAAAAAAAAATCTGACTGATGACAGTGTTGAGTCTCCGCATGAACTTGATCAAAAATTATAAGAATCCTAGGAAAGTATATCTGTGGAGTCATGAGTTAACGCAGCAGGCATGGGTGGCCCAAACTTGCACATTGCAAAGGTCTTTGGGACTACCTCTTGACCAGCTCCTGGAAGATCTCTGAGCCTTTGGAATGTCCTTCCCTATCTTCCTGTTTTTGTAAGCCTGAGGCCTTGAACTCGCTGCATCAGTTTGATCTTGGGGGGCCAAGATTGAGCAGCTAAGGTCAGTTGTGTGGGTGCTGCCTTTTTTAAGTAACTGACCCCTGATTAAAAAGCCTGCTGTGCCAAGGCTGGGTGAGCTTCCCTGGTTGTCAACACTCAGCCCATGCTTTCACACATCATTCCTGGGAGAATTAGGTGCTCTCCATGTGACTCCACAGGAAGAGGACAATTAGAGGCTTGTGCCCAGTTCTTCCTGGACTTTGTCACCCAAGCATCTTTTCCTGGAACTGAGTTTAATCTATATTCTTTCATTGTCATAAGCCATAACCATGAATAGACCAGCTTTACTGAGTTCTGTGAGTCCTTCTAGCAAATCGCTGAGTCTGAGGGTTGTCTTGGGGTCCTTCCACACAATATTAATATGTGCTAGCAACATTTATGGAATCAAAGAAAAAAATTTACCTTTGGAGAAGAGAAATGACCGGGGAACTAAGCTGGAGTTATTGTTTGAATCCTAAAGAAAAATGATTCAGACTAATAGAGCATTGTCTGTGTATGTTGGAAAAAATTTTCATGGTAATTTTAAAGTACTTAACTTGAACGAAGTACTGTTGTATTCCAAAGACCTTTATGTTATTACGCAAAATTTCAACATTACATTTGTCAGTGAAAGAAAAAGTCGAACTGCTGGATTTAGAGAACAATTGCATCATTAAAGTGAAATTCAAAGGATCCTAATTCTATTAAGAAGAAGAAAGGAGTTTCTGACAAGTGGGGGAAACATGGTAGATCTCACTGCCATACACAGCATCTACTTGTGAACATTTCCTGTCAATGCTGATGATCATGAACTTGAGGAGACCATAACTGGAAGAACCTAATTGGGAATTTTGTGGCCATTTCAAATATAGCATCTATTGTAAAATGTTCATGGAAACAAGCTGACATCTTATCAAAAATTTGAAAAGGTGTTATTTAGAAATTTTATCTTAAGTCAATAGTTACGATTTTCCTAAATAATTTGTGTTTTATTTCTTTTCATAATTATGTACTATCCAGAAAACATAATTAGTATTTTCACCCAGTCCTACATAGACATTCCCAAATCTTTTTAAAAATAAATTTAGCCCCCAAATTGTTACTTTAATTAATTTATTTATATTTTAATTAATTTATTGTTTGGTTGTGTTGGGTCTTCGTTGCTGCGCACAGGCTTTCTCTAGTTGTGGTGAGTAGGGGCTACTCTTCGTTGCAGTGCGCAGTCTTCTCACCGTGGTGGCTTCTCTTGTTGTGGAGCACGGGCTCTAGGCGCACAGGCTTCAGCAGTTGTGGCGCACGGGCTTAGTTGCTCCGAGGCATGTGGGATCTTCCCAGACCAGGGATTGAACCTGTGTTCCCTGCATTAGCAGGCGAATTCTTAACTACTGCTGCCACCAGGAAAGTCCCCCAAATCTTGAGTACACCCTGCTGTATCATATGAATACTGCCATTTTCTACATATCCCACGATGTGGAAAGTATCGGGAAGCATCTAGTTAAAAGAGTTTGATTGTTGTAAAAAAATTCAAAATAACAGTGGCTTAAAAATATAGAATTGTATTTCCTCCCAGGTCACAATCCACACGTAAGCCATCCTGGGGATGGTGTGGTGCCTCCTTAGCTCTTCACCAGAACACATTCTCTCTACCAAGAAGGCGAAAGAAACTATCCTCTGTCTAGTCTTACGTTTCTTTGTTGGGTTCAGCATAGATTGTTAGTTATTCCCTTACCCGCCTGCTTTTAGGCCAGGGCGCGTCTCTCACCAGATGCAGCAGTCTTGGAGTCAGACAAACATCTCTGCCAATTACAGCTGGGGATCTGGGCAGGTGTTTATGCTACCTAAGCCTCAGTTTTCTCATCTGTAAAATGGAGCGAAGAAGAGCACCAACCTCAAACGACTGCTGTGAGAAGGACATGGGAGATGCCCGTAAAGCAGTCAGGACTGCGTCTGGCATCTAGGGTGTGCTGATGGAGCTCGGGGTTTCTCTGCATCCCTGGTATCCAGCATGGGGCTCGGAACAGGTGGGCCTGCATCAACATTGGCTGAGGTGTGCTGAACTGAACTGGGCTCAGGGGAAGGATGTTAATTCTCCAGGACATCAGGTCTGTCCCGTGTGCATAGCTGGCTCTGGCAGCCACAGAAAGTCCTGGGTGAAGATTTTCAGGAACGGACAGTTGGAAGGCAGGGTAATGTGCCCTGGAGAGCTAGGGATGCGGGCAGGGTGATGACAGCATCTGCTACACCGGATGATGCCATTTTTATGTTCTTTGGGAGAATTTAGGTCTGGGTAGACTGTAAATTTTGTCTGGGATGGGGAAGGGGAAGGGCTATTACCAGAAGTGAGCAGGTGAGCGGAAGAGAGGGATTATCCTCTGGGCCTTAGGTGGCAGCCAGGCTGTGGTGGACTTCTGTTCCCCCTCAAATCTATTCTCCACTTTTTCCACAGTAATGAGAGTTTACCTGGGCAGATGTTCACCCTGCTGGAGATAACGTTTCTGAGCCTCCCCCATAGCTGAGACATGGCCCTCTCACTCCATTCTAACCAGTGGGACATGACAGAAAAGTTGTGGGCAACTTCTACATTATTTGCTTAAAAGCATGTTGTTTTGGACTTCCTCGGTGGCGCAGCGGTTAAAGAATCCACCTGCCAATGCAGGGGACACGGGTTCGATCCCTGCTCCAGGAAGATCCCACGTATATTGGAGCAACTTAAGCCCATGAGCCACAACTATTGAGCCTGTGTGCCACAACTACTGAAGCCCATGTGCCTAGAGCCTGTGCTCTGCAACAAGAGAAGCCATCACACTGAGAAGCCCACACACCACAAGGAAGAGTAGCCCCCATTTGCCTCAACTAGAGAAAGCCCGTGTGCAGTGACAAAGACCCAATGCAAGCAATTAATTAATTAATTTTTTAAAAAAGCAAGTCTTTTTTCTTCACTTCCTTTCTTTGCCCACTCCTGCCAGGATTTGAATACGGACACGGCAGGAACCCAGCTTTGACCACACAGATGAGGATGACACCCTGCGGGAAGGCAGAGTAACAAGATGGAGGGAACCTGGGTCCCTGGATGACCAGCCTGTCAGTCAGGACCCCTCACCCTAAGTCTGTTAAGTAAGTGAGAGAGAAATACTTATCTTAGTTAAGCCACTGCATTTTGGGGTCTTGGTCAAGGAGGCTTAGCTTCCTGTCGGCCAGGGGGCAAGGTGCACTTTGATTAAGGCAAGAGAGTACACCCCGGGCCTGTAGGAGCATTCAGGACCCTTCACACACTGTCTGTGGAGGAGTCTCTAAAGAACGCAGGTGTCCACACTGGAGAAGTGAGTTATGCCCGAGAGGGAGGCTGCAGGGCAAAGTGCAGATGGGAGGCCAGCACTTTCTGGAGAGGGCAAGAGAGGCAGGCTGGGCTCAGCACAGAAGAAACAGGACCTTTACAGGTGAAAGCAGAGTTTCTCTTCTGCCTGGAGGCAAGGCCTGGGTGGGCTGGGGGCAGGATTCGCTGCAGCTCCCCCACAGTGAGCAGTGACAAGGCTTAGATTGGACTCTGAGTGGCTGTGGGTATGCGAGCTGCCAACCAGAATGGGAAGCCCAGGGTCTCACAGTGAATAAAAGGCAAAGAGCAGAGTCACGACTTGGATGGATTTGAAAGTAACAATTCCAAGTGGGAAAGCAGAGGGTGTTTGAGTTAGGATATGCATGCGTTCAGTGGAAGGAAGAGCCCCAAAGCTACAGGAGCATCAGCCCAGACGGAGTTTCTCTCACTCCGTCATCCAGGCATGAGCAAGCCAGTCTGCCGTGCTGCCCCTGGAGCCAGCGTCCGGCCTCCTTCCGACGCATCGCCCCCTGTGCTCGAGGTGTTCCAAGCTTTACTCTCAACTTGGCTAAACCGGAACCGTGTTTCCTGGAACTCCTTTCCTATAGAGTTCCATGTGACAGAGGATCCAACAGAGGACCGGGTGTGAGGACTGGGAGGTGGAAGCAAAGTGGCACCATTTTTGTCTGAAGAGGGGACATGGTGACAGATGCAAAAGTGCTCAGTGGGGGCCAACTTGTCTTCTGCGTCACACTCAGCTCCTCTTTCCAAATGACCACAGTGTCCCCAGGCACACCACCAGGGGCTTGGCCCGCTGCCGTGTAGCTACCCAAGGCCGCAGCGCCCCCGCAGGCCTCTGCACAAGCCACCCCCCACTTCCCAGCAGCAAGACACACCCGGCTTCTCTGTTTCCCAGCAAGCTCCACGTCGTCCACCTTTGATCACTTTTCAGGAGGATTTGTTACGGACTGCCCTGATCCCCCTTCTCCCCACTCTGACCTTCACTTCCCCAGCTCCTCCTGTAGTTGTGGGAGGTCTCATTCCTATAATAATCCTTCCTGCCTTCAGTGTAAAATAACTCGGTTCTCCGTTTCCTTGCTGCTGGCCGACGTCTTGTCTTTGTTACGTTTGCTCAGTTTTCATTCATTCATCTAATTTCTTGCTTTCAGAATGTTTTCTCCTGTCATTTCTCCTGTTCTCCCCACTTTTATATGGGTTTATATCTTTAAAAAAATTTCCTTATTGTAGTTTTAATGAGGTTGCAGTAGGGAGGGAAAGTTGGGTGTGTTTGTTCAAACTACCATCTTAACTCAGAAGTGTTCTCACCACTGTGGGCTTTCTTCACACGGAATAAACTGTTTGCATTTTCCTAAATGGACGCGCTCCTCTCACCTCTGTGACTCAGCATGTGAACCTCTCTCCCTCCATTCCCCTTCCCATCTTCCCCTTCCCCGCCTGCCCCCACCCTATCCTCCAGCCCAGCCTCCCTTTTCCCTGTGTTGGCGCCTGCCTATCCTTAGAGATATGTTCTGGGAAGCTTTTTTTGGCCACTTGGCTGAGTTAGGTACCCCTCCCTCCTGGGGGTTCCGAGGCACCTCACCACTTCCCCCCAATTCAATGCTGACCTCAGTATTGTAATTGTCTTTGTAGTGCTGGTGCCTGGGACAGTACCTGGACATGTGGGAGATGCCAATCAATGCTCTGTAAATACATGAGTGAAGTAGACGCCCATTTTGCCAACTCTTTTGCTTTGCATAACAAGAATCAGAGGAAGATGATTTGGTTACCTAAAAAGGAAAAGGACCTGGCATGGGGGAGGGACAGGGGAGGCAGGTGCATTTTGAAGGAGCCAAATGAAATGTTGTGGATCTTAGGATTCTTGGAAAAAACGAAGAGCTTTAATACAAGACCTCATTATTCCCCGTTTACCTTTAAAAAGAGCCCTGAGAAAGCTAATCTAGGGTGTTAGAAGTCAGGGTAGTGATTATGCTGGGGGCATGGAAACTGGAGGGGAACAAGGGGGCTTTCTGGGATGCTGGTTATGTTGTGTTTCTTGGTCTGGGTACTAGTGACACTGGTGTGGTCAGGTATGTAAAAACTGATCAAATAGTACACTTATGATTATTATGCCTTTTTAAAGTATGTCTTACTTCGAAAAAATTTTACAAAATATAAGCAATTTTTTAAAAAACAAACAAAAAACAGCCCTAAACTTCTTTCTCCAAAATAATATCACCCTCTACCACATTATCCTTGTCAATCTTTCCAGTTATTTAAACCCACAAACAGATGGGTGTCTTTCCCATATCCTTTTGAGCTTAGAGTAGTTAAATATTTTTTTTTTAATAACTAAATTTATTTATTTATTTACTGGCTGCGTTGGGTCTTCGTTGCTGTGTGCGGGCTTTTTCTAGTTGTGGCGAGTAGGGGCTTATCTTGCTGCAAAGCATAGGCTCTAGGTGCACAGGCTTCAGTAGTCGTAGCATGTGGGCTCAGTAGATGTGGCGCACAGGCTCTAGAGCTCAGGCTCAGTAGTTGTGATG
Source organism: Hippopotamus amphibius kiboko (assembly GCF_030028045.1). NCBI lineage: Eukaryota > Metazoa > Chordata > Mammalia > Artiodactyla > Hippopotamidae > Hippopotamus > Hippopotamus amphibius. Next base: position 32,854,832 of record NC_080186.1, read on the forward strand.
CACAGGCTTAGTTGCTCCGAGGCATATGGGATCTTCCTGGACCAGGGATTGAATCCATGTCCCCTGCATTGGCAGGCGGATTCTTAACTACTGCACTGCCAGAGAAGTCCCTAGAGTAGTTAAATATATGTTAAATGCAGGTAATTTAAAAGGTTGAATCATTTAAAAAACTGTCCTCATGTGTAAGAAGAATTGAAGAGCCAATTATGTAAACCTGGCAGATGCTGGCTATCCTATTTCAGTAGTCTCTATTTTCCCCCAGGTTTAAAAGGTGCCTTTCAAGTGATGGTGGCACTAATGGCAGGAGTGTGAGTTGTTCTTGCAGACAGAAATAGATCTCTTAGAGAGATCTGAGATTCAGATGTCTGGAGCCTGGCCCCAGAATCTGAAATTATAACTACTGAGTTCTATACATACATTAGGGCTCTACTGAGTGCTTCCTGGATGCAAATCTCTCAACGTCCTGACATCCATCAGGTCGCTCAACTCTGTGGCAGCTAGGAGAACGCTAGTGGGAGCCTGGAGAATACTGACATACTAATCCCTTAGTGATCTTCTGTCCCCAAATCACCCCGGGGAAACATTGCCTGGAAACATTCAAGATCTTTGAATTATTGAGCTGGGCTGATGTAAGGATTGCTTTCATGGTGCCATCCCACCAACTGAAATACAATTGGTTTTCTTGCAAGAACGTTCATTTGCCTCAGTGGAAATGAAAAGTCACAAGGTCATTTCATAGTTTTAATTCATCAAATGTTTACTGAGGAGGAATTTCCTGGTTGTCCATTGGTTAGGACTCCATGCTTCCACTGCAGGTGGTACAGGTTTGATCCTTGGGCAGAGAATTAAGATCCCACAAGTTACATGCATGGCAAATATATATATATATATATATGTATATACACACACACATACATATACATACATATACATATATAAATACATATACATATATACACACACACACAAACACATACATATATATATTTACTGAGGGTCTGCTGTGTGCCAAGTAGTGTGCGAGGCACCGTGAACAGAATGCCCTGCCTCTAGACTGGGAGGGTGTAGGGGCCAACTTTAGTTGGAAGCAAGTGGTGGGAGCTTGTCTTGAAGCTCGGTTTGTGTAATGAGCACAATGTCTTTATAATAGTTAGATTATATGATCAAGGTGGTGCTGGAGGGCTGATGGAAATGTGGGGGAGGTTTTACTATCCCTTCTTGCAGCTACTAGAGCTGAAGAGAGGCAGTTTTTTCAGTTCAGGAAGAAGCAAATCCAGATAATCTCAATATAATGTGGTAAATGCTGGGACAGATGAATACAGAGTGGGCTCTGTGACTCACAGGAGTGGTCCTCAACTAGCATGAGCGGCTGGGAAGTGTTCTCACAGGTGGGGATCCTGGAAATGAGTCCTGTTTGCCATGTTTTCTGAAGCCCCAAAACATACGATCTGAAAAGTTCATTTTCTCATCTGCCCACTTATTTGCATCAAAAGTATTTAGGGGTTTAATAACTAAATGACATTTAGTTCTACATGTAACACATTCCTTTTATTGAAAATAATAAAATTCCAAGAAATCAGAACTGTCCCCTCAAATCTGGGATGTCTGGTGATGTTAGCTATATTTGTCAACTAAGAATTCATTATTATGTTTGCATAATTTCATGTTTTTATAAAGTGTTTTTTTCTTTCTCTTTTACTACATTTCTCCCTAAGTGTGTTGATGAGGTACTAGTGTATGATTATACCAAAGAGTCATATAATAGTAACACGTATTATTATACGCCCTACATAAGACAGATGTCTCCATCAGATTATTCTGACATCCCATCATGTTCTCTATGAAGGACATCATTAATTCTGAGGTGGATATGAATTTTACCCCCAGGCTCAACTGACTGCTGAAAGCCTTTGAATTTAACTTGAATCTCAGAAGAGCTTCATTCCATGTATCTCTCAGAGAGTGTAACACTGAATTCGCTGCCCCTCAGATCCTACCCAGCACTCAAGTTAGAGAACAACTTGCACAAAGGAAAGCCAGAAGATGCTTTGTAATTTGCTCTTGAATAAGCCCAGGCCTTCCGATGGCTTCTCCCCCACACTGTACACTATCGATACCCTATTAGCTCTCTGCAGAATCACTTTGCCTCACCTGTACTTTGTGGCACTGCCGTCAGCCTTTATTGAGAATCATTATAAGGAACAGCCCTGTGACTGCGGCCTGTCTGTCTGCTGTGTGGATGTTATTGAGACCATTCATTCTTTTTTTTTTTTTTTTTTTAAAGTTTATTTATTATTTATTTATTGGCTGTGTTGGGTCTTCGTTGCTGTGAATGGGCTTTCTCTAGTTGTGGCGAGCTGGGGCTACTCTTCATTGTGGTGTGCGGGCTCCTCATTGCTGTGGCTTCTCTTGCTACGGAGCACAGGCTCTAGGTGCATGGGCACCAGTAGTTGTGGCACGAGGGCTCAATAGTTGTGGCTCATGGGCTCTAGAGCACAGGCTCAATAGTTGTGGCACACGGGCTTAGTTGCTCCGAGGCATGTGGGATCTTCCTGGAGCAGGGATCAAACCCGTATCCCCTGCATTGGCAGGCAGATTCTTAACCACTGCGCCACCTAGGAAGCCCTCTTTTTTTTTTTTTTAAAGCTCTTTATTGGAATATATTTGCTTTACACTATTGTACCAGTTTTTGAGGTACACCAAAGTGAATCAACTGTATTTATACATATATCCCCATATCCCCTCTCTCCCACGACTCCCTCCCCGCGTCCCTGTCCTGGCCCTCTAAGGCATCACCTATCATCGAGTTGATCTCCTTTTGTTATACAGCAACTTCCCACTAGTTATCTATTTTACAGCTGGTAGTGTAAATATGTCTATGCCACTCTCTCACTTTGTCCCAGCTTCCCCTTCGCCCCCCACCCCAGCCCTGTGTCCTCAAGTCCATTCTCTACATCTGTATCTCCACTCTTGCCTGTCACTGGGTTCATCAGTACCATTTCTTCAGATTCCATATATATGAGTTAGCATACAGTATTTGTTTTTCTCTTTCTGGCTTACTTCGCTCTGTATGACAGTCTCTAGGTCTATCCACCTCATTACATATAGTTCAATTTCATTCCTTTTTATGGCTGAGTAATATTCCATTGTATATACGTGCCACATCTTTATCCATTCATCTGTTGATGGACCATTCTTGTATACCCACGTCCTCTCTGTGAAAACTCACAGGAGGAACTGATTGCTGAGCTCAGTAGCAGGAATAAAGGTCCCTTTAATTCTTTCAGTAAACATTTACTGAGCATCTCCTTCATGCAGCAACGTCAGATGTGGGGACACACTCATAAATGAGATATAGTTTGGTAGGGAACACAGACATCAAATAACCAATTACCCCATCATGCTAACAAGAAAATGCAAACAAGAAAAATAGTCAGGGGGCACTTGGTGTGCCAATAAGGGGACATAGGGGGTCAGTAAAGAGGTATTTAAGGAAGTGATATTTCTCCTGAGCAATCGTATGGCTTTTTAAAAAAAATTTTTTTTGGCTACACCACACCGCCTGTGGGATCTTAGTTCACCAGGGATCGAACCCATGTCCCCTTCACTGGAAGTGTGGAGTCTAAAGCAATGGACCGCCAAGGAAGTCCCATGTATGGTTTTCTACTTAATCGTACTGACCTCTTCAATTATGGTGATGGGAAGTTAAAATCAAACTTGTGAATTGCCTCAAGTAAAAGTACAGGATTGGGGATCTAATTTAATTTCTGGATTCGTTTATTTGTGAAACAAATATTTACCAAATGCCTACTCTGTGCTAGGAACTAAGCCTACAACAGTAAATCCAATAAACGGGTCTCAGACCTCAGAGAGCTTATAGGCGAGTGGGAAGTTTGGATAAAGAAAGGAACTGTTAAAATACAACCTGTAGGTGCTATGCTTGGGGAAATCCAGGCAACAATAGAAGAATGGGGGAGAAAGACAAACCCTAACTCGAGGGAAGGAGGCTGTCCAAATGAGTTACTTCGGGGATGTGAAGGCCAGGCTGAAATGTGACTTTAGTAAGACAAAGGGGATATTCCAGCAGTGGTCTGCGTGAAGATCCAGATGTGAGAAAGAGAATAAATGGCATATTCAGGGTATGGGAAGAGTCCAGTGTGGCTAGAGCCTGGCATGGATCATGTGGCTAGGGGGTAAACTGAGGCAGTTTAGGCACAGCCTCATAACTCATAAAGTGCGGTCTTGACTTTATCCTGAAGGCAATGGAGTATCATCGAAGAGAAAAAGTTCCTACCTTTATTTTTCCTTTGCCTCATTATACACACACACACACACACACACACACACACACGGCCTTAAATCTTTCCTGAACAAAGTGAGGGTATAACCAGCTAATTTGCCAAATAACATCATTAAAGAAAGCTAGTTCGGGCCTTTCCTGGTGGTGCAGTGGTTAAGAATGCGCCTGCCAATGCAGGGGACACGGGTTTGAGCCCTGGGCCAGGAAGATCCCACCGTGGAGCAGCTAAGCCCGTGCGCCACAACTACTGAGCCTGCGCTCTAGAGCCCATGAGCCACAACTATTGAGCCCACACGCCATAATTACTGAAGCCCGTGCCCCTAGAGCCTGTGCTCCACAAGAGAAGCCACCTCAATGGGAAGCCCTCTCACCACAATGAAGAGTAGCCCCCACTCGCCGCAACGAGAGAAAGCCCGTGCGCAGCAACAAAGACCCAACGCAGCCAATAAAGAAATAAAGAAATAAAACTGGAAAAAAAGGAAAGCTAGCTCAAGGGAGGAAAATTCAACATAACACATTCGTACTAAAATAATATATACCCAATAAGAAAGGATACAAATATGTGTACAGAGTCTCTTGAAAGATAAACAAGAAATCAGTATCAGTGGTTGCATCGGGGAGGAAAACTAGGTGCCCAGGCGTAGGCATGGGGGAAAGGCTTTTACTGTGTATTCCTTTTTACCTTTCAAATTTTGTACTGTTTACATAGTTATTAAAAACTAAGTAAAATTTAATTTTAGAGTAAATAGCTCCAATCTGGTAAAAAAAAATAAACTAATTTAAGTCAATATTTGTAGGCACTCTCCTGCCCCACTGCTCCCCCAGATAATCTATCAGAATCCCAGGCTAAGATGACAGCATATTGATGTGAAAGTGAAAAAAAGTAACTCAAAGGAGACTTGGCCAGAAAACAATGAGCAAGTTCTGGTGATGAGTAGAATGAGGGGGACAGAAACGGAAAGAGGATTCAAAGTGAAACTTTACAGTTGCTCTTGGGAGGGTGTTTATGCTTTTCAGTTTTGTCTTCCTCGTATTGTTACAGGGAAGAGCTAAATCGCACTCCATGTTAGATCTGTTTGTTTTACATTAACCTTTGTATTCTATTGCTTTTGTTACAAGTTTAGAATGTTACTTTATAGCGTGAAATATGCAGGATAGCCCATTCTCAAACCTCTGACCTTTAAAGTTGCAGAACAGAGAATAACATTTGCCTTGTTGGAGGTTTACAGGAACATCCTGACCTGACCTACCTGGACAGCTGCAAGAACAAAGGATTCTGGCACCAGGAAGTCTGCAATAACCAATAACAGCCCCTCCCCTTTTAGTATAAAAGAAGCCTGAACTCTAACTCAGGCAAGATGGTTTTTTGACAGACACGAGTCTGCCATCTTCTCGGTCTGCCGGCTTTCTGAATAAAGTCGTATTCCTTGCCTCATCGCGTCGTCTGTGATTCACTGGCCTGCCATGCGAGGAGCAGAGTAAGCTTGGACTCGGTACAATATGACTTGTAATATAGCAATAATGGTGGCATGTACATCACAGGGCAGTAGTGGGAATTAAATATGCTGGATCCTGGTTATTAAAAGGTGAACGAGACTGTACCTGATAAGGGAACTAAGACACAGAAAGGTCAGGTACTCTCAGGGAGATTACAATCTGGTGTGGAGGAGACAGACAAGTAAGTAATGTGAGCACCCTGTGAGAAGTGGCTCAGGGTAAGCACATGCACTATGGGAGGGACCTCCAGAATGCGTGCTGCCTTAGCTTGGGTTCCCTAGGAACATAGTCTCAGAATAATTGAGGAATGGTCCCAAGTGCAGCCTGTAAGGGAATGAGGGAGGCAGGATAGGGCAGGAAGAAGCTGGCCAAGGGTGTGTTTAGCTTAGGGGTTGGCAAACTGGCCTTTGGACCAAATCTGTATTTCTATAATTAAACAGTTGTACTGGAACACAGTCACGCTTACTTTGTTTGCATATTATCTATGGCCACTTTTGGGCTATGAAGACAGAATTGAGGAGCTATGACCAAGGCCGTATATGTAGCCCACAAAGCCTAAAATATTGACTATCTGGCCCTTTACAGAGAGGTTGTAGTCCCTGGTTTAGCCGAGTCTAGCCTCAGTCTGATCCCGGGGGGATTTCTAGAAGAGCATCATGAACAGCATCACAGAATTGCCCTACCTAAGACAAGGTGCATGGCCTTTTGTACATCTGCGCAGGGCAGACTGGGGGGGGGGGGGGGGGGCGGGGGGGGGGGGTTGGCGCTTAGAAGTGTTACCGGGAAGAGCTAAATCGCACTCCATGTTAGATCTGTCTGTTTTACTTTAACCTTTGAATTCTATTCCTTTTGCTACAAGTTTAAAATGTTGCTTTATAGCCTGAAATATACAGGATAGCCCATTCTCAAACCTCTGACCTTTAAAGGTATAACACTTTTCCATGCATTAAAGTTGCAGAACAGAGAATAACATTTGCCTTACCGGAGGTTTACAGGAACATCCTGACCTGACCTACGTGGACAGCTGCAAGAACAAAGGATTCTGGCACCAGGAAGCCTGCAATAGCCAACAACACCCCTTTCCCTTTTTAGTATAAAAGAAGCCTCAATTCTAACTCAGGCAAGATGGTCTTTTTTGACAGACACGAGTCTGCCATCTTCTCGGTCTGCCGGCTTTCTGAATAAAGTCGTATTCCTTGCTTCAACACGTCGTCTCCGATTCATTGGCCCGTCATGCGGTGAGCAGAGCGAGCTTGGACTTGGCAACAGAAGGGCCCCAGAATTGGAGATTAGGAGAGAGGTCTAGGCTGGAAATACAAATTTGGGAGTCATCAGCATGTAGATGGTATTTAAAGCCTAGTATTTAAAGTCTGGTATTTCAAGCCTGAATGAGATCATCCAGAGAATGATTATAGGTGGAGAAGGGATCTTCTGAGCCTTGAGGCATACCGATGTTTAGAGGTCAGGAAGAGGAAAGGATCTAGGAAAGGAGATGCAGAAGGAGAGGCTTATGAAATAGGAGGAAAACTGAGAAAGTGGTTTCCTAGAAACCAAGCAAAGAACACATTTTAAGGAAGCAGTGACCAGCTGTTCCCTGGATACTGTTAGGGAAGTAGTGCGTTTAGGGGCAGGATCTGGGGACAGTATGGTCACACCCAGAAGTCCACAGGGAGTCTGTGAGCTCAGGGTGGGTGACAGGAGCAGCCCAAATATGCAAACACACACACAGACACTCACAACATGCACATGCAGCTACACTGGTGTCTTTAACTGGGACTTGTGAGTCCAAGCTGTATATAGAGGAGAGGTCAGGGAAGATGGAAGTTAATTTTTTTTAACTTTTTATTTTTTTATTTTTTACAATAAACTGCATATATTTAGACTGTACAATTTGGCATCCCAATCTCCCAATTCGTTCCCCCCCCAACCCTCCCCGCTTTCCCCACTTGGTGTCCATAGGTTTGTTCTCTACATCTGTGTCTCTATTTCTGCCTTGCAAACCAGTTGATTTGTACCGTTTTTCTATAATCCACATATATGTGTTAACATGCAATATTTGTTTTTCTCTTTCTGACTCACTTCACTCTGTATGACAGTCTCCAGGTCCATCCATGTCTCTAAAAATGTCCCAGTTTCATTGCTTTTTACAGCTGAGTAATATTCCATTGTATGCATGTACCACATCTTCTTTATCCATTCATCTGCTGATGGACATTTAGGTTGCTTCCATGTCCTGGCTATTGTAAATAGTGCTGCGATGAACATTGGAGTGCATGTGTCTTTTTGAATTATAGTGTTCTCTGGGTATATGCCCAGGAGTGGGATTGCTGGGTCATATGGTAGTTCTATTTTTAGTTTTTTAAGGAACCTCCATACTGTTCTCCATAGTGGCTGTATCAATTTACATTCCCACCAGCAATGCAAGAGCATTCCTTTTTCTCCACACCCTCTCCAGCATTTACTGTTTGTAGATTTTCTGATGATGCCCATTCTAACCGGTGTGAGGTGATACCTCATTGAGGTTTGGTTTGCATTTCTCTAATAATTAGTGATGTTGAGCGGCTTTTCATGTGCCTCTTGGCCATCGTATATCTTCTTTGGAGAAATGCCTATTTAGGTCTTCTGCCCATTTTTTGATTGGGTTGTTTGTTTTTTTGATATTGAGCTGGGTGAACTGTTTATATGTTTTGGAGATTACTCCTTTGTCTGTTGATTCATTTGCAAATATTTTTTCTCATTCTGAGGGTTGTCTTTTCGTCTTGCTTATAGTTTCCTTTGCTGTGCAGAAGCTTTGAAGTTTCATTAGGTGCCACTTATTTATTGGAAGTTAATTTTTGACAAAAGCAGCTTCAGTGGAATTACATGAACAATAGTCTGACAGGATGAGTTCAAGAGAGAGGGAAGAATTTGGAGACAGCAAGTGCAAACAACATTTGCTAGGAGTTGTGTTGGAAAGGCGCACAGAGAAATGGAGGGGTAGCCAGAGAATTACATAGGGTCAAGGGAGAGGTTTTGTTTCAAGATGGGGGAAACTGCACCATGTGAGTGGAAATGATCTAGGAGAGAGGGGAAACTCGATGACGAAGGAGGGGAGAACTACTAGCAGGACATTCTTGAACTGATGAGAGGATGTGGCACTTGAAGCAATGAGAAGAGGCTGAGGGACAGTTTGTCCACAGCACAGAAGACAAGGCAGGGCTTATGTGCACAGATGAAAGTAGGTTGATGGATAGGGTGGTGGGAGCTCAAGGAAGTTATCTTGATGGCTTCTATTTTCTCAGTGAAATAGGAAGCAAGACCATTCGCTGAGAGAGGTAGAGCTTCATAGAAGGACAGGAAAGGGTAAAGAGGTGACCCAGTAGAGTGGCTGAGTGAATGGCTCATTTTATATCTTGTATAGCACCTTCCTTACTTTGGCAAGTATGTTCTCAGTGTCTATCACATCCCAGGCACTTAGATAAACACCAAATGCTTCTTAAAAGAAGTGTGGCTGTAAAACATCCCAAGCGTGTTTTAGATTTGGAGCTGAGTGCAGCTTGGCAGAGCAGGAGCAGTGGTGATTCAGCTTTGGAAGAAGCCAGAAGCCTCTCATTGGGGCCACTGCAGAAACCTCCTAACTGGTTTCTTGGAATCCATTTGGTTGAGTCATTTTCCTGAAATACAAGTCTGATCACATCACACCTTTTCTTTACATCCTTCAATGAAGGCATACAAGAACTGGTAATAAACTGCTTCTAGGGAAGAAAACAGAACACTGGGATACAGAGACTTACTTTTTAAGGATACACTTGTATGATGTTTAGAGAAAAAAAATGTGCTTGTATTGAATATCTGAAACAAAACAAAATCCCTTCCTCAGTTAAGTTTCTTTGGCTTTCCACTACCTCTGGGGGAAAGGAAATCCTTGGTGTATAATGCTTTGCGCCGTGTGCCACGCCGTACTGATCTCTCTCCCCTTGGCTCTTTCCAATGCAGCGACACTGGCCTCCAATTCAGCTGGGCGAGGCTCTTCTGGGCCTCAGGGCCTTCACACGGGCTTTTCTTTCTGCTTCACTCATTCCTACTCCAATCAGATGAGGAAGGAGCCAGCGCCCAGCCTCCCTCTTGGCCTCCCCTGTAATAGGGGCGGAGGGTGACACTGCCGGCATCCCTTGTTTAGAGGGCGCCGCCGAAGAGATGGGTTGGGGTCGCACCACCTTGCTCACAAGGTCAGACCGTTCAGCAACACGGTGTGACGGGTCTCGCCCCTGCTAGAAGGCTGTTGGGGAGGGGGGCTGGAGCCAGGCGATGGATTTGTCGGATGTGAGTCAAAACATGGTCTCCACCCCCTCAAGAGAGGAAGCCTGCACCCCTGGTTGTGACAAAGGCTGCAAGGCAGAAACGCCACACCTGCCGGGTCTCGAACCGCTCGCGTCTGCCAGGGAGCAGCTGCCCCGGGAAGACTGTCTCTAGGCGCCGGCCGCGCTAGTGGGGCAATGCGCCGTCCCCGCGCCTGCGCACTCAGAGCCGCGAGCCCCCGCACACCCAGGCCCCGCCCCGGGGAGGGCCCGCGCCCGCGCCCCGCCCCCCGCCTCTGCGTGCGCACCGCCTAGAGCCCGCCTCCGTGAAAGACTGCCCAGCGCATGCGGCCGGGCTGGTGCACTGGCTGCCGGGCGCTCAGCGTGAGCGTCGTCCTTTTAGCTCTTCAGCCGACGGCAGGACTTAAAGCCGGCCTCAGGTAGGCTGACTCTAGGGATCCCGCGGGAGCTGTTCTCCCGTGCAGGAATCCGCGGCGGGAGCCGAGCCCGGCGCGGGACAGCCCCGCAGCCGGTGACAGACACGGCTTCCACCAATCAGGGGTGAGGTGCCTCGCCGGCCTGCCCAATGGGCTGCGTGCCTAACGGGAGTGGGGCGGGCGGCCAGGCAGGCGAGGAGCCGGCTCCCGCGCACGGGGCCGCGTGGCCGGGCGCCGCCGGGGAGACCGGCCGCAGGGGGCGTGGGGGCGGCGGGAAAGGCCGAGGGGCCCGGGCTGCGGGGCCCGGCAGCGCCCTGATTATCGCGGCCTGGCTCGCCTGCCCGGGGTGCCGGGGTGGCTCGTGGAACGTAGAGGGCCGTAGAGGCACGGGAGCCCCCTCTGCCCAGCCCGCCCCAAGCATCCCGGCGGCCGCCGCTCCATTCGGACGGCCGCGGCCCTGGCCCCTCCGGCCTTCAGGCAAGGCGTTAGCCTCGCTGGAGGGGGATCGAGGTCCGAGTCAGGCCCGCCGCGGTGGGGGATGGGCTCGGCGGCCTGGCTGCGGCCCCCTCCGACGCGCCCGGACTCCTGCGGGCGACAGGGGCCTGGGAGCTCGCGGAGCCGCACTGCCTCCAGGTGCCGGGAAATGGTTGGCTTCGGCCCCACAGCTGGCTGCCTTACCTCCCGGCCGCCCGGAATGAAGATGCTGCGTTTTAAAGAAGTTCAGTACGTGTGCGTGGCGCACTACGTCCACACTCATTATAATTTTGAATCCTCAGCAGTCCTGTGACACAGGCGATGCGGACATTGTCAACCAGGTTTAACAGATGTAAGGACTCGGGCTTCAGGCGGCTTCCGTGACTTGACAGGTCCCAGTGCACAGGTGGTGGAGCTGGAACTGGATCTCAGCATTTAACAACAGCATCTTTGCTGTTCTTTCAATTTGTTGAATTCCTCTGATGCATCTTTATTTAAGTTACTTTTGTGATTGAAAACCTTCCCATGCCTCTCATCACCTTCGGACTAAAGTTCAGATTCAGCATTCAGGTTGCCACATGATTTTGGCCCCTTGCCTAAATTTCCAGTTTATTTCCCACCATCTCCCCAGACCCCCGTCACCCCCGTCTCTTTTCTTGGCCCTACCTCTGTTCTGTAGATGGCTATCACCTTCCTGTACGCTCTGTTCCCTTTCCCTTCAAGACCATTGCAGGTCTCAGGTCAACACCGCAGGAGCCATCTAGGTCCTCTCCTCCCTTCACTTCTCTTACCTTTCTCTGATGGGCCATGGTGGTTACCTTGGTCTTGCCACTGAAAGCTTTCTGTTCTCTCATCTGCATTTATACCTGTCACACTTTATTCCTCTGCTTCCTGCCATCACTGGATTACTCATTTATTTGTAAATGTTGTGTCTCACTAACTGGACTGCAACTTGAGCTATGGGCCCAAATCTGAGTAATTTTTGTGGTCCCCCAAGTGTCTAGCACAGTAGCACTTACGTACTGGGTAGTCCATACATGGGGGTGACTGAGTCCCGTGAGTCCTGTCAACCTCTCCTGCCTGGTCTCTGAGTACATTGGAATATTTATTGCCAGGCACTGTGGGGAACTGCAGGCATCTCCCCTAGAGAGTAAAATCGGGGCCAGTCAAATGCAAATGGATAAGATGAGTCTTCTGTAGAAGTAACCCACTTTCTAACCCACACAGGATGGCTGAGGAATTTCTAGGAACATCCAAAATTTTAGTCTGTGAGACTAGGGTATAGTGTCAGGGATATGCCTGGTTAGGACCCATCTCTAAAATGTAGCCAGGTCTGATAGTCACATGTCAGTAAGGCACTGTTCAGCTGTGAAGTGACAGCAGTGTTTCCCCCAAATATTAGGGGCTTGGGGTCCAGCAAGTTTGGAGAAACTGCACTGTATATCCTTTTTGGGAGATCACAGTGCACATTAGCTTATTAAAGGTTCCCAGAGGTCTTGCATTAAAGAAACCAGTGGACTGTTTAGCCAGCATTTCTCTGACTTATTTGTCCATAAACCCCTTTTTGGGAGTCCCGTATGCATTTTGACGAAACCAATGAGCATGCTTTTGGGAGTCCTGCGACAGAGAATAGAAAGAGCAGGACATGGTTGGGTGTCTTCCTTGCTCTCCAAGGAGGGGAGACATTCTGAGCATTCTCATCTCTTTGCCAAGTATGCTCATTCCTGCCTTGGGGAGGAGCGGAGTGGGGTGGGGGAATGCTTTAAGCAGAACTCCCCAGTTTCCTTGTTCCTTTCTTAGCTTATTTTTGTTATAATTTGGCTTCACATGAAGTGTTCCCAGAGGAGGAAAATGTCCCCGACCATGCCAAAGCAAGCATTCTCTTCTACTTTTGATTGTGTTTCTCATTTTGATCACATTCGCCTTTACTGACCACGTGATATTTCTGAGCCTCTGAAGCCCGCTGGGGCCAGTGATAAATTCTCCCTGGTGAGCCTGTCGCTGTCTGTCTGGTCACCTCTTCCCTCTGCTGTTCTTGCATCCATTCACCCCTTTTATCTCTCACCAAGTCTGTTTCTTCTGTTCCCTGCCACAACTGTTCTGCTCTTAGGATTTAATCTAATCTCCCCTCTCTGAGTCCTCTGCCCATTATGTGCTTCAGATTGGTTTATTATCTGATGCCCTTTTCCTCCAGTATATACAGTCTCGCTTCATGGCGTACCTGGAAGAGATTGCTGGCAAGGAGCAAGTTATTAGATTTCAGAAGAGAGCTACCTTTAATTAAAAAAAACCTTTAGTTTTAACTGCTACTCATTTTAAACATTGAAGTTCTTTTGTTGTGTCTTCCATAACCTAGAGCAGCTGTGGTTTCTTGGTGATACATTATAGTTTAGCCAAAGACATTATCTCTTTCTTGGGGAATCGGAGTGCTCATCCAAGATTGAAGTTTTTTTCCCCATGTAGGGAAAATAATGAAGCACCTGCCTGACATCCCAGTGTGTGGTGGCAAGGTCAGACAGCACTGGGGGCATGGTGTTCTATCAACAGAGCTGTTATTTGTTTGTTTGTTTGTTTTTAATTAGGTTGGCTCTCAAGGTTGTTAGCTGTCAAAGCTTTAAACAAAAGCTGCGTTATTTAATTAGCGGTTGTTTTTCAAGTCATATGTGACTAAAGCCATTGAGTGATCCCAGCAACCTTTCTTAGGTAGGATCCCATATAACAGCCTTCCACAGTCACGTGACAGACAGGGAACCCGAGGCTCCTAGAGGCCTCCTCGCTAGAAAGTGGCAGAGCCGGCATTTGGACCCAGATCAGTTTGATTTGTAGAGGTATGTTTTTTCCTTCTCCCAGGTCAACGGGTAAAATGAAGTACATTCTCGTTACTGGTGGTGTCATATCAGGAATTGGAAAAGGAATCATCGCCAGCAGTGTGGGCACGATACTCAAGTCATGTGGTTTACATGTAACCTCCATTAAAATTGACCCGTATATTAACATTGATGCAGGAACATTCTCTCCTTATGAGCATGGTAAGCAAAGTGCATTTTTTCTTTTTTAAAAATAATAATTATGTAATATGTGAAAGAAAATATCAGGCCCTGGAAATTGTGTGTGTCTTGCATTGCGTGACCTCCACTTCCTGCCTTCTGAGAAGGGTCCTTAGCATAGCAGAGTGATGCTTTGCTCACTTGGACAGAGAAGAAGCAGAAATCTTAATAGGCAATGGAGTGATTTGAGTTTAGTGGTTTCTGTAATAGAAATGATATTGTAGGTGGCTGAATGAAAGTTTGTCTCTTCTCTTGAAAAAAGATACCTGGTGACATGGTAACTTTCTTCAAATATTTGAGAAGAGGGATTATGTTTATTCTTTGTGGCCCCAATCTTTAAGAATAGGATGGGTGGATAGAAGTCGTAAAGCCATGGATTTTGGCCCAGTATAAGATCTTTATAATAGTAAGTGCTCTTCAAGAGTGGGGTGAAGATTTCAAGAATTTGTGATTCCCTTTGGTAGAGGTGTTCAAACAGAGGCCAAAGGACCACTTTGTAGGGATTCAGGCAACAGATAGATGTTGAATTTGGATGATCTGTATGCTCGAGGTTCTGCTTTGCTGACAGAGTCTGCATAGTAAAAACAGGCATCTTTCAGAGTGAGTGACAAGTCACAGCTGTTAAGATAGGCTGGGAAACAGCACTTCCTTCTTTGTTATTGCATTACCTCCCAGCTGTGTGATGTGTAACTGTCTGAATTGCCTGAGAGAGTAATTTCTTAAAACTGGGGGTAGATGTACTATTAAGACATGTTAAGGACTTTGTAGGTGGCGCAGTGGTAAAGAATCTGCCTGCCAATGCAGGGGACACGGGTTCGAGCCCTGCCCTGGGAAGATTCCACATGCCACGGAGCAACTAAGCCCGTGCGCCACAACTATTGAGCCTGTGCTCTAGAGCCCGTGAGCCACAACTACTGAGCCCATGTGCTGCAACTATTGAAGCCCACGCGCCTAGGGCCTGTGCTCCACAACAAGAGAAGCCACTGCAATGAGGAGTCTGCGCACCACAATGAAGAGTAGCCCCCGCTCTCAGCAACTGGAGAAAGCCTGTGTGCAGAAATGAAGACCCAGCACAGCCAATAAATAAATAAAAAAAAAAAAAAAAAAAAAAGACATGTTAAAAAAAACTTCTTAAGTTTTTAAATTGTTTTCATACTCCCACTTTCTAATGTGAGGTAAAAATCTATGAGTGTCATCAGAGCAAAAATCTTCACGTAGTAAATACTGTCAGGAAAAGATGGAAAAATTGGAGCAGTATTTCAGAATTCTTGAGAGCAGAGGATGAGGGGAAAATGGGACCATTTTTACTTTCCCGTTTTTGAGCTTGTCTCCCAGTGTGATGGTAGGAGGCCACCCATTTGGGGCAAAATTTCTGGAATGATGTTTCAGGGAATGAATGTTAAACAAAGGAGTAGAAGGAAACTTCTTGAGCCATTTCGCCCCTTTGTTTTGGACTAAAGTGTGACCTAGAAGCCGGTTTTTATAATCAATACAACTGTAATATATGTACTTTGTTTAAGTCTTTGGATCGAATCCTACTTTTATCACATTTAAACCTTTCTCTGCTCAAGTAGGAGACTTTCCCAAAAGTTCTTTTTCTTTTAAGTGGTGGATGACATACTACGTAAAGTCCTCTGTGTCTTGCACGGCTGTAGTTTCCTTCTCTTCATCCCGTGCTGTTTCGTGTCAGAATCTTCTAATTCAGACTGAGTTTGGTGGTAAACTGGAAGTATGGAGTTAACTTTTTGGAGAATGGTTGGTGATTTTTCTTTTGTGTCATATTTACTCTTCTGGAAATAAATTTCCCTGCTTCCCGTCAAGTTACTGCAGGCTTTGTTCCCTTCAAGTGTTTATATTTGGGAACTCAAGTTGTGCCAGGGTATTTGTCTTTCATCCACCCTAACCATTTTCACTGCTCACTGCAGGTGAGGTTTTTGTGCTGGATGATGGTGGGGAAGTAGACCTTGACTTGGGTAACTACGAGCGTTTCCTTGACATCCGCCTCACCAAGGACAATAATCTGACCACTGGGAAGATCTATCAGTATGTCATTAACAAGGAACGCAAAGGAGATTACTTGGGGAAAACCGTCCAAGGTAACACTGGATTTGCCTTCAAGGTTTAAAAATCTTAACCGTTTAATTTCTTTTGTGTATAAAAATGTACCTTTTGTGCAGTTTCAGCGTAAAAGTGTCAAGGTACTATTAGTGAAATATGTCTTTAGTTGAAAATTCAGAGTTATATGGCTGTTTCCTCAAAAAGTAACTTGAGTAGGCGCCCGCCTCTCTGTGAATGGCATTGAAGCTGACAGTCCAGAGTCCATGACTTGAGTCCAGAGAGCTGTTGTTTTTCCACAGTGATGAGTACGAAGTGATGAAGGCAACTAGATGAGGGCAGTAAACCAGACAGGGTGTGTCGTGCCTCTGGGACTTTCCGTGTATGGAACACAGTGAGAAGGAAAAGGACTCCCGTCACGTCCATCGGTCCTTGGGCTGGTCATGGGCTGGGGAGTCTGAGAAGCAGGTCTCTGGGTCCTCCTGAGCTTTCACCAGCACTGCATCACTTGTGTCTGTTTGCTGTGTGGGGGTTTTGCACAGTGATCGTTTGAGACTAGTGCTGCTTTTTAAAAGGTGGGATTGGAAAACCACTGGTCTAGTATAATGGCTTAAGTCCAGATTTGAGGGGTTGCTGAAGAGTGACTCTCATCTAAGTTATGAGAGTAAATCTGCTTTTGACTTTGGACTTTACTGGACTGAAGGCTGAGCGTCACGCTGACAGCTGGCTCTGCCCTAGGCCACCCTGGCCGGATTCTGGGCTAGAGGGTCATGTGTAGGTCTTAGCTCTGCCACTTACCAGCTTTGTGAACACGGGCAGATTACTTCCCCTCTTTGAGGTCTAGTTTCCTTTTCTGTGAAATGGGCGTAATAACAATACCTACCTGTCCAGGTTGTTGGGAGAATTAAAGGAGCTGAGTCAGTGGAGTAGCTCTCTGTGTTCCCAGCACACAGAACGGGATCAGTTAGGAGTTGCAGTGATCTTGATCATACAGTTTGCTCTTCTAGGCCTCTAGTGTGTTAATTCACCTATTCACTCATCAGCGACTTCTTGAGCGCTCACTGCGGCCAGATCCTCACTGGTGCTAGGAGTGCATGATGAACAAGGCCAGGGAGGCCATTGTCCTCATGGCCTACGGGAGGAAAAAACAGATGAAACAAGCTGTCTGGCAGGAGCCGAGAGGGAGCTAATAGAGTGAGGAGGGAGAGAGTGGTGGGGAAGGCGGGTCTGGACAGGTGATCAGGGAAGGCCTCCAAGGAGAGGGCACGTGAGCCGGGAGGCCAGCCCTGGGAAGCGCGGAAGGAGGGGGCTCGGTGCGGACAGTTACCCACAGCTGCGAGGGGCGTGGTCAGGACCAGGAGGGAGACTTGCTGCCCTGAGACCAAGGGGCAGGTGGGAGATGCGGGCTGCAGCCACGTTCCGCAGCGTGGAGGTTGCATTTTACTCAGAGCCGAGGGAGGCCACGCACGCGTTTAAGCCTAAGAGGGGTGAACTCGGAGTTAATGTTTGTAAAAGATCACGTTGGCTGCTGTGTGTGGAATAGGTAATAGAGTCTGACTGCGGCACTGCCCGTGATATACACAGCAAGTTATACAGTCATCTCTGCCCCTTAGGAGCTGGCCTTCTGAGCTCCATGACTGTGATTTAAAGAGCACTGAGCTGTGGCTGGCGTCGGTGACACCTCCGCGCGCGGGCTCTGCTCAGCATCTCCCCAGGGCTCCCTCGGGACACTTCCACGACTTCAGGAAGTAGGCGCTCTCACCTCCAGTTAACAGATAGGGAGATTGGGCTTGTGAACAGTTAGGTAATTTGCCCAAAGATCCACACCTAATGAGTGGTGGACCTGAGAGTTGACTCCAGGCATTCTGGCCCCAGATGCTGTGCCCCTGACCGCCCTGCTGCCCTGTCCTGTCTCTGCAGTGGATTGTCTACCCTTGGGTAAACTGGAAGCGTAATGGAACAGGGTTCTGGCGCTCTCTTGTCCTTGGGAAAGGGTGTGACGTGCGCCCCCAGCTGTAAGCAGTAGGCTTGGCCGTGCAGTCCCATGTGTGGTTCTGCAACCAAGGTCGATTCTGCACGGGGGCCATTGCTCCAGGGTGACTCAGGATGCCCCTCAAGGCCTTACCTTTTTGTAGCGCTTCTGGTTACTACTGGGAAATCTGGAAGGGAGGCCAGGGGGAGTGTGATTTGTTTCTGTTTTTTGTTCTTTGATTTTTTTTTTTAAAGGTCATAATCATCTTTATTTTTTTATTGTGCTAAGAACATTTAACATGAGATCTACCCTCAACAAAGTTTTAACTGCATGATACAGTAGGGGAGTGTGATTTGTTAAGGGCATTTAAAAAGGGTCTCAAAAATATTGTTGTAACCCACTGCTGCTCTGCAGTTTGTTGTCACAGAGAGTGTGTCTGCCTCAGTCAATGCCAGTGGGAAGCGTAGGTCCACATGTGCCTTTTCTCTTCCTCAGTGGTCCCGCATATCACAGACGCAATCCAGGAGTGGGTAATGAGACAGGCGTTAATACCTGTGGATGAAGACGGCCTGGAGCCTCAAGTGTGTGTTATCGAGGTTTGTTGAGTCTGTTTAGAACTCCATGGTGCTTGTGCATGTGACCAGGTGTACATTTTCTCCTCCTTAGTCAGCCACCAGCAACTGATAAGCCAATTGCCAGTGAAGCCCTAGACCCTCCTAAGGGCAGCATGGAAGGTGAGGGCATAGTCCCCGTCATGCGGAGTGGCTCTACCATCCACAGCGATGCTTTGTCCATGCACTTCTCCTTTTTCAGCGTTTATACATTTGCTTAGTATGGATTGTACCAATAAGAGTGGTGTGACGCTTTTTCATCTGTCAAGAAAGTCAGGTGACCTGACCTTCAGCTTTCCTCTGGCAAGAATGTTCATCCCTCTGAATGAGCCTCTTTTGGATTCAGTTTGCTGATCCTAGCTGTTGGATCTCAGTGTTCTTGTGAAAACAGGAGGCTCAAAAGTTCCAGCAGTTTGTTTATAACTGCTTTTTAATGTAGAAGTCCTTTATGGCTAAGTAGATAAGATTTTGGTTTCTTTGCTTTGTGACTCTTCATACAAATAAAATTCCTAGTACATCTTTCACCTGACCTTTTTCTTGAAATGATGTGGAAAGATCCACGATAACCTTGGTGAAAGGCGAGCCCATCATAAAAAGTAATCTTTCAGCACAAAGAAATGTCTAATTATCGTTAACTGACATTTTTCCGACCCAGGGAGTCTGTGTTACACTGTTACTGATCATTGAGTTGAGATGATAGAGTACAGTTGTTAGAAAACTAAACCACAAGAGGAAGGTTTAGTGCTTAACCTCTAAATAAACTTTGTTCTTCTAGCTCGGTGGTACAGTAGGAGATATAGAAAGCATGCCCTTTATTGAGGCCTTCCGTCAATTCCAGTTCAAGGTCAAAAGAGAAAACTTCTGTAACATTCACGTTAGTCTAGTCCCTCAGGTAAGGCATTCAGAGCTTTACTTTGGGGGATGGAGAGGAGGGGAAAAGGATGGTTTTCACTTCTTATCTGTTTCAAGTATGTCAGGTGCAGGAAGCAGGGAATAAAAACTTCTTTGTGAATTTTAAATTATTATAATCATGCTTTTTGAAAAGATCAAGTGGGAAACATTTGGACAGTTAATCAGGGAAACTGCAGCTAAAGACAGTGGGTTGCACGTGTCCATTTGTCTTTACTACATGATGAAACTCCACTACAACTGGAGTAAAGGGATTTTCTTTTTAAGACAAAAATTCACAAAGATAAATACTCTGGGTGGAGTCAATAGTAACAAAAATTAGGAAGGCAGAAAGCAGATGGCCATGTAGACATGGACTGAGCAGACCTGGGAGAGCTGGATCCTAAGCCTGCAGTGGGGAAAGCAGGGAAGCAGCCCTGCTCGCCCCGCAGAGCCCTGAAGACTCAGGAATGGGCAGCATTGGGCACCTCTGGGGGTGGGGGGTGGGGCTTGCCATAACTGCTATTTCAGAAGCACTTAGACCCTGAGATCCCCTTCCCTAATGTGCACAGTTGGGCATCAGTCCCTCTCCCGTCTTGGCAAAGATTGTAGTCTTTTTCTGGATGAGCAGGCACTAGGGACAGTGTAATTTTATGTTGTGAGACACCCTGCCTTCTTCTCCTTGATTTGCAGAATCATCACAGCCAGGCAGGGACCATCTCTATAGGAGATTGTAAGATTCTTCTTGGGGTGTGTGGCTAACCCGGGAGAAAACACACTGCCCTCCAAGGCTCCCCAGTGAAAACAGACCAGCCAGAGTCCTGCAGTGAGGACCCTGGTGGACAGGCCCACCCACTCACAGAACTTCCAGTTAGCTTTGAGAGTGAGCTGGCAGCCAGTGATGGCCAGACATTTGGAGAAAGCATCTAGCATGCAAGAGACCAAAACAACAGAAGAAAAGAAACTTAGAGGAAATTGAGGCTCTGCAGGGAGTAGGAAAAAAGGAAAAGCAAGCAACATATCATTAATATCCTCAGAATTAAGAGGTGATAAACTGCATCTATTAAACCAGAGCTGGATACCTTAAAAAAAGAATATTCAGAGAACAGAAAAGAATTCTTGGAAGTTAAAAATTGGATAGCAGGAATGAAAAAGAAGGTTAAGGAAATACCCGAGGAGGTAGAGAAGAAAGGTCAAGAGAGAGAAAATAGAGAAAAGGCAAGAGAATTCGAGGCTGGTGTATGAGTTCTGATCCAAATAATGGGATTTTCAAAAAAATAATAGAAATGGAGGAGGAAGTGCGATGTGAACCAGGGGTCCACAGACAGGCCAACGCAACCCGCCCTTTGTTTCTGAAAGTAAAATAGCTGTGCCCATTTGTGTTAAAACAGCAGAGCTGATAATGAGGACCTCCTGTACAGCACAGGGAACTCTACTCAGTACTCTTTAGTGACCTACATGGGAAAAGAATCTAAAAAAGAGCACATGTATGTACACGTATAACTGATTCACTTTGCTGTACAGCAGAAACTAACACAATGTTGTAAGTCAACTATACTCCAATAAAAATTAATTTAAAAAAATCAGAGTTGTGTAGTTGTGACAGACACTGTGGCCCACAAAACCTGAAATATTTATTGTCTGGCCCTTTAAAGAAAAAGTTTTCTGATTCCTGATCTAAACAATTCAAGGACATTTCCGCATAGGAGTTTCTAGATTGGAAGGGCCCACTGAACGCTCGTCCTATTAGATGAAAAATGACCCCCACCAAGCCACGTTGTTGTGAAATTTTGGAATAATGGGGCAGAAATTCTAAAAAACTCTAAAGAGAAAACTCAAGAATCACGATGGCATTGGACTTCTCACATGCAGTCCTGAAAGCTAAAAGGTAGGGAAGCTGTTTCCTTAAAGTCTTCAGGGAAAATGACTTCTAACTTAGAATTCTGTACCCAACAAGTGTATCTGTTAAGTGTGAGAAGAGAATAAAGATAATTTGTACATAGAAAACTCAGCATATCAACAAAACAAAACCAAAAACACCAACCAAGGAAAACAAATAATTGGACCAGAAAGGAAAAGTTATGGCACACGGTTTTATGGTGCACGGTATCTAAATACTCAAAAATATGTAAACACTGAAGAGGGATCATGAACTAGGGGCTGCAGACACAGGCCAGGTGCCTGGAATGGGGGCAGGGGAGTGAAAAAATGGGTTCCTCATCCAACAGGGAAACCACTAGAAAGTGCCTCACACTGGATGTCAAGAAGTAGCAGTAAAGCATACTACGAGGATCGTTCAAGGGTGGGAAAGTGAAGGACCTACAGTACAGCACAGGGAACTGCATTCAATATCTTATAATAACCTGTAATGGAAAAGAATCTGAAAAAGAATATATGTGTATACACATACATATATATATAAATCACTTTACTGTACACGTGAAACTGATGTAGCATTGTAAATCAACCATACTTCAATTAAAAAAAAAAGTGGGGGCTTCCTAGGTGGCACAGTGGTTAAGAATCCGCCTGCCACTGCAGGGGACACGGGTTCGACCCCTGCTCCAGGAAGATCCCACATGCCACGGAGCAACTAAGCCCTTGCACCACAACTATTGAGCCTGCACTTTAGAGCCTGTGAGCCACAACTGTTGAGCCCATGTGCTGCAACTGCTGGAGCCCATGTGCTGCAACTACTGAAGCCCACACGCCTAGAGCCCGTGCTCTGCAGCAAGAGAAGCCACGGCAATGAGGAGCCCGCGCACCACAGCGAAGAGTAGCCCCCACTCACTGCAACTAAAGAAAGCCCACGCACAACAAAAAAGACCCAACACAGCCAATAAAATAAAAATAAATAAATTTTTTTAAAAAAGTGGAAGAGTGGCTATCTCTAGGGTTTGGAAAGGGGAAGGGGTAGATAGGGCTGGTACTCCTGCTTTTAGGGCAAACCTTAAAGAACTATTTGACTCTCAAGTATATGCATGTGTAACTTTGACAAAAATAAAAACTAAAGTAGGTAAATGGGCAAATTATCTATTTTCCCTATTAAAAGAGGTTCGGGGAAAAGTCACACTTGAAAATTCCTCATCATAGAGAAATCAGCTTTTTTTTCTTTCTTTCTGTAAAACAGCCAAGTTCAACAGGGGAACAGAAGACGAAACCCACCCAGAACAGTGTTCGGGAACTCAGAGGGCTTGGGCTTTCCCCAGATCTGGTATGAATTTCTGGTTACCTGGTTTCAGCATGATCTTGTCTGTCTCATTAAGATCTCTCCTCCATGGCAGCCAAAACCTTTGTTTTCTTGGCCTGCGTTTAGTTAGCCGATAACAAGTTAACCGGTGGAGAAATAGGGTTAGTGCTTTGAGCTGGGCTGCAGTTTGCAAAGATTTCCTTACCTGGCATGTGTGAGGTTGTGTGTTCTCCTCTCAGCCAGTCATTCATTCTCCTGTCCTTCCTGCCCCATTACGTTAATTGAGGAAAACCCCAGTGGGCTCATTAATCTGTCCATTTGTCCTTCTACTCGCATGTTTCTGCAATTTGGGATTTATGAATTTCAGTTTTGAAAACAAGTAACATTTTCTCAGTGTATGTGCATTGTGCTAAGAGTTAGCATTTTCATCCAGCTTAACAATGTGGTGTCTACTTTAATTTCAATCAGGAAAAAAACCCGATTTTGTAACACCTTCTGTCCATCCAAATGTCTAGGTTGTATGCAGGTGCTCAAATCCTCTAGACACATCAGTGAAGGAGAAAATATCCATGTTCTGCCATGTTGAACCTGAGCAAGTGAGTAGAAATTCCATCATCATGGGAAATTGTTTTTTCCTTCTAATTGTCCTCTCCAGTTTCACAAGGCTTGTTGTTATTTGATAATTTGGGGCAGCAGGCTGTTCCCTAGAAGCACTGACACCCACTGGCTCTGTGATTCTCCGTCCCCTTGTCTCCTGTGGTTCCCCGAGCATCTTTACCTCTCCTGCCTGTCCCCACTCCTGATGTTTGCTCCAGCCAAGCTGAATGGGTGTTGCCCTCTCCTTGTAAGAGGCCTGGCAGTCTCCTGTGCGTTTTCACCCTCTGGAGCCCAGCTGGGACACAGTATTGTCTGAGAGACTTTACCTTCCACACCTCCTCAAACCTCAGGGTTAATCCTTCTCTGGGTGACCTGTGTCTCACAGGTCCTGGTGGTGAGCCGGTCATACTGCCCCTTAGTGTCTATGTGTGTATGTGTTCCCGTGTGTGTGTGTGTGTGTGTGTGTCCATCGTGTTTGTCTCCCCTCACAGACTGAGCTTCTTGAGGGCAAGGATCACTTTATTCAACGTTATATTCCTGGTGCCTGCTGTCTGAGGCGTTGCAGGCTAGTCTCTTTTGTTACTGGTGCTAATGGAGGTTACCTGTGATGTGGGAAATTCAGCATTTTGGAACCTGTGTGGTGCACGGTATGGAAATTCCAGTGGTGGTGAGTTGGGATTGTGGCTTTGGTCAGGTTTGGCTGAAGGAGAGTAGGAGGGAAGTTGAGGTCAAGGAATGTTTGATTAGGTTGTAGATGGTGTGTTCTACTGCTAGGTTATTTGAGGATCAGGGAACTAAGCAGGGGAGCCCAGCTGGCCTAGAGAGGCGCGAATGAAGCAGCAGCGTTAAAATAAGAGAAGTCCATTCACAGGACTTCTGGGAGTATGGAGTTGGATATAAAACAATTAAAGTCATTGCCCTGGCGTTAAAGTGAATAGAGCAAGAGGAAAGCCTTTGACCATTAGAGGCAGCTGTCCTCTCCATCTCCACGATGGCTCCAGTTTCAGGGTGTGAGTGGAGCCTGGCGCCTGAGATCAGTGTTCCTGGGTGCAGTGCCCGAGCCAGGAGCCCATCAAAGGGGTTCGACTTCACACTAAGCACAAGGGACATCAGAATACTTTCATTGTTATGAACAGCCTTTTTATGTGCACTTCAGTTATTTTAGATATAGTAAGACCCCAACATACAAACAAGTTCCGTTCTGAGAGTGCATTCATGAGTCCAATTTGTTCGTAAGCCCAACAAAGTTAGCCTAGGTACCCAACTAACACAATCGGCTATATAGTACCGTGCTGTGATAGGTTTACAATACTTTTCACACAAATAGTACATAAAAATCAACACAAAAAAATAAACATTTTAAATCTTACAGTACAGTACCTTGAAAGTACAGTAGTTCAATACAACAGCTGGCATACAAGGGCCGGCATCAAGTGAACAGGCAAGATGAGTGACTGAACTGACTGGAGGAGGGAGAGGAGGTGGGAGAGGGCAGCGCTGAAGGATGCTCAGCAGTAGGGGACGGAGGGCGAGCTGCAGTTTCACTCCGCCTGACCTTGATGGCACAGGTCCTGGTTCTTTGCTGGAGCCAGATGCTCATTCGGATTTTTGAAAATTTGCAACTTAAAGGTTCATAGGTAGGGGACTTAACTGTATTCTGTCTCAGCAAATGAAGTAATTCAATTCTATAATAGAATAGGTTATCATTACAATTAGTCACTATTAAAAATGTGACGTGTTTCTATATTTAAATTAGAACTTCACATCTTTTGCCCAATTTTTTAAAAAATAAATTTATTTATTTATTTTATTTTTGGCCGTGTTGGGTCTTTGTTGCTGTGCACGGGCTTCCTGTAGTTACCACTAGCAGGGGCTACTCTTCGTTGTGGTGCTCAGGGTTCTCATTGTGGTGGCTTCTCTTGTTGCGGAGCACCTGCTCTAGGCTCGTGGGCTTCAGTATTGTGGCGCATGGCCTCTAGAGCTCAGGCTCAGTAGTTGTGGTACACAGGCTTTGTTGCTCCAAGGCATGTGAGATCTTCCTGGACCAGGGATCGGACCCGTGTCCCCTGCATTGGCAGGCGGATTCTTAACCACTGCGCCACCAGGGAAGTCCCTTTTGCTTATTTTGTAATTGGGTTGATTATCTTATTGAGTTACAGGAATTCTTTATATATTCTGAGTGCAAGTCTTTTATCGGATATATAATTTATACATTTTTTTTTTCTCCCAGCCTGTGATTTGTCTTTTCATTTTCTTTTGTTTTTGTTTGTCTTTTCTTTTTTTTAAATTGAAGTATAGTTAGTTGATTTACAGTGTCCTGTTAGTTTCAGGTGTATGTCTTTTCGTTTTCTTTGTGGTGTCTTTGGGAGCATAAAAATATTTACATTTTGACGAACTCCCAATTTATCCATTTTTTTCTTTATAGATTTGCTTTTGGTATCATATCTAAGAACTGTACTTAACCGAGGTCATGAAGATTTTCTTCTGTGTTTTCTAAAAGTTGTATAATTTTAGATCTGAACATGTAGGTCTAGGATTCATTGTGAGTTAATTTTTATGGATAGTAACTTTTCAATAAAATTTGAAATTCATCTTTTTTGCGTGTGGATATCTAGCTGTTCCAGTTCCATCTATTGAAAGAACTGTCTTTCAATAATATTCTACAGGTTTCTTTATAAAGGTGATTTTTAGACTTATTTATCTTTGTGAATTGTGTTTTAGATTTATTTATAGGTATTCATAATTTTTGTTACTATGTGAATGGCGTATTTTTTAAAAATTATATTTCCTTTATTGAATGAGACCCACGTGTAGGGAACCCTGCTGACTTCTGCCCATTGATCTCAAGCTTAGCAGCCTTCCTAAAATTGTTAGTTCTGATTGTCTGCCTGTAAATTCCTTTGGTTTTTATAGATAAGCAGTAATATTATATACAATTAGTGGCCATTGTTTCTTATTTTCTAATTCATATACATTTTTTCCTTATCTAATTGTAATAGCTAGTATCTCTAGTACACTATTTAATGGAAGTAGTGATTAGTGACCAGTTTTGCCTTGTTTCAGACTTTAAATATATTAAACATTAATATTAAATATCAAACCAAATAATGTTTGCTCTGGGTTTTTTATATTTTCACATTTTCTCTAACATTCCTAATTTACCAGGAATTCTTATTATGAATTGGTTTTGAATTTTTATTAAATCTGCATCCACTGAGGTGGTGGTTTGTTTGTTGTTGTTTTTTCCTCCTTTAATCTGTTCATGTAGTGAATTCTGTTAAATTCA
Source organism: Hippopotamus amphibius kiboko (assembly GCF_030028045.1). Lineage (NCBI taxonomy): Eukaryota > Metazoa > Chordata > Mammalia > Artiodactyla > Hippopotamidae > Hippopotamus > Hippopotamus amphibius. The sequence goes on from NC_080186.1 coordinate 32,881,463, forward strand.
AGTGTGTGGGGTACAGCATGGGCTTTTGAATTTTTAAAAGCTCTCCCAGGTGATTCCAGTGACAGCCATTGTTCTTGGGACAATTCCTACTTAGACATGATTTTTCTTTTTTTTTAAACTAATGTGTGGTTTGGTTTATGAAATTTTTTTTTTTTAAGGACTTTTGCATCCATGTTCATAAGAGATTAGGCACTATCTATCCTATTCTTCTTGAGTCAGTTTGGTAATTTATATTTTTTAGAAAGTTGCCCTTTCCTCTGTTTTCAGATTTAGAACAGTTATTTTCCCAAGATCCTAATAGCTGGTAGGAAGCTGTCAGTCCAGTTAGTTTTTGTTTGTCTTTATTAACTAAACTTTGCTCATTTTTAAACAGGTGATCTGTGTCCATGACGTCTCGTCCATCTACCGAGTCCCCTTGTTGTTAGAGGAGCAGGGGGTTGTAGATTATTTCCTCCGGAGACTTGACCTTCCTATCGAGAGGCAGCCACGAAAAATGCTGATGAAGTGGAAGGAGATGGCCGACAGGTTTGCTTCATAATAAGGAGCTGGGGCTTTGAGCCTTTTCTCTCTTTTTTCGTAGGAGCTCAGAGAATTTCAGCTCTTTCTTACTTGTGCTATCAACTCACATTGAAAAGGCCTTCATGATAAGGGGTGTTAAGCAAGGATCTTAGCCCTCGTGTAGCTGCATCGTGGTGGAGGACGTCCTAGTGGAGCTGGCCTGAGTCCCAGGTCTCCAGGGAGCTCAGATCACACAGCTATCACCCTTGTCTCCCATGTAGACAGGCCTCCTGTGGTGGTGGGCTAGCCCTGGTACCCGAGGCCCACACAGATGGCTGGACCGTGGCTGCAGCACTCTTGGGTGCTCCCAAATAGCTGTGTTTGGGAACGTGCCGCTCACCCCACACCACAAAAGGATCAGCAGGGGCGTCCAGTCTGTTCTTACTGCTGCTGTCGCAAGCCAGCGCTTTGAGAGCTGCCCCCACTCTGCTTGCCCCCGCGCTCTGTGTTGCCTGCCCAGCACAGCACAGTTGTTGGCGCGGCGCCGCAGGGCACTGGGTGTGTGGCATCGTAGCTGCATGGTCATTCGCACGGCACTGCTGGGCGCTCGTGGAGGGAGCGCTCACGCCATTGCTCAGCGATGCTTATTTTCATTTTTGACATTTTCCCTTTCAGTCTGTGTCCATTTGCTTGTATATCATTATGCAGCCACAAAAATGCCACACCGTTTTATGATCGTTCTTTCATAAAATATTATAAGCATTTCCGTGTTACTAATTACACTTCATAATGAAACATTTTAATGACTACGGACTGTGTGTGGATGCCCATAATCTGACTGTTCCTTCATCACATTAACTCTTGTGAATTGTCTGTGTGTGTTAATTTTTTAACTTTAAAAAAAAGAAGAAAAGAAAAATTTGGAACAGATTTTGAAGCCATCTCTTTGTAACAGGTTCCAAAATCCTACTTGCTTTACAAAGCCTGCTGCCTTGTTGATCTAAAAATAGCTTCCTCTTCACTGTTCTGTACATAGAACACAGACAGTAGTTGCTCTTATCATTCTACCCAGACATGTTTTTCTCCTCTTTAAGACGTGATTTCGATCTCACGGGGGTATGTACATTCTAATCTGGTGTTTCTTGACCTTTGTGTGCTAGATACGATCGCCTGCTGGAGACCTGCTCTATTGCCCTTGTGGGCAAATACACCAAGTTCTCAGACTCGTATGCCTCTGTCATTAAAGCCCTGGAGCATTCTGCACTGGCAATCAACCACAAATTGGAAATCAAGGTGAGGAGGGGTGCCACAGCTACAAGGAAGCCGTCTCTACTCTCATAGGTGCTGCGTGCATGCCTGCTTTATATGATTGGAGCTCAGAATTTCTTTTTAGGAACCAAAAAGATTTGTGGTTGGCTCCTGGCTGGGAGAGATCAGTAGAGCATTTTCAGGAAGTAGGGGGAGGTGTGGTCAGAGTAGAAGCCAAGAGAGTGAATGCTTGGATCTGAACGTCAGTTGACCCCGGGAGTGGGGAGTCCTGTGTGCAAGCATGTTGCACAGTTGCCGGCCCCTGGCCGGTGTCCGCCCCGTGGGGCTGGGAGGTTTCTCAGATACATATGTCCAGTCACCCAGCTGGTGCATGGAACGCGGGCAGTGCCCGGTGAACAGTAGTTGCCGTGTTCTGATCTGGGACGTGCTGGGCAGAAGCTGAGCTGCTGGAACGTCAGGGCACAGCCCCTGCTGCTCGCTCTGCTGGAGGCAGCGGAGTGTCAAGGTTCGGGGAGGGGGTTCCAGAGCCAAGTGGCCAGGCCTCAGAGTCTGTGTGGCCCTGGGCAAGTTACTTAGCACTCTTTGGGCCTCAGTTTCTGTGCCTTTGTCGCAGGGTCCTTATAAGAATCAGTTCATCTGAAGTGCTTAGAAATGTGTCTGGTATGGAGGAAGTACTGTATGTGTCAGCTCTGCCTGAAAATCTTCCACTTGTCCCTTTAAACCTTTTTCCAAGCAAAGCAGCTCCCAGAAGGAGCCTTTCAGGAAGAGATGGAAATTGGAAGTGAACTTGGGGCTCAGTGCTAAGAGTGTTGACTGGGGACAGAGCTGACGGCCCGGGCAGCTGCCCTCGCCATCAGCACTGGGGTTGGCCTCCTGCTTTCCAGGGGCTCCTCAGCATGAAAAGGTAGCTTGCTTTGTGCTGGTACACAGCTTCCTAGAGGATGAGCTGTAATATGTGTTTTAAGAATTGTGGAATCTCATTACCCTGCCCTGACTTATTTTTTGGCTAGTTCTCTCCATCATTTATTTTATCCTCTTGGAGGTAGCCTGTGCCAATCATGTGTTAGATGGTGGAGGCCGAGGGGGGAGTCTGAGTCAGTGAGGTCTCTCCGGTGTGAAGGGAGCAGGCAGAAGAGGGGCCACACTGCCGTGGAAGACATGTGAGGAGGGGGCCGTGGCTGGGTTGGGAAGGTGGATAAGGTGCAGGGAAGGGTATTCCCGATAGCAGGAAGCGCATATCCAAGGACTTGGAGGTGTAGATGATTGGGAGCTCAGAGGAGGGAAAAGTGGGAATGGAGGGTGTCAGGTCTGGTCATGAATCCCATCAACTGGGCCACTCCTGGATTTTGCCCAGGGGTTCAAGGAAGTCACCCAGGGTATTAGGCAGGAAGGAGCAGGAAAAAGGTGAGCAACCTAATAAAAAAACGGGCAGAAGATTTAAACAGACATTTCTGCAGACGATGCACATGATGTACGTGAAAAGATGCTCAATGCCTTTAGTTGTCACGGAAATATATGCAAATTAAGTCTCAGTGAGATACCAACACGCACCCACCTAAGTGGCTGAGCATGTCGGGTGAGGGTGTGGGAGTGTAAACTGGTACAGCGCTTGAGAAAACAGTCTGGTGGTTTTATGTAAAGATACACACACGCCTACGGTGTGACCCAGCAATCCCACTCCCAGATATTTACTCAAGAGAAATGAAAACATGTCCACCGAAAGAATCTATTTTTATACAAATGGACCAATTAGTCATAACAGCCAAAATCTGGGGACAGCCCAAACTGTGCAGGATGAGTTGGTGGATAAACATGTCGTGTGGTGTATTCCTACAATAGAAAAGTACCCAGCAGTAAAAAGGCGTAAGCTCCATGGTGATACACAGCAACACAGATGAATCTCAAGAGATGTTGCACGGAGCTGAAGGAAGCAGACACAGGAGGCCACACACAGCCTGGTTCCATTTGTCTGAAGTTCTGGAGGAGGCACAACCTGTGATGACAGAAAGCGGAGGCAGGGAGGACGGTGTTTGCAGGGGGCAGAGGGAGCCATGGGGGGACAGGAACTTTCTAGATCTTGATCAAGGTGGTGGTCACTCCTTGTGTGCGTGTGGGACAAAACTCATCACAGTGCACGCTTAAAATGCTGGTGTTTCATTGTATGTAAATTATACTTCAGCACAACTGAGAAAAATGAGAAGCGACCTGGGGGGGAGATGGACTGGGGGAGACGTCCTGAACAGAGAGGACACTTCAGGGTCTGCGCCAGTGGACCCAGTGCAGAGCGGTTGGAGAGCTGAGTCGGGAGTTAAATGATTCGGGAAGGAAACTCAAACTTTAAAACATAAAAAAGATCTTAAAGTTTACTTTAAAGAGATTAGTAAGTGTAAATACATTAAGGTTATTTTTAGACTTTCTTTTAAAATCAAGGAAGGTGGAGCGTGGGTAATGTTGTTTAGAAGTCATGAATGACTGCGCCCAGGAGTCACGAGCCTGCTGCTTTTCTCTCCGCTCTGACCTCTCCCAGTACATAGATTCCACGGACTTGGAGCCCAGCACCTTGCAGGAGGAGCCCGTACGCTACCACGAGGCCTGGCAGAAGCTCTGTAGCGCTCAGTAAGCAGAACTCGCCACCTTTGGTTTCCAGGGGTTTGGGGTTTGTTGTTTTTTTTTTTGGGAGGGTTTGTTTTAATGAACAAAGTACTGTGCTTTCTTGTGCTGGTGGTAGGTGATGTGATTGTTTAAATGTCTTTTAATTAGTGAAAGGACTATATACTGGAGGATTAAAGCCTCTCAGAAATACAGCTTATCAGTTTAATTAAATATGAAGAAAACTAGTTCTCATTTTATTGATAATGTTTACTGTATGCATCTATGGATGAGGCTTTTTTATTTTAATTAAAAAACTCCCCCTCTCCCCTGACCACCGCACAGCTTGTGGGATCTCAGTTCCTCAGTCAGGCGTTGAACCCCAGCCATGGCAGTGAAAGTGCTGAATCCTAACCACTAGGCCCCCAGGGAATTCCCTGGATGAGGCTTATTAAAAGGTTTTTCATCCGGACCATTTGCTGAGCACCCATCAGTAGAGTCTCATAAATAGTTCATTTGGGGGCAGCTATTATCTTTAACAATAAAAAATCAGTAAGAATTTCTGGTTCACTAGAACAGTTGCATATCATGGAACCATGTAGCTCTGTGGTCAGTGTGGCATGCCAAGCGGACCAGGAAAGGCCCCCTTCCTACTCAGGGGAGCACTTCAAGCAGAGAGGTAAAAAATATTGCAGACTTAGGAGAGAATCCCTGCTTGGGACAAATATTGTGCAGAGGTGGTACTACAATCATGTGTACCATCTTTTTTTTTTTTTTTTACTGGTTGTAAGCACTTTTTGATGTTACTAAGAAGAGTGGATGGTTTTATGTGGTTTTACGTGCATTTTCTAAGTCCATAGTGTTTCTATACAGCTCACTGGCAGTGTTGAAAGCACAGTCCTAGCCCCAGCAGCCAAGTGTATGGAGTGACTTCATAGCACCAGTGTTTTGGAAGTGGCTCCTTGGGTGGTTATTGCAAGCTGGACTGGTGGAAAGGGGGTGCTTTTGGTGTGCTCTCTTGCGCAGTGGCGTGCTGGTTCCAGGGGGATTTGGTGTTCGAGGGACCGAAGGGAAAATCCAAGCCATCTCCTGGGCTCGGAAACAGAAGAAGCCTTTTTTGGGTAAGGAGTAGGAAAGACAAGAAAAGGTGTCCTGTGGGAGCCAGTACGTAAAATGGAGAGTGTCGAAACCAAACACAGATGCCACCTTTCCAGATAGCAACTCAAGTAGAAGCCTATCTGGTTCTGTTTTTGAGAAATTCAAACTGATCTTTAAAAAGAAAAGTTTCAGCTTGAGCTCCGTATAGTTTTCATGGAATTTTGAGAGAATGATATAGCAATTAGGAAATCTTGTCCATTTACTGAACCCAGCTGTTTGGCAGGACATGTGAGACCGGGTTTTATATCCTTGTTTGGAACACCAGCTGTCTAACTGGGCAGAGCGATTTTGGATGCTTCCTGGGGCTGTAAAGTACTGAAGAGGATATTATTTATTTCTAAAATCACATGACTTCTAAAACCTAGAATCATCATGTACACTAAACCCCGTTTTTGAAATCTGGTACAGATGAAACATAGCAGGGGGTTGCATGTTTATAGCTGGAAATTACGAGCGTTTGTAACTGGAATTCTGCGGGTAATCAGGACACAGGGTCCACGTAGGCGGGTCGGAAACGTGGGAACTGCCTTTTGCAATGGCGTTTCATTTGTTTTCCCCCTCCCCCTGCAAGGTGTGTGCTTAGGAATGCAGTTGGCAGTGGTTGAATTTTCAAGAAATGTGCTGGGATGGCAAGGTAAGTGTCCACTTAAAAATTCGTTAAATTCTCACTTCAGCGTTCCTGGTGGCGGTTGGGTGATGGGAAGCTGGGGAGGCCAGGCCTAGTTTCTCAGTACCTCAAAGCTGCAGCTAAGGGGAGCTGCCGAATTTATTGAGGGGAAACGCTCTCCTCCAAGGGAACCACCAGCCACTGGAGGAGGGAGCACAGCTGAGCAAGCTGCCTGGCTCCACCCCTGCCCCTTCTGCTCTGGAGATGCCTGCACTCCCGTCACCATGGCCACCATCCCTGAGCTGGTGCCCGGCGAGGAAGCTAACTCTGGCCGGTGTGAGGCTGTGTGGTTATTATGAACTTGGGCGCTGCAGCTGGTCAGACCCGGGCTCTGTTTTTGACTTTATCACTTATTATGGGTGATTTTAGGCAAATCACTTACTTAACCTTTCTGGATCTCTGTTTCTTCTGTAAAATGGGGATCACAGTGGTACCTACTTTACGTGGTTGTAGGAGTTGAATGAAATAATGCCTGCGAGTAGTCCCAGCACAGTCCCTGGCAATCAGGGAATACTCACTAAAACTGGCTCTGTGCCTCACTGACTGCATTACTGCGTCCAGACCAAGAACTCAGTGGTTTCCTATTTCTCAGTATTCTGCGGGTCATGCGGACTCGGTGTGTGGTTTTCTGCTCCATGTGGTGTGTCTGAGCTCAACCCGCCCTGCATTCAGCTCTGCCCAGCAGGGACAGGGGGACGGCCTCATCGTTCCCTAATTCAGCTGAGCTTCCTCACAGCGTGACGACTGTCCAGCTTCTGAAATGACAGGCTCGCTGTGCAGGCTCTTACCGAGCTTGCTGACGTCCCACGGCCGGGCCCAGTCAGTGGGGGAGGGGGACCATACACGGTGTGAACCCTGGGGTGCAGCGACCCCATCGGGGCCACCAAGGGAAGAGCCTGCCACAGGACCCTTATAAGTTCTAAGAAAAATCAGCAAAGCAACCTGAGGTATAGAAAAACAGCCTGGCTTTACCAGGTACAAACGATTCCCTGTGGCCAGCTTATTGTTGGGACTGGGCTCATGTTGCATTTTTCCACAATAACCCTGCGAGGATGGGCTCAGTTCTGTAGGCAGCACGCCCCTGGTGCTGGCTTCTGGGCTTCTGGCAGGCACTGTCCTACCACCCACCACCCTAGAGGCGGCCCTCAGGCACCCTGGACCCTGTCACAGCCATGATGTCCTGCTGCTGTACCCACCAGGGTCCCCAGGTGGGTGAGTGACCTGGGAGTGAGCTTACTTGCATCTGCAACCTGGCCCTGGTTTAGGAGAGGAACGAAGCCTCACACGTCACACAGAAAGAGCAAGCAGGCACGCGGTGCCAGGGACTCGGTGCTTTCCTTTGTAGTCATCAGTAGTTTCCCTTGTGCTTAGTCAGTAAATTCAGTAAAGGATAGAATGGATATTTGGGTTTTGAAATCAGTTAATTTTTGATTTGGCTCTTGAATGGGGCAGTTGGGTAGTACAATGTGTGAGATGCTGAGGATGAAAGAAATGTAGAAAACAGTATTTGCCCATTGAGAAGAGAGACAGTCTGAAATGAAAAGTGAAAAAATTGAGACAATATAATAGCCCTCAAAAGGATGCATTATCTAAATAAAGATGATTAGGTTGTGCCATTAGTTCTGGTTTCCCCATTTCGTGCAGCTTGACTTCCTAGAAAGTTACAGGTGTCATGGGGAAAAAATTCACCTTTGTTTTTGTGTTGAGTATCTTATATCTTTAAAATGTTATCCCTGGTTTTGCTTCTAATTACTGAATTACTTTAAACTGAGAAGCGGGACTTCCCTGAATCCACCTGCCAATGCAGGAACACAGGTTCGATCCCTGGTCTGGGAAGATCCCACATGCCACGGAGCAACTAAGCCCGTGTGCCACAACTACTGAGCCTGCACTCTAAGGCCCACAAGCCACAACTACTCAGCCCATGTGCCACAACTACTGAGGCCCGAGCACCTAGAGCCTGTGCTCTGCAACAAGAGAAGCCACTGGGATGAGAAGCCCGTGCACCGCAGCAAAGAGTAGCCCCCACTCACCACAGCTAGAGAAAGCCTGTGCACAGCAACGAGGACCCAACACAGCCCATAAACAAATAAATAAAATAAAGTAAAAATAAATAAATAAATAAACGGAGGAGGGAAACTGTGATTTAGAGCTTTGGAATGAAACTTCTGAATAATCAGTTTGTTGTAACTTTTTATAACAAAAGTATTTTGGTTTTGCAGATGCCAATTCTACAGAGTTTGACCCTAACACCAATCATCCGGTGGTGAGTCCAGCGGCTGGAGCATCTGGGAGGGTGTGGAAGGGGTGCTTGTGAAAGTGATCGAGGCCTGGCGACAGGAAATGAGACCACTGGGTTCATTCCCAAGAGCCCCAAGGTCCTGCACTGTCAGACTTCCCAGAGAATAAGCACTTGTATTTTTCATTGTATAATTTCTCACTACTCTTCCCAGTTTGCCACAGAAAGTTGTCAAGACAGGTGCCAGCCCAGCCAACTAGGGGGTTTCCTGATGAAAGTAATTCTCCAGCCTCCTCCCCACCGCCTTACCTCCCAGGAGCACTTTGGAACAGTCCTGACATGGATACTTAAGCAGGCGCTTACTGTGTACCGGGCACTGTGTTCACTGCTTTGTATATATTAATTAACTTAATCCCCAACAACCCCAGAAGATGGACGTTTTATTAAAGAACAACTGGAATTTAGTACTGATTGACATAAGCCTGAGCCCTGGGAGACCGGCATTCCTCGTGTTACATCTCCCATCAGAGGAATGTGGCTCGTGGGGGACACACAGTGCCTTTATTCATCTTTGAACCCCCAGCCCAGGCGTGACAGGCCTGTTCTTGATACCCAGGACGTTGTGACAAACAAGATGGACAAGACACTTGACCTCAGGGCACTTTGAACAGCATTAGTATGTGTTTATTGACCTGAAATTGAACTTTGCCAGTACTGAGACCTCAGGAAGAAAAGAGCAAAGGTTTTGAAGCGTGGAACCTCGGGGAGGTGGGGGAGCACAGAGAAGGTCTCCCAGGTCAGAAGGTGCTCAGAGGAGCAGGGGAGCGGGCGGCGGGCTAGGCTGTCACAGCTGGGGGCCTCGGCCTCTGTGTCCCTCAGACGTTCACCAAACTCCTCCCGGTTCACGGCCAGCCCCAGATGAGCATCCCTTTCCTTTGAGCAGCTGTCAGTCTAGTGGAGGAAACGTGCAAGAACAGGTCAGCTCTGATATCCACGCTGCTGTGTTAGTCTTTATCAGAACAGGCACTTAGGATCCAAAGTGCCGGGGCAGGAATGGCCAGGGAGGGGGCAGCTATGTCTGGTTCTGCAGCTCAGGAGGACAGGCCGAAGGATTAAACACGTACCCAACAAAGGTTTAAGAATGATCAGTGGGAGGCATTTTCCTCTGACAAGCATCTCTTCTAAGGAAAGGCTGGGCCCCCTCAGAGGCTCACTTCGCTCAGTGCGAGTGGTCTGCCTCCTAACTGAAGCAGGGTTTGGTAGCGCGTGTTTGTTTTTGGAACATCTCCAGGTCATAGACATGCCAGAACACAACCCTGGCCAGATGGGCGGAACCATGAGGCTGGGCAAGAGGAGAACCCTGTTCCAGACCAAGAACTCTGTCATGAGTAAGAGCTGCCTCCCACGGGCCCAGCCTGGGGCTGGCACGTCCAGGACACATGTCTTGGTGCTGTGGCCTGGCTGGCATTTTCAGTTTTGTTCTTGCTTTCCAAGTTCTTTTTTCCTTTCCTAGTGACACTCCTTAGGATGCACTGTAATAGCCAAAGAAAGCACTGTGGCTCTTAGAAAGGTCACAGGCAGTGAAGCTGGGGACCTGGGGGGCCTTTGGGTGTGGACCACTCACCAGAATGAGGCAGTTAGGTGAAACCCACTGCAGCCTTACTTTCCAATGCTATTAGGTCAGACTGGATGAAACTGCTGATGTTGGTGACTTTTGCCCACAAAAATGGCAGTTTCTTCTGGTCCAACCTAAGTAGATTTTATTCTAGAAGTGCTAATATATTCTAAAGATTTAGGGGAAATTTGGGGCAGAAAATATTTAAAATTACTCAATTGGGTTTTCTTTCCTTCCCACTGGAAGAGCTCTGTCACTGCTGGCAGGGCAGCGTAGTCTGAGTCACCTGAGGAGGTGTGGTCGTCCGGTCCTCTGGCTCTAACGTCCTGTGGTTTGGGGGTTTCACCTGGCTCAGGGAAGACGCCTGTTGGCTTGTACCACTCTTGTTCCCTGGGCACAGCAGGTGCCACCAGAGTGCTTTGTGCCTCTGTAGTCACCTGTGAGAGGTGGTGGTGAAAGTCTGTTTCTGTTAGTGTTTCTTGGTTGCAAAGAGTCAGAGCCCAAGAGTTTGTCTGAATTGTGCTGCTAGAGCAGGCAGCGGGGGTTGGTAGGAGAGTCACAGAAATAACCTTCAAAGAACCTTCAGAGAGCCCGGCGGTGTAGGTGCTAGTGAGCCGCGGGGGAGGCAGGATGCGGTGGTGAAGTCGGAATCCTTTCCGGCAGCTCAGCGTGCTTCTTTTGCCAGGGAAGCTCTACGGAGATCCAGATTACCTGGAAGAGAGGCACCGCCACAGATTTGAGGTGCGGTTTTGAGCTTTGTGACCTTTCCCATTCTCTCCTTCCTGTTATTTGGGAAACACAGTGAGCTGAGAGCCCGGCACAATCGTTCTTCATGCTTCAACAGGTGAATCCAGTCTTGAAAAAGTGTTTGGAAGAGCAAGGCTTGAAGTTTGTTGGCCAGGATGTTGAAGGAGAGAGAATGGAAATTGTGGAGTTGGAAGGTGATCGCTCGGGCAGCTGTGTTTAGTGGGAAACAGTCCGGTTTTCTTGGCATGTGGGAAAAGCACAATACAGGTTGTTGCCCTTGACCTAATCAAATCAGGCAGCAGCGCTGTCTGGGGAGGGGAGGGGAGGGGAGGGGAGGGGTCTTGGTGAGCGAGGTTCTGGGATGGCTCCTGCTTGCACCGTGGTCTTCCTTAGGCAGCTGTTTGACCTCTGGCTGCAGGTCCTCGTTCTCCAGAATGAAAGCTTGGACTTGGTACTTAAGTCTAATCTCAAGTGACCTGTAGGACTCAATCCCGTGCAAATCAGAGAGCTGGAGGGGTGGGGGAAGGCGTGGGTGGGGGTGGCAGGAACCTGGAGAGGAGGCGGCGCCTTCGGCTGCGGGGTGACAGCGTGCAGGGTGCAGGGTGGAGGGCATCGGTTCTCCTATGCTTTGTGGTTGTCTCTACCCAGCCTCCTAATAAGAAGCTGTTTTCAAATCATTTTAGGGTCTGTGGAAATGTGGAGCGTTTCACAAGATTGTTTTCTGTCTTTCACATGTTATGCAGACACACAGTAAAGCTGGTTCTTTTGATTTCTGTTTCAGATCATCCCTTTTTCGTTGGAGTTCAGTATCACCCTGAGTTCCTGTCCAGACCTATCAAGCCTTCCCCACCGTACTTTGGCCTCCTCCTGGCCTCCGTGGGGAGGCTCCCCCACTACCTCCAGAAAGGCTGCAGGCTCTCGCCCAGGTGGGGTCACGCTTCCCTAGTTTCTTGGGTGGTCACTGATTCCTTACAGCAGGCCATCATCACACCATGAGCAAAGCCACAGGAGTGGGGAGCCTTGCTGGGGTGTCTCTTCTCATGCTGACATGCAAGCATCCTCTCCTGCCCCGGGGTTGTCTCAGGCTGCTTTTGTGCCACGCCCCGTGCTCCCCCCCTTGGCAGCATCTGGCTCCACGATCACATCTTGGGCTCCATGGAACTGTCACTTACCCTGTCTTGGTGATTAGGGCACCATGACTGAAGTATAAAGCGAATGTGTATCTTTTGTAACAAGAATAAGAAAATCCTTCTGCAGCTTCCTGCTGTGCAGACCAGCTGTGGTGGTAGTGGTGGCTATAGAAGGAGGGAAGTAAAGCGAGTGTTTGGTGGGAGCTGTTGAATAAACCATGTGAATTCTACAGGGACACTTACAGTGACAGAAGTGGAAGCAGCTCCCCTGACTCTGAAATCACTGAACTGAAGTTTCCATCAATAAATCATGACTGATGGTAATGTAAGTGATATTTTTAAGCTTTAGTTTTGCTTTGTTTTTAATGGTGATAACACTAGAATTGTAAGAATATCATGAAAGTTTAGTGTTGAAAATTTTTATCTGCCAGAGGATGTAAGTGGTCAGGTCAGCGTGGGCATCAAATGGATGAGACCCCTGCGCTGCCCGTCCCTCCCCCCGCCCCCGGTTACATTTGCATCTGCCCACCCTGCGTTGGGGACTCCAGTGGGGGGACACCAGGCATGGGCAGGTCTCCTTGCTGATTGCTACATTCAGGTGCCAATCTGACCACATCTGGGGGAACTGGATTCTTAGAGCCATGTTATTTCGTGTAGCCGTAAACATGGAGATCTTGAAAGAGGTGACAGGTATGAAAACATGGTGTCATTTTTGCAGACCCTTAAGCTTTCACCAGGAAGTGCTATAGAACCATTACATACAACACTTCTGTGTTGACTGCTGCTTATTCTGGAAATCCATTACAGTTGGAGCAGTTATTGAACAAACTTGCAATGTCTGTCTTTTGTGACCAGATTTGTAAGTTTAGAAAGTGTGGTAGCCGTGGGCAGTTGTGTAAAACCCCATTAAGACAACTGAGCGAACTATCAGCAGAAATACCCCCTCAGAAGGGGCTGGGGCATCAGCTGGAAATCTTTGGGGCCCAGTGGAGAACAAGGGATGTGGGGGGTGGGTCCCTCCACAGGTACGGTAAGCTCCTACCTCAGGCACCGGCAGGTAACCTCCCCGAATCCTGCACACGTTGCCTGCACCACCAGGAGGCCTCTCCACTCTCAGGCCTGATGTCATGGGCCACGGCCGTGCCGCTCGGCCTTGGCTGATGAGGTTCGGTCCGTGATACAGAATTTCTAACTGCCTCCCTAAGTGGAGAATTCCCTGTCGGTGGAACCGTTACGAGCCTGGTGCTGTGGAAGAGAACGCGTGCACTGGGGCAGAGGTGGAGTCCAGGTAAGATCTCGGAAATGTGTGATTCCATAGGGATCAGAAATTTAGCTTCTTGTCATTCAGGTTAGGCTCCTACTACTCGTGGTCCTCGCTGAAAACCAGGCATAGTTTACCGTAGCAGCTAACCACAAATCCTAACTTTTCTACTTTAACATATATCTTATATTTGCTCACTTTTTTTGTCTTTTTAAAAATAGGTATGATTCTTGAAGAGAGCCTTTGGACTTCAGGAGTTTACAGCTTTGATTTTACATCCAGCTTTTGACACTTCCTTTAAATTATGTTTTTATTAAGATTATTTTATTATGGGGGAAGAAGGTATTTGGAAGACTTTGTGACTTGCATGTCCTGCCGTGTGTACCGGCTCCCACACGGTGTGCTGCCTGGCGTCCCACGCTCTCCTCTGCGGTCCTCCAGCCTCGGACGAGAAGCAGGACGTCCTGGCAGGGCAGGTGATGGCCGGGCGCCGGGGGAGCCCACCAGTCACCACGTTTCTCCAGCCAGCTCGCGTCACTGTGGCTTCACGTTGTGTAGCTGTTCCTTCCCCTGATGCCGAGGCCATTGGAAGAGGTGTGCTGTGTGGCCTGAGTGGGCACGGGGGTGGGGGTGGGGGGGTCAGGTCCAGCTGGTGCTCACAGCCCGGTGCCGGAACCCAAGGGTACCACTTGCCACCAGGAGCAGCGAAACCAGAAGCAAAGCGTTGACCCTGCCCTGCACTTGAAAGAACAGTCAGTTTGGCGTCGCAGGAAACGGCAAGAGCTCTGTGTGTCTCTGAAGTCTGAGTTTAGAATCCCTGTCCTCTGGCCGCACTTCTCTTCCCGGGAATCACTCCTTGCATCAAGGGGTCACTTAACGAAGAACAAAGAATCTTTTGGGGAAACTGCCTCTAAACCCCTCTCATATGTAGACAGCTTTGCTCGAGGGGACTTTTGCCTTCCAGAGTGGTGTTACTCCGGTTGAAATGCAATATGAAAAGCTATTTTCTTAATGTGGTGTAACGACGGGCAGAGCTGTGTGCCCGTTATATCCCGGCTGGACTCGGTGTATACTCTAACTTAAGAAATAAATAACGCAGAGCAGGAGACACACTTTGTAAGGCTCATGTTGCAGCCGGATGGGAGCCGTCTGAGCGCGGTGCCGGCTGGTGTGCGTCCTCTGAGCTGGTAGCGCCAGGCTGTCCTCCGGGGAGCAGCCTCAGGTGGGTGATCTGATTGTGTAAAAACTAAGGAGCCCTTTGTTTTTAATGGGAACCAGAATTTCCCAAAAAGGCTTCAAATTTAGGTTCTCAGTGTATAGGGATTCAAAGAGGCATGGGTGCAAGTGTGCTGCTCAACCTTGAGAAAGGGGAGCAGATGTGTTATGTATGGAGGAGGCCCGACCCTCTGCCTCATCCCGCCCCCGGCCCTCCTGCCCCCGGGCCTTCGGAGTGCAGGTCATGGTCCTCCCTGGTTCCTCCTCCAAGGTGAAATTCGCGACATTGAATCTGTGCTCCTGGTGGCGTGTCAGTGACCTTGGGACCACCCGCCCCCTGGCTACGGAGCCCACTTGCTCGTGAGCTGGCTCCCCTGCAAAGCCGAGGCTCAGGCCTCAGTCCGGGCTGCTTGTCTGCGGTCAGCAGCCTTTGCTTGTTGACTTTTGAGAAATGAGGGGTTGGGAGAAAAATGTTTCTCACCCTTTGGCCCAGCCCCTCCACCAGAGAGACTCAGAAAGGAAGGGGGCTCCCTCTTGTCCTTCCACGCACTAGTTGAAGGCTGTGATCACAGCTGAGGCCCAGAAGCCCGTGTGAGAACACCGCTCACTGACGGAGGGCAACCCAGAAAAGGGACACCCCCCCCAACCCCCCCGAATGGCTTTCCAAGGCCCGCGAAGCCTGACCAGCCTACCACCCTGGCTGCGGAGACGGGGCAGTACCAGGGCCGAGGGCTGAAGCCGAGACTGCATGGGAGGGTGGCCTTCACAGCCGGTGTTGGTTGCCCGGTGCCTTCTCCTTGGGGAGGAAGCCTGGCCAAGTCCTCCCGCCCGTCTCTTCAGCCCTGGTGGTCCAGGCAGGATCTGCCTTCGTAGAGCACCTCCGAGGGCCACGGCACCTGGGCGTCCGTGCACCTGGGCTGAGGAGGGTGCTCAGCAGAGGCTCCCCTCTGACCTCTCGAGCTGCGCCTTCTCTGTGTGGTTCTTAAGTGGCCTCTGAGAAGCTGGCTCAGGCGCTGAGGTCAGTGACCCGAGCAGCTCGGTGGGTCGGTAATCCATCATGAGGCGGGCATCCGTTACATTTGGTCCCTATAACCATCATGTTTGGTGAACTGGAAAACCAAGTTTCAGAGCAGTCGTGATGGGCCCACGAGGGGTCCCCTGTCTACTCTGTGTGTGGCCAAGGACCGCTAGGCTCGGGGAGGGAGAGGGGATCACTGAAATGTGTTCCATGGACCTCCCCCCAGTCCTGTGAAATGTCCTGTTTGACAAGGTTCCGTGGTTTTCTAGTGCCTCAGGCCCGAAATTTAGGAGTATCCTTGATTGTTTCGTCAGCAGATATTTATTGGGCCTCTACCACGTGCCAGCCATGTTTAAGGTTCTAAACTTAAAGCAGTGAACAAAACAGACCAAAACCCTGGTCCCCTGGAACATGTATTCTAGTGAAGAGGAAACAAATAAAAGCTACAGTGTGACTGACAGGTGCTCTGGAGAAAAAAGCAGGAAAGGGGGGAATGGAAGTGCCAAGCCTGCCATTGGGGGTGTAATTTGCAATGGAATGAGTAGGAAAGTTCCTTTCCTCTCACTTGAGAGTGGAGCCATGCAGCTCTCTGGGGGAGGAAGATTTCAGGCAGAGAAGGCAGCCAGTGCAAAGGCCCTGAGGCAGGTGTGCTCAGGAAACAAGTTGGTCAGTGTAGCTGGAATGCAGGAGCGAGGGGCAGGAGGAGTTGAGGTCAGGTGGGCCAGGTCAATGGGGATTGTGTGGACTATTGTTAGGGCTTTGCTCTTGATGAGATGGGGAGGTTTTGGAGTCCAGGCATGGCACGAGCAGACTTTGGCTTTATAGAGCCTCTAGCTCCAGTGGTGGAGATGGCAGGGGAAATGGCCAGAGCTGGAATCCTCTTCAGTGGCTGGAGGGTGCACGGAATGGAAGTCAGGCCCTTCCTGTGCAGGTGCTGGTGTGTGCTGGAGAGAATCAGGGCACCAGCTACCCCCTGTCTATTGTCCTGTAGATGAAGAAACTGAAGCAGAGGTGTTGTGATTTGCCCTAAGGCACCAGCTCTTCAAGGCAGAGAGGGACTAGAACCCAACCATCTAGGATCCTTACCCCACAGCTTCGTGGGAGCAGGAGCTCAGGGCCTCCTGGACAGAAATGGGCCGGACATGGGTCTCTACCCAGCTGCATCCAACCAAGGGTCTAGAAAGAACCATTCTTGCCCGGTGCGTATAATTTATTACAGAGCTTTGACAGTCCCAAATCGCAGTAAACCAGGGGTGGGGCTGCAGGGTGGCCTGTCGGCCCTGTAACCGCAGTTACTGATGCACCTTGCCATCTGCAGAGGCAAGTCCCTTTCTGGCCCTGCCTAGGGGCGTCAGAGGCCCCCGCCTGGGCAAGGCGAGCATTTCCGGGAGAAGGACGGTCCCTTACAGCTCAGCCCAAGGAGAGCTCTGGCCAAGTTTTTACAAGTTCTTTCTGAAAGTAAGGCCCCTTGGGGATCGTGCTAAGTGCAATTTCTTGGCTATACAGACGGGGGTTTGTTCAGGACGGACCCCGCGTGGGGAGCAGCCCATGTGCGCCCTGTCATAGACAGAGCCGGCAAGCGTGGTGCTCTCGTCCACCTCTGAGCAGCCCAGACTGGTTTTACTGGGGGATGTGGGGTCAAACAGGAAAGGCCTGCATGTTCCAGGTAGAGCGTGGGGCCCTCACAGGACGCAGCAGGTGCAGGAGATGGGCCTGTGCTGCTGCAGCTGCTGCTGGAGCTGCTCCTTCTCGGCCGTCAGCACCTGCAGCTTCTCCTCCAGCTTGCTCAGCTCAGCCATCCACTTCTGAGGGGACATCGGAGAAGCCGTGTCTAAGCTGACATCATCTCAGACCTGGGGCTGAACTGATGGAGGAAGGCAAGGCCCAGAGAGCCTGGGGGGCCTGCTCAAGGCCACTGGGCACCGTACTGGCCCTGGTAGGTGGAGGAGCCAGGTCCCCTGAACAAGTCAGCCCTGAGGTCTTGGGGGAAAGTCCTGCCAGCATCCCAGACCCTGGGGTGACCCGTCCTCCACAGCCTCCACAAGTAGTGGGGCAGGCTCGGGCTGGCAGACCCCTGCCGAGTCCTTCCCTCTCTGTCAGCCCCCCCGCCCTCTTCTGTTTTCCTGTCACCTGTTTCCCTCTTGAAAAGGCTTTTCCTTGGGACTGTGTCCAGCACTTACTGCCGCTCCCCGCCCCCCGCCCCATCTTAAGGGCCTCCCTGCAAATGCGGTAGGCAGTCCTCAGCTTTGTCTTAGAACTTCAACATTCCACTCTCCAGGTGCCCCCAGCTACACCACAGCGGGTTCCTGGATGTAGCGGTGTGGTTGCAATCCAGCCCCTTGGGAGCACCAGGGGAAACTCGATGGCTGTGGGCCTGCCAGTGAGTGGCTGAGAGGCCCAGGGCCAGCTTGGCCCCCACGCCGCCTGCGGGGCCTGGGCCACTGACCTGCCGACACCACTCCTGGATGGCGTGGATGGACAGCGGGCCCTGGATGCTCCCGTCCCGCCGCAGGAACACCTCCCCCTGGTCGGTCTCGTAGAGCTGCGGCTCGGCCTGGGCCTTGGGGGCGTGCACGCTCAGGCGGATCACCTGGGGAAGGGCAACCGGACCGTGTGCAGCCCCAGCCCCGCCTTGCTGGCCGTGGGGCAGCCTGGGGGCACTGAAAGCAGGGCTCACCTTGAGGGGGGTGTTGGTGGCGGAGGCGCTGACCACGGGGATGAAGGTGAGCTTGTAGGCGTCGGGGAAGACCTGGGGCTTGAAGCCCTGCAGGATGGAGTCCACCAGCAGGCGCACGCGGTCCTCGTCATGGTGGCTGCAGCGGATGCCCTGCACCAGGCCGCTGTCCTCCACGCCCACCAGCAGGCTGCCGCCCTCGCTGTTGAGGAAGGCGCACACATAGCGCCGCAAGTGGTGCTTGAAGGCCTGGCTCAGGTACTCGCCGCCGCCCCGCTTGAACTCCATGTTGCGTGTCTCGCTGCCCAGGAAGGCGCCCTGGAAGAGGCGCTCCTGGCCCAAGATCTGCTGGTGCACGATGGCGCTGTCTGAGCGCACGCCGCTGGGCCGGCCTGGGGAGCCCAGCTGTGCGGTGGGGGCCTGGGTAGGAAGGGGTTGGGCAAGCCAGGCCGGCGAGGGGCTGGAGCTCAGGATGGGCCCAGGGCTGGGGCCTGGGCTCGGGCCGCTGTCCTCCTCCTGCTGGGGTGGGGGACAAGAGAGGGGCATATGGGCCCAGGCAAGAGTCAGGAGTCCCGACCTTGGCGGCCAGAGGGACAGGTGGCCAGAACCCCCACCTCCACGCACCCCATCCCCCCAGGGCCCAGCATACACAGGCATCCTGATACCCCTCCCAGGCAGAGGGGTCTAATTCTGCCCACCACCCTGAGGCCAATGCAGGGAAACCTCGCTGGGTCAAGGGTTTGAACCAGCCAGTGCTCTTCCCTTGAGGGCTGCCCTCTTCCCAGGTGAACTATGGGATGCACGTGGGTAGGATGAGCTCTCCTTCCCAGGTGGGAGCTGGGACACCTGCAGCCACTCTCTTCCCACTTGGGTTGCAGGTCGGCCTCTGAGGCGCAGGATTGGATCATTCCAGGAGATACCTCAGCATCCTGAGGTCCCCTGTGACAGAGCTGCAGGTCTCTGAATTGAGACGGGCTCCCAGAGACCCCACCCTCTTCCTGATCTCCCTGAAATCCTTGGTGAACCAGTCCTCCTGAATCTCTACTTTCCTCCGGCCCTCCTGAGTCCTTTCCACGGTTTCTGCTCTGTTCGAGGGCTCTGGGAGCAGCCCGCTTCCCTGGTCCGAGCCTCACCACTGGACTCCCTGCCTCTAGGCTCTTCGTGACCTCTTCATCCTCTTCCCTGACCCTAGATGCAAGTCACTCTGTCACTCCACCCTTAAAACCCTTCCCTGGCTCCCTGCTGCCTTCCAGCCTCCAGGAGTGGCTTCCAGGGCTGGGAACTCAGTGTGCGCTGGGGAGTAGTGATGAGAGGCACGTCCTTACCAGCTCTGCAGCTCCGGAGAAGACAAACTTAGCAGAGACTTGAGAAAACCATCAACTATCATAAAAACCCGCCATCAGGCCTCAGATCTTGAAATGTAAGCCTGTTTAGCTGTTTAGCTCTGCAACAGTTTAAATGCCACGGGTCTTCACCCCGAAGGAAAAGACAAACCAAGATCACCCATCCTGTGGAGCGACCTACCACCACCTCAAAAGTGAGTTGAATGTTTCCTCCCACCCCCACAAAAGCCAAACTTTAGCTGGCCCTGCCTTGGTCTCATGGCTCTTGGTGGCCTGGCCCCTGCCCTCTGGCCTGGTTTTCTCCCTCAGTACCCCACCACAGCCCCCAGCCTGAGCTCCAGGGACAGCAAACGGCTTGCTGCCCTGCAAACGCAACCACCCCACCCTGTTCCCTCGTATATGCTACGTCCCTCTGCTGAGGATGTCCTTCTCCAAGTGCCTGTCCTATTGCCTAAGCCCCAGCCTGGATTTCACTCCCAGGGAATTTGTCCCCAGAGAGCAGTGAGGACCCTGGGTCCTCCTCCAGCTCTAGGTCCGCCCCCTCTGGGCTTACAGAGGCAGGGCTCCCTGACGGTAGGGTCCAGCCTCTACTCTCTGCTGTACTGCTCGACAGAGCAGGTGTTGGTTTTTGTCAACTGAACAGATGAGGTTGGCCAAGGAGATGCTTGGGACGCCCGCATAGCCTCGTGCCTGGGCTGACCCTGCCCAGAGGCTGGATGCAGACAGGCCTAGGGAGGGTCTGATACTCGAGTCTTCCTTCATAGGCTTCCAGGCTGGAGGCAAACTCTAAGGGTCAGTGTCCCCCTGGGACCATGGTCATTTGAGTAGCAGCCTCCAAGTTTGCAGATTTGTCCCCAGTTTCTCAAAGACACCCCTCACCCCCACCATGTGCAGGCCATCCACACCCAGGCCTCTTCCGAGTGAGGCTCTGGGGCTGGCGGGCCGCCTGGCTCAGGCAAAGCCTCGTTTACCTCTCTGCGGTTTGAGGGGCCCCGGCCCTCACCCAGCACCAGCTCCTTCCCACGGGCCGCCAGCTCCTTGATGATCTGGTGCTTCTCCAAGGCCATGTGCAGGCGCCAGGGCAGGGCAGCCAGGGTGTCCTCGTGAGTGGCCACCTGCACTAGCGCGTAGGCCCTGTGTGGCCGCCGCACCACCTCGATGTGCTCCCGTGCCACTGGCAGCTCGAGCCGCTCCAGGGCGTCACGCAGCAGGCAGGCGAGCACGGGCACCGAGAGCTGGGGGTTCAGGTGGCCCACGTAGAGGACATGCTTGCTGGGAGCCGCCTCGGGACTTGAGTCCTCAGGCACGGACTCTCCTGGGGGGAGCTCCTGCAGGGGCCACTGGCCTGGGGGCTCCATGAGGGGCTGCCGCACCTGTGTTTTGGTGATCTCTTCCTGTGGGGTCTCTGGAGGGGGTCTCCCTCGGAGGGGCTTCTAGGATTCCTCACCGCTGGCCGCTCCTCCCAGGGCCCCAGACTCTTGGCTTGGCCCAGGGCCTCCCAGGGGACTCGGGGCGGGGGATGGGGGTCAAGGCTCCCAGAAGGTTCACAGGTTGGCAGGGGCTGGGTAGGGCCGGAGAGAGAGAGTGGGCAGAGGGCCAGCAGGAAGGGGCCTGCCACCCACCCAAGGCCTAGGACAGGAAAGAGGAGAGTCAGACCCAGCTGAGCCAGAGAACAGGGCATGTGGGCCTGTTGCTCCATCACACAGAAGGGAAGCCTGAGGGGATATGCCTGAAGAGGGGCAGAGGGGACCAGACTCAGGTCTCTGAGGGCCCCATATCCTTTCATTGGCGCCAGCGGGCATGTCCTCCCTCACCAGTCTGCAGGCTGGGGCTTCTTAGATGCCCTCAGGGTTTCCTGCCACCAGTTTCCTGTTGCCTCCAGGCACCAGAGAAACCTTTTCAAGGGGCCTTTGGAGAAGCAGCCTTAACCCAGGGCTCTGAGGACTGGTTGTGCTCTCAACCCGGTGTGAGCGCAGCAGAGGCTCTGAAGCAGTCAGCCTGGGTCAGAGGGTTTTAGAGCAAGGTTCTCATGCTTTGGGCACACTGATGAAAGGCCCCTCCCCAGAACAATGGCCTTTGCATATATACATATAATTCAAGAAGGCTCCTCTAGACCAAATCCTCTGGTTTGGGTCCAGAGAGCAGAAGGGAGGAGGGGCAGAATGAGGGTCAGAGCTGGGGCCCTTGTGTATGTCCCCTGCTACCTCCAGCTAGGCCAGGGGCCTCACTCCTGAGCTGTGCACATGTGTGCGCACACCAGCCTCTTCACTCACCCCCACACACCCAGCCTCCGGTCTGTGTGGCAGGCACTGCCAGCCTGCATCTTTTCAGATTGGATCCTTGAGGCAGTCAGGGCCTGGGGGCCACCACCGCTGGAGTGGGGACATTCAGGGCAAATGGGAATAGGAGGAAGAGGGAGGCTTATAACCCTCATGTCCTGATGGTTCCTGGGGGAGCGTGGGAGGTGCCAGCCCTCAGCTCCCACAGACCCCTCACCAGCAGCTCCCCAGGGTGCTTGGGGGCTTGGCTCAGGGAGGGGGAGCCAGTGCTCTAGGAAGTGGGCGGGGGCTGTGTAGCGACCTCTGTGATCTCAGGAGAGTCGACAATGCCTCTGGGCCAGCCTCCGTCAGGCAGGCTTGAAAAGTCAATCAGGAAAACTCCCTGACTCCTTACACCACTGGAAACAGCTTTCCCATGCAGCTTGGTGGGGGGCTTCTTCAGGGCAGGTCCTAAATTCAGGGACTGAAGACATACCTCCTCCCTCTGTCAGGTCTCTCCAGGCCCTCGTGCCCACACAGGTCCCCACTTCCACTTCAGTCACCAATCCCAGGCTCCCCTGAGCAGTGCCAGGGCCCAGCTACGCCCAGAATGGATCAGAATGCAGTTGGTTCCAGGGCTCCCCTGACACCAGACTCATCTCTTTGCCAGAGATGGAGGTTGCTGTCCAGAAGAGCCCTGAGAAATAGGTCAAGCACTGCCATCTCTTTTGAAGGACAGGGTTGTCACCTGCTGTTTGACAAGGACCAAGACTCGGGTGATACGCAGACTTTATTAATGCAGAAATCTGTTCTTGGGTGGGTGGAGCCTTTGACAGTGCTTTTCATTATGCAGATGTAGGTAGCACACACTGCTTCTGGAAGTCCTGATGGGGTAGGGGGCAGAGGGTGGTGTCCTGAGGCAGATGCTGCAGACTGGAGAAGCTGTTTGACAGCGTAGAGAAGGCTGCCTCCTTCTCTGAGCAGCTGTTCTGAAGATGCTAATTAATTTTGTTTCCCTGAGGGATGGAGGCAGAAGCTTGGGTGAGGAACTTGAGAAAGGAGACTGGTGTGGGGGCAAGGAAGAGGCCCCGGGCCCCAAGTGGTGGCGGGGTGAGGCTCTGGGGAGGGTCCCAGCAGCCAGGGCTGACCCGTCTCTGCATCCACAGCCAAGAGTCACAGAATAATGGCTCTAAGCTCTCCAGGCTTCCCCCTCTTCTTCGGGCCTTTCTAGACTGCCATCACGAGCTGCTCTTACAGCAACCGTACAAGTGGGGCTGTGGCTGTTTTAGCCAGTTAACTTGAGTCATTTTGAGTTATGCAGAGACAGAGAGCTGGCCAGGAGAGGCGCCCTGACAGATGAGACACGGGAATGTACCAGAGAACATCAACACGTGAACACAACATACTTCTCTAGGGGCCTCGCTATCAGGCAGCTGTTTGGCATGAAATTTCCCAAACTGCTTTGAGTGCCAGATCTTTCCCCATTCTTACTGGAAATCTCTTTAAAAGATTGTATTACATATTTCCCTGGGCTCTGTTAACAACCTTATGTGAGCTGAACATCAGTTCCACTTCTTTTTTGGCCGGGGGGCGGGGTAAATATTGTCTTTTATTGTAAGCATTTACAAAATGATATTTTAAATACCGAAATGCACTGCAGTATAACTGGGTTATTTACAAGCATCTCAGGCTTTCTAACAGCTGGGTGGTGGCAGCCACGAGTTCAGTGTTGTGGAATAAGCAGCCCCTTTTAGTCCTCCCACTGGATGTCTGTGACCTTATTAATGACTCCACTTGGCACAAGAGGGGAAAACCTCTTGAATTTAAAAGTTAAGAATGCAAGGTAGGCCCAAAGATGAGGGGCAGAGGGAGGCTGTGGATAGGGCTCTTCTCAGGTCATCTGGATAGTGTCCACTTGGTGGCGCCTGTGGCCACTATCCCTGACACCATAGGCCTCTGTGCGAACCGCCCAGGGACCCAGCTGAGGGGCAGGGGCGCAGACTGAGCTCAGCCACTATGTGGGAGAGGGCAGGATGTCAGGAGAGCAAACTCTGGTACTCAGGGGTGGAGTGGTGTGGACGCAGCCTTCGCCATCCTGGCCCCAGGTTGCTCCAGCCTCAGTCCTGATTCCTCCCCTTGCCTACCAGCAGCTGCCTGTTGATTCCTGCCCATCCTTTGACAGGGCCAGCGCTGCTGCCCACAGATATCTTGGGCCTGTTGTCTGTACCTTGGGACCTGTTGGCTGCTGGCCCCGGGAAGCATCCTCAGTGGCTTTGGTGTTGCAGGCCAAGCACAGATACACAGTTCTCACGCTTGGCCTGGAGGTTTCCAGCTGTGGAGCTTCCCTGATGGGATGGGGTGACTTGGGGCATTCAGGTAAGGAGGCAGCAAAAAGCTGAGGGGCGACGGGGAAGAGGGGATGTCTGGAGTCTCCCAGGCAAAAGGGTTTTCCATGCTTTCAACTTTGGTTGTAAGGACGAGGGGCAAGTCACCTGTGGCTCTTCTGAGGCGGGGTCGTGGCATCAGGCATGAGGGCAGAAACTGTGTCCACTTGGCCCACCAGTGCCACAGCCCAGAGAAGGGTCTCAGGTTGTTCCACAAAGATGCCGAAGAGGAGTGCTGTGGACATTCCTGCTCAGAACTAACAGCCTGGACAACAGAGAGCAGAGCCCAGGGACACGGGCCATGTAGCTGGCAGGCAGGGAGGGGCCATGGGTGGGGACAGGACAGAGAGATTCCTAAAGGATTCAGCCCTAAGCGGAGCCTGGACTCTTCTCTCCTGAAGTGCCTGGGTTTTTCCTTCCTGATGTTCCTCAGCACCGGAGTCAAAGCCTCTGCTTGTCATGGCGATGAGGGTGGGCACAGCAAGCCTCTGTCCCCCCCAGTCCCGCTTTCCCATGTGCCTTTCCGCTTTGCGGGGTGGCTGCACCATCGGGGTCAGTGGTGTGGTCTCACCTGCCGGAGGCCACTTCAGCTTCTCTGGATGACTCTGGGTCACTATTAGAAGGGCTGGCTTTGTGAAACAGTTTCAAAAGTTGAGGTTTTGGTTTTTTTGTTTTTGTTTCTCTTAAATGACATTCAATTCTGACCCCAGAGGTTAGGGCAGCATGAGTGAAAGGGTAACACATCCTCTCCTCTTCCGCAGAATTTGACATCCGGTTACCCTTCTAGTTCTGTTCCCTTGGAAACCAGATAAAAATGGAATGTCAACGGTTTCAAGGAAACAGTGCTTATGGTAAAAATGACCCCTGATTGTAAACCACCTGGTCTAGGAGTGCTGTGCATGGACTGTAAATATCCCTTCCTGCAGGGCTCCTTGAGCGCAGGGACTCAGTAGGCACGTCCTTACAGGGACCTGGATGCTGTGCCTATGGCACTGGGGCATTGTTGGCTGCCCTGGGGCACGATGCTTCTAAGCCAAGGTGAACCCCACTTCTCCCTGATGTGTCTTATCCCCTTGCACCTGAGCTGTCACCTGGGCAACAAAGGATAGTCCTGGGTAACTGTGGGCTCTGCAAGGACTACCCCACTGAAAAGGCCTGCTTCATGCTGGCAGGGTTTCCGGTCTGACAGTCTTCAAAGTGAGAGCCACGGTCAGCGTAGCCCGTGGGAGTCCAGTCTGTGTGGTTAGCAGGGTCTAAGACAAAGGCTGCCTGGTGGCTGTTGCAGGCAGTACGATGTCTTGCAGCCCTTAATAGCTATGGAGTTTGGGCAAGTATCATAACTTCACCTCTCTAAGCTTCATAGTTTCCTCATCTTTAAAATGGGGGAACGTGGTAGTTATCTCTGAGAGTTGTGGCGAGGTTTAAGTAAGCTAAGGTACATAAACAACTTAGCACAAGAAGCCCTTAACAAGCATCCCCTGGGAAGCCGAATGTGCCTGCTGGCGGGGGGCAGGGTGGGGTGGGAGCTGTTTTGCTCCATGAGCCTGGCCTGGCAGCAGGGCTGGCCTGCCTGCATATGCTGGTGTTACCTTCACATCCACAGGTCCATTGTCAGGGTCCAGTAAGACCCTCTTTGGGAATACCCTGAACAAACAGCATAGCCTACTGGACACACAGCCCACAGGAGCCTGTGGAAAATGGGCTTATTCTGGCTCGGCAGCCCTGACCCCGACTCCTTCAGGGGGCCCATAGTTAGAACCTCACAGTGGGCAGTTCCACGTTGGAACTAGTCGCTGGTGAGGGCTGGTAGGATCCTTAGAGGTCTCCTCATTGACCCCCTCATAGCCAGACAGGCCCAAAGAAGGAGAACGACCCACCTAAAGCATCACAAAAAAATAGCTGCACTGGCTGGAACCTCCGCCTTGGCCTTGGAGTCAGATTACTTGGCTTTAAACGCCTACCTTGGCAGTTCCTGGCCATAGGATCAGAGCTTAAGTTTCCTCAGCTACAAAGTGGGTCTGCTGTGAAGATTAAATGAGATCCCTCTAATTCAACAGAGCAGTTGGTGGGGCACAGTGACGTGTTAGTCATTATCAGGTTACACTGCACTGTGCTACTGCCCCCACACCTTCTCCTCCTGGGGCCCCTTATAAACAGGGAAGTGAGGTCCTGGACTGGAGTACTAGCCCCTGGATGGCACAAGAGGTACCCTGCAGGCAGGGCTAGAATGCATCTCTCCTCACCCCCGCCACTGCGGCTCCTTGGAGCTGTTGACCCTAATACTGTCCTTCCTGCTCAGGCTTCCCATGGCTGCTGTGCTCACTGCTGTCTGGCTGCATCAGAGCAAAGCCCTTTGAGGGCAGAGAATGGATCTCACACTGTCTCCCCAGGGCTATGCAATGCTGGGGCCCCAGTGGGCATTTGGCAGAAGCCTATTCTTTAAGGACTGCTGGAGTCACAAGAACTCAGGGAGCATCTTGTCCAAGTTTCGGCATATATAAAAATGAGGAGCTAAGACGAGGCAGTGACCTGCCCTTCAGAGGCACACCGGATTGCCTGTTGACTGATTACAAAGACACTGGCATCTATAGTTTTTTATTTATAAACAAGTTGACATAAAATAAGTCCAGATGGCAGCGGGGGCAGCTGTGCTGCTGACTTGCTTACAAAGGAAGCATGTGGACAGTGGAATGGTGCACTCACACTCCAGCCTTAGAGACCTTTTTTTTCCATCCATCTTAGGGCCTTCTTGGCTTAAAATCATTGGGCCCACCCTCCTTCGGCAGTAATTCTGGCCAGGGCAAGGATCTGTGGCAGGGACAGTGTGGGGCAGGAACTCCCATTCCCACAGATGAGGCTGAGGCTGCCGAGAGCCCAGCAGAGGGAGAGAGGGAAGGTGCAGGGCCTCTCCTCCCCGTGCTGAGTGACATGGTCAAGGCTTGATGGGTCTGTCCATCCCAAAGAGAAAGTGCCTGGTAACGTCCTCTGAAAAGGGGCCGCACCTCCCTGGAGAGGGCCTGTCTGGGGCCAGGGCAGAGCAGTCCCCCTCCTCCTGAAACCCAGTGTCTGGAGTGAGAGGGCTATGAACTGGAGGGCTTGCCCAAGTGCCAGAAACAATAAATTAACAATAAGAAAAGATCTTTTTTTAAAAAAGGTAGAGGTTTGCACCATGAGTTTGGAGTCTGCGGATCTCATAAGGAGAAGGCAGGAGCTGTGGGGCAATGGGGCGCCACACCAGGCCCAGCAGGTGGTGAGGGGACCGGGCATGAGTGTCACTTCGGGGCCCCATCTTCCGAGGCCTCAGGGGTCAGCCCCTTCCTCCATCACTTGGAAGGTATTCAGTCTAAACTCCTGGGGAGAGGCCGGCCAGGCTTGAGAAATAAATACAGGGGACGTCAGAGCTGAGGCAGGGCTGAGGGGAAGAGCAGCGCCAGCCCTGGGCCCCACACCACCCCCCTCGGTCCTTCATGGAAGGACATATCATGGCAGGAGGGGATAGTGGCGGTGGCTCCACACAGCCTCCTGGAGTCCTAAGGTGGCCTCGGACCCCAATGAGGTGCCCGGGAGTGGGCTGACGGCCCTTCTTCCTGGGAGAAGAACGCCCCCTCTGCTCAACCCCTCGGTTGTCTAGGCTGCATCTCCCTGTTCAGAACTTGCCCTGCTTCAGCCGGTCAATGTGGTAGGAGAGCTTGAGTGCAGGCCCCAGCTTCAGACCCATGTACTTCATCATCATGTCACTGCGGAGCAGAAGCAGGGCCTTGCCATCGATCTCCTGGGAGGATGGAGAGAGGTGCCATCAGAGGCCTGGGTGGTCTGACCACCCCGGGTTCTGATTAAAGGCCACCCAGGGAGGTGCCAGCCATACGGAGTCCAGTGAACCCGCTGTGACACTAAAGCCTACCTGTTCTCCCCACCTTCTGTCTCCAACCACCCCTCCCCTACATACTACTGAAGCCCCCAGGTTAAGCTCTTCACACACATTTATAGGAATCTCCTTTCTCTGCTGCCCAAGAGGCAGTCTCCCGCTGTCCCAAACCTCTGAGATCAGCTCAACTCCATCTCTTCCCAGGAAGCCTCCCC
Source organism: Hippopotamus amphibius kiboko (assembly GCF_030028045.1). NCBI lineage: Eukaryota > Metazoa > Chordata > Mammalia > Artiodactyla > Hippopotamidae > Hippopotamus > Hippopotamus amphibius. The sequence goes on from NC_080186.1 coordinate 32,909,608, forward strand.
AGTCAGTGTACTTGTCACTCATCATGGACTATTTTTGTATTGACCCTCGAGTGCTATTTGGTGAGTCACCTTCCTTCTTGAGCAGTGGAGACCCCTTCAGGAGAGCCAGGCACAGAGCAGGCACTCACTGAGCAGCTGTGAGACCATCAGGCCTGATCTAAGAGCACCCTCCAAACCCACCTGGCATGAAGCAGTAAGTGACCAGTGAGAGGCAGCAGAGCTGTTCTGAGTGCCCACAGTGCAGAAGAGCACCAAGCAGTAGGGGCTATGGGGAAGTGGGTTTCAGCCCCAAATCAGGAGTACGGTCACTGCAGGGGGTTAGCAGCAGTCCCTGGCCATAGAGCCAAACGGTCACTTGAAGAGATGTTGGAGGCTCATAGCGGAGAAAGTAGAGGATGGGGTTCTGATGCGGTAGGAGAGTTGGGGGCCACTTGGCAAGGGACTCTTTAACTTGGCCTTGGCCTTAGGCCACAGCAGGTAGATAGGAGAGCAAGTGTTCCTAGGAAGAGGGGAGTCCTGTCCCTGGGACCCAGAAGGAGTGTGGCTGAATCCGATCCTACACTAAAGGAGTGAGCTGAATTCAGTGCCCAGTGAGGGCCGTGTGGGACCCAAGATTCTGTCTCTAAGTTTGTATGGTGTCACCTGTGCTCAGTTTCAAGGGACCAAGAACAAATACATAGCTCATGCCCCTTTAAGAGTCTATAAGTTGCACAAGCAAGACTCCCAACGGACAGAGGAGAGGTCAGGCAGGGGCACCTACGTGTTTGCGAAAGAGGTCAGCATGGGGTCCAAGCTGAGGATCAGCTTCCCGGACAAACTGCATCACGTCCTCAACTGTCCACGAGGAGGGGTCCCGGCCACTCTGTCGAGAGGCATCCCGGCGGTCTGACCCTGCAGGACAGGAGGACACCTGCCATAATGGGCGGTGACTGGTCTGTAGCTCCCCAGCACTCTCCTTGGCCTGTCTCAATGGCCCTGTGTGACCACTGAGGCTCAGCAGTGCCAGAGCAGAGGAACCAGAGGCATCCGAGGGAGGAAAGGGTTTTTCCACAAAGGGACCAAAGGCCTGAGATCCTTCTTCACTCAAATCTCAATGGTAGGTCTGATTCTGGAAATGGTCAGAAGGAATTTTACACTGAGGCTGTACTTCAGCCTGGGCCTGGGTCGGGGGTAGCAATGGAGCAAGGGGATTACCTGGGTTGTGGCGGTTGGGGTGGGTGGGTGCGCTGGTAGATGAGGCTGCTTTTGTGTTGGTTCTGGGGACCATTTCTAGAGAGACCTTGGGAGCTGCGTAAGATTACAGCCAAGTCCTTGGGGCCCAGGGAGAAAAAAAAGTGACGGATAATAACACCCTGTGCCTCTTCCAAGGCCTGGAGGATAGCTGACTTTGCTAGAGCCAAACACTTGGAGGCAGAACACAATTTTGCCTTGGCTGCCAGGAATCTCAATGTTAATTTAGTGCTCTGCTTAGAGTTTTATCTCAATCTTGGCTCAAAAACAGCTCCTCCCATTGCCCCTGGGGGATCTGAGCTCTCTGTATGATCATCACCTGCACAGAGCTCTGGCGTGCTTCGTCCCCTCTGCCTGGAACGTGTTCCCTTCTCTCCCTTCAATTTCTCCTTTTCTTCTGGCAAACTCCAGCTTAACTAAACAAGAGCTGGCTTTTCTGGTCTAATCCTGAAATAATTGGTCTCACAAAGCATTTCATGTATCTCTTGGTTACAGCTCAGTCTCTATACGCTTTCCCCCATCACATCACTCCAATAATCTTTTCTCCATAAAGCAGTCAAAACAACCTTTAAAAAGTAATTGGATCATGTCAATCAATGCAATGGCCTCAAAATGTGTACCTGAAATAAAGTCGAACCCCTTGCCATGGTCTAGAAGGTACCGCATCATCTGGCCCTTTCTATCTCATCTCCCCCTTCCCCCGCTTTCCTCACCAAGCTCCAGACACTCTGGCTTTCTTTCTGCCTCCTGAATAAGCTATGCTTTATTCTTTGACTCAGACACACAGTTCCTCTGTCTAAGACGTTCTTTTCCCCACATCTTTGCATATCTGATTCCTTCTCAACATTGGGGTTTTATCTCAAATACTGATTCCTCTGAGAGGCCTTCCCTGATACCCTAATAAAGGTTCTCAATTCTCCACATAATCACTCTCAACCCAATTGTTCTAGTTCTTCCCACCGCAGCACATATCACAACCTAAGATAATCTCACGCGTTCGTGTTTATTAGCTGTTATCTCCTATTCCCTGCTATGTGCTTGTGACACTGTGATTAATGATAAGACCCTCATGTGTTTGCCTGCATCTCCTTTTCTGACACACAACTCCTGAAACCCTAGGGGTTTCCTAAGTGGTGCGAGAAATAAAGATGTCCTTTGCTAATCGTAACAAGTCCCTTTTAGCCACACTTGAGTATGTTAATGAGATGACTTTTGGAAAGCCCCTAAGGATGGGGGCTGTTTGCCAGAGGAATCAACCAGGTGACTAGAGGGTGGGAACTTTCAGTCCCACCCCCCAGTCTCTGGGGAAGGGAGAGGGGCTAGAGAGGTCAATCACCAATGGCCAAAATGACTTAATCAACCTTGCCTACATAATGAAGCCTCCATAAAAGCCCAAAGGACAGGGCTTCAGAGTGCTTCTGGGTTGGGGAATGTGTGCAGGTGCTGGGAAAGCAGTGCACCCAGGAAGGGCACAAAAGCTCCACACCCCTTCCCCCATACCTTACCCTACGTATCTCTTCCATTGGGCTGTTCCTGAACTGTATCCTTTTAATAAAAAACTGGTAATCTAGTGAGTAAACAGTTTTCCTGAGCTCTGTGAGATGCTCTAGCAGATTAATGAAGCCCATGGAAGGAATCACAGGAATCTCTAATTTACAGCCAGTCAGTCAGAAGCACAGGTAACAATATGGACTTTGAACTGGCATCTGAAGTGGTGGTGGTGGTGGTGGGGGTCAGTCTTGTGGGACTGAGCCCTTATCCTATGGGATCTGATGCTTCCTCCAGGGAGCCAGTGTCAGAACGGAGTTAAACTGCAAGACGCCCAGCTGGCACTGCAGAATTGCTTGGTGTGTGGAGACCTGCATGTCTGGCAAGGGGAGTGAAGTGGTGCTGAAGACAGTACTAGCGTAGGGAGACACACAGGAGGACAGTGTTTTCCTCTCACGGCACATGACAGAGTGCCTGCTCTGCCACAGCAGATGTTTGGACAACGTCTGCTAAACAAATGAATGATCATATGTATTAATAACAGTTCCATGTGTATTTTTCTGTCTCCCCCACCAGACTAGGTCTGTCTTAAGGCAGGGACCTTGCCTTGCTTGTGTCTGTATCCCTATCACCTAGAAGATGCCTGGTCAACTGCTAAGTGTCAGAGGTGAAACACCGGTGAAAGGAGAAGGGCCCTACTCTTCAACTATGTCTTGCAAAGACTAAAGATCTTCTCCCATATTCCTTCATTCTGGGTCCCAGGTCTAAAACTTAAAGCACACTTGGCTTGGCACACCTCTTGCTCCTTGGGGAAGAGACTGAAGCCTATTACCTCTCACGCTTGTAGCTGGGCACTGACCAGATCAGGGAGAAGTGTGCTGAAGCCAGCAGGGTGATTATAGCCATAGAAATTCCAAAGGCTTTTTACAGGGGGTGGTAGACAGGAAGTTGGAGAGGGCCGTGTGAGCCAGCCGCTTCTCCCTCCCCTAAAAGTCCACTGTGATGCCGAGAGAGAAACCAACTTCAGAGATTATGGCGAGCAGAGAGAAGGCACTACACATGAATGTGTCCATCTTAGCTTCCTGGACCACTTTAGCTAATTCCTCTACCCAGGGGAGCTAGGAATCACAAACACATACAATTATACACACACTTATATAATGATATTATAAATACATACACATATACATTGATATATATAATACTATTCTATATTTACATGTTGGTCTGTTAGCCTACTCCATTAGAATATACACTCCATGAGGGCAGGTGGCCGGAAGTTGCTAATTTATATGGTGTCAGGAATGACATCTCTGAGGTGACATTTGAGCAGGGACCTTGAGCAGAAGAGTGACTGGCATGGTTAAGGGTTAGCATGGAGGCCAGTGTGCCAGAGCAGAGTGAAGGAAGAGAACATGGCAGGAAATAACATCTGAGAGTATGTATGCATGTGATGGGGCGAGAGGAGTGGCGGTGCACATAACAAAGGACCTTGTATACCACTGACAAACTACTAGCCTTTCTGAAGGTTGGTTCTGAGCAGAGGAGTGACACGAACCAACTTATACTCTCAGAGTCTGTGTTGATAACAGGCTTTCGGCAAGGACAGAAGCAAGAGAGACCATTTGAAAAGGAGGTTACTTTAACAGTCCAGGCAAGAGATAGCTGGACCAGGTGGCAGTGGTGAACTTGGTGGAGGATGGTCTGATATACATACAGCTCCCAGCATCGTCAGCTCATTTGACCCTTAAAATAGCTTTTGAAAGAAGTATCATCTTTAGTTTAGAGATGAGGGAACTGAGGCCCAGAGAAGTGAAGTGACTTGCCCAGGACCACACAGCTAAGAAGGAGAGAAGTCAGTGCCCTGTCTGTCTTTGCCTATTTTCGTTCCTGCAGACAGACTATACCAGGGTTCTCTCTCTCCTCCCAATGGACACAGCTGGCAGTCACTCTTCCCGGAAGGCAGAGTGTCTCAGTCTGAGGATGACTAAGGAAGGTGGGGCACGTCCACAAGAGGCCAGACTAACAAACTGACGCCTGACCATGTGGATCAATGAACTAAGGGAGGATACAGACTTGTCATCTAAATTCTTTGAGAGAAACAATTCTAGGGCTGACCAAAGAGAATTCTCTCATAGCTTTATGAGGATCTTCAGGGTCAAAAGAGATTCAGACCGTGACTTGGCCGACAGACTCACAGTGCATTCCAAGGAAGAGTGGAGATGCCTGGGACACAACAGTGGCATCTGAGGCCAGTGCCATGCGAAGCAGCCTATCAATATGACATCACTTATACGTGGAATCTAAAATAAGGCACAAATGAACCTATCTACAAAACAGAAGCAGACTCACAGACATGGAGAACACACTTGTGGTTGCCAAGGTGGGGGATGGAGGGGAGGGAAGGATTGGGAGTTTGGGACTAGCAGATGTAAACTATTATATATAGGATGGATAAACAGCAAGGTCCTACTGTAAAGCACAGGGAACTATATTCAATATCCTGTGGTAAACCATAATGGAAAAGAATATAAAAAAAGAATGTCTGTACGTGTATAACTGAACCACTTTGCTGTACAGCAGAGATTGGCACAACACTGTAAATCAACTATACTTCAATAAAAAAAAAATTAAGTTAAAAAAAGAAAAAGAAGCACTCCTAACAGAAACAGGGCTTTGGGGAAGAGAACAATAATGGTAACCCCCTCATACCTGGGGAAGGATTTAATTTCCAAAATGACCCCATATCCTTGCTTCCATCTGATCCTTTTAACGCTTCTGGGAAAAGAGCAGGGGGGTATCGCCACCTCCATTTGTGCATGAGGGACATGACTGCCTGAGAGCTGAGGAGGCTGAAGCCTCAAGGCAGGGCCCCGCTCACCGCCCCACCTCTGCTTCAGAGCGCCTTATGCCGCTCCATCTGGGGCCTTGCTGGGGTTAGGGTGGGGCAGGGGCATCCCAGGCGCCTCTCCCTGTCTCAGCCTTCCTGAGAACCCCTTGCGCCACGGCAGGCCTTGCTGATGGAGTCTTCTTATTCTTTCACACCTCACCCAACCCTGGGCTGGGGGAGGCCACAATGCGTGTGGAGATGGCATTCTCCCGTCTCCCTGTTGCTTCCATCCTCTGATGGAAGCTCATGTTCTTCAGAGGCCAAACGTGTACTGACCATCTGCTCTTCCTGATCAATTTCATCTATACATCTCTGGCTTTCTGCTCTTTGTTAAATGAAGACTTTTGGGTACTTAACTCAGTACCTTCTGTTGTACCCCAATTCCTGTCACAACCCTCACAGGCAATCCATTCCACTTCTTTGCTTCCAATGACTTTCATCTCTACTCTACTTCAAATGCCTACTGCCAAGGTCATTGTCTGGTTCTTGCATCACTTGGAACAAATCCACTTCAGAATTTTAAACATCCCCCTCTCTGACCCCAACCTCCCACCTTTCGGACTCTCTTGGGACATATGTCCACTATAACCATTATATCACAAAGATCTTTACACATCAAACTTATAGTCTCCCCATTCTTCAGCCTTCTCTCAGCCTTGCTTCGTTCCGCCGCTGCCCAGATGCAGTGTTGACGATTTAAACCACTCTTCCTCCAGCTCCACTGATTACACGCTCCCCTACTCCCCGCCCACTCTTGCCTTGCAAGCTCAACATAGAACCTTAACTGTTACACTCTCTTTCTCACCCCACAACTAGGTTTCTAAGAACCACAGAAGAAAACCATAGCTCTTGCAAACTGGCAAACTAGTCTCCAAGCTCCTAGCATTGCTGGGCCTTTGGTGTTTCCTGCAAACCATCCCCTCCTGCTTGACCCACTTCCTCCTGTCTTCCTTATGGCTAGTCCAGTCTCCCAGCACTCCGGAGCTTGTCCCTACTCAGCCCTCTCTCCTTCACTCATGGCCACCGTCAATCTTCCCTCCAGTCTCAGAGAGCAAGGTGTGCCTCCTTCTGTCCTAAGACTGATCCCCAATCCTTCCCACCACCCCCAAGGCCTTACTTTCTCCTCTTTCCTATAGTCTTAATTTCTTCTTCTTGGAAGGCTCAAGTTGTCTGCTGATAAACATACCCAGCGTGTGCCCACTCTAGAAGACCTTCTTTTGAAGGTCACCTCCTTCTTTTTTATCATCAAACTCTCCTTGATATCTCCACCCACCGCAATCTGCCCTCACTACCCTCTAGCACCACTGAAGCTGCTCTTACTAAGATCACCAATTAACCACCAATCACCATATCCAGTAGATATTTCTCAGTCCTTATTTTACTGAACGTTTTCGGGTTGTACACTTCTTAAAACACTCTCTGTACCCCTGGCAACCACAATATCAAATTCTTCTGCTTTTCCTCACATTTGACTGTTCCTTTGTCCCCTAGGGGTGATCCTCTTCCTGTTCCCTCCTCCTGAACTTTGTTGGTCCCCAGAACTCCTTCTTTGGTCAACTGTTCTTTTCATTCTAGACATAGTCCTGGGAGGTGGGTGTCATTCACCCTACAGCTTCAACTTCCATCTGTCTGCTGATGACTCCCAGATATTTAACTTCAGCTCAGTTCTTTTCCCTGAGGATCAGACCTGCATAGCCACTGCCTGCTGGGTCGCACCTAGATGACCCGGGGCTCCCTCCCCTTCTTTCTCTTCTACGGTTGGTTTCCTCGCTCAGTGAATGGCACTACCATCTATCCAGTTACCCCTTCTAGAAACCTGGGAGACATTCCCACTCCTTCCTCACAACCCTTAAATCTGACTAAATTTACCTCATGAAGACTTGTTTTCAAATCATTCTCTCCTCTACAAACCTTCTACCACTGCCCTAATCTAGACCTTTGTCATTTCTGGTCTGGCCCATTCTAGTAACCTCCTAAGTAGTCTCTCTAGTCTCGTCCTTCCTCAAATCCTACAACACAGTAGTCAATGATCTATTGGAAACACAAACCTGTTTAGGTCTTGCCTCTAAGTAAAGGTCTCCAGAGCTTCGCATTACCTACAAGATCAACTCCAAACTCTTTAACATGGCATTTAAGGTCCTCTACGATATAACCCCCGACCCTTCCAGGCTTTCCTCTTTGAAGTCCCAGAATTACATTTTGTTTTTCAGTGATACCAAAATGCATGTAGTTCTTGGTACAATCTGTGTTAGTTCTTATCCCTTTGCCCTTGTCCATGTGTATTCTCTTCCCTGGAAAGCTCTCCCTCCCCTACCACCTCTGATACATTTGTACAGTCAACCTTCAGAATCTCAGACACTTTCTCAAGGAAGCTTCCCCTGGGTACCAAGCTTGGGTTAGGTGTTTCTTCTTACAGTTTTCATACAACCCAAAGTGTATCTGTAGTCACACTCAAGATGTTGTTTTACAATTATCTATCTAAGTGTCTGTCTCTCCCACAAGACTTTCAGCTCCTTAAGGACAAGAAGTGATTGATTTTTGTGTCACCATGACAAACACAGACAGGTTCAAATAAATGGCTCATGAATAAATGAAGGACTCCTTCCCCGTCCCTTTGGCTCTAGATGGTTGACTCTTAGTTTCCATTATTTTTAAGCTAATCCCAGAGCTTCAGTTGCTCCCCAGGTGCCTAGTCAGGGGCAATAGTAACCCAGACCCCAGTCTAACTTCCAGGCGGGGGCAACAGAGTTAAGTCCTTTCTGGCCTCCCAGGGATTCAGGAAGGAAAGGAGGAAAGAACGAGAGAGGGCAGGAGAGCCAGAACTCTGAAAGGCTTACCCCTGGAGCAGAACCTGCGCACAGCCGAGGCAGTGCTCAGTGAGAGGCCACAGGATGGAAGCAAAGGCCGGTACCCAGGATTTCGAAGATTTGGGGAGGTGCTGACAAGGTTTGTGGGGTTCAAGGTGGAGTCCATTGAGTCTGAGTGTGGCTCCAAGGACCGGGCCAGACTATTTCCCAGGGCAAAGGTCTCACCTGGAAAACAGTAAAACCAGAGTTAGAGCAGGGACTAGCCTGGAAGGACTGCCAGGGCACTGGCTCCCAGGAATCTGTTTGGGTGGAGTAAGAGGCAGCAAAATAGAGAGCCGCAGGCTGGGTCACAGGAGGCCTATGTACCAGTCATGGCTCTGGCTCTCACTAGGTGGCCTTAGTCAAGCCCAGTGCCACTCTCTGGACTTGGATCTCCTCAGAGACTTTTCCTCTGAGACTAGATGGTCTCTGAGTTTTCTTCTGGTCTGGATGTCTTAGGCTTTTTCTGATAAGGAGAACCTTAAAAAAGCAAGCAAGCAAGCAAGCAAGCAAGCAAGCTATTCTAGGAAGAGGCTGCCCTAACACACAAGATGCTAGAGCAGGGAACAGGGGTGCTAAAGAAGAGATACATTTGCTTAGAGGAGGGTACTTTAGAAGTCGGCCCCCTCAGCCAGCAGGACATCTCCGAAATGCTTCTTGACGCCTGGCTAAAGGTCTGTCTGCAAAGGATCTGCTCCTATGTTCCCTCCCTACTTTCATATTTGCCTTGTTTTATGGAAACATTCTAAGAAAGCTGGGGTTGTATAGTAGTGAGAGCCCAGAATCGGGATTAGAATTTGACTCTGCAACTCAGCAGGGCAGTTGCTTCCTCAGAACCTCAGTCTCCTAATCTATAACATGGGAGGCCCCTCTCCTCCAAGGAGTTTGTGAACATCAAAAGAGAATGGCTATGGACTTCCCTGGTGGCGCAGCAGTTAAGAATCTGCCTGCCAATGCAGGGGACACGAGTTCGACACGAGTTCGAGCCCTGGTCAGAAAGATCCCATGTGCCGTGGACCAACTAAAGCCCCTGTGCCACAACAACTGAGCCTGCGCTCTAGAGCCCATGAGCTACAACTACTGAGCCCGTGTGCCACAACTACTGAAGACCGCATGCCAAGAGCCTGTGCTCTGCAACAAGAGAAGCCATTACAATGAGAAGCCTGCGCACTGCAATGAAGAGTAGCCCCTGCTCTCTGCAACTAGAGAAAGCCTGCGCACAGCAGCGAAGACCCAATGCAGTCAAATAAATAGATAAATAAATGAATGAATGAATGAGAGAATGGCTATGAAAGCCTCTGTAAAGGGAACCTCATCCTGATGTTTCTGCACCCAGGCCACAGCCCAGCCCCCAGCAGCAGCCCCTAATCGTTGCACCACAGAACTTGACGCAGACTCCCTCTCACGGCTGGGCTCTACACACACCACATCAGATCCTCTGGCCCCTGCATTCTCTGCTTATGCGAGATGTCTTGGGTACTGGACCATATCACACTGTCCTTTGGGGTTTTTCTTAGAGGTGAGGTGTTTAAATAATGCTTGAGATTCATTTAGGGCCTCTGATGAACACTAAATTCAAGGAAATTACCTGGCACACGATAAGACCTCTTTGAAAAAATGGTTAAGGATCTTAGGACTACTTTCTAATTCTCACCTAAAATTGTTTTGTAACCATGGGATTTTAGTCAAATCTAGCATGAGACAGCTATTCATCCATATCTCAGGAAATTTAATTGATGAAGCCCTTTCCTAGAAAGGGTTCTGAAGAGAGACGTCTCTGAGGCTCCAGGATACCTAAACCAATTCCCACCCCATTTCTGCAGGTGAGGTTTCAGATTCCCGTTTTCCAGGAGAGAAGATTACAACCATGTCCCACTTTGAGACAAAGACAGGAATCCAATCCAGGAAACAGGATGCCTGGGTTCTACTTCTGGGCTCCTGCCTTTCACTAGGTATGTGATTTAAGGCAAGATGTCTGTCCTTCCTGAGTACTAGTTTCCTCGTCTATAAAGTGGGGAAAACTCACCCTTCATCATGCTGAGAACATCAAATGAGAAAATAGAATGGGATGGACTTTAGAAAGGCGAGGAGTTGTATTTTATTCTTCATTCAGAGTTAGAGTGGTAAACCGAAGTTCTCTGCAAAGGCTCAAGAAAAATATGAAATCTAGTTTCCGTGTTTATCAGCACAGTAATAATCTCATCTTTCTAGTACTCATTTTACTCAGCAAAGACTGGGGATAGTACCACCTATTTCACATGAGCTAACAGATGTGAACTATAATTATGGTGACAATGCCAGGGGCTCACCAGATGCTGATGCAAAATCAGTAAGTGTCTCTTCTCTTGGCAACGCTAAGAATGGTAAATGAAATCTGGATTCTGAGTTGAGGGGTCCAAAGATCTTGCCCAGTGGCACTTGGACTAGGCAAGGTCATTAAATCTCATCCTGGTGAGGTGCAGAGGAAAAATGATGCACCATGCCCAAGGCTCTGAGAGGTCCTAGTCTGCTTAAAGCTGATCGAATGAGGCCCTGGCTGCCTTCAGCAGGATGATGCCAGGGCAGAAGACTGCAATGCTTTCCCAGTGTGCTCCACAGAGCCCTGCAGAACTCCCAGTTCCTGGCCTCATCCCAGCTTTTGTCAAAACAGCTTTGGTTTTAACTTTTATATACCAGAGTTTCATATAATCTCACCTTTGCAAAAAAGGAGTTCCACTGCTGAAACAAAACAAACTTTGAAACTACTGGCCCAGGGATCAGAAGTTGGGGATGGAACACTTGAGTTCTATTTCTGGCATGGTCATTAGTCAATGATCACCACCTTTTTTCTGGGATTCAGCTTGTGCCTCTATAAAATGGAGATGAACTCCCTTAACCTCAATGGAATTAAATTTACCGTTGAATGCTGGAGACATGAGAACAATCAGCATGAGAGGGAGCTCATTCATTCATTCATTCAACAAACATTTGTTGGGCACCCTTTGTGTGCCAGCCACTGTGCTAGGTATGGGGTGTGCAGAAGTAATCACAGACAAGGACCTTGCCGTTATACGGTTATTTTCAGTGAGAAGATCTTCTGAGTATTACATTGCGAGGCTGACCTTAAAAACTAGAGTTCCCAGTGGAAGATGACCAGAATGGTGGTGAGAGGCCTAGAATTCATGGCAAAGGAGAAAGAGGCTGGGAATATACAGTCTGGAGAAAAGTCAGGGGAGACAAAGATCCTAAAGGCAGTCATGAGTAGAGAAGAGGGCTGGAGGTAGGTTTGTTTTTTTGGAAGGCAGAAAGTAGGACACGGGGCAGGAGTTATAAGAAGGTAGATTTCAGCTAAAAAAGAAAGGCATTTTAGTAATCAGAAGTGTCCAACAACAGAACTGACTGCCAAAGATGATTGTGAGCAACATATTATTAAGGGGTATTTAAGCAGATGTCAGATGACCACATTTGTCTGCTGGGCTAGATACTAGATCATCTCTAGAGCTGTTTCTGCTTCTGAGATTCAAGGATTCTATGCTCAGAAGCATGCTTTCTCCTTCATGGGAGTAAACTGAATAATCAAGAAACAACTACAGCTGTGGATCTAAGAAACTTCTTATACCAATACAGAACTCAGAGGCTAGCACAGTTCTTATGTGTGCTTAAGACAAACTTAAGTCTATCCCATGTTAAAAAAATATCCTTCTCTGGTGTCCCACATCCTCTACTAAGTGTCCTTTCATTCAACAAATATTAAACACTATGGGACAGTTAGGGTGATGGATACTGAGAATGGTGAAAAAGATAGATATCACCCTTCCCCTCATGGAATATTTAATTTAGTGGGGAGGATGACAAAATACAAGCTCATAAAAAGTAGAAACTATTGTAAATATTCCGAAGGAAGGAATGGAGAATTAATGCAGAATATAACAGGGGGACCTTTTTTTAGATGAGGCAACCCTAAGAGGCCCCCCTGACAACTTGATGATTAAGCTGTGCTCTGAAGAAGAGTCCAAGTGGAGGTGTGCCAGAGAGTGTGCCTGGTTTTAGGGTTCAATGAAGCCCCTAAATGAACCCTAAAGCATTTTCTAAACATTTGATTTCTAAGAAAAACTACAAAGGATAAGAATGTGGTCCAGGACCCAGGATACTCCCCACATGCAGAGAATTCTATGGGAAGGGCTAAGGAACTGACTTGGTTTAGGTAGGATCATGGGAAAGGATCTGCTGTAGGTTCCCTGGTGCAATGGTTAGGGGCTGCTGCCTGGTCACACAGAGAAAGACCCTGAGGTAGAAACAGCTTGGAATATTCAGCGAAATGAGGAAAAACAGCATAGCTAAAATGTAGGGAACAAAGAGATGAATTTGGAGAGGTAGGCAGGGGCCAGATCATGCAGGACACTACAAACCAAAGTAAGACATCTGGATTCATTAAAAGTGCATTAGAACACCACTAAAGAGTTTTAAGTGAAGGAGTGCCATAATCTAATTTATGCTTTAAGAAGACCATTGGGCTACTAAATAGATAATGGACCAAGGAGGAACACAAGAGGTAGTAAGGGGACCAGATAGGCCAGAAAGGATCTCTCAGGCCAAGAGAGGGAGGATGATGGTGAAGGCAGTACAGATGATAAGATATACATGGATTCAAGACACATTCTGGATTTGCACTGCTAGCTAAGGATCAGACATACCCTACTGCTCGAAACAACTAAAAGAAAAGACAAAATACATAAAAAAATAGTTTTCAGACACTGGGAATTAGATAGTACAGAATAGAGATTTCTGAAAGAGGGGAAACAAATGAGATGAGCCCTAAGGCTTGCTTTCAGCTTACTGTCTGGAGAGCTTCCAGGCTACAGTGCAGGGAGGGGAAGATCAGACGGTGCCCAGTGATCTCCCTGAGTTGAGAAGATGGAGCTGAGAGTCCAGGTAGAACATAGCTATTAAAGTTCATAAGCCAGAGTACTGCAAAGGTGATTATAACTATATTTCATATGTTTAAGAAGGTAAAGCAAAGACTGAGCAGGTTAAGCACACACTGGAGATATAAAAAGACCTACACTGAATGTCTAGAAATGAAGATACAATGTTTGAGATGAAAAACACATGGGATGGATTAACAGCAGATTAGACACTGCAGAAGAAAAGATCAACTAACTTAACCATAGCTGTAGAGTTTACCCAAGGTTAAACACAGAAAAAGGCTAAAAAAAAAATTTTAAAAGCATCAGTAAACTGTGGGAAAATTTCAAGAGGATTAATATATGTCTAATTGGAATCCCCAAAGCAGATGTGACAAAATATACATGAAGAACGAATGGCAGAAATTTTTTCAAATTTGATGTAAACGACAAACCCACATATCCAAGAAGCTCAGTGAATCCCAAGCACAAGAAGCAAAAGGTAAACCTCACCAAAGTACAGCGCAATCAAATTGCTTAAAATCAATGACAAAGAGAAAACCTAAAAAGCATCCAGAGGAAAAAGATGAATACAGGAGACCAAAGATAAGAATGACAGCAGACTTCTCACCAGAGACAAGGCTCACCAGAAGACAACAGAGCCACATCTTTAGCATGCTGAACAACAAAAAAGTCAACCTGGAATTCTAAACTCAACACAAGTATCTTTCAAAAACAAAGGCAAAAAAGACCTTTCTCAGAGCTACAAAAGCTGGAAGAACTCAACTATAGTAGACATGACTATGAGAAATGTTAAAGAAAGCCCTTCAGGCAGAGAGAAGATGATGGTATGAAATCTGGCTCTACATTAAAGAATGAAGAGTGGCAGAAATGGTAACTATAAAAGGGTAAATATAAAACAATTTTTCCTTATTTGAAAAAAATCTTTAAAAGATAATTACCTGTTTAAAGTAAAATAATAACAAATGTAAAGTGGGATTTATAATATATGTAAAAGTAAAATGTATAATCACACTAGCATAAAGGCCAGGAGGTGAGAAGTACACTGTTTTAAGGTTCTTATACTATATGTAAAGGGATATGATTATTACTTTAAAGTAGATGGTGATATGTTAAAAAAAATGTATAATACAAACTAAAGCATCCACTAAAATAACAAAGAGCTATAGCTAACAAGCCAACCAAAGAAATGCAATAGAATCATTAAAAAACTGGATTAATCCACAGGAAGGTGGAAAAAAGGAAAAAGGGAACATAGAACAGATGGAACAAATCTCTCTACCCACAGTTTTTTCCCTTTGTTCTTTGAGTTGCTGAAAGCATGCATCTGGGCTAGATGATTCTTTCATTTAGATAATTACACTAATGGTACTTTTGGTATGAAAGGCAAGGTCTGGGCATTGTGTAGAAGGGGAAAGCTGGGACAAAAGCAAACAAAATTATTTCGCACCGTAAATTAATTTGGAGTTGCCTGCTGATAGCTTGGAAGGGAGAAGGTATGGGATGGAGGGAACTGAGAAATCAGAGGGAAAAGGGAATTCCTCCAAATCTAGAGTGGGTCCCAGAAAATGGCAGGAGGCAGAGGTCTAAGGTGAAAAGGCCAGTAAGGTATTTGCCATAACATCCGATAAACACTAAAACAAAAATGTTAAACTGCTTCCTTTTCTTTGTGGTAATTATCTTTCTTTCCACCCAAAACTTCAGTACAAGTCTATTACACTTAACAGCCTTGTGTTAGTTTTTCCTTAGGGAAATGAAGGATGAGGAGCTGGATCAAATGGTTGGGGCAAAGCACTGCAGGCGAGACCATCAGCTACAGGCACTGATGGGAAAAAGGGATTAAGAACTGACTCAGAAGCAGGAATTCTGAGCTAGAAGTATGGACTACTATGAGGAAAATGTAATCTCATCCTGGGTTACGTGGGATGGGGGTTCACTTAATTTGATTTAGATTTGGATATCAAAGGAAAGGACAATCCCCAAATGTAGGAGGCCTTGTACAATTCAAAAACCTCCAACTGGTTCCCCTGCCTACCTCTTGCCCCACTCCAACTATTCTCCCACACAGCAAGTATCCTGACTGAGCTTTCAAAAACACAAATCTGATTGTTATTTCCATAACACAGTCATGGCTTTAAATATTTCAGTGGGTCCTCGCTGCTCAATGATATAAAGTCTGTAACCTGGTCAATTTGACCTTTTCTGCCTGGGCCTTTGCTACCACTCCAACCTCACTGCTCACATTCTTCTTCTCTACTTTATATTTCAGTGGTACTGAACACTCAGTTCCTCTGAAACAAGTCACGTTTCCTCTTGCCCCTCAGTCTCACATGCTCAGTCAACAAGAACTTTCTTCATCATTCCCCTCCTCCATCTCTTCAGGTCTGTGGCATCTTTACCTCACTATTCTACTCCTTCAGGTCCAAGATTATATATCATTTCTTCTGGAAAGTCTTCCCTGACACACTGGATTTGAACTCTTGAATTCTGAACTTGTTCCTTTATTAAAGCACTCATCACCATAAATTAATTTGCTCATTTGTTTGTATTCTTTACCAGGCTGTAAACTCCGTGGGTGTAACAACCTTGACTCCCAGTTTACAATGGAACCCTCTATGCCTAAATCAGAGCCTGGCATCCTGCAGTCAATACATACTGGGTTGACTGATTGACCGAATAATGGAAGCACTACAGTTTTGATTAATATAAACATTTGAGTCATCTTAAAACTCTGACAATTCTATGAGGAAACTTTGTGTGAGGATGAAGGGGCATCCTAAGAAATTTTCTTATTTGGCTTTTATTCTGTGAAATTTGGGGTCTTGTCAGGAGAACCACTTTATAACCAGCTTAGAAGACCTGGATAGCAACTGGAAAGACAGGCACTAGGAACTCATTGTCGTGGGACAAATGAAGCACTTCCTTCAGCAGAGAGGAAGCAACAGGCCCAGAGGTGAATGCTAGGTGGATTTCAATTACAGCTAAGATTATTAGTCATTGGGACCAGATAAATTAATACAATCTCCTGTTTAATACCATTAGTTTTTAGAGGACCAGAAAGAGCTCCCTCTCACTCAATTTTCATAGGCCTCTTACTTGACCCAGTTCTGAAGAAGGAATTCTGATTTGACACTGCCTCCCTGAGGAATCCTCCCCTGACCTCTTCTTTCACCTTACTCCTTGCTCATCACTTGTGGCTGGGCCAGAGTACCTTTGGTTCCATGCTCTTACTACATATATGTTTACCTATATCTTCCTCTCAGCTGGGAACTCTTTTAGAGCAGGGATTGAGTCTGTTTTCTCTGTCTCCCCAGAGTCCAGTATAGGATCTAGCACAGAGTAGGTATTTGATAAATGTTGGATGATCTGAACCAAAACAACTGGCCTGAATTCTTCAAAATGCCAATGTCATAACATGGAAGGTATATAAAAAAGGCTGGAAAACTGCTCTAGATAAAAGAAAACTAAAGAGACAGGATAACTAAATGCAGTGGATCACGCTTCACTGGATCTTGGATTAGGAAAAAAAAAACTACAAAGGTCATTACTGGGACAATTCAGGGAATCTGAATATGGACTATACGTACGAGCTAGTAGATTTTGTTAACGTTAAACTTCTTGAGAATGATAATATTCCTTGTTCTTAGGAGATATATACAAAAGTGTTTAAGGATCAAGTCTCTCATCTGCAGTTAACTCTCAAATGGTAAATAAATATATAAACAAAAAATATACAGACACACACGTATATATACTCAGATAAATAGATAAAGTAAATACTACAAAAAGTTAAGTGACAAACCTAGGTGAAAGTACATGGTTGCTCACTGTACTACTGTACAACTTTTTTGTAAGTTTGAAAATTTTCAAAATAAAACACTGGAGGAAAAAACTGTCAACTTAGGTAAGGAAACCTAATGGGATGTATACTTCGTGACTATTTGCTATGTTGGAAATGTGTAGTCAGTTAGGCCAAGACCCTAATGGGTAGGGTAGTGTGGAGACCAGGCTCTAGGAAAGAAAGAGGGTGCTGGTAAGCTCCTGGATAAGAGAGCTGGTATCTTCAGATGTGGAACTAGCAGAAGTGTGTAGCCAGGCAGAAGGGTGGGAGTAATAAACATCGGATCCAAAGGGCAAAGCAAAAGAAAGCCCTTATGCAGATCAAGCTCTTTGGCAGAGGTTTGCGTAGCTAATCAGAAAAGTGTAGGAAAGGAAAAATGATTAGAGGTGGGGCAAAGGGGTCAGTCAGGCAGGGAGGTAGGTAGGTAGGCAGGCAGGCAGAAAAGATAAGTGAGGGAGCACAGAAGAGTTAGAAATCTAGGCAATGCTCTGGTTTGTCTGGGCAGAGGTAAAACATTTCAGGGAAGCAAACAGAAACTAGGGTGAGAGCAGCCAAGCTGCTGAGCACCCACTATGAGAAATGGAGGTTAGAGAGCATAGGAGAGCACAGAGAGTTGGCTGAATCTGTCTGAAAAAGAGGGAAGAGAAGGAGGGCAGCCGATGTAGAAGATGATAACCCTGGTCTGTCTCTTCTTATTTGGTGAGGCAAGAAGGAAGAGTGGTTAAAGCCTCCTCCCTTTTATCTGGTAGTTGAATCAGAGACACAAACTGGAACAGAATTCCCAGGAAAGGTCATGCCCCAGTCCCAAACTATTATCATGACTGCAGGCCCATGATGTATATTCCTCCCAACCTCTGCATGCTGCTACCAGCATTTCTCTTGGTTCTTCCATTTAAGAATTCTGAGTTCCTGTTTCTTTGAGAAATCTCTCTTTAGACTAGCAGCTACACTCATGGACATGCTATCCTCTCTCGTGCATCCACTCTTCCAGAATCAGGTAGGGCTAACTTTAACTATCTTAGTGCCGCTCAGAGTTCCTGAATGCCAGCAGCAGGGGATATTTAACAACCTGCCTTTGTCTGCACCAACTCCACCAGGCCTAGCCCAGACTCCCAATGCAATATCCTAACTACAAGTAAGAACGCCTTTTTCTGTTCTCAGAGAGTCTGATGCTGAAAACAAGCAAGCTAGAATAGGTTAGATGAGGAGTTCCCTCTGAAGAAAAGGGTCGGGGAGAGGGTCACAGATATGTCTGCAAGGACCAGATGGTGGGGCCCCCAGAAGGAGCATCCAAAATTCAGGTATTTTTTTGCCCTGCACGCCAGTCGTGTAAGCAATTCTTGTTTAGGTGCAGAAATACAGATACAGGCAATGAGGGGTGGGTGCTGGGTGAACAGTCACTTCCCTAGCACATTTTCCAGAAGTGCCGCTTCTATCAGGACTGATTCTGACAATGGTGAAGAGATAACAAGGAAGCAATAAGGGAACAAGACTTGTGCAGCTCAGAAGGGACTACCATTTAGAGTTAGGCTCCCCCATCAACAGGCAGCACAGCCCCAGCACTGATAGCACTGCCTCTCTATTCCTCTGGCCAGGACATGGTCCAAAGGACTCTTTGAAAGGGCCTTTCCTCCCTCTCTCCAAAATGACCTACCTTGCTACGTTTAAGATCGAGCTTTCCTTCCCTCCCTGTTGCTCTGTGTCCTGCGGTCCAGATTAGAGATGCCGAGTTCCATTCACTCAACCCTCTCTCAGAAGTGCTTAGTCACTGATCTGGCCACGTGGCATCTGCTTTCCCGTTGTGGGTCTGGTATGTTAGTTAACTAAGAAAGTTATTTTCCAGCTTAGTTAGAAACAGCAGGAACTTGAACTGACTTGCTAGACTGGCGGTGCTGAGGAGTTAGGGCCACGGGCCAAAGGAAAGAGTGGAGGGCCAATCACCAGGGAGCAAATTTCTCAATCTGTAGCCTGAGACTAAACCTTCCCACTGCCAAGGGAGTTCTATGTTAGGCCTTTGCTGCCAGATTCACCCTGGGAGATGTCCTGTGACTTCACAGTGGCTCCTCATGTAGTTTGGAGCTTAGAATGGTGAGCCATCGTTTTTTTTTAGCGATTAAAAATCCAGAGGAAAGACGGTTAATCCTAGAGATAGGAGACAAAATCCTGAAGAAAGAGTAAAGACGAGAGGAGAACAAAAAGTGCCAGACATGGCAAAGGTAAGGGACAGAAAACCAGATCTCGGGGTGGTAGGTGCCAGGCTAGCAGGTCTGAAGGCTGGCCCTGGGCCCTCGCTGCTGCTACTGCTACTACCCTGCCCCCCTTTCTTAGCCCAGACCCCATCCCAGCTCCTACCTGGTAGGTACCTGTCGTGGCTGTGGCTGTACTCTGTGGTGGTGAGTGACAAGTGAGTCTGCGTAAAGGGCTGGTTGCCAAACAGATTGTCACTGCGAAGGTTGTGGCAGAGTTTCTCCAGGAAGCGGAGGACGTAGGTGATGCTGTTGACTGCTGGGAGGTTGAGGGTGTGCTGCTGGCGGTCAAACACGGCTAAGGAGTTAAGTAAACAGGGCCGAGCACGTCAGCTCATCAGCACAGCGCAGCCACTGGGCAGGAGTCTTCCAGCCCACTGCTTGCCTCAGGCTTACCTGGTTACACAGAGGCAATTGGTGCCCAGGTTTCCTCCCTCCTTCCCTTCCCCTCTCCTCCCTCCCTTGAGGGTTTGATTTTTGCCTCCAACTCCAAAGGGCTTGCAATAATGGGAGTGGCCAGGGCGGGTCTGTTGCACCTGGGGCTCTGGAATGATTTTACTCAGCCTGTGAAACAACTGTGAACATAATTCTATCTGCCCCATCAGTTGGCTGGGCCTCCTCCAGGAAATCTGTTCATTTAGGTTTCCATTTCCATAAAAACTGCCCAAGAACAGAGAAGCTGCGCAGAAAAGGAGAATACAGCTACTGCCTGGAATGACTGAGGTGTACAATCTGATCTGGATAAGGGCGACTAGAATTTCAGCAACATTTGGAACTATTCCCTGCCTGTTGTTTTTTTTTAAACTCCCTATTTCTACTCAAAACATATCTGTATAGTCCAACATGCAAAAGGCCTCTGCTTCTGTCTCTGAGGGCAGCAAGGAAGTGGGAGATATGTCACTCTCAGGAACCAATTCTGGGGCAGAGGAAGAACCCTAGAGAAGGCGTGGGTGAAAGCTGCTAAGAAAAGTGGTAAAGAAGGCTGGGTCCCTGCAGACTGCTGCACAGAAGCAAAGGAGAGGCCAGGCAGAAGCCTCAGCCTCAGAAGGAAAGGGAGGCTCTATTTCCATGCAGTTTTCAGCCTTTTATAGCAATTCCTTCCCTGCCTGCCCCCGTCCTCCATGTAGCCAATTACTCCCTCGTCCAGGCCCGCACCCCACCAAGCATGCATTTCTCACATGTTGTAACACCTCCCACAGTTAGCTGTGAGCTAGTCTTTCTTTTCCATCAGGGCGGAGCCTGAACATGTCATCTTCTTTTCTTCCCTTCCTCTGGCCAGTGTCTGGCAATAACCTCTGACATATAGTAAGGGCTCAATGAATGCTTG
Source organism: Hippopotamus amphibius kiboko (assembly GCF_030028045.1). Lineage (NCBI taxonomy): Eukaryota > Metazoa > Chordata > Mammalia > Artiodactyla > Hippopotamidae > Hippopotamus > Hippopotamus amphibius. The sequence goes on from NC_080186.1 coordinate 32,930,380, forward strand.
CTAAAAGACTCCATTTGTGGTATTTATGGGGTCTTCCATGTCAGCTGGGTTTCCTGAGGCTGGAAACTGCAATTGGTTAGAGGGCAGGAGATTATGGGGTAGTGTACAGTTAAGATTGACAGGCTCTAGGTCAAGTCCTCATAGGTTTGGTGGGTAGAGAATGGGGTTTTGGACTCAGGAAAACTTAAACAGAACGAGGGCACAGTAGAAGTGACTGTTCTCCGTGAAAACAAACAAACCAAAAAACCACACACTGTGCAAGTGACTCAAACTCTTATAGCAGGAAAGAGAGGGATGATTCTTCCCACTCTGCCCTGGGATTCAACTCCCCTGTATCAGGGCTGGCTTAGGACTGGGAAGCTAAGGAGTCAAAAGAATGAGAGGAGACTTCTGTGGTTCCCTAAAGCCAGCTAGGAGGCTGTGGCAGTCTGGAGAAACTCTTCTGTTGCCACAATACAGCCTCCTCTGGATTTTTTCTTCTGAGCATCTTTAAAGCAACACAGAGATATATTTTCCATAAGGGAGAGGTTAGGCAGATAGACAGGAGGGGAGTCTGTTTAGAGACTCAGTCAAGCAGAGTCTGCTTGGGCATTCTACTTGGCAGCATGATATGCACAAGACCTGGAGGGGCTCTGGGAACCGAAAATGAGGACTCTCTGAGGAATGGAATACTTTCATATTTCTCCAGAGCCTAGGTGTGAAGTAGAAATCAGAATGCCTTGCTAGAAATCAGCCAGTTGAAAAGGCCTGCCCCTCTGGCTAGGAGCTGTACCAGTTCAAGGGCGCTTACCTGAGATAACTGCTCCACCGTGACCCTGTTTGAGGAAGCTGAAGACGGTTTTCTGGTGATAAGCACAGTCGATGCAAGCCTGCACAGCCTGCTGCAACACCACGGAGGCTCGGGCTGGCCCAAAATGGTCAGGGAGCTGCTGGACCTTCTTCTTATCTAAGTGGGGGCCTGTGCTGCCATTCTTGTTCAAGTAAATACAAACTGCAGGAGACAAAGAACCAAAGCAGCTTAAAGTGTATCCAGGATAGAGAAGTCAGAGAACAGTACTCTCTTCGTCTTTCATACCCTGGGCTCTGGTCTCTACAGGATTCCCAGCTGCTAAGCTGGTGAAACACTGTGGGAGGGGTAGAGGGTGGCTGTGCCCAGCTGCTGCCAGCCCAAATTGCATGACCAAAGCTCTGGGAACGCAGCCTGCTGGGAGAACTGCCCAGACCAGCCAAGGCACAGAACTTGCACTTTTGTCTTCTGTACACCAAAAAGAAAATCTAAGCAATTTTGCAGATGTATGTACTTTCATTTTCAGTCCTCGGTTGCCTTACGTATTCTTGGTATCTCTTACATGCTCTGTGTACGGAGCTGTGAGGCTATGGTAATATTAGCAAGAGTGTGCTTGTGTGTGTTTGGCCTTGGTCAAACCACCAGTCACTTGGCTTTCCATTCTGGGCCTTACAGTCCCTTTGTTATCTTCTACATCAACACTCAGGCTCAAAAAAAGTAGTGAAAATAGAAAAAATTGGAATAAAGAAAAACATGCAAAGGGCCTGAGGGTCCCATCTATATATTTGTTTGTTTCAGTAGTTTCTCCTGTCAAGACAGCTGGGCACTTTCCTAATTGCAACCCCTGCCCCCGCCCCCACCCCCACCCCTGGCACTGTGCTAGGGTAGAAGCTGGGCGAGCACAGAAGAAAGAGGCAGTCCTGCTTAGACTTGCTTCTTGGTCTCAAGAGAGGACCTGCAGCTGCCTGGCCAACTATGGCATTCTTTCTGCTGACCTCACTTCTAGGCTTCTACTTGAGTAGGGGGTACGCTGCTTCTTCACACTGTCCTGGCTCACTAACTGAAGGGCAGGAGGGCAAAAAGTCTCTTTTGTTATTAAAGGCAAAAAGATAAGGGCAGTAACTGTGTGGGCTGTGGATGGACAGACTGCTGCCCTCTTTGGGCCTCAGGTTTGCCATCCACCAAATGGAGGGGCTGAGTCAGATGTTCTCCAAGGACCCTTCCACCTTCATCATTTTAAATCTAAGGGGAAGCAAGATGGAGAGAAGAAAACAAAAAGAGAGAGGCAGGATGTGGAAGTTGATGGCTGAAAAAGAAAGAAAGGAGAAGAAAGAAAAGGGTAAACAAGATGAATTGAAATACACATTTAACCCTTTTCTCTCTTAAAACCCACAAAAATGAGCCAGATAAAAAGAAAGGAGACAACTTAAAATTCTGGAAGCTGGCAAAGTAGCAACTGACTCAGCAGACCCAAGAAAGCTGAATCCTTAACCAAGAGTGGGGAATGATGAGAGCCAAGCTGTTCCATCTCATAATTCACAAAAGGCCCAAGAATGGCCCCTGCAGGTGGGTGTGAAGGAAGACAATAAAAGAAGAATTGGCTGAAGTCTCCTAAGAAATAGTTAGAATTTCCATGCCATATTATGACTCTTTCATTGAAAATAAAACAAATAAAATGCAGGAACTCAAAGAGATAAGAGTAATGAAAATGAATGAAAACATATGTCTGTGAAAAGACACTTATTTAAATGCTCATAGCAGGTTAGCCATAATAACCCCAAACGAGAACCAACCCAAATGTCTATCAACAAGAGAACAGATACACAAATTGTGGTGTATTTATGTATTGGAATACCACCTGGCAGTAAAAAAGAATGAACTATTGATAGAATGCTTCTCAAAAACATTATTTTGAGTGAAAACAACCAAATACAAAAGAGTACACACAGTCTGATTCCACTTATGTATTAACTTCAGGAACAGGAAAATCTAACCGATGGTGACAGAAGTCAGAATAAAGGTGAGCGTGAAGACTGACTGTAAGGAAGCACAAGGTAACTTCCAGGGGTGGTAGAAATGACTTTTATTTTGACTGGGGCTGTGGCTACATCGGTGCTTACATTAATTAAAACTCATCAAATTGTATATTGAGATATGTACATTTTACTGTATGTAAATTTTACTTAATTAAAACACACAAAAAAGAAAAAGTATAACCAGTTCAGTGATTTAAAAAATAGAAATTCTACATGGATTAAAGGGTGAAATATAAAGGGCAAATGATAACACTTTCCAAAGACTGAAGCTCCCAGATCCTCTGACATTCCTCCCACTGATCTCTGTGATACCTGACCAATAAGCTATGGTGGAAATGACATTGTGTCAGTTCTGGGCCCAGGGCTTAAAAAACTGACAGTTTCCACTTCTTCTTCCTTGGGACACTCACTCTTGGAACCCAAATGCCATGTATGAGGAGGCAAAGCCACACTGTGGCGAGGTCCATATGGAGAGAAACTGACAGCCAGAGCCAACCCGTCAGCCCTGTGGTGGAAGTAGATCCTCCAGTCCTGGTCAAGCCACCACAGCTGACACTGCAGGGAAGAGAGACCAGCTGCTGCCACCCAGCAATGCCCACACTATGTCAAGCCATGAAGTTTTGTAGTGGTTTGTTGTACAGCAAAAGATTACTGGAACAGACTGTGGTACCAGAAATAGGGTGCTGCAGTAACAAAAGCCCAACACACATGACATTGGCTTTGGGACTGGGAAGCAGAAAGAAGCATAAAAGGCCACAAAAAGAATGTGAGTGAAGCTGAAAGGGCCTTGAATAGAAGCCTGTAAAAGGTCGGGGTCCAAAGACTTTTGTTCATTTTGTAACATCTTTGGTCTGAGGTGGCAATGCTTCCGCCAGAATGAAAGTTGGGGGGTTTTCAGTGAACACTACTGAAATTTACTTCATTAGCCAAAAGCCACAATCACAACCTCTTGAAGATAAGACCTTCTCTACTTTGGGCTTTCTGTACAGCTGCTGTGAGACAATGCCCTTGATATTCTTAAAAATCTTATTGTTTAAGACAGAGACTCTGTGAGACTTGCCCTTAAGATTTTTAGAGGGCCTTTTGGTCTGTAAGAGTCTAGGAAGCATAGTTTTAAATCATTCTGACATCTTAACGAAAGATTTTTATTGTCCCATTCTGGATTTGACTCTTTCTTGATTTAGAATTATTTGCCTTTTGGAGAGACCAGAAATGAGAAGCATTTCCAGACTGTGAGTTCCTGGACTTTTTTATTTGTTATGTTTTTTTAAGCTCATCCCTCTCATCTTACGTTTTTATCATAGGCAGTGAGAAGCCAGGTGGCACTTCATTATTTTGTCTGGAAATCTCCTTATATTTCACTGAGTTCATCAGGTACATTTACTAGTCCCATGTTACTGCAGGTAACAGTGTTATCAGACTTTCCATCACTACCTAGCAGGTGTCTCCTGTCCTCCATCTTCCAGTAAGATTTTCCTCACTTTCCTTTAAGCCCTTACTGACAGCCTCATCAAGACGTTTTAGGCTTCCATTCTCAAGTTTCCAAGAGAATCGTTCTGGCAGAAGCATTGCCAGCTCAGACTAAAAGGGACAGAGATGATACAAAATAAAAAGAATTCTTTGGACTCCCAGCTTTTTACAATCAGGAAGAAGACCGAGAAGGCAACCTCAGGTTTCTAATGGAAAAGGAAGAATGATTCAGAGGACAAAACCAAAGAGCCATGGAAACAACTCCTGGTAAGTAGTACTGGATCTGATTAAGGAACTGGCAACATATGCCCAGCTGGATTTCAGAATTTCTATAAACCAGTGACTGCTATGTGCCTCCAGTTTTTTTTCCCCTTTGAATGAGTGTATCTATAAATTATCCTATGCCTATCCCATCACTGTATGCTGGGTATGTGGGGAGCAGAAAACATGTTTCTTTAGGTCACAGGTCTTCAGTTTGAGAAGAACTACTCTCAAGGAGCTGAGAAACTGCACCTGAGAGGTCTCATCTGCACCTGGGTCTGCTTTAAATAATGAGATCCTAGATCTGGAGCCTGATGTTGTAAAGGGATGAGAACTTTAATGGGGAATCTTGCAAGGGGAAGAATAAATTTCCCAAGTGGGAAAAATGTAAATAACTTATGTCCAGAAAGTAGACTGAAGTGGTTTTAAAATATGGTCCATAATTCTTTGGCCCTCCCCCCATCAAGATGTGGGGTCTACTCCCCTTCTCTTGAATCTGGGGTCTGTGACTGCTTGATCAATAGCATATGATGGGAATGATGCTCTGTTAATTTTGGGGCTCAAGCCTTAAGAAAATGGTAGCCTCCACTTCCTGTCTTTTGGGACACTTGCTCTTGGAATCCAGTCATTCTGGTGTGAGGAAGCGCAAGCTACCTTTTGGAGACATTGGTGCAGAGAAGAACTACAGCCAGCACCAATTTTGTTAGCCGCATGAATGAATCATCATGGAAGTGGATCCTACAGCCCCAGTTGAATCACCTCAACTGATGCTATGTGGAAGAGAGATGAGCTGCCTCTGCTTTAATTTTTATGTATGTATGTATTGGCTGCGTTGGGTCTTCGTTGTTTCATGCGGGCTTTCTGTAGTTGCGGTGAGCAGGGGCTACTCTTTGTTGTGGTGTGTGGGCTTCTCATTGCGGTGGCTTCTCTTGCTATGGAGCATAGGCTCTAGGCACGTGGGCTTCAGTAGTTGTGGCACATGGGCTCAGTAGTTGTGGCTTGAGGGCTCTAGAGCGCAGGCACTGTAGTTGTGGCACACGGGCTTAGTTGCTCTGTGGCATGTGGGATCTTCCCAGACCAGGGATTGAACCCGTGTCCCCTGCATTGGCAGGCAGATTCTTAACCACTGCGCCACCAGGGAAGTCCCTGCTTTAATTTTAATATAGTTGAATATACTGATATTACCTTTTCCAGCAATATAAAGGTTATATACTTTTTCTTTTATAATTTATGCTTATTGTCTTACTTTAAAAATCCTTCCCAATCTCAAGGTCATAAAGATATTTTTGTATATTGTCATGTTTTGGTTTTCTACTGCAACCATGAAATCAGAATTAGAGGCTGTAAAAAAATTTCAGAGAAGGGTCCAGCATGTAAGGAGCTTGGAAGTAGCCACTTCAACCTGACAAGTAAAAAGCTGAACAAACTGAAAAATCAACTATCCTTTTTAGATCCATCAGACAAGTGAGGTCACAGGGCAAACTGCTGCCCCCCACCAAGAGACAGACTGGTGAATACAGAGAATCACAATTTACTAAAAAGAAACCTCCACAGGAACTAGTGCAGAGGTAGGAAAACCTAAACTATAATTGATGAATTGCTGGAAGCCCAGTGGGAACAAGTCTAAGAGTTAAAAACTCCAGGGAGGATCCACTCATGGGGTGGGGAGTCCCATACTCTTTTGAGTTTTACCTCCAGAAGCTCGACCAGGTTTTCACAGCGAATATTGGAGAAAAACCCCCTCATGCTTCCAGCAGGGGGATGGGGTGGGAAGGAGCCATTTAAAAATAAGCATTCTGTCCTTCTTAACAAGGCCTACCCTCAGGAGAAATAATTTTACCAGAACTTAACCTGCTGGGATTTGATCAGAGCCTAACCTACCTGGGGGAAGGGAAATATCCAACTCCAGCCCCCTCCAGCCATCCTGTTCCATCTAAAGTGGGTGAGGGGGACTAAGAACCACTGGTAAAGTTCACAGTCCAAGAGCACAGTCTCACCGAAAGACTGAGACATAATCATAGAACCAAAGAATACTTCTCCTACCCCCATACCTTACCATTATATTACTAAAGGCTTATTTACAACCATTCCTTTTACCCAGTACATTATGTCTGGCTATGAAGAAGAAATTACAAGGTATACTAAAAGGCAAAAAAATGCAGTTTGAAGAGACAGAGCAAGCATTAGAACTAGACTCGGCATAGCAGGGATGTTGGAATTATTAGATTAAAAATTTAAAACAACTATGATTAATATGCTAAGGGTTCTAATGGAGAAAGTGGATGGCATGCAAAACAGATGGGCAGGACTTCCCTGGTGGCACAGTGGTTAAGAATCCACCTGCCAATGTAGGGGACATGGGTTCGATCCCTGGCCTGGGAAGATCCCACATGCCACAGAGCAACTAAGCCCATGCGCCACAACTGTTGAGCCTGTGCTCGCGAGCCCGTGAACCACAGCTACTGAGCCCATGTGCCGCAACTATTGAAACCCACGTGCCTAGAGCCTGTGCTCCCCAACAAGAGAAGCCACCGCAATGAGAAGCCCATGCACCACACTGAAGAGTAGCCCCCACTGGTCTCAACTAGAGAAAAGCCTGCACGCAGTAATGAAGACCCAACACAGCCAATAAATAAATAAATTTATTAAAAAAAAAAAAACAGATGGGCAATGTATGAAGAAAGATGGGAATTCTAAGAAAGAGTAAAAAATCAATGCTAAAGATCAAAAACACTGTAATAGGAATGAAGAATGCTTTTGATGGGCTCAATTAGTGCACTGGACACAGCCAAGGGAAGAATCACTTAACTTGACGAATCTCAACAGAAACTTCCCAAACTGAAAAGCAAAGAAAAAAGAAAACTGAAAAAAAAGCCTCCATCCAGAATAGACTGAGTGTCCAAGAACTGTGGGACAACTACAAAAGGAGTAACATACACATAACGGGAATACCAGAAGGAGAAGAAAGGAACAGAAGAAATATTTGAAGCAATAATGACAGAATTTCCCCAAATTATTGTCAGACACCAAAGCACAGATCCAGGAAGGTCAGAGAACACCAAACAGGATAAATGACAAAAAAAACAAAAAACAAAAACAAACCCCAAACCAAAAAAACTACACCTAGGCATATTACATTCAAAAATGAAGAAAATCAAAGATAAAAAATCTTGACGGATTTCAGAGGAAAAAAACCATCTTACCTATAGAGGAGCAACATTAAAAAATTACATCCTTAGGAACCATGTGAGTAAGAAAATGGGGTGAAATATTTGAAGTGTTGAGAGAAAACACCCATCAACTTAGAATTCTGTACCTTGAAAAATTAAAGTGAAGTTGAAATAACTTTCTCAGACAAAGAAAAACTGATGGCGTTTGCTGCCTGTAGATCTGTCTTGCAAGAAATGTTAAAGGAATTCCTTACAGAGAAGGAAAATATCATAGGTTAGAAACTTGGCTCTACACAAAGAAGAGTATCAGAGAAGGAATACGTGAAGGCAAAATAAGAACTTATTTTTCTCATTCTTTTTTTTTAAGAGGGCCATTTTTAAAGTCTTTATTGAATTTGTTACAATACTGCTTCTGTTTTATGTTTTTGTTTTTGGGCCATGAGGCATGTGGGCTATCTTAGCTCCCCAACTAGGGACTGAACCCGCGCCACCTGCAGTGGAAGGCGAAGTCTTAACCACTGGACCGCCAGGGTAGTCCCCTCATTCTTAACTGATCTAACAGGTAACAGTTTGTTCAAAATAAAAATAGCAACAATGTATTTGTGTATGCTTATGCATATATATATACACACACACAGACTTAAATATACTTATGTCTAAGTGAAATGAATGACAGTATTCATACAAAGGATTGAAAAGAGGAATTATATATTATATCTGTGAAGTTTATAATGTTACTTGAAAATAGACTTGGATTAGTTATAATGTATGTTGTAAACTCCAGGGTAATCATTTAAAAAAGTTAAAAAAGAAATATAACTGATATGCTAAGAAAGGAGAAAAAAATGCAATCAAGTGCTCAGTTAAAACCACACAAGGCAGAAAAAGAGTGGAAGACAAAAACAGGAACAAAATACAAGGGCAAAAAAGTAGAAAACTAACAATTATGGTAGATACTTATCCAAATATATCAACAATCATTTTAGATGTCAATGGTCTAAATACACCAGTTAAAAGAAAGAGATTCTCAAACTGGATCACAAAAACAAGACCCAACTCTATGTTGTTTATAAGAAACCCACTTTAAATATAAAGACACATATAGATTAAAAAGTAAAGGGATGGAGAAAGATATGCCATGCTAACACTAATCAAAGGAAAGTGGGAGTAGCTATATTCATTTCAGACAGAGCAGATTTCAGAGCAAGGAAAGTTACCACAGATAAAGAGGGGCATTACATGATATAAAGGTCAAATATCTAAGAAGACATATTAATCCTTAAAGACAGTGTATGTACCCAACAACAGAGTATCAAAATACAGGAGGCAAAAACTGATAGAACTTGCAAGGAAAAATAGATGAATCCACTATTACAGTTGGAGACTTCGACATCCCTCTATCAGAAATGGACAGATTCAGCATGCAGTAAAGATACTGCTGAACTCAACAGCACCATCAATCAACTGGATATAATTGATATTAGGGATTACTTTACCCAACAACAGCAGAATACATTCTTCTCAAGCTCACATGGAACATTCACCGAGACAGATCACATTCTGCGCCATAAAACACACCTTAACAAATTTAAAAGAACAGAAACCATACAATATGTCTGTTCTTAGACCACAATGTAATTAAATCAGAAATCACTAACAGAAAGATAAGTGAAAACTCCCTAAATACTTGGAGCTTAAACAACACATTTCTAAATAACTAACACATGGGTCAAAGAAGAAATCTCAAGAGAAATTTAAAAACATTTTTAACTAAATGAAAATGAAACTATAACTTATCAAAATTCATAGGATATAGCCAAAGCAATGAATGGAGGGAAGTTTAGAGCACTGAATGCATATACTATAAAAGAAGAAAGATCTAAAGTCAATAACCTAAGTTTCCACTTTATGAAGTTAAAAAAAGAAGAGCAAAGTAAATCCAAAGTAAGCGTAAGAAAATAAATAATAAAAATTAGAGCACAAATCAATGACATTGAAAAGAGGAGATCAACAGAGAAAAATCAATGAAACCAAAAGCTGGTTCCTTGAAAAGATCAATAAAATTGATAAGCCTTTAGATATGCTAATAAGAAAAAAGAGAGATGACAAATTACTAACATCAGATATGAAGGAGATGGATCACTACAGACACATGGTCACTAAAAGGACAAATCTGATAATCTAGATGAAATGGACCAATTAGGTGAAAGATACAATCTACCAAAACTCACACAAAAAGAAAAAGACAATATGAATAGGCCTATATTTATTAAAGAAATTGAATCGGTAATTAATAACTTACCAAAATAGAAAAGCAAGATTTCCTAGGTGGCGCAGTGGTTGAGAATCCGCCTGCCAATGCAGGGGACATGGGTTTTGATCCCTGCTCCAGGAAGATTCCACATGCTGTGGAGCAACTAAGCCTGTGAGCCACAACTATTGAGCCTGTGTGCCACAACTACTGAAGCCCACGCACCTAGAGCCCAAGCCACCACAATAAGGAGCCTGAGCACCGCAATGAAGAACAGCCCTTGCTGTCGCAGCTAGAGAAAGCTCGTGTACAGCATCGAAGACTCAACACAGCCAATAAATAAATAAATAAATAAATAAATAAATAAATAAATAGAAAAGCACCTGGCTCTGATGGATTCACTAGTGAATTCTACCAAACATTTAAAAAATGCATTTTACCAATTATTTATAATCTCTTTCAGAAAACAGACACAGAGAAAAAATTTCTTAACTCATTTTATGAGGTCAGCATTACTCTAATACCAAAAGCAGACAATGACTTCACAATAAAAGAAAATTACAGACCAGTATCTCTCACAAACATAGATGCAAAAATCCTCAAGAAAATATGAGCAAATCGAATTCAACAATATATGAAAAGAATTATACACTACAACCAAATGGGGTTTATCCCAGGTATGTAAAGCTGATTCAACATTTGAAAATTAATGTAATCCATCACATCAACAAACTAAAGAAGAAAATATCACATGATATCAATAGATGCAGAAAAAACATTTGACAAAATCCAAGACCCATTCATGATAGAAACTCTCAGCCAACTAGGAAGAGAGAGAAACTTCCTCAATTTCATAAAGAACATCAACAAAAACCCTACAGCTAACATCATACTTAATGGTGAGAAACTAGAAGCTTTCCCACTAAGATCAGGAACAAGGTAAGGATGTTCCCTCTTACCACAAGTTTTCAACATTGTACTAGAAGTCCTAACTAATGTAACAAGACAAGAAAAGGAAATAAAAGGTGTATAGTTTCAGAAAGAAGAAATAAAACTCACTTTATCTGTAGATGACATGATTGTCTATGTAGAGAATGCAAAAGAACTGACAAAAAAATTCCTGGAACTAACAGGCAGTTATAGCAAGATTGCAGGGTATAAGATTAATATACAAAAGTCAATCACTTTCTTATATAACAGCAATGAATAGTGGAATTTGAAGTTAAAAACAATACCATTTACCTTAGCACCGTCAAAAATAAAATACTTAGGTATAAATCCAAAAAAATATGTACAAGATTTATATGAGGAAATCTACAAAACTACAAAACTCTGATGAACGAAATCAAAAAAGAACTAAATATATGGAGAGATATCCCCATGTTCGTGGATAAGAAAATGCAATATTATCAAGATGTCCCCAACTTGATCTATAAATTCAAGGCAATCGCAATCAAAATCCCAGCAAGTTATTTTGTTGCTATCAACAAACTGATTCTAAAGTTTACAAGGAGAGGCAAAACCCGTGAATAGCCAACACAATACTGAAGGGGAAGAACAAAGATGGAGGACTGACACTATCAACTTCAAGACACTACGGTATTGGTGAAAGAACAGACAAATCAATGGAACAGAACAGAGAGCACAGAAACAGTCCCACACAAATACAGTCAACTGATCTTGACAAAGGAGCAAAGACAGTACAATGGAGTAAAGACAGTCATTTCAACAAATGGTACTGAAACAACTGGATAACCACATGCAAAAAAAGGAACCTAGACATAGACTTTACACCCTTCACAAAAATTAACTCAAAACAAATCACACACCTAGATGTAAAATTCAAAACTATAAAACCCCTAGAAGATAACAGGAGAAAACCAAGATGACCTTGGGTATGCCAATGACTTCAGATATAACACCAAAGGCAAGATTCATGAAAGAGATAATTGATAAGCTGGACTCATTAAAATTAAAACCTTCTGCTCTGTGAAAGACAATGTCAAGAGAGTGAGAAGACAAGCTACAGACTGGGAGAAATTATTTGCAAAAGACATATCTGATAAAAGACTGTTATCCAAATATACAAAGAACTCTTAAAATTCAACAATAAGAAAACAAACAACCTGATTAAAATATGTGGCAAAGTCGTTAATGGATACCTCACCAAAGAAGATACAAAAATGGAAAATAAGCATATGAAAAGATGCTCTATCCTACACGTCATTAGAGATATGCAACTTAAAACAACAAAGAAATACTACTATACACATATCAGAATGGCCAAAATCCAGAACACTGACACCACCAAATGCTGGCAAGAATGTGGAGCAACAAATGAATGCTCATTCACTTCTGGCTGGAATACAAAATGATACAGCCACTTTGAAAGACAGTTTGACAATTTCTTACATAACCAAATATACTCTTACTATGTGATCCACAAATCTCATTCCTTGGTATTTACCCAAAGGAAGTGAAAACACGTCCACACTAAAACCTGCACATGAATATTTATAGCAGCTTAATTCCTGGTTGCTAAAACTTGGAAATAACCAAGATGTCCTTCAGTAGGTGAATGGATAAAGAAACTGCTGGTATAGCCAGACAATGGTATGTTGTTATTCAGCGCTAAAGAAAAAAAAAAAAGCTATCAAGCCATGAAAAGACACAGAGAAAATTTAAATGTATATTATTGAGTGAAAAGGCCAATCTGAAAAGGCTACATACTGAATGATTTCAACTTTATGACATTCTGGAAAAGGTAAAATTATAGAGACAGTAAAAAGGTCAGTGGTTGCCAGAGATTAGTGGGAAGGGAAGAATGAATAGGCATAGGACAAAAGATTTTTAGGTCAGTTAAATTATTTTGTATAATCCTATAATGGTGGATACATGTCATTATATATTTGTCAAAATCCACAGAATGTACAACACCAAGAGAGAACTCTAAAGTGAACCATGGACCTTGGGTGATAATGATGTGTCAATGTAGGTTCATCAACTGAAACAAACGTACTACTCTGGTGGGGGATGTTGGTAATGGAGAAGGCCATGCATGTGTGGGGCAGGAGTATAAGGGAAATCTCTGTATCTCCTGTACCTAAAAAAACCCACCTAGTAAAAAATTCAGAAAACAAAAAAAGAGTTCTTCATAGTAGATGCAAACATCTAAGAGTGGGTAAGTAGAGTGTAAGCATTCCCTAAATGTATGTAAAATCCCTTTATACGGAGCATTTTGCAGAACTGGTTTGCTCAGGAAACCCTTTGGAAAATGCCATTCAAGTAATAAATAGTGATACTTTTTTACAAGCAAAATGCCAGGAACAAGAAACTCAATACAAAGTTGAGAAGATACAGTTGAGGAAAGCTTGAAGAAAGTTGAGCAAAAAGACAAAGAGAATAGGAATAAGCATAAAGAGGGTCAAGAATATAGAGGATGACTTTAGGAGGTTCAACATCGGAATAACATGTATGCGAGGAAGAGTTAATAGGGAAAAAGTGGGAGAAAACCACTGATGAATTTAATAAAGTTTCAAGAAATCAAATAACGGAGTGGGCACACTATGTGTCCACATAGTAGGTAAAGACACTCACATCCTAGGTGAAATTTCAGAATAATGGGGATGAAGAGAAGCTTCAAAGAGAATAAACAGGTTTCACATAAAATTAAAGATATAAATTTAAGAAAGATTATATAGGAAAATAAAGACATGGGAAGGAGTAAACTGGGAATAACACAAAAGAGAGGTGAAAAGGATGTCAAGGAACTCAAAGGGCTCCAGGAGAGATTTCTTTTAGAGTTTGAGATGGACAGAATATAAAACGTGCTTGAACATAAAGATGTATATGGCAGTAAGAGAGTTTAAGGTTGAGTTAATAAGTATATAGCAAAATAAATACATAACAAAGAAATCAAGATTTACTCTAAAACAAAATTTCATACAACAAAGGAAAAGTAATCATAGTACTCTATGGCTCAGTTGAGAATAGCATATAACAAGTTACCATACAAATTACTGAACTTCAATCTAATCAAAATTATAATATCATAATATTAGGATAGGAAAGTATGTGTGGGTGGGTAATGGGCAAGGAGATTAAGAAGAGTTAAATCCTGGGTTGCCAAAAACAGAGAAAAGGAAGAGTTAAACTGTGCTGTCCTTGAAAAATTCCTTGAGCTAAAAAAATAAATAAATAAACATCCATTTACATATATGGAGATAAATAAAAGAATCAGCTAAATTGAAAATGATTGCCTTTGGTGAGAAGAAAATGACGGGGATAAAGGGGTCTGTCTGTTCATATTGTTTTTGTAATAATTCTTGTAGGCCTATTGTTCCTTTAAACTATTAGCATGTATATAACTCTGATAAAAATAGCTTAAAAAGTGTTGTGCAGTTAAAAAAAAACAAAAGGTTGGTAATAAAGGATATAGTGTAGCACACAGCTTTCTTTTTTTTTTAAGCTCTTTATTGGAATATAATTGCTTTACACTCTTGTACCAGTTTTTGAGGTACACCAAGGTGAATCAGCTGTATTTATACATATATCCCCATATCCCCTCCCTCCCTAACAGACAGCTTTCAATCTATAATAGCTTTTATTGTTAACATCTGAAAGGTCTACAATGGTAACTTGGACTAATCGTATCATTGTATAGGCGTGGAAACTGAAGCTCAGAAAAGGAAGTGACATCAAGGTCACACAGAAAGAGCTAAGGTCCAGTCAGGATGGTGAAACAGTGATCAGTCAAGACTGCTATAGCCTGGCCAAAAGCAGGAAACAGGGATACAAAGTCAAGTTGCCACTTTTCCGAGGCTATGAAATTCAGACCAAGGGACGGATTGCCAGCTTAGTGACTCCTAGAAGAGATAGTCTACATCATTTAAATTGAATAGTGAGGCACAGTCATGAAGCTCCCACTGCTATGAATCTTCTAGGTTTTGTTGAAAAGGCATCCAAGGCACCTAAGTGATATTTAGAATGATATGGAGTGAACCAAGCAGGAATATAGGCATTTAGGGGGCATGTTGTGAGGTTGGAAAATGTAATCAATATCTTCATCAAAGTGTTCATTTCTCTCAACTTCCTCATCCACGCAGCTTAGGGGCAAAGCTCCTAAGCTTTGTTCACTAATCTAATGACATTTTTGGACTAAGCAAACCCAGTAATTGGCTAGGGCTAGATGCATAAGACACATTCAGAGAAATCATGTGATAGTACCCTCACTAGAGCTGGAAATAAATGCCACAGGCAGGCTCTGTTGTCTTCCAAAGGTTATTTGGAGAGCAAACTATGGCTGGCCTTCCCTTTAAGTGCTAACATTCTAGGATTTGAGTGGAGACAAATTCAACTCCTAAGAAAAAGACTACCCTAACTTCCATGGGGATCATTCCAATTGCTTAGACTTCCCTAAGAAGATGGAGTATCTACAGAGTAACAAAAGTAGGGTTTCACACATGTATTTTAATTTACACACAAAAAAATGAGTATTGTTCTTTTTAGTTACCCTACTAGAAGGCTGTATATCTACTCTAAAGGGGTAGCTCTTTTAGAGTTACCTTCATATGTAGTCTATGAAATGGGAACAGATATGTACAACCCAGCTGATTACCCACTCACTTCAGTTACCAGATTTTGCTCTGAATCAAACATACACTGAAATACTCTCACAGCACCAAGATTTGCCACCATCAATGATGTTGAAAAAAAATCAGAGCAGTGCCATACATACTTGAGTGGTGGCAGAATTATTATAATGCTGGAAGGGTTCTGGATGGGATCACTAAGGAGGGAGCACCCCAAACTGGCAAGCATGGGTATAATTACAAACTGGGCCAGGGAGCTCCTGGTGCTGGCTCCATGTCCACCCCACCCCCACACCCCAGATCCCCAACTCTGAGTTCACAGAACATCTACCCAAGTTTCTTTGATTGTTTTGACAGACTGGAGGTTTTAACAGAGTGGAGGTTTCTTTGAAGTTATTTCAAATGTCGAAGTTAAAATTTTTTTTTAAAACGTTCTATTTAGATTTATAAATGGACGGGGGCTAATTATTGATGCAGTATAAGAGAAAGTACAGACACTGGGGCCTAGGGCTTGTTGCTGCTAATACTATGATCTGCTCTTACCTGTGGGGGCCTGCATGGCTGAGCTGGGGATGGTGGCAGCATCTTGGGGTACAGTGCTGGTATCCGGTTCAGGGGTGCTGGTTGTTGGTGAGGTGGGTGGTGGGTTCAGCAAAGTCCGAGGTTTCCTCTGTCAAAATGGATGGGGAAAAGTTTGCTACCCATGATAGGTAACTTGTCTTCTCATTCCTCTATTCCTAGCACTTAATTCATGCATGAAACTGAAATACATTTGTGGATGGGTCTATGTTTTATGTTTTTCTTTTAATCGAAGTATAGTTGATTTACAATGTTGTGTTAGTTTCTGGTGTACAGCAAAGTGATTCAGTATGTGTGTATACACACACACACACACACACACACACACACACACACCTGGTCCCTGCCTTTACAACAATAAACCATCTCTTTTGCCTGGAATACCCTTTCTTTTTCAGATTCTTTTCCATTATAGGTTACTACAAGATTTTCAATATAGTTCCCTGTGCTATACAGTAAGACCTTGTTGTTTATTTTATATATAGTAGTGTGTACCTGGTAATCTCAAGCTCCTAATTTATCTCTCCCCTCAATTCCCCCTTTGGCAACCATAAGTTTGTTTTCTATGTCTATGTTTCTGTTTTGTAAATAAGTTCATTTGTATCACTTTTTCAGAAAGATTCCACCTTTAAGTGATATCATATGATGTATATTTTTTACACACAGCATCTTGCCCAAAGCTGCAAAAATTGTAGATGTTTAGTAAATAGTTTCTCAATCTATGTATAAGATTCTGGGCTTCTGTATAGCCAGAGCTTAATTCGCTCTTTTACACTGTATTCAATATTATCATCTGAAGTCCAGGTTCTTTATTAGTTAGACAGAAAAAAGCAAAAAAGGAAAAAAAAATGCTGTGGCTTAAGCCTACTTTGACATTTGTTTCTTTCTTTCTGCTGAAAAGTGGAAACGTCCCTTCTCCTAACTCCACAAACTACTTTCCTCTGCCTAGCTCTTCAGCTTATTACCTGTCATTTCTTGTCTTAAACCTTATACTACAGTAATTTCTAACTATAGTAGTTCTCTAAAAATCTACAGTTTTACCTAGTCCCTGCCTTTACAACAATAAACCATCTCTTTTGCCTGGAATATCCTTTTTTTTTTTTAAATCTTAAAAACATCTGTTTATCCAGGAAGCTTTTCTAGATAAGCTTTACTGTCTCTTTTGTGCTATTTCTGTACTTTGTATTGTTGCATTTGTCACAATGTATTGTCATTATATATTTACACACTGGTGTCCCCTATTAACCTGTGGCTCCTTGAGGGTCTGATACTGTTTACCATTCCTACATGGTACTTGGCATATGATGAGTGTCAATAAATGTGTTTCAATGAAGCATACAGTATAGAATACCAATAATGGGGAAAGTAATAAAAATGATTTGAGAAAAAACTAGTTCCAGGCAGTCTCTGAGGGAGAAAGATCTCAGAAGGTTTTTTCCAACAAACAGTTTTCTAAAAGCCTTTCTGAATGCAAGGAAAACATAACCATTACTGAGATCCAGAAATCCCTTTTTACTAAAGGTCACATGTAGGGTCCACACTGGGAGCTGTATAAACCTCACTGCCTTCTAGGATGGCTTTGCCTATGAAAGCAGTCACGCAAACTCTTATGGAACATTCAAAGCATACATAGGACATGGGTATTTCCTCTCATTTTTTGACACTGCCACAAGTAAAAATCCAAATAAACAATGAGTCAGGGAAGAAAGGAAATACCAGTTCAACTTCATTGAGTTGGTGGTAGGATTTCATGGGGTCCCTGAAGAAACAAACCTGGTGAGTTAGGTTCCCAAATATTGTAGAAAAAAGCAGAAAGATGTAAAACCTTATTACTATTTGAGATAGGTGCATTTACATGTATTATATCTATTCATATATTACCTCAACTTCATTTTATTGGTGAGAAAACGGGGACTCACAGCCTTACTCAAAGCTTTCCCAAAGTCACACAGGTGGTAACGATTGGAGATGAGATATAAATCTAAGGTTTGTCTGGCTTCAAAGCCTATACCCTTGTCACAAGAACACTTTGCTTCAAAAATGAATATGAGGGTTAAATTATATCATGGGTTAAGTAGAGGCATACACACTTACAGGAATAGGCAAAAGGACAGGAAGGAGAATTAGGGAGTCAAATACCAGGCCACAAAATATACTATTAGATGAGAATTACTGCTTTCAAGAGGACTGGAAAAAAAGAGGACTTTGGCTACTATGTTGAGGACTTCCTGAGAAAGCAGAGTTGAGGTAATCATAGAATCATAGTTCTTAGGTTTTGAAAGATCTTAAAGGTTACTTAATCCAACTATCCATCTAATACTACTTCCCACTCCTTCAAACATCCCTCCCAATAGTCATCTGGTACCTGTTGAAATACTTCTAGTGATGGGAGATCACTATTTGTATTCTGAAATAGATTTAACTGTTCCTTTTATGTTGAGACAAAGTCTGTCTGAGTTTCTGCTTATTGGTTCTGGTTCTGTCTTTGAAACCTCAGAGAAAAGTCTTCTCCCTTTTTAATCTAACTGTCAAAGTGCCTTCACATCATCAAAAGCATGACCTCCCTGGCCTTGGAATCTTTAGAGCCTTCAGCCTCTTCTCCACAACATGAGAATGAGAAGAGGGTAATGGAGACAGAAATGAATCAGGACCGGGGTTATGGGTTAATGGTAATAGATCAGGAGCATTATGTATTACATAGAAGGATCAGGATGTGATATCAAGAATTCAAAACCAACAAATAAGAGATAATCTCAACTGGAACATCATCACTAAGACCAATCATCCATCCATCCATGCACCTTGCATATAATGAACATTTCCCAAGAGGCTGAGATACAGGGCAGGAGAAAAACAGAAGAAAAGACTAGGTTCCTGAACTTGAGGAGCTTATATTCTAGAAGGAGTGAGGTTAGCTAGAGCTAATAAACAAAACAAATCCAACCAACCAACCAAACCTAGGGAAGAACTTACGAAATTGAATGGAATGCCTAGGGAGAACTGGGTATCATTTCCACACTGGAACTCAGGCAGTCTAGTTTGGGAGGGAGCTGCAGAGAAATTCCCTGAGAGTTAGGAAGTGCATGGAGAAAGAACGTGATGCCAAAGGAAGCCCTAGAGAAGCAGCTGAGGAAGTTTCACATCAATGGTTTCCCTAGGTAAGATATGCATGGAGAATTGGTCAGGACTAAAAGGTGGTACTTTCAGTAACAGTGCTCAGTGAAGCTCAACCCAGCAGTCTTTTCCTACACCAGACGTAAGTGTTAGCTCCCTCAGGAAATGTGAGAAAGTGAATATGTGGCAGGGCAGCAATGACCTTAGAACTAGATGATCCGGAGACCCATCTCTGTAGCCTTTGCCATTTATTAGCTATGTGACCGCAGGGAAGTCATTTCACACCTCTAAGTCTCAGTTTACTTGACTAATAACATTAACACTACTCATCTCCAAGGGTTTTGTGAAGATCATGTGATATGTAACGGTGTCAGGTACAGAGTCTGATACGTAGTAAATATTCAATAATTTTCTTTCTTTCTTCTTCTTCTTTTTTTTTTTAAAGGAAGGTACCAGGACAGAAAAAGAAATATATTTACAGAGTCAGTTTTCTCTTTCTGTTCACATACCTGGGCATCCACTCTGGGTAGGTTAAAAACAATCAGGGGCAGGGCCTTCCATCTACAGAAGATATTAGACCAGAATTCCTATGAATGTGACTTTTAAAGTAAAAATTTGTTTCTTATCCATACTATCTTACCTCTAACATTACCAACTTTCAGGTAAGTAGCTAAAGTAGGGATGACAATATAGGAGGTTCTTCTTAAAAGCATACACGAGGTGGAGAATAGGGCCAGACACATCCCTTTCTAAGATGGATGGATATGGATGTTACCCCTTTATAACCACATATCCCTTGCTGGCAAACCCACATTTTTACCTACCTTACTGCCAGGTTTGGGACCCCTCTTCTTTGGGAATTTCAAAGGTTCAGCTGACTTGGATGGGGTAGAGATGGGATGGGGAATTAGGGGCTTGGGTGTCCGGCCCCGCTTCTTTCCTGGTTTACGCCCCCTCTGCCCTGGTTGATGCTCCAAGACAGTTTTGGTGTTGCTGTGGATGCTGGGCTTCTCAGTGTTCACATCAGATGCAGGATAGGGATTCTTTGGAATCACAACTGCAAGAAAAAGACTCATTCTAACACCCCCTCCTCCCACCTGCATTCCCATCCCAGCCAGAGGGGAAAAAAGACATTCTACTTCTGCTTGGATAGTTTTATCTCAGGAAGCTAGTTTCTTGGCATCTGGCCTAAATGTCAGAGAAGAATTGAATTTAGATTGGCCAGAATTGGAAGTTTTAATTATTTCTGGCAGATGCAGAAAAAAATTAAGTTTTTCTCCCCAAGGAATCTAGTTAAAGCATATAAGCAACCAGAGGCTCAGAGATGGAATGGATCTTAGAAGCCTACAATCTTCTCCTGCTAAGAAGGAAGATCTGAGGCTCAGAAGAGGAAATGATGCCTTCCCTAGGTTACACAGCTAGTTGGGATAAGGACTTATGTTTTGAAACTGGGCCCTGACAACCAAATCAGGGATTTTCTATATCTATTTACTTAAAATTTTAGTGTGATTATTGCAGTGAGGAGTAGTGAAACACATGGAAATACATACATCTGATAGCATCTTTCCTTACCTTAAAAATCTTTGCTCTATATTACCTTTAAAGTAAAGTTCAAATTCTTTATTCTGATTTCCAAAGACTTTTGTGACTTTGCCCCTGCCTTGCTCTCCACTTATGTCTGATGTCATTTCCTATCACCCACCCCCATGTTTTAGCTCCAGTTTTCTGAACAGCAATTCATTCATATATGTTGAGTTCTCTATTCTTCCTGGTCAGACATACATCAATACTCAGTTTTCAATATTCAGCTCCAGGGCCACCTCCTTACTGAGGTCTTGTCTGGCTAGTCCCAGCTCCATCAGTACTCCACCTGCTCCAAAAACATTCTGTAGACACCTATGTTAGAGTATTTCAATTTTACTCCAATCATTCTTCTCTTTAATTGAGAATTCTTCAAGGTAAGGGTATCTAATTCATTCCACGAAGTTGCTAAACACTTATTACAGGCTATGCACTATTTGAAGCCCTAGGGTAGAACAGTGAACAAAACAAACATAGTTTTCACTCTCATGGAGCTTACCTCCTAGTGGGGGGACAGAAAATAGGCAAATAAATATACAATATAATGTCATATAAGCATTATAATTAAAACTAAAGCACGGTAAGGAGACAGAGGGGTGAGGAAAGTCCTCTTTGAGGAGGTGACATTTGCACAGAGCTCCCAAATGAAATAAAGACAAACCTTATGAAGCTCTGAGGAAAGAGCCCTCCAAGTAGAGGGTATATAACAAGTGCAACGATTGTGAGATGGGAACATGTTAGTATGTTTGAGAAATGGAAAGGAGGTCAGTATAGCTGGAATTGAGTGAGCAAAGGGGAGAGTGGTGGGAGATAAGGTTAGAATGGGAGTAGCAATAAGATTGTGTGGGATTTTGCAGACCATGAAAATGAACCCAAACTTATTTTAAGCCTGAAGGGAAGCCACTGGAGGGTTTTGAGCAGGGGAGTGATGGGGTGTACTTAAAAGGAACACTTTGCTCCTCTGGGAGGGGAGGGGACAAGAGTAGAACTAGGGAGACAAGTTAATAAACTAATTACAGTGGGTAGGCAGAAGATGGTATTTCTTGTGCTTCCAGGTAGGATATAAGAGATCATGACAGTGTAACACTGCTGATACAACAACTAGAAAAAGTCAGATAAATTATTTTAAAAGACATTGCATTGTTGAAGAAATCATGAGGATTAGATGAACTGGAATTCTAGATCTGGGTGGAGAGGGTTTCTGAAGTAGCTGACACTGTTTTCTTCCTAAGGGCATCTGCCAAATTTGGGCATGAATTGACAGCCAGTCTTGTCCACTGGAGGAAAGAGAAATCAGAGGCGCTCTTTGACAGATTGGAACTTGAGGAGTTCATGTGTGTGGCCAATTTTTCCCGTGGGCCACCTGCTGAGTTATAAGCTTACATGTTGGAGATGCAAAGCTAGGCTGAGAGCTGCTAAAGAGGCAGAGTGAAAACTCTTGTAATCTTGTGATTTGACGAGACAAGGTCCCACTAGAAGAAAGACATCTACCTCTAACACAGCTATACCCTCTTCAAGATAAATGCCATATTTTGAAATTGTAAGGACTGAAAGTTCAAAGAACCAAGCCCCAAACTTCTCAAGGGTAGGACAATCTCTTGTGGTTTTTCAGGACTATGAAGATGGAGCCACATTATGTTCTCAGTCGAGAGCCCAAGAGGGCCAAGGTCCAAGGAACAGAGATATAAACCATAGGTACAATTCAGATCTGAACTAGCTCAATCCATGATTAGACTGAGGGGATCAGGCCCTTATCCTATTAGCCTACAGGAAAGAGGAAAGGAAGAATTCTTTCTGATGGAAAATGTCAGCTGGATTCTTAACAGTTTTTTTATATAAAATATCCAGTGTGTGCGTGGCTGTGTGCCTGCATGCCTGCGCGTGTGTGCGCGCGCGCGTGTGTGTGTGTGTGTATGTATGTATGTATATATACATGACATAAAAAGAGGCAGGACTTCCCTGGTGGTGCAGTGGTTAAGAACCCGTCTGCCAATGCAGGGGACACAGGTTCGATCCCTGGTCAGGGAAGATTCCACATGCCGTGGAGCAGCTAAGCCTGTGTGCCACATCTACTGAAGCCAATGTGCCTAGAGCCCATGCTCCACAACAAGAGAAGCCACTGCAATGAGAAGCCTGTGCACTGCAATGAAGAGTACCCCCACTTGCCACAACTTGAGAAAGCCCGAGCACAGCAGCAAGGAGCTGATGCAATCAAAAAACAGAAAAAAAAAAAAAGAGGCAGAACAATGTGACTGGTAATCAAGAAATATACAGACAACAGAAGACTCACAGACTCATGTATGATTCAGATAATGAAACACAGACATTAAAATAACCATAATTAATATGGTTTTAAAAAGTAGAGGAAATATGAACAAAATGTAAGAAAAGATAAATAATACAGGAAACTGTAACCTATATAAAAATTAAATGGACATACTAGAATAAAAAATATATTAAAAATTAAGAACTCATTGAATAGATTTAAGGGCAGATAAGACCCTGCAGCAGAGTTAATGCATTTGAAGGAAAATCAATAGAAAACATGCAAAATGAAGCAAAAATATGGAAAAAACAGATTAGAGCATTAGAGACATGTGGGCACAGTCAAGAGACCCAAAATATGACTAACTATAATCCCACTGAGAGAAGACAGAGAGAATGAGGTAAAAGTAATACTTGAAGAAAAATGAAAAACAAGCTCAGCAATCCGCAAGCAGCAAAAATACAAAAAGAAAAAAAAGAAAAAAAAAACCCCCAAACTATACCAAAATACATAACTGTTAAACTGCAGAAAATAAAATACATAAAATACAAGTGAAATGAAAGACAAGGATAAACTTTTAAAAGCAGTTAAAGAAAAAAAGATTACTGTCACAGAAGCAACTGACTTTTTAATAGAAACTATGAAAGCAAGAAGCAATAGTTTTAAAGGGCTAGAATATATAAATTGCCAACCTAGAGTCCTATGTCCAGTGAAAATATCCTTCAAAAATGAAGGTGAAATAGTACGGAAGCAACCTAAGCGTCCATCAACAGATGAATGGATAAAGAAGATGTGATATAGAGAAGTAGATAAACAGATAGACAGAAAGAAAGAAAGAATGGAATACTTCTCAGCCATAAAAAACAATGAAATTTTTGCCATTTGCAGCAACATGGATAGATTTGGAAGGCATTACGCTGAGTGAAATAAGTCAGACAGAGAAAGACAAATACTGTGTGATATCACTTATATGTGGAATCGAAAAAATACAACAAACTAGTGAATAAAACAAAAAAAGAAGCAGACTCACAGATATACAGAAGAAACTAGATTACCAGTAAGGAGAGGGAAGGGGGGAGGGGCACTATAGGGATGGGGGGAAAAAGAGGGTTACTATGGGATTATAAGAAATCATCTGTGTGAAACTTTTGAAAATTGTAAAGCACTATGGAATTTAAAGAATCTTTCATTTGATTAACATTTTTTTTAAGAAAATGAAGGTGAAATAACATTTTCAGAAAAATCAAACCTGAGAGAATTTGTCACTAACAGACCTAAACTACAAGAAATAAAAAGGAAGTTCTTCAAGATGAAGGAAAGTAATCCCAGCTGGAAAAATACAACTGCAGGAAGGAAGGAAGGAAGGGCATAAGAATGGGTAAATATGTGGAGAGATACAAGAGAACACTGACTATTTAGAAAAAGAATTTTTAAAATGGCCTATAGGGTTTATAATATATGTACAGTTGACCCTTGAACAACATGGGTTTGAACTGTGTGTATCTACTTGCATGCAGCTTTTTTTCAATAAATATGTACTGCATGATCCATGGTTGGTTAAATCCATGGATGTGGAACTGTGGATATGGAGGGCTGACTGTGAAGTTATATGCAGATTTGACTGTGCAAGGGGGTGGCGCCCCTAATCTGTGCATTGTTGAAGGGTCAACTGTATTAGTAAATTATATGAAAGCAATACCACAAAGGATGGAAGTGGGGGGGGGAATGGAGCCAAAATTTCTTAAGAACTTTGCATTATTTGGGGAGTGGCTAGAGTGCTCATTTAAGATGAACTTTAATAAGTTCAGGATGTTTAATTCTAACCAGTTAAAAAATTATAACAAGAAAATATCACTAAAAGCTAAGGAGAGATTGAGAACAATCAAGATAGCAGAGTAGGAGGACGTGCGCTCACTCCCTCTCGCAAGAGCACCGGAATTATAACTAACTGCTGAACAGTCATCAACAGAAAGACACTGGAACTCAACAAAAAAAAACACCCCACATCCAGAGACAAAGGAGAAGCCACAATGAGATGGTAGGAGGGGTGCAATCGCGTAAAAATCAAACCCCATAAATGCTGGGTGGCTGACTCACAAGCTGGAGAACAGATATACCGCAGAAGTCCTGAGGGTTCTGAGCCCCATGTCAGGCTTCCTAACCTGGGGGTCCAGCAACAGGAGGAGGAATCCCCAGAGAATCAGACTTTGAAAGCTAGTGGGATTTGACTGCAGAACCTCCACAGGACTGGGGGAAACGGAGACTCCACTCTTGGAGGGCACACAAAAAAGTGTGCTCACCAGGACTCAGGGGGAAGGAGTAGTGACCCCATAGGAGAATGAACCAGACCTACCTGCTGGTGGTGGAGGGTTGCCTGCAGAGGTGGGGGGCAGCTGTGGTGTGGCTCACCTAGGAGACAGGGGCACTGGCAACAGGGGTTCTGAGAAGTGCTAACTGGCGTGAGCCCTCCCAGAGTCCACCATTAGCCCCACCAAAGAGCCTGTAAGCTCCAGTGCTGGGTCACCTCAGGCCAAAGGACCACCAGGGTGGGAACACAGCTCCACCCACTGGCAGACAAGCAGATTAAAGTGTCACTGAGCTCCGCCCACCAAATCAGATTAAAGTTTTACTGAGCTCCGCCCACCCAGCCCAACCCACCATCAGTTCCTCCCATCAGGAAGCACCCACGAACCTTCTACACAGCTTCCTCCACAAGAGGGCAGACAGCAGAATCAAGCAGTATCAGCACTATTTCATCTTGTGGAACTGAAAACCACAGCCACAGAAAGACAGAGAAAATGAAAAGGCAAAAGACTCTGTACCACATGAAGGGACAAGATAAAACCCCAGAAAAACAACTAAATGAAGAGGAGATAGGCACTCTTTCAGAAAAAGAATTCAGAATAATGATGGTGAAGATGATCCAGGACTTTGAGAAAAGACTGGATGCAAAGATTGAAAAGTTGCAAGAAAAGTTTACCAAAGGCCTAGAAGAATTAAAGAACAAACAGAGATAAGCAACACAATAACTGAAATGAAAAATACACTAGAGGGAACCAATAGCAGATTAACAGAGGCAGAAGGGCAAATAAGTGACCTGGAAGACAGGATGGTGATAATCACGGATGTGGAAAAGAATAAGGAAAAAAGAATGAAAAGAACTGAAGACAGCCTAAGAGACCTCTGCGACAATGTTAAACACACCAACATTTGCATTACAGGGGTCCCAGAAGGAGAAGAGAGAGAGAAAGGACCTGAGAAAATATTGGAAGAGATTATACTTGAAAACTTCCCTAACATGGGAAAGGAAATAGCTTCCCAAGTCCAGGAAGCACAGAGAGTCCCAGGTAGGATAAACCCAAGGAGAAACACTCCAAGGCATATAGTAGTCAAACTGACAAAAATTAAAAACGGAGAAAAGTTATTAAAAGTGACAAGGGAAAAATGACAAATAACATACAAGGGAATTCCCAAAAGGGTAACAGCTGATTTCTCAGCAGAAACTCTGCAAGCCAGAAGGGAGTAGCACAATATATTTAAAGTGATGAAAGGGAAGAACCTACAACCAAGAATACTCTACCCAGCAAGGATCTCATTCAGATTCGATGGAGAAATCAAAAGCTTTACAGACAAGTGACAGCTAAGAGAATTCAGCACCACCAAACCAGCCTTACAACAAATGCTAAAGGAACTTCTCTAAGTGAGAAACATAAGAGAAGAAAAGGACCTACAAAAAAAAACACACAAAATAATTAAGAAAATGGTAATAGGAACATACATATTGATAATGACCTTGAATGTAAATGGACTAAATGCACCAACCAAAAGACACAGACTGGCTGAATGGATACAAAAACAAGACCCATATATATGCTGTCTACAAGAGACCCACTTCAGACCTAGGGACACATACAGACTGAAAGTGAGGGGATGGAAAAAGATATTCCGTGCAAATGGAAATCAAAAGAAAGCTGGAGTAGCAATACTCATATCAGATAAAATGGACTTTAAAATAAAAATGTTACAAGAGACAAGAAAGGACACTACATAAAGATCGAGGGATCAATCCAAGAA
Source organism: Hippopotamus amphibius kiboko (assembly GCF_030028045.1). Taxonomy (NCBI): domain Eukaryota; kingdom Metazoa; phylum Chordata; class Mammalia; order Artiodactyla; family Hippopotamidae; genus Hippopotamus; species Hippopotamus amphibius. Next base: position 32,957,560 of record NC_080186.1, read on the forward strand.
GAGATAACAATTATAAATATATATGCACCCAATATAGGAGCACCTCAATACATAAGGCAAATGCTAACAACTATGAAAGAGGAAATCGACAGTAATACAATCATAGTGGGGGACTTTAACATCCCAATTACACCAATGGACAGATCATCCAGACAGAAAATTAATAAGGAAATACAAGCTTTAAATGACACAGTAAATCAGCTTGATATAATAGATATCTATAGGACATTACATCCAAAAACAGCAGATTATACATTCTTCTCAAGTGCACACGGAACATTCTCCAGGATAGATCACATCTTGAGTCACAAATCAAGCCTTGGTAAATTCAAGAAAACTGAAATTGTATCAAGCATCTTTTCTGACCACAATGCTATGAGATTAGAAATCAATTACAGGAAGAAAACTGTAAAAAACACAAACACATGGAGGCTAAACAATACGCTACTAAATAACCAACAGATCCCTGAAGAAATCAAAGAGGAAATCAAAAAATACCTAGAGAGAAATGACAATGAAAGCACAACGATCCAAAACCTATGGGATGCAGCAAAGGCAGTTCTAAGAGGGAAGTTTATAGCAATACAATCCTACCTGAAGAAACAAGAAAAATCTCAAATAAACAATCTAACCTTACACCTAAAGAAACTAGAGAAAGAAGAGCAAACAAAACCCAAAGTTAGCAGACGGAGAGAAATCATAAAAATCAGAGCAGAAATAAATGAGATAGAAACAAAGAAAACAATAGCAAAAATCAATAAAACTAAAAGCTGGTTCTTTGAGAAGATAAATAAAATCGATAAACCTCTAGCAAGACTCATCAAGAAAAAGAGGGAAAGGACTCAAATCAATAAAATTAGAAATGAAACAGGAGAAGTTACAACAGACACCACAGAAATAAAAAGCACCATAAGAGATTACTACAAGCAACTATATGCCAATAAAATGGACAACCTGGATGAAATGGACAGATTCTTACAAAGGTATAACCTTCCAAGACTGAATCAGGAAGAAACAGAAAATATGAACAGACCAATCACAAGTAATGAAATTGAAACTGTGATTAAAAATTTCCCAACAAACAAAAGTTCAGGACCAGATGGATTCACAGATGAATTTTATCAAACATTTAGAGAAGAGCTAACACCTATCCTTCCCAAACTCTTCCAAAACATTGCAGAGGAAGGAACACTCCCAAACTCATTTTATGAGGCCACCATCACCCTGACACCAAAACCAGACAAAGATACTACAAAAATAGAAAATTACAGACCAATATCACTGATGAATTCAGATGCAAAAATCCTCAACAAAATACTAGCCAACAGAATCCAACAACATATTAAAAGGCTCATCCACCATGATCAAGTGGGGTTTATCCCTGGAATGCAAAGATTCTTCAATATATGCAAATCAATGTGATACACCATATTAACAAACTGAAGGATAAAAACCACATGATCATCTTGATAGATGCAGAAAAAGCTTTTGACAAAATTCAACACCCACTTATGATAAAAACTCTCCAGAAGGTGGGCATAGAGGGAACCTACCTCAACATAATAAAGGCCATATATGACAAACCCACAGCAAACAGCATTCTCAATGGTGAAAAACTGGAAGCATTTCCTCTAAGATCAGGAACAAGACAAAGATGTCCACTCTCTCCACTACTATTCAACATAGTTTTGGAAGTCCTTGCCACAGCAATCAGAGAAGAACAAGAAATAAAAGGAAGCCAAATTGGAAAAGAAGAAGTAAGATCATGTCATCTGTTCGCAGATGACATGATACTATACATAGAATATACAGTATACAGTCTGCCATACAAAGTGAAGTAAGTCAGAAAGAGAAAGACAAATATTGTATGCTAACTCACATATACGGAATCTAAAAATGGTACTGATGAACTCAGTGACAAGAACAAGGATGCAGGTGCAGAGAATGGACTGGAGAACTCGAGGTTTGGGAGGGGGCGGGGGGTGAAGGGGAAACTGAGACGAAGCGAGAGAGTAGCACAGACACATATATACTACCAACTGTAAAACAGATAGCCAGTGGGAAGTTGTTGTATAGCAAAGGGAGTTCAACTTAAGGATGGAAGGTGCCTTAGAGGACTGGGACGGGGAGGGTGGGGGGGACTCGAGGGAGGGTGGAGGGGGAGTCAAGGGAGGGAGGGAATACGGGGATATGTGTATAAAAACAGATGATTGAACTTGGTGTACCCCCCAAAAAATAATAAAAAAAAAAAAAAAAAAAGAAAATCCTAAAGATGGCACCAGAAAACTACTTGAGCTAATCAATAAATTTGGTAAAGTTGCAGGATACAAAATTAACACACAGAAATCTCTTGCATTTCTATATACTAACAATGAAAGATCAGAAAGAGAAATTAAGGAAACAATCCCATTCACCATTGCAACAAAAAGAATAAAATACCTAGGAATAAACCTAACCAAGGAGGTAAAAGACCTGTACTCAGAAAACTTTAAGACGCTAATGAAAGAAATCAAAGACGACACAAACAGAGGGAGGGACATACCATGTTCTTGGATTGGAAGAATCAACATTGTGAAAATGACTATACTACCGAAAGCAATTTACAGATTCAATGCAATCCCGATCAAATTACCAATGGCATTTTTCACAGAACTAGAACAAGAAATTTTACGATTTGTATGGAAACGCAAAAGACCCCAAAAAGCCAAAGCAATCTTGAGAAGGAAAGACAGAGTTGGTGGAATCAGGCTTCCTGACTTCAGGGTATACTACAAGGCTACAGTGATCAAGATAGTACGGTACTGGCACAAAAACAGAAATATAGATCAATGGAACAGGATAGAAAGCCCAGAGATAAACTATGGTCAACTAAATCTATGACAAAGGAGGCAAGGATATACAATGGAGAAAAGGCAGCCTCTTCAATAAGTGGTGCTGGGAAAACTGGTCAGCTACATGTAAAAGAATCAAATTAGAACACTCTTTAACACCATACACAAAAATAAACTCAAAATGGATTAAAGACCTAAATGTAAGGCCAGACACCATGAAACTCCTAGAGGAAAACAAAGGAAGAATACTCTTCGACGTAAATAACAGCAAGATCTTTTTTGATCCACCCCCTAGAGTAATGGAAATAAAAACAAAAATAAATAAGTGGGACCTAATGAAACTTCACAGCTTCTGCACAGCAAAGGAAACTATAAGCAAGAGGAAAAGACAACCCTCAGAATGGGTTGAATATATTTGCAAACGAATCAACAGACAAAGGAGTAATCTCCAAAATATATAAACAGTTCATCCAGCTCAATATCAAAAAAACAAACAACCCAATCCAAGGGTTTGGGCAGAAGACCTAAATAGGCATTTCTCCAAAGACATACAGATGGCCAAGAGGCACATTAAAAGCTGCTCAACATCACTAATTATTAGAGAACTGCAAATCAAAACTACAATGAGGTATCACCTCACATCGGTCAGAATGGGCATCATCAGAAAATCTACAAACAGTAAATGCTGGACAGGGTGTGGAGAAAAGGGAACGCTCTTCCACTGCTGGTGGGAATGTAAATTGATACAGCCACTATAGAGGACAGTATGGAGGTTCCTTGGAAAACTGAAAATAGAACTACCATATGACCCAGCAATCCCACTACTGGGCATATACCCAGAGAACACCATCATTCAAAAAGACACATGCACTCCAATGTTCATTGCAGCACTATTTACAATAGCCAGGACATGGAAGCAACCTAAATGTCCATCAACAGATGAATGGATAAAAAAGATGTGGTACATATATACAATGGAATATTACTTAGCTATAAAAAGCAATGAAACTGGGACATTTTTAGAGACATGGATGGACCTAGAGACTGTCATACAGTGAAGTGAGTCAGAAAGAGAAAAACAAATATCGTGTATTAACACATATATGTGGACTGTAGAAAAAATGGTACAGATCAACTGGTTTGCAAGGCAGAAATAGAGACCCAGATGTAGAGAACAAACATATGGACACCAAGTGGGGAAAGTGGGGAGGGTTGGGGGGGGAATGAACTGGGAGACTGGGATACCAAATTGTACACTCTAAATATATGCAGTTTATTGTAAAAAAAAAATGCATTTCATAAATGTGTATAAAAGGATGTAAAATCATTGAATGATGGAATAAACTTCCCAAATTCTGGGGAAAAAAAAAAAAAAAACGCCAAGGAGAGAGGAATGGAATAATAAAACATGCTTGATTAATCCCAAAGAAGGTAAGAAAGGAGGAACAAAGAAATGAGGAAGAACTTAGACAAAGAGAAAACAAAGAGCAAAGTGCAAAAAAGTAGACTTAAACCCAAATAATTACATTAAATACAAGCGGTTTCAGTAAAACAATAAGAAAAAATTAACATACTAGACCAACCCCCACCCCCAGAACCAAATTATAACTGTTTATAAGATGGCATTGAAATAAGAAAATTTAAAGTATATTGAAATAGGAAGATAAAAACAAACAGATGGAAAAATATATACCTGTGAACATTAACCAAAGAAAGTTCAAGTGGCTATATTAATATCAGACAAGACAGTCTTAATGCAAGAAGTATGACTAGACTAAAAAGGGACATTTTGTCAAGATAAAACAGTCAATTCACATCACCAAAATGAAAAGGTAGTCTACTGAATGGGAGAAGATGTTTGCAAATGATACATCCAATAAGGGGTTAACATTCAAAATTACAAATAACTCATACAACTAATTAAAAGAAACAACCCAATTAACAAATGGGCAGAGGACCTTTTTTCCAAAGAAGACATACAGATGACCAACAGACACATGAAAAGATGCTCAACACCACTAACCATCAGGGCAATACAAATCAAAACCACAAAGAGATACCAGCCACATTTCTCAGAATAGCTATTACCCAAAAGGGAACAAATAACAGGTGTTGGCAAGGATGTGGAGAAAAGAGAACCTTCACCCACTGTTGCTGGAAACGCAAATCGGTGCAGCTACTATGGGAAACAGCATGGAGATTCTTCAAAAAATTAAGAACAGAACTGCCATATGATTCAGCAATTTCACTTCTGGGTATTTACCCAAAGAAAACAAAACACTATTTTGAATGGCATATGCACACCAATGTTCATTGTATTACTGTTTACAATAGACAAGATATGGAAGCAACCTAAGGGCCCACTGACAGATGAACGGCTAAAGAAAATGTGGTATATACATACAAAGGAATATTTACTCATCTATAAAAAAAAATGAAGTCTTGCCATTTGTGATAACATGGAGGAATCTAGAAGGTATTATGCTAAGTGAAATAAATCAAAGACAAATATATGTGGAATCTAAAAAACAAAATAAACAAAAGAAAACAAAAACAGACATAGATACAGAGAACAAACTGGTGATTGAGAGAGGGGAGGGCAGTGGCGAGGGTTGGGGTGGGGGTGGTGGCAAAACAGATGAAGGGGATTAAGAGGCACAAAACTCCAGTTATAAAATAAGCCACAGGGATGTCATACACAGCATAGGAAATATGGTCAATAATGTTGGAATAACTTTGTATGGGGACAGCTGGTTACTAGACTTATCATGGTGATCATTTCAATGCGTGCAAATGTTAAATTACCATGTAGTACACCTGAAATTAACATAATATTACACATAAACTATATTTCAATTAAAAAAACTCCAGTTAAAGTGGAAATGAAACAAATTAAAATTATTTATAAATGATAATTATAGCAAAAAATAGTCAATTCAAAAGGAAGCTTTAATAACCTTAAAGTTATATGTACCTAATAACACAAAATATAAAAGCAAAAGTTTAAAGAACTAAGGAGAAACAGAACAATCCATAATTATGAGTTGAAGAATTTAACACATTTCTCTCAGTAATTGATAAGTTAAGAATGTGAAAAAAATCAATAAGGATAGAAAATATTTGAATAACACAACTAACCAACTAATAACATAAATAACCAATTAACATAAATAGCCAAATAACAAATTAACCAACCAAGCTGACACATATAGGACACATTTTTATCAATAAAATATTATACGATTAGTAGTTTTCCAAGTACAGTCTGGGAATCTCTGCGGGTTCTTGAAATCCTTTTGAAGGCCTGTAAGGTGAAAATTATTTTCATGATACTAAAACATTATTTGCCTTTTTCACTCTCATTCTCTCACAGAGTTTTCCAGATGCTACAAGTGTGATATCATCACTCTGACAGCTAATGGAATATGTGCCTGTATATTCTTAGGTCTTAAAGAATATATTCTAGGGACTTCCCTGGTGGCACAGTGGTTAAGAATTGCTTGCCAATGCAGGGGACATGGGTTTGATACTTGGGTCGGGGAGATTCCCACATGCTGCAGAGCAACTAAAGCCCATGAGCCACAACTACTGAAGCCTGCGCACCTACAGCCCGTGCCCTGCAACAAGAGAAGCCACCGCAGTGAGAAGCCAGCGCTCCGCAACGAAGAGTAGCCTCTGCTTTCCGCAACCAGAGAAAGCTCATGTGCAAGAAAGACACAATGCAGCCTAAAAACAAATAAATAAACTTACAAAAAAAAAAAGAGTTTCTAATATAGTGATATGGAAAACCCACATAAATACAAGCTCTTTGGGGTTAAGGATATAATAAAAGTTTCCTGATACCAAAAGGTTTGAGAACCACTGATTTATAGTTATAATCCCTTCCTTGGCCTTCTTTTTCAAATATATTTGCCTAGAAAAAAATCCAATCCAACTCTCTACCTATTTCACACCTAAGACTGAGTAACTGAACACACCAAATGCTGAAATTGATTACTATAAACCCCAGGACTGCCCCATATATCTCCAGTAACAAACATGGAACCTGAGCTGAGCAGTGAGGAAAGTGATTTACTTTGCAATTCCTACCATCACATGATAAGGTGCTGAGTTCTTAGTTGGTACCCAGCACATGTTTGTAGAATAAGAAAGCAAACAGATATAAGAGAAGAACTAAACAGGCCTTTACTGGCTTTCTAAGTGTCAGAAAACAGTTTTTCTTCTTTTTTCCCTTAAGGCTAGAAATAAAAGTCCATGATGACAACTGGCAAGAGGTTGCTCTATCTGGCCTGAAAGATACAGACAGAAGAAACTAACCAATTATATTTAACAGGTTCTGAAAAATCAGGGCATGCTGTTCACGTGCGAGTAGCCAGCAGTAAGATTAAGCTTCATACTAATTTAAAAGCTGCTTAATAGTGGATTTCTTAAGCTATCCTAAGGGATTCCAGGATTTTAAAGTTTTCCCCATCAGGAAGCCCTGTCCTGACACATTCTAACTTAATTATCCTAGTTGGAAAAAAAAATTGAGGTGATGTCAGGGGACCAGGGATCTAATTCTAGTTCTGTCCCTTATGGTGTGACATTGAGTTTGTCATTTAAACACAATCTTTTCTTTTTTTTCCACATGCAAATAATTAAATAATTTAACGTCTGTCCTACTTCAGAGAAAGATGAGAGTTCGGAATATTCTCCAACACATTTTGATGCTACTAAGGTTGATGGAATTACTCCCTTAATCAACAGTAATTTGACAAAATTCTTGTACACTTGTAATTTCATGTGGCCTTCGTCACCTTGTGAAGTCTGACATTATCCTCGCCTTTGACAAATGAGGAAAGCAAGTCTCAGAGAAGTCAGAGTGGCAGAGCCAGGCATGATTGTAGTCTTCAGGGTCTTCTCTGCACATATTCTCTCATGCAGCTGAGGAGGAAGGAAGCAATCTCTCTTCCTTCCGGAGCCCAGGAAGTGGCAATTCAATTATATTAATTAATTTTACCACATCAGTAAATTTCAGCTAAAATTTTCATTGAAAACTTAGAAAATGCTAAGTATCAAGGTTTGCTAATTATCTAAGGTGAAAAAAACCCAACATGATTCTGGTCCTAGAGGAGTACAATCTTGAGACGGTTAGGAGTAGATTTTTACACAACTAATTACAATTCAGTGGGTATGAACCAGGGAAGATGAACCTGGAACACACTGGTCAGAAAATAATGATGGGGCCATGTCAAAAGGACACATGAGACAACTTCAAGGGGCTTCCACTGGCTACATCTGAGGCAACTTGAACATCAAAACAAATAATGATAAGAAATTATTACTGAATAAAATAAGAATCAAGAGTCCACAGTGATGTAACTAGATGAATAAATTTTAAAAATAGAGGATAAGGAAAAACTCTTGCTTACAGTAGAATCCCAACTAACAAATGTAGAAGAAATGAAGCAATTAGAAAATAGACATTTGGGCAATAACTGATTCAAGCAACACTCATCAATGGATGCTAAAACTATTAAGTGAAAGTTTGAGGAGAAACAGGATACTTATAGTCTCAAAGTATTTATCTACAAGACTATTAAGTAATTACAAAGGAATGAAGCGAAGAAACTTGGTAGATACTACATGAACCAAGTAATCAAAGTTACTACCTGCAATTAGGACAAATGATATGTATCTCCAAATATAATGCTTTAAGAAGACTGTCACTTGTACAGCTTTCCTGTCAAAAGTGTATAACCTGAATCTAATCATGAGGTAACACCAGACAAACCCAAATTGAGAATCAGTCTATAAAATAACTGGGAAAAAAAAGACCAAACCAAAACAAAACAAAAAAAACTTGGAAAAATATTTATAAAGAAATATTAAGGTCATGAAAGACAAGGAAAAATGATAGAAGAACAGTTCCAGATTAATGGATACTAAAGAGACATGACAAGTACAACTTATGATCCAGAAGTTTCTTTTCCTGAAAGGGCATTATTGGGACAATTGGCAAAATATGAATAAGGTTTATTGATTAGCTACTAGTACTGTACTGATATTAATTTTCTGGTTTTAATAACTGGAGAAGGTCTGTAGATTAGCTCTTAATACTATATCAAAACTGATTTTCCGATTTTTACCCTAGCACTATGTATAGAGAAAAGTATGCCCTTGTTTTCAGAAAACATACACTAAAGTCTTGAATAGTAAAGGGACATTATGCATGCAAGTCATTGCCAAATGGTTCAGAAAAAAATATGTATCATGTATTGAGAGAGACTAATAATGCAAACATGATAAAATGTTAATAACTGGAGAATCTTGGTGAAGGGTATACGGGAATTCTTTGTATCACTGTTGCAATTTTTCTGTAAAGCTGAAATTATGTCAAAATAAAAAATTCTAAAAAAGTTTCATGAGTGTGGTGCCAAAATGTATACACACATAAGGTTATAAGAACCTGGAGGAGGGAATGACTAATTCTGCAAGGGAAGGAGAGGGAGCAAAGGAGACAGGCAAGAGAGACTTGTCAGGCAAGATTCCAAAGTAAGTGATATTTTAACTAAATTTTTTTGTTTGTTTGTTTTTTCTGCGCCACGTGGCTTGCGGAATCTCAGTTCCCGGACTGAACCCAGGCTAAGACAGTAAAAGCCCAGAATCCTAACACTAGGCCAACAGGGAACTCCCTTAACTAATCTTTGAAGAATGAATGGTTCTTGCATTAGGAAAGGGCAAAGGTGGAGGGCGAGTAGGGTACTTCAGACAGAAGAGACAGTATGTAGAAAGGCATGAAACTGAAAAAAGTATGGTTATATGAGGACCTGTGGGTACTTCTGTGTGGCTTAAGTCCAAAGGAAGGAGAAACAGATGCTGAAGCCAGCTTGAGAAGAGTCCAGGTGACATTTAAGGAAATTTCCAGCTCTAATACAAAAAAAGACTCTGCCAACAGACAAAGGGTAGGTATCATGGCTCTACATGTGGAAAAGGCAATGATGAATTTCACTCTAAAGGCAGAAGCATATCTAAGTTACAGCAGCAGCACATAAAGATGTGTATAACTGGTCTCCCCTCTTTAATAAATTTCTTCTGATATGTATGCATATGTGTATATCTAATCTTACTTCTTTGGCCATCATAATGACGAATAATGTCACCAAACGGCAGACAGAAACTGTTAAGACAAAGAATGGAGAAGGGAAGTAGTTTAGAAATGGGTGCCCCCTAGAGCATACTCTGACATTTAACGAGCATCTACTGTGAAAGTGGTGCCATACTATCTTTGGAGATAGAACTTGTTTGTATGCTGATGAGGATGTTTCAGAAAAGAGGTTTGAGGAGGAAACTAGTGAGGCAGATGAAAGAGAGACAAGAGAGGATGCAATCAAGAGAACAATTGGAGGGGCTGGCCTTTGATAGGAGCAGGGCCTTTTCATCTATTATAATAACAAGATGGCCTCTCTATGCTGCTCTACAAAAGCAGGCCTCTGGGCATTCAATGGTGATACTGGACCCTTCCCTTTGAATGTATTCTGTTGGCCCCTTAAGTACAATCCATTCAAATCCAAAGACCTGTTTGGAAGATGGATGTGGATGTGCACCTGATATTTTTTCAGGCTTTCTTCACAGTTAATCATTCCAATTTAACCCGGGTTGATGGCTAATGCTTGTGCTTTGCAGTCATAAACACTTGGATTTAATCTCAGCCCTACCATATACTAGTTGTAATGACACTGTGCAAGTCACAAACTCTCTGGGCATTTAAAAAAATTGGGATTAATAATATTTACTCTAACACTGTAAGAATTAGAATAATGTAAACTATTTTGCATAGTGCCTCTCACATAGTAGATGCTCAGTAAATGGTAACTACCATAATTATTCTCCTACTCAGCCTGTTCTTTTATATGTTAGCAGTTCTCTTTTATGGTGCAAAAATATTGGCAAACAACAAATTGATTGATAGAGTCTAGTAAAATACTGGCATGATTCAAAAGACAGACTTAGTGAAAAGTTTGTGGGCTTTGGAATCAGAACAAGCTGGTTTCCATCTTCAGTCTGCCAACTGCAAGTAGTATGATTTTGTATAAATCATTTAACGTTTCTGAGCCTATTGCCTTCTCAGGAAAATGGAGGTAATCTCATTCACAGCGTTGTCTGAAAATTATATAAGAAGTTATAGTAAAGTGCTCAAGACATATGAGCTCCACAACCAATGTTTATTTTCTTCAGTTCTCTTAACCCTTAGAGCAATTAGACAAACATATGCATGTCCTCATTAATTTGCTCTTGAGGTCTTGGATTTTTGATGAAATAAAGTTGCTGTTGGTTTTTTTTGTTTGTTTGACCTCTCAGTTCTGCCTGTTTATTTTCAAGCTCTTAGCTATTCCAACTTTAATTTGCAGGATGGCTTCATTAATCTATTAGTATTTTGGCTATATACTACATTAACATAACTTCACATCTTGGGGGAAAAGGAGGGGAAGCTATTAATTCTCTAATTACTTTCACTACTCTAAGTCTTGCCTTTCCAACTAGCTATATAATTTAACCAGAGCACACTTTTTTAGTGCTAGGAGTACCAAATCCATTTCAAACATGCAATAGTAGGTCTCCTGAACCCATACTAGTAGAGCAATGTCTGGGAAACATCATCTGGACTTCTTCCATATGTTTTACATGTTCCTTGCAATTTGTCAGTAGCCCTTGGTGGTTCTCATTTCTCACTGACTTTTGGGTTCTAGGCTTTGCTGATGCCTGATTCCTGTACTTGGCTTGCTCTGTGATCTACTCTCCAACACTTAGCTTTGGTGAGTAGCCTAGGGTTCCTAGGATCTGATCTTGTATTTTGCTTTCAGCCACACCACTCTTTTGTCTATGTTGATATGCCCAAAGCTACACCGTATGTATCTCAGCATCATAAATTATGCCAAGCACATATTAGTAGCTCATGAAAACATATCAAACTGGTGGTGGTGGGGAGGAAGAAGAGTAGGTGTGTGTGTTAAAATGTGTTAAGTCAATGTATGAAGTAGCCCAAAGGTGGTCTGGAAACAGGGAAGCTAATCACAAATACTTTCTTGGGGGAATAAGACATAAGGAATGAAAGCTCACAGCTGTTTCCATGGAAATATATGACAGCTCTCTTTGGCACTAAAGAACCAACAAATTAAATACAGCCAAGTATATTTGAGGAAAAGACCAAGAAACTTGGGGTCTTAGGAAAAATTATACATAAAACCAGTCTTCTGGAAGATCCAAACCAAAAGATGAGAAAAAATCAGGGAAGGAAGAAATAAAATAAACCCCTAACATTCATATTCCAATGAACTGTGGTACAGTAAAAAGAACAGTGGCCCAGGATATAGCAAACATAGTTCTGTTTCTGAAACTAAAGTGTTATATAATTTTGGCAAAGTTCTCTGTCCTCCATTTTTATGGTCTGTCATTCCTTCAACATGTATCTCTTCAGAATAAGGATACTAGTCTATATAACCATAATAAACACGTCAAACTAAGCCATCAATATTTGTTCCCCACTCCCCCCATAGTGATTAGTTATATTGGTAATAGGTCTTAGGAGAAAAATCATATGATGTCTATCTCCATAAATACTGAAAAAGCTTTTGACAAAATTTAACACTCCAAAAAATTAAGAATAGTTGGCTACTTCCTTAAGAAGATAAGATACATATACCTAAATCCTAAAGCCAACATCTTTTTTTTTGATGAACATAAGTTTTATTTTTTAATTTTAATTTTATTTATTTATTTATTTTTGGGGGTACACCAAGTTCAATCATCTGTTTTTATACACATATCCCCGTATTCCCTCCCTCCCTCGACTTCCCCCCAACCCTCCCTGTCCCAGTCCTCTAAGGCATCTTCCATCCTTAAGTTGAACTCCCTTTGTTATACAACAACTTCCCACTGGCTATCTATTTTACAGTTGGTAGTATATATATGTCTGTGCTACTCTCTCGCTTCGTCTCAGCTTCCCCTTCACCCCCCGCCCCCCCCAAACCTCGGGTTCTCCAGTCCATTCTCTGCATCTGCATCCTTGTTCTTGTCACTGAGTTCATCAGTACCATTTTTAGATTCCGTATATGTGAGTTAGCATACAATATTTGTCTTTCTCTTTCTGACTTACTTCACTCTGTATGACAGACTGTAGGTCTATCCACCTCGTTACATATAGCTCCATCTCTAAAGCCAACATCTTAATGGAGAAACACAAGAGGCATTCCCACAAAGGTAAGGAATAAGGCAAGGATGTCTACCATCTTCACTAATATTTAACTCTGTACTGGAAGTATTAGCCAATGCATTTAGATAAGATAAAACAATTAGGAGCCTAAGATATTGGAAAAGCAGAAGCAAAACCATGTATTTCTGCAGATGACATGCTAGGATACCTGGAAAACTCTAGACATATACGATCCAATACAGTAGGCACTAGATACATGCAGCTGTTGAGCACTTGGAATGTCACTAGTTCAAATTGAGATGTGCTGTAAGTGTAAAATATACACTAGACTTTGAAGACTGAGGAAAAAAATGTAAAATATTTCACTAATGTTTTACATCAATTACATTAAAATGGTCGTTTTAGATATTATGAATAAAATAAATTATTAAAATTAACTTTCTTTTTACTTTTTAAATGTGACTATCAGAAAAATTTAAATTATATAAGTGGCTCAAATTAAATTTCTATTGTACAGTACTTCTCTAGAGAATCAGTGATAAAGCTAGCTCAAACAGTAGAAGAATTCAGCAAGATAACAGAATATATAGCTAACATGCAAAACTCAGCAGTCTTCATATACACAGATAATAACCAGTTAGAAAATGTTATGGAAAGGAAAATGCTGTTTACAATAGAATCAAGAAAAATGAAATACTTAGGAATAAAGTTAACAAGAAATATGCAAAATCTTTCTAAGAAAGTTAGAAAACACTCCTGAAAGATACAAGTAGACTTGAACAAATAAAAAGACATCCTTGTTCTTGTATGTCTCAGCATCATCAAGTTGTTAGTTCTTATAAATTAATTTACAAATGTAATGCAATCTCAGTAAAAATACCAAGAAGTCTTTTTTTTTTTCTTTCCTGGAGCAAGACAAGTTGATATTAAAATTCACATAAAAAAACATGAGAAGAGCTAAGAAACAATGAAAAGGAAGAACTATGAGATGAGACTAGCCTTAGCAGACATTTAAAAAAATACAAAGCTTCTATAATTAAAACTGTGGTACTGACGCATAGACAGGTAGACCCAACTATACACATAAATATAGTATATGACAAAGGTGGTATATCTCAAATTACTGGGGCAAAGATGGACGTTTTAATGAGTGATGGTGGAACAATGAATGGCCATTTGGAAAAAGATAAAATTAGACCTATTTCTTATGCCATACACAAGAATAAACTCCAAATGCATCAGAGATCTAACTATAAAAAATGAAATTATACAAGTACTAAAGGTAAAAATGCATGAATTCTTATAACAAAAGGTTAAATAAATGAACTATAAAACAAAACGCGCATATCAAAAAAATAAGAAAAGTAAAAATTGGGAGAAATTATTTATAATATGTATCACAATAAAAGAGTCAATATGCTTAATATACAAAGGACTTTTTCAAATTAAAGGAAAAAAAGACCACAAATCCTACAAGTAAATGAGCAAAAGAAATGAACACATGATTCACAAAAAAAGATAAAATGGCCCTTATGCATGTGAAAAGATGTTAAACTCATAAAGAGAAACGCAAATTACAACTATACTGAGAAACCATTTCTCAACCATCAGATTGGCAAAAAAAAAAAAAAAAAAAAAAAAGAGTCTGAAGCTTGATAATACACTCTGTTCTGGAGGCCACAGGAAAACAGGCACTCCTATATTGCTAGTGGGAATGAAAAAGGGTATCATTTCTATGGAGGGGAATTTGGCAGTATCTAACAAAACTATATTTGTCTCTACCCCTGGACTAATAATACCAATTCTTTGGAAATTTACTCTGACGGCATGTCTCCTAAATATGAAAACACTCACGTATAAGTTTATTAACTGAAGCATTATTTGTAATGATGAAATACTGGAAACTATCTGATGCCCAAACAAAGGAGACTGGCTGAGTAAACTTAGGTGGATATACATAATGGAGATTTCTACAGCTTAAAATAAAGGTGAGCTCCATGTACTCACAATGGAGTGAGACCCAGGGTGTATTGTTAAGTTAAAAATACAAGCAAAGTGCAAAAGAGAATAAAATGTGCTACCTTTCGTGTAAGGAAAGGTAGCACATTTGTATCTGCTTACATTATGAAACACCTGGAGGGATAAACCAGAAAACAATGAAAGTGATTAAGTACTTACAAAGGGTAGTGGTGGTAGAGGGAGCAGGATGGGAGGAAAGGGAAGGGAAGACCGTGCTCTCAGTAAACGTTTTTGTATAGTTTTGACTCTTGGAAGCAAGTTAATTTTGTATATTTCAAAGGATAAAGTTAAATTAACAAAGATGGGGAAAAAACTAAACCTAAAACTGAATGACGGAATAAATGAACCCAACTGTATTTTAAATAAATAACATAATCACATTGAGGGAAAAAGAAAAAAGGATGTAAGTAACTTTTGAACATAGTATTTGACTAGGGAGGAAAATGCCAACAAATTTTGAACTCTTCTTAGTAGGTTTTTTTTCCCTTCATAGTGGTATATGTATAGCAATTCTGAAACTATTTTATGAGTAGTATAGGACTAATGTTGGTGGAAGCCAAGGTTCTTACTATAGAAAAAAGGAATATTCAAACTATTTCACCAACCTGTAAATGTTGGGAATGTTCTAGGACCGTTGTTGGAGAGCTTCTCTTCTCTATCCATACTCATACTCCTTAGATCAGTGGTTCTTAAACTTTAGCCTGCATCAGAATCACCTGCAGAGCTTGTTAAAACACAGATTGCTGTGTCCTAGCCTTTGAATTTCTGATTCATTGGTTGGGAATTTGCTTTTCTAACAAGGTCCCAGGGGATGCCAATGCTTCTGGTCTGGGCACCACACTCAGAACACAACCGTATGAAAAAACAAAAACGAAAACAAAACACAACCTCATATGACCTACTCTAGCCTTGTGGCTTTAAATTCTATCTATAATTAACTTCCACATTTATACCATT
Organism: Hippopotamus amphibius kiboko; assembly: GCF_030028045.1. NCBI lineage: Eukaryota > Metazoa > Chordata > Mammalia > Artiodactyla > Hippopotamidae > Hippopotamus > Hippopotamus amphibius. The sequence continues at coordinate 32,973,559 of NC_080186.1, forward strand.
AGTTTAGAAGTTTCCAGACTCTTATTTTAATAAAACTTCTCACTTGAAAACCTACTAGGCATTTCAAGCATAATATGTCTACAACCAAACTCCTGATTCTCCCAACTCTTGCCTTTAAACTTGTTTCTCTAAGTCTTTTCTATCTCATTCCATCCTCTCAAATGACTCAGGCTAAAAACCTTGCAGTCATCCTTGACTCCTATCTTTTTCTAATATTCCATGTCCTATCAGCAGTAAATCCCATCACCTGTAACTTCAAAATACATCCAGAATCAGACCATTTCTCCTCTCCTACTTCTTTTTACTTGGATTATTGCAATAGCCTCCTAAATGGCTATCCCTGCCCCTGTAGTCTAATTTCAACATACTACCAGAGTGAGCCTTTTAAAACATGCCTCAGATATCATTCTTGTGCTAGAAACCTCCAATAGCTTCCTATTTTACAGAATTAAAGTCAAGTCCTTAAGCAGACCTACTGAATCCTGTAAGATCTGATTCCTCATTATTCCTCTGACCTAATTTCCCACCTCTCCCTTGATTACTTTAATAATACTATCCTTCTTACTGTATATACTAAGCTAGTGATTCTCAAACTTTTTGGTCTTAGGACTACTTTACACTCTTAAAATTTATTGAGGATTGCAAAGAGTTTTAGTTTATGTGTGTCATATCTATCAATATTTATCCTATTAGATATTACTGACAAATGTAAAAAATTTTAATTTAAAATTAACAAAAAACAAAAATACAACATATTTTTATGAAAATCATTGTATTTTCCAGAGGAAAAAATTTCAGTGAGATGAATGGTATTGTTTTATATTTTTGGAAAACTCTCTAATATCTGACCTAATAGAAGACAGTTGGATTCTCTGCTTCTGTATTTAATTGCCACTACATATATCATTTTGGTTGAAATATGTGAAGTAGGCAAAGGAAATCCAGATTAATGGAGATATGTAGTTGGAAAAGGGAAGCGTATTTAAATAAAATTATCAGGTAATTGTGGATATCCCCCTCTGATGCTATAATAAAACTCAACGTTTCCTAAATATTAGTTGCACATAGAATCTGAAGCCATGAAATTTTCACATTCTGTTAATATTAAAATCCATTGGTCAATCTCACACTCTGAACAGGTTTTTTATCCACACATGATTTTGTATCATCATGGAATATCAAAAATTCCCAATAGTTGCTATCATTATAATCCCATCAGAAAAGTCTATAAGTAGTAGCAAGCTGTCAAGATCATGGTGGCAGACATAAGTTTTCAAAAATTCTAATTTTCATTGATTTTAGCATTGTCTGCAAATGCTATTAGCTGTTTTCCTTGAAGTGACAGGCTCACTTAATTAATTTTTGAGAAAATGTCTGCCAAATACCAAATCTGAATAACCAATTTGTCTGTTAGTCATTCTTTCAAGTGAAAATGGTGTTCAATTAAAAAGTGGCTGACAGGTCAATTATACAAGTGCTTTTTCTCAAGGCAATCACAGTACTTTAGTATGCAGCAGAATTGTTTTATCTGTACTTCTCATTTCCGCACATAGAATATTAAAAAGATTGAAATTTGACAAAATGAATCAAATTTGATAAAATCTACCCAATTCATTGGAATAGGATATAAATAAATTTTGCTGCTTCATTAAGGACACTCTTAAGTGAACCTGGCTTCTTTTTCCCCCTGCAACGTATGCCGGTGAAAGATATTACTGTTACTACAGTTTAGTGTCATTGCTTTGATTTGTGCCAAGGTGTCAGCAGTTTTACGCACCACTGCTTTTAGACCATCAATATAAATAAAAACCCAGGGAAAAAGACAGAGTCAGTATTATTATGAAAATAGTTTTGACCTCAGATCCTGTGAAAGCATCTTGGGGATGTGATTCAAAGACCACAGTTTGAGAATCAATGCACTAAACACTCTATTGATTTTCTGCACTTAAAATTGCAGCTCCCTTTGCCAGGAAAAAATTTCTTTTTCCCATGGTACCTTTCAGTGATGCTTTTCCTGATCACTCTGTATAAAATAATACCTCCACTTACCCCCTGCCTCCCACACTCCAATCCCTGGCACCTTCCATTTCCCTCTTTTTCTTTACCCTACTTAATCTTTCCATGGAGAAATTATCACTGTTTACTTGATTATTTTCTGTCTCTTCCAACTAGCATGTAAATTCCTAAGGGCAATGCTGTTACCTCCACCTCCTAGAATTTTCCTTTATACATGGTAGGTACTCAATAAATCTTAATTGAGTGAATGAATATAACCCATAATCTGGCATTTGATTCTAGGATTTTGGTTTGCTTAGATTGCTTTTTCAGTGGTTCATGTCTAAATTCCCTAGCAGAATAAAAACTCAAAGAACAGGCTAATCTACATTTCACATAGTCCCCAAAGCTTCTGGCACAGGCTTTGGATATATTTCCCTTCCCTTTGGTACATTCCCTTCCGCAAGGAATACCTGAAGTCCTGTAGTCAGCTCTAAGTAAAGCCTACTTCCAAAAGATAGCACACACGTGGAATGGTAGAAAACTGGCAAAATATTTTACCTACTTCTTTCTGGTCTGCAACGACTTCTATTGTAGGGACACCGTAATTAGTATATAAAGATGATCTCTTAGCCCCTTGGCTATGGGTTTCCTATCCAAATACATGCTGGAAGAAAAAAAGTCATTCTGATGCTGTTTTCTGGTTGATTTTAAGCAGGAGGTTCTTGGTTGAACACACAAATGTATATTTTTAAAATGAGCAGATTTGGCTCTGTGCAGCCAAGATCCTTAAAAGTATTCAACTTCTTTGACTTGTATTTCTGGGAATGTATCTTAAGGATATGTTCCTCAGAATTGAAAAATGCTTAAATATGTTTATCATAGCATTATTGTAAAAGAATTTTGGATTATCAAACTAAGGGGATAATTAGGCAAACAATCGTGTATCCATTCAACCAAATTACGTAATCACTAAAAAGGTCATAAGACTGTGGAACAAGGCAGATGATAAAATGTTAAGTTAAAAACAATATAAAATTAAACATATAGTGTAATTAAACTATATTTCAAAGAATTATTTTTAAAGAATGAAAATCAGAATAAAATATACAAATTGCTAAAAATGGCAAAGGAATGGAGGAAGGTGGGAAATTCAGATTAACTGACTAGGTCCAGTAACAACAGCAATTATATGAATAGACACTAACCTCCTATTCCAGTAACTAACTGGATAATTTGCCCCAAACAGAATCTTAATATATTAAGAGCTGGAAGGAAGTTTACACATTATCTAGTTTAATCTCCTCCCTCCCCCTTTTTTTCTTTGGATAGATGGAGAAACTAAGATTATAACAACAACAAAAAATTGCTTATGATCTTTCAGGAAGTTAATGGCTAAGCTGGAGTTGGAATCATGGTTATTTGAACATGATGTATGATTCTGAGGAATTTACTTCATTTCTTTGCACTGTGGTTTCTTCATTTGTAAAACAGATAACAGTACTTACCTAATGCATGACTGTCAAGATTATATGAAATAACATTGATGGGACAACTATGGCACGGACCACATAGTGGCCAACAAACATTAGAGCCTTTTTCCCTTCTGCTGCTGTGTGGGAGGTAGAAGTGCAGAATAGATTGGGGAGGGTTAGAAAGAGAAAGGAAAAGAGGAAAGCAGCCAAGGGGTACCTAAGGCAGAACAATGCTTCTGATCCTTTTGGTTGTGGGACCCTGAATCACTGTTCTAGCAGAAGACACAGCTAATGGGAATCCTGTCCTAAGACCAAAGTTAGCCCATCTGAGTCGCTTAAGAGTGTGGACAGGTCAGGGTCCTGCCTCCCCTCCCCATCTTTTGCTCATCCCTCTCATGCTAATAACTAATATGAAATCATTCTGATGCTTTCCATTTCACAGGGGGTAATTTGGGCAGTATCTGGGACCAGCTGCGATAGGGGCTGCACACATTAGCAGCAATTTCTAGCCTTTTAACCTAGTTCAAAGAAATGCCTATTTCTTCACATGTTAGTTTTTAATCACTCTAAGAACCTTCAATTCTGCTCCAAAATTGGCAACATGTAATATGTCTAACTATACAAAGGGGAAATATACATTAATTAATGGATGTGCAGTAGTTATTTCAGTCCTTGAAATGAAAGATACGTCTAGAAATCAAGTTGGCCTGTCAGAATCTGGCTCAGAGTACTATGCCTTTAAGGTTGGGAAAAACTATATCTTTCATCACAAATTCATCTGGACAACCTGGTCTTCTTCATTTGCAACTCTGTTGACTGATTTCAGATTTAGTTTCCTGGTTTTTATACCTGCCTATGCTTAGATATGGCATATTCTGCTGATAACACAGTCTGTCTCCAACTGTGCATTTATTCCAACAAGTCCATGGTTTCCTCAGCATCTTCCCAGCACTTTAGTCTGTTTCCAGTTCTAAGATTCTCTAACACTCAAAGCATAAAGGAATGTGGCTCAAAAAAGAAAATGCCTTTTTCCCAGAAAATTCTCCTCTGAATGTCTCAAATTCATTTCTTTCACTCCAACCCCATCTGCCACTACCTTAAGTCAGATCCTCACCATCTCTTGCCTTGATCACTGAAATGGCCAACTAGCTGGTCTCTTTGCCTTTAATTTACCCCTACCCATCATCACCTCTATCCCTTATCTAACAGGTCACAAAGATCTGTCTAAAACACAAATATGATCACATCACTTCTTTGGTTAAAACCCTTCAATGGTCTCCTCTAACTTTCTGGGTAAAGTTCCTCTGAAAAGGCCCTGCTTATTAACTTAAGTCATCTGATTTTAGTTTTCTAACATATGCCCTGTGTTTCAATATTCAGAACCTTTTTTTTTCTTAGCTTGTGCCTTGTACGTGTTAGTCCACCCGGAAAGCCCTTTTCTATCACATCTCTAGCTGGCTAACAATTCCATGCATCCTTCAGCAAATGACACAAATCCCAAGAAGCTTTCCCCAACTTTCCCTCTTTTTCACCTATTCAATTTGTATGGTATTATTTTAAACTTTATTTCTTGGTAACTCTTAAATATTTCATTCTATTTTTGATAATAGTTTTAAAAGGACTTTTTTTTTTTTTTTTTTTTTAATATATATATAAATTTATTTTTTTAATTTTTGGTTTTGTTGCATCTTTGTTGCTGTGTGCAGGCTTTCTCTAGTTGCGGAGAGCGGAAGCCACTCTTCGCTGCAGTGCACAGGCCTCCCATTGCAGTGGCCTCTCCTGTTGCGGAGCACAGGCTCCAGGTGCGCGGGCCCCAGCCGCTGCGGCACACAGGCTCAGCAGTTGTGGCTCATGGGCTCTAGAGCTCAGTGGTGCACGGGTTTAGTTGCTCTGCGGCATGTGGGATCTTCCCAGCCCAAGGATCAAACCCGTGTCCCCAACATTGGCAGGCAGCTTCTCAACCACTGCACTGCCTGGGAAGTCCCTAGAGCCTGCTTTTTTTTTTTTTTTTTTTTTTTTATTATTATTTTATTTTATTTTTTTGGGGGGTACACCAGGTTCAATCAACTGTTTTTATACACATATCCCCATATTCCCTCCCTTCCTTGACGCCCCCCCCTCGATTCCCCCCCACCCTCCCTGCCCCAGTCCTCTAAGGCATCTTCCATCCTCAAGTTGGACTCCCTTTGTTATACAACAACTTCCCACTGACTATTTTACAGTTGGTAGTATATATATGTCTGTACTACTCTCCCGCTTCTTCTCAGTTTCCCCTTCACCCCCCGCCCCCTCCCATACCTCGAGTTCTCCAGTCCATTCTCTGTATCTGCTTCCTTGTTCTTGTCACTGAGTTCATCAGTACCATTTTTAGATTCCGTGTATGTGAGTTAGCATACAATATTTGTCTTTCTCTTTCTGACTTACTTCACTCTGTATGACAGATTGTAGTTCTATCCACCTCATTACATATAGCTCCATCTCATCCCTTTTTATAGCTGAGTAATATTCCATTGTATATATATGCCACATCTTCTGTATCCATTCATTTGTTGATGGGCATTTAGGTTGCTTCCATGTCCTGGCTATTGTAAAGAGTGCTGCAATAAACATTATGGTACAAGTTTCTTTTGTTATTATGGTTTTCTTTGGGTATATGCCCAGGAGTGGGATTACTGGATCATATGGTAGTTCTATTTGTAGTTTTTTAAGGAACCTCCAAATTGTTTTCCATAGTGGCTGTACCCACTTACAGTCCCACCAACAGTACAGGAGAGTTCCCTTTTCTCCACACCCTCTCCAACATTTGTTGTTTCCAGACTTTGTGATGATGGCCATTCTGATTGGTGTGAGGTGATACCTCATTGTGGCTTTGACTTGCATTTCTCTGATGATTAGTGATGTGGAGCATCTTTTCATGTGTGTGTTGGCCATCTGTATGTCTTCTTTGGAGAAATGTCTATTTAGGTCTTCTGCCCATTTGTGGATTGGGTTATTTGCTTTTTTGGTATGAAGCTGCATGAGCTGCTTGTATATTTTGGAGGTTAATCCTTTGTCCGTTGTTTCATAGGCAATTATTTTTTCCCATTCTGAGGGTTGCCTTTTAGTCTTGTTTATGGTTTCTTTTGCTGTGCAAAAGCTTTTAAGTTTCATGAGGTCCCATTCGTTTATTCTTGATTTTATTTCCATGATTCTAGGAGGTGGGTCAAAAAGGATGTTGCTTTGATGTATGTCAAAGAGTGTTCTGCCTATGTTTTCCTCTAGGAGTTTTATAGTGTCTGGCCTTACATGTAGGTCTTTAATCCATTTGGAGTTGATTTTTGTGTATGGTGTTAGGAAGTGTTCTAATTTCATTCTTTTACATGTTGCTGTCCAATTTTCCCAGCACCACTTATTGAAGAGGCTGTCTTTTTTCCATTGTATACTCGTGCCTCCTTTGTCAAAGATAAGGTGCCCATATGTGTTTGGGCTTACTTCTGAGTTCTCTATTCTGTTCCATTGATCGTCCTTTCTATTTTTGTGCCAGTACCATACTGTCTTGATCACTATGGCCTTGTAGTATAGTTTGAAGTCAGGAAGCCTGATTCCACCAACTCCATTTTTCCTTCTCAAGATTGCTTTGGCTATTCGGGGTCTTTTGCGTTTCCATACAAATCGTAAGATTTCTTGCTCTAGGTCTGTGAAAAATGCCATTGGTAATCTGATCGGGATTGCATTAAATCTGTAAATTGCTTTGGGTAGTACAGTCATTTTCACGATGTTGATTCTTCCAATCCAGGAACATGGTATATCCCTCCATCTGTTTATGTCATCTTTGATTTCTTTCATCAATGTCTTAAAGTTTTCTGCATACAGATCTTTTGCCTCCTTAGGCAGGTTTATTCCTAGGTATTTTATTCTTTTGGTTGCAATGGTGAATGGGAGAGTTTCCTTAATTTCTCTTTCTGCTCTTCCGTTGTTAGTGTATAGGAATGCAAGAGATTTCTGTGCATTAATTTTGTATCCTGCTACTTTACTAAACTCATCAATGAGTGCTAGCAGTTTTCTGGTAGAGTCTTTAGGGTTTTCTATATATAGTATCATGTCATCTGCAAAGAGTGATAATTTTACTTCTTCTTTTCCAATTTGGATTCCTTTAATTTCTTTTTCTTCTCTGATTGCTGTGGCTAACACTTCCAAAACTATGTTGAATAACAGTGGTGAGAGTGGACACCCTTGTCTTGTTCCTGTTCTTAGAGGGAATTCTTCCAGTTTTTCTCCATTGAGAACAATGTTGGCTTTTGGTTTGTCATATATGGCTTTTATGATGTTGAGGTAATTTCCTTCTATGCCCATTTTCTGGAGAGCTTTTATCATAAATGGATGTTGAACTTTGTCAAAAGCTTTTTCTGCATCTATTGAAATGATCATATGGTTTTTATCCTTCAGTTTGTTGATATGATGTATCACGTTGATTGATTTGCGTATATTGAAGAATCCTTGCATCCCAGGGATAAACCCCACTTGATCGTGGTGTATGATTTTTTTAATGTGCTGTTGCAGTCTGTTAGCTAGTATTTTGTTGAGGATTTTTGCATCTATATTCATCAGTGATATTGGTCTGTAGTTTTCTTTTTTTGTGACATCTTTGCCTGGTTTTGCTATCAGGGTGATGGTAGCCTCGTAGAATGAGTTTGGGAGTGCTCCGCCTTCTGCAATATTTTGGAAGAGTTTGAGAAGGATAGGTGTTAACTCTTCTCGAAATGTTTGATAGAATTCGCCTGTGAATCCATCTGGTCCTGGGCTTTTGTGTGTTGGGAGATTTTTAATCACTGCCTCAATTTCTGTACTTGTGATTGGTCTGTTCATGGTTTCTATTTCTTCCTGGTTCAGTCTTGGAAGATTGTATTTTTCTAAGAATGTATCCATTTCTTCCAGGTTATCCAATTGATTGGCATATAGTTGCTTGTAGTAGTCTCTCATGATGTTTTGTATTTCTGAGGTGTCCGTTGTGACTTCTCCTTTTTCATTTCTAATTCTGTTGATTTGCATCTTCTCCCTTTTTTTCTTGATGAGTCTGGCTAATGGTTTATCAATTTTGTTAATCTTCTCAAAGAACCAGCTTTTAGTTTTATTTATTTTTGCTATGGTTTCTTTCCTTTCTTTTTCATTTATTTCTGCTCTGATCTTTATGATTTCTTTCCTTCTGCTCATTTTGGGGTTTCTTTGTTCTTCTTTCTCTAGCTGTTTTAGGTGTAAGGTTAGGTTGTTTATTCGATAATTTTCTTGTTTCTTAAGGTAGGACTGTATTGCTATATAAACTTCCCTCTTAGAACTGCTTTTGCTGCGTCCCATAGGTTTTGGGTTGTTGTGTTTTCGTTGTCATTTGTTTCTAGATACTTTTTGATTTCCTCTTTGATTTCTGTAGTGATTCCTTGGTTGTTTAATAGTGAATTGTTTAGCCTCCATGTGTTTGTATTTTTTGCAGTTTTTTTCCTGTAATTGATATCTAGTCTCATGGCGTTGTGGTCTGAGAAGATGCTTGATATGATTTCAATTTTCTTGAATTTGCTGAGGTTTGATTTGTGACCCAAGATGTGATCTATCCTGGAAAATGTTCCGTGTGCACTTGAGAAGAAAGTGTAGTCTGTCGTTTTTGGATGGAATGTCCTATAAATATCAATTAAGTCGAGATGGTCTAATGTGTCATTTAAAGCTTGTGTGTCTTTATTTATTTTCTGTTTGGATGATCTGTCCATTGATGTAAGTGGGGTGTTCAAGTCTCCCACTATAATTGTGTTACTGTCGATGTCCCCTTTTATAGCTGTTAGCATTTGCCTTATGTATTGAGGTGCTCCTATATTGGGGGCATAGATATTTACCATTGTGATATGTTCTTCTTGGATGGATCTCTTGATCATTATGTAGTGCCCTTCCTTGTCTCTTTTAATAGTCTTTACTTTCAAGTCTAATTTGTCTGATATGAGTATTGCTACTCCAGCTTTCTTTTGACTTCCATTTGCATGGAATATCTTTTTCCATCCCTTCACTTTCAGTCTATATGTATCCCTTGGTCTGAAGTGGGTTTCTTGTAGGCAGCATATAGAAGGGTCTTGTTTTTGTATCCATTCAGCCAGTCTGTGTCTTTTGGTGGGAGCATTTAATCCATTGACATTTAAAGTGATTATTGACATGTGTGTTCCAATTACCATTTTCTTAATTGTTTTGGGTTTGTATTTGTAGGTGTTTTCCTTTTCTTGTGTTTCCTACTTAGAGAAGTTCCTTTAGCACTTGTTGTAAGGCTGGTTTGGTCGTGCTGAATTCTCTTAACTTTTGCTTGTCTGGAAAGCTTTTGATTTCTCCCTCAAATCTGAATGAGATTCTTGCTGGGTAAAGTATTCTTGGCTGTAGGTTTCTCTCTTTCAGGACTTTCAGTATATCCTGCCATTCCCTTCTGGCCTGCAGAGTTTCTGTAGAAAGGTCAGCTGTTATCCTGATGGGTTTTCCCTTATATGTTGTTTGTTGCTTTTCTCTTGCTGCTTTTAATATTTTTTCTTTGTGTTTAATTGTCGTTAGTTTGATTAATATGTGTCTTGGTGTATTTCTCCTTGGGTTTATTCTGTATGGGACTCTCTGTGCTTCTTGGACTTGGTTCATTATTTCCTTTCCCATGTTGGGGAAGTTTTCCACTAGAACCTCTTCAGATATTTTCACAGACCCTTTCTTGTTTTCTTCTTCTTCTGGGATGCCTATAATTCGAATGTTGGTACGTTTAAGGTTATCACTGAGGTCTCTGAGGCTGTCTTCTAGTCTTTTTATTTTTTTATCTTTTTCCTGCTCTGTGGCGTTTATTTCTTCCATTCTATCTTCCAACTCACTTATTCGTTCTTCTGCCTCAGTCATTCTGCTGGTTAGAGCATCTAGAGTATTTTTAATTTCAGTTATTTTGTTATCCATTGCTGTTTGTTTTTCTGAGTTCTTATGAACTGTTTCTTGTACTTTCTCTAATTTGTTATCGAGATTTTGTATCATTTTTACTATCATTACTCTAAATTCTTTTTCAGGCATTTTTCCTATTTCCTCCTCATTTATTTGGTCTTGTGGGTTTTTTTCCTGCTCCTTTGCCTGCATGGTGTTTCTTTGTTTCCTCATGGTTGTCCAAGCTTTTGGGGTTGCTTGTCCTGGTGATAGAGGTGTTTATAGAAGACTGTCCAAGCCTCAGACTAATGTCCAAGTATTGGATTAGACGAATATTCAGTCGGCTATGTCAGGTTCTCCGCAGCCCTTTCCGGTGTCCGAGGCCGTCTGCTGGTGTTCAGCTGGTTCTCTGTGGGAATGACTGCGTCCTTCCGTGCATTCCCAATGCATCTGTGGAGAGGGATGCACTCCACGTCTCTCTACTTCGCCGCCATCTTTTTTTTTCCTCAGGACGTTTTTATAATAAACAAAAACTTTTAAATACTACCCATGAAAAATTCACCTTACTTATCATCATACAAACAACATATGTGATAGCTAACCCAAATAAAAGTGACTTACTCTTACTGGGTCTCGATTTCTTTATTTATAAAATAATGGCTTTAGACTATAAAATGACTCACATTTCTTAAGAGCTTAGTATGTGCCAGCTCTTGCTCTAATACACAAACTCATTTAACTCCTTACAACAACCGTGTGAACAGGAACTATTATTGCCTCCAACTTATAGATGAAGAAACTAAGGCTAAGAGAGGTTACATAACTTGTTCAAAGTCATACAGCTAGCAAATCTCTAAAAAGATCCTTCCATTTTGAAAATTTTATGAGAATTCTATGGTTCTAAAAAATACTCAGCTCTAAACAGGATGTAGAAGAAAGTCAAACACGCAACTGTTTCTACCTTATATTTTACTTATCTATATCTCATCTCCTATAATGAAATTATACTCCCTGCTGTACCTAGCATACTGGCCAACACACATTAGAAACTCAGTAAGTATTTCTGAATGAATTTACTGAATTCTCAACTTTTAGCATCATATATTTCACTGACAGCCAGGTGTAGGCCAACAGATATTACTGGGAAAGATTAAAAAAAAAAATCCAGTTACTCAACGTTAATGTGGAAAATAAAATTAACATTTTTTTTGTTAGCTTTGACGGGTTGGGGATTAGCTTCTGCCAAGTTAGTCAAGATGAGAATATTATTTTATCTGAGATATGTCAACATAATTTTGAAACTGAAAACACACTTAAACAAATATGAGAAAAAAGAAAAAAAAAGGTGTGGTGACACATTGTTACTAAAAAGTACAAGTGACCAGAGAAGCACCACAAGCCCTATCCAAATAGGCTTCCAGGCCTGTGTAAAGCAGAGAGCCAGACTACCAGCAGCTATACCAGCAATGGAAAGAAAGGACAAAGAAACTTGCATGTTCTCAAACTATCTTTTGGGCGCAGGGAGGGGGAGGGGTCCTACCAGTGCCCCTATATAGCTTTTCCAATCCCTTTTATTTCCACGAAAGTTACAATTTCTAGGAATATCTCACTTGGCACAGTTGATTGAACTATATATACAGGTGGTTCCACTCAACTATGAATGACTTCTCCTGTGAGAACTATTATTGTATTTCATTTTCTATGACTGAACAGCCGGCAGTGGCTAGCCTAGAAAACTGACTTCTCTTGTCCAGATGTACAGTATTGTTATTGGTGCTTTGAAAGAGCTATTTCCCACTCTTGATCTTTCTCATTCTACTCCCAGCACACATTTTAAGCTTATATAAATCCCCAGTTGCCGGGGGTGGGGGGAGAGGGCCCTGGAGTTTCTGGTAGATTTCACAATGCATTTCCAAAATCATTGGTGGAAACCCCTCACATGAGAATCACACTTTGCAATTCTCAAAGTACCTTAACATTCATTAACTCACTCAATCTTACAATTATCTCTGACTTATTCACCTACTGCTTATCTCTAAACCTCCTCTGAGGCATAGAGAAGTGAAGTGTGGTGTAATAGAAAGAAAAGGATTTTGAACTCAGAAACCACTAGGTTCAAATCCTTACAAATCACTTAACTTCTCTGAGCTACGAGTTATTATGAGGTTTAACTGAGATAAAGTTTGGGGATATGGATGTGATAAGCACTGCATCTGATATGACCTAGGCACTCAACAAATTTTAGTTCTTATTCCTCTTGGGAAACTTTCTGAGCCTCTTGGGAAACTTTCTTCATATGTAAAACAAGGTTAAATACCATAAACCCCACAGTGGGTTTGTGAGATCTACTAAGGCAATGTATCCAAGTGTCTGCTGTATTTGAGACCTTGTGTGGGCTTGGTAAATGTTAACTTCCTTTCTTTCTTTTTTAAAAGAAACATTTATTATTTATTTATTTATGGCTCCTTTGGGTCTTAGTTGTGGCACACGGACTCTCTAGTTGTGGTGTATGGGCTCAGTAATTGTGGCACACAAACTTTGTTGCCCCGTGGCATGTGGGATCTTAGTTCCCTGACCAGGGATCGAACCCTAGTCCCCTGTATTGGAAGGTAGATTCTTAACCACCACACCACCAGGGAAGCCCCTAACTTCCTCTCTTATTAAAATAGTGCTCATTAAACATCCTTCTAAACAACATTATAAAAAGTAATTAGTTTAACACAGTACTGAATAGCAGATACAAAAAAGTTAAATATATGTGTGTCCTATATTCTTTTTCTTGTAGAAAGTTTAGAATTAAGATGATTTAAATCCAATGTTTTAAATAATTTTTTATTTTATATTGGAGTATAGTTGATTTACAATGTTGTGTTAGTTTCAGGTGCACAGCAAAGCAATTCAGCCATACACATATACATCTCCATTGTTTTTCAGATTCTTTCCCCATTTAGGTTATTACAGAATACTGAGTAGAGTTCCCTGTGCTATACAGTAGGTGGGACCTACATTCTTTTCCATGGAAAGTTCCAAATGATTCTGGCTCTAAAGTATACTCTGAATACTGACCATGTGTACATGAGTGAATTCAGCAGGCTTCCATGTTTCTATAGAGCATATACTATATGATCCTTACTGATTTTTTAAAAACATTATTTAATTTAATTTAATTTAATTTTTTGGCTGCATCTTGTGGCATGCAGGATCTTAGTTCCCTGAGCAGGGATCAAACCCGTGCCCCAGTGTCCCAACCACTGGACTGCCAGGGAAGTCCCTTACTGATTTGAATGAAGAAAATTTATCATGGAGAAAGAAGAGGAATCCTCCTATCTGATGAAAACTTTTACTGAGGTTTATTGCAACTTGGGTACTGTGATAAAAGATAATTGTAAAAGCACTTCCTAAATTTTGTGAATTACCACCTTTACCCCTCAGTATAAAAAAAAAAATTACTAGAAAATTCCCTTACCTAACATGGCCATTATGTCCTAAAATTTGGTTCAATTTGTGCTGAAACTAGATAAGGGGTAACATTAAATATCTACTGTGACCATCTGAGAATATAAAAATTAAAAAAAAAAATGCAATCCCTTATCTTTAACAAGTTAGGTCACAGTATAGTTCCCTTTTAAGGGAAGCGAGAGTGCCACTCTATTCTCCACTAGCTGGACCATTCCCACTGTGTGGAGCTCACTCTAGGAACAACACTGTCAACCAAAATGGATCTAGAAGACAGTCCAAGCTGATGAGGACCTTAGAAACTATCTAATCTCAGAAATAGCTGAAGAAAAATGCCTGGAGGAACAAGAACACTCTGAAAAGGTTTCAAGTGAAATAAGAAACAAAATTAGAGCCAATGGATAGATACTAGGGGAAAGCAGATTTCAGCTCAAAATAAAATACAGAACACTTTTAGCCATTAGAGCTATCATAAACAGAAGGAATGTGCTCCTTTGTGAGGGTACAATCTTCCTGTGTTTGGAAGAATTCAAGTAAGGGATATTTATAGGGGATGCTCTCAAGGAATTAGGGGGGAGGTTGAATTTGAGGACTTCTGAGGTTTCTTCTAACCCTGAGATTCTAGGATCCTATGACATTTTACCTTACTGACATCTTGTATTTAATACTAAGGCAACTAACTGAATCTTAACCAAAGTCACTTCCAGATGGGAGAGAACAAAGTAAAGAATGACTCTGAATTCTTTACATATTGGGAAGATGTTAAGCTCATGTTGGTGAATACGAGTTTTCCAGAATTCTAACATTCACTTGTAAGTTTAAATTTATCATGTACAGCAAATGTTTATACGCTGTCTTTCGTTTCCTTCCCTCCTTCCTTCCCTCCTCCTTTCCTTCCTTTCTTCCTCCCTCCCTCCCTCCTTTTCTTTCTTTCTCATTATTTTTTAAGAAATTTATTTTTTGGCTGCTTCGGGTCTTAGTTGCAGCATGAGGGATATTTTGTTGCAGTGCATGGGCTCTTTGTTGCAGTGCGTGGGCTTCTCTCTAGTTGCAGCATGCAGGCTTAGTTGCTCTGTAGCATGTGAAATCTTAATTTCCCGATCAGGGATAGAACTGGCGTCCCCTGCATTGCAAGACGGATTCTCAACCACTGGACCACCAAGGAAGTCCCAGGCGGTGTTTTTTGAAGTGATTGTCTTACTTAATTTTGGAGGAAGTGTCTGCCAAATAGTCAAGTCAGTTGTTCTTTTAAATAAAGGTGATGTTCCATGAAAAAAGTGGCTACTTCAGTTTCCAACTCAAAGGATCACATAAGTGCCTCACCTCTTCCTGAGAGGACAACAACAATTTTGTTATTTTAAGGATGGAGAAACTGAACTCACAGAGGTTAAAAAGACTTGCCAAAGGACACACAGCTAAAGCTAGGATTTGAATCTAGATCTTTCAGTCTTCAATGTCCACACTCTTTCTACTATGTTACTCTGAAACCAATAAGCAAGAGCATATCCCCAAACAAAAGAAGAAAGATAAAGATCTAAACACATCTAGTTATAATAATGAAGGGCATCAGAAAACTGAGGACTCTATGTCTCTAATAACCCTTAGTTAGGAGTCCTAACTGCCCCAAAGAGTTCATTACCAGATCCTTCCTCTCTGCAGCAACAACACAGCATATGGAATTGGAAACTGATTTATAAAATATAAGTCCAGCTTGTGTGTGTGTGTTGTGTTTGTGTGTGTGTGTGTGTGTACATGACATAGAACATGAACGATGGAAAAGAAAAAAAGTACAGGGGAAAATCCATTTGGTTTATCAGTTTCCTGGACTGGGATCTTGTTTTCATTCACAGCAGTGTATCACTGGCCTTGGCATAGTAATTCAGAGGATGTGTTCTTTATTAGCTTTGTTCAACTTGGCTGGGTTCAACTATGTGCTGCCAGCTGGGCTGATGCCAAGGCTGAAACTCCACTGCTCTAAATTCCAGTTCACGTCATAAAGCATGGCTTGCCTCCTGCTCCTATCTAGCTGCGTTAACACATTCAGTTCCCCGTATCTAGCTCCTTCCTTCCCTCCTGACTCTTATTCCCACAGCATGGAGAGAGAACCTCTGCAACTATAAAGACGTGTCGTGTTTCCCTGGGGACTTCTCAGGCTGATAAATCTGTAGAGAGTAAGAAAAACAGAAGGATAATAAAACCATGCATAATAGGACCAGAGCCAACTTCAAAGGCCTCATATTACTGAAATTCAAAGGAGTGTCTGGGACAACACGTAAGAGGATTCAGGAACAATTCCAGCAAGTGAAAGGCTATATAGTCTCAGAATATATATGCCAATACTAATAATATATGCTAATGTGTCTGGTTAAGTCTAGGCCACTTGGAGAGGTGGCATAAAAGCACACCGTGATGAAGCACCTGCCAGTCAGCCATACAGTCAAATGAACACACTCCAGCTTTCCTTAGCATAAGGAAAAAAAAAAAAAAAAAAAAGCTGACAATTAAACTCCTGCCTTCTTGCCATATCACCCTCATAATCTTCTGTTTTTCTTTGCTATGTTTGAGTTTGCCCAGTTTCCCTCATCTTCCTGATATATGTGAATGTTTACATTTTGTTTGTCTCCTAGTAAGACATAATTGAGATTCAGAAATTATTATTTATAACTGTAGTATTTCCTCAAAAAATCAACTAGACAACTAAGGGGAAAAATGTAATATATAGAGTTTATACTACTGGTTTCCAATACGACTTTATTAAGAACCACCTACACTTATTTAAAATAGGGAATTTTGCAAGTTGATATATATTGATGCTGGCATACAGTAGGCGTTAATAAAAGCTTGCCAAAGAAAACTACATGGGTCTAAGTATTCCCAAGAAAACAGCAGGTGTGGTCAAATCTATGTACTGCCTATGTCACATCTCACTATTTCCAGGAGTTTGAGAGATGCCAGTTGTTTCATTATACGTGCCAGAAAAATGCTACCACTCTTAGGCATCTGTGATGGGGGAAGGCAGGAGAGAGAACTGGGCAGAGCCAAGGGGCAGCTTAAGGAAGCTGGAAGAGAGACATGGGGTTTTTCTGTCCCTTAAGCAGTTATAATTAGAATCAGTGAGAGAACCCAGATCCCTGCTTTATAATGTACTGCCACTCATTTCACTTCTTCATATTCCCACTTCTATTTATGTACCATCAGCATACAATCAAGAGAAAAGCAGTTATGGGAGTACTAGTTCACTGTACAAACCTCGTCTCATAAATACATATTTTTTTCCTGACCAAAATAGAGCACTTAAGTGTCTCTGTGTGCAGTTCCCTTTTCTTGGGATGCTAGACATCTAAATTCAGATATAACTAACAGAAAGGGGGCATCTACTCTGTGCTATATGGTTCTATGCACTTGCACACCGATTTTCTTATTTCAATCACTCAGTCAACCTAGAAGCAGGTGCTTCTCTAAAATCTCCACTGAGCCTAGCACTGCTAATATGGGGCTGCTCTACAATTGTTGGGGAGATGGATGAATAAAGGCCAGAGTTTCTAGATGTGATTAGAATACAAGGCCAAAGCTAGAATAATGACAGAGACAGAGACAGAGAGAGAGAAGCGAGGGAACAGTACATCAAATAAAGGCAAGGCCTGGAACTAGTATGTCTGAGAGGGTAAAAGGGAAAATTGCCAAATAGCCAAGTGGCTGTCCTCATTAAGGGCACCAAAGAATTTGTTACACTTATTAACCAACATGCTCATGCCTTTTCTGACATGGCTAGTGAACACACCTTCTCAGGAGACAGGAGGGGTATACCGGTTGCCAGAAGCTTCCTGTGGAGAGGACATTCTCCTGCTTGCTGTGGCTCAGTAGAGAAAGAAGTTGGGTGGAAGGGTGGCGGTAGTCCAGGTGCAGAGGTGTATGTGTATTTTGTGGCAGAGACACGAGTGAATATGGGTTTGAAGACATGCCTTTCTGGAGATGAGAGCCCTCTTCTACTCTTATTTTTGGCCACAAGATTTCCAAGATTTAGAAAACAGAATACTAGTTTAAATAAATTTTAGTCTGCTGTTAAAACTGTAGCAGCACTCTCACCTCTGTACCTGAGTGAATAGTGGCTTTAGCTGGTGATGAACAGAAAAGGAATCAGAAAACGCAGCATGCTCCCTTCTCACTCAGCAAGCATTGCTGAGTAACCACTATGTGCCAAGGGCAGGGATACAAAGATGAAGTTAATGCATTAGTTCCACTTCACAAGGACTCCAAGCAGAAACGAATCCTAACTTCCTAGACATGGTAGAAAGAAGAATTTTAGCTCTCTCATTAACACTTACATGGAAAAATTAACATTATTTTACAGGTTGCAGGAGTAACTTTGTTAAATAAAATTGTTGTGATAGGTGCTAAACTCTAAAAATTCACATTTTAGCTTCTTTATTCAAAGAATGTCCCCCCATCTTATCTTTTCATCACAATGTCTCTGCCTCAATTCTCTCTCTCACCTGAAATACGATATTATAACAGCTTATTAACTGACATCTCTGCCTCCAATTTTTGGAAGCCACCCGTCTTTTTATTGCTATCAGAGTGGTTTTTTCTATAATGCAAATCTGACCTGTAACTCTACTGATTACAAAGCCCATTCAAATGGCTCTTATTGCTCTTAAGGTAAAGACTCAGATCCTTAAAATGGTCTATAAGGGAAGCTGTGCACTTTCTGTGCCTTCCTCTCCAGTTTTATTTCTTTCTACTCCTCTCCTTACACCCTACAATCTAGTCATTTAAACATTTTTAAGGTCCTCAATCACACTTTTCAAAAAATCTCGAGCCTCCGCTCATCTTCCCCACTGCTAGCTAGAACTCTTTCTCTACCTCCCCATCCTTCAGGTTTCAGCTTAAATGCCACTTCACTTGGAAGCCTTCCCTGACCTTCAACTTCTAATCCTCCAATCTAGGTTAGAGGCCCTTCTGTATTTTATTACTCCAAAGTTGTAATTCTCCATTGGTCTATATGCTCACAAAACTATAAACTCTAAAGGCAGAATTCCTATCAATTGATCCAATGACTAGCACTTAGTCATGACTGGATATTTAGCACTTGAATGAATTGATGGCTGGCTGAAGAAAATCAGCCCATTAGTTGACCTATGCGTGATAGCCTTAGTTGTGTTATTCTTGCCTCTATCTAGTTTTTCCCTGCATAGTTTAAGATTAAAATGTAACCAACCCTCTTTCTAACCCAGATTTCCAAAGTGATTACGGTATAGTTTCCTACATAGTTTTGCAACAGAAAGAGACCATCCATCCATAAAGTATGGGACACACTTTTAAATGTTTCACAGGAAAAAAAGGAAGAGATACTCTGGAAGTTTTGTTAAGTATCAAATCCTTATTCTCCAGGTCAGAGTAATACTCCTGCATTTCAGCCACATCACTAAGTCAGATTTTGAAATTCTCCTATGATGCCACAGGTAGAAAGGATAGACAGAAAGGGTAAAGGAGGCCTGGCTCACCATTTACTCCATTTGCTCCAACAGGCATGCTCAAGGGCCGCACCTCTACTGAACCCCCCATATTTGCATCAGCATAGAGAGCAGCCGGACCAAGTTTACACTATATGAAGACACAAGAGACTGATGTATAACCCAGAATAATAATATACTAACATATAATAAACACATAGGGACTTCCCTGGTGGTCCAGTGGGTAAGACTCTGCGATCCCAATGCAGGAGGCCTGGGTTCAATCCCTGGTTGGGGAACTAGATCCCACATGCATGCTACAACTAAGAGTTCACACGCTGAACTTTCCTTGTGGTCTAGTGGTAAAGAATCCACCTTCCAGTGCAGGGGATGCAGGTTCGATCCCTGGTCAGGGAACTAAGATCCCACATGCTGCAGGGCAACTGAGCCTGCACACCACAACTACAGAACCCATGCGCCCTGGAGTCTGTGCACCACAACTAGAGAAGAGAAAACCCACACAACACAATCAGAGAGAAGCCCGAGCGTCACAAAGAAAGATCCTGCATGCCTCATCGAAGATCCCATGTGCCTCAATGAAGATCCCGTGTGCTGCAACTAAGACCTGACACAGCCAAAAATAAATTAAAAAAAAAAGAAGTCCTCATGCTGCAACTGAGACCCAGCACAGCCAAAATAAATAAATAAAATAAATAAATATTAAAAATATATATATATATATAAATAGGTAGTAGTTTGGATCTCATTACATAGGAAGCTAAGCTATAATCTGAAACTGTCTTGCCCACCTGAAATCAGAACAATGGAGAGGGGAGTTAAGTAGATTATTAAATGCCTAACTAACATTATAGTCATGCCAAGTGGACTGAATTCTTTATCTGGTATTTTAATTTAAAAAAGTAAAGCTTGCCTCTGTTTTAGTTTTATTTTAATTCACAGAAGAAAAAGAATGATCAGCTTAAAAAAAAAGCTTCTGCCTTTTATAACCAGTACCTTGGATTAGTTACAAGCTTGGCGTTTACTGCCTATCAGAAGTGGCCTGGCCCAGGAGTTCAGGATCTAAAAAGGATTACTACTGGCTTAGCAAAGGAGAAAAAGCTAGCATGCAGTGTCCCATCAGAGAGGCAGAGCCCTATGTGGGTGGAGTGCAGAGTGAGGTGAGCCGATGGATCTGGAATCAAGTAGAAGACAGTCAAAGGAGTCACCTGTTACCTATCCTCAAGGTCAGGAACCTGTATAGCACACAGAGGTTTAAGGACCCTCAAGGATCATCTAGTTCAATTTCTTGCTTTAGGAATGACTTGTTCAAAGATATAAAACAAGTTTGTGGCCTAGCTGGTACTAGACTTCATGATGTTATACTACACAGCTTCTTTCCGATTTCATATCAGGATCTGGACACCAGACCCAGGATCTCAAATGAAGCTTTGAAGAGAGCCCAAAGGAGAATGGGGAGAGTATAAGGGATGATGTGTGAAGGTAATATGGCATAAAGTGATGGCCCTGACAGCTGGCCCTACTAAAAGATCTCCATGGCCTCGCCCTCTAGACTCAGATATCAATAGAACCAAGTCACTTAATCCTTTGAACTCTGCTTTTCTCACAAATAAAATATATCTGAAAATAATACCTAGTTCAGAGTTACCAGAAGATAAAAAGAAATAATGTGTGTAAAAGAACATCAAATTAATACTGGTATTTTTCCTACTTACTGTGGGCAAGAAACAATCTATGAATTTTTTAACACTTGCACACTAATGACCAGAAGGTAAAAGGAAAGAGGAGACAGTATGATTAGCAAGAGTACAGGCTTACATATAGAGAACATCTTGTTTTGTGAAATGAATTGAGTAATCACATTTTTTCCACGTTGTATCATTTGCTTCTTAGCCAGGACACTAAGATGGCCCAAGTTCTATTACTGAAAGATACATTATAAGCTCTACTGAGGGTATGAGGTGGGGGAGGAGTGAGTTGGAGGAAACAACCCAGCTGCTGGAATGATGACTGAAGGACCTGGTCTGGAAATGCCAACTGGAAGAACCTCCTATCTTCGAAGTCTGGAACTTCTGGTCATCTGTTAATCTAAGATCGCCAGAGACACACTGAAGAGAAGGAAAGAGCCAGCAAACACCTCTGGAGTCACCAGCCACATGGTGTGCCATATTTCTTATCAGCATGGTGTGCAGTCAGAAAAAAATGCGTGGACACAAAGACTCGCAAGCTCCTCTGGCTTTTGAGAACTGCCCAATTGCTCTAGGAGATTTACCAGCCAAAACAGCAGAGTTCTCTAAGCAAGAAAGTAAGAAAATCAATCTACTAATTGAATATTGCCTGGCGCACCAAGGCTTACCTTGTTTTAGTCTCAAGTAAGCAAAAATGGCTCCACTATCACTTTTAAGACACTTCTCTTCCTGCTACTTCCACAGAGATATTATCTCACAGAGTCTGCAGAGGGAGGGTAGTGGATTTCTCACACTGACCCCAGGGCATTTGTTTCTTGAAGCATATAGAGGAGCAGCACTTTCCTGAGGCAGGAAATCTGTCTTCTCTCCTCCACACTGCCCCCATCTCAAGTTCTCTCCACTCAGTCCACCAACTTAATCCAAGCAACCCTTTTTCCTCGTCCACACTCACCATGGCACAATCCGTTCTCCATAAAGCAGCCCAAGTGATGTTTTAAATAACAGCTTTATTGACAGGTAATTCACATACCATAAAATTCACCCTTTTAAAGTGTACAATTCAGTGTTTTTAGTAGATTCAAAGAGCTGTGCAAACATCACCCCTAATCTGATTTTAGAACATATCCATCATCCCCCAAAGAAACCCCATACCCACTTTCCATTTCCTCGCCCCCTGCAAGCCCCTAGAAACCACTAATTATTTTGTCTCTATGTTTTTGCCTATTCTGGACATTTTATATAACTGCAATTATAAAATGTGTGGTCTTTTGTGACTGGCTTTTTCACTTAGCACAATATTTTTAAGGTACATCTATGTTGTAGCACATATCACTACTTCATTCTTTTTTATTGCCAAATATTTCATATGGATATAACACATTTTATTTATCTTTTCATCAGATGAACACTTGCGCTATTTCAACTTTTTGGCTGGTATGAATAATGCTGCCATGAAGTTCATGGTATAGGTGTGGGCATATGATTTCTAGTCTCTTGGGTATATACCCACAAGTGGACTTGCTATGTTTAACATTCTGAGTAACTTCCAAACTGCTTTCAAAGTGGCTGCAGCATTTTACAATCTCACTGGCAATGTATGACAGTTCCAATTACTCCACATTCTCAGCAACACCTGCTATTGTCTGTGTTTTGATTATAACCATACCCATGGGTATAAACTGGTATCTCGTAGTGGCTTTGATTTGCATTTCCCTAATGACTAATCATGCCGAGCATCTTTTCAAGCGCTTACTGGCCTTTTGTACATTTTCTTTGGAAAACTAGTCAAATCCTTTGCCCATCTTTTCAACTGCGTTATTTATCTTTTTTATTGTTGGGTCATGAGTGTTCTTTTGTACTCTTGGATACAAGTGCAAGTTATTTTTTAAAAAAGTAAATCAGCTTCTGTTACTCCCCTACACAGTACCCTCTAATGCTTCTCCACTATGTTTACAATAAAATCCAAATTCTCACTCTGGCTTACAAGGTCCTACACAATTTTGCCACTTGCCCCCTCACAGAGTGCACTGTAGTCAGAGCAGTGTTCTTTCTGCCCTTGAAACATAATAAACTCATTCATGTCTCAGCACCAGTATATGTATGTCACATCCACCTGCTTGGAATTCTCTTTCCTAGGATGGCTTTTTCTTGTCATTGAATTCAAATATCCCTTTTACAGACAAGTTTTGCTAAAAAGAAATTGTATCTAAAACAGCTCCCCCTCCACAAAGAGGAACAAGGAAGCTTTTGGGGATGATGGACATGTTCATTATCTTGATTACGGTAACGGCTTCATGGATACATACATATGTCAGAACTTTTCAAACTGTATACTTTAAATATGTGCCAATTATTTTACTTCAATTATGTTCAATAAAGCTGTTAAACAAATAACTCGTTTTACAATCACACCTTCACTGTCACTATCTTATCATACTTTATTTCCTTAGGAGAAACTATCTGAAATCATCTTTTTTATTTTTTGATTTAAATGCTTATTGACTATCTCATCCCTCTAGAATGGAAGTGCCATGAGGGCACTTGGTGAATGTTTTTCATCTTTGTAACTGCTATATCCTCAGCTTGTCTCACAATTAGGTGCTACATAAATATTGGGCTAACTGAACGAATGAATTTGACAGAGGTTTAGAAAAGAAACTCACAGACAATAGGAAGGTTAACTTTGCATTCCCTCAGATTCAGCAGTATTTTTAGACTTAAGGGGATGAGATTTCTATCATTTCTTTTCTTTATTAAGAGCTACCTTAGCCTCTCTCCTAGATGATCTCCAACATCATGATCATCAGAAATAGCACTGACTGGTCAACTGCCCTGGGGTACTACTCGAGCACTTACATATCCTCTCCCATTAGTAGTGGTTATTTTAATTACAATAGTATTATAATGATAATATAACATATTATATTATATAGTAATTATAATAAATATATAATAACTATAATAATAGCAGCAGTAATACAATAAAAACATTTGTTTAGCATTTGGTATTTGCCAGATATTATGTAAGCATTTTACCCATGTAATCTCATTTATTCTTCACAGTAACTTTATGAAGTAGGTATTCTTTTTTTTTTTAAATTTTATTTATTTATTATTTTTGGGGGGGTACACCAAGTTCAATCATCTGTTTTTATACATATATCCCCGTATTCCCTCCCTTCCTTGACTCCCCCCCGCCCTCGAGTGAAGTAGGTATTCTTTTACAGACGAGGAACTTTGAGGTTTAGAAAGGTGAACTAACTGACCAAAGCCACACAGCTGGCAAAAGGCAGAGTTGGACCTCAAACCTAAGTTTATTTTACTTTAAAGGTCATGCTTTTTCCATAATATTACAATGCTTGTTAAGCATTTTTATATAATACTATGTTACTCCAGCTCATCTACAAAGCTGGGATATGCACCTCAAGAAAGATACCACTCAAACTCTGAAACAGACTAGGAATAAGAGTAACAGAGATGAGAAGCTAGTTGCCTGAGAATAAACCAAGATATTTAGAGTAAGGAATTTTTACTTTATGCCAAACTCCATGTCTGGCTCCATGTGGCATTTAAATCCTTACTGTTTCTGATCACTTTTGAACAGACATTGGTTTTTACCCAAGCTGCTGGCCCTTGCCTCCTCTTGCCTACGAGTGAGTTTTATTGGTGAAGGTATGCTGACCATGAGAGATCTAGGTAGGCTCCATTACCAACTTGGGTCCCGACTTTAAGAGTCTTTACCTTTAGTGCCAGGTGGCTGCAGGTTGTCTCCAGTCAAGGAACACCAGCCCACGGGGAAGATGTCCCGGGAGTCGAAGCGGCACCAGTAGTCAAAGGCCCCTCGCCACCCATCAAATGTGACAAGCACCTCTGAGCCCCGCACTTCCCCAATAGTGGCTGGGCAAATGAAATGAGGGTTCTTCCTGTCCACAGCTTCCAGCTTCATTCCCATTTTGAAGAAGTTGTGAGAAGGCGATGGTGGTTCCTAGATGAGAGACAGAAATACAGAGTTAGATGCAAAGAGAGAGGCTATGTATGCCAAAAGACTGTTATTTCATTTGCATGATTAAAAAGTGACTGCTATATAAGATTTATAATGGACCTTTAGTCTTTTACATGAATTTCAAAGTATACCAAAGTATTGCTTTGTCAATCCTGATATTTTAACATCTTTGCTTCAGATCTTTTTTTTGTTCCAAGAAATAAAAGGTAACAGATAAGGTTGAATCCTCCTTTGTGCCCTTCCCCATGCATGTTTTTATACTTTATATGTACATACCATCTGCATACTTTTAAATTTTATATAAATAGTATTATACTGAAATTACCATTCTACAACTTGCTTTTTTTTGTTCATTATGTTTTTGAAACATATCCATGTGGATAAACTTAGCTCCAGTTTAACTGCTAATAGTACTCCATTATATGTATATGTCATAATTTATTCATTCTCTTTTGACAGACATTTAAGGTTGCTTTGAATTGTTTACTATTTCAAAAGAGTTTTAATGGCCATTCTTGCACCTGTTCCTCTGTTCACATGTGGGGAGCATTTCTTCAGGGTATATACCTAGGAGCAGAATTGTTGGGTTATAGGATAGGTATACACATCTTCCACATTATCAAATATTGTTAAATTGCCCTCCAAAGCAGCTATAACATTGTATAGTCTCTCTAGCTGTGTAGCTAGTTCTTGGGTGCTGATTTGCAAGGTTGCAAATAAAGTTTCCAAAAAAGTATTGTATACTCTACTCTGTTTCCCTTGGTCTTACTTCTGATCCTGTACCACTAACACAGTCTTATTAAATGGTATCTGGCAGAAAAAGTTCCCCTACTGTGATATTCTTCAATATTGTTTTGGCTATTCTTTCTCCTTGATCTTTCATATGAATTTTAGGATCAGCTTTTCAAGTTCCACAGAAAAACCCTATTCATATTTTGACTGGAATCCCAGTGAACTTAAAATTTGGGAAGAAATAACCTTTGTATGTATGATATTGAGCCTTTATATCCATGAACTTGATAGTATCTTCTATCTGTTAAGTATTCTTTAACGTAGATTTCTTCTTCAGTATGAGTTTAAAAATTCCTCTATAAATGTCTCATGCATTTTGCTAACATTTTTCTAGCCATATTTTCATTCTATTGCTATCTTAAAGAGTATCTTTTATTTTCAGTATATTTTATTTTCAAACCACTTGTTGCTGTTAAATAGGAATGCAACTGATTTTTAAAAATTGATCAACATTTAATACTGATTAGCTTATGCTGACTGATATATCTTTTTTCTTGTCTGCTTGATTTATCTATTACTGAGAGATGTGTATTAAAATGTTCCCTAATGATTGTGGATTTTCCAATTTTTCCATGTAATTCTGTCAAATTTTGCTTTATCTATTTTGGGGTTATGTTTTTTAGGAGCATGCATATTTATAACTTTTATCTTCTTAGTGAACTATATTTTTTTTATCATTAGATAGTAACTTCTTTAATGCTTTTTAGTATCAAAGTCTTCTTTGTCTAATTTCAGTATAGTAAACACCAGCTTTATTTTGATAAAGGTTTGCCTGGTATATGTTTTATATCCTTTTACTTTCAATACCTTTGTGCTGTATTTCAGCAGTGTCTCTTGTAAACAGCATGTAGCTAGATTTTAAAACAATCTAGTCTATGTCTGGCTAAACTAATGAGTTTAAACTAATTTTCTGTGATAACTGATGTATTTAAATTTATTACAATTATTATATGGCCTACATTTCTATTTAACTTGATTTTTCAAGTTGTACCTTTAACTTCTTTTTTCTAACAATCAACTGAATTTTCTTCCCTTTTTCCCTCTCCATTGATTCAGATGTTAACCATTCTATATTTAGTCTTTTGGTGGATCCCCTTCAGATCATAACTGTATAGTTGACACAAAGCCTAAAACTCATCTTTAATTAAACAATACAAGAACCTCAGAATATTTAAACTACTCCTGAGTTAATTTAGTTTCAAATTGTTATACTGCCAATTGATCACTTCTGTTACTATAACTGGTTCATACAGTTATAGGCAATGACTGATTAGTTTTACTTACATGTTAACCAATCTTTCCTCAGCACTACCTTTTGCATCCCATTCTTACTTTATTTGAACCTTTCTAGGTTCAATTATCTTCTTCCTAAAATATACTCTTCAACTGTTCTTTCAGCAGATATATTAGTATCTACTTGTATTAGTTCATTGACTATGTCTTGATTTTACATTCATTCTGAAATAATAGTATAATTAGGCATAAAATTCTAGGTGGACAACTATTTTTTCTGAGTTCTCTGAAGATATTATTCTATTATCTTTTGGCTTGTATTGCTGCTGTCAAGAAATGTGCTGTCAGCTTAACGGTAATCACTTTGAAGTTTCAGTCCATATGGACGCTGAAGCCACAGATACGGAGGGCTGACTACCATGCCATTGTGCATAAGGGAGGTGAATGTGTGCAGATTTTTGTATTCAGGAGGTCCTGGAACAGTTCCCCACAGACAATGAGGATGACTGTATTCTGTGTGATTACTTGCACAGATGTTTTCTTTTGACTTTAGTTATACCATGATGCTTTAAGGTGTATATTTGTCTTTATTACACATTCTGGAAAATCCCGTCATTATCTTTTCAAATATTGACTTTTTAAACTTTTTTCTGGAGGTCATGTTCTGCATATATTGGACCTTCTAATATTATTCTCTTTGTCTTCTTCTCTTTAATATTTTCCATCTCGTTATCTCTCTGTATTGCACTCTGGGGAAATTCCTTACACATCTTTCAATTAATTCTTCTCTATCTAGGTCTAAGTTGCTTATACACCTAGCTAAGATTTTAAATTTTAATGGTTAAGCTTCATTTCTAGGTATTCAATTTGTTTTCTTTTTTCAACTTTCTCTTTTAAAAAAATAGAGGTTTGTACTTTTCTCATTTTTAAATTCCTTCTTTTCATTCTTTACTCATTTTCAAATACTTAATTTATAATCTCTATCTGATATTTCTATTATCTGAAAGTCCTTGAGGCTAGTCTTACTGAAGTTTCATGATGCAGGATTTGTTTTGTGAGTTTTGAGGGCTCTATAATTATGAACTGAACTGAACTCATCTCCAGTGGTACTTCACTTTTGGGACTTCTATGACATCTGGGTTGGAAACAACTAAATCCTCTAGAGAGGTTTTGGGTTTGTTTCTGCCAGGCACTCAGAAATATCCCCATACAATTTTGGAGTTCTGAGACAACACAGGCACTATATCTGAACCCTGGACTTCCATGCGAAAAGACTGCTTTATCAGAAGAGATGATTCAATTCCCACCCCTACCCACGGCCCAAGCAGAGACTCTTCCTCATCAATGCAATAGTCTTTTCACTAAGGATAAACATTTGAGGGATCCAATCTGGTTTTTATGTGGCAGTCCCAGGGACATTTTTCTGCCTTGCATGGGTCCAAGGCCTCAACTTCTATTGTACTGTGGTTGTTAACAGCCAAGGTCCTTGGAAACTAAGACTGGCCAAGCCCCTTACGGCACCTGCAAATTCAGTACTCCTAACACTCTGGTTTTCCTTCTTCATTTTGGCCTTGGAGAGTTTTCTTACTTCCTAGTAAGGTCAGCAAAGCATTTAAAAGAATACTTGTTGCCCCCCCCCTCCCCCACCACCACCACTTTGAGGTATTCTGCAAGGGAAGGGTTTCAAGTTTCCCAGTATAGCGTATCCTGGGAACCATGGTGCTCTCAGGGTTTAGACTTAAATGGCAGCACAGGCAACCCTAATTCAGTCCCCTTTCATAGTAACTTTAATCTCATTAAAGATCAAGTAAGAGAAGACTGATTGTCTCATCCCTCAAGAAACCAGGAAGAATGAATACAGGTTTTGGATCCCTGTTTCACCACTTACTAGTCCTGTGATCTTGGGCAAGTTCCTTATTCAAAAGCATTTGTTTCCTTAACTGCTAAATTGAAAGAATAATTCTTGCTTTATAAAGTTTACTGTGGGTATTAAATGAGATAGTGTATATAAACTCCAAATACACTGTAGGCACTCAAAAAGTACTCTCCTTTCTTTCTCTCTGTTTAGAATATGGACCTTAAGGAACTCCATGATCTATAATTAGAATAGCTCCTTTAGATTTATATTTTATATGTTTTACTAATAAAAAAATGTTTACCTTTTTGACAACCCTGTGAGGTAGACAGAATCCCACTTTACAGATGAGGTCAAAACTTACTATTGGCAGAGCTAGGACTCAAAACCCAGAAATTCTAACATACAGTCTAATATTTCTCTGGGGATAACTGCTGCTTCATAAGGTACTTAAAAAATCCTTCTGCTGAACTAGTTTCTGAGAAGGCATCCTCAGGCCATAAATATAATGTAGACATCAGAGGCTCAGTAATTTAAAGAATGTAAGCATTTGACCTTAAGCAATTTGGAGCTGGTGATAGCTGAGGGACACCATACCTTGTGGAAAATCCTGATGGGAGCCATCTCTGCTCCATTTAGCGTCTTCAAAAGGAACATGGGCCAAGAGGAAGCATTCAGCCGAAATCCTGCAGTAAACATAATGGGCAACAGATAAAAAATATGTCTCCAAGGGAATTGCTCTATCAAGTTTTCTCTTTGGAATCCAGCTACTCCTGCCACAACCTATGCTGTGATAGTTATAGAATCACAGACTGTTAGGGAAGGACTTAAAGGTTAAGTAGAAGAAATGCCTCATTAGACAGATGAGGAAATGAGGCAAGTAAGAGGGAATGTAACTTGCCCAAGGTAATGTTGCAAAGTAAGTACTGGAGTAAAGTCCCCAACCAAGTTTCCTGATGGCAAGACAAGTATTACACAATGTATACCACAATGCCTAAAAAGCTTCCTTGAAAAATCCAAAATAGATGTGTGACAGGAATAACAAATATTTACAAATGATCTAGACAGCAGAGTATGAAAAAGGGATATAATAATCTCTAAAGAAGAAACCAGATATGTCTGACAAATCCAATATACAAGTAAATCTTTTTGGTTTATCTCAATATAAAAACACTCTCACTTTTGCTCTCACTTTCTCTCGCTCTCTCTCACACACATACACACATGCACAGAGTACAAAACACTTTTTGATATTCATTTTTACTTAAACTACAAAGGATCAGACATTGATGAAGATGGAAGGGACCATCTTATCCCAAAAAACTCATTTTCCAAAACAGTAAAAAGAAGCCTAGGGAGGTTAATTGTCCATTGTCATTCCATAATAAGTCAGTAAGAGCATACCATTTAATTAATAAATTGTAAAAATAAGATCATGATCATAGTTAAGTCTTCCAATTAAAGCTCCAAGTGTTTTCCTTCAATTTGGCTTCAACCCTCTATCCTGAGATACCAAAATCTTTTTGATAGTCTCCCAATCTATCTCAGCTTTCCCATTCTTGACAAAGAACATATAGGCTGAACCAAAGCTGCAGAGCTGGAAATAGCAACAACAGTATCTGATATTACTAAGTACTTCACTGTGTGGCAGATAGTGTGCCAGGCACTTTCTACTGACTATCTAATTTAATCCTCAAGACAACAAAGTGAGGTAGACATTATCTTCATTTTATAGATGAGAAAAGAGGTATAAAACTGCTTAAGATTTCAGTGTGAGCAAATGACAAAGAGAGGACTTAAACCCAGGCAAGCTGACTGTTGAGACCACACTCTTTAACTACTAAGCTAAATTATCAATGTGCATGTGAAATGAAAAAGGAAGAATCAGCTTTTGGGATTAAGTATTAATTAAGAACGATAATTAAATTAAAGGGGAGGATGTGAGAAGAGAGAAGAAAATGGAAATGAGAAAAGAGGTACCACCCCACATGATTTAAACTTTTAGTCTCAAAGCTGGCCAGGCTAAGTGAGGTTTCCCAAGGTCAAGAGACTTCTTGCGATAACTCATGCATTATCAACAATGGAGATAGCAATTCACACATTCCTATCAAACTGCTACCACTTCCTTCTTTGCTTGCCTAGATTTTTTTCCTTCTGCAACACAACAACAACAAAAACCTACTTTTATGTGATTTGGTGGGGATGTCTACTCTGGGCTCTACCTACCTGGCCATGGAATGCAAAATTTAAGAGCATCAGATTTAAGCATTTACGAGCATCAGATTCCCCTAGACCAAAAGTGTGTATGTATGTCCCAAGTTGGGACAACTGTTTTCTGATATGACATGCATGTTGGAGAGAGCTTTTCTTTCTCTGAGATCATGGTTATAAGAATGTTTGTAGATTTGGCTCTGATAAGTGGAGAACATAACTGAGAATAAAGCCAATGTAGAGCAGGAGATGGAGACACACAAGAGTGTTTAAAACCTTGTGTCTAGACACACTTAACACTAGGTCTTAGACTCTCGGTTATACGAATCACTAATTCCTGCCTCCTCCTATATCCCTCCTCTAACCTGGTCTGGGTTGGGGTTTTACACTCCAAAAGAGTCTTGACTACTGCTCTTCCTTTGACCATGGTAAAAACAAACAAACAAGCCAACAAACAAACAACAAACTTCTCCAGAAATTCAGCTCTGGTTTGTATGTGGGGAAAACAACTCTCTTTAGGTCGGGGAAGGGCTGAAGCATGCCAAGCCTTGAGCAGATTTGCCATGGATGACTCACTACACCTAGGGATAAGGCAAAGCAAGGCACAGATGTTCTAGAGAAATGCTATACTTTCGTAAATGAGAAAATTCAGGTTCATGCCCTCAGTTCCCAAGAACTACAGTGCCTCATCATGCAATTCCCAATTCAATTTTTTAGAAGTGGGTAACTGAGAGGCTTCTATCTCATCTGGTACTTGAGCTAAAAGAAAGAAAGAATGAAACAAACAAAAAACCTCTCAGGTCTGGAAACCCTTATAATATTATAACAGCTAATATGTATTGAATACTTATCATGTATTAAATACCTTACAGGCACTTCCTCATAGGATATTTCAAATAATACCATGAGGTGTGCACTATCATTATCCCTAGTTTGCAGATGAAGAAAGAGAAACTCAAGAGAAGTAGCTCGTCCAAGGCAGTAAGTGGTGGAAACAGGTTCTACTGCATGACGGTCTTACTCCAGACCTCATGGTTCTTAACTATGTTTCACTACCTCCTAGCAAGCTTCTTTAAGAGTAGAAGGGCAAAGCAGAAATGCTGCCAATCCAAGGAATTACTGAGTACCTTATTTCCCAACTCCTAAGGTGACCCCCTCCAAATTCAGATGTGTTCATAATCTGTCTTGGGGAGTCACAGATAGAACTGAAACACTGAAAGGGATTTCAGAGGCCATATAGTACAGAGGTTTTATGTTGTAGATGACAAAACTGAAGTTCAGAGAGGCTAAGAAACCTGTTCATGATCACATAAGTTGTTCCTATAGTAAGGCTGGAGCCCTAGGACTTTCCATTTGATTCTTTCAGTATACTTATGCTGCCTCCCAAAGAAAACATTTCTTATGTTCGTATTATGTGTCAGCCTCCATGTGCTAAGTACTTTTAAGTGGGTTATCTCATTTAACCACTTCTACAATTCTATGAATTTGATATGAGAAAAGCAGTACTGGTTTTGGAGCCAGGCTGCCTAGATTCTAATCTAGCTCTGCTACTTAACTGGTGTGTGACATTTGGTGTGTGACAAAGACCTCTCTCTGGCTTTCGTTTCCTCAACAATAAAGTGGGATAAGAATAGTAACTAATTCAATGGGTTGTTCTAAGGATTAAAATAGGTTAATACATGCGAAGCACTTAAAACGATGCCTGGTATATAATAAGTGTTAGGTAAATGCTGGCTTTTATTTTATTATAGATGAGAAGACTGGGTTTAGAGAAATTAAATATCTTAGGTTGCTAAGCTAGTAAGCAGCAGAGGCAGGATTTAAACTAAACCCCTCTGTCTCCAGAGCCTTCATTACTAATCAGCACATTAATGTCTTTAAATTTTTAATTACTCAGTTCTACTATGTTGTCTCTCTTGGTAAAAAGAGTTAGAGCCGTAAATTTGTGCAAAATGAAAGAGAAGAATAAAAACAATCATTTGCAGGTCTCCTCAAATTAAACAATGGTTTGCAGGGTAAAGGCCATGTGGGTAAGAAATCCTAGCCTCTAAAGTGGGAGTACCTCAGTGTCTGGCCACTGGTTCTCTCTTCTTCTTGGTCCCCACTCTTTGCCCATCAATGATGACTGCCAATTTATATCTCTAACTCAAACCTCTGTCCTGAGTTTCATGCTCATATTTTCAACTGCCTTATTCTAAAACTCTACTTGGATGCAAAGAGATCTCAACATGAGTAAGTCTAAAACAGAACTCATGATTTTACTACGCCCTTTCTTCCAGTCATCTCACCTCAGTTAATGGAACCACTTATTTAAACCCAGGTGTTGAGACCAAAAAGCCTAGAAGGCACTCTTGGTTCCTCCCTTTCTATGGTCTCTCAAATATAATTAATCAGCAAGTGATGATGGTTCTTACATCTAATATACACTAAACCGAACCATTCCTCACCATTGTTATTTCTCCTCTACTAACACTCTAATCTCAGCCACAAACTTTGCCGACTATTACAACAACCTTCTAACCATTCTCTCTACTTCTACTTTTGCCTCCCTACTGTTTATTCTCCACACAGCAACCAGAATGATATGGTTATGTTTTTAAAAATATAAAACAGATCATAGCACTCATGCTTACATCGTACAACAAAAAATAAACTCTTTATGTATTTAACAAAACTTACATGATCCAGAACTTGCTTACTTTTCATAATTCACCTCCTGTCACTTCCCTGCCCTTCATGCACTGGTCTTTCTGTTTTCCAAGCACACCAAGTTGTGTCCCTCTGCCTCAAACACCCTTCACTTTTCTCAAATCTTAAGCAGTTCTTTGCTGAAATAACACCTTCTCAGAGAGGCATTCCTAGACTACCCCAACTAAAATAGCCTCCTAGATGCTATGCTGCTCCTTTCTTATTATCCTTAGCTTTTATCACTGCCTAAATTTTCTTTCTTTTTTCCATGTAATGTGTATGGCTTTTCCAACCAGAATATAAGCTTCATGAGAGTTTTACTGAACAAAGGAAAAATCTCCACTTATTAAATGGGTGCCAGGAATTGATAAATGTTTTATCATGTTATTCCATTTAATCCTCACAAAAACCATGTATGGCAGAGTTTATTAGTGATCTGGCAGGTGAGGCAACTGAAATTCAAAGTTAAAAGTCAAGGTAAAACAACTTACCATTGGCCACACAATTAAACTAGTAAGTGGCTCCGCTAATATTGTAAACCCAGCTATGCTGCAAGTGTTCTGTGCTTATGTAAGATTTCTTTTAAAAATATTTATAAACAACCAGTTACAAAGAACTTTCAGATGCTCCTAAGACACTGGGACTACTGAATAAGTTAGGGTTCATCTATTTAAACTAACAGTGATCTGAGCAAGCTCTGGACTTCAATGAAGATCAGCAGGTCTAGAATCTAATCACAGTTCACGCCCTCTGGTGGTAGGCAACAGAACAGCACTCATACCAGGAAGCACAAATACAGGCTCTGCTCCCTACCCCATCATTGTCCTATACAGTAATTTCAAGCTTTATGAAGTTATTAAACTCTATGGCTGTCAAGATGATTCCTAAATCATTCTCTCCTCCCAGAGGAGCTTTACATACATGTACACATACAAATACATGTATAGAAACATGCCACTAATTCGCTGTACAACCTTGAACAACTCACTTCCCTTTCCCTGTTTCTGTATTTGTCAGATGAAGACACTGAGCTAAAGCAGTGCTTCTGAACTGAGGTTGGGTGGGCTATCTAAATTTTAACCCAAGAGTGAGAGAAATGAGAAGTGGAAGAGAGGTGCTGAACAAACTGTCTTCCCTGAGGAAGAAGCGAATATTCAGCTAGGTTGTATTTGGGAAGGACTGTTACAATTCCTTTTGATTCCGCCAGGATGCTGTCACCACTTCAATGCTCCACTCTCATATACACATTTAAACGCAAGTTAATTCAGATTTATTTAATTGGGGGTGGGGGTTGTGACTAGTCTTGAGATAGGTGTAGGTATAGATGGGTCTGGCATTACTCAATGTCAGGTGCCTTGCTGCACAGAAGAGAGTTTGGTGAATATTTTTAAAATTACCTTTGTAAAACAAATATTTAAGATACCATAGTTAAAGTCACTTCTCTCTAAAATTTTATCCCCCCCACCCCCAATTTCTATAAACAGAGTTCAAATTTCCATAACCATAAATGAGCTATGCATCTTTTAAAATTCCCTTTTTCATTGACAGGCCCTGGAGAGTATTTAGCATATGAGAAGACTGATTAGTGCCAAGAACCTAAGAGGGTTCCTTTCAAGTCAATGTCCCACATAGACACCAGAGCGCATGACTGAGCAGGCAGTTTGTACTGGGATCCTGACACATGTGACTAGAGGCCTCACCAGAGGCCAGCTCTGCTCTAGACTAGGAACTCTCAAACTTGGACACTGAGAACCCCTGGGGAGCATTAAAGAATACATCATCTCCCTCCCAGAAACTCAGATTTAACTGACCTGAGGTGAGGCCTAGGCACTGAAATTTTTGAGAGCTCCCTAGGTGATTTTCACTGGCCTCCGTGTTTGAGAATCAGTGATCAGGACAGATCTGTTTGGAAGAAATAACCTCAGCCTAAGTATAGACTGGATCAGTAAAATAAGGGGATGTGAGGAAAAGGCTGACATCACCTGAGAATCATTCTACCTTTTCACCTTTTTTATCTGGAGTACTCTGTAAAGGAGTAACCAATGTTCCTATGTGAACAGAACATACACACATACACACACACACACACACACACAAGCCACACAAGATTTTAATGGAGAAGAATGCTCTTTTGCTAGAGCAATACTTCCCAAATATAGACCAACTGTGTTAGAGTCTCGGGACAGTCATTTTACCATGCAGAATCCCAAGCCCCATTACCTAGAGATTCTGATTCAGCAACTCTGGGGAGAGGTCCAGAGGAGGCCTGGGGAACATGAACACACACATATATATATGTATAATTATATACATAATTTATTTAAAACTTTTTATTTTGAAAAATTTTAAACCTAGAGAAAAGTAGCAAAAACAGTACAAGAACAAACTATGTACCCTTCAGCTAGATTCAGCAACTAATAACACTTTACCACAGTTGCTTTCCATCTATCTACACACACTTTTTCCTCTGAACTACGTGAAAGTTAAGAGACATCATACTTCACCTCTATATACATCAAGAAATCTGTCCTCAGAACAAGGACATTCTCCTTTAAAACTGCAATATTATCATATCCAATCAATTTAATTAAAAATATTCTCAACTGTCCCCAAATCTTTATAGCTGTTTAATTTTTAAAATATACCATGGATTACATATTGCATTTGGTTGTCAAGTTTCTTTAGTCTCCTTTAATCTAGAATAGTCCAGTTGCCTTTTGTTTTTCATGAAATTGCTACGTTTGAAGTCTGGGCTGTTTTATAGAATGTCCCACAATTTGGATTTTTTCTGATTGTTTCCTTATGACTACAATCATGCTAAACAGTCTTGACAAAAATACTACACAAGTGATGTTGAGTTCTCATTTCATTGCTTCAAGAGGCACATAATGTCAGTTTGTCTAATTATTGATGATACTAAATTTGATCACTTGTTAAGGAATGACTGACAGATTTCTTCATTATAATTTCCATTTGTAATTGATAGATAATCAGTGGGGAGAAACTTTGAGACTACGTGAATATCCTATTCTCCAATAAGCTTTTTTTTTTTAGCATTCATTGATTATCCTGACCTGAATCCATTGAAATGGTGGTTACCAAAATGATAATTTTCTACCATTCTTTATATTTATCAGCTGATATTCTGCAAAAAAGAGCTTTCTCTGCAACTTTAATTTTTTTTTCCTTGTGTATCACTAGGGACCCATCATGCTATTACTATTGTTCTTTTATTTTTATTATTCTTTTTGATGGTCATATTTTTCCAATTTTGGCTAGTCAGAGTCCCTTTAAACTGGCTCCTGTATCCTTTTGATATGTACCCATCATTCTTTGAGACTTCTTTGCTTTCTGGTGTGAAAAGATGTTCCAGATTCACCTTACATTTTCTCTGCTGCTCAGTCTTGGAATCAGCCATTGCTCCAAGGAGCCATGATTCCTTTCAGTGGAGAATGGGGTTTAGAAATCAAATCAAGGTGCTCCCATTGCTACTGAGGAGTCTTTGTTTCCAGGTCTTTTCAATAGACAGAGCTTGGAATATATACACATATACATGTATTAGCTTAGAATATACACATATACATACATAAACATATGGATATATTCTAAGTGAATAAGTATATTAACATATATTTATATATTTTAATACATACTAATATATACTTATATACCTATTTTAAGTTGAGTTCATAACGTACCTCCAAATTCTATACTGCAAGGGTTCTTCCTCATCTTTTCCCATTCCACATTTGTATCTTATTTACTCACTTGCTCTATCTTCAATACATGCAAAATAGTTTCAGATTATTATGGTGAAACCACTAACATTATTAAGAAAAAGTCAGAATTTCTTTGCAGTTCCATTTTCCTTTGAAATATGTCCCATTGAGGGTATACTGTGAAGGTTGTTTGAATTCTTTTTTCAGTGTGGTTATGGTATCCATTTGATACAGAGTTCAGTTTGTTTCTGTTTATAGTCAATTTTAGGATTTGCCTTGTTCATTTTTTTGGGGTTTAATTTTATGTATTAAGTAAAACATTTACATAATTCAAAAGTCAAAAGAATATAAAAGGGTATTCTCAGAGAAGTCTCACTCTAATTTCTATACTTTCCACCCTATTCCCCAAAACTCCCAATAGGTGACCTTTTCATTATTTTCCAGTTTTAACAGTCCTGTGTTTCTTTTTATAAAACTAAGTATACAAAATATATATAAGTTCATGTACATTATATATATGTGCATGTGTGTATACAGGTATATTTCCCCTTCTCTTTCTCAAAAGTAAATGGCATTAAGTACATTCACATCAATGGGTAACCATTACCACCATCCATCTCCAGAGCCTTTTCATCTTCCCCAAATGAAACTCTACCCATTAAATGGTAACTCCCCATTCCTCTCTCCCCTCTCCCAGCTCCTTGCAACCGCCGTTCTATTTCCTGTTGCTATGAATTTGCCTATATTAGGTATCTTGCAAAAGTGGAATCATACAGTATTTGTCCTTTTTGTGACTGGCTTATTTAATTTATAATAGCATAATATCTTTAAAGTTCATCCACACTGTAGTATGTGTCAGAATCTCCTCCCTTTTTAAAGCTAAATAGTATTCCACTGTGTTTATATACCACATTTTATTTACCCATTCTTCTATCAATGGATACTTGGATTGTTTTGATCTTTTGGATATTGTGAATAATGCTGCTAAATATGGGTATACAAATATCTTGAGTCCCTGCTTTCTATTCTTTTGCCTATCTACCCCAAAATGGAATTGCTAGATCATACAGTAATTCTATTTTTAAGTTTTTTGAGGAAACATCACATTGTCTTCCATAGTGGCTGTACCATTTTACATTCCCTGTACCATTTTACATTCCCAATGCACAGCAATACATATAGTTCCAATTTCACCACATCCCCACCAATACCTGTTATTTTCTATTTATTTGATAATAGCCATCTTAATGGGAGTGAAGTATTATCTTACTGTGGTTTTGATTTGTATTTCCCTAAATGATTACCAATGCTGAACATCTTTTTATGTGCTTATTGGCCATGTGTATATCTTCTTTAAAGAAACATCTATTCAGGTCCTTTGCCTGTTTTCAATCAGGTTGTTTACTTGCTGTTGTTGAATTGAAGGAATTTAAAAAAATATATTCTGGATATTAACCCCTTACCAGATATATGACTCACAAATATTTTCTCCCATTCCATGAGCTCCCTTTTCACTCTGTTAACATTGTCCTTTGATAAATAAAATTTTTAATTTTAATTTTTGACACAGTTAAATTTACCTACTTTTTCTTTTGCTGCCTGTGCGTCTGGTGTCATAAAGAATAATCATTGCCAATTTCAATGTCATGAAGCTTTTCCACTATGTTTTCTTCTAAGAGTTTTACAGTTTTAGCTCCTACATTTAGACTGTTGATCCATTTTGAGTTAGTTATTGTATAACGGTGTAAGGTAAACGGTCCAACTTCATTCTTTTGCATGTAGATACCCAGTTTTCCCAATACTATTTGTCGAATCGGACATGTGATCTTGAAAAAATAATAGCTTTAGTGAGATGTAGCTCAATTTATACTTTTAAATATCCAATTCAGTGGTTTTTAGAGTTATGAAAGATCAGTCTAAGTACATTTTCATCATTACTCCAAAAAGAAACTCCATATTTATGAGCTGCCATCCCCCATTATTCCTTTATCCCGATCCCTAGAAACCACTCATCTACTCTCTGCCTTTTTGGATTTGCCTATTTTCTCCCATCGTGTGGGTTGTCTTTTCACTTTCTCAATAGTGAAAGCACAAAAGCTTTTAATTTTGAAATCCATCTATCTAGTTTTCCTTTTGTTGTCTGTGCTTTTGGTGCCGTATCTAAGAAACCATTGCCTAATCCAAGGTCATGAAGATTTACTTCCATGTTTTCTTCTAACAGTTTTAGCTCTTACATTTAGGTCAATTATCCACTTGGAGTTAATTTTTGTATATGGTGTGGATGTGGGGTCCAACTTCATTCTTTTGTATGTAGATATCCAGTTGTCCCTGTGCCAGTTGTTGAGAATCCGCACTGAATTATCTTGGCACCCTTGTCTTTTTTTTTAATTTTTAAATTTTACTTTGGCACCCTTGCTGAAAATCATCTGAGTATAAATATATGGATTTATTTCTGGATTCTCAAATCTAATTCTCTTACCTATAAGTCTGTGTTCATCTTATGCCAGTACCAAATGGCTGGAGTACTGTTGCTTTGTAGTAAGTTTTGAAATTGAGAAATGTGAGTCCTTGGTAGTGTGCCGATTTTTCTCAAAGTTCATATGACTTTCTTCTTTAGCTATTTTAATCTGGTGAAGTCCATTAATGATTTTTCTAAAGTTAAATCTTCTTTTCACTCTCAGAAAAAAAAAAAAACCTACTTTGTCTTGATGAATTACTGTTGTAAATATGTTGATTCTAATTCCTAATATTTTATTTAGGATTTTTCTAATAATATTCACATGAGGCTATGTGTGTGTGCAAGTGTGTGTGTGCACATGTGCATGTGCACATGTGCATGTATGTTTAAATTAGGTTTAAGTATCAAAGTTCTACCTGCTTCATAAAAAGAATCTGGATATTTTCCTACTCTTTCTATGATCTAGAAGTGCACTGTCTAGTACAGTAGCCACCAACCACACAGGTTTTTAACTTTAAATTATAATTAAAATTAAGTAAAATTAAAAAGTCAGTTCTTTAGTTGCAGTAACCATATTTCAAGTGCTCTACAACCACAAGTGCTTGGTGACTACCATAATGGCCAGCAAAGATACAAAACATTTCCATCATCACAGAAATTTCTGTTGGGTATCACTGACACAACAACTTAAGTAGCATTGAGATTATCTGGTCTTCAAGGTTTTGTAGGCTCTCCCTGTAAAATAATCTGCATGTAGTGCTTTGATGCAGGTGTTTTGAAAATATTTATATTTTTTCTATGCATCTGTTTAAACACTGTGATGCTCCTAGAGTCAATTTGGACAAACAGTATTTTCCTATTTCACCTGGCTTTTCTAGTTTACATAGAGCTGTTCCCCCTCTTTGTCATTTCTACTTTTGTATATTTGTGCTTATTCCTTTTCCTCCCCTTTATTAGGCTAACTAGTGGTTTGTGTATTTTGTTGAGGTTTTCTCCAAAGAACCAGTATTTTGATATACTGCTTTTCTATTTTCTATTGCATTAATCTTTTTGTCTTTATTTTTTTTTTCTACTTACTTCTCCTTTGTATTTTCTTTGGATTGTAACTTTTTCTGGGTTTTTGAATTGGGAATTTAAACTCTTAATTTTTATCCTTTCATTTTTATTTATGTCAGGTATTTAAAGCTATAATTCTCTTCCAACCACTGCTTTAACTGTATCTCAAAATACTGATATGATGTTTATTATCATTATGTTTTAGGAATTTTTAAATTTTGGTTTATATTTCCATTTTTCAAACAAAAGTTGTTTAAAGAGTTTTAAATTTCAAGGTGGAAGGGCATTTACCAGGGTATAACGTTTGATACACACACACACACACACACACACACACACACACACACACACACACACACACGAGCTATCTTATTAACATCTTCAGCACCCTTACTTTTTGTCCTCTTGGCCTGTCTTGCCTTAAGAAAGTTGTGTTAAATCTCCTACTAGTGTGTTTGTATGTCTCCTTGCATCTACCATAATTTCTATTTTATTAATTCTATCAGGTCTAATAACAGAATTGTGACCTCTGCTATTATATTGTTTGAAGTTCCTTCATATATCCTTGATCATCCTTTTATTTTTTGCCTTTCTGACTCACTTTACTTTAGGTATGTCTCCTGTACAGAGTATAAAGTTGGGTTTGACTTTGAGCACCAATCTGAATTCTTTTTTTAATAGGTGAGTTAAAACCATTTACATTTATCAATATAAATTATACATTTGGTCTCAACTCTGTCACATGATGTTTTATTTACTGCATTTTCCACATTTCTTTCATTGCTTTGTGTTGTTCATCTCTTTGTGTTGTCTGTTTCCTGATCTTTTTGTTCCTTTGGTATTTAGGAAGTTTTGGAATTTTGTTTTAGTAGTTATCTTTATACTAACATATTTTATAATGTTCTTAATTTCCCTATTTCCTCATTTAGGCTTCTACTATTTGGTTTATCAGTTTTAAGTGATATCCTTTGATCCCATCTAAAGATATTACAGGATGAAAAGGGCTTACTTTCTGGTTCCATTGTGCTTGCCTGGCAGGCTCCTGCAGCACTCCCATCTTCTCTGTTGCCCATGTCCTGGAGCGCAGGGCAGCCAGTAGTATCCAGCGACCAGCAGCAGCCAAACCACCACCCTCCCCCATCTTAAGTGGTTTTGTAGCAGAGTTTCTCCAGAGAGACACACACCTCTCCATGAACAGCTTTCTTAGCACCCTAGAGGACATATTTCTAGCAAGTTCCACTACTGTGGCACCACAGTGATTTCTCTCATCCAGTAAGACACAGCTCCCCCTTAACAAGGTCTACATCTCAGGCTTGAGATGGGGGAAGGGAGGCTCTTCCTTGGGTGCGCTATCTGCCCCAGCGTAGTGGCTTCTCCTTATGTCTGCTCTTCTTATATTCTTTAGGATTCTCTTGCCTTTTGACTAGCCAATCCCTCACTCCAATCTGTTATAGTTAACAATTATATTCAACTTTCTGTATTTAAACTACTGTGTGGGTTCTCTTTCTTCACTGGACCCAGACTGATACCATACTATCCTACGCTTGTCCCTATCTTTGTTTTTGTCTTGGACTAATCATCTGTTGTTTGGATGGAGCTCTTTCCATAATCGATTCCTTAGGAAGGGCTTGGGGTCACAATACTTCCTGAGTTCTTGCATGTTGAAAACTCTTTCAGTATAATCTCGGTACCTGAGAAAACAGTTTGTCTAGATATAAAAACCTGTCATTTCATTTTCTTTCCTTGCATTTCTTAAAAATGCATCTCCACTTAGTCTTGCTTTGTATTTTGCTGTTGAGAAGTATGATGCAAACCTGACTTTCTTTCCCTTGTAAGTAATCTGGCCTTGTTGCTGGAGGTTTAGAGGAATTTTCCTTTATTCTTAGAGTGTAACAGTTTTACTAGAACATG
Source organism: Hippopotamus amphibius kiboko (assembly GCF_030028045.1). Taxonomy (NCBI): domain Eukaryota; kingdom Metazoa; phylum Chordata; class Mammalia; order Artiodactyla; family Hippopotamidae; genus Hippopotamus; species Hippopotamus amphibius. The sequence continues at coordinate 33,016,464 of NC_080186.1, forward strand.
TCTTAGAGTTGACCAATCTAGATCAATTTTCCCAGGAATAAGGGAGGCCCTTTCAATACGAAGGTTTAGGTGTTCTTTAATTTTTGGAAAATTTTCTTAGATTACAATTTTAAGTACTAATTCCATTTATCTTCTTCAGGGACTCAAATATATACGTACACATACACATACATATACACATTGGATCTTTGTTGACTATATTCTATATCTAACAGTTTCTTTCTGAGACTTTTAAATCTTCTCTAATGTTTATTTTTACTCTCTTGACTGTTTTTATTTCTCTTCTCAATGTCCCTTTATATTTCCAGTTGAATCTATTGTCCCAATGGGCACCCTGAAAGTGAGCCTTCAATTGAGATTTTCTTTCTTCAATTTTCTTCTTGAGTTTGAACAATTCTATTTTCACATCTTCCTGTCTGTTGTGTATTTCTAGTCTGACATTTAAAATTTTTGATTCAAGGTATTTTTTCATATCTGTCAATACTTATTTAATTCAAGATGGGTTATTGTGCAACTGTTTTCCTCTGGCTAGTCATTGATTTTGGCTAGTCACTCAATTTGGTAGAATTTTCAGGAGTAAAAATGGTTTTATCCTCTACTTCTGTTTTTCTTCATGCAGAAGCTTTTTATAGATGTTGACTGCTGTTTCCTAATCCTTTGAAATGTCTTATATTTTCCTGGGCTTGCAAAAAAACAGGATGTTCCATTTTGGCAGGGATCTTGGGTCATGAGTTTTGTTGGCACAGTGAAATCCAATTTCTTTAGCAGATGAGCCTATTTGGGATGGAATGGGATGGGAAGGCTTGTATGTCTTTTGATTTTATGATTCTCTTTTGTTTCTGCATAACTCTAAATTACTACTCATGGTTTCCTTCAATATTACATCTACCTCTCCCACAAAGGTAGTTATCTTCCCAAGACTGCTATCTCTAGTCCCTCACTCTTTTAATTCACTCTCTTTCTTCTGATTCCCCAGTAGCCAATGCTCTAATCAAATAGCTCTTAGCTCTCTCTTAGTATTTCCCACTCTGGATAGGGCTATCTTTTTCTGGGGGTGATTTTGGCTGTGTTAGGCTCCCATTGCCCTCTCTCTTTTTAATGTAGTTTCTACCTACATAAAACTCATCATTCTGGTATGGGGTGGGTACTAGCTCTAGTGGTTTCAGATCTTTATATCCGAACATGTAGACAACATGTTATTGAAATCTGTGGTATTCTTGACTCCTGGTTATGTTTAGGTATGAGTTATAGGCAGCTTGATTTTCTTTCCTTTTTGATCTGTATGTTTCTGGAGGATTTATGGAAAGACTTTGATTTAGATGGTCACCATTATCTCTGGGAACTTACATTCATTTTTTAATAGTCTACCAAGGTACTTCTAAACAGTGATTCATAAAGTAGGTTGAGAATCCTATGGTACTATGCAGCTATAAAAAGGAATGAGGAACATCTCCATACTACTAAGAAGTCATCTTTAGGACATATTGCTAAATGAAAAAAGTAAGATTGAGGAAAGTATGTATAATATGCTGTCATTTATATAAGAAGACAGGGAATACATATGCATATATATGTACACACACACATGCTCACACAGATATATTTGCTTATTTTTTTAAAAAATGGAGTATAAACTATTAAAAGAAAGTGGTTACCCTACGACAGAAGAAAGGGATAAGGTAAAGGGGATTTCTCTGAATATACTTTGTTTCATAGATTTCACTTTAAGAATGATTTGTATATATATGAGGCCAAAGATGGGACAATTCAAGAATCAATAAGGACAATTAGTGCAATGGAGTGAAACTCATCAAATATGTATGAATCTTTGAGTTTACAATAGTAAATAACAACAACAACAATAACATTATCCGTAAATAATTTTGGAGGATGATGGTAATCCAATCTATTATTTTGAAAATTGGTAAATAAAGAAAAGAATCAAGCATTTAAACTGTCTTTCCTGCATGAACTATACTTCAGGATAACCAAATAGTTCACAAAAGTTTATTTTAATAGACATATTTCATTTAATTTATGTGGACCAAATGATTATATTAAAATCTCCCATTTTGCAACCATAATGAATTGACGGGTCTAAATCAGGAGGGATTAAACTATAGCCAGAGGGCTGGCCACCTGTTTTTTTAATAAATAAAGCTTTATTGGAACACATCCTTGCTCATTTGTTTATGTGTTATCTATGGCTGCTTTCACATTACAAAGACAAAGCTGACTAGTTACAACAGAGAATGTATGGCCCATAAGCCTGAAATATCTACTATCTGACTCTTTAAGAAAATCTGTCCACCTCTGCTCTAGACCACAAGCAGTAATGGCTGCTACATTATAAAATGAGAGACAACCAGACCATACATGCTTCCTAACTGACATAAAGACCACTACCTATGAAATAGTCTTATGAAAAAACTGAACCTTAACCTGATCAAGCCTTTAGATCTAGTTACCAATTTCTAGGAAGAGCAGACAGAGAAACATATTAAATGATACCACAGAGATACAATCAGCAAAATCTAATTGTGGGAAAATTTAAAGACAAATGACTTATGTTTTTCAACAAATAAACTGCAAGAAAAAATAAGAGAGAGAAGGAGAACCCATAGACTAAAAGAGACTTAAGGGACATATCAACCAACTGCAATATGTTGATTTTATTTGGATCCTGATTCAAAGAAAATGGAATAAAGAGAGACAGACAGACAGACAGACAGTAGGGAAAATTTAAACAGTGAGTAAATATTTGTTGATATTAAGGAATTATCATTAGTTTATTTACATGTGATAATGTTATGATTATGCTTTTAAAATATTAACTATGAGAGTACATACTAAATATTTAATGATAAAATGATACTATGTTTGGGCAATTGGGCAGGAGCAGCCAGGCAGTATATACAGGTACAAAGAAAACAAGATTGACTATCAGGGATAAGGGATACTGGACGTTCACTGTACTATTTTTTTCTACTTTTGTATACATTTGAAATTTTACATTACAAATAATTTTTTTAATGGAGAAAAATGTTAAATAACCACCTGGGGAGGTCTTTCAAATAATACTGTCCTCTAATGCTCATTTAATTTAGCACAGCCTCCTGAGGGGAATATAGCCTTTAACCTGTCTCTCTCTATCCTCTGTTGACACTCACTGCAATAATGATTGAGAGTAATTGATGAGATGGGCTAAATCACTCAGGTATATTGAGGCAAAAAAAAGGTGAATCTCATCTCGAGGAGAAAAATACAGTGGAGTTATTATTTTAAGTAAAATAATGCATTTTACTTAATAATTGATTCAAAGTGAAAATTCAGGTGAAAAGAGACAAGGGATCTTTATAACAGTCAACCTTTCTACCGGGAGATTTTTCTCTCACTTCCTGTTATGACTGTAGGATTTGGCAAAAACTCTGGTTTTTTTGAGGCAAGTTAAATGGCAAGACCTCCTTCCATTCTTTTTCTCAAGGTAAATGGGAACTGACAAAGAAGGATAAAGGGTGCAGTTTCTTGTTAGAAGAAGAAGAGCTTGAGAGAAGCTTGGCTATCATAAACTAATGTAGAATGGATAGGTCCAGATTTTACAGGTCATTTCATTTTAGGTGGGCCTTTTCTTTTGGACCATATGAAAAAGAAAGGATAGGCAGGGGACCCTATGTTTTCCTAAAATAGGATGTACCATTTTGGGAAGATAACTAATGGGCTAGAGAGAGCTTGGGTCTGGTTACTCACCCAGAGGGGGCTGCAGCATACCCCCATTCTTCTCACAGTTCCCAATAGGCTGAATTTCAGCTGAGTCAACCAGACGCCAGAAATCATTCTTATTGTCGCTGCCGTCAAGGCGAAGGCGGAGGCGAGCACCTGTCAGTCCTACTACTGTGGCAATACAGGTAGATGTGGTGTTCCTGGGGTCCTGTGCTTCCAATTTCATGCTGATCTTGAACTCGTTGCTTGGAGGTGTGTAAGACTGAGGAGAACAAGCCATGGGGATTAGGCAGACTAAGAATAAGTGGCATTTTCAGTAAGGCTATTAAGAGATGGAACCTGAAAGTTTATGTTTTGGACTCAAACTGATTACAGCTGGGTCAGGAACACCCCCCTTGGAATTATTCCCTAATACTTAGGAAGGGTTTCATGCAAAAAAAAAAAACACTGAAATGTAAAATGAAAGGGAAAAAATTACTTTCCACTGAAGCATCAAATACTGACTCACCAGTAAAAAAAGGACAAGAGTGTCCCAAATAGTCCGTGCTTAAATGCTGTTTTTCATCCTGTTGTCTCCAAATCCCTAACCCTCCAGGTGTTCCTAACATTTTCTTTTCAGAAATCATCTTATTAAACTATCATATCCTTAGTATCGCTTCACGGAGCATTTCAGTATATTGGTTTGTATGTCCACCACAGAGGCTAACCATTGAGTGGGTGATTTTTTTCTTACTTTGACACTGACTTATAAATCAATTCCTATTTTTTAAAACAACTTAAAGTTATAATTGACATACAATAAACTATACACTTTGGTAAGTATTGAGATATGTATACACTCATGACACCATATACATCACATACACCCTGGAAACCATCACCATAATCAAGATAATGAACATGGACACACTCCCAAGTTTTGCATGTCCTTTTATAATCTCTCTGTCTAGCCCTTCCCAGACCCCTCTCTCCAGGCAAACATTGCTTTACTTTCTATCAATGTAGACTGGTTTGCATTTCTAGACTTAAATGGAATCATAGAGAATATATTCTCTTTTGGATCTACTTTCTTTCACTCAGCATAACTATTCTGATATTCATCCACTTGTTGAATGTATCAATAATTCACTTCTTTTTTGTTAAGACTGTATTTTTTAGAGTAGTTTTAGGTTTACAGCAAAATTGAGAGGAAGGTACAAAGCTTTCCCATAAACATCCTGCCCTGAAACATGCAGAGTCTGCCCTATTATCAACATCCCCTACCACAGTGGTACATTTGTTAAAATGAACCTACACTGACACATCATAATCACTCAAAGTCCACAGTTTACATTAGAGTTTTCTCTTGGTGTTGTATATTCTGTGAATTTGATCTAATGTAGAGATATATGCATCATTATAGGATCATACAAAATAGTTTAACTGCACTAAAATCCTCTGTACTCTGCCTACTCACCCACTCAATCATTGGCAACCACTGATCTTTTTTACTGTCTCCACAGTTGTGCCTTTTTCAGAATGTCATATAGTTGGAATCATACAGTATGTAGCTTTTTCAGATTGGCTTCCTTTCCCTTAGTAAGATGCATTTAAGCTTCTTCTATGTCTTTTCATGGCTTCATAGCTCATTTCTTTTTAGGGCTGAATAACATTCCATTGTCTGGCTATACCACAGTTTATTTATCTGTTCACCTACTGAAAGACATCTTGGTTGAGTCCAAGTTTTGGCAATTATGAATAAAGCTGCAATCAATCAATCTAGTTTTTGTGTGGACATATATTTTCGACTCCTTTGGGTAAATATCAAGGCATGCAATTGCCAGACTGTATGGTGAGAGTATGTTTAGTTTATAAGAGATCACCACACTGTCTTACAAAATGTCTGTACCATTTTGCATTCCCACAAGCAATGAATGAGCGCTCCTGCTGTTCCACATCCTTGCCAGCACTTGCTGTTATCAGTGCTCTAGATTTTGGCATTATAATACATATGTAGTGGTATCTTGTTTTAATTTGCATTTCTCTGATGACATATGATGTAGAACATCTTTTTTATACCTTTTTTGTCATCTGCGAATCTTCTTTGGTGAGATGTCTGTTAATATATTTGGCTCACTTTTTGAGTCATTTTCTTATTTCGAGTCTAAGTGTTCTTTGTATATTTTGAATAACAGTCCTTTGTCAGACATGTCTTTTGCAAATAATTTCTCCCAGTCTGTGGCTTGTCTCATTCTCTTGACAGTGTCTTTCATAGAGCAGAAGGTTTTATTTTATTTTATTTTATTTTATTTTAATTTTATTTTTAAGCTCTTTATTGGAATATAATTGCTTTACACTCTTGTACCAGCTTTTGAGGTACACCAAAGTGAATCAGCTGTATTTATACATATATCCCCATATCCCCTCCCTCCAGTGACTCCCTCCCACCCTCCCTGTCTTGGCCCTCTAAGGCATCACCCATCATCGAGTCGATCTCCCTTTGTTATACAGCAACTTCCCACTAGCTATCTATTTTACAGTTGGTAGTGTATATATGTCTATGCTACTCTCTCACTTCGTCCCAGCTTCCCCTTCGACCCCACCCCCCCAACCCCATGTCCTCCAGTCCATTCTCTTCATCTGCATCCTTATTCCTGCCCTGTCACTGGGTTCATCAGTACCATTTTTTTTTTTTTAGATTTCATATATATGAGTTAGTATACAGTATTTGTTTTTCTCTGTCTGGCTTACCTCACTCTGTAAGACAGACTCTAGGTCTATCCACCTCATTACATATAGCTCCATCTCATTCCCTTTTATGGCTGAGTAATATTCCATTGTATGTATATATGCCACATCTTCTTTATCCATTCATCTGTTGATGGGCATTTAGGTTGCTTCCATGTCCTGGCTATTGTAAACAGTGCTGCAATGAATATTATGGTACATGTTTCTTTCTGGATTATGGTTTTCTCTGGGTATATGCCCAGTAGTGGGATTACTGGGTCACATGGTAGTTCTATTTTTAGTTTTTGAAGGAACCTCCAAACTGTTTTCCATAGTGGCTGTACCAACTTACATTCCCACCAACAGTGCAGGAGAGTTCCCTTTTCTCCACACCCTCTCCAACATTTGTTGTTTCTAGATTTTGTGATGATGGCCATTCTGATCGGTGTGAGGTGATACCTCATTGTGGCTTTGACTTGCATTTCTATAATGATTAGTGATGTTGAGCATCTTTTCATGTGTTTGTTGGCCATCTGTGTCTTCTTTGGAGAAATGTCTATTTAGGTCTTCCACCCATTTGTGGATTGGGTTATTTGCTTTTTTGCTATTAAGCTGCATGAGCTGCTTGTATATTTTGAAGATTAATCCTTTGTCCATTGCTTTGTTGGCAAGTATTTTCTCCCATTCTGAGGGTTGTCTTCTTGTCTTGTTTATGGTTTCTTTCGCTGTGCAAAAGCTTTTAAGTTTCATTAGGTCCCATTTGTTTATTCTTGATTTTATTTCCTTTATTCTAGGAGGTGGGTCAAAAAGGATCTTGCTTTGATGGATGTCATAGAGTGTTCTGCCTATGTTTTCCTCTAGTTTTATAATGTCTGGCCTTACATTTAGGTCTTTTATCCATTTTGAGTTTATTTTTGTGTATGGTGTTAGGAAGTGTTCTAATTTCACTCTTTTACATGTTGCTGTCCAATTGTCCCAGCACCACTTATTGAAGAGGCTTTTTTCCATTGTATATTCTTGCCTCCTTTGTCAAAGATAAGGTGCCCATATGTGCTTGGGTTTACCTCTGGGTTCTCTATTCTGTTCCATTGATCTTCCTTTCTATTTTTGTGCCAGTACCATACTGTCTCGATCACTGTGGCCTTGTAGTATAGTTTGAAGTCAGGAAGCCTAATTCCACCAACTCCGTCTTTCCTTCTCAAGATTGCTTTGGCTATTTGGGGTCTTTTGCATTTCCACAATAATTGTAGGATTTCTTGTTCTAGTTCTGTGAAAAATGCCATTGGTAATTTGATAAGGATTGCACTGAATCTGTAAGGTTTTACTTTAATGAAGTCCAGCTTATCAATTATTTCTTTCATGAATTGTGCCTTTGGTATTGTATCTAAAAAGTCATTGCCATACCCAAGGTCATCTTGGTTTTCTCCTATGTTATCTTCTAAGAGTTTTATAGCTTTGTGTTCTACATTTAGGTGTGTGGCCTATTTTGAATTAATTTTTGTGAAGGGTGTAAGGTTTGTATCTAAATTATTATTTTTGCATGCAGCTGTCCAGTTGTTAAGACCTTTGTTGAAAAGACGATCTTTGCTCCACTGAATTGGCCTTGTTCCTTTGTCTAAGATTAGTTGACTATGTTTTTGTGGGACTATTTCTGGGTTCTCCATTCTGTTCATTTACCTATCTGTCTCTTCTTTTGCTAATACCACACTGTCTTGATTACTATAGCTTTATCATAAGTCTTAAAAGCTGGGTAGTGTCAGTCCTCCAACTTTGTTCTTCTCCTTCAATACTGTTTTGGCTATTCTACATCTTTCACCTCTCCATATGAACTTTAGAATCAGTTTGTCAATATCCATAAAATAATGTGCTGGAATTTTGATTAGGCTTGTGTCACGTATAATAACCTTGTATCCTACAATCTTGTTACAATTGCTTATTAGTTCTAGGAGGTTTTTTTTTTTGTTACTGATTATTTTAGATTTTCCACACAGACAATAATGTCATCTGCAAACAGTTCTATTTTTTCCTTTCCAATCTGTGTATCTTTTATTTCCTTTTCTTGTCTTATTGCAAGATACTGGACTCTCAGTACAATGTTGAAAAAGTGTGGTGAGAGGGAATATCCCTGTTTCTGATTTAGTGGGAAAGCTTGTAGTTTCTCACCATTGAGTATGATGCTGGCTATAGGTTTTTTGTAGATATGATCACTCAGCGTAACTACTCTAATATTCATCCACATTGCTGAATGCATCAATAATTCATTTCTTTTCACTGCTGAGTAGTATATCATGCTGGGGAACATTTGCTGTGTTTTCAGTTTTCAACTATTACAAATAAATCTATGAACATCCATCTACACATCTTCATTGGAAATGTACTTTCTTTTCTCTTGGGTAAACATCTAAAAGCAAAATGGATGGCTCATATGGTAGGTATTTGTTTAACTCATTTACCAGAAAATGTACTCTTCTACAGTGTACAATTCAGTAAGTTTTAGTATATCCATAGACTTGCGCAAACATCACTCCCTCTAAATTTAGAACATTTTCATTATTCCCCAAAAGAAACCCGAAACCCACTAGCAGTCTATCCTCATTCGCCCCTTAACCCGATGCCTGGAAACCATTAATCTACTTTCTGTTTCTGTGGATTTGCCTAGTCTGGAGGTTTACTATAAATGAAATTACACAATATGTGAGAGGGGCTCCTTTCTCCACTTGGCAGGTTTTCAAGTTTAATCTATTTTGTAGTGTTTATCAGTACTTCATTCATTTTCATTGCTGAATAATATTCCATTGTAATGGATATACTACATTTTTTGCTTATCCATTCATGAGCTGATGGATATTTGGACTGTTTCCTCTTTTCGGCTCGAATGATTGTGTATCAATTTTTGTGTAGTCATGTTTTCATTTCTCTTTGGTATATACCTAGGAGTGAGATTGCTGGGTCATATGTTAATTCTATGTTTAACATTCTGAATAACTTCCAAACTTCTCTAAAGTGGCCACAGAATTTTATAATCTCACCAGAAACATATGAGGGTTCCAATTCTCTATATCCTCATGAACACTTGTTACTGTCTGCCTTTTTGATTTCAGCTATTCCAGTATTTGTGAAGTGATATCTCGCTGCAGTTTTGATTTACATTCCCCTAAAGACTAATGATGTTAAGGATCTTTTATGTGCTTATAGGCCATTCGTATATATTTGGAAAATATCTTCAAATTCTTTGCCAATTTAAAAATGAAACTGTCTTAACTGTTGAGTTGTTCATCATATCTTCTGGATGCAAGTCCCTCATCAGATACATGATTTGCAAATATTTTCTCCCACTGTGTGGGCTGTCTTTTCATTTTATTGATAGTGTCTTGGGAAGTACAAAATCTTTTAATTTTGATAAATGTTGAAGTTCAATCTATCTACAATACTTTTTGTTCTATTTTGTGCTTTTAGTGCCATATTAAAGAAACCACTGCCTAATCCAAGGTCATGAAGATTACTCCTGTGTTTTCTAAGAGTTTTACAGTTTCAGCTCTTACCTTTATGACTATCATCCACTTGGGAGTTAATTTTTGTATATGGTGTAGACACAGGGTCAAACTCCATTCTTTTGTATGTGGATACCCAGTTTTTCCCTGCATTAGCTATTGAAAATCCCCACTGAATTGTCTTGGCATCCTCGTCCAAAATCAATTGAACATAAATGTATGAGCTTATTTCTGGACTCTCAAACCAAATTCACTGATCTATATATCTATCTTTATGCCAGTACCACATTGTCTTGAATACTGTAGCTTTGTAGTAAGTTTTGAAGTCAGGAAATCCTCTACTTTTGTTCTCCTTTCCTGAGACTGTTCTGGCTACTCTGTGTTCTTTGTATTTCTACATGAATTTTAGGATCAACAACATTTTCTGCAAAATAGGCAGCTGGGATTTTGATAGGAATTACATCAAATCAATAGATAAATTTGGAGAGTACTGCTGTCAGCTGTGTGATTTGCCAATATTTTCTCCAAGTCTATGGCTTATATTTTCCTTCTCTTATCAGTGTCTTTTGAAGAGCAAAAACTCTTAATTTTGACATTTACTTTATGAATTTTTAAAAAATGAAGCATGCTTTTGGTAAGGTGTTTTCCAAAATTTTCTTTATATGTGTTTGGTATATTTGTTAGTTTATTCCTAAATATTAATTTTTTAATTTGCTTTTGTAAATGGGAGTCTCTTTCATTATATCTTCTATTGAGTTACTTTTAATTATTGAGTAAAATGCTGGCTTTAGTCCTGAGGTATACATATTATTTTTTCATGTTAAGGATGTATTATTCAATTCCTAGTTTATGTAGTGTTTGTTTGTTTTTGTGGGGGTTTTTTTTTGCTCAGCAGTGTGTTGAAATTTTTCTGTCAAATTATTTTTCAAAGTAATTGACCTATTTTATATTTTTACCAGCATTTTATGAAAGTTCCGTTTATTCCACATCCTTGTCACTATTAGGTATGGTCAGTCTTTTTTTAAATCAGTGACATTTAAACAAATGTATAGAGATATCACACTGTGATTTTACTTTGTATTTCCCTAATGAAATAATATTGACCATCAATTTACTTGTATGCCATCGATTTATTTTAAGTTTGTTCTAATCCTTCAATATGGATTGCTTTTATTTCTTTTTTTGGCCTGGTGACATTGTAGTACAATGTTGAAGAGAAATGGTAAGGGCAGACATCGTTATCTTGTTCCTGACCTTAAGAGAAAGCATTTAGTGTTTTACCATTAAGTATGATATTATTAGATTTTTCATAGAGTTTAGGACTTAGGAATTCCCTTCTATTTCTTGTTTGTTGAGAGTTTTTATTAGTAATGGACACTGGATTTTATCAGATACTTTTTCTGCATCTATTGTGATGATAATTTTTCTTCATTAGTGTGTTCATACAGTGAATTACATTGATTGGTTTTTGAATGTTAAATCAACCTTGCATTACTGGAATTAAAATCCACTTGGTCATGACGAATTATTTTTATATATTGTTGGATTCGATTTCTTAAAATTTTGTGTAACTGATTCACTTTGCTGTACACCTGAAACTAACACAACATTGTAAATCAATCAAAATTTTAAAAAATGAAAATACAGCAGCAGAAAAAGGAAAGGAAAAAACACACAAAAAAACAAAAAAACCCACTAAACTAGGAATTGAATAATACATCCTTAACATGAAAAAATATGTATACCTCAGGACTAAAGCCAGCATTTTAATGATTGGTTAAGGATGTGTGATGTTGACAATAAAAATTGAAACAAAAATTTTTTGTTTAGAATTTTTACATGTAATTTTCATATGGCATTTTATTTATTTATTTATTGGCTGCATTTGGTCTTCATTGCTGCACACGGGTTTTTTTCCTCTAGTTGCAGTGAGCAGGGGCTACTCTTCGTTGCGGTGTGTGGGCTTCTCAGTGCGGTGGCTTCTCTTGTTGCAGAGCATGGGCTCTAGGGGCCCAGGCTTCAGTAGTTGTGGCATGTGGGCTCAGTAGTTGTGGCTCATGGGCTCTAGAGTGCAGGCTCAGTAGTTGTAGTGCACGGGCTCAGTTACTCTGCGGCATGTGGGATCTTCCTGGACCAGGGATTGAACCCATGTCCCATGCATTGGCAGGCAGATTCTTAACCACTGTACCACCAGGGAAGTCCCCATATGGGATGTTGCTTTGTAGTTTTGTTTTCTTTCAATGTTCTTCCCTGCTTTTGGTATCAGAGTAATGTTTACCACGTAGAAAGAGTTGAGAGGTATTCCTTTCTCTTCAACTTTCTGGAAGAGTCTGTGTAGAATTTGCATTATTTTTTCCTTAAATGTTTGGAACAACTCACCAGCAAAGTCATCTAGGCCTGGAATTTTCTTTGCAGGAAAGTTTTTAACTACAAATTCAACTTCTATATCAGAAATAGTGCTACTCAGATTTTCTATCTTCTTGAGTGAACTTTGGTAATTTGTGTCATTGATACAAATTATCCATTTCATCTAACTTGTCAAATTTAAAGGCATAAATTTGTTCCTAATATTCCTTCACTATGCTTTTAATATATGTGTAATCAATAGGGATGTTATTTCTTTCAGTTCTGATATTAGTAATTTGTGTTTTCTTCTATTGATTAATCTGTCTAGAGGTTTATCACTTTTATTGATCATTGCAAAGAATCACTTTTGGTTTCAATAAATTTCTCTATTATTTTTCTGTTTTTTATTTCATTGACTTATGCTCTAATTTTTATTATTTTCTTTCCTTTGCTTACTTGCTCTTTTTTCCCCTAGTTTTTTAAAGTGGAAACTGAGGTCACTAAATTAAACTTCTCTTCTAATACAGATGTTTAGTGCTATAAGTTTCCCTCAAAGTAGTGCATTAGCAGCATCCTACAGACTGAAATGTTCTGCTTTCATTTAGTTGATAATATTTTCTAATGTCCCTTTTTGTTTCTAAACATCCATAAAGTGTTTAGAAATGTGTTTCTTAGTTTCCAAATATTTGGAGATTTTTTTAGGTAACTTTCTGTCATTGGTTTTTAATTTAATTTCAATGTAATCAAAGAATATACTTTGTATTACTTAAATCCTTTTGAATTTATCAAGCCTTACTTTACAGTCTAGAATATGGTATAACTTGGTAAATGCTCTGCATGCACTTGAAAAGAATGTATATTCTGTTATTGGGTAGTGTTCTATATATGTCAATTAGGTTAAGTTTATTGATAGCATTGCTCAGGTCTACTATATACTTGCTGACTTTCTATTTGTTCTTTAATTATAGACAGCCCTACAGACAATTTTAGATTTATTTCTCTCTCCTTACAGTTCTATCATTTTTCTTCATGTAAGGACTGTGTGACCCCTTTTCATGATGAAATTACTGTATTTATACCTGATAATATCTTTTGCCTCTAAAATATACTTTGATATTAATAGGTCATTTCAGCTTTATTATGGCTAATGTCAACATGGTAAATTTTCCATTCTTTTACTTTCAAACTATTTGTGTCTACATGTAAAGTATAATTTCTTCAAAATGATACATGTATCACAATGTTCACTGCAGCACTATTTACAATAGCCAGGACATGGAAGCACGTAAATGCCCATCAACAGATGAATGGATAAAGAAGATGTGGCACATATATACAATGGAATATTACTCGCCCAAAAAAGGAAAGAAACTGAGTTATTTGTAGTGAGGTGGATGGACCTAAAGTCTGTCATACAGAGTGAGGTAAGCCGGAAAGAGAAAAACAAATACCGTATGCTAACACATATACATGGAATCTAAAACAAACAAACAAACAAACAAACAAACGGTACTGATGATGAACCTAGTGGCAGGATAAGAAAGAGACAGATGTAGAGAATGGTCTTGAGGACACGGTGGGGGGAAGGGGAAGCTGGGACGAAGCGAGAGAGTAGCATTGACATACATACACTACCAAATGTAAAACAGCTAGCTAGCGGGAAGCTGCTGCATAACATAGGTAGATCAACTCGATGCTTGGTGATGACCTAGAGGGGTGGGATAGGGAGGAGGTGAGGGAGGCTCAAGAGGGAGGGGATATGGGGATATATGTATAAATACAGCTGATTCACTTTGTTGTACAGTGGAAACTGCACAACATTGTAAAGCACTTATACTCTTAAAAGAAAGCATAATTTCTTGCAGGCAGTATATAATTGGGTCTTACTTTTTACTCAACGTGACAATCTCAGCTTATTAATTGGAGCATTTAGACCATTTATAATTAGATTACTGATATGGCTGGATTTAAATCCACCATCTTGCTATTTGTTTTCTATTATTTTGGTGGTGATTTGGGGTTTAGAGTAAACACATTTAAATTACTGTTCTATCTTCAAGTAATTTTATACTACTTCATGTATAAGAATTTTATAATAGTATATTAAGACTTCTCCCCTCTTGGCTTTTATGTTATTGTTATTATACATTTTACTAATACATGTTATCACCTCTAGAATGTTACTGTCATTGTTTACACAGTCAATTATCTTTATAGAGACCTAATAAGAAGATCTTAAGTATTTACCCTTGTAATTACAATTTCTAGTGACTTTCATTCCTTTGTGTATATCTGTAATTCTATCTGGTTACATTTTGCTTCTGCATGATGGCCTTTAACATTTCTTTTTTTTTTTTTTTTTTTTTTTTTTTTTTTCACAGTGTTTTTTTTTTTTTTTTTTTTATTATTATTTTATTTTATTTTTTTGGGGGGTACACCAGGTTCAATCAACTGTTTTTATACACATATCCCCATATTCCCTCCCTTCCTTGACGCCCCCCCTCGATTCCCCCCCACCCTCCCTGCCCCAGTCCTCTAAGGCATCTTCCATCCTCGAGTTGGACTCCCTTTGTTATACAACAACTTCCCACTGACTATTTTACAGTTGGTAGTATATATATGTCTGTACTACTTAACATTTCTTATAGTGAGTCTGCTAGTAATGAATTCCTTCACTTTTTGTGTATCTGAAAATATCTCTATTTTGCCTTCATTTCTTGAAGATCTTTTTGCTGGATACAGAATTATGGGTTTGATACTTTGAAGATGTTACTCAGCTTTCTTCTTGTTTGCGTTGCTTATGACAAGAAAATATAATGTCATTCTTATCTTAGTTCCCCTGTATATAAAGTGTCTTTTTTCTTCTGGCTGCTTTTAAGATGTCTCTATCACTAGTTTTGGTAATTTATGACATGCCTTAGTATAGTTTTCTTCTTGTTTCTTTTTTTTAGGGGATTCATTTAGCTTCTTGAATCTGTATATTGATAGTTTTCCTCAATTTTGGAAAATATTTTGCCATTTTATCTTCAAATACGTTTTTGGTCCCCCAACTCTTCTCTCCTCTGGGCACTCCAATGACATGGTCTATGACGTTATCCCATGCCTCAATGATCTCTTTTTCATCTTTTTAAAGTTCTTCTTTCTCTTTGTGTTTCATTTTGGATATCTTCTATTGCTATGTTTTCACATTTATGAATCTTTTCTTCTGCCATTAACAGTTTCCCATCTAGTGTATTTTTTGTTTTGCACTTAAGGGTTCAATATGAGTCTTTTTTTTATATCTTCCATGTCTGTGCTTAACTTTCAAACATATGGAACACAATTGAATAATTGTTTTTATGTTTTTATCTGCTATTCTAAGGTTTGTATAGGTTCTAAGACTGTATCAATTGATTATTCTGTTCACTATTAGTTATGCTTTCCTGCCTCCTTACATGCCTGATAATCTTTGATTAGATGTCAGACATTGTGACTTTTACCTATTAGGTTCTGGATATTTTTGCATTTCCTTCTTGTGCTGTGTTTCTAGATGCAGTTAAGTAACTTGAAAATAATTTGATCATTTTGAGCCTTGCTTTTGGTTTGTTAGGCAGGTTCAGAGCATCCTTATCCTAAGGCTAATCATTTGCCACTACTGAACAGGATCTTCCCAAGTATTCCACCCAATGCCACATGAATTATGAGATTTTTCAGTCTAGCTGGTGGGATCAGGCACTATTCCCAGGCTCTTGAGCACCAGGCTCTCTCCTTTTACTATCCTTCTAATCCTTTCAGATTGTTTTTCCCTTGGCTTTGGAGCTCACATGCATATACTGAACAAGAGTATTTTGATGAACACTTTAAAGGGGGCTCTCTGCAGTTCTTTTTCTATGCAACTTTCTCCTCTCTGGTACTCTGTCCTGAAAATTCTAGTTTCCCTGGGCTCTCAGTTCCATCTCCTCAACTTAGGGAATCTTCCAAGCTCAACCTGGGTTCCCCTTCCCTGGGCCATGGCCTCCAAACTATTTTAAGGCAGTAAATATGAGCGGCTCAACTCATTTGTTTTCCATCTCTCAGAGATCACTGTGCTTGGTTGCCTGATCTTCAGTAACTTGAAAACAATTATTTAATATATTTTGCCTGTTTAAATTATTTCAGGTGGGAGTATCAATTTAGTCCCTATTATTTCAAATGAGCAAAAGTCCTGAATTTGTACTTTTATTTAGAGCATAGACAAAATTCAAATTCAAAGCGAAATGTTGACAGTTTGTTGAAATAACAATTGAATACTAAAGGGAGGGAGATATAAACAACTTCCTGATACATAGCTCTATTTAGCAGAAGTACATTTCTTTGCTTACTAGCTTTATCAAGTACTGATATAGTCAACATCATCTGTGCATTGCATGGGGCACTTAATCCTACGCAGGGGGCAGGAAGCTCTGAATGACCTCTAACAGGTCCTAACACGCTCCTCAATGGGATTCAGTGCCAATATTCTTATGGAAAGATAAGATAGTAGCAGGTGAGTTGAATACAGAGATGTGAATACTGCTCCACTTTCAAGAATTGTCTAAGGGCTATAACTCTGTTTCCTATCTGCCTGAACTAAGAGCTGTAGTAAAAATTAGCAACTGTTTTCAGTAACATGAAATATCCTCAGGGAGGTGAAGAAGAAGGAGAAGGTGTTACTTGGGATGAAGTTGGGGAGGATGCCTAAAACTCACAGTGAGTTCTGAGTTCTGAATTGTATTCTTTCCATAGAATTTTATTCTGGGGACTTCAGGTGAGAAGCCCAAAGGCTTCCACCTCATGTTTTGCTTGTCTAAGGACCAGAAAAAACTATTTGCCTCCCACCTACTAAAAATGTTGAGAATCAATTACCTGCTTGAAGCAATGGACAGGCGCTGGGACTGAACATGTTTCTTTTAGGTATTTGTCCCAGGTAAAATGACCTGTAAAGGAAATAGAAATCTCTATCACAGTCAACTTCCTAAAAAATGCTTTCAGACTGTAATCTATACTAAACATTAGGCTATTTTCAGACTCATCTGGACCATAAGAAAACTTATTTTGCCCTGTTTGGGCTCAAAGGAGTATTAGGGGGAAGAATCGAGGTGATCTGAGTAAATCATTTTAGATCAATGTTTTAAAATCATGGTCTAAGATGACCTGAGGTGTTTTTCATGTTAGTCCCTAAAGTGATCCAAAATGCTAGAACAAATCATACCAGTGTCTCAAAGAAGTATCCAGGAAGCTCATGGAAAACAGAACAGAAGAGGCAGAAAGTGGGTGAAGAGATTCCTTCTGAACAATCTGACTCCTCTAAAGGTCCCTTTTTGCCATCAAATGATTGCTTTTAATACCTGATGTGGCTGAATCCCACCATCTCAGCTCAGAAAGAATACAGAAGAGGCTACCTTGAGACATTGGGTAAGAGGAGTTGTTGAGGGCAAGAAAAGCCAGAATGAGTAAGGTTATAATTGAATCCTCACTCTAAAAACTCTCTCTCTCACCCACCCCAATGCACTCCTATCCCTGCCACCATCGCATTGCTCCGAGGTGCAAAATGACAAAGATCTGTTAGTTTAGAGAAAAGTAGATCCTCAGAAGCATTTCTGATGACAGTAACTAAGAACAGGTTGGGAAATTTACAGAATCTTTTAGCCTCTTGAAGTGGCCATAGGGCCTCTCAAAGTTTGAGGAAAACTGCTAGAGAAACAGTCTTTAAGGTGACCCTGAGCTGGGGTCAGGGAAAACATTTTAAGGGATAGGCTATTAAATACATATCTTACTGGACCACAAAAGATCACCAAGTTCTTTATTAAAGGTTAAATCATTATGAATCTCCCTCTAATACCCACCTAGAGGTGACCCCATGATGGAGCAGGGAAGGTCCCAGAGACTCTCACAAGCTAAAACACTGTAGCAAAACAGCATTTCTTGAAGTTTCCTCTGCAGTGGAGCAGCACAGGGCCCCTTTGGGCCATGCAAAAAGCACTAGATGCTGGGAATAAAAATGAGTCACTGAATGATGAAATCTAAATCACTCCAAAGATGATGCCAAGACTTTATACTCTACTGACTTTATAGCTTCTGTTTTAAAACTGGTTCCTTTCCCACCATCCTAACTGAGCCAAACAGATTTGGCCAGAAACCATAGTCAGTTCTGAACTATTTCATGAGCTGGCCAATGATTAATCATCTTGAATAGAGAGTTAGCCCATAGGGTAAATGAGATGGGTATTTCCCAGAGTCAAGATTTAAAGAGTGTATCAGAATTTAATAAAGAGTTTGCTCTTAGCTGAGATGGCTCTAAAGCAAAGACTGAATACTTTCATCACTATTGGCTGTTAGAAAAAGAAAACATTAAAAATTATTATTCCATTCTTAGAAATAAATAAGTCAGATAGTAAGTCTTGGATATGACTAGACTGCAGCTCTTGACCTCTAGCTTCTATAGTAACACTGCCCACTAAAACTTTGTGATAATAGAAATGTGTATCTGTGCTGACCAATAAGTTAGCCACTAGACACATGTTACTTACTGAACACTTAAAATGTGGCTAGTGTGAGTGAGGAATTAAATTTTAAATGTTATTTAATTTTAATTAATTTAAATTTAAATACCTACACGTGGGTAACAGCTACTGTATAAGGCAGTGCAGGAAGAGGTTTGGTCAGTCCTGGGTTGCCTGTATTAGTTTGAGTTCTGACCAAAGGCATCCAAGAGACTTTGGCTTGAAGGATTATAGCAGCATGGGGTACCAAAATAATTAGGGTATTAATTACAGTTCTCTATTACACACATCAATTACGGTAACCAATTCCTATTATACAGGTAAGAAACCTCACGTCTTCCACCATTTAGGGAACACCCTATTACCAAGTGAATGAAAAGGAATCTCTGGTAAAAGCAGTTCATCCACTGTGAGGGTTCACTAGCTTGAACCATACCAAGATTAGTATTTCTCTTAAATTTGACTGCTTAGGCTATTTATAGCTTAGTCCCTTATTATCAGGTAAACTGCAAAATAATTTTTACTGACTCAATAAGAATATCTGAGTGTCTATTACCTAGGTGTGCATAATGAAGCCAAACATCATGTCTACCACATCACCAAGCACAAAAATATCACAATAGAAATAGGACAGGCAATAAAGTATAGATCAGGGGTTGGCAAACTTTTTGTAAAGGACCAGAGAGAAAACATTTTATGCTTTTTGGGCCATTCAGTCTCTGTCACAAATACGCACCTTGCACACTGTAGCATGAAAACAGCCATAGACAATATGTAAATGAATAAGCATGGCTGTTTTCTATTAATACCAGTTTATAAAAACTGGCAGTGGGTTGCATTTGGCCCCCAAATAGTAGTTTGCCAACCCTTAGGATATAATACTGATTCTCAAATGCTACTTAACATCACAATCTTCTAAATAATTTTTCTCATGTCCTTAAACACAGTACTGAGACCCATCTTCAGAGATTCTCATTGAGTGTGGTCTGAGAATCTGTATTTTCAAAGGCTCCCTAGATAATACTGATTAATTTCCATGTCTAAAAACTAACAGTGTAATTGAAAGAATGTGATATTGAGAGTCAGAAGGTGCTGGTTAAAGTCTCGTTTCTATAACTAACCGTTTTGAATAAATTACTTAATCCTTCCAAGCATCAGTTTACTCATCTGAAAGACAGAGATAATATCTCACAGGATTGTACACACACTCGTTTATTCAATAAATATTTATTAAACTCCTTCTAAGTACAAAAGCACCATGTTAAATGTTAGGGGAACAAGATAGACATGGTTCCGAAATTCATGGAGTCTGTGGTTTAGAGATAAGCAGAGGTATTAAATAAATAATAACACAAATAATCTGGCACAATTATGACAAATTTAAGTTAATGAGGTAGTACAGGTTGCCCTGAGAATGCAGAACAGGGAAATCTAATCCATACTTGGGTCAAAGATTACTGTGAAGATTAACATTATTAACTACTACATTATTTTACAATTTATACAGTGATTTCAATTATTCATTTAGCTGATGTTTGAGTATCCTCTATGTGCCGGGCACTTTTTCTAAGTGCTAGGATAAGGCAGGAGATACCTGCCCTCACGGAACTTACATTCTGGTGCATGGTGAGGCACAATTAAGATACAAACAAATAAATACGGTAATAAGTGATAAGTACTTGAAGGAAATAAAATAATGCCATGTGACAGATAGAGACTGGGAACCATCTTAGATGGTGAAATTATGGACAGATGCTCTACACAGGAAACATCTGAGCTGAGTACGTACAGATGAGAGAAAGCCAGTCATCTCATTTATACTGCTGAATAATGCTTATGAAAGTGTTTTTATAAACTATAACACATATACCACATGAGAGTTACATTTATCATTAGGAAATACCATCCTTGCCCTGAAGGGACTTACAAACTACATAGAAGTACCTTAAAAAATCAGAAGTCCCCCAAAATGTAAAGCACAAGAGATCCACCAGTTGAACGCAATCATCTCTTTCTCTAATATTCATTCATTCAACAAATATTTATTGTGTGACTACTACTATAGGCCAAGCCCAGTTCTTTGCTGTGTATCACAGCCAAAATCTCTGCCCACATGGAGCTTACATTCTAAGGCGGAAGAGAGACAATAAATAAATAAACAAATAAATGTAATTCAATTGGTCCAAAAGGTCACAGACATATCAGATAATAAGTGTACAATTTCTGACCCTTTTCAAACAAAGAAAAAATAAAGCAAGGTAAGAGGGAAAAAGAGTGCTGAGAGTGTATGTGCTATTTTAGGCAGGATAGTCAAGAAAGGCATCTTGATGAGGTGATACAAAAGCTGAGACCTGAACGGTCCTCCAACCTCTGCTTAAATAATTCCAATGATGAGAAACTCATTATTTGGCTATAGTTCAACAGCACAAATGGATAGATGTTAACTATTAGAATCAGCCAAACTCTGTCTTCTTCTAATTTTTACCCATTGGTTCCAGACATAATATATCTAATCTGCTTAATATGTGCCAAATCCCTCAACTGCTCCTAATTTAACATGGTTACGTCAGGCAGCTCCATTCATGCTGGCTACTGTTCTGTCCACCTTCCTCTATAAGAACTCTACTTTGTTCCACCTAAACTGTGGAACCCAGGGCTTCCTAGGTGGTGCAGTGGTTGAGAATCCACCTGCCAATGCAGGGGACATGGGTTCGATCCCTGCTCCAGGAAGACCCCACATGCCATGGAGCAGCTAAGCCCGTGCGCCACAACTATTGAGCCTGCGCTTTAGAGCCCGTGAGCCACAACTATTGAGCCCATGTGCTGCAACTACTGAAGCCCACGCACCTAGAGCCTGTGCTCCGCAACAAGAGAAGCCATGGCAATGAGGAGCCCGCGCACCACAACGAAGAGTAGCTCCCACTCACCGCAACTGAAAAGAAAGCCCGTGCACAGCAAAAAAGACCCAACACAGCCAATAAAATTAAAAAAAAACAAAAAAACCCCAAAAAAACCAAAAAAAACTGTGGAACCCAGATTTTTAAGAGCAAAAAAGACAATCACAGTCTTTAGACCAGAAATTGGGCTCCAAGATTATTGTCTGAAAAGTGTTCCATTGTTTTTGTGTACCATAATTTACATAACAACAGTATTTGTTAAATACTACTGATGGTGATTTAAGCATTTTCTAATTTTTGATGTGTATCTTTGTGTACATATCTTTAACATATTTAAGATTATATCCTTAGGGCAAATTCCTAAGAGTGGGATTCATGGTCAAAGAGTATGCATAGTTTATATTTTGATACAATATAATTCCTACCATAGTGCGTAAGAGTATGTCTCTCATATCTTTGCTAAAACTGTTTTAACAACTTCTATAATTTTGATAAATCTTATCAGTGAAAAAACAAAATACTGTTACACTTATATTTGCAATTCTTTGACTACTAATACAGCTGAAGATCTTTTTAGCCTTATTAGTTTATATTCTGTTTTTCCCATTTTTCACTAAGGTATTCTTCTGTTTTCCCACAGATTCTAAGAGTTCTTTGTAGATTGAAGATATATTAGTCTTTGTCATACACGTTGAAGACACCTATCTCAGTCTAATAGGATTTGCCCTTAAATTTCTCAGTCTTTTATGACTTCTTGATTTCATATGCTTTCCTCACTTCACTATTATAAACAAAGTAACCCATGTTTTCTTCTAGGATTTCTCAAGTTTCATTTTTTTTACATTTCAATGTTTGATCTATTTGGAATTTATTTTGTGAGACAAATGAGGTAAAGATGCAGCTTTCCTTTTCACTTTTATTCAATAAATGTGCTTCAACTTCACTTACTGAACAAATCATCTTCTCCCCACGGATGTGAAATGTCACCTTGATTATACATTAATTTCTTATACACACTTGGATCTATTTCTAGACTCTGTATTCTGTTCCTCTCATCACTTACTCTACTCCAGCACCAGGAGCACTTTGTTTCATGTAATTTTACAATCAGTTTAAACAGAGCAAGTCCTTTTCATAACCCTTAACCTTATGTTTTCTTGGCACTTTTAAATGATTACTAAGTTGTGGCATATCCAGCACTAATAAAACCCAGTTATTCTGAAATGTCCAAAGCTAAGTTTATGAGATACAGCTGCTCATTCTCAAAACACGGCCCATAGGCCTTTGAGTTCAATAGCTTTATATTTTTTAATGGACAGTCTAAAGATAAAACACCAAGCCAAAAAAAGAATTTTTGATTTTACCTGTCTTCCCAAAGCAAATCCCACCATTCCCAATCTCCTGTAAAATTCTATTCACACCTTTATTTCCATATTCTCTACATCATATTATCATAATTATTTATGTAAGCTCTTTATGGATAGGGGATATCTTTTATGAACTTCTTAAAATCTTCACTGTTTAACCCAGTGCCTGAAACTTAATAGAGGTACCATAAAAGTTTGAAAAGTGAGTGAATGAAAAGAAGCAAACCAGTAATAGTCCTACTCTTTTTTGGACAAGTAACATCACACCGGGGAAATTAAGTGTTCTGGAAGCTATACTTAGAGAGGGATAGAGCAAAGCAAAGCCTAAATGGTGACCTAAGTGATGAAGAGACACAAAACCATGTCACACGAGGACCAGCTGAAGGAATAATGAATATTTAGCATCAAAAAAAAAGCAGAGTCTCAGAGCCATTTCTTCATCCATCCATCAAACAAATGTTTATAGTGTGTATCAAAGCATTGTGCTGGAGATACAATCATGATCAAAATATTGTTCTTGCCTTCACAGAGCTTCAATCTATTGAGGGATAGACACTAAACAGCCAACTGTAATAAACTGTGATAAGTGCTACATTTGGAGATGGAGTGTGCTATATATAGCAGGGGTTGTGGAAGGATCCCCAGAGGAAGTAACCTCTAAGCTTCTAAGTTAAAGTGTAAAAGGATAAGCCAAAGAGAGAGGGGATTCTTTTGTTGTTGTTATTTCAGACAGAAAGAAAAGCATGTATGAAGGCCCAGAAGTGAGAAAAAGCAGTTCTAAACCTGAATCTTTTGGTATGGATACTAGGTAGATAAAGATAGTTTAGAAAAGAGCTTGTTGATAAAAAGCAGTGTTCAGGTTTCAGAGAGTCTCATATACCACACTAATGAGAAGAGGAAGCACAAAAGGGTTTGCAGGAGGAGTCACTCTGTCCACAGTGTGAAGAATAGATTGGAGGAGGGTAAGACTGGAGGCAGGAAGATTAGTTAGGAAGCTTTTCTAATAACCTAGGTATGAGATGATGGTTGCCTGAACTAGGAAAAGCAACAGAGTGGCAGTGAGAAAGCAGTCCTTAGAGCTGCTTTCAAATAATTAGAGTCTGGTGAGTGAAAAACTAGCTAAACCTATACCATACAGCTCCAGAAGTTATAGGCAGGACTAATAGAATTGACAAAGAAACAGATTTTGGCCCAATAAATATTTGTCTAAATATGAAGTGAATTTGCCTGAGAAGGCTGTAAGTCCCCAACAACTCTGGAGAGTTTAAGACAAGACATTTTATAAGAAATACTGGACTTTGGACTTTGAAATGTCAGGTCAAGTTGGATTATTTTAAGGCCTCTTCTAAACCCTGAGATTCTAAAAATCTATTAGATTTTCTTTCCATTTGGTATTTGGGGCCACTCTCTATGCTTGATGGACAAAATGAAATATGCAAGATTAATTTATCAGAGGCTACGCCTGGCTGTGCTACCTCTACTCCCACAAGAAAAAACATACTTTCAAATTTTAACATCACTTTATGTACTTCATGTTAAATTGAGTATCCACTTTTCACAATTCTCTGTCAACAAAATAGGTTGTTCACAACATACCTTAAATGTCACTGACCTAGAATTGTTATTACCATTCACATTAGGAGCAAATCCCCAAACAGCAGCAGCTATCACTGAGTGCCTTCTGTTTGCCTGCACCATGCTGCCACACTATGTTCAATATTCCCGTTAATTATAACCCAAAAAGTCGATTTAAGTCAGATGGGTTTCATTTCCACTGAAAAGATGGAGCCTGAAAGATGAGGAAACAGGCTCAGAAAGATTAGGTAATTTTCCTGAAGTCACAAAACTGGTAAGTGGGGAAAAGGAATTTGAACCAAGGCCTGTCTGATTCTTATGTCCATGCTTTTTACCACACACCAATACCTTATAAAGCTTGAGAAAAGTTTCAAGGAATAATAAAAAGTGACTATCATTTATTGTTTATCAAGTGTCAGGCCCTTTACCTGCATTATTTCATTTTATTCATTTCTTCAGCTCATATTCATAGAATGCTTCACTTCAAAGAATGTCACAAGATTTGATTTAAAGTCTGAGGATAGTCGCTAAACAAATGAAAATAATAATCCTCCAAAGATGAAAAGTATTTGAGAGTTTTTAAGATGTTTTCACATCCATTAGCTCATGTAATCTTCTTAACAACCCTGTGAAGTAGTAGGTAGAATGGGATTATTACCCGGTTTACAAATCAGAAAACCAAGGATTAGTGTCACAAAGTTACTAAGTGGCAAAATTGGCTTTCAAAGAACCCAGGAGTTCTGACTCCTAGTCTAGTGTTCTACTTTACATTACCTTCTTTGTCAGTGGGCAATGAAAGTAATATGTTATTAGAAGAAAAGGAAAGAGGGAGCAAACAGAAAATGATAATAACAGGGCTGAACACAGGAAGTTGCAATAATAAAATATGTAACAATACTTCAACAAAAATTGATAAAGATATCAGGATATTAATATTTAAGGAACATGCAGGATTTTAAAGCACTCTAAGAAGTTAAGACTGACATTTACGTAGGAACCCTGAAAGCTGATTGAGAAATATTAACATTAGTTTCATTTTTAAAATCCTAGTCCTGAAGCATACTATTCAGGGATGAAAACCAAGTGCAATATCAGTCTGACTCTTGTTGTTTGATAGTTTCATATTTCAGTTTTTGTTTAGTTAAAAAATTTAGAAAATCTTTAGGCTTAATTTCAGTTCAATATATCTCATGCATAATTTCTTTGGGAAAATCCCACCAAATTCTGATTTATGGACAATGGGGGTTTATTTTAGTTCTGGATTTAGTGAATTAAGAAGTAACTTTCAGTTTGGTTCAGTTCCCATTCCTTCATGTACTCATGTAATTAACCACCCTTTTGTTAGCATGGTCTGTGGCCTCCTGATAAGGAGAGTTTGTCACCACAGCAAAGATGAATTACATGGGCTCATTAGGCAGACAAGAGCACAGGATTCACTAGTTCATGAGACAGACACACATGGATTCTTTTCCTAGTTACAATCTAATCCCAGGCTTAGTAATTCCCCATATTTAACAGAAACACAAGAAAAATATCTTACCTAGCTCCAGGATGTCAGTAGCTTCTATTAAAGAGAAAAATGGTACAGCATAAGTCCTTAAGACAAACATACCAAAATGACAGAACGGTGAAGTTCTGGGGTAAAATGAGGGCTTGAGAGTTTGTGTAGTTCAGTTCTCTCATTTTAAAAGATACTGACTTCATCACTAGTAGTTGTGGAAGTACACCACCCAATTCTGCCTTACTCTTAAAAACTATGGAAATTCAGAGAGGCTATACAACTGTTCCTAAAGCTATGAAGCTAATTTGAGATTGTCTGAACTCAGAATCTAAATTTCCTGATTTCACACTCAAGACAAAGCATATTGCTTTTGACATATCTCTACAAACTATATTTGCTTGTGCTTAACCAGTGAGTTCTTGGTACACTCAGACTTCTAAAAACAAAGCTTTTATGGTAAAAGATGTCAAATTAAAATTTTCCATGCTAAATAGAGGTTTTTTCTTACCTTGACATTGGGATGCAGACTCTGATAGGTGACCATATTTATGTTTTCTAACATCATTCCAGTCTATTACTGCAGGAAGAGAGAAAACAGTCACGTGGAAAGAAAGTACAAGATTCAATACTTCTCCAATTCAGCAGTATGTTGCAACAGTTTATGATAAAGTAATCCATTTCTGAGATTCTAGTCTAAGGAAATAATCCAAAATACAGAAAAAGAGGTTTTATTTATAAAGCTTTAATATTGTTTATAATCACAAAAAAATTGGGGTGGAAGGGGCACTTAAATGTTCAAAACATTAGACTGATTAGGATACTGCAATACATTTGTCACTTGACAAAGTATTTTGCAGCTGCTAAATTTTTTTTTTTTTTCACACTACATGTTTATTGAACAATTACTCCACACCAAATAGGAGGCTAGACTCAGGGGATTCAAGATAAGTAATAATAATAGTAAAACAGAGGCTTCCAATTATAATGTCAGTTTTTTTCACTCTTGTCTGCATATTAGAGCTTTCATGCTTCTGGGAGCCTCCAATCAGCATCCAAGATAAATTTTTATTTATTTATTTATTATTTTTTTGGGGGTACACCAAGTTCAATCATCTGTTTTTATACACATATCCCCGTATTCCCTCCCTCCCTTGACTCCCCCCCGCCCTTGAGTCCCCCCCACCCTCCCTGTCCCAGTCCTCTAAGGCATCTTCCATCCTCGAGTTGAACTCCCTTTGTTATACAACAACTTCCCACTGGCTATCTATTTTACAGTTGGTAGTATATATGTGTCTGTGCTACTCTCTCGCTTCGTCTCAGCTTCCCCTTAAATTTTTAAGTTATAACATTATCTGGTAAAGTATAGGATCAAAAATTATATTCAAGGAATAATCACAATTGTGTAAAAAGCAAAACAAAGAATGCCTATGTTACGGGCTGAATTGTGTCCCCCCAATATTCATGTTGAAGTCCTCATTCCTCAG
The DNA here is from genome assembly GCF_030028045.1 of Hippopotamus amphibius kiboko. Taxonomy (NCBI): domain Eukaryota; kingdom Metazoa; phylum Chordata; class Mammalia; order Artiodactyla; family Hippopotamidae; genus Hippopotamus; species Hippopotamus amphibius. The sequence goes on from NC_080186.1 coordinate 33,044,051, forward strand.
TACCTCAGAATGTGACTGTATCTAGAGTAGGGTCTATAAAGAAGTAATTAAGTTAAAATGAGATCTAAATTTAGGGTGGGCTCTAATCCAATATGACTGGTGTCCTTATAAGAAGAGGAAATTTGGGCAGAGACAATGATAGAGAAAAGACTAGGTGAAGACTAGGGAGAAGACAGACATTTACAGGCCAAGAGAAAAAACAACTCAACCCTGCTGACACCTTGATCTTGGACTCGCAGCCTCCAGAACTGTAAGAAAATAAATTTCTGCTGTTTACCCAATCTGTAGCCTTTGTTCTGGAAGGTCTAGCAAACTTAATACAACCCTAAAAAATTATTACTAGAAAAAAAAAAACCAGAAGTAAACACAGCAAATATAAACAAATGGTTATCTGTGGGTGGTGGTACTGCTTTTCTCCCCTTTCCAATCTCAAATATTTTCAAATTTTCTATACAGAGTATATGTTACTTACATAATGGAAATATGTTTTCCTTGTTTGAAAATTTAGATTCATCTACTGACCCCACCACTTTCTCACCATTATTTACCCATCATGTTTTCACTTAGCTTCTTACCCAGCTCAGATTCCATGGTCCCTCACTAAAATCACTCCCTGGAAAATAATACTAAAATCACTCCCTGGAAAATAATCTTAACTCCTTCTCACCTCTTTTTGTTTTGTTTTGTTTTTGTTTTTGTTTTGTGAAACTTGCTTAAGTAAAACCTCAACCCTAACTCTGGTTAAAACCACTTATCCACCTATATCATGCCTATCCCAATAGCTCATGAGTGCTAAAGAAAAACAAGTGCAAGCTTACTGGTCTTACCTTAAATTTAAATTGGTTACAATTCTCAAATGCTACTTACTTAACATGATCTAGAAATTAAATCACATTTCCCTACTATATTTGCTTTTCTTCTTCTCCCCAAAATAAATTCATATATTTTTCTCTCTCCTCATACTACAAATATTCCCTCCTTCACCTTCACTCTTAGGGGATGACGTTAACTCAGTGTTCATTGAGAAAACAAAAGTAAGAGATGAAAACCTGCTATTTGCCACTCATTTCAGGAAGATTCAGACTTGATCTTATTTAGTGGTATATCCCCAAAGCACAGTGTAGTAGCAGGTGCTCAGTTAACATTTGGTGAATGAATGAATCTACTTATTCATCATTCTTTCTGACTTTTCTTCTGTTGCTATGGATGTAGTGTCTCTGTTTTTAATCAACAGCCCACCCTACATTTTTGCTCCAGATCCCATTTCCTCTCATTCTCTTAAGGACTTTGCAAGTATTTCCTTTCTAACAGATCGTTTGCATCAGTATTCTTACTGCTCCATCATCTCCTATCAAAACAAACACACAAAAACCCCAAACAAACATGCTCTCCCCCAACCCTCTCTTAATCCCACATATATGCTTCCTGTTATATCTTTCAATTTCTCTGCTCTCCTTCATGGGAAAACTTATTTTAAGAGTTGTCTTCGGGGTTGGGGGGGCGGGGGGCAAGGGGAAGCTGGGACAAAGTGAGAGAGTAGCACAGACATATATACACTACCAACAGTAAAATAGCTAGCTAGTGGGAAGTTGCTTTGTAATAAAGGGAGATCAACTTGATGATGGGTGATGCCTTAGAGGGCCAGGACAGGGAGAGGGGGAGGGAGGGGGTATGGGGATATATGTACAAAAACAGCTGATTCACTTTGGTGTACCTCAAAAGCTGGTACAAGAGTGTAAAGCAATTATATTCCAAAAAAGAGCTTAAAAAAAAAAAAGAGTTGTCTTAAAGGCAATAAGTTATTGCCTCCTCACTTCCTCACATTATGTCCTCATTCAAATAGGGTTTTACTGCTCACCACTCCACTGTGATTTCTTCCAAATTCATATTTCCAGCACTGGCCTCCTCTTGGAATTCTATACTTATGTATACGTACAGCTACCTTTAGGTCACCTCCACATGGTTATCAATCAGATATTTCAAACTCAACATGGCTAAAACAGAATGCTATCTCTTGCCAAGCTGTTCTTCTTTCTGTTTTCCCCCAAACAGTAGAGATGGCATCTCCATCAACTAGCTTCTCAAGCCAAAAATCCTTGAAATTATCCTTGATGCCTCTATTTTCTCTACACACAAATTCAATCCATCAGTGGTTTCTGTTGGGCCATATCCCAAATCCATCCACTGCTCTTAATCTGACCACTCACACTCTAGTTTAAGTCACTATTACCTCTTATCTGGACCATTACAACAGCCTAACTTGTATTCCTGCTACTACTCTTGCTCTACTCCAACCTATTCTCCACAGAAAAGTCAGAGTGAGCATTTTAAAACACAAGACAGATAATGTCACTTATCTGCTTAAGGACCTCAAATAACTTCCCATTGAGTGAAGGGTGCCTTACTAAGCTATGCAGGATCTGGTTACTGCCATTTCTCTGATCTTGTCTGTTATGACTTGTCCCTTTTCCACTACACTCTAGTCACAGTGGCTAGTGTCCCAATCCAAGTGTTTGCCTTTTCTCCTGGTTTGATGTCCCCAGTATTTCTAGTAACCTGCTATGTTTGTTCTTCTCTAAATCATGAATAAAGATTACAAACTTGATCAGGCTTAAAAACTGCTGACAGAGACAAAAGATACTAGGGTATCCTAATTGTATTTACGTTTAAAAATTTTCATAATTATTTTATGTAAAGAAAGATATGATGCCATGAAACACTATGTTAGACCTGCTCTGTCCAGCATGGTAGCCATTCCCCGTATGCAGCTACTGAGCACTTGAAATGCGGCTAGTGTCACTAAGGAAGTAAATTTAATTTTGCTTTAATTTTTATTAAATTCAAAAATTGACATTTGGTACAGTTATTGGGAAAACCTTTTAAGTGTGTTTGGAACAAAACCGGGTATGAGAATCTACCTTTTCAACGATGGATTTTTTTTGAAATCTAAATATAGATCAAATATTTCTGATAAAACTTAGTGTCTGAATTGAGATTTACTGAAACCGAAAAACATATACCAGATTCTGAAGACTGAGTATTAAAAAAGGGATACAGAATAGCTCATTATGTATTTTTATAATGGTTACATGTCAAAATAGTATTTTAGGTATAGTAGATTAAATAAAATATATTATTAAAATTAAATCCCTTATTTTTTCACCTTTTTCAATGTGCTATTAGAAAAATCTAAATTACATGTGACTTATATTGTATTTCTATTGGACAGTGCCGTGTTGGACAACTGTAGTTCAATGTGGCTGCAGCAGAAGGCATGTAAAGGGTATGATAAAAAAAAGTGAAATGTGGTCAATATCAGTGGCTATATTTTTACTACATCTGAGAAAGCAGATCTACAAGCAAGAAGAAGCCAGTGGGCAAGAAGCAGAGGTGAGGGATGGAGGAGAGAATATACTAAGGGCCCATGGGACCTTGGTTCCGGAGGTTCATTAAACCTTTGTTTTTCACACGGCTTGGTTGTTTAACCTGCTTAGTAATTAAAAGAATTCTAACTACTGCAGATGCAGAGGTAGAAGAAAAAGGCTTTAGAGAAAATATGATTTTAGTGTCAAGTGGAAGAGCAAGCTTGACTTAATCTCAAACAAAACAAATCATCCCACCTCAGTAAAAACCAAGTAAGGGATAAGACACAATAAACTAGAAAACTATGCTTAAACATAAAGAGATTTTATCTTTAAAGATTTCTGATAAGGTTCTTAGTTTCTACAAAACTAAAATTTTATTTAGAATCTAAACTCAAATTTGTAAGGTATTTTTCTACTAAATGCAACTAATACTATTAAAAATGTGACTATAAAAAAAGGCAAGAATGCATACTTTCCAGAAATGACAAGTTTTAATGACATTTAAGAAATATAATACAAAGTGTTTAGCACAGTGCCTAACCCAGGGAACAAATTCATTAAATAATGTTTTCCTTTCTTTCCCTTCTTCATAATAATCTCTACTCTGGCTGAACTGTCATAGAAATATTTTCAGGCACTTAAAAAGCAAAACTTCCAACCTCCTCTCACAACCTTGAAAACTGACACTAATGACAAAAAAGACATTATGGTTAAAAGAAAAAGATAATGAGTGACATAATTAGTAATGAGGAATTCCTTAAATTCAGTCCTTGCCGACTCTCTTAACCCCTCTTACCTCTAGGATGGGATAAAAATATACTTACCACTAGGCTGCATAGTCAATGGACTAAAAACTGGTCAGGGAGTTAAGAGCTTTGGTATTTATCCCTGGATCCACCAATACCTTTCTCTGACCTCTGACAAGTCAGTTTCTCTGTATGTTAATTTCTCCATCTGTAAAATGGGGGTGGGAGGAATGGGGACACTTATTACCCTGTAAAGGACTGAGACTTTACTGGTATTAAAAAATTGGACTGTATTATAAGAAAAGTAGGATATTCAGATATAATGTTTTTGCTTATTAAAATATCTTGAGGTTGGACAGTACCTTATGGTAAGTACCACAGGTTAAATTTAACTAAGCCTCAATATTCACAGAAATAAAAAATACATATTTTTGCCACATCTGGTCCCATGCAAATACCAAATTTCCAACTAACCAGGATAAGCCAGAAAATCAAAAGATACTAAAAATACATTAACTTGGCCCTAATCTGATAGGACTGGTGTGCTAATGAAAAAGAAGAGATGCCAGAGATTGATTGCTCGCTCGCACTCTCGCTCTCTCTCTTCAATCCCACCCCACCCCTCCACCAAGACATACAGAGAAAAAGGTTGGGTGAGGACATAGCCAGAAGGTGCTGCCTATAAGCTGAGGAGGGAAGCCTCACCAGAAACCAACCCTGCTAGCAACTTCATCTTGGACGTCTAGCCTCAGGAACTGTGAGAAAATAAGCTTCTGCTGTTTAAATCACCCCACTTGTGGTATTTTGTTATGGCAGTCCAAACACACTAATACACATGGTCAGAGGACATAGGCTATAGCAGTTCTTTGAGAGTACTCCATATAACACTATTCAGTTTTCAAGTTGTGCTAAAGAATCTTCACTCTTCCTTTTACTACAGTTGGATTGGTGGTAAAATAGAGCATAATGAAACAAAAACAACAAAAAATCCAAACTGGAAGTTAAAATTTTATCCTGTTTTGAATCTCAAGACTGTTTTCCCTCAATGATTTTAGGCAAGTTGTTAACTGCATTGAGCCTGTTTTTCGTTTTCTGTTTTTTAATTTTTTTTATAAACTTATTTATTTATTTATTTTATTTTATTCGCTGTGTTGGGTCTTTTTTTGCTGTGCGCAGGCTTTCTTTAGTTGCAGTGAGTGGGGGCTACTCTTCGTTGTGGAGCACAGGCTCCTCACTGCCGTGGCTTCTCTTGTTGCGGAGTACGGGCTCTAGGCACGGGCGCTTCAGTGGTTGCAGCACATGGGCTCAAGAGTTGTGGCTCACGGGCTCTAAAGCACAGGCGCAATAGTTGTGGCGCATAGGCTTAGTTGCTCCGTGGCATGTGGGATCTTCCTGGAGCAGGGATCGAACCCGTGTCCCCTGCATTGGCAGGTGGATTCTTAACCACTGCGCCACCTAGGAAGCCCTGTTTTCTGTTTTTTTAAATCAGTAAAATAGGGATGATCACTCCAATGCTACTTGCTTCACTTGGTTGTTATGAAGAGCAAATGAAAAATGGCTTTAAAATGCATAATAAAGATAAAAGGGATTATTAAAGGAAATCTTGCTGTTTACTACCTTTCTCAGAGGGAAAACTCAGATCCTGACTAATACAATGTATGTACTTACAAAAAGGACATAAGACATTACAACCTCCTGCTACTAGTTAGCCCCTATGGATTCTCATATTCACAAATGAATATCTGCTAGAATTACTTCTACTTTGTCCTTTCTCCTTTTGCCTTCCTCTTACTGTAGACTGGGACCTTTAAAAATTATGGTAATGCATTCTTCTCGGGAGAACTAAAAGTGCCTCTATTTATTCCAAAAGACAGTTAATGACACTAAGGGGCTGGAGTAAGAAGAGTAACCTGAATCCTTAAAATGGATGTCTGGAGCTCTGAAACATTTAAGAGTAATCTCTGGACATCCTAGAAAATACACCCTCTTTGATTTCTAAGAAAAGAGCACAAGAGCATATTCTAGTAATATCTAAAGTAATGCTGTCCAATAGAACTTTCTGTTATGCTGGAAATGTTCTATATCTGTATCATCCAATGGGTAGCCACTAGCCACCTAGGGCTATTCAGCACTTGAAATTGGCTAGAGTGATTGAAGAGCTGCATTTTTAATTGTACTCAGTGCTCCTTAAATTTAAATAGACACATGTGGCCGGTGGCTACTGTACTGGGTAGTGCAAATCTAGGGAATGTAAAGACTCCGGTATTTCTGGAAACCCTTGAGGGAAAGATAATATGTAGTAGAAAAATCTACAAGGCCATGGAAGCATCCTTTCAAGATGTGATAAAACAATCACAATAGATCATCCCCCAAAGCAAGGAAAAGTCGAAAAAATTCTTCATATATTAAGAAAAAATTTTAGTTGTAAATTATCATTGTATACTAACAACAGTAATAAAATAATAATTAACATTATATAGCTATTACTTTTAAGTGTTTACTATGTACCAGATATTGTGCTAAATACTTCAATAACACCATCGTGCTGAATCCTCACTAGTATGATACCACTTAGTATGGTATCACTACTCCTTTTTACTAATGAGGAAATAACACTGAGAGAAGCTGAATAACTTTCTAAAAGGTTACAGTCAGTAGAAAGGCCAGGATTTGAACCTGAACTGTGTTCTTAACTACACACATTCTCTTCAAAAACAAAACAAAGCAAAAGCAAAAAAAACAAAAAGTAAATCTTAACAAATGCTTCTAACATAAAATAGCCCAGCTTGGACAGTCTACCCATTTTACTACAGTAAAAACTGAAGCAATGATGCTTATTAGCTTGACCTGGATGCTGAATAATATGAGGCATAGTTTGGGTTTTAATGAGGTAAAACTAGATTAAACATGGTACATAGGTAGCATGTTTCAAACATTCATACGCCTTCGAAAATATGAAAGAAGCAATGTAGGCTTACATGCACATACCAATGAGAAAGCAGGGATAAGCAGGAAGGGAAGACGGGAACAGGGAAGGAGGAATGTTTCCCTCAGAGATGGAAACTGGAAAATAGAAAAATCAAATGTACTTCCGAGAATCCATTAAGACAAGAAAGAACTGCTTCAGTGGTAGAGAGCAATTGTGGTTTTAATAAACCATAATCCTATGCTGATAAACAGAGATTGAAACAGAAAAGCTGGAAGCAGAACACCTGTCCCACTGTGGTCATGGAGCTGAAGCTACAGGGGAGGCAGGAGACAGAAAAGGGACTGGTCTGGGATGTGCCACTGATTAGCCACTCCCTCTTATTAGCAAGTATTCCTAGTGCCTCTCAGCTGATTCTCTGCCTCTAGCTCTCCTTCATTTACTTTTACTCCATTTGGAGATAAGTGTGATGAGACGGTAATATTCCTCTGGGACAATCTGCCAGAAGGGGGAAGGGAAGCAAGCTAGGCAATCCCTTTCTCAAAGAGAGCAATAAATCCTGTCGTGTGTATGCAGCAGATGTGAACAAAGAAGGATGGAACAAATCTCTTCTTGGCAATCATCCCTACCCCCACTCCCTCTATAGCAATCATATATCTCTGCATGTGCACACAGAGAGAAGAACCCCAGAGAACACCAACATTTCCTTTAACAGCAAAGCTGCTAGCAAAGAATGGCTAATGAAACTGCAGAAAAGCTGTAACTCGCTTTGTCTTACAGGCAGTCCTACGGGACTTCAACTATGTACAATGTATACTCCTTCCAGAGGTGTATGGAGGTGTGATTCAGGACACAGAAGAAGCTGTTTTTAGAATGCTTCTGGCTCGTGTTTCTTGAACAGGAAAGTTTAGTGGTACCAATGGTGCCACATCATACCTCCCGGCAGACATATATAGATCTGATATCATGAAATAAGTAATGCACCACTATCATCACTCCAGTCAATATTGGGAATGAAGCAGATGACAGAATGGATGATCTACTCTGCCAGTTAGAACACTTTGGAGGTAGAGCTTTATGTTCAAATCTAGGTCCTAGACTTTGAATGAAATATAGGCACACAATCTCATTTAAAGGAAAGAAACAAGGATAGTGAGGGTTTAAGAAATTGGGGAGGTTTAACCAGGAGAAGAGAAGACTCAGGAGAAACAGGAAAGTTGTTTGCAAATAACTGGGGGTTTTTCATGTAGAGAAGAGATTTGCTTTGCTTGCTCAATATGACCTCAAGGCAGAGAACTAGGATCTGTGGGTGGAAGCTATATGTAGACAGGCTTCAGCTCATCACTAGGAAGAACTTTCTGGCAGTCAGAGGTATCCAACAGTGGAATGAACTCTCTGGGAAAGGAAGGTATGAATCTGCCATCATTGAGGGTGTAGAAGCAGAGGTAAGATAACTTCTTGGTGGAAATACTAAATCATGAGAAGGAAGAGGGAAGCTGGACTAGGTAAGCTCTGAAGGTCCTGCCCAAATCTGAGAGCCTGTAATTTTATGGGGGTATGGACCTCCTGCTTCCATCATTACAACACTGTGTAACTTTAGGTTTGCAGCATGGATAGTGTACATGTCTACAATACCAACTTTCTCTCTGAAGGCTTACAGAAAAGTGATAAGGGAGCAGAGAAATAACAATAATATATCAATACCATCACCATGATCTTATTTCCCTTCTGCATCTTCATCTATCACATACTTGGCACTGTGGCAGGCACTTTATATACTTTATTGCTAAACTTTGGGAGTCCAGCTAGGCTACTGTAAGACTCTGAGCTAGTAAGATACTGTCTTTGGTTTTCACTTTCCTCATCTGGAAAATGAAGGGGTTGAACTTCATTATTCATTAAAGGGGACGTTAAGGTCCCTTTTAATTTCCTTCACATTGTGAGTCTGAAGGGGAAGTAGCAGCAGGGACCCAGCTCAATTATTTCCTCCCTATGTGCCATGACTTAACCTGGCAGATATATCGAAATATCTTCCTTCTTTGGAATAATGAACAATGTGTGCCACCTTCATTTTACACAGTAAATATAGATCTGATAGGTGAAGTGTAAATGCAATTTTTAACAAAAAAGTGAAGTACATTTTGAACACACTAAAATGGTTAGTTAAATCTTTACAAAAATAAGTTCAATATTTGCTGTAATTTGTTCTATAAATTTGGATTTTATATTTTGGATTTTCTCTTATCACTTTGTCCATTCAAGTTACCACGTCAAAGTTGTGCTGGAGTTTTTTCCTACCTTTGGGGTAATCAGAACCATAGGTTTGAAAGGAACATTAAAAATCATTTTAGTTCAATGCCTCCTCCTCCCCCTTCCTCTAACTCCACCAACCCTAGCCAATGATTGAATCTTCTTTCTAACATCCCTACCAAGTCTCTGCTTACTCCTCCAGTGATGAAGATCCCACATCTCCCCAGGAAGTTTCTTTCATTCTTGGCAGTGGACTTTGGCTTTAGGGAAGTGATTCTCAATATTTTTTCTATCTTAGCAACCATGAGGGAATCCAGAACACTTCCATCAGTAACAGTAGTTTCACATGCAACCAAACTTTTAATAGAGGTTCTCTTTTGAGAGCAAGATGGTGATGAGAGGGAAACTGTCTCTTCTCATTTGGTATACTTCTGTTGGTAATTTTTTTACACAGTATATATATTACTTTAATACATACATGCATACATTTTTTAATTTTTTTTAAATTTTTTTCTTAGAACTTTTATTGAGATACAGTTAACATACAATAAACTGCATATATTTAGAGCATACAATTTGGTATCCCAATCTCCCAATTCATTCCCCCCAACCCTCCCCGCTTTCCCCATTTGGTGTCCATATGTTTGTTCTCTACATCTGTGTCTCTATTTCCGCCTTGCAAACCGGTTGATTTGTACCATTCATTTTTAAATAGTGGTCCAAGGGGGTAAATCTTTATCACAGTAGCGATGGGGGTTTGACAGGAACAAGTCCCTCTAGAGGGACAACACAGAATGAGAGGGAATGGTATGTGTTATGATTTGACACCTCCATCGGCTGTAATATACTTGGGTATAAAGGGGGCACTGAATTGACTGTAATATACTTAGTGGGGGAGGTCAAATGCCCTCTACCTCCTTAAAAACCACTGAGGAAGCCAGCTTTTCAGGCATTTTAAGACAGCTTTTATGTGTGCAAGGAAAGTTAACTGCTTTCTGGTCTCACCAAGGTTAAACTCAGTGACTAATTGTATAACATGTCTTACTATGTAATGAATCTGCCTCTTTTTCCCTGCCATCCTGCCAAATCCACAGTACACTCTTCTAATTGGACACTCTGCCTTCCAGTACTATTCTTCTATAGTATATCCATTTCTCTTTATCATGATGGGATAGCACACTTCCTAATTACTTAAGACTAGTTACCTCACTACAAGCTTATGAGTGTTTTTACCAAATAACCCCAGATTTCCCTCTTCTATTGTGAAGACTCTACAGCCATACTGCCTGGGTTCAGATTTGGTTCTGTCATTTACTAGTTGTATAACCTTGGCTAAGCAATTTTAACCCCTAATGCCTCAGTTTCCTCATCTGCAAAATAAAGACAACAGCAGCAATTAGCTTATACGGTTGCAAGCAAGTTTAACTGGGATACATATAGCACTTAGAACAGTACTGGACACACAGGGGACACACAATCAACATTAACTTGTACTGTGGCTTCCTTCTTCTTCTTCTCCTTCTTCATCATCACCATCATCACCACCATGCCCTACTGCTACTTATGAAACTATCTTACTACAGGCCCAGAGTGTTTACTCGACCATTTCTTTCTATTAGATCTCTATGTTTCTTCTTTCTCAATCCAAAGCATTCTTGACATTTCATCTCTTCAACACAGTTCTCTCTGACAAAATGGATTAGAGTGGAATTTCTCACTTGGCATCCCTACTACTATGGCTGTTTTTTGTTGTATTATGATGCATACTCATGCTTCACCAGTTCACATTCCTCTTCTTTTCATACCTCTATTCAAAACCTATCTTTTAGATCATGGAGTAGAAAACTTTCTGTAAAAAGCCAGATAGTAAATATTTTCAGTTTTCTGGGGCATATGGTTTCTGTTACAACTACTCAAATCTGCCATTGTAGTGTGAAAGTAGCCATACACATTAACAAATGAACATGGCTATATTCCAATTAACCTTTATTTACAAAAACAGGCAGCCGACAGGATTTGGCCTATAGGCCATAGTTTACTGTTCCCTGATCTAGAGGAATCCTTATCTAAATAACTCTGCCTGGCTGTGATCATTCCACTACTCTACTCCAAGTATGTACCATATTCATTTACAAATGTTTATAAACTTCTGAGTATTTTTATGTGGTCAGTCTCCCACTTAGATTAGTGTACAGATCCTTTAAGGAACGCTGTTATTTCATTTATTAAACAAAATGTAGCTAAGCCTAGGAGTAACATTGAGTGTTAAGAAGGTGAAGACAAATAAGCCCCAGTCTATGCTCACAAAGAACTCACAGATTAGTAGGAGAGACAGCAACTTAAATATACAATCATAATATACTGTGATTTTTTCTATAAAAGAGATTTGCTATACAAAGTGCTCTGAGAAAAGAAAGGAATGATTAATTTTGCTTCAGGAGAGCAGGAAAGCTTCACAGAGGACATGAAGTTGAGCTAGGATGGTCAGAAGAAAGATGAATAGGCATTTGAGGCAAAGGGAATACAGCATAAAGGTACTAAGACATGGAAACAGACCATGTGTTTGGACAACAGCCAGCAGCTGCTGTAGATGGAAAGTGGTAGGGTAAGCTACAGAGACACCTGACAGGAACTGAGGACGATGAGACTACAAAGGTAGTGCCAGCAAACAAAGAGCCTCAATTGCCATAATAAGACAATGGTATATACACAATGAGGAGTCTGGTAGCATTCCAAAGATTATATTTAAACATTCAATATTAAGATCTGATTTATTAATGATATTTTACACCCATAAAGGAGTTTTAACTTTTTCATATATTATTTTAACTTACACATATATTATTTCCAATCTTCATACAGCTTCCATACTTACATATCTACTAAATTCTGATTAATGATATGAACTAAATAATCTAAATAATGAGTATGAACTTATGATGTAGTGAGAAGGGTAAGATTTAGGAGCAAAAGATTCAGAACTAAATCTTGCAGTTTATAGTAAAAACATTCTGAATAAGTCTCTTAACCCTTCATAGTTTCCATAAAATAGGAATAGCAACAGTCCCTACTTCAAAAGCTTACAGTAAAGACTCTTTGAGATAATCATGTGAAGAGCACTCTGCAAACTATAAAAGAGCTATATAAATGATATGCAGGATTTGTAAAAATTGCAGGATAAGTTGGCAAGAAAGGGTGAGATTTTTTAGTTTACTTGAATAGCTTTTTGCGACATATACGTTCACACACAGCCTAACAGAAGATAACTCCATTTCTATTACATATATGTACAAGTTCTGACCTTTTCGAGGATCTGATTTTTGCATGGTACCATCAGCTATACCAAATAGGAATTTCCTCCTTAGCAAGATGGATAAATCTAGAAGTAAAAGATTAAAAAAAAAAAATTAGAAATGTGAACTACTGTAGATCAAAGGAGACCTGCAGTGAAATTAGGTTTTGATCAGAGGAAACCAGCAGGCTGAACACCCAGAAGGGCTTCCCAAGGGCAGTAATTTAGTTAGGTTTCTAATTTCCAGGATTCTTCCCTCAGCTTTTTGAGTTCATAACCCTGAACTCTGTTAAAAATAGAACAGATTCTTCAGGGCATTAATAGGTCATGAAACAATAATGGATAAACCAGAACATTACTCTATTAACTCACTGTGAGAAACATAACAGCCACATAACTGAAGTATTGTACACTGAAGATTACAAACATCACTGAAAGAATTAAAGAAAAATAAACAGAAAGACATTTACGTTCATGAATTAGAAGACTATTAAGATGACAATACCACCCAAGGTGATCTACAGACTCAATACAATCCCTATCAAAATCCCAATGATGTTTTTCTGCAGAAATAGAAAAAGTCATCCTAAAATTCACATGATATCTCAAATAGCTTAAACAATCTTGAAAGTAAAGAACAATGCTGGAAGACTCACACTTCCTGATTTCAAAACTTACTACAAAGCTACAGCAATTGAAACAGTGTGGTACTGGCCTAAGGACAGGCCAGTGGAATAGAGAGCTCAGAAATAAACCCTAATATATATGGTCAAATGATTTTTGACAAAAGTGCCAATGCCATTCAATGGGAAAAGGATACTCTTTTCAACAAAGGATGCTAGGACAACTGGATACCCACATGCCAAAGAATGAAGATGAACCTTTACCTTACACCATATATAAAAATTAACTCAAAATGCATCAAAGACCAAAACTGAAGAGCTAAAATTATAAAACTCTTAGAAGAAAACATAGAGGAGAATTTTCATGACACCGGATGTGGCAACGATTCTGGAATGTGACATCTAAATCACAGGCAACAAAAGAAAGAAGATAAATTGGATTTCATCAAAATGAAAGACACTTGGGCATCAAAGGGCACTTCTTCATATGGATGAAAAGAAAACCTACAGAATGGGAGAAAATATTGGCGAATTATTTATCTGATAAGGGACTAATATCTAGAATATATAAAGAACTCCTACAATTCAACAACAAAAAAACCTCAAAAAACCCAATTGAAAAATGGGCAAAGGACTTGAATAGACATTTCTCCATATATCTATACGGATGCCCAATAAGCACATGAAAAGATACTCAACATCATTAATCATTAGGAAAGTGCAAGTTAAAGTCACAATGAAACACCACTTCACACCCACTGGGATGGTTACCATGAAGAAAAAAAAAGAAAGAAAAATCCTAAGTGTTGGCAAGGATGTGAAGATATTAGAGCCCTTGTGAATTGCTAGTGAGAATAAAAAATGGTGCAGCTGCTGTGGAAAACTTTAAAAAGTTAAACACAGAATTAGCATATGACCCAGTAACTCCACTCCTAGGTACACACCCAAAAGAATTGAAAGCAGGGACTGAAACAGATACTTGTACACTAATGTTCACAGCAGTATTATTCACAACAGCAAAAGGATAGAAACAATCCAAGCATCTACCAATAAATGAATAAATAAATAAAATGTGGCATATACATATAATGGAATCTATTCGGCCATAAAAAGGAATATAATTCAGATACATGCTACAACATAGATGAATCTTGAAAATATTATGCTAAGTGAAATAAGCCAAGTACAAAAGGATAACTACTGTATGATTTCACTCATACTTGGCAACTAGAATAGTGAAATTCATAGAGAAAGCAGAACAGAGGTTACCGTGGCTGGGCAGAGGGGAGAAATGGAGAGTTATGATTTAATGTGTACAGAGTTTCTGTTTGAAATGATGAAAAAATTCTGGAGTTGGACAGTGGTGAAGGCTATATACATTACTGTAAATGCACTTAATGCCTTAAAATGGTTAAAATGATAAATTTTATGTTATATATATGTTTTTAAACAAAAAATTTTTATTTATTTTAAAATTTTTATTTATTTATTTTTGGCTGCATTGGGTCTTTGTTGCTGCACATGGACTTTCTCTAGTTGTGGCAAGTGGGGGCTCTGGGGCTACTCTTCATTGAGGTGCTTGGGCTTCTCATTGCTGTGGTTTCTCATTGCAAAGCAAGGGCTCTAGGTGAACGGGCTTCAGTAGTTGCGGCGCGTGGGCTCAATAGTTGCAGAGAACAGGCTTAGTTGTTCCGTGGCAAGTGGGATCCTCCTGGACCAGGGATCGAACCTATGCCCCCTGCATTGGCAGGTGGATTCTTAACCACTGTGCCACCAGGGAAGTCCTGATGTTATATATATTTTAGCACAAGTATAATAAAAAAAAAAAACAAGCAACAGGGGGATCTGCATCAGGGTTTGACAGTTTCATTCAACAATTTCACAACAGGAACACAAAAAGCTTCACAGGGACTTTCAAGAAATTAAATCCTTGAGTCACAGCATTCCCTTTCCTGGGTGGTCCTAGATGTAACCTGCTATCAATTTTCTTTATGACCTCCCATTTAACATTTTTCCAAGCTAGAATATCTTCTGATAAACACATCCTTCTCTTTGGATAATGTTACTATCTATATATAGCATGTGGTACAGATGGGCTCTGGATTTGAATATCGACTCTGTCACTAGCTATGTAAACTTGAACAAGTTACTAAATGTCTCTCAATTTCTGTATCTTTTAAGTGAAAATAGTAGTGTCTACTCCAAAGGCTTTGTGAAGGCTGAATGACATTCTCTATTTTAATGAATTAATATAAATGTCGACAGGTAGAAGGTACTTCCCCATTTCCCTCTTTGTCGTATTACTGATCACTGATAAAATCAGTCAGTTCTCTGTCTCTTAGCTCCACTGTCATTTATACAATTATCACCACATCTCTCTGTAACTTAGAGGCTTGCTAGTATCTCTATCAGAAACCTTCTCTCAAAGGCCAACTTCCAAAAGACCAAAAGCAAATACAGACAAATTTATTTTCTGCCTACCTCACAAACCTCTCCTAGAGGATTCTGACCTCCCTGAGGGCAGACAGGTTTACTGTATATTCCATGCATTGCCTAGCAGAAAAAAATAATTATCAATTTTTAAAATTGAATTTTCAACAACTCTAGGTTTTTATAAATTTATTTATTTATTTTATTGGCTGTGTTGGGTCTTTTTTGCTGTGCGTGGGCTTTCTTTTAGTTGCAGTGAGTGGGGGCTACTCTTTGTTGTGGTGCGCGGGCTCCTCATTGCTGTGGTTTCTCTTGTTGTGGAGCACAGGCTCTAGGCGCGTGGGCTTCCGTAGTTGCAGCACATGGGCTCAATAGCTGTGGCTCATGGGCTCTAAAGCGCAGGTTCAATAGTTGTGGCACACGGGCTTAGTTGCTCCACGGCATGTGGGATCCTCCTGGAGCAGGGATTGAACCCGTGTCCCCTGCATTGGCAGATGGATTCTTTTTTTTTTTTTTTTAATTTTATTTATTTATTTATTTATTATTTTTGGGGGGTACACCAAGTTCAATCATCTGTTTTTATACACATATCCCCGTATTCCCTCCCTTCCTTGACTCCCCCCACCCTCGAGTCCCCCCCACCCTCCCTGCCCCAGTCCTGGCAGATGGATTCCTAACCACTGTGCCACCTAGGAAGCCCCAACTCCAGGTTTTTTATAACAGGATCTTGCATGAATATCCAAGTATACAAGTTCTATTTCTATACGTGTATTATAAAAACAATAGGTAAAAACAGCAAGTATGGTTCTCTGTCAGTGATAAGAACCTAAGCAAAATATATAAGGTGTTACAGGGTGTGGTAGTGACCATTTCAAAGCCTGCTACACTATTAACAGTGCCAGAAATAACAGAAAAAGTTCAATATCCCACCATGAAAAAATTCAATAATAAAATTGATCTACCAGATAAAATTATATTACACAAATCAGAAAATTTTCCATTTAATTTTCACTTAAAAGCAAAACATCAAATCACCTGAAGATCAGAAAATAGCATCAAATCAAAGTTCATATTCCTGACTTACTTCCAGATCACAGTGGTCAGACATCCAATTTCACCTTGTCTGACTGACCTAAACTCCTTCAACTACACCAATTAGAATTGCCATCAGTAGGTATTTAGTAAACATGCCTAGACATAAAATTGGAATTAGGAGACAGAACCATAACAGAACAAAGAAACTGAAAGGTTAGGGGGAAAAAAATGGAACCATCATAAGAGAAGGGAACCAACTATGTGATAGGTTCTGTGCTAAATACTTTAAAAACAATTTTTTGTTAAAGTATAATATACATACTGAGAAGCACACACATTATACAATAGCCAAGATATGGAAACAATCTAAGCATCCATCGATGGATGAATGAATAAAGATGTGGTACATATACACAATGGAATACTATTCAGCCATTAAAAAAAAAAAAGTCTGGCCATTTGTGACAACATAAATGAACCTTGAAGGTATTATGCTAAGTTTGAATAAGTCAGATGGAGAAAGACAATTACCATGTGATTTTACTCATTTGTAATCTAAGAAAACAAAACAAATGAACAAACAAAATAAAACAAAAACAAACTCACAGATACAGAGATCAGATTACTGGCTACCAGAGAGGAAGGGAGTGGGGGATGTGTGTGCAAAACGGGTGAAGGAGACCAACTATACGGTGACAAATGGTAACTAGACTTGTAGTGGTAATCACTTTGTAGTGTATATAGCTATTGAATTATTAAGCTGTCCACCTGAAACTCGTATTTTAAAAAAAGTAAATAAATATGACACTCAATGAACTTTTACAATGTGTTTCCAAACCAAGAAAGAGATCATTACTAGCACCAAAAGAACTACTCCTTTGTGCCCTCTCCCAATCATTACTCCACCCAAGAGTAAGCACTGTCTGGACTACTATTGTTAGGTTAGTTTTGCCTGTTTTGAACTTTACAGAAATGAAATTATATCTCATGTCCTCTTTTATGTCCATTTCCTTCCACTCAACATTCTGTTTATGAGATTCATCCATGTGCCCCTACCAAGGCACTTTTATCTTCATTACCTGATTTAAAGCATCCAACAATTCTGGCATTTCCCATTTACGTTGGGGAAAAAAAGGATCTGAGGTTCTGAAGTTAAGCAAGATCAATTAAAGCATCCAAGTTCATAAGAGTACTAAATGGAAAGGCTAAAATCAAAGACTAATTTCAAAGTCCATGCTCTCTTTGGTTCCATTATGCTTACGTACTATAGTTTAGAAACAACAAGAAATCAATCCCTTCCCTAGTTTACTTGTCATTAGCCCATATTATAGAGACAAGTCTGGCAAACAGTCAAATACTACGCAATGTAAGAAATTATTAGCACAAGGAAAGAGCTTTCCTAGGGCAGTGTCTTTCAAACCTTTTTGATTGTGACCCACAGACTGAAATCCAGGAGTTTTCACAACAATATGCATTCCTAAAAACCCTACATCTTGCAAAAGTATGCACTAAACATGGGCTTGTGGTTAAAACAGAGTTAGGAATAGATTACTAAAAGCTCATAGAACTTTGTATCCTTTATACAAATACACACATACCCCATAAGGATCTCAGTCACTAAGAAATGGTTAAATTATACCCAACAAACTAAACTAAACTAAAGGAAGAGGGTGTAATTCACTTTAGCATAATTTCCAATTAAAATGATTTTTAAAAATAAAGTTTTAACGTGTAATGGAACAAACCTGTAGCAATCCAGAACACTAAGCTTCTAAGAGTGACTTATTTCCCCAAGGTTTTCTAGAATGAAGATTTGCATGCATTTCACCATCTGCAGACGCGAGCTACTTAATAAAAACTTTTCATAGCGACAAAATTAAAACCTGAGGTCAGACTTACATGGCTTTGTGGACCAATAAGAAACTATTAACCTGTTTATCATTTTTTATCTGTTCACACTGCTCAAGCAGACCTTTGAGAGATGTCTATGCTACAGAGCACCAGAGATCTCAAGATCAACTTTATGCTGTTAAGAGTGTAATAGGATAGAGCCCTACACAGGAAACTAACTCCTTAGACACAGAATCCTGAGAATAGAGTAAATCCTCACCGCTTAGGCCATAGAGACAGGTACATAAAGTAATTTGGGCTTATTAACAGAGCAGTATCTATAAACCATTCTGTAAATCCCCCTCCTCCCATCCCAAAGTTTCAGGTTCTTATCCTAAAAAAGTGAGTTATGAATCCTTGACATTATCCAGGGTCTTGTAGGAATCTGACAGAATTACAAACTTGGGGTAAATATGGTTTCTCTGTACCAAGAAACTGAGATGCAACTTAGACCTAAACTTGGCCTGGTTCATTCTGTCACTGAGCAGTCACTTTTTCAGGGCTTCAAATTCTTCATTTTAAAACCAAAAGATAAGAACTCAGGCAGGTCCCATGTTTACTACAAACTAGCTGCATGCCTCTGTTTCTTCATCAACCACCTCTACAATGTCTGATTTTATGGTTTCACAGAAAATCCTATAGCTATTAAAATAAAGGAAATTTATCAAATGAGATCAGCTGTCTTCCTGAGAGCTACTCAGGCAATTGCCTTGACACCCACTTCTGGTTGGGAAACTGAGACTAACCTCTTTCTTCACTGTAATAGGAAGGCTAGACAATACAAAGGAGCTTCCAGTAAAATGTGTCTTATGTGAATCTGAAACAGCAATCCCAGGAAAGTGTTCTCTTCTCTAGAAAACTGACTTGACTGAGAGGGCATGGAATAATCTTTGAGATAGGTATTAAGCTAAGGCATATCACAGACTTAAAAAAATTATTTGGGGGTGATACAGAAAGAATATATAATACGTATTCCAAACAGCTAAGGCAGAAGAGTGGTACCACTTGCTAGCAGCCACTCAGCAATTACTAGAAGCCTTCTTCATGCTAATTCCTGAGAATTTTTAAACAAGTCAGAAAATCTTTGTATATAACCACAGAATCAGCAAGAACCAAGAGGCACGAGAAGAAAAAAACACGTCCAGTTTCACTTCAGAGTCAGAAATGTATGGTTGTTGGGACTTCCCTGGTGGTGCACTGGTTAAGAATCTGCCTGCCAATGCAGGGGACGCGGTTTTGATCCCTGGTCTGGGAAGATTCCACATGCCACGGAGCAACTAAGCACATGCACCACAACTATGAGCCTGTGCTCTAGAGCCCGTGTGCCACAACTACTGAGCCCACGCACCACAACTACTGAAGCCCACACACCTAGAGCCCATGTTCCGCAACAAGAGAAGCCACCACTTGCCACAACTAGGGAAAGCCCATGTGCAACAAGACCCAACACAGCCAAAAATAAAGTAAGTAATAAATAAATAAATCTTAAAAAAAAAAAAAGGAAGAAATTTACAGTTGTTTAGCTTTTAGAGTTTTGTTGTTTTGGGGTTTCTTTTGTTTTGTTTTGTTTTTAATCCTGGAAATTTAGCTTTTAGGACACAAGCTGCCTTTCTCAACTTCCTCAGATTTTGACCCAGTAACTCACCCCTTAATTAAAATCTACTTTAATTCTTCTTCATTTTAAGTCTCTGGGTTCACTAGACCAGGATTATTGGTACACTTTATTTCAGAGAATAATTTTATATGCTAGTACTAGTTAAGAGGACTCCAGAAATTTATTTCATCAAAATCACTGACAGGTGTTAAAGCTGTGTGATACTCTTTAACATACAGCACTGACTCATAACTCTTCCACCTGCCCCCCCCCCCCCCCCCGGCAAAGCTGAAGAATACAAAACACTCCTATCAGTGAGGGCAGGCTCATTAAAGGCACTGATTTTCAACAAAAGGGTAGGAGGTACGATTAATTAGATGGGGAGGAAGGCTCCACTGGATGAAGGTGTTTTGGAATCTCCAAGGGTATTTGTGTAATTAGAAAAAACATCTCCTCCAGTCTATATGCCACTGCTCTTCCCCA
Organism: Hippopotamus amphibius kiboko; assembly: GCF_030028045.1. Classification (NCBI taxonomy): domain Eukaryota; kingdom Metazoa; phylum Chordata; class Mammalia; order Artiodactyla; family Hippopotamidae; genus Hippopotamus; species Hippopotamus amphibius. Next base: position 33,064,685 of record NC_080186.1, read on the forward strand.
GACCCGGGGTCTGGAACAATGCCATCCAACAGAAATATAATTCAAGCCACTTATGTCATTTTAAGTTTTCTAGTAGTCACATTTTAAAAAGTAAAAAAAAGGAACAGATGAAAATAATTTTAATAATGCATTTTATTTAACCCAATATATTGAAATATTATCACTGCAGCTGGTAATCATAAAAATCAATGGAAATACTTTACATTCTTTTTAATATTTAGTCTTCAGAATCTGATGTGTATTTACGATTATCGCTTATCTCAATTCAGATGCTAAATTTTCATCATAAATACCTGATCTGTATTTAAATGTCATCAAACTTACAGTTGAAAAGAAGATTCATATACTCAAGTTACTCAAAACATACTTTAAACTTTTCTAATAACTGTATGGAGGATGTTTTAAAATTTAATTAAAATTAAATAAAATTTATACTTTAGTAATTTAGTTACACTAACCATGTGGCTATTGTGTTAGACAACCCATGTCTAGAGCAAATAGATAATAAATTAAACATTAAGTACTATGTGTCAAGCATTGTTCTAAGCACTTCACTTATATTAAGTTGTTCAATACCCACAACCCTAAGGTAGGTACTATTATTATCTTCATTTTATTGATAAGGAAATCAATGTAGAGAAACGACTTATAACCCAAAGTTACATAGTTAGTAAATGGTGAAGCTGGGATTCAGAGCAAGGTAATTTGGTCCACTTCTTGTCTCTCAGGCTTAGGGTTTTTCCAGGAAAAGTGAGCTATTTATGTTTAGTATGCCTTAGGAGTAAATGCAATCTTTGCCTATGTTTGGTTAGAGACTCTCAGCACTGGCTGATTTTCTCCATTATATGGCCCTATCTTGATTATATGTTAATATGAATTAGATCATGTCATTCCCCTGCTTAAAATCTTCGAACACTCTCCACAACAGCACTTAAAAGGAAATCTAAGTACCTCATCCTGACGCACACAATCCTATATGATCTGACCCCACCTCTACTGCCTCCTCTCCTGCAGATCTCACCATTCACTTTGCTCCAGCTGGCTGACCTTCTCTGCTCCTTTTGCAGGCCAACTTTCTTGCTACCTTAGGGCCTGTACACTGCCTGGAATTCACCACCCATATTCACAGGGTTGGCATCTTATCATTCAGGTCTCAGTTTAAATGTCACCTCCTCAAAGAACCCCTCCCTGACCACTCAATCTAAAGTAGTCACCCAGACTCTATCATACCACTCGATTCTCCATAGCAGTTAGCACCATTTAGTATCTTCCTTGTCTGTTTTTTGTCTCATCCACTTGGGCCTTGTCTGTGTTATTTATTCAGCACTATATCCTAGCACTTGGAATAATGCCTGGTATAGAGGAGGCACTCAATAAGTATTTTTGAATGAAATAAATGAAAGCTAGTCATTAAGGGAAAAAAAGGTATAAAATTAAAAAATTACATGACCAGAAAGTGACTACTTTCTGAATTTAAAAAATATATTTGGATGGTTTGTAATTAAAACTCATAGTTGATTTCTGAGAGAGAAATAGTTAAGAAAAAAAATCTCTAAAAATGAAACAAAAACAAGCTGGGTCCTTTAGCATCTGTAAGTGACTCTCAATCTAACAATATCATTTACATAAAGGTAATGACAGACATAATCATGAATATAATTTACTTTTCAAAGACTTTTCTGAATACAGTCCTCACAGCTTATTAAGGAAATCCACATAACACAAAGGCAAATTCTTTGCAATTAAAACTCATTTAAAAGACATGCATTGGGATGACAAAAGATTTTAAAAATATGAGAAAGTATTTAGCTACTTAGCAGCATTGGGAAGTAGGGAAGAGTGCCATCAAAGACTCAGAAACTGAAGAATTTCTGTAACATATAATCAAAGTTGAGCTATATAATGGAGAAATCAATGCTGAGTGCCTCTAACCAAACATAGGTAAAGGACTGTATTTACTCCTACAGCATATTAAACAGACCAAGTGTCCTGGGGGAAAACCGCAAGCTCAGAAACAAGAAAGGGGAGTTGATGAAAAGTACTGAGATATACTTGAGATTTTTAAGACCTGTGCTGGCACCCCACTCCGTACACAAAGCTTCTAGCTGCAGTGTTTGCCACGAGGCACGAAATGTACACTATTTTTAAAAATTAATTTTAAAAGATACTTTAAAAGGAGAAAAAGACGAGGACTAGTATAAAGAACCTAATCTAAGTGCGACAAAAAAAAAAAAAGATTAACTGAAGGCATTCTCAGGAAAATGCAAATGGGATGAGTTAAAGTTAGAAATGATAGTGCAGGAGCACAGACAGTATAGAGAGTTCCAAATAATGAATAACCTCGTAAATAACATTCTTTACAGGTACAGAACAATATAGATAGGGGAAATGTAATGTAATTACAAATATTTGAAATGCATTTGCACTGCTGGTCTCCAAACTAGTTTAAAAAGCCTCTTTCAGAGAAGTCTTAAAGAATCAATGGAGAAAATTTAATATAGCTGGGTGGGCAGAAGGATGGATAAATTGATATGTGAATTTACAAATAATGGTAAAATTTAGGATGTGGACATAAGGTTTTCCATTGCAGAACCCTTTCAAGTTTATCATATGTTTGAGATTTTTCATAAGTTAAAAAAAATACATAAAATATCTCAAAGAAGTTGCTGTCTCAAAGTTCAACGTTGAGCAACAGTGAAAAGGTGGGTAGGTTAGAGAAGAGACTGAAGGAAAGAATGAACATAAATTGTTGTTTTAGTACTTTTATATATAATTACCATTTCATGACAACAATCTGAAAGGTAGGTGATATTATCTCCATTACACACACACACACACACACACACGCCCCTGAGGCTCAGAGAGTACCTTAACCAGTTATTTGGATATAAGTGAATATTAAGTCTGATGAAGCCTGGGATCAAGATATGCATGTAGGTTTAAAAATCTGAATGTTATTTATTTTCCACAGGTATCTGCAAAGTGACTTTATCTCAGCTTTACGTGGAAAAGCACTTTAAATAATAAGAATATGTGAGACATACTTTATAAAACATGACAATATTTTGTCTAATGACTTCCAGTTTCAAAGTCCTTCATAATTTTCAAAGTTAGCTGACTTACAATTATCCTATTTGTATTACAGTTATCTACATACATCTTTTACAGTCCTTTTAGCACTGCAATTCCCTTGAAATTTGGATCCAGATCTGATTCATTTCTACATTCTTTATAACAGTACCTGGAATAGTAGTTTAGTGTTTACTTAAGGAAAGAAGGTGATCCTCACAGTAGAGATGCATGGTAGCAAAGGCACCTATTCACATTATTTTTATTAATAACACCTGAAGAAACAGAGTCAGAGTAAACTCTAATGCTATTTCTCAGCTAAAAAGCTCATTTGTTGAGCTAGGGCTCTAGTCTTTTCCTATTATACCACTGACTCAACAAATACACTAAGCCTGATTCTCAAATTGAGAGCCTGACAGGGCATCCAAAGAAAAAAGCTTTAGTTATGCTGTTTTTTAAAATGTTTGGAAAATCCTGGAATGTAGATCTCAATGTGACTATAAAATGTTTGTAAATGTTCTGATTTCTTTGTTTTATTGGGACACAGTGGTAGAAGGAAAATGAAAATGCTTCTTAAAAATCCTAAACTAGGTTATAAGTTACCTAAAACTCAACAAAAACAGAAGTTGAAATATAACAGCTAACATTTATACTCATCTCTTTGGACCAATTCTATGTATATATGTTATTTCATATGATTTTTCATAATATCCAGTGAGAGATTACTATTATTTCCATTTCACTGATGAGTAAATTTCAGTGTTAGTTTAGAAAGTTAGTAGGTGATTAAACTAGGACTTGAAACAATGTGGGTCATGCTCTTTGTAGTACATGATGGTGTTACTTGCTTGCACAAAACTAGTCAATAGCCTTCTAACTGGTCTCTCTCTACTTCCATCCCATCATGTGTACGGCAACCAGAGTAATCCTTCTAAAGCAGAAATTTGATCACATTTCGTCTCTGCTTAAAATCCTTCAATGGATCCATGCAGCCTATAGAATGAAATCCATCAAAGTCCTTGGCATTGCCTCTATAGCCCTTCAAACCTAAATCCTTCATGATTTGGCCCCTGACTACTTCTCCAGCCTCATCTACCCATCTTCTCCTTCTCTTTACCTTCTTCCCCTAAATTAATCTATGTGATCTACAGTCCTTCAACTTGTCAACGAATCTCCTCCTCCTCAGCCTTCTTAGTTCTTTCCCCTAGATAATCATTTCTTCTTCTATGCTGTTATTTATATCTGGACCATACTTACAGCATTTAAATACTGTATTACAATTATTTGTTTACATACCTCTTCTCCCTATTTGATGGTAAAGCCCTAAGGGATGACTTATTCATCTTTACGTCCCTGGGGTCATTCTAATACACTGCCTGATAGCAGCAGGCGTCAGATACATCTTGTTGGGTTAAATTCACTTAGAAAGTTACAGAAGTGTTAAAACAGGATTTGGATTTTACAAAATATAAATGTTTCAACGGGAAAAAAAAAGCCTGAAACCCTTTAACTGAACTGTGTATAACAATGGCAGTTGCCCTGAAGGTCCCTTCTAATGCTCTGTGACCCAGCTGGGCCTCCAGAAGGTTCATTACTTTCATATTACCACTGTGGCAATTTATTAGTGAGCTCAGTGAAAGCAAGACAAATTGAAATGACAGCTTTGGCAACTAACATCTTTTATTTATCACTAGAGCTAGGCTCTCACTAGCAGTGTGACAGATAAGCTTTCTTCAATGCAAAACAATATTTATGGAGTATCTTCTAGGAGGCCTGCAAACACTGTGATTGGCTAAAAGGAATTCAAGAAAATGTAGGTCCTCATAAGAAAAAATGTGTTATTGAAAAATAACTCAAAACTGAAAAAAACACAGATGTCCATAAGAAGCAGTGGTAAAGGACTTATTATGTAATTCATCAATTGTGGGTCAACTGCCTATTCAAGGGCTAACTGAAGTGCCACTGCAGCTCTTCTTGTTTCACTCTGATGGAGGCAGATGTTATGACAGTATTCATGAGGAGGAAACCAAGAACCAATACTGGGCATTCTGGCAGAGGGAAGGTCTGTAAAACTAAAGCCCCACCCCTTCAAAAGTTTGTAGTCTTCCTGGTACCAAAGAATCCCTACCAATCACTTAAGGCTGTTCTCCTTAGATAAAACAAAACCAAATCATAAGCTGTTAACATAACAAGAGTAAACTTTATAGTGCAACTAGACACAAGTATGGTTTAAAAGTAAGAGAAATAGCAAGAAACCCTGTGGATACAGGGAGACACCAAGTCTCACTGTCTTTCACTAATGACTATCGTATTTCTAGATAACACCCTTGGTTTTGACTTCTTAGAGCTGCCATAACAAAGAACCACAAACTGGATGTAATAAACAACAGAAATTTATTCTCTCACTGTTTCAGAGGCTAGAAGTCTGAAATCAAGGTGTTGGCCGGGTCATGCTTTCTCTGAAGCCTGCAGGGGAATGTCCTTCCTTGCTTCTTTCAGGTAGCCCCAGGAAACCAATACAGATTTTGGTACTGATGAGAGTGGGGTGCTGCTCTAAGAAATACTTGAAAGTGACATGGCTTTGGAATTGGATAATGAGTAGAGGCTTGATAAGAAAGAAACTAAATTGCCTTAAAAAGATGGTTGGTAGAAACATGAACATTAAAGGTGCTTTTAAGTGAGGCCTTAGAAGGAAATGAGGAACATGTTATTGGACTTCGGAGGAAAGGTAGTTCTTGCTATAACATGGCAGAAAATTTGTCTGAATTATGTTCAGCTATTGGGTGAACTTATAAGTGATGAACTTGGATATTTGACTGAGGAGATTTCTAAGCAAAGTATTGAAATGTGGCTTAGTTTCTCTTTAGTATTTATGAATATGAGAAGAGATAAATTGAGAAATGAACTGTTAAGCAAAAAGGAACCAGCACTTGATTATTTGGAAAATTCTCTGCCTATCCAAAACAGCATGCTCTGGAAACAGGGCCAAGGGTCTGGCTGGATAATCATTTGCCTGACTCAGGGACACAATCAACCACCTCAGAAGCTAGGAACAGAGACACAGTTATCCAGGAAAGATCTGTGGGGGACCCTCTTGTCAGATGGTTTGGACACTAATGAATTCCATGGGAGACTGAGAAGTTTTTGAGAATTTTATATCAGGAAAAGTGCTGCCAACCTGGACTGAAAGGAACAGATATGAAATGAAATGAAGACTAATACCAAGGACAGAGCCACAAATGCAGATGCCTGGGCCAACAGGACCCTCTTGGGTTAAAAGGGTGAGCTAACCCCAGCAGGCCAGAGGACAGAGCACTGAGCCACAGAGGATTATTCCCAGGCCTTGAAGTCTAATGGAGTTTGCCCTGTTGGGTTGTGAATTTGCTTTAGACTAGTGATCCTTTATTCCTTCCATGTTCTCACCTGTGTAACAGAAATCTCTTTCCTAAGCCTGTCCTACCATTATATCTTGGAAGCAGATAACTTGTTTTCTAGATTTCAAAGGTACACAGACGGAGAGGAAGTGTGTCCCAGGATGAATTATAGTAGAGTCCCACCCATACCTGATTTAGATGATTTAGAAGATGAGATTTGAGACTTTCTGAGTTGATGATATTTAGATTACATTCTGGACTTGCTGGAATAGGTTAAGACTTTGGGAGATATTGGGATGGGGGAATGTATTTTGCACTTGGGAAGGACATGAATTTTGAGGGGTCAGAGAGTAGACAGTTATGGGTTGAGTTATGTTCTCCAAACTGTATACTCCTGGTATCTGTGAATGTGACTTTATTTGGAAACAGGGTCTTTGTAGATGTAATCAACTTAAATGAGGTCATTACGGTAGGCCCTAATCCAATATAACTGGGGTCCCTATAAGAGAAAGAAAACACCATGTGAAGACAGACACATGCAGAGAGAACACCAGGTGGCAAAAGAGGCAGAGGTTGGAGTGATGCAGCTGCAAGCCAAGGACTGACAGGCACTACCAGAAACTAGGAAGAGGCCAAGGAAAGATTCTACCCAGTCTCAGAGGGAGCACGGCCCAGGTGACACCTTGATTTTGGAGTACCACCCTCCAGACTGTGAGAGAGTAAACTGCCACCTAATCTGTGATACAATTTGTTACAGCAACCCTAAGAAACTAAAACACCCCTTAATACTAGCTAATATATATTGAAGACTTACTATGTACTGTGTAAAGTGCTTTACACTGATGGCCACATTTAATTTTTACCACAACCTAATGAAGAAAAGAAATAAAACAACCTTCTGGAGACAGAATCTTCCAGTACTGGTGGGGTGTGAGTGCTAAAGCATAAGGTTAAAAGAGCAGATCTGGGGAGAGGACTACTGTTGGCTGCATGGATACAACAGAGGGAATGGGACTGAGGGGCTCCACAGCTGGGAATGCCCCTAGAGGAAGCAGTTGTCTGCCCAGGAAATGCAGCATTGTTGAGTGGCGTGCAAGGGGTGGGGCAACCACTGCCCCCACACAACACCCCTGCCTCTGCAGGCACTGGGAGGGACTTCCACCAGAGTGAGCACACCCCAGTCTGTTACAACTACCTGCTGGTCCCTGCTGCCATAGGCAATTGCACATACCCCAACTGTGGCTGCCACACCCTTCCTCAGCCTGAGGGAGTAAGTGTGCCCCACTGCTTTGACTTCCTCTCGCCTGGGCAGGGAACAGACGCCTGAGGGTGGCACACACACAGAGGTGGGGCCAAAACCAAAAACAAAGGTGAGCCCCAGGGGCTGTGCAACTAAGGATGGGCAGGTGAAATCTTTCTGTGCAGCTACATAAGCCGTGGATTAAATCCCTGCAATCAGTTTGGTAAATCCTGCGTCTGTGGAATGCCTGAATAGACAGAGTGTTCCCACAACTGAGACAGGTCTAGCCTTAGCAGCAATGGACTTTGGGGGCAAGCACACACAGGAGCTGGGCCAGGTCAGAGCTGGCCCCACAGTGCCCAGAGCAGGTCCAGAGACCTACCTAGAGATATTGGAGGGCCTCCTGGGAAGGTAGGGCTTGTCTGTGGCTCACTGTGGGAGCAAGGACACTGACAGAGGAGGCCCCTGGAAAATATTCTTAGTATTATTCTTTTTTTGCCTGTTTTGTTCAGTTGATGGAGGTGTTTTTAATATTTATTATTTTTAAATATATATTTTTTATTTTTCTATTTTTACTTTACTTTTCTGTTGTTTTGTGTTTTCTTCTTGTTTTTGTTCTTTTTATTTTCCTTTTTCTTTTTTTTTGTTTGTATGTATATATTTTATGTTTGCTTTTTTTTGTTTGCTTTCTGTTTTCGTTTTATTTTTATTTTTTGTTTTTGTTAGTTTAGTTCTTATTAACTCTTCTCATTTTTTAATTCTTTGTTCTCTTGTTTTTTGTTAGTTTTTTTGTTGTTTTCTTTTCTGTCTGCTTCTTTATTTCTATTAGTTTGGTTTTGTTATTATTTGTCTTGGATTTGGTGTGTCTGTTTTTTCTTTTTCTTTTCCTTTTTGTTTGTGTTTGTGTGTTGTATTGTTGTGGTGGTGATTTGTTTTTGTTTTTGCTATTTGTCTTGGGTTTTGTTTGTTCCTTTCTTTTTCTTTTCTTTCTTTTTTCTCTGGAAATGCAGTGCAGCTTGCGGGCTCTTGGTTCCCTGGCCAGGGGTTGGGCCTGGACCTCTGGGGCACTGAATCCAAGATGCTTGGAGTGCCAGAGAATTCCTGGGCCCAGGGAATATTAATCGGTGTGTGCTCTCCCAGAGGTATCCATCTTGACACCAAGACCCATCTCCACCCACCTGTCTGCAGCCTCCAGTGGTGAACAACTCACGCCAAACAACAAGCAAGATAGAAACACAGCCCCACTCATCAGTAGACAGGCTGCCTAAAGTCATACTAAGCTCAGAGATACCCCAAAACACACCACCTAATTCAGCCGTGCCCATCCGAGGGAAAAGACTCAGCTCCACCCACCAGAGGACAGGCACCAATCTCTCCCACCAGGAAGTTTACACAAGCCCTTGGACCGATTTCACCCACCAATGGGCAGACAACAGAAGCAAAAGGAACTATGACCCTGCAGCCTGTGGAAAGGAGACCATGAACACAGTAAGTCAGACAAAATGAGATGATAGAGGAATATGTTGCAGACAAAGGAGCAAGGTAAAAGCCCACAAGACCAAATAAATGAAGAGGAAATAGACAATCTACCTGAAAAAGAATTCAGAGTAATGATAGTAAAGATGATTCAAGATCTTGGAAACAGAATGGAGGCACAGATCAAGAAGATACATGAAATGTTTAACAAGGACCTAGAAGAACTAAAGAACAATCAATCAGTGATGAACAACACAATAACTGAAATGAAAAGTACACTAGAAGGAATCAACAGCAGAGTAACTGAGGCAAAAGAATGGATAAGTGAGCTGGAAGATAAATGGTGGAAATAACTGCTGTGGAGCAGAATAAAGACTGAAAGGAAATGAGGACAGGGGTTTCCCTGGTGGTGCAGTGGTTAAGAATCTGCCTGCCAATGCAGGGGAAATGGGTTCGAGTCCCGTGCCAGGATGATCCCACGTGCCGCAGAGCAACTAAGCCCGTGTGCCACAACTACTAAGCCTGCACTCTAGAGCCCGCGAGCCACAACTACTGAAGCCTGTGTGCCTAGAGCCTGTGCTCCACAACAAGAGAAGCCACTGCAATAAGAAGCCTGTGCACGGCAATGAAGAGTAGTTCCTGCTCTCCACAACTACAGAAAGCCCGTGTGCAGCAACAAAGACCCAACGCAGCCAATGAATAAAAAAAAGGAAAAAAAAAAAAAAGAAGAAAAGAAATGAGGACAGTCTCAGACCTCTAGGACAACATTAAATACACCAACATTCGAATTACATGGGGTCCCAGAAGAAGAAGAGAAAGGGAAAGGGCCTGAGAAAATATATGAAGAGATTATAGTTGAAAACTTCCCTAACATGGGAAAGGAAATAGTCCATCAAGTCCAGGAAGCTCAGAGAGTACCATACAAGATACACCCAAGGATAAACATGCCAAGACACATATTAATCAAACTAACAAAAATTAAATACAAAGAAAAAATATTAAAAGCAGCAAGGGAAAGGCAAAAAATAACATACAAGGGCATCCCATAAGGTTAACAGCTGATTTTTCAGCAGAAACTCTGCAGGCCAGAAGGGAGTAACAGGGCATATTTAAAGAGATGAAAGGGAAAAACCTACAACCAAGATTACTCTACCCAGCAAGGATCTCATTCAGATTCAGTGGAGAAATCAAAAGCTTTATAGACAAGCAAAAGCTAGGAGAATTCAGCACCACCAAACCAGCTTTACAGCAACTGCTAAAGGAACTTCTCTAGGTGAGAAATACAAGAGAAGAAAAAGTCCTACAAAAACAAACCCAAAACAATTAAGAAAATGGTAATAGGAACATATATATCAATAATTACCTTAAATATAAATGGATTATATGTTACAACAAAAAGACACAGACTGGCTGAATGGATACAAAAACAAGACCCGTATATATGGTGTCTACAAGAGACCCACTTCAGACCTAGGGACACATACAGACTGCAAATGAGGGGATGAAAAAAGATATTCCATGCAAATGGAAATCAAAAGAAAGCTGGAGTAGCAATACTCATATCAGACAAAACAGACTTTAAAGACCTTTACAAGAAACAAAGAAGGACACTACATAATGATCAAGGGATCAATCCAAAGAAGACGATATAACAATTGTAAATATTTATGCACCCAACACAGGAGCACCTCAATACAAAAGGCAAATGCTAACAGCCATAAAAGGGGAAATCAAGAGTAAGACAATAATAGGGGGGGACTTTGACACTCCCCTTACGCCAATGGATAGGTCATCCAGACAGAAAATTAATAAGGAAACACAAGCCTTAAATGACACGTTACACCAGATAGACTTAATTGATATTTAAAGGACCTTCCATCTGAAAACAGCCGAATACACTTTCTTCTCAAGTGCACACGGAACATTCTCCAGGAGAGATCACATCCTGGGTCACAAATCAAGCCTTGGGAAATTTAAGAAAACTGAAATCATATCAAGCATCTTTTCTGACCATAACACTATGAGATTAGAAATCAATCAGAGGAAAAAAAACTGGAAAAACACAAACACAAGGAGACTAAACAATATGCTACTAAATAACCAAGAGATCACTGAAGAAATCAAAGAGGAAATCAAAAAATACCTAGAGACAAATGACAAGGAAAACACGAAGACCCAAAATCTACGGATGCAGCAAAAGCAGTTCTAAGAGAGAAGTTTATAGCAATACAATCCTACCTCAAGAAACAAGAAAAATCTCAAATAAACAACCTAACTTTACACCTAAAGCAACTAGAGAAAGAACAACAACAACAAAAACCCCCAAAATTAGTAGAAGGGAAGAAATCATAAGGATCAGAGCAGAAATAAATGAAATAGAAATGAAGAAAACAATAGCAAAGATCAATAAAACTAAAAACTGGTTCTTTGAGAAGATAAACAAAATTGATAAACCTTTAGCCGGATTCAACAAGAAAAATGGGAGAGGACTGAAATCAATAAAATTAGAAATGAAAAAGCAGTTACAACTGACACCGCAGAAATACGAAGGATCATAAGAGACGACTACAAGCAACTATATGGCAATAAAATGGACAACCTGGAATAAATGGACAAATTCTTAGAAAAGTACAACCTTCCCAGACTGAACCAGGAAAAAACAGAATATATGAACAGACCAATCACAAGTAATGAAATTGAAACTGTGATTAAAAATCTCCCAACAAACAAAAGTCCAGGACCAGATGGCTTCACAGGTGAATTCTATCAAACATTTAGAGAAGAGCTAACACCTATCCTTCTCAAACTCTTCCAAAAAAACTGCAGAGGGAGGAGCACCCCCAAATTCACTCTATGAGGCCACCATCACCCTGATACCAAAACCAAAGATATCACACAAAAAAGAAAATTACCAACCAAATATCACTGATGACACAATATCCTCAACAAAATACTAGCAAACTGAATCCAACAACACATTAAAAGGATCATACACTATGATCAAGTGGGATTTATTCCAGGGATACAAAGATTCTTCAATATATGCAAATCAATCAATGTGATATACCATATTAACAAACTGAAGAATAAAAAGCATATGATCATCTCAATAGATGCAGAAAAAGCTTTTGACAAAATTCAACACCCACTTATGATAAAAACTCTGCAGAAAGTAGGCATAGAGGGAACCTACCTCAACATAATAATGGCCATATATGACAAACCCAGAGCAAACATTATTCTCAATTGTGAAAAACTGAAAGCATTTCCTCTAAGATCAGGAGCAAGACAAGGGTGTCCACTCTTACCAGTATTGTTCAACATAGTTTTGGAAGTCCTTGCCACAACAATCAAAGAAAAAGAAATAAAAGGAATCCAAATTGGAAAAGAAGTAAAACTGTCACTGTTCACAGATCACATGATACTATACATAGAATATCCTAAAGATGCCACCAGAAAACTGCTAGAACTAATCAATATATTTAGTAAAGCTGCAGGATACAAAATTAATACACAGAAATCTCTTGCATTCCTATATGCTAACAACGAAAGATCAGAAAGAGAAATTAAGGAAACAATCCCATTTACCATTGTAACAAAAAGAATAAAATACCTAGGAATAAACCTACCTAAGGAGGCAAAAAATCTGTATGCAGAAAACTATAAGATACTGATGAAAGAAATTAAAAACAACACAAACAGATAGACATACCATGTTCTTGACTGGAAGAATCTATATTGTGAAAATGATTATACTACCCAAAGCAATTTACAGATTCAATGCAATCCCTATCAAATTACCAATGGCCTTTTCTTTCACAGAATTAGAACAAAAAATTTTACAATCTGTATGGAAACACAAAAGACCCCAAATAGCCAAAGCAATCTTGAGATAGAAAAACACAGCTGGAGGAATCAGCTTCCTGACTTCAGTCTATAACACAAAACTATAGTAATCAAGAGTATGGTACTGGCACAAAAACAGAAATATAGATCAATGGAAGAGGATAGACAAACCTACACATCTATGGTCACCTAATCTATGACAAAGGAGGCAAGAATATACACTGGGGAAAAGACAGCCTCTTCAATAAGTGGTGCTGGGAAAACTGGACAACTACATGTAAAAGAATGATATTAAAACACTCCTTAACACCATACACAAAAATAAATTCAAAATGGATTAAAGACCTACATGTAAGGCCAGACACTATAAAATTCTTAGAGGAAAACATAGGCAGAACACTTTTTGACATAAATCACAGCAAGCTCTTTTTTTATCCACCTCCTAGAGCAATGAAAATAAAAACAAAAATAAACAAATGGGACCTAATTAAACTTAAAATCTTTTGCACACCAAAGGAAACCATAAACAAGACGAAAAAACAACCTTCAGAATGGGAGATAATATTTGCAAATGAAGCAACTAACAAAGGATTAATCTCCAAAATATACAAAAAGCTCATGCAGCTCAATATGAAAAAAACAAACAACCCAATCAAAAAATGGGCAGAAGACCTAAATAGGCATTTCTCCAAAGAAGACATATAAACAGCCAGCAAACACATGAAAAGATGTTCAACATCACTAATTATTAGATAAATGCAAATCAAAACTACAATGAGGTATCACCTCACACTGGCAGAGTGGCCATCATCAAAAAATCTACAAACAATAAATGCTGAAGAGGGTGTGAAGTAAAGGGAACCCTCTTGCACTATTGGTGGGAATGTAAATTGATATAGCCACTATGGAGAACAGTATGGAGGTTCCTTAAAAAGCTAAAAATAGAACTACCACACAAACCAGCAATCCCACTACTGGACAATATATCTAGAGTAAACCATAATTCAAAAAGATACATGTTCCCCAATGTTCACTGCAGCACTACTTACAATAGCCAGGACATGGAAACAACCTAAATGTCCATCAACAAATGAATGGTTAAAGAAGAAGTGGTACATATATACAATGGAATATTACTCAGCCATAAACAGGAACAAAACTGGGTCATTTGTAGAGACATGGATAGACCTAGATTCTGTCACACAGAGTGAAGTAAGTCAGAAAAACAAATATTGTATATTAACGCATATATGTGGAATCTAGAACAATGGTATAGATGATCTTATTTGCAAAGCAAAAAGAGACACAGATGTAGGGAACAAACTCCTGGATACCAAGGGGGTGATGAATTGGGAGATTGGGATTGACATATATACACTATCAATACAATGTGTAAAATAGATAACTAATGAGAAACTACTGTATAGCATGGGGAACCCTACTTAATGCTCTGTGGTGACCTAAATGGGAAGAAAATCCAAAAAAGAGGGGATATATGAACAGGCATAGCTGATTCACTTTGCTGTGCAGTAGAAACTAACACAACATTGTAAAGCAACTATACTCCAATAAAACTTAATAAAATAAAATAACCATCTACTACACTATTCCTAAGTACTATGCCAAACTTCTTTTATATAGGAATTTGTCTAATCTTTGTCCCAGGTACCTGGCAAAGAGCTTCTAATATCCCTGGAATTTTCCAAGTGATAGGAATATCTCTGTTATTCATTAGCCCCATGGACACATGTGCGTTTAAGCTAAAGAGATGGCTCAGAATGGGGGCTGGTTGCCAAAAAGACCAACCACGTAGGCCTACATAATGAAACCCCAACCAAAATCTGACACTGAAGCTCCATGGAGTGTCCTAATTAGCAAACACATCAGTGTGCCAGGAGGGTGATGTGCCCTGATCTTATGGAGAGAGGACCGGGTAGCTCTGTGTTCATGATTCTCCCAGACCTTGCCCTATGTGTCTTTTCATTTGGCTGTTCCTGATTTGTATCCTTTACAATAAACCTGTAAGTGAAAGTACGGCACTTTTCTGAGTCCTGTGAGTTGTTCAGTAAATTATTGAACCTGAGAGGGGCCACAGGAACCTGTCAGATTTGTAGCCAATTGGTTGGAAGTGTAGGTGGCCTGAGGACAACACTTAAGGCTGGCACCTGAAGTGGGGGCAGTCTTTTGGGGTTCATGTTCCCTTAAACCCACTGATGGGTAGTACAGATGATATGAATAGATGAATAACCTTAAGCTGGAAACATTAAGTCAAAGAGATATACCTATATGTGGTTTTAGGAAACATTATTTGCATTATCCTGAATTACCTTACTTGGAAATATGAAGGGGAGAGAGAGGGAATGAGAGAAGGAAGGAAGACAGATGGGAGCAAGGGAGGGAGGGGGAAAGTGAGGGAAGAAAGAAAGGAAAGCGAAGGGAAGACGGGAAAGAGAAAGAATGTAAGAAAGAAAAAGACAAAGCTATTGTTTAAGTGTAAAACAACTGCTTTGAGTGACTTAGTGCTTTGTCATAACAACGGGCAATAAATGTGATAAAGTGATGCCAGTGGAGACAGGCAAAAAAAGCTTCTTTCGCAAAAGTTAAACAAAAGCAAATACTGGATTTCCTCAAAATTTCAGATTTTATAGACATATAGTTAGAGCTATATAAGCATCTTTAATTTCATATAGGAAAAAAACCCTTAAACAATTATTGCCATACTAATTCTTTATAACATAACGCTTCTTAGGAATGTACCTACTATATTACAGCAAAAAAGACTCTTCTAAAACACATCACAGAGCTAAGGGAGAAAACAGCATTATGCCAAGGAACTCTGCAGAGGTAATGCTTAGAAAATCCAGACAGCTGACACGTAGAAGACTTTTTTTACCATGAGCACTGCAGTCCGTGCAACCAGACTGATGGATTTGGGGGCAGAGTTTTCATTTCTGGGGAGGGGTAATTCAAACACGTAAGTGTACTGCACAGGTTATCTAAACAGAAAGTGAGA
Organism: Hippopotamus amphibius kiboko; assembly: GCF_030028045.1. Lineage (NCBI taxonomy): Eukaryota > Metazoa > Chordata > Mammalia > Artiodactyla > Hippopotamidae > Hippopotamus > Hippopotamus amphibius. The sequence continues at coordinate 33,080,703 of NC_080186.1, forward strand.
ATGGGGGCCAAGACTGCACAGTGGGGCGGTATGACTCAGCCATTTTCCAAAGGACATTTCTGTTGAGATGAAGAATCACCTATTCATAACAACAGACTAGGAGAGAAAACTAGAGAAGATCCTTATCCACAGCAAAATCTAATCACACATTTCATCCCTCAATTTTATAATATCTTTTATCAATCTGAATTTTTTGAGAATTAGTCTTAAATTCTATAAGGAAAAATACTGAAACATTTTGAAATGGCATATTCTATCAACAGAATGCTGGAGATGTCTAGATTCTCTGATCCTACAGAAATATGTTACTTGGTCTATTTCTGACTAGACTATTTTACAAGTTTGTTGTAAACTGATAGCTTTGTTGAAAACTGGCATTAATGCAAATAATTCCTGTCCACTAAAATGCAAACTGTGTCCAAGGAATTCAACTGATATTGCTCTATGAATATTGAGCAGTTTTGCATTTGTTTGTAAATTAATTTCAAAATACTCTGACTATAAATATGTGGTACTTTGAGTCCTCTTCTGAACCATTTTTTGTACATTCTCTGTTTACTACATTAATTAATGAGTTAAATAAAATTTCTGTTCATTTTATATTTGTGTAAGTCATGATTTTACCCCCCCCCCCCCACCTTTAACCAACCTCTCTTCATTTCTTCCACCCTTCAGCCCCTGGCAACCACCTTCTGCTTTGTTTCTGAGAGTTCAATTTTTTTAAGTGTCCACATATGAGTGACACCACCCAGTGTTTGTCTTTCTCTGACTTATTTCACTTAGCATAATGCCCTCCAGGTTCACCCATGTTGTCAAAAATGGCAGGATTTCTTTCTTTTTCAAGGTTGAATAATATTTCATTGTATATATACACACATTTTTCTCTATCCATTCATCCATCGATGCACACTTAGGTTGTTTCCATATCTTGGCTACTGTGAATAAATGACTTTACTCTTTTAAAGAAATTATCCTTTAACATCCCCAACAAGTCTTCAATTTCACTTGGGGGCAGGGATTGTGAGTTTCAATGTATTGTGCTGAAACTAAAACTAGATTGAGAAAAGGCCTAGGTTTAGTCCTTGTTCAATAGGTACTGACCCTGACTAATTTCCAGTGTCATCTCTAATTCTCACTGGTTCATATATCACACGGGATTAATTCTTGCTTTGCCAACTTTCAAAGGCTTATTGGAAGACTCAGATGAGTGAATAACCTGAAAACATTTAGGTAATCTATAAAGACCTTAGGTCCCATCATCCACAATGCCATCAAAGTGACTTTCCTATAACGTCTAAGAGAGCCTTTTTGTAGTCTGCTCCAAACTCTCGCTGATTCCCTTTGTCTACAGGGTGACATTTAAACTCCCAGAGATGGTGTACAGATCTTTTGGATGATCCAGCCCTCGCCTATCCTCTCACTTCATCTCTAGTCACCGCTTCTCAACCTTAATGCCACAGTAGCATTGAACTATTTATGTATGTAGTCCCAAACATTGCATATGCTGATACCTTCCATCTGGAACGCCCTCTCCTTCAGCACTTCAGTCCACCTGATAAACTTCCAAGCCACCTGATAAACTTCCAAGCATCCTTTAAAACCCAATTCATATATTACCTTTTTTGAGAAGCCTTCCTCATACTCTCATACACAATCATTCTCTCCTTCTGGGAGTGTATACGTTTATATTATAGCCCTACACTGTGTTACAATTTATTTATTTGTCTAATACTTCTGTTAAATTATGAGCCTTGATGAGTGGGTTGCTTCATGTTTATTTCTTTATCCTCTATATCTAGCACATGGTGAGTGAGTGCTACATAAAGTGACTAGCTAAAATGAAATGTAAGGCACTGTTATTATATCTCCATTTTCCCCACAGCAACTAGCATAGAATTAAGCATATGCCAGCATTTAGTAAATAAATAATTAATCTCTGCTTATTGTTATTTCTTACCATTAGTATTATCCAATCCTAATTCAGGGTGGGGGATGAGAAAGGGTGTGTGCTAAAGAAAATGTAAACTGACTGCGAATCAAACACCCAAGTCAATCTCCTAGACATTTTTTATGAATAACTTAATTCTTACAATAAACCTATGATACAAGTATTATTATTCCTATTTTATAAGAAAATAATCTAAGGTACAAAGAATTTAACTTCTCTGAAGTCCAGCAGCTGACAGTCAATTGTATACTTTCTGGGGTTTCATATACTCTCATATATACTTTCATATACGCTACCTCATTTCGTCCTTACGATCTTCTGAGGTACAAAGGGCTAATATTAGTATCCCTGCATTACAAATGAAGAAAACAAGATTTAGAGAGTTTAAGTGACTGATAAAGTTTACAAAGCTAGTAATCATTAGGTTTAGGATTAGAATATCTAGGTCATGTGACTTCAAATCATATACTTTTTCCACAGGCCAAACAATCTGCCACAGGAGATCACTTACAGGTCACTCACAAAACTGCAAGAACAGATAAATTCAATAAGGATTAAAAAAGAAACAAGGGTGCTATTTAAAGGATGAGATTTCAACTTTTTCAATCAAACCAATTTCAAGGCTAATCGAGTTTTAATCTCCTTCTCTATACAACCTATACACACAGAGCTTCAACGCAGGAGGATCATTACTTGTATTTTTCTAGGACCAAAATTTCAACCTTTATTATATATGTCATACTCAAAACCCAGGGATAGATCCTCTAGTGAAGAGAAAATCATACAGCTTGTCCAAGACCAAATGAAAAGCTTCTATGTTTGAAATACACACCAAATACTGATGACTTTCCCAATTTATCCAGTCAATATTTACTGACTACTCTATAGTCCCTGGGCTAGGGATATAAGGATGGACAGGACTTGAACCATGTTAATCTATGTGGAGGCAGATAAGCAAATACTTTATAACAGAATGTAATATGTAGTTATTAAAGATATGTTAAAGGTGGAGACCAATTTTATCTAAACAAAATGAAAAGGCTTCACAGAGGAGGTGATTTTTGAACCAAAATTTAGCGAATGCATCTTATTCCAGACAGAGAAGGAAGTTTAAGAAATTCGAACTAAGCAAAGGGAAGTAGAAAAGTACAATACTAAGTAAAAGGGCTTGTGTGATGTTCTGTGGAAAATGATAGGTGATTCAAGCATAGGATACACATCAGGAAGAACTGACTGAATTAGAAAACAAGGTTAGAATCAGATAAAGATCAAGGAACCTAATTCTGCAGATTAGAAGTTTTCAAACCTTTTTAAAAGAACTATTTTCAAACGCATCTTTATGCAAAACACAACAATAATACTACAGAACCTATCTGGTAGGAGAGTAAGGAAGCAGAGTCTACCCATTCTGCCTCACCTTGAGACCCACTTGCCGGTATTTCTTCATAGAGACCTAAAGCAGTCTAGTACTCTATGTACAGTTCTCAGTAGCAAATGATTACCAGTTTGCAATAAGTACAGAAATTGAGAGTAAGTACTTAGAAACTCTGTATTACAATCTCACAGAATAACTTCATATTGTTAAACCTAATAAAATTCCATGGTTTATACTTAGATTTTTTAAAATTTCAGGTTTCTAACAATTCATTTTTATTATATTCATAAAATTATTAGTCTAAAATGAATGAAAAACACTGCTCCTTCAATACACACAGTTTAAGAAGCACTGCCCTAAAGGTTTCACAACAAACCAGATTTGTAATTTAGAAAGTCAGAAAAATAACTAGTAGCTGTTTAGAAGGGGAAGACCAATCTGCAAATACAAAGAATAATATGAAAAAACAGAAAATTTAAGATGATATAAGGATTACTTGTGTAAATGTTAAGCATCTGGCAAACAATGAATAAGGATTTTTAAGTTCACAGAAAAGGGAGATTTCTTCGAGTCAAGCAAGGCTCAAATAAGTAGTAGATTAAGCCATCAATCTCCAGAGCTAAATTCATTAAATCAATAAATTTTAATATTATTTATTATATATGTAACATTATTTACTGAAACACCTACTACATACTTGGTGCCAGGGATACAATGTTGAATACAGGACAGGGTGCCTGCCATCATGACAGACATCGCTCAACCAAAAAACATAAATAGATGCTTCATTTAAAACCACTGTAAGTACTACAAAGGAAAGTCACATGGTACTATGAACTCATGTAACATAGAGATTAAATAGATTCTGGGAGATGAAGGAAGGATTCCCTGAAGAAGTTATGTCTTAGTTGAAATCCAAAGATTAAGCAGAAAGTAACTAGGCAAAGAAGGGGAGAGAACATTCCAGGCAGAGAGAACAGGTATGTAAGGGGGATGGGGCATGAATAGCCCACAAAAGAGAGAGAAAGCAAGTATCACTGATACACAGAAAGCAAGGAGAAAAGTGACAAAAGGTCAAAAAGGTAGATGCATTAGTTCATTAAAAGTTCTATAAGCAACAACACAGATCTCGAAGACATTATGCTAAGTGAAATAAACCAGTCACAAGAGGACAAATACTGTGTGATCCCACTCATTTGAGAAACTTGGAGCAGTCGAAATCAGAGAAGAAAGAATGGTGGGGCAGGGGCTAGAAAGAGGGAGGAATGGGGAGTTACTGTTTAATGGGTACAGAGTTTCAGTTTAGCAAGATAAAGTTCTGGAGATGGATGGTGATGATGGCTGCACAATGTGAATGTACACAATGCCACTAAATCATACACTTAAAAATGGTCAAAACTGTAAATTTTCTGTTATGTTAACCAGAGTCGGTTTTCTACTGCTTCTATCCAAAGACCCTTACGAGACAGAAATTGGTACATGGATGAGCGGTAGTAAAAACGAGTCCCTAAAACATAGAATTGACTGGATCAAGGTTGGGAACAGCACAGAGCAGACCTCTATCTCATGCTGAGGTTGACCATCATTATGTAGTAGGAGACTGCTTATCAAACTGTGGTCTTATACCAGGACTCACCCACCACTACTGAGGCACATTGCAAAAAGAGATATGGTAGGGAAAACACAGGATGTATTGGCTATACAGATCAACTTCAGTTCCTATAAAAAACAAACTGCTTAAAATGAAAATGGGGCCATATTCAAAATATTTACAACCTGTCAGATCATACCAGTATGTAATGGAGATTATCAGTCTTGAATTAAACTGGTCAATCTGAAAGTATTGGGAAGAAAATATCACTCCTGTAAAAAAAGATTCCTTCTGCCTAGAGCCTGCACACAAGCCTTGCTTAGTTGGGAAACTACCTGGGGCTAAAATAAAAATGGCACAAAGGCAGAAAGGCAGGACCTATAGCTAAAATAAAAATGGTACAAACAAAGGCAGAAAGGCAGGACCTACAGCTATGGATATATAAGAGAGTTCCCTTGAATCCCCTAGGGTCCCCCCAAGCACCTCTGTTATGCATTCCTTGCGTGATAAAGCCAGGATACAATCCAGAAGCAAGGAGTAGATTAATACCTTTCGTCCCTAGGCCCTATTTCAAATTAAGTGAGGCAATAAAGTCCTCCTCCCCCCGCCTTTGGCTGTAATCCATTTATGTTGGATTTCTGCCCTTTATAACCAAAAAGTGTTAATACACTACCAATTTTAAAAATGTACTGCTTTTTTCAAAAGGATCACCAGGGGCACTACCCCAAATCTACAGAAACGATCTCCAGGTCAGGGCATCTTTTCTTTCTTTCTTTTTTCTTTTTTTAAAAATTAATTAACTAATTTATTTATTTACTGGCTGTGTTGGGTCTTCTTTGCTGCTCACAGGCTTTCTCAAGTTGTGGCGAGTGGGGGCTACTCTTTGTTGTGGTGCACAGGCTTCTCATTGTAGTGGCTTCTCTTGTTGCAGAGGATAGGCTCTAGGCATGTGGGCTTCAGTAGTTGCAGTACATGGGCTTAGGGGTTGTGGCTTGCAGGCTTAGAGTGCAGACTCAACAGCTGTGCTACACAGGTTTAGTTGCTCTGTGGCATGTGGAATCTTCCTGCATTAGGGATCAAACCCATGTTCTCCGCATTGGCAGGCAGATTCTTAACCACTGTGCCACCAGGGAAGTCCAGTATCTGTTATTTCTTATTAAGTGTTTCACATGATCAGGCAAATTGGGGACATATGAGCTTAGGCTAAAGTTTAAAACTCAACAAAAGTCTGGCTGTCTCCTATACTGTATGAAACAATAGTTATTTCCCAGTAACACAGAGGAAGGATATTATAACAATATTTTATTTAGAACATACTATGAGCCCACCACTGTACCAGAACCCACCATGGTATACTGTGGACACTAAAAGTTTAAGACATTGCCTTGCCTTCCAGGATCTTGTGTTCTTTAATCTATAGAAAAGGCAAGACTTATAAATACATCGAGGACTGCTGAACCCGTCTGATCAACAGGATGACCTAAGGATCTTTTCAGTATATTAGAGGTGGCAGATGTGAGATTTAAACCACTATCCATCAGACAACAAAGCTACTTCCAAAATATGGTCAGTGTAAAATACAGTTCCTTCTCAATATAAGGTATAGGAGCATACAACGAAAAAATTAGGTATAATGAATATAGTCCATTAATTCAAATTTGTATTTAACACGTATTAATCACTTATTATTTAAACATTTACTGTATTAAGCACCTAAATATAGGTTTTCACTAATAACTAATAATCAGAAACATCAACAAATTAGCAGATTGCCTGAACTGACATTTCTCTTTCAGATGATGATTAATTTAAATGCCATCATTAGGGAATTTAACATTAAAAGAAACTTGTGAGTGTTGAGAATAAAGAAGTCACCAAAACATTATTTAACATTTTACCAAATTCAACTAGCTGTTCTCAAGAAAACAACTTTGACACCTAACTGTCAAGGTCAGCATAAGAAAATCTATTTATTGTTAAGGCAGTTAACAGATTTCCGCTCAAATGAGCAATCCTGGTTTATTCATTAAGTAAAGTTGCATTAAATAATTAAGTGGAGGTGTTATGGAAATAAGAGGGTTAAGAGTTTGGGAGTTTGGAGAGTAGGTTCTGGATCAATCATGAAGCAAGAGAATTGCTAGTTCTACTGGTATTTGTTAGCATTATTTTCTAAGCTTTCTATAGAGACAGGACATCTAAAATCATTAAATAATTATTTACAGAATATGTCCTTTGAAGATAAATTTCTGTGAATGTTTTCCTTTAAATGTAGGTACAACTACAAGTGAGGAAGACAAACAGTAAAAGAACTATAAACTCTGATTAAGCGATTTCTCTAGTTTTTTCTTAAAACTAAATCCAGGACTTCTAAATTGGTCTCACTCCAAGAATCATACTAATCTTATAAAGCATTTGTAGAAAAAATAACTATCCAACTCACACTCATTATAGTGATAATGGGTATTAGCACCTTTTTATAGTGTCGCACAAACAGCTCAAATAAAATAACCTTCCTATGTGAACTGAATCATTTTTGCTCACAAGTGAGTGTGGGTACTCAGCTACAATCCCTCCAAATAAGTGCTTTGTGTTTTCAATTAACAAGCAATACTATGCAGTAAGAATTTTTTTACATTTGTTTGAGTCCTCTCTGTTGACTAGCACTTGGCATATTTCTGTCATCTACATGTATAAGATACTGAGAAAGAACGAATTTATATGGCATGCACCTAGCACACACATGTAGCACAGGCATCAATCAAGAGACTGCAGTTTGTTCCCATCAAATGAGTCAACCAAATTGGGAACAGTTTAATTAAATTCGAAAGAAACAGCATATAAAATTATTTTAGCTTTACTATTACTTTTAAAAAATAAGCTTTAATTTTAGAATAATTTTAGATTTACAGGAAGTCTGCAAAGATAGTTCAGAGTTCCCATATACTCTGCACAGTTTCCCCTATTATTAGCATCTTACATTAGTATGGTACATTCACTATAATTAATGAACCAATATTGATACACTATTAACTGAAGTCCATACTTCATTTAGACTTCCTTAGTTTTCACTTAATATCCCTTTTCTGTTTTAGGATCCCGTCACCCTTCCAAGGATAACACATTACATCTTGTAGTCATTACTTCTTAGGCTCTTTTTGGCTGACTTTCCTTGCTTGATGACCTTGATAGTTTTGAGGAATACTGGGCAGGTATTTTGCAGAATGTCCCTCCATCAGGATTTATCTAACATTTTTCCTCATGATCAGACTAGAGTTATAGGTTTTGGGGAGGAAGAGAGGAAGACCAGTGAGGTAAAGTTGTAATAACTTTTTACTGCAACTATCACCTGGATAGTAAGCTTACCAAAGGAAGGAATCTTATCTTATTCTCATGTTTGTATCCTTAGTACATAGCTGGTAAATATCTGTTGGTTAATAAGGAGGAAGTAGATGTATAGCAAGGGTTGAGAGGGGTGCAAAAACTCTGCAATTTATTAAAATATGAGCACTAACCCTAACAAGGAAATTGTTCATATGTTTGCTCAAATTAAAAAACAGGCATGACTGATTCATTAGTGTTTCATTCTTTTATTCAGGGAGCCTTCTAGTTTACCTATAGTGGTGGGACAGGATATATTCAGCTAAAAAAAAGTTAATTCTTACAACTAAGCCTTGCCTCCTGTACTGATGAAGCCTCAGAGCTATATAACACTGTTTGTGGGAAGTATACATGTAAAATGGAAAGATGCATCAGGGTTGAAGTCAGGATGGGTTTAAAACTGAGTCCTATCACTAATAAATTGTATAATTTTGGCCAGATATCTGAGTCTCAGTTACTTTATGCATACAATGAAGCTAATAATATTTATATGAAGGTGGGTGAGACCAATATATGTTTGCATTTTGCAATGTGTCTGACAGACTACATAGATCTAGTTCACTCATTTTCATTACTGTATCGGATTCCATTAGGTAAATGCATTACAATATTTTCTTTCTTTTATAAACAGACATTTGGACTAGTTTGAGTTTTCTGCTATAAAAATGATACATAAATATTTTTGTAAGTCTCTTTATACATGCATAGGAGAGTTTCTAAAGGGTACTTACCTAGGAGTGGAATTGTTGGATTGTAGCTTATGTGCATTTTAGTTTTAATAGATATTGCCAAATTGTTCTTCACTGTGGTTGTGCAATTTCTATTTCTATCAACAGTGTCCAAGAGCTCCCTTAACTCCACATTCCCACTATTATTTGGTATTATCAAACTTCTTAATTTTTGCCAATCTAATAGGTATGAAATGAATCTCATTAGAACTTTAATTTTCCTACAGGAACTAATTACCAGTAAATGGCTAATAAACTTTTAAGTTGCCTCTTTTATACCTTGTCATTCTTCTATTGATTTATCTTTTTCTAATCTTTTTGTAGGAATCCTTAATTAATACAGATAGTAATATTTAGCTGTTATATGTACCATAATATATTCTTTACCTCTGTGGCCTATCTGTGCATTTTTAAAATTATGGCATTCACCTTTATCACTGTACAGAGCTGGAAGACAGAGTGGTAGAAATCACTACCATGGAAAAGAATAAAGAAAAAAGAATGAAGAAAGGAGAACAGTTTAAGAGACCTCTGGAAAAACATCAAATGCACCAACATTTGCAATATAGGAGTCCCAGAAGGATAAAAGGGAGAGAAAGGGCCTAATAAAATATTTGAAGAGATAATAGCTGAAAACTTCCCTAATATGGGAAAGGAAACAGTTACCCAAATCCAGGAGGCACAGAGAGTCCCAAACAGAATTAACCTAAGGAGGAAAACTGAGACACATAGCAATCAAACTGACAAAAATTAAAGACAAAGAGAAAATATTGAAAAAAACAAGGGAAAAGCAACAAATAACATACAAGGGAATCCCCATAAGATTATCAGCTGATTTTTCAGCAGAAACTCTGCAGTCCAGAAAGGAGTGGCACAATATATTTAAACTGATGAAAGTGAAAAACCTACAACCAAGAACACTACCCAGCAAGGCTCTCATTCAGACTTGACAGAGAAATCAAAAGCTTTACAGACAAACAAAAGCTAAAAAAATTTAGCACCACCAAACCAGCATTATGACAAATGCTAAAGGAACTTCTCTAAGTGGAAAAGAAAAGGCCACAACTAGAAACAATAAAATTAAGAAAATGGGAGAGCTCACCAGTAAAGGCAAACATACAGGATAGAAAGGAAACCATCCACACAGAAATATATCAAAACCTGTAACTGAGAGGAGGAGAGTACAAATGCAGGATATTTGAAATGCATTTGAAATTAAGATATCAGCAACTTAAAACAATCATGTATACATATAGATTGCTATATTAAAACCTCATGGTAACCAGAAGTGAAAAATCTGTGATAGATATATTCACAAAAAAGAAAGGAATCCAAACACAACACTAAAGATAATCATCAAATCATAAGAGACAAGAACAAAAGAGGAAAGGAAGAAAAATGACCTACAAAAACATAGTCAAAACAATTAAGAAAATGGCAATAAGAACATACATATCTATAATTACTTTAAATGTAAACAGATTAAATGCTCCAACCAAAAGATACAGATTGGCTGAATGGATACAAAAACAAGACCCATATATTTGCTGTCTACAAGAGACTCACTGCACACCTAGGGACACATACAAACTGAAAGTGAAGGGGTGGAAAAAGATACTCCATGCAAACGGAAATCAAAAGAGAGTTGGACTAGCATTACTCATATCAGACAAAATAGACATTAAAATAAAGACTATTACAAGAGACAAAGAAGGAACTACATAATGATCATGGGATCAATCCAAGAAGATCATATAATAATTGGAAATACATACGCACCCAACACGGGAGCACCTCAATATATTGTATAAGGCAAATGTTAACAGACATAAAAGGAGAAATTGACAGTAATACAACAACAGTGGGGGACTTTAACACTCCACTTACATCAATGGAGATCATCCAGACAGAAAATCAGTAAGGAAGCACAGGACTTAAATGATACATTAGACCAGGTGGACTTAATTGATATTTATAGAGCATTCCATCCGAAAGCAGCAGAATATACATTCTTTTCAAGTGCACATGGAACATTCTCCAGAATAGATCACATGCTGGGCCACAAAGGAAGTCTCAGTAAATTTAAGAAAACTGAAATCATATCAAGCCATAACCACAGCTCTATGAGATTAGAAATCAACCACAAGAAAAAAACTGGGAAAACACAAATATATACAGGCTAAACAATATGCTACTAAACAACCAATGGATTGCTGAAGAAACCAAAGAGAAAATCAAAAAATACTTAGAGACAAATGAAAATAAGACAATTCAAAACCTATGGGATGTGGCCAAAACAGTTCTAAGAGGGAATTTTAGAGTAATACAAGCTTACCTCAGGAAACAAGAAAAATCTCAAATAAACAGCCTAAACTGACACCTAAAGCAACTAGAGAAAGAACAAATAAAACCCAAAGTTAGTAGAAGGAAAGAAATCATAAAGATTAGAGCATAAATACATGAAAATGAAGAAAATAACAGAAAAGATCAATGAAACAAAAAGCTGGTTCTTTGAAATGATAAATAAAATTGATAAACCTTTAGCCAGACTCATCAAGAAAAAAAGGGAGAGGACTCCAATCAATAAAATTAGAAATGAAAAAGGAGAAGTTACAACCAACACCACAGAAATACAAAGGACTGTAAGAGACTACTACAGGCAATTATATGCCAATAAAATGGAAAACCTAGAAAAAATGGACAAATTTTTCGAAAGATACAATTTCCCAGGACTGAACCAGGAAGAAATAGAAAATATGAGTAGACCAATTACAAGCACTGAAAATGAACCTGTTATTTAAAAATTCCCAACAAACAAAAGTCCAGGACCAGATGGTTTCACAGGTGAATTCCATCTTTGTCACTGTACACAGCACAGTGTCTGGCAGTCAGCATATGTTAATAAACAACTATTGAATGAATGAATGAAAAACTGAAAAAACACACATAAAGAAATCAGATAATGTTTTTAAGCTTTTATTTTGGAATTGTGATCCTCTATGCCTATTAGACTTTATAAACTTTTATACTTAAAGAAATAAATTTAATTTAGCTTGGAGACTTTCCAGCAGTTCCTTGAGATAACTGGACATAAGACAGAGCACCAAAAAATCAAGATTGGAAGTCCCAAATTTTAAATCACCTAAGACAAACAGTCGTCTGCTCTCTTCTTAAATATCTCCAAGAACAAGTATGCTGGCTCTCACATTTTCTATTATACTTTACAGAACATAATGACTAAAATAGCCTTTATTTCCATTATGTTTGAATGCCCCAGAGGAAGTCTACAAAAGTAAGTGTAAAGTAATTATAATAAATAAGAAAACACTTAGAAATGTGCCTATAATACATCAATGAGCAACAGACACAGGGATTAAAATGAATATACAATATGCATATGCTTCAATTTAAAAAGCTAACAGTGGTAACAACCACAGTAAATATAGAGGGGAAAAATAATGCATCAGTGTTTATATGCTTTAAAAAGTAAGGAAATTGGACTTCCCAGGTGGTGCAGTGGTAAAGAATCCGCCTGCCAATGCAGGGGACATGGGTTCGAGCCCTGCCCAGGGAGGATTCCACATGCCACAAAGCAACTAAGCCCGTGCGCCACAACTATTGAGCCGGTGCTCTAGAGCCCATGAGCCACAACTACTGAGCCCATGTGCCACAACTATTGAAGCCCACGCGCCTATGGCCTGTGTTCCACAACAAGAGAAGCCACTACAATGAGGAGCCTGCGCACCACAAGCGTAGCCCCCACTCACAGCAACTAGAGAAAGCCTGTGTGCAGCAATGAAGACCCAATGCAGCGAATAAAATAAATAAATAAATTTATATAAAAAAAAAGTATGGAAATTAATATATGATGACTTGCAGCAAAACCAGCAGGAGGTTCAGACAGCACAGAGTTTTAAAAAGGAAGTCACAGGAAGCAATGAACCATTCTGGACAAGACACAGAATCTGTAGGAAGAAGACCTTGTCTTGAGTTGTTATTCTGACATTTACTAGCTGTTTGACATTGGGCACATCATTTAATCCACCTACACCTCAGTTCATTATCAGTAAATAGAGTTTATAATGGTCTGGCATCCTATCTAACAGGGTTATTATATTTTTCAAATTAAATAGGAAAATGTGTGACATCCTTAAATAATATGCAATTGTAATTACCTATCCTTTTTTCATCTTCCCATCTCCCCAATGGCAGCAATCTGTATAACTGTGTTTTTTTTTTCCAGCAGGGCTCTGTAGAGTTAGTATACACAAGAAGACAGAGATTAGTTCAGGATTTTGCCCAGACAGAGACAGAAGGACAACAGAGCAAGGAAATAAAAGATAATGACAAGAGAGTGAATGAAATAAGCAAGAGACTAAGAAAATTAAGCTGGATAGGGAAGGAAGTGAAGACAGGCCTTGGTGAGGTCAAAGAAAAGATCTAGTAGATAGTCAAAGGTCACGCAGGAGGAGAAATTTTGAACAAATCTGCGTGTCTTCATTTATAATTTCAGAGGTGGGCCATCTCTGCATAAGAACAAAGCCCATGGTGTGACTATGGGAGCTGATTAGCTAAAAAGATGATCACTTCAGTTGAAGAGGCCGATGTGCTAAAGAAACAATCATCCATGTGAATACTGAAGTCACTCAGGATAAGGCCAAAAACTGAGGCTAAAAGGAAGACTGTGTGTGCTAGGTCCTAAATGATACAGATCTAAATATAAGAAGATGAGAGTGGTACAGCCCTTGTGCCAGAAAGCATAGGGATTTTAAGAAGGTGGAGAAGCAAGAGTCTGGAAATGTGTGAAATAGGGTGCATAAAAAATTACAGCCATCCTTATCTTTCTCCTTTTGCAAGGAGTGGTCCAGGAGAATGTCCTGCACCCATTCCAAAGCTCTACAGAGCAAGCGATCTTACTCTCCTAGCTTCCATTTAAGGCCAGAACACACACAAAACATCCTGTAAAATGGTTAACAGTGTAGGAAACAGGAGTTTCAGAGAACAAGTGGAAACGTATGAAAGGGAGCAAACAAGCAGAATTGGGAGAGAGGAAAAGGAAGCCAAGTCAGCATAGGAATAACAGTACAGAAGAAAGATGATTGGAGAAGCTGGGACAAAAGTAATAGACAATAAGACTTGCTGGGTTTATACAGCCAAAGGTTATCAAAATAATTAGTTCTAGCGTTCCCTGATGGCGAAGAAGTTAGTACTAAGGCCTTGACAATGGTTTGGTTAAATTCCCTCATTTACAGATTGTGTGTGGGGGCAACATCTGAGTACCTAGTATGTACTTATTCACATTCTGTAAAGTGCTGTACACATATTACCTTACTTAAGCCTTACATCTACACCTCCCCTAATTTTATAAATCAGGGAACTGAGGATCACAGAAGCTAAGTGACCAGCCCTGGGTTGTATTATTATTATTTAGTGACGCTAAGGATCCAGGCTTCTTTTTCAAGTCTAAATCATTATGGCAGTATAAAAAAGAATTTGAAATTAGAACATCTTTAGTCACTTTCTACCAGTGAGATTTTGGTTTTTTTTTAACTCCACTAAGCCTATCTACCAAACAAGGTTATTGGAAAGATTACAACTACAAAATAAAACCTAGTAGTTATTTTTTTAACTTAAAACTGACCTACATAGGAACTTACCTTCAAATGTGAATTTCTTGCTTTGTTTATTTCAAACACAAATCCAAAGTTTCTAAATTAGTCCATAGATTTTACAGATAGGAAACTGAGGCAGAGAGGGAGGATGGATAATCTACAGCTCCCCAGTATAGTTAGAATCAAGTCCAAGCTCCAAAGTTTCAGGACTTTAATACTATGGTCCCAGCCCACCTCTCTAGCCACATCTCTCACCTACTGACTACACAAATACAATACTCAACCTCTGCCAACTATCAATTTTTAAAAACATATCCTGTAATTTCCCCACTCTGTAGCTCCATCTAAATTATTTAATCTATTTAAATCTGTCCTCCAAGGCTTTTACATCTTGAGTGTAAAGCCTAACCTTGTTTCAATTGTTGAGATATGATGGCTCCATCCTCTGAACTCCTATATCACCCTGCTTTACCTTCCTCAGAGTACTTATGCCTTATAACTTAGGTAAGCATGAAAAAATTTCATTTCTGCCAACAGAGCTTAAGTCCCTTAAAGGTAGGTGGAAGAGAACTAACATTTACTTTGCATCTCTGAAGTGCCAATTCCTTTTCTAGTGTGTATACACACACACACACACACACACACACACACACTATTTCATGTAATCTTTGAGGCACTCTATGAAGTAGAAATCTATTTTTCACACATAAGGCCACTGAAAGTCAGAAAGGTAAAACAATCTGCTTACAGTCCTAAGGCTAGCAAGTGACAGAGCCTAGATTTGAATCTTGGTCTTTCTAACCCAAAGCCTAGGCTCTTACCACCATATTCTTCCCAGAAACCATAAGTATATCCTCACTACTGATTGTTTCCTATCTATCCACTGATCATCAGGGAAAAAAACCCCATGGACTTTGTCATTAAGTATCAGCAAGGGTAAGAACACTCTTTAGAGCCAAGAGAACGACTAATATGAGACCTGAATAAAGATGAAGAGATCAGAATCCTGCTTCCAGAAAGGAAAAGTTAAAAACCATTACTTTGCCATTCCTGTGTTTAAAAACTCCTCCTCCTCTGAGGTTTCTACCATCTGGCTATATCCTCCTTACCCCTCCTCCTCATCTGTCACTTACCACCCTCCTGATTAATCCCCTATATTCACTGCACCTGGGTCACAATTTCTTCCCCGCATCCTACCATCCTAAATCACTTCACTATCCATGTAGACTTGTTCAATACAATAGCCTCCCAGTTCCTTGTCATACTCAGCTTCACCGACCTTCACCTCTGTTGCACTTCAGCAACCCCCACAGAGACCTAGCTGTCACCTAGAAGAGCTCCACAACAGACAATTTAACTCTAATATTCCACCTTTTTTTCTTACTTCCACATTTGCTCATTGATCTAACTCAAGAAATCACAAAACCTCTTAAGTCCCAAACTGAAATCATTATCCAGTGTTTGCTGTCTCAGTTAATGCTACCATCCTCCTCCTAGTCACCCAAACCAAAAACCTGAGCATCATGCTGGACTCCTCACCCTCTGATCTACACACCCAATCAGTGATAAAACCTCACAGATTCTCTCAACTTCGTCCCTCTCTCCCATCCCTATAATCACATTTTAAAAATGTTATTCAAGCAAATCTATAAAAACCTTTCAATGATTTAAAAAAAATCACCCATTGAATTCACTTCAAGATACTTATGCATACAGAGTCCACCATCACATGGCCCTGACTGTATTTCTGGCCTCACAACTTACCACTTACATCTTCATTGTTATTTCTTAGCAATCCTAAACTGCCTGTGGTTCTCTAGGCAAGCCACTCCTTTTCTCACACTGATGCCTTTCCTCAAGCTATTCTGTTTGAAGCACATTTTTTACCCATCTTTGCCTGACTTACTTTCACTTACCATTTAAGACTTGGGTCAGGTGTCATCTCTTCCTCAAGCCTTCCCTCAAGACCCATGCTAGTCTAAGTGCCCTCCCCTTCGTGCAACCACAGCATCACAGGCATAGCTCTCACCTTTTATTCTGAGATGACCTATTTTAGCATCTAATTTACCAACTCCACAAGGATTAGAAATGTATCTTATTCATCTGTCTACCCAGCTAAACACAGTACACAGCATAGTGACTGACACACAGTAGATACATTAAGTATAAAGGTTAGAAGATACTGAGTTTACATTTTTAGTTCACACCAGTTTTTTCTCAGTTTTTTTAGTACTTCCAACCATTAACTCCAAGTCCTTTGAAGGGAAGGAACCAGAGCTTTCCCTGAGTCTGTACAATTTGGTACATAATGGTGCTATATAAAGTTTTATCCAACTTACATAAAAGGGAAGCAGCATTTGCACAAACATAACAGAAATCAAAACCTGATGTGTGCTGCAACCTTCAAAACCACTGGCCAATTGAAAAAATGAAGATATAAGAACAAAGATAAAGAACTAATTCTGACTGCTGGTATGTACTTGTCTATGTTATAAAAACAGCGAAATTTTGCTTAGAACATAAACGGGGTCCCAGACACAAGAGCCTGGCATTTTAACTACAAGGCCATCACATCTCTGCTAAGCTTAGAAAATTACTAATGTGCAGGGTTGCTTAGATAGGGGTTTAAGATGTTGGTATAGACCCTATTTAAAAACTTAACCCCACAAACCAAGGCTAAGTGATGAAAAAGCAAGTAAAAAATAATGCTGGTATGTGAGCAACAACAACAAAAATGTTCTTTTCATAGTAATTTTGGGCCTTGTGTTGGCAGTTAGAAAGAGAGCAAAGAGTTCAATGTAATAAAACATTTCCCTCTCCAACTTATTACATTGTAGTCTGGCATCAAACTAGGTCTCAATTCTTTTCCAGTGTAAAAAATAATAAGCTCTTCTATTTGCATGGTGCATTGCAACACTTTGATATATGTTAGCTCATCTGATAAAGTGATAATAGACATTTTTAAAAATGAGTGAAAACCCCAAATTACAAATTTTGGGTTTTAGCTGGTTTAAACAAACAGTACTAGATGTTTCTCTCTCTCTTTTTTTTAAGTTCAAAACACAGCACAGAAATGAGAAAGGGAATAGAGTACTTTATATTTAAGCAGGTCAATCCTTGGGGCCGACACAACTTCTTGCAGAAACAATAGGTTTTGTCTCCTGGCTCACATTAAGAAGCTCTCCTTCAAAGGGCAAACTAGAGTTCATTCAGAGAAGGGATGAGAGAACCCCAGCATATGAGAAACAACTGAAGGAAGTGGAATTAGTTAGTGAAGACGAGACTCCGGGGACATGATTACTATCTTCAGATATCTTAATAGGTGTCCTTAAGGGAACAGAAGTAGGAAGAATGGGAGGCAGCTATTTCTTTCAACCAAAAAACAAAACAACAGCAAAACCAACCAATCAAAAACAAAAAAACTCTAAAAATCAAAGCTGTCCAGAAAAGGCAATGGGTTTCCTTGGGAAGAGATTAGTTTCCTATCACTGGAGGAGATGTTCAAACAGCCTGGTCAAATTATTAGGGTAGAATTTGTGATTTTCGAAGCTACTCTGGTATGGGGTGAGAGAAAGGGACCCTAGATGACTTTTAAATTCCCTTCCAGTCTAGAGGTGTTTTGGGGTTCACCCATCTCTTCTAAACCCTTTTCCATTCCTCTGGGGCTGGCCCACAGCTGTGCCCACGTGTCCAGCCCTCCTGGCCGCTGGCTCACCTCGGTGCCCAGCGGCTCCCGCCCCCGTCGAGGGTTGGAAACCTCTCTCCCCGCCCGTTTCCGGCAGCACACGTGAGTCGTCCCGGCGCAGCTCCTGCCGCCGGAGCCAGCCCCGAGGACCGCTGCTGACAGCTCCCGGCCCTTCGCACCCCCGACCCTCTGTTGGGCTACGCCGCCCGCCCACCTACCTCGGTCCTCGCCCGCCCGGAACCGGATCCGGCCGGCAAGGATCCAGAGGCATCTCTCAGCTCTCCGGTCCCAGGAGTCTGACAGCCCCTCCGACTCCCGGCCCAAAGCCAACACTCTCCGGCCGACCCAGCCCCGCCGGCCTGGAGAGAGTGACCCCCGCTCGGACCGTCCGCGATGCCGAGCCTCCAGAGGTCCCCTCGTCCTTGAGTTTCCCTGGCGGAGCCCCCGCGGCGCCTCTACTGAGTCAGGGCTGCGGGCCGGCCACTGGGCCGCGCCGGCCCGGCCGCGGAAGCAGAACGCGCCGCCGGGGCTCTGGGCCCGCTGACACGGCAGGGGACGGCCGCGCTCGGACCCCAGACAGGCCGACCGGCCGGGACACCAGACGGACAGTCGGGCCCGAGGGCCGGGGGCAGCGGCCGCTGCGGTCCCGGTGCCTCCTTCTCGCCCGCGGCGGCCCCTGGCGGCCCAGGCCCCTCGGGGCGCGGGCTTTTCTGGAGAGCGGAGGCGGCCGCCGAGGCGCTTACCTGCGGGCGCAGCGGCAACGCGGGGCGGCTCACTCCCTGCCCGCCGCCATGTTTCCGCTGCGCAGCGAGCGAGGGAGGACGCGCGGAGGGGGCGGGCGAGCGGGAGCGGCTCCGGAGAGCGGCGGCGGCCAGCCGGAGGGCTGGCTGGTGGCGGGGGGCTCGACTGAGGCGGCGGCGACGGCGGCGGGGGCTGAGGCGGGGGCGGGGCGGGGCGGGGCCTGCCCCGCCCCCCGGGCCTCCCGCCGCGGGGTGGCGCGCGCCTCGGCCGTTGGGCCAGCGCGGGGGGGCGGTGCGGAGAGGGCGCCGCCGAGCGGCCCGGCCCAGCCAGTCCCCGCAGCCTCCAGTCTCTGAGCGCGGGGCGCCTGCCCGCGCCCCCACCGGCCCTGCGCGCCGCGCCTCACGGGTGGGTAAACTGAGGCCTGGAGAGAGCTCGGGTATTCGGGTTCGAGTCCCGCCACCGCCGCTGTCGCCGCTCTGAGGCCGCTCGTGGGCGGGTGGGGGAGATGGCCGACTCAAGAGCCGTCAGGTCAGATTGGCTGACGGCGGGGCGACGCCTCGGGCGAAGAGCGGGCTCTCCGGAGCTCGGATCCCCACCCCGCTATGAGAGATGGATGACCTTGAGCGAGTTACCTTGCATCTCTACCCCAGGACCCTCACCTCTAAGGGGATAGCATTCAGTCCAGAGGATTGGTGTGAGGGTAAATAAGTTAATGCTTGTTCACGGAACAGTGCTGGAGACCTAGAACAGTAAATGCTTAAGTAAATAGAAACTCCCACGGCCCCTTCATTGGTTCATCCATCCATTCAACAAGTACTTAGGCATTGAGCCCCTCCGTGTGCCTGGGGAGACAGCCTCATTCTGTCAGTGAACACTTTGCTACACTCCTATGGTTAAAAACGCCGCGTCCACTTGGATCATCCCTATTTTAGCAGGGAGCAAACAAGCTCAGGGAGGTGAAGCTACTTGTCTGAGGTCACCCAGCCAGTAAATGACTGAGTGGAGATTCATCTCCAACCTGACTTCAAAGCCTGTGCTTTGCCAGCAGGGAGTCATCAGCTGTTAGGGTGCGTCAAAGGAGGCACTCTGAGAGTCAAACACTTTCAAGTTGGCTCTTGAAAGAGTCTGCAAGGAGGAAGCTCATTTCAGGCAGAGGGAAGGATGTGTGCAAGGGCGTAAAGACATATGGGAGTGGATGGCTGGTTCGTGTGGCTGGCCAGGCGGGAGTATGGGAGACAGTGTGGGTATGGTGATGATGGTTCTGAAGCTAGACAGGGAAAGGAAGCCAGAACATGGAAGGAGGTCTTTGTGTGTCTAGAATGACATTTAATGTCCTTGTATGTCTAGCTTAGAATTTATTTTGTAGGCCAATGATTTTCATAGTATGATTCTGGGACCCCTGAGATCCTTTCAGGGGTCAGAGAGCTCAAAATTATTTTCATAATAATGCTAAATGTGATTTGCTTTTTTTCACTCTGATTCTCTCATGAGTGCACAGTGAAGTTTTTCATAGACTGTAGAACAAATGATATTTCAGCACGTTAAATGCAGAAACAGGTTTGAGAATCCAGTCTTCTTTAAGCCAGATGTGAAACAGAATTTGTACAAATGTAAAACACCACTTTTCTCATTAATATTTTGTTTTCGAAATTATAGATGTGTTTCATTAAAAATGTGTTTCTGTTAACATGTAATAGATTTATTGTAATTTTAAATGAATTAATAAAATTTTAGAAATTTCTCAGTTTTAATTCCTAATATGGTAAGTATCGTTAGAAGTAACAAACAGCACATAAGAAAGCTCTTCGAGGTCCTCAATAATATTTGAGTGGGAAGGGGTCCTGAACCCAAAAGGTTTATGAATGCCTGCTATAAGCAGTAAGAAGCTATTGAAGTTTTAACTAGAGGAATGACTTAGATTTTTATTTCAGAAAGAGCTTTCAAGACCCAAGCCCATCCTTGAGGGGTGAGATCACAAGGCATAGGTATTCTAAGCAGAAGGATAGTAACAGGGAAGTGCTGGGCTGGAGAGCAACAGAGCTAGGACCCAGATGACTCTGGCCTTTTTATTCCTCATTTGGTATTACCTTACCACCTGACAAGCGCCAGGGTGAGTGTTTTATGCCTTCAGTTCCACTGGGCGCTGTGCAGTGAGGCTTTTGCTCACATTTGCTGTGGACGTCAGCACCCTTTCTGACCCCAGCACACTGTTACCTCTCCTCATTGCCCATTTTCTGAGTAGTCAAGTGAGGGAGGCAGATGAAACAAAAAGAGGAGGTTACCACTGATAGCGTGAGTGGGCATGGGAGTCCTGGCAGAGGGTTCTCCGGAGCTGCACAGCCCAGGGTATCCTTTACATACTTCTAGGGCTCACAGTGAGAGGGAAAACAGTTGTACTAAAAACATCTGCTGTCAGGAAAGCTGCTTTTGAAGAGACGTTCCCCAGAGTGCTGAGAGTCTGTTCCTTTAACATTAAAATATATATATGTGTGTGTGTGTGTATATATATATATATACACACACATCAAGATCAGATGAAAATCTTTCAAAGATATAAACATCCTTATTTAAGAAACAGAAGTAGGACTTCCTAGGTGGTGCAGTGGTTAAGAATCTGCCTGCCAATGCAGGGGACCTGGGTTCGAGCCCTGCTCCAGGAAGATCCCACATGCTGCAGAGCAACTAAGCCCATGTGCCACAACTATTGAGCCTGCGCGCTAGAGTCTGTGAGCCACAATATTGAGCCCATGTGCCGCAACTACTGAAGCCCACGCACCTAGAGGCTGTGCTCTACAACAAGAGAAGCCACCGCAAATGAGGAGCCTGTGCACGGCAATGAAGTGTAGCCCCCACTTGCCGCAACTAGAGAAAGCCCATGTGCAGCAACAAAGACCTAACACAGCCAATAAACAAATTAAATTAATTAATTAAAAAAAGAAGTCACATGTATATAAAAAAAGAGAAACAGAAGTAAACTTAGTATTTTCTTGATTTATTATAAACATGAATTGGCACCAGTCAGGTTTTATTATTAAGGAATCCTCTTGGACTATTGAGTTAAGGACTCTATTCCACCTTAACAAATGGTCTCAGAATGCTGTGCTTTTGGGGATTCTTATGGTGGTTTCTTAAAGTTTCTGGTTTTCAGCTGCCACTTCTCCTGCTGTCATTATGCCTGTCCCTTTTATACCTGCTTCTAATTTGCCAGAGCTAAGAAGGTACATAATCTAAGCATCAAATAGTCACCTCCTAAGCAAGGGTCTGAGGGCCCATCCTGGGATGAAGCACTGGAAAGGTTAGTTGCAAAGGCAGTAGAGTGGAGTGGTTGGTGATGAGCTGTGGAGTTAGCCTAAACTCCCCTGGTTTCAGTTTCTTCCTCTATAAAATGGGGATAGTCACATATAGTACCTATTGCATCGAGTTGTTAAAAGGATTAACCCAAATCATTTAGTCTATATCATCAGCTCTGTCCACAGACCTATTTATTCTTAGCTCCAGTTCCATTAGACAATTCCATATGGAGTCCTCAAACTCTGTGAGTTAAAGATCAAAATCATGACTCTCCATGCTAAACCTTCTCTTTCTATCTGTGTTCCCCATTTCAACAATGGCACCACCATACTTCCCGTCACCCAGTCTTAAAACCATGGTAGTGCTTCTTAAAACGCCTCCCTGTCCTCCACATCCAGTCGATTGCCGAAGCACACTGCCTTTTCCCTAGTCAAGGTCCTATACCCTGGACTATTGGAGACGTAGCCTAAGACTCTTTTTTTTTTAATGAATTTATTGATTTATTTATCTATTTTATTGCTTGTGTTGGGTCTTTTTTTTTGCTGTGTGCGGGCTTTCTTCAGTTGCGGTGAGTGGGGGCTACTCCTCGTTGTGGTACGCAGGCTTCTCATTGCCGTGGCTTCTCTTGTTGTGGAGCACAGGCTCTAGGCACGTGGGCTTCAGTAGTTGCAGCACATGGGCTCAATAGTTGTGGCTCAGGCTCTAAAGTGCAGGCTGAATAGTTGTGGCACATGGGCTTAGTTGCTCCATGGCATGTGGGATCTTCCTGGAGCAGGGATCAAACCTGTGTCCCCTGCATTGGCAGGCGGATTCTTAACCGCTGCGCCACCTAGGAAGCCCTAGCCTAAGACTCTTGACTCTCTTCTCTCAACTTGCCTTCCACAGCTGCCAGATCCTAGAAGCATTGTCAGTCCCCAGTTCATAAAACTTACTAAATCTTCAGTGACTACAGGACAAAGTCTAAACTTTTTTAGCCTTGTGTTCAAGGCTCTTTATGATCTGGCCACAACCTTCCTTTCTAAATTTATTTCTCTCTCTTCTTTATTTACCCTTTGATTCATGTGTAGTTTTCCACATTTGCTCTTTGCTGTCCTTTTCTGCGTATGCCCTTTGCTACTCTGGGCTTTTTCATATACCACTCTATCTTCTAAAATGCCTTGCTCTCCACTTCTGTGTGTCCAAACCGTACCAATCTTTTAAAACGCTGATTTAATGTTGCCTTCACAAAGCCTCACATATTGAATAATAAAAACCAACATTTTGTAATGCAAAGTAAGAACCAGAAACTCTTCTGGGTGCTTTATGTGCACTCTCTTATTTAATTTTTATGACAGTTTAATTTCCAAAACAAACCTATGCAGTATTATTATGATCTGTATTTTACAGATGAGAAAACTGAGGAACAGGGAGGTAAAGTATCTTGTTTAAGGTCACAGAGCTAGTAAATGGTGCAGCCAGAATGGGAATCCAGGTAGCCTGGCTCCACAGCCCACTTTCTCAACACTGTGCCAATATGAAATGAGCTATCCTGCCTCCACTCCTCTTAGCTCTCATGGTAGGCCATGCAGACCTCTCTTAGGGCCTTGGTCACTTCGTGCCTCCTTACTGGTTAACATGCCTTAATTTGTCTACTTACACAGTAAATTTTTGGAGAGTAGATCAGTGTCTGATCTACAATAGTATCAACTGAATTTCTTGAACCCGATAAATATTTAGTAAATTTATTTTTTATGAATGTAAAGTCAACAGAACACTCTGTAGCAATAAAAATGAATGACCTAGAGCAGAATTGACAAACAATGGTCCTTGAGCTAAATCTGGCCCAACTTCTGTTGGTGTAAGAGCTAAGAATGGTTTTTTTGTGGTTTTTTTTTACATTTTTTTTTTTAATGGTTGAAAAAAATAAAAAGAAGAAGGCTAGTTATGACATGTGAAACCTACATGAAAATAAAGGTTTGTTGGAATCCAGTCAGGCTTTCTATGGCTGCTTTTGTGCCATAGCGGGCTTTCTGACCTGTAAAGCCTACAGTATTTACTCTCTGGTCATTTATAGAGAAAATTGCCAACCCCTGATCTAGAGCTACATGTAATAACATGAAAATGTCTTGGAAATAGCGCTGAGCAAAAAAAGGATAAGCAGTACGATGTCATATATAAAGTTTAAAAATAAGCAAAACAGTACCAGTTTTGTTTAAGGGACACACACACCCATGCAGTAAAACTACAAAGACAGGTATGGAAACAATAAACAGTGAATTCAGGGGAGAGGTTATCTCTAGGAGTTGGGGTGGGCATGCCACTGGGGAGGAGTACGCAGGGAATTTTAACTATTTTTAAGCTAGGTGAAGGGTACACAGCATTTCTGGTGTGAAAGCATTAAAACATAACAAACGTAACAACAACACAAAAATGTTTCATAAGAAATGAATAAATGAGGCTTGAGGATTTTTTAACTTTATTTTGACTGGTTGACAATATATTTGGCTTTCACCTGCAGCTAAGGTGTTACAGTGAAATATAAAGGTGAAGACTCCTGCTGAGATGGTGCAGAGTGAGTATAGGTATGATTTAGAACTAAGCGACTCTCAGGTCACACAGAAATCCTTAATTAATGATCCTCTGGGGACAATGATCCTTGAAAGGAAGTCCACCTAAGCCAAGTTTGGGGGAAGGTTCCATCCTCAAAAGGCTGGGGCCTCAGCTGGGCAGCTAGGGCTAGATTGCTTGCTTTGTCTCTGGAATAGACCTTGGAGGGCTGGACTGAAGGGGAGCCTCCTCGTTTTGTCTGGGCAATGGTCTCAGTATCAGTCTCCCCATCTTTGGGAGGAGAGAATGGACAGAGAGTATCCAGATCCTGATGTGCATCCAGGTCCTCATCTGCATTCCTGTGTCTCATTTAAACACTCATTCGATGGAATTTTAGGGAGAACCTTTCTTATGAAGAGCCTTCAGGTTACAAGGATAACTAGATACAGCCTGAATCCAAGGAGCCCACAGTTGGGGAAACCAGTTTGTAAACAGGAAATAAGAGGACAGTATTGTAAGTGCTTATTGCGTCGTAATGAATTACCACAAATTTAGCGATTTAAAACAACAGTCACTGATTAGCTCACAATTCTGTAGGCCAGAAGTCTAGCATGGTGTGGCTGGGTTCTCTGCTTAGGATGTCTCATGGCTGAGATCAGAATGCCAGCCAGCCACCTTCTTAGCTAGAGGCTTGACTAGGGAAAGGTCCTCTCTAAGCTCCTTCAGCTTCTTGGCAGAATTTGGTTCTCTGTGGTCACAGGGCTGAGATCCCCATTGCCTTGCTAGCTGTCAACTGGGGACCACTCTCAGGTCCTTGTCATCTCATTGACAGAGAACCTCTCTCACATCAAATCCCACCCATTCTCTGAATCTCTCTGATTTCTCCTTCTTCATCCAGAGAAAACTCTCAGGTTTTAAAAAATTTGTAATTAGGTTAGGTCTACCCAGAGAATCTCCCTACTAGGGCAACTGTGACATATAAGCTAATCACTGGAGTAAAATTCATCATCCTCACTGTCCCAGGGATTAAGCAGAACATGTACACCAGGGGACCAGGAATCTTAGGGGCCATCTTAAAATTCTGCCTTCTGCTCCCAGGGAGAAATGTTCTCTTAAACATTTCTCTATGAACTCCCTGGCAGTTTGTGACTCTTTCACAGCATGATATGCATTGTATCACCATTATTAGGACACATTTTAAAACTCCTTTTCTAGGCTGAAAACTTCTTGAGATCAGAACCTTGTCCACACCTGTAGCTCAATAATGCCTCAGACAAAGCTTTGCGTGAAGGAGATATCCCTACATGTTTGCTGAAAAAATTAAAAGTGTACATATTATCTTTTGGATCCCTGCTTCTTTTTTAGATCCAGATCAAAACTCCTTCTGACACTTCTCAAGAAGAATTAATAGCTCCCTCCTCTGTGCTGTCACTTGGTAACATCTCTGTATGAAGTGTGTCAACCTTGAAGTATCTTAAGTTAGACTGTAGTTTTCTTGAAGGTAGTACCTCACCTGTATTCCATTTAGTATCTCAGAGCACAGAACATCATAGATGTCATTAATTACTTAATGTTTGAAACTTTTAAAAGGAGATGTAGGGGCTTTAAAAACCAAGAGGCAAATAGAGAGCGGATTTGGGCTATGACCAGACCCTTGGAAAAGAGTCACAGGTTTGGGGGAGCCAAGAGGTACAGAGGCAGTGGAGAGAGAAGAAAACAGGCAAATCAGGATGTAATTTTTTTTTAAAGAAGGGATACTAGAAACCCCCAGGTCTGCTGTTTTATGTATCACATTAAGGAATAAACCTGCAGAGCCCTCTGTAAAGGATGGCAAGAAGGAGCAATTATTCTGGGATTGACAGTCGAGGGAACAGTGTTTTACTTTTACCATGTTGCTGGGTGGACAGAGACCCCAAGGGAGAGTTGTTGAATGAAAAGGAAAAATGGCTTCTGGTGCTGAAAGAAGGTGGGGGTGGTGGTGATGGGGAGAGGCCTTGAAAAATGTGTGAGCTCTTAACCTCCTCCTTGATTTGGATGCTTTTCCCTTTCACATCTTCTTCTGGTTTTGGTCTTTCGTGATTCCTTTTCTACTTCAAGGCTGCTTAAGCTTATTAAACGGGCAGTTTAAACAGATTTCATCTGGATGCTAAGTTTGGGATCAGAAGAATGGTTGGACATTTTCTGACTGATTCATCAGGAGCCCTGAACCTTCTGGAAACAATTAGGAAGATGGGATAACAGAGTCCACTGCTGGAACCAGAGGTGGACTCGATAGCCCTGAAACACATGCCTGAGTGTAAGGGAGTAATGCTGGAGAAGCAAAGGATGACAGAAGGACCCCAGTTCTTAAATGATGGTCTAAGGACAGGTTCGTTTAGACTATGCCTCCCATCACTTTGCTTACAACCCATGTGTTTTCTGCCTGTCTAGCCAGTGATTGAGTGCTCCCTGTGCAAGACCCTTGGGAGAGACCGCATCATGGTATAGCGCTTCCCCTCAAGGAGCTTACAGTCCTGCGAGGAAGAGTATTATAACACAAGGCAGGAAGTTATAAGTGCCATGAGTTAAATGCAAGCAAAACTATGCAGTTTTTGGAAGAGATTCAGTTTCATGGAGAAGGAGGACTTGCATGATGGGTAGGGAAAGTTGGCCATAGCCAAGGGCGTATTAGGGCAATGGGGCATTGTCTGGAGAAGGCATAATGAGCTAGGGACAGAAAACTGAGGGGCACATTTAAGAAATGGCAAGTAGTTTTGTGCGGCTGGAGCCAAGGGTCCATATTGGGGAGGCACAGTCAATACACTGGACAGAGGGAATGAGGCTTAGCTATGGAGAGTCTCAGCTGTCAGCTAAGAATCCCGAGAGTGGGTCGGGTGGGGTGAGCAGAGGATGTGCAGGGATGGAGGAGTGGACAGGGCAGGAGGGTGGAGGGGGCATGAGGGGTGGAGGAGCAGGAAGGGTGGAGGGGCAGGAAGGGTGGAAGGGGCAGGAGCAGGGTGGGGGCAGGTGGGGGGAGCAGAAGTACAGTTTTTGGTTGCCTTTGTCCAGCTCTCGTGTTCCTTTTCCTGGAATGCCTCTGCTCAGCCTCTCCTCCGACATTCTGTGCGCCCTGTGGCCCATCACAAAGCCATCTCTTACGGGAAGCCTTGCTTTGACCCTCCAAGCTGACTGTGATCTCGCCCAACTCTGAGCTCCCCACAGCTCACCATCTGACTCTTTCCACAGACCTTTGTCACAGCCCATCCTGCCAGATAGTTATTTCAATCTGTATCTTTTTTGTATCCTACACACATTCTATACTTGGGGAAATGTTTTTAAGTCTGATAGAATTCACTTCCTCTTGAGTATTCAGCCTGTAACTTGGGAAAGCAGGGCCATGAAGCTGGATCAACCTAATATTACTGAAAACACTGTGGGCAGACCGTAGATTAGGACCCTGGAATACATGTCAACCTCATTTTACTAGTGAGGCCCAGAGATGTAGAGTACAAGGTTACACAGTGAGTCAGTGATCCGAAACAACGTATGTGAAGGTTTTATCACAGCACTTAACACACAACAGGCACTTAGTACTTTTGTCTACCTCTCCGGCCCCTAGAACTTTAATCAAACACCAAACTGCTTGTAATTCTTCCCATCCTTTATGGGAACTTTATGTTGTTTCTTGCATTTGAGGTTCTGCTTACACCTTGAAATTTTTCTTCTTCCTTTGTCTCTTCCTCCCAACTTCCCCAGGTGAACTCCTACTCATCAATTAAGATCACCCTGCCCAGGAAGCTACATCTGATCCCTTCTCTTCCATCCTTACCACAGGACCGGCTAAATGCCTCTCGTCTTGCTCTCCCAGTAGCCTGGAGAGCATTGCCCTTGCTCAGTTGCGTGTGTATCCTTTGTGTCTGTGTCTGTCTGCCATCGGATGATAAGCTCAGAAGGTTGGAGCTCTCTCTGTGTTCTTTAGTGCACACCCAGCTCCTCACACCATACCTGGAACACAGCGGTGCTCAGTGGATCGTTATGGAATGAATGTGCACAGTGGGGCCCTTCCAGGCCCAGGCCCCAGACAGGAGAGGCAGGCTCCTCCTCATCTCCTCTGTAACTCACAGGGCCCCGACTAGACTGGCTGCTCAGATTCTGATGGTGCGAGGGCTTTGCAGAGGAGTGCTGAGCCTCAAACCTCACTGTTAATCTAAGACACTTCTACTCTTGTTCATCTTATAAAATAGCAAATAAAAATAGTTCCAGGAAGCTATGTGGCTGAGAAATTCCAGGTTCTGTCTGAGCTCCTAGATAAAGGCTGTTACTGTTAGGAAGTTGGTCATTAATCCAACCTGCCTTTTCCCTGTGCTTTGGTTCCACACCCTTCTAAAGGCACTGAGTCTTTTTGTCCTGAGTTGCCCTTAAGCCTGGTAACTGGAAAAAAAAAAATTAACTTGACAGCATTTGATGTAAAAATGATTTAAAGGTATCAGTTGGCCACAAGCTCACTTTGTGCTCTAGGCTTGTGACTTTAACTTGCTCTCGAAGTGCTTTACCAGATGGCTGGTATCCTCATTTAAAAGATGAGAAAAATAACACCTACCTTACCAGATTATTGCAAGAGTGAAAGAAATTAAGATTGACAGAGGTTCCCGGCATACAGCAATGGTTACATCTATAGCACATAGAAATGTTACATCTAAACCAGAGGTTGTGGCCCTATTACTGTGTTCTGCTGTGGTCAGACTTCATCTGGGCTGTTAAGTTTTGTTGGTGGGACTCATATTTTAAGAGTGATGTTGACAAATTGTCACCCAGAAGCAAATGACCAAGATGATAAGAATCTGGAAATCAGACTTTATAAAAAACAGCTGAAGGAGTTGGAAATATGTAGCCTAGAAAAGAAACAACTAGGACTAGAATGGCATAAGGCAAGGCTGTAGACGGGTCTTCAAATAATGGAAGAATTAACATTTGGAAAAGGATTACACCTCAGTTCTATTCCCTGAATATTTATGGAATACCTGTTATCTGCTGGGAACGGGGAATACAAAGAAATGCAAAGAAATATCACCCCTGTCCTCAAGGATGTTAGACTGCAAAGCACCATGACAATGCACAAGAGGCCATTACAAGGGGTGTACAGTGTGCTGGGAGAAAGCAGGGAAGAACTGGGTCTGCAGAGAGACTAGGGAAGGATTCGCCAAGGAGGTGACATTTGAAGGGACCTTAAAAGGAAATTAGGACTTCTTTAGGCAGAGAAAGAGGGGAAGGCATGCAGGTAGCGAGTACAGCATGTGCAGAGATGGAAAGGCATCCTCAGGGAGAAGCTGGGATGCGCTGGAAGAGTAGAGGAAAGTGAGCCTGTGAAGTCCACTTGGAGCCAGATTGTCAAGGGCCTTGGATATTAATCTAAAGAGTTTGGACTGTTTACCTCGAGTGGGTATTGAAGAGCCATCAAAGGCATTTAAGCAGGGGATTTTTATTTTAAAAGGAAACCTCAGAGTAGCGTGCTGAAAGGGCTTTGCAGAAGAGAGACAGAAGGCCGGGAGATGGGGCATCTCGGCATTCCGGAGAGTTACGTGCTGGCTTGAATCTTCCACTTATCGTGGGTGAACTTGGGTACGTTATTTAAATTTTTTTCCCCCAGTCTTATATTGGGATGATCACAGAAATAAGTGAGCACCATTTCCTGCCTTCCCTTTCTCTTAAAGGACAGAGTAGGCAGAGAAACAGAATTCTGCTCAACGAACCTTGGATTCATGGCCAAACAACGGAATAAATTCCCTCCGGAGAAATGGATATGTTCACTGGATATGTTCAGAGGGTATTTCTTTGGCAGAGGGGGAGTTGAACCAGATAAACCTCTACAATCCCTTTGTACTCTAAGAGTCTGTGATTTTCTTAATTTTTTATTTTTTTAATTTTTTTTTTGGCCACGCGGCACAGCATGTGGGATCTTAATTCCTCAGCCAGGGATTGAACCAGTACCCCCCGCACTGGAAGCACAGACTCTTAATCACTGGACTGCCAGGGAATTCCTAAGATTCTGTGTTTCTATCACTTTCAGGGCATAAGTACTAAGGACACAGTCAAGAACCTGAGGTTTGACATAAGCTTTTAGTACTGACCTTGTGGAAAGCAGCCCATTGGACCCAAAGGAAAGGAATCTTTAAAATGAACATCTGTTAACTGAAGTGTGCAATTTGAAAAGACCCACCCTCAACTGACAACAGTCCCTCAGGAGTAGGTAACCATAGTACAGGAGAAAGAGCACTGGATTTGAAGCTTAGAGGTCTATGTTCCAGTGCCAGAAATTAAGGATTTTGCTGTATGGTCTTGGGCAGCGCATCCCCACGTCTTGGCCTCAGCTTCTTCATCAGGAAGATGTGGAGGTTGAACCTCTGAGGGGTCTTCTATTACTAACATTCTAGGATTCTTGGAGTCTAAGTTATTAAGGCCATGAAAATCATGGATGTAAAAATATTAAGAGATTCTAAGGATTCCCACAGCAGCTGTATCACTCACCGGTTATACATATGTCTCAATTTAACAGTATCAAACTCCATAAAATCTATTCAAAAATGTGTCACATGCACTGGGAGTGAGACTCATTTAACATTCTACTTAGAATCAGAACTTTGGAATTCAGTGCATTTTAATGCTCAGCATTAACTTAGCTACAAATTGGATTATTTCATATTTCTGGTTGAGAGAGAAGGCACTTGCTCCAGTATGGCACAGAAATAAAAACATCAGTCATCTGTCACAGAAGGAAGAGAGTTTTGATCTCTGTGTTAACTTCAGGGCTTAGATGCCACCTTACCTGGGAACAGACAAAAATGAAGATCAGGTGCTAGGACAGCCCTGCTTTTGTACGTGCCATTCCCTCTGACCGGCGTATCCTCCTGGCCAACCCCTGCTCATCCTGTTTGAAGCCTCCCCTTCCTCCTTCTCTGTTCAGTAGAACAGGTCCCTCCCCTCACTATGCTCTCTCCCCCAGCACCTCGTGCCTGGCATTCATCTTAGTGTATGGTGAGTGTTGCCTGAATGACCAATGGTTCTCCGGGAATGGGGACGGGGCACGTACCCAGCATTTGTAGCCTCTCACATAATCCACACAGCAATGTTTATGGAGTAGGCACTGTTATCTCCACTTTAGCTGAGGAAGCGGAGGTCAGAGAAGTTAAATAAGTTGCTCAAGATCATACAACTAGTAAGTGACCAAGTCTGACTTTGAATCATGCCTTTTTGACTCCAAAGCCCAGGTGCTTTAGATTTGTCATGCCCTTTCTTTGTCTCACTCATCCCTGTAACCTGAACTCTGAGTAGAAGCCCAGCCCTGGGTGTACATCAATTGCAGTTGTTGAATGACTCTCCAAGTCTGGTCAATCAATTAGTAACAATTTACTGAATGGAGCAAAGTGCTGGGGGAGCTACAGAAGAGATTGTAATTGGGTGGGGATTGAGCTAGCCTTTCCTTGACTTGCCATGAGCTTCTGGAGACATCCGCTTTGAAATAAATACTCTCATTAGCCTTGGTGGTATCTCAGCTCAGCAGGAGAGGCAGTGGCAGTCTTCTCACAAGGCCAGCTGTCAGGATAGACTTTTTAAACCAAATTAGTTTCCCATCTCTCTAACAACCCTGCTTTAACATCCTAGTGTCATAGGAGAAGCAGAACTCAAAAACAACTATAAGGCATGCAAAAAGGGCTTTATGAGAGGCTGCTCAAGAGTCTGAGAGAGCAGAATGGAGGGAGTGTTAATTCTGCCTACAAGAATTAAGGAGAGTTTCACAGAGAAGGTGGCATTTGAGCTGGGATTCAAAGGATAAGTGACTGTATTTATTTGTTGATTTGTTTATTTATTTTCTATACGTAGAAAAAGAAAGGCATTACTGATGCAAAATATGCAAAGGGACTGAAGGGCCCCCCAGCAAGCTGCAAATGGTTCTCTGGGAGGGGAGTGGGGGGTGGCAAGAGGTGAGACAAAAAAGCTCAATTGTGTCAGGTAGTCAAAGGGCCTTGAATGCCATGCTAAGGACTTGGATTTATTCTGTAGGTATTCCAAGACATTTCAGTGTTCCCTGAGCTACATCTACAGAGTCACCTTAATTTTTGTCTTTTGGCCCCAAAGTTCTGACAATAAGCAGGAGAGAAGCAGCAGATGATGGTGGATATTAGGAGTCAGAGGGTTTGGAGTCTAGTCTGATTCTGCTGTATTCTTACTGGTGGCTCAGTCTCTCTGGGCTTCATGTTCAATGAAGTGGCTAGAGATTTTCCAGAACTCTACTGTCCCACGAGTCTGTCTACCAACGTCTCAAGGAAAGTCCTTCACGAGGTTCATCTCAGCTCCTGTGGTGGACAGGCTCTCGAAGAGGTCACCCACCATCCTGCTGGTATTCATGACTTCATGTAACTCCCTCCACTTGAGTGTGGGCAGGGCCTGTGTCTTGCTTCTAACCTACAGAACACAGTGAAGGTGATCAGGTGGATGGGAGGCATGTTATTACATAAGTGATTACACAGTTACATGACAAAACTGTAGGGCCCATCTTTCTGGAGTCTCTTACTCCCTGGTTGGCTTTGAAGAAGCAAGCCGCCATGGTGGGAGATGCCAGTCTTGAGGGCCCCATGTGACAAAAGGAACCACAGGCAACTCTAGGAGCTGAGGGGGCAGCCTCCAACCAGCAGCCAGTGGGAAAGTGACACTCAGTCCTACAACTTCAAGGAACTGAATTCTGCCGACAACCTGAATGAGTGTGGAAACAGATCCTTCCCCAGGTGAGCCTCAGGTGAGACTGCAGCCCTGGCCAACACCTTGACTGCAGTTTTGTGGGACTCTAGGCAGAGGACTCAGCTAAGCTGGGCTTGGATTCCTGACCTATAGAACCCATGGGATAATAAATATGTGTTGTTTTAAGCCTCTAAGGCTGTGGTAATTTACTGTGCAGCAGTAGGTACAGTTCTCCACCCCAACACTTGAAACTCCTGACCCCGGGCCCTGTGCTCTATTCACAACTCCATGCCACCTGTCTGTGAATAATCCCATACCAGTAGCTACGTGTATGCATGTGTGGGTG
Organism: Hippopotamus amphibius kiboko; assembly: GCF_030028045.1. Lineage (NCBI taxonomy): Eukaryota > Metazoa > Chordata > Mammalia > Artiodactyla > Hippopotamidae > Hippopotamus > Hippopotamus amphibius. The sequence goes on from NC_080186.1 coordinate 33,114,636, forward strand.
GTTTTATCTGTCTATATCTACATGCAGATCATTCATTCATATTCAGTCAGAGACCTTTAGGAAGAACCTACTATGTGTGAAGCACACACAGAGATGGGTAAGCCCAGGGCCTGCTCTGAGGTGCCCATAGCCTGGTTAGGGAGACAGTCCATGGTTCCAGAGCTGAGGCAGGCTCACCTGCAAGAGTGAGAGAGCTAAGGAAATTAACGTGCCTCTAGCACTGTATAAATGAGTTGGCTTTCCCAGCGTTATCTCATTTGAGTCTTGTAAACCTCTAAGGTAGATGCTGGTTTTACAGAGGAGACATCTGAGCCCCAGAGAGGTTAAGGGGCTTGCCTTAGGTCATACACCTAGTGTGGATCAGATCCAGGACTCTAACCCAGTTCTTCTGACTTCAAATTGTTTGGATAATTAAGTAGTAACTATGCATTTCCTATGTGGTAATATATTCTATTGGAACGTCTAGCAAGCATGCTTACTTAGAACTTTGGGAGGTGACATGGTGAAATTCTGTCCGATTCCAATGTCGATAGACCAGTGAGCTCTCTACCATCACCTCAGGGATGGGGGATGAGGATGGAAGCACACCTGGGCCTGTCTTCACCCACCCTCAGTGAACACACAGCGGCTATTCAAGAAATACACTGGAGTGCATTTTCTATGAGGGCCTAAGCTTTGCCCTCTGTGTCTGAGGAGTCATTTTATGACGACAAGGATGCAGAGCAGTGATACTCAAACTCAGGAACCAAACGAATCATCTGAGGAGACCCATTAAAATGTAGATGCTATGGTCCTACCTCTAGGGATTCTGCTTCAGGGGGCCCAGGAAATATTTTCAACAAGACCCTCAGTGATTCTGACACAAGCACATCACAGAACACATGGACATTGATGATAAAATCACAGCCAAGCCAGGTTGAGCATCTGTTTGCCTGGACTCTGATGGGAGCTGTCCTGACCATCTCCTTGCTAATGTTTATAATTCCTTTTCCTTACAGCAGAGAGGAAGGCAGTGGTGTGCTGGTAAATGTGTTAACAACTGGCTCTCTGGGGAAAAAAATAAAAACAAACACACAAAAATCCCTGATTTATAGCATTTGCCAATATCTATGGTGTAAATATTCACACCATGGCTGATATCAAGGACCAAAGGGACATCACTGAACTCTGAACTGGGAGGAGATACACGCCATTGCCGCTGGCAAGCTGGTAGGAGCCAGCTCCAGTGACCAGTGGAGGAAGCCCACGTAGGACAGAGGACTTACCTCCACGAGCCTCAGTTTCCCCACTTACAAAATGGCAACTCATGAAGGGTTTCTGATCTCTGATGGATTCTGTTTTGCTCCTGACCAGTTATTAGGCCTTACCTGGGCTATTGGGGCTAGAGAGGCTGAATTCAGGTGGCCAGGTGCCAAGGCCCTCAAGGATGGAGGGCAGAGCAGGCCCAGATCTGCTCATCCCGTCTTTCCCAGGGGGGTAAAGTCGCTCACGGGCTGCGTGTAAGGAGCCCGGGCTTTGGCATTGGTACTGCTTCAAATAATGGCCCAAACACTTACCAGCCTTCTGTGGCCCTCACTTTCCCTATCTGTCAACTAGGAGAAATCATGTTGCACTTACCCCCACAGAACGGTTATGAGGATTAAGTGAGATAAATGTCTCCATTTCTTCCTTTGCCCATGAGAGTTACTTCCCAAATTTACCACAGCCCAGTTAGACCAAAGGGCCAATGTTGTCCATGAGCAGAGTAGTAAGTCACCCGTACTGTATAAGGGAGGGAAAGATGCTTAAGGCAAAGAGTTATATGTGTAATATATATGCATATACCTTTACATACATGTGTGTGTGTTCCTCCACTCTTCATTCCACCATGGGGGCTGACCTTCCACCATTTACATCTCAGTTACTGCTCCACGGCAGGAACACACTTGCAGGGTTTATTACTTGCTGCACGAAGGCCACGGTGCTCCTCATGGAAGCCTGCGGCATCTCAGAAAGAAGCTGGCTTGTTATAAATGGGAGTTTGCTCTGGGTTAGGTGCTGTCAGAAGGCAGAGGCAATGCGGTGATTCAGTATCTTCATTTCTATCTGAGAGAAGGACCAGAGGAGGGCAAAGGCTGTGACTGGTGCAGAGACCACCGTCACGCATGCTGCCCGGGAGAGGGGGATGCCGGTCACTTTCATAATTTTGTTTCTGTCTGTACTTGGACGTGGTGGCGTGCTTTTGGTCTCGCTGTCTCACCATTACAGTGGCCTTGTCTGATGTCAGGCTTCTGTGAACTTGTTTCTGTTTGCAGGAGGGTGCCACGGCCTAGCTGTGAGCGCCAGGCCAGCTGACTGCACACAGGGCCGCTGTTGACTTTCTTATTTATTCACAAAACATTTACTGACGTCGTTTAGGCATGGTCATATGTAGTATCTCATTTCAACCTTACAGCATAACCCTGTGAGGGGATAATTATCTCCATTTTATAGATGAGAGGACTGAAAGGTGAGTGACTTTCCAAATTCACCCATTTAGAAAAACACACAGATGTTTCTGGCGACTTGAATTCAGCTCTGAGTCCAGGGCTCATTCTATTAAGCTGCTCCACCAGGAGTGCGGCCCTGCGGAGGCCGAGGCCTGCCCTGCCCAAGGCTTTGACAACCCAGAATGCGTGCTGGGCACGCCAGGGAGGCACATGACTGGAGTAGAGTGGGCACAGTGGTTTGGTAGAGTGGAGAAGGTGGGCACCTAGGCTCTTCCCCATGTGACCTGGGATAAGTAATTCCCCCACTTTGGTCCTCAGTTTCTTTGTCTAATGATCTAAGAGCCCCTGAGTTCAGGAAACCTATGAATAAATGTTTTTGAGTGAACGTGTAGAATGAATGAATGAATGATAGTCTAACTAGAAATGGATTTTCTTTTTTTTTTTTTTTTCTGACCGGTGTGAAGTGATACCTCATAGATTTTCTATAGTCAGTATTTTGTCGTGTTTTTCCACCTTTCTCCTCTGTCTGGTTTGGTTGGTTCCATCCTGTTTATGTCCTCCCCTTTGGCTCCTACCTCTGCTGCTCTCCCGGCCCTCCCTCCACTGTGCCTAGGGCTCCCCTGAGCACTCCCGGCCTGGTGGCCCAGCAGCAGCTGCTGACGTGCCTGCATCTCCCGGCAGCACCTCAGCCTCAGAGGCCTCAGGCCTCATGTCCAGCTGCTCCTGCCATGGTCTGCGGCCACCTCCAGCCACTGTTCCCTGTAACCCCCGCCCCTCCAGCCCTGCCCAAGTTGCTGAGCCAGGAGTCGTTAGAGTTAGGCCCTTAGTGGAGGCTGGGGCCTGCCTGAGATTTGACCCCGTCCAACCTCCTCAAGACCAGAGAGGGGGCACAATTTACCCACAGTCACACAGCAGCTGAGTGTGAGTCACAAACAGAACCCGGCATCCTGGTTGCTAGTTACACCTCTTTATCTTCTAGGAAATTTTGTTTTTATTTGAAGCCTGCAAATTGTTGTACATTCAGTACGTTGATCCCACACACATTTGTTGCCCTGTGTCCTGTATTGGGTTCTGGGGGTGGGAAGAAGAAGAAAACGCTGGGATTGTAGTCAAGTGGGGGTTGTAGTCCAGGGGATTGTAGTCAAGTGGGGAGACAGATAAATAGATAATTATGTCATAAGTGCTCTGGTAGCTAAGGAGACAAAATGCTGCAGGAAGATGGGGAGGAAACAAGGAACTGCCAGGGATGGAAAGAAGGTCATGATGTTTGAGCTGGGTCTTGAAGTATGGGTAGAAGTTTACCAAGCAGAGACAGGGTGGGTGTGGACTAGAAGAGTTTTGCAGTCAAGGGGAGCTACCTGACCTGAGGAAGGGCATGGAGCCATTGAAGAGGAGGGCAGAAGTCTCCAAGCCTGATGTGGGGGGCCATGGCCTAGAAGAAGAAGAATTTAAGTTTTGGCGTCAGTCCTGCCACAGAGTCACCGCATCCCTTTAAGCACACCACTTAGTCTCTTTGTGTCTCAATCACCTCCTCATCTCACCAAGAGGATGCCCATAAGGCCTTATAGCTGTAGAGCTGCTCTATCCAATATGGTAGCCACTAGCCACAAGGCACTATCTAAACTTTAATTAATTTAAAGAAAATGTGACTTAGAGTTCAGCTCCTCAGTTGCACTAGCCATGTGTCAGGTGCTCAAAAGCTGCTGGTGAAGTGGCCACCATGCTGGGTGGCATAGATACCAAATAATTCCATCATCTCGGGAAGTTCTACTGGGCAGAGCTGCTCCAGCAGCCTGGGATTCTGACAGAGGGAGGGAATTAACCCGTCCCATCACACAGCAAACTCTCCAGCCTCCCACCTGCCCGTTCAGAAGGAGATCTCTAAGAAGAAGATGGAGAGGACACACCATTCCACTGCCCAGCCCTGGTTCTTGCCTCACAGTGACTCAGCAGAGAGGACAGGGTCCTTGGTCTCTTTGTCAGTATATGCTATTTTCTGATTTAGCTACAGGAAAACCTATCACAGTACCTGACCTGTAACAGAGGGCTTTGTAAATGATCATATAGTCTATCCCTTCCCCCATTCCCTCATGAGGAAACAGGTCCAGAGTAGCCCCGTTTAGGACCCAGGCTATCTTGAATGATGGAGCTTATGGTACAATAATGGTCTTTGGACCTCATTTTGTCTGAAGCATTTCAGGTTTTATTTCAGTTGTAACCCACATGATCCTGTGAGGAACCTGTGTGTCAGACAAATGACCTTTAGCATTGTCTTATCGGTGGCCACATGTGTGATCATGTCTTGGAGCTTGCAGGAATTAAACAATGGAAAACCCTGTTTGTGATGCATAAGACTTTCATGTGATCTGGTTAAACAGTTTAGCAAAAAAGAATTAGGTAGCAGGTAGAATGGATTTTTAAAAAAAGAACAGGAAAATATTACCTATTCTGTACCAAGCGCTATTTTGAGAGGGTCTAATAGATAACAACCCTATGAGGTCAAGAGGTGAGCACTCTCATCCTTGCTTTACAGACAAGGAAATGGAGGCCAGGATAAGCTCGCCTAAGACCTCACAGCTATCGAGTGGCAAAGCTGGGACTCACCCGTGCAGTGACCTCAGAGCCCAGAATGTTAACCCTCATCTAGAGCCCTCTCAACTGGGCAACTGTGGAGCATCAGGGCTTGAGGGAGCCTTCAGGACCGTGTGGTCCCATTCTGGTCTTTAATTATGGGGATGCCGAAGACCACAGAGGGGCATTGATCTGCCCAAGATGACTCAGCAAACTTTTCCCAGCAGATCTTGAACCCCAGTGTGGGTTTAGTGTTCTCATTGCTTCATTACTTTAAGAGAGCCTAATAAATAAAACGACACCCTTGATCATCTTCTGACTGCCCAGCCTGTGCTGGATACTTTTGTGGAAAAAACTTGCACTTGCAAAGGGAGGTCCTGGAATCAAATCTTACCTTGATTGTTTACCCAGTGACTTTAAGTAAGTTACCTTTTATGTCTCGGCCTTTATTTCTTCAGATAAAGGATAAGGATGTAATTGCCTTAAGGATTAAAGCAGAGTGCCTGGCACAAAGTAATTGCTCAAGAAAGAGGAATGGATTCTGGAGACCTAGGTCCTGCCCTCTACAATCTGAATGTGGAGGCAAGGCTGTCATGCAAGGAAGGATTGGGGGACAACAGAGAGCAAGCTTTATTGGCAGATCAGACAATGAATGTTAGGACAGTTAATGTGCTGTTGGCTCCATCTGGCAAAGGAGTCTTTAACCTTGAGGTGATAGATTCCCAATCAAGACACCATTCAGGAAAGGCTGGCCTGTAGGAACCAGACTGGGCACTAGGTGGCGATAGTGGCCCACCTGGGAACCAGGAGAGACCAGCTGGCAGCCTAGGGAACTGGGTGACCAGTAATTTCACCTTTTTTGCTTCAGTCCCATGTCCTACAGAGGGAGGGACCCTGGGGGACTGAGAGTCAGGGTGCTGTGCTCCGGAAAGAAGGGTAAACCAGAATTTCACATTCTTTGCCTCATTACTCATCACAGCCACTCTTTCAGGTATTATCCCAGTTCTACACACAAGGCACTGTGACCCAGAGAGGTTAAATAATTTCCCTGAGGGATACTATTAAGAAGTGGTTCTAGGATCTAAGTGCAGGCTCACTGATTCCAAAGCCCACCCTTCTTCTAGAAAAATCTTGCTCTCAGCCAGTGGAATTACTCTATCGACAGAGGCTAAATGGGATGTTAAGGGAGATCACACCAGAAAACAGAACAGGGAATTAAAACTGCTTCCTCCCCGTGATCTGTAGACCAGTTCCCATCCCCTTTCACCTGGTCACTGAAATTGCTTGCTAATCCATTTCCCTGCTTCCCTTCTTGCACCCCCAGGGACTGTTCTCCACACTGATCTTGTTTAAATGAAACCACATCACATTGTTCCCCAGTTCAAAACCCTCTGCTGGCTTTCTATTCCAATTAGAACAAATTTCTCACCTCACCTACAAGAGTGGTGTGCTGAAAAATGCTTAACAATGGGCTCTCAGGGGCGGGGAGCCCTGATTTGTAGTATTTGCTGATTGTGGTGTACATTCTCCCTTCATGGCCAATTTCAAACTTCCAACATGACATCGGGAGCCAGTCTGAATTGGCTCCAGCTCACTACTGCCACATCTGGAGGATTCGGCTCCAGACTGTTTCTCCAGACAGCTTACTTATCCCTCTCCCCTGGCTCGCTCTGCTGGATCCCTGGCCTTCTCTCTGTTTCTTGAACATAACAAGCACACTTCCACCACAGGGCCTTTGCACTTGCTCTTCCTTGTTTGGGATGCTCTTCCCCCAGATCTGTGCATAACTTGCTGCATCACTTCATTCAGTGCTCTACTCAAATCTTACAGAGAGGCCTTCCTTGATCGACTTACCCAAGACGTACCAACCCCTACCTTCCATCACTTTGACTCCTTTACTCTGCTTTAGTTTTCTCTAAGGTCGCCAATCACTGTGATAATAAATGATAGACTTATTTATACTTGTCTAGGTCATCATTGTATTCCCACCCCTAGGACAGGCCTGGCTCAAAGAAGGCACTCAATAAATATTCGTTAGATTAGTAAATGTGTAGCTACCTTTCCTGTACGTGTAATGAGCCCCATGTGAGGCCAGGGCCAAGCCTCACACAGGTTCAGTGATGGGACATGTGAAACTCCCACTAGCATCACGGGATGAGAACCTTGAGTTATGAGCATAAAACTGGTTCTGGATGGGGTCTTGGGAGTGCAGGGAGAAACCAGCCACCCACTAGACAGGGTGAGTAGGCAGAGAAAAATAGATCCCACTTGAGAAAAGCATACAAACTAAAATTCTAAAACACACAAGGAAAACTAATGAATAAAGTCAGGAATAACATCCATCCATGAAAAGAGAATAATAAATTGCAAATTAAAAACAGGCAGAAATGAAGCAAAAGCATTTAGAAACACTGGAAATGAGCAATGTAGTTACTGAAATAAACTAAAGAGACAGACTGTGTCTAGATTGGACGTGATAGAAGATAGGATTAACTACTTGGAAGAGAGAACTGGGGATTTCACCCAGGATGCAACAAGAGATAAAGAGATGAATTATGGGAAAGAACAGTAGAGAAATTCGAGGGGTTCTAATGCAATAGATAGGTTGCAGACACTGTTGGGGTCCGGCCCGCAGTCCCTTAGCTGACACCAGCAGTCACCTGAAAACAGACCTGTACAAGATAATGGCTTCCTGCATCTCCATCTGAGTGCATTTTCTTGCTGCAGGAGCACACTCAGCTTGCACAGGGGCAGACAGAGTACTGGGGGAGTTAGTCCCAGAAAAGACCCTCAGCTGGAAGGGGGCAGTAATTCATGGATAAATGCTCCAGCTTCCTTGTCCCTTGGTTGGACAATTATACAGCCTGTTTCGCATAGTTTCCCATAGGTCCCACAGCAGGATAGAGCTTGTAGCTAAAAGGAAGACTGAGAAGTGTAGTCTTTATTCCAAATGGTCATGTGCCTAATTAAAAGACAGAGATTCTATTAGTAAGGAAAAAGGGGAAAATAGACACTGAGAAATAACTGGCATTCTGTGCCCCAAGCAGTTAAGAGACATGGAGTAGCAGTTGACAGACAGCTGTGCAGGAGTTCCAGGAGAACAGAGGGAATGCAAAAGAAGCAAGATGAAAGAATAAAGGCTGAGAATTTTCCAGAATTAAAGAAAGATATGAGAGCTCAGATTCAAAGTGCATACTCCATACTGAAGAGAACAAATAGAAGTAAATTCACACCTAGCCATGTTGCAGTGAGACTATAGCACATCGAGGATAAAGAGAAAACATATAAGCTACTACAGAGGAGCGCCGGACTCCTGGGACCCCACCCAGAACCGGGTTTCATGCTGATGGCTCGGGCTCCCACCCTTGATGCTGACGGAGGTGTTTTACATTCAGTCTCTGAACCAATGTGAAGTCTCACCCCGGCCTCACACGGGCCTCATTTAGCCTCTTCTACCAGAGGGAGCCAAATTTCTAACTCCTGACTGGGCCCCCTGCTTCACTGCCCAGACCTACTTAACCCTTTGTGTGCCTGTTGCATTTCTGGTCCACGAAGATGTTTATCCTGGTTTAAACACGGCTATTCCTGCCTTGAATTTATCTTTTTATCTTTTTATTTTTTTTATTTTTTACTTTACTTTTTACTTTTTTTTTTATATTTTTATATCATTGCTCTGAGTTTAGTGTGTGAAGGTGGGATTCAAAACATGAACCTATAGTACCTTCCCCGTTTAAAAAAACTATATATATTTTTTGCTGCACCATGTGCCATGTAGGATCTTAGTTCCCTGACCAGGGATCAAACCTGCGCCCCTTGCATTGGAAATTCAGAGTCTTAACCACTGGACTGCCAAGGAAGTCCCTAAGTAACTTCTTGACCAGAAGTTTCTGGATGCTTTGAATTTCTGTAGAGTGGAGGCAGTCTTCCTAGGACAGGACTGTTTCCAGCAGCCAGACATGTAGAAAAGAAGGAAAGGGAAAGGAGGGAGTTTGCTTTTCTAGATGCTTCTTTTTTTTCTTTTCCAAGGAGACACAGGCCCTGGAGGACCAAAAAGCCCCCTGAATAAAGCACATTGGGCCTCCTGGCCTCCCAGCCTCCCGGTTCATTGCGCCCTGACTCTCCCAAGTCATTCCATCATGGGGCTTCCTGCCAACACTCCACCTCAAAGGTCTCCACTGACGTGGGGCTTTACGTGTTCACAGCTATATCTGAATTTCAACAAGGGACTCATAAAGATGTTTTCATCTTTAAAATGTACAGGAATGGAATTCAAATGGTGGAATGACAGGCTGTGTATGGGGTCGATCGGCTGGGTCAGAGACATCACACCTGGCTGGCGGGGAGAGCTTTCTGATGACAGGAGCTGTCCAACAAGGAGTGGGCTGCTGTCACTGAGGGAAGTCAAGCGGGGGACGGCTGACCTTCCACTGGGCACCAGGCGGGGCCCTGGACGGAGGGAGTCTTATAGCAGGAGGGAGGATTCTGGGAGAAGCAAAGGCAACTGTACCACAAAAGCATCCTGAACATTGAAAAGTGTCACTAAAATGTTCTTACTGTTCTAAGAGGCTACATGGCTATTCTGAAAGCCAGCCTCCCTGCTCACACTGATGAATTTCCAAAAACACATCCTCCACTGCCACGTGTGGCTCCTGAGAACTGTGTACATTATCCCCCTTTTCAGGGTCTCATCTGTGAATGGAAAGGGTTAGATTCAACCCTAGCAAGGCTCAGAATCTCCACGAGCAGAGACAGCTCAGAGTCCAGGTGATGCGGGGCTCCCCCACTGCTCCCGAGACCTCGTTCTCCTCTTCAGGTCACGCCATGCATATCTACCCACCTGTGTGCCCCATTCCGAACAGGTGACCCCATCTGCCAATACTACTGTGCTTCAAAGCCTGCATTAACGTTTGTGTTTTATAGTTACCATAGCAGTGAGATTTACCTTCTTCTTTTACAATTTAAAAATACTAATGGAATTGCTGCTTTTGTCTGTGTTTTAAAGCCATAGCGTTTTTTCTCAATGCTACCACATTTGTGATGCCCTTAAAATTTGCTCTAAAAGGTAAATATGATGCCAGAAGGACTTTCTCAGGGAAAAATGGGTATTTTTTTCCCCCAAATTGTGGCGGGGCTCAAAAACTTTTATAGCATCATTGGTAGCATATAATAGATTTTATAGCATGATTGGTGGCATTTAAAGGACTGTCTTAAGGGCCTTTTCAGCATTAATCTCCCTTGCTGGCCCCAGCAGGTGAAAGCAGGGTCCTTGCAGGCCAGTGTACTTGAGGCTGCTTCAAGAAAGGAAGGGACTTCATATTTGTGGAGCGCTATATGCTTCGGAGTGCTGTCTCGTTTCATCTGTATGGGAACCCATTTTACAGATGAGGAATCTAGGCCCAGAGAGGTAAAGTGTCTTGCTCACAGCCACACAGTCAGGAGGGAGAAAAGGGCACTACCCTCTCAGCCCTACTCTCTCCGAATCCTCCAGCTGGTTTCTGTTCAGCCTTCTCTTCTCCAGGAGGCTTTCTGCTTAAGGAAGAATTTCTATGTGGATGATAAGCCTTAGGTAATGACATGTTGTCATGACTATTTTAGCTTTCATTTGCCTGGCACTTAACATTTTGAGCTAACTTCTCTGATTATAAGAATAATATGTGAACTGTTTCCTGTTAACTTTATTTGGGTAGCTTTTTATTTTCAAATAATTGTAGATTCACAGGAAGTTGCAAAAATAGCACAGTGAGGTCATACGACCCTGCACCCAGTTTCCCCCAGTGGTACCGTATCAAAACCAGGAAACTGACATGGGTACATTGTGTGTGTATAGTTCGTGTCATTTTATCACAGGTACAGATTCCTGTAAGCACCACTGCACTCAAGACAGAGAACTATGACAGCACCACAAAGAGCTCCCTGTATAGTCATTCCCATCCACTTTCCTCCCATGATCCTTCACCCCTGGCAATCACAAATTTTCTCCCCATTTCTACAATTTTGTCATTTCTGGGATGTCATAGAAACAGAATCATGCAGTATGTAAACTTTTGAGACTGACTTTTTTCACTCAGCATAACACCTTGAGATCCATCCAATTGCTGTATGTAGCTATAGTTGGTTCCTTTTTATTGTTAAGTAATATTCCATCAGTGGTCAGTCTTGAAAAAAACTTGGAAATACAGAAAATATACAAAATATACATAAAGAAAAAATCCCAAGCTCCCAGATTGGAGGGTGGGGGGTGAAGTTCTACCAATTTCCTTCCTGCCTAGATCAGGACTAGCTTAGGCCCTGGGACCCGTGGGGCCAACACTCTGCAGACCCAGGGGCCAAAACGGGGAAGACAAGCCAGGGAGGAGGAGAACCGTTTCCCCGAGCCCCGCTGCTTCCTCTCCTCTGCTCTGTGGGACTCCATCTGGCTGCTGCTGACTCTCCACTTGCATCTTCAGTCACTTTTCTTTTCTCCCCTCTCTTTCTCCTCGCCCCGTGTGTCTCCATCTGTCTCTGAGTCAGTCTCTCTCTTTTTCTCAAACCACAAAACATGGCTAAATGCAATTTCCATTGAGTGCAAAATCTTGTGTCTGTGCTTCATTATTCTGTCTGGATTTGTACATGTTTTCAATTGCATAATTCCCCTCCTTTCTCATTTTCTCCCCAAGACTTTCTCCCACATAATATGAACATTTGGGGGCCAGCTTTTGACAGTTCTGCCTTTGAATGCTGTAAAAAGTAGAGCGAGTGCCTCTTTCAGTCCTGCACCACCAGGGAAGCTTGGTTGGCAAGTTCCCCGGGGTTCCTGCAGGGCTTTGTCCCTTAGGCCAGTCCTGGGGGAGGGAGAGCCCCTTTACCAGCTTGTGAGAAGGCAAACGCTTCGGCTGCAGCACCTGCCTTGGGAGAGTTCAAAGAGAATTCTGATGGCCAGCTCCAGACCTTCCACCCACTGGTGACCACAGCATCAGATCCAAGCTCCCCTCTCTGACTGTTCAGAGCCTTTAACAGCTGGACTGAACCTATTCATTTATTCTTTCAGTCATTAAAAACTGGGCAGTATAGCTTCTTTCTCCAATGGCCATTGCAGTTTTGAAACGGGGTTGATAGGAAGTAACCTAAATATCCGACGAGAAGAGAATAGCTCAATATGTTGTGAGATGTCCTAAAGGAACAAACATTACAAAATCATTAAAAATCATAGTTTGGAGAGTTTTCAGAACGGGAAAATAGTCATGATATGCTGTTACGGTCGTAATGATGTAAAGATACACGGGCATGGAAAATGGCTTCGAGAAAAGGCACCAAAGTGTTAACAGCTCTTATTTCTGGATTGTGGGATTATAGATGACTTTTAAAATTTTTCTTAATGTTTGCAATAAGCATGTTTTATCTTTATAATCAGAAACAAATGTGCATTATTAAAGCTACATGAACTCTGCTGGATAAAAAGTCATTTCCATAACTCTCCACTCAAGGGTTGGAGGGCTTCAGCGTCTCCCCTCCCCTTTGACTCCATGGGGTGGGCAGACCCCTGTCCAGGCAGCTTTCCTTGAGTTCAGGCCCCCACCGCTGTGCCGGGGACGGGGGCGGGGGGGTGGAAACCACACTCTGCATTGCAGCCGCGTGGCTGCCCTGTCCCCGCTCCCTGGCTGTAGCTGCAAATGGAGTTTGCAGGGTGGGCAGCTCCTCCCTGATGTCTCTGCATCTCTGCATTGCACGTCTGAAGGCAGGTGCTGCCCCACTCCTCTGATGCAGTGTCCTTGGGCCTCCTCAAAGCGGAAGAGGTGAAACTCGTGCCCCCTGCATACCCAGCACACACCCTTCAGAAGAGCAGCCGTGCAGTCTGACCTGCTGGGAGCTGGCAGGGACACAAGGCTTCCAGATGTATACTCGCAACCCAGAGCTCCCTGGTTGCAGCCCATTGTACTAGAGAGAGTGCGGAGTTCTAGAAACCCCCTACTCTGCCACGAATGCCCATCTGAGAGACGAGAACCCAAGAGAAGGCTGTCAGTCCCATTTGCCTTATGGAAAGTTACATACAGTGTGTGGGGCACATTTCTTTTGACCACAGGATTTTTGAGCCAGTTCTGAGTGCAAGTGCCTTTAGCCTGCAGTCTGGCTGCCATCGGGAATGGCTTAGGGCTGGGCCCTGCAGCCAGTCTGCCTTGATTCCAATCTCAGCCCCACCACCTTGGGTAAGTTTCTTCCTTTCTCTGTGTCTCATTTTCCCCAACTGAAAATTGGGAGTCATAATAGTACCTACTTCCTAGAATCATTGTAAAGGTTAAGCAGTTGATTTGTGCAAAACCCGAGAACAGGGCCTGCCTCAAAGTAGGCCGCAGTGAATGTTAGCTATTATTCTTATTTTTCTGCCATGCGTTCCCGGGAATGGAAAGGCGGGATATTTGACATTGGGGCTTTCCCAGGAAAGCCCAGATGTAAGCCTCTGTGATGAATGCCAAATGAGGATTACCAGTTAAAAGCTCTGCCTCCAATCTGTTCCTGAGTGGGGTGGGGTATAAAGAAATACAGGCTGCTGTGGGGGTGGGGGGAGGCCAAGGAACACAGCCTACTCTTGACCTTGAAGGAGGACAGGAGGTGGATGAAAGGGCTTGGCCAGGAGGGACAGTGGCATCCCTGTGGGCAGAGGGGGGTGGACCAGTCTTCTTTGGAAACGGTGGAATTCTCAGAAAGAGACTCACAGACTTAGAGGAACGAACTTATGGTTACCAGGGCGGAAGGATGGAGGGAAGGGATAGTTAGGGAGTTTGGGACTAACATGTACACGCTGCTATATTTAAAATGGATAACCAACAAGGACCTACTGTATAGCACAGGGAACTCTGCTCAGTGTTATGTGGCAGCCTGGATGAGAGGGGAGTCTGGGGGAGAATGGATACACGTATATGTATGGCTGAGCCACTTCGCTGTGTACCTGAAACTATCACAGCATTGTTAATAGGCTATACTCCAACATAAAATAAAAAGTTTAAAAAATGTAATTAATTAAAAAAAAAAGAAAAGAAATGGTGAAATTCCAACTGGGGTAGAGGGTCCATGGGTGGGGCTGAGACAAAGGGTAATTTTGAATCTGTGCTTGCAGTGCTTATCCATTTACGGATGTTGCCCTCTTATACCACCCTGCAGGGCAGATTCCCATGTAGGTGAGGAAACACAGAGAGCTCAAATTGGGCCGTGACTCACTCAGGACCCTGTGCCTGGCCTCCCAGGAGCTGAGATTCGAATCCAGGGCTGTGCCAGTTTATGTGGACTTTTCTGCTGGCCCTTCCCCAGGCCAAGGGAGCCTCTGCTCCAGGGTGGGGGTGGAGAGAACTGAGGTCTGAGAGGGGACACCTGGCTGCAGGGAGAGGGAGAGGTGGAGGAAACCCAGCCCCAGGTGTGGGAGAGACCCAGTGCTGCTGGGCAGCCGCGTGGGGAAAGAGCAGAAAGTAGGTCAGTCATGCAGGAGACGGAGCGTGAAATTAACGAGCGCGCGGGGCTGGAGTCTTCACCTTCCAGGAGGGCAAGAAGGTGGAATGAAGTCCCTTTGGGAGAGGTGATGGGGCCTGCGGGGCTGGAGCAGGTAGGGGAAGGAGGTTGCCCTACCAGTGTTTTCTTTCCTTATCCCGTCACTGGGGGAGGATCAGTGGGGCAGAATGGGAAAATGATGGGGGAGTAGGAGGCGTAGAGACTGGCAGGTGGGGCCATCAAATACAAGCTCCCTGAGGGCAGGACCATGTTTGCTTTCTTCACAACTGACTGATTCTTGCTGCCTCAGACAGTGGCCGCATGTAATGGGCATATCTGAATGAATACATGGTCAGAAACAGCTCTGCTACGTGTATTATCAGGTGACTTGGGGAGATGAGGCCTTTATTCCTTATTGGTATTGAGGAGCTTCAACTGAATTTGATAGCATTTGCTGAGTGCCTGCCATGTACCCAAAGCTAGGTGCTGGGGACACTGGGATGTACATGATACACCCCTCCCTTTCCTTACAAATATCACCACCCAATGGAAAGACAGGTTAGCACATGATTGAAATACCATATGCTAAGCATGAAAATGGATAGTGGAGACACAGAGAAGAGACAGTTCTGTCGGGGGTGGGCTCAGGGTACAACTTCGTAGTGGAAGTGACTCAACAGCTGGGTTGCAAAGTTGAGGGCAGGCCTGCGTTATGACTTTCGTGGGTCCTAGACACTTTTGCCTTCATGGACCTCTTCCTACACACACACACACACACACACACACACACACACACACGTGTACATGCACACATGTACAAGCACAAGTACACATTAGTAAAATTAAGTGATGCACAAATAATGCCCATACACATACAATTAAAAAGTATATTTTGTGACCTCGCTGGTATGAAGACAAATTATTAATAGTATATACAGTATTAAAACATTTTCTTTGACCTAAAAGTTCATTTGTTTCCTTCTCATTTTAAAAGAAATGAAAACATTTCTGTGGGTCCCTATAGGTGTTGTGAGCCAGAGGCACCATGCCTGTCATGCCTAATGGACCAGCTGGTCCAGGCTGAGAAGGAGTTTGCTAGGCTGACAAGACGGGCAAAGGCATTTCCGGTAGAGGGAGCAGCGCGTGCTCACGGAGGCATGAGGGTGACAGCAGGTTCTAGCAAGAGCGCATCATCCTGTGAGGTGGGGCATCGGGTGTTTGAAGAGACTGGCAGGAGCCGGAATAGGAACTGCTGGACAGAGGTGCACGGCTTTGCATGCCCTGTTACTGCATGTTTAGCTCAGGGGGTTAAATCATTGCGGGGGTTCTGGAATAGGGTTCAGAGGTTGCTGGTGAGAAGGGCAGATTCCTGGACCTGGATTCCAGAGGTTCTGCCAGGAATGGTGATGGGTGCTGGCTAAGGTTTCTCTCAGCTCCAGGGACTCCCCGATGCTGGATAGGACGAGGTGGGGGGGGGGTGCGGTTGGGGCTGGAACGGGGGAGGGGAAGAGGTGAGACTCCAGCTGGCTCCTGGTTTCCCTCCACGGTGCAACATGGAGTCCTTTGGGCTGTTGGGACTTTCTAGAACTGCTTCTCAAAAGAGCTTCTGACCCCTGGATAGAGGGGATGCAGGGTGGTTTGGTGGAGAGGCTGTAGGCTTTGGTGAGACTGATCTGATCTCAAATCGCAGAGATGCCACCTGTGAGCTAGGTGACCCCAGGCACGATGATTCACTCTGTGAGCCTCAGCTCCTTTGCGAGTAGAGGGTGTAGCTCCTCCCTGTGGGACTATTATGGGGATTCAATGGGATCTGTACAAAGCTAGGATGGGGTGCAGACACAGGAGGGACAGTGAATATACACTTGTTCCGCCAGCATTCACCGAAAGCCTTCCAGGTGCCAGACATTCCGACAAGCACCAGGGATGCATTGGCAAACAGCACAGGCACCATGCTGTTCCCACGGGGCTGCTTCTTTAACCTGCACACCTTCCCAGATCATCACGTTGAGGCTGGCTTGTTGCTGATCTGGGTCAGATCCTGCTCCTCCGGCATCCCATTGGCTGTAGCCCGACTAGGGCCGTGGTTAACAGAGATTCTCCAGGAAGCCGTCCTCTCCAGTTGGGCCCCTGAAACTCAGGATTCTCCAACTGCAACCAGCCAACCTGTCACCTTCAATGGGAAGATTTTTTCATGTCAGTCCAGTACTTTACACATATTCACAAAAGTCCTGTAGGGGCAGGTCAGGGATTGTGTTTCTGGTTCACAGACGAACGAGGAAGGAGAGGGGACGCACCCAAGGGCACAGAGAATGAGAGAGTGCAGAGCTAAGACTTGAACCCACATCGGTCTGACTCTAAAGTCCAGCACTGGCTCTGAGACAGATGTGACTTGGGGACAGAGCTGGGGGACTGTGCACCTAAGGGAGAAATGGCGCCACAGGCAAAGGTGATTTGAGCCCCTTCTCCTGGGGCCTTCTGACCTTCAACCCCAGGCCCATCAACCTTGCCAATGAGAAGGAGGGTGGGGCCTGCAGGGTAGAGTCAGGGCTTTTAAATCATACACTCCTAGAGTTAGGGGGACCCAGATGTTCCCCATCTGGCCCTCATCCATCAGCAACCACTTCTGGATGGCTTTACATGTGTCATGGTGGGCACTGAGGGTGCAGAGGAGAATCTGACACTTGCCACCCCTCCAGGAGCTCACAGTTTCTCCACCTTGGCACTCTTGACACTAGAGGCCCTCTTGTGGGAGGCTCTGCTTTATAGGATGTATAGCGGCATCGCTGGCCTCTACCCACTATATGCCAGTGACAGCCCCACCCCAACTGTGACAACTAAAAATGTCTCAACATTGCCAAATGTCCCTTGGGGGCAAATTCCCCCTGGCTGAGAACCCCGGGCTTAAGGAGAGAAGGAGGTTGATATATCAAGGCAGTGTGTTGGGTGCTATGCCAGAGGTAAGCACGGATGCCCTGTAGCCCAGAAGATAGGAGAGGCTTCTGGGAAACTGGACCCGATGGTGGCAAGGCCAAGGTTGTGCAGCAAGTGCCCAAGATCCCTGTGTCCTGCTCTGTGCTTCCCTCCCGGACACCTCGCTGCTTCTCTCCGAGTTCATCCGCTCCCCTGGGCTCTGCCGACAGAAGTGGCTTTTGCCCTGGGAAGGAGGCACACTGGTCTGAGCAGCCTGGCTTTCTCTGCCCCCGCTTGGTCTCATGGTCTTGCTGTAGAGTTGGTGCCCAGTAAGCTTCCACACATGTTAAGAAAGGCTCTGCTCATCCATGGGATAGCCCTCTGAAAGCTGACCGGGTGGCCACTTAAGTACTGTGCTTATGCTAAGAACAGCCCTTCAACCGAGTGCTTCAGTATAAGGACTTCCATGTCCCCGGCTCCACAGGAGCTGCCAAAACGTGGGAAGGAGAAAGCTCTGCGGCCTCCGAGCCCGCCGCCTGGGCTCTCCCGGCTCTGCCCCTTAGCAGCTGTGCCACCAGCCAGACACAGCCTCTGCCTCCTCATCTATAAAGTGGGCACGGCCGCCACTCCCCAGGCTCCTTCCAGTGTCCTGGGGGTGACAGCGCCTGTTTCCTAGGAAAAGTCTTACCCGTGTTCATTACTGTCTGAGTTTCCAGGAGGCATTGTGGGGTCAGTGTCTCGGTTTTTCCTTTCTTTTAAACATTACGATTTGAATAGTCACCCACACATTTAACAAATATTTATCGCGCCTCGACTATATGCCCAGTGTTCAGTGGCACATACATGGAACAGGATAATGGCTAAGAGAAGTAAGTCAGGCATAGAATCTAGCAGCTAGACGGTAATGAATGCGAGAGGAGAAAAAACAAAACTGTGCAGGGAAGGCTGGGTGAGGAGGGACGTTGAAATTTTAGGTAGGGAAGACCCCTCTGGAAGGTGACATTTGAGTAAAAACCCAAAGGCAGTGAGATAGCAGGTTATGCTGATAACATTCCAGACAGAGGGAGAAGCGGACCCCACACCCGGATGTTCAGAAACAGCTGGGAGGCCAGGGTGGGGGTGGGAGGGGGTGCAGGAGGGGGAGTGCGGTGGGGGAGGGGAGGGGAGGCATGTCCCAAGTGGCCTCCAGGCCTCTGTGGGGACTTTGGCTCTTCCCCTGGGCTGGAGGCCAGTGCCGGGTTCTGGTGGAGGAGTAACGGGATTGCTCTGGTGGACTTGCTGAGACCAGACCGGCCACATGTCAGGCGTTTTTCATACTTTGTTGCTAATTCCCTCAAGAACCCAGTTTAAAAAGTTGATTCCACCTTGCAGGTAGTTCCCAGACTCTCCCAGATGGGGGTTCGGGATGGCCGGGCCAAGCCCTTGAGAGAGCCAGGACTTGACCCCCCTTCTGTCTGAGCCCCCGGTGTTTCCTCCAGGCCTCTCCACAACCCAGACCCCGCTCCACCCCAAACCCCTTTGGAAACAAACAAAATAAGCGTCACGGCGTTTTAAGACTATTTCTGCCTCACTAAAGAGCGGTTGAGGAAGACTTACTCATCTCTTATGTGTTAATGGTCACTCCACCCAGAAATGCCCTTGGAATAAGAAAAAAAAAAAAAAGGGAAAAAAAGGAAAAAAGCTTGCTAGAATCAGGAGGCCTGAGCTCTGGTTTGGACTCTGTCACATGGTTGCTGCTTGACCTTCTCCGTTTCCTGGTCCTCAGAATCCCTGACCTGCCCTCCTCAAGGTAGCAGTGAGGACAGAGAAGAGAAGTAAGATCAGGAGCAGCTCTGATAGACAGAGAAGCCCCCACGTCCAGCCGTCCTTCCTCCACAAAGCTGCAGTGGAGGCTGAGTGCCCCTAGGTGGTGCAGTTTTCCTAGTCTGAGCCCCGGCAGCTGCTGCCAAAGGGGGTCGGAGGATTTGGGGGAGACCTAGGGGCAAAGATGATACTGGAAACTAGTGAAGTGAGAGTCTCAGGTGGAATTCTGCAGCTGGGGATCTCTGCTGTTCCTCCGAAGGGTGCCATGGGAGTTAGATGGGGCAGGGCACCCCGGTCACCCTGGCTCTCCAGTCCTGCTATGGGACCCTGGAGGCTGCAGCCCTTGGTGTTGTGGGATGAAGAGCCAGGGGTGTATGCAGTCATCCATTCTCTTTTCCAAATGAGGAAATTGAAGGCCAGAGAAGAGGGGGTTTGCCTGGTCACCCTGGGACTCAGGCACAGAGCTGCTGCCCAGGTGGCTCTTCTGTGAATTAAATGCTCCCTGGCAGGACCTGTGATGAAAGCATGTAGTGCCACCCCCTTGGGTGGCCTCCACTCCTCCCAGCACTTCTTCCTGGGCTGGCCCTCCTTCCTCTGCCTCTGTGGATATTCTCAGGAAAGGCTGGGAGAGCAGTCATTTGCTCTTCTTATAAAGAACTGTGTCTCTGGATAGTAGAAGAACACTGGCCAAGGGGCAGGAGTCTTGGGCAGCAGCCCTGTCGCTGCCTTGAGCACGTGGCTCTTCTCTCTTTGCCTTCTGTGCTCTTATCTGTAAAGTGGGGTGGGAAAGAGAGAGAAGGTTGGGCTGGATATCACCAAGGTCAGTCTCTGAGTCACACTGGAAGCTTCACTTCTGTCCATCAGGGAACAGGTGCGGGGAGGGAAGGGCTTTAGTTCCCTCATTTAAAAAACATGGGGGGGACTTCCTAGGTTGCGCAGTGGTAAAGAATCCTCCTGCCAATGCAGAGGACATGGTTCGAGCCCTGTCCTGGGAAGATTCCACATGCCATGGAGCAACTAAGTCTGTGTGCCACAACTATTGAGCCTGTGCGCTAGAGCCCATGAGCCACAACTACTGAGCCCATGTGCCACAACTATTGAAGCCCACATGCCTAGGGCCCGTGCTCCACAACAAGAGAAACCACTACAATGAGGAGCCTGCGCACCACAATGAAGAGTAGCCCCCACTCGCAGCAACTAGAGAAAGCCCGTGTGCAGCAACAAAGACCCTATGCAGCCAATAAATAAATAAAACAAATAAATTAAAAAAAATTAAAAAAAAATAAAAAAAATAAAAAACATGGGGGAACGGACTGGATGATGTGTCATCCTGGCTCTGACATCCAGCTTGGCAAGGATGAGAGGCGGTCACAGAGGCCAGAAGCATCCCCTCAGAGATGCCCGCCATCCTGGGAGGTGCAGCCCTGCTTCCCTCAATGGCCTCCAGGAGCGGCCCTGCAGAGAGGGACTGTGGGCCCCCCAGCAAGGCCGGCCTCCCTCCGAGCTGGTTCTGGAGGCACCAGGGGAGAAGCTCTTCCTCCCCCTCATAGAGCTGAAACCCATCGGCACGTCCAAAGGGTGTTCCTTCCTGGACTTGATTACTAACTGTCTGCCTCCCTGGCCAGACAAGCCTCTCAGTGACCTTGGGCTCTTTCCAAAATTAAATGTTCCTTCAAAGGAAGCAGGAAGTTGGTCACCACTGAAGAAATTTGGAGAATGACAGCTGGAGGGAAGAGTTTGATTCCATCAACCACAAATTAAGTATTATAATTCCCTGTTTTCAGAGGAAGAACCATTGTGGACATGAGTTATGTTCCCACAGTTGCACGGTTAGTGAATGGAGGAGCTGGGTCCGATCCAGGTCTCTGAATCCACAGCCCATCCTCACCCCACTTGAACACACTAAGGAATGACAGAGCCAGGATCAGGAAGCCTGGATTCTGGCCCCAGCTTTGCAGCTGAAGGGTTGCATGACCACTAACCTTGATAGCATTTTATAGTTTCCAAGTGTTAGCCATGCAGTGTCTTCTTTGATTCTCAGATCAGCCCATTGTACAGATGAGGAGACTGAAGCTCACATAGGTCTAGTGACTTGCCCAGTTGTGGCTGGCCTGGCTTTGAATCAGGTCTTTTGACCCCAGAGTTTGTTCAATTCACAAAAAAAGTGGATTCTTTGACAAGCGGAGCCTCTTCTCTTGGATTCATTTTTCTAGTCTGTGAAAATAAAGGATTGGATTAAATTAGTAGGCAATCAGTAGTTTCCAGACCCTTCTATTTTTTAAAAAAAATTGTGGGATTCATGGAATTTGGCAACTTAATATTTTGTCAAGTAAGGACACTTTAAAAAAAAAGAACATTTTACCTTCAAAAAGCTAGGGAGATATAATCTCACAGCAGCAGAGAGAAAAAAATAGTGACTGAGAACAGAATTCCTCTACGGAATTAACTAAGTTGTGTTTAGCATAACACCTTGAGGAGCCAATTGGAGTCAGACCCACTAGCTCTCCGGGCCTGGCTGAAGTGGGCCAGAAGGAAAATGGAACAAGATTAATTCTCTGCAAGAAAATTGGTTTGCAGTTGCGGGTTTGGAAGCATGAGCAAACTAGTGACACCAAGAGGAGAGGCTGAACAGAGAAGTCCAGACACAGAGCAGGGGACTCAAGTTCCAGGGACCACTCATGAAAGCTCCCTACATGGGAGGCAGACAATGACGAAAGGACCCTAAGGAGAGAGATGTCTAGTATTTGATTTCAGCCAGCAGGTGTCTGCTTTCCTGTACCAGTCATCCAGCTGATACCCCAGATCTCCCATGAAAGTGCCCTTGCTCAGTTCATGGAAACCTGGCAGTTGACGGTTAGGGGTCCCCTCGTTAGGGATCACTGGAGTCTGGCAGACCTGAGTTTGAGGCCTAGCTCCATCACTTGGCAGTTACATGAGTGTGCTCAGTTTCAGTTTCCTTCTCTGTAAAATGGATATAATATTCCCTGCCTTGGAGGTTGATATGAAGAATAAGTAGGACCATGAACTTAGCCTAGTACTTGGAGCTCAAGCGCTCAATAACTAGCCACTTAGCTGCCTGTTATTATTAACTATGGTTATTTGGACATTCACAATTTTATTTCCGGTTGGAGGTTTTTGTTTGGGGAGGGGGTAGCTTTTGCTGCTCTTCAATCCAGCCAGGATCAGGCAGGAGTATCATCTGGAAAGGGAGGAAGGGAGATGGGGTCACCTCCTGCGCCAGCCCTTCCTGCTTTTTCAAGGCTGAGTGCTGTCTGTGTCTGAGAATCTGCTCCCTTGGAAATGACAGTGTCTCCTTCCAGGGCAGAGCCCAGAGGGCAGGGCTCCCACCAAGGACAGGCGGAGGGCTGGGGGGAGAGGGGGAGAGGCAGAGAAGATGGGGAGTGAGTAGGAGGAGATATGAAGAGGAAGGAGAGGAGCTTCCAGGACTGACAATCAATCACAGAGGCGGAGAGAGGATGTGTGCTTCCACGCGTGCACACTCGTGCGTCAGGTAGCAGCTGCATGTGGTCTGCGTGTCTGGGCGTGACTGTGTTTGAATGAGTGTGTGGACACGTCAAGGTAGGAGCATATCAGCATGTGACTGCATGTGAGTGGCTGATGGTGTGTGCGTGTGTGTGTAAGTAGTTCACATGCACGTGTACCTCAGGTCAGCGTGGGTGGGCTGGGCCAGAGAGTGGGGTTGACTGCATGACCCCCTGAGTGGGTGTGTTCTCTGTTCTGGAAGAGAACCCGGGCAGGGCTCAGGGTAGGAGGGGGCCCCCAATACATGGGATGTCTAAAAGGATGGACTTTCTGCAGCTTCCTGCAGGAGCCCCCGAACCCCCACTCACTCCACCCCCACAGCTGCCTGTGTTCCCCCCTGGCCTGGACCAGTGCCCCCCAGCACTCCCAGCACACCTCCTGCTGGCTGCTGGCCTCCACGGTGGGGCGGGAGGAGAAAAGAAGGGAGGGAGGAGGAGAGGAGTGACCGGCATCCTAGCCCCAACCCTTGGTGCTGCCACGGAAACATCCTCTTCCCACCCCCACCCCCCAATCACTGTGATTCCTGCTGTGAGGGAGAGAGGAACCCTCTGTTTCCATGGCAACATAGCAGCCCTGCTTCTCAGCCTGAGCCCAGACTCCTCTGAGCCATGGAAGGAGTGGGAAGAAAGCCCCTCCTCAGGTTTTTTGAGCCCCCATCAAGTGCCTCACCTCTACATTCCCCACCCTGTATACCTGGTGCTTCTCTGGTGCTCCTGACCCCGCTGGGACTCCCGAAGTGACCACCTGCTCCCACCACTGCTCCCAGAGTCTGGGGACCTGCCTTGTCTCATAGAACTGATGCTGAGCACGAGCTCTGGAGAGTGACGGGATGGAGCTGAATTCCAGTCTTTGCCTATAAAATGGTACTAATGTTAACTACCTCTCAGGGTTCTTGTGAGGAGCATTTAAAACAGGGCTTGTGGAAGTGCTTTGTGAATTCAGAGCGTGGGGTCAGAGTGGCCACTGTGGAGTACAGATTGGCCCAGCTTCCTCGAAGGGGTGGCCTTCCCCCTGCAACTCCACTCTAGTACTCCCTCCGGCAGAAACGCATGCACGTGGGCTTGGGGAGGTACACACGGGCTGCCGGTGTGTGTGTGGGGGGGCAGGGCTCTCCAGTAGTGAAAAATTGGCAACGTCCATCAATAGAGAAGTGGGGAAATAAATTGACTCCTCTGCAGAAGGGAGTCTATGAGTGCTGACGTGGCATAACCACTAGGACACATGGCCAAGTGAAAAAAATCAAATTGAAGAATAGGCGTGCTGTGATCCCATCTATTAAGCACTGTTGTTAGTGTGTGAGCAAGTGTCGGTGTGTAAGTGCCTGGAAGGGGCTCCAGACTGTTGGCAGTGGTTACTTGGAGGAGGTGTGGGATTGAGGTGGGAGTAAAGAGGAACTCTGACTTTTTCTTCATTATCTCTCTGATCTGTTTGCCGATATGGCAAATGTAATTGAAAAATAACGTGTCAATGCTGTTAGAGTTGCAGAGAGGAACACATTGGAGACCATTAGAGCACACACTCCAGTACTAGAGAAGCTCAGAGGAGAGGGAGAAAGTCAGGAGGACTTCCCGGAGAAGGTGAGCTGGATCTCAGAGCAAGAGTAGAACTGAGACTTGGAGCAGAGGGGAAAGCAGTCCAGGCACAGCTGAAAGGTCAGGAGTGAGGGTGTGTTCAGGGGACAGGCGTCCTGTAACAGGAGAAAGAGCAGGGGAGTTGTCCTCATATGACTACAGGCAATTCCCATCATTGGTAAATCACTCAGGCTGTTGGTGTCAGTATCCTCATCTGTAAATGAGGTACGAACCTCGCTGGATGGCTGTGAAGACTGCTTGATGTCAGTGTGGGGGAAACTGTAAAGTACCCTACAGATGGGAGTTTTGGGTTGTAGTTTCCTCCAGGGGACAGCAAGAAGGCAGACTGGTTATAGTCAGGCTGTATGCCAATTCTTGGTCGACACTTGATCAGCCTAACTTGGTCAGGGTGGTAGGAAATATGGAGCCCTCAAGGATTCTTAAGCAAGGGAAGGAAGGTGAGCTCCAAAAACAATAAAAATCTTGAGGACCCACATTATGTCAATCATGACCTAACATATTTATTCAACTTTCACAGGTACTTTGTAAGGTGAGCACACCTATTTTTGCAGGTAGGGAAACAGAAGTTCATTCATTCATTTATTCACTCATTCATTCATTTAGTAAATACTGTTTGAACAACTCCCATGGCAGATACCATTCTAGTTGTTAAGTAGACGAAAATTCGCTGTCCCCGTGGAGCTTACAGCCTAGGAGGGGAGATAGACATTAAAACAAAAAAAAAATATGGCATAATGTCAGGTGATAATGAATGCTGTACAGAAAACAAAGCCAAGTAAATTTCAAGTCGCTTTGACTTTTGAGCAGAGAACTGAATGAAGCAATTGTATGAACATTCTGAGCAGAGACAACAGCCCATGCAAAGGCCCTGAGGTGGGAGCATGCTTACTGTAATCGAGGTGGGGCAAGAAAGCTGGTGAGGTTGTGGTGTGACAGGCAGGTATAGTGAGAGAGTGGATGAGCTTGGAGAGAAATGAGGGAAAGTGTAGATTGTACGGAGCTTTGGAGGTCAGGCAGAGCTAGGATTTAAGTCTGGATGTGCTGGAAAGCCACTGGAGGGGTTTGACCTGGAAAGTGACATAACCTCAGATTTATGCTTTAAAAGAACCACTCTGGCCACCGAGTGTAGGTAAGACTGTAGGGGGCATAAGTGGGAATGACTGTATGAGTCTGGGTGAGAAGACAAAGCCTGTTTGGAACTCAGTGGCAGATGCAGAGGTGGTCAACAGCAGTCAGATTTGAAATATATTTTAAAAATAGAATCAATGGCATTTTCTAGTGGATTCGATGAGAGCTATGAGATAGAGGAGCAGAGGTTGACTCCAAGACTTTGGGCCTGAGCGACTGGGTCAATGTTGGTGCCATTCACTGAGATCAGGAAGATGTGGGAGGGGCAGGTTTGGGGACAACCAGGATTCACTTTAATTTTGAGATGTTGTGAGATGTCAGGTAGGTAGCAGGATGTATGAGATGGGGTTTCAGGGAGGATGTTAGGACTGAAGATATAAATTGGGAAGTTGTCAGCGTAGAGACGTCTAAAGCCAGGGGACAGGATGAGATCACCCAGAGAGAGAGTGTGTAGATGGAGGAGAGAAGGGGTCCCCGGGTGCTTCAGTGTTTGCAGAGCTGGAAGAGCAGGAGGACCCAGAAGACTCACCTGGCATCACCCGGGAATAGTTTCTCCATTGGCCAAGAGGGGAGCGCTATACAGGGCAATGGATCTCAGAACCATTCAGACTTGTTAAAATAGAGTTTCCACACTTCCCTCATCCCCCTACCCCCCACCCAGTAGGTCTGGGGTGGCACCCAAGAATGGCTTTTCTAATAAATTGCCAGGTGATGCTGCTGGTGCTGCTGGTGTGGAGACTGCATGTTGAGGTTCTACTGGTCTAGAGGAAGGCAGACTTACAGCTTACAGTTAGAGTGTAGTTTTTGGAGCCAGGCAGAACTGATCTCAAATCCAGGGTCTACCACTAACTTGCTGTGTGACCTTGGGCAAGACAGTGTCTGTACCTGAGCTTCAGTGTCCTCTTCTGTAAAATGGGTACAATAATACCTATTACTCAGGGTTACTGGGAGGGTCAAACAGGTTAGCATATTCTCAGCTTCCGACATCAAGCCTAAACAGGCTGAGGCTCAGGAAATGTTATCTCTATGTTGGGGAAGCACTGGGACAGGCAGGAAAGAGCTGGGATCCCTCACTCAGATGGCTCTAGGTGGTCAGCTGGAACCAGGGGAGAGGTAGCCTGGGAAGACAGACGTCTCCACGTTGATGCTTTGCCTCAGGACAGTCCCGAGACGTGGGTCCCTCGGAAGTGAGGCATTGTATTGAAGGCCACTTAATCCCCGGACTCTGCTGTCCTCCAAGCACTTCCACTGTCCACTTTTTCTGTGGCTCCGTTACCACCGAGGGGCCCTCCCTGCCCTGGTTCTCGGAGAGCTCCTCTTCCCTTCACCTCCTCCTGTCTCCAGTGACCAGTGATCACTTCTCCTCACCCTCCACCCTGCTCCCTGGACCTTGTCACTCAGCTTCCCCTGAAAGGGAGTGTGGTTGGAAGCCAGAGCCTGGCCTGGAGTCAGGCAGATAGAGGCACCTGGTCAGGGCCGGGGCAAGCTGTCATCTCCACGGCCCAGCGAAACTGGGATGCTGACGGGGCGCTGCCTGCTGAAGGCTGCATGGGGATAGCACAAAAGAGCGTGGGGAAAGCACCGGATTCGCACGTTCATGGCCTGTCCTTCTCGCCACTCTCTCCCCGCCTCATGCTAAGGTCTCCCTCTCCGGTGGCTGTAGAGCCAGCCCAGGCCTGGATGTGCTGAGAGGAGGCCGCCTCCCCCCACCGCAGCCCCCTCCCCTCGCCGTTGCTATTTAATGCTGTTAACAATGGATTCATTAACTGGGATTAATCTCATATACCAGCTCTCTATCCCCTTGGCTATTAATCACTCACTTCATTAACAGGACAGCATTAGCCAACCTGGGAGTGAGACATGGCGCCCATACCAAGTACCTGTGCCTGCACCTTCTCAGCTTCCCTCCTCACTGGAGCCTCTTCTCGGTGCCTTTCAGCTTCTGGCCAGTTTCTGTCTCAGTCAGGCAGAATGTATACGTCTCTCTCCCCTTCTTTCCCACTGTGGCCTTGTCCTCTGCCCCTGACACCTGCTAAGTGTCCATTTCTCTCTTTTTCCTCCCAATCTGGGGCCTAACGACGAGTAGGTTCTCATTACAGGTTGGCCGAACAAAGTGTGGAGAGGTACAAATAAGGATATGCCAATTCCAGGAGACTCATTTTTGAAAATTGCCTTTTCTGTTTACAAGGATAATATATGCTCACTGTACAAAATCCAAACAACACAAGAAAGGAAGAAAGGAGAAAATAAAAATTCCCTGAAATCCTCACCATCTCAAGATAATAACCTTTCGCGTTTTGGTGAGCATCCTCTCAGATCTTGAGTGATATATATATAATTTTACCTAAATGGGATCCCACCATGCATGCTGTTTTGCAACCTGCTTTTCTACTCAACAATATGTTGTCGAAATCCTTCTGTATCAGTGCATATAAATATACATCATACTTTTTAATGGTTGCATAGCATTCTGTTTTATGGAAGTAACATAATCTAGTCAATAGATCTCCTACCGATGGACCTTTATATTGTTCCCATTTTTTCTTTGATATATTTAACAAAGAGAGCCACATCCTCGTATATACGGCTCTGTGCACTTGCTTAATTAACTCCTTAAGATTGATTCCCAGGAGTGGAACTTCTAGGACAAAGAGTTTGCACAATTACCATTTTTGGTCTAGTATACATAGTAGAACTAGATGCCTAGGATTCAATATCAATTTTGCCCTTTCCTAGTAAAGGAGCCTTGGACAAATTATTTAATCTCTTTAGGCTTCAGTTTCCTCATCTGTAAAATGGGCAGAATAAAAAAGATTTACTTTGCAGGATGACTGTTTGGATGAAATTAGTTGTTATATACACAGCACTTAGAGTGATGCCTGGTAGTAAGGGCTGTATGTGTTAGCTACTGCTATGAGTACATTGGCTCTCTGGCCTCCAGAAACTCTGAATGTGTTCACATCTCTCTCACCAGCAGTGTAGGGGGAGCCCCTTTCCTTACACCATTGCCAATGATAGACACCCTGGTCAGATTTTTTTAGACTTTTCCCCTGTTTTTAAATTATGATAAAATAATATAGCATGAAATTTACCATCTTAATCATTCTGAGTGTACAATTCGGTGGCATTAAGTCCATTCACATCGTTGTGCAACCATCCCCATCAACCATCTCATAATGCTTTTCATCTTGTAAAACGGAGACTCTACACCCATTAAACAATAACTCCCCATTGCCTCCTACCCCTAGCTCCTGCAGCTACCATTCTACTTTCTGTTTTCATAATTTTAACTATTCTAAGTACCTCATATAAGTGGAATCATATAATATTTGTCTTTTTGTGACTGGCTTATTTCACTTAGAATAATGTCCTCAAGGTTCACCCATGTTGTAGCATGTGTCAGAATTTCCTTCCTTTTTAAGGCTGAATAATATTTTGTTATTTTTGCTTATCTGTTCACTGGTAAATGAACACGTGGGTGGCGTCCACATTTTAGCTGTTGTAAATAGTGCTGCTGTGAACATTAGTGTACAAATGTGTTTTTTGAGACCATGTTTTCAATCTCTTTGGGTATATACCCAGAAGTGGAATTGCTGGATCATATGGTAATTTTATTTTTAATTTTTTGAGGACCCATCTTACTGTTTTCCATAGTGGCTATACCATTTTATATTCTCATCAATTGCGAACAAGGGTTCCAATTTACCTACATCCTTGCCAACACTTGTCATTTTCTGTTTTTTTGATAGTAACCATACTAAAGGGTGTGAGGCGGTATCTCATCGTAGTTTTGATTTGCATTTCCCTAATGATTAGTGAGGCTGAGTGTCTTTTCATGTGCTTATTGACCATCTGTCTATAATCTTTAGGAAAATGTCTATATTCAATTACTTTGTCCATTTTTGAACTGAGTTGCTTGTTTTTCTGGTTTTGAGTTTTAGGAGTTCTCTATAATATATTCAGGATATTAATCTCATCAGATATACAACTTGCAAATATTTTGTCCTGTTCTGTGGGTTGCCTTTTTACTCTGTTGACATTGTCTTTTCATGTACAAACTTTTCAAATTCTCATGAAGTCCAACTTATGTACTTTTCCTTTTTTTGTCTGTGCCTTTGGAGTCATGTCCAAGAAGTCATTGCTAAATCCAATGTCATGAAGTGTTGCCCTATGTTTTCTAAGAGGTTTATAGTTTTAGGTCTTATATTTAAGTCTTTTGAGTGAATTTTTGTATATGATGTTAGGTAAGGGTCCCCCTTCATTCTTTTTCATGTGGATATCCAGTTTTCCCAGCATGATTTGTTGAAAAAACTGTTCTTTCCCCGTCAAATCGTCTTGGCACCCTTGACCATTTATGTGGTTATTTGACCATATATATGAGGGTTTATTTCTGGTCTTTCTATTCTGTTTTATCGGTCCATATGTCCCCCTTTATGCCAGTACCACATTGTTTTGACTACTAAATCTTTGTAGTAAGTTTTGAATTCAAGAAGTCTGAGTCCTCCAGCTTTATTCTTCTTTCTCAGGATTGTTTTGGCTGCCTGGGGTCCTATGAGATTCCATATGAATTTTAGGATGGCTTTTTCTATTTCTTCAAAAATGTCTTTTGGATTTTGATAGGGATTGCATTGACTCTGTAGATTACTTTGGATAGTACTGACATCTTAACAATATTATCTTCCAATCTGTGAACAGTGTAGGAGACAGCCTCTTTCCTTATACCATTGCCAACGATAGACCCTCATGTCAGTTTAAAAAAAAGACAAAAACTTTTGCCCACCTACTAGGTGACAATTCATACCTATTTTTCATTGGAAAGTCTTTGATCAGCATTAAACTGGAACAGATGCTTAATTCTTAATGGGCATTCATATTTCTTTTGTGAGTTGTCTGATCTTTGCTCATTTCTCTATTGGAGTATTTATCTTTTTTTGTATTTGTGGGAGCTCTTTTATATATTAGAGATGATATTCGTAACGTTCTTTTACTTCATCATGACTTTCAATCTTATTTATTTTTTTGTCCTTCATAAGCACTTGATTTTTATGTGGTTAAGTCTACCAGGCTTTTCCTTTATAACTTTCATATTTTATGTCATGCCTGGATAGGCCACTTTTTCTTAAAATAATAAAAATATTCACTTTGCTTTAGTACTTGTGTCGTTTCACTCTTTACACTTTATGTTTTTATCCCTTCGAATTTATTTGTATGTACAGAGTGAAGTACGACTCCAGCTCTATTGTTTTCCAAGTGATTGGTCAGCTATCCCAACAGCGTTTGATTATTCTATCTTTCCCCCAATGAGGACCAGTGAGGGAACAGGGGTAAATAAATAATGCTCCAAGACAGAAGGGGATGCCAATAGGTCAAAAGAGCAGTTCTGCCAAGATTCCCCAGAATCTGCTAGCAGCTAATCCCCCAGTTAAGGGGAATCCCCTTAACTGTGGTCCTGCTTGCTCCTCACAGGCAGAGGCAGGATGTTAGAGGGACAGAGCCAGAGCCTGCATTATTAGAAAGAGCTCCTTCCAGAAGGCTCTACATGTGCAAGACAGCTTTGTTCCCAACTCTCAGCAATTAAGAAAAAAAGTCTTTCTTGTTCTGAAGTTAATAGTAAGTTGCCTTGTAACTTCAAGTCTTTGTCAGCCTTCCTCCTGTTTCCTCACCCCCATCATCCCCTCCAGTCACATACCCAGGTCCTCCACTTTGCCACAATAATATGTAAGTAACTCATCTTATCTTTTGCATCCACACTGCCACTGCCCTGGAAGTGAGCACCAGGAGTGGCTTAGGAACTGCCTGTCCTCAGGAAGGCAGACCCAGAGCTGTGGCAGTGTGTGTGTGTGTGTGTGTGTGTGTGTGTGTATGTGTGTGGTTGGGAGTGGGGGAATGGGAAGGCAGTTTGCCTGTGTAGCAAGAAGCCTGGATTCACCACTGGTGGCTACCCCACGTTCAGGCTGCTGGGACCCTCTTTGCCAATTGATTAAGGAAGATTGATTTCACTGTGATCCGAGTACAGAGAGATGTTGTCCTGGAGCTCCTGGCCAAGTGCTTGGCACAGGGGATCCTGGAAGGCTTAGGGGTGATAGAAACAACTTGCAGTCCTCTTTCCTGGGAGACAGAGCCCCCCTGTGACCTCCACTCCCCACACCTCATGGATGCATCTTGGCTCTGGGGCCAGGAGGACAGGCACAGGCAGGCCTGGACTGTATCAGGCAACATGCCAGGCTGGGCAGTCGTGTCGTGGGCACTGAGGGTGAATTACAGCACAGGACCCACAGAGCAGGTGCAAATCACAAGGCTGTCAGGCACAGGGGAAAGGCAATGCCTGCCCTCCTCCCGCAGCAGGATTGATGGGCCTGGGGCCTGGGTGTGGGTTCAAGATGGTTGGACTGTAGGATGTTTCATTTCTCCAGAATGCTCCCGGTGAAAAGCTTGTCACCCAGGACCATGTCTGTGTAGCGTGTGCATGTCTTTATCATTACATGTGACTTGATACCACTTTGCAGGAGGGCTTGAGCTACCGCATAATTCTCTGTGTGTTCTGATTTTATTTTTGTGTGACTGACCATGCCTCTGAATTTTGTGTGAGTTTTGTTTTGTTTTGTTTGTTTTTTGCTGTCTTGGGTCTTTGTTGCTGTATGTGGGCTTTTCTCTAGTTGCAGCGAGCAGGGGCTACTCTTTGTTGCAGTGTGTGGGCTTCTCAGTGCAGTGGCGGAGCATGGGCTCTAGGTGCACGGGCTTCAGTAGTTGTGGCGCATAGGCTCAGTAGTTATGGTGCACGGGCTTCGTTGCTCCATGGCATGTGGGATCTTCCATGATCAGGGATCGAACCCGTGTCCCCTGCATTGGCAGGTAGATTCTCAACTACTGTGCCACCAGGGAAGTCCCTTTGTGTGAGTTTTGTAGGCGTGTGAGTTTTGTGTGATGTGACTGAGCGGCTGTTCACAAGGGGGCAGCTCTCACGGAGCTGTGGGGTCTGTGAGTTTTGTGTGTGGCTGTAGGACAGTGTGCATGTCCTGCTGGCGAGCAAATCAGGGGTCTCGAGTCTGTGTGCCTGGGTGGCTGATGTGGCTACACACCCAGAATGGGGAAATAGGAGGGAAAGCAGGCTCAGAAGGATGGCTTTAGGTGTGATGAGTCTGAGGTCTTGGCAAAACGTCAAGGAGAAATCTCTAGAAAAGCAGGGCTGGGGCTCAGAGGAGACTAAAGGGCAGGAGGGCCTTGGCTCAGGCTGCCTTGCAAATTTGTTCAGATGACAATGCATTAGGGGATGTAGCTTTTGGCTAGAGTGAGGTGAACACACACACACACACACACACACACACACACACACACACACACACCCCTACCTCTCAAGGCTGAAAGGACACACACTGTGTTAATCCCAGATGGACAGAGTTTGGTAGGAAATTTCCAAGGGTGGCTGGAATGGCATAAAATGTGCCCAATGGTGAGAGTCAGGGAAAACATCCTGGCAGAGGTAAATATTCAGTGAAATCATCAGGAAAAGAGGATGCACACAGAAGAGGATGCTCTTCTGGCTTTGAGGACCGGGGATAGGGACAGATTCTGCAAGACTAGGACCATTCTGATGACAACAAGCTCCTGGAAGGCAGGAGCTGTTGCTTATTCATCCTGGTATTTCCAGCACCCAGTGCAGGAGTAGGGATGTTAGTTGACTTGGAGTTGAAGTCTGAACCACTGTAACTAGGGAAGGTCCAATTAGTTTACTGCAGGGGAACTTTGAAATCTATGCGAGACACTGGATGAGGACTGATGGGATGGGGAGGGGCATGCTAGGTATCTAAAGGGTGTGCCCAGCCCTGCCCAACTCTTTCAAGCTGGCAGACCTGCCTCCATACCTCGTACTGTGTTTTGTGTTTTGTTTTGTTTCATTTCGTTTTGTTTTGTTTTATCCACACAAGCCTCTGAGCTCTTGCTTCCTCCATGACCTGCCACCTGTACTCTTGGTCCTAAGTCACCATCTTTCATTCCCCTTCCTCATTGCTTCCTCATCATCCCAAGCTCTGACCTGGACACAGTTTCCTTATTACAGCCTTGCCAGTCTCAACATGTGTAACAGCTTCTGCCTGATCTTTTGCTGAAATAGCCCAGGGGACCAGAAAAAAGGGCAGCTCATCTAGGGAACACCCAGGACGTGGGTAGAGCCTGTTTATCCTCAGTTATATGGGCGGGGATGCAATGCAAAAGGCTACAAGTTTGAGGGATGCAAGGTCTAAGGACATGGCATACGGTCTAAAACTGGCTTCCTGGGGGCTAGAGGGAAAGAGGGCTACAGAGCCATAACCAGATTGCCAACAAAATGGGTGTCCTAATAGCTAAGAGGAGAGCTGCACAGGTGCATATGGTCAGCCTCAGAGACACAGGCAGGGGTGCCTGGGACCCAAGGTACAGCATTCTTTTGGATAGTAGTAACAGAAGACCTCAAACTCAGCAATGATAAGGAAATACATTATCTCACATAACAAGAACTCTTTCCAGATAGGGAGGATGAGCTCCTATACAGTGGCTCAGTGATGTCAGCAAGAACCCAGGTTCTTTCTATCTTTTGCTGCTACCATGAGTGTGTTGATTTCGTCCTCAGGATGACTCCCCTCATAGTCACAAAAGGGCTGCCCCAGATCCAGGCACTTCATCCAGACACTACAATGTCCAATGGGAGAAGAGACATTCTCCTCCTGGGTGTCTCTGAGTGAGAAGCCTTCCCCATCAGGCTCTTCCTTGCATATCTGTGCCTAAGCCGATTGCTAGCAGGGCAGTGGGATTGCTAATAATGACACATGGCAGCCAGGATTCTCCCCTGGGGCTGGAGTCAGATGCTCTGAAGCACAGGTCCCATATAGGAAGGAGGATTCCTTGAACACAAGCAGACTTCTGTTAAGAACAAGTGAGTGGGTGTTGGGTAGACCGTCAATTATCTCAGATCCACCAGGCCTCCACCAGTTTCAGAGGATAACGGGTACCAGACAGGGCTGCAAGTAAGTGGTCAAGGCAAGAGTTCCACATGAGAGGCCAAATCTAGGAACTGGTTATTTCAGATGATGCCTTGTGTCCAAGTGGAATCAGCAGACAGGTCAAGCTACTAATCAAACACTCCTCACCAGGTTTCCCGTGTGTCCCATGCCCCCTTCAAAACCAAAGCCCTACATGATCTAGTCTCTGCTTTTTAAGCCTTATCTGGAATTCCTGTCCTCTTTTTGTATTTACAGTGCTCCTTTCTGCCTCAGGGTATTTGCACATGCTGTCCTCCCTCAACTTTTCCCCTTTCATCCCCCTACCTCCTTCACCTTACTCTTAGCTTAGGTCATTCCCTCTTCTGTGTATTCCCACAGCTCTCTACAAATCTCTTTGGCGCTCTTAGGGAACTTGTCCACGTATAGTGCTAGACTGCAGGCTCCTTGTGGTCCAGGAAGGTGTCTATCTTATTATACACCATGCTCTTCTCCCTAACACAGTGCTTGGCACACAGCAGGCAATTGAATATTTGAATATTAAATATTTGTTGAATATATGGACAAATGAATCCTTACAACTACGTATTGTCCTAAACTTTGGGCAGGATGGGTGGGTGGGGGATTGATGAGGAGCCTGGCCTACTGGAAGCCCATGTTGGTTTCTGAGCACAGAAACTGAATGACCGCCATGGGCTCAAGGGCAAGGAGGACACCAGTGTATACAGGAGGGGCAAGGAGGCCAGCCAGGACCCTGCACTCATCACCCAGGCACAAGATTACAACCATGGAACCAGTGTCCAGAGAATTGGTAATAACACGATAGAGAAAAGACAGGTTGGAGTGGTGAGTGTTGGGGGTTACAGCTCTGAACTGTGGTGCCAGAGACCTGGTGCAAAATGAAGAGGGAAATTGTATCTACCTTACAGGGTAATTAGAAAGAGTGGACAAGATGAGGTGTGTCAAGAACTTAGCCTAGTGCCAGTAGGTGCTCAGTAAATAACTAAGCCTTGACTTTGCCTTTACCAGCTTCTTAAATAATTTATTGTCCCCAGTCCCCAACCCAAATAGGTTCCGATTTAGTCCTAGTTCTTTTTCTCATCCCGACAAGGGCTCCCACATGAGATGCACCAGGGCTGTGTGCTCTACCATACTTAACCTTCCCGAGCCTCTGTTTCTTCTTCCAGTTAAATGGGAAGAATAATGTCCCCCTCACCTAGCTGGCATGAGGGTCAAATATATAACACATTTTAGGGTGCTTTAAAAACTGTAAAGGACTTGAACATGTAAGGAATTACTGTTCTTAGTATTTTGTTGGATTTGGGCTCATTCCTGGGCCTGGCATCTGCTGTGACTTTCCCAGTTCCTGTTTCTTGCTCAGTCTCCGTTTTCTTGTAGCCACCCACGATTCTGGCACTGACAGTGAAGGGCTATAAGACGACATCCAGAGAGTTTGAATGTAGAAGGAAAAAGAAGGAACGTGACAACAACCAGCAGCCCCCTTCTCTTGTTCCCTGGCTCAGGGATGACCTCGCCATCTTTCCAAGTCAGCCAGACCCCCAGCTGGGCGTCATCCATGTTTTAGTTAGCTGTTGCTGTGTAACAAACCACTCCAGTACTTAGTGACTTAGAACAGCAGTTTATGATTCTTTCTCACAGCTACGTTAGGTAGCTCTGACTCGTGGACTCTGGGAGGACTGTAGTCACAGGGCAGCGGGGGCCGGAGTCATCGCAAAGTCTGACCAGATGGGACATCCAAGGTGGCTTCCTTCACTCAACATGTCTGGTGCCTGGGTTGGAACAGCTGGAACAGCTGGGAGATGGACAAGTACTTCTCTCTCCCTGCAGCCTCCCTACATGGCTACCTTGGGCTTTCTCATAGCAGAATGCTCTTGGCAGAGTTAGATCTTTTTACATGGCAGCTGGCTCCTCCCAGACTGAGCGTTCTAAAAGACCAAGGTGGGAGCTTTATGGCTTCTTCTGACCTAACTACGGAAGTCAGGAGGCATCACGTTTATTTCATTTTATTGGTTACAGGACCTGCCCCGGTTGGGTGTGGGAGGGGCATACACAAGGGCCTAGATACTGGGGGGCGTGGCTCGCTGGGAGCCACCTTTGAAGACGAGCTAGAAAGATCCTGCTCCAGATGAACCACTGCAAATGTCCAGATGGAGTCCTCTCAAAGATCAGGGTTTGGGAGGGGGGACGAGGAAGGCAGCAGTGAAGGAAACGGAGCAGCTAAGACTCCTGGCCCCCAACTTTAGTATTTCATATTTATTTGTTATTTAATATTTTGGGCTTTTGCAAACAATTAAATGTAAATTAAAAGCTCTGAGGCTCATTTGCCAAAGAAGAGAAATGGATGGTAAATCAGCCTGTGCAAATATGCTGAACTGCATCAATCATTAGGGAAATGCACAATAAAATCACAATGAGATAGTACCATGGACCTATTAGAACGGCTTAAGTAATAGTAATAATTAAAAAAAAATGGATAATATCAAGTGTTCACAAGAATGAGACCAACTAGAATTCACATTCATTGCTGGGGGGGAAGCAAAGTGGTACAGACACTTTGGAAAACAGTTTGGTAGTTTCTTACGAAGTTAAGATGTTGCTATGAATCCAGCAATTTCACTTTCAGGTATTTACCCTAGAGAAATGAAAAGGTATAGCCACACAAAGACCTGTATGTGAATTTTCCCAGAAGCTTTCTTCATAATGGCCTCAATCCAGGGGTAAAAAAAACTCCAAGCCCAGGTGTCCAACAATGAGTGATTAAATAAACTAATTGTGGTATATCTGTACAATGGATGTGATAAGACAGAGTGAACTATTGATACACAGAATTTGGTGGATGAATCTCAAAAGCATTGTGCTGAGTAACAGAAGCCAGCCAGAGAGGCTACAGACTGTACGATTCCACTGTGATCACCTGGAAAAGGCAAAACTATT
The DNA here is from genome assembly GCF_030028045.1 of Hippopotamus amphibius kiboko. Classification (NCBI taxonomy): domain Eukaryota; kingdom Metazoa; phylum Chordata; class Mammalia; order Artiodactyla; family Hippopotamidae; genus Hippopotamus; species Hippopotamus amphibius. Next base: position 33,152,034 of record NC_080186.1, read on the forward strand.
GTGACAGAAAGCAGATCAGTGGCTGCCAGGGGCTGTCTGTGGGGGAAAGGGGTTGAGTACAAAAGGGCACCAGGGAACTTTGTTGGGTGACAGAACTGTTCTAAGACTTGATTGTGGTGGTCGTTACACAACTGTACATGTTTGTCAAAATTCATCAAACTGCCAACCTAAAAGGTGTGAATTTTCCTGAACATAAATCATGCAGTCCTGAGGCTAGCAGTTTGAAAATGCAGAGACTCCTCTTTCTCCTGCATGTCCCCTCACTTCCAATCAGCCCCCAAGCCTGTCCCCGAGCCTGTTTCTAATTTCCAGTCACCTGTGCACTCCATCTCAGTCATATCCTCCACCTCTGTGCCTTTTCGTGAACACTCTTTTCCCTACTCATTGCCTGGATAACTTGTTTATCCTTCAGGCTTCCAGCTAAATCTCACTTTCCCAAAGAGGTCTTTTCTCCCTCTCCTATTTTACCTGCAGATGATGTACTCGCTCTTCTTTTTTTTTAAAAAAATTAATTAATTAATTTGGGGAGCTGTGTTGGGTCTTCGTTGCTGCGTGTGGGCTTTTTCTAATTGTGGCGAGTGGGGGCTACTCTTCGAAGTGCATGGGCTTTCTCGGGTGGTGGCTTTTCTTGTTGCGGAGTACGGGCTCTAGGTGCATGGGCTTCAGTAATTGCAGCACATGGGCTCAGCAGTTGCGGCACATGGGCTCAGTAATTGCTGTGTACGGGCTCTAGGGCATGCGGGCTTCAGTAGTTTTGGCTCGTGGGCTCTAGAGCGCAGGCTCAGTAGTTGTGGTGCACGAGCTTAGTTGCTTCTTGGCATGTGGGATCTTCCCAGACCAGGGATCAAACCCATGTCCTCTGCATTGACAGGCGGATTCTTAACCACTGTGCCACCAGGGAAGTCCCCGCTCTTCCTTCTTTAATAGAAGGTACGTTCTGTGAAGGCAGGGACAATGTTTTGTACCTTTGGTGCATAATTAGCACTTAGTTTGTTTCAAGAATTAATAAATGTGGGATGTCCACATCTTCAATAGTTCTGTGTTGCACAAATTTGTTTTTTCAAAAGCACGCACTCCTTTTTTCATTTTCATGTATTTTTAAACCTACTTGTTAAGCATTGATATAATTCAAAAGTACATAGAATAAAAGATGGAAGTCTTGCATAATCACAGAGTTTTTAAAAATAAAAATAAGGTTCTGCTTTTTCTCCCCTGCTGATACATAGAAATCTCGCTTATTCTTTTTAGTAGCTATGTAATATTCCACAGTATGGTTATACCATTTTAAACATTACTTAATCATGAATGGTCATCTAAGGATTTTCCCTCCCCATGTTTCAATGTTTTTTTTATTTTAAATGTTGCATTATACAGCGGCACACATGTGTGAGTATTGCTGAAGGATGGATTCCTAGAAATCTGAGCTGTTAGGAAAGAAGTTGTGTGCATTTTAGATGTAGAGAATATCTACCCTGTGCCAAAAAGATGCGTGCAAACACATGTTGTCACCACAATCTATGATGTCCACACCCTCAACAACTCTGGGTAGCATCAACCTTGCCAATTTTCACCAGTCAGATAATAAAAGAAATTTTCACATACTGAGGTACAGGGAAGTCATTCTGACTTATATCTAACTTAACTTGAATTTTATGCTAATTCAAACAGCCTGCTTGTGGCCTATCAGACATGCAGTATACATCTGCTTTAACTATTAAAGAAAAGGGCACAGTGACTAGAAGTAAAGAATGTTCATGTTAAAAGTAAAGATTAAATGCCTCCCTTCCTGGGACGCCAGTGCTGATACTCCTTTGATGATAAGCCTCCCTTCCCAGGTGCCAAGGCCATACTGACTCAGTGTGTATGTGCTGGTCTGTTTTTTTTGAAACCTTGAAGGAATGTATCCCTGACTTGTTTAATATTCTTTGTTCTGACAAGATATGAAACTGCTGAAAATCATGCTTCTCAGCAGCAGTTTCACAGAATAATTTGGGAAGCTGGCTTCCAGGCCACAGTCCTCAGTTTGGCTCAAATATAACTCTTTTCTATTCTTATTATTGATTATTGATTATTGTTGTCAGCACAGGTTAGCATGCTATCTTACCATGTACATTTACATTTCCTGCATCGTTACTGAGGTTGTGCATGTTTTCATGTAATCCTTAGCTATTTGCCTGTCTTATACTGTGAATTCCTGGTTTCATCCTTTGTCCATTTTTATGGGGGTGTATGTTTTTGTCTTATTGATTTGTAGGAACTCCTTGTGTATGTATGATATGGAAATAATCAGTTTTGAAAGTTATAAATAACTTTTGAGGGTGATGGATATGTTCATTCTTGATTGTGGTGATGCTTTCACAGGTGTACACTTGTGTCAAAACTCATCAAATTGCACACTTTAAATATGTGCAGTTTATTGTATGTCAATCATACCTCAATAAAGCTGTTTAAAAAAGAAAGTTATATAATTAGTAATATATTTTCTCCCAGTTGTCCTTTTTCTTTAAACTTGATTTACTTTTTTGTCATATATAAGTTTTCTGTGTCAATTACCTATATTCTGTTTTGGATATGACTCAGGCAAGGTACCTAACCTTTCTGTACGTTAGTTTTCATGCATAAAATGAGGCTAAGAGTACCTACTGCATAGGGCTGTTGTGAGGACTAAATGAATTAATACATATTAAAGGTTCTTAGAATGGTAATCATCACAGGACACCATGCAATAAATATTAATTATTACCATTGTTTGGGATCTCCTATCTTACTTAGGAAAAGTCCTTTCCATCCCAATATTATAAGAATACTCTCCTTTATTTTCATCTAATAGTTATATAGTTTTTAATGTTTAGGTCTTTTAATCCATTTAAAAGTTACTCTTGTAGGCAGGGGTAAAATTTTATTTTTTTCCCCAGTGGATAGACAGTTGACCCAATACTGTTTATGGCATAACCCATCTTTTCTGCACTAATCTGAAATATCATCTGACTTAAAAAGTAAATATATGTATACAAACAGTTCTATTTCTCAACTCTAATCAGGCCCTTTGTACTACATGTTTATTCCTCTGCTAATGCTTTCTACTGGTAAATTCTAATAACTTCTCCCCGACTCTAATCCTTGGTGACTTCAACATTCAAATAAATCATTTTCCCAGCACATTGGTCCCTTGGTTCCTTGATTTCTACTATGATTTGGTTCTCCACCTACCTCATCCGCTCATGGCCGTGGTCATGCCATACACCTGGTCATGACCAACAACTCTAACATCTCCACACCCCAACTGCAGCCCTTAACCTTTCTGATCATCATTTGTAACTTCTCCCACTTGTTCTTCATGTTCTTCCACTCTAACAGTTCTTCAGCCCACCAGGACCTACAGTCTATTGCCTGTCTACATTTTCACTGTCCTTGCTTTCCACCCTACTCAGATTAGAGCCTATGCTTCATCATCATAACTCTCTCAGCTCTCAACCCTGACTGACTCCAGTTCTCCAGTGCTCCCTGTTTTCCCTGTGCAACTGATGAGTCTGGAGAAAAACGTAAGACATGCTGGCCAGTCTCATTTTAAATTCATGGCCACTAAGCTCAAGTGGACTCTTGGTATTGCAGGTAAAGGTGAATGTCCTAATCCATTCATTCTCCTACTCTCCCATTTAACACCTTCTCATTTCTCCTCAAAAGACTTGAACAGACACTTCACAAAAGAAAATATCCAAATAACCATTAAAGGTATGGAAAGGTACTCAATCATAGTAGTCATCAAGAGAATGAAAATTAAAACCTTGGTGGGGCACCATGACACACATAAAAATGGCTAAAATTAAAAAGACCCATGACAGTACCGGGTATCGACAAGGATATGGTGGCTCTGCTTGTGGGAATGGAAATGGGTACAACCACTTTGGAAAACTACTTGGCAATATCTACTAAAGCTGAGCATACACTTGCCTTACAATCCAGCGATTCCACACCTACTGTGTATACCAAACAGAAATGCTTACACTTGTGCATCAAAAGACACGCTCAAGCATGTTCATGGTAACATTAAATATAATAACACAAACAGTAAACAATCCAGATGCCCATTCTTCAAGAATAGGATGGATACAGAAATTGTGGAATAGTCCTACAAGGGCATAAGATCCTGCATGCTGTAACTAAGACCTGGCGCAGCGAAATAAATCCATGAATAAATAAATAAATAAATAAATAAATAAATAAATAAATAAATAAAACAAAAAGAAGACGAATGGACTGCTGGTACATTCAACGTTTTGCAAAAAATGTTGAAAGAAGTCATGCTATGTGATTCTAGTATATAAGTTTCAAAACAGCATAACAAATTTGTGATTAGAATAGTGGTTACCTTAGAGAGGAAGGAGTGAGTAATGACAGGGCATGAGGTGCCTTCTGGGGTGCTGATGGTGTTCTTTTTCCTAACCTATGGATAACAAACTTGTAAATATCTACTGAGTTTTACACTTACAATTTGTGCACCCCTTTTAATGTATGCTATACTTCAATGAACAGTTATTGTATATGGTGCATGTGTACATGTGTGGGTGTGGGTGTGTGTATATGTGTTTGTATTCCTCTTTTGACCCCACTTTTATTTCCAACTTTTATACAATTTATCTCCTTCACTTCTGGAAAACTAAAAAAAAATTGTTTATGTTTATGATCTCCAAGATTTTAACCCCAATATTCTCCTGCAATTGCTCATTAGGGTCACCAATGACACTATATTGCAATTGAAATGGTCAGTCTCAGACCTCATTGTGCTTGACCTGTAGGCAGAATTTGGCACATATAACCCTTCTCTTTGGCACACCTTCTTCACCTCACTACCAGGACATGGCTCTTCCAGTTGTCTGACCTCTCCGGACACTTGTCTCAGACTTCTTTGGTGGTCCTGCCTCATCTCCCTCTAAACACTGATATGCTCCTGGGTTTAGTTCATGGACGTCTTCTCTTCTGTATCTACACTAACTCCACGGGTGTCCACCGATGGGCTTCTCAGCTTTTTCTACTTATACATTGATGACTCCTAAATTTATATCTGCATCTTGGATCTCTTTCCTGAGAGGTCTCATATGTCCAAATGCTGACTTGATATGCTCACTTGGATATTTAATGGGCATCTCAAACTTAACACATCTCCCAAACTCCTCTTCTCCTCCCATCCCCTCAATATGCACCTTCTCATGACATGATAAACCTGTTCTTCTAGGTGCTCAGGTCCACAACCTTGAAGTAACCTTCTACTCCTCTCTTTCTCTTACTTCCCCATCCCATCTATAAGCAAATCATCACTTTTCATCACCGCCAAAGCTATTACTTTGGGGCGAGCCACCTTCATTTCTCAACTGGATGATTCCATTAGCCACCCAACAAGTTTCCTTGTTTCTGTCCTTACCTTCTTCTTTCAGGCAGGATCCGCTCAGGACAACAGAGACCACTCCTTGAAGGAAGAGCTGAGAAGGCAAATAGGGGATTGGGAGGCAGCCCTGAGGTTATCAACAGCCGGAGGCTGTGATCACCCACAGACGGTTAGAGAGGACAGGAAATGGTGGTATTACTCACACCTAGGGGACAGAGTTATCTTGAAAGAAGCTGCAGCCAAGGTAGGCTTGTTCGTCAGGTGATAGAAGTACAGAGCAGAGGCTAGTGATGCCTCCAAAGGCAGAGGGAGACTTGATTTCTCCCTTCTTCCAGCCCTCTAATCTCCTACCAGACCTGTCCTAGACTGGATGCTGCCAGGAGGCAGCTGACTCGGGATCCCTGGAAACAGCCTGTAGGGTTACTCCCTGCAGAGCAGAGCAGTGGGGAGGGGAGAAATGGGTCTGAGACAAAGATGCCAAGGACTAGCACAGCCCCGCTCCCTTTGCCTATTCTCCCCCAGAACAGATCCAGGTCCTGTGGGGCCTAAGGCGTATGTAATTTGAGGGGTCTTCATTAAGAAGAAAATTAAAAGATGAAAAACACTAAATTAGGAATGAAAGAAAATCATTATTTAAATGAAAAAAATCACATCAAATTACAAATTTTTAAAAGGCAAAAACCACAAACATCTGACGTAATTCAGAAAAAATAGCACAATATTTTTTATTAATTAATTGCCTGGCATACTTCTATATTACCTTTTCCCCTATATGTTTTGGCTTCGTATTCTTTGTCATATCTTTTCACATGACAAGATGTTTTCGTAGAAAAAATAAAAAAGTCTTTTCTACTACAGTTGATTCTTTTTAAAAATCATTACCAATAGTTTAGAAAAGCTTTCTCCACTTTTCATAACTTGTTATTGGTAAAGTAGAGTAAATTTTTAGAATTGCAAAATTAGGGAAAGTTCTACCAAGTGTCTTTTATATATGAACTCTAAGATTTCTGGGTCTTTCAAATTTTCTTGTGCAGTGACTAATTTTTAAAAATTCTGTGAGCTGACAACACTCAATTAAAGCTCTCATGTCACGATCCTGGTAAGTCAACACAGTGGGTGGTAGTCTGATTCCTAGAAGCCTTTCCCGCTCCAGGACAGCTGGCAGTAACTCCCAGTAACTTGGAAAGAACTGTGAAATACACAAACATAATCCCCTAAACTCAAACTAAAGGTATTCCCAACTCAGTTTACCCTAGCTGGCTCCCCAAAATTCCCATGGCCATTCTAGCACTGAGAATTGATATGGTAGAAAAATCAAGAAAGAGATCAAGTGATCTTAATTATGATTGTGATTACAATATCTCACTTTTGTAAGTTTTACAAAGCATCTGACCACGTGACGCATGGCTGGGGTCTTGGAAGGGGCCAGTGCAAGCATAGAGCTCTGAAATCTGAGATTCATTTATGATAAAGCTGGTCACATTGACCACATTCCTGGTCACCCACAGCAGACAGAGTGGTCATTTTCAAGTGTAAGTCTAATTGCGGACCCCTCTGCTCTAAGCACTCAAGAGGTAGAACCTCTGATTTTACTCAATCAGAGTAAAAGCTGAAGTCCTTACAATGCAAGGCCCCATCACTCCTCGCTGACCCCGTCTCCTGGCCCCCTCCCTCTGGCGTCTGCTGCCCAAGGCACCCTGGCTTTTTGCTGCTCCTCTGGCACTCCCACTCCCACCACAAGGCCTCTGCTCTTGCTCTCCCTCTGTCTGCAACTCAGTTCTCCCAGATATATGCTTGTTTCACCTCCTCTCTTCCCTCAGGTCTTTGTTCAAATATTACCTTCTCTATTAGTTTCCGAGTGTGGCTATAACAAATGACCACAAATTTAGTGGCTTAAAACAACACAGATTTAGTGTCTCACTATTCTGGAGGTCAGAAACCTGAAACGGGTTGGCAGGGCTGCATTCCTTCTGAAGGCTCTAGGGAAGAATTCATTTTCTTGGCTTTTACAGTTTCCAGAGGTCACCCATATTCTCTGGCTCATGGCTCCATCACTCACATCTCCTTCTCTGACTCTGAATCTCCTGCCTCTTTCTTTTCCCTTATAAGCACCCTTGTGATTACATCAACCCCCCCACTCCCAGATAATCCAGAATCATCTCCTCCCTCAAGACCTTTAACATAATCATACCAGCAAAGTCCCTTTTGCCATGTAACCTAACATATTCACAGGTTCTGGTGTTAGGACATGGATATCTTTAGGGGGAAAGGGCATTGTTCTGCATATGACATCTTCCCAGTAAGACCTTCTCTGATCATCCTTTAAAAATGTTCGGCATAGTGGGTATCTTGTCTTGTCCCTGCTTGAGAAGGAATATTTCTTGTGGTCCACAGGTATATATGATGTTTGCTTCAATTAGAAACCTGTATCAGTCAGGGTTCTACCAGAGAAACAGAACTGCTAGGAGACATATACATATCAAGAAATTTACTGCAAGGAATTGGTTTAAGTGATTGTGGGAGCTGGCTAGGCAAGGCCAAAATCTATAGGGCAGGCTGTCAGGAAGGGCAGGCTGGAACTCTTGGTCATGAGCTGAAGCTGTAGCACACAGGTGGAATTTCTTCTGGAAAGTCTCAGTTCTGCTCTTAAAGCCTTTCAAGTGATTGAATCAGTCCCACCCAGATTACCTAGGACCATCTCCCTTAAAGTCACTTGACGATGGTCTTTAGTCATCCTACAAAATACCTTCACAGCAACACCTAGATTAGTATTGGAAATGACTAGGGACCATAAGCTAGCCAATCAGATCCACAAAACTGACCATTGCAGAATTCTTTATCTAGTTAAGGCAGCTTACTACAAATTTTTATCATCTTATGGAGATGATCATTTAGTTTTCTTTCTTTAATGTACCACTAGAGTGAATTAAAAACTAAAGCTTAGCTTGTAATGTTAGAATCTATGATTGATTCTTGGGGTAAAACCTATTTGGTCATGATTTATTGGTCTTATAGTATATTGATCTCTAATAAATACCTAGATTAACTTTGCTACCATTTAATGCATGAGTTTTACATCTATGTAATTGTGATTGGGCTATATCTTCTTGTGTGTGTTGTCTTCATTCAGCTTTGGTATGTCAGGGTTAGTGAGCTCAACTGAAAATGATAGAAAATTCAACTCTAGCTGATTGAAGCATTGATTCAGAGAGCTGAAAGGTACAGGGAGAGGGCTTACCTGAAGGCATGGCTGCATTCAGAGCTGAAATGCTATAATCAACGTTCATTTTCTCTCCATCTCTTGGTTCTGTTTTCTCCGTGTGTCAGCTTTAATCTCAGGGTCCACATGGCAGGCAAATGGTCACTTCAGGATCTATAGCCTTAGTGTCAAGGAAAACCTTTTCCCAGAAGTCACTGAAAAAGTCTCTGTGTTTCATTGTCCTTGACTGGGTCACATGGCCATCCCAAGTCATGGGAAAACCAATGTTTGATGGCTTGTGGGCCCAGCCCTGGAACTAGGGATGATGCCACCTTCCTTGGAAATACATGGATTTAGAGTAGAGTGGAAAGGGCTCCCTCTGAGGAAAATCAGGATGTGGTTATTAGAAGGATGAATGAACTCTGAGGAGCAAAAACAACAGATGCCTTCTCTATTTGTTGTGCTAGCTCAACAAAATGGATTGGGAAGGTTTCCATCTTTTTTTAATGCTTTATAACCATTTAAATAACAGAAGTTATTTGTTCCTTGAAGGTTTGATATAACTCACTGTTAAATCCATTCTGGGCGATGCCATTTTCAGAAGTATATCTTTGATGATCTGATTTCATCCATGGATATTAGCATTTTTACCTCTTCTTGAGCCATTAAGGGAATAAATAAATGAAAGATGCAGCATTTGGTTTTATTTACCAAGTCTACATTAGTTTCTCATTTCATTAATTTCTGCTTTTATCTCTATCAATTCCTTATTTCTATAGAGGTTTTATTTTTTTTCCCTCTAGTTTCCTTTTCCCAGCTGCTTGGATTCAATTCTGTTTCCTGTTTTCTAATAAATGTGTTCAGGGCTATACATTTTTCTATAAATACTGCATTGGCCTTGAGAATTCATATCATTATGCTCTCAGTGTCATTAATTTGTACCTAATCAGTCATTTCCATTTTGAGTTTTCCTTTAACCAGAAGTTGTATATAGCAATGTTTTAAAATTTCCAAGTTGCTGAGTTATTGTTATATTGTTTTTCTACCCTTTTGTTTTTGATTTTTTTTTTAACATTGTAGTTAGGAAATGTAGCCCAAATGATTTTCACTTTTTGGAATTAAGATTTTGCTTCTAAGCCAATTTTAAGGGATAGTCAATTTTTGAAAATATACCATAGGTACCAAAAGGGAATGTGTAAATGTGTATTCTCAGTTCAGCAAATTTTCTTATATAACTGTCAAATCAAAATCTCAGCTTAGTAAATTTTCTTATATAACTCTCAAGTCAAAATTTAAATTACATTATTCAAATTCTCCTATAGCTTTACCTATTTTTATTTGATCTATTAATTTTTGAGGAGGCATGTAAAAATCAAGTATCATCACAAATTTGACAATTTCTCTTTGTAGTTCTAAATCTTTTTCTTTTTATATTTTGACACTCAGTTGTTTAGTACAAAATTTACTTGATTGTTGTATCTTCTTGGTAGATTATGCCTTTTATGAGTTCTTTTATTTAGATTCTATTTAATCTGATACTAATATTTCTGTGCCTTCATTTTTGTTTTGTTTTATTATCATATATTCATTTTCCATTACTTTATTTTAAATCTTTTTTGTATTATATTTTTTTAAATGTGACTCTTTAAAATAACTGCATTATGTGTGAACATGTGTGTATATACACTTATGTGTGTATGTTGGCGAGATTTCTTTCACCCATTCTGAGAGTCTCTGTCATTTAACAGGGGAGTTTAACCCATTCACATTTATTGTGGTTTTGATATGCTTGGATTTCTCCCCTGCTTTCTGTTTGATTGATCAGGTTTCCTTTATTTCTATTTTTTCTCTGTTTTTTGCAAGTTATAAGTACCATTTCTATTTTTCTAATGTTCTAAATTTTTAATAAATTTATTTAAGCACTTTTAATCCCAATAGTATCTTAAACCTGCTCCTATCTTTCATATTTTGTTGAAACTTTCATTCCAAGTCTTATTAGTTTATTTCTATGCTTTTAAAATAAATCATTTCTTAAAAATTGCATGAAGTTTTATAGATTCATTTTCATTTATTATTCAGATTCTTAGACCTACTGGTTTCTTTTCTTTAAAATTAAAAAAAATCCTATAATATTTTCTTTTTCAAATTCCTTTTGTTTGTTGTTGTTCTTCTATAGTATATAATTATTTCTTCAGAAGGAGTGAATGGGTAGTAAATTTCTTTGATTCTTTACTACCAGAAAATATCTTAGATTTACTTTCATGCTTGATAGTTTGGCTGGTGTAGAATTGCAGGTTCAAAAATAATCCAGAAGCATAGAGAATTTTCTTTTTATTTTGTAATTAGAAATGTCACCAGGATGTGTGTTTTCTCCTTATCACTTGGTGGGTCTTTTTATAGTTTGAGGATCCAGATCTCAATTTTTCTATAATTTAAAATATTTAAAAATTATATCTTTAGTGATTGCATCAGCTCTAGTCTCTCTGTTATCTCAGTCTAAAACTCTTATAAGACAAATATTAAGTCTAGTATTTTCTCATATTTTTCTTCATCTCTGTGTTTTCACTCTACCTTCTAGGAAATTTCCTTGATTTTATCTTCATGTTTTTAATTTTCAAGGATGATTTCTTTTTATTTGATTTTTTCTTTTGTATAGAAATCTGCTCTTATTTTATAAATGCAAATTTTTTTGGATGTCTCTGAGGATACAACCTAGAATTCTTTTAAAATTCCCCTCTGTATCCTACATTATCTCCAATTCCTCTAGGATGAATTATTTTGGGTTTTCATTTTGTTCTTCCTCATGCTCTTGGTTTGCCTCAAAGGTGATTCATGTTGGTCATTTCAGATTTGTAAATTTAAAATTAGATTGATTAATATATTCAGGAGACTGGTGTGAGTTTCTTTTGACTATGTAGTCTTGCTTCCAGGATGGTCCTTTCCTGGAAAGGAGACTGTCTGTAGCTCTGTGTAAGCAAGAGAGTGGGAGAGGCTTGCACACTGTTGGATTCCCTTTAGGAGAACACACACAGACAGGCTGGGGACCCTGTGGTTACCAAAGTAAGGAAGACTTTATTCTCTGTGTGAAGTACTTTAACAGACTTCATTCCTGAGCACCACTGCCTCGTTGTCTTTTCTTTCTTTTCCTCTTCCCATGTTCATTGCAGAGATTTCACTCTGTTCTGCTTCCCTGGCCTCAACACCAACATAGCCATCCCTCCTGTATCAGTTATCTTGTGCCACATAACAAAACACCCCACATTTTAGTGCCTTAAAACAGCAACAATTTGTTATTTCTCATGATTCTATGGGTTGCTTGGGATCATTCTTCTAATCCACATGGCATTGGCTGGATCCACTCACATTGCTACATTCAGCTGGCAGCTGGGCTGGGTTAGAAGGACCAAGAGGGCTTCCCTCCCATGTCTGAGGCCTTGGTGTTGTGCTGATTGTCTGCTGAAGCACCTAGTTTCTCCACCAGGTGGCCTCTTTCTCCATGTGGTTTTTTTAATCCTCCAGAGCCTCTTTTTCCAGGAAGATAGGGTGGTCTTCCTTACAGAATGATGGCCAGGGTCCAAGAGGGAGTATTCCAAGCAGACAAGCCCCAGTAATTACACATGCTTGCTGATATCCCATTGGTCAAGGCAAGTTACATTGCCAAGTCCAAAGTCAATGTATAGGGAACTCCACAAGGATGTAACTACTGAGATGGATGGTTCATTGCCACCAATATAACAGTTTATCACACCTCCTAAGGTAGCTCTTTCATGTTGTTTAGAAAGCAGTCCACCAGGCTTCCATATCAGGGGCAAATTCCACAGCCAATCATTCTATTTATAGAGAAGAAGGGGGTGGTTGGCCACTTTTTAATTCAACAGTTCTTTACCTGATATTTGCACCATGGCCTGCTCCTTGCCCCCTGTACTTGGAGCCTCTCCAAGGCTCTGTTGGAAAGAAGAGTTTATATCTCTCTAGCCAATTTCTTCTGTGCTGATTCAACCACTGTTTTTCTCCATAAATCTGATTCTATCTGATTTTGATCTTCCAGAAAGTCTTCAAATTTTTTGATCCCCTGTGATGCCGTAATTTCTAGTTTTCTTGCGCTGATATGTATTCTTTTTACATATCTTTCTATTATTTCAATGAAACTTGAAGAAGAAGAGGAGGGTTTCATGTGCTTCAAACACCATCTTGGATTACAGGAACAAGCAAAACCCTACAAAGTATATTCATTTTGTAAAAAAGAAAAGAAAGTAGTGAGATTTCTATCACTATGGGTGTGCACTCACATGACAGGAAAATAAGTGGTGTTTGGATTGCATGACCATTTTGCTTTTTGCCAGTTCTGAGATGTTGGAGATACTTCAGCCTTTTCTTCCTCAGGAATCCAGGTTGATGAGTTAATGCTGATTGCTGTGATTCAAGCCCCTGCTGGGACTAGGACTGAGACCTTGGAACTGGCTTTTTAGATGATCTAGTTCAGACTCCTCTTTTGCAGTTAAGGAAACAAGGCACAGAGATGGGAACAAAGGTCACCCCACAGATTAGCAGCAGAAATGGGGTTTGAACCTGGGCCCCCTGGCATTTAATCCTACAATCTTTCCACCACATACTTCCCTGCATCTTTTCCCAGTTTACTCCTCCGAGAACCCCTCAGAGAAGTCCAGGAGGTCCCCTTACCCCAGGATACCCAGAGATGAAGGATTTGAGGCTAGAGGTGCCCCAAAAGAGACAGATGTCTGTCTGGTTTCTCGCCTCCAAAAGGCGATTATTTGAGCTGGAGATGACAGCGCGTTTGGATCATACATCCTCTTTCCCCCTCCAGCGCCCTCTCTTCCCCACTTGGTTATCTATTTACCTATCTATTTACGTGAGACATTTTTTTTTCTCAGTGAATTACGTCTGCAAGGCAGTAAAATGTTATGTATTTGCAAGGCCCATAATCTTTAAAAGCCCAGTGATGCCAGCTCCAGACAGCAGTGAGCTCCCTCCAGTATGTTAATAGATAGTATTAGGGCAATAATGAAAACACTTGAGACAAGTAAGCTCCTATCAAAAGCTGAGTAATAGGGCTTCGCCGAGTGAATCACAATGCAGAAGAGATTAAGACGTCTGCCGTTGTGCAGTGTCTATTCAGACTAACAGCTGCTCCGTTTCTGATTAAAATGGGGTTGGGGAGACCTTTTCAAGCAAGTCCCTTTTTTATCCTGTACTGTCCTCACCCTTCCCACCTTCACCCTCACGCACAGGCACCTTCATTTGCACTTAGCCGTTGCCATTCAGACACACACAGACTCACAGAAGAGACTCACAGACACACCCTGCAGCATCACACACACACAGAGCCACAGTTGCACACACAGCCACCGATGCTTACACGCAGCTACACGAAGGCATCCGAGCATGCACACACACAACCACATCCTCGCTCACAGGCGCACATGGAACAGTCTCACACACCCATGGCCCCAGCCAGTCTCTCACACGCATTAAATTCCAATCTGTCACAAACATAGTCTCACATAGGCATTAAATTCCAATCTGTCGCACACACGCTCTACACATACAGAGTCACAATCAGACACTCAGAGGCAATCTAATCAGAGCCACGGACCCACACATCCCTGGCTGGACACGTCCACACAGAGCCCTAGCAAGTCCTCCATGTGCAGAATCACGCTTGCAATCACAGTTAGCCATACATACCCAGCCCTTCATGGGCAGATGCGCACAAGCCCTCCTACCCACATACGGCCACAGTCATAAATACTCACGTGTGGTCAGGTGCTCACACATGACCCTAGCCCAGGCACGTATGAAGGAAGGCATTTGCTTACATGCAGACGCAGAGCTGGTCTGCGCCCCTGCAGACCCCCAGCTGCAAGTGTACACAATAGTGCAAGTCACATATACATCCGGCACACACTCAGGCATAGGTGCTGCTCTGCACACTCCAGATAGTGACCCAACATGTGAGACTCGACTACAAGCCCATGGGCTGGTTCCCGAGCTGGTTCAGCAACCTCATGAGAGAGAAAGCCTCAGGGGGCAGGTGCTAGGTTCTGCCTTCTCCAATCCCTGCAAGGCTGTAGCTTGAAGGGAGAAATGGAATCATTTCTGCAGCACCTAAGATATAGACTGCTGACCTTGAGTGAAACTGCGGATTTAGACTTAAGAAACTTCAGAGTTGTCCAAGGATAAAATGGCTACTTCAGGAGGTAGTGAGTGCTCCGTCAGCGGAGGTGTGCGTATGGAGGCCGGCAAGGATGACGATGAGGGGCTCCTGCATTACACAAGGGTGAACAGGGTGCTATGAAGGTCCATCCCAACCCTAATTCTGTGCTCCAGTTTCTGTGTGTCTTCATCCCCCAACCCCTGTCCCATCAGTGACTCCCTTCCTCCACCCCAGCTCTCCAGAGAGTACCTTCTGCTTCTCCCCCTTTACACGATTTCTCTTCCAAGATAACCTGTAAGCCGATGATTTCAATCTCTTTCTTTAAACCTCTGAGACCCTGACTCTAGGCTCCAGGGCAGATGCAGGTGCAGTAAGCTGGGGAATTATTCAGAGAGTCAACCTTCACCTTATCTCAGGGGACCTGCCAGAGCCTTTGGCACCTGACTTGGGTGTCTCCTGGATGGAAGGTGCTGGGTCACAAAGCCAGGAACACCAGCTCTGGGCAGCTAGGAGCATCTTAGGCAGCTGACCAGTCTCAGAGCAGGCTTTAGAAGAATCAGAGGATTTTCTGCCTAAAGCTGCACTTGGCAGCCTTCAGGCTGCAGCAGGTGGCTGTAGCCCACCCTGCTTCCAGCCTCCTCTCCCTGGGCACCCATCTCTATCCTGGGTGGCATCTCACTATACCTTTTCCCCAAGAAGACCATTCCCTCATAGCTCGTGCTTCTGCTCATGCTCAACCGTCCATCCAGGGTGCCTTCCCCCAGCTCTCACAGCCATATCTGCACTTGCCCAAAACCAGCCCACCCACCCAGCCAGGCTGCACGCACCATACTCAGGAAGAGCCCTCAAAAGCCCCAGGCTAGAATCAATCCTGCTCCCCTTCTGCGTGCCCACAGCCATTGTTTTTCTCCTGTACCATCTGTCTTCCACTCGAGGGATGGGGTTAGGCAGAGTGGGTGTGCTCCTGAGGGCCCAGAGCTGAGTGGACACACCTCACAGCCAGGAAGGAGAATCAGTTCCTTGGTGAGCAGAGCCAAGGGCATAGTTGGGAAAACGACAGTCAGATTCAGTTATGATGTGATTTGGGGGCCTGGGAATTGAGCCTGAAGGGGCTTGGGTGGAGTGGGGTCCATGAGCTGAAGTTGCCCAAAGTGAAGGAGCTTGTATGTGACCGAGAAAGTCAAGATCCTGAGTCATCCACACAAAGGAAGCGTGACTGGAGTGGGACTGCTGTGCAAGCATGTTCAGAACAAGCCAGGGGTGTCTGGGAGGCCGGCCAGCAGCTCTACTGGGGTCTGCAGCCCACCTTTAGGGACCCGTATTCATGACTGCCTTAAAGGATCAGGGCTTAAGCAGACCCTACGGGTCACATCCAGAGGGTGAGGCCAAAACAAGAGAATGAAGAAAGTAAGGTCCGAAATCAGAAACTCAAATCTGAGATGGCTCAGAAAAGCCCTTCAGAAGGAAGGAGATCTTCTTTTCACAGGGCCTGCTGGTAAGATCTGAGTTCCAGGAGCTTGTCTGGGCCCTAAAAGGAGTCGTGAAATGTTGGCACTATCACGCACTTTGGTCATCTGTCCACTTGTCTCTCTCCCCCACTAGTTAAGGGATGCCTCTAGGAAAGACTATGTTTTTTTTTTGTTTGTTTGTTTGTTTGTTTGTTTTTTTTGGGCACACGAGCTTAGTTGCTCCGCGCCATGTGGGATCTTCCTGGAGCATGGATCGAACCCGTGTCCTCTGTACTGGCAGGCAGATTCCCAACCACTGCGCCACCTAGGAAGCCCGAAAGACCGTGTTTTTTGCCTTTGGGTTCTCCCCGCTGAGCTTTGCATAGTGCCTGGCGTGTAACACATTCTCAGCAGGCTTTTGTGGCATTTGAATTCTGCCTCTGCCTCTGAATCCGTGGTCTGCACTTGACCTTCAGGCCCTGCCTGGCCTCTGAGGGCCCCCCTCCCCCCATAGCCGCCATCACCTGATTTACCTGCAGTGAGTCTTCTCCCAATTCCCGGGACCAATCCTGCCTGACTTGAGGCTGGAAGGGTTTAGGGCTTCCAACCTGGTTTTTGGATGCTTCACCGCAAGCCTTCTTGCTTACTGCTGAATTGGCCTCATCACCTTGTTCACTATCTATGAGGCCAGGTCCCAGCCCAGAACCCATCCAACACCCCAGTTTATTCCTGGTTTATTCATGCAACAAATATTTACACCACATTGTCATTGGTCAGTTCTCAACCTTCATCTCACGCTTGATGCAGGTGATCACTTCCTTCTCCTTCCTTCTTCCTTCGTCTTCTAGGGTGCCACTCTGGCCTGGCTTTCCTGTTCCCAGACTGACTCCCCTGCTCAGTCTCCAACGTTGGTCCCCGCCCCGCGCCCTGCCCCGCCAACCTCCTCAACCTCTTAAGGTTGCAGTGCTCCAAGTTTAGTTCTTTAACTCTTCTCTTTCCCAGGGGATCTCCTCCAAGCTCATGGCTAAATTTAGGTACTATCTATCGGCTCATAACTCTCAAGTCTCAAGTGTATTTCTTCAGCCTAGATCTCGATCCTGAACTCCAGACTTGTATATCCACCTGCGTAGCTCAACATTTCCACCTGGACATCTATTAGGCATCTTCAGCTTTAAACAATCTCCTAATTACCACTTTCAATCTTCTTCCCGGACAGTTACTCAAACTTGATAAATGGTAACTCCATAAATGGTCACTTCCGGTCACTCAGACCAAGCACCTTGGAGTCACCCCTCGGCTCCCGCTCCAGCTCAGCCTGAGCCACCCTCACCTCTCGGCTGGATCACTGGGCCAGGCGGGCCCAGAGATGAGTGGACATACCTTGTAGCCAGGAAGGAGAATCAGGTCCTTGGTGAGCAGAGCCAAGGGCACAGTTGGGAAAACGATGCTCAGACTCATCTCCCTGCTTCTGCCTTTGCTGCCACCTCCCAAGGCTCTAGCCACTTGCCTGGTTCTTACCTACTCCCTCTCCTGACATGCCAATCCGAGAGCAATGGCCTTGACCCATAAATACCTCTCTCTCTCCCATGTGTCATCCCCGACCCCTCGTTTGCACTAGCCTGGCTCCTGTGCCTCCTGCATCCAACTTCTGGATGGTGATGTCATCTGAGCCAAGACAGAGACAACTCTTCTCTTCCCGCCTGCTACATCTTTTCTGTCTGCACTCTAGCACTGCAGTCCCACACTTAGCAGTTCTGAGCAAAGAAAGACCAGGCCTGGGGCTTCCCTGGTGGCACAGTGGTTAAGAATCTGCCTGCCAATGCAGGGGACACGGGTTGGATCCCTGGTCCGGGAGGATCCCACATGCTGCGGAGCAAATAAGCCCATGTTCCACAACTAATGAGTCTGTGCTTTTGAGCCTGCAAGCCACAGCTATTGAGCTCATGTGCCACAACTACTGAAGCTGGAGCACCTAGAGCCAGTGCTCTGCAACAAGAGAGACCACCGCAACGAGAAGCCCGCGCACCGCAAAGAAGAGTAGCCCCCCACCGCTCTTTGCAACTAGAGAAAGCCTGCACACAGCAACGAAGACCCAATGCAGCCAATAAAAATAAATAATAAATAAATAAATTTATAAAGAAAAGGAAAAAAAAAGAAAGAAAGAAAGAAAGACCAGGCCTACATCCAGTCCCTTAACCAATAGCTTGAATATAAGAGTATAGGGATGGGGCCACTGAGAGGTTTAAACATTTCTTTTGTGCTAGGCCCTTACATTCCCCTTCTCATTTAATCTTCACAGCAATCCTGGGAGGCATGAATAATTTCCCCTTCCTAGAGGTGAGGAGAAGGAGAAAAGAGAACTCACTTGACCACAGCTGCACAGCTAGTGAGGATCTGAACCTAAGTCATCTGACCCCAGGCTCCTGCTTCTTCCCCCTCCGTGATCCTTCTCTAAGGATCAAGTCATCTTCCTCCCTACCCTCCCAAGCCCTCACATCCCATGTACAGAGGAGGGCACTGACATCCAGAGGTGGGCAGTGTCTTTCCCAAGATCACAGACTGACTCAGTGACTGAGCTTGGAGGAGTCCCAGGTCTCCGGACTCTGCCGTCCCCAGTGGACCCACAGGCAGGAGGGGCACACGCCCCAAGGCCAGACCCTCCTCCCTTGTAGCTCAGCTCCTGACTCCCAGCCCGAGATCCAGAGCCCTAAATAGCACAAGCAATGCTGTCTCCCTTCTTGGGGAGGGAAGGCAGCTGCGGCAGTTGTGGCGGGCGGAGAGAAATTTCCCCTTTCTGTAGATTGAATCAGTCACTCTCAGAATTGATGGCAACGGCTTCATCACGAAGATCTAATGCTTTAATTATGTTGTGACATGACCTGACACGGGGGTGGCATTTGATGGATTCTCTGGTGTCATCAGTATGGCCCTGACATAGGGAAGTGGCAGAAGGCAGGGGGTGGGGGAAGAGGAAGGGCTCCCGGTGGGAGATGTGTCCTCTCAGGCTGCCTCCATCTCTCCCTGCTCCTTGTCTTCCAGGGCAGTTCCAGCCATAGTGGGGACTCGGAGAGGAGGGGCAGCAGCTTCTGTGCAGGAGAGGGTTGATGTGCCCTTCTGAGCTGCCCTATATCTGGGGAGGGGGCCCAGTGGGAGTGCATACGTGTGTGTGCGTACGTGAGCATGTGCCTAGATACAGAGGGACGTGTCTGAGCCGGTGAGAGGATTTAGATCCTTGTTATAGAAGTGACAGCTGAATTGCTGTCTGGGCTGCAAAGATGGTCCAGGAGGTGAAGGGCAGGGGTGGGGCACCGGGTTGGTCCGCAGGTCCTGGGGCTGTCGTGAAGCACAAGGAGCAGATGCATTCATGCAGCTGTGGAGGGAAAAGCTGGGACCAAGAGAGGGGATATGCAGGGAGGCAGGCTGAGCTCAGCACGTGCCAGGCCGTGGAACGGGCAGCCCTGGGAGGAAGTGAGCAACCTCTCTCGGGGGAAGGCTGCCAGGGCTTATAAGGAGGGCATCCCTTTCCTTGGTGGATGCTTTATGACTCATGACCTCCCAGGCTAGGATTCCCTGTATCTGTGGGTGAACCCATGAGTGTGTGTCTCTCTCGTTTTCCCCCAGCCCAGCCGCCTCCTCCGGACTTTGCTGCTCCCTCAGAGTAGCAAGACTGAGAAGCAAGCTGGTCTGGTGAGCCCAGGCTCTGTCAGGATGCTGGCATGTGTGATCCCTCCTCTGATGGCTCTCCCAAGCATGTTCCCGTGGCGAGCCTTCCTCCCTAAGCCAGGTGAGCTCCAGGGAGTCCCACTCCTAGTAGAGGCGAGGAGGGGATGGGGGTGGGGATGCCTGCTGGTCGGACCCCTCTGGGGCAGGTGCTCTTCCCATGCAGGGCCTTGCAGGATCCTCATGACCGCCTGTAACCAGGAGTGAGCAGTTATCCCCATCTTATAGTGGAAGACACTTAGAGAAAACTCAGAGACACCAAGTTGCCTGTCCAAGCCTACACAGCTAGAAAGAAGTGGATTGGATTGGTTTTAGCAGATGTTTGTTAAGTGACTCCTGTATACCAGACCCTGTGGAAGCTTCAGATCCAAATGGAAATCCCTGCCCTCAAACACAGTGTGTGCCCACAGCTTTCTGTCTCTCATTGGAATATCATTACTCCTTCTGCTCTGCCTTTGCTAGGGGTCTGGAGTCAGCAGCCTGGAGTGGGGTAAGAACACTAGAGCAGGTGGCAGGAGATCAAGGTCGGGTCCTGGCTGCCTCAGTCACCAGCCCTGGCCCTTGGGGAAATCAGAGCCCAAGAAATCTGAGATGAGAGGGGGCCTTTGAAGCTCTGCTCGATGCTGTCCTCCTCATCCCACCCCACCCCATCCACCCTCATGGTGCAGAAGGAGAAACTGAGGCCTGGAGAGAACAGAGGGGCCCAGGGTCACTCAGTGTGGAAGCACAGGAGCTAGGACTGTGGACCAGGGCTCTTAACTCTTGGCTCAAGTCTTGACCATACCAGGCACAGTCATGAATGGCTTTTGGGGGAGCTTTGAGTTTCTTCTAGAAAGATGAGTTAAGGAAAGTCCAGCCAGAGAGGAGAGTCCCAAAGTCTGGGAGGATTTTTCACAGCCCAGAGAAAGCGCTGAAAGTCCACACTGGGCCTAAACCCCTCCAAACGCAACCTCCATGAAGGACATAGGAGCACTGACTGGCTTGATCTGAGGTTGGTTGCTACCTGGGCTGTGTCTCAGAGATGTCAAGGTGGGGAGGAAGCAGGAGCCATGGCTTGGCCATTCTCTAAATTTCTGGATGCTCTGAAATGAGGTTTGAGGAAGACGTGAGAACAGAAGGACCTCACAGACAAAGGTGCTGCAGCAACAGGTGTCTGCAGGTGCGCAGAGGGTTTGTGAGTAGGGGGTGGGTCAGAGGGGAGCCATGCATTCTCCCAGAGTGTCTGTATCTGGATGTCACTGCTGGGTGACCACTACCCAGGACTTAGCTGTGGCTAGGTATCGTTAGGTGTCCCTAACAATGTGTGATGGTGTTACCAGGTGTAGCCGTATCTTGCCGCATCTTCCTGTCTGAGCACTCATGCTCATAGCTGTGTGTGCCAGCCTGAGTGTGTGTCTGGGTGTAGCTGTGCTCTTAGTGAACGGAGCTCCAGGCAGAGCCTTGGCCCCTAGCACAGCGCTGTGCCCCATTGTAGCCATATTTGCATGGTATTGTGTGGCCCAATTTGAGACTGTCTCTGGGGTAGCCTTGGCCCTATGGCCTTGGGCTCTGGGCTGCTGGACTCTTCAGCAGGTGGTCCCCCATCTCAAGGGTACTGTGCATTTTCCCAAACCATCACCACCAGCAGGTTTCCAACGTGTGGGCAGGGGAGGCTGGGAACTGGCCCCAAGAACCCCTTGGGCAGGCCCAGCGACCTATGCCTCTAGGTCCCTTGGAAGTCCCTGGGCTTCCCTCAGAGGGAAGGAAGGGAAAAGATGTCATTAGAATCCTCGCTTCTGAGTTTCATGGGAGGAGCCCATAGCGATATCTCTTCCAACAGCCTCATTTGACAAACGGAGAAACAGATTCAGACAGGAAGTAACCTGCCCCAGATTGAATCCCAGAATTATATTCCAACCCTGAGTTAAAACTGATGATACCAAAGTGCCCATAGCATTTTACAGTTTCTAATGCAGGCCTTGAAGTGCCCATTTGACAGATGGGTATTAACTATACGTATTAGAACTGTCCTGGCCTGGGATTCTGGTCCTCAATTCCTCATGTACCTGATGTGTGACCTTGGGTCATTCACACCTTTCTTTGGGCTTCTTTTTCTCACCTGTAAACTGAGAGAATTGATGTGTTTGCGCTTCACGCACCCTATTCCAGTATGAATCTTCTTGTTCCTGCAGGTTGGAGGTCAGTGTTATCTGGAGGTTTGTGTGTACCTGGGTGATCATTATTTAGGGTTTAATTATGTCTGGGTATTAATTTGGCCCAGAGGGGAGAAGTGGTGAATTTGGGGGTCACACAGTGAATTGGTGGCAGAGCCAGGATGCGAAGGAAGGTAGGCCTCCTGACCCCTCACCAGGGCCCCTTGCCCCACCCCAGCAGCTGCCCCCAGCCTCTCTCTGGGCCTGTAGGTGTTGGTACCTCATTGATACAGCTTCTCCTCCCTGAAGCTGTCTTGCCATTTCCTGAGGTCGTGTGCCTCTCCTGTCCATGCCAGGCAGATCTATGTTAGAGATTGTCTTCTCCAGTCCTTTATTTAGTCCTACTAGGAGCCCCATTTTACAGATGAGGAAACTGAGGCTTGGTGAAGTTAAGAAATAATAATTACTACTATTTTTGAGCTCTCCTTGACTGAATGCAAGATTCCATGCTGGACACTCACTGAGGTGAGCAGAACGAGACTGGTCCAGCCTCCAAAATATCCCCTCAAAGAGCACTGAGACCTGCCGGGGCTCTGCCAGCCTGATTTAGACAGTAATTTGCATACAATTTACCCAGAAAGCTGCACTGTGAAAAATATAATTACTTTTTTAATATTCTCACTCTGATGTGAATGCTTACCGCCCGGTAATGAATTACTTGCTTAATGAAGATAAACCTGAATTGAAGATGCACTTCTGAGAGCTGCTGGGGCAGCCGACTTGATGCCATCATTTGCAGCTGTTAATCTCTGAAATTGATGCCCTTGTTGGTAGGATCATAAATCGATGGGGAAATCTATGAGCTTCAGCACCTCCAAGAACTTACTCTGTGGCACTGGTAGGGCCACTTAGCCTCTCCATGTCTCAGTTTCCTCATCTGTAACCAGGGCATGGGGTAAGATTGAATCGTAGAAATGTAGGCATGGAATGGATCTTCTTTATTCAGGAATGATTGAGCGTCTACAGTGTGTCAGGTGAAAGCAAGAGGGAGGAAGTGATTTTTTTCAAAGACACATAGACTGAGGGGCTTCTGAACTAGAACTAGTAGCCACGTCTTTGATCCCAGGTGCCGTACCTGGATCCCTTCTCCTAAATGGCGTCTAAGCTACCTTCCAGTTGTTGGTGATGGAAGAAGGAGCCAGGCTGGAATCAGACCCTGGAAGGAGAAAAAAAGCCTGTGGGCAAAGTGTGGCCTCTGGAAAATTCCTACTCTTGCATCTAATGCTGGCCATTTCTGGGGACGAATCAGAGCAGAAGCCAAGACTCTTCCAATCCCCTTTTCCAGCATTTTCTTAACACATATACCCAGGTCAGGGCTGGGGATTCCAGGGCAAGAAGTCAACAATTTAGTAAACATGTATTTACCATCTTCTATGACAATGTGTTCTAGACTCTAAGCACACAGCTGTGAATAAGTCCAACAAGGTTACTGCAACAAAGACCTGAAATTCTACATGGTAAATACCATGTAGAAATAATGAGCTAACTAATAATTAAGATAATGTCAGATAGTGATAAATGCTGTATATTTTAATGGATAATAAAATATAGAATGATTGAGATTATTTTGATTTGTTGTTCAAAAAGACCTCCCTAAGGAGGTGACACCTGGGCTGAAATCTAAATTCCTTAATCTGACATTAAGGAATCATCCCAGTAAATATCAGGAATGTGGATCCAGGCGAGGAGCCAGGCAGGAACCAGATCATAAAGAGCATTATAGATTATGGAAGTGACTTTGGATTTTATTCTTAGTGCAAGGAGAAGCCATTGGAGGTTTCCATAAGAGGAGTGATGTTATTTATTGACATTTAAAAAGATCACTCTATAAGAAAAAACAGAAAATCTGGATAGCTCTATATCTATTAAAGAAATTGAATTCATAATATAAAAATTCCCCACCTAGGTGATTTCACTGCTTAATGAAGAAATTATAATTCTTTATTCTATCAAATTCTATAATTCTATCAAATATTTAAGGAATAAATAATACTAATTGTACACAAACTCTTTCAGAAACCAGAAGACAAGGGAACATACCCCCATTCATTTATGAGCCCAGCATGAATGATTCTGCTAGTTATTTATTTCTGCACAACTATCCCAGAAGGTAGTGGCTTAAAACAATAATTCATTATTATATCTCACGATTCTAGGATCAGGGATTTGGACAGGCCACAGTGGGGCTGGCTTTTTCTATGTTCCACAATGCCTGAGACCTCAGCTGAAGTGACTCAAATGTCTGGTGGTTATAACAATTAGAAGCTGGTTGGACATCTTTCTCTCCCTGTCCATGTGACCTCTTGGTTACCTTACAATTCCCCACAGCATGGTGGCCTCAGGGTGGCTGGATTTCCTACATGGCAGCTTGAGGCTCTAAGTGTGAGTATTTCAAGAGATTTGGGAAGCAGCCGCAAAGCTTCTATGACCGAGCTTTGGAAGGACATGTCTCTTGGTCAAGTAGGTCTTTAGGTAGCCCATACTCAGAAAGAGGGAATTAGACTCCACCTCTCAAAGGAAAGTAGCAAAGAATTTGTAGACATCTTATCTGACACAACTGTGATGCCAAAACCTGACAAAGACATTACAAGAGAAGGAAATTATAGTTCAATATCACTCATGGACAAAGATGAGAAAATCCTTAACAAAATACTATCAAATCAAGCCTAGCAACATGTAAAAAAGAGAATACACTATTACTAAGTGGGGTTCATTCTAGGAATGCAAAGTTTAATATTTAAAAAACCAATCAGTTTAATTCACCACATTAATAGAATAAAGAAGAAAAACTGTAACATTATCTCAATAGACACAGAAAAAGGAGCATTTGACAACATTCAACACCCACTCATGATTTAAAAAAACAAAAACATCTCTCTGCAAACTGGGAATAGAAGGTAACTTTCTCAGCCTGATAAAGGACATCTATGATAAACCTATAGTTAATACTATACTTACCAATGAGAGAATCAATGCTTTTCTCCTCTTCAGGAATAAGGCAAAGATGCCTGCTCTCATCACTTCTACCCAGCATTGTACTGGAAATCCCAGCAAGTGCAATAAGGCAAGAAAGGGAAGTAAGAGGTATAAAGGCTGGAAAGGAAAAAGTAAGACTACTTTTATTTGTAGATCCTAAGGGATTCTCAAAACAGCTACCAAAGCTAATAAGAGAATTTAACATGTTTGCAGGATACAAAGTCACTATACAAAAACCAGTTGTATTTCTGTATATTAACAGCAAGCCATTGGAAAAGAAATTTTAAAAGCTTATTTATAATAGCATAAAAGCATAAAATACTTAGAAATAGATTTAGAAAAAGACATGCAAAACCTCTGCACTGGACACTATAAACCGGTGTTTAAGTAAAGAAGACCTAAATCGAAGGACTGATAGCATATATTCGTGGATTGGAACATTCAATATTGTTAAGATGTCTGTTATGCCTAAATTGAACTATATATTCAAAGCAATCTCAATCAGAACTCCAGCAAGGTTTTTTTAATTGTTAAAATGACAAACTCATTCTAAAAGTTAATGGAACATACAAAGGAATTAGAATAGACAAGACAATTTTGAAAAAGAACCAAGTTGAAGGGTTCACCTTAGCAGATCTAAAGATATACTTTATTATTATTATCTTTAAAATTTTATTTATGGGCTGTATTGGGTCTTAGTTGTGGCGTGCTGGCTCCAGAGTGTGTGGGCTCAGTAGATGTGACACGCAGGCCTAGTTGCCCTGCGGCGTGTGGGATATTAGTTCCCCCACCAGGGATCCAACAGGTGTCCCCTGCATTGGAAGGTGGATTCCTAACCACTGGACCACCAGGGGTATCCCTAAAGATGTACTTTAAAAGCAGTATTTTTGTTTTTTCTTTAAGAACTTTTATTGAGATACAATTGACATACAATAAACTGCATATATTTAAAGTGTACAATTTGCTATTTTTTTCTAATCAGTAATGTATATATGGCAATCCCAATCTCCCAATTCATTTCCCCCAACCCCCCCCCCCCTTCCCCATTTGGTGTCCATATGTTTGTTCTCTACATCTGTGTCTCTATTTCTGCCTTGCAAACCGGTTGATGTGTACCATTTTTCTATATTCCGCATATATGTATTAATATATGATATTTGTTTTTCTCTTTCTGACTCACTTCACTCTGTATGACAGTCTCTAGGTCCATCCACGTCTCTACAAATGTCCCAACTTCATTCCTTTTTACAGCTGAGTAATATTCCATTGTATATATGTACCACATCTTCTTTATCCATTCATCTGTTGATGGACATTTAGGTAAAAGCAGTCTTTTAAAGGACAGAGAGACAAGTTAGGATGTTATTGGTGTGAACCAGATGAGAGATAATGAGAAATCAGACTCCAGTGAGAGTAGTGGAGATGGAGAGAAAGAAGAAGTTTGGGCTATATTTTGGAGAGAGAGGCAGTGAGGTTTGCTGATGATTGTAGCTGAGGGGTGAGAGAAAGAGAAGAATCAAACGTGCTTTTGGCTTGAGCAACTGGGTAATAATGGTGTGATTTACTGACATGAGAACGTTGGTGAAGGAAAGGATTAGGATGAGAAGAATCAAGTCTCTGTTTTATATGCATAAAGCCCAAGAGACCCATGAGGCTTATACGGGAAGGTGTCAGACAGGCTGTTGAACATATAGGTTTGGAGGTCTGGGGAGAGATCAGGACTGGAGATATAAAATTCGGAGTCAGTGTCTAGATGATACATAAAGGCATGGGACTGCATGAGATCACCTAGGGAGGGGGAGTAGACAGAAGAGAGAGGAGGGCCAAAGATTGTTCCCTGGAGCAGACCTAATTTTAGAGGGCAGAAAAGCAGTAGGGTCTAAAACTGGAGGCTGGAAAGAGAGATGGGAAGGTAGTCGGGAGAATGAGGTATAGCGAAAGTCATGTGGATGGGGAGGGGAGCCTAGGGACATGGGAGGGGAGTAACTTACATTGCCCAGTGTCTTCCATGTGCCAGGTGCTGTCTTAGGAGCTCCATGTGCACTCCCACAGGACAACATTCGGAAGGAGGAATTGTTACTACTCTTCCATCGATGATAAATGAACACTGAGACGCAGATTGGTGAAGTGACTTGCCCCGATCATGAAACCAGGAAGCAGAGAGCCTGGGTTTGCAGCCCAGACCTGGGTTTGAGGTTCTCTCCACCATCCTGGCTGCTACCTTCTATCAGCTTCTCCAGCAAGAGTGCAGGATTGGGGGAGGACACTTATGAAATATTCACCTTTCAGGGTTATGAGGATAAAATGAGATAATCCATGTTAAGCACCTGGTAGTGCTTAACTGAGTTGGCCCTTGGGAAACAATGAAGATTGTGGCCGTAGGGACAGAGTACAACAGAGCCTGACAGGCGGTGAGACCAGTGCTGGGGGAGGGGTAGGTCAGGGGGTGGGGGTGGGGCAGGCCTCCTGGGGGAGGTGCCTTGTGAGCTGAGGACTTGGTGGTTCCAAACACTGACCTGTGATGACGTTTCCAGTGGCTCGTGGGCGAAATGAGAAAAAAGGACAATGCAATGGGTTTTACGTAAAGCTAATGCGTTCAACATAAAGGATTACCGTTTATCCTGAGATTAGGGTCTTTTTACTTTGTTGGTATTAAAGTGTTCTTTTTATGAAACGATGGTGGATTGAGGATAATAGTTGTATTTTAAATATCCTTACTAACAAAACGAAAACTTGGCAACCTTCTGTCATTTCCCAAACTTTCTTTTGAAGTTTTTAACTGGTCCATGAAATTAAAAAATATAAGGACCACTGGCAACTGGAGTCAGGAGGATGTTCTAGGCAGAGGGAGCTGCATGTGTCAAGACAAAGGTGCAGGGAAAAGCACAGGGGAGCAGGAGCAGGTGGAGGCTGGGGTTTCCAGTGGGTCTGATCAAAGAGCCAGGAGGCCAAGTCCTGGAGTGGGGGCGGTCACCTGCTGAAATCCCTACCCTCAGCCTTCCAGATGCCCAAAGTGACAGCAGAATGCCCTCTGGCCTGCGACTGCTCCCCAGGGCACACCGTGACCACTCAGTGTTCCTACATGTGCGTGTGCGTGAATCCTTGGCAAAGAAAGGAGGCCAGGAATGGAGAAGCGTTGAGGACCGAAGAGTTCTGGCCTATTAAGTCTTAAAAACACACACAGGATGGAAATAGAGACCAAGAAAGGCAGTGGGCAGAAAGGAAGGAGAACCCAGGACCAGCTGAGTGGGGGGAGCAGTGTCAGCATGTCCGGGCACATGTGGGCTTGCGTGTGTGTTTGTGTGTGTGTGTGTGTGTGTGTGTGTGTCTGAGATCAGATATGTCCATGTGCCTATACCTTTGCATCCTAAATAGTGTGCAGCTGTTTTTGGGTTGTCAGTGTGGATGGAAGGAACACCTCTGCTGCCTGTGCGGGGCTTCGGCTGGGATGTGTGTCCAGGGAATCGTGGGATGCTCCGTGCGCTCCTGTGTGTGCATGTGTTGTGGGTTGTGGGTACATGAGCTGGGTGAGTGGTGTCTACACTGTGTCTGCACATCCTAGGGTTGCATCTGTCAAGCTGGGTTATGTCTCTGTGCTGTGTGTCTATATATACGTGTTGGGCATCCATGCTGAGTGTGCATGGGTGGTACTGAGTGTGTGCTGGAGCCTGGAGCTCAGCCCCCCACCCCCACCCCAACCCGCTTTTCTGGTGCCCAGGCCACCATTCCTGTTTATTTCCATAGGTTGTCTGTCTGTCCCAGACCTATCTGTCTCTGACTGGACCCAAGGATCACAGTTCTTGCACATGACACTTGGGGGTAGAGCTGGGAGGAGAGCAAAGCCCTTGATCTGCTCCCATCTCACCCTCCCAGACCCTTGTCAGCCTTGAGACCGCTCAGGTGCAGCGTCTTGGTTCTGACCTGAGGTGGGAAAGGCCTTGTGGGTCAGGGTGGCCCCTCCAAACCCATGTTCCCAGCTTGGGTTGGTCCCGTGGAGGCTCAGTACCTCATGCCACCTCCACCATCCCCCACCCCCAGTGTCGCTTTCAGAGGCTGGTCTCAGGCTCCAGACGTCTCACCTGAGAAGTCTGAGGTGAGCCTAGCCCAGCCCTCCTCCTCTCCTGCCTCCTCTCCCACCCTTCCTGCCAGCCTCGGATCCCCTTCTCCAGGCCTCTCCAGACTCAGTCAGGCCTCTGTGATGGGGCTGGGCCATGGGAGCTGGCTTCTTCCCACCATCCTGCACTGGGCACTTGGCTTCTTGGCCCACGTCCAGCAGCCTGCGGGGGGTGGGGAGTTTAGGACTGTGGGGTGGGAGGGTGTGTATGGGTGTGACGAGGTGCCCTGTGAGTGTGCGTTTGTGTGTGTGTGTCGTTGGAGGATGAGAGGTGTATCGGAGAGTGAATGGCACGCCGGTGTCAGAGCGCCTGAAAGTGCTGATGGACAAGGCGCGTGCAGGATGGACCACGTGTGACAGTGTATGGGGGAGGGGTGTGACCACAGGCATTTGTCAAGGGCTCGTGGTTATCCAGGCAGGATGCTAAGTGCTTTGCTCAGATTATCTCATTTAATAAGTGTGACAGGCGTGTGAGAGGGTGAGGGAGGCGGGGCGCAGAAGGGCGGGTGGTTGGGAGGCTGCTGCCTGGAAGCCCTGGCACAGTGTTCCCTCACCCCCAGCCACCCCAGCGGAGGGCCCCAGGCCTCTCACCCCGGGGAGACTGTCGGGAGTAGGGGGTGTGGGGTTGGGGGCTTTTTCCCTGGTTCCCAGCTCCCCTCCCTGCTCTCAGCCCCCAGGGATGAGCTGTTTCTCTGATCCTTTCCTTTCTCTTGGCTGTGCTTAGTACAGGGCCCAGAATTCCGTGGGTGCTTGATCAGTTCCTATTCCTTAGCAGAGGGCAAGGCAGACCCTAGGAGAGATCTCTGCTTTGGATCAGCCTGGTCCTTACTCTGTAAAACTCACATGGATGAAATGAGAGCCCCTATGGGTCAGAAGCCAGGCCCCAGAAATGAAGGATGCGGCGTCTGAAGGGGGCTGAGCTAAGGCTGAGATGGCTAATGGCTAACCAGGCCATTACCTGTGAGGGAGTGGGGCTGCTGTGCTCCATCCACATCTCAGAGGCCCACCTCCAACTCTCATTGCTTTACATCAGTCTGATTTGTCGCTGGGTTTTAGGAAAGCAAGGTGTTTAGAAATGAGACTGGGACTTCTTGTCACCCAAGTGATCATGTTGCAGGGCCTGATGGCAAGGATGCCTCGGAGTTCTAGAGGAAGAGTGACAAAGAAGGAGGGAAGGAAGGGACGGAGGGAGGGAGGGAGACCGTGGATGGTGATGGAGTCCTTCCTATCCCCTGCCTCAGCAACCAACCAGGGCAGAATACTCGGAGACAAGCTATTGAAGTATCAGAGGACCCTGAGCAGCAGCACTGAGGAGGGCTTCCAGGAGGAAGCAGGCCTGGGCCCTGAAGCATGGAAGGGTTGCCACAGTGAGGGGAAGGCTGAGAGCTCCAGGAAGCAGCAAGCATGTCTGGAGGTCAAATGCACCGTCCAAGAGAGCACGTCACCTCCCACACCCTCCCTGTGTTTATAATGGCAATAGTAGCTATGATTATTGAGACTTTTTAGAAAACACTAATGTTAGATATCATTTATAGAGTATTTTGAGATAAATATCACTATTATTCCCACATGAGGAAATCGAGGTTCAGAAAGGCTAAGGCACTTGCCCAAGGCCACATGTAGAAGCAGCACTGGGATTTGACCCCAGGTTTTTGGCTTCAAGTCTCATGTACTGACCTATTCATGTTACACTACTTCCCAAGTCTCAAGTCTATACCCCCTCCCCCTCCTTCCCCCCCCTCCCCCCCCCCCGCCCCAGGTCTCCAAAGCCTGTGACACTACCGTATGGTGGGCACTGGGCTCAAAACCTGTCATTGTCCACATCCTCCTCCACCACCCACCGCTTCAGGCAGGCACCAAATTCTAAGTATCCTTCCTCCTTAGGGCTGGAATCAGATTGACCTGGGTTCTAACCCCAGCTTCATCACTTGTTGGCTGTGTGATCTTGGGTAAGTCACTTAACCTCTCTGTGCCTGAGTTTTCTTTACTGTACCAAGGGGTGATAGCAGCACTTAAAGGACTGTAGTGAGAATTCAACCAGTGAATGCATGTAAAGCACTGAGCACAATGTCTGGCAGAATAGACACTCAGGAAACATAAGCTCTTTTTATTTCCACTGAACTACATGCTTCTCAGATTAGCACTGTGCTTGTAACTGTCCTGCACAAGAACCTGTCCCTCCTGCCTCACATCTTGTGGCCCAGGAAGGCAGAGCAACCAGAAATTCCTAAAGGCATCATGTGCCTGCACTGAGCAATTCACGCTGCTATAACAACGATTGCAGGCTCAGGGCTTAACATTGGAAATTGATTTTCTCACAGTTCCAGAGGCTAGAAGTCCAGGGTAAGCAATAGGTGTTAGCAGATTTGGTTTCTCCTGAGGCCTCTTTCCTTGGCTTGCAGAGAGCTGCCTTCTTGCTGCATCCTCACATGGTCTTTCTCTGTGTGTGCACCCATCCCTGCTGTCTCTTTTAATGTCCAAACTTCCTCTTCTTATAAAGAAACCAGTCAGATTGGATTAGGACCCATCCTAATGGCCTCATTTTAACTTAATTACCTGTTTCAAAGCCTTATCTCCAAATACAGCCACATTCTGACACACAGAGTTTTAGGGCTTCAACATATAAATTTGGGTGGCACAAAATTCAGCTTATAGTACTATCTTCCTTCTCTGGTCTTTGCTCATGTTGCCTTTCCCTCTGCCTGGAACACTGTCCACATTCTTTCTTCCCCTTATCATCTGAAACTCAGCCAGAGCATCACTGCCTCCGAGAAGTCTTCCTGGCTAGACCACTGCCTCCTCTGGGCTCTCACAGCACACTGTGCCTGCCTATATCATGGCATGCACCACACTCTAAAAACAGTCTTTTTATATTGCCTGTCTCCCTTGCTCAGGTAGATGCCTGCTGCTCTGATCTGTACAGTGTCCCTTGCCCCCTCTGATAATAGCATCTTTCTCACTTTGAAGAAATGACATTCCCACTGCACCTGCACTCCTTGTGGTTCTGATGGGGCATCAAATTGCAGTTCCTGCTTCTTGCCACAGGAATGAGCATGTGACTGAAGCAGAACCAAACAGGGTCCTTCCTTGAGATTTTTGTCTAAAAATGCTGGGTGAGAAAATGCTTCTCTTTATTCTGGGATCTAGAATGATGTAAGCCAGGAACTTTGTGTGGCCATGCCTCACCCTCCTCCCATTTAGGAAGGACGTCCATCTGCAGGGAACAGAATGAGGCCTATGTCCCGTGGAAACACCTGCTATACTTTACTGAAATTTTAAACTTTTGTATTTCAATCTTTAGTGTTTGGAATAAGTGACACATTTAAATGCTTCAAAAATCAAAATAATATACAAAACTATACAATAAGTCTCAGTGTTATCCCTGTTCCTCTCAACCTCATTACCCACCTTCTACCATGTTAGTAATCACTTAAAAAAATGCCTTGTAGATCCTTCCAATGGTTCTTTACTGCAATATAAGCTAATAACACACATATATTCTTATTTCTTTCTCTTTCTTTAAAATATATATACATATATATATATATATATATCTCCATCTTGTTTATTTTCATTTAACAATATATCCTAGGGTACCTTTCATAAAGTACTCTGTGACCTTCTCTTTCTTTTTCATGGCTGCATAATATTCCATAGTGTGGATGAACTACACATTCCCAATGATGAACACCTAGATTATTTCCAATTTGTTGCAACAAACAGGCTTTATATGCATCATTTCACATGAATATGAGAGTATCTGTAAGTTTAACAATAAAATGATAACCAAATTGAAAAAATGGGCAAGTATTTGAACAGACATTTCAAATAATTTGGGTGTTCATCACTGCGAATATGTAGTTCATCCACACTTGGCATGTGGGATCGTCCCAGAGCAGGGCTCGAACCTGGGTCCCCTACATTGGCAGGTGGATTCTTAACCACTGCACCACCAGGGAAGTCCCAGCATTGTTCTTAATAGCCCCAAATTAGAAACAATCCAAATGTTCATCAACTGATAAAGGATAAATATGTAATATATCCATACAATGGAATATTATTCAACAATAAATAGTAATAAAGTACCGATACATGCTACAACATAGATGAAACCTGAAAGTGTTATGGTAAGTAAAAGAAGCCAGCCACAGAGGCTCACCTATTGTATGATTCCATTTATACAAAATGTTCAGAACAGGCAAATCTATACAGAGAGAAATTAAATTAGTTGTTGTCTAGGGCTGAGGGAATTGGTAGGAGATGGGAGTGACTGCTGATAAGTATGGAGTTTTCATTGGGGGAGATGGAAATCTTTCAAAATAGATGGTGGTAATGGTTGTACAACTCTGTGAATAAACTAAAAGTCATTGAATTTTACATGTTAAATGGGTAATTGTGTGCTATGGGAATGATATCTCAAAAGATCTACTAAAAAAACAGAGTCCCAGAACTGGGGCTATTGGGGAAAATGGTAAATGCATTTAAATTTTTGGTAAATACTGACAAATTTGGCTCTATGGGGTTGCAGTTGTCCCTTGGTATTGGCAGGGGATTGATCCCAGGACCCACCTCAGATACCAAAATCCAAGGATGCTTAAGTCCTATAGTCAGCCCTCCTTATCCATAGCTTCTGCATCAATTCATTCAACCAACCACAGACTGTAAACATAAAACATGCTCTGCAGTTGGTTTAATCTGTGGATTGGACCCCGTGGATACAAAGGACCAACTGTATTACATTTTTCAACACGACTAGCAATGCAGGCATACTTTGGAGATATTGCCGTTTGGTTACAGATTACCACAATAAAGTGAATATTGGAATAAAGCAAATCACACAATTTTTTTTAGTTTTCCATTGCATATAAAAGTTATGTTTATGCTATACTGTAGGCTATTAAGTGTGCAGTGGCATTATGTCTAAAACAATGTACCTGCCTTAATTAAAAAATACTTTATTGCTAAAAAATGCTAACCATTATCTGAGCCTTCATTGAGTCATAACCTTTTTGTTGGTGGAGGCTTTGAAGTATTTTTAGAATTACCAAAATATGACACAGAGACATGAAATGAGCACATGCTGTTGGAAAAATGGTGCCTATAGACTCACTCAATGCAGCATTGCCAAAAACCTCAACTTGTAAAAACAAAATGCAATAAAGCAAAGCACAATAAAACAAGGTGTACCTGGATATGAAAGTGCAAGGCAGGTACTATTTGCTGTATTTTTTATATGAGGAAACCATGACATGGACAATCCCAGATCACATAATTAATAATGTCCAAGCTGTAATGAAAATCTGGACTGTCAGATTCCAAAGCTTATGCTCTGCAGCATCCTATTCATTTGGTAGTTTTCCAACAGTCATTTGGAAAAATGATCTTCTAACAACAACAACAACAACAACAACAACAACAGCAACAGCTTTTGATTGTATAGATTTGCTCTATTATTTTTCTGCTTTCTATTTCATTGATTTATGCTCTGTTCTTGTTATTTCTTTTGCTGATTTGGGTTTAATTTACTCTTCTTTTTCTAGTTCTTAAGGTAGAAGCTGATGACACTGACTTGGAATCTTTCTCTTTTTCTAATTATAGGTATTTAGTCCTATAAATTTTCCCCTAACTGCTGTTTTAGTGTCATTCCACAAATTCTGATATGTTTTATTTTCATTTTCATTTAGTTCAAGATATTAATTTCCCTTCTAATTTCTTCTTTGACCCATGGGTTACTTAGAAGTATCTTATCAAGTTTCTAAATATTTGGGGTTTTTTCCAGATATCTTTTTTATTGATCTTGAATTTAATTCCATTGTGGTCAGAGAACATATTTTGACTAATAGTAAATTTATTGAAACTTGTTTTGTGGTCAGAATGTGGCCTATCTTGGTAAATGTTTTACGTGAACTTTAAAAATGGTACTCTACTATTGTTGGGTGAAGTGTTTTACAAATGTCAATTAGGCTAAATTGGTTGTTCTAGTCTACTATATCCTTGCTGATTTTCTGCCTGCTTGTTTTATTGGAGAAAGGGATATTGAAATATTTCCAAACATAATTGTGTATTTTCCCACTTCTCCATGCAATTCTATCAGTTTTTGAAAGAATTTAAATTTACATTTTATTTACATTTATAAATGGGTTTCTGCAGGCAATATATTGTTGGATTTTTTTTTTTTTTTTTTGGCCAGTGCCCCCTTGGCAGTAGCCTCAGACCAACTTCATATAGTTGGATCTTGCTTTGGATAAATAATCTGACAATCTTGGCCTCTTAACTGTGGTTTTTAGACCATTTATACTTAGTGTCATTGATATCATTGAGTTTAAATCTATCTGCTGGCTATTTGTTTTCTGTTTGACCCATGTGTTCTTTGATCCCTTTCCTCTCTTTTTCTGAGTGGGTATTTTTTTTAAATTTCATTTTATCTCTCTTATTGGCTTAATTAGCTGTATTTTTAAAGTAGTTACATTAGGGTTTATAGTACACATCTCAGGGTTTGTAGTACACATCTTTAACTTATCTCAGTCTACCTTCAAGTAATATTATACCACTTTATGTTTGGAATTCGAATCTTACAACACTATGCATCTATGTCTACCCTCCCAGCCTTTATGGTACTTTTGTCACACATTTTATGTTATGCTATAAACCCCAAATACTTATTTTTTTGTTTTAACCAATAAATTATCTTTAAAAGATTATTTTATAATTTTTTTATTCCTTTTTTCTCTTTTAAAAAAAAATTTTTTTTATTTTTACAAACCATTATGTTGAGGGCCGACTTCCAATAGATCACAGCAAGGGAGCTGCTCTGCTACGTACCACACCCCGACCCAGAAGCAGGTTGTCTACGAATGGTTTAGCACCAGGTTCCCCACAAACGTGTGGTACGTGACGGGCAAGGGGGCAGCCGCCTTTCCGGCCGCGCCGCGTGTCCCAGGACGAAGGGCTCTCTGCACCGGACCCTGGTCCCGACGCGCGGCAGGGCGCGCCATGCCGCGCCCCGAGGGACGCGGGCAATGGCCCACCGGCGGGGACGGCAGGGGACCGGCTATTCGAGGCCAACCGAAGCAAAAGATTATTTTAAATAAGAAAAAAAAAAGTATTTGATATTTTCCCACATAGCTACCATTTCCAGAGGTCTTTATCCTTTTGTTTCCTACTGTTTTGAAACTCTACAAAATAAAGACTGAACAATGTATATTTAAAACCATGTCCTTAAATAGAACAGTTTATCTGGGATGTTACCTCCATGGCAGAAATGAGGAGGAACAAAATGTTCATATTTGCATAAAGAAACCTTGGAAGGATAAATTTTAAAATCTAATAAAGTGTTTTAATAGAGAGGAGAGAAGAGAGTGGGAACCATACTCTCAGTAAATCACTTTTATATTGTTTTGCTTCTTTATGTAAACTTAATATCTAATAAAAAGCATCAAATTAAATAAAAATGTAATAAAATATAGAAGAAAGAAAAAAATAGATCTAGATTTCCGTCTGGTATCATTTTCCTTTTGTCTCAAGGGCTTCCTATAATATTTCTTACAGTGCAGGTCTGCTAGTGATTAATTATTT
This sequence comes from Hippopotamus amphibius kiboko, assembly GCF_030028045.1. NCBI lineage: Eukaryota > Metazoa > Chordata > Mammalia > Artiodactyla > Hippopotamidae > Hippopotamus > Hippopotamus amphibius. The sequence goes on from NC_080186.1 coordinate 33,188,816, forward strand.
CAGTTTTTTTTTCATTTTGGAAAAAGTCTTTATTTTACCTTTGTTTTTAAATATATTTTCACTGGGTATAGAATTCTAGATTAATGGGTTTGGTTTGATTTTGGTTTTTACATTCTGTACTTTAAAAAAAGACAGTTGTACCACTGTTTTCTGACTTGAATTCTTTCCACTGAGAAGTCTGCTATCATTCTTATCTTTATTCTTTGTATATGATGTGTCTCTTTTTCTTTGGTTACTTTTCAGATTTTCTCGTCACTGTTTTTTTGTTTGTTTGTTTTTGGTTTTGTTTGTTTTTGGCTGCATTGGGTCTTTGTTGCTGTACGTGGGCTTTCTCTAGTTGTAGCGAGCTGGGGCTACTCTTCGTTGTGTGGGCTTCTCATTGTGGTGCCTTCTTTTGTTGTGGAGCATGGGCCCTAGAGCACACAGGCTTCAGTAGTTGCTGTGTGTGGGCTCAGTAGTTGTGGCTTGCGGGCTCTAGAGTGCAGACTCAGTAGTTGCGGTGCATGGGCTTAGCTGCTCTGCAGCATGAGGAATCTTCCCAGACCAAGGATGGAACCTGCATTAGCAGGCAGATTTTTAACCACTGTGCCACCAGGGAAGTCCCTCTTATCACTGGTTTTAAGCAACTTTATTATTGTAAAGTTACAACACTAAACTTTCCATGGTGAAGTTTTATTCATGTTTCTTGTGCTTGATTTTCACTGAGATTTTTGAATCCATGGTTTACAGTTTTTATCAAATTTGGAAATTTTAAAATTATTTCTTCAAATATTCTCCTGGTCCCCTTCTCCTTTGGGGACTCCAATTACACATAGTGTTATTCCTCTTGGAGGTCACTGATAATCTGTTCATTAAAAATTTTTTCCCTCTCTGAATTTCATTTTGGATACTTTCTATTGTCATGTCTTCAAATTTATTAATCCTTTTTTTCTGTGTTATCAAATCTGCTGTTAATCCCATCCAGTGTATTTTTCATCTCAGATATTGTATTTTTTTCATCTCTAGAAGTTTGATTTGGGCCATTTTCCCCAATCTCTACTTAACATGATCAATCTTTAGCTTCTTGAGCATATGGAATATACTTATATTTTTATATTGTATATAACGTCCTTGTATACTAATTCTATCTTCTGTTATTTTAGGGTCTGTTTCTGTTGATTAACTTTTTTCTCATTATATGTTTTATTTTGCTGCTTTTTTTGCATGCATGGTAGTTTTTGGCTCAATGCCAGATGTGAATTTTACCTTGTTGTGTGCTGGCCATTTTAGCATTGTGTATTAAATATCCTTGAGCTTTGTTCTAGGATGCAGTCAAGTTACTTGAAAAGAGTTTGATTCTGCTGAGACTTGCTTTTCAACTCTATCAGGCAGGACAATTACCTTTTTACCACTACCGAAGCAATACCCTTCTAAGGAATCAACTTGATGCCCCGTGATTTATGAGGTTTTCACTCTGCTTGGTAGGGATACAAACCATTCCACGTCTTGAATACTTTGGAAGTTGTTTCCTCTGCTTCTTTGAGATGTTCTTTCCTCAAACTTGGTTAGTTTCCTCACATACAGGTGCTATTAAATATTCAGTTGAAGGCTTGGGGGAAACTCTCTACAGATCACTGAAATTCTCTCTCTGAGAAGCTCCCTTCTTTGCAGTTCTCTGCCCTGTGAACTCTAGTTGCTTTGGCCTCCCCAGACTCCTTGCTCTGCCTCCTCAAAGGAAGGAGACAGCTGGGACTTTGCTCCCTGTGCTGCAACCTGGAAACTCTCCCCAGGCAGAAGCTGGCAATCGTAGGGCTCACCTCATTAGTTTCTCCTTTCTCAGGGATTGCTATTTTGTGCTGCCTGATGTTCAGTGTCTGAAAACTGTTGTTTCCTTTACTTTATCTAGCTTTTCAGATGCTCGGGACAGAGAGTGAATCCACTCCCTGTTGTTTCATCTTCCCAGAAGCCCTATAATTACATTTTCACATTTAATCATCACTGTAATCTTATATATTAGGCATGACTATCCCCATTTTACAGATTGAGGAGAATTGGAGCTAAGAGAATGAGTTATAGTAGACTTGAGAGGTGAAATAATGTAACAGATAAAAACATAGATTGTGTAGCCAAACTTCTGGGTTTGATTCTCAGATTTCCCATTTATTAATGTGTGATCTTGGATGCGTTATTTAACCTCTCTATACCTCAGTTTCCTCACCTGTAAGAATGGAATGTTAATGATAAAAACTACCTTATAGGGTTGTTGTGAGAATTAAATGAGATAAAACTGGCTTATAGTTACTATGTAAGTATTAACTATAATTATTAAGTAGAATAGTTGAAAATCTAGAGCTGAGTAACAGGCAAACATTTTGAATTCCAACTCCATCACCAATATACTGTGGAAACTTTGCCATGTGTATCAGTCAGGTTTCAATTAGAGAAGGAGAACCACTAGGAGATTCTAACCAGGACCGCAGAGGAAAGGGAATTCTGGAAAATGCAGTCCAGCTGAGCCGAGTCAATGCACTGCAAAGCCACCCCCCCATGCTACTTAACTACTCTGAGAATCAAGTCCCTCATCTGTGATATGGGATGATACCCTTCATTGGTTGAAATGAGATACTGCACATGCAGCACTTGGCACAATTGTCTGGCATAGGGTAGGGTTCAAGAAACGGTTCTTACCACAGCTGCCCAGGATCTCACAGCTATTAACTGCTAGAGGGATGATCTGTCCCTAAAGCCTGTTGCTCTTCAATTTCATCCGTGCTGGGCCTGGGGGTGTGGAAATGAGTGGGACAGTTCCTGTCCTCAGGATCCCACAGTACAAGAGGGGGTAGGCAGGGACAGAAAGAAGTACAATATGGGACAAGACAAGGAAAGCAGCTACTATTATTGGGAGTCTTCTGTGAGATTGGCTCTGAGCTGGATTCCCTACGTGGGGAAGAGGGAGGAAGGATCCAGGATTTACTGCATACCTACTGGGTGCCAGGCAGTTCATGTGATGATCACATTGAAGCTCCGCAATTGGAAAATGAGCTAGATGTTATTATTATCCCCATAATACAGATAAAGGAACTGAGATCTGGAGAGATTAAGTCACCTGCCCTAGGTCACAGAGTGGCTCAATCACAGAGCCCCCAGTCTTTCAGGAGATGGCTAGAATGACCGTGGAAGCTGCAACCTGGGGAGCGTCCTGGGGCCATTCGGAGATGGGGACTCCCCTGAGCTCAGAAGCCCGGGCTGGCCGGGAGCCCCTCCCAGGCCCGCCTCTGTGCCCCTGTCTGCCCGTGGGCGGCGGGCTGGGTGGTGGCTGCGGTGCGGTGCCGGTGGTGGTGGCAGCGGCCGGCGGGCGGCAGCAGGGAGACAGTCACACCTCGCTGTTTTGTAAACTGTTTCTCACAGCTTGTTTGTTCCGGGTGAGGGCTGGAGCGGCACCGTATGGAAGTGTGACTCATTGTTTAATGTGGCAGCTCATTAGCAGAGCTTGTTGCTGCCTCTGATTCTCTGCTCTCACTAATTGGAGAGCCCACTGGGGCCCTGGCTTCCCGTGAACAAGGAGCCTGTCCCCAGGCTCCGCCAGCCCTTGCCCCTTGGGCTCCCCAAGGAGGCTCCCCCATGCCTGTGGGTACTGCTATCCTCCAGACCGGGTTCAAATCCCAGCTTGCCCAGGTGGTGGATAACCTTGGACAAGGCTCCTGTCCACTCCTCCTCTCTGAGCCTCAGTTTCCCTACCTACCTAGTTGGGGATGTAGTAGCCGCCTCATCAGGGTGGGTGAGAGGAATAGTAATCATATGTGTACAGTCCCCTGATATGTAGTAGATGCTCAATAAGCCGTTATTGTAGTGTTATTATTACTAGGCAGGAACCCCTCTGTCCTGACCTGCCTGGGACAGCCACCTGCCCAGAGGTGCCCCAGAGCCTCCAGGTGTGAGGACCTTTCATTGTAAGTTATCTAACGTTTCTTCCTCCCATGCTAACCCCTCCTAAGAAAAACCCACCAGTCTCCTTTCACCCTCTGCACCCCCCAGAAGAGGCCACCCAGCACTGCTGGGGATGGTCCTGGCCTGCCCTGGAGCAGAAATCTGCCTCCCTGGAGTTCCCCCTGAGACTTCAGCTCTCCTCTTTCAGGCCACACAGAACACATCTGCTCCCTTGGTCCCGTGACTGTCTTTTGCTATTTGGAGACAGAGATCACGTCCCGTCTCCAAGTCTTCTCTCCAGGTGGAACTAGCCCAGGTCCTTCAACTGTCCCTTCCATGACATAGTTGGTGGGGTTACTGAATACAGCCCCACCAGACCATGATGTTAGCGGTGCCTCTGGGGTTGCACAAAGCTATGGCCTCATTCTGCGTCCCCTGCTCTCTCTGGATATGCTCCTCCCTGCCTATGTGCCTCTTGAGATGTACGGTCTAGAATTCAGCTCAGCCCTCCTCTGCAGAGAGAGGGGCAGCCCCTTCTCCTCCTACATTTGAGACCTGCACAGTCCAAAAACAATATAAGGTGAATCACGTGGACAATCCTAAATTGTCTGATAGCCACCTTAAAAAAAGTAAGGGCTGGAAATTCCCTGGCTATCCAGTGGTTAGGACTCTGTGCTTCCACTGCTGGAAGCCCGGTTTAACCCCTGGTCAGGGAATTATGTTCCTGCAAGACACATGGCAAAAAAAAAAAGGGGGTGGGGGTGGGGAATAGGTAACATAAGTAAAACTGTATTTTATTTAACCCAATACGTCCTAAATATTATTTCAACATAAACCATTCAACATTCATTGATGAGATATCTTAAACTTTTTTTCCCATACAAAATCTTCAAAATCTGGTGTGTTTTCACACTTAGAGCATATCCTATTTGGGAATAGCCACATTTCAAGTACTCAGTAACCACCTGTGACTAGTGTCTATGGTGTTAGACAGGTGTGAGGCAGGTCTAGCCTCTACCTCTATTAATGTGGTCTGAATGGGTTGGGTGTTGTGGCTAACACATCACCCCCATCCAGGAGGAAAGAATAATCCAGTACCTGAGGGTTGGGGCCTCTGGCTGTTAGGAGATCTGGGTCCCAGGCTTGGTTCCATCACCAGCTCACTAGATATGTGACCGTGGACAAGTCACTGGCCCTCTCTGAGCCTCAGTTTCCTCATCTGACAAGTATGAGGTGAGGAAATAGAAGCACATGCTCTGGAATAGGCCAGAAACTCTCCAGGAGCCCTTTGTATGTTCTCTTACATATTTCTTGGGATAGCCCTGTGATGTAGGTTTTCTTATCTCTGTTTCCCTGGTAAGAAAACTTAAGCTCAGAAAGCTCGGACCCCTTCCCCACTTTGGAGGGCTTGTGGATTCACCTGGCTGGTGGGCTGGTTGCTCCTGGTTTTCTGGCCACCATGATACCAGTGGGGCTCATCTTGGGGAGGCAGCCCCCGACCCCACCTCCTTCCTTGTTATGACTCCCTCCCTGAGTAACAGACAGAGGACAGGTGATGGCAGCGTTTTGAAGTGTGTTTGCAGGTAGTGGTCTGCTGGATGGAACCACCTCCATCCACTCAGTTGTCTGGTGTGTCTCTGCAAAGCAGTGACACCTTCTTCTCTAACCACTCTCTTCTCTTGGCTTTCATGAGTCCACTATTTCTTAGCTCCCTGCCTGCTCCTTCCTAGACTCCTTTGCAATTCCCGGAATCCTTCACAGTCTGCCCTTGCTCTGCTCCCTCTAATATGCTGGCATCCTCCAGCATCCCCCTTTGGCTCTCTGCTCTCTGTACATCTTGCTCTACATCACCCCAGGGTGTTATCCTCCTCTCATGGTCTCCCCATCTTGGCGCCAAGGGTTTCCAAGTTTACATCTCCTGTCCTCACCTCATCCCAGAGCTTTGGACTTTATATCAAATCCTGCCAAGCAGATGTCCTCCCTGGCTGTCCCACAGACACCTCCTACTCAGCAACCCCAAACCAAATCCATCACTTCCTCTGACGTTCCCATCCCCTTTTGTGATCCCTGGCTCAGTGAACTCCCTCCCTGCTGCCCTATGCCTTATAATAATATGGGCTTCTATTTATCAAGAGCTTATAGAATACAGACTCCATGCTAAGTAATTCTATGGCTCTCACTGATCCTTAATCAACCCAGAAAGGTTGCTACTATTTTATTGTCATTTCATTTCACAGGCAAAGATGTAGTAACTGAAGTTTCTGGCACATGGTAGGCACTTGACAAGTATTAGTTCTGTCTTATAGCTTTGGTTTTTTTTTCAACAGTCTAAACATACATATAGACTACCAACTGTAAAATAGATAGCTAGTGGGAAGTTGCTGTATAACAAAGGGAGATCAACTCGATGATGGGTGATGCTTTAGAGGGCCAGGACAGGGAGGGTGGGAGGGAGTTGCGGGAGGGAGTTGCGGGAGGGAGGGGATATGGGGATATAAGTATAAATTCAGCTGATTCACTTTGGTGTACCTCAAAAGCTGGTACAAGAGTGTAAAGCAATTGTATTCCAATAAAGAGCTTAAAAAAATAAATTCATAAACTAAATCAGTTATGCTCAAGCCAAGCCAGGGTGCACAGCCGTTGTTCCCGCCTGGGGCATCTGCTTGCGTCCAGCTTGCTCTGTGATCCCAACTTGGCAAACTGCATGCCCGGGCTGCTTCCTTGTTCTGAGATATCTCATCCTCAGACCCTCCCAGCCAAACTCCAGACCTTGCTTCAACAGAGGCTATGCAGAGAGTTACCCGGGAACCCAATTTCAGACGTGCAGTCCCCAAGGCTGCTCCCTCTCTCACCTGCAGTAAGAGCCAAAGCACAGGTGATGGCAATATTTTTAGATATGTTTGCAGGTGATGATCTGCTCAAGGGAAGCACCTCCATCTGCCTGGGTATCTGGTCTACCTCTCCAGAGCTGGCCTCCTGGATGGGTGGTTTTGAGGCCAGGTACCAGCCCTCCCCTACGTCTGTTATTGTTGTTATTATTATTATTGTCCTTGTCATCCTCACAACAACCTTGTGAAGTAGGTATTATTAATGCCTCTTCTTAATGCCTGACATGTAATATCGTATTAGTTTTCAGTGTACACCGTATTTGATATCTGTATACACTGTAAAATGATTACTGCAATAAGTTTTGTTACCATCCACACTACACTAGTTACAACTTTTTTTCTTGTGATGAGAACTTTTAAGATCTACTCTCTTAGCAACTTTCAATCCTAGACAGCAATATTGTTAGCTATAATCACCGTGCTGTATATTACACATCCAGGACTTACTTAGCTCATAGCTGGAAGTTTGTAACTTTTGACCATCTTTATCCATTTTGCCCACCCTCCACTCCCCACCTCTGGCAGCCACCAATCTTAATCTCTTCTCTGTATCTATGAGGTAGTTTTTTTTAAGATTCCACATATAAGTGAGATTGTACAGTATTTGTCTTTCTCTGTCTGACACTTCACTTAGCATAATACCCACAAGGTCCACCCATCTTCTCACAAACGGCAGGATTTCCTTCTTTTTTATGGCTGAATAATATTCCTGTGTGTGTGTGTGTGTGTAATGTTCTTTATCCCTTCATCAATCTATGGACACTAAGCTTGATTCCATGTCTTGACTATTGTAAATAATACTGAAATGAAAATGAGGGTGCAGATATCTTTTTGAAATAGAGATCTGGTTTCCTTCGGATAAATTCAGTGCCTCTTCATGGCTAAGAGAAGTGGGACTCAGGGAGATGAAGTGACTTGCCCAAAGATACATGGCTAGAGCCAAGATCTAAATCAGGCCCTGGACTCAATGTATGTGTTCTTCCCTGTTCAGTTTCAAGGTGATCATTTAGTTAAGGAGAGTAAGATTAAGTTGTTCCTAAAATGACTTGCTAAATGTAGGTATCCAAAAAATTAAGGGAAAAAAAAAAAAAAGACTGTAAAGATTCAGTCACAGTGAACATTTATTCAAAGCACTGGGTGAGGCACATTCACGTATGTTCACATCTATTGCCTCAGTTGTTACTCTCAGTAACCTTGTGAAGACAGAGGAATCTCCCCATCCCAAACGTGGAAACTGAGATTCTGCCAAACACAGTGATTTGCTCCAAGTCCTGCAGGTGACAGGTGATGCTCTGGGTCTGGAAGGCAAGTCTTTGAGGCTCCAAGCCCGGTGCTCTGTTCTGGAGACTGTGAAATGGTGGTTAGGAGTGAAGGGCTGGGAAAGAAGCAGACGGAGGGAGGGAGCCGTGGGCAAAGTAGTCTGGAGTTTTACTCTAATATGTTCTGGTAGAGCAGAAACAGGCATAGCAATCCATTTTGGGGGATAAGGAAACTGAGGCTTCGAGAAGTGCAGTAACTTGCTTGAAGTTACATAGCTAAGATGGTGATGCTAGTATTCAGCTCAGATCTATCTGACTCTTAGGCCTTTGCCCTCTGCACCACTCCACAATGTGATTGCCAAAGCCACACACCTCCTCTTTCTGATGGTCTTTTCTCCCAGCCATAGCCTCAGGTCCATTAGGAACTCTGGATCCTTTTCTCTCAGGCAGAAAGGCCTTGAGTGTCTCTGCCTTACACCCCCAAAGAGTGTCAGGCACTATGCTAGGTAATTCACATGCATTACTTCATTTAGTCCTCATCATAAGCCTGAAAGGTAGGAAGTACTATTATCCCCCTTGTTACGAAGAATGTGAGGCCTAGAGAGGGCACACGATTAGAAATGAGGAAACTGGAATTTGCATCAGGGACTTACTCCAGACCTGAGTTCTTAACTGCTATCCTGTTCCACCTTTTCTTGCCTGGGTTGAGTGTAGATTTTACTCTCTGAGGTATATCAGGCTGTGAGCCCTAAAGACAAGTCCAAATCTCCAGCTACCCTTGTCCTATCCATAAATTCCCATCTCCTCTTAAAGACACCACTCACCCCTGACACCACAGATTAAGTCCTACTAAACTTGTACCTTGCCTTCAGTTCTCACAATTAGCCTCAGATGGGCAGTGTTGTCTCCATTTTCCTGAGGAGGCAGTTGAGGCTCTAGGGTCTCAAGGGTGGGCATCAAGGTACAAAACCAGGCCCGTCTGTCTCCAAGACCCATGCTTTTCCTACTCACCATGCCCCTCCCACCTGGGAGGCGCTGAGGGAGCCTGGAAAAGTCTCCCACTTAGAATCATGATGCCTACTTTCTGGCCAGCTCTGCCCCTACCCGGATGCCTCGCACCATCTCAGGGACTCAGTTCCCATCCAGATAATGGGACGAGGGGGCTATAGACTTGATGATTTCTAAGGCTCCCTCCTGATCTGAGGGCATGAGGTCTTGTCCTCATGACTCTGTCTCAGGCCCACAGAGAGAAGAGGCTCAGCTCTAGCACAGGAACATTCTCCTGAGCTTGGGGCTGATACTCATAGATCTGACATGACCCCTGTGTCTCCAGAGGGGTCACCAGTCACATCCCTCCTCAATGGAGGCCAATTCACCCAACTCTGGTTTCTCTGATTTCCTGGAACATTTCCCATGGGCCTCCCCATCAGAGTCAGCATCCACCTACCCTTTGCACTCAGCCTGTCCTGGGGTGATGCAGGCAAAGAGACCATTTAGACCCCTTTACAGAGTCACTGGGCTTGTCAGCTGAACTCTTCCTGGGGTACTCATTCACTCATTACAGCATTTCTTTCTTTTTTCCTTCATTGCTCTTAATTCGTTATAAAACGATTCAACAATACAAAACTATATAAAGAAAAAGGGGAGGCTCTCCCCGACCCCAAATATTGGCTCTTGGTTGGAACTAACAAATCTTAACAGTTTGGTGGAATCCTTTTCACACATAGAGCACTTTTTATATACGTGCATCCAAACATGCTAATATAATGCACATGTGTAGTATCAACAGAGACAGAATCATGTCACACACAATGCCCGGCATGGCGTAGGCACTGCTACTTTTTTGTCACTTCTTTTTTCGCTTAATGGTACATTATGGCCACCTTTCTGTGTTAGCACATGGAGGTCTATTTATTCTTTTTTAAGAGCTGCATAGTTTTGCTCTGTGTAGTTGTGGCCTCACGTAATCCCCTCCTGGTGGCCTCCAGTGTTTCCCTATTGCAACCATGGCTGTCACTCCTTGAGTGCCTATCATGTGCCTGTCCCTGTAGGAGGCCCTTTAGGTACTTGTTTTTCTGAATATGTCATTCTTATTCTTGGAAAGCTCCCTTGGCGTTTAATAAGTTCTCAGGGAATTATCAGGAGACCCAGCTCAAATGTTTCACCTTTGCGAAGCCTCTCTTATTCCCTTTCCCCACCCCCTCCCGCCCCCCATTCAGGTCCTGTGCAGGATCTGAGACATGAGTAAGATAAGACCCAGTGCTAGAGGACCTCACAGACCAGTAAACAGATGTGGCAACAGATAAGTACAGCCCAGGGTAAGCAGAACAAGAGAGCGGCGACAGGAACAGAGGAGGGAGGACTGATATGCCCACAGGGCTTCTCAGAGGAAGGATGCTGGGAGTTTGTCAGGTGTGTGTGGATGCTGCGTCCATGCCGTCTTTACCCTACGTGTCACTGACTTCCTGCATCTGTGCTTCTCACCCTCATCCATCATTCATGCCACGTCTACTTCCAAAAAAAGGGACTTGGGGGAGACTCTAATTTTTATAAAATGGCACATACAATAACAATAGCACGAGTAACTGAGGAAAAGGAGTAAGACTTTCGCTATAAAATGGGAGAAGAGGTGAACCATGAACTTAAACTGAGGATATTTACTGCAATAGAGCACAGGGGGTAACTCTGCTTCCCAGCAGGCAAAGAGGGTTGCACCTGCTGCACTGTGGGGACAAAGGGCCCGTCCAGCCCCACCAGTAGAGCCCATGCCACCTCCTCTCCACACTTGACCATTGGTTGGTTCCCCGTTTTATGGCTCCCGTGTGTCCTGGGCTGGTCTTTAACTCTGGCTCATTCACATGAGTACACTGGATGGAGAGGCTGTGGACCAACAGTTTCGGAGCACCTACTATCTGCCGCCCCTTTCCAACCACCCTCCCCTGAGACATAAGCAAAGCAAGCGAGGTGCAGCAGAGTTCAGAGAAACATTGGCAGGCCTGGTCCTGGGGCCACATCTCTGATGCCAGCATAGCCTCTTCACAGGTTCGGCTGGGAGGGTCTGAGGATGAGATACCTGAGAACAAGGAAGCAGCCCGGACGTGCAGTTTGCCAAGCTGGAGTCACAGAGCGAGCTGGACACGAGCAGATGCCCCAGGCGGGGACAACGGCCGTGCACCCCAGCATGGCTTGAACACAGCTGATTTCGTTTATGAATTTTGACTGTTGGAAAAAACAACAGCCATAAGACAGAACTAGCACTTGTCAGGTGCCTACTGTATGCCGGAAACTTCTGTTACTACACGATCATCTGCAAAATGGGGATGCCAGTAAAATAACAGCAATCTCTCCAGTTGAGGAAGGATCAGTGAGAGCCATGCAAACCCTTAGCATAGAGCTTGCACTTAGCAGGGCCTTGAAAATTTTGTTGTTATTATCTTTGTCTTTATTATTGTCATCTCACGATAGTCCTGTGAAGTAGGTGTTGCCAAAGCTGCCTTATAGATAAGGAACTGGGCTCAGGGAGAAGAAGCGCCCGCTGTCACTGGGGTACAGCCAGGAAGCTACCCCGGGCCTGTTGGGCTCAATTCCTGTGCTCTTTTCACACTGAGCCACCCAGGGGAGGGCAGGAGGGAAAACGAAGGCTCAGGAGAAGCACACAGAAGGCAGCCAGACCCGGGGCCAGTGTGTATGCCATTAGGTCCCTCCACTAGGTGAGGAGGCCTCCGAAGCACAGCTGCAGAGAGAACGTGGGTATGCTCAGCTCGCCTGGGCCTGCAGCTAGAATTGCAGTCACTGTAGTGTAGGCCACGCTTGGGCCTTGCAGAGCACCCAGCGGAGCAGCAGAGAAGCAGCTGCAAGGCAGGCTGGGGCAGGACCCAGGTCCCAGGGCGCTGGGCAGGGCAGGGCCAGGCCACCTGAGGGAAGCATCTCTTGGCACCTGGGTGATGAGAGCTTAGGAAAGTGGTATCATTTGCATGGACCACATTTTTGGCTTGTCCTCACTTAGTCTAATCTAAGTATTGAATTGCAAGGATTAAAAAGTAGAAATTAAGGGTGTGGGCTGAGCATGTTTCACAAAACACAGGTGGAAGTGATGGCATATCCCATCCCTGCCACCATGTCAGCCACACTTGGCTTGGGCAGTCTGTGCCACCCCTGTGTGGCTTTACTCACCTGTGCAGGCAGCAACAAGGGGAGAGAAAGCAGTTGCAGCGGTGAAAGCCTCATGTTTGGGGTTGGAAAACTCTGTCTTAGCTCTTGGCTCTGTGATCTGGGAGAAGTTATTTTACTTTTCTGAGCCTCTGCTGCCTCCTCTAAAATAATACCAACCTCTCAGTGTTAATTAAGGACGAAGGCAGAACCATGGAATCAGTTAGCAGAGAGGCTACACTTGATAAGTAAGATAAGTAAGTACTTGGTAATGATAGTGATGATATTTATTAAATATGCATTAAATATTATTACTATCATTTTCACAACAACCCTGTGAGATTTCCCCAGCAGCTGCTGCCTCAGTTTCCTCCATAGATGCCCTCAGTTTCCCCATCTGCAAAATGGGAATAGCACGGATGGCTCCAGAGGTTGGGTGTCAGGATGGAATGAGCGAGCACACACGGCCCAGTGCCTGACCCACAGGAGGACTTCTGTCACTGTTGGCCTCCCTCCTCCTATCAGCCGGTGCCGCAGGGGGACTGGTTGCTCTGATTATCCGAATTCACCGCTAGTTCACAGCCTCTCTTCCCAGCATGCCTCATGCTGTAGGGTCCTCGAGAGTCAGGCTGGGGAGGTGGAGATGTTTGCATGGGCCTAGGAGACAGAGGGCAAGGCCACGCTGAAGGCCAAAGAGAGAGACATCCTTACAATGCCCCAGAGGTTGCGCAGCTCCTTCTCCACGTCATCTCCCTTCATTCTCCTGCTCACTCCGGGGTTGGTGTTGTGATCTCCATTTTGCAGATGGGAAAAGTGAGGTAAGGGACCAGTCCAGAGTCACTCAGGGAGTCCTTGATGGGCTGGCACTCGCTGCCTCTCTCCATAGCTACCTGTCATCAAGCCCTGGGGCTGGGGCTGTGACTGCAGCCGAGGGAAGAAGCAGCAGACCCAGGGGGCCACAGGTGGCCGTCTGGCACAGGCACAGGCTCACTGGCTTGGGGAAGTCTGCTGTCTCCATGGCCTGGTGGGCTGCGGAGGACCTGACAAGATGGGGGCAGCTACAAGAGGCAACCTTTTCCTAGAAACCTCACTCCCTTCTCTAGGACTCCTTCTCTGAACAGCCATGGCTCTACAGAATTCCAGACTACTTTACAATCTTCTGAGGAGGTATCAGGGCTCTGCGGACATCAGCTTCGAGATCATCTGCTCCAGGCCTCTCACCCATTTGATCAGAAAACAGAGGCTCTGAGGAACACAGAAGTGACTTAGCAGGGCCAAGAGCAGAACACTGCAGCTCAGTGTTCTGATAGGATCACTGGATCAGGAAAATGACAGGCCAGGTCAGGACAATCCCGAGGAGAAGTCACATGGGCAGGACGGGGCGGGCCAGGGCAGTGAGGCCACAGTGAGATGCTGGGTCTTCTTCCGCCGGGCACTGCTGTCAAGTCCTCACTTCATCTTTTCTGTCAACATCCCTGGGAGGTCAGAGGTGTTGTCCTCACTCTACGGGGCAAGAAACAAGACTCAGAGAAGTCTAAAGTCTAGACTCAGAGAAATCAACAGTCAAACAGCCTCCAAGTGAAGAGGGCAGAATTCGAACCTGGTCCTGCTGATCTCCAAATCCTACACTTTTTCCCTTACACCTCTTGTACTGGGTTGAACAGTCCCCACCCCACCCCCTGCCCCGCCCCCATGCCCTTCCTAGAACCTCCGCATTGGATCTTTGTTGGAAATAAAGTCTTTGCAGATGTAATTAGTTTAGGTCATAGTGGAGTAGGGTGGGCCCTAAATCCAGTGTGGCTGGTGTCATTGTAAGAAGGAGACAGACACAGAGAGGACAATGCCACGTGAAGACCAGGAGAAAAGATGGAAAAGAATGTCGCGTGAAGATGGAGGCAGAGACGAAAGCGATGTGTCTACCAGACGATGAACATCAGGATGGCCAGTGACCGCCAGAAGCTAAAGGAGGGGAGGAAGGATTCACCCCTAGAGCCTTCAGAGAGAGCGTGGTGCTGCCAATGCCTTGATTTCAGACTGCTAGTCTCCAGAACTGTGAGACAATAAATTCCTGTTCTTTTAAGACACTTCAGTACTTTGTTACAGCAGTCCCAGCAAACTGATACACCTCCTTCCTGTTGTACAGAAAGAGGGGTGACTTATAGGCATCATGGATTCCAGGTGTGGTTGTGTGCAAACATAGAGTATCAGGGCAGAGCCAAGGTGGAGAAGGAGGAAGGAAGCATACATTTGTCTGACATTTGTTCTGTGCCGGCTCCATGCTGTGCACCTTACACAGGTGGTCTTAATCATCCCCTGCAGGTAAATATAGTCATTCCCATTTCACAAATGTGGAAAGTGAGGTTCGGAGAAGGGAAGTGATTGGTCCCAAAGCTCATTTTCCCCTACCTCTAGTGCTGTGCAAGGAGCAAACCCAGACTCCAGTTTGAGTCCCAAGGAAGCAGGCTACTCACTTCCCTTCTCTGAGCTTCACTTTTTTCATCTAGAAAATGGGAATAATAGTGTCTGCCTCTTAGGTGGTTGTGAGAATACAATGAGTTTATCCTGTCATTCAACAAATGGTTACTTAAAGTCTCTGTGCCAGTCCCTGCTCTGGCTCCTGGGGACACAGCAGTGAACAAGATGGGCAAAGGTCTTGCTTCCAAGGATTATCATGCCTGGCAGGTGCTCTGCAGGGGCTGGCACTTAGCAAGTGCTCAGTAAAACTTATGGGGATAAGGATCTAGGATGGAGTGGGATGGTGGGTGGGACAGGCTTGCTCTATAAGAGTAGCTCACTTCAGCCCTACTTTTCTGCCACTGTTGGTGGTGGTACAGCCCCCTGGCCCAGGAGGACACAAGGTCCTCTTGGCCTGGGCCCCATGTTTTGAGTGGTCACTGGTCTACGCTGCCTCCCCGAAGCCGTAGAACTCTCTGCTCCAGGCCTAGACTGTGGAGGCAGCTGAGGGAGCCTTGGGTCTTGCCACAGGGCCCTCCCCTGCCGCACTGTCCCCCTCAGCCACACAGCCTCGGCTCAGCCACACCCACTCCCTGACAGTCCCTGGGCCAGGCCCGAGCCTGCCCTGGAGGCTCTCCCAGCTGTCCTGATGTCCCCTCTGGCCTCCGCAGACGCTCCCCTGCTCCCCCTTCCACCCCTGGAGGCCTCGGCTGGGCACCAGCCCCTCCCCATGCAGAGGCATCCCCAGACACCACTCCTGCACTATTCTCTTTTCCTGACAACTGTGGCATCAAATGTCAACCAGGCTCTGCTCAGCACCGGCAGGTGGGGGCAGGGGGGCAGTTCTTGATAACTGTGTTGTTTAGAGGAGGGTCCCCATGAGTCCCCCAGAGGGGCTAGGAATGGCTGGCCCTGGTCTGGCTTTGCTCCCACCTCACTGCTCTGCCTTGACCAACCCCCTTCCTCCCCAGACCTCAGCTTCTCTGAGCCATGAAGGGGAGGCAACCCTCTCTGGGTTTTGAGGATCAAAAGGGACACAGGCAAAGTCCTTTGGGGGCAAGTGGCAGTGGGCTCCCCCGAGAGCTGACTGTCTTCTGGGGGCTTCTGGAAGGGGGTTCTTGGGGCCGCAGAGCAGCTACGCCCATCAGACCTCGGAGAAGCCTGTCCTTCTGTCCTCACTTGCCCCGAGTGAGCTGAGACAGCTGGCATGGCGCTGGGGAAGCGGGCTCTGGCGGGCCCTGACAGCTCAGCAGTGGCAGCGGTGGAGGTGGCGGTGGCCACAGCAGCAGGGGCTATTCTGAGAGCTGGGAGGGGCTTGGGAGCTGAGACTGGAGGAGGGGAAGCAGCTGGGAGGATACCCTGTGGGGGTGAGGGGAGGGTCCCTGTGTGGCCCAGGAAGGGGTCTGCCGAGGGCAGTGTGCCTCGGAAGAGCTGGGTAGTGCCTGCTCATCCCCGGGCGGGATGGACCGCTGAGGTACCGAGGCTCGCCCTGGGATTGTTTGGGTGTACGTGCACAGGCTTTGTGATCCAAGTACGAGCTGACCGGGCAAAGCACGCGTCTGTGTGTGAGTGAGCAAGTGTGTGTGCCTTGGAATGAGAGTGGGTTTAAGTACAAGGGAAGGTGTGAGCAGAAGCAAACGTGCCCGTGTGGGGAGAGGGGAGGAAAGCGAGGGTGAGCACGTGGGGGCTTGTTTGTGAGGCGGAATGAAGTGGGAGTGGTAGGCAGGGTAACTGAGAGCTTGAGAGCAGGCGTGGGGGAGGGGAAGGGAGTGGGAGACACCTGGGGTTGGAACCATAGGAGCTTGAGGGTCTGTGTCACCGGGACACACGTGTAAGGGACAGAGGCAAGTGTGCATGTGAGTGAGCCCGAGTGTGTGAGTGGATACCAGTGTGTGCGTGGTGACAGCAGGTGGGACAGTGTGACCTGGGACAAATAGGGAGGGAAGATATGTCGCAGCAACGGCAACACCAACAGTGATAAAAACAGCTCGGATCATTGAGCACTTACTCTCGGCCTGGTGCTGACATTCGTGATTTTACTGAATTCTTCAAACAGCCTCTGAAGCGCATGCTATGATGGTGCTAGTTTACAGATTAGGGAACAGTGGCTTTGGGCAGTTAAGGAACTTGTCCATACCTTAATCAGTGTGTTTACTGCCTCACAATGAACATGTGAACAGGAATCAAGTTGTGAGTAGAGAAAAATGAGTGACTGTGTGCATGGTAGGTGTGAGTGAGTGTGTGTGTGCGTGTGTGTGTGGAGCGGGGGCTGAGTGTGCCCGTGTGGGTCCCAGAGGAGAGTCCAGGCAGCAGCTGTGGACACTGGGCGGGGCAGGGGCCGGAGCAGAGCCTGAGTCAGCCTCTAGGGCGTCTCTGCCAACCTGGCTTCCCAGCCCTGCAGTGGCAGCGTGCGCCAGGGCCCCCAGCTAAGGATCCTCCCAGCTCTGGTATGGCCCCCAGCAGGCCCTGTCTCACAGAGCAGGCTAAGCCAGGGCTGAAGGCTCGCAGGAGGCCTGCCTGGCTTCCAGGGTGCCCTGAGGGGGCAGCCCCCAGCATGGGCAGGGAGGGCATATGAGAGCTGTGGGAGGGGGTCCAGCAGTGATTTCAGGGCCCTTGTGACTCTAAACAGAACCACCTGGAGGGTGTGCATATGTAAGCAGAAGGGGGACAGCCAATGGTTCCCATGCCCACCCTTGCCTTTGGGATGTGACACAGGCAGATGCCATGCTAGGCATTTGCAAGCTGGACCGGCTCCCACCTTGGGGGGAAGGGGTGGGGATGAGGAGGGGCCCCTCCATCCCGCCCCCACCCTCACCCTTGTCCCTACTCCTTGGGACCTAAGCTGAAAGGAAGGAATTTTTGAGAGAGGGCTGTCTCCTGTGGCCTGGGCCCAGCCCTCCCACTGCCCAGAGAACGTTCTGCAAGTTTCAGTCTCCAGCCTCTCTAGGAATGTGGTACTGGCTGGTGAGCTTGGATTCTAGTCCTGGCCATTCCATCTGGGCAAGTCACCTGCCCATTCTGGGCCTCAGTTTCCTGATTGGCAAAAGAGAGATATTGTGCTAAAGGGACATAGATATTGCTGGCAGAGCAGCAAGTGGTCTGGGCAAGCAAGGGACAAAGACAAGTGACGGGAGTTGGATTAAATAAGGTGTCGGGGATGAGTTGAGCTGAGTTTTGAGGAATGGGACAACCTTTGATGAGGGCTTTGAGGAGGGGAAAGGGTGTTTTAGGCAGAGGGGGTACACCAAGCAAAGGCTGGCAGGTAGAGTGTTGGCTGGAAGCCTAGCCTAGCCTAGGGCCTCGTGAGGTGAGGTCATGGGCTGCCCAACTGCTCAGCTGGCCTCTTCCTTCTGAGGCCATGTGATGATCTGACTTACATCTGACTCCTCCACTAGCCTATGCGGTAGAGACCACATCTGTCTCTTTTGCTGCTCTGGCCTTAGTAGACCGAACAGTGCCTGGTGCATCAAAGGTGCCCAACAAACATTCACCTGTTAAATAAATGAGAAACTTCTCCCCAGACAGGATGAAATTTGGCGCAAGTGTTTGTTCCTACAGCCCCTGCAAGAGCTTCCCACAGACTCTAAAACAGTGGTTTGCAAAGTGTGGTCCAGGGTGCAACACCTGGGAACTTGTCAGAAATGCAAAGTCTCAAGCCCCAACCCAGATTATCGGGCTGAGGCCCAGCAATAGGTTTTAACAAGCTCTCCAGGTTCTTTCTACTACACGTTAAACTTCAGGCACCCTGAAAGCCCACGAGAGAAGCCAAAATTATGGCCAAGCCTGACCCAGAACCCAGGTATTCTTGACCCTCTCTCTTTCCCCAGCTCAGGGCACAAAGAAAAGAGCTCCATCATGCACCCCACCAGGTTTCTGGAAGGAAGACTTGGAAACACCGAGGGTCTAGAAACAGGGGGCGGGGCATTCCTCCGGGAATAGAAGGCGGGGCCAAGTGCTCTGAGCCCCGCCCCAGCCCCGTTGCCCCGGGAAACCCCGGGTTGTAACAATAACCCGCTGACGCGCTTCGGGGAGGGATCCTCCCGAGTCCGTGGGCGGGACGGCTCTGCTGCGGACCAATGAGAAGGCTCCGGCCCCGCCCCCGCGCCCCCTCCCCCCGCGCCAAGCAGGGGGCGGGGTCGCGCCCGCCGCTCCTCCCCTGCTCCGCAGGCGGCGCTGTTGCGTGCAGGGGCTGCCGTGGGGTCGCCCCCGGCCGGGAGCCCCGCGTCCCCACCCCCAGCCCGCGGGCGGGGCACCCGGCCGGCAGAGGATTCCGTGGCCGCGGGCGGGCACGCCCCGCCCCCTCCCGCGCCGGGTCCGCCCCCTCCCCGTCCCCCGCCCATCCGAGGTGCAGCCGGCGCTGAGCGCGGCAGGCGCGGGAGCTGGCGCTGGAGCCGGAGCGGCGGCGGCGGCGGCGGCGGCATTCACGGGGCGGCGGCGGCGGCGGCGCGGGCTCCGGCACGGGCTCGGGCTCCGGCATGGTGCAGTCCGGCCTCGTCCCGGGAGAGCGGGGCCCGCGTGCGGGGCCGGCGCCGGGGGAACGGCGGCAGAGACGGTGGCGGTGGTGGCTGCAGGCGCAGGCAGGCGGCAGGTGCTAGAAGCGGGGCTGGGCGAGGTGTGTGCCCGCTGGGCTCCGGGGCCGCCGCTCCCTCGCTGCTCCCGTCTCTCCCTCCCTTCGGGCTTCCCAGCGCGTCCAGCCCCCTGTCTCCGCGACCCGGCCCATGGCGCCCCGCGGTTGAGCCGGCGCCGCCAGGGGCCCCTCCTGCGGGCCTCCCCGGGGCGCGCAGATCCCGGAGCCGCCCGCCCACCATCCGCGGAGCCCCCCTCCCCTCCTCGCCCGAGCCGGGCGGGACCATGGCTGCGAAGCTGCGAGCGCATCAGGTGGACGTGGACCCGGACTTCGCGCCGCAGAGCCGGCCGCGCTCGTGTACCTGGCCCCTGCCGCAGCCTGACTTGGTCGGCGACGAGGACGGAGCGCTGGGCTCAGGGGTGGCCGAGGGCGCCGAGGACTGCGGGCCGGAGCGCCGGGCCACGGCCCCGCCGATGGCCCCAGCGCCGCCGCTGGGCGCGGAGGTCGGACCGCTGCGGAAAGCCAAGAGCTCCCGGCGGAACGCGTGGGGGAACCTGTCCTACGCCGACCTCATCACCAAAGCCATCGAGAGCGCCCCGGACAAGCGACTCACGCTCTCGCAGATCTACGACTGGATGGTCCGTTACGTGCCCTACTTCAAGGATAAAGGCGACAGCAACAGCTCGGCCGGCTGGAAGGTGGGGGCGTCCGGCTGGGGAGGGGGGCTGGAGTCGTCGGCTGGGGCTTCCAGGGGCTGCTGGATGCTTCCGGGCTCCCGGGGGGCGGTCCGGAGGGAGGCCCTGGGGCACCCCGGGGAGGGGTCACAGAGTGTGTGCCCAGGGCGTGGGGCCGGCCGGAAGACAGGCGGGGCGTGCTGGGAGCAGCTGTGTGCATGCTCTGGATGGGGGGTGAGAGGTCTGGTGGGGTGACAAGGGACTCCCACTTGGAGGCACCCTCGAGGGACACCCTCACCCCATCCTTGGGGGCATAGTAGAAGAACCTGTTCTCAGGCCTCAGACATCGGGGACCCCTCTCTTACACCCTCTAGTTTGCTTTGTGTTACTCTTGCTTTGCCCTCTCCACGAGGTCACCCTCCTTAAAAAGCTAAAATAATGACTTGGGGCCAGAGGCTGCTTTCCTCCCAGATCTTTCCCACTGCCCTCCCTGGAGCTGGCCTCAGGGTGAGGAATGCGACCCTAGGCCCACAGTTCTTTCTGTGATGCCAGGAGTTCACCCTAGGGCACCAGGCAGCCTGGGGTGGGGAACTGATCAGGTGACCTGAGATCTGAGTTCTGCATGGGGCAACTGCTGTCCCCCCTTGCCTGGGTCAGCATGGTGGGCTGGTGATGACCCCTGCTGGTGTGAGGGCAGGGTATCGAGATGGGGATCTGTCCCTGCCCATCCCAGGCTGTCTTCCACTTCCCTGGCTTTCTGAGCCCAGATGCATTTGGGGGAGGGGGAGGGGCATCCCAGTGAGGCCTCAGTACCAACCAGTGGAAAGGGGGGAGCCATCTTGAGAGAGGACAGGGTCTTGACTGGATTGTGGCCTGCAGACCCTCCTCTGGCCAACTTTTTGGGGCATGGGGATAGCCGATGCCTCTGGGGGAGAGGAGACTGGGGAGGGGGGCAGTGCTCGGGCCATGCCTAGGGCCTGTGAGCTGTCAGGCTCTCTGTGGGAGAGGGGGGTCTCTATGAGGGAGGCATGCCTAAATGGAGGGCAGGGGCTGTGGCTTGTGGTGCCTGTAGGCACAGGCAGGGGAAGGAGGTGTGCCAGTGGAGGAGGGGAGGCTTGTGGACATGGACAGCTCAAGATGCCCAGTGGCTGCACTGTAGGGGCCACGGTGCTCTGACCTGGGCTTTATGCTAGCAGCTTCTCTGTCTCTCTGGCCACTGCTGGGTGGGGATGCGGGCTGGAGAAGCAGACATGAGTCTCCCTCTCCATCCTCTCTCCGGTCCCCTTGGACTCAGCCCCCACCGCAACACTTATTTCCCCTCAGTGGCTTCTGCCCTTGTTCTTTGCTTCCACCTCCCTCCCATGCACTGTCCCACCCTTCACTTCTCCCTGTAGATAGTCCCTGTCCTCAAGGGCACAGAGTTCAGATGCCTCTTCCAGGAAGCCTTCCCTAACCCTTTTCAGCTAGCTCAGGAAGCCCTCTTCTGTGGTCCTCTCCCTACCTGTCATAGGTCTTAGTCTTTTGTGTCCTGCCTCATTTCCCTTCCCCACCCCCTTTGGAAGACAGCGGCAGTGTCAGAACAATCTCTGTGCCCACGGCACCAAGCATAGAGCCTGGCACTGGGAGCTACCAGTGCATGTCTGGTAGAAGAGCGAAGAAATGGGTGGATGGTATGGGGGGCGCTGAGGCCAGGGAGGGTACTGTGGGCCAGAATAAGCCAGGAGGGCTTCCTGCAGGAGGCGGAGCTCCAGCTGGGCTTGATGGGTTAGGGATGATGGGGAAGATGGCAAGAGGGAACATGAGGCTTGAAGCTGGGAGAGAACTGCAGTTCATTGAGGGTCTCAGGGCCAAGCCCTGTGCCAGGCACCTTCGGGCATCTGTGCCAGGTGTCTCCTTTAGCGCTCTCTGCACTCCTTGAGGTGGTTTTACTGTCACCACTTACAGGTACTGAGGCAGGGAGTGGAGGGGTGAACTGCCCAAGGTCACACAGTCAGTAGGTGGGAAAACTGGATTCCAATCCAGGTGTGTCTCCCTCCAGGGACCCCGAGGCTCTGGAATAGTATCCTGCTGGCACTGGTTGTGGGAGGGGGACACTGACAGCTTTCAGACAGGGGCAGAGCTAAGTCCTAGACTATGATTGGGAATGTGCTTGGAGATAATTTAGTCCCACGAGTTCATTTCTCAGACTGTGAGACTGAGGTCCCGGAAGGAAATGGGACTCTTCTCAGGTCATCAGTGAGCGGCAGGCCCTGGATGATGGCCCAGGCCTCCTGCCTGCCCATTGGATGCAGTTTCCACTGCGCCACGCTGCTGGGGACACACTGGTTCTCCCTGTGCCTGGGCTCAGGAAGGTTTGTCCTGGGCTAGGGCATTGGCGAGAGAGCCTGAGGTTTGGGCTCCTGACCTAGGCCCTGGCAGAAACCCCCGACGCACTGGAAGAGAGCTGTTCAGAGAGGCCCCTGGCATTTCCCATCTCATCCCTTCAGTGGCTGTCCTCCTTCTACCCCACCCCCATCCAGCTCCCTAGGGAGCCTCCTTCCCTTGTCATTCCTGCCCCTCCTACTGCCTATTCGCCATTCCCAGTCAGTCCCTCCAGGGGCCTGGTGGAGGGGCCATCCCCAACTCCCAGCCACCCTCTGGTTAGCAGAGACTGTGGTACACCTCAGGTGCCAGGGTGGGGGCCAGGAACCCATTGTTCCTTCCTCCTTCCCCTCCCCCACATAAGTGTTGCACTTGAATCCCTGGGGTATACTGAACCCTGTGTTAGATGGAGTAGGGGGACCAAAGGGGAAGGTGTTGGACCTGCCTTCAGGATGCATCAGGGCTCAGCCAGTTCCACACCCAAGCCCTGTGTTTTATATGCAGGAGGGGCTGGGGGGCGGGGAGTGGGGGTGGGAGTAGGGACGTGGGGAAAATGGGGTAGGTCCCCTGGGGAGCCAGGCAAGCCCTCACAGAGAAGATGGCACTTGATCTGGTCTGTCTTCACTGGGTGGAGTGGGTGGGTAGAATTCGGGAGAAAGTCTTCTAAGGGATATTGACTGCATACGCAAAGGCAGGAAGGTGGAATTGCATACGTTGGGTTTGGGAGACTGTTGGGTGTGCCAGGCTGGAACCAAGAGCTCCTAGGGATGGCAGGGCCATGGCATGGGAAACGCCAAGTGGACCAGATCAGGAAAGGCCCTGTGGTTGGCCTTTGCCCTGTGGTCCCACCTGTGATGTGGGAAGACAGTTCAGAGGTGCTGCAGAGAGCAATTGGAGGAGGCAAGATCAGTAGCAGGTGCAAGGCAGCCAACAGGCTGAAGCCTGAAGAGAGGCAGGGCTTGGTGCTTCGAGCTCCACTAGAGTGGTTGGTAGTATTGCCATCAGGGCAGAGGGTCTCCAGGCCTGGGATGAGGGCTTGGACAGGAGTCTCCCTCCCTCTGCAGTGTCCCCAAAGTGTGGATATCCCACATCCAGGTACAGCCTCCCACTTCCTCTCAGGTACTCTAGCCCCACCTTCCCTAGCGCTGGACTCCTCCGGGAAGCCTTCCAGGCTGCTCTGGGTCCTGATGCTCCTTCCACTTAGCACCCCTGGAGTTGTTCTGCCTGCTTTTGTGTTTCCTGGCTGCCCGCTCCCCGGGGAGCCCCGGGGCCAGGCCTGGGCGCCTCCCATTCCTGTCCCCAGGACTGGGGGGGGAGGAGCCCAGTGGATGGGGACTTTCCTCCTCCCTCTTTGCCTGGAGCAGCTTGGCTGTGGTGGGGTGGGATCAGGAGGGGTGGTTGCCCCCCACATCCGGCCCAGACTGGCCAGTAGGTCCTAGGTGGGGTGGGTGCTAGAAGGGAGGGACTGCTCCGAGAGGCCGGGAGGAGGGTCCTGCTACAGCCCAGCCCGGCTTAGCAGTGGCTGTGCGAGCAGGGGCTGCCCCTTCTCTCCTCCCCCCAGCCCGTTCCTGCAGGGCTCCCTCCTTCTTTGTGCTCCGGGGATCCCCAGCCCCGAGGGCTGGTGGGGGGTGCGGGAGGAGGCGGTGTGAGCCCGGGTTGGGGGGTGTCCTCACCCCCCGCGCTGCACGAGCGGGGGGCTGGCAGCTGCCCGCCTCCTGGGCACGAGCCCGTGCCAGCCGCTCCTGGCACAGTTGCTGGCACGCCCGGCAGACTCCCACGGCCACCTGCTCACACCCACCCACGCGCGCTGGCGCGCAGCGGGCCCTTCCGGCTTCGCGGGCCTCCCGGCGCCCCTCCCCCGCCACTGCCCCCCCCACCCCGCCCCCCAGTTCTCTGCTCCCCGAAGGCCCCTCACTCTGCCAGCCGCGTGGCCCGCCCGGCCCCCTCCCCAGCAACTTGGGGAGCTGGGGAGGCAGGGCCGCTGGGAGGCCCCTGGGGTAGCTGCGCCTCTATGGGGAGCAGTGGGGAACCCAGAGGCAGACAGACAGACCGACAGACAGGGTGAGGGCCCCCGCCTGCCACCTGGCGCCGCTCCAGCGGGACGATGGCGGGCAGCGGCGTGCCAGGCGGTAATTGCAGACAGACTAATTTAAAGAGATGAGACGGTTATTTTTAACTCCTGTTAAGGTAGTGAACGGCGCGGGGGTGGGGGGGTGTGCGGGTTCGAAAGTTCAGCGGCCCCCAGCCCCCACTTTCTGCGGTTTGGGGCTCCCCTCTCTGCGCACCCTGCGGACCCAGCTCAGGAGGGAGTGGAGTGGAGGAGCTCTGCCAGAGAGGGGGAAGGGCTCAGAGGGCCAGGGAGCAAGCAGGCGCCCATCAGCCAAGCCCACATCCCCTCAAACCCTGACCACCATCCTTCCAGGTGGGTGTTAGCAATCCCAGTTTCGCAGGTGGGGAAGTGACTTGTCTCAGGGTCACACCCCTAAGATGTGGCAGACCTGGGAATTGAATCCCCTCCTGTCCCCCAAAATTCAAGCGTTTCCTCCTGTGCCATCGGGGCTGGGGATGGGGAGAGATTTGGAAAGGGTGTAGGCTTGTTTCTTGCAGCCCACTTTCTCCCATCTTCGAGTGGCAGCTGGTGGTGGCCACTGGGTGGAGTCCTGGGGGCTGCGGAAGCCTCTCTGTGTCTTGTGAGGGGTGAGGGTGTGGTCGCTGTGGTCGTGGGCCACGTGTGTGGACAGGAGCCTCTGGGGTATGGGTGCACCAGCTATAGCGGGGGGAACCCCCTCCTCACCTCATTGGCTCCCTTACCTTGTCACTGACGCCTCAGCACCCCTGCCCTACTTGCAGCCTGTGGCCTGCCTCCCAGCTTGGGAGTGGGTACCTAAGAAACAGGTACACATTGGTGCCCACGCCTTCCACCTCTGAGTCCAACTTTGGGTCTCTAGGAGAGGTGGAGCCCATCGCCCGCTTCCAAGCCTCATTCCCAGATCAATCCCTTTCTCACACACTCCCAGGGACCTGGAGCCCGCAGCCTCTGGGACTGCCCATTGTGTTGCTAGACCAGACCTTCAAGTTGTTAGGCCTTCCTTCCTTCTCCCCAGCAGTGACGCATCTCTCTGGAGTCTCACTCAGGTGTCCTAGTTCCGCCCTTTGGGGTCTGTTGGAGCTGTGGAGTTGGGAGTTGGTGATCGCTGGGCAGAGCACTTGTAGGGGACCCTGATCTAGTGTGTGTGAACCAGGGCAGACCTCTCTCCTTTTCTGATCCTCAGTGTTTTCATCGGTGTCCAAAGAGCCTTAACTCACTCAGTCTCTTGGACCTTTCGGGGCTGTGACTGACAAACACTCTGGTTCTAGGAGCCGTGAGGGATGAGTCGGGACTGAGGGCATAGAGTACTGATGGGACTTCTCCTGGGTGGAAGCACGTGCGTATAGGTGTGGATGGACACGAACCAGGGACTCCTGCTTGGGGCTGCCTACCCTGCCCCTGGCGGTACCCAGGTGGCAGACGTACTCTGGGCACAGTGAAGGGAGTGCTTGTGGCAGTCCCAGCTGGCTGTCGGGGGGTAGGCAGATGGGGGGTATGGGGTGTTAGGTGGGCATTAGTGGAGGCTCTGGGGCCTGGGTAGGGCTCTCAGGGGGACAGCTGGATCTGGAGCGCCCCCCTTCCTCCTGGCACCCTGGTTACCATGGAAACCAACTCCTGTTTGGGAGGGTTTGGCTCTTTGCTGCCTCTCCCCACACCCCAACCCATATGTGGAGGTGGGAGGGGGGCCAGGTGGCGTGTGGGGGAGGGGCTTCCCACACCCTCCCCCCAGGGCCTCCCTCTTTGCAGAGAAACCTCTCTGGTCTCTAAGGGGAATGCCTCTTGTGGGAAGGGGAACAAGAATTCAGAGAATTAACGCCTGGGTGCTAGGCAGTCAGTTGGGCACTTCACATAAGTCCTCTCATGTCATCCTCCCTTGGTCCTGCCAGGTATGTGCTAATAGCCCCATTTTGCAGTTGAGGAAATGGAGGCCCAAAAAGCCTCCAAGGCAGCATAGCTTGGATGAGGCTGAGCCTGGATTTAGAGGCAGACCTGTCTTTTTCTACCATGTTTCACTCTCTCCCAATGCCAGTGAGATGTCAGCCCACACCCCCGCCAGCCCTCCTGCCCCAGGGCTCACTCATACTCGCTCCAGAACCCTCCAAGCTCCTCAGTTCCCCTGGAAGCCAACCAAGCCCAAACTGCTCTTTTTGGCCCCCTGGGCCCTCTGCTGACCTTGTCTAGGCTCTGCCCTCCCTCCCACTTTCCCTGCTGCCTCTGATCCCACGCAGCCCTCACACTGCCATCTTTATACCTGACACTGGTGTTCTCAACCCAAACCCCTGCCGTCGTCACATGCCCACCAGGGCTGCTATCCACTCTCATGGACTGATCCCTGGGGACACCCCTTAGAAACTAGGCGGATGCTTGGGTAGTTTGAACAAAAACCTACCTCCTAGGTGCTTCCGGAACCCAATGTGTCTTTCTGAGAATCTGCCTTAAATCCTTAGTTGTTGGCAGAGCTGGCTGATGCTCCGAGTCACCTAGAAGCTTTCAGGTGGCACAGTCTCCAGGCTCTGTCTCAGACCCTCTGTATCAGACTGTCAGCGGGTGGGCTTTGGAATCTGTATTTTAACAGGTCTGTCTGATGGCGGGTCGGATTCTGAACCTGTGCCTTAGATGGTAGCTTCCTCTGCTCCTGCTTGCAGGATCTTAGTTCCTTGACCAGGGATTGAACTTATGCCCCCTGCAGTGGAAGCGTGGACTCTTAACCACTGGACTACCAGGGAAGTCCCCTTCCCGTCTTAGGTTCCCAGTGCGGACCACCTTCTTCTCTAACCAGGCTGCCCAGACTGAGCCCACACCTCTCCTCCTCACTCTTTTTGGGTCCTCCAGGGAATTGAGCCCCATACAGTCAGCTCCAAGAGACGGAACCACTCCCCTCCCCCCCAGCACATTTGCCCACCCTCTGTGTTTGATCTGCTCTGCCACGGAGAGCCTTTGGTTGCAGGAGGGAGGGGAAACGTCTGTATGAGTACTCAGCAGGCCTCTCTGGCGCTGGACCATGAGGAAGTGGGAAGTCTCAGCTCCTGCTCTCTGCTCGCTCCCTGTCTGGTGGGGGAGGTGAGACCATGTATACAGTGCGGTGCTGGTCTTACAGGATCCTGTCCTGGGGCCAGAGCGTGGCCACCTGGCCCCAGTCAACCTCTCCAGCCACATCACTCATCCCTCCCGTCTTCTGACCCTTGCTTCAGCCACATGGATCTCTACCAGCTCAGGATTCAACCCGGACTTGCCGTGACAGGCATGTTTCCACTTAATTTTCACAGCACACCGTGAAGCTGGTACGGCTACTGTCCTCAGTTTGCATATGAGGAAAGTGAGGCCTAGAGAAACAGAGTGGCTCTCACAGTATCCCCCTGGAAGCGACAGAAGTGAAACTTCCCTGGGCTAGTCCTCCGTGACCCAGTGCTCTGGCCAGGCCAGTCCAGGCTGGCTGCCACCCCCTCCCCACCACCCCCAGCATTGTCTCTGATTTCCCTTGGAGTTTGGCCCTGAGGCTTCCAGCCTGGGGGGTGGTTCTGGGATCTGGCACCCTTTCTCAAATCCAGAGCTCCCAGAGGGAGGGAGCTGACATTGTCCCTCCCCCACCCCCATCTGCAGGCCCCAGGGCTGATGGCCGCTTCCTCCACCCACTTTAATCCAGGCCTACACCCACTGGGCACCCACTGTGCAGCACTGCTCAGAGCAACTGGACTGTCTCCCTGCCCTCGAAATGCCTGTGGGTCCAGCTGGGGAGATAAGATGAGGATAAAAACTACTCAGGGTCATGATGGAGGGCCAGATAATGAGCTATGGGTGTTTGGAGGTGATGGGGGAGAGCCAGGCAAAGCTGTCAAACCTCTAGCACTCTTTAGGAGCCCCATAGAGTCTAGCTGTGTTAGCCGGAGCCCAGCAGGACTTGAGGCTAGAGAAACAAGCAGGGGCCAGACGGCGAGGGGCCTTGAATGCCACACCAAGGAGCTGACATTCCAAGCTGTGGGGGATGAGGAATGGCATGGGCAGAAAGGAGGGTATGGAGAGTTGTGGTGGGGGGAGAGACTGGTTCAGGTGCCCAGTGTGGGTCTGATACTGGGGTCCAGGGGAGAAGATGAGCCTGAGAGAGGATGGAGGCCCCAAAATTCCAAGATGCCAGGCCTGAGGTGCCAGGCAGCACCCTTTGGTGCTTCGAGGATCTCAGAGGTAAGACAAAGTGGTGTGGGTAGGAATCTGGAGGTAAGTGGGGAGGAGCAGTCCTAATTCTGCCACTTACCCTCTGTGTGACCTTAGGCAGCTGAGCCTCAGTTTCCCCCTCTGCAAAATGGGATAATAATAAGACTTATGTCCAAGCTTTGTTGTGAGAATTACATGTAAGCAGAGTTACATGTAAAGTTCCCAATGAAATCTTAGCAAATATCATTACTTTTATTCATTGCTCTGGGAAAGGAAAGGAGATACCTCCCCATGTGCTGGATAGGGTGGGGGTCCTGGACCCTGATCCCTGAGAGACACTGACTTGTGTATTTGGTTTTTTTTTGGGGGGGGGGGCAGGATTTCTTATTCTAGTCCCTGCCTTTCTGTCCCTGAGATGTCAGAGAATCAGGATGTCCACGCTTCATCCTGCCCTTAGGTCCACCCACTGCTGGCTAGCCTACAGAGCCTTCCCCATGGCCTTGGGAGGCCAGCAGGCAGGTTTTAGGCACCGTATTTTTACAGATGAGGGTGGTGATTTACTCAAGGTCACCCTTGAATTCAGGGCTGCCCCTGGATGCTGGCTTCTCTTTGCCTACTGGCAGGCTGTGTGACCTTGGGCACGGTCCTTCCCTCTCTGGCTCTCAGTCCCATCTAGGGAGTTCCCCTCCCCCAAAACTCTGGGAAGCTGTGAAGCCTCCTCCACCCCTCCTGTCCCCTCCCCCTGTCCTCAGCTGGCCTTGCCTCCTTTTGTAACCTGAGCTGGGGCCGTGGGGGAAGGGGCTTGCCCTCTGCCAGAGGCACCTGCCAGCTGAGCAGATGTGAGGGGATGGCGGCACCCCCCCCACACACCCATCCCCCAGGAGATCGCCTGCCCTTGGCTCGGCCAGGCTGAGGCTGGGGCTGGGGCAGGGGCAGGCAGTGCTCAGCACACCCAGCCCTGGCCTCTGGCCTCTGCCCCCAGAGCTTACCCTGAGCACGTGTTTATTTTGCAGTGGACATTCATGCTCCAACATGCCCTGCAAGGACCTCTCAGCCTCCAGGAGAAGACAGATGGCAGATGAGGGCTGGTGCCCGAGTCTGGGTGGGCTGCCCTGGGCTCCTGGGGCCCCTTGGCATGAGGACAGAGGGCCAAGGGCGGCCCCTGGGGGTGAGGCCAGTGTCTGTGCGGGTGGCCATGCCCCTGGGAGAGCAGATGGTTCTCTTGGCACCATGCCCACTCTTCCTCCCCCCACTCCCCACCTCCCCCCCAGGAGCCAGCCTGCAGGGCTGGGGCACAGCTGTTGAGCCCTCCCCAGAGCCGGGCCCAGGGCAGGGCTGGGTGAGGTCACCGCAGCTGCTCCCAGGGCCTGGGGCAGGGGTGTGGGAGGTGCTGCCTCGAAGGGAGGAAGGGGGTTCAGACTGAGGAGAGGCTGGGAGAGGCCTGAGTGGCTTGGCTTTTAGGGATCCCCTTTAAGCCTGGAAGAGGGAGGAAAGAGCCTGTGGAGGGGTTGCTGAGCCACTGTGGACAGCTCCTGGTGCCCGCTCCCTAGGGGAGCTCCTGCCCGGCCTGGGCTCCTCCCTAGAGCTGTCTCAGGGTAGGAGGAAGAGCAAGGGCCCTGGGTGTGAATTCCCACCAAACCACGTAACCACTTGGGCAGGTCAATTGTCTCTTGAAGCCTCAGTTTCTCACCTGTAAGATCAGGATGATAAACCAGCCTGGAGGTTTGTTACAGATACGCAGTAAGATTTTAATTGTTGAGTGCCAGCACAGTGCATGAATGCTCAGCAAATGGTTGGTCTCTTTCCTTTCTCACTTTTCTGAAGTCTCCCGAGGAGCCAGGGGAAAAGTAGGGAGGTGGCAGAGGCCGCAGGAACTGGAGGGAGATCGGGAGGGACCAGGCAAGCCCTGGAGCTCCGGCCTGAGGTTCTGCAGGACAGAAACCTCACAGAGTGGCCAGGCCTGAGTGGTTCGTGGCTGCTGAGAGTCCCAACCTATGTGTTAACATACTGTGAGCCAAGGATTGCCCCACAGAGTTCAAGTGGGGAGGCAGACTCACCTACAATTATACTCCAGGGGAAGCAACTATCTTTGGGGCTTGCAAGGGGACTAGGAAGATGCCACAGAGCTAACCTTGATAGAACAGCAGGAACCGGTTGAGCAGAGAGCGAGGGAAGGGCACAGGGAACAGAGTGTGCAAAGGCATGGAGGTGTGAGACGTCCAGGGTGGCTGGAGTCCCAGATGGGCTTAAGGGAATGGGGGTGATGAGGATGGATCAGAGGGCCCTTGAATGTCAGTCTGGAGTTGGACCCAAGCCCGGGGGGGTGGATGAGGAGCCATGGGCTTTTGAGTAGGAGTGCCCTGGGACTTCTGCTGCTGGCTTGTTTGCTGTCCAGGCTGAGTGTGTGGGCTCCATTGTCTCTGAGGTGGCAGGGGTCGGGGATGCCAGGGCCCGTCCCTTGACCTCATGCCTTGCTTTGGACATTTGGTTCCTCCTGGCCCCTGGCTGCTTACTTCTGTTCCACTGCTGACCCCAACTCCATTCACCTGTCAACACCTGTGGCTCTGCCTGCCTTTCAACCCCTCCTTCACTACAGACCCCAGTACCAAGGGTTTGCATGTGGCCTTAGGGCCCTGAGGTCATCCAGGTCACCCCTTCTGCCAGGAAGCCTGTCTGGAGTGAGTACTCCAGGCAGCAGAGCAAGTGACCCTTCCTATTCCCCATCCCCCAAAGTCTGTAGTTGCCTCTGAGACAGGTTTGTTCCTGGGCCAAAGGGGAGTGGGGGGTTAGGGGTAGGACTGGGGCAGATACAGGGACACAGTATCTTGACATGTGGGACCTCATCCAGTTCCCTGCCCTGCCCCCTCCCCCAGGGATGTTGGGATAGTTACCCTCTTTTACAGGGGAGGCCCAAGGTCACATGGATGAAGCTGGGATTCCAGCTCTAGCCCTTAGCCCTTCTTCATGCAGGAAGGGAGGGAAGGAAGGAGGGAGAGAGGAGACGGGAGTCATGGAAGGGGATCAGAGCACTCACGCAGCCCCACAGGTGATCCTTGCTAAAGGGAGGAGCTAGATCACCACCCCCATTGGGTAGCCGGGGTCAGCTTCCTGAGGGAGGGGCCGGGCTGAACCTTGGACAGCGGTGGAAGCTGGAGAGCATCCATACCTGGTTTGGGGCTGGACAGATGCACACAAGACCCAGGACTGAACGGGGAATCCCCTAGGTGCCAGAGGCCAGGAGGGTGGCACAGGGTTTGTTGTGGGTGGGGAGCACAGGACTGGAGTCTCCTGTCTCTGAGGAAAGCCAGGAAGCTTGGGCTTGAGAACCAAGGCAGGGATGGCCTCTGAGGTGGGCAGCAGGGCAGTGTTCCCCGCCCCATTGGGCTTGTGGGTGGGAAGAGCCTTGGCTTTGGAATTCAACAGCCCCAAGACCCAGACCTGGCTCCATCACTTCCCAGCTTCATGGCCTCAGGAGTCATTTAGCCTGAGTCTCAGCTCCCCCAGCCCGCATTTGTAAAATAGCATTACCTACTCATGGTTTGGATGGTTTTTAGGATGCGAAGAAGAAATGTATCTAAAGAACCTAGCTTAGGTCTGGCACGTGGTCGGTGGTGCCCTTCTCCCGCCTTGGTATTTGAGCACGTGCCAGTGGTGTGCACGAGCTGGCTTGCGCTGGCTCGTGAGAGCTGGTCATGCACACTTCTTCCCAGTTCTGCACTCAGTGACATCATGCTGCCAGCTTAAAATTGGCTACGATGGGAGTATCCATGCCGCAGAAATCAGCAAAGGCTACAAATCGAATCAGGTGGGGTTTTTTCCCCTGCTGGAGAGCTGGAGGAAATCCATCCTGCGGGCCCTCTTTAGCCCTGAGGGGACCACACAGTGGGGGGTGGGCAGTGGTGGAATGCTGACTGGGCCAAGCTACCTAGAACTCAAAGTCCACGGGCCTTTTAGGGCCTGGGGAGATTGGATATAATCATAGTGCCACACGGCCCTTGGTAGGCAGGGGACAGCAAATGGTGGGACGCTTCTTTTCTCTCCAATCTCCCCCTCTTCCCCACCCCCACCCCACTCTTCAACCCCGAGATCTGGTGGGCTCTGGCCGGAGAAGTAAGATTGGATGAGGTTGATCTATCAGGGAATGAAGCTGTGCTGGGAGGAGAAATGAGGTTGTGCTGGAAGATAAACGAGGTTGTACTGTCAGGGAATGAGGTGGTACTTGGAGGCAAGGTGAGGCTGCATTATTAGATAAATGAGGTTGTACTATCAGGGGATGAAGTGTACTTGTAGGAGAGATGATGTCCCACTGGATCAGTTGGGTTGCACTGTCAGAGAACACAGCCACATCACAGGAGGAAGGAGAGCCTCTGACTTGGAGGATAAATGAGGGTGTCCTGCTGGATAAATGAGGGGGCCCGTCAGGTGAATGGAGTGCTGTTAGCAAATGAGGTTGTACTTGCTGGATAAATGGGACTGGTGTGCTGGATAAATGGGGTTGTGCTGTCAGATGAATGCATTACTGCTCATGGGCGAAGGGTGTCCTGGCAATAGATGAGGGTGTCCCGTTGGATAGATGAGCTGCCGCTACCAAATGGCTCAGACCCTGTCCACGAGAGAGGCACCGCCAGCAAGGACGGGGGTATTCTGTTCCCACGGGGGCTCCTGGAGCATCTTCTGGCCCAGGTGGTGCAGACTGTGAGAAACCTTGGCCACTGCAAGCGCTGGGTTACCCAAGTCTATCTGAGGAGCAGGAGCGAGCAGGGTGGGGGTTGCGGTGGGCACCTGCCTTGCTTACCCGGGGAGCCCTTCTTCCCCTCTCCCGGAAGCCCTTCCTCCTCTCTGCACTCCCTTCTGTGGCTCAGACTGCTCCTGCCTTTCTTCCTCCCAAGCTTGCCTCCCATTCCTTCCTGTGTTCCCCTCTCTCAGCCCAGTTTGGAGCAGCTCCTGTCCTGTGCCAGCTTCTCTGCCAGTCTCATTAATTCTCCCTGCAGCACAGTGTTATGCCCCTTTTCTCTCTCGCCTTCATTCATTCAACAGACATTTATGAAATACCTAGCGTATACCAAACACCTGGGGTCCAGTAAAAAAAAAAGGGGGGGAGACAAAAATCCCTCATGGAATTTATATTCTACTATAAGGGAAACCAGACAATAAATAATAAACACAGAATATAAAGAAATTATATAGTACTTTAGAAAGCGCTAATTGCTTTAGAAAAATTCAGAGCAGAGAAAGGGGATCAAGAAATGTCAAGGCAGAGGAGCACTTGTTAAAAGAGTGGGCAGGATGGGTCTCGTCACATAGGTGACATCTGAACAGAGACTTGAAGGCGATGAGAGATGGATGTGAGTATCTGAGCGAACGGTGTTTCCCCTGAGTCTGAGACCCTAAGGTAGGATGGTGCCTGGCAGGTTGCTGGCAGGTTCCTGGCAGGTTCGAGGAATGGGAGGGAGGGATCAAGCAGGACGCTGTCAGGAGAGGAGTCTGGGAGGTCATGGAGGGGCCTGTGGGCTAAGGCCAGGCCTTTGTTCTTCACTCTGTGTGCGATGGGGGGCATCGGAGTGTTCTAGGCGGGACTGAACATGACCCAGGCTATTTACAGGACCCCTCCGGCTGCTGCCTGGTGGAAGGCTGGAGGGAAACAGGGTGGAAGCAGATAGCTGTTTGAGGAAATGGAGGTTCGAAGCATCTTACTCCATCGTTTGTGGGTGTTGGAGCCAAGACAGGAGTCCGGATCCAACACCCATGCTCTTTGTCCTGCACTGGTCTCCTCTCCCTGGTGCCTATGGCCCCAGGGGCCTGGCTACTCACCGAGGATCTGAGGGAGAGTAGGATGGGCATGGGATGTAACCTACTGCCCCTTCCCTCTGCCCCTTGATGGTGTCTCTGAGGCACCAAGTCAGGGAGGTCCCATCTCCCCTGGGATCCTTCCCCAGGCCTGCGTGGAGGTGTGGGAGGTGTGAGGCCCCAGAAGCCAGGCCCAGCTTGGGCACCAGGGGAGCCTGGGCATGCCAGGGCCATGGCTGTGGTGGCGGGTTGCTAGGCGACTGTGAGAGGGAGCCCTGGTTACTGCTGCCTGGCAGAGGCATCTCCCTCCACTGCCTCCCTCACCTCCTCTGTGGCCTCTGGCCTCCCAAGAGGCCTTGTGGGCGAGATGTGATCGGCGCTTGCCACTGGATCTTGGCCGGGAGCTCTGATGGGTACCAGGTGGCTGGGCCCTGAGGAGCCAGAATGGGCTGCAGGGCTTGGCCTTGCCTCCTGGGGCACAGCCCTGGTGCACACCTGGTGAAGAGCCTGGCTCAGCAGACCAAGGCCTAGGTCCTCGCCCAGCTCTGGGCCACCTCCCTGGGTGACCCCAGGCAAGGCATGGCACCCTTCTAGGCCTCAACTGCCCCATCCATCTGGCCTGCAGAATCCCTCCCCAAGGGCCTCATTTTCTGTGAGAGTGCCAAGGGAGGGTGCTGAGCAGGCAGGACTCCAGGTAGCCCTGCCCCACCCCTGATGGTTTGAGTGTGGAACACTCAAGTTTTGCATTAGATTCCATTTACTAAGAGTTCCATTGCTTAAAAAAAAGAGTTGGAAACCTCTGGACTGAATGATTCTAAGAACTTTTCATCGTCAAACTGAAAAGGTGCCTAGAGTGCAGTGGCCCATCTCATCAATTTTGGAGAAGGGAAACAGTCCCAGAGAGGAGGAGGGACTGGCCCCAGGTCAGGCTTGCCAGAGGAGGAGGGCCACCAAGCTGGGGGTCAGGAGGCCTGCGTTGGAATCCCAGCTCTGCCACGAGGTCCTGGGTGACCTGGGCCAAGTCCTTTTTATCTCTCTGGGTCCAACCAGCCGTGGTTTTGGACTGGGGCTCAGGTATACCTGGCTGGGCAGGGAGCAGAGTGGGGAAAGATACAGACCTTTATAGGCCTGGGACATGTGGTGTAATCTTGGCAGTAATCTAAAACATTTTTATTGATATTCAGAAAATTTGGAAGTATTATGGAATACAATGCAAGATTCCCTTTTAGAAAGGAAACACAAGACTTGTAGGGAATTTTGACCTTTTAACATGCCCCCGGCTTCCCATGCAGCTTCTAGGGTTGGTTATGTCATGGAAAGTTTGAGAAGAAATGGAGGACTGCTTTCCCAAGATTCTTTGGAAATTCTCTGACATGTTCTCTCTCCCATGGTGGAACATGAGGTCCTTTAGACTCAGAGCAAGACTAACCTGAAATCAGTGCCTGGCTCTGCCACTTAAACTGTGTGATCTCTGCAACGTACTTAACCTCTCTGAGCCTCCCTCGCCTCATCTTGAGATAGGGCCTACAGTCTCTGAGTTGTACGGAGATTGACAGAATGCTCATCTGAGGTAAAGTACTTCCAATGCCCAGGGCTGACCTGACAGGTACTCAGGAGGTACCCATACTTGGCAATGTCCTTCCTCTTCCCCCCTCCCCCAAGCACTCAGAAGCCGGCTGGCACATAGTGACATTGATAAAGAGGTGTTGCCTGATGGACCTCCAGCTGGAGAAGCTGAGAGGTGGAGCCTCTGGTAAGGCAGGTAGTCCCATGGGGGGAGTGGGGACCTGAGGCCTCTG
Source organism: Hippopotamus amphibius kiboko (assembly GCF_030028045.1). Taxonomy (NCBI): domain Eukaryota; kingdom Metazoa; phylum Chordata; class Mammalia; order Artiodactyla; family Hippopotamidae; genus Hippopotamus; species Hippopotamus amphibius. The sequence continues at coordinate 33,224,898 of NC_080186.1, forward strand.
AGGGCCCTGAACACAGGTGTGGGGGAGGGGCTGGGGAACCAGGTGCAGGGGCGGGAGCGGGAAAGGGGGTTTCTACTGCAGGGAGCGCCACTCCCTGGAGGTCCGGCTCCCCTCCTCTCAGGGCCCCGGGAGAAGCCAGGCAGGGCAATGCTGGGAGGGGCCTTGGAGGCCCAGCTGTTGTCTCCCCAGACCAGAGAATGCCAGAGATAGGGAGCCTGGGGCCCTGAAGAGTCAGGTGAGTACCTGGAACTGGGGGTGGGGGGTGGCAGGGTGCCCTGGGCGGCAAGAAGACAGGCCGGAAGGGGGCGGAGGGAGAGCCCTCACAGATCAGAGGTTCTGGAGCTGGGCGGATGAGAGCAGGTCTGTGTGCCGGGTAGATCTGTAGTGGTACCTGGCATTGCTGCCTGTGGGACCGTGGGCAAGTTACATCATGCCTCTGGGCCTCCACTCCCTGGTACATGAGACGGGGTAATGCCAGCTCCCCAGAGTTGTTCGTACCCAGTGCAGCTACACTCAAGGCTTGATATTAAGGATTGTAGGGATGGAGCAGGTCTGTGGCGTGATCTAAGAAGTGGCCAGAGTGAGGGATTTAACCAGCCTTTATGAGCACCTGGTGTGTTCACCAAACACCACACACATTATCTCAGGTAATGATCTAACAGCCTTCTGAGGTGGTTACTGGATGTCACCTGTGTTTGTCACAGGAACTCGCTGAGGCATGGGCTCCTAGAGATTGAGTCAATAGTCACGGTCACATAGCTAGCTAAGTGGCTGAAAAGAGACAGGCATCCTGCCCAACCATGCAGGTCCCCAAACCAGGAGTTCCAGGCCACCAGGAGGGGAGGCCCCAGAGGTGGGGCATGGTAGGCCCTGCAGAAGTTCTGCTCCTCCAGGTTCTTGTGGAGCAGTGGACTCCCCAGCCTTCCTCTGTCCCCACGACAGGCCTGGCAAAAGCAGGCAGTGATATGGGGCCCAACAGAAATTTAGAGGAGGATATATACAGGTGTGCCTAAGGTGATGCCCAGGGAAGGACCAGGGACAGCAGAAGGGCTTTGTGGCCTTGGGCAAGCCACTTCACCTCTCTGAGCCTTGGTCTTATCTGAAAATGGGCACGATGGCACCTGCTTTGTGGGGATTTGTGAAGGTTCCACCAGGAAGGGGCTTTGAGAGCAGAGCTACTCTGCCTCAGGTGGGTGGGGAGGCGAGGGAGGGCTGCAGCCCAGAGCGGAGCTGGGCTGACCTGAAGTGGGCACTGAGCAGAGGTGGGGTCTGAGGTCTCCATGGCCAGTGGATGTGCTTTGAGGTGCTTGCTGGGATCCAAGACCCCTGTGGAGTTCACAGAAGCTCAGAGAAGTTGGGGGAATGTCTGGGCCTCTACCTACCTTGGGGACCCCCAGCCTATTCTGCTCTCCCTGGCCAGGCCCTCCCAGCAAAGGGTTAACAGTCTTCTCTACCTGCAGTTGCATTTTAAAGACACGAAATTAAAGCAGGTAATTTATTCTCCCCACACACGAAAGAGCAATTAGTTCTAAACAGGGCTTAATCAGTCACCGCGAGATTGATTTCTGGAGCCCTGGGTTTTCGGGCTCCTGGCACCATGCCAGGCTGGGGTGGTGGGGGGGCGGACAAATGAGCCGCAGCGGCTTGAGCCCTTACATAATCTGCTGGGGGGCCCTGGCAGCCTGGCTAGCCCCGGGCGGGGCTTGGCTGAGTTGGGGAGGGGGGTCTTGCTCCCCTGCTGCAGGCCCCTTAAGAGTTGCCTTGCTGGAAAGGCTAAACCCAAAACTCTGGCCCCACCCTACAGACAGTGCCTGGGGGGGGGGGGCGGGGAGCGGGGGGGGGGGGCGGGGAGCGGGGAGGGGGGGCGGTTCTGGGGTAGAGGATGGGTTGTCTGAGTTTGTCTGACCTGGTACTTACACCTGCTACCCCCTTTCCCCCCTTTCCCCTTCATCTTCCCTATTTCCTCCACCTCCGCCTTTTGGCTCTTCTCCCATTCTCTTATCCTCTCATTTCTCTATTTTCTCCCACTCCTCTTCCCATCACTTACCCCCTCACTTCCCACTCCCTCACCCCTGTCCTTGTCTCTGGCCACAGAACTCCATCCGGCACAACCTGTCTCTGCACACCCGGTTCATCCGCGTGCAGAACGAGGGCACAGGCAAGAGCTCCTGGTGGATGCTGAACCCTGAGGGCGGAAAGACGGGCAAGACCCCGCGGCGCAGGGCCGTGTCCATGGACAACGGGGCCAAGTTCCTGCGCATCAAGGGCAAGGCGAGCAAGAAGAAGCAGCTGCAGGCACCGGAGCGAAGCCCCGACGACAGCCCCCCGGGCGCGCCGGCCCCGGGACCCGTGCCGGCCGCGGCCAAGTGGGCCACGAGCCCGGCCTCGCACGCCAGCGACGACTACGAGGCGTGGGCCGACTTCCGCGGCGGCGGGAGACCCTTGCTCGGGGAGGCGGCCGAACTGGAGGACGACGAGGCCCTGGAGGCCCTGGCGCCGTCGTCGCCGCTCATGTACCCGAGCCCGGCGAGCGCGCTGTCGCCCGCGCTGGGCGCGCGCTGCCCGGGGGAGCTGCCCCGCCTGGCCGAGCTGGGGGGCCCGCTGGGCCTGCACGGCGGAGGCGGCGCGGGGCTGCCCGAGGCGCTGCTGGACGGCTCGCAGGATGCGTACGGGCCGCGGGCCCGCGCCGGGACGCCCGCCTACTTCGGCGGCTGCAAGGGCGGCGCCTACGGCGGGGGCGGGGGCTTCGGGCCTCCGGCGCTGGGCGCGCTGCGCCGCCTGCCCATGCAGACCATCCAGGAGAACAAGCAGGCCAGCTTCGCGCCGGCCGCCGCGCCCTACCGCCCGGCGGCGCTGCCCGCGCTGCTGCCGCCGCCGCCGCCCGCGCCCAGGCCCGGCCCGGTGCTGGGCGCCCCCGGGGAGCTGGCGCTGGCGGGCGCGGCCGCCGCCTACCCCGGCAAGGGGGTGGCCCCGTACGCGCCGCCGGCGCCCTCGCGCAGTGCCTTAGCCCACCCCATCAGCCTTATGACGCTGCCCGGCGAGGCGGGCGCGGCGGGCCTGGCGCCGCCGGGCCACGCGGCCGTCTTCGGGGGCCCCCCCGGCGGCCTCCTGCTGGACGCGCTGCCCGGGCCGTACGCGGCCGCCGCCGCCGGGCCGCTGGGTGCCGCGCCCGACCGCTTCCCGGCCGACCTGGACCTCGACATGTTCAGCGGCAGCCTCGAGTGCGACGTCGAGTCCATCATCCTCAACGACTTCATGGACAGCGACGAAATGGACTTCAACTTCGACTCGGCCCTGCCGCCGCCGCCGCCCGGCCTGGCCGGGGCCCCGCCCCCCAACCAGAGCTGGGTGCCGGGCTGAGGGCCGCCTCCCGCGCCCCGGGTGCCCTGCCCCGCCCCCCGGGGGCCTCTGTCTTCCCATCCTGATGATCCCCGGGTCCCCGCTGCCGTTCCCGCTCCACGGGGGGGGGTCCAGGAGACAGCCCCAGCCCAGCTAGAGGCACCCCTCAGAAGCTGACCGCTGAGGGACGCGGTAGGGAGGGGCTGGGCCACCCCCGCCTTTCCTGCCCAGGCTCCTGAGTCCCGCTCCCCCTCCTCCCAAGGGCGGGAAGCCTGGGACTGGAGGCTGGATTCCGGGCTGGGTGGGAGTGGGGTGGAATGAGGTGGGCCGCGCTGGTCTGGGAAGCCGACCAGAAGGTGGGGCGGGGGGGCGTCTCCGAATCTTAAGTTTCATTTGCGGGGCCCTCTCGTGACGAATCGCCCACCCCGAACTCTGATTCCCAGTTGACACTTTCCCACTGGTCCTGACCTCACGCACCCCAAGCCAGGAAACCCCTCCCGAAAACACACTCACACCTAGCTACTGGCTGTTCACCCTGAACCGTCCTCCTTCAGTTAAACCACTCGCCGACCTCCACCCCCACAGTTCAGCCCCTCCCACCCATCCTTGCCCGCCCTGGTGACTCCTCTCCCAGGTGGAAGTCCGTCTCCCTGTCCACCCCTGCCCATCTCCCAGTACTGGTCTCAGCCTCTCCAGCGGGCCTCTGCTCCGGATCCAGCCCTCAACCCGACACCCCTTTCTCCGTGCCCGTCCTGGCTCCTCTCTCCCATATTTATAAGTGTCAGGTCGGGGCGGGCTGTGGGCGCGGCGTCCCCGGCGCATATCGTAGGCAGTGTACCGTGGCCGTGCCGTCAGCGTGTGCGTGTGCGTGTGTGCCGTGTCGAGGCCGTGTAGAGTGCATTGTACAGCATATTTTCATGAATAAAATTGTTTTAAATATTTCCCGCGCCTTGGGCTAGTAGGGGGAAGCTGCGGCGGAGGAGGGGAATTGGCAGGGATCGTGCAGGCGGGGGTCCCTGTGCCTGAGCCCATCATGGCTTTGTGTCTGCGTCTGTGTCCATATTCACTGGTGCCTGTCTGCTCAGCACGCATTGGTTAAGCGCCTACTGAGTTCTGGATGCTGGAGATGTGCCTGTGTGGAGCTCTGCACCTGTCTCTGTGAACATGTGCATGCAGGAAGTTTCTGGCCTGGGGATATTCTGTCCCGAATAAGTCGCAGAGTTGGGAGAGAAGGCACAGATATTAAATGAGAACGTGTTGGTGCCAGGTCCTGTGTTAGGTATAATTTTTTTTCCCGTTGTACAGATGAGAAAACAGGGTCAGAGAGGGAAAATGGCTTGGTAAGGGAGGCTGGCATGGTGGAAAGGAGGCCTTTGAAGGCACACAGACTTCTCTTTGAATTTGTTCCCCGCTCTTTTCCAGCTGCGTTGACCTGGGGCAAGTTTTCAACCTCTGTAACCTCGCTTTCCTGGTCTAGACCACAGTCTAGTACACCCATCACAGGGATTTCTCCTGAGCAGTAAATGAGAAGAGATACATAAGGTGGCAGCACAGGCCCTGAACCCACTCATCCGTTCATTCATCCATGGAAGATTTAGTGAGCACCTGCTATATGCCAGGTCTTATACCAAACACTGGGGCTACCATGGAGAGCAACATAGGCACAACCTCTACTCTCAAGGAGTTTAGAGGCTCGAGGGGGGACAGAGATGAGTAAATGGGCGATTTTAGATCACAGATGTAATGAATGGGGGAGGCAGGGGCCGTTGTGGGGATAAATGACACAGCTGCACCCATCCTGGACTTGAGGAGTCAGAAAGGTGCCTGGAGGTAGTGCTGTCTCAGCTGAGCTTTGAAGGATGAGTTGGCATTGGGAAAGGGATTCAGCAGGAATGGCACGATCAGAGATCTGGAGGCAAGAGATCATTTGGGTTCCAAAACAAAAAGCAGTTTAGCATGGCCAAAGCTCAGAGGTGGAAAGATGACCAATGATGGGGAGGCAAGTGGGACAGAAGGGGCAACAATGGGAGACGGGCAGTGGCCAGGCCAGAGATGCGGATGGGGACTCAAACCAGGAGGGACGGGGAGGGAAGTGGAGCTGGAGGGGAAAGGAGGAGTTCACATACATTTTGGCTGCAGAGTCATTGAGACTTGGTTGTGAATTGGACACGGGGAATAAAGATCAAATGATGCCTGATCCTGGTTGGGCACTCGGGCAGACAGGGCCATTCCCTGAGATGGGGAACTTCGAGGCGGAAGGAGCCCTGGGGAAGACGGTGTGCTCAGCCTCAGACAGGCTCTTTGAGTTGTGTCCTATGGGACCCCATGAGATTTGGGAGGGATGTTCGGGAGCATATGTACTGTGTAAATGGCATTCCCTGGCATTGGGCAACATGGTGGCCCAGAGATGTCCCGCTGGATAATGGGGTCAGAAGCCCAGGAAGGTGTCTGGGCTGGAGAGGGAGGTCAGAGAAGCAAGAGCACGGATATTGTCATGGAGGTGTTGGGAGTGGCTTGGGGGGTGGTTAGAGTGGGAGGAGCAGGTGACCCAGGTCTGCTCAGATGAACACCTTAGAGCGTCTTGGCCCAGGGAGAGACATGCGCGGGCTGCGTAGGAGCAGTGCAGGGAGAGGAGGAAGACCAGGACACTGTGGGCTCCTAGAGCTTGTGAAAAGGGCATGGTCCTAGAAAGGAATGCCCAATGCTCTTACCTCTTAGAGCCTCACTTTCTTGGTCTGGAAGGTGGGGCAGTAGCCTCTGTCTCAAATTTGTTTTGAGGAGCAAATAAAATTGGAATTATTCTCTGAGATCACACTCCTGGCAAGGGGCAGAGCTGGGGTTCCTGCCCGAATGTGCACCTCCAATGCCCAGGCTGTCCTGCGGCCCCCACTGCCTCTGGGGAGGTGGCTGTGAGCAGAGAAGCAAACGAGATCAGAGCCAACGGGAGCTGTATTGGTTCTGGGCTCAGTTGGGGGGCGTGTGGCAAGACCTCCCTGTGGGGTGTGGTAGGTGTCCTCACGGATGGAGACCACAGAGATGAACTCTCCCTTGAGACTGATGCCCCAGCCCCACCCCACAACCAGACCCCGGGACACCCAGCTAGGTCTGGGCTCCATATGGGCTGCGAAGCTGCCTCCGCCCTAGGCTGACAGAGGGTGGGCTGCTGGTGTGTGTGTGCGCAGGTCTGTGTGTGTCCATGAAGCCCCATATGCATCCATCTGTGTGGGCCCGTGTGTGTGTGTGTGTATGGTGTGCCTGCTCATGTGCATGTGTGCGTTGGGAGAGGGGCAGGCTAAGTGATGGTTGGGGTCTCCCTGTCTGAGTGTGCGCATGCCTGAGCATTTGTGTGTGCCTGTATGTGTGATGGGAATGACAGTGTTTCCATCTCCGAGTGTGCCTGGGGCTGTGGAGACCATGCCTGTGTGAGTTGTGTGTGTTGCACGCCTGCCTCTGGGTGTGTCTGCCTGTCTTGGCGCCTCCCTCTCTCTGGGTGGACTAGAGCTGGGGTCCCCGTGCCAGGAGTGTCTTGTGGGCGGCTCTGCTGTAGGAGGGGAGCAGAGCAGAGGGATACTCCCCACCCTGGGATGGGCCAGCCTCTTGCGCAGGGAGCAGCAGGACCACCTCAGAGTAATGGCTGAGCTCCGCCTGGCTCAGGCCATGGTCATTCCAGAGCCAGCTCTGTCCTGCGGGGCCCCATCAGGAGAGAGGGGGCAACGCCCCTGCAGCTGGGGGTCTGCAACTGGCCCTTCCCCGCCAGCCTTGGAGCCCAGCAGACGCGCCCCCCTCCATGCCCACTCCCTGGGAGGCGTCTGACACATGATTTATTCATAAAAAGCCATTATTTGTGCCAAAGAAGAACTGAGCTGCTCGCTTTTTAAGTGCTGATAATGCTCTCAGCCTCCTTGCCTCTCCTTGCCCCTCCCCTCCCATCTTCTCTCTCCTCTTTTCTTCTCTCTCACCTCCTTGGGACTTCCCATCCTTTCTGCAGCTTACTTTTCTACCCTTTTCCCCTCCTGTTCTCCATCCCTTTCTGTTCTCCTCACACCTCCTCTTCTCTCTTTCCTCCATCCCCCTCTCCTCTCCCCACACTCACCTCTTCCCCAACCCCCGCTCCACAATTCAGGGAGGGAGGCAGGGTCACTGGAGTCTCAGAATCAGTTGTTCCCAAACTGGGGAGGGCATGCTCCAGCCTGACCCCAGTGTACCCTACCCTCTGCCTCAGTCTCCACCTCTTCAGGACCAGGGAAATGTTGGGAGGAAGGGGAGCAGTCTGACAGAGGCTGGGGGTCTTTGGAGGCTGTCTGCATCAGCTCCCCATACGAAAGGGTGTGACTTTAGCTCCCTTTAATTAACACCAGCCTCCCAAATGAACATTCAGTCTAAATAAGAATAGTGTACTTGCTATGCAAATGCAGGTTCAAGGCAAGCTCCCCAGGCCTGCTTTTCCCACCAAATGCCCCATGTAGAAGTCATGGAGTCACCATTATTTAGGTGGTGCCAGGGGAGGCTGGCTTCAAGCAAGACACGTGGGGCCCCATCACAGAGCACCCGCAGAGCACAGGAGACAGCAGAACGAGTATCATAGCTGTGAGTGTGCACACGGACACACACAAGGTTCTTAGAAGCAGACAGCACAGATCCACACATGTGTGTGCCCTTATGCCTGCACGTGTGCTCACGTGCGTGCGCACACACACACACAGGCACGCACACAGCCACACACCGACTGCTGCAGATGGAGAGGCATTCCTCCTCTGATCACCTGCAGTGGGAGCTGAAGCTCTTTCCCCATTCAGATACCTCTTCATTCATTCATTCATTCGCTCCATAAACTTTGCTTTCATACCCCCTCTGTGCCAACCCTAGTGCTGGGCACTGGGGGGGGGGCAGAAATGAACATGATTGGGTCACAGGGGAGGGGACTGCAGCCTTGGGCTGGGGGTTAGGCATCCAGCAGGCAAGGGGTTAAGTCATTTGGCATCCAGAGCTGGAGCCATTAGGCCTCCTAATTATGAAATTATCGAGGTCCTCAGGTGACTGCTAATTTCACACACACTGTTCCTCTCACGGCTAATGAACGCCCGCAGAACCCACGCCTTGTCTTTCCTGCTGAACGGTGACCTGCAGTTAATGAGCTCAGGAAGGCAGACAGGCTGCTGGCTGGGTGGGTGGGGCGCCAGGCCTGGGGAGGGGGCCGCTCGGCCCTCCTGCCCCTCCTGGCTCCCTTGTTGGCTGCCAGCCCCCAGTGAGGACTTCAGGGCCAAAGCCCAGCCCGCAGTTTCTGCAGGACAGGCGAGGCCAGGGGCTCAGGGGAGCAGGAAGGGATGCAGATCTGGGGAGGGCTTCAGGTCAGAGGACCCTGGAATGAGCCTGGGGGTAGGAGGAGAAATAAAACGCGAAGGGTGGTGGAAGACCATTCCTGCTTGATTCTGGGACCAAGTCCGCGACATTAATGAAGGGCTGGGAATTGCTGGTGGTGGGGGCGCAGTCAGGCTCTGCTGCTAGATGTGGTGATGACTCTGGGGAATGTCAGGGTTAGCGACAGTGGCAATGTCCACTGCCAAGGGTGCAGTGCTGCTGCTGCTACTGGTTGTGATTTTTTTTTGTTTTCGTGTTTTAAAAATTTTAAAGGTAACATAAAAAAAATCACCCTGCAAAATATGAGCAAAAAAGAAGTGACACATAGTGGTTGCAAGAGCCCAGGTCTAGGGGCCATGTTCCACCAACTGGGGACACAGTGGACCCTTGGGCTGACCACCAGGTGGGTTTGAAAGCCCTATGACCTGCCCATGGGGAGGACTCTGCCCCGACCCGTGATTCGCCAGCCTGGTCAGTGCCAGTTGAGGTTGTGTGGTGAGTGAGGAGAGCAAGGGGGGAGAATCATGGCCTGCCTGCCAGGGGCTTCTGCCCTAGTCCTTTTCCGTCCTGTGGCCGTGAGCAAGCTCCTTCCCTGCTCTGGGCCTCAGTGTCTCGGTGAGTAGATGATATGGATCCACTAGAGCTGTGTTTACGGCAGGGACAGGGCTGGGCACCTTGGGGGTTGCCATACTCAGCCTGAGTCTGCAACAGGGATGCTCCCCTGAGGCAGGCACCCCAGGCTGGGACAGGTAAGGGAACCCCACATTTGTGTATTGGTGTGTGGGGTGCGTGAAGGTGTGCATTACTCCATCCTCTGGAAACCGCCCCCTCTCCCTTGGAAGTGAGGAATGTCTCAGCTTCCCACAGCCCTGCCGTAGGCTGTGTCTTCTGACAGCAAGTTCCTGCTCTGCCGCCAGCTCCCACCTACTTCTGCACCTCAGTGTCCCACCTGTCAAAGGTAGGTAATAAAAGTATGAACTCACTTTGGATGTGGCAAAAATCTCAGAGGTTATAGCTGTTACTGTGTGGTCTGGGCCTGGCCATTTCTCTCCCCTAGTGCCCTCAGGGTCTATCCTGGGCAGTCAGCTCTGTGTTGAGGCCAGACGGAGCTGGGAGGGTGGTGTGGTGTCTACACACTGTGGGTGTTCCCAGCAGGGAGGGAAGACGGGACTAGCCCTCTGTGCGTATTATCTCATCTGCTCCTCATAACAATGATATGAGATAGATGCTTTTATTATCTCCATTTTACAGATGAGCAGACTGGTGATTAGAGAGACTCACTGATCATCCCAAAGTTACACAGCTAGAAAATGGCAGAACCAGGCCTTGGACCCAAAGCCTGTGGGTCCTTGACTACTGCGTTACACCTTTTCTTCACATGTCATATACAAATGCCCAAATACATGCATGCCACATAGATACCCCAACCAGAGATTCCCTCATCCCTGCATCCCGCCTCCATGCACACAAATGCACATGTCTACCCTTCTCTGTGCTTAGGCATACAAGCCCACACATCTACAGATGCACTTGGACATGAACATGTAGCTTATTGACTTGCAAAAATCTGCATGAACATGCCTGCCTGCAAGCAGATGTCCACACACAAACATGCAAAGCACATGAGTGAATGCCTAAACACACGCAAGCTCTATCACATATGCACACATACACACCCACCCAGGAAAGCGCACACACACAAGCGCATACTCCCATGTGCACAGATGGTAGTGTTCGCCTGTGCACGTGCGCTGACACACAACCACGTAGATACACAAGAGATATTCCAAAGGAACATTTATACACACAGGTGCACATAAGCGTGCCTGTGCAGACACGTCCTTCATGTATGAAACAAGGCACACGGGCACTCCCCTTGTGACACAGGGGCAAAAGCACGTAGGCTAGGCACCCTGGTGCAGTGAGGTGAGCAACCTTCTGTACCGTGGGCGTGATGCAGGGACCCACGTCCTAAGTGACTATCAAAGTGTCGTGGTGTGTGAGGCGCAAACACCAATTAGTGGGGCCTTTGAAAGCATCAGCTCGTTAGAGGGGAAGCAGAAGAGGCAGGAATTGGCATAAAACATGGAGCTATTTAACTACCACGGGGTGGGGGTGTGTGTGCTGTGGAAAGGCCTTTGGGCAGAGCTCCCCCCTCCACTCAGCACTTGTTAGTGGAGAAGGACCCTCACGAGGGGCCTTGGCAGGCGGCTTTGATGCTCCTTGAAAGTGGGGGGTGGGGGGGCAGCCTCCTGCCAGTGCTGGGCTGGCACTGAGCGAGCGGGGGCTGCGCCAACTGGCGATCAATTTCATGCACATCGTAAACCTAAGTGCTTTCTGGAGAGTCAGGCAGATTGCACATAAAGTCCCCCTTCTGTCCCTAGCACACGGGTGGGCGGGTGAGGCAGAGGCTCTCCCTGGTAGATAGACCTCCGCCAGGCTGCAGGAGACCTGGATGCCCTGGTTCCCAGGAGGAGGAATCCTTGGGGACATGGGGGGTTCTCTTAGGAGGGCTGGCACTTCTGAGGGCAGCTGGAGATGTGGACAGTGCACGACCCTGGGTCTGCCAGACTCTGCTACCTAATGGCTGAATGGCTTTGGGCAATCAGCTTCTCTGACCTTTGGTTTCTTCATCTGTGAGATGGGTTGATGTAAGAATTAAATGAGTTTCTGTCTGTGGCACGATGTGTCACAGAGCTGAAGGACCTTGAGCACATGGGAGGTCACATTTGTACTTATTATAATTATGCCCAAAGGATTTGGGCTCGGAGTTGTACCTGCCCAAACTCATGTTTATGCCCATCTGCCACCCTCGAACATGTTTGGAGAATCCTCCCCTCCATCTCTCCCATCATGAAATATCAATGCCAGGCCAAAGGGGTGGCCTCTGGATATTTCAAATTCCCTGCCCTTTGGATGCCAAAGTGGTTCTGGGCTCTGCATCAAGGCCAAGGTAGCAGGGGTTGGGGGCTGCAGGGATGGAAGAGGTAAAGAGTGGAGGGGTTGAGTTCCTGCTCAGCTCTGTGCCCTGTCCTCTGGGCCCCGGAGAGCTGTGCTTATGCATGTTGCCTCTCAAACACTCCCATAAAATCAGTTTCTTTAGCTGTTGCCCTCACCCTAACCCTGGAAGCTCAAATCCAGGCCAGGTGCTGGGCGGGGAAGGAAACCACACTGCCCTCATCCCAGGAACCTATATAGTAAAAGGGTTAAGAGCAATTCTGAAGCCAAAACTCCCAGGTTCAAATCCTAGCTTTGCTATTTATAAGCCACATGATGTTGGGTAATTTACGTATCTTATCTCTACCTCAATTTCCTCATCTGTAAGATGGGGATGATGATATTTATCTCATAAGGCTGTTGTTGTGAGAAATAAATGAAGAAATGTAAGTAAAGGGCTTGGAGCAGTACCCGGCACCTAGTAGTATAATGAGAAATTTTCCTGACATTATCATTATATTAATATTTTGAAATGATAACCATTGTTCCTATTTCTCCTGTGCCCTTTTCAAGCCCCCCATACCCCCAATTCTTCCTCTTATAGCAACAAAATTTGTCTCCATGTTTATCAGTGGGTTCAACAGCACTGGGACTCAGAACATGACAGGGTTACTACAGTTCACAGCTCCAGGGAGTGACTTCCACATTACAATCTTTGTCAGTGTCCTCCCCACCGGAATTGTTCAGTGCCCAACCTGAGCAGCTGAATGTAGCTATCTTCTTTTCTTTCTGATATATGGAACCTTGCTGTCTTAGTCTGCTTGGGCTGCTATAACAAAATATCATAGACTGGGTGGCTCAAACAACAAACATTTATTTCTCACAGATCTGGCAGCTGGGAAGTCCAAGATCAAGGTGCTTACAGATTTGGTTCTTGGTGAGAACACTTCCTGGCTTGCAAATGGTTGCCTTCTTGATGTTTCCTCTTCTCATGAGGGCACTAATACCATCATAGAGGGCTCCACCCTTATGATCTCATATAAGCATAATTACCTCCCAAAGGCCCCCACCTGCAGCACCATTGCCTTGGGGATTTGCACTTCAACATATGAATTTGGGGGGGGGGGACACAGACATTCAGTTCATAATAACCTGCCCAGGGAGGATATCTCACAGTCAGTCACTTACACTGGATCTGGCTTGTAGCAGCCACTCAGGAACTGAGCGTGGACCTTGTAATACTTTAATCCTCACAACCATCCTGTGAGGAGCAGAAGGTTATCACCAGGCTAGGGATGGGAAATGACATTCAGAAAGGGCTGTATTCACTAGAATAGGAGAGGCTGTACTGCGGTAACCAATAACCCCTCCATCTCAGTGGATGAATGCAACAGTTTGTTTTTGGCTTATGCAAAGTCTGCTGCAGGTTGAGGCATCTGAGGGCTCTTCATGGGGTGACTTAGCTTTCCATGTGGCTTTGATCTTGAGGCTCCACCATCTCAAAAGAGGCTTTTTTGGTTGCTGTAGCACCTAGAAGGTCATGTTCTAGTTCTTGTATGCTTTGGCCAGGAAATGACCATTTCACCTTTGTCCATAGCTCATTGGCCAGGAGCAGTCATGTGGCCCACTTACCAACAAGCAGCCTGAGAAATGTAGGAGTCTGTGTATGCAAGAGGAAGAGTGGAGATGATGCCGTGTGTCCAGGCATGGACCAGACAAGAAGGGTCAGGACCTTAGGGTGAGAGAAGGTCCTGGCAACAGGGGCAGAGAGGAGAGACTTCCTTGCAGGGGGCTGGAGCTAGGCTTTCAAGACGAGGGGCATGATGGATTTGGCATGGGCTAGGCAAAGAAGAGAAAGCAGGCATTCCATGTGTGGATAAAGAGTAGTAAACACTTGCAGGTGGAGAAGCATAAGATGCCTCCAAGGCAACAGTGGGAACATCTTGGCTTGAGCAGGTCTGCCTAGGGAGGATGGGGAAGGTGAGGGTGGACTTTCAAGGCCTTAGAGAAGGGAAATGTTTTGGAGGCAGACTCGATGACTCTGCAGTCCATCTTCACTCCCTGTGTGGAAGGGGTGGGGGGTGGGGAAGGGGGCTCCGGGTTGCCCTCCAGGTTTCTGACTTGGGAAACTGGGAGATGAAGATGTCAGTCATCAAGTTGGGGAAGCCAAGAGGAGGAACAGGGTGTCGGGTCAGAGGAAAAACTTGGTTTGGGTTGCCCTGTGTTTAGGAGAGCCATGGAACATGCAGGGAGGGTCCCAGAGGCTGTGGGTAGTTGGATCCTGAGTGTAGGAGAAAGAGCTGGGTTAGAGCAGAAGGTCAGAGGTGTAGACACAGGTAGTGACTGAAGCCTGGGGTGGGTGGGGCATGGAATAAATTATTTAGGGGGTCATGTGAAGCGTGAACAGAGAAGAGGACCTGGAACAGTTCTGGAGAGCAGCCGTGTGAGGCCAGGGCAGAAGTGGAGCCAAGAAAGGACAAACCAGAGGCGTGGAGGGAAAGCCAGGAGGCATCCTGGGAATAAGGGCGAGTCAAGAAGAGAGGAGAGGCCAGCTGCTCTGATGCTGTCCTGGCATCCAAGTGAGGTGTGACCATGGGATTGAGTAATGAGACGGTTGCTGGCGATCTTCATGAGGATTGTTTCTAAGGCACGAGGGGTACTGAAGCCAGCTTGGAGTGGGTCAAGAAGCAAGTGTAGACAACTCTCCCAAAAGCTTTGCTAGAGGGCGAAGAGAGAGACGACCCTGCTGGAAGAGGTGGAGCTGTCAAGGAGAGTATTTCTTTAAAATGTATTTTATTATTATTGTTTTTAAGAAGGGGGAGACTTGAATGTGTTGACAGCTAACAGGAAGAAGCCAGTAGTAGGGGGGATCAGTGGGGAGGTGGGGGCAGTGGGGGCCAGTGGGGAGAAATCCAGGGCTGGGGTGGGGGGTTCCGTTTTACCTAGAAGGTCAGTCTGAGGTGGCCCCTTGGGGCAGGTTCAGCCATGGACAGGGCTGGGGAATTGTAGACAAGTAGCTAAGGGTAGAGGGTCCCGGAAGACCAAGGACTGGATGGGGTTGGGGGTGGGGGTGGGTGTAAGACACAGAAAAGGGAGAGGTTGGCAATAAACGGATGAGATTGAGAAAAGATGCAGAGAGAGGGAAGAGAGACACACACACATAAAAAGATAACCAGAGAAATAAAGACAGAAGGAGAGGAAGCCAGACAGAGTGCGGAGGATAAAAGGCCAGGCTGAGGCTCAGGAGAGGACGGCTGGCTCAGAACCGGCATAGGCGAGCCGGGCAGGGCCTGTGGAAAGAATGTGTGCTTTTCTCAGGGGACCCTGAACCAGCTCAATGCTCCGACCCTCTCCCAGACCCAACTAGGGCCTACCCCAGGGCTCCACCTGCCTGTAGTCACACAGATGCCCGGACCTCTTGCTGTCTGTGGCCTGGGGGTGGGGAGGGGGCCTTGCCAAGTCCCGGAGCACCAGCGCCGCCCCTCGGCCCCTCAGTGCTGGGCAGAGGGGAGCCTGGTCTTCACGGGGGCCGCCCCGGCTGCTGGCCATCCCGCAGACGTCGGGCCAAGCGTGGACAGGCCCCGAGGGAGACCGAGGGTGCGGCCAGGCCCCTGCCCCTCACCCCTCACCGCCCCAGCCCCAGGCCCTGGTCGCCCCGTGGGGCCTAGGCCACCCTGACATTCACCTAATTGTCTTCCCGCTTTGATGAGTGGCTCCGCAGAGGCGCCGCCACGGATCACATTAAATGTGAGCCGAGCAGGCAGCCCTGCTGATGAGATGGGAAATACCACATTTACATAGCCCAGCACCAGGGTGGGGAGCCCCAGGCCCAGAGACACCAAGATCCAGGGACCCAGCCAGGGACGAGGGGAGTCGGGGAGACAGAGACGGAGGGATGGGACGGACGGGCAGGGACGATGGCACGGGTGGTGGGGGGGGAAGGTGGGCGGGGTCCCAGTCACTGCTGCTGAATGAAGGGCAGCTGGGGAGGGGGAGAGCCGTACAGGCAGAGGCGCTCCCCACCTCCAGGCAGGTGGCCTCCGCCCTGCCCAGCCCAGCCAGCTGGCCCCCGAGGTAGGAAGGTGCCCTGGAGCCCAAGAGGCAGCGGAGCGCCCCTCCTGCCTGCCTCCCAGCTGCGTCTGCAAGCAGCTCCCCTCACCCACGCCAGACCCCACAGCTGGGCTGCAGCTGCCTCCCTCAGCGCCGGTGGGTGCGGCCGTGCGCTTCCCCTCAGTTCACTTGGGGACGTTCTGGCTGCCCCAGGAAGGGGGTGTGTGTGTGTGTGTGCGCGCGCGCGCACGTGAGCACGTGTGGTGCATGTACAAACGTGACCGTGAGCGTGCGATCGGGTGCGCGCCTGCGTGGGCTCTTCTGTGTGCAGGTGTGTTGGCTGTCACTAGGCCTGGGCCCTGAGGACGGTAGTGAGCTGGGTCTTCCCTCTGCTGCCTGGGGGGCAGGGCCTGAAGGCCTGGGGTGGCCCAGAGGTTCCCACCCTGGGTCCCCGAGTCTGTGTGCAGGACATGGGGGCGGGGGGCGGGGACAGTGTTCACGTCAGGGTGATTGCGCCCCCTCCCACCCCTAAAGCACATTCCAGGATCACATTATTATCACAACCTCAAAGCAACTCCTCGAGGAAGCCATTGCTCTCTTCCCACTTTACAGAGGGGAGAACAGCTTCAGAGAGGGGACGTAGACGCTGTCTGACTAGGTAGAAAGGGCACAGCCCAGACAGGAGCCCAGGGCTGTCCTGTCCATCTAGTGAGTTCCTTCTCTGCTTGGTCTTCCGTCTGCCTCTCTGAGTGTCTGGGCCCCTGAGGAAGGCTCTGCCTGGTGAGCCCAAAACACTCCGCCCAGGGCCCTGTGTCCAGCCGCGCGGGCCTGGGCTGGCCACTTTGGATAGCACTGTCCCCGTGCTCACTGAGCACGTGCCCTGGGCCAGGCCTGAGGCTTGGCCCCTACACAGCGTCACTGAAGCCCCTCACCCCAGGCAGGAGGCACCATCGATAGCCTCCTCTGAGAGACGTGGAGGCTCACAGAGCTGGGAGAGGCATTTTGTTGAGTGAGGCTCTGTTTGGGTTCAGTTCCCTTTTCTCTAAGAGTCCCCTCCCTGTGTCCCGGACACGGGCCTTGCCATCCAAGGAGGCAGAGGGGGTGGGAGGAGAGGCTTCCCGTGTGTGGGTGAGCGTGTGAGTTTGCATGTCCACACAGGCGTGTGTGAGCCGGGGCCGTGCCAGCGTCTGCCAGGTACTGGTGCCTCCTCACCACGATTCTGCTACTTGGGAATGCCTATTCTCCCATTTCGGAATGAGCAAACGAAGGCTCAAAAATGGGAAGTGGCAGCAAGGCCCATGGAGGCAGTTTCTGGGACCCACGTGTCCAGATTCCCTGCCTTTTCCAGCCCCTGCCTGGGCAAGGCTTGCCCTGTCCTTCCTGTCTTGGAACCTGCTGTGAGGCGCCCCCTGTCCGGGCCAGCGGGGCCCACAAGAGCGCCTGTTGGCTCCACTGAGCCCTTCCCCCCTCACCCATGGGGTCCAGGG
The DNA here is from genome assembly GCF_030028045.1 of Hippopotamus amphibius kiboko. Classification (NCBI taxonomy): domain Eukaryota; kingdom Metazoa; phylum Chordata; class Mammalia; order Artiodactyla; family Hippopotamidae; genus Hippopotamus; species Hippopotamus amphibius. The sequence goes on from NC_080186.1 coordinate 33,242,069, forward strand.
CGGCTTTTACTGGGAAAATAATTAGAAATCTAATTCTTATTTCTCCCACTCCGCTAATTGTCTGTGGACAATTTGATTGTAACAGTCGTCACTGAAGCAGAAAAACCACCTTATTTCTGCCAGACATCCTCCCTGCAATTAACCGCAGCAACTGCCCAGCTCCCCGCTCACCTGCAGAGACCCAGGGCCTGAGGCTGCCTCACCTCTCTGCCTCCCAGCTCTGGCGAAGGCACGCCTTGGGGGCCAGGCCCAGCCACAGAGGGACGGAGCAGGGGCAGGGGTGGGTGCCCAGGGACTTACTAGGCTAGGCAGAGAGAGGGTGGGAAGAGAATATGGATATTTGAGTACTGGGGGAAAAGAAGGCGGGAGGCATGGAACCCAGGCTCAGGGAGAGACAGGGGGGCAGCGGGCCAGACCCAGGGCTGAGAGTGATGGGGGAGCAGGGGAGGCAAAGGAGGGAAGAAAAGCCTGCTGGGAGCCAGGCTGAGGAGGCAGGAGCCAGGACCCCCAGCCCAGACGGTCTCTCTGTCAAGGCAGGGGACACACCTCTGAGACAAAACCAGACAGTGTTTCTAGGAGCCGGCTGCTGAGGGCTCCCCAGAGAGCCCAGCCTCCTGTGGGATGTGGCTGATTAAGAAAGAAAGGCGGGGATGGGGCAGGAGGGGTGTGGGGGGATGGGGGTGAAGGGCCTGGGATAGACAAGGCTGTAGAAGGGTTGGACTGAGCAGGAGAGAGCCACAAAACAGGACGGACCTGTTGATCAAAGCTGTGAGGGCTCTCATCTCACACCTGCCTCCCAGCCTTCCCTCTCCAGGAGCACAGCCGGGGAGAGGCCGTGGGGGGCACCCTCCTCTTGTACCCCAGTCTCCCCACACGTCTTATCTCCAGAGTCCTCATCTCTGTCTCTGCCCCCCACCCTGTCCTCCCCTCTCCCTTCCTGGGCAGGAGCTCTGATCCCACGTGGGTCGAGTGCTTTCTCTAGGGGTGCAGGCTGAAGAGCTCACAGTGACCCCCTCGGCCACATTGAAGCCTGACGGTGGCGGGGGTGGGGGTGGGGGTGGGCAGGAGGGAGGGCCTGTTGGCTGTGCGGGCACCAACCTGCTCTCAGATGCCCATCCCAGGGTGTCTGCCCCGGGGGGGGTGCCTATGGGTGCTCCCCCGGGAGGTTGGGGCGGGCAGCCCAGCCTCCCCTCATGGGGAACCCTGAGCAGCCTCCGGTGCCGGCGCCCCAGGGCTCTGCCGCAGCCCCCTCTCCCTAAGCTCGGCCAGGAGGGCGGGTGCAGGGGGAGCCGAGGGCCAGCACGCCACGTGGTGGGGCCTGGGGCCTGCACAGGGGTGGGAGGGAGAGAGAGAGAGAAAGGGAAGCTTCAGCCCAGAGCCTCCTCCGCCTCTCCTTCCCTCTGCCGGTTCTCAGCCCTCCTCCCTCCCCGCTCCCAGGCCGTCCGGGGAGGATGTGGGGGGGCGCCGGGGGCTCCTGTCAGTCTCGAGCTGGAGAGCTCCCGAGCTTCATTAGCATGCAAATTAGCAAGTTCTGACTGGCTGTGGCAGCCACGGGCAGCCACCCCTCCCAGCCCCAGGAGCGTGTGTGAGTGTGTGTGTGTGTGTGTGTGTGTGTGTGTGTGTGTCTCCTGCCGCGGGGCTGGAGGAGGGAGGAGCCGCTCTCATTGCCCTGGACTCCACAGACAGCAGTGTACACATGTCTCACACAGACACACACACGTACACAAAGACACACACACACACACACTACACACACGCAGCCGCACACGTGCACGCACACACACAGCCTCAGTCAATGCACAAAGTCATACCCAGGCCCAGAGTCCGATGGGAGGCAGGCCCCCGAGGGTCCCCAAGCTGCCCTGGAGCACAGCCGCCCGCTCCCCCCGCCCCCGTCCTCCCGGCCCACCTGTCTCCTGGCCCGTCCTGGCCCACCCTCGTGGTTGAATGTCTTCTACTGTTGGCCCCTCTGCTTGGCCCCTCACCCTGAACCCCCTTCACCCAGCCCACTCAGACTGTCTGGCCGTTGTCACCTGCCCCAGGAGCAGGCCCTGGCCTCTCTCCTGGGGTTGGGCCCCTCCTGTACGCACTCCCCGCCCTGCCCCCCACCAGGCTTCCCTAGAGAAGTGGCCCTGGTCCAGATGCACTGGAATTGCCTGTTGATGTGTCTGCCCTCACCAGGCGGGGAGCTTGAGGAGGCAGGGGGCGGAGGCCGTCAGTCTGGAGCACTGCTCTCCCCACTGCTCCGCTCACTTTTTACCATCCAAGCTGCTTCCACGGCCAGCAGCGTTGAGAACTCACATAGCTGATACACGCCCGGCCACAGACACCACGACCCCATGGGGGAGTGCCTATGGTTGGCAAGCCCATGGTTACAGATGAGGAAACTGAGGCCCAGAGGGGTTAAGGAGCCTGACCAGGCTCACCCAGCCTTTAAGTGGCAGGCGGAACTGGGATCTGCACTCTGGCAGTCCAGCTCTGCACAGCCCTGCATGTGCTCTTTCCTAGGACGCCAGGCAGGGACTCAGGGTTAGGGGGGCAGTCGTAGGGGGTGGAGAGACCAACGTGGAGGCAGGGAAGAGCAGCAGGAGGGTTTTCCCAGTCCTGAGGAATAGAAAGGGGCTCCTGACCTCTGAGAGGAGGCTCTGTGCTCACTCACGCCTGTCTTGCAGGCTCGGGGCTGAGGGATCTTGGGGCATCAGGGTTGGGGAGGTGAACCAGGACACCCACCCATTTTAGGGAGGGGGTGACTGAGGCCAGAGAAATGACTTCCATTTCTTCAGTATCTGCTGTGTGTGAAGCAATCTCATCTGAATGATCTCCTTTAATCCTCAAGACAGCCTAGTGAGGATGGCACACTTAGTAGCTCCATTGTACAGGTCAGAAAATTGAGACTCCGTGTATCTCCATATGCCCAAGGTCAGTGTGTCAGACATCGGTGGTTTTATCTTCAGGGAACCATTTCCTCACTGACCCCCAGTGCTTACCCTGCTTTTGGAATGGAGGCTGCCATCCTTTACAGATTCCCCCCATCCTGGGCAGTGCTGTTTGGCTTAGTGACAGACCCGTGTTTCTTTTCACATACTGGGACAGTTGGAGCCCTGGCTTGAGAGTTTTGAACTTGGGCCCAAGGTGCGTTTCTGGAGTTTTCAGCAGCCCAGGTCCCTTTCTGCAGGAAGAAGGGAAACTGGCAAGTGCGCTAGGGGCAGGAAGGGGCAGCTCAGTGGCTTTAGCATGTCCTTGGCTTGCTGGGCAGTCTCCAGCTCAGGCCTCTCCTCCCTTGCCCCATCACCCCCTGCTTGTCTAGGGTCCACCTTCACCAGGGGGACTCACAAGTGTGCTGGGGTATAGAAGCCAGGCAGGAGGGGGCTGCGTCCATTGCACGACCTGGGGGGGTGCTGAGGCAAGACTCAGGGCACAATGGCTTCACTGCGGCTGGACAATCGGTGGGTAAATGGCTGAGCGCCATCACTGCGTGACTCTCATGTCCTCAGCCTCACTCTGCCCAAGGCCAGGGCCCTTGTCACTTGTTCACTGTGCCCAGAACAGTGTCTGGCATACAGAGGGCCCTCGCTGTCCATTTGTGAAATGAATGAATGAGTGGATGACTGTGTCTCAGGCCTTGGCTGGGCCCAGAGCTCACTCACCAGTGTCAGGGCTCGTGGGTGGTCCTCCCTGCTGACCTGTGCTCGCTGGTCCCGTTCACCACCCTTCCCGGCCTTTGGGATCTTTTATCCAATCTAGGGGGTGGATGCGGGGGGCTCTCTCCATGCAAGCTGCATCCAATTTTTTTGGTCTGAGCTTAGAATCTGAGTATCCTTTGAGTGTGAAAGGCCAAGAGCACACGCCTGTGTTCTCTGTGACCCCAGTGCCACAGCATATGGTGGATCAGGCTATGGGTGGCAGTCCCCGAATTGTGTAATGCAGTGGCTCAAACCCAAGCCTGACTGCTGAGGCGAGGCCGGCATGCGGGGTGGGGGAAGGGAGTGGTGGGGGTGGTGGAAGACCCTTGGAGAACCAGTGAAGACATTTGGTGAGAGTGGGTGGGAGAGAGAGTGGCCTACTGATGACTCATTCAACATGTCGTCAGACCGCACGTCCGTTGTTAAGCTGGAACTCAAACCCAGGACTCCAGACAACCAGGCCCAATGGTTGCCTGTCTGAATTCCTGCAGAGAATTCTTAGACTGACCATTTGCTTCTGAAGTCTGAGTTGTCAGGGCTTACTGAGTGTGGCCTGATGTGTCTTGCTCCGCCCCCTGGGCCCCGACTTTTCCCAGACCCAGCGGGGGCCCCAGGTGAGGCTTGGCCATGACCCACGCTCCCGACCTAAACCTTCTTCTCAAAGGTTTTTGAGCCAGGAGGGGGCCCCAGGTCTCTGGAGAGAAAAGAAAGGGCCAGGCCTGCCCTGTGGGCCAGAGCCTCCGAGTATACTTTGAGACTGATCCCTGATTCCACTGAGGTTGAACGGAGGTGTCTGTTTCTGGTTCTGGTTCTTTGGCTTGGCGGCTGCCGCCAGCACTTGGCACAGATGAGGCGGCAGCACAGCATCCAGCTGGGGGCTCTGGGGCTGACTGTGGTCGGCAAGCCAGGGCAGCCCTTTCCAGCCCTGGAAGCAAAGGGTTAACAGGCTGGGGAAGGAGGGAGCAGCAGTCATTTGGCTAAGGAGCCTTGTTAATTGATTCCCTCATTCCCATTTGTTCCTGCTAAAGAGAGACAGATGAGAGGGAGCCCGCCAGGCCCGGCTTGGCACCCGGCAGCTTGGCTGGGCACAGCTGTGCTCCTGGCGCTGGTATCTCTGTGGGGGAGGGGCTGGTCACAGTGGAGGTGAGGAGGTGGGGCGTCTCATGGCCGGCCCAGTGGCCCTCTGCTCACCCTTGGCGCAGGCAGAGACCAGCTCAGAGTGCTCCCGGGAGGACAGAGCTTTCCTTTCACCTGTGACACTTCTTTAATCTCCTGGAGGGCACTGTGGCCGCCACCCATGGTCTGGGAACTCAGTAGCAGACACCAGAGGCGGCTCCCTAGCCGTGGGCTCGTCGTGGGGCCCTGCCAACGTGAGGCCCAGGCAAGGTTTCTGCCTGGAAGAAGGTCAGCTCGGGCCTGTCCTGTTGAGTTCTGTGGCTTCGTGAGGCAGGCTGACGTCCATGTCACAAAGCTGGCATCCGCCACAGGCTCTGCCTGAATTCCCTGGTCCTGTCCTGCCTCAGACCCAACTTTTTCTTTGCTCCCGCCCCGCCATCATCTCAGCAAGCTCTCTGGGGCCTGTTAGATGGGGCTGTTTTGGATTGTGTCAGACAAGGGCCCTGCCAGTTTCCCCTGAGGGAATGGAATTTGAATGTCACATTGCAGTCGAGCACGGAGGCCCCCCGCCCCGACTCCGAGTTCAAATCCTGACTCTACCACGCTTGCTAGCTGCATACTTTGGGCAAGACATTTTTACCTCTTTGAGTCTCAGTTTTCTCAGGGGGTGTGAAATGGCAGTAATACTAGCCCCTGTCTGGGATAGATTGCCGGATGGGCCACAGTTCTCCACCCCTTTCTGAGCATGCCCCCATGCAATCTAACTTCGAAGTTTCTCCCCATCCCCTTGAATCTGGGATGGCCTGGTGACTTGCTTTGGCCAACAGAATGCGGTAGACGTGCCGGTGCCAGTTCTGAGCCCAAGCCTCAAGAGGTCTTGCACATTTTCATATGTTCTCTTGGAACCCTGCCCAGCTGCTGTGTGAAAAAGCTTGGGCTATCCTGCTGGATGAAGAGAGACACATGGCTCAGTCATCCCCATCACCCAGATGACAGCCAGGCAACTCCCTGAAGTGGAGCCACTTAACTAACGGCTGGCTGCAGATGCACGAGAGAGCCCAGCTAAGACCAGAAGAACAGTGCAGGTGAATTTCCAAACCATAGAGTCATGAGTTTGGTAAGTGGTTGTTGTTTTGAGCTATGAATGTGGGGGTGATTTATTATGCGGCAAAAGCTAACTGATACACTGTCTCAAATCATTGCTGATAGTGCTCAAAAATGAGCTAATGGAAGTAAAGTACCTCGCAGAGCCCCTGACACGTGGCAGGTGATCAGAAAGGAAATTTGCTATTACAGTTGCCTGGAGTAGAGTCATGGCCACAAATTAAAGCCTCCTGTATTGAAACTGTCCTCTAAGAGGCCCTCAAAAGTTAATGGAAAGCTCTCTGAGCTACCCCTCCCCACACCTCCTCTGTAGCAGTGAGGAAAGTATTAGACAATATTACTGAGCTCATAGTATGTGCCAGGCTCTGTAGCAGGTATTTTACCTGCATTCTATCATCTCATCTTCACTTGACCTTATGAGAGAGGCACTCTCCTTTATACATTACTTCATTTTAGGCTTTACATTTATGCTTTACATGTTATTTATTTTTATTTTTTACACACGCACCATTTAAAATCGGAGCAAGCCGAGGCTCAGAGATGTGAAATCTAATGTATCCATCCAAGGCTGCACAGCTAGTGAGTGACTCCAGAGCCTGAAACTCATTAGAAAGCAATTGACTACCTCCCACTTTTGTCTGCTTCGCCAACTCTGCTTCCATCTGCAGGCCCTTTTGCTGGCACCCCAGTCTCTGGGGGAGGTAAGGGTCTTTCTCAGATTTTCACCAGATAGCACAGTTATGCCCAGTTAGATCTCTACCCAACCAGTTCGAGAGTCTGGGCATTGCTTCTCTGGCTTCTCACACACACAGACAAAATCCATCGGTTCGATGTATTTTTTATCCTCTGCTCTCAGTAGATGGCTTCTGGGGCCATGGGCTTTTCTCTGGCTGCCCTTCCTGGGCCTCCAAATAACAACCGCTCAGGTTTCTAAGCTTTTGCACACTTTTCCTTGTTCTCATGGTTCCCTTCCTTCTCTCTGGTTGGGAGCTCAGCAGACACATACCATGTAAAGGATGTTGGGAGCCTTGTCTGCTCTGTCTCTTGGGCCTCACAGCCCTTCCCTTGCCCCCTCCGGCCCTGTGGCCATAGTGTGAGCTGCCACATTTGTATAGAAACCCCACCCCTGGAATGGCTGATTGGCCCAAGGGTGGCCTATGATTCCAGCTTTGCCAATTAAAATTCTCTAAGCTTTTCAACTGGAAATCAAAGCGAATCATTGGAAGTTATAGGATATAAAAATTGACAGGATGCTATCATGAATTTTTTCATATTATATTTTTCCTGTTTTGAACTAGTTTTATTGCAATTGCATGCGAATTAGTTTTAGAAGAGTGAAAAACGTTTTTTTTTTTTTTTTTTGGCACACGGGCTTAGTTGCTCTGTGGCATGTGGGGTCTTCCTGGAGCTGGGATCGAACCCATGACCTCTGCATTGGCAGGCGGATTCTTAACCACTGCGCCACCTAGGAAGCCCTGAAAAATGTTTTTAATGTATGTGCTTTTGGAGTAGTCTTTTCCCTCTTCACAAACTTCATTGTCATATTTCTTAATATTTTTAGACCAAAGGTGGCTTATTGAAGAAAAAGAAATTAAAAGTTAATTCTTCTTTTTAAAAAATCCAGAGGATTCAGTGCTTCCTGCCTTGGGGAAGAAGTGGGTCTGCGGTTGGAATGGAAGAGCTGGCACATGGGGAGAGGAGAGAGCAGAGCAGGCCCAGCTGCTCTCTGGGCCATTCCCATGGGCTAATTCCTGGCATTCTGCGAGTCACTAAATCCTTCTTTGTGCCTATGGAAGTCGGAGTTACGTTTCTGTCACTTTCAAAACAGAGTTCTAACCAAGGCCCCTGGCCATGTAGCCTCTCCAAACACTTCTTCCAGAGAGGCTGGGGCAGTCCCCTAGAGACAGGGGGTGGGAAGTGACCCATCCCGAAGGCCTCTCTGTTACGAGTGCAGTTTCTCTCCTGGAGAGAGGACCTCAGTCTCTTGGATTTGTCTCATGAACTTAAGTCCCGTCTTTACAGATGATTTACCAACTAATCAGCTTTCCTGATCTTGGAAACTGACACCACCAACCACCAGTATCCTCAGACCAGAGGCCCAGATGTTATCTTTCTTTCTCCCCTTTCCCTCACCTCCCTTATGTGGACCAGGAACAAGTCCTAGTGAGTCTATCTCCCAGAATTATCTTGAATCTGATCATTTCTCTTCATCTCTGTTGCTCCTCGTACCTGGGGTTCACACCATCCTCCTCTCTGTTCTGGACCTCTGCAGCGGGCTTCTACCTCGGCTGGCTGCAGGAGGAAGGCCCATTCTCCACTTGGCAGCAAAAACATCCGTAGCACGTTCGTGGAAATCAAATCACATTGCTACTTGGCTTTCCATCGCCCATTGCATTTGAGATAAAATCACTGTTCACACCTAACCTGTTTGCCCTGCTGTCGCCACAGTGGTCCTCCTGCTGTGCTTTGACCACACCTCAGGACGCTTGCCTTGCTGTCCCTGGCCTGGAACACTCTCACTTTCATTTAAAAGTCCAGCCCTTTTTCATCACTTAGGTCTCAGCTGAGATGTCACCTTCTCAGAAAATCCATCCTGATCATCCTTCCTAAAATAAGCCCTCGGCCCAGTAGCTATGAAGCCCAGTTCCTCATCTGCATTCCTCACAGTCTCATCACAACCTGAGATACTTTGTTGGTCTGTGTGCTTATTTGGGGTCTGCTCTTCCCACTAGAATGTAAGCTCAGTGAGGGCAGGAAATGGGTCTGCCTGGTTTACTCTTGTGTCCCGAGGACCTAACGTCGTGCTCGGTATGTAGATGGGGTTGATAAATATTAAATGGCTAAGTGAAAAGTTGAATCCAATGAGGGAGGCAGTATTATCCCCATTCTACAGGACAGAAAACTGGGGCTGGCTTGGAGCCAGCAAGTAGCAGAATAGGGACTGAAGCCCAAGTCTGCGTGAGCACCGAGCCTTTGAGCTCTCCCAACAGCCGTTTGTCAGGTTTGAATTTACAAAGCAAGCCTCTGCTCGTTATTTTATTTGATCTTTACCATCCAGTCCATTCTCCCAATTTTATAAATGAGGAAAGAGGGGCCTGGAGAGGACTCATGGCTTGTCCAAGGGCCAGTCTCACCTTCAATGGGGACCTCTAGGGTCTCACGGGTTTCTGGAGCCCCTAAACCTGTCACGGTTGGAGAGATTCAGCCTGAGCTCCCCCTGTCCACAGGGCACCACCTCCCTCCACCTCTGTGCAGGCCACCCGCCTGTGTCTGTCACATCAAGTTCAAGTGATTCATGTGGCAGCGGCTCCTGGTCTGCCTGTCGGCACGTCAGCTAGTCCTGGTTACCATGACGACAGAATACAAGGCACCAGGGCATCAGTGGGCTGTGGCTCTCGGAGGGCAATGCCATAGCAAGGGAGGGGGCTTTTGCTTCCTCCTCCTGTGGGAAGCTTGGCAAGGGCTGGAGCCTCCGGGGGCTGGGTGGCCCCTCCCTACCTCCATGCCTTGGCATTTCCTTCCTGCCATCTGTGCTGGAGCTGGGGGAGGGGCTAGAGTGCCATCCCTGGTGGGAGGGGTCCGGGAGCAGATGGGTGGGAGGAACAGCCCTTCCCATCTGGGCTGTGCCCCTACCACCCCTAATTCTAAAGACTCTCTTCCAGAGCCCCCTCCTGAGCCCCTCAGGCCCCTGCTCTCTGTCTTACCACACTGCAGCTTTTCTCTCCTGGACACAAATGAGAAGTTCAAGACCCAGTTTGGCCAGAAAATTGGTCTTTGGGCTTGGAGTAGAACCTGTGTCCTGACTGCAAGGGAGGAGTCCTAAGGGAACTAACCCACTTTGTGCCAGTGCCTGGCTAGGACCTCATCTCACTCAGCCTTCCCGGCAACCCTCTGGGGTCAGTATTATCATACCCATTTTACAGAGGGGGAAACTGAGGTGCAGAAATATGAGGCGACTTGCCTCAAATCAGCCAGCTGGAAAGTAGGGGCACCAGGGTTCAAACCCAGGTCTATCTAGTTCCCAACCATGCTCTTGCAGGAACTGTTGCTGTTGCCTTAGAGGGGAAGGGATTCCTTCCTGCCCCAGCCCCTCCATCAAAAAGCTCATCCCTACCAGAGAGTGATTGCTGGGGGCTGAGCTGGTAGAAGGAGCACTGGCCTCCAAGTCGACGCCTGAGTTTGGGGCCTGGCCCTGTAGCTGGTCTGCTTGGGGCCACAGTCTCCGCAGGCACTGCAGGATGGCTGGAGAAAAGGTGAGGCTATGGGGTCTTGCCACGGGGGAGAGGGCTGGGGCAGGGCCTGGGATAGGTGACAGGGATGGAGATGTGGCCAAAGACGGAGTCAGAACCAGCAGGAGGAACCAGGGCTTGCTTTCGCATAGGCTGTCCAAATGGGACATGGTGTACTTGGAGTGCTTCTGAGAGTAATTGGTGCCCAGGACCCCCACATTTTAAACTGAGATGTAGATCTCTTCAGGCCTTGCAAGGCCCAAGCTGGTTCTGTGACCCTCCGTACCCACTTCCATGCTACATAAAGGGAGGTGAGAGGGATGAGGGCGGGGTGGGGGGAGATGTGCCGTGAGGATGCCTTTGGAGGGGTAGAGTGTGCCCCCCACTCCCACTTTAACTGGGTGAGCAGGGGAGCTTCAGGAGGAACGCTTGGAAAAGCTGACACGTGTCCCTAAGAATTTGGTTGGCACAGTGGCCAAGGCTTGACCCTGGCTTGAAAAGAGTCTAGAAGGGGGTGTTGACTTGGAATCGTCTATGATGGTTGGGAGGAGAGTCTGTGGCTCTTCTGTGGGTTGGAGGGGCCGTAGCAAGACATGCTGCATGAAGGGTCTGCCTGCCAAGGCCAGGTGACCTCTTGGAGATGGAATAGGGTGAGCCCCCAGAAGCAGGAGCTGTGGACAGTTGTGAGATCTCAGCTACAGACATCATTGTCCACGTCAGGGAAATACCGGCTGAAGAATCCCAGTGAGGGGGACTCCAAGGACCCACAGGAAATGTTCTAAAGAGAGGACCTGGTAGCCCCAATCTTCCTGGAGGACCAGGTCTCCCATCCGCTTTGACTATTTGTTTGCTTGGGTTGGGCCTGAGCTAGAGAGGGAAGGGGTGAATCTTTAGATTGAATGAGAAATTGATTAGATTGGAAAATACCTATTTGCAGGGCAGGAAACGAGACGCAAATGTAGAGAACGGATGTGTGGACATGGTCTAGGAGCAGGAGGGGGTGGGATGAGTTGGGAGATTGGGATTGACATATATACACTACCATGTTTAAAGCAGAGAGCCAATGGGAACCTGCTGTATAGCATAGGGAGCTCAGCTCGGTGCTCTGCGGTGACCTAGATGGGTGGGATGGGGTGGGGATGGGAGGGAGATCCCAGAGGGAGGGGAGATATGTATACATACAGCTGATTCACTTCACTGTTCAGCAGAAACTAACACAACAGTGTAAAGCAACGTGTTTATTTTTTGTAAATAAACAAAAAATGAGACTGATAGTGCCTGAAAGTAACCAGAAAAATTATGGAATATGCTCAGGTACAGTCCAGAAGCTGGAACACAACAGAACAAGCTCTAAAAAGAACCTCGGCAGTGCTGAGAATCAGGTGTCCCTTGCTTTAAGCCCTGCCAGGCCTGGCATCCCGAGGCAGGAATGGGGGTGAGTGGTTTGACTCCATTCCACGCTCCTCCACTCCCTCCTCCCACCCAGACCCCAGATCCTTCCCTGGACAGCCTCCCACCCACTGCCCCCTGCAGGGCCCCTGGCTTCCTCTTGGTTCCTGTTAGCCCAGCCCCAGAAGCTGGAACCCACAGCCCCTCCTCTGCTGGCTCTGGGACTTCCCTTGTCTGTCTCCTCCCTCTGCCCACTCTAGAGATGATTCTGGCTTCTTAGAACTGAGTTCACCATTGGTGCTGAGGCAGGGCTGGGTCCAGCATCCTCAAATGGACCCATATATCCACTGGTTCCGTAGCCCCTGTTACAGATAGGGAAACTGAGGGAAAGTCAGGGAACTTGCCCAAGGCCATATGGCAACCCCAGCAGGGCCAGATTGGAATCTAGGCCATCAGCTCCCTAGTGGAGCATCTGGAGCTCCCAGGGAGAGACAGCCAGGCCAGGCCCACGGCAGGTCCCACTTGCCACCCCTCCCTGGCCTGCAAAAACACTTCCAGAGGGATCAGAGGGGATGGAAGTCTAGAAAGATCCCTTCCCAGGGGACTGCAGGCCCAATTCCAGTTGGCAGAGATGTCAGCACCTGGCATCTACCGTTCCCCCCACACCCAGCCCTGAGATTCAGTGGGCCACTGAGACCCTCAGAGAGCTGGCGGTCAGAGCCACTTCTTCCAAGGACATCTGCAGTAGCTACTGCTGTAGACGCCAGCAGGTGGGGTTGAAAGCGTACAGGTTCTGAAGTTGGACCCAAGTTCAAGTCCTGTCTCTATCAATGTGTAGTCGTTCATCTTTGGACTAGTCACGTGCCCTCTCTGAGCCCTGCTGTGTAAAACGGGAATGAGGCCCGGGGATCCAGTGCGGGGATGATGAGCTCATGCACCCAAGGCACGTAGCCCCGTGTCTGGCCCGCCAGGCTGCTTGCCGTCCTCTGCAGAGAGCTCTGTCACCTCAGACTTGCCCCTCAAACAGCTGTGACCAAGACCAGGGTGGTGATTCCCACCATCCCCCCTGCTGACTGGGCATGAGCCCAGGGTCACCCATCTATTTTTACACTTCTTTTCCTCCCTCCGGCCCACCATTTCTGTCCTTTTTATCCCCCTCCCCCTTTTTTAGAAATGACATAATTAGAGGGATTTAATGTTCTGCTGCTGAAATCTTCATTTTCTTGGGTAATTTCCACTATTTCATCAAGGAATAATTAATTGCATTGTCTTTAATCAATTGTTTTACAAATCCAGCAGCGGGAGGAATTCTCCCACCATCTCCGCAGCTGTTCTCCCCTCCTGGGTGAGGTGCCAGCTCCTGCCCACGGAAGAGCTTGGCTGCCAGAGCTGGGGTGGGGGGTGACCGTAGGGGAGGGACCCACAGTCTCCCCAGGCCCTCCGGCGTGGGGGTGCAGAAAGCGCAGGCAGCTCTGAATCCAGCCAGCAGGTCTGGAGCGCCAACCTGCTGTGGGGCAGGGGGGCGAGGCTGTGCTCACCGGGGAGCTTGGGGCTCCAGCGCCTGCACCGCAGGGGAGAGCATCACAAGGACAGAGAGGTGGGGAGGGACTCAGGTCCTGAAGGCTCTGGGACTCAAGAGAGGGAAGATGATATCCCTGTCGGAGACGGGTGCTGGCGGTGGCCAGGAGGTGGGGAGCAGCGGAAGGGAGGGACTTCTCCAGGCTGAGGAGGAAAGCGATAGCAAGGACAGCCAGTGCTGCTACAGTACTCACACTGTGCCGGCTGGTCCTGTTTTAAGCATTTTATCTTCACAGCAACACTGGGAGGTAAGTCCTTTTATTACCCTCAATTATGACGCAGAGGAAGCTGAGGCTCAGAGAGGTCAAGTAAGTTGCCCAAGGTCTTGTGCTAGTAGGGGATGGAGCTGGGCCTTGGCCTCAGGCAGTCTGGCTCTGGAGACTGTTTATCCTTTAACCACTAAGAGTACTGCTTGCCCACAGCCACCTGCAACAGCATCCTACCTCTGTCAGTAATGGCCAAGCCCTGCGGAAAAAGTGGGGAATGATCTGCTTCCTTCTCTGAATGCCTCTCTCTCTCCAACCCTGCCCCTGGCTCACTGTTCCAGCCTACTGGCCTCCTTGCTCTCCATCTGCCCCAGGACATTTGCTCCTCCCTCCTGTGCCCTGTGCTCTTCCTACAGGATTGCTCCTGACTTTATTTATGTATCTGCTCCAGTGTGACCTTCTCAGAGGGCCTTTCCCAGATTCCCTCATCCCCTCCCACCCATCTCCTTACACTACTTTATTTTTTTCATGGTGCTTAGTCATGAATCTATCCATAGTGGGCATTCATGCTTTCCACCAAATACGCTGCACTTACATCTTATGGGTACAAAGTAGGACTGCACTTCCCCACCCCATGGAGAAGATGAATGTGACCATGTGACTTGCTGGTGGGAAGTGAAGTGAGCCAGAAGTGTCCTGTAGCACTCCCAGGGCTGGGGCTGGGGCTGCAGCTTTGGGACTTGGGTGCAATTTGCTGTGTTCACATTTGTGGAAGTTGGAAATGGAGCCTCCTTCAGCCTGGGTCCCCAAATGAGGACAGCATGGAGTGGGCCTGCAGAGATTTCCTCCAAGAAGATGTAGTGTAAGTGAGAAATGATTCTTAGTGGCTTTAAGGCAATGATGGCTGCATAACTGCACCCATTCTGACTGAGACACCACTTGGTACCTTGTCACTCATTTAGGTGTCTCCCTCCGCAGAATGTCAGCTCCATGGGAACTGGGGCTTTGCCGTGTTCACTGCTACACCCCCAGTTCCTGGAACATTGCCTGGCACATAGTAGGTGATCAGTAAGTATTTGTGGAATGAATGAATGAAGGCCATGTTCCCCTGTGCAGCACTTCAGAATTTACTAAGTTCTTATACATTATTTTTGTTAATCCTACTATAGTCCCATGATGTAGGGAATATTCCCATTTCACAGATTCTGAAACTGACACCCAGAGGGGTTAGTTGAGTTCCCCCTTGACATGCATTCAGTCACTAGTGGAGCTGGACTAGAATCCACATCTCTTAGTTCATTCTTCCCCATTCTGCCCCCATCCCGTTGCTCCGAGGATACAGCAGGCAGAGCTATTCCCACCTGTCCAATCCCCCCCTCCCCACTCTGCCCCAGGGGTACTGTTTCCTTTTACTTCTCAAATCAGGAAGTTTGCCTCTGTTAGGGGAGTGTGGGAAGGGAGTTTCCTTTAGGTGGAACCTAGGGTCCAGGAGCTGCCTTTTTCCTCTCCTGTGGAGTCACCCACCAGGGATGGGGTCGCCTGCAGGATCTCTTAGTTATACTGATATTTCACTCAGCTAGAACCGCCCCAGCCCCTTCAGTCTCTTATCTCAAGAACTGTCACATCTGGGGCACAGCACAGGGAGGAGGGCCTCACAAACCCCAACATCCTGCCACGTTCCCCAGGGGAGTGGTGCTCCCAGGTCTCGGGCCAGGGCTGTAACTCTTCCTTTCCATGTGGCTTCATCAAACTTGGTTACCTGGTTCTCCTGCCTCCAGTGGATCAAAGTAACAAATTAGAAGGGTAAGGTGAGAAACAGGTACACTGGCAGAGCACTAAAATGGGAAGATTATAAAACATGCAAAAATCTCAAAGGAGGGACTTCCCTGGTGGTGCAGTGGTTAAGAATTCGCCTGCCAATGCAGGGGACTCAGGTTCAAGCCCTGGGCTGGGAAGATCCTGCATGCTGCAGAGAGACTAAGCCCTTGCTCCACAACTACTGAGCCTGCACTCTACAGCCCACAAGCCACGACTATTGAGCCCACGCGCTGCAATTACTGAAGCCCGCATGCCTAGAGCCCGTACTCTACAACAAGAGAAGCCACTGCAATGAGAAGCCCGTGCACCGCAACGAAGAGTAGCCCCTGCTCACCACAACTAGAGAAAGCCTGTGCACAGCAACAAAGACCCAACTCAGCCAATAAATAAATAAATAAATAAATAAATAAATAAATAAATAAATAAATTTATAAAAAAAAAAATCTCTAAGAACACTGACTTCAGGGCCATAGTGCAGGGGCAAGGCAAGGGCTTGAAGTCCTTCAGTAAAGCAGGGAGGTCACCATCTCACAGGCCAGACATTCATTAACGTGCATCACACAAGGTGCTCGGGCAAGTCACTTGATCTTTACAGACCTTAGGTCCTTCCTCTATTCTGATCTCCAAGGCTCCTTCTGAAAAACCCTGTGTCTGTATTGACACAAATCATACACTTGAGCAAGGTTCAAGCATATCCCATAAACTGTTTTTAAAAAGGCAGGGGCGCATGTAACACTTTCTAAAGATGTTCCCATCCAAAATGGGTTTTATACGTGTTGACCTAAAGATCAACTTAAAGGTCTTCCATTTTAAGAACTTTTATGGACTCTGTATGCTGGGCACTGAACAAGGCACTAGGAATACAGAGATGAAAAAGACACATCCTACTTTTGAGGCTGTCACTTCGTGGGAGACAAGACATGTAAATGGATTGTTCCAATCCAACAAGATGCAGTGGGGCCGAGAGAGAGACCAGCACTTCAGGATGGATCCAATGGCTGGGGCTTGACAGATTAGTAGGTGTTTCCAAGTAAAGAAGGGGAGGGGAATCCAGGTGGAGAGAACAGTGTGAGCAAAGGCATGGAGTCATGAAACTCTTGTGTTCCAAGAACTGCAGGTGGTTCAGCATCAGTGGAACATTAATTTGGGACAAGGAAGAATTAGAGATGAGATTGGAGAGGTAAAGGACGGGGAAAGATGATAAAAGGCCCTCAACGCCAGGCCAAAGAGTTTAGACCTTAGGCAACAGGGGAGCCACAGCAGGTTATGGAGCAGGTGAGCAACGGGATCAGATCTATGTTTTAGAAAGTCCCTCCGTCTAGCGGCCAGTGTGGAGGATGGATGGCTGGTGGGAGCAGCAATGATGGAGGTGGGGAAACCAAAGAGGGGCTGCTGAACAGGTGAGAGAGAGTGTGGCCTGAGCTGGGACAGGGCCCTTGGGCATGACCAAGAGGGGGACGATTCTAGGGATCTGCAGGAGATAAAAGAGACCAGGTTCGTCAGTGACTAGGTGTTGGGGGTAAGGAAGGTACACCCATGTGTCTGTCTTTGGTTCCGGGGGAAGTAAGTTGGCAATGGCTAAGTGTGGAAATGGGGATGTGATGAGCTCCCCCCTGAACTTAGTTGAGTTTGACATTGGTGACATCAATCTGGGGCTTTTCTGAAAGGCCGGTGAGTCAAACCATCGCGGTAGGCAGCAGAGGTTGGAAGATGGGAGCTGTATGTGTTACTTTATTCTGTGTAGCCAGTAACCTTAAAGCGTTGTGGCTTAAAACAATACACATTTATCATCTCACAGAGCCACTAGGGATGAGGAATCTGGGATTGGCTTATCTGAGTGGCTCTGGCTCAGGGTCTCTCATGCAGCCAAGATCTCGGCCAGGGCTGGGCTCATCTGCAGGTTCGTCTGGGGCTGAAGGATCTGCTCCTAAGGTGCCTAGCTCCCACTCCTGCCCGGCTGGGGCTGAGTGCCGGCGGGAAGCCTCCGTTCCTCTCCCCTGGACTGCTTGAGTGGCCGCACCACACGGCGCCTGGGGTCCCCAGCGAGAGTGGTTTGAGCAGCAGCAGCAGGAGCCCCCGTCTTCCCGGGCCTCGGGAGCCTCTCATCGTCACGTTCTCCCAGGGCTGACGCTCATCAGTGCTCTCCAGTGATTACACAGGGCTGTGATCACCAGGGGGTGACAGCTGGGGGCCTCCTCGGAAGCTGGATAGACGGGGAGGCATCATCCTTTTCAACTCCCCCTGCTGTGGGGGTGAGGAAGCTGAGGCTGAGATGGGCAGGGACTTGCCCAGGGCCACACAGCAAGGTAGGGTCAGGGCCTGCGCTAGAATCAGAGTTCACATGGACCTAGGGGAAAGGGGCCTTGTCCCCTGGGGGGCCTGGAGGAAGGAGGAGAACCTTCAGGAGGCAGATGCCAGGCGTCCAGCCCGGAACCGGGGGTGGGAGAGGGGGGCGGGAGACTGAGGGACTGGCCAACCCCTCTGCGAGCTGGCTGGGGGGGTGTGAAACCGCCCCCCCTCCTTGGACTAGGGCTGTTTCTGCCGGACCCGGGCAGCTTTCCCCACTCTCTCCACCACCCAGCTCTTCATTTGTGCAGGCATGTAGGACTTACATCTTGCCCGTGCATCTCGCCACTTTTCATTTATTCACCAAAGATTTACCCAAACTCTACTATGTGCCTGGCATCTCTATTATCCATGTTGGACATACAGGGGCATATGTGTCCCACTGACCTCAAGCAAGAAGCTCGTGTCCCAGTGGGGGAGACTGATGTGAAGCAAATAAAGACATAAAGAGATATATTCATGCACATTGTGAAACGTGCCTTGGAGACAAATAACAGGGACACTTAGTTTAGGTTGGGGAGTCAGGGAAGATCCTCTGAGGCAGGGACGTTGAGGTCTAGAGCTGAGGTGTTAGGCAGGCCAAGCAGTTGGGGGGGGGTGCATTCCAGGTACAGGGATCCGAGGTCGCGTAGTCTGCCAGGAGAGGAAAACTGCAGGAGTGATGAGAATTCAGAAGGAAATCAGGGTGGTCTGAGTGCCATGAGTGCAGAGCAGGCCAAGGGTGCTGATGTGGCCTGGGGTGGAGGAGTAGGGAGTGGGAGGATAGGGGGTAGGGGATGGGGTGGGTGGTGCCGGCTTTCCTCATGATCCCAACTGCAAGACCAGACTAATGTTGGTCTAACTGCTGTGTAACAAACGAGCCACTGGGGCTCTGGAAAGGCAACACATGGGGACTGGCGTGCAGGCTGGACTGTCGCCCAGGTGGTCCCGAGCAGGACCCATGGCCCCAGGGGATGGATGGAGGCAAGGTAGGTCTGTATCCCAGGAAGCTTGGGATGATGATGGAGGCAGGAGGCAAGGACAGGGGACCGCATAAGGGCTTGGGCCCCAGGAGCTGAGCAGAGCTCTGGTAGGGAGGAGACCCCTGAGATGTCAGAGCCCTAGGGTTTTGAGTGTCCCCCAGGGAGCACCCCGGTGCACTTCCCCGAGGCCTCTGGTGTGGGAGTGGCCTGAACAGAGCGAATTTTGCCACTGACCTGCTGTGTGACCTTGAGAAAGGCCCCCTCCCTCTGCAAGGCCTCAATGCGCTTCCCTATCAAATGTGCGATTCAAATCCCCAAAACCTCAAAAGAGATTGTTGGGATCAAAAGGGATCATGGCTAGGAAAGGGCCTTACTGATGGGGAAGTGTCCCTCTCAACCCCCAGGGAGGATTTGGGGTTCATTGTTACTAAGTAACCTGCTGAGGGCCGGCTTGGGAACCCATTAGCCTCTACCTCGGTGCCCCCAGCCCAGCTGAGTGTGGGCAGGGGCTGCTTCCCCCGGGGGCTGGGGGTTAAGTGGGAGCTAAGAGGATTAGAGGGTCCTCGTGAGCGCACAGCGTGATCAGCCCCGCACACCGCTGCCCTGGCCACTGTCTGGGTACCAGGCAGCCGGCCTCCGGGTAGGAAAGAAGCAGGGAGTGGTGGAGGCTGAGGAAGAGGGATGGAGGGAGGAGGAGGCGAGGAGTCGAAGAGGGGAGGGATTCAGGGGAGCCAGGGAGACCCGCCTGCCGCGCCCCGCCACGTTCATGCCTGCACTCACACACGTGTACACAGAGCACACTCGTGTACTCATGACACGTACCCAGGCACATGTGCACACACACTACTGTCCACATGTGCATGCACACACACACACAACATGCATGTGTGTACACAGATGCCCACGTGTCTGAGAGTACTTATCAGCAATGCACACGACACAAGCACACAGCACATGTGTGCACAGAGACATATGGGCACACTCGCATCCCGCCGCCCTCAGCTGGCCTGGTCACGCCCTCCCACACTCTCCCACCGTCCCTCACGCACAATCTGAGACCCAAGACCTCACGGGTCCCCAGGCCACAACTGCATCTCAGATACTCCTCCTTCCTACATCCGTCCCACGCGCAGCCCGGTGACTTGCACAATGTCGCATCGCTAGAAAGGGCCTGAGCCAGGATTTGAGCTCACTTTGGAGGGTGTGGCTGTTATGGGGGACAGGGACGCAAAGTTGTGGAAGGTGAATCCAGGAGCCCCCAGAGGCCCACACAGCAGGGTGTGGGAGCCGGTGGGGGCGATGCCGATAGAAAGTTCACCCGGGAAACGACCCAGAAGCGCTGACACCTGTGTCTCCCCACTCCAGGCAGCCCCAGCCCCTGTCCCCATCCCCTTGATGTCCCTTCTGCTTCTCTCCCTTTCCAGCTCCCTGGACCCATCTCCTGAGGCCCAGGCAAGGCGCTTCTGGCCAAGGGCCCTATGCCCCTGCAGAAGTATCCAGAAGGCTCCTGACCAGCCCCACTCTGTGCCTAGTGCCCATGGCGGAGGGGCGGGTAGGGGGGATGGAAGGGAGCTGACATCTGCGGACGTGCTCCTGCTGGGAGCCTGGCACGATGCTGGCCTCTTTCATCTCATTACATTTTTAAGTGAAATGTCGAGTTTGCAGTGTTCATGGGGCCAGAGTGGGAGAGGGCAGCCTTGACCGCAGGCGTCTACCTCCACAAAGCCACGGGCTTGGCTTGGAGCCTGGAGTGGCCCCCTCTACCCACATACAACCTCAGACTGACTCTGCTGAAGCCCAAGGCGTCGAGGTGACACAGGCAGGGAACGGGTTCCGGGTAAGGGTCTTTGGGTTGGATGCCCCTTGCGTGGCCACAGGTCCTGGAACCCCAGAGTACCCTGGTGCAGGCTGGCGAGTGTGCCCGGTTCTTAGATCTCCTCCAAGAGGCAGCTGCAGGGCAGGCTGGGGAAGGGATTCCTCGGATGGCGCGCTCTAACGCTCCCTGGAGCTGCCCCCTGCCGCCTGCCAGGGGCCTGGACAGCACTGCAGCCACAGATTTATGGCTGAGGTGAGCAGCAGCCTGAAGGCAGATGGTAAATCAAAGCTGGGAGGCCCAGGCTGCAGCCTGGCCTCGGGCTGGCCCTCCCCTGCAGCCTTCAAGGCTTCCTCACTGGCTCTGCCCAAGCCCGGCGCTGGAGCTGGGGTGGGGGCACCAGGGAGGAGCCCTGGCCCTCTGTCTTCACAGGGGAGTCTGACACCAGAGCTGGAGGTTAAAGAGCTGGGCTCTGGAAGCTGCCTGCCCGGCACCAGCTCCCCCATACCTGTTTGGGGGTGGTTTGGGCAAAGGCAGAGCTCTGTGCCTCTGTTTCTTCATCTGTAAAATAGAGATAATAGTCGTACCTGCACAGGGGCCCTCGTGAGGGTTTAATGGGTTTGCTAAGGTTCCTGCAGCGGGACCTGGGAGGGAAGTTGCTCTTACCCAAGACCCCAAAGCAGCATACGGGGGTGGCTTTGCCTGGGCCCTGGGGTTCGTGCCTCCTGGTGTCTTAGTTCCTGGGGGAGGGTTCAGGGCAGCCCCTTCCCCAGAGGCTGCTGTGAATCAGACTCCAGCCTGCTCAATGGGTTGCAAAGGAGAACCACAGTAGGGCCAACCGGGGACTGCAAGGAGGTTCTCCCAGCTGCAGCCCTGGCAGCTCAGGGACAGAGCTTGAAACCAGCCTCCCATCCCTGCTCCATGTCCCCATTATGGCTCTTCCTCCTCTGGAGGACCCTATGAAGTGAATACTATTATTATTCTTGTTTAAGGATGAGACGCTGAGACTCAGAGGGGGAGAGTGACTTGCCCAGGGGCACACAGCTGGTAAAAGGCAGGCTGAGATTTGAAAAAGCTTCCCTGCAACCTGAACCCAAGCCTGAGAGTCCAGCAGGGGCACAGCAGGCCCTGAGGCCCCGGGCAGGAGCCAGGGAGGCCTGGCGCGTGGCAGGGTCGCCAGGTATGCATTCCCTCTGCCAAGAGAACACAGGGCAGAGGCCTGCCAGGGCCAGGTGGGTGAAAGCTGGGGGGACCCAGGCCCCAGGTGAGCCCCCAGGTGAGTGCTGAGCCTCGCTCTGGGAGAGGCTCTGGAGACAGGCTGGGGCCCTGGGCTGGATCTCCTAGCAACACGGCCCTAGGGACCCTGCCTGTCTGCCTTAGGTGCCCTTGGGAACCCGGCTCAACCATCAACCCCAAGAGGGGGTGTCTGGCTGGCAAGCCATGCTGGGGTGGGGGGTGGGACAGAAAGGCAAGGGCAGAAGCTCCGGCTGAGTGCCCAGGGGAGGGAACGGGGGCTCCTTTCACTGCAGTCCAGGGTGAAGCTGCTTCTGGTAGCCTTGGAGGAGGATGGCTCTCCGCTTCCCTGCCCACAGCTCTTTCTTCCTGTGTCTGTCTCCCGTCTCTTTCTGTCGCCCCCCCCCCCCACCGCCACGTCGTCTCCATCTCTCCTTCCCTGCATCACTCTCTCTGCTTCCCTCTCCATCCTTCTGCCTCTGCATCTCTTTCTTTCTTCTCCCTCAGGGTTCTCGTTCTCTCTGTCCCTCTCCTTCCCATGCCTGTCTCTCTCTTTCCACACCATGCACTTTCTCTTATGTCTCTTTCAAATGTCTCTCCCATGTCTGCCTGTCTTCCATGTGCTCCCTGCTCCTGTTTTCCCTCATATTTCTTTGTCTCTCTGTGCACCTCTAGCACTTTCTCCAGCTCCCCATCCCTGAGGTCTCCTCACCAATAAGTGTGTTTCTTGCCCTGGTGTTTCTCCCCTGGCCAAGGAGTGTCTGGTGGGCATGGGTGCTGGCTCCCAGCCTTGGTTGTGGGGGGTGGGGGTGGGGCCACACCCATGATGTTTAGTGGGATGTACAGGGAGGTCAGTCTGAGCAGGCAGGGCAGGGGTCACCTCATAACCTGGAGCTGACCTCTCTCCTCTCTCAGGCCTCAGTTTCCTCATCTATTAAATGGGTCTGTGGTCCTGGTGGGAGGGTTTAGGTGCCCTTTGGGTTGCTGTTGGTCACAGACTGTGCTAGAAATGGACAGAATATCAAGCCAAGGTGGCGTAGGGCATCGCCTAGAGAAAGGACTGCATGCATATCTTGGCCTCTGCCCTCCTCCTCCCAGCTGGCCGGCCTCTGGCTGACTCTGCCCCACAGGATGAGTCAGGGCGCACTTGGCGCACCTGGGTGGTTTTAGCTGCAACATGGTGCCCTCTGGTGGCACCAAGTAGACACTGCTGCCACGCTTGGCTCCACCCGCTGGTCACTGATGTGGACTCCAGGGCTGGGAGCTAAGCTCTACTGAGCACTTGGTAAGTGCCGGGCGCTCTTCCAGCTGCTTCTATACACTATCTCATTTTATCCTCACCCTGCCCTACTGTGATCTCCATCTTATAGATGAGAAAGTTGAGAACCAGGCAGTCTGAATCCAGACTTAACCACCACACTTGGAATTCCTCCTCTAAATCACTTGGAGATGATGCCTACAATTCCACCATCAATGATGACTCATTCTTTGGGTCTAGTTATTTGTCTAATAAATATTTATTTACACTAATTGTGGGCAGGGATCTGCAGGAAACATCAGAGCCAAAAGAACCCATTGAATCCACCTAGCCTGACGGGGCCATTTTATAGATGGGGAAACTGAGGCTTGGAGAGGGAGAGTGCTCATCCCAAGGTGGCATGTATGAGTGTGTGGGTGTGAGGGAGAGCTGAGCTTCCACGAATAGCTCAGTGCTGTGGCTCCAGGTCACTGTGGGGGCTGAGGCAGTGCTGGGACAGGGACAGAAGACAGCTTTCCAGGCCGAGTGAGGCTGCAGTGGGTAGGACCGGAGGTACTGCAGAGAAAGTGCAGATCCTGGAATCCTGCGCATGTGTAATCCCAGAATTCTGAGAGCCAATGCATGGGGGCGGGGAGGAGACCCTGAAGGAGAGAGGTGTCTGAGCCCAGCTGTTGTCCTCAGCAGGCTTTCTGTCCAGCCTGATGAGTACAAAAGATCAGCTTAGAAAGAGGCCTCTTGTTTCAAGAGGTCTGCATAGGGGGGCAGAGAGATGCAGGGGGTGGGGGGCTTGGCTGGGAGCTCTCTGGGGTGAAGAAAACATTCTAGAGCTTAACAGGGTGGTAGTTACATGGAGTCCGCACAGGGACTAAGCATCGCTCTGTTCACCTACAGCCAATGCTCTTTACTGTATGCAAGCTTGAGAAGAAGGAGAAAACAAAAAGTAGGCTCTTGCCCTGGGCGGAAGGGAAGGTTGGAAGGGCCACTAGTGGTGGCCTCTCCTGGGTGAAGAGGACTGAGATGGAGAGAAGCTGGTGGGAAATTCTATGGAAGAGTTGCTGCTGGGAGTGAGGGCTGGAACCCAGCTCTGGGCAGGAGATCTGAGGAGACCCAGGGGATAAAGCCTTAAAGATTTTGGGAGGCTCAGGGATCCCTGGGCATCTTGTCTCTGGAAGAACCCCCATCCCCACCCTCCCCACCCATCTAGAAGTCAGAAGTGGGAGGAAGGCTCAGATCCAGGGCACTTGCTAATTCTGCAGATGCCCCGTTCCTCATCTACTGATCTGCCAGGGATGGAAGGAAGCCCTCTTATCTACATGTTCACACGTCCCCCAGGGGCCCCTGACTTAGTCAGGCTGCAGACCAGTATTAAGAAATCATAGTCTGAAGTTCTTTCCAACACGTGGCTCTGTGATTCCACATCCTGAGATACTCCTGGTTGGAAGAGATCTTTCAGCTTGCAGCTCACCTGTCCTTTGACCTGGAGAAACCAAGTCCCAGAGACAGGAAGTCACTTGCCCTGGCCTCACTTGAGCCAGCTTGAGGCCTGAGCTGTAACCAGAACCAAGTCTGGGGACTTCCTAGGTGACGCAGTGGTTAAGAATCCACCTGCCAATGCAGGGGACATGGGTTCGATCCCTGCTCCAGGAAGATTCCACATGCCACAGAGCAACTAAGCCCGTGCGCCACAACTATTGAGACTGTGTGCCGCAACTACTGAAGCCCACGTGCCTAGAGCCCATGCTCTGAAACAAGAGAAGCCACCACAATGAGGAGACTGTGCACCACAATGAAGAGTAGCCCCTGCTTGCCACAACTAGAGAAAGCCCGTGTGCAGCATCGAAGACCCAATGCAGCCAATAAGTAAATAATAATGATAATAAAAAGAACAAAAAAAAAAAAAAAACCAGAGTCTGGGTTGCCAGGCCAGGTTCCCAGCCCCGAGAGGCCGACTGGGTCATGCGGCAGGAATTCCCAGCTGTCAGGGGCCTCGGGACTGCGGGCGGGTGCAGGGAGCCTGGCAGCTGTGCGTGGGCCCCATATACCCTGAAGGTGCCCTGGGTCTTGGGGTTGGTTGCAGGCCCCCTGGGGCTGTTGGCTTCTCAGCGCTTAGGCGGGCCTCCCGCCCCTGCAGCCCAGAACGGAGCCCCTGGGGGGGTGCTCCCGGCCACCGGGGGAGGGGGCAGAAGCCAGGCTCTGGCCCCAGGGGTGGGAGGCTCTGCTGAACACCGCCAGGCGAATGTGCCACCCCCAAACCCTTGCCCTCAGGGCCTCACTGGGATGTGAGCGGCACAGGCTGAGCTGTCGAGGTCACTGGCCACCAGAGAACAGTGCAGAGGTGAGTGCCGGCTGCCAGCCCGGGCCCCACCCCTGGTGACCCCTGTTGGCTCAGGCCCTCTGCCCAAGGCAGTAGCTTGCCCCTGGCCTCGCCTCTGCACGTGCGCCCTCCCTTTCCCTCTCCTGCTTCCTTTCTCTCCCCTCCCAGGTCCTTCCTCTGCCCTGGGGGCTCTGGCTTGGTGACTGTCCTTCCACCCTGACCCTGACGTGAGCCCCAGCTCCTGCTCCCCACACACCCTCCCTCTGCTGCCGCCGTTCCTGAGCTCTGTGACCTTGGACAAGTTGCTAAACCTCTGAGTCTGTGTTTACTTAGCTGCAAACTGGGAGTCACAGATCCTATCTCCTGAATGGATCTCCAAACCCTCCGACGTTGGTTGAGCCCTTACCCTGTGCCAGGCACCGTGCGGGTGTTTCATACGAGATATCTTACTTAACTGTCCGGGGCATCTACCACCATCATCCTTACTTTATAGATAAGGAAACCGAGGCTCAGAGAGAGGGTACCTGCTTGTTCCTGATTGCCCACCTGTACGTGCAGAGCTGAGCTTTGAGGCTCCAAGATGTGTTCTTTGCCAGGCACTAGGGCATTGGGGGCGCAGGGCCATGGACAGAGGTGTGACCTCACCAAGCCAGAGGTAGGAAAGACTGGGGCCTGGGTCACATGCATGCATGCAAGTTAAGATACTGAATTTTGGAGTCAGGCCTCAGTCTCTTCATCTGTAGAATGGGGAAAGTGGGAACCCTCCCTTGGGGTGGTGGTGATGGGTAAAACAGCAGAGCCTGGGATCAAATCCAGCCTCCCACACTCTCCCCTGCCCAAAACGAGAAGGACTTCGGGTTGCTTCCGTTGAGGTGGGGCACGACCCTGCTTAATGGAGACGGCTGCACACACAAGCAAATGTTGGTGAACGTAATCCTGTTTTTCCTTCAACCGCTATTACAAATCCTGAGATCTCTGCCCAAGGAATGAAAACGGCTGCATACATCCTCTGAGGCCCCCACCCTAGGCCCTGAACTTCCCCCTCCTGAGTCATGCATCGCAACCCCATAGGAAGAAACCACAGCTCAGAGTGGGGCCCGGGCTTGCCCCAGATCACACAGCCCAGTGTGGCAGAGGTCCTGTCCCGTCTCACTGCTCGCGGCTTTCCCTCTCCCAGGGCCTGAAGGAAGGGTGAAGCTGACCCCTCCCCAGAGCCGCCGCCTTCACTAGCACTCTGAAGGGCACCCACCCAGGGTGCCGTGGTGGGGCTGGGGAGCCTCACATGTGTACGTTCTAACTCACCCTCACGACCCTGCAGAGGATCCTCCCAACTCCTGGCTTTTTATAGCTTCTTGGAGTGTTATTTTGGCTTAAGAAAAATCATGCATTTATGCCAAACATGCAGTGTTACAAATCCATGCTGCTTTGATTAAGTGCAAAAAAGCCCTCATGTCGAGTGGCCAGGGCTGCAGCACCCCCTCAGGTGGCCAGGTCCTGGGCCTGGACGTTCCCCAAGAGCCCCATCTTATAGATGAGGCAGCTGAGGTTCAGAGAGGGCCGTGGTGACAATAGCAGCTGGCCTGTATTGGCCACTTACTGCAGTTGAGCTCTGAGTTGAGTACTTCACAGGCATTAAGTAAAATTGCCCACGGTCCAGACGCTCGTGACTGTCTGGTCCAAAGGCCAGCCTGGCCAGGAATGAGAAGCTCAGGGAAGAGCGCATGAGCCTGTTTCATTTACGGCGAGTCTGAGGTTCTTGTGGGATCTCCAGGAAGGAGAGCTTGGCTCCGAGGCTTAGCAGCTGTTCACCCTGGACAACTCACTTACCCTCTCTGTGCCTTAGTACCTAGTCTGCAAAATGGGGATAGTAATAGTACCTCCCTCATGGGGTTACTGTGTCAGGATTGAGTTACGTGGGTGGGGCTGACCCACATTGAGGAGGCAGTTGGACCCCTGGGCGTGGAGAGTTTGGGGAGCATCGGTGCCTGGGAAGGTGTGGGGTGAACCAGCGGGGCGAGGACAGAGCCTGGTCCTCTGTGGAACAGGATGGCAGAGGGACCTACCAGGGGTGTAAGGAGCAGCCAAGAGGACCCTCACCAGGGCATGGGGCCATGGGGCCGAGCAGGGTGCAGGGAGGAGAGTGGAGAGCGGAGTGCCCGCTGCCTGGCCCCAGGCTGGGGTGGGAACTGAACTGCCCTTGGGATGTAGCACATCATGAACGACACGAATGAGAAGAGTTTGGGTGGAATACGGCGTGGGTGGCAGTGGGCTGAGGAGGTGAAGACGGGCACACAGGTCACGCTTGAAGAGATGTCACCAGGCTGGGGAGAAGAAATATGGGTCCCAGTTGGAGCCACGTGCAGGGTTAAGGGAGGAGTTGAAAGATTATCAAGAGGTGAGCGTGTTTGTTGATGGAGGGGAGGAGAAGGGAGGAAAGACGAGGCAGGGGAGGGGGGAGCCCAAGGCTTGGGCTTCTCAGAGGAGGCGGCCTCTGCTCTGCCCCAGTCTGGGCCTTTGGAGAATAGGGAGGGAGATTTTTGAGGGCCAGGGTGCCCAAGACTCTGGGTGCAGAAAGGCCCTTTGGGGTCTAGGCCGGACAGGGAGGGAACCCGGGAGGAGGAGAAAGGTGGTGAGATGAGGTCAGAGAGTGGGGTCGGGGGAATGAAGCTGGTCCAGTGGGGGAGGATGGAGGGTGGTGGACAGCGAGGCCAGTGCCGGGGTCAGGAACTATTAAGGCGCGGTTCTGGGGGAGGACAATGTCCAGGGTGGGAATGGCTGGAAGAGTGCTGAGGAGGAGAGGCTTGCTGGTGATGAGGGGCCCCAGAATCGGGATGCAGGTGCTGGCTGGGTCACCAGGGGTGCTGAGAACCCAGGGGTACTTGCAAGGGGAAGTCTGAGTCTTATCACCGGAGATGGGGGTGTGGGGGAGTCCATGATGCAGGTCACTTGGCACACAGTGACCCTTAGTAAAGGAGAACTCAGATGTAAAGGGCTCGGGACCACTCACCCAGGCTGAGGGCACATTCCTGACCCCCTTGCTGGCGTGGGTACTGGGGAGAAGCCTCTTCCATGGCCCCCAGACCCCCTCCACACCCCGCTTTCGGCAGCTGCTGGTAGAGAGACGTGGCTGTCTTGGCCTGAGTCCTGCGTCTAGAACCGTACAAGGTGTCTCGAGGGACCAGGAGGGTCAGGGAGCACCAGGGCTGGCCTTTCACTGTCCCCATTAGGGGAAGAGGCTCTCAGGGAGGTGGCAGTCAGGTCCTCTAGGTGCCCCGAGGCATAGGTGTAGGCCCTGGGCTGGGCTCCAGGCTGGCGGTGCAGAGGGCAGCAGGCCTGGACCCTGGCTGGTGACCTCACCCACTCTGGCCAGGCTCTGCTCCGGCTCTGAGCTCTGGGCTCCAGGTGCTGGGTCGGTGGCTCAAGGCTCTGGGCTCCGCGTGCCTGGAAGGTGATGCTACTGTAGCATCCATTTCTCATCCCCACAGATCCCCGAGGAAGCAGCTAGGGCACCCATCCTGAGAGAAAGGGCTGGAAGGTTGGTGGAAAGCTTGGCTCCATGAGCATCCACAATCCATCAAGGCCCAATGGTGATTCCTTGAGGACCCACCATGACTTTATGATGCCCGGATGTTGGCCACTGCTGGGGAACCGGCCTGGACTCAGCCTGCAGGGCACCCACTCCCATCCACATGGGGCCAGCTTCTCCCAGCTCAGGGGCTCCCCTTGGGCCCAGAATGGGAAGCCAGCAAGGGCCATTGTCCTATATTTTCCTTGTGACTCAGTTCAGGGGTTTCCTCCCCTCAGAACACCCTGACACCCCTGACTGGTTAGGGGTCCCTCCTGCCCCGAATGAATCGCATGCACCTTGTCTGTCTCCGCTCTGAGGGCGGGGGGTGGGGTCCACGGGGCCAGGCCTGGTGCTCCGTCACCTCTGCCCCAGCTGAGCAGTTGGGAAACGGTGTTGGGTGAACAGGGGAGGGAGGGAGGGAGGTGGCCAGAAGCTCCTTCAGGTAAAAGTCTGCCCGAGACAGAGCGTGGTGAGAAGAGGGTGGGTTTCGGGGACTAAGCTGTGTGGCTTCTGGCAAGTCCTTAACCTCTCTCACGCCTTCCTCCTTCACCTGTGAGTCAGAGGACGAGGGTGCTTCGTAGGTGTATAAAGTGCTCGCAGCTGGGCCTTCTTATTTTTAATTATTGTCATTACTTGGTGCTACCCAGAGAAGGGCCTGGTCTCTGTGGCAAAGGGGACCCTGGAGGGAGTCAGGACCAAGGTTTGTCCCTGTTCTGAGGGCTTGAGTGCTGGTAACCCCCGTGAGTTGCTTCCAGCACTTTCTTCAAAGCTCTGCCAGCAGCCAGCACCAGAGGGAATAACTTGCTCCATCTTACTACTGTGTGACTTGGGCAAATCACTGAGCCACTCTGAGCCACTCTCCGCCATCTGTAAAACACGTCATCACCATCACCCCTCATTCCATGACCGTACTCCTGTGCTCACTCAGCAAACGTTTACTGCAGCAGGTGGTGTTGCTGTCAGATGAGAAGAGCTCGAGTGTGGATGGGGCCTTGCTGGGGATGCACACAGGTGTCTGCACCACATCACCCAAGCTTCAGCTCCAGCTCCCAGGCCCCCTCCCAGGGTCAGCCCTGCTGGAGGCCTCAGGCCTTGGCTCCCTGCCAGGTGAAGCTCGGGCGCCCTTCCGTGGCTACCGCCCTCTGCACACCGCCCCTCGCAGGGGGCCAGAATCCCCGCTGCTGGGTGGTTTGCATGGAGGGAGCCCTGGGACCCTCCTCGATCGCTCAGAAGAGGCACCTGAGGCCCTGAAAGTGCTGCAGTGTGTCCCAGGCCACACATCGAGTGGAGGGTGGCCCTGGCCTCCAGCTTGGCATCCTCACCCTGCTCTGCCTCTCCCTGCCCGCCCCCCCCCTTTCAGGCCACCCTCGCAGAGGTTGCATCTTCCTGGCAGGACACCCCAGGGCAGCCCAGGCCCAGCACGCCCGCCAGCTCGTGGGCAGATCCTGGGCACTAACGGCTGGTGCAAGTGGGCATTTGGCGGCACTGCCAGGCCCAGGCGTTCGCCAGCCGGCAGCCACAACTCCGCCCCCCACTTTAGGTGGCCCTGCCCAGTGGGCTTCTGTGGCCGCCTAGGCTGCCCACTGCAGGCCTGAGTGTCTTAGGCTCAGATGCCCTGTGATGGAGACAGGACACACACCCTCTTGGAATCTCAGGAAATGGGTCCTGAGCTTTCTTCTTCAGCTCACGCTGAGTTGGGCTGTGCCAAGGTGGGTGTGAGTAAAGATGGACAACCTAGGGGCTCCCTCTGACCCTCAGCCCATCTGGGCCACAGATGGCAAAGAGGTGCCACGCGTGTGCACGTGTGTGTGTGTGTGTGTGTGATGTGCTTCTCCGTGTGACCACGTCCCTCTGTAGGGATCTGCACCACATTCATTCATCCATCCAATGCATTGATCATTCGAGTCTCTTCCTGCTCACAGGTAGAGACAGGCCAGAGAATAGACAGGGGGTAGAGAAAGGTGCTAAGGGGGCTGTTGGAACCAGAGGAAGGATCAGCTGCAGGGGCAGGAAGCCTGGAGCATCTAAGGTGGGTTCTGAGAGGCTGCTGGGAGCTAGCCGGCGCAGGTCGGTGGCAGGCGGTGCTGCCGCTGTGAGCCGAGCACCTGTCACGGCCCCACCCCGGTACCTCGTGAAGTCTTCTTGATGAAGGTTGTAGCAGCCTTGTTTCCTAGGTGAGGAAAGAGCTCAGGGAGGTGGTGTGACTGATCCAAGATCACACAGTCACCACCTGGCCACCCAGGATGCAGACCCAGATCTGCTGATCTGCTCTGGAGCCCAAGTTTTAAACTGCTCTGTTCCAGTCTCAGTGAGGGGAGCAGGAGAGTCCCCGCAGCCTCCAAGGCCAGGTTGTGGAGGGCAGTGGGGCTGTCGTGGTGGAATTTGAGTTTTGGAAAGATTCCTTTGACAATTCATGGAGAATATGCATACGTGTGCACGCGTGTGCGTATGTGTGCGTGTGCGTGTGCGCGTGTGCATGTGTGCTTGTGTGTGTGTGCGCATGCGTGTGTGTATGGGGGCATGCAGAGCAGGGAAGTGGGTGACAAGGACTTAGCAGCAATCCAGAGGGATGGTGGTGGTGGCCTGGGTTTAGTGGGATGGGGGGTGGAGGGATAGATGGATCCCAAGAGCTTGGAAGGTGACTTGGGCAGGACTGGGGGTGAGCAGGAGGGAGGCAGCCAGTGTCTGGCTTGGGAAACTGGGGGGTTGATGGGGGGTATTCTCTGAGGTGGGAGAAGGAAGCAGATGGAGGAGGCAGTGAGCTCCACCTTGGAGCTGACACGTGGGGCAGAGCTCCAGCTCACTGGGTATCCTGTGTCCCTCTCTGCACTGTCACATACACACACCTCTCCTCTGCCCGTGTGCCTGGGGCAGTGCTCAGCTTGGCACTGATGGAGAAGAGCCAGGGTCTGGAGGGCACTGGCTGTGTCTGCCTCAGCCTGAGCTCACCCTGATCACCCCAGCCCCCGATCACCTCCGCACCTGGGCTCCCAGGGTCCCTGAAGGCTGTGGGGAGCAGGGGATCCTAGATGCCATCCTATCAGAGACTTGGCTCTGCCCGAGCTCCGTGAGGGGTGGGGACTCCCGGTGCTGGGCACGATGGTCCGAGCCTCTTGGGGTGGGTAGGGACCCACCTCCCTCTGTGCGTCATGTCACCTGCTCTCTTCTTCTGGATTTGGCTCAGTCCCTTCCTGCAGCCTAAAGTCCCTCCCGACGTCCACCTGGGATCTCTCTGGTGAGGTGGGAGGTTGCTGCCAGCTTTTTGAGGGCTGGGCTCTTCCCGCCCCGGCTAGCATCACTCCACATTCAAAACGCCCACCTCCCATGAGTACTGCAGAGCAGATGCTGCCTGAGGCTGGGCCATCCTGACCCGCTCTGAGTCTCAATTTCCTCATCTGTCCAGCGGAGTTAGTTGGCTGGACCTGGTAACACCATGGTGGGTCGGTTCCCTGTGACGAGAAAAGGGCACGTTCCTCAGAATCAGGGGTGATCTTCTCCTCTCAAGGTCCCTCCCTGCAACGTTGGGGGCCCCTCCTGTGACCACCCCCCCCACCCCTGGCAGGCTGCCAGCAGCTCTTTCAGGCGCATTAAATTATTTTGGAGCAGCTGTGGAGGGCAGATGAACAAGCAATTGGCTGTAGGCTGTGATGGGTACCAGCCCTTGGCCCCCACCCTGGTGCCTGGCAGCTCTGGAAATGCCAGTGAGCCCAGGCCTCCCTCTCAGGGCTGAGCTGTGAGTGCCAGGCTGGGGCTACCTTGGATGGGGACCTGCTTGTGCCAGGCAGGGACCTGCTGACCCGTCTCATGTCCCTGGAAGTCCCCCCCATCCCAGCCCTCCTGGTTGGGAAGGGGGCAAGTGGTGGCCCTCCTTATGGGCGGGGTCAAAGCTGAGACTCCCCAGTGGGGAAGACTCCAGGCCCTTCCGTGGCTACCCCAGCTCTCTGCTCCAACATTCCTGTGCATCTCAAATGGCCTTGCTTGTCACAGCCAGCTCCTCTCCGGGAGGGGCATGCGCCTGGGGGTCTTGTTCCTGTTTAACAGGAACCGAAGCCGACAGCCTTGCTGGTGGGGGTGGGGAGGGGTCGGCACACCGACCCACGGGCTGGCCTACAGCAGACGTCGCGGTGAGGAGCTCTGAGTGCCGTGCTCCGTGTCACGGATGTGGCTCGAGGGCCAGCACCGGCTTGGAAGGATGGCTCTGTCACGTCTCTGGGCCTCAGGTTCTTCTTCTGTAAAATGGGGGTGATGATGACACCCACCTCGGAAAGTTGCCGCGAGGTTCCGGGTGTAGTAGCTGTCAGGCCGGGAGGAGAT
The DNA here is from genome assembly GCF_030028045.1 of Hippopotamus amphibius kiboko. Taxonomy (NCBI): domain Eukaryota; kingdom Metazoa; phylum Chordata; class Mammalia; order Artiodactyla; family Hippopotamidae; genus Hippopotamus; species Hippopotamus amphibius. Next base: position 33,275,000 of record NC_080186.1, read on the forward strand.
GCCACAAAGAGCATCTCCTAGCAGACTTGTCCCTGGGGTTTCATACTTTCTGGCACACCCGCCTGCTCAGACCTTCCCTGGGGTCTCCCTGTGGCCCCTGGCGGTGGGGTGTGGGGAGAGCTCACCTGGCCACACGCCCAGGGCCCCATCCGGGCTCTGGTGAGATGGTGGGGGGCCGGGTCAGGAGGCAGGAGCAGGCCGAGGCCACATGCTCTCCGCAAATCTGGCTCCTCGTGAGGGAGTCTGGGCTGCTGTGAGGTCAGAGCCCTTCCCATCAGTTTCTAGCTTCTGGAAAGGACTGCGCCGCTACGATGAACAGGAGTGTCAGGGAGGGGGCTCCTTAGGGCTCCAGGAAGATACCCGCTCCAATAGACAGGTACACTCTCCTCCATAAGCCCACCTCTACCTTCACACGCTGCCCCCCAGAGGCAACTGCCCCACCTGTCCCATGGCCCCCCAGCACCCTGAATATTCCCAACTGCATACGGCTTCATAATCGCCCCACTCACACATCCATAGACGGTACACGCGTCACACATCCGTGGCAGTCTAGGGTACTTACACGCAAACACACACACCGCACCACCCCTCCACGACAAGAGCTCTCGTGCAGGACAGGGCTGTGCTTCCGTACCCTGGCCCTCCCCCATCCCCAGGACCTCTCTCACCCCAGGCTGCACCTTCACCCTGGGCAAGGCCCTGGCAAACCGGCAGGTGACTGGGTTTCCCATCTGCACTCCCCCTCTCCATGGACCCCAAGCCCACCTACTGCCTCTGATCTTCACAGACCAGACCAACTCTCACTCTGGTCACATCAGGCATCGCGGGTGGAGCACCAGAAATGTGCTTTGTGATTTTAGATGCGCCCGGGTAGCTTGAGGAGGGGGCCCTGTGGCCTCCGGATCTGCAGGGAAAAGGACGTTTACATGGAATGAGCACCTACTGGGTGCCCCCTGAGTTCATCTGCTCTTTCTAACAACTTCTTGAGGCAGGATGGGGGCCCCCACTTTATAGAGGAGGAGCCTGAGGTTCAGAGAGTCCAGTGGCCAAGGACACACAGCTGGGAAAGATGAACTCAGGACCGGACCTCAGTGCCGTGTGAGCCCAGGTCCTGGGGGCTGGAATGGGAGGGTTCCTGTGGACGTTGGAACCAGCTTGTTGTGTAGAGCAGCAGTCCCCGACCTTTTCGGCACCAGGGACCAATTTCACGAAAGGCAATTTTTCCACGGACAGGGGTGGGGGGGTATGGTTCAGATGGTAGTGAGAGCAATGGGGGTGATGGTTCGGGCGGTAGTGTGAGCATTGGGAAGTGAAGGGAAGTGATGGGGAGTGATGGGGAGTGATGGGGAGTGGCAGATGAAGCTTTGCTCAATCACCCGCCGCTCACCTCCTGCTGTGAGGCCTGGTTCCTAACACGCCTTGGACGGGTACTGGTCCTCAGCCCAGGGGTTGGAGAGCCCTGGTGTAGAGCTAGAAGCAGGCTTTGGCTTCCTGGAGGAAGAGGCTGTATCACTCAGGGCTGCCCCTGAGGCCCCATCCATAGGTAGTAAGTTCCCCAACAGGAAGATACCAACAACATGCAAAGTAAATGGCCACAATGCCCTCTGCAATGGACAAGGTGTTCCTTCTCATCCTGGCGGGCTCATTTGCTCCCTGGCAACTCTGGGAGGCAGGAGTCATTCTCAGTCCTTTTTACCCCCGGAGAAATGAAGACTCGGAGAAGTCAGAGGAAACTTTTCAGACTGAAAGTGCTCTGCAGCTAAAGTGCCATCCGATGGTTCCAACCTGTTGGCCGCTTACAGTGCTGTAGCCAACACTGGGTGGAGAGCGTTACAGACATCATTCCACTTCATGTTTACAGCCACTCGAGGCAAGTAGGTGCCATTATCATCTCCACTCTCCAGATGAGGAAACAGGCTCAGAGAGGGTAAGTAACTTGCCCAAAGTCACACAGCTAGTCAGTGACAGAAACAGCAAGACACCCATGTGTCTGATTGTGAGCCCTGAGGAGAAATCTCCAGCCAAAGCAAACATGAAATTCTATCTCCTCAGGAACCCCAGTCAGCTCTCCAGGACCATCAGGGTGACATCCCCCCATCCTTGTGGGCCTTAAGCAGAAGGGAAATTCTCCCTGGGATATCCTCTGGCCATTTTGGGGACAAAGAATATGCAGGGTTCCCAGGTTGGAGGGTATGGTCTCCAGCTCTGACAGGCTCAGACAATCATCCTTTAAAGAGGGTCTTTGGATGGGGAGTCTTCAACACTCTTCTTCTGTCTGACCCGCCACCCACTTCTGAACATCAGTCCTAAGCAGGTATTTCAGAATCCGGGAAAAGCTTCCTTCCAACACACCGGTATTCATGGCAGCTGTGTTTAGAACAGCAGAAATGGAAACAACCTTAAGATTGTGAACCCAGGAATGGCCTCTGGGCAGGGAAAGGACTCAGAGAGAAAGAAAATTCTCACCAAGTCTTAACTGTGCTGCAGGAGACAGCAGAGAGTGTTCTAAAGCCTGAGGACCGAAGGAAGTCACCAGAAGGCTGAAAGTGCTGGGGGAGACAGGGCTGTGTGGTTTTGCTTTGCTTTGTTGTTGTTGTTATTTTCCAAATTTATTTTATTAACCAGCATTAATTTTATAGTAGGGAGGTACAGACACACACACACACACACACACACACACACACACACACACACACAGACTTTCCTTTTAATGCAACTAAAACTGCCTCCGGATGCAAACAAGAACCAAGGGCACTGGTCTGGCGACAGCACAGGTTTTCCCGCTGCCAGATCTTGCCAGGCAGAGAGACATTTAGTTCCCTAATGCTGCCCTTCTCTGAGCCATGCCGGACGTCTTGGTGAAACATGAGGAACCAGGCTTGCCAGAAATTCCTTCCCCAGCACTTGCAGTCTTACCTCAGGCTTGGCCGGCGGGTGTCTTGGCAGTTCTCTCCGCGTGTGACTCTTCCAGGTTCTCTCCAAAATGCAGAATCCTTTTTAATGGAAGTGCTTTCCCCCTGCAGGATCATCTGTGCAGGCTGGGGAAGGGGAGCCATGGGTGTGGCATTTTAGCTGGTTGAGTCCATGCTCATGTTAAGGCAATCCAGTTTATTTGATGGCTTGATCAGGGAATTTAATTATAATTTGGGCATCTCAGGTCTGGGGGTCCCTTCCTTGTCTGGCTGAACCACCAACATCCCCTACGGCCAGGGGAACCCAGAAGTGCCAGAGACCAAGGCGGGAGCCCAGAGCAGGCCAGGGCAGCCCTCAGCCCACTGCTTCTGCCTGCCCAGGCCCTGCCTCTGGGTCTCTTAGACCCCCCAATTGCAGAACCTCCTTAGCCAGGGTGTCTGCTCCAAGGGTCTGCAGGAAATCCTCAGGGAAAACCCAGCACATTAAGAGGGCATCTCAGCTGGGCTCCTGCAGCCCCAACACTGGATGGGGACCATGCTTCTGAGAAGTTGGAGAACCCTTCAGCACAGCAGCTTCTTGCCTTGTTTGTGGGGGCTAATCTTGGGGGTTCCCTGGAGAGGGAAGCGTGGATGTCAGTCTCTGGGATGGAGCAGGTAGAGGTGATAAGCAAAAAAGGGCAGAAGATGCCCTATGTCAGATGCTTAATTAATTCTTCTCCCTGTGTACAGAGGGGGGATACTGGAGCTTGGTGTAAGCCTTGGACCTTGGCCTTGCCTGAGGTCATCCAGTCTGCAGCAGAGCCAGGATTATTACCCAAGACATTAGGCTTCTGATGGAGGGGGTCAGGACCCCAAAAGGGCCCCTCACCACTGACAGCTTTCTGTGAACTGTTCTTCCAGAGGACTCTTTTGGCCTCACATGAGCCCATTATAGAGAAGGAACAATCAATCTGCCCTGAGGTAGTATGTGTTCTAGAAAGAGCATAGACTTTGGAGTTTGATGGACCAGATTTATATTCTGTGATACTGGGCAAGTCACTTAACCTCTCTGAGGCTTTCCTTTGCTGTAGCTGGGTACCAATACCAACCTCACAGGGTTAGTTTGTAGCAGAGGAGCTTTCTTTATGACAGGGAAAGAGAAATCATATAGTATTACATATCATTAAAAGTGTTTCTTGCATTCTCCTAGCAGGCCTAAGGAGTCCATTTTATAAGTGAGGCACCTGAAGCTAAGAGGGTGAGAATGACTTCTTTAAGGTACCCAGGTACCAAGTAGCAAAGCCTGGATGTGAACCAAGTCTTGTCAGCTCCAGAATCTCTGCGAGCAGCAGCTTTAGCAGGGGCGAGAGGATGAGAAGAGGAGCTGGCCTGGCTCTGCCACCAGCCCCCTCCCTGATCTCCAGCCCTCAAGAGGCTTTCCTTGCTGAGTCACAGGTCACCTTATCTGTGGCAACAGTGGGGCCTTGTGAGGTCAAGCGCTGGGCCTGGCACCAGGAGGTGCCAACCAGTGTTAAGCCAGGACAGGCAGCACCTGGCTCCACCTGGGGTCAGCAGGAGGTGTCCCTGCCCAGGTCTGGAGGGCAAGACAAGTGTGTTTTCTCTCCTGAAACCTCTGTGCCTGATACAAAGCCTGCCAGGAGGCAGGTGCTTGATAAATGCTTGATAAGTTTGTTAAGCAAATGAAGCAAACCTGGCAAGTGGCCAAGGTCCCAGCCCCATCTCTGGTTCTCTGCGTGGCTCTGCTCCTGCGGCCCTTCCTTCCTGCTCTGAAGGAGCTGGGTACCCGCCCTAACCTGTGTGGGTAGGTAAAGGACCCTGGGTCCGTGGCTGGGGTGGGGGTGGGGGGGAGGGGGCGTGGACATTCTCCTGCTGATTCGGATGTCTGAATGTGTTCTTTGTTCCTTATGAAGGACTTTGTCCATTTACTGAGCACTTACTGCACACCAGGCACCATGCCTCACAACAACTCCAGTGGAGGAAGCATGATAAGCATCTTCATTTTATAGAGGTGGAATCTGAAGATCAGAGAAGGAAAGACTTGCCCAAGGCCACACAGCAGCAGCCAGGATTCCAACTCATCTGTCCTGTGGATTCTGAAGCCTGGGCTCTTATTCATGACACCACACTGGGTCCCTTGTGCTGGGGTCGTGTCTCGACAACCAGGTCTTCTTCCCTGCTCCAGGATCATGTTCTAGCCGTGGTAACCTCCAGATGCCTGTCTAGGCCGGCAGGCACCTTGCAAACCCCCTGCTTCGATTTCTGCTGCACCAGCGCCCCCTGCTGGCCAGAACCATTTCTGCTTTGTCCCTGCTTCCAGCACCACCACCTTTATATTTGGCCCTGCAAGTTCTGCCCCTTCCTTGCAATCCCTTGGGGTCTGCAGGACAACAACCGCTTCTGTGCAGCTGGACCTCACCACCATACCCCCAAATCCAAGGATTCACAGGACAGGGTTGGCCTCCTCCAGGGCTTGGCTTCTCCAGGCTGGGCTAGCCATCATCCATCCTTCCATGGACCGTTCCCACCCCACCTGAACTGGCTGCTGCTGCTTTGTCTTGGTCCCCTTTGTCCAGGTCTCTCCTGAACAAAGGGACCAGAGGGTCTAGCACTGGCTGGACTGCCCCCAAAGACGCCCAACAGGAGGAGAACTGAGTAGACAGCCCTGATGTGGGTAGGAGGCTTTTGCTAACCTTCCACTGCCTGGGCACGGGAGACTGCCCTGGGCTCCAGGGGCTGGGGGGGTGGGGGTGGCAGGCAGAAGAGTGAAGAGATGCTAGCAGGGATGCTCAGGTGGCCACAAAGGCTCTTAAAAGCTTCTTAGCGGACTCACATCCCGTCCTTTCTCCCCCTCCCCTCAGGCCTGCACCCCAGAGGCCCAGGGCCCACTGAGAGGGTGACGGGGGACAGGAGGGATTGCGCAGCCCTTGAGCCCAGGGCCTCTCCCTCTCTGCCTCCACCAGCTGCTCACGAAACCCCTCCAGCCCTTGGAGAGAGTGAGCTGGGATTCTGGAGCCAGATATTCCTGGGTCCTTTCTGCATTCTGCCACTGACTCACCTGCGACCGTCCTCTCTCTGGGCCTATTTCCTCAACTGTAAAATGGGAGCAGTAGCACTCCTTCTTGGGTATGAAGGGCCCAGCAGAGGGCTTAGCACAAAGTTGGCATTGGTATAAGTTTGTGCACTGCATAGAAGGGCCATGAGGTTAGTGGCCTTGACTGTGAGGGTGGGGCCCCTGCTCACCTCCAGGCTGCCTTCCCCACCCTTTTCTCCTCTGCAGGGCTAACCACGCTGGCGGTGCGTCCCATCAAGAGCTCATCAGATGCTAACAAGCTCCCTGCAGCCCCAGCTGCGTATGTGGGTGGACCTACTTTCTCCTCTGGGCCAGGCTCGAGCCAGGGAGGCATCACAGCTTGAAGTGGGAAAAACTCAGGGAGAGCAGATCTGGTTTCAGCCTTGGTTCTGCCAGATCCTCACTGAGAAACTCTGGGTAAATGGTTTTCCAGTCTGAGGCTTAGTTTCCTCTTCTGAAAAATGGGAGCAGTGGTACCTGTTGTGTTAAAGGAGCTACGGAGAAGGCGTGGCTCAGAGTAGCTGCTTCATGCCTGCACCCACAACACAATCCAGATGGCGTCTCACTACCCCCTCACCTCTGGGTCTCCAGTTCCTCTGAGACTCAGTCTTTCAAAAGCACCTTCAGCTCAGCCTATTCCCCTCCCCCCACATTGCCCCCATCTTCGTGGCTAACCCCCACTGCATCACACAAACCAGATGCCTGGAGGGGGCTACCTGGACTCCTTCCTCTCCCTCAATCCCTTCCCCAGCCTATTCTCCTTCCTCACCCCCTGTCCTGGCCCTGCCCCAGGAGATTCCATCCTCACACACACCTTTCTCGACACTCCTTCCTTGACTGCCTGATGGCACTCTGGTCCATGCCACCATCACCTGGACTGTGCAGGAACTTCCTGGCAGGCCTCACCTTCATTGACTCCCTTCCAACCCTTCCCCCATTCTGCAGCCAGTGACATTCGCCAACACACACAGCTCCCTTGATGGAAAATCTGCTGTGGCTTAATCATGCTTTTAGGATGAAGAGCAAATGCCCTAGCCAGAAGTCCTGCGTCATCTGGGCCCTATGGCCTCCCTGCTGGACCTCAGGCCACCCGCTTCTTGTTCCGAGCTCCAGCCATCCTGGACTTCCTCTTCTGGGCTGTGCAGGTGCCAGTCCCCCTGCCTGGAACGTTCTCCCCTGCCCCACTTCATCCCCAAGTTGCTGCCTTCCACTCTCCAGATTGCAGCTCAGGCACAGCATCTCCAGAGAGGCCTGTCTTGGGTCCCAGGCTGGGTTAAATGTCTTTGTCACAGGTCCCGCCAGTCTGGGGCCTCTTTTCTGAACCCTTTCCTTGGTTTAAAAAACCAAGAAACATACATGCCTCTGGGTGATCCTGTGAAGGGGCCTCTGCCCACATAGACCGTAAGCTCCCTGAGGGTAGGGCTATATCTGTGTCTGCTTGTCACGGCATCCGCAGTCCCCAGCACAGAATCCAGAAAGAAGTAGCTGCTGGATAAACAAGGTCATGGTTCCTTGAACCCTCTGTGGCCCTCAGTCTGTGTCCTGGTTTTGCACATGATGGTACCCAGACTGACTGTTACTTAATGAGCTCACAGCATGGTGGGAAAAAACTTAGTCCAAGATTCAGGAGTCTCAAGTTCTAGTCCTGGTTCTGCTGTGTGACCCTAGAGAAATCATTGCCCTCTCTGAGTCTGTTTCCTCATCATAACACAAAGGGGCTGTGTTATATGAGCTCAGAACAGTCCCTTCCCACAGGACTGGTCCAGGAAAACTTGGAGGAGATAGGGCCTATGCCAGGGCAGATGGGAAGGCAGGATTGAGTAGGTGGAGTGGAGTGGGAAAAGCATTCCAGGCAGGAGGAACAGCATGTGCAAACACAGGAATGAGCAGACCCTGTGAATCATGTGTGGCTGGACAGAGGTGGGGTTGGGGCTTAGGGGAGACAGGAGCGGAAAGAGAAGGAAGGGAGGGAGGCAGCGCTGCTTCCCCTCCCAGGGTCAGCCAGGACCCCCACTGAGCAGCATCCCTTCCCTGAGAACCCTGGCTCAGCTTGAAGGCACAGTAATTGCAGGGCCCCTTAATTACCCACCCCGCCCAGCACCTCCTGTCTCCAGCTGGTGGGTTGATTCCTGCTCCCTGGAGCTGTCCTGTTAACAGTCTTGCCTTCCTGTAACCGACAGCTCCCTCATCAGATAGCAGGGAGGACCACTCCTCTGGGCGAGTGGGAGGCTCCTGCCTGCCGCCCTCCATTGCAGGGGAGATGGCATCACCGCCCAGGAACGCTGAGCCCAGACCCCCTCCCTGTTCCCAGCAGCTCTATCTAGTCTGGGATCTTGTGTCTGGCTCTGCCATCTCCTGCCGTGTGGAGACCCCCGACATCCCCCGCCCCACATACTGTCCTCCAGAGCTGGCTCCTGGGGTGGTTTGGGTCTAAAGGGCTGTCCAGCTTGGTGACTGGAGCCCCTTTGGACCGGGGCTAGAACGCTGGCTCTTGGGTTGAGGTTGGGGTGGGTGCTGGGAACTTGGCTGGGGGATGGGCTGAGGGGCTGGGCTGTTTGTGCAGAACGTAGCAGGCTGAGTTTGCAGAGCTAAGACTGAGATGGGCAGGAACTTGCTGCCAGAAAGAACCAGGATCCTTGAAGCACTGGGGACTGGGGAGCAGGGAGTGAGGGTCTCACTCTGAACACTCAGCTTGCCCAGGAGGCCCAGCATTGAAGCAGAGGGGAGAAACTGGGGCAGGTGAGACCAGCCAAATACGGGGTGCTCTCCCCTCCTCCCTACACTTCAGCCACACTGGCCTCCTTGTGTTTCCCCGTAATCCTAAATTTATTCCTGCCTCAGGGCCTTTGTACTTGCTATTCCCTCTATCTGGGAACTTCTTTACCGTGCTCATTTTGCACAACTATTTCTTTGCTACTTTCAGATCTCAGCTCACACATCACTTTTTCAGAAAGGCACTCCCCAACCATTCTACCCCCAGTCATTCTCCATTGCGTCACCCGTTTTTTTTTTTAAAATAGCGTGTGTAACCATCTGCAATGACTGCCCTCTCTTATTTGTCTGTTTCTTATCTGCTCCCCAATTAGACTATAAATTCCATGAGAGAGGAGACTGTGTGTCTTGTTTGCAGGGGCTTCTCAGGTCCTAGCCCAGTGCCTGTGCACAGAGCCTGTGCTCAGTAAATATTGGAGTCCCATGTTCTGGCCTCGAAAGTTAAGATGATTTGTTTTTTGCAAACGTGTAGGGTGTTTTCTGTCTCTATGCCTTTGCATGTGCAATTCCTTCTGCCTGGAATGCCCTTCCCTCAGCTTTTACCTGGCGAAATGGCTTCAACACCCAGCTCAAATGGACAGGGGAGAAGGTTCACCTAAGAGTTCTCCCAAAAGTGCAGCTATGTTATAAAGACAGATCTCCCGTCAGGTCTGTGCACATTTCCAGTGTTTATTACCTACGAAGTTAGCCTGCTCCTTTATTAGACCTTCACCATTAGAAAGCTCTGTCTTCTTTTGGAAGTGGTGGGGTGCTTCCTGACTGCCAGCTCTGCAAAGTCACAGCCTCCTGAGAAAGGGGATAGTGCGAGAGGTGAGGGGTGGGGATCAGAGACATGAGGACTGAGTGGACCCCAGTTGCTGAAGGAAATTGGTAAGAGAAGAGGCCGTTCCAGCAGGTATGAGCTCCCTACCAGTGGAGGTATGATTTCCTAAGGGTCTCACTTCCCCTCCCTAGTCTCCAACTTCTCTCCAGGAAGAAGGAAAGCATATGTAATCCTGTGTCCCTCCCCTGAAGGGTTTAGTAAATAACACAGTGGGAAAGTTTCCGTTGGGGTCTAACTTCAGCGCATCTTTCTGTGGGTTTAGGTCATTTCTTCAGACTCTGTCCTCAAGCAAAGACGAGATCGGTTTTACAGTTTTGAAAACCGATAGTCATTCATTCATCCATTCATTTCCTAAGCCCCCACTGTGGGCTGGGCCTTGGGCTGGGTCCTGAGGTTCCAGATAAAGAGGCATAACTGCAGTCCTGCAGTAAGTCCTGGAGTAGCTGGAGGAAGGGGACGGGGCAGACGACCCCCAGGCAGTCATAGTGCAGAGGACAGTGCTGAGACTGGTGTGTAGATGACAGTGGGGACACACAGGGGACACTGGGCATCTTCCCCTGAGTGGAGAGGGTGAGAGGACACAAGAGTAGGGGGAGAGGGAAAGGGAAAGAGCATCTCAGGCAGAGACGGAGAGAGGAGAATGGCACAGTTCTTGCACTAAAAATAATTGTTTGTCTGAATATATACAATTCAGGGGTTATGAGGACAACAACAATAAAAGCAATGGTTAATACGAGGTCTCTCTTTGGCTCCAAAGCACCAGCACTTAAATGTGCAAAGCCCTTCCTGACCCGTTAGCTTCTTCATTCTTTCATTCAACAAATATTTGTTGGGCCCATGGTGCATTTCAAGCATTTTTCTAGGTGTTGGGAAAACAGCACTGAGCAGGTTGATGAAGTCCCTGACCTCACAGAGCCTACTGTCTAGTGGAGGAACATTACTGGTATCTTTCATAAATAAATGTCTCATTACACATTAAGCTAAGTCCTACCCATGGGAAAAGGAAGCTGTGGGAGCACAACACCTCAATGAGGCTGGAAGGATGGATATTATCCCCATTTTCCAGATGATGAAACTGAGACCCATCTAGAGAAGGTAAGGGATTTGCTCAATGTCACACAGCTGGGTCAAGTCAGTGGAAGAGCTGGGATGCCAGCCTGGCATAGGTCACTTCTAATTTAGTGCTGGTTCCATTACCCCCAAAACCTATAAGAGAGAGTAAGTAACTCACTGGACTTTCACTGCTTCCTACCTGCACACACACACACACACACACACACACACACACAGATGTGATTTCCAGATAGAAAGTGTGGCCTAAGGCGCAGGGTCAGCAAGGATTTTCGTGGTGGTGGGGATAGCACTGGAGCAGCTCCTGAGGCTGTCATTCCTGTGGCAAGGCCACGTCTGTGTCTCTCTGGATCCTGCCTGGTCCTCCTGCTTCTGCACAGAGTCAGTGAACTCTCCGATGCCTGTCTGATAAATGTATTTTCAGTATAAGTCAACCAGCGTTTCTTTCTGTTGTTTGCAAACAAGTCCCCTGATTAGTACAGATCTTGGTGCCCTAATTGGGATGCAGGCACAGCCCCTGAGGGGATCCTGGGAATCTGGGATTGGTTCTTGTCCTAGTTAGGGCTGAAGGCAGGAAAATAACAGCTAGTGTAAAGGGATGAGACCCAGAAGCTCAAGGTCCCCAGTGCTGAAACAGCTAATTAAAGTATCCCTTGTGGTCATCTAAAATGAAGTACCCATGGAAGGCAAGACAGCAAGGGCTTGAATGACCGTGCTATAGAACAGAATAAAAGACAGGAGGAATTTGAGAACTGTGGGGTGGAATGTTTATTTTTAATGTCACTGGATAGCTTAAGGAAAGAAAATAATGAACAAAAGTCCCTAGAGCCTTGGCTCAAGGCATGGACTGAAACTCAGGAACTTTCTATGGCTGGGAAAGAGTCTCATCTCTTATTGACGCAGGGCTGGTTCGTTCTGGTGGACTGCTGAATTCTAATGGTTGAATCCTTAATCTTTGCAGGGTTCTTTCATAAAATTTAAAGAATTAATCCAGAAAAGGTGGGGATTGAGAATCAAAATGAGATTATGCCTGAGAATGACACACTCAACGATCCAGACTCCCAAACCCTATGGAGTCCACCATGTTGGCCAAACCAGCCCTGCTTCTCTAGCAGACAAGACTGGCCTTAAAGATGTCTTGCCTAAGGGTGTTACCCTACAGAAGGAAACCAATATTCCTCACTGTCCCCCAGGCTTATGACTAGATCAGATTCCGGCATGTTCCTGGGGACCAATTATAAAGGCAAACCTTAGAGGAGAAACTCTATTCGCTCGCAGAATTACAAGACTTAGCTAATTTATCTTGGCAAAATTCTAGGGAATATATGTGGGGATGAATTCTCAGTTTGGATGAATTTTCTGATGTTGCTGAGCTCTGGATTCAATGCTCTGGTTTGAGGAGCTGAAAGGAATATCTTTTTTTCTTTTTTTAAAATGTAATTAATTAATTTTTGGCTGCATTGGGTCTTAGTTCCGGCATGCAGGATCTTTGTTGAGACACGCAGGATCTTTTGTTGTGGCATGAGGGCTTCTCTTTAGTTGCGGCATGCTGGTTTTCTCTTCTTTAGTTGTGGCACACAGTCTCCAGGGTACGTGGGCTCTGTAGTTTGTGGCACACAGTTTCTCTAATTGAGGTGCGTGAGCTTGGTAGTTGTGGCACAGAGGCTTACTTGCCCTGTGGCATGTGGGATCTTAGTTCCCCGGCCAGGGATCGAACCCGCGTCCCCGGCATTGCAAGGCATATTCTTTACGGCTGGACCAAGGAAGTCCCCAGGAATTTCTCGATGCAAGAAATGCAGAAGAAAGAAGAGTCCTCCCACTTCAAACTCTGACTCCTAAGAGAGCCCAGACAGACTCCATTCACCAAGACCTTGGAAATCACTGATGAGGAAAGTGCCAACCCCTTTGAAAAATCCCTCCAGTGATGGTGCTCCATGGGCCAGGCATGCTGGTGGACCTTGCCATAGTTGACCGGCTCCTGGTGACAGTGGAAATGCGAGGATCTTGGTGTGGCAGAGACCACGTGGTAGCACTTAAATGTCCGAGGCTGGATGTGTGGTCACCATTGCAGGGAGCAGAGCCTCACGGTAATTAGAATGGTCAGAACAACAGGACTTTTTTGTTTTGTGGACATGGTTAATGATCATGGGTTTAAGCCCCGAAGAGGTGACTAAGTTCCTATATTGACTCATATAATAAAATATACGTGCATCTTATGAAGAGAAAATAACTTGAGCCATCACATTAAAAATTTTTCCGAACGTCACCTAGTCAATAAGCAGAACCAGAGTCTGTTGAATGAAAGAGGAGGGAGCCCCTTTGAGGAAACACTCTGTAATAATACATTAGGTAATAATTTAATTCCTTAAAGCATCTCTTGTCCTTCCCCAAAGGGATCTGTGGCCACATTTCAAGGTAACAGAGAATTGGCAGAGACCCTAGATCTTTTGAGAATTAGTAGATACTAGCCCTGAATGAGTGCTGATTCCTAAAGACCGAGATTACCCCGAGACTGATCCTATTAGATTAGGGGTTTATCGGGATTGGAATATAAATGGAATGTTGATCTGAGTCTGCTCCATGGTGCACAGCAGTACTATCTGCCGTTACTTACCCAGGTCCTGAGTGTATTGTTAGAATAGATACCCTCAAGATTGGCAGATGTACTACACTGGCTCCCTGACCCATGGAGCCTGGATAGGCCAAGTGAAAATCACTGTAGGTTTCCAAACGACATCAAAATAGTAAGTCAGAGCAATAACACCTCTTCCATGGAACCACAAAGATTAAAGCTACTATCAAAGAAAGATGCCGGGATGGTGATTCAATTTGACTTTCTAGTTTGGCCAGTGCATAAGGTGGATGAGTCTTGAAAAATGAAAAGGATCACTATCATTAATCTATCTTGGTGACTCCAATTACAGTTCCATGATGTTCCAAATGTGGTCTTGCGACTGGAGCATATTAACACATATCTAACACCCAGAGGATACTTTCCCTCATCAATTTTAATAATCAGAGAACATCGGAAGTACTTAGATTTCTCATGGCAGGGACAGCAGTACACTTCCATCTTGCCATGGGGCTATGTCCACTCCCCAACTCCATGTCTGGCCCTCTAACAAGTTAGTTCATAGGGACTTTGATCATTTCATTATTCCACAGGATATCACACTTACCTAGGACATTGTTGATATCTTGCTCACAGGATCTAGAAGTAATAAAATGGCAAGTATCTTGAAATACAGTTGTGTTGTGTTGGGGGGCAGGGTAAGGGAGGAATAGCCTGAGAAAATACAGGGAACTCAATAAAGCTTCTGGGAAAACAACAGCCTGGGAAATTAAGATTATCCCCTTTAAAGTGAAGAATAGGTTTTTAAACTCTACATCCCTGGTCACTAAGAAAGGGGCACATCCCTTGGTGGGCTACTTTGGATTTTAGAGGCAATATCTACCACATTTGTGTCTACTACTTCAAGCCAGTTCCTGAGCAATCAAAAAAGCTGCTGGCTTTAAATGGAATCTGAGCTGATTAAGACTTCAAGCTAAGTTCTTATGCTACATTAGACTCAGTGATGCTGAAAGTATCTGTGGCAGATTGAGATGCTGTATGGAGTCTTTTGGCAAGACCAGATAGGAGCATCACAGTTAGAGACCCTTCATTTTTGGAGCAAGGCTATGCCTTCTCTGGAAAATAACTACTCACCTTTTGAGAAACAGTTCTTGGCTTTCCCCTTGGCACTGACAGAGGCTAAACACCTGGTTATAGACGATGAAGTAATTGTTTAGTTTGAGAGATCTGCCGTGCTATCGGGTCCACCTAGCCATTAAGTTGAGCACACCCAACAGTACTCCCTCATCGAGTGGGGTTGGTACAAACGGTCTGGACCAAAGCAGGTCCTGAAAGCACAAGCATGTTGCATAACAGGTGGCTCACACTTGCAGCAGGCCACATCTTTCTCAGCCTACACTTAGGCTCTCATAGGAATTCCCTATAGCCAACTTACGGAGGAGAAAACATTCTGAGCCTGGTTAACAAATGGCTCTGTACGGTATGCTGGTACCAGCTGGAAGTGGGATGCTGTGCTATTACAGACCCATTTAGTGGTATTCCTGGAGAACAGAATAGAGAAATCCTCCCAGTGAGCAGCACTTTGGTGTGTCTCATTGTCTTGGTCTGGAAGAACAGAGGCTTACATTCTACAGTGATTCATGGGAAGTGGCTATGGATTTGGTCAGATGGACAGGGACTTGGAATAGACAAGGTTGAAGGGTTGGTGAAAGAGGAGCTTGGGAAAGAGGCATGTGACTGGACCCTCAGAATGGATCCAACGTCGTAAGCGTACTTGGCTTCTACAAGAGTACTCACCAACAGTTCCTGAAGACCCTGGATAAAAGGACTTTGAGAAACAGATGGTCAGGTGAGCTCCTTGTGGATGCCAGTTAGTCTCTTTTCCTGGCCACGCCAGTGCTTGCTCAATGGACGCAGTGACAAAGCAACTGTGGATGTCACCTGGTGGTAGGTAGGCAGATGACATTGGATTCCTTCCTTCATGGGAGGAACAGCAATTTTTCTTCATTGGAACAGCTGTTTATTCTGAATTTGGATTTGCTTTCCCTGTTTGCCATAATTCTGCCAGCAGAATTATCTACAGACGCACTGAATACCTCATCCACTGTCACAGTATCCTTTACAACATTGCTGTAGACCAAGAAATTCATTTTACAGAGAGAGAAGTAAACCAACCGACTGAAGCTAATTGGTTCCATTGGTCTTACCGTGTACCCCATTGCCAAGAAATCGATGGACCTATAGAATTATGGAATGACCTAATGAAAAATTTAGTTCCAGAGCGAAATGGAATTAAAACTCACTATGATGTGATGTGGGGGGGCATCCTATAGGATGCTGTATTCACTCTTAACCAGCTGTTGATACATTCTACTATTTCTCCCAGATCTAGAATACATGGCCGGGGGCCAAGGAGCAGAAGCAGGGGTGGCAGTGCTCACAATTCCACCTAATGGCCTTCCCCCCAAACTTGGGATTTAGAAATTTTGGTACCCAAGGAAGGAATGTTTTCACTAGAGAATGCAAGAAATATTTGCATTCAAGTGGAAGTTAAGAATGCCAGCTGGCCATTGAAAACTCCTTATGTCATTGGGCAAACAAGTAGAAAAGGAGTTACAGTGTGACGGGGGTTATTGATTCCGTCATGAGGAAATTAGCTTTCTGATAGTCAGTGGGAGCCGTGAGTAACAGGGATGGAAAATGTCTTAGGCTGAAAGTGAACCAAGGACCGCCATCGCCCTAGATGGGCAGGGCCTCCAAGGTCTCAGATCCATGGGAATGACTGGGTGCCCTTCGTGGGTAAAGAATTCTGCCCAGGGAAGGAGGAACTTGATCAGTCCCAACTATTATCTCATGGCGAGTAGCAGAAGGAGATCTGTAGCATTTGCCTCCATTCTCTCTGTCTCTCTATGTCATGTATGTGCTAATACATCTTAACCTGGTGGTTCTTAATCTCTGATGTGAATGCAAATCATCTAAGAATCCTGTTAAAATGCAGATTATGAATTAGGAGGTCTGGTTTGGGGCCTGAGATTCTGCATTTCCAAGAAGTCTTTCCTGACCTCTTTATATAAAGTAATGCTCCCCACGTCACTCTCTTTCTAATTATCCTGCTTTTCCCCCTTCATGGCGGTGATCACAGTCTGAGATTACGTATTCATCTATTTATTCACTCATTTATTGCTTGTCTCTTATACTGCATGGAACTTGCGTGAGGAAAGGGCCCTTGAATTTCTTACTCATCTCTGTATTCCCAGCACCTAGAACAACAAACAGCATATAGTAGGCACTCTATAAATAACTGTGGAATGAGAATATGTATGTCTCTCATGTAATCATTTGGACTCCCACGTACACCTAGAAACACACATATACGCAAGAGTACACATACATGCATGGGTACATATGAGATGGAATTACACATAGAAACACACACACATAAGAGAGTGTAGAGATTCACATACACAAACACACAAATATGTGATTCACATGTATATGTAAATGCAGATACACCAGAGCATAATGTAAATGGACATAAATGTACATTTCCTCCAGGAAACCCAGGCATCAGAGGCCCAGGTGCTGCTGGCCAGTCTTGCAGCATCTCAGGCTAGACCCTTCTTGGCCACTTTCCAATCTCCTCTAGGTGGTCAGTTTCCCTGACAAGGGCAGAGAAAGAGCTCAGAGCATGGATCCCCCACTTTCTTTCCGGAAGCACTCTGCTGATCCCCCCTCCCCCCTACCCTCCCCCCGGGTCTGAACCAGGGTGTGCCAGTTGGTGCTGCTGGGGGCAGAGCGTGCCCTCTCTCCAGGCTGCCTGGGAGGCAGCGTCGATGGCTCCTTCTCCCCAGTGCTGGCCAGGTACACAGTGGATGTCCAGTGGTTCTCGGTCTGCAGATGGGAAGCCTGCAGCCAGAGAGAGGCGGAGCCTCGCCTACCATCACCATCACCAAGAAAATTTCTGGGGCCAGAATCCTAGCCGATCTGAATGTGACTGTTTTCTTCTATGACTCAGGGCCCTGGTGCCTGCTCCTGCATGCCCCATCCCAGGCCCCTCTCCATACAGAGGGGTTGTAGCTGCTGCCCGGGCCCCAGTCTATTTTGTTTGCAATTATCTGACCAAGGAGGCTGGAAGCTGCTATGAGCAAGTTTCGGCAGACAGACCCTTGTCTCTGCCCAGAGATCCCTGTTCCTGATAATCCCCCAGGAGACCCTGCAACTCACCTCCTCCTTGGAGCCCCCTCACCTGCTTTGCTTTGAGTCCCTGAGCAGCCAGGACTCAGGCCCGACAAAACCTCCTTTAGCCACAGCCGGAGTCCTGCCCAGGTAGGGGCAGGAAGGGGTAGTCAGGGCAGGGAGCTCACTGCCTCCCAAGCGTCCCAGTTTCCCTAAGCATGGAGAGTCCCGCTTTTCAGTGACCCCACTTTTGTGCCTCCCACCCCACCTTCTCCTATAGCTCTAGGACAGCCCTCTAGACTTTGGAGATGGGGCCTGTGTCTCCCCTCTTCTCTCTCGTGACCATCTGCCTTTTCACTCCATCCAAAGAGGACATACTTTCAACTCCCCATTATCCATCTCGTCCATCATTCATTCAATCAATACGTATTGGGTTCCCACCCTGTTCTCAGCTTTGTCCTGGGCCCTGGGCCTCAGTGGTGAGGAAGCATGACCTAGTGTGCTGCCTTGTGGGGCAAACATTCTCGGAGACAGACAGACCGAAGGGAATTTTAAAACTACGAATGAAAATGATATTATGATCATTATGATAAGATTTTAAGAAAGAAATGGTGTCCGGATATAGACCCACTGTGGGTTCTGTGGCTCAGACGCCTCTTTGAGGAAGAGATGGTTAAGCTGTGATCTGAAGGATAAGAAAGAGCCACTGTGAGCAGGGCCCTGGCGTGCCCTCAGGTTTCTGCCCCATCTCTTGGAGCACTGAGTGGAGATCATTCCACTCCCAGGTCCAGCACTTACAACCCGGGTGAACTTGCACATGTTTTTGACTCCTTGAAGCCTCAATTTCCTTGTCTATTTAATGTGCATAATTATGGCTACTTGATGGGCTGTTAGAAGGAACCAACGAGAGAGTCAAGTTCTATGCTTTAGCCAGAATCATGCACCTCACTGGTTTGGAAGTATTGGTCACAAGTCTCTTAATTTTCCAGTTAATTGCTCAAATACTCACCTGTGCAGCTTCGTGGAAGTCCAATATCTCCTGACTGAAGCCATTGTCTGCCCTTGTCCAAATGGACCCAGAAGGTTTCTCTGTCCAATGAGAGGAATCCTGCTTCCAGGGTCAGTAAGAGAGAAGCTAGTTCTCATCAGCCCGTTAGTGTAACTGCTTCTGCTGCTACGACATGCGGACGCTGTGGAAGACATGATCCACATACCCTCATGGACACTTGTCCTCCCCTGAAGTAGAGCCTGTGCTCCTGTGATGTCCACACTTTGGGTGCAAGGTTATAGCTTTCTTAAACTTGCATCCACACACTTGGCCATTGGCCTCAACACAAATCGCCATGCCAGGCCAAGAGGGGCTTCTAGCCTCAGACACATGGGAAGCTAGGACCAGCCCTCCTACCGATAACCCAGACCCCATGCCGAGTCAGGTCATCATTTCAGAACCCCCCTCCCTCATGGAGAGGGGGCCAGGTACTTGGGGTCTTTTATGGACAATGGAGTATCTCAGCCTTTAAGACACAACACTGAACATGGAAGCTTTTTGGTCCCTATGCAGATTTGCCCACCAATGCGACAGAGGCCAGCTCTGCAAGACAACGGGAGTGGGAGAAGCCTTCGTCAGGCTACAGGGGGCTCCTGGCTTTATGTTTGGGGAGTTAAGAGGCACGTACTTCCTCCACTCTGGCCAAGAGACACGTACCTGAACAAGGAAGGTCTGTTCTAAGGGGCACCACTGTACTTCAACAGAGAAGTCGCTGGCAGCTTCTCTCGCCGTGCAACCCTAACTCAAAGGCCTCCCTTCAAGGTACCCTGGTACGGATGCTGCTGCCTAATTTTTCCTCACAAACCACCCAGTGGAGAAGGAGCTACTGCCAAGATTGACTGGAATGATGTAGGACTTGGGCCAAGGAGATGGGTGGCAGGCCTTCCTGTTTCTGTTATTCTCCATGTGTGGTTTGGGTTCCCCTTTAGCCCTGAAAATATATCTCAGGCTCCTCACTTAAAGATTGCTTGGGACCTGCCTTCTTGACCCAGTGTAGCAGTCTTCCTTGCCTCCCTGAGCCGTGGTTAGGAGGCCTTGCCCCCTGCCCCTTGCCCAGGGCTTACCTGGACCTCTCCAGATGGACCGGCCAGGTCTTCCCCAGCGTCAGGGAGAGGGAGGGTAGCAGGGAAGATGCATCTGGGGTGGGTGGAAGCAGGCATTCCATCTGGCAGGCAGGTGGGCAGGCGGAGCCCCTGGGCCAGGCTAAGGAGAGGCCAGATTGCTGAGCTCAGCTGGAGATGAGGGAACAGACAGCGCCTTGCCTCCCAGGGTCCTTATCCCTGCACAGTCCAGGCTGTGTCTGCAGTGAACCCAGCCATAGTCCCTGGCTCCCGGATGGACAGCAAGAAGAGGCCATGATCCTCCCTGCAGCATGGTGTCAGCAGGCGCAGGGCCACCCCCAACTGGAAGGGGCCCACTTGTGAAAAAATTGTCTTCTGGTAACAAGCCAGTTGTTGGCATGGACCTCCCTGCAAATGCCCCTTCAAGACCCAAAATCTGTGCTCTTCAGATCAAGGTAGGGGACCGTCTCCAAGTCTGGGGGTAATTGAGCAAACCTCTCTTGGTTCTCTGAAAGATGTCAGGAGAAGGGGTAGAGAGAAAAGCACTGATCTGCTCTATGTTTTAGGCAAGTCAGGCCACCTCTGCAGGCTGCCGTGTCCTCTCCTTCCAGAAGAACTTTGAGGCTCCTTCTGGATCTGATATTCAATGGAATAATAATAATAACAATAATAATAATAATAATAGCCAATCTTTTGAGCACTCATCTAATTAAGTCCTCCTGAGCTAGTACTAATATTGTCCCCATTTTACAGACAAGAGAACTGAGCTTAGAAAGGATAAGTCAATTGTGCAGGGTCACCTAGTGGGTTAGGGGCAAAGCCTGGAACAAACCCGAGACTCTCCAAGTGAAGGGTCCAACACACTGAACCCTTCTACTACGCCATCAGGCCTGCCTTTTGGACAGTGTTGAGATGATCTGGCCAATGCTGGTCCATTGCTGGCCTTTTGCTGATGAGAATTGATCTATCCCTTGTTCTGATTTTGTGTCCTGTGGCTTTAAGGAAACTTTTCCTCTCTTTCTGCTGTAGTTTCTGAAGAAACTGGCTGAGCGGGCTCAGAACCGCCAGCCAAAAGAACTCCGTGTGTGTGTATGTCAAGCAGGCTCTTGCCTAAGAAAGCAGACGTGTATGTGGAGGGGAGGGACCAGGGAATAATTAGGGTGATATCTTGGAGTGGGAAACGTGCCTGCTTCTTGGGGAAGATGGTGGGACCATCTGTCAACAAGGCCTCCTTGACTCCCTGCTCCGGGCTGGGCATTGTGGGGGGTACAGAGATGTCAGAAGCTCAGAGCTCCCTCCCAGGTCTGGATGCTCTGACATGAAGACACCCCAGCTCTCCTTCCCCCTGCACCACCTCCCCCATACCCTGAAGCTCAAACTCTGTTAGGAGAGATAAGATTTATATACATGAAAGTGAAGAACAATGAGATGATTTGTGCCAAGTGTGTGGTCTATCTACTCATTAATAAGCATTTATTGAGTCTTCTTGGGACCAGGCACTGAGCTAGGCCAGGGGGATACAGAGATCAGAGGGACCCAGGCTCTCCTCTTAACACAGCACCCAGGGGAAGGTCAGGCTCTTAACAAAATTAGGGCTATGATAGAGGAAAGAAGCTCAGGGCTTCTTGATGCCGAGCACTGGGCTAAATACTTCTTGTGGAATTCTGTATTTAATTCCTACGAAATTTGATGAGGTGGGGACTCTTAACTGTTCCCATCTTACATGTGAGGGAATTGGGGCTTAGCAAAGTACTTGCCTAAGATCCTGAAGTTTGTAAGAGGTGGAAGCAGGGCTTGTATCCAGGAAACATAGCTTTGAGGCCAAGTCCTCTTGTGCTGGACTCTGGGGTTTTGAGTGTGTGGATGGTGGATGGTGGGGAACTGAGAGTATAGGCTGGGCCAGAGTGTGAAGAACCCCAAGTGTCTTGTGATTTCATCCTGAAGCCAGGAAGGGATGCCCATCAATTCAGAGGAAGATGGGCTGTGTGGTCAGGGAACAGAAGCATCACTGAGGATGGTGGGCTTGAGCTGGCTATTGCTGGATGAAAATCATTAGAGAAAGAGGGAGGAGGGGGATATGGGGGAGCAAAGGGAGGAGGGAGGAGGCTCTCTAGTGTGGATGGGGGAGGGACAGGGGGTGTTGGAAGGGTGAGTCCTTGAATTCCAGGCTGGAGCTGGTCTCTGGGGCAGTCAGTGCTGGCTGTGTGGGTAGGGGAATGGCCTGGGCAGGTGGGGCCCTGGGGTGCTGTGGGCCAGGTGTGGGGTGGCTGTAGGATGAGCAAGACAAGACACGGCCCCTGGCCTTCACTCTCTGCGGTCCAGGAGCTGAGACAGACATGAATCAAGCAACCACAGGCACCTACGGGTGAGCGCAGAGAACCCGGCAGCTGCTGAAATCCCCGAGGCCCTGGGGGAAATGTGGGAACAACCCTTGGCCTGATCTCTGGAGGATGGGTTGGGGGGTGAAGGAAAAGCATTCTGGACAGAGAAAACAGCAAGGGCAAAGCCTCGGAGGCAGGAAGAAATACAGCAAATCGAAAGAAAGGCTAAAAGGCCAGGGTGGCTGGTACTCAGAGAGCTGGGGGGAGGGTGGTACCAGATGCCAAACATTTGGGGATTTTACTGGAGAACAACTGGCAGACGGTGATGAGTTTTAAGCAGGGAAATGACGTAAAAAGATCTGTGTTCTAGAAAGACCCCTCTGGCTGCTGGAAGGAGAATGGAATGCAGGGTAAGTGTGGCTCTGAGGGCCCTGTTAGGACTCCCCACCAGGGGAGAGGTGAGGAGTCTGGACTGAGGTCGTGGTTGTGGAATCAGGAGGCCTGGACAGACTGTACGGGCATTTGGAGGGTGGACTCAGCAGGACATGGTGACAGACTGGATACGGGGGTGAGAAAGAGGAAGGGCCAGCGACTCCTAGATGTTCAACTTGAAAGGCAGTGTGGATGGTGGGGCTGGACACAGAGATGGGGGCTTGGGAGAGGAAGCAGATGTCACAAAAGAGAATCAAGAGATGGTTCTAGAGGTGCTCAGTTGGAGTTGCCTTAGAGACACCCAGTGGAGGCAGTTGGTGCCCAGGCCTGGGGGTCAGGAAACAGGTTTGGGCTGGAGATGGGGCTCTAGGAATTATGCGCTAGAGATGGAAACTCAGCCCGTGGGAATGCCAAGGGAAGCAGCATGGGACGAAAAGAGGGCCCAAGACAGAATGTCAAGGTTTGGATGGAGGAGGAGCCAACAAGAGATTGAGAAGTTAGGGCAGAGTCTTAGGGAGACAGTGTCAGATGGTCCCCGGGAGGGAGTGCTCAGCGGGGGAACTGATGCAGACAGATCAGGCAGCTTGAAGGCTACCCAGAGCCCAGCGGATCTAGGCAAATGGAGTCACTGCAGACTTGCACAGGAGTAGTGTGGGCGGAGTGTGGAGAGGAAGCAGAGCAGCCCCATGGATTGAGGAGTAGGAGGCTAAGCCAAGGAGATGGGACCTGGAGATAACAGGTCACCACCAAGAAACGGGGCTGAAAGAGAAGGAACGGGGCCAGGAGGAAAGAGAAGAGGGTAGAAGGAGGTTTGTCTGCTAGTTGGTTGTTTTTAAAGATAGGAGGACCTGGGAATGGGTAAGCGTTGGGGAGAGGGAGGTTCTGGTTTTCTTTTACAGAGTAGATCCTTGAGGCTAAGGAAAACAACAACAACAAAATCCAGTAGGGCCCTGGGAGAAAAGGAATTCAGCTTTTTAGCTGAGTAGCAAAAAGGCAAGCCAGCATTTGCCCTTTGGCTCTGCCAGGGAAGGTCAGAGAAAGGGGTGGAGAGGGAAAGGATGTGGGGGGAGAAAGGGCTGCTGAAAGAGTGAGATTTGCCCAGGAGAAGGAGGGAGGGGTGTTCTCTGAAGGTGCACAGGAGCCATAAAGCGGGGGGGGGGGGATGTTAAAAATGAGAATAAATAATAAAGATTCTTATGTGCAGCTAAGGGTTTCTCTCAGGATACATGGAGACTATCATAACTAAAGTTTGATGTTTGAACTTGATTCTTAGCAGTGGCAGCTTCTAAGGGAAATGTTCTGGCTTGGAAATCAGCTTCTGATCGGGCTCTGCCATTAACTGGCTTTGGTCCCTGGGCCTCAGTTTCCCATATTTAAGTTGAGCTGGAGGTGAGTGTTTCTAATATTTTCATGTGAAGTGGTTTGGCAGCCTTGCTATCTGCTGGTGGCTTGGTGCTTAGTGTGTTTGGTGCATGGGACTGCATGAAATAATAACAGCACTGATCCTGATAATAATAGCTCAAGTGTCTTGAGACCCATCTCTGTGATCTGCACTGTGCCCAGAGCTTTGAATCCTGTGGAGGGATCACCATTCCCATTTTACAGATAAGAAAACTGAGGTGCATCTCTCCAAGGTCACACTTCCAGGAAGGGGTAGGGTTGGGATTCCCCTATACCATGGCTCCACTGATTGGGGCAGACACATGTGCCACCTGCCATTCAGCGGCAAGGCATGCCTGCTAGGTGGGACCCCTCCTTTGACCACAAGGCTAAGGGCAAGGGCCAAACTGGGCTTGATAGACCAAATCCAGATCAGAATGAGCAGATTGCATGGGGAGAGCATCCCAAGACTGAGAGTCATTGCTGGGGCAGAGGGGAGCAGTAGGGATTGAAGTCAGAGACCAGATGGTGGAGATGCTGAATGTCAAGTTGAGGGGTCTGAATGGCACCTTGTAGACATGGGAAGCCATGGAAAGTATGGGAGAAAAGGTCAGCAAAACTGATGGGGATGAGGCTGGAGTCCAACAAGGAAGGGGGGCAAGCAATAAACCCAGAGGGATTTGCTGAAGAGTTTGAATGGGAAGCAACAGAAGGACTGGCCTGAGGGAGGCACTGGCCTCTCCAGGTCCAAGGTTAAGCTGCCCTTTCCTTGGAAAGGGATGAGGAATCTGAGCAGGCCAGCTCCGGCTCTGAGCCCATCAGAGAGATGGGTTAGGACAAGTCTGAGGGTGTTTGTCTCTGTGGGATTTTGTTGTCTATTTACAAACTGATCTCCTGCATTTGGCTGTAGCTGGAAGCTTATGAAAGCTCTTAACCTATAGCTGGCCTGGTGTCCCTGTGTCTCTCAGCTTTGCTGCCTCTGGGGTATCTCGGCCTTTCCTCTTTCTGCCACCGGGCCTCAGTCCCAAGGATGCTGCCCACTTCCCCGCCACTGGCCCTGCAGGCCCTGGGGTCATCCAGACCTTGGTGGAAGCGTGTCCTGGGCTCAGGCTCCCTGGAGCCCCTCAGATGCCACATCAGTGTGTTCCCTGCTACCACCCTCACTTACTCAGGAGTCAAAACTGAGCATCACTGAGGCCCTGTTTAACGCTCTTCCAACTCGAGGAGATCGGCGGCTGAGCTGTAGGCCCCGACCCCAGTCTTGTGGCTGGTTATAAAGCCAGAACCAGAGGAGGAACCCTCAAGTGCTGCGCTGGAAAGGGGTCTAAGACACCAGACACTGGGTTCCAATTCTGGCCCTGACATCATTCACTGTGGGACCCTGAGAAAGTCCTTCCTCTCATGAGGTGGGGCAGGTGAGGAAAGGTGGACTGGATGATGTTTACGTTCTTTTCAATTCAGAACCTTTGGGAGGTGGAACCAAGTCCTTTATTCCACAAATATCCCTCGGCCCTTCCGTGTGGCCACCCAGGGGGCTGGGGCCACCGTGGCAGACCCGCCCTCAGGGCTGGTGTGACCTGTGTGAAAGGCCTGGCCCCCGGCATTCAGTCACTGGACACAAAGAGGGGGCACCCGAAGCCCACCAGGGTGAGTAAAGGGGACTCTGAAAAACGTCACAGAGACCTCCAAGTCCCTCTCATGGCCTCTTTCCTTCCTCCCCACCCTGCCCCAAGCCTCACCCTTGTCCCTGCCCCCACCATCCTGCAACACTGTGCTGTTCCCTCCTCCAGCCTGGGGTGTCCTCTTCCTCTCTCCTGGCCCTTCCAGCCTCTCTTTCCTTGCCTTCCTCTGCTTTCTCTTCCCCAAGGTTCAGCATCTCCTGGGGGACGGGCAGGGAGTGGAGAGAGGGAGGCTGAGGGGCAGAGGCACACCCCACGCGCTGAGGTACGAGGGACCCAGAGCAGACGCTGTCTGAGTGACCCCTAGGCCAGCAGCCAGGGCTGTGTATGCGGGACAGTGCGTTGGGGCCTCCCGGTTTAACCCCATTCCCCTAGCCCATGGGCCTCTTGTCCTCCTCCAGGACATGTGTTTGTGTGTCCTCAGGCCCAGACCCACCACATCCCCCCAGACCAGTGTGGGATGAGGGACGAGCAGGCAGAGCCCCAGGTCGCTTCCTGCACAGTGAAAACCTACGACAACAGGGTTCCTGGACTCAGACCATCAGAGCAGGAAATGTCTTCAAGTCTGCCCTTCCCCCATTTTATAGGTGGAGAAACTGAGGCCCAGAGGGGAGAGGATGTGTCTGAGCTGAGATTTGCAGCCAGTCCTTCCAACTTCCAGGCAAGGTTTCCTTTCCTTTCGCAGCATAACGTTGTCCCGTTGGTGTCCGCTAGTGACAGCAGTGGCAGTCCTACTGGTATTGCCATTGTTATCTCCCTTCCACGGCTTACGTGCTGACACTCCTTTTGGCCAGACACTCATTTAATCCTCCCTACAACCACCATATGCCACAGACAGGCTTATCCCCATGTTACAGATGAGGAGCTCAGGAGGCTTGGAGAGGCTGAACCACTCATCCGGAGCCTCTCAGTCGCTAGGTGGCAGTGTGGGGAAGTGGTCCCAGAGCACGGACTCCAAGTGCCTGAGGTCAAACTCCAGTTCTCTGCTTATCAGCGGTGTGGCGTTGGGTCACTTGCCCTCTCTGAGCCTTAGCTTCCTTTCTTGTAGAACAGAGCTGCCTGTTGCTACCTGGGGCATGGCGTGAACAGGCCTGGCTGCACCGCTAATGTCCGGGTCCATCACTGGCCGTGTGCCCTCAGCCAATCCTTCACGCTCTGCACATCGAGGCCTCGTCCAGGGATGCGGAAAGCAACATCCACTCTGCAGGGTTGTTGAGAGGGTTACAACAGAATAACCGGCAAGAGCCAGTGCTCAAGAAGCCGCAGTCTATCTGAAATTGCCTAATTTCGACAGTGAACGAGGCCTTGTCATTGGGCAAGCAGGTTTTTTCCAGTGATCCATCATACTATAAGCAGGGCTACAGTGAGCAGCTTTTTGGCTCTCCTGGATTATTTCCAATAGGTAAAGTCCCAGGGATTGACTGTTGCACGGATCAAAGTGCAAGACACACATGCCCATGAGCAGCTTTTTGTTATGGGCAGAGCTCTGGCATTAGATGGACCTGCATGTGAATCCCCAGGTCAGGGGGTGGGGGGGGGGAGCATTTCCTAGTGTGTGACCCTGGGCAAGTGACATCACCTCGCTAGGCCTCAGATCTCTTATCTGTATATCGAGGATAATGATATTACCTGTCTCAAGGGATAGCTGCCTGGCCTGGAGGATGTGCTCATAAACCCCACATTTTACTATGCTACTGAGTTGCTCTGATCACTCTTCCTCAATAGGAAATCCAAGGCCAAGGGAGGGGACCAGCTGCCTGACCAAGGTCACACTGTCTGTGCACAGTTGGTGGCTCAGATGTATTTGGGTCCTATTTCAGCCCCTCCTCTGCTTGATTCTCCAGGACCCAAGCCAGGGCTGGAACTGAGAAGGGGTGAAGCTATGGTGGCCTAAGACCTTATGCATGTGGCAGGCGGTGGGAATATAGGAAAAGGAAGGGGACACGTAGATGAGAGTTCCAGGTGGCTCTCCACATCCTAAACCATGCCCGCTGACCCCTTGCTATTTCCTTTTCTGCCTCTGCGCTTCTGCCTGCAGTTTGCTCCACCCAGAATGGTGTCCCTGTCCCGTGGCCTGTGATGGGTAGAGCCTCCTTCATCTCTGTCTCCCTGGGGGCCATCATGCTCCTCAAGGGATGTCAGCTGAGTAGAATGAACTTTGGCATTGCAGAGCTGGTCTGGACTGCTTCATATTTTCTAAGGGAGAAATGGAAGTCCTGCAGGGAGATGAACTTTGTCCAAGGCCACATGGTCTGCCCATTCATCTGTTTCTTACAGGCCTACTGAGTGCTCAGTGCGGGCCAAGTGCTTGGCTGGGAAGGATCGAGGTGTGGCAGAAGGAACACAGGTTTGGGGATCAAAAGACTCAGGTCCAAGTCCCCTCTCTATCACTCCTCTGCTGGGCCCCTGGGCTGGTTACGGCCCCAGTCTGGACCTCAGCTCCCCACCTGTAAGGCGGAGATGGTAGTCTCACCTACTCCTTGAGGCTGGTATGAGGTAGGGGTGGAGACACTGTGTCCACATGTGGCACACACCTGTGATGGCGGCGATCGGCCCGATGGGGAGGCGATCCTGGGAGACAGGCGCCCGGGTCAGGTCTGCAGGTGGGCAGGTCTGGGCCAAGCCCCAGCTCCTCCACTTTCCAGCTGTGTGGCTTTGGACGAGTCCCCTCTCCTCTCTGAGCCTGAGTTCCTCCCCTGTGAACTGTCACTTCCTCAGAGAGGCCTTCCCTGACCCCTTTATCCCCAGCCTCCTCCCATCCGCCCCTTCATTTCCTCCACAGCACTGATCTCAAGCTGCTGTTACCTTGTTTGTTTCTTTTTTTGTTGTCTATCTCCTCCTTCCAGAACGTGAGGTCAACAAGAGCAGGGATTTTTGTTTGTAGTGTTCCCTGCTGCCTCTCCAGGATCCAGCGCAGGGCAGGCGCATAGTAGACACCCGATAAATAGCGGTCGAATGAATGGAGGGATGACTAAGTGAATGCAGTGGAGTTAGTCATTCCAGCCTCCCAAGGGGGTTTAGAGATGAAAGGAGACAAGATGTGGAACGTGCCCAGCCCAGCACATAGTAGGTTCAATCCGTGAGGATGGAGCTGCCATCACCATCCTGAAGACAAACTTGGCAGCTGCCTCGCAGGGAACCGGGCCCCTGGTGGAGGGCAGGGCAGCTCAGCAGCTCTCACGGTGTGGCTTCCACTTCCTGGCTTGAGCTGGGCCCTCTAATTGTTCCCATCTCCTTGGCAGCCGCAGCAGCCGTCTAATGAGTTTGCACCCAACTGGCCCCTGCCCATCTGCAGGCGGACAAAGGCCCTCTGTCCCTGGGATCTGCCTCCTGCTTGCCCACTGCACCCCTGACAAACCGAGGTCCCAGGTGCCAAGTTCCAAGTCTGCGGTGGAGGAGCCCAAGGCCTAGGGCCCAGAGAAGAGTGAAAGGAGCATTTCCCTGCAGAGGGGGGGCCCTGGGTCCAAGTGCCAGCTCTGTCCCAGCTACTGGGTGATGTGGGAGGCCGTGGGATGTCATGGCCAAGAGCACAGCCTGTGGAGCCAGACCGCCAGGGTAGGAATCCTGCCTCCACCACCCACCAGCTGTGTGACCCTGGGCAAGTCACCTATCTTCTTAATCCTCAATTTCCTCATCCTTAAAGTGGGAAGAGATGACGTGAGCGAATGGGGGTAGGTTCTCAGTACAGCTCCCGGCTCATATGAAGAGCTACTCCGACTACTGGGGCCCCCCTTTTGATCCAGCCTCCTTGCATCCTCTGTCCTCCCCCTTGTAAGGGCAGGGTTGCTTAACCTCGACATACTGACCTTTTGGACTGGATCTTTCTTTGTCATGGAGGGCTGTCCCACGCATTGTACAGCATTCAGCATCTTCCCTGGCCTCCACCGATTTGCTTAGGAGGTTTCCTGTCAAAGTCTGAAATTCCCTGATTGCTTCAGGAAACTCAGAGTCTCCCCCGTGATCTGAACCATTGTAAAACAATCCCGACTTATAAACACCCACTTGTGTTCCCCCCAAATAACCTCCTTAGTTTGGGGGCTCCAAATGCCTCAGGCTGTTGGAGGTGAGTATCAAGGCTGGGAGGATGATGGTGATTTCCTCGTGGAGAGAAACCAGAAGCCAAATTACACAGAAATTGTAGCAGGTCCCAGCCCTGAGCACCCTAGAAACTCCTTGAAATGTCCCCCGTAGCCTCCCATCCTCCTTTGGGAACACACAGGGCCGCCAGCCCATAATCCTCGTGCCCCACTCTGCTTACATCCTGCTATGTCCCCATCCCTGGCTCTGCCAAGCCCAAGTCCTCGACTCCTCCGCCCAGGCCCAGTGCTCCCCGTGGCCCCCGCCTCCACCACGCCCTCCCCCTGCACTTCTGCGTCCATCGATGACACTGTGCCTTGGCTGTTGCGGTCCCTCCTGCCCCGGGTGCCCTTTTCCCACCAGGCTCATCTCTGAGGTCCCTCTTCCTGAGGTTCTCCCAGACCCCTCCGTCAGGCTCTGCCTTGCCTGCCCCAGGCTCCGGAGCCAGCCCCGAGCTCACTGCTCTGCCGGAACACGTGTCTGCCCAGCGTGGCATCGGGTTTATTTATGAGGCTGTCTGTCTGCCCCTGGTCCCAGGAGCCCTGGGGCAGGGCCCTGTCTGATTCACGGCCCGGCGCAGGGTCCGGCCAGCATCGGGAGCGTGTGCTGAGCAGCGCTGACGGGAGCTGGCTCAGGGAGGAGGCATCGGGAGGTCTGGCTGGCGTGGAGCTCAGGCTCAGGGCTGCTGCCAGGGCTGCTGGAGGAGGCTGGGAAGGCTCACGGCTCTCCCTCCTTCACAGGCTCGCTCGCCCTCCCCTCCCACCTCAGTCAGTGACTCATTCACTCAGTAACTTCTTCCCTCGCTCATTCACGCGGCTGGCTGCTCCTTCACGCACCTCTCACCAACGCGGACGCATCCATTCATTTCTCCTCTCAGTCCTTTATTCATCCAACAGGCAGTTCCCCAGCTCTGATGTTATACCCAGTCTTCCCCTCTAGAAGCCCTGGACGCACACAGAGACAAGGGCCCCAGCCCAGCTCTAAAGATCTTCTATTTGGCAGTGCTGGTGGTGGTGGTGGTTGGCAGAGTGGGGGTGTGTGGACAGACATGTAAACAAATGACTGCAGTGTAGAGTAAGAGGGGCCATGGTCATGTAACATGCAGTGTGCCTGCAGATGGATCTGAGCTGGCTTCACAGAGGAGGTGATATTTGAACTGATCCTTGGAGATGAGGAAATACTGAGTAAGGGTTGGGCTTAGAGTTTGGGGAGAGGGAGGAGGAGAGAGGACAGAACAGGGGAAGAGACACTGTCTACAGGACCTGGGGACTGCTTGGCTAGGTGACTGATGAGGCAGAAGGAGGGACAAGAGTTGTGTTCAACTCCACCCTTCATGCAGATATACTGAATCCACAAATACATAGTCAGTGCCCAGACAGCGTCCCAGAGGCTGGGGATGGAAGAATGACACAGAAACCCACCCTCAAAGAGCTTACATTCCAGCGCGGGGAGGCAGGAGACCGGAAAAACAAATAGAGCATGTAATGCTAGATGGTGATATGATACGTGCTTTAAAGAACAGTGGAGCGGGGGGCTGCTTGTTAAATTGTGTGCTCAGCAAGGACCTCCCTGAGGGAGGCAACATTCGTGAGGGATGCTGCATCTGGTGAGGGTGCCCGCGCAGATCTCTGCTGGGAATTGACCTGCTTGTCGAGGAAGAGACGGGTGTCGCTTCAACATCACATCCCCAGCCATCGCTGGGCTGAGTGGCTGTGCCACCCACGGCAGCCACTGTGGATGTTTTCATCTGGGCATCCTTCCACCTGCTGCACCCCTCCCCTCCTGCTGCCCTGCAGTAGGGACCCACCTTCATCTCTGAACCTATACCCAGCACGGGGCCTGGCACATGTTGCTCCCTGGGGACCAGGAAGCCACATGGGGGTCAGACTGGGGCAGGCGACCCCGGGGTCGCTGCTGCCCATCCAGGCAGGGGTCGGGGTGGATGAGGAGGTTCAGGGCATCTGGAGGGGTCTGGGTACCCATGGGGAACAGGATGTCCTCCAGGGGGTGCCTGGCCCTTCGTAGGGGCGGTGAGCATGGGGGACATCCAGACCCACCCCACACCCAGGCAGGGATGGGCTGAGGTCCCCAGTATTAGCCTCTCTGAGTCTTGCGATTCTAGAATTGGGGCCCGCACTGATGCTTTTTCTGATCTTGGAGCCAGAGGCGCTAGAGAGGGACAGACAGAGTCCAGGGACCAAGCACAGGGACCGAGGTCCAGGGAAGAGAGGATGGTGGGCGTGGGTAAGTAGGTGCTAGGAAACTGTCTCTTCTTCAGCTCTTTCATCTTTCCTCCTCCTCTCCCCAAGCTCTGAGCCCAGAACCCAGTCTCTCCAGCCCTTATGGGGTATGGGGTCAGCCCTGGCGTTTCTCCTGGCTGGGGTAGAGGCTCCTTCCACTCACCTTGGGACTCCTGGCTTCACCAGCCTGGGGGATTGCCAGAGACAGGCCTGCTGGGCTTGAAAGCTGCATTAGGACTAAGCTGAGAAGAGGATCCTTACGGAGTGACGCGGACCCTGGGGCAGATCAGGGTGCTCCAGAGGCACTGGGGTCTGGCCCGTGACCTCTGGTCCCCAGAGCCTGGTGATCCCTCTGGAGATGCTGAAGCTCTTCAGCTCTGTCCGAGGAGGAAGCGGCATCCTTCCTGCAGGAGGAGGGTGAGCCCAGGTTGGGAGTTTGAGAGGAGGACCTTCCGACTTCAGATTGGTGTGGGTGCTTTCTGCCCTGAGACTCTGGGATTGAAGAGAGTGAGGGGTCAGGCCTTGGCTGACTCAGAGCTTCAGCCCATCTCCTGACCCCGGGAGACAGTGAAGTCCTGCCAACTACCATTTGGCAATGATTTGGTGGGGGTTTCTTGTGGTGCGGAACATTTACTCAGATAGATCAGGCCAGTGCAAGTTGTTGAAAATAAAAATCTATATTGCAAAGAAATATTAAGTCATTGCTTTGTCCTGCCAATAAATTTCCTGCCTAATTAACAGTTGAGCCTTAACAGGTACCTTGGGGAATTCTGGATGCCTTGGATGACTTTTTAATCTCAGGATTTTAAATTACAAATGCAATATATGCTGCCTATAAAATCCAAACTTTACAGTAATGCCAACCTAGAAAGGGAGATCCATTTCCCCCAAGTTCTCTTCAGCTCCTACTGCTCACAGTTTAGAAGTTCTTCCCCCAGATTTTTGTGTGAATGTTAGGGTAATGTGGATAATTTCTTTGAAATGTAGTAATGTGTTTTTTTTTCTCATGCTTTCATATGTGAGATTTTCCTCCTATTGAGCCAGAGGCATCCATTTGCCTCAGGGAAGATTAACATAGCTAGAACAGTAATATAAGAGGAGTAAAGAACAATGTTTAGTTAGCCTCTGACTCTCAAAATAGGATCTCAAAGCCCGTAACAAGACAATAGTCTTAAAAACTTGCTTTGGTAAGTGATATATTGGTTAAGATGCTTTGGGCTGCAGGTAACAGTATGTCTAACACACACTGGCTTCAACAATGAGATGTACTGGCCAAGGTAACCAGATTCCAGAAATAGGGTGGGCTTCAGCGTTGGCTTAATCCAGCAACTCTGGCCCATCTCTCTGCAGTCCCTTGGCTGTGCCCTCTTCTGTCCTATGGCTTCATCCATGGGTTGGCTTCCCTCAGAATTGCCAGATAGCTGGCCCACACATTCACCACCAGGACACATAGGGGATCCACACTAGAGGATCCTTCTTAAGAGCAAGAAGTTCCCAGTACGTTTCCCCTTGCATCACAGCTAACACTGTGTTCCTTTTCCTGTGGCCAGAGATACACCCTGCACTGGTTTCTGGACCAAGCGGGATGGGATTCCATGACATCAGTTGGAGCCGCCCCCTGAGCTGAGGCTGGGGCAGCTTGCCCTGAAGTGTGTGGGTAATGTGAGGGCAAGGTGGCCTCCAGAATGAAAACTGGGCTGTTTTTAAGAGACAGGGAAACAGGACATGGGTATAGAATCAGCACCACCTACCATAAGCGAGAAAAAGCAGCTCTCTGCTCCTAGAACTTTCCTGCGATGTTAAGAGCAAACTTAGAGGACTGAATATGGAGGGTTACACTAAGGCACAGGTGGAAACAATTTATGGTGCAATGAAGGGGAAATTCCTGCTCAGCTTGGGAGGATGTGGGCCATGCTTCCATTTCTCAGAGGAGCCACTAGACAGTTGGAAAAACAGATTTGGAGGAAGAAAGAGTGACTTGAAGAGGTTGCCTGCGGGACCCTGCGCCCCACCCTTCCCTCTGAGCCCCAGCCTGGGAGAAGTTATGGAAAGGATAGAAACCCTGGAGGGGGACTTCTGCCCACTTCTAGAACTCTAGAACTGTAGGATGCTGTCTGGAGAGAGGTTTGGTCCACGCCCACAGTAGAGTAGAAAGGGCAGCAGGAAATGTGTATTACTTTCTTGGGCTGCCATAACAAGTGGTTTAAAACAACAGAAATTTATTCTTTCACAGTTCTGGAGGCCAGAAGTCTGTAATCATGGTATTGGCAGGACTGTGCTCCCTCCGAAGTCTCCAAGGGACAGTCTGTTCCTCGCCTCTTTTGGCTTCTGGTGGCTATCGGCATTCCTTGTGACCCCATCACTCCAGTCTTTGCCTTTGTCTTTACATGTCCCTCTGCTCCATTTCTCAGTCCTCGCCTCTTCTGTGTCAAATCTCCCTCTGACTTTCTCTTTAAAGGGCACTTGTCATTGGGTTTAAGGCCCACCTAGATAATTCAGGATGATCTCATCTTGAGACCCTCAACTTAATTATATCTGCAAAGATCCTTTTGCCAAATCACATTCACAAGTTCCAGGGGTTAGGATGTGGACATGTCTTTTAGGGGGGTCAGGATTCAACCCATTACAGAGTATTCAGGCAGAGAGAAGACCAGGGATAGTGCCCCCTAGTCAGGTTTTTCTCTTGTGTGATGTGAAAGGGATACCTCAATTTCCCAGCACCCCAACAATGGGAGGACACAGAAGGCCACTGAGAGTCCTGGTGGGGTACTTGCCAGTCAGGACCCTGGACAGGGTCACAATGTCCCTGAAGTCCCAGCCAGACTGCAGGGATCCTGATCCTCCCCCCTCCTCTGGAGCTTCCACAGTCTTTGCCAAGTCAAAACCGGCCCTGAGCTCTGCCTGTGGCACAAGTAATAGCATCTGGGATGAAAACGGAGGCTCAGAACCAACACAGTGAGATATTCCGACAAGAGAGACATGAGGGTAGGGATGGGCCCTTCCCTGATGCCCTGAGGACACCCAGGCTTCTAGTTCTTTCCTTCTTGTGAAGGGGAAATAGCTCTGATAGGGAACTGAAGTTTGTGTGGACTGAATCCTCCAAAGAGAGTGAGTTACCTTTAATTGCAAATAGTTTATTTTTTCCTTCCCCTCCCGCCCCATCTAATCGTATAAATGACAAGCCTCCTGCAGGTGATAGGGCTGCCAGCTATTATTTTTTTAATGGGCATATGCTATACATATTATTCTGCAAATTGCTTTTTTAAAAAAACCACTTTATTGAGGTGTGATTGTGCAAAGTGCATTTAACGCCATACATTAGACATATTTTTATGATGGTATATTTTAGAGCTACCTTACTTCTTTTTAAACCCATGTATTATAATTTATTTAACCAAACCCCTCTGGTTAAATAAATTTGGGTGGGTTGTTGAGCTTCATTGAATTAACAAACAAATCAAGTCCAGCAAAGTCAGGCTGGAGTTGCAAAAGTGCAATATTTTCTTTCCTTTCTCCTAAATCTATATAGCTCTGACCCCCACATTTCAGCAAATGAAAAAGTAATTAATTCTGACTGTTGGTCAGAAAAATGCACCTTCCAGAACACTCTAGGATATCAGGCAGAGGGCAGATTGCCAGGACACGGCCCTTCCAGTGGGAGTAGCATTCTGAACCCTTGGATGTAAACTGCTGGCAGCGTTTACTCCATTTTGAGTTAGTTAATTGTCACTTGGCAAAAAAGGTCAATGGGACAGGGATCTTTGCCTCATTGCAACATTCCAATTGCAAAGGCTCTTTTCAAAGAAACTCCTTGCACATCTCTGTGTATCTCTGAGATATGAAGGTGCAGAAAGGGCTTGCTTGTGTTCTCACCTAGTATTTTTTAAAATTAATTAATTATTTAATTAATTTATTGGCTGCTTTGGGTCTTTGTTGCTGCACACGGGCTTTCTCTAGTTGCTATGAGCGAGGGCTACTCTTCATTGTGGTGCACAGACTCCTCATTTTTTGTTGACTTCTCTTGTTGCAGATCACGGGCCCTAGGCGCTTGGGCTTCAATAGTTGTGGCATATGGGCTCAATAGTTGTGGCTCATGGGCTCTAGAGCATAGGCTCAATAGTTGTGGCACACGGGGTTAGTTGCTCTGTGGCATGTGGGATCTTCCCGGAGCAGGGCTTGAACCTGTGTCCCCTGCACTGGCAGGCAGATTCTTAACCACTGCGCCACCAGGGAAGCCCCCTCACCTAGTATTTTAATCAGAACCTTTTAGACTGCAAGCTTCAGAAACCTGGTGAAGCATAAGCACAGCGTGTGCTTATGTTGGATCATGCAAATCACAAGTCCAGGATCTTCAGACATGCTGCATCCAGGTGTTTAATTGGCACCATGAAGACTATCTCTCTCTCCATCTCCCAGCTAGGCCTGCCTGCCTTTTTTTTTTTTTTTTTGGGGGTAGATTTTCTCCATGATGCAAGATGTCCACCAGCTGCTACACTCTCTTCTTTACAGCTCACCATCTCAGAAGATGAGACAGTTTCTAGAAAGCTCTGGCAAAAGTCTCAAGGAAGACTCCTATTGGCCTGGCTTGGGTCATGTGTTTATCCTTGAACCAATCATGGTGCCTGGGGGTGGGGACTCTGGTCGGCCAGGCATGGTGCACGAGTCCCCCTGCCTGGGTGTGGGGAGGCTGCCTCACCTGAGCCACACGGACAGAGAAGAATTGGTGGGAGAGACGTGACTTGCCAAAGAAAGGCTGGACTGACAGACGTCCATGAGGCCTGGCCCCTGTGAGGGTTACACTTTTGTGGAGAAGATGCTTGTTATTTGGAGACAGAATTGGATACGGTTGGACTCCAAATGATAGCTTTGTAGAGCAGTCAAACCCTGCCCAGACCTGTCTTAAGTTCCCACTTCCCAGTCCCCCTCAGGCCAAGACAGAAGTTGGGGAAGGGGTTGTTCATCCAAGCCCTCACCCCTGGGCCCAGCCTCTCCCTAACTCTCTGCCTTCCTTGTTCAGGCTCCAAAGACAGTTGAAACACACACAGCTTTTCTGACCTGTGAGAAGACCCCAGAGGAGCAGCACAGCCTGAATCCAGGTGGCATGAGTTTAGGTACGAAGTGGATTCTTCTCAGTGTTTCAGGACCCTGTACCTTAGCTCAAGATCTTTTGTTAAGGTCATCCTTGGGGCCAGCCCTTGACTCCCCTGATGCCCAAGCTGTGGCTTAGGTCTCTGCTGCCCTGGGAATGCTGGTCCCTTCGTCCTTGCTCTGGCCCAGGCCTGGCTGTCAGCCTTTCTGCTGGGAGCGGCAGCTATGTCTCTGGCTATGGGAGGCATCCTGGAGTTTGGGGGTGCTTGCGGTGCATAGTCAGGACTAGGGAGAGTCAGAGGACTGGGGGTTCCTGAGAGAGCATTTTGGGATGTTCTTAAGGGACATAGCCCAGCTTGGGTATCTGAAAAGACACACATATGGATGGCTCATCTTCTTATTAGACCTTCATGAGAGAGTCTCTGCTGACCCCGCCTCAGCCTCATCCCCCTCCCGTTCCCTGTATAGCCAGGGCTGGACAATATGTTTCCTCTC
Source organism: Hippopotamus amphibius kiboko (assembly GCF_030028045.1). Classification (NCBI taxonomy): domain Eukaryota; kingdom Metazoa; phylum Chordata; class Mammalia; order Artiodactyla; family Hippopotamidae; genus Hippopotamus; species Hippopotamus amphibius. Next base: position 33,312,217 of record NC_080186.1, read on the forward strand.
TCTAGCCTTTGTCCATGCTCTTCCCTCTGCTGGAATGCCCTCTCTTGCCTGGTCAATCAATACACATCCTTTAAAATCCAGCTTCAAAAGAATAACCACTTCACACAAGTGAGAAATCGACAGTTAGTAGTGTGCACAGACGTGCTGTAGCATGTGAGCCCAGAGCTCTGAGCCTCAGGGCTTCTGTGAGCCTGGGAGGTGTCGGGGAGTTGACACTCTCCCATACCTTGAAATAGCCCTCAACCAATGACTGACAGGAGTCGATGTATAAAAACCCAGCTCCCGGGTTTCCCTGGTGGCGCAGTGGTTAAGAATCCACCTGCCATGCAGAGAATGGACTGGAGAACTCGAGGTTTGGGGCGGGGCGGGGGGTGAAGGGGAAGCTGAGACGAAGCGAGATAGTAGCACAGACATATATATACTACCAACTGTAAAATAGATAGCCAGTGGGAAGTTGTTGTATAATAAAGGGAGTTCAACTCGAGGATGGAAGATGCCTTAGAGGACTGGGACAGGGAGGGTGGGTAGGACTCGAGGGAGGGTGGGGGGGGGGAGTCAAGGGAGGGAGGGAATACGGGGATATGTGTATAAAAACAGATGATTGAACTTGGTGTACCCCCCCCAAAATAATAAATAAATAAATAAAATTAAAAAAAAAAAAAAAAAAAAGAATCCACCTGCCAATGCAGGGGACACGGGTTCGAGCCCTGGTCGGGGAAGATCCCACATGCTGCGGAGCAACAAAGCCCGTGTGCCACGACTACTGAGCTTGCACTCTAGAGCCCGCGAGCCACAACTGTTGAGCTCACGTGCCACAACTACTGAAGCCCACGTGCCCAGGACCCGTGCTTCACAGCACCTAGAGCCCATGCTCCACAACAAGAGAAGCCACCTCAATGAGAAGCCCACACACCATGACAAAAAGTAGCCCCCGCTTGCCACAACTAGAGAAAGCCCACGCGCAGCAACAAAGACCCAACACAGCCAAAAAAATGGAATAAATTAAATAAATAAATTAAAAAAAAAACAAACCCAACTCCCTGGCTCCCCGAGAGGGATACCTCTTGGGGGTGTGGTTTACACGGTTTCCCAGAGTCTCCCCATGGGATTAAGCTCCAGATGCCCAAGGTGGTAACCTGCTTGTGGACGCACACTTCAGGAGTCTCCTCCCCACCCTTCTGTCGTTTCTTCACTCCTTTACAAGTTTTCCTAGGATCGTCGGCTGTGATGGACTGAATTGTGTCACCCTAACCTCCCATGTGGTTGTATTTGGAGATCAGACCTTTAGGGAGAATACTAAGGTTCAATGAGGTCATAAGCTTGAGGCCCTAATGTGATAGAATTGGTGTCCTTATAGGAAGAGAAAGAAACACCAGAGATCTCTCTCCCTCTCCACACATGCACAGTGAAGAGGCCATGTGAGGACACGATGAGAAGGCAAGCATCTGCAAGGCAGGAAGAGAGGCCTTGCCAGAAACAAACCCTGACGGTACCTTGATCTTGGACTTCTAGCCTCCAGAACTGTGAGAAAATAAAAGTCTGTTGTTTTGAGACCCAGACTATGGTATTTTGTTACGGCAGCCCTAGGAGATGCCACACCTGCTAACGAAAATACTTGCTCTCAAATCCTTGTCTCAGGGTCGGCTCCTAGGGAACCCAAACTAAGACAGGTGCTCAACTTCTATAGGCCTTAGGGAAATGTATCTCACACCTGCCAGAATGGCTAAAAGACAAAACGTGACCACGCTGGTGCCAGTGAGGATTTGAAGCTGTCATATATAGCTGATGGCAGTGTGAAATGGTAAACCATTTTGGAAAACTTTCAGGGTCTAATGAAGCTGAAGAGGTGTATATCCTACGAGCTAGCAGTCCCACCCCTAGGTATACCCCCAGCAGAAATACACACTTATGTTCATCAAAACTCAGGTGCAAAAATTGTTCAAAGCAGCACTATATGAAATAGCTTCCAGACTGGAAACAACCCAATTTCCATCAACAGTAGAGTGGATGAACACATTGTGGTCTATTCAGCTAGTAGAGTACTACACAGTAATGAAAAAGAAGAAATCCTATGATGTGTCACAACATGGATGAATGTCAAACACATAATATTGCACAAAAGACGCCAGACACAGAAGTGGGCGTACTGCAAGATTCCAACATAAAGTTCAAGAGCATAATATTCATACAGAAAAGTGTATGGATCATAAATGTGTAACTCGAAGAATTTTCACAAACTGAGAACACCCATGCGGCCCGTAGCTGGATCAAGAAATGGAATATGGGACTTCCCTGGTGGCGCAGTGGTTAAGAATCCTCCTGCCAATGCAGGGGACACAGGTTTGATCCCTGGTTCAGGAAGATCCCACATGCTGCGGAGCAACTAAGCCCGTGTGCCGCAACTATTGAGTGTGTGCTTTAGAGCCTGTGAGCCACAACTATTGAGCCCATGTGCCACAACTACCGAAGCCCATGCTCCTAGAGCCCATGCTCTGCAATGAGAAGTCACCACAATGAGGAGCTCACGCACCACAACGAAGAGTAGCCCCGGCTCGCCGCAACTAGAGAAAGCCTGTGTGCAGCAACAGAGACCCAACACAGCCAATAAATACATAAACAAACAAATTAATTAATTAATTAAAAAAAAAGAAATGGAATATGACTGCTACCGCAGAAGCCCCCTTCCTTTGCCCTTTCACTCACTGCCCGCTCCCATCCCCCCAAGGGAAACCACCTTGCTGACTTCTAGCACCACTAAATTGTATATAGATGTGGAATCTTATGGGATGGAGTCTTGTTTTGCACACTTTGTGAGATCATTCATATTATTTTGTTAGTTGTAGCTTGGTTTACTTATTCATTCTACTGTTGCTGGCCTTTTGCATAGTTTTCAGTTTGAGACTATTATCAACAGTGCGGCTGTGAACATCCTAGTATACATCTTTTTAGAAAAATTTTTTTGTTTTCTACTGAAGTATAGTTAATTAACAATATTGTGTTAGTTTGAGGGGTAAAGCAAAGTGATTCAGTTTTATATATACATGTATCTATTCTCTCTCAAATTCTTTTCCCATTTGGGTTATGACAGAGTATTGAGCAGAGTTCCCTGTGGTATGCAGTAGGCCCTTGTTGATCATCTGTTTTAAATATAGCAGTGTGTACATGTCAATCCCAAACTCCCAATCTATCCCTCCCCCTCACCTTTCCCCTTTGGTAACCGTAAGTTTGTTCTCTAAGTCTGTGAGTCTGTTTCTGTTCTGTAAAAAAGTTCATTTGTATCACTATTTTTAGATTCCCCATATAAACGATATCATATGATATTTGTCTTTCTCTTTGTGACTTATTTCACTTAGTATGAGAGTATTATAAACAGTGCTGCTATGAACATGCTTTTTTTTTTTTTTTTTCTTTCACTGCCTCTTTGATCAGGTCTTTATTCAAGATTAGCTGTCCAAAATGATTTGACCCTTACGGAATAAACAAATTTAAGTATATACAGCGGCCTTCTTTTCTTCTGTGGTGGGTCTCTTTTCTGTCGGCCTCTTTTCAGCTGCTGGTTTCTTGGTCGCTGCAGCCTTTTCTCCCGCCAAGGGCTTCTTCGGCTTCCTCATGCCAACAGCCTTCTTTCCTTTCTTTCTCACCACAGGCTTCTTGCCTGGAGCCCCCTTCTCATCTGATTTGGCTTCTAGTGCTGCTGCCGCCCTAGCCATCCAGGTTCTGTGGTCCTTGGCCTGACGAAGAGGGGTGTTCCCGCACGTGGCCTTTGCATACGGGTTTAGCTTCAACATGATTCGTAGGTTTCTCAGTGGATTCTTCTTTAGGACTCGGTGATGAATCTTCTTGTGTGGTGCTCGGAGGGCTCTTTGGATCTCTGGGCTTTTCAAGATTCTGCGAAGATCTGTATTGAGCATCTTGTGCATGGGGAGGTTATAGTTACTCTCGAGGGAGGCAGCTTTACACCAAGTACCATACAGCTCATCTAACTTGCGGAAATCACCTTCAGTTCAAGTGTACAAATGTCCCCCATGCTCACCAGGAGCAGATCTCAAAATGTTCAGTTTGCTTACATGAAGCAGAGTAATTCCAGGGATGTTTCTGAAGGCCTTCATGATACCACTGTCCTCATTATAGGCGATGCAGGATCCCCTGCGCTGGATACGGTTTTTCATCTTGCCTTTGCCAGCTCTCATTCGCTGAGAAGGGTAGAACTTTTTGATATCATTCCAGGCCTTAAGTTTCTTCAGAAGCAAAACAGTCTCCTTGGTCTTCTTGTAGCCTTCAGCTTTATCTTCAACCACCAAAGGAAGTTCAGGAACTTCCTCTAGACGATGACCTTTAGACACGATCAGCGCTGGTAAGGCCGCGGCAGCCCGTGCAGAGCAGATGGCATAACGCGTCTACGTTGTATTCACTCTGTGGTGCCAATGTCGCCAGGTCTCAGTTAGTGCAAACATGCAGCCCCCATGACATATATTTCCCAAACCACCCAGGTTGGAACTGTGAGTCCCGCCACCTCAAACCCTGGGAATTCGAGCCACAGCTCTGCCAGTACCCCAAGACTCAGCACTGGTTTGATGACCTGCTAATTCACTGACAGCATAGGGCTGTCTGTTGTTTTTCCACAAGTTGGTGTGAACAAAGTTCACAATATCTCATTGAATGGGAGACCTGAACACAGCAGGCAAAGTGGCATTTTTGCCAGGTAACTGCCCCTTTTCGGAGTACACTGATATCAGAGGGTGAGCACACGCCATGGCATGGAGAGGAGAAGGCCATGCTGCTCTCAACCCAGCAGCTCCCACAGGAAAAGATGAACATTCTAGTATACATCTTTTGATGAACATATCTAGGCATTTCTTTGGGGTATATACCCAGAAGTGGAATTGCCAGTCCATTGCTTGCTTTGATTTCATTTTTCATCTTCAGCTGTCCTGATTCTTACTGAGGATAACCAAGGAGGCTTCTGGTTCCCTTTCCTGGATGAAGTCAGTGGCCCTCAGTTTCTCTCTGTGGCTGGGCCATGCCTGCCCTGCCCAGGTGCTGTGAGGCTTTAAGACCTTCTCAGGGGAGTAGGATAAGGTTGTGGGCCCTTTGACCTCCTGGCCCAGCTCCCAGCATTCCTGAGGCCAAAGGTATTTATCCCAGAGGAATGCCAATATTGAAGACCCAGCCCTAGCTGCCCCATGGGTCAGGTGCAGGAGCCGGGCAGTGGGTGAGCCTCGGGTCAGGGCTAGGCCAAGCAGGGGAAGGCTGGAAAGGACAGGGCACAGCCCAGACTCAGAGGCTCCTGGGCAGGGAGGCAGGAAGATCCTGAACCACTCTGGGCCCACGTGAGCCGGGGTCTGGCCTCCTTAGCACCTGCTTGCTCTTCTCTGGGTCTCTGTTGCCTCAACTGGGGATCTGAGTTACTTCCTCCCCAGAGTGAGGACCGAAGGAGATTGAAGATGCTTACCTGGAGCCGGTGGGCATTGTCAACCCATTTCACAGTCAATGAAACTGAAGCTCAAAGAGGTTGAGGGGCTTTCCTGAGTCACCAAGGATTTGAACCCAAGTCTGTTTGGCTGTAAAGCCTATACTCTTTCCACTTTACGACGCTGTCTGCCTGGGGGTTGACATGGTGTGATTTGAGGGGTGTAAGGAAGCCCAACCCCCAGAGTCAAGCTGTGTCTTCTCCAGTGCTTGAATTTCCACCATTAGGACTTGACTCCTCTGTGTTAAGTAATACCCTCTTCTGAAAGACGTAGGGATGCAAGATATGCCCCATCTAATGTTTTGTGTGCAAATGATTTCCTGGCAGAATCAGAGACCCGGAGGTGTGCTGAGATCCCTTCATTCACTTCCTCAGCCCCACCAGGGCCCTGTGCCCTGAATGGGAAACTGAGGCCCAGAGAGGCACAGAGTTGCTCAGATCCCTGTCTAGGACATTCCCCGGGCAGCCTCCCTGCTCTGCCAGGACCCAGGCCAGAGGGGCTGAGCAGGAGAGGGCCAGCCAGGGGCCCTGGGGTTTTCTAGCCAAGATCTGCCTTGGGGCCTGCCAGGGCATAGGTGTCCCGGGTCCATTTCTGCAGAAGGGAGGGAGGTGCGGGTGTGGTCTTGGGCACTAAGACAAGCCCTGATCCCGGCAGCGACTACACTCACACCCACCCCCTCTCTACCCTGGTGCATCTGCAGCCCCACACCCCAACCTGACACTGTGCACAGCACTGGAGCCGCAGCCAGGCTGGCCTCCCACCTGCCAGGACTGCTCCCACGGCCCTGGACCTCTGCTGAACCACTTCCGGCCCTGCGCATGTCTCAGTGCCTCTGAGGCAGAGGCCTCTTTGCAGTGAGGTCCTCTTGGCTTGCCAGGGACTCACAGCCCCCATGGCTGCTGCCCCTTGGTCTTGGGTTGGGGCCCTTGGAGAAGACCTGAACTAGGATTCGAGGGCATGGAGTTTATTATTTTCAAGGGGATTCCAGGAAGCAATAAAGGATATGGAAGAAAGACAGGAAGGGCAGCCAACACAGGCAAGTTAATGAGTAGCAGGTGGGAAATAGGGCTCAGCCCCACTGGGGACCTCCAGGAGGAGGTGTGGAACCAGCCACAGAGTTGCCCCACCCATGGCGTGAGGGAGCTGGGGTATCTATCCACCACCTCTGTTCTTTATGACCAAGGGCTGCTCCTGAGGGCCTCTTCCAAAGCCCCTGGGACAGAGCCACAGACTCCTGCTAAGTGTCAGGGAATGTGGGTGGGGCCTGTGAAGGAGAGAAGGAACCTGGGGGGAGAGCCTGGTGAAGGTGCTAAGTCAGGAGGGCTTGAGTCGCAGCTCTGCTGCTGATTCACCTTCTCTGAGGGTCAGTTTATGCATTTATAAAATGGGAATAAAAATACTGCTTACCTCCCAGGTGTGTGATGGCGATCGAGTGCATGGGTGATGCCGGCACTGGGTGGAGACTGATAAATGATGCTTTTCCTTCCCTTCTCCAGGGCAAGGGTCAGGCTGACTCACGCAGTCTCGGGGCACCCAACGACCTGCCATCCTGCTGTGTTTACCAAACTTTGCTACTCCCAGAGCCCTTCCCCCTCCCCCACCCTTATCTTCCATTTCTAAAATCAAATAGTGACTGATATCTAAACCATGCCAGGTTGGGGTAGGCTCTGGGGACCCAGAAGGCCCTAGCCTTCCTTACCTGGGAGTTCAGAGTCCAGCTGGGATGACAAATGCATGGCTGGGTGGTGACACGGGTGTGTTTTCACAGGTGGGTAGAAGTTTGTGGGTCAGGCCTGGGGCAAGGAGGCAGTGCAGGCTGAGAGAGAAGGGGAGGAGCTGGGGTGGGGGGATAGAAATTGTTCTGGGGGCAGGAAGGAGGTGGGCAGATGTCGGAGCTTATATTTTGAGGTTCCTTGAGAAACCCCAAGCAGGTATGATTATCCCTGAGTTACTGATGACGGAAGGGAGGCTGAGAGAGCCCTGCCTTGCCCAGGTGGTGTCAGAGGGGACGGTCTGACACCCTCATTCCCCCACTCCCACTCAAGCCAGAGTTGGGGCCATCTGGGCCCAGGCCAACATCCCCTTGGGTAGGGGTGGGAATGGAGGTCAGGGCTGGGCAGCCTTGGAAATGGAGGCAGGGGTTTTCTGCTCTGGCCCCTGCCTCCCCAGCCTTCCTAGCCCTGTGCGTACTTATCCACAACTGCCATCCCAGACTGGGATGGGAAATCCTTAACTTTCATGCTTCTTGTTTGGATTCCATCTGCATTTTGTATTATGATAGATCTATGTTTGTTCTTAAACTCAGTAAGGTTTATAATGACTCACTAATTACTAAAATAATTAATCTGCCTGTAATTAAAGCAATGGCGCTGTCCCTCTGTTGGTTCCTCAGTGTGTGTAGGGGAGAGATGTCCAGGCCGGGTGGGATGGGCCCTGGAGGAGATGTCATGGTTTGCAGACCTGAGGTGGCACCTCCTGGGGTGCGAATGCGCACTCGTGTGTGTTCACATCAGGAGAGAGTTACACGGCTATAGTCCCATACACAGCTCTGCCCACAGGCACACTGAAGCACCTCTAGATCCACACACGCGGATGCACTCCATCTACACCTACAGACACTCTATGCGTGTGTTTTGACACGTGCGCAGACACAAATGCACACATTAGCGTGTATGCTTGTGTCACTTGTGTGCTCACACACCCATGATCCCTAATCATGGGTTTGCACGCACATCATGCAGGCACACCCGCACCCCATGGAGGCACACGGATGTAGGCACATGTATGCCCACACACATCTAGGCAGTTACAACCAGGTGAAGACTTACATGCTCAGGGGCGCTCAGGCACACCTGATTGTATGTGTCGACGTGCACAGGAACGTGCACACATGTGGATCGGGTGTGGACACCCATCACATGCGACACAAACCTGAATGCCTGGACACAAGCAGAAGGATCCCCAGTCGGCACACAAGAACACATTGCACATGTTGCTGTGCCTGGTGTGCGTGTGCTCACACTCGGTCTCACATTAGGCAGGCAGGACCCCAGTGCGCCAAGCTCGCCACGCGGCGAAAAAGTCATAGGGAGGCAGCCTCCCTCCCCTGTCCCCAGCCTGCCAACTCCTAGGAGAAGCCATCCTTTCACCTTGGGAGTGACTCACGCACATGGCAAGTGTGGAGTCCCCAGAGGGAGCAGATTCTGCACCTACCCTGCAAGAGGGATTTCCCCAGCCTGGCAGCTGGGAGCCTGGAGCCAAGAAGGGATCTGCCACAGCAAGGCCTGGGCAGAGGCAAGACCAGGATCCAGTCTTTTCCAAAAGGCTAGCTCGGATCGCAGGCTGAGAGGGAAGCAGGATGCCCCAGGCTCCCCCTTTTTGAAACATTTGCAGGTTCAGGTGCCCAGTGTCCCCCACCACACGTGCTTTCCCATAATGATTCTGTCTCTGGGACAGCCCTGCTCAAAGGCACATCTGTTAGGGGAGGGTGGGGTCAGCTGAGGAAGAAGACAGGCCAGCTCCTCCTCCATGCTTAGCTCCCTGTGGGGCCAAGCCACTGGCAGGGATGAGAGGATGGGGGCTCATGCCAGCCTCAGAGGGACAGGCCTGCAGCCAAATAGGATCCTGGAGAGCAGCGCTGGAAGACCCTGAAGGGTCCTCTGCACCAGGAGACAGAGTGGGACATCAGAGCGTCTCCAGGCCCCTCACTCTCCTCAATCTGGGTGGCATCCTTTGCACAACAGATTCCTTGTGAAGCAGTGGTTTTCGCTATCAGAGCAGCAAACAATAAGAGATGGATAAAACCCAGTGCTGGGAGGCTGGTGAGGAAAAGGGCACTTGCGCCCAGTGGGGACAGGAGTGCAAACTGGAACCTCATTCTTGGCAGAATATTTAAAATACGCTTGTCTTTGGTCCAGCAATGTCACATCTAAATATCTGTTCTTTGAGGACAAGGATGTATAAACAAGGTGTTTACTGCAACATGTTTATGAAAACAATAAATGGAGGCCTTCCAAAAGGCATCAGTGGGTGAATGGTCAAGTAGCAACAGTCTGTCCATGCCAGGGACCACGTGGAGCTGCTAAAACTAAGATGGGGGTGGATCTCTGTGTACTCATCTAGAAAGACGCCTTTGAAATGAGAGAAGAGGCTGCAGAACGGGGAGACTTATGTCACCATTTATTATTTCAAACACCTCTGAAGTGTTAGAAAACATATATCTGAATCCATAGAAAAAGGCTACTTAACCCACTCTCAGAGTAGTTGCCTTGGAGAGGGAGGCCAGGAGAAGACTTTATTTTAGATGCTCCTATACCATTTTCATTTCTTTCCTTTGTAATTAAAAAAAAGAGAAAGTATTAAGATTTCTTATCTCATCATTTAATAGATGGAGACCCGAGGAGGCAGAGACCCATCCACATGGCCTCAACTGCAGCTCTGAACTTGACCTCACCCAGGGATCCTGGCTCAGCTGTCCAGCGGCAGGGACACGGGGCCAGCAGAGGAGCCATGGCTTCTGGGTGGAGAGATGGGCTCTGGGGTGCAGGCCAGAGACGTGCAGCAGAGGGAGCAGCTCCCCCCAGGTGTGGAGAGATGCCCTCATACCTGGGAGAACCACCCGTGTGCTGAGAGAGCAATTCTTTATCACGGGGTGTCTTGATACCTCTGTTCTAGCTTGGGGCCCTGCCTGGCAGACCCTGGCTCTGCCATCTTCAGAAATGCTCCTGAGAAAAGCGACCCTTTGCTAAGTGACTACGGGTGCCACCTCTGGTGCAGTTGCTGCCGGTGCTGACCTATACTATCTTCCTTTGACTGAGGAGGCAGTGAATCTCAGGGGTTGAGGCCATGGTATCTGCAGCCAGACTCCTGGGGCAAAGCCCACTGCTGCCTCTCACTAGCTAAGTGACCTGGTGTGAGTTACTTAACCTCTCTGGACCTCAGTGTTCTTGTCTACATGACGATACGAGAACATCTCCCCAGAGGGTCGCTGAGGGCTAACATAACAAGCTTAAACCAAAAAAGTGGAAACAATGCAGACAAATGGATAGACAAAATGTGGTCTGTGTCTACAAGGGAATATTATTCAGTCATGGAAAGGCATGAAGTACCAACACTTGCTCCAACATAGATGAACCTTGAAAACATCATGCTAAGTGAAAGAAGCCAGACACGAAAGGCCAGTTATTATATGATTCCACTGATATAAAATGTCCAGAATAGGCAAATCCATAGCGACAGAAAGTAGATTTGTAATTTGCAGGGGCCAGGGAAGTGGGATATGGGGAGTAACTGCTAACGGGTGAGGTATTTCTCTTCGGGGTGATGGAAATGTTCTGGAATTAGATAGTGGTGATGGTTGTATAACTGAATATATTAAAAAAAACACTGAATTGTACACTTTAAAGGAGTGAATTTTATGGGGTGTGAATTATGTCTCAATAAAAAATATGCAGCAAAAAAGAATTAGGAATGAATATAAAATTTATGTATAAATGTAGCACACAGTGTTTACTGCACTGGTGGGAGATGGGACAAACTTAAATATACACCTACAGAGTAACAAATGCATATGGTACAGCCTTATGCTATATAGCCATGAATAAAACCTTGTTTTGGAAAATTTTAAAAAATTAAATAAAGTACTTCGGACAGTGCCTGACACATGAAGTACCCATAATGTGAGCTGTTACTAATGAACTTCAGGACAAGCCTATAAGGTTGGTCCTCTTATCCCCTACAGTGGACGAGAAACAGGCTCAGAGAGGGGATGGGATGTGGCTGCACTGCTGTCTTTCTGGTCTCCTATAGGGGAAGGGCAGGGTCTTGGCTTCAGGCCAGTCTGGGTGCCCATCTTGTCCTGGGTCTGTCACTTTCTAGCTGGAGGGCCCTGGTCCAGCCCATCCCTGCACCACTCTGAGCCTCCCTTGGCCATGGTGCCCCCCTCCCCACCCCCCACTCTTCCATGGAGGGCAATAAGACCGCTAGGAGGAGTCTTTGAGAACATGCCACGCAGCTGGCAGTGTCATTATGATGCCACTGGGACCAAACCGGTGGAGACCCTGTAAGACAGGATCGCTTCCTCCAGCCCCACCTGCCTGGAGTAGTCAGTCTCACGTCTCTGAAGGTGACCTGTATACAGGCCAGGAGAGGAAGAGCCCCATGAGAAACCTCGGGAGGAGGCAATTCAAGCCGAGAACAGGGGTGTGGCATTTCTCCCCTCAGGTACTTACCCCATTCAGTATCCCAGGGCCTTTTTTAATTGACTGTCCTCAGGAGAGGCATCCCACCTCCTTGGGCCTTGATTTCCCCTGCTGAGCCAGCCCAGCGTGGTGGTTATGACAGCATGATCTTGGGGCCCGGACTGCCTGGGTCCAATTCCCGGCTTCCCTGCTTGTGCTTTCTGATTACAGGATCCTGGCCAGGGAAATTCACCCGTCTGAGCCTCAGCTTCCTCATCTGCAAAATGGAGATCATAATAGTACCCACCTCACTGGCCCTTGTAATGATTAGATGAGAAGTGAGTACAACAGGCTTCGCACAGGGCCTGGCACACTCTCAGCCCTTAAGGCCTGCTGGCTATCACTGTAACTATTATTGCATTATTTACTGTGAAGGGGCTGGAGGACACGTGCGTGCCTGGAAGCAAGGGGCTGGGCCCTGGGCCCCTGTCTCCCGGCTCTCAGCCTGCTGTCCCTGCGCGTACTGAGTGATAGACAGGCTGGGCCCGTGGCGTCCTGGCAGGCCTGTCCTGGCAGCTGCTCCTACAAGGCGAGGCCCTCTGAGCTTTGGAGAATTAATTAGGCCACATTCCTCTTCCAGGGTTCCTGGCGGGCCCGCACATGGCCCCCTTCCGAGCTGCTGAGGGCTCTTGGCTCAGGTCCCTGGCAGGCAGAGGCGAGGCCCACCCTGCTCTCCCCTGCGAGGGGCTGGGAGGGCCCCTTTGAGCTGGAAGCACTGGCCGGGGAGGTGGGAAGGGCCAAGGATAAGCCAACCTCCCAAGGCCAGATCCTGTCCTGGCTCTCTCCCCTGATGAACCGCCTTCGCTGGCTGCCCATCACTCAAGTTCAAATTCCTGGCACTGACTGCTGTTCCCAGCCTGGCCCTTGCCCATCAGGCTGGCTGCCTCTGTTTGGAGCCTTCCATGCTCCGGCCCTTTCCCTCATCCTAGCAGTGCCTGCAAACCCTACTCCTTCTCCAAACCCTCCCTGCCCTCCTCCCCTCTCCCTCCCGCACCAGCTGGAAGGGCAGCCTGTAACATACCCACGTCCTCTCCCTTCACTTTGCCCTTTTCTGTCTTCCCTGCCAGCCTGTGAGACCTCAAGGGCGGCAAGTGTGGTTTGATCCAAAGGCATGTTTCAGGCATGGTGATATCCTCCAGAGAGACCGTTGTCCGGGGCTGTGGTGGAGGTGGGGGAGGGGGTGGTGTCAGCTGCTGTGGATTTCCCTGCGGGTGGCCCCTCCCCCTGCCAGGCTCTCAGGAGGGCCCTGCCCATTCCTGCCTGCCTGCCTCCAGCCTCCCTCACGCCCCCTTCTTCTTTTGCTCCCTGAGAGCAGCTGAGATAGCTCCCTTCCCCGCAGAACCTTCGCCTCTGCTGTTCCCTCCACCTGGAATATTCTTATCCACCCTCCTCCTTCACTTGAGTGATTCCCTGGAGCTTGGCCTAGATGTCACCTCCTTCAGGAAGCCTGCCGGGCTCCCCCACCCCAGGGGCTACCTGTGGATCTACTTTCTTAGAGCAGCAGGACAGCATACAAGCTAAGAGTCTGAGATTTAAATCCCAGCTCAGCCACATATTAGCCGTGAGACTTTGGGCGAGTTACTTAACTTCTCAGTTATCTCTCCTCTAAAATGGGAATAATAATGATTGAACCTGCTGCGTAAGGTTGCTGTGAGGAACCAAGGAATTCAAGTGCAATGAGCGCTTAATGAGCTCTCAATAAATGTTTGCTATCACTTCTACCTTCATATTAACAGGGCTTTCTTTCTTTTTTTTTCTTTTTTATTGGGGTATAGTTGTTTTACAATGTTGTGTGAGTTTCTACTGTACAGCGAAGTGGAGTTCCCTGTGCTGTACAGCAGGTGTCTCATTAGTGATCTATTTTATACATATTAGTGTATATATGACAGTCCCAATCTCCCAATTCATCCCACCCGCCACTTTCCCCCCTTGGTGTCCATACATGTTTGTTCTCTATATCTGTGTCTCCACTTCTGCCTCGCAAACTGGTTCAGCATTACCCAGAGAAAACCGTAATTCAAAAAGACACATGCACCCCAATGTTCATTGCAGCACTGTTTACAATAGCCAGGTCACGGAAGCAGTCTAAATGTCCATCGATAGATGAATAGATAAAGAAGATGTGGTACATATACACAATGGAATATTACTTAGCCATAAAAAAGAACGAAATTGGGTCATCTGTAGAGACATGGATGGACCTAGAGACTGTCATACAGAGTGAAGTAAGTCAGAAAGAGAAAACAAATATAGTATATTAATGCATGTATGTGGAATCTAGGAAACAGGGTTTTCTTAAAGGGCTCTCCTCTTGGCCTGTGAGGGCAAGGGCTGTGGCTTTCTTGCTCACAAGAGTCTCTGAACGGTGATTGCTCATAATCATTGAATGCGTGGATGCCACATTCCAATGATCCATTGCCCTGATAGGCAAATGACTTTTCTCAACCGAAAACCCCGAGATTCAGAGAGAGAGTGAAAAAGCAAGAGCAAAACTAATTCCTTGGGCTTCTTTGCTGAGTGAAGGGGTGGAGGGAGAGGCAGCCCAGGGCAGGAAAGGGCCAGTGCACAGCCTGGATGCGTATCAGGCCACATGGCCCTGGACATGCAGCTGCACTCCCCTCTGCTTCCATGTGTGCCTGTGACCCGAATAAATCTGGGTCACCCTGTGCCCTCTTCTGGCCGATCTCTGCCTGGTGTTCCAGTCAAAAGGAACACGGATTTGACTCAGAAAGCCTTGACAAAACCCGTGAGTGTTTATGGAAAAGGCAGGAAAATCCAGACAAACTTTCTGAACCGTCGACGCCTTTCTTGCCAGGGTTCAATTTGATCTGGCAGCTGCTCTTCAGACGTTTTCCTCTGCTTCTTCCAAACTCTGCCTCACCTTCCCCCACGCTTCTGGGGTGCTGGCTGCCTGGAATGCGGTCTAGAAGCAGGCTCAGACTTTGGATGCCCGTGACCCTTGGCCCTGCAAACTTCTCATCTCGGGAGAGAGGTATGGCTGTCTGAGGGCTAGGGCAGGACCCCCTAAAGCTCGGGGCCCCAGCCAGGGGCCCTCATCTCCTGAGAATAAGGATCCAGGGGATCATGGTATCGTCTTGCCTTTACCTGCCTCCTGGGTCTCCTCTCCTCCCTTTAATCATCTGTCACTTAATCATTTGGGTCGCTGATCTTTGAACTCTGGCCAGGGCAGTGAATGCCTAATTCCCTGGGCCTCTGACACACCCTCAGCCTGCATTGCTCTGCCTGGCCTCCATCACACCTGCCGTCCGGGGGTTGCCCCACACAGCTGCCTAGCCTGGCTGTTGGCTGTTGCTTTGGGATTTCCTAGGAGGCAGGGTCATTTTGAATGGGATGCTGGGCCACCAGGGAGTGAGGGTCACCTGGCATCAGGCTCAGTGAGATCTGGGAGGTGTGCTGGGATCCTGGGCAGTGGTAGAAAGTAAGCGACTGGGCAGCTCCATCACACCAACTCTCACCACCCAGGATGGACCCCTAAGGGCTGGTAGTGACCTTCCTTCCCTGTCTTCTGTCTCCTCATTTGCTCTCGCCCTGTGAGGCCCTCTAGTGGCATTTTTCCAAAGTCCGGTTCTGACCAGGTCCCCAGGGCCCCCGAGAAAAAGTTCAGACTCCTTACTTTGGCCTCCAGGGTATTCTGGCTTCATCTCCTTCATCTCCTGCTGCTCTTTCCTCTCTCCACCCACCCCTGCCATGCTCTGGCCACCTGGGGTCCTCAGTGGGAAACGCCATCGCGCCTCCCGCTGCCAAACTTTTACCCTTCCTGTCTCCTTCGTCTGGGGCTCCCTCCTCATTTTCTTTCTATTGATTTGAGTCTTACTCTTCTTTGAGGCTATGGGAGTAGCATCTCAGTCCTGAGTCTTTCTCTGACCACTTCTCTGCACCCCAGCCAACCCCAATCTCCCCTCCCCTCAGGCCCTGCAGCTCTGTGCCTGTCCCACTTGTTACATCGTCACCACTGATGGCCTGACAAGCAGCCCCTGCCTCTTATCAGGCCCAGGGCTGAGCCTAGGACCATAACTTATCCATTTAGGGGTCACACAAGCTCTACAGGTGGAGACTATTGTTTTCCATTTTATAGATTAAAAAACTGAGGCTCAGAAAGAGAAATCTTTTTTCAATGTCATTCTACAGTGGTGATCCATGAATTCAATCAACAAATATTTATTAAATACGTACATACATACATATGTACTATAGACTCTGGGTTCAAATCTGATGCGGCCACTTACTTGCTGTGTGACCTTAAGCAAGTCAATTGCCTTCTCTGTGCATTAGTTTCCTCATCTGTAAAATGGGGATAATACAAGTACCTATGTCACAGGATTGTTGTGAGGATGAAGTGAGTTCATCTGGGTAAAGTGCCAGTGTAGAGGAGGAGTTCAATACGTGTCAACATGTTATTCTCCCATGAGGGGGTTGGGGCTGGCTTCATGGACAAGGCAGGCTTAAAGTAGTGTGTAAAGAATTATTTTTCAATAGCTGGCCCAGGCCACTGCCTGCCATTCCCAGCAGAAGCCAGCCAGGGGAAAAGGGAGCAGCTTGCTCGCAGAGGGATTTGGCAGCCATGGAGACTGTGGGTCTAGGCAGCTGCCAGTGGGGGTGGCCCTGGCTTCTGGCCGGCCCTGGGACTCGTGTGGGCAGCTTCTTGGGCCTTGGCATGATTGGCCAACTGGGTTCTACAGCCCTGGCTTCTTTGGTCAGAGAAGGGTTGAATGCCCCCAGGAGGGTCTGTTCCAAGCCCAAGGTGAGGGACAGAGACAGGCTGTGACTCCACCACAACACCCATCACCGGCTAGGAGGGCGGCACACAGTTTGGAATCACTCCCAGCCCGGCTCTCACTGGACAGGTCTGCTCCAGGCCTCAGGAGTGGCCCCTGGTTGGACAGGGCAACTAGAGCAGAAGTGGGTCCTGGCACCCTCATAGTCTTGGCTCCTTCTAAACATGCTTTGGGGAAAGGCCTGTCCTGATGGAAATGTAGGTCCTGGAACCCTGGATGTCAAAGTTGCAAATGGCTGATTAAAAAGAATGAAATAATGCCATTTTCAGCAACATGGATGGACGTGGAGATTATCATATCAAGTGAAGTAAGTCAGACAGAGAAAGACAAATATCATATGACATCGCTTATATGTGGAATCTAAAAAAAAATGATACAAATGAACTTATTTACAAAACGGAAACAGAGTCATAGACTTAGAAAACAAACTTATGATTACCAAGGGGGTAAGGTTGGAGGGTAGGGATAGATTGGGAATTTCGGATTGACATATACACACTCCACATTTAAAATAGACAATCAGTAAGGACCTACTTACTGTAAGGCACAACGAGCTCTGCTCAATATTCTATAATAACCTAAATGGGAAAAGAATTTGAAAAGACTAGATACATGTACATGTACAACTGAATCACTTTGCTGTACACCTGAAACTAACTCAACATTGTTAGTCAACTATATCCCAACATAAAATAAAATTTTTTTTAAAAAGCTGAAAATGGCTGTCCAGGCACACAATAGACAAAAGTCCAGAGAGGTGGGTTAGCAGCCAGAGCTGCCCAGTCAGGACACAGGGGCATGGAACTCAGGGCTCCAGCCACCTGTCCAGGCTCTTTTCTTCCCCTTCCTGTGTTCTCTTTACTTCCAAGCAGCCCCTTCCTGAGAGGTGCCTCCTACCCCTGCCTCAGCCAAGACAAAATACTAGAGTACCATTTCATTGTTTATTACAAACACAAGTTCACAGGTAAATAATTGAGAGTCTAAAAAAATACATTAAAATAAATAATCGGAATTTTCAAAGTTCTTAGAGCAAATAAGTTATATACAGACAGGTGAAGCAGAGCAGGCCCTTCTCACCAGGAGTGTCCCTAGGGTATGTGGGTACAAGGACTCTGGGGAGGGAGAGCTGGAGGGGACAGACGGGGCCCAGCGGGGACTTCAGTCCTGGGTAGACCCTTCCAGCCTCCAGGGCTGGCCTAGGTGTGAGTGTCCATCAGTGCACATCGTTCCTGGTTTGCAGCCACCAGACGGGACACCTCTTGGAATGCAGCCTCCAGGTTAGTGCACTTCCCACGCTGTTTCTCTGGGCAGGGCTGTGGGGCCGGAACCAGTGTGGGAGGCCACCCTGCAGCCTGGGGACTGATGGCATTCCCGGGCAATGTGAGGGCATGGAGCTCTCTTGAGGGAGGCCCCCTCTCCAGGGCGAGGAGGCCAGAGCTTGTGCCAACTCCAGCAGGCAGGTTTCCTGGCCCAGGAAACAGGTGGAGGGTCTCCCAATCCTGGGATGCCCCTCTCCTCCTGGCTCCACACAGGTTTCCTTCCCAAAGTTCCTTCAGCTTCCAGAGCTATCTCTTCCTCCACTTGGATTGTGTGGACCTGGGCTCCCTCACTGCCTTCTGCTGTTGCCTAGCAAAGCGGATCTTGGCTGCAGAAATGTCCCTGGAATCGAGAAAGGTCAGTTGAGCATCTCAGGAGATACAGATCACTCCAGAGTTCCCTGTGAGAGGCAGCAGGTGTAGGGGATGGACCCCTTACTCACAGCCAAGGGGTCAGAGGGCAGCCACAGCTGACCCTGAAAACAAGGTCTGAACGTCAAGGAGAGGCCAGACCAGCTTAGAATCTTCTCTGCCCATAAGGAGCTTTGACAAAACTGATGTTCAACATCAAGTACCACCAGAGTGACTGGACAGCCAAGAGTAGCCCCGTGGACCTCCCCTGACTGCCTTCCCACTTCTGCACCTCTGTCCATGCTGCTCCTTCCAGGCTGTTTTCCTTTTGCTCACTCAAACTCCACCTCCTAAAATTCCCGTTCTTCAAGGTCCAGCTCAAGGTGGTCCAACCCAGATACGTATGGGTCCTCACTGCCCTTTGAACCTGGCTGAGACCCTGGTGGGGACTCTCGCATCATCCAAGTGGCCTCATCCTGGCTCAAGGCGTTCTAGACTGGGAGCTGGGAGGCTGGCTTTGGTTCCCAGCTATGGGTACTTGGGCAGGGGTCTCAACCTCTCTGAACCCCTTTCTTGGTCTGTAAAATAAAAACAGGGCTGGACTGGCGTGAGGCTGAGTACAGGTTGGCAAAGCAAGCTCTTTGCTGCTTACTAAGTGCCAAGCATTTGCAAAGTCCTATCTTGAATTTTTTCATCCTTAGACAGTGCCTTAGTATATCCTGGGTCCTGTCTCTCCCACCACCCTGCCTTTTCTCCTGTGTTTCTGCCTCCCAAAAGACATGGGAGCCCCTGAGGGGCCAGGCCACACCCCGGCACGGGCCAGTCCTGAGGAGCCCTCAGGGACAGAGGTGGGCATGGCCAGACCTCCAGAGCTCCCTCAGGCCAGGCCCTGTTTGAGGCTCTTCATGTGTATCAATGTGTCTGACCTGCAACAAGCCCATTAGGTGGACGCACTGTTGTCCCTGCCTCACAGGTAGGAACCGGAAGAACAGAGAAGTTAAGTGACAAGATCAAGGCCACAAAGCTTGTCTGTGGTATGGCTGGGGCTTAAGTCAGGAAGTTCTGGCTCAGAAGCTTCTCCTTTAGCCACCCTGCTGCATGGCTGGCTGTGGGGTTTCTGTCCTCAAGTCGTTTTGGTTGGACAAATATTCATGGGCATCTCCTGGGTGCCACGCCTAGATTGGAACCATACTGAGGCCGCCAGGGAGGCAATCCAGTCTCAGACACTGGGAGGGAGCCAGGCCGGGTAGGTGCCCCTCTGGACCCCAGCATGTGGGAGATGCTTGATTCAGACACAGCCTGAATGAACACCTGTGGACCTTCCAGAGTCACAAGCCCTCCAACCCTCTATGAAAGTCCACGTCCAGGCCTGGTGGTAACAAAGAGCACGGTGGTGAAGAGCACAGGCTCCGGAGTCAGCCAGGTGGCACAGCCTGCTGTGTGACCTCGGGCAAACACCTGCACCTCTCTGAGCTTCTGTTGGTTGCCCCATGGGGACCCAATCCTGCCTCATATGGAGAAGAAGGGAAATGTGCAAGGCATACAGAAGGCGCTCAGTCAGTGCAGGCGCCCCTCACCTCAGCCGCTGGAGGAGCTCTCCGGCTGTGGCCCGTGTCTTGCCAGCCTGGAACACAGCTGCAGCGGGCCCGCTGCCTGGGACTGCCACAGCTTCAGTCCTGAATGAACAGCATTAGGGCCCAAGTGAGGGGCTGTCCAGGGCCCCAAGGCCACCTGGTGGCAGGCCCGGCCCAGCCCCACTCCACCGACCCGCCCTCAGGAGCAGATCCATTTCCACCCTGTGCACCTGGCATCCTTCCTTTCCCAGGTGGGGTGGCGACCGAGGAAAACTGAGCTACCGGGAATGTGTTCTTAGCCTCCGAAAGAAGGCAGCTGGGTGGCCGGCCTTCCCGGAATCCAGCCACCTGCAGCTGAGCCGGGCCCTTTGCAGGGGAAACTGAGGCAGGGGTGGAGCCACAGCTGGAGTCTCAGGGGAGGAGTTTCTCGTAAACTGTCATGGGAACGGGAGGCTGGGGACCGTGAAGACAGTTTCTGTTTTCCCAAATGCTCCACGTGGAGGAGGGAAGGAATAAAGTCTCCCACCCCTTTTATAGATGGGAAAACTGAGCCCCAGAGAGTGCAGAGACTTGGCAAAGGCCCTCCCAGCAGCTCTGTGGCAACTCTGGGATGGTGCTGTGGCCTCCCAACTCCAGATGTTACTTCTCCACCGAGAAGGCTCCAAAGTTCCCTGAGCCTCAGGTCCGAACCCAAAGCCCAGTGGACAAGGCTGAAGGCCCAGCTCTCCATCTGACTAGCTGTGTGGCCTGGCAGGACAAGTCCTGTCCCCTCTCTGGGCCTGAGCGGCCTCAGCCGCCACTTAGGGAGAATCCCTCCTGCCCAGGAGTGGGGACGTAATGTTCTCAGAAGCCCCCAGAGGTGGGCAGTGATGAGGGGGTACTCAGGGGCGACTGGTTTCCCGCAGGAAGGGATGCTGCCTGACACCCCAGGGCAGCCTCTGGGCCCCTTGGCCCCTGCTCCCCCCTGCCCCCCTCTTAGCTGCTCTGCTCCTCTGCTGGCCTCCCAGACACCCTGCCCTCCAGGGCAGATCCAGGCTGGCCACCGCCCCTCGTCCCTGCAGGCTGGGTGCCCGCTTACCAGGGCCTTCGAAGGCAGAAGGTGGCACAGGTGGGGTCCCCGGTGCTGTAGCATTCACAGCGCCCTGGCAGAGAGCGGCGCCGGCGTCTTGGCGGGTTTCCCAGGCCGTAAGGAGCTGTCTGTCTGTGGGCGGGCAGCCAGCAAGGTAGCGGTGAAGGGTGCAGAGAGAGACGGGGAGGGAGGATTAGATAAACCAGGACCACTGGCAAGCCGGGACGGTCCACACTGCACACTGCGATGGCCACCCCTGCCACCAGGGTGGCAGCGAAAGCAACCAGCTCCGGACCTCAGGAAGTACCACCGCAGGCTCCTCCTTAGGTGCCAGGTAGCCCAGGGCAAGACCCTTCCCCTCTCTGGGCCCCTGCTCCCCTCCAGCTAGCTCCATCCTGCTCAGTAAGGCTCTCAGCATGGGGAGGGGGCGGTGGAAGCTGTCCTCCCTGCCCCTCCCCCCCCCAGACAGGAACTTGAGCTGATGGAGCCAAGCTGGTCCCCCTGTTCTCAAAGAAGACCCTCGGCTTGTCCGGGAGGAGGGGAGGAAATGCCATCTCACAGAAGTAAACACATAGGTTCACGGCTAAGCTGCCCCTCCCTGGTCACCACTTGCCTGGAAGGGTGACAAATGTTTCTTAGAGTTTTTTGTTTTTTTTTTGTGGCACACGGGCTTAGTTGCTCCGCGGCATGTGGGATCTTCCTGGAGCTGGGATCGAACCCGTGACCTCTGCATTGGCAGGCGGATTCTTAACCACTGCGCCACCTAGGAAGCCCTTTCTTAGAGTTTTGACTTAAAAATGGTGAGTGTGCATGGCGTGCTTGTGTGTGTGTGTGTGTACACGTGTGTGTGAGATCAGCTGAGATCGATTTCAGATTCAGTCTGGCTGAGGCGGGCCAGGGGCAGGGCAGGGCCCTCTGGCCGGTTGAACCAGCATCTTGGATGCCAGAGCTAATTTTAGACGATGTGGTTGGAGCTGTAAAGACTCCAGGTAGACCCAGCACGCAGGGACTGGCAGGGTTCCCGCCCTGAGCCAGTGTTTGGATGAGGATTAGCTCCACACACGCTTACGTGCCGGGCTTCTCTTGTCTTTTGCAATTTGGGGAAGGAAAAAAAAAAAAACACAAACACACAGGGAAACTTCAACTTGAAGTATGCAGTGGCCCGGAGGCAGTGCGGGTGCAGACAGAACAGACAGCCCTGGGCCCCCACCTCGGCTCTGCCCGGTGACACGGGGCAGCTATCTCATCTGTCATTTGGGGACAACGGCAGTACCTGCCTCATGGGGAGGATGGGGCGGGGGGCTCGTGAGATGATAGTGCACAAGCAGTGCTTGGCACGGGGCCTGGTGCAATCAAGACATGGGCGCTGTCATGAATCGTGTTATTCTTAGAAGATTACGCAGAGGCAGCATGGCAGAGCTGCTGTGAGCTCTGGCATCCGCAGACCTAGGATGGAGCCTCCACCTCCCACTTACTCCTTCCTGTGTGATCTTGGGAGAGGCACCTAACCTCTCTGAGCCTCAGTACACTGACCTGGAAAATGCAGCCAACACTTTCTTACCAGGCTATTGTGAGGATTCTCACGAGACAGCTCTCTGTATTGCTCAGGTAGTCCCCACGTGGAAGTTGAAACAATAGCTGATTGCTATTGCTATTCGCCCTACACCCCCAGGGAGAGCTGTAGTGTGCCAGAGGTACCCTGGCATGCCAGCACTCCCCACCCCTGCCCCCTGCAGCCCCACTTGGATCCCCACAGTAGCTCACCCGGGAGTGTTCACCCAGATGATGTCCAGGTGGCAAAAGTAGACGCACTCCTTGTCGAGCCAGGAGCTGCAGGAGCAACGGCGAGGCCGCAGGTGGGAGCCTCGGGCACGGGGCAAGGGCGCTGGCTGCTCTGGGGTGCGGGTGGCAGCGGCTTGGCTCTTGCCTGCATGCACAGGAGGGAGAGAGAGGTGGAGAGGTGGGTCAGGGTGCCTGGCACAGCTGGGATGGGGGACCCGCTGGGCTCCTCCTCTTGCATAATCGAGGAAGTTGGCATTCTCACTGCTCAGGAGCTACGGGCCAGCCCGGGGAAGCCCCAGCAGCTCTGAGTGGGAAGGGCCAGTGGCTGCCCTGGGACCGCGGCACCTCTGATCTCACAGCCCCCTGCAGCCACCGTGCTGCCGAACTCCTGCCCCGGTGTGCCCCCAGCTGGCTCGGAGGGCACAGCAGCCCTGGGGGAGAGAGAGACAAAGAAACCCAGGGGCTGCTGCAGCAGCCGAGGCTGGGGGCTCACCTTCGTGCAGGGCCACGAGCAGGGCTAGGGCGATGGAGCACCAGGCAGTGGGCACAGCGACCATGGTGGTGGCGGAGTGCGCAGGCTGGGCCGGAGCAGGAAGCGCGCCTGTTGCCGGCGTCCTGCAGCCAAGCTGAGCCGATAGCTCATTGCCTTGGTGCCCCGACTGCCTCTTATAACACCAGGCACGGCCCCGCCCCTGCCTGTCCAGCCCTGCCCCGCTGCACCAGGTGGGCCGGGAGCCAGGGACACCGCCTCCTCCCAGGGCGCCTGGCCCGCCCCAGCCTCCGCAGTGTGGGG
The DNA here is from genome assembly GCF_030028045.1 of Hippopotamus amphibius kiboko. NCBI lineage: Eukaryota > Metazoa > Chordata > Mammalia > Artiodactyla > Hippopotamidae > Hippopotamus > Hippopotamus amphibius. The sequence goes on from NC_080186.1 coordinate 33,335,608, forward strand.
GACGGGAGGGGGGAGGAAAGGGGGAAGGGAAGGCCCCTGCTCCACCCTCCGAGCCTGGAGCACCTCCCGGAGTCCTGAGGCTCCCATGCCGCCGCCACGGACCCCTCCCGGTCCCACTGGACCTCCTCAAGTCATCGCCCAAGTGCCCTGAGCCCCTCCCCCACTCCCCGTGGCTGCTCCACAGGTCTTGCCCCAGAGCTCAGAGTTTGGAGGGAGAGGTCCCATGAGCAAAACCCTCCCTTTCCTTGGAGGACACCTTGCCTTCCTGCCTGCCTCCTGCCAACCAGGTGGAGGGTGTCCCTTCTGCTGTGTGGGAGGTGAAAGACCTGCTCAAGGCTGCGTGGCCTTGGGCGAGTCAGAGCCCTCTCTGGGCCTGCTTTCCCCAGTGAAGAACACAGCTCACCCCTGACCTCTGGCCAGCCTGGAGCGGCCTCCCCACCGCCCCCGAAGCATCCTTCTTCCCTTCTTCCCCATCCCCCACCCCCACCCTAGGGCCTGGGAACAGGAATTCTGGCCCCCTCCAGAACCTGTTCAGCTGAGCAGCCACAGCCAAGGACATCTCTCCTGGGCCTCAGTTTCCTTGTTTGCAAAGCAAAGCCAAAATGCTGGGTTCTTAACCTGTTTGGCTTCCAGACTCCCTTGGTACTAAGAAGGGGCCTTCAGAACCCTCTCCAGAGAAATGGCCTGTGGGCACACACACCAAGTGCCTCTTGGAAGGCCTCCCGTCTTGGACATGACAGGATGTCTTGGCTCACCTCTGTGATTTTCTGCAAAAAGGCAACACAGTGGAGGGGCTTCCTGGGGGTCAGCATTCTGCTCCTGTCCCCCCCACCCGGCTGGTTCAGAGTCCACCCTTCTCAGGGACCCTGTCTCCAGGCACAAGAGGAAAGGCCCTCTCATTTCTCGGAGCTCCCAGAACCTGTGCTCTCATGCCTGACTCACGACATTGGGCTTATCTCCTCAACAATCTGGAGGTCCAGCACTCTGCTGAGCGCGTGCTCTCAGAGGGAGGGGGCGACGAGTGCATATAGGCCTGGATCTGAACTGCGGAAGTTCAGGAACCCAGGCTGCCCGAGTTTTAGTTGCTGTGTTCAGCTGCGCGTTTATCATTAGACATTTAGGAAGGGAGAAAGAGATGGCCAGGAAGAAACAGGCAGTTTTGTTTCTTCCCAGGGCGTATGCGTGTGTGTACACATGTATGTATGTGACCCTGGGCATACACACATGTGTACACACAGGGCAGAATGGAGCAGAGAAGGGAGACACCTGTCAGCACCCCCTTCCTTCCCCCAGGTTGGCTCAGGCCACAGTGGAAGCAGAAACAAACATTTTTAAGCACCTACTGTGTGCTCAGGGCACTACCAACCCCTCTCCTTCACAGATACAGGATGCCGCTGCTCTCATCTGGGTACCAGCTCCACTGCTGCCCAGGCGACAATGGAGACTCCCACAGGAACCTGGCCCGGCCAAGGTCACATAGCTGGTGGACGCAGAGCTGGCATCGGAACTTGCGTCTTGGTCTCTCCAGTAAACCACGGTGACTCCCCATCCAGTGCTCACGCCCTCCCCCGCGTGGTGCCTCTCTAAGAATTTAGAAGAGTATTTCTGGAATGAGGTGAGCAATTCTCTCAGTCATTTCTATGAGCCTCTGAGAGAATATAAATATGGAATTAAGCAAGGTTAGGGTTGGGGTGGGGGGGAGAGAGGATTCAAACTACTGATCCGTGAAGAGAAGACAGAGGCAAAGCAGGTCAGCGGGGAGAAGGGGGCAGTCAGGGAGGGGGAGAAAATAAACAGGGAGGCTGATAAAGACAGGTAGGGAGAGAGAGCAAGGACAAGGAAGCAGAGCGTATCGAGAAAGAAAGAACTCGGATTTGAGAGAGTAAAAGAGAAAGACCATCGGAGTGAGAGCGAAGGTTCTAACGTGTCTAATCTTTACACAAATGCAAAGTGCCTGCTCAGGACAATAGGCAACGAGAGGCTCCGAGTCTGGGAAACATAATAGAAGAATTAAACGGACCAGGAGACAGGATCGCTCTCCGGTGTGAAAGGAGGATGACGACAGGGCAGGGGCCACCGCCCGGCCTCGCAGGGTCAGCTTGGGAAGCTGTGCCCGACTCCAGTTTCCCCCCGCCCCTGCCCTCAGCTCCAGCCAGGCAAGCAGGACTCCTGTGAAATGGAGAGGCCGGACCTGGGAACCTGAGCGAGCCCAGGTCTTAGGGGGTGAGAGCATTCCGGGAACAGCGCTACCCCACTGGCGAGAGTTCGTTTCCAGGGAGAGAAAATTAAGCTGAATTAAACATAGCCAGCCCCAGCCCCCTAGGTCTCTTCGCCTGGGTCCACCTCTCCGCCTCCTGGCTCCCCTGGCTGCACGGACCCCCTACCCCCGTGCCTCAATTCCACCTGGCCCCGCTACCCGCCTGGTCTGGTAAAGGCTGCAGGTGGAGGGGCAGTGATTCACAGAAGGTCACCCTGTCAGAAGTAGGAGAGAGTTGTTTTGCACACAGCATTATTTGCTCCACTTCTGCTTGGCACCAGCCTAATCCAAGAGGGAGAGATTTGTGGGGAGGGCAGGCTGGCAGAAGAGGTGTATTTCTGGGTGAGGAAATATACCTGCTAGGAACTGCCCTCTGCAAATCCTCTCTGGTCTTCAATTCCATTTGGCAGATGAGATAACTGAGGTCCAAGAGGAGGAGCAACTTGCTCAAGACAGTGATGGGCTGGACAGGTGCTCTCAGCTACTAATCCAACCCCACCCTTTCCTGCACACTAGTGAAGCTCCCAGGGGTCCAAGCTGAGCCCAAGACCCTGGATCCCTTTGAGACGGGCTGTCAAGAAGGATCCCACTGGTAGGAAGGCGGGGGTACTGGGGTGGACCCAGTGCCCTGTGGACCCCAAAGCTCCCTCAATCACCCCTGCACTAGTAGTAAATTTGGTCCCGTTGAATAGCTGTCCAGCTGTGTGGGACGGAGGATGCACAGAAGTGAGCATTAAACGTCCTTGTGCTGATGTCCAACAGGGCAGGAAAGGGCTCGAGCAGGTGCCTGGTGTTGCAGGAGTGGCAAGCTTGGCCCCAGCTTTGCTCTTCATGCTGTGTGGCCTTGGGCAAGTCCTATCCCTTCCCTGGCTTCCCTGGACAGCTTTCCTCCCTTCCCATTGACCGCGAGGGGCACTCTCAGCTCTGACAACCTACGACAGGCAGAACAAACCTGCCCTGAGTTCCCAGCTCCCCAAATGCAAGCCCTGTAGACTCTGTGACTGCATCACTACTGCTCTTACTCCCAGCTGGGAACCCTCCGCTCTTCCACTTTTCTGGAAAACCAGTCACTTCCCTGTTGCCACCTGGCCCCATCAGGTTTCAGAAGGTTCTGTTTGCAGCTCCAATGGAAGGGACACAGAGTCTCATTTGCAGGTACATGTGATGCTTAGCAGAACGAGCAGCTGGCAGATGGGTCTGGCCAGGGGGAGATGTCTGGACCCTGCAGGGAATGGGCACCTGGGGAGGGTTTGGCCCCAGAGTCAGCCTGTGTTGGGGATAGAGGGACGGAGGGGGGTTAGAGATTCCCATCATGACTGTCCCCAAGTTATGGCCCCATGGCTGCATCAGGACTGCCCCCACTCAAGCCTGGGGCCACGCAGCCTCAGGGCCTCTTTCTGGTGGGTGGTCTGGGCCTCCTGCCATCAGCCACAGCTCACCCTGAGCCAGCTGGGCCTGCTACCACCCACGGCATTGTCCCCACGCTGCGTCTCTGCAAGGGAAGCCTTGGCCCTGAGGGGTCAGCTCCCCTGGTCTCCGTGGCTTCCCTCAGAGGACATCCCCTTCCTAATTCTACTCCTCCCTCCAGCTCAGCCCATTGGAAAGATTTATAGGTCCCACATAAAGTACTTTTAAAGGAATAATTCATGTGCCCTCTCTGTTATTAACCTAAGGGTAATCAGAACAGGGTCTGCTGGAATTTCAGCCAAAACCAGGCAGTATTAAGTCAAGGCACCCTTGTCAAGAGGCATGTGAGTTCTGCCGGACTTTTTGAAATAAGAAAACCAACCCAGGGACTCAGCATCCAGGATGGAAATCTCTGGTCTTGAAGTTTTGGAGGTACCTTCAAAAAGCTAAAGGGCCTGATTCCCCACTGAGGCACCTGTGCATTGGGGGAGCATTTAATACAGTCCAGGCTCTGTGCTAGCTGATCTACATACCTTATCTCCATTAATTGTTGTAACATACCTAAGGGGTGGGGACTACAATTGGTTCCTATTTTATAAGTGAGGAAACGGAGGCTCATGCTTTGTCCAATGGTAGACAGCTAGGAAGTGGCCGGGCCAAGGCTGGAAGGCAGCTCTGCGTAACTCCAAAGCCCTAACACTGAGGCTTGTATGCCCCGTTCGCTGAGCCTGTTCTGATCACCCTTAGATTCATAACAAACAGAATACATGAATGGTTCCTTTGAAAGTACAGTCCAGGGACTTCCCTGGTGGCACAGTGGTTAAGAATCTGCCTGCCAATGCAGGGGACACAGGTTCGATCCCTGGTCCAGGAAGATCCCACATGCTGCGGAGCAACTAAGCCCATGCGCCACAACTAGTGAGCCTGAGTTCTAGAGCCCGTGAGCCACAACTCCTGAGCCCGCATGCCACAACTACTGAAACTTGGATGCCTAGAGCCTGTGCTCTGCAACAAGAAAAGCCACCACAACGAGAAGCCCTCATACCACAACCGAGAGTAGCCCCCACAACTAGAGAAAGCCCATGCGCAGCAACAAAGACCCAACACAGCCAATAAAAAAAATAATTTAAGAAAATTAAAAAAATAAAAGTACAGTCCATGGGGAGCCCTCTGGCAGCAACTCTTCTCCAGAGGTCACCTTTCTGCTCCAGGCAGAGTCCTGTGCAGCCTAGGGAAGTGGGAAGCCCAGGAACAGACCTGCATCTATAAGGGGATGTCACTCCCACAGTTAAAACACAGCATGTTGCCTATGCCTCCGAGGCCAGTGGCTGAGGCCTGGTCACAGCTCTTAGGCAGGCGTGGGCCGTCCATACCTATTCCACCGGTACCCACAACAGACCTGGGAGGCAGGCTGGGCTCACGACTCTCACTTGACAGATGAGGTCTTTCCAGATAAGATTGTCACTTTGCACATAAAGAAGTGACTTACTCTGGGCCACACAATGAACAAGAGGCAGGGTTAGAACTTTTTCCCTTCTACTCATCTGCTATGGGACCAACAGCCTGTACCACACACTCAATGTTCCTCCCACCCGTTCACCTACTCACCCATCCATCTATCCAGGCATCCATCTGTTCAACCTCCCCTGCTCACATCCACCATCCATCCTTCTATCATCCTTCCTTCTATCGATCCACTCATTTATCCATTATCTAACCTTTTATCCATCCTTCCGTCCATACACCTACACAACCAGTCTCCCATGCATCCATCCTCTTTCGTGACAGATGTGGTGAGAGAGATTAGAAAGGTCAAAGAGATTTGAAGGGCATGTTAAGCTCATTCTGGAAACATCTGGTTACTTCCTTGGGAGAGGTGTCTCCCCACTGAGCCCATGAGCTCACTGAGACACAGTCTTCTCTGGAATCCCCACCCCAGGGCCTAGCACACAGGCTTGAGCACGTGGTCCATGCCCAGTGCTGGAGTGAACGTACAAGGTTACTTTATCTCACCAGATAAATCCTGCTCTTGCAGAGGCATCCCTTCTGATGAAGAAGATTTAGGTCCCTTTTCCTGCCTGATACCATCTTCAAAATGCTCTAAAGACGAAGACTTGACATAAGCTTTAAGAGAAAAAGAGAGGCAGCCAGAGAGGGAAAGGCCCTTGGCCTATACCTGGACGAGGAAACGGAGGTCCGGGGAGGAGGAATAGCCCACCAGAGGTCACCTGGCCCGGCCTGGATCCTGGAAACCCAGAATGCCTGGACTCTTCTCTCTGAGGCCTAGGCCCCTGCACTTGGAGGGGCTGGAGCCCCACTCTTCTCCATCCATCCCCACCAGCCAGGACATGCAGCTGATCGTTTTTTCAGAGTCACACCCACCCTGTTGCCTAGAACCCGTATTTTCCAGGGCACACCCAGCACCCCACCAGGAGGCTGTCTTCCCTCTGGGAAGGGGTGAGCCACCAGGTGGCAGGGCCACACTGAAATACAGCATTTTGTTCATCATTTAAATGTCAGCTAAATATAAGTGCCTCATGCCTCTGTCATGAGGCTGGTGAGGACCGGGGTTCCCGCTGTGATTCTCGGCCGACATTCCTGAGCAGAGGTGTGCCTGGGATACCTCCTCGCCTAAAGGCCTCCCAGCTCCTGGGAATTCTGAACCCAGGAGGGCTCTGGCTGGCAGGAGGGCAGCCAGGAGCTGAAGCTGCTGCCTGCCGCGGGCTCAGGGCGTGGGAGTGAGTCAGGGGCCAGCCCACCCCTGGAATCTCTGATGCTCGGCGGCTCTGGCTGCTGGCTTCAAAGCCCCATGACTCAGGCTCCAGCCTCCCCCTCTTCCCGCTGTGGACAAGTGCCCAGCACTGTGTCAGGCCAGACAGAGTGCGGGGCAGGGGCACCCTGTCTGTGCTCTGGTTTTGTTGCTCGCCAACCACGTGACCAAGGGCATACCACTGTTCAGTCTTCCCAGGTGTCAGAGGCCACAGCCATCAGAGGCATCTAAGAAGAAACATCCTACCTCACAGCTGCTGGGAGGCTTTGCGGCAGAGCCCATGGGAGATCAGCACATTGCCTGGCACAGGGGGTTCTGTGCGCCAGCCTCTGCCCTACCTTCCTCAGCCCGGGCTGCAGGGTGTGTGGGGGCCTCTTGGTGTGGACACACTCCTGGAAAGGAGTGGTGTGTGCATGTGTGTGTTGGGGGGTTGTTAGTAGAAATTGTACCCCAGATGCACCCGAGTGGCCATTTCACTGCCCTGAGTCACACAGTCCCTCCAAGCACCTGAGGGCAGCCTGGCTTGCTCTGCTCACCCACGTTTGCTTTGACACACCACACGATGCCACACCAGACACTAGGTGTGTTGAGATTTGGGTCAATGCTGCCTTCCTATGAAAACCAGGCTTCTGCAGCCAGGGCCTGGCCTGGCATCAGGGTGCAGCTTCTTGTTAAGTCCAAATGCCCACCTTGGTATCAGGCCTGCTTGGGATCTGACTTGGAGCTATCTTGCCTTCCTTTTCACATCATTGCTGACCTGGGTGCCCATGGCTTTGGCCTACCAGCCCACGGGGCTTGTCCCTAGATATGCTGCACACTTTCTTGCCTCCCTGCCTCTGTGAAAGGTGGGGCCTCCTTCCATTCTTACTTGATTTATTCTGCCCATCACAAATGTTGCCTCCCCCAGGAAGCCTTCCCAACTCCATCCAAGAAATGAAATCTAACTCATCTTTGAATGCCCACATTATTCTCATCTATAGCCCCCTCTGGCTAGGCCTTATCTTGTGCCTCGGAGGGCAAGCTAGTGGCTAAGGGCTCTGATTCTGGTGTCAGGCCTGCTTCTCATTGCCTGTGTCCTTTCCTCCTTCTTTGAGCCCCTATTTCCTCATCTGTAAAATGGGTATAATCACAGTACCACAGCTTTGTAAGGATTAAATGAGGAAGCGCTCCATCAGTGGTAGCCATCATCATTACTGACTACAACCAATTACAGAGCTTGTCACACTCTTGCTCTCACTTCATCCTTACAGCATAAACCTTCCAGGCATGTCAATGAGTCCATTTTCAGATGCAACTTCAGACTCTGAGAAGTTAGAGAGCTTGTAATGGTTGGGGTTCAAATCCAGATCTGCCTGACCCCGGAGTCAGTGCTATTTCTATTCCCCTGGCCCTTCACTACGTGACCTCCCCCAGCATTTGTCCCCTGCTTCAGATCACACACTCAATAGATACCCGTTGAATTGAAAATGAGGGGGTCAGAGAAGATTTTCCTGGGTCCATTCTTCCTCTACTGCCCGCAGCCCAGACTTGCCAGGTCCGCGCAGCTTGGGGAGCTGCCTCTTGAGCATAGCAGGAGCAGATAAAGACAAAGCCTTCCTGGACTGTTGGCTGCACAGCTCAGTTTCCTGCCATGCATTCCAAGGAAAACACTGATAGCAGGTGGGACTCTGTTACCAAATGAGTTTGGGAAACTGGGTTTCCGGCAGGGCCTCTGAGAGCCTCCAGTGCACAGATGAGCTCTGTGGATCTCCCAGAGTGCTCTCTGAGACTGGGACGTGAGGGCATCCCCAGTCCAGGGAGGCAGCTCCCAAGCTGGGAGGAGGGGGACGTGGAGCTGCAGGCTTGGGCTCAGCTTCTGGCTGGGTGGCTGTAGACAAGCATCAGACGAGATGATGCTTATCTGAGCATCATCTGCATCCTCCATGAAATGAGTCACTTCTTGGGTGCCCTGGAGACTGTGAAGTATGAGGTCAGCTGCAGCCAGAAAGACCTCTTCAGAGAGCCTTCTGGACCCACTGAGGGACGCTGGGTGCTCAGCCTGCAGAGGGGACTCTGGAGCTTTCGAACCTGAGGAGTCCTTCCCTGATGCTATTCCATCATCAAAGGAAGAGCCAGACTATCTCTCTCCCCATCATTCATTAAAACCATCCTGGGATGACTAAGTGCCTGGCACTTTAAGAATTCATTACAGCTACTGTTCAGCTCTGCCTGCATTCTTCAACACTCTCCTGGCATTGGGATACCATGTGGAATCTTCATGGGATGCAGCCAATTACTGTGGCCCTCCTTCTTCAGATGGGGAAAATGAGGTGTCTCGTGAGAGGTCACCCATGTAGCAAGGAAAGAGCTGGGATTTGAACCCAAGTCATTCTGAGCCCTTGGCCTGAGCTCTCAATCTCAATTCTAGGTTTTCCTGTCAGGGCCAGAGAGTCCCCAAAAGCAGGGCCTGGGGGTCGACCTCAGGGCCCGAGTCTGAGGGCAGCAGGAAAGCCTGGCATCCCTCAACCTGGCTCCTGAGCTGTAGGCAGCAGAACCCTGGGAGCGTGGGGGAGGGGAGTTTACGCAGTAAGCATTGTGCCAGGTGGTGAGGTGAGCGGGTGACTCAGGGTGGGAGGCCCTGAGCAGGTGGGCAGGCAGTGGGAGCAGCAGGCCAGGCCAGACCGTTGCTGGAGTTCCCTAGAGGAGGAGGTTTGGGGAAGGCAGGGCTGAGTCACAGCAGCGAGATCCGACAGGGAGCTGGGATGGCCCAATGACCTCACGCTTTCATCTGAGCCTGGCTAGGAGCCTCAGGCCCAGGCGGGCAGGACAGGCGCACCTCCTCTTTGGCTACCCATAGCCAGGGGTTGTCTGTGAGACCAGAGGGCCTCCCTGCAGGCTCCCTGAGGCCTGGTGTTGCTGGAACCCTGAACCCCTGCCAGACTGGGAAAGCAGCTGGTAGAGGGCACAGAGCAGAGGTATGGGAGACTGAGTCTCACTCCACGGCTGTGCTGTGTGACCTGGGCCAAGCAATTCCACCTCTCTGGGCTCTGTCTTCCTCCTCTGTCTTTTATTCATGTGAGGCTCTCATAAGCTGGTGATTGTTGTCCAAGCCCTGGCACAGAGCTGGCGTCCTAGGGTGTGGGGAGGGAGGGACGGAGGCAGCCATCACCAGCCAGGAGCCCACAAGAGAATGGAGGATCGAGGCAGATGGGCCCCGATGACCCTGGCTGCAGAGCCACACGCCAGTGTCCTGGCTATTGGCTGTGAGGCCTTGGGTGAGGGCCTTCTGATCTCTGGGCCTCAGTTTCCTCTTGTGTCTAATAAAAATGGTAACCCTAGACTCTCAGGAGGATGCTGGGAGCTCCCATCACCACCTTGGGCCAGGAACCAGGGAGGAAAAGAGCAGAAGCCTTTCCTCTGGGGCCCAGAAGCAGTGGGGGGTGGGGGGTGGGGGTGGGGGGGTCCCCCCACCACGGCTGCCTGGAAGACACGCCCGAGAGCCTCGTGAGGCCACTGCCTGCCCCCTACACGGAACTCCCCAAGGCTGGTCCAGAGAGGGAGAGGGCTGCCAAGGTCACACAGAAGTCAGCTGAATGGATCCACCATCCAAGGGGAGGGGGCCTTTATCTCCTCAGATAAAAAGGCCCTAAATGGGCCTGGAAGGCCTTGCGGCTTCAGATTTGGGTGACGCCTGGAGGTGGGAGGTGGGAGGTGAAGCCAGCGCTGGGCTGGCTCAGGCTGACCATAAAGCAACCACTTCTCCCAGTGCCTCCTCAGCCTGAGTCAGCCCGGGGCTGTGGCTGCTTCTGAGTTCATCGCCTGCCTGCCCGCCTGCCGCCCAGCCTCGGAACCCAGGCCCCAGGCACAAGGCAGGTCCGTAACAACGACTTGGTGATAATGACAGCTGTGTGGGGAGCTGTGCCCGTGTGCCAAGCATTCTCTCAGCCTTCATTCATTTGATCTTCCAAACAGGCCTGGGAAGCAGACAGGGGAGCGTCTGGGAGTGAGGTTCAGAGAAGCTGTATAAGCTGCCCAAGGTCACACAGCCAGGAGCAAAAGAGAAGGGTCTTCAGGCCCCAAGGCTGTGCCCTCTGCCATCATGCAGGAGACACGCTGAGCCTGCTGCACCAGACCTGGGCTGGGTCTATGGGTCTCTGGCCCAGCTGGGATTTGGGGAAAGGGGCCCTGAAGGCATTTCCCTGGAATAGGGACCTAGAAGCATCTGTGATGAAGGCCCTGGGCCTAAGGGCAGTGTGTGCTCTATATCTGGCTTTGCATTGGCCAAAAGGGAAGGACAGGCAAGGAGCTACAGGACCCCGGAGGGAGTGAGTCCCTGCCTCTGCCTGGAGGGTCAGGACAGCTTTCCAGCATGAGAGACATCTGAGCTAGGCTATGAAGGCAGAGAAAGCATTCCAGGCAAAGGGAATGGCATGGGGAAAGCCTAGGAGGCCTGAAAGAGCATGGCATGTCCTAGGAGCTGGAGCGAACAGTGTCAGGGACTCAGGGATGAGAGGAGCTTGGAGGCCAGCCTATAGGCCTTGCACGCCCAGCCGAAGCTGACGTCATCCTGAGTTCAAAGTGGAGTCAGCTCCCATCTGTGCTGTGGTGGCCCAGGCCTACTGGGACCCAAACCAGTCCTGGCTTGAGGGGGGACTTCTTTCTAGGGCCTTCCCGGGACTATCAGACAAGCCCCAGGCTGGGGAACACCACAGCCTGGGGAAGAGCTGCCCAGTCTATTTCGGCAGCCTGATAGCAAAGCCACCTGGTGGCCACCTCCTTCCTGCAAACTCAGGGCAGACCCCTGACCCCGACATCCCACAGCTCCCAAGCGCTCCACCTCCTCTGAAACCAGGTCACAGTGGGGATAGAGGCCAGGCTGACAGAGGGATCATGGGCAGGGACCCTCCCACTGCCTCACTTTCCCAAGGGGAACAGGGACCTCCATGCTCCCCAGCCTGCTGGGCTCCCTGAGGAGGCCCATCCCAGTATGGCCTGGCCTGGCTGATGACCCCAGGCGTAGCTCGGCTCCTCTCTGTACTTTGCTGTTGGCCCAGATGATCACAGGCACCGGTGGTTTGTTGGAAGGCCTGTTGCACCAAATCTGCGTTTTTTTCCATAGATCGCTCGGACTTCACTTGTAATTTCCTCGACAACCCATTGAGGGCGCCCTTCCGCAGGCACCCAGTTTACAGGTGAGGGAATGGCGGTTTAGCCGGGTAAAGTGAGGCATCTGGTGTCACCCAGCAAGAGGCAGGGGGCGGGGAGGACACCCGCTGCGCGCCAGCCACTGCGATCTGCGATTCAGCATGCAGGGGTATGTGCAGATTCCGGAGCCTTACAGTTCAGGTTCAAATCCTAGCTCTGCGGCTCACGAGCAGCTAACCTGAGTAAATCAGTGTCCGTGCCTCAGTTTCCCTACCTGTAACATGGTGAGGATAACAGTAGCTCCTCAGAGGGTCGGTGTAAGAATTCGGGGAGATAAGTCGTATCAGGTGCCTGCACCCGCGCCTGGCGCATCCGCGTTTGGTAAATGGGGACACTGAGGCTCAAAGACAAGCTGTGCCCTCCGGCCGGGATTCACCCCCAGCCTGACACCTGAGCCCACCCCCGCGCGGTGGCCCCGCTGCCTGACTGTTCCCGGCCCTCGCGGGGACCGGCGGGGGTCCCCGCTGCCTTTCGCGCTCCCGCTGGTTTCGGGAAATCCTCGGGCAGGGGGCCCCCGGTGAGCGCGGAGCCGGTGAGTGAGCAGGGGACCTGCAGCGGCCGCGCTCGGCCCGCCCTCGCTTCCCGACCAATTTTGGACAAAGCGGCAGCGGCGGCGCGCTGCGTGCCGCGGTGAGTCAGCGCGCAGGAATGCGCAGGACGCTTTGTTCCAGGCTCTGCCAATGAACGTGCCGGGGCCGGGGCGCGGCCTGACATCACCGAGCAGCGGGCAGCGCCGCCACGTGCCGCCTGGGGCCCGGGTCTCAGCTCCCCCGCTGAGGACCCCAGGAAACCTCAAGGAGGCTGGTCCCCTCTCCAGGTCTCAGCGGCTCCTGCTTTAAGAGGTCCTGGCAGCCCAAGTGCTTTGTGTGGGTCACAGGGCAACAATCGCTGCCCTGGAGGCGGAAGGGGGCTGCCCTGGAAGGGCCAGTGGTTGGAACCAAAGAGGTGGCTTAGCCACAACAGGACCCTAAGGCTGCCCTGGGGACACGATTTGGGGCCGGGCCGTGCTCTACATGATGTGGGAGAAGGCAGCAGGGCAGGAGGCCTCCAAGCCCAGCCACCTGCTTGCTGTGTGTTTCTCCTAAGTTACTGCCTATCTCTGGGCCTGAGTCTGTCCAGCTGACAAGTGGGATGACACGGGCTGTCTTGCTTTTGCCCAGAGTCCTGTGGTGGGTAATGAGGTCTCCAGTTTAGATGTGCTTTGGAAAGCAGTGCAGGAGCCTTGAAGAACCTTTGGAAATCACAGGTGGTTACAGTGAGGCCTTTTGTATGCCAGGCCATGCTTTGATGTTTCTAAGAGCGAAGCCATCTAATGATGAGAACACCCCTGAGTGGTAGACATTGCAGGCTGAAGAACTGGAGGCTCAGAGGAGCAAAGTACTGCAGAGCAGGTAGGAACCCAGGGCTGTGTGACTCGGCCCCCCTTCTTTCTGAGAGTGTGGACTCTTCCTGGGCTGGAGGGCAGGTCTGGTTCCCTAGGCTTGCAGGGGCTGCCGACGCAGCCAGCCCTGGCGAGTGTAGCATGAAGTCTCGAGGCTATCTGTCTGGTAGTGTCCCCAGAAGGAGCAGTGGTGATGGGAGTCAGAATCCTTCAGCCCTGTGTGGCCTTGGGCATGTCACTTGCCTCCTGGTCCTCCCATGACTTCACGGTCATTTTCCCATTTAGCTCCCCTAAGGAAGTAAACGGCCAAGTGTGTGAATAGAACCCGCAGGGGCCCAGCAGGTGGCCAAGGGGGTGTAGGAGGGTCCCCAGATGGATTTTTTCATGCACTGACTCCCTTCCTTCTTCCTTTATCCCTGAGGTCCTGGACACCAGGGCGTAGCCTGTGCCTCCCCGACAGTCCCATCCAGCAAATAGAGCTGTAGTGTGGGGGTCCTGGTTGGCCTGGGGGCCTTTCACAGGAAGCCACGAGCATCAGCTCTGGCCTCAGAGACTCAGCAATTGGTCAGGTCCTCGTTGGGGCCCTCGCTAGCCCCTCCCCCGCTCAGTCTCTTCTGGAACTCTTTGTCTTCTGTCCCTCTTAGGCCATGTTTTCTATACGGAGAAGATGGAGGATGACCTCTCGCTTCTCCAGGACTGAACTTACCAAGGCCACATCCCCACCTTGCCTGCCCTCTCTTGGAACCCTGACATGGCCCCCACCCAGCTTCAGCTGGTCCTCAGGGATGGGTGCTGGCAGAAGAGGCCAAAACCCCCAGATGGCCCCTTCCTCCCGCCCCACCTCCCCCGCCACTCCCACGTAGCTGTGACCTGGGGAAGGCTGATGCTGCAGAGGCCCAGGGAGCCCTCTCTGCCACCTGGGCCAGAGATCCTTGCATTTGGGACAGTGGCTTTCATGCTGCCAGCTGTGTTTAGGCCTCACTTGCAAACTGCTCCACCAGGGTGTGAGATGTGCCCTGAGGCAGAGGCCACACGGCACAGTGGTTAGACACTGGTGTCTGGAGTCAGCCAGCTCTGGGACCTGGGTAGGTTACGCCACCTCTGCTCCTTAGATTCCACATCTGTAAATGGGCGCAGGGCCCATTTTGTAAGCATTCAGGGAGTTGGAAGTTGCCAGTGCCTTACATAACACACAGCGGCTGCTGAGTCAGCATGAAGCCTCCCTGAAGAGTTCTAGTAACTTCCACATTGTCTCCGTCAGCTCTGACTTGTGTCAGTGAAAACACTCCTCCTCCTATCGATCTCAGTGGTCATAGATTCTTCTGGGTCCCCAGTGAGGAAGAGCCCTGGTATGGCTGCTCACAGCTCAGAGCAGTCCACTGCAGCCCAGAGACACAGTGCCCTGCCATGCAGCAAGCTGTGCAGGTAGAAACTGCTTGCTGCCTCTGGTGGAGGACGGTGGTCTGTGTGACACTTTGGCCTCCAAGTCCCATAGGCTGAGGACACGGGGTGATGAGAGAGGAGACTGGAGTGAGCCGGTGTCTGCACGTGCCTCCCCCTCCACCCTGACACACTTCCTGGCACCCTGAGGCCCCGCCTCGGCCTGGCACGCCTGGCCGGATTCCTGCCCGTGTGGTTTCCCCTGGGCCTCTCCCTCACGTCCGCTGGCATCGCGTCCCCAGCTGTCTGCATTCCTCTGGCGTGAAGACGGCCACCTCAGGGCCAGGCCCAGCTGGGATACCCCTGACTGTGGGAGCGTGCGTGCTGGTGAGATGTGCAGGGACACACCTGCGGGCACCTGTCTCTCTGGGCTCGTGCATAGCTGTGCCCTGTGCGTCCATATGTGCATGCGTGTGTGTGTGCATGGACACCTGTGTGGACATGCATGACTGCACGAGGGGCGCAGGGACCCATGGGCAGGGACCTGAGCTCGTGTCCAATGAAGGGGGTGGTGCATGTTTCCCATACCCCAGGACCCTCGCATGTGTGAGGGTCCTGCACCGAGAGGTGGCCTCTCCTGGGCCAAGCTCATAGTCACTGAAAGAAGCCAGAGGAAACAAGAGAAGGGGCTCAGGATGAGTTCAAGCGTGGAGAGTCCATTCGCCTGCCTGAGTTGCGTGTTTCCCACATGTTCCCCTATTTAACCCTCACACCAATCCCAGGAGGGATAAAAGTGGGACTTGAGGCTTGGAGAGGGCCAGTCACTTGCCCAAGGTCACGCAGCCTGGAAGTGGTGGAGCCAGTGTTCAGATCCATGTCCGCCTGACTCTTGAAGCTTTCAGGCCGGGCAGGGAGGGCAGGGAGCTTCTGCAGGGGCCACAGCACAGAAGAGGCCAGTGCTCTGTGTGGCTCAGAGCCGGACTGTTCCCTTGGAGGGTGGGAGACTTCGAGCTGTACATCCAGGCCTCTGATACCTGGTCCTCCACCTGCTCCAGCTGGGTATATCATAATAAACATGCATGGAGTAGTTGCTCTGTGCCAGGCCCTGGGTAAGTGCTTTACACTAATCTCATCTCATTTAATCCTCACCAACACTCTGGGAGGCCGGTGCTATTACTAAGCTATTCTTATTATACCGTACGTAAATAATACTGTGTATAATATTTATATCATAATATAGAATAATAATTCTTATTATTCTCATATTAGAGATGAGGAAACTGCAGCACCAATGTGTTAAGTAACTTGCCCCAAGTCTCCTAGCTGAAAATGGCAGAGCAGGGATGTAAGCCCATGCAGTCTGGCTCCAGACTCCCAGTGCCCAAGCCCTACACATGCCGCTTGGGCTCAAGTGCTTCTCCTGGTGCTTGAGACCCCAGCCTCATCCCCTTTCCCCTGGGTGGTCTCCAACTTGATCCTACATGCAAGCTCAAGGAAGTTGAGGGCTGGGGATACCAGGTCCCCATCTCACAGATGGGGAAACTGAGTCTGGGCTGCTGTAGTGCCTGGGCTTCAAAAGTTGACTCCTGATGCCAGGTGCAGACCTAGTTTCACCCACTCCCAACTTACTGTGGGGTTGAGGCAACGGCCCTACTCTCTCTGGGCCTCAGTTTCTACCCTGCTCCCACAGAGCAGGTAGGAAAGGCTGTCCCAGAATTTGCAGGTAGGGAGTCCTGGGAGCAGGTGGGGCAGGCCTGGCAGCAGGCACCGAGTGGGCAGGCAGGTGAAGGTGAGACTGGGCCAGGGCTGAAGTCGAGGCTCAGAGCCGGTTTTCCCAGGCTGCGTCTGAGTAATCCTGTGTCTATATTTATCTCCTCCTTTCTTGGGTGAGCAAACAGAACCCGATGCCAGCCTGGCCTGCCACCGCTCCCCCCGGGCCGGCACGTTTCCCTCACCTGCCGGGTGGCCCTGGGGAGTACCGCAGTCTTGGCCCTGAACTCAGCTTGGCCCACGTAGGACACACAGGATGCTTGAACCCAGTGGCTTCCGTGACAAACCTAATTGTCAGTGGTGGCCTGGGAAACTCTACAGGGGCCGCTGCACACGTGCACAGCTGTGAGCGTGGCCTGGGCAATGGCGGTGCATTGGGGGCCTGGGAAAAGCCCTACCCCCCTCAGGAGCAAAGGACTTTCTTATTTTGGACAATGACTTTCGCTCCTCCATTCACACTTTGGTCTAAATGGAAGCCCCCTGTCCCTGTCCTTCCAGGATCTGAAATTCC
Source organism: Hippopotamus amphibius kiboko (assembly GCF_030028045.1). Taxonomy (NCBI): domain Eukaryota; kingdom Metazoa; phylum Chordata; class Mammalia; order Artiodactyla; family Hippopotamidae; genus Hippopotamus; species Hippopotamus amphibius. The sequence continues at coordinate 33,352,268 of NC_080186.1, forward strand.
TAAAGGAGGAATTCCGCATGGTACGGAGGTCTAGAGTCAGACCACCCTGGGGTTGAATCCTGGCACCCTGACCTTGGGCAAGTAACCTCTCTGTGACTTGGTTTTCTTGCTTGTCAAGTAGGGCCAATAGTTTCCACTCCCCAGGGATCCTGTGAGCATAAAGTCAGAGGCGTTATGAGCTGACAAATGGGAGGGACTTTGCTGGGCAGGGGCTGCCTGTCCCCACCTGCTTCCACATCCCAGGCCCAGACCGGCAGCAGTGAGAGTAGATCAACCAAAGGCCCACAAGGGGACCTATACGTACCTGACTCTCACAACATGCACTTAGTAATGGACCCCCCAGTTCCAAGAGGTGCATGCATACTTAGACCCAGGATGGATTAGGTGAGTTGGGGCTTGGACCCTGGAAAGACCCCAGAAGAGACCAGATACTCGCTCTGCTGAGATCCTCCCTAGAGGTGAATGGGGAAGGAGAAGTGGTCAGTCAGGCCGAAGGGATGATGGGAACAGAAGGTCATCTTATCGAGAGATGGCTCAGCCTGGACCAGATCTGGGCTCCGTTGCCCCTGACCCCAGCTGGGATCCCCATGGCTGACTAGGTCTTTGCCCCAATTCTGGCCTCTGCCCTGGCAGCACTACCTTCCTGACCTTGGGGAGCCCTGGGCCTGGTGCACGTGCACCACAGCCCTGCCTGCTCCCAGGTTGGATTAGGCAGAGTCCGAGGACGTGCCGGGCTGGCAGGCTCACGGGTGGGGCGGGTGCCGGCGCTGGGGCTGCCCTGTGCTGGCTTGGGACTGGGCCGCAGCAAAGCCTTGTATGGCTCTGGCAGAGAAGCTCAGCGGCAGCGCCCATTGGCTGGGCTGGCGCTCCCAGCCAGGGCGGCCCGGGCCCCAAACCACAGTAACCAGAGCCTCCGGGAGCTGGTGGATTAGCATGGCCGCCTGCCCGCCCGCCTGCCCGCCACCAGGGCTGCTCTTTTCCTTTCCTAAAAAGGCAGAGCCGGGCAGGTGAACGCGGGCCTGGGGTAGAGGAGGGGTGGGCGGAGAGGTGCAGGTGGCTCTGCTGAGGGTGCGGGAATCCTAGCTCTGGCCTTGGGCCAAGCTCTTCCCGGCTCTGGACATCAATTTTCCCGTTTATAAAAGAGGGAGGTTCGTAGCTGTGTCTCCTTAAAGTGGCTGAGGCTATGATGGGATTGGGGCATGTGTCTGCTGGGGTCCCCCAACCCAGGTTTGAGGACGACTAGGTCGCCACACGGCCCAGATTCTCTTTCCGTAGGAAACCAACCACTTCCTGAATGTGGGGGCCCGGTTCTGTCTCCGCCCTGCCCCTTACATCCATGACCTTGCGAGCAGCATCACCCACCTGAGCCCCAATCTGAGCGCCACCTCTGCAGAGTGATGAGGTGATACGTCTGTCCCTGGCCCAGGGGCTTCTGAGCCGATGGCCGTGACGAGCCCTGTGCGGTGCAGCCCCTCCACTCCCTCCTCAGGTGCGCCCATCCTCGCCTGACTTCCTGCTTCCTGTTTCTTTCTGCTCATGCGCGTCTCAGACAGGCCTGCCTTCTGAGCCCATCCTGCCGCAATGGGTCCCCCCCTGGGAGACGCCAGCACTGAGCGTGGTCTCCAGGTCCGGAGCCCAGAGAGGGTCCGGGCCTAGGGAGAGGGCCCAACCCTGGATGGGGCACAGCAGGGCTTGGCTCAGGCCTCGGCAGCAACAGGCAGCAGCCCAAGCCTTCCTGAGGCTCTGGGTCAGGTGTAACTTGGGTCGGTGGCCCGGCCACTTGCCAGGGTATGATCGTGGGCCCTACTCTTCTTCTGTGAAGTGGGGGTATGTGTCCCAGCCTGTCTCACTCCAAAAGGGAAACTGCTTTGTGAACTCTGGAGCGGCCGTGGGAGGCCTGGTGTGAGTGAGTGGTGGGCCTTGGGCCCTGTAGCAGGCTGGAGAGTCTGGTTCTTCAGAGAATCCATGTGCCCTTTCCATGCTCTCAAGCACTGGAATCCCAGCCCTGGTGTCTGCTAGTCCATCCTTGCGCCTTCAGCCTCAGACACGGGGACCCACCTGGCTTACCAGATGGCATTGCTGAGAAGCCAGGCAGCTGCTGGGAAGAAGCCCCGGCCCGGGCCCACCTTGTCTCCCTGGTGCCTGGGCAGAAGGGCGTGAAGAGTCTGAGATCGAGGGCTCCCCTGGGGCCACAGCGCAGGGTGGAGAAAGAGGGAGGAACTTGAGGTTCCTGGAGATGCTACATTGGAGTCAGACTAGAGTCAATCCTCACATTGCCTCTAACTAGCCCTGCACGTCTGGCTGATGGGGGCCCTTTGGAACTTCTGTTTTCTTCTCTAAAAATGGGGACCATAACTCTCACCTCCCTGGGCTGTTGTGAGGACTGCAAATAGGGCTTGTAAATGCTGAACGCAGGGTCTGCTCATACTCTGCTCTTCTTCTTCTGGGCCTGTTTGGGATTCCACTTTCCACTGGTCTCAACTGAGACCCGGGCTCTCCCCAAGCACTTGCTCCCAGGCAGCTGCTCCTCGTCTTCCACATCCCATGATTCTGATGCCAGCTGCCGTCTTCGCTTCCAGGCCTCCTTCCACGCTGTTATTTTTTTCACTCCCTGTAGAAACCCAGCCAGCACCTTTGAGGCCGATGCCATCAGGCCCTGCCCCTCCCCTGGCCCATGGCTGACATCTGCTCAGCTCTTAGGCACTTCTGACACTGAAAAGTCCTAGCCTCGTGTGATTGTCATTAGTGCTGTATACATATACTCTCTTCTACAAGGTACAGCCATGTGACTTGCTTTGGCCAATGAAACATGAAAGGAGGAATGTTTGTAGAGCATTTAGTTGCCAATGCAGTGTTTCACATCTGTCTCCTTTTTTCTACTTCTGAGGCCACAGGAGCACAGGATAAAGCCTCCATCAGCCCAGGTCTCCAAGTGACAAGTATGATCCAGTTCTACTGCTGACCCACATCAGACACAAGGCAGAAGGGAAAGCCTCAGCTTTCATTGTTTTCAGCTCCAGAGTTCCTGGGTTGCTTGTTTCTGCAGCGTGACAGCCCCTATCCTGACTGATACAGATTAACTCACAGCCTGGCTCTCCAGCCCAGCCCTGCAATCATCAGAGATGACTGCACAGGCCACTTGCACGACCCACTTGGCATCCTGGATGCTCGCTTCCCAGCCTCTTCATCTCCAGTTGTGTCTTTCCTTGCAGCTCAGCACCCACACCTGTGGTCCACACAACCTTCATCCACAACTGTCCCATCTCTGGAATAATGAGCTAAGGCAACTCCCGACCTCTTCTTCTCTGTTCTCATCCAAATCCCCAGTCACTTGACCACTGGACTTTCTCTGTGGAAGCCACCCCTGTTTGCTTCCTTGTCGGCCCGTGAATTCGGGGGTCCATAACTTCACCTCTTCACTGGCCAATTCTCTTGCCTCCTGTACCCCACTCCTTTTGACCCGTGGCCAGACAAAACCCCCACCTGGAATGAATCTACCTGGCCACCTTCTCCATGCCCTCAGCATGGCCTCTGAGCACTGCTGGACAAACCACACATTGAGCAGGACAGCCTTCTCTTTCCCTGGCAGACTTTCTTCCACTCCCCTCAAAGGCCATTCACACCTTCTCAAGCATCCAGCCTTCCCCCACCTGCAGCTTCCTCCTCGTCTCTCAGCAGGTGACCTCACTCCACTGCACACAGAAAATTCCTTGGCAGGAATGCTCTCAACTTCCTGTCACTGTTATCACTTGCACCTCTTCCCTCAGGTCACACTGGGAGAGGTGTCTGCATCTCCACCTCATCAAGCAGGCTGTGGTCATCTCACCTGCTCCTTCCCGTCTCCTTCCCACACTCACATCTTTCTTCCCTGGACCCCATGCCCCCTCCAGCTGCTGTCCCAGCTGTCCCCTGCCCTCCACCCCAGGCCCCGGGGAGGGTGTCTGGATCTGTTGTGCCCACTTCCCTCATCTCCACACTCTGCAGCCACCACTTCTGCCTCCACCACTCTTTCAACACTCGGCAGTGTCTACAAAGGGCCTCCCGCTGGCCAGGCGCTGGGCTAGGCCTACTTTTCCCCGCGTCAGCAATGATCCGCCTGCTGCTGAAACAAGAAGGCCCTCTTAGGTTCTCAGTGCCAAACTTGTGGGCACCATTTTACCCTGACGACCCTTCTTGATTGTCCATCTACCTCTTCGTCTGCTCCTGCTGACGGCTCCACCCCCCCACCCCCACCCCTGCCCCAGGCCCTCAGGAGTTTTCCAGGACAGGTCTCCAGGTGACTCAGACTCACTCTGGTCTAGAGCTTTGTTCTCTCCTGTAGCAGCACTTGTGGCCACTGTGATTGAATAATTAATGATGTCATTATTTGCCTAAGGATGGCCTCTCCTGTTAGAGTGTAAGCTCTTTGAGGGCAGGACTGTCTGTTTTGCTCACTGTTGAATTCAGTGATTAGTCCCTCACTGGCGCTCAGCAAGTCATTGTTGAATACAAAAGGTGGGGACCTATGCCTGTCTTTTTCATCCTTGAAACCCCAGCACCCTGTGCAAGGCCTACTCAGAGGATATTTGTCAAAGGCTCTGTTCTGTGTTCAAGGTTCTGCTTGCCATGCTATATACACTGTCTCAGCTAATCCTCGCAACAACCCTCCACTTTACAGATTAGGAAACAGAAGCCCAGAGAGGTTGTGTGACTTGCCTAATGTCACACAGGCAGTAAATAACTATGTCATGATCCGATTCTAGGTCTTGCCTTGTAGTGAGTTTGAATGGTGACCCCTCAAAATTATGTCCATCTTAACCCTTGGAGCCTGTGAGTGTGACCTTATTTAGAAAAGGGGTTTTTGCAGATGTAATTAAGTTAAAGATCTCAAGATGAGATCATACTGAATTAGGGTGGGCCCCAAATCCAGTGATGAGTGTCCTTAGAAGAGACACACAGAGAAGGCAGCAAGACAAAGGCAGAGGCAGAGATGAGCGTGACGTGGTTATGAAACAAAGGCCAAAGATGTCCTGCAGCCACCAGAAGCTAGGAGAGAGGCATAGAACGGATGCTCCCTCAGAGCCTCCGGAAGGAATCAGCACCTTGATTTCAGACTTTTGTCCTCTGGAAATGTGAGAGAATGAATTTCTGCTGTTTTAAGCCACCTAGTTTGTTAATTTGTTACGGCAGCTCTAGGAAATGAATATAGACCCCAAACCACACGGCGATGTACCTGTACCTCCTGCCAAGCCTGGAAGGGACGGGCCCCTTGAATTCCAGGCTGTGTGACTGTGGCCTGCTCACTTGCCTTCTCTGGTCCTGATTTCTCTGCTGCAAAAGAAGCACTTGGGACACCAAGTGTCCCTCTATTCTACAACCCTAAGAAAAACCATGAGCCATGCAAGCAGGCCTCTGTTGGGATTTTCAAATTTATTCCAACGTGCTGTTTTTTTTAAAAAATATCCTCAGGCTGAACACTCAGCCAGAGCTGTAATAAAGGCAATTATTATACTTGTAAAAACTTCTCATTCACAGTACAGATGTAATTTACAACAAAGGTCACACACATCAATACTGAGCAGTTTTTTCCTTTTGTACATCGGACTCTGTGCTTTAGACCTGCAGGATTTTTTGTTGAGTTTTTTTTTCTTTTGCACTGATATATACCATACCGACATTGCAAGATGCAAGTGGAGAAACTGGAGTTTAAATAAAATTACAGGCAAAACTACCCCATCCCAGTGCAGTTGCTGTACATATCTACAGTACGGTTTTTGGAATGTATTGCCATTTAAGATCATAGAAACTCTCTACAGACAATTTCACATACAGAATACATACACCTTTTAGAAAAAAAAAGGCAAATTTTTATCTTACAGAGAGCATGTATCTTACATTTGCCTACACATTTCTTTTTTCTGTTTCTTTTCTCTTCCTTTTTTAACACTAGGTTTAGTAAAGTGATCATAAGTGCCGAAGCGGTTTTCCAATGGAAAGCGGACGGAATTTGCGACGCAGAAGCAGAATTGGTGGAACAGGTCTTTGGGAACTTTCTCCCCTTGGTCAGTGCTGCAGATCTGTCTCCAAGGATGGCTGCCCGGGCAGGACTTTTGCTTTAAAGAAGATTTGTCTGGAGAAAGGACTAGAGAGCAATTCAGCTTAGTTATCTTTCTTGTTCCTATTCAAAAGGGCTGGGTGAGGATGGAGCAGGGGCAGAGGGGTCCGGACACTAATCCTTTCAGACTTTTTTCGAGGAGGGACTGCTGGGTCTGGAAGTTGGAGGTGATGGAGATGGGAAAGTGGGCGGTTCACTGCTGTCAGCCTCCTGGAGGGTCTCAGTGGTTGGGGCCATGTGGGAGCAGGGAGTAGCCTTGTAAAGGGTGCCTCGGAGAGGAACAGGGTTACTACCCAAAATGACCCTGAGCTTGCTGAGGGTGAGGGGCATCCTGGAGAGTAGGCCTAGGGGCTGGGTGGCTTGGAATCCCCAAGGTAAGGGCTGGCTCTGAAATCTCAGCAAGTTTGTCCCCATCCTCCAACCCTGCCAACACCCGAGGACCAGAGCGGGCCTGTACCAAGGAATGGGCAGCCGCTCATTTCAGTAGAGCACATGACAGGTGTCCATGCCAACAAATGAACACTGCTTTCTCTACCATGTCCCTTAACAGGGACCATACGGTCACAGGCAAGCTGGAAATGCGCAAGTGGTTGGGAGCAGGGCAGGGAGTCCTGGGGTGGGGGTGGGGGGAGGGCGTGGATGAGGGTCTTTTCCACATTATGAGGGTGTGCATGTGGGCTTGGAGCTCTGTGCTTGGAGGAGTGGGAATAGAGTCTGGCAGAGGGGCTTAGAGCCATGCCCAGTGACACACGGCCCAGACTGGTGGCGTCCATTCCATTTCTCTGGGCACGTGTGTGGAGCAGCAGCTCTTTGGCCAGATTGCTTGCACACTGTGTCTCTGTCATTGAGAAATGGGTCTCCAGTGACTCCCGGCCCCCTCCCCCCCACCCCGTCCCCCCCTCCCCCCCACCCCGTCCCCTCTGCCTGTGCCTGGGAGCCTGAGTGGCTGTGAGGACTCTCTTCTGGGACACCAGCCATGACTAGGTCTCCAGGAAGGAAACCCTGGCGGCTGGGCTGTCTGAGTACAGGGGGAACGATGCCTAGGAGAGCTGGGGTGCAGGGCTGGGGGGAGGAGCCTGGCCACCCCCAAGATCAGGGGCTCGTCTAGCAGAGCTCCGTCTGCTGCTTTGTAGGTCTGGGGCTGGAAGATCTTGCCCAGGAAGATTTCAAGCCTGGGTGGAAGCAATGCCCTCTATTCAGCTCCCAGGCTTCAGTGTTTGAAGTCTGGGCTGGAAGGCGTGGGTGAGGAAAGCCCTGGCCTCCGGCCTAGGCCGTGACTGGGGCCCAGACTCCTTCCCACTTCCTGCCAGACCTGACCAGTGCCAGTACAGCCAAGGCTGGGCTTGTTGGCCTTCTTCCAGCGGGGCCGAGAGCCCCAGACTCTGGATCAGGCAGCCAGGAAGTGTTGGCTAACCTCACCCCCTGCACCCTGGAGCCCAGCAGACACCCAGGGAGGACTTTCCCTATTGTCCTCTTTTTGTCTTAGCCAAAGGGAAATGAACTAGGTGGTCTGGCTGGAGGCTGACCTGTGGCTGGTTTGTCCTGGCAGCAGAGGCCAAGCAGGGAAAGGTCCTGAACTGGCAGAAGAGGGAATTATGCCTGAGGGCGGGGAGCTCACAGAAGTGCCCCAGCCCCCTGCACCTTATGGTGTGCTGACTAAACAACAGCTCAGAAGCCCCCTATGGCCACAGGATTCACGCAGCCTGGCTGAGGAATGGGGACTGGCCAAGGAGGTCCCTGCTCTGCGGCATTAGCACCTAGCCTGGCTGGGCCATGACTGTGGTCCCTGTGCTTTCTCCCCCTGGTAGAAACTAAAGAAAATAATTTCTGGAGGTTGGGGAAAACCCCATCGGTCCCAGGGTTGGGTAAACATGCTAGAGTTCAAGTTCCATATTTCAACTTGGGATTTTAATTTCTAGTCATGTTAACTTTTTCATTCATTCTTTTCTTTTCTTTTCTTTTCTTTTCTTTTATATTTTATTTTTTTAAAGAAAGCAGACTTTTGCCCCAGGAAATACAGGGCAGCTTCTTGAAGGAGGAAATGGGATGAGGAAGGAGGCACTAGCTATTACTGATTGCTTTGGAGAAGAATTTAAACGACCTTGGATAATAGGAGGCTAGGGGAAATATCGAACACCATTCTCTTTCTAGATTTATATATATATATATATTTAATTTTATTTTTAAAAAGAGATTTAAGCCAACCAATAGGAGGCCTGGGCAGTTCCCACCCGTCATGGTATTGGGTACTTCCTAGGGGTTGTGGAGGCCTGACAGTGTGTGGGATGGGAATGGGGGACCAGTCCTGCTGCAAAGAGGTCCAGAAATGGGTCCTTGCAAACTTCCAGTGCCGAGCACTGGAAAAGCCCAGCCATGGAGGAAATAGGGCCCTTTGTACCCCAGGGACCAAATGTGAAATGAAGCCCAAGCCTGGCCTCAGGAATGGCAAGGCAACGCACCTTGGATCTTGACCCCCAGGGGTTGGGCCCTATCACTTCAGCCTTGTGGGTAGTTTCTAGAACAAGGACGGCAGCCAATGGCTGGGGCCCTGAGAGCAAGGCCGAGGTCAGGTGCTCAGGAACCAGGAGATGGATGGTCAAGGCTCCTTTCCCAGCGCAGAGGTCGAGAGTGGGATGCAGAGTGGAGGTGCTGGGGTGAGGGGCAGGGGGATGTGTCTACCAGTCAAATGCAACGATGGGATCACGATTCAGGCCACCTGGGAGTCTGGGAGCCCTGAGGAGCCAACCAGCTCTTACTTTCTACCTGCTCCAAATAGTCTGTGTTGAAATCCTAGGAAAGAGAAAGTGGGAGTTTCCTGGGCCTGCCCATGGAGTCTCCCTGCCTGTCCCTCTGACTCGGGCCACTAGCCCTTCTGCTGGCAGCCGGGGAGGCCACTAGCTGTGGTGGGAAAAAGCAGCAATAAATAGGAATCATAAACATCTGTACATAGGAGTGCTTGCTTTTACATTTAATTATATATTTTTTAAAGTTTCTTTTTTTTTCTCTCTACTTCAGTGCATCCCCTTTCTCTTAGCAACTGACCACCTCTTGCCAGCCTTGCGGGGAGGCTGCTGACCACAGTGGAGCAGGGCGAGGCCCCACCTAAATATTCACAGCCTCAGACTCCTCGTGGGGCTTTTTATGTGTGTGTGTGTTGTCTGTTTCTTTTCAAGCAACAGAAGGTCATAGAAAAAGGCACAGGTAACTGCATACATGGTGGGAAGATAAGACAGATGAGGGCTGAGCAGAAGCTGCTTGGACAGATCAACAGATGGGACAGGGAGCCCGTGACAGCAAGATGATCCGAGGAAGTCGGCTGGAAACGTCTGTTGCCAAAGACCGGAATCCAGATGCTGAAGCGGTCGGGGAGAGGCTAGGTGCTCCGGGGCCCTCGGTCCTCGGGCTGGTGTGGAGGTGCCCCGGGCCCCCCACTTCCCGAGGGCTCAGGGGAGCCCTGACTGGTCCTGGGTTCCCCAGAGAGGTTCCTCCTCCGGGCTGGGAAGCGAGCAGAGGCCTCGGCCAGGCAGCCCGCGGAGCTGCTGCGGTCCAGCGGCGGGGTGGCAGGGGCCGCGGGGTCGGCCAGGGCGTGCGGCGACTCCAGGCGGGGGCTGCGGGACCCTGCCCGGCGGCCCTGCGGTGGCCGGGGCGAGGCCTCGGGCGGGGCGCGGGGGCTGGGCGTGGGCGTGGGCTCTGCGGGCCCCTCGGCCACGTGGGGCTCCCGGTCAGGAGGTCGGCCCAGGCCCCCACTCGTCCGGCCCCTCTCCTCGGGGTGGTCCCTGGCCTCCAGCTCCGAGGAGAGTGTGAATTTGGAGACTTTGGCCACCGGGGACACGGAGGCCGATGAGCTCCCGGTGGGACTCCAGCGGCCTCGCTCCTGGGCCTCCCGGGCCCCCGTCAGGTCGCTGCCGCCCCCCGAGAAGCCGCTGAGCCAGGCCGCGCGGGGCCCCGGCAGCAGGGTGGGGTGGGCCCCCGGTCGGGCCTGCACCATCTGGATCCCGCCGATGGGAATCAGGGGGCACGGGGCGCGGACCGAGTGCTGGGAGTGCAGAGGCAGGTGGCTGAAGACGTTCTCCTCTGTCCGGGCTGGGGTGTGGCCGTGGAAGTCGTGGGGGGCGGAGAAGGGTCGGGAGAAGAGAGGATGAGAAGGGCCAGGTGAGCGGGAGGGACCTGGCGACTCGGCCTTCTGCTGGGGTCAGAAAATAAGACAGAGTAAGGCGTGGGTTACGTGCTGGGCACAGGGAGACCCCGAGGCCTAGCGTGAGGAGGGGACTCGCTGAGGTCCCAGAGCAAGTTCCGGCCTAGCTGGGCCAGAACCGAGTCCCAACCCCTGCCTACGGCGTTGCCCCGTGTGGGTGCCCTCTCTGGAATGGGCCGTCCCCAGCCCGACAGTGACGGTAGGCACACTCACGACCCAAGGTGCCCACGCCTCCGGCCAGCGTGTCTGTCTTTGGAGGATGGGGCTGCTCTGTTGGCCCCCGTGTGCTTGGCCTTCTGTCTTGGTTCTGCTGCTTCTCTTGTTCCTCAAATGGTACTGACCCAACTTTACCCTTGCACATGAGTTCCCACTCTAGGCTCTTGACCTTCTCCCACCACCAGGAATTTTAACATGACCTCAAAATTAAAAGTCACGTTAAGATTCCTAGATGGTGCTCCCCCTGGAGCTTGAATCTCTGAGTGATGGCGCTGATGTGGCTGGTGGTGAGCGGCGGTGTTGGGTCGTGACACTCTGGGGACAGGAAGGGTGTTGGGAGGGGAAAGGTACGTTCATGATGATAACAGTATCGGTGCTGGGGGTCATGACAGTGGTGGTGACAGGGATGGACGGTGATGGTGACATCAGTGATCAAGCGGGTGGGGTGGCGGTAACGGCGGCTGGAGTTAATGACGGCGGATGGCACGGATGACGTGACGGGGACGGTGCTGATGCTGTGACAGGGATGTTGGTGGCTGTGGTGACTCTGAGGGTGCCGGTGGCAGTGATGTTGAGATGTGATGATTTTGGTTGAGCTCTGCCATCTGTTGGGATGGGGGTGGGGTGGGGGTGGGGCGGGAGGACGTGGCACACGTATGTACACCCACACCCAAGGCCACACCGCTCACAAGTGGTAGAACCTGGATCTCATCCCGGGCAGTCCAGCTCCGGAGTCCATGCTCTGCTGCTTCTGATGCTAAACTAACTGGTTTCAGGCACCCAGCACAGGAGTGCCTGGCGTAGGAGGTGCCCGATACACGTCTGCTAAGTTACTGGTAACCGCGGAGCTGGCAGGTGCAGCTGCAGGTGTGAGCCCGCAGGGAGGTGTGAGCTTGCAGCCCCTACCCACCGGCGAGAAGTGGCCCAGCCACTCTGGGGACAGGAACTCACCCACGTGGAGGTGCAGGTCTCCGCTGGGCTTCTGCCGAGAAGCGTGTGAGGTAGAGGCGCGGGCAGGTAGAGAGCCCGTGGGGCCAGCCCTGAGCCTGGGCCGCGCTCGCCCGCCAAGGGGCTGCCCGGCCCTGCCAAGGCCCACTTCCCTGGCAGCGCTGACCGTGGCGATGACTCGGCCTGGCCTGGAGACCATCTCCTGGTGGGCGAGTGTCTGGGGGGGCCTGGTGGGTCTGCAGCGCCCTCGTGTTCGGGGAGCAGGTGCGCTCCAGGGGACAGTTCCCTTCCCAGGGGGTGGAGGGTGAGAGGAGACAGCTCGAGTCTTGGAGACCCACGGGGGAGGGGGCCCGTCTGGGAGCCGGGCGGGCTCGGGGCTGAGGCCGGTGGCTCCCGGGCCGGTGAGTGTCGCTGGGGAGACGCGTCGCTTTTGGTTAGGGAGTGTTTTTGGGCGAGCGGTGGGCGGCTGCCTGCTTCTTTGCTCGGGGACCACGGCCTTCTTGGGGACACGGCCTTGGAGCTCAGGGCCGAGCCTGTGTCCTTCTCCACGGGGCCTGGTGGGGCAGGTCCCAGCTGGGGCAGGCACAGGGTGCTTTGGCTGGACGTGGAGCAGCTGCCCGCTGCCAAGCGCTCAGCTTCTGAGGCTGAGCTGCCCCACATGGCCTGGTTGTCAGAGGTTGCATCTGGGGGCTGAGGCCCCTGAGCAGGTGAGGAGTCTGCCGGCAGCGTGGCTGGCAGGCCAGGTGGGGGTGCCTCCGAGGACGGGCCTGATGGCTCGTCCTGGCTCTCCTCCTCGTCCTCATCCTCCTCTTCGTCCAGGTCCGAGTCTGAGTCCGAGTCGTCCAGGTCTGAAAACTGGTGTTCTGCCACGGCCTCTGCGCCCTCTCGCCCTTCCGAGTCCTGGAACGGGTCATCACTGGTTCCTGAGGGGCAGACACAGGACACCCGAGGTCACAGCCGGCCCCATGCTGCTCTGCTCTCAGCCCTAGAGTCCCAGTCTGCAAACCGGGCCAGACAGCCAAGGCAATGGCACAAGATGGTTGAAAGGCTGGGAACACTTTGTAAATAATCACGGCAAAAATCGCCTTGTATCTACCATGTGCCAGGCTCAGTTCTAGGGTCTGCATATATGTTAATTCACTTAGTGCTCAAATAATCCCGCCAGGTTGGCACTATTCTTATCTTCATGTGACAGATAGGGAACCGAGGTGAGAGAGTTTAATCACTTGCCCAAGGAAGGTAAGTAGTAGGGCTGGGTTTGAAACGTAGCAAACAAGACAGGCCTTTTCTTTCTTCCCTCCCTCCCTCCCTCCCTTTCCTTCCTTCCTTCCTTCCTCCCTCCCTCCCTCCCTCCCTCCCTTCCTTCCTTCCTTCCTTCCTTCCTCCCTCCCTCCCTTCCTCCCTCTCTCCCTCCCTCCCTCCCTTCCTTTCCTTCCTTCCTCCCTCCCTCCCTTCCTCCCTCTCTCCCTCCCTCCCTCCCTTCCTTTCCTTCCTTCCTTCTTTCTTCCTTCCTTCTTTCTTTCTTTCTTTTTTTGGTTAGTATGTCAGTGCTGGCTCCACTATGAGCAAGTTAAGTCACCCCGCTGTGCCTCTATCTCTTCCTTTGTCAAATGAATGTGATAGTCTCACCTCACAGGGTTTGCTAGGAGGAAGACACACATGCCCGGCACACAGCGAGGGCTCATATACAAGGGTGACTCAAAATTTATCCACGCTCTGGCTGTAGTTTTAACAGGAGTTTTAATACAATTGGAGTGTGAGTAATTTTTGACTCACCCTCATAATTATGTCAGTGTATAGTCTTCATACATTCATGAAGAAATCTATTATTCTGAGACCCGGCAGCCATGCTGGCCGATCCAGCAGCACTGGGCATGGTCAGTTCACATGCATCTCTGTCACTGTGACCAGGCTGCTGCTGGCTGGTACAGTGGCATCCAACAGGTGGCAGGCCCTGGCCTCGGTGGGGGGTTTGGCTCAGCTCGCCACAGGCTGGCGGCAGAGCAGGGCATCATCCTAGCCACTCTTCTCCGCAGAAGGTGCTGCCCTTGCAGAGCCCCTGGTGCTCCCAGCTGGGGGTAATGGAGCTCTGAAATACCAGTCTCCTGGTCTGGCTCCCTGTGGGGCAGCACAAGCAGCTGGGTCACCTCTAATAGGATGCAGGTCTAGTTTGGGCATCTCTGAAATGACCAGGACTCCAGGGAGAGCTCTGCTAACATCCAGCCCACCTGGCAGACTCCGGAGAGTTTGGGTCTTGCTGGTCCAACACGAAGCTCACACCCGCACCCACTTGACTACTGACCAAGAGAGCTGGACACACAAGCTGACTCAGGCCACTGGTGCAACCAGGCTTCTGGACCCCACCATGCCGAGCTGCCCTGGGACTAGAAACCCCAGCATCTGTGCTTCCACACAGCTCAACACACAGCAGCAAGATGCATGCAGTGGAGGACAGATGGCATTCAAGAGGCTGCAGGTCAAAAACTATGGGGTGGAGCTGGAGCTGGCAGGTGAAGGGAAGGCCAAGGGACCAAGGGCATGGCCTCCTGGCAGCTGGGAGCAGAACAGGGAGAAAGCGGAAGGGACTGGGTACTGGGAAGGGAGTAGGGATGGTGAGGGAGGTGCAAAACACACCTTGAAGTTTTGCCCCAGGCATTTACTTTCACGCCTAAGACTTCAGTGGAGCCCACCTCAGCCCCAGGAGGTCACCTAGCCTCATTTACCTGTGGAGAAATCCAGGCCCTCAGTGGGCGAGTACTTCCCCAAGATCACCCGGAGAGTAGTGGCTGAGTCAGGACCAAGGTTTACAACCCCTGCATTTTGACACTGCCAATTTAAAAGTCTTTCTGTGCATTGAGAAGCAGGAAACGGTCTGGGTTTGAACCTCAGTTCCACCCTTTCCTTGCTGTGTAATGTTGAATAATTAACTTTTCCTCTCTGTGTTCCGTTTCCTTGTCTGTAAAATGGGGGTAAGACTAATAAAAGACACCTCATGAAGCTGTTGGGAGGATTGTGGGGGTCTGTTACCTAATAAGTACCCAATAAACATTAGCTATTCTCATCCCAAGTACCCCACAACCTCATCAGACAGGCCGCATTCAGAGCATCTCATCTTGCAGTTGAAGCACACAGGGGTAGTGCTACCAGTCAGGGAGTCAGGACCAGTGACTCCTGATATTCAGTGGGAAGAATCCTAAAGGCCCTCTTTACAGCTGAGGGAGTTGAGAGGCAGAGAGGGCTGGTGCTCTAGGCTCCCAGCAGGAGTGATGGAAGCCAAGGGTACCCTGCCCAGCACAGGGTTCGCCAGGCCCCCTACATCTGGGCTCCTTCAGGGCTCTATGGGATGCCCCAGCCGGATGGCCCATTCCCCATGCCCCTCATGGTCAAGGCTCCACAAAGCTCCGCCTCTCTGGGGCCTGGGACCAGGTGGAATGAAGCGCGCCGGGGCGCTGAGGGGATCTGGCCACACGGTGGCGCTGGTACTCAACCTCCTCACCCTCAGGGGCGGGGCTGCGGCGCCGCACAGGCCACCCGGAGGCAGTCGTCCCTAAGCTGTGCTTCCCACCGCCACTTCCAGTCTAACAGAGAAGCTCCTCCCCGAATCTTCCTCATCGCGGGCAGTGGCAACTCCATCCTTTTAGTTTCTTAGGCCATAAACCTCGGAGTCATCCTTGGCTCTTTTTTACCTTCATGTCTCCCCCATCCCCAATACGTCAGCAAACCCCATCAGCTCTATTTGCAGAATGTATGCAGAATCCGACCACATCTCCCCGCCTCCCTCAGCTCCGCCCCCCCCCCCCCCCCAGTCCAACACGTGCTCAGCCTGCATCACTGCCTCCAGCCGCGCCCCTACCGGCCAACCTCTGCATACAGTCAAGGAATGTCAGAGGGCCGGTGCTCCACCAGGCGGCCAAGTCCATCCCTTGACCTTCACAGCCCCAGCTCTCTGACTTCATCTCCCCGCACTGTGGCCCTCAGGGTCTCTGCACCTGCTGTTCCTTCTGCAGGGAGAGCCCTTGTCCAGTCCCCACCTGGCTTTCTGACCCCTCACCTCATGTTTTCTACTCCCACCACCCGAAGAGAGAGGCCACTCCCCACCCTTCTCAGCCCCTCAAGGCTGTTCTGCTTCATACTCGAGTCTTGCCCTATTCCACATTTGTTCATTGTCCGGCTGCCCCCTAGAATGCAGGCGTCCCGAGGACAGGAACTGGGTTTCATTCATTGCAGAACCTCTAGTATCCAGAACAGGGCTTGAAACAGGGCTGGTGTTCAGTAATTATTTCTAGAATGAATGCATTGATTTTATCCTCAAATAAGATCATCCTTCCAGGTCTCAATGGGAAGATGAAGCTGGGAGAGGGGCAAGGACAGCTCGGGGTCCCTCAGTGGACCCCCAGTGTGGTGCCAGTTGAAACCCCCTGCCTCCCACCCAGGGAGGGCTCCGGGCTTGGGTGCAGCTCCCCCGTCCAGCCCACCGGGCACTGGAGTGGCATGGAGCTAGTGGTTTTGTCTGACCTCAGGCAACTGCCTCTACCTGTTTGAGCTTTACTAAATGTCTTCAACTTAAAATGGGGCAACATGTTTCTACCACAGTTATGAGGACTCAATGAGACATCTGTAAATGGCCTGTTGTACTTTCTTGATAAGTATGGGAACCCCACATCCTCATTTTGGGGGGTACAGCCCCAAGTTCACTGTGTTCAGTTCAATACACGTGATGTATTTCACCTAAAAGGAAATACCTAACTCTTTTTTAAGACTGCAGATACATTCCCAAATCAAAACAAACAAGACACAGACACACACACACACACACACACACACACACACACACACACACACACCTCTCTTTGTCACACTGTAATTCTTGATTCTGACTTTAGGGAATCTGCTCCAAGGTTTGCCCAGTGCAGGAAGAACACCTCTGGCAGCTCACCTACCCGCCAAAGCCCCTCTGGCCTCCTTCCTAGATGCTGAGACTGGGCAGGACCCAGCCAGACACACTGCCTTGGACTCACCTTCCCCTCTGCCTTATCTTCTCAGAAACTGGCTCTCATATGGCTCTAATCTTGCGGACGGGGGACTGAGGTCAGAGTGCAGTGCTGGGATGCGGGATGGGATTGGGAGGTGACATGGGGCTGTCAGGTCTGTCTGAAAATCTCTAGTTCTGAAAGGCCCGGGCGTCAGGCCCATGCCAAGTGTGTGTCGGTGTTGAGTGTGAGTGTGGAGCGTATAAGAGTATGCACCTCACAGCATCACTGTGAGGATGTGCCAAGATAATCATGGCATGTGTCTAGAGCAGGCCTGACCCAGAGTGGGTGCTCAGTCAATGTGGACTCCAAGTACTCATGTATTAATGTATTCCCCATACATTCACTGAGCGCCCACGGGGCGCCGGCGGCTCCACCTGCACCGCAGAGCCTAATGCACCACAGCTACAGCTCCTAGCACGTGCTGTAAGTGTGAGGAGGAGGCGGGCAGTCGTTCTGTGCCTTTAACATTTATCTCCCTGTAGTTGAGAAAACTGGAGGAGAGGGCACGGAAGACGGAGAGGAGGGGGAGCAGAGGAGAGGAGGACAGAGAGGAAGAGGAGGGCGAGGGGGACGGAGGATGAGGGGGAGGTGGGGAGGAGGGAGAAGGGGCAGGACGGAGCTGGCCATTCATTACCTTCTTCGGCTTCCAGCTCCTCCAGCACCCCCGTCTCTTGGCACTTTTTGCTGTGGGCCTTCGACTTCATATGTTTAGTCAGATTCCCTGGAAAGGAACGAGAACAGACTCAGGTTCAGCTGGAGGGCAGAGGGCCAGGGTGGCGCCTGGCTGGCAGGTGCCGGGACATCCGTCCGCCCAGGTGCTCAGGTGGGATGTGCAGCCACAGCCACCGTGCAGGACGATACAGAGCAGCTGGCGTAGGGTGGGCGAGGGGCTGTGAGGGGACAAAGGGTATCATGAGGACGTGAGATGCTGGTTAAAAAAACAAACAAAAAAAATTAAAAGACAAGTCATGTACAACAAGTTTTTCCTGCCTTTGATTGAACTCTGGGCCCAGGAGCAGGTGACACTCATCAAACAGGATTAGTGGTCACCTCAGGACCAGGACGAGAGTGGGGCTCCCGTTCACCAGCACGCGGGTGGGTACTGAGGATGCCCTTCGGGCCGAGGACACTGCTGGGGTAGCCCACAGGGAGAATCTTGGGGTTTGGGAAGGGGAACCAGGACAGAGCTACTGTTAGAAATGGAGAGAGGGCAGAAGGTGTAGAGAAGTCTTCCAGACAGGGACCTGGGGCCACAAGGCTGGAGCCCAAGCTTTGACTTCCTTAGAGAGTCATGCCCTCTTCCTGGGCCTCCAAGGTCACTGCCACGCAGACACAGCCAGGGGTGGTGGTGCAAACCACCACCGAGCAAAGGCTCTGCCCTCCCTGTGCCTACAAAGCCCTGGGGGGGGTGGGGGGTGGGGGTGGCTGACTGTCCGCAGTGGGCTGAAGAGCAGAGGCAGCCACTCTGTGGAATCAGGGGAAAGATAGTGACACCAATTCTCCCGCACATGTGCACTGCTCTTCACAGGCCACAAAGCCCTGTGGGAAGGAGCGCTCTACATAGGAGCACCAGAGGACCCCCAGCCTGCCCCAGAAGGATGCAAGCCACATGTCTCAGGATGTTCCTTTGGGCTTAGCAACTACCTCCAAACTGTGATGTGCTCACGGTTGCTCTGCAGATTGCTGTATTTCCATACGATAGTTCATATAACAAATTATAAATTCCTTGAGTCAGGTGCTCTAATCTTTATCAGTTAGCAAGTTTGAACAGATGGATGGAAGAGAGAAGAATGGACTCTGGGAGCAGATGCATAGAGATTGGTGGATGGAGGGATGGATGGATGGATGGATGGATAACTGGGTAAGAGGAAATAGGGAGGGAGGAACAGGAAGGAGATGGACAGATGGATGGGATACTGGATGAGTAGATAAGCAGATGGATAGACAGATGGAGGATAAAAATAAATGGAAAGATAGATGGAAATGGATCAATAAACATACGAGAGGATGGAGAATGGGAGAGGAGGCGACATGGGTGAGTGGGAGAATGGCTGGTTGGATGGATGGATGGATGGATGGATGGAGCACACAGAAGTGCACGGGAGGACAAACAGACAGGAGGATAAAAGAATGGGCAGGTGGATGGAAACAAGGATTGGTGGGAGGACAAATGGGAGAAGTGGAGGAACAGAAAAGATGGGAAAATAAATGGATAGGAAGACAAACTATTCAGATGAAAGGATGGGAGAAATGGATAAACGGGAGGATAGATGGGTGACTTGGGAGAAAGAGCCCATAGATGAACCAAAGGGTGTTTTTCAATCATTCTGAGAATTTTAAGGAACCTTAGGGTTTTGCTGAGAAGATAATGGGAACCTTAAGCTGAGATTCCCTGAGGTGTGCAGGTTGAGGGCAGCAGGAATGGAGAGAACCTGTTACTTTCCTCTTTTCTCCCTTAGTCCTAGTCTGTAACTCCATCCTTCCCAACTCAAATTTTCCTCCTTTAACTAGACAGAAACTTGAATCTTCTACCCCTGGCTGAATGGGGAGCAGAACCATAACTTCCAGAGTCACCCCAGGGCCGGAGGGTCCCCAGTGTCCCCTGTCCAACATCATGGGCCTCTGCCCTCGCTGTCGTGAGCAGGCAAAGCCTGAGCAGCACGTCAAGGGGTGGTAAAGGCAACTGGGGTCTTCCATGGGCCAGAGAAACTGAATGTCCCCCGAGGTTCTGAGACCAGCCCGCCATCCCCTGACCGCTTCGGACCCCAGGGGACGATGCACACCGCTCCTCCTGGCTATGACATTATTCTCGTACACGTTCTGCCTGGAAGGTTCGGGTCTTACTCAGCCAAGTTAGATGCTGAGCACGTGATGGGTGCATAACAACTGTGAGTGGGAAAGGAACCTCACAGACCGTGGAAGTCCCCCCCACCAGGCCCAGGGTCCTCCTGCGTCTGTTTCCAACTCCCGGCCCTAGTCGATGATGCCATTAGACGAGATTAGCAGGTGTCAGGATGCTGGGGGGGGGGGGGGGGGCTCCCTTTCACCAACATGCTGAACCAACCAGTCAAAACCACACTGCTGGCTAGTGCAGAGCCGCGCATGGAACCAGGTCTCGGGACTCCAGAGACCAGAACCAGAATGTGTAGGAGCTTGATGGCCTTGGGTCGCGTCTGGGCCCTGCCACTTGCTAGTTGTGTGCTCTTTACCTTTTGAGCCCTAGTTTCTGCTACTGTAAAGTAATACCTGCCTCTCGGGGATGCTGGGAGGAGCTGGTGAGGACACACGTGTAGAGCGGCAGCAGAGCCTGCCTGTCAGAGAGCAGATGCCCACTGTATGGAATCTCCTTTTTTCCCATACTGTGTGTTCCCCTCTCCCCCCAAATCAATCACTCTTTATTGAGCACCTGGGGAGACTGCCACAGCTGCACTGGGTGTGGAGGCGAGAGATGCTGAGATGATGTTTGTGATGTAAATGGCTTTGCCAGCCGGTCTGGGCTCAGGAAGCCCCAGGAGAGGACACCAGGCAGCCCCTGGACTCCAGCTTCTCCTCTGTCCCTGCCCCCAGTGGCTTCAGGGAGGAGCTGGGAGTCTGAGCGGCTGCCGCGATAGGCCATGGGGTTACAGGAGCGGATGTGCAGCCCTGAGCGTTATCCGGCGCCTTCCTCGATTTCCCCTCCCTGGGCCTGTCTCCTCTGTGAATTGAGGGAGGTGTGCCAAATGGTCACAGGTGTCCTTTTTGGCCTGGATGCCATTTCCTCATCATGGGTCAGGGCCTCGGCCTGCCAAGCAGAGTTCACAGCTTCTCACCATCGTCCCAGCCCCCCACCAAAAACCAACAGTCCTGGAACGAAGGAGGAAAGGCAAGCGAGTGGAAAATGTTGGCCATCGGGAACAGAGGCGGACCCTCCACCGAGGGCATCAGCCGATGACCCTGTCTGCCCCATTTGGCTTTGGGCTTTGACCAACCACCCTCCCTCGGCCCCTGAGGCCTGCCCCAAACTGCCAGCTCTGTCTCCAGGCAATCGGCGCAAGGGCCTAGACCCAGCACAGCCACTCTGCTGGCCTCTGGGAAACTTCTGAGAAGAGGACCCAGGACCCAAGACCCCCGACCCCCATAGGGACATTCCAGTGGGCCTTTCCCGACCCCACCCACTGAGACAACCCCTGGCTAGCGCCCAGGGGCCGGAGCTGCCGCCACAACGTCTAACACAGAGACGGAGACACAGACAGGCAGACAGAGACGGACAGGAAGGGCTCGCCAGCGGGGTGTAGCCAGGCGGTGGTGACGGAGGGCCCTGAGGACCACCTGACCCAGCCTCATCTCTCACGCAGCCTGCCTGAGCCCGAGCCGAGGATGAGGGGAGGGAGGAGCTGGAGGCAGCTGGATGGAGGCAGGAGCCCTGAGAGGAGGGGGCCTTTGGTTTCTGGGCTGATGGCTGAAGAGTCCATGACTCCAGGGGGAAATGGGAGCTGCAGTGTTCTGCGGCTTCCCTCACTCCCCGCTTCGTGCAGAGCGAGCCCAGAGCAACCTGGCTCTGCTTCCACCCGCCGCCACCTACACTCACCCCTCTCTGAGTCTCAGAGGTTGAGATTCCACTATTTCAGATGAGCTTGCTGCTCTTTCTCTGGAAGGTGTCATCTTCCAGAAGCCTCTAGGAGCATCTGCTTAGAGCTCAGCACTCCCCATCACAGGGTGAGGGCAAACTCTCCTGGGAGGGGCCTTCAGGGCGCCACCTAAGGCCCCACCCCCAGGCTTCACCCCCAGGGTTCCACCCCCAAAGCTCCACCCTCAGGGCCCTCAGAGGGCTTGCAGACTCTTCACTCAGGTTAAACGCTCTGGACCCTCCAGGGCTCTGTGCTGGCTCAGAGGGACCCAGGAAGGGACTGCAGACAACTCGGCAGTGTGGCTTCCAATGCAGGAATCTCCCGGAAAAGGGGTGTTCCTGCCAGAGACCCAGGCCTCTCTCAGACCTGGCAGAAAAAAACCAGGCCTTTGCTGTCAATAAAGTCAGAGGGAATTGAATAGGGATTGCTCTGGGAGACTGCCCTGGCAGGGAACTCAGCCCGAAGGGTCTTTCCAGTCTCAAGTGGCAGGATGATGGCTCCCGGAGGCAGTGGGCAGCTCTGCAATGGCCCCGGGCTGGGAGGCACTCTCAGGACTGGGCTCCTCACACTGAGAACAGAGTGGGGTGGTCCCCTGGACACGCCCTGGGAATAGGGCCAGCAGTTGTGATCCACTCTGGAGGCCACCTGGTTGGCCACCTGATTTTGCCACTCCTTTCAGACAGGGGGGCAACTGCTCACAGAGAGGAAGGTGGTGGGGTGATGCCCAGGAGGCAGGGGTCCTGGCATGTAGTTACAGCTCCAGCTCTGACAGTCATTTCTGTTTTGGGGGGCCCATTTTCTTCACCTTCAAGGAGGGCTGAGACAAAAAGATTTTGGCGTTCAAAGACCGTAATTTGAACTTCTGGTGCATTATTCCCATCCTTCTCCTCCATAAAGTCCCAACTGGCCACCTAAGGTCAGAGGAAGAGGGGTGGTAGGGGTCGTGTGGGGGACAGAGCCCACGACCAGGGCTGAGGCATGCTAGGTGAGGTGCCCTGCACATGGTGGGGCTCCAGGCCCATCAGTCCTCTCCGGGCGCCCTTTGGGATGTGGTTGATGAGACACCAAGAAAGAAGAGGGTCAGGGCAAGGAAGGAGGTTGGTCATCTCTATTCAAACCCAAATCTTGGAGGGAAAGTTTGAGCTCCACTTGAGAATGATGGTGAAAGGGCAGAGGAGGGCAGGCTAACAGGGTCAGGAGATCAGAGAAGGGCACCCAGTCAGAGAGGGGGCTGTGAGCGAGGGGATGAGATAAACTGCTCTCTGACCTAGCACCGAGAGAACGGAAGGGGCCAACAAGAGGAGGAGGAAGTAAGGAAGGCTCGAAGACCCGGAGGGGCCCTCCTCAAAGCCGCTGCCTGACATCTCTTCCTAGGAGCAGCTTTACCAACAAAAGGAGGGTCAACAGGCGTCAAAATCGAACCCACTCTAGAGTTCCATCTACTGAGAAACCACGTGGCTCTGGTGGGGGCTGGCGTGGAGGCCCCCAATTGGCCCAAAGCAGAAGGCAGGACCCTCGTGCTCAAACCCTGAGCCAGGAATCTGCAAAGCACAAGAGGCTGAAGCCACCAGGGCTCCGAGAGCCCCAGGCCTTCCTCTGAGGCACTTCGGTCTGCTCAGCTACCAGAAAAGAAGAAGCGGGTTTCGATGCCTTTCCTGCCTGCCCTGCAGGAGCCGCAAGTGGAAGGAGCAGAGGAGAGCTTAGTCCGAGTCTCATGGACTCAGCCTCACTGGTCCAAACCAGGGTCCTGGGTGGCTGCAGCGGCCCCAGCCGCCCCCATCACCCATCACAGCACTCTGGATGTGCACCCTCACTGGCCAGTCTTCCTTCCTCTCACAGGTAACTGCCAGAGCCTGAGCTGAGCCTGCTGTGCACTGTGGCAGGGCAGGAATGACAGGGCTGCCGGTCGGGGGGTGGGAGAGCCCGGCCCTGTGCTAAGAGCCGTAGAGAAGCTGGACGGAGCAGCAACATGATCTGAGAGGTGAGGTGGGGTGGAGGCAGGGGCAAAGTCTGGCATGAGAAGTGACCATGCGAGTGTGTTAAGTGGCTTGGGGTGGAATGGATTTCCAAACTCAAGAGTGGCGGTGACCAGTGTGGATGCTGGAACTCATCAGGTCGGTGGATCAAGGGCTAAGGAAACATGCGAAAGGAAGGGGTGATGAGATCAAATACAAAACCAGGCACTGTGCGCGAGAGTGCCACCGCCTGGCCGTAACGGGAATTGCGTGGGTGGAGGGTGGAGGGGCCGCTGTGAGAGCCAAGAGGACGCGGTGGGGGGGCGCCACGGCCCAGTCTGGAGCGGGCTGCTCTGTCACCGGGGAGCCCAGGAATCGGGGGTGCCCAGGCCCCAGGCAGAGAGGTCCGGGCCCCGGGGCTCTGCGCTGGGGCTCCCAGAGGGGAGCTCCCTGCAGCAGGCAGGGCCAGTGCCCCGCTGACCGTCTCTTACCTTTGGTTTTAAAAGCAAAGTGACAGTGCTTGCACACATAGGGCCGGACGTCAGTGTGGGTGCGGATGTGTTTCTTCAGCATGCTGGGCTTCTTGCAGCGAATTCCACACTCCTCACAAACATATTTCCCTCGGCCGCGGCCTCGCACATATACATACTCTTCGTTTGATTTGTACCTATGAGCAACAGGCGTCATGGTAAAGGAACAAAAAAGGAGGAGACGAGGCAGGTTCCCACCTCAGGAGACGCACGCGCTTCCTGGCCGCATCCAGCCCTCAGGGGCGCTGGCGGAGGAGGACGCGGAGCAGAGAGAACCACGGGTGGGGGGATCCGCCATGGACCCCTGCACCTGCCCTGCCCTCAGACAGGGGGGCCGCCCCCTCCTCTCCCTGGGAGGCAGCGGACCCTGGCGCTCCCTGCCGGGAGGGAAGCCACAGGTGCACAGAGGGCCTCTGGTCCAGATCCAGCCTCGGCACCGGCCCCTGCTCCCAAAGAGCAGCCGCTCCGGGCCATCGCGTAACAGAGTAAAACAGATAACGGCCACAGCTCCGGCAGCCGCCACTGACCAAGTGCTCACTCTGTGCCGGGCACTTTGCCCGAATTCAATCACAATCTCCACGAAGAGCCCTTAAGAGCCTGAGGCTCCCATAGCCAGAGAGGGACAGAACAGAGGGACAGACCTGCCTCAAAGCCTGTCCATCCCCCACGAGGGGCAACAAGCACTAAACCAGTCTGCTGGGGGGCCACTCAGCTGCGCGTGGGAGGGGAGGGACAGGGGCACCATCACTTCCCTGTCCTCAGAGTCTGGAAACCAGGGGCCTTGCGCTCTCTCCCCCGTCCCATCTCCAGCCGAGCCGGAAGCTCTTAGGACCTAGATTCCAACCACCTGGCCTCTCACAAGGCCTCCAGGGATCACTTGGGGTCACGGCGGGACGTGCCAACAACTTTCAGGAGCCTCCTGGGGCGGCCGGCCCACCTGCTGGGCCTCAGGGCCACTGCGCTCTTGACCCTGAATCAGAATGCCCTGATTTCCACTTAGAAGGAACCCACGTGCCCCACAGGCTCACTTGATACCTTCCTCATCAAAATGCCATGTTGGGCTAATGCTATAGACGTGCGAGTGTCTTGACAGGGACAGGAAGGCTGCGAAGGGGCCCAGGGAGGGGATCCTGGAGTAATTCCAGGAGAAGAGCTTTCTGACTCGTGAGGCCTGAGGGTCCAATGGCCCAGGTGTCTTGGGTGCCAACTCCTGTGCCAGGGGTGATGTATGGGGTGAGTGTGAGCATGAGCAGGCCTCCTGCTGGGTGTTGGAGGCAGACTCTGCAGAAACAGAGGCCACACCCCTCCCCAGGGGGCTGGAGGGAGGGGAGGAGTTGACGGTGGCTGGGACTCAGTCCTGCTCCGCTGGGGCCATCGCCTCATCCTAGAGGATGGCACAAGGATGGGCTTGCAGGAGGGGCTTTGCAGAAGGGAGCCAGCAGGCAGAGGCACAGCGATCACCAACACACACTCACACTCACACACACTCACATACACACATGCCACTTCCACTCGGCCCTGCTCGGCAGGTCCGTGGCAGCCCCTCCCCTCCTACTTCCAACCGTGATGGCGCCTTCGGGGTCCCCCTTCCTTCACGCCCTCCCACCCAGGCCCACAGCCGCCCTGACCTCTACCACATGTGGGCTTCCTGAAGTTGCCCTTCAAGTCAGCTCAGAAGCAGGCAGAATCCATCTATCTCGCCTGTTCTCAGGCCCTTCATTCTCCCTCCATAGTGAGCTTAAAGGACTCTGCTTGAGTCTCCAAGGGCGGGGCTTTGACTTGGGGGTGGCGTGGGGAAGCAGGTACACAGCCCTGGACGCCACTTTGTCACACTCCATGGAAGGGGCACAAGCTGCTGGGGAGCACAAGGGAGGAGCCTGGGCTGGGAGGGGCTGGGGAAAATGCTGAGAGATGGAGGCAGGAAGGGAGGACTCCAGGCAGGGACCACAGAAGCAAAGGCATGGGTGCTAAGAGGCCTGGAGTGTTTGGTGGGCAGGACAGGCTGGGTCTCCATTGGCCTTGAATGCCATGCTAAGAAGCTGAGACTTGATCAAAGTTTTAGTAAAGATAAACAAAGTCTCAAGAGAAGATGCTTCCTTGGCACCAAGGGGAATGGTCTGCAGGAGGAGAGATAGAGTCTGGGTATAAGGCACGTGTTCTAGGACAGGGATTCGAGGCCTTACGGGTACAGAATCCACAGGCCTTGGTGGCCGTCTGGATGATGCAGGGGCCACCATCAAGGAGTAAGAAAGATAGAAAGATTTCAACTTGGCCAGCTCAAGTGGTACTATCTGCAGGCTTAGAGGGAAGTGATACAGGACTCTCGTCCTTAACTGATGAGTGTGAGACACTTGTGAGAGGGAGTTGAAGAAATGTGCAGTACACAGGTGGAAATCCATGGGACTCAGGGCTGGACATGTAGATTTGTGAGGAGCGAGGTGACCACTCAAGAGAGTTTGAAAATAGGAAGAGGAAGTGAGAGGGCCTGGGAGGCACCCAAATGTAAGGGTGGGTAGAAAGATGGCACCAAAAGCCACCCCCAAGCAGAGATCTCCTGGTAGGGAACCAGGAAAGTATATGATTTGGGAGCCAGAGAAAAGAGGTGAGAGGAGGAGGCAGCCAGCAGGGTCCAGGTCATGGAGATCAGGAAGAGGGTGGCCGCTTTGGGGTCCCAGGACTTGAAGAGGGCAGTCCTGGTAGGCTGGCCTGGAGCCTGTGACTTCTCTGCTTCTCAAAGGCCAGTACTGGGGTTGTACAGCTTTGTGGTTCCCAAACAGTCAAGTTCAGGGACAGGTGTGGAGTAGCTGTCCCGTGTGGGCTGCACCCTCTTCCCACTGGAGGCCACCTCCTCCTTCATGCCCAGCTCAGGGTCAGCCCCTCCATCCTGTGCAAGACCCCTCCCTATAAAGTCCCGCTACTTCCCCAGCAACTTCAGGCCTCCCCCTTCCGACACATTGTACCACCACGGACGCAAGCTCAGTTCTCTCGGTACCAACCAACCCCAAAGTCCCCCTGGACCTCAGCCCTCTCCAGCAACTGCCCTGTCTGCTTCCGTTCTCAGCCAGAGTCTGGAAAGGGCTGTCACACTGGTACTCATGCCTTCTCACTGCCTCAGCCCAGCTCTCCGGCTGTCTGTTCCTGCCAACGTCACAGGCTGTCAAATTCAAGTGACAGTGGCTTCATCCTGTCAGTCCTGTCGCCTGCCTTCCAAAGGCAACTGTTGGCTTGGTAACTGGGTCTCCTCGGCAAGCTCATTCTTTGCCCTCACCTCCCATGCTGGTCCTCCCCAGGTGCCAACCTGCACTCTTCTCCCTTCACACCTTCCCCCAGGTGAGCTCTCCTGCACATGCCTGGCCTTGCACCTGGATGTTGGTGGCTCCCCTATCTCTTTCCCCAGCTCTGACCCCTCTTCTCTACATGCAACTGCCCCCTCATCATCTCTCTGGTGGTCTTCAGGCATCTCACATCCCATGTGCCCAGAACCATGTTTCCATGTCCCCTCACCTGCACTACCACCTCCTGGGTCCCCGCATCAGTAAATGGCACACACAGCCGGTGGTGGCCAGGCCAGCATCCTTGGTGCCTCCACGTCCTTCAGTCTTCATGGTCGATCCACCACCACGCGCCGTCAGTGCCACATCCCGCATATGCTCCAAGGAGGCCCACCTCCTAGTCGCCACCAGCCCAGGCCACCATCCCCGCTGCTACCCTGCTGCATCCTTTCTTCACAAAACATCCAGAGGGGGACTTCCTAGGTTGCGCAGCAGTTAAGAATCCACCTGCCAATGCAGGGGACACGGGTTCGATCCCTGCTCCGGGAAGATCCCACATGCCATGGAGCAACTAAGCCTGTGCACCACAACTATTGAGCCCATGTGCTGCAACTACTGAAGCCCATGTGCCTAGAGCCTGAGCTCTGCAACAAGAGAAGCCACCACAACGAGGAACCCGCGCACCACAAGGAAGAGTAGTCCCCACTCACCGAGACTATAGAAAGCCCGTGCACAGCAACAGAGACCCAATGCAGCCAATAAATAAATAAATAAATAAATTTATAAAACAAAATAAAACAAAACATCCAGAGGGGGCTCTCCCCAAATACATCTGGTCCTGCCACTCCTCCCAGCCCAGGGGCCCATTCAATGCTCCTCCCATTGTTCTCAGGATAAAGCCCTGCCTCTCACTCAGCAGGAGCAGAAGGCCCAGGGTAGGCCCAGCCACCTCTCCAGCTCTTCTCTTAACTGCATTTCCTCATCAACCACACTGAAGGTCATCCAGTGCCTCTGAGTCCCTTTCCTCTGGCCTTCCGCCTCCTCCGCCACCCCCCGTCCACCACCCGTTACTGACTGACCAGCTGCTCTCTCCTTCAGGGCTTTGCCAAAAGACCCCCTCCTTCAGAGTCCTCTCCAAAACCCCTGGGCCTGGGGGGGGGTCCCGGAAGGGGGGTCCTGGGGGGGTCCCACCCACTCCTCCTTCATGGCATCGGTCAAGCTGTGTGTACTGTGCGGCCTCTCAGAATGTGGTCCCCATTAGCCCCATGGAGGGGGCACGTCTGCCTCACTCACCAGTGCATCCCCAGGGCCTAGCACAGCGCCTGATATCCAGCAAGTGCTCGGTACTCATCTCTGCACAGACAAAAGCCAAGCCAAGGCCTTCTCTCCTCGTGTCTGCTAGAGACTCTCAGCTGAGACGCTCCCACTCCACAAGTCCCTGAGCACACACACGTTCAAGCTGCCACTGTGGGCTCCCCATAGATGCGACACACAGCCAGTAGCTCCGTAACCATGGTGGACTGGCTGGCTGAACACTCCCCACTTCCTGGTAGGAACCACTCTCTTCATAGGGTAGAGGTCAGCATGAGACCTGGGTCTGGGTTCTGGCTCCTGTGTGAACTTGTTGGGTGATCTCGGGTAAGTCACTTCCCCTCCCTTGGAAATAGTCACACTTTAACCTTAGCTATACCAGTCACCGCCACATGCCTGACATCATTCAGTCCTCCCATCAGCCCTCTGCCATCGTCCCCATTTTATAGGAACATGAACTAAGGCCCAAAGAGTTCAAGTGATGTGGCTGAGATCACACCATCAGTGATCTTTCCACTTAGCCCCGTCCCTGCACAGATGCTACACGAATGCTTTTAGGTGATGCTAACCAAGTTTCCTTAGCACCTTCCTTTTCGGGGATTCTCAGGGGCCTGTAACACCACAGACAGATGAGAACGGCATCACTCTTCCCACAGCCCTTCCTGAAAGGCTGCCAGCTCTGGGTGGGACCAAGGGTGTTGACAGCTGCAGAAAAATGCCCTGCAAAGAGCCAGGGAAGGAAGCCAGAAAAGCATGGTAGGGCCCCCAGGGGCATGGTCCTGCCTCCCACGTCTGATGGCCCCTCCACCCTCCACCCAAGGCGGCCCTGTGGAGGCCTGTACCACAGGCTGCCCTTCACCCCGGGAGGAAGTGCCCATCCAGCCCCCTGCCTGTTCCGAGCCTGCAAGACAGTTCACCACCTGGGTACAGCTGACTCACGGCTCTCTGAGCCCCACCACCTGCCTGTCTTCTGCTGCTCTGACAACCCAGGGATGTCAGCCAGTCTGGAAAATGTTTGGTTTTGTTCTTAAAAAAAAAAAAGAAAAGGAAAAAAAAGAGCTGTTTCTGTGGGATTCCAGACATCTTAGTTAAAGGGACCTTGAGCTTGACCGCCTGAGGTCCAGGGCTGTGAGGGCCTGAGGTCACGCAGCATCAGGGGTCCCTTGCCTGGAAGCAGCTTTCTGTTCCACTGCCTTGGGTCAGGAGGTGAGTGAGACTGCCAGGAGGGGTGTGGAGCTGCCAGAATCTTCTGGATCTGTTTTCATTCTTATGCTGCAGCTCAAAGACTCACGGACTCAAAGGAAAAGAAAAAGACTCTTGCACAACCCCTTCATCAGGAGGCTCTTATTATTTTCATCTAACAGAGAAGGAAACAGAAACAGAGGTTGTGTGTCTTGCCCAAAGGCACAAGGCAGCTAGAAAGTGGTGAAGCAGGGACTGGAATCCAGGTCTGACCCCAGTGCTCTTACGCATGACACAGTCTGATCTCCTGCCTTCAGCAGCTGCTTCTCCATTCCTGCAACTGGAGATGCTGAGCTGGTTGACTCTGATCATTCAGTACGTGACTCCCTGGGCTGTGGCTCTAGACTCTTCGCAGGCATTTCTGAAAGCTGAAGCTTCCACCAAGCACTTGGGAACGCAGCGCACAACTCCCAAAGGAGGTGGCATATCCCTCTGCTCCAGATTCCAGAAGAGGGGATGTGGTGGAAATTAAGTGGCATTTTAGGCATGATGATGGGTGAGTTGTTGTTCTTGGACTCTGCATATAATGAAGACTCAGCAATGAAGATGCTCTGTGAGGTAGTGAGCTCCCCATCACTAGTGCTATTCACCCAGAGGCCAGGTTGGGAGGACACTGGAGCAGGAGGGAATGAGTGGTTCTGGCAGCTCAGTAATAGAGGCAGCTTTCAGTGGATTAGCTTGTTTACTCCTGTAACAATGCTGTAAAATGGATATATTTATGCTCTAAATATTCCATATTTATCCAATAAATATAAATAGATATATTCATTCCTGACCAAATGGAGGCTCAGGGAACTAGATGGGGGTTGGTTGTGAGCTGGCCACATGACTGAGAGAAACAGGAGGTATAAGGAGTGGGGAGTGGTCAGGATTGCAGTGAGCTGGAAGGCAGGGCACAGTCCCTCTAAAGGGACAGTGGCTACACCTTTTCAGACAAGTGTTGTATGAGGCTGTCAGATCTTCCAGGTTGTCAAGAAAATCACAAATCCAGATTTAAAAAAAATTAATAATATTAGCATACACTTATACAGCTCTTACTGGGTGCCAGCCACTATTTTAAATGCTTTGCATACCTTTCCTCATTTAAACCACAAGGCAGCCCTATGACACAGGGATTCTAATCATCTCCATTTACACATAAGAAAATGGAGTCACAGAGAGGTTAAGTAACCTGCTAGAGGTCACACAGCCCGTAAGTTAACAGGGTCAGAATTTGAAATCCGGTCACATGTTCAGAGTTCAGGCTCTTAATTGCTATGAAATTCTAAGACTTAAAATATCCTTTTTTAAAAAACACAGTTTAAGGCGAATAAAATAGGAGAAGCAGAAATAGCCAAGACCTAAACTTCTGGCTCAAAGTAATTTCCCCAAGGTCATGCGGCTAGTAGACGCCTGTCTGACCTTCAAACCCATGACTTCTTTTTCCACCAAGCTTCATTTTTCTCTTAAATGAGGGGATAAATTCAATGACCTCCAAGTGACCTTCCTAATCTGAGCCCCTAGGAGTCTGTTCTGCATAGTATACTACTGACATTTTCATATGTCATTAATTTTATCATAAAACTCTCACTGCTCCTCCCAATTTGGATATTTTAAAGTCTTGTCAAATTTCTGATTTTATTATGATCTTGTTGCCAAATATGCTTTCTCCCAGGGGCATACAGCGTAGGTACAGTCATGCAAAGCAAGAGGAAGGTGCAATGAGAAACGTGCACACTGTTGTCCGGAGGCTCACTTTTGCAGGCAGCCTGTGTCCCGAGGGTCGCTGGCCCCCAAGAGGTCCGGCCACAGTGAGCCCGCCAGCTTCACCGCGGTGATGCACTGCCCTCCGGGTGAAGCTCAAAAAGGAAGGGACGTCTGTGGAAGAGGATCAAGTGCCTGGTGGCCCTGAGCTGTGTATCGGCTAAAAATATTGAGTTGCCAAGAGGTCGGGAACACACCCCTTGGTGACAAATGTACCGGGGAGGCTGAGCTGTGGGTCATGGGGGAAGTTCACACAGGGTTCTGGAGCCCAAGTGGGGGAAGAAGCAAGGGCGGGAGGAAAGAGGACACAGATTCGAGAGGTCAGGGCTGCCGGACAGAGGCAGGAGGGGAGAGCAGATCAAGGAGCCTTCTTTCACACCGTCCACAATGGCTCCCACCACAGAGGCCAGCCCTTGTCCGTTTGGCAGGCTTCCATTTGTGCCATTTCCTCGCTCTTCCTGGTCTGAGTTTTCATCCTGAGGGGAACATCAGCAAACGGCAACAGCTGCCCAGGAGACAGCCGCTCAGGGGTCTGACGCCCAGCCCGGGTCTAAGGAGAGGAGCTGACTTTTATTCTAGAGAAACCGATACGATAAGTTGAGACGCTGCGCAGTGAGTGACCAAGCACAGAAGCCTAAGAACCACCAAGCAGGCACCCAGCCTGGGCTGAAGCCAGCTCAGGTCCAAAGAATGCAGCCAAGGCCCTGTTTCCGACCAGACGGCGAGATTAGGGAGGGTGGCAGGATGCCAGAAACTGGGCCTGTCATGGTCAGAGAAGTGAAACTCCCAACGGGGAGGGGGCTTCTTAAAGGCGCCCATGACACGAGGGGGTGCTCCAGCCTTCAGCAGGCCCTGACCCGCAGGGTCACGCACAATGACTCTCGCGCCGTGCTTGGGATTCCTAGAGGGGGAGGCTAAACCCCAGGGTTCTGGGCCCTCACGTCCCTCACCGCGCTGAGCTGTTTTTCAGAATAGGTATCTATGTAAACCGAACTTTGTAAAAAAAGAGTTCTGTGAATTTAAAATCAATTTGAAAATTACTGTTAAAGTATATCCATGCCCCAAAGGACCCTAAAACCTCCGACTTCCTGGGGCGGGGTGGGGGGGGGAGGTGGGGGCAGAGGCCTTGTGCATCCTCTGATGTGGTCATTCTCACGGCAGACCATCCACACCCTTCCGTCTACCTCTGGCACCTGGGGACCGACGGCGTCCCAGGCAGCACCTTCCACCTCTGGGCAGCTCTCCCCCTGTTAAGCTAAAGTTGTTGAACTTCTGTAGTCCGAGCTCTTTTTAGTGAAACCCCTCTTGCACATGACACTCCCCAAAGGCTACTGCTCTACCCCAGGTCCCTCGGCTCCAGGCCTCAAACAGGTGCACTCAAGATGGAGTCCAGATTCCTGCCCAGACTGTCCCAACCCCTCCAGGTTGTGCTTCTTAAGATGGGGAGGCCAAGAGCACCCAGAGGCCGCCCACTGCGGCTGGAGCCAGCCCGGCCTGATACGGGACTATGGTCGGCTAGTTCTCCCAGCTTCACGTCCTTGTTCCCTAGACAGGAAACAGGCTCAGAATGGGGGAAGTGACCAGATCCTGGAGATTGAATGCATGTCTTATTCTTTACTGAAAAAAAAAAAAAAAACCCACTAAAAAGAAAGTCCACCAGGGTCAGAGGTGTTTCTTTTATCATGGAAAAAGAAATAGCTAGCATTTGTGGAGTGTTGACTCTTTGGTAGGCGTGTGTTACAGGAATTATATGGTGGAAGCCTTAGCATGATTCTATATGGAGATTCTATATGGCAAGAAGCAGGAATGGAGGCTGGCTTAGAAAAACCTCAGGGTGGCCAGTGCAAAAGCCTGACCTGTGTCTTGTGAGCAGAAGGGGATGGGGAAGGTGTTCAGTTACAGGCCTGCTCTGGAAGCACCCCTCCAGGGCTGTGTGCAACAGCAGCTTGAGGAGACCCTGACTGAGGCCATCTGTAGTAGCAGGTGACGAAATACGTGCAGACACTGGGTGCCCCTTCAATGCCTGTGGGCCAATGGCTGGGAGCTGCTGTGCCACCACGCCCTGGGGAACCTCAGTGTTTCCTCAATGCTCAGAGATATATGCGCCTTGATTTGCAAATGAGATGAGAAAAGGCTGTCAACCATATTAAATTCCCACAATAAATGCAAGGCGTCATCTCTGTGCCGGGGAATGGCTGTGAGTGATGCCGGTGGCAAGCCTTTCCCGAACACCTGAAGGCACGGGGGTGGCAGCTGTGAGGCACATCAGACCCTCTCTCGGGAAGGGGCTGGCGGGCATCACTGGCTGCTTCAGCCTGCAGCACACACAAGGGGGCTGTGTGTTCACGCCCCAGCCTTACAGCCTCAACTCTTACAGAAGGCAGGGGAGGCCACGGTGGCAGGCACCTACTTGGCCCTTGCTCTGAGCAGATCTGCTCCCCACCAGCTGGGCGTAGAAGAGAAACTGGAAAATCTGCCCACAGATACCTCAGGTGCAGCCACTGGCAGCCTCCTGGGAGGAAGCTCTGTCCACAAACAGAACCAAGACAGGGAGAAAGACCTGGACTCATTTTAAAAAAGAATTTTCCAATCCCAGAGCTACAAACCTGGGGCAAAGCAAACTTGGGTGGTAGTGAGCTCCCCACCATGGACCGTGTGCAAGCACAGACTAAATGACCTCTCAGGTTTGGGGCAAAATACCAATAGATTCCTATGCTAGGAGGGAGGCTGGACTTGAGGTCCGGTGCCTCTAGGTGGAATCTAAATGGACACAGCACATACCCTGGTGGTCCAGCCACAAAGAGCCTGCAGGTGGAGAGGGTGAGAAAACAGGAAGGAAGGATGTGGTCATAGCTCAGAGGGCAAAAGGACCTGTCTGAAGTTGCGCAGCTATGGCGCGGTGAAGTTGGGACCCACCTGCTCCGTTTGGGATGCTGCAGAGTGCCGGGGTTAGGCATGGGCTTGAGGGGTTGGGGGGGTCAGACTGCCGGGGTTCAAATCCTGCCTCATCCCTACCAGCTGTGTGACCCCGAGTGTGCTCCTGCCCCACGGCAGGGGTGCTGTTGCTGACCCAGGGCAGCTCGCTGTGGCTGCAGCCACGGTATGGCTTTATTATTACACCTCTTGGCTACTATTCCAAGGCTGAGCCCCCTAGCTGTGTGACCCTGGGCAGCTTACTTAACCTCTTCATGCCTCAGTTTCTTCATCTGTAAAATGGGGATAATGTCCTATTTCTTGACCTGGGGGGTAAATGGACATAATTATAGGGGTGTATTCATTTTGTAATGGCGCATAGACTGTACTCATGACTTGGACTGTTTCTTTTGTGTATATGGTCTGCTGCAATGTAAAAATTACTGAAAAGTAATAGTATATACTCACAGGATAATTGTGAAGTTAATTTTGTTAGTCTAGGTTATGTGCTTAGAATAGTGCCTAGCATGTAGCAGGGGCTCAATCAATACTCACTCTCTAGCACTTTGCCTTGAGAGCACTCATCACAGTTAGATTTATTCTTCAACAATGTAAGGAAAGCCAAATGCCCCAGTTTTGGATAGACCAAGGAGAAGCCATGGTTTGTTGCTAAGACGCTGGTCCATCCCTGGTTTATTTGGATCAGCCGATAGAGGAAGCAGTGGGATGGGGATTCCCCCAGTCTCCTCCTCCTCCCCAGCCATGGCCAGGTTTGCAGAGGAATCCTGAACATACTGATGAGGATGCTGAAGCCCGTGGAAACCCTCTGAGACCACAGCCAAGGGGATGAGAGTGAGGACTAAATTCCAGGGATGAAGATGGAATTTCTGACTCAGAACATGAAGCATCCCAGCATGCACACGTGGATACTGAATACATGGCTGAAGGCAGCATCCCTTCTTCCTATGACATGTGATCCACAGGACAGGGAGCTTGTACCACTCATACTCCAGTGGTCCATGCGAGACAACTTTTGAAATGGAAATCAGTACAATAAAGGATCAAGGCCCAATAAAGAAAATGCAGGGGCAATGAAAGCCTCAGTGAAGTTAACCAAACTGTCAGATTTATATCAGGATGACAGACTTGCAAGATGGGGAACAGCTTTAGAAGAAATTCCAAGTTCAAGAATAAAGAGATTTGGTTATTTGCATTTGGAAAACAGGAAACAAGACTTCCCTGCAGGGCTGGTAGACTGGACCATATGAGCTTTACGTTTACAGGTAGCCTTTTGTCAACCCATCACCTTAAGTGACTGACCAAAGCTGCAGCCCAGTTAGTGTCCTCACCATTGGAATGTGGGGTTGAGGTCATAGCGCAGCCACAAGCAGGAACGGTCCTTGGACGACTTGAGCTCCTGCCAGCTGATCATATCTCATTGTCCCTTCAGTTAAAAGCTTTGAATGCTTTGGACAGTTGTTAGCATGACAGAAGGGATGGACACTTTGCAGAGAGGGAGGCAGGGTGAGAGATGTGGCTGTCGAAAGCTTCCAGAGCTCATACCTTTAGATCAGACTGTTGCCACCGCTGGCTCGGTTATCCTTCAGAAATGCCATGTCTATGAAATCTTGCCAGAGATTAAAAGATGTGCTGACCGCTCAGCAGAGAACACTTCGTCTGTCCCCAGCGCAGTGAAGCTGACCATGACCCGGCGCTGGACATGAGAAAGCAAACCCAGAGTATGAAAGTGAGGTGCTGGCTACCAGGGACATGGCCCTTTTGGAATCATCTAATGTCAAGGGCAAGTCGAAGCTTCTGAACTTCCTTGGAGACATTGTTCATGGACTGGGAGCTACCCTTCACACAGCGGGCCATCTCCTGGGTGGCCTTTGTCATGCTCTGCCCTCCTCAGGCCCCTCACAGCCTTCACCTTTGGGAGCCGGTTTCCTTGCTTCTGTTAATTCCAGTGCTCATCCTGGCGCTGCAAGTCTCAAAAGATTACAGCTTCCAACACGGCCTCAAAAGGGTCTGCCTGAGTAGGAAGCAACACCCTCGTTGGTCAGAGCTCCATGTCACCTTCGTGATCGGGTCTCCAGTCTGACAGAGCCACCAGTGATGCCTTTGCCTCTGGCTACTGGACTCAACACAACCGTTCAGCCCTTTTCTGCACTGGACACAGCAGTAATGATAATATGAACCAAACATCTCTGATTTTGCAGCACTTACTGGACTTCTTCCTAATTACAGGACCTCATTTATTCCTTACTAGAAATCAGTGAGGTGGGTAATGGCATTCCTCTTTTTCAGATGAGGAAACGGAGGCTCAGAGGTGAAGTAACTTGCCTGAGGTCACACAGCCGGCGAGCAGGAAAGGACGGGCACCAAGCCCGCAAGGCTCCTCTCTGGATTACACACCCTTCTGGCTCTCGAGCTGGAGGAGATGCTGCTGATGGGAGGAAGGATAGAGGGAGGGGGAGAGGATGCCTCCCCCCGCCAACTCCATCTTTCCCCACGGGCCCTGGGGAAGCACCACCACCATCATCATCTCTCTCCACAAGCATTCAGTGGGGTCCACTCAGGGCCTGGCCATGGGCATCTGGAAGGGCAGGAACAGGGTTCAGCTGGGGTTTGCCACGCAGATGGCTGAGTCAGAGGATGTAGAAAGCAGGGTCCCCAGTTAGTGGCAGGGGGCCATGAAGGAAAGAACACAGGATTGGAGCCACAGAGGTCTGGGTTTGAATCCCTGCTCTGTTCCTCACTACCTGAGGTCAAGTTCCTTTGCCTCTCTGAGCCTCAACCCCCTCATCTGGAGAACGGGTGTGTGTGTGTGTGTGTGTGTGTGTGTGTGTGTGTGTGTGTGTACGCATAAATACTATTAGGCAGGGGGTGATGAGGATTAGGAATTCTATTTGTGAAGTGCTTAGTGCTGAGTTCTGTACCTGGGGCACAGCAGGCCCTCAACAGACAGTGGCTGCTGTGACTACGGGCGGGGGGCGGGGGGTAGGTTGGTGGAAGGGTAGGGGGGTGGCGGGGGAGGGGCAGCAGGGCAAGGGGACCGCCAGATGGGACAGGGCTCAGTTCAGGGGGCCACGTGTTGCATCTCAATCAGTGGTCACCAGAGGTCAGTAGTTGCCTAAGGTCCCCCCTCAAATGTACACAGGCCTTGAAAGCAGAGGCAGGAGTACGACGGCCAGAGACTCCTGTCTCCAAAGCAGGGCTGGGACTGACGGGACCGAACGCCTCACGGAAAACCACTCCATCCCCACACACCTCCCCGCACCAGGCCCGGTGCCAGTAGAGAACTGAGTCAGCACACCGTGTCTCCAGAAAGCCCGAGGGCAGCTCTCCAGCAGCGCTGGCCCCGCCCGGCCAGAGCATCGCTTACAACCACTATCGACAGCATGTGAAGCGCCTTTCAGAGCAAGCGTTGGCAAGAAGGCAACCCTGTGGCTAAAATGAAGACCAGATGAGATGCAGAATCAGCTCAGAGTGGCTGAACGAGAAGAGAGCCTGCTAAGGTTTCCTGCCGATCTCCTCGGTGTTTGCTGAGAGTGGAGGCAGATACCACGTGTCCGCCAGCCTCCCGACTTCACAACAGCCTGGGAGGCAGAGACAGCTGTCCCTGCTCCACATGGAGAAACTGAGCCCAGAGACGCACAGAGACGTGCCCTCAGCCACACAGCTAGTACGTGACACCACAGCATGCCAAAGCTCGTTCTGATTGGCCCACTGTCTACATTTTAAAATTTACATGTTGAAACCATACATGCATTTTATGAAATGGACTTCCTCTAACGCTGGCCATCAGGGGAAACATCTGTCTGTCTGAACCAAACAGAAAATAATAAATGTCAAGATGAAGTGAGATAACGGGTCCAGGGGCTTCGGAAGGAGAGGCGATGTCTGGCAGGCAGCGGCAGGGTAAGGGAAGGTCTGGGAGGCTCCAGGGAATGGAGACATTTGACCTGGGCTCTAAGGACTATGGGGATTTGGAGCTGAAGAGGAGAGGTTCCTCCAGGTGGAGGGAAGAGCAAGAGCAAAGGAGCAGAGGCAGAGAAGCCTGGGATGTACGGAGGGTTGTGCTGGGGCAGAGAGAGGAGCCTAGGGAGATGCTCTGGGGCCTCATCAACCACGGGGTGCTTTGGAGAGACCTGGGGAGCCAGTAAAGGCTCTTTCTGAGCCAGGCTTTAGGGCCAACTGTCTGATGGAGTTACAGGAATAACCAGGCTTTGGGGATTTAAAAATAGCCCCAAATGCATGGAGTGTTTACAATTTATAGTTATTATTTTCATTTGTGCATTCCCATGTTATCGTCGAAAAAAATGAGATGAATGATATAGCTTCTTCCACTTGATGGAAAAGGGACAGAGGGCCTTCCCCATCCCCCACCAACACCTGTGACCCTATCCCAGGTCCCTCCCTAGCCCACCCATCTCTCTTTTCCTCTCACTACCACCCCTTCCCGCTCCAGACTCGCCAGCACCCCAATCCTCCAGCCTTGGGCCAGTTTGTCCGTCCAGGACAATCTTCCCTCCCCTGACCTCTGCCTGTGTTAACTGCCCCTCATCTTCAGGCTCAGCTCACCGCTGTGTCCTCAGAGGTGCTTCCTGAGCACCGCCCAGCCCTCCTGGTCAACGGCCGCACATGCAAAGCCGGCCAGGAGGTGCCAGAAGCGGAGCTGCGGGACTCACCAACCTGCTGTTTTGGATCGTTCAGACCTCAGAACAGCCCTTGGCTGTGTCACCAGTACTCTCCTCACTTTGCTGATGAGAAAGGGAGGCACAGAGGGGCTGAGCAACCTGCCCCGTCACACAGCCAGCAGGGATGGAGCGAGGACTCAACTCAGGGGGGCCAGCCCCAGAGGCCACGCTCCTGAGCCCCACTCATCCCTGCCTCTGCGCTGCGCTGCCAGCTTCCCTCCAGGCACGCTGGACTCCATCTC
Source organism: Hippopotamus amphibius kiboko (assembly GCF_030028045.1). Lineage (NCBI taxonomy): Eukaryota > Metazoa > Chordata > Mammalia > Artiodactyla > Hippopotamidae > Hippopotamus > Hippopotamus amphibius. The sequence goes on from NC_080186.1 coordinate 33,391,269, forward strand.
CAGACACACGCTGGTTCCAAGCTGCTGGGGCGGTACGTTCGAGGCTACCTTCTCACTTCATTCTCACCTCAATCCCGGGAGGTGGCACTCCTGTCACCCTCCAGGTGAGGAGCAGCTGCACGGGTGGGCTACCTTGCCCCAGATCACACAGCCCATCATAGCAGAGCCAGAGCAGCCCCCAGGTCTGTCAGACTCCAGGCGCAGTGATCTTCCCCTAGCCCGCAGAAGACAACCCAGGCCAGCGTGCCCAGCCTCCCTCCCGGTTACCGCCACTCCGGACCCACCGGAAGTGATCTTCCCATGAATTGCATTAAGGCCTGCAGTGATGCTCCCCGGAGCCATGTTTTGACAGCCACACTAGGGACCCATGTCTTGGGCCCTCCAGGCACCTGAGCTCAGAGACAGGCGTGGCTGAGCAGAAGCCTGAGGTTCCTGCCCCACAGAAGCCCCATCCCAAGGGCTCACAGTCACTAAATCGTAGGTTTCACATGCTGGTTACAACCTCCTCACACACATGAAAATAAAACGTGACAAATGGAATAAGGAGCATTTGTGCAAGTGCCGCCTGAAATCACCCCGACAGTTTGCAAAACAGCCTACGGGAGGCTCTCGCCCGGGTAGCTGCAAGCACGATGCTCGCGCCGTGAAGCAGGCTGAGGCGGTGGGGAGCCATGGGCCCGGGAGCCCAGGGCGGGGACGAGACACATGAGGGATTCCTGGGAGGATGGAGACAACCTTCCCAGCATGGTGTGCGTGCGAGCACCCTGATTCCTCAAGAGGAGAGGCCCAGACCCAAGCGGGGTGCTGAGAGGGTGCCCCACGGGGGACGGCCAGGCCTGTGTGCAGAGCCTGCTCCTTACTTCTTCCTGCGGGAACCCAGTGCTCGACACCCATCCAAGCGTCTCATGGTTGTCCCAGGGAGAGAGGAGAGGAGGCCGGGCCCCTGCCAGGGCCAGTCCAACGCCTGGGGAGCCCAGCTGGCTGCTTTTAGTGTGTTGTCCTCACTGGGAGGGTCCTTTCTGGCACACTGGGCAGAGGAGACTCAAGGAAGTGGGGGAAGGGTGGGGACTCTTTGGTGAGGATTTGAGCAAGCGCGACGGATGCCCTGTCCTGCTCGACCCCAGGCAAAGCCTACAGCAGCCTCTCCCTCACCTCAGGTAAGGGCTAGCTGACTAAAGCCACCCTGGCCCCTAGAAGGGGGAAGGAAGAGAGCCTGGACCAGCATGGGGACATCCGCGGGTCGCTGCTGGGCCCTTTCCTGCAGCAACAAGACCTCACGGGCACCCTGCTGGAGCCCAGGTGGGGCACGGCCCCCTACCAGGTATGAATCCACAGCACGGCTGCCTCCTTCAGCCCTAGCCCGAGCCCCTGGGTCACTGCTCAGCCTGTGGCTGGCTCCCCAGAGGACACTTTTTTCCCCTGGCCTAGACCCACCCAGGCCACCACCTCCACCCTGCTCCACGGGCTCCTCCCTCCTCACTCCTGATCGAGGAGGAGGAGGAGGAGGAGGAGGAGGCCACAAGTCCCCAGCTGCCCTCCTCATGGGAAGGGTTTACCACTTTATGGTGAAACCAGAGCTGACAGATGGCAGCCCTTAGGAGGTTACAAAGCTCAGGGAAATCATAGTTTGGAGTCTGGGCCTGAGCTCCTGAGCTAAACAGTCCCAGAAACTTCCAAGAGATGGGTTTGAGGCAGCCCGGCTGCTAGATCTGCTGACACTTTGAAAGTCTATGGAAACTGGTCTCCTCCTCTTTGCTAGGGGATGGCTTCCCTTCCTCCCGAATCAGCCAGTGCCCAACCTGCCCCTGCCCCGGGGGAACACACTTTCTTTCCTGGCCCCTAAAGGTCTGGCCCCAGCTGAACAGCACAGCCTGCAGACAAGCCTCCCTACCCTGGGGCCCCACCGGCCGCCTCCACTCCTTGCCGCCTTCCCTGGGGAGGTGCCCTGACTGCTCCAGGATCCGGTCCCCGGAAGCTGGCCTGGCCCCTGGCTGGCTGCCTCCTGGCCCTAGTCTGCCAGCCACACTTGCCAGCGGGTTACAAGGCCTCGCTCACAGCCTGGCTTCTCCCTGGCTGCCTTAGGTTCCCTTCGGCTCCTGTGTCCATCCTGTCTGCTGCCGCCATGTTCCTGGGAGCCTGCCTGCCTGGCACGCCTGCCCCCTGCTGCCCGGGCTCCAGCGCAATCTGCCTTCTACTGGACGCTGTGCTCCAGGACACACCTCCCCAAACTCTCCCGCCAGCTGGGCTGTCCTTCTTTGGTCTGCAAGCCACCCATGGAGACAGATGACGCCGTGCACAGAACAGATCCAAAATTCTGCTTCAAGTTCAGGCCCTGCTTTTTCGTTGGTCTGATGCCTTTCGTGTCCTCCCTTGGCCTTGGCTGACACCACTTGTTTAGAGATCTGCCCAGCCTCTGCCCTTTTAAACTCTTTCCTCAATTCCTGGCTTTCCTGGTCTCCTTTCTTCGGAGCCAAACTGGTTCTCTCTCTTTTTTTATTTTAAGTTTTTATTCTGAAACAATCACACACATACAGAGAGTTGAAAGTATAGTAAAAAAAAAAAATCTTTTTTCCTGAACTGTTTCAGAGCACGTTGCCAACCCCATGAACCATCACCCCTGAATTCTCCACGGTGTGTGGCTTCCATCGAAGGCTACTCAGACCTCTCTGCCTGGTTAGGCTCTAACTCCCCATGCAGGGTCCACCCCCTGAGGGGATGCCCTTCTTAACCTGCTTGGGGGACCGCCCTCCTGAACCCAAGGGATCCTCTGGAGTTGAACATCTCTTTTCATGGGAGCTGAAAGTGCTTCAGAATCCCAGCCAAATCAGGTCAGTCAGCCACAATGTCACCTCCCTGCCATCATCACAGCCACAGTGACATGGCGTAGGTCCTATACCCTCATACACATCACACAACCCCACAGCCTCCCTCCCGCCTGTTAGCATGTGTTGAGTGAAGGCCAAGAGGCTGGCTTCTATTATTCCTATGCGGTGCTATTGCCTCCCTGGGCCATGGTTTCCTCGTTGGCAAAGTGAGGAATTTGGATCAAATGATTTCTAGGGATCTTTTCATAATAATGATAACAGTGGACTTTTATTAAGTGCTTATTATTCATCAAGCACGGTAAATTCTTTACATGTAGCATCTTAGTTACGCCTCCTAGGAGCTCTTTGAGATATAATTACTGTTATCTTCTCCATCCTATAGATGAGGAAACTGAGGCACAGAACAATTACATAACTCCATAACTCACTTACGATCAGCCAGTTGCTGAGATAGAGCCAGGATTCCTGTGCGGGTGGTTTGGCTTCAGTGTTTACACTCTGCTACAATGTGCTTGCAGAAGGGGGAGACACCAGTTGACCCTTCACTTGGAGAGGCAATCACGTAAGCAAATGTTGGTCATTCACGGCAGAGTAAGAGGTCAAACACTGTGCCGGGTACGTTACACACAAACATTGTTGTTTCCTTTAAACCTCAACAACTTTGATCAACAGGCTATTATTATTCCCATTTTTCAGATGAGAAACCTGAGCCATAGAGAGGTTAAGGGGCTTTCTAATCAGTGGCAAAAGTCAGGATTTGAACCCAGGTCTGGCTGATGACCAAGCTGTGCTCTTGTCATCACATCCTGCTGAGGAACTGAGATATGAGCTCTGCTCGGAGGGCGGGAGTGAAGGATGCCACTCATCCCCTCTGATTGGCAGCTGGTGGGATGGAACGGGCCAGGCCCTGGGTGGCTCTTTCATGTGTCCGATTCTATGTAACATTCACAACAGCACCAGGAGGCACCTCCACCTCCAGAGGGGCACCGAAGAGCACGTTTGAAGGCACCCAGGTGGGCAGGTGCAGGTGGGATGTGGCCCCTGGAGGGTATCAGTGTCTCCTGGGGCTAGGCCTTCACCAGGTGGGCAGCAAGGAGCAGCTGATGCTTGCGGGGGACCAACCACAGCAGGGATCCCCCCTCCAAGAGACCAAGAGACTCCAGACCAACTCTCTCCTCACTTTTTTAAGCTCCTCATTTCTCTACCGGGTCCTAAGATTGGTATGTCTTTTGCCTCCCTTATCTCCTCACCTGTGTGTGTCCAGGCAAGTAATACCCAACACCCAACTCTGAGTTCTGAGAGGAAACTCTTCCTAACAGAAGTCTCATCTCAGGCTGGGGCGCACTGCTAAGGGTTCCTGCCCAGGAAGGGGCACCCTGTAGATGAGCTTGGCTTAGGTTCTCGGACCTTTAGAGAAGGCAGCTTCTATGAGGGAGAGACAAGGGCTTGCAACAGCCCACAGAGGTCCCTTGCCCAGACCCTTCCCTGTAAACTGTCTCTGGGCAACACCTTCCTCAAGTGCTGTGTGCAGGGCTGAAATAGCTCATCGACTGACAAGAGCAGGAAAGATCCCACACATCACATCACAAGAGCCAGAATGGCTCACGCAAGCCACGTGGCGATCATTCATGCTACAGATGAGAAATCCAGGTTCACAAAGAGCAAAGGCCTGCCCAAGGCCTCCGAGCTAGTAAAGGCCATCAGGATGCAGCACCCAGCCCTGGACTCCAAGACCCAAGCCCTTTCCCACACCCTCCAATTAGCAATGGAGAGACTGCGATCCAGAGAGGAAACATGATTTGCCCAAAGTCTCCAGCTCCAGAACTCACCCCTCTTACCTCCCTCCTTGTAGGAGCCCTCACTTCAAACAACACCCAAAGATGGAAAGGGTAAAGTTTCCTGTGATTTGCAGCTAATAAAATTCAGGTGGACCCATGTTCAACCCCAGTGTTAGACTCTCCATCTGCCCAAACCATGCATTATTTTTCTTTTTTGATCTCAGTTTTATTGTCCATAGTTCAACCTCCAACTCTCACCCTCCTGATGTGATGGCCACACACGGCCATCAGAGACACAGCCTGGCTCCCACCTTCAGCAGCTCTCTACTGCCCAGGGAGAAAGATCACCTGAGCCTGGGGAAGATCACAGTTATGCTGGTGGAGGGAAGAGGGTGGGAGGAAAGGAAGATGGAAGGAAGAAAAGAACAGGGAAGGAGGAAGGAAGCAAAGAAGCAAGTGGCCCCTTTGCTGAGCACTTCCTGTATGCCAGGCCTGGGAAAACAGCCTGTAGTATCTCACCATCCAGTTCTCACAAGGAACCTGTAAAGCAGACACCACTGTCACTACATTAGGGACTGGCCAGTAATTGCTGGAGGCGGGCCTAGAATCTGATTCTGTCTCAGTCCAATGCCCAAAGACTTTCCAGGCTTTCTAGAACACTGGCACTTTCCCCTATGCTCCTCTGAGTCCTAGAAGTTCAGGAAGGTGCCACAGGGGCCCCAGGTACCTATAGGGGAGGCCAAGAGGGTGACCTTCCCTGAAGAGTTCTTTGGAAGAATGAGTTCCGTGTTTAAAACATATTTAAAAATGACCCTATTAGTAGTCTGTTATTAAAGATGGTGGGGAAACATTCTTTATTTCCCTTTCCCTTCCCTTCCCTTCCCTTCCCTTCCCTTCCCTTCCCTTCCCTTCCCTTCCCTTCCCTTTCCTTCCCTTCCCTTCCCTTTCTCTCTCTCTCTCTCTCTCTCTCTCTCTCTCTCTCTGGCATAATAAACCGACAAAGAAGAGAAGAGCAGGAGAGGAGACTGACAATACAATTGTGGAAGCTGGAAAGATGGATGGATGAAAAAGACTTTGCAGACTCAAAACAACGGAATCGAAGTTGACAGCAGGGAATGTGAGAACCAACCCAACTTACACCACAGGACCCCTCAAGGACTCTGGAGGTGGGATGGGGGGAACCAAGGTGAGGATGACTAGAGGAAAGTCTGGTTAGAAGCAGTCAGACCCCTAACCCTTCCTCAAATCCAGCAGCCAGGAGACCACCCCTTAGAAAGCCTGGAGGTTTATTCTCTGCAAAGGGTGAGATGGAAGGCCTTTGAGGGGGACATCAAGCCAGGTGAGGGCAGGACAGGGGAATCACAAATGAAGGGATGGAGTGAATGCATCACTGGAGACGGAGACTCCTCTCCCCACCCCCTCCCACCTGTTCCATTTTTGTGGCTCCCAGACTATGGGAAATGAACCCCGTCATCTTTAGGTGGGAGACTGGAGTCTTTGCCCAAGAAGAAAGACCTAAGACTCTGCCACTGCAGCCTCCCTGGTGGAACAGCCCAGATGGACAGTCATGGGGAAGCCTCACTCTCACACCCAATGCCCAGCTGTCTGTGGTGTGAAGACACCAGAGGTTATCAGACGCCTGAGAGAAGAGACTAAACAAACACAAGGATGAAGGGAAACTGAGAGAAACAGAAACCAAGTGGAAAAGAACACTAAAAACAAAACAAAACCAATGACTATTAATAGCCTCCAAGAGAGAAGATAGTGAAATCAATCAAATAAGAATAGGATACTATTAAAAGGAATATTCCAGGGAGGGTGGGGTGGGAAGCACTCTTAAAAATTAAAAATGTGATAGCAGAAATGAAAACATGAGTGGCTGGAAGACAGAATGGAGAGAAGTACCCAGAAAGTAAAGCAAAAATATGAATAGATGGGGATCCTGACAGAGAGGTGTGAAAATTAGAGGAACAAGCCAGGAGGTCCAACACCTGAAAAATGGGAGTTCCAAAGAGAGGAGAGAGAACAACAGAGAGGAAACAATTCAAGACGATTCCCTAAAGCGGAAGTTCCTGACTCGCCGGATGGAAAGAGTCGCTGAGTGATGACAACTGCTCCACACAGAGATCCAAGCCTGTGAAGTGTCACAGCTCTAAGGAGGAAGAGAAGACCTCAGACAGCTGCAGGGAACAGAACAGGAATCAGAATGGATCTGGAACTCTTGAGAACAACCGGGAAGCTTGAGGACCAGGGAGCAATGCTTTCGAAACTCTGAAAGGAAATGACTTTCAACCCAGAATCTGACACTTCAGTCAACTGAGGAACTGAATAAAGACCTTCCCAGTATTCTCAGTCATGTGAAGCATCAAAAAAGCTCACCACTCATGGGTCCTTTCTCAAGAAGACCACGCTGAAGGACGGTCTCTGTGAAAATGTGGAAGTAAATGGGGGAAAAGGAGGATGTAAGTCTGTGAGCAGAGTCAACATAGGAGGCAAGAGACTCTCCAGGGCAAGGGTGAAGGGACCTCCCGGTGGCAGCTGTGCCCCTGGCAGAGGGAGCAGCCCGTGTGGCCTGGAGCCGGCTGGACCCCTCAGAGAGGGACTGTGTCAGCAAGATGAGTTTACAGAGGACCCACTGCATCTGCATGTCTTCAGGGGAGAGTTAGTGAGGTGAGAATTTGGGTGTTGAATTAGCAATAAGTATATAGAAAACTAATGAAGTTAACACAGATACAATCTTTATTCCTAGAGAAAATAGAAGTCACATAGGAAAGCAAAAGTAACCACAGTTCATTGCAATGACTTACTGTGAATTATAAAAGGTACAATGAGAGGATGGGGGACGAGGGGCATATGTGGACCCGGGAAAAGCTATTGAGTCACTAGCTAATACCTAAGCTGAAAAGCCCAGTAGTAGCAACGCAGGCACATTACTCAGAGCTATGGAGGTCAACCAAGAGAATGAGCTAAAAGAGATGAAAGTTATTGCTTCTAGGGGTGGGGGTGGGGGCAGGGCAGAAACTGTGGGGTAAAGAAGGGTACTGCTGTTTTCCGTAACAAAATTTACAGAAGTCTTTGGCTCTTTCAACTCTGCGCATGTGCAATTTTGATAAAAATAAACACTGAAAGAAAGAGAGAGAGTGTGTGTCACTGTTTGCCAAGAGGCTGCTTTGCCCGCAGGGGAGTACGGGAGAAGCCAGCTTCCTCCTGGGTGCCCGGCCTGACTCCCTGGGGCAGGAAGGAGACTGGGACTCAGGCCGATGTGGTCCAGGCCCCGGGGATGCCTGGTCCTCGCGGCAGCCTTCAGGGGCCACCACATGCTGGCATGGGGACTCCACTTCCCGCAACCGCTTCCTCAGGCTGAGTCCCTTGCTGCCTTAGACCCCCTACAGCAACCAGGGGAAACGTCTGCTTGAGAAATGGATTCTCCTTTAAATTTTAATAGGATGCATTTAGGTTTTCCCTGACAGTCCTCAGGGCTCCGGGGACTCTGGCCCCAGCACACTCAGACACTCAGTCTGCCCTGTGATCAATATGTCTTTTTTTTTTTTTTTTAAACTGTTGGTGACTTGAGTTTCCTAGTGACATAATCAGCTTTCTCTATGGCCTGCAGCGAGTGTTCCCTGGGAAGTCCTTTCAGTGCTCAGGAGAAATATGCTAGGCCAGTACACAGAGGTGATCTAACTAGACTATTTAATATCTAAGATATTTATTTGGAGCTTAATCTTTACAAAGGAATAACTTTTCTAAGAGTCTAAGTGGTTTCCTAGGAACAGACATTTCCTGCTTTTGTTTTCAAAGCAGCCATTCACAAATCTACTGTCGGGAATGTAGGTGGCCAGGAACAGTGAGAAGAGGTCTGCAGAGGGGCTGAGAGAACCCTCCCCTCTTGCCCCGCCCAAGCCATACGTTCTACCTGCGGCGCACCACCATGTGCCTTTTCTCCTGTTACTCCAGGAGAAGCACCCCCTCCTCACCAGCGCTCGGCCCCACCCCTCACACCTCCTCTAGGACTCTGCCTGCACTCTGCCCCTTCTCTCCCGGCATCATCACCTGTGCCTCCCCACCACACCCCGTGGCAGCCCACCCCCTGTCAATCATTCTGAACAGCACAAACACACTGAGGATCTCTCTGTGTAAACACCTGCCTGCTCACACTCACACTCACACTCGTCCAGGTCCCACCCCTCACCACCCTCTCTCATCCTCCTTCCCTCCACAGCCAGCCTTTTTGGGAAGGTTTACACGTGCTGCCTTCAAGACTCCATCTCTCCAAACAGCTCCCATCAAGGTCACCACTGACCCCCATGTGGCCACATCCCATGACACTTGCCTGGCCTCCCCGTCCTGGGTCTCTAAGCGGCCCTCAGCACAGCTGACCTTGAGCTCCCTCTGCCCTTGGTTTCCAGGACTTCTCACTCTGCTGGGTCTCCTCTACTCCTCTGGCTTTTCCTTCTCAGACTCTTGCAGCTTCCTCTCTACCTGCCCTCTGACTGCTGACATATCCCAGTCTCAGTCCCGGATGTTCTATTCTTTTCTCTCCTCTCCATCTCCCCAGTGACCCCATCCAGTCCCATCCTCCTAAACAGTATCTATGCATTGACAAACGCATATCCCAAATGTGTATTTCCTGTCCTCTGAAGCCCAGGCTCACATATCCAATTGCTACATGCCTCCCCGAACACTTGGATGTCTGACTGGCATCTCAAAGGGAACACGTCCACCAAGCTTTGCTCTCCCCTTCCCTAAACCCCTTTCTTACTCTCCAGCCCATCCCTGCCCATCTCGGTAAGTGGCAGCACCGCCCATCCAGCTGTTACTCAAGCCAGAAACATGGCAGTCATCCTTCATTCCAAGCTTCTCGTCCTCATCCTTCGTATTCAATTCACCAGAAGTCCTCTAGCTCCACACCCTCTCCAGTGCTGTCTCCCTGGTCTGAGCCACCGGATGTTGCACCTGGACTCTGCAATACCCTGCTCTCCCCTGCCCTCACAGCCACCTCCCCCCCTCCCCCCCAAAGCCCAGCTCATATTCCCTAGGAGAGATGGGACAACAGGATTTGGGGGAAACAGAAAGAGAACAAAACCCAGTGTGGGCGCATGTGATGGGGGTTGGACAATTCACTCCCAGCCCACTGGAGCCACACTCAGAGCCGCACATCTATACTTCCAGGGCGAAGCCTGAGAATTAGAGAGAGATCAAGGCACTGAGTCAGGAAGAAGACAGGGGCCTGGCAGCCTGGACTCACCCAGGAAGGACAGCAGCCTCTATCCAGATTTGAGTGCCCAAGAACACTCCTCTCCGGCCCCCAGGACACAAGGGATCTGCTCAGAGCAGGCACTGGCTTGGGAGCTGGCAGCCTGTGAATCAGCCCTTTCTGGAATCACCTTTCATTTTTACCTGTAACACTTGGAGGGCAGGTCAGCAAGCAAATGACCTTGGCTCCCAGCTCCAGGTGCTTGCCCCATAGCTGAGGCCACCTGACTTCACCTTCCCAGACCAAGCCTGACTCCAGGTTGGTGGGTTGGTCCTGGCCAGCCTGGTTCATCCCTGACCCTGTCCTCGCTCCTTCCTGAGACCCAGAGCCTCCACCCTGCTCACGGATTCTAAGAGCTGCTGAGTTCACGGAGCCAGACCCTCACCTGAGGTCTCAGGTAAAGAGAGATTCCTTCATTTAATAACATTCTCTAGCACCGCAGGGCCCCATTTTCAGCACTGGGGATACGGCAACAAAGAGAGCACAATTCCTGTCCTCTCACAGGGTATACATTCTGGTGGAGGCAACAGAAACAAACTAGTGACTGTCTGGGGAAAAATAATGCAGGGAAGGGAAGGCGGACAAGAAATGCTAGAGGAGGGGACACATTGGAGGGTGGCCTGGGAAGGCTTTAGCAAAGGGTGACTGAAGGAAGTAAGGGAGCTGTGGGACTCTGGAAAAGCGTTCAAGGCAGCGGGCGCAGCAAGTGCAAAGGCCCTGAGGCAGAAGCATGTCTGACAAAGAGAGCCTTGGCTGGAACACTGGAAACAAGGGGTAGAGGGGCAGGCAGAGGTCAGGGAGGACCTGGGGCCAGCACACGCAGGCCACTCGAGGGCTGTGGAGCGTGCAGAGTGGGAGTGACAGGGTCTGCTGATTGCCAGGCTAAGAATACACTGTAGTGGGTAAGAGTGGAAGCAGGAGATTATAGCAGGAGGTTGTGATAACCCGGATGAAACTCGGCAGTGCTTTGACCTGAGAGGTGGGAAAAATGGGCAGATTCTGGATACAGTTTCACAGGTGGAGTTGACAGCATTTGTTAATGGAGGTGAGACAGAGCCATTTTAGGCCTGAAGATCTGGAAAAATGAAGTTGCCTGTGCCAAGTCTGAACAAATGATTTTGCTTCTTTCTTTCAAAAGATAACCTTTTTTCCTTTGCCCACTCAAAAGACTCTCAAAAAGGCACTCAGCAAATGAGCGGTGATGCACACACTTTCTCTGCCTATGTTTACATTTCACAACCTTTATGTTACCAACCCTTCGGTAACACACGTTTTTTGTTCCAGTTTGGATTTTTAGAGTGGTTTATCTGAGGAGTTTATTCTTTACATCTATCTGAAAAGCTAAAACTTACCATTATTTAGTTAATTCCTAATTTAATCATTTTGTTCCCCAATAAATATACAGAGATAACAAATAACTCATCAACATCCTTAGTGTGGAGTTCACAGCAAGATAAGTCTACACAGAGTAGAGGGACTTCCCTGGTGGTCCAGTGGTTAAGACTCTGCACTCCCAATGCAGGGGGCCTGGGTTCCATCCCTGGTCAGGGAACGAGATCCCACATGCGTGCTACAACTAAGAGTTCACATGACACAACTAAGGAGGCTGCAAGCTGCAACTAAGGAGCCCACCTGCCTGCTGCAACTAAGACCCAGCACAACCAAATAAACAAATAAATATTTTAAAAAAAGAAATGTAGACAGAGTAGAAATTTAGAAATTAGGATAGAAAATATGCTTGGTTTCAGAGTCCAAGAAGAAATGGGTTTGTGAAAAATTATTAGAAAAGAAAACAAACTTTAAACTTTTAAAAATTAAAACTATTATCTCCAAGCTACATTTCATAAACACACACACACACACACACGCATGCACTTTAAATAATATAGGTACACCATAATCAATATACATCATATATACTGCATGAACTCTTAAACCTCAATAAAAATAAATTCAGCTATTTAGAAATGAAAATATGTGAGGTGGGAAAGCACACCTGTTAAAAATATAACTCCTTCAAGTGGAACGATACTGAAATAAGCAAACTTTCAAAATAATTTCTTTAACAAATATAACAAAAGCCCCATGAGTCACAGTGGTTCTTCAGCATCTGCTGTGCTGTGTTCTAAGGATGAGTTTGCTGGACGCCCAGGTGACCATCACATAGATGGCTGAGCTCTGACACGGAGCTCCGGGGAGAAGTCTAGCTGGAGATGCGAGTCTGGGAAGCATCAGCCTATAGACGGTGTATAGAGCCACCTTGGGGGTGAGTTTACACAGAGAAAAGGGGAGGCCCAGGGGCTGAGCTCTGGGGGCCCGAATGTTTAGAGATCAGTAGATGGTGAGAAATCACCAAAGATGATGAGAAAATGCTGCTGGCAAAGGAAGAGGAGGGTCAAGAAAGATGCATCCCTGGAAACCAGTGGACAAAGTGTTTCAAGGAGAGGGGAGGGGTCACCTGCGTCAAATGCTGCTGGCAGGTCAGCAAAGAATAGAAGTGAGAACTGACCACGGACTTCTGCAGGGTGGAGGTCACCACTGACCTTGCTAAGTGTAGCTTTCCAGGTGTGATTAGTCCAGAGGCCCACCGGCATGCGTCTGAGAGAGGATGGGAGGGAAGACAGGAGGTGAGCAAGGGCAGTCATCACCTTCTGGAGTTTTTCTTTTACAGGGAAGCAGAAAAATCTGGCGGTAAAAGCCCTTTAGTCAAATAAATGTTTTTAAGGTGGGAAACTTTAAGTTTGGATGTGCTCTAATGAATGTGCCAGGAGAGAGGCAGTGGCTGGAGGGATGTATTGGGCGCTACTGGGGGAGCCGGGAAGAGATGGGATTCAGTGCCTTCGACAGGAACCCAGACGATCTTCCCTCAGTTCGGCAGCTGAGTCCTGCCGTTGGTGGTGGCAGGGTCTGGCATGGACTCCTTCTATTAAAAGCCTGAAGGGCTCAGGGGGCAGCCCCAAGCCTGTGAGTCACCCTGCCCAGCCTCACTGGCCCAGCCCACAGCTAGGCTTCTGTCCCTGCCCTGCATTCCAGTTCCAAGTTGAGGCTGGGCTGCCCCTCTAAACCCAGCCTCCACCCCCCTTGCCCCCTGCCTATGGCCAGCTTTCTAAGGACCCCCTACCCCGGCTGGGCCTTGCCTCCATGGTCTCACCCTCTGATCTCATCCTCCCCTTCAGGCCTAAGCACCGACCCACTCCCCATCCCCTGACCCCCATCTGGGCCTGGATGACCACTTTTGGCACCTGGGTAGTTTCAATCAATTCCAGCCTCTTCCTCCACACCAGCCCTTTGGGCTGAGCTCTCAGCTTTCCTCGCAACAAGTGAACTTGAGTTTGGACAACAAAGGCATTACCCTCAAGGAACCATATAATTTTGTACGTATGAAAACAACATTCTCGTAACAAAGGAGCCCTTCTAAAACAACCAAGGCACATGCAGAGGTGCTGGGTGAGAAAGCCAATGCACTCCTGATGGGCATTCCCAGAGACTGCCTAGAAGATGCAGGCTGTGTTTGGGTGTAGAAGGGATGGGGAATACAGGGAGGGGGCTGTGCGCCAGAAATCAATGCAATAAATAGGAACCGATGTATGGTGTGGATAAAGCATGGCTCTAGCACCCAAGCCAAGGGGAGACTTGGGGGGAGACAGGAATGGATTTCAGCACCGGTGTTATTCCAGAAGGAATGCAGAGAACTAGGGAGTATGGAGGGATCTGAGAGGTTAGTTAGAGCAGAGGGTTGAGTACTGCCCTTGGAAGTACTAGGATTTAGCAATGGGCAGAGCCCAGCAGGCATAGAAGGCAAAGCACAACGGGGGCGGGTGAGACTGTAGGGCCAGGAAGACCAGGTTGAGTTTCAACCAGATCGTACAGGTAAGGTGGCCACAGAAGGCTCTGGAGCAGAGGTGTGACACAGGTAGAACCATGATCAAAGACACCCAACAGCACCAACATGGGGGCCTGGATCGGGGGAGCAGAGCCGTGGCACAGGGACTGCTCAGAGACTACCTCTGAGTCATGGACCACTTGGTGTGGACACCAGAATTTGGGGACTAATTGGAAGGGGGAGGGTTGGGGGAGAAGAAGGTGTCCAAGATGACACAAAGGTTTTGAGTGTGAAGGGCTGGGTGCATCATCTGGGCTCTGGATGTGGAAGGAGATGTTGTTGGTGGCAATTGGAGGGCTTGGTCCGCACATGCTGAGTTAGAGGTGCCCTAGTCTCCCAGGCAGAGGTGCCCATGGGACATCAGAAGCAATGGTCTATAATTCATGAGTGAGGTCCTAGCTGGAGACTCAGGTTTAGCATCCTTGGCACAGTGACAAGGTTTGAAGCCAAGGGGGTGGACGCCGTCAACAAGGGAGACCACTCAAGGCCAGAAGAAACCTGTCCAACTGACCAGGTGCATGAATCACCTCTACACCCAGACTGCCGACCGACCCGCCTTTCCTCTCCACCTGGCCCAGTCTCACGCACCCTCCAGGCCTAGGCCACCCCCTCCAGGAAGCCCTCTCTGGCTACTCTGGCCCTAGGGGTCCCTGCCTGCTGTGAGCATCTCAACACTGGCGGTCTACAGCTTAGCACCGGGCCTCGTGCTGCCCCTGAACCAGTCTTCTTGAGAGCAGAACCACGGTTTACCCCCTTGGCTCCAGGCATCTTCTGGCACAGAGCACCCATAAGGCACTGAATAAATAGCTCCTCCTGGATGGATTGAGTAATCGATCACCTGCTGGGTTGGAGGTCAACAGGTAGAGTAAGGAGACTAGTGATGAGAAGACTCCTGACTGTTGGACTCATCCAGCATCTACTCTTGCTGTCTGGCCTCTTGACTCATGGCCATGAGTTAGATCTATATGGATCAACCTGGCTACATCTCAGAACATCACAGAGTGAAAACAAGTTGCAGGTGTCTGGTAAACCCTCTGGAGTAGTCAGTGCTGCCTACCAAAGAGCCCTGGTCCTCCCCCGCGCACGGCAGGGCAGAGTTTCCCCACTCTCAAGGAGCTGGGTGAGGCTTGTGGTTTGCTCTGGCCGATGAGATGGGAGCAGGAGCTTCTGGGTGGAAGCCTGAAGAGCCAGTGCACAAGGCACCAGTGTCCCTTCTTCCCCTCTTGGCCTCGCTTGTCCTGGATGTCTGAGTGATGCCCAGGAACAGAACTCCATTGCAGACCCTTGTCAAACAGGTACTAGAGTGAAATATAAATACTTGCTGTGTTAAAAAAAAAAAAAAAGAAAGAAAGAAAGAAAGGAGGGAGGGAAGGCAGGAAAAAAGGAAAAAATGGGCCTAAGGCAAAGCCCTGATAACCTCAGGTAGGTTTGCCTGAAGGGTCTATTCAGTGTTTCTGGGTGGGGGCACCCTTGGCACTTTGGATGGGACAAGTGGTTCTGTGGTTGGTGATAGAATGGTCGCGTAGCCAGCCCTGTCCATGAAATGCCAGAGGTGCCCCCAGTGCTGTGACAACTCCAAACTCTCCCATTTGCAAACACTCCTGGGGGGCTGACACCAGCCCCCAGAGAACCATAAATGTCAAGGGGTCACCAGAAGCGAGGGTGCAAGGCACAGCAGGGTGTCCAGACGGGACAGCGGGGCTGAGGGAGATGATGACCTGACAGGCAGCATTGCGTAACCCCTTCCCCACCAAAGCGCTCAGATTAGATGTGACAAGTAGAGAGAGCGAGGGTGATGTTCTTCACGGCCCACAGACAGAGTGAGATTATCCTGGAGGGGATAAAAGTGATGGACACAATAGTGACAAAATGCCCCTGTGCCCATTTGTCAGTACCGTGAACTGCGGCCTCTACGTGGGGCAGCACAGGATCCCTCGACAATCCACCAAGTATGTAACCAGCCCCTTTAACAGAGCAGCACAGAGCTGGAGAGGCGAGGGACTGTCTGAGTGGCACAGGTAAGTGGGAGAGCTCCTCTGGGGCAGGGATGCCGGACCTGGAGAGAAAGGGAGATTCTGAACAGGGCAGGCAGGACTAAGTGATGACCTCGATGGAACGGTGGGGGTGGGTTAGAGTGGGGACCCCTGCCCAGGCTGTAGAAAGAGGAGAAGGGGACTCAGGTGTGGCCTTCACCTTGCAGCTGAAGGTAGACCATGTGGCAGAGACTCCGGCGGCTGGAGCCGTGAACTAACTGGGGTGGGGCAAGGCTCTTGCCAACTGCCCTTCTGGGGCTCAGGCTTTCCGGGAGGAATGAGGGCAGCAGGGAGCTGCCTCGGGGAATCAGGTCGCCAGTCTGGGGATGGTTGCCTCTTAGGGCAGAAGCAAACCCCTTCCTGCATGGTCAGTAATACTCAGCCACCCCCTGGGGCCCCACAGACGGTCCTTAAAACTGCGGGGAGAAGGCAGTGACCAAGGCGCCAATCCCAGGATGAAGTCTTAAGTGGCCTTTGGAGGACTTGATGATGTGAGAACACGGAGACACACGGGGGCGCTCTAACCAAAATAGCAGAAGAGGAAACCCGTCCGTCCCCAGATGGAAAGAGGGTTAGTGTTTCAAAAAACCTCTGGTCTAGTGTTTCTCAATGGAGCAGTTACTGGAACTCTGGGCAAGATATTTCTCCCTTAGAGGGATGTGTCCCTGCCACTGCAGGATGTTTGCCATCCCTGACACCCCCCATCACTATGACAACCCAATCTCCAAGTTCAGTTTCCAAACACTCTCTCTCCTGAGAGCCACTGCTGGTCAGTACCACGGGAGGATGTCCACTGGTGGCCTTGGGGAGTTGGGGAGCGTCTGCTCTCCCAACCCTACAAAGGAATCCGGCACCTCCCACTTTGACCTTGTAAGTTAGGCACCTGCAGGTGCTGGAGGACTGTCGGCCCCAATGACGTTCCGTGTTGGCTGGAGTTCAAGGGGACCATCCTCCTTGGGAGGCAGGTTTTTCTCTGTGCTGTTATCCCTCAGGACTGGGTAGGACGAGGGCTGCACTGGTCACACTGGACACACAGACACAGGACCCTGAGACAGACACCACGGGACCTGCGTACAGACACCCACGTCCCTGGGAGCACACACGTGGTCACACAGAACACAGCTCGCAAAACACTTCCACAAAGCAGGTCTGAAACCCGGCGGGCTGCTGGGGCCGGGAGAGCCCCACAGTTGAGAGTTCTGAGACGTTTCAGTCATTAGGTTTACAAAGACAAAGCACCAAAGGTGAAAAACCAGGGCTATTATTCTAAATGTTTACCAACCAGTGAGTCCTGGACCCTGGCCAGTCAGAACAGAGACCGCTGTACACAGCCAGTGCAAGAAGTGTGATATCAGCCCTGAAAACAGCCCTGTTGGCAGAGCTCGAGTCCCCCTGTGGGACACCAGGCCCGCTTAGGAAGCACAGAGGTGACTTTTAGGGAACATACACCAAGGTAAGGACAGGACCTGGGAGAATCACTATCAACCCCAATGCGGGCTCTAGGAGCCTGGCCAGCACCTGAGGAAAGAGGGGCCGGGGGAAGACGCAGACGGCGCCAGTCCCCAGCACCTACCCGGCGTCCCCCACCAAGGGCCCGCTGTTTTTAACAGAGGTGGCTGGCGAGTTCCACAAAGATAGCACTCCTGGAAGGTCGGAAGCCCTGGGCTCCTGTGGGCAAAGCCCTGCCCACGGAGACGCTCACCACCTCTGAACACAGACGGCACCACCCCCAGCCCGCAGGCAGGCGGCGAGCTCTTACTCCACGGGAAGCGGACAGTGCAAACCAAACGCGATTCTTACCCTCCTTCGAAGATTTTGATCCTCGCAGGCTCCCCTCTCTTGGAGGCAGGAGCATCCTCCTCCGGCTTCCCTCGCTTCTCCTCTTCCTTCTCCACTCTAGCTATCTCTTTCTGGCCTTCCGGGGAAACCAGCGAAGGGAGGTGAACCTGGCCCGCCGCAGGGACGACAAAATCACGGCTGGTTAACGGGTGGTCATGGAAGGATGCCTTCAGTGGCGTCACACGCCTACCCTTCATCGTGGTTCACTTCATCCTCCCTCCGCCCGGTGAAGAGGTGCTATCAGCCCCACTTTACAGAAGCAGGGAACCGGGTCCCCAGAGAGGTGAAGTCAGAACGGGGACTCTGACCAGGGCTTTCTCAGGGGACGACCAGGCCTTCCCACGAGAGCTGTGTTTTGCTCTCTTTTTCACACTAGTCTAGGGGCTTCTGGGGACAGGTCCTCATCATGGTCTCCTCGGTCACACCAGCCTCAGAGAAGGCCTGTGAGGAATGTTGAATTACATAAATGAAGACGCCACCTTTGGAGATTAACTGGCCCAATTCTCTTTTATAGATCAGAAAGTCAAGGTCAGGCAGCAAGTTAAGGGCATTACTGGGAGAAAATGCAGGTCTCCTGAAGGCCCTGACCAATGGAAAAACTCCCCCACCAGAGCCAGACACAGAGAGGCTGTGCCGCCCACTCATGGGCATGTGCCTGGGGCGTGTGCATCTCAGAGAACCTGTTCTCTTCAAGAGCTATGGGCCTCGGGGGCGAGAACTGGCTGGATAACATGTCCCCTAGAGCCTGTGGTGGCAGGGCTGGGTGCACCCTTTAATAGGGAGCAGCGATGCTGGGCTGGGGGCTGGGACCAGCAGTGAGATTCTTATCCTACTCCACGCCACTGTCATTAAGGTCATGAGGATCTGTACTATTTACAGCCGATAGGAGGAGCAATTGTGTCTCCCGGTGCTGGGACAATCTAAGGACAGACGTCCCCATGACAGTCAACACATCTGCCCCTACAAGGATGGGCTGGGGCTGAGCAGAAAGGTAGCTGGTTGGGAATCAGGGGATCTGAGTTCTAGAACTGTGTAGGCCACTGCATGCTGAGCCACCCTTGGGTGGATTACTTCACCTCTCTGGGCCTCAGAGTCTGAGGGGATTAGACCATCGTGGAGATTCATTCCAGGGTCAACTTCTATGACTCAGTGACCCCTGCCCCCAGCAATCTCTTTACAATTGGAGATGGGGAGTGGAAACCATGTGAGGGTATGGACTGCTGCTTTGGCAGAAGGCAGCTGATTTTATGCAAAACCTGTGGATTTCCAGAGCATGCTGTTTTCACTTCCATCTCAGCCTGCCATCTGGGCCACCCATGGAATGACCAAGAGGCCTCCTCCAGCTGAGATGTCAGGGCCAAGCTAGAGGAGGCTGGTTTTGGTGGCAGGAGCCACTGTATCAGGAAACACTGTTGGAATTGAGCAGGGGATCAGGGATGCACTTTAGCTTGTAATGATAATAATGTGAGTAACTACAGTCAATGATGATCAAGTGCCAATGTGCCAACCACTGTTCTAAACACACTTTGCATATTTTAACTCATTTAATTGTCTCTACAGTCCTATGAACTAAGTATTATCACGGTCTCTATCTTATAGATGAGGAATCCAAGGCACAGAGAGGTTAAGTAATTGGCCTGAAGTCAATTAGTAAGTGAAATTAGTAAGTGAAATTGTGGGATTCGAATTTGGGCACCGAAGCCCTTGTTCTTAATCTCTTTGCAATAGTGCATGTGGTTGTCAAAATGATCCCCAAAGAGAAAAAAGGAAGGAGAAGTCTAGGGAATGAAATGTGGCTGCAAAGTGAACTCTTGTATATGGTTTGGTTTCTCTAGGGCTTAAACATGAAAAAAAAATGATGTGACCAAACTTAAACCTGATTGGGTGGCCTAGACCTGAGCAAAGATGGTTAGGAAGAGCTTTGAAATGCTGATATAGCCCAAAGGGCCTTTTCAGAGCTACTAACAGGGAATGGAAGCTGTAGGATGACAAATGTCAGGTCAGTATAATAGGGATCTTTCTTAAAGCATGGTCCAAAGATGGGTTGGGTTGTACTAAGAGGTGGTGAGCGCCCCATCCCTGGAGATATGCAAGTAGAGACCAGAAAGAGGTGCAATTGTAGAAAGGCATCAAGCAGTGGGCCATGCAGTTACATTAACAGACCAGACTGGTAAGCTTCTGGTAGGAAACATGCCAGTGAATCAAATGGAATATTCCAGGAAAAAGCTTGCAGGGTTCAGCTCATTTTAGGAAAGCAGCATCTTAAACAAATGAGCCAAATCCAGTTGAGCCAAATTAACTCTTCATTTTTTCTTAAATCGTCTTTCAGCGTTCAGTCATTAAAACAGAGGAGCAGTTGTCAGAGGAGCAGGTGTCACCAGTCTGAAGCAATCTTGGAATTTTGATCATCCAAAGGGCTTTGGAGTGAGATCTAGTTTTGAATTCAGGCCATTTACTGTGTGTGGGGCCTTGTGCAAGTTACCTGACTTCTTTATGCTTTGGTCTCTTTATCCATCAAATAGTGATACAGAACCCTGTTAAGGTGGTTGTGAGGATAAAAGTAATGTTGAGCACAGTACCCAGCACATAGTAGGTGCACAACAAGTTCTAAGTATGAATATAATTACAACAGCATCTTGGGAGTAGCCAGAGCCAGTAAGGGACACTGGAGAGAAAATTAGTTATGATGTTTATGGTAAAAGTGGAAATCTCAAAAGGCTGTCTGTAGACTGACAAAGATATTTAGAGGATAAATTTAGGAAACAGTTTGGTGAAGAATATGCAGCTAGGCTAAGGACAAATTCAATGCACAAAAGTCACTCAATAAAAGAGGAGGATACAAATACAGGAGAAGTTATTGAATACAGTTTTGTTCATTTATCTACAATAGGAATTTAGTTTAGGGGATTTGTTTGGTCAAAGGATCTGGTCTGAAGACACGTTAATGAACATCTTTAAGTTTGCAGCCACTTTTAAGGTTTTCTTTCCTCAAATAATTGAAAGAAGAAAAATGGACTTTCTGGAGTCAGACAGATCTGGGTTCAAATTCTAGGCTTGTCAAATATTTTCCAGGTGACCTGGACCTCTCTCACCCTCTGACCCTCAGTTCTCTCATCCACAGGATGGAGATGGTACTGGTACCTCACAGGTGGAGATGAGCATCAACTGGATTCAAGGGCCCAGAACAACGCCTGGCACAGTGAGGCTGCTCAACCAATAAGACCAATTGTTATTCCACAAATATCAAGTCAGCATAGCACATCATGACCTGAATCCATATGCTGGCCTTGTCAGGGTATGGAGGTGTCACTGGTCTGAAGCAAACTTGGAACTGCCAAATGTCAATCTTCCTGAACTTGCAGGGATCTGTTCATTTTATGCCTCCTGATGCAGCCTCAAGTCAGAGGCAATGGAGGAGTAAACACGAGCCCTTAGTTGGGGCTGTGCACTACCACCAGCATAGATGAGTCAAGCTGTGACACTGCCACTGGTAAGGAGGGATATACTGCAACCAAGCTCTATTTGCTCTCCTACTCACAGAAAAGAAAGAAGGAATATTTCAGGAGTCATTTGTGTCAAATTCTAGACTCTCTGAAAATGGGAAGATTTCAATAGCACCAGAGAACAGAAATAGTAGATGTGGAGAATAAGAAAAGCAGGAAAAGACTAACCAGATAAGGGAGAAATATATGTTGGAGTGGCCTAAAATTCTCAAACTGCTGCAGGCATTCCCATCCGTAAGATTTTCCAACTCAGTCTTTTGGCTGAGATTGTGTCTTTGATTTTTCAATAGAAGCTAATGGGAAAGTGGATCAGTTTAAAGCTCACTTTATTGAAAAGTATCTAGTCCAATGATATGAGGGACACTGATAAAGACATCCAATAAATAAGGTGATCAGTCACAGCTGATAGAGAGGAAATCTGCCCACTCAGTTAGCTCTCATTTTGCAAATGACACTTGAAGAGAATGTGGCTTTAAAAGCTCAGCAAAGCCTTTTAAATTCAGTGGGGAGAAGAAAAACAAGGCTGAACTCACCTCTGTCATGCGGGGCTTGCGGGAGCTGGATGGCACAAGCCTTCCCGTCTCAGGATGCGGAGCTGTGGCCATGGTGTATGTCTCTTTGCTCACCTTCTGCTTAGACCTCAGGAGGGACAAAGCAGCTTTAGTGGAAACCCCCGGAAGGTTGGGGTTGTACAAACTTATGCACCAACCAGCGTAAACAGAGGACCTCCTATCTGCATGCTGGATGTGATTTGGCTTAATGTAGTTTAAATAGCACCAACTGACATTAGTGGTCGTGTGGAGGCTGGGGAACTGCAGTACCTTCTTTGAGTCCGTACCTTCTTGCAACTTGGCTGGTCTGGGGGACGTTTCTGACAGAGGCTGTGAGCTGGGAGGCGCCAGTGGAGGGAGGTCAGGTTGTTCCTTGGAATCTTCTTTCTTCACACTCAGTGGGAGCAACCCTCTTCGGTGAGATTTACCAGATGGCTGGGCATATTCCTTCAAAGCCTCTGAGCCCGGGGCTGTCACATGGGGCAATGAGGGCTGAGGAAGGGGAGGAATTTCCTTTGGGTCGGATGGATCTGAGGACAGGCTGGACAGTGTTTCTAGCTCCCTTCTTCCCTGGCCCTGGCTGCCCAAGTGGGACTTCTCTGGTCTCTTGCTATCCTCAGTGTTGCTGAGCACCACACTGCACGGTTTCACCAGCTCGAGTTTTTCATCTGCCTTGGAAGCCTCCTCTTCCTTCACTCTTTTTTGCTGCTGGGTTTCCATGGTAAGTTCAAGGCTGCCAGCTGGTGAAAGGACACGTTTGCTTCCTCCCACTGTTGATGAACTCCCCTCCAGGCTCAAGACACTCTCTGATGATAGGGAAGTGCCTTTTCTATCAGGTAACGTCACAGGCACTCTCAGGTATGGAGTCGGGAAACCTCTGCTCTGCTCTTCACTTACCCCGGCCGGTCTGGGCCCGAACTCGTACACATCTGCCCCACACACAGACGGCCCCTTGCATGAGGGCTCCTCAAACTTGGGAAGAGCCATAGTTGCTGAGCTGCCTTGGGACTGGGTGACCAGGATCTGGGAGAGAGTGGTGTACATGGCGCTCCCGTAGGATGGCGTGTTGGTCTGGATGCGAACGGGCACAACCAGAGACACCATGCTGTCTGGACAGGTGGGCAGGGCCAGTGGGGGGGCTGATGTGGGTGCTGAGCAGCTGGGTTGGGGAGCCATGGGGGGCAGCTGGATGTCACTGCTGTATTCTGTACTTGGGGAGAGGCCAGGGGTTCCTGTTGCCAGTGTGGCTGGACTGGTTTTGACCTGGGGTACACGGCTTTCCACATCACCAGGGAGCTGAAGGGTGAACTGGGATTGCAGAGGCAGGAAAAACCCAGAAGAAAGTGCTGAGGAGGCAGGGTAAGGCATGGGGAGAAATGAAGGGGGCTGCCGGAAGGGGATGTTGGCTGGGTGAGGCATGAGCTGCGGGAGGTGGAGTTGGCCTGGGTGCAGAACAGTAGGTTGGAGAGGAAATGGGGGGGCTTGAAATAAGGAGGGAGGAAGTGGCGGCATGGAGTATGGTGTGGAGAGCAGGCTGGACATGGCCTGGGTGGAGAAGAACTCCGAAGACTGCCCTGGCTCATGGTGTAGGAGGTGCTGGAAGGAGAAAAGGGAGACAGGAGGGGGCAGGTACGGTTTCTCCTGCAAGGGGAGCTGGGCAATGGGGTGGTGGAACACCTGCAATGCTTCTGTGTAGGGTGGAGTGGCCCCCAGCGTGGGTCTGTCCTGCGCCGGGCTCTTGCCTGCGGGGTGCCCGCTGTGCGAGGTGGCTGCAGAGGAAATGGGGGGCAATGCGCTTTTGGCTGAAGATTTACTGGATGAGGGCTTTGGTTCCTCACTCTCCTGTCTTCCCTTGGGAGTGGCCTCTGGCTCGGTGTCAGGAGGCCTGCTCAGAGAGGCCTGTCTCACCAAAAAGCATTTTCTTCTCTCTGGTGGGGCTACTGAGGCCGCTGGGGCCGCTGGAGCCACTGGGGCTGGTGCAGAAGGGCCTGTCAAGGACAAGCTGCCGTAGTCGAAGGATTTGCTACGTGTCTCGGTCATGTGGGTGGAGTGGGAAACATTGGGGCTCTGCTCTGAGGCGGACCTCCGCATCTCGCGGGCGTGCGGGTGGTGGCTGGGGACAGTCAGCATGTGGGTGCCCAAGGGCTTGGGGCGTGTGTCAGACGAGGGCCCGGCGGTTTCGGCTTTTCCATGGTCATCCCTCTCGAAGGAGGCGGAGCGGCTGGACCCGCTCAGAGAGACGCTGCTCTCCTGGCTCGGGCTGCGAGACAGAGGCACGGAGGACTCGAAGCTGGACTCCCCTGATGACTGGGCCATCTCCGCCAGGCGCAGTCTCTTCTTCTTGGGTGGCAGCTTCTCAGCTGGGAGCTGGGCAAGCGTCTGGCTGCGCTGGGGCCACTGGAACTCCTCTGTCTTCTCGGGCTCCTTAGGGGGTGGCTCCGGCTCTGTGTCTGGCTGGTCGGGCTCCTCAGTCACCAGGATCTCAGGAACCTGAATGTTGGGCTGACGGACCAACCTGGGCTGCAGGGAGTGAGCTGAGCGTCCCTGCGGGGCAGGTGGGGGTGATGAGAATGGGACCGCAGACTTGTCTTCCCCTTCCAAGCCGCTGGGCTGCTCCAGAGAGTCAGATTTCTCGAAGGAACTGGTGTGCTGGATGACAGAAATTTCTTTGGACGTGGTTCTCCTCTCCTTCCCTGATTCTGAACTGGACCCTGACTTGGGAGTCCTTGGCTGGAAGCCCTTGGATCCCTCCAGGGAGGGGACTGACTTATTCGGCTCTGCTGGTGACTTGGTGGATTCCAAGGGAAGGTTCCGAGCAGCCTCGGATGGCCCGGGGCTGCCAAATTGACTCTTTGTGGACTCAAAGGCGGGCGGCTCCTCCTCGTCCCCGAGGCTCTTCTCTTTCCTCCTCTTCCTCAGTGGAGTGAGCTCCAAGGTGGTCCCCAGTTTGTAATGCATCATCTGGGACCAGGGCTCATGCTCGGCCTGACTCTTTTCGGCTTCCGGAGACACGTGAGCACCTGTGGTGACCGGCTTTGCCATCTGAAGCTCCGAGCAGTAGTACTTTTTATGGGCTTCATAATTGTCCCTTTTCTTGTACCGAGCACCACATATGTTACATTCATAGATCACCCCTTTCATTTTCAAACCCTTCTTGGTCTTTTTGGTGAGGTCGCTTTCCCTGGGTTCCGGTTCATCTGCAAGTTTGGAGGCTGCCTCTTTGCTGCTGGGCCCCGCCTCCTCGGAACTGTACTCCCCGCCCAAGGGTAGTTCGATGGCCGGCTGGCGCTTGAGCATCCGGGGGTGGGAGGTAAACAGTTGACTGCTGCGGCTCAGGGCTTCCGAGTCGGCGACGTGGTCGTCGAAGGAGTAGCTGCCTCGGAAGGTGTGGTGGGGGGTACTGAGGGTGCAGGTGGCAGAAGGCATTGAGTGGCTTCTCAGCAGAGGCACAGGGGGAGTGGTGCTGGGCGGGTGCTGGAGGCTCAGCAGTGATTGTTCGGGCTTCGTTTTCTCACCGTGGGAGGCCAGGGGCTCCCGGTAGAGGCTGGATTTGGGCGACTCCATGCTGCTCCGCCGAGACAGCGAGCTCCTTCTGGGCTTCACGCTGTCTATCTCGCTGGTGTCCACCACGGCCTCGTTGATGGTGATGAGCTTGGTGATGTGCTCGATCACCTGCGTCCGGGGCACGGACAGAGGCACCAGGCTGGGCTTGTCTTCGGTGGAGAGGGGCAGGAGGGGCTGCGTGGAGGTGGCCGTCAGCATGGCGGTCCGCTGCCCAATGCGCCCGCACTTGCCGAAGATGATCTCGGCGTAGGACCTGGCGTTGGTGTTTGGGGGGCTGACCTGCTGCTCAGCGCTCTCGGAGCGCGAGAAATACCCAGATTCGGTGCTCCCTTTGCTGCCCGGGCTCAGGAATGCCTGCTCATCAATCACCTTCTTCCTCTCGCTCAAGCGGAGGGCCAGCTTCTGCTTTATCGTGTGGGTGTCCTCGGGTTTATGGCTCAGGGGGTGTTCGGATGAGGGTTCCACAAAGGGACCGGGGTCCTCGAGCGACGGGGCTGAGCTGGACTGGGACAGGGAACAGCGTTCATGGCTGGAACCCTGGCTCCCAGAGCTGTACAAACTGCTGGACAGAAGGGGGTGCTTGGGCCTTGGGGAAAGCTCTGTGGGGTGAGTGGACGTCGTGCCCGTTTCCTCTTCTGAATCTGTGCTCTCCCCTTCCGTGGGCTCTTCAAACTCTTCCCCAGGGATCCTCTCCATCTCCAGCCCCGGGGGGTACATTTCACCGCCCATTCCCGAGGCCAGGCCAGCTTTGATGCGGTGGGCGTGGGACTTCCTGTGCTTGTAGAGGTTACTCTTGGTCTTGAAGGAGAAGCCACAGGGGCCGCAGGGGTAGGGCCTCTCACCTGTGTGCGAGCGGATGTGTTTCTGGAGCACGCTGGGCTTGGCACAGGGGCGGCTGCAGTACTGGCATATGTACTTGCCCGGCTTCTGTGGTTTCCTTTCCTTCTTGTGTGCCTCTTCTGTGGGCTTCAAGGAGACCTGTGAGGAACGGGGCACAAAGACTTTGGGGATGCCAGGCAGGTCCTCAGGGGGAATGATGGAAGCATGGGAAGGGAGGAGTTGGCTCTGAGGATGGAGCCCAGGGGTCACGAAAGAGCCTGAGGGTCCGGGTCTCATGGGGTCGACCAGCTGCCATGTGGACCCCTCCAGGAGATGCTCGGGTTTGCCGGGCGACATGAATGCTGGTGTCAGAGGGTGTTGCGGAAGCTGGGAGATGTGGACCGAGGCTTCGATGGAGGACCTCTTGGGGGGCTTCTGCGGCTGGCCTGTCTTCTCCTGAGAGCCTTCCCTAAGAACGGACGAGGGGCCCGGGAAGGGCTGTGGGGCTAGGAGCTCTTGGAGGGGGCCCTCTTGGGTGGCGGCCGTGCTGCTGCCTGGGTACGGGGCGCTGGATGAGACACTGGTCTGAACGGCCTCTCCTTTGGTCAGCCTTTTCCGGGGACTTCCCTCAGTCTTCTTGGTGCCCTTGACACTTTGTTCAGGATCCATGACCTCCACGGGACTTCAGATGCTATTCAGGGAGGGTTGGGGCAGGCGGCATTTATGAGTAATCCAAGCGTCCCAGGGAGGCGTCTGGCTTGGGCCACATTGGTCAAAAGCTACGGAAGCCAAACCCAAGGCGGTTCTGGAGTTTTTTTGCAAGTGTCACTGGCTGCAAGTGGACTCAGAGCAGGTCATCAGGGCCCAGACTATGCACATCGGTGAGGCATGGCCCTCTACTTCGCAGACAGAAAACGCACCAGCACTTTCTGCCTGAATGTCTGTTGTGGAAACGTCATGAAGGATGTCAATGTCGCCATTGTATTGTTTCAGTTGGCAGTGGCAAGTGGCCCCCCACAAGTCCCCTGTGTGCTATGCGAACCGTTGACGGCTGGAGACGGCTGTGTGTACGGCCCAGGCATCCCCGGTCCCCGCACGAGAGAAGCTGCGTTAGATGCTGCAGGCAGCTCTGTCCTGCCTCTTCTCCCCTTTCTTCCTGCGTTGGAGATGAATGGCCGCGGAGGGGAATTCACGCTCTTCTGCGTGACAAGAGCACACACACAGAAATACACACAGAAACAGAAGAGAAGACAGAGTTACTGCGACTCATCCACAGCTCGGGCAGCTCCGACTCTGTGAGACCCAGTGAGATCCCTAAAGATTAACCAGGGAGACCCACCTGAACCCACAGCCCCGGGCTCTGTGCCTTGGAGCACTGCCAGTTCCCTCCGTCGTCTGCATTCCCAGTGGTGCTGGCGACTCTAAAAGCCCACTGTGGTTCTGAGGACTGTGGCTGTGTGGGATGTTGGCAGCAGGAGGCAGGGCCAGCTCTGGGAACCTCAGGGCACTTGGGGATGGGAGGCTTGGGCTCCATTCTCTGCTCAGAGAGTGACTCCGAGTGGGTTTCAGCTCCCTAAGCCTCAGTTGCCTCATCTATGCAATGGGATAACAGTAATTCCTGCCTCAACTGCATCTTGGGCAGCAGTGGGGTCCAACATGAGAATGGACATGGATGCCACTAGATGAATGCCGACTGGTCCCATGGCTGGTGCAAGAGTTGGGGCCGGTGGGCTATTTGGAGATAAGCTTTCTAAGAGGGAGACTGTTCTCAGGTTAGTACTTCTCGCTGGCTCTGGGTTCTGAAGGTGTCCAGGAAGGGCATCATTCA
Source organism: Hippopotamus amphibius kiboko (assembly GCF_030028045.1). Classification (NCBI taxonomy): domain Eukaryota; kingdom Metazoa; phylum Chordata; class Mammalia; order Artiodactyla; family Hippopotamidae; genus Hippopotamus; species Hippopotamus amphibius. The sequence continues at coordinate 33,419,149 of NC_080186.1, forward strand.
TGGCTTTGCTAAACCTTGCTAACCCACCTCCCAAACCCATGTTTCATAGAAAAGCTAAAACCACTGCACCGGCCTGTGGGAGCGCACAGTCTAACACAGTGTGACCACCAGATCCAGCAAGCAATAGCCGGAGGGTCATTCTAGAAGGTTCCTCCAGCTTTTCAGCCTTTCCTTGTCCAGTCACTGCCCCAGGGATACCTTGGAAGTGGTTGAGAATGGGGGTCCTTGCCAAACTGAGGGGCAAAGCTGGTCACAGCAAAGCTCCAAGTGTGTGTGCCCTACCAGGGCTAGCTGAAAGTTGGGCAGCCTCAGCTTCCTGGCCTCCAAGGGTATTGCAGAGCCCTTCTCCCCAGGAGCATGGTCAGAATTTCAAAGCTGGAAATCACTGTGAACTTTGTCTTGCCAGCCACCTTACTTTCCAGTGGAGGAAACTAAGCACTGCAGAGGCAGGGTTGCCTGCTAAGGTCCTATGCTCCTAAGAGGCAGGGCCAGCACTTGAACCCAGGCTCCCCACGACCAGATTTTATTCCTCAGCCACCTCGCAGGTGTCTGTCCCCTGGGTGACGGTCTGGGGGAGTGACCCGTGTCTCTGCGGCCTTCCTCCTTCTCCTGTAGGTGTGCTCTGCCCCTGGCATCCTGACCTCAGTCTCCCTTCATGACCTCACCTTTATTTTCATTGGGCGTTTGCTGATGCGTCTGGAAAAGTTTCCTTTTTCTACTTTCACAGAGTGCTCAGAAAGTTAATAAGTCTGAAAGACTCAAATAATTGTTGCTAAAGTGGCACGACCTTGGACATAGTGACATGCCATGAAAGGGCAGGTAGTTCAATAATTAATTAAAAATTATATTTTATAAATTTATTCCTTTTTTGTTTCTTTTCCATCTTGGTTCTATAAAGACTTCAATGTAAGTATAACAAAATTCTATAAATATTTTTAAAAGAATGACAAGCTATAAATAAATATAAGAAAATTATAAATAAGAATAACAAATCAGAACAAAGGAAAATGTAAATAAAGCAGGAGGTCAGGATTACTGGGATGGAAAGAACACTGGTATAACAATCATAACAGCTTGCTTCTATAGTTCAGTTATATACTTATATCTGAGCTTCCTGGCAGCCAAGGAGAAAAGGGAGATGTCCATTACAGAGTCCTTATAACCAGAGAGGAAGAAATATGTAAGTTCCTTGTAGGAAGCAAAGGATTACTTGAAAAGAACTTTTTCATGTGGTACTTCAGACAGGGGCAGTGAATGATGCATGAGATCACCTGTGTCTTCAAATGACATCCCTCTAGGAAATGAAGTGATTGATTTTTGTCAATGGACAGTCACAACTCAGCAAAGGCTATTCTTTGAGCAGTCAAAGGCCTCCTTTGACTCAGGCAGAGCACCCTCCCCAAGCAGGACGAATGTGGGTAAGGCAGGGAAATCTCATTTCATCATATTACAGTCGACAGGGTGGCCATGTAATATATCATCCAAACTAAGACACTTTCAAGAGCGAAAGAGGTACAACTAGCAATTATGGAGAGCAACAGGAAGAAACCAGGGTTGTTACAGACAAATCAGAACAGATGGTTACCTCACGATCAACATTTACCTTGGGACCCAAACCAGGCACAAGTGTTGACTCTGGGGGTCTGATATAAACTTTTGATGGATGAAATGACACCATGGTCTCCTAAGGGTTCCCAGAGACTGGTTGTCTAGTCTCATCCCCTCACTTGACGGATGAGAAGACTGAGGCCTAGAAGGATGATGTAATTTTCCCTGAAAACTGCACAGTGATGGTAGCTGAGGCAGACCACCCTGTGCCTCCTGCCCCTGGCCAGGGCTCGCCCCCACCTCAGTGAATAAATGCCCCCTAGGACCTCTGTGGCATAATGGGCACCACAGTCCATGGCTCCCTGTTCTGTGGAGGGACTGGCTTGGCCCCATAGGATGCAGCTATATCCCTGTTATGGAGCATCAGGGGATGTCCAGAGGCTCAGCATCAAGGGGGCCTTTCGACTTATGTCCTAACTTTCCTGTGGCTGCTGGACAGGAGAAACGGGGAGAAGACTGAGGCTGGGGAGTCCATCCTGGTGGCATCACCCCAGGCCCTGCTTATCCAAGCTAGTGTGGGCAGAAGTGCCGAGTCATGGAAAAGTCAGACAAGGTAGCTGGCATCTGCAGTGTAGACGGAGAACTGTGCTCCAGGCTTCTCTGTGACTCCTGGGCTTGGCTGTACCTGTGGCGGGTGGGGGAAGGGGAGGCCCCTGGGTGCTGTGTATGGATAATAAAGGGTTGACTCTACTTACTATTTCTATTGACCCTTTCGTGCAAGGATCTCAAAGCACCCCCAAAATACCAGCTAGTGGTAAGCTTTGCTTCCTCTGACGGATGGAAAGGACCCTCTGCACGACTGGGTGGCGAATGAGCAGCCTGGGTGACGGTCAGTTGGCCAAGGAGAACCCTACAGTGTTGAGTCCTATGGTTCTCCCTTCACCAAGACACAGGTTCTCCAGGGCCAGGTGGGGAAGTGCCCAGAGGCTAGGGTTTGGAGCAATTCCCAGGCCAGGTAGGAGGGGTGGGGTGGATGAGGGAGACAGTCAGGTGGCTGTTGTGTCATCAGGTGACTCCCTGGGCTTGCACCACATGCCTGGGGTCAGCATCCAGGCTGCACCTGTGTGCCAGGCCTGGGGTTCTTCCCGAGAGGGCCCTCCTGCCAGCACCCTCTGGGGCAGGAGCAGCCAGGGCACATCAGAACCACTGGCGACCCGGATGGAGTGGGTCAGTGAGGCCTGAGAGCTGAAAGGCCCACACCTTCGTTCTGTACCGTGGGCACCTGAGCTGCAGGGGGCAATGACTAGCCTAGGGCACACAGGTCCTTGGACTCCTGGGCCAGTGCTCCCTGCTGCCCTGCTCCACACCTCACGACAGGTCAGAGGTCCTTAACACAAGAGGCAATGGGAGGGTGCAGTGGGACTGGGCGCAGACCTGGGGCAAACTTACCAGGACTAAGAAGGTTTCAGCCTTGAAAAGGATTACAATTCACACTGGCATCAACACTCGTTTACTTAACTCTTTAACTCCTTTAAAAGGCCCGTTTTCTATCACTGTGACCAAGTGATACTAAGGAAATGGCTCTTTTCTACCTTCTGTGCTTCTGAGGGTATGTGTAAAATATAAGCTTGAAATAACATAGGAAAAAGCTGCCTCTGCAGAGAACTGGTGAGAACACCTGTAAAAGACACCAGTGACATGAGGTCAGAGGTAGAGGGTTACCTTTACAGGGCCCAGGAGTTGGGCCAACAGGGCCCCGAGCCTCAGGCCAGAGGAAGGATGGACGTCCTCTGCTGCTGGTGGCTGAATGGCCATGGGGTCCACGTTGCCTGCCACTGAGGCCACAGCCTTCAGAGCTCTGGCTTAGAAACCAACTTAGAACCAAGAAGAGAAACTGAGTTTCAAGAGTCAGTTGGCTAACATATCAGACAGTTCAGCTCCCACTTTCGGAAGCTTCCATAGTTTTAGCTATTATGACAGGCCAACAAGAAAGAGAGCAGGGTGCTGGGGCTGGAGCCACGAAGCCCTCAGGGGAGCGGGAGGTGAGGGAGGAGCCAAAAGGGCTGAGGCGAGGGGGATGAAGCTCTGAAACCAAACTGGAAAGCAATTCTGTATCCAAGGTTCAGGGACAACATAGGCGTAGCCCAGAATGGACTCCCCAGGGGGCTCTACCAAGGGGGAGGTGGGGATGGGCTCTACCCGGTGGTCAATTCCACCAGTCCTGGCAGGAGGCCAGCTTGAATGTGCATGGGCTGAAGACTAGGGAGCTTGTGTCACCAGTCAAGTTAGAAAAGACTGAGGCAAGACAGGGACAGGGGCCTGATGTTAGGTCAATCTACCCCTGACTTGGGGCATAAAGTTCTTATAATTTAGTTACACATATGCATGCATGCATTCATCACAATATGCCAACATCTGGTCAAAATTTTACCGACCATAAATAATAAAACATACTGATGTTAAAAACACCAGGAAAGTATGCCTTCCACTTATTTTCAAAAGCTGAAACCCACCACAGAAGGCCACAGGCTGGACGGGAGGCAAACAGTGTTTTCATTTAAGGACCCAACATAAAACCAGTGCCTCTTCTGAGAATCTTTGTGTGTGACACTGTGTGTGTGTGTGTGTGTGTGTGTGTGTGTGTGTGTGTGTGTATACAAGATAGGGCAGAATTCTTTCACTGCAAAGAAAAGTAAAAGTGGCTGGGAGCTCAGATGGTGGCAAGAGAGGGTGAATGTGAAGATGTGGGTCTGAAGACTAATGGGAGAGTTTGTCAGACAGCTGCTGAAGGAAGTCTGGACAGAGAGTGGCTAAGGCCAATGGTGGGGCTCTGGCTGGGAGTGTGGAACGTGATGGAGACTGAAAATGTCTCCCACTAGTTGCTCCCCTTTCTTTTAGTAATTGAAGCCCCAGAGCATCAGCTGGGTCTGTGGTCACCCAGCTAGACTGTATCTACCAGCCTCCCTTGCAGCTAGTTTTGGCCAACAGATATAGCTCATAGATTATGGCCAAAAAGAAAGGTGTCTTCCCTCCACATCCTCATTTTCTCAGGAAGGAACATGGAAGTAGCGGTGGTGGTGAGACAACTCTGACCACACGGATGGGGACCTGACCTCAAGGGATGGTGTGAGACAAGAGAGAAGGACACCATCTAGCTCGTCTTAAGCCATAGCTACTTGGTCTCTTTTAGAGCAGTGGAACAAACACACTAACTCGCACAGGGATTGCAGTGCAATATTGGTCCTGGGGAGTCTAATAAGAGCTTGAGAGAGCCCAGGCCTGGGGACACTGGGACACAGGGAAGTGCAGCAACACGGGCTGGGGTCCAGGCCTAAAGGACATGATGGGCTCCTGCTGAGGTGCAGGCGTCCAGTCACCAAGCCCACACATGCAGCAACACAGCATGTGATTCCAAAGGCAGCTTTGCAACTCAGCTTGTGTTTGAATCCTGGCTTCTCCACCTCCTAACTGGAAATTTTGGGAAGCTCTCTAAGCCTCAGTCTCCCCATCTATAAAATGGGGATAATAAAAGTACCATGAGTGGCTTGAATTGAGTTAATTCATATGCAACGCTTAGCATGTTACCTCCTGGAATTGTAGTAAACAGTCAAGAAATAATGGCCATCACTGTGATCAGGGAAAGTCTTTCTGTTTGAGGGGCTGCCCAGGCCTTGTGGAAAGAGTGCTGGCCTGGGCGCCAATCCTGGCTCTGCTGCTTTTAGGCCACAGACTGTTGTGAGCACTCAATGTGACTATCACGTATAGAAAGTACATGCACACCTCATTTAACTGTGTTTTACTGCACTTTGCAGATGATGTATTTTTTACAAATTGGAGATTTGTGACAACACTGCATCGAGCAAGTCTACCAGCGCCATTTTCCCAGCAGCATTTGCTCACTTCCTGTCTATGTGTCAGGAAGACACAAAGACACATTTTATTATTCTTACATTTGTTATGATGATCTGTGACCAGTGATCTTTTATGTTACTACTGCAATTGTTTCGTGGCTCATTGAACCACACCCGTATAAGATGATAAATGCTGTGTGTGTTCATTCTGACTGTCTCCACAGACTGTTCCCCATCTCTCTCCCTCTCTTTGGGCCTCCTGATTCCCTGAGACATGACAATATTGAAATTAGGACAATTAATAACTCTATAGTAGCCTCTAAGTGTTAAAGTGACAGGAATAGTTACACATCTCTCACTTTAAATAAAAAGGTAGAAATGATCAAGCTTAGTGAGGAAGGCATGTGGAAAGCTAAAACATGTCAAAAGCTAGGCTTCTTGTGCCAAACAGTTAGCCAAGTTGTGACTGCAAAGGAAAAATTCTTGAAGGAAATTAAAAGAGCTGTTCCAGTGAAAACATGAATAAGAAAGTGAAACAGCCTATTGCTAATAAGAAGAAAGTCTGAGTGGTCTGGATAGAAGATAAAACCAGCGATAATGTTTCCTTAAACTAAAGCCTAATCCAGAGCAAGGCCCTAACTCTCTTCAATTCTATGAAGGCTGAGAGAGGTGACGAAGCTGCAGAAGAAAAGTCTGAAGCTAGCAGAGGTTGGTTCATGGGATCTAAGAAAAGAAGCCATCTCCATAACCTCAAAGTGCAAGGTGAAGCAGCAAGTGCTGATGTAGAAGCTGCAGCAAGTTATCCAGAAGATCTAGCTAAGATAACTCATTGTGATGGAGACACTAAACAACAGATGTTCAATGTAGATGAGACAGGCTCATTTGGAAGAAGATGCTGTCTAGGACTTTCATAGCTGAAGAGGAGAAGTCAATGTCTGGCTTCAAAGCTTCAAAGGACAGGCTGACTCTCTTTTAGGGGCTAATGCAGCTGGTGACTTCAAGTTCAAGCCATTGCTCATTCACCCATTCTGAAAAACTTAGAGTTCTTAAGGATTATCTTTGTCTGTGCTCTATAAATGGAACAACAAAGCTTAGATGACAGCACGTTTGTTTACAACACAGTTTGCTGAATATTTTAAGCCCAGTTTTGAGACCTACTTCTCAGAAAAAAAGATTCCTTCCAAACTATTATTGCTCATTGACAGTGCACCTGATCACCCAAGAGCTCTGATGGAGATGTACAAGATTTATGTTGTTTTCATGCCCACTAACACAGCATCCATTCTCCAGCCCATGGGTCAAGGAGTAATTTCAACTTTAAAGTCTTATTATTTAAGAAATACATCTCATAAGGCTATAGCTGCCATAGACAGTGATTTCACTGATAGATCTGGGCAATGTAAATTGAAAACCTTCTGGAGAGGGTTCACCATTCTAATGCCATTTAAGAACATGTGTGATTCATGGGAAGAGGTCAAAGTATCAACATTAATAGGAGTTTGGAAGAAATTGATCCCAACCCTCATGGATGACTTTGAGAGGTTTAAGACTTCAGTGGAGGAAGTACCTGCAGAAGTGGTAGAAATAGCAAGAGAACTAGAATTTAAAGTGGAGCCTGAAGATGTGACTGAATTGCTGCAACCTCATGATAAAACTTTAGCAGATGAGGAGTTGCTTCCTAGGGGTGAGTAAAGAGAGTGGTTTCTTGAGATGGAATCTACTCCTGGTGAAGATTTTGTGAAGGCTGTTGAAACAACAACAAAAGATTTAGAATGTTACATATTTAGAATATTACATTTAGTTGATAAAGCAGCAGCAGGGTTTGAGAGGATTGATTCCGATTTTCAGGCTACAGAGAAATCGTTCATGAAAGGAAGCAGTCAATTAATGCAACAAACTGCATTGTTGTCTTATTTTAATAAATTGCCACAGACACCCCCAGCCTTCATCAACCACCACCCTGCTCAGTCAGCAACCATCGACATCAAGGCAAGACCCTTCACCAGCAAAAAGATTATGACTCACTAAAGGCTCAGAAGAGGGTTAGCATTTTTTAGCAGTGAAGTATTTTTTAATTAAGGTATGTATATTGTTTTCTTTAGACATAATGCTATTTCATACTTAGTAGACTACAGTATAGTGTAAACATAACTTTTACATGCACCAGGAAACTGATACACTTGTGTGACTCACTTTACTGTGGTGGTCTGGAATCAAACCCACAACATCTTCAGGGTATGCCTGTACTTGGCACACAGCTGATGCTCAAGAAATGAGAGCAGATGTTGAATCTGAAGGTCAAAGCAGGGCTTCCAAAGAAGCCAACATAATGCTGAACCACCCAGCTAGTGGTACAGCCTTTCTAAGTCTCCCAGACAAGAGATGCATTGGTTCCCAAGTTGGGCAGGGCCAAGTGGTTCCAGCAGTAGGGACAAGGTAGTGACAGGTCTTGTGGACCTGACTTTGTGGGACACTTTTCATACTGAATGCTTTGTACCAACCCGGGGCTCAATCTAGAGCTAAAGATACTCATGGATTAAGTCAGTGCAATCTTGGCACACAGCTTTCCCAGATTGGCTGGTCCATCTCCCTGCATTCATGAAAGCTGCACTAGATGGTTCTCCTACTGAGGCTGGAGAGTTTGGAGCCTCCTGTGTACCTCTTGGTCAACTGGGTTCCTGTGAAATGATGACTGGTCAGTGAGGCGCAGGGCAGGGCACTTTCAGAAGGGCCTGAATCATGGCCTCCATTACGGCCAAATGGATGAACTGCATGACCATATCCTGTCCTCAAATGCACAGCACTTTGTACCCATCATCTTCATTTGCTTCTGGGAGGCAACTGAGGCCCAGAGGAGAGGCACAACCCACCCATAGAGAGCCAGTTAGGAAGTGTTCAGGCCAAACTGAAGAAAATTCCTGAGTCCTCCAATTCTCTGTTTGGGGCCATTTCCCCTGAATGGCAGGGACTGCCTGACTCTGATTCAGCTTCCTTGGGAGCCCCCCAGGGGCAGACAGATCTGGGCTTCAGGTAGGATGGCAAGTAGGGCACCTGAAGAGAGCCATGGGGCAGGACACCTGGCCTCACCATAGCTGGACTACCTCCCAATGTTTCTCAGGGTCTGTGTGTTTCCTCCAGTAAGGGCAAAGAAAGAGGCCTGGAGTCACTCTGCCTGCCATGGGACCCAGTTACCTGTAGCAGGAAGCCCCTCAACATTTTCTTGCTTTGTCTGCCTGCTAGTGGTCACCCGAACTCCCTGGTTCCTGGTCCCTTCCATCTTCAAAGCCAGCAGTGGCTGGCCACATCTTTCTCACACTGACTCATTCCAACACTGACTGCCCTGCCCCTCTTTCACCTGTAAGGGCTCTTGTGATTATGTTTGGCCCCACCTGGATAATCTAGAATAATCTCCCCACCTCCACATCCTTGATTTAATCACATCTACAAAGTTCCTTTTGTCCTGAAAGGCAACATATTCACAGGTTCCAGGGATTAGGATGTGGACATGTTTGGGAATCATTACTCTGCTTACCTCAGTGATAACTTATTATTTTTTAAATCTGTATTTCTTATTCTCTAGTGAGGCTTAGAACTTTGCATGAGCTTATTAAACAATTATTTCACTCAGGTAATTTTTTTCATATCCTTTGCTTATGTTTCTAATGAATTATGTATTTATTTGTTTATGCAAACTCTTTCAATACTGGGGATGGTAATCCTTTCTATATGAACTGCAAATATTTATCCCTATTAATCATTAGTCTTTAACTTTGCTGAATAGAAAAATTTTATTTCTACATGGTCAAATACATCATCAATCTTTCCTTTTATGACTTTTAGGTTTCGTGTCCAAGATTATTTTTTAGAATGTCACCCACTTTTCTTCTAGTCCTTTTATGATTTATTTTTTTCTTCCCTCTTTCTGTCCCTCCACCCCTCTGTTCCTCTGTTCCTCCCTTCATGCTTCCCTCCCTCCCTTCCTTTTCATTTCTATCTTGGCTCGACCTGGCATTTATTTTTGTGTAAGGAGTGAGGTAGAGATAAAGCTTGGAACTTTTTCAATATAGCTAGCCAGTTGTCCTAACATCATTATTGAATAATCTACCCTCACTCCACTGAACTGTTCTGGGGCATCTTCTAAAAGCACAGGTTCTAGCCCCACCCAGATCCATTGAAACAGAATCTCTGGGGAAAGGGCCTCAGGATCTATATTTTTACAAAACTCCTTTTGTAAAAATCTCACATAGACGTTTATACAGCCCAGTATTTGGGGAAACTGATGAAACTCCTCTAATGGCCTCCTGTAACTAATCACTTTACCTCTAGGTCGCCAACATTCCTCTGCCTCATCCCATTTATTGTGGAAAGTGAAATCTCTTCAACTGCCAACTTCACCAGGCCTCTCCCTCTGTCAAGAACTCTGCACAACAGAAGTAGGGAGCTGAAGGACTCGTGAGGGAGCCGGGGAGATTTGAGGGAGTCTGGTGTTCCAGGTGAATGAGAAGAAAGGGGTTGGTGGAGGGTTTGGTGCTAGAGTCGGAAGGTTTGCAAATGCTAACACATTCCTGTGTGAGGCACATCACCCTTTGTCAGTTACTGTGAATATGTGTATTTTAAGCAATAAGATTCAGCTGGTCAGACTTTTCTGGGCAGTCTGGGTGACGCATTTCCTGTGCTATGATTGTTCTGAAGACGGAACAATCGTTAGTGGCTCTAACCACTGTGAGAAGCCCAAATAAAATCGATCTCCGCACCCCCCCCCCCCAAAAAAAAAGAACTTTCATTAGCTCCAAACTGCAGGGAGATGCAGCCAATGGTGTTTCAGCCTCATCACAATCAGGCCCCACCCAGCCCGCCCAGCCTACTCTCTCCACCTGCACTTTCACTTTGCATCAACTCTAACCCACACGCTCTTGACCTCTCTGCTTGAACAGACTGCTGTTCCCGAGGGAACAGGCAGAGAAACGAGTCTGGAGGCTGATTTCACAGAGGAGTCAGGGAATGCTCCCTGAAAGAACATGGACTATGAACTAGGCCTTGAAAAATGGGGAAAATGTCAATGGTTAGACTTGAAAGAAAAGGATTCTAGTCTACAAGGGAGGTACAACATGCACAGAGCTCAGGCATCTGGAATGTGGTCACAGAGAATGTTGAGTTTGCTGCCTCTTTCCCCTCCAGGGCTTTTGGACTCCCAAGCCCCATGTATAGGCAGGGGCCCCATGTCACGCTGAGGGTGGGGTGGTTCAGGGCGTGGGCAGAAGTTTTCACAAGTTCCCTCCCAGGTCCTACAATGACAAGAAAAGGCCCCAAACTTTGAAGGCTCAGTTCTGCCAAACAGATCTCCCAACTGAGCTGGGGTCAGTACTGACCCTCAGGAAGCAGGTAGAAGGCACAGTCTGGTCCTATCGGGTGCCCAGGGGTGTGCTGCTGGGCTGGATCAGGCTTCCAGGGCGACCAGCCCCTCGCACTCTCTGGCCTGGATTCACTCGTGGAAAAAAGGCACCAAATAGGCTCTGATGGGTTGTCTACGCTGGGAAGAAGTTTCCCACTTGTCCAGCAGGTCAGACAGTGCAGCTTCTCTGAGAAGCCTGAGACGTCTGCCTTGGGTCAGACCTGTGGCTTAACCACTCATCAGCATCTTCCCAGGAAACCTGTCTCTCCCTGGACTGGGCAGAGACTGGGCCTTATTTACCTTTGCATTTCAGTGCCAGGCACTGGACCCAGCACTGAGTAAAATATTAAAAATATTTTAAAAATACTTAAATGAGCATCTACTGTGTGCCCAAACTATACTAAACATCAACATGTTGATCTTCACACAGGTCCCCTTTTGAAAGAACTGAGGCTAAGAGGTAAAGCTAAGTGCTTCAGATGGTACAAGAAAGGGCAGAGATAGGATGTGAACCCTGAGTTCAGGCCACTGCCTGGAAAACCCCCAAGAGCGCTGACCTCGGTCAGAAGGGCCCAGGTGGATTCTGCCTTCCTTCCCAGCACCCCAACTCCTCCAGAAAGTCTTCCCAGTTAACCACAGCCATCCCCACATGCACCAAAGTCTCCTCCCCATGTGAAATCACTCTGCATGACCTTGTTAACCCCAGGGCTGAGTTTCTTGATAAATGCTTTTTATCAACAATGAACGGTAGATTATTCACTGTCTGGGCAGCTTCCAAATCATTTCCCTTGCAGGATTGTCTCTGTGTTTCCTACTTTCCCTCCTCCTCTTCCCTTCCAACCCCAAGACCCAGACAAGGCTTGGAATTTGTACACGCTGGTTGAAAAGCAAATTCTATTCATAGCAAAGAGAAACCTAAATAATCCTGGGTGAGTTATACCTGGCTGGTGTTTGTCTTCTTGTTAGAAAGCCCAGGAATCGAGTTGGCGTTCACATCAAAGGGGAGGCACCGTCTCCCGAGACATCCCCAGGAGAGTAGGGACAGGTTTTATAGTCAAGACCAAACAATAATGCAGCCAGAACTCCACTCTGCCAGACCCGAGGAGGCCCAGACTTAGCCCTGATTATTTGTGGTTGTGATATGTAATGCAAAGGTGGTCCTAACCAATGCCCTGTTTCTAGACCAAATAACTGAACTCTTAGTATGTGTCAGCACCGTTCTTAGTGCTTTACACAATAACTCTATCAGGCAGGGACCATTATCACCCGCATTTTACAGATAAGGAAACTGAGGCACAAAATCACAAAGCTGGTAATGGCAGAACAGAACTAAACTTGGGCCATCGGGTGACCTCTGCTGCGGAGACCCTCAAGGCAGCTGGGGCCATGCCAGCCTCGCAGACAGGACTCAGATATGAATCACAGTCCTAACACTTTGGGTAACCAAATACTGTTCCTAGCAGCCTTCCTTCTTATCCTGTGGACTGGCCTTGTGAAGAGCTCTTTTTACCCCCTTTCACCTAAAAAGGTATCTATTGTGTTTAAGTCTTGTTCCTGCTGAGACTGAAAATGAACTGAGATCAGGAACTGTAGCCTGAACTCAACAAGGACCCAGTGAAACCCAGATGCTTGTAGTTAATTAATTTATGAAGTCATCCATTGTTATAAATCTGGTTATCTATCTACCCACCTATCTCGTTATTTATTTATAACCACCTTGTCTGGTAGGATTAAAAGAGGCTTCTGGACACCTGTGAGAACTTGGTGAGCATCTGAACTTAACTAGACCTGCTTATCTTAAATGGTCCAGGAAGTATTTGTGGGTGAAAGAGCCTAAGGGAGAACAAAGCCTGAAATGAAAGCTGGCGCAGTCTTGTCTTCCGGTCATTCGCATTCTGCCAGTTGCTCATTGATGCTGCCCAAGAAATACCTGCACTCCATGTATGTCCCAGTGGCCTGCTCTCTCATCAGTGTCCAGCAGGTCTAGCTGTTCCTTTGATGTCATTTTGTTTCTACACAAATGTCCATGGTAGAAAAGGCACACATACCTACAAGCTTCCTGGGTAGTTAAGGTCCTTTGGTCCACCCTGAAGGGTAATACATAGGACACACTATGACACACATGCACACACATTATAGAATAAACTCTATAAGGACAGATGACTGGAAAGACTGGGTGACATACAAGGTGGATTCCAAAGTGGACAATGACAAAAGTAGTGACTACTTACGGTCTCCACCATTCTTGCCCATGTGGCAAGATGGCTATCACTGTACTAGTAATGATACAGCAGTTATAATGATTGCTTTGTAACTCATTTCTTCATTTATTCACTCAGTCTGCAAGTCTTACATGGCTCTTCTCATGCCAGGCCAGTAATATGAAAACAGACATAAATTACTGACCTTACTATAAAGCTACAGTAATCAAGAGAGTGTGGTATCAATACAAGAGAGAGAACAGCAACAACAAAAAACAATGGAAACAATAGAGTAAGAAAATAGACCCCCACATATACAGTCCACCTGATTTATGGCTAAGGTGTGATTGCATTTGCTGGGGGAAATGTTAGTCTTTTCAATAAATTGTACTGATGCAATTGGACATCCATATGGGAAAAAATGAACCCTGGCTACAGCATATACAAAAATTAATGTGAAAAAAGAATTAAGGTGAAAAGTCTGAATACAAAAGATTAAACAATAAAGTTTGTAGAAGAAAACACAAGAACATATCTTCATGAACTTGGAGTCAACAAAGATTTCTTACACAGTTCACAAAAAGCAAAATTACACGATCATAAAGGAAAGAACTAATAGATTGGCTTCATTAAAATGAAAAACTTCTGCTCATCAAAAGATAACAATAATAGGGACTTCCCTGATGGCGCAGTGGTTAAGAATTCGCCTGCCAATACAGGGGACATGGGTTTGAGCCCTGGACTGGGAAGATTCCACATGCTGCGGAGTAACTAAGCCCATGCACTCACCACAACTACTGAGCCTGCACTATAGAGCCCTCAAGCCACAACTATTGATCCCATGTGCCATAACTACTGAAGCCCATGTGCCTAGAGCCAGTGCTCCACAACAAGAGAAGACCCCGCAGTGAGAAGCCTATGCACCACAATGAAGAGTAGCTCCCACTTGCTGCAACTGGAGAAAGCCCATGTGAAGCAATGAAAACCCAACTCAGCAATAAATAAATAAATAAATAAATAAACAAATTTAGAAAAAAAAAGATAACAATGATAGAATAAAAAGACAGACCACAGACTGGGAGAAGATATTTGCAACACATATTCAACAAAGGACTCATCCAGAATATAAAAAAATTTCTAAAAATGAATTTTAAGAAGGCACACAACCCAATTAAAAATGGTCAAAGTTAAAAGGAATCAAAGATCTAAGCATAAGAGTAAAACTATAAAACTCCTAGAAGAAAACAAGGGAAAAGCTTCATGATGTTGGACTTAGCAATGATTTCTTGGATATGAGACTAAAGCACAGGCAAGCAATGTAAAAACAGATACGCTGGACTTCATCAAAATTTAAAATTTTTGTGTACCAAAGGACACAATCCACAGAGTGAAAAGGCAGTCTGCAGAATGGGAGAAAATATTTGCAAATCATATATGTGACAAGGGGTTATATCCAGAATATATAAAGAACTCCTACAACTCAAGAACAAAAACCAAACAACCAGATTAAAAAAGGAGCAAAAGACTTGAATTTCTCCGAAGAAGATAAACAAATGGCCAACAAGCACATGAAAAGATGCTTAACATCACTAATCATATGGGAAATGCAAATCAAAACTATGAGATACTACCTCACACACATTAGAAGGGCTACTACAATTATAAATAAAAACAAACCCAGAAAATAACAAGTATTGGCAAGGATGTAGAGAAACTGGTATCCTTATGTACCACTGGTGGGAATCCAAAATGGTGCAATCTCTACAGAAAACAGTATGGTGGTTCCTCAAAAAAATTTAAAATAGAATTACCATATTTTCCAGCAATTCCACTTCTGGGTGTATACTCCAAAGAACTGAAGCAGAATTTCAGAGAGATATTTGTACACCCATGTCCAAAGCAGCATTATTCACAGAAGCCCAAAGGTAGAAATAATCCCAGGTGTCCACTGATGAATGAATGGATGAACAAAATATGGTATATACATGCATAGAACATTATCCAGTCTTAAAAAGGAAGGAAATTTTGACACATGCTACAATATGAACCCCAAGGACATTATGCTAAGTGAAATAAACCAGTCACAAAAAGACAAATACTATACAATTCCACTTATACAAAGTACCTAGAAGAGTCAAATTCACATAGACAGAAAGAATGGTGGTTATCAGGGGCTGGCAGGGGGATGGGAATGGAGATTTGTTGTTTAATGAGTATAGAGTTTCAGTTTTGCAAGAAGAAAAGAGTTCTGGGGATTCATGGGTATTTCACAACCATGTGAAAATAATACCACTGAACTTAAAAAAGGTTAAGTTGGTAAATTTTATGTAATGTGTATTTTACCACAATTTTGTTAAAATGGCAAAAGATTTGAACAGGTCCTTTAAAAAAGAGGTTATCTAAATTGTCAACAAGCATATGAAAAGATGTTCAACACCGTTACTCATTAATACAAATTAAATCCACCGCACATTCACCAGAATGGCTAACAGGAAACAAACGAAATGATACCAAATGTCGGCAAGCGTGGAGCAACTGGAACTCTTCTTGCACATTGTTGGTGAGAAGGTAAACAGACACAACCATCCGGGCACCTGATCACCAAAATGTTCAACGCCAAACACACCAATCCCATGACCTAAAAATTGCGCTTCTAAGAATATTTCCTATAGGAACGCATATATATGTCTGCCAAAAAATGCAAACAAAAACGTTCATAGTAGCTTCATGTTATGAAACAGCAAAAAACTGGAAGCAACCCAAATGCTGACAACAAATAGTACAGATAAATAAATTGTGGTATATTCATACAAGGATTATCACACTGTAATTAAAAAGGACAAAGCACTGCTACAAAAATACAGATGGATCTCACAGATAAAATAATAAGCGAAGGCGTTCAGACACAATAGACTATATACTGTATGATTCTATTTAATTAAAGCGTAAGAACAGGCAAAACGAATTATTGTATTAGAAATCAGAATAGTGGTTAGCTCTGGTAGGGCAGGTAGGTATTCACTAGGAAGCAGTATGTAGGGGTTTCTGGGGTGATAGACATGTTCTACATATTGATTTGGTTACATACATATAACATGAGTGTGTACATGTAAAAACTATTTCAGTTCTAAACTTCTGATATGTGTTCAGAATCATGTGCATGCAAAGCCCCAATTTAAAAAAAGACGTGGACTTTGCACTCGAAAACACAAAGCCTATGAGAAGAGGGACACAAACAAAAATAGATTATAAGGTGTGGTGGATGCCATGATAGAAAGAGGTTCTGAGTACAGGCTGGGGGTGGGGAGGAAGGGCTCATGGTAGGGGAGGCTTTAGAGAAGGTACACAGGGCTCTGAGGGATTCACCAAGCAGAAGAGGGGACTCGTGTGAGCAAAGGCAGGATGATGCTGGGGGAAACGCTGAGTGTGTGAGAAGGTGGCTCAGTGTGGTTACAGGGTCAGGGGTGTAGAGCACAGTGGTGGGAGATGAAGCTGAGGATATGAATCAAGTCAGTCTTCAGATCTGTTTATTTAAATGAGCTCCCCATAAACATTTGTTGAGTGAATGAATGAGCCTTCCTGCAGTCATGGTACATCTGATGCCTGGAGTCACATGTTTGCATGGCAACTCGTACTGATGAGATATGGCCCCAGGGTGGTTGTGGGGCCCGTTTCTTCTAAAATTGTTAATTTCCCCTAAGTTCAATATCTTCCAGGCCCCAGAATTAGAAACTATCCTCACTCAGTTATGGTACTGACTCTGCTATGAATGCTGAGGGACTTTTTTTGTTTTTTGGTGTTTATCCTCCACCCCAACTTCCTTCCACACCATCCTGCCATTTTTAATAATTACATATTTCTGGTTGTTCTGGCAGTTGCCTTTAACATCTTCCAATAATATACTTAAATTGTTACTTCCTGGTCTGTCAACTTTAGACAATATCTATTCATTTCTATGAACAATGAAGAAACTCGTGCACAATCCCACCTTTCCATCTCCTTTTTCTGTCCACCTTTAAATTCCTGTTAGTTATACATTTATTATTCTTACATTGTTGAGTTTCACAACATTCACATTCTCTTCTATACTATAATTGTCTGTCTATAGGTTAATTCTAATAATTGAAGCTAAGAAGCAATATGATTGTAGAGAGATCATTTTCTGGGGAACCACTTAGTATGAATAGACCCAAGAGAAAGAAATGTAATTCCACGTGACTAAGACTTTGTCACAAGAAGAAAAATCTTCCACAAGTTAAGAACCAAGCAACCCTCCTACACAGTATTTACAGCTTCTTTCACTCCTTGAATCCCATGTCATCATCCTTTTGGATTCCTTTTTTGATTGATAGAAGTAATTCCAGCTTTTTTTCTTTCAGAAATATGGATGACTGAGTGATAAACTTTCTGGACTCTTACACATAAAAAGCCTTTATTTTGCTTTCAGAGTTTGAGGAGATAGAATTTTTAGTTCGAAATGCTTGTCTTCTAGAATTCTGAAAGCACTAGTCCACACTCCTTGGGCATCTTCTGTTACTGATGAGAAATTCTGATGTAAGTTTTGATTCTCTCTGGAAGCTTTTTGTTTTTTTATCCTTGATATTCTGAAATGTCAACACAACTGAATGTCTAAATGTTCTTTTTCACTGATTCCTGTCCTGAATTCAGTGTGATTTTTCAATTTTGAAATCTGTTCATGCTTCTTCAACCCAGGGAGATTTTCTTGTGTTACATCTTTGACTATTTCTACCCCTCCCTCTTCCTCTGCCATTGTCTGTCATCTCTGCTTCCAGATCTCCTATTTGGTGGATACTGGTCTATCCACCAACTTTTTCTCCTTGACATTTTGCTCTGCATTCTGGGATATTTTCTTAGTTTGATCTTCTAGATTACCAATTTGGTATTCCTCCATATTCATTTGTGTTACTCAGTTCACCCATACTGCATTTTTTTAGGAGTCATATTTTAAATTTTCAATAATTATTTCCTTTTCTCTGATTGCTCCATCTTCATAGCAACTGATTCCTTTCTTGAATGAGATAATCTCTCAATTATTGCTAAGGATACTAATGATAATTTATTTTAGGGTCCTCTTACATTTGAACTTTCTGTTTCCTTTGGAGTGAGCTCTTCTTTTTTTTCCATTTTAGGCCTTCTTTTTCTGCTATTGGGTTTTCTTCTAATGTTTGGTGACCCCAGTTGTCCATACATATTTATAAATGAAAAACTATGTTGTGAAGATAGTATACATGTTAGGATACAGGTTCTAGCTCCTGTAACAAGGACCCAACTCTAAGAGTGGCTTAGACAAGAGAGAAGTTTACTTCTGTCTTATATAACAGTCTGAGTGTGAGTGGCTGTGGGCTAATAATGTGGCTTCACAGTTCAGGTTTCTTTGATCTTTCTCTTCTGTGACCTATAGCATTTGCCTTCCATCTTCTATGTCCACACCCTAGTCGGTGGGAAAGAGACAAGGGAGGGCAAGCCTGGGACTGTACTTGTGATTTGGGTTCACACGAGCCACAGAGCTATACCTAGCTGCAAGGAAGCCTAGCAAATGTAGTCTTCAGCTGGGTGGCCATGTACTCTGCTAAAATCTCCATCACTACAGAAGAAGAGAAAAAGGATACTGGTGAAACAATGAAGTGGATAGGGCTTCCTGTGAGGTCTTCAGCCTATTTTTCTGACAGGTGTGCCCTTGAACGTGATGGTGGAATCATGAACCCATCCTATTTAGGGTTCTTTATAAAGCAGTAAAGCATTATGATGGCAAGGCTCCCTGTAAGGACTCTGGAGAAGAAGCCAGCCAGTGGACTCCTGCAATTGCCAAAAGAAGGGCTTCACCCCATGCTGGGCATAGTGATATCCTTCATCCCAAGGCAGAGCTGCCACACGTCCCTGCTTGTCCCTGACCCTGACACTGAGTCCGCTGGGGAGGTCTGGAACTCCCTCTGCTGGCCTCCTCTCTCAGATCCCGGCTCCATTACTTTCCTTAGAGAACATTTCTTGGGATTTCGTCTGTCATTGGCTGCCCGTCTCTGCATGTAGAAAGTGAGAGGGGTTGCACTGGATTTGCTCTTCTGAAAAGCTCTTCCAGGGACTCTGCAACCCTGGCAGCCCATTTCTGTTCTTTGTTTTGTAGGCTCTCGGCTTAACCTATGCTTGGTTTCTCTGGGATAAAAATCACTCAGGCTTCTGAAACCTTGGCTGTAGGGTCTTCTGCTTTGATTTCTCTATGTATGCAATCTCATGGGCTTCCTATCTTCCTACAACTTATCAAAATTTTTGGTTCATGGATGGTCTTCTACCTTGTTTTCCAATATTATGATGTCATCCTTTCAAAAATGGCTTTCTTTGTCATCTAATAATTTCCAGGGAACATGTGGAGGTGGACACTTGTGCTGCAGCTGTTAGGAAATCTTCAGGTTGTGACTCACTGGCAGAGAGGCCAATGGCCATTCTAGGAGACTGACCCACCAAGGGAAGATGGGCCTGTCCAACTGAGGGCCCTACAGTGTCCACTCTCACAGAGAGACATTCAGTTCTCTCAACTCCAGCCCACCACTGAGGCTCCATGAAGGGCAGGAAGAGTGGGTCCTGCTCACCTGGGCAGCCTGGTGATCCACCAGGCAGCAGGCAGTGACCTGACTGTCTGAGAGGCCTGCAAGCCCCGGCCTGGGCACCGGGCATGCTCTTTTGCCTTCTCTCAGATTCTGGGGAGGTAGCTGATTAGCCAACCCCCTGTACCTGGCCACCCAATGTCACCCAGGAGCTGAGAGCCATGGAGCTGTCTACACTAAGTGTGCTGGGGGAAGGGCACCCAAAGGCTGCTTCTAGTCCATAGTTTTTCTCCTTCTCAAGACCCTTTAGGCTCCCCACATGGTTCTGGCTCCAGGGTGTGGCTTTAAAGGCCTTTTCAGTGGGCTCCTTCCTGCATCTCCAATCTCTTCTCTTCCTTCTCCCTCCAATCTGTGTGTTCTGGCCACAGGGAGCTGAAGTGTTCTCAGAACACACACCGTTCCCATCAACCCAAACACCCTGTCCCTCCTAGACATGTGGCAAACTCCTCAACGTCCTCCCAACCCACCTGTGATGGTACCTTGGCTGGGCCAGGGTACTCAGATGTATGGTCCAACATTGTTCTAGATGCAGGTAATTTTTAGATGAGATTAACCTTTAAAGCTGTAGATTTTGAGTAAAGCAGATTATTCCCCATTATGTGGATGAGCCTCATCTAGTCAGCTGAAGGTTCTAAAGATGGACCCCAACCCAGCAAGAAGGAGCTCTGCCAGCAGGCGGCCTCAGGACACCAACTGCAACTCGCCTGGGTCTGCAGCCTCCCAGCCCACCCTTCAGGTTTGGGACTTGCCAAGCCTCCACAAATGTGTGAGTTGATTTCTTAAAACAAATCTCTCTGTATATATATATTTAAGTCCTGTTGGTCCTGTTTCTCTGGAGAGGCCTAATGCATCAGCCCAGGTACCAAAGCCTCCAGCAAGCTTTCTGTGACCCTCTCGCATTATCAAGCACTTCTGTACATCTCACACCATGTTGTAATTTATTTGTTTATGGGCTTTTCTCCCTCTAAGAGACAGACTTCTTTTAGGCCAAGAGCCTCTCTCATTCACCATTATATCCCTAGCACCTAGCGCAGTGGCAGGCTCACAAATAAATGGTGCTTAATAACTAATGTTGGCCAAAGAGTGGGTGAATTTGTGAGAACAAGAGAGGTTCAAGGCAGGTGGGCTAGGGGAATCTTACTGGATAAAGTGATCCGGTCAGATTTTTGAAAGAGACCCTGTAAGCTGGGCCAGAGAGGTACAAGATAACTAGTTCCCAAAAACTAGGCTCACAGCCCTCCTCCTAAATACAGGTCACCGAGGGGGCCTCTGTGAGTTTAACCTAGGGGAGGACCCCGTGTGCCAGCATACAACCAGCCCAGCTTCTTGGGCCCCAGGGAGCTGGGTTTAATTTAATACTCACTGAATTCTAACCTCAATTTCTTGTTAGGAAGTCCCACTTTGGGTCTTGATCTGGGTCTTCCTTTTTTGGTGACAACTGGACACTTTGGGGACACTATTGTGTCCTTGAGGGGTGCAATTCTCAGCCTTCTCTAACCCCCACCCCCTAGATCTCTCATGCTCTGTCCTCACCAAGCAAGAAGACATAGTCAGGTATAATTTTCTGAGACTGCATTACAGAAAAAAAAATAAAAATTAAAAAAATAAAGCTCTTGCAATCCACACATCCCTTTCTGCATCCAAACCAGATAATTTTGAAAATTCCACCTGGCAGAAGGTCATGAGCTGGGGGTGTAGGGCAGGAGGTGAATCCTTTGGGATTCAGGGCTCTGTGTTTCCCGAAGCTCTAAGCACAGGTCGTTGGTTGCCCAGTGAATCAGGCACAAACCAATGAGTGAATGAATAGAATAGACAGACGCTAAATTGAGTGGATTATAACATCCTCCAAGTTCCTCCTTGTAAACCAAGCTCAGGCCAAGAGCACTTAACTCAGGAAAAAGAAAAAGAGCCAGAAGAAAAGATAAGCTGGAGACTGATAAAGGGATCGGTGGTTTAAGAAAGATGAATCTGATTTTGTGGCAAAGAGACAAACTGGGAATCAACTGGGATAACTTCTAGGCTGCTGACTGAGCACTGACTGTGCGCCAGGCCCTCTGCTTAGCATTTGAAACACACAGCCCCAGGAGGTAGGTAATGTCTCTAAGTCCATTCGACGGATGAGGCAAGTAAGGCACACAAGGTCACGTGACTTGCCCAGGGACACACATTCAATAAAGGGTAGGCTGGGAGTGGCTCCCATGTGTGTGCTCGGCTTGCAGCCACCTCCCCATATAACCTCCACGCACGGCACCAGCACATTTAATTAAGGAAATAAGGGGAAGATGGAGTTTTCTCAAGGCGTGAATTTTGCTCAGGCCTGGGGATCTAGGGACTTGGCTTCGCCCCCTCCTCTCTGCGCTACTTGAGCAAGTCGTCCCCAATCCGTGCTGCTTGTTTCCATATTTGAAAAAGAGTGTATTGACCATAGTTGGGCTCTGGGGACCTTATCCACCTGACATTCTGGATGCTCCTGCTCCCTAGCCTGGGTCTACCAGCTGCTCTGAAGCCCGCTCCCCCAGAAGGCCTACGTCCGGGCCTCGATGAGCCCTCTGACGTGGCCTGTATGGATACAGACCAGCCCCTTTCTGGACATGCCAGGCTTCTTCTACAGTACCTGAGCCTCCTGCTGGTGTGAGGAAGCACACCCCCCACCTCTCCAGCTTCCCAACCCCCTGCTCCCGCTCCCTCTCACCTGTGCCCCACTCCCCCCCACGCTTTCTGCCTCCTGGCCAGGGTTCAAGCCCCTCCCTCAGCCCCGCTGCCCGGTCCCCCTTCTTCCCTTTTTTCGTCCATCCAAAGCCTACTTGTCAATGCTGTCAGCTCCTCCCTGGGGCTCCTCCAGTGTCCCAGACAGAACCAATGTCCCCTTCCTCTGGCTGTGCTTGCCCCTCTATTTCAGACCATCACAATGATATGAACAATGCCACTTTGTATGGGTGCCATGATTACAGCTCAGGAAAGGCTTTTATAGTCACCCTCTCATCTAATTTTACCAGGTTCTTCCTTGCAGAGACAACCTACTATTTATGCTCCCTTTCCCCCCTTAGACTGTAAACACAAGATCTGAACATCACCTCACAATGGAAAAGTTCCTCAAAACTGCCCTCTGGTTAGGGCCTCATCATCTCATTTTGCAGATGAGGAGACAGAGGCTCAGTGAGGCTGTAGGACTCCCCAGACCACCGGGCCGGAACATAACCAGGCAGGAGCCACAGCCCAGGCCTCTCATTCTCAGACCGGTGCTTCTCAAGGGTACCTTGCTCCCTGATCTGCATTCAGGGTCTGACTCTCTGTTCCTGCCCCATCCTTAGCCTGACAAATATGGTATCCTGAACTTAGGAACCATGAGCAGTGTGTCGATGTGAAAAATTAATTCATCAGGGCCTACAGTCACCTTCCTAAGTGGCCCCCTCCAGAGCTCTATGACGCCAGCCCCACCCCAACCCTTCATTGTTTTTTTTTTTTTTAAATCTGTATTGGAGTACAGTTGCTTTACAATGTTGTGTTAGTTTCTATTGTTCAGCAAAGTGAATCAGCTCTACACATACATATATCCACTCTTTTTTGGATTCCCTCCCCATTTAGGTCACCACAGAGCACTGAGTAGAGTTCCCTGTGCTATAAGGTAGGTTCTCATTAGTTATCTATTTTATACATAGTATCAATAGTGTATATATGTCAATCCCAGCCTCCCAATTCATTCCCCCCTCTTCCCCCTTGGTATCCATACATTTGTTCTCTACATCTGTGTCTCTATTTCTGCTTTGTAAATAAGAGCATCTATACCAATTTTTTCAGATCCCTCACACATGCAGTAATATATGATATTTGTTTTTCTCTTTCTGACTTACTTCACTCTGTATGACAGTCTCTAGGTCCATCCACATCCCTACAAATGACCCAATTTTGTTCCTGTTTATGGCCGAGTAATATTCCATTGTATATATGTACCACATCTTCTTTATCCATTCCTCTGCTGATAGACATTTAGGTTGTTTCCATGTCCTGGCTATAGTGAACACTGAGGTGCGTGTGACTTTTTGAATTACGGTTTTCTCTGGGAAAAGCTGCTCAACATCACTAATTATTAGAGAAATGCAAATCAAAACTACAATGAGATATCACCTCATACTGGTTAGAATGGCCACCATCACAAAATCTACAAACAATAAATGATGGAGAGGGTGTGGAGAAAAGGGAACCCTCTTGCACTGTTGCCGGGAACATAATGATACAGCCGCTATGGAGAACAGTATGGAGGTTCCTTAAAAAAACTAAAAACAGAACTACTATGTGACCCAGCAACACCACTACTGGGCATATATCCAGAGAAAACCATAATTCAAAAAGATACATCTTTGTACCTGAGAAGATGGGCAGGACCTTGAGAGCCTTAAATCCTGGCCCCTTTTTCCCTCACCCAGAAACTCAGGAGACCCAATGGCGTTTCTTGTTTATCATGTAGAAATGGGGCAGCCTCTGCTGGTTGTTGTCCCCATGAGTCTGGCAGGATTAATATAGTGCCCCCTCCTAGGGTGCGGGCCAGGAGGCTCTGCGGCACCTACAAGGGGGAACTACAGGGATGCCCAGGGGAGGGAGTGGTGGAAGACAGCCAGGACCGCTGGCTGCTGAGTCACCTCCCTGGATGCCAGGCGAGGCAGAGCCCTGCTCATTGGCATGCAGGGACTCCCCACTCCCTTCCCAAGAACTCTAAATCCTTCTAACTGCCACAAGCCTCTTCAAATGGGTTTCCTATGGATTTTGGCCCACGTGAGTGATTTCTCTTTCCCAAACAGGATCACGGCCCTGGCTCCCTGCCCAGGTCACTCATAGCTCCCCTCTCCTGGGGCAAAGACCACTGCCATCTTTGATTGCTTACTATTATGTGCTGGGCTCAAGACAGTTTCTACGGTACCCCTCACTGGACTGATAGTTTCACACGTTTCACAGCTACAGATTTTAGCAGAGCTGTTTGGTTTTTGTTCTTGTTTTAAGATTTTTTTTTTTTTTTGATGTGGACCATTTTTAAAGTCTTTATTGAATTTGTTACAATATTGCTTCTGTTTTATGCTTTGGCCTTCTGGCCATGAGGCGTGCGGGACCCCAGCTCCCTGACCAGGGATTGAACCTGCACTCCCTGCATTGGAAGGCAAAGGCGAAGTCTGAACCACTGGACTGCCAGGGAAGTCCCCAGAGCTGTGTTTTAATCCCCTTGATGTTCTCCAGGGCCTGCCCCATGGTAGGCACTCATGGGTGTCTGTGAGTGAAAGAATGAATGAGTGAATGAATGAATGAATGAAGTTATAATCGTGGAAAACCTTAGCTAATGGAGAGTTTACAGAAGATGCCTTGATTCCTCTCTGGAAAAGGGGGTGTATTCATTTTCAAGACTAGAGACTATATTAATCTATTAATAAATAGAATTTTCTAAACTTTGAGTGTCTCTCTCATGAACATAAGTTTTTGGAACCTGCTCTATTAGACGGTATTTAGTATAATTCACATACCACACATTTCACCCTTTTAAATGTACAATTGAGTGGTTTTTAGTATGTTAATGAGACTGTGCAGCCATCATTATGTGATTCCAGAACATTTCCATCATTCCAAAAAAGAAACCCCCTACCCCTTAGCAGTCAACCCACATTCCCCTCCCCTCCAGTCCCTGGCAACGGTTAATTTATCTACTTTCTGTCTCTACGAATTTGCTTATTCTGAACATTTCATATAAATGGAACCATACAATATGTGGTCTTTTATGTCTGGCTTCTTTCACTTAGCATAATGTTTTGAGTCATTTGCTTTAAAAATATTAGTATTTCATGGCGCTTCTAAGAGCACCCTGGCCCCCAGAGGTTCTGAGGCCATAATGCCAGGGAGATCATGCAGTTTGAAGCAGGCACTTGAGCCATCAGGACAGCATCGGGTCTGGCAACAGATGTACGGGACTGGCAGCGCAGGAGTCAGACGGGAGATGTTGTCACAGTCTGGACAGTCTGGGGCCAGCCGGAGAACCAGTTGGTAGGAATGAATCCCACAGGGGTACTGAGAGCCCTGCAGTGTACTCAGGAATGCCCAAGGGAACAGCTGCTTACAAAACCGATTTTCTGGTGGGGAGAGAGGGGTGCCCAGCCCTGAGTCTGGAGAGAGAGTCCCCTTTCTGAGGTGGCCTCAAAGCTCAACTCCTGGAGGTGTGAGACCCCAGGGCTTGGCTGGTTCAGATCTAGGGGTGCAGAACCGACAGTGGCCACCGTCTCTGCAGAACCCAGGCATGAGCCGGGAAGCAGCGCCTCCTGGCAGGAAATCCCAACAAGCTAAGTAGAGCCAAGAATGCTTTGGTCTTAAGCAGTTGGTACCAGAATTGATTAACTAATTAATTAGTTAATTTCCTTTTATTTTTTCAATTTTAACTTGCTTTATTCCACAGAGGGCCTGAGGTGGTTTGTACAACAAAATCGGAGCTTGAGTTAAAAATGATGCATTGACCCAGGGGAGTCGGAAGACGTAAGGTCCAGAGCAGAAGGGGCAGAAGAACATGGCTAAGTAGCTTAGCAGCCCCACGTGGTGGCTCTGTTTGGGCTCTGGGTTCAGGGTATGGGTTCAGTTTACTTCCTGGCAGTAAAAGAAGGAAGGACAACACGGTTAGTTGTACCTTCTCGGTGTCCTGACGATAAGCACAGCAGTTTCTCAGAAAAAGCACAGCTCTTCTTGGCACTAAGACCTGAAGGGAATTTCTCTCGTGCTATTTCAAAGAGGGAGCCATCCATGAAGCCATTCCTCCAATACTTCTTGGGCTGCAATGTGCCAGCTCCGGGCTGGCTCTGCTGGCCTCTGAAGGTGCCAGGTGGGCCCCACCCTTTACATCCTTAGCTCTTGTTTGGGAAACATGGTGCCATTTGGTGACCACCATGCCACGTTTTGCCAGAAACACATACCATCTGTACTGTTATTTATATAACATTTTAATTTACATTGACTTGAATTTGACTTGTTAAAACATAGCCCCATCTTAGCAATAGGGATCATGGGTGTAACTGCCAACTGTAGGTTTTTATTGAACTGTTTTAATAGTAATAAATTACTCTTAAAATAAGGGATTTCACCCATGTTCCCCTAAAACCACCTCATGTTCTACCAGTGGTTTGTGCCCTGCACAAAAGCGACCCCCCCCCATCTTGCTTCGGATGTGCTGGGGTGTGCCCCACTTTCATGAACAGCACAGTTCCCCCTCACCCCCTCCACCTGCCAGAGTGATGGAGCGGGTCCCTGGGCAGACATGGTTAGGCTCCCCCATCACACCCCATAATTGTAGGGCAGGAAGGGCCCTTGAATATCATCCAGTTCAAAGTCCATGTGTGACAGACTGACACTCGGGGTCCAGGGAGCAGAAGAGACTTGCCCCTAATCACAAGGCTGGTGACAGGGCAGGTGTCAGGACTTCTTTCAGCCTCGCCTTTGTCATTGCCCCAGAGAGACAGGTGACCACCTACATAACCAAAGCCTGTCGCTCCCCGAAGGCCTCTAATAGAGGGACCAGGGTCTCACCCAATGCACGGCAAGCCCCATGAGGGTGGGAACCTTGTCTGTTTTGTTCTCCAGGGAGAATCAGCACCCAGCACTCTGCCTGGCACATGGTAGGTGCTCAGAGGACAACCCTGAGATGTTCACAGCAAGGTCCGGACAATGGTTATCCTTGGGCCGGGGAGGACGGGAGGGACCTGCCATTGTGGAGGGCCCCACCGATGGGCACCACATTGGAGCAATGAGCATTTTCACAAAACCAAGCCTCCAACAATGTCCTTGCTCCTCATCTGTGAAAATGACAAGTCTTTCTTTCTTGGCAAATATATTTAGTGAACAACAGAGTATTTGGCTGGGTCAAATGCCAGGCAAGGATGAATACTGAGATTGCCAAGATGGGCCCGCAAAGTCTCAGAGTCTCAGGGTTGGAAGGGACCTTCGAGGGCACTGTGCACGCTGCCGTCCACGACTCAAGCCTCCCTTAGGGACTGCTCTCAGGAGGCCACTCAAGACCTGGGGCAGCCTCAACTGCTCTTCTTTTTTGTGCAAAGTGGGGGGTGGGGGTGGGGGAAGCATTTTTTATTTTTGTAAAAATGGAATCACCCTTCTGCGTACCTTGCTTTCCTCACAGACAATCTTTCTAGGTCAAAGGCCAACATTTTTGGAACAGTTCCCATATACCAGGCACCTGTATCAAGCCTATAGGGAAGGCACTATTATAATTCCTACTTCACTGAAGAGGAAACTGAAAAAAAATAAGAATTAAAAAAAAAGAGGAGACTGATGGTCAGAGAGTCATGTAACACAGTTTGTGGGATCTGGATCTGAACCCTGGCAGTCTGCCTCCAGCCTCTGTGTTCCTAACCATTGCACTTCACTGCCTTTCTAAACAGAGACAGGGTCTGTCTGTCTGTCTGTCTGTCTCTCTCTTTTTTTTTTTTGGCCTCACCGCACAGCTTGGCTTATGAGATCTTAGTCCCTCAACCAGGGATTGAACCTGGGCCCTCGGCAGTGAAACAGTGAACGTGTGGGGTCCTAACCACTAGACAGACAGGGAATTCCCTCTTCTTTTTCAATAGCTGAATGAGGGGCCATGGTTTGAATATAACACCTTCAAACTTTCCCTACTGTTGAGTTTCATATTTTTTCTAATTTTTTGCAACTGGAGTTTTGCCGTAAATACCCTTTGTACACATATCTTTACGGACTGGTGCTGTTGTTCCACGGGCTGGATTCCCAGAAGTGGGACCATGGGTCAAAGGGTATGTGTGTTTTGGGCTGGAATATTATGGGGCCTATTGTTCCAGGCGTCTTCCTAAGGACGAGTCGTGCAATTTTCACTCACTGGTTTTGATTTTTGTCCCGAGGACCCCACAGAACACCTCTGACCCCTCTTCTCCAGGATGACCCCTGGGATGGTTAATGACGGTCCTCTTTCCTCCAGTTTCCCCAAATGTCCCTCTGACCGCATGGCTGGGTGTTCCCTACAGCTGGTCCAGATACCTCTTCAAGCGCAGCATGCTCTGGGGTGACCTCCTCCCCACTGAAGTACACAGGCACAGAGGGGCAGCATCTTTGCTGGTGCCAACGGGCAGGAGGAGAGATCCAAGTTGGTAGGGTTCACAGTTCTAATCTTCAGTTCCCCCCAATCACACACATGCCTTCCTGAGAAAGAGGCCCTTTGTGAAATATTAAAGAACAGACGAATTCTACCCCCACCCAACGAGAAAATGGACTCATTCTTCACTTAGAGAAAATGCCAATAATTTTGGAGCCGGACAGACCTTCACGCATCTTCCAGCTCAATGCCTTATTTTACAAAAGAGCCCTGGAGGGCAATGACCAACCCAGGTTCACACGTGGGGTGTGTGACAGCATTTCTCTGAGCCGGGAGCAGGGTCACTGGGGGGCACTTTTCTCTAGCTTCTCCGCCTGCTGGTTCCTAGGAACCGTCTTACTAGAAAGGCGTAGTGTAAATATTTTGCTAAGCAGCCAAGAGAGGAAACTTACCCAGGCTGAGCTGCCCTGCGCTGGGTGCTGGCCATGGACACAATGCTCAATGAGGGCCATTCTCTAGGAAGGGAGGGCTGTTTGTTCCGCTGCAGGATGGTGCCAGAGCCCGGAGCCACCAGGCTTGCCACTCTGGCTGCCACACAGAAGAGTCTCCTTGCGCTCAGCAGACTCTGCGGTTATGCAATGCCGGGCCAGGAGGTTAACTCTCCCCGGACAGCAGCCAAGCCTTGTTCCTTCCTGCCTGAGTATATCCATCTGAAAAGGCTCAAAATTGAGGGCCTCAGTGTTTGCAGAAAGTGCTCAGGCCCTGAACCTGCTGGTTTATTCCAAAGGGAGTAGTGTGCCCATCCCTGTAGCCCTGGCATCCTGCTCCCGAGGTCCCGGGCCCCGGCCACGGTGTCTGCTCTCTGCTCCTCAGTAACTCTCATGGGCCTTGCGACCGTGCCTCCTAGTCTGTGCTCCTGCCATTCCTCCTGCCTGGCATGCTCCTCTCCCTTTTCTTTCTCTTTCAGTTGTGTCTGGTCTTAGACCCCTTTTTAAAGCACAAGTGCCACCCCACATCCTCAAAGCCTTCCCTAACCACCGCAGCCACCAGTGACCTAAGCTAAAGTGGTGAGTTTTCTTTTTCTTTTTTCTTTTTTCATTGATGTATGGTTGATTTACAATGTTGTGTTAATTTCTGCTGTACAGCAAAGTGACTCAGTTAAACACACATATATATATTTTTATATTCTTTTCCATTACAGTTTATCCCAGGATATTGAATATTGTTCCCTGTGCTATACAGTAGGCCCTGGTTGTTTATCCACTGAAGTGGTGAGTTTTCAAGCCAGAAGAGATCGGCAAAGTTATTGATCCAACTGCCCCACTTTCCAATGAGAGAACTGAGGCTTAGAGAGGCTGACTAGCCTGAGAGCAGAGTGAGCACACCTGAGCACCAGCAGGGCTCTCCTCCCTGCTCTCTTTCTCTCACACTACACATCCCATCTGCTGGTGGATCATGTTGGCTCTACCTTCAGACTGTACCCAGGATCCGGCCGTTTTCCACAGCCGCCACCCTGGTCTTCGACACCATCACCTCCTGGTGCCGGCACCAGCCTCCCATGCTGCCCTGGCTTCCTGCAATGTGGTCTCCACACACAGCCGGTGGCCTTTCCAGAACATCTGGCAGACCAAGCCACTCCAGGGCTTGGACCTCCAGTGGCTTCTCAACTATCTGCACACACTCGCCCTCTGCTATCACCTCTCCATCCTTGGTTCCTCCTCTGCTCCCACTCCCGCCATTCTAGCCACGCTGGTCTCCGTGCTGTTCCCACCTGGCAGGATCCCGCCTCTGCCTGGAACACTCTTCCCCAGGTGCCCCAGGGCTCACTCCCTCACCCCTTAGGTCTTTGCTCAAATGCCGCCTCTCAGGCGGGCCCGCCCTAGCTTCCTGATTCCTTTCCTTTCCTGATGTCATCTTGTCACCTACTACATTCTTTTAAGTAAAAGATAATATCTTTATATTTATTTTATAGATAATATATTCATATCTTTAATATCTCACAAAAGTGTGTGATACAGTGACAACATATTCATCTACTTTCCACTACTAGAGGGTAACTGCAAGAGGCAGGCATTTGTGTTCTCGTCACCTAATGTGGTGTGTGGCACCTTCTGTCCAGGCAGCGCTGATTTGAAGGATGATCTATCCATTTGAGGATGGATGATGGTGCTGTCGGTCCTGGTGTCACTGTGACATAGTGTGTGTGTGCGTGTGTGTGTGTGTGTGTGTGTGTGTTACGAGTGGGGAAAAGGGACAAGTTGGTGGCACCTGCAGGATCAACAAAAGAAGAGACTCTGAAGGCTCCAGGGAGGCCAGCTGGGAGGCTGCCCAGATGCTGTATTTTTAGGGTCTTATGGGGGAAACACCCTGACACCTGGGCCTCAGTGCCTCCCTGGCCCGGCCCAGGCAGAGCCGATGCAGAATGCCTCATTCACAGAGGCAGCCACACAGAGGCTGCCCAGATGGGGCTGTGAGGACCCAGGCATGGCTGGCTCCTCCCTGCTTTCAGGCAACTTGAATTTGCAAGTCCAGGAATCTCTGTTTTTTTAAAGCTCTCCAGTGGGTGCCTTGCAGGCCCCCCTGTGTCTGGGGCCTCAGCTGAGATCCTGTGCACGGAGCATTGTTCCCAAAAATGAATATCTACTGAGTGAATCAGGAGAGAGGTGGAAGGGAAGGGAGAAGGTGAGGCACAGGAGAGGAAGGCAAAGGCTCCAAGCAACAGAGGGAGCCCCAGGAAGCATGCCAGCCAGAACCGGGCAGGGACAAAACAGCAGGGCTTGTCCCGACAGGCGGGACAGGCGGGCCCAGGATCCGCTTGCGCGCTCGCCCACACCTGCAGCTCCGCTGGCCCAGAGCAGAAATCCCAAGCAAACAGAAACTCGTGATTTCGATTTTATTGGGATTGACATTTTTATTTACCTATGGCACAATTTCTTTGAGGTTGGCTGGTTTTATTCTAAAGAGGGGCCCAAGCTGAGTTCCCCGGGTGACTGGCTGTTGAAATCTCTCTTTTCTCCGTCTCCTCCGGTCCATCCCGATGCCACTCCTGGTCCTCTGAGCACGTCTTCTCTGACTCTTTCACCGGAACATTTTTTCCTGGATGCCTGTGCTCATGCCTCAGGCTTTGGTGCTCAATCCCCTACCTGTCTCTCTCTGCATTTCTCACCTTGTCTTGCTAGTAGCTTCCACAGCTGCACACACCACCTGCCTTGTCCCCGGAACTCCCCAACCCCGCCTTTCCAGCTGCCAACTTCTTGGCTTGGCCATCCTGCTGGCCTCTCAGATTCAATATGCTTAGCACCAAACTCATCTTTTCTCCTCCTCTGTCTCTGATACCACTATTCTCCTAAACCTTCAGGCTTGCAACATCAGAGCTATCTCAGAACTACCTCTACTATCCTCTGCCCTCATAATCATCCATCCATCCATCCACCCCACCCATTCCCTCATTTGTTCAACACTTGCTGACCAAGTACCAGTGTGCACCAGGCTGTGCTGGGCACTGGGACAGTCACCATGCCTGTTCCTCCTTCCTCTGTGGAACCTCCAGGACCACCCCAGGCCCTGTTCCAGAACTAGTCAGGCCCATATCTGCAAGTAATTAGTAGTGTGACCTTGGGCAAGTCACTTGCCATGTCTGACCTTGGGTGTCCTCGTCTCCTTTAGGAGAGGATCGAGCATCTCTACCTCAGCTCTCCCCAGCCTGGCTGCGATGTCCGCAGGTGACATCAGTCTGAAGGATAATTCGTGGTCATCACCCCCAACCACGTGGCAGCCTCTTTCAGACCATGGCCTTGACTCCCTGCAGCTCCTAGCCTCCAGGCTGAGACAGAGCCTCAGAAGCTGCATTTTAAAGAAATACCCCAGGCATTTCTCTTGGAGCGGAGCAGCTGTGAATCATGCTTAGAGAAATTTTGCCCCGCAGGATAAAGTCCAAACTCCCTCACCACCCACCCAACCCCGGATCAGACCCTCACCCAATTGGTCTGTCCATTCATCACCCTGAACCCAGAACTGAGTCTGCTCTTCTCTTGCCATTTCCCCAGCACACAGAAAGCCTTCCTGACCTCTCTCTCTCTGATAGTCTTTTTTCCACTGTGTAAGGTCTGACTCAACGCCTCTCCTTCCTCTGACTTGTTATTGGTACCCCGACAAATCCATGCACTCTCGTTTCCTGCCTGGGTTGCCGGCTGGCTTTTCATCAGTTCACATCGTAGCTTCCTAACCAGCCTATAAGCTCCCCGAGGGCAACCGTCTGTCTCACAGATCTTTGAGTTCAATCACAAATGCTTACTGAGAATCGACAAAGCCTGAAACATGCACCACAGTGTCATAGGAAGGAGGAAGGCAGAATTCCTGCCTGGGGACATCCTCTCTAACAGTAAAGATAGAGAAGAAGTAAAGATAGGGGACCACAGAATCCCAGAGCAAAGGTTCCTAATGCCATGGGGGAGGGGCACACAGGAGGCAGAGGAGGAAAGTCCAGAAGGAACGTGCAAAGGATTAAAGTGTGAGGAGTTCCATGGGAGCCAGGGAGGAGGAGGAAGGGGGATGGAGGTGACGGGAATGGCTGGACTGAGAATGCTGAGCTAAGGAGTTGGACTCGTCCTGTAGGTCAGAGGTTGGCTAATCCAGCCCGCTGCCTGTTTTTCGTCCAGGAAGTTTTACTGGAATATAGACACGCCTGTTCTTCTACACACTGTCCATGGCCGCTTTCACGGAACAACAGTGGAGGTGAGTAGGTACAAGAGACTGTATGACCAGCAAAGCTTAAAAGATTTACAACAGGCCATTTCGAGAAAAAGTTTCGCGGATCCCAGCCACAGGCGCTGAAAGCTACGGGTGGGTTTTAAGCAAGAGACGACATGGTCAGATTGGCGCTTTATCTTTCTATTATTCTGGGCCAACACAGGGATGGGCTGGAGCAGACAAGCTGGCAGGTAGGGAAGATGGTTGGGAAGCTGCTATAACTAACTGTTTAGGTGGGGGATGGATATCACAACTGCTATTGTTGATTAAGTGATTTATTATGAGTTGCTGCATGCCCGCCTTGGGCCATGCCCTTCACACGTACTCTCTCATTGAATCTGCACAGCCACCGCAGGTAGTATTGTTATCCCCATCTTACAGATGAGGCACAGAGAAGGGAAGCAGCTTGCCCAAGGTCACACAGCTGGTAAGCAGCGGAGCCAGGATGCAAAGGGCCAAGCTCAAGGTCTCCGGGGTCGAGCCTGTTTGCCTGTGGACGGATCCCTTCAAGCTTCTCTGGGAATTCACAGAACACACATCTACCCTGAGTCGAGTCAGGCAGGAAGTGGGAGGCAGGCGCGTGGCTATTTTGGAAAAGCGACACGAAAAACCACGAAACTTCCTACCTGTCCCGTTTTGCTCCCATCCGTCCTCGGAAACAAGGCTGCCCCTCTCTTAGATGAAAAGGTGTTTCTCCCCACACAGTGGCTCTGCCGCTGGTGGTGGGAGGGAGCACTAAGCTTAGCACACGTTTGCTATTTTTAAAGGGCTATATAAACAAACAGGGCTATGTAAATAAGAAAAAAAATGAGGTCATCCTTTTAAAAATCTAAAAATGTCCTTTTTCTATGGGGTGAGCGCAAAACCTCAGAAAGGACTCTTGCTTTTTTATCCCCGAGAGGCCTTCTCCAGCCCACAGCCTCCCGAAGCCGCCAGCCTGCCCCTCCCTTCCTTGCACCCACCGGGGGAAGGCAGGGGGCCTGGGAGCCGGGACTCCTGGGTTTTATTCCTGGCTGTGTGGGCTTTGCCTCGAATGCCCAGTGCCAATGCCCAAGCCCAGTCATCACCTCCTTGGGGCCTTGACATCCGTCCCCATCCAGGTCACTCACAAGCGCTGCCCACGCTCATGTGTCCTCCTTCCGCATAAACTGGCCTGGCGTGCTGACCCGGAGGACCCCTCTCCCTCTCCCCTGCCCCCCTGCCTTGCCTGGACCTGCTGAGTGGCCTCAAAGGTCCTTGGCATGACGATTAGAAGCAATCTGTATGCGCCTTCCACACTCTCCGCCACCATTTCTTTGAGCCTATTTTAATCTTCTGGACCTCTTCTTCCAAGCCTATGGCTGGAAGTTGTTAGAGCCTCCCCAAAGAGCTGTGTTCAAGTCACCAATTGTTAGGAGACACCTCCAGCTTCAGGAGGAGCCCCTGGGGCTTCTCTGTGTTTCCCAAGTTCTTTTTCCACTGTTGACCACTCCTCCCCCACCCCCAACCCTCTCCTCCGTGGACAGCATCACTTCACTTCTCTCCTCCACCATCTTTCACTTCTTCCTCCTCTGCCTCCCAACCCCAGCTCTCAGCATCCTTGGTTCCTCCCTTATCTTTCAGCACAGAAATGAGAACCACCAACATTTGCTGAAAGGGTGTTTTTCAAATAGTGTTCTGCAGAGGTGTTTCAGAGGTTCTTCAAATGCCATGTGAGGATTTTATCCTAAAAATATAGCTTGACTCCTATTAAAACTATTATGGAAAACGGACCTGCACCTCCAAACATGTTCTATGGCACGTTGTTTAACACGGAGTCAAGCCAACAGGGTGCGGCCAGCTGAACGTGGTTTGTGCAGACCTTGGACTAAGGCCTGGCTGGATCTTGAACGTCAGCATTGAGCTGCGTCTTCCACTAGAAAGACTGGAGATTCTTACTGGGCATCTTTATGGTGTTGTTTTTAAGATTCAGGACTATACACACTTCTGTAAAGCCACGCAAACAAGTCCATGCTAAAGCTTTCAGTGGCATGAGAATACGTTACATGCATCAGCATGAAGATGTCACACATGATTGTGTGCTTCCTGAGTGTTGTAATAAGAAGGAATCCAAGAAAATGTCTGACACTGTTAGTGATGCAAACCAGAATATTCCCTCCTCTTCCTCCCTAAATGTCTACATAATACTGAACTGGAGACCATCCTGGGCTGCAAGGTCAGCTGTGAGAAAGCTGTTACCAATTCACATTGGCTTATTTAGAATTTTCTTAATATCATGCAACCAAGCCAGACAAAACAAAAATGACAAAGTAATCTTGGATGTTAGAGCTGATATACTGAAACAACGATCATCTAGAACAGAGACTGGCAAACTTCTATACGGGGCCAATTAGTAAATATTTTCGGTTTTGTGGGACAGACAGTCTCCGTCACAACTACTCAACTCTGCCATGAGAGTGGCAAAGAGGCCATAGATAAAGTTTAAATGAATTGCAGGGCGGTGCTCCAATAAAATTTCATTTACAAAAATCAGGCAGCAGCCTGGGTTAGGCCCATGGGCTGGAGTTTGCTGATGCCTGATCTAGACCCTGAGCTTTCAATGTTTTTATGCATCAAAGCTGAGTCATTGCTCTGTTAATGGATTTCTCATAATAGACAGATGTTAAAAATTTGAACTTAGAAAATAAATGTGTGTTCATAAACTACCACTTTCCCTTGGTGTTCCGTGCAGGATTTGACTTTTTAAAATGGTTTCTAAAACTATAAAAGTTTGCAAACTACAAGCAGGAAGCTATGCTGCTGAGAAAATGCTTTCATGCCCATTTTCAAATCAGATTCATCCTCTAATTGCTTATTCAAAAATCACATTTACTCTGGAGAGAGCCCTAGTCCAGGCCTGCACTAAAGGCGAGGGGCCATGACTCCACAATTCCTTGCCCTCAAAGAGTTCCCACATACCTGTTCCCAAGCCTCAAATGGTGTTAATGGGCCCCCCTGGCACGGGGGATTCTGCAAAGCCACCGAAGGCTGGCACGCAGCTGGCTTCTACCTGGCAACCCTGCCTGCCTGGGCCTGAGTCCTCCACCTCCCTCAGATGCCATAGAGTCCAGCCTTCCCACTGGTGGCTGGGGGAAGCCACGCCAGCAGTGGGCCTTGAGCACCTGGACACTCCAGAAGCACTGAGTCAGCACCCTGTTAATCACATATGTTTGTACTCCCCAGAGGGAGCACGGGAAGGGGTGGGGGCCAGATTTCTCCCTGGAACTGACAGCTCATTTCCCTCTGGGCCAGTCCCATCCCCTACAGAGTCTTCCATGCAGCTGCCAGGGCCCCCGTGGACAAAAAAGAGAGTTTGAGAGTGAAGTAGGGAAGCGCAAGTGCCAGGTCTGGGGAGGATCCCCCATCTGCCGTCCCCATGACAGCGTCCCCATATCTCTGCTGGCAACCTGCAGACGTTGCTATTGCCAGCTTAGTTCAAGTATCTATTGCACACCTAGCTAAATAAATCCTGACCCTGCCCTGAGACTGGTAGTGGAGGAGGCCATGTACAGCTAACCGTGATATGTGCAGAAGGAGACAAATACTAAATCGAGGTACCATGAGGTATCCTGGGATGCCGAGGAAGGTGGATTATGGTGCTTTCGTATTATGGTGCTACTGATTTCTATTAAAATGTAGACATTCTTGGGGCAGGAGTCATCCCTGAAGCTGTTATTGCCTTTCTTCAGGAAGCATCTTAGCGGAGAAGAAAGCACTGGGTCTTTTGTAGCCGGAGGCTCTGCTCCTTGTTAGCTGTGTGACTGTCTTTAAATTACTGGACCTCTCTGCGTTCAGTTTCCTTATCTGTACAAAAGAGGCAATAGAACCAGCCTCGTTGTGGTTTCTGCAGGACTCAGTCTTGACTGCAAAGTGGCAGGCCCCACATGCAGCATCAGCCCCTGAACTTCACCATGTCTCTCTTAGGAACTCATGCACTGGGGCTGGACGGCAGAGCCTGACAGACGTGTGACAGTGCCGCGGCGAGGAGGGCGGAGTGGCGGCCGACCTACCTCATGAGTCAGAGGGCTGCTCACGTTGGGGAGCCCTTGCTAGGTGTCTGGCAACATCTTGGGGCCCTCGCCTGTATCTCCCCAGCAGCCCTGTGAAGCAAGGGCCACAACTTTCCCATTATCCAAGCAAGAAAGATGAGGCAGAGAGATGAAGCAACCTGCTCCCCAAAGCAGTAAATGCTGGAGCTGGGATTTGAACTTGGGAAGATTCAGAGCCTCCACTGTTAAGTACCACATCAAACATCCCCGCAAATTGAGGCTCAAACGCCGAGTCATTCTTCCTCAGAGTCCAGGAGATGATTCTTTCACCTCTGCTGGAGAACCCTGATCACGGCCTGGGTCTAAGGGGTCCACATGGTGTGGCCGAGCTGCGGGCAGAGGCCCGGGCCCAGCCAACCCACAGTTCAGATAGCTACAGAGATGCTGTCTCTGAGGGCTGCCCTCCTCTCTGTAAGTGAGAACACTCGTGCTTGGAGGAAGGGAATGAGCACAGCTCACGGGACACCAGGCTGGGAAGCACCCACTGGGACTCACAGCCAAGCCCAAAGGTGCAAACATGGGACAAGCATCTCCAGAGGCCCCAGAAAGAGGCTTCAGAGCATCCAAACCTTGGCTGTATCTGAATAAAAATTCAGATGCCTGTGTCCCCAGCCCCTAAGAGCCTAATTCAGAGAGCATGCCTGGCTGTGCCAACAAATCTTTTTTTTTCAACCCAGCCACTCTCTCCCTCCCTCTCCAACTCTCTGGGTGATTCTGATGCACTCCACAGCCAGACAAAACATCCAAAGACAAATTCCTGACCCAAAGAGCTTCTAACACTACACACCTCACCTGAACCACAGCCTGAACTTCTAACCTGAAACCACAACTCATACCTGAAGAGCTAAAAACAAGTTAAATGGACATATATATAGCCATGCTGGGGCCCCTTCCCAGGCCCATTCAGTCAGTCTCTCTGGAGGTGGGGCCCTGCTCTTGGAATTTTTTAAAACTCCAAGTGATTCTAATATGCAGCCTGGGCTGAGAACCCAACATCCTTTCATTTCTTCGCATCAGGAGGGCCCTGAAAGATGTTACTCCATTTTCAATACCTGCTGTGACCCTCTGACTAGGGAGGGTGTGGCAGGGCCTCTTTAGGCAAGAGCCATCCTGGGGGGAAGAAGGGGGCACAGAGAAGTGGGTGGAGCTCTGGCCAGCAGGATGGCACAGTGGGGTTGGTGTGTAGGGAGGCTGTGGTCCCTTAAGAGGGGTTGTTGCCAAGGACAGAATGGAAACTGAGGGACTGAGAAGACAGGACCGCATTTTGGGAGAGACAGTGTGGAGCAGTGAAAGAGTGTTGGCCCTCAACATTTCTACTCCCGACCAAGGAAGTCCCGAGGATGTCCAGCTTTCACAGAGGCTCAAGGAAGGCAATCACCACCATCATTACCATCACCACCATCACCACCATCATCACCATCATTATCACCATCACCACCATCATCACCATCATTATCACCATCACCACCACCGTCACCACCATCACCACCATCACCACCATCATTATCACCATCACCACCATCACCATCATCACCACCACCATCATCACCATCACCACCATCACCACCACCACCACCACCATCACCACCACCGTTACTACCATCATCCATTTTCAAGAGGAAGGACTCTAGCAAGCTCAGGCAAGAAAGACCACATGGAGCCCCCGGCAAGCATATTCGATGACTGACCGTCTCCTACCTGTGTTGAAGGCACCACTTTCGATGACCAAAACTAAAACGCTGTTCTCTCTGAAAACCAGTGTTCATGTCCACTCCTGTGGCAGCTGCCTCCTCTCACGCTCTGCTCTTCCCTCTTGAAGGGAGAGCTCGCCTGGCCAGTGTCTCTCGAGGCTCCACCATGAACTAGTTTGAGGCTGCCGGGTTTGTGCCTCGAATCCTGCAGGGGACGGTCGAAAAATATGGTCAAAGAGTTTGCCTAGAACAATGTCTGCCTGGTCCCAGAAGCCCAAGCCCCAATTCCTCCCAGGCTGCCTGTCTTGGTGCTGGGCCAAAGCCCCATGATCCCTGGGGAGATGATGTGATGTGGTGGCTCTGGCACCTACCACGTTCTACCTTGTACCTGGCACCTAACTTCTCTGAGCCACTATTTCTTCACCAGTAAGTAAGCAGAATTCTAAGATGGCCCTGAGGTTTCCTGTCTCCC
Organism: Hippopotamus amphibius kiboko; assembly: GCF_030028045.1. Classification (NCBI taxonomy): domain Eukaryota; kingdom Metazoa; phylum Chordata; class Mammalia; order Artiodactyla; family Hippopotamidae; genus Hippopotamus; species Hippopotamus amphibius. Next base: position 33,458,819 of record NC_080186.1, read on the forward strand.
TGGTGTACATATCCTGCATGGTCTCTAGGACTGTGAATACGATGGGTTTTACTCTCACAATTAGGTTCTATTATAGAGCACACTTGACCTTAAAATAGGGAGATTATTCCATGGGCTTGACCTAGCTGAGAAAGTCCTTTAAAAGCAGAGTTCTCTCTGGTTGGTCACAGAAGAGGAAGTCATAGGGCTTAGAATCAAGGGAAGGATTTGACATGCACTTGCTGACTTGCAGGTGGAGGGGGCTGAGTGGAAAGGACCTGAGGGCAGCCTCTTGGAGCTGAGAGCAATCCCCTGCTGACTCCCTGCAACCCCCTCAGCCCTGGATTCCAGCAACTGAATGAACCTGGAAAAGCAGAATTTCCTCCTGAGCCTACAGACAAGAACTCAGCCTAGGGATACCTTGATTTCAGCCCTAAGCAGAGAACCCAGCCACTCTGTGCCAGACTTCAGACCTACAGGACTGTGCACTAACAAAGGAGGGTTGTTTTAAGTCACTGTGTTGGAAGTAATTTGTTACACAGCAAGAAAAAAACCAAGACAACCTGAAAAAGTGACTCATATTGGGGCCTGGGTGAGAATTAAATACAATAATAGACATAAGAGCACATTGTATTCTCCAAATCATCAAACAAAACAGAGCATTCAGGGCCAAGGGAGGCAACAACGCTTACTGTACCAGTTTTTAATAATCAACTTACCAGGCTGTTGTAAGAATCAAACAAGAAAATAGAGAGGAACGTATTTCATGATCTAGAAAGCCTGAGCTGTTCTAGTTGAATCTAGCAAGGTGTGTCACATCCACACTGCTCCCTCAAGACTGTACTCAGGTGTGTCTGCTGGAGGCAGTGTGGAGTACCCCTAGGGCCAGGATACCCGGGTTCCAGTCTGGGCCTTCTACTCATTACCTCTGCTTTGGAAAGCTGCTGAGCCTTGCTGTGCCTGATAAGGGGAAGGGGGCGCTTAGAATGGCAAGAACCTCCCAGAGTTTCAATGATTCAGTCCACGTAAAGGGCCTAGGCCCATACCTGGCATGTGGTTCAGCCCCTGTCATACTTTGGGTACTATTGCAGTGCCTCTCGTAATCTAGGTCTGGGCTAATGTGCACGCAGGCATGGGGCACTGTCACCTTCCTTCTCTTGGGCACCATGCTTTTTATTGACACAGCTTTGGAATAGTTCATGTTTTGGCAACTACATCCTACTGCGGATTCCCACGGATGCACAGCGAACAAAAGCCCCTCTGCGGTCCCCTCCCTGCTTTACCCGCTGCTCTCAAATCCAGCCAGCCCTGTCCCACACCCCAGGGCAGCATTGCACCAACACACAGCGGCGTGGTTGAACTTGCTCTGTGGCTGCTGTCTCGGATTTCCAGATTCTGTTGTCCAAAGCACCCAAACTTTTCACCACTCCATGTTTTTCCATCATCCTCAGATCTGACCTCATGCCTTCCAACAGATCTCAAATTATTAATAAAACAGCTGTCTCTATCCCTCCCCGCACAGAAACACCAATGTCTCAGAATATGTTATTCTATAAACGTAGTCCACGATTTCCCACCTCTGAGCCTTTGCTCATGTGCTACTCCCCTCCCCCCATAACCACGTCTACCTGGCCAAATCCTACCCATCCTCCCTCAGAAGGCTCAGCCAGCTCCCCCCAGATTGGACTTAAGTCCTGCCTCCCCAGAATGCCCAGAGCACATTTGCTGGCCTCTTAGGATCAATAACAGCGCCCCCTGTGCACAGAGACTCCAGGAGTCTTAAAGCCTCTGTAGACAGCATACACCTGGGGCAGGTCAGACTGACTCATCCCCCCAGCCCTGGAGTATGGTGTGTCACACACCATCAGCGTAGAACAATTTTCTTTAGAACCTAATTTGGCTGTTCATTCATTCAACAGCTGTGCATTCAGTGCCTACTTGGGGCCAGGCTGGGTAATAGGTCCTGGAGATAAAAGACAGCAAAGATTCAGTTCCCTCCTTCAAGGGGATCACAGTTGGGGTGAGGTTGAGGAGGGGCAAGAAGTCAAAGAGCTGCATTACAGCATCACTGGTTCTAACCTGCTACACGGTGAAGGCGTAAAGAAAAGAGCAGTCAGTCCGGATGGTGCCTGAATGTGTGAGAGAGAGAGGGAGTTTCAAACAAAGGAAGCAGTGTAAGCAGACAGAAGATCCCAAACTGATGGAAAGTTCGAGAAACTGCACACTGTGCCTATGGCTGGAGGTGAGGGGCAGTGATAGCTCATGAGAGAAGAGTCAGGCAGGGAAAGAACTTGGTATATGAGATGGCCTGGACTTGATCTTGTTGGAGAGTGAGGTCACTGAACCGTTTTAATCAGTGAGGTAATGGGATCAAGCCCAGAGGTGTGGCCAGAGAGTAAGATGGGGTGAGCTGGGAGGAGTGAGCCACGGCTCTCCTATCTCTCATTCAGCATCACCTAAATGCCACTCCGGCCTCTGGTGGCAGGTGGGAGAGCCTGGCGGACACACCTGCATCGGGGTCACCAGGAATGTTACACACACCTGAGGTTCTATTCGGCAAACCGGGCCCATCTGTCTACCTCTTTTCCCCCAAACACCACTGAAATGAAAAGAGAAATGTACAAGGAAGAACAGATCCATAGCAGCACCAGCTGGCCAGCAAGTCTGAGGAAAAGCAGACAAGTGGGAGGGACAGAGAATCGAATCAGAGCTCAGCCAGCCTCGCCCAACATGGGCAGGGAAAGGCCTACGTACCAAACACCCGGGAAGCTCGCACAGAGGTAGCAGAGCTGCGGAAGGGCAGGAGGGATGGAAATCCTGAAATCCAAGGATAATGAGCAAATCCTTCAGGTTGCCAGAGAGACGAAAATGTGTGTGTATGTGTGTGTGGGGGGGGCGGGGGACAGAAACCACCTGCCCAAACACCTTACTGTGTTCATGAGCACGGCTTACTTCTTCCGTGAGACTCTAGCCCTGGCAAATGGCTTGACTGTTCATTACAGAAATGTGCTGAAGTCTCCATCAGCTATTCTTTGAATCCCTTGCCTCACCTCAAAATTCCTCCTCACTGTTTCCACCAGTCCGGGACTGCTGGATTGTATTCCTTACGCAATCCTAGTTAAACCCCACGTTGACATAGCCATTTTAGAGACTTCCAATCCTCAACAAATTCCGACCTTGCCTCACTCCTCTAGACATGCCAAGGCTCTGTGGAGGTGAAGCTCCCCCTTACCCAGTGAGCGATAAACTCAGCTTGCTCTCTGACAGTCTCTATACAAATTTTGAGAACCATATTGACGTTGGACTTGACATCTGCATCATTAACTGCTAGAGGGCAACAGAGCCAAGACTACAGAGCTCTGCGGAAAAACGGTTAAAACCCTGAGATCCGTTACTCAGCCCCATCTCAAAGTTAAACAGAGAAGCACTAAAAATAGCACGCCACCCACTCATCTTTTCTTAAAAAAAAAATTACTCAAGGAATTACTCCAACAAAATAAAAACTGTATCAGAATAAGTAATTCAAGAAAGGTCAAGACAGAATACACAGGAAGCAATGATGGACAGTAAGAGCAGAAAAACATACAGTCAAATCTAAACAAATGATAATAAACGTCTCATCTTGTTGGAAATTAGAAACCATTTAATTCTTGACATTGACATAGGAGTATGGGTTTTAGTTTTTTATTTAAGGGTAATCATTTCTAGAAGAAAAATAAGATACAGACTTTTTAAACCACTTGGGGGGGGCAAAGAAATTCAATTATTCAGCAAGAGTTAGGAAAGGGAAAAGAAAACAAGAAAGGAAGAAGTATAATAAACAAAATATATAAAGTAGGATGACAAAAGTAAGACCAAACATATCGTAAACATGAGAATATGAATAAATGAAATTAGTCTATTTTAAGACAAGAGATTACATTGGGAAAAAAAATCCAGTCATATGCTATTTAGAAATAACACACAAATTGATAAAGGTTGAAACCAAAGAAATGGCAAAAAGACATCAATAGGCAAAATGGTAACAAAAAGAATGCAGGAAAGCCAATATAAATATCTGACAAAATGCAAAAATGTTAGAATAGAACGGGGCATTTTACATTGCTAATGAGTCTGTTTCTCCAAAAAGACACAAAAACCATGAACATTTACCTTCACCCGGGACAACAGAATTATAAAGTATATGGAATAACACATTCTTAGGACCACAAGGCGAAGGCAAAACGAAACAAAAACCCAGGAAACATCTTGAGATCTTGAGCTCATTACCCTAGATTTGATGGTACAAGTAATGTTATATAAGAAAAATATATAGGATTTGAAGATGATAAGCTTAACTTCATATGTTCTCAAGAAACAAAATACCTTTTTGTTTCTTCAAGTACAAAAGTCCTTGTACTAGACTACAAGAAAGTCTCAAATTCCAACATGGATATCACACTCTCAGTTTGCAATACAACAGAAATAGAAACTAACAAGTAGCAAAAAAAAAAAAAAAAAAAAAGTAAACTGTGCACAGGACAATTTAAAAATGCTTTTCTAAATAAACTTGAGTCAAAGAGGACAGAAAAACTGAAACTGTAGAATATTTATAAATGTACAGCATTGAGAATCCTACTTTAAAAACCTGTGGAATATAACCAAAGCTGCATTTAGAGGAAAATACAAACCTTAAATGCTTTTATGATAAAAGAAGAAAGATTGAAACGAAATGAATTAAGCATCTAACTCAAGAAGTTGAAAAAGAATAAAATAAACCAGAATAATCTAGAAGGAAGCAATGAATAAAGTTGAAAACAAAAATGAATGAATGAGAAAAGTACAGCAACCACAACAAAAGAAATTGGTTCTCTGAGACAAACAACACAGACAAACCACTGGCTAATCTGACTCGCAGTGAATAGTAAAATCACAAATAAGCATTAAGAAAGGCATTGTGAGCATGTATATTAACGTTGTTTTAAATTTAAGAGAATTTAATTCTTAACTTGATGTCAATGAGTTTGAGAATTGATGATTTTCTATAAAATTATAAATTGTAAAACCAAAGAAGAGGGAGAAAATCTGAATAGAACAATAACAACAGAAGAAATAGAAAAGGCTGCCAAAGATGGAATTCCAAATTAGTGATGAAGAATGGATTAAGTAAGAGAGCTGTGACAACTGGCTGGTTGTATATTCATTTGACAAACATTTACTAAGTGCCTACTATATGTTAGGCACTGTTCTGGGCACTGGATATGCGGCCATGAACAAAACAGAAAAGATCCCCGTCTTTGTGGAGCTGAGGGTCTAGCCAAGGAAGATGAGCAGGAAACAAACATTCAGGTAAAATACATGGTATGACAATAAAATGAGAAACAGAGTGAGGAAGGGTGGAGAATTCTATCTTAAATAGAGTACATGCACCACACTTCCAACAGAATTGATTTGAATCAAAGATATAAACAAAACATATAAGCAAATCCATGAAAACACCAAAACTATTGGAATATTTGTATAATTTAGAGTTGGAAAATAACATTCAAAGCCTGAAGTAGATCTCAGTGCTCTTAAAGGAAAAGATTAATAAAATTGACTATGTAAAAAAAATTAAGCACTACACACAACAAAAGACCCTATTAACAGCTGCAAAACAAATGACAGGCTAGACACAAATATTTGCAACATATATAAAACAGGGTCAATATCTATAATATATAAAAAGCACCCACGAAACAATAAGAAAAGACACACAGCTAATGAAATGGAGAGAGGAAATAAACAGATCATTATCCAAGAAATTAAAATGTGTAATAAAGATATGCAAACATGCTCAGCCTCATTAATAATTAAACGATATTTGTCGAAAGTCAGTATCACCTTTCCCTCCATTTGATTGGCAAAGAGGAAAAATGATTGTTACCATCCAGTGTTGGAGAGGAGTGACCAAAATTTACGTTGACTGAGCAGCTTCACAAGCACATGCACACAAATATATACACATCATCTTACACAACATACACACAGATACACACACGCACAATGGTTGTAGCAGCATTTTTATCAGTGAACATGGAAACAACCTTAATATCCATTAGCAGGGAATTGGTCTAATAAGTAAATGATGATAAATTCACCCAATGGTATAGTAATGGGACAGTAACTTTTTAGTTGAAAATAAATATGTACTCCTGTCAATAATAGAGATTCATTATGGCTTTTCGTGTTGAATATTGGGTTCAGCACTTCTCACGGGTGACCTCCGTTACTCCTCACAGCCTGCTGGATGGAAGGCAGGACTGCTAGTCCCATTTTCCACATGAGACTTAGTGAGGCAAAGAGACCTGACAGGCAGTGAACCTTGGTTTCTGTCTGACTCCAGAGCCTACACACTTTGCCGCTACACACACTACCCCTCAATGGGATGGTGTGAAGAAAGGGGGAAAAGAACATCATAGACACACACATATCTGTGTAGCTGTGAATGCTACAAAGGACCTGCAGGATGAAGCAGTCCGCACATCCTAGAGGCGGGACTGTTCAGTGAGTGGGGTTCAGAGCACGCATTTTCTTCTTTACACATTTCTATACTCTTCTTCTTTTGTTAACAATAAGCATGTATCACTTTTAGAATTTAAAAGTTGTAATTTTAAAATGATATAAAAATGTCTTTTCTTTAGAAAGCAGCTGAACAAGGGAGGCCTACTAGGGCAAGAGAGGCCCATCTGCAAGGTGGCATCCACCCAGGGCAGGAAGGACCAGGGCCAGCTCCTCTGCAGGCCCCACCCAAAACCACAAGCAGGGAGGCCTGTCCTCTCCCCTCCCTCCTTGTGGAACCAAAGCATCACAGCATGAACTCCGCTGGCAGGTGGAGGGCGCCCCACATCCGGCCTGGGCACGGGGGGTTGGCATCACTGCAGGGGAAGTTCAGCTGATGAAGGGTTAAAGAAAAACCCCGGATGCCCGCAGGGGCCAGCCTCACTGGGTCACAACACGGTGGCTTTCTACCGGCTGTCGGGGAAGCCTGGGGGCTTCCGGTTCCAGCAAGAGGCCTCACACCCTGATCCCAAAGAAAGTGGGCGAGGCCAGCTCTGAGGCCACGGCTGCCCTCCTGACAACACAGCCTGTCCTCCACTGTGAACGGGACATCTGCAGATGGGGTCGGCACGTGGATAGGTTGATCTGTTTGGGGCAGGGAATTGTGGGAATTTACCTAACACCAGGCAAACGGCCTAGGAAAGCACAGGGACTCAGCCCTGATATCAGAGGAACTTGGTTTCAGACCCTGGTTTCACCTACTGATAAATACGTGACCTCAGCTAAATTACTTAACCTCTCTGGGCCTCTTTCCTCACGAGTAAAAAGTGAAGAACATCACCCCTCTCTGGGTCTGTTGTGAGGACTGGATGAGACAAAGTGTGTGAGAGATCTAGCATGGACCCAGCATACAAGAGGCACTCAACACCTGTGCCCTTCTTCAGTTACAGTGGGAGACCTTCCAAGTCGTCCTCCCTCTGTCCACCTCTCCTATTTCTGGACGCTGTTTGGGGGTTGGCTCTGCAAAATTTCCTGCCTCCTTCCCTGTGGTCAGGTCTTGGGCTCTTCCCTTCCTGGGATGCACTCCTTTGCTTCAAATGCCTGTGTTTCAGTCTGAGAACACTGCCACATGCACTGGGAAGCCCAGGGGTTGCTTCTGGATTCCTCCTGGCTCCTGGCCCCATTCTCCAGACAGAAAGCTGCTCTCTCCTGTGGAGTAGTGAGTAAGGTGTCCCAGACAAGAAAAATGAGCAGAAAGAAAGGCGGTGGAGCTCAGAGCCTTTGGTATGGATAGGACATACTTTGAGATGACCTGGGAAATGCTTTCAAGTAAAAGCAGAGTTTTTAAAAACAGGGGATGGTGATAAATTTCCATTTGTATTGAGGACAGAAAAAGAGGAACTTCAAGTGCAGGGTAATGGATTCTGCTTAGTGATAGGTGAGAATATGCGGTCCCACAATCTCTACATGGGGATCAGCAGGAGAAACATCCACGGTTTTCAGACGCTGCAGGGAAGAGGCATGGAGGCCCTGCATGCACGTGGAGGGCACCCAGCCCAGGAGTCTAGGAGAATAAAGAGTGGCAGGAAGAGGAGGTGCAGATGAAACCCCAGGGGTTGCACGTGAGGTTGAGGTGCTGAAAGCTGCCAGGGGTAGAGGGGTAGAGGAGTCGTTTCCTGCCGTACCAGGCCACACCTAGTGGCGGACCTCTCTCACCCAAAGTCTCCTGCAGCCAAGTACAATAAATAGCCCACTGGACTGGTCCACCGTTGAGGTCCAGCTGCATCCAGCCACCTTGGACAAGACACTCCCTGCCACTGGGCTAGACCCCTGGGTGCAAAGGTGAAGAAGGGCTGGCCCCTGCCACAGGGTGTTCTCCATCAAGTAGGGAAGATGGGCCAGAAAATCAGTGGTTACCGCCCTTTCTCCCAAGGAGCTCCAAACTCGGGCTGTTTCCCCACAAAAAGGCTCATCGCATCTCCCCAGTTTGTAGAGACAGAAGGGAGAGGCAGGGAAAGAAACCCACATTTGTTGAGTGCCTACCATGTGCCAATGTTTGTCCTTCTATTTTCTCATTGTCACACTGATGCTACCATCTGACAGCTGAGGAAACAGAGATGTGGAGAGCCTTGCACAGCAGAAGGAGAGCCCTGGGCTTTGGTGTTAGGTTAAAAAAAACAAACAAAAAAAACAAAACAGGCACCACTGATCTCTGTTGCTTTGTGGTTTCAGGCAAGTCACTTAACACTTCAAGTCTCAGTCTTCTCATCTCTAAAATGGGAGCAATAGTACAGAGCTCAGAATGTAATAGTGCAGAGCTCAGAATGTGTAAGAATTAAATAACACGGAGTCAACTTTCCTAAAAATGACCTTCTCTTCCTCTTTTGGTTATTTCTGATCTTTTAGCTTTACTTATATTTACAATGATTTTGTGTGCTAAAATAAGAAAATTTCAGATCCCATAAGAGGGAGGGCACAGAGGGAAAAAAAAAAAAAGTTGAAGCCCTGGGAGACCCTGGGGACTGCAAAACCTCAACCACTAGTCCATAGAGGGGAGGGGCCACAAACAAGGCCCTCAGAGGAGACTGAGAACCAGGGTGTGTGTTTGGAGGAAGAATTGCTTTCTGCACCCACATGGCCGCCTCCTTAGCTAAGAGGGGAAGCCTGATGACCCCGAGCCCTCCAGGCATCCAGCCAAGCTTCTGGTCTAGATCCCTACCTGTCCAGTGCTGCTGGTCCCCTCCCCCCACCAGCTCAGAGCCTCAGGCAGACAGAAAAGGCTGTGCCAAAGGAAACTGTTTGCTACAGAGCCCTCTGGGTCTGCTCTGCTGTTCTTCCTTTTTTTGGACTTTGTGGCTGTTTGAGTGGGTACCTTTTTCCATAGAAAGTTTCCATTGCATCAGTTATTTACATTGTCACCACCTATATGTAGGCTGTTTCGAATCGGTGAACCAAATCAGGCCCGGAAGGGCCCCCCACAGCCTATTGGGGTGGAGTGCCAGGGTCAGCCCTCAGAGCCAGACAGCCCCACCAGTTGGGGGGGGGGGGGAGGTCTGACAGGTGGGAGGGACTGTTCCAACCCTGGCAGGGCCACCTTTCATCTGGTCAGTCCCCTTGGGATGCCATTTCCAGGGTGGAATTTAAGAGGACAGGCCCCTGGGTTCAAGTCTCTGCCTCCTCCACTTCTTAGCTGTGTGACCTTCCTCGGGGCAGGTTATTTACCTAACATCACTGGGTCTCAGTAAACTAATTTGTAAAGTGGGAATAATAGTAGCACCCGCATGGCTGGGCTTGGGAAAGACTCAGTTCATCCACATAAAGTGCTTAGAACAGTGCCTGGCCTAAAACCTCAAGTAATGTCAGTAAATGTGGATAGAGTCCTCTTTTTCCATCACCCTCGCTAAGACTTCAGTACTCATCCCCTCCTCTGGACACAGCAGCATCTGAACTGTCACCCTCTCCATTAGGCCAGATAAACTGACACTCAGCTCTCACCATGCCCCTCCCTGTCCCAAATTCTTCCGTGGTTTTTCCTGGAGAGTAAAGTCTACACTTGAGATCTCCTCCACTAATAGCCAGGCTGCCCCTGACATCAATGCTCCCCTGCAGAACCCCTGCTTCTGCCGAACTACCACACTCACAGTTTGCCTGCTTCTGTGCAGTTTGTCTGTCTGGAATCCTCTTCTCCATTTCACTGTGGCCACATCCAACCACATCCGTGCACGTGAGCCCCGCTCATATGCCACCTCCTCCATGAAGCCCTCCATCCCCTCCCTTCTCTGGCCAGAAATGATCTCTCATTTACACCACGTGGTCTGTTTATTGTGGGCTTTCCCTTTTCTCCCCTGTGTATGTGGAATATAATACTATACAAACGTTTGTCAGCATCACAGACAAACCACACAACCTTTAAGGACAGGACTAGGATATGTGTGATTCATCTCTGTATCACCCACAGACTCTGAGCGTAATTCACGACCATGAATGAGGAGATAAACCCTGAGTTCTCTCAATTGACCACGCCGAGTGTAGGTGTGTTGGTGAAGATGAATCAACAGCCCCAGAGCATCCACGTGTTCTTCTTGAGGAAACCAGCAGATGGGAGTCAGTCAGGACCCCAGGGGCTCACAGCCCCAGCCCAACCCTGGCTCCACGGCTGCGTCCCAGGTAAGCAGCCCACTGCCCAGGGTGGAACCCTGAACCTCAGCACAGCGGACTTGTGAGGCATCCAAGGCATCCTGAGAAGTCCAGGAGCTGTGGCTGACCTCTCCCTTTCCCGCACCCCCACATTCCACATGTCACCCCCACATTCCACACGTCACCAGGTTCACAAGCGTCTCTCAACCCTGGGCTCTGTCCACCCACTGCCATAGGATCCACTCTCCATGCCATTCAGAGCAGTGTTTCTGCATCTCAGAGTAAGTGAGTACCAGGGTGTATCATCACCACTTCCAATGCCTGCCGACCGCCCTTAGAAGTCCAGATTCCTTAAGACGGTGTCGGAGCCTCTTCCCCATATGGCCACCGTGAACTTCCAGCCTCACCCATCACCTGACACTCTCCCTCGCTCCTTGCCCTTCAGCTACCTAATACCTGGACACGCCACCTTCTTGCCAGGTTCCAAACCCCTGTTCAGGAAGGTCTTCCCTCACCTCTCTGCCAGGCAAACTCCCAGCCATCCTTTGAAAGCTCAGCCCTGGCAACGCCTCCATCTCCCCCGGCCCCTCCACCATCTAGGGACTGGGCTGGAACCCCCTTCTCTCTTGCTCCTGACCCCTCCACTCAGAGCTCTGCTGCAACACTGACCCCACCGCACTGTGACAGTTATCTTCCTGTGCGTCTGTCTTCCCTGCAGACAGCGAGAGCCCTTAGCCCGAGAACAACGTGTACCGTCTGTGTACCTCCCCTGCTTGTCAGCACAGCGCTTGGTGTGCGGAATGAATGAGTGATGAGTAACAGCCAGTAAACACACCCCCACTGGCCTGCCTTCCAGGGTGTTGCCCCTGACATCACCACATTCAGGAACTCACTTTCCAGAACAGCGACCGGTACCCTGCCAAACCAACAGGTCCATGGTCCACTTAGACCAAAGGGTTTTCCCAGGTCCCCAACATCTCTCTCTGTGCTGCAGCCGCGGACCCTGAACAGCCTGAGTCTTGCCTTTGTGGCGGAAGCGCATCCTGGGAACCTGGAGATGGGCTAAGGCTTCCAGCGGTTCCAGGGCGAGGGGAATCTGAAGGGCGTTCTGCCTCTGGCCACTCGGAACCAAGACCTTCCATGCTGTTGCCTCCCTCCTGCCCAGGCTGCTCACCCCCTGTCCCGACTGTGTCCACCTTCCTATCCTCTTACTCCTCATCAGGGCCACCCTCCTGTTTCCCTACCAGGCTGTCTCTACTACTGTTCTTTAAATAGCTAGACTCCCAGAATACGGGGTGGCACGGGAGGTGGGCAGGACCCCAGCTCTGCCATCAGCCAGCCATGTGACCGAAGACAAATTGTGTTCCCTTCCAGCCCTTAGTTTCCCCTTCTGTTAAACCAAAGACTGGAACAAGCCCATCTCCTAGGACCCCATCTGTTTTAACTCCTGGCCAAGGAATTGATTTATTTACCAGCCAGAATAATTCTTCCCAATTAAAGAAAAACAAACAGAGAGCACCACGTGTCTTTCTCTGCTCCACCTGAAAGCCAGGATGGGTCTCTCCCTCTGGAAATATGTTAGATGGCCTTCTGATCCTTGGAGGAATGCCCTCATTTGGCAGCAATTTCTATGTCCTCATAAACCAGGGATTTAATGCCCTTGCGCACATGGGTCCTTCTTTTGAATTTAACAGTTGGGTGAGATAAGTCTTTCTCACTCTCGTCCGACAGATAAAGTGGGGCTCAGGGAGGTGAGAGGCCTGTTAAAGTCCCTCAACTAGTGTGTGGAGGGGTGACACTGGTCCCCAGGACATCACACTGAGGCTGCCCAGGAGCTGGCCTTGCCTGACAGACAGGCAGGACACTTTAGTAAAGCAACCTCCACCTCCCCCCGCCACCCCCCGCCTGTGTTTTTCCACGCACTTTCTTCATGCATGTGGAAACACTCGGAGAGTACGGGGTACAAAGCCACCCAGCGCACTGGTGAGAGGGAGATGTCTCATTCCTAGAAGCCAGACTCTCCAGGCCCACCATTCTAGAATATAGGCAATGCTGAGTGCTGGACTTTGTCCAGACAGGGAAGGTTTTATTTCTGAAGATTCCAGCCCCTTCTACCATCACAGGCCTCCATGCCTTTGAACCCTGTCCAGGACAACAGGAGCTCTGCCCCCCCAAGACAGGGCAATGCCTCGTTCCTCCTGGTCTTCCAGGCCCTTCTGGCTGCAGGGCTCCGCCTCTGAGACTCCCAGTGAGGGCTGACTCCATGTGATCTGACTATCGAACAGGGAGGAAGAGAAGTGAAGGCCCAGAGCCCTGGAGAAGAAGGAATGAGGGCTGCAATTCTGGGCCCTTCTTCCAGCCTGTGGTTCCCATTTGTCACCCATGATCTTGTACTGGTGCTTTAAGGATATACTGGTCCTGTCTTCCAAATTATACTGTAACCTCCTTAATGGAGGCACCACGGTAGGACTACTACATGCACTTGTGCAGTGCGCAACCTGCACAACCATTCACAGCCCAAGACTTCCAGCCCCTGCATAGCATTCAACATCACTGTAATTAAAGGACTAACTGCCTCATTATTTATTCTTTCCTCACAGAATATAAATTCTCAGGGGAGGAGCAGACCCTGTTTGTCTTATTCCCAAGCTGAAGCGCAGTCCCTAGCACACTATTAACACAGAATACGTATTCCATAAATAGATGTTGGGGTAATAAAGCCATTCAGCCACTCACTCATGCATTTAATTAGAAGAAGAGCAGATCGGCCCTGGAGCTGAAGGTGAGAGACCTGTGTTCTGGTCCCAGCTCCACCACCAGCCCACCACGTGCCCTGGAGCAAGGCCTCAGTTTCCTTGTCTATTAAAGGAGTGCGGGGTTGGACTTCCCTACCACATGTGCGTGATGCAAAGGGTGAGGACCTCCTGAGATTTTGCATCCCAGGCACCTCACTCACATCACCCACATCCTGACCCTGGTTCTCCCAGTTTTCTCTAGGCTCCCCAGGTCTTGGCATGTGGGAAGTGTCTACAGTAAGGGGAGAAGGGCTCCAGGCAGAGTGGTGACACATGCTACAGTGGGGAGAGGAGCTGTTACTGCTGGACTCAACTCTGGGAGAGAAAAGTAACACTGACAGCCATGCTGGCCGGGACAGCAGTGTCGTCAAAGGCTTTCACGCCAATCCTGTTTCCCCCCAGCCTGTCCATGAGGAAGGAGGGACGTGATCAGCCCAGGGCCGGAGTTACTGGGCGCCACAGCCAGGACCAAACCCCAGGCACCCTGTGTTCAAGCCCAGGCCCTTTCAGCACACGGCACAGAGTACGGCTTCTACCAGTTGGGGGCACAACCAGTTTGAACGGGCAGAAGTCATTCATTTCTCACCTAGGTTCTGGCAATGTCCAGTGAGTGAATGGAGGGGGGATGGGTGTGGGGGGAGGGGCAGCGGCCTGTTAAAACAGATAATGAGAGGTCCCCGAGTGACATATCCCAGGAGTGGAACCAAGTGTCAGAGGAAAGAGAAGTTACTTAGAGGGGACGGGATAGAGGGCCTTGAGGAACCAGAGGGGACAGCCAATTTCCCACTTGGAAAGCAGGCTGGCCAGAGGGGACCTGCGTCCAGAGTCAGGCAACAGGCAGTGATCAGACCTCGGGAAAACAAAAGATCACGTCTGCAGCTGTCCTCTCTGAGGACCTCTCCCCATGACAGTCTCAGCCGCCCTGGTCACTCCCTGCTGCTGCCGTGACACACGGCCATCAAACACAGTGGCTTAAAGCAACACGAATGTATTCTCTTACAGGTCTGGAGGTCACAAGTCCACAATGGGTCCCTGGGCTAGAATCAAGGTGCTGGCAGGGCTCTGTTTCTTCCGGAGGTTCTAGGGAGAGTCCATTTCCTCACCATTTCCAGCTTCAAGGGGCTGCCTGCATTCCTGGGCTCATGGCCCCCTCCTCCGTCCTCAAAGCCAGCCAGGGCAGCGGAGCCTCCCTCGCATCACACCCCTGACACTGAGTCTCCTGCCTCCCCTTCCACATCCAAAGTCCTTTGTGACTGCACTGGGCTCCAGTCGACAATCCCGGGCAATCCCCCTACGTTAAATCCAGCTAATTAGCAACCATAATTCCATCTGCAATCTTAATTCCTCTTTGGCATATAACGCAGGGGTCCCCAACCCCTGGGTTAGGGACCAGGCCACACAGCAGGTGAGCCGTGGGTGAGCGAGTGAAGTTTCACCTGCTTCTCCCCATTGCTCACATCACCGGCTGAACCATCCCCCCCGCCCCCCCACCCTGGTCCATGGAAAAACTGTCTTCCATGAAACCGGTCCCTGGTGCCAGAAAGGCTGGGGACAGCTGATGCGATGTATTCACAGCTTCTAGGAAGGAGGATGTGGACATCTTCCGAAGGCTGTTATTCTGCCTAGCTACCACGCTGTGTGGAACACACCTCCCCCAAATACAGCTCCAGGAGAAAGGCAGCCCAGGCAGAGGGAGGAGGTGGGGGTGCGGTGGGGAGGGAGAGGCGGGCAGACAAACACTCTCACCCCGCCAGCAGCAGCGGCGGCAGCTTCCTGGCTGGCTGCTCAGTGTACATCACCCTTGAGAAACTCGTCATGTTTCCACACTGAACCGGGCACGTGCAGTTTCCACAGTGACTGCAGGAGCAGGAGCAGAGCCAGAAATAGCCCCGCTGAGATGGAAAACATCCCCTCCTCAGTGCCACTCGCTCTCTCTCACTCACCGTCCCCATGCCTGTGGCGCTGTGGGCACCAGAGTTTCCAGTGGGTCCCTGCAGTGTCCCAACCTTTCCTTCTCTGACCTCTTGCCACCAGCAGTGGGATCCGGTGGGCACCCCCTTGGGCTTGAAGCCCACGATGCTCTGATCTTGCCCCAGACTCGGGCCTCCGGGATGTGACGGGGCCCTGCCCCGAGGCAGCAAGCCCCACAGAGGGACGCAGCCAGAGGCCCACTCACCGCAGCCCAGCTGCTCCCCGCCCTGCCAGCCTGCTCTCCATTCCTGCCCTGGGACCCCGTCTGGGAAGCCGAGTCGAAACCCCACCCTTCACCCTCCCAGGGAGCTTCTCTCTTAGAAGATCTCACCCGATGCAGGGTCTAGCAAATTTGCTAAAATATATAGACCCATAAATATCCAGGCCTCACCGTCCACACCACTCACTCCTACGAGGGCCCTGGAAAATCTCTTCTGTGACTGTTAATTTCTCATGTTTTACGCCCTATCCTGTCAAAGGAAAACAAGAGTCACCACGCCTTCTCCATGCAAGGCACCGTGCTACGTATTTTTCGTGCACTAGCTTATTTCGTCCTCACCTCAACTCAACTGTTATCATCCCCATGTTACAGCAAAGACACTGAGACTCAAAGAGGGAAACAATCTGCCAGGGTCACACAGCCAGAAAGTGGTAGGGCCTGGACTGGAGCCTGATGTGCCACCTGTCATGCTGGGGGCAGGGTGGGTGGAGGAGGCACACAAATGACCCACGCTAATGCTGAATGAGATGTTCCAAACCGCCTCCTGCAAAGCTCTGAGCCACTCCAGGCGTCTCAGGTTTATCTCTACGTACATATCGTATAAGATTTTACTGGGGCCACAAAGAAGTGAGGAGTGGGGGAGGTGCCGCTGTTTAAAAAGTTTGGAAATCACCGACTGTAGCCCAACTTATCCTGTACTGATGACAAGCCCAAGGCTCAGGAATAGATGTGACTTGCCCAGCAGCAGGGCAGGCTCCGTGCTGAAGCCAGAGAGCTTTGCTCATTTCTCCTGGTCCTCGAGGGAACATCCATTTACCTCCCTTCAGCCCTCTGCATCTCTTGGCACAGAATTTAGAACCAGATGTGGTATGGGTCGTGGCCCCTGCGTTGACAGCGCTGCAGACTTGACAGCTTGGTGGTGAGAACGTGGTCTCTGTGTCCTCGTCTGCGAAGCAGGGCGTGTGTGGATGCACAAGGGCAGGCACAAGCCTGCTGTTAATCCGTCGTGATAAAGAACAACGGCTCTCGGCCCTGAGCCACGGCGACCAGAGATGGCAATAGCCCTACCCTTAGAACCAAAAGCCTCAAGCCAAGTCCCAGCTTTGATATTCGCCACTGTGGGTCCTGAGTTACCCGTTTGACTTCTCTGAGTCTTACTCTTGGAGAGTAAAATGTCTCTGGTAAGGGGTCGGTATGAGTTTGAAATGAGGCAGCAAGTGGAAATGCTGCAGACACAAGCATCTTCTCAGTGGTGGGATCCAGGCTGATGCTACAGCTGTGGGGCAGCGCCCAGGAATACACATTTTCCTGCCCCCTCCACCCCCACCAGAATTCCACTGCAGGTCATCAACAGACCACACTTTGAGAGATAAGCTTAGAAAGCGCTCAATATGTGTTTGTAAAAGAGACGAATCTGTGAACATCTGTTGAGCTGCACATGGCTGCTGGAAGACATGGGCTGGAGGAAATAAGTAATTTTCTCCAAATACACTTCCTGTGAAGCCCAAATGATGGGAACTGGGTTGAGGCTTCTAGGACTGGGAGGATGATGCAATAAACAACTCCCTTCCCCGAGGAGCAGACATGAGCTCCTCCTGTCAGACAGGGAGAGACCTGGCTGGAGGGTCGTGCCCAGGGTCCACCGTTGGGAGGGGTGTTCCAGGGAGCCCCCTGGGGACTAGTTCCAGAACCCGTTCTCTTCAGCATCTTCTCACAGACAAGAAAGAAAGAACTGAAAATACGCTCATTAAATCTGCATCTGGCACCCAATTTGGCAGGGTTGCCAAAATTCTGTAAGACTAGAATTAAATTAGCAAATTGGAAGTAAAATGATTTTAAGCAGACATGATGGAATTCATCAGAGCCAGGTGGAAGCTAGTGGGGGAAGGGACCCAGGAAAGCCCACACACCCGCCCTGGGGGTGGGAAAGCCTGGCTGTGAGAGGAAACAGAAAAGAAACAAACCAGTGAGCAGACCTGACCCAAATGATAAGATTCACCCTTGGAATGTGCTTGGTGACAAAGCTGGCCCCATGCTGCGAGGTGGTGAGCAGCTCCTTCTGGGAGACAGGAGGTGGGGCCGGCAGCAACCAGTGAAGGATGGCATCCTTTTACAAGGAGACCAAGAAGAAGGGCCCCAGGGAACGGCTGGGAGATGAGACAGGGTGGGTTCCCCGGACCAGAGGCTCCCCGAGGGCAGGCACTAGGGTGGTGTGCACAGCACCCGGTGTGCTGTCCAGCCTGTGGTCACCATTGTGTATTTATCGAGCTCATGGTCTAGGGAAAACACTGGGATGGACTCGGAGGGGCAGGGTGGCACAGAGGCTATGGAGGGAGGGCCAAGAGGACAGGAGTATTTACTGGGTACTGAGTAAGCTTCAGGACCGTGTTAGATGTTTGCCAAGCATGACCTCATTTCATCTTCTCGACAATCCTGTGCTATAAAGATTAGTCTTTGCCCTTCATATTCTTGGGCTTTTTTTTGTTTTTCTTCGTTTAAAAACAATTTTTTAAAAGATACAAAGTATATAAAGTAAAATGTGGACCAGTCCCCCTTCACCCTCCCAATTTCTACTCCCCAGATGAAACTAACACTAATAGTTCCCTGGTATTTTCCCACGCTGTTTCCAGGAACACAGAAACACATCTACACGTGCACACACATAGATCATTGTTTAACTGTTTCTGTATAAAAACAGGATCAAATTAAACATATAGCACAAATCTTTCTCCATTAAAAGATATGTTATAAACGTCCTCCTGTATCAAGATTCACTTCTTTCTTTTTAAATGGCCATAAAGTATTCCACGGTACAAATTCACCATGATTTTCTTAAGCATTGCCACTGCTGGACGTTGAGGCTATTTCCAAGCTCTTTCTACTGCAAGCAACGCTGCAAGAGAACCCTCTTTATGTGTGTGTGTGTGTGTGTGTGTGTGTGTGTGTGTGTGTGTGTGTGTCTTTGTGTACATGTATGTTTCCATAGCTGGTAAATTTTGGGATCAGGGCAGGTTTGTGCCTTTATCATTTTCATTGACACCAATTTAGGTTCACAAGTCCCCTGGACCCTTGTCAGCACTAGATTGTCTCTATTTTTTCACATTTTTGCCATCTATAAGCATTTTTATTTCTAATCCTTTGTTTTTTAGTAGCTAGAGCATTAGTCACATGTTCATGAGCCATTTTCACTACTCTGAACTACCTGTTTACATCTTTGCACATTTTTTAAACTTGTCTTTTTTTAGTTGGTTGATGGAATTCTTATCATAAGAATAACAACTAACATGTCGCTTTCTATGCACCAGGCACTGCTCTAGGCTCCCCGCAAGTTTCACAGTATTGAATCAAAACCCCAAGAGGGAAGTGGTAGCGTCAGTCCATGTTTACAGCTGAGGAAAGAGAGGCTTGGAGACTTCAAATGACGTCTGAGGCACAGGCCAGAATCTGAGGGACTAGGTGAACCAACCGTTTCATCCTCAAACGAGATATTTGAAAAGCCGTCTCCCCACCCTCCACCCCCAATCTAACCTATAGAGAAAGAAAATTCCCTCCTTAAATTTTCCTTCTTTCTGTTACTTATCTTTTACTTATTTTGTGGAGTCTAAGTGCATATTGATTTAATATGTCAAGTAGTGAAACTGAAGTTCAGTTTCTGACAGAGGCAATCATGAAATGGAATCGAACCCTGTACCTTAGACGGGACACAGACGTGTTGGGAACATGCCTGGAGAAGTGAGGAGCAGGATTTGGGTGGGGGCAGGATTTACTCATGGGGGTAAGAGTCAGGGGACATGGAGGCTGAGGTGGGGCCCAGGTTGTGAAGGGCTCCACAGGTCAGGCAGGCAGTTTCCAGGGGCAACATGGGGTGAGAAAGTCTGGGACCAGGGAGTGGGGTGAGGATTAGGCTAGCTGAAATCATCATTTAATCAAAGCGCGATCTCACCTAGCCGGACACATCCAATGACCTGGCACTTGGAGCAGTAAAGATGCTCATCTTTCAGGGTGACAAACACACCTGTGTATGTGGAAGTGCTGGGGATCCCTTGTGTGAAAACCACACTTGACAGAGGTGGAATTTTGGGCTTTACTGGCATTTTTAATGAGGTTCTTTTTTAGCTCCCAAAACACCAATGTCGCATGTGGGTTTCTAGGTTAGAAACCCACCACCGAGCTGTCACATGGCTTGGCTACCCTCATCTCAGGGAACACACGCAATATTTCTGTCTCCCTTGGACACAACACACAGCAGAGGGGGAGAATCATTTGCATGCCATTTGCCGTTTTTTTTCTTCTGAGAAAAGAGAAATTAAGTTAAGATAGGAAAAAATGTGGGAAACTGACTTGCTAAAACTAACACGCAGAAACAAGTTTTAGAGTCACAATTTAGCATTCATTTTGGTTTTTTTTTCAGCTTTGACCTCAGATAACTTTGGTGTTTCCCAAAATGGTTTTGTACAGAACTTTAGTTTAGCGATCTTATATATGTATACATCTTTCTTATACACACACACACACATGAATATATATATATATAATCTATTCCTTATATGCACATATATAAGCATATATATATTCATATATATATATATATATATATATATATATATATATATATATATGAGTCTGTGATCAATCAAGCTTGGAAAACTACACAAAATATCTGTCTCTACACACACACCCCTCCACACACTTTTTGGGAGATTTTTTTAAATGCTCTTTCACATATTAAAGACTCAGAAGTCCTGCAGTATCAGGACCTAGGGACTTGGCTATGGCACTTTTATTTTCTCCCTGTAATACATCTTTCCATCCATGGCACCTGCATTCTAGAAAACACACTTATGGGAAATGCCGGACTTCTTTATTTCACAAGATCAGAGCCTGCTTAAAACAAAGAGTCTATCTTGGAGTGGCTGCCCTACTCTTTTCAACGTTAGATGCTTTCTAACAGACTCATGGTGATGTTTCCTCTCTATTTGAGCATCTTCTGCCTGTCCTATATTTCAGGGTGACACCAAATGCCCACATGCCAAGGCGCCATGCGGAGTGACACAAGCCCTCTGGAAACCCTCTGGAAACCGTTGGGAGACCTGGTCACCCAGCCAGGCTAAGCTGTGTCTCCCAGGCAGTTGCACAGTGAGGCTGGACCAATCGCTTGCTCTGGACTCAGCAGCTTTCAGCTGGAGGGACTGATCCCCCCCACCTCAGCCAGCCCGCTTAGCATTATACCTTCCCTCGCTGACTCTGTTCTCACCACCTCACACCTCTCCACTGTCGTTAGTCACCCTGATTGATAGAGTCACATGATGCAGCCCTACAAATAAAACTAGGTTTCCATCTCGTCTGCTACAGCACCAAGTGAAAATGAGTTGGTGAACGTTCATCACATGTAAAGGGCATACTTGGTATAGCCTAAAATATAGGTTATATGGTATATGAGAAGTTCACTTGGGGTCAGCCTCCAGGGGAGATACCTCCCAGAGAACGTTCCTCCTCCAGGCACTGATTTATAATTTCGCTCCTACTCACACAGGCACCTCTAGGGGTGACTGGTAGCAGCGGGGATTCAGTTACTTGATGGCCCTCTATGGCTCTCCTCAGTAACCCTGAGGAGGCCAGCAAGTTGGAGTGTGTGTGGATTTATTCACTTATTTTTAGATAAAGTTTTCACTTTGGAATAACCCTATATTGACAGAAAAATTGCTAAGATAGAACAGAGTTCCCACATACCCTCCACCCAGCTTCCTTTAATGTTAACATCTTACAAAACCAACGTACGTCTGCTAAGTGGAAATTGACACTCATACCTTACTGTTAACTCAACTACAGACTTTATTCATATTTCACCAGTTTTTCCAGTAATGTCCATTTTCTGTTCCAGGATCCAATACAGGATCCCATTTTGCATTTAGTCATCACATCTTCTTAGTCTATGGATTTACTTTTGTTCTCAAAAAATAAATACCATCCTCTCCTGCATGCAAGGCGGTAAGCTGGGCGCCCAGCTGGCCTGTAAAGAGAAAAACAGGGCAGCTGATGGGCAGCAAAGTCTGGGTTTAAGTGTCTACTTTGCCCAGTGCCTGGGATATAGTCCTGGTTTTGCCACTCTGTGGAATTTTCAGATCCCACAGCTGCAACATGGAGGTGAAACCTTTACCTTGTTAGAGGGCTGAATAAGACAGTCTATGTGGGCAGGTATTTTGAAGGTTTAAAGCCCAATTCACTTAAAGCCCTATCCAGGTCACTGTGATTATGCTTAATGCTGGTACAATGGCCATCATGAATGAGACTCGGTATTCTGGATCTGAAGCAGGATGGTCCAGAGTCTGAGCTGCCTGGCGGAGCTGACCATTTCACTCTCAAATGAGATCTTTCCATAGGCTCTCAGGTACACCATAGAGAAAGGCAATTCTGCTTAGATTACGCTACTCATTTCTATACCTCCTTCACAGCTCTGCTCAAATGTCACCTTACTAGTGATAACTTCTCCGACCATCCTACTTACGAGAGCCCCCGTATCCTTCCCCTGCATCCTCTTAACTTCTTCTCCTACTTACTTCTCCTCCGTGGCACTTAACCCATTTGACATGTTCTACATTTACACGCTGCTTTGTTCACCGTGTGCCTTGCTCTGCTCGTCTGTAAGCTCCAGGAGAGCACAGACTGTTGTCCATTTCGGTCATGGCTGCATCCCTGTGCCTAGAACTTGGGAAGCGCTCAACAGACATACGGTAAATGACTGGATTCCCAGTGTCACTGCGAAACCTCTTGCCTCCATCTTGATCATCCAAAAACAAACTCTTCCCATCCAAACACACTGCTGAATTCAAATGACAGAACGCTATTTGGGAAGCAGGTGGCTTTGAGCCTTCTGGGTCTTCTTTAAGGACAAAAAAAGGAGTAATGTCCTTCTTTTAATTTAATTTCATGCCATTAATGTCCCTTCACCTGCCTCCCCTCCCATGAGCAGCTCTGCCAGTTAGAAACCACAGTCTCTTCTTTCTCCAGAGTCTGTCTGCTGGCTTCCCCACATGATCAATTCCAGTGGAGCCCAGGCTAGAAAAAGCTAGTGAAACCCCCATACCCTGCCGGCCTGCTCCATTATTGAGGCTACTCAGCCTGCACATCAAAGGCCCACAGGCTTCTCAGGGCAGGAAGATGCCAGAGGACCTGGAAGATTGGCTTCAATGAGGACACTGAGATTCAGAGAGGGCAGGGAACTGGCAAGTGACACAGAGTGACTTGGTGGCAGGTCCTGGACAGAACCCAGGACTCCTGGCTCTGCCTCCTGGTCCTGATTCCTCTTGGGCTGAAGCCACCTCCCCAGGCTCACTTTTCACCAAGGAACACATGCTTATTTCCTTGAGCTCCAGGGGGGGCTACCCGCCTGTCCCTGCCCGTTCCTGGGGACCTGGTGAGCTTGGGCAGCGATGGGTGGAGGTCACATCCCCAAAACAGCAAAGCACAGGACAGTAAAAAGCGAGACAAAAAGGAAATGGGGGTCACATTTACTGAGAGCCAGGTACTCTTTACCACCATCTCACCTCACACTCACAGTGCCCTACAACAAAGGTGTCATAACCACATTAGATAAGCGAGGAAAAGGAAACACAGAGAAGTTGAAAAATGCAGCAAATCACACAGCAAGTACACGGCAGAGACAGCAGCTGAGTGGAGTTCCCCCTGGTTCCGAAGCCCTGTCCTCTGCCCACCTGCTCTAGTAAAGACCCTAAAACCTCGACAGCACTCCGGAGAGAGGTGGGGCCTCAAAACACCAAGATATGCCTCTGGTGAAGTAGCCAGAAGAATCCCACTTTAGAGATGAAGAAACTGAGATCTGGGGAGCAAATGCAACTCGTCTATGGCCACGTGGCTAGGAAGTGGCTGGATCAGCTAGACTCTGAGCTTCGTGAGGACGCAGGCGCACTCCTAGTGCTCAGCCCTGTGCTGAGCCCTCGGAAGGACTCCACCCACTGTCGATGAGTAAATGAATGAATGACAGAGTAGGTTAGAAGCGCAACGTCCTGTGACTCCCACAAGCCATGTGCTTGCCCCTCAGCTGCCCCCCCCACAGAGACCTCAGGAATGGGAGACCAGGCTGACCCAGGTGAACTCAGCCTGAACTCAACACTGACCTCTAAACCCCATGTCCCCTTCTCTGAGCCCATGGATCTGTCAGAGATGTGGATAGTGATGCTGG
This sequence comes from Hippopotamus amphibius kiboko, assembly GCF_030028045.1. Lineage (NCBI taxonomy): Eukaryota > Metazoa > Chordata > Mammalia > Artiodactyla > Hippopotamidae > Hippopotamus > Hippopotamus amphibius. The sequence goes on from NC_080186.1 coordinate 33,482,640, forward strand.
CCCTGGTCCCCAGGCAGCCCGCGGCTCCCCACCAGAGCCGGAACTCAGCAGTGAAGACCCGTGAGAAGAGGTGGTGGAGCTGGCAGTTCTTTGGCCCAAGGACTGGTGTTTACAACATGGAACGAACCCTCTTCTCAAAAGTCTGGTGTTTGGAGCAAACTGGTCCATTTTTATTGAACCCTTTCATAGCAACAGTTCACAAATACTACAGTTGTTTTTATCATTATCATTCATTTTTCATAATAATAACTGAAACTATTGTTTCTTGTTCACCTTCCACGTGCCAGGCACAGATATCTCATAAGATATCTGTCACAGATAGTCTCCTGTAATCCACCCAGCCACTCTACAGGGAAGAGTAAGCCTTCCGTATTACAGATGAGGAAACTGAGGCTTGGAAGAGGTAAAGGAACTTGGCCGAGGTACAGGCTAGAAAGCAGGAGATGCAAACTCGGGTCTGTGGGCTCCATAGCTCGCACTCCTCCCATGTGGCGGATGTGAGCTGGGGACAAGGGGATTAGAGCCATAGCTGAGGAGGCAGATGGAGGGCCTGCCAGACTTCCTGGGCATTCAGTTGGCCAGGCTTCTCATCCCCAGGCTGAACTTCTAGCACCAGGGGGCTTCTCCACATGCCCAGATGCCATCCCTAGAAGCCCTGAATCAGACAGTGAGGGTAGAAATAGGAACTCTTCTGTTACAAGCCCTTGGGTGACAGGAAAGGACACCCTTGGTTCAACCACTGCTCTCAACTCTCAGGAGGTCATTCTTTCACATCTACACGCCCTTCCAGAAGGTCCCAACATGTTTCTTAAGATATTCGTTGAATGGTGTACAAAGGATATCATGCCTCAGAACCCGAGACCTTACAATTCTAGGAGTCTCAACAAAGCAGCAATAATCCCCATCATCTACAGATGGGGTGTGAAGGTCTGTCTTTATTAACCATGACAATTATTCCCAAACAGCGTGATGCTTATGAAAAGGACTTGGGAACCCAAAGTCCTGGGTTCAAGTCCTAGCTCTGCCCTTCACTAACTGTGCAACCTTAGGCAAATCAGTTCAGCAACATAGTTTTTCAAAGCTCTGTGCTGGGAAGAATGAAGATACAGGAGTAGACCAGAAAAACCACAGTGATCTTAGCTCTGAGTTCCTCATCTGTAAAATGGGAACTAACAGCTACTAAGTGCCAACGACGGCATGCCAGGCCCTGACATGCCTATTCTCACTTCACAGCCCCAGGGCTTCAGGAGGTAGGCTCTCCTGTGTACTGCTCTGCAGCTGAGGAAGCAGGGATTGGGGGGCGAAGCGGCTTGGGGTGAGCCTGCAGCAGCATGTGGCGGTATCTGAGGTCTTTCTGCTTACCTCCACCATCCCCACCCCCCTTCTTAACCCTCCCCCACTTGGCAGATGAGTCCACAGGAGAGAGTGCTCTGCAGCCCATCAGGAACCGCACAGATGTATGACATCATGGTTATTAATAATGGAAGCAGCACAACTAATTCACGATCCCTCCAGATGGACCACCTGAACTGTTGTGAACCTCCTGCACACAGAGCGTCAGATTGTATCCTGGCAGAGCTGGGAGGGATCTTAGGAGCCCAACCCTCTTCTCGTTTATGGGGGTAGGGGGTAGACAAGGTGGGAAGGTGGCCCTCTTAGATAGTGGAGGCAGCCCCACATCCCAAAGCCCAGGACGCACCAAGTTTGGCTTTTGAGATTGTACCATGAAGACAATTAGGTCCCGAATCAGACACCAGCAACCGCCCCCTCCAAAGGGTGCTGGTAAGGGAATCAGCAGTGGCTGCAAGCGTGGCCTCTCCATGGACCCTCAGCCCAGCTCTTCATGCTGTGGGGCGTTTGTGCCTGTTGTTCTTCTGCTTGGAATACTCTTTTCCCAGATCTTGGCATGGCTATCACTTTTTATGATTCAGGTCTCAGGATAAATGTCAGCTCCTCAGAGAGGACACCCTAGGGCCATCTTTGGCTTCCCTCGTTCCTCCCCAACGCTCTCCATCACACTGCTTTGCTGGAGTTTCTCCACGGTGTGTATCACCAGTGAGCATTGCCTTGTCCACTGCTATTCATTCTCTCTTCCTACTGGAGTGCAAGCTCCATGAACAGAGGATTAACTCATTTTCATTGCCATAATCCCCAGAAGGGTGCCTAGGTCCCAGCAGGCACTCAGCAAACATGCTCAGTGAATCCCCCTGGATGTCAGCCTGGGTCACGGGCATCCTAGCAGCCAGCAGTCCCTCGCTCGCTCACTCGCTCACTCACTCCTTCAATAAATGCTTATTGAACGTCTCCTCTGTGCCAGGCGTTCTCCTAGGAGCTGGGGATTCCAATCCAACTAATGAGACAAACAAAGCCCTTGCTCTAACCGAGCTTTGACAGTTGATTAAAACAAATGACATGACAGAAGCCAGAGCTGTTTCAGTCACATCATGTGTGACCAGACAACAGCTGACCGAAAAAAAGATGGGGGGATAAGTACGGCAGAAAATGGGAGAAACGGGAAAACACTGGGGAAATGCAAACATCCGGGACTTCCACGTGCTCAGTACTCATCTTGGAGAGCTGGTGCCAGGCACCCGCCCAGCTCTGGGGACGTGAGAAAAAGGGGATGTGCCCATTGGCACGAGTGCCTCCTGGCTGCAGCCTAGAGCACAACAGGATGGCTATGTGTGTTAGAGTGTGTACAGGAGTGGATATGTGCATATATAGAGACAGGCGAGTGTGTGTGCACACGTAGGAGTGTGTGTGCATTTGTAGGGGCACATGTGAATGAGTACACAGGGTCAGGTGTGTGCGCATGGGTGAGAGCATAGGGAGAGAGGGATTTGTGTTTGGAAGTGGACGTGTGAGTATTGGAGTGCATGCATGTGTGTGTTGGGGTGGGGAAACTCTGGTGTCATTACTCTTCACCACGGCTTCCACATCTGGTAGAACTTCACATGCTAAAGTCCCCCTCTCTCCCCAAACAAACGACATGTCGTAGGCACCTGATCATCACTGAATCCATTTAAATCTTTATGTTCCCCTAATGTATTCTGCAGAGTGTCCACATAAAGCAGCAGAAGAGAACTGTCAACTTCTGGATATAACTGAATGAGATGAGCGCACTGGATGAGGGGTCTGGGTTCTGGTCCTTGCTTTACCACTAACTACCAGGAGATCTTGGGCCACTGTTTAGCCGTGACCTCAGATAAGGAACTCAGCTCCTCTGGGCCTCTGCTTAGTCTTCATTCAAGAAGGCAAGTAGAGCTTAGCAACTGGATGACACCACATCATGTCTAGTGGTAGCTCCAAAAGCACTGTTTCCTGGGGGAACAAGCATGTATAACCCCCAAAGGGCTGCAGGGTCAACCAGGGAATGATGGGTTTGACATAATTAAACAGGTTCTTTAACTGCAGTACTTCTCAAAGTCTTTAATTTGCCAATATGGGTTCTGATTGGCCAGAGGGTTATAGAGAGCTTGCAGAATTTGCCAGACTTACTAGAATAGGGAAACCTGACTTGTGGCACAACCTTCAGAACTAATGTTTCACGGAACATACTTTGGGGAATCTGCTAGCAGGCACACGGGACACTTATTAATGCCCCCTTTCTTGCCGATGACAGAACAGAAATGGCACTCAGTCTCCGTAAATCACAGAGCAGAGCCATGGCAAACACCAGCCCAGAATCATCCAAACCACAGTGACTGGCATGTACACAGGGCTTCATATCTAGGGGATACTTCCACTTATATGATCTCAATTTTCCCTGAGAACATTCCTCTGAGGACCCTCATCCCCATTTTGCAGATGATAAAATGCAGCCCGAAAGAGACTAAGGAATCTACCCAGAGTCATGAAATGATGGACCCATTACTTGCCTTTATCATTTTCCCCTATGCCCTTGATCAAGCCACCCATAACTACAGACTGTATTTTACAGATAAGCAATTGTAGCCACTTCTTAGAGCCCCCTGCCAGATGCCGGGGCTGACACACCTGCACCTGTTCTGCAGCAGCCATCACTGCTGTCCAGGATCCCAGGCAGCCTGCACTGGTTGAGAGGGGAGGGGAGGGTGCTCAGACAAATGCCCGTGGAGTGAGAGCCGCTCTGTAGACACCCAGGCAGGGAGGCTGGAAGTAGCTCCCCGCCAGTCGCCACACCCTCCCGACCATGCCCAGTACATCCCCCTCGGCTGTATCCCCAGTGCCAGGTGCCACTCTGCAAGGGGGGCAAGAAGGGCCAGATCAACGTAAGTTTAACTCACTCCCAATAAGCCCGAGGAGCCCAAGGCCGGTCCGCTGTGACAGGCTGAAACCGCCACCGCCTCCAGGGGGAAGCATGGCTAGGGCTGCCAAAGTCATTCAGCAGTTCCCACCAGGGTGCCTGTCCCACCTCGTCCGTCAGTGCGAGGCCAGAGAGGCGGGGCGGGGTGCGGGTCCGCTCCGGGCACGGGGGCCGAGTGAGGCTGTGCCAGGCACGAGTGTGCGAAAGAAGTGTGAACGCGGGAACGCTGGTGCCACCCCGGGGCGGTGACAGAAGTAGCGTCTGGGAAACGCAGGCGGAGAGCGCGTGCACCCGGCAACCCCAGGCTGCGGAGGAGTCCCGCAGGTCCGGGGAGCCCGCCCGCCGCGCTCCTGCACGCGCGCCCGCGCCAAGCCCTCTCCCACCCGCCGCGCCCCCGAGGGTGCCCCCGCTGCCGGCCGGCAGGGCTGCTGGAGCGCTCGGCGCGGCCGGCTCCCGGCTGCCAGGCCGCGGCGGGGCGCGGGGCGCGGGGCGCGGGCGCTCCCTGCTTACCTGCGGGCGGCCCCGGCTCCGCGGCTCCGGGCTGGGCTGCGCCGGGCTGGTCTGGGCTGCGCTGGGCTGCGCGCCCGGCCTCCGCGCGGCTCGGCAGCGCCCGTTCGCTCGGCTCCGCCCGGCTCGGCTCCGCCCGGCGGTGCCCGGGGCGCTCGCTGGCGGCCCACGCGGCGCGGGGTGGGCGCGGGGCGGGCGCGGGGCGGGCTGGCGGGCGGGCGCCGGCGGCGGGCGCGGCTGTGGGCCGCCCCGCGGCCGCTTGGAAGCTCCTTATTTGGGCAGTGATGTCAGGGGAAGTCGCAGGGGCCGGACCACCCACTTCTTTCCATTCACTCCCCAGAGTTTCCTGTCGCCGAGCCCGGGGGACCCCGGCTCCCGCGCGGGGCGCCTCTCCGGCCGGCTCGGCCCAGGCGTGCCCTGGCTTCGCTGCCCGCCGCTTGGGGTCCCCGCGCGGCCGGGTCCCGGCGGGCGGGCGGGCGGCCGCCGGGGAGGGTCTGCGTCTGGGGAATCCCCGGCTCCCGGAGGCCGCAGGGAGGGTCTGCGCGGCGGCCTCGGCGGTGACAGGCCGTGTCGCTCCGGGCGCCGCCCCTCCCTCCGCGCCCGCCCCGACTCCCGCGCTGTCATTTCCTCCCGGGCCCTCCGGGAAGGGCAGTCAGGGAAGCCCCGGTAGCCGCCGCGGCCGCCTCGGCCGCACCCGGGGCCCGGCGGGCGTCCATTGCCGTCCCCAGAGTGTGCGGTCCCCGCCTTGCTCCCGGGTGCCAGCCTAGCTCCGGGAAGCCCGCGCCTCCCAAGGCGGGAATATGCCTTCATGAGCGCTGGGCGGGGCAGGCCTGGCCGGGCTCCCTGGGCTCCAGTCTGGGGGTGGGGGTGGGGACACCCCGGGGCTTCCCAATGGCCTGACTTTACCAGAAGCAACCGGATCCCAGGGTTTGGGACCTGAGTCACATGGGTCCACGCTTTGGCCAGCCCCCACTCCGGCCCCCACCGGCCTGCTTGGCGAGGGAGCAGAAAGGCCACGGCCTGGAGACCTCCCCAGGATCTGTACCTTAGAGATGCAGCACACTGAGGTTCTGACTTGTCAGGTGAATCTCTCGAGGTCAACTCTGCTGAACGGGGGGCTGACCCTGAGTTTGACTGACTCCAGGCCTAGCCTCTGCTGACCGGGAACAGCCTCAGGAGGTTACAGGGTCTGGGGCCAAAGTCAGGACAAGAGTGAGGCAAGCTGAGTGCCCAGGGTGCCAGCTGAAGGAGGCACTCCCTCTCCAGGTCACAGAAGTTCAAGGACCCACTGGGTGACCGACCACTAAGCTGACCAGGGCATCCAAAAAGGCCTTGGAGGCCCCAGGCTTCCTCTGGCTGCAAAGTGATGGCCTCAAATTCAAAGCCCTATCTGTCACAGAGAGTAGGCCCCCTCTGACCAGAGGCCATCTAGGCCCAGGGGACAAGGCTAGTGGCCCTGGGAATTTCTGTGCCTTCCCCATACAACAGCTTCCGGCAGAGCCTCCACCTTCTCTCCAAGGCCAGGTTAGAGCAAACCAACCCCTCCCACTCCACCAGCTTTACTGGAGGAACCCCAACTTTCAAAGGAGAATTGCACTCCTAGGTGCCCGGGGGAGGGAACCACAGCTCCAGGGCCTGCAGGGGTGGAGGGAGGTATGATCTCAGCTGGACTCTCACTGGGCCTGCACACTCACGTACACAATTGCACACCCGCTGGCCAGTTGCCAAGGCTCCCAGCTGTTCTGTTGATCACCACCACCCCAGTCCCCCTCCATCTTCCATCAGCTCCCAGAGCTCAGTCCCAGCTCTAATTGGGTCATCCCCTTTCTGACAAAGCCCCAAAGGGAAGGACCACACTCCCTGATCTGGCCCCATTGACCAGCTGCATCTCCTGCAGCTCAGCCCTCCATGTCCTTTGCCAGCACTCTCTCCAACCTTCCACCAGCTTTCACTTTGAGGGGTCTTTGCAGAGACTTTCCTCTGTCTGAAATGCCCTCTCCATCCCTCCTGCGTCCTTCACACCCTGAATCAAGCTTGCCCTTGACATAAGTCTTTTCTCTTAATTAGGGCAAGTGAGACAGTGTATCCTGTGGGACAGGACCCTGACTCTCACTCCATTCCTGCCCTGCCCTCTCTGCTCTGCTTATTATTCCTGGCTGGGAGCGGCTCCAGGTGGGAGCAAGTGAGTATCTTGTTATAATTCATATGCCCAGAGGGGTGACATTTTGTCATTTGCACAAAGGCTCAGATGACAGCCTTGTTCCTGCCCCAGAATGAGTACCCTCTCCCGGCTTTGAGGGGTGGCCCTGCCCCACTGGAAACTCCCAATGGATTTAATCACCCTCCTGTGTTGCCACAGGCAGCTCAATGGTTCCTGCCTCTAGAGATGTACCCATCACCCCAAGTTGCAGTCAGCTGGGAGAGATCTCCCCTCTTTCCAGATTGGAAGCTGCTAGGAGCTTTCCATCTTGGTTCTCCTCTCCTGCCAAGACTGAGAAGTTTACAAATGTTTTGTTAAGTGAATGAATGATCCTAGGGGGCAAATCGAAAGGCAAACTAACCATAGGAGAGGCAGAATGATCCAATTCAGAGCTGTAGCTGAGGTTCCAGGGCCCCTGGCTAGAGGCTACGGTGGAAGGTGGGTTCTCAGCCAGACTGGACTGAATGCTCAGGAAGCTGGGCCCATGTGCCAGCCCTGCAGTGGCTGCCCTGCCGAGGCCCTTTCCTTGGACTGCTCCTTTGTTCCAACTTTCTGTGGCTTGGGATTTGTCTTCCCCCTCCTTTCTCTTGGCAAACTCCTGTGCAGCCCCATCTAGGCAGCCTGGGAATTCCCATCCCAACCCCCAGACATACAGTCCAGACTGGCTATAGCAAAGTAGAAGGGAAGGCATGAGGAAAGTGTATTTTATCAAGCACCTTCATTGTGCCAGACACAGTGACTCTAGATTTTCTGGAACCCTCCAGAGTTTCTGCTGTTTACCCCTCGAGCTGCACTTCCCATCCAGCTGTGGCCATCCTCCAGGACAGAAGTGTCAGCCCAGAAGCCTTCATTCAGTTCCTCCTACAACCAAAGCTCCCTGTCCCCTGTCTTGAGACTCAGCCCCCATCCCAATTCTGGTGCCAATTCTCATTGGAGGCCAGAAGGTCTTCAGGACTCCAGCCTCAGAGCTCAGGGACACAGGATGGGGGCAGACAGCCCTGCTTCAAGGCTAGAAGCCTGAGGCCTACCCTGCTCCATAAGCCACCACCCCTACCCTGGGGCCCTGGGCACCTTTCCCACCCTGCAGCTGGATGGGCCCCAGGTGAGAAGGCAGGTGGTGCCAGGTGCCAGTTCCTTCCTATCAGCCCTTCCCTGGGGCCAGGTCTTGAGAAATTCCCAGAGCTTGGCCCTAGGGGCTTTCCCACATTCCTTCATTCCTCAAACATGAATCAGGCTCCTTCCCTGTTCTGGGAACGTGCAACGCACAAACCTGTGTTCTAGAAGCTCTATCCAAGGATGGAGACTGGCAGGTAAACAGATCATCCCAGTGCAGCTTGCTAAATGCTACAGTGCTGTTTGCCAAGCTTGGGGCAGGGTGGGGGCACATGAGGTGAGAGATAAGATTCATTCTACTTCTGGGGCTACAATTCAGGGAGATTGTGGTCCAGGTATCCCAGGCTAGATTGCTGAACGCTTGTTTCCATGGACACAACACACACACACACACACACACACACACACACACACACACACACACACACACACAGCGCTTGGTTCTGCTCTGAAGCCAACATCATGCTGCAGAGAATTTACAGGCTAAACGAGACTGGAGCAGGGGAGATGGTTGGCATCTGATCTATCATCTAGGAGGCTGTCTCTCTGTGAAATTTTGTTTCCAACTCCTAACAACCAAATTACAGATAGAGTTTTGGAACACGCTATGGTTCCTAAGGGCTGGAGACAGTGGTCTTGGGAGAGCTTTCAAGGTGAGGCTGAGCAACCCACCCAGTAGGCTCTCCAGGTAATTTATGTTTGGGTCTTGTGCTTACTTACCAGCCACCCTCTGTCCAGCATCCTATCCCCCATGGCTATGATTTCCTGGACTCAGATGCTTTGTGTTGTTTTACTGTTTGTCGGGGTGTGAGTGTGTGTGCGTGTGCGCATGCTGGGTATTCTCTTGATAGTCTGTTACATCAGTCCTCACTTCTCACAGAGGCAGCCATCTCTCTCCTGGACAGAGACCTAGGGACTCTTACAGTTTATGGAGATTACCTCCTGAGGTCCTGGTGGACTCAGTCACAACCTCCTTTCCCAGCCTGAAGGCTGTGTTTCCAGCTTCCTGACTCGGTTAGGCACTCACTTCATCCTTCATCTGATGCTGTGGGTAACAGCATGGGCCTCGGAGCCACACGGACCTGGCTTCAGTTCCCAGTCCCACTTACTCTGTGACCTTGGGCATGTTTACATGATGTCGCTGATCTTGACTTCCTCATCTTAAAGGGCTGCTGTGAAGATTTGACAAGAAACTACAATAGAGCTCTTGATGGAGTACCCAGCACCTAGTAGGTGCTCAATAAAGGGTAGCAACTGTTACTTTGTCCTCATATTGTGATCCAGAATCCTGCTCCTCCTATATTATTTATCTTCATTAATAGGGTCACCCATCATCCCAAGCCTGCGCCAGAATCCCTTCTCCATTCCTGCTGCCCCAGTCCAGGCCACCATCCCCTCCCAGTTACAACAGCCTTCTCCTTGGTCCCTCTGCCCATCTCCCTCTCCCATCCATTCTCCACATAGGCAGAACTCTCTAAGACAAATTCAAGTGTGTGCCTGCCCAGCTAAATTAGCCTGCCTATTAGTGCCTCTTTTAACAGCCTCAGTTCACCTGCCCAAGCCTCTCTCTCTGCATCACCCCGTGCTCCCACCATACAGAACTGCTCATTGTTTCCCAACCTGCCGAGTGCATTTGGCACATTCAGTCCCCTGTACTGTTCCCCTCACTCATATTGCTTGGCTGGCCCCAATTCAGCCTTCCAGGTCAGCTCAGAGGCCACTTCCCTTGTGAAAGCCTCCCTGGTCCCCCAGGTGGCATTGGCTGCTTCCTTCTCAGTGAACCTCTGTCCTGGCTTGTGCCCCACGATGCGCAGCCATTTCATTCATGTATCTGTTGCCCTTTTAGCTCCATGCACAGCCATGTCTTCCTCAGTGCCAGGAACGTCACAGGTATTCAGAGCATACTAAGGACAGACTTCTCACCTCTGGCCATCCTGTCCAGTAAACAACTACAGGAGGCCACATGGCCTCCAGCCCACTGACTAGTTTTCCCCAAAGGACAAAAGCATCCTCTTTTCCTACACTGTAAAGCCTGAGGCTTTGGCACAGCCTGAACACCATGTCTGCCTCATTCTGGCTTCGCACCAGCGTTTCTGGGGACTCCCGCAAGGCCCAGCGAGCCCCAGGTGGGGAGGGTGGGGCCTTTGGTTCCAGGAAATCAGAAGATTAGTCACTCCCCCCTGGCAGCCGTGAGAACAGGTTTTCCCCAAGCCAAGGGGCTGACTTGCAAGATCATCAATAACAAGCACTATTTACTCTGTGTATGGCTTCATGCCTTTCAACGGGAGGTGTAGCGGGAGAGCATCAGCTTCTAAGGCTTGTATTAAGACAGTCTGTGTGCAGGTCCTAGCTGCTTCATCTCCCTGAGTCTCAGTTTTCGTAGCTATAAAATGGGGGAGGATAATGCATCTCAGGGAAGGATGACGAAGCTCAAGTGAGAGCTGATATAAAATTAGAGTTGGTGGGCTTCCTAGGTGGCGCAGTGGTTGGGAGTCTGCCTGCCAGCGCGGAGGACATGAGTTCGATCCCTGCTCCAGGAAGATCCCACATGCCGCGGAGCAATTAAGCCCTTGTGCCAAAAAAAAAAAAAAAAAATTAGAGTTGGTGCATTGTGAGTATCGAGCAGCTGGCCTGTAGTAGATGCTCAATAAAGGGAGCCCCTCCCCCCACTTCCACTCAAGTTCTTTGAAGGGTATCCTGATGCATGAGACTCAGACTTTGGAGTAGCTCATCAAGTGAGGGAAGGGAGGAAGTGAGAATTTAATTGGACCCCATAAACATTAAGACAAGATAAACTATGACAGATGTGACAAGAAAAAGTTTCAGGAGCCACAAAAAGAAAAAGAAAGTTCTGAGATGGCTTAAAACCATCTCCCCTTGTGGGATTTTTATACAACAGTGATTGTTACCACCCGTGTAGCCAGCCCAGGGTGAGGGGCTGGGGATGGGCAGGGGGCGGTCAGGAAGGAGCCCTCAGGCAAGACCAATGAGGCCTGATGGGGCCTGTGCAGCTGACAGTCTTGTTCCAGAGAGGACTTGCACACTCAGGAAATAACTACAATAACAGCAAATAAAAGCAATGGATGGGGACTTCCCTGGTGGCGCAGCGGTTAAGCATCCGCCTGCCAATGCAGGGGACACACGATCGATCCCTGGTCTGGGAAGATCCCACATTCCACGGAGCAACTAGGCCTGTGAGCCACAACTGCTAAGCCTGCGCTCTAGATCCCACGAGCCACAACTATTGAGCCCCCGTGCCACAACCACTGAAGCCTGAACGCCTAGGGCCTGTGTCCTGCAAACACAGAAGCCACTGCAATGAGAATCCCACACTGCAAGGAAGAGTAGCCCCTGCTCGCTGCAACTAGAGAGAGCCTGCGTGCAGCAATGGAGACCCAACACAGCCAATAAATAAATAAATAAATAAATTTATAAAAAATAAAATTCTTTGCAAAAAAATAAAGGAAAAGAAAAGAAAAGCAATGGATGGCGCAGAAGGGACAGGAAAGAGAAATGTGTATGGGATGCGTGGGGCCTGGTATGAAAGCTAATTTTTGGAGCCTCCATCTAACAATGCGGAAGAAATCTAGAAATGGTCTCACTGTAGCCCGGCTCAGGCTCCCTCCCCCTGCAGCCTTTCTGACCTCTCAGGGCAGGTGGTGAGAACCCCAATCCTCGGTCGTCTGGCCTTGGAGTCCTCCTGCAAGGAGGGCCTCGCCTGGGTGGGATCGCGCACTAGGTCCCTAAACACAACATGAATTTTCATATTCCATGCCTTTGCTCATGTTGTTTCCTCCACCTGGAATGCCCTTCCTTCTCCTCCTACCCCCTCATCTGCCTTTCCCTTCAGCTCCCTTAATGTAACACGCCTTGGCCAGTGAACTCATCCTATGAGGTTTCTTTTGAATGTTCTTGTTTTTTTTTAATTTTTTCCTGACCAGCCCTTACCCTCAGTAGAATTAAAAGCCCACCATCCCCCAGCGTTCCTGTAACTTGCTTTGCATACATGATCAGACCACCCATCACATGAAAGTATTTGGGTCTGATGCCCCCTCTGGGTTGGGAGTGCTCCGAGGGCCTACGCCTGGCACCTAGTAGGTGCTGGACAAACAGAGTGCCTGGGCAGCTTCCTCCCATACCTCCCAGAGCTGGGGAATAGGGCAGCATCTGCCACTCTGCCTTGGGATGCAGACGGAGCCCCCATGAATCCCTCAGGAGCTCCAGGCTCTTGCCACAGTCAGTCATGCTCCTTCCAGCCTGAAACCCAGCCCTCTGAGGGCTGTCTCCCCAGGCCATCCTGCTGGTTCTGTGCAACCCTCCCCTCCAACCCCACCCTGAATCTGACTGGATCAGAATCCCAGCAAGCGTCTTGGGGCCTCTAGTGGGTACCACTTAGAAAGAGCTGGGTCAGGGGAGAAGGGAGCAGAGGCAATGTCTCCAAGGGTGGCAGGCTGGATGAGCGGGAGATCTGGGGAAGGAAAGGTGGGCACGCGGATTTGGTGGTTGGTTCTGAGCTTGGACGTGAGGAGTGAACAGCAGTCTGGACGTGGGGGAGGAGGGCACGACGATTCATCTTATGGGTCAGGTTGATGAGGCCATGCGGTGCCCAGAATGTGGCCAAACGTTATTCTGGGTGTGTCTGTGAGGGTGCTTCTGGATGGGATTAACATTCAGATCGATAGACTGAGGGAAGCAGGTTGCCCTTCTCGTGTGGGGGGCGCCTCACCCACCCCCTGGGAGCCCTGAGTAGAACAGTGGGGCTGAGGAAGAGGGGCCTCCACGGCCTGACTGACAGCTGGGATCCTGGTTTCTTCCAGGCTTTGGACTCAGACTGAAACATCTGCTCCTTGGGTCTCCAGCCTGCTGGCTTTCAGACTGGACCTCACATCAGCAGCAAGCCTGGGTCTTCTGCTCACCAGCGGCAGGTCTTGGGACTCAGTGTCCATAATCACAGGAGCCAAGCCTTAGAATAAGTCTCTCTCTCTCTCTCTCGTGTGTACAGGCGCATGTGTGCGCTATATATATATATATATATATATATATATATATATATATGTATATACTGTTTCCGATATATATGCATAGGCGTGTGTGTGTGTATCCTATGTTCTGATTCTCTAGAGAACCCCAACTAATACAGAAGGCGAAGGTATAAATTCCCCGGACCTCAGGAGCATCCCACATTCCTTATCTGGCTTCTCTTTTGTCTAATAACTCACCAATAAATGGGCATCTCCTACCTCCTCGCATCTGGAGTTGGCCCCACTCGCCTGGGAGAGCCTCTCTACAGGTGGCCACAAGGGGTCACTCCTCTGGGGACCCCCAGCACTCAGTGTGGGCCTAGCGCCCAGCGGGTGCTCAATGTGCTAGGTGAAAAAGTGGACACCTCACACTTATTTGGGTAGCCCTTGGTAATTTGGGGCACGATCACACCCATACCTTCATGTCATCTCCAAGGCTCTACGAGAGGCAGGAAAGGGACCATCAGCCCCATTGCCAGATGAGCAAATGGAGGCCCAAAGAGGACCTAGAAGCAGTCCTGACAGCAGAGGGGCCAGGAAAGGATACAGCCCTGGGTCCAGGTGCTGCGGCCTCACCTGAATACATGTATCTTCTAACAGATGTTCAGTGAACACCTCCTACCGGCTGGGTTCTATTCTGGGGACTTAAAGTAAGTACCTTAGGGAACAAAATGGACAAAAAGCCCTTCCCCCATAGAGCTTACATTCTAGAAGGAAGAGCCAGACAATAAAGAAACTGAATAAATAAGTGAGTTATGTAACATGTTAGCAGGAAGTATATACTATGGAAAGTGCAAAGCAGAATAGAGTAAGGGAATCAGACACGCAGGGGTGGGAGGTGGGTCATAAACTTAAATAGAGTCGTTAGACTCAGACTCATTGAGAAGGCGTTTGAGCAATGACTTGAGGCAGGTGAAGAATGAGTCCTGTAGCTACTGGGGGAAGACTTTACAGGCAAAGAAAACAGCCAGTGCAAAGGCCCTGAGGTGAGAGTGCATCAGGCATATTACTTGGGGCCTTGTGGGCCATTGTGAGAACTGTAGCTTTAGGAGAAATGAAGACTATGGCTGTGGCTGGGCCCCCACAGCAGGCTTCCAATGGTTGCCACTCTTCCCAGAGACCCAGCTTGGGCAGGCAATGAAAGAGTCTGAGGATGCCTGTACAGAGGAGGGAACAACAGACAGAGAAGAGGCAGGAAGAGACTTTTCTCGACTACCCTCTTTCTCGGCTTCAGCCAGACACCCCCTGGCTTTTACCTGCATCATTCCTATGGGCCTGTCTTCCTGCTGCCAGAATTTGGTGTTGGGGTCCAGAGCAGCTTGCTCCACTGGCAGGGAGGATGCTGGACAGGTTATCTAACCTCCTAGGGGTCACATTCAAAGCCAAATTCAGACCCTGATACTAAGGGTGTTTTGGGGGGGGGGCGCTCTCGGGCGACATGCCCCCCTCAGGGGATTTGTGAGGAGTCAACCTGATAAGGGGCAGGAAAGCACTCCAGGTAGACTGTAGAGTGCTGGCTCCCTGGCTGGCTGTCACATTGCCACTCAGCCGCAACAGGGAGGCAGGGGCTCCAGTTTGCCTCCACTACACAATGACAGATGTAAGAAGCAGATCCGTTCTCGCAGCCTAGATGGAGTTGCAGTCAGCAGCCTAATTTTAGATTGAGCATCTGCTCTTCTGTCCCAGAGACTTAGCTCTGTCTGGGATTCGCTCCGTCTGGAATTGCCAGAGAAACAAATTCTGTTTGATGGGTACAGACACGGGTGGTGTCCAGATCAGAGCTGGCCAATGGGCCTTTGCCATGCAGAGGCCCCTAGGAGCTGTGCTACACCAGGACTCCTGTGTCCTTCTTGCTGGTCTCCCATCTCACACCCACAGCCACGGATTCCTATGGGTGCCATCTTTGATTTCCATTCTGCCTTCCCAGTGGGTGGGTCAAGTGTGGGTCTGCCTCTACCAGAACAGGAGGACCATCTGAGGACTCTTAGCCATCCCTCCACCCCCAGCTCCCAGCACAGGTCCTGAAGAGTTCATCCCACGTAAGTATAGCCCAGTAAGACCAAGACTAGGGAAGGCACTAAGGAAGGGGCCATGTTTGCAAATCTTCCCAGAAAGGCTTCTCAGAGGAGGTGACTTCTGAGTTGGACTTTGAAGAGTGGGTAACTGTTTCATCAGTGGAGAAGGCCACCAGGGCAGGGGAAACAGGTAAAGAAATAAAAGCTTGAAAGAGCATTGAATGTTTGGGAACTGCCCAAGGGAGGGAGGGAGGGGAAAGTGGGGATTCTAGGTGTGTTGGGGAAATGAGGCTGAATTGCAGGCTGAGGAACTGGGCTGGTGGCTGCAGGTGGGAGAGCCTGTGAAGGGGCCTTTGGAGCCTGTGCTCTGACAGATGAGTGTGGGTAGCTTCCAGGTGTAAAACTCAGGCCCTCAAACGTGGGAGGGCCACCTTCCTTATCGCCTCCCTCCTTGGCCTGTCTTGGCCCTACAGGACCCTCCCCCACTACCTCCCTCCCACACCAAACGCAGGGTGTGCTGGGGGTGCCCGCTCCCCTCCTAGACTCCCACCTGAGCGCATCAGGACGCTTACCTCCCACTCCCCGGCCACTGTGGTCACTGCTCCGTCCTTGTCTCAGTCCCCAGGTCCCACGGGCAGGATCCCCTTTGGCTTCTCTGCACTCAGCTTCTCCACCTGGTGTTGCCATCTAAGATGCTTCCGGAAGGACCCTGCAGTCCAACCTGGCCTGCTCTCACCTCAGCACTGCGCTGTGGCACAGAGGAAAGCAATCGTGCTCTCCATGTTCTACATTTCCTTGTCTAATTCCTCTAACAACCCTTTCAGATGTTTATTATTTATCCCCTTTATAGGTGAGGAGAAAGGTGTTTGATGAGGTGAACGAGAGGCTGATCACACAGCCAGGAAGTGGTGGAGGCAGGGATGGACTCCAGTCTGTCCTTCTTCCTCTCCCACCAGCCTCCCCCCAGCCCCTAGGGCAGGACCTGGGCAGCTGGCGCCTGGAGCACAGGTGGTCACAAGACCTCTGGCCAACTTGGGTGGAGAGTGGAAAACTGGCATTGAAGGAAGCCTCTCCCAGAGATCCTAGCTTGATGCCCTTGAGAAAGAAGGAGTTAAGAGCTTATGTAAAGAGATTTGCAAATAGATCCTACAAAACAACATTTGGATGATTTAAGTGTTAAGGAATCAGAACCATATGGATTAAATGTCCTTGACGTTACGTATGGTTTTAAAAATTAGAAGGAAATGTACTGGGAACACACACACATATACAACATGTAAGGCCAGATCACATTTTAAGCTTTGTGGACCTGGAGTTCTTTGAAAAACAAGACACAGCATCCACCTCACTTTTCCCTGGCTGACCCTCCCCCACCCCACCCCTCCCCAGCCTCTGTCTTCTCCCCACCAACAGGGCTCAGCTCCCACCCTAGGGACCCAGCCTGAGAAAGAGGCTTCCCAGAACAGCCGGCCTGCTGCTCTAACCACAGGACAGTTAGAGCCAAACAGCTGGGCCAGGAACGGCTGGGGTCTCCCAGAGACCAGATGGGTGGTCACAGGTGGCAGGAGGCAGTGGGGATGCCAGTTTCCCAAGAGGGAAAACTGCAAGTAATTTCAGAGAAGACACTGCGAAGCTCTGGGGAGGCAGACGCTCTGAGATGCAGCACCACTTTCCGTTCATAATTGCTCCTGTACCTCCCTCAATTCTCCCAGCCACCTGGGGAGGAACGTGTGATCATCTCCACTTCATAGGAGGGGAAACTGAGGCGCAGAAGGGCTGGGTGCTCTGCACAGCTGGCGGGCAGGAAACCAGACCGCAGCCTGGATTTCCTTGTCACACACCCAGGGCTGGTCCCACTGTACCTCACTGCTTGAAGCAAACGAAAAACATGAGCCTGTGTCCAGTTTAGCTCTGAAAGTTTAGGAAACAAACACACCCTGATTGTGTCAGCTACTCAAAGTTGAAGGGTGTTTCGGGGGACTCCCTACATACAAACAAATCAGGTTTGGTTGTGACTCTAAATTGCATGTGGTGTTGAGCTGGGGGCGGGGGGGCAGGTGGGGGCGGTCTGAAATGCTCAGTTGGGGAAAAATTAGACCATCAGAAATTGCCCAGTCTGGTCCCGGCAGGGAAGAGAGAGGATGAGAAGAAAGGCCACTGCACACTGGGTGTCGCGTTGGATGCCAGGAGCATGGCACCTCCTCAGACCCTCACCCAGCCCATGCAAAAGGTAGAGCTGCCTTTCTTCTGCAGAGAAGGACACACATGCAGAGAGCCTAGGTGACGCTCCCAAGAGCACACCGCTGCCTTCCTAACCCAGGCCTCTCGGACACCAGGCCAGTGCACTCATCCTAAACTCTGCCAGCTGGGGCCAAGCCTCCCCAACGCTGGCCAGGGCTTAATAAGAAGGAGGCTGGTCAGGAGAATTAAATGCCACACAGACACAAGCCCAGCCCTGCGTCAGGAGGGCTGGCACTGAGTCTGTCTTGTGCACGGCCAGGTCTGCTGTGTCCAGTCTCGAGCCTAACGTCTGTTAAATGATCATTAAACAAATCAATGCACGGAGAGGAAGCAGGCACCCCCGCCCCTTCTCTTTTCTCCATCCCTCACTCACCATTGTTTGTGGACACAAGTGAAGGCCTTCATACGGATGTATTTATCTTGGTGACACTTTATCCTGGTCAATGGGATGCATGCTTACAGCTTGTCCAGAGCTCTTGGGTTACTGATTTTAAGCTTGGGATATTCTGAGGACGTGGAATAAATTCTCAAGGCAGGAACCAGGGAGAAAAAGAGATAGGGCACAAGGATGGGGCAGACAGGATGTGACTTTCAGCTCTGGAGCCTCCTAACTCTCCTGTACCCAGGACCTCTCCAGAAATTCTGCAGCTGGTCTGTTCATTGATGGGCTTCTTATAATGGCCTGTTACCAGGTATCCTTACTTCTCATGTCTTCCCAAGCTGACCTGGACACAGGCCACCAGGACAGTATCCTCGTATTGGGATCAGATCACTTTTCAAGTACCTCTGGGGACTGTCTTTGCCCTCAGCCTTTCTTATGGGCAAATATGTTAAGAGAACACTGATTATTATACAGGCCTCCTGTGGATTCCCAGTGTACACCCATTGGCAGATGAAAAACCCAGAAGGGAGCTGATAAAGAAAACAGCTCACCTCTAATCTACTCTTATTAGAAAAGAGCAAAGACTCCCCCTCCCTCCACCAGAGGTCCCATCCTCTGTATCCAATTTTTAAGCACTCCGAGTTCTTGCAATTCTGGGCGTGAGTAGCCTAGAAGGCCCCTCTGAGGCCTTCTGCTGGCTTATTTACAGAACCCATCCTCCCACGGGCATCCCTGTTCTCCCACTGATACCCTAAATGTTCTCTACTCCAGGGTCCCCGATGGGCCCCAGGCATGTCCTACTTAAATCTTCTCAATGGCTTCCTTCTGTTCTTGAGACAAAGATCAAATTTCTTTGTGTGGTCTCCAAGGCTTCTTTCAGCAGCCCTGTCTGCCTCTTCTGCCTCGCTCCACTTCTCATGTCCCCCGCACTCCACTCTAGGCATAGGGGTATTCTTTCAGTCTCCTCTGCCTCAGGACCTTTGCACATGCCATGTCTGTTGCCTGGAATGCTCCTCCTATACATCCCTTCCTTATCAGTTAAATCCTCTCCAAACTTCCAATTTCACCTTGCACTTCAGCTCCCCAAGGAAGCTCTCCTTGACCCCTGTGTACACACAGTATACACCCTATCTGCATACTCTCTGTTATACCTGCATACTCTCATACCCTGGATGCACTTGCTCAGCACCATATGCTGCATTTTTAGAGCTCAACAAGTACCAACATTTGTAACTTCTTTTCATTTGTGTGAATTTTTTATCTGATGACCAGCTCCCTCACTGAAATATAAGGCATCACTTGCAGCATCCCTCACTGCACCATGATTGGGGTAATGTGTGTGCTCTGCTCACCTTTGAATCCCCAGAACCTGCCACAGTAGCTGCTGGCCCGCAAGTTTCCCCAGCACTCCCTGAGAGGCCCTGTGTGAGGCAGAAGATGGTGAGAGGGTCACTGTGACCTCAACCTCCTCCCCGAGCCGGGTGAGGTGGAGGAAGAGGGGACCCAGACTCTAGCCTCGGGTGTCTCAGAAATTCACTTGAGAGTGTGACAAGGTCACATAATGCTTCTGAGCCTCAGTTTCCTAATCTCCAAGACTGAAAGAACATGCCAATACAGAATGACTCCCACTTTTGTATCACATGAACAACTCAGCTCTTTCTTCCAATCCTAGGGTAATGGGCACCATTGCTTTGTGTCTGTCCAGTATCCCCTCTTCCCTTTCTTCTGTTAAGAGCTCCTCAGGCAACTGTCTTCAGTCGTGATTCTGGCAGGGCTCCTCATCACCGGAACCCACCACCCTGTCCATGGCAGGGGGCAGGCTACCTATCTGGCCAAACACTATAGTCCACTGGACCAGGAGTAGTCATGTTGACCCAAACGGGGCCCATCAGAGCACCTCCCCGGGATTCTTCCCCCTGTAACAGCTTGGAGGAAAGTTTGATTTTCTATCTGGGGTCACTAGCTGGGATGGTGAAGGCCAGGAGCCATGAGGGGCCTATGACCCTTCACCACCTCCCACTGTGTCAGGCTGTGTGGAAGAAGAGGCCCAAAGGCAGCAGATGAGACTGAGGTCAGCACAAAAAAGAGTTAAGATGAGAAATGCAGGGAAAATAAGAGCCTGATGACCCGATGACATTGTATCACTTCCTGGATCTAGCCATGCCTGATGTCCATCCATCAAGTAAAATGAGACCTTGAGACAACACCTAATATCTCTTCCCCTCTCCCGCAACTCTCTCTTTTTAAAAATCAGATGGAATTCTGTTTCTGTCCCTTGTATGTGAAAGAATGTTGCCAAATACACCCAGGTCCAAAGTCAACCCATAGTACCAAATAAGCAATGTCTGAGAAGGACAGTAGTAGTGAAGATGAGCGTGCACTAAGAGCCTTGCACTATTCTAGCATGCCTCACACGTGTCATCCAGGCTAATCCTCACAACAAGCTATGCAATAATAGAGAAATACAGCGGTGTGATGCACGATAAGGAACTCTGGAACAGGGTGTTAAAGACTTCAGCTCTAATCTCGGCTCTGGCATGTGCCAGCTGTGTGATGTTGAGCTGGTTTCTTAACTTTTCTGAGCTTACCTTTCCTCCTCGATGGGTAGTGATGCCTATGTCAAAAGCTGCCAAGAGGAACGATGAAACAAAAGCAATAGCACTGTTTCTGACTAGCAGAGCCTTAGCAAATGTTAGCTGAGTCTGTCAAATCTAGAAGTCCTTTCTAGAAGGATAGTTCTGTACGTCTCATTTCTAAGAATTAGTGCTGGCCATGGGTAAAGGAGGAGAGGAATGTGTGAGAACCTCTCAGCTGGAGTTCAATATCTGGTTAACATCCGACATTGGCCACTGGTTGCCGACCGTGCGGTGACACAAGGTTGGCTGATGGGTTTACTTCCTCACATGCTGGTCAGTCAGGTGTGTCCACAGGCATGGCAGCTCCAGCAGAGTAGTGACAGGTTGCCAAGGCAAGGAGCCTGCTTATGGTTTCCAGATGGGTCCAAGCTGCTTCCAGCCTCCCTGGACAGTGTGGAAGGATGGGCCAGGACTCCACGAAGGCTGAACTTGACCCCAAGGCCCCATCTAATGAGTCATCGGCTTTATCGGAGTGAGGGTGGGATGTGCCCCTCTGGGCTGGGCTGTCTGGGAAGTCGGACTGTCTGTGCTGCCTTCTGAAGAGCAATTCTGAAAACTGCTGCTCAGAATAAATATTTTGGTTGCATTTTGCGATGTGGCTGTGGGGGAGATTTCCATTGAGTGTGGTTTGCAAGGCGATTCTCCTCGGTTGTTTACTCCCCGAGATCCCCGCGGCCGGTTCCTGGCAAGCGTCTGCGTCTGCTGTACTCCTGGGCGGCTGGGACCGGGGCGCTCCTCCCTAGAGAGAGGCTGAACTGGCTGGCCCTTCCTGGGGGCCTGATTGTGAAGATGCACTAGGCAGCCCGTCACCAGAACCTCCCCACTGTCCGGCTCAACCTAGCCCTCCTTCGCCAGTGCTGGCCAAGGCTGGAGCTCTTCTAGGAGCCTCGTTCCCACCAACTAGGAGGAAACTGTAATTAACTGAGCTGCTCTAGGCCAGGGGCTTGGAATTTCTGTGGGCCTAGAGATGTGGCCTTGTCCATTTCCTCTTCCCAGGGTGGCCTCCTGCTCCTGGTCCTCTCCACCCACTCACCTCTTCCCTGGAGCCACAACCACACAGCGGGCACTGTGCCGTCTGAGCAAGGCCACTGTCTCCCACCCATCCCCCATCCATCTGAGCCCTCTTGAGAGAAACCCCATTCCCAAGGGGCCGGAGCATACCATGTCTCCTGGTTACAGTGACTGTGATGACTGTCCTACCCCCCTGAGGCCAGGTTCCTAGGGCTGCCACAGCCCTGTCTGCCCAGTGTTTGTGTCTGCTTAGATGCTGAAGCCCTCCAGCCAAGAGGTCATCCCTAATCGCAAAGAGGAGGTAGGTAAAAGTGAAAGCATCAGGCCTGCTTCTGAGCCAGCTCAGCCTAGAGCCTGCTCCCAACTCCTGCCATGGCCAGATTTCCAGGGAGAGATGCATTCGTGGGATCAGGGTCTGGCGATCAAGACAGCGATGTTTCTGGGCACGAAGTTCAGTATTTGCAGTACAGGACCCAGGACCCAGGGAGATGCTCCACCAGGGATGGACCACAAGGATCCTGGTTAGGGGAGCTCATGTCATGACTAGGCATTTGGAATGTTAAAGACCCTGTCGCAGAGGCACCCTTGAGGCTGGGTAAATACTGTTCTTTCTCCCACTGCTTTTTCACCTCCCCAAAGCCACTCCCTAGTTCCTTTGACATACATCCATTTTGGGGGAGGGGGAGGGGGCAGTCCTAGAGTTACCACGATGTGGGCCCTCAGGAACCCCACCCCATTTTGTGGGTGAGGAAGCTGAAGCTCCTGGAGGCCAAGGGCCAAGGTCCATGCCTGGAGTCCCAGAGCAAGATGAGACAACCTGGATTTGGATTCATGTGTCAGAACTCAAGTCCGGAACTCCCGCCATGGTACCCTTGCTGCTGTGGGACACGGAAATGACAGAACCTGTCTCCCCAGCTGGGTGCCTCAGGACTCTTCTGTGCCTGTGCTTGTAGTGAAAGTTGCTGGTCTCTCCCCTCCCTCTCCTAGTGGTCCACAGACCAGCTGCGTGCATTTGGGAAGGCGGCTGGCATCAGGGCAGGGAGGAGTCTGCACCCCTGGGACGGAAGGAAGCTGACCCATCCTGCACGGCATCGATGTCCAGCTGGTGCTATGCAGACCAGAAGCGTCAGTTCTCCCCCAGCCCCCCTTAGCCCCAGGCTCTGGGCTCAGCACCTGAAGGTCCAGCCCCGCCCATCTCTGAGCTCATCCTGCCCAAGCCTGGGAGGATGTGGGAAACCCGGTTCCACCAAGGGCTAGAATTAATTTTCTCACCGTAAGCCACATGCCCCGTGGGTGTCCTGGGCTTGCCTCTGCTCACCTGCTATGGTCTTATTTTAGTGCCTTGTGGGCAGAGGCAGGGCATCTCTCTGGGGGTCTGACCCGAGACTGGTCCTGCTCTCTCATCACAACTGGTATCCAGCTCACTTCACCGAGAGTCTGGCACGTGCCCCTCCCTCCGTGGGCTGGGCCCTGGGCCTCCTACTCGTGGCAACCGGGTCTAGATCCTGCCGTGAAGGGAGAGGGGCCGGACTGCTGAGCCTCCTTCTACGAGACACTGACTGTCAAACCCAAGGCACACACGAAGGCCTGGACAGCCATGGCTGCGACACCAGCACTTCTCTGTGGGCCAGCTTGGGGAGCAGGTCGGAGACTGGGCCACACCTCTTAGGCCAAGAGCCCCTCCCTTACCCCTGGTCTTCTCAGTGATGAACGTGTTCACAGTGACAAAGGGGTCACTCTGGCCTTGGCCTTGGTCCCTCACTCTAATTTCTGTCTTTCAAACTTCAACTCCAGCAGGGTGTCACTCAGAGTGCCAACACAGTGGGAAGGTTTGGGGCACTGAGCTATACCCAGGCACGTAATGTACAGGGTCTCAGCCTAGTCACAGAGCCCACCTGGCTTGGCCCAGCCTATAGACCACCATGTTCCCTAGCATTTCTTTTTGAACTGACTGCCGGGCTATCTCAGTCCCGGCCTGGGGAGAAGGGTTGTCTTTTCTGCTGGGGCTGGAGATACAACTTGCCCTTCTGCCCAGAAACGGCTTCGTGCCACCTCATGGCTATGCTGGTTATTTACTCCCTGGAGGGCACCCCAAATCTTTTAAAATAGTACGCAGAGCAGAAGTCTAAAAGGACAAACCCCTCGTGGAACCTTGCCTTTTATGGAAATAATCACTGCACCAACCTCCATGCTAAACATTCCATGTGTATTGAACCCTCACAATAATAATCCCAGGAAGTAGTACTAATATTACTCCCACTTTATAGGTGAGGAAAATAAGGCTCAGAGTCCATCTAATTCTAAAGCCCTTCTCATCCCGCAGAAGCTGAGAACCGACCTGCGTGTTTTATCAATGGGTTTCAGGAGCTGTTTCTTGGGAGCCCAGGGATGACTCAAAGTGATGATGCTAAAATGGGATGTGCTCTCTCCCCAGCAAGCAAAGTGCTCAGCCCGCATTCACCTGCTTCAGGCCTCCTGCCCACCTGACACTGGGGTCAGGTTAGGAGCCACAGGAGACAAGGAGCCCTTGCACTGCACTCTGCCATGGACAAAGCTCACCCAGCACACATCTTCCGGGCCAGCGTGGTGCAGAGCTGGCCTGTCCCCACCCACCATTCCCAGAGACCACCTTGATGGGATGGGCAGATGCTCCAGCTGTCTGGGGGGGGAGCTGAGGGAGGGAGGAGCCGGGAGAGAGACCTTGTGTCCCACTTCATGCAAATCCCACTGTCACAGCCTGGTGGCTGGCGTGTCTGCTCTTCTTGATGTGGACTGGCTGCCCTGGCTTGGATGTTCCCCCTAGCTATCTGCGAATCCGGTTCGTTTACACATCTGCTCCCTGCTCACCTCTGGGAACCGTGGAGCCCTGCTCAGACACATCGTCCTCCCTCTCATGCTCTCCCAGACAATATTTTCCCGGCTGTTACGTAATCAAGGGAACCCAGCCCGTACCCGCCAGGCCTTTAATTGGAAAGCTCTTTCCCAAGGGAGTGGGGGATATAACTTGTGCCAGCCCAGGCCTTCCTACCGCTCAACCCGTTCCGTGGTCTCTCCCTTTCTCTCTCACACACAGACACACCCAGGCACCCTGGAGCAGCTGAGGTCACGTCTTCTGTCCACACCACTGGCCGTGCCTAGTGGCTTACACACTTTGTGCTCACTGTGAAGTACGATGTCCTGGGTCACTCAGGCCCATCTGCAGCAGGAAGTCCTCTCTGAACACTGCCACAGGCCGGCCTGGGGCCAGTCTCCTCCAGGCTTCTAAAGCACTGCATGCTCACCACGGATATGCCTGTCTCCCTAACGAGGCTATGACTTCTCCAGGGAAGGGACTAAGCCAGATTTCTCTCTGTGCCCCCAGCGCCTGAATCGGCCTGACCCTGAGTGGCCACTGGGGCACTGGATGAACGGGATCAGTGAATTAAGGGAAGGATGCCCTACAGTTGGTTGTTTGGGGAGCTCTGTAAAAGCAGACTTACAGATTTCCCAGAAATACCACAAAATGTCAGCTCTACAAAGACTGAGAAACTAATCCACTTTTCATGGGGGTGGGGGTGGGCAGCGACTGAAGCCCAGCTGGGGACAGGTGGTAGCTAAGGATGCCACCTGTTAGTGGCAAAACCAGGGACTCAACCCAGCTCCCCCAGGCCCCTCCCCACCACCATGCTGCCTCTGAACCTTGGTAACAGGCTCTGGGGTATTTGCTTCCCCAGCAACAAATCTACCACCCTGGGCTCAGCCTGGGACACAAATGCTACTAAGACACGGTCTGGTGCTAAAGGAGCTGTGCAGACATACACCCAAAGTGCTATAAAGTGGGGTGAAAAGGAAGTTACAGAAATGTGTACAAAGGTGCCATCCAGGGGGATGGGAGAGGTCAGGGGAGACCTTGAAAGAAGTGACATCCAAACTGGGTCTTAAATGAGAGTTTACAAGGAGGACTAAGTTAGAGATGGGAGAGGAAAGGAGAGGAAATGGTGGTGGTCCAGTGAAAGAGAAATGTGCAAAGACACAGAAGCTTGAAATGACACAGCAAGATGGGGAACTGCACAGGCCCAGTGCTGAGGCTGAAGCCCTCAGTACAGAGGGAACCTGAACTTGGAGGCTGGCGCAGGGGGCAAGGCCACATCAGGAGGGGCTTGAAAGCCATGCTAATCCAATTGGACTCCAGCTTGCAGGTAAAGAACCTTCTCTTTGGAGTCCACATGCCCCAATATCCCCCTTCCTTTGTCCTCCCACCATCTCCAGAGTGGTAGGCAGCCCAGGGAGATGCCATAACCCCACTCTGCCATTTACCCAGGCAATCCCTCGGGGCCCTGGACCAAAACTTTCTCAGCTCACAGGCCCTCCTCTTAGCCACAGATAGCCTTGCCTCTTAGAGCTGGAGAAGCTGTGATTTGCTAAGAATTGCTACCTGATGCAGAAATGGATTGACTTCAGAATATAGTGTCCTTAGGGATGCCTCATCAGCAGGTTTGGAACTTTATCTCGCCAAAGCAGCTTCTCTTGAGTTGCCGTGAGTGAAAGGGCTATTGCTTGGCCCAGGCTCCAACGGGACACTGCTTGGACCTGAGAGAAGGCCCACACTGGCCGTGCATTTCCCCACAAGATTGTACCTGCACTAGAATCCTGGAGGATCTACTTGGACCTTCTCCAGGGCCCAGGACTCAGTAAAAACTCAGAAACATGAATCCCAGAAGGTTGGCAAAGGATGGAGCTAAGGAAGAAGAGGCTTCCATAGCTTTGGGGCTGCTACCCCTTCCAGCCAGCACCATTCCAGCATTTGGATGGTCTGCCCTCTACCGCCCTCCTGGTCCCGGCACCTGATGGTGACATTTGGGACCCGTGGCAGAACCAAGGAAGTTGTACGGGAGTACAGGGCTGTTTCTATGAGGCCTCATGGCTATTTTTTTCTTTTTTTTTAAAGTTGACATATAGTTGATTTACAATGTTGTGCTAGTTTCAGGTGTACAGCAAAGTGATTCAGTCAGATACGCATATATATCTACTTTTTTTTTTTTTCTCAGACAATGACTATTAAATCTCTAACTGATTACCAGCTGAGAGGGCTGATTACCAGCTGTCTTCCAGGAGGCACTGTCCTCTGAAAAAGCCCTTTGCCTGACTTGGGAGATCCAGTCAGGCCTCCTGTGTGACAGATGTGGAAACTGAGCCCCTGCAAGGGGAAGTGGTTGCCGGAGGGTCACGCGGCGAGGCGACGGCGAGGGTGCGGGAGGACCCGGGGCTCCTCACTGTCCACCTCACCGCCCCGACTTCCTAGAGGTGACTCAGCGAGACGGCACAGGAAGGAAGCGGGAAAGGGAAGCCCAGCCTGCTGGATTCCAGGTCACCACTGTGTTAGTCCAAAGCCACCAACCACCTTGGCCGTGCAGCTCTGCCTGGTGCCCGTGACCTTTTAGCCTTCCCTTCCCAAGGCCACAGCTGCTGACCATTTCCTCCACAGTCAAGCTCACTCGACCTCTCCAGGGTCTCCAGGGACTCCCATGGTGCTTCCCTCCTGCTGGGTCAGGGGGTCACTCTCGCAGACTTGGCGAGTGGCCGAGCCTATGTGGGTCAAATGCTCACGAATGAAATGAGACAAGGAGGAATTACAGCCTCATGTTTAATAACTGGGGCTCTGGAGCCAGTATTCAGGGTCTATCAGCTGCTGTCTGTAGATGCTGTGGTTAACTTAGTTTCTTTGTAAGTCTATAAAAAAAGGTGATCTTAGCTACTTTGTCGGTTGCTCGGAGGCTTAGCTGAGATAATACATGTAAATCCTGTCACAAACTAAGCCATTCACGGTGGCCCTTATCATCGCTGCCTTTGCTAGGTGGACTGCCATACGTCATCTCATGTAATTGTCAGGGCAAGTCTGAAGTAGATGAGATTATCTTCAGTTCACTGGTGTGATACCCGAAGCTCAGGGAGGTAAGGGGACCCTGCTCAAGGCTGGTGGAGGCAAGATTTGAACTTGGTTCAGTCTGATTCCAGAGCCCAAGTTAGAGCACCTTCTCTTGCTGGTAGGTGGTCCTTTGCTGGTGTTGGCCAGTTACATGCTTGTGTGGGTGGGGCTTCTGTCCCCTCCCCCAGGATTCTAGTCCTGGCTCTGCCACTTCCTGGGAGTGAGACTTGGAGTCTTGGAGCCTCTGTGGTCCCATCCACTCCCTGGAAATTGGCTCTCTCCTGGCCTTCCTCACGCAGGAACAAATGAGATACCCCAGAGCTTTGCAAACCGTGCTGTGCTGTCTGAACGCGAGGTGTTACTCCTGCAACCAGAACTACTAGTGGGACTGGATCAGTGCAGCCTGAAGCTGGGGGCCAAGGAGGACCAAGCCCGTAGGCCACCAACAGGAAGTGCCACAGCCTCTTTAGCCTGGGGCCTTTCCATACGCTGAGAACAGGCCTGTGAGAACAAGGAAGGAGGCAGTGCAGTTACATCACAGGTCTTTGCTTCACTGGACTAGAAGTACCCCGAGGGGCAGGACCGGCTCACAGCACATACATTAGATGAAGGGTTGTCTGCCCCATGCTCCAGCCACACAGGTCACCTGCTAGGTCACCAAGTGGACCAGCACCACTGCCTCTGAGTCCCCTGCCTCCCCAGGGAGAAGACAGCATCCCCTCCTTTGTGTGCCCCACCCCTACCTCAGTGGCAGCATGTTACTGTGTCACAGTCCTTATCTCTACCTGGAATCCTTGTTAGAGCAACAGGAGGATTCCAATAAATAAATACACTCAAACATAATTGTTTTCCATCTATTTCTCTTGCTGGGTTGCAAGTTCCTAGAAGGCACGTTCTGCGTCGTACCTGCAATTCTCGATAGCCAGTACAGGGCACCTGTGGGGGTTTGTGGTGTGGTTCTCCCTTCATCCGTGCAGCCCGTGTCCTGTTTTGTCATCTTCCCATACCCCCTACTCCCACAGGCTGGGCGTGTGTTAGAATTATGAAGAAAATGGGCACCAATGGATTCCACTATGAGCAAAAGAACCGGTGTATGTATATGGAAGTGGCCTCATGTTGTGTCTATCTTGACATATTCTGGGTTTACTTTTGGGGTCCTGGGCTGTATTTTCAAGGAGCAATGTCCTCGTTTAAGTAATCTCTTGCAGAAAAGTGAGCTGATATTTAAGATACATTACGGGATGGCAATAGGGAGTAGGAATCCATCAAAAGTCCTATAAAGTTGTTTTATTTTTCTCCTTTACTTCGCTTCTGATAAGAATGACTGGCCACTTTCAGGACATACCAAACACTGTCTGACCTGGATACAGCTGGATCGTGAGAGTTTGCTGTGGACTTTTAACAACTGACTGTGCCGCATACAAACACAGCCTTTTGTCTGGCTCGTGGAGCCCTAGGGAAAGCAGTATCAAAGGCTTCCAGGATTGGGGGCAGGGAACAAACAGAGAGCAGGAGTTTCTTAGACCCCAGAGCCAGGAAGTGGTTCCAAGCTGCTGAGTCTCTGGTTCTCATCTGTGAAGAAGGAGACCCAAACCCTCCCTGCAGAGTTACTACAGGACCACATGAGATCATAGTATGTTAAAACCACCAGTTGGAGCATGGTAAGCATCAATTCATTCATTCCACAAATGTTAATTTAGCATCTAGTATGGGCCATATGCTGTTCCAGGCACTGGGGATAATATATAGATAATGGCATGTGAGTGCTACCAAGACCAGCAAAGCAGGGGATGGGCTGGTGGCAGCGGGAGGCATGGCCATGTTAAATAGGGGCCAGAGGAAGCTTCACCAAGAAGAACACATTTCAGTAAAGACCTGAAGGAAGTGAAGGAGTGAACCCTGTGCATATTTTTCCCAGCAGAGGAAACAGCAAGTGCAAAGGCCCTGAGGCCAGAGTTTGAGGAACAGTGTGGAGGTCAGAGGATATGGGGTATGAGAAGTTATTGGTGGCCACATCACCAGAGCCCATGAAGGCATTCATAAGACCTCTGGCTTTTACTCAGAGACAGGAAATCACTGGAGGCTTTCCAGGTTGACACAATCTGACTTTTATAACTGATCAATACCCTTCAGCTGTCCCTTCCCTACAAAGCCTTATTCAATACTCAGACCTCTGCAATTCCGGCTCATTTGCTCTCTCCTTTCTCAGATTTCTCCCAGCTTTCTGAATCTACCCAAACCAGGAGGATCTCTGCACGTTCTGCCAAGCACAGGCTGGAAAGGGGCCCTGCAGAGAGACTGTGGTTGAGAAGAGTGCAAAACAGAGAGAAGTCTTCAGCTGGGGATCTTGCCCTCTCTAGGTGCTTGGAAGGCCTCTGGGCCTGGCTCAGCTTCAGCAAACAAACACACTGGGTGCACAATGATGCCGGGACCCTGGCAGAGTCCTTGGTGTCACTTCATCATCTGGGACAGCTTGGCACAGAACTAGGAATTTCATTTGACACTTCCCTGCCCTGCTTGTCTACCAAAAGGTGAAATCATTTGTTTTAAAACGAAACAATTCCCATCTCTATCAGTGGTTCTTAACCTTTTTTGGGTCACCTGCCCCTTTGAGAATCTGCTGAAAGCTATGAGCTCTCTTCAGAAAATGAACACAGAATATGCATTTGTTCTCCTATAACTTCAGGGCTTTCACAGATTCCTGAAAATTCAGTGAGGAAACTGTTATCTATGCCAACAATTTCCCAGTCTGTAGCTCCAAGGGGATGAATGAATGAATCAGTGAACAAACAAGGGAAGAATAAAGCTGCATGCACATGGAGGGACTCGGGGCTGGAAAAGGCTGGAAAAGGACAGACACTCAGCACCGCTGGGCACTGGGATTCTTGCCGATGGTTCCTGAAGACTTTAAAGAAGACAACTGAGGTGTAACATGTGGTCAGGCCTCGCTGAACAGCTGTCCTCCAGAAAGGATGTCTTCCCTCCTTAA
This sequence comes from Hippopotamus amphibius kiboko, assembly GCF_030028045.1. Lineage (NCBI taxonomy): Eukaryota > Metazoa > Chordata > Mammalia > Artiodactyla > Hippopotamidae > Hippopotamus > Hippopotamus amphibius. Next base: position 33,512,945 of record NC_080186.1, read on the forward strand.
GCTTCATCTATTGCTCTTGTCCCGCACCTCTGAGTGGCCATCGTTCTAAAAGGTATCGCACACTTTCCCGCCGTTCCCGGGCTGCCCTGAACAAAGCAGAATCTTTTCTGGGTGACTGCGGGGCAGCAGCGTAAACATAAATTCAGACATAGAAAGGTAAGCCGTCCCTTATTCTCGACACACAGCTGAGCCAGCTGAGGCCTGGTACCCCAAGTCAGTCCTTCCCCATCACTGCCTTCCTTCTGGGGCCCAGGCTTCCAGCCTCCCTGCTCATTTTATTTTTCTGATACATGTCCTGAGAAGCTGGGATGAACTTTCAACTCATTCTGAATAGTCACACCTCTCCCTGTGAAGCTTTTAACATAATCTCATTTTCTTCCAATCACTGTGCTATGTTATGACACAGGGAGACCTTCAGATGTGACTGGAGTGGGTAGGGATCTCTGCCCAAACATGCAATAGCTCCAGAGAGTTTTTCTGAAAGAGCAGAGAGACGTGGCTCTCCCTCTCTTCCCTCTCCCCTCCCCCCCACTCTCCTCCTCCCCTCCCACTTCTCCTCCCCCTCCCCCTCAGCATCACACTCTAGCCACCCTAAGCTGGGAAGTCCCCAAACAGACCTGCTGTTTCCCACCTCTGTTCCTTTGTACTTGCTGTTTCCCACCTCTGTTCCTTTGTACTTGCCACCTTGAACAGAGGCCACCCCTTGCTTGTCTTCCAAGAGCTCTTATCCCTCTGCCCAAGCCTCACCTTCCCAACCTCCTCTGAGAGATCTGTTTTCTTCCTTTGCAAATCCAGTGTCCTTACATCAGCCTTGGCACCTTTGACATTATATTTCTGAATTCAGCCCTCATAACATTGTATTTCCAACTTCCTTTTTGAATCTTTTTCTGGGGAAACAAAGTTAGAGCTTAGATAAATATGCTTACAATTGTTTATTCACCTGTTCATCCCATGACCTGTGTCTTATTTATCTTTATTTCCCCAGCAAACAGCACAGGGTACACACTGATGCTTCAGTACATATTTGTCAATAAATGTGTCCTCTGCAGAGTTGCTCTCTCCCTTAACATCTGGGTTGTCTGTTGTAACCTCAACCTCCTGCTGTTATGGTCTCTCTACCCCCCCACTGCCTCCACTTCCAATCTGCTGGGAACTTGTTAGCACTGTGTGCAAACTATGAGGAAATGGGTACTAACGCACTCTCTCAGGAGCAAACTAACCGACTTCTGTTATGGACTTGCGTTATTGTGCTTTCAGTGACGGCTGTCCTGGCGAAGTTGTGCCTTCTGAGATCCGGTCGGGTGAGGTCACTGGATGGGAAAACTCCTCCAGTGAGTTGTCATAGTAACCATGACTTTCAATTTCATGCAAGAGAGTCCCCGAGAGGAAAACACACCCAGGGGTGGGGGAAAAGTACGAATCCATCAAAAGCCTCCTAACATTGTCCTCTCATACCCTTTTCTTTGCTTCTTGCTGGTTTACACGCTCAAGGTAGATGCCATTATGTGTGGGCATCTGAGTAGAAGCCTCTTAAAATAGCCACCCGACTATTTCAGGGCGCAGTTGAATATGCATGAAGCTATTTTAGAAAAGATGTCCCCAGCCCAGCCAATCCAAACCCCATCTTTTCCCTTGGAAATGCCAAGAGAAGCTGAATGGGACCTTTCTTAGTCTTTCCCACTGGGGTGGGGGTTTTTCAGAAGCCGCAGAAACAACACCCTGGCTAATGTTGGTCTTGCAGCCCTGTCAGCTCTGCCTCCCGATTCTGTGGTCACAGAGGCTCCAGGCCAGACAGCTCAGCCCTCCAGAGTCCTCCAGAGCCTTGGCAGCCTTCAACAACAGCTGTGCTACAATCCAGTTTGCCTGTATCTGGGGGGAGGGCTCAGAATTGTAGGTATTTCCACTTGTCTATTTATTCACTTAACACACTTTTAATGATAATAGATGAAATGAGACAAGTTCATTCAAGGAGGGGTAGATGGACAGGTGAGTAGAAATAACGGCCATGTGGTTCCAAAATAGAGGGCTGATCAGGAGAAGGAGCCCTCACTGCTTCCTGATGGCTCGAGAGCAAAGATGACTTTTGAGCTCCTTCAGAGAGGGGATGGTTGGATGTGGCTGGGGTGGGATGCCCTGGTGGGAAGGAGGGTGTGCCTATAAGCAGGTGAGAAAGGAAGGGGAGCCAGACTGTGGGGGCCTGGAGTGCTGGGCTAAAGCATGCCACCTTCTCTGAGCCCTCAGGCTGGGCTGTGAAGGCCCCCCACCCCCCCCCGCGACCGGCTCCACAAGCCTACAATACTGGTGCACCCCGGCTGCAGCCCTCAAGCCATTCTGGAAGTCCCTGGTCTGATTCTCCTGGGCACCACTGCAACCCCGCGCCAGGCTAGCAGGCTCTCGCAGGATTTTTTGGTTGAAAGCATGGATTCTGGAGCCAGACTGCCTGAGTTCTGATCTGAACTCTGTTTCTCACTAGCTCTGACCTTGGGCAAGTTATCTGGCCTCTCTTTGCCTCAGTTTTCTCACCTTGAAATGAGGATAATAATAGTACCTATCTCTTTTGGTGAGAAGTACATGAATTAATATACGTAAAGGGCTTAGAAGTCTGCGGGGTGCATAGTAAGCACAGCTAAAATTATTAGCTGTTTTTATTACTCTACGGAGATTGGCTTTTATCTTGACAATGGAAAGCCATCGCTGACAAGTTTTTCTTTTCAAAATAAAAATAACTTTACCGCTTTGCCTGATTTTACTTACACACGTCTGCCATAGAAAGTTAAAGCATTATAAGTACAAGGAAGAAAGGGGAAAAATTACTTTTTATGCTGACCCTTAGATAACTATCATTAATATGACTATTATCTTTAGATACAGTTGACTGTCATTATTCAAGGACTCTGCATTTGCAAATTCCGCTACTCATTAAAGTTGGTTTGTATCCCCGAAATCAATGCTCATGGTGCTTTTGTGATCACTTGCAGACATGCAAAGAACAAAAGATCTGACTCTCCCCACGTGCGTGGTCGAGAAGGCGACACTGCCTTCCTGTTTCAGCTCCTCTATGTCAACAAGTGTCCTTTTTACAGTCTATTTAGTGTCATGGTGTTTGCATTGTTGAGCTTTTTGTCAGTGATTTCACTGCGATGTGCTTTACAGCGACATGTGTGTTAAGCTTCCTTCAGGTAAGACTTACAGGGCTGTTGGCCATGAGTTCAATGTTAATGAATCAACGATATATGTTAAATAAGGTGTTTTTGATAGAAACACACATAAAACAAGGTTACGCATTGACGGGTTGACAAGAAAGTTGGGACCAGAGGCTCGTGGGAAGCCAGTGCTGTATTTCGCCTAGGAACAATGGCCCAGTGCTCACTAATTCAGAGTTTGTGGAACTTTATAGAACTTAACTACTGTGAATAACAAGAAGCAACAGTACTTTTTTAGATACACAGTTGTATACCATTTGGAACATACCTTCCACATTCTTTTGACACCTTCTAAAAAATAACCATACACTATTATGTGAAAAACACCTTTCCAGACCCATAAATACAGGTCTCTAGATGGCTGCATCTCAATGAGCGTTCTTTTACTTCTTCACCTGCTGATGGACGATTTGGTCATTTCCTGTTGTTCACTACTATGAGCAATACTATGATAGACAGCCTTATTGGTAATAAAAGAGCCAGTATTTATTCGGTGCTTACTAATGGGCCCAGCCCTCTGCTATGAGTTTTATAAATATTATCTCATTGAATTCTACTTATAAAGAAGTACACATATACATTTACATATGCTTATATATAAATTATGAGTTTTATAAGTATTTTCTCATTGACTATTATCTCACAACAAGCCTATGAAGGTGGTATTATTATGTCTACTTTACAGATGACGGTGCTGATGCTTAGAGATGTGAAGTAACTTTTCCAGAGTCACACAGCTGAAAACCAGGTCTCTCTAACCTCTGATGCCTCACTCTTAACCAGTATGCTCTGCTGCCTTCTTATACATACAATTCCAGGCACTTTTTGATTGTTTCCATAGGATAGCTGTTTAGAAGTGGACTGCTGAGTTGAAGGGTATGTACACTTGAAATTATTGGTACATATTGTTAAACCTCCCCTCCAGAAAATGTATCCATTCACAGTCCACTAACAGTGCTCCAGTGCCCCTGTGTCCCATCCCTCACCTCCCCAGGTATTCTCATGCTTTGAAATAGGCACCCAGAAGTACATCTTGATTCTTTAATGCACATCCTTTGACTACTGGTGACTACCCTTCATATGCTTACTATGCCCTGTCTTTTGTCTTTTGCAAATTGCTTATTCATGTCCTCTGCCCATTTTTCTACTGATTTGTCTTCACTTCATTTATGGCTCTTTCTGTATTAGTGCTATTAACCCTTTACCCATCATGCATATGTTGAAATACTTTTCTTAGTTTGCTATCATCCTTCAACCATGATTATTGTGTTTTTTGCCCATGGGTCTTTAATTATTTTCTTTCATGATTTCTGGATTTAGTTTTCTACTTAAGGAGGCATTCTCCATCCCAATAGGATATAAATATTCCCACATTGTTTTTCTTCTACTTCCTTTCTGGTTTCATGCTTTTTCTTCAGCTAGGAAATATTTTGATGCAGGAATGAATTATGGACCTAATTTTATTCTTTTTTTTCGTCTACAAATAGCTCACTGGTTGTCTTTATAGCATGTTCAGGATCATCTGCATTTTTATCTCTAATTCTAAACACCACACTCACTTACAGCTACTTTTGGGTGCTCTGTTCCTGTCCATAGAGCCACAAGCCTAGAACTTTACCAACACTAAATTTTTCTAAGTTATTCATCCATGTTTATTTTTCCAGATGTACTTTATAGCCATTTTATGAAAAATTTTAATTGGGATTTTATTTAACTTAGAGGCTAATTCACAACAACTTCCTAAGTTTATTCGTGGAATTTTATGCTTCTGTTTCTTTGGAGACTGGGGTCTTTTCCCTCTATGCTTCCTAACTGGCTCCTTTTGGTCCTACATTTTTCATGGACCCTTTCCCAGCCAACCCTGCAGGAAATGATCTCCCCCAGCACTGTGCCTTTCCCATGTCATTCTTACATTTTCACCCTGAATGACAATTATTAGTGAGACAGTGGGCTCTTGGAAGGCAGGGTCCCTGCATGGCCTGTTTGTGCGTCTCTTGCTACATCTGGAGATATTTGTAGAATGAATGAATAAATGGATGAACAAATGAACGAAAGATATCTTTCTAGAAAGCTGAACGTGGAGTGAAATAACTCTATTATAAAAATCTACTTTTCCACGAGCTTTCATTAGAAAATAAAAGGTTTGTCTTTGGCTAAATTCCCGAGACCATGTCAGAATCAGAGAGGCAGTGGCTGCCAGATCGATGTGTCATGTGCAACCTGCCCCAGCACCTCTCCCCAGAGACCTCCACCCTCACCGAGCAGCTTGGCACTTCTCAGGGAGGCTCTTGAGGGCTTTGAGAACCCTCCAGAAGAAGGAGCACACGCATTCACAGAGGGCCTGGGGCTCTGCTAGGCAGGCTTTTTGAAAAGCACTCTCCTGAAAGATACAAAGGCTGGTATCACTAGTCCCATTTTGCAGATGGGGAAACTGAGGCTTAGAGAGATGAAGCCCTGAGCTAGTAAGTGGCAGGACTGGCAGGAGCTGAGGCTGTGGGACTCTCAGGGCCTTGCCTCTCCCACAATAATGTCCAGAGCACCAGAGTCTGGGAGGCTAAGGGGCCACGGCCCAGATATGAGTCCCACATAGGGCTGGAGAGAGAAGGTCCTGCCCTCAGTGAGCCAAGATAGTCCCTAGAGAACTTCTCTTCCCCCAGAGCAGCTGTGATGCCTATGGATTGTTCCTGAAGAGCATCAGACTTGGCTCAAATAGCCACTGCCCAGGCTGGGGATGTATTACACAGGCTGTATTGTCACCATGGGACGGCAGGGGGTGGGGGTGGGGGTGGAGGTGGAAGGTTTGCCACGGGGGAGGGGGTGGGCCTCCAGCTCACATCTGGGGATGCCCTTCCGGGTCCCTCCTCCCAGGCTGCCCAGGGCTGGCGTTTCTTGACTTGGCCCCGCAGGCCCCTCCTGGGAGTCCAGCCAAGCAGCCACTTCCTTACGGGGCCAGCGGCTGCTAGTCAGGCCTCGGCTTACTTCTAAGCCTGGACCAAAGCTCCAGTTTCTCATGAAGGACCGTGGGTTGGGGACCAGTACATTTACCGGTCTTGGCACTGTGTCTGGCCCCGTGTAGGCCCCAGGGACATGGAGAGGAGTAACCCACCGGTTTCCTTGTGGCTCCATTCCGCTCAGGAGGCAGGTGGTAAGGAAAGTTTCCAGCCCCACCGTGATGCCGAGATAGAGATGTCTAAGTGCTAGGGGAGCCGGGGCTGGGAGAGCGTGGGGAGGGGGTCCAGCAGGCAGCAAGCTGTGAAGGTTCCACGTCAGGTGAAGGCACGAGGACTTCACCCCGCACAAAGAGGGCTGTGCTGCATTTTGAAGCAACCGTCTCCCACGATCAGATCTGTGCTTTAGAAACAGACCAACTAGGTATGTTTATTTTCAATAAACGTCTGATTTTTTAAGGTGAAAATTAAAGTATCTCCATTTTGGAAAAGCAGTACCAAACAGAGCAGATGGATATGAAACTGGTTGAACCCCTTACCTGTAAGGTGTCAGTGGATGGAAAGAACCCTGCACTTGGGGGGAGACACCCACATTCATGGTCAAGTCCCTGTCATTGAGCTGCTGGCTGACCTTGAGTAAATTACGTCCCCATCTCAACCTCAGTTCCTTTGTCTGTAAAATGGGAATTCTGTCACCCGATACACAGGGTTGTTATCAGGATAAAATGGGATGTCAAAGGACATTGTGTGTTTGTACATACTTTGACAAAGGTAAAGCATTAAGGTGAGGCTTTGGAAGGCTCTCTGTACACACCCAGGGACATTTCACCACCCAGCAATTTCTTGGGAAGTCTCTTTCAGCTGTTCCAGCTCAAATTCAAGCCTGTCCTGTGAAAACACAGCCCCATCCAGAGAAGCAATCGCCCATGTGTTTGGTGGGCCACCTGCCCGCCAGGTCCAGCCTGCTGGGATGGGAACATCAACATCGGCCCCTTCCTGGTGAGAGAAGGAACAGGGAGCCGGCTTGTTCTCCGAGAGCAGAGCACTGGCCGGCGACGAGGAACATTTGAAGATGGGACGCTTCTTCCTGCACTGTTGTCAGCTGTCTACATAAGGCGTCCATTATGTGCGGCCCCCAAAGCCAGCAGGCCTGAGAGGTAGGCTAAAATTAGTGTCAAATGCACACCCGCCAGAGACGCAGAGCATCCGAAGGTCAGATGCTTGCAGCCGGCCGCCCAGGCAGGAGCGGGGGAGAACAGCTGTGGTAGCAGCTGTCTCTGGTTCCTCTCGGGCACGGGGACGTTGGCCCTGCCCAGAGACCTGGTTCCGTAGCTCAGCTTGAGTTGAAAAATAGGATGCAGGGTGCAATCCCAAACGTGTTTGTTAAAAAAATCTGTGTATGTGCATAGGAAAAACGGTGGGAGAGGAACTCACTAAATATCTAAGAGGCGGTGTTAAGTGTGGAATAGTGGCTGAATTTTTTTCTTTTCCTGTACTTTTCAAAATGTTCTCAGTAAATATGTATTGCTTTTTGAATCAGAAGAAAAAACAACAATAGATGCTGTCAATTTTATGTTTATATGAAATATAATTTCGTGTACATTTTAAATTTATGAGTGATTAAATTGTTTACACTTATAGTCATATAGCACATATGTGTGTATAAATGTGTCTATAAATCTAGTCCACCAGTGTGAACAGCCTTGAATCCTAGAATGTCAAGCTGGAAAGATCAACATTCTCCAAGTCTTCCTTTTACGGAGGAAACTGAGGCCCCAGAAGCAAAGCAGGAAGCTGAGTAACTACTTTTCACTGAGCCGCGATCTGAATGGGAGTTTCCCCAAACCTTGCCCACTTTAATTCTATCGTGTTTTTATTCTCACTTTATGGAGATGGAAACCGAGGCACAGAATCGATTCACCCAGTGGTGTCCAGGTAGGAAGACACAGAGCTACGTCCCAGCCCTAGTTTCCCATGCGTAGTCCACGGAACTGGAAGGAAGGATCTTTGAAAAACACTGGCCTCCTGAAGCCTCAGACATTTACAAAGCCATCCCATGCAGGAGCATGTTTTGTATTGTCTTTTCTAGGGCCCTCTTGGGTGCTGCAGGCCTCCCCTGCCTCTGGAAGCCTTTGAAGGAATGGGTGACAAAGAGAGGTGTGGGGACAAAAATGACAAGGCATCCTCCCTTTTCGACGTGGGACAGGTTGGGTGGAGAAGGCTTGCAGAGGAAGGTGGGCAGGTGCCAGGGCTTTGGAATAGGAAGGGTCAGCCAGGGAAGCTGCCTTTCAAACTCTGCCTTCCTTATCTGGTCCCTTCCAGCCTTCTCATGCTCCAGACCTGGCAGAGCCTTGAAGCAACTCTGGTACCAGAGACCTCTGATCCAGCTGCAACCTCTGTCTGCCGTGCCTGTCCCCATCCGCATTTTCTGTCCCTGCTCTTTCAGAGATAACCACATCCATGTATTTGTGCATTCTAGTTAGGGAACACATTTTTATTGAGTGCCTACTACGTGCGAGAGCAAGACAGACGTGGTCCCAACCCTGTTGGTGCCTCTAGTTCTTACAGAGAGCTTAGTGTTTAGGCTACACCAGGTCATTCAAGGGTGGGCTCTGTGGCCAGACTGCCCAGGTTCAGTCTAACTAGGCCACTTAGCAGCTGTGTGTGCCTGGGACAGTTAGCCTCTCTGTGCATCAGTTTTCCTCATCTGTAAAAGAGGATGATAACAGGACTTCCCTGGTGGTGCAGTGGTTAAGAATCCGCCTGCCAATGCAGGGGACACGGGTTCGATCCCTGGTCCGGGGAAGATTCCACGTGCTGTGGAGCAACTAAGCCTGTGGGCCATAACTACTGACCCTGCGCTCTAGAGCCCGAGAGCCACAACAATTGAGCCTGTATGCCACAACTATGAAGCCCCTGTGCCCAGAGCCCGTGTTCCGCAACAAAGAGAAGCCACCACAATGAGAAGCCCACGCACCGCAACGAAGAGTAGCCCCGCTCTCCACAACTAGTGAAAGCCCGTGCACACCAACGAAGACCCAATGCAGCCAATAAATAAATAAATTAATTAATTAAATTAAAAAAAAAGAGGATGATAACAGCACTTGCCTCATAGTACTGTTGTGTAGGTGAAATGTAAATCTGTATAAAGCTCTTACAGCAGTGCCCGGCACATAGTAAGTGCTAAATAATCATTAGTTATTATTCTTATTCTTATTATCATCTGGCTCAGATTCCCTTCTTACGGTGGCCCCTGCTCCTGCCTTCTGGCTGCCCCTCTGATACAGCTCCTTAGCACTTTGAATGCCTCCTCCCTGCCGCCCCCCCCCCCCCCCCATTAGAGCATCAGTCTCTCTGTGGGCCTTTGAGGCCCGTCCACCTCCTTCTCTGTACTTGAGGCAGGATCCACATCTGTTCATCTCTATCCCAGGCCCTAGCACAAACACAGCAATCACATCTCCCTGACTAATTCTGAGTTTGTGGGTAACCCGTGCCTTCAGCTCCAAGCAAAAAAAGCTTCCGAAGCTCCTTGCTCCCTGAGCACTAGAGGTTGCACAGCTGGCCACGTCTCAGAGCTCACGGATGTTCCTCTTCAACTGTGAAGCCTGGCCTGATCTGACCCCCCCGAGCTGACGAGGGGGCAGGTGCAGGCTTCCCTGGATATTCCTCTGGGACGGGGAGCTCTGCAGGGCAGGTCATCGTGAACACTAACACAGATGCTGCTCCACGCAGGATGTTTCCCACAGCGATGCCTGTGCACCTGGCAGCTCCTCTGCCTGGAACGCCTTTGCTGCCTCCCAAGGCCCTGCGTATCTGACAAAGCCCTACTGATCCTTCCATGCCCCCCCTTCCACAGCGATGTTCCCTTCTTACAGTGTGTTGCTGTTTGTTTACATTGGTCTTCTGGAGAAGGGACCATCTTATTTCTGTCGGGGCCCCCAGTCTCTGCCAGTGCCTGGAACAGAGGAGGTGTCAGGAGAGTTCTGCTGAATGAACTTTTCAAAGGAAAATCAAGTCTATTGTCCTGCCTGCCTGTTAAGGCACAGGTGCGAGCTGCTTATGCCACCCCGAACCAAAAAACCCACAGGCCTTTCCAGGCCACCTGCTCCCTCACTGGGATGGGTGTGTGACGGGCACCGAGCTGGCCTTTCACACGAGCTCTAGCGTCTGATTCTGGAACCACCAAGGAGGTGGGTATTTAGATGAAGACCCTGAGGCACAGGGGGTTGCCTTGCTCCCCAGGGGAGTGACAAGGCAGGGCTGGAGTCCAGCACTCTCGGGCCCCAGAGCCTACTCCTTCTTCTGTCCCAGGAGACAACAGATGTGAAGGCGTTTTGAGTTCTGCCAAGAGAGGAAACTGTAAAACTACACAATCGCGGAGTGTTACCCACCACACAGAAAACGATTCTGGGGTGCGAGCCACCTCGTTACGTAGAGGAGAGGAGAGGAGAAGGCTGGGAAGGGCCTTGGTAACAACACTGCATCCTTACAGGACCGCTGCCCTGGGGGAGGCGGCCCATGGTTCTTCAGGGGCAGGGGAAGGTGGGAGCTGGGTGGGGCAGCAAGAGGGGATCTGACGGTAAGCCCAGCAGCCCTCCATCAGAGAGGCCTCCGGCATAGAACAGGGACCCCAGCGTGCCTGTGGCTGCCCTTCATCGGGAGACCTGAAGGGCCCTGGTGAGGCACAGACACTTCAGTGGGGGAGTCCTGCCCTGGGCCTCCCATGGCTGATGTTCAGTAGGTTCTGACGTGAGCACCTCCTCTTTGCTCTCAGCCTCTCCCCGGGGCCCAGAGGCCTCTCTTGGCAGCGTGGAGCGGACCATCTCCTTTCCTTCCTTGATCATATAGGGCCCAACCTGACCACCTTAACCCGGCATTCAAAGGCCCACTCACTTCTCCCAGTGTCACTTCCACCCACGCCTCCTCTGTGCCTACTCACCAGCCACTCCGCCTTTTGCACATGCTGTCTCCTCAGCCTACAACACCCTTCTTGCATTTTTTACCTGGTGAACTCCTATTCATCCTCCAAAGCCCAGTTCAAGTGTTACCTTCAAATGGTCTTCCCTGAACCATCTCCACAACCAAACCCAGACAGAATGGCCCCCTCCCACCTTCACAGGTTTCCTGCACTGTGGCTGTTTGCACATCATCTCCTCCTTCAGATGGGAAGCTGTTTCAGGGCAATGACGTGCTTTATTCCTCTCTGGGCCTCAGTGCCCTCAAGGTCTCATCTCCTGGGCAGCTCTCCCAGCCTGTGCTGCAGATCTGCCCATGAGCTTTGGCCCTGCACTCACTCCCACGTGGATGAAGTCCTCACTGTTAGGTTAACCTGGTCTCCCGCCTTCTGCTGCCCCTCACCCAGCGTGATCTTCACACCCACACCCTGCTGCGGGCCTGCCCATGCTCTCAGCGTGTGGGCAGCATTTGCCCTTCCCATCTGGGCACCTGCAGTGACCGTGGTGCGCTGTCCAGCCATGACAGGGCAGGTGCAGGGCTGGTGACTGTCCATGTTTGAGTTTGGCTTCAAGCACAGGTTTGCTGGAAGGGACGCAGGTCCTGGCCCCGGGGCATCCTGCACACACGGGCACTTGCAAAGCCCAGCCCAGGCTCTCAAACAGGACATGAGCCCTAGGGAAGTGGCAGACAGCTGCTGTCCCCACTGTCCCTCCCCCCAGCCCATGGCCTTGGCCAGAGCCTGGAAGAGCTGGCTTACGGCCTGCCCCGATCACTGAATCCTATCTCCTCACTTTCACAGAGGGAAACAGAAACCCACAAAGGAAGGTTCTTGCGTGAGATTTTCCTGAGCAGTAAAGGCTGACTTGGTGTCAGAACTGGTTCCCTGGCTTCTGTCCCAGGACACGTTCCTAGCGCCATATGCTGCCATTGGTAGAAATGCCGGCTGCAGGACTCTGGACATTTGGCAGCTTTTTCCTGAAGTCTGGGTGGAGTGTGTGGCTCCGTTCTCCTGACAAGGTGGGAGTCAGCCCCACCTACCTCCTGGCCGCAAACACGCCCATGGTCTTAGGGCTCTGCTGAAATTGCTCCATGTCTCGTGGTGTGAGGGGGCGAAGAGGGGCTTACCTGCTGAGAGCCAGCCGTGGTCTCATGGTCGAGATATGTCAGAGGTTTTTAAGAGCTCACAGGGCTGTGTTGGAGGGAGGCCTGTGGGAGGTAGAGAATGTGAGAATATTTTACCACCGCCATCTGTCAACGTGCACTTGAGCTTGAAAAATGCATCCCCAAATGCTGAGCACAGCCTTGCTGAGAGTAGCCTTGCAGCCAAGCTCCAGCCATGACCCCTTCTCCAACAGGGTTATCACAGGGTCAAGATCAGACCCTGCCCCCACCCCCACCCCCACCCCAAGGATGCCACTGTAGCCTCAGGATCCCACTCACAGAGCTGGAAGTCAGGAGTCAGCAGCCCCTGCTGGAACCCTGTGTCCTATTTCTGCTCTCTGGCTGAGGAACTCTCACTTTCAAGCATTCCTTGGGGAAAACAGCCCCTCATGGGCTCCCTGAGCACCGTTCGTTGTAATTCACTCATTGTTTCTTCCATTACCCATTCATTTATGCCGGCATGCCATAGCCACTTGGGAAATCTCTTAGGTGCTGGTGTCAGGTCTTATGGGGACAGTCACAGAAAGGGACAGCTCAGGTCTAGTAAGTCACTTGTAGGCTCAGGACAAATGCCACAGCTCCCAGTCCCCAGCCTGGTGGGTTTCCTTCCTCCTCTGAGTGACCTTTGTGCCAGACACCGGGCAAAGCACTTGACACACCATGTAGGACCGCAGGACGCGTCCCACCATTTTTAGCATGAGGGCTCCTTTTTGTGCGAAAATATTTCTCAAAACTCCTCCTCACTCTACACTTAGTATCTTTTCATTGAAAAAAAACATAGAACAATACAAAAGCTACGTGAACATAATGCTTTACAATTAACCTGTATTTTAGTGATCACAGCACCACTACAGTTATTTAAATAACGGTTATACATACGCACTTGAGACATGTTATTTCTGTCTTCTGGGTTTAAGGCTTTGACCCCTTGGGGGTCCATTCATTCAATATTTGTTCAATAGGTATTCACGGAACATCTTTGGGATGCCTGGCCCCATGGCCCACAGGTTAGGGACCCTGGTACGGGAAAGAGCAGTGGCTCTGCAGTGAGGTGTGCTTAAGCCCCAGCCCAGCTCAGATTGGATGTGTGCCCTTGGCAGGCCACTTGGCCTGCCTCCAGCTCAGAGTCCTCATGAATAAACTGGAGATGAAGACCCTGATGTTGGAGAGTAAAGTCATTACGAGGATGAAATGAGATCATAGAAAGGACCCAGGTCAGGGCCTGGCATAAAGCAGAAGGTCAACAAATGGCGCTAGAGGACTTTCATCATCATCGCCATCTTCCTCATCCCCATCACCGCCATTGTCACCAGCACCGCCATCATGAATGTCCCCACCGTTACCAGCAGCAGGCCACCAGCATCACCATCGTCTGCACCAGCACCAGCACCGCCACCACCACCACCACCATCCTGCTTCCCTTCTCTTTCTGAACCCCAAGAGGCCTGTCCTTGCCCCTCTAGTGCGATACATCGTCGTCTCCACCTTATAATAGAGTTATTTGTACGCACATTTTCTTTCTCAAATTCATGCCCAGCTCTACAATTTCAGAGTTGTGTGAAGTTGGGTAAGTCACTTAACCTGTCTAAATCTGTTTCCTCATGTAAAATGGGATAACAGTTTTAGTAACTCATGGAATTGCTGCAATGACTCAATGAAATAATGCATATAAAATAATGCATCTAAAAACTCAATACATCTAGGATGTGGTAAATGCTGGTCATTGTTATTATTATTAATTATTATTATTATTATTATTACTTATCCTCCTAGCCTCTGAGCCCCTGAGAGCAGAGACCATTCCAAGTTCATCTCAGCCTCCCCACCAAGTCTAGCACAAGGCCTTTCTCCCAACAGACGTTAATGAATGTTTGCCGAAAGAGTCTTGGAGGCAAAATCAGATGTAGAATAATTCACGGGACAGGAGCATGGGACATGGCCAAGGACAGAGCCCTGGTGAGACTCTGAAAACTTCCAACAGACCTCCCGAAGGGAGCCATTTGTTACCCAGGGAGCCAATCTGCAGGCCTGCTAGGACCATTCATTCATTCTATTCATCAAGCTGACCACAATTTCACTTTGGTTCAATAACAAATCCTTGCCAGTGCCTTTTTTCCCCCTATTTTAAATCTTGTTTCCATCTGCCACACCAGTTGGTCTTCACAAAAATGCTTGGAGGCGGTTAGAACAGGTGCCGACAGTCCATTCTGTAAGTGGAGAAACGGAGCCTGAGAGGTGAGGAGACCTGCTGAAGCGCACATAGCAGTCAAGGCCATGGTGGAAAGTAGACCAGGGTCCCATTCATGACCTTGACTCCTTCCCACTGGCCCCATGATGTCAAGCACTTTACAAATCCAGGGTCATTCATTCTCACTGCCCAGGTTGCTTCTCAGCAAACAAAACTGAATGAAGCTATTTTGGTGCTATTTTAACATTCTTGTTGGAAAAGGAAGATTAGAAGTTCTGCGAGTCAGGGACTATGAGAGCCACAGCAGTGTAGGGGCAATTAAGTGTATGGATGCTGACCCCAGACGGTCTGGGTTCAAACCCGGACTCTGACACTCTTTAGCTGTGGAGCATTGGGCAGATTACGTAACCTCTCTGTGCCTTGATTTCTTCATCTATAAGGAAGGCCTAATACTAGCTCTCTGTGGGACAGTGAGCATTAAGTGAGCTAATCTATGTGCAGTGTCTAGAACAGTACCTGGCACGTAATAAGGGTTAGCTGTAATTTTTATCATTTGTGATGTATCCCCAGTACCTCGAACGACGCCTGGCACAGGGAAGATCCCTAGAAAACATTTGTTGGATGGTTGAATAGATGAAATACTCCCTGGGAAGGGGTCAGTACCCATGCTTCCAGTATGAATGAGTCAGTCAAAAGAGTAGCTGGAGTTCTGGCCTCAAAGAATATAGGCTCCCCTAGTTCCTGGGTCAGACAAATCCAGGAGGAAGGAGATTGGTCATTTCAGGACTAAAGCCCTTTCTGCTTCACCAAGAGGTTTTATGTCCAACGAAGAGGAGTAAGTATGACTGATGGTTAAGAATATGGGCTCTAGCTATTTACAATAGCCAGGACATGGAAGCAACCTAAATGCCCATCAACAGATGAATGGATAAAGAAGATATGGCACATATATACAATGGAATATTACTCAGCCATAAAAGGGAATGAAATTGAGTTATTTGTAGTGAGGTGGATGGACCTAGAGTCTGTCTTACAGAGCGAGGTAAGCCAGAAAGAGAAAAACAAATACCGTATCCTAACACATATATATGGAATCTAAAAAAGTTTCACTGATGAACCCAGTGACAGGGCAAGAATAAAGATGTAGATGTAGAGAATAGACTTGAGGACACAGGGTGGGGGGCGAAGGGGAAACTGGGATGAAGTGAGAGAGTAGCATTGACATATATACACTACCAAATGTAAAACAGATAGTTAATGGGAACCTGCTGCATAACAAAGGGAGGTCAACTTGATGATGGGTGATGACTTAGAGGCCTGGGATAGGGAGGGTAGGAAGGGGATGTGGGAGGGAGGGGATATGGGGATATATGTATAAATACAGCTGATTCACTTTGTTGTACAGCAAAAACTGGCACAACAGTGTAAAGCAATTATATTCCAATAAAGAGCTTAAAAAAGAAAAAGAATATGGGCTCTAGAGTCAGATATTTAAATTCAAGTCCTTACTGTGCCACTCTGTTACTACTAGTTGTGTACTTACCTCCCTGTACCTGCTTCAGTTTCCTTATCTGTAAAATGGGGATACTCACATCTACCTTGAAGGGAAGTTGGGTTGATCAGATGTCATATGGAGGAGGTAAAGCCTCCTATACCCAGCCCTGGTCCATAGCAATAGCGATAAGGAGGCTAACAAGGTCAACAGCAGCTGACCATGATGGAGTTCGTCCCATGGGCAAGTTCGTCCTATGCTAAATGCTGCCGCCACCACAAGCTCCCTCACATGGGCTTTGCATCCCTCTGCTAGGGCTATGACTTGTTGGAAAAGCCTAGGCTGTACTCTCAACCAAAAGGCTGCTGGCAAATTCTCTATTTGGCCCCAGTGCAGACTGGACTCCATGGAGTCAAATGGCTCTTGGGAAATGGTCCTCTGGGAAAGGTGGTCTCCAGAGAATCAACCTGGGGAGTTCCTCCCAAGTACCAGTGCCAGCTGTTCACAGCCACCATGCAGCAGCCTCCAGGGCAGTCCCAGTTCCTGCAGTGGCTGCAGACCCCACTGTGCTCAGTTTCTCTGGCCAAGACCCCCAGGCTGGCAGGCTGGCCTGCTTATGGGAAGGAATGAACATTTATTGAACCAGAAACTTTACAATCCTGGTTTCTTGTAATCTTCATGGCAAGCCTGCAGGTGGGCACCCTGAGCTCTCCACGGATCAGCTGCAAGACCCTGAACAAACTACTCAGCCAGCCATGCCTCAGGGTCCTCATCTGTGAGCACCAGGTAAATATCCTCATTCAGTAAACCCATTTTGCAGAGAAGGATGCTGAAGCACTGCAGGGAGGGAGGTGCATTGTCAAGATCGTATAACTAACAAGAGATAAAGCTGGACCTGTTTGACTTCACAGTTCTATCCATTCATTTGTCATCAATTCATTCTGAAGGCCCACTATGTACCGTGCACGGGATCCAGACCCCCTCTATTTTAAAAAATATTCGTATGATCTTTTTCCCATCATTCCTAAGGCCCTAGCATTCAAGCCAATTCAACTTAACAAAGACACATCAAGTCCTTTCTCTGTGCCAGGCACTGTGTGAGGGTCTGGTATTAAGGCTCATGTTGAATCCTCAGGACAGTCCTGTGCTGTTGACTATTTTATCCCCTTTATAGATGACAAAACGGGCAAATCTGAGAGGTAAAAGAACTTGCTTAAGTTCACACACAGAGCCTGATGGAAGCCCGCATCATCTGAGCCTCAGATTGACTTTGTCCCCTCCTGCTATGTTGCTCCTTTCTCCCCATGGCAGTCTCATCTCCCCTCCCCCATCTGGCCCAGGTGATGCAGGCTCTGCAAGTTCTAGTCAGCATCCGCCCATCAAAGTCCCTCACCCAGCAGAAAAGCACAGACGTCAGCCCTGCTGGCCAGTGCCACTCTTACTGGACCTTCAGGACTCTATGCTTCCCTGGTTCCCTCAACCCCTGAACTTGACCCCTGTTTGCTTATATCTTACCTACTTCCAAAAAGAATGTGAGGAAGATTAAAGAATGAAAGTGTAGACCAAGGCTTGAAACATCAGACAAAAGCAAAGTTCAGACAGCACAAGAGGCTGGAGGTAAATGTCTTGAAGGACAATGTCCAGTGTGTACAGTGTTTGGGGAAACAGGCTCTCTCGGGGGGGGGAACGTTTTTGGAAAACAAATCACAGCATGAACCAAGAGCTTTGCCTTGCTAGTATCCATTCTTTGGGGCACAGTCCTCTCAATTTCCAGGAATATAGTTTAAGGGATAAAAATTCTAAGAACTGAAAGCAAACCTAAGTGCTAACACATGGAAATGGCTAACAGGTCTATGAAAAATTGGACTTCATCTATATCAGAGGCTGGCAACTACAGCCTGCAGGCCACATCTCACTGGCAGCTTGCTTTTGTAAATAAAGTTTTATTGAGAGACAACCACACCCACTCATTTACATATTGTTTTTGGCTGCTTTCCTGCTACAGTGGCAGGGTGGAGCAGTTGGGACAGAAACAATATGGCCTGAAAAGCCTAAATTAGTTACTATCTGGCCCTTTACAGAACAAGCTTGCTGACCTCTGATCTACTTGATGAGATATTCTGCATCCTTTAAGAATGTGATACTACTCAGCCACAAAAAAAGAATGAAATAACGCCATTTGCAGCAACATGGATGGACCTAGAGACTGTCATACTGAGTGAAGTAAGTCAGACAAGATGAATATCATATGATATCACTTATGTGTGGAATCTAAAAATAGTGATACAAATGAACTTATTTTTAAAACAGAAATAGACTCACAGACATAGAAAACAAACTTACAGTTACCAAAGGGGATAGTCGGGGGGTGGGGGAGAGATAAATTAGGAGTTAGGGATTAACATATATACACTACTATATGTAAAATAGGTAAACATCGAGGACCTACTGTGTAGCCCAGAGAACTATACTCAGTATCTTTTAATAACCTACAAAGGAAAATAATCTGAAAAAGAATATATATATATATATATATATATCTGAATCACTTTGCTATACATCTGAAACTAATGCACCATTGTAAATTAACTATACTTCACTTTAAAAAAAAAGAATGTGATGAGCTTTAGATATCAGGTTGAGAAAAGCAAACTGTAAAGTTTATATACAGGATGATTGCACCTATGTTAAAAGAAAAAAAACCCTACAGAAAAAAAAACACATGAAAACTGTACATAAAAACCCAGAGAAACAGATGAAAATATTAACAGTTTTTTGGGGAGTAGAAACACAGTAAGTAATTTTTGTTTTTTGCTTCCTTGTACTTGTCTTTTTTCCTAATTCTTAGGAAACACAAAGTACTATATAATGGAAAAATCACATTTTAAAAAGAGAGATTCACAGTTGAATATCTCAGCTCTGGGTATCCTAGTAGCTAAGGCAAGGAGTGAGACAAGATGGGTCCTACTGTCGGTAAAAGGAAGGAGTCAGGCAACTAGGAAAAAGAAGCCCTCCTGGCCCAGACTTCTGAGAGGACTTGGTTACCATGGTCTCTATTTCAAGGGTATCAAGAAACACAGTGGACAACTTTCTCTATTTTTTCCTAATGTGCTAAGTTAGTTCCTGCATATGTAGCTATTCCTGAAGTACTGGCCTTCAAATGATGTCAAAGAAAAAATGTTAAGCTATGATTCCATAAGACAACTCTAAGCGGCCAGGGTGATACAGGGGTTTCGTTCAAGGAAAAGCTTGTGGAATCGTGTGGAAAAAAGCATCAATGTAACCAATGAACACATACATTTTCTGCAGAGATTTTTCTTAGAAAATAAAACTTACATTGAAGACCAGTGTGTGTAAGCCAGATAAAGATGGGGTGCCCTGGTAGAAGCTGAGGGGGCATGTTTCATGTCACCCCCACAACTCCCTCCAAGGCTGCTCCTGAAGGGGTTCTGTGCTGCTTCTGTGGGTTCTCAGAGCCCAGCTGGCAAATGCCTTCATTAGACCAGCCCTCTGGGGACCTGTAGGGCCCCTGGTCCTTTGCCAGGTTGAGGGCACTGGCGAGAGCAGCAGAAAGGATGCTCTGTGACCACAGAAGGCAGAGCCATGTCCTGTGGAAGACACGACAATGAGGGCAAAGACAAAGTTTCATTGTGGACATTAAAAAGTACAACTCGTGACTGTGCTTTCATGAAGGGCCATAGGCAGGGTAAGAAAGGACGTGGCATTCTGGGATGGCCGTTCTGGAGTGGTCCGAGGCTCTGACAGGTGTCAGGCTGATGCCCAAGGTGAGGAGGGTCTCCGGGGAGTGGATAAGCCTAGAGAACAAATGTGTGAACTAAGTCCCATTGCTGTTCAAAGCAGGAAGAACGAGACATCGTTAGCAGCGGGGTGTGGGGCAGTATGGGGCAGTGATTAAGAGAGGGCTCTGGCTCAGATGTGAATCCTGCTCTGCTCCTTATCTGTTCATGGGAAAATCACTGACTCTTTCCAAACCTCAGTTTCCTCATCTGTAGAAAGGAAAATGGTAGCCATGTGATAGGGTGCTTGGGAGGAGTAAATGACATACTGCCTACCAAGTGCTTAGCCCTTTACCTGCCCCACAACAGGTGCTCCACAGGGGTTTGCTATGTGCCGCCATAGACCCGGGCAAGCCTGAAACCCGCCCTACCCGGGGGACGGTAAGCCCGAGCATTCGCCTCTGATTCACGCAGTCTTGCGGAAAGACTCAGGAATGTTCTGGGCCTGTCACCAGGTTCCCATCCGTGGTGAACAGAAGACTTCCGAGAGCAGCGGGCAGGAGCCAGGAGCCGCCATCCCCCAGGCGAGCGGCTCAGGTTGCCTCTAGAAGGACCTGAGAGAATCCTCTGCTTGTTAGGGTGACGTCAGAGGGGGGCTGTCTTTGTGGGGGAACCTGACAGGGCGCTCGCACGTCTCCTGCTCTGAGGGGCCATCCCCGTGCCGTTAAGGTCATGCCCATTGTACCCCTGTGAGAGGACACGTAGCATGCCATCTCTGCTTTGTCTTTGGGTCCGGCATTGTGGGCGACGGCGGGCACTTTCAGGGTTTTGGCCCCTTAGTGTCCCCCCCAACTCCCTACTTCCCCTGATTTCATTTGGGGGAATTAGCTCTCCCGCTCTTAGTGGGCAGTAAAGCAAGGCTCCCCGCTTTCCTGCAGCAAAGGGACGGCATGAGGCTGAGCTAAGTATATTGGCTGCGCCTTCCATGCCCCTGAATCTTCCATCTCTACAGCCGTGATAGGACTGCCAGTGATTAGTTCCTGTTTTCTGCTCCCCCAAGGGGCCCTAGATCCTCTTCTGAGCCTGGTTCTCCAGCCTTCCTATCAGTTCTGTGAGATGCTCGTTATCCTTCCAATTTAATCCTTTTTCACTTTTGTTGTCTGAAGTCAGCTTCTGTTACTTAGACCCAAGAGCCTTACCCGGCGCAGAGAGGAAGAAGTCAGAATGGATTCCTTGGCCACAGAGGGCTGTGACCAGGTGCTCTGGCACCAAATGCAAACAGGAAAAGTTCAGGTGGAATAGAGAGGCCTGCCTTTAGTGGCGCCAGCCCTTTCCCAGGCCTAGGGGGTGAACCGTGATTAGTTCGATCCTGTAATGGCAGTTTTATTTCACTCTCTAGTGAGTGGTTCAGGCATGGGCATGTAACTCACTTCTGGCTAACAGTACCTATTACTCCCATTTTATAGCTAAAAGAAATCTTTCTCAGGGTTTCTTGGACAAGAAAGAGATTTTGGAAAAGATGGTCCTCTTCTGCATCACCTACCAGCATGTCTGCAAATCTCCTCCTGGGACCATCTTATGACCTGGGTGAGAGAACGCTGACTCAGTGGGAAGGTGGGCAGAGGAGGAAAAGCTGGAAAGTGATGGATCCGTGACATCACTGGGCTGCTGGGTTATTCAGCTCTGGAGCTGCCCCCACCTCCAGGCTTCTGAAGTTCATGAACCCCTATTGTTTAAGCCACTTGTAGCTGAGCTTCTGTTATGTGCAGCCCAAAGCATCCCTGTACCTGGCTAGAGCTTCAGGCCTGGGACTGTGTACCCACCAGCAGGCTGGGATTCTAGTGTCAAGGGTCAGAGTTAGGAAGAAGCCTGGAGAAGGGAGTATCCAGAGGGTGGATGGGTCCAAGCAGGGCCACTCATGGGTGGACACAGGTGGCCTCTGGCGGTGGCAATCTCTGAAGCTAGAAGAATGGCAGTGCCGTTTCCTGGCAGTCTTGCTTATTTGGGTCAAGAACCCATCCAGAAGCTTGAGGCACAGGGAATAAGATCCAGCCTAAAGTGAGGTTTGGGTGGAAAGGTAATAGCTACTCAGGGTCTCAGGGTCTGGAGTTCATGTGGGGCTCTGACCCTTGCAGAGAGTTGGTGCCTAAGGCAGGGAAACAGAAGCAGAAAAGAACAAACCCAGTTATGTGGAATCACCTACACGACAGAGTTTAGGGGAGGTTGCAGCTCAGTAAATATTCCCCCTCCACTGCCACCACCCACAGGAATGCCAGATGCAGAGTTCAGGGCAACCGGGCCAATTCCAGGCCCCGCCACCCCCTGGCACTCCTGCCTGCTTTGGCTCGGGTTGTCGGACAGGCACATTGGAGGGATGGTACCTAAAGAGAAGCAGGGAAGTCTGGAACTAACAGAGGCTTGGTTCAGGAAGGAACTTCCATCAGGAGCTGGGAGAGCCCCGGCGAGACTTCCAGCTTATGCCAACCTGCGTCTGATAGGGTGCAAGCAACCCTCATGCCTCGGAGAGACAGCCCTGTTCAAGTCCAGAGGGACAGCAGCTGGACCACGCGCCTCCCCCATCCTGTTCTTCGTGCATCAGGGGATCAGGTGCTTCCTCTCAATGTATCCTTATCTGCACGCTCTGCCTCTTCAGCGCCCCTACCCCCACCCCTTCCTAGCACTGAACAAACCACAGAAACAGTCTTTAGGGGCCATTTTCGGGCTGGAAAGATCCTAAAATGTCATCTAAAGTGACCAAAGGGGAGACAGAAGCACAGAGAAGAACAGGGGTGTGCTCTTAGCCTGCTGTGTGACCCTGGGTGGTCAATGTCACTGCCGACCTGGACATTCCATGGTTCTGCTTCAAAAGGACTCTTCAGAGCTACATGGAATGGCTCTAACCTTAGTCTGGAGTGAGGGTCTGACTCTCCTCTTCCCCCGTCTCTCCTCCTCCAACGGCTGGGCCCCTGCACTCACCTGCAAGCTTAGTCCCACCCCTGGTTCTCGAACCCATCATTATAATCATCTAAAGAACCCCTGGCTCAGACTTTCCTGCCCTAATACTGTGCCCTGTTCCTGGAAACTGTCACAGTCTTGTTCGCAAGGCCAGACACCCATCTTATTCCTCAGCCTTGTCCCAGCGCCCGGCTGCAGCCCCACAAGCCAGTTCTGAGACTGCGCAGGAGGGTGGTGAGATGATGGTGGCCAACAGTGGCTTACGAAGCACGTGCTCCCTGCCAGGTGCTCATCTGAGAGTTTTACAGGAATTACTTCATCAAATCCCCAAAGAGGGCCACGTCAGGCAGCTGCTATCCTTACTCCCATTTTATAGATAAGGGAGCAAAAGGCCAGCTTACCAAATGTCACTTGGCTGGTAAGTGGCAGTGCCCAGATGTTCCCCTGACAGCCCATGTTGGCAGTTTCTCTGGACTCTGCTCTGCTGTGGGCCTGGACTAGTTTCTCCCACTGCCACCCTCTGGGCTGGCCTTGAGTGCCTTCCCTGTCCCCGTGGGCATAGTTGATCTCAAGTCCCTGGCCTCTCTCTCCCTAGCACTTTAGGCTGCTGTCATGTCCTTCAGAGAGCATGTGAGATTTGACATGACCCAGAAGAACATGCAGAGGGCATGGCGTGGGGGGCAAGTAGAAGCCAAAAATCAAGTCTGGTTATTTGCAAACGTAGACCCCATGAATGCATCCATGAGCTGGTCCCTTCTCTCATCCACACACCAGCCGTCGCTGGGCTATAGCTTCAGAGTGCTGACAGCACACACCATCCAGGGGAAGCTGAGTGGAGCAGTGAAAAAGCTTGCCAGTCCTGTGTTCAGGCTTCAGTCCTGTCCCTTCAAGTTCTGCGAGCTTGAGGCACGTCCATGGAAAAGGTGCCTCTTTCAGCATCCAACCCCCGGCTGTGAAATAGGGTTAAGGACACCGATCTTTTGAGGCCTTCCTGAGGAATGTGAAAAGCCTTCAACAAGTGCCTGGCTCACAGGGGCGCCTGCTCCCCTTGGCACTGGCTGTGTCCTGAGGCCAGGGATGGCCTCTGGGGGCTGAGAAGCCTGAGCAGTCCCAACGATGCCCACCACGTGGCTGGCAGGGCCCCAAGCACACGGGGCACGCACACTGGAGATAACTACAGGGTCCAGGCACCTGTTTCTGAACAATGGGCTATTCTGGGGTTTTAATTACTCATCAAGGGGAAGTCAGACTCTGGCCAGTGACCAGCCCTGGAGGGTCAGGACAAGCACTGGGCGGTAAGCACCAGGGACAGGTGCAGAAATGCCAGCCCACAGGTGACAAATCCCAGGATGTCACCGAGGGAGGGCACTTAAAAAGCCTCTGGGGTGACCACTCTCACAGTTTACAAATGGGGAAACTGAGGCCCAGGGGGGTGAGGGCTTCAATTCACTGCTTCCACAAACATTCATCAGGCACCTCTTTGAGGCGTGCCTCCACACTCAGCCTCGGGGACCTGACTGTGGGGGAGACAGAAGGCACACACGCAATCCCAGCGCCTTATGACAGCTGCCGGGAGGAGGCACGGACGGAGCCACAGAAGCAGGAAGGAGGCACGCCACCCTCCTCACGTGGTCGTGCGTGCATTCATTCATTCACGATGTGCTCAGGGCTCATCTGTACCAGGCACTGCTTAGGTGCTGGAGCTGCAGCCCTGAATAAAGTCCAGCCCCAGCCCTCGTGGGGTGTACCGTCTCATGGCAGAGAACGGGAGTCACAGATAAAAGAAGAGGGGTCTGCTAGAATGTCAGGACATGGACCACAGAGAAAACTACTGCATGATAAGGGAACCGTGGGCACATGTGGCTGGTTGATGTCTTAGGTAGAGATGGACAGGTTGATGTCAACGGTGAAAACCTGAGCACGTGAAATATAGGCCGGGCAACGAATGCTCTGCCTTCTGAGTGAAGAGGGGAACCAAAGCCCCGCGAAGACCTGCCTCAGGGGTCACAGAGAACCAACAGCAGACTCGGGAACTGCCCCAGGTCTCTGGTCTCACAGGCCAGAGCTGGTCACCCGCGCAGCACGGCAGCCCCTCTGTGCGCACAGTCTCGGCTCTGTCTTCCCCGGGGCTTGGGGAAAGCAGCAGGCAGCCCTGGTGGGTGCGGGCCAGGCCCCCCTAGCCACCACTTCCTGGCTCACAGGTCACCCACACCAGCCTCAGGCAAAGAAGTCTGACAGGCAGACCCTGGGCCATCCAGACCGGGCGGGCTTGTCCCTCCCCCCGCCACCTCCCGCCCATGTCAGTGGTGCCTTGGTGTCAGACACAGGCGGTCCCTCCCCTTCTGAGCTGTGCGACCTTGACCAATTCAGCCGAGCACCTGTCAACACTGGCGGTCCTCCTGCGCTCACAGAGCCGTGGGGGGATTAAATAAAGCGAGCTGCAAAGTGTCCACAGGAGCCTGTGGCCCACAGTGGGCTGGAGAGGGCGGCCGCCTTCCCTTCCTGCCTCGGCTCCCTCTCGGCCTGCGCCTGGCCTGCGTCCCAGAGCATCCCTCCCTCCTCAGTGCTCCCACAGCCCTGTGTCTGCTGTGGGTCCCTGGAAAAGGTCTCCAGCGCCCGGAGCAGCCGCGGGCTCCTGCATGTCTCCAAGCCACCCGCTGGGGACTCAGCTTAAAGTCACACTTGGCACTGCTCCATAAACACCCCCCGCCAGGCCGCTTCCAGCCCGGAGAGCTGAACTTGAAGAATCATGGGGAAGGTAGAACCATGGATTCAGAGTCAGCTTCTTTACCTGCCTAATGACCCTGGGCAATTTTTTTTTCTTTTTTTTTTGTAAATGAGGATAATAATCAGAGCCCAAGGTTCCGCAAACTTATATGGTGATTTTTAACATTATTGTTTCCATTATAGAATCATAGGTTGAGACCAGAGTTTATTCCACTTGTAACCCTGTACTACAATCCTTCCCACAATGTCCTGCCCCTTGGGTGTCCTCCTCTAGCTGAAGTCTCCAATGACGGGGAACTCACTACCTGCTGGGCAGTCCCTGCCATGTTTTGACTGCTTCTGAGCATTAGAAATGTTGCAGCCTGTTGTTTGAAGACCTGCTCTTCTGAGCTCTGGAATGCAGAGAGATGAGTGAGTGGTGAGCAAGTCTGGGGGAGGGTCTAGGGAGAGGTGCGGATGATGGTAGGGGCTAGTCGGGAGCTGAGGGCACCTGGAAACGACATCTCTGGTCACTGGGCCAGGGAGCACTCTCTGATGTAGCCCCTCCACAAGCGGTCAGCTCCCCCTTCCCAGATAAGCTCCCACTAATGGTGTCTACTCTGCCCAAGGTTTCAGAGCCAGCCCAGCCCTTCCAGAAGACATCCTGCCCGGGCTGCCTCCTGCCCAGGGTTGCTCAGCGGCTAGACCACAGGGCCCTGGGTTCTCAAGCCATGATGTATGATTAATGACTCTGATGAGCTCACCAGCCCATGGAGGGAGGGTCGATCTGAGGGGAGGCCAGAGGAAGGCTGGTTATGGATTTTAACCCTCTGATGTTACTGGCTGGGAATTTAACATCAATAATTCAAAGCAGTAGAGAGGAAGGGCTGAGAAAAATGCGAAAGAGAGAGGGAGGTAAGGACAGAAAAAGAGAAAGGAAGAAAAGGAAAGGGGGAGGGAAAGGAGAAAGGAAAAGAAGCAGAGATGTATTTACTGAGTCTCCTGGGTACTATTTTCACCTCCTTTAGCTCCTTTTAAGCCCCACTGAAATCTGTGAAACAGATACCATCACCCCCATTACCCAGATAAAGAAACTGAGGCTCAGAGAGGAAAAGTGGGGGTTTCAGGTGTTGAGGGGATATAGAAAGAACCTAGGTTCTGTCTGCTACTCCTTGACTCTGGAGTGTAAGCAGGTGAGGAAACACAGAAGGTGGGTCCCTGCCAGCCTGAGGATACCCAGCCCCAGCTCACAATCTGGGGCTGACATCTGGTGAGATGAGTCTGGAGAACTCTGCCCCAAGGAGAGAAACCAATCGTTGGCCTTCTGGACAGCAACAGAACTTTGTTTCTGGAGCTGAAAAAATTAACTGCTATATTTAAAAGCATTGTTCGGTTGCTATGGCAACAGAGGGGCTAAGAATAATGTAAAAAGAAGATGATATGCCAGGTTGTCACTGGCAACCCAATTTTAAGGGTGTGTGTATGTGTTTTAAGGGGGGGGGGGGAGGAGGGAGGTGGCGACGTTCAAACTGTTTTCTCTGCTCCCTCCGGCACCAGCTGCCCCAGTGACATGTCCAAGATGTTGCCAGGCCTGGGATCTCACAGGTCTGTCCCAGTCAGAGGAGAGCTGGCACGTCCTGGTCCCAAGCCTAAAGATAAAGGTGGTCCTCATTCCCTCATTGCTGTCCCCTCTTGACGGCCCCCCACTGCCTGGGCAGCTTCCCTCAGCTGTGGAACCCCAGCCGGAGGCACCTCTCAAACAGATGGTCGCAAAATAGCTTCTTCTCTCCAACCTGGGAGCTTGCAGCCAGCCTGGCAGACTCCCTGGGGACCACCAGGGAGAACAGATGGTTGGGAGAGAAGAGCAGGAGCCAGATTTATTGATCTGCAGCCTGGATGTCAGGGCTGGATGTCAGGCTTGGGCAGACGTGGGCACAGGGTGGCCCTGGCTCTCTGAGGCGCCCTGGAGAAAAGCATGGGGTCTCACCTTGGTCTGAAGCCTGGGCCCAGGTGACCTGGAGTGGACCCACAGCAGGCCTGACCAAGGACAGGAAAGTGGATGGTGACCGTGGCCTCTTGTACATTAGCCAGCTGCCCATCAGGGCTGAGAGGGAAGCACCCAAGGGAGACGTGGAAGAACTAGACAGCAAAAAGACGACCAAACAAAATCCCCAGGGCGGTTCATTAACAGCCATGTTTTAGAAGGAGATCTGTTATTTTTACCTCTGTCATAGTCACGCAATTTGAAGCTGTGAAATCAGCCTGACCAGGATTCCTGTGCCACATACTGCTGTGTGGCCTCAAACAAGGCCTTAGCATCTCTGGGCCTCAGTCCTACCATAGGTAAAAAGACAATGATTCTTTTTTTTAGGACAGTGGTTGGGCCTCAAGAAACTGGAGTTTATAAAGCACTGGGCCTGGCACACAGAATATCTTCAGCGGATCGCACCTCCCACCAGGAGAAACCTTTACTTTAGCATTTCTCTATTCAAGAGAACCCCAAAGCCCATGGAGACACCTGTGTGAATAAATGAGGAATGAGATACAGTTGGGGAGGTGCCATCACTGAGAGATGGCCAGGGAGGCCCCCAGGGTGGCAGGACGTGCCCAGAGAGGCCAGGGAATCCCAAAGGAAATGGATGGTCTCATAGAATAAGGAGGCGAGGGAGAAGGAAAGACATTCCAGGCAGAGGGATGACTTGAACAAAGGCAGGGAAGAGGGAAAGCACAGGGAGGGTCTGAGAGCAGGGGACAAGCTCGCTGGACCAAAACCTACTGGCAGGGAGAGTTGCTAGAGAAGGGAAATGAACAGCTCTGTGTTTCAGAAGGACCCTGTGTCCAGCTCAGCAGGGAAGCTAGATGGGCCAGGTGAACCAGAGGCAGGGAGGCCCACGGAATGCTGGTACAAGGCCAGAGATAAAGGGGCCTGGGCTAAGACGGGACTGGGCTTTTCAGTTTACAGGGTGCAGCCATGCCCATTACCTCATTTGATCCATCCAGGATGGACAGAGGGGACAAGTTCTTTCCCTCCTTGCTACAGGGCTTCCCATAGGCTGGGGGGGCACCACCATGTAGAGAATAGCTACATATTGATTCCCAAGCATCATCTAGAAGTGGGCAAGTCCAGGAGAGCTGGAGAGGCCCAGACAAGGAAGAGGTCTCATGGGGGGTGGGGGGGGCGGTGTGGTTAGGGAGGGCTTCCTGGAGGAGGAATACTGCCGACCATTCTGGGCAGAAGGTATGGCACAAGTAAAGCTTGACAAGAGGACTGGTCTAGTGCACTGGGGAAAGTATTTCCAGGACCCCACTGTAGCTGAGGCCTTCTGTAGGAGAGCTCGGAGGAAGCAGATTGGAAATCCAGGTAGGGCTAGGTCATGGAGAGCCATGAATTCCAGGCTGAGAGTCTGCATCCTCCTATGGGCAGTGAAGACCTGTGGGGAGCTGAGAAGGGCTGGGGAAGGATGGGGAGATGTGAGCAAAGCAGTTTCAGGAAGCCAGTCTCGGTCAGACATCTAGTTCCCCGTTCCTCTCTCTGACTCTCAAATATCGGATCCTCCTTCCCCAGCTACATAAGTGCCAGCAACAGACACCAGACCTCAAGCAGCACCTCATGGAAAATGCATACGTTTTCAACCTGGGCCTCATGGGAGTTCAGGCTGAGTCAGCCTGTCGGCAGAGAGCTGTCCCAAGTAGCTCAGCATCTGGGGATCAGAACTTGGGCAGAGATCTTAGGGCCAGGGTGACTCCATAAATCTTGGTCTCTGCCTTTCCTCCCTCCTTCAACAAATATTACTGATCACCTGCTATGTCAGACACTGTTCTAGGCATTGAATCAGATAAACAAAATGATTCTTCGAGCTTAACAGACAACAGTCAACAAATAATGGGGAAGAGTATTTCAGGTAGAGAGAATGGTACATGCAAAGGTCCTGAGGCAGGAACAAGCTTGGTGTGTTTCTCTGACTCCTCATCTAGTGCCCTGGGGAAAAGAGAGGCTCAGAGAGGTTAAGTGACTGGCCAGGAGTCATGTTGCTGATTAGGACCAAGCAGGGCCAGAGGGCAAGTTCATTGTCTGCTGGTCGAGGGCTTGTCCGCCACTGTATGGGCAACTGGCCACATTTCAGGACATGGGCTCCAGCCAGGGTGTGGGCACAGACTACTGACTGTGGGGGGAGGCTGAACTGGGGGTGGCTCAGTCATTTGGCCAACAAATATTGACTGATGGCCTACCGCATGTTAAGTGCTGGCTGCACTGGGCCGTGGCATGGAGCAGGGCATATATGGACAGAGAAGTTTATGTCCTCATGGAGCCCACATTCTAGTGAAGATTGGAGGATATGGGGATCACAGGATTCCAGGACCCTAGAGTCTATGGTAGAATCTGGGAGTCCCAGAATGAAAATGATTGCATCAGAGAATTCAGAATCAGCTTCTCAGCATATGACAGTTGGTAGGCTCCTTCAGCAGCATTGGGTCCATTTTAAGGAGGGAGGAACTGAGGCCTGGTGCATCGAATGTCCCACAGATGGCAACCAGCAGGAGAGCCAGGACCTCACACCCAAGAGTGCAGGTTCCTGGGCCGGCGTGATGTCTGTGGGCAATGGAGATGAGCATGGGCTTGGGAGCCAGACAGCCTGGCTGTGGACCTGCACCCCTTGCTTGCTGTGGCCCGGAATCTTTCTGAACCTTGGTTTCCTCATCTGAAAAATGGGACGAACAGGGCATCTACCTCAAATAATTCTTGCAAAAATTAAAATAACACATACATGTAAAGCGCTTAGCGTGGTAAATGCCTCAGATGCTCGCTGTTGTCCTTATACTTATCTGTGAACCTCCAAGGACACTGGTGTTTGCCTTTGCAGGTGACAGAGACTGGACCCTGCTGGAATCAGAGCGGCTGGCCTGCCCCAGCTCGCAGGCTTCATATCGGGCAGAGTGTCTGCCGGGCGTGTTAGCTGATGGAGAAGAAGGATTGTTTCACTGTCACCTCGAAACAGAAACATAGTGCATGTGGCCTGGCAGCAGCCTGCCCCCTGCTCCCGCCTCTCCCCTCCCTTTCTTTCTACTCCCTCCCCTGTTACTCTCTGTCACTCTCTGTCTCTCTCTCCCTCTCTGTCTCTCTCTGTCTCCCTCTCGCTCTCTCTCTCTCACACACACACACAGACACACACAGAGGCATGTGCTACAATTATAACCATGAGACCTTGACCTACCCCACGGCAGTGGGAGCTGAGACCAAAGGAAAGCAAAGAAGTTTCCAGTGGATTCTAGCCAGGGATCTAGGTGTGTGTTCTGATCCTCCCTCTGGGCTGTGCTGAAACTAGCCTTGATGGGACTAGGGCCTACCCGAAGGTTGGGAGGGCAAGAGCCCATAGCCAAGTGGAACTGATAAGAAACACCCTTGGTATGTGAGAGACCAAGGCCAGGCAGCTGCAGCGGAGGGCTCAGAGTGCACTGCAGCAGCCCTGGACAGCAGCCTGCACAAGGGCAACCAGGCACCCCAGAGGACTTCCGGAGGAGGGGGAAAAGGATAGGGTTTCATTTGAGCTTTAAAGAATGGGGAGAATTTGGCCAAACAGACTCCATTGCTCATTATGGGAAACAGCATTATAAGCAGAAAGCAAAGTGAAACAAAAGTACAAGTCATTTTTCCTTCCTGTGCCTCAGTGTTTCCATCTCCCAAATGGGTGTGTCCCCATCTTTGGAGGGAAACTGCCCCAGAGCAGTTGTTCCTGACCAAAGGACAGGCCTCGCTGGCCCACACTGCTCAGGAGGCCTGTGGCCAAGTCCCCACCAAGAAGGCTTAGCTCATCTGAAAGCCTTGGGCTTCCTGAGACATCCATCTTTCTGGGGCAAAAGCCACAATATTAGAGAAGGATGAGGTAGTGACCAGGCTCAGGAGAGGGACACAGAGAATCCTTCCCGAGCTTCATCTAAAGCTCATGGCAGCCCCGGGTGAGACAACGACTCACGTCCGCACCACACTGGGGAAGTGAACCTTCAAGGAGCATCTTGTCTTGCCCGAGTCTTTCACCTGGTTAAGAGGCAGTCAGGATCTGAACCCAGGACAGTGTGACTCCCAGCCCCGAAGTCCTTTTCATCAGGCCAGGCTGTCTCTTGCCTTAAGTAGCCCTGGCAGGGGGCACCTGTCATGTACAGAGTAGCTCCATATCATTTCCAAGCATCCCTTAGAGTAGAAGCCAAAACTGGAAGCAATTTATTCCCAGTCATACAGGACTCAGACTTTGGAGGCTGCTGGGGCACAGCCACACCCGCCACTCCAGAGGCCCAGCCTCTATGAGGCTCTGGCCCTGGTCTCAGTCAAGTGTCCCTTCCAAGGCACCTTGGACCTTCCTATGCTGCCCCTGTCCACCCTCAAACATCCTCCCGGGCCCCTCTCTATGGCCTAGATGCTGAAAAGTCTCCAGAGCAGCCAGGAAATTCCATTCCCAGAGCAGCTTGCTAAACTTGATGTGCTCGCAACACCACCTCTGTGCAGACCCCCGGGGCTGCTCCCAGGCTCCAGACAGCAGCTCTTGAAGGCTAAGAACAAGGGAGATGCTGTAGTTTTCTTCACTGGAACCATCCCACACATAGGACGGTTCATTCATAGGGTGATTCCATTTGGACACACTCACAATAGCTTTGAGTCCATCTAGAAAAAATGTGTACATTCAGCCTTTGCTCACCCAATCCAAGCACTGAGTTATTATTATTATTATTCCACCTTTCCAAAGCATAGCATGTGCAATTCCAATGCCAGGTGTGGAGGGAGCCACCAGTGGAACCAGAACCAGGCTCTGATGTCAAGAAGCTCATAAGTAGAGACATTGGAACCCTTGTACACTGGTGGCGGGAATGTAAAATGGGACAGCCACGATGGAAAACAGGATGGCAGTTCATCAGAAAAAAATAAAAATAGAACTACCATATGATCCAGCAATTCCACTTCAGGGTATTTATCCAAAAAAAAAATTGAAATCGGGATCTCAAAGCAGTATCTCACTCCCATGTTCACTGCGGCACTATTCACAATACCCTAGATGTGGAAACAACCTGTGTCCAAGGTTAGGTGAAGAAGATGCGGTATATACATGCAATGAAATATGATTCAGCCCTAAAAAGAAAGGAAATCCTGCCATATGCAACAACATGGATAAACGTGGAGGACATTATGCTAAGTGAAAGAAGCCAGTCACAGATGGGCAAATACTGTACGATTCCACTTACACGAGGTACTAAAATAGTCAAACTCAGAAACAGAGAGCGGAATGGTGTTTGCCGGGGGGTGGGGGATGGGAGAAGTGGGGAGTTGCTGTTCAAGGAGTATAAAGTTTCAGTGAAACAAGGTGAAGAAGCTCTAGAGAGCTGTTGGATAACATTATGCCTGTTGCCAATGATACTGTATTGCACACTTAAAATTTTGTTAAACATGCTAAATGTTCTTACGACAATGAAAAAAACAGCTCACAAACTATTATAGACCAAGAAGTGCATAGGTGCACAGGTTAATTAAGAACGTTAGTGGCAAGGATGTGCATAACCTGTATTCTGCGCCAGGCACGGCTCCGAGTTTCACCTGTATTAACTCATCTGACACAGGTAATGATACTATAAGGGGTGGATTATTCTCATCTCTACTACACAGATGAGGGATCTGAGGCACCGAGAGGTTGAGTAACGTGCCCACCGTCACAACCACTCTGCTCACAGGCACAGAGCTGGAATCGGAACCCAGGCGGTGGGCTCCAAGGTTGTGCTCCTAGCCCTACACTGGGCAGCGTCTCAATCAATGGAGAGATGCATATCCCCAAACAGGGCTGTGCATTGGGCAGTGTACAGGCAGGCGTGAATGACTCCATCAGAGGTTGTGATGCCTGTCCTAGTGAAGAAACCCCTTCCCCTCTGAAGACTGATGAAGCCAGCCGAGAACTCGCGTGCATGGGAGGAGTCCCTGCCCCCGCGATCCCGATCTTCCCCGCCCTGACCCAGTCGGGTCCCCTTCCTCCAGCTGTAAGGTCCCAGGGCTCCTGGTGTGTGTCCTTTGCAGGGTGGACACAGTCTGCTTTGCCCCAGCTGTGGACTTGTCTCAACTCCTTCCAGAGCAGAGCCCTGGCCCCACCCCCTTCTGCTTTCTCCAGCTCCCAGCACAGACCTGGGATGTAGCTGGTCCTTGCAGCTGTTGAATTGACATGAATTTCTTGCAGATACCTGGGCTGACCCTGACTGGACTTGTGAGACTGGAAAAACAAGTCTGACCTTCTCTTTCTTTTTCCCTTCCTTCCTTTCACTTTCAACATGTGTTTACTGAGCATCCCCTGCATGTAGCAGCTGGGAGGTGGCAGGACTCTCCCTGCTCTCCAGGTACTCACAGTCCAGTGGGGGAGACAGACTGGCAAAAAGACAATTGCCGTGTGACTAGTCCTGGCCTGGGGTGAGTCCAGGGGACACGGGAGCCCATTGGATGGGCAACCTCAGGTGTTGGGAGGCAGTCACATCACTTCCTAGACGTGGCATCAAAACTGAGACCTTTAATCTGAGGAATTAGGAATTAATTAATTAATTAGGAATTAATTAATTAGGAATTAATCTGAGGAATTAATCTGAGCGCGCGCGTGTGTATGTGTGTCTGTGCGCGCGCAAATGTACGCTCATGCGTGTGCCTGCCAGGTAGCGGGAGGGAAGTGAAGTCTGGAGCTTTCTAGGAAGAGGGAACCACATTTGCAAAAGCCCAGAAGGCACAGAACCGCACTCTGGGGTGGCTATAGCATGGAGGTGGAAAAGGAGAAGGAAAAGTGTGGGGTAAGATCCCAAGGGCCCTTGAAACTCACTCTAAAGGAATGTGGCATTTAACCCTGGAGGCTGCAGGGAGCTACTAAAGGATTTTATGCGAGGGACAATGTAACCAGATTTGTGTTTTTAAAAGATCCCCCTGGTGCACTGTGGAGAACAGACTGGAGGGCATGGTGGTGGCACTTAGAAGAAGCTGCAGAAATCCCAGGAAGACAGGTTCTTAACAGTGGGGGAGGGAGGGACGGAGGGGACACACCTGAAAGATCTTGAATCACCAGGACCTGACTGCTTTGGTTGGGGTGGAGGGTGGCGGTGGAGGTCAGAGGTGAAGCCTGAGTTTGGGGCATCCCATCCCTTCTGGGAGCCCTATCTTCTCTTTGCCACCATCTCCATCCTCATTCCATTGCTGAAATCAGAAGTCACAGAATTCCTGGGGGAGCTGCAGGCAGCACTAAACGTCTGCTCTATTCCATGAACTGGGAACAATTTTGCTAGCAGAAAATGCATCCACACCGTAAAATCATAACCCACACATGCACATCCACCATAAAAGATATGCTGCAGAATCGGCTGATTTTGATAATTCTCATTAATATTTGTTTGTGGCTTGTACATTTTATCCTATGGCCTGTGAGCACTCATTAGCAGTCAAGCAGTAGCCGGTGCCAGGAACTTAGGAAAAGCCAGTGGGAGAAAAACGTAAAGATGAGATAATTCTTAGTAATTTTGTTCCTTAATACAAATTGGGAAGAGACAGATATCAATTTAATTTAGCCATGGACCATCCCAGCACAACTTTCAGAACATGAGGTGAAGCCCTCCTATAGGTTTCTCCTAGTCAGGATTGGAGAGCAATCTGATTAAGTAGTTTATGCTAAAGAATGAATGACCAGCGGGGTACCCTAACCCCTCCTGGAGGTACTAACAGCTTGACTAAGGAATGGAGAACAAGTAGCTTTCCCCACTTCTTCGAACGCCATCATCTGCCTGTCCACCCAGAGAACACAGCCTTCAGTTTCTCTTGGGGTCACAGCCGCCTCGGGGCACTCCCAACATGAACCTTCCACTCCAGGTTTGCCGGGGTAGCATCAGGTAGTGTCTTTGGGTGGACTTTTGCTTCCCTTTCATCACCACTGTCACCTTCCAAAGCCACTCCAAGAAAGCAAACTGCCTTAGTCCATCCAGTCCACCTGTAACAGAAATCCATAGGCCAGGTGGCTTATAAACAACAGAAATTTACATATTTCTCTCAGTTCTGGAGGCTGGGAAGTCCAAGATCCAGGAGCCTGCAGATTCAGTGCCTGGTGAGGACCTACTTCCTGGTTCATAGATGGCAGTTTTCTCGCTGTGTCCTCACATGGTGAAAGGGACAAGGGAGCTCTCTGGGTCTCTCTCCTAAGGACACTAATCTCAATCATGAGGGCTCCATGCTCAGGACCTAATTACCTCCCAAAGGCCCCACCTCCTAATAACCATCACACTTATTAGGTTTCAGCATATGAATGTGGGGGAACACATTCAGTTTATAGAACAAACACAAAATCTAGATTAAAAAGTGGGCTGACTCTGCACATGCAGCTTCAAGATAAATCGATATGCTCTCACCTCCACCAGCACACTGCCTGTGCGATCTTCCTCTGAGAACAGCTGCTGGGGCGGGGGAGGCTGGTTCCCCCTGGGAGGAGGTGGCTGCCTTCACATGTACGGCTCAGGACTGAATGAACAAAAGGATGGACTTTTTCTTCATGAGGTACAATTGCTACCAACTAAAGTGAATAAAACTGCTCATCAAA
Source organism: Hippopotamus amphibius kiboko (assembly GCF_030028045.1). Lineage (NCBI taxonomy): Eukaryota > Metazoa > Chordata > Mammalia > Artiodactyla > Hippopotamidae > Hippopotamus > Hippopotamus amphibius. The sequence continues at coordinate 33,548,877 of NC_080186.1, forward strand.
GAACACCATTCTGCAGATGGGAAATTGAGGACCAGAGACCAGAGACTTGCACCAGATGACACACTCAGGAGTTTCCTGAACATCTGGCCACACCCACCCTCCCTGGCCCTTTGAGACACACAGTGCAAACCGGAGGCACCCTGCTCTGGGCGGACGTCACATTCTGGGAGAGGGTAAGCATCAGGCATCTGGAGCTCCACCAGAGGTCGGATCTGCAGCCCCCGCTCACACACACACATCCTGCACAAGCCTGGGAAAGTCACTTAACCTTTTTGGTTTCAGCTGGCAAAGAAAGACTGGCAACAAAGGCTGGGTTACACGGGATTACTTCAAAGAGCTTCTCTGGTTTAACAAATCCCTGTTTTTGATTATAGGCATGTCCAGGGTGTGAAAAGGGAACAGTAGAAATGAATATTTTTATCTGATCTGTGAGATGTATTTTTCCTGGTGATTATTCATACTCTACTTTTAAAGACACAGTCTTTGTGGGGACAAGGGTGAGATGGCTGGATCTGTGAGTTGTAAATAGAGGTGCTGACACCTGGTCTGCATTGAGGCCACCCACTGGGTCTTGTCTGAGGCCACAAGCTCCATCCCCGGAGGGACATGTGTTCCCTGATGGGGGCAGCCCCCAGGCCCAGGTCAGGCTGGGCTGGGAGTCAGGCTGGGGCCAGCAGAAAGCGGCGAAGGACTCTACCTGGGCCCTGACACCAAGACAAAGAAGAGAATGGGCATCTCCCCCTGCAGCTTCACAGTGCCAGTCTACCGAGCCTTTCCCACTCACAATCCACATCAGCCCAGGGAAGGAGTAGGCCAGCTGCTTGTTTCTTCAGTTTACAGAGGAGGGAACTGAGGTTCAGTGTGGCCAAGTGACTTGTCCAAAGTCCCACAGCAAGTGGATGAGAGAGGCAGAAATGAAACCAAACACTCAACGTTTTCTACCCTCTTTGTATGAAACAGCCCACCCGAGGCAGGCTGGGCACATATAAAAGCACCTTTCAGGCAGTGAATAGCAATCCTGGGCCAAGAATATTTCAGGAGAGGCAGAAATGCAGCCGGGCCTCTCACCTGGTACCATCTACCCGGCCAGCATCTCCCTGCCTCTGCCATGAGCCTCTCCAGTTACAAAGACAAAGGGGTGATGCTTTCTTACACGGAAAAGCTGCTGAGAGGTGAGGGAGCAGAGACATGTCTCCTTGCTGAATTCCGCTGTGGCTGCGGAGGGACGTCCTGCCTTCAAGGGCTTGTGTGGAATTGGCAGACGCAACAACAAACGGATAACTGAGAATCTCTCAGGACCATCCAAAGCCCAAGCTATTATCTGCTGCTGATGGTGCTGTTACCTTCCAAGTAGGATGTATGGCAGCCTGGATAAAAGAGTCAGATGCACTGACCTTAAATGAAGCTAATAAACCAGCATCTGTATGGAAACTGCTGGGAGGCCAGGGTCACCTGTCCTCTGTCCCCTTCCCCAACAGTTCCCAAAAGACAGGCAGCACCCCCAGAGATCCCGTAAGGATCAACAACCCTGGGAGGCAAGCCTATCATCCTGATCGTGCCGGTGAGAAGCTAGCGACTCAGAGACAAAGTGACCTGTCTCAGGGCCATTTTGACACCCAGGTGCTGATACTTTTAGAGGCCTCTCCCACATGATATAAAACACATCCCATTCTGAATGTATTCTTTGGCTGAAAAAAAAAACCTGAATTTTTGAAATACTTTTTCTTTTGAAATTATTTGCGATGGGTAATTTATAAGATTAACAATTGACTCTGACTTCTGTGTAATCGCTGTCTGTAATCAGGAGCCTTGGCAAGGTAAAGCCCTGGAACCCCCAAAGGGAGAGCCGTCTCTAAAAAGAAACCAAACCAAACAATTAATCACATTTGAATATATTAACTAAACATTCATGTTGGTCAGCAGTTTTCATATTTTGGAACCCAAACTTTTCCTTTTCATATCTTAGCGCTCAGGCCCAGGGTGGGTTTAGGATATGAACACAGGCCTCATTTCCAAACTAGGGCTCTATTTTTGATGACAGGCTGCCTCCAGGAGTCAAGACACCTTCTCCAAGTTGTAAGAGGGAAATTGCCAAGTAGAACCCAACAGACAACACGGCTTGGAAGGGGTCTTGGAATGATATCCTTTGATACAGCTTTGAGTAGCTGTTAAGAGTTTGTGGATGTTTGGTCTTGAACAAGAATAATGGTAGCAGGTGACATGTATCAGGTGCTTGTAATCTGCTAGCACAGTACACATCCTCTCACCTAAGTCCCACAGTTGCTTCTTTGGGGTGTAGAAGACAATGCCACACAGGGAGCAAGGGGTCATGCTGGGATTTGAACTGAGAGACCTAGGCTCTAGAGTCCAAGATCTTAACCACTCTGCAACACTGCTCATAGGCTGGGGCAGAGGGACTTGAGGGCAAGACGGGAGCGGCCCAAGGGCAACATTCAAACACCTGGAACAATGGGGGAGAAGAGAGTGGTCCCTCTGGGGATGGCCAAAGGTGGAGACGGAGGTAAAGGCAAGCCTGTCTCTGTTCACTGGAAGGAAGAACTTTCTAAGAGCAGAGCTGTCTGGCAGTGGACTGGGCAGTACCAAGCTCCTTGCTGTAGGCAGCTGGCATGGAAGGAGGCCTGTGTGCTGGGCAGGGTGGAGGGAATTCCTGCATTGGATTGAGGGCTGTACTGACTTAGAGGCCAAAACTGATAATACTCTCTTCCTTTCCCAGACCTTCCTCTGTGCAGGCCTTGGCGGCTTGTACAGAAGGCACAGATGGTAATTTCTGCTTCTGGCCAGACGTGGGGCCCAGTGAAGACATGTTGTGGGAGAGATGACCACAGACACAGGGGAGTGAACTCAGAGGCAGACCCTGGAGACACAGAACTGGTATTTATTGAGTTTTTCTAAATACTATTATTTGAGCTGTATGTGTGTCACCTCCTTTTCTCCTCATGTCCTCTGAGGTTGATAGTCTTACTCTCATTACACAGAAGAGGAGTCTGAGGCCCAGAGAGGCTAAGCAGAGAGCCTGGGGGACCCAGCATCTCCGCCTCGCCTCTCAGGGCATCTGAGAGCCGCCACGGCACTCCCACTGCAGGAACAGAGGCCCAGGCAGGCCGGGCCACTGGGGATCCCAAGGTGGTAGAAGGGCTTGAGGGGCCAGCCAAGCAGAAAGAATGGGTGGGGGTGCGATGGGGAGACACTGTTAGACGGAAATGAAAGTGGCCTTGAAAAAAAGGAACGAGGGAAGAAAAGCAGAAACTAAAACAAGTGACAAAGAAAACGAGAGTGTCCAGAGGAAGTGGCCAGGGGGCGTGGCGCCGCCGGAGGAATGCCCCACAGCCTGGTGTTTCCTCTCTTCTCAGAGACTGGGGGTAGGGGGCCAGCTGACCAACTGTGCCGTCACCTCATCACCTCGGGCCAGAGGCAGCCGGGCGGCTCTGGTAAGGAAGGCCTCCTCCCCCCAGCCCAGAGATGGGGCACTGACACAGAGCCTAGAACCCCAGTCTGGAGGCTGGACCAACCGCATCCTGCTGGCTGCTTCTGGGACATCGATTAGACCTCACTGGGCCTGTCTCCTCTCTCTAAAATGGGTATAACCACCCCAGCCCACAACACTGCTGGCAGGACTTCCTGAGGCAAAGCTCGGAGCAGGGAGAATGACACCAGGGGGCCCTGCCTGTGTCTCAGGGAGCACGTGGGAGGTGAGGGAGCAGCAGGATGTGTCCTCAGCACTCCTTGGGGGGAACATGAGGGGGGCACCTGCTGTCTCATTCTTGAACATTTATCTATCGGACGCCTGCTGGTCCTTAATCATTCTATGCTCTGTTGGCTCTGGCAATAAAAGGCTGAGAAAGGCCAGCCTATTCCCAATATGGGCTCTGCAGAGGGACTCCCAGCTCCTTATCCCAACTCTTCCACTTGGTAGCTGTGCCACCTCAGGCAAGTGACTTGACCTCTCTGAGCACGCTTCTAAATCCGTAAAGTGAGAACGAGAAGCATGCCTACCTCCTAGGTTGTGAGGATTCAATGAGACTGTGCAGAAGGCACTCAACCCAGAGCCAGTCACAAGCCCATCAGCCTCAGCTGGGCAGCACCCAGCCTGCTGGGGAGCTGGGTGCTCTACGAGGGCACGGGCAGCATGGTAATGACAGGTAACACCGAGGGCTGGGGCACTCAGGGCCGGGCAGGGATGTGAGCTGGCTCTGCCAAGGTGTCAGAACAGAGCAGGAGGGGATGAGGGGGAGGGGTTCAGCAAAGGGAACAGCAGGAGTGAAGACCTGGAGACAGAGCAGAGAGTGAAGTGTTTGGGCACAGTGGTGATGGACGAGGCTGCAGGGATCCGGGGTAAGGAGCTCTTTAATCCAAGGCTCTACCGACAGTGTTCAGACTGGCCCCAGAAGTGAAACAGACATTCCGCTGGGGATGCTCTGGTCAGCCCTTGACTGCAGACAGGATTCTAGGGCCGGCTTCTTCAGCCAGACGTTTGCTCGGCTGTGACTGCCTCCAGATGGGCCTGGGGAATTCCCCAGGGGGTGCGCATGGCTCTTGGGAATCGGTCTGGCCTGAGATTCACGGCGGAGAACAAGGGCAGCTGCTGTGGTGAAGGTGTCACAAGGCACAGGCTGGGGTCGCGGGGAGGCGAAGGAGGGGGTTTCTCGGCCATGCCCTTGCTCGGTGCTGAAGGCCTTGTTTGCATAGAGGGCAGCTGCCGCTCCGGGGCTGCATCACCTGCCTCCATGTGGCTGCATTCTCGCTCTCAGTCACCACCCCCCATAGCGACGGGGGGTTGCCCAGGCTGCTGCAGCCACGTGGCCCCCCACCCAGCCATCCAGGAACAACCAGCAATCAGACCACTGGCTCCCTCACCCTCAAGTGCGCGCTCCTGCCCACCTGCCCAAGCATCAGGGCCTCCATCTGTGAGACGGAGATAATAACCAGACCCACCTCCCATGAGGGTTGTGGGAATGCAATGAGGTCCTGAAGGGAATGCACTTTGCAGAGAACCCACAGTTACTGGGGGCCCTTTCAATTCCTTGTGCATCTACTTCTTCCACCACACTGGAGGGACTGGGCAGACCCGGGCCCATGCTCTCCCTCGCCCTGGCTCTGTGATTGGAGGCAACTCCCTCCACTGTCTATACATCAGCTTCTCATCTGCAAAGTGGGGAGTAAACTGAGCAGCACTGGCCCTCAGGCAAAAATAGACAGCTGGCAAGCTCATCCCCTCATCTGCTCCTTCTACCTCCAGGAACCAGATGTTTCCCAGGACTCTGAACCCCCCTCCCAAACTTGCTATTAGAAAAGAAACTGATGTTAGTCATTTACCTTTTAGTCTAAATGAGCCCCCAATGCCCTTTAAGTTGGAATAATTTTAGAGGGATTCCAATCTCCTCCCTCCCAACTCCATACCCATTTTACAGAAGGAGAAATTGAGAAGAGAGGGAGAAGAAAGGCTGTGACTGAGATCAGTAGCTTGTGAGTAGCAGGTCTGCACTTGAGACCAAGGCCTCCTGAATGTTAAGATCCTTGGAACCTCACAGCCACTGTCCCAATTCCTCTTGTTATTTCAATTATAGGTCAACTAGCCCAACATCTGATTTTGCACTGAAAGGTACAAAGAGCTGGAGACCAGGAAAGAGAAGATGTGTTCTTGCTTTTGACATATAATCGTATGTTACACGAGCCTCCAGTCTCACCATTCCTGAGCCTCACACCAGCCTGAGGAGGGAGGCAGGGATTATTGTGCCTATTTTCCAGACGAGGATACTAAGGCCGAGAGAGGGAGAGTGATTAGGCCAAGGTCCTACAGCCAGTTGGTTTTAACCTTAGAAAATGCAGTGTCAGAGTAGGGGACTTTCATCTCAGCTCTTCCGGGAGAGATGAGGAAGGCTCCTGCCTGCCCAAAATTCCCCTCTGTCCACTGGGGAGGCCTGGTCTGATGCTCAGAAGCTGACATGGCTCTGCTCAAGGAGGGCTCAGTGTGGGGGGAGCACCAGGAGCCTGGCCTCTGCCCCACCTCGCTGTGACCTTGAACAGGCTGCTTTCCTGCTGCAGCCTCTGCCCTCCTTCCCTGCAGAGGGGAGGAGTAGATGGGCTGGCCCTTCAACCTGCTCCCCTCCCTGACCTGGACGTGTCAGGCCTGCCCCGTCTGGCGTCTCTGGTGTCAGTGCTGCCGGCTCCCCACTGCTGCAGGTGCCCAGTACCCAGAAAGCCAGGTCCCCCCATTCGCACTCACTCCCGGGGCCGATCTGGGAAGGGGACATCACTGGGCCCCCAGAGGGATGCTGCCAACACTGCAAACCAATGCACGGGGGACGCCAGGGGGTAATACATCCACACGGTTCTCTCTGCTCTCTGCACATCAATAATGCATGGACAGCCGGCGCAGGGCCCATCACAGACCTGAGGTCAGGTGGCATTAGGAGGCCCTAATGGTCCTGATTATGTGGGGAAGGCTCCCAAGTGGGATGTGGGCGGCATGGGCGGGAAGCCAGGATTCCGGGCACTTAGATCCTACAGGTGGGAGGTTGGGGCGGGGGAGGGTGGCGGGTGATGGTATAAGAGAGCAACTTCCAGATCCCAGAGCCCCATTCGGGGGATCAAATGGGGGTGAGCTGAGGCTTCCTGTAGGGGGCTGGGCACGTTTGTGAAGAGGGGCAAGGGCCCAACCCCTGTACACAGGTCACAAAGAAAGTGGGGAATCTTAGAAGTTCAGGGCTGAGAGAAGCCCTGTCAGAATCTCCCCTGGTGGACCCTCTGCCCAGTGGCTCTGCAGCCAGAGCCTGGGTACCCCTAGGGCTGGGACACTCACTACCTCCTAGGATAACACACAGCCCATCTCTGAGCAGGTCTGACTGTGGAAACAGAGGCAGCCGCACACGTCAGTCCAGACAGCAAGCACCACTGAGCACTGGCTGAGTGAGCGAGGAAGCTGGATAAAGGGGCTGACAGGAGAGACAGAGGTCCCCAGCCCTGTTTCTGAGGATCCTCTTTGTCCTTCAGCAACTCCGGGCCACCAGCCTGGCCAGGTTTTTGGCCCATCACAATGGCAGAACCCCCCTACCAGAAGCCCTGAGCCCAGCCAGGGCCCCACGAGCCCCTGTGAGCCTGTGAGCTTCGAAGCCTTGAGTGGATGGGTGAGGGATGGGCTGGGTTTCTCTGTCCCCAAGCACAGCCTCACCTACTGCCTGAGCCCTATCTCTCTGCAGGATGCTCACCATTTGTTCCTGCTAAGCTTTATGCTGGGGCTGAACACTGCTATAGCTCTGCCCACTCCCATCACAGAGCACCTGGACTGGGAAGCTGCCTCCTCCAGAACTGGGCCCCTGGCTCAGGCGTGGCTGCCCCGCAACAGAATCCCAAGCACAGCAAGTTACGTTGCCCAAAGCCCTGTCTTCTCCAGAGAGCTCCTGCTGGGGTTAGATGGGGCCTGGGGTGGGCAGGAGGGCACAAGGCATCTAGGTTTCCAGCCCCCACAGAAGGCGAGAGCACTCCAGTCTGCCTAGTTCCCAGGGTTACCAGGACCCAGCCCTTGACCTGGTGCAGATCAGGTGCCCAATTCGTATTCATGCAGTGAATGAACTGGCAGAAGCAAATCTCCATCCTGCAAACACAAAGTGTTCAGAGCGTTCTGGGAAATCACAGGAAAGAAATGCCATAGCAATGAATTTTCATGTTGGCCCCTGACAATCCAAGTCTCTTCTGTCATCTCCCCCAGGGCTGGTATCTTCTTGGCTGCAGTGGGCAACAGGCCATACAGGCTGTGCTGAGACCAAGTGATGGGGGCGGGAGTGCGGAGGAGGAGAACACAGCAAGGGAGAGCCAAGGGATGGGATGTCCTTGGATTCTGAAACCCCAGTGCTGACAGCCAACTGCCCAACACGCAGGTACTAAGTGGTAATTACTGTAAAAAGCAAGGAGCTTGACCGTGAGAGTGGAGTGGAATGCCTTGCTCTGTGTCCCCTCCACCCCTTTCACATCACAGGCCTCAGGGCTGGTGGGAAGGGCTCTTGGGCGGTAGCCCTCCCTGTACGCAAGAAGAAACTGAGGCCCAGCCAGGGCAGAGGCTCTTGAAGGTCACGCGAGAGTTGGTGGTGGAACCAGACTTGGAAGCCGGAGCTCCTGTCTCCTGTCCATCACTCAGTAAACATGGATTGTGCCAGGAACTGGGACCCATGATTCGGCCTCAGCCCCCTGCAGGGGGCAAGCCTGTGCCCAGAGAGTCCGGGTGCTGTAGGGTAAGTGACACAGGACAGCCTGGTTGTGCTCACAGAGAAGGCTCAGGAAGGCTTCCCAAGAGGCGAACTTGTGTTGCCAATGAAAGGAGCAGCAGGACAGTGGCTGGGTAGGGATTCTTCTTGGAGGACACAGAAGTGAAGTGTGGGCAGGCCTCCGCGGCTCCTCACTCTCTTTGTCCCTTTACCATCTTCGTAATATCCTACTCGGCCACCAGGCTGGTGCCCCACAAGCATCCTTATCCCCGTCATCTCCGGTTGCCCCTCGGTCCTGACCGCAGCCCCTCTCTGTCACTGGCGTAGGGCATCTGACTCTCAGTGGGCGCAGAATCCACCCCCCACTCCTCCCAGCTCACGCTCTTCACCCACATTCCTCCCCGCCTTGCAGCTGGTCAAGACACGGTGTTGCCCCTACAACCCCAGCTCTGTTCTTCATGCCCTGATCTCACCATCGCTCACAAACCAGCCCTCCTTCTCTTTTCAGACAGGGGGCAGAAGCTGCACCCGCCAGGCCCCCCGGATCTCTCGATGCCTCACCTGTGTTGCCTGCGGTGATGAGTGGATGGTGCCTTTGGCTTCAGAGACTAGGGCACCAGAATCGAGGCTCTACCCTGCAGACTAGCTGGGTGGCCTTGGCCAGCCCGTGAGCCTCTCTGGACTTCACTTTCTCGTGTGCAAAATGAAGCAATGACACCTTCCTCACAGGGAGGATGAACAAGCTGGTGGTCATGTGCACAGCATAGCATGTGGCCCAGAGAAGGTGAACGATTCATTCAGTGAATGGACAAAGAGTGGGTTGTTGGCAAATGTTTCCATCCATCCCCTCCTGTGCTCGCAACCCAGGCTGGTATGGGACACAGCTGATGGCCACTCACCATGTGGATGACTGGTCACTTGTGTTCAGCAAGGGAGTTCAGGGCCATGTCTGTGCCTTAGAAAGACCTGTGGGCTGCCAGGGTTGGGAGAAGGGGCAGCCTGGGAAGGAGGAGGCAGAAGCCAAGAGACCAGGGGGCAGGTGGCTTCATTGCTCCAATGGAGAGGATCCTGACGGAGACTGGGTGGGTGGGGGAGTAGCAGGCAGCCTAACTAGAGACACTTAGGGGCCCACACCTGGGTCCCCTGAACTGGGATGGGTTGAGAGTGGGGGAAGAAGAGAAGAAAAGTATCTTGACTGACATGGGTGCCTGCTGATGCCAGTGGGTGAGATGTAGAATGTAGAAGAAAAGCAAATTCAGGGCTGTGGGCAGTAAAAATGATGAAATGGTGTGTTTGGCTTTGGGAATGTTAAGAGGATGCTCTTAGGGGATTCAGGGCAAGTTGTGGCCTGTGGGGTACGATGTTTGTGACACCAAATCCATGCCTCCTCCAGTATCAAGTGACATCCCACCAACATGCTCTAACACTAGTGAATAGTTCACCAGCACCGTGACCTCTTTCGAGCATTCTATGTGCTTCAACACATTTAAACATTCAACAGCCCTTTGCAGAAAGCACTATTATTGTCTCCATTTGACAGATGAGAAAATTGAGGCTCAGAGAGGTGATGTCATCTTGCCTAGCAAGTTATCAACCAAGCAGAAAACTGGAGTTAGTTGCAAATAATTTCTATTGAGCTCCTACTGTATAGGCAATCCTTTCATTTTATAAGGACTTTAAAAATGTCTGGCACACAGTAGGCAATATATATGCTATGACGGTGATGGTGATGACGGTGGTGATGGTGGTGATGGCAAAGAAGATGGTGCTGATGGGGGTGGGGCTGAGAATTCAGTTCTCTCGTCTGATTTAATCCTGTGAGGGGGAGGGGTTAGGGTCCCCTATCTAGGAGGAAACAAAGATATCTATGGCAAAGGCGTGGGAGGTCACGGATCAGGAAGAGCTGTGCCCAGGTCACACACACAGGCCAGCATCATCCCCTGGGCTTGCTCACTGCTCTAAAATAGGAGCATCCCTCCCCGCAACCAACAGCCTGTTACCACTGTGCCCTGCTCCCATGAGCCGCTGCCTGCTGAGGCTCTCTTCCCAGCCCTGTACCTTGGGACCCAGGCATTGCCAGAAGATCAAACCCATCTCCCCTTCTCTGCCAACACAAGGCAAGCTCCATGACAGGTGGATGGAGGAAGTCTGCGTGCTCCCCGCCACCCACGTGCTATCTAAATTCACCGCCAGACAAAGCCTTCTCTTTGTCCTGGCACCTCCCTCCCTCCCTGCCATTCATGTGCTGAGAGATTTCGTTTCCAGTAAGTGGAGGCTGGAGAGAGAAGAAAGCAAGCAGGAGAAGGAAGAAGAAGAAGAAAAGGAGAAGGGGAAGGGGAAGGAGAAGGAGAAGGAGAAGGAAGGAGAAGGAAGGAGAAGGAAGGAGGAGAAGGAGGAGGAGAAGGAGGAGGAGAAGGAGGAGGAGGAGGAGGAGGAGGGGGAGGAGGAGGGGGAGGGGGAGGGGAGGGGGGGAGGAGGAGGAGGAGGAGACGGAGACAGAGACGGAGACGGAGACGGAGACGGAGAAGGAGAAGAAGAAGAAGAAGAAGAAGAAGAAGAAGAAGAAGAAGAAGAAGAAGAAGAAGAAGAAAAGAAGAAAACAGAACAAAACCTAGAAGGGAGGTGGGAGAAAAGCCAACAACACTGAATCAGGGACAAGACTCAGCCCCATTGTCCAAGTGACAATTCATTTAAGAAACAATGTGTAGGCTGTGTGGGGGAGATGCTACCTCCGAGGAGCCACCTTCTCCCATTCAGTGAGGCAGCATCGCAGCCAGTGCCCACCCAGGGCATCTGGGAGCCCGTGGTTATCACACCAGCTCTTTGTGCTCCCATAGAGGGAGCACACTGAGGGTTCCACAATTCTGATCCCACCCTGCTTAGAAGTAAGGAGCACCTAAGCTTAATGCCTGAGAACTGTCCAGTTCTGAGCTGGGCCCCCCATGGTTCCTGCAGAACCTCAGAAGGTATGTCTCCCATGGATGAGATCAGGCCAAGCTCCCTGGGCAAAACACCAAATGCTCAGCTCACTCTGGAAGGGGTGGGGTCCCGGGGATGGCCAGGCACTCAGGCTTCAAGAGGAGGGAGGTGGGCCCACTGCTCACCCAGCTCCTTCTCCCCCAGGGAAACAGGGCGACCCTGGGAACACTGTAACCTGAACAGAGGTCTTAAGAACATTCACCTCTCTGGACCCCAGCTTTCTCATCTGTGAAATGAGAAGGCTGAACCCTTCATGCCCCTCAAATTTTGTGAGCATTTACCACGGGCAAAGGCAGTACTGAAAATCAGCACACACCTCTGTGGCTTCCTTCAGCAAACATTCATTGACTCTGAGACCCTGTCCTGGATACCAAGGGGTAAGACAGAGAGGACCACACGTGTGTCCTTCTGCAGCTCTGATATAACAGCCCATCAGACAGTGAGGCCTTGAGGGAAACACTGGAGGACCAGAGGGAGTTCTGGCTCTTTCTCTACACAGAGAGCCTGACGTGGCTGCCTGAGGCCCTCTGTGCCCCCAGGGCTGACCCCTCCAGGCTCCAGCCACCCCCCATTCCCAGACCCTGGTGCCCACCCCACCCACCCTCCCAGCACCAGCTACAAAGTGGGGCCTTCTTCACTTTTTCCTTTACTTGCTGAGAAGCTCAGCCTCTTGTTCCCAGCTATAAGGGGCTGCCCACTGAGGAGCACAGACGCTGGGATCTGAGTGGTCTGGGTCTGAAGCCCATCTGAGTCGCTTACAAGCTAGGTGGCCTTGGGCAAGCTGCTTCATGGCTCCCAGCCCGGTTTCCTCATCTGCAAAGTGGAGAGAACAGTAACTACTGGTGGGTTGTCGGGAGCCTTAATTAAGATGCTGAATGCGCAGGGCGGAGCTTGGCCACGGTGCCTTGGCCTACACTCTTCTGTTCCCACTGCCTGTGATGTCCCAAAGCCCCACTTTGGTGGCTGCCTCCTGCCACCCTTCACATCTCAGAGGAGACCTCTGTTTTTGCTTTGGAAGGCCTCTGACTCTCCACGCCTGGCTGGTGCGACTCTGCGTCCCAGGAGGGCCTGGACATGCCCCTGTCCTTGGACTTACTGTCCTGGGCTGCAGCGGCCCCTGGATGCATTTGTTGTCCCCTAACCTCTGGGCGCCCTGAAAAGAGCCTAGTTTACAGCAACTTGTTTGCTCTAGCACCCTTGGCTTACAGATGAAGAAACAGGTTCAGAGGAGCAAACGCCTTGCTGAGGTCATGTGGCTAATTCCACGGAAGGTGGGGTGTGGAACTCTGCCCCAGCGTTTCTCTGGAACAATTGCGTTTTAACAAGGGCCGTCCAGGCCTTAACCTAAGGTGTTGGTGACCGCGAGGACCTCAGGCTGGTGACAAAACTGGGGAGGGAGATATTTTTGGAAAAGGGGCTTTTTATGGGGAAATGGCTTAGAGATGCTTGAGGCTCTGTGGTCCTAAAATATAGCAGGCGTCATAAACCTGTCCCAGCACATCCGTCATGCCAGGCCCGTGCTGGGACCTCTCCCACACCTGCTCTCTTCCGTGCCACCAGAATCCTGTGAAGAAGGATCTGGATCCATGCCCGTGTCTACAGAGGACCAGGAAGCTCGGGCATGTGATCTACCCAAGGCCACAGCTGTTTAACACTGAGACGCAAATTTGGTGCTGGCCACCTCTTGGGAGGGCAGGGTCCTCTTCCATCCTGCTCTGGCCCAGGCCTGAGTCGTGTGCTGCCGTTGGAAGGGACACACATTTGGAGCAGGCCTGCCCCAGGCCTTTCCCTCTGGGAAGGAGAAGCTGGCCAGCCCAAGGGGGAAGCTTGGTGTTGTGCTGGGAACACATGACACATCTCAGAGCAGTGAGTCTACTTAAAGATTTAGGAGAGAAAAAAAACGCAACATTTTAAAAAATTTAAATAAACCCTGATAAAATCATGGAGAACACAAAATGTTATGAGAACGTTTAAGCAAAAACACAAGACTCACAAGAAATTCATTTAACCTTCTTTGTGAAAGGTTTGAGAAACACTGAGCTAGTTCAATCCCCTCATGAAACAGAGAAAGAAACTGGAGCCCAGAGATATCAGGTGACTGGCTCAAGGTCACACAGCCAGTTCGCTCCCAGCACCTGGAATAGTACCTAGACTAGCAAAACCCAGGCTGAGCCCAGCAGATCTATGGCTGGACAGCCCTGGATTCCAGTTAAGGTGAGGCTGCTTATGAATGGTCCTGCCTGGGGTCTCCTCATCAGTAAAATGGGGCACCAGTCTTGATAGCATACGAGCTAACGCTGCAAGGATTCACAGGCTCGCCACAAACAGCCAGCCTCCCTGCCCTCTGTTGTCTCTGTGAGTAGTGTAAAGAAACCTGAGAGCAGAAAAATGCCTGCATCAGCACTCAGACCCCTGAGAGGGTGGATTCCAGCATCTTCCCTCCGCTTGTAATAGAGCATGGCACCATTACACAATAGCACTCATGAGGGCCCCCAGATACAGCATCCCTGGCAAGATTTTGTGCTCAGAATAATCTCAGAGCCACCGGAAGCCCGAATTTCCTCAGCCGTCCACTGCTCCTGGGAGAGGAAACCGGAACTTCTGACAATAGTATCCACATAGATGCCCCATGTGGCAATACCCAAGGAGCCCTCACTGCCCCTGCCCCGTCAGCCCTGCCAGTTGGGGGTTTCCAGGCAGCCTGGTGTGGGATTTCGACATCTTGAGCTGGAGATCACATGACCAGAGCATCGATGGTGACCAGGGAACTCCAGGAAGCCAGTCTAGGCGAGCACTTTGGTAGGAGCTGAGTGAGGCCAGAGAGGCTCTGCTATCCTAGGGCAGTGGTCAGAGAAGAGGCCCAGGGTCAGCGGGCCGCTCCTTCCAGAAACAGAGGCGAGCATGACAGGCTGTCCCAAACACCGCCCACTGAACTCTGGGCACACACAAGTCTTGTCAGATAGGAACAGGGAGGCTCGGGGTGCGTGAGTAATGGAACCTCAGCAGTTACTCAGCTCGTGAGACAAAGAGTCAGGGTTCCCCCCTCCCCCATCTGCCTCTCTCAGAAGGAAGTCTGGGCTTCTTCAGACCCTTCCCCAACTGCACCCAAATCCACCTACAATTTAAAAAGTACTTGTCAACCACAGACTCCCAATCTTATCTCACATGCTTACAGACGACCCTGGAGAGGCAAACAGGGTCATCACACCCACTTTACAGATGAGAAAACCTGAGGCTCTCAGAGACCATATGACTCGCTTAAGGCCAAGACTCAAGTCCGAGCTCTCTAGTCCAGCTCCCAGGTTGCTTCAGAAGACAGACCACCAGCAACAGCACAATGGCAGTGAAGCCACATTCCCACGTGACTGTGACTCGAGTGTTTCCAAAGCATTTTCACGCCACCCCAACATCCAGTCATGGACAGCCCTTTCCAATTCACAACCCCAGTGTGAGTGGGAAGTTGTCTGTTCTCATATTAAAGATGATGAAGAGGGATCAGAGAGTTACAGTAACTTGCCCAACATCACATAGCTAAAAAGCGGTAGATCTAGGACTCAAACCTACATTGTCCAGCTCCCCCATACTCTGTCCACCAAGCCATACTGCTGGTCATCTTCATACTGGTGGGACGAAGACATGGGCCCTGGGGACAGTGTGGCCCCTGTCCCCTGTGTTCCAGGGCCCCATGGCCCTGAGCCTCTGCCCCCAAGGCCATCCAGAAAGCAGCTATTGCAAGACCTGCTGGGGGCAGGGCCGCCAGGGAGCCGGCGAGGGCACCCAGGTGGGGCAGGACCACCGACAACGCTCCCCGGCCTCTGCAGCTCGGCTGTCGCCCGCACACAGCTACACCTGGAGAACCTGGAGGAGGGAAGAGACCTTGGGATGCTCAACAAGCTTCTGGAATGACACTGTCCGCTTCTCTCTGCAATCCTGGCAGGGCGAGCCCCGAATAGCATTTTGGGGGGCAAAGAGTGGGGAGGAAGGAGAAAACTAACATGTACAGAAAGCCTGGCTCTGGACAAGTGATCCTTTTTACTCATTCATTCTACAAATATTAATACCACCCTCGTCGCATCGGCCTGGGCTGGGAGCTGGCACATTTCCTCCTTCATTGATTCCTACAAGCAACACCCAGGAAGCCTCCAGCCACACAGGAGCGGAGGAGGCAGAGAGGTAGGAGAAACCAGGAAGCGAGCACTGCAGGAGGAGTCCACGGTCCTGGGGCCGGCCTGGCACTGTGCACTCATGGGGGCGTAGTCTCATCTCTGAGGCTTCTGGAGGGTCCACTTTCAGAGTCCATGAAGCAGCCCCTTCTCAGATGCCACCTGTCATGACTCGTGGTCTCTGCCCTTGGGTGGGCAGAAGCATCCTTGGTGAGAGCAGCCAGGCCCATGAGAAGGTAGGAAGGAGAGGGGACAGCCGGCAGCAGGGAGGACCCAGTCCCCCTGCACCCAGCCGAACGCTGGTACTTTTCTCCCTTCATCAGACTCAGCCAGAGAAGGGAGGGGAGGAAGAGGAGCTGATTTCTGGGCACTACCACAGGCCAGCCCTGGCCAAGCATTTTCACATATGGTATCTTCTAATTTCTAAGGAAACCCAGGGAGGCCCAAACTGAGGCTCAGAGAGGGAAAATGACTTGCCCCAGATTACACAGCGAGGACAGGGAGGGGCTGCGGTAGGAACACAGATCTGTTTGCCATCAAAGAAAGACGGTAAGCCGCCTCTTCTCTTTCCTTCTTCCTTGTCCCCCGGCCCTCCCCCTCTTCCCTCCCCGCAGCTAAGCCATGTTAGACAGAACTAGAGGAGTGGAGTAACCAGAGGGGAACCCACCTCTTCTCCCACCCCTGCACTCTCCAAGCAGAGTCTGGGTCCCCAGCTGGCTTTCCGTGGTGGGAGTGTGCTCACCCCCACAACCCTGACCTGTCCCCACACTCCCATCCACCCTCGCCTCAGTGACTAACCGGCCCTGTGGCTGACGAAGCTGCCCTCTCTGGGCTCCATGGTGGAAACAAACCCAAGCTCCTTCCTCTTTAATCTTCACCCCCATCTCCTTGACCTTGGGTCTCTGGCAAGGCGCTGCATTACTCTGGGAGTGAACCCATAATACAGGGGAGTCACACGAGGCTGCAACCCCACGGGTCTGCTGCTTGAAGAAACACTGCCCTATTGATCTGCTTTCCTGTATGTGCCGGGGGAGGAGGTGGGGCTGTAGAAACGGACAACCCTGGCTTTGATTTGCAGCTCAGCCACTGATGATATGACCTTGTGCCTATTGTTTGGGTTATTTGAGTGGCCTAAACCTCCTGATTTGTCAAAGGCAGAGCCACTTTGAAAACTAAAGGCCACGATGTCTGTTAAATGACAGACACATAGCACGTCTTCAACAAGTCTTAGATCTTCACTTCAACTGTACTAAGAGGACTGAGGGCCCGGGTGTTCATTTACATTGGTCAGCCAAGAAAAGTGATAGAAAATGTTCTCCTTACTCTTGATTTGATTTGAGGAAAGATAAACAAATGCTTTTTAGAATTGATTTTGATTTGTAATTTAGCCCTTAATTCTATACCATCTTGAATTGGTCCCTGAACACATCTGGCCTCTGAAACCAGAAGTTTCATGTAGTACTGGCACCGAATTTCATCTGTCCATCTGTCCATCCATCAATCTACCCACCCACACATCCATCCATCCATCACCCATTCTTCCTTCCATCCATCCATCCATCCATCCATCCATCCATCCATCCATCCGTCTATCCATCACCTACTCTTCCCCATCCATTTATCCATCCTTCTGTTCTTCCATCTGTTTGTCCAACCATCCATCCTTTCAACATTTGAATACCTACTATTTGCCAGCCACAGTGGGGACGCTAAACAAAAAGGAGCTTCCAAAACTTTCCTCACTACTGTTGGCTCAGACCCATACCACAGGCAGTCAATAATTACTTTTCTGCTGATTGGGTATGGAGAGTGAAAGAGGGCTGCCTCCCTTCCCAGAGTCTGGCTTGCTCAACATTGCCTTTCCTCTGGTCCATGTGTGAGTCTCCTGGTGAGTGACTTTCACATGAATAATTATTTGTCAATGATCAGGATATTCCCTATAAGGTAGAGGGCTTCACTAAAGTACAGATCACTTTTATGTGCACACACATACCACCCCCCCGCCCACACACTTTTAGTGGTGTGTCCAGAACGCCTGTGAACAAAGCACTGTGAGGAGCCCTCAGGAGATTCTCATTACTCTCTCTTTCCACCTCCCCACCGTGGGTTAAAACAATGCTTCACACAGGAAACACTTCATCCCTCTATCACATCATCTTCGTTTATTTTCAGGATAGCATCCCTCCCAGCCTAGACTCTCCAGGTTCTGTGCTTGTTAGAGAAGCTACATGATAGAGCAGTCAAGGGTACAGTTCCTGAAGCCAGGCTCCTGGGGTTCAAATCCAACATTCCAACTGTGTGACCTTGAAGAAGTTGCCAAACATCTCTATGCCTCAGTTTCGCTATCTGTAAAAATGCGGATCAGTAACAGAACAAATTTCATGAGGTTGTTGTGAGGATGAAATGAGATTGTGTCTTGTTTCTACTGGAGGGCAAGACCACATCCTGATAAGACGTCTATAACTGTGAGTGGGTGTTTCGGTGTTCCAGTGACTGCAGTGGGGCATGGGGAAGAGTGTCACTTGACAATAGGGCACAGAACTAGAGATACTAAATCTTGCAATGTGCTAGCCAGCCTGCACAACAAAGAGCTGCCCCTAAAAGTGCCAGCTGAACCCACTGAGGAAGTCTGTACGAAAAGTGCCTTGACATGGTAGACATTGTCCCAACGTGAGCTGTGACTTGTTCACTGTCCCCTGCCGTGGACACTCTAAAGAGCAGGAAAGGACCTTGTCTGTCTTGTTCTGTGTTGCCAAATCTTCAGCACTTAGGACAGGGCCCAGCATTTGGCAGGCTTTGGATGCACAATGAACGAATGGTATGTGTTCAATCAATAATCGGTGCGTGGCCTTTTGGTGAAACATGTCAAGTCCAATCACAATTAGTGTTTGCAGAGCAGCTCCAAACCACAGGATAAGGGGAGATGGTGGAGGAACAGCTGCCCCTCCCAGCATACCTACTCCCACCCTTCCTTCAAGGCCTGAGCCTGCTGGAGATGGTCCCTGGGGGCTGGTAACTGTCTTTCACTGGTAAATCCTGTCTACTCATAAAGGTTTCTCTCTTTTCCCCCACCAGAATGTGGGGTAGGGTCCTCCTCACTTCCCTCTCTGTTCCTGGGCACAGGGGACCTGACCTTACGTAGGGCTTGGCAGATATCTGAGTGGCTGCATTTTTCTCCTCTCCCTGCATGCATGCCATCAGGCTCCATCACATCAATGTGAACGTACCTGATCACACAGAGGCCTTGGGAAAGGGAAGGGGAAGGGGTGAGGGGAGGGACCTTCTCAGTATTCTGAGCAGAAATGGATTAAGCAGAAAACTCTCATCAAATATTTCCCCAACCTTAGTCCCCTCTCCTCCTTAGTAACAGAGTCCTTCCCTATTGTGTACCGCTCAGAGGCCAGCCAACCATTTGAAATTTATGTCACTGAACCTTTGCTAGGTGCCTATGATGCAGTGGAAAGGGCTGAATCAAACCAGGTCCCTGATCCTGGAGGTTCCCAGTCTTTGGGGAGACACCCAGGTACCAAGTAAAGCCATGATCTGAAGGCGCTGGCCAGACAGGCAGGATGTAGAAGCTTTGGGAGATTATGTCAAATGGAACTGAGCTCCTGACACTTCTCGGAAGTTATCTTTTAGGGGTTAAATGTTTAACAGGAGCTTATGTTCTTGCATTTAGCTGCGTTTTCTTGTTTGTTTCAGTTTTGGTTTTCTGCAAATTCTGTTCAATAGATGGTATTGGTCAGTAAGATCCTGGCTAATCCTGGTTTTATAAAGTGTGTTCATTCAAGGAGTGAACAGGAAGACAGTCCATGCCCTCGCAGAGCTTACATCCCAACACATACCTATCTAACCTTACATCCCAACACATACCTATCTAACCTTACATCCCAACACATACCTATCTAACCTGTCAGAGTGCCGTGAAGCTGGCCAGCTTTATTTGAAGATCACGGGGTGGAGGGTGGGGGGATGGGGGAAGGGTAGCGGGGAGGCTCTCTCTGATCAGGTGCCAGGAGAGCAGAGGCCTGAAGGAAGAGAAGGAGCCAGCAGCGTAGATCTCAGAAGAGCTTCAACATCAGCCAGAGTCTCATGAGTCCTGGTTCTAGAAGGTGCTGGGCTCTGGTCAAAAGCTGGGGGCTCCAGCGCCACCAAAGAAGGGAGATGGATTCTTTTCCTGTTTCTCCTCTCTGTGGACTTTCAACTCAAATGAGCCCTAGACAGTGATTCCCTTCCATCCTCTCACAAGTCTGGCATGTGCCAAGTCACCCTCCCTCCAGGCTCACCCCACCAAGGAGGTGGAGCACAGGGTCACCTTTACCTGAATATCACCCTTGTGAAGTTCTCAAATCTTTCCCCACCCTAAGTGGGGAGGACACTGAAAGGTTTCCCTTGGGGAGGTCCAGGGACACAGCCCAAAGCAGTCCCCACAAGCCGAAATGCCTTTAGTCTCCTATTTTATCCCGAAGTCCCTGCACATGTACAATTCTGCTCCACGGTCTGTGCCTGTGTCTGTCCATGTGATGAAATGCATAAACATGTAATTCCTCAGCTGAAAGGTGAGCCAAGGTCACGTGTGGTTGCCTAGGCCTCCGGCCCCCTGCAGGGACCCCAGGCACATGGGTACCCACGATTGAGAAGCACAAAGCAGAGGAACTCTGGCTTGGGCTTCTAATCATCACTTGCTATGGATACCCTGTGTGGCTTTCGTGGGACAAAGGGAGGGGCTGTTGTGGCTCTTGGGCCACCTTTCCAGGCAGCTCACGATTCCAAGGCCCCCAGTGGAGGGCAGGCAGCATGACGTGGAGGACGCAGAGCCTGAACGAGACTGGGGATGCGAGAGTGAGGAGATGGGAGGAATGTTCTGGCCAGAGGCTCTCCCCTCTCCACTGGAGAGAACACAACAACCCCCCTAAGAAGGGCGATGTGGCACCTGTGTCACAGGTGTCCTAGCTGGGGGTCAATAACTGCCAGCAGCTTCTAGGAGACCTGGTACCTAGCACGGTCCCTGGCACATAATAACCCTCAATGAACACTTGCTGACTGGATAGGTGAATGAATGGGAATGAATGAATAAATGGCTACATCACAAAGAACGAGTGACTCCCCCCAGCCTAGAGGATGCTAGTCCTTCCTGGCCCTAAAGAGCATATCTGAGGTGGCTACACCACCCCTCCTGCCCCCGCTCTAAATAACTAATTTGATGTACTGCCTGTTGGCCCCATGGTTTCTCTCTGTGGCTAATGCAGTAAAAAGAGCCATAGATTATAAACCACTAATTATATTTAGACAAAAATTATCTTCCATAAAAGCAACAGTAATAACGGGCACTAAATGCCTGGGCCTCTACCAATCACTTCACATTCATTATCCATTCACTTCTCACGCCAACTTGCCATCAACCCATTTTCAGATTAGAAACCAGGGACTTCACAAGTGGCATATTTGCTGTGGAAACAGGGCCCAGGCCTGGCTCTGAAGTCCTCGGTCTGTCCTCAGTCTGCATGGCTCTGGGAAGCAAGGGCGATGGGACCGGCCCCCGTTCCCATTCCAACCTCCTGGTCATGCTCCTCCTGATACGGATGGTGTAAGGGACTCAGTATCCTTTAAGCCCCCAAACACAGGGCACAAAACCTGTCCAGGGAAGCTCTGCACGGAGGCGGCAGGTCCCGGCTGGACTGCAGTGGCTCCTGACTCTGGGCACCTGTCCCTAGGTTGCTATAACCCACCAGGGGTCTGATGTGGAGTCATCCCATTGGGGTGACGGCACTGGGCTGAGCCCAGCAGCCAGGTCTGGGGCAGATGCTGTCGGTGCTCTGCCCGTCCCATCTGGCCCCTCTGTCATTTCCTCGCACACTAGCCTGACTTCTGCAGCCAGCACTGCGCCTCGGCCACTGGAACTCACTTTCCTGCCGGCACAGAGGGCTGGAAGGGCCTGGGAGTCGGTGTGCTCCCATCCAGGGGCCAGCTCCTAACCAACGGCTGATGGACGCAGGGTATAAATACCCTGGCTCCCTCCCAGACACTCAGATCGGGCAATGAGAAAGTCGGGCAGGGCCAGCACGTGACCTGGTGCAAGGGCGTAACCGCAGGCCAGGGTAGCCGTGGGCCAGGGAGCGGGCTCAACACTAATCACCCCTCGCCCCTACAAAGAGGACACTATGAATCGCATTTTGCAGATGAAGAAACTGAAGACTGCAACAGGATGTGAACTCAGGTCCGTCAGATTTAAAGGCCAAACTCTTGCCACGGAAGGAGGGAAGGGAAGGTGAAGGAAGCGGGTAAGATAAGCAGTAAACGGTAATGTGCAGACCTCAGGGTTGGAAGAGGAGAGGAGAAGGGGAGAGGGGGAGATGGCAGGAGGAGGACGCTCCACCACAGCCCCTGAGCTGCCAGCCCTGCGCGTGAGGACCAAGGCCAGTGACAGGGAGGAGACCCTGGGCCAGCAACACACAGTTTGATCCTGAGGACACACAGGGCCAGCTGGGACCCAGAGGGCGCTGCGCAGGGCACCCGCACCCCCTGATCTGATCCCACCAGCTTCCACCACGCACCCATGTTGGTGCCGGTTACCGAGGACCTCATCTGGCAGCTGCCCACCACCAAGGCCACTGGCGACTCCCACCCACATTTCTGACAGGGGGATGAGAAAAGGGGAAGGAATCAATTTTTTTTCCCTTGATTATAAAAATAGTACATATTGTGAGTATTTCAGAAAGTATAAAAAGAAAATTAAAATGACTTATAATCTCACCCCAGAGATCATCACTGTTCACGCTTGGTGTCCTGCTTGATATACCCTTTTCTATGCACGATGCAGTTTGGGTTTATTTTTTATGTCTCTTAGATGTACCATGTTTTTCATTTATCCATATCAGTGCCTTTTCAAGTCGTTGAATGCCCACCCACGTCACCCCCTTCAATAGCTATGTGGTATTGTATTGTGTAGACTGATCACATTTAATGCAAACCATCCTTACTGATAGACTGTTGCTGGGTGTACAGTAAACAATGCTGGAATGAACATCTTTAAGATGATGTCTTTCTGGGGGCCAATTGAGAACATGGATCAAAAATCTTAAAAAGATACCCTTCCCTTGGACCCCGTGATTCCACTCAGAAGTACTTGTTCATCCTAAGGAAGCAATCAGATGTGAGAAGGCTGCTGGCATGGAGCACCCAGAGGACCTGGAGCACCAGGTGTGTTACCAACAGAGACCAAGGCCACAATGGAAGGACATCCATTCTTGAGGCTGGGGCCAGGGTAGGAACATGGCTTCTATGTAAATATTATTTGTATTTTTGTCCTGGGTGCCTGGCATGGAGTTGGCAATTTACAAATTCGGAATGAAGTGTGAGATTGGTCTCATAGTTAAAAGTCCGAGTCTTTGCAAAGCTTGGCTTGATGCTAAGGCCCCGGCATATGGCCCTAAGGTTCCAAGGGGCCTTCAGTCTCACGGAGAGCAGTGAAAGGGTCAGGGGCCGGGCAGGTGACCAGAAGCCCTGGCTTTATGGAAAAAGGACACACCAAAACCGGATACATCTTTGCTTTGTCCCTGATGGTGGAGAAGTCATCCCCCCTCTCTCTGCCCCACTTCCTTCAGCTGGTAAATGGGAAACTGTGGTCAACCCTCCTATAATAAGTAATCAGGGAGGGAACATTTGAATACAGGTCTTCCTCGACTTATGATGGGGTTACGTCCTGATTAAACCCATTGTAAACTGAAAGTACCATAAATCAAAAATGCATTTCATAAGCCTATTCTACTGAACCTCATCCCTTGGCTTAGCCTTCCTTAAACACACTCAGAACACTTACACGAGCCAACGAGTGAACAAAATCACCTAACACAAAGCCTATTATTATAAAATGTTGAAAATCTCATGTAATTTACTGAACGTTGTATGGAAAGTGAAAAACAGAACAGTTGTCTGTAGCGTGTCAGTTGTTTACCCTGGGGATCACACGGCTGATGGGGAGCTACTCATCATGAGAGAGTATGCACTGCATATACGAGCCTGGGAAAAGAGCAGAATTCAAAATAAGTCTTGGACTGTCTGTATAGATTTTAACACAATCACCATCATCACCTCATCACAGCAACGATCATGAAAGCTCCTCACATTTGTTAAGTGAACAACCACCATTTGTTATCCACCAAGCACTGTTCTAAGTGTTTTGGTTACGTTAATCTTCATGCTAGCTCTCTGGAGTTGACACTGTTAGGTGGCATGGTTGATGGAGGTGCGAAGCGAGAGGTCACTCAGCTGGCCCGACAGCTGGCCTGGTACATTGCTGGGGTCTGAATGCAGTATCGGCCTTCTGAGCCGGGGCCACTAATCCGAATGTCACACGCCCTCTGCCACGTACCAGCTGGATCCTCTGGGCCGCTGATTCAGTCTCTTTGGGACTTGAGTTTCTTTATCTGTAACTTGGGGACACTGACTGGTGAGGACTCTCTGTGGACTGACGCACACAGGAGCATCCAGGGCGGGGGCGGGGGGGCGGCGGTGGGAGGGGCGCTGCTCAGCCCTTGACCTGTGCAGAGCAGGTGGTTCTTTTCCCAGCAGAGAACCCCAGATGGGAGCAGTAAAGAGGGCTGCCTGCTTTTAGCAAAACCTGATGTTCGCGCAAAGGTGATGGGCTCCGGTCAACACATGCTGCCCTTCTCTCCTCCACTCAGGCCAGAGACGGAAGGAGGGATCTATTTTCAGTCTCAGCGCGGGCTCCTTCCAAACTTCCAGCAAGTTGTAGGCAGTGAATGTCACCTTCTGGAGGTATGGGTGTAAAAAGAAGTTTGTTTGAACTGTGTGACTTCCCACTCGGCACTGCTGGTCGCAGTGGGTCCCTCTCCAGCATCCACGGCTGGCCCTTCACCCAGCACTTATCTGAGCCCCTCTCACCTCCCCCTGCATGGGTTTCAGCAAAGAGAAGAAACCCAGACAAGGATTCTTGACCGCAGGGTTCCAGGTTCCTTCTGGGCTTCAGGGGCTCTCTGAACATTCTGTCCCTTAAGACATATTGTGTGTGTGTGAGAGAGAGTGTGTATATTTGTGTTAGACAGACAGACAGACAGATGAATGAGAGTAATTCTGGGGGGAGGGCCTGTAGCAGTCAACATGATCTCACTGGGGTTCCTTAATTTCTAAGACAATTGAGAAATGCTCCAACAGAAGTCAGCCAGGTGCTCTCCGGAATGGAATGGCCCCTGTGTGGGACAGAGCTCACCTTCACCCCACACAGCCCTGACTCACTTGTCTTCATTAGCTACGTGATCTTGGACAAGGCATCTCGTCTCTCTGGCTCCTGTTCCCGCATCTACAAAATGAAGAAGTTGGTCTTGTGAGCAGCTTTCAGCCTGTGCTCTACAGAGCTCCAGAGGGCGCAGGCAAGGGTGGTGGCCTGGGGAGAGGGCAGGCAACTCAGGGGCCACCTGCATCCAACCGGAGCGGCTCTCGATCTCACAGAACCTGCATGAAATGTTATTCAAATAAATGGCTTTGTAGCTTAAAGCCAAAATTAAACAAAGCCCCGGCAAAGCCGATCACTCAGGTCCTTCCTGGCTTGGAGTCTGGGCTCCGGTGGGGCCAAGCTGCTCTGCTTCTTCTTTAATCCTTAGAGGTGGTCAAGCCTCCTGGTTGAGAGCCAGACACCTGCGTGCTTGCTGGCTCTGCCACTCACTAAGCACCACGACCTCAAGCATGCTGCCTGAAGTCTCCTGCTTCCCATCTATGAATCGCACATACCTACCGCATAGGCCACTGTAATGATGAAATACACTAATAAAAGAAGAGACAGCAAGTGTTGGTGAGGATGTGGAGGAAAGGGAACCCTCGTGCACTGTTGGCGGGAATGTAAACTGGTGCAGCCACTATGGAGAACAGTATGGAGGTTCTTCAAAATATTAAAAATAGAACCGCCATAGGATCCAGTCATTCCACTTCTGAATATTTAGCCTAAGGAAACGAAAACACTGACTCGAAAAGATACATGCACCCCCATGTTCACTGCAGCATTATTCAAAATAGCCAAGACAGGGAAACAACCTAGGTGTTCATCAATGAATAAAGAAAATGTGGTATTTACATACAATGGAATATTATTCAGCCATAAAAGAGAAGGAAATGTTGCCATTTTCGACAGCATGGATGGACCTTGAGGGCATTATGCAAAGTGAAATAAGTCAGACAGAGAACGACAAATACCATACGATTTCTCACTTATATGTGGAATCAAAAAGACAAAAAACAAAACACAACCCAAAATGGAGCTCACATATACAGAGAACAGATCGGTGTGTTGTCAGAGGCAGGCGACAGAGGAACAGGCAAAATGGGTGAAGGTGGTCAAAAAGGACAAACTCCCAGTTGTAAAATAAACAAGTCCTAGGGAATGTACTGTACACCATGGCGATTATAGTTAAGGATACTATGTTGCATATTTGAAAGTTGCTAAGAGAGTAGACCATAGAAGTTCTCATCACAAGAAAAAAAGTCTGTACCCACGGTGCGCTGATGGATCTTAACTAGACTTACTGTGGTGATCATTTTGCAACGTATACAAATATTGAATCATGTCCTAAGTCTGAAACTAATAGAATGTTATATGTCAATTACATCTCAATTAAAAACACATCTAAAACAGCTCTCCAAATACACAGCAAGTACCTATAAGGGTTAGCAGCTATTGTCCGTCTCAGATTCCAGCACAAGGCCTGAAATGTGGAAGTTAATCAATAAATGGAAGCTGAATAAATGAGGGAATGAGTGAAAGGACACATTTCCAGAGTCTAAACATCCCATGAATTGATTTTCTAAGTGGAACCA
The DNA here is from genome assembly GCF_030028045.1 of Hippopotamus amphibius kiboko. Lineage (NCBI taxonomy): Eukaryota > Metazoa > Chordata > Mammalia > Artiodactyla > Hippopotamidae > Hippopotamus > Hippopotamus amphibius. The sequence continues at coordinate 33,575,065 of NC_080186.1, forward strand.
CGCAAAGCCCTAGGCCGGAGCTTGGTAAGCTTAAGTATGTGCTTGAGTCACGTGGGAACCTTATTAAAATAGATTCTGAGTCGGCAGGTCTGGGGTCCGGCTGGGCCTTGGCATTTCTGAGTTCCCAGGTGAGGCCAATGCCGCTGAGCCTCGGACCACACTTTGAGTAGCAAGGATTCGGTCCATCCCTGGTCATACTCTTGAGTGCACAGGCTTTCCACCCGTAGTTAGCAAACCACTCAGTTAGCAAACATCTGCAGACCGGCTGCTATTTATCGGCCACTGGACGACCAAGCCCAGAGCACTCTTGTGCTGGGTTCTCAGGAACCGAGAGGGGAGTCAGGGTGAAACCCTAAGCTTACGTCTGGGCTCTGCCTTGCAGTGATGTTGGGCAGGTCCCCCAGCCTCTTCATTCGTGACGTGAGATCAGCAACACCCTCCGTGGCCAGCTCTCAGAATTGCCGGGAGGGTAAAAAGTGATAACAGATGGCACCATCGAGGGGCAGAGGGCCGTGATTAACGGGCAGCCTTCATTTCCAAGTTCTCGTCTTCAGCCCTTGAAGTCCTCCTCAGCGGGAAACTGACAAGCATCAGTGTTTGCATAATGGCTTGTAAGGGGCCAGGAGAGGAAGTCACGGCGCTAAATTTAGCATGTGCGTACGCCCCCTCACCCGAGGCTCAGCCCACGCATTTCACCATGAGTAGGTGCCTTTCTATATTTAACTTCTGCCTGCACCTTCCCCTTGAGCTCTGACACTGAAAACCCCAGGAGGATGTGGTGACAAGGGAAGGGAAGTTCACAAAATGTGATCGGGGGCTGACATCACATGAGGTCCCATCTGCACCTTCTGGTGTGTGTTCTTCCTGGAAGAAACTGGAAAGGTTCTTCAGCTTCTCCCCTGTCCCCATCTTCGAGCATAAGACTCACGGGGCCAAAGTGCAGCCAGAGACCACACTGCCCTTTAGAACAGCAGCACTGAGGAGGGGGTGAGGGGGCCACTGGAAAGTACAGCAGAAGTCACTTGAGGCAGGAAAGTCTCAAATGCCCTCCATGTGCCAGGCACAGAGCTAGACCCATTCACCACAATTGGCCTTGTACAATTCACTCAAAAGCATCCCTCGGTTGATATCATATTCAGGCTACAGGTGAGCAAGCAGAGGCCCAAAGGGCTGAAGGGAGGTTTCCGAAGCCTGGGATGAGTGGAGAACACAGGCCAGTTTCTGAGTTTACGTTTCAAGTCCACACCACAGTCCCCTTCTAACCCTACCTCCTCTACAGGGGGCTGTTGGGGAAGCCAGGGGTCCAATTCTCACCTGTGTCATCACTCAGGGTTGTGACCTTGAGTTAGTCACTCCCCTCTTGGGGTCTTAACCGCCTTACCTGTAAAACAAGCCCACTGTCCTGGTTTTCTATTTCATTTCTGAGTATCTTCTTGATGACATCAGAATCTGATGGTCAGAGGAAGTGAGGCTGAATCCTGGGATAATTCTCCAACTTTCAAACCACAGGGTGACCTCCACCCTCTGCCTATGTGCTGGCCAGCACACATGATTCTTATGCAATCCCCAGTGGAGATCATTCCATCCCTCCCCACTCTTTCAGGGAACTTTCAATGAAGGCCTGTGTGCTGAGAAGTTCAACAGGCACTGGAGGGACTGAGATAAAATGTGGTCCCCATCTAGGGTCCACCGCCAAACAGGGGAGAAAGACCCAGGAAAGATTGCACAGCCTTACAATGTGATCCATGCTTAATGGAGGTTCTGTGGGGCACAGAGGCTGATGCCTAACCCAGCCTGAAGGGAAAAGAACCAGTGGGGGAAAAGACAAAATTAGCGTCAGTCCTGTAGGCCAGCAGTTCTCAAGGTGTGGTTCCTGGACTTGCAGCAGCAGCAGCAGCAGCAGCATCTGAGAACTTGTTAAAAGTGCACATTCTTGGGACCCATCCCAGACCTACTGAATCAGCGGTCTGTTTTAACGAGCCCTGCCGGTGATTCTGAGGCTGTCTCAGTTTGAGAACCACTGGTCTAGGGCAGGCCTTTGAAAGATGGCAAAATCTTGAACTGTCGGCTTTTTAGGTCCTGTCCAGAGCTTGGCCAGGAAAAGCCACAATTCAGAAAAGTGGCATATAAAATATATGCCATTCTGTCCCCTGGACCCCTAAGTGCCCCCTTTACAATGTGTCAGACCTCTGGAAAGCTCCGTGTGTGCACAGCTTGTCACGCCTCCACTGGTTACACCTCTGGGCTCTTGCCCTGGGCTGTTAACTGAGGATGGTTACAAGAAACATCCGTAGGAAGACTGTCTTCGAATTGCTGTAAAATGGTTGTTTTTGATCCTGGTATACAAAGCTCTTTCTATAAAACTCACATGGAGAAAACAGTGACAAGGAACAACTTGGCAAAGGCTCTCTAAAAATGACAACACCCCATGTTGGTGAGTGTGTAGGGGAAGAGGCACCCTCACACATTTCTGGTAAGCATGGAAATTGATACTGTCTTCTTGCAGAAATAACTGCCAACAGCTTTGAAAAATGTACATTCCCCGACCCAGCAATTGGATTTTAGAAATTAATCCTAAGGAAATAATCATGACTGTGTATGAGCTTTTTTGTGTGTTTGAGGAAGAGCAGGGACACCATGGTGGCTAAAGCAGAGGGACGGAGCAGGGGCTGTGGGGACATGGGCACGATGACCGAGCAGGCCATCCAGGAACTTTGGCTTTTCCTCTGGGGGAGAAGGGAGAGTTGAGCATAGGAGAGACTGTGACTTGTGTTTTAGACAACCCTCTGGTTCTGTACTGAGAACAGATGCTAGGAGACAAGTGTAGAAGTCAGGATATGCTCAGGAGGCCCCTGACAATCATCCCATGCTAGAGATGGCAGCACACAAACCATGTGAGACATGGTCAACTTCTGAATGTGGTTTGAAGGTACATTTGGGCTTTTCATTGGAGGGATGCCCGTCTGGAGATGGGCATGTATGGTTGTCTGAACAGATGACTTCATCTCTAGAAGCTGAGAAGAACAAGTAAGGAAGAGGGTGTGAAGTGCCTTCATTGGAGGTAAAGGAGTTGCCAGTGGATGCCACACAAACCCGTCTGCTTTCTTTGTTGGACATTTCTGAAATCTTCAATGTGAAGCTTCCTGTCACAAGGATACCAAACTTTTATACCTAAGATCTGGGGGCACTGGCTGCCTTCCTAGAGTCAAAGGTAACCAGAGAAATGCAATTGAAAATAAGGATGTGATATAATTTTTCAGTTATCAGATAGGCCAAGATTTAAAAAGAACGATAACAGCCAGGGCTGGTGTGGGTGTATGGAAACAGCACTTCCTCGTACTGCTAGCGGAAGTTTAAATTAGTACCACCTTTTGGGGGCACTTGGGCAATATGTTATCAAAGGCCTTTCACAGGTACATGCCAAAGGAACTAGAACAGCTAAAACAATTTTGAAAAAGAAAAATTAAAGTGCGAGAAATCACTCTACCTGATTTTAAAGCTTATTATATAATTAGAGTAATTAAGACTGTGTGGTATTGGCAGAAGGATAGATACATACATCCCTGGAACAGAGTAGCAAACCCAGAAATAGTTCCACACGAGAACAGATCTTTGACGAAGGAGCAAATGCAATTCAATGAAGACAGGAGAGTCTTCAACGAATGATGCTGGAACAATTGTCTAGCCATAGGCAAAAACAGTGGAACTCAACACAAAACATACATTTTATACAAAATTTAACCCAAAATGGGTCACAGATTTAAAAATAAGATGTAAAACTGTAAAACTTTTAGAGAGAACATAGGAGAAAACTCTTCAAAACCTAGAGCTCAGTGAAGAGTTCTTAGACATAACATCAAAAGCATGATCCCTAAAAGAAAAAAAAAAAATCAGTACATTGGACCTCATCAAAATGAAAAACTTTTCCTCTGCAAGATGGAAGATGAAAAGACAAGCTACAGACTGGGATAAAATATTTGCAAACCACATATCTGACAGAGGACTAGTATCTAGAATATACTAAAAAAACTCTCAAAACCCAACGGTGAAAATAAATAAACAATCCAATTAGAAAATGGGCAAAATATGTGAAAAAACATTTCACCAAAGAGAAGTATTTACAGAAAGTAAATAAGCACATGAAAAGATACTCCATATCATTAGCCATTAACCAGATACAAACTAAAACCTCAGTGAAATATCCCTACACAACTACTGAAACAGCTAAAATAAAAAAATAATGATAGCAGCAAATGCTGGTGAGGATGTGGAGAAACAGGTCTTTCGAACATTGCTGGTAGGAATGTAAAATGGTAGACCCACTTTGAAAAGGTTTGGAAGTTTCTGAAAACCAAACATACGCTTAGCATAGGCTCCAACAATAGTATTCCTGGGCATTTATCTCAGAGAAATGTAAACATTTGCCCATGTAATCTATCCACAAATATTCGTAGCAGCCTTATTTTTAAAAGCCAACAACTGCCTTTTGATAGGTGAAGAGTTAAGCAGTGGCACATCCATACCATTGAATAGTACTCAGCAATAAAAAGGAAGAGACTATTGATACACACAACAGCCTGTGTGGCTCTCAAAGGCGATGTGCTGAGTAAAACAGTTCTCAAAATGTCATATAACATATGATCCAATTTGTATAACATTCTCAAAATGACTGAATTATAGAGATGGAGAGGAAATTAGTGCTTGCCAGCATTTGGGAAGGTTGGAGGGAGAGGAGTGAGAATAAGTATAAAGGGTTAGCACAAGGGAGATCTTTTGGGTGATCGAATAGTTCTGTATCTTGATTTGGTGGTGGTTACATGAATCTACATGTGATAAAATCATATAGACCTATATGTCACAATGTAAATTTCTGGTTTTGATGTTATACTAGAGTTATGTAAGATGCAGCCATAGGAGAAAACTGGGTGAATGGCACATGGGACCTCAGTATACTATCTTTGCAACTTCCTGGGAATCTATATTTATTTCTCAAAATAAAAAGTCTTTTTTTTTTTTTTAAAAAAAGAACTATCCTGAAAACAGAAAAAGAAGTACAAAAATTTGACCTAAAAATTCCACGTTTATGAATTTATCCTAAGGAAATAGTAATATCTAAATAAGTAATGTCTAAAGGCATCAAAGATCACTAGATAAACATGAACATCTCAAAGTTGTTTATAATCGTGAAAAATGACACCAAACCACTTTACGCATAATTGGTTAAATAGATTATAAATATAGCCAATGGAATAGTGTACGATCATTATAACGATGATATAGATCTGCATTCGTTGACAGACATGGAAGGTCATTCGTAATATACTATTAAGGGAGAAAGATTGCTTAAAAGCTGCATACAGTTCCTTTTTTTTCCAAAGTTTAAATGAATGTATATACTGCAAGCTCCTTAAGGGCAGGGTTTTTTGTCTGTATCATTTACACCAGTATTCTTAGCTCCCAGTACAGTGCCTGACACAGAGTAGGCACTCCATAAATACTTGTTGAATAACATAAAACACACACAGACACAGACACACACAGTTGCATAGGAAAAAGTTTAGCAAGTTATACAACAAAATACTAATAATGGTTATCACAGAGTAGAGGGATTTGGAATAATTAATTACATCTCCTTACACTAATTTTGTATTTTCTACTCTTTAATAACAGCTATGTATTGTTCACAAGATACATTTTTAACAAGTAAACAATCACACACAAAGTGTAGAATGTTTTGTGGAACCCTCCAGTCTGAACTGGACAAATCTGGGGTTGATACAACTGGGCCAGATCCAGCCACGGCTGACTGCCCCAGAATGCACAGGTTTTGTGAGGCCCCAGGACAATTCCCAAGGACTGAGGGATACTGTGTTAAGGTGAGGACCCTCATAAGATGGTTGGACCACAAGGAGGACCCCTAAGAGCCAGAGTGTTGATGGGATGACATTCAGAGCAGGAGCAGTACTGGATATGGGGTCCACGGGGAACGGACAGGAAAGCAAACCTGCTCTTGAGACAGGCTGAGGGTGAACGCAGGATGGCAACCTACAAACACATCTCTCCAGCAGGGTCTTTGTCATGCATGGCCTTCCGCACTTCAGTGGCCAGGGTGTGGTTCCCAGAGACCCGCTGGAGACAGGCCGCATCACAATTCCCCGGAAGCGCCATAAACCCGAGTCCCTAGTGACAAGGCCCAGGCATCTGTCATTTTACAAAACTTCCTGAGTGACTGTTATGGACAGTGGTATCTGGGAAACTCCAGGCTGGGGGCAAATCCAAAACAGAATCACACTGGACAAACAGGTGGTTGTTATGCCATCTGTGATGAAGTGGCCTGGGACCTAATGATTAATGGTTTGTAAGAAGCCCTTTCTCTAAAGAGTTCAGGGAATTTTAAGGACATTCCCAGAATTGTAGACACCTCCCCTTTAAGAGAACCAGGAGTACTGTCTCCATTGCTCCCCTCTGCTATACTGTGACTCTCTGCTTTCTCAGAAAGAAGTCCCTGGTGAGTCCAAGGACGCCCTCTTTATTTATTGTGGTAAAATACACACAACATACAAGTTTTAACGATTTTAAAGTGTACAATTCAGTGGTGCTAAGTACATTCATCTAGTTCTATGGCATGGGGACCTGGGGCTTGGAGGTCCTCTCCCACAGCTGGACCAGGAATGTGCTGGAATCCTCCCACAATGCCTCTCTCCAGTCCCTCAATCTGGCAAACAGCATAGTCAGGGCAGGATGACATGCAGAGCAAAGCAGTGACAGAGCCCAGCCAACTGTCCCCCAACCTACCTCGGCTCTCTTGTGGCTTAGAAAGTGGTGAGAGGCAGGAAGGGACCCTCCTTCCCCACCTCAGTCTTGTCCCATGTGTCTCCCCAAGCTACCTCCCCTCTCAAGGGTAGGCCACACTCTTTGTTGAAAATAAAAGATGCTCTGAGTGGCAGTGTACATGCCAGACATAGAGGCACGGAAGCCACTCTGATGGGGGAAGTGACAGGGCAGGGAGGTCACAGGAACACTTGGAAAAAAACATTGCTGAAGGAGTCCTAACAGAGAGAGGTCCCACCTGCAGGGTGTGTGTGTGTGTGGTATGTGGTGTGTGTGGTGTGTGTGTGTATGTGCGTGTGCCTGCTTGTGTGCATGCTTGTATTTGAGGCCTGGGCATTAGCAAAAGCTGCCTCTTGTTCTCGGAGCCCAACCAGCTCAATTTTGCAGCAGCAGCTTGGCTGAGCAGCTGGGGCTGCAGGACTGTTGATGGTGACAGGGGTGCCTCCCTGAGAGTGTGAGCACTAACACACAAACTAGAGGCCAAGTGCGAAGAGAGTTCACACATCATCAGTGCCAGGGTCACCTTGGGCACCTTCCCTTGGGCTTTAGTTTCCTATCCATCAAATACTATGGGAGTCACATTGCATTAGCATCTCTGCTAGGAGCTGTCACTGTTGGTTGAGATGCATGCTTAAGAGGACACAGTGCTGACAGCCCCATTCCCCTGAGGCCTCTATTCCCCAAGGACATGGCCTGGCATCTGAAGAGAACCTGGAATCCCAAGGCAGCCACTCTGCCCAGCTGCTGTTCCCCTCCTGCCTGGGGGTCCTCTTAATCTTCTTCCAACTGCTACGCTTGGTTGGGTTTGCTGAGTCCTTTCCTGGAGCCAGTGGGCAGGAGCAGCTATCCAGGGAGCACCCCTCCTCTCCCAGACCTGCTTGACCCTCCCACCTGCTTCCCCTCCCCACTGGATTCTTCACCCCATGGGCAGCCCCGACTTCACGCCCCTGAGGCCTGAGTCCTTCCCTCCCTTGACCAGTGGTCTCCAAAGTGCAGCACACACAAGAGTTCTCAGGGCACAGGAAGAAGACACCAGGCTCCTACATCTACTATTTTTTATCACATCCTTTCATAAATTCCTATTCTTTGTGTGTTTCAGGATGTACAAAATACATTACTATAGTGGTGCAATTTGTAAGTAAATAAAGAATGTACATGTTGGTGTGCATTCTCAGACTTTTACTAGAGGAGTAAGCAAATCAATAAAGTTTGGAGACCACTTTAAGGGAGGTAAGATACATACGATACTGTAACATGGTGTTTGGTGACAAATGCCACAATAGGGGTGAAAGTTAGATGCTGTGGACATTCACGAGGGATGTGATCACTACCAACAGAAGGCAGGAGGCTTCTTAGGAGGGGTGGCTTTGGGGTTGAGTGTTGGAGGACAGAATAAGACCTGTGGCCATGGGAAGGAAAGGCTCACCCAGCAGAAGACACTGCAGGAGCAAAGGCACAGGAGCTGGAAAGAACAGAGCTGGTGCTGGACCTGGGGCCTCAGTGTCTGGAGAACATACAGGAAAAGCAGTAGGAGATGATGTGGAGAGGGTGGGCTGGGGATGGATGATAGAGGAGTAGCTCTGAATACGAGGGATGCACCAGGAATGCTCTGAAATGGGGAAAATAAGGGAGAACCAATGGAGGCTCCAAGGAGGGAAGAGATGTGACCCTACTAGGTTTTGGAATTTGAATGGAAGTGGAGTGTAAGATTGGTTGGGGAGACTAGAATACGGAAGGTGAGCATCACACCCAGCCCAGAGGGCCTGAAATAAGGAGGCAGGTGTAAGAAACACCAGAGAAGCCAATTCAACTGAATGCATAACTGATGGGACAAGGTGGGAGTGAAGTGAGGACAGGAGGGGCAAGAGACGACTCAGCCTTCAGTGCTAAGTAAACCAGAGGGATGACAGCAGGGGGTGTTCTTGAGAGAAAATTCAGGTGAAGTATTGCCTCCATTGTCTAGAATGACAATTCTTGAGTTAGAGGGTCTGAGTTGGTGCTTTGTATACAGAAGATGAATTCTCCAAGGGCTAAAGATTTTGGTCTGAATGTTTTGATTGGAATAGGTCTCCATCTTCATTCTACAAATACTTATGCATTCCTCCTACAGGAAAGACATCGTGCTGGGCATGGAAGACATAAAGAGGAAGTAGAAATTCTGTCCCTGTCTTCAAAGATCCCCAGTTCCGGGGGGAGACAACAACACGAAGAAGTCTTTGACAAGCTGTTGGCTGAGGGCTCTAACAGGAGCCCAGAAGAGGTTGCACAGAGGTGGCATTTTACACTTGTGCTTGGCTCAGTAGACAGAGCCATGTCCTGAGAACAACCCCAGCCTTTCTTCATGACTCAGGGTCATCGTCATAATCAGTTTTTAGACCATCATCACAGGCGTGGGTAGAAGGGGACAGTGACTGAATTGGCGTGGGTGCTGGGTGCCCGTGACCCTGCATTTTCAGAGGAATCATGAGGTCAACTGTGTCACCCGCTGCCAAGTAAGCCAGCCGCAGGGTGTGCAGCACCATGGCTTTTGGACCTTGCAATCCCCCTCCATTCTTGCCTCTCAGGCTTCTTGGACACCCCTTTGTTTGTTTCTGGGTTTAGGGAGCTCCTGGAAATTTTAGGGGAGGAGGACTCTAGGCTTCTAAGTGCTGAAAAAGTATGCCTGAGCAGTTTGGCTTGTTTTAATTAATTGATTTTTTCCCTCCCTGGTCCCACCAGCCTTTTTTTCAATCTTCCTCATCCTCCCAGCTCTTTATAAACCCTTCCTCCCTCAGTCTACATCTTGGTTCCGAACTCATTCTTGAGTTCTCCTGCTGTAAGTTCTCCCCAGAGAGGGAGGTCTCCATCTTTCCAACCCCTGGATCATCTCATGTTGCTAAATCCCAACAAGTCCTGAAACTTCACCCAGTGGAAACGGCATAAGATTTTGTGTAAGTTAGATATCAGTCAACGTCTGGCTTCTCCACCTGGTAGCTGAGTATCGTTGGGTGGGTCTCTGAGCCTCAGTACTCTTAAGAACAATACGGTTCCCCACCATATTCTTTGTTGGGGAGTTAAGATTTAGTTGATTCATTTTGTGATCGAGTCTCAAATACTATGCTGGTAAAGTTTAGGCAAGGAGCAAACTGAAATTGGACTTTTAGCTCTAGACCTCAGCAAGGCTACATAAATCACAACCCCACAACCTCCCAGTTCCCTTTCCTGCCTTCCCTATGGTGGTGGTTACCACATATGACAGGCTGTACATCAGACTCATTTTCTTCCCAGCGTTGTCAGTCTCTCCCCCTAGAATGTAAGCTGTGTGAGGGCAGGGAGTTTGTCTGTTTTGTTTCTTGCTGTATCCTCAGAACCTTGGACAGTTCCCGGTGCCATAGACATTCAGCAAACATTTATTGGGTGACTGAATAAATGAATGTCATAGGGCTGTCTGAAAAGTCAGTGAGACAATGCTTTTAGAGCGCTTGGCACAATGCCTGGCATACAGTGGGTGCTCAATAAAGACAATCCCTTCCCTCTTTGCCTTTCCCCACCTAGTTGGCAGTAAGGACTCATGTTATAGCATCTCCTTTGTGGGGGGGATGCCCTTGCTTGGGCATCCATCATTCTTCCCAAGTGTCCCTCTGAGCCCACACGGACCCAGGTGGCTGAGATACACCTCCTGGACTGGTGACAGTTTGCCTCTATACTTACCCCTAGCTGTGCTTGGCCACTGCTGCACCACTGCCTCACCTTCCCATGTGTGGCCTCCTTGGCCAGGTCCAGGAAGACCCAAGGTCTGAGCAATACTGACCAAGGCAGGCATGGTCTGTACTCACCCGATGCAGCCCCACCAGAAAAATACTCACTGTCTGAAAACCAGCACCTGGCAGGTCCAGAGTTCGTGCGGTGGTTCCACACCAGGGGTTTTTTTTTTGGCCCCACCCACCAGGGAACACCTGCCAATGTCTGCAGACATTTTTGGTTTTCATACCTGGAGTTTGCTACTGGTGTCTAGTGGGCAGAGGCCAGGGATGCTGCTAAACATCTTATAATACCTCGGACAGCCCCCACACAAAAGCGTTATCCTGCCCGAAATGTCAATGTGCGAGGCTTAGAAACCTTGGGCAGTGGTCATTTAAAATAACAATACCTTCCATTTATGGAGCACTTGCTGTGTGTCAGGGGCTACGCTCAGCACTTTACATGCAATCTCTCATTTGCTCTCACCACCGCTGTGCGAGACAGGCACGGTCGTTTCCTGTTGCACACGTGAGGAAAGAGAGACACCTAAGGTGAGGGCACCTGCACCACAATGCACAGCTAGTAAGTGGTGTAGCCAGGATTGAAGGGGGTCGCCCTCTTCAGGGCCACCCTGGGCATACGTGGAGCATTTGCATCCTGCTGCTCCCAACTCCCTCTCCATGGTGCTGGCTCAGAGCAGGGGGCAGGACATTTACTTTGGTTTTTCTGCCTAGGACTCCATCCTCTGGAGTCCTGCCAGATCCGCTTAACAGACCGTGAGGAATCTCCACACACCCCCAGCCTTGCTGGGGCAGTGTCAGGGTGAACAGTCTCTTGGAATTATTATGCAGCTCCCATCTGCTGACTTTGGGTTACCTCTGGTTTCCCTCCTGCTGCCAAGATTTGCCCTCAACCAACCCCCCAAATATGAAAGGTTCCCCCCAGTCATCCTGCCAGTGGACACCCTGTACCAACCCACCCACCAGCTTTAACTGTGGCTACAGCTTTGGCAGCTGGCTGAGATCCCAGCCTTGGACCCACTCAGCTCCAGATCCCATCTCCTCCAAACCAGCTGGGTCCTCTGCCGTCCATGATGGTTCCCATTCAAGGCCCTTGACCTCTGGCCTTTCTGCCTGACACCCACATCTCATCAAGTACTTGATCCTCACACACCCCGATTCCATCTCCGTTTTTATACTCCTTCCTCCAGGCTCAACTGCCTTCAAGATTTTATGCTCAGTTCCACAAAATTCCACTGAGCCTTCACTAGAAGTGAAGCTCTGTGCTGAGTGTTGATGAGGACACAGAAGCAAAGCAGATATACCCCCCACCCCCACCCTATGCACACCCACAAGAAGCTGCAGTCTCATGCGGGGAATAAACTTGCAACAAAGGGACTAGAGTACAGTGCGTCCTTCACTGCCCTCCTTGAAGGATGGGCACAGAGAGCAGTGAGATGTGAGTGGGTCTGTGCACAGGACAGGCTTCCCAGAGGAGGGGATATTTTACATCTGTCCCCCAACCTATGAAGAACTGGGTGGGTGGACCCACTAGCTTTGATATTCCAGAATTCCATGGAATGGCTCTTGGTCTCCCTGCTTTGTGTCTTGTGGGCCTGGCTGTCCCTAGACTCTGCCTCAGTACCTGTGGCATCTCAGCCTGCATGTCTGCTGACCTTCCCAGAGCTGAAGGAATCTCCCTTTCAAATACCTGGAGAAAGCACACTGCCTGACTGGCTCCCCCCTCACTTCCTTCATTCAGCTGACACATCTTCATGGAGTTCCTGGTGTGTGTCAGGATCTCAAGAACAGCCAGGAGCATGGATTCTATAAGCTGGCAGGACTTTTGTTCATCTGGCCCCAACTTTTCCATGCTTAGTGAAGTCTCTTTCCATTAATTTACGTTTGTCAGGAGATGAGCAGGAAGCTTCAGGCCGAGTTTGCTCAAGATTCATTATGACTTCATTCTTCTTAGCTCCATGTATGCTCTTGACTGCAATCTTTCATCTCCGTGAATGTATGTGAAGTAGAAAATAGCAAACATCACTCATTCTCACTTTACAGATGAGAAACTGAGGTCAAAAGACTAAAACAACCTGCCTGCCAGGCTTGGCTCTGAGCCGTGCTGCTCTCTTTCCCCTCAGGCTGATTCTGTCTTATGCAAACTTCCCACGGAGACCAACTGGACACTGCTACCAATCCGTACATTTGCAGAATTATAAAACACTGGTTGGAATTAATCTTTCGGAGCCAAATCATCTGTCTCCTTTGATGTACAGACTCTTGTTAACTAACTTCCCTTCTTGTGAAGTGAAAGGTCCCTTCTTGGGGATGAGAAGAACTCCTCTGGAGGGCCAGAGGAAACCCACTAGTTCAGAAGAAGGAACTGTCTTTGCCTCATCTCAGCTGAAGAGCTGCTGCTTCTGGGAGTCTGCAGAGAGGAAGCTGGGAGGTTTTTGTTTATGCCATTGCAAATGTAACTTAGTTCACTGGAAATCTAAAACCCTTCCTGTTGGCTTTGCCGGGCCTGACCTGAGAGGTTCCAGTGAAACCTGATCTCTAAGGTCAGGGATTTTCCTTAGGACTGTGGGCCAGTGGCATGGTCAGGTGCCCACCAGGTCTCCCCTAAGGACTCTTTGTTTCAGCCCTTAAACGAAGAGCAGCCTCGTGATGTTAGGAAGTCCCATTGACCTCACATCCATTCTGCTGCCAAAGCACTTGGCCAGGGTGTTGCAATGCAAGCCCTTTCTGATCAGTCTCTTGGCATCATGACCCCAAGAGGCTAAAAGTCTCACAGCAAATGGTTCCCTTTTGTAGCAAGAATCATTTCTTCTACTCCTTGATTGTCAGAGACCTCAGGCTCTGAAACAACAAAGTATCCAAAGCTAACCACAGGCATCAGCCTTTGCACTTGGAAAGTGTTGTCTGCTCTCCAAAGCAAGTCACATCCTTCAGCCCATCTGGTCAACCCTGTGAGGGGCAGTGACTCAGGGTTACTGTTAAATTGGGCAAGGGGTTGTGTAACACACAATTTAGAAGCAACTTCATTTTTATCTCCCACTGTCCAACCAAACCTGTCCTGAAGAGCTGATCACCCTCTGACCTTTGGAAGAAATCTAGGGCACATCCTATGACTTTTCTGGTCTCTCTCTGGTAATTAAAAGTTTCTAGGAACAGGGCCCCTTGGAGAAGTGGCAGATTCTGAGGCTGGGGCACAGAATACAGGTTGAGTCTGGAGCATTTTGTAGTACCAGAAAGTACTCATGAGAAAGTGACTTAAAAAGAAGAAAAAGAAAGGAAGAAGAAGGAAAAAAGAGGGAAGGAAGAAATGAAACATGTCAGAAGCACAGAGGAACCGACTCGAAAAAGCTTCCAATGACCAAAGATGGAACAATCTGAATAACAAAATAAATAATGATAGTATTATGTTATAACTCAGAGAATAAAATAAATATCCATGAGTCTAATATAAATAACTTACTGAATAAACAAATGGAAAGAAGGACTATCTCTTTCTTACAGAAGAATTCCAAATAACAAATGAACAAATGAGGGAAATAAAAATCACTAGTAGACACCACAGTAATAATTGCTGCAGGCAGTATCCACTGATGAATGCTAAAATTGGCAGGTAAAACTTAAAGGAGGAAGAGGAGACCTGCAGAGTCTCAAAGTATCTCCCCCCAAATATTTTTTAATTACTGTGGTGATTCGAACAGATGCCCGCAAATTCTTTGATATTCTTCCTTCCAGGAGGTGGGGCATAAATTCCCCCTCCTTGAGTGTGGGCTAGGTGTAGTGACTTGCTTCTCAACCACAGTGTATGGAAAGGGAAGAATGGTAAGTTTACGTTGGGGAAAGCAGTTAGAGACCACCTTCACCAAGTGATGGAGATTAACATAACAAGCAATAAATTATGCTGCTGTCATGCACCCCTGATATGATGCAACGAGAAGGAGGCTTCCCCTGTATGGTATTTCCCCGAAAATCCATAACCACAGTCTAATCATGAGAAAACCTTAGACAAACCCAAATTGAGGAAATTCAACCGTATACCAGACCAACACGCATGTTCAAAAGTGGCAAGGTCATGAAAGACAAGAAAAGCCTGAGAAACTGTCATAGAATGGAGAAGACTGAAAGAGACACGATGACAAAATGCAATACGGGATCCTGGCTGGGATCTCGGAACAGAAAAAGGACGCTGGTGGGAACACTGGAGAAATCAAGATATAGTCAGTAGTTTAGTTCATGGTATCGCACCCATGCGAATTTCTTAGGTTTGACAAACATACCACAGTTATGTAAGTTGTTAACACTGGGGCGGCTGGGTGAAGGGTGTGCTGGCACTCTCCAGAGCACGCATTTGCAATGAAAGGGTTGCCCCCAAGGGGTGGAAATTGGTTGTTGGGCAGAAAAAAATCTTAGGTACTACAGTAGTTGGTGGCTCTCTAAAGGGCACAGCACAGACATGGATACACAGCATATCTGGGTATTAAAATTTCATGGGGGTGCAATTATAGAAATGAACACCTAAAGGGGGTTCTGGGGTGGGAGGTGGGGTGATAATGAAAAAAGAGGTTGAATCTTAAAAGTTCTCATCAAAAGAAAAAAATCCTAACTACGTATGGTAATGAGTGTTAACTAGATTTATTGTGGTGATCATTCCACAGTATATACAAATATTGAACCACTATGTTGTACACCTGAAACTAACAGAATGGTATATGTCAACTGGACCTTAATTCAAAAAATTTTAAAAAGAAAAAAGAGGTTAAGAAATGCTACTCTAGGGCTCTCTTTGTAACTCTTCTGTAAATATAAAGGTATTTTAAAATAATGTTCCTAATAGTTGGTCTGTGAGGGCCTTGCCTAGACAGATAGATGGATAGTAGATAGATGATAGGTAGATAGATAGATTAGATAGACAGATGATAGATAGATGATAGATAGATAGATAGATAGATAGATGATAGATAGATAGATAGATAGATAGATAGATAGATAGATAGATAGATAGATAGATAGATGATAGATAGATAGTAGATAGATAGATAATCCATCCTCTGGTTACTTGTATTCATAAAACAGTTTCAATTAAGTAATTAATAAGGCCAACCCGGAGTAATAATAATAGTTGAAAAAAAAAGTTAATTTTTAACCAAATTGGAGTTTCTCCCCTCCCAAGCTCAGGCCTGCTTGAAGCAACCCATGGGCAATGGGAAAGCATTTGGTTTTCATCTTCTTTCCTCCCTGCCCATTGTGTCTACCCCTCCTTGCTGGACTGCCTCTGGGTCCTTCTTGGTTTGGGTGGGGGTAGGTGGATGAGGTAAGGGGCAGGAAAGGTTGTATTTGCCAAATGCTCTTGGGAACTGATGGTGCCTCTCTCTGGGCTTGGCAGGTATTTAATCTGATTCTTCCTCTCTTGGGCTAGTTTGGGTTCTTCAGAGACTCCCACCTGCTTCCTACAGCCCCCTACTGGGAGTGATGGCACTTGAGCAGATCTTGTGTGACCACCTGGTTCTCCACGGTTACTCCTCTAGGCCACACTCTTGGGGAAACCCATTAAAAATGAGTCTGGCTTGTGTCTTCTCTCTCTGCCAATATCTTATGCACACCTGGGCATGAACAAGGAAACAGCCCCAGCTGCAAAATGGTATCCTCCTTCTTCTGATTAGAACGGCAATCCTGCTGATAGGGGAGAGACTGGATGAAACAGACCCTTTATGGCTGGTTAGACCATGAAACTCCCTACTTCCTTCTGTGTAATGCATACATTTCTATGTCAGCACAGCCAGATCAAGGGGGTTTTCTGTTCCTGCAGCCAAACACATCACAGCTCTCAAAGCCAATCCCACGACGTACAGGAGACATAGAAAGGAAAAGAAAAAAAAGAAGCACAACAGAAAATAAAAGAATAAAGAAGGAAGATGGTAGCCACTAGAAGCGAAATAAACCAGAAACAACAGAGAAGGGAGGGTAGAAGGGTCAATGGAGATGATTTCAGCAAACTAGTACAGAGCTCAGTGTAACAAAGAATAAAAACAGGATTTATTTGTGTACTTACTATACACAAAGCACTGTTCTGAACACTTTATATGCACCACTCATTTGCTCCATAAATGGACCCATTTTATGGGGTTTATAGGAAACAGATGTTCATGGAAGTAGTGTGGTAGATTTGGGACCCCTACTCAGGTCATGATCTGATCAGATTGGGTACAGATTCAGGAAACACCTATTGGTGACTCAGATGCTGTGCTGAGCATGTCACTCACATTACCCTATTCATCCTTATACCAGGTTTGTAAGGTAGAGACTGTTTCTTGCATTCCAGAGAAACTAGGCACATAAGGGTTAAGTAATTTGCCAAGTAGCTGGTAGAACTAAGCCTAGAGCTCATGTCTTGTGATTCCTAGTTTAATGCTTTTTCTGCTTGGCAACCCTGACTTTTTTCATCTGCAGGAATGTGAAAAAATCACACAGGACTGACATGCAGCTGGGGTGCACTGAAATGGCTGTACTGATTGCTAAAATGCTGAAATACCTCTATACCAGTAACCAAGCCTGCTCTTAGCATCCTCAAATGCTGTCCTGCCTCCTCCTGCCAAGACATCCCCCACAATCCAGCATCTAAAGAGTGAAGTGGGGTCTCCCTGTTGCTGCTCTGGTAACAGTGGCCTGTATCAGGTTGGCCAATTGTTTCTTTGGTGCTTCCTTCTGCCCTAAACACTCCTGTAGCCATTGTCTCTGATGTGCACAGATGAGAAAACTGAGGCCCAGAGAAGGCTGGGGCTAGTTAAGAGTTGAGGTGAGCCTAAGCCTAAAACCTTGGACTTCCAGGCAAGTTCTTTCCGTATTATATGGCCTTTAATCACGCATGCCTATTGCCATGTGACCTGCCTGAGTGTCCTGGGAACGTACGTTTCTGCCTTATTGGCTTGGCCCTGTGACATGATTTGTTACCGAGATGATTGGGGATGTGATATTTGCGGGGTCTGAGTAAAAGTTTTTCGAATGACTATTAAGTTCACCTTGGCCTCTCTTGAGCCTGCCCTCTGCAGCAAGAAAACAGTGTGTCTCAGGTTCTGCTGTTCCTTCAGCTTGGGTCCCAGGATAGGAAGATACATGGAGGTCTCCAGCGCCCAGAGATGCCACAGTCTTCATGTAAATGGAGCGAGAAATAAATGCTTATTTTTGTAGGTCAATATATTGGGTTATTTGTCACTGCAGCATAGCTGACTGATACATGAAGAGAAAATAATGCTTTGAAAATTTTAAGAATAAAAATGAATTCAGTCAGATTTTAAAGTTCTATTATTTCTAATTAAACGTCATTTTTTGAGAGAGAATTCAGGGCACTTACTTGGCAGATATTTGGATTTCCCAGAAATATTTTTACATAAACTTTTCAACAAGGCTTGTAATCAATAAACCATGGACTGTACATTTTATGGAACTCCAGGGTTTCTAGGTACATTATTCAGAAATAGAAAAAAAATCACATCTTGCCTGATAAGAAGAATGACTCAATTCAGAGGATGATCAAATAATACATTTTAGAGTAAGATAGGATCTTAGGAGCACTGCATCCAACTCAGATCAGGTGTGAGTTTTCACTTAAGTTTTCACAACTACTATTTTTGGTAAATAGAATAACTAAATCACATTCCATTTTCAGGTGTTGATACATGAAAACTTTGAAACAAACTCATTCCTTTTCTCTCTCTCCATGCATCCAGCCAGCCAGCCAGCCAGTCAGCCATCATGTTCTCAATACAAGACAAACATCAAAAGCCTCTCCTTTTAGTAGTCGTTGTGGGAGAAGAAAGTTCTGTGGAGCATATAAACTTGAGTCAAGACAGATTCTCGTAAGAGGAGATTCAGACATTATATATTTCTTTCTAGTGGAGTTGTTGGCTTCAGAATCTAAATGAACACCTCAAGTTACCAGAAACTGGTATTCTTTCAGATCAGCTGAAAACTCCAAAGGGATGGAGGGAGTGGTTTTGATACTTGAGCTTCCAACATGGACATTTCATGATTTCATGGATTTGCTATGTGGTAAAATAAGCCACATTGCTCCTGACATCAAACCACCAGAAGGACCAGCAGGTTACTCTACAGATAACCTGACATCCAGAGCCTGCCCAGCTCTGGAGAGTTGCTGGGACTGTCCCAGGGGTTATACAAGGACACAGTTATACGCCCCTGTACCCATTCCCATGTGTTCACTATCAGTGATGAATAGATCACAGAGGATCTTGTACAAGGGGAAATCGACACATGTTTGGGCTTCCTGTAGTTGAAATAACAATAATGATAAAGGGATGATCCCCTCGGCATTTAAACAAAGCCTTCAGTCAGAATGTGGACAAAAGGAAAGATGCTGCCCAAGCAGGCCCTGCCCACACGCTCCACAAAAGAAAATCTAATGGACTCTAGAGTTTTCCAAAGGCAAGAACCTACTCTTGTCATTGATGCTGGGGACCCCAAACTTAAACACCTGTCACATATCCATGGAGAAAAATGAGAGCGCCTTCTCTCGAGAGGCAGTGAGTTCAGCTGCGGGGAAATTTCCTGAGCAGGCCCTTTGTGCCAGGTACCACTGGGCCATGTCCACACTGGAGCTGTCATTCAGGGCAATGGTGTGCACGCGTGAGTGTGTGAGCATGTGCTGGCGCACAGGGCCAGGCTGACCTGGCACCAGAGGGAGTCCCCTCCCACGGCTGGCCCTGGAGGACCTGCATCTATCTTTGGGCCTGTCTGCCTGTGTGTTTCTGAAATGTGGCCTGTCCTTAGCAGGTGAAGACGTTGAGGCTGCAGGTGAGGATGTGACAGTCATCCGGGTCGGTGCTGGCTTTTAGGTGCCCCCTTTACTTCACCCAGATTCCGTTGCTTCAAGGATTGGGACATGAGGTTGTGGCTGTTGTCTGCTTGCATAAAAGAAGGTGTGCCCCTCTCCATTTTTGACTCTCATTCATTAAGAGAGCTTCAGAGAAGGGAGCTCTGAAAACAGGCACTCACTCTGCCATCTTTCTGGAAACTCCTTCAGCTGCTTTACATATTTAGGGAACAAGTGTT
Organism: Hippopotamus amphibius kiboko; assembly: GCF_030028045.1. Classification (NCBI taxonomy): domain Eukaryota; kingdom Metazoa; phylum Chordata; class Mammalia; order Artiodactyla; family Hippopotamidae; genus Hippopotamus; species Hippopotamus amphibius. Next base: position 33,594,699 of record NC_080186.1, read on the forward strand.
ATTCCTACCCACCCACCACCCCCGCCCCCAATACTTTGTTACACCAGACCCTTACTCTGTGTGGCACAACACTAGGTGGCAGACGTGGAACTAAGTCCTTCTCTGAGCTCCAGGGCAGCTCTGGGAGGAAACCCAGGGGGCAGGAGGATGGTGACCCGCCCAAGGTCACACGACCTTGAGCAGCAGCACAAGGACCACAGCCGGGGGCTCGGACTCCTGGTTCGGGTTCTCTGCCCCGTGCCAGTCTCCAAACCCGCAGGAGGGCTGTGCGAGTGAAGAGGCTGTGGCTCAGGCTGGGCAGCCCAGGCTGCTGGTCGCCTGCCAGCCACGGTGCAGAGGCCGAGTCGGGGCTCTCCCCGCGGCTCTCCTTGGCCAGCGAGCGGGAAGCTCTGAATCCTGGGCTGCAGCCCAGAGGGAAAGGAAAGGGGCTTCTCTATGCTTCTGATTGTCCTCATGACCATCCAGGAACAAAGCGGGGCCTCACACTGCCTCCTGCCACCAGCCTCCGCCCAGCTGTTCTGGCCGCACAGCCCCATCTCCCCGGCCTGTCTGTGGGAACACAGGGTGTTTGTGCGCTTTCAGAATCACGGCTGTGTGCCCAGGGCTCTCTTGGGCCCCCCACCCCTGGCTCCAGGCCCAGTGGGGTGGGTCAACAGAGCCACAGGCCCTCTTGCAAATCCCCAAATCTATCACCCAGTGAAGCCGAATCCCTGGTCCCTGAGAGTTCACTATTATGTAGCTGAACATCCCACTGGGGAGGTTTACACCTGCCCCTGATTTGATCAAGTAAGGTCAAATGACAGGTACCAGTTCAAATGTGTGCGTTTTCTGGGTGTGCAGGGGAAAGAGCTTCGGGCCAGAGGCCAAGGCAGGTCACTCAGCAGACCTCATCAAGGCTTAACGTCATCACCCACCAAACGGGAGCAGTAGCAGCTCATAAGAGCTAATGTCTGCAGAGCGCTCCTCCGTGTGAGGCACTGTCCTGCACGCTACGTGTATCACCCTCTCATCCTCACTGCGGCCCACCCGGCCCAGCTCCCTACCCTCTGTGGACATACCAGAGATGCTGGGCGTGGGTAGAAAGCGGACCCACAACAGCGGTGGGCACCAGGGTTACTGAGTGCTTCATCAGGGCCAACCCCAAATAATGCCTGCCTGCTGGGATCACTCTGGTCACAGCCCAGACCCCCCGCTGCCTGGCTTGCCTCCTCCCCTCCTCACCTGCTGGGACCTTCCTGAAGGGCATGGGCCACCCAGGTGCATCTGGCTGTTCTCCACATTCCCATGTTCTCCTAGTTCCAAGGAGAGGTAGCTGCTGGCTTTGGAGTCAGACCGCCTGGATTCGAATCTTAACTCCAACTTTTCCTACCTGGGGAGCCTGGGCCAACGGCCCTTTGTGACTCGGTCTCTTTAACTGGGAAATGGGGATACGGTCGTACCTATCACAGGGGCTGCTGTGAGAGCCAATGAATCACATGTGCAAAGTGTCTGTGGAGTAATGCTCAGCAAGTATCAGTGGAAAATTACTAAGGTAAAGAAGTCCTTTCTCCTGCCCTGCTCCCCAGTAAGGGCAGCCCGTGATGAGCGCTTGCTGCAAGGGGAGGAGATGAAGATGGCACAGGCTTTGGGGTCAGACAGATAGAGGTCTGAGCCCCGCCGGGTGCTCTTGCGCAAATGACATAATCTCTCGAAATCTCATTTTCCTCACCTTAATATGGAGATCATGGTCTGTCCCTCCCAAGGCTTGGAAAAGAGTAAATGAAAGGACACAGGCCCAAGAGATACGTTCAGGACAGTTTCCTGATGGGGAACCAGCCCGACCCTGGAGCTAGCGACGAGGTTTCAGACGGATGATCAGGATGGAGAGAACCAGACTGCAGAGACGAAAAGACCCAGAATCAGCAGCCCGGCGTCTCGAAGGACGGGCCCAAGGAGATGGCAACCAGCTCACACTGTGCAGAGAGGCCCCCTGTGCCACAGAGAAAGCCAGGCCAGTCACAGGCCCCGGTGGGGTGTGGAGGTGGATGGGGCCGGGCCAGGTCACCGTCTGCCAAGTGGAGGAATGTGCCAAAGGGAGGACCAGGTGCCAAAGGCCAGTGCCATGGGGGAGCGGTGGCCACTGGGAATCCCAGGAAGGAGAATCAGGGCGCCCATGGTGGAACCCAGACGAGCCACACCTGAGCCAGGTGAGAGCCAAGCCAGGTGAGGGGGGCCAGGGCAGGTCTGAGACTGACTCTGGGGCTGTTCCACGTCTGTCTTAAAGTGGCCATGGTCAGGGGTCTATATAATAGTCTAATAGTCCATATCAAAGCAGGTCCCTTTGACACCCCTGCTGGAAGCTCTGGGGGAAGGATGGAGATCTTCCTCCTGCCTAGAATCAAACCAGAGCAGAGAGTAGGAGCAGATGCAGAAAGGAGCTGGATTCCTACATGGGAAAAGAATCTGAAAAAGAATGGATATATGTATATGGATAACTGAATCACTATGCTGTACACCTGAAATTAACACATTGTAAATCAACTATATTCCAATAAAATCAAAATAATAATAATAATAATAACAACAACAAAATAAAGGAGCTGGAGGTGCCACCTGACCCCAGGGAGGTCGAGCTGATTCTTTCTGGAGCCTGGGAAGTCTGAACAGCCCAGATCAGCAACCACCTTGTCACAACACGCCTCTAGGGCTTCTCGTGAGCCAGGAGGAGCTCTGGGTTAAGCCAGGCAAGAAAGGTAGTGTGATGCTGATTCCCAAGATAGAAACAGGGGCGCTCTCCCCAGAGATGATCAGGATGAGTGTCTGAGCAAGAAAAGTGTGCTAGCTGGCTGAGCTCCACCAAGGTTTCATGAAGCGCAAAGATAACAGAAACTGAGAATTTTAATTACAAGTTCTTGCTTCCCCATTGTTTGTAATTTTGTTCAAATCTCCAGATCTCCCAGGGGTGACTGGCAATAAAAATCTCTTAAAACAGAAGGGGTGTATAGTAGGGGGAGCCATTTCATGTGGCTTTAGAGCTAACCTGAGGGAGGAGAGGGGCTGGCTGCATGCATTTGGGTAGATCAGACACCTCTCTGAGCTTCTCTTCTCTTTTCTGTAAAATCAGAACTTGGACCAGACCATGCCTAAGGGCCCTGATATCCAGTGAGTCCCTGCAACCAGGCAGGGAGAGTTATCCTCAGGACGATATACGATTCAAGTTAGATACTGAGAGTCACTCCCCATTCTGCCCTCCTGCCCATTCCACACTAAACCATAAATGCCATTTCTTGGTGATTTCACCCAGCTCAATAAATATTGTTGAAATCAAAGGAGAACCCACCCAATGGCTCCTGGGCTCATACCTCCTAAAGAAAACCTGCCGCATTTTCCCCATTCAATTGCTTCCCTTCAACTCTCTTTTTTCTCACTGGACTATGGTGGCAATTTCCTCTCCAGCCTCTGAGGTCTTTCTCACTCTAAGATCACCTGCCATCGCCCACAGGGTGGGCTCTTCCACCTCCTAAGGGCTCCTGACAATCCTCCAGTGGTTTCTCAGGGTTGATGGGACAGAGGAAGTTGTGCCAGCCCTAGTGATGGCTCCCACTTCCACCTGCCACCCCAATCCCCTCTGCTCCCCACCAGAGCTCCTTGCCTGAAGCCAGGCCCCACTACTGGCAGGTTTGGAAGGAACCAAGATTTTCTTGCCTCTGAGCATTTGCACATGCTGTTCCTTTTGCTGCAGTGTCCTTCTGTCACTCATCCCCCTTTAAGTCTCAATTCCGTGATCTTTTCTGGCTACTGTCAGCCTTCCTGCTCTGCCATCTCAGGGGAGAGCTCAGCCCTCCCCTCCGGCCCCATGGTGATCTCTGCTGCCACCCTTTTCTGTGCCGTGAGTGGTCAGTCTTCCTCCCTTATACCAGAAACCCCTCAAGGACAAAGAATGTCTGTACATCTGTACACGCCCAGTATCAAGAACAGTGTGACACGATAGCCCAAAGGTGCAAGCAACCCAAATGTCCATTGATGGATGAATGCATAAACAAAATGTTGTAGAGATGTACAATGGAATACTATTCAGCCTTGAAAGGAAGGAAATTCTGTCACATACCACAACATGGGTGGACCATGAGGACATTATGCTAAGTGAAGTAAGCTAGTCACAAAAGGACAAATACTGTACGATGCCACTTATGTGAGATACCTAAAGTAGTCCTATATAGAGGCAGAAAGTAGGACGGTGGGTGCCAGGGGCTGAAGGGAGGTGGAGGAGGGAGAGGCAGTGTTTCTTGGGGACGGAGTTTCAGTTATGGAAGATGAAAAATGTTCCGGAGGTGGATGGTGGTGTGGCTACCCAACAATGTGAAGATAGTTAATGCCACTGAACCGTACACTGCAATAAGGTTAAAAGGGTAAATTTTAGATTATGTATATTTTACCACCATTAAAAAAAAAAAGAGCAATGTGAGCACAGAGAGGAGTTTAATGACTGTTTATTGAGTGAGTCAGTGAATGAATGAGTAATTAACCAAGGGAAATTGTTGGAGCCTCCGCACAGCACTTAGGGGATTACGTAACCAGGTCCAAACCGAAAAGCCTGGAGGTTGGGGTGGGACAAGGGTGGCCTCCATTTCCACCACTGTCCCTCCCAGCAAGAGGTCTCACAGTGCCCGGGCCACAGTTTTCAAACCTAGACCTCCCAAACCAAGTCGAACCTTTGGGGCTGCAGCTGGATGTGAATCAGTGTTTGTTCTCAGGGGTCCTGCCACATCCTCCTGGGACCTGGCACAGAATAACTCCCAGGGCAGAATCATGGGAGGGAAAGTTAAGCCCTTTGGCAGAGGCTGCCACTAGCTTGGTTTTCGTGGGGTGTGGGTGCTGGGGTCAGGACGAGTGGGTAGGAGGAGCCTGAGGGGGCAGGCTGGCAGGAAGGGTTCACTCCATACTCAACCCCCGAGTGAGCCGCACGCTTCGGAAGTATCACATTAGGGAGATGAATCACACACTGACTCAAAGAGAGGAGCTTGCAGGGTTGTAACTCAGAAGAACGGCTTCTATTTGTCAGGATGCTACAATAAATAACATCTCCGTGTGCCACTTGACAAAAGGAGAGTGGGAAGGAGGGCAGCTGGGCGCTGCAGGGCGAGGAGCTTGCAGAGCAATATATTGGGGCTGGGGTGGGGGGATCATGCAGCCACCAGGCACTTTCAGGACACTCTCCAGTCACTGTTCTTTAACGCAAAGGGAAAAAAAAGTAAAGGATCATTTCCCGCCCCCCGCCCAGCTTCCTGAGAGCACGGGCTCATAAGAATAACAGCATAAGGACGGCTGAAGGTGGAGGAGACCCTCAACGTCATTTGCTTCAGCCCTGCTTTGTAAGTACAGCCGGCTGCCTTGCTGGAGATGACATTTATGGGTGTTCTTCAGAATGACAGGGCCAGGAAATCACCCTGAGGACAGAGACCCCTTAGAAAGGGGGGAGGTAAGGCCCACCCAGAATTGATGAAGGTTGCTGTCTCTGCATTGGTCAGTCAGGGCAAGTGGCTGTGGCCAGAATCATGGAAGGAAGCTCTTCCCAAAAGAGGTGCAGGGCGGGGCAAGTAGCCCATTAACTGGGGGAAGGACATAGAATCTGATCCTTTGGCTTTTAGGGCTTAAGAGTAAAAAGCTGCTTGGCTCTGCGGGAAGCATGCAGAGGAAGGATGGGGACGCTGTGTCTGCAGAGGGGCAGAGAGACACGTGACCAAATCAGGCCGAGCTGCTCCAGGCAACCTGCAGCCTGTAGAGGCAGCTGTGCTTCTGGAGAGCATCATTCCATCAGGAAGCTCCAGAGCCCGCCTACCCTGCCTGCCTTGGGCTGTTACTGAGGAAGGTGGGCTCCAGGCTGTAGGGCTGTGCTGCCCCATATGGAAGCCACAAACCACCTGTGGCTATTGAAATGCAGCTGGTCCACACTGAGATTTGCTCTAAGGGTAAAAAACACACTGGAATTTGAAGACGTAGTATTAAAAAAAAGGATGTCAAGTAGCTTATTAAGTTTTAAATATTGATGACGTGTTGAAATGATATCATTTTGGATATGTTATGTTAAAGAAAATGTATTATTAAAATTGACTTCCACTGTTTTTAATGTGGCAACCAGAAACTTTAAAATGATATATGTGATTCCCATTGGGGGCTTGCATCATGTTTGCATTAGTCAGCGCTGCTCTGGAGGAATCCTTGGACTCAGAACAGGGAGAGCAATTGCTCCAGACTTACTGCTCTTACGCTGGCTGGGGCGGGGGTGGGGTGGGGGTGGGGTGGGGAAGGGGCAATCAGGGGATGCTCAGGGGTGCAGCAGCACCCACATGGAGGAGGGCTGGGTCGGACCAGCTGCTGACGTACGTGACGGGACAGAGACTTGAGTGTTTCCATGACGTGCTCAAGCAACTTAATCAGATCTTGGCTTACGATCAAGCTTCATAAATTCTAGTGTAGTCTTCTCACCATCACATCTTAGTTTACACAGAAAATGCTCTTGTGAAATCATCAGTCATTTTAGTGAGCGTGCCATGAAACAGGGTCCTGGTTAAACCATACGTTTTTACAGTTTTTTTGGACAGGTATTCAATAATCTTTATCCAAGCCCTGGGTAAACCTGAATGCCCATCTTGGCACGGTGCTCCATCCAAAAGAAACACACACTGAGTTCCCCAAGTTCTGAAAAGTACTATTAACTCTTGACAGAGTTCTCCCAAGAGGGTAGCAAAGGAAGATGGCCTGGCATGGGTCACAGCCAAGCTTCCTAAACACCCGCAGCCCTCCTTCTCTCGTGTGCAAGGATCACTCCGCAGGGCAGCTGCTCAGGTGGCTCCCTTCTGCCTCTTACACCTGCCAACTTCCTTCTTCCGTCCCGGCTCCTCTCTGGCCATGCTCTTCTCAGCCCGTCTTCTCTCTGGGATCTTTTTCTTCCAGCCTAACCTCCAGGCCTTTCTGCATGAGGATCAGTTCAGCTCTTCCTGCTTTTTTCATTTTTCCTGTATGTCATCTGTCATCACCTGATCGGTCCGAGAGGCCCTACAACTGGCTGAGTAGGCAAAGGATGGGAGGGGGAGGGAAGGGGGGAGGCGCACATTCAGAATTTTACACCCTTTGAGTAATTCTACTCCTAGGAATCTAAAATGGATCAATAGTGTAAGAGATCAAAAATTTAGATTCAAAGATGGGTATCATAGTCCCCAACAAGAAATAGTGATTAAGGAAATTAAGACAACTCTACAAAATGGAATATTGGGAAGAAACTAAAACTTCTGTTTTTGAAAATATTTAGTTGGTGTGGGAAATTGCCCATGATAACATTAAATGTGACCAAAAACCAGAATATAAAGCTATATACAAATTATGGTACCAATTTTGTTTCACTTTATGTGTATATGTATTGAAAAATGCTTCTTTGGTGTCCCCTTCTCCAGGCTTTTTGTGGCTTCCTTGGATCAGTAAGAACCCAGGAAAAGGTAACTGAAAAGCATGAAGTCAAGTGACTTTTTCAAGTGGGTTATCAAGGTGCTACCTCCTTTTCTTCAGCTTGTGATGAGGAGAGGAGGTGACATGGAGCCCAGTAGCCCAGCCAGCCCCCAGGCCCCCAGGGGCTCCCACCAACATCCAGGAGAAGCAGGAAGAGCATCTGGCCCCCCACTAAAAGACATCACCTTCACCACAAGTACCAGGAATTCAATGCCCAGAACAGGAGGGAATGAAGGCCTGGCTTCCCAGACAAGAAGCATTCCTTGCAAGGAGACACACATCAGAAGGAGATCTTGCCTGGAAGGCAGATGACCTAGGACCAAAGGCAGGCTCAGGAACCAGGTGTGGAGCTCAGGCAAGTTCTGGTCTCCACTAAGCCCTAGGTGTTCATCTGAAATTAGGTTACTGACACCTACATCATAAAAGTGTTGGGAGATGCAGTGAGGAAAGGCAACAGCATGTAAGAAGCAGCACAGAGCACGGGCTCTGGGCCAGGCTACCTGGGTGTGCATCCTGGTACCTCATCTAGAAGACAGGTTCATTATGGTACTGGTAGCCACCCTACAGTTTTGTTGAGAGGATTAATGTAGTCAATTCAAGCAAAATATGTGAAAAACGCCAGGCACACACTAGGCACTCAGCAGATGTGAGTTTCTTTTCTCTCTGTTATGTTTGAGGAAGACTTTTCTTACTCCATTCTCTGCTCAAGGCCTGCCCTTTCTTCTTGGCCCAGCTTTAAGGATGCTCCTTTAACCATCATCAGTTCCAGTTTTACATTTCACAATTCACTTCCTATTGCTTGCTGTGACTCTAGAGCAGGAATCTGCAAATGAGAGCTCACAGGTCAAATCCAACCTGCTACTTGCTTTTATAAATAAAGTTTTATTGGAACACAGCTCACTCATACACTCCTGTATTGTTTATGGCTGCTTCATCTTTACAACGGCTGAGTAATTGTGACAGAAACCAGATGTCCCACAGAGCCCAAAATATTTACTATCCGGTCTCTTACAGGAAAAGCTCGCCAATTTCTGCTCTAGACCAACACTGGCCAATAAAAATACAATATGAGCAATACAAGTAAATGTCTCATAGCCACATTAAAAAAAAGGGGGAAAGAAACAATTTGCTCATGTTAGTAACATATATCATTGGACTCAGTATATCCAACATACTATCATTTCATTAAGCAATAAATACAAAAAATGATTAATGAGGTACTAGAAGCAATGCTGGCATCTCACACACACACTACAACACAATAGCGACGCCTGACTAGAGGTGAAAAAGTGACCTGTAGTACTTCCAAAACAATAAAGTTGTATTTCATGGGAAAATGTTCTATGTTGCTTTATTTTCTAAATTCAAATGTAAACGAAAATAAAAAATCCAGTTCCTCGGTTGCCCTAGTTACATATCAAGGGATTACCATATTGAACAGCACAGACCTGGACAATAATTCCTCCCCAGATACGCTTACGCCCCTTCCACACACACAGCAGACCACTTCGTGTGTGGTTCCACTCACATGCAAGGTGATTTTCAAGCTGGGAAAGGAGAAATTTTGGTGAGGAGTAGGGCAGAGGTAGTGAGAGAAATACGTAAGGAAGAGGGTGGACGTCCCTGGGTCCCCTGGCCAGTTCTGAGCTCCTGTGGGGAGAGAGGTCAGAGACAGAAGGCAACGGGACCACTCAAGAGGGGCTTCCTATGACTTTGGGCCCAAGCAATGCTGCTTTGGGGCTCAGGTGATAAAGTGCTACCTCTATCTCTACCCAGCCTCCCATCTCTGTCCATAGTCCGGATTGCCCTGTGCTTGAGGACTGGAAGCCTTGGGGCCATGAAGACTGAGGCCCCTGGCAAGGTGTGGCCACCACCTGATACGTGGAGGCAAGAATGAAGCTTCTCTGAGCAGCTTCAAGGGGGGCAGATGTGCATAAGTGGGAGCTGGAGCAGGAAGGGAGGAAGGGAATGGATGCTCGTGGGGACCACAGTTGATGGGCAGGGGGGTGGGTATATAGGAGACCCCTTGGAGGACTCCTCAAAATTGCTAGGAGACAGTTTGGGCTGCACTCAGATGAGCACAGACCCAGAGAGGCAAAGTAACCCGGTCAGCGACCCCTTGAAGGTCAGGAGCCAGGGGCCGCCTGTTGACAAGGGAGAGAGAGGCCTGAGCAGGAGGGCGTGGCCAGGTGGTTCCGCTTCCCAGTCGGGAACAAAGCACCGTGGATCTGGCAGCTCTGATGTGCTTTGGATCCCGGCCAAGTCCATTTGTTACAGGGAAGCACAGGTGAGTCACCAGGCACCCTGCTAGCAACGGCGTCCTGGGATGTGGTCCAGGTAATTAGTGCCCTGGGCACAAGGGTTTCTCCGTATTGCATCTCATCCAGGGAAGTGAAATTGGAAGAAAGCTGGAAATGGTGTAAATCATTCTGCTAGAAATGGATGGCTAATGGAATAAGGAAAACTCCAAATAAGTGCCTATAAACTTGCCAGTGGAAAGGAGGGCACATCAGCCAGCTGCTCCTTTGTCTAGCATCTCACCTTGCCTGGCAGCTGAGCCTAGCCTTCTTCCCACTTTAGCAGAATCCCATATTCACTGCCCATCCCCAAGTCTTTTCCTGTCAGGGGTCCCTCCAGCTCTGGGGACACTGGAGCAAAACCCTGGAGCCACCTCACCTCTCTGCTCCCCATCTCTCCTGGTCCCCAGGAAACCAGCATCATCCTTACACACTCCTTCCTTCTTTGGGCACCATCGCCTTCCCTGGACCACGGTCATCACAGTCCATCTCACTTCACAGCCACATCACCACGCCCACTGTAGCAAAATCAGTCGTAGAATCATGGCACCTCAGACAGAACCAGGCCTTGTCTTGGGCTTCCCAAGATGGGGAGCAGGTACCGCTGGAGGATTATAAGATTATTTGAGGTGGATCTAGCTTTGCGATCTTGGGCATCTTACACAGTCACTCTGTGCTTCAGTTTCCTCATCTGTGAAATGGGGCTAATAAAGTTACCTACCTCATAGAGTTATTGCAAGGACGAACTGAGTTTATATATTATTCTGCTTAGGGAAGTGCTCAGTTCAACATTTGTTAACTGTTATTACTACCATTGCTATGAAGACAAATTTTTGTGTTTTATTTATAGTTACGAGTTTATTTTAATGTGACTTCGAGAAAATAAAATCAAAACAAACCCATGATTTCACAGACTCATGTTTAGGTCAAAACTGGATGAAAAAAATCACATCAGTGTAAATATATTTAAAGAAGAATTTAAATAAATAATAGTCTAGGGGATAGGCTGGCGTGGTATGAATTGTGAGGCTGGAACACACAGATGATTTGGGAAATATTCATCTAGTCTGAACCCTCTAGTTCACTGAAAAGGAAATTTTGGACAGGAAGTAAAGGGCTGGGACCTCAGCCACCCGTGTAACCACAGGCTGGGCTGGGGCCAGTCTGTCCTCCCCTGTCTTCCCGGTCATGCTGCCTCAGGAAGAGACTCATCAGCGTTTCATTTGAATAAGTACATGTAAAAAGCTATGAATACGTGGCTTGTCACCAGATAGGATCACGCATGACATTGGGGTCAAATCCTATGTCATGTGAAACAAAATAACCCACAAAGTAACAGCCACCAGTCTGTGAAACAGAGTCAGGTATTTCTCCAGGGTCAGAGGTGACTGGGGAACTGGCTTCTCTGGTTCTGCCACTTCCTAGCTGTGTGACCCGGGACACGTTGCTTAACCTCTCTGTGTTTTCATTTTCAGATCTGAGAAAGGAGATCAGGGGCAGTAAGCCTAGTAGAGACAGAGTAAAGTGAGTTTCCTTTTTTCCTTCCTCCAAAAGCCAGAGCAATCACCCCTGCTGAAGACATGTGCCCACTGGCCGTGGGAAAATCCGTAGGTAGGAAACCCTCCTACCAAACCTTCAGTGGCTCCCTGTTTCTTACCAGAGAATGTCTCCAGGCCTCCAAAATATGGCCCCTTCCCTCCAAGCCAGCTTCATCTCCCTGATCCCAACATCCATCCTAGTTTGTTTCACGCTCCCTCACTGCCCCATGAACAAGATGCACACATTCTGACACCAGTACCTCCACCCTGCTTTCTCTCCCTATCCTGAGTGTTCAGACTGACCTTCCAAAAACCCATATCTGATTAACTTACCCCTTGAAAATCTGCATGATTCACCCTTTCCTGCAGAATCAAGTCCAAATGCCCCCCAGTCCTTCCTAGTTGACCCATCCTCGCTCTTAGAACCCCTTCCTAACCCTTCCCAATACATATGACATATATTTATAGACACGTGCACATACACATGTGTACACACACACAGTCTATCCTGGAGCCAGTCATACCCAATCACTGTCCCCCCAATAGTGCATGCTCCTTCATACCTGCACACCTTTGCACCTGCTGTTGCTTCTTCCTGGAACACCCTATCCCCTTTCTTTGATGGGCAAATTCCTTCTGACCTTTGAACACCCTGCTGAAATGAGGTTTTCTGTTCTGCAAACTCTCACCTCCCATCATTTCTTGCAGCTAGGTGACTAACCCCTTGCCAATAAGGTGTAGGTGCAAATCATTGGGGGGAACAACCAAGAAGGTTCTTTGAAAGGAGCACAAATGGCTGTGTGGCCCTTCTGCCTTTCTCCTATTCCTTTATGTAAAATGGATGTGATGGCTGGCGCTTCAGTAGCCATCTTAGAACATGAGGTGGCCTTCAGGATGTAAGCCATACTTTGTGAATGGAGGGCCTGAAAGGGAAGAGCTTGGATATTGTTTAGATTGTGGACATCATATAGCAAGCCTAGGCTGGCTACCTTTGGTTCTTTATGAGAAAGGAAAATAAACCCTATGTGTTTAAACCATTGTCATTTTAGTCTGTTTTTGCGGTTTCATATGCAGAAAATCTAATCCTATACAATACAACAGCCATACAAGCCATTTCCTGATCTGGTTTCTACTCACTTCTCCAGACATGTGTTTCCCTTCCCTGCTCCAAACCTACTTATTTATTTTTAGTTTCCTCAAGCATCATGCTTTTCTCAGGCATCACACCCTCCGCCCTCTCCTCACTGCCCCTTCTCCAGGCACCTGGGAATACCTTTTCAGCTTTCCAGACCCAGCTTGAGGGACACCTCCTCCAGGAAGCCTGTCCAGAGGCACTTGCCACACCCTAGCTGAGCAGAGGTAAGCACTCGCCCTGTCCTGCATGCCCCCAAATCTCTACCATGGCACCTCTACCATGTCATCATTTTCTTGTCCACCTGCACCTCCCAGGTGGGTTGCTTGAGGAGCCATGGCATCCATCTTTGTCTCCAGCATCTAGCCCAGGACCTGGCAGCACCAGGCATAAATGGGGTTGTTCAGGGAACATCCTCCAAGACAGTATACATCTTCTTGGGCCTGGGAGGCAGGCTTGGGTGCAAGGCCAGGTCCTTGGGGGAAGATGGCGGTTCCTGCAGGGCAACAGGGCCTGCTCTCAGGCAAAAGGACCCCAAAATGTGTGTTGAGTGGATGAACAAATGTGCAACTCAATCTCCCTTCCAGCTTCTCTGGTGCTCACAGAAACCTTGTTTAGAGCTCTGACTTTTATCCGTGGTGGTCCTGCCTATCACCTTCTTCCCCTCGCCAGGTCCCTCTCTCTGCTGCACTGGGCAGACACTCATGCCCCAAGGCAGGAGGCTCAAGAAGTGAAGGGGAAAACACCCAGATGCCTGAAACCTGCCCTCCCAGAGCTACCCGCTGCCCAGGAGCAGGGAAGCCGCTGCTTTGAGGAGACCTGTGAACAGGAGACGGGCAGCCCTGAAGAAGTCATCCCGGCTAGGCCTTCCCTCCCGCCAGGACTTTGACTTAGAGAAAAGACAACTTCCATGTGACTCAAATCTGCACCGTGGAGTTCCCCTCAAGCGTCAGCACATACGCCAAAGATACATGAGCAGAAAACAGAGAAAAGTGGGAGAACTACCCAAACCTTACCAGGAAATGCAGAGGAATTTAAAGTAGTTGTGTGTGAATGAATTTCTTGACTTCTCCAGAGCCTTCAGGTTGTGTCCCTGAAGGACAGGGAGAGGAACAGTCAGGAAAGAAGATTCAGGGAACCTGGATTCTGTTCTTCCAGATATGGATGGCTCCCACATGGCAGGATGACAGGACCATTCCCCCAGAAGACTAATGATCAATGGGAATTACAGGGAGGAGGATTTCAGTTCAACCTAAAGAACTCCCCAAGCATCAGAACTGGTACACACAGGAGTGGGCTGCCCTGGGAAGCTCCTGCCCTATGTGCCCTGAAGCCAGTGGACATACCAGGTCACATGCCGCCACAAGACCTGGGGTTCTGGGAACCTGGGGCCTGAGACTTTCTGGGACATCCCAGGACATCCATGAAGTCTGTTCCTGGGAAGGCCAGTCGCTTCTGACATCTTGGCCAGCTTTCTGAGCTTCTTCTTCTTCCTCAGGGAGGCTCCCTGTCTGCAGAGTGGCCCTACAAGGGGCTATGACTGCTGTAAAGATCCTTCTCTTAATCTGGCCACTCCTCCAGTCCTTCACTTCTCTGCCCACTTTGGGTTTCAATGTCCCATGACTAGTTCCTGCGGGTCACACTCAAAGGGGCAGAGAAGCTGCCTGGCTGGAGAGGCCAGCACAGCAGGCGGGAAGACGGTGTGCTGTTGAGGGTGTTCAGCTGTGTATTTTCCCACCTGATCATAAGCACTCATTCATTCATTTATTCATTCATTCATTCACAAAATATATATTGAACACCTATTCTGTGCTAGGCATAATTCTGGGAATAAAGCAATGAAAAACACATGTGATCAAGTAAAGGGAAAACCGAGTTTATAAGTAGAAAGGTTTCTGTCCTGCAGGAGTCAGAACTTTCACTATGTTGACAGGCACTGTGACCCCCCCAGAGGAGGCTTAGCCTGTAGAGCCTCTGAGCAAGAAACAAAAGTCTAGAAAATTTTGAAAATATATATAGACAAGCACAAAGAAAATAAAAAGTTACTGGTGATCCCACCACTCAGAAATTACTCTTATAAACATTTTGGTGTTTATCCTTTAAATATTTTTATATGTATGTATATGCTTTTTCTTAAATTTGTATCATTCTGTGTATACATTCTCTTCTCATCTATTACACAAAAAAACTTTCCATATATTAAACAGTATTCTACCATACCATTTTTTTGATACATGGTATGTCATGTATTAGAACTACTACAACCAATGCCCACATTCCTATATATTTGGATTTTTTCCAGTCTTTCACTATGGAAAACAATGTTAGAGCATCCTTCTAGGTAACCCTTATCCACATCAGTGAGTATTTTATTAGTATAAATTCCTGAAAGGGGAACATATGAGTAAAAATGCACAACTATTTGATATATACTGCCATACTTCCTTTGTGGTATCTGTAGCAATTTGTACTTTTTAAAAAAATTGAGGTACAATTGACATAACATTATTAGTTTCAGATGTACAATGTAATGATTCAGTATCTGTATACATTGCAAAGCGATCACCACAATTCCAGTTAACATCCATCACCACACATAGTTACCAAAAAATCTTTTTTCTCATGATGAGAACTTTCAAGGTCCACTGCTCTACTTTCAAATACGCAATAGTGTATTATTAGCTATAGTCACCATGCTGTACATTACACCTCCATGACTTACTCATTTTATAACTGGAAATTTGTACCTTTTGATCCCCTTCACCCATTTCCACTCCCCTCATCCCCTACCTCAGACAACAACCAATCTGTTCTCTGTATACATGAGCTTGCTTTTTTGTTTATTTTTTATGTTCTGTTTTAGATTCCGCATATAAGTCAGAACAGGCAGTATCTTTTTTCTGTCCGATTTATCTCACTTAGCATAGTGCCCTCAGGGTCCATCCATGTTATTGCAAATGGCAAGATTTTATTCTTTTTATGGGTTAATAATCATTCTTCCACTGATGAACATTTAGGTTGCTTCCATGTCTTGGCTATTGTAAATAATGCTGCAGAGAACATGCATATATATCTTCAAATTACTGTTTTTGTTTCCACTGGATAAATACCCAGCAGTGGGTGCTGGATCATATGGTAGTTCAATTTTAATTTTTTGAGGAACCTCCATAGTGTTCTCCATAGTGGATGTACCCATTTACACTCCCACCAATAGTGCACGAGGGTTCCCTTTCCCTCACATCTTCACCAACACTTGTTATTTCTTGTCTTTTTGAGAATAGCCATTCTGAACAGCCATTCTGTGCAGTGGTATTTTATTGTGGTTTTGATTTGCATTTCCTTGATGATTAGTGATGTTGAGCATCTTTTCATGCACCTGTTGGCTATCTGTAGTTCTTCTTTGAAAAAATGTCTATTCAGATCCTCTGTTCATTTTTTTGTTTATTTTTTAAGCTCTTTATTGGAATATAATTGCTTTATACTCTTGTAGCAGCTTTTGAGGTACACCAAAGTGAATCAGTTGTATTTATACATATATCTCCATATCCCCTCCCTCGTGCAACTCCCTCCCCCCCTCCTTGTCCTGGCCCTCTAAGGCATCTCTCATCATCGAGTTGATCTCCCTTTGTTATACAGCAACTTCCCACTAGCTATCTGTTTTACAGTTGGTAGTGTATATATGTCAATGCTACTCTCTCACTTGGTCCCAGCTTCCCCTTTGCCCCTCGCCCCTCCAAACCCATGTCCTCCAGTGCATTCTCTGCATCTGCATCCTTATTCTTGCCCTGTCACTGGGTTCATCAGTACCATTTTTTTTTAGATTCCGTATATATGAGTTAGCATACAGTATTTGTTTTTCTCTTTCTGGCTTACTTCACTTTGTATGACAGACTGTAGGTCTATCTACCTCATTATATATAGCTCCATTTCATTCCTTTTTATGGCTGAGTAATATTCCATTGTGTATATGTGCCACATCTTCTTTATCCATTTATCTGTTGATGAGCATTTAGGTTGCTTCCATGTCCTGGCTATTGTAAATAGTGCTGCAATAAACATTATGGTACACGTTTCTTTTTGGATTATGGTTTTCTCTGGGTATATGCCCAGTAGTGGGATTACTGGATCATATGGTAGTTCTATTTGCAGTTTTTGAAGGAACCTCCAAATTGTTTTCCATAGTGGCTGTACCAACTTACATTCCCACCAACAGTGCAGGAGAGTTCCCTTTTCTCCACACCCTCTCCAACATTTGTTGTTTCTAGATTTTGTGATGATGGCCATTCTGATTGGTGTGAGGTGATACCTCTTTGTGGCTTTGACTTGCATTTCTCTAATGATTAGTGATGTTGAGCATCTTTTCACGTATTTGTTGGCCATTGGTATGTTTTCATTGGAGAAGTGTCTATTTAGGTCTTCCACCCATTTGTGGATTGGGTTATTTGCTTTTTTGATATTAAGCTGCGTGGGCTGCTTGTATATTTTGGAGATTAATCCTTTGTCCGTTGCTTTGCTGGCAATGGGATTGTCTCTTTGCTATTGAGATGTATAGATTCTTTACATATTTTGCATATTAATCCCTAATCAGATACATGATTTGCAAATATTTTCTCCACTTCAGTAGGTTGCCTTTTCATTTTGTTGATGGTTTCCTTTGCTATGCAGAAGCTTTTTAGTTGAATGTAATCCTATTTATTTATTTTTGCTTTTTGTGTTAAATTCAAAAAATCATTGCCAAGACCAGTGTTGAAGAGCTTACCACTTATGTCTTTCTTCTAGGAGTTTTATGGTTTCAGATCTTACATTTAAGTCTTGAATCCATTTTGAGTTAACTTTTGTTTATGGTGTGAGATAGTGGTCCAGCTTCATTCTTTTGCATGTGGCTGCCCGGTTTTCTCAACACCATTTACTGAAAAGACTGTCCTTTGCCCACTGTATATTGTTGGCTGCTTTGTCATAAATTAATTGACCTTTTATGTGTGGATTTATTTCTGGGCTCTCTAATACGTTGCATTGATCTTTGTGACTGTTTTTATGCCAATACCATACTGTTTTGATTCCTACAGCTTTGCAATATAGTTGAAACCAGGGAATGATGCCTCTAGCTTTGTTCTTCTTTCTCAAGATTGCTTTGGCTATTTGGGGTCTTTTGTGGTTCCATACAAATTATAGGGTTGTCTGTTCTCTTCCTATGAAAAATTCCATTGGAATTTTGATAGGAATTGCACTGAATCTGCATATTGCTTTGTAGTATGAACATTTAAACAATACTAATTCTTCAAATCTATAAGCATAGAATATCTTTCCATTTACTTGCATCTTCTTCCATTTCTCTCAACAGGTCTTACAGTTTTCAGTGTATAGGTCTTTCACCTCCTTGGTTAAATTTATTCTTAGATTTTTTAAATTCTTTTTGATGCAATTGTAAATGGGATTTTTTTCTTAATTTACCTTCCCAATAGTTCATTATTATGTGTGGAAAAGCAACAGATATTTTATATTGATTTTGTATCCTGCAACTTCACTGACTTTGTTCATTAGTTCTAACAATTTTTGGTGTGTGTGTGGTATATTTAGGGTTTCTCATATGTAATATCATGTCATTTGCAAAGAGACACAGTTTTACTTCTTTGTTTGCAATTTGGATGCCTTTTATCTCTTTCTTGCCTAACTACTCTGGCTAGGACTTCCAATACTGTATTGAATAGAATTGGCAAGAATGGGCATCTTTGTCTTGTTCCTGTCTTAGAGGAAGGGCTTTCAACTTTTAACCATTGAGTAAGTTAGCTGTGGGCTTGCTGAAGTTTGTACTCTTAACAAGTGGTTGTTCACAGTGCCCAGGTCCCTTAGACCCTACACAACTATGAGTGTTAGGATTTATAACAAAAAGTTTGCCAATTTAACAGGTAAAAATGATCTCTCATTATTGTACCTTGTACCTTTTTTATTATTAGGCAAACTGAAATTTTGCTATGTTTTTTGGGCTTTTGTATTTCTTTTGTGCATCGCCTATTTTATCAGGGAACAACTTTCAAAAGCTTATTTTGAAATAATCTTAGGTTTACAGGAAAATTGCAAAAATGGTACAGAAAGTTCCCATATACCTTTCATCTAGCTCCCATTAATATTAATATCTTTCATAGCCATCATATGTTTGTCAAATCTGAAAAATTAACTTCGGTACAATACTATTTACTAAACTCCAGACTTTGGATTTCACCAGTTTTTCCACTAATGCCCTTTTTCTGTTCCAGTGTCTGATCCAAGTTCCTACATTGCATGTAGTTGTCATGTCTCCTCACTCACCTCTGATCTGTGACAGTTTTTCAGTCATTCCTTGTTTTTCATGACCATAATATTTTTGAAGAGCACTGGTGCAGTATTCTGTAGAATGTCCCTCAGTGTGGGTCTGTCTGATGTTTTCTCACGACTGTACTTGGGTTATAAGTTTTTGAGATGAATACTACAAAGGTGACATGCCCTCCTCCTTGCATCGTTTCTGGGGTCACATGATAGCAACATGACTTAGAACTGAGGATGCTAACCTTAGTCACTTGGTTAAGGTAGTGTCTGCCAGGCTTATCAACCGTGAGTTACTATTTTCTCTCTCCATACTCTGTTCTTTGGAAATGAGTCACTAGGTCTAGCTTACTCACAAGGGGAAAGGAATTAAGCTCCATCTGCTGGAAGGGGAGTAGCATATATTAACTGGAATTCTTCTCTAAAGAATATTTGTGCCTTCTTCCTTATTTATTCAATTGTTTATTTGTAATACATGGATTCATGGATTCTTTTGGTTATAATTCAATACTATCATTATTTATTTTGTCATTATTTATTCCAATTGTTCAGCTTTGGCCATTGAAAGCTCTTTCTAGTTGGCCTGTATTTTTTTTTATTTTTTAATGGTGACTTTTTTCTTTATTGAGAAACTTAAGACTTGGGTACATCGAATAAAACCAATTCCTGGGGGGAAAAAATCAAAACCCACAATAGAAAAAAAAGTTAACACTGTCTGGGCCATATCAGAACCCAGAGAATATATTCTTTTAATTGAAAAATTCTAGGTGCTTCATAATTGACCTTTTGATACAAAATGACCTATTAAATTTGCAATTTGTGGTTCTTGGTGTTGAGGTCCATAGGACAAGCAAGGAAGTCTTCAAACCTTGAGCTGAATTCCATGAGGGTTTATTTGGCTTTTGAATCAGTTTGTCCTTGTCTAAGAGGTAGCAGCAGTAACAGTGCCCACCTTCTGGGCAGCTTCTTTCTTGGCATGATGAGCCCGTGGCCTGTATGTTCTTTAGATATACCCTTATCTATTGTTTTGCTTGGTTTTGGTTTTAAGCACTTCCTTACTTTCTGGAACTACAAGATGTTTCAGGCTTATGTTGTATTTTCACTGCATAGCCCCATAGTCAGCCACTTCTCCAAGGAGCTCTGGTTCCTTTTATTCGAGAATGGTACTCAGAAACTAAGATTTAGCAGTGGGTATGCTCATTTTTACTGGAGTGTCATTGCTAGTGGGCTGAGCTAGGAAATAATCATGTGTATTCTAACCCAAGCATAAATGCACATCTCGATTTCTGTACCTGTGCATGTATTAAACATACATTGAAAATACATTCCAGTCCTGCCACTAACTGCCTCCTGACAGATTCTTTTCTTGTGAAATTTAATTAGATGATGTCTTCTATGATGCACAGAAGGCACTCAATCAATGGTGGTTGAGTGAGTGAGTGAGTGAGTAGGTGAAGAGAGGATTTTGGCACATGCTGTGGCCTCTCTCTAGTTCACAACCACACTCCATCACTTACTAACATGCGCAGGTGATTTACCCCTACCATGTCTCAGCATTTGTTATTTTCTTCATGGTACATTTCTGTATATTCTAAATTGTCTAAAATAAACATGTTATTTTATAACTAATAAAAGAAAACAATTTAAAAACAAAAAATAGCATCTCCCACACTCCTCCCTACAATTAATATTAATAAGCTCGTCAGAGGCTTGCACTGAGGACAATGTGCACATGTAGATGAAAACACACACCAGCTGCAAGTTCCTGGCATAAAGTAGACGCTTAATAGGTGTTGGCTGCCATCCTCTTTCTTATCTTCTGCTGATCCTTCCAGAAGCTATGCTGTGAAACTGATGAAAAAAGTCTTCCTCTCCTTTTTTCTGCAGGTTTGAGCAGGGATGACCATAGCAAAAAAGTCATTGTCAAATGAGCCTCTTTCTTTGTCACCTGTAGTCCTCCTACCAGTGTCCTCTCACGGTGGAGGTCTCTGGTAGGAATATCCTTAAGGACATAGAGGTTCTGCTCCCAAAGCCCACGGGTATCTCCCAGCCCAGCACGAGGCCCTGGCTAAAGCTCCAAGTTCCTCTGCTCATTTGCAACCAGGGTCCAGCCGCTTCACTCTCCTGAATCTGCACTGGAAGCCCACAGGGCACAGGGTTGGAGCCTCACAGCAAGCACAGCAAAGCACCCAGCCCCCGGGCTACACGTCACCATCTCAGTAGTTCTGGCTTAACTTTTGTCTTTCTACCCCGGAGGGATTCCTCTGGGAAACTTTTCCCTTCCCTTCATCCAAGAGGAGGGAAGAAAGAGCATTTTTAATTTTCATACCTCTTTTCATTTAAAAAAAATTAAAGAGAACCACTCAGAAGGAGAGGAACTATTTTGCACTTTTAGAGCTGAAAAGGCAGAGATGTTCAATCATGGCAGCAAATGTCACAAGTTTGGGAAAATGTACCATTTTCAACAAAAGCCAAAGGGAACTGAGGGCTTGTCATGAAAACAAATCTAGCAATACTGAGTTCATCAAAAAAAAAAAATTAGCATTTTATCAGAGGGCTCACTTTGCACATGAGCTTCATCCCTTTCTAGTGGATTTACAACCAAGTCCCCCTCTTCTGCCTATTCCCTTTCCAAAAGAATTAAAGTACTTTGCTCTTGTAACATCCTGCAGGACTAGGGTAGGTAGGGAGGAAGATCTCCTTTCTAGCTCATGCACAGATAGCACCTAGCATTTCTCACCTGGAGCACCACTTCAGCCTCCCAGCTGTTCTCCTCCTGTGTTTTCTTTACTGCAGGACTTCTTGGAGCCTTTAGTATTTTGATGATCATCCAAGAGAGAAATACATAATAATATACATATTTCCCAAACTTATATGCTCATGGAATCCTTTATTAGAGGGGCATCTACTAACAAGGCTACTAGAGTTCCAGGAACCCAGTTTGGAAAACTCTGGGTTTTCCTCAATAGTCACTCAAGGTCATTCCTCAATAGTCACTCAAGGTCACTCCTCAATAGTCACTCAAGGCCTTGCATCTTCTGGTGAGTACCTCCCATTCCAGGCTCATTCTCTGCCTCCCCCTATACTTTTCCTGCCACTTACACTTGAACTAACTACCTGCAGGTCCCTAAACAAGATCGCCTCATTTCAAGTTTCAGCGCCTTTGCATCTGCTATTCCATCAGCCTGAAATGCTTGTCCCTACCTGTCCTCTGAGGTCGATGATGCCAACTCTGTGAAATGTCTGCAGTTCCCTCTGGCTGTCATAGACACAGCAGCCCTGTTGCTCCTGCAGCTCTCAGCCTGCACCCTGTGAGCACTCCCCCGGACTATAAATGTGTATTTCCAACCTGTCAGTCCTTTGCTTTGCTACTTGCTCTCTCCTGGCCCAATTCTTCAGCCTCCCACCAATTCCATGAGACCCCTATTCTCCTTTAATACATTTCTTTAAAAAAAAAAAGTTAGTAAGAATTAGTTCCTGTTGCTTGTGATAAAAAACAAAAACAAAAACTAACTTCTACACCCAGGAAGAAGAGTTTTAAAATATCTTTAGCCCAAGAAACACATGTTGAAAAGTGGGAAAAAAAAATTGTGTCTATTTTCATAGGGGGATTAATGCTTACAGGCCTCCAGGGAAAATTCAGCATGATCCTAGTGGTGCCTGAGGTCACCATCGTGACTCCAATCCTGAGAAAGCCTTTAGTGCAGGGATGGGGAACATGTGCCCTAAGGTTAATCAAGAAGGTGGGTGCCCACATTCTTTAGACACAGCCATCCTCGGCTTCACTCTGCAAAGGCCTCTTCCAGAACTTTAGGGCAAGCAAAGACCAGAGCATCAGTTCCTGAACTTGACCATGCCATGTTCAGAAGGCTTCCTTAGAAAACATTTCACAAAGGTTTTCAAAAGGAGGATTTTCCCTCTCTAAGCAAACAAAGCAGGGTGTAGTGGGATCATTGCTAGATAGTCCCAGAGCCTTTGCAATGTGACTTTTCCACTCCTGACAACAAGGGGTGGGTCTATCTTCCCTCCCCTTGAATCTGGCTGGCCTTGATTTTTGCTTTAACCCAAAGAATGTGGTGGAAGTGACGCTGCTGCAGCTCTGGCCGAGGTTCAGAAGCCTAGCAGGTTTGCCCTCACAGCTCTGGGAACCCTGAGACCATCACACTGTGAAGAAGCTGGGTCTGGCCTCTTGGAGAATGAGAGGCCACAGGGAGAAGAACCGCCAGCACCGAGACTCCAGGCACTGGGGTGAGGCTCTCTTCAACCTCCCAGCCCAGCCCCGCCATGAGCTGAATGCAGCTACAGGAGTGAGCCCCGCCAAGCCCGGGGAAAAGTGCCCAGCCAGAACTGTGAGATATAAGAAATCATTGTCCTGAGCTACTAAGCTTCAGGGTAGTTTTTTAGGCAGCAATAGATAGCAAAAATAGCAGGAAGGTTTGGAACGAAGGATGAAGCACAAATGTGGCTGGCCACAGGGGAGAAGATGCAAAAGCAAGGTAGGTGTCCCTTGCACAAAATCTGCAAAGTAGTGAGGTATCAGGAAGCCACGAGACAAGACTGCTTCCTATACAGAGAGCTGACAGGCCCAGGGGTGGAGGGTGGGCTTGAGCTGGGACTGTCCTTCCCTTCCTCTCCCATAATGTTCCAGCCAGAGCCTACCCTGAGACAAAGGAAGGAATTAACTACCTACTTGCTTAACTGGCCTGCCTCCCTTTCTTCTACATTATCAGGTCCTGAACCATGACGTGGGGAAAATAAACTCTAATTAGGACATCTTCACACTCAAGGAGCCACAATTACCAAGTGGAGTTAAAGTCACAAGGAACTTAAAAGAACGTATGAAGAAGGCAGGTCAGAAGAGAGGCAGTATAACAAAAGGCTCATCAGGGCTTGGAAGAAGGAGAAGATGCAAGTCTTCTTCTTTCAGTTCTGAGCCTGGAAGGAAGGGAGGCCTCAGGAAGAAGAGATGGAGAGAGGACATTATCCAAGGCCTAGGGAGTGGGGAGGAGGTAGCAGAGTAGGCGACACTGTCAGAAAGCAAAAACATGCCCCCACAGGTCATTCTTCCCCCCAAGCTGGTCTCCCTTCTTCCTCTCCAAGGCCCCTCAAGGTGATGGGTATTCTTAAGCCTCTACCCCACCCTGTGCCCAGCTCTGGGTTGGGTTAATCTGGAAAACTAAGCATTAGAGATCTACTAAGACCTGAGAATGCCCCCAGGTACTGGTTCCATCCTTGGGAATTTATAAAGACTCCTGCAAGACGTCAGTGATAACTTTTAGCATCTGTTGCTTGAGAAAATATACATGTGAGAATAGATTTCAGTTCTCCTCACAATAATTCTCCCAGGCATCCACGAGGAGGTTGAAAAAACACCAGTAAAAGGGAATAACCAGCTAATAATGAACAGACCTACACTTTTAGAAGAGTCATCACTGTTTTGCCACAAAGACAATGGGGGAGTTGCAGGGTCTGGGATGGCATGTGGAGGAGTGAGGGGAAGGGGTGGGGAGAAACAGAACCCTATGACCTCAAGGTCCATCACCATCTAGATGCTCTGAGAGAGGCAGTGTTCACAAAGGTTAATCCCACGGCTGGCTGGCCTGGGTTGTCTGGCTAGGAGTTCCAACTCTGTCCCAGGTCAGACTGGCATCATGTCCCTGCTGGTTTAGAAAGTATCTAAGGCAGTCTGGAAAACCAGTAGACTAGAAACCACGAATTAACTAACTTTCTGATTATGCTACTAATCAGTTAGATGAGTTTCTTCAAGCTTTTTTGCCTCTTGAAGCTTCAATAAAAAGGTGTGGGGAGGGTGAGGATAGGAGAGGAATGTTGAACTTGCTCCCCAAGGCAGGTCAGATTGCCAGCTCCTGAGTAAGTGACTCTATAGTCAACTGAATGTTTCAGAGCCTCAGTCTCCTTATCTGCAAAATGGGAATCATATGTAACAATTGAGAGAGTTGTGAAAACAACAGCTTCCTAACAAGTACCAATGTTAGTTTTTCTCTTTTTCCCTGACCCTTCTAACAATAGCTGGCTCTTTCTTCCAAGTCCCGCCCTCACGCTCTTTCTGAGTCTCTCATTTGACCCTTGAGTATGAAATGTCCCTTCTTTGTGACACAGAGCTAGTCTTCCTAGAGAGGGGCACTGCAGAACTGAGTGTGGTGACTTCAAACCCCCGGGCGTCCCGGGAAGCAGCTGGCATGGTGCCCTGGCTCGTTGCCCCAGCAATTCTGGGTTCCTCTTTGGCCCCTGGTCAGAAGGGAACTGGCTCCAGGGAGAACAACGGGCCTCAGCGGGTGAGGCCGCCTCCCTCCAGGCCAGGCACAGACAGCGACAACCACCCATTTTGCAACAAACAGGAAACCAGTTTACCAGCCTCAAAAATAGAACAGACAAAAACCCCAAAATATGAGGCTCTGACAGTGGGGCAGCTCAGGTTTCTCACATTGCTTCCTGACAGCCTGCAGAGTATGTGTTTTTTGTTTTTTGGTTTTTTTTTAAATTTCATACAAGAAAAAGTCTTGCAATGTCTTTATAAAGGCAACCAGCCTCTGGGGGCCAAAGCCAGGAGGCAGCCCAGCCAATCAGACTTCTTGCAACGCCGCTGAGGCTCCGCCTTCTGAGTCTCCAACGTGACTGTAAATGGTTAGACCACAGGGCTAGAGATGCCTGGACCCCTGTCTCATCCCAACAGGTCTCCATACCCCAGCATTGCCCTTGCTGTGCCCCACCGTGCAATGCCATCCACCCCCAGACTGCTTCCACAGGTCACCCCATGCAAGAAACATGCTGGGAACTGGCCAGCAGACATTTCCTGCAAAGAATCCCTGATAAAGACTTGGAGCTGGGCTCATGCTGTTCCCTCTGCCAAGAACACTGTTCCCTGCCTCACACACTCCTCCTCAGAAGCACTCACAATGGAACGACATGATAATTATTGACATCATTATTGCAATGATGTCACTAAGGACTATGTTACACAGAGTTCCCTTGTCGAGGGGTCCTGGGGAAAATACATCAGTTCTTAGTTCCAGGAAAGCTGTGCACATCCTGGGCACCTGATTTGTTTTTATCCTGTGAACATGATGATTAAGAACTGCCAACCTGATCATGTTCCCTTTCTGTTTTCATTGCTAAGAAGCTTAGTGTCAAATGTGTTGATCACCTCCAGTGGTTTTATGTCCTAACCTGCCCCATGGATTTATTTTAGTTCCTTCTCCTTATTTCCCTCGTACCTTATTTCCTCATTTACCTTATTTTACCTTCATGTAGAATATCTATAAATCATTTTAAATCTTGATCTGGAATGAGGTAGGGTATACATAAATAATTGAGTAAACAGTTCCTACTTACTCTGCAAAACCCACCTTACATGTCCCGAACTCTGACTTCTCCCCAGTCACTCCATGGAAGTGGGGCTCCCCTTCTTGGTGGTCCCACAGACCTTGTGTGTACCTTCCCGGACTGATACTCAGCCACAGTTCTGTACTTTCTGTTTTCACTGTTCTCACTGCCATCAGATTAGAAGGTTCTTGGGTATAAAACCTGAGAGCTTGCCTTCTGCCGAGATTTGTACCCAGTGCTTCACGTATATCAGCTTGTTTACTCCTTAAGACAAACCAGCCAGATAAGGAAGACTGTGCCCACTTGACAGCTGAAGAAACCAAGACTCAGCCACATTAGATGCTTATACAAGGCTACATACTACTGAGTGGCAGTACTGACACCAAACCCTGGCATCCTAACCTAGTCTTGGGCTCAGTTCCCTAAGCTGACCCAACATATGAAAAAGAGCTTTACATGGGGGAAAATATTATAAGGAAGAGAGAGAAAAGGAGAAAGAGGGAAGGAAATTAGATTTCCTTAGATTATTAAATAATTTACTACGGACGTCATCCATACCACTTGAAGCATTTAAAATACGGCTTGGATTATAAAAATCCATTCTCTACAACTGTCTAGAAAAATTCACACACATTTAATTGTGGTTCGCTCATGCTTACCTTCCCATAGGCTGGTTACCACAAATAGGATAGAGAATTTAATCACATGCTTGACTGTTTTCGAGTACCCCATCCTCACCTCCCCCGAAACATACACACACATTTTTAAATTCTGGGAAGTGGTTACAGAATAAAATGAAACCAGAAGCAAGAGTAATTCTGCAAGAAGCTTCCAGAAGAAAGTGAGGCCAACTTTCCTAATGAGCCGGTGCACGTGAACCACAAGGCCATTCATTCCCCAGCCCTGTGGTGTCCAGACTGTAACTAAACTATATGAAAGGATTTTAAATATTTAATGCTCCAACTGGGAATCTAATTGGTCTGATGTCTTTAAATTAAAATGCCTGCTGGATAGAGACCAGTGCACTTCCATTCAACCTGGGAGGCAAAAAGGCAGAGGGCTGTCTGGATCTGGGTCCAAATGACCTTGGATAAAGTCCAAGACTCTCCATATAAGCCTCAATTTACCCTTGTGTAAGGGAATGATAACACCTCCTAGGGCTGGAGTGAGGATGCGCTGGCACAGACGGGAATGTCCAATAATACTGCATTCTGGGCAAAAGGGTATGCAAGCAAGACCAGGGATCCTCTTCCCAGATCCTGTGTTCCCTCGTTTTAAAATGAGAGTGACGTTGGGAGAAAGGGGGAATAGGGCATAAGAGGTAAGTAGATGAGAAGGAAAAGGGTTTCTGAGCCACTTCTTCTGCAAGAGCATTCTGTGTCCCAGTGGAGATCATCTCTTTGGAGGGTCTGGTTTGTTTTTCCCTCGGGCCACATTATACCTTGTGAGGTTTGTGTGTGTGTGTGTGTGTGCGCGTGCACGCGCCTCTCCTCTGCAGAGCTGTGAGCTCTGTGCACCCAGCTGGGGTGCCTCATTCACCCCAGAGTACCCCACCACCCCCCAGCATGTGGTTGAGATTGTATTTGCTGAGTGAATAAATGAGAGCATCCGCTGTCTCAGAGCTGATGAAAACCACAAGCCTGGCAGAGTCCAAAGGCTCTGAGGTCAGAAAGGCCCAGTGTGCAACTCCAGCTCATTAGGCATGTGCCCTGGGGTAGCTTACTCATTCTCTCTGACCCTCCATTTTTTCATCTGAAGTTTGAGCATACGACATCTGCTTTGCAGGCAAAGCACAAGCAGGACCTCGACAAGTTCGGTCTGGCCTGTGTCCTCCTGCCTCCATCTGCAGGATCCTGGGCCACCCTGCTTCACCTTTTCCTTGGTCAGCACCCAGGAGGAGGAGCCAGGAGTGGCTGGTGCCACCTGCCCCCGTCGAGATGCCCATATTCGATGTGGCAGGCTGGGTGTCAGGTATAACTGTTAGCAGGACTCTCCAGCTCTCACCCGCATGACAGGCCCTCCCAGCATGCCCATCAGCCCCACCCCCTCACTTGTCCATCTTTCACGCTAGTTGCCAGAGCCACTCCTCTAAGTGTTTATCTAATTCGCTCCTCGGCTTCACCCTGCAGTGGTCCAGGGAGCAGCCACGGCGCTCCCAACTGCTTATCCCTCCACTGCAACCTTCCCTAGGTCCAGCCCGTCTATCTTCCTCCTCCCTGCCTTTGCCACGGTGCTGCCTCTGCTCCTGGCACCTTCTCCACGCTGCCTCCCTTGGGCTGTCTGGTGAATAACTGCTCACCAGTCAAGTCTCAGCTCAAACGGGCATCCTTCTCTAGCCACCCCCACATCCACTCCCCACTGCCCTCCACCAGAGCATCTTACATGTCCGTCTCTGGTAGCACATCTTGCACTACGCCCCTGCTGCGGACCCTCCCCCGCCTCCCCCCCTCCGGCGAGCTTCATCAGGCGGAAACACAGCTTTATTCTGATGTGGGTCCCCAGCTCGCAGCATACGGCTTGGCAGGTACCTCCCAGATGTCAGTTCTCTCTGTCCTCCCTGCCAGATAAGGCTCTGGTGCCCGCCCTCTGCCTCCCTTCCCGAAGGGCTTTGGGCTGCTCCCCTTTGTTCTCTGGGCCAACTCCCTCACTGCCTCACAGACGCTTTTCTCAGCCCAGGCCAGCTGCACCCCCCACATCTGCCCGCCTCAGGCATCCCCAATTCTCGTGGACAGCCTTGGGTGCCATCACCTTAGGAAACCCAGCTGGGGTGACCAACCTGACCACACAGGGGCACACATGACCCAGGGACCTCTCAGTGTGTCCTTTGCTCTGCGTCCCTCGCCACCCGTCCCTCCCTGAGAGAACGTCATGGTGATGGACTGTGTTGGAGGCCCGCAGACTCAGAATGAGTCCCCGCTATGCCAGGGCTCTTTGGGACCTTGGGCAAATAACTCTGCCTCCGGGAGCCTCTGTTTCCGCATATGTTAAATGGGATAGAGCGGCCCCTGCCCCTGAAGGTCACGGTGAGGGTGTGAAATGCTTATCCTGCACTTGGCACACAGCCGGGGGCCAGCCTCATTATGAGTAAAAGCTGAGCAGGAAGAGACACGTCTGCGCTTTCCCCAGTAGAAGGGGTAGAGACAGAGCCAGCTGATGGCTCAGGCCTGACTCAGACTCTGGAGGGAAGGGGCATCTCAAGGGGATTCCAGAGGGGAGGGGGGCTCCCAGCTCAACGCCTTCCCTGCTTTTCCCAAGAAAAGTCAACCCGACAGGACCCAGAATGTGACATGTCACCACCCGCACCCTCACCCCCCTCCCACCCCCACAACCCCTACACCCCCAAGAGGACAGGGCGAATCATCCCTGGGTCATCTGGTCACTGAGGCCGCAGCTGAGGCTTCTGGGGCTCAATTTCCTCTCTTCCTCCTGACTTATCCCCCCACCGCCCAGTTTCCCTCCCACCCTCAACCCCTGCCGCTTTCCTGTGCTCTGATGTGGGAGGGATAGTGCCTGTTGACATGTTTCAAAATTAAAAGTAGAGCACATTTAATTCTCCCCGTCATAGAGCAAGGCTCCGCCAAGCAGACGGCCCTACCCCATGCTGCCTGGACCCAGTTCCCTCCCACTCCTCATCCTTACACTGAGGGTCCCTTCCTTACTATTTGATAGCCACATGCTAGAGAATGAAGACGTGAAATGAGGAAGGGAGAAGGGAAGAAAATACAAACATAGTTCACCCTCCATGTGTCAGGCCTTGCGGTGGATCCCAGGAGTCCAGAGGACCGGGGAGGAAGGGTACTCAGAAACCAGTGTGCCTGGCCCCTCCAAGTGCCAGACCTCTTGTCAGGTCAGGGAAACCAAGGAGAGAAGGAGGCGAGGAAGGAAGGAGGAAGGGAAGGACTCAGTGATGGGCCAGACACACAATCTCTACACACCTTGCCAGGCGGCTGTGCCCACCCGGAAAGACAAGAAGAGATGGGAGGTGATTTCCCCAGCGTCTCATCTCTAATGACTTGGGAATCAGAATGCACATCCGGGTCTGCTGCCTCCAGCATGGCAGGTGATGGAGACTCACGAGGAGGCAGATCCCTGGGGCAAGAGCGAAAGGGCTCAGAGTGCAGGTGAAAGGTGCTTGGGGAGCTCGCAGATGGGCCCTGTCAGGGGAGGCTGAGGACCGGAAGGATTTCATGACGATTGTGGTGTTTGGCCTGGGTCTTGAATGGTGAGTACATGGAAATAGGTCAGGGGGTCAAGAGAGTAAAGAGCAGAAGCCAAGGCCCAGAGGTGTCCAGCAGTGCAGGCTGTAGCCACGGGCAGGGTCGTGGAGGAGGCCCTCTTCCCCGCTTACTTAGACTCCAGAAGTCATTCCGTTTTCAGATAATTAGAATTATAACCCCAATAATAATAACAAACACTTACACCACATGCTGGACACTGTCCTCGGCACTTTATAAACATTATCCCATTTAATTCTCACAGCAACTCCAGGAGGTAAGTATGATGGTTGTCCCCATTTTATAGATAAAGAAACTGGGCCCAAAGAGGCTAAGTAACGTGTCCAGGGCACACACCCCTGTAAGGGGCGGGGCTGGTTCTGAATTGGCCGGCAGGCTCCAACAGGCAGCCCTGCCAACCTCTCAGCTTTGCTGTCTCCGCGGACCTTACGCTGCCTTCTCTCCCCTGAACGGGTCCATCTCTGCTGGTCTAACCCACCAGACTGCAGGCATCTCTGCAGCAGGTGCTGTGTCTGGTCCTCCTCCTGGGTGTCCCCCCATGCTGCGCCTGCCCTTTGTAAAGGAACTTGATTGGCATATCAAGACCTGAAGATTCCAGCAGGAGAAAGCCCTTGTCACTGTCCGATTTGGGCTGAGAACCAATTTGTTGACTTAATCAGGCAGATGCAGAAAGGTGTTGTCATGGTGGCAAGGTTTCTATTCCAGGAGACCAGGCCGTAATTAAGTGTCCCAACCTGCACACCTCCAATTACTGCACAAGAGCTGGTTTCCCAGGCCTGTTAACTAGCAATTATAGAACCTTCCGCTGAAATTCCAAATCACTTAGTAAAGGTCACTTCCTTTATTTATTTTTCGGATTTGGGAGTAGAAGTGAGACAAAATTATTGCCCAAAGTACAAGTGATATTCATTATTTAAAATAGGTTTATTCAAATAGTCAGTCAGGAGCAAATGACATAGTCCTCAACCTCTATAAGCTGTTGTTGGAAGGGTTGCTATTTATGGAGTACCTACTGTGTGCCAGGCACCACTGCAGGTGCTTTAAAAGCGTTATATGAATTAAAAAAAAAAAAAGCGTTATATGATTTAATGCTTATAATAACAAGATTGTAATAATAATTACTATTTCCTTTTTATAGAAGAATAAACTGAGACTCAGAAAAGTTACATAACCTTCTCAGGGTCACACAGTAAACCTGGAGTATTCAGGATTTACAGCCAAATCTGTGTGCCTCCAAACACCAGGTTCTTTCCATTAAACTAGGTGGTCTCAAGGTAAGAAACTCAGTTTGGGATTCAGAACAGGGCTGGCTATGTGCTGAGCAATGAGTGCTGAGAAACCTCAAAATATCCCCTTCTCCTGGCCTGTCTCTAGAGGCTCAGCTGAGACCTGGGTCTCTTCCACCCTCTGGGATGATTACATTAGGGTAGTAATTCCTCACCACTGATGACTAAGGCAGCTTTTTCTATGACAAGAGAGACTTGAAACAGCTTGAGAGCAGTAGGACCTTGGAACGGAAATGCCTGGTGCCAAAGACAACACCAGCAGCCATATGAGGCTCACGGCAGACATCACTAATCAATCATGACCCTCTTGCCCAGTACAGCCTGAGGCTCCTTTTCAACACAGGTGATTCCTCCAATGGATTGAACTAGCTCAGGAGATGAAAATTATTTTCCCTCTCAGTCTTTGACATATGGTGACCATATTTCCGACATGCAAAATTCAGACACGTGGTTTGAAGATTATTTTCCTGATTTAGGAATTTATTTACGTTCTACAAAAGTATAAAATGAAATCACACTTAGTCATACATTTAACAAATCATTTTTAATGAACAGAATGAAAGTATCCACAATCAGAATTGTCCCTGAGAATCTAGGGCATACGGTTGCCACAGGTGACCCATGGGTGCGTACCTCAGCCCTGCACAGAAAAGACAATAAATACCCAGGGAAAAGTGAAGAAACAGCAAACTGAGAAAGAAGAGAAAGAGGAAGTGGAGGAGCCGTGAGGATAAAACCTGTTGACATCACGATCTCACCAGAGTCCCCACCTGCCTGGGGACTGAACCTATAAATTTTTTTAATGCCTTGTTCCAGAAGAGAAATATCCAAACGGCACGCCCATCTGTACATACACACACCAGATGCGTGTGGGTGCATCTCCCCAAACTGCAGTCGGTCAGGTTTTACACCAAACTTAATCAGCTTCCACTGTTCAGGGCCAGAAGCCAATCACAGTCACGTGATTGCCTGGCCTCACCCTGCGTCTCACAGACAGTCCCTGGCCACCCACAAGAACTGGATGGAGTCACTGGAGAAATCCACATATCTACGAGGCTGAAATAGCAGAACTGCCACTGAACTTGTCCCAGTTCTTTGGTTCTGCCTTCAGGCAGCAACAACCCTTTCAATTTTTTATCTCAAATAACTAAGTCACCTCCACGAGAGGAGAAATGCTACCAAGCGCCTTTAAGGCAGCAAAATGCCACAAACACCCTAGTGACAGGACCTAATAGCTGACTCCAGGATCAGTGCACTGATCTCTCCTGGGCACCAGGAAGACTGCATCCAGGGAGAGAGCATATACCCAATCTCCATTCTGGGGCCTTACTCCCCATCTGCCACCACCCCGGTTCTGGGGTCTCCACCTAGAGAAGTACCAGCCTCACAATAGACGCCCACAGCAGATAGCGGCTGGCACCTCTCGGGTCCAGCAGTAGGCGTCTGCCTCAAGCTTGAACGAGTTGCCTGACTCAGCCATTTGGAACCCCTTTGGAGCTCTCCAAGGTACTGACCCTCATTCCTGGCTGGGCCCCTAAAAACAGTGCCCTGGTGAACAGTGGTTATTCAGAGTTTATATAATATACAGGCATACCTTGGAGATATTGTGGGTTTGGTTTCAGATCACTGCAATAAAGCAAATATCTCAGTAAAGCGAGTGACATGAATTTTTTGGTTTTCCAATGCATACAAAAGTTATGTTTACACTGTAGTCTGTTAAGTGTGTAAGAGCATTATGTCTAAAAAAAAAAAGTACATACCTTAATTAAAAATTACTTTATTGCTAAAAAATTCTAACCATCATCTGACAACACAGGGTTGCCACAAACTTTCAATTTGTAAAAATCACAGTACCTGCTAAATGCAAGAAGGCAAAGCACAATAAAACGACTACATTATTTTAAAAATGAATCAATTTAAAATAAATTTAGCTTCATTGTTGTACTATGTGTGTCTCACGGGGCGGGGGGGAAAGGTATATTCTTATCACTTTGAGAAGTAGCTCTCTAACTTTTTACACCCCAACCCCCGCTCGGTCTTTTTTTTGAAGCCAGGAGGCCTATGTGACACGTGGGCCATGAGTTTACCTACAATTGCCCTGAATCTTTGATTTCACCTAGTGCTCACTCTCTTAGATCTTGCCTGATCTATATCTTGGCCTTGGGTACTTCCTATCCCCTCCCTAGTAACTCCAAACTCCTGGGATGCTGCTTTTTAGTCCTTAAAGGGCACTGTGACTGTTTCTCTCTCCACTGGGTTCAGTCTTCCAATGACCAGATCCATTTCACCCCTACTGTAGGGTGCAGCCCTCAGGGTCCTCAGTTAGCATGTATTGCCGTACAGACGGTTAACAAATAACCTTCTGGCTGGGACCCCATCTCTTAAACCCTTGCCTTGACCTGATCTCCATGGCTCATTCTGCTGGCCAGCCAGCTGGCCACTCCTCTTGATGGTGAGACAGTGGCCTGTGCTGGTCTCGCACTCAGAACAGACATCACTGGAAACTTCAGGATCTATGTTTTCTGTTTATTTACTTGTTTGTTTGTTGTATTTCCTAGAGTTAAAGAGCCTGGTGGTGACTCTGGGTTACATTTGCCATCTCACCCCATAAGAAAGCAGCAATAACAAAATAACAACCAATGGATCTTTTGAACACTGTTGCACTATTCTAAGCACCTTACGTGCATTTATCTATAAGGTAGGTACTGGCATTATCCCCTTTTTTCACAGATGATGGAGCAGACACAGAGAAGTTATGTGATGCACCCAGGGTCACCCAGATGGTCAGCAATGGACCCAGACCACACGCCCAGGCTGGGCCCCTCCAGAGACACTGCCCTTAACCATTGTGCTATGTTGCTTCCTGCTGAACTCAGAGCATCTTCAGGTCAGGGGAGTGGGGAGTGGCAAAACATCAGGAGGAGGTGAGAAATAGGAGGTAAGACAGAAAGTTAGGGAAAGGACAAGTTCTTTTTCTTGGGGTCACAAGAAATTCCAACAAGAGAGATAATACTCACAAAAATAGCAGCTATTGTAGTTGTAAAGGTAGATCCTGTCCTGTCTAGTTATCTATTTAACTCCCAACGTGTCATATAATTTAGAGCTGGAAAAGCTGCCTTATTTTAAAGCTGGGCCAGCAGAGGCACAGAGAAGGCCCTAAGTGGCCAACTTACAAAGAGAAATGCCCAGAGGCACCCGCTTAAGAAGACAGATAGGTACTCAGTCCAACATTTCTTACAAGGGTATAAAGACCCCCAAGATGATATTTTAATAAACAGAACAACCCAGGTCATTAAAATATAAGCTGCCTTAGAACAGACAGGAGTGCAGAGCAGAGGGGTATGGGAGGCTGTCTACCCTAATCGCAGCCTGTAGTCCTCCAGGGGGAGCCAGAGTCAGTCCGTCTCTAAATAGAGCCTTCTTCAAACGCACTAACAAACACAAGAAACACCAACGTAGAACTGTCTCGGCCTGAAACGGACAGATGTCTAACAGGATGCCGTGGATTTGGCACAAATAGAGGATAGGGCCAGCTGGGGAAATGTCTCAATTCCAGACACTGCTCAGCAGCTTTTCAGCATCCCCTCTGTGATAGCTGGGTCACATCTGTATTGCATTCCCATCTGGACATCTCATTTCAAGAGTGATGGTGACAAGTGTCCCAGGGAAGGGAAATTAGCAAATAAATACTAAGACTGTTGGGGGGATCCGTGGTTCTTCAGCCCAGAGAAGGCAAACCACTGGGCTGAGAACCCACTGCTCCATCTGTGGAATAAGAAGCATCCCCCTCCCTAGACAGATGAGACAGAACAAGGCTCTCTGCGATTCAGATGCAGCCCATTAGGATGGGGCAGGGGCCATCCTCAGTGTCACTCGGAGCACAGCAGTTTTCTGGACCTGGGTCAACCCATCCATACCCGTGATCCTGTGTTCTGTGGGGCCTCAGAGCCTCTTAGAGGAAGCACAAGCCTTCGCTATCTCCAGGTCCTGGTCCAATGCCTTCCTTTTAGAGATGAGGACTCTGAGGTCCCAGACCGTACAGCCAGTAAGAAACAGAAGCGGGACTTGAATCCAGTTATCCAGAGCCCCATCTAGTACGCTTAACATCTGGCCCACAGCCTCTACTCACTGGGGAGCTGCTATATGTCAAACATATCTTGTATTTCTGGTGACCCGGAAGCAGTACTGGCATGGAAACCCCAAAACAGTGACTCACACATCTGCCAGGCAATCAGCACCAGCTGGTCCTCCTCCCAAACACAACAGGCAAGACTCAGCGACACGGAGGGAGCTTAAGAGACTGCTCTCTCCCAGCTGTCTCTCTCTCGCCATGAACAGAGGTGCTGTTTCTCTCCCCAGTGAACAGACATTGCTGTGGAAATCTCTTCTTTGCCACTGGCCATAAAAGAGAAGGCTTAGAATCATAGAACCATCAAATAAGAAGGGCCATCAGAAGTCAGCAAGTGCCCTCCAATCCTGTGCCTGATACCCAATAAGGAATTCTAACACATGAGAGACTGTATTAAAATAGGAAAGCCGACACCATGCCACTTAACACCTTCCCTTTAATTCCAGGTCAGAGCAGCAGGTCTGAACACTGGGTCTTTCCTACTCAGCCCCCACCCTCGCTCCCCCAAAGAGGCACAAACAGGAAAAACCATGACAGTAACTGTCTCACAGATTCCTCAGCCACTCGGACGGTGGCCTGGGCCTCCCCTCTTAAGGGCTGTCTGGGGCTCCCGCGCCTTCCTGCAGCAATCCACAGCAGCCCCCCCCCCCCCCACCCCCACTCAGCCCATCCTCCTGTGGCAGGGGCTTCATTTCTTGACATCCTGGACCTTGGGTACTGTAGTTCTGCGATCTGAGAAAAATCCCCAGAAGACTCTGAATAGTGAGAGCCTTCTTGACAAGGACTGTTTTTTATTTTTATTTTTTTGTTTTTTTTCCCACGGATAAAATTCAAGCCCCAGTACGTCACAACCGTAAGGTAGTATAAAGCTGGCCTCTGACCAGCATTCCTTCAGCCGGCATTCAGCAGACACATATCTGGCATGACCTCTGAGCTCACCCTGCCAGGACCAGAACTGCTCAGAGCAGGGTCACATGATGATGATACCTGCTCCCGCCCCATCCTGCACCAAGCCCATGTTTGTTTCACATGCACCATATCCATCACCTTGGTCACTCCTCATAAGTACCATGGCAGTTAGAATGCTCCCGTTTTACAGATAAGACAATACAGGCTTCAAAAGCTTAAGGGAAATGCCCAAAGCCATACAGCTAAGAAGATACAGAACCAGACCTTGAACTCAGGCCTTGCTTCTCCAAGGCCAGTGCTTCCCACTACATTACAGCCATGGAGATTATATAACCTGGGTGAAACACTTTCTCAAACTCTATTTCAGAAGCAAGAGTTGTCCTAAAATATGCTAGGCTCAATCCCCGGTGCCTCCCACAGCATGCTAATCTTGTAATTATTACTCATTTTTGATCGCTCTCCATGGCTCTCTCAACCAAAAGCTTTATTATGCATTAATATGTTTTGGTTCCACAAATATTTATGT
The DNA here is from genome assembly GCF_030028045.1 of Hippopotamus amphibius kiboko. NCBI lineage: Eukaryota > Metazoa > Chordata > Mammalia > Artiodactyla > Hippopotamidae > Hippopotamus > Hippopotamus amphibius. Next base: position 33,631,877 of record NC_080186.1, read on the forward strand.
TTCAATTCCACAGGTATTTATAGGCACCAAAGAAGTTAGTTTCCATATTTTGAAATGGAGAGTTGCTTATTCTTTCAGTAAGTCTATTTATCCAATGGCTTATGTATTCAAAAAGATTTATTGAGTGTATGGTGTGTATATAGCTGTGTTCTGGGTTCTGGGATTGTAACGGTGACCAGGACAGATAAGGTCCCTGCTAAGACAGAACTTACATTCTAGCAGAGGAGACAGATAGTAAATAAGTAAGTAAATAAATAAATAAAGAAAGAAGATGACTTGAGGTAATAAGTGCTACAAAGAAAATAAAACAGGTGACTGGGGGTAACAAGAGATGACATTCGAACTGATAACAGAGAAGAAGCTAACCCTATAAAAATCAGGTGGAAGAAAGTTCTAGGCAGAAGGAACAGTAAGTGCAAAGTCCTTGAGGCAGCAGTGATCTTGGCCAGTGTTAATGGGACTTAGAGAGGTCAGGGAAAGCAGTGGAACATGAGGAAGGTTAATTCACACAAGGCCTCCTAGGCCAATGGAAGAGGTTTGGCTTTCATTCTGGTTACACGCAGCATGTGCCCCCGGAATTTAGGAATAAAATCACCTGCAGAATTAAACCACTAAAATCTACACACTGTTGATGTAACTGGTCACCTGTTGGTTCCTGGAGTGAGCACCCAAAGAATTGTAAAGCACCCCAAACTAATCAATGTGGCCTTGGAGGCAGAGCCAGAACTAAAAGTAGAAGTAGTAGATTGACTCCACAGTCCTGAGTCTTTCTCTGCTCCAGGCTCCCACATAAAGCGTACACAGAGCATACATAAAGATAACAAGAAGGAAAAAGGAACCCCAACGTTGAACAGAAAGCATAGTCTCACTCAGCATTTTCCTTGTGCACAAGTAGGGTGGGTACAGGCAAGGCAGCTGAGGAAGCAGGCCACCCAAACCTGGTGAGGCAGAAGCCCAGCATTTCTCTTATCTCAGATCAGACCCAAAAGGCAAATTTTACACCAAATAACAACTAATAGCACGTGTTGGCAATGCAACACCGTCCCTCGGTATCTGCAAGGTATTTGTTCCAGGACACCCCGAGGATACCAAAATCTGCAGATGCTCAAGTCCCCTACTGCCATTTTGAAAGCAACATGACAATTCTTAGTTTAAATAAGTGTTTATGTTCCCTGTGACCCAGAGAGTTCACCCCCAGCTATCAATTCCAGAGAAATGTTCACAGGGTTCTGTAAGAGGGTATCTATGAAGAAATTCCCAAGTATTGTTTCTTGTGAGCAGGAGTTAAAGGCAACCTAGGTTCCTGAGACTAGGGGAGAGGGTAAGAAGAGGCTATGGCTGGATTGGGCTCACCATTGAGTACCACACAGTCATTAGAAGCCATGAATTAGATGCACCACAGCACGGAGTTATCTTGACATGTAATGCCAAATGAAAATGAATACACTGCCACACTATTTACAATAGCCAGGACATGGAAGCAACCTAAATGCCCATCAACAGATGAATGGATAAAGAAGATGTGGCACATATACACAATGGAATATTACTCAGCCATAAAAAGGAATGAAATGGAGCTATATGTAATGAGGTGGATAGACCTAGAGTCTGTCATACAAAGTGAAGTAAGCCAGAAAGAGAAAAACAAATACTGTATGCTAACTCATATATACGGAATCTTAAAAAAAAAAAAAAGGTACTGATGAACCCAGTGACAGGGCAAGAATAAGGATGCAGATGCAGAGAATGGACTGGAGGACACGGGATTGGGGCGGGTGCAAAAGGGAAGCTGGGACGAAGTGAGAGAGTAGCATAGACACATATACACTATGAACTGTAAAACAGATAGCTAGTGGGAAGTTGCTGTATAACAAAGGGAGATCGACTCTATGATGGGTGATGCCTTAGAGGGCCAGGACAGGGAGGGGGCGAGGGAGTCGCGGGAGGGAGGGGATATGGAGATATGTGTATAAATACAGCTGATTCACTTTGGTGTACCTCAAAAACTGGTACAAGGGTGTGAAGCAATTATACTCCAATAAAGAGCTTAAAAAAAAAAAAAAAAGAAAAGAGAAAGAAAATGAACACAGCCAGCGGTAGATAACATGGTTATCACCTTTCACAGGAGGAAATAGGTGTTCACAGCCAGCACACCAGCTGATGCACTGAGGAGAGTTAGTAAATACTGGCTCTTTACCTTGTACCTTCCCAGCTCCTCCTTCTACAGCCTCCTTTGACAAGCCCTCCCCTTCCTCCCAGGTAGGGTCTAGAGCACCAAGTGAACTTCCCAAGGTCTCCAGGGTAGTTTAAACATTCCTGTCTAAAGGTGAGGGAGATGTGTTAAGTGATTCTGGGGCAAGCCTAAGACTAGAGAAAGAGTTTTGAAAATTAATGTCAATGAAACCTTGGCCTGAAATCCCAGCATCTCGTGAAGAAGGGCATGTGAGCTGATGGGCCAGATGTTAGTATTATCCTCATTATACAGACAGGGAACAGAAGCATGGAGAGAATTTAAGCACCTTGCCCCAAAGCACTCACTAACAAATTCTAGAACAGGTCTTAAAGCTCAGGCAGTTTGAATCCAGAGCCCACACTCTTTTTTTGTTTGCACATTTTATTTTATGTGTGTGCTTGTGTGTGAGGAAATCTTTCAAATATACAGAAATGTACAGAGACTAATAAAAAGAATACATTGTGCCTATCTCCCGGCTCTATCCAGTCTGTAGCCATTTGACCACAAAGCAGTTTCATTCTCAATAGTGTTTATTTGTTCTTGTCTCTTTTTTTTGGGTCTGTCTTGCTGAAGGATTCTTTATCTTTTGTTTTCGGATTTACTGGATCTTTTCTATTGGTTCTTTATTTTCTATTTTATTAATTCAGTCTTTAACATTTCCTTTCCTCTACTTTCTTTGAGTTTGCTCTTCTGTTCTTTTCCTTACTTTTGGACAAGGATTCGTCTTTCCAAATATAAATAATGATAGCTCTACATTTTCCTCTCAGAACTGTTTCCCCACTCACTTCTGAAATGTAGCGTTTTCATTAGAATTCAATTCAGACATATAATTTCTATTATTTCTTCTTTGACTCAATAATTAGAAAATTTTTAAAAATTTGATTCAATAATTATTTAGAAAAATTTCAAAAAATTTCTAATGTAAGGGGATTGCTTATCTTTTCATTATCAATTTCTGATTTAATTGCTTTGTGGTCAGAGGTATATACGATATTGATTTTTTTCTGTAGCTACAGATATACATGATATTGGTTTTTTTAAGTCAATATTTGCTATATTATCAGTTTTTATCAGCGTTCATGTGTGCTTGAAAAAAACAAGTTCTCTTCAATTATTAGAGGCAGAGTTTTGTTAAATGCTTTAGCTCAGGGGTCAACAAGTGTCCTATAAAGGGCTAGATAGTGAATATTTTCAGCTTTGCGAATACTGTCACAGCTATTCAATGCTGCCACTGTAGCACAAAAGCAGCCATGGTCAATACTAAATAGATGAACAACACTGTGTTCCAATAAAACTTTATTTATAGAAAGAGGCAGCAGGCTAGAATTGGCCCACAGGCCATAATTTGCCAATCTCTACTTTAGATCAAGGTTGTCACTTGTGTGTTAAAATATTGTGTATCTCTACACAATAAATTTTTTGTCTGTTTACTCTATCAGTTATCGAGTTTTAAGAGTTATGTTTAAATCTCCATTTGTGATAATGGATCTGTTCATGTCTCCTTGTCATTCTGCCAAATTTTGCTTTATGTATATTGAAGTTATATTATTATGTATAAACAAGTTGAAAATTGCTATAGCTTCATGAACTCTTTTTTAAAATTCTTAACAGCATTCTTTGTTAACAGAGTGTTCTCTGATGACAACATAGTTATATCAGCTGTCTTTTGATAGTATTGGTCTGGTAAATAATCATCTATTAAAATTGAAATGTCTTAAGTATTTATTTTATATTTACTTATCCCCAAATTTCAACTCTTTTTTGGGTAACAGACAGTTTTGTGGCCCACAACATAAAATATCAACTTTAAAGTGTCTAGTCCTAGATGTTAATCCATTAAGATGTTAACTCCGTGACGGAAGATATGTTTATGTATCTTGTTCACTGAGAAATCCCCAGTGTTGAGCAATGCCTGGCACAGAATAGGCACTCAATATGTATTTATTGCAAGACTGAACTCTTGACTCTTCATTTCAAAGTAAGCCATCTTCTGTCCCCAAACAGGCTGGTTAAAGTGGTTTCTCCCTTCCCTAAATAGGACCTGTGACAGGTGGGAACTTGGGGTCAGGGAAGGGAGGTATGGTGAGCTTCTTTTTCCTCTCACCCTCTTGTCCCCAGTTTATTAAGCAGTGCTTCAAGTCCCTGAGTGATTGGGGTACAGAGGGAAGAGAAGCAGGGGCAGTAAAGCTCTTAGTTGGCTACTAGCTGGTCCTACAGACTTTATACTATCTGGACCAAGCAGAAGTTACAGTTGGGCTCCTCTGGCTGCAAGTCTGCTGAGGTGGAGGCTGTATCCCATCCCTCTGACTGCCCCACCCCTCAACCCCCAGTCCTCCAGGTGCACATCACAGGATCTCATCCTTTTGGGGTGGGTCTTAAATATTAAGGCTCCCATCTGACTCTCTCTGCATGATCCATATCTCATCCACGGAAACCATCCTAGGCCCTGCTGTAGTGGGAACGTAGGTACTTCCCAAATGCAATCCTCTAATCTCTCTTCCCTGCCAAAGGCCACTTGAGTGTCTCAGTCCTATGTCAAACATCAGAGCAGATGTCTCCCAACTGCGAGAGACACATCAGGCTCTCTGAGTTGTCTGGTTGAAGAGTTTCCCCCACTCCACCCCAGCACCAAAGATACTCAGGTTGAATTGAAAGGTTAGGCTCCCTCACCTCCTTATCCTTAGGAGACTGGACTTCGGTGACCTTCCAAAAATCCTCCTCACAAGATCCCCGCTTCAAAATCCTCACACAGATCCCCTTTTACATATTGGATCCTGCTGATGGGTCTCAGAGCCATGGAAGTGGGGATCAACAATTCCATTGGAAATTCTGCATCTTGATCTAGCACCTCATTTTGAAAGTAGCAGATAATTACATCTTGATGCCTCGGTCAAAACTTCCATCTAATATCCTGTTTGAGTTGTATTTCCTAATGCCTCTTTTTATTGTTTAACCTAAAAAATTTTTTATGCACGCAAAGACTTAAGTTATCTCTATTCTTTTGCCAAATATTACAGAATTTCAGAGTGCTTAAACGTTCAAAAAAACCTTTTTACTTTAAAATTATTATTGTTCAGTATTTTAGTTCTACCCGATCTTCATACTCTCAAATTTGTGACTATCGTTGTTTTAAAAAGTGAACGGTTATTTATATTGATTCACATTTACCAGTTTCTTAACCCAATGTTATACCGTCTTTCTTGCTTCTACGTTCAACTTCCTTTGTCCTGAAGTTTATTCTGTAGTATGTCTTATTTTATCTTTATTCTTGAATAGTAGGTTAGGAAGGTATACTATTCTGTGTTAGTTACTTTCTCTCAGCAATTGATGAATAATTCCATGGGGTGTAGGGGCGGGGCATCCATTGCTGTTAAGGTGTCTGTAAACTGAATCATTTTCATCCATAGATGACTTCTCTCCAGTTCTTTTGAGATCTCTCTTTGTCTTTCGTATTCTGCAGTTTCACCACAATATACACACTTTAGTTTCAGTTGCATTTATCCTTCTTGGGGATCATTGTGATCCTTTATCTACAGATTAATGTCTCCTAATACTAAAAGTTCTCAGCAACTATTTATTTGTTTACTGCTTCTTCACCATTCTCACAAATATTTCCTTTTGGAATTCTTCTAGACAGATTCTGGACTATCTCCTTTCTTTCCTACTTTTTGTGCTTTCATCTCTCTGTGCTACATTTTTGATAATTGGGAATTTCCTCTAGTTTACTACTAGATTTACTAATACATTTACTAATACATTTTTCTTCTGTGTCTACCACATGCTTAATTGATCTACTGATTTTTAAAATCAATAACTATACCTAGATGCCAAAGCTCTGACTGAGCTCCTGAGTAAGTTCCTATTGGACTGACCTTCCTCCAGGTAACAATTACATATTCAAAACAATAAACAAAGACTCAAAGGGATTGGAAAGTGAAAACCTCAAGTCAGCAGTTCTGGAGGGGCACTGACAGAGAAAGGGAGCTGCATGGAGTGAGTTTCCCATTTTTGCAACTTTTAGACTAATGGCAGGCCATACCACCTTGAAGTAGCTAAAACACCAATAGTGGCAAAAACAGGAAATGAAGGGGGAAGTCCCAGAAAAAAAGAGATCCAGAAATACAGCTCCAAATTTTGTGTAAAATTTCTACCCCAATCTCTGGACCTATGAGCCATGCACAGACAGATCAGACGCCAAGAAGCCTTGTTAAGGAAGAAGCAATAGATTGATATTTAAACTGCAGCCCAAGAGATTAAGTTTTCAGCTTGGATCCAACGAAGTTAACTGCCTGCTAAAACCAACCAACAAACAAATAAAATCAATGCATTTTTTGGAAGACTATAGAAGGGCCGAGTTTGTAAAACATTAACAATGCCCAGGATTCTTGATACTTATTCAAAATTACCTGATATGTGAAAACAGGAAAATGTAGTCCATTTTCAAGAGAAAAGACACTCAACAAGACCAACATCAAGATAACCCAGATGCTGGAACCAGCAGACAAAAATTTTAAAGCAGCTATTATAACTACATTTGATAATGTAAAAGAAAATGCAGTCACAATGAAGAAGATAGGAAACATCACCTGAGAAACATGAACTATAAAAGAAGGACAAAAAAAAAAAAGGGCCAAATAAAAATTCTAGAACTGTAAAACACAGTATCTGCAATAAAAATTCATTGTATAAGCTTAACAGCATAATGAAGATGACAGAAGAGACAGTGAATTCAAAGATAGATCAAGAGAAGTTCTCCAAATCTCAAGAACAAAGAGAAAAAAAAGATTTTTAAAAATGAACAGAGTGAACTAATAAATGAGTTCAGCAAATTTGCAGGATATAAAATCAGTATACAAAAACCAGTTCTGTTCCTATACCCTAATATCAAACTATCGGAAAGGGAAATTAAGAAAACAATTCATTTACAATTGCATCAAAATGAATAAAATATCTAGAAATAAATTGGACCAAGGAGGTGAAATACTTGTACACCAAAAACTATAAGATGCTGATGAAAGAAAATAAAGACACAAAGAAATGGAAAGATGGTCATGCCCATGGATTGGAAGAATTTATATCATCCATACTACCTAATGGCAATCTGCAGATTCAATGCCATCCCTATGAAAATTCCAATGGCATTTTTCACAGAAATAGAAACAATAATCCTAATATTTGTATGGACTCACAGAAGACTTTGAATAGCCAGTGCAGTCTTGAGAAAAAAGAACAAAGCTGGAGGCATCACGCTACCTGATTTCAAACTATTGAGTTGGCCAAAAAGTTCATTTGGGTTTTTCTATGCCATCTTACAGAAAAACCTGAATGAACTTTTTGGCCAACCCAATGAATTACAAAGCTATGATAGCTGAAACAGCATGGTATTGGTATAATAACAGACACAAAGTTTAATGCAAGTTGACACAAAGATCGATTAGAGAGCCCAGAAATAAACCCATGTATAAATGGTCAATTAATTTACGAACCAGAAGCCAAGAATATACACTGGGGGAAAGGATAGTGTCTTCAATAAATGGTGATGGGAAAACTGGACAGCCACATGCAAAAGAATGCAACTGGACCACTCTCTCATACTGTACACAAAAATCAAGTCATAATGGATTAAAGACTTGAACGTAAGACCTGAAACCATACCACTCCAAGAAAACATAGTGGGTAAGCTCCTTGACATCAGTCTTGGCCATGATTTTTTGGATTTGATACCAAAAGCAAAGGCAACAAAAGTAAAACTAAATAAGTGGGACTCCATGAAACTAAAAAGCTTTCTGTAGAGCAAAGAAAGTCATAAGCAAAATGAAAAGGCCACCTACTGAATGGGAGAAAATATTTGTAAACCATGTATCTGATAAGGGGTTAATATCTAAAATATATAAAGAACTCATACAACTCAACAGCAAAAACACAAACAATCTGATTAAAAAATAAGTGGAGGATCTGAATAGATGTTTCTATAAAGAAGACATACAAGTGGCCAACAGGTGCATCAAAAGGTGCGCAACATCACTAATCACCAGAGAAATGCAAATCAAACCCCAGTGAGATATCACCTCATACCTGTCAGAATGGCTGTTATCAAAAAGTCAGAAGGTAACAAGTGCTGGTGAAGATGTGGAGACAAGGGAACCCTTTTGCACTGTTGGTGGGAAACTGGTGCAGCCACTATGGAAAACAGTGTGGAGGTTCCTCAAAAAAGTTAAACTAGATTCATTACCTTAAAGAGATCTCTATCCCATGATCATTGCAGCAGTATTTGCAATGGCTAAGACAAGGAAGCAACCTAAGTGTTCATTTAAGAATGAACGGATATAGAAAATGCAGTGCATATATATATACAATGGCATATAATTCAGTCATAAAAAAATAAGAAAATCCTGCCATTCACACCAACATGGATGGACTTGGAGGGCATTATGCTAAGTGAAATAGGTCAGATGGAGAAAGACAAGTACTGTATGATATCACTTATATGTGGAATCTAAAAAAATCAAAAACCAAAACCAAAACCAAACTCATAGATAGAACAGATTGGTTGACATAAGTGGGGCATGGGGCAGTGGGTGAAATGGTGGGCAAAAAAGTAGAAACATCCAATTGCAAGATGAATTAATCCTGGGCATGTACAGTACAGCATGGTGACTATCGTTAACAATTCTGCTGTATATTTGGAAGTTGCTAAGAGAGTAGATTTTAAAAGTTCTCATCACAAGAGAAAAAATTTGTAACTAATTGTTAATTAAACTTGTGATAATTATAATTATTTCACAATGTATACATATATCACATCATTATGTTGTACCCCTAAAACAAATATAATTTTATATGTCAATTATATCAGCTAAAAAAGTCCACCATAGTCAGTGGAAATTTTTAAAAGATATTTTAATAAAAGAAATGCCCCAAAAAAGGAACAGAGCCTCAGGGGCTAGGGGGACAATATGAAAAGATTTACATGTATGTATTTGGAGTCCAGGAAGGACAGAAGTGAGAGAAGAAGGGTAGAAAAAATATTTGAAAAAATATTGGCTGAAATTTTCCTAAATTTTGTAAAAGACACAAATTATAGACTTAGAAATCTCAGTGAACTTCAGGCAGGTAAAATATGAAGAAAACTATGCCTAGTTACATCATAGAACAACTGCTGTAAAGCAAAGATAGAAAATCTTGAAAAGAGCCAGAGAAAAATGACACATCTCATACAGAGGATCATATTTCAAATTTCAGGTGACTATTCATTAGAAAAAAGTGAAATGGCACCCAGAGGATAATGGAACAACATCCTTAAAATACTGAAAGAAAAAAAAAAAAAAAAACTCAGAACTCTGTATCAAGTGAAAATATCTTCTAAGAATGAGAATGACCCAAACATATTATATTAAGTAAAAGAAGCCAGACTGGAAAGCCCAACTGTATGGCCCATTAAGTGAAATATCCAAAAAAGGGCAGATTTATAGAGGCAGAATGTAGGTTAGTGGTTACTTGGGGCTGGGGGTAGGAACAAAAATGAACTGCAAATGGACAGAAGGGGTTTTTCGGGGGAAGGAGGGTGGGGGTGGGGGGAGACGCTCCCTGACCTGCAGACTTGGCCATCACCCCCAATTCCTCCCCACAATGTGTTCCCAGAGCACCCTGTCCATTTCCCATAACAGCACTCAGTGGGTATTATAATCGTGCGTACTGTCAACATTCCCCATTAATTACAAACTTCATGAAGACAGGCTCTGGTTCCAGATCACTTTTCTTGGCACCCCCCTTCCCTCACACAGTGCCTGGATACAAACTCAGGGCTCAGTGCATACTCAGTGAATGGAATGAAGCTTCTCATTCCCTGATGGTGAGAGCCCTTTCCACAAACTGTGGGCCCCTGGGTTCTCCCCTGTGTGGCCTCTCCCTCTTCATGGGGTCTCTTATCCTCCAGGGCCTTGCTCACCAGCAAGAGAGCCTGGATTTCTTCACCTTCTGAGAGAACACAAGTGAAAGCTGCCAGGCCTCACTCCCACCATGTCCTCTTGGGCCAAGCAGGTCACAAGGCCATCCAGATTCATCCCATTCTGGATGGGAGGAGCAGCGGGTACATAGAGGGCTGGGAGGAATTGCTGACAGCCATCTAGAAGAATTACCACTGTCCTTCTTCTGCTCACAGTCCTTGCTAATTCCTTAGAGATTATTTCCCATACTTTGCATGGGGACAAAGGAAATAATGGTGTGGTTAGAGGTTCACTTGGCCTAGGCCTTAGGATGCTGGTATTATCTGGAGGAGGGGCTCCGAGAAGGCTGTTCTGCATTTTTCCCAGTCCAGCTACACCCTTGGAGTCCCCAGATTCAGGGGTTTCAGTGTGGTTTCTCAAAATTTCCAACACTTACTTTTCATCACACAAAACTGCTTTATGTGGAAAAGCAAGCTCTCCATCAACTTGAGCATCTTCCCACCATTTGGGCTACACTGCTCTGAATCCAGAAAAGGCCTGCTAACGTTTGTAGAATGTAGTTGAGACTTGTGCCTAGTTCAAGCATTTATGCTCTATTCTTTGCCATTTTCACTTCCTTTTGATGATTTCGTCCAGTTCCACTTTCCCCAATGCTAAGGACTGATTGTGTCGTCCCAAATTCATGTGTTAAAACCCTAACCCCATGATGGGACTGTATCTGGAGTTAGGGTCTTTAGGAGGTAACTAAGGTTAAATGAGGTCAGAAGGTTGGGGCCCTAATCCAATAGGGCTGGTGGCTTTCTTAGAGGAGAAGGAGAAAGAGACCTTTCCCTCTCTCTCCATCATGTGAGGTAGCTGTCTGCAAGCCAAGAATAGCTCTCCCCAGAATTCGACCATGCCAGCACCCCAATCTTGGACTTCCAGTCTCCAGAACTGTGAGAAAACAAATGTCTGTTGTGTAAGCCATTCAGTCTGTGGTACTTTTTTAAGGCAGCTTGAGCAGACCAAGACACTGCACCAACTGCTTAAATCTCCTCACAAGGACTCAAAGGTACAGGTATCATGTCTCACAGATAAAGAAAAGGAGATCAGTCTTAATTACAGTAACTTGACCAAGGTCACCGGGTGAGTGACAGATTGGAACCCAGGATGGCTGGCCCCAAGGCCCAAGCTCCACCTTCCTGTACATCTCCCGGGAACTTGCAGTTTGGGAAAGGAGGTGGAGTCCTGCACTTCTTGCAGTTGTGGCTGGTTGCTCCTGGCTCTGCCCTGTACTTCATTCTACACTCTCCTTAGGCACAGGCCACCCCAGAGTGGTGACCTCGGGGGAGGGGGGGACGGAGAGAAGAGGAATTCCGCTTGGGCTGCACATTCCTTCCCAGCCTTTGGGGAGGGCAACAAAGAAGCCCAATTAGCATGGAGTATGTAGGTGGGTGGGGAGACAGCTGCTTTTGTCTTCCCTTCTTGGGAAGTACACACACAGCCCCCTTCTAGGTCCTGGTCACTCCAAGAGGGTGCTAGGATACCAGCATATACACTCCTGTTAGTGATTCAAAAGCCCCGGAACCAAATATTTTAAAAATCCATTTATTTCTCTCTTGGCACATAAAAGTCTGGTTACTTGCTATTTCAAAGTAGGCAGCAGAAGCAAAGAAGCTGGTTTGTGAGTTCTAGCGACAGATTTAATCTCTAGTAAAAACCACCATTGTACGGGACTTTTCAGCGTTCAGGGCACGTTTATACCAATCCAGCTTTATCCTCGCATCAGGTGTCAGTAGAGTGAGTATTTGAGTTTTATGATTTCCATTTCATAGGTGAGAAAATGAAGACACACAGGAAGTAAGAAACTAGCCCAAGGAAACATCAAGAATCCACCCCAGAGCTTCTTATTCTAAATGCAGCACTCTCCTCATCTCAGAAGGCTCTGTAACACCAGGGATGATCACCACCCATTTCCTAACTACTTCTAATAGAAATTCCTATCACTTTTCACTAATCATTTTCTTGCTTTTTCAAAACTATTATCTATTGGGACTTCCTAGGTGGTGCAGTGGTTAGGAATCCACCTGCAAATGTAGGGGACATGGGTTCGATCCCTGCTCCAGGAAGATCCCACTAAAAAAGAAAAAAAAAAAAACTACTATCTATCATTTTGTAACTTAATCATAGCCTGGTACAGGACAGGACCATACAGCTAATGTTATAAGCGGCCTAGACCTCAGTCCTGACATTTTTGCTTGAGATCCACACAACCCACCTGCCAATCAACAACCTCAACAACCCCCAACCCCTACTTAAAAAGCCTCTAATACCTAAGCAACTAGAAAAGATCTTTTGTGTCTGGTTTATGCTGTTTGTAACAAGCTAGTCCTTCCCAGGAACATGAGGAACATTAAGTTACATGAATAAGAACGAGAGTTAACATGAATTGGTAATCACCAGATTGCAGGCCCTGTTTTAAACACTTGACATGTAGTAACTCATTTAAGTCTCACTACTTTTGACATGACCTCCAGAGACCCCTTGGCCCCATAGCAGCTCCACCTCCCTGCAGCCCTGAAAGAGTGATGGACTGCAATGTGAATGATTCACCCCTGTTGTGCAGTGCACAACCCGTACAACTGGACATGGCCACCCTGCTGGACTATGCCACTGTTACCCCCTTGCTGTGGTATAGGACTTACTTGAGGCTTTCTGTCTCACAAATGAGGCTGCCTCCTTTCTTTTCTGAAGTCTGTGAGCCATCATCACATTTTATCATTCATTAATAAACATTTTGCAAAAGGCTTATTTCTCTTTTGCAGTTGTTTCCCTAGGGGTCACCGTCACAGAGGTTAGGGTGTACTGCCTCTGGGAAAGACTGAATGAGGAATTTAAGGACTTGAGGAAATGGGAGATTCTAAAGAGTACATGGCCTTGGATGGGTAGCAGAATTTATTCAGGGTTTTTAGAATGTGTGCACAGGTATTAGGTGCCCTAGGCTTTTAAGGAACATGTGATTACAATGTTTATCTCGTACAACTATTAGGCTGAACATTAGAGAAGATAAAGGGACAAGGGCACTAGGCACCAAGCCAGGAACTTCACTATTCATGTACACAAACCATTCAACACCAAAGAAAACACTGTCAGGTTCATACTATTGTCTCCATTTTACAGAGGAGGAAATGTAACCTCACAAATGGCTCATCCTTCAAAACCCAGCTCAGGGATGTGAACTGATACAACCTTTTTGTGTGGCTACAGATATCAGGAAGCTTATCTTCCCTTTGACCCAGTAATATACACCTTGGAATTTATTCCAATGAAATAATCAGAAATTGGCCAAAAGAATATGTAGAGGGATGTTCATTGCAACATTAACCATTGATATTGTTATTAATTATAATTGAGAATGGCAAAAAATAAGGAACATCTTAAATGACCAGTGGGGAAATGGCCAAGTAAATTATGGTGGATCCTAATAATAGGATATCATGCGGTCACTAATAATCAGGTTTCCAAGACAATTGTGACATGGGAAAATGGTTGTGATATGCTAACAGAAAAATTAAAAAATCCAAAACTATACACAGTAAAAATTATCTATAAGTATATGTGTAGATATGCACAGGAAACAGGTTAGAAGGAATGCACCAAAACATTAATAGTAGCTGTCTCTAGGTAGTGGGTCCATGGGTTGTTTTTTCTTCTTCTTCTTTATATGTGTGTATCTTTTTCAAATATTCTATAATGAACATGTATAACTTTAATAGAAATAAGTGTCACTGACTTCGAAATCTGCTCAAGTAATAGCAGACCAGACTAAGAGTTCCTGGGTGCTTCCACATACTTGGCACTGAGCAGGCCACACAAACTCATTTATTCTTGAGTGGAGAACTTAAAACCTCTGTTTTACAGATGAAGAAAATGAAGTTTAAAGAGGTGCGGTGTCTTCACCAGGTCACATGGAACCCATATTCAACTGTTTGACTCCAAAGCCCCAGTTCTTTCCTGCACCTACGCCTACTGTGTCTGGGCAGGAGAAATAGCCACCCAGCGAAGGTGGTGCCCCAAAGCTTGGGTGCTGCTGACAGCAAAGAGCAGGGAATTCTTCCTGAAATAAATAAGAGACATGAGCCTGGATAGATGGAGAGGTGCTTTCTTGTCACATCCCAAGTCCACATGACATTCAGCTTCTCCACTAGCTTTTTCACCAGGAGCACTTCATTGCATGTCCTCACTGACAATACCTAAAGCCTAAGAACAACCTGATTTTTTTTTCTGAATCAGTTTCCATGCCTCTCCCTATTGGCTGGCTTTGTGCCACCTCTTCCTTGCTGCTGTTGTTTGCCAACTTTATCAACTTACTGTCACTTCCAAACGAATGCCCCCCTTGACTAATCCTAGATGAACTGATTTTTACATTGTTTCAGGGTACCATAGGGGTTCCAGTTAGCACGTCCAAGGCACCACTGGGAAGGCATGGGCTGGGGGACAGTGAGGAAGGGGCCAGGCCAGCCCTGCTCTTCCCTCCACCCTCCTCCAACCAGAGCAGCCATTATCCATCTTTGGGTGAATACTGGGCTTTGCTTGAAGAAGGGACCTGAGAGTGATTGGAGGCTACAGATCTAGACCATTAATAGATATATCAAATACTCCAGTAATTAAACTATTCCTGTGGAATTAAATCACAGTATACAACATAAGGATGGTTCTTTTCAAGGCTGCACTTAAACCTCATTGATTGTAATTCACTGGGCAATTTCAGCAAGGCCTGCTTTTTGTAAGGCCTTATTGGGGAAAGAGTGTGTGTGTATGTGTGTAGGAGGGATGGAGGGGGAGTAAAACAGGGAGGCAGAGGCGGGGAGAGGGTCAGGAGGGAGACAGGAGAAAAGAGAGAGGGGCCAGGCAGGGAAGTTGGGGGTCTTGGGACTCCTAGGACAGCTCTCTGGCTTCTTCAAATACTGACCTCAAAGAACACCTTTGAGAAGGTCCATTATTTTATTTGTAGTTTCCCACCAAGCCCTGTAGGTGCTATTTCCTCTGCCTGGAAAGTCCTTTCTGAGCCAGATCAGCCAGTAAACTGCTCAAACCTCACCTGGGACACTCACGTCCACCCCACTGGGAGCCACAGGCAGTTCAGGGGCTCCTGGGAAGATGCCCAGCTCCCCCTCCATCCCTCCTACACACATGCAAACCCCAGTGGAAACAGTCACGGACCCGAGTTAGCTGGATGGCCCTCTGCTTCCACGCCAGGCTGAAGTCTCTTTGAAGACGAGTCCTCTCTGTCACCTCTGCACCACAGGCCCAGCTCCAGGCCTGATTACCTGGCCATACGCCTTTCTCACAGAGGCAGGCAGCTCTGTGTTTGAGTCTGGGCTCAGTTACTCAGTAGCTGCAGCATGCAGTAGTTGGAATGTACCTTAGTTCCATTACCTATAAAATGGGTATAATGCCACTCATCAGAAGGTGGTTGGGGGGACTGACTGTCCCCCTTACCTTATTGGTCTCCACAGCACTCGTCACCATCTGACAAATTATATATTAACTTGTTTCTTTATTGTCTGTCTTCACTCACAAGACAGTAAACTCCCTGAAGGGAGGGATGTCATACAACAGGGACTGGCACCTGGTAGGTGTACCATAAATATCATTGCATGAATGAATGGACTGAATAAATACATGCACACCCCCTCGAGTAATGCCTGAGCCAGTGACGGCACTCACAAAGGAGAGAGAGTTCTAGTCAATGACCCCGTGGCTCTCCTAGCACAGGCAGGCTGTCGTCAGAAGAGTG
This sequence comes from Hippopotamus amphibius kiboko, assembly GCF_030028045.1. Lineage (NCBI taxonomy): Eukaryota > Metazoa > Chordata > Mammalia > Artiodactyla > Hippopotamidae > Hippopotamus > Hippopotamus amphibius. The sequence continues at coordinate 33,647,835 of NC_080186.1, forward strand.
AGGAGGACGTCGGCATAGCAATGAGAAGTGACCCACGTGAAACTGGAACCCTGCACGCTGTTAGTGGGGATGCAAAGTGGTATGGCTGCTAGGGAAAACAGTGTTCAGGTTCCTCAAAAAATTAAAAGTAGAACTACCATATGATTCAGTGATCCCACTTCTGGATATATATCCTAAAGAATTAAAAACAGGATCTCATAGCAATATATGCACACCCATGGTCATTGCAGCATTATTCACAAGCGCCAAGAGGTGGAAAGAACCTACATGTCCATCAATGGATGAGCAATAAACAACATGGGAGATATACATTCAATGGAATACTATTCAGCCTTAAAAAAAAGGAAATCCTCCCACATGTGACAGCATGGGTGAACAGTGAGGACATTATGGTTGCTAAGGGGCAACGAGCCAATCACAGAAGGACAAATGCTACATGATTCTACTTATATGAAGTATCTAAAAGAGTCAAATTCATAGAATCAAAGAATGGAATGGTGGTTTCCAAGAGCAGCGGGGAGAGGGGTATGGGAGTTCCTGTGCAACGGACACAAAGTTGCAGTTATCGCAGACATAATAAGCTCTAGGCGGCTGCCTGACAACATTGCATCTACAGTCAACCACACTATATCCTACACCAAAAAACACCTTCAAAGGGGAGAGCTCATGGTAAGTGTTCTTACCACAGCAAAACAAAAGTTTTTTAAAAGTGACCCCCACATGAATAGCATTCTCCAGACTCACAATTTCTTCAACCATCCTCACCCAGCCAGTTTCTGTGTCTCAGAAACACGACAGGGTTATTTGGTCCTCTCGGCAGTTGTGTGGACTGGAGGTGTGGGGGAAGGCGGGCGGCCCCATCCAGACAGCAGTTCTGAAGAGCAAGTCCTTACTAACAGGTGGACCTGGCCCATCCCAACCATCTGGCAAGACGGCTGAGACCCAGGAGAGACAGAAGTCCCAGGCTGTAAAGCTAATGAGAAAGGATGGGAAGGGGGTGGGTGAATGCAGGGGTGTGATCTCCACCCAAAACTCATGCTCTCCACACAATGCCCTCCTTGAGATTACCCTCCCTCTTCAGAAAACTCTTTGCACATCACAGAATTTGTCTATATCCAGACTTCACACCCAGCCGCACATAACAGGAAATAATGCTGTTAATTCTTTCGCATGCACTCTGGACTCTGGTAAAGGCAGCTGATATATTCTGGAGCTCAGAGGGTCCTCTGGAGGTCAGAGCCCTGGGTGGGCATGGGCCACACCCCTGCTGGACTGGGCGACTCCCCGAGGCCCTTCACTGCTGCTGCATCAGGACCACAATCCACAGATGCTTACAAAGGTCTCTAGAAGGAACTGCCTTCATCAGAGCCAATTCTTAACCACAACAGGTATTGACTGACTCTCCTTATTTGGAAGAACTTCTAACTCATATTTTGAAACAATCCAAAGAGCATTACTGATTTGATTTGATGGACTTTTGCCTTTCAACCATTTCCAAAACGTGCCCCCGCCCCTTAAAGGATGAATAATGGCCCTTCCTGGGGAATCCTAGGAATGAACCACGGGCTCTGAAGGCATTTCTGGGAAGTAATGGGTGGACCAAAAGTTTCCTTCGTTTTTTTCCGTAAGATGGCTCTAGTAGCACTTACTTGTCTTTAACTTCATTTGAAACAATTTTGTTAGATTGTATGTAATAGCCGTCACATTAATATGAATTTAAAAACAGACTTACCAAATTGGTGAATTTTTGTGTAGCCATTTTAATATTGAAGATGGAAGAAAAAAGCAACATTTTTGGCATATTATGCTTTATTATTTCAAGAAAGGTAAAAATGCAACAAAAACGCAAAAAAAGATTTGTACAGTGTATGGAGAAGGTGCTGTGACTGATCGAACATGCCAAAAGTGGTTTGCAAAGTTTTGTGCTGGATATTTCTCTCTGGACGATGCTCCATGGTCGGGTAGACCAATTGAAGTTAATAGCAATCAAGTCGAAACAATAATTGAGAAAAATCAACATTATACTACATGGAAGATAACCGACATACTCAAAATATCCAAACCAAGTGTTGAAAATCATTTGCACGAGCTTGGTTATGTGAATCACTTTGATGTCCGGGTTCCAAAAAAGCTAACTGGGGAAAAAAAAAAAAAAAAAAAAAAAAAAACCTTCTTGACCATATTTCCACAGGCGATTCTCTACAGAAACGTAATGAAAACGTTCTGTTTTTAAAACAAATCATGATGGGTGATGAAAAGTGGATACTGTACAATAATGTGGAATAGAAGAGATCATGGGGCAAGTGAAACGAACCACCACCAACCACACCAAAGGCTGGTCTTCACCCAAAGAAGATGTTGCGTATATGGTGGGATTGGAAGGGAATCCTCTATTATGAGCTCCTTCTGGAAAACCAAACGATTACTTCCAACAAGTACTGCTCCCAATTAGACCAACTGAAAGCAGCACTCAATGAAAACCATCCAGAATCAGTCAACAGAAAACTCAAAATCTTCCCTCAGGATAATGCAAGACCGCATGTTTCTTTGATGACCAGGCAAAACTGTTACAGCTTGGCTGGGAAGTTCTGATTCATCCCCCATATTCACCAGATATTACATCTTTGGATTTCCATTATTTCGATCTTTACAAAATTCTCTTAATGGAAAAAATTTCAATTTCCTGGAGGACTGTAAAAGGCACCTGGAACAGTTCTTTGCTCAAAAAGATAAAAAGTTTTGGGAAGATGGAATTATGAAGTTGCCTGAAAAATGGCAGAAGGCAGTGGAACAAAAGGGTGAGTACATTGTTGAATAAAATCCTTAGTGAAAATGAAAAATGTGTCTTTTATTTTTACTTAAAAAACTGAAGGCACTTTTTGGCCCACCCAATACTTTAAGGCAGTGGTTCTCCACCTTGGCCACCACTGGAACCAACTGGGAAGATTGAAAACAAAATACAGATCCCAAATCTCACTCTTAGAGACTCAGGTGTAAGAAGTGTGAGTGCTGCCCGGTGGAGATATTTTGCTCCCCAGGTGATTCTAACATGTAGCCAAGGTGGGGAAACACCACTCAGCACTAGGACCAGAAACACACCTACTGGGTACCCCCATGGTTTGATGCCTACTTGAATGTTACGAGTTTTGTAAATTTGCAAAACCTTCATTGTAGAAGCTGATCAAGAATAGGTGGCTTGGGACTTCCCTGGTGGTGCAGTGGTTGAGAATCTGCTTGCCAATTCAGGGGACGCAGCTTCAATCCCTAGCCCGGGAAGATCCCACATGCCGTGGAGCAACTAAGCCCGTGTGCCACAACTACTGAGTCTGCACTCTAGAGTCCGTGCTCTGAAGCAAGAGAAGCCACCGCAATGAGAAGCCCGTGCACCGCAATGAAGAGTAGCCCGCACACAGCAACAAAGACCCAACACAGCTTAAAATAAATAAACAAATAAATAAATAAACAAACAAATAATTTTTTTGAAAAAAGAAAAAGAATAGGTGTCTTGCCCAAGATCTCAGAGCTGAAAGTACCAATTGAGGCTCCTTCAAGGATATTTGTCAAGCACACGTGCCCTGGTCAATCTCCTAGTCCCCATCCAGAGTTCTGCCACGATACCAGAGCTTGCATCTAGTGCAGCCCTGCAATCTAGTCTGCGCATCCGCTTTATGTGACCTCCACAGTCTTTTATAAAAGTCTGAGTTGGTTGGCTAAGAATCAGAAGATTTTACATTAAAATTCTGTATTTGGGACCACCGCTACGCAACACTTCCACAAGGCAGAGCTCACCTGTTGCTGGCTTGATGGCGTCCTCCCTTGGACCCCCAGGCTCTCTGAAGGCTACCCTCTCCGCATCCTGCATGGCCTATTGACTTGACCTGTCTGGCCGTGTCACATCCACTTTTGTGACCCCTGCATTACACCATGAATCGAGGTGAAGCTTCACAAAATGGGAACAATACCCACGTAGATATCTTATGCTTCCTGGAAAAATCAGTCTTTGCTTTTATCTAAAGAAATGGGACTCAGACCTGATAGACGATGGCAGAAATCCAGATGATAATGACAGAAGGAAAATACCACACTAGCACAGTGTTTTACCATTCTCAAATTGCTTTCATGCACCTTAACTTACTTGAGTTAGAAAAATCCATGGGCCCTCTCTCTCTCTGTCTCCATCTAACCCTGTTGCTTAACCAGGTCCTGAAAATGATCTAGATCTAAATCCAGATCAGTGGCCACTAGACAGTCAAAACAGAAACCTCTGAGCACAGGAAGCATTGTTCTTATTGCTTTTCAGAATGATCCTCAGAGACGCAGAATTAAAAGGGAAGATGTGATCTGAACATATAATAAGAATACCAAGAATGCAATCTAGCACAAACAAAAGGATAGAAATACATTCATATATATTCAACGAAGGTCAGAGGGAAATTTGAGGGGTTTACATAATTTTAGATTTGTTAATTAGCCTCTTTCAAAAATATTGCCTCTATGGTTCTAACTTTTAAAGAATGACTCAAGAATCCCTAATTTCTTGCAATTTTCTCATCTATAAAATGGAATAACAATGGTAACCATCTTGGGGAAATGTTGAGAGAGCTGAAAGAGTTCAAACGCAGCACTCAGAATAGCACTGGCACAGAATAAAGGACTCAATATTTGTAATTTTTATTATTATTCAAGTGTACATGGCAATTTAGCGCTCCCTTTCTTCCTTCCTTTGCCCCAAGGAAGCTAATCAAATGGATCTACGGAATGCCCATGACCTCTGTCCATTAAATAAAGGTGAACACGTTCAGGTGTGACACACTTTAGGCAAAGCCCTCATTGAACCCACAGATTTGATGTTTAAGTGCCTATAGTGTCTATTACAGAAGAAGTATTTTTGTACACTTCACTGGCTGGAAGAGCTACATGGATACACTTGTTTAACTATCTCTCTGTCTACTTTTCTCTCTCCCCACGAAAGCCTATAAACTCCAGGATGGGAAATGTGCCCAATTCCTTTCTGCTCCTTCAGTGTCCAGCCCCATAGGTGGAAGTCAGTAAACACTGACAATGTTGTGATAAAGAAAGGAATATTCAGACAAGGCAAATATAAATCAAGATAAAGATGTCCTTATGTCTGTCCATGGGATAGCCCTGCCAGCAATAAGTCTTGGTGCCCTAGTGACAGGCTGTGGCATTGCCCAGATATCCCTTCAAGATACAGGTACTCATTCTCCCAGCTGCCAGGAGTGTTGCCAGCTGACAGCTCACAGTTGAATCCCTCCCTGGGAACTGCCTGCACCAAAGGGAGCTGCATTACCCAAAACACAACACCAAAGGGAGCCACACATCTTCCCCAAGGGCAGCCTGAATCCAATGATTGGTCAGTTGCACAGGGACAAAGGCTTGGCCCTCCTTGGCCTCCACGTGGGACAACTCTGAAGTTCCATTTCAGCTCTAGGACAAACTCTATAGAACTGACCTTTGTGGCCACTGCATCACAGCCTAACTTTCCCCTCCGTCTAACCCTGCTTCCTTCACTCCCCAGTAAGCCTTCTGCACACAGATCTCCATCTCTGAATCTGTTTCCTGGGGAACCTGGCCTGTGGCAGTTGGTACCAGGATTAACAGCTGGGAGGTGGGAGCAGGTTGGTTCTTCTGGGAAGTTCCTTATGCCCATACCTGCACACTCACTGCCTCCCTTTATTCATAGCTCATCTCAGATGCAGCATCTCAGAGAAGACTTCTCTGACAGTCCTGTCTAATGCTTCCCTGCTCAAATCAACTGCTAGCATGTTACCCCACTTTACCTCCTTTGCAGTCATCAACATCTGAAATTGTCTTGTTCTTGTTCTTTGCTTTCTTACTTGTTCATGATCTTTCCCTGCTCTCCCGCCAGGATGTAAGTTCTAGAGGACAGACACCTTGCTAGGCTGCTCACTACTACATGCCCAGCTTCTTGGCAACACCCAGCACAATGTAAGAGCTTAAGAAATACTTGCTGAATGGATGAATGGATGAATGAATGAATGAGAAGATGCATACACATTTGTAGTGGAAAGCGCTGGGCTGAGAGTGAGGAACCCTTATCTCTAGCTCTGTTTCTGCCATTAACCACCTGCATGACCTCAGGCAAGTGCCTTGGCATATCTGAGCCTCAGTATTCTCATCTGCAAAATGAGGTGGCCGAATGTGCTGACCACTAGGGGTTCTGGCGGCTCTAGCATGCTATAATTTTACATGATTATGCCGCTTGCAGTTACCTGGTCTATAAACTACATGGGAATCATAGAATTTTTGAGCTGGAAAGGAGCTTCCCAGAGCATTTCACAATATCCGATGAGTGTGGGCTTTCAGATGCCAATTTCATGATTATATAAGGGCTAGAAAAACTTTCTTGGGAGACCCTGCATTTAAGGATATGTTTAACATAGGGGTCATCAAAGCTTTAACAACCATGAAATAACCGTTTTCCTATTTCCATAAATACCATGATAAGTGCGAAGTCTCTTCCTCAGGTCCTATGAGATAATGACAAAAGCAAACAGTGGGGAAGGCTGCCAGAGTGCCAACCTGAATCTGTGCCCACATGAAGCCCTAGGAGCAGCACCTGGCACAGAGCAAGCCCTCAAAGGATGTTGGCTCTGAATGGCTACTTTTTTGAAGGCAAACAAAGGTCATTTTGAGATGGGTACTCTTATCACGAACCTTGGGGTTACAGAGACTGAAGCATGGAGAGATGGCAGAACGCACCGTACGGGTCATACAGCTGATGAGTGGGGAAGCCAGGGCTTAAGTCTGGACAGTCAGGTCCAGAGCTTTGCTATTTTGCCACTGCACAGTGCTGTCATCCAAGGGAGGTTTACTCTCTTTTTTAAAGATGGGAATCCTGGTGTGGGGACAATTCACCACCTGACTCTCAACTAGAGGTGATGTGGGGGTGGGGCGGGGTGGGGAAGGTCTAGACCCAAGTTTCTCAAACGTTTATGTGCACATGAATCAGCTGAGCAACCTTCTCAAAATGCAGGTTCTGATTCAGAAGATCTGGGGACGGGCCTGATACCTGCATTCCTGTTTCCAGGTGCTGCTGATGCCACCAGCCTACGGGTCAGACTTTGAGTAGCAAAGATATAGAAGAAGGAACTCCTGCTAAAAGTTAGAAACTAGCTGCTGGCCCAGCCCTGTCAAACCCTGGTGATGAGACCATGGTCAGGGTGCACCTCACCTACAATATAGAGATGACCCCACCTTTGTACCTATTGCCCATGATGGTCATGGTGACCAAGTCACAGGGTGTGTGTGTGTGTGTGTGTGTGTGTGTGTGTGTGAAAGCACATCATAAACCAGAAAATTCATAAGCATAAGATAAGGGGCAGGCATGTGCTTGTCCACTGGCCAATAGTCCTCTAGGATACAGGTCCTCGAGGGGTCACCCGCAGAGTTCCTGGCACATAGTAGGTAATTACTTAGTGTTCAATCAAAGAGCCAAGCTCTTTAAACTATTATCTAATTTAATCTCCCCAACAATCTCTGAATCCCATTTTTTCAGATAAGGAACCTGGGACATTCCCTTCCACACTCCAAGCCACCCACGCAGTCAATGCTGGGCCCTGGATTCAAACTGAGATTTGTCTGGTTCCCAAACCAAGGCTGTTTGTACCCCTCATTCCTGTTATTCCTCCAGCTGAGAGGATGGGCTGAGCTCTCCCAATGGACCCAGATTTTGCTTCGCTACCTCTCACTTGGGCACTTAGAACAAAGGACGACCCTGAACTGTGGGCCCTGGCCTGGGGACAGATCCTACAAATCCAAGCTGACGCTGTTCATTTTAGGAGTCAGAGAAGGCACAGAAACAATACTCCAGCTAAAATAAACTCTTTATGTATTCTGCAATGAGAAGCCAAGTAAAGGGCTTCTTATTATCAGGGTCCCCCAAAGCCAGTGTCCAGAATGTGTGAGCTTAACAAGTTAAAAAGTTAAAAGAAGCAAATGCTTGGAATAGTTGTTCTCAAAGTGGGGCCCGTCAGGGTCTCCAGATGGCCCTGATGACCACAATATTTGTTCTTGACATTGATATATGACTCTGGCATTGCAGGAAATGTAGAGGTCACTGAGTCCAGCTTGCCACACAATGCAATGCCACGTGGCAAGGCTGGTTTCTGAGGCCTTTCATCCACTAACTATATTTGAGGCCCAGCGGCTTAAAAGAAGAAGAAAGGAAGAAACTAAAGTGAAAGGATGACATTATCCCTATCTTAGAGGCAGGGAACTGATGCTTGGAGAAGCTAAGGAGTTTAGTACAAAGCACAAAGGTAGGAATGGTAGAGGTCAGACTTGAATTCAAGGTCACATGCCTCCAAAGTCTGTGCCCTTTCCTCTGCCTCCCTGAATCTTTAAAGAACAGTAGGACCCTGGGGCCTGGGAAAGAGATGCACAGGGCTCCAGAGGCTCCCCTGAGCACTGCTGGCTTCAAGCATCACAGTGGAAACATGTGAAAAGGTGCTTCCTTCCCCTTTCATGACTCCTGCTGGTGGTGCCCAGCTCATAGGGACAATGACTAAACACAAGCTGGCCATGGAGGGAAATCCAAGACCTGATGAACACTCAAAGGAAACTGCTGCAGAGGAGATACAATACTTCTGAGCCCGTTCAGTGCGGGAGCCTCCAGCTCAAGAACCAGCGGGGCCACGAGCCCCAGATGGGGATGCAACAGTGGGAGAGGGAAGTAGTGCTCTGACCCCAGAAAGGACTCTGCTCCTGGGGGTCTGCTCTCCTGTGTGTCAGAGGTGTGGCCAGCAGCCCCTCATAGTCATAGAATACAAAAGGTCAAGAGGGTGGAAGGTCAGAGACCAGCTGACCCTATTCCTCTTAGCCTGTGGCTGGACCTTACATAACACACCCTTATTTAATCCTCCTCACAAATGGATCGGAGAAGCCTGAAGCCGTGTAGGACAGGCTGGGTGGTGGCTGTCTGGAAGCCCCATCAACTTTTTAGATACTATCAGAAACTCTTTCATTCTGCCTAGAGCCAATTTCGCCTTGCTCAGTTCTCCGTAGAGACACAGGGGACTCTTCACTGATACCCCCACTGCCCTGCTCTGAGTAGACAACTCCCTGGGCCCTCCCCCAGGGGGCCTTGTCACTGCCACTGTTCTGTGGGCTCCGATTGGCTGCCCCTTACCCTGTAAAATACAGGGACCAAAATGCAGTTTTCATTAACATCTCATGCATTCATTCTCTGGCACAACAAGCGCTCAGTAAATGCTGGGTCTGCTGATAGTGATAATGTGAAGGGTCTGACGCAGACAGAATACTGGGGAAGGCACAGCTCTCCCGTCTTAATAGCACAGACAATGATGCTGGGGCTTCTTCATAAAGCCAGGCTAGAATTCTACTGGGGACATGCATCGATTCATTCATTATTTACTGAGCATCTACTATGTGCCAGGCACTATGTGGGGATTTGGCAACCTACAAAACAAACACTGGCCCCTACCTTCATGGAGCTTACATTCTAGTGGAAGAGATAGACAAAGACGTTACATAGTGTCACGTAGTGATAAATGTTCTGAAAAATATAATAAAGGAAGGTACGAGAATAAAGAGTTTTAGGGAATGCTATTTGAGATGGGATGGCCAGAGAAGGTGCTCCAGGCAGAGAGAACAGCAAGTGCAAAGGCCCTGAGGTGGGAATCTTTTTGGAGCAAAAAGCAGTGATAAAAGTTGAAGGGTTAGGAAATGAAGCTGGAGGAGCAGGCAGGATTATACTGGTCATGGTGAAGTCTTTGGATTTTATTCTAAGCACCATGGGAGACATTGGAGAATTCTGAGCACAACAGTGATACTATCTGATCTACAGGGGTTCGGACCAGAATAACCAATCTCCAGCATAAGCGCCAAGGAAATCTAGAGACATTAAAGGTACCTAAGTACCTAGAAAGTAACTTATTTTGAAAATACAATTGTCACAGTCTGCTTAGGCTGTCTTAACAAAACACTACAGATTGGGTGGCTCAAACAACAGAAATTTATTTTCTCATAGTTCTGGATGTTGGAAAGTCCAAGATCAATGTGCCAGCCAATTTGGTTTCTGATGAGAGCTCTCTTTTTGACCTGCAGATGGTGACCTTCTCACAGTGTCCTCACATGGCCTTTCCTCAGTACAGGTACTCCAGGGATAGAGGGAGAAAGAACAACCTCTCTGGTGTCTCTTCTGATAAGGATACTAATCCTATCAGATCAGGGCCCCACCCTTATGACCTCATTTAACTGCAATTACCTCCTAAAGGTCCTATTTTCAAATACTGTCACAACGGGGGTTAGGACTTCAGAATGTAGATTTTGAGAGGTACACAATTCAGCCCACAGCAACTATACTCCTACAGAACTAGAGGGAAAAAATCATTTCTGCTCCTTCAAAGGAACTGAAGGGAAAGGAATCAGATCACCCCAGTATCCCTAAGACAGCAATTCTCTGCCCTGGGGTAGTTCTAATTCAGAAAAGCAGATGGGGCCCAGGGAAAGTACGTCAACAAGCATCCTTGATGGACTGCTGGATGGTGGATGACTGCCATGCTCCCTGGACCACACTAAGAAACAGCACCAAATATAAAGTTAATCCCAAATCCATAGAGATAGAATATCATGCAAATAAAAGATGATTTTGTGTTCCTCATGCTTTCATCAAAAGATGCTGTTAACCTAACCTGCCATGTTAACTCCTTCTCATCCACCCGATGCTTATCTTCCTAGATTATATGACTTTTGTACATAGGATAGTCCACGAACCAGTGAGTCTACAAACGCTGGTGCCTGCATGTCCTCAGGGGCTATAGCTGGACCTTGGCCCCTATGCTGTCATGTTTCATGTCCCACAATCCTCTACCCATGACTAGGTCAAGAATATGTGCACAAGCCAAAGACAATGACCTTCAGGAGAGATGTCAAGGCTTCCAGCTGCCTGAGCCCTCTGCCCTGCAGACACGCCCTGTGGTTCACCAGCCAATCCAAGCAGATCTACTTATTGGGAGCTGTGAGCCAGCATGCAAAGATGCCCTGGTCTTGAGAGCTGCCAATAGCCCCAGGTGATGAGGAACATGCTGTAATTCTTCTTGGTGCTCGAGGGGCAGCCGCCAGGATGCTTTCTGGAACTTCCTCACTTTCCCCAGTATCAATTAACCCCATCAACAAGAAAATCTGAGTGTGTTCTCTGTTCTTGGCAGCAAGAATGAGCCTAAGAACCTAGACCAGTGAAACTGGTAGCAAAGATTCCCACACCACCGCAAGAGTGAGTTTCAACCAATCCTCATCTTTTTCCAGTGTTGTTCCCTGATGGCAACTCATAAGGTGCAAAAGAGTATGACCAGCTCCCTGTAGTTAGCTGTGGTAGGATGTAACTGGCAAACCTAGGGGTCATCCTGGCTTTTTTCCCTTCCACCCAACCTATGTTCAGACTATCAGGAAATCCCTGATGGTCCTACTTCCAAAGTATCCTCAAACCCAAAACCTCTTTCCATTCCCATTGCCAATCACACCACTATCATCTTGCCTGGACTATTGCAGTAGCATAGCACATTCTCCTTTTTTCCACTCTTGCTTCTCTAAAATCCATCCCCACATGGCAGGTCGTGTCCTTTCCATACTTAGAAACTGCCAGGGGCTTTCCAATACCAACTCCTAAACAAAGCCTACAAGAACCTACAGGATCTGGCCCTGGTCCATCTCTTCAACCTCTTCTCCCTCCACACCAACCTCCCTGACCCACCTCCCCACCCCCCTGCACACACACATACACACAATGGCCACTTTTGCTCAAACACAATAAGCTTATTCTGTCTCAGGGACTTTGCACCTGCTCTTCTGACATGGCTGCCTCCTTCTCATCATTCAGGTCTTTCCTCAAATATCCCCTCCTCTGAGGAGCCTTCCCTGACCATTCTGGCCAAAGCAGCCCCTCAGTCACTCAGTCCCACTTTGCTCTTCTGTCTTCTTCAAAGCACCCATCAGCACCTGACATGCCAATTCACTTACTTGTTCTGTGTTTAGTGCCTGTCTCCTATTCTACACTATAAGAATTATAGACAGGCATGCTGGTTTTCTTACCACTGAGTCTCCAGCCCTGGAATGGCACCTGGTACCCACAAGGTGTTCAATGAGTTATCTTGTCACCTGCCTGACTGACCAGTATTTATGGGACATCCCACCACTCCTGGGGATTCAGATTGGTCTCAGTCACTCTTTCTCTTGCTCTGCCTTTTGCCGTGGCAGCTCTCAATCGGGGTGGCTCTCTCAGCTCCATAGCACCCAAGCTAAATCTCAAAGCTTCTCATGCAGACATGTGAATACATCTTTGCTGCAGAAAACAACTTTCAGGTTCTGCTTCCAGTGCATGAAAGGCATCGGGATTCTGCTCCTTGGATGCATATGGCCCCATAAACTCCTTGCTTTCTTCTTTTCAGGGTTTATACACATTTTTCATTAAACTTGAGATCGTTGAAGATTCACATGGAGCTTTAAGAAATAACACGGAGACATCCCACACCCGCTTCACCCAGTTTCCCCCAGTGATAACATCCTGTAAAACTATATCCTAATATCTCAATATCTGGGTCATCGATACCGTGAGATACAGAGCATTTCTGTCACCACAAGGATCCCTTGCATGGTCCTTTTAGAGCCACACCCACTGCCGTCTCCTACCCTGACAACCACTGAGCTAGTCTCCTTTTCTATAATTTTGTTATTTCACTCTTGACTCTCTTACCACACTTTCAGACCCCATGTCATTGCTGTTGGACGCCTGGCTGCCTGGCATCCGCTTGTGGTCAGCCTCAGGTCTGGCCTTGCCTTCATCCTGAGTGACATTGTCCAATCTCTGCCCTTAAATGGCACTCCGATTTCTTTTTTTTTTTTAGCAACTTTTTTCTACTATATCCAAGGTATTTCACATTTGTCTCCATCTTCCTAGGGAGGACGGCATATCTCTGTGCAAGAAGCAGGGGCTTCAACTCCTGTCTCCACCTCTTTCAGCCTCAGTTTCCTCTTCTATGCAATGGGGTCAGTAATACCTCCTTGAACCACAGAGATTAAGTGACAGAAGGAGGGGACTTCCCAGTACCTGGTATGTAGTGCGCCTTTGACGCATGATAGCTGGGAGGGGCAACCATGCATAACTTAGTACCTCCTACAAATCTCAGCCACTCAGCAAAATAAAAATAGCAACCCAACAAAATGCCATTTCCTGATGGGATTAAAGTCAGAAAGGGCATCTGGTCCTAGAGCAGAATTCCCACAGTTTACTCACAGTAGCTGACAATTGGGCTATTATCTTCTCTCAAAAAGGGTGTCAAGGATTTGGGGAAAGCCCAGGAATGGGTTATCAGAAATCCACTGATCAACAACATTCATTGCACAACTTGCTGTGTGCCTTTGTCAAGTTTCTCTACCTCTCTGGATCTCCACTTCTTGGTCAGCCACAGGGGGAGCCAGTCTCAACCTGTGGTTTCCTCAACCTGTGCTTCAGGGTCCACAGAGGAGGGCAAGTTCAGGCCCTGTGAAGGTCTCTGGCCTCCTCCTCCCCTCACCCACCAACCCAAAGCAGCCTTCTATCACTGTTTCTACGTATTAAGAGTCCAAGAGAGTCTTCCTTTGAAGAAGCTCTGGTGGTTTAAGAACTTCTGAGACCACATCCTGATAACTGCTGAGGTTTCTCTGGCTCTAAAGGCCTGCAATCCCCAGCACTTGCTCTCGTGAATGAGCACAGGGCTCTCTGCAGCAGAAGGAAGTCTTAGCTTCAGCACCAAGTCCTGCAGGAGGCCTCCTCTGACTCTGAAGATGAAGACAGGGCCACCTGTGGGCAGGTGCACGGCACCTCCTTCCTGACGTACCCACTGGAGCATCCTAGGGGATGGAACTAGAGGATCTTGGGGTCCAGAGCATGAGCACCCCAGCAGCAAGGTGACGGCAACACTCTGTGTGTGTGAATACCTGTGAGGGGCCAACCCAGCCCTGACTAATGGGCATCACTGGGTGTGAGAGGACCCCAGGTGAATGGTAGCATGGTTCACTTTGTGACACCGTCACAGCAGAGGGCTTTGTATGACATCCTTCTCCTAATCCGGGAGGGAAAAGGAGCATCAGTCCATCTTGTTCAGCTTTGTAAACACCTGCTAACCACCGTGGATTGCAAGTGACCCTGCCGAAGTTTGATATGGTACCACTTGTCATTTTAAATTATTTTAAATTAAATTTAAATCAAATACAATTTAACATCCAGTTCCCCAGCTGCACTAGGCATATTTCACTTGTGGCCACCACAGTGGAGAGCACAGCTACAGAATATTTCCATCATCCCCCAAAGTTCAGTTGGATGGTGCTGCCAGAGCTCAGCCATTGCCAAGCATCCCTCATGAATCAGTTCACCATGGTCCCCACATCTTTATCACTTGTTCCTAACAGGCTTGGACTGGGGCAAATGGTGCCCCCCACCAAATTCATGTCCACCCAAACTATTACCTTATTTGGAAATAGGGTCTTTGCAGATGTAACCAGTTAAGATGGGGGTATACTGAATCAGAGTGGATCCCAACCCAATAGGACTGGCGTCCTTATAAGAAAAGACACAGAGACACATAGGGAGAAGGTCATGTGATGACAGGCAGAGATTGGAGGTACACACCTACAAGACAAGGAAAGCCAAGCACTGCCAGCAACCACCATAAGCTAGGAAGAGGCTATGCTTCTAATGCCACCCTTCACCTTGGATTTTTGGCCTCCAGAACTGTGAAAAATATATTTCTTGTTTTAAGACACCCAGTTGGCGGTAATTTGTTATAGCAGCCACAGGAAACTAACACAGGACTCTACCTGGAGATCTCAACATTCTCATGCAACTCTTTCCCTCCCTTCCCAGACATCTCAGACCATTGGATCCTTCGGATATAACCTGTAGATACGACACCCACAGAGCCAATCAGATCCTCAGCCACGTCAGCCGGCCAGTCACTACGCAAGGTGAGGAAGCCCGGCCCTGGAGGGGTACAGCTGGCAGGGCGGACCAGGAAGGAGCCAGGAGACTCCTGGAGAGCCTGCAAATCCCACGTGTTCTCTCTTTTCAATTCTAAAACAATATCAGAAGGTTCCCAGAAATCAACAAGCCCCAGGCGATCCAGTCAGTGGTTAAACAGCAGAGCCTGATAGCTTACTTTATTAACTTGCTAAATCAAAGGGCTATTATAGTCTCTGTCCGGTAATAAAACTCAGGAAGGAGCTGAATCACCCACCTATTAGCGTGGTGTTGGCGTGGTTAATGGACATGGCCCGGCTGGACTGAGGCTGGACCACAACAAAGCCGGCGCCGCGTTTCTACCTACGAACCCTGCCACCTCCTCCACCCACCTGCCCACAGCCCCCTGCCTGGGAATGAAGGCTGCAGCAGACGCGTGTTTGCCGTGGCTTACTTTTTAAAGACACCCAGAATTATCCCTCTCAAATATACTCCCACCCAACTCCTCCAGGATCCCGCCATGACCCCAAACAAACACAAAGAAACCAAACATCCAGAAATCCAGGGTTTATTAAATCCATTCTTTAAGGAAGCAGCCAGCACTGAGTTTTTACAACGCATTGTGAACAGGTGCAAAGCCCCCAGAGCCTGACGCTGGGCAGCATGGATAAGCCCCGCCCTGATCCAGCATAACCCTCTGACCACACAGAGCGAGGAAACACCCTATTTTCTGCCCTTCGGCCCGCCTTCTTGGGGCTGTTCCTCGGAGCACTTTTCCCCACTGCTTTAAAATGGGAAAGAAGGGCACTGCTGTGAAAAGACAGGCCTCAAACTGCCATTTTCCTTCATGTAGCTGTTTTCCTTCACTGCCACTCTGAACAGCTGATGGAAAAGCTCTGAGCTTCAGTCTCTTCACATGTAAATGATGCTTCCAATGGGAGCTTCCTTCTAGGAATACTTAGGAAGGTAAGTATCTAAAGTGCTTAAGAGTTTGCTCTATCATAAATGCTCCATTAATGTTGCTAATTAATGATTTTGATGAATAATGTGCCTGGCATAGAGTAAGTAAGCAAAAATAATATTTACTGTTCTTATTTCTAAAGCAACATCTAGCAAAACCAGGCTCCAAGTGCAATAAAAACTCATTATGAAAAGCTCATTATAAGAGATTCAGTTCTACAACCACCCAAATTACATCCCTCAGAACATTTCATGGATACCCAGAAGAGACTGAGCCTGAATCCCTCACTCATGTTAAAAGCAGGATGCTACAAAGATCCCCAGAGTCACAGGGAGCCAGGTTTGCAAATCACTCCCTGCTGTCCCATTACTGGCCCCTCATACAGGCCCTTGGATTTATTAGTGCACCAGCACTGAGCTCTTCGACCAGGCCCTCGGCTCCATTACACTCCATTACTCTCAGCCTCGTCTACAGGCAGCCTCTTGGGCTTCATCCACTTCCATCAGGAAGTCTTGGTGGGAAGAGTTCCATGCGCCTCTGTAATAATGTAATTCTTGACTCCAAAAGCTCAGACCCACTGAGGATCCTGAAGTAGGAACCCAGCATGAGTTCATTCTCCCTCCCAAGAGAAAAGAGAGCAGAGAGAGAGACAAAAGAGGGGCATTCATTCTTGACCTCTCCTGAGATGGTGACGTTCCTTTGCATTTGCTTCTGAGGTCTGCCAATGGGATGGTGATTTTAGCCCCGCCTTTCTTGCCAAAGCATCAGGAAGTCACTGAGGCCAGCAGCTTCCTCTTCACCTGAGATTAGATCTACAGCTGGGATCTGTCCACAGGGTGTTGACCTGGGGTGACTGCAGATCCGATCTCTGTAGCTTTCCAGAATGGGGTTTCGGCGTGAGAAAGGTAAGGCTTTTCTCACGCTGGAAGGCAATTCACCCTGGAAATTGTTGCTGGCAGGACAGAGGAAGGAAGGATGCATGCATTCAGCTACAAAGTCATTCCTCCCTTCTCCCTTACAAAGTACCTCTACTTCCTCCCAGACCAAAGAGCTGATAAAACACTAAGAGTGGGCATACATACTACACAGCAAATCCCAAATTTCATGGCATATGTGCCTTTCCAGATGACTGCATGGATACACTCCATAACACATTGTTAAAGTGATAATTAGTGATAGACTTGTTATGAATATTCCAAATAAAATTTCTCTCCACAACAGTTGATAGAGACAAAGGGCATCACAGGAAATATAAGAAGAAACAGAGGGATTTGTGTGTGTGTGTGTGTGTGTGTGTGTATCTTAAAAAGGCATTGGGAAAATAGCATAAATCAGAAGTTCAACAAATTAAACATCTCAGAATCAACCCTCAATGGAAGGCACGTGAGTATGTATATTTCTCCCACAATGCTGAGGGAACACAGTGCCCCCACTTTTAAAAAAAACCTCCAGTAAAGGAAGAGAAATGCAGTTTTGGAAGCCACTCTTCTGTTGCCCTGTTTAACGGCAGCCAAGGATGCTAATAAAGATGGGTGGTTTAAGGAAGCGCTGAGAAATAAGCAAGAAGGGAACTACAACCAAGGTGACTCACATTTTAAGAGTGAAAGAGAAAAGGCTTCTATTCATGTGTAACATTGCTCCTCCTAAATGAAACTGCTGAAGGCTCCAGCTCTGCCCCCACAACCTTTACACACATTCCCATTTTGAAATTCACAGTGATTTTGCTCCACATGGACCAACGGTGATGCCAATGACACACTCCCTCTCCTCCCCACTGCCTAATGCACCAGGGCAGATGAATGACTCCAGGCATCCAAACTGATGAGCGTGAGATGGGGAGGGGACCTCTGAGGCCAAAAAGAACAAAAGAATGAGCCCCAGACCCCACCACAGCCACGGCCGTGGCCACGGCCATTTCAGACAGAGAATCAGCACAGCTCAGGAGCATGGAGAAAACCAGCCCTTCAAGGGTGCAGAGGAAACAAAGAAAGGAATGCAATTAGCAGTGTCACCATGTCTCCTCTGTTATCATCAAGGATTCTGGACTTACTCAGATGGAATATTCTATTTTAAGGGTGAAGCTGAGCTCTTCTAGCGCAAGAGGGAAAATCAGGTGGCAGCACACATTAGCACATGCAGAGTCCTCTGCAGGCAGAAGCCCCCACCGTCGCCCCTGCACTATCACTAAACATCACCAACACCACTTCCTACCTTAACTGGTTAGAGTCCGAGGACAGCCCTACACCCATGTAAGAACACTCCCTTCAATTTCTAAATGAGGAAACTGAGGCCCAGAGAGGTAGAGAAATGTGCTCCAAATGTTTGAAAATATGTGGCAGGATTTGTTTACAACCTAAGACCCTTGAGTCTCAATCTTGCTTTTTGTATTGCAATGATGCTCTTCCCCTTCTTTCCTTATCTGGAAGAAATTAACAACCAAACCACAGAATTATCTTGGAAGGAGTAAAATTAAACATTAGGATCAAAATTTAGAGAAAGGAAAAACTAACATCTAGTATAGAATAATCTCAGCACTGCACACAGAACCCACTAGCCTGACCTTGGGTTCTTTAGGACCTGAACGAACCCAGTGTCAGGGCAGAGGTCACCAGGTGCAAGCTGAAGGTGGTTGCTGCTGGCAGCTTCCTGAACTCACTCTTCTGCCACAGGGCCTTTGCACTGCCTCTTTCCTCTACAGGTACTCCTTCCTTGGATAGCCAGAGGGCTCACTCTTTTACCTCCTTCAGGTCTATACTCATCTGCCTCCTTCTGAAGCCCACCTTGACTACTCACTTTAAAACTGTTCCCTGATACTCCCCATTTTCTGAACCGTAGTTAATTTTTTTCCACAGCACTTATCACATTCTAACAGACTATATAATTTATGTATTTATTCTGTTTATTGTCTACCACCTTCCATTTTTAATGGATATGCATGAGGACAAGGAATTTTGTCTTTTGGTTCACTCCTGATTCTTATGGGTCTAGAATTGTATCTGGCATATAATAGATGCTCAATAAATACTGGTTGAATAAATGAAGGAATGCCTACTCGTTCCTTTTGCTTCTTGTCCCTTCCTTTTCTCTTTTAGCAACAACTACTCACTCTCCTCCTACACACACATGCGCGCGCACACACACACACACACACACACACAAAACCCAGTCTGGCCCTTTCTCTCTTCTTCTCCTTCTGTACCCCAGGCCTGCCACTAAGGTCCACAGGATAGTTTAGACTAAACTTACAATATTCAGTAATGATATTACCAAGTCCTCCATTAAAAATTCACATGTTATATACATATATGGTTTTATATGCATGAAAAAATTTTAGAAGGATACACAGGAAACTGATACCCTTGGGTCTCTCTAGGAAACTAGATGGCTGGGGCAGAGACTTCATTCTCTATGCTTTTATACTATTTGAATTTTAAACTGCATGAATATAATTAACCATTAACCATGTTAAATTAAAAATTAAAATAGGAAAAAACTAAAAAAAAACCACTCACATATTCCTCCACTCTTATCCCCAACACCATCTTAATGCACATTTTTCTGGGTGAAGCTCACCCAAATGCCACCAGCCCTGTGTTAGATAGTGAGACAGGGTGAGAGTGGTCCTTTTCTCTAGTTCCCATATTTTCTTAAATGAGATTGTTACTTTTATAATGAAATATTTGAAAAAGTTTCCATCAACAGAAGGATATGAATTAATGCAAATTTCCCTGCATACATAAAATATTGAGACTCTGCTTCAATTCATGACTCCCTTTACCTTTAATTTTGTTTCCTCCCATTTGGATTTCACATTGAACAGATTTCTGAATAAGTTGTCTCAGACGGTGCCAGAGTCTCTGGAGGTGCAGAGGAAGGACACAGGCAACGCCTCCGAGGAGGCTGCGCCCAGGGAGGATGATCACAGCAGGCAAGCCTCAAAGGACACACTTGAAAATGACAGCTGTCATGAAGAGGCCAGTGCACTATGTGTGATTTTCATGTTTTTCCTTTGGGACTTCCAGGTTGTTCCAAATTTTCTGCCCTGAGATGTATGACTGAACTTACATTTTTCTCCCCTTACTACACTGTGGACTAAACGTGTGTTACTCATCATTGACCGTCTCCAGGCTGTGATCTTCCTGAGGATGGAGTCCCTATTTCTTTCATCTTTGCCTTCTCAGAGTCCAGCTTGACACCTTGCAACAGCAGCTGCTCCATAAGTGGGTAATAAACGAATGAATGAATGACTCTCTCAGCATCCAACGGAGAATCGCGAGATATACCCCAGGAGCCAAATCCAAAGTGACAACGTCACTTCCTCTTACACCGTCTGCTTACCTTAGCTATCATTCATGGGTGTGTCCTGTTCGGGGCAAGGGAAAGGAGGCCAGAGCTGCCCAAACATGGGTATGTGCTGTCATCTTAGAAAGGGTGTGTGCAAACCTTCCAGTGGCCCAGCCTTTAATGCATTTGGGTGCCAAGCGGTTAATGCTGGTTCCATACTTGGAGGTCTTTGTAACTTTCACTAACTGTCCTTTTATCTCCTTCTGGGCATTTACCTCAAGGAAATAACTGTATGTAGATTAAACCAGAACCTTGTTCATTAATACTGCTTAAAGTCGAGAAAAGCTGGAAACAACCTAAACATGGAACCATATGAGATTGAGTAAATAAGTGATGGGATAGCTCTATAATTCAGTACCCTTACATTACAATTGCTGTAGACTCATATAACTCATGGCCCCAAAATATGGGGGTGTGCATTCTTTTTGCTGAATCTGCTTGGTTTTATTCCCTTCTACCAAATGACTTAGCATCCTCCTTTTTGTCAATCATTTTACATTTTGGTCTCAGCTTTCTCTTCTGTAATTAAAGCATTACTTAACCATTAAAATTGTTTGTTGATCTAGAAAAGTTGTTCATAAGACAGTAAATGACAACATGTGTGATCAAAGAACATACGTGGTATCATGACATCACAATATGAGAGGTCACACTGATATAAGATACATATTAATATTAATTATACATATGACACTATATGTCTAGAAAGGGATCTGGAAGGCTCTTCAACAGAGTCTCAATGGTTGTCTTTGGGGTAAACAGGATTTGGGGCTGATTTTCCTTCTTCTATTTGTCTACATTTCTGATGTCTTTGTAATAAGCATGTGTGCTGCTTTGCAATATTGACAATAACAACCAAAGTTACTTCTAATTGAAAAAAGAAAAGAACAACTACCCTGGATTAAGAAAGACACTAAAAGGCAAGAGTAAGAGTTAAACGGGTGGAAGCAGGGGGAACCCAGAGATAAGGGCTGGACTCTCTGAAGCTACCTTCTCCCAGGGATAAAGCCCTGCTCCAGTGGCCTCCAAATTTACAAAGATGCTGGTTCCACCAACCACACTTTCTCTCACACCTCCAATCAAAGCATGTCTGCCACACATACAGTCCTCACCAGGAGAGGTAGGGTCGCCATTGAGTGAGTCTCACCTGGGACGGGGTGGGGGAGGGAAGAAAAGTACCAGGGAGCCAACAGGAGACACAGTGCCCAGGCCAGGTAGCATCTGTCAGAAGTGGGACCCTGTTCACAAATGAAATAAGTGTGACATGAACTTGGTAACTTCTGAGAAACAGGAATGTCCAGAGGTGCTTCCAGCCAAAAATGACCCAGTTTCAGGTAAGACAGTTCAATCCAGAATGTGGAGGGAGAAAAAAGAACATTTCCTCATAGAGAAGGTTAACCAGAACCACCACAGCTGAACCAGGAACCGCATGCTTAAGGGTAGACGCGAGATCTTCAAAGTCCACGAGGAAGGGCATCCAGGTAGGATGGAACCCGCTAGGGGAGGGAAGGTCTCTTCTCACAATATCCATCGGCAAAACTTGTTGTCATTCAATGGAAAATTTTCTCAGGGTTATTCTGAAAGCTTCTGGACTCGTGCTGCTTCTTCAGCTCCTCTGGCCTTTGTTTCAGCTTTTGTGGTTGTAAAGGGAGAGAGAGCCGCTGCATGTCCTCCATTTGGTGGGTCCTGGATGGACAGCCAGGGAACTGCTATGGGTGGCCCTTGGTCATTGCTGGTATCTGCAAACAGGGAGAGCGCTTATCACGATGGGCCTCTACCATTCTCCCGTTTCCATCATGTCAGTGATGCACAGAAGCGGGAAGAGGAGGATGGAGGGGGCAGAGGGCGGGGTACCGGAGGAGCATGGGGAGGGAGCCGGGCAAGAGGTTAACAAGGGTGTCAGGGCTGCCAGGATGGCAGGAGGAGGGAAGGACCCCAGGATGGAACAACATGGTCAGAGATGAACGAATTCAGAAAGAGGGGCAGAAGGTGCGAGCAGAGAGGCAAGGCCAGCTTGGGTTGAAAGGCTCGTACTGCTTGCCATGCCCCTCTCACCTCCTGCTTTGCCCATCTGCCTCCCATTCTTTGCCTTCTGGCAGGTAGAGGCCATCCCAGCCCCACTCCCGATCCCTACCTAACTAACCCTCCTCTAAGCCCTACCAGGAAAATAAACTTACTTCTACCCTTCTTGGGCCTGCATGCCTCCAGCTCCAGCATCCTTGGTGCTCCTGCTGGTGTGGGGGCAATTCCTCCAGGTACCAGTTTCCTCAGCTGCTGGCATGCTATTGCAATCTGAGCTTTCAGAATCTCCTCTCTTCCCATTCTTCAGGAAAGTGTCAGGACATTTTGTCCCTCAATGGGACAAGATCCAGCAGGAGTGGGCAACGCGGGGCCAAATCCAAGACACCAGACTGAGAGGGACAGGAGAGGGAAACACGGGACAGTCCTGGGTGATCTGGGCCATCTGGTCACCTCATTCTAGTTTTATGAGTGGACGTTAGACGAGGAGACCAAACTGGATCAGAACTCTAGATTCAGTGTACAGCAGGGTCACCAGGGTTACTTTTTATTTGAAACCCAAGACTTTTCATCACCGCTGATCTTCACAACACAGGTGCAAGCAGATCTATCTACCAGACACTTACAAACCCAGGACAGTTTCATGCTTTAAAAATGTGTGAGCGCTAACGTAATCAACAACCTGCTCCACTTGAATCAGCCTCCACCGAAGCACGTCCAGCAGCCCCTCTGCCAAGGCTTCCTCCAGGGTGAGCACCCCTCTTGCCAACACCCTCCTCTTAGCAGGGCCTCGCCTGGAGTAGTGGACAGGAGATGATGCCAACCGGAAGATCTTGGGCCCAATCCCAGCAAAAGCCATGAGATTTCCTTCTGCTTTATGGCCACAGGACTGTTCACCAAGCCAAGTTACATAAACATCTTACAAATGCAAGCATTTCCTGTGGCCACAAGAATGATTGAAATATAAGAATCCATCACTGGTAGCCCCAAATCTCAAACTACTGTGTGTCAGAATCATCTGGAAGCCCTGTTAAAACCAGACTTTGGGTTACACACCCGGTTTCTAATTCAGCAGGTCTGGAGTAGAGACTGAGAATTTATATTTCTAACAAATTCCCAGGAGCTGCTGGTCCAGGGACTACATTTTGGGAACCACTGGTCTACACCAAGAGAGGTCAGTAGCGGCACCTGGCTTATATTGAGTCACTACTATTACAAATGACTCACTTAGACTTAGCACTCTAACCTCACTCAAAGCAGAGGCACAGAAAAGTCTGCAACCCAGAGAAAACTAACTGCTGGTAAATGCATTCACTTTAAGGCATTAAAGGGGAAAGAAGTGACTTAGAGTTCATGTAATCTCCCTCCCTCACTTAATTCAATATTTCTAAGTTTAGAGAAGTTAAGTGATTTGTTCAAAGAAACAATGAAACACAGATAATCAATAGCAGAACCCAAACTTGAAACCCCAGCAGCACAATTTCAAATCATAAATATGGAGTCTTAGAAAACGTGACTTTTGTCATTACCAGGGTTACAAGGGTCAAGAGTTTCTACAATTGGTGAATTTGGACTTTCTTCCTGTCCTCCCCACTGAAGCACTCATTCCATGCTATGGTCATTTCTTAAGAAGCCTATGATGGAAGCAGCTCCTGGGTCTCCAAGTTCAATTGCGTGTCCACTATCTAGCACTCAGCCCGGTTTTCTCACAGAAATCCCACGATACACATGCTGGGTCCTGGGATAACTCCTCCCGCTAGGCATGGCGTTGCTGAATCACAGTGATAACAGCACATGTAATCTAACCACCATGAAGAATATTATTTCCTTAAAATCTCATTCTGAGCTCCCACTTGGACCTTTGCCCTTCCTGGTCCCTCTTCCTAGCCTGGTTTTCTCATGTCAGGCTCCTTCTGTCACTCAAGTCTCAGTTTGTATGTTTCTTTGTATGTTAGAGTCACTTCTGAGGACTTAATCCAAGCAGCCCTCACTCCCACCCTTTCTACCCCATCCCCCTTCTCTATTTTCTTCATGGCCCCCAGCACAGTCTGAAACATTGTGCTCATTCACTAGCATGTCAGCTCCAAGAGGGCAGGGACTTCGCCTGTTTTGTTCACCACGGTAACCGCAGCACCTGCAACGTGCCCGTTCTTTATACATATCTGTTGAATAAATAAATGCACAGAAGAACAAAAGACCCTAAGGCACCAGGAGCATCTTCTTCCCAAGTGGTTCCCAAAGTTGGAATCTGAGACTTTCTTTTCAATTTCTCTCCCTTTCAATAGTAGGAGTTGGACTCCTTGTGCTTCAACAGGATGTGGAAGGAGAAAATATCCCCTTAGGCTGGTGTCCTCAATGACAGGAGCAAGAAGACAGGAAGTTCTGGGGGTTGGGGGTGGCATTGAATCACCTCCCAGCTCCAGTGCCCTTTCACATAGAAAACATGCTGGTGAGTCAGGTCTATCTGGATACAGGATTTGGGAGGCAAAATGTGTAATGTAACGATGAGATGCTTTAGAGTTAAGAGATTTGGATTCCAACCCTAGGCAAGTCATTTCAGTCTCTCTAAGCTTCATTAGTTTCTTCATCTGTAAAATGGGAAAGGTAAAAATACCCAAGACATGGGGTACTTGTGAAGATCAAGGAAATCAGCATATATGGAAACTCCCTGTAAACAGTAAAAGACGATAACTTACTATTAGCTGATCAATAATAATAGTCTCTGGAGGGATCTAAAGCAGAGATGCGTCTCAGGGCTTGCATGTGCACCCACGCCTGCTCTGTTCCCCTCACAGTCCTCAGCACCCCCAGGACCCAGGCTGCTAGGTGGAAACCTGCAGCCCAACAGCAGTAGCCCTGGGTGCTGGCACGGGCCACTCAGAGCCCTGGTGGAGCTGCCAGTGGCATCACGGCCGCAGGCGGTGCGGCCAGAAGGAAGCCCAGGAGAAGACCGCTGTGGGAAGCCACAGAGGAGCTTGGGGAAACCATCAGTGGAACTGAACCAGGGCAAGTGGTAGAAAATAGGCTGAGATCCCTCAACTTCTGGGCAAAATTTCTGGATAACCTAGAGTCCCATAGATAGGGACTGCAGGGGAGCCAGGATTCCCTCTTACCACCAGGCCCTGATTTCTTGACATCCTTGGCGGCAGACAGGGGGTGCAGGGTCTACACTCCATCCCTTCCCCAACCCTGCATTAATCCATGGCTTGCCTGAACCAACTTCCCGTTAGCTAAATTTTAACACTCTAGGCAAAGAGGATCTTGGCCACAAGGTGCCCTCATATCACAGGTGTCACCTCCTCTGACCCAGTCACTCCCAAACGAGTACCACTTTTCCTCCAGTGATAACCTTAATGACAATTCTGCATGCAAAGAGTAACTTCTCATCCCTTCTACTGAGAATTCAATTCAGGGGGCAATTGACTACTAACCACATACATCTGGGCACGGCTGTCATGCAGCAGTGTGTGCCGCTTTGGGAAAACATGCACAGAAGCCAGCTCCTGCCCTTGAGCAGCGAACAATCTGGTTGGGGGCACAGAATTCATCACCCCCACCGAACCGCTATGTTCACCACCAGAAAAGAACAGACGGGGTGGGGAATAAAGAGAGGGAGTCATCTTCAGAGGCTGAGTTCTCTTCTGGCTCTGAAATGCTGAATTGATTGGGGCATCTGGATCACGGGTGAGTTCTTGGATTTCTGGCAATGTTATGATGTGACCGGTGCTGGTGGTTCTTGAATCAGGGAGGTTCAGGGAGGCATCATGCATCGAGGGGCTTAAAGAAGGAAGGACTTCAACATGTCAAAAGGGCAAGAAAAGGAGGTCCAGGCTGAGGGAAGCGAGCGAGGCAAAAGCGGGGTGAAGCGTGGGCCCAGGGCAACGTCAGGACTGGGGTGTGAAAGGGATGAGAGCAGGTAGGGCTGGCGGCTCCTGTGAACTCTCCAAGGTGAGTCATACAGAAGCTTCAAGTCTGCCCCCACCCCTCCCTCTCTGGGTTGACAATGCCGCTGGGGAGACACCAGACTACGTAAGGCAGGATGAATACGTGAGAGCCGCGGCGGGACCAGGGGAGCGCACGTGTTGAGGATCTCCAGCTCTCAAGGGATGAGGAGAAAAGGGTGCCAGAGAGGGAGGGGGACCGTGGAGGCTTATTCAGCCTGTCCACTCACTGGGCCTGCGCCCGGGGCCACCTGCTGCCCCCCGAGGGTGCAGACCGATCTGCCTTGCCCTCTCCCTCTGCCCTCTTCCCTCGCTGGGTTCTGGGCTGGGGTGGGGAGAAACAGCAGGACTCTGTTACTCCAGACAAATTTTGGCAGACAGGTCGGGACCTGTTCGCAGGCCACCCAGCCGTCTGGGGCAGCTGCAGGGGGTGTCTGCTGGCCAGAAATGGGTGTGAAAGGCCCTGGGGTCTCTGGTTTGGGGTTGGGCAGGGCTGGCTGAGGAGCATCCCACTGAGGCGAGAACGGCCTTAACCCCACCTGCGCAGAGGTTCGCCTGCCCCCGTCCCAGTGGACGTCTCTGCTCCTTCTTCCTCTGAGCTGCTATACAGGCCAATCCCTGTGTTGGGGGGACCCTTCACAGCTACCTCTTGGCATATTCTTACTGCATTTTCAAAATCTGTATCCAAACCCACTTTCTCCATCAAGTCCCTCTTTTCATCAATAACAATCTTTCCTTCCCCCTTTCTTCCAAAGGACACTGTTCTCCTAACACTCTTCATGTACTAACATTACACGAATTTCTGTGGCTCTGCCTACCTCCCCTGCTGGACCATAAAACCCCTCAGATTAGGGTCTGCATCAGGGGTCACAGATTCAAAGGCACAGGTCCCATAAATGTGTGAAGCAGCTCATTTACGAGACCTGGGTGGTATTTGTCTTGGTGTCGGCCAGAAAATTGGGAGTCTTGGGATCTGTGATGAATCAGAGGGACTTGCCTCACCTAAAGGGGGCAGCTGCCCTTGTAGAAAATACTACCACGTGGAAGTGTGGGCCTGTATTGCCAGAACTTCAGATTTTTGGGGAGAAGTAGGTATCAGCATACTCCTGTGAAATCACCACATCTTTAGTGTCAGCAGCAAATTCAAATTTAAGACACCGTCTTGTGAGCCAAATAAAATGCATCTGCAGGCCAGACTGACTCAAGTGCCACCCGTTTGCAGCCTCTAGATTTACTTGTACATTGCCAGTGCCTGGCACATCGTAGAAGCTCAATAAATGCTCGTTGATTGAAAAGCAAATGAACAAACGAATGAATGAATAGGAAAGAAGGAGCAGATGGCTGGGAGAGGGGAAACAGGATGGATGCCCAAGTGTCGAGATGCCAAGTGGTGGGTCGGGCAGCTCAAGGTGACCCCACTGCCAAGCTGTCAGTGTGAACATTATGGTGGTCTTGCTTGCTGGCTGAGTGGGGGATGAGAGCCTGGGGGCCTGTGAACTCAGAGTCAGCATCCAGCTCTCAGAAGGCACTACACTAAAAAGTTCTTGCTGCAGCCAAAACACAGACGCTGCAAACAAGCTGGTGTGCACACACTCACGTGCACAAGGTATGCAAAAGTGGAGGCTCAGCGTGCCACAGATTCCACACTTCCAATGAGGTCCACCTTCTGCCGTATGATACAGACATGTTGAGGGAAGAAAGAAGAGACAATTTTGCAATCTGGGCGGGGGGCGGGGGGCGCAAGGGGTAAAGAAAGGAGTCATCCAGCCAGAATTCTGTCTCTAGCCAGACACTCCCTCTTTGCTGCCTTATGGGCCGTGCTGAAGATTTGAGGGGCCATGAGCAAGTCTGGCGTGGACCCTCGGCCTCCAGGAACTCTATCAGGAGGGAGTGGTGTGCAGGCTGCCTGGGTGGAATGCCTGGGGTTGCAAAAGAAAAGTTATTTCAGGTTCAACTGAGTTATAATTTATTTTTTCTAACTGATCATTACTGCTGCCGGCTCTATAAATAACCACCTAGGGAGTCTGCTTTTCTGCTCCCAAATCCTCAAAAAGCATTGCCAGGTTCTCTGTGGTTTCTGGCCTGCCAAACACACAGCACATTTCTTTTCTGTGCAACCCTTCAGGGAATCCTTCTGCAGTGCACGCCAAGGAATCTGCTGAGTTCTGCCCAACTCAGTCCTCCCCTTCCTGATCCAATTCCTCTCCTCCAAACAGGCCACTCAGCCACCGCCCCCCCCTCCCCCCCGCCACTCCACAAGAGGCCTCACTGCCTGGACACAGGTGGTTCCCAGGCCAAGGTCCTGGCTTCTCTCTGTTTACTCTGCTTCAAGCCAACGGCAACCCTCCATGCTCAGAAGACAAGAGGTATTTGTCGTACAGAAATCCAGCTGCCGCAGCATCTAAGCTTAAGCCCGGGGAGCAAAAGAAGGTTAGCCTGATAGCATCACCAGCAAAATATCAAGGGTCAATACAGCCCCAAGAAGGATGGCCATGGTTTACATAAAATCAATTTAAAGTATTTAAAGGAGAGCATATTCAAGCATGATTCAGTTTAATCAAGTACAAAAAAGAAAAAAATATGTTCTTGATGGCATTCTGAAGGATGGATAAGTCCTTTCTAAGTTCATGGTGTTTTCTCTTTAAACAGAGGAACCAGGAAGGAACTGATATTCAGATAGACCCACTGTGTACCAAGCACTGTGCTAGGTCCTACATGCGCACTGTTCTGTCTTATCTTCACAACACGGTGTCTCTGATGCAGGCATTTGGGTGCCCATTTTGTAGATGAGTGAGCTGAGAAAAGGGACTTGCTCAGAGTCATGCAGAAGGAAGGTTCAAGGCCAGATTCGTCACAATCCAAAGCCCACATTCTTCCACTGCAGTGCCCTACCTCCTCTCTGGTTAGGAGACCAAAGTTTAAAGACGTTTATTTTTCTGTTTTTCAGATGAATTTTTCAGCTCAGAAAGGAAGGACAACTTGGATATTTAGCCAGAGTCATTAACAGCCATATTGAAACTCTTTGGCTACTCTCTCTAGCTAGTCACTTGTGAACTCTTAGGTGGTCTCTCTTTCACCGTCTATTAGGAAAATGACCATAAGGGCCATGGCCATTTATGTTGCTTTAATTGTCTAAAAATAAGAGCTTGTGTATTTTTGGATAGTTTTAAAAACAATAATTATTAATAGTAACAAAACAATTTTTAAAAATGTACGTTTTCACAATTATTCAACCCCCTTGAGGCAGGTTAAGTAACCCCCTACATGCTGCCTTGATGGTGCTCCGCACTCCATGCTTACGCTGTCAGGACCACCCATAACACCACATTAGATGGCCTGCTAACATTTGAGTAAACCGGCATATGCGTATATTTATTTATAAATTATACGCATACTCTGTCATTCACAAAAATGTAAAGAAAGGATGATATATGTGTGTATCTATAAACTTAATACATATTTACCTATGTATTCATCTACCTTATTTTCTTCCCGCCCCACAGTGGATCAGCTCGCCTTCCATGGCCTCCAACATGCGTCTCACCCAGGAGACCATCTGTCTCTCATCATTCTTCACTTATTCACTTTGCCCCCATCTTCAGTAGAACCCACTACATGCGGGGACTATGGTAGGCACTGGGAACACCATGGTGATCAGAGGACAAGGATCTTGCTCTGCTGAGTCTGTTTTCGAGCTAGGACATTGGTGTTCTCTTAAATCTGTTTTTGAGCTGAGACATTGGTCTTCTTCACTTGGACTGGAATTTACCATTGGCTGGACCATCAGCCCTCCTGGTTCTTAGGCCTTTGGACTAGGACTGGAACTACACCACTGGCTTTCCTGGATCTCCAGCTTGCTGATAGCAGACTGTGGGACTTTTCAGCCTCCATAATCATGTATCATGTGAGTCAATTCCTTATAATAGATAGATGATAGATGATAGGTAGATAGATAGATAGATAGATAGATAGATAGATAGATAGATAGATAGATAGATAGATAATAGATAGATAGATGGATGATAGATAGATAGCTATAGATAGATAGATGACATGAATATAGATGTAGACATAGACATAGAGACAGACACTGATGTAGGTAGAGATATATCCTATTGGTTCTGTGTCTCTGGAGAACCCTGATTAACATACTCATCTATAAACTAGTGTGGGTGTCACAGGACGCTTGGGCAGATTATAGGGGACAATGTGTATAAAGCAGGTTAGCAAAGCACTGAGCATGTTACTGGGTATAATTAAGTTATTACTACTATTTTGACAGAGAGCAATTATACTGGCCATGGGTTCGAGGGCACGTGGAGGTAAGGGAAAAGCGAATGTATAAATGGCATGTACTTGTCTTCCTTGATTCAATTTGACAAAAATACACATTGATCATTGTTTTAAAGTTCTCCAATTTATTATTTAGAACCAAATCCATATTAATTCTGAGTCTCAAAACTCCATCCTACTGAAAATAAGTAGATGATGTCTGATCTTATCTCCACTGGATGTATTGTATTGTTAACACCTCATATTAAATACTCAACATTGGTAAATATATTTTAATAAATAAATAAATGAGACTCCTCATATTAAAAAAAAAGAGGACGAGGATGCTTGTTTTCCATGGAACTTACAATCCAGTGGGTAAAACAATATCAGATAATGTCAAGCAGTGATAACTGCCACAAAGAAAATAAAACAAGGTGATGTGCTAGAAAATGATGGAGAATGACTGTGGAAGTGAGAGGGAAGCTACACGGGGAGCTCAGGGGAGGGCTCTGTGATCTGCGTGATGAGGAGGCCACCATCCTAAGGTCTAGTGGGAGAGTGAGTGCTCTGGGCAGAGAGAATGTCAAGTGCAAAGACTGGTCTTCACAGGCATAGAAATTCTGTACCAGTCAAGCATAGCCAGTCTTCTACCCTGCTGATTCAGAGCAGCTGTCATCATGCCCCGTCTATTGGAAGAGCTCAATGAAAATTTGGTAAATGAATGAGTTGAAAAATGGGTAAAGCCTACAGAAAATCAGAGCTTGGCTGAAGATAAAGGATAGATTTTTTTTAACCAAACTTTTTTCTAATTATAATCAAACTTTTTTCTAATTATAAAAGTACTCTCATGTATATTCTGTGAGTCTGTGGTATTTGACACAAAAATAGAGGCATATTCTACATACCCTAATACATATTTTCTACTTCACATGTCTGTTATGAGAGGCAGTGGAGCATACGGGTTAAGAATGTGTGGTCTCTGGAGAGACTGCCCAGATGTAAATTCTGCCTCCATCACTGGCCATCTTTATCATTTAGCTGAAGTTACTTAACCTCTTCATGGCTCAGTTATTTTTATCTGTAAAATTGCCAAATAACAGGCCTACCTTGTAGTAGTATCATGAAAATTAAGTTGATACACAATGCCTAAGTAATGTTTAGGCTGTGGTACCACTGGCTTAACCAATCCCCTCTTGTTATAGACTTGGCTCCTTCTCAGGTTTTATTATAAGCATCACCACTAAGAATATCCTTACAGCTAAACCCTTGCCACACAAACAGGATTATTTCCTTAAGAGAAAGCACTAGAAATGGCATTGCCAAATCAAAGGTTGTGCAGATATTAAGGCTTTTAAACATATATTGCCAAACTGTCCTCTAAAAACAAGTGTGGGCCCATTTCCTCAAATCTTCATCTATGCTGAGTATTAACCTTTGAGAAAATCTTTGCCTATTTGTTGGGGGAAAGAAGGGCATTTCATTGTTTTAATTTGTCTTTTTTTAATTACCGGGGATGCTGAATAGTTTTCCATTTGTGTTGCTTCTCTTGTGAATTGCCTGCTCATGTTTAAAATGGAAGTCCATTCTAGGAATTAAAGGCAGCAGAATAGGTGGCTTAAAGTGAATTCCCTGCCACGGGGAACAGTCAGGCAGGGCCAGGTGGTTGCACACTACGGAACTCGGCATCTCTTTACCTTATGGAGGCTTGAACTAGATGAGCTCCACAGTCCTTCCTAACACTGGGATTATTTAATTCTGGTTCAGACCAGCAAGGGCAGAAGGCAAACCTGATGGGAAAAAAGCCCTGCAAATCAACAGCTGAACTCTGGGCCCGAGATCAGTGGTCACCACGCTTTCCCAGGATGGATTTAATACCTAAACATCCATCAGGTGTTTCTGCATAAGGATGCCCGAGTTACATCAGAAAGAAAAGTTAAGCTGACAAGGCTATGCCTCCCCTAGAGGAGGACATGCCACAGCAGGGAAAACTCCTTACATCTCCCCACTGCCAAGATGGAAAATTTTGAGGGCCACAGACCAAATACTGTTACAAAAAAACACCTTCACACTCCAGGGCAATGGAACACAACACTTCCAAGGTGTAGCGTGGCCTGCTTACCTCAAGCTGTATTTGCATAACTTTCTGCATTGCTCTGCATCGGCTTTGGGACAATAATTTGTCATATAACCCCTTCCATATCCCACTCCCTGACAAGTATTTACACAGCAATTTTCTCCCGAGCTGGTCAAAATCCCGCTGGACTTGGAGAGTCTACTGTGTTTGTAGTAAGCAGACACCTGGACCCAGATTTGCTAGTTGTCTGCTCTTAGAGAATTACTATTCTTGGATTAGAAATGGGTCTGAAAGTATCTGACTCCTTCAGCCAGAATTCTGCAATGTTTTCAGAAGACCGTCTCCATTTTCACCAAAGGGATTTTCCTCCTCTAAAACCTCCCCCATTTCTGCTGTCATAGTTGGAGTTTCTTGCTGGGTTTGGCCCCACTGGCATAACGGCAGCTGGAAACAGAACACTCACATCTCCTAAATTACTACTCTGAGGAAGAAGTCACGTGTGGGGTGAGAACCCTGGCGAATTTTCCTGCGGGCGCACAGTAAGCTCACAAACCTGAAAGCTGCAGAGTAGTAAAACCAGCAGCCAAAATAAAGCAAGAAGAAGAACATCTTCCAGGAGGGAGGTGGAATCAGATGGAGGCAAAGCCAGGACTAGGTTTTTGGCAACAAGAGTGAAATCTCAAACTAAGAGGGAGGGATGTGCTTATTGCCACACCCCTTGGAGGGGGAGTTGGTTGGGGAGCGGGGAGCTGGGTTCTATGCATGCGACCCTTAGCGATGGGCAGACTGGCTGGTGACCCCAAAGAAAACTCTTATTCCATCCTCAACCTGGGACCACATTGTAGCAGAGCATACAGAGTCACTTAGTAGCTTGCTTGAGCAGTGCAGGAAAATCCTCCAAAACAATGTCTGGAGGCGCACAAGCGTGCCACGTGGGGCCAAGCACTGGGGTTGATAACAAATCAAGTTGCTCTAAGGGCTTGTGATTTCACTGAGGATCTGATGCTCATGACAGTAGCTGGCAAGTCAGGTGCCAAAAAGAGATCCCGGCAGTGAGCGCCACTAGACACCCCCAAGGGGAGCTGGCAGACTCAGGAGAAGACTGGCTGGCCTTTTGGGGAACATGGAGTGCCTTTCACCTTGGAGTGGCGGGGGGAGTTTAGGCTAGTGGATAAGAAGTGAGCTGGCTTGTGGGGGAGAGGGCAGACTGTGAGAGCAGCTGAGCATGGGTACAAGCTGCCTGCACTCCTGGTCCCAGGAGGAGGGTTTGTGCAAGAGAGACAGAGACAAAGAGAATTTGATAGGGAGGAAGGAGGCCAGATTTCAGAGAGGTCTGAATCCCACACAGAGAAGTCTGGGCTTTATCCAATAAGCAGTAGGGAGCAGTTGGAGACGTGTGAATAGCAGATTAACATACTTAAAGGAGAATCTTAAAGGATTCAGCTTTCTGTGGGGCTGCAGAATAGGCTAGGGTGAAGAGTGCACTAGAAAGCTTTTATGGGGGCCCAGGCTGGCCGTGACCGGGGCTGGACCACGGTGTTGGCTGTGGGAGAGAAAGAAGGAGATCTGGAAGGTCCCACAAAGCAAATCTCTACAGGAGAAGAATTCGGCAAGAGGGCTTAAGGATGAGCTAGAGGCAGTTGTGAATTTTGCAACTTGGTAGCTGTGAGGTGGAGGTGGCCTTGTAAAAAGCAAAGAAACAGGCTGCAGCTGAAGAGGTAAGAAGTGAAGGGTTCAGGACTTCCCTGGTTGTCCAGTCGTTAAGACTCTGCGCTTCCAATGCAGGGCACTCGGGTTTGATGCCTGGTCAGGGAACTAAGATCCCACATGCCTCGTGGCGAAGCAAAAAAAAAAAAAAAGTGATGGGTTCAGATTTGGAGAGTAAGGGCCACTTTACAAGAACTTGAAAAGGCCCAAACATTGAAAAGGCAGGCAGCAAAACCAGAAGAAGAAAGCCACAGATGACACTTGGTAATTTCTGTTAAAGGGAATTAAAAATATAACTGAAGTTTTATCCAGCATCAATGAAACAGCTGTCTGTCGAAACAAACAACCAGTTGGAGTGGTTTCTGCAAACCCTTTCTGCCTCCCCTGCCCTTGATCCTCCCCTGACAGTTTCTCAGCCCAGAGGTGGACATCAGCCATAGAAAACAGGCCCTAGAGAACTCAGAAATCCAGACTTCTAATTCTCTCTTCTGATGACAAACCCTAGGACTTAATTATTTTCACACGTATGCACATGCTTTCAGCTCAGTGTGTAAGTACTGAGTCACTTCTTCCTTTCCCCTTCCCTTCTCTGCTCCCTCTTCCCCTCCCACCAGCACCACCTCCTCCTCCTCCAGCCCCCAAACCGCTGCTAACTTCCCGGCACGGCAAGCGGTTTTCTCCATCACATTACTGTGTGATGCTCCACATTTCCCATTCCTCCAAGCTTGTCTTCTACTTCTTTAGCAACGTGGGGAGTCTAGGAGATGAACTACAGATTCAGCAGGACAGAGGACCACAGATTTCAACAAAGACAGGCAGCTTGTTGTGAAAGGAGCATTGAGACAAGTCAGGAGACTTGGGTCTGAGGAGTCAGGCAAGGGAATCAGATAAAGATCCTTAGGGACCAGGGGTCTCATGATTACCTAGCTCTGCTGACGTAGACAAGTTTTCTCACTCCACACATACAGATGGGAGATAAGCAGTTCCCTTTCAGAGAGGTAACCCCAAATGCAGTGCTCACAGCTGCAGTTACTCTGAATGGCAGTGGGAGGGCAGGAAACAATGAATGCAAGAAAAGGGGGGGGCAATGCTTAAGGTGGTATGGACGTGAACAGTTTGAAATGCACACCTCCTCCAGTTCCTGGAAAACAAAGATGAGTCAAACAGAAGCTTAATTTCACAGGCTTTCCTCCTCCGCTTGTCACACACTCCCAGACACAGAATCATCTGTCCCCATGTCACCCAGCATCTCGAGCTACCAGCCACCGCCTCCTTGTAAATTAAGCTGGAGGGTCAGATCCGCTGTGGCTGGGGAGCTAAAAGCAAACTGGGCCACATGGGGATGATTCCAGTGACCCGAGGGCAGGTGAGCGTAGTAGAAAAAGCAGAGAAGGCTGGTATGACGTGGCTCTGAAGGAGCTGAGGATCACCCGATCTGCACAGCCTGGAACCTGCTATTAATTCTAGTTTCCTAGACAACTCTGCCTAAACCAGGTAGAAATCGGAACTCCAGCTCAAAGAATAATACAGGTCTTGGGAATGGGACAAAATCAGAAAGGCAAGGGGATGATGCCATGTGCCACTTTAGGGAATGGGGACATAGCCCCCATCCCCCTTCTTATGGCTAAGAAAATGAAGATCCAAAGAAGTGGTATAACTTCTCATCATTTCTAAAGCTCCCCCAAAGAACAGAACAATGAAGAGGCCCCTGGCTAACCTCGGGCTGGTCCTATACTGAAGCGCACCTGCTTGCTCCACAAATCGGTGACCTTTGGACAAAGGGACTGGATCTACCATAAACAGGCACTGAAGCATATCCAGATGACTACCTGGTTCACCTGATTCTCTTCTCAGAGGGGTTTTGAGACAAGGGGAGACTCTTTGGATATACAGAATGGCAATGACTTCTGTCAGGATGGAAAGGAATTCATAGAAGATGTCTTGATAGCAGCTGCCCTGGAGCATAGTTGAGTGGTAGCTGACCCCTGGAAAAAACTCTGCATAAGAAAGACTATCAAAAGAGCATCAGAACCAGATTGCAAATTGCTTTAGCAGCTAAAACAGGCGTAAAGATAGAGCAACTCACTCTAATCCAAGGGGTTTATGCTTAGCACGGGCTGCCTCTGACTCTCACCCTTGACCAAGCCCACTCATCAGTATTTTGATAAGCAGATTTCCTTCACAGAGCTACTTAATCTGGGTTCCCAGAAAAGTCTTGCAGAGATTAAGAGAGCCTTGTGCTTCCTGCCAGTTCTTGAGGCTGGGGCAGTTAAACAGCAGAAGGGAAGGGACTTTGTCGTAGGTGTACAGACTTTCTCTTCATTGGACTTGACCACACAAGGGGTTAACTCAAGTATCTTTTCAACTTAAATACTTGGATCTATATTTTTCACCCACTTTCTCCTTGGTATCCAGGAAAATTAAAGCCCTGGCTCACATCCTCCTTCATGCCAGCTTTTAGTCAGAGCCACAACAGCATCTGGAGCGAAACGGAGATGAGGGGCAAAAGGAAGGACAGGGACAGAGAGGAGACCTGGTGCTACCAAGGGCACCGCCAGTGAGCCAGACCCGCCTTGCAGCCCTCCCGCCAAATGCCCTCTGGCCACGTGTCCTTAGGTGGTGGCGGTAGGGGAAGCTGGGGCTGGAACCCCAAATCCTGGGCCTCACAGAAGTGCAGCCAGCCCCTGTCATCCGGCCCCTGCCCTCAGAGGATGCTCTGGGGAGTTGCCACACCCCAAACGTCAGGGATGGTCATTGCTCTTGGCGTTACCGCTGTCTCCGCCAATTGTCTTTAAAGTAGGGCAACTCTGGGTGCTGTGTTCCCTGTTAGAAACGATTTGGGGAAATTATCTGGATTGCACTCTGGGGAGATGGGAATTATTTTAAAGCAGAGTAAGACATGACCAGGAAGCGCTAGATGTGAATTCAGTTTGTGTTATTAGGTAGGAGTAAAATCAGGCTTAAGTAGTTGGTAGGGCCTTACATTCGCTAGAAGGAAAAAAAAGTCTTAAAAATTAAAAGTTACAGCTACAGTAAGAAGGAGGAGGCTGAGCGGAGGCAGCAGCTTCAACTATGGCTGCTACCAACGTTGACAACATTTATCCATCATATGTAGCTTCAGGATTCGGGGGGATAAAAGGCATAACACGGGGCTTTGAGCTCACAAACAGACCCGAAGGAGTTGCTAAGCCAACCTACAAAGGTTTTGTGGCAGAAAAGGTGGTCAAAATCTGAACCCCCCGTGCCTTCCCTCCCCCCGACTGTGGCCGCAGCTGGTGTCTCAGCCCTGCTGTCTGTGAACAGACAGGGAGATGGATAACTACCCAGCCTAGGTGAAGTTCGCCACCAGAGGAAGATCCAAGGCTGACTTTCTAGGAATCTTCCTTCCCATTTACACACGTGTGGGGCGCAGACGCCCTTGGTCTGCGGCTGGGGACTGGGAGGATGGGAGATGAACATGTCAGTGGGGAGGTGGGGGAGGTCCCGGCCTCTCTGTCCAGGCTGCTGCTCTTCAGAGGCTGGGTCTTCACCCAGCACCAAGGACAGGGGTGGCGGTCATGGTGGAAGCCACTGCTGCCACTGCATTGGCAGTAGTAGGTGCAAAAGACCCTCCCTTCTTCAGCCAGAGCTGGAAGGCCAAAGAAGTCAGACTGATTTGCAGCTCAGGGTCCACCCGAGGCTGGCCGCTGCCTGGCCTACCTCCTGGCCTCTGGAGTGCATCTAGCT
Organism: Hippopotamus amphibius kiboko; assembly: GCF_030028045.1. Classification (NCBI taxonomy): domain Eukaryota; kingdom Metazoa; phylum Chordata; class Mammalia; order Artiodactyla; family Hippopotamidae; genus Hippopotamus; species Hippopotamus amphibius. The sequence continues at coordinate 33,685,877 of NC_080186.1, forward strand.
CTCAATGCCAGGCTACTTGCCAAGGATTCACAGTGAACTTGGCCGCTCCTTGTGGGATTTACTGGGTCTGGACACAGAACCCGCCTGGCTTGCTGGGGTAGAAGGTCAAGTAGGTTCAACCAGATAACCCCTGTCCTCCATTTGTTCCTTTCTTCCCCCCTCCTCCACTATCTTCTCTTCTCCAAATTAGCTTTCCCTTGGATCAGTTTCTCTCTGACCTTGACTGACTTCTGGTGTGCTGAGTGTTTTTCCAAGGAACACAGCTGGCCCATCAGGCACTCAGAGGAGCAGGAGGCTGGTCTCTTCCCCCAACTAACGAACCACCCCTGGACAGTCAGCAGCACCAGACCGCAGAGAGTCCCTGATGTGCTAAAGTTCATTTAGAGGTCACTGGACAAGACTCTAAAAGTCCCAACTCCCCACACACGTCCTGCCTTAAACTCAGTCTCCGTCTCAAGGGTGATCAATGCCAGGAGACCCACGATAGGAAGGGCAATCTCTGAGTATTTCAAACACAACGGGCAAAACAGTCACCTGCAGAGGTTCTATTACTCTATCATCCCCCAGGTTCCTCACAGAGTCAGAGCAGGTCTTTCCAATCATTCAGTCTTTACATGGCCATTAAGGATGTTCCCTCAGAGAGGGGCGCACAGCGGAGACTCCAGGGTGAGCGCTGTTCTGTATTGGGCATCCCTGGACCAGATGCCCACCCAGTGCTCTCGAGCACAAGCTTCCTAAGAGTGGCATGAAGTGGGATGGATGGGGCATCCTTGTCTTGGCCCCAGTTTCTTCAAGCCATCATCTGCCTACAATAAGCCTTTTCCATGAAGGACTGAGAGGAAATATTTTAGGCTTTGCAAGGTCATATACCATTTCTGTTGCATACTCTATTCCTTGAGGGTTCTTTTGTTTTGAACAACTCTTTGAAAATGTAAGAACCATTCTCAGCTTGAAGAGCTGGACAAAAACAGGCAGCAGGCAGATCTGGCTCGCAGGCAGGCTGCCGTTTGCAGACCTCTGGCCAACAGGAAGAAGCTGCAACATTTTTTGCTGGTCCCCACTCAGCAGCCCCTCACCACTTTCCCTCCCTGCCCTGAAGCCTCCAGACCCCCCCCCCCCCCCCCCCGCACCCAACGACTGTCCCCGACACTGCTCAGGCCTAGGGTGGCCGCTCTGCAGCATACATTTCACTGAGAAAGCACGTCGTACAGATGCAGATCATGAGCTACTCTGTCTTCCTTGTGCTTAACCCGAGATGCTGAAGGCCCAGATGGCCCCATCCTGCACAGCGAGGTCTCATCTGATCACACTTATGCAGCCATGTCCTCCCATCTCCCTGCCATGGTGGTGCCATCTAGTAAATGACTTAACTTGGATTCTTCCTACTCTACCTCCTGTTCAGGTACAGGGCAGGCAGACCCAGGGCATGGCAAATCCCACCAGTTCCATCTCGGAGCATAGCGAGGACCCATCACTTCCCACCCCTCCACTGCTGCCACCCAGGCCACACCACTTCTCCCTGGACCAAGGTCAGCCTCCCATCTAAGCCTGCTCCTTCCATCTCTGCCCTTTGCCCTCTCCCTTGCTCAAAGACCCCAGAGGCTTCCCACATCACGCAAAGTAAGTCAGTGCCTCTTAACAATGAAAACAAACCCAACATCAAGGTCCTTTCACAGGCCCACTAAGTCCCCTGGGTCTGCATGGCCACCTGCCTGGCCTCAGCTCCCACCTTCTTCTCCTGGATGATGCCAACTCTAGCCATGCTGGCCTCCTTCCGTACCCAGCTTTCCTTCTCTTCTTAGCACTGATCACCACAAATAGTTCATGTAATTTTTCATATTTTTGTCCCCCTTCGGTCTTGTTTTTTTGTTCTTCTCACTAGAACATAAGCTCCATCAGCGAGAGCTTTAACTTCTTCAATGTGGTACCCCAGAGCAAACGGCCCACCACAGAATAGGGGCTCCACAAATACACACATATCTATAGAATGTAAGTGGACAGGGCCCCTGCTGATGGGAGAGAGGTGGCTGTACTGCCATGACACTCTGTATCCATTAGCACTTGGATACCTTTATGCAAATAAACATCTTGCTCTTAAGCCCCCTCAGGAGAAAACAATGAAAACAGATCCACCCCCAGAGCCAGCAGTCTCAAACTGTTTATACTCAATCCTAAAGCAGCAACAAACTCAGATTTGAGCGGAAGTAACCAACTATCCTTGGGAAAAAAACAATAAATGATTGCTTCAAGGTTTAGAACACACCTGCTTGTGGTTCTTCCTTATTCACCACAACCACCCTTGCAGGCACAGAGGGAGGAAGCAGAACATGGGCTTTGGTGGCAGGTCAGATTTCAAATCCTAGTGCTGCCTTTACAAGTGGTCTGATTCTGGACGTGGTACCAAGCCTCAGCTTTCTCATCTGTTAAATGGAGATACTAATACTTATTTTATAAGGTTGTTGTAGACTTAAGTGAATAATTAGCAAACAAAGCCAGACAGCTCTCAGCATAATGACTGTGCATCATAATTACCCGGGAAGCAATCATTTCTCCCCTTTTGTAAAGGAGGAAGCTAAAATTCAGAATGGCAGTGACTCCCCTGAGGTCAGAGGGCTTACTCCACGGCAAGGCCAGGACTCAAACCAAAGGTTTTTGTTGGTGTATGTTTCTCCTGTCGTCCTGCCTCCCTCTTGTTCATGTTCCAAACATTACACACTGTCTGCGTCAGTAGAAGAAAAGCAAGCATTGGCCCTCGCATCAGTCTGCTTATTGAAAAGTTTGGGACAGGGCTTCCTAGAAGAACGCTCATATTAAGATGACATTCTTAAGGGGGTTCCCTGTGACACTGAGAAATATGAGTAGCACAAGCAAGGGATCAAAAGCTAAGAGAATTCACCTGCCCTGTTTGTTAATCATCCCTAAGAGATGCAAACAGGTGACCGCCTTCCTTTCACCAAGAGACAAACAGAAACCACACGAAGACCAGCACCCACCAGGGACATGGCAGAACCTGGTACAGCCACACCTGCGATGTGACACCAACGTACAAAAGCCACATTCGATCTGAATGCTTCTCCAGAAGGGACTGTTCTTTCCACACATAAGGGTTTTTCTTTATGGAGCACATGCATTCCATAATCCTACCTATAAAGTAACTTTTTATACCATGGAAGTGCCTCCATTAGCCGTCATCATGAAGTTGAAAATGTGTTCCTTCTGGAGAAAAAAACAATGGGCCTCAGACACTATGAAAATGTGAATTATTAAGGAACAAACCTTTTAGGTAAGACATTTAGAGAACAAATAATGAGGAGACAGCCCAAACGACATCTAAACAGATTTGAAAAGAAGGAGAACGTGAGTGTGGGTGACTGTACGACAACAAAGCTCGGCTCAAGATGTGAGTCTCGAGTCCAGCACCTGAAGTGCTTGCCGTCCAAAAGCAGTGGAGATGCTACAGTCCTGAGGACCACTCCCCACCCCACCATCCCCACCCTGCGGACCCCACCCACACCTCAGACCTTCACCAAAATGTCCCTTCCTCAAAGACGCCTCCCCAAGCTAGGTCGGGTTCTTCATTCATTCATTGCCTCATTCATTTAACAAATGATTACTGAGCAGCTACTATAGGTCAGCGTCTCCTTATCACTCTCTGCTTTCAGCTTTACAATTATATAATTACATGCACAATACTCCAGTTTACTTCCCCTCCCCTTCACTAAACTGTCAGCTCCCTCAGGACAGAGACTCTAATTCCACTGTCATTTCACCCCCAGTACCTGACACAGTGCCTAGAACAGAGTAGGTGTTGTATAAATATTCATCACATCAATGTATAAATGAATGAAGCAAAGCATTCAAAGACTCCCTTGCTATGCCCTGATTCCAAACTGCATCCTGCCGTCTGCCTTACGCAGCTATTACTGATTTAGCAATCAATGGGACTTTTAAATTTAATAAAGATTAAAACAAATGCTGTATGCTAACTCATATATATGGAATCTAAAAAAATGGTACTGATGAACCCAGTGACAGGGCAAGAATAAAGATGCAGATGTAGAGAACGGACTTGAGGACATGGGGTGGGGGGTTAAGGGGAAGCTGGAACGAAGTGAGAGAGTAGCATTGACATGTATACACTACCAAATGTAAAACAGATAGCAGTGGGAAGCTGCTGCATAACACAGGGAGATCAACTCGATGATTGGTGACGATTTAGAGGGGTGGGATAGGGAGGGTAGGAAAGAGTCGCGGGAGGGAGGGGATATGGGGATATATGTATAAATACAGCTGATTTACTTTGGTGTACAGCAAAAACTGGCACAATAGCATAAAGCAATTATACTCCAATAAAGAGCTTACAAAAAATAAGAACTGTATATATTTCTAAGCCAAGGAAAAGGATCTACAGAAAAAAAATTATGTATAAATTCCTGAAAAAAGGAAAACAATAAGGTGTACAGCAGTAGGCAGAAAGTTACTTTCCCTGAGAGGCAGCCCCGTGGGACAGACTAGAGGACAGGCCTGTAGGTGTTCTCCTGGGATCGGCAGAGGTAGTGAAGAGTAGTAGTTAAGGGGAAGGCAGAAAAAGCCAGACTGCCTGGGATAGGGGTCTTGACCTTGACTGACTAGCTGTGTGACTCTGGGCAAGCTACTTAACCTCTCTGTCTTCCAGTTTCCAAATTGGAAATTGGAAATCATATCATCTTCAGATGATTGCGTTAATAATGAAATGAGTTAGTACATATGAACTGCTCAGGACATGCCTGGCACATGCTAGTCACATGTATGTAAGTAGTCACACTATGTTAGTTACTTTTATGTTCTGGAAGAACAAGAACAAAGGTACATTAAAACCAAGGAATTTGATATGCTTTCAGTAAATCCGCAAACAGAACAAATCGCCAAGATTCCCTATTACTGAGATTAAGTATCTCAAGGGCAACTTTCCAGCCTCAGCTGCAATCACGGTCAGCGCAGGCTATCATAACAAAATACCACGGACTGGGTGGCTTGAACAACAGACATTTATTTTCTCACAGTTCTGGAAGCTGGAAGTCCGAGATCAAGGTGCAGGCAGGTTTGATTTCTCCTGAGGCCTCTCTCCTTGGCTTGTAGGCAGCCGCCTTCTTGCCACGTCCTCACATGGCCTTCCCTCCATGCACTGCACCCCTGCTGTCCCTTCCTCTTAAGAACACCAATCCTATTGCATTACTCCCCTCCCCCCAATAACCTCATTTAACCTTAATCACCTCTTTCAAGGCCCCATCTCCAAATACAGTCACACCAGGGTTAGGGCTTCAACATATGAACTTGGGAGGAGGGCACGATTCAGTCCATAACAGTTGAAATGGTAAGGATGCCACACCCATCTCAAATAAGGGCCAGACCAAATGACCCCTCAAGGTGTTTCTAGACCTAGAGACTAAGATCTGATTTTGTACAGCCCACAGTGCCCAGCACAACAACAAGCGTGTTGAAAACTTAGAAAATGTTCACTGGATTAATTTATAATGAATATTATTTAAGGCTGAGAAAACTGGGTACCCTCCCAAGTCTGTACATCTTATTGTTCACCATATATGTGTATATGGGTGTTGTTGTATACATACACATACACACACACACACATTCCCAGGAGAATAAAATGCAGTAGTGAGGAAGAGCTCCTTGATGAAACAAACGAACTGCACATAATTATCTCTGAGCTCTTCACACATTCAGCGGACAATGGAAAAGCAGATGCAGAATCCCCTTGATAATGGATCAGATGATGACATCACTTCCACAGAGGCCAGCATCAGGCTCACCTGCTGAAATAACCAGATTTCAGTGGAGCAATTTCACTATCACTGTGAAATATTATTCTGGAACCTGTCCATTATTTGACAACTCAAGCAGTAAAATAATAGTCTTATCAGTGATTTCAGAACGCCTTCAATGAGTTGATAGGAGGAACTATTGAGAACAGACAGGAAAGGCTCAAAATCAAGAAGCTCGAAATCCTCAAACACTAATAAAGCAAAACGCTGGCAAATCACTGAGGCCAAGCCATCAACAGGCAAACCCCTACATCCTAAGTAACTTCTTAAAGAAAACTTGTATGTTACATTTATTAAGTCTTTTATGAAAATCAACTTTACTGAGGTATAACTTACATGTAATAAAATGCATATGTGTCAAGTGAACAGTTGTTTATTTATTATTTATTTTTTTGACAAACACATATACCCAGGTAACCATTCCCCCCAGTCAAGATACAGAAATTTCCATAATCCCAGAAAGTTCCCTGGTACCCATTCCTGGTGAGCCCCTGGTCCTACCTCCTCCACTCTACTGTTCCAATTCTCTCCCTCTTAGATTAGTTTTGAGTATTCTAGGATTTCATAAAAGTGGAATTATACAATATACACTTTTTTTGGCAGCTTTTTCAGCAAAATACTTGGAAACTCATGCCTGCCCTTGCATGTATCCACAGTTTATTCCTTTCATTACTAAGTTGGAGTCCTGCATGTGAGTGCACAGCAAGTTGCTTATACATTCCCCTAGTTGATGGGTGTTCGGGTTTGCATTACTTCCAGTTTTGGATTATTATGAATAAAGCTGTTATGAACATCCATGTACCAGTCTTTTTGCCAACATAAATTTCTCTTGGGTAAATACCTAGGTGGAAAATTGCTGAGTCATATGCTGTAGATGTTTAACTTCATAGGAAAATGCCAAACTTATCCTGAGTAATAGAAATCATCGATAGGTTCACTCTTACAGCACTTATTAGAGAGAGTTAAAAAAAAAAAAAAAAGAAAGAGGAAACTAGAACAGGGAAGGCCAATAAGAGCATCCAAAAGCACACTCAGCTGCTTTGCTCGGGGAGCTGGCAGGGTCCTCTCCGGACAGCGCTGCTGGACACCTCCCCTGTGCCCACTTCACCCCAGGACAATGGCCATCTTTGTCCCACCTTCAGTGGATGTGTGTCGCCCCTCAGTGTCCTCTCCTCGCTCTGTCTTCAGGGAGAGTCTCGACTGGCCTGTCACTGGCAGACTTTTCTAGGAGAGTCAGGACTTGGAGGGACCATCAGACCCAGGGGACATGAACCCAGCTCACTCAGGAGCTCCTATCCAGCTCCACTGCTACGGCAGCATCAGGCCATGCAGCCGCTCATTGGTGGAAGGCTTATGAAGGGGGGTATTCCCTCTTTTCTCCCCTTTGAGAAGGGCCAGGCAAATCGCACGGTAGGGACTCCAGCACTTCCCTCTGCCCAACAGGAACCAGTGTGGGCCACCTGTCAGCCCCGCCTGTTCACAGCCTAGCACGTGTCTTCAGAACACAGGGGATCCCAGCAACCACTCTCCCCAGCTAGGCCAGGAAATGTCTCATGAAATGTCATGTTACATAAACAGCAGCTGAGTTACAAAAACCTGTATGTTAGCAACCGCACGCTTATTATTATTATTTCAGAGGTGTTCATTCTTTCATATGAGATAATTTCCCAAGACACCAAACTGAAAGTTGATAAATGTAGGTTTTTGATATGTTCACTGGCACATTTTTCACACAGGCTTTATCTTGGTCCTGAAAGATAATAAACTTCCCATGAAATCCTTCCAGAATTCTCATCACCTTCAGAAAGGAAGAAGGAGGAGAAAAGGACAAGGCGGGTGGATCATAATTCCTCAAAAGCAGGGAATCTCAGAGCTTTGAAGCTTGAGGAGTCAGGACACTCAGGGATGAAAGAGATCAAACTGTGGGTCCAGGGGAACGAGGAGCCCTTGGAACCCAGAGAAGCTTCTCAGAGCTGCTGGCCCTGAGGCCTCATACTGGCCTCGGGCTGGGGTCCCCGCTTCCCGTCCCCCGTCCCCCTCCTACACCTGCCTCAACTCTGCTCCAAAAGTAGCTGCTGCCACAAGACGGCCACTGCCTGAGCTTGTAACCACCACCTGAACAGCGGGCTCTCCCCAGCTGCACTGAAACTGTCTTTCTTGCCTTAGAAAGTGACCAGAAACATAGTAAAGGTGCCTGAAAATTCCCTTATCACTGAAATGAGCAGATCGCAAAAGTACCTATTTCCAATTTTCATCTTATTCACTAAGTTTTTAAAGGGCAGTCAAATGTATCCAGAGAAAAACATAATTCGAAAAGATACATGCACCCCAATGTTCACGGCAGCACTATTTACAATAACCAGGACATGGAAGCCACCTAAGTGTCCATCGACAGATGAATAGATAAAGAAGATGTGGCATACACACACACACACGCACACACACACACGCACACACACACATGCACACACGCACGCACACACACACAATGGAATACTACTCAGCCATAAAAAAGAATAAAATAATGCCATTTGCAGCAACATGGATGGACCTAGAGATTATCATACTAAGTGAAGTAAGTCAGAGGAAGACAAATATATCACTTACATGTGGAATCTAAAAAAGGATACAAATGAACTCATTTGCAAAACAGAAATAGACTCACAGACATAGAAAACAAATTTATGGTTACCAAAGGAGAGGAGGGGAGAGGGATAAATTAAAAGTTTGGGATTAAAATATATACACTACTATATATAAAACAGGTAACTACTGTATAGCTCAGGGAACATACTCAATATCTTGTAACAACCTATAAGGGAAGAGGATGCAAAAAGAATATATATATTTATACATATGTATAACTGAAGCACTTTGCTGTACACCTGAAACTAACACATTATAAATCAACAATATTTCAATAAAAATTTAAAAATAAAATAGAAATAAAGGGGAACCAAGAGAGGGAAGAGGGCCCACATTTACTTGCTGGGAGTCCCCCTGGGCTGTTTGTCTGGAAAGCAAAATAAAGGCTGAAGATAGCCCACTGATTTCCTCTCCCTCAGAGAATCCTGCCCGAGTTAGGCTTGGCTGGCTAGCACACAATCTGCAAAGACAAAGTCTTTCCCTTCCTCGACCTGCTGTATTGACCACGTGGGGCCTCAGAGCTGCGTTTCTAGGAGCAGGGCAGCCACGCACAGCACAGACCAGGCTTCCCCAGCAAGGCCACCACCAAATGCTTTCTTGCTCCAGCAGAAAGCCAGGCCCAAACTCCCCATCACCGTCCTCCCTTGCCTTTGTCTTGGTGACTGGGCAGGGGGCGAGGAGGGCTGGATTCTGGGAGACTCGGAGAGACTCCTTGTAAGAAACGCACACGGAGCCCCCCATAGGGTCCTCTAGGAAGACAACTGGAAGGACTTCCCAGGTCATTCAGTTCAACGGCTGCTTTTGCAGAGGAAAACTCAGAGCCCTCAAGGGATTCAGTCCTCCACAGGGACAGGATACCTTGACTCTCCCCACCAGCTGCCTTTGCCTCTCCCAGTCTCTCCACCGCAGGAAAAGGGCCTCCTCTACCTAGCTGCTCACACACAGGTCTGGGAATCATCTTGGTCCTGGCCACATCCTGTTTCCCATCAGATCTGCCCTCCACTCTCTCTACTCCGCTCTCTGCCCACGGGCTGACCTGGAAGGACCACATCAATGGGCAACCTCTGTGGCCTGGATCACAGCCAATGGGGCGGCCCCACAGGAGATCACAGGAGGGTGGAGGGAGGGGAGAGAGGTCAGTAGATTCAATCCCCGCCTCCCTGCCTGCAAGTGAGAGAGTCAGAACACTGGCCTAGCTCGACCCTCCACTGAAGGTCACTGCTCCCTTCAAGGCAGCCCTCTCCTTTAGGGTTCCGGGAACTTCCCCCTCTCCTTGGCCTCCACAGTAACAGCTCCATGCCATCATCCCAGCACCACTCCTGTCACTCCCCAACAGCCCAGCCTTTGTAGATGGTCCCTCCTGAACTGTCCTCCCATGCGATGGCTGTTTCCTGTTCCCACCCTGAGTGGCTCCCCCTCCAGCATTGGTTCCTGCTGTTGCTTCCCCCTCCACGTCCCCATCTACACTTTCCACAGCCCTGGCCTCCTTAGCCTGGATGGCTGCAAGAGCCTCCTGACCAGGCTCCCAGCATGCCTTCTGGCCCCTTCTCATCTGCTCTCCCCAGGAGCATACCGAGTTATCCTATGAAATGTAAATCAAACCGTGTCTGCAAATCTTGCAATGGTTTCTGCTGCACTCCCCAGTAAAATCAAAGCTCTTCTGCTGACTTCTGAGGGCGCACCAGACCCAAACTGCTCTCTGCAGCCTCTTCTTGGGCCCTGAGCAGCCATGAGGCCTCCTCTCCTTCCTCCTGCCCTCTGGCACTTCCCTGCACTGAGACTTCACATGTGCTGGTCCCTCTGCCTGGCATTTGCCACCCACCCTCCCCAACCCCCGCCGAGCTATCTCCTCATCCCCTGGAAGAGGTCTTCCTTAGCAGTGCACACCCTGCTTTTTATTCCCTATCCCTGAGCTGTACTCATATCCTTCCAGCACTTAACAAATTTGTAAGTGCTGGATTATGTATTTTTTTGTTTACTTTTAAAATGACTATCTCCCCTCCCTCCACAACAAAAGTTCCACATGGGTGGGAACTAGGTAGGCTTTTCAAACGCCGTCTCTCACCCACGGTAGGTACTCGAAGCACATTTGCCAGATGAACAAAGCCATGTATATTCCAGTAAAGGGAAGGATTGTTCTCTAATCTGAAACTGTATCCTTACTTTGTTGAGGGGTTGTTAATATGGTCCTTTCTTTTATGAAATGACTGTAAAAGTAAATGATGGTTGTCAAAAATTTTAAATGGCAACCTTATACAGTTCTCCAAAATATTTTTGAAGTTTTATGAGTCTATGATATTACACATTAAGCAACATCTCAAGGGTCACAGCGCTGGGCCCTAGAGAGGTGAACTGGGTGATGGAGAGGAGGTGGGCTCTGCAGTCAGACTTAGGGTCTGAGTTCAAGTCCCCGCTCTGTCACTTGGGAGCTGCAAAACTCTGAGCAAGTTACTTAACTTCTCTGAGCCTCGGTTTCTTTACCTGCAAAATAGGGATAATAATAATATCTACTTCAGAGGATTTTTGTGAGAATTAAATGAATTGATACTTGTGAAGTCATCAGAACAGTGCCTGGCACTGTTCAATAAATGTTGAACAACAAATCTGTAGAGCAAAAATGCTCAGCAAATGTGAGGGCTACCGACACCAGAATCAACTTCAGCAAACCCAGGTCTTCTAAACCCCCCACCAGGACTCTTTTCTCTTTAAACTGCTATCTCCCAACACTCTCTCTTCAACGGCTATTTGCCCCTTCCTCAAGGTCAGGCCAAACGTCAGCACTTAGAAAACTATCCTAGTCCGGTCAACCAGATTTTCTGGACAGCTAAGTGCCAACACTGATCATATGTGTTTTAAAAATATGTTACATTCTTTCCTACTTCTTAACCAATTTTGATGAAATGAGCATCACTACGGAAATGCATGGTGCTGTGAGCCCCAGAAACTCCACAAGGAAAACCCCACAGGTGTGAGGCTCTGCAGCCCAGGGGGAGCCTCCGCTTGGTCCTCCCCAAGCGCTCAACACCCTGAGCTTTGCTCTCCTCGTGTGCAGAGTGGCAAGGGCACACACACTGAGAAGTCACTGTGGTCGCAACGCACATGCGCACACACGCGCGCGCTCCTAAAACACTCTTTTCTTTCTTTTTTTTGGTTAATAATGTAATTCGCCCAGGAGAACACCTTCACGTAGGTCTCCACACAAAATTCTCTCTTCCTCAAGATCTGCCAAACATTCAAGCCCCTGCCCAGAAAAGAACAGCGTGAACACCTCAGGGGGAACTGACCTCTCACTGTGTGCAGAGGGAATTCCTTCCCGGGGGTGTTCACAGGACCGACAGGGCAAGCCACCCGCAGGCTGCTCACAGGACCGACAGGGCAAGCCACCCTCAGGCTGCTCACAGGACCGACAGGGCAAGTCACCCACAGGCGGCTGCCGAGGCAGGACAGGCTTTTGAAGCTGTGATACTTCTGAATTTGGCCTTGGACAAAGACACCATTCTTCCTCACAGCCATTCACACCCTGACTCAAGTAATTTTAACTGAATTCTATTTCCTTTCAACACAAGGCCATTTGAAGATGCAAAAACCATATTTGTGAAGGAATTCTAGCATTTGATTTGCAGAGTCAAGTCCACCGAACTCCATGCTGAATCCCAGGTATATTTTGACTTTCTGAGGCTCAGAACCATTTTCCCCACCCTCAACAACATCACACACCCACATCCCAAATACGCAAATGGGTATGGGTTACATAGCCAACAACTCACGTTAGAGGGGACCCATATGAAATAATAATGTTAAGTAGATATTAATAAGGCTAAGATAAACGATGAGAAAATAGAAGAGTCTTAGTATCTTTTTAATGTTGTTCATAATGTAGAAATTGGAAACCAAATCAAAGAATCTACCGACTACAGAGTCAACAAAATTATCAGAATTCTAAACAAGTCCTGGAGTATACTTACAAATAAATAGCACAGCTACAGAGACAAGATAAAAGGATAAACTAAAGACAGGAAACAAAACTGGATTCAGAAATATTATCCTTGCATTTGAGGTTAAAAGAAATATACATACATCTATAATTTTACACCTCCCACAAAGCCTGATTTCATTTGTAAAATATACCAGGGAATCCTGGCAAGTTTCTGTGGAATCATGCAACTAGGAGTGTTTTTTAATTAACTGCACATCTAGCAATCTGCAAATATGAATTAAGCATCACCAATTAGTTAGCCCTGTGGAGGATTTAGGTCTCTGCCCCCAAAGAGCAAGCAATTTGAGAAACTTTACCCTGCAACACTTGAAAACCAGGGCCCCAGCTACCAATTTTAGGACATTCTATTCTGCAGGGGTTCATCTTCATTCTCTCCAAAAGTGTATCAGGGTCCTGTTGTGTTTCAATGGAACCAAAGGGCTAAGGCTCTGAAAGACACCACTTCAGAAGAAGAAGGGGTGAGATTATCTCTAAACAATCACTCTATTACCATAAATGTGAATGTGCGATATTTGGTCATTTTGTTTTAGTTTACAACCACCTTTGCAAGTGGTAAGATTTCAATTGATTGATGAGGAGAGGGTGGGAAAGGAAAACAACACACCCATCACACACACACCCCCATCACACACCCCCATCACACACACACACACCCATTACACACACCCATCGCACACACACACCCATCATACACACACACCCATCACACACACACACCCCTATCATACACACATGCACAAAAGACTCCCATCCTTCTTTCTTTCCTTCCTTCCCCCTTTCCTTCCTTCCTTCCGTCCTTCCTCCCTTCCTTTCTCTCCTACCTTTTCTATTCCACCAACAAGGCCAGGTGACAGCAGGAACACATCATACTCACCCTGCTTCAAGTAACAAAGAGGGCAGATTGTGAGAGAATGCATGTGATGTGACCTTCCAAGTTTGGGGATGCCTCTACCAGCACCACTCCTATTTTAAAGTTTTACTTCCTAGGTCATCCTAATTTGTAATTCATGCATAACACAGACCCCTCAGTATTTCTTGAGCCCTTCCTGGAAATCCAGAGATGAAAAAGGCCCAGCTTCTGTCTGTTCTCAAGTCCTCATGGGATGGGCAGCCCAGTGGGAGGAAACGCACTCTGGGATCAACGTGGGATCACAGTTGGCTTGCATGCTCTGTTCCATGTGCCTGAAGTTTTCTAGGGAGCCCTCCCCTTCACCAGGTACCCCTCCATGAAGCACTGCCTCTCCTAACAGGACAGGATGCACCATTCACCACAGGCGTCCCTTCCCATTTACGGGGCATGTTTCAAGTAAGATCCTCAAGCCCTGTAAGGCTTGATTCCCCTCATGAATCACACAATACAGACCCCAGCCCACCATCGTGTCTGTTACCTTGGGGCTTCTTGTTTCCTACAACCTTCTCTTCCTCTCTTCCTGAAAATGCCATGGTTTCCCAACTGAAGTATATCAAAACCAAGTCCATTTGAACGTACTCTGGAGGCCTTCACAGCCTGCCTTAAGTTACGCAGGAAAGCTCTGGTCTCCAGACGACAGCCTCTTAGGCAAACCTCCCAGTGTTCCCGGGACTCCAGCAAACAGCCCCTTCTCGGTCTCCCCATCCCACTGCTCCCTGCTTAGACTCTAGTTTCCCCCACTTGGAAAAGTATATCTGACAGATTTTACATCCTTCAGACCAAGGAGTATCACTGTGTGAAACCTCTGCTTCTATTTCCTTTTCTACAGCTTGTATTTGAAGAACATCTAGGCCTTTCATTCAGTCTTTAGAAAAACTAGAGAAGGTCACAGCCCAAGTAGTTACTTGCTAAAGGTAAAAGGTAAAACTAACTGTAATAGCAAACTCTCACGCAGCCCTGATATGTGCCTGGTAGAGTTCCAAGTGCTTTACATATATTAACCACTAAATCTCACCACAGCCCTATGACGTAGTCTTAAACAAGACTACCTCAAAAAACAAAAACAAAATGAAAAACAAAACAAAACAAAAAAACAAATAATACCACATCAGCAGCTCTTAGGTGTGGAGATATTTGGCTTCCACTACAAATGCAGGTCGAAATTTTTCATATGTAATTCATGAGATTTCCATGATTCATTTCCAGGACCAATAAGGTCCTTTGCACTTAGGAAAATGATAAGCTTTTATTTTTTATTTTTTCACTGTTTTGAAATTAAAAAAAACATATTTCCTGCTGCTTGAATATAAAAAAAAATAAGCCTACCTCATCTTACGGGTGCTGAAATTTACATCATTTACAGGTAATGAAAGTGAGACCCAGAGGTTGTGTGAAATTAACTTGCCTGGTGTCATCCAATCAATAATTGGCAGAGCCAGGATTTGAACTTTTGTCACTGGACCCAGTGGTGCTGCTCACCAGGAAGGGAACGCTGCTGGCATGACAACAGAGGCACTTCTGTGCCCCCTTAAATGCAGCATTAACTCTGTGAACACCCCAAAAGCCCTGTAGATAAGCCGTATTTGTACATATTTACATGTCACCTTCAGGAAGAGTAAGGTTTGCCAGGGTGAGGAGAAGGAAGAAGAGAGGAGACTTCTGCCCTTGAAAGATTCTGTTTAAATTAAAAAAATAAAAAGCACAGAGCAGATCCAGCCCTGCATTTCAAGATCAGTTTTCAAGGTCTGCAGACACGAGGTAGTCATCTGAAAAGGGAAGCGTGACAGGAGTCTGACCTCTGCATGGTCTCCTTGCTCTCCAGGTGCTGCTTTCAGATCTGACAGTGAACAGGAAATCCGAGGAGCCCAAATCTCCCTAATCTCAGATCAGGTATCAATACCATTAGGCTTTGGAAGGTTGTGACAGCAGAAGATGTCACATGCTCAAGTGCTAACACGTTGGCATTTATCTAAGTTTATTGATAACTGAACTAAGACATAAAAGCTCTGTTAGCTGTTTCTAGAAGTTCTATATAAGAGTCAGAAACTTGTTATCCTAGCTTAACTTCCTAGAAACACTGAATCACAGCATCACACAATGCAAGTCCCTTAAACCCAAGTCCTTTTGGATAAGGGAACTGGCTGCAGCAAAGGCCTCAGCAGGTATTTACAATAGCCAGGACATGGAAGCAACCTAAATGCTCATCAACAAATGAATGGATACAGAAGATGTGGCATATATATACAATGGAATATTACTCAGCTATAAAAAGGGATGAGATGGAGCTATATGTAATGAGGTGGATAGAACTACAACCTGTCATACATAGTGAAGTAAGTCAGAAAGAGAAGGACAAATATTGTATGCTAACTCACATATACGGAATCTAAAAATGGTACTGATGAACTCAGTGACAAGAACAAGGACGCAGATACAGAGAATGGACTGGAGAACTCGAGGTATGGGAGAGGGCGGGGGGTGAAGGGGAAACTGAGACGAAGCGAGAGAGTAGCACAGACATATATATACTACCAACTGTAAAACAGTCAGTGGGAAGTTGTTGTATAACAAAGGGAGTACAACTCGAGGATGGAAGATGCCTTAGAGGACTGGGGCGGGGAGGGCGGGGGGGGGGGGACTCGAGGGGGGGGAGTCAAGGAAGTGAGGGAATACGGGGATATGTGTATAAAAACAGATGATTGAACCTGGTGTACCCCCCCCCCCCAAAAAAAAAAAAAGGCCTCAGCAGGTAGAGGACAATCATTAAGATGGTGATGACAGGTACTTTCTTTTTTTTTACTTATTTATTTTTTTTGGGGGGGGTACACCAAGTTCAATCATCTCTTTTTTGTTTGTTTTTTTTATTTTTTTATTTTTTGGGGGGGTACACCAGGTTCAATCATCTGTTTTTATACACATATCCCCATATTCCCTCACTTCCTTGACTCCCCCCCCCCCGAGTCCCCCCCACCCTCCCCGCCCCAGTCCTCTAAGGCATCTTCCATCCTCGAGTTGGACTCCCTTTGTTATACAACTTCCCACTGACTATCTATTTTACAGTTGGTAGTATATATATGTCTGTGCTACTCTCTCGCTTCATCTCAGCTTCCCCTTCACCCCCCGCCCCCTCCCAAACCTCGAGTTCTCCAGTCCATTCTCTGCACCTGCGTCCTTGTTCTTGTCACTGAGTTCATCAGTACCATTTTTAGATTCCGTATATGTGAGTTAGCATACAATATTTGTCTTTCTCTTTCTGACTAACTTCACTCTGTATGACAGACTGTAGTTCTATCCACCTCATTACATATAGCTCCATCTCATCCCTTTTTATAGCTGAGTAATAGTTCATTGTATGTATATGCCACATCTTCTTTATCCATTCATTTGTTGATGAGCATTTAGGTTGCTTCCATGTCCTGGCTATTGTAAATAGTGCTGCAATAAACATTATGGTACAAGTTTCTTTTGGGATTATGGTTTTCTTTGGGTATATGCCCAGTAATGGGATGACTGGATCATATGGTAGTTCTATTTGCAGTTTTTTAAGGAACCTCCAAATTGTTTTCCATAGTGGCTGTACCAACTTACAGTCCCACCAACAGTGCAGGAGAGTTCCCTTTTCTCCACACCCTCTCCAACATTTGTTGTTTCCAGACTTTGTGATGATGGCCATTCTGATCGGTGTGAGGTGAAACCTCGTTGTGGCTTTGAATTGCATTTCTCTGATGATTAGTGATGTTGAGCATCTTTTCATGTGTTTGTTGGCCATCTGTATGTCTTCTTTGGAGAAGTGTCTATTTAGGTCTTCTGCCCATTTGTGGATTGGGTTATTTGCTTTTTTGGTATCAAGCTGCATGAGCTGCTTGTATATTTTGGAGGTTAATCCTTTGTCCGTTGTTTCATAGGCAATTATTTTTTCCCACTCTGAGGGTTGACTTTTAGTCTTGTTTATGGTTTCTTTCACTGTGCAAAAGCTTTTAAGTTTCATGAGGTCCCATTTGTTTATTCTTGATTTGATTTCCATGATTCTAGGAGGTGGGTCAAAAAGGATCTTGCTTTAATGTATGTCATAGAGTGTTCTGCCTATGTTTTCCTCTAGGAGTTTTATAGTGTCTGGCCTTACATGTAGGTCTTTAATCCATTTGGAGTTTATTTTTGTGTATGGTGTTAGGAAGTGTTCTAATTTCATTCTTTTACATGTTGCTGTCCAATTGTCCCAGCACCACTTATTGAAGAGGCTGTCTTTTTTCCATTGTATATTCTTGCCTCCTTTGTCAAAGATAAGGTGCCCATATGTGTTTGGGCTTACTTCTGAGTTCTCTATTCTGTTCCATTGATCTTCCTTTCTATTTTTGTGCCAGTACCATACTGTCTTGATCACTGTGGCCTTGTAGTATAGTTTGAAGTCAGGAAGCCTGATTCCACCAACTCCATTTTTCCTTCTCAAGATTGCTTTGGCTATTCGGGGTCTTTTGCGTTTCCATACAAATCGTAAGATTTCTTGCTCTAGTTCTGTGAAAAATGCCATTGGTAATTTGATCGGGATTGCATTGAATCTGTAAATTGCTTGGGGTAGTACAGTCATTTTCACGATGTTGATTCTTCCAATCCAGGAACATGGTATGTCCCTCCATCTGTTTGTGTCGTCTTTGATTTCTTTCATCAATGTCTTAAAGTTTTCTCCATACAGATCTTTTGCCTCCTTAGGCAGGTTTATTCCTAGGTATTTTATTCTTTTTGTTGCAATGGTGAATGGGAGAGTTTCCTTAATTTCTCTTTCTGCTCTTCTGTTGTTAGTGTATAGGAATGCAAGAGATTTCTGTGCATTAATTTTGTATTCTGCTACTTTACTAAACTCATCAATGAGTGCTAGCAGTTTTCTGGTAGAGTCTTTTGGGTTTTCTATATATAATATCATGTCATCTGCAAAGAGTGACAATTTTACTTCTTCTTTTCCAATTTGGATTCCTTTTATTTCTTTTTCTTCTCTGATTGCTGTGGCTAAAACTTCCAAAACTATGTTGAATAATAATGGTGAGAGTGGACACCCTTGTCTTGTTCCTGTTCTTAGAGGGAATTCTTCCAGTTTTTCCCCATTGAGAACGAGGTTGGCTTTTGGTTTTTCATATATGGCTTTTATTATGTTGAGGTAATTTCCTTCTATACCCATTTTCTGGAGAGCTTTTATCATAAATGGATGTTGAACTTTATCAAAAGCTTTTTCTGCATCTATTGAGATGATCATATGGTTTTTATCCTTCAATTTGTTGATATAATGTATCATGTTGATTGATTTGCATGTATTGAAGAATCCTTGCATCCCAGGGATAAACCCCACTTGATCATGGTGTATGATTTTTTTAATGTGCTGTTGGAGTCTGTTACCTAGTATTTTGTTGAGGATTCTTGCATCTATATTCATCAGTGATATTGGTCTGTAGTTTTCTTTTTTTGTGACATCTTTGCCTGGTTTTGGTATCAGGGTGATGGTCGCCTCGTAGAATGAGTTTGGGAGTGTTCCGCCTTCTGCAATATTTTGGAAGAGTTTGAGAAGGATAGGTGTTAGCTCTTCTCTAAATGTTTGATAGAATTCGCCCGTGAACCCATCTGGTCCTGGGCTTTTGTGTGTTGGGAGATTTTTAATCACTGCCTCAATTTCCGTACTTGTGATTGGTCTGTTCATGGTTTCTATTTCTTCCTGGTTCAGTCTTGGAAGATTGTATTTTTCTAAGAATTTGTCCATTTCTTCCAGGTTATCCACTTTATTGGCATATAGTTGCTTGTAGTAGTCTCTCATGATGTTTTGTATTTCTGAGGTGTCCGTTGTGACTTCTTTTTCATTTCTAATTCTGTTGATTTGCATCTTCTCCCTTTTTTTCTTGATGAGTCTGGCTAATGGTTTATCAATTTTGTTAATCTTCTCAAAGAACCAGCTTTTAGTTTTATTTATTTTTGCTATGGTTTCTTTCCTTTCTTTTTCATTTATTTCTGCTCTGATCTTTATGATTTCTTTCCCTCTGCTCACTTTGGGGTTTCTTTGTTCTTCTTTCTCTAGTTGTTTTAGGTGTAAGGTTAGGTTGTTTATTCGATCATTTTCTTGTTTCTTAAGGTAGGACTGTATTGCTATAAACTTCCCTCTTAGAACTGCTTTTGCTGCGTCCCATAGGTTTTGGGTTGTTGTGTTTTCGTTGTCATTTGTTTGTAGATATTTTTTGATTTCCTCTTTGATTTCTTTAGTGATTCCTTGGTTGTTTAATAGTGAATTGTTTAGCCTCCATGTGTTTGTATTTTTTGCAGTTTTTTTCCTGTAATTGATATCTAGTCTCATGGCATTGTGGTCTGAGAAGATGCTTGATATGATTTCAATTTTCTTGAATTTGCTGAGGTTTGATTTGTGACCCAAGATGTGATCTATCCTGGAAAATGTTCCATGTGCACTTGAGAAGAAAGTGTAGTCTGTCATTTTTGGATGGAATGTCCTATAAATATCAATTAAGTCGAGATGGTCTAATGTGTCATTTAAAGCTTGGGTGTCTTTATTTATTTTCTGTTTGGATGATCTGTCCATTGATGTAAGTGGGGTGTTCAAGTCTCCCACTATTATTGTGTTACTGTCGATGTCCCCTTTTATAGCTGTTAGCATTTGCCTTATGTATTGAGGTGCTCCTATATTGGGGGCATAGATATTTACCATTGTGATGTGTTCTTCTTGAATGGATCCCTTGATCATTATGTAGTGTCCTTCCTTGTCTCTTTTAATAGTCTTTACTTTCAAGTCTAATTTGTCTGATATGAGTATTGCTACTCCAGCTTTCTTTTGACTTCCATTTGCATGGAATATCTTTTTCCATCCCTTTACTTACAGGTACTTTCCTGGTGGTCCAGTGGGTAAGACTCTGAGCTCCAAATGCAGGGCGCCCGGGTTTGATCCCTGGTCAGGGAACTAGATCCCGCACACATGCCATAAGTAAGAGTCTGTATACCACAACTAAAGATCTTGCACGCTGCGATGAAGACCCAGCCCAGCCTAAAAAAATAAATAAATATTAAAAAAAGATGGTGATGACAATGGTGATAACGGAGAAGATGGTGGCAGACACAGTCACGAGAGCAAGGACGGGTACAACATCTCACGTGGGTCAGGGACTGTGCTGAGGCCTCTTCCCACACTGTCTTAATCTTTACAACGACCG
The DNA here is from genome assembly GCF_030028045.1 of Hippopotamus amphibius kiboko. Classification (NCBI taxonomy): domain Eukaryota; kingdom Metazoa; phylum Chordata; class Mammalia; order Artiodactyla; family Hippopotamidae; genus Hippopotamus; species Hippopotamus amphibius. The sequence continues at coordinate 33,706,445 of NC_080186.1, forward strand.
TGAGAGGCAGATACTGTCACAAAACCCATTTTAAAGGTGAGGAATTTGATGAGAGAGGCCAGGTATCTGGGTCAAGGTGTCATGGTTGGGGTCACAATATGAACCTGAGCCAATCAGACTCTGCAATTTCACATTCTTGTCTCATGCTTGACCGTCTCTTCCTACAAGAAAACCTTATTATAGAAAGCTCTGGAAACAGGGCATGCTGATTACTCACGTTTTCTGGCAAATATATGTGCAATCAGTTCTAAATATCCATTTGAAAAATGTTCCACAATGTCCATGGTCTTCTTTCCTGTCTTAGTAAGTATAGTACACTAAATATAAATCTACTTGTAGTTTATTAATAGATACGTTCAGGGCTATCTCCTAGCTCTTTGCCATAACAGCTAGGTCTGATTGTAGAATATTTCAGATATAGGCCCAAGAATTAGATACAGCCCAGTATATATATATATATATACATATGTGTGTGTGTGTGTATAAAATAAATACGCACGGTCCCTGACTTACAATGGTTCGACTTGTGATTTTTTGACCTTACGATGCTACAAAAGCAATATGCATTCAGTAGAAACCATCCTTCAGATTTTGAATTTTGATCTTTTCCCAGGTCGAGGGATATGCTGTCCTGTCCCCTGGTGGTGCTGGGCAGTGGCAGCAGCCGCAGCACCCGGTCAGTCATGCGACCACGAGGGTGAAAGACCCGCACGCTGACAACCATTCTGCATCCAGACAACGGTTCTACTTTTCACTTTCAATACAGTATTTAATCAATGACATGAGATAGTCAACACTTTCGTATAAAGTCGACTTATGTTAGATGATTTTGCCCAACTGTGGAATAAGTGAGGCTTCTGAGCAGATTAAGGTAGGCTAGGCTAAGCTATGAGGTTCAGTAGGTGAGGAGTATTAAATGTATTTTCAACTTACAGTATTTTCACCTGATGATGGGTTTATCAGGATGAAATTCCATTGTAAGTCAGGGAAGATTTAGATACTAGTATATATAATATATATTTTTAAATTTTTTCATATATTTATATTATAGATTTTATTTTTATTTGTGTTATATCTTTTTAATAATTTATATCTTATTTTTATAATTTACATTATATCTTATTGTCATGCTCTGAAAGTGACATGTTAAAAAATAAGATCTAAGAAAATTAATTTCATTATTCGCTTTTTTCTTGTAAAAGTTCAGTTCAAATTATTTTGGTTGATAAGTAGAAGTTTCACTGTAGTGAACTGTATCAATGACTGCCCAGCCATGATGTGTCTACAGCATAAAAGAAGTTCTGACAAACAGGAAGAGGAGCAAATGAAAACTTAAAAATAACAAAACCTGGCATAAAAACTAAAATGACCAGCCCCCTAATTCTAAGGAAAGTCCAGTTTCTCATAAGGGGCAGTCAATGTATTTTTCTCTGTGGCTTAATGTTTTTGCAGACACATTAAATCATAAAAATCCAAGAAGCCATATCTAACCCCCAAACCACACAATATATTTTAAGGAATGTATCCCTTTTCTAAGAAACTGCTTGATTTGCAGGAAGTGGCAAAGTGGCAGGTGTGTTCCCAGGATCAGCCAAAGAAACCAAATAAATGTTCCACTGGGCAAACCTGTTTCTCTCAGATAAACAGCTGCCTGCTGCTTTACAGAGGGAAAAGGAACCACAGGACTGTCCCTATGTTTGCCTGGCACTTCTGTTTTTCTGTTGAAATTGAAAAGGAAGATGGCAGTCTATACCTATACGGACACTGCCATGCAGCCAGGCCAATCCCAGGCCCTGCATGGTCAGGGGGTTTCAAAACCACAGCTCTGGATGGAACCCTCATGGGTCTTCTGTGCTTTAGGTAGGCATGGAAGAGGATGGCTAAACTAGGAGTTGCAGGAGAAGCAGATTTCACTTGGAAAACAGATCATTATGCAATAAGTTATATTACACAATAGGAGGAGTGGGGGTGGAGGGTAGGAAAGAGTGTCCATCTTAACTTTCTCCAAAGCAGCCCATTCCTTCCCTCTCACATCCTGTAAATAACCACCTGCCTGTCTGTATCCCCAGGAAGTCAGGGACTATCCCCCTGGGCACATAAAGAGCACCCAATACATGATAATTCTTGTTGCTACAGTGTATCCTCAAGAAATATCCATTGAATGACTGAAATAGAGAAAGGAATGAAAGAACTTTCCAAATGGAAAGTCTCTTGCTAAATGCTTGGCGTTGGATAAGATTCCCTATATTGCAGCTCTGGTTTGTCGTGTTGTAAGCAGGGTTAAATAAATAAAGGCAAATTTTTAAAAATACCAAAGAGGAGCAGAGCTGAATTGGCTTGCTGAAAGTTTCAGATTAAAATAAGGGACTGTCTAGGAGAAAAGAGACAGCTGGCTGCTTAGGGGGCATGGAGGGTAAAGCAAATTCCTAATGGAGAGGGTGGGGGAGAGACCATCCAAGGGGTCCCCTAGCCACACAGACAATAGTGGGGACAGACCACCTAGGAGCTCTGAGGACTCACAGAGACAGGCTGGCTAGGATGGGGCCAGAAGGGAGCTGCTGGGTCAGGCCGGGCCAGTTACTTAGTCGTCCTGCCAGTAAATATCCTCCAGGAATATTGTGCCTTGCAGTGAAGGAGCTGCTGTGAAAATGACCTAGGCAGACAATCGGACTGCAGCAGTGTAGGCAGGCCTGTGTCCTTCCCCTTGGCTATGCTGTAGACAACTCATGTTCATGACCTCCTGCTATGGGCCACTTCCCTCTCCCATGAAATGCCGGTGAGGTTGGTGGCATCGTTTACACAAAACTCAGCTGAGAACTGTAACTCACCTACAACCACACAACTGGCAAGCAGCAGAACCGGAACTTTTAGTTTTGGCTGGGATCAAAAGAGAACCTCTGGCCCCACGGGACCCAGCTTGCCCTCCCAGCCCGGAGGCAGCCTGATGGGGCAGAGAATTTGACAGCAAGAGGCAGCTGGCACAGCCTGCTCCTCTGAGAGCTTGGCAGGCCTGTCCCGACCTCTGTCCCAGAGTCACCTCCATCTGGAGACATAATCCTGTTGGAGTCTCAGCTTGATCTACTGGAGGTTCAGCTCACCCGCCTGCTTCTAGCTAGATCTCTCTCGATACTTCTGTTAACCGAGCTCCAAATAAAGAGTCCCCAGATCAATGCTCCCCAAAGGGTGGTCTCTGGGATGTTTGTGTAAGTGGCAGATACTCACACCCCAGACCCACAGAGTCATAATCTCTGGAACCTGCAGTTTTAATACATTCCCTGGTGATCCTTATACCAGCTAATGTGGGAGAGCCTCTGTCCCAGGTGTCCTGGGGAGGCAGGGGCTCCCAAACCCCTCCTAGGAACACCCTGCATTCATCACCCACCTTCAAAATTGCAATGGTACATACCTAAGATAAAAACTTGGGGGGAATTTTTTTAACTAAAATATTAAAAAATTTTTTATTTTGTCTTGGAGTATAGCTGATTAACAATGTTGTGCTAGTTTCAGGTGTAGAGCAAAGCAATTCAATTATACATATACATGTATCTCTTCTTTTTCAAGTTATTTTCCCATCTAGGTTATTTTCAATTTAACATTTTTAAAAAATTAAGTGACCTATTATTTTACCATGTAGAGAAAAACAATGTTAACATTTTGGATTAATTCCTTCCAGTATTTTTCTTGCATATAGACACAGATACGGTTTTCCTGTAAACAGCATTACATGGGACTATTTAGAGGCCTGCTTCTCTTGTGCAGCCGAGCACAAACACATGCAAGCCTGCCACCTGGAAGGATACATGGGCGTCCCCATAGACCATCCACATACAGTTCTCCATGGCTGCTACTGACCACCACAGGATGACAGGCAAGTGGTGTTGATGCAGAAGGAGGATGCGGAATTGGAATCAGGACGCCAAGGGATTGAAAATTTGTGTTTCTGCTGACACCACCCATCTCCCCAGCCTCAGAAGGCTACCACCTGGAGGTGGGTCAATTCCAACATACTCAAATTTTTTTGTTCCTAAAAGGTTAGCAGCGGAAGAAATGTTAGAGGTTCTCTGGACCAATCTCCTCACCTGTAAATGAGGAAACCAGAGTCAAGACAGATCTTGCCTCTGCTGGCATCTCATGATGTGTCCTCACCACACCCAGGGTCCCCTGGGCCTGCCATCTGTGCCTGAGCTCTGCTCACCAGCCTCCCTCCCTCAGCGGGCTGCCAGGCTTGACAGAGGGCAGCAGCCACCTGGGGCAGGTCCAGGTCGGGATCAGGGCCTCAGGACACACCTTTCAAATTGCAAGGGTCTCTCAGTATCATCACCACAGCTCTCAACCCAGCAACCAGTTTTCAGACCCAAGGGTATCTAAGCCTGGCTGCGGAACTTTGCTGAGGAGTGTCTTGGTCACAGCTCTTGAATTCCAAAGGCATCAGCTCCCCACACCGTTGTCAGAACAGCCCTTATACAAAGGAGGCTCTGAACCAGCTGAGAACCTTATTCCAGCCTCACGCTGCTTAAGAACCTTCTCCGGCCTTAACGTGATAATTCAGGCACAGCGCCCCTGAATCACAGCACACGGGGGTCATGAGCAGCAAGGCTTGACTGGAGAAAAACTACCAAATTCTGCCCACTTCAAGAATACCTTGGGCTTCCTAGGTGGCGCAGTGGTTAAGAATCCGCCTGCCAATGCAGGGGACATGGGTTCGATCCCTGCTCCAGGAAGATCCCGCATGCCGCAGAACAACTAAGCCCGTGCACCACAACTATTGATCCTGCACGTTAGAGTCCGTGAGCCACAACTATTGAGCCCATGTGCTGCAACTACTGAAGCCCACGCACCTACAGCCCGAGCTCCACGACAAGAGAAGCCACAGCAATGAGGAGCCCACGCACCACAACGAAGAGTAGCCCCCACTCACCGCAACTAAAAGAAAGCCCGCGCACAGCAAAAAAGACCCAACACAGCCAATAAAATAAATTAATTAATTAATTAATTAATTAATTAAGAAAAAGAATACCTTGAGTGTTCCCACTCACATGAGCTTGAGTTCAGCTTCTGGCTCTCCACCCCCATTTCTGGGTGGAGTGAGGGGTCCCCTAGGACTGCTCAGCAGTCTGGGGGACACTGTGAATTCAAAGCAGGCCACTGGACTTGAGGCAGATGGCTAGCAAACATTAATTCTGTCCTTCCCTCTTTAAATAATTCATTCATCCATCCATCCATTCACTCATTCTTCCACACTGAGCATCTCTTCCCCAGGCACAATGTTTATGGGTTTTCAAATACAGCTATTTAATGCTCATAATGATTCTATGAAATGGGCCTCATCCTTCCCATTTTAAAGATGGAAAACTCTGCCACTCAGCACAATAAACAGATGTAGATTTACTGGGAGGCGAATGAAGAAAGCTTCGGGCCTCTCTCTCATGGGCCTCTTTCAAGGACCTAGCAACGTGTTTGCAGAATCATATAACTGGTTTTCGAAATTTACAAAATTAAGGTATTTTAGCTGCAATTCATTAGGAGCACTGTATCTTTCCACTCGGATGTCTCCTTCTGTTGCATTTCCCTTCGTGTCAAGTGAGGTTAGGCGGCTGCAGGCATTGGGGGATCCAGCCCAAGGGGAAGATGATTTGGGGATAAATTTAGTTTGAGTGTCGTGGGATTGAGGTCTGTGGCTCAGAGTCACTTTATTTTTTTTTCTTTAAGAACTTTTATTGAGGTACAATTGACATACCATAAACTGCATATATTTAAAGCATACAATTTGATATTTTTTCTTATTAGTAAGGTATATATGGCAATCCCAATCTCCCAATTCATTCCCCCCCAACCCCCCCCCCTTCCCCACTTGGTGTCCATATGTTTGTTCTCTACATTCACAGTCACTGTAATGCACGGGCAGGTTATTGCTAGCTACCTCCGCAGCTGTCCCCACGGCTTCCAGGAATCCACCCACCACCTACTGGGCCCACTCTCTGTCACGGAGACTCAAAGGTGCACCATCTGGCACCTGAGATACATACGAAGCGGAGGAAAGATAAAAACTGAAATATACAGAGCCAGAAGCTAGTCGGTGGACATTTCTTCCAGTCATCAGCCATGCGGAACTGCAGGAGGAGAACTTAATTCTCACTCAAAAAGGGAAGTTTTCTCCTGTCAGAAATATATCTGATAATCCAGCAAATACAGCTATAAACATACCAGACACTTTTTCCCTTCTGGATGGGAATTATGCAAAAGAGATTTTATCAAAATGTATGCACTGTAGGACCCAAACCCACAGCCAGACAACAAAAAGTGGATGTCTGTGTACAAAGTCACACATTGTGCGTTATGACCATCAGTAATAACAAACAATTTTATCATAGCATTGACATAGACACACCACCAAATGTGAAACAGATAGCTTGTGGGAAGTTTCTGCATAACATAGGGAGATCAACTTGATGATGGGTGATGCCTTAGAGGGTCAGGATAGGGAGGGTGGGAGGGCATCGCGGGAGGGAGGGGATATGGGGATATATGTATAAATACAGCCAATTCACTTTGGGGTACCTCAAAAATTGGCACAACAACGTAAAGCAATTATATCCCAATAAAGAGCTTTAAAAACAAAACAAAACAACAAAAAAAACCCCACAATTTTATCCACCATGCTAGAAGAAAATAAAGTCGTCTTTCCAGCCTACCTTTAGAAAAATTACAAAATCATTATCCTATGAAGAGGTGATCAAAGAGTTTTCAGCCAAAAGATGTTAGGGGAAAAAGAAAGTGTTATAGAGTTTCGATAGACAAATAACTAATAAAAATATTTTGTTTTTCTGGATTTTGTCAAGTTTATGATACATATGAGGCTTTTAAAACTTTATGTTGGATGTGATTTCTTTTCTCATTTTAAGGAAATTTTCACTGCTGTATCGAATTTCCCATTTGTAATTTTATATTCTTTCTCTTAAGGAGGGTCCCCAAATTACATAAGCTTTAAGCCCTACGAAATCTCGATCCATCCCTGGAGGTGAAACATGTTCCCCAGCCAGGAAGTAGCAGACCCTGGACTTGGTACCCTGAGTATGTGATTCCCTGCACCTCGCCCCACGCAGACCTGGTCACCCGGCAGCCTGGGCTGCAGTGGAAAAGGGTGGGGGGTGATAAATTAACCATAGGCTTTATTTCCGCACCCAATATGCTAAGTTTCTACCTTACCTGGGTAGGCAGGCAAGAGCAAGAGGCATTTTGAGGACCTGAGCATGTAATCTGACAAAACTTGACTCTTTTAGAACCAAGGAGATTAAGGATATAGACCCCAAATTTTCACACAGCATCACTGAACCTGGATTGATTCTTCCAGGTGCCATATTCCCTAGATATGCACTAAAATGACAGCCCCTAACCACAGGTGGCTCTTTAAGTTTAATTATAATGAAATAGAATCAAACATCCACTCACTCAGTTGCACTAGCTACACTTAAGTACTCAATAGCCTCACGTGACTCATGGGGACTGTACCGCACAGTGCAGAGATGGACTGTCTCCATCACCCCCATAAGTTCTAGTGTTCACCCAACTGATTTGAATCTCCATAACCAAGGCACATGTAGGCTCTCCTTCTCAAGCAGAGGGCGTCTCCGGGTCAGTGTGGCAGACATGTGAGGAGAGGGGAAGGCCTAACCAGAAAGAAAAGCGAAGGGGAGCAGCTCGTTTGCAGAGAAGGGCCGAGGGAGAGAGAGAGAACCCGGGCCAGCTGAGGTGTGAAGCCTTGGAGAGAGGAAGGGCGTCATCAGACACACAAATCAGGAAAATGACTCAAATCACACCCGAGAAAGAGTGAGGAGGGGAAATTATTATTAGCTCTGGCATCAAGGTTATAGGTCTCTCTTTACACACACACACTTTTTAGAGTGTACTTTGCACTGGGAGTCTTTACTGGGGACTCAGTTGCAGCTTTGCACGGCTGGAACATCTATAGGCATGAATTGCAGAGTTACTGCAACGACATCATCCTCTTCCTCAGGCTTCCCCCTCCACTGCCACCTCCCCTCCCCCGCCCCCCCGCAAAGAGCTACTGCCAATTCCAGCCCTCGGCAGAGACCTGAGGGGCAGCACCCCTTTCTTCTTAGGCTGAAGGGACCACTTGTTTCAACTTTCCTGCTGGGCCTGACTCAGGGAATAAACCCTACACTCAACCTCCCATATTCCGAGATTAAAGGACAGCTTGGGGGCCTTCACCTTCTCTCATGGGCTGCCAAGGGCACATGTTCAGTGAATTCTAGAGCAAGACAGCCTGGCAGAGTGAGGGACCCACATTTCTCCACCTTGTCAGTGAGAGGGGATGGAGACGGTGAGAAGTCCTGGGGAGGATGATGGGAACAAACTGTGCCCTCCTGAGCGGCTCTAGGTTGGAGCTCCCAGGAGGAAGGATGGACTCGTTACTATGGTGACGCTGCTAAAGCCACAGCTCCCCACACCTGGGGCAGTCATCATCCCATCTCCTCCTCATAATATTGTTCAGCCATTCACCTCTCAACAAGCAACTCTTAAGAGAGAGCTTGCATAGTGGGTCCAAATCCTGGCTCTGCCAGTTGCTAGCTGTGTGCCATTGGGCATGCTACTCTTTCACTCCATGCCTCAGTTTGCTTGTCTGTGAAATGGGAGTAATAATAGCAGTACTTACCTCATGGGTTGATGTGTGGATTAAATAAATTTACACATGTAAAGTACACGGAACTGAGTCCGGAGTGTGACAAGCACCCCTGAAGTGTGTGCTGCCGTGTTGCAGGCACTGGCAACATAAAGACAACTAAACACAGTATCTTCCCTCGAGGAACTTACAGCCTAAGAGAAGGATGAACAAGTGCTAGAGGGACAAGGGTACTTGGGCCACAAAGAAGGGACCCCGAAGCCAGAAAGGGCCTGATCCCTGGGCAAAGTGAGAACTCCATTAAGTGCTGAAGAACCAGGGGACAGCCACTGTTACAGGCCCTTTTATATAGTTTCTCATGGAATCCTTGGCCTATTTTACAAATGGGGAATCTGAGGCTCGGAGAAGTTAAGGCAGCTACTGCTGCCCAGCTAGTAAGTGGTGGAGCCAGGATTCAAGTCCACGTGTATCTGATTCTAGAATCCTAACTCCAAGTCTGGGCAATGTGGGGGCGGGCCAGACAGCTGCCTGGAGGACAGTTCTCTAAGGCGCTCTACAGCAGTGCCCGGGGCAGGGGCGGGGGGAGGGGGATGATAAGAAATGGAGGCGGGGGGGGGGGGGGGGGAGGCGGGGGGGGGGGGGGGAGGCGGGGGGGGGGGGCGGGCAGTTAACGCCGGTCTTTGCAAAGTAAAATGTCAACCGGCCCTATGTGGGGCCAAGAAGCTAGTGCCGGCACCTGCAACAAACAGTCCACGCAGGCACCTCTCCTGCTCCTCGCTACGTAATGACTGGATAATCTGTAAGGAAGAGGTCTGAATTATTAGCCAGCCTGGAGGCCTAGCTGCTTCCCCTCAGCCCTGCTCTCACCAGGTGGGCACCCTGAAAAGAGCAGGCAAGCTGGAAACACGGGCTGACACGTACGCGTTCTTCACCCAGAGGCTCTGGGCTCCCCAAACTGCACAGCACCTGGTCTTACAGCAGCACTCAGCTAGAAGAAGGGCCCCAGCCTTAAACCCAACCTGGTCCTTTCCCAGGAAACCTGCCTGCTGTCTAATTTATGTGTCACAACTTCAACCCTGGGCTAACAGGAACAAGAATTCCAGTAAAGGTGCAAGATCACAGAGAAAACCAAGGAAACAGCAGGCAGGCCATACACGAAAAGGCCCAGATGAATCTCCCTACCCTGCATTTCACATCTACTTCTGCTCACAGAAGAGAGCTGGCGTCCAAGCGGAGGGACTGAGAGTTCTAATTAAACTTCGTCAAAACACAAAACTCACTTCCCTTAACTGCTTCCCAGCCCCAAACGGTGGCATCAGGGGGACAGAAGTGATGATGGGTGTATGTGACCCCGCTGAGTGCCTAGCTCTGCCCTCTCCTGCTCTGGGTATCCATTCCACTTGTGTCCCCTGGACCGGGAGCTCCTGCAGGCTGTCATGGCTGTGGCCCCAGCACAGAGTCCAGCTGGAACTCAGCAAATATGGGTTGGCAGTTGGACAAATGAGTCTCCCTCCAGGTAGGGAGGGAAATTCTTGCTCACAGAACCTTCCAGAAGTCCTTGGTAATGCACTTTATCTCCTTGTTCTGAGCATCCCTGTGGGCTGATTTAGCGCACAAGCTCACTCAAGAGGCAGCCCTCCAGAGAAGATCAGGGGCTAATTGTGTCTACTGGGGAGCCGTCTTCCACAATCCACCCCACGATGAAGTCTTCCCGCATCCTGATTTCAGAGCTTCTAAAAGGCGAAGGCCTTCTGATGGGAAAAAGGAAGCAGTCAGACTCACAAAAGCAAGTGTCAGTGAGGGATTTTCATGTGAATGGCACCTCCAGACCTGTCAGCACTTGAGAACTGCCTCTTTCCCAACTGCAACAGAACACAAGTGCAAATATCCTCTTTCCGCTGAACAGGAGCAGAGCAGGCTGGGAAGACAGCTTGAGTCAAAACGAGCAAGATCTGGACCAGAACGAAAAATGTTGGACACCCAAGCTGTGAATACTGATATAAAACTGTCAACCTACAATAACAAATATTTGAATAGGACCCAGCATAGTTCTCTTTAAGTGGCCCAAACACTACTTTTAGAAAAAAATCTATGCCCTCTTTGCCCTCCCCACCCCCAGGATCCCCCACCCCCAGCCCCTGCCCCCAGCCCTGCACCCACCAAGAGCCACACATGCTTTTCTAAGAAGCTGGTCAGAGACCCTGAGTGACTGGCCAACACAATTCTTGCAAATGAGGCTTAGAGAACGGAACTGGCTGCCGGGTGCCAAGTACGCGTCAGCCCCGCTCACATCCCATATCTGCCCTGACACTCTGAACCACAGCCCCTCCCTGCCACACGTTAGAGTTTGTGAAACTGAAAAAGAGCACAGAGAAGGGTAGGCGGCGCAGAAAACGACACAGAAATACGCAAATGAGAACAGAAACCGAGTGAGGTGGCGTCACGATGCAGCAACGATGAATGTCAGCTCCCCTCCTGTCCGCTGACCCCTTCCGCTCTGAGACCCTTCACACTGACTGCAATTAAATCCACCAGCTGTGCTTCCAAGGAACGCCTGCCTGGGTCGGTCTGGCTGCACAGGCACTGGCGCTGACAGCTGCGGAGAGAAACTCAAACCAGCCATGCGGCTTGGCCTGCCCTGTGGCCTGGTGAAAACATGCCTAGCCAAAGGAAGAAAAGAAAATGTCTCAAAAACATGCCTGAGAAGCTGCTTGGCCTGGGCCTGGATGCAGGGGCTCCTTGGCTGCAGTGTATATAGACACCAGCCACCAGGGTCCCAGCCTTCTCTGACCGCTGGTCTATAAAGAAAAAAGGTGATAACTGGGAATTGTGCTTCTAACCTTGGAACTGAGAAATCACCCTGCTGCCGCTCCCTCCAGGGTGTTAGACCCTCTCGCCCCGTGCTTCTTGGCCAAGAGTGATTTCACTCCCCGTCCTCGGGGACATTTGGCGATATCTGGAGACATTTCTGGTTGTCACAGCTCGTGTCGGGCCCTTGTTCCTGGCATTTAGTGGGCAGAGGCCAGAGGTGCTGCTATCCACCCCACAATGCACAGGGCAGCCCCCATAAGAAGCAATTATCTGGTCCAAAATGTCAGTAGTGCTGAGGCTGAGAAGCTCTGCTCTAGAGCCAGAGAGCACTGGGTTCACATCCCAACTCCACTACTTACTAGCTCAGGGGTCTCGGACAAGTTACTTCACTTCTCAGAACCCCAGGTACCATATGTATATTTAATAAATCTTACATAGAAGTTTCTAAATGCCAGGCACTATTCAAAGGACTTTGCACATAACAACTCATTTAATCTTCCTAACCACCCCATGCCCCAGTACTATACTTATCCCCATTTTATAGATGAGGAGACTGAGGCTCGAGAATACCCAACTAGTAAGTGGAAGAACCAGGATTTGCACCAGGTGATGTGGAGCCAGGGCCCACACTGTCACACTACTCCATTCTTAGGTTGCCTTATAGGTTAGAGCTCACATTTACTATCTAATTTAGCCCATCGCACAAGGTCGTGCAGCCAAAGGAGCTTCTCAGCCCTCCTTCAGCATCTACCCTGTATCATTTGTATTGTCTTGAACACTGACACCAAGGATCATGCCACTTGCTTTTTCTGTTTCCCCTCCAGCATCTAAAAAATGGCAAACATTCAAACACTCCCATTCCCCAAACGCCAGCAACACCGAGATGTTTATTCAGAAATGCAAAATGAGCTCTAGCCAGGCTGGCATTAACACACTCCAGCACAATGTTCCCAAACATCGCCATGGCTCCACGAGGGTGAGCACTGCTGGGTCACTGAGAACAGTGTCCCGGACCTGATATTGCTCTCTGCTGGCCCCCTTGTTCCTCTGCATGTTGGCCTTGGAAGGTCCTAAGTGTGTCTATTTGTAAACACATTGTCAGATGCCATCTGTATTTAACAGACAAGCAGTCCTTCCTAAGCAATCCAAAAAACACACTCTCAGGAGCATGCTGTGAGGGCACCCAGGCCGGCCATTGTGCAGAAGCAGAAACTAAGCTTGCACCAGTAGGTTGGGACAAAAAGAAAAGCCCAGGACACGTCTGAGTTTGGTTGGGTCTTGAAGCACAGCAAGTGAGTAATTAGCCACTTTTATGAAAGGACAGACAGTTTCAACTGATTCGTATGTGAAAGAAGCACAGGGTCAGCCCCAAACCCCTCCCAAGCTGGCTCTCTTGTCCCCAGCTCTGAGTCACGGAAAGGATATTCCTGGGACTCTGCCCCTTCCTCCTCGGCACCCCAGCTTCCTCCCACCTGCTCCTCTTACTCTTCCCACACACATCCCACATCTGGTCCAAACCTTCGTTCTACCCCCTTCTATTAGAATAGTTCCCACACTGCTCAAATCTGTAGGGTTCAATGGTGATACTGAATATTTCAAATGGCCCAAACTTTACCTGTGATGAAGATGCTCAGGTGAAACCAGCAAGCAGGGCTGGACTGTCGGCACCCCCAGCATGCTAGCACAGGCCAGCTCAGGCCAAGCAGCAGTGCTGACTGGCAGAAAGGCACATCTCTGATTAAATAAAAAATATATATTTTTTGATGACTTCTTAAAGATTTTAACTGGTATAGAGGTGTAACTGGATGAGAATCTTTCAATCTGGGGTACAGAAATGGAGAGAATAACAAAGTGGTTCTTGGTGGTTTACAAACTGGGCCGGGGCTGCTATCCTCTCCCACTTACAAATGACGCTGTCCTGAGATGCTGAAGGTGCCCGCCAGCTCGAGTGTGGCAGCTGACCACGCCCCCTCCCCCTGGGGCCCCAGGAGCAGCAGTGGCCTCAAGGCAAGGCCATTCTGGCTAATGGTAAGGAGCGGGTGGAAGTCAAGGAAGAGGAGGTCCTGGGCATAGAAAGTCAGAGGACAGGACAGGGTGTGGCTGTGACCATCCTCTAGTGACACTGCAGGTGACTGAAAAACATGTATTTGTCTTAGGTTAGGAGAATGAGAACATGGTAGATAGAGAAATGGAAATGCTGGGGGCAAGAAGAAGCTCAAAGACAGACTTGGGTTTGGACAAAGTGAGAAAGACAAGGAAGGCAAAGTGGAAACTTTCTCACCGTAGGAGATCCTTAGGAAACTGCCCCCAACTCTGGAATGATTTTTCCAGAAGAAGAGCAGCAGGCAAAATTCCAAAGGAAAGACCATTCATTGGTCAAAATGTACCCGCAATTGTTAAAATAATATAAAGTATACCACTAATCACAGCACTGCCCCAATGAACATTAGTTGACTATTATACATAATACATTGAATGACAAAAGTTGCTTCCTATACCTATTAATATATTTTAACATATTTGAAAATAAGATGTGGTGGAAGAGGGGGGCTTGCTCTGGAACCAGGCTTCCTGGGTGCAAATTCCAACTCTGTCACGTACTAGCTGTGTGACATCCGGCCAATCCTTCAACCTCTCTGTGCAGCACTTTTCCCCTCTGAAAAAAAGGGGATAAGAACAATGCCCATCTTAAAGTGAACTCTCAACACATGTTAGCTTTTATTTGTAAAAAGCCTCAGGATTAAACGATGAGTGAAAGACCTGGGGTGCCAACCAGTTTATGTAGATCCCTTCTCTTCTGAAGTTAGTGCTAAATTATCTTGTCCTTCTGTAATCACCGTGAGCTTGGGTTACATCCAGAGACACAGTCTTTCCTACCTGTTTGTCTGTGGAGGCAACGGTACAGTTGCTTGGTCCACTGCTTCTCTGATCTCTATTCTGCCAGATCTGAAGTTCCCAAGTCTGTGAGCCCCATCTCACTTTCAAGTCCCCTGAATACCACTCAAAAAGGCAGGGCTTTTAATTACGTCCTACTCTCCTATCCAAGGTCCTTCACATGGTCTTCAAGAAGAAGTGGCCCCACCATGACAGAGGACCCTGACAGCACCCTTGTGGGCTTGTTGAAGAAAAATTATTCAATGACACCTGTTAAAGCATGTAAGGCAGACTTTATTTGGGGTGGGGGGCACCGTAACGGATGTAGGGACCACCACCATGGGGTTCTGTAGTAGGGAAGAGAGATGGGACTCAACTCCCAGTACAATAGGGAAAAGGGGGCGTTTATAACAAAGGAGCAGGGTGGGGGTCAGTGGGCAGAAAATTACCAAGAGGACCCATCAGGGGTCAGGGGGTTCTGGCTGAGCCGACCTAACAGGGTTCTTGCTGAAGGCAGGCCAGGGTGATGAGACATTCCCTGGCGGGGGGCGGGGGTGGGGCTGAGGGTGGAGGATGAATAACCTGATCAGATATCAAGGGTGATCAGATATGGAGGATGGGGGATTCTGACTAAAGCAACTTAGCAAGATTCTTACTAAAACCGGACAAAGCAGAAACAAACACAGAGGCTCCAAAGTCAAAAACTAATTGAAAAAGGCTCAGAAGAGCCTGCCTAAAGTTTGGTCATGGAGAGGATCTTTGTCAGGCCCAAGCTCCAGGACAGTATGTTTGTGGGCGAGGCCCATACTCTTAAGGAGAGGTGCTTCTTTGTATGAGCTACTTCTGCGCTGGGAGAAGGAGGGCATGGGGGCTGAGAAGGGGCCAGGGGGTGGGGGAAGGGGCATGGTCCTGGGAGAAGGACCGAGCCTGAGTGCTTCCAGCAGCACTGACACCATTTTGCTGTTACATGGCTCTACTACTGTACAGGATAAAGCAGTCACTCAGCTTCCCAGTGTCTTGGGGCCAGGAAACGTTGGTTTCATCTTTGGTTTGTGTTTATTTGTTTCCTTTTTGGTGCACTGTTGGAATCAAAGTTTTCACTGTATGGATACAAAACTAATTCTGGCTCTTTCTATCCAACATAAGAAAGGAAACCTTGGTTTCCAGTGAGCCAGGGTTGATGGACACAAAGCCAAGAGGGCAGAAGGAAAGGCCTCTCCTTCCCAGACGGTCTTGCTCTGGGGCGGGGTGGCATAGCGTGGGGTGAAGGAGGGGAAGGAGTGATCTGGAGTCCAGCCCCAAAAGAACTGCTGACACCATGTCAGCAAAAAGCATCGCCTTGCACCCGCCTCAGCTTAGTGCCTTTCCATGGCCCTAGAGCAAAGGCTCAGAACTCCTGTGGACAAGGGTTTCTGATGTTCTCCCCCATATCCCTGTCCTGGCTCATAGGAGGACCCTCAGGGCCTCAGGGCTGAGCTGGGTCTTCAAGTCAGCCTGCCCACATAATCAGGCCCACACGCACATGTGCACACACACGCACACACGTGCATACCTCTGCATGCTGGAGATGCGCAGGAGAAGGAACAGGACCACCCTAAGAATTTACAGAGGCACCGGACTGCCATCAGCAGGGCTGCATAGGGCCATACCTACATCCGACTCTCTGCAAGTAACAGTCTCCACAGGTAGGAAGAGACACAAACGAAGCTGCCTTCCAGCTGAAGCAAACAGAGGCTTTGTTTTCTCACTGGAGTGCTGTAAGAATTGATTGTTTGGGGGAAATAACATAAAATCTAAGAGCCCTGGTTCCCAGGCTGGAAGACAGACCAGATCTATTCATTCAGCAAGCATTAAAAACCCACTGCTTAATTAATACAGCAGCCGTGCTCTCTTTGCAGAGAGGCAGCGCAGTACAATCCCACAGGCCAGCATCCTTGCTGCAGAGGCCCTCTCAAGACGGGGACGGTGAGCACACAGCTCCTGCCATTTTGTATATTTCCTTGTGTCACTGATGAGGTGATAAAAATAAAAACTGTGAAAAACAAAACCTCTGCCATGATGTCTTGAAGTGTATCAATGAGCTCCTTTTTTAACAAGGTGTGCTCAGGGGACACAGCCATTTACTGATCATCCCTGAGAAAGGCCCTCTCTCCACCAGGAAACTGCTTCAGCCAGAAATCTGGTGTCCTGTTTGATGGGGTCTGTGCATCTTGAGGCGTCTTAGTGCCCCCCTGTCTGTTTCATGACCCCACTGAAGAGTGGCGTATCTCTCTAAGAATATTAATGTCGACCCTCCCCGATGATCTTTGTGTGGAAGGAAACCATGTTTGTCCCATGTCCCTTACATATCATTTACTCTGCCCTGAGCTTGACATAGACGATAGAGTCTCATATTTAATGAGCACAGTGATAAAGGCTTCACCCCCATTGCATCATTTAGCTCTCCCAACAGCCCTATGAAGTAAGTTCTATTATTATCCCCATTTTACAGATGAGGAAACTGAGGCTCTGAGAACAGTCTTCCCAAGGTCCTGTTAAGCGGTAGGGCCAGGATTCAAATCCAGTCCGAATTTCTGTAAATCTAGGGTCTCGTCCCTGCACCAGAAAGCTTCCAGGCCGTGGTCCTCTCCCCCGTCAGCAGAACCTCGGCATCCTGGTGAGGCTGGACCATGTCAGGAGTGTTTCCGGGTTAGTTATGAATTACAAAGCCCTTCCCAACACAGATTTCTTGGAAGCACAGGCCTTGTGAGGCCCATGAGGAGAAATGACTGAACAAGATCAGAAAGCCTGCTTTGCATCAGGCCAAACACGGCCGCCTGTTTCAAGACCTACTGCCCCTGATCAAGGTTGCCCTGCCAGCAGTTCAAGACGGGCCTGTGCCGACTTTGCCTCTTTGGTCTCAGTGTCCCCACCGTTAACGTGGGCCCAGTCATGCCTGTCCTATGGGGCTGCTGTGAGGAGCCAGTGTCATAAGACCCCTCCCGCTTTCACAAGGTGCCTGGCACATGCTGGCTGGGAAGCGACAGTCATTGCTTGGTGGAGTCCCTGGACTTATGCCTAGATCCACCTGAGGAAAGAGGAGCGCAGCCCTCCTCTGTGGGAAAGAGTATTTTATCATCAGCACTTTTTAGAATTTTTGGTGTACAGTGAGAGTAAAAAGCAAACAGACTTTTAATGGGTTTTATTACTGCTTTTAAATTCTCTACAGACAATGTACCTCCTTCTTGCCTGCACCTGTGGTAGATTTCTCCCACTCCCGCCCACCCGCTCCAGGCGCCGTCCCCACCCGATGCACGCCACAGCCTAGATGTCTTCCAATTTCCCCAGCGAGGGAACAGAGAGACAGTGGCCATCTCCCCCATCCCTCATCCCCATGGCGATCTTAACACTTCAGGGATAAAGCAAGCAGCTCCTACACACATCATGTGGGCCTGGCCACAGAGTACCTCCCTGAAACACTCTCCAGGGAGAGTGAGGTGCACGTGCAAAGCTCATAGCTGGGAGAGAACATGCTGGTTAGGAAGGCTGGAGGCAGGGGATGAGCAGAGGGACAGTGCTGAGATGAGGCTGGGAAAGCAGGCAGGGGTCAATCTCCTAGGGCCATTGAGCTTGTGTTAAGAGTTTTCCATCATCTTTCATCCAGTAAGAAGCCACGGCCATAATCAGGGCCAGTGCAAAGAAGAGCCTGGGAGGGTCAAGGCAGGGTACAGGGGACCAGTTAGGAAGCTTTTGCGGCAGCCAGGCCCGGGCAAGGGGAGTGGAAGTCAGAATGGACAAGTGGATGGATTCAAACCCATGGCCTTAGGAAGAGGAATGGAGAGGACGTGGTGATAGATTAGGTGTGACAGGTGGTAGAGAGGAGAGGATAAAGTCTGGTTTCTGGTCAAGGGGGACGGGGGTGTCCCTTCCTGAGACAGAGGATGCCTCAAGAGGAGAGACTCAAAGGCTGAGGGCAGGTGCTGGTAGGGGGCGAGGTAGGGGGCATGGGTGTGAGCAGACCTAAGCCACGTTGTGCACACGTGGGGTCATCCAAGCAGAGATGCTGAGAAGATGGCTGTACTTACAGTCGGGTGCTCCAAAAAGCAGTCCACACGGGATGCACGGAAACTGAAACTAGGGGAGAGTCCGCAGGGTCCTGGGGCCACTCCGACCCTTAGTGGCCAAGCAGAAGGGGTGGTGGACGTGGCAAAGGAGACCAGGCAGAATAAACCAGAAAAGTGGGAAGGAAACCAGGAGGGGTGGGGGGTGTCTCAGAAGCTGAGGGAAGAAGATTCAGAGCTTTAATTAAACGTAATAAAATGCTGCTCAGAGGATGAGAAAGATGAAGTCTGACCTCCACCGGCCTCAATGGACGTGTAGGTCAGAGGTGTTCTTCTTAGGAGTGGGTGTGGTTCCCACAAAGCCTGAAGAGTGAGCAGGAGGTGAGACAGGCACTTAGACCTCAGGCAGCTGCCCCCAAACTTATCCTCCTTTACACCACTTCACATCTCCCTCTCAGCCTTCATCTTAATGTGTGACTATCCTGCCTATTGATTTGTTGACTTGCTTGCTGTCTTCTTCCCTCCCTAGAAGGGTAAGGTCTGTTAGGACAAGGACTTTGTCTTCTGCACAGCTACCCCCCACACCTAGCAGAATGCTTGGCACAGAACAGGGACTCAGGAAATACCTGTTGAAGATTGAATGACTGAAATAGAAACAGAGAGTAGAGATAGTTTGGTTAATAAGAAGTGAGAGGCAGGACTTCCCTACTGGCACAGTGGTTAAGAATCCGCCTGCCAGTGCAGGGGACATGGGTTCGATCCCTGGTTGGGGAAGATCCCACATGCTGCGGAGCAACTAAGCCCATGTGCCACAACTAATGAGCCCACATGCTACAACTACTGAAGCCTGCATGCCTAGAGCCTGTGCTCCGCAACAAGAAAAGCCACTTCAATGAGAAGCCCAGGCACCGTAAGGAAGAGTAGCCCCCGCTCACCACAACTAGAGAAAGCTCATTCGCAGCAACGAAGACCCAACACAGCCAATAAGTAAATAAATAAATAAATTTATTAAAAAAAAAAAAAAGAAGTTGGGGGGGGGCGGTGACTGGAAAGGGAATGGCCTGCAAGCAGAAGCTACTGATGGAACAAGCCCTTAGTGAGGAGAAGAGAGATGGGTGGGCACTCTGAGATGGTGGGGTCCCAGGCTTAGGGAGGTGGTTCGGGCAAACGCAGGACATTAACATAAAAGCTTAAAATAGAGACTTAGGGGTATTTTTCTGGTCTAAATGACATCCAACCCACATGCGCTGGCCTTAGGACACGTTCCCCCAGAGTCAGACGAGCATTCCTGGGCCGGTGACTACTGAAATGCTCCCAGGGGCGTGAGGAAAGGAGGAGAGGAGCAGCACAGAGAAGGCGAGAAGCCAGGCCAGGCTCTGGCCTCAGGTGAAGTCCCAGCCTCGGCCTGATCCGCTGAGACTTCTGGAGTACAGACGGCGCCTCCTCCCACATCTGTCCCCTCCTCCCCAAGGCGAGGCCGCTGAGTTTCCATTCCCACATCAGTTAATACAGGCGACGGAGACGCCAGCTCTCTTGACAAGAGGCCAATCCTTTGAAAGGGCTTAGGTCACAGAAGCTTCGGGGTGGGCACACAGAACTAGTTAAAGTGATCCCAGGGTGTCTGGGCAGAGCACACAACGTTTGCTACTAAAGCAGGATAGAGCATTGTGTGGGTCACCCTGGAAGACCCACCCAACAACCAGCTTCATTCCAGGAGGATGGAGGGTGCAGGGTCAGTTACCGCTTACAATCATTTTTGTTCTGAAAAAATAATCCTGCACAGGAAGATATCAAGGCTGCACTAGTCCGCAGCGGTGCTCTTCTTGGAAAATGATAAGGGCGTGAATTAGTCTTGCTAATGATGACTGTGGCGTGCCATGATTAAGAAAGTGCTTAGGAGCATTCAGAAATACTTCAGTCAAGAAATAGGAAACTGGGGAACCTGTATGACATTCCTGGGACATATTTATTATTATCACCGTATGTGATATTGTGGCATCCTTAGAAATAAAATCAACTGAAATAAAATAAATCAACCCACTAATATTTACTGGACGCCTGCTATATATCCAGCTCTGTGCCAGAAAAGGTGAAATGGAGAAATGTCTTCTGTTCTGGAAGTTTATCATCAGGCTTGGAAGTAGATGATATTCCTGAAATAATTAAAGAACGAGGCATGATAGGATCCTTGGGAGGTGATGTAGTTTGAGGGTTAAGAGTTGAGCCCCAGAGTCAAAATGCCTGGAATTACTTTTATTTCTGCCTCCATGTTCTAATCTGCAAAATGGAGAAATAACAGTACTTCCTTCACAGGATTCCAGTGAGGATAAAATGAGGCAATTTGCGTAAGGTCCTTAGAGCAAGCACTCAGTCCTTGGGGGTCCCACTGCTGCAGGTATTATCAGAGGTGAGGGACAGAAAAAACCTGTACTTACCTGACTTGTCTCCTGTCTGGCTCTGCTCAGGAAGGACCCAGAGACTTATGCCTGGCTATGGGGTCACACCAGATAAGAAATCAAGAAACATCCAACCTTGTTTTCCTGGACACAGGTGCAAACTAAGCAAGGACCAAGAGTTGAAGGGCGCATGGCGTGCTCCTCTCCTGGGCTGGCCTGGAGTCAAGGCCAGTGGCTTTCTGCCCTGGGAGACATTCAGACTTGGAGCACACACGTGCTCAGACTCTAAAGAGTGCTGGGTCAGTAAGGAAACACTGGGAAAGTCATCAGCATCTTTGCATCCCTACTGATGGTTTCCTGCACAGCACCTGGGAGCCAGTGCTGACAGTTTTCTGATCAGTACACAGAATGGGGAGTTCAGGCACAAGTGATGCAGTCACACACACACACGTGCTCCTGTCCTGCACCTCCACTCACAGCTGCGTGACCTTGGGCCACTGACTTTGACCTCTGGAGGCTCAAGTCTCTAGTCTGTAAGACAGTTCCCAGCCTTGGCTGCACTTTAAAAATCACTGCAGGAGTGTTTAAAAGCCCAAATGCCCAGGACTCACCCCAGACCAATAAAGTCAGAATCCTCTAGGATAGGAAGCACTGCTGTAGGGCAAATGGTCATCTTCTATTCATCGGACTGAATTAACTGAGATTACTCATGGAAACGTTTAATACCACGTTTTAGTGTTCCGACAAAGGTAGTTAACACATTATACCACTCAGAGTTCTCCCCACAGACCACAGAGGGTCGTACTTTGGTAGCTTTATTCTTTTCATGGGAAACGTCTATTCAGATGCCTCACTTTGGCAAGTATCAAGGATCAAGCCCACATTTTGATTTCTCTAGTTCTTTGATCATCATGGCCCTGAATCATCTTAATCTTAGAGAGAGAAAAAGGTCAGACCCAGAAAGAGTTTCTCTGGATGTAGGGCTATGAAGCTAAATCCTCATTTCCAACTATGCACTCCCTGGCCTTGTATCCCCATCCTAATGAGAGTCGCCATCCAAAGGGAGCCTCAGTCCTTGGCTTGCAGAGATGACAGGGCCCGGAGATGGGTATCCACAGCCCTGGCTCCCAGGGAGGCTGCATAGACAGTAACATCCTTGATAGAGTCGTAGCAAAAACAGTTCTGGGCCTGTGGCCCCTCTGCCATATCATTAATTCACACAGGGCTTCAAACCCTATGATACATGAAGATGTGTGCAAACTGGGGTGTGAGGATTTCAGAGTGTGGCAGGGGCCTTCCCAGGCCTAGCTTCCTACCTTACTGATGTGTCTGGACCCAGAACGCAGAGAGGGAACTGGGACAAAGCAAACAAGTGGGATCCTTTGCAACTTGTAGTCATGTTTTTCTGCAATAAACGCTTGGGAGAAACGAACAGAGCTCCTATTCAAGGAGTAAAAGGGGGCAGCGAGCATCCCAGCTGGAAGAAGAACTGGTGGGAGACAAGGGGAAAAAAAGTGCTGTCCACACAGCGTAGAGGCAGTGTTTGTAGTCCAATGGGAGCTTGGATGCCAGGGTGCCAGAGCTTGATGGAGACAGTTCCAATCTTACCATGAACTGAGAAAAGGTGATCTGACTGTGCGCATCCCAGATCCTGAGATCTCTTTTTGCGGAGCCACTCAATAACACCATATTTATTATGGGCTAAGCATATCTATTTATCTATATCTATCTATCTATCTGTCTGTCTGTCTGTCTGTCTATCTATCTATCTATCTATCTATCATCTATCATCTATCTATCTATATCTATCCATCCATCTATGGATTGATTGATATTTCACAGCCCCATTTGGTAAGTATTCTTATTATCCCATTTTGCAGATGAGGAAACGGAGGTACACAAGAGGTTAAATAACTTGTCCAAGGTCATACGGTTAGTATGTGACAGAGTGTAATATGAACCCTGGCAGTCTGGCTCCAATGCCTGTGCTCTCAATTCCTATATCATATTGTTTCTAGTGTACTAAGGGTGTCAACAGACAATTAGAATAGAGTGTCTAAGGGGTATACTAGGTATGAGCACAGGTGATGGTGTCCAAAAGCTCACTCATAAGAAGGAAAATGGAAGGGGACCCTGGTGACGGCCTGACAGTCACAAAGACAGATAAAATGAGCCTTCCAATTGCTAGAGAGATAAAGAAGAAAAGAAACTTGATTAGGTAGTCACCCAAGAGAAATAAAAATATATGTGCACACAAAGATTTTATGCAATTGTTCATGGCAGCCTTTTTTTTACAATAGCTCCAAATTGGAAACAACTGAATTTCTATCAAGAGATGAATGGATCAACAACTTGCAGTGCGTCCATACAACGGAATACTACTCGGTCACACAAAGGATGAACAGCTGATGCTCCCAACGGGAATGCATCTCAAAACACTGGGCTGAGGGAACAAAGTCAGGAGCAAAAAAATAGTACCTACGTTATGATCCTTCTATATGGAGTTCTAGAAAAGGCAGATTCCACTTTCAGAAAACAGATCAGTGGTTGCCAAGGAAAGAAGGTGGGAGGGGAGAAATGAATGCAAAGGGGTCCAAGGGAACTGTGGGGGATGATGAAAGTGTTGTATATCTTAATTGTGATGTGGCTACATGGGTGTTTAGACATTTGTCAAAACTTATCGAATTGTACACTTAAAAGAGTGAAGTTTGCTATATGTACATTTTACTCAATTTTAAAAAGAGCCTTGATGTGATGCAGCTCCCCCTGAGGTGTTAGGAGTGTATATGTTTCACTTCCTTTGCTTCTTTCTTTTCTCTTTTCTTTCTTTCCCGCCTTCCTCCCCTCTCTCCTTCCATCCTCCCTTCCTCTCTTCCTTCCTTCCATCCTCCCTTTCCTCCCTTCTTCCCTTCTTCCCTCCCTCCTTCCCTTCTTCCCTCCCTCCCTCCTTCCTTCCATCCTTCCTTCTCTCCTTCCTTCCTATCTCTCCTGAAAGCCTACTCTTTCCCTTTCCAAGCCAAGCCTCGTGGCAGGCCGCTGAGCTCCAAGCATTTCCAGCACTGCCATTACAAATTAGTGGAAGTGATCAGACACCCAGGCAGACTGATTCGCAGCTGACTTCAGAGGAGCAGATGTTCTGCAAAACTGGCCAGTGACCCACAGAGAAGGCTGGCGAGCCCACAAGGCTTCTCCTTGGGCTCCTCTGTGACTTCTGCCTCCCAGGTAGAAACTATGCATCTATTAGATGAAAACGAGGAAGCACCTTTCCAAGATTTACTTGGCTTTGGGAGGGAGGGAGATAATTTGTCTCTGTTCAAGAAAAAGATGTTCATTCACCCTTGACTTGTTCTCTCCAGAACATTTGGGGCTTGGGGTAGGGGTGAGGGGCTGCAGCAGGGGAGAAATGGAGAGAACAGGGAAGCAAATGTCATACTGCTCTGAGGCAAGAAAAGCTCTTGCCATATTAAACCCTGGAAAGGATGGAGGGAGAGAGAACCCGTCGCCCACCCTGTTCTCACCTGGCTACCTAAGTAGGACAGCACCTGCATCAGGGCACCCCTTCCCTGGGCTGGATGAGAATGGAACAGAGACATCGACAGGGTAGGGAGGCAGCGGGAATGGGGACAGAACACGAGACTGGCTCGGGTCCCTCCCCTGGGCCTGAAGGAGGCTCGTGGCAGCCGGAATGTCCATCTGCTGTGCCCCACCACTAGTAGGCAGGAAGGGAAGGGGACGATGATGACCTGAAGGCCTTTTGCTCAGAAGTCACACCAGGAAGTGAGCAGCAGGGCCCGCCGGCCTAGGAGTAAACCACATCAGAGTCATCAGTCAGGACTCTCTTGGACAAACCCCTCACAACAGTTTTAAAATCCCTTGGCCAAAAGGCCTAGAAGTTGAGTTCAGCGGAGCACAAGCCAGCCACATGGGCAGTGGGAGGGGCAGGGGATGCCAGCTGCCATGCAAGTCCTTTGCTGGAAATGGAGAGAGCCAGTCTTAGAGAACGAGATGACTGCACTTTTCTCCCCCCCAGAAGAGTTGGTTTCCAGGCGGTAAGAGCTATCATTCAATAACAAGCTGAGAATAAAGAGATAAGGGTAGCATGAGGGTAGAACTCTGACCCAAGACGGGGAAAACAAAAACCCCAAACCAAAAAACAGGTGTCCAGAAGAGAAGAGGTGAATAATTCTGGGCATCGAGTTCTCAGTAAACGGAAGAGGAAAGAGACAGTCTCTAATCCTAATTCACTCTGTTCCAGGTTTGGAAGAGAACAGGATGCAGGAGAAATGTCCTATCAAAACAGGACTGCCAATGTGTGGACCTGAACATCAAACAAAAATCCATCCCCTCCCTCAAAAGTTACCAAGAACGAAGAATTAATTCCCCTGTAGCTAACATCCTTCTGCATTTAAAAGCTAAGCTATCTGTTATCTGCTCAACATCAGTGACTTCTATTCTAATCAGACTCTTACCGGCAGGTTGAGAGCATTCGTACTCCATCCACTAGCACCGACTCATCTGTCTTAGCATAGCAGGAACCTAAGTTACATTTCTAAGAGCATACCATCCTACGTATGGAATGAATCATGGAATAAATTGAACAAACTACTGTAATAAGTATGTGCAAATATATACATCTTGTCAATAGACACAGCATTGTCTTTCATGGTTAACAAGAGTTAAGGTTTACTGTGGTATTAAAGAAAACCCTGTACACTTTTATTTCCCCAGTGCTATGGTGGACTAGATATGCAGGCAACTGTACTGAAAACAACTAAGAAAACTGGATACTAGAGAAAAAAACATCTTTTAAAATAACTTACAAGCTGAGAAATCGGTAAGAAACTTTTTATTGAGGTGAAATTCACATAACATGATGGAAATTAATTTTGAATTCTTCTAGGCTTTGAAGATGCCTATAGTTGTGACCAGTAATTCTACTCCTATGTATATTCCCTAAGTAAACTTACATACAGGCTTCCCAGGGGAAAGTTCATAGCAGCACCATTTACAAGAGCAAAAAACTAGAAATAATTTAAGTATCCATTGATAATAGATACATAAACCACAATGTATTCATTCCATGGAATTACAGTTCAGCAAAATGAAAACAAACTTGAGCCACACTCAAACACATGAATAAATCCAGGAGTGAAACATTTAACAACTAGTTGGCACAGGGATTGTACAGACAGAAGGGATTCCAGCCGTAGGACTGGAGATGGGTCCCAACAACCCCGCTGTGCCAGGTGTCTTCCTAATCCCTTTAGGAAGGTGAAGGGCCTTGCAGAGGTCTCACGGGAGCACTTGGGGGTGGGGGGAGGAGTTAGGTGGGCAGCAATTTATCACCAACTGATACTGAAATATTTCAGCATTTCAGTTGTTTGTCAACTTAGTGCAGCCTCTGGTATACACAGGCTAACTATGAACACAAGAATATAAACAATATGATTCCGTTTATATGAGGTTCACAAACATGTACAAGTAAAGATATGGGTCAGGGATGCAAATATAAAGGCTAAGACAATAAAGAAAAGCATGGGAGAAAGAGACAAACATGACCAGGAAGTGATTATCCCTGAAAAGGGAAGGATGGGATGGGATGGAGAGGGGTACTACTCTTCAAAGGTAAGAGTAACATTTTTTTCTCTTAAACTGACTGGTGAGGACATGAGTGTTGGCCATAATATAATATAAATAATGATTATTTTGTATACCTTTGTATCTAGTGGCTATTTCATTAAAATTATTTACAAGGAGTTCATCAAGAAAAATTTAATAAAATCTCTATCAAATCGCTGTGGTTCCTGCCATATCTCTTCTAGAGGCCTGGCAAAAATGATCTCCTGAATTGCAACTGGTGGAGGTTTGGTGCAATTTAAACCCACTTCAAATTCTACAAGCTTCTCCCCAAATCACTCCAGAAACATTCCTGTAAGAATCCCTCCAATGAGGAGTAGCAAAGCCCAACCTCCAGAGTACATTCTGCTCTGGCTCTTTTTATTTAATATAATCATAAGCACGGTGGGTTTTTTTTTTTTAAACCTCCTGGAATCTTCTCAAATTTTGAAATCTTTAAAATGAGGGCATGGAGCAAATGACTACATTCTGCCTCTCTTGCCTAGATTTCAAATGGTGATGCTCTCGTTTTGTCTTTCACCATACGCTTCAGCTGTGTGATGTCCCAGTTCTCTTCATGAGATATGCTGACAGTCAGGGGACGTTTCTAAGAGTGTATTAAGTCTATATTGAGGGCCAGGGAGTGGAGGGAGTTTGGGAGGTTGCACGCATATGCGATTTTTTAGCAACTCCAGCAGCTGCTTGGCATCTGTAGACTCACCATTCACTTTTTTCAGTTATTTGTGAACCACCCCAAGAGACACAGCACATGGCAACTCTCCTTTTCCTGAAGCGTGGGTGTGAACTGTGTAGCAAAGCTACACAGCACAAGAGCAAGTCACTTAGCCAGAGAGGGAGTCTTGTCAAAGCTCGCTGTCCCAACACACCACCAGGGAAACAGAAACTCTCTGGATGTGAAACTACTTCCTTGAGTGCAAGTTGAAAAGGCAAATCACTGGTGGCCTGTGAATAATTATGGGAACCTCTCCTCTCTGGACAGAAACCTGATTCAGAAGGAAGTCAAGAGCCTATGCAAATATTTCTGCACTTGCAAATTTGGGAATTTGAAAAGGGTTTGAGATCCATCCATAAAGAATGTCAGGAAACTACTGTATTGAATCCTGATTAAGGAGGTTTTCAGAATTCTTCTTCTAATAAAATTAAGTCAGTTCATTTTTACCAGGGCTCCTCTGATCTTAAGATAGCTTCAGCATCTAATGCCAAGCCCGAAGTCCTGAATAGACTAACTTTGGTGGCAGAGGCTCAGCGGAGCATGTCATGTATTTATACCACTGGTTTTATTTTTTTCCATCTCTATTATTTGTTTAACAGCTTTTCTTTGGATTCCAGCCATGTATATTACTCTTTTTTAAGTCGGCCCTGAACTCTAATTCAAGGACCCATGGACATCCAGAGAGTTCCCAAGATTCTTGAGATTGACTTCTATATGCTTCTCCCTGGCTTCACTACTTGAATCTAATGGGTATTCTCAGTTGTTCTCTACTGCACATCTAGATGTAAAGCTCCACCTTTCCTTTCTTTTTTTTCTTTTTCCAGAAGAATGCCAGCCACACCCGGTATTTTATAACACTTAGTAATGAGGAGAAGAATCACATCACTCATGCATGCATGCTGTTCACGTACAGACCAGATCAATAGCCCAAGCACATAATTCCAAATGAGACCCTCCCAAAAGGGCAGCCCCTTGGAGAGAGTGGTTCAGTCACTTTGCACCACCAACCTCTACCTCCTCTGCCTTTCAAGCCCTCTGGGATTTCAGAGAATGGCCTTTTATCCATCTTATTACATCAGTATCCCTTTGCTTATATACATGGAAACTTTGGACAGTTCTGAGCATTTCTGATCATATTCATTGAGCTATTATTGACAGTTTCTTTTAACAAGTTCAAAATTTCTTCATATAATTTACCAAAATGATGAATTTATGTGCATCTAGAAACCAAATGATACTCTTCTGCTACTTTTAATGTCTTCACATTTTAGACATATGCATAAAATTTAAAAATACAGTACTCTTTAAAAAGTGTCAGCATTCATTTTCCTTTACTTTTGTTTTTCCTGTTGTCTTTGTTTTGTAATAAATTGTAACTAAGCAAATCAGCAGAGGATCAGGCAAGGCTTAGCACTGTTTCTGTAACTCACACATCCTTTCAGTTTTGAGCACCATGTCCGAATTGAGTCAGCGCCACAGTTTAACATGAGGGTGTTGTCATGACACCTTGAACTTTTTTTAACAGCACACTGATGGTGGGGAGTCACGTTCCCTACACTGACATAAGAAACACATGCCTCTCCTGCTTTGTCTTTTCCATCATCCGGTCTCTTCCAATTAATCCCAGCATTAAAGTTGCCAAGTTGGGAGGTTTTAAATGTGCCTATCTCTGGTCACGACAAGACAAGCTGAGGTTCCCATGCCTCCTTCTTAGAATTTTCTACAACATTAAATATTAAAACATAAGCACTAGTAATTCTAGCATAATAGTTCCCTGCCAAATTTCAGCAAAAGATCATAAAGTTCTCGATTAATTTCAACAGGGGGGCTTTATAGTTATAATTTTGCTCAATAAGCCCTTGGCTGTCCAGAAACCTCGGGTGTTCTGTGATCCTGCATAAATGGAGTTTTCCTTTAAACATCATGCCTGAAAAAAGTCATTTGGGGGTATACTTCAAATTCTCATGCCTTTCAAATTTGGACACACAAAATGTCATTTAAACTCCTCTTGATGCATATAGGTCACTGTGAACATGTTATTATGCTACAAAACAGAGCTCTGAAGTCCCATCAAAATCCATAAAATTTCACTGAGTTGCTCACATTAAATACTTACATTAATAGTCTCAAAATTCTATGCTTTCAATTTTGTGCCTTTTAAATTTTATTTTAAATGTATTTAGTATTTGCTATTTCTTACATTACTAGTACTGCTTAGTGATGCTTTTCAAAAGAGCTATAAGAATTCTTGTACACTACTTTATCAGTCTCTTCCAATTTGCTGGGGTGTATTTGGCAAACTAATCACTGAGCCTCTTAGAACTTTGTGTAAATGAGAAGTCCTACAGGAAGGTACGAAATTTTCTGCAATGAAATTTTCCAGTGATCATAATACCTGACCTGAGCTCATGGACTTATGGCATCTCTCTTGCTTTACCACTTAGGTCCCAACTGGCTAAGTGACGTTGTGTAAATGTGCATTCCAGACTGTCATGGTATCATCCTAAAACCCATAAGCTGCAGAGCACATGTTACTTTTTAGCCCAACTCATTTTCTTTTCTTTTTTTTTAAATTTTTAACAGCTTTATTAAAGTATCAGTGACATAAAATTAACCATACATATTTAAAGCACATGGTATAATACGTTTAGCCCAACTCATTTTCTTCTCAAGATATTTCACTGGGCTTGGTAAGGCTATGATAGCGACACCCACTTTATAGAATGAAGAACGACCTTGGTCAAGGGCTTTGGCCAAGTCTGGCCTGAAACACCAGTGCTGCCTGTTCATGTATCCAGTGTTTCCTGCCCTGCAGTGTATCTGCAGATTTGTAAATATGCTTTGATTCCACCAGACACAGAATGTGTCTAGGCCTCCTTGATGGGCAGCTTGGAGAACAGAAGAGAACCTGAAAGGCATCAGGGAACTCACAGAACAAGTGAGAGACAAGTTAAAAGCTATCCAGTTGTCACACAGCTTTCTTAACGTTATCTTCCATCAAGTCGGGGCCTGGAATCTGCCAGGATTTCAGACTAAATGCATCGTCTTCTTGCCGGTAACTTTCACACACTAAGTGCCTCAATGGCTCACTTGGCAAGAATTCAAAGGCAGCTCACGCTTCTCCACTCCTAGAAGGGTGGCTGCCACGGAGACTCAGGGGGCGGAGACAGTTCAACACTAGTGCCATTAGGGCACATTATCCACTGCCACAGCGCACAACCTTGTCGTTGGCCCTTAGAGCCAGACCCAACGGGGTGTTGTGGACAATAAAACCATCTCAGCCTGAAGGGGCCAGACTTCCCGCTAAATTAACAAATCTGCCCAGGAGCCCTAGGCTGAGGCACTAAGGGGTGTGATAAAGGGGCCCCATGCAACAATTGTGTGTCCTGTGGGTGCCTTAGCTAAACAGACAGAGTGGGGAGGAAGGAGAGGGAAGTCAGCGTCACACACACCTTTCCCCCTCTGCATGCAGATAGCTCGGTGGCACAGCTGTTCTCCTACCTTGCAAAGAAAAAAAAAATCCCACAGTATTTAATGCAAGAATGTACAAGGGCCTCCAGCATCTGCAAGTCATCAGAGCTTTAAAGAGCATATGTCAAGCAGCTCAGCCAGCATCTGGGTTCTGCTCTTCAGCCCCACAGTGTAGCCCCACCCCAGAGCAAAACCGAAACCCTAAGCATGGCAAAAACTCCTTCCCTCAGCAAGAAGCATGAAGAATAACTGGGACCTAAAACAAGTGAGCCTGGCGGTCACCCTGCATTCAGGATTCGTGTTATGCATCAAGTTAGGAGACCGGGGTCTTGCAGAGGTGATTCCAGCTTTCTCCAGGGTTCAAGAGGGAGTGAAACGACCAAATGAAAGTTCAGACAAGCAATGACTGGCTGAAGGGGATGTGGGAGGGTCTTTAGATCAACACCAACCCAAAGCCAATTCCGCTGACCGCAACGGACCGGTTATCTTTGCCCCCCCTCCCCCGCCCCGTGTTCTTCACATAAATTGCCCAAATCATTTCCCCTCTTCCCCACACTCTCCCCTGCCCCCCTGATACACACAGTCACATAAAAACATCTTAAACACAGCGCCCAACTTCTTCAGTCCGGGGGAGGATGGGAGATGGTGGGAGCTGCTGGGGCCGCACAGTCTGATCATTACTTGAAGTTACATAATCTCTAACAAACAAGGGCTAGAGAACGCTCGGTGGAGATCAATTCAGCGCACACCTCAGGCTCCCCCTTCTCCCCTCCTCCAACAACCAGAAAGCAAGCCAGTTTTAACATAACCACAACCGAAGCACAAGACATGGCTGGGGGGCGGGCATGGGGGGGTGGCGGGCAGCTGGCTGCCGCGGTTACGATGCCAAGGGTGGTCGGAAACTTGAGGTGCGCAGCAGAAAGAGGGCCAAGGTGTCTCTCACCCAGCAACCAGACCACGCAGACCCCTCCGCCTGCATCTACTACCCCCAAAGTTCAAGGGCGGGCCAAGCCAAAGAAGTAGTCCAGACCTGCGACCTGCAACGTAAACCAAAGCAGCCGCGGTGAACCAAACCAACGCCTGGCCTCCAGCACCTCTCCACCACTTCGGGCCAGGTCTCCGCGAGTTCAGGTTGTCGGGCACGCTCAGCAAAGAGTCCTCGGGCAGCTCGCACAAGCTCAGCAGGGGCCATTCAGCACCAGCGGTGTTTCTTCAAGGATGATTAAAAATGTGGGGCACAACTGGGAGAGGGGTAAGGTGAGAATTCCCAACCAAGTAAGAATTTGGGTTTGGTTTGCTTTTCTTGAGGGGGGAGGAAGGCTGTAATTTTGCTTTAGGAACATTTTGGGGGGCTAGGATTTCGGAAAGAAGAGGAAGATCTTCCCTCTGCCTGTGCACGCAGCATCCTCCGATCTCACTTTCGGCAGCACAGACGGCTCAGGGAGGGTGGGGGTAGGGGGGCCTGAACAATCGCTGAGCCGCAGCCAGGGGAGCAGAAGAAACTGCAGGTGCTGCGGGGGGCGAGGCACTGGCGCGATCGCGGAGGCTCAGAGGAGAGCGGGCCGCCAGTGCGCCGATGCCGCCTGGCTGCCGAGGAGCGGGGAGCGCGCGGCGCGCACAGGGTTACAGCCGCCGCCGCCGCGGTGATTGACGCGCGGGGGTCACTTGAGGCTCCCGCCGCTCCCCCGGCACCGGGCCGGGCAGCCCGCTCAGCCCACCCAGAGCACCTCAAGCCGCGCGGCCGCCCACCCGGATGTTCCCGGCGCCTCCGCCACCGGACACCTCGCCCAAGAAAGGCCACGCCAACACGGAATCGCAGCTCGCTATTTCACTTGCCCGTTGCGGCCGCCGGCAAAAACACAACAAATAAAATAAAGCGCGAGGCATCCATCCGCCGAATAAAAATCCACAGTCCCCTACCTTCGGCCTTGGGATGGCAAACTGGTCCTGTGTTCTCTGACCCACGGATCCAGCCCCTTCTTCATGAATTATTCCGGTCAGTCAGGATTTTGTGCATTTTTTTCCTGAACACCTGTTTCAAGTAAGGGGTAAAGACCTTATTGAAAGAATTGTCCTTAAAAAATAACCTGCGCACATATATGTCCATCCAGGCATGCATGCGTGTTTGTGTACACACGTATGCACACGAAATACACATGTACATTGGAGCACCAAACTAGGCAGCTGGATAATGGGAGAGTCGGCGGGTTGTGAGCATGCTCGCGCCGGGAACAGATCCACCCTCTGTTATTCCCCGGAATAAATATAAATCACGATCAGAAACCCAAACAGTAGCATCCCTCTTGAATTCCTGCTGCTGAAAAACACGGAATAAATGCAGCTCGCAGACACGGAATCTAATCAGCAGCTGTCTTCTGAATCCAGAGCCAACCCCTGCCTCGCTTGTCTTTGCCACTATGAGTTCAGACCTTTCTTGAAAGGGGTTTTAACCTTTTAAAGATACAGTACACCAATTATCACTTCTGAAGAGCTGTCACTCCAAGCGCAGGAAGCCAGTCCCATGCCTAAAGCCACAGGGCAGGCTTGCACGCAGAGATAATGATTTCATTCATGGGTGCCTTTTTACAAATATATGCATATATATATAGAGAGAGAGCACGCGCGAGCAAAGGCATAAAACTAGAAACATATTTATTGCAGTGATGAGTTCCTCAGTGACTAATCAGCATGTTATGTAAACACTACCATCCTTCACTTCTGAACACACATGTTCATGGGGTCAGACAATGCCAAGGACGCTTGTCAGCACGGGTATCACCCCTCATGAGCCCCTACCTGCTGATAAAGGACCAGGAAGCCTGCCAAGGCAGCTGAAGGAAGTGGGGGCCTCCTCCGCCAGCTCAGAGTTAACCACAGGGCACTGCCATGTCCTCAAACTAAAGAATCCTCTGGCACTACTTGTAAACTATAATGTAATCGAGGACCAGATCTTGTTCCAACACTTTTGTTTTTCAACCGGAATCTGGAATCAAAACTACCACCTGAACCTTTACAGTCTTTAAGATCCAGACTTAGGCCCTTTATCAATATTTTGTTAATGAGATGGTTTTGTTTGCTTGTTGGGGGTTTGTTTGTTTACTTTTTTTTTCAGGGCTAGGTTAAGCATGGAGGTAGAAAAATGAGGGTGCGGGCGAGGGGTTGAGGATAAACAACACCCACCCACCCACCCCCACCCCCACCCCCACCCCCACCATAATTTTTTTTTTAATTATTCCTTAAGTACTTTAGCCACCCAGGTGGTGTTTATGATTCCAGTTTTGTTTTGGCTTTTAAAGAGGTAGCACTGAGAAGAAACCAAA
The DNA here is from genome assembly GCF_030028045.1 of Hippopotamus amphibius kiboko. NCBI lineage: Eukaryota > Metazoa > Chordata > Mammalia > Artiodactyla > Hippopotamidae > Hippopotamus > Hippopotamus amphibius. Next base: position 33,740,347 of record NC_080186.1, read on the forward strand.
ACTCCTCACCTCACTCATTTTTGAAAGGAAGAAAAATGCCTTTTACGGTTTCTTTTTCACCCCAGGAGCCCCAGAGCTTCAGAATAGTGCTGGCTCTGGTCTCCTGGTTCCAGCCCAGCACCAGCAATACCAGCAGCTTACCTGAAAAGCCACCTGATGTTACCACAGCCACTCCCAGGCATGTCCCGCTAGCCCTAGCCTCAGAGCCCACCCTCCCTGGGCAAACCACTGAAACCAGTGCACTGGCACCCTCTCACCTCGTCCGTCACAGCCACTGCCTGCACTGCCCACACACACACACACACACACACACACACACACACATCCTTCTCTCCCAGCTTCCAGGGCTCTTTAGCAGAAAATTATCATATTTCATGTGTCATCGCCCAAGCTAGCTGGGCCTGTCACTGATTGGCTGGGCACTGGCAGCCGGAAATGTCACCAGCCACACAGCTTGGAACTGGCTCCCCTGCTGGCCACCCCAGACCTGAGCCCAGGAGGCTCTGTGACAAGGCGCAGACCTACCACAGGGAGCCTGTCACTCCTCTCCCAGGTCCGCCCCAGGCCCTCTCCTCCCAGCTGGTCTCTCTACCCCGCCCTGGGGGAAGGGACCACTAAGGGGTGTGGAGCAAGTCTCCAGCCACACTAGGAGCTGAGCTGCCTCCAACTGCAGGGAGGGAGGGAGGGAGCCACTGAAATTCCATTTCTTCCCAGCAGGTTAGTTGGTTTTAAAGATTTGGAGAAATTGTTCCTGATAAAAAACAGTCTCTCCTCATGTTGAAAAATAAAAATTACCAGTAAGGCTGGGTGAAAACAGGATTGTTTATCTGCTGCTGCTCTTTATTCCCCATCTAATATCATATGCACCAAGGTATCATAATCATAATATCCCAGGCTCTCAGGGAAACCGGAAGACAATTTACTCCATCCTTTTCCCTTAAATAGAACAGCTCTTAACCCTCCAGGAAAACTCACCAGAAAAGGAGGCTTCCTGACTTGGCTGGCCAATGCCTTGTGATGCCACACAAGTGTTTCAGAGTTAAATGGTCTTCGTAGTGACCAACCTGAATCACTTTGGCTGTAATTTAAGCTTAGTCTCTCATGCTGTATCTTTAGTAGGTTCAGTGTGACTCACCATTTAAGTCTCACCTCACTCTGTTCTCCTGGCTAAATTAAACCCTATCTCTCTGGACTGGTGTGTGAAAGTTGTTTCTCAAACCTTTAATTATACTGCTTTATTCTTTAGACTTCAGAGACAAGCCTCCCAGAGCTAGATGTAGCTGAAAGGTTATTCCATCCAGCCATGCATGTGATGCTTCACTCCACTCTACTGTTTCCACTCTTTCGGTTTGGGGAGATAGCAAAATTGGGCTCAGACATTTACTCCTCCCTTCTCCTCCAAAAAACAAAACAAAAACAAAACAAAACCCCACACTGATATGGCCAAAATGTTAGTGGCCGTGCTGAGACCCAGAGAAAGATACCATCAATAAAGCCGACATTTTGAAGACTATGGGGAAGATAGAAAGCAGATGAGACGTCGCCGAGGAAAAGCTGATTAGTGCTAAGTCCATGCGTGATTCTGTACAGGCACCCAAAGAAGAAAGTGCACGGGCTTCCGGAAGTGGGTCCTGGAAAACCCCAAGCTCAGGGGATCAAAGATCGGATGAGGGTCACAGGCATTGGCTCAGAGGCAAAGGAAAGGACATCAGGAACTAGGTATGTTCTCTCCACACACAACAGCAATTATTCCACAGCATCTGCAGAAAGTGGGAAGTTTGTCCCTAATATAGGAAGAAAGCAAAGTCTGAATAGAGTCAGGACCCCAGCTCATTTTGGTTTGCCCTCCCCCACAAAAAAAGAAGAAAGAAAAAAACAGAAGGAGAAAAAGATTTGTAATCAAATAAGACACAAGATGTAACAGAGAAGTCCAGAACATCCCATATTAGTCTAATAGAAGTTCTGGAAGGAGATGACATCATTAGGGAAGGGAAAAAGCAACAATCAAGGAAGAAAGAGAAGAACGTTTCCTTGAGCTGATGAAAGACTTGAAGCCTTAGATCATATGGGTCGATTGAGTGCTGAGCAGCAGGATTACTGAAAGAATACACAATTCCAGATGCAGTCTCCTACTCTAAGCACAAAGAGAAACAACTACAGGCTTCCTGATAGGGGAGAAAAATCAGGCTGCTTAAAAGGAAAGAAAATCAGACTGACATCATGCTTCACATCTGCAACACTAGGCTAAAAGACAGTGACAGTGGCACGATTTTTATAAAATTCTAAGGAAATCTTGTAACTCAAGAAGTCTACCAGCTGTCAAATTATAATTTCTCTCACACGTGATGACAAAAGAAAGGCATGTTCAAAGACATAGAAATACCCTTTATTAAATTAAAAAAAAAAAAAAGATTACTTGAAGATCTGTTCCAGCCAAGGGAAAAAATAAGCCAGAATAATAAACTCAAGAAAAGAGAAGACATGTTATATAAGAACATGTGATGAGGAATAAAGCCAGTGAAATGTGTGGTTAAGTGCAAATATAATTGATACTGTGGTTGTAAAGTTTAATTTAATTGTTAACATAAGATAGATAGGTAGAAAGAGAAAGAGAGGATGAAAGAAAGGAATCAAGAAATTTGGAATTAAACTTCCATATAATTTCAACCAAAAAACTGGAAAGTCTCAATGGAGATGGGTAAGTAAAATCACTGGAATAAAAAAACTGGATGGGAGGACTATTATGGGAGGCAATTACAACTCCATTGATCACCTCTGTTCCCAAGACCACATTAAAATGACAAGAAGGAGTTTTTTAAGTTCAAATACACAATGACAAAGAAAACAGCAGAAGAGCCATTAGCCAAGAAAATTGAAAAAGAATAGATGGGGACTGAATGTATCAACCATGAATATACACTTAAACTCTACAGTAAATAAAACAATACAGAACAACTGCAGAAACCTAAACATGGATGTTGGAATGGATGGAAGTTAAGAAACAGCTTCAAGTAGAGTGTTCGCTATGTGATAGGTGATAAAAACTTAATTTTAAATCAGTGGGAGGAAAGAATGTGTCATTCAATAAATAGTGTCAGACTGTGGTATTCAATATTGCTTCTAACTCATACCTTACACAAAATATATTCTATTTTCACACACACACCCACACACACCCACACACACACCCCCAAGGAAAAACAGATACTATGATTGACCAATAAATCACAGAATGTTGTAAAGTTGCTGAGTTTCTTTTTTTTCTAATAGTGGAAAGAAAAGAAAAATAGTGGTTATCTAGTCTCTGTTTAAATACCACTGTGATAGGCTAAATAATGGCCTCCAAAGACATTCACTTCTGGAAACTCCGAATATTACCATATATGGCAAAAGGTGTGGTTAATTGAAGGCTCTTGAGTTGGGGAGCTTATCCTGGATTATCTGGGAAGGCACTAAATGTAATCCAAGTATCCTTATAAGAGGGAGGTTGAAGGCAGAGAGGAGAAGGAAATGTGACCTAGGGGCCAAGACTGGCATGATGTAGCCACAAACCAAGGAAACCCAGAAACCACCAGAAGCTGAAAGAGGCAAGGAACAGATTCTCCCAATAGAGGCTCTGGAGGAAGCACAGCCCTGCTGACACCTTGACCTCAGCCCAGTGAAGCAGAATTCAGATTTCTGGCCTCCAAAACTCTAAGGAAATAAATATATTATTTTAAGCCACAAAGTTTGTGGTTATTTGTTATACTAGTCATAGGAAACGAATGCAACCATGATGAGAGACAGTAGTTCCTAGGGATTATAATAATAATTATTACCAGCAACAATACTTACTATGTGCCTGGCACTGGTAAATTATATACATATCTAATCTCATTTAATCTGCATGCAAGGTGGCAGTAGAGAATTGTAGTTATTATGGCTCTACCATTTAGTAGCATGTATGCCTGGGCAAGTTATATAACCTTCTGATGCTGCATATCTCATCCATAAAGTAGAGGTAAGAATGATACCTACCTGATGGGGTTGTTGAGGATAAAGTGAAACCATTTATGTAAAGGGCTTACAAAAGTGCCTGCCAATAAGAGTTCCACAAATGATAACTAATAACAAGAAAGTCCTTCCTTATGCTGGGCTGCAGTCTGTCTCCCAGAGCGTCCTATCACTGATTCTAGTTCTTCCCTTTGGATACATATAGAACAAAGGTCTCTCCTAACCACCTGACTGTCATTCAAATAACTAAAGACAATGATCTTCTCATTAAGAGTCTCAGCTTCTCCAGACTGAAAGTAACCAATGCCTTCAATCATTGCTCTTGTGAGTTCATCCAGAGTCCCTTCCCTATCCTTACCACCTCTTCTGGACATACTCTTGAACATCTTAAGACGTGATCCCAGACTTATCATCATTCTTGTTCCAGAACAGAGGTTGGCAAACTATAGCCCTCCATGCAGGCTGTATTTTTTAATAGTCTGTGAGCTAAGAATCGTTTTTACATTTTTTAAGGATTGTAAAAAAACAAAAACGAATTTGCAATATAGACCATACATGGCCTGTAAAGTTTAAAATATTTACTATGTGGCCCTTTTCAGAAAAAGTTTGCCAATGCCTGTTCTAGAAGATCCCATACTTCTATCAATGCAAAATGTAAGATTGCCCAAGACTTTTTTGCAAACAAATTGCACTATTGTATCATACCAACTTAAGTGTAAGGCTGCTAATTGTTCAATCAGTATCCATTCTCTCTCTCCTTCTTACCTAGTAATAAAATTCTTAGCTAGGAAGATGGCTACCAGTTAAAGACTACATTTCCCAGTCCCCTTTGTAGGAAGGTGTGGCCAGGAGGCTAGGTTCTAGCCAATGGGATGTAACCAGATGTGACTAGTGTAATTTTCTAGTTCTGCTCTTAAAGGGGAGGATCATTCTCTCTCCTTCCCTTTTCCCTTTCCCATTGGCTGGAATGTGGACCTGATAGTCCTGTGGGTGAAGGGTAGCAGAGCAACAAGATAGAAGGACCCTGGATTTCTGATGCTGCCATTTCACCCTATAATGCTTATTCTCAGTCTGTGAGAGAGAAATAAACTCGTAGTTTATTTAAGCCATTGTTATTTTAGGTTTTTGTGACAGCAACTGAATCTGTGCCCTAACAAATAAAACTATCAATTTTAACTCCCAAGTATTTTTTATATTTGTGACTGCTAAGATATGCATCCTCCCCATTGTGCAATCACGCAGTTAATTTTCTGGACATCATAAGACCCTGCAATGACCTTGTACGAATCAGTCCATCATTTTACCCTGACATCTGGGACCCAATTCTGTCATCCAAAGTAGCTTCCCTCCTCTAATTTCATGTCACTCTTCAAGAAGCACTTTAAGTGTAGCACTCAAACTAAACACAGTGCTCATCAAAGCACCTGATCAATGTTAAGTATAATGTAATGGAGTGGACTGTGACTTCAGTTTGTGCAGGAAGAAAATAACAGATTAAACTAATGTCAAATGAAGGAAAAGGTGGGAAGGATGGAGGCAAGCAGGTATGAAGAGCTTACTACGTTCCAGGCACTCTTCTGTGAACTTCCTCATTGTTATCTCATTTATTAAATATTTCATTCATTCACTCACTCTTTCATTTATTTCTAAAGCACTAACTTTAATTTTTTGAAATAGTAACTACAAATACCTGCTGTTGGGGCAGAAAACTATTACCCATAAACACTGATGAAAACAAAGCCCATGCAAATCTCTCTTTGTCTAAGTCCATGTGCACCCGCACTCTCTTTGGACACCTGAAGAGTATGTTGCCAGCATTCCTTGCAAGACTTAGAGGCAAAGATGAAAATACTCCAGGCACTTAACTCAAGAACTGTCCAATGTAGAACAGTGGGCAGTATTTTCAGAAACCTCTGCCCTGGGCCATCTTGAGACAGGTGGGAAGTAAGTTCACATTGGCCTTCTGCAGAGCTGTGTGGCAGAAAGACTGAGTGGGCAGGCTCTGAGTGGTGTCAGAATATATGGATTTAGGAACTTCCCTGGTGGTACAGTGGTTGAGAATCTGCCTGCCAATGCAGGGGAAGTGTGTGCGATCCCTGGTCAGGGAAGATCCCACGTGCCACGGAGCAACTAAGCCCATGCGCCACGACTACTAAGCCTCCACACCCTAGAGCCTGTGTGCTGCAACTGCTGAGCCCACATGCCTCAGCTACTGAAGCCCATGCACCTAGAGCCCCTGCTCCACAACAAGAGAAGCCACCGCAATGACAAGCCCACGCACTGCAATGAAGAGCAGCCCTGACTTGCCACAACTAGAGAAAGCCCACACACAGCAACCAAGACCCAATGCAGGAAGATCCCACATGCCATGGAGCAGCAAAGCCTGTGCACCACAACTATTGAGCCTGAGCTCTAGAGCCCACGAGCCACAACTATTGAAGTCTGCAGCATCTAGAGCCCGTGCTCTGCAACAGAGTAGCTGCTCGCCACAATCAGAGAAAGCCTGCATGCAGCAACGAAGACTCCACACAGCAAATAAATAAATACATATTAAAAACAAAAACAAACAAAAAAAAACCTCACATGTCTTTAGGGGCCCAGCAAACAACACAAGTGTGTGAAACAGGGTGGTATAAGGGATCAGGCTTCCCTGCAAATCCAACTTCAAAATTAATAAACAAAAGTCGTGTTGGCTAGAAACAGTTGACATCAGAAGATGGACTCCCAGTTTGCACCCCGTCTCCACGATGATCACAGTCAGTAAAAGAAAGAAGAGGAGGGGAATGTTTTCATCCTTCTCTGAGCAGGATAAAGAAAATTAGCTTTTTTCAAAAAGCAGTTTTCTAAAAGTGATTTTAAGGTCATCCTCACTTCCAAGACCTAGCTGAGACAGGATAAAAAGCCAAACTAAGCTATAGAAAGAGGTAAAGAACTCCCCCCCAAACTGGATGTCTTCAAATGAGTTGGGTTAGATGGCCTCATCAGTAACTCTCAGACTAAGAGCACAGTGAATCACTTGGGGGCCCAGGTAACATGCAAGATGTTCTTCTACAAGTTTCATGTACTGCTCAAAGGTGTCCACTATTTCCTTACAACACAGAGGAGCCTTTACTTCTTTCCTTGGGGCTATTTCATCAAAAGTTCTCCCAACTTTTTTTTTTTTAAATAATTTTAGACTTACAGAAGAGTTGTGAAGATTACATAAAAAACTCCCATATACCTCTCATCCAGCTTTCCCTGATGTTAATATCTTACAAAACCATAATATCATGATCAAAACCAGGAAATGGATATTGGTACTATTTACTATTTACTAAACTGCAGACTTTTCTCTAATTTGGTCAGTTTTTCCACTAATGCCCATTTTCTCTTTCAGGATTCAATCCAGGATCCCACATTGCAAAGACTATTCCTAGTCTTTCCTTGTCTTTCTTACCCTTGACACTTGAAGAGCACTGGTCAGGTATTTTGTAGACCGTCCTTCAATTTAGGTTTGTCCAATATTTTCCCATGATTAGACTGGAGTTATGGGGTTTTGGCCAGAATACCACAGAAGTGATGTGCCTTCTCAGTACATCACACCAGGGGAAGGGGCATGATGTCAATATGTCTTATTACCAGTGATGTTAACCTTGATTCCTTGGTTTAAGGTAGTGCCTGCCAGGTTTCTCCACTGTGAAGTTACTATTTTTCTCTTTGTAGGTAATAAACATTGGGGGAGGGTACTTTGAGACTGCAGAAATGTCTTGCTTCTCCTTAAACTGTCACCCACTAATTTCAGCACTCATCAGGTGATCTGCAGCGGTTATAACTATGGTATTCTAATGGTGCTTTTCTATTTCCCGTATTCCTCTATATTTATTAATTGGAATTCTTCCGTAAGGAAGAGTTGTCCTTTCCCCCGATAAAATAACCAGTTTATTCAACATTTATTTTTATCAATATTGCCTCATGGATAGTTATTTTATCCTTTGAGTTAAAACCAAATTTTGTAAATTTATTTATTTAGGCTGAAATTGTTCCAGCTTTGGCCTTTGGGAGCTCGTTCATGTTTATTCCTGTATTTGACCTCATCCTGCTGTGGTTCTGTTGCTGTTGTTGGTTAGCACGTCCTTACCCTGTGGCACCACAAGATGCTCCAGGATCATCTCGTATTTTCCCTGCTCAGTCTTGGAGTTTATTTTTCCAAGGATTCCTGGCTCCTTTTATCGGGTAATGGCATTTAGAAACCAAGATCTGGGCACTGGGTGTGCTCACTGCTACCAGAATGCCCTGTTTTAGGCCATCTTAGTGGTTGTCAGCCTGGCTAGAGGTTTATTAATTGCACTGATTTTTTCAAAGCACCAGCTTTTGGTTTAACATTTCTGAATTGCTTTTCTGTTTTCAATTCATTGACGGTTGCACTTATCTTTATTATTTCCTTTCTTCTGTTTGCTTTAGTTTTAATTTGTTTTTTTCTCTAGTTTTTTTTGTTTGTTTGTTTTTGTTTTTTAAGATGGATGACTCTATTACTGATTGGAGACCTTTCTTTTTTTCTAATATAAATCATTTAACACTATTATTTCCCCCCTAAGCGCTGCTTTAGCTGCATCTCACAAATTTGACATGTTGTATTCCCTTATCACTCAGTTCAAAATATTTTTAATTCTTCCTCTTTGAGATATAGGATATTTAGACATATGCTGTTTATTTTTCATATATTTGAGGATTCTCTAGATATATTTGTTCTGATTTCTAGTTTCATTCCATTATGGTTCATGAACATACTTTCTGAAATTTCTGTTCTTTTAAAGTTGTTAACGCTTGTTTCATGGCCCAAAATATAGTATCCTATGGCGAATGTCCCATGTGCACTGCAGAAAGATGTGTTGCTGGGTAGTGTTCTACAAATGTCAATTAGGTCAAGTTGTTGATAATGCTGTTCAGATCATTATACTTTTATCTATATTCTTCCCATTTGTTGTACCATATACTAAGAAAAGAGCACTGAATTTTTCCACTTTAACTGTGAACTTTATTTTTTTTATTATTTAATTTATTTTTATTTATTTATTGTCTGTGGTGGGTCTTCGTTGCTGCACTTGGGCTTTCTCTAGTTGTGGTGAGCAGGGGCTACTCCTCGTCGTGGTACGTGGGCCTCTCACTGCTGTGGCTTCCCTTGTTGCAGAGCATAGGCTCCAGGTGCGTAGGCTCAGCAGTTGTGGCTCACAGGCTCCAGAGCACAGGCTCAGTAGTTATGGCACACGGGCTTAGTTGCTCTGTGGCAGGTGGGATCTCCCCAGACCAGGGCTTGAATCTGTGTCCCCTGAATTGGCAGGCGGACTCTTAACCACTGAGCCACCAGGGAAGCCCTGAACTTATCTGTTTTGTGTTTCAGTTCTGTCAGGTTTTGCATTATGTATTTCAGAACTCTGTTGTAAAGTACACACATATTTAGGGTTATTATTTCTTCTTGGAAAATTGAGGACTTTATAATTATTTAATGTTCCTCTTTATCCCTGAGAATAGTCCTTGTTCTAAAGCAGACTTTTTTTGTCTGGTATTAATGTAACGACTCCAGCTTTATTTGGTTAGTGTTTGCACAGCATCTTTTTCTATCCTCTTACTTTTAACCCATCTGTCTTTATATTTAAAGTGAGTTTCTTGGGACTTTTCTGGTGGTGCAGAGAAGAATCTGCCTGCCAAAGCAGGGGACATGGGTTCAATCCCTGGTCTGGGACAGAGCAACTAAGGCCGTGCACCACAACTACTGAAGCCCATACATCCTAGAGCCTGAGTGCCACAACTATTGAGCCCGTGAGCTTCAACTACTGAAGCCTGTGTGCCTAGAGCCCATGCTCTGCAACAAGAGAAGCCACCACAATGAGAAGCCCACACACCTCAACGGAGAGTAGCCCTGGCTCACCACAACTAGAGAGAAAGTCCACATGCAGCAATGAAGACCCAATGCAGCTAAAAAAAAAAAAGTGAGTTTCTTATAGAGAGTGTATAGTTTCTTCTTTCATTTTGAATCCAATCTGATAATCTCTATCATTTAACTGGTGTGTTTAGACCATTCATACTCAATGTGATTATTGATATAGTTGGATTAAAACCTACTAATCTTGCCCTTTCTTTCTTCCTTTCTTCTTTCTTTCTTCTTTTTCTTTCTTTCTTTTTCTTTCTTTCTTTCTTTCTTTCTTTCTTTCTTTCTTTCTTTCTTTCTCTTTCTTTCTTTCTTTCTTTCTTTCTTTCTTTCTTTCTTTCTTTCTTTCTTTCTTTCTCTTTCTTTCTTTCTTTCTTTCTTTCTTTCTTTCTTTCTTTCTTTCTTTCTTCCTTTCTTTCTTTCTTCTTTCTTTCTTTCTTCTTTCTTTCTTTCACTGTTCTTTCTTTTTTTTTTCTTTTCTTTTTCTGCCTTCTTTTATTTTCCTGCTTTGGGGGTGGAGTGAGGGAGGAAACGTTCTCTGTCTAAGACTGAGACGCACTGCATCTACTGAGCCTTCTCAGTGATCCCACCCCTCCTCTGGGTTACTTATGAATCCAGCATTTATACCTGCCCTTTCCCCAGAGGTCAAGGGTTTTTTCCTGTTTCCTTTCTCCAGAAATGATAGGATTTCACCAGTACCCTAAGGGTAATAGTGTTCATCCCTTTCCACACACACACACACACACCACAATTTAAGGCTTTTGTTCATAGGAGAGAAGGATCCAGGTAGAGTTTCCTGCCCCTCCCTCAGCAGCTTCGTTCCTTGTGCAGCAAAAGGGAGACTTTCTGTAGATGCTCTAAGCCATTTCTGTGAGCTCATGGTGGGGTTCACGGAAAAATGCCTCCAAGAGGGCATGGACCCTGCCTTCATTTGTGGCCCCTATATTCACCTTCTTTTGCCAGTGTGCACTCAGCCAGACTCCACCTACTCAACAACCACTCTAGCTGAATTCTTACAGGCAAGCTGCTTCTTGCCCAGGTAAGTCAGTGCTCGTGTCTTGTTTTTCCCTGCAGATACCTGTCTCTTCCTAAATTCTGGGCCTGCTGATTTCCCAGCAACCTCAGTACTTCAGTGGGCTCAAGAAAGGTTGTGAACTTGCTGTTGGTCAATTTTTTTCATTGTAAGTTTGAAAGTAATTCTCTTGTTAGCTCTCTACCTCTTTGAATAGACAGAACCCTACTTTGTTTAATGAAGTACTTATGCATCTTTTGCAGTAGCAAGCAGGAGAAGATGTAGCAGTTAGAATAAATCACTGTCCTCTTGGAAACTTCCCTAGGGGCTTTAGGAATGACATATGCCCCACAAACACTTCTCTGTTGTTTTTTGGGAAATGCAAGGTGTAGGAAAATACCGCATAGGGGTTAAATAAAATACAAGTGATGTACTGATTTTTCATAAAGTATAAATTATAGATCAGTCAGCTGTAATCCAGAACAAGTGACTGGCTGAAAGCACCTACTAGTTGGCAATTGCCTGGCAAAGAATATGATGCCATACAGCAAACCTCATGGAGCGCTAAGAATAAAATAACTCAGGAAGATTTCTAGCCGATTAAGCCAATTTCAGAATTTTTCATACGTGTCACTATTCAGGGAGAAATATGACAGGTGACTACTCAAAATTAGGCCAATGACAAAAATATCATGTCTATGTTTTATTATTTATTATATTTCTCCAAAGGTAAGTCTTTCCATTAACCATTAATTCCAAAATTATTATTATTAACAATAATGGCAGTAGAACAAAATCACTTCATGATCACTTATGAAAAGCCCGAGCTATGACAAACATTTCTCATTTCATCATCCCAAAAACTCAATGAGAAAAATGGGGCTAAGAGAGATTAATAAAATTGTCCAACGCACAGAGCTAGTATGTGCTAGAAACATAATTTAAACCCAGGTCAGACTTCAAGGATCTTGTTTTTAACGTCTGAGCGAGACTGCCTTAGAATGATACTAGCTTAGATTTTGTGTGGCCCACTGAGTATTTCCTTCTGTCAGTTACAATGCTGGAAGAGGTCCATCCTTGCATAAGAACACAAAAGCATCAGAAATTCCTTACTGGCTAACATCAGTTGTCTAACCAGAAAGACATTCAGTTTCAGAATGGTAATAAGGGACCATTTGTTGAGATAGGATGACAACTGACCTTTACGAGGTTGGTTTGAAAGGAGGGTATGACTGTCCTCCATGTTTTCTGAATTTTTCCCTAGCCCCTTTCATTTATATATCTCAAATATTCTTTTCTTCCATACAACACTGCATTGTTGTACTGTCATCAGTGATTTATTTACAGTTTTCTTGAAATTATATCTATCTTTCTACCTATCTATATTAACCACGACTATCTCTTAAGAATGAAGAGCTCAAAAACAAACTACAGATATAAAAATGTTTTAACAAAAATCAATTAATTAATTAAACAAAAAAAAACCTCTTCATGAGGTATCTACCATCTCTAATGAGGAGGCATAACATGGCATTCTAAACTTAGACATATGGAGTATAGCAACAGCACAGAAATGAGTTAGTCACAAAGACAAGGATACAAACAGCCACTATGAAATCTTCAGCTGGAAGAGGCAAGCTCCATGCAAGCACAGGTCATCTCACCTAACAAGCCTGTGTCAAATAAGATAGCAGATAAAATAGCAAAGACAGTAAGAAGCAATGACAATCACCAGACAAGTAAAGAAGAAGAGTGCCACAAAAAGCAAAGAGCAGTAGCCATCTGGGGAAATTCACCCACGATGGAGAACCACACCAGGTGGCCCTGCCAGAATCTGGATAATAACACAAAGCAGTAACTGGCTCTTCCTGACCTTTTACAAGACACACATGGAAAATGAATCTATTTAGATGACACACTGGGGAAACAGCCAGAGGCAACTGATTCAGGAGCCTCTGTCACCCCAAGCCCCACCTGGCTTCCCTGAGAGGTGGAGATGGGAGCAGGGGGAGATTGTATCTCCACACACCTGTAATCCATTCACAACACATCAGCGAGCGGCTGCCCACCAGGGGGAAGCTCTGCAATAACTAGTGTCAACAAGTACTTCAATCATGTTTGATTTACTCTACTTAAGAAGTTAGGAAAACATATAACACATCAGAGCAATATTTTCATCAAAAGTGGTTAATGTTAAAACATTTTGATGCTTAAAGGGCAAGCTTCAGTTATTAGAAAAATTAACTCTTGGAACACCTCACTCCCTGAGGATTCAGAAATACCAGATGTGAATACCCTGCCTTTTATTGGGCTGTCTATCAAAATGTCCTGTTATCTCAAGATATCGTTTTAAAGTCTGAATCAACCTTATCAATACCCACCATGGAGTTAAAGTATTAGATTTGAATGACCATATGCTCCAATGCTGGGACATTTTGGAAGTGAAGGGAGTTCTATTTATAATTACTCTGTAATGACAGGAATAAGCCAGGACTATCCTAAGCAAACCAAAACATTTGATCACTCAGATATCAGACCACATTCTCATTTTAGAACAAGGAAATCTAAGTTTACCTATCCTCTTTAAAAGTAAAAATAAAATAATATATGCTACTAGCAAGAAACTAAAAACCAAAATATATAAAACAGAAAATAAAAGTGTGCCCCCTTACAACCCCTGGAATCTCACTTCCCAGATATAACTTCTACCAACAGTCTGCCTTCCAGTCCTCCTCCAGAAAGGGAGGACGGTCTTCCCAAATACTAGTATCTGAGGCCAAATGAATGAATAAATGAATACTGTGAATGAGTACCAAATGGTCAAAAATAGCGAACATCTATCCCATACATTGAGTTCAGGCAGGGCCTATCCCTTTGCTGCACTTCAGGGATTCAACATATGATTTAGATGACTTGAGGTCTAAACCATTGGGTGTATCACTTTTTTCCTGGACACAATGTTGGTTCAATATGGTCACATAATTCTTTTAGAGCCAATGAGATACAAAGAAACTTTTGCTCAGACTTCTAAGAAGACTCACTCTCTAGCTCACTCTCACATGTATTGAAATTGAAGGGATCTAAGGCCTTGACCCGCACTGTCCAAGATGGTAGCCACTAGCCACATAAAACTACGGAGCATGTGAAATGAGACTAGTGTAAGTTGAGATACAATGTAAGTATACAAGACACACTGGGTTTCAAAGACAGTATGAAAAAGGAACATAAAATATCTCATTACTAATTTTTGTCAATTACATGTTGAAGAGATGATGGATGTGGCTCACATTATATCTCTACTGAACAGCACTGGTCTAAAACATTTGAATCCCTGATAAAGCCAGGCCTAAGGGTACCCTGACCCATGGACTTTTCAGCTATGTGAACTAACACATACTTATTTTGCTTAAGCAAGTTTTGATCGGGCTTTCTAGCACCTGCACCTGAGAGTCCTCACTGAAAATGTATAGCCGTGAAGAATCACACTACACATTCATGATACGACTCTTCATTGAACAACAGATCATAGGCATTTTTGTCCGTACCAGTTACCTTGCTAATCGTGTGTTCAGATCTGCACCAAGTATTCCATATGGGGACAAATCTCCTACTTTTCTTCTGGTAACACCACCCTATTGCCCAGTGCATGGCACCAGCTTTCCTTCAGGTCCTCTTTTTTGTCTCGGGCCTTTGCACATACTTCCCCTTCTGCCTAAAACTTACCCTTCTGTCCTCTCGTTTCATTTGCCAGCTCCCTCAGGTTGCAATTTAAATGCCATCTCCTCAAAGCTAAGTTCCCTGGCCACTCAATTTAAAGGACATCACCCTGTTATTGCCTCTCCCAGCCCCTCATCTTCTCCATATATGTGCAGCAAAATAGATGTTAATTTCTCTAGATGTCTGTTTGATGTCCACTTTCCCCCTCCCCACTGTACGATAACCTGCATTAGTGCACATCATGGCCATGTGGTTCTCCCTTTTATCCCCAGCACATGGAACAGTGCCTGACCTATGGTGGGTGCTCACTAAATATCTTCTGAATGCCTGGCATGAATGTTAAAGGGGGCAGGAGAAACAGGAAGGCCAGGGGAAGGTGACATAATGTGGTAAGGGAGCCTAGATAATCCAGTGTAACCAAGCCAAGGGCAGTTTCTTTATGGTTCACACAGTCTAGTGGAACCGTAAAGACAGTAAGGATGAGAACTGACAAACGAACAGCAGGTCTGGAAGGATCTGAACAGTTAGTGGCTCCCTGGACCTTCCCCCAGGCATAAAAGTAAATGGTCATATAACCTATGCACATCCTCAGACCTCAGATTCAGTATTATGAATAATGTATAGTAATCATTTTTATTTAAGTCACTCATAATACCTAATATAATGTAAATGCGATATAACAGTTGTAAATACAATGTAAACACTATGTAAATAGCTGTAGGCATGCAGCACATTCAATCTTGCTTTGGGAAATTTCCATATTTCTTAAAAAAGAGTTTTGATCTGAGGTTTTTTGAATCTACGAACATGGAACCCAAATATATGGAAGGCTGACTGTATATTCAGTGCAGGTATTGGTTTATTCGATTATCTTAATAAAGTGATACCATATATTTTTATAGTCTATAAAAAAAAGTAAATGATCAGAGACTCAATGGTAAAGCCTGCAGCATAAAGCATTCCTGAACTCCACATGATACAAATTCTGCTTAAGGTTTTGTTCTCTGTTAGAGACAATGTGGTTCTTAGGCTCATTCTTATAACCTGACTGCAAAACTATGAGAGGATCTGGGGTCTAGTCAAGGAGTTCTCATCTGACTCTGCTCAAAAGACAAGATCATACCCTTGACCTCTGCTTTGTGGAACTTCTCATGAGCCTGGTTGAAATGCTGGTCAGGCTATATCCCAGCCAGCCTTTCTGGGTTCCATAAAAGTGAAGAATATCTGCTATTTTCCTGTTCACATTCTTGTTCTCACATGGGATCTACTTTGCTGGGTTTACTTATCTTACTTCACAAGTCAGGGAAGGAGGAAGTTTTGTTAATGAAACTCTTTAGGACTGATACATTATAGGCTCTTAATTATTCCCCTGGACCGTGAGGCCTCTCTTTATATGAGAATGTCTCTTCATTTTGTCTTAATGTGATACATGTTTCTAATTCATTAATTTTATTATGGAAAAACTGATAGACACAGCAGAATTCATGTAATGTATGTTACGATATAAATCACAATAGAAAAATGACATTCTTGAACCAAACACCCAATTTAAGATCTAGACTATTATCTTTGAAGCCCTCTGTGTGGCCCCTCCTAGTTTCATATTATTTTTTTTTTTTGAAAGAATGCAAACTATTTAATCAGTGAAGTCCGGGAACCTGGGCTTAGATTAGTGGGGTGAGAACTTTAGAGGAGATTTGGTGCTGTCCACACTGCAGGTGCTGACGAGTCTCCAGAAAGGTGGGAGAGCCACCATCTCTCAGAGGAAGAAGGAATTATTCTCTTCTTTTTCTCTTTGATCTCTCTCCCCACCACCCCAATTTTTTTTAATTACCATACTTCCTTTCTCTGCTGTAGGGACCAAGGAATCTACCTATAGAGGAAGCAGGTACAAAGCCCTGCAATTCTGTCTCCTTCCTTTTCTACCACATGGTTTCCATTAGGGTTTATCAGGTATTTTCTCTTAAAAGAATCAGGCATGCACTAGAGAAGCAAACATCAGGATCATAGCACTGGCAGCTATTTATTTATTACAGAAATACATAGATTTGACAGCTTTAAAATAAAGATAATTAAATCTGGTCTTATTCTTTTAGAGCTGAGAAAACAAAGGTATGGGACTTGCCCAAAATCATTCAGCTAAATACATGTCTTCAGTCTCCAAATCATTATCCTTATTTCCCATTATTCAATTCCCATTATTGGTAGATTTTCATTATTGAAAATTTGATCACATTACTGATCACTTTACTTTAGTCTAAGGCGCCTGGCCGGAACCAGAGGATCAGTATTTTCATTTAGCAATATTAATAAAAATAACTTTTGAGCCATACATAAAAAGGGAATATATACTCATCTCAATGCCAAACACTTTCTTTTATTCATAACAGCATTTCTGCTTTCAATCAAAAGTCATTAAATATTCTGATGACCTTTGATATTCTTTGATATCCTTTGGCCCTTATTTCCACTTCTAATAAAATGTATAATTGAGCTGAATCTTTAAGAATATAGACACTTCAGCATACTTTTAAATGGTGGAGATGATAATCATTAATTCTTTGTCATATCAGATTGCTACTATTCAATTTGTTAACTAAACCCCCTGAATGCCCATCAGATGGCCAACACTGTTCCAGATATATATCTTCTTCAAAATAAAAATGTTTTCAATTTTAGATTTTCATGAATCCTTGTATTTATTTATATGCTTGCTTATTTTATTCAATAAATTTTATTTCTATTGTTCCCAAGGCACTTTGCTAGGCATTGTTGAGAATAAAGCAGATGCAGAACCAACACTTAGAGAACATACAATCAAGAGATAGAGGGAAATGTTTACATAAATAACTGCAATATATGGCCTAAGAGAGTGATCACAAACTCAAATGCCCACAGAAGCCAGGCAGACAGTGCAAATGCATGAAACAAGGTGAGCACAAGGCAACAGGGAATGGAGAACTATGGGGAGGTGTGAAATGAATGTTCCCTCTCGGAGAATATTCTTCTTGTTTTAGGAGACAGAGTGGAAAAAGAGAGGACACAGGATGTGAAAAGAGTGAGAGGAGGAGAGAGAGTGAGTGAAAAAGAGAGAAGAGTGCAAGGAGAGAGGAGAGGAGAGAAGGGAGGGGAAATGTCCAGGACAGAGCCTTGAGGAACTCCAGAATGTCAACACTGAGGGGTCAGGTAGAGGAGGTAGGTAGAGGGAGACCAGTGTGATAGGAGAAAAACCAGGAAAGCATGGTGTCCCAAAAGCCACAAGGAGTGAATGTTTCATGATGAATAAGATGGTCAACTGTGTCAAATTTTGCTGAAAGCGTCTATTGGATTTGACCACAGTGAGGTCACTGGTACCAAGAGCAGCTTCAGCAGGGTGGCGGAGTTGGAGGCCAGGCTGAAATGTTTTGAAAAGTGGATAGAAAGCAGAGAAATAGAGGTAGCATGAAGGAAACTCTTTTAAGAAGTTTTACTCTGAAGGAAGCAAAGAAATTGGGCAATGGTTAGAATGGAGCTAGCAGCCAAGGAAGGTTTTTTAAGAAGAGTTGCTATCAACAAATGCCAATAGCACATGAAATGATGTTCAGCATCACTAATCAGTAGGGAAATGCAAATCAAAAACTATTTTCAGGTACCACCTCGCACCCTTTAGAATAGCTACTATCAAAAAAAGCTCAGAAAATAACAGAAGTTGGCAAGGATGAGGAGAAACTGGAACCCCTGTGCACTGTTGATGGGAATATAAACTGGTGCAGCCATTATGGAAAACAGTATGGTGGTTCTTCAAAAACTTTAAGGTAGAATTATTATACGATCTGGCAATTCCACTTCAGCATATATACCCAAAATAATTGAAAGCAGGGTATCAAAGAGATGTTTGTACACCCATATTCACTGCAGCATTATTCACAATAGCTACAATGTGGAAGCAGTCCTAGAGTCCATCGATGGAAGAATAAATAAGCAAAATGTAGCAAATACATACAATGGAATATTATTGAGCCTTAAAAAGGAAGGAAATACTGACCTATGTTACAATATGGATGAAACCTGGAAATATAATGCTAAGAGAAATAAGCCAATCACAAAAAGAAAATACTGTAGGATTCCACTTATATGAGATAGTTGGAGTAGTCAAAATCATAGGGACAGAAACTAGAATGGTGGTTGCCAGGGGCTGGGGGGAGGGGAGAATGGTGAGCTATTGCTTAATAGGTACAAAGTTGCAGTTTTATAAGAGGAAAGAGTTATGGAGGTGGATGGTGGTGATGGTTGCACAACATTTTGAATGTATTTAATACTACTGAACTTCACACTTAAAAATAGTTAAATGGTAAATTTTATGTTATGTATATTTTACCACAATTAAAAAATGGGGAAAAAAAGACAGTTGATATCAGATCAAGTTTGTCTACTGATGGGAATGATCAGGGAAAGATGAAGACATTGATGGGTGCTAGAAAGATATGGTCAAAGAAGCCAAATTGGTCATATCCTAGAGAAGGGGAATGGAATCCAGGCAGAGAGAGAGAGAGAAAGAGAGAGGAAGGAAGGCAGGAAGGGAGGAAGGAAGGAAGGAAGGAAGGAAGGAAGGAAGGAAGGAAGGAAGGAAGGGAGGGAGGGAGGGAGGGAGGAAGGAAGGGAAGGAGGAATAGGGAGGGGGAAAGAAGAAAGGAGTGAAGGAAGGGAGGGAGGAAAGAAGAAAGGAGGGAGAGAAAGTTGATTTAAAGAGGGATACTTATTCCATCCCAGTATAAAGAAGAAGGAAAAGATGGTGATCACTTTGGCAGTGAAAGTATGAGGGAGTTCCCATCTAATGGCGTCTATTTTCTACATAACATAGGGGAGGAAATCATTTGAGAGTAAAGTAAGCAGGGAGGGTGACTGAGAGATTGGCAGAGGAGGGCGAAGGTTTGAAATAATCCCTTGGGAGTGTGAAAGAAGAAATCCCATTAGAGAAACATGGTGGGAAGTGTAGAGCATCCAGTTATGATTTGGGAAAACAAATTTAAGGCACAACCAGTCAACTCTGTTTTTTTTATTTTCTCCAGCAAAGTTCAGCTACTCAAAAGGGCATGGAGGAGCCATAAATCACCTGCGCATTGTGAGATTCCGAGTCATAGACCTGGGGTGCAGCCTGAGCTTCTGGGTTTCCTAACAAGCTGCAGGTGATGCCCGTGTGACTGAATCACTTGTCACACTTTGAGCGACAAGGGACAAGAGCCCTTTCCTTTGTCATTCTCTTTTCAAGCCCTTCAGTAGGACAGACAGCAGGTCTGTCACCTCTAAGTCTGAAAATAATAATAAAATTAATACCTCAATAATAATTAAAAAGGAGAGAAGTATGGAGAAGGCAGATGAGTTGGTTTATCCAATCGTGTTTGTACTGGAATTACATTTTCTTGCCCTTCTTCTCATCTACATTTCCAGGCTTGGCAACATCATACAATCTCACAGCTTCAGCCGCCATCTTTATGTGGATATGATGACCTCTTTCTTGGCTCCAAAGGCCAAACAGACACATCCATGTGAGTGTCCCATGAGCAATTCAAACAACAAATTGCCCCCAATATTTGCTTCTCCTTGGTCTTTCAATTCATTGATTCGTCTCCTCTCTGCCTGGCCTCCACATTTAAGAAGTTGTTAAGTCCCACTGATTTATCCCTAAAATATTAGCAACTTCTATTAATGCAAATTAGAACTACACCAAGATACCATTTCCCCTTAACGGATAAGCAAAAATCCAAAAGTTTTACAACATACTCTGTTAACGTGACTGAGGAAAACAGAGACTCGCACACATTGCTAGTGAGAATGAAAGACAGTAAAATCCCTGTGCAGTGGATTTTTGCATTAACGTAGCAAAATTACCTAGGCCTTGACTTTTGACCTAGGAATCTATCCTAAAGACACACTGGCAACATTTAAAACGATATGAGCACATGCCCATTCACTGATGCACTACTTACAATAGCCAATGATTTAAAACAACACTCAAATGTCCATCAATCGGGGATTGTTGAATAAGTTACAATATATTCATAAAATGGAATATTACGCAGGCATAAAAAGGAATGAGAAAAATCTCCACCTACTGATATGAAGACATTTAAGTGAAAATGCAAGATGAAGAAGAGCATACATAGTATTCACTTTTTAAATACAAAAAGAGAAAGAAGATTAATATTTATACATATTTCCTTATGTTTTCAAAAAGAAGAAATAGAAAGATAAACCAAAACCTAAAAAAAAAAAAAAAAAGAAAAAAGAAAGGATTACGTATAAGAGAAGGGAAATAACAGTGAGAAGGGGATAGTTATGGAAATTAGATCTCCTAGATCTCTCTTTATGTGCTGAATTTTATAGTTTTTACTTTGAAAGCATGTAAATGTTTTATATAATTAAAAAACAAAATTAAACAGAAAAGGAACAAAGAAATCCATAGATATCAAATAGTCTGAAATCTTTAGTGGCTTCCTACTACCTACCCACTAAGTCCAAACTCCTCAGTCTGGTTTCAGTGCTCTGAGTCTGCCCCAGCCAGACATTCCCATCTTACTTCCTGATTCCCCACCCCCACCCCCACCTTGGCCCCATCTACTCTGCTCACATACTAACTGTTAACATTTGAGTACCCAGTTTATTTCCCCAGTTTGACCATACACCTCTTAAAAATGAAATCCACCCCTCATCTATTTTGGAAACCTTCAATGCTCAATCTCTAGAGTCACCATAATATAGATTGGCGATAATTCTGGCATCTGAAAGCTATTGTCTAGAAAATTTGTATTTATTGTGAAGAATTCAAGGAAGCCAGAGCTCCTTGAAAATATCAAATAACTGGCTAAAGCCTAACTTTCTAGTTACAAAACAAAGACAGCAATGGAAGCAACTCAAGTATCCTAAGGGTAAATGGATAAAAATGTGGTATATCCATACAATGGATTATTATTCAGCCTTAGAAAGGAAGGAAATTATGACACAGGCCACAACATAGATCAACCTTGAAGACGTTATGCTAAAGGAAATCAGCCAGTCTCAAAAGGACAAATATTGTATGAGTACAAATATATGAGGTTTCTAGAGCAGTCAGATTCATAGAGACAGAAAGTAGAATGGTAGTTGCCAGGAGCTGGGAATAGTGGGCAGTGGGGAATTATTGTTTAATGGGTACAGAGCTTCAATCTTGCAAAATGGAAAAATTTCTGGAGATGGATGGTGGTGATGGTTGCATAACAATGTGAATATACCTAATGCCACTGAACCCTATACTTAAAACATAGTTAAAATGCTAAATTTTATGTTAGGTATTATTTACCATAATTTAAAAAAAAATTTTAAAGCAAAGAAAATGAGCAATGAGAATACCTTTTAATGGTGACCTTTTAATACATTATATTAATATAAATACAATTTAACCAAGGCTTTCCTTTCCAGGGCCATTAAAGATCACCTAGAGAAGAGAGAGTTGGCTTTTTGCTTTAAACCATGGTACCATATTCTCCCCTTAGGAGTATTTCCAACAGAAACATTCCACCCTTGGACTGCTCTGCCCTTGAGCTTTGTAAAACCAGGAGTTACACATAGCTGATTCATTTAAAAGGTGTTTCTAAGACTCTGATAGTTGTTTCCAATCAAAGCTTTGCATTGGCATTGATCCATAATATTTGCGTTGATGCTTCCGAGTAGAATGCCTTATCATTCCCCTCCATTCCCACAGGAAAGATCACTGTAAGATGAGTTACTGCTGAGGTTGAAAAACCCCTTGGGAAGAATTTACCTTCCCAAGGTAAAACTCTACATTTTGTACCACACTAATACAAGGTGTAAATTAATAGGGGAAACTTTGTGCGGGGTAGTGGAAAGAGGTGTGTGGGAAAGCTCTGCACTTTCCAATTGGTTTCTTTGTAAAACTAAAACTGCTCTATAAAAAATACAGTCTTTCAACTGAAAAAATAAAACTCTGCATCTTAAATTCTCTGAGTTGTTGGTTTAGCAAATGATCGTATTGGTCCATGTAAGTAAAAATGATGCTTTCTTAATAAGGAAATACATTCTCATTTAAACATGCAATATATCTGGCCAGAAATTAAGGGATATTTTTCTAGCCAGTAATCCTTCTAAATATATTTGAACATTAGGTGATAACAAAAGGAAAAATCATTAGAATGCAACCCCCAAGTTATAAGCCCCTAGTTTCTGCTCCTGACTGCATTGGAAATCCCACATTTCTAACACATGGCTTTGCTTCTCTCTTGCCATTTAGAGAGTATAGACAGACATGTTGAAGTCCTTGACCTTAGAGGCAATTAAATACTGGAAGAGGTAAGTTATTGAAATGCCCTTCTAAGAATTATTTAAAATGTAGATAACAAGCTTACACTTTCACCTACGATGGAGTAGCTGGTATCAGACTAATCCTCCTGCTAAGAACATCTATAAAAGCTGGGGAAAATCACACAAACACACACACACACACACACACACACACACACACACCAGCTGTGTGAAGATAATGAAGAACTACTAAAACAGCCAATATTTAAGGGACAAAGATCCCAAAGAGCATTAAATGCTCACTGAAGGGAGCCCTCTGGCAGAGCCACCTTTTTCCCTTAGGATATTTAATACTATGCAATGCAGAGCATGGAGGTCAGATAGAAATCAGGAGTCTGGAGACCGTGACAGTCTCTGTGGGCTGGAAAGACAACAACTGGGATTCATGGACCACTAGGGAGTCATTAAACACCAGGCTTTCAACTGAGACTCTAGAAGAGCCATGACCTATGATTAAGAACAAACTAGAAATAGACCAGCTTCAACTGGCTCAAAGTGATCTTCCCATGTTCTATCTGGGGAAATTAAACCCTTTCTGAAGGAAGATATGATCCAGAGGCTCTACAATTTTTCATACATAATGTCCACCATTCAAAGAAAAATACCAAACATTCCAGAAAACAGAATCAAATGATTGAAAACCAAGAGAAAAAATAGACAGGATAAACAGATCCACAGGCAACCCATATATTGGCATTACCAGACATGGACTTTCCACTAAGTGGCAAAATACTTAAACCAATACTTCACAAGAAAAAAAGAATACCTAAATGGCCAATAAGTATATGAAAAGAAACTCAATACCATTAGTCTTCAGAAAATGCAAATTAAAGCCACAATGAGATAACACTACAATCTTCCAAAATGGGTTAAAAAAATAAATACATTAAGTATTAGTGAGGACGTAGATCAATATGTACTGCAGAAACTTTTGGTGTAAATGTAAATTGATGTGAACACTTTGGAAAGTTGCTGTACAGAAATTACAAAAGCTAAACATGTATATATCCTGTGATCTGGTAATTCCACTGCTGGGTATATACATAACAGAAAACAAGTGTTTATATCAACTGAAAGATAATAGCCATGAATATTCATAAAACCCTTATTTAAAATAGCCCAAATGTCCACCAACAGCAGGACGGTCTATTCCACTGTAGCATATTTATCTAATGCAATACTATAAGACAATAAAAAAGAACAAACTTCATCCATGCAACCCATGATAATGAAGCTTGTAAACATAACATTGAGGGAGAAAGCCAGACAAAAAGAGAACATGTTGTACGATTTCACTTATGTAAAGATTACAACCAGGTAAAATTAGCCTATGGTGATATGACCCAGAATAGTGGTTATATTTGATGAAGGCAGATAACGACCGAGCAAGGGCATAAGTAAGACTTCTGATGTGCTAGTAATGTTCTAGTCCTCTTCTGGATGAAGACTGGAGAAGTGTGTTCATTTTGTGAGCTGTATGCTACAAACTGTACACGTAAGATTTGTGTAGGTATAATGCACATAACTAAAAGGTAACCAAAACATGCACCGTAGTTAGAAATAAATGATCTGGACAACTAAACATTCCCTTACAATGGAGACAGAGGGCACCTGGACCAGGAAGTCCTGAAGACAACTTTCAACTGTGATTCACCTGCAGCAGCTCCCTTTGGGGTTGTGTTACTGCTCTCTCTCTGGTCCCTTTGTCTTCCACATCCAATGTGCATTTGCAGCAAGTGGTTAAATTTGTTTCATCAATTTAACCCCAAAGTTAACATATTCAAGACCAAACTCTTCAGCATCTCTCATTTCTCCCCATAGCCTCTGTCATAGATGTGAAGAGCATCAACTTCCTGCTGCTGAAAATGGAACTCTCATCCTCCCTCATTCCCCCCTTATCCCCTGGGCAGCATTATGCAGTTCCTGGAGGTTCTCCCTCAGAAACCTTCCTCAAGTCCATGCCCTCTTTTCCAGCCACATTGCTTCCATTTTTCCGGTTTTGTTCATTCATTCATCCATTCATTGACCTACTGTGGATTTGTGAAATGTGGAGGGGATGCTGGCCCCTATGAGAGGCGCTGAGGATTGTGGAGGCAAGTCAGACACGGCCTCTGCCAACCAAAGCCCTTGACTTTCACCCGGACCCTCTAGCTGCTTCCTACATAGATGAGATTCCTACACAGTCTCACCAACATTTCCCTCCCCACTTCACTCCTCCCCCTGCACTGCCACCAACTCACAACTCCCTTCTCCAACATACATGTACATATGCACACATGGGTGCAGTACATATACATCGTTTAAGTAAGCAACACAAGCTCATTAAAGAAACTTTGGAAAATATATAAAAGAATAAAAAGGGGAAAGACCCTATCATTCATATTCCTAACACTGAAGCATTTTTAATAACGCGACCATTTTATTTGTCATTTTTGAAATGATGGTTGTCTTTTTAATAGACAAGTCTGATCATTTCCCTCTCTTCTTAGAAGGTGTCAAGCTATTGCACTGCCTAAGGGACAGTGGTCACAGCCTGTGGATTCCAGCTGTTCTGTGCCACTCTGTCTCTACTCACACCTTTCCCAGTGCCCACAGTGCTCTTCCCTTCCCTCTCCAGCCTCAAAAACTCCCACTCACCTTTCAAGGCCAGGTTTGAATTTCACTTCTGCTAGATCCTACTTATGTGACACCTGTCACAACATGCTGTAATTATGCAGGAGGCAGCAGAGCTGTTAATGCTGATTCTAGAGTCAGACTGCCTGGGTTCAAGTCAGACGTGTGACTTGCCGGCTGTGTGACTGTGCCAATTATTTAATTTGTCTTTGCCTCAGCCTCATGGATAAAAAGATAAAATACTAGAATTCCACTTAGAGTAATTCTACAAAGACTAAATGAGGTGATCTGATTAAAGGGTCACTTAGCACAATGCCAGGCACATAATAAGTTCTAAGAACATGTTAATTATTATAATTGTCAGATGTCTGTCTCTTCCCCCTAGACAAAGCACATCCCACAGGAAGGATTTCTTTTTCATCTCTTTACCTCCTACCCCCCACTCAGTTTAAAGTGATTTATAAATGTATGAGAAATCAGTGAAGGAGCTGGCAAGTCCTCTTGACATATCCTCTTGCGATACATACTTTCATAGTGAAAAAAGAGAGGAGGAAGAAGATGGGGAGAAAAAAAGGAAGAAGAAAAGAGATGAAAGAAGAGAAGAAGAAGAAGAAGAAGAAGAAGAAGAAGAAGAAGAAGAAGAAGAAGAAGAAGAAGAAGAAGAAGAAGAAGAAGAAGAAGAAGAAGAAGAAGAGGAAGGGGAAGGGGAAGGGGAAGAAGGAGGAGGAGGAGGGGGAGGGGGAGGGGGAGGAGGAGGAGGAGGAGAAGAAGGAGAAGAAGAAGAAGAAGAAAGAAGAAGAAGGAGAAGGAGAAGGAGAAGGAGAAGGAGAAGGAGAAGGAGAAGGAGAAAGAGGAGAAGGAGAAGGAGAAGGAGAAGGAGAAGGAGAAGGAGAAGAAGAAGAAGAGCCAGCAATGGGGGAGGAGGAAGGGGAGGAGAAAAAGCAGGAGGAGGAAGAAACAAAGGAGAGCAAGGAATTGCCACTACTGAGGGTGGTATTTGAGTTTTGTATGCACATAAAACAGGCGTCCATCACAGTGTTCCAGCTTGCCACAGCTCTTCTTGCTGCTAACTCTTTGGAACTCAAGAATACACTGGTCCTTAATCTTGGTACAAAGCTCAACATTACATCCTGGCTCCTGGACAACAGCATTGCATAACTGAGATTCTTCCCAGAGAAGGTACCCTCAGATGGAAGACCACCCCAGGATTCGAGTCTACAAGGACTGCACAGGGCCTGCTCAGGAAGCTCCAGGTCACCTGGGGAAGAAGAAGGCACACCAGTTATCCTATGCAGCGCACCATCTCATCTTCAAATTACCCAGGACAGATGCAGCACTGGACGTGTGGAATATTTAAAGGTTCCCTTGTAGCGGAAGTATCTTGGCAAAACCTGCTTTCACTGACTCCAGATATACTGGCTTTTTACTTCTATTCTAGAGTCAGTGATAAATCCCCAAGAACTCATTAGTGGTTTCTAGCACACATAAAAGTACAGAAAGCCTTTGTTTTTCTGATTAGGGAAGCTACATAAATTTTTAACTGATTATTAAGAAATAAATGCCAACCTTTGCAGAAAAAATACATTTCTCTCTGTCTCTGACTGAATACCAAGGAGGCCTTCGGGGCCTTCACCACTACTAAGGCCTGGTGGTTTCACCCCAGGCATGGGGGCTGGCTGCACTCCAACAGGTCTTCTCAAGGGCAGTTCCCTTATCCCCAGAGACCTGGAGTCTCTGAGCCAGGGGTCACAGTCCTCAGGGGTCAAAACCCACAAAGAGAACACACGCCTTTCTAGTGGCTGGCAGCACCACCAGCTTGCAGATTTTTGCAAAACCATTGAACCATGGACTTGGAAGGCAGTCAGGTCTGAGTTTGAATTCCAGCTCTACCACTTACTAGCTATGGGGCCCGGGGCAAGTTGCCTCATTTCTGTAAGCCTGAGTTTCCTTATTTGTGAAATGGGGATAATAATAGCACCCTCCCCCCAGCCCCCCAAGGGCTGTGGTGAGGATTAAACAGACAATGCACAGAAAGAGTCAGGATAGAACCTGGTACAAACAAGGTATGCTCGGTAAATGAGAGCTATTGCTACTATTATTTAGGAATCATTTTCTCAGCCTCCAGACTTTTACTTCCAATGTTTCCACTGCAAGAAAATTAAATTTGAAGCTGAGGATGCAGAATTGGAAATGATAATAATAGCAAACTGTTAGGAGCATTTACAATGTTCCAGGCACTGTATAGGTGGCATTTACATATTTCCTTTCAGTTCATCCTCACAACCGTGTATCAGCCAAGTACTACCCTGGACCCCATTTTACAGAGGGGTGTTTGAGGCCCAAGGGAGTAAAATTACTCATCTTGGGGAGAGGGTGAGGAAGGAAATACTTTGGTGGGCTGAGTGGTAGTGGGCGAGGAGGTTGGAGTGGTTTTTTAAAAATTGTGGAGGAAAGGAAAGGAAAGGGAATATTAAGAAGTGTCTCTGTGGGTTATGAATTAGTTCCCTTTAATGTTCTTTCAGAGACACAAGTTAAGATTGGAATTCCTTTTTAATTAGTGGCTCCATCGTTTGTTTTGAGACCACCTAAGTTCAGAGGGCATAGTTAAGTAGCATTTTCACCAAAATTGTAAAGGGATCTCCTACTACGGCAAAAACTCATCTTAAAGCCAGCCTGACTAATGACCTTCCTGCAGTCGGTACAGCAACCTGCTATGCAGGGCACATCCTAGTCTGGGGAAAAAAGCTAACTGAGGCCTCCAGGGACTCAGCTACAATGAACCGCAGGGATCCTCCCCAAGTTTCTCCCAGGGCACAGCTCCTTTTTGTTCTTTCATTTCTTCCCCCCTCTTTAATAATGAACGTGTGACTCAGAGGTTTAATGAGTTACCAGGAGAAGTTCACCAGAAGGGAAGCCCATTGAGTAAACGCATAATTAAAATTACGAATGGACAGAGGAATACAATCATTGTGGGAGACGGGGAGCACACAGGAATGACTCAGGTGTTAGGCTGGTTAGAAAAGGGGCTTTGGGACTTACATTACTTCTGGTGACGATCTGGAGATTGAAGGAAAATTCTGGAACCCTTCCCCAGTCAGAAGAGACAGAGGGGCTGCCGGAGACCCCTCCCTGCCCTCCCCAAATGATCCAGACGGGTAGCCAGGAGTCACTCCCAGCAGAAGTTGAACAACAGCAAAGGCTGCATTCGCCAAGGGAATCATTACCCCCTTGGTGCTAACAGCACAAGGCTGTAGTGTCAATTACTTCCCTAGTGTAAATATCCTGCAGGAAATTACAAGTTAGGAGAAGGTGAAAAGCTAGGGTAGCATCACACTGGATTTTCTCTCTTGAGCCCAAACCTAGAAATATTTTGCATCTGTGGAGGCCTGGCCACAGAGGAACATTGGCCACAGACCAATCGAGATGAGCACACACTGCCTTTAGGGGCCTGATGCTGGGCTGTTGTAGTCTGT
Organism: Hippopotamus amphibius kiboko; assembly: GCF_030028045.1. Taxonomy (NCBI): domain Eukaryota; kingdom Metazoa; phylum Chordata; class Mammalia; order Artiodactyla; family Hippopotamidae; genus Hippopotamus; species Hippopotamus amphibius. The sequence continues at coordinate 33,769,394 of NC_080186.1, forward strand.
AGAAGTCCATACACCAGTCTGCAGCTGATTATCCCTTCCTGTATGGTCAGGATTACACTGAAACAGTCCAGGGGGCCATGAGTTCTTAGGAGAAATGCAGGCTGATCTCCAACAAGAAATATAACACTCCTTGTGTCAGGATCTCTGTAAAACAACAGCAGCAGAAAGCATGTTCTGCCTATGAATCCATTCCACAAGTTGCTGTAACTGCAGCTGCTCCAGATCAGCTATGCTAGTAGACCAGCAGTACAAATTCATGCCAAATATTCAAATGATCTAAATGTGATGTCTTACTGTCTTACTCCTATCCAAGTGTACTTGGTGTTCATGGAGGGCCAAGGCTACCCTATCTTTCCTTCCAGAACACAGAAGCAATTGCTTTGGCAATGTGGAGGGGTGTGGACAGCTCAAAAGTATTTCCACTGTGGAAATAAAAAGAGGTATAGGCCCAAAAGTTATGAATGGAGTTTGAAAGTCACTTTTCATTTTTGTTTGAATATAAGGTGATAGAGTTTTTGAGCAGTACTAGAAACAAATGACTAAAGCTACAATATCAACTATGAAGGAGAGGGAATTTGAAGGTCCTCCTGCTTTTGGGTCTTTTCATTTACATACATTCTCCAAACTCCTTTCTCTGTGCTCAGGTTGATAGGAAATGAATCCCTCGGGTTGGGTTGTCAAAAAGCCTTACAAGGAATGGTGGGGAAGGGCCCTGAAATTTTCTTGTAGTCAACATTGTGTGCTTATCTTGTAAAAGGAAAAATATATATATTACATATATACACATGTGTGTTTGTGTGTGTGGGTGTGTATACAGACACATTTAGAAGGTAAATTTATAAGTGAAATTAATTATATTATCATGAAAGGATCTAGCAATTTATTTTTCTTTACTCAATAAAGAAAGTTATTTATGTTTTTACCACCCTTTCGAAAAGTCTACCTCCCACTAATCTGCATGCCACTATAAACAAAAATTAAGAGAACAGTCCTGTGTCCCAAGAAAACTTAAAGTTACACCAGAAGAAAATCTTTATGCAAGTAACTAAAAGTTCATTTTATCAAATAAAGTGGAATACAATCCAAAGTTGTACTATACTAATCCTGATCCAATCCCCAAACAGTCATTAATCCCCTAAGACACTGCTAAACAAGCAGGTAGTAGTTTCTCATCAACACTTGTCAGTAAATACAAAACACATGTGGCAAAACCCTAGTCTGAGACAGTGGAACAAAGGGTAGGCTCTGCAGCCAAGCCACTTGGGGCCAAGTCCTGGCTCCCACATAAATAAATAGCTCAGACAACTAAATGAACTGTGAGCCAACCATGTCCTTAATGTTCCAGGCAATCGAGAAGCACCATCCAAGGACATCCAAAAGCATCATCCAAGGACAAACTGGGTGAGAGAGAGCAAAAGAGAAGTTCAAAATGCAGTGATCCCTATTGTCTAGATTGGACACAGAAAGAAAACTCAGAACCCTAGTGGAGGAGGAAGATTTCAGAAGGGTTTGTTCATGGCCCTGATCTATTCTTAGCTAAGGGATAAGATGAATACCTAAAAGGTTATAATACAATGCAAAAATCCTCCCAGATTTAGCCAGCTCCCGGTCTGAATCACTCCCTGAGTCAGGACAGGACACAGCACCCGCCCCTGGCCTTGAACAGTACAGCTACCTGAGTCAGAGCCTATTTTGAAAAGCTAAAACTGATCTACATCTGGCATTTCAAGGGCGAGCCAATTCACCCACATGCAATCAACCACAGGTGACTTTTTCTTCTATTCATAGATACCCTGGAAATAGGTCTGAAAGCACAGAAGAGGCAACATGGTGCAGCGGAAATGGCACCTATAAACTCCTAGGCCATCACTTACCGTCTCTGAGACCTTGAAAAATTATTTAACCCTTCTGAACATACATTTCACATCTGTAGAATGGGTGGCGTGGAAGGCTGCCAGTTTTGAGTGAGGCCCAAGAATGTGCTGAGGCAGGTTCATGAAGGGAGCCACCATGATGGCAGGGACAGAGGCTACACGTGGGCCCAACACACGGGCTCCCACTCTCCAAGCCTTCTCTAGCTACTGCTGCTCTTCAACTTGCCGGGCACAAAGGCCAGTACTGAGTCCCCAACACAGTACGTCCTTAGAGGAGACCAACTGGCTAGTTGGCAATGGGCTGACTCCCTTCTACCCTGAAAAGGATAATATTTCATCTTGATTAAGACTGACAAATATTCTAGATCCAGATTTACCTTCCCTGCCTGTAGGCCTCAGCCACCACCACCATCCAAGGACTCACAGAGTGTCTAATTGACTGCTATGTTGAAAAGTCTGATCTTGCGTAAATTCAGTTTGGATGAAGAAATCCACTCTGCAGCAAAGAAGGTGCACATGGGCAAATGACCATGTGATCCACTGGTCCTACTACTTAGCAGCCCTTCAGAAACTGCTGGCTGGACAGAACATTGAAATAACCTCTTGAAAGCACAGCAGAGGTGCAAGCTTAGACATAATACCTGCACAGGTGAGACCCCATTCTTTGGGAGGCAGCATATACTTCAAATCACGAGCCATTAAATGGGGCTGGTTCCCAATAAACAGAATACATAGGTCTGAGAACCAAGCAGGGCAGAGGGAGGGAGGAAGAGTAGCCCTACTCACTATTATTCCCAGTGTCACTTGTGAAATCTGTGTTTCTGATGCTTAATACTTTAGGCTTTGTGGGTCTAGAGATGCTTCCATCATGGGACACTTTTTGCTAAAATTAAACCCATAGCTGCTGCCTGCCTAGTTACGCGAGGCTCTTCCTTCCAGTGGCAGACAAAGAAATGGAGTTGTCTTACTGGCAAGGGGGTCTGACCACAATCATCATCAGGAAGCAGGGATGCTGCTACACAGCGGAGCGGGAAGGAGTATGGCTGGCATGTGACAGCTATGACAGGTGACCCACAGGGTGTATCTCGGAACCTCAATGCCCAGTCTTAACTGTAAATTGTCAAGTACATCAACCATGGCCTGATAAAGGCATGGTAATCAGGGACTCAGACCCCTCAGGGATGAACGTCTGGCTCACTTGACAAGCCACCTTGATCAGGAGAAATGATAGCCAAGGGAGGAAATTCTAGAAAGGATAGCAGACGAGGAAGAGAATGGACCAACTACAAGGATAGGAGCTGTATTTTATCCCACTAACCCCAAAATTCTGACCAAGAAGAATCCTAGAGAAGTTGTAAGAGGATGGAGTAAACTTAAACTAAGAGACAAGTGGATCTGAAGCGTACACGGGGTGGACTGTAGCATATGTTACTGGTGTCCCACTCAGATCCCCATTTACCAGGCAGGTGTACCCAACTTCCTGCTGTTGCAGGTGTTGGCAGCTGATGGCTCATACCTGCTCGCATCTCTGGAGAATTCCTTTTAGCTAATGGGAGCTGCCTTTTCTAGAAATGCCTCTATCTCCTCCCCCAAGGGATACCTGTGACTAAATGATGCAGGGAAATAAAAGTTCACCCCCTTGCCCCAGGGTAGTAAACACTCTACAGTACAATTCACACTCTAGAGCTCCTCATGGGAATTAAGCTGTCTTAGTTCAGGCTGCTATAATAAGGATACCATAGACTGGGTAACTTATAAACTACAGAAATTGATTTCTCACATCTCTGTAAGTCCAAGATCAGGGTGCCACATGGTTGTGGTCTATGAAATCTCTCTTACGGGTTATAGGATGCTGTCTTCCTATATCTTCATATGGTGCAAAAAGGGCTAGAGAGCTCTCTGGAATCTCCCTTTTAAAGGCATTCCCATTCATAAGGATGATGATGTAATTACCTCCCCAAAGCCCCATTTCCTAATACCATCACATTAAGAGTTAGAATTTCAACATATGAACTCGGGGGACACAAACATTCAGTCCCCAACATGCTTCCATCTAGGCCGCATTTCTGGGTACCCAACCTAGTACAGTTATCCAGTAGATATTTTTGTGCATTCCACATAAAGTGCTAAAGGCATATGATAGTTTGAGTCTGTGTTTAGCAAATACTTACTCTCCTCCCCTCCACTGTGGGCAGAGAATCCCCCTTGCCCCAGTGCAGCAGACTGTATTTTCCCAAAATGGCTGCAACACTCTTTTCCATCCATCCTGTGCTTCTTACAGTGTGACCTTAACACCCCATAAGACCTCAGAATTGTATCTCTTCCCCTTGAAAGTGGGCAGCCTTTTGTGACTGTTTCAAACAAAAGGGAGTGGCAGAAGTGATGCTATGTGACTCCCAAGGCTGATCACAAAGGACAATGGAGCGTCCACTTGGTTCTCCAGAACAATTGTGCTAGAGTTCTAAACCACCTTGTAAGCAGTGCGACAACCCGACAGCCACCAAGCTGAGAAAGGCTGATCTAGCCCATGCAGAGACCATATGGAGAAGCCTGAGAATACTGGTCAGTCCCCTGCTATGCCAGCCCCAGGCATCATCTGACTGCAACTGTACCAGGGACCCTGAGCCAGAACCGCCCAATGGAACCCTTCCTGAAGTCCTGACCCAGAGGAGCCATGAGAGACAATAAAATGATTGTTATTATTTAAGCCACTAAGGTTCAGGGAAATTTTTCCCATAGCAATAGTAACCAGGACACCTACTGATGTTGAGCTTAGTCACATCACTTGTTCTGGCCAATGGGATTTTGCATCTTGTACTTCTGCTGTCACCATGAGAAGAGCATGTCTTGGGTGCAAGCACACCACAGACAAGAAAAGTGAGAGATGTGTGGAGCAGACATAAACAAAACCTGCAACCTGGGGCCAGCCCAGCCCAGATCAGCCAAACCTTAGCCAAACTGACTTGCAGATGCATGAACGAGAAATTAATGCTTATAGCTCTATGCCATTGAGATTTTGTGGGATTGTTGTTGTTGTTGTTGTTGTTAGATAGCATTACAGCAATAACTGATTCAAGAGGCAACAGGTAAGCATTCTCTGTTGCCATGGTTAGGAGACTTCATAATTTGTAATTAAAGGGGCTTTATAAGGATTATCAATAAAAATAGTGACAATAGCAGCATTTTTCAATAACACCTTTATCCTGAAATTTCAGTATTCCTCTCTTTTCTTTTCAGTTAAGCCCAATTAGTGATACAGGTCCCTTTTCTGAGGCCCTAAAGACACAAGACAAATGACCTCATGGGCTTTCATTAATCAGCCTCCACAGAACGAAATGTTGTCAGGTGCCCTGAGTGCCTCAAAAAGAAGACAATGGAAGGATAGAAAATCTTCTCAGCAACCATGAACTAGAATGAGAGGCACCAGAAGCCAAGAATTAATTTATAAGTCCCTTGAGATAAGAGATCAGAAATCCCATCAAAAAGGGACAGATAGTGATCCATCCAAGAAGAATATTAGAGTTATAAGAAAAAAGCATCAATGATTCATTTAAGACAGGAATATTGAAAATAAATCAAAAAGAGAAAGGACTGTAGATATTTATCCATGGGTGATTAGGACCAAAGTGAAGAGCCATGCTAAACAAGAGAAGAAGCCAGGGACCGGTGTCTAGATGAAACCAAACCTCAAATCTGGGGCTTATTCAGGGTCAGTCTTGGCTAAAAGGGCTTGGCTTTCCTGGGTCCAGTGATCCAAATGAATGTTTGAAGATAATTCACAGTACACGAAGAATAATTATTACCTAGCGCCTTTTTAAAATGGAATATAAATTGATTGGGGAAAGGAAATTTCACATCAAATTATTCAAAAATTCATGTGTTGATGTCAATGTTAATCTCACAGAGCACTTGTCATTTGTCAAAACTGTATTTACTGGGTACCCCTGGGGCTTCACTGGACCAGGAGTATATGAAAGTTATTATGTATCTTTCTCTGGTCCACAAAGTGGGACTGGATGGGATACTGGAATTCTTGCTCATCTTTGAATGATTTTAGGGATCCCGACTTGAGTCTACAAACTCACTTCACCACACTAACTGGAGTGGCGAAGGTGTTGAGACTATCAAAGTCTCTTAGAAGGACAACCTTGAAATATTTCTAAGAGAAGGATGAACTGGAGTCTGATCTAATTCAAATCAAGCATTTTATTACAACCATCCTAGATGTGGAGGTACATAAAACCCACCATTGCAGGATTTCTCAACACCAGCACAACTGACATTCTGAACCAGACAACTCTTCATCGTGGGGGCCTCTCCTGTGCACTGCAGGATGTTTATTTACTAGTATCCCTGGCATCTGCCAACTAGATGCCAGTATCACCCTCACCCCACCCACCAGGTGTCACAGTCAAAAATGCCTCCAAACATTGCCAAATGTCCCCTATGGAGCAGAATCATCCCAGTTGATGACTACTGCATTAGTGTGGCCTAGTCTTAAAGGGCCAGCTTCCTAAGGATGAATGATAAGCAAAAAGTCTTTGAGATTTAAGGGGATAACCAATGAGACGAGGTTATATTACAGCAGTGATTCTCAAACTTTCTTGTCTGCCTAATAGATTCAGATTCACAAGCATAACATTCTCATGGACATATTCAGATTCTGACATACAGTACTATAACTATAGGTGAAATGCAAAACTCTACCAGTTTCTTCTGATCCAAGAAAGAATATTAAAATGCAAGTGAGTTAAAATTATATTGTTATGGATTGCATTGCATCCCTCAAAAAGATGTGCTGAAATCCTAACCTCTAGTATCTCATAATGTGAACTTATTTGGAAATAGGATCTTTGCAGACATAGTCAAGACAAGGTCATCGGGATGGACCCTAATCCAATAGAACTGATGTCTTATAAAGAGGGGAAAATTCGGACACAGACTCAGACATGCACAAAGCGAGGGCTGTGCGAAGACTGGAGTTACACTGCCACAAGCTAAGGAATGTCTGGGGCTGCCAGAAGCTAGAAGAGGTGAGGAAGGATCCTTCCTCTGCAGGTTTCAGAGGGAGCATGGCCCTCTTGACAGCTTGATTTTGGACTCTGAGACTTCACAACTATGAAAGAATAAATTTCTGTTGTTCTAAGTCACCCGGTTTGTGATACTTCATTACCGTAGCCCCAGGAAACTAACACAGATTTGATCCAGGGAAATTTAGAAACCTGATTTAATTTTTAAAAGTTAGTGAGTTCCACAGGAAAACCTGCACATAGTTGTTTACAGCAGCTTTATTACAATTGCTAAAACTTGGAAGTAACCAAGATGTCCTTCAGTAGGTGAATGGATAAACTGTGGTACAGCCAAACAATAAAATATTTTTCAGAGCTAACAAACAAAACAAAACAAAATAAAAAACAAAAGCAAAAAGAGCTATCAAGCAATGAAAAGACATGGAGGAAAATTAAATGCATATTAGTAGATGGGAGAAGCCAATCTGAAAAAGCTACATACCAAATGATTCCAACAATATGACATTCTTCCTGGAAAAGGCAAAACTTATGGAGACAGTGAAAAGATCAGTGGTTGTCAGGAGCCAGGGGAGGGGAGGTGAAGAGGCAGTGCCTCTTCATCTCCCCTAAGATGATTCTTAGGGCACTGAAAATACTTTGGATGATAATATCATGATGAATACATGTCATTGTACATTTGTCCAAACCCACAGTAGTACAATACCAAGGGTGAACCCTAAGGTAAACTATGGCCTTTGGGTGATGATGATGTGTCAATGTAGGTTCGTCCTTGGTAACAAATGTACCTCTCTGGTGGGGGATGTTGATAACGGAGGCAGGGAGTATGTGGGAAATCTCTGTACCTTCCTCTCAATTCTGCTGTAAATCTAAAACTGCTCCAAAAAAACAAAGCCTTTAAAGAATTGGGGAGTCTTGTGAAAACATCAATGTTTTACTAGTTGCAGTAAATTACTTGTACTGCAGTCATAGCTGATCCAACGTGCCAATGTGTCACCACACAGGAATGAAAACTGCCACAGCACAGGATGCTTGGTATTGTGCCCCTGAGAATTATGAGGTAGAACTTATAACAGTTATTAGTAGTTCGGAATCCATAAACATGTATACAAAGTCGAGGAATCATCTTAATAAGATTGAGGAGGAGACTGGAAGAGAGATGGTCCAACTACTAATGGCTCACTACTTCCTGCAGGGAAAAATCCAAATTCATTAGCAGACCACGGAAGCCCTTCGCAATCCACCCACAGCCTTTTATCTAGACTCATCTTTGCCAAATCCCACCCTACCTGCCCTGTTTCCTCTGAAGCTGATCCAGTGCCTCCCAAACTTTTTCATGTCAAGGAACACCAAGAAAATAATAACGTTTGAGGGTACACAGGGATAAAGAGACAAAGGTCAATAAGATGGCAAACCTGTACCTCTTCAAGGCATCCCCAGATACCACAGCCCACACTGCAGTGGGAAGTCTCTGTTCTAATCCACCAGGATCCTTCTTGCCTTTGTTTTCATGCAGGAAAGCGCTACCTCTCACTGAGTCCACCATTCCTCCACCTCACAAACTGCCTGTTTAACCTTCAAAAGCCAGCTCAATGACCATTCCATCTCTGATGTCTTTCCTACCTCCACCCTGCTATCCCCCCACTGCACCCAGGCTTATGTCATGGCTCTTGCCATCATGCTGGACTGCCATTGCAGCTGCCCCACCCAGAACGTGATCTTCTGGGGTCCAGGGACAAACTGGATTGACATAATTCAGCAGAAATTTATTGGCTTCCTACTAGAGGCAAGGCATTTGACCAGTCATAAAGATTCAAGAACGAATGAGGAGAGGGAGGGTCCCTGGCCTCCTGGAGCCCACAGTCTAGTAGCGATGATGGATGTTAAACTTCCGCTCACACAATTAATTACTTAATTACAACAGTGGGGCATGTTTGCAAATCAACGAATGCATCTAACAAGTAGACCTGATCTATTTTGAGAGTCAGAGAAAGCTGCCTTGAAAGGGTGACACGTAAGAGATGAGATCCAAAAGAGAAGTAGGAGTTAATTAGATGAAGGGTTGAATGTATGTGAAAGGAGTATTCCATGTTCCAAACCAAGCACTGTGGTTCTTGACATCTTCATAACCACAGGACCTGGCCCAGGCAGATTTTAAGTAAATATTTATTGAATTAAATTTTTTTTAAAAATTTTGAGTACCTCTAAGTACTTTGTCTCTAACTGGGTTCTTCCAAATAATAATTGTTATTTTAGAAATCCTTTTCAACAATTAAAATGTGTAAATACTTATTGAAACATCATTATATGCAAGTGTCCAAGGGCTTAAGGCAAAAAGACAAACAAGAATCTTCCAGGTGAAAAGGATACATGAAAGTGTTCTAAGCAAAGTAAAGGCCACAGAAAAATCATGGAGTCAAGAAAGCACACAGTGAGGTTTGGAAAGAGCATGGAATTTAGCTCCAAAGAAGTATGAAGTCTTGGTAAGGGGCAAACAGATTAGAGCATACATTAGTTATCAATAGCTGAATAAGAAATTACCCCCCAAACTGAGAAGTTTACAACAACACACATTTATCACTTTCATTTCTGTGGGTCAAGAATCCAGGCAAGGCTTAGCTGGGTCTTCTATACCAGCTTCAGGGTCTCTCCAGGCTGTGGTCAAGGTCTTGGCCCTGGGTCTCCCACAAGGTTGCTATCAAGGCATCTGCTGGGGCCATAGTCTTCTCAAGGCTCAGTTGGGGTGGGATCTGCTTCCAAGCTCACTCAGCGGTTCTTGGCACTCACAGCCTTGACAGGATCCAGCACCTCATGGGCTGCTGGCTGGGGGACTCAGTTCCTCGCTGGCTATCAGCCAGAGGTCACCCTTAGTTCCTTGCCATGTGGGCCTCTCTAACATGGCAGCTGGCTTCATCAAAGGCAGCAAGAGAGAGAGAGAGAGAGAGTCTGCTGATAAGACAGAAGCTATAGTCTTTTGTAACCTAATAATGGAAGTGATATCCCATCAATTTTGCCCTGTTCTAGGTCCAGCCAGCATAAGGGATAAGAGGAAGTAGGGGTCATTGGGGGCCATCTTATAAGTCTGTCTAAGACAGCATTATACCATGTGGACTCTTGAATGCCAGTAAAAGGAACTTGTATTTTACTAGTCAGTGGAGATCCAGTGAAGATTTTGGGGCACAGGGGTGACAGGAGAAGAGCTTTCTACAGAAAGATTATTTCGAGACATTATACATTACTATGTAGGATGGATTGGAAGCAGGGTATGTGTTTGGAGTTGGGAAAATCAGCTAGGAGGCCAGTTCTCTAGTCTAGATAATGAAGGCCTGAAGTAGGATGTTTTAGCATTAAGTACACCACAACAAATACTTGTGTGGTATTTTATAAGTCACCAGCCACATTTAACTTATATCACATATCATAAATATAAGAACCCCAATGAGATAAACAAGCCAACCATTATCCCCATTTCACAGATAAGGAAACTAAGGACTAGAAGTTAAATGACTTGTCTCACCATCCAACATTGAAAAGATGTGGACATTTCCAAAAGACCAGAATGCAAAGGAAGAGTCTGATAACCCTTAGAAACTGATAGGCTATGGGGCAACAGGGGCGGAGGGCAATGAGAGTGAAGAAAAAGAAGGATTTGTCAAAACTTCAAATTTTCCAACTAGGATGAGTAGAAAGAATGTGGTTTACAAAATATCAAAGGGCAGGAAGAAGCCTCAGCACAGATGTAAGATGAAGGATGATAGAAGTCGCAGTCTGGGGCCCCAAAGACACAAGCAAGTGGACCAATCAGCATCCCCTAGAAATCTGGTGTTGGGGCAAGGGATGACCCCATGGAAAGGTCAGCTGAAGCCATGGGAGTGGATAAAAGTGCTGGAAAAGAGAGAAGAAAGAGAAGGCAAAAATCACAGTGCCCTCCTACTTCCAGAGAAGTAAGAGAGGAAGCAGAGGAGGCAGTGTGAGCAGCAAAGAGAAGAAAATGGGGAAATCAGAAGAGAATCAAGAGGCCCCAGGTTCTGGAGATCCTGAAAAAGAACATTCCATGGAAAGGGGCTCACCGGCATGGAATTCTGTAGCAAGATCTAGGAGACAAGGGCAGAGAAAGTCATTGAAAAGGGTCACCCATGCCACTTGAAGGAGATTCGGTGAAGGAGGTGGAAACTAGATTATGTAGCAGGCGTGAGGGTGTGCAAGGTCAGGGAGCAGACAGAAAATGAGCGTCTACTGGGAAACGGGACAGTAAAGATGAGAGTGGCTGAGAGCAGCAGCTTGAGACGTGGACAGAGGACTTCCCTAGGCTAGAATGTGGCAGCACCTGGGGGTGAGGGCACTGGGAAAAAGTCAAAGGCCCAAGAAAAAAGAAAGGCTGATATCTACTGGTTGTATAAGATTCCTGAAGGGCTCAGGCCAATGCAGATATAGCAGGATTTATAACAGGAAGGAGGAGCATACGTCACATGGTTTTCCTCCTATTTCCTGACTCTCAGTTACTGCCACTGGCTCTCTGTGCCCATCCCATGAGCTCTGGTTTCTCCTCTCTTCCCTTTCTCCCCAATCCCTTCCCTTCTCATGCAAAACCTTGTCTGCTCAATGGTGTCAGGTGCTGTTACGACTGGCCCAAACTCACCACCCCCCAGCCACAACCCACCCACCCCCAACACACATACTATACCATCTGGCCATTTTGAAACTTATTCCTTATTCAAACATGTGATGTTCTCTTTCTCTGGCCCTTGGAATGTCCTGCATGCTGTGCACTCTGCTTGGAATACTCCTTTCAAGCCCTTCTCAATATAACCAGCTCCATGGTCTTCAGATCTCAGCTTAGATGTGCCTTCCTCCAGGAAGCCTTCCTGGCTTGCCCACCTGTAATCCCACAGGACTGTAAAGTCCGTATTGCAGTGTCCTGCTTACTTATTGGCCTTCTGCAGAACAGAAAGCTCTGTGAGAGCAGAGGCCGTACCTGTGCTATGCACCATAGCCTTTGTATCTAGTACAATGGTTGGTTCAGCACAAATTTGTTGACGGGCATAGTGGATGCTCTGGTGTATTGCCATTATCTCCACACAGCCTACCCCGCAGGACTGAGGCCCACATTCCTCCCCTCTGCCGAGGGCTCTTGGCTGAATCCGTTTCTGGGAATTGCCCTGGACTGAAAAGAACTGCCTCCCCCCAGGCCACACCCCCTTTCCAAAGGCAGTCCATGGGTCCGGTGACTGCTGGATACAGGGATATAAAGGCTGGTCCCCTTGCATCAATTGGGACAATTCTGAGGGGAGATCCCAGCTCCCGAGGCTCCCGTGAGATCAGCTGAGACCTTCATTGTCACCGATCACAGCTCAACGTCCCCTCCACCCAGTCCCTCACTCCCCGCACGATGTGGATCTGGAAAACTTTCCTAAATAAACCTCCTGTCTGCCAATCTCCACTGCAGAGTCCACTCTAAACCAGGATCTCTGGTTCCCCAGAGAACCTGACCTGAGGCCAGTGAATAAACAAATGAATTTTGTCCAAGTCACTCCCCAACACAATAATTCCCACTACAATATTTCTAGGTCAGCTCCTATAGTAACGAGTATTGATCCTTTAGTAGTTACTGATTGAATGAATCAATCCGGTCATTTGGTTCTTGAATTCTTCTGGTAACTCTCATCACACACTTGGTGAGTGATTCAAATTACTTTCTTTCTTTGGAAGTAAGAAAAATCAATTTATAAAATTTTTATAGCTCCTTCCATTGATCTCAGGTACAATGCCTCTACTTGAGCACAGTATAGGTGAATTCTGCTGCTAGCTATTGCTAGAAAAGAAAACAAAATGCCAATGCTGTTCTCAGGGGACATTTCTTTGGACCGAGTGAGTCAAGACTGAAGGCAGTGTTTTCCTAAGCAGCCTGGTGCTGCGCATCTGGCTAGGAGCACATCCAGAGATTCTGTGATGGCAGATTCCACTGGGAGTCATGCCTCCAAAGGACAGATCCATCAGGAGCTGACGAATTGGCAGGGCTGTGTTCAGAGATTGAGGGCCCTACTGTGGACTTACAAAGGGGCAAAAGGCGCACAGAACAGTTCAGGAGTGGAAGCATACCCAGTCAGCTCTCACAGGAGGGTGAGCAGTCCTCATACCAGAATCTGACAGCATGTACCACACTCAGAAATTTATTTCAAGACCCATGAATTGATTTTCTCTTTGATAGGCTTTTGAGGTCACCTTCATATCAATAATGTTCACCTCTACACCTGTGGTTGCAGCTATGACCCATGGAGATGAATGGAAAAGGGAAGATCATTTTGCATGTCTATCCCAAGTGGTAATTGGAAGTTACCACTACCCTTATAGCGCCTTTCATCGGAGGATCTCCTAACTACATAATCCATTCACTCCTAGAGCTCCTCTCCAAGGCATCATTATTCCGTCTCCCAAGATGGAGTAATCTAAGCCTCAGAGAGGATGAGCAGTTGCCTCAGGCAGAGGCATTCGAGGCCAGAAACCCAACTCGGAGCTCCCAATTCTTAGCCTGGTTTGATGGGCTTGCTTGGTCCAGAATGCTACCCTGAAACAGGCAGCTAAAGGATCACTCAACCTCTGGTCTTTTCTAATTCTGCCTCCAAGAAGTCACACCTGTAAATGTCACTGCCCCCTTCTTTGCTTCCTAAGGTAAATAAGATGTAATTTCCTTCTCTTGCTATCTTAAAAGTAAGCACGATATAAAAATGTATGGTATTTATTTACAAGCATATTCTTAGAAACCCTGACTCAGACTATCTAAAGTTATTTCTCATAGCAACTCAAAACTACTGCTGTGAATATAGGGTCACTACTGCTGTGAATATAGGGTCGTTGACAATGTAGTTTGTTAAATTAAGATGAGATTATGCTGGAGCAGAGTGAGCCTCTAATCCAATATGACTGGTGTCCTCATAAAAAAGGGGAAATTTACTATTTACAATAGCAAAGACATGGAAGCAAAATAAATGTGCATCAAAAGATGAATGGATAAAGAAGATTTATAAACACACTGGCATATTACTCAGCCATAAAAAAGAATGAAATAATGGCCATTTGCAGCACCATGGATGGACCTAGAGATTATCATACTAAGTAAAGTAAGCCAGACAGAGAAAGACATATATATGATATCACTTACACGTGGAATCTAAAAAAAATGATACAAATGAACTTACTTACAAAACAGAAACAGACTCACAGACATAGAAAACAAACTTATGGTTACCAAAGGGGAAAGAGAGGGGGATACATTAGGAGTTTGGGGTTGACATAAACACACTACTGTATATAAAATAGATAACCAACAAGGACCTACTGTATAGCACAGGGAACTATACTCAATATTTTGTAATAATCTACAAGGGAAAAGAATCTGAAATATATATCTGTGTGTGTGTGTGTGTGTGTGTGTGTGTGTGTGTGTGCGTGTGTGTAACTGAATCACTTTGATGTGCACCTGAAACTAACACAACAATGTAAATCAATTATACTTCAATTCAAAAATAAAAATAAAAAAATTTTAAGTAAAAAAGGGAAATTTGAACACAGACATGCACACAGGGGAAACACCATGTGAAGACTAGAGTTACACTGCCACAAGCCAAGGAACTTCCAGAAGCTAGGAGAGTGGCCTGGTACAGATCCTTCCCTAGCACCTTCAGTGGGTGCATGGCCCTGCCAACACCTTGATTTCAAACTTCTAGCCTCCAGAACTAGGAGACAATAAGTTTTTGTTGTTCTAATAAGCTAAGCCTCCCAGTTTGTGGCACTTTTGTTCCAACAGCCCTTGCAAAAGAATGCAACCACAATGCTCAACACATCTCCAAAGTTTATAACTTTAAAACCCCTCACAGCCTACCTGTTTAGAACCCAAGGAGCAAGAAAGAAGGTGAGCTGAGGAATGGGAAGAGGGAGTTAGGGCAGATGGAGTATGTAAACTAGGGTGAGTTAACTAAAGTGGAAAAGGAGAGAGAAAGAGATAGGGCAAAACCAAGAATCAGACAGGGAGTTCAGGACAGGGCCTGGCAGGGATAGCATGAGCGTGATTCCCTTCCCTGGCTCTTGCAACTTTCCAATCCAGAGGCTCCAGCTGGTTCTAGCTGCCACCTGCTGCTGCCATCAAGTGAGGGAAATAGCCACCCCAGGAGACAGACGTGACCCCCAAGTTCTCCCACCTCCCAGCTGCCTTCCTTCCTTCCTCTCTTGGCCTCAGGAGGTCCCCGCCTGCCAGCCAGAGGAGGAAGCAGGTGCAGGCAAAGAAGTGAGCACCATCCCTCCAGCGGCTCCCAGACTGACCAAAGCTCCTGCCTGAGCATGAACAGGGGAGGGAGACTGGGCAGTTTAGGAAACACCAAAGCATCACACCAGTGATCTCAAACTCATAACTCATAACATTTGCAAATAAAATAGAGGCCTCCAGTGTAATGGATTCATCGAGAAACTGCAATGTTCAGGGACTACGTCGTAGGGGGACTAGATTCCACGAGACTCAAAGTATAAGTGACAAATCCATATTTCCTCCCACTACCCAAAGGCAAAACAGCAAGACTCCCCGCTGTGTTTGCCCCATTGTCTGATTCCTCCTGGAATGTGGCTTTCCCTGACCTAATTCAAGGCAGGACACGTCTCCTCAATGCTTCAGCTCTAAAGTCAAATTTTAGAAGCATGGGAAGATTTGGGGTTACAAACAACATGTAGTTGAGGAATAATTTCACTGTCTCATGCTGCATAGTCAAGAAAAAAATTAATCACACTGCCAATAGGCAATGGCTCTGGAAATTTTAAAAATGAGCGGTTCCCCACCAAAACTGTGTCTGTCACTACTTTTATTCCTTTTTATCCATTAAGACCCAAGTCTATGTCTCTACTCAGCCTTTCAGTAAGGCACGAAGGAATTTACTATATTGGGGTTTTCTCATTATGACCCCTCCAGTCTGCAGCTGTGGTTCATGGTGGGATAGACTAAATTCTGTTCCCCTAAAACACATATGTTGAAGCCCTATCTCCCAATGTGACTGTATTTGGAGAGACGGCCTTAAAAGAGATAACTAGGGTTAAATAACAGCATATGGATGGGGCCCTAATCCAATAGGATTGGTGTCCTTATAAGAAGAGGAAGAGACAGGAGAAGATGTATCTACCCTAAAGAGAAAATAAACTAAAAAAGAATCTGCTAGTAGTTATGGGAACAAGAATATGAATGTTGTGAAGTTATATTTTCTATGGCCATTTTAGACTGGCATTGGGGGAGCAGAAATGCCTGAATGAATGAATCTGCAGTCCAGTGAGGGTACAATGTCCAGAAAAGGAACAAGCAGAGTGGCAGGCTTTCAGAATGTCTCTGAGCCAACCTTTAAAATACAAGGGAATGTATTGGTGAGAATGTGGAGAAATGGGACACTTCATATGTTGCTGATAGTAATGTCAAATTGTGCAACCACTTGGGAAAACAGTTGGGCAGGTTCTTAAAAAGTTAGACATAAACTTATCCTATGACCCCAGTAATTCCATCTCCTAAGTATGTACTCAAGAGAAATGAAAACACGTGTCCACATAAAGATGCATGCATGGATGTTCACAGCAGCATTATTCATAATAGCCAAAAGGTGAAAACTGCTCAAATATCCATTCATCAGCTAGTGAACAGATGAACAAAATGTGGGCTATCCATACACTGGAATACTATTCAGCAATAAAAAGAAACAGACCACCAATACTGGCTACAACGTGGATGAATTCAAAAACCCTTATGCTTATTCAAAGAAGCCAGATGCAAAAGACTATATATTGTATGATTCCATTTATAGGAAATGTCCAGAAAAAGCAGCTCTGCAGAGACACAAAGTAGATTAGAGGTTGCCTGGGGCTGGGGGCAGGATGGAGATTAACTGTAATTGGGCACAACAGATCTTTTGGGGGTGATGGAAATATTCTAAAACTAGTTGTGGTGATAGTAGCACAACTCCGAAATCATTATATTGTTATGTTTCAGATTGCTGGATTTTATGGCATGCAAAGTGCACCTCAATAAAACTGTTTTCGCAAAGGGGGCTGTGAATAGGACCACTTGAGGTCCACAGGCATGAACTGTTGAATTTGATGCAACCGAGGCTTTGAGGCAACCTGGCAAGCAGGGCCCAGGATGCAAAGGGAGAAGGGAAGCTTTTCCCTCAGAGAGGCAGCCAGGAGGGTGGAAAGCCAAGAACAGGTGACAGCAGGCTCGCTGTCCCCAAGGCAGCAAGCTCTTCCAGGAAGCCTGGCACCACGTCGGCCTTCACTTGGGCTGGATAAGACTTCGGAAGAACACCACCTGGAAAAATCTCAGAGGAGCCTCATCAAAATAAAGTCAGAAGATTCCAGGAGCCTGGACTATGGGGAGAAGGCAAGAAGTGGAGAAGAGAAGGCAGAGGCTTGGCTGGGTCTGGCCTGCTAGGCTGGGTATGGGGGGAGGGGGGAGACTCAGAGGGGCGCCATGAATTCCCCTCCATACCTTCCTCGTTCTGTGACCTTCCCCAGCTCACAGGACCACGGGGGCCCGCCCCCGCACCATCACCTCATATGTGAAACGGAGACTTTATCCACTAGAAGAAGTTGTGTGAGGATTAACAAGGGGATGTAAGGCACTGACAGAAAAGGGAATTGTATTTTGTTCTAAATGTAAAGAATTTTTCATGGCTCCACCACTGGATTCATCATGCTGGGACTCCCTTTCCTCTGCATCCTCTCAAAGGTGACGGAAGAGAAAGGAAATAGGAAAGAAAATACCCCATTTCACATAATGCCAACATTACCATGAACCAATACCCAGGAACTGTTAGAAAAGTAAGCATGACCACAGAAGCTAGGTGGTCCAGTAAAGTTATCATAATACTTTAAGATAAGACTCAATCACTCTGGAGGAAGAAAAACCTGCACTTTGCCAGGATTTCATTCTTATGCTGATATTCCGATGAGAGTAAAGCCCATTGTATGGGGCTACAAAAAAAATGTTGAACACTTCATATTTCTTCTTCCGAGAGTATGCCTATCTCAATTGGCTAAGCACAGCTCCTAGCTATAGAAACCATTCCCTGTTGGGATTATACTTTAAACACTCAAACACCTTAATTTTGGAAGACTCCCAAAAGGTGTATGTACTGTAAGCCATGCCTTTAATTCTGCACTGGGAATACATGGAGGACCAAGATCAACAAAGTGTTCCCTCCCACCTTTAGGGTCTAAACTTCTAACAATTAGCAGCTTCAGGAGATAGGACAGAGGTGCATCTTACCTAAAATTTAAATGGAGGGAGTAGTAGGTATTTCTGGAGGTGAGTCATTCAAAGTAAAGAAATGCTTTGGAGATGAAAGGATGAGGGGGTGGGAATATATTTACCCCACTTGTGAGTACCCCCACCCATACTTCAAAGCATATATCTCCAAAGTGGATCTCCTCATGGTGGTATTTTATAAGCTTCCCTGGTTTGCTTGTTTTTAATCAGCAACAAACATACAGCATTGAAAATGGAGTTGTATATGCCATTCATGCCAAAGGGGCTGGAAAGGTCAGAATCGACTTGAATGACAACTATTACTAAAGTTTTCAGAATGGAAATTCAAAAAGGAATTCAAAGATAACAAAATCTTCCTTACAAACAAAAGCAATTAAAGGCATTATTGAACTAATTCCTTGCCTACTGTAGCGCTCAGCGTCTCTGGAAAACATGAAAGTCAGCTCTTCTTTATTTTAATAAACAGCTCCGGTTAGGGTGAAAACCAACATGCTTTTGAGAACAAATCTGATGAGTCTTGTCTTTCAAGGAGAGGAATTTAGTTAATGCTGAAGGTTTTATCTTGTTTGACCTACCCATCATGAAACTGGGAAATTATAATTTATGTATCCAGTGAACGCAAAATTGATTAAGAGGTCAGTGTAAATGTCAGCTTGGGGGAATTTAACAAATGTAGTTCCACAAGGGTCAGTTCTTGCCCAGTACTATTTAACATTTTCATTAATTACTTGCTGACAGAATAGGTGACAGAATTGGAGGTGTATCATTAAACATGCCAATTTAGAAAAAAAAAATTGTTAAAATACAAATAGCTCTTGACAAATTGGAAGACAAAGAGGGACCATTTGGTATTCCCAGGGCTCTGCTTGGTACAAAGCAGGTGCCCAATAAAGGTTGGTTGAACCAAATAAATGCCAATAAAAGACCAGCATGAGTGATTCCCTGAAGGAGGAAATGATACTCATTAATAAGTTTTCACAGATACCTACCATGCACTTAAAACTCAGTCTTATAATAACAGAAACATGGCCCACCACAAGCAAGATCTAGACAGCAATAATGCACATAAATGGGATTCAACTGACAAGCACAGATGCTATAAAGTAGGGAGCACACTCAATAGTTCCAAACACGGTGCACACTGTTATCCTTTTCCTTAAGTACAGACACACGGTTAGAAAGAGCCAACCCTCCCTCAGAATGTGAACAAGAAGGAAGGAAAGGGATGAGAGAATAACCAGCAAAGATTAATTGTCTTAGCAGAAAACGGCAACAGCAAACAGAGGTGCAGCTGGGTAGAGAAAAAACACAGTCACACCAGGCCAAGCTCTGGAACCCCAAGTTCTGTATTCCTAAGAGGCTGGCTCACCTCCAAGCAGGATGGGACAGGATACCAAAGCTAAAGAGACTCACTAGGACACCATGATTCACCTCCCTCTGAGTGGCTCAGTGGCTCCTAGAGGTTTTGTTTAGTTTGGAGGGGCGGGGGGTACTTTATTTTTAACTAGAAAGAGAAAAAAAGAAGCAAAGTTTACTAATGATGACTACCCTACCTAAAGACTCAGCCTGAGACCCATCTTCCATGGGCAGTGAAAGGACTCAACAAAAATACAGACTCTCACATGCAAAGTGGAGGATTCCAGTGTAGCCAGGTAAAGAAGTAAAGGAATCAAGAAAAAAAAAATTTCATACTATTTTTTGGATCAAATAATAGGCCTGGGTAGAATTCTCTTTGGTTCAAAAAAAAAAGGACAAGCAGACAACAAATAAGGGCTCTTCAACAATAACAAGGAAAAAAAAAATATGGGGAAGAATTTAAATAATGTTTTGTTCTCTTAAGGAAACTCAAAAGGAATAATGCCTGAGTGGAAAAGAAAAACAAAGAGATCAAAGCTGTCAAATCAAAGCTGACGTGATAGAGCTCATGAGAAATGAGGACAAAAACAATAAGAATTCAGAACTTAAAAATGCCTGAGAAATATCCAGAAGCAGAATGAACATTCCAGAAAACTAAAACTATGGTGAGAAGCCTGGCTTTAAAGGAGGGAAATAAATGACCTCTAACTCTAACTTAGAGGTCATTTCATCATATATTCATTCATTCAACAGGTACTTACTGGCTGCCTTTTATATGCAAGCAGCCCACAGGTTCACTAAACCAAACACATGACTTTCCTGCCCTCCTAGTAAAGGAGCAGAGAATGAATGAATGGATGGATGAATGAATAATAAAGAAATAAATGAAATGATTACTAACTGTCACAGGTGCTACATAAGAAACAAACAAGGTGCTGAGACAGAGAACAAAAAAAGCCTGCTTTTGACAGAGCATCAGGAAAGATCCTTCCAAGGAGACAATTTTAAGCTGAGATGTGAAGGGTGGGAAGGAGTTAGCCCTGGGAAGAATGGAAAGCTAGCTCCAGGCTGTGAACTATGAAAAGCATGGTGAATTCCAGAAGCGGCTGCATTGTAGTTAGATGATAGTAGTGAAAGACATTATGCAAGAAGTAGGCAGGGGCAAGGTCACACGGAATCACGCAGGCCATAGTAAAGAACTTAAATGGTCCACTAAGTGTTTCTTCCAAGTCTGAGAAATGCTGAGTTCCCCCTGCCTGTCAGAACAGGGAGAGGGGCAATAGCTAGAAGGAGGGGGTGCCACGCCATCCCACTTAGCCACCAAGGATAGTAGCTCAAAGGAGACCCGTGTTAGATGTCTGCTCATGTTCAGTTGGCCGTGGGGTAGTTTGCCTCCTAATACACTAGCAAAACTTTCAGCCCAGGGCTAAGGTGTCAGATCTCTTCTGTGAATACAAAAGTGAGTTTAAAAGGTGATCCATTCACGCTAAACTTGTCCCAGACAGAGTCTCTCTAGTTCAAAGTTAAGATCTTCATAGACTAGGAGGCAGCCATAGCGGATGGGAAGTCTGCTGAGCCCAGGCCTGGATCCCGTACCCCATTCTCGCTTTCTCTTCTCTGTCTGGCACTCTGAATAAATACAGATTGGACTGTATCTCAACATCCTCTCTTAAGCATGACCTCGCTCATGTCATGCTATCTGTGCCTCAGTGTTGTCATCTGTAAAGCCTAGGGGAGAGAGCAACCTGCTTTCTAAGCCCCCTTCAGAATTTAAAATGTAGAAAGTCTCTGAGAGGAGAGGCCACTTATATCAATATATAAATAGCCGGTTGTTAACTGTTCAGAAGTGGAGGACAGTTTTTATGCCAAACGGAAGTAATTGGCTCAGGCTTTCCTTGCACAAGACATGGAATATTATTTTAACAAAAAATATTAGCATACTCATTTCCATAATAGCAAGTCTTCCATACATAACGTAGAAGTTCTGTATTTGTTGAACAAGTGACATAGCTTCACTAACGTGGATACAATTTTTTCTGTTGACAAGAAATTTTTAGCACAAACGTATTTATTAATCACCGCCCATTTAACAAACTATTTATTAAGATACGTACTATCCTTCTGGCAGAGTATTCAACGAACACTATTCATCAATTATATTTAAAATGTGATGTTTTAAAAAATGAGTTAGATTTGGGGAAAGAAAGAGGTTTAATTTTTAATTACGCAGACCTCTAAAGGGCAATAGATTATTCCAGATGCTATTTTGTACTTCCAGTATGTCTGATTAGAAAAAAAATCTGTCTGCTGTAGTATATTGAATCATGTCTAAAGGATTCTGAGTATCTGAGATACTGTTCATTCATTCACACAGAACAGTGAAAGGAGAGACTCAATAAACAAATAAATGAGTAATTCCAGAGCATTCTCTATGGTAAAGAGTACTATGAACAAATTAAGGTAGTTTAGAGAGTAGCACTCCCTGGGGATAATATTTTATATCACGTGGTTAGGGAAGGGCCCAATGATGCAATATTTGAGCAGGGATCTGCGGAGAGTTAAGGAATGGGTAAGAAGGGTAACAAGAGAAAGAGAAAAGGCAGTCCTTGCAAGAATTTACTGCCAAAATGTATTTCCACTGAGTAGCCCCTCCCCCCAAAAAAATCAAGCTGTAAATTTATTTTAAAATGATATGGGAGCAGGAATGATCCTAGGCACCTGACGGAAGAAAAAAAAAATTCTCTTTGGAGAAGGGCACCTTCATCTTTGGCCTCAAAGAATTCCCACAAATTACTTTGTTTAAAGAAATAAAGCACAAGCCTGACAATATCTGCAAGGAACAAGATCTGGAAATCATAAAAGATTTCAAAACTAACCAAAGAGAATCTCCAGAATGAAAAAAAAAAAGCACAATATCAATGTCTGGGTTTAACAACACATTAGACATTGTTGGAGAGAGAATTATTGAAAAAGTCCAAAGAAATTACCTGAAATACTGCACAGAGAGACAATACCAGAGAAAATACAGAGAAGATATTAAGATACAGAGAGGGTACAGTCCAACAAACATTTATTCCAAGTCCCAGATAGGGAAGAGAGAGAGAATGAATCAAAGCAATATTTTAAGAGAATCATTGAGAATTTTTCAGAACAAATGAAAGACACCAATCACAAATTCAAAAGGCTCAGTGAAACACAATCACAGTAAGTGAAAAGAAATCCACCACCAGGCACATCATAGTGAAACTTCATAAAATTAAGACAAAGAAAACATCTTAAAAACAGCCAGGGAAAAAAAGACAGATTACTTTGAAAAACTGGCAGTTGCCTTCCCGATAGCAAAAATAAGGGCCACAATGGAATGATATCTTCAATGTATTAAGAGAAAACAATTGCCCACCTAGAAATATATCCTAAGTGAAAACATCTTTTTAAAACGGGAGCATTTAAATAAAGGCATTTTCAAACAAAAACAGAAAATTTGCTACCAGGAGCTACTCACTAAAAGAAATTCTAAAAGATGTCTACCAAGAAGAAGACGGGTAATCCCAGATGAAAGATCTGAGCTACAAGAAGGAAGAAGAGCAGAGAGAGTAACAAAGACACAAATAAATCTAAATTAACACTATTTGCATAAAACAGAAAAAATGCCTTGTGAGGTTTTCTTTTTTAAGGAATAAAATGCATGACAATATAATTTATGATCAGGAGGGAGGGAAATGAAATTAAAGTGTTCTGAGGTCAGTGTATCATTCAAGAGGGTAAAGAAATTTATTAATTTTAGACACTGATGAGTGAAACATGTATGTTATAACTTCCAGAGGAATCACTAAAAGAATATAAATAGAGTGTGTACATGCACAACCAGGAAGGAAAAAAATGGAATGATATGAGATAACCAAAAAGGAAGCAAGAAAGGAAAGAAAACAAAACATAGAAATAGGCAGAACAAACAGCAGGCTCAGATAAGAGATGTAAACCTAAATAGATCAGAGATAACATTAAATATGAATGAACTAAATATTCCAGCTACAAATCAGATTGTCAGCCTGAATATAAAACAAAATCCATCTGTATATATGCCATTTGCAAAAGATCTGTATAAAATATAAAGATATAGAAACTTGGAAAAGATACATAATGCAAATACCAAAAGAAAGTTGATATAAATATATAGATATAGATATGATACACACACACACACACACATAAACACACATGCACACACATCATACAAAATATTTAGGCACCAAAGGCTTTATCCTAAGCAGAAGGAAGGATGGAGGTGGGTTTAATGAAAGATGAAGAGAAATTAAGATGAGAGAGATTATAACTGCTGGGTTACAGTTTTAGAGGTCATAAGTCCCAAATGGATCGCACTGAGCTAAAATAGAGGTGTTGGCAGGGCCAAATTTCTTCTGAAGACTCTAGGGGAAAATTCTTTCCCTTGTCTTCTCCAGCTTCTAGAGGCCACCTGCACTCCTTGGCCCACGGCCCCTCCTACTATCTTCAAAGTCAGCAGCGGACCATCATCAAATCTCTTTTTCCCGCTAACACTCTTGCCTCCCTCTTATAAAGACCCTTGTGATTACACTGGGCCCACCCGGATAATCTTCCCATCTCAAGATCCTTAACTGAATCACATCAGCCAAGCCCATTCTGCCACATAAGGTGACATATTCACAGATGCTAGGGATGAAGGTGACGGCTGTGAAGGGGCGGGGGAAGGGCATTATTCTACCCACTACACATTGGAAGTCACACAGTGTCGCTTCTGCTCTATTGATCAAAGCAACCACAGCCAGCCCCAATTCAAGAGGAAGAGGCACAGCCCAGCCTCTCCATGAAAGAAGTGCCAGTAGCTTTGTGGCATGTTTTTAATGTTCCACCACCACCCCTGTTGCGGCTACTCCATGGGCAGGAAGGAGCTCCACCCCGTTCTTCACTCAGCAGCATACACATGCAGAGGGAGAGTCTGATAATTCCACAGACATGTGAGAGGAGGCAGAGGGTACGCAGCGCAGTCGCAGTTTGGGCCAATTTTAGTGTCATATAAAACCATCAGTACCTCTTCTCTTTAGGCACAGTCAAGCAAATCCTACTTTATATTTATTCCTCTGCAAGAATTAGACTCAAATTGTGTACGTTTTGAATTACGTGTTTTCCCTTGCATAAACTATGAACACGCTGTACTTGTTTTGATTCTGTGAGTCCAAAAGATGATATACATGTAGAAAGAAAACAGAGGAGATGTGAAAATTACGACAACTTTCAGCATAAGGATTAAAGAATCACCAAATGATTAACTTCCCTCAAAATACGAGTTTCCATGCTGTTTGAATTGAAGGAATTTTTTTTTCTGTTGAAATCAAGCGTTATTAGTAAACAGCAGTTGTGAGAACTCGAAGTGGCTAAATTGTAGGCTTTGTTGGAAACAGGCCTGAATAGAACATATTAGCATAAATTGTATTTTTTATGGTTAAGCTGCTGTGTTAAATATCAAACTGTGCTAAACTATTGCTCTCCATACAGTGGCTAAATTGAACTACCTGTTATATCAGTTTAGCAAATTGTCAAAACTGGAGAAGTCAGCAATTTTGATGGATGTGTTTGTAAAATATCCTAAGGTACTCTGGCTTAACTTCAAGGAACAAAACGCCCCATACAGTGTTAAAAGCTTGACTGTTAAAAATAAGGATTAGCAAGGGGGTAAAATATAACACTAACGTGAAAAAGGAAAGCCCATGTACCATAAAAAACGAACATAATACGTTTGGTTCACATTTCATGTCAAAAAAGTTTGTATTCTGTTTTAATTTCCTCTAAATTAAGTATTGTATTCAATCATTTTTGTCTCACTTTTGTATCTTCAGGAGACTGGACATTGAATTTTCTTTTTTTCTTTTTTTTTGGCCACACCACGTGGCATGTGGGATCTTAGTTCCCCGACCAGGGATCGAAACTGCGTCCCCTGCATTGGAAGGTGAAGTCTTAACCACTGGACCACCGGGGAAGTCCCTGGACATTGAATTTTGCCCTATTAAACTGATCATCACTGTCTGTTTCTTTCCAATTTTGATCCTGGATATTTACCACATTTTATGAAATGAGGAGGGGAAATTAAGCAAAATATATACCCTCACGACTTCATAGTTTTTGCTTAATTTTATATACTCTTTGAGAACACTGAGCATTGCATACAGGCCTCTGCCTTCTACCTTAAATGCATGTTTGTACGCCTCCCAGCAGATATGTAACATCCTAAGAGTAAGTAGTTTGTATATGGCTTAGTTCTGTCAAATGTAAAATTGAGCATCTATATTAGACAGTGTTGGGTGCCAAAGCTAATAGTTGAAAATAAGATTATAAACCCTTATTTGAGGTCTGACTATTCAAAACCATTAGAAATATTTGAAATAATCAGGCATTAGTTAATAAACGGGTTTCTTATGTCTCCTATAGTACAATAAGATTGCTAGAAGATAAAGTAAGCTGTCCCTAGCACTTCCCTCAGGCTATTTTGCCACTCTTATTTTGATACCATCTACATAACTGGGAATCATTTTTCTTGTTTTTAATACTTTTTTCTAATTACAAAAGCAACACATGCTCATTGCAGAAAATTTAGAAAATATAAACCAACTAAATAAAAAAGTAAAAATCTTCCATGATAATTTTTTAAAAGTCCCTGAATTAGATTCCCAGTCTCACTCTTTAAATCAAAAGAAATTAGAATTGGAGCAAAGAGGTAAATATAAAAATTAACTCATAAAAGTGCTAGAGGGAGATACAGATGAATTTTTTATAAGTACCTCCCCAGCAGTCCTGCCCAGGATTTCATTAGCAGGCCAGGTTTGCACCTCACAATCAACGGGCATTCAAGCCAGTACCATTAGAATCTCAAAGCCAGGGAAACTCCAGAGGGCAAATGGGACATATGGACAATTAGAACATAATGCAAGCTGAGATAAATAGAGAAAAAGTAAAGAGCTGGGGGAACTCAGAGACAGAAGAGAAGGGATTTGACTAGCAGGATCAGAGATGGTATCAGAAATGAAATACTTGAGTGGAATTCTGAATGATGAATAAAGGTATCAAGAAGCTAAGATGTCAAAGGGAACAGCATTCCAAGAAGAGGGAACACAACGGAAAGCACAGGGTTCGTTGTGACGCCCAATAAGGATAGTGATCAAATTAAAGAAGAAATGCCTTGGTGACCCACTCTTCAATCATCAAGAAAATCAAGCAAGACAGAAATTTGATCCACCCTTTTTTCAGTGTTTTTTTATGGGGCCATGTCAGGACACTCTAGAAAATCTAGGATATTCAAACATTTCTGAACTCTGCTAGGCAGGGTTGTTTTAACTGCAGTTAACAGAAACCAAATTCAAACTAGTAAAAAATGATAATTTGTTAATTCACATATTGAGAAGCTTAGTGTATATGCTAGTTCAGGTAAAGCTTGATCTAGGTGCTCAAATGATGTGCTCTTGTTTCTGTCTTTCTCTACTCTGCTTGTTTCTGCTTCTCTTTGCAGATCAGCTCCATTCTTTCTGTTGTAGACAGACTCTTTCCTTATCACAGGACAGAGAGCTTAGCTTCTAGCAGCCCCAGGCCAACATCCTTACCACTTGCTAGCATAAATGAAGAGAATAGTCTTCCCCACTAAATCTAGCAGAAGAGCCTCAGGGAGGCATCTTTGTGACTGAAATGGGAAAAACATCCATCCCTAAACCACTCACCGTGACCAAGGGGATATAACGCTAGGGTTGGCCCAGGATAGGTCACATGTCCATGTGAGAGTAAGAGGCAGTACACATCATCTTAATGGACAACCCCACCAGGACCACATGAGGTAGGGGAGCAGCTTCCCAAAGGAAGAAGAGGAGGATGGGAGAGTATGCTTGGCACATAACAGCTTTAACCATCACAGTCTATCTCCCAGATATTTTGGGGGATTTCTTCCATCTCAAATGTGGGAATATATCTTCTAGTCCCACAGACTTGAGTGTCAGTGTGCCTCAGTCACTGGGGAGGACTGCTGGTGGATGACAGCTATCCTACAATACATGCTACTGAGAGGTATACTAAAGACACATTCAAGCCAGCACCTAAACAACTCTCCTGACAAAGTTTTCACGAAATGTTTAAAATGGAAAGCTGCACTGAAATGCAAAATGGAGAACCAGAGGATCCAATCGCTCCCTAATCATACTCCCAAGTATAAGAACCACCTATGTTCAGCTCTTGTGTCTTATGTTACCATATTTGAAATCTAGTCATTTAAATCAGATCAGAGATGGAGCAAGCATTTATATTGTTACCAACCAGGGTTCTTGGCCTTCCCTAATCAATAGGAATTGATAAGAGGCCAGACAAGAAATTCAGTCAAGGTTTCATTGGGGCCCCTGCTACAGCAGGAGGGAGCGAAAACAAGTAACACTCTCCGTTGCTCACCTGAGTGGGTGGCGAGCTGATTCCTTATATGAGGTGAGGGCAGGGGTGTATCCAGGGGCTGGGCTAGAGGGGTGGCTTAGGTGGTTTGTCCACCCCTTTGATGGTGTTGTGTGCAGGGGGCATGAACAGTACCCCGCTTTTGCTTCCAACACCCTGTTTTTGCTCCTGGCTCTTCAGAAGTGGCAGTTGCGTGGGGTTTTTTTGGTCTTTTTGTGTCTTCTTGTCCATAATTTTCCCCAACTACACATCCACGCAATTATTTTTAGTCCCTTATAGTTTCTTTGTATTCTGTTGCTCGAGGAGATGTTTGTCCAAGTGCAAGCATTGCAGCAAAGAGTCCCAGGTCCCAGGTCCCAGCCTGTCTCAATATGGCCCTTAGGATGTGCCAGGCCCTGTCCGAAGTGTTTTACATACAGTAATACTTGCAACAACCCGTGAGGCAGGACCTATTATTGTTTCCGTCATGGATGGGGAAGCCAAAGCACAGAGAGGCCACACTCACACATACCTGGATTTAAGCCCAGGCAATCTAGTTCCAGAGTCTGTGCTCTTAACCCGAACCCTGGAGTGCCCCCACACAAGACAGATCGTAGGGTGAAAATGGAGAGCAAGAGGACAGAAAAAGAGAGACAGTGATGAATACTACACTGAAATGAAGTAATCTACAGGAGAACAAGCAAGCAGATGTAATAACATAATTTAGACAGAACTGTCAGCTCCAAAGTATAAACCTGTGGGCATAGCCCCAATGCTGGCTAGGACACCAGGACACACTGTCAGGAGGAGGCTGGGAGTGATCTGCTTTAACTAATCCAGATTAAGCGCTCCTCCTACACTAGTGGCATGAAAACATCCTGTCCCTCCCACAGATGCTGTGCCCACAAAGGCAGCCTGGTGTGTGGGGATAACCTTTCTGCACGGGACCCAAAGTAGCTCATTGTCATGTTCAATAGTGTCCTTTTAATATTGAGGCTTCTGTGGCCACCTATCACTAGGAGAGTCACAAGGGCTGAAAAACTGTAGGATCAAGGATGTATTTATTGAGCACCTACTATGTGCCTAGCCCTGTTCTAGGCCCTGAGGACACACAGGACAATGATCAAACAGACACAGCCATGCCCTTACAATACTTTCCACCTAGATCTGGTTTGTTTCACACTCTAGCTGAGGTTAACTAGAGTTTTTAGCATCTTTTACAAGCAGACCAGGTATCTGGACAGTATGCACCCCTACAGGCATGCTGGTTGGTAAAATTCTGAATTTTTTTAACAGTTTAGTAAATAGCCATTACCTAAGTCTCTTAACTGTCCCCCCACTGCCTACCTTACTCTGGCCCCCTTCCCAAGACCACCTGGAATGTCCCCACAATCCGTTAACTAAAGGACTAACCCAGGCCAGGCAGGGGGTCTCCAGGACTGCTCTCCAGCACATGACCTACATGTGTTCTGATTGGGGGGGTGCCTGTACCCCTGCTCATATGCACTAAAAGTAGCCAAATCGCAAAAAGTGTCTTCCCCCTTGAGACAAGCTTTAAACTCACACTATTCTGGTTGATTGCCAGTTCTCTTTAGAAGCAGTAGATCTTTATGTTGTGTTTTTTTTTTTTTTTTAAAGGAAAAGCATCAGACACACAATGTGACAAACAGTAACTGTCTGAGCACCACCCGCTGACGCAGAGGACATCTTGCCAAGATGGGACCGAACTACCTCCTCCACCCCTGCCAAGCACCTCTCAACAGACACCTTCAGAACAGAGGCCTCGGTGAGACAGACCCAGGGGCCCAGCAGGCACGGTAACCAGAGGGGCCTCTCTCACAGCCCAGACTCCTGCCAGACTCCTGTCAATCACAAAGGGGTGGCAGGTCACACCTGTCAGGGAGTTTCACCCACCCGCTCACTGGGAAATCCCTCTACCTACCCAGGTGCCAGAAAAGGTGAAGACTGGCCCTAAGAGGTCTGCCAAAGCAGACTCAGAGGCAGTCAGTTTCCTGTTATCACTGTGTTCTCAATCCTGGCTGCACTTTAAAATCACCTGCTTGTGCTTTAAATTTGGATGCCAGGCCAGAGCTAGGCACCACCAGTGTGGACCACTAATCCATTGAGACCTGCTGAGGTGGAGGGGGCTCCAGACCTGTGAACTGCCTCCATGGACCAGTCAGACCCCAAGGGTTCCACTTTCCTACAGACAAGCTTGCAGCCCAGAAGAAGAGCATTCAGATATCACTCTAGCTGCAAGTTCCCCTGCCCATCCTGCGCCTGTGCTCACACAGCGGATTGAGCCATGGGCCATGCGGGGTGTCCCCCTTCTGCCTGGGGCTAGGCCTGGAGGCTAACCACTTCTGGCATTTTGCCCCCACATGGTGGCTGGACAGTGAAAACAAGAAAGACATTTACTCAAATCCTGAGATAAGACTGCAAATTTTTTATATCACAAATTATTTATCCATCCTGATGTTTATGGAAATTTGGGTAGCTTCCAGTTTGGAGTTATTAAAAATATTCTTGTACTTATATCTTGTTGACCAGATGTCCACATTTCTGTTGGATATGTATCTAGGGATGTGATTGCTTGGTCATAGAATACTATGCATATATCAAGCTTTGGTAGATACTGCCAAAGGGTTTTCCAAATGGTTGTACCAATTTATGCTCCCACCAATGGTATATGAGAGTTCCACTTGTTCTACATCTTTCCCACACTTGCTATTGTTTGCCTTTTTTAAATTTTAAACATCATTGGGTATGTGGGTATTTGAATTTCCTGATGACTAATGCCATTGAGCACATTTTCTTAATGTTTATTGGCCATTGGGATAGCCCTTATTGTGAAATTCCTGTTCAATAATTTTGTCCATTTTTCCATTGTGTTTTCCATCTTTTCTTTATTAATTTGTAGTTCTTTATATATCCTTGAAGTGAATCCTTTGTCAAATGTATTATAGTTATCGTCTACTCTGTAGACTGCCTTTTCTTTCTCTGACTGGTTCCTTTTAATGCACAGAAGTTCTTATTCTCAATGAAGTCAATATTTTCTATCATGGTTAGTATATTATGTGTCCTGTTTACTTGTCTTTGCTTACCCTAAGGTCATAAAAATGTTTTCCTGTGTCTTTCATATTTAGATCTGCAATTAATCTGGATTGTCATTGTATAGATCAAATATATATATATATATTTCATGTGGACTGTGACTGACCCAGAACCATTTATTGAAAAGACTGGTCTTTCTGTACTGCACTGAAGTGTCAGGTTTGTCGAAAACCAGGTGGCCATTTGTGTGTCGGTCTGTTTCTGAACTATATGCTGTTACAGTGGTCTATGTGTCTTTCCCAGTGCCAAATACTGATTTAATTACTCTAGATCTATAACAGATCTTGATACCTAGCAGTGTAATTACACCAATTTTGTTCTTCTTCAAGATTGCCTTGGCCATTTTTGTATACATTTTAGAATCAATTTGTCAATTTCTATAAGAAAAATGTGGCTATTTTGTAAAATTAGGATTGCACCGAAGCTATAAATCAACATGGAGAGTTGACATCTTTAAAATACTGACTTTATAATCTGTGAACATGGTATAGCCCTTCATTTATCTAGGTTTTCTTTATCTCGATAATGCTTATACTTCCATCTAGAGCTTTTACATATCTTTTATTAGATTTACTGCATACTATTTATGGTTTTGATGCTATTGTAAATGGTATTTTTAAGTTTAATTTTTATTTGAGGTTTGCATATAAAAATACAATTGATTTTTAAAATATTATCCTGTGTCAATGGCCTTAATAAAGGTCTATAGATTCTTTTGGATTATCTAAATACATAATTATTATATTACTTGCAAATAATGGTGGTCTTTGTTTCTTCCTTTCCAATATTTGTGCCTTTTAATTCTTTTTCTTGTTTTATTTTACTGGCTAGGCCCTCCAGTAAAATGTTGCATAGAATTGGTGAATAGCAGGCTTTCTTGTAACATTCCTGGTCCCAAAGCTAAGGATGATATTTGCCACAGGGTTTTAGTAGATATTCTTTACCAGAATAGGGAATTCCTGTCTATTGTTAGTTTGTTAAGAGATTTTTATCACGGGTGAGGAGATTGCAAATTTTAATAGTGCCATTCATCATTGCCTTCCAGGAATTTGGGTTTCTTTTCTTAATTGCTAACTAATATCTTAATTTTTTTAAATATTAGTGACCTATATAGAAATTAAGATTTAAAAGTTGGCTTCTAAACAGACTTACAGATATAGACAACAAATTAGCCATTACCAGTGGGGAGAGGGAAAGGGAGAGGGGCAAGAGAGAGGAAGGCGATCAAGAGGTACAAACTACTATGTATAAAATAAGCTACAAGGATATATTGTACAGCACAGGAATTAGAGCCAATATTTTATAATAACTGTAAATGGAGTATAACTTTTAAAACTTGTGAATCACTATGTCATACACCTGAAATTTATATAATACTGTACACCAACTATACCTCAATAAAAAAGTTAGCTTTTCACAATCTTGAGAAGGAAAGATGGAGCTGGTGGAATCAGGCATCCTAACTTCAAACTATACTACAAGGCTACAGTGATCAAGACAGTATGGTACTGGCACAAAAACAGAAATATAGATCAATAGAACACAACCATGCACATATGGGCACCTTATCTTTGACAAAGGAGGCAAGAACATACAATGGAAAAAAGCCTCTTCAATAAGTGGTGCTGGGAAAATTGGACAACTACATGTAAAAGAATGAAATTAGAACACTTCCTAACACCATACACAAAAAGAAACTCAAAATGGATTAAAGAGCTAAATGTAAGGCCAGACACTATAAAACTCTTAGAGGAAAATGCAGACAGAACACACTATGACATAAATTAAAGCAAGATCCTTTTTGACCCACCTCCTAGAATAATGGAAATAAAATCAAAAATAAACAAATGGGACCTAATGAAACTTAAAAGCTTTTGCACAGCAAAAGAAACCATAAACAAGACAAGAAAACAACCCACAGAATGGGAGAATATATTTGCCAATGAAGCAAATGACAAAGGGTTAATCTCCAAAATATACAAGCAGCTCATGCAGCTTAATACCAAAAAAAGCAAATAACCCAAACCACAAATGGGCAGAAGACCTAAATAGACATTTCTCCAAAGAAGACAAGTAGTTGGCTAACAAACACATGAAAAGATGCTCAACATCACTAATTATCATAGAAATACAAGTCAAAGCCACAATGAGGTATCACCTCACACCAGTCAGAATGGCCATCATCAAAAAATCTAGAAACAATAAATACTGGAGAGGGTGTGGAGAAAAGGGAATCCTCCTGCACTGTTGGTGGGAATGTAAATTGGTATAGCCACTATGGAAAATAGTATGGAGGTTCCTTAAAAAACTAAAAATAGAACTACCATATGACCCAGCAATCCCACTACTGGGCATATACCCTGAGGAAACCATAATTCAAAAAGAAACACATACCAAAATGTTCACTGCATCACTATTTACAATAGTCAGGACATGGAAGCAACCTAAATGCCCATCAACAGATGAATGGATAAAGAAGATGTGACACATATACACAATGGAATATTACTCAGCCATAAAAATGAATGAAATTGAGTTATTTGTACTGAGGTGGATGGACCTAGAGTCTGTCATACAGAGCAAAGTAAGCCAGAAAGAGAAAAACAAATACCGTATGCTAACTCATATATATGGAATCTAAAAAAATGGAACTGATGAACCCAGTGACAGGGCAAGAATAAAGATGCAGATGTGGAGAACGGACTTGAGGACCTGAGGTCGTGGGTGAAGGGGAAGCTGGGATGAAGTGAGAGAGTAGCACTGACATATATACACTACCAACTGTAAAACAGAGAGCTAGTGGGAAGCTGCTGCATAACACAGGGAGATCAACTCGATGATAGGTGATGACTTAGAAGGCTAGGATAGGGAGGATGGGAGGGAGTCACGGGAGGGAGGGGATATGGGGATATATGTATAAATACAGCTGATTCACTTAAGTGTACAGCAAAAACTGGCACAACAGTGTAAAGCAATTATATTCCAACAAAGAGCTTAAAAAAAGTTAGCTTTTCAAAGATATCATGCAAAAGGGGAGAAAAAAATCATAGTCTAAATGAGTTTTCATTGTCCCCGGAGCTCCTCTGCAAAGTACCCTGTGCTTAATTCAGCAGAGGGGTCCTTGTCCACACACCCTGATGCCAATGGAACCAGACAGAGGGCCATGACAACGGAAGAAAAATCGCTTTGGGAAGCAAGTCTTTCAGGCACTCCTTCCCGACACAGATCCTGAAATCTTGCCCCTCCCCTGAGGCTGCCCAGATTGGCAGGGAACCAAGCCATCGTGCCCCAGAACCTCCCAAGGTCTCCTTTCTAAAGAAGGATCATATTTCTTGCTTTGCTGACAAGGAAGCTAAGGTGAGGGGAGGTTAAGGGGACCGATTCAATGGGCAAATGTCATTTTAGGGCAAAAAATGTCACTCTCAGCACCTCAAGAGCACAGTAAGGAGAAGAACCTCCGACATGCATCGGGCAGACATAAACTTGAGATTTCAGTTAAATTAAGCTGCTGTTAAATGTGTAATTTTTCTGTCTCACAAATCTTGCCACCAAAAAAGGAACAAATCAATGCAAATATCACGGGTTAGGTACTAAATCTGGGCAGAGTGACGAGGCATCTTGTGTGGCAGGTCTCCCCTCCACACTGCCACTGCTGAGGAGGTCAGCCATTGGATACAGGCTGGTCGCCTGTCCTAGCAAGAGGACATCCTTCACAGAGAGGACAAGCAGGTGAGGGAGAGGGCCCCAGGCATAACCAAGGAGGAAAGAGGAGAGGAGAGCAACAAACCCAGGAAACGATTCAGAGGGCCAAGGGAGAAATCTAGAAGCACATGAGTTCCAAACAGGCAGAGCTCAAAGTGCGTTCCAGGTCTAAAAATGTGGCAAAGAGAAAACTGGGAGGTGGGAGTTTCAGTTTTCTCTGTCAAAATCAAAACGTGCCCCTCCCCCAATCAGAAAGCAAACTTTAAGCAGATTTGCATCTCCTGGTTCTAGAAACAAGGAGAGAGAGGAGCTTAATTTTCATTACTTTTATATACCAGCTTCTCTTCCAAAACTTAAGTATGTGACTTGGGCAAGCCATAACCTGGGTCTTGACTGCCTCATTAGTAAAATTGAGGTTAAAATGGTAAAAATGATTGCCCAAAAGGCAAAGGGTTGGACCAAATGACTGCTTGAGCTTTACAATATATGACTGTACAAACTACTGAGGAATAGACTCTACTTATGTAAAAGATATATTCCTAAACAAACCGTCAACGAACTGTACCAAAAAATGTACCACAGATTTCACTCTTAGAGAAATCCCCTTGTCATGGAGCGGTGACTCTCTGAATACAGTGACCAAAGAAGCAGCACTGGCCTCACCTGGGAACTTGTTAGAAAGGCAAATTCTAGAGCCCCCAACTCAGACCAATCGGCTCAGAAACCCTGGCGGTGGAGCCCAAGCAATCTGTGTTTCCCGACGCACTACTGCAGCGACTCATTTAGAGTACAGGTAATCGCTCCTAATATTTGTTTCAAATATTAGCTTTATCTGCAAGTATGTCTGTCATATAGTTCTAGAGTCTTTACTTCAAACGGTGTCTGTATCAGAGATGAAGAGAAATGTCACCCACAACAGGCCTCCTTGCCATCCTGGACGCTCCCACCTAAGGACCTTTGTTCTGGCCATTCCCTCTGCCTGGAGTACTGCCCCCTCCACCCAACCCCCTACAGGACTTGTCTCCAATGTCACCTTCTCAGTGAGGCCTACACTGTACCTCTGATTCCCCTTACCCTGCTCTACTTTTCCCAAAGATCTTATCTCCTTCTAAAGAACATGGAATTTCCTTATTACTATATAGGGTTTTCTGTGTGTCTCCCTCCAGCAGGGAGTTGCATGATTATGATTTGTTTCATCCATCAAAAGAGCCTGGAATAGTGTCCGGCACATAGTAGACCCTCATATATATTTGCTGAACCATTAAATGAGTCAGGAAAACCCCAGCACAAACCTTTGGGGGTGCACAGCCTTCCTTTATTTTATAAAGATTCAAGTGAGGGGCTACCTTTATGAACGCAAGAGAAGTTTCCATTTCCCACGGAAGGCTGGAGGACTGCTGCCCTAGCACCTCACCTAAGATCCCAGTGTTGGTGCCACAGTGCATCCTTCTGAAGATCATCCTTCTGATGATGTTGTTTTGCAATCAACATTTAAGAAAGAGTGGAAGTGTTCGAAGCACACTATAAATCTGTAGGTGTTGGGGGTAGAAAGCTTAGCCATCAATTGAATGCACCACACATCTGGCAATACTTTCTCTCAAATAAAGCCTTCTCCAGTGTTTAAATGTTAAGGCTATTAGTTAAATTGCACAATCATCAGAGTTAACTAAAATTCAATGCTTCTGCTTCTAGCTTAAAGTGGGAAATGTGGCATTGTGCCACATGTCTATGACCTTTCCTTGGCTGGTTCAACAACAGCAGTGATTTGGAAGTAAGGTATCCAGTCTTTCATAACTAGTTTCTTTTTTATGATTTTCCTGGGAATTTCCAGATCTAGATATTTTTCTATAAAACAGTTCTACACAGATAGCTTTAAGGTCGGTCAAAGCAGGGTAAAATGAAAGCTTACCACTAGAAAAGATCATTGGATCATTGAAGATGTTTTCACAGTCTTCTCATTCTCCATTCCCTCCAAATGATCAAACCATAATAAATAAATCTTCCATAATGCATTTTAGTCTGGAAACTAAGATCTGATATACTAGTGCATGTCACAATATTCATCTGCTCCCACCCACATACATTTCATAATAGACTCTTCTTTTATGTAAGGTATACTTCCTCTCCATGTATCCACAGGGGGTACTTCCTGACTGGTCTAAGTCAACCATGGCTATCCTAGTACCTTTCCAATGATTGGCTTAGGAATAAGTGTGTGATAAAATTTTGGTCAAAACATGAAGGAAAGTCTGTTGGAGCTTCTGAATAAGAGTCATTCTCATCTTCCTCTGGAAACCATTATTTCTGGATGTGGTGCCTGGAAAGACTGTGGACATCTTGTCATCAGAGAAATTAGCCTGAGTACAAAGCCAACAAGCTAAGGATAACAGAGTAGAATGAGAAGAATCAGGAACCTTGATCATTATTTGCCATTATTAAGCTGTTCCTTCCAGTCAAAAGCACACAAATTAACACAGTTGGGTATAGAATTCTTGATTTACTTTCCTTTAGAAA
Organism: Hippopotamus amphibius kiboko; assembly: GCF_030028045.1. NCBI lineage: Eukaryota > Metazoa > Chordata > Mammalia > Artiodactyla > Hippopotamidae > Hippopotamus > Hippopotamus amphibius. The sequence goes on from NC_080186.1 coordinate 33,806,704, forward strand.
TTTGGAAGCATTATTCCATTGTATACTGACATCTGTTGTTGTTGATTACTGAAGTGATATGCAAATCTATTTCCCATTTCCTTATGAATAATCTGAATTTTCCTCTTGCTGAGAGCTTCAGTAGTGTTTGCCTTCATTCCCAGAGTAATGAAATTTCTTCAGAATGTTTCTTGGTTTGGACCTTTTCTCATTTATCCTGCTTAGTACTCAGTGGCCCCTTTTAATTGAAGAATTTGATTTTTCACAGAAAGTTTATTTTATTATTTATTTTGTATCAATTATACAGCTATTGGACCTTCTCAAACTATACCTATTGTGGGTTTTTTTTTTTTTTTTTTTTTTCATCTCTCTTATACTTGCCACCTTTTTGCTCTAGGTTCTGAAAGATTTTCTTTACTTTATCTTCCTGTTTACTCATTTGGAAATTATCAGTGTCCTTTCTGGTTTGCTTTTTTTTTTTATTGGAGTATAGTTGCTTTACAATATTGTGTTAGTTTATACTGTACAGCAAACAGCTATACGTATACATATATTCCCTTTTTTGGACTTCCTTCTCATTTAGGTCACCACAGAGTGTTGAGTAGAGTTCCCTGTGCTGTGCAGTAGGCTCTCACTAGTTATCTGTTTTATACACAGTATCGATAGTATATATATGTCAATCCCAGCCTCCCAATTCATCCCACTCCCCCTTCCCCCTTGGCATCCATATGTTTGTTCTCTACATCTGTGTCTCTATTTAAGATCAACTATATCAATTTTTTCAGATTCCACATGTATGAGTTAATATATGATATTTGTTTTCTTTCTGTCTTACTTTACTCTGTATGACAGTCTCTAGGTCCATCCATGTCTTTCTGTTATTTAGACATTTTTACTATACTTTGAAATTTTCAGTAATCATATTTTTAATTTCTGAGAATTTCTTCTTGTCTTCTTTTTACATTTCTTTCATAGCTGCATGTCATTGTTTGTTTCCTCTGTGTGAAAATCTTTGAATTGCTTTTCATATCTCCATATCCTCTCAGGTAACTTGTTTGTCTTTGTCTTTGTCTTTTATGATGTTGATTTCCCTCAGGCATTTGGTGGTCCTTCGTTAAGCATTTATATTTATTGATGAAGGACTTTGTAGATTAGTGTGAGTAACTCATCTGATTTTCTTTTGCAGTTAAGAAGATCTATTTGCTCTGAATGTGATCCTTCTCTTCAGTATACCTGGGTAGGGAGCAGGCAGGTGGATTTGGAAACCCCACCACTGTCAAAGAAAAGTAGGGCACTTAAATGCATTTCCCTCCTAGTCTGAGATGACTTTCATCTTTAACCTTCTGGCTCTGCCCCAGAATTTCCATTTTATCCTGTGGATCTCCTTCAAATATTAGTCTGCCTTGCTCCCTTGCTCCAACTTCATTACTTGAACTGTCCTTTAGCAAATCTTCCATAAGTTCAAAAAACAATTCTTAGAATTCAAATAGCTCCATACATATCTGAGAAAGGAAGGAGCTACTTAGCCAAAATGTCCTGAGGACATCCTTCTAGCTAAACAACCAGAATGCCGCCTCAAAAAAGTTCACTCTTATCCTCTGTATGTAATAGTTCTAGTACCTGTCTAAAGAAAGGCTACCACCTCCAATACAATACCCTATTTGAACTCTAGGCCGTAGATTCCTATGGTATATTACACACTTGAAATAATAGAATGCAAGCCCATCTCATTTCCATCTTTCAGAAATTTGATGAAATCTCTTATCTACCCCTGGTATGCATTCCTGTTTTCAGAGCTGTCATGGATTCATTTTTTTCTACATATATTTAACTGTCATTTCAGTGGGTTCTAGGAAGGCAGGGGAAGCAAATGAATGTACTCAAGTCTGTCATCTTAAACTAGAATTCTTAATCTATTTCTTTTAACACAAACCAACTTTTTATTTCCATTTTCTGACAACGTGAGAGGTTTCAGAGTATCTGGGAAGTCCCTGAAATTATATGCCAAATTTGATATGTGTGTGCATATGTGCATTTTTCTAGGGAAGGTAGTCATCATTTTTCTCACATTCTCAGTGCCCTATAACCTAAAGCAGATTAGGAACAAAGGTGAAATGGATAAGACAAACAATTGAGTGTTTTTGTGCAAGTGAAATTCATATAATGTGGAAGGTAATGGGTTAGGAGTAAAAATTAATGTACTGTGTAACAATATTTAAAACTAGACTCAAATGTATAAAGTCAAATATGTTTTTCTCAAATTAGTTTTAAGTAGAATTAATAATTTGTCTTGGGACACCTCCCCCACAATTCCCTCCAAAGTCAGAAATTTAATCTAGGTTATTTCCAGGTAAACCCAGTCACTTCTGGGCAAAAGTAAGCATTTCAAGCAAAATCTTTTCAATTCAAAATATCATGCCACAATCATCCTTCTTGCCAGGGTTCTATCAAGAGTGGCTCAGGCATTTGGGAACATGGTGCCTGCTCTAGCCTCCATCACACTGCCTTCCTCCCACCTGATCTTTGATCACTGGTCTCTCTCCTCACCAAATTCTTCACTGATGTCTATGGTCCTCATGTTGGCCTCCAAGCGTCTATGGTCCAGAGGATTAAAATGCATTTTTTTAATCTCAACCCCAAATTTATTCAGTTTCGCTGACTCATTCACACTCAATCTCTTACTCCATGTCTCTCTTTGCTACTTCAAAACCACCTTGAAGACCAGGAGTTTTGGATGCTGTTGTGAGCTACACTCTAGTCTCAGACTTAGACATGCCACCTTGAACTTTTGTACCTTGCTGGTCCTATACCATGATGATACAAAGAACTTCTCTACAGGGTCTCTCTCTGGGAAACAGTGGGAATGGGCAGTAAGACAGTGATGACCCTGCTCTTGGATTCACCTCACCCCACCTTCAATATTCAGCCCACTGCATAAAGATAGGACACTGGATCTCTTTCCATGAACCCATGGCAATATAAGCTCTATCACATCTCCTCCAATTGATGACATCTTAGACTTGATGAAACATGATATTTTCAATCTGTTGCTATGGCATAACTTTAATGTCTTGAGTCTTAGGTTGCTAGGGCTGCCATAAACTGGCTTAAACAACAGGAAGTTATTGCCTACAGTTCTGGAAGCTAAAGTTCAAGATTAAGATATTGGTGAGGTTGGTTCCTTCTGAGGGATTAGGAAAGGATCTGTTCCAGACCTCTCTCCTTGGCTTATGGATGGCCGTATTCTCTACATCTCTTCACATCATCTTCCTTCTATGAATGTCTCTGTATCCAAACTTCCCCTTTCATAAGGACACCAGGCTTATTGGATTAGAACCAATCCTAAAGACCTCATTTTAACTTGAATACCTCTATAAATACCCTATTTCCAAATAAGGTCACATTCTCAGGTATTAGGGTTTAGGACTTAAGAATTTTGGAGGAACACAATTCAACCCATAACACCTTGATTCCTTCAAAGATTTGCTTTTGATGTTCAAACCCCAACTCTTACAAATCAAAATCATGCCTGTCTCTATTATGAATGTAAATTTATTTATTTGTTTGTTTGTTTAAAATCTCAACAGGATCTCTGACTGTTTCTTTACCTGTACCTTCCTGCTATAACAATCCAAATGCTCCCCAAGCAATAAAGTAATAACTAAATAAGCAGGACACAGGGAAACTTTAAGGGGTGGGAAGGAAAGAAATCTCTATTAATATTTCAAATTTTTCTCCAACTTCATTAAATCAGCCCTAGGTGCCAAATTCACTGGGTCAAACCCACAGCAATCTGTTACTTTCAGGGACTACTTTATGTGCTGCTCAAAATTCTCCACTGAAGTACTTCCTAACAGCAGAGGAGTGGAAAGACACCACAGGAATTTTGAAGACATAACCCAAAGCAGCTTACCAGAAGCATGAAATTTTTATATCTCCTGTTTAACCTTTAAATGCCACGTGAATTTTAGGTTGCCCTCCATAATATTCTTCAACTTATATGTTGCAATCGTTTTTATGAGGAAGAAGAATTCAAAACCATTTCCCCGCAAAGTTTTGAGTGACATCCAGGAAGATGTGCCCAGTTTATCCTATGATTCCATGTGCCCCTGGCTTCATGCCCCATGTTTGAAAAGCACAGCTTTCAGTGGAGGAAACAGGAAGTTCCACAGATAAAGGGGTTTTGTTTGTTTCCAGTAGAGAAGGAGCTTCATTCTGGCACTGCCAGGAAGCCAGTCCTTTTCCACCCAAAGGACAGCATTTCCTGAAGGGTAGATACATGTTCCTCCCCAGCTGGGGGAGAGTCTGCAAGGTGGACAGAAAAAGGCCTGCCACAAAATTAACAATAGAGCTGCACTTGAGCAAGGATGCACATATCATGAGGAAAGAAAGGGATAGGGTGAGAGTTCAGGGAAGAAAAACCAAAGCCCAGCACAGAGCAAAGGAGTCAGCAGAGTGGGCAAAGCATAAGCAGGAAGGCAGAAAGAGCACGGAAAGAAGGGATGAGTAGATGAGGATTTGTGGCAAAGGTTAGCAAGGTCTGAAATGGTGGTGGGACAGCAGAGCACAAACACAGCTGGGCCAACCAAAAACACCCTTGGCCAGAGCTTCAGAGAGTACCCAGAATTGCTACCAAGAAACAACTTCCTTAGGGAATTCCCTGGCAGACCAGTGGTTAGGCCTTCAAACTTTCATTGCCAAGGGCTAAGATCCCACAAGCTGTCTCTACCGTGTGTCCAGTGATGCTATTTGGTCCTCTCATTTCCATTAGCCTGTTGTCTTGTGACATCTACTTAAGTGAAGATTCTGGGCATTGATGATGCTAAAGTCGCCAGGTGGTTTCTAAAATTAATTCTAAATTCTATGAATCAAAGCTAAATGTAGGTCTGAAAATTACTCAACCAACCTTTGAATTAACGTAAGTCAGTGACAAGCATTTTCCTTCACATTCAATCAGTTAAAAAATGATTCCTTGTTGTTTTTTATTTGCGTCTCTTGGATTATTCAGCATCAACTTTGAGTCTGTCCCAGGCTGGGTTCCTATATACTCTTGTTCAAAAAGGTCCCATTCTGCTGATTTCATTTTTCCCTACTTTGCTCAGGTACAGATGTGACGGCAAACACATCTGTGACTGCCAGGCCTGTGTTGGCCTCCAAAGGTCCATGGCAGCCCCCCAAAGCTGCAAAGCAGAGCAGAAGGGAGACAGCCTCCACAGATCATACTTAAGAAAATCCCTGGGATCATGGCCAATTACAATCAAAACCCGACAGCACCACCACCAAAGCAAAGAAATAAAACTTCCTTCTATTTATATGGATACAACTCTCAGTTCTCAAACTTAGGTGTGTAAGGAATGCAACTTTACTGTTCTCTAATAATCCAATGTATATTGAAATCCAATATAAGCAATTTGATAATTATATGCAATTCAAAGTCTCTCCCCAGCCCCATCTTCCTAGAGTAACGTCTAAATTCCAGGGCCTTCCTCAGTGAGTGCCAAGGTACCAGAGGCAGAAAGGCACCTGATCCTCCAAGTTATCCCCCACTCCCTAGCCTCTGCCCACACCTCCTCTCCTCTCTCCAGGCTTGGATCACTGGTCCTCTCCTAGTACCACAGAGACCGACTCTCCCAACCACAAGTCCTCCTCAGCCACTCTCTAAGACAACCTCCAAGTCTTCCATGCCCCGTTGGGAGCACTTCCTCCCCCCCCCCACCCCCCATGTTGTGCAAAGGCTCTGGGAAGTTCTGGGGAGTTTCTCTGCCTCCGTAGGACTTGAAGCCATTTCTGCTTGAATGCTCCAGGGCCATATTGGAGACGGGAACTGGAGTCATACTTCCTCCCAGGGCTCTGCCTAAGCACAGGGGCATGGATTTCTTCTGCACCCTGGTTCCCCAGGTTTGTGAGGGGTTTGCACTCAGTGCCCTTCAGGACTCAGCCTAGACACAGGGCACAGCCTGCCTCCTTAGGAGCCTCAAACTTCTTGCTCTCCTCCTTCCCCTCCATCACTCCCCTCCCCTCACCAAGGGCACCATTACTCCACTGGGAGCAGGGATGTCTGAGGAGCGCGTCTCTTGCTCATCAGGCATCCTTCTAAATCTGTTGTCTATGCGCTGAGTTCCTTGGTGCCCCCATGAGGACCAGGCTTTGGAAAAGCAAGAATCAAGCACTGACTTCTGAATTCCACTATGTCACTTGTCCCCTGAGGCAGTGAATGTGAAATGCCCTAGCTGCCTAGGCAGGGGGATGTGTCACAGCTAAAGGAAACCAGAAGGACAAAAACCTGGTGAATAACTGGAAATAGTATCCTGCCACCTTCCCCATTGTCCTTCAGCTGCCCACACGGCTACGACTCTGTCTGCTTTCCTTTCATTCTTTGTCCCTTTTGAACTTCTCCCATTCAAAGTCCTTAGCAAAAGCATCAAATAATTAGATGCTGTAATTGCTGTTTGCACAGGGACTAGAGGAAAGGGCAAAAGGGGCTTTTGGCTAGTCATGCAGGGGTGAAACAGCATGAACAGTTCAAGGAACAGCAAGTAATAGAATGTGGCTAAGAAGTAGAGAGCAAGTATCCCATTTACGTTTTTAAAAAGACTGTATTTGTACAGGGACATACATATGTGAGCAAAGGTACAGAAAAAGATTTTGGGAGGTCAGTGGAATTGGGAAGGGAACTTCCATGCTTTTTCTCTATATGCTCTATTTTGTTTAAATTATTTCCAGTAAGAAAGTACCTGTGTTCTGTAGAAAAATGAAAGGCAGGACATATGTGGGAGATGAGTGTCAGATAAAGATGGATAGACAGGCAGGAAGGATGGAAAGAAATGCCTTCACTAGGAGTTTGATCATTATTTTGAAGCTGGTAAAACACAGATAGAACTTGAGAGTCCTCATTGGTATCTTTTGATTATTAAATCAACACACACTTATTATAGGGGATTTGGAAAATACAAAGAAGTATAAAAATAAAATAAAAATCATTAGTCATCCCATCCCTAAGCGAGAGCCAATGTTGACATTTTGGTATATTTTCTACCAATTTGAATTCAATTTTTTTGAATTTTGCTTTTCAAAGAAAATTTTATACAGTCTAACTTATGGTTCCAAGATTATAAAAATGTTCACCTATTCTTAATGGTGGAACTTTCATTTTATATTTAAATATTGAGTCTCGCTACAATTTCCTTTGGTTTAAGAAATGAAGTAAAGATCCAGGTTGCTTTAAGTAAAAAATTTAATGAAGTATAAGATACACACAGAGAAGTATACAAAACATAAATGTACAGGTTGATGAATTTTCACAAACTCCCCCATGTACCACACCATCCAGTTCAAGAGACAGAACACAACCCACACCTCAGAAGTCCCCTGAATTCCCCCTCCCAGTCATCACCTCCCCTGAGTAACCACTGTCCTGGTTTACATCACCAGATATTAGTTCTGTCTGTTTGGGTTCCTGGCTTCTTTTTCTCGGCATTATACTTGTGAGATTCATCCAAGTTTTTGCATGTAGTTATAGATTACTTATTCTCATTCCTATATGTATTACTATAGTATGAATACACTATGATGTACTTATCCATTCTACCGTCTTTGGGCATTTAGGTTGCTTCCAGTTTGAGGCTATTATGAATAACATGAATGCCGTGAACATTCTTAAATGTGTTTTTTGGTAATCATATATGTACATTTCTGTTGGGTACATACCTAGGAGTGGAATTTAGGGTATAGGGTATAGAGTGTCCAGGTTTAGTAGATACTACCAGTTTTCCAAAGTAGTTGTATCAGTTTACATTCCCACCAACAATATATGAGAGTCCAATTGTTTCATGTTCTTGTCAACATCTGATATTGCCTGACTTTTTAATTTTAACCATTTTGGTAAAGATGCATAGATATACTTCATGTAGTTTTAATTTGCATTTCCCTGAGAATTAGTGAAGATGGGTAACTTTTATTGACCATCTGAACATCCTCTGTGTGAAGTGTCTATTCACGTTTTTTTTCCATTTTTCTGTTGGGCTGCTTGCCTTTCTCTTACTGATTTGTAGTTCTTTGCAGTATCTTCTACTCTGTGGCTTGTCCTTTCATTCTCTTAATGATGTCTTTTGATGATGAGAAGTTCTTAATTTCAATCTAATCTAGTTTATCAACATTTTTCTTTATAGTTAGTGCTTTGGTGTCTTGTTCAGGAGATGTTTGCCCATTCTAAGGCTGCAGACATTCTCTTACATTTTCTTCTAAGAGCTTTATTATCTTACCACCATATTGAGATCCACGATGCATCCGGAATTGATTTTTCTGAAAGGTTTGAGGAAGGGGGTCAAGATTCATTTTTTTCCACATGGCTATTCAATTGAACCAGCACCATTTATTGAAAAGACATCCTTTCTCTACTACATTTTGGTATCACCTTTGTTGTAAAACAGTGATCATCTGAGGGTCTCTTCCTAAACCCTCCACCATGTTCCACTGAGCCATTTGTCTATTCTGGCCCATACACCACACTGTCTTAATTACTATAGCTTTGTAATTAATCTAGATACCTGATAGTGGAAGTTCTCTCAACTTTGTACTTATTCTTCATGATTGCTTTAGCTAATTTCGGCCCTTTTCCTTTCCATACAAATTTTATAATCAGATTGTTAATGTCCATTTTAAAAAACCTACTGGAATTTTGAATGGTGTGAATAATTTACAGATATATTTGGGGGAAGCTGACATCTTTACAATATTGAGTTATCCAGTCGATAAACATAGTATATCTCTCTATTTTAAGTCTCATTTAATATCTCTCAATATGCCTTCTACATGTATTCAGTGTTGAAATCTTGTACATCTTTATTATATTTATTCCTATAAATTTGATGTGTTTGAGGTAAATGGTATCATTTTAAATTTTCATCTTGTATTTTTTTGTTACTAGTATATACAGTACAATTGATTTTTATATATTGAACTTGTATTCAGCAGCCTTGCTAAATTTACTCATTAATTCCAATAGTTTATCTATAGATTCTTTTGGATTTTCTAAATACACAATCACGTTACCTCCTAATAACGAAAATTTTACTTCTTACTTTCCAATTCATATGCCTTTTATTTCTTTCTGTGGCCTTGCTGCAATGACTAGCACTTCTAACGCAACATTAAATAGAAGTGGTGATAGCAGATATCCCAGGGAGAAAGCTTTCAACATTTCACAATTTAGTATGATGTTTGCTTTAAGTTATTTGTAGGTAGTCATCAGATGAAGGAATCTCCTTTGCTAAGACTTTTTAAGTCATGAATCAATATTGAGTTTTATAAAATTATTTTTCTGCATCTATTGAGATGACTATATTTTTTTCTCTTTATTCTGTTATTGTGGGGAATTACCTTGACTTATTTTGAAATGCTAAACTACTCGAATTCCTGAAACCTATCCCACTTGGTTATGATGTATTATCTTTTTTATGTATTGTTTAATTCATGTTGATTATATTTTGTTTAGGATTTCACTATCTACATTCACGAGAGAGTTTGGTCTTTAATTTTCTTTTCTCGTAATGTCCTTGTCAAGTTTTGGTATACAGATTTTTCCTGAGAATGAGCTAAGACAAGTTATCTCTTTTTCTATTCTCTGGAGAATTATTTTAAACAGTTTGAAGACTTTACTAGAAGGATCATCTAAGCCTAGATTCTGTTTGATTGTTTATCTGTTTGGCAGGAAGGTCTCTAAGAATGAATTCAATTCTTTAATGAATATAGCTCCATTCAGATTTCCTACTGCTTCTTGTATTAGTTGGTTTTTTAAGGAATTTGTTTATTTCATCTACATTGTCAAGTATTTTGGCATAAAACTGTCCATAATATCCTCTTATTAACAATCCATTTCATCCTTAAACATCTAACCTTTTTTCCCAAAATCACCTGTTGAATAATAAATATCTTACAAAATGATACAGATGCTACCTCTATCATATATGAATTTCATTTCATCAGTCATTCAAAAATGGCTCAAACTATGATTCAGTCATTATTCCAATGCTGGGCATATAGCATTAAACAAGACAACATGCCTGCTTCATGAAGCTTACATTTAGTGAAGAAAACAGATAATAAACAAGATAATAAGAGTTCTGAAGAATATAGCAGATAAGGGTCTGAAGAGGAAGAAGGGGAAGAACAGTTTTATATAAAATAGTCAGAGAAGGGCCACCTTGAGGAGGTCATGTCTGATCAGGGACCTGAATGATGTGAAGGGAGGATCCACAAAAGGATCAGAAAAGAGAAGTGCTAAGGCCCAAACGTAGAAAGGTACTCGGCATGTTCCAGGAAGAGCAGAAGCCAGATAATGTAGCGACCTACAGCCCACGGTAATGACTTGGGATATTTTAAATGTAATGGGGAAACAATGGTTTTGAGCAGGCAAGTAACATGATCTGACATGTTTTGAAAGACCCCTCTAAGGAATGTGTGTAGAAGAGACTGTAAGAGGAAGAAACGGAAGTATAGAGGTCAGTTAGGAGCTACTGCAATAATCCAAGCGAAGGATGGTTATGGCTGGGATTATGATGAGAACAATGGAGGCAGGAGAAGTGGTCAGACCCAGGCTATATTTTGAAGGTGGAGTCAAAAAAGTTCAAAGAGGACTTGCTTATGGCCTAAATGTAGGAGTCACAGGAAAGAGAAGACTCCAAGATAACTCCTAGGTTCTTGGCCTGAGCAGCTGGGTAGATGGTGGTGCCATTTTAGGGAACTTGTCTGGAAGGGAGTGGGTTTGGAGGAGGGGGTGCTGGGAATCAGGACACGTTAACTTTCAAATCCCTTAAGACACCCAAATGAGAATGGAAGTGGACAAGTGAATATATGAGTCTGAATTTCAGAAGAACGATGAAAACCAGAGATATAAACTTAGGAGTCATGCAGATAGATATTTAATACTACAGGACAGCATAAATTCATCGAGGAATGAAGCCTGAGCCCTGAGATACTCCAACTTCAGAAATTGGGAAGAGAGGATCCATAGCGAATAAAACAGAGGCGTATCCAATAAGGTGAAACTCCCATTTGTAAAGCAACCTGTTTCTGAATTCTCCACTCTGTTCTCCTGATCTTTTTGTCTGTTCTTGTGTCAGTCTTGATTCTTTTAATTCCAAATAATAGACAACCCACTCAAATCAGCTTCAGCAATGAAAGAAAAACCAGGTTTGACTCTAATAATGACTTAGATGCAGTTCCTCTCCATTTCTCTGCCATGCTCTCCTTCGTGGGGGCCTCACCCTTCGTTCTATGTAATAATGACAAGGCTGGGGTCCCATGAGCAGGAAAAGCATGTACACTGCTGAGCAGCAGAATCCACAGATGTCCACCACAATGACAGTTCCTCTGCCAACACCAAAGGGGTTTAATTACTTTACCTATGGATACACTTTTCATAACTAGTAAGGCTTTTATGTTTACATCACTGTGATTCCTTAAAAAAAATTTTCCAGCTATTCGCTCATATTTATTCTGAAAGAATCTATGTTTATAATCTGTCTCCTTCCATTCTGGTCATATGCGCCTGTTCCCCCAAAGTAACTTAAATTTTTCTTGCCTACAAAGCCTGCTTCATCTTCATCCCTCCCCTAGAATACTTCCTCCCTTTCTCTCTTCCTATCCATAAATTGACCCTCCTTCAATACACAGATCAAATCTTCATGATATCTTTCCCAATTATCACATCTGGAAGTGTTATCTCTGTACTCCTATGTACTTCACAGCATAAATAACATTTTTCTAAATGGTCCAGATTTGTCACATATCTTTTTCTATTTGCCAGTCTCCCAACTAGACTGTAAATTCCTCCAGGAAGAATCCCTGTTTCATATTTCTGTATAATTGTTTCAGCAATCTGCCCACATAGTTTCTACACTGAATACTTTTAAACAATGGGCTGGTTAAGCTACCACCCCTATTTTCTCTCCTTTTATTTTTTAAAGAATGAACAGCAGCAGAAGACAACAATAAAGAAACAATGTTTGTGGTCTATGGTGTGGATTCTGCTCTGTAGGTGAGCTCCATCATTTGGGAATGGTTTTAAGTACTTAGTACCTGGTACCCTGGGTGCTGAAGCTTTGGTTTTAGCTACTGTGCAGGGTGCTGGGGTACAGTGATGAATAATATAGACATAGTATCTATCCTCATGAAGCGCAAAAATTTCTTTTTCCAGTGCTGTAATTATTACATTTTTTCATAGTAGTTTTTAATTAAAATAAATTCTTAATTTTAATGTAATCAATTTTCTCAATCCTTCCTTACAAGGATAAGTCAAATTATCTGCACTCTGGCTGTAGAATTTACAGAAGTTTTAATATAACTGGAGTGCGGATAATTTTTGACTCACCCTTGTAAGTTAAGTTTAATGCTTTTTGCATCCTATTTAAGAAGTCCTTGCCATGCAGGGATCATGAAGGTATTCTCTTGTATTACCAAAATGTTTATAGTTTTTCCTTTCATGTTTAAGCTTTTAAATCCCCTTGAAATTGATTTTTATGAATTGTATACAGTGATAGTCAGATTATGTTTTCCATATGCATATCCATGGGTCACAGTACCATTTATTGGAAAATTCAATGTTAATATGTAATGCATACTTTGCAATGCATAAAGAGTCCATACGGTGCACAGGTGTGTTTCTGGTCTCCCTAGTTTGTCCTGTTGGATTGTTTGGTTATTCTTGAATCAGTTCCACTCTGTTGTTATTACTATAGTTTTATAAGACTTGATATCCATAGAGCAAGTCTTCTGACCTAGTTCTTTAAAATGTCTTAGCTATGCTTGCAGATATTTCTATTGCTCCTTATAGTTTTATCATCTTTTTCTTTATATATTATGCTATGTTATTAACATATATTTAATGTATCAAACTGATATTTTTTTCTGGTGGAAATAACGTTTTATCCCTAGTGATGTTTTTAACCATAACACCTGCTTTATCTGGTATTGTGCTTATTGTTTGATAGTGTACATTTTCGCATCCTTTCACTTTCATTCTCTCTGTAGTCATATGTTATAGATAAGTCTTTCTCGACTAGCTGCGATGTTATACACTCTGCTTCTATTCTTTCCCTGGTTATTCTAGAAAATACGATATACATTGTTAACTTATTAGTCAAAGAATAATTATTAATCTTTACTCACCTTCCAGGTACTATCAGGACCTTAGAATCCTTTCTTAATTTATATGCCATTGTTGTCATATTTTCAATTCTCTATATTTTAATGCATAAGATATTAACATTCTGTTTTATATCTCATTTTACCTACATTTACATTTACCCACATATTTACCTCTTTTTAAAATAATTCATTCCTTACTAATCCTCAGCTTTTACCACTGGAGTCACTTTCCTTCTGCCTAAAGGAAAAATCAGTGAAGATTTCCTTTAGGGAGGCAAACTCACAAAGTGGTGGCAAACTCCACATTTTCTTTACATAGAAATGTCTTTATATTGCCATTTTCTTGAAAGATATTTTCTCTCTGCATAGAATTCTAGGTTATCAGCTACTTCATTATGGAAATCATTCCACTCTCTTCTGGCTTCCATTGTTGGTATTGGGAAGTGTGTAAATCACTCTTTTCAGGGTAATTTGTCTTTTTTATTCTGGATGTTTTTAGAATTTTCTCTTTGCCTTTGGTACTCTACTGTGAATTTTTGGCTTGATATGTTTTATTGATCCTGGAAAACTGTCAGTCATTATCTCCTCAAATAGCTGCTCCTGACCCACTCTTCCTTGCCTTTTTGTACTCCAATTAAATGTACATTAGCACTTCTCATTCTACCCTCCATGTCTTTTAACCTCCCTTCCATATTTTCTGTATTTTTGTCTCCCTATGCAGCATTTTGGATAATTTCTTATAAAGTATCATCCAATCTACTAGCATCTCTGATTTTATCTAATATGTTATGTAACAGTAATTCATTAAGTTTTTAAATTTCGGTTTTATATTTTTATTTCTAGAAGTTCTACTTGGTCTTTTTCAAACCTGCCAAGTCACTTTTAACTGTTACCCATTACCTGAATATATTTACAAGCTTGCTTTTATTTCTATGAACATAATAAACATAGTTGGCTATTGGTCTCTGATAAATACATAAAGAATTTGTGAGTCTTCTTTTTTGTCTTTCTATCAGTTACATCTGCTAATTCTCTCGTTATGCTTTGTTTCCTCCTGTGCTTTGTTCTTCCTGACTATACTGCTCATTGGCCCTGGAAAATTAGGAAGATGCCTTCATTTAGAAAGATTCATCTTTGATTCTGCCAGATATCAGAAGAGAGGAGGGGAAGGGTGGGGAACACGAGCAACCTGGAACTACCTTAAAGCCAATTCATGGCTTGACGTTCTCTGAATCCAGATGATACAAAACCATCCTCAAAATCTGTACAAAGGCTGGCCAGTGACTGCAACTTCCCTTTCTTTTTCCTCTCCCTCTACCCAGTACCTGAGCTACCTTCCCTGCTATCCCTTAGGGTGGGGAGATTTGATTTTACTTCTGGTTCACCTTTACCCTGAAGAGTTCCACCTTTGTTTGAAGATAGTCCCCTATGAGACTTGCACCTTGAGCGAGCCCTGCACTTTGAGTTCTAACCCCCTTGTCCTGCAAGGCTCCCAAAACCACAGCCCATATTTACTAGGATTAACAAACTTTCTCAGGACAAAAGCAACTTAAGCGTTTTAGTGATTTGCGCCTCTCTCTCTATGATCCCACTTGACCATAGATTTTGCCCTGATACTTCTTTTTCCTCTTCTCAGCTCTTTAGAGTATTTTAATTTCAAATTTTAAAAAATATATACAACATGTTAATATTTTTCAGTGGGAACTGTGGTCCAAATAACTTTGCCTATCATTATCAGAAACAGAAGTCTACCATCTCCTTTCACTGAATGAGTTAGTTTTCCTTGACAGCCACAGCATTTGCATGAGGCTCCTCTTGGCAGGAGAGGGGATGATGGCCAGGATACTCTTTCAGGTTATAGGTTTTCACAACCCAAAGGTTCTCTCCTTCCTTGCTACCAAAGAGACAAAATACCTCCTACAAATATGGTGGCTTGCCTATGTGATTCTCTATACAGCCCTTCTGCTTTTGCTTCTTTGAGTCAAACTATGCCAAGAAGGTTTCTTCTACCAGCTGTACATTCAGTTTTCACAACAATTGCTGCAAGCAAAGGATATAGCTTTTTCACAAGAGGGTGCACTTTTCACTTTAAAGAATATGACGTTTCTGGTACTTTCTAAGATGTACTGCTGCCGGTCTCTCTTGCCATCTCTGTGCCTCCTCCCCTCATTTCTTTCCATACGGTTTCCTCCTGATCTCATCTATTTGGAGCAGTCTTTGCACACATTTTGAAGTCTATAGATTAAATTTCTCTCCTAATTTTGCTGGAAATGAGGTTTGTAAGATTTTTATTACTTTTTTCATCTTCCTTGTTGCTTTTGAATATTTTCAAAGAAGAAAGGGGGAAATGCCAACTATTGCAGTAATGTTTACACTCAGAGGTTGAAATCATCTTGACTCCTGTCTCTCATATCCAATACAAAAATACATCATTAAGTCCTGTCAACTCCACCTTCAAAATATGTTCAGAACTTGTCCATGTCTCACCACCTCCATCTCTACCCTAATCCAAGCCACCATTGTATTTCATCTGGACTACTGCCTAGCCTCCTAATTAGTTGTCCTGAACACACCTCAGCTGCCTTGCAGTCTATTCTCCATACAGCATTTACATTCTTTTACTTATTTTTTTTAATTGAAGTATAATTGATTTACAATGTTATGTTAATTTCAGGTGCACAGCAAAGTGATTCAGTTATACTGAGAATATATATATATATATCCTTTTTCAGACTCTTTTCCATTGTAGGTCATTAGAAGGTATTGAGTATAGGTCCCTGTGCTATACAATAGGTCCTTGTTGTTTATCTATTTTATATGTAGTAGTTTGTATCTGCTAATCCCAAACTCCTAATTTATCCTTCTCCTCACCCCTGTTTCCCTTTGATAACCATAAGTTTGCTTTCTACATTTGTGAGTTTGTTTCTGTTTTGTAAATAAGTTCATTAGTATCATTTATTTTAGATTCCACATGTATGTAATATCATATGGTATTTGACTTTCTCTGTCTGACTTACTTCACTTAGTATGATAATCTCTAGGTCCATCCAAGTTGCTGCAAATGGCATTATTTCATTCTTTTTTTATGGTTGAGTAATATTCCATTGCATGTATGTACCACGTCTTTTTTACCCATGCATCTGCCAATGGACATTTAGGTTGCTTCCATGTCTTGGCCATTGTAAAGAGCAACATTTATATTTTTAAGACATAAGCCAGATCATGCCACCTATGCTCAAAATCTCCCAATGGCTTCCAGTGTCACTAGAACAAAATCCAAATTCTTTAACATGGCTGTGAGGCTCTAATTCCCTCCCCTTCCCCTTCTCCCATTATTGGTGCCTTCTGGCCACAATATCCTCCTTGCTGTTCTCCAAAAAGGTCAAGCATACTCCCACTTCAGGACCTTTGCACTTGCTAAACTGCACCACCCCTAGGTTCTCCCATGGGTCACTCCTCACTTCATTCACATCTCTGCTCAAACATCACTATGTCAGGAGGTCTTCCTCTCTCATATGACATCACTACCCATCACTACACATCCATTCCATGTCTCCTTACCCAGTTTATTTCTCTTCTTGGCACTTCTCACCACATCTTATGTATTTTATACTTATTTGCTTTTTTGTTTGGAGTTGTCTCCTTGACCCCACCAAAATATAAGTTCTATGAGAACAGGGCCTTTGTTTGTGTTCACTGATGTATCATAAGCATCTAAATGGTGCCTGGTGCTATAATAAGCACACAATAAGTGTC
The DNA here is from genome assembly GCF_030028045.1 of Hippopotamus amphibius kiboko. Classification (NCBI taxonomy): domain Eukaryota; kingdom Metazoa; phylum Chordata; class Mammalia; order Artiodactyla; family Hippopotamidae; genus Hippopotamus; species Hippopotamus amphibius. The sequence goes on from NC_080186.1 coordinate 33,823,585, forward strand.
ACTGAATGAATGCTGTGGCTACAGAGGAACCCAATTGCAGGAAGTACAGTGAAAGCAGAGACCAGGCAGCCCCTCCATCTCTGCTGCCACACCGTCTCTCACTACTTGCCATCCAGCTTCTTTACTCACTCAGCCACCTCCAACATCATCATTTGCAGTCTGAGTCTACAAATTCTTCCCACCTGAGGTTCCTCAGCTTGGTGTCTAAATCCCAAATATCTGATTGGTCCACCTTAGTCCAAGAACCCATCCAGAGTCCACTTAGCCATTGTTGGGGGATAGATGGGGGGTGGGGAGGATCTGTTCACATGCAAAGTAGAATCACCCTCTCCAAGCTCTCTAAAAATGGGGAAAGTGCTGGGGATCTTTAATTCAGATACAGACCAGACCTCCACTAACACATCCCTGACATTGCCAGAGAGAACGTCTTTGAATTCTACAAGGGTGCCTCTAACAAATGCCTCCAGAGTCATGGCAAGTAATATAAACAAGTGCAGAGGGCAGGATGGTAAAGATGGCAAACTAGGGAGTTTCTGCTACATCCAAAGAGGGATGGCTACTGTAACTAACTACTGCCAAGGAGGAATGCAGGCCCGGCGTTGCCAGATCTTCTGATGGTTCAAGAGAAGCCAAGAAGTTTGGCAATTTGGAAATTGTAGTGTGAAATCTTCCACTCTTAAAATGATGACAACTCATCCAATTTTTAAAAAATAAAACACTGCATACCAAATAAGACACATCTGCTGACCAAATCTGGCTCAGGGCTACCCATGTGCAATTCTGTTTTATACAGTCAGCTCAAAAATAGGACACAGGTAATTTATCACACTCAAGAGCAATGTTTCCCAGGGGTTCAGTGTGAAGATTTCATAAGCTGGAGAAACCAGAACTCTCGGTCCGCTTTCATACCATCAGCCCTCATCTTCTCTACTAATCCTGGTGCAAACTCCCACCAACTTTTACCCATAAGAGACGAGGCTTAATGGAAAGAATTAGGGCTTTGGAATCAAACAAACTGGGTTAAAACCCAATGCTGCCTCTTAGCTTTCCCTAACTTCTCCAAAACTCAGTTTCCTCATCTGCAACCTGGGAATACTAATTCCTACCTAGAAGCGTCCTAAGGAATGGAATTAAGATAAGTGCCTGGTGCATAACAGACGCACAGAGTAAAGTGCCTGGTGCATAATAGTCTATTAATAATGTTTATTAATAGACGAGGAGCCGCCCTCGCCATAGAAAGGCACGATAGCGGAAAATCTACAGTCGTGATGCAGGATGTTCATACCTCCTAACCCTCTTTGTGGAATAAGGAGATGGTAAAGATGCATTTCATAAACAAAACATGGATGGGAAATACAGACATGCAAGGGCCCAGGCCTTCAACTAATGGAGTTGCTGGTGAACTTAGTCCAGAATGTCTATGTTTGTAGAAACCAGCACTAATTAAAATTCATAGACATCAATTATCTGATTATTCAAGAACTCTCTCAACTTTTGAAGCCAGGTTTTGTATGCATATTACAACACAACACTGAGTCAAGTAAATGCATGCCAGTTCTCTGATGGCCTAAAAAATTTAATCCTTGTAGCTCAAAGAGACACAACTGGGAGAAGAAAGCCCTGTTTTCCAGGTATACTGACTTTGTCTGGTGTGGGCTGCCAGGGGCTGGAACAGGACAGCCCAACATCCACCATCAAATGCAAGGGAGCAACCGCTACAGAAGAGAGCCCCCAGCCACCAGGAGGAACGCCTCTCTCGCTGTGCCACCCGGACTCTGCCCTGCACTTTCCAGGAGGAGCCAGGCCAGGTCTGGAGGGCCACAGAGCACACACCTAGAAGGTCATGAAACAGGAAAGTGGTCAAGCTGAAAGGAGACATGCAAATGAAGCTCCCTCCAGGAACTGAGAGGACCCTGGACTGAGGAAACCAGAAATTTCTTTCTACCAGCAGGGAAATTTAAATAGGCTTCACCACCCATGAAGTTTAAAAAGAAAGAACCTAGTCTGAGATTACTTGTGCTTTCCCACCAAAAAAACCTGAGCTCCCCCTCCCAGATGTGCCTGGGCCCATCCCTGTTCCTCAGGCCCTTATAACCACGCACATCCACCATCAGCTCTCCTCCGGGCAGAACCAAGCACCGGAAAATCGCTTATCTCCTTCACTGCCAAGCCTCCCCTGATAAGCAGGCCATCAGTAATTATTTAAACTATTTTCTAGATTTCAAAAAAGGATGGAGGTGAGTCTAATATGGGTGGGGTATAGATCAAGATCAGATAGAAGCTGACAGTCACTGAAGCTGGGCATTGGGTAAACAGGCGTTCATTATACTCTTTTCTCTGTTTTTGCATATGTTTAAAATTTTCCATAATAAAAAGGCTTTGAAAGAAGGGTTTCAGGAGGACACAGATACAACCTGAAAACAAAACCAAGCCCTCTTCACACTCCGCTCTGTGTCTGGACACCGAAGAATCTGGGAAGTGCTCAGATCGACAGCCCACAGGGTTCCTGCACTCCCCGGGACAGAGGTTGAATCTTCGAAGCGTTACACTTGATGTCCTCAACAAAACCACCTTTGAAAAATTCCCTGGAACTTTTCGGAATTATTCTGGCAGGACCCAGCTTCCCTTCTTGGCCTATAAACACTTGTGCCTCCGTAAATTACCCCAAGAGCCTCGTCCCACTCCAAGGGCCTCTACTTCCTGTTCCAAACTACCGTGTTAAGCAATCCAGTTATTGAAATAACTCCTGGGTGGCAGACGAACGCCCGTGTTCCAGAGCCTGGTTTAGCTGCTTCTCCCTCCTGCTGTCAGAAGGGAGGGTGCTATTATCACTTCCAAGGAGTCAAGGAACACTTTATATTTCCTTTTCCTTCCTCTTCCCTCTAACCTTAATTTGCTTCTAATAAGAAATTTTTTTATCATCTAAAGTGGAGTTTTTCAACCTCAACCCTGAGAGCATTTCAGCCTGAACAATTCCCTATTTCGGGGGACCATCCTGTGCATTGTGGGATATTCAGCAGCTTCCCCGGTCTCTACCCACTGGATGCCAGTAGGAGGTACACTATCCCCAGACTCAACAACAAAAAATGTCTCCAGACATTGTCAAGTGTTCCCTAGGAGGCAAAATCGCCCCTGGTTGAAAACCACTGGTCTAAAAATAGTGGAACACCAAGGCCAATATTGTCCTGGCAAAAAAAAAAAAAAAAAAAGAGATTATATAGTTTATTTCCACATATACTATTAGACAACATATTTCAACTTATAAATTTGTAAATATGAATACAGTATTAAAGAAAGGTCACATCCTAAGCCAGAAACACATAAAGGAACAAGAGAAAATGAACTTAAACTGCTCGCAACTATTTCTTCTGTCTTTGTGGCTTCCTGTGTAAATCTTGTTTCCTCCAAATTATCCTGTTCTCTAGTCAATGTGATAACCATTTCACGCCAAGCCCTCCCTGAAGTTCCATGCAATCTGCATTGGAAGGAAAAACTCCCAATGCCTCTCTGAGCATTCCCCGTGAGGGGTGCTGGTTCTAGCACATACTCAACAGGTGTACTGGAGAACAGAAGCCCGCAAAGAAGATTTCCCAATGAAAGCAGAAGAAAACATCATGAATACATCCTGCTGGTACAGCTTCAAATACCACCAGATTCCCATCATGACTAAGAAGCGAAACACAAGGCTAAACAAGCAGTGTGAGAGGTTACAACCCCCAAAGGGGAGCACTATTCTATTTCTTCATCAGGCAGAGGGAGTTTCCCATGGTACACTCCCCTCTCGAGAAGAAAGAAAATGTGCCTTCCAGTCTGCACAGGCCTTCCACTAGCCACAGTCTGTTATTCAGCTTTGGCGGATATACATACAAAGCTGTCTCTCTTCCTCACCCCGATGGACTTCCCAGATCCACTCCCAACGGCCCCCTGACCCCAGGGAGAGGTTGACATGTTCCCCCTCTCTGACGCTTGTGGACAGGCAGATGCTGGGTGCAGGAGATTCTGTCCTTTGGGGTCCATTCCTTCCTCAGTCCCAGGCCACCTCCCATGTCAGTCTGGATCCCCTCAATCCTAGATTCTGGCCAAGGCCTCCTAACTGATCTCCCTGGTTCAGAGCTTCCCCTCTAATCCACGCTTCACACAGAGGATGATCTTTCAAGAGCACAAGCCAGAAGGGCCCACAATCCTTCTGTGGCTTCTTGTTTCCTATCACTAGATAGAATCCCAGCTTCTTCGATGCAGAGATTTGTGAAACACACCAAATGGATGGCCCAGGAGGTGTCCGAGCAGGAGCAGGATGAGCATTGAGTGAAACAGGTGTGCACACATTGGGAATTCATCCATTGGATAGATGGTGAAGGGAGAAGGGGGAGGACGGTATTAGATGCAACGACCTTAAATTTTCCTTTCAACCCTGACTCTCCATGATGCTGAGAACTCTTGGATCTGCCATTTGGGTCCTCCCATCATCTGAGCCCAAGCCTCCTGCAAAGTGATGCCAAATGGTCCTCCACGAATGCTCCTGCTGTAGTCCGGCACGTGGTTATCCCAATTCCACAGGATGCCTTCTTTTCTGCTTGTCTTTTATTTTTTTAATCACAAAGGAATAATGCTGGTGGCAACAGACTAAAACAATACTGAAATATTTAAGATGAAGTCTCTGGACCACTGCACTCCATGGAGGTCACTGGCAAGCATACGCTGTGTGCCCTCTGGTCCTTCTCCATGACACTTCCACACACGCATGCGCACACACCCCACTCATTTGATACTTGACCTCATACTGTGCCTTAGGGAGGAGGACGTTTAATTCTTACGTGCATTGACTCAACTCTGCAGCTCCCCAGGAGGTTAAGGCTAGTTAGTTCATCTGCTTCGATTGCAATTATTCCACCAATGAGGAAATGGGAGGCAGGGAGATCAGGTACCCTGCTCAAAATCACAGATTAGCTGGTGACAGAGTTAAGACCAGAATAAGAACTCCTAGCCCAGTGCTTGTTATTACACTGTAAGTGCTCTTCTCCCTACAGTGCAGAGTGTATGCAGACAACAGGTAGAAATAAATACTGGTTGGAAAAAAATAACCTACAGAGGCAGGATAGCCAAGTGGTTAAGTGCTTGGGCTCTGAACTCAAGCTGCCTATGTTAGCATCTAGCTGTCATTTACTTAACTATGTGACCTGAATCAATCAAGTGGGCCTCAATTTCATTGCCTGAACTGGGGTAATGATAGTACCTCCCTTATAGGGTTGTTGTGAGAAGTAGATAAGTTAATATCTACAAAGTACCCAAAACAATGTCTGATACCTATGCAAATAAAATCAGCATCGTAGCTCTAATATAGACCCCCAAATACTGTAAATATCATCCTTTTTAAAATTTAGGCTAGCAAATCAAAACTAAATCTTGTTAACTCTGTTCCTTGTTCGAAAAGAAATCAGGATGTGGGAAGAACTCACATGCTATTAGTCCATAAAATATTTAAGTGACACAGTGACTGAAATCATTTCTACAAAGAGAAATGACCTCATAATGACCTCATAGATCAAAAGCATTGTAACACCTACTGCACCAAAGAATAAAAAACTTTAACAGCCTCTAGCAGTAATTATCTAAGTAAAGTAGGCTGCAAATCTGTTGGAGAATTGTTTCTGCCATGATAATATTTCGAGTAAATTGCTGCTTCTATACTAAAAGTACTGGTGTTGCAGAACTGGCACACTAATAGAAAGATTATTATAGAAACACTATTAAAATGAATTAGATATTATTAAAGATTCAACACTACAACAGTGTCTGATTACAAGAGATTTCAAGCTGTATTGCTTAATGGGCAGATAAAAGTGCTAATTAAGCCCACTCTTAGAGGATGTCCCTAGGCAGGTCTGTAATCCACAGGCAGCAAGAGGTCTATGGACTAAATGAGGAACCAGTAACGCCAGCCCAGTTGGATACAGTCCTACCAGGAAGATGGAGATAGAACAGGTAAGACCCAAGGTTTTTTTCATTGGAGGGGTAATGTGGTAAAACAGACAGCTATCCAAAGGTATTTGAACCTCAGGGTTGTTTTTTGTTTGGTTTGTTTTGTTTTGTTTTTGCTTAACTCCTTTGTCAGCAACACTTCTAATTCCTCCTTTGCTTAAGTGAAGATACCCAAATAACCCACCATAGATGAGAGACCCTTAATAAACAGTATAAGCAGGGAGAGGCAGAGAAAGCCTTGCCGTTATCACCAAAGCCTTCTCAGGCAACCAGGAGACACTGAATAGCTCTCGGGCAGCAGCTCCGCCGAAAGCATCTCTCACTGCAAACAGCCTAAGGCTCTGTGGTTCTCAAAGTGTTGCTAGACTAAAGGCATTAGCCATGCGTTTCAGGATCTATTTTGCTTTCCCACCTTGTTAATTAACTAATCAGGGATGGCAAAGCACCTCACAAATATAAAGTGTCAGGGAAATGCTAAGTAAATTCGCCTACATGTTCTGTCAACGCTCAATTAGGAAAGGGAGAAGAGCGAGAGGCTGAGCTGTCCCCAGAATGCTGCAAGCCAGGGGCCAGGCTCGCGAACGTACAGGCAGAGAGACCCGAGCGCCCTGCAGCAGCCTCCAGCCCAGAGCAGGGCTCTCGGCAGGACTTCTGGAAAGGAAACCTGGACCAGGGCCACCCCGGGGAAAGGCAACGCTGCTCCCGAGGCGCATCCTCGCAGCTCAGCCTCCATCTCCTGGCATCTCTCAGATGTCAACAAACCCGAACCACAAAGTGAAACTTTCCGGCCCCCCGCTGTCGCGCTGGGTGTCTGCCCTGTGCCTGGGAGCGCGGCACGGGGACAGGTGTGGGGCCGACGCTCGGGAGGCGACCCCCGCCCCCAGCCCTGGCGATTGTGTAATCGGCCCAAGAGGGGGGTGCTCGGGACCAGCCCCACGCCGGGATGCGGAGGCACGGCCCGAGGACCCGGCTGCAGGCGCGGCGCCCAGAGGTGTGGGGGGGATGGGGAGGACGGTCGTCCCGCCCCCCGGGACCGCCCCCGGGCGGCAGAGGAGCCGCGGCGCTGACACAGCCCGGAGGGGGCGCCCGCGCGGCGAACCGCTGCCGAGAAGGGGGACGCGATGGCTCGGCAGCGCGGCCGGCCTTACCTGCGCGCCCGGCCGGCGCGGCGGAAGGCGGCTCGGGATGCCGGGGCGGCGGACGGCGGTCGGCAGCGCCGGCAGCCACCGGAGCCACGGCATGTAAGGAACCGCGGCGGCGGCGGCGGCGGGCGCCGGACTGACAGCCCCAGGCCCCGCCTCCAGGTCCCGGGCCCCGCCCCCTCCGCGGCCGCGCGGCTGGCCCCGCCTCCTCCGCCCACCGCCGGGGTCAAGCTCGGTCCACAGGCCCGGAGGGCGGGAGCCCTCGCTTCTGATTGGTCCGGGAGATAACCGCCCCGCCCACTCTCCTCCCCCTCCTTGGCGGCGAAGCGGCGCGTGCGCGGTGGCTGCGATGGGCAGCGCATAGTGCTGAGTGGTGGCTTTCTTGGTCCTTGACCGCTGGTAATGGGTAGCCTTCTTTATCCGGAACGACTGGGAGCCCTGGGTGACCTGAAGAACCAGGAGTCAGACTCAAACTCCACGGTGAATTGTCTTTATTCACCTGTGAACGAGCTACGGGAAAAAAATCAAACCAGAATGGGCCAGGCTCTAACCAGAGGAGACGCCAAAACTAGGGACTGCAAAAGCAAACGAACCACCGGCCCGGACGCATCTGCGACAGGTCTAGGGGTGCTTTATCCTCGCGCTGGATTCGCTCCCTGGTCAACAAGTGTGATGTGTGTGCAGAGGGTCCAGTAGTTGTGAAACGAGGTTAGGGCGTTAAGGTTGTGCCAACAGAGAAAGTGAGGGATGCTGAAGAAGGTTGCCCTTCTCCAGCGCCTACTTCCTTCTCCCCACTCCCTCCCTGTATCTCTCACCGCTCCCTCTGCGCTTCCCGCCACCCTCAGCCTGTAAATAGACCAAGTCTCTCCCAGCAACAATCAGCTGAGACCCAGCAATTCCACTCCTAAGTATTACTCAAGGAAATTGGAAACGTATATCTACACAAAAACTTATACACAAATGTCGTAGTGTATTCATAATGGCCCAAAAGTGGAAATAATTGAATGTCCATCATTTGATGGATGGGTAAACAAGTTATGGTTTATCCATACAATGGAATTTCATTGGGCTGTGAAAAGAACTAAAGTACTAATCCATGGTATAATATGGACGAACATTGAAAACTAAGTGAAAGAAGCCAGGCAAAAAAGATCATATTGTGTATAAGTCCACTTGTATGAAATGTCCAGAATAGGCAAATCTCTGTAGACAGGAAGTAGGTTGGTGGTTGCCAAGGGTTCGGGGAAGGGAAAATGGAGAGTGACTGCTAGTGGGCATGGGGTTTCTTCTGGGCTGATGAAAATGTTCTGGAATTAGATAGGAGTGATGATTGCACAACTTTGTGGATATATACTAAAAACCACTGAGTAATACATTTTAAAAGAGTGAATTTTATGGTATGAGAATTATATCTCAATTTTTTTAATCAAGCTACAATTAAAAAAAAAAAGACATAACTCCCATGAGACTGTACCCTTTCCAATTACCATGCATTTTCCCAGCCCCTCTCATCCAAGATTCTTGCAAGGGAGGTCTGTATGTTTTTACTCCTACTTCCTCATGTCCCATTTATATATTAGTTCCCTAGAATGTGGCTTCTGCCTGCACTCAAGCTCAAGCTGCTGTCTCCCTAAATCCTGTGGCTTTCTATGACCTTGAACATTCCCAGTTCTCCCCCTTCTCTCCATTCTTTCTGTCTTTTGATCTTCCTTTCCTTGGCAAACTTATTTTAAACATTGATGTTCTCCATGGCTCCTCCCAAAATCCTTCCTAGGTTCTATTATCCATATCCATGAGTTCAATTACTGTGCTTCAAACTGTTACATCCACCTGATATCCCACAGGTTTCTCAAACCCTGTGTGTCCTAAGCAATTTGTCACCTTCCCTCCCCCTGCTCTACCAGCTCTCTAATAGTGATATCTATCATTGCATGCTAGAACCTGGGAGTTATCATGAATTCTTCCCTCGAACTTCTTCTAGAGTCAGCCACCAGTCTTTATCCCATGAATGTCCTTAAATCCCAGGGTTCTTCTCTACTGGTACTACCACAGCGCTAGTCCACACTCCATCATTTTTTGCCAATTCCCTTCATCTTTTGTCCCCTTCAAATCTAGCTCCCAAACAGATGTTACAGTGGATACCCACTGCTTTTAGCTGACATAGCGAGCATTCCTTTTCTTACCATAGCAACACCCTGCTTTTGTTTTAAGAACCCACCCTCCCCCATGAGATACAGGCTTGGTGAGCTGCCAGTCAAGATGCCAACTTTACCTGGTTCAGGCTGAGTGTGCCCTCAAACTGGGGTAATACAACATCCTTCTTCTGGAATTTGAATCCTGAGCAGAGCAAAATAAAAACTGAAGGTGGTTAGACATGATTTTCCCCGACCAAAGAGACTGCCATTCAATTCCTGATATTTCTGTCCTGGGAGCTCCTTTCAGAACCTGGATGCTGAAGCTTTTCCTTCAGTTTTCTGAATGAGCCCATAGCTCTCCAGTGAATTCCTTTTTTGGAAGTTAACCAGGGTTGCCTGCGACCATAGAACCTAACAGATACAGTAATATATCTAAGACACAAACCATGTCTTTCCCTACTTAAAACTGTTTAGAGACATCCTAACACCCATAGGATAGACTCCAAGCTTCATGACCTTCTGCCTTCCCCTCCCATGTCTTCTCTCCCCACTCCCTGCCTGGCCCTTCTGAATTACTTGGAGTTTCGTGGGAACTCACTGTAAGATTTCATGCCTCAGCATTCATGAGTCCCTTCTGTGTAGAATAGCCTTCCCTATTCTCCCCCAGCTAACTTCAGCCATTCCTTAAGGAGTTCTCCTCCTTCAGAAAGTCTTCCCTAGCTCTTTCCCGCTCCCAATATTCTGCTTCCTTTGTTCTTCTCCAAGCACCCTATTCTTCCAGCTGTTACTGCACTTAATGTTGCAGTATTTTACTTATCCATTTAATTATCTGCCTCTCTCACTAAACCTGGAGTTCCTGGAGGGCCGTACCCCTCTCTTTCGTATCTTTAGTGCTTAGCACAGTGCCTGGAACATGGCAGGTGCTCAGACCCCTCCTTTCTTCTTCTTTGCCTCAGTAATTCCTGAATAAGTGAAAGGGATCTCATTGAGGGACATTTTTTCCAGAGAGATGAAACGCAGAAGTTCAGCCCTAAAGCTTTTATACACTTTTGCCAAAACTGAATTCCAATTCCAAACAAATTTTCCAGGAGATGGCTAAAACTTCAGTAAGCCTAAAGGGCATTTATTTAAATGATACAGTTCTCATCTCTGAAATCTACCCAGTTTCTCCTGAAAGCCTTTGTGGCTTAGTGAGATGCAAAATTAAGTAACTCAGACAATTGTACTCACTATTATAACTAAATAGCAAGGTGTGTTTTTTCGCTTATTTGTAATGATAGCTGAAGAATAAACTGAACATAACAAGCAAATCCGTAGTTCCATCTGGATATCTATTGTGAAACATGTACTACCTTAAGAGGGATTATAGAACCATCCATATGCAGACGCTGAGTGAGAAGAGCTGGGTTCTAGTTTCAACTTGGCCATGACCAGCTGCTTGACCTTGGGTAGGTCGCTGCCCTTGGATGCTTGCAGCCAGCCTCCCCAGTATCCATTCCTCCATGGTCCCACCATTAGAACTACAAAATTTCTTTGGAAAACCACTTTTTCTCCACTCTAATCCATGTAGTCTTCTTTAACCTGACCCCAGACTTCAGGAATTGGGCCTGATTGGCTTACAGCAATCATTCTATACCATTTGGTTACAGAAATTCGTTCAATGGCAGTCATGAAACCCAGTCAAGGCAGTGAGATTTGAGAAGACATTTTCAAGGGCTTCTGACAAAAAGAAGATTCCTCTTCCCTCTGGGGCTACTAACAATGATATAAGGTCTAGAATTAATGCAACCACATGTGACAACAAGGATACAGACTAGATTGCCAGAGAGTGAGTGAATCCTGAGAAAGGCATAATGGGAAAATGGAAAATAAACAGAACCTCAGTTACATTGTTGAGCAGTGAGCAGCTAGATCAAGCCATACCTGAAGCTGTTACCCCATACTTTCCAGTTATATGAGCCAATAAATTCCCTACATTGTTGAAGTTTAGTTTTCTGTCTATAACATAAATTGTCCTAACAATAACATTTAACAATCTCTGTAGGCCTCCATTTTCTCATAAAGGTAATATGAATAATCTGTAGGAATTCTGCCAGCTCTCACATCATGTAAGTCTCCAAAGGGTTAATATATTTATAAAGATGTAAGTGCCTTACAATTTACTAGTAAGCACTAAGGAAAATAAGACTCTCTAATTTAACCCAACAAAAGAGACTAGAAATGCAAATAAAAATCCATAATCTTTAGCCTATACCAGGGGTTACCCTGATCCCCACCCTCACCCGCTATACTTCAGCCGCTTGTTCCTACACTCTGAGAATAGTTATTGGGGGAGGGGTGATTTGGGAAGGAAGCACATAGGTTACCCTGCTTTACAAGAACACAGAATTCTTGTTCGTGGTGCCCATGGCCTTAGACCCCTTGTTCAGATTCTGACCTCTTCTATCTGAACTCTTTAACCTGAGCCTTCCCTGTACCATCTCTCTCTACCCAGATCTGACCTCTGAGTCATATGTTTAACCTGCCAGCCTTCCCTCATATATGGGTTCCCAGCACTGACCACCTTCAATCAGCTGGAAGTGATGATATATTAACCAACAACTCCAGAGCACAGATTCGTTTATCTGTAGCAACAGGGCCTAGAGGAAGGAGACCAGGATGGTTATTTAATGGAGGAAAGTCACTTAATAAAAGAGATTAAGCACTTTAGAAGCCTGAAGGGTTGAGCAAATTGTTTGATACACTGTACTAACAATTATGTGTGAAAGGTTTCACATACGGAATATGTAGCTCGTTTAAAATAATGCATTTGGACATGCGATTGTAATCAACATCCTAATTTGAAAAAGCATTGACTGGGTCCCTGATAGGTATTGCATTGGGACACTGGGGCCATACCTGAAGGCACTGGGAACCCGGGAAGAAGCAATGAGGAAAGAATCCAGGTTGCTTTCCTGGAAATGGAAATTAAGAGCATGCTGCTAATTGTTTGTTCTTTGCTCTGGCTTTGCAAGGTTCATGGAAAAAGACAGATCTTCAGCACAGTTTTGATTGATTCATTTAACATTTTATGACCAGATCACCTTTACACACAAAGATGACTAAGACAGTGTTCCTATCCTTCAGGAGCGCAGGAGCTGGGGCAGGAAATGGACACTGGATAAGGCAGGTTGCAGCACGGGCTGATCTGGACAGAAAACCCACCAGTGAGAGAGTCCAGATGACACAATTTATAGGGATCTGCCTCCCAGGGGAAGAATACAGCAGAGAGGGTGGAGAATGGATATAGCAGCATAAACATAGAATAATCAATTCACTTCACCCCACTTGCCATTCAGCTTCCATTTTTGCCTTTCATGTGAGTAATGGAAATCTCATCCCAAACGCGAGAAGATGCAGTATCAGCCACTGTGTTATTACTGGTGATGTCATCTCAAGTGTACTCCCACCTGGGATCTAAATTTTGAGGTTAGCTACTACCAGTATTCTTCATATAAAGAATAGGCAAAGAGGAGGGGGAAAAGAATCAATTAGCATAACATTAATGTGACTGTTATAGTCACCACTTCTATATCCTGTCGCGAGGCCAGAGCTTGTAATCATGGCTTCCTTCTTTGATTATCCATTCTGTGTTCACCTTACCCTCTACCAGCTGGTGAGAAGACCCAAACCTTCGTCTCAAGGTAACTGAGCCCTTACTAGTCCTCTCTGTATTGGATTACCAGTTTTCCACTGAACTTCATTATTGGAGTGGAAATTCTAAGAACTGGCCCCACGAATCCCTTGGGTTGCAAGCAGAGGCTTCTCAGCCCAAGTGCATAGCAGAAACCCAATTTCCCCTTAATAGCCAGGACAGTGATCCGCTTCTCTTCCTGTTGATTCAGTGTCATGAGGAGTCCCCAGATGGCCAGGGACAGGCTCAGCTTCCAATTCATCAGAACCATGACTGCATTCCTTGGTGGGAACATTCCTCTCTTAGAACCAACACCCCAAACCTGTCAAGCCCAAGGTCATGGAGAAAGAAACAAAAGTTCTGTTAAGGGGAATGTTCACTGTAATTGTTAAAAGGGTCACTTTATTTTTTTTTATTATTTTTTGGGGGGTACACCAAGTTCAATCATCTGTTTTTATACATGTATCCCCATATTCCCTCCCTCCCTCAACTCCCCCCCCCCACCCTCCCTTGAGTCCCAGTCCTCTAAGGTATCTTCCATCCTCGAGTTGGACTCACTTTGTTATACAACAACTTCCCACTGGCTATCTATTTTACAGTTTGTAGTATATATATGTCTGTGCTACTCTCTCGCTTCATCTCAGCTTCCCCTTCACCCCCCGCCCCCCTCAAACCTCGAGTTCTCCAGTCCATTCTCTGCATCTGCGTCCTTGTTCTTGTCACTGAGTTCATCAGTACCATTTTTAGATTCTGTATATGTGAGTTAGCATACAATATTTGTCTTTCTCTTTCTGACTTACTTCACTCTGTATGACAGACTGTAGTTCTACCCACCTCATTACATATAGCTCCATCTCACCCTAAAAGGGTCACTTTTAACTCTTCCCTTTGATTCCTAGCCAATGTGTTGTTGCTATGGAGATAACACCTGCTATTGACTGCTGGTTTAAAGCATACACTGCATCCTACACGTAAGCGCAAGCCTTGCATGGCGTCACATCCCAGCTGGCCTGCTGGCCCTTTACTACAGACACCTTCACTACAGACACCTTCACTTCAAGAAGTGTTGAAGCTGTCAGTCGTTTTTCCTGGATAACCATGTGGAGCAGAGCTGCCTGCAGATTTCAGAATTGTTATGTATGAGAGAAATGCATGCTTATATTCTTGTATGCTTGACTCTGACTAAGAAAGCAATCATGGCTGTTAGCACAGCCCCAACTTGTGCTCTTCCTGGCTAGGTTTCAGGGAAGGGCATGGGGTGGAGAGTGTAGAAAGAGAAGAGCCACTGGCACTATAACCCGCATTCAAATACACCTGTTTGCTGTACATTCTCCATTGCGCCACCCTGTGGCTCAGAAAACCACCCCGTACTTCAATTCCAGGCACTGCTCTTGCTCAGATGTTTTCCCTTAATGGCAGAGGGAAGAGTAGGAGAAAGAAGGGACACTCAGAGGCAGGTAGGACTGCTTGAACCTGTTCTGAACCACTCTCTGCCCCATCTGATCCATTGCTGCCCTGATACAATTCTCCACCCTCAGCCAGCACTACTGGGGCCCTGCTGCTTCTCTGTCCTGAAGAGATGAAGAGGTGGGCAGTGACCTGCCCAGGGAGAGAAATAGTTCAACTCAACTAAAAGGCTTTCCTCTAGCCTAACCCCCCAGACTTCTACCCATCCCTCCTCGTTCTGTGTGGTTATTAATCACATGGAGACACCCAACTATGTTCTGTCTCCCTAGGGGATTCTCACCATCTCTCGGATGGTTTCTCAGATCCGTCAGCCTCCCTCTCCCTTCTGTGGCTTTATCCGGTAAAAATTGAGTGACCAGCGCTGGTTCCCTGTCCTGTGCTGACATGAGGTTTCAGAGGTAGTGGGGAGACAGGTCAGAAGAACCTGTTGTGGAAGGAGGTGGAGGATAAATAAGAAGGTAGTTACATCGTGTATGATTTCATTTATATGAAATTTCCAGAACACGTCAATCCATGGAGAAAGAATGCCAACTGATGGTTTCCAGGGGCTCGGAGGAGGCAGGAGTGGGGAGTGACTGCTTAATGGGTAGGGGGTTTCCTTTTGGGGTGATGACAATGTTCTGGAACTAGACAGCGATGATAGTTGCACAACATTGTAAGTATAAGAAATGCTACTGAATTGTATACTTTTAAAATGGTTAAAATGGTGAATTTCATGTTACGTGAATGTTAACACAATAAAAATATAGTCAAGCAGTTGGACTTTATTCCTTTTTTTTTTTTTTTTTACTTTATTCTAATTGGACAGAGAAGACACTCGAAAACTCCAGGGTGAATCTGGTGGAGACTGAAGTAACCAGAACTGTAAGAGACCTGCTTGACCTTGGAGTCCTTCTTGGAGCATCTGTTCCCTTGAGCACAGGGACCAATGGGGATGAAGAAGAGCAGGGGAGAGAGCAGGATGAGTAGAGGATGCTAACTCCAGAAAGGGGAGGAGAGCAGGCATCTGGGTCTGGTACATTTTCTGGATTCTCTTGATGTCATGGATTTTCTGTTGGTTTGTTCATTTGTTTCTCATTACTCAGCGTTCTATCACCTCCTTATCTAGGGAGAATTCAAAGCAAGGGAGTAGGGGGTGAGTGAGTGGAATCCTCCTTTGTAAATAAATATTGGCTATAGGCAGGGACCTTCCTCCCGATCCACAGTCTGAGAAGGCCAGAGACTTTCCCTTTAAGCCCCTCACCCCCACCCGCTAACCACACTGGACCTCAGACATCTCACCTGGCTCAGCTGATGGCATATTACTTCTGGGACTTCAAATCATGGAGAGTGATGTAATGACACAAAAGCAGGTGAGAGACAACTCACAACAGCCAAGCCCAAGGGTGAGAGTTCACCGGCAGCAGCAGTGGACCGACTGTGGGGCTTTGCCATTGAGGGTCCAGGGGCACTTGCACCTGGCAGCATCTCCATCACACTGACCTTGAGAGGGTGACCTTGGCTGTGGAAGCCACAGTCTGACCTCTTGTTCTAGTTATCTTCCAAGCCTGATTTACTAGCCTCCCTTCACTTCTCAAGCTACCTGACATTCTTCCAATAAATCCCTTGGCTGCTCAAGTTAGCCAGAACTTGTTTCTGTTACTTGTAACTAGGAACCCTGGTACATGGATGTAGCCTTACCGCCTCCCTTCCAAACAGAGAACATGGTGCATTCCAATTAAATGCAGACAGCTTCTTGCAAAACTGAACTGCTCTCTGCACCTTGATTCTTGCGTGTGTGTGTGTGTGTGTGTGTGTGTGTGTGTGTTTCATTTTAAACATTACAGATGTGAAAACAAAATGCATTTCCAGGCATTGACTTATTGTAACTATGGTGATGGGCAGAAAGAGCACTGCTCTAGCAATTAGAAGACCAGGCCACGCTAGTAGAGCATCCTCGGGCAAGTCAGTTTCTTCTTTGTGTGGCTGACATGATCTGCGTGCCCTTCTCCAGTACTTAAGATTCTGTGATTCAGGAAATGCAAAGGAAATAATTTATATTAGCATGGTGCCTGGGAAAACAAACTATTCTCTCTCATAAAGAGGCTCCATCTGAATCAGTGTCATACAATGAAGACAACCTCAGTGGTGAATCTTTACTTCATCTATTAAATGATGCACAGCTTTGAGGACAAACAACAGAAGTTAACAACATCCTCATCTCCCCGTGGGGTATGCCATCTGCAGTAACCATACTAGTGAGAGTTCACACTTGGAGCTCTCAGTTAATCACTACAACAACCCCATGAAGGAAGTGCTATTATTATCCCCACTTTACAGATGAAGAAGCAGAAGCACAGAGAGGTTAGGTTACTCACCCAAGGGCAACACAGCTAGTAGGTGACAGAGCCAGGATTCAAACTCAAACTTTCTGGCTCCAGAATCCAACTGCCGTGTGTGTGTGGGGGTGTGTGTGTGTGTGTGGGTGTGTGTGTGTTAAAATTCACATAACATAAAATTCACCCCATCTTAACCATTTTAAGGTACACAATTCGGTGGCATTTAGTACACTAACAGAATCCATGCTTTAAACAATACACTATATTGCCAAAACTATATATGCCATATTATTCAGCCATAAAAAAGAATGAAATAATGCCATCTGCAGCAACATGGCTGGACCTAAGGATTATCATATTAAGTGAAGTAAGTCAGCAAAGACAAATCTCATATGATACCACTTATATAATCTAAAAACATGATACAAATGAACTTATTTACAAAACAGAAATAGGATCACATACATAGAAAACAAGCATGGTTACCAAAGGGAAAGTAGGTGAGGGATAAATTAAGAGTTTGGGATTAACAGATACACACTACTGTATACAAAATAGGTAAACAACAAGGACCTATTATATAGCACAGGGAACTATACTCAATATCTTGTAATAACCTATAATGGAAAAGAATCTGAAAAATTATATATGTATGTATAACTGAATCACTTTGCTGTATACTTGAAACTAACACAACATTGTAACTTTATATTTCAATTAAAAAACTATATATGTCATCACATGAATCAAGCCAATTTACCATCAGTTTTACAGACTGAGAGATCATGAGATGAAACAGTCATTTCTTTCACCCACTCCCTTGAATTCGATGGTAGCAATGTCATTTTTCAATGATGATTATAGAGTTGTGGTATGATTCATGGTATTAGGTACATACTTCTAATCCACTCTTTGCCTCCACAAAGGCTGCATCTAATCTTAACCTCAAAAGATGTTTCCATCACACTTTAACACCTCAGCAGAGGATCTAGCAAGGGAACCCCACACTTCCTCCCAGGGCTGGTCCCCCCTTTTAATAACATCCCATCTCCAAAAAGTCCTGACCTACATCCTCTTTCACACCAGAAGCCTTCAACTTTAATGCTGACTTTGGGGAGAGGGGGAAAGGTGTTGAAAAAAGCTGGTCACCATTTCCTCTGCGGGGATCCTTCATGTTGATTGAGTGTCTGAATCACCAAGATACGACTGGGTGTGGCTTTGGGCAAATTATCAGAGCTTCTGAGGAGTCTCCACTGTGACATTCATTTACTCAACAACTGTTGGTGGCACCTGTTTTGTGGCAGGCACTGAGCTAAGCCCCAGAAGCAGAGAGGGTTGGAGGGGTCACAGGGTAGGTATGAAGCCAGTGATTCTCAGCTTTGTTTGGCCACGAGTCACCTAACGGAGCTTCTCAGAATATAATGTTCACTCCCACTGGATTCTGACACCCATGTGGAGGCTGGAGTGGTAGGTGGGTTTGAGGGACACGTGCTTCAAAAAATCTGTTCCACAAAGGTATCAACTTCCAGTTACAAAATAAAGAAGTACTAGGGACGTGACGTACCACGTGATTAATATAACTGACACTGCTGCATGTTATATAGGAAAGTTGTTAAGAGAGTCAATCCTGAGTTCTCATCCCAAGGAAAACAATTTTTTTCTATTTCATTAATTTTGTATCTCTATGAGAAAATGACATTCACTAAACTTATTGTGATAATCATTTCCTGATGTACACAAGTCAAATCATTACACTGTACATCTTCAGCTTACACAGTGCTGTATGCCAATATTATCTCAATAAAACTGAAAGAAAAAAATTTCAATTTTAAAAAATCTCTCCCAGATTTATCTCATTTTCCTTATCCTGCCCCGCCCCCCACTCCCCACCACTGTCCGACGCTTTACCCCAAATGCATTTATTCTTTCAGAACCATTGGAATTGGCAATTTCTGAAACTACTTTGAGCTCAGAGTAAAATTCTGTGGTCCATTCATTAATATACTTCTCAATTCAACATTTATTGCGTGCCTACTCTGTGCCAAGCCCTGGAGATACAGGTAAATAAGACCTAAGTAGACACCGTCCCTACCTCCGAGAAACTCTCCATCTGGTTGGGACAGACAGACGAGACAAGCAAACCAAGAGCATCCATATAACATGAGGATCTTGGGACACAGGAGAGCATTTTATGAACTGGATGCCCCTCTGTTGACAACTCAACTTTTTCTTCTCCAAAATAAGTGATCGCTTTGCCTTCTTTTCAAAGTTCCTATTTCCTGATGATCAAACACAACCATATAAGAAACAACGGACAAGTTCTAACCCTAATGCACCTACCTTCCTTCTGGTTTCAGATGCAAAGCACATCCTCCAGGGCACCTCACACCAGTCGCAAACCCTGCATGCTAACACTGCTCCACCCAAAGGCCGTTTTAATGAGGAGCTTAGTTCAGGCGTCAGCTATAGCACATTAATATTCATGGTTAGTATTTGTAAAAACCTTTATTTCAATCTTTTGTTTCTGTTGGCGGTGGGGGGAGTCTTAAAGCGGCCAGAAATTCCCAATTCCTGTATATTCTCTCTAGGCCTCTATTTCCAGAGTATTTTCTTTTTGGCTCCCATTATTTCATCAGGGTTGGCAAGGAGAGTTAGTTCTGCTCCTGTCCAAATGTTAAATGGACACTCATGTGTCTCTTTGCCACATTGCTGTAATTAATTTTATTGCAAATAGGATTTTTCTTTTTTCCCCTTTGCATGCAAATGTGGTACCCTTTCACTGTTTGCATAATAGCAGTAATTCTTTCATTTGCACAAAAGGACATGCATTATTTTGGCAGATAGATGGAGCTTTGATGGAGAGATTATTACATTTCCAAAAGCAAAGAGAATAAATCAGAATTTAGCCAGACGCTGACTAAACACCCCCTCCCCCCAACAGTACTGATCATCCGCCAAGTGCCTAACACACAATTTCCTCCCAGAGAATAAACCTTATAGCCAGCAAGTAGGCCTCCACTCTCTGCCCTGCTCACCTGCCCTCTGGCTTCTGTTTGGGTTCGGCCAATGGGAGGCAGCAGCATGAGAATGGAGGGTGGGAACAGAGACGGGCTGGGGTATTTACTCTCCCTCTTCCCTCCTTGCTGGCCAGGACTCAGGCAGTGGCTGTGCTCCCCCTAAGGCCACAGTCCAGCTCTCACTGGACTCTGGTAATCCCCTTCCTTCTTCTTGCTGCTCCAGGCTAGACCTGGGAACTTCACTACCACACGTTGGCTACCTTGTCCACATCTATCTATAGGCCCTTTATGTTCAGTCCCTTTGAGTGAGCCATTTCCTTCCTTCCAGGACACTGAGAAAACCACCACAATTCTAAGATGTCACTTAGCTCACTAGGAACACACACACACACGCACACACGCCCATAGCACTGGGAAGTAATAAGAAAGCCCCAAACCACTGAGGTATGGAGGCATCTGTACGTCTTCACAGAGTTTTTAGGAATTCCACCAAGCAGAAGAGCCATTTTCCCTAGGTGTGCCTAGCCCCACTGGAGTCATGTAGATGGCCAATATCTGTTTTTTACCTGCCCGTTACTTGGTCCTCTTCTTTTGGTCACAGTCCCCTGATTTTCCTTGAGGGGCCATCTCATCCCTTCTCTTGGTACATATGATTGGGTGGGGCTGTTCTCACCCTTGGCTCAAAGGAAATACGAGATTTCAGCTTGGCCACTCAGGACATCATCTCCCGCAGGCAACAGTGTTGGTTCAGGGATGGGCATGGGATCTAAGCCAGGCCAATGAAAACCACTTGGATGAAATTCTGGGAATTTGGCTGGAGCAGCTAGGGGAAAGGTGCTTTCCTGCTTCTGAGGTTGCAGAGGACATAAACTGAAGTTTCGGCGGCCATCTGCCGTGAGGGGCAGAGCCTGCCTGGGAAGTGAACAATCACAGAGGAAGCAGAGCTGGAAAGTGAAGAGAGAAAAGCTGGGCTCCGATCGATCGATCGTATCATTTGAGCCTTGGATCAAGCTTTGCTCTGCCTTTGCAGTTACATGAGAAAAAGTTCTGTTATTTTATTTACTTAGGTAGGATTTCTGTCATTTGCAACTGAAAGAATCCTAACTAGTGCATTAAAGATAGAAGCTCTTTATAAACTAGAAACTGTTGTGGACTGGGTATAGAGAAGAAAACAGAATTTACTGTTTCTGGAGCAACTATTGTGTGCTCTATTCTAGAGCACATATAAAGGTAGGTTAATTTATTTAATTCTCAAAATAACTGTTAGGCTAAGTTGAGGAACTTACCAAGTGCTACACAATTAGCATATGGCATGGTTGAGTTCAAACCAAGGACAGTCTGCTTGCAAAGCTGCACATCTACCCTGATGTGCTACCATCATCATCACGATCTTCTTCACCTTCCTCCTCACTATCATCACCTTCTTCAGGAAACTCCCTGAGGATCTGGACCACAGAGTGGGAAGCTGAGTTTCCTGGCCACCAGAAAACATAGACCCTGACATATATATGTGAGGGTACAAATAAATGAACATGAAGGAGACAGTAATCGGGACCAACAATGAGGAGCAGACATCATGTTGAGAAGGATTACTTCCATCTGAGATGCTGGAAGACCAACATTTAAAGATGGTGGAAGGGAATCCCAAGATGAGGAAAGAATCTGAGCAACGACATCAAGGTTAGGAATGCCAGACCATAAAAAGAGTTGGTTTGCACATTTACAAACTTCCATAGTTCTCTAGTTTTCCAAGTTTCTCTCTTTGGATCCCTTCTTTATTTTCTCTTATTTTATTTTTTATTTTGGTAAGAACCTTTGACATGAGTTCTGAACAAATTAAGTTGTTGATCCTCTTAAGTTTTCCAGTGTACAATATTGGTTTTTGGTTTGGTTTTGTGTTTAAAGATTTTTTTATGTGGGCCAATTTTAAAGTCTTTATTGAAGTTGTTAAAGTGCTGCTTCTGTTTTATGTTTTGGTTTTTCTGGCCAGGAGGCATGTGGGAGCTCAGCTCCCTGACGGGATGGAATCACACCCCCTGCACTGGGAGGCGGAGTCTTAAACTGCTGCACCTCCAAGGAAGTCCCCAGTGCTGTTGACTATAGGTACAATGTTGCACAGCAGATCTCTAGAATCTATTCATCTGGCTTAACTGAAACTTCCTGCACACCGATTAATAACTCTTCATCCTCCCTTCCCCCCAGCGCCTGGCAACCACCATTCCACTCCTTGATTCTACGAATATGACTATTTTAGATACTTCATACAAGTGGAATCAAGCAGCATTTGTCCTTTTGTGATTGGCTGATTTCACTTAGAATAATGTCTTCCAGGTTCATCTATGTTGTCTCATGTTGCAGAATTCCATCTTTTTTAAGGTGAATGGTGTTCCGTTGTATATATACCACATTTTCTTTATCCATTCATCTGTCAATGGACATGTAGGTTGTTTCCTAAATGTCCTTGGCTCTGGTGAATAGAGCTGCAATGAAAATGGGAGTGCTAATATCTCTTCAAGATCTTGATTTTACTTCTTTTGGATAAATACCCAGAAGCAAGATTACTGGATCATATTATAGTTTTATTTTTAATTTTTTGAAGAACCCCCATACTGTTTCCATAACAGCTGCACCATTTTGTCTTCCCATCAACAGTGCACAAGTGTTCCAATTTCTCTACATCCTCACAAACACTTGTTGTCTTTTGGCCTTTTAATAATAGCTATCCTGACATGTGTGAGGTGATATCTCATTATGGTTTTGATTTGCAGTTCCCTGACGATTAGTGACGCTGAGCATTTTTTCCATAAAGGAAACAATCAACAGAGTGAAAAGGCTACTTAAAAAATGAAAGAAAATATTTGAAAACTATATATTTGATAAGGGGTTAATCTCCAAAATATATAAGTAACTCCTACAACTTAATAGCAAAAATAAAACTAGTAACCCGATTTTTTAAATGGGCTCAGGACCTGATAGACATTTCTGCAAAAAAAGGCATACAAATGGCCAAAAAGTATATGGAAAAACAAACAAACAAACAAAACCCTCAACATCTCAATATTTTTCTTAATGTTCTTCTTTGCCAATAACAAGACCAGAAGGTTGATAACGCCAGTCTCCCACTTACCATGGTGCTAGGTACATTTCCTCTAACCTTCAGCACAAGGAGCGGAGAGCTGTTCAGTTTTCCAATATAAATATACCTGCTCTTCAATGGAGTTCACCTTGCAGACACAAGGAATAGTGAACCAATAACCATGCTGCCTGGTTTTAAAGGTGAACCTACAAGCCTCTGAGTATGTCCTTAAAATCCCAGCATGTCAAGGCTCCTATCCAGCTCCCAAAGGAAGAGGTGTCGTGTGTTCAAACACTGATGCTCGCTCCAAATATTTTATGAATTCAGCCCTAGACACAGCCCTTTTCTCTTTAGCAGAAATCCTGCTCTTGACCTCTCCTTTCCCCTACTGTTGTCTCACTCCTCTGTGAACAAGTGACAAGTTTTCACACATGCATCAATGCCTCATTTTAGCACACTTCCTGCCTACATCCATTAACGAAAGGTGTTGTACTGATGCTAAACCAGGCAGACAACCAATACCCTCCCCCGCCCCAGTCAGTGCGTCTGCCAAGTAAAACACATGAAAATATGGTGTGCTATTTTTAAAAGCAGGTTAAATAAGGTGCCTTTAAAGTTGAGTCTCCCGGGGTTGTATTGAGTCCCTAGGTTCTCGGTTTTGTGAGCCCGAGAGACCAAGCAGGTTAGCTTTAATTGTTTAACTAGGCCACTTAAGCCACTGAGCCCTTGTCTAATAGGACAATATTTATAGGCATTGCATCATTGCATAGTTGAACTGCTCTTCTCACACTGAGATCATCCTTCAGTTTGTTGGGATCTTTTTTTTAACTCAGGAGGGAAGAAATGAAGAAGGTCTCTTCATTAATAGAAACTACTGCTAAAAACAGAAGAGTAGAAAAATGTTGAGATGCTAACTTTTGAGTGGCATAAAAGGCAGATTCTCTCCTGGTAAGGTTTTGATTCATAACCATGGAAAATTTGAAGGTGATATTTTGGCCACTGGAGACTGGGACATATTTCATTCAAATTACTAGTCTGGAAAACTCAATTTAGTCAAATTTTCTTCATAAAACACATACTATGGTTTGATATAACTTTATCGTTCCTGTGACGATTGATGTGGTTTTCACTTTTTGGAATACACATAATCCATAGTAAAAGAGAATGTATTTTGCTGTTATTTTTCCAGGTGACCTTCCTAGTTATGTCCTAACCTCATGATTTGGTTGTTTTATTTAACGAAACCAACTAACACATATACTCATGATTTAATCGTGATGATAACAATGGTTAACATCTATTGGGCACTTACTGTGTGCCAGTGCTCTGTGTAAACACACAGGTGTATTATGTCATTTGATCCTCAAACAATCCTATTAGTTTTTATTATTACCAACGCATTGAAGATGGGGAGAATGAGGGTTAAAAGGTTCTGTAACCTGCCCAAATCATAAAACTAGTAATCACTGGCCAGGACTGAGTGATTCCCAGGGATTCCCAAGACTCTTAGCCACTATATTAGGCTGACTTCCATCAACAAGTGGGATCATGCACTTTCTCCATGTAGTTCTACAGGAATCATAGATTTTCTTGACAGTTTGGAGGGAAGAGATGCTGTGGCATATGAAGAGCACGGAAATCCCCATCAAAAACAGTGGACTTCTAAGTTGCTTTATTTTCACTAAAGCAATGAAAGTGCTTATAAATTTGGGGAACTTTTTTATGATAAATATAAGTAAAATTATTTAATAAAAAAGTTATCTTGAGCATGCAGTTATAGAGCTATAACATGTAGCTTTCAGAAACTAAAATGCAATGGATTTCAAACAAAATGAAAACTTTACAATGTAGATGGGACTTCCAGCCAAGATGAAGCATTAAGGTGAATGCTCTGATTCACCCCCTTTGCTCCAAACACACTGCAGTGAATGATAAAGTATAAGAAAAGAGAGGGGAAAAAGATAAACATCTCCACTGACCAGAGCTGGCCGTGAATTACAAAGTGTTGAGTGGGTTTAAGGCACAGGTCTGTTTTGTTCCCAATCTGCAAGCACATGGTGGCAGTTCAAATTTTGGCCCCTACCACGCAATAGGGACCAAAAGTGCTTCACGCACAATAGTGGATCAGAACCAGGCTCACTGATTGAAGCCAGAGGTTGGGATGCGGCTCCTCCCTTTACAGAAAGAACTTTATTAAGAAAAAGCAATTATCGACACTTCCTGAGACTACCGTTGCATGGGGGATTCTTGGCTTAGGAAAGCAGGCTGCAGATATAACTTCCAGGGCTGGAAATGAGCCAGTCACCTGCTGTCCCATGACTGGGTCTATGATAGCCCCAACATCACTGCAGAGCAAATTCCACCTGGTGCTGTCCTGGGCACATAGACCAAGGTCAGATGGAAGCAGTTGCAAATCCCCAAAACTGCTAGACAAACAGGATGAGAGAAACACATACACACACAGAGACACTCAAAATGTGGTTGCCTTAACAAGTAAAGAAGTCAAATACTAAAGAAGACAGCCTACAAAACCATCAAAATCATTAATTGAAGCATGAAATGCCTAGAGACAAGAATAATTTTATAAAACAGTCTTACAAAGACTTTAAAATAAGTATGTCTAGAATGTTCAGACAAGAGGGCAGACAGCAGTATCAAGCAGTATCAGCAGTATTTCGTCTTGCGGAACTGAAAACCACAGCCACAGAAAGATAGAGAAAATGAAAAAGCAGAGGACTTTGTACCAGATGAAGGGACAGAATAAAGCCCCAGAAAAACAACTAAATGAAGAGGAGATAGGCACCCTTACAGAAAAAGAATTCAGAATAATGATAGTGAAGATGATCCAGGACTTTGAAAAAAGACTGGATGCAAAGATCGAAAAGTTTACCAAAGACCTAGAAGAAGTAAAGAACAAACAAACAGAGATATGCAACACAATAAATGAAATGAAAAATACACTGGAAGGAACCAATAGCAGATTAACTGAGGCAGAAGGGTGAATAAGTGACCTGAAAGACAGAATGGTGATCATCACTGATGCAAAAAAGAATAAGGAAAAAAGAATGAAAAGAACTGAAGACAGCCTAAGAGACCTCTGCGACAATGTTAAACGCACCAACATTCGCATTATAGGGGTCCCAGAAGGAGAAGAGAGAGAGAAAGGACCTGAGAAAATACTGGAAGAGATTATAGTTGAAAACTTCCCTAACACGGGAAAGAAAATAGCTACTCAAATCCAAGAAGTGCAGAGAGTCCCAGGCAGGATAAACCCAAGGAGAAACACGCCAAGACATACAGTAGTCAAACTGACAAAAATTAAAGACAGAGAAATGTTATTAAAAGCAACAAGGGAAAAATGACAAATAGCATACGAGGGAACCCCCATCAGGTTAACAGCTGATTTCTCAGCAGAAACTCTGCAAGCCAGAAGGGAGTGGCATGATATATTTCAAGTGATGAAAGGGAAGAACCTACAACCAAGAATACTCTACCCAGCAAGGATCTCATTCAGATTTGACGGAGAAATCAAAAGCTTTACAGGCAAGCAACAGCTAAGAGAATTCAGCACCACCAAACCAGCCCTACAACAAATGCTGAGGGAACTTCTCTAAGTGGGAAACAGAAGAGAAGAAAAGGACCTACAAAAACAACAAAACAATTAAGAAAATGGTAATAGGAACATACATATCAATAATTACCTTGAATGTAAATGGACTAAATGCACCAACCAGAAGACACAGACTGGTTGAATGGATACAAAAACAAGACCCATATATATGCTGTCTACAGGAGACCCACTTCAGACCTAGGGCCACATACAGACGGAAAGTGAGGGGATGGAAAAAGATATTCCATGCAAATGAAAATCAAAAGAAAGCTGGAGTAGCAATACTCATATCAGATAAAATAGACTTTAAAATAAAAAATGTTACAAGAGACAGGAAAGGACATTACATAAAGATCAAGGGATCCATCCAAGAAGAGGAGATAACAATTATAAATATATATGCACCCAATATAGGAGCCCCTCAATACATAAGGCAAATGCTAACAACTATGAAAGAGGAAATGCAAGGCAGAAATAGAGACACAGGTGTAGAGAACAAACACATGGACACCAAGTGGGGAAAGCGGGGAGGGTTGGGGGGAAATGAATTGGGAGATTGGGACACCAAATTGTACACTCTAAATATATGCTGTTTATTGTCTGTTAACTGTATCTCAATAAAAGTTCTAAAAAAAAAAAAAAGAAAGAAAGAAAAAAATTTCACTTGCCCCCAAACTCACCTCATTTCTAGGTGAAATTACAGCATACTCTAATGAACTCCATCTAGGTGAGAAATGCAACAATTTTGAAGTCCTCACCCCAATTTTTCCATCAGTTAAAGAATAGACTACCTTACCTCCCATTCACTGCCTCAGCCAGCACTTATTTACTAAAACTGTAGGGAGAATTATTTATCACATAAAATAAGGAAAGAATCAGGATTTTCCCCCCAAAATGTTGATCTATTTCAGTGACTGTCAGTGATGACCAATTTGTGGACAATTAAGCAGCAAAAAAAAAAAAAAAAAAAAAAAAAAAATCAAGCCCATCTCACTTACCATTTTGAAATGAGCTGGATGAGATGACCACATTTTCTCTTAAGTTATATTAGAAAATACAATCAGAACACACCCCCAGCATTCAAGGTTCTTGAAACTCTGGCCTTGATCCCAATTTCCCTCACTGACTTGGCTGAGTAAATGTTAGATGGCATATATATAAGGGTTCAATGGTGTATATATCAGCAAATTTCCTGAGTATGTTATATGGATTTACCTATATTAAAAGCTCTCTGCATGTGCCTTTCTATGGGATTAGTCATATTTCTCTGACTTACTCTCCCAGCCATTCTCATCTCTCCATGCAGACTAAGAAATCCCTCGTGTCCTTCAAGGCTCAGCTTAGATATGTTTTCTTCCTAGAAACTGCCTCATAACCTCTACCCCTCCATCCCTCCAAGTACTGCCCCCACCCCATGTCTGCTGGGGTGCTCCTCTTTGGTGTTCCCATTGCCCCCCTTGCCTCCTCCCCTCCACATACACCCTTCCATCCTAGCACCTGCCACGCTCTATTTATTTCCTGTTTATGCATCTGTTTTAGCCCCGATAGACTGTGAGTTCCTTGGTGGCAGGGCTGGTATCTTATCCGTTATTGTATTCCCAGTGTCTCAGCAGTATTTATTAGAAAAATTAATAATTAAACTCTGCATTCACTGCAAAGTTTTTCAGAGAATCTTGCCCAGCTTCTCCAGTCCTCTGTAGCTGAAGCCAGTTTCACCTTGCACTTTAAAGGATCAGGACCACTTCCTTTAAAGGGTGTCCAGGCATCTTAAAGGCATAGCTGCCACTGATGCTATTTACACATTGTGACTATTAGAAAGTGGCGTCAGGACTGGGCAGTCTTCTGAGGGAAGAGCCTGCTGTGCTATTTTGATTAAAGTGAAGATTGATGTCCCCAAAGCAGCTCTTAAAGAGGACTTCGATGCTCTCATAAAATTTCCACCTAAAATAAACACTTTGGGAGTGTTTGGCCTAACTCCTAATCCCCTGTCCCCTTTGTTTTGGAACTGCCTCTGATCCCCCAGGGCAGGCTGCTGGCAGCCACGTTTGTACCATGTGACAATGTAAGATTGGACCAGGGGTGAACACGTGTCCCTGGGGAAATCCGATTCTCTCTGACTATCTCAGAGAAATCAGTAAATTAGTCTCAGCCTGTAGCTGAAAGTCAGGGCCATATTCTCTCCCATGAATGGAAGAAATAGCAAACGCTTGTCTCCGGTGATACAGATGAAAACGGAAATGAGGCACGCAGTGAAAGAAACCCGAACTTCCCCGCGCCTGGTTTCAGTTCTCCCTCAGGTGGCTGTGTGCCCACTTGGGAGTTCCTTGAGACCCTCCTATATTTTATAATAAAGTCCCCCTTTCCCAGTTATGTTTACTCAACTGGATATCTATTGCTCACAACCAAAAGAGTGCTACTGAATTTTCCAGCCCAGGAAGAGGAAGAGCAGAAAGCCCCCAGATGTCCTGACTGAACTGGGCAAAGGAGCTTGTTACACAACCGTCCTTACGCTTTCTCCACTAAGCAATGGACCAGAGAAGGGAGAAAAGGAGATGAATGGCGGAGCACCCTAGATATCGTAGCTTCACTGCATGGACCTGACGTATATCCCTGTAACTTCATCGTGATTCCATTTTTCCCACCTGTGCGACAAAGACAATGTTTGCTGAAACTTCCCCACATCAGTGATATGAGGCTTAAGTAGTAAATGTTTGCTATGCGTGTTGAATTTCTCATATTAAAAAAAAAAAATGACAAATGATACTCAGTCTGACTTGGAAATTTACCATTCAGGGAAATATATTCTCCAGTAACACCTTCCTTGAGTGCTTGGAGTGTTCAGCTGCATATTTTGCCTAAATATGAACTAAGAATCTGGGCCTATCTGTGGACCCATTGACCTACAATTTCCTCACTTGTGAAATCAAGATTTGACACTTGCGATAAATTCTGAAACGCCCACAATCATATCAGAGATGAGAAAAAATGAATTAGCACAATGTACATATTTTCCA
The DNA here is from genome assembly GCF_030028045.1 of Hippopotamus amphibius kiboko. Lineage (NCBI taxonomy): Eukaryota > Metazoa > Chordata > Mammalia > Artiodactyla > Hippopotamidae > Hippopotamus > Hippopotamus amphibius. The sequence goes on from NC_080186.1 coordinate 33,853,016, forward strand.
GAGCTTTTGTTTCAGACAGAACAATTGACCTCCTCTCTAGCAAATACTAGTTTCAGTTTCCCTTCTTCTTCCAGGGAAAGCAGGAAGGGAATAAAAGTCTCTGCTTTAAAAGTACGGAACCATTTGGGATATGAGGAGCCCACAAGCAAGATGTGCCAACAAGAATTCATAGAGGAATCACCGTCCTGGAATTTCATCACCTAGGAGTCTAAGAATTAACCAGGAGAAAACCTGAAAAGACATGCAATGAGCAAGACCATCAGCAGAAGTATAGTTACCATGAAGCTAATGTGACTTAAACTTCATGCAGATGGCCAACAAACATATGAAAAGATGCTCAACATCACTAATCATCAGAGAAATGCAAATCAAAACTACAATGAGGTATCACCTCACACCAGTCAGAATGGCCATCATTAAAAAATCTAGAAATAATAAATTCTGGAGAAGGTGTGGAGAAAAGGGAACCCTGCTACACTGTTTGTGGGAATGTAAATTGGTAGAGCCACTATGGAGAACAGTATGGAGTTTCCTTTAAAAACTAAAAATAGAGCTACCATATGACCCAGCAATTTCACTCCTAGGCATATATCTGGAGAAAACTGGAATTCAAAAGGATGCATGCACCCCAATGTTCATTGCAGCATTATTTACAATAGCCAGGACATGGAAGCAACCTAAAAGTCCATCAACAGAGGAATGGATAAAGAAGATGTGGTATATCTATACAATGGAACATTACTCAGCCATAAAAAGGAATGAAATAGTGCCATTTGCAGAGACATGGATTGACCTGAAGATTGTCATACAGAGTGAAGTGAGTTGGAAAGAGAAAAACAAATATCATGTAATATAACTTATATGCAGAATCTAGAAAAATGGTACAGATGAACTTACTGGCAAAGCAGAAATAGAATCACAGATACAGAGAACAAACTTATGGATACCAAGGTGGGAAGGGGGGTGGTGGGATGAACTGAGAGATTGGGACTGACATATATACACTACTATGTATGAAATAAATAACTAATGAGGACCTACTCTATAGCACAGGGAACTCTACTCAGTGCTCTATGGTGACCTAAATGGGAAGGAAATCTAAAAAAGAGGGGATATATGTATACGTATAACTGATTCACTTTGCTGTACAGCAGAAACTAACACAACATTATAAAGCAACTACACTCCAATAAAAATTTAAAAAAAAAACTTCAGGTCACCTCACGTGGGTAAATCCCCATGAGAACTGGGAGGTGTTGGAAGTGGTAGAGGGTTCCAGAAGGGGAAGGGAAGCCAAGTGATAATCAGAAACAATTTAAAGGTATTTCTGGTCAATTACCTAAAGAACTCCTAGAAGAAAGAGACCTAGAACTCCTGGGCCCAGCAATTTGTTGATTTTTTTTTCCTTCTAAGAAAATACTTAGTATTTTTTAAAGTACTTTTAGTACTTAATTTTGTATTTGTAAGTCCTTTTTCTTAAAGAGGGCACACTAAATGAAATAAATGCAGGTCCCACAAATTCTGGGTGTGCATTGATGATTAGGACTCTCCATGAACAAATTGTGAAGTCCTTCTTCTACGCCTCCTGCCTGCTCCCTTCCCACCCATTATCCTGATTTCTAACTGTCTAGACCTTGCCAAGGTCAAGCTCCACCCTGTCTCTATAGTCACACCCCACAGTTCTTCCCATTTCCCCTCATCAAAACCAACCTGTCCTTTCTAGTTCTCCCAGGACCGTGCTGGCCCACTTCCATGTTTCCAAGGTGACAATTAGTTTTCTAATAGACTACAATTCCTCCAAGGTGATACAGCCTGAAAAATGGGTTGAAATAATGATTTATACTGAAGATTACAGAGTCTTAACCCAGATAAATGAACTTCAGTTGAATTTTTTTTAATTTTCATGTTTATTTCACATTATATAAGTGGCATATTTGAGAAATTTTAGTAAATACAGAGAAGTCCAAAGAAGATTATAAAAAATCACTGTGTAAGAAAAAACAAAACAAGACAAAACAAAAAACACTAATCTCATTACCCCATTGCTAATCCCCATTAACATATTCTTTTGGACTGTTTTTTTTTTCCCTAAGCATATATAGATGTCTAATATATGATATCTGCAAAAACGGAATCAGAATGTAATAATATTTCCAAACCTAATTTTTTCACTTAACAATCTACTGTGATTATTCATATACAAGTTTTTTTTCCCAGATCTTTATTGGAGTATAATTTCTTTACACTCTTGTGCCAGTTTCCCCTGTACAACAAAGTGAATCAGCTGTATTTATACATACATCCCCACATCCCCTCCCTCTTGAGCCTCTCTCCCATCCTCCCTGTTCCACCCCTCTAGGTCACCACTAATTAGGGAGTTGATCTCCCTGCATTATGCAGTAGCTTCTCACTAACCACCTATTTTACATTTGGCAGTGTATATATGTCAATGCTGCTCTCTCACTTCATCCCAGCTTCCCCAACGCCCTCCCGCCATGTCCTCATGTCCGTTCCCTACATCTGCAAATAGCCAAAGTCAAAGCAACCAAAATGTCCACCAACTGATGAATCAATAAACAGAATGTAGTATATGCAGACAGTAGAATATTAATTAGTCACATAAAGGAATGAAGAATTGATGTATGATACACCATTGGTGAAACTCAGAAATGTTATGCTAAGTGAAAGAAGCCAGACATGTCACATATTGTATGATTCCATTTATATGAAGTATCCAGATTAGTCAAATCCATAGAAACTGAAATTGTATTAGTAGTTGCCAGGGACTGGAAGGATGCGAAATTGAGGAGGTGATGGCTAAAACGTACAGTGTTTCCCTTGGAAGTAACAAAAAGATTCTGGAACTAGACAGAAGTAATAGTTGTGCAATATTGTGAAAGTACCACCTGCTGCCAAACTGGAAACTTTAAAATCAACACTCAAAAAATTAAAAAACTAACTAACTAACTAAATAAATAAAATCAACACTCCATTACATCAGGGATCAGCTAAGTTTGGGGATAACCTAGATGAAATGGACAAATTTCTAGAAAGACACAGACTACCAAAACTGACTCAAAAAGAAACAAAAGATCTGAATAAACCTATAACAAGTAAAGGTATTAAATTAGTAATAATAATTTTTTTAAAAAGACAACTTCTCACAAAGAAAAGCACAGGCCCAATTGACTTTACTGGTTAAATCCACCAAATGTTTAAGGAGAAATGAATCCCAATCCTCCTCAAACTTTCAGCAAAGTTGCAGGGTACAATATCAACACACAAAAGTTGATTGTGTTTCTATCCACCAACAATGAACAACCAAATAGGAAACTGAGAAAGCAATTCCATTTACAATAACATCTAAAGAATTAAACTAAATTATATCTAAAAGCATCTTAGTAATAAATAACAAGGAGGTGAAATACTTGCATGCTGAAAACTATAGACCATTGCTGAAAGAAAGTATAGAAGACCTAAATAATTGAAAAGACACCCCGTATTTATGGTTAGGAAGACTTAACATTATTAAGATGTCAATAATATCCAAAGTGATCTGCAGGTTCAACCCAATTCCTATCAAAATTCCAATAGCCTTTTTCACAGAAATGAAAAACCAATGCACAAATTCACAATTGCACAGGGCTCCAAATAGCCAAAACAACCTTGAAAAGAAGAATAAAACTGAAGGACTCACACTTCCTGACTTCAAAACTTACTACAAAACTACAGTAGTTAAAACAGTATGGTACTAACATAAGGACAGGCATAAATACATACCAATGGAATTGAAAAGAGAGCCCAGAAATAAAAGCTCATGTATATAGTCAATAGATTTTTGACAAGGGTGCTAAGACCACTCAGTGGGGAAAGGACAATCTTTTCAACAAATAGTACTGGGAAAATTGGATACCCACATACAAAAAAAAATGAAGGTGGATCCTTAGCTTACACCATATAAAAAATTAACTAAAATGGATCAAAGACTTACATTTAAAATCTAAAACTATAAAACTGTTAGAAGAAAACATTGGAGAAAATCTTCATGACATTGGATTTGGCAAAGATTTTATGGATATAAGGCCAAAAACACAGGCAACAAAAGCAAAAATAAGTAAATTGGACTTTATCAAAATTAAGAACTTTTCTGAGTCAAATGATATTTAAAAGAAAACAAAAAGATAACCTGTAGAATGGGAGAAAATATCTGCAAATCATATATCTGATCAGATATTAATATCCAGAATATATAAAGAACTCCTAAAACTAACAGCAGAAACAAACAACCCAATTCAAAAATGAGCAAAGGATTTTAATAGGCATTTCTGCTAAGAAAATATACAAATGGTCAGTAAACATATGAACTAATGCTCAACATCCTTAGTCATTAGGTAATTGTAAATGAAAACCACAATGATATACTACTTCACACTTACTAGGATGGCTATAAGGGAAAAAAGCAAAAGAAAAAAGAAAGAAAAGAAAAAAGGAAGGAAGGAAGGAAAGAAGGCAGGCAGGCAGGCATTGGTGAGAATGTGGAGAAATTTGAACCTTCATGCATTGCTAGTGGGAATGTAAAATAGTGCAACCACCATGGAAAATGATCCAGCAGTTCCTCGAAACCTTAAACGTGGAGATACCACACGACCCGGCAATTCTACTCCTAGGTATATATCCAAACGAATTGAAACAGAGACTTAACCAGTTATTTTTTTTAACTAATGTATTTATTTGGTTTTCTTTTTTTTTTTTTTTTTTGGTTGTGTTGAGTCTTCACTGCTGCACACAGGCTTTCTCTAGTTGCGGCAAGCGGGGGCTACTCTTCATTGTTTTGCTTGGGCTCCTCATTATGGTGGCTTCTCTTGTTGCAGAGCACGGGCTCTAGGCACGTGGGCTTCAGTAGTTGCAGCAACATGGGCTCAGTAGTTGTGGCACACGGACTTAGTTGCTCCGTGGCCTGTGGTATCTTCCTGGGGCAGGGATCGAACTCATGTCCCCTGCATTGACAGGCAGATGCTTAACCACTGCGCTACCTAGGAAGTCCCTTAACCAGTTATTTATACACCAATGTTTATAGCAACATTATTCACAATAGCCAAAAGGTGGGAACAACCCAAGTGTCCATCAACAGATTAACGGATAAACAAAATGTGGTATATATTGATTCATACCTTGAAAACATCTTGCTTAGTGGCATAAGCCAGATGAATAGGACAAATATTGTATCATTCCACTTATATAAGGTGCCTAGAATAGGCAAATTCATAGAGACAGGAGGTGTAATAGAGGTTATCAGGGACTGAGGGAAAGGAGAAGGAGCAAGCATTGTCTAATGTCCTTGTTGGGGATGATAAAAAAGTTTTGGGTATAGATAGTGATGATGGTTGCACACAACATTGCAAATGCATGCCACTGAATTAAACATTTACAAATGCTTAAAGTAATAAACATGATATGTATATTGTACCAAAATAAAAAAAATTAATTACTAACTTTCCTTCCTCACAAAACACCATTAAGAGAATGAAAAAGCAAACTGCAGAGTGGAAGAAGAAATTTACAGAACATAGAACTGATAAAGAGCTCACATCTATAGTATCTTAAGAACTCTTACAAATCAATAAGGAAGAAGACAGAAAACACAATAAAAAGATGGACAAGAGACTTCAGAAGAAGATAACCAAATGGGCCCTGATAAACCTTTGAAAAGATGTTCAACTGCTTTAGTCATTTAAGAAATGCAAATTAAAAGCTCAAGGAGATCCTTCTACACGCTTATCAGTGTAGCTAAAATTAAAAGGGCTATTAACCACGTATTGGCAGAGACGTGAAAAAAATGGAAACCCTCATATGCTGGCTTGGGAGTTGTAAATTGGCATAATCAGTTTAGAAAACTACTTAGCAGTATCTAGTAAAGTTGGACATATGTATGTGCTAGGACCCAATAATTCCATTGCTAGGCACACACAATAGAAACATGTACATATGTGCACCAAAAGACATGTACAAGAATGTCTATAGCGTTATCATTCATAGCCCCAAATTGGAAAAAAAATGTCTAGTGATAGAATGAAACAAATAAACTCTGGTAAAGTCCTGCAGCCATGAAAATGAGCAAATGATACACAACAGCATAGACGAGTCTCACAGACATGACGCTGAATGAAAGCAGCTAGAACCCCCCCAAAAAATACACATTGTGTGATTCCATTTATTTGAATCTCAAAACCAAGCAAAGCATCATCAAACGGCACACAAATAACAAATGTTGGCCAGGTTGTGGAGAAAAGGGAGCCCCTGCACACTGTTGGTGGGAATGTAATTTGGTGCAGCCATGTGGAAAACAGTATGGAAGCTTCTCAAAAAACTGGAAATAGAATTACCATATGACCCAGCAATTCCACTCCTGGGTATATAGCTATAAAAAACAAAAACACTAATTTGCAAAGATACATGCACCCTAATGTTCATAGCAGCATTATTTATAATTGCCAAGTTATGGAAGCAACCTAAATGTCCATCAACAGATGAACGGATAAAGAAGAATGGACATATCTATATATACAATGGGATACTACTCAGCGAAAAAAGAATGAAATTTTGCCATTTGCAGCAACATGGATGGACTTGGAGGGCATTATGCTAAGTGAAATAAGTCAGAGAAGGGCAAATACTCTATGATATCACTTACATGTGGAACCTAAAAAAATATGACAAACTAGTGAAAACAAAAAAGAAGCAGACTCAGATATAAAGAACAAACTAGTGGTTACCAGTTGTTGGTGGGGGGGAAGTGGCAGTATAAGGGTAGGGAAGTAGAAGGTACAAACCACTGGGTGTAAGATAGGCTCAAGGATGTATTGCACAAAAAAAGGGAATATAGCCAATATTTTGTAATAACTGTAAATGGAGTATAACCTTTAAAAATTGTATTAAAATTTAAAAAAAAATTTTTAAACAAACAAAACTATCTCTGGTATTAGAAAGCAGAAGAGCGTCTACCTTTGAGGTGAGGGATTCGGGTCTGCCAGGGGAATGTGGGTTTGGGGGCCGGGGGTATTCATTATGTTCTGTTTCCTGCTCTGCATGGTAGCCGCACAGGAGCATTCCCTGGGGCTGAGTTACTGACCTGTGCCCTTAGGACTTGTGCATGCATGTAGTATGTTACTCTTCAATGAAAAAGCTTGAAAAACAAAAGTAGATATATTTGACTACAATGGCATCTTCATCCTACGTCCACCCCAGCGGTGTGGTCCTGGTATCCATTGATCTAGAGAAGAACATTGACCAGCTCTTCAAAACCCAGAGATCCAAATACATGCTGCGGTCTTTGGCTTGTAGTCCCCAAGTCTACCAGTGTCCAGTGTGCCCCAGCACCTGCCTGCAGAGAGAGAAGGGGCTGGATATTTGAGCCCTGCCACATCTGTCCCTTCCTTGGCCCCAAAGCCCTCCAAATGTATGGCCTCTTGCCTCTCCAAACCTGCCTCCTCCGATCCTAAAATCACACATGATTTTCCCCAAAACCATCTGAACATGCTGGCCCGTGTGCCTGAAAAAGCTTCCCACCTCATGAAAAAGGAGAAATTACTGCAGATTCCATACCCCATCTCCTAAGCAGATTCACCCTGTATTTGAATCCCACCTTGGCAACTTACTAGTGGGGTAGTGGCCTTGAGTGAATCACTTAACCTCTTGGAGGTTAAGGATTAACAGTAATACCTGCTTTTCAGGTTTATTCCAAGGTTAAGAGATAGTATGTGTAAATACCAAGCACAGAAATTTGCACTTTGCTCGATTATTTCATTTTTACTAAAAGGGAACAGCAGAAACAACAATAACCGGGGGGAAAAAAAAACCACCCCCTTTCTAAAGCCCTGGGCTTATCCTGGGCTTAGGTATTAACTCCTTATTGGCAAGGTGGGGAAACTGTGCCAGAGCTGAGAGGCATGAAAATAGGAGGCAGGAAGGAAACGAGGCACCATCTGGCCAGTCTTCCCAACAAAGCGGGGCCCTTCTGCCAGTCCACCTCAGGGATCTGAGAGTTCTGCTGAAGGAACAAACACGCCTGGGATGTGGGACAAAGAGAGTGTCAGCTGAGGGTCCCTCCATCCCAGTACAAGAAACTCACCCCTTCACACCACAGCCCACTCAGCTTTATTAACATTGGGTTGGCCAAAATTTTGGTTCAGGCCTTTCCAAACAAACTTTTTGGCCAACCCAATACTTAACAATTCATTCAACAAATATTTTTTGAATACGTGACTTACGCCAGACCCTGTACCAGGTGTTGAAGGTGCAGTGATGAGCAGCACAGGGACCAACCGTGCACTCTAGGCATTTAGGACCCAGGAGGGTAAACAGCTGTTACTTTTAGGAAGTTCTTCATGTAACAGTGTGTTGAACAAGTAGGGCTTATGTCCAAAGCAACTGGATTTTTGTTTCCACTGTTCCTTCAGATTCTGGCCACTCTTGGATAATGCAAGGTCACCCATCAGCCACTAGGGCTCTGTAGTTATCAACTCTCCACATCTACTCAGCCTTACAGCCCCTCGCTCCCCCCTCTGCTGGGCTCAGACCAGTTGCAGGTGGAAAGCCCCCGCTTCTTTCCTCTTTCTCCCCCCCACCCCCACTTGCTAACTGCTAATATTGACTTCTCCCCAGAGTCTGAGGCAGGTGGGAAGGGAGGTGGGTAGGAAGAAACAGGAAGGTTCTTATTTGAAGGGAACTCTGTATGCTGCCTCTGGGCTTTCTGGGGCTAGCAAGTACTTAAATCCCACCCTTCCTTTCATGGGTGTTTCTGTGATTCCTTTGGGGATGGAGGGACCCTCAGCTGACATTCTCTTTGTCCCACATCCCAGGCATGTTTGTTCCTCCAGCAGAACTCTCAGATGGGACTTACCCTGACTCCGCCCGCCTCTGCTTGAGCACAGGGCCCAAAGCCAGTCTCTGCAAAACACTCAGACATCCCTCGCAATGATGGCTGGGAGGGTGGGGCTCACCTCCTGGCACCCACCCCACGTCACACATCCATCTCAGCTGAGCAGCCCAGTCCTTCCCCTTTTCTGTAGATTTCCCAGGTGGGAATCAGTCTTCACTGCCCCTCCCCAAGGTGCAGGGGCATACACTAAGTTTCTGAAAGCGCTTCTCTCTTGATTTAAGGAAAATGAAGAATCACCCCCAACAGCAGCATACTATGGTGGGGGTGGGGGTGTAGTGGGAGCAATCCACTGCAGCTGTGTCAATGCGCGTGACTGTAGAGAAGTTTAAAGTCATAATAAAACCAATCCAATGTTGGCCTAATTTTTTATTACCAATAAGCTCTGACAATGCTAACAATATCTGTGATCAACACTTCTCCCCTCTGGGGCCAACCTTTCCTGATACACCTCTTGATACATACTACCCCTGTCTCTTTCCTTGATGTTGGGGGACCACTTGCAGCACACTTACCGCTCTCTCTAAAATCCTTCTCCACCGATGGTTAAACAGTCCAGCCTTTGAGAGTCATCAAACTCGTTTTATTATATCACCTTTGAAAATGAACATCTTGGACTGGCCCCTCATGATGGAATGTATCTTGGTGCATCACTTTAAACTTCCAATTTAATAGGCCAGTGCCCTCACATCAAGCTGGGACACACCTCCCTTTAACTCATACTTCCAGCCTGGCAATAATAATACCTGTTGGGGGCAGGACCATTCTGAGGATTCAATGAGTTAAGAGGCAAAGCACCTGGCTCAGGGTTCAGCTCAAAGCAGGTACCCCCACTTCCCTGCCCCCTGCCTCTAGGGAATTGGGGAAATGATAGAAGAGTGGTACCTTTCTCACCTGTGCTTGGATCTCCTTCAAACAGTCTCACCAGGGTACACATCTGCCTGCCCCACCCATGAAAGGTCTTCACATTCTTTCCCATCTATATAAACATCACCTATTCTTTTGTTTTTAATTTTTTGTCTAAAAAACACCCAAGAGTGTTTTCGTAGAACACTTGGAAAATACTAACAAATGTAAAGAAATAAAATTAAAGCACATATCTCACCCAGAGAGTTAAACACTGTTCATAACATTTTGGGGTATGGCTTTCTTGTATATTTTTGTGCATTTATCTCTGTAGAAACTCTATAGATATAGATTATGTGCACACACATCCCCCTCTCCACAGAATCACCAAATTGTGCATCGAATATTATATTCGGGTTCTTTTCATGTAATCTCTTTGCTCCTTCCCGCATCCTCCCTCTACTGCCTCAGTGCTGAATGCCCTCCCCTCCCCCTAACTTCCATAGTATTTCGAAGTATCCCAGACTCTTAGCAGGTAGTTATATCTCCTGCAACGACATTGAACCATTTAATGCTTCCTCTTTTTCAGGTCAGTTTTCCCCCAAAATCCATATCTTTTACTACAAAAGTGGTGATGCACTCTCATTAAAAGTTGAACATTACAGATATGTACAAGGCAAAAAGTAGAAACTTCTCCACCCATCTTCTGCCACTTCCATGCCCTGGAATTACTCAGTTTCAGAGCAGCCTTTCACATTTTACGTATATACAAATATATATAAGTATATATGCGAGCACATACATATATGTTTTTGACAAAAAAGGAAACTTTCTATGTATACTCTTCTCAAACTTGCTTTTTTACTTAAGAATACAGCTTGAACATATTCTACATCAGTACATATTGATCTACTTTATTACTTTCAATGACTACATAATATTCCATTATACAGATGCACCATCATTTTTTAAACTTGCTCCCTCTTGATGGGCCTGTAGGGGGTCCTGGTCATTGGCTGTCGCTGACAATGTTTCTGTGAAGATCCTTATAGGTAATTGTCAAAGTGTGTTGTACAATGCTTCCGTGGGATGAGTTTCTAGCAGTGTGATTCCTGGGCCATACAAGATGCATGTGTTAAAGAATGCTGGATGCTGCCAATTGCCGTCTAAGATGCTCGGGTCACTGTACACTCCTGCCCGCACTATACCAGGGACCCGTTGCCCCACACACTCACCAATACTGGATGACATCACTTTAATTTTTGCCACTCTAATTGGTGGTTTTCGCCTAATTTTTGTTGTTGTTAAATTCAGTGGGGGGACAAAGACTACCACTTCTTGTCCTGAATCCAATCCCCGTAATCCAATCTTCCATCCCAGTACAATTTCTAGCCGGGCATTTGTTCACCCAACTAAAGGGATATTCCTTGGAGTCCCTTGAAGCTGAGTGTGTAGCCGTGTGACTGAGATTTGGCCACACATGTGGCCAGATGTAGGCCTCAGGGAAGTGTATGATTTTCACGTTGCACTCTTAAAGGGAAGGGGCAGTCCCTTCCCCTTCCCCTTTCGCTAGACTGCTGGACGCCGGAGGATGTGCCAGCTGACTCTGAATGCAGTGGCAGAAACTGGAGCAGCTGTCTTGGACCATGAGATGGAATTGGAACGTTGAGGATGCAGAGAAACAAGATACCTGATACCTCAGTCCCCAATACTCCAGAGTCACCTTATACTGGCCCTGCACCATCCACCCGTATTTTTATAGGAGAAAGGAAAAAAGTCTTCCTTCTTTAAGTCACTGTATTTTAAGGTCTCTTTATTAGAGCCCTCAAACTTAACTCATAGAAGAAGGAATTGGGAAGACTTTTTAAAATGCACTTACATTGACTTTTTCCCCAGAAGTCCTGCCAGCCTCTTTTCCCAACTGGGTTTAAGTTCCTTGTGAGCAGGACTTATCTCACTAGATACTTCATGGTTGTTTACAAGTGTTCTGCCAGTTTTCTGGCCACTCACAGTAAAGAGAATCTACCTTTACACACTTGCATTACTCCTAGAGATGACCTATTGCCCAGATAACTGTGCAATGCTGCACTAGTTCCAGAGGAGAAAGAGAATACTGTACCCAAAATGTGCGGCACAGCAATCACTGTGCTTTATGACATTTAAAAATTCTCATAGAATTTGCGTGATTTCTCAGAGTTATATATTTTTTAAGTTAGAGATTCAATAGACGATGAGCACCTATCCAACAGAACCCTTATCTACCTCTTGGACATGTGTATGGCTCCCAAACAAAGCAGTGGGGGGCACCAGGGGAAACAGACAACAATAGCAACCACATACGCTGATGTGCTAAGTCATTCCTGAGATCATTCTTCTAAACTGAGCTCTACTCTCAGCTGCCTGGCAGACAAACCAGCTGTGAAGAAGAATCCATGGAATCTGGGGAAAGTAGGTTGGAATCTTCTTTTTTTTTTTTTTTTTTTAATTTTAATGAAGTATGGTTGATTTGCAATATTGTGTTAATTACTGCTGTACAGCAAGGTGATTCAGTTATACATATATATATATACATTCTTTTTTTTTTAATATTCTTTTCCATTATGGTTTATCATAGGATATTGAATGTAGTTCCCTGGGCTATACAGTAGGACCTTGTTGCTTATCTGGAATCTTCTGCAGCCCAGATAATTCTAAGTCACATCACATGATGGTAAATGCCAGGAAGGGTTTAAACTGGAATAAGGGTTCTGGGTGAGTTGGGGGTGGGGGGTGGGGAAGGTGTTCTACTAAAGCCTAGAGGAAAATTAAGGCTGAGAGCAGTTACAAAGTTGGTGCAAATTGTTGGGAGCCTGATTTCAGTTCATTCCGATACTTTCAGATAATTTGTGGGCTGCCCTAGCCCTTGTAATGTGGTGAGTTTGCTGGAAGTTTTAAGGAGGAACTAGATGATCATTTTCAAGGAGATCATCAAGGAGCTCACCTCACTTGTGAGTGATCAGAGCATGTGACTGCCACAGCCCTGGTAATCATAAAATTCCACATCCCTATGCCTTAGCCCAGGGATGCTTACTTTTTTTTTATTGAAATATAGTTGATTTACAATGTTGTGTTAGTTTCTGGTGTATAGCAAAGTGATTCAGATTCTTTTCTATCATAGGTTATTGCAAGATATTGAATATAGTTCCCTGTGATATACATTAGGACCTTGTTGTTTATCTACTATACATAGTAATTTTATCTGTTAATCCTAAACTCCTAATTTATCCCTCCCCCTCCCATTTGATAACCATAAGTTTGTTTTCTATGTCTTTGATTCTGTTTCTGTTTTGTAAATAGGTTCATTTGTATCTTTTTTTTAGATTCCGCATAAGTTATATCATATGATATTTGTCTTTCTCTGTCTGATTTACTTCACTTAGTATGATAATTTCTAGGTCCAACCATATTACTGCAAATGATATTATTTCATCCTTTTTATGACTAATATTCCATTGTGTGTGTGTGTGTGTGCGTGTGTATATATACATGCACACACACTACATCTTCTTTATCCATTCATCTGTCGATGGACATTTAGGTTGCTTCCATATCTTGGCCATTGTAAATAGTGCTGCTATGAACATAGGGGTGCATGTATGTTTTTGAATTAGAGTCTTCTGCAGATATATGCCCAAGAGAGGGATTACTGAATCGTATGGCAGCTCTATTCTATTTTTAGTTTTTTAGGTCCCTCCATACTGGTTTCCATAGTGGCTGCACCAATTTACATTCCCACCAGCAGCGCAGGAGGGTTCAGGGATGCTTACTTTTGACTAAGGCCTTATGAAGGTCATAAGAAAGGCCTTCATGTCATTTGTATTCTTTTCTAAAATGTCTCTAAACCTCCCAGGGCCTCCATGAGCTAACACCCATCATCCACAGGTGCTTCACTGCAAGACAAAAAGTCTTTTAAAGATTATGTGTGTTTAGAATGATGGATGATTAAAAATATCAATGATGCCACTTAGATCTCTCTTCCCTAAACAACTTGGAAACATCTCCCCCAAATTTATCAAGGTAAATACTTTGCCAGCATCATCATCCTGAAAAGACAGAGTTATACAATTTATTGTGTTGCTTTGGGCTAATAACAGCTTTAATTGGGGTCACTACATCCCACACACAATCTAACATAAAGGCAGATTCAGGAAGAAACCCATAACGTGGCAGAGACCACATGTGGCAGGTAATCATGATCTTTGTAGAATGAGCACATCTCTTCAAGAGCTAACTGTGATTAAGATTTTCGTTTGGAACATCCCACAGCCCACCTCCTTGCCCCAGGACCCTTTTCTCAAACATCACTACACCTTAACTTAGACTTTGAATGCACTAAAATACCAGTAAATGTAAAAAGTAAACACACCTAAGATGGACCCTTGCTCTCAAAGGACAAAATACACGCCCTAGTGACTGACAGTTGAAAACAGAAGTGAACAAAGAGCTTCATCAATATGAGGTCTGATTGCCCAAATCCATCAGCTTCTCTCCTCTACCTGGAGGCTGCATGGTCAGCCTCCTCCCCATCAATGATAGGTTCAGGAAAGCCTATCATTAAATTCCTCCCACCCATGTGTCACTTGAGGAAAAGAACCAGAGAGTCTAGGTGATTTTCCAGAGCTGCACAGCTCTTATGTGGTGGAATAAGGCAGGGAGTTGACATCGGCATCCCTGTTCACAGCCTCTCTCATGTCACCAAATAAGTGCATTTTCTTTGACGTCTCCACAGATTCTTAGCAAAGGAAACTAAAGACCGCTTTAGTGCTTCTTGAAGACCTTTGTGCTTCTTGAAATTCTAACATGCTTTGGTGAAATGATCCACAGCAAAGTCTTTAGGTCTATTATGGAAGTTTAAATATCACACACTTCAATTCTTTTTGATTTTACCTTACAGGCCTGCATAAAATAAAGAATACATGCTAATTAGAAGAAAATCTGGCAAAGAACTGACAATAGATATATTAACATTACATAACATCACATCAAATGTGTGGAAGTAAATATATAGATGTTAAGGAGAAATGCTCAGAAATCAGCTCACCCAATGGTGAGCTGGTCAATGTCTTTTTTTTTTTTTTTAATTTATTTATTGGCTGCATTGAGTCTTTTTTCCAGTGTGCGGGATTCTCATTGCGGTGGCTTCTCTTGCTGTGGAGCACGGGCTCTAGATGCACGAGCTCCAGTAGTTGTGGCTTGTGGACACTAGAGCACAGGCTCAGTAGTTGAGGCACATGGGCTTAGATGCTCTGTAGCATGTGAGATCTTCCCAGACCAGGGATTGAACCTGTGTCCCCTTCATTGGCAGGCAGATTCTTAACCACTGCACCACCAGGGAAGTTCCAAGCTAGGCAATGTCTTAACAACAGACAGCAGGGCAGGGGTTGGGGAGGTGAGCAAAGGAGGTCTGGCTTGTAGCAGTTGCTGATTTCTGTGGTGTAAATGCTGCCACCATGGCTGATTCAAGCTATTGTGACATCACTGAATGCAGAGATGGGGAAAGATGTGGATAATTGGCTCCATGAGTAGGTGTGAAGCAGCTCCAGCACATACCATAATGAAGTTTATGCTACCTTATTATATACTTATTCTGTCTTTCTTAAATCAAGTACCTACTATGAACCAGGCATTGTGCTAAATACTAGGAATTACTAGGAAAGAAAAGGAAACTTAGTCCTCATCTTCTTGGAGCTCACAGTCTAGTAGTGAGATAGACATTCAATCATAAAAGTATGAAAAAATGTAAAATTGTAACTGTGACAAATGTGAAGGAAGGGCAGTATATGGTGCCAAGAGGTCATGGAGCTGGAGGGTGGACAGGGTCAACTTACCTAAGGAAGTGATCACCAGGTTGAAGCATCATCATGCAGAGCAGGGAGGGACCTGGCCAAGCCAGAGGCCAGAGCACATGCAAAGGTTCTGTGGTGAGAAGGAAGTTGCCCTATCACATGATAACATCAAGACATGATCTCCTTTGTTCTTTTTTTTCCCACATTTCCTTACCTGTAAAAGTTTCAAAAATCAGTCAGAAGCTTCTTGTGTTGCTGCAAAGATAATTGGGATTTTCATATCAGAAATGCAAAGATAAATATTTAATGTTCTATTTTTCAGTTTCTTAAAATAGGTTTATGTGTTGACCCCCAGGTCAGAAATGATAGTTTTGAAAGCCAAAGTTTTGAATTTGCAAGAACTAGGTTTTATTGGGAGAGAAAAGGAGAATATCTTTAGACTCCAAAGGGAGAGGACGTCGAATTTAAGCTTTAGCTGCCAAATAGACAGAGGACAGAAGAGATCAAGCACACCCTTCCCTGGGCACTGGATGGGGATGTGGGATGAGAAGTGATCTTTCAGGAAGAAAACTGGTGAGTCCCAGGCAAGGGAACAGTGAGGACAGAAGGAGATAAGAGCATGCCTCTCTCCAGCACCAGGAGGCAGTGTGGAAGCCAAGGCAATGCTCATAGGCCATCATCCAGGGAGCTCTGGGGTCTCCCTGCTGAGGAGCCACATAAGCAGTGCCATCACCACTCTCTGGAGAGGACCTTTCATTGACAGTTCCTACAGGTCACCCATGATGAACCAGAAAAGTGACACTCTCTCAGATGCCAAAGTTGTGCTGAGCATCATTGGAGCTGCCCCATGCTCAGCAGCTGCAGGACACACATCAACTCCCAAACACAGGGTGGTGTTCCTGGCTCTCAGAGAGGCTAGGACAGGTGGAGAAGGCAGAGCCCTTAGCTGAATTGGAATGGGACCGGGAAGTGGTAAAACCAGCCCCTGTGCACGCCATTGAGAAACACAAAGGTGCACTGTGTGGTTGGAGTATGATGCAGGTCAAGGATGGAGGGATAAAGACCACACTGGAGGGCCTTGTAGACCCTACTAAGGAATGTGTCTTTCAATAAAGCAAAGCAACAGGCCCCTGGAGGGCTTTAAGAACCAGAGAGCCTTGGGTTGCAGTGTGGAAGGAATCTAGAGGCGGAGCGCTTTCTGCGAGGGCTGGATGACTAGCCAGGGTGTGGCATGTCCACGGTTCTCATGCTCTCCCACCACTGCCAGCACCCCTGCTGAGTCTCCTGAGTCCCCTGAGTCTCCTGACCCCAGGCTGATCCCAGAGTCATCATTCTCTTCCCACATTAATACACATTACTGGGGACAGTGTGAGGAAATGGGCTTTGTCTACACAGTGGTGAAGATTAAAATTGTAAAAATTTATATAAGTAACAAACATTGTATATTAATGCATATATGCAGAGTTTAGAAAAATGCTACAGATCAACCGGTTTGCAAGGCAGAAATAGAGACACATGTAGAGAGCAAACATATGGACACCAAGTGGGGAAAACGGGGCGGGGGGTGGGGGGGTGGAGGGGGATGAACTGGGAGATTGGAATTGCCATATATACTTTACTAATAAGAAAAAAAATATCAAATTGTACAATTTAAATATATGCAGTCTATTATATGTCAATTATATCTCAATAAAAGTTCTTAAAAATTTATAAAAGTAAAATTTCCATATTGTGGACATTTATAGAAAGAAAAACCCCAAGGAAGCAACATAAATGTCCACTAGTAGAGAATTAGTTAAATAAAGTATGGTACATGGTACATCTGTATATGGAATATTAGGCAACAGTTAGAATGAGGTTGTACCATTTATTAGCATGAAAAGATTTCCAAAAGAGACTGTGAAGTGTACATAGCAGGTTACAAAATTATACATGTAGTATGACTCCTGTGCATGTGTGTGCATGTGTGTACGTCTAGAGCAAAAAATATGGAGGATCATTTCAAGCTGATGATGATGGTTTTCTTTAGAGGGTAAATTAGGGGGAAATTTCTCTTTTTATGAGGTGCATTTCTGGAGTATTTGAATCATAATGTATTGTTGCATTTGAAGACACAAAAAACAGTAAAAAAATAAGGTAAGTTGGATGAAAGGGAAGCTCTGACAAATGATCGAGAGGCTGCCGAGGAGGGTGACCACACCTGGGTTCACTCTTTCCTCTGACCCTGGACAAGTCTTTCCATCTCTGGCCCTCTGTCTCCATATCTGTAAAAGACTGGAGTCTTTTATGAGTCTCCTGGGAAAAGCTCAGCCCTGCATTCAAATCCTGACTCTTCCATTCACTAGAGGAGTGACTTTGAGCAAGTGACCCTCCTTGAACCTCAGTCTTTCCATATGTGAAATGGGATCACCTCACTCCCCCAAGGGTGGTCATGAAGACCAACACGGCAGCCTTGCCCCATTTTGGAACAGGGTAGGCATTTACGCAAACTTAGTTCCCTTATCCTTGGTATCTTTAGCGCTTATCTCCCTCTGAGGTTCATTGATTCCATACCTCTGAGTAGTCTTGCCTGAAAGCATGACCTCAGTCAAACCATTCCCCTGCTGCCAGAAAGCTTTAACGTATCACCATGTACTCAAGCTACAAAAATTCCTTATGCTACTATGTGTTCAGCTTCAGGAATTCAAGTGAAATATTAATTTCACCATCCTTCCCTTAAAATAATTTGCAATCTAATACAGGCTTGGAGAAGGGAGGAAGAACCCTTATTTCATCAACTTAAAATTAAAAGAATGTTTCTTTGTAGCCTTTTTTTATCTCAAAAATGTGATCCTTTTCTATCATATAAGAGGTCTTGCAAAAAGGAACATTAATTATATCAAACACTAAAACCAGCTTCTAAAACTCTGAATTTTAGCCAACTAATTGAAAATAAGTGTATATCGAAGAATTCTTACATTTCACCAAAGCTAATCAAGCCTAGTTAACTTTATTCATTCATTTATTCAACAAGTATTTTAACTTTGAGTGCCTTCTATGTGCCTTGGCATTAGAGATCATTATTTGTTTATTTTTTTATTTATTTTATTGGCTGTGTTGGGTCTTTTTTTTTTGCTGTGCGCGGGCTTTCTTTTTAGTTGTGTTGAGTGGGGGCTACTCTTCGTTGTGTTGCGCAGGTTCCTCATTGCCGTGGCTTCTCTTGTTGCGGAGCATGGGCTCTAGGTGTGTGGGCTTCAGTAGTTGCAACACATGGGCTCTAAAGCGCAGGCTCAGTAGTTGTGGCGCACGGGCATAGTTGCTCCATGGCATGTGGGATCTTCCTGGAGCAGGGATTGAACCCTTGTCCCCTGCGTTGGCAGGTGGGTTCTCAACCACTGCACCACCTAGGAAGCCCAGAGATCATTATTTTTAAAACATACAGAGATTTTAGAAAATCTTGACCTTTGTGGACCTTCTCTTCTAGCAGGAATGGAGGCTGAAAGACATGAATTGTAAACAAACAATGCAGTAAAGGAAAACAAAGTATCAGGAGATGAGAGTTCTAATTTTAAATACCATGGTGAGATAAAGCCTCACTGAGACCAAAAGCCTATTTTAAGCCTTGCTCCACATGAGCAAGTCATGTGGGAATAGCAAGGCAAAGGCCCTGAGGTGGAACTAAGCCTGGCATCTTGAAGAAATAGTCAAGAAGCAAGCCAGTGTAGATGGAGCAGAGGCACAAGGAAGAGAGCTGGAGAGATGAGTTGGAAAGGCAAGTTCCAAGATAGAGCGTCCCTTACGAGGTCAAAGAACAACAGGGAGGCCAGAGGTAGCAAAGAGGTCCTTTCTAGGAGCGGCCCTACCAAGAAAGGTAGATGGCAGCTTGTCCCAGTGCCTTCTTCCAGGAGAGAAATATTATGCATCTTCACCAGAGGAAGGAAAGGCAACCCACGTTTGCTGCTATCCCAGAGGGTAGTTGGAGCGGCACTGGTGCTCAGACGCAGGGAATGGTCAGAGAAAAGATATATCCCTTGATCTTGGAGGTATCTATCAAGCACCAGAGTGTGCCCTAGAGGCATCCCAGCCTTCCGAGAGCATCTCTGAGGACCTCTATGTATAATAGAAGTATATCCAGGAACTTATGCTGTTACTGTGGGTTCAAATGACTTACCCAAGAAGACTCATGTCATAGCAGCTGATTCATGACAAAACATGGACTTGGTCTTCCCCATACCATGTTGACCATCATGGCCATTACATCACCTTTTTTAGGTAGGAAGAAGAATAAAGCCACAAGCTACCATATAATTCTCTTACTCAAAAAAAAAGCAAAGAGGGGGCAGGACAAGTAGTAGATGTGGTTGGAGTATAAGAGAGACCAGCCTGTGTAGGGCTGCACAGGCCACTGTGAGGATGCTGGCTCTCATTCTGCAAGACAGAGGATCACTGGAGGGTTTTGAACAAAGGAACAATGAGATCTGAGTGAGGTTTTAACTAGGTCACCCTGGCTTCTGTGCTCGAGAACAAAGGTGGGAAAAGGGAGATCAGACAAGAGGCTCATGCAAGAATACCCCCAATGAGACAGCGGAGGTGAGGTCAGAGTGGGAGCTGGGGAGGTGGTGAGACCTGGTCACATCTGGGTGTGTTTTGAAGGTAGAGACAACAGGATTTACTAAAGGACTGGCTGTGGGGTATGAGCAAAAGTGAAGGGACAAGGGTGACTCCAAAGGTTTTGGCCTGAAGCATCCAAAGGATGGAGTAAGCACTCACCAAGATGAGAAAGAGCAAGTTTTAGGGGGAAGGTCAAGAATTCATTTGGGACATTTTACATTTGAGACATTTAATAGACATCCAAATGGAAATATCTTGTAGGAAGTTGGACCTACTATGTTGGAGTCCAGGGAAGAGGCCTGAGTGGGGGATACGTCTTTGGAGCTGGGAGTGTGTAGATGGCATTTAAAATTCCACTGATGAGACCACCAAGCAAGTGAGTGAAGAAAGGGGAAAAGTTCCAAGCTCTGAGCCCTGGAATACTGCAGCACTTAGAGACTGGGAGATGCAGAGGTACCAGCGAGGGAGACTGAAAATGGGAGGCCAGTGGGGTGTAAGCAGACCATGGTGTCCCGGAAGGCGAGGAGAAAAAGTGTCTCAGGAGAAGGGAGAGATGCACGGTGTCAAATCCTGCTAAAGGAATTCAGCCCTCTGGAGTCCCTGCTCCGGACCTCTCCCTGAACCTGCTGGTTTGAAACCGCATGGGAATCTGCAGCCTTGACACTCAGCAGAACTTACTAGTAGGATGAGCTCCATGTGGACAGAGCTGGGTGATGCACTGGGGCATGCTTATGAAGGCTAATTGGAAAGAATAAAAGGATACTCTCTGTTTAGAAAACCTGAACCTTCCTAAAGAAATTTACAGTCCGTAAGGATAAGTGTTCAGGGTGGTAAGGGCACATAGCCCCATACTGAATTTTCTTAAAGCAAGGAACATCTATATATAGAAATATAAAATGTAGAGTCAGTGTAGGTAAATTCAAAGGAAGAAACTTGCCCAGGGAGCTTTTGAGAGGAACATTCACTGCTCCCTGAACTTTGTGTAACATCCAGGTAACTGATCTTATAATCCTACCAAGCACTTAGCATCTTTTAAAACATTAAAACCATTAGCATGATTCAGTCACATATGATTTATATAAAATACAAATCACAGCGGATGGATTTATCAAAGTAGGTTTCCATAAATATGAAAAAACTGATTACTAACTTATTCTTCTGAGTGTTTAGGATCATAGCTCTCTCATTAGATTTTCTTAAATACTTTAAGCACCCCCAAAATATCACAATGTTTAAAATCTGATTATTACTGTTATATTAAATACCATTTAAAAATGCTAATACCACCAATTGAAATTTAAATAATTTTTCACCTTTTCTGGGGTTACCTCCTAATATTGTAGTAATTTTACCGGATATAATATGTATACCTGCTTTGTCCAATACAGTAGCCAGTAGCCCCTATGGCTATTGAAGTTTAAATTAATTTAAAATTCAGTTCCCGCTTGCCACATTTCAAGTACTCAGTAGCTACATGTAGCTGGTGGCTACTGTGTAGACATAGAATATTTCCATAATTGCAGATGGTTCTTTTGGCTAAAGCTGGTCTGTAACGTCTTTGGGTTGTAGTCATGTTATTCGACCCTAAAGAAGAAACAGATGCTGCCTCAGAGAAGCTAAATATGCAAGGTTCAGAGTATCAACCTATTAGCTCCTGATTGAGACACAGGACCTGGTTGCACAGTCCAAGAAGACTCAAACCTGAGCCCCCAGTCATTGGCTTGAGCTTCTTTTAGAATAGAAATTTCACTCATTACATCAATGGGATTTATGTCATGCAAAATTCAGGTTTTTGACATTTCATCTCTTTCCCAGATATGCTGCCCTCTTTAAGTTTCACAGAGTGACCTGACTCAGTAATTGTCACTGTGATCTATTGACCTATTCTGTTAGTATTATTAAAATTTGAAGAGAGCCTGGTCAGAATCTCACTATAATTAGCGAGAACCGCTAAATGGGAGGTGGAGTCAGTGCATTCTCCTCTTTAGGAGACTGGATGGTTCATCACTCAGAACTCGCTTTGCTCCTAGTGAAGATGACCACTGATGCAGAACAACTGCTGCCCCTTACTGACCTGGCTCTCTTGATGGACCCACGGTGTCAACAGGCCTCTTGTGCTGGGTACTGTTCTGATTTCTTTCCAAGATTTTTGCCTCATTGGCTTGTTTGTGTTTGTTCTTTCTTGTTTACATAGATTAAAACACCCTCGAGTGCCATGAGTAAAATTAGCAGACACCACGACAACAGAACAAGACCCACAAATAATTCTGGAATTGGAAATATCAGAAAACTCTAAGAAAATTATAATTAATTTTTTAAATAAAAGACAACATGTGTAAGACATAGGTGGGAAAGAGGAAGATATATAATGACTTGGAAGGTAAAAAATAAAAAGGACTTTAGAAGATTGAAAAAAGACCAAATAGAACTTTGAGAAAGAAAATAAAAGGTAACTAAAATTAACATATTTATAACAAATATAAAATAACTAATGGGTTTAGATGCATTACAATGTGACATGTTAAAGAGAGAATTAAGTGAATTAGAAGATAAGTTGAAAGAAATTATCCACATTGCAACATTCAGAGACAAAAGCGTAGAAGATACATTCAACAGGTTAAGATATATAAAGGATAAAATGAGATTATCTATTATATGTCTATATACAGTAAACATATAGTATGTTTATTATGTTTCCTGTCCCAGAAAGAGAAGGAAGAAAGAAAATGAGTCAGAGAAATATTTCAAGAGGAAATGGTTAATAACTTTCTAGAACTAATAAACAATACCAATCCACATACTGATGAAGCCAAACAAATCCCATGCAGGATAAGTGAAAAAATTAAAGACATAAATATAAGAATGAAGTTGGATGTTAAATATTCCACAAATTCTATATAGCTCTTTCCATTAAGAGGTAGATTCTATTTTCCCCACTCAGAATTGGAGTGGCCCCGTGATTTTCTTTGCCCAACAGAACGTGATGGAAATGATGTTGTGCGAGTGTCAAAGCCTAGGCCTGAAAAGGCCACCTTTGGCTTCTTGAAGCATCATCCCGAAGCTGCCGTGTTAAAAAAACAACACTCCTGGCATACTAGTGGGTAAAAGGCCCACGGGGGAGGACCAAGGCACCCCAGCCGACGCCGGTACCCACTGCCAGATGCATGAGGGAGGCCATCCTCGACCTCCCAGCCCAGCTAACCCACAGAAACGGGAACAATAATAAACTATGACTATTTTAAGCCACTACGTTTTAGGGTGGTTTGTTATACAGGAATAGATAATTAATAGAAGTGATATACTATGTGCATGGATTGAAGACTAGATATTTTAAAGATGTCAGTTACCTCCAAACTGATCTGTAGATTCAATACAATTCTCATAAAAATACCAACGGGTTAAATTTGTGCAAGCTAATTCTAAAAATTATTTGGAAACGTCAAGGGCCAAGAATACATATGCCACTTGGAAAGAAGAACAAGGTGTGAAAAGTTATTCCACGAGATTTCAGGGTTCATTATAACCCTATAGTAATGAAGAGAGTGTGGTATTGGTACAAGGTTAGATAAACCAATGGAAAAGATGGGAGAGCCCAGAAATACACACACACACAAACATGCATAAAATACAAGTGATTGATGACAATTAGAGACGATGATATTGAAGAAAATTGGAGAAAGAATAGTTTTTTAAGTAAATAGTACTCAGTTAATTGGATATTCACAGAGAAAAAAATCAAACTTGGTCCCTACCTCATATTGTACACAAAACGTGAGTTACAAGTGGATTGTGGGTCTAAATGCAAAAGGCAACAATAGCACTTTTAGAAGATGATACAGGAGATCTTCACAATATCAGAGTGGAGAGAAGCTTAAGAAATAGGACATTAAAAGGACAAACTATAAGGAAAAGATTTGTAATTTGACTACATTTATTTAAGAGCATCCCCTTGTTGGGGAGGAAGAAATTTTCCTCTACCCTCTAGGTTCTTCTGACTGATCTAAGAATTAAATTGACGCGACAGATTAATAGGAGAAAATCAAACGAAAGTTTTATAACATATATACATGGGAGAGATCCAGAAAAACTGAGTACGTTGCCAAAATGGCCAAAGCCCTCACCTTAAATACTATCGTCAGCTAAAGACAAAAAAGCATGTTGTGGGTAGTGGTTTGGCACGACAAAAGGGAGGAAAGCAATTCACAAGAAGATGGAAAAGTAAATGTTTGGTAAATAAATGTTTGCGGGACCATGCAGAGACAATGGGACAGAGAGTGGACTCAGGTCTCTCAAAATTTCCCACACCACAACTAGCCCCTATTTTTTGCAGATATCTCTGGTGATATCTCTCTTCCAGGAACGGAACTTCTATCTAAGTCCTTTTAGGCAGTTAGAGGCAGGTCCAAGTTTCTTCCTGAGTCTTTTAGGTCTTGGTGGTTTTCAGCTCAAAATAATCTGCGTGCCAAAGAGACATTTTGGAGTGGCAAGTTTTGCTTCCCTATATGCTCAAAAGACATCGTAAAGAGAGTGAAGGAACTTCCCTGGTGGTGCAGTGGTTAAGAATCTGCTTGCCAATGCAGGGGACACCTGTTCGAGCCCTGGTCCAGAAAGATTCCACATGCCGGAGAACAACGAAGCCCATGTGCCACAACTACTGAGCCTGTGCTCTAGAGCCCGCGAACCATGACTACTGAAGTCCGTGCACCTAGAGCCCTGTGCTGCACAAGAGGCGCCACCGCAATGAGAAGCCCTCAAGATTCATCTATGTTGTGGCATATTGCAGAATTTCCTTCATTTTTAAGACTGGATAATATTCCTTGTATGTATGTACCATATTTTGCTTATTCATTCATCTGTCAGTGGACACAGGTAGTTATTGTGAATAACAGTGCTATGAACGAGAGTGTACAAATATCTCTTTGAGACTCTGCTTTCAGTTTTTTTGACCATATACCCAGAAGTGGAATTGCTGGGTCATATGGTATTTCCGTTTTTAAGTTTTTTAGGTAACTCCACACTGTTTTCCACAACAGCTGTACCATTTCACATTCAGAACTGGGCCCATTTTTGCAATCAATCTACCACAGGGTGATTTATTTGATTAATGTCTGTCTCCCCCAGGAAACTATAAAGTGCTATAAAGGCAGGAATTATGTTTTGTTTGTTCACTATTTATCCTCAATGCCTAGCACAAATGCCTGACATGTAATGGTTACTGAATAACTATTTTAAATCTTGGTCTGATAACTTTACTATCTGAACTTCTATGTTTCTATTTTCTGGAGTTTTTTTTCTGATGAATGTCACTCATATTATCAAGATTACTCTGATTCCTGGTTTACTTTGATGTTGAATGTTGCATTAGAAAAATTGTTTACAGGCATAATGCAAGGTCTTGGATGACAATACCTTCCACTAAGGAGATTTATGTTTACTTTCGCCAGGTGCAGGAGGCAAGGGAGGAGAGGCACCAGGAGTACAGGACCATCTTAACCCAGTTGTAGGAACTGAGATTTTCAGGGACTTGGAGATGGGTTGCAGAGCTTGTTTAGCTCTCAGATACAACAGACTAATTTTAATAAGTCCAGCTTTTCTCTCTGTCTTTAGCAAGAGGATTGACCCTCTATTACCAAAGGTGGACGCTCTCCCTCAATAAATATTTGTTCAGTGAGACACTGGATAAATTTAATGTCTTCATTCTTGGCCTTTTTGCAATATTCAAATATTATGGGAGGAATGAAAACGTTGCAATTTTCAAAGGTGCCTGCAGCTGTTTCTGCTTTCTAGTGGTGGCAGCAAAATTCATCTTTGGGAGAATACTGATCTTTTGTTTGGGAAAATGCTTTAATGAGCCTCTTGAGGATGCAAAGGTGAGGCCCAGAACTTAGGAAGGAGAGGTCAAGACAATGAAGCGATAACTGCACTGTCAGCAAACATAAAATATTCCTGGGGTGCAAAATTTATAATGATGCAAACTAAATGTTTCCTTTCTTGGGTGGGAATAAATGGGGATTTGGGGGTCCCAAAACTTGGAGAAGGAGGATTCTGGGTTTAGCAGACTCTGCAGGAGGAAGAGCTTTCAACCCCCTATGTGAGAGCATGGCCAGTCCTGTGCTGTAATTCCTCTGTATTACCTTCATGTCTCCGCTTCTCTGTTATTTCTGCAGCCTGGTGTCTGTGGCACTTCAGGGAACTGACTGGTCCAAAGCTGGGACAGCCTGGGGTGTAGCAGCATCTCAGTGGAGGAAAGTACCCCCACATTCCACAAGCCCAGAGCAGCAGTTCAAAGCTGGCGGCTGCAAATGGTGCCCAAGTTATAAGCCTCAGTCACTGACAACTCCTGTCACCACTAACCCTCCCACGACGCTGCATCCAAGTGCTCTCCTAATCCTGATCATTTTACTCCTTAAGTAGCTCCTACATCTTACCCCTCCTTTCCAGCCTAAGGCTCCCGCCCTTCAGGCCTCACCCTTCTGAC
Organism: Hippopotamus amphibius kiboko; assembly: GCF_030028045.1. Taxonomy (NCBI): domain Eukaryota; kingdom Metazoa; phylum Chordata; class Mammalia; order Artiodactyla; family Hippopotamidae; genus Hippopotamus; species Hippopotamus amphibius. Next base: position 33,879,690 of record NC_080186.1, read on the forward strand.
CTGGGCAATTGCAGTAACCTTAAGCCCTAGTTTTCTAGGTCTTTCTGCCTTAGTTCATCATCCCAGCTGCTCAGGTGAGTTTTCCAAAGACCAGGTCCAGTTGCAAACTCTCCTGTGCAGAGCCTTCTGCTACAGGGTAAGGCGTCACCTCCGGCGCCGGGCAGACAAAGCTCCCCACCATCCAGCGCCCGTGTATCTGCCGGTCTCGTCTGCATGTTTTCCCCCACCTCTGTGTCATGTGCTCAGGCCACATGGGGACACAGTGTGGTGGCAAAGAGTACAAACTCAGAGGCAGCCTGCTGGGGTACGAATCGCAGCTCTGTCACTAACAAACGCGGGATAGGGGTAAGTGACCCAGTCTCATCTGTACCTGAGGTTGTTGCGGGGATTAGGCATGCCAGTAATCCTAACATCCAAGAGCAGCCTGAGCAGGGGCTACACAAGCGTTTGCTAGGGTTTTCACTGTTACTGCTGTCCCAAACTCTCCTGCCGCCTATTGCTCTATGCTCTTCCCTCCCAGCCTCCCCACGCCAGTGTCCTTCCCATCTCACGTGCCTGACAAATTCCCATTCATTCTCAACGCTTCCGTCGCCTCCTGCATGAAGCTCTTTCTGATCCTTCATGCCCATAGCATTCATTTCTCATTTGAGATCACAGTCCTCTGTTCACGTGTCTGTCCCCCTATCACATTATGGGCTACACGTGAACAGGCCCCTCCCCCATCTTATTATCTCTGTTTCCCTAATGCCCGGCACGTAGTAGATGTGCAATAAATATTTCTCAAGTTAATGTCCATCTCCCAACCGAAATTGTAGGATGCTCAATGTGGGACCACGTCTCAATCATCTTTATGTTCCTCAGTTCTTAACCAGCACATCTTCCATCACCACCAACACACTTCAGCCAACCCTGGGGGAGCCCCAGATCTCCAGCCAGCCGGAATAATTCTGATCTCAGACATTGGTCCTTGCCTGGTGAATGCCAGGATAGGTCACTGTTTGACCTGTCATCCACTCTTGCTACAGGCCAACCCTCATGCTCCTTTGCTGATAGCTTGCAGCCATAGGCAGGGAATTCAGAGAGTGTTTCCAGGATTGACACAAGAGGAAAACGGGCAACTTTTGCTGTGACCCCAGTTCCCAAAGAATGCCCATGCACATATGATTTATTCACATTGGGTCTGGGTTAGCAAGAGTCTAGAAAATTCTATAAGGGCACGGAAACAGAGCCAAGTGATCACTGGCCACAGAACACCTCATTGCAAAGGAAAACATCCACTTAAGTAAAAGATAAAACCAAACAGCATGCCAACTTTATGACCCTGAATATTTCTTATTTCGTTATACATTGGAGTTAAAATACCGTCATGATCTCAAAAGGATGGTCAAGGATATCAATTTCCAACACATAGTTTTGGTCCTATTGGACCTGAGGAAAGCGATAAGTTCAGCAGACACTGAAAATAATAATTGCTTTGTCCTGCCAGATGGTCTGACGGTGATGTAAATCAACCCCCATCAGTAAGCTTCTGGAATGCACACAAGCCCACCCAATCCCAGAAGATGGTTTATTGCTGGTGAGCAGAATCCATCTGTACTTTCTATCACTTAAGATTCAGAGGACTGATTATCCTGGCTTTTTTTTTCCTTTTTCCAGTTTTTACTTTATTTTTTTAATTGAGGTAATATTGGCTTATAACATTACTTAAATTTCATGTGTACAGCATTATATTTCTATTTCCATGTACCATACAGTGTGCTCACCACCAAAAAATTTAGTTTTCATCCATCACCACACAGTTGATCCCCTTTGCCCATTTTACCTTCTCCCTCTGTCCTTTCCCCTCTGCTAACCACTACCTTGTTCTCTGTATTTACGTGGGTTGTGGGGGGGAGGGGGTTGGCTTGTTCATTTATTTTGGGTTTTTTGGGGGGGTTGCTTTTTATATTCCACATATGAGTGAAATCATATAGTATTTGCCTTTGTCTGACTTACTTCACTTGGCACAGTATCTTCAAGTTCCATCTACATTGTCATAAATGGCAAGATTTCATCTTTTTTACACCTGAGTAGTATTCCATTGTATATATATGCCACATCTTCTTTATTCCTTCATTTCTTTACAGGAACTTAGGTTGCTTCCATATTTTGGCTATTGTAAACAATGCCTCAATGAACGTATATCTTCAAATCAACGTTTTCATAGTCTGAATAAATTCCCAGGAGTGGAACATCTGGTCATATAGTAGTTCTATTCTTAACTTTTTTAGGAATTTCCATACCGTTCTCCATAGTGGTGGCACCAATTTACATTCCCACCAATGGTGAATGAGAGTTTCCTTTTCTCCACATCCTCTCCAACACTTGTTATTTTTTGCCCTTTGATGACAGCCATTCTAACAGGCTTGAGGTGATATCTCACTGTGGTTTTGATTTGCATTTCCTTAATAATTAGTGATGTTGAACATGTGCCTGTTGACCATCTGTATGTCTTCTTTGAAAAAATATTTATTCAGCTCCTCTGCCCATTTTTTAATCAGGTTGTTTGTTTTTCTGTTGTTGAGTTGTATGAGTTCTTTATATATTTTGGATATGAACCTCTTATTAGATATACCATTTACAAATACCTTCTCCAATTTGGTAGGCTGTCTTTTTGTTTTGTTGATGTTTTCCTTTGCTGTACAAAAGTTTTTAGTTTGATGTAGTCCCATTAGTTTATTTTTTTGCTTTTATTTCCCTTACCTGAGGAGTCATATCTAGAAAGATATTGCTAAGACTGATATCAAAGAGCATTTGCCTATGTTTTCTTCTCAAATTTTTATGATTTCAGGTCTTATGTTCAAGTCTTTACTCGATTTTGAGTTGATTTTCGTGCAGGGTGTGAGGTAGTGGTCTAGTTTTATTTTTTCCATATGGCTGCCCAGTTTTCTTAACATCATTTACTGAAGAGACTATCCTTTCTCCAGTGTTCTTTGCTCCATTGTTGAATAGTTGTCATCCATATGTGCATGAGTTTATTTCTGGGCTCTCAATTCTTTTCCATTGATCTATGTATTGGTTTTCCTGCCAGTACCACGATGTTTTGATTACTATGGCTTTGTAACATAGTTTGAAATCAGGGAGTGTGACACCTCCAGCTTTGTTCTTTTTTTCTCAAGATTGCTTTGACAATTCAGGGTCTTTTGTGGTTCCATATAAATTTTAGAATTGTTTGTTCCATTTCTGTGAAAAATGTCCTTAGGATTTTGATAGAGATTTCATTGAATCCGTAGATTGCTTTAGGTAATATGCACAATGTTAATTCTTCCAATCCATAAGCATGGAATATCTTTCCATTCACTTGTATCTTCTTCCATTTCTTTCATCAGTGTCTTCTAGTTTTCAAGGTATAGGTTCTGCACCTCCTTGATTACATTTATTCCTAGGTATTTTATTCTTTTTGTTGTGATCATTAATGGGATTGTTTTCTTAATTTCTCTTTCTGCCAGCTCATTGTTAGCCTATAGAAACACAACAGATTTCTGTATGTTGATTTTGTACTTGGCAACATTACTGTTTCATTTATTATTTCTCATAGTTTTTTGGTGGAGTCTTTATAGAGTTTTCTACATGTAAAATCATGCTATCCTCAAATAGTGACAGTTTTACTTCTTCCTTTCCAATTTGGATGCCTTTTATTTCTTTTTCTTGCCTAATTGCTCTGGCTAGGACTACGCTGGCTTTTCTTAAAACTAATAGCTCAATATTCCAAATGTCTCTTACCTGAATAAAAACTGGATGATATAGAACTCCAGTGTTTCAAAAAGTCATTTGTTGAATAGAAACAAGCATCGAGAGAGGAGAACTGGCTGCACACAGGAGCTTAGAGGACATAGTGGTTTAGGGCAGTCACTCCATTTCTAGGTCTTGTCCCCTACTGGGGACACTCTTGCCCGAGTACCAGCTCCAAGGTGGGCACTCAGTAAACCAAATCACAAGGCACAAGAACGTGGCCCAGAATACCAATCTGTATGTTTCCTGTGGGACTATTCTTTCCAGCCATTGACCTGGCTTCCCAAGGTTCTGGAATGCAGGCTTCATGGAACAGAAGGTGTGACTCATGTAAAAGTGGCTCAGTCCAAATTAGGGAAATATTTTAAAATCCCCTCTCACTTCAGCAGCACAGTCTTAGGAGCCTCAGGGTAACTCTCTCCATATTTCTTTATCTATTGAGCATGGCCACCCTGTGATAATCTCTACTCCCTTTGTCTTACAATCTTCTCCACTGGAACACATGAGAAACGAGGAACTCCAGGAAGGAAAAGTGGGGACAGGATGGAAGGGGCACCTTTCTCTTGTAAACCATTTCTTTTTCACTTCTTGAACTTTGAGCCATGTGAATATATACCATATTCAAAGAAAAAATACAATTATAAAAAGAATACCCACACCCTCGGCCTTGGGAGAGGTTCTAGGAAAGTCACATGCCCCAAGCTGGGCACTGTCCCAATGCTTCCCGGAGCCCAGAAGCAAGTCATGCTGACCCTTTCAGGATGGCCAGTCACAAGGGCCATCCCTCTAAGCATGCAACTGCCATACAGAGTCCTGCTGGAAAAGGACTGACACTGGGGGTGTTCTCGGGACAATGTTAAAACACCACACTCCATCCTCCCTTGCACTTTTCAGTACACGAACCTTTTCTGCTTTAAAAATAAATCAATACAAAGAATGCATTCTGTCTTACAATGTACCGGAGAACTCCCGAGTTGGTGTAGTGGGCTGTCTGCCCAACCTTTTGGGGGGAATCAATGCGAAGAAAACACATGGCAGAGTGGTTAGGAGTTTTGGGGTCAGAGATATCTGGAACTGAATCTTGGCCTGATCAGTTCCTAGACACAGGATTTGAGCAAATTACTGGACTTTCCAAACCCTCAGTTTTTAAAATTACAAGTTGGGGCTAATACTGGTCCATATGCACCGGGATGTAGGCTCCATAAGGGCAGGGACCCATCTTCCTTGTTATTGCCATATCTTAGGGCCTGGGCAATGCCTGGCACAAGGAGGTATCCAGTACGTAGTTTTGCAAGGAGTGGTGAATGATGAGTATCTCTTAAGGTTGTTGTCAGGATTAAACAGGAAAATGCATGTCAAGTGCTTTGCAGAGCATCTGGCCCTTGTTGAACACGAAACAAATGTTGCCTTTTATTGTTATTATTGATTTGGGTAGCAAATTGTCAAGATTATTTTCTTTTCCTTTTCTTCATTTTTTACTTGTTATTGAAATCTAACATATATACATAAAAGCACATTATTTGAATTATTTGCCCACGCCCCCCCCCCCACTTCCCTTTGCCTAAGGACACTTCTGCCCCATGATCCACCCTGCAACATATTGTTTCTGACCATCTGTGCAGTGGTCACACCTTAAGCTAATTGGTTCAGTTAAACAGTGGCCAGTTGGTTTCACTTCTCCAACCTGGAGACTGAAGTAGAAAAGCCTTTGTTCCCTGCAGGTACCTGCAACAGCCTATTGGAGCAACCAGGAATGGGTATATGTCAGTGTAGACATTTCAATGTCAAGAGCATATCTTAGCTCTGAGGTCTTCTGTGGTTTCTGAGTGCTACCTGCAAATGCAGCCAACAAAGTGAATAGTTTTCTCATCTTCTCTCTTAAATAGGAATCCTGCCTTTCCTAATGATGGTGCCAAGAGCGACTAAACAATAAAACACCAAACAGACAGGAATAAGCTGGGGAGTGGTCTTTAGAGTTACTTGCGCATTCTTCATTCATTCACTGCTCACCATGTCACTCAGTGTCATCACTGCATTACATGATGAAGATAAATCCATCAACAATTATGGTCCCTGCCTTGTAGAATTAATGGTCAGGTCAGCTAAGTCGATTTTGGATGAATAATTACAGATATAACGCGTGTTCTAAAAGGGGAAGTCTGGAGTTCTTTGTAAGCCTGTAAAGCGGGGAGCTAACTTCATGGAATTGGGCAAGGCCTTCCCGAAATGTCAACGTTGTCCAAGCAGAGACTAGAGTGCGTGGGAGACCAGATGAGGCTGCTTTCTGGCACCTTTTTGGGAGCCTCCCTCAGCCATTGTGACTCGCTGTCACTGAACCACCCTGGAGCCGCACCATGAAAATGCAAGACTTTTCTGGGTGCCTTGAAGCTCCCCAAGCTGTGCCTATGGGCAGGCAGAAGTCCTGACCTTCAGGGGAAGCCGGGACAGTCACATCTGAAGCCCACCCCACCTTGCCTGCCTCAGCACTAGAGGGATGTTCCCCAGTCCTGTGTGGCCAACACTTCCCTCATGATACATCCTTGTCCTCCCCACTTTGTGGTAAGTCTTCCACGCTTTGGTTCTTTAGATGAAAAATTCAGCTTCAGGTGTTCCAAGAAAATGCCCCCTCTCTCCAAAGTCTGCCTTTCTAGACTAGGGTTGACAAGCTTTTTTCTATAAAGGACCAGATGGTAAATAGTTCAGCCTTCACAGGTCATATACTCCTGATCACGACGACTCAGCTCTGCTGCTCTAGTGCCAACACAGCCATAGACAATGTGTACACAAACGAGCATGGCTGTGCTCCAATAAATCTTTACCAAAACAGCCACCAGACTTGGTCCAAATGCCGTAGTTTGCTGACTCCTAGACTATTGTCTGTCTGTGGATTTAGAAAGTCTAGTTTGAAATTTACAGCTGGCGATGATTTCTTTGTTCTAGGTAGTATCCTCCCTCCTCTCTCCTGGGGCAATGAGCTTGGTCTCCTGGCCCAGCTTTAAGGGCACTGAGGGAGCAAAAAGTAAATTACTAAGAAGGGAAAATATATCAAGAGGTTCTTCAAAGCATTTTCCTGCAACATATTAAGGCCTAAAAAAAAAAGTCTTTCTAGCAAATAGAATGAAATCCTATCTGACTATTCACTGTTATACAAGCTTGGACAGCTTGCAACTAATCTCCTCACTTCTATTCTTGCCTCTTTTCAACCCATTCCCCACTCTTCTGCCAGAGTGTCTTTTAAAAACACAAATCCCATCATGCTGCTCCCTTGCTTAAAGCCCTGCAATGGCTCCCCATCGCTCTTAGGACAAAGGCTCTGCAGGACAAAAGCGTTCCTACCCAGCGGCGGCCCAGTTCTTCCTCACTGCCAAGCCCAGCGTGCCTGATCCCAGGGTATGAATCATGGCTGGTCTAAACCAATCACGACAGCCCTACACCATGACTGCTCTGGGGGTGGACCCATGACACCATTCTGGACACTAAGACACAAGAAGAGGTGTTCTGGGGGCTTGGGGGAAAGTTCTATGATAAGAGAGAGCATGTAAAAGAAAACTATGTTCTCCTCTGCTCTCAGAACCCTTCTGACACCAAAAGTGTGGGGTTTCCACACCAAGCAGTTCTCCAGTTCTCAATGGGCACTGACTGGGTGCCCTACAACTTAACTCATTTCTGACCATAAATGCCAGGGGTTAGTGCAGACCCCACAGGTTAAAGGCTCAGTCCCACAGGACGACCTCTTGCTTTGGACTCAGTTTCAAATCCCAGGTTGTCCCCTGTACTTCTGCCCCACCAGCTATAAACCAGGAATTCCCATAACCCTGTCCTTCAGGGTCAATAATTTGCTAGAACGTCTCACAGAACTTAGAGAAACATTGACTTATGCTTACTGTTTATTATAAAGGATATTGCAAAGGATACAGTTGAAGAGCCAGATGAAGTCCACAGGACAATATATGGGGAAGGGAGTGGAGCTCCCACGCCCTCCCTGAACGTACCACCCTCCCAGCACCTCCATGTGTTCGCCAACTCAGAAGCTCTCCAAACCCCATAGTTGAAGGATGTTTATGGAGGCTTCATTGTGTAGACATAATCAATGACTAGCTCAAACTCCAGTCCCCCACCCTCCTCAGCGTTCGGGAGGTGGGGCTGAAAGTTCCAAGCTTCCCATCATGGCTTGATCTGTCTGATGACTTCTGAAGCTATCTAAGGGCCCTCAGTCAAAAGTCATCACCTTAGCATCCAAAAAGATACTCGTCACTCTGGAGATTCCAAGGGTATTAGAAGGTCTTATGTCAAGAACCAGGGTCAAAGGCCAAATATTAGAATAAAAGATGCTTCTGGCCTCCCATCACTCAGGAAGCTACCAAGATTTTAGGAGCTCTGTACCAGGAACCAGACACAAAGGCAAATATATCTCTTACTACACTGCAGCAAGCAAGGAGAAGGTTTTTCCATAGCCCCTTCTTTTCTGCTTAAGAAACTGTCATATGGGGATGTGACGCCTGGAGCTGCAGGAACACACTGGACTATACCACCCCTGGGCTCTACCTTAGAGAGAGTGAAGTTGATCCAGCATTCCTTGGAAGCCCTGAAGCAACAAGTGCCCAAGCTATAACCCAGGGTGAGTTAAGTTTCTAAGAAAGCTGGACCAAATTCAGCCCTTGACTGTGTAGGGAACAGGAAGATGGATGAACAGGTCCCAGTCTCCCTGGGACATGGCTGACAGGAACCTCTCTTCCCTGCTTCCACATGCACGTCAAGCACGCTCTCCTCCCAGGGGACAAGCTCGATGGACAGTCACCAAAGCTGTCGACTGATGGCAGGTCAGGCTCATGGCCGAGCACTGTTAAGAAACTTCAGGTTGAATTAACATGCAGAGCTGCAGAAGCACTTGGTTTTATTTACCCAGCTCAGTACCCAGATAGATTGTCCAGATTTTGAGCTCTTCTGTATACATGTCACGCCGCCAAAGTTGCTATAAACCCTTGGGCAATTTGCAACACATCCTAGACCAGTCTTGGCTCCCAGGGGTCACCCTCCAAGGAGGCACTGCCGGGTTCTTGGAATGTGGTCAAAGAACTCAACAATCAAGGGCTTTTCCAAATATGTGCATAAAGTTGTGAAAGCTGTACCTTCTCCCCGCCTTGGCCCAGCAGCTGGGGCTAACCCATGGGCAGGAGCCAAGGGAAGCTCATTATTCTTTTCCTTCCTGCTGGGATAACACCTCTTTTTCAGGCTGACTTTAAAAGGAAGCAACATCGGGAGAAACTGTAAGGGATCCCACTGTGGGAGAAGGTTGAAATCAGGGCCCTGGGTGGCGTTCTCTTTCTGTATCTCTTGACTGCCTCTCAACTCCTTCCTTTGTGTTCTCTGGGCCTCCATGTGTCAAGGAACAGAAGGTAAAAATTCTAACTGAGCTAAGATTTCCTCCGAGGGGAGGAAAAAGGTCAGGGGAAAGAGAAACATAAAAATACAAGGTATACCTGCACCGGAGAATGAGGAAAGCCAAGATTTCTAAGATGCAGTCCTCTGGGCTCAGGAAGTTAATATTGAAACACACTGAGTGGTTACGATGTGTCCAGCTCTGTTCCACCATGTTCTTCACATAATAACTTATTTGATCATCACAACAACCCTGTGAAATAAATGCTATCCTCATCCCCTTCATCCTATGTTCCGGATGTGGAAACTGAGGCACTGAGAGTTTGAGTTCCTTGCCCACAACTACAGTGTTAGTGAGTGACAGAGCTCTGATCTGGACCCAGCAGGCCCATTCCAGAGCCCTCTGTGATTGCCTAAGAGCAGAGGTAAAACATCAGAGACAGAGAGAGCTTTTCAAAAAACAAATCACGTGGTGCCCCCCGCCCCGCTGCTGAAGATCCCTTCTGAGGCTCCCCACTGCCTTCAGGAGGGAGACCAGCTCCTCACCCAGCCTGCAGAGCCCTATGCGGTCCAGCCCAGTGCTCTGCCATGCTGATTGCTGGTTGTATTGGGTTGGCCAAAAGGTTCGCACGGGTTTTTCCAAACCATCTTACAGAAAAACCTGAACAAGCTCTTTGGCCAAACCACTATCTTGGGCACAGGGCTGACTCCCACCACAGAGTCTTGGCTCTAGCTGTTGCCTCTGCATGAATTGCTTTTCTTCCCCCTCCCCCTCCTCCTCCCTCAGATCTTCTATCATCACTGCCTCAGGTGAGCCTTCCCTGACCCCGGAGCCCTGAGCATGCCCCATCCCACGCTCTCACCGCCATGTCACTTTCCTCACGTGTGCACCCTCACCCCAACTGAGCAGCTCTTTGATTAACACTTGTCCCTTCTCTACACCAACACCGTCTAATAGAAATGGTGGGAGGGGGCTTCCCTGGCGGCACAGTGGGTAAGAATCCGCCTGCTAATGCAGGGGACATGGGTTCAAGCCCTGGTCTGGGAAGATCCCACATGCCGTGGAGCAACTAAGCCCATGAGCCACAACTACTGAGCCCACGTGCGGAAACTACTGAAGCCCACGCGCCTAGAGCCCATGCTCCACAACAAGAGAAGCCACGGCAATGAGAAGCCTGTGCACCACAACGAAGAGTAGCCCCCGCTCTCCGCAACTACAGAAAGCCAGCGTGCAGCTATGAAGACCGAATGCAGCCAATAAATTTAAAAAATAAATAAATAAATAAAATAATTTTTAAAAATAGTCTAAAAAAAAAAAGAAACAGTGGGAGACACATGGATCGTTTCAGATTTCCTCATAGCCACATTTTAAAAAGTAAAAAGGAACTGATGGAATTCATTTTAATAATATATTTTATTTAGCCCAAAATGTCCAAAATATTATCATTTGAACATGTAAGCAACGTGAAAATTATTAGTGAGATATGTTAGCTCATTTTTATCCTACGAAGTCTTCAAAATCCAGCCTGTATTTCACACGTGCAGCACATCTCAATTCAGACTAGCCACACGGCAAGTGTTCAAGCCACATGTGACTCGTGGCCACCGCACTGGACAGTGCAAGTCTAGTCAGTTCACCTGCCCTCAGGGAGGTCAAATGTGGCCATTTCGCAGGTGATACAACTGAGATCCAAAGTGGCTAGTCCCGTGGCTCTCAGCCAGGGGTGATTTCTCCCCCAGGGGACAGCTGGGGGCAGTTTTGATTTCATGACTTCCCCAGGGTGGGAAGTTAGGGCAGAGGCCAGGGATACTGCCAAAGATTCTACAATGCACAGGGCAGTCCCTCACAATAAAAAAACGGTTCAGCCAAAGATGTCAGTAGTGCCCTGGGCTGGGTGAAGGACCCTAGGACGTGTGCCTGCATTCATCAGTCATCCCCTCATTCCCTCCTGCTTCTGGAGCCTGTTCCCTTTGTTGTCTACACTGGCAACTGTGCCTGTTTGAGACATACATCTTCAGTTCCTGCTGAGTCAGCCTTTATCCATCCGTCCAGCAGTTCCTTCCCGACAGACTGCCAAGCCAGGAGAGGGGGGCCTTTCACACCTGCCTCCTGGAAGGGGGTAGAGAGCCAAGTGGCATTTGCCTTGGGTTTGTATTCTACACACACACACACACACACACACACACACACACACACACGCAGGCACGCACGCCAGGACGCTGGGGGTGGGATCCAGCGGTGATTTCCGTCACAAACCATTTCTGAGCATCCTTTAAAATCTTCACTTGAGTTTGTGAAAGGAGGGCGAGAGCACCAGACCGTGAACAGACACACTGTCTCCGCCTTTCCTGGTCTGCCTGCTGGAGTCTGCCTCCTCAGGAGAGGAGCCAGAATATGCATGAGACAGCCCTACATCCCCGGGGAGCTTCAAAGGATGAGTGCACAGCCTGGGGCAGAGAATACACCCAGGGCCTTGCCCTCCCCTCCGAGACTACCCTTCCCTCATTTAGCTCTGAGCCAGGGAGGCTGGTGCTGCCAATGGAGGGCATTGCAGAAACACACTGATCCTTTGGCCCGTCCCATCGTTTTAGGAGGCAGTTTGAGGAACACAGCTCTGAGACAGGCTGGGACCTGGGATCTGGGACTCTGCTGCAGTGCTTGCACCTGGACAACCGTCTCCTTGAACAACACAATACAAAGAAACTATAAGGGACTAAAAATAACCGCGTGCGTGCACAGTTGGGGCAAATTATGGACATAAAGACAAAACTCAGCTGGCCCTTCTGAAGAGCCAGGAGCAAAGCAGGGTGTCCGGAGCAAAAGCACGGCACTGCACGTGCCCCCTGCACTCAACGCCACCAAACGGGTGGGCAAGCCACCTAAGCCACCCCTGTAGCCCAGGCCCTGCACCCGCCCCCACCCTCACCCCATAGAACGAACAAGCTCACCCCGCCTCCAGGAGAAAAAGAGGGAACCTGTTATTTGTTTTCACTCCCCACTGCTGCAGCCCTAATAAAGCCTTGCCTGAATTTCTTGTCTGGCCTCTTATCAATTTCTATTGATTAAGGAAGGCCAAGAACCCTGATTGGTAACAGTGCCACAGAACTCACTTCCGAAAAAGACCAAAACTACACATTTGGAAAGCAGAAAACTGGGCTGAGACGTGAAGATTTCCCCAAGCCCTCCTGTGCATCCGCTGAGCAGCCACCCTCATGCCATGCCCTTTGTGGGGGTGGCAGTGGGGGGGACACTTGCTGGCACAGGCTCTACCCAGGTCCTGGGAGAACAAAGCGCCTAGTACAGGGCCTGTCCTTTACTGGAGATTTAATTCTTTTTAACTTTTTTAAATGTTTTACAGTAAACTGCATATATTTAGAGTGTACAATTTGGTGTCCCAATCTCCCACTTCATTCCCCCCCAACCCTCTCCGCTTTCCCCACTTGGTGTCCATATGTTTGTTCTCTACATCTGGGTCTCTATTTCTGCCTTGCAAACCGGTTGATTTGTACCATTTTTCTGTCGTCCACATACATGTGTTAATATACAATATTTGTTTTTCTCTTTCTGACTCACTTCACTTTGTATGACAGTCTCTAGGTCCATTCATGTCTCTACAAATGTCCCAGTTTCATTGCTTTTTACAGCAGAGTAATATTCCATTGTATGTATGTACCACATCTTCTTTATCCATTTATCTGTTGATGGACATTTAGGTTGCTTCCAAGTCCTAGCTATTGTAAATAGTGCTGCAGTGAACATTGGAGTGCATGTGTCGTTTTGAATGATGGTGTTCTCTGGGTATATGCCCAGCAGTGGGATTGCTAGGTCATATGGTAACTCTATTTTTAGTTTTGCATGGAACCTCCATGCTATTTTCCATAGTGGCTGTATCAATTTACATTCCCACCAGCAGTGCAAGAGTGTTCCTTTTTCTCCACACCCTCTCCAGCATTTACTGTTTGCAGATTTTCTGATGATGCCCATTCTAACCAGTGTGAGGTGATACCTCATTTTAGTTTTGATTTGCATTTCTCTAATAATTAGTGATGCTGAGCAGCTTTTCATGTGCCTTTTGGCCATCCATATGTCTTCTTTGGAGAAATGCCTGTTTAGGTCTTCTGCCCATTTTTGGATTGGGTTGTTTGTTTTTCTGATATTGAGCTGCATGAGCTGTTTATATATTTTGGAGATTAATCCTTTGTCTGTTGATTCATTTGCAAATATTTTTTCCCATTCTGTGGTTTGTCTACCCAGGTCCTGAGAGAACAAAGTGCCTAGTACAGAGCCTGTCCTTTGTTGGAGATTTAATTTTAGAAAATAATTGTTTAAAAGGCAGCAACCTAGCGGGAGCCTGAGTTGAATCACTCAGTCACTCCCCCAACCCCTCAATTGTCACACCTGAATTTCACTTTCAACAGTTTTATTGAGGTATAATTGACATATTAAAAAAAACTGAAGCTATCTAAAGCTTACAATTGGGTAAGTTGTGACAAATGTATACACTTGTGAAACCACCACCAGACTCGAGATGGCAAATATGTCCACCTCTCCTAAGGCTCCCTCAGACCCCTTTCGAATCCACCCCCCTCTCCCCTCACTCCCCGGCAACCACTGATCTGCCGGTGGTTATTATGGACTCATTTGCATTTCCTAGAATTGTATGTATAAATGGGATCATTTTGAGATTCACCCACATTGAGTAGCCTTTGCCAGACAGTATTCCGTCATGTGCACCTGCCAACGTTGTTTATCCGTCACTGGATGAGCTTTTACAACTGAAGCTTCTGTGAGCATTCAGGTACAAGTCTGCCTGTGGACATGTCCTTCCACGTCTCTTGGATAAATACCTTGGAGTAGTTACCCAGCAATGGCTGGGATCATAAGGTAGGTGTGAATTTAACTTTTTCAGAAATTGCCAAACTGGTTTCCAAAGTGGTCGCACCATGTTACATTCCCACCAGCAGTGTGCGAGCGTTCCAGTGGCTTCCACAACCTTGCCAACACTTGGTGTAGTCCCTCTTTTTAAATTTTAGCTACTCCAAGGGATGTAAAGTAATATCTCAATATGGTTCTAATTTGTACTAAAACCATGCCAACTCATGTTAAACATTTTTTTCTCTGAATGGCTTACTTGCCATTCATTTATCTTCTTTGTGAAGTATCTGTTCAATTCTTTTGCCCATTGTAAAAATTGAGCTATTTTCTTATTATGACCCTTCAAGAGTTGTTGATATAATCTGGATTCAGATGTTTTAGCATCTGTAGGATTTGCAAATATTTTCTCCCTGTCTGTTACTCGTCTTTTCATTCTCTTCACAGTGCCTTTCAAAGGACAAGAGTTCTTAATGTTTAACTTAAAAAAATACTTTACTGTGAGGTGAACTCACAGATATTGGGGGTCCCGTTAAGACCGCTTAGCTAGATGTTAAGAATGGGTTCCTCATCTCAAACCAAACCACCTTCTTGTTGCGCAGCCTACAGCCATGTGTAACCTCCCAAGAGATTTCCAGGGCAGCCCTCTCTGTGCCTCGGCTTCCTTATCTGTGAATTGAAGATAATAGCAATACCCACTTCATAAGGTTGACATAAGAATTAAATTCGTTAACACACCTGAAACTCTTATAACTAAGTGTCTGGCACTTAGTATGTGCTACATAAATGTTATCTTGTATTATTACTTCACACTAAGGATTTCCAAGAGGCCAAATACACCACCTTGGAGCAAAATACCTGGGCAATTCTGGTTGTTTTGGTAAACATTCATCTCTGTGCCAGTCTTAGGCTATATGTATTACTCATCCATCGTAACAACCCAAAGAAGGAGGTACAATTTTTATCCCCATTTTACACACAAGGAAACTGAGACCAAGTATGGGTAAGGAGTGGCTGAGCTAAAATTCGAACTTAGGTCTGCTGAGCCCTAAACCCATGCTATTAACCAAAGGACTCCTTGCCTGTGAGTAGAGTGGTCCCAAAGTCACGTGGGTCTTCTGCCACTGGCCTTGCTTGCAGAAAAACGTACGAGCTCCATGACCACTTCGGGTCGGGAAGCCTGCTCCTTTGGATGCCCCTTCTAGACGTGGGTCCTTCATAAAGCAGAAATTGCACAGCTTCAAGAGCCACTTACAAGTCAGACACAGGCCCATAGGCTCAAGAATGGAAGGAATTTTCCAGGTCACCAGGTCAGGCTTTTGCTGACACAAACTCCTCCCAACCACTTTTGGCCCTGCTCAGGTGAGAGGAAGCTCCCTGCCTCTCAGGAGGCCTTTCGCTTCTCCAGCTCCAACTGTTAGACACGCTTCCTGCCTCCCTGCAGCCTCCCGCACAGCAAAGACACTCAACCAATGTTTCTGAAATAATGAGCTGTCACCGAGTAGGATTTCTAGGGCAGCATTTGCCCAGCCTTTTCAATAGGACACCTGTGGCGCACAGGAGATGCCAGGCCTGCCCCATGCCATGCTCTGGAGTTGGATCCTGGCTGTACCTGTTCCTACCATGCCACCTTGGCACCTGACTTTATCCCCCAGAGCCTCAGTTTCTCCATCTCTAAAGTGGGGGTGACCCCCTCACAGAGCTGTTTGAGGGGATGAAAGGACTGGCCACTGTGTACACAGAGTATGTAGCCAGTCGCTACTGATGGGTGATGTGATGGCGAAAACTTCCAGAAAGCTCCCAACATCCAGACTTGCTGCCAAGTCTTCTTCCAAATCGTGGTGAAAGAGAAACTGGGATGATTGGGGGATGTATGTTTCAGTAACATGGTGCATTTTTTAATAAACAAACAGGTCAGAACACATATTGATGGACGCTTCTCCCTCAAGTGTACCACCTCCGGCTCGTCAACGATGCTGGAAAATTTTTGGCATCACTGTCATTCCTGGGCCACTTCTTCAGGATCTCAGCAGTGGCAAGTCTTCAAGGAAAGGAAGGCAGGGACCAAACTGGGGTGCCAATGGCTCCAAATAAGATGTAGTGAAACACCACGCAAGTGGTTTTCCCTGCTTGCAGATTTGAGCCTTATGGGGACTAGGAGCCAATTCTGGACTTGAACAGCTATTTCTTTTTTCCTTTTTAATTTATTTTATTGGCGTATAGTTGATTTACAATGTTGTGTTAATTTCTGCTGTACAACAAAGTAATTCAAAGATATATATATATTTCATTTTCAGATTCTTTTCCACTATGGTTTGTTACAGGATATTGAATATAGTTCCCTGTGCTATGCAGCAGGACCTTGTTGAACCGCTATTTCAGCCTATACATTCTGCTCTTTTTTTCCCCAATACTATGTCCAAGGCTTTTCTTTTAAATTCATTCATTCAAAAAGCATGTATGGCCTTTCAGCCGGAACCACCATCTTCCAGTAATTTTGCCAAAATGACTAACACAAAGGGAAAGAGGAGGGGCACCCTCTGTATGTTCTCCAGGACGTTTAGAAAACAGGAGGCTGTTCCTTTGGCCACACACACGTGGAACTACAAAGAAGATGATGCCGACATCCAGGGACTAGCACTGCTCCACAGGGAACACCCCACACATGTCACCACGGCACAACTGAAGGAGACCATCACGTGGCCCCGTGTGCTGCTGGCATTGTTGTAAACAAACAGGTGAAGGGCAAGATTCTCGCCAAGAGAAGGAGCACATGTGTTGAGCATATTAGAGCAGGGACAGGAGGGAGCCAAGGAGAAGGGTGTTCAGGTTCAAGGGAAGCAGCAGCCCGCTCCCCCCGGAGAGGCAGGCTTTGTAAGACAGATGGAGAGGAGCCTGCGCTGCTGGGACCTGTTCCCTATGAAGGCATGGCATGATAGGGGTGAGAAAAAGAAACACAAGAATCGCGATGAAGATACTCCTTCAGGCATCATAACGATGGATTCATGCCATTATACGTTTGCCCAAACCCACAGGATACACAACCCCAGGAGTGAACCCTAAGGTAAACTACTGACTTTGGGTGGTCATGATGTGTCAGTGTAGGTTCACTCTTGGTTTTAAAAAAAGGTGACATTCTGGCGGGTGTCGTTCATGATGGGGGAGGCTATGCCTGTGTGGGGCCAGGGGTGTATTGGAAATCTCAGTACCTTCGTCTTAATTTTGTGGTAAACCTGCTCTAAAAAAATAACGAGGGAATTCCCTGGTGGTCCTGCGGTTAGGACTCTGGGCTTTCACTGCCTGGACCCCAGATTCTATCCCTGGTCGGAGAACTAAGATTCCTCTAGCCATTCAGCATGGCTTAAATAATAATAATAATAATAATAATAATAATAATATCTTTTTTTTAAAAAAACCCTCTGGAATTTTTTTCTTTAAAAGCACTTATTGAGTACATTATTTATTTATTTATTTATTTATTTATTTATTTATTTATTGGCTGCTTGGGTCTTTGTTGCTGCACGGGGGCTTTCTCTAGTTGTGATAAGCGGGGCTACTCTTCGTTGCGATGTGCAGGCTTCTCATTGCAGTGGCTTCTCTTGTTGCGGAGCTTGGGCTCTAGGCACATGCGCTTCAGTAGTTGTGGCACTAAGGCTCAGTAGTTGTGGCGCACGGGGTTAGTTGCTCTGCAGCATGTGGGATCTTCCCGGAGCAGGGCTCGAACCTGTGTCCCCTGCATTGGCAGGTGGATGCTTAACCACTGCGCCACCAGGGAAGTCCCTTGAGCACATTCTTTTTGCCAGCACAGACTTAGGCATTTGGGAGATACAAAAATGAATAAAATATAGTCCCTGACCTTGAATAATTGTAGTGTATGCTTTTATAACCTTCACCATATGTGAAGCTCTGTGAATACGCTTTACATGTATGAACTCATTCATCCCTCAGAGCAAGCTTATGAGATGGATACTCTCATAATCCCCATTTTATAGACAAGGAAGCTGAGGCAGGGAGACATTAAGAAACCTATCAGAGAGATCACATTTGGTAAGGAGCAGAGCCGGGATTTGGACCCAGGCAGACTAACCACAGAGCCCACTGCCTCACTGGATGGCCGCTTAAGAGCCTGAGCTGGGGAAGGAGGTTGGGAGAAGAATGAACATACACAGTGTATGTGAAGGGGAAGCAGTTCCCTCACATGTCCTCACAAGCTCAGAGGCATTCTGTTGAAAAGCCTTGGTAACCCTAGTCCAGAAAATGTCACCTACACCAGCGCAATTATTCAAAAAGTACTCAAGCAGCGTGTACAATGTGCCAGGTGTGTGCCCGACGGGAGGGACCACCGTGAGCACACCAGACGGGATCCTGCCTCTTTATGGAGAAGACGTACCTGAGCTGGGAGTCTCAAAGGCACTGAAGATGTGCACAGGGATTTGGGGCCACCTTAACAGGGGTCTAACCTCCTCTGAGAATTAGAGTAACCTCACTGGAAGGGGGAATGGGTTTTAGCTGAGAGTTAGCCATGCTATGTAGTGAGGAGGGAGATTCTATGCAAAGGGAAATGCATAAGATAATGTCATAAAGTTGAACATTGCCAGGAGCATTCAAGGTCTTAGAAATCCAATGCAGCTGATGTGTAGAAAGACAGATGGAGAGATGTGCTGAATGGAGCTGGAGAGATTTTTCCGGATCCTTCATCCTGAAGCAATGGTCAAGTAGTGGGTTGCTTTCATTAGGGTAAGTTAAACTGCTATTACAAATCAACTCCAACATGTACAACATATATATATATATATATATATATATATATATATATATATATATATATGTATATGTATATCTGTATCCAAATAGATATATATATCCCATTGCTTTGGCCAATAAAATGAGGCAGAAGTGATGGTGTGTCAGCTCCAAGCCCAAGTCTTAGGAAATCCTGCATGTTTCTGCCTATTTGTTTGCATCTCTGACATCTCCACATGAACACTCTGACTGGTCTGCTGGAGAAGAGACACATGGAGTGAGCCAGTCGTGTAGTCAACTTTTGGAGTCGATTTGGATGAACCATTAAATGCACTCTATTTACAGGGCCCCTGTCCTGAGTGTGTTGATTCAGGGACCCTGGCTCCTCCCATCTTATGACTCTGCCATCCCACAGAGCCTTGCTATCATCTAAAACCAATCAGTAAAAGGGGGAAATGAGGATGGAGAAGGTGCACTGCCTCTTAAGAGCCTTGAACTATAAGTAGCCCACGTTACTTTCTCTCACATTTCAGTGATGAAAGTCAGTTATGTGACCAAGCCTAACTGCACATCTCTGGCCAGACCGCTGCTTTCCAGCCAGGACTGTGTAGTATGAGAGGGGAGAGGGAACTCTGATGAACAGTCAACCATCTCTGCCATAGGGAGTGACTCACCACTGTGCTACCCTCAATTCCTAGAGGAATCAAGAGGAGAGAAAACACCCCCTGCATCATAGCGCTGCGCCAGGTAGAAGTGACGGCAGACCCTCTATTATAACCTAAGTCACCCAGTCAGATGTTTCAAAGGGGCACCGGAGAGCAACACACGTACCTGGGCATCAGCCCACAGGGTGGCAGCCAAGGTGTTAGCCTTTGCAGATCCCAATGCAGCAGACTAAGGAGTAGAGACCAGACACACTCCTTTGTCCCGGGGCTCCGGCGACCCTCCTGAAGCCACACCCAGGCTCCCAGTGGAGCTTATGTGAGGGTGTCCCCCGCCCTCGATGCTGACAGCCCTCCTACAAAGAAGCTGCCACACAGGCAGGCACTTGGGACATCCAGCCAACGTCAAGCTCAGCCGACTCGGCCAGGAGGCCAAGAGGACTCCCAGGACCCCCTGCCCCCTCCCTCTTGGAAAGGTGCCCGCAGGAGCACGTGCCTCTAGAAAGCCACGGGTCGGCTTGTCAAGCCTCTCTCCAGAAAGCCGAGGCACGAAGCGAATGCCAATGATTCCTCCACACCCGTGAGGAGGGGGACTCAATTACAGCAAATTCTGCTTACAGTTCAGATTCAATATTTGGAAGGGGTAATCCTGAAATAAGCGCTTGCCT
Organism: Hippopotamus amphibius kiboko; assembly: GCF_030028045.1. Taxonomy (NCBI): domain Eukaryota; kingdom Metazoa; phylum Chordata; class Mammalia; order Artiodactyla; family Hippopotamidae; genus Hippopotamus; species Hippopotamus amphibius. The sequence continues at coordinate 33,899,786 of NC_080186.1, forward strand.
GATTTCTCTCCCTAGCCCGTGAATGGTTCATTAGCTCCTATTTGACACTTGATAGTTGAGTCTGATTGGCCTTATTGTGGGAGTTGGACTTGAAGAAGTCCCCAAGACAGAGCAATCAGGTTTCACAATGATCCCCAACTGCAAATTTCAAAACATAAATGGCAGCTGCGCCTTGGACACCAATCCCACGAATGCTGCAGGGAATTTGTATTTCATCCCCTCTTAATGAAACTCAATCCTGCTTGGCAAAGCAGGGGGGGCCCTGACTCAGCAGTTAGGATTTCCTCGGCAGCTCAGCCTGGGCACTGCAAACAAAGAACCCCCAACTGGAGCATCGGTAAAGATGATGTGACATGGGCTTGTGTAGGACCACCTGGGCACTGGGGTCTCTGAGGAATGTAAGATGGAGGCTGTGCCCCGGAAGGGATGCAGTCTAACTGTAGAGACAGGTCCTTGCACCTAAACTAGAAACAAGGTAGCAGAGGCTGGGTTCCCTGGAGGGGGCACAAGAGCTGCGGGAGCTCCCAAGAAGAAGAGAAAGGACCATGGTCTGGGCTGGCTTCCTGGAAGAAGGGCGCTGGGGCAGGACATGGGAGAGGAGCATCTGGGGCATGAGATGTGAGCAAAGGGCTGGAGGGGCCCAACAGCTCCCCCACTTCCCCGCTGGAGGCAGGTGGTGCCTCCTTGGGGTTCCTGCCACCTCCTGAGCTTCCCCACTCTCAGATTCTGCCACACCGCAGTGACCTCACCTGTCCTCATCAACCACGAGCCCTTTGAGGGCAGGGACTGTCTTATGCATTTCTGAGCCCTGGTGCCCAGCAAAGAACTGAAGCTCAATAAATGTCGGCCAAATGAAGGACTGCGTCTAACCGTTACGTATATGCATATATAGCAATACGATGTTATTATTGTCACGTGGCTGGTGATGGGAGGTACATGAACCAACATCCAGGTCATTTCTTTGAGAGATCAGGATCCCGGAACTCCTGGAACTTTTGTGAGGCAGCATTCGTGGGGGATGGGAAGAGGACTCACCCTCTCCCTCAACTGTTGCCTTTAGCTCCTAGGAGGAACAGAGGGTACAGGGGATGAGGGGACAGCTATTGAGGGTCTACGATGTGCCCAGCTCTGTGAGGGAGGCCTTATATCCACTTACTGCTCATACAGGCCAGGAATAGGGCTGATGACACCAGCTCAGGAGGTCTGCCATGTACAAGCTGTGTGTTCTCAGGAAAGTTAGTAAACCTCTCTGTGCCCTGGTGTTCTCTGTAAAAGGAGAGTTTTCTCCCACCGAGGGTTGTGTGAGGAAGCCATGTGCTTGTGCTTGTAAAGCCCTTAGATCAGGGCGGCTCATCGTCAGCCCCCAGTGAACACTTGCTGGCATTGCTGTGACCTCATCATCCCCCTTCCGCCACCAAGGTGTGCTGTTTCCATCTCACCTTCAAGAGAACTGACAGAGAAGCGAATGATTGCCCAAGAGCACACAACAGTGTGACCTCGGCTCGGCCTGACTTCAAAGCCACAGCTTCCGGGCGGCTGCTGGAGGAAGCTGGGGGAGTTGAAGAAGCGAGAACATTCCGATCCCGCTGCCCTGGGCTGGATGCCTCCCCATCCTCACTAATCCCCCAGCTTCCAGGCAGCTGCCCGAAAGCTGCTCCCCCAGCCCCAGCCTCCACCCTCCACGCCCTGAGCCCCCATGCCCGGACCCAGTTCTGCTTCAGACGGGACCCTGGTGGCTACCGGGTCCCAGTCCACAGCCAGGCGACAGAGGCCTCCCTCCTGGCACCTGGCACACACTTGCACACCCCCACTTACACACTCACGCACACATAAACACACGCACATGCTCACACGCACATGCCTACACATGCTTACACATACTACTCACACACGTACCCTCACACGTGCAGATGGCCGCACAAACACAGCCAGCCCACCCACGTTCACATGCTCTCACACACACACGCACATGTACACACAGCTCACCTACCACACGTGTGCACACACACCTATACACACAAAGAGCACACACATACACACATGCTCACAGCAGGCAGGCATGCACACACACGCTCACACACACGTGCGCTCACACACACCTTTGACCACAGCGGGCGGAAGGCGGAAACGCCGGCAGAAGCCAAGGTCACGGGCACACCACCTCCTCCCAGGTGTCCCAGCCTCGCTCGGCTTCTCCCGCTGCCTCGGGCTGCCCCTTGGCTGCCCCCAAGCCCCGGTTTCACTGCCAGGCCCCCCCATGACCTGAACGTTCTCCTCCCTGCCCTCCCCACTGCAGCCTTCTCGGTCACCTCCTAGGCATCGGCTATCTGGAGACCACGGGATTCGGACACCAGCCAGCAAGCAGGGACTTTTCCCTAACGACCTCACACGCTTCCCCTTTTGGAGACTGTCACCATTACGTTGGCAGGACCCCCCACCCTGGGCAGAAACATGGGGACAGAGGCTTTCCACTGCCCCTCAAATCGGAGAGTATGATATGATTCTCCTCACGCATTAACTCTCAAGGGGTGGTTCAGAGAAGGATGCCATAAGGAACAAGGGCAGCGCGGCTTTCTCTGCCTGCAGTGCTCCCTATCTGACACCAGGGGGCAGCCCTGATCCGCTTATTTGTGTTTAAACGCGTTACCCAATCCCCAGTTCATAAAGACAATTGAAGATGGGGAGAATACAAACCTGAAAGGGGTGTGTGTGTGTGCGTGTGTGTGTGTGTGTAACAACATCAGTACAATATGGGTAGACTGAGGAATTGAGTCAAAAGGGAAGACATAAGTTAATGAGATTCAGTGTAGTTACTTATATTGGGGTACAAATTTGGTTCTGAGTCTCCCATTGGCCGTAGCAAAAAATAAAACCATTCACTAGGTCACCCACTTCAGGGAAAGGTCAAAATTTCATTTGGGAAGCTGCTGGAAAATCACCACACCTTGGTTTACCCACATAGGGTCTTCTAGATCGACTCTGCTCATGTATTGGACTCAATATACCAAATTTCCTTTAAATTTGTCATCTCTCCATTTTACTCTTTAATTTAAAGTGAAGGTTAAGAGCTTTAGCTCTAGAGCCAGACTTCCATTCTCACTGGGTCCATTTCCTGCCCTCCTCTCCTCTCTTGATCCCACTCCAATCAGGTGTACCTCCACTACTCTCCTGAACTTGATCCTGTCAAGGTCACCAGCCACTTCCATGTTGCCAAATCCAGGGGCAGTTCTGGCTTCACTCTACCAGAGCTAACCCAGCGCTTGACCCCAGGGAGCAGGCTCTAGTTCCTAAAACACTTTTTTTTGTTTGGCTTTGAAGACACAACTTTCTTTTGGGCTCCATCTACTGCTCCTTCTCCATCTGCTTTGCTGGTGCCTCCTGCTCTGCTTTACCTCCAAATACTGCAGGGCCCTGTTATAGCTGGGCCCTGGGACCTGGCCTCTTCTCCATCCAGTTACTCTCTCAATCCAGTTTCAAGACTCTAAGTATCAGATCCCCCCTGATGACCACAGCATGTATATCTGTGGCCCGTATCTCTACTCAGAGGTCAGACAGGCATCTCAAACTTAACATGTCCACAGTGAACTCTCCAGACCCTCACCTGACCTGTTCATCCCTGCTTCCCATCTCGGTAAGGGGCAGCCCCATTTGATGTGGGACAACCTTAGAGGTGTCCTTGACTCCTGTCTTCATTCACCCTTCACATCCAAGGGAACAGAAAATCCCACGGGCTCTGACTTCAACAAACGTTTAGAATCCAACCTCTTCTTACCATCCCTATCCTGACACACGCACCCCACCCCCGCCACCATCCAAGCCACCGGTACTGCTCTGTGAGCAGTGGCTTTGTCTGTTTTATTGGTTGTTGTATCCACTGTGCCCAGGATGGTGCTTGGAACATAAGAAGCCATGGATAAATCTGTTGATTAACTTATTACATACCCTAGAGTTTGCTATGCACATATGACACAAAAAGGATGTTGTTTCTTAATAAATAAACTGATTTCACAACTAGGAACACTAGTTCATAAATGTTTTCACATTTTTTGAGCAGTCACCAGGACCCTTACATATGGCAGGAAGATGCTAAACAAGATAAGTGGGGCTCAGAGAAGAAGGACATTTTCCAAAGCCAAACATCTAGTGGTTGGTAGAGTTAATATTTGAATCATATTCATTTATTCAACTCATCAGGTATTTATTAAGCACCAGTTACGTGCCATATATTGTTTGGGGAGAACAAAATAGACCATTCCTCACATTCTAGTAGTGAGAGAAACGCAAGAAATGAAATGTGTACATGTGACAGGTGCTACCAGAAAGCAGGTTAAGGAGACCAGGAGTGATAGGGAAGCTTTCTGAGGTAGGATGGTCCAGAAAGATCTTTTTGGGGAAATGACATTTGAGCAGAGACCTGGGGGAAGTGACGGGGTGAAGAGCAGGGTCCGGAGGTAAGCAGCCTTTGGCATGTTTGGGTAACAGCAAGTAAGCTAGCGTGGTGGGAACCCAGAGGGTGAAGGGCAGAATCTTTAAAGATGAGCTCAGAGATGCGAAGAGGGGGCCAAAGGGACCTTGAAGGTCAGTGGAAGCCTTTGAATTTTACCCTGAGTAAAGTGGGAAGCCGTTAGTGGGTTTGAGTAGAGGAGAGACAGGGTCTGACTTGGATTTTAACAGCATCGCTCAGGCTGCTGCATGGAGGCCTGAAGACAGGCAAGAATGGATACAGAGAGATCCATCTGGAGGCCTCTGTTGGCCAGGCTGTGGTGCCCAGGTGTCTGGTCAACCACCAGTCTAGATGTTGTTGTGAAGATATTTTTTCGAATGTGATTAATGTTTACAATCAGTAAAGTTAGTGAGTGATGTGTGTGGGCTTCATCCCATCAGCTGAAGGCTTTAGATAGACTGAAGTTTCCCAAAGAAGAAGGTATTTTGCCTCAAGATTGCAACGTGGAAACCCTGCCTGAGTTTCCCACCTGCTGGCTTGTCCTACAAATTTCAGACTCATGACTGCATCTGAATTTCCAGCCTGCCAACCTGCCCTACAGATTTCAAACTTGCCAGTCCCAACAATCGAATGAGCCAATCCTTTAAAATAAATGTAAGCAGATAGAGATAGTTGATAGACAGATTAGATAGATAGATGATAGATAGATGATAGATTAGAGAGATAGATTACATAGATGATAGATATAGATAGATAGGTAAATAGATAGATAGATGATAGATAGATAGATGATAGATTATAGATAGATGATAGATAGATAGATAGATATAGATAGATAGATTGATAGATAGATAGATAGATAGATAGGTGATAGATAGAATATATATATAAATATATAACAGGATGGCATATATATCCCATATTGGTTCTGTTTCTCTGGAAAATCTAACACAAGGCCTTTGCAAGAATCCATGAGACCAATGATCAATGGTGATACCTTGGACCTTGGCAGTAGCAATGGAGACAGTGAGACATGGTTGGAGTCCAGAAATATTTTGAAGGTAGAGCCAACTGGATTTTCTAATGAATTGAATTTGGCAATTAAAACAAATAGAGGCACCAAGGATGACCCCCAGATTTTTGGCCTGAGCAACTGGGTGGATGGTAGTACCCTGACCTGTTCTGGGAGATGCTAAGGAGGTAAATGAGTCTGGAGCTGAGGTGAGTGGTCAGGCCGGGGAGTGAACAGGATGCTGACGGCATTAAAGTTCTTGAGACTGGATAAGATCCCCAAGGGCTGACTCTAGACAGAGGAAAGTGGTCCAAGGACTGAGCCCTGGAGCCGCTGGGGCATTCTAAGCTCTAGAGGTCAAGAAGAGAAGGAAAAACAACCAAGGAAACTGAGAAGATGAGCCCATGAAATTGGCAGGAAATCTGAAGAGTGGGTGTCCCAGAAGCCCAGTAGAGAACATGTTTTATTCCAAGAAAGATGGAGTGGTTGGCTGTGACAAATGCTGCTTGGAAATGGTCAGTCTGTGGGCAGGGAGGTACCATGGCAGTGGGCACTGGGCGGGGAGTCCAGTGCAGAGAGAGGCAGACTGCTGCCCACGCTGCCTCCGTGTTCAAGGCTTCCACACCGAGACCGGAGTCCAAGCTGGCATGACAGTCACTCCCCATGTCCCTCAAGAAGGCAGTGCCCTGAGAAACGTCAACACACTCTGGCCGCGTGGGGGCAGCGGCCAGGCTTGCGTCTGTGCATCTGTGGCAAGATGGACGATGGGTCATCAGCGAAGAGATTAGGAAGAGCAGGGCTGAAATATGAACTTCAGTCACGTGAGGCAGACAGGGAAGTCAGAGCTTGTTCCCAGGAAAAGAGTGACGCGTGATGGGCCCTGGCTGGCAAGGGCTGGACGGCAGAGAAGAGAAGGCCATGGCTACAAAGGGCCTCCAAACCCTACAGGCTTGTTCCTTGTCTCTTGCTGTCTGGCCAGCAGGGCTGATCTTGCCAGAAGGAGAGAGCAAAGATCGAAGATTCAAAGATCATAAGTGTTGCAGCTGCAGGTTCAGGGATGGGGCCTGTCAGGGAGGGCTCCGTGGGGAAGGAGAGGCGGGGAAACCAGCACTGACTATGTGCCCCCAGGGGCCTGACCCATGCGAGGGAAAGAAAGAGTCACAAGTTCCTTTGGGATGAGACTGTCCACTTTTTCCTCACCATAGCCATCGTGAAGTTGTCCGTTATTCCCTCCACTTACTGATGAAGACATGGAGGCTCGGAGAAGCCACCCAAGGTCACACAGGTGAGAAGTTCTGGAGCCTGGGTTTGAGCCCAGATCTCCTTACCTCCAAGGCCTGTGTTCCTTCTACCATAAGCTGAGCAGAGGCAAGAATTCCAGAGAGAAAGTATGCTGCTCACACAGGGCTTGAACTTGTTGGGCCTGAAAAATGAATTTCACCTGTAAAAGGAAGACAATCCATATCCCATCCCATCAGATGCAATGGGATGATGCCCAGAGGAGAGCACGGCATCTGCGCTTTCAAGAAAAGAGAGTTATTGCTGCAATGATTATTTCAGTTTACAGATATAAAATCAGGCAAGAGAGTCTATTAAATTCTTCACACTCATAAGAGTAAAGGTTAAAGTCTGGACTCAAAGCAAGACAAAGGAAACACCAAAGTTCACTCAAGCTTTTTTCATTTCATCCCAAGATAAGAAAGAAGGGGATGAGCGCGTCAGTCAGGTGGGAAGCAGCAGAAGCAGGAGATGGGATGAGCTTTGTGCAGCGAGGATCAGCCCTAGGGAACACAGTGGCATCCGATTTTAGTCACAGGTTGGAGAGCGGGCTTGAAATACCCAGATGGGCTACCTGGGCTTCAGTGCAATGTTGCGTATGGGGCGCCTACGCACGCCAGGCTCCGTGCCTGGCAGGGCAGAGCACTGGGATGGGCGCTGTTGACAGCTGCCCGGGCTGGCAGTGGCGATGACGCCCTTGTGGACTTTGCCCACGTCTCCCTGACCCGACCTCCAATCATGGAGGTGGCAGGTCACGCACTGCCTTGAATAGCGACTGTGAGATTAAGCGACTGCGATGGCACGAGTTCCGCACAGACCAGGACGAGCTCAGGCGGGCCCGGGCCCATCGCTCTCACAGCAACCTCAGGTGGCGGGTTCTATCACTATGCCCACTTGATGCAAGAGGAAACTAAGGCTCAGTCAGAGTTGATGTGACTTGCCAAGATCACACAAATGCAGCAGGATCAGGATTTTGAACCCAGATCAGTCTCTCTCCAAGGCAGGTGCTCTTTCTTCCATGCTGGGTTAGGCTATTGGCGTCTGAAAGGCGCCGACAGGTGAGATGGATGACACCTGGCCTGAGTGTACGCCTCACCATGGGAGATGGCGGGCAGAGGCAGGTTGAGAGCCTGGGCAGGGACCGATCAGGAGGATGGGGTCCTTAAATAGAACTGGGGAGAGGAGAGTGGGAGAGACGTGAGTCTGGGGGCAGGGAGAACTCTGAGGTCAGCCTTGTATCTGCCCACCTTGCCCTGGACCAACCTGTCTGTGTGCACCTTTTGACCTGAGGAAACACCCTAGGCTGACCTGGGTCAGATGCCTGAATGCCTGCTCTGCTGTCGACTAGCTCTGTCACCTGGGACAAGGCAGTTTATCTCTGGAGCCTCGTTTTCCCTGTCTGTGAAATGGCCTCCCTCCCACTCCACTGCACAGTGTCTTGTGCACGGGGCAGGCACTTAACACAGTATCGTACTCTGTGTGCTCTGGGCCTCTCTACCCTACCCTATCACCCCCAATCCCTTTCCTGGGAATGGGCTCTGGGCTTGTCAAAATGCCGCCCAGCTGTCAACCCCACCCTGGCTGGCCAGTTAATGAGTGACCAGGGAGCTGGAACCAGGCTTATAAAGAGCTGCCAGCCAGGGAAGCAGGTGGGAGCCAGGTGGACAGCGGCAGGACCCAGAGAGAGCGAAGCGAGATGGCCAGCAGGGCGGTGTCAGGGCTTCTGCTGTGTGGGGTTGCTGTGGTCTTCCTGGTGCTGCTGCAGGGCACACAGTCCGTCTACATCCAGGTTTGTCCTGAAGGTCCTCACGGTGAGAGGCTGGGATGGAGAGGGAATGCTGGGAAACTCACTCTGGACAGCACAGGACCCAGGGCTCAGCCCAACATCCAATCACAGCCCAGGGACCGAAACAGTTGGTGAGTGGGGACAGCTGGAACGAAGATGGCGGCTGTAACAGTGAGGATAATAGTTTTAAGGTATGGTCACCCAGCATCGCTCTCCTCAAAGGCCCATCCCGGTCAGAGGTCCGACGTGGAACAAGACGTGGTCCCTGCCCTTGAAGAGCCCAGAAGGGAAAGGAGACTTCTTTTATGCTCCCACAACTCTCTGTAATCACCCATGTTTGGGGGAGGGTGGGGTGGTCACCAGAAAAACGTTGCCCTGGCAGGCAACTTGAGTTGACACTGCAGGAGGAGCAGGAGGCAGCCAAGCACAGAGGTGGCCGACTGCTCCAGGCAGAGGGCACAGCACAGGCAGAGGCCAGGAGAGAAGACAGCAGGGGTCTGGGTCTCCTTCCAGGGCAGCTGTGACACTAGGAGGAGTCTCTCCGTGGAAGCAGGGCCTGCCTGTGTTGTGGCAGGATGCCACCAGGCTCCTGGGTGGCACATGCCTGACTCTGGGTGGGGACTCCTTGGGAAGGAATAAGGGAATCCTGGGGAGGGGTGTCAGCCTCCCCCTGCAGACTTGACCTTGGAGCCCAACTGGCTAAACTAGGCATTGCCATCATTTTGCATGTAGGTTCAGGGCAATCACGTAGTTATTGAGGGTGCCCTGGGGACCAGGCACCAGAGAGGAGTGGAGTTTGATTATCTCTGTTTGTCAGATGAGGCTCAGAGTGGGGAAGGGACACGCAGCCAGTGGGGAAGAGCTGGAATTTGAACCAACGTTCCCCCTCGCCCCTTCTCCAAACACCACGCCTTTAACCACTGTGCTCCACAGCCCCGCTCATCTCCTAGTTAGCCTGTGGCATGGGGCGGGCGGGGCGGTGGGTGAAGTGCCAGGCACCGCCTCCCACCTCCCACCTCCCAGGCAGTCTTCCGAGAGAGCACGGTCCGACTTTCTGACTCTGTGAGAGCACGGAAGCTCTGGGGAGCCTGGGGAACCTTGGTCTCCTGACAGTGCCCCACCCCCTTCCCTGCTCAAGCTGTGACGCCCTCCCGTCTCCTCTCCCTCCTCCCCTAGTACCAAGACTTCCAGGTTCAGCTGGAATCGGTGAAGTTGCTGAATGACCTGGAGGGGCAATGGGTGCGCAGCCCCCGTCTGCAAGCCCAGAGCCCCCAGTCCTCCTTGTGCCACCACCCGGCCCTGCCGCTGGACCTCCAGCCCATCTGCGCCTCTGAGGAAGCGAGCAGCATCTTCCAGGCCCTGCGTGAGTGCCCTCCCCCCTGCGGAGCCTCCTGCCCCTCATTTTCTCTCCTCCCTACCCCCCAGCTCCTCTACCTCCTGCGGTTTCTATTAAACACCCAGTGTCTGAGAACAGGGAGATTCAAGAAACTCAGCCCCTGGCCTCTCCGGTTTGGGCACTGAAATCAGGCGTGCCAGGAACTCCTCCAGTCCCCGGCAGCCCGGCCGGCGTGATCAGCTGCCTCCAAGATTTCACAGATTGTGGGGAAGAGGACGTAGGAAATGGACCCATAAAAATGATTGCAATGCGGTGGGATGCCGGTGAGGAGGCACAATGGGGACACAGAGAGAGATGGCACACATCCAGGGTGACATAAGAGGATCTGAAAGGCTTCCAAGAGGGGTGACATCTAAGCTGAAATGTGAGGGACGAAACAGCTGGCCAGGAGAATGCAGTGACTGGCTAGTATTTCTTTCTTTTCTTTCTTTTTCTTTTTTATTGGAATACCGTTGATTTACAATGTTGTGTTAGTTTCAGGTGTACAGCAAAGTGACTCAGTTATACATATACATCTATTCATTTTTTAGATACTTTCCTCATGTAGATTATCACAGAATGTTGAATAGAGCTCCATGTGTAGGTGCCTGTTGGTTATCTATCATGTATCGTAGTGCGTGTATCTTCATCCGAAGTTCCTGATTTACCCCTCCCCTCCACCATGTTTTTCCCTTTGGTAGCCATACGTTTGTTTATCTAAGTCTGTTTCTGTTTTGTGAACAAGTTCATTTGTACCTTTTTAAAATTAGATTCCACATATGAGTGATAGCACTGGAAATTTGCCTTCCTCTGTCTGACTTACTTCACTTAGTATGATAATCTCTAGCAGCTGGTATTAATTAAGCACCTACTAAGTGCCAGGCCCTGGGTCAGTCTCTTTGCCTGCAAGCTCTCCTCACAAGCCCTCTGTCAGCTGACACAGTCGATCAGGCAGGAAAACTCAGGCACCGGGCTTAAGTGACTTGCCCAAGCACTGCTAAGAGGACAGGACCTGGGACTTGAGCCCAAGCTGCTCACTCTGCTTCTAAACCTTCTTGCTCTTAATCTATGAGAAAGATGCCAGGCCCCTCTCTCGGAGCCTCTCAGAAGCCGACCTTCTCTGGCTGCCTGGTCAGCGGCTCCCTGGACTACAGATGTTTCAGGTTCAGGTTCAGGTTCAGCTGACCGGTTCTCTCCCCTGTCCAGGGACCATCGCTAACGACAACTGTGAGCTGTGTGTGAACGTTGCCTGTACTGGCTGCAGCTGAGATGGCCCGGGTGCCCTGAGCCCACCCTGGACACCATGCCCCTCAGCCCACCGCCTTCACAGCACCCACCCCCATCCAGGGTCTGGGGTCCCCGCCACCACTGTCATCACCCACCACCCCCGTAGGGCCCGAGCAGCTGGATCTGGCGCAAAGCAGCTGGACCTACGCTTGGAGGAGAGTTTGACCCCTGAGGCAGCCCTGCTGCTGAATAAAGCTTCCTGCCTACACACGGAGTCAGATGTCCATTTGTTCATCCCCAGAAGCCATGGGGAGAGCTTCCTGGGAAGCTGGGTGGGTTGGACTCCTGAGTTAGGCATTTTGCTGGTTTCCTCGCCTGAGGAGTTGCTCTATTTCATATCGGAGGAAGGAGGCTCTGGGTGGAAATGAGCCGCCCGTGATCTCAGAGCTAGGAAGCCACAGAGCACCCAGGTGCATCTGAGCCCCAAAGCTGAGCTCAAGGCCCGGCCCAGCTGCAGAGCCAGAGCTTCTGTGCCCCTGATGGGGCTGGGGGAGGGTGGGGGGCTCCCTCCTGTAGGTGGCACTGCGGTGGGGTAGGTGGAGGGAAGAACTACATGGTGCCCCTTCTGGGCTGATTCAGCCCCAGGCCTGCCTGAGTTCACCTATGCCCCACTACTCGGGCTCCCTGGGACCATCTGGCCAGCTCCAGATGGAAGTCCTTCCTTCCCGCTCTCCATCCTGGTGGCCCTGAGGAATGTTAATAATACCAGTATCTACTGAGCATTTGCTATACCCTAGGCACCGTTCTAAACTCTTTGCAGGTACTAATTCACTGAGTCCTCACAACAGTTCAGTGAAGCAAGTACTATCATTATGACCATCTCTCCCAGGACACCCAGGTACAGAGAGAACTAATTAGCCCAGGGTCATAGGCTCAGCAAAGCGGCAAAGCAGGCTTCTTCCCAGGAAGTCTGGACCAGAGTCTACGCTCTGAACCGTCATGTTACTGCCTCCCCATGACTCCAGGTCCCAGCCACAGGTGATGACACCCAAGGGAGGATGCCCTGCAGCCACCACATTCCCCCAGGTGCCTTCAGTGCTTAACTCAAGGCCAAGAGCCATGCTGGGAATTCCTGGGAGTAGGGCTTTCCACAGGGTGGCTTCCTCCCTGGCCTCTGCCCCAGGCAGCCAGAGAGGAGAAAAGCCAGGTACAAAGTAGCCATGCCCTCTGAGCTCAGCTGCCAGGGCCAAGGCCATGGTGGATTCCCCCAGACCAGCTGCCCCTCCTGACTGCCCAGTTGTGCTCATTAGTCCTGTAACCCCCCAGTCTCCCAGGCCACACACCTCAGAGCTCCATCTCCTTCCTGTCCTGCCCCCATAGGCAAGGCTGGCTAGGCGCCTTTGCAATGCCTCCTGTGTCTCTCTGGGCCCCTAGCATCCCTCTATCATCACTACCTCCCTCCCCACCCATATCTTCCCCTCCCCCACCAGGCCAGAGCTTCCTCCCTGCCCTGCATCCTGCAGGCTCTGCATGCCCACCATGCCAGAGGAACACTGCAGCGCTGTTCCGACAGTGCCCCTTACACTTCTGTGCTTCCCCAGTACCTCGCTCAAGTCTCAACTGAGCCCATGCACCACCTGACCTCGTCTCCCACCTGCCTGGGGAGGAGGCAATAAAGGGAACTGCCACTGAGTGAGCACCTGCTATATTGCAGGCACCAGGCAGAGCCATCTAGACAGAAATAATAATAATAATAATAATAATAATAATAATAATAACAGAAACATCAGCAAAGTGCTCACAATGGGCCCAGTGGAGCTCTAAGAGCTTTTCCTCTATCACCCCATTTAATTTTCACTCAACCCTATGAAATAGGGATTCTTGTCATTCCCATTTTACAGATGAGGAAACTGAGGAGAGAACAGGCTAAGTAACCTGCCCAAAGTCACACAGTTGGTAACAGGCAGCACCTGGATTGACACCCAGGGTGGAAGGATTAAATAATTCTACCCCACCACCCATCTCATCAAGTGTCCCTGCAACCTTGGGAGGCAGGATCTGTTATCATCCCCATTCTCAGATGAGGAAACCAAGTCTCCAAGAGGGGCACACGGCTTGTCAATGATGTGGTCAGACTTAAGCCCAGCCCCTCACGTCTCCCAGGCTCTACCCTGTCTAGGCTGAACCATTCCAGTGCCTTGGACCTTCCTGATTCTGCGTCTGCACCAACCCCATCCATCTTCTGGAATGCCCTCTGCCTCCCTTCCTTCACACTGTTTTGTTTTTTGTTTTTGTTTTTGTTTTTGTTTTTGTTTTGGGGGGGGGTACAGCAAACACTGGTTTTGAAATTGCATCCATCCCAATGCAAATCCCAAGGGCCAATGAAAATACCCTGCCTCCCCACCCCATTCACAGAGCCTTCCCTGACCTCTGCCCCAAAGGTACCTCACCCTCTGAATCCCAAAACCCCGGGGAATCCTGCATGAATCACCCTGTGGCACTTCCTTCCTCTTCCCTCCCCAAGAAGGACTAGGTGCCTCCTCTTTACTCACTCCCTCTACCTGTCTTTGTTCTTCATATTTTGATTTTTTGGTTGTTGCTTTGTTTTGTTTTGTTTAGACCATTTATTGAACTCTCTCATGTTTGCATATGGCCTGAACTTTACTTTCATCACACACATGTACATGCACTATTTCACCTTGCCTGGGAGGCAGGTACTATTACGATCCCAGTTTTACAGAGGAGACTTGAGGCTCAGAGGGGGAAGGCGACTTTTCTAACATCACACAGTATGTGGAAGACCTGAGCATGAAGGCAGGGCTGAAACTGTGTAGCTTTTGCTTGCCCTGCCCTGTGTTATACAGGATCAGCCACGTGGTGGGCTTCACCTGCCCTGGGGGTGGGCGGGTGGGGTGGTCAGACAGAAGCTATTACACCACAGGGCAGCCAGCGCTGGGCAGGGGGTGTGGGTGATGGAAGTGCCCAGGGAGCAGCACGGACAGAGGGAGGACGCCTCCCGGGAGGGTGGGCAAAGCTACCCTCTGAGGAGGAGCACAGGGGTGAGGCCTTGGCACCCGAGCAGGAGTCGTGTGGCCAGGAAGTGGGGCAGAGCAGGGGCGAGAGGAGCAGAGGACATGGTGAGAACTAAGGCTTGGGGTGTGGGCCCCGAGGGAGGACAGGAGGCAGGCTGAAGGGGTCAGGGTGGGGCCAGACCCTGAGGCCCCTTGAATACTCTCCAGCCAGGGGCTGATCTCATAGCCCCTCAGTGCAGATGTTGGTCCAAACCAGCACAGGTGCTCACATGTGGCTTAGTGGCCTTGGCAACCTCAGGGGTCGTGAAAGAAAAGCAGACGTTCCACCTCCCCCCCTGGTGGTGGGTGGATTCAAGTTCCCTCCGTGTCTGTGCGTGGGCGCAGCCCGAGGCTGTGCTGGCTTAGCAGGAGAGTGGGGTCCTTACACTTAGCACACTACACCCTGAGCTGGCCAGGGCAGGGTAGGCATCCGACGGATGAAAGAAGGAATGACAGCAACCCCAGGAGGACTCTGGAATCTGGTTTATTAGCCGCGGGACGGGGTGGATCTTGGAACGCACGGGGCAGCTCGGATGGGGGCAGGGGCGGGGCCTCCCCAGGCTGCCCTCTCCTCACTCCTCCATTCGGGGGAGACTGAGCTGCGGGGAGAGGGAGCGGCCTGCGGGGGAGGGACAGAAGGCAGCGAGCACCCGCCGGCCTAGCATCCCGCACAGGCAGCGTAGGCACATATCTCGCACGTGCTCGGATCCTCAGCGATGGCCTCTGGACAGGAAAGACAGGGCCGCGTGAGAGCAGCTTCCCCTCCCCAAAGCCCCCGCCCCCCCTTGAGCCAGAGTTTGGACATCCACCACCCAGGAGAAACCCAGGCTTGTCCTCTCTGACCCGCGGGACTTTCCACCCCAAACCAGGACACAAGTACCACTCAAGCCAGCCAATCAGAGCGGAGAGTCTACCCAGAAAGGTGCTACAGCTGAGACCAGACGAACCAGGAAGCAAGGCGGAGGGCTTAACAAACCCACCAATCAGAGCAGAGCTCGTCCTCAGCATCCCACCAATCAGGGAATTTCCAGGTCCCGCCCTTCAGAGAAGGGGTTACTCACCCAGCCTCTCCAGGATCTCGTGGGCGTTGGGCTCCTTGCAGAGAGGCTTGAGTTCTTCGGGAAACTCCGGGGAGCTGCAGAGGATGGGAACGAGGGATCCACTAGGATTTCGAGGGATCCTGGGCTCCTGGAGGGCCTTGAGCTTCTTCACTGACTCCAGAGGAAAGGAGAACTCTCCATCCTAGAGAGAGACATGTCCTGAGTGTGAGGCCGGGCTGCAGCCTGCTCCCTGTTGGCTTCCCCCAGAAGTGCCCCCTCTCCAGCCCCAGCGGCGCTCAAGCAGTTTTTGCGGCGTGTGGGAGACAGGTGCTCCACTGAGGGGCAATATAAGGTGGTCAGAGGTCAGGCTTTACAGACAGACACTGGACTTGAACCCTGGTTTTGCTCTGTGACCACGGACGGGTCATTACACTCTGGGAGCTTAGGCTCTGCATGTTCTGCGAGGAATGGAGAAAATAGATGTGAAAACAATAGATGCCTGTTAGTGGGAGCCACTATGCTGATTTTTAAGGAGAGGCACAAAGCTGGGACCAAGACCCAAGCATCCTGAATCCACATGGCCATGCCCAGGTTGTCTTCTCCCCTGCCTGAGAGCAGTGTGGACTGATCCCTGGCCCCCAGCTCCAGCCTGCTGCCTGGCTGATGTTTGAGAAGCAATAAAAGGCCTCCCAGGGCCTGGCTGTCGTAGAGTGGGGCCCCTGATGAGTCCCAGGCTGGCCTATTGCTGGCATCCACACCGTCGGGCACACCCTTCCGTCAGGACCTCCAGGCCCTCCAGGTGATTCCTGAGATCCAGGCCAGGGCGAGGCTGAGGAAGAAGGTCGGGAACAGAATCGAGCTCCTTCACTTCCCAACCACGTGCCCATGGCCCGTTACAGAATCTCTCTGAGGCTCCATTTTCTTCCTCTGAAAAATGGGACTAATAACCCTTTCTTCCTTCAGTGACCACGGGGCCACAGTGAGATGCTGGAGGAGGCTGGGTATGGCAAGCCCTCTGTCAATTGGCTAATCACCTGCCTTTCCCAAATTATTTCTCTTCTCTCTACCTGATGTTCTGTCTCCAAGTTTGGAGAGGAACGTGTAAGGGGCAGGACTGAGAAGGGGGTCCCTGGGGAAGAGCCAAACCTTAGACATACCCCCAACTCCATCCCCAAAGACGGGGTACTCTACCAGGGGACGGGCCCTGGGCCCTGGAGGTAGAGAGCGGGCTGGGGCAGAGAGCCAGCCAGGCCGCAGTAGGGACAGAGAACTTACCTTCACGGTGACCCCCCCTGCCAGGGCGGCCCAGGCCCCGAGGAGGCACAGTGCGGAGAGCAGGAAGGTGTTCATGGCAGCCGCGCCTTGGAGAGAGGAGTGGCTGGTTCTGGGTGCCAGGGGAAAACAGTAGGACTTTTAAAGAGGGCAGAGTTACTGAATAACCTGGGACTCATTGTCAACGTCTCATCTGCCTGCTTGTCGACTTAACCCTAATCAGATAAGGCTCAAGACAGCGCTGGCAGCTAAGAAATCAGTCCGGGGAGGCCATCAGAGCCCTGGCCCCTCCTTGGGCTCCCACTTTAACCCACGGCTGGGCTGGGTCCTGCATTCAAGACCGACCATTCATACTCACTGATGGCTCTGGGCCAGGCCATGTGCCAGGGTGGGGCTGCAGACCCAGCCCAGCCCGTAAAGATGGAGGCCCAGGCAGGGGCACTGCAGGGTGATTTGGGGAGTGGGTGGGCATGGGGCCTGGAGGGACCATTCGCCCAGCCCAGGGGCAGGCAAGTTCAGGAAGAGTGCACGTTGATTGTGCTCTTTTGTCAGCAGAGCCCCCAGGACGAGGAGGAAGGGAAGCCCTGGGAGCGGCTGTTCTAATCAACAAACAAATCTGGCTGCAAGCCAGGATGGCTCCAAAGAAAGGGGTGGGGTGGGAATCCCTGGGTGGGGAGAGTCAGCACTGAAGGCGATATTGGAGGGAACTTCAAAGGGGTGCAGCCCAAGGGAGCGGCAGGAAACACTTGGTCAACTTGCCCTCTCGGGCTAGTCCTCAGAACCAGACTAAACTTTCATCCCTTTTCTAGTGCATGTGTGTACACTGAGGTATGTGTGTAAACTGAAGTGTGTTAGTGTGTGGTGTGTGTGTGTGTGCGCGCACGCGTGTGTATGCTGAAGTCTACATGTCCAGTCCAGCCATATGGTGGCCTCTGCTGGCTGAGAGCTGGGTGGGAGTGAGCACCGGCGGAGGGCTAGCGATGGGATAGAGTACGTTACGGTTACGGACGGAGTGTGGGTTGAAGGTGAGGCTAGAGATACGCATAAAGGTAGAATATATTGTGATTGGGATGGAGGTGAGCACAGGTATGGATCAGGGGTGCAGCTGAGGTTGGTGCTGGGGTTGGAATTGGGGTTGGGTGGACTCGAGCTGGGTTAGGGTAAAAGCTGGGTTCAGATCAGTCTTGGGTTACCAGTTGGGGCTGGCATGACGTTAGGGCAAGATGAAATAGCAGATATGATAGGAGTGCACGTTAGGACCCGACCTGGGGTTTGGGTCAGGGTCAGGATGGAGCTGAGCTCAGGTGTGGGGTACGTGTCAGGGTTAGGTTTGGAATCGGTGCGGTTAGGACTGGGTTGATGTGGGGATTGTAGCTGACGTGGAGGTTGGTTTGGGGTTAGGTTAGGGTTCTGCGGTAGGGTTGAGGTTGGAGTTGAGTCTGCAGTTGAAGCTGGAGTTGTGGGTGGGGGTTGGGTTTATGATTGGGGTTGGATCTGGGATGAAGTGTGGAGCTCAAGCTGGATTGGGATTTGGTTTAGCATGAAGAATGGAGTTTGGTGGGGCTGCTCTGGGCTGAAGGAGCCCTGTTTCTGGCTCCCTTTGGCTTCTCAGTCTTTCCCCTCCTAAGTTACAGCGGGGTTGAGGGTAAAGGGTGGAGGCTTTGGTTCCGGAAGCCGCTTTCTCCCGTAACCCCTTGGCTGGGGCTTACCTGGGACAAGGCTGGGTGGAGTGGGTGGGGGGTGGGGGTGTACGGGAGTGACGTACAAGAGCTCCACCCTGTGGGAAAGAGGAAACGGCTCCTAGGCCTCAGCCCTTTGGGCCCTGCCCTACCCAACCCTGCCTCTGACATCTACCCTGGGAAATGGGAACCAGCACCCCTCCCTCCCTCCCCACACCAATTCCCTGGCCCACCCTGGGCCCAGGTGTGAGTTCAGACCCCCTCCCTCCTCTCCTGCATCAAAGCTGCTGCATCTTGGGGTCCTCTTGGAAGCCTGGGGCTCTGCCTGCCCTGGGCCCACACCTGAGTCCTGTGGCCTTGGTTCCCCAGCACCCCCACAAGCCTCATCATTCCTTACGGGTGACAAGTGGGTCTGGGTTCTTTGGGCTCCTCACATCCGAGGCCACCTCTTCCGGAAAACTTTTGCACCTCCATAGCCTTCCCGGCCATGCCCCCCTCTACCTGCTTCCCCGCCTGACAGCCCATCAGTGACTGCCCAAAACCTTCAGAAGGAAGCCCAGACTCCCTGGCCTGGCGTTCAAGGCCCATCATGGTCAGGGCCCTGCTCACCCTTTACCCAGGATCCCGAAAGGCTCCCAAGGAGTGGGCCAGGAAGAAGGGGTCCAGACCTGGTGCTGTAGGTGGAAAAGCTCCCCCTTCGGAGCCAGGCAGCCCCAGGTTAGAGGCCCATCTTCGTCTGTGAACAGCTGTGTGCCCTTTCAGAGCTTCAGTTTTTGCACTGGAAAAATGGAGACAATACAACTACATTGTGAAGTCTGGATTGTGTAGAAAACATTCCTCACTGACTTACAGCCCCAGCAAGCCTGTGTTAAGATCATTTCCATGTCCTCTGGGCTCCACCAACCTCCTATACTTTCCCCTTATAAAAAACCAAACTACCCATCCTGCCCACTCACCTACAAACTCTTGAGAGCAGAGCCTGTGTCTTGCTCTGCTGTGGCCCCAGTACCCATACAAGGCCTGCAACTTGGTGGGTACCCCCAAGCCCTCAGGAGACCAGAAAGTTTGTACTATTTGTAATAATCTTTTTTTTTCAAGAACTTTTATTGAGATGCAATTGACATACAATAAACTGCCTATATTTAAAGTGTACAATTTGCTATTTTTGTTCTTATTAGTAATCTATATATAGCAATCCCAATGTCCCAATTCATCCCAGCCCAACCCTGCCACCCCTCCTGCTTTCCCCACTTTGTAATAATCATAACATCAACAATAGCAGTGAATGTTTATTAAGCACTCGCTCTGGGCTAAGTGCTCTACAGGTGTGGAAACCAGACCCAGCCCTGCGGTAGAGCCACCCCTCCCCCACCCGCACCCCTCCCCCACTGCTGCCGGGGCTCCCCTTGCTGTTGGGCTGCCCTCTGGTCTCTGTGAGGGTACCAATGCCATTCCTTTTGGCCTAGAGGTTGTTGAACTCTCGGGTCTGGGTGACTTCACCATGGTTCTAGTGTGCTGTTAAAGTTGGATCCCCTGAGGCCCAGTCTTCCCAGGCTTGCATCTGCTTCCCTGCAGGCTGGAGGCCTCCACTGACCCTAGGAAGAAAGGCCTGGAACAGAGCCCAAGTGGGAGTCTAGAGACTCCTATTTTGATCTGTGTGACCATGAAGAGGGTGTGACAACATTTCACAGCCTCCCCATCCTGCTTGTAAGCATGTCCTGGTGGAGGTTATTCTGAGAGCCCAGAACTGCCTGAGGAAGGCATGGTGACGTATGTCAACCTCCTAACAGCTCTGGGAATACATAAGAAATCACTGTAGAACCCCATTTTGCAGGTGGGCACACTGAAGCTCAGAGGCCCAGAGAAGGGGAGACTCCATGGCTTTCCCAAGGGTGTGGACAGCAGCTCTGGGCACAGCTGCACTGGTGGTCTCTGTACAAGGGCGCCCAGCCAACAGAGAGGGCGTGCAGCCACAGCCTGGGGCTAGCCCAGCCTAGAGGAAGGCACGACTTTTCAGACTCATTGCCAGGTGGACTTGGCACCAGCTGCAGTCACAAAGCTGTAAGGTTCAGAACAGAGGCCAGTTCTTATAAGTGCCAAAGAAAAGCTTAAACTTCTATTCGGTTCATACCTCCTGTCTTGTCTTTCTGGCCCCAGACTCCCATCTTTGGGGAAGGAGAGGAATAAAGGCACAGCCACTGAGTCAGACCCTATTTTACAGGTGGGCAATGCCCATTTTACAGAGGAGGAAACTGAGGCTCCCAGGAGAGTGCCCAGGGCCACAGAGAAAGTGGACGACTGAGTGGGAATTTGAAGCCTATTGGCTTAAGCCCAAGTTGAGGAGGGGGTGGAGGGCTCCCTCCCCACCCCCAGGCGCTGGGGTGGGAAGGATCTTTCCCATGATGCTCCAGGGGGTGGGCAGCTGGGGAGTAGACAGAGGGTGTGTCTGGTTGTTTGCTCAGCAGTGTCATCTCACATCCCCATGGCCTTGCTGGGACAAGGCACCAGGGGAGCTCTATTCACCATCTGCTCCCCACATGGCAGGGCAGCAGCTGCCTCCCCCCGCTCCCGCCCCCGCCCCCTGGCCTGTTCTGGGCATCAGCCACAGAAACACCCAAAGGTGGTCAGGGAAGGAGGGAGACCCACCTGGAGCTTCCTCCATGTGCCCCAGAGCCCACAAGCTAGAGGAAGATAGGACACAGGCATGGACTCCCTGGGGCTCCGCAGGGAGAAAGTGTGCCCCTGGCACCAGGGATGCTTGCCAGACCAGGTGGCGTTTGAACTGGATCTTGATCAATGGGAGGATTTGGACCCCCATAGATAGAAGCTGTACGGCAAAGGCCCGGCATCAGGAAGCACAGAGGGGAAGGGAGAGAGGATGGGCTGAAGCAGAGAGTGTGTTAAGAGGCGCTGTGGGCGAGCAGCCAGAGGAGGCTTTAAACACCAGGATAAGGCATTTTGCTCTTAACCCAGTGACAGTGGGAAGCCAGGGGAGGACCATGAGAAGAGCTGTGATTTAGAAAGATCATCGTGGCCCGTGGTGTTGGGAGCGGACTGTCTAGGTATGGCTCCTGCACTGGTCCAGGAGCAAAGGGGTGTGTTCCACCCCCAGCAGTGCCCCCAGGGAGGGCCGGGGTGATTGGAAGGATGGTGTGCAAGGGAATCACCGGGTCTTGGCATGTGGGAGAGAAGCAAGGGAGAGGGGCAGAGAGGAAAGGTAGATGGGTTCTTGGGACCTACAGTGGACTAGGGCCCATGCTGGCTGCTTCTATCCAACTTCTTATGGATGGTCTCATCAACACTTCAATCTCATTATACAGATGAGGAGACTGAGGCTCAGAGAGGGCAATGTCTTGCCCAGATGGAACCTTAGGTTCTTTTGACTGCAGAGTCTGTGTTCTTTCCATTGCCTCATGTATTTTTCTGGCCTTTGAGGCCTGCAGGGAACATGCTAAGCCACAGGCCAGCAGCTCACAATGCACCAGCTTCTGGCCTGGCCAGAAAGCTTTGCAGGGGGCAAGGAGGAGGGTAGGAGCTGCCTGGGGGCAGGAGCAGGTATAGATAGATCTGGGATCCAGTCCAAAGGGCCACAGTAGGGAGGAGCAGTGACAGGGGCCAGGCCAGGGATGCAATGAGAAAAGGGGAAGAATTCACCTGTATCGGACTCTCGAGGCCTAACCCTGAGTGTGCCTGGGCACCCAGCTCTATCCCAGGCAAGCGTCTCCGGGGACGTGGGCTGTTGGGGAAGACTCGGGTGGCTAATAAGGTTAGGAAGGGAGGAAGGAGCCAGCACCTGAGAAGCCATCCTACCCTCCCCCACCCCCCACCCCCCAATGGCAGGATGCCTTCTCTCCTGTCTGCCGCTTATGATCACACAGACGCACCAGGGCACACAGTCACCGTCGCACAGGCAACACAATCACACACCCAGGCACATGAGCACACAGTCACAAGACACACAAGCACACACGAACAAGGTCTCGCTCACACACATGGAAGGCCTCATGAGCAGAGTCACACAAGCACTCGCAGTTACCCTGACCTACAGGACCTGCACACACACCCCACAGTCACAGAGCTCTTGCACTCGCACACTCTCACACGGAACCAGAGGACCGTTCCCGGGAAGGCCTCTGCCTGTGGACGTCACGCAGGCGTGGGAAGGGTGGGAAGTGTCCTCAGACATCTTTATTGCCATAGTCTGGGACAGGAAGTTGCCTGTCTGACCTTCTGGGGGCTGCGTGGTGAGAGGGGTGGCATTCACCCAGTGACGTCAGCTCAGGTCCTATGAGAGGGTAGGGTGGGTTAGGATGGGTGTGGTGACTGGCCCTGAGGGAGGTCAAGGGCAACTGGGGAGTGTCGTGGAAGAGGCCATAGGCCTCGGTGTGAAGAGCAGGTCAGAGTAAGGCAGCCCTGGGTTCCCATCCCCTTGCCAACCTCTCACTGACCTTGGGCAAATGACTTCACCTCTCTGAGTGGCACTGTCCAGCAGTAAAAGGGAGATAATGACACCAACCTCCCAGGCAGCTGGGAGTGCTAACACAGATAACGGCTGTCAAGTCCTGGGCACAAGGCCTAGCAAATAGTGGCAATAATCGTAATGTTTGTTATGGCCACGGGAGTTGATGTGTGAGTGTGTGGGGGCTCAGAGGCAGGGCTGCGAGGACAAGGGTAGATGCCCAGTGGCAAGGTGTGGGGCTGGTCCAGCCACAGCCCTGCCCACACCCGCCGAAACAATGCGTCAGTGGGTCCCAGAAAAGCAGAGCCTCAAGAAACTCAGAGCTGGGGTTGATGGTGGGGTGACTTTCCCCACCCTGACCTCAAAGTAGGTGACTGTGGGCATCAGGAGGGCTGGGCCAGGGCAGCAGGCCCAGTACGTTTATCAGTGAGGACTAGAGGGGCTCCTTGGCTCCCTCCAGCAAGCTCTGACGTGCGAGCAGATTCTGAGGGCTGGCCCCTGGGGTCCCTATCTGTCTGTGGGAGCCCCTGGGGTAAAGGAAACCTTCTGAACAAGGAAAGGCACACAGCTGGCAGCGCTGCGCCCTCTGGCGGCCTCTGGTGCTCACTGCGGCCTCATGGCTTTGTTCGAAGGCTCTGTTCTCTCAGTGGTAGGGACTGATAGCACAGCCCAATGGAGTGTAGACACTGGGGCTGGATGGCTTGGGTTTGAAGTCCTGGCTCTCCTGCTCCAGCTATTATTATTAACACCTCTACCATTTACGAGCCAATGACCCTGGGCAGGTGACAATCTCTTTGCGGCTCAGATTTTTCCTTTGCAGTAGGTTGATAACAATAGTATCTACCACACAGTTGTTTTGAAGGGGAAGTCTGATAACCTACATCAAGTACTTGGAATAAGTAATGTGAAGTAATGAGGAATACATGGTGGCCATCCTACTATGAACTTCTACGGTCAGCATTGCCCAAGGGCACAGCTTGAGAGCTGGGTCGAAGCAGCCTTCACCTGGGGTTGGACTCCGGCTCTGGTGCAGCCACTTAAACATATGTGTGCTTTGAACATGTTGACTAGTTGCTTATCATGTGGAGGGAGAGACACGGGGAGGTTAAGTCCAAAATCCTCCAGAAAATCCTTTAGGAAGACACCACATTGAGGATAAACACACCGTCTCAATAAGCCCAACACGGCCACTTTTCCTAATTCTTGCTTACAGTCTGTCTTTGGAGTAGCTGGCTTGTATCCAAGGGCAATGCTGTACAGAACGTGTATCTTTACCCACTGGAATGACACTCGGTGGTGAGATGCTCAGGCAGAGGGGTACCTGGAAGCAGACACCATTTATGGTCTCAAGTTTGAATCTTCCAACTCATAGTCATTGAGGGGCACACATTCATCACAGGTAGATACTATCACATTAAGATTTTCATTCTTTGTCTTTTTAGCCAAGTGTGTATAATTAAATCTGCATGCTTTGCTTGAATGCATTCAGGATGTTGCTGCCTTGTGCTTTACCTTTCTGAAGCAGTTTCCTTTTCTGTAAGCTGGAGCAATAACTACAGTAACTACTACAGCCTCAGGTTCTTGTGTAGATCAAGTAAGACAATGTGTGAGGAGTTTTAAACTCCTGCCAGGAGGGTGACTTTCTCCACTCCTCCCCTTCCTACAGATTTTCCCTAACTAGATGTGTGACTCTGAGCAAGTCACTTCCCTCTCTGGGTCTCAATGTTCCCAACAGCAAAATGTGGGTGCTGTATTATACAGATGATTGCAAAGGCTCCTTCCAGCTTCAAGCTTTCAAGATGGTTCTGTGATCCTGGGGCATTTTGATTCAGTCAACCCTTCTATGAATGCTAACTGATGCTTACATGGTTCTTCTAGGACTGCTCTGTCCAACTGGTAAGGGCACGTCTATAAACAGCAGCCCTTAACACAGTGTAACATGGTAAAGTCTTAAAAATGAAACATGCATCTTTATGACCAGATATAACTGTGCCCCCCACTAGTCCTTAAGAGGCACTGATGACCAAACTTTACCTATGATGAGAGAAAGGCAGAGCTCCTCCAAGTCACACACACACACACTCTCTCTCTCTCTCTCTCTCTGGATGGGTAGGCACTATCCCTGGGTGGGGCAAAAGGAAGTGAGCTTTGGAGTCAAGCCCAGACAGACCCTCTATTACTTATATGAGAACTTAGGCAAGTTAATCTGAGCCTCGGTTTCCCATTGGTAAAGTCATTATAAATAGGTTTTCCCGACAGTGTTGTATGCGTTAAGTTAGAGGTAGTGAGGGGTCCTGGGCAGGATCATGGGATCGGTGCGAAGCGCTCCCCTTCCTGAGTGAGACAGACCACAGCTTCCAGTCCACTTCCACCAGCGTCGTTGGCCTACCCGTTGTTAGCCTCTCTGAGCCTGTCTCCACAATCAGGTCGGGATCCCACCACTCAACCCACAGGATTGCTGGTGCTTGGCTCTTAATTGACAGTCTGTCACTTCTCTGGCTTCAACCCCACCCCACCCCCATGCTAATTTAGCTTTCATGACTGGCTCAGAGCAGTGGTATAAATGGAAACGCCTTCTCCTGTCTGTCTAGGACCCTTTGAAGACTAAACTTAAATAGCCCATGCCCATCCCAAGGCTTTCCTAAGCCAATGCCCCAGCCTCAGTGTGAACGAACTGCTCACCACCAGAATCTTGCCTTACCAGGGGGCACCTTCAAAGTAGCTTCCCTGGGCTGGCATTTGCTTGTTGTCCTGGGTAAGTCTGCACTCCCTACAGACAGGAACTGTGGCTATTTCATCTCTAGATTTCTCATGGGAAGGCCTGACAGTGCGGGCTCGGCAAATGTTAAGCTCCACTTTCACCTTTTAGAAAGAGCTCGCTGGGAAGACAGTGCTGGGGGCAAGACTAGGGTCCATGGTAGGGGCAGGGATAGGTGCATTCCCCTGGAAGTAAAAGAGGATGGTGTAGAAGAACATGACGTTGTCAGGACTTCCCTGCTGCTGCAGTGGTTAAGAAACCACCTGCCAGTGCAGGGAACATGGGTTCGAGCGCTGGTCCAGGAAGATCCCACATGCCACAGAGCAACTAAGCCCATGAGCCACAACTACTTAGCCCACGTGCCTAGAGCCGGTGCTCCACAACAAGAGAAGCCACTGCAATGAGAAGGTCACACACGGCAACCAAGAGGAGCCCCTGCTCGCCTCAACGAGAGAAAGCCCGCACTCAGCACCAAAGACCCGACGCAGCTAAATAAATACATAAACAAATGGAACAAGATGCTGGAGTCAAATGATCTGGATTCAAACCTTAGCTCTACCACGTGCTAACACAGGATCTGGGGAAGCCATTATACCTCTACATGAGTTGTTCCCATATGTAAAATGAGGATAACAACATCTACTGAGCAAAGCACCTGACACATACGGAGTACTTTTTATGTTCTAGGTGTGGTTCTAAATGCCTTAATTCACTTAATCCCTCTACAACTCTAGCAGGTAGGTGTTATTCTCATTTAATAGGCACTGTAAATGAGGAAAATGAAGCTCAAAGAAATGAAATAATTTCCCCAAGTTCACCGAGCGAGTGAGATTTCAATAAACAGCAGCAATGACTCTTCTCAGGCAGCAATACATGGGACACAATCTCTGAGATCTGAAGGGATGACTGACTGCAGGCTTTCTGCTTCTGGACTAGCTCCAACCCTGTTCCCTCAACTGCAGCAAATGACACAGACGAATCAGTGTTGTAAATAGAGTTAAGATAATATATTTATTTTAAGTGCCATTCATGCATATCACTTCTGGCAGCAACAATCCTAATGACACTTGGAATATTTCTTTACAGCACTAAACAGTTACAAAGAATGGGTGCCATTCATCATAGAGGCAAAATATGAAATCGTGCAATAGCAAAACTGTAGAAACATTAAAACACTGACTGTCCAACAGCAGTACAGAGAGCAGATTGTGTTTGCACAAAAAGCCAATGCATTTTCATCACATATATACAATATAGATATGTACACATCACCCTCCGAATGAACAATATCAAAATACTCTATTCCATTTGAAATAATTCCCAGATTGATTCCCTCCCACTTCAAAGGACATCTGAGAGACATGTATTTACAAGAACACACATGAATACATTTACACTTCAAAAACTGCCACAAATGCCAGTCGGATTATTCTCCTGGACAGAGTACCCCCATTTGATTACACGCGTTTATGATTCTTTTCCCCAAAAGTCTTCAGTCAATTTAAGCCCAAGACAGAACTTGCTTTGCATGAACAACTACCACTGAGACGGCCACTAGAGGGATGCTCTGCACCGCATCAGGCGGCTTGTCTGGCGGAAGCCCGCGAGAAGGCCTGTCCCGGGCTCGCCGGCCGCATGCATCACTAGAGCGGGAGGGCTCTGGGTGGGGGCTCTGCCTCCAGGGCCATTCACGGTAAGTTTAAATCCTCACAAAGATGCGGATCGCTGCAGATCAGTACATGATGGCCACATGAGCAATCAGCGTCACACAATTTGTAAAATCATCCGTGGTTTCCACTTGAATCACTCAGTATAAGCTACTGCATTCCAATACTCAAACTGTTTAAAGTGCACATTGCTACCCACACAACCTAAAGTTTCAAGACAGCTATTTTGGTATCTAGAGAACAGTGACTTGAGCAGACTACTGAGAACCACCCCCTGTTTTTTTCAAGCTTTTACTCTGCAGGCTGCTATCTCATCTTGCTTCTGATCCATCTAAGAGGGGTCTATTGGCTGCCTTTCCAGAATCCTCTGATTTTTACTGATCCAAGGGGCTGGAAATGAGTTTCCTTTTTCACGCCAAGCAGGGTCCAAACAATAGGAACATAAAGCCCTTCCTTTCTCCCCAACCTCTACCATGGCTGGCTTCCCAGTGATTCATTCAAGGCAACACTCCATTAAAAAAATACCCACAGACGTTCACAAACTCTCACATATACACAGAGAGAAACAAAGAAGTTTGTTTAGTTCAAACAGAGATTACTCAACCACAGAATCAGTAAGGGTAATTAAAGTGACTTAATAAGCATGGCTGATAGAGACTAGAGATGCTGAAAAGCAAAAAGTGAGCAGTTAGTACTCCTTGATTTGACAGAACATATCATTTCCCCATTAGAATTCTGCCTTTTTTGGGTCTAAAGAACCAATTCAAAATCTATTCATTAAAAAAGAAATCTCATTTCTCTTAGTTTCACTATAAAACTAAGACAATCAATCCATGCAAGGTAACTGTGATATGATATAAAACAAAACAGAAAACAAACAACTAATAAAAAAAAACCCCAAGAGGCAGTATGCATTTCAAAGAAAGGAACCAAAGGCCATGCATACACAGACACACAGGACGACAGAAACAGCAGACCACTCAACAGTAACGGCACTGAAGACGGAGGCAAATAAAATCCACGTGCTGCTCTAGCCTCCTTTCAGTGCCTCCTAAGTGGAAAGAGAATGAGGGGAAAACTTGCTTTACAAACACTGCCCTGCTGTTCTGTTGCCCTAATGAACTCTGATTCAAATTCCAAAAAATCCTGTTTAGCTAATAAGTCTCAATCCGCAGGAATGCAAAGATAGAGACTATACTCATGGCAGGAGTAAGGATAAAGAGAATGACACAATCTCTCTCTGATTGTCTTGTCTGTAAACTCTTATCAAGAAAAATAATTCTGTGCTTTCACACACTGCATTTCTCCTTAATGAACCCAATAAGAGCTGAGCACTCACAGAAGATAGCAATAAATATTAAAATAACACTTTTGAATAATAAATACATAGGTGAATGTAGAGACATTGATTTGTTTAAAAAGCCAAGCAATGCCCAGCTTCTAATCGATCAAATACATTTAGAACTGGCATACAATGCAGACTTAGAACACAAATGCTGACCAGGTACAACATGAACTCTAGAATCCCCCAGGCACCAAAAAACATTTCGTCAGTCCTTCATGCTGCTCAGGAACAACATGCCCCCTTGGGCTGTCTGGAGACTATCAAACTCTGGGTTCTCTGACTTACTGAGTAGAACTTAATACTCACATTTCCAAAAAAAAGATTAAATAAGGGGAACTGGGCTTTGAAAAAAATCTATTTCCTTTCAGTTGCCTACATCAGTTAAAAGCATCTTGCCGAAAATAGCCTAATGAGGAATAAAAACTCACAGTAACTTTCTTTTCAAGACATAATAATCCAATTAGAAAAAACTGAAGCCTTTCAGTAATTTTTGTACATATATTTACACATATGCATCTACAAACTGCTTGCAGCAAAATAGGCTCTGTCTGAAAAATCAGTCTGGCACTTGTGGTCAACATCAAACTGACACAAATATGCAAAAGCTGTTCAAATCACACAACAGTTAGGAGCTACATAGGGCAGCTGGCAGGGAGACAAACATATAGTACTTGTCTGGGTCAGATAAAAGCAGTAAGTTATCCAGCTAAAATCCTTTTGATTGTCTTCAAAATAAATTTCGATAACATTGGTAAAATGATTAGCAACTCTGTTTCCTCAAATGGATTCTCTTAAACCTTTCCCTTTACTGCACAGAAAGGTGTCGCTTGGGTCTGGTGCCTTGAGAAACAAGCTCTACACAATTGAATCCCAATCAAAGTCATCCTGGATGTCATCTGGAGGCAGAGAGCGCCGCATCTGGAAGGCTTGGGAAGGCATCATGTGCTGCTGGTTCATGGCTCCGTGATGGCCTGGAAGGAAGGAAGCAACATCAGCAGTGACTTGGGACAGAAGAAAGAAACACACACCTACTGAACACTTCTTATGTGCCAGGAACTAAGAGCACATGCTCTCACTAATCCACCCAGAAGCCTCTACACGTGGCTCTTATGATGCTCATTTTATAGGTATTTTGCACCCTACCACTCTGAAGCAGGGAGTTCACCCCCTCCTGAGACAGCCTCGTTCACTGTTGGGACAACTAAAGGCTTTCAATATTAAACTCTGAGTACCAACACCAACACACCACACCTCAAATTACCTGCAATTGTTCCTGGAGTGCTGAGTGTCTGTGGGATATGAGGATAACCAGGGGGCGGCATCACTGAAGGAGGGAGATTTTGCCTGGAGTCTATGTACAAATTTCCTAGTCATATCGAAAAGAAGAAAGAAGGAAAACATAGTACCATCAGTAAAGCAAATCAAGCATAAAAATCCTAATAGAATTGTTACCTAAAACTAAATTAAGCAGGTAAAGTGAGGAAGAAAAGGGAGGGAAAAATCACTTCTTTTAAAAGATGCTGAAACCCTGCCAAAGGTGGTGTTGGATTTTCAAACATGGTGCCAGGCGGGGTGTGAATACACTGGTACTAATTCTGGCACTGCCTCTAACTCTCTGGAAGCTTGCAAGCAAGTTATGTCTGTTGTTGTTACATACCTCTTCACAGTTTAAAAGCATTTTCATATCCATTACTTCATCTGAGTCTCTCCCTAGGCCCACAGTGAAGGCAAGACAGGGATTATCCCGTCTATGGATGCGGCAACTGAGGGGCAGAAGGCTGGGCTGACTTGCCCAAAGACACATCAGTGTGACAGGGGCAAGGGCGAGAACTCAGTTCTCCTAACTCATGGGCTCCTTCCAGTAACGGTTGTCTCTATTGCCCTGATTTTCTCATCCTTAAAGCAAACCTAAGTGTGCCCTAGCTGATTAACAAAGTGACTGGAGGCAAAAAGTGATGGGAAAGATTTACATAAAGTGAAAGCTATATCAAGCAAAGGTGATTAAAAATATTATTTAGAAGATGTGTAGATGGGAAACATAGATCTCATTTAAATAGCATTTCAGAAGGTTCTTAAGTTAACATTCTTCCACTGACAGCAGCCATCAAATAGCTCCAAAATGTCAATTATGTTGCATCCTAATGCAAAATAGAAAGGGAGGGGAGGAAACATCATGCAACCTCCCACAGTAACTCCTGAGAAAGAACCACCATAACACTGGTTTACATTATATGAAATATCTGGAATTTCAAAAAGGCTATTGCCCTAAGGTATTCTTGTGTTTCACACAAACTACACTTGCATTCTAAGAATGCTGTAATCAAACTACAAAACAGCAATCATTTTCCCAGCGGAAACTAGAAAGTGAAGAAAAACCTTCCTTTTGTATTCAAGGTAGGGCACACTGTATTTGGCTGCTTACAAGTCTCCACCTGCCACTGAAAAGTCAGACTGTCCAAACTTGAGACAGTCTCAGACAATCTAATCCAGCCCTACTTCTGTTCATGTAGGTGAGGAAATCAGATGAGAGAAAATGAGAAAGAACCAGGAATAGAACCCAAGACTTCTGACTTTCAGCCACTGCCTCCCAAGATGACATGCCTTTTTATAGTAAAGTTTAAAGTCAGAACTGATCTCTTTGACCAATTTACCACACTGAAGATTTAAGAAGAAAAGAGAAAAGTTATACTAAGAAAATTTATACTAAGTTACAGCTCTAGTATATTTTTGCAGGAGAAAAAATTCTGCCAAGTGCAGAGAAGCCTTCACATTCATAGCTGATGTACCCTCTAAAGGCTGCATCAAGCTAGAGGCGCTGCAGATCTCTAAGTAATACGGTCATTCATTCACTAACAACTTCCCAGCCTCTGTCCTGCAAAATCTTAGCTTTCTTTCTACTTGTCCTTAAGAACTCAAGTCATAAGACAAAACCTGATTTTTATGGGAGATTAATCTGTTTTTATATTTCCTTTTTTTTTTCATTTCTCTTTTTTGACTTAGTAATTCTTACTTTTACTTTAAAGGAGGAGACATTTGAGAATTACAGAAGAATTATGGAAATAAAAAAAGATTATGGGAATATATAGACACCCACATTAAACAAATGGCCTTAATTTTTTGAAACTGTCACATTCATAACACTTTTATTCTCATTACTCCTCATTTTTTCCCCATGTTCTCATTACAGACTGAACAATGAGAGTCTACTTGGACTTTGTAAACAAGAAATTAACTTATAATGCAGTTTCCAAAGATTTTTGAGATCCGTAACATTTAGAATGTATGTGCTATACACCTAAAACTAATATAATATTGTAAATCAACTACACTTCAATAAAAATCTAATCACACAACATATTTCTTTAAAGTAGACTCTTGTCGAATGACCATTCATTCATTCACTCCAGAAGTATTTGTGCTAGGCACAGCTCTATGCACTAGAAATACATAAATGAAAAAGAAAACTCCCTTTTTGGAGCCTGTTCTCAGGGGATTGGGAGGGAGGAAAATGAATTAAATAGTATGTTATACATGCCACGGAGAAAAAAAAGCAGGAAGAGGGGGAAAGGAGTGCTGAACAGTAAGTGCCATTTAAGTAGGATGGTCAGGGAAGGCATCATCTGAGTAGGTGCTTTTTTTAGGGAAAAACTTGAGTAATGTGTCTATCTGTGGAAGCTCACTCAAGATAGAGGACAGAGCAAGGTAGGTGGAGGGGAGGGGAGGGGAAGGGAAAAAGAGACAAGGTCAAAGAGTAATGTGGAACCAGACTGTGTAGGGCCACAACAGGCCACTGTAAGGACTTTGGTTTTTACTGAGAAAAATGGGCACTAATAAAGGGTTTTTGAGCTGAGAAGTGATCAGACTTCCGTCATACAGAATTCCATTTATCCTGCAAAGTCCAGCTGAAATGTGTCGTTCTGTATGAAGCTTTTCTTTCTCCGCAAGGCAGTTAAGCCCCTTTCTCTTATTCCCATTGCCCTGTGGTAGAAATGTAGTCCTCATAATACTGTATTTTTTGATAGACTTGTCTCACCTATCAGGCTATCAGCTCCTTGAGATTAGGGACTATTCTGGAGTCACCTCATTATTCCTAGTCCCCACTATATAAGTCAGGCACAGGAAAGGTGTAAATAAATGTTTGCTGAATGAATGCACATCTACTTATATTTAATGACATTTAGCAGAGCATCAAACTAAGAATAGCACAACTAAGGATTTAAATATTAATGAAGGACTTAAAACACTACTGAGCATGACAAAACGTAAATACAGGTAAAGTGATTTAGGAAGAAAAGATAATACATTGTGTATTACAACATCCTTTTCTCCTTCTGCATTCCACACTAACACATTACAGCACTAACTTTCAGCATCTCTAAGAAGCCCAAAGAGGTATTTACCAAAAGGGAAGTCTTAAAGACAGATGGGACAGGGAAAGTTTGAAGGATATGGAAAGGCTATATTCTGGGAGTCAAGACCCATATCCAAATGAACTTTGTAATTTTAGGCAAGTCACTTTCTCTCTTTGGATCACAGTTTCCTTACCTGTTAAATACATGGATAAAAGCTCTCTGAAGTCCCCTCTTATACTACATTTCTAAGAAAATATGGTTAAGAATTATTGGGGGGGGGGTAGATAAGAGAAATGAGATATCTTAAAGAATGTGAAAGAGAGGGATGCAAGAAGGAGAATAAAAGTGTGACAGAAAGTAGCTAGGACTTAAAACAAAAGGAAGCAGGCTGGCATGTAAAAAACCTGAATGCTTGTGAACAGACATCAGCAGGCATGAGGTGATAGATACTTAACACCAGAGTTGATCACACGAAGTGTTGACAAAGGTCAACATGGCTTGGCAGGCCAGGGCTGGCTAAAGCTCTTTTCACTCAGAAGGAAAAGACTAAAGGCGGAAGGAAAGTCGGGAGACAAACACTGAGGGAAAACTACAGGTCTTCTTTGACTGACAGGCTGTGAATGGAGTAGCACTGAGAATAAAGAAGGAGCTGGGCGGACCCTAGAGGAAAGGGAAGTGCTGGCAATAAAAAGGAAAGAGGCAGAAAAGATTAAGAGAATCAATAAAAACCAGAACTAAATAATCAAGGTCAAGGATCAAGAAGAGACAACCACAGAAGTCTAGTAACAAAGGGAAATAACCCAGGATATGAGTCTAGAGAGAATCCAGAAGAGGTGCCTGGCTACTCTGACAGAGGACAACAGCAGATGGACAGTGTTTTTTCCAAGACCAAGAGTACCAAGTTCCAAAATCAAAAGGTACTTCTGGACCTTTCTTAGAGATCTAGGTCACAAAATTGAAGAAAGTCTTGTTTCACCATATAGCTTTGAAATTCCAGAAAAGGGAGCTACTGGTTAGCATGTACAATGGGCTTTTGAAATGGCCTTAAGACTG
This sequence comes from Hippopotamus amphibius kiboko, assembly GCF_030028045.1. Lineage (NCBI taxonomy): Eukaryota > Metazoa > Chordata > Mammalia > Artiodactyla > Hippopotamidae > Hippopotamus > Hippopotamus amphibius. Next base: position 33,933,604 of record NC_080186.1, read on the forward strand.
ACCCACATCTTCTTCTACTTGTCTTTCCTAGAATTTCCTGATCTGCTGAAGGCAACAATCTGAGCAACACAAGGGCTCACCCCCAAACACACATGCATACTGATGTATATATAAACTACTCAACTTCACTTAGCACTTTTAAGGTTAACTGAAATGGTTTGAGATGATTTCGAAAAGAGAATGTGGCAGCACTTAGAAGGGCCAATTTTGGTTGAACATGGAAAGAAAGGAAGAAAGGAGAACCAAGAGACAATGGACAAAGGACGGTACACCTGGTCGAGGACTTCAAGCAAGCTTAGAAAAGTAAAAGTGATGTATCCTGAAAGGGACAAATTATGGGCTTAGAACCTATTAGGGGATCAAAGAAGGCAAGCTGTCAATGCAGAAGAACAGATTAGAAACATGAAATGGAAGAAGACAAATAAGTGAAAATACATGCTGAATCATATAGATCCTGTTACTTAAAAATGAATATAGGGAGAATTTTGCGAAGATGGTGGAATAGGAAGCACAGGAATTTGGACATAACTGCATGGGTAAAATCTATATAACTAGTTTGCAACTCTGGACTATCTATATAGAAGGTTCACAATTTGCAGAAGAAGGCTGGTTGGCAAACTGCAGTTAATTTTGGTGAATTTCAGCTCTTTGCACAGCTTACAGTTACCTATCCCCCATTCCAACCCCCACAGCAAGCAGCTGGAACAGCTTACACACACCCTACAGGAGCCAGTGTGGGCAAAAAGGGCACTGTCTATCAAATATTGTGGATCTGTGCTCTGATCACTGATTATTGCTTCTGATTACAGAGATGCAGACAAAAAGGAGGGTGGCCGTCATTGTTGCATCTTCTCCCAACGCTGCATACCCCTCTCCTCTGCCTGAATTGACTTCCAGGAGATTGAAAGGGCTACTGCCCCCTTTCCCCTCTTTCCTTTTTCTTCCTTGCTTTGGGAGCCAGACATTAAAGACTAGGACACTGAAAAACAATTGCATATACAGGGAAAGTTAGAAAGTGACCACCCATGCCAAAAGAAAAGCACAGGCTCACAGAAGACCTGAGAAGATCTTAAGTTTAAACCTTGGTTGATCCTCGGCACAAGGATAGCCTGTAACAATCAAAAAAACCAAAAACAGTAACAAAACCCTGCAAACCCTTGGGAAGGGGAAGAATCTGATTTCCACAGGTACCACATTAATAGATTCCAGTGTATAGTTTTCAACAACAATAAAAAATCACAAGTCATAAAAATAAACAAGAAAATATAGCCCATTCAAAGCAAAAACAAATCAACATAAACTGTACTTAAGAAAGACCTAATGGCAGATCTACTTACTACACAAAGATTTTAAAACAACTTTAAAGATGCTCATCTTAAAAAAGATGTGGAAAAATTTAAGAAACAATGCATGTCAGAAACTGCATTCTCTATATCTCACCCTTCTACCACTTGTACATAGAGCTAGTAGAATTACACATTATAAATGGAAATGTAGATATTTTCTAATCTAATACCACAGTTTACAGACAAAGAAACTGAGGCATAGAAATATGACCTGTCCAAGGTCATGTGCCTGTGGACACTCAGGAATAGAAGATGACAACCCCCTCCCCACCGAGATCCACTGCTGAGGACCATTATTTACTTAGCTCTGCCTCTTCCTACTATAATTATAACTGATGTCTAAGGTTCTTTATCTGCTGCAATGCCTTCTGCAATTCTCTATCTTTCTAAGCATGAGAAGAAAACACAGAAAGCATCTAAAAAATATTTTTTATTAGAAAAAATAGCGCTGAAACCTTAAGTCCAACCTCTCCTCTAAGACACCTCTTCAGTGAACCTGACTTCTAGAACATTAAGGAAGTCTATAGCTAGAAGGGACTGGGCCATCTGGTCCAACTGTCTCCTTCCCTTTTTTAAACTATGGACTAAACTTCAGATTCTATTTGGATTTCACCAGTTTTTACACTAATGTCCTTTTTCTACCTCAGGACACAACTGAGGATCCCACACTGCATTTACTCATCCTCACTCCTTAAGTCTCCACTGGTCTGCAATAGTTTCTTGCTCCTTCTTTTTCATGGACAAAAAAAAAAAAAAAGAAAAGAAAAGAAAAGAAAAGAAAAGAAAAGAAAAGAAAAGAAAAGAAAAGAAAAGAAAAGAAAAGAAACGAAACAATGCATGAACAGAATGAAATATTAACAAAGACAGAAAACATAAAAAGAAACCAGAAATAAATTCTGGAACTGGACAGCACAATAACTGAAATTAAAAATTCACTGAAGAGACTCAAAGAAGATTTGAGCAGGCAGAAGAAAGACTCAGCAAACTTCAGGATAGGCTAGGACACTGAAAATTATCAAAGCTGATTAACAGAAAGATAAAAGGCTGAAGAAAAGCAAACAGAGCCTAAGGGACCTGTCAGACACTATCAAGCAGATCAACTATGCATTGTGGGAGTCCTAGGAGAAAAGAGAGAGAAGGTGGCCAAAAGAATATCTGAACAAATAATAGCTGAAAACTTCCCAAATTTGATGAAAGACAGGAACGTAAACATCCAAGAAGCTCAACGAACTCCAAGTAAGAGGAAGTCAAAGGGACCCACACCAAGACACATTATAATCACATTTTCAAAAGCCAAAGATATAGAGAGAATCTTGAAAGCAGCAAGAGAGAAGTGACTTGTCACATATAAGGGATCCTTAATAAGATTATAAGCAGATTTCTCATCAGAAATTTTAGAGGCCAGGTAGTGGGACAATCTATTCAAGTGCTAAAAGAAAAAAAGTGTCAAAAAAGAATCCTATACCTGGTAAACGTGTCCTTTTAAGACTGAGGGAGAAATTAAGACATTCCCAGATAAGCAAAAACTAAGGGAGTTTGTTACTGTTAGACCTGCCCTGGAAGATAACGCTCAAGAGTGTCCTGCAGGAAGAAATGAAAGGACACTAGACAGTAACTCAAAGCCATATGAAAAAAGTAAAGACGTCAATAAAGGTAAATACATGGGAAATTATAGAGATAGTATTATCATAACAATGATTTTTAACTCCACTTTTTGTTCCATACATGATTTAAGAGGCTAATATGTTTTCTAAAAACTATTAGTATAAAAGCTCATATTATTGTAACTTTGGTTTCTAACTTCACATATTGTTTTCTACATAATTTAAAAGACTAATGCATTTAAAATAATTATTAGTGTATGTTTGGGGGCACACGATATAAGATGTAATTCTGAGACATCAACAACCAAAAGAGGTAGAGGTGGAGCTGAAAAGGAGCATAATTTTTGTATGTTATAGAAGTTACACTGACATAAATTCAAATTAAGAGTGTTGTAACTTGAGGATGTTAAATGTAATGCCCATGGTAACCACAAAGCCAGAGTTATGGAATATACACAAAAAGAAATGAGAAAGGAATTTAAATATTTCACTACAAAAAATCAACTAAACACAAAAGAAGACAGTATTGTGGGAAATAAGGGTCAAAAAAAGCTACAAGGCACAGCAAAGAAACAGCACAACACAGAAGTCGCTCCTTACACCAGTAATTCTTTTAAATATAAATGGATTAAACCCTCCAATCAAAAGACAAAATTGGCAGAATGGATAAGAACACATGATCCAACCATATACTGATTATAAGAGACTCACTTGAGATCCAAAGACACAAATACATTGAAGGTGAAAGGATGAAAAAAGATACTACATGCAAATAGTAACCATAGGAGGTCAGGCATTGCTGTACTAATATCAGACAAAATAGACTTTAAATTAAAAATGGTTACAAGACATGTCTTGTAAAGTCTTATTTCTTGTAAAGAAGGACATTATCTATCAACAAAAGGTGTGATACAGCAAGAAGATAGAACAATTATAAACATTTATGTACCTAATAACAGGCTACAAAACATATGAAGCAAAAACTGATAGAATTGAAAGGAGAAATAAACAGCTCCACAATTATAGTTGGTGGCTTAAATACCCATTGTCTCAATAACAGACAGAACAACCAGACAGAAGATATGCAAAAAGAGGATTTAACACAATAAATCAACTAGATCTAACAGACACATACAGAACATTCTACCCAACAACAACAGCATACACATTCTTCTCAAATGCAGATGGGACATTTTCCAGAACAGACCATATGTTAGGCTACAAATCAAATCTCAATACATGTTAAATGATATATACCATACAAAATATCTTCTCTGACCACAGCAGGATGAAGTTATAAATCAAAAATGGAAGTAGAACTGGAAAATTATCAGATTTGTGGAAATTCAACAACACACACTTAACCAATGGATTAAAGAAGATATTACAAGGGAAATTATAACATACTTAGAGATAAAGGAAAACAAAAACACATCATACCAAAACTTAAGGGAAACTGAAAAAGCAGTGTTAAGGGGGAAATTTATAGCTATAAAGACTTACATTAAAAAACAGACCTACAAAAAGAAGAAATCAAACCCAAAGCTAGCAGAAAGGAAGAAATAATAAAGATTAGAGCAGAGACAAATGAAATAGAGAACAGAAAAACATCAGAGAAAAACCTATAACATCAAAAGTTGGTTCTTTGGGGAAAAAAAAAATCACTGAAGTTGACAAACCTTTAACTAAGGACTGAGAAAAAAAAGACTCAAATTACTAAAATGAGAATTGAAAGTGGTGACATTACTACTGATTCTACAGAAATATAAAGGATAAGAGAGTTCTTTGAACAACTGTATGTCGATAAATTGGACAACCTAGAGAAAACAAATTCCTAGAAACAAAATCAACAAAGACTGAATCATGGATGAATAGACCTGTAATAAGTACGAGGATTGAATACATAATCAAAAATCCCCTGTACAAAGAAAATCCCTGGATCTGATGGCTTCACGGGTGAATTCTACCAAACATTTAAAGAATAACTAAAAGCACAGACCAATACCCCTTATGAACATTGATGCAAAAATTCTCAACAAGATAACAGCAAGATGAATTCAACACTATATAAGAAGGATTATACAAACTATGACCAAGTAAGATTTATTCCTGGAATATGAGAATGGTTCAACATATGAAAACTGATCAGTGTAATATATACCACATTAACAGAACAAAGGGGGGAAAAATCCACATGATCACCTCAACTGCCAAATGCAAAAAAGCATCTGACAAAAGTCAACACCCTTCATGATAAAAACACTCAACAAACTGGGAATAGAAGGGAACTACTTCAACATCATAAAAGCCATGTATGAAAATCCCACAATGAACATCATATTCAATGGTGAAGGACTAAAAGCTTTTCCGCTAAGATCAGGAACAAGGCAAAGATGTTCACTTTCACCATTCTATTCAACACAGTACTAGAAGTTCTAGCCAGAGCAATTAGGCAGGAAAGAAAAATAAAAGGTGTCCAAACTGAAAAGGGAGAAGTAAATTTATCTCTGTTCACAGATATAATATCATATGTAAAAATCACTAAAGATTACACACAAAAAAACTGTTAGAATAAACGAATTCAGAAAAGTAGCAGGGTACAAAATCAACATGCAAAAATTCAGTCGCATTTCTATATACAACGAACAATCTGAAAAGGAAATTACAAAAACAATTCCATTTTTCAATGACATCAAAAAATAAAATACTTAGGAATAAATTAACTTAATAACAGAGATGAAAAACCTGTACAATGAAAACTACAAAACACTGCTGAAGAAATAAAAGAAGACATACACAGAAATGCATCTCACATTCATGTACTGCAAGACTTAATATTAAGATGTAAAAGCAATCTACAGATTCAATGCAATCCATATCAAAAATCTCAATGACTTTTTTTTGCAGAAACAGAAAGTCCCTAAAATTCATATGGAATCTCAAGGGACCATGAATAGCCAAAACTATCCTGAAAAAGAACAACAAAGCTGTAGGACTCACACTTCCTCATTTTGAAACTTACTACAAAGCTACTATAGTCTGACAATGTACTGGCAGGAAGACCAATGGAAAAGAATAGAGAATCCAGCAATACAAACATATATAGTCAAAATGATTTTTGACAAGGTGTCAAGACCATTCAATGGGGAAAAGAAAGTCTTTCAATAAATGGTAACAGGAAAATTGGATATCCGCACACAAAAGAAACTGCACCCCTATATAACACCATACACAAAAATTCACTCAAAATGGATCAGTCTTACATGTAAGACCTAAAACTTTAAAACTTAGAAAAAAAACAGAGGTCAAGAGCTTCATGACAGGGAATTTGACAATGATTTCTTGGATATTATATCAAAGGCATATAGAACAAAAGAAAATAAAAAAGACACTAACAACACAGTACGAAAGAAAACAGAAGAATTGGAGAAAATATTTGCAAATCATATATCTGGTGAAGAGGTAATATCCAGAAACATAGAGAATCCCCAGAACTCAGCAACAAAAAAAACAAACCCAATCAAAAAATGCGTGAAGGACATTTCTCAAAGAAGATATAACAATGGCCAACAGGAAGATGAAAAGATGCTCAACATCATTAACCATCAGTGAATGCAAATCAAAACTACAATGAGATTCTGCTGCACACCCACTGGAACAGCTACTATTAAAAAAAAAGAAAGAAAGAAAGAAAATAACAAATGTTGGCAAGGATGTAGAGAAATTGGAACCTTTATGACTGTTAGTGGGAATGTAAAATGGTACAGCTGCTGAGAAAAACAGTATGACGGTTCCTCAAAAAATGAAACATAGAATTACCATACGATCCAGCAATTCCATTTCTGAGTATATACCCAAAATAACTGAAAGCAGGGTCTTGGAAAGATCTGTACACCATGTTCACAGCAACATTATTCACAATAGCTAAAACATGGAAGCAACCCAAGTGTTCATTAACAGATGAACAGACAAGCAAAATGTTGTATACATTATATAGGCAATAGAATATTATTCAGCCTTAAAAATGAAGAAAATTCTAACATATGCTACAACATGGATGAACCGTGAAGACACGATGCTAAGTGACAGCCACAAAAAGACAAATATTGTATGATTCCACTTATATGAAGTACTTAGAGTAGATAAAACTCAAGACACAAAAAGCAGAATGTTGGTTGCCAGGGGCTGGGGAAGGGATGAAATGGCTGGATGGGTCTTGTTGAATAAGTATAGAGTATCTGCTTTACAAAAATGAAAGAGTTATGGAGATGGATGGTGTTGATATCTGCACATTATGACATTATGTATGTATTTAAATACCACTAAACTGCACACTTAAGGATGACTGGGATGATGAATTTTGTGTTATGTGTATTTTACCACAATAAAAATAAATTTTTTGAGTATATATCAGGAATCAAAAAAAGAAGTGACAAAAGGAGAGAGAGAGAAGCTAAAGCATTACCAAAAAATAAATAAGTTTAGAGGCTTAGTATCTGGCACATAGAGAGCATTCAATAAATTCAGTTAATACTAAGTACCTCCTATATGCCAGGCATTGAATGAGGCTCTTCTATGAATATAATTTATGAAATGATAAGTCACCAAAATCAAGCAGCCACTGAGACTTTTAAGTTAGGTAAGCTATTCAAATGGAAGAAGCAAAGATGGAAGATTTCTTTTGTATCAAAAGACACAGAACTGAAGATTTCACAAAAAGGACTGGAATCTTGTGAACATGGAAAGACCAAGTATGTGAAATAAGCTAGGATAATGACTGAAGGAAGCCACTCAGGATAGACAAAGAGAGAGCTTTTTAGCATCAACTCTAAAAGCAAGACAACATACAGAAAAGAAGTCTACTTGGAGATATAAGGCATCAAGAAATTAAAAAGAAGAGAGAAAGAACTTGGATATTAAACAGAGAATGTAAACTTGAGAAAATTATAGGCACTGCAATCAGAGTAAACAAAATGGCTACAAGGGTAAAGAATAAAGGAAGAAAGTGAGATGAAAAATACAAAGCACAAATTTTGAGTTCAGAGTAAAAACATAAATGAGACTATCGTTACATATACTCTTCAAATAAACTCTGAACTTTAATTTTTTAACATTCTTAGAAGATATATAAAGTTGTGCTGATTTTCACTACAAGTCTATACAATTTAAATTGATAACACCTAACTATGTTCTTATTAAAATTAAAATGTACATATTTTTGAGACATTTTATTCTCGTTTGGTAACTTGAAAGGTTAAAGATCACAAAGGAAAGTCAATTATAAACAATAAAATATCATGTAAATCATGACAGAAAAACAGTCCCTTTTACCTCAATTTTTCTAAGATAGACCTTAAATAAATTACTTGATTTCATTCATTTCTTAGAAATAAAAAGATATAAATGGATCACTGCCATCATTAAAGACATATCAAGTTGCTCCAGACATCTACTGAATTTCATATGAATGAGGAAAAGAAAATCAAGATGATAATTAAACCTGTACCTGTTCCAATGTGTTGGGAAGGTTTTGCTGGATGCATGGCACCATGACAGACATTCTGTTGAACATTACTCTGTGAGTGGATAAGGCCAGTTTGTGTAAAGAACTGATTAAGAGAAGAACAGAGATCAGCAAATTGAACCTGATCTAAAGACCAGTTCTTGAGATCTGCCTGTCTCATACTCTCCATCAAACCTAAGAGGAAAGCATTAGAAATATAGTTAGCATGGCTCTGCAAACATTGCAAAGAAAACAGCAATTTCTTTTTCCAGCCCTCAAAACTTCCACTGGTAATCTTCTGCCCGTGCAATGAAGAATGACATTTTTTAAATTATTCAAAGCCTCATTCTTTTAAATGTGGCCAAATTTCCTTCAGAACTCTGTGACCCTCTGCTACATCAACTGGCTGAAAGGCTTAATTACGAATTTTGCAAACTGCTGTTTTTAAGCATACTACCAACTGCAAAAGAAACGCTATATAAGGAGACGCTTATTTCCACTACAAAGAAATTCATAATATATTCAAAACCTGATCACGTGTATTTGGTTATAAGTCAGAAGGAACCAATACTTACCTTGGAACTGTGAAAGATCTACATCTGACCAATTAACACTGCTGGCAATTCGACAGCTTTCTTTTAGCAAATCAAGTGTTGCATACCATTCATTTGAAACACCTATAAAAATAATATTGACAATATTATAAATCTTGGATAGCAAAAGTCTGAGCTGGCCTTATTCCTGATATTGGCCAACCTCAATCCAATTTTACAAATGGATTCAAACCCATTATATCATGTGTTGCGGCAATCTGCTCTGTAAGATAGGCAGGAAAGGTATTATTTCTCTGCATTTTACAAATGAAAGAAATTGAACCTAGAGAGGTGGCAAGACTTGCAGGGGTTGCTGAGTTTGCCTATGTTACAACAATAAACTGTAATCAAGACAGTATCCGGGTGAATTTATGGATTGAATAACTTACAACTCTAGGACTACAGCAAGGAAACACAAAAGACGATAGATGAGAAGAGTATTGGTAGAAAATATATATAAGCCCCAGATAACAGATCCAAATTCACAGTTAGCCAAACACAAGCGAGGAGACAAAAACTTACCAGAATTACAGGATACCTGTTGTGGGGGTGGAGGTGCCTGATGTGTTAACGTCTGATGCTGATGGTTCGGATGGTGCTGTATGTGTTGGTGTGGAGAGGGGTGCTGGGAGTGAGGGGACTGGAGCTGGCTGTGTTGCTGTGGGTGTGATGCTGGGTGCTGGGGACGCTGTGGATGCTGTGGTAAACCATGTGGTCGATGGGACGGATGTGGAGACGGCTGTGTGTGCATCTGGGGGTGGGACAGTGAGACTTGTGCAACTGAATTACTGCCCGTGGTGTTGAGGCCACTGCCATGACTGTTGGTCAGGCTGCTTTGGTTGCTGTGTGGGTGAGAGCTCACTGTACTGCTGGGAGAGTGCTGATAGGAACAAGAAGTGTGGGACTGCTGGGAAGATTCGGAAGGGATGTTCATCAAACCTGAAAACAGACAAAGCAAGATCACTGATGGTCAGATTTGTTTTATTTTATGACAAACATTTGCAAAATTATTTACTGAGCAAAGGTATATGCTGTCAGGAAGCAATTTTGGTTCAGTTTAACAAGTGTTGACAGAATATCCACCATTCCCTGGGCTCTGCGGCTAACAAGAAGAAACATTCTCTGCCCTCAAGTAGCTCATGGTCTAGTGGAAGAGACAGACACTTGAGGAGAGAGATTATGTCCAACACTGTAAGTTCTAAGGCAAGAGTATACAGAGGGAGTACAGAAACTCTGCTTCTTCCCTGTTTTACCTAGGAAGGGGCTTCGAAATACAGAGAAGCCTTCCTTGAAAAGGCAATACCTGGGTTGAGTCTTGAAAGATGAGTAAATGTTAAGGGAACAGTGGGAGAGGTGTTGGGTCACATTCAGGATGGTTCTCTATAGGTCTGAAGACCTTTGACAAAAGAGGAGGGTAGAAATAAAGTCCAGTTATTTCTGATCTCTTTCTCTGACTACTCCAAACACTTTAAGTCCAAGATGGCTAGAATCCTTAAGACTAAGCAAAACAAAACAGCGATCTCCACTGCTCTTTTTCATTACTCTTATAGAACATTCTTGAGACAAACACAGTTTAGGGGTTAAGATGACATATTTCTTAACACCAGAAAAGAGGAATTTAAATCTCTGCACTACAATTTACACACTGGGTAACTTCAGAGAGCTATTAACATCTCCAAGCCACAATTTCCTCAATTATAAATGGTTATGATAATAGTACCTGCTTCATAGAGTTGTTGTGAGGATTACATGCCATGGTACAAGTATAGGCTGCAGGCTTAGCTCAGTAAATATTAGCTGCTATGATGATATTGATGATTAGGCCAGGAGTGCTTAATGTTAAAGTCAAAAATAATGTATGTTTGGTTCGTAGGCAGACACTCACTTTAACAAATCTTATTTCAATATGTAGTCCTATATAACTATGCTATTTTCATATCCCAAAAGATAACTTATATAATGTTTTACTGAACCAAACAAGTTTTATTTGAATGAAATGAAAATAAAATCCCATACTATAGTGCCAGTCAATAAAAGAATCAAATTTTTTAAACGAAAATAAAAGTATTCTCATACTTGTCATTAGGAGTAAAATTATATCAGAGTACATTGTAAGATAATCTCAAAACATAATAAATTAAGGTTTTATGGGTACAAGAGTTAATAAAACTGCCTGCCTTAACCCTGGAAAAATGTCATTTATAGGGAACCTATAGGGTTATTACAATAAGATGAAAGAAAGCAATTATTTCATTATCTTTTCCAATAAAGTCCTAACATTTTAAGAGGGAACCCAGATACAACCTATACCAACATTTTAAATCCCAAATAGTTTTTAAAATAAAACAAAACAAAATATCTTTCAGAAGCCAATATGTAAAACTGATAAATGTAAAGCTGTTTTGGGGAAGCCATAAAAAGAAACCTGCTAGGTCTCCCTCTTCATCTGCACCCTTCTCTCTGAAACCTCCACAAAACCCAACAGCTCCAAAGAGAACAATTCGGAAAGCACTGATCTAGTCTAATCTTCCTCCTTGTACAATGGGGATGCTGAGGTCTAAAGACGTGAAGTTAACTCAGTTGACTTTATGGTGGAACCTGGACTAGAAACCAGAATTCCTAACAATCTTCTTTTTTTTATTAGGGTAATGAAACAGCATTACGGGTTTTAGAAATTGTCGCCACTGTTATTTCAAAGCCAGTACTTTTCTACTACGATCAGCAAAGCTGGATCTGCTTAGCAAAGTCTTATATATATTTTTTTCATACTTTTATGGAAAGAAAATTTAATATAAAATTTAAGAAAATACATGACACTTACTTTAATCAGAAAACCAACTTCCTATACAAACGACTGATATACAACAATATATATAATACTTACATTTAACATTAACTCTCATAATATCTGAAAATGATATGTACTAAAATGTAAACTCTTTAAAGGCAGGAATTTTTGTCTATTTTGTCTACTGCTATGAACAGGGAAACTCTCAGAGTTGGGGTATAAATAGTTAATCTGGCAAACAAAGCAATGCTTCAATGTTTGAGTTTCCAGCAATTTCTGACTAGTGTTCTACGGTGGAACAATAATGAGACATCTTGATCCTATCATACCACCCTGATTAAAAGTAAACCAGCAGCTAAAAGGACAGTAATACATAATAGCAACAATCTAGCATTTGGTTGCAATGCAACACTGCATCTTAACTAGTATCACTTTTAAGTGTTAAATCTGATTTAAGTCTCTTGTACAAAATAATGACCATTAAGTAATGTGTTCACTTATAAGTGCCATAAATGAAATTGCAAATTTGGTGTTACCATATTCCAATAGTTATTTCTTTGCTAACAGCAGTCAGAACAGAAAAGCAAGGCACATCTATTCTTGTGGTGCCACATTTACCAAACACTTCACATGCTAGACATCACTAATTCATCACGGCAGTCTTTCCCACATGGCGTAAATGCAGGGTCGGAATTCTTTAACACAGTGCTCCAGGACACCACTAGTGATCAAATGAAGTAGGCATGCACGATGAGACAGATTTATCTGTCATTCTTATGTTATGATAAAAACCTATACAGACTACAGTAAAGGCACAAAGAATATTCAATCCTCATCATGACGGTAATGTTCTAAGATTAAGGAAATATAACAGCTGCCATGTGAAAATAATTCTTAAAAAAATTTCAATAAAAAATTTACGAAAAAGGTATTTAAAAAAACTCACCTTGTTGACTAAGCGACTGCTCAAAAACTGACTTGTAAAGGCTCCGAAATGAGGCACTGAGATCTTCAAAATTATATTCTGAGAAAAGTAGTTGTTTGTCTCGTTCTGGAAGGTTGTACTGTGGCTGCTGTTGAGGAGTTAATGACTGAGAAACTGGTTCTGGATGATTTGTCACCTAAGATTAAAAGAAAATACTACTAACTTAGTAGCTCTATATCAGCATTGGTTTGTTATGTACCATATACAACTGAAAATATTAGAACAGTTTCTAGAATCCAAAGGAATTAACTTCCCTGTCTTTGGCTTTCCTATCATCTGTTAACTTGGGTACACATAAAGAACAGACTACAAATTAACCTAGGTCTTGAAGAATCTCAAAAATCTAATCCAACCTCCACATTTCACAGTAGGGGAAAAGAATTCAAAGAAGTTAAAGGACCTTCCCAAGGTCATAATAAGTGATAAGCTAAGCCTGGAATCCTTCCAGTTTCTGTGGAGTCTTCATCTTGATTTCCACAGAAGCAATTTCATTTCAAACTCACTATACTCTAACACTACTAACATTTCTCATTAATTTATTTAATTAATCTTTAAGTACTTAAATTCAAATACTGTCAGTACTGTGAATCAGGTTGTATGGCACTGCCCAAAGCAGCAAGGAACTTCAACACACCTTCATTTGTAAATTTTTCTTTTTCAAATGAAACTTAGCGGAAACAAGAAATGAAGGGCAAAAGACAAAGGAGATTCTGAGAAAAAGAGAATAGATCTGGGCCTTGAGCTATGCAAGGGAAAAAGAGCACCATGAACACCTAAAAATTAAGAATTTTCTCTGAAGATAGCACAACTAGAAATAAAATTAATAAAACATGATCAGCAATATATCTTAAAGATTATATCAAGTGGTGACAAACTACCATTCGGTTTAGTATTTTGAAAAATTCAGATATAAACACTGACTATAATGTATGCAGCCATTCAAAATGATGCTCACAAAGTAGTCTACAATCACATGGAAAAATACAAATTTTGTGTAGGGTAATGACTCCACCCAACTGGCACTCTGGTGACCTTACACATCTCCACAAAGGCCGCGCAGGCAAGTCTCAATGGCAGGATAATCTAAGTCTTGGAACACCCTGTGATTATCCCAGAACGTGTGATGATGAGTGATCTTAAGAGGAGCAAACTACCATCTGCTATTTTTCATCTATCTTCCTACTTGGGGGAGGCAGCCATGGGGCAGTTTCTAGTCCACCTCTCTAACTTGCAGGAATCTGCCAAGAGATAGTTTCTCATCTGTCTCCCTGTTTCCAGTGAGGAAGGGGACTTTCTTCCTTACAGCTTTAGGGTACAGCTGCAAGTTATACAACTGCTTAGGTGCTGTATGGAATTTGCTCCTTCACTGCAATGACCCATTATTTGTGCAATCTGTCATCTGTTTCCTCTGGTTTGGTCATCCTGTGAGATTTAGGGAGTTGACACCATACTCATCTGACTTATACTGTCTGCATAAGTAATAAAATTGCTGCAATGAATTTGGGCTCACTGTGTCCTTATAGGCTCAATCTGTGGACATATGATAAGCCCAACCAAACGCTCATGCTGTATTGTTGCTTAAGGAATGCTTGATGACCGCTTGATCATCCTGTTGTTAAATGGAAAAAAAAAAAAAAAGAAAAGAAAAGAAAAATCAGTCTACAATAAATAGTTTTTAACAGGGGAGTTTAATCTTCTTACATGCACTGGAGTAACAGACATGTTTGTTCTTACTCTGTAACCTGTTTCCATAAAGTCTTCTTTATTTTTTCCTCTTATGTTCTGTGATACTGGACTCTGTGTTCTTTGATTTCATTTGGTTTCAAGATTTTCTACACTCAAATTATTTTAAAACAACTTAAAATTATTAAATCTTTGCTTAGTTTGCTTCAATGCTCTAACTAGCCCTTTATATCCTGACTTCATCATTACCGAGTACTTTAATTCACAATCTGATCAACTAAATACGTAGTTTTTTTCAAGAAGGGTGCATGAAAAGAAGGGTAGAATGCTTTCTAAACTCTGTGTATCAAAGAATTAATGTCTTTTTCTTGACTACACAACTGAATGAAAATTTGGTGGACACTATTTATGATTCCAAACTATTCCCTCAATACTCTGTACAGAGTTCCATTATCTACTGGCATTTAGTATTATGGGAAAAAAATTATGATTTGTGTTTCTCTGAATGTACCTTATTTCTTCTGCTAGAGTATCTACGATTACTTGTGAAATTTAAAAATTTTTCATGATGTGTCTAGATACAGTTTTTTTTCCCATTAACTTTTCTTAAAACTAGTAAATAACCCTTTTATTCTCTATTTCTTCTGAAAACTTCTGTACCAACTATTTGAGGATACCTATAATTCACAATTCTCCATATCTACTGTATTCTTTTACATAATTGTTATTCCTCTATCTGTTTTTTCTGCATTCTCAAAAAACGTTTTATTTTTCTCCCCCCAGAGCAATGTTAATAGTTTTACAGAGTCTTCTTTCTTTTTTCCTACATTCAATGTAAACTTTAAAACTGCTCTGAGTTTTTGTTTCCCTCATGTTCTTATTTCAGGTCCCTCCTCCCCCTTATATCTTTTTTCCTGTGTAAGTTTTTACCTATGTACTCGTCTGGGAACAAGGAGTGATCTGATGAGATGAAACTTATACCATGAACCGTGTGGTGTATGGCTCTCTTGGGCTCTGTTCTGTCTACTGGGAAGGATAAGTTGCAAGATGATTTGAAAAGAAGTAACAGATAACAGAAGGGTCAGCACAGGAGCAAGGATACTCACACAGGTCCCTTTAGCAGGGATCCCCAACCCCACGCTGCTACTGGTCCACGGCTTGTTAGGAACTGGGCTGCACAGCAGGAGGTGAGTGGCAGGTGAGTAAGCAAAGCTTCATCTGCCAGTTCCTCATCGCTCCCCACTGCTTGCATTACCACATGAACCACTCCCCCCACCCCCACCCCTGGTCCATGGAAAAACTGTCTTCCAGGAAACTGGTCCCTAGTGCCGAAAAGGTCTGGGACCACTGCTTTATAGCACAGCTCTCTTTTCTAGATGCAAACTGAAAATACAAGACCGGTTAACAACTGGATACCAAGTCATCCTAACCTTTGGGGTTTGTAGAATCCCCTTCTCAGAACTACTTCTGGGAAACAAGGTGATATACATATCCTCTAAGCTGTTTTATCAAGGACTACAAAATATCATAAAACATAGTTTTAGAAGACTAAAGTAAACATTCTTTTTCTATTCCAATTTTTTTAAACTGGACATAGAAAAGATGAAGTAGACCAAAATATATAACATAGTACAATAATACTTTTGTATCTAACTTGCTAAAATGTGATAGAAATATGCTCTACTTATCTAAGCTAATGATCATTAATTGATCAGTGAGAAATATACATCTTCACTTTTTATTTGCATTTCAATTACATCTGGTTCAGTTTTAAACACTAAATAAGTACTCAACAAAGGAGTTAACTTCACCAAGACTTACCGGTGTGTAACTATGCACACTTCCAACACTGTTCAAATTAACAGATGCCAAACTCTGATCTGAGAGACTGTTGTTAAGGCTACTGCGTGGGCTATCACTGCCATCCTGATCAGTGTTGTACAATGTTACCTACAATGAAAAGCAGAGCAACATTTGAATAAGTAGTTACCAATATAAAAAATACTTTTTAAGCAACTTTACAAAAATACAACTAACCTGATATAGGGAAGGAAAACAAAATGTTACTGGTCTTTCCTTTGGTGTTTAGGTATCCCAAATCCATGTTCTACACCCTTAACTCCACGTTCACTATGAAATATTAATAATTTACTTTCAAACTAAAGGATGTATCTCATCCAGAGGTACATAAATTCAATTTTCTAAAAGGTATAATAATTAGCTCAACATTTAATAAAAGGGGATTATAACAGATTTTTACTGTTAAATATTTCCAGCATACTTATTTTTACTCAAGCTTTAAGCAAAACTTGTTTCCTTCTTTTAAAATCTTAGGCATCAAAAAAAATCATAAAATAGAATTTAGACATCACAGTGTTTATAATATTGAAAACTGGAACTTAACCATCCAACACATTTGCAGAATCATAAATATATTATCTGATATTTAAAAATAATAATAATACACTAACATATGCATTAGACATAAAAGAACTATGTATCAAACTGTTAACAATGGTCAACTGGCAGGGGGCTGGGTATTCCTGAAGACTTCTCTCACTAATAGCGTCTATTTTTTACAATGCTTGAGTTTATAATGTGCATTATCATTTTTAATTAGAAACAACAACCAAAAAGATATTTTGAAAACAGAAAACTAGCCTAACTATCCTTTAAAGTTCTATTCAGATGCTACTACCAACTTCCCTTTCTATGCTTCTACTTTTGTGGGAACAACTAATACATTTGATTTTACGGTCTAATTTTTGGCAAATTTTTATCCACTACTAGATTGTTAGCAACTTGAATTTCCCAATAAGTAATCATACGCAGTGTAGTGCTTTCTACTCAGTATACAAATAATACTTTGCTGAATTTAATGACCAATTGAGCTATCACAACCTTTGTGTCTGTGTTGAAAATGGGGTCATGCTCAATGTTCATTTGCCAAAAGAGTGCAGA
Source organism: Hippopotamus amphibius kiboko (assembly GCF_030028045.1). Lineage (NCBI taxonomy): Eukaryota > Metazoa > Chordata > Mammalia > Artiodactyla > Hippopotamidae > Hippopotamus > Hippopotamus amphibius. The sequence continues at coordinate 33,951,067 of NC_080186.1, forward strand.
TATCTGGAAAACTAGGCACACATGCCTCAATACTTAAGGCAAAAACAAACTGTCTCACATTCACATCAGCCAGGAACAATTACGTGTCCAGGAACTAATAAGGGAAAAGAGTATAAGGAAAATGAGAGGAAATAAAGAAAACTATGGCAAACATTTTTTCTGGTCAATATTTCCAGTGTAAATTTCATTTAAAAAAATCAACCTTATGGGCTCTTAAACAATACAATATCAACAAATTATAAGCATCCTATGGTCATTCTGTTGGCTGCTCATTCTCTCCTGTCAATGCTCAGTTATCCATCATTCAAGTCAGAAATACTCCCCATCATCTTGGACAAATCCTCATAGCTAAGAAGGATAACATTTTTATTAAAACATAACATATTATGGAGAGTAAAATATACAAGTTATTATAGTTTGTTAATTACAAAACAGGCATACTCATGGAATCATACTCATGTAATCAACAGCAATTCTCAAACTCTGATCTTAGAACCCTTTTACAGTCTTAAAAATTATGGAGTCAATAAGCTTTTGTTTATTTTGATGTATTTATCAATAACTGTCATGTTAAAAATTAAGATAAAAATTTTCAATATTAATTTAAAAATAGCTATTACAAACTCAACTATATGTTAACATAAGAAATATTTTCTCTCAATAAATAAGTAAAATTAGAAGGGTGCCACTGTTTTACATTTTTGTAAATCTCAAAGCTTGGCTTAACTGGAATCAGCTAGATTCTTATATCTGCTTGTACATTCCATCTGTTGCAATATGTTGTTTAGGTGGAAGTACAGAAAGAAAACCCAGCATCATATATATATATATACATATATATATATATACACACACACACACGTATATAAAAGGGAAGAATATTTTAATAGACTTTTCAGATAATTGTGGGTAGTCTTTTTTTTTGATACTACACAAAAATATGACAAAGTTTTTACAGATTAGTTGCAATGTAAAATCTGAAACCATACGAATAAATTTTCATACTCTTTTACATTATAATCCACTTTCCATCTTGTACTTTGAATGGATCATTTACCCATGCATGATTTTATAACATTATGCACTGGTCATCTGGAAAATATCATTCACTAAGTTATGCAGATCTTCCAAATATTGATGTATTTCATTATACAACATCAAAACATCACACTTGTTAATATCACCAATAATCTCATTGGAAAAGTCTTTAAAGACTGTGAAGCTATCAGACTCACTGCAGTGGATATGTTTTCCAAATTTATATGTTTTGCTTAAAAGCTCAAATTTTATCATTGGCAAGAGATACTGTCAACTGTTTTCCATGAAGTGAGAGGCTTACTTTATTCATTTTCAAGGAAATATCTGCCAAATACCCAAATCTGAATAATAGTGTCAGTTCTTTCAAGTAAAATCAATGTTCCAAGAACAAAGTGGCTAGTTCAACACAAATGCTCTTCCTTGAAGCAACCGCTGTACTTCAGTATACACTGTGTTTTATGTATACTCCCATTTCATCACACAGATTCTTAAAAGCATGTGTACTCAAAGGTCACAATTTAATAAAATTATTTTTCCTGCATCACCAAGGCAATTCTTAAATAAAACTAATTTTGTTGTTGTTTTCTAAATCTGAAGGGTGTGTGGCTGTGAAGAATACAATGACTACTAGTACAATCAGATGTCACTGCCTTGACCTGTGCTAATGTTTACATATTACTGCTTTTGCTGCTTCCATGAAAACACAAAAATAAAGGAAACGGCAAATAACATTTTAGTATTATCATGGAATTCCAAAAGAGGTATTGGTTACTCAGGTGTCCACAGATCACAGAACCACTGATGTACAACACACCAGCACACCAGAAGGCCTGCTCATAAATTCTGCCAATCATCATTTACCAGCCAGTCATTAACCACCCGTACACCTCCTATTACAGGTAACCGCTATATAGACTTCTACCATTATATACAATGTATATATCCTTTTCTGTCCTTTTGCAGTAAAATTTAACTACAGGACTATGATAAAGCTTTGCTGCCTACTGAATTAGTATCAGCCTTTTATTACTTCCTTCATTCCATTTTTTAAAGTTCATTTTATTCTTTTTCATCCAATTGAGAACTCTGTTTTATCATTTACAGTAAGGTCTCAGATCCATCTGAAATTGATTTTTGAGAATGGAAAAATCTCACTTTTCTATTGATTCAGCACCATCTGCTGAAAGACATCACTGAACTCTGTTCCATAAGTCTGTCTATTCTTATGCCAATATTACACTTTCAATTATTATAGGTTTACTCTTGATTATTTCGAAGTATAAATCCTCTTTTATCTTTTTCTTCAACATTTTCTTCAACTACTATTTACCATTTGGAATCTCATTTATCTTTCAAAATCAGCTGGTCATTTCCTACTATCTTCCTTCCCCTAAACAAAGCATAGTGGAATTTTGATTGGGCTTATTAAATCTCTAGATAAACTTAGGAAAAACTGACTTTTTTACAATAATCTTCTCTATGAAAATTATATATCTACTCTTATATAAGTTCTCTTTTTGTTCTGGCAACACAGGGTTGCCACAAACTTTCAGTTTGTAAAAAGCCCAATACCTGGGTAGCGCAATACAAAGAAGCACAATAAAAAGAGGTATCTCTGTATTTGATGTTTTTGAATAGTAATATAAGTATTATCTTTTAAATTTTATTTTCTGTCTATGGCTAATACACAGGAAAACAATTGACTTCTAAAATCCAATACTGACCTAATATTGACATATTGGTAAATTCACTTACTAAATTCTAAGAGTTTACCTGCAGATTTTTTTGAATTTTCCAATATGAACAATCATGTCTTCTGTGAATGACGGCTTTGCCTTTTTGCCTTTCCAAATTTTGAACTTTTTCTCTTTTCATAACTTTCTTCTCTCCTTGCCTGAACACTATTATAGTCATACATTTTACTTTTATATGTTATAAATCCACAATGCATTTTTGTAATTTTTGCTTTACATAGTTATCTTTTAAAGAGATTTAAATTTCTTTAAAGAAACCTTTATACTTACCCATAGTTACCATTTCTGGTGTCCTTAATTGCTCTGTGTAGCTCCTGATTTCCATTAGGAACTTCAATTCCACATTTATTAGGTGTCCTGAAGCTTTCCCCACAGCTCGTTAATGCTCTATTTACTTTCTTACTGTCTTTTCTCTGTGTGTTTCACTTTGGATAGCTTTTATCGCTATATCTTCAAGTTCACTGATCTTTCCATCTACAATGCCTAATCTGCTGTTAATTCCATCCAGTTTATTTTTCAACTCAGACATTATATTTTTATTCCTAAGGAGTTTGATTTGGGTTTTTAAACATCTTCCATGTGTCTATACACATGTTCAACCTGAACTTCCATAAAATAAAGTTACAACAACAGTTCCCCTCACCCTCTAGCCCCAGGTTTTATTGAGATATAATTAACATACAATATTGTGTGTTAGTTTAAGGTGAACAATGTACTAGTTTCATACACTTATGTATTACAAAATCACTACCATCATAGCATTAGCTACTGCCTCCATCACCTCACATAATTACCATTTCTTTTTATTGTGAGAACATTTAAGAGCTACTCTCCTAGCAACTTTTCTATATATAATAGTGTAGTATCATGCATGTAATCACCATGCTATATATTAGATTCCCAAAACTTAATCATATTATAACATAAAGTTCCCTTTGAGCATCTCCCCATTCCCCCCAACCACCATTCTATTCTGTTTCTCTGAGTTTCGTCTTTTGAGTCCACATATAAGTGATATCATACATTTTCGTCTTTCTCTGCCTGACATTTCACTTAGCATAAGGACTTCAAGATCCATTCATTTTGTCACAATCGGCAGGATTTCTTTTTTTCTCACAGTTGAACATTATTCCATTGTATTCTACATACCACATTTTCTTTACCTATTCATCTGTTGATGGACACTCAGGTTATTTCCATATCTTGGCTCATGATAACTGTTCTAATGTCCTTTTCTACTATTTCTATCACGTGTGTCATTTCTTGGTCAGTTCTGATTGACTGATTTTCTCCTCATTATGGGTCGTTTTTTACTGCTTCTTTGCTTGGTAATTTTTTATTCGATGCCAGACTATTGTGAATTTACATTAAGTGCTATATTTTTAGATTCTTACGAATGTTCTTGAGCTTTATTTTGGGACACAGTTAAATTATATGACAATAGGAATGAAATACTGATACATGCCATAATACAGATGAACCTTAAAAATGTGTTTAGTGAAAGAAGTCAGATATAAAAGGTCATATATTTTGCAATTTCACTTACATGAAAGGTCCAGAATAGGCAAATCCAGAGTGTTAGAAGAAAAAATTAATGGTTACCAGAGGATGGAAGAAATGGGAAATGAATGCTAACAGGTATGAGATTTTCTTTGGGGAGTAATGAAAATGTATACACATTCCACATCTTCTTTATCCACTCATCTGCTGATGGACATTTAGGTTGCTTCCATGTCTTGGCTACTGTAAATAGTGCTGCTGTGAACATTTGGGTGCACGTATCTTTTGAATTAGAATTTTCTCTGGATATATGCCCAAGAGAGGGATTACACGGTAGCTCTATTCTATTTTTAGTTGTTTAAGGAAACTCCATACTGTTTTCCATAGTGGCTGCACCAATTTACATTCCCACCAATAGTGTAGGAGGGTTCCCTTTTCTTCACATCCTCTCTAGCATTTATTATTTGTAAACTTTTTGATGATAGCCATTCTGACTGGAGTGAGGTGATACCTCACTGCAGTTTTGATTCGCATTTCTCTAATAATTAGTGATGTTGAGCATCTTTTCACGTGCCTACTGGCCATCTGTGTGTCCTCTTTGGGAAAAATGTCTGCTTAGGTATTCTGTCCTTTTTTTGACTCGGTCGTTTGTTTTTGTTGTTGTTGTTGTTATTGAGTTGTATGAGCTGTTTGTATATTTTGGAAATTAATCCTTTGTCAGTCACACTGTTTGCAAATATTTTCTCCTGGTCTGTAGGTTGTCTTTTCATTTTGTTTATGGGTTTCCTTTGCTATGCAAAAGCTTTTAAGTTTGATTAGGTCCCATCTGTTTATTTTTGCTTTTATTTCTATTGCCTTGGGGGACTGACCTAAGAAAACAATACCACGCTGTCTTGATTACTGTAGCTTTGTAATATTGTCTGGAGTCTGGAAGGTTATGCCTTCAGCTTTGTTTTTCCTCAAGACTGCTTTGGCAATTCTGGTTCTTTTATGTATGGTTCCACATAAATTTTAGAATTATTTGTTCTAGTTCTGTGAAAAACATCATGGGTAATTTGACAGGGATTGCATTAAGTCTGTACATTCCTTTGGACAGTAGAGCCATTTTAACAATATTAACTCTTCCAATCCAAGAGCATGGGATATCTTTCCATTTCTTTGAATCATCTTCAATTTCCTTTATCAATGTTTTATACTTCTCAATCTTTCACCTCCTTGGTCAAGTTTATTACTATTTTTTTATGCAATTTTAAAAAGGATTTTTTAAAAAATTTCCCCTTTCTGGTATTTCACTGTTAAGTGTAAAGAAATGCAACAGATTTCTGTATGTTAATCTTGTATCCTGCTACCTTTCTGAATTCGTTTACCAGATGTAGCAGCTTTTGTGTGGAGTCTTTAGGGCTTTCCATATGTAGAATCACATTATCTGCAAATAATGACAATTTTACCTCTTTCCTTCTAATTTAGATACTTTTTTAAATCTCTTTTTATCATCTGATTGCTGTGGCTAGGAATTCCAAGACTATGTTGGAACTGGTGAGAGTGGGCATCCTTGTCTTGTTTCAGATTTTAGCAGGAAGGCTTTCAGCTTTTCACTGTTAAGCATTATGTTGGCTGTGGGTTTGTCATAAAAGCTCCTATTAGGTCAAGATACATTCCCCCTATACCCACTTTGGTAGGAGTTTTGATCATGAATGGATGTTGAATTTTATCCAATACTTTTTCTGCATCTGCTAAGATGATCATGTGGTTTTTGTCTTTTCTTCTGCTGATGTGGTGTATCACATTGATTGATTTGCATATATTGATCCATTCTTATGACCCTGAGATGAATCCAACTTGATCACAGTGTGTGATCTTTTTTATGTGATGTTGGATTTGGCTTGCTAATATTTTGTTGAGAATTTCTGCATCTATATTAATCACAGATATTGGCCTGTCATTTTCTTTTTTGTTATTGTCTTTGTCTGGTTTTGGTATCAGAGTGATAGTGGCTTCATGGAATGACTTTGGGTGTGTCCCTGCCTCTTCGATCTTTTGGAAGAGTTTGAGAAGGATCAATGTAAGTTCTTCTTTGTATGTTTGGTAGATTTCCCCAGTGAAGCCATCTGGTCCTTGACTTTTGTTTGCAGGGAGTTTTTAAAATTACAGGTTCTATTTCACTTCTGGTGAATTATCTATGTCTTCTTGATTCAGTTTTGGTAGGCTAAAGTTTCTAGAAACTTGTCCATTTCTTCTAGGCTGTTCAATCTGTTGGCATATAATTGTTCATAGTGTCCTCTTATAGTTTCCTGTATTTCTGCAGTATCAGTTGTTATTTCTCTTCTTTCATTTCTTATTTTGTTTATTTGGGTCCTCTCTCTTTTCTGCTTGGTTAGCCTGGCCAGAGAGTTGTTGATTTTGTTTACCCTTTAACAGAACCAGCTCTTGGTTTTATTTTTTTCAACTCTTTTTTTAATCTTTCATTATTATTTCTTTCCTTCTGCTGACTTTAGGTTTTGTTTATTCTTTCTCTAATTGTTTTAGGTGGTAGCTTAGGTTGAGATTTTTTTTGGTTTTTTTTTTGAGAAGGCCTGGGTTGCTATGAACTTCCCTCTGAGAACTGCTTTTGCTGCATCCCATAGATCTTGTATGGTTACGTTTTCACTGTCATTTGTCTCAAGGTATTTTTAAATTTCCTTTTTGATTTCATTGCTGATGCATTGATTTTTTAGTAGCATGCTATTTACCCTCCATGTAATCACTTTCTCTCAGTTCTCTTTCTGTGGTTGATTTCCAGTTTCATGCTATTGTGGTCAGAAAAGACTCTTTGGCTTTTAAGTTGAATATTTAGTGCATTTACATTTAATGTATTTCCTAACATCATTAGATTTAAATACTTTTTATTTTCCTGTGTTCCCCATCTCTTCTTTGCTCATTTTTTTTCTCCTTTCTTGCCTACTTTTGGATTAACCAAGGATTTATTATTTTTCCTTACTTGGTAATATTCTTTTACTATTCTTGTAACAACCTAGAGCAGAGGTTCAGGTAAGGAACCCAGACAAAAACATGACCAGTATCTGAGAACTGGTTGGAATGTAATTCTTCAGACCCAATCCTGATCTAGAGTTAGAAACTCTCAGTGTAGGGCCCAGTAACCTGGGTTTTAACAAGCCCTCCTAGTTATTCTGATATATGCTGAAGTATTAAGAATCACTGCCCTAGATTTTACTACATGCCCTTGACTTAGTACGTTTACCATTTCCCATACAATAATACAAAGACATTAAATGCATATATTTCCTAATGCCTTACTCTAGTACTGTCATGTACTTTAACTTCTACAAGTATTTTAAACTACAAAGCATTGTGTTATATAACAGCACTGATATTTTTTTAATCATGCAATACGTATTTATATTTATTGACATGCATACTTTTTGGTGTTCTTCATTATTCTGCGAAGGATTTTTCTTCTATCTGAAAAATTAACCCCCTTTAATTTTTTAATACTGGTGAACTAGTAACATTCTCTCATATTTTGTTTTTGTAAAAGCCTATTTATTTAACCTTCATTTTTCGCAGAAATTCGAATTTCAGAATTCTGGATTGACAGGTATTTCTTTTCAGCACCACAACAAGTGCATTCTGGTGGTGTCTGACTTTCATCATTTCTAGTAACAATTCAGTGTGTTCCTCTGAAGTTGCCTGTTATTTTCCTCTGATTTTAAGATTTTTTTTTAAATCCTTGTTTTTTAGCAGTTTGATTTTTATTTGCCTGATAAGGTTTTCTTTTAATTAGTCCTTGTTGGGGTTCTCACAACTTCTTGAATCTGTATTGTGTTATCTTTCATCAGTCTTAGAAAATTAAAATACTGCTTCTTCTCTAGTCCCTTTTTCTTCTCTTCTGGAATAGTAATGACAAGTTTGTTAGATCTTTCCCCCAAATCCCATTTATCTCTTAAGCTTTTCTGAATTTTCCACCATTTTTCCTTTGTGTTTCAACCAGCATCTTCTCTACTGACTTATCTTCCAGTTCATTGATTCTCTCCTCTGATGTGTCTAATCCTCTATTAAACCCATCTATTGAATTCTTAATTTCAGTTATTATATTTTTCAATTCTCTTGATTCTTCCATACAGATTCCAATTCTGATAAATTTTCTATAATTCATATATTCTCTTCAATGTATTAGTCACAGTTATTTAAAACTCAGTATTTAGATCACTTGTAGATATGTTTATACTATCCTTTCCTCCTCCTTGTCTTGGCATTTAATTATTTGGTCTTGTTTCCTGGAAAGTCTGAAAATTCTGACTGAAAGTGAGACCTTACTTATGAAAGCTTGCAAAAGCTTGGGATATGTTATTTTCCAGAAAAGATTTAGTTTTCTTTTGGAAAATAGAATATTAGCATACCATCTTAATAACAATTTGAGACCAGTGTTATTTTGATTTGCTCTTACTCATAGAACATAATCTTTCTGAAATATCAATTTGAAAACCTGGGGTGTTTACCATGGCTCTCTCCTTAAAGAACTACAATTTTTGTTCCCCCTTCGCTGTGAGACTGCTGAATTCTGGCTAGTGAAAAATCTACTTGATTTGTCTTTGAGCCCAAGCACACATAGGTTAGAGATTAGCAAATGCCTTAAGTGGATATTGCTTGCAAAAAGTTGAGGTCACTTTTGAGATCCCTCAGGGTCTTGGTCCTTAAGTCCCAGCTCTTTGGTAGCCTCAAACTCCAGTTTTTATCTCCCTAGCTCAATGACTGTTCTAGACTGCAGCTTTCTCTGCAGCCTCTGTGCCATGCACTGAGAAGTGGGAAATGTCCCAAGGGAAAACCTGTAGTGCTTATCTAAATGTGCTTCCCTTCTTTCTGAGATCTTCACTTCTGAAGTTCTGCCTGTCTTTTTCTCCAATGCCTCTCCTCTCTTTTTTATTGGTGGGTGGGGGTGGGGTTGGGGTGGTAATTTTATATAGATAGGGAGAAGGGTTAATCTGATACTAGCTATTCTATCATATTTGAAAGCAGAAGCCCAAAAACTCCAGCTCCTTTATTTAGTCATGAAGTCACAGCATTACTATTTTCTAATTGCTCCCTAGTAGCCACAGCTCTCTATGTTTAGGCCTCAATATCTCCTACTTGAACTATCACAAAGAGCAGTATTGGATACTTCTGATTCCAACCTATCTGTTTCATGGGAAATTCTCAAGTATAGCTGGGTATCATTAGGGATGATTTTTTTTTAATTTATTTTTATTTATTGACTGTGTTGGGTCTTTGTTGCTGCATGCTGGCTTTCTATAGTTGCGGAGAGCAGTGTCTGCTCTTCGTTGTGGTGCACAGGCTTCTCATTGCAGTGGCTTTTCTTGTTGCAGAGCATGGGCTCTAGATGAGTAGGCTTCAGTAGTTGCAGAGTGTGGGCTCATTAGTTGTGGCTCGCAGGCTCTAGAGTGCAGACTCAGTAGTTGTGGTGCAGGGGCTTAGTTGTTTCACGGCATATGGGATCTTCCCGGCCTGGAGATCGAACTCATGTCCTTTGCATTGGCAGCCGGATTCTTAATCACTGTGCTATCAGGGAAGCCCTGGGATGATTTTTAAAAGTATATATTTCTGGGCCCTATCCACAAGGATAAAGTAACTGATCTGGTAGGCCTGCAATGGAATTTGGGAATTACTACCACCACCAAACACACATACACACACACCAACAACCCACCAGTCCCCTAAGTCATTCTGACAGAATCAGTCCATGTATTGCTATTTGGGCAAAATTATTACTCTACACCTCAGTTGCCAGTTTCCTATCTAAATTGGAAATCTGATCAGTCACTCATTATAATCTGTCTTCTATCTGTTTACGCATTACCTTGCACAAATAGAAAGATACTATGTATACTATATTAGTGCAACTGAGTATGTATATGTTTTTATGTGTATGCACAAAAAAGCAGAAGAGTAAGAGAGCCAAAAAAAAAAAAAAAGGCAAGTAAAAGCAAGGGAGATAGGGGAAAGAGGGTAAAAGCAAGACTGACACACCATATGAGTACAAGTGTGAAAAATACATGGCTTCCAGGCGCTCATCAGGGTCTAGTAAGGGAGGAATCAGATGTACAGAACTGAGTTATTTCATGAACCTCCCAGAGCCTTTTTAGGGTTTTGAGATACGAGATTAAGAAATCACCTTGTAAAGAACAGAGATTCCACTAGGTATCTAAAGAGCTGGCATAAGGTTTTGACCCTTGCTTCAAAAGCCCAAAGGAAAAAAAAAAACCCAAAAAACAAATTGCAGCAGACTACCACATGCTACTTCTGGGTATGTACCTAGACTTGAATATCATGAAAGAGGCTGACCACCATTCCAAAGAACTCTGAGTTTGCCCGAATTATTTATTTTACTGGATTCTGTTGACGTCCTAGGAATTTGTCAATCTCTTTTTAAATTGCATACTTAGAGGGGTAATCAATGATTTTTAAACAAACTGATTCAATAAAATGCTGGACTCAAAAATTCTATCAATGGGACTCATAATGTCAAGAATTCAGATTTAATATAGAGCTTCCCAATAAGCATTGTCCAATTTTTCCAGAGAACTATTTATTTACTTCTAACTTGTATAAAGCTAAAAGCATTGTGGATTCAGCTTTCAAACTGCCATGTATGGTTTGGTCAAATCTGTATCATCTTTAAACTTAACCATATAGAAATCTACTGTTACTATAAAAGCTAATTAAATGTATTACTCAATGACATTTCAAAAGTGTTCAAAAAAATAGAATTACTTTGTTAGTCACAGTGTTGATTGCCAGAGTTGGAGAGGCACTTCCCGAAATAATACACTCCATTCCCAAAGAATCTGAATCTATGCTATATGGAGTTGAGGCCTAAAATACAAGAACAAAATAAATAATTATTAGCTCATAAAACCACCAACTTCAACACAATTTGAAGTTATTTCATCAAATGCTTTGTTTCTGAAAATAAACTTAAAATCATTACTGAATTCTCTTCTACTGTATTTAAATATGCTACTGACCTGATAATCACAAAGTCCATTGGTATGGCTACTCCTTATCAACTCTTTTAACTGGTTGTGGGATAGGTTTACAAAAATTAGAGACAAACTTCTGTAGTGGAGACTGTTAATAGTCCGCTAATACCCATTCTCCCCTCTTCTCCTTTTTAGTAATAGATCCCTGTAGTCATCAACTCATTGCTGCCCAGATAAAGACCACTTTTTTCAGCCTCATTAGAACTACAAAGACAACTCTGTCTATGCCCCAACTTTTGTGCCATTCAATTTAGCTACACCTAAATTAACACAGAAGATTACTTTAGAGAGCTGCAAATCTCATGTTCCTCTAACTCAACTCAGTCACCTCAATACAGATTACTGGTTAACTATCTCTCACTGCTACCCACAGGTAACAAGAGGCAAGCCTGTATTGTGTGATTTCATGCAAATTACTCCACTTTTATACTCTTTTCCTCATCTATAAGAAGATTATGCCACTTCCTTCAGAGGTCTGTTAAGAGTATTAATGAAATAATTTATGTAAAGCACTTAGCATAGTACCTGAAATGCACAATAAGCATTGGATTCTATAATGACTACTAAAACATATCTAGTACTGATGCTGAGAACCTACTGATACAGAGGAACATTCAATGGTGATTAGTGGAAAAGGAGATGGCTTTGGTATGAGGCACTATATTCTCACAAGCCCAGATTCACAGCTTTAGCCACAAAATCTTTTAATTAGATATTCTTCATAGATACTAAAAATCTGGTTCAATCAAGAGAATAAAGGACATTCTCTTTACGTGCTTTGATATGCTCAATAGTATAGTATATGTTTTTGTTTGTAGTTACACTGATTCTATGTTATTAACAGACTAGCAGCCTGATTAGCAAAGCTAATTTAACTTGGAATCTACAGATCTCAAAATGCACTTGAATAACTGTTATCATTGCAGACAAAACCCAAATTCTGGACAAAGAAAACTATCAGTGAATCTAATCTAGGTGGCACCTCTTAGCTTGTGAAAGATCCTTTCTGAAGTTTCCTATACCCCCTGTCAAAATCCTACTCATTCAAGTTCTACTTCCAGAATGGTAGTGTGACACCTACCTTCTATTTAAAACAACTACCAATTTGGGGTGGGGGGAGTGGAAAGGGACATGGGATCACAACTAGCTGAGCAGTCTGATGAATAAATAAAACAGGCAGATTGTGGAGAGAAGGCAAAACTTGGGAGACATCAGCCTGAATTTCCTGTTTTGCTGTAGCTCTGCTCCAAGGTCAGGCAGCAGATGAAGAATATGAGCAGCTAAAGTTGTCTTTCTGTCAGGAGGAACTAGGGAAAAGAGCCCAGGTAAATGCAACCAGCTACTAGAGAGAGAAAGGAATCCCACAGGAGATAAAGTCAAAAGAGATCCCCTAAAACTGTATATGATATACCAAAGTCTCAGGCTGACCCTTAGACCATGCATATGCAGATTAGCATAAAGCAAAGGCTTAAAGAATGAAACCAAAATTGGAACCACTGTCCACAGAAGATGAGAGAGAATTTACAGTTTGAGTCTAACATGGTTACCTGCCAGCTAAAACAACAATACCAATATCCTACAGAAGATTATAAAAGAACCCAGAGTCTCTATAACATTGATTATGTCCAGGTTACAACCCAAAATTACCTGACATACAAGTAATAGAAAAATGAAGCCCATTCTCAAGAGAAAAGATAATCTATAGAAGCCCAACACAAAAAGACTAAGATGTTGCAATTATGAGACAAGGATTTTCAAGTAGCTATTATAATTATGCTCAATGAGACAAAGGAGAAAAGATCTGAATGGAAAAGTATAATAATGGAAATCTCAGTGAAGAAATAAAAAATATAAAAAGAACAAAATCAAAATTTACAAATGAAAAATACAATATAAGAATTTTAAAAGTCAATGGATAGACTTAATATCACAATGGAGACTAAAGAGGAAAGAATCAGTGAACTCAAAGGCAGATCAACAGAAATAATCCAATCTAAAGAACAAAAAGGAAAAGGCTAATTCTTTAAAAAAAGAAAAGAAAAAAGAAAACAGCCTAGGAAAGCTATGGGATAATCTCAAAAGGCCTAACATGTATATGAGTTCCAAAAGGACAGAAAAGAGAGAAAACAGCAGGAAAAAATATGGAAGAAATGATGACTGAACACTTTGGAAACTTGCTGACAGACAAATTTACAGAACCAAGAAGCACAGTAAGCCCCGATCAAGATAAATTCAAAGAAAAATCACATTTGGATATATCATAACTGAACTGTTGAAAAATAAAGGTAGAAAGCAGGCGGAGAAAAATGACATATCACTCACACAAAAAACATCAATTGGAAAATGACTGCATTTCTCATAAAAGTAATGGAGATCATTAGACAGTGAATATTGTTGAAGTATTGAAAGAAAAAAAAAATTCAATCCAGGCTGTATATCTAATGAAAACATTCTTCAGGATTGCACATTTTCAGAAAAGGAAAACTAAGAATTTGTTGCCAGGAGATCTAAAACATAAGAAAGTTCATTAGGCTAAAGGGAAATTATAGCAGAGGAAAACTTGGACCTTGAGAAATGAATTAAAGCATCAGAAACGGTAAATACCTAGGTAAATTAAAAAAACAACTGTTTCCTCTTAGGTTTTAAAATCACATATAATTATTTAAGGCAGAACTTATAATATTGTTGTATAAGATTATCAATATAAGCATATGTAACATATGTTACAACTATGGGGAATGGTGAGGAAAGGGATAAAGGAGACATTTGTTTGGAAGATTTCTACATTTTATAGGCACAATATTAACTCCAAATAGACTGCAAAAGGTTAGGAAAATATACTGATATTCCAGTATATAAATATACAAAGAGGTATAATAGCTAAAAAGCCAGTAGTTAAGAATACCAAAATATATCCAAATAATGTAAAAGGCAAGAAAGATGGAAAAAAAGAACTAAAAATACAGAGTGGTACCCAGAAAACTGGGTTTGCCTTTTGGTGGGTGTAGAGCTAAAAAACACGACTAAGGCAAAGAGTGGGACAAGGAAGGATTTATTACTTGCAGCAAGTAAGGAGAACACTGGGGATCTTTCCCAAAGCAGTGTGTCTGCCAACAGCAAAACTGGGGAAGTTTTAAGCTAAGGGTACAGGCATACTCATGAAGGGAATTTGGGGGGAGGGGAGGCGCACAGAGTCCAACCTTTACCTGACTGAAGTCACGAGGGTGAGAAAAGGTCAACATCCTCCTCCCTTAGGGTCCACAGCTGATCTGGTAGTTGAGCGCCTACCAGAGGGGTTTAAATTCTGCAAAAATGGCCCAAGAAAGCACTCAGGCTAGTCTTTGAAACAGAATTGGGAATGTTACAACCGCTTTGTTATCTTTGCTATTGTCACTTCTCTTGCCTGGTAACAGTTTGTTCTTTTGTTCCCTTAAAGATAATTATTACTGAGACCTGTTCAAGGGCAAGCATCGTGGCCAAGCTTAGATCACAAAATGGCTTACACCCAAAATGGCTTTTCTTACATCAAGAAAGCCATGTCTGGGTTCTATTTCTCTGGGGACCCCATATCTGCTTATGAGAAGCCAAACAGAAAACAGTATCATTAATTACATTAATAACAATATCAATAATTATGTTAGGCAGCTAGTCAGACAGGAGCAGGTCCCTCTGCATGCTGGATGGTTCATCTTTCCCTCCCCCACCTGGACACTGGTGGTCAGAGCACACTCAGAGTCCTCCCTCTTGTGGTCAAAGACCACCGCTAGTTTCCAGCCATATCAGGACCAAGCAAGATAAAAAACGCCAGCACAGGTTGGCATAGGCGCACCAAGACCTAAAAGGTGACTCAAGGTAACCCGGGGTTCATTATGCCGTACTTGTAATAAATCAGCATTACGGTTTTTGAATCTCCCCTCGCCCCCACCGTGGGTTTCACCTGGGTGCTTGTGAGTAAGCGCCTGCGCACTAGGAGAAAAGTGATATAACCTAAAGCTGTCAATCAACCTGTCAGTCAAATGACGCAAGACACAGGGAGGAACCAGCAGTCTAAAAAACCCAATGACAGCCCACTCTCATCCTTTCTGAGGAGTGTACTTTCGCTTTGCTTAACAAAACTCTTGCTGCTTAAAACTGCGCTATGCCTACTGATTGAATTCTTTCCCTCAAGAAGGGCAAGAACCAAGGAAATCACCAACTCCACCAGCGACAATTACATTAATGTCAATGGTTTAAACACTCCAATAAAAAGGCAGAGATTGTAAAAAAAAAAAAAAAAAAAAAAAAAAGATGTTAAAAAAGCAAGAATAAGCTAAATGCAGCCTATAAGAGTCACAACTTCAAATAAGATGAATAACAGAGCTGCAAAATATATGAAGCAAAAACTGACAACTAAAAATCAGTAAAGAAAAAGAATACTGGAATACATTAGTAAATGCCTTGATCTAATTGATATTAGAGAACACTATACTGAGCAACTGTAGAACACATATTCTTTTCAAGTCCACTCAGACATTCACCAAGATATAGCACATGCTGAGCCGCAGAACAAGTCTCAATAAATATGTGTAAAGACTGAAATTAAAGAAACATTGTATTATAACTCAGTAAGATATCTAGGAAAATCCAATATTTAGAATATTTGGAAAAAGTAATTCATGGGTCTTTAGAAAAGACTCAAAAGAGAATTTTTTAAATATTTTGAATTAAATGATAATGAAAAAATGCAACAAACCAAAATCTGTGAGATGCAGTTAAAGTAGTCCTTAGAGGTAAAGCTACATCTTTGAATTCTTATATTACAAAAGAGGAAAGGTCACAAATCAAATATTTAAGCTGGAAACTGAAGAAGCTAGAAATATAAGAAAAATTATTAAGTAGAAAGAAGTAAATGATAAAGATAAAGGTAGAAATAAAACAGAAAACAACAGAAAAGAAATTTTAAAGAGAAAACCTGGTTCTTTGGGGACTTCCCTGGTGATGCAGTGGTTAAGCATCCACCTGCTGATGCAAGGGACACGGGTTCGATCCCTGGTCTGAGAAGATCTCACATGCCATGGAGCAACTAAGCCCGTGCGCCACAACTACTGAGCCTGTGCTCTAGAGCCCACAAGCCACAACTATTGAGCCCGTGTGCTGTAACTATTGAAGCCCGCGTGCCTAGAGCCCATGCTCTGCAACAGAGAAGCCACCACACTGAGAAGCCAGTGCCCCACAACGAAGAGTAGATCCTGCTCACCTCATCTAGAGAAAGCCCCTGCAAAGCAACAAAGACCCAACACAGCCATAAATAAATAAATAAATAAATAAATAAATAAATACCTGGTTCTTTGAAAAGACTAACAAAATTGACAAACCTTTAGCTATACCAATGAAGGAAGAAAGAGAAAATGTATCAACAATATCAAGAAAGAGGATTTATTACTACAGTCTATAAATATTAAAAGATAAGAGAATATTATCCACTTCACACCAATAAATTCAACAACTTACATGAAAAGGACAAATTTCTTAAGAATATAATTTACCAAAACTAGAATAAAAAGAGAAAATTTGAACAGTCCCATAATAAAATATCAAAAATCTTCCCGCATTAAAAACAACTTCAGGTCCAAATGCTTTCACTTATGAATTTTCTCAAACCTTCAAGGAAGATATACCAATCTACAGAAACTTTTTCAGAAAATAGAAGGAATACAGCCCAACCAGTTTTATGAGGCAAGTACGATCCTAATATCAAAACCTGACAGATATTACTGTAGATGAAAAATGTCCCCTGCCATATGAGTAAACAAAGGATGTTGAGGCCAGCAAACCATCAGCCACTGCAGCTACCCTTAAATTTGCACCCTGAGAGGATTCAGAATAGAGAAAAACAAAATACTGGCCCTAGATAGTTTAAGGTGCATATCAAAGGAATGATTTCAATAAGCCCAGACTCTTGAATCTTCCCATACATAGAAATGCGCTAAATTCACTAACTTTGAGATGTCTGGTTTTCTTTAATTAACATTAATCATTTGATGTTCCGACTACCTGGTGTTTGTTGCAAAAACTACATATCCTGGCTCCTCCCTTACCTCTTCGGAGCAGTCCCTCAGAGCTACCTGAGAAGCTGCCTCTAGGGCTTAAGACCTCAGCAAGTGCACCAAACATAATTCTCAGCTTTTAGGTTGTGCATTTTTTTTCGGCCCACATTACAAAGAAAGAAAATTATAAATCCATGTCCTTCATGAATACAGATGCAAAAATCCTT
Organism: Hippopotamus amphibius kiboko; assembly: GCF_030028045.1. Taxonomy (NCBI): domain Eukaryota; kingdom Metazoa; phylum Chordata; class Mammalia; order Artiodactyla; family Hippopotamidae; genus Hippopotamus; species Hippopotamus amphibius. The sequence goes on from NC_080186.1 coordinate 33,968,646, forward strand.
AAGATATTAACAAAATGAATCAAACAATATATTAAAGGGATAATATATCGTGACTCAGTAAGGGTTTAACCAAGGAATACAAGGTTTAACATTCCAAATGTAATCAGTGTAATTCAACACGCAAACAGAATAAAGAAAAGCCATATAATCACTTCAATAGGTACAGAAAGAGAAATTCTACACTTATTCATGATAAAAAACTCTCACCAAACTGCGCTTACTAGAGAACTTCCTCAACCTGATAAATGGCATCTACAAAAGCCCTACAGCTTATATCACATTTAGTAGTGAAAGACTGAACACTTTCCCCCTAAAAATGGAAATAAGGCTGGAGCCCCACTTTCACCACTTCCAGTCAACACTGTACTAAAGATTTTGGTCACCACAATACAGTTGTAGGAAGGGACAAGGAAGGAGGAATGAAAGGCACAGGAAAACTGTCTATCTGCAGATGACATAATTGTTTATATAGAAAATCCCAAGGCATCTTTAAAAAATACTAGAATGAACAAGATTGTAGAATACAAGGTTAACATACAAAAATTACATTCTTATTATTAGCAGCAAGCAAATGGATTTTAAAATATATAGCATCCAAACCCAAACTATTCAGGATTAAATCTAACTGGAAACATCCAAGTCCTCTAACACTGAAAACTAAAAAACATTCCCAAGAGAAATTACAGACATAATGAATAGAAAGATACTACACTTCCATGGCTTGAAATAATATTGTTAAGATGTCAGTTTTCCCCAGATCAGGTTGCCTGGGGATAAGAATAGAGGGAGGCACAAGATACAAACAGGCATGAGGAAACTTCTGGGTGTGACAGAAATGCTCGTAGTGTCAACTAGTAATAATTTCACATGTCAAAAATCCTCAAACTGTAAACTTTAAACATTCAATTAATTGTACATAAACTCTCTCTCAACAGTACTGTAAAAAACAAAAACCTAAATCCTACCCATTGATCAATAACCCCTCATGAAACACTTTCTGGTCTACAGCTCTAACTGGGTAGCATTTCTCCCACTTTAAAACTCTCAAGAAATTCTATTTCTACATATCTCCTGGAGGCAACATGTAGTGCCTCCCACATAATGTACACTGGGTACATATTTGCCCAACTGAAATAAATGTTTTTTCAGTTCTAAGAGTTCTAAAAGTATGTAGAATGCATTCCTTCCTCTAACTGAATCCTCCCTCATTCAGACTCAGCCTCAGAGAAGGAAGGCACATAGTGGGAGATCACTTAAACAACAAAACTACTCTACGCAACAAGGTGGGATCTTAGCTCCCCCTGCAGTGGAAGCGCAGAGTCTTAACCACTGGACTGCCAGGGAAGTCCCCCATCCTTTACTATTTTCTATGCAAAGAAGTTACACTTCTGCATTTAAATTCTAAGTTTCATTCCTCTTCCTATATGCCTTCCCAGGGCAGCATTATCTATTGAAATTTTGAGTCACTTTAGTTACCACTGTTCGATCTAACACGCTGACTAATTACTTAGTAATTTGCTCTGTCATTTATAATAATACTTATGACATTTAATACACACACACACACACATATATATATAGAGAGAGAGAGAAAGAGATTAAATCAGGGGGATTCTCTTAAAATAAAGGACCATTAACCAAAACCAGACAAAGACACTACAAAAAAGAGAAAATTACAATTATCTCTGATGAATATAGATGCAAAAATACTCAACAAAATATTAGCAAACTGAATTCAACAACATAAAAAAAGCATTTGACAAAATTCAAATCCACTCATGATAAAATCTCTCATCAAAGCTGGTATAGAGGGGATACATCTCAACATAACAAAGGCCATGCATGACAAACTCACAGCCAACATCATACTCAATAGTGAAAAGCTGAAAGGCTTTCCTCTAAAACCAGGACAAGAATACCCACTCTTGCCACTTGTATTTAACATAGTACTGGCAGTCCTAGCCATCGCAATCAGACAAGGAAACAACAACAACAAAGAGGAAAAAACAGAACAAAAAAAACAAAAAAAAACCCAAAAACCAAAAAACACACACACCAAGGCATCCAAATTGGAAGGGAATAAGTAAAACTGCCACTATTCCCTGATAATATCATACTGCATATAGAAAACTCTAAAGTCTTCAGCAAGAAAATTATTAGAACTAATGAATGAAATCAGCTGTAAGATACAAGATTAATATGCAGAAATCTATTGCTTTTCTATACACTAATAATGAACTATAAGAAAGAGAAAGCAAGAAAACAATTCCGTTTAAAATTGCATCAAGAGACTTCCCTGCTGGTCCAGTGGTTAAGAATCCACCTTCCAGGCTTCCTAAGTGGCGCAGTGGTTAAGAATCCGCCTGCCAATGCAGGGGACATGGGTTCGATCCCTGCTCCAGGAAGATCCCACATGCCGTGGAGTAACTAAGCCCGTGCGCCACAACTACTGAGCCTGCACTTTAGAGCCTGTGAGCCACAACTATTGAGCCCATGTGCTGCAACTACTGAAGCCCACGTGCCTAGAGCCCGTGCTGTGCAACAAGAGAAGCCACGGCAATGAGGAGCCTGCGCACCACAATGAAGAGTAGCCCCCACTCACCACAACTAAAGAAAGCCCGTGCACAGCAAAAAAGACCCAACACAGCCAATAAAATAAATAAATAAATACATTTATTTAAAAAAAAAAAAAAGAATCCACCTTCCAATGCAAGGGACACAGGTTCAATCCCTAGTCAAGGGACTAAGATCCCACATGTTGCAGAGTAACTAAGCCTGCATGCCACAACTAGTGAGCCTGTGCACCACAACTAGAGAGCCTGTGTGCTGCAACTACTGAGCCCACATGCTCTGGAGCCCATGTGCCCCACCTACTGAGCCCATGCACTTTGAAGCCTGCATGACACTAGAGAGAAGCCCACACACTGCAAAGAAAAAACCATGCGTCACAACTAAAGATCCCGCATGCCACAACAAAGATCCCATGTACCGCAACTAAGACCCGATACAGCCAAATAAATAAATAAATAATAAAATAAATTGTATCAAAAAGAATAAAACACCTAGAAATACACTTAACCAAGAAAGTGAAATACCTGTACTTTGAGAACTATAAAACAATGATGAAGGAAACTGAAGATGATACAAAGAAATGGAAAGCTAGCCTGTGTTCTTGGATTGGAAGAACTAATATTGTTAAAATGGCCATACTACCCAAAGCAATCTACAGATTTAATGCAATTCTTATCAAAATAACCATGACATTTTGCACAGAAGTAGAACAACTAATCCTAAAATTTATACAGAACCACAAAAGATCCTAAATTGCCAAAGCAATCTTGAGAAAAAAGAACAAAGCTGGAGAAGCACACTCCCTGGCTTCAAACTATATTACAAACTATAATAACCAGAACAGTATGGTACTGGCACAAAAACAGACACGTAGATCAATGGAACAGAGAGCCCAGAAATAAATCCATATACTTATGGTCAATTAATCTATAACAAAGGAGGCAAGAATATACAATAGAGAGTCTCTTAAATAAATAATGCTGGGAACACTGGATAGCTACATGTAAAAATAATGAAATTAGAACTTTTCTTCACATTATATAAAAAAACTCAAAATGGATTAAAGACCTAAATGGAAGACCAAAAAAACCATAAAACTCCTAGAAAAGACCACAGGCAGAACACTCTTTGACATAAATCATAGCAATATTATTTTGGATCTGTCTCCTAAGGCAAAAAAAAAAAAAAAAAGGCAAAAATAAACAGGATCCATCAAGAAAATGAAAAGTCAACCTACTAAATGGGGGAAAGTATCTGTAAATGATATGACCAATAAGGGGTTAATACAAGCTCATACAACTTAACATCAAAAAAACCAAACAACCTAATTAAATAATGGACAGAAGATCTGAACAGACATTCTTCCAAAGAAGATATACAGATAGCCAACAGGCACATGAGAAAATGCTCAATATCACTACTCATCAGAGAAATGCAAATCAAAGCCACAATGAGATATCACTGCACACTTGTCAAAATGGCTATAATCAAAAAGTCTACAAACAGGGAGACTGGGATACCAAATTTTACACTCTAAACATATGCAGTTTATTGTATGTTAACTGTATCTCAATATAAGTTCTAAAGAAAAAAAAAGTCTACAAATAAATGTTGGCAAGGATGTGGGTAAAAAGGACACCTAGTACACTGCTTTGGGAGATTGTAAACTGGCACAACCACCACAGAAAATAGTATGCAGGTTCCTCAAAAAACTAAAACAGAGAACTATCATATAATTCAGAAATTCCACTCCTGGGTATATATCTGAAGAAAACAAAAACACTAATTTGAAAAGATACATGCACCCCAATGTTCATAGCAGCATTATTTACAATACTCAAGATATGGAAGCAACCTAAGCGTCCCTCAACAGATGGATAAAGACGTGGAGATAAATATATATAAAAAGAAAATGAAATTTTGCCATTTGCAACAATGTGGATGAACCCAGAGGGTATTATGTTTAAGGAAGTAAGTGAGACAAGGACAAATATTCTATGTCATCACTTCCATGTTGAATCTGAAAAATAAAACAAATGTATATAACAAAACAGAAACAGACTCACAGATATAGAGAACAAGCCAGTGGTTACCCATGAGGGGAGAGAAGCAAGGAGGGGCAAGATAGGGGCATGGGATTAAGAGACAGAAACCACTATGTATAAAATAAATAAGCAACAGGATATATTGTACAGCACAGGAAAATATAGCCATTATTTTGTACTAACTTTAAACAGAGTATAATCTATAAAAATACTGAATCACTATGTTATACACCTGAAATTAATATAATGCTGCATATATCAACTATACTTCAATTTTAAATTTTTTAAAATAACATTAAAGAAAAACATTCAGATCCAAAAATAAAGGCTCATTATCTCAATAAGATATGCATATATAAAAAGAAATCTGATTCAGTGTTGTGACCTTCAGCAGAGCAAATACTAGTGGCAGCACAATGCAGTTGTAAACAGCATAAACTCTGAAGGCAGGCTACTTGAGTTCATAATCCTGGCCTTGGTACTTACTGTCCTTTGTACTCTTGGACAACTTAACATTCATGCCTATCAGTTTCATCATTTAGAGTTACTATAAAAATTACATGAGGGACTTCCCTGGTGGTGCAGTGGTTAAGAATCTGCCTGCCAATGCAGGGGACACAGATTTGATCCCTGGTCTGGGAAGATCCCACATGCCATGAAGCAACTAAGCCCATGCACCACAACTACTGAGCTTGTGCTCTAGAGCCCATGAGCCACAACTACTGAGCCTACATGCCACAACTACCAAAGCCCATGTGCCTAGAGCCCATGCTCTGCAACAAGAGAAATCACTGCAATGAGAAGCCCATGCACAACGAAGAGTAGCCCCTGCTCACCACAACTAGAGAAAGCCTGCACACAGCAACCAGCAACAAAGACCCAATGCAGCCAATAAATAAATAAATTTATTTTTAAAAAAAGATTACATGAATTAACACACACAAAATTCTTTTCAAAAATAAAAAATAAAATTCTTTTTAAAAAAAATCTAGCATATAAACTCAATTGTCTATTATTATTATTATTATGCTGTTATCTTAGCTCAGGTTGCTATAACAAAATACCATAAACTGGGTAGCTTCTTAACAAAAGAAATTTATTTTTCACAGTTCTGGAGGTTGGGAGTCCAAGATCATGATGCCAGCATGGTCAGGTTCTGGTAACAGCCCTCTTGCAGGTATCCTCATTGGTATTCTCACATGGTAGAAAAGAGCTAGCCAGTTCTTTGGCCTATTCTTATCAGGGCACTGATCCCATTTACGAGGGCTTCACATTCCTGATCCAATTACCGACCAAAGGCCTCACCTCCAAATACCATCAACACTGGGATTAGGGTTTCAACATATGAATTTGGGGGGAACAGAAACATTCAGTCCACAGCAGCCATTAAAACTTCTATCTCTTCTTTTATAGCTGAGGATACTGAAGCTCAAAAAAATCTAACAACTTGCCAGAAGTCACAGAAGAAGTAAATTGTAAAGCCAGAAGAAAAACACAGGACTCCTAGTCAAGGAGCCCACTCATCTTTACCAGGCTAAACTTTATCAATAATTCTTTTTAGGTTTGCACATCTACTTTATCATAAATAAAGAAAACATGGTAAGATGAAAGAAATCAGAAAAAGGAAAATGAAATGTATTTATATATTCAAGGATTAAGAAAAGAAGAAAGGAATACCACAGTGGCCAAGAGAGAACAGGATTTGTGTTCATGTAAATGAGGGGAACAGGAAGACAGTCCAGACAATTGCGTTAAGAACATTAGGTTGGAGATAAAAATCAGGCTTTAATTTTAATTTAGGACATGAAGATACTGTTATCTGCATTTTAAAAAACTGCTTCTCTTTACATTAAAAGCTCTTCTCTCTTCAAAAATGTGTGAAACACTTTGATATTTCACATAAAACTCAGATGTTTACACATGGACAAAGAAATAACATCTCAGAAATTTAATAAGGAATTTTTAGGGATATTTACCATCTACAATGTAAAATCCTCTGAAGTTTGAACTAATGCGTCATGTTCCGTTTTTGAAAAAACTTTAAATGTTTAAAAATCATACTCTCTATTTGACCGTCTTAGGCATTTCCTTAGATAAAACCCAATGGTTACTTAAATACAAGTATACTTAAATACAAACACTATCCTAATAAAAAATACACCACCCCAAAGCCTCTAAAGGAAAAATTCAGAATATCAGTTTATCAGAACACAAAATTATGTTTTGTAAGAACATTATCTTTCAGAGTATTTGTTAAACAATATGTCTTCCTGATTAGACATACTCTGCTTACAGCTGTTCTCTTTCTATAGGTTTCTCTCCTATAGTAGCAACCAACACATAGCTCAGGCTAAAATAAATATCAATATACTAACTGAAAGGTTCTGATATTTTACAGAACTATACTACAGAGGCAAATTGTTGAAGCTTTTGCATGCTTTAAATTTAAAAAAGATAAACAGTAGAAAATATATGCCCAAAATATACATTCAAGAACATACACTTAATATATAAGACACAATTCCATAATCAGAATCCTATATTTCTATAGACTTCCATTATAAAACTGATAATATGGTCTTCAGGAAAAAAGGGGACTCTCAGAAATAAAGAAGTATTGTTCTAAGAACTAGGAAACAAGGTAACAGAATAAAAGTCAGGCTGAATATCCAAAAGGAATGCCCAGTTGTCAACCCAACTACCAATTCGAATTTCTAAAAATAATTCAAGTTCCAGGAACTTCAGAAGAAGAGAGCAAGTGGTAAAGAAGACCACAATTTCTCAGCCCTTCCAGTTACACATCCTTACTAATGCTCTGGGTTAAACAATGTGGATTCTTCTCCTCTTCCTTCAAATTCTGGCAACAGATGCTGAACAAAACTTTTGTACTCCACATTCTCAGACAATTAAAGTCTGTGTGCTAAATATGTTTTAAAAAGCAAAAGCTGGAGGGCAATAACTGAGGTTCATTCCCTCTTAAACCATTACATACATAGCTCATTAACATCCTAGCTATAAGACTCAATTACCAGAAGACTATGCCACCAATACTAAACTTTACCAAAAAGCATTCTGACCTAAGAGTTCACTTTTAATTCTGCAGAGCTTAGTAACTGGAGTACTGAATTCCCTCTGCTGGCACCATAAATCTGCCTGACTAAATCCACTGCTGCTATACCTCATGGCTCACCCAATCTCAATTTAAACCCAGCTTGAGGCCCTTAGAGATTTTGTGTACAAAATAATTATTACATGGTTGGAAGAAGTAAAAAGCATTTTGAGGATAATCAGCAAAATTCAATATAATCAGACAGTATCTGCAGTGAAAGGGAATGGTTTTGTTACATAAAACCAGTCCTCAATGGTGTAGACACAGGAAAGAGTTAAAATTAAAACTCAAATTAAAACTCAAGAGACCTGGATTATAGTCTCAGTTAGACAACAGCTGCGCCCTAATTACAAAACAAACAAACAAAAACCCTTCTAGTTAATTCTTAAACCGTCCAATTCATTCAAGAGTTGTTGGGATCAAATAGTAAGTCTGGAAGTGCTTTGAAAAAATAGAAAATGCTATCCAAATAAAATATTACCTTCATTATGGTTATGCTTATTGTATTATTGGAAATGAACTTTTAAGATCTATACTTCTGAGATAATAACCCCATCATACTAAATTTGTGATAAAGAGCTTTTACCCGTTCTACAGATCGTGCTCTCTTCTTTGGCCGAGTAGGCAGCGCATCTTCCTTCGGATTGGTGTCTATTGCCCAATAGGACCCCTAAAGGTAAAGAAATAAATTACATTAATGGTATTTTATAGCAACTCTACAACATTGAAATGGACTTTCACAATCTTCTACTTCAAAAGCAAACATTCTGCATATACAACAATGGAAAAGTAGCATGAGAAGAAATACTAGTTTTGAAAGGAGAAAAGTAAAATTTATACAAGAAAAAAGGTCCACTTATGACTATTTATTAAAGAGAAAAAAAAAATCACAATCTGAAGAAGCCAAGTCCAAGAAATCTGCCATAGCTAACAAAAAGGGAAATGATCAACCAAACCACATTTAAAAATATATATGTATATACACACACTAATTCCTTAGAATCTAAAAAAATGGTACTCATAACCCAGTAACAGGGCAAGAATAAAGATGCAGATGTAGAGAACAGACTTGAGGACTCGGGGTGGGGGCGAAGGGGAAGCTGGGATGAAGCGAGAGGGTAGCATTGACATACATACACTACCAAATGTGAAACAGACAGCTAGTGGGAAGCTGCTGTGTAAAACAGGGAGATCAACTTGATGATGGGTGATGACTTAGAGGGGTGGGATAGGGAGGCGGGGTGATATAGGGTGGGAGGGTGGGAGGGAGTCACAGGAGGGAGGTGATATGGGGATATATGTATAAATACAGATGATTCAGTTTGTTGTACAGCAAAAATTGGCACAACAGTGTAAAGCAATTATATTTCAATAAAGAGCTTAAAAAAAAGCATTTAACTTACAAAAAATAAAAATAAAAAATAAAATATATACTAATTCTTAATTGAACATATATGATAATTATAACAGCATATGACACTCAAGTCTAACAGAATTTTATGTGCAGTTTCTGTACCCAGGGACCTCACAAAACTAAGTAAGTGAAACAATTTATGAAAACAACTTTCTTTACCACTTTTCATACAGTATGTGCATCCTGGAAAACAATGGTCTGTACATAAATCTGTTATTGCTTATTCTATCATAATTAACTTTATCCTCTCTTACTTTTTGATACAAGTTCTCAGACCACTCTTTCAAAAATACATACTGAGGACCTACTGTGTTTCAGGCATTCAGAAATTGTGACTCCCTTGAAAAGCATCTTGAAAAGCATAGATCATACAGTTTGCACATATACAAATAAGAAGACCAAAGCTCAGAAAAATAAAAGTGGTCTGTTCAACCAAGGATATGAGAGTCAGGATCAGAATCAAGTTTAACCTTTCCCTCTAGTATTTCATTTATCTTCCTAGGCTGCTTTTTCAGGTAATATTTGACAACGAGGGGAAAAACAGTTTTCATCTATCAATTTTCACATTTTGTGCCCAATATGAATTATCTCCTTATATCTCCTTAAATATACCATGTTCTTTCATGCATCTGTGCCTGCCATATATACTGATCTCCTTGCTTGTAATATCCACCTTACCACTGACAAAATCATATTCTACCTCCAAAATTTAGCTCAGATGTTATCTAAAAGAATCTTTCTCTGATCCTCCTACAATACTCAAGAATTCCCCACTCCCTTCCTCTGCAAGATCTCTATACTATTTATAGATTTAGACCATTGACTGCACTTAACATTACAATTTTATTTACAGGTCTGTATCCCTTCTAGGCTACAAGTTCCTTAAGCCTACAAACTCATTCCTATATCCACAGTGCCAGGTACAGTATCAGACACAGCAAGTACTCAATAAACATCTGTTACAAATGGGCGGTGGGGGGAAGATGTTGAACAAATTGTGCCAAGAATGTCAGAGTACAAGGTATAGTGCCAGGCCTTCCCAGGTCCTAATCTACGCAGTATCTGAACTCAGCACTCACTTCACACACAGCCATACTGGGGCATTCTTTCATGTTATCTTTTCTAAGTGGTCACTGCATTTCAGCTAATGAGCCTACCAGACCTGATGTAAACTGGCCGATAACTACCTAAAATTTAAATGCTGCAGAAATTAAGCACTGAAAATTAAAACAATTTCATGATATGGTTCAGGGCTAGCAAGTTTCAAAATAAACAAAGCAGGAAAAAATTCTACACTCATTTGTTACTAAAGTTGAAAGTGAAGCAGGAAGAAAAATACCCAAACTCACTGGACAATGGTTTAAAAACCACTGTTTATGGAAATGATAAATTTCAATGTTTAGTTTGTTTTGCATGCGTGTGTATAGTTGTATTAACATTATGTACCTACAAAACCCTGAATGCCCATGTATCTGTACGAAACTATAATTGAAAAAGACACATGCACCCCCTATGTTCACAGCAGCACTATTCACAATAGCCAAGACATGGAAACAACCTAAATGTCCACTGACAGATGAATGGATAAAGAATATGTGGTGTGTGTGTGTATATATATATATATATATATATATACACACACACACACAATGGAATATTACTCAGCCATAAAAAAGAATGAAATAATGTCATTTGCAGCTACATGGATAGACCTAGAGATTATCATACTAAGTGAAGTAAGTCAGAAAGAGAAAGACCAATATCATATGATATCACTTACATGTGGAATCTAAAATATGACACAAATGAACTTAACTCTAAAACAGAAAAAGACTCACAGACATACGTGGTTGCCAAGCAAGGGTGGGGCAAAAGTGGTTTGGATTAGGAGTTTGGGATTAGCAGGATTATGCAAGCTATTATATACAGAATAACATATATTCTATATATATGGATGCAAGCTATTATATATAAAATGGATAAACAACAAGGTCCTATCATATAACATAGGGAACTATATTTGATATCCCCTAATAAACCATAATGGAAAAGAATATATATGTATAATTGAATCACTTTACTATACTTTAAAAAAACAACAAAAAAAAAATCCTGAATGCTCAAATGCAAAAACAATTGAAATGATTCACAGAAGAAGTTCTAAAATCTTCCACCTAGTGGCTCTTGCTAACCTATTATCTGAGTTTCATCTGTGAAATCACCTGTTTGGATTAAATGACTTAAAACCTCCCTTTGCAAATCGAAATCGCAAGATATTATTTGACACCCATTAAGATATCTATCATTAAAAAAACAGAAAATAACAAGTGCTGGTGGGGATGTGGGAATACTGAACCTTTGCGTACAGCTAGTAGGAATGTAAAGTGGTATAGCTACTGTGGAAAATGGTATGGCAGTTCCTCAAAAACTTTAACATAAAATTACCATGTGATCTATCAATTTCAATTTCACTTCAAGGTATATACCCAAAAGAATCAAAAGCAGGGACTTGAACAGATATTTGTAACCTTATGTTCAAAGCAAGTTATTCACAATAGCTAAATGTGAAAGCAACCCAAGTGTCAATCAAAGGATGAACAGATAAATAAATAAAATATGGTATATACATACAATGGAATATTATTCACTCTCTAAAAGGAAGGAAATTCTGACATATGTATGCCAATACATGAGTAAATCTTGAAGACGCGCTAAGTGAAACAAGTCAGTCACAAGAAGGTACTACTTACCTGAGGTACCTAGAGTAGTCAAAATCATAAACCGAAAGTAGAATGTAGTTGTAGGAGCTGGGGGGAGGGAGGATAAGCAACTACTATTTAACGGGTACAGAGTTTCAGTTTGGGAAGATGACTAACTTCTGGAGACAGATGATAGTGATGGTTTCTCAATAATATTAATGAACTTAATGCCACTGAACTGTACACTTGAAAAATGATTACAATGGTAAATTTTATGTTCTATATATTTTACCACACACACAAAAATTTCCCTTTCAGCTACCTTTAGAAAGCAGCTACCTTTTTTCTTCCTTATTGAACAATATTTCTCACAAAAACTGAACTGCTTTAATATAGCCAATCAAACACACATTCCAATTTCTTCCCAGAGTAGGGCCTACTCCTCTAGGCTTATGTGGAGCAAGTAAGAAACGAGAGTTTTCTGTTTTTATTTTTAAAATCAACTTTACTGAAGTATATTTTTTAAAAAATAAAGTGCACCCATTTTAAGTATACAGTTAGAGTTTTGACAAATGTATACATGCACACAACACCAAAATCGAGATAAAGAACATTTCCATCACCTTAAAAAGCTCCTTTGTGTGGCTCAATAAGCAATCCCTCTTCCTTTGTCCCCACAACTCCATCCCATAAAACTACTCATCTGCTTCCAATTATTACAGTTTTTCATTTTCTAAAATTTCATATAAACAAACTCAAACCGTCACACTACTTTCTAATACTATTAGCAATGTATGAGTTGAGCTGCTCCATGTCTTTGCCAATACTTGGTATTTTAAGACTTTTCAATTACAACCATCCTAGTGGATGTAAAGTTGTACTACAGTGATTTTCATGTGCATATCCATAATGAATAATGTTGACAGGCATCTTTGCATGTGCTTATTGGCATCCATATATCATCCTTTGTGAAGCAGTTATTCATAAATTTTGCCGCATGTTTTATTTGGGTTATAAGATTTTTGATTATTTATAAGAATTTTTTATATTTCTTAAATAGCAAATCCTTTGTCAGAAATACATACTTACATTTCTGTGTAAGTGTGATGTAAGGATCAATATAAATTTTTCTTCCACCAAGATATACACTATTTCTTGAAAAGATTATGTCCTTTCCCCACTGAGTTACAACACACTGGCCACCTCTATCAAAAATCAGCTGAATATATATGTAAGCCTATTTCTGAACTCTATTCTGTTCCACTGATCTACACATCTATCCTCGTGCTAATAATACCATTTTGTCTTGATTACTGTAGCTATATAGAAAGTCCTGAAAACAAGCAGTGTTTAAGTCCTACAACCTTGGTTTTTTTCAAAATTGTTTTGCCTGTTCTAGGTCCCTTATATTTCCACATGACTAAGAGAACCAGCTTGTCAACTTCTTAAAAAAAAAAAAAAGTCTGCTTTTTTTTATTGGGATTTCATTAACTCTATAAATCCATTTGGGGAAGACTGACATCTAACAACAAGTCTTCTTCTCCAAAAACATGCTATATCTCTCCATTTATTTAGATCTTGTTTTATTTCTCTTGGTAATGCTTTACAGCTTTCAGTAAACACATCCGCATATATTTTGTTAATGTATCCTTAAAGTATTTCATTATTTTGGATGCTACTGTAAATGGAATTGCTTTTTCTTAAACTTCAATTTCCAACCATTAATTGGTAGCATAAAAAAATTATACTGACCTTGTATCTTGTGACTTTGCTAAATTCACTGATTAGTCCTAGTGGCTATTCCATAGACTCTTTAGGATTTTCTACATATGCAATAGAGTTGTTTGCAAACAAAGAAAATTTTACTTATTCTTTTTCAACCTGGATGTCTTCTATTTTTGTCTTGCCTTACTCCATTGGCTTAGACCTCTAACAAAATGTCGAATAACAGTGAAAGCAAGCATTCTTGCTTGTTCTCAATCTCAGAGGAAAAGCATTCAGTGTCTCACCATTAAATATAAAACTGCAGGTTTTTCATAGATGCCTTTAATCAAACAAAGGAAATTCCTTTTTATTCCTAGTGTGCTGAATGAGTATCAAATTTTGTCAAACTTTTCTACACTTGAGATAATATGATTTCAGTTTTCTTCTACTCACATGGTGAGTTAAATCAACTGGTTTTTTAATTTTAACCTGCATTGCTGGGACATATCCCTCTTGGTCATAATGTATTCTCCTTTATATATACATATATATATATATTGGTCTGTAGTTTTCTTATTATTTCTTTGCCATCATAGTGACACTGACCTCATGAAATGAACTGAAAACTATTCCTTCATTCACTATCTTTTTTTTTTTTTTTTTTGGTAAGAGTTTGCGTAAGATTGCCATTGCTTTTTCCTTAAATGTTTTAGCTTCTTGTTTCATTGCTTTTTGTTTGTTCATCTTCTATTTTATTGATTTACCTTTATTATTTCTTTCCTTCTACTTACTTTGGACTCAACTTGCTCTTATTTTTCTAACTTCTTAAGATACATGCTTAAGTAATTTATTTTGGACCCTTCTGATTTTTCAAATAAAAGCATTTAAATTTTTATACTTTCTGCTCTCATCACTTAGTTCAAAATACTTTTCTAACATCCCTTATGATTTCTTCTTTGACCCAGAGGTACTTTAGAACTATATCAATTTCTAAACTTTTGGGATTTTCTAAGTATCTTTTTGGTTTTTATCTCTAATTTAATTCTACTAGTCAGAAAACATATGTCTGTAAAATTCATCACTTAGAAGGGATTAATGTCAATTTAACAGCTCATAAACTCAACATCAAAAAAAAAAACTGATTAAAACATGGGCAGAAGGGAACTTCCCTGGTGGCACAGTAGTTAGGAGTCTGCCTGCCAATGCAGGGGACACAGGTTGGATCCGTGGTCTAGGAAGATCCCATATGTCACAGAGCAACTAAGCCCCTGCGCCACAACTACTGAGCCTGAGCTCTAGAGCCCAGCGAGCCACAACTACCGAGCCAAAGTGCCACAACTACCAAAGCCTGCGCACCTAGAGCCCGAGCTCTGCAACAAGAGAAGCCACTGCAATGAGAGGACCATGCATCCCAATGAAGAGTAGCCCCTGCTCGCTGCAACTAGAGAAAGCCTGTGCACAGCAATGAAGACCCAACACAGCCAAAAAATGATGAATAAATTTTTTAAAACATGGGCAGAAGACCTGAATAGACATTTTTCCAAAGAAGACATACAGATACCCAACAGGCACCTGAAAAGATGCTCACTGCTAATTATCAGGGAAATGCAAATCAAAACCACGAGATATCACCTCACACCTGTCAGAATGGCTATCATCAAAAAGACCACAAATAACAAATATTGGAGAGAATGTGGAAAAAAGGGAACGAACTCCTGTACAATGTCAGTAAGATTGTAAATTGGTGCAGGCACTGTGGAAAACAGTGTGAAGGTTCCCCCAACAAACTAAAATTAGAACTACCATGTGAGCCAACAATTCCACTTCTGGGTATATATGTATTAAAAAAATGAAAACATTAATTCAAAAGATACATGCACCCCAATGTTCACAGCAGCATTATTTACAATAGGCAAGATATGGAAGCAACCAAGGTGTCCATCAACACAGGAATGGATTAAAAAATAGGGCATATATACAATGGAATACTACTCTGCCATAAAAAAAAAAGAATGACTTTTGACAAAATTCAACATCTATTTATGACAAAAACTCTCCAGAAAATGGGCATAGAAGGAAATTACCTCAACATAATAAAAACCATATATGAGAAACCAAAACCCAACATCATTCTAAATGGGGAAAAACTGAAAGCATTCCCTCTAAGAACAGGAACAAGACAAGGGTGTCCACTCTCACCATTATTATTCAACATAGTTTTGGAAGTTTTAGCCACAGCAATCAGAGAAGAAAATGAAATAAAAGGAATCCAAATTGGAAAAGAAGAAGTAAAATTGTCACTCTTTGCAGATGACATGATATTATACATAGAAAACCCTAAAGACTCTACCAGAAAACTGCTAGCACGTATTAATGAATTTAGTAAAGTAGCAGGATACAAAATTAATGCACAGAAATCTCTTGCATTCCTATACACTAACAACGAAAGAGCAGAAAGAGAAATTAAGGAAACTCTCCCATTTACCACTGCAACAAAATGAATAAAATACCTAGGAGTAAACCTGCCTAAGGAGGCAAAAGACGTGTGTGCAGAAAATTATAAGACACTGATGAAAGAAATCAAAGATGACACAAACAGAAGGAGGGACATACCACGTTCCTGGATTGGAAAAATCAACATTCTGAAAATGACTATACTACACAACGCAATTTACAGGTTCAACGCAATCCCTATCAAATTACCAACGGCATTTTTCACATAACTAGAACAAATCTTACGATTTGTATAGAAATGCAAAAGACCCCGAATAGCCAAAGCAATCTTGAGAAAGAAAGACGGAGTCGGTGGATTTAGGCTTCCTGACTTCAAACTATACTACAAGGCCATAGTGATCAAGACAGTATGGTACTGGCACAAAAATAGAAAGGAAGATCAATGGAATAGAATAGGGAACCCAGAGGTAAACCCAAGCACATATGGGCACCTTATCTTTGATGAAGGAGGCACGAATATACAATGGAAAAAAGAGAGCCTCTTCAATAAGTGGTGCTGGGAAAATTGGACAGCTACATGTAAAAGAATGAAATTAGAACACTTCCTAACACCATACACAAAAATAAACTCCAAATGGATTAAAGACCTAAATGTAAGGCCAGACACTGTAAAACTCCTAGAGGAAAACACAGGCAGAACACTCTATGACATACATCAAAGCAACATCCTTTTTGACCCACCTCCTAGAATCATGGAAATCAAATCAAGAATAAACAAATGGGACCTCATGAAACTTAAAAAGCTTTTGCACAGCAAAAGAAACCATAAACAAGACAAGAAGGCAACCCTCAGAATGGGAGAAAATACTTGCCAACAAAGCAACAGAGAAAGGATTAATCTCCAAAATATACAAGCAGCTCATGCAGCTTAATACCAAAAAAGCAAATAACCCAATCCACAAATGGGCAGAAGACCTAAACAGACATTTCTCCAAAGAAGACATGCAGATGGCTAACAAACACATGAAAAGATGCTCAGCATCACTAATCATTAGAGAAATGCAAGTCAAAGCCACAATGAGGTATCACCTCACACTGGTCAGAACGGCCATCATCACAAAATCTAGAAACAATAAATGCTGGAGAGGGTGCAGAGCAAAGGGAACTCTCCTGCACTGTTGGTGGGAATGTAAGTCGGTATAGCCACTATGGAAACAGTTTGGAGGTTCCTTAAAAAACTAAAAATAGAACTACCACATGATCCAGTCATTCCACTACTGGGCATATTATATCCAGAGAAAACCATAATCCCAAAAGAAACATGTACCATAATGTTTACTGCAGCACTATTTACAATAGCCAGGACATGGAAGCAACCTAAATGCCCAAAAACAGATGAATGGATAAAGATGTGGCACATATATACAATGGATTATTACTCAGCCATAAAAAGGAATGAAATGGAGCTATATGTAATGAGGTGGACAGACCTAGAGTCTGTCTTACAGAGTGAAGTAAGCCAGAAAATGAAAAACAAATACTGTATGCTAACTCATATATACGGAATCTAAAAAAAAAATGGTACTGATGAACCCAGTGACAGGGCAAGAATAAGCATGCAGATGCAAAGAATGCACTGGAGAACACAGGGTTGAGGGCAGGGGATGAAGGGGAAGCTGGGACGAAGTGAGAGAGCAGCACAGACATATATACACTACTAACTGTAAAATAGATAGCTAGTGGGAAGTTGCTGTATAACAAAGGGAGATCAACTTGATGGGTGATGCCTTAGAGGGCTGGGACAGGGAGGGTGGGGGGCAGTCGCAGGAGGGAGGGAATATGGGGATATATGTGTAAATTCAGCTGGTTGACTTTGTTGTACCTCATAAGCTGGTACAAGAGTGTAAAGCAATTATATTCCAATAAAGAGCTGGAAAAAAAAAACAGATGAATGGATAAAAAAGATGTGGCATATATGTACAATGAAATATTACTCAGCCATAAAAAGGAATGAAATGCAGCTATATGTAATGAGGTCGACAGACCCAGCATTTGTCATACAGAGTGAGGTAAGCCAGAAAGAGAAAAACAAATACTGTATGCTAACTCATATATACGGAATCTAAAAAAAAATGGTACTGATGAACCCGGTAACAGGGCAAGAATAAGGATGCAGATGCAGAGAATGGACTGGAGGATACTAGGCTGGCAGGGGGGGCGGGACGAAGGGGAAGCTGGGACGAAGTGAGAGAGTAGCATAGACATACATACACTACCAACTACAAAATAGATAGCTAGTGGGAAATTGCTGTATAACAAAGGGAGATCAACTCAATGATGGGTGATGCCTTAGAGGGCCAGGACAGGGAGGGAGGGGATATGGGGATATGTGTATAAATACAGCTGATTCACTTTGGTATACCTCAAAAGCTGCTACAAGAGTGTAAAGCAATTATATTCCAATAAAGAGCTTAAAAAAAAATGAAACTTGCCCATTTGCAACAGCATAGATAGACTTGGAGGGTATTATGCTTAGTGAAATAAGTCAGACAGAGAAAGACATACTGTATGTTATCACTTATATGTGGAATCTAAAAACAAAAACAAAAAACTAGTAAATATTAAAAAAAAGAAACAGATATAGAGAAGAAACTAATGGTTATGGTGGGGAGAAGTGGGGAGGAGCAAGATGGGGTAGAGGTTTAAGAGGTTTGAACGACTATGTATAAAATAAGCTACAAGGATATATTGTACAGCACAGGGAATATAGCCAATATTTTATAATAACTATAAATGGAGTATTACCTTTAAAAATTGTGAATCACTATGTTATACACCTGAGGTTTACATAATACACTACATCAACTATACCGCAATTAAAAGATTGCAGATTTGTCAATTTCTCTTTTTAGTTCTGGTAGTCTTTGTTTTATATTTTTTGAAGCTCTATTTTTGGGCACATACATTTATAATTCTTAGATGTTCCTGATCAATTGATCTTTTCTTCTGCTGTATCCAGTATTCTGTTAAGGCCACTCAGTGAATTACTCGTTTAGTTATTGCATTTTTTAGTGCTACAATTTTCTTTTGGTTCTTTTTATAGTTTCCATCTCTATATTCACATTCCCTATCTCTTCATTAATTATTAGAATATGTTTTATTTTAATTCTTTCAACATATCTATAATGGCTGTTTTGAAATTTGTGTCTGCTAAATCCACTATGTGAACCACCTGTTCCACCTGATTCAGGAGCTAACTCCAACTCTTATCTAAGCCATAATGACAACAGTCTTTTTCACTTCCTTCACTTCTAGGAAAGCTCCCCATAAAGTTTTCTCTAAGTAATACACATGCTGAATTCCTACAGAAGTACTACAGGCACACCTCAGAGATATTGCAGGTTCAGTTGCAGACCACTGTAATAAAATGAATATCGTAATAAAGCAAGTCATGAATTTTTTAGTTTCCCAATGCATATAAAAGTTTTATTTACACTATACTGTAGTCTATTACGTGTGCAATAGCATTATGTCTAAAAAAACAATGTAAACATCTTAATTTAAAAATACTTTATTGCTAAAAAATACTAACCATCATCTGAGCCATCATCTAGTCAATCTTTTTCCTGGTGGAGGGTCCTGCCTTGATGTTGATGGCTGCTGACTAATCAGGGTAGTAGTTGCTGACAGCTGTGGCAATTTAACAAAATAAGACAACAATGAAGTTTGTCACATCAACTGATTCTTCCTTTCATGAACAATTTCTCTGTAGCATGCAAAGCTGTTTGATAGAATTTTACCCACAGAATTTCTTTCAAAATTGGAATCAATGCTCTCAAACCCTGTTGCTGCTTTCTCAACTAAGTTTATATAATATTCTAAATCCTTTGCTGTCATTTCAACAATCTTCATCTTCACCAAGAGGAGATTCCATCTCAAGAAACCATTTTCTTTGCTCATCCCTAAGAGGTTACTCCTCAACCACTGAAGTTGTCAAGAGTTTGCAGCAGTTCAGTCCCATCTTCAGGCCCCACTTCTAACTCTAGTTCTCTTGCTGTTCCCATTCCACATCTGCAGTTACTTCCCTCACTGAAGTCTAGAACCCCTCAAAGACATCCATGAGGGCTGGAATTAACTTCTTCCAAACTCCTGTTAATGCTGATATTCTGACCTCTTCCAATGAATCCATAAGTGTTTCAGAACACTTTCAATTTCCTTTGCCCAGATCCACCAAAGGAATCACTATGGCAGCCATATCCTTGTGAAATATATTTCTTAAATAATAAGACTTAAAAGTTGAAACTGTTCCTTGGTCCATGGGCTGCACAATGGATGTTGTGTTATTAGCAGTCATGAAAACAACATTAATCTTATTGTACATCTCCACCAGAGCTCTTGGGTTACCAGGTACGTTTTCAATGAGCAGTAA
This sequence comes from Hippopotamus amphibius kiboko, assembly GCF_030028045.1. Taxonomy (NCBI): domain Eukaryota; kingdom Metazoa; phylum Chordata; class Mammalia; order Artiodactyla; family Hippopotamidae; genus Hippopotamus; species Hippopotamus amphibius. Next base: position 33,989,071 of record NC_080186.1, read on the forward strand.
CAGTTTGAAAGCAATCTTTTTTTCTGAGTAGTAAGTCTCAGCAGTGGGCTTAACATATTCAGTAAACCATGCTGTTAGCAGAGGTACTGTGGTGGTCAGAATGGTAAATGAGCACTGCTTTCAACTTAAAGTCACCAGCTACGTTAGCTCCTCACAAGAGAGTCAGCCTGTCCTTTGAAGCTTTGCAGTCAGGCACTGACTTCTCCTCTTTAGCTATGAAAGTCCTAGACGGTATCTTCTTCCAGAAGGCTATATTTTCCACATAGAAAATCTGTTGTTTACTGTTGCCATTATAATGAATTCTTAGCTAGATCTTCTGGATAACTTGCTGCAGCTTCTACATCAGCACCTGCTGCTTCACCTTGCACACTGATATTATGGAGATGGCTTTGTTCCTTAAACCTGAGGAACCAATCTCTGCTAGCTTCAAACTTTTCTTCTGCAGCTTCCTCACTACTCTTGGCCTTTAAAGAAATGACGAGAGTTAGGGCCTTGCCCTGGATTAGGTTTTGGCTTAGTGGATTGTTGTAGTAGGTTTGATCTTCTATCCATATCACTAATGCTTTCTCCATATCAATAATAACACTATTTTGCTTTCTTATCATTTGTGCGTTCAGTGGAGTAGGACTTTTAATTTCCTTCAAGAACTTTTCCTTTGCATTCACAACATGGTTAAATGTTTGGCACAAGAGGCCTAGCTTTTGGTCTATCTCAGCTTTCAATATGCTTCCTTCACTAAGCTTAATCATTTTTAGCTTCTGATGTAAAGTGAGAGATGTGCAACTCTTCCTTTCACTTGAACACTTGGGGGCCGCTGTAGGGTTATCAGCTGGCCTAATTTCAATATTGGTGTGTCTCAGAGAATAGGGAGGACCAAAGAGAGGAAGAGAGAAATGGAGGAAAGTCCAATAAGTGTAACAGTCAGGATAGAAACAACATTTATCAATTAAGTTTGCAGTCTTATTTGGGCATGGTTCATGGTACCCCAAAACAATAGTAACATCAAAGATTACTGATCACAAATCACTACCACAAATATAATAATGAAAGAGTTTGAAATATTGCAAGAATTTATCAAACTGTGACACAGAGACATGAAGTGAGCACATGCTGTTGGAAAAATGGTGCCAAATAGACTTGCTTAACACAGGGTTGCCACAGACCTTCAGTTTGTCAAAAATGCAATACCTGTAAAGCACAATAAAATGACGTATGCCTACACAATATTTAGAAGGTCATGTGATATCCTGAAGAGAACATATATTAACTCACAGACCTGGTTTCAAATCCAGATCTGGTTTCAAAATCTTGGACAAGTTATCAAACTTTTGATCCACTTTCCTCATATCTCTTTCATACAGTTATCATGACAATCAGCCCTAAGTATACACAAGGAAAACTAGTCATCAGTATTTATTTACCATCTGTTTCCAATAGACACTTCTTGTTTATGGTTAAGTCATTTTGCAAATAATTTACAGAATAAATAATAAAAGGATAGTGGGAAAAGACCTTATGAGATATTTCAGTAGGAATTTAAAAGCAGCAAACCCATATTTTCTGTATTTTACATATAATATATATTTAATATATTCAAATTTTTCTGGTTTTGAAGGTATGTATATCAATGGTCAATATCTTTTGAATGTAACTGGTTAAACTGTCATGAATGAAACTAAAACATTTATCTTGTAAATACTGATTCCAGATTTCCAATCTCTGAAAAGTTCTGCTTTATCATTACTTGTGATTTTTTTATTTTACTATCAAAAAGCAATGCTGATTCCAGATTATAAATATATATTTAAGACTCTAGCATATTATTACTTCTTGTTCTTCTTTTACTTACATTTTCAAAATGCAATACATTTGTAATTTTTGATGGCTCCTAATTTTGTTGAAGGATGGCCATCTCTGTGCCATAATTGCAAAAAACACTTCCATATTTAGTTTATAAATCCCAAACAGAATGATGGATCCAATTAATGTTTTCTTTTCTATATCATCTATTTCCTTATAAGCACTTTTGTTTACACATGAGACTTCAGGATTTGTCCACTTATGAACATATCAAGTGAATTTTGATGCAAAAACATAATAAAAGATGAAAAATACTATAGCATGACTTTCTAGGAAAAAGCAGGATGATTCGGATTCTAGTCACAAAGTACTGCATGATGAAGATCTTCTTGTTGAATGACTAAATGGATGAGAATAGCACATATCTTTTTGTCCTTAGAACTATATCACTAACTCAGAATTTCTTGGGTTTAGGAAAACTATAATATTGTCAACTCAATTTCACCATCATAATTAGAATGCTATTGTCTTTGTATTCATCTTCTGATTCTACTGATAATAGTAAACAATTTTCTTCTGTCAATTTTCTTCTCTTTGTCATTATGAGCAGGAAAAAAAATCCCTAAACTCTCAACTATGTTCAATGAAAACTAAAAGGGAAAAAAAAAAAAAAAAAAAAAGACTAGACTTAAATGGCATCTACAGACTTCTGTTATACCTTCTTGAAAGATGCAATACTTCGGGCAACACAGTAAGAAGACTGAAGGATAACAGTGATAATTTCATTACTACATCATCCTTCTAGGTCATTCAATCACTCTGCCGTATTCTTGTTATTTTAGTGCTTAGGCATGATGGAGAAAAACTGATGGGCAATGATGAAATAATTCTTAAGATGATGATAAATTTTCTAATTATGCTTTGGAAGACTTCTTTTAAAGAATAAAAATCCTAAAGTAATCATCTTAACAAATTAAAACTGCTCAAAATAGATACTCAAAAACCAAACTGGGTCCAACAGACCCTGATAATATACTGAGGGTTAAGTAAAATGTATGTGAAATATTCCTTCCTGCATTACTTGATCACATATTATTTTGTATTAATCTTCTAGTATCCCTTCTCATCTCCTACAATTTCTATCAAAAAGCAAGCTAATGTGCACACAGGAAGATGATCACCATCATATGCCAGCAGGGCAATGCAAAGCAAGCCCGTAATACAATGAGAGACGACTTCACACTCTTGGATGTCTATAAGAGAAAAGGCACACAATAAAAGGTGTTGGCAAGGATATGAAAAAACTGGAAGCCTCATAATTATGAGACTGTAAACTGGTGCAGCCTCTTTAGAAAACAGTCTGGCAGTACAAAAGATTACACATATGACCCAACCATTCCACTCCTAGAGAAATGAAAATATGCCCAAGAGAAATGAAAACATTATGCCCATACAAAACCTTGTACACAAATGATCATACATTTTTCACAATAGCCAAAAGTGGAAATAACCCAAATGTCCATCAACTGAAGAACACACAAATAACTGTAATATATCCATACAATGAAATATCATTCAGTCATAAAAAAGGAATAAGATACCACTATATGCTACAAACAGATGACCCTGAAAACCTTACACTAAATGAAAGAAGCCAGACACAAAAGGTCACAAATTATATAATTCCATTTATATAAAATGTCCAAAATAGGCAAATCCATAGAGATGAAAGTAAATTATTGGTTCCTAGAAGTTTGGAGGATGAAGGAGAGTACCTGCTAGTGAGAAATGAGTTTCTTTTGGATGAATTCAATGAAAATATCCTGGAATTAGATCATACTGACAGTTGCACAACTTTGCAAATATACTGAATCACAAACTTTTTAAGTGTCAATTTTATGGTATGTAAGTTATATCTCAATAGAAAATATTTTTTAATTAAGAAAAAAACAGAAATCAAAGAGTTCTAATCTAATATAGTGGTATACTCAACACAGTCAAAAGTCACTTGTCCCAAAGCAAAGTCAGTGGTAATGCCCACAAAGAATTCAAGTCTCGATTTCAAGCTGTTTCCTGGCTTCCCTTTGGACCACATCAGTCTTGATAAACGTTCTAAATCGTCATTAATGTCAGAGTTCACATCCACCTACCCAAAGAACAAGAACTCCAAAGAGTCTCTCAAATTCAAAGTATATGTGAGTTAATATTAAGAAGTGAAATAGAGACTTCCCTGGTGGTCCAGTGGTTAAGAATCCACCTTCCAATGCAGGGGACACGGGTTTGATCCCTTGTTGGGGAACTAAGATCCCACATGCCGCAGGGCAACTAAGCCCAAGTGCCGCAACTACTGAGCCCGCACATCATAACAAGAGAGAACCCTGCACGCTGCAATGCGAGATCCTGCGTGCCGCAATGAAGATCCCGCGTGCACCAACTAAGACTCCACACAGCCAAATAAGCAAATTAATTTTTTTAAAGTAAAATAAATTGTCTTCATCCCTGCCTTACTGATCAAAAGAACAGGTTGAGTGAAAAGAAGCAAAATGACAATTTCTAGAACTCCTAAAGACCAGCCTTTAATTTAAAATAGCAAGAGAATTAACATACAATTAGAAAAGTTTCCTTAAGAAGAATAGAACAGCTACTTCTTAGTGAACTAGGAAAAGACAAACATCATTCCTGTGATAAAAACATCTACTATGTATCAAATATTATGCTAGGTGCTATGCACCTATGAAAATGAAAAAGACCCAATCCTTGTCAACAAAAAACTCACAACTGGGTGGAAAAGATCAAAATACAGATAGCTACATCATTTAGGAGCTGTAACAGTGGTATGTTCAAAGAACTATGGTAATAAAAAGAAAAAAGAGGTGAAAACAGGGAGGGAGGAACAGAGGAAGGGAAGGAGGAAGGAAAAAGGTGAAACAGAAAAAGGAAGGTTACCTCCTTTCAAAGTAATGCTGACATCTGAGCTGGGCATTAAAGAATGAGTAAAATAGAAAGACTACTTAGATACAATGAAGAGTATGGGCAAAATATGAAGATATTTAACTGCCTCATAAGTCTGAAAAAAAAATGGTGCAGTATAGAATCAATATAAAGTTCATGGCCATGAAGCTAAGGGCTAGAGTTGAAAATGTGGCATCAGAGGTAAGTTTGTGTGTTTATTTGTGTACCATACTTTAAGGCAGCAATGTAACAGATGGAACAAAGGTAAGCAGAGATTAGAGGAAGGAGACCAACTGGAGGTGACACAGTAATCCAGGTTATTTATCATTAAAATAATTATTTTTTTAATCTCATTTCTTCTAATTACTTTGTTTTCATATAAAAACCCAGGATCTCAAAACATCAGTGATGATGTAAGGAATCAGATGAAAGAATGGATTAGGCTCAGGGGACTCCTAAACCTTATACAGATCAGGACAGTACTACATACCTTCTTCTTTTTTTTTTTTTTTTTTCATACCTTCTTCTTATAAAAACCCACAGTGAAGCTGAAGCTCCTAGGCATGTCTCATGTTCACAAACTGGTGGGAGACAACACAGAAGCCCTAATGTGCCAGCATCAAAACAGATGATTAAACTCATTTCATCAATTTTCTCTTAACATACACAAAAAAGGACCAAATGGGAATCCTAGAATCACAAAGTCCAACAATTCACCAGATGTGACAGAACAGAATAGAGTCACAGAGACAGAGATCTTGAAGACAGATCAGTTAAAATCACCCAATATAAGGAACAAAAAGGAAAACAACAAAGGAAAATGAAGAAAGCAAGCCACAATGACCTATGAAACAATGTCAAATAGTCTATCATATTTTAATTGGACACTAAAAGCAAAGGAGAGAAAATGGGGCCATATTTTTTTAAAAGAAATAATGACCAAAAATATCTCAGATTTGGATGAAAACCCCTTCTTATTGATCCTAGGTTAGCAAATCCCAAGCAGAATAAAGAAAACCACACTGAGGCACATCTGGTCACACTGCTTAAATCTAAAGATGAAGAAAAGATCTTGAAAGCTACCACAGAGGAGGTAGGGTTGGGGGAGGGTATATTACAAACAGGGGAATAAAAATATAAATGACAGCTGACTTTTCTCCATAAATAATGGAAGCCAAGGATAAATGGAACATCTTCAAAGTTCTGAAAGATGGCGAAAACCCAAAAAACTCAATATTCAATGCCCCAAAAAAGTATGAGGATGAAATAAGGATCTTTGCAAATAAACAAAAGCCTACCAAATGTGTTGCCTACAGTCCTGCAATACAAGAAATGCCAAAGGATGTTGTTAGGCTAAAGAGGAGAGATATCAGATCGAAATTTGGATTTATAAAAAAGAACATCAGAAAAGACAATTAGGAAAACATTTTATTCAACATAATTTCCTTAAAACACAACTAACTTTTTAAAGCAAATGAAACAAATCCTAAGGTAGGATTTATGATCCAAGTAGAAGTACAAGATACGACAACAGCACAAAGAAATGGATGGGTAGATAAATGGAACTATTCTGTTGTAAGGTTATTACACTTGTGAAATGGACGGAAAGAGGTAAGCAGTAAGTGGTATGAAGTGTGAGGGGTAAAGTGAAAAGTGGTATAATATTACCTCTACTACTAAAAAATTAAGAAAAAGAGCATATAGCTAAGAAATCACTAGAGGAAATAATACAGAATATTATATTTGATTAACCACAAAGATTGCAAAAACAAAACAACACAAACAGAAGAAAAACAAAGAACAATCAAACCAATAATCATATTAAATACAGACTAAGCACTCCAATTAGAAGGCAGGGATTGATACAATGAATTTAAGAAGAGTCAATGGCTACATGCTGTTTATAAGACACATATTTTAAATACAAAGACATTTATAGACTAAAAACAAAATACTAGAAAAAGTATACCATAAAATAAGAAATCTGTAGTAGCTATATTAATATTAGACAAAGTTTCAAGACAAAGAGTATTTGAAGAAATTAAGAACATTTCATAAAGATAAAAAATTCAACAGGAAGATTAACCACTCCATACATAAATATTAATTTGAAATGGACCATAGATCTAAATGTATAAACTAAAACTATAAACTACAGACAAAAACAGAGGAGAAAATATTTATGAGCTTGGTTGATTTCCTGGACAGGACACAGAAGGCATTAATCATTAAAAATTAATAAATTAGACTTCATCGAATCCAGAACCTCTACTCTCTTCAAGACATTACAAAAACAAAAAGGCAAACCACAGTTTGAAAAAATGTTTACACAATATAAATCCAAGAAAAGACGTATCAAGGATATATATAAAACTCTTACAACTCAGTAATAATGACAAACAAATTTTAAAAGGAAAAAAAGCATAAGAACTTTCAGAAGAGAAGATATACAAATGACAAGTAAATATATAAAAAGATGCTCAAAATCAATGGTCATTAGGAAAATAAAAAACAAAACCATAATGAGACACTACATCATATCCTCTAAAATGACTGACATTAAAAAGATAGGGGTGGAGGAATCGGAAAAGATGGTGACGAAGTAGAAGGACAAGAAATGCATCCCTCTCCACAGATGCATTGGGAACGCATCAAAAGATGCAATAAATCCGACAGAGAACCAACTGAACACCAGCAGACGACCTCGGACACCAGAAAAGACTGCAAGGATCCCAACATAACTGGTAGGGAGGCATCTACGACGGCTCAAAGAGGGTAAAGCGGCTGAGCTGTGGCAGACGGGAGGGAGTGAGAAACACACGGAGGGTCCGCACCACAGCTCAGTGTTCCCAGACTGAGACGTCAATTCACAGCTGAACAGAGGGCCCGGGAGCGGGAGCATGGGAACCAGAGAGCTGGTTCAGGGTGAGAAAAATTGTTGCCAGTAAGGTAACGGACTGAGAGGACAGGAGACAAGAGGTACACGGTGAAGACTGCCTGCCCCTGAGAGCTGCCTGGCCATGATGGCAGCTGGATGCTGCAGGCTCACGGGCGGCGGGGAGGAGCTGCGGGCATAGATTCTCTCTTTTGGCGCCTGCAGCGGGCAGTGGAGGGACCCCTGTGGGCCACCTAAGGCACTCAGGGATAACAGGGACCCTCAAGCCCTCAGGCAGGGCTAGCTTAAATCCCCTTGGAATGCCGGCAGCAGGGAGGCTGCAGAGAAGAAAGAAGCCCAGAGAGAGGCCCAACTCTGAGACATTCTGTTTACACCTGAGCCACCGGTGTCCCTCTGCAACAGGCACCTCCAAGCCCAACTGAAACGACAGAGCGCCACTACTCACTCACTCCCAGGGGAAGGAACCACTATTGTACCCTCTCCCTCCCCACACACCAACACTTACAGATGAACAATAAAGGAATCTCTGCTGGTCACAGAATAATACAAAAAACCTAAGGCGAGTAGAAGGACACTTACAGCTGAGACTCTAAGGAAACAGAAATATTACTATCATTCCATTGAACTGGTCCATTCTGGGATCAGTTCCAGTTTTTTTTGTTTGTTTGTTTTTTATTAATTACGATCTTGGTCCTAAGGGATCTACAAGTTTCATAACATTTTTTTTATTCTATTTTTTATTCTATTTTTATTTTTAGCCTTTTTATATACTTCTATTTCTAGCTAAGTTTTTGGTAGTATGGACTATATATCTCTCCTACCTTCTTTTCATATCTATCCTTTATACATTTCTATTCCTTTCTTTTTATTTACATATTTCCAGGTACACTACGCTCTTCTGTTCCCCTGTCTTCCATCCATTTTTAGTTTATTTTATCTTAACATATAAGCAACACTAACAATCTGCTCAGACTCCTTGCTCTATTCTCCAGATGACACACTGCCTTGGTATTTAATATTAGATTTTTGTCTTTATCTTAGTTCTTAGTACAATTGCCTAATTTCATTCTGAGAATCTCCATTCTGTCAGGTGGTACTCTAGCTCTTTTTTATATTTGATCCTAGCTTTAAATTTCTCCCTGGATTTGTGTTTGTAAGTGTAAGGTGTTATTTGTTTGTTTTAGCTTTTGTTTCTGTTTTGTTCTGTTTTGGTTTTCAGTTTCTGTTGGGTTTCTCTTTGAATATCTGATAGCATACTGGGGTTCTTCTGTCAGGTCTTTCCACAGCCTTATGTCCTAATGGATTCAGTAATTGAGTGTCTTATACATGTATGTGTTTCCTAGACTTAGTATTTGTTTAACCCAACACTCAGCCATTAGTCTGGGGCTTGGACAGTCTTCTATAAACCCCTTTATCACCGGGACAAGCAATCCCAGAAGTTTGGACTGCCAGGAGGAAACAAAGAAACACCATGCACACAAAGGAGCAGGAAAAAAAACCCCACAAGACGAAATAAATGAAGAGGAAATAGGAAAATTGCCTGAAAAGGAACTCAGAGTAATGATAGTAAAAATGATACAAAATCTCAAAAACAAAATAGAGAAAGTACAAGAAACAGTTCATAAGAACTCAGAAGAACTAAAAAGCAAACAGCAATGGATAACAAAATAACTGAAATTAAAAATACTCTAGATGCTATAACCAGCAGAATGCCTGAGGCAGAAGGACAAATAAGTGAGTTGGAAGATAGAATGGGGGAAATAACTGCCAAAGAGCAGGAAAAAGAAGAAAGAATAAAAACAATGGAAGACAGTCTCAGAGACCTCAGTGATAACATTAAGCATACCAACATTCGAATCACAGGCATCCCAGAAGAAGAAGAAAAAAAGAAAGGATACGAGAAAATATTTCAAGAGGTTATAGTGGAAAACTTCCCCAACATGGGAAAGGAAATAATTCACCAAGTCCAAGAAGCACAGAGAGTCCCATACAGAATAAACCCAAGGAGAAATACACCAAGGCACATATTAATCAAACTAATGACAATTAAACACAAAGAAAAAATATCAAAAGCAGCAAGAGAAGAGCAACAAATAACATATAAGGGAAAACCCATAAGGATAACAGCTGACCTTTCTACAGAAACTCTGCAGGCCAGAAGGGAATGGCAGGATATACTGAAAGTCCTGAAAGAGAAAAACCTACAGCCAAGAATACTCTACCCAGCAAGAATCTCATTCAGATTTGAGGGAGAAATCAAAAGCTTTCCAGACAAGCAAAAGTTAAGAGAATTCAGCACCACCAAACCAGCCTTACAACAATTATTAAAGGAACTTCTCTAAGTAGGAAACACAAGAAAAGGAAAACACCTACAAATACAAACCAAAGCAATTAAAAAAATGGTACTTGGAACACACATGTCAATAATCACCTTAAATGTAAATGGATTAAAGGCTCCAACCAAAAGACACAGACTGGATGAATGGATACAAAAACAAGACCCTTCTACATGCTGCCTACAAGAAACACACTTCAGACCAAGGGATACATATAGACTGAAAGTAAAGGGATGGAAAAAGATATTCCATGCACATGGAAGTCAAAAGAAAGCTGGAGTAGCAATACTCATATCAGACAAATTAGACTTGAAAGTTAAGACTATTACAAGAGACAAGGAAAGACACTACATAATGATCAAGGGATCCATCCAAGAAGAAGATATCACAATGGTAAATATCTATGCACCCAACATAGAAGCACCTCAATACAGAAGGCAAATGCTAACAGCCATAAAAGGGGAAATTGACAGTAACGCAATAATAGTGGGAGACTTGAACACCGCACTTACATCAATGGACAGATCATCCAAACAGAAAATAAAGACACACAGCTTTAAATGACACATTAGACCATGTCAACTTCACTGATATTTATAGGACATTCCATCCAAAAACGACAGAATACACCTTCTTCTCAAGTGCACATGGAACATTTCCCAGGATAGATCACATCTTGGGTCACAAATCAAACCTCGGCAAATTCAAGAAAACTGAAATCATATCAAGCATCTTCTCAGACCACAACGCCATGAGACTAGATATCAATTACAGGAAAAATACTGCAAAAAATACAAACACATGGAGGCTAAACAATACACTATTAAACAACCAAGAAATCATTAAAGAAATCAAAGAGGAAGTCAAAAAATATCTAGAAACAAATGACAATGAAGACACAACAACCCAAAACCTATGGGATGCAGCAAAAGCAGTTCTAAGAGGGAAGTTTATAGCAATACAATCCTACCTTAAGAAACAAGAAAAATATCAAATAAACAACCTAACCTTACACCTAAAACAATTAGAGAAAGAAGAACAAAGAAACCCCAAAGTGAGCAGAAGGAAAGAAATCATAAAGATCAGAGCAGAAATAAATAAAAAGAAAGGAAGCAAGAGCAAAAATTAACACAACTAAAATCTGGTTCTTTGAGAAGATAAACAAAATTGATAAACCATTAGCCAGACTCATCAAGAAAAAAAGGGAGAAGATGCAAATCAACAGAATTAGAAACGAAAAAGGAGAAGTCACAACCAACACCACAGAAAGACAAAAGATCATAAGAGACTACTACAAGCAACTATATGCCAATCAATTGGATAACCTGGAAGAAATGGATACATTCTTAGAAAAATACAATCTTCCAAGACTGAACCAGGGGAAGAAATAGAAACTATGAACAGACCAATCACAAGAATGGAAACTGAGACTATGATTAAAAATCTCCCAACAAACAAAAGCCCAGGGCCAGATGGATTCACAGGCAAATTCTATCAAACATTTAGAGAAGAGTTAACACCTATCCTTCTCAAACTCTTCCAAAATATAGCAGAAGGCAGAACACTCCAAACTCATTCTACGAGGCCACTACCACCCTGATACCAAAACCAGGCAAAGATGTCACAAAAAAAGAAAATTACAGGCCAATATCACTGATGAATATAGATGCAAAAATCCTCAACAAAATACTAGCTAACAGTATCCAACAACACATTAAAAAAATCATACACCATGATCAAGTGGGGTTTATCCCTGGGATGCAAGGATTCTTCAATATATGCAAATCAATCAATGTGATACATCATATCAACAAATTGAAGGATAAAAACCATATGATCATCTCAATAGATGCAGAAAAAGCTTTTGACAAAATTCAACATCCATTTATGATAAAAGCTCTCCAGAAAATGGGCATAGAAGGAAATTACCTCAACATAATAAAAACCATATATGAGAAACCAAAACCCAACATCATTCTAAATGGGGAAAAACTGAAAGCATTCCCTCTAAGAACAGGAATAAGACAAGGGTGTCCACTCTCACCATTATTATTCAACATAGTTTTGGAAGTGTTAGCCACAGCAATCAGAGAAGAAAAAGAAATCAAAGGAATCCAAATTGGAAAAGAAGAAGTAAAATTGTCACTCTTTGCAGATGACATGATATTATACATAGAAAACCCTAAAGACTCTACCAGAAAACTGCTAGCACTAATTGATGAATTTAGTAAAGTAGCAGGATACAAAATTAATGCACAGAAATCTCTTGCATTCCTATACACTAACAACGAAAGAGCAGAAAGAGAAATTAAGGAAACTCTCCCATTTACCACTGCAACAAAAAGAATAAAATACCTAGGAATAAACCTGCCTAAGGAGGCAAAAAGACGTGTGTGCAGAAAATTTTAAGACACTGATGACAGAAATCAAAGACAACACAAACAGATGGAGAGACATAGCATGTGCCTGGATTGGAAGAATCAACATTCTGAAAGTGACTGTACTACCCAAAGCAATTTACAGATTCAATGCAATGGCATTTTTCACAGAACTAGAGGAAGAAATCTTATGATTTGTATGGAAATGCAAAAGACCCCGAATAGCCAAAGCAATCTAGAGAAGGAAAAATGGAGTTGGTGGAATCAGGCTTCCTGACTTCAAACTATACTACAAGGCCATAGTGATCAAGACAGTACGGTACTGGCACAAAAATAGAAAGGAAGATCAATGGAATAGAATAGAGAACTCAGAGGTAAGCCCAAACACATATGGGCACCTTATCTTTGATGAAGGAGGCAAGAATATACAGTGGAAAAAAGAGAGCCTCTTCAATAAGTGGCGTGGGGAATATTGGACAGCAACATGTAAAAGAATGAAATTAGAACAATTCCTTACACCATACACAAAAATAAACTCCAAATGGATTAAAGACCTAAATGTAAGGCCAGACACTATAAAACTCCTAGAGGAAAACACAGGCAGAACACTCTATGACATACATCAAAGCAACATCCTTTTTGACCCACCTCCTAGAATCATGGAAATCAAATCAAGAATAAACAAATGGGACCTCATGAAACTTAAAAGCTTTTGCACAGCAAAAGAAACCATAAACAAGACAAGAAGGCAACCCTCAGAATGGGAAAAAATAGTTGCCAAAGAAACAATGGACAAAGGATTAACCTCCAAAACATACAAGCAGCTCATGCAGCTTAATATCAAAAAAGCAAATAACTCAATCCACAAATGGGTGGAAGACCTAAATAGACATTTCTCCAAAGAAGACATACAGATGGCCAACAAACACACGAAAAGATGTTCAACATCACTATCAGAGAAATGCAAGTCAAAGCCACAATGAGATATCACCTCACACCAGTCAGAATGGCCATCATCACAAAATCTGGAAACAACAAAGTTGGAAAGGGTGTGGAGAAAAGGGAACTCTCCTGCACTGTTGGTGGGAATATAAGTTGGTACAGCCACGATGGAAAACAGTTTGGAGGTTCCTTAAAAAACCCAAAACAGAACTACCATGTGATCCAGTCATCCCACTACTGGGCATATACCCAGAGAAAACCATAATCCCAAAAGAAATATGTACCATAATGTTTATTGCAGCACTATTTACAATAGCCAGGACATGGAAGCAACCGAAATGCCCATCAACAAATGAATGGATAAAGAAGATGTGGCATATATACACAATGGAATATTACTCAGCTATAAAAAGGGATGAGATGGAGCTATATGTCATGAGGTGGATAGAACTACAATCTGTCATACAGAGTGAAGTAAGTCAGAAAGAGAAGGACAAATATTGTATGCTAACTCACATATACGGAATCTAAAAATGGTACTGATGAACTCAGTGACAAGAACAAGGACGCAGATGCAGAGAATGGACTGGAGAACTTGAGGTATGGGAGGGGGCAGGGGGTGAAGGGGAAACTGAGACAAAGCGAGAGAGTAGCACAGACATATATATACTAGCAACTGTAAAATAGACAGTCAGTGGGAAGTTGTTGTATAACAAAGGGGGTCCAACTTGAGGATGGAAGATGCCTTAGAGGACTGGGGCAGGGAGGGTGGGGGGGACTCGGGGGGGGGGGAGTCAAGGAAGGGAGGGAATACGGGGATATGTGTATAAAAACAGATGATTGAACTTGGTGTACCCCCAAAAAAATAATAAAAAAAAAAAAAAAAAGAAGATGTGGCATATATATACAATGGAATATTACTCAGCTATAAAAAGGAATGAGATGGAGCTATATGTAATGAGGTGGATAGACCTAGAGTCTGTCATACAGAGTGAAGTAAGTCAGAAAGAGAAAGACAAATATTGTATGCTAACTCATATATACGGAATCTAAAAATGGTACTGATGAACTCAGTGAGAAGGCAAGAATACGGACACAGATGCAGAGAATGGACTGGAGATCTTGAGGTTTGGTGGGGCAGGGGGTGAAGGGGAAGCTGAGATGAAGTGAGAGAGTAGCATAGACATATATATACTACCAACTGTAAAACAGATAGCCAGTGGGAAGTTGCTGTATAACGAAGGGAGTTCAGCTCGATGAAGGATGATGCCTTGGAGGACTGGGACGGGGAGGGTGAGGGGGGAGTCGAGGGAAGGAGGGAATACGGGGATATGTGTATAAATACAGATGACTGACCCTGGTGTACCTCAAAAAAAAAAATGTAACATTTGTGTTAAAAAATAAATAAAATAAAATATTATGTTAAGAATAAAAAAAAAAATAAAGATAGGGGTAACTCTACTCAATACTCAGTAATGACCTATATGGGAAAAGAACCTTAAAAAGAGTGGACATATGCATTAACTGATTCACTTTGCTGTATAGCAGAAATTAATACAACATTGTAAACCAACTATACTCCAATAAAAATTAATTTTTACAAAAAGACTGGTAATACCAACAGTCAGGATATGGAGAAACTGAAACTCACATGTCTTGCTATAGGAATGTAAAATACGCAACCACTTTGGAAAAAGATTTGGCAGTTTCTTATCAAGTTAATGTTCCACTTACCCTCTGACATAACAATTTTTCCATTATTCAAGAGAAACGAAAGTATGTTTGTCCACAGAAAACTTGTATGAGAATTTCTTAGTAGTTTGTTCATAATAGCCCAAAACTGAAAGCAACCCAAATGTTCACCAACAGATAAATGGACAAAAAAATTGTGATATATTCATACAAAGGAATACTACTTAGCAATAATAAGAAACAAATTACATATGCAATAGCATCAAAGACATTATGCAGAATGAAAGAAGCTAGACACAGCATATACCAAATGATTCTATGTGACATTCCATTATGTGAGATTTATGTGAACTAATCAGTTATGGAAAAATCTACTATGGACTTAAAGATCACTATCTAAAACTGAGGCCTGAGTACAAGTTTGTTTTAAAGATTTAGATTAGTGCATGTAAAATAGCCCCTGGTCTATAAAGCAATAAACAAATGTAGACACTATTATTAACTTATACCAACAATTCTGGTACAGCAAGTTAACAACCTCCTGGATAAGACTGCAATGTCTTAGTCTGTAAAATTCGAAACAAAGATCACAAACTAGAATTGTCCAGCTCTGAACACTTCTTCCAAAAATGAATCACCTGCCAACTTCCAGACATCCTAAAACAAAGAATAATTCTAGAGGGAGAAAAAAAACGACACCCAACTGAAAACAAGGCAGCATTCTTCAACAGAAATGGTCAAACCAATAACAAAAATAATTCATAGGAAAATGAAGAAAACCAAAATATAAAAAATTCATCAAAAATAGAGATGTGTCAAGGATGAACCATGGACTTAAATGCCTTTATTGTCATCATTACAAAATATTTATCACTTAAAGTACATTTTAATTATTCCAATAATTTCTGATTGAAATTTTATGTCAATACAATGTTCCCTGCTCTATTATACACTGATATGACCTTTCTTTAACAGCCCTTGGATTAAAAATAACCTAATAAAAATGCCATTATCTGATTAAATATAAATAAACTAAGAAGTTAACATTAATTTCATATTCCTGGGGAAAGCAGTTCCTGTCATAAATAGCTAGCCATCCCAAATGGCTTAATCTGTGAATTTTATGTGTTAACTAACTGTATCATCATGTACATATGCTCACTGGTAAAATGAATCATCACAAACTCCTCTGCTCTTCCTCTGCTCTCAATGCACACCATTTCAAGACCCTCAGGCATAGCACTGGATCCCTTTTGTCCTTGACTTCTTTGGCTTCACACAATGTGTCTCAATGCTTTTTTTTTTCTTCCAGTTTGGATATACCAATCAAATTTTAAAGGTTTTTTTGCTTTGTTTTGTTTTGTTTTTTTACCCTCCATCATCTTAGGACGCTGCTCCTGGGTAGCTGCCCACAACTCCAAGGCACAGCATGTGCAAGCACCATATAGACAGAGTGAACATCCTTCCCAGTTTCAGTCTTGGTTTACACCTATTGCCTAAAGATAATCAAGAAAAACACCCTTTCATCCTCAGAAGTTACTACTTTGGGCAAAAGGTTAAATAATCACTCTACTCAGACCACAAAAATTGGCTATGAACAGTCAAATACACAGGAGGCACTCAACGGCAGGCAGCTTGGCTGGCTAACTGGCTGAAGAACATATGGACAAAAACTATTTCAATGCCAGCTCAGGTCTCTGGAACATTCTTGTAGAACAAATACAGTCTTTTATTACTTTTACATTGATTATCAAATCAATCTAAGTGTTGCCCAGAAAAGATTATTAAGGAATTCACTCTTAATCAATGGACTAAAAATAATATGTAATAACGCTTTCTCTAAATGCTAAACATACTTAAAAAACAGTATATTGTATTAAGTGATTAATAGTTGGCCATATCTTGTGTTTAAATCATCAGTGTCTCAACTTAGTCCTTTTAGAAATTATTTAAGTTAAAGATAAATAAGGTTTTACTATATCACAATTGATTTCCAAGAGACAGAGAGCTCACCTATATCTACTATAACATAATATTTACTGTAAGTCACATATAAATGGTGATTAAAGTGTGGTAAATCCATAAGATGGACTACATGAAATAAAACGGAACTGCTGATACTCAGAACAACATGGATGGATCTCAAATGCATTATGCTAAGTGAAAGAAGTCAGACTCAAAAGGCCACCTACTGTATGAGTCCCACTTAAATGAATTTCTGGAAAAGGCAAAATTATAAGAACAAAACATAGATCAGTGGTTGCCAGGGCTTGGGGTGGGGGACACAGGGGCGCTGACTACCAAGGGGCAATACTGTTCTATATCTTCACCATGGTGATGCTTACACTGTATGCATTTGTCAAACTCCTAGAATTGTACACCAAAGAGTGAATTGCACCATGTATAATTTTTTAAAAATTAATCTGAGGGCAAAAATATTTTTAAAAAGTAGTTTAGATCTGGAAAAGAAAAAAGAGGCCAAAAAACAACAAAATGTTATCTCCCACACTTAAGAGAACAGAGAACACTGCATGTGAAAATAAAAGGCAGCTCTAACTAAACTGCCTTGACTAACAGTGTACTGTCAGGGTTCTATGGCAGCACTTCTTTCTGTTTCTGCAGTGTTGTCTCTCTGAATGAGACCCTCACCTCTTATCTAACCCAATCTTTCAAATCCTCTCTGAATGCCTCTCTCAATGTTTACTCTGGGCTTTCTAACCTTGGTTTGTGTAACGGACTGTCTTACATTCATAATCCACTTCTGCCTTAACATGCACTATTGGCACCAATCCATTTCTTCACTCTTGACCTCATGTTAGTACTTACATTTAATCTCCTTAATTCCTGATTCTATCTCAACTTTGTTCTGATGGGTCCCTCAGCTAAACTTCATCATGTCCTCTTCTCAGTCTTCAACTGGGGTTCTTACCTATCATGAGTTAAAACTACAATGGTTAATAATTTCTTCTCTCCTTGAAGTGCTTTGGAAGTGGCAAACTCTAAACCCTCCTTGGGAACCCTATTAGTGTTTTTTCACTCCAATAAATATGATGTCCTTATTTTTGCCCAACTGAACTCTTGCCTATCTTTAAATTCTATTTCCTGTTTGGTTTTATTCAAAGACACAGATAAGAGGTCAACTTCTTCCTTACAAAAATCATGCATCTACTTTAAGACTATTATTAAAAATATACTATCTTCCTTCTTCAAGGTACATACCTATGATTCCCACAACACTGTTTATCACTTAATGCTATACCTTATGTTCTCTCAAACCTCTCCAGTCTTTCTACAACCTTTTACAAATGAAATGACCAAAACAGAATACTAAGAAATAACAGACAATTTACAAATAAACACAATACTAACATGGCCAAAAAAGAATACCCTTTGAACAAAAGCAATCACTCAACTATTCATGGTCTCTTATGACAGAGGACAGGAGTAGAAAATAATAACAATCTCAGAACTTCCAGAAGTTAATTCTCTAGCAGTGAGTTTGCTGTTTCCTCACAAACCAGAAGACCCCTCAATCTCTACAACCACTGAGCATTTACAACCTCCCCACCCCAGGCAAGAAAAAGCATCCAAAAAACAAAAAGCTCTTGCTATGAATTCACAGTAGTTATCTCTTCCAGGCCAGGCAGGTGGCCTTCACAGGGTCTTAAACTTCTCAGCTATCATCTCATTTCTCTTACAGCTCATTGCTGCTGTAATTATGCAATTGTTGAAACTACTTCTTATAATCTTTTATTTCCTTTAAACTCAAAGTACCATCTTCCTGAGCTAGAGAAGAGGGAACAAGGTTGAGAAAAGATAAAGCTGGAAAGCAAAGAAAGAGAACTGTTTTTTTTAAAAAACTAAATTTAGCTGATAGGATTTGTCTTTCCATAATGTAAGCAAAATACTTACCTTCAAGATAATTAAGAGGCATAAGTGAGTTCCAGAATAAGAAGACTTTTACCAAAAAATTAGATCAAGAAAACAGACAAAAATACAAAATACAAAGCTAATGATAAGACAGGAGACAAAAGACAGGAATTAAAAAAAAAAAAAGAGATAGGATGCAGGATGCAAAAACAGGGCTGTAATCAAGGGAAAAGAAAACAGAAATCTGTCCCAAAAAAAGCAGCAGAGTTATGGATGCAAAATATAATTTCATTTTGCCGGTGTTTCTTTTTAAAGAAAGTAATAATGTAGCTGTTTGTATTTAGTTTCAGGGAACTGAGAAAAATGAATTTCAGACCATCAATGTACATGAAGAGTATCAAATATTAAGGGCTTTTATGACAAAAGTTTCTAGAAAATAAAGGATCGAGTCAGGAATAAGTAGTCATATAAAAGCATCTGTAATTCAACAATACTTTTCAAGTTTAAGTTGGCCTCTACACCTCTCTGGTAATACACTGAACAGAGTTATACCATAAATGTATGGGGAAGAAGAAGCTGTATGAGCTACTTCTAACTCTACCTCATGGATCTATCTGGATCATGGCAGCAGCTAGCAAAAACCTAAGGGGTTAAAGCACACCCATTACCCAAGACCAAAAACTACTCCCACCCCACCTTGGCTCAATGGTTTTCTCCCACTGTGGTGAGGGTGGTTTTGGAAAAGCTCCTCAAATGCCAGCAAACACTGTAATACAAAAAGAAAAAACAATTCATAAGTACCAAAACTTAACTAACATCTTGGTTTCCCTTTCAAGGAAGACTGGTATAGTGGAAAAAACACAGTCTAGGAGCCAAGAAACCAAGTGTATTCTGCTTGTTGGTCATTCATTCTAAGATGTCTGCTGTACTCCAGGGGATCTGGTGGGGAGGGCACCAAACTCACTGCTCAGGGTTACTAAACTAGTAGAATATGTAATGGAAGCTCCAGATGGCCATCTCGGTCACGAATTGAGCTGAAAATGAAGCCATCAGAGAAGCTAGCAGAACTAAGGGATGTCCAGTTTCAGTCCTTCCTGCAGTTATTTTCTCCCTTAAGTTAGTCTGTAATAGGTTTCTGTGACTACAAGTAAGTTTGGCCAACACATTTGGATTCTAATTCCACACTGAACTTGGGCAAGTCATTCCTCATTTATTGGCCTTAGTTCCTTGTCTATAAAATGGGCTAGATCTGAGGTTTTCAAAACTTTATTTTAAGCAATAGAACTCTTTTAAACAAAAACCTTGTTTTGATATCAAAAAACTAAAATGATTTTATTCACATAAATGTATTTTATAAGATCAGATTTACAACATTTACTTCTGACCAAAATCAATAAGAACAATGGGTATTTAAATCTCACCTTGAAACTGAAAATAAAAATGACTCTAATAGTAGAAATGTACTATCAAATGTATGACATTTAGCATATCAAATGTATGATATTTACTATAGTCACCAAAGTCATTGAGAACAATGATGTGTTTTGATAAAAATGAACTTTAAAGTTAGAGACTAATGGTAAAAGTTGAAAGCTTTTATTAACCTCCCAGGATTCAATTTATTTCTATACTCTGTTTCGGTTGCATAGTAGTAAGACAATCCTGATTCAAAAAGAAAAGCGCAAAGAATAACATGGTATTACTTAATCACCTGCCTTACCCCATGATATTATTTAATTAAAGGTAGAGAAAAGTTCTTAAGTTCTGCACAACAGAAAACCTAATAGCACAAGATTTTTTTAAACAGGTCTCCAATTGGTTAAAATTTAGTATATAATATTCACGGGTGCTGGTTTTTTATTTTTTTAATGATTTAAACCTCATTTAAAAATTAAATCTGAACCAAATGTTTACAGATTCCAATGAGTATCTTCACAGAACTCTAATAAAACAGATAATATCTAAACTCTATTAAGAAGATTTTGTCAGATTCATACACACTCACTACCCATCAGAAATTGTAATGAAGCAAATATAAAAAGTTATTAATTCCTTTTTTTTATAATAAGCCTGCTTTAAAGAAAAGAAAAATTCCACCAATTCCTATTCACAATCAGAGAGTTATGAACACAGACAAATAATAAATTGGGTCAAATAAGACTATTATAGTAATCTATCTTAGTGAGAACCAAGTTGATGGGGAAGATCATAGAACGTGCTATAAAACATTCATTATTTAAGAGTGCCCACTTCACAACTGAGATGAATAACTCTCCATGTCCAACCTCAAGAAGTTAACAGTCTAGCAGAGGATATAACACAGCAGTTGACCCTGAACAACACAGGTCTGAACTACATGGGTCCACTTATACACAGATTTTTTTCAATATTAAATGCTATAATACTACACAATTGCAGTTGGTTGAGTCTGGAGATGAGGAACTGTGGATTTGCAGAAACCATGTATACCAAGGACTGACTTGGGATTTTTGACTGTGCCTCTAACCCACGCGTTGTTCAAGGGTCAACTTTATACTCATTCATTCAACAAGAGTGTCTCCTCACAACAAGAGTGTCTGCTCAGTGCCACCAGCCACTGTGCAAACTAGGGTTAAAAGTGAACAATATACATACTATCCCTATCCTTTTAAGTTTAGACTTTAACCTATAGGCAGTAGATAACCAATGAAGATTTTAAACAAAGAGACAATATGATGATTAGGTTAACATTTTTGAAAGATGGCTGGCTACTACATATTCGAGATAGTAAGCCCCAGGATAGAGAAACCAGTTAGGAGCTACTACAATGATGACAAAATAACGGGAAACCCAAAAGATGGAACAACAAACTCAGTTGAAATATGTGAAAACAAACAAAAAAACCTTCAGAGGGTAATGCTGCAGCTCAGTGTTAAAAGACAAGGAGGATGCAGACAAGCACAGGGAGTTTGTGCAATAAGAGAAAACCATATGAAAGGCATGTCTGGGAAACTTCAAGTAGTTCCTCACAGTGGGTCTTGAATGAGGTGAAATCGTAGCTAGAAAGGTAGATTAAGGAAAAGACAGTAAAGGATATTTTATAACAAAGAAACACCTCCAGGACACTGGGGAGTGCTTTTAAGCAGGGTGATAACATGACCAGGCTTACATTTTAGAAAAATTCGTCCAGGGACAGTATCCTGAAGAAGATAACAAGTTTAACCATCCAAAAAAAGAATGCATGCTTGCCAACAGATACACTATCTCAAAGTCCTAATCTAACTAATAATTTATCATGACAACCAAATATGGTCCAAGCAAGTACTCTGAGCTTTAAAAACCAAGCAACTAGTAGCAACTTCAGGCCACAATGCAGTTGTCATGGCTTTGAAACCAAAAAAAGGGACGTCTCTGCAGATAAAATACTAAAAATGTAACAATGACAAAAGATAAATTGAATGAAGAGGAAAAAATTGCAACTAAGAAAACAAGGATACAACAGAGAAAATTTTACTTCAGGGTAAGAATTACTTCCACTTGTTCTCAATTAAATACAGCTTCTCTTCTTGTATGTAATAATAAATTGTGGCTCCAACAAGCAATTCAAAAGCCAAATTTAATGCACAACACTTAAGAAAATAACCAAACAGGACTTCCCTGGTGGTCCAGTGGTTAAGAATCCGCCTTCCAATGTAGGGGACATGGGTTCGATCCCTGGTTGGGGAACTAAGATCCCAACATGCCATGGGGCAACTAAGCCCTTGCGCTCTGGAGCCCGTGCGCCACAAGAGAGCTTACACGCTGCAACTACTGAGCCCATGCGCTCTACAGCCCACGCACCACAACTAGAGAGAAGCCCCCACATCACAATGAAGAGCCTGTGCGCCGCAACAAAAGATCCCACATGCTGCAACTAAGACCCAACACAGCCAAATGAACAAATATTAAAAAAGAGAGAGAGAGAGAGAGAAAGAGTAACCAAACAAAAACCAGATGAGAAACAGCAAACTATAAGAGAGGACCATCTCTACACTAGCTTCTCACTGCTTAAAAAGAAATCTCTCCCTGGCTGGTTGGTCCTTGAAGCATTCCAACTAAAATAGGGTAAGGTGAGGTAGAATAGGGTAGGTGGGGTAAAGGAGGACTTGCTATTCCTCAAAGGTTACTTATCAATGAACTAGACAAGTTCCTGAATGCTTTCATTCCAGTTCCTTTTCTTTATATAACAGATATAACTCAGATTCAAACATGCCAACAGATACAATGAAGAATCCAATTATTTTATCTTAGGAAAATGAATCCTACCTTTCCGGGGTCATCCTTGGATCGAGGCACTTTAAGGAAACACTTGTTCAGTGACAGATTATGTCGTATGGAATTCTGAAATTAAAAAAGAAAGAAAAGCCATAAGGTCATTGGAATCCAAAAACCAAAATCCCCCTTTAAAAACAGAATCAGCAACCTATCGTCTCTATGCACTGGAATACAATTACAAATGGAATAAGCTTTTAAACTGAGCTTCAAATTTAAATCTTTCTGATTTTCAAATTCTGAATGCTGCAAAGGGAAGTAGTTATTGGAAAAGACAGTTTCTAGTGCATTTTACAAAACTCCAAATAATGGAACGTATGTCCCATTTTAAATGTTTAGTAAGATCTTTTAATGATGCAGGAAGATGTCTATGATTAGTGTTAAATACCAAATATAAAATTGTATGCATTTATGATCTTAACTGTGATATATATTTATTAGCTAATTTATTTATTCTTGGAAACAAGCCAGAATGCAAAATGCTAAGAGTTATTCTACATGGAATTATAGGCGATTATTTTCCTCTTTCCCCTTTTCTACAATGTTCAAATGATTTACAAGGCACATTTGTTACCACTTTTTAATGAGTTTAAAAAGTTGTAAACCAAAAAATTCCACTGCACCATTACAAGAGCACATAAAAGCCAATTAGGTTCTCACTACAATATGTAACAAAAAACCAGGTGGGAAGACACTGGCTACAGAAGCCAGCAAGAATATGTAGGTTTCTCAATGTAGCAGAAAAGAATAAACAACTTGGATGGGAAGGAAAATGCACTTAGAGACCTGGAGAATCTGTGAAACAGGAAATCTTTCATGAATAAGCAGGACTATGCCACAATTTTTACAGAAAATACCCAAAGGCCATTCCTTCTTAATGAAATGCTCCAAAATTCATTTCATAATTTTGTTTGTTCCAAAATGGCCAGGTATTTGATGGAGGGACTCCAATTGCATTCAGCCACTAATCAGAATTGGATGCTGGGGGGAGAGGGGGTCATTTTTTGGCATAATGTCATTTTATTTTTAATATAAAATTCAGAACTCTAACAATGCCTACATTAAAACTTGCCTTTCATGAGGCAATACTGGGATCAGAGAAGTTTTTAAAAGATGACCAGAGAACATGAATTCAAGCCTATCTTATTACCAAACACCAATTAAAACTTATAAATGGGAGTTCCACCACTACTTGGAATGTAAACAGCTACAAAGACTGATGATTCCTCCTAAACAATGAGAAACCACTGGGTAAGCCAAAAAAAAAACCTATTTTTAAGCCACATCAGAGAGCTGAGGTTACAAAGCAGCGCAACAAATAAAATTCCTAAGAGGGACAAGCCCATTCGAGGAGAAAGGGGACAACCTGTCTCACCTTTTGGCAGAATATGGGAGAAAGAGGTGGCCACCATCCAAACACCCAAGGAATTAGCTAAAATTTGAAAGGCCAAGCATGGGCTAGTGTATCAGTTTAGAGTAACAAGGACCCCAGACACAAGGCAAGTTTCCACTCTCTCTCAAGCTCAGAAGCAGCTCTTGGGCCTTCACCATATGCTCACAAGAAAGACTGGGGCAGGAAAGGAGACCAAAGAGAAAGGAGGTAACTGATCGCCACAGGGGGGGAAAAAAGCCACACCACCTTCCATAGATCTTAAAAGCGAAAAAACTTAAGTCTGAGGTAGGGGCAGCAAAACCTCTCACCCACAGGGTTCTGGCAAACATTACTTCTGAGAGAAGAATGGAAACAAAGCCCTTCTGCCACTAGGGAGGGATAAGAAACACTTTCCCAGGATACAGGCAAAGATCCACTGATGCTGCAGGAAGCAAAACCCTTTTACCAATGGGACAAGTGTCAGAAACTACCCAGGGGCCAGGATCCTACACCAATGCACCATGCTGAGGTGGAGGTTGGCTACAGCTGGGAAAGGGGTAGGAAACTCCCAGGCAAAAGTAACTGAATAACTAACCTGGTTGAGGCAAAAAACAAAACAAAACAAAACCCAACCACTGAAAAAGCCCCACTCCCAAGTCCAAGGGCCTGAGTAAGACTAAGGCTAGATCAAGACCCACCCCCCGCGCCGCCCCCACCAAAAAAAAGAAAAAAACACCAACCCCTACCACAAGCCTAGCAGTGAATAACAAGTAATGACAACCTACTGGTAGAGCAGGGGCAGGGGCACAGACAGAGACACCCATCTGTATGTAGCAAGGTGGGCAGAGACAACTAAAATCTAAAGAGAAAACAGAAAAACTGAGAAAACCCTACAGCACCCAAGCTTCCCACTCTAAACACAAGGTAACAGGAGTCTACTGCAAAAGAAATGTAAAGTCTGTGGTATACTAAATGTAAAGATACCAACAACAAAACCCAAATCCAGCTCAACTACTGAGAAGAGTAATTCAACTCCCCACACAAATGGCCTGTGAAAAAAGACACTTGTCCATTTACAGATATAAATACTAGTTACCTCTGTCTCCACCATTTTTCTACACATGTAGCTGGAACTCAGTCAAAAATTGCAAAGCACATGGAAAAGCAAGAAGAAAAAAAAAAAAAAACCACTGTCAAGAGATAAAATAATCAACAAAACCCAAATGAGAGATGACGCAGGAGTTAGAAATGACAAGAACTTTTAAAAAACTATGACTAATATGTTCAAGCACCAAGGAGAAAAAAGTGCACAACTTGCATAAAGAGATGGAGAATGTCAACAGAGATGTGTAAACTGTAAGAAAGAGTCAAATGTCACCGACAGACATAAAAGACATGATCAAAGATAAAGAATTCCACAGACGGCTCATCAGTAGACTCGGCACAATTAGGGAAAGGCTCAGATATCTTGAGGCTAGATCAACAGAAATTATTCAAACTAATACATGTACACGCAGGCATGCACACATACACAAATACAAAAGAAGAAAAAAATTCATCCAAGAACTGTGGAACAATATAGGTAATTAGAGTCCCAGAGGAAAACTGAAAAAAAATGGGACAGAAGAAAAATCTGAAGATGTAACAGACAAGAATCTTCCAAAAATAATGCAGGACATCAAATCACAGATGCAAGAATTTCAGAGAACACCAAGCAGAAGGAATTAAAAATCCACACACCTATATTCATTATAGCTCAAATGCTGAAAATCAAAATGAAGAGAACATCTTGAAGGCAGCAAGAGAAAAAAAGAAAGATTATGCATAGAGAAATAGCAGATATCTCAAAAACTATGCAAGTTAGAAGACAACAAAGTAACATCTTTAAAATACTAAAAGAAAAAGTAAATTCTATATGCAGAGAAAATATCTCTCAAAAATTAAGGCAAAATAAAGACTTCTAGACAAACAAAACTGAAAGAATTCAATTCTTGTACCGCCAGCTGGCTGGTAATGTTAGAAGGAAGTTCTTCAGGCAGAAGTATGATACTAAATGGAAACCTGTATCTACAAAAAGAAATGAAGAGTTCTAGAAATTGTGAAAATGAAAGCAAATTCAAAAAATTACTTTTTTTATCTGTAATGCCTTTAAATGATAACTGTCTAAAGCAAATACAATTTATTATGAGGTTTATAACAGGTAAAAGTAAAATGTACAATAACAATAACAAAGGTTGGCTCAGGGGAATCAGAAGTACAGTTGACCCTTAAACAACACAGGTTTGAAGTATATGGGTCCACTTATACAAGGATTTTTTTCCCGATAAATACATACTACAGTACTATACAATCCAAGGTTGGTTGAATCCGCAGATGTGGAACCATGGATATGGGGGGCCAACTGTAAAGTTACACATTCGACTATGCAGGGGTCAGCCCCTCCCCTCACTCCCCAGGTTGTCCAAGGGTCAGCTGTATAAGGTTTATAAAGTTCTTACACGATACAGAAAATGGTATAATAAAGGTAGAGTGTGATAAGTTAAAGATGTGGGTGGTAAACCCTAATCACTTCCTAAAATAAAATTTAGAAAGAGGTATAATAAATAATAGTGAAAATAAAATGAAATCATAAAAAAAACTCATTCCAAATCCAAAAAAAAAGAGAAGGAAAAGAAAGAACTAATCAGAAAAACTACCCACCTAAAAAGCTCAAGATGGGAAAAAAACAAAATTAAGATGGTCACAAGAAGAAATCAAAATGGTCAAGTTTTTTTCTAAGTGGCTTCAGTGGAAGAACACATTGCTACTTGGGTCTTCCTCCTCTCCAAAAAGCTTAAAAGCTGGAAATCTTCAAGACTCTGCCACTGTCCTTTTTTCATTTCTACATTTGCTGCCTAAGGCAATCTCATCCACAGCCATGGCTTTAATAACGATCTGTGACAATCTTATCCAAATCTCCAGACCTTTCTCCTGAATTAACACATATTTTCAACAATCTACAAGACATCTCCAGAAACAACCCCAACTCAACATGTTTAAAACTACACTCAATCTTTATTTCCAGTATGGTCTTCTTCCAGTTTTCCCTTCTCTATTTAAAGACAATTATTCATATAACTGCTCCAATCAGAAACCTGTAAGACCTTCTTACCTCCTCCCTCCCCCTCACACCCAAAAGAAATCTGTCACCAAATCTTGCAAGTCTACCTTCAAACTACGTACTTTATTCCATTTCTTCTGTTACTATCTCAGTCCAGGACACCAGTCTCACCAAAACCAATACAACAGCTTCCTAGCTGGTGTCCATCCTTTACCTGCCTCTCTTTACCTCCTCCACCATTCTCTACCCAGCAGGCAGCTGCCTCTTCACAAGGCAAATTTGACATTACTGCTTCAATTAAAACCTTTCAATAACTTCTCACTGCACTTAGGATAAAATGTAAAATCCTTAAAGCCTCCACAAGACTCTTCATGATCTCAGCCTACCCTGCTGTCATAATCTCTATACTCATCCCCTCCAATGGTCTCTCTCACCTCTAGGCTTTCCATTTATTGCTCCCTCTGCAAAAGTTACGGCCGCCAGCCATCCTCCATCTCGCTCACCTAAGTAAGCCTACTCAATTTTCAATTCACTCTTGGCGTAAACACTAGTTCTTTAAGGAAGTCCTATCTGACTTTCACAGATTATTAGGTTAAGCCAAGTGTGGATTTCACATCACGCAACAATTTGTTAAATGGTCTTTCTCTGCCAAACTGTATTCTATATCAAAATGCAAGCAGGCTCCACAAGGGTAGGGATCTTGTCTACCAACTCGGAACCTAGAATATAATGCTCTTCATATGGGAGTCACAAATCTGTTGAAAAAAATACCAAAAGCATATTTAGAAAATAAAAATGCCCAGAGAGCTATGAGAGCCAAGACATGTATTTACAACACACAATGAAGAAAAGAGATTACTTCAGACCCCACAACTTGGGGAGACGCTACCTCTAACAACCCTAAGAAAAGAAGCTGGAAGAATAGAGGTAGAGATAATTAGGATGGCGGAGAGTAAGCTGGAGAAAAATGGTCCAGGTTAAATAACTGATAAAGGCATATTGCTCAGCCTTGAAAACCGCAGCTTCAAAAGTAGTTTCTCAAAAGTACAGTCTACCTACATTAGATTCACTTGAGATGAATTTTAATGCAGATTCCTAGGCTCAAAGATGACTAATTCAAAATCTCTGGAGTTGTGACCCAGGAATCTGAATTTAAAAGCACTCTCGCTGATTTTTATTTTCAACTTGAGTTTAAACTGGCATCTCTAATTCAAATCAACCACCATATTCCCACCTACATTTCTCTTCTCTCACTGTGAGAGCCCTGATTCCCCAAAACACTAATATAGGTACTCATTTGTTCTATCCTACCATGCACATAAAATTGTTTCAGAATCGCACTAAACTTTTCAACTTCTTTTCTTGCGGTTATACAAGGTAGAGAGACTGCATCTAGCAAATTACCACTTTCAAAGGCAAATCTACTAGATGAAGCCCATGATTTTTTTGTAATTCTTTCCAACCTTGGTATACTCTTTTCAAGTTTCTTAAATTTTTTTCTGTGTGATTATGTTATACATTTGATAAGGCTGATTTATTTCTCCTTATACTCAATTTTAAGGTTTTCTTTCTTCATCCTTTTTGATTTCCTAACATATATTTTTTTGAATGTGTAAAACACTTAGACATTTCAAAACTCAAAACTATACAAAAAGGTACACTCGAAATCTTATTCCCTTCTTTATCTCTTCTACCTCAGTTCCATCCATCCCTATAGGTAACTATGTTTACTATATTTCTAGTTTATGATTCCTCAGTTTCTTCTTACAACAATAAGCAAACACATAATCTATTCTTATTTCTCTTTTTTATTCACATGGAAAAGTAGAATACACCCCCACATACCCATACCACTCTTTTATATTTTTCTTTTTATTACCCTAAATTTCAGTAACTTAATAGGTTAATTTTCTTTAGTATGGTGAATAGCACAAAAATTTAAATTCCTTTCCTGCAGTTCAGATTATCAAATCATTCAATTATGGAAATTCAAAGAGTTTTTAGAACTCTTATGGACTATTCAAAGAATTGTTTTTAATATGTAATCTCCCTTCAATGCCCTGACACAAAATGAAAGGGAGTTCATCTAAATATTAAAATTCTATTTGAATCCTTTTAAGTGACTATGGCAACATTTTCTCCTCTGGGTGACTATAGCTGGCTTTACATTTCTGGAAATGTGGTGGGACAACTGCTTTAGGATCTTTCTTCCACCCTCTCTTCAACCAATACAAACTAATTTCACAAGTTCTATATGACCTTCCATTTTCACCTAACCCATCTCCTCCATACCTGAAGAAATAGTAAGCAGAAAATTGTACAAGTAAATGCTAAACAAATCTAAGGACAGTGAATGGGAACTAAAACATGAAAAGAGAGACAGGACCTGAGCAAAGGAGACGATAAATCACTTTCCATTCGTCTCCACTTGAAATGTTCAATATATTTCTATGTTTACAAAAACAAAATTTAAAGTAATTATGGCAAGTTCTAGGCTCCTAAAATTGAGTGGAAGAAACTTTTTTAAAAGAATAATTATGAAATAGCAATCCCTGGAAATATTAAAGGTCTGCCTAAAGCCATAAACTGGACCAGATAATCTCCTTGGCATATCTTTTAGTTCTAAAAAGCAACATTATCCTTCTCAACCTATTCCCATTTTTCACCTTCCATCCCTCTTTCTTCATTACAACTAAATCATGTATCTTCCAGATTAAACTGTATCACTACTTCCAAACCGGTTTCAGACCATAAGTTGGGCTGGCCAGCAGCAAGAAACCCAGCAGTCTGAATCTGGCATTCTCAGGTAGACTTAGATGAAACAAGAACTTTGAACAAAAATCTATAAATTCTATAATAGAGCTAGTAATAAAACATACGGAAACACAAGGTTACAGGGAGAAGAGAGGTTACATATGAGCTTAAAGAATAAACAGAATAATGCCAGGACAAGGAAGAGAAAAACAAAAGCAAAAAAGAAATCAAAATATTTATTTCTAGGACAACTAATAGGCTGGAATACATAGACGAAGAAAGAGTACATGAGAAGAAACTAGGAAAAAATAAAGCTAGGAAAGAAAGCTGGGACCAGGATTCTGGCTTTCACTCAAACTGCGTTTACTGAGGCTTACTAAATGGAAGTACTGTGCTAGGACATGGAATAGCAGAAGAGATATAAAAAATCCCTTCCCATAAGGCACCTGATTATCTGGTATGGTACACAGCACATCACTGTTGCACAGTAATTCAGTAAATGCCTTTAATAAATATTATAGTCAAACAAAAAAGACAAAGGTGTTGCGACAGGAAAGCTTAAGAGAAACAAGTGTAACTACCAGCTGATGGCAGACCTAAAGCTCTGTAAGTCCCCTTCTTCCACATGCACACACACAAACACACAACCCCCACACAGCACACAACTGGATAACTCCTACATAAGAATATAAACGTAACGTGCAGATACGAAAGAAAATTGAATTATTTGTTGTATAACATAAATTAGGTAGGTAACTAATTTGAAGCTTCCTCAAAAAGCTTAGATGAGTAGCTAGGGCTTCTTTAAGATGTAGCTGATTCTAGAGCTGGGGCAGGAAAAGTACAAGATGAGCCTGGAACATCTTGTGGTGCCAGAAAGTTAAGAAGCAGTAAACAAACAAAAGAACTGGACCATATTAAAGGAGCCAACCTTTAAGAGCTCCCAATTACAAAAGCAGCAAAAATGTGAGCAACAAATAACGACAGCACAAAAAAATAAAATAAATATTCATGAGTGCATACTATTACAAATTTATGACTGAATAAAAAATAAAAGGGGAAGAAGGGACAAGCCTTCCTTACAGAAGAATTCCAACTGATATGAAGGGATAAAGAAAAAGAGAAAATCACCACTAGAAAACAATAAAAACTGCTGTATGATCTACCAATGAATGCTAAAATTAATGAACAAAAGTTTAAGAAAAAACAGGGTACTGCATGCTGTCAAAGTATCTTCCCCAAAACACTTCATAATTTACAAAGTGATAAACAGTAATTTTATAGCAGAGAAACCTGGCAGACACCACCTTAACCAAAGAACCAAGGTGAACCTTACCAATAGGAAGACATACTGATACTGACATCAAGTTCCCCCTGATGTGACTGATATACAGAGAAGGGCACATCACCTCTGCATTATTCTTTCCCAAAATGCATTGCCTCAATCTAACCAAGAAAATATCAGACATATCCAAACTGAGGAACAGTCTACAAAATACCTGATAAGCACTCCTCAAAGGTATCAAGGTCATAAAAGACAAGAAAAGATTGAGGAACTGTTACAGACTGCAGAAGACTACGGAGGCACGACAAATGACAGTTAAATGTAATGTGGGATCCTAGATTAGATCCTAAATTGAATCCTGGAATATAAAAAGACCTTAGTGGAAAAACTGGTGAAATCTGAATGAAGTCTGCAATTTATTTAGTAGCTAATTTACTTAGTACTGCTTAGTCAAAAGTATTAATTTCTTAGTTTTGATAATGGTACTATGGTTACATAACGTGTTAATGAAGAGGAACTGGTTGAAGGATATATGGGAACCCTTTGTACTACTTATACAACTCTTCTATAAATCTAGAATTCTTTCAAAATAAAGTTTTTTAAAAAATCTTGCACGATAAAAACAGTACTAGTTTCAATACTATCTTTTTTTTTAAACCTTAGACACACTATCAACTTAACTGAACTGCGGGTATTGTTCTCCAGTGAATGCTACATTATCTCCGCTCCAATACTTCATGCTATGTCAGTCCTCTAACATAACAAAGCTCTAACAAATTAATATTCTATCAAAAATAGTTATTCATCTAATTTAAAACATTTAATTTCCTTTTCTTACATACTAAAAATGACTAGTAATCAGAATTTCATCTTTAATTATATAAGCCTCCACAAAGCTTTATCTTCAATAAAAGCCAATATTGCTATTGTTTATAGCATAAAAATAAAAATTTAAATAAAATCCTTACCTTCCAACCACTGCCAGCCTCTCTATAATATGGGAAGTTATCACAAATCCACTGGTAAATCTCACTTAGAGTCATTTTCTTTTTGGGTGAGCTATTAATTGCAAACGTAATGAGGCTGGCATAACTGTATGGAGGTTTCCCATCTTTGTGCTGTTGGACTTCTTCCTGGTCCAGGGTTGTATTTGGGTCAAGGAGCGCATTCTTCTTGGAAATTCCTGTTCCATGTGCATTTTGTGTAGCATCAGATTTTTGGATGGCTGCTCTCATGGTGAGCTGTGGTAACCAGTCCATAGATGTTAGGCTGCTCTCCAGTTCAGATGTCATCCTGAAGGTAAATAGACTCCTTAGTCAATATCAAGGAAAGAACCCCTGCTTCTCAAAATATCCAATATTCACAAATCTAGGAGTTCCAAAGTGAGGGAAAGCCTGAGTTAAATCTGGAGGAAAAAGATTGAGTATATTAATGACCAAACCAAATATTTAAGGGATCAACATTTCCTAATCTTTTTTTTTAATTTCCTCTCCAAAACACAACAAATTTGGTTTTAAACTGTTTAAGAGACAGAACAATACATACACACAAAGTGATTTTGATGCCAGTTCCCTTAAAAAGACTATCTGTCACTTTAAACAGAGAGACAGGATCATAACAAGAAAAAACCAATCTGCAGTCCAGCTCTTTACTCACCAATACCACAGGCCCTTTTAAAACTTAAGACTGTATATCTGGCATTTCTTTTACACAAATTTTAGTGAAATCATACAAAAGAATACCAAAAGTAAAGTGTAGGCAAGAGGTCAGAGAAGTAACTGAGAAATAGGCACAGGAATTTACATGGAGGAAAGAAGGTAAAGTTGAGCAGGTGGAAGGTAGGAAGAGTAAAGCAGGGTAGACAAGAATAGCAAGGAGACAAGCTAGCTGGGGGAGCTGACTGAAAAAAGGAATGCAAGGACACTGATGAACGAGAGAAAAGGAGCATAAGCAGTACCAGGTGATTTAAAAAAAAAAAAAAAAGAGTCAAAGAACAAGCTTAAGAAAACTAACTAAAGATCTGGGAGTGTAGGATATAAGAGAGAAAATCACGTAAGTGGACAGCAAGAAAAGAAGCATTAAAAACTGGAGGACAGGCTTACAAAAACATCCAGTGAGCTGGATTCTGTAATCTATTTCTCTCCAAAGCTGGAAAATTCAAACCATTACCACCCAAAGAAAGAAAAAAGAAAAAACAACATCTGCCAGGTTAACACATATTCTGGAGAGAGAAGGAAGTTGCTCTAAGAATGGAAGATAAAAATATAGAAACAAAGCTTGACACGTCACACTGGAATGGCTAACTTTCAACAAAGGGTACGAACTTTCCTATCCTGGGATCAGAGAAGCAGGAAAAGTAAGCCTGACAGCAAGGCAGAAAGGAATGAAAGACTTCTAAGTGATACGAAAATAAAGGAAAAAAGAAAACAAAATAAGAAACTTAAAGTATCTCAGTAAAAAGAAAAAAATTGTGGCTAAGAAAATCCCATATATACCCCTTATTCCAAATGGCTTCAGGCAAAAGCAACCTAAAGTATGTGCTTAGGATCTGAATTTCTGGCAGGCAATGCAGAATTAATAAAAAACACAGGCTCTGGAGTCAGGAAGACCAGAATTCAAGTACTTATTCTACCAGTTACTATCTGTGAGACTATGAAAGTGTTAATATCTCTAAACCCATCTTATCTGTAAAATGAAACAATAATAGTACCTGTGATTAAAATATTACTTTGAGAATTAAATGGGATAACTTATGCAAAGAAGAAACATTCAATAGGTGTTAGTTACTAATATTACTCTAGGAGTATCTTGGGAGGGTACTAATGAACCACAAAGTAAACATGATTAAGCAACAGCAATTATAAATCAAGAGACAGCCATGAAGATTCTACGGGCAATACAGTAGAATCCTATTATCTTGTTTTTCCCATATTTTTAATTAACAGTTTTACATTTTTCATTTTCCCTCCCCATCTCTACTGTATGCATTCCTCTGAAACCCGAACTTTAAATTCCTCTATACAGCACTGTGCTCTACAATCATAGCCAGAAATGCCTGTTCCCAGCATGAAGTAAGTTACAGAAACTTGTGGAATAAGGAGCCAAGATAATCTAGTGGATCACGAAATGTCAAAGAGTGGGCAAAGTACCCTAGAGATTAGAGAACAATCCCTCCAATCTAAAGATGAAAAACTACAGTCTACTGAGGTTAGAGACTTACCCAAATTCACACCAACAGTTAACAGTACAACTAAAACCAGGGCTCAGATCTCCAGCAGTTTTTCTACCATACCTCATCGGTAAAATTAAAATAATAGTACCTACCTCTCACTGATATAAAGTACTCAGAACAGTGACTGGCAAATAGTAAATAGTAAATGTTAGCTATTGGTAGTGATGATAGTAGTTGCTGCTATTATTTATTCATATTTTAGTCTACAAACATTGGCTATTATTATACCATGCTGTCATCCTATTTGCCTCAATTAAGTTTCCACCGAGTAGCTTTATTTTGTTCAAATTCCCAAAGCAGCCAGTCACATACATTTTCAAAGATAATGTAAAAGTACTTTCCAAATTGGAATATAACTGATATTGCAAAGGCTCCCTATTGAGAACCATCTTTAACTTACTTCCTTCCACCAGTGCCACTAACTGAGACTTAAGGGGAGTCAGTAATATAATGTGAACATACACTAAGTAGGTACTTAATACTGTTACAACATTTAACAAGAATTTATAATTATACATGTGTACAAGGCTATCCTAGAGTAAAATTTTATACACACAGCAAGTATGATAAAATTTCTATCCTCTAGAAATCTGTACTCCAATTAGGAAGGTCAAACATAAGAAAGAGCTAGAAAAGAGCTGTGGGTGTTGCAATGGTTCTGAAAAAGGTAGAGGACAAGATGGGCTGCAGCCTTAAGAGGAAGAGATGGAAGAACTTCAGCCAAGACTTTAAAGTTAAGATTTAAATAGGCTGGAAAGAATCTGGTGCCTAATCATCAAAGACATTATGAGTAAGAATTATTCTATTGTTGTGCTTATTTTTGCTGGTTCTGCTATAGCAGATTTGAAGAAGACTATAAAAATCTCTTTTAAATTTAAAATCTGAAAAAGTGGGGCTTCTGTTTTCTTTGCAATTTGTTAAATTTTACACATTCTTGGTAGTGAGATAATAAGTGCCTCCACTGTTGCTGCTTAGGCTGGGTTGTTGCAGTGCTTCTCCCCTGAGAACACAAAAAATGACCATTCGATTTGGCCAGATCATCAAGTAACTTTAGAAAGAAACCTCTTAGTGGAATGGTGATGACAGAAGTCCACTTGTATAAGAGAACAGATGGTGGCAGATTTAAAAACAGCATGGGAAGCTCTGAGGAATCTGGTTATGGAAATCGGGTTAAGAAATGTCAGGCCCTCATTACCTCACCTCATTCCAAAAGCTTCCTAGCTGGCCTCCTGGGCTCTGATTTCTCACCACTCCTCCCAGCTAATCACCTCCAGAGTCCATGTATATACTCCAAGAGAAATGTGAGCAATGTTTTCTTGTCATTGTGCCCCAAAACTGGTTCCCCTTCTTCTACTGCACTAAATCTAAATGCCTCATTTTCAACTACTTTAGCTTTCATTAACCTTTTATTAATCCTTCTCTATAAATTCCTAGAGCAATTATATCCTCAGTTTGGCTTTATCATGCTGTTTCACATGCATAATTGCATCATAAGCTTTCTAGCCTCACTCCCTTTTCCCCCACCTCCCCACTGAGGATAGTGACCATACACTAGTACTTCAGACGCTACCCAACACCAAGCCAGGTACACATTACCTGAAAAATAACACAGTGTTTGGATAAGGATTAAAAGCCTTCCTTTCTGGAATGTCTTTTCCTTCTTACTCTGCCTAGCTGGCTCCTACTTTTTTGTCAAGACTCAGACCAAATACCTCCCCCCTCCAGAAAACCTGGTCAATCCACTCTTCCCATCCTCCATCTCCTAAATTGAACTAGATCCTATCCCCATAGACTATAAATACTTCTATTACAGAAGTTACACAGAATTAAATTATCTCTACCTCTCTCCCATGAGGCCATGAGCTCCTTAGAAGGAACTTTCTTATTCTCTCCTGTTCCCACAATGCCTAGGAATACAGTAGGTAAAGGGTCAATAAATGGTGGTTAAATGACTATCCAATGAAGGTGTGGGTGTGCTCCTCCCCAAACACGTTTATAAAGCTAAAAGGAAGAAGTGAAAGAAAAGAAGACTCAATAAGATGAGGTAAGGATATCCACAGGATTGAAGTTCTTTATGAACTGGAAAAAATCGTGACTCAGCACAGACTGACAAGTAGCACCTCACAGGAACAGAGAGAGTCTACTGGAAAAGTAGAGAAAAATGGGATGATGGAAGCAAAGATAAGAAGATAATGTTACTTGTGGGATAAAGCAAGGCATGAAGAAATTATGTCTGAAGTTCTTAAATCTATGATGGTCTCTGTTGTTTAAAAGAAGTTCCACAAGGAATTTTTTCTGCATACAATGAAAAGGTAAACAGCATCAAGATAAAACAACTCCATACTAAGTCATGACATAGGGGGAGGGAGGCAGCTCTGACCTCACTTAATGAAATACTGCCACTGGTATGATCCTCAATACGCATTTTAGCTACTTCAGCACATTGCTTGGCTTCCCTCTGTAACTTCCCTAACACCTGAGGAGTAGCCAGGTCTTACACAGAAAGTTTTCAAGTTTTCAATAGGATAAAAAGGTGGGAAATGGGTAGAGATATTGTTGGCTTTCCTAAATGGAGGTAAGAGGAAGACCTCAAGGAAAATAATAATAAGCGTAATGATATTGTGACCTAGATATTCCTGAATCCTCCCCATCCATTCCTAACACTTGGCATTTTATCTTACTTGGCATCATGTGAAAAACTGAGCAACTGGGAACTCAAAAGAAATACTTGTAATTACCACAGCAGTAATTCTGATCACATGCATCTCAGCGGGTCAAAATATATATATAGTTAAACATTATATATATATAAAAACATAATTCCTGTTACTGTATCTCAGCACCCAAGGCAACCAGAAGCAAGGTCTATGGCAGGGACCACTAATATCTGTTTTGGCCTTCTTCCTTAAGAATACAACCCCAATTTTATTCTAGATGGTATTATGCCTTTTCCCTTCCTGCTCTCTGGAATGTGGATGTAATAGCTATTCCTCCAACAGTCACCTTGGACCATAAGGTGATCTTTGAGAATGGAAGCCATATACTGAGGACATGGGAGCAGAGAGAAGGGAACTGGATTCATGACTTTTTTGGTGAAGCAACTGTGAAGCTGCCATCCTAGCCTTGAACTGCCTACCTTCCAGACTTTTTATGTGTTTAACTACTATAAAAATATCTCTACAAGCAGGTCCTAAATGCAATTCCTAACAAACATGGAATGTGGGATATGGAAGTGAGGTGATACAAGTTACAGGACCTAAAATAAGACACTCTCTTAGAGGAGCTGATGAGGCAAACATTAAGAACTCTAATACTGCAAGATGGAAAGCTGGTGACACTTATAAAAGAGTGACAAAGGATTTGTTCAAATTGTCACCTACTGTAACTGGAAAACCAACCATATGCCAACTGAGGCTTTGTAGCAAGGAGAGAAATACTATAGGAAAAAATGAGAATATTGGCATGTATTGGCTCCTAGCCACTTAAAGTCCTAAAAGAGAAATAAACTTCAATTACAGTTGCAAGCAGAGATGGAGAAAATGCAGATTTGCTAAGGTAGGTACTCCTTGCCTATGGCCTGCAATTCAAGCTAAAATTCCTATAATCTAAAGCCCTACATGGTTGGGAAAAACACCAACTTCTTCTGAAGTAGCAAACTGAAGTACCTGAGCGATCGCTGCAAAACTGCAGGCTTAGCAGTAGAGAAGGCGGGTGCCTTGCCACACAAAAGCAATGTTGTGAGGGTGCTGACATTCCACCCAAAACTATTAACTTCAAATGGCCTCACCCAAAGCCATCATTCCCTCAAGAGCTCAAAGAGGTGAATGAATCTGGGTGGGGGAAAATATATTCTTTATTTCCACTAACCTGTAACTGAAACTTAGCATTTCCTTTTATTATGAAAGTAGACAACACATCACAGTAGCATTAACAGTACCTATAACTTCTGCCATCAATAAAAATCACCAATATATTCATGTGATTTTTCAATGTTGCAGAACCTCAACTTTTTACTTAAACTCATCAACTACTTCAAATTTATGACTATATTAGATTTGCCACTAGATTTTTTATTTAATGTGTTAATTCAAAGGCACATATATTATTGTTATAAAGTTAATATTTTGCTAACAATATTTCAATACAATTAACTGATTTCTTTTGTTATCCTAAGTATTTTATTTTATGAATTTTGAAACCTTATTCTGAGAAGCGTCTACAAGTTTCACCAGACTTTGAAGGGGTTCCATGGCACCAAAAGGTTAGAGATCCCTGGGGTAAGTACAGAGTCTTCACATTAAAAAATTCTGCCTAGGCATGTACTCTGGCTCAAACAACAAAAAGTGTAGAAACTAAGCTTTTTAAGATAACTGTATGGGGGTGGAAGAGGTGCCTAGACTGCAAAATCCTCTTAAGTTTCCAGAATAATACCCAAGCTAATCAACAAGAAGTGAGGTATAAAGCCTGTGCATTTTCCAGAAAGGGCATCTTCACCAGTACCCAACTCAGACTGGCCATGGAGGATACTGGACAAGGTGAGAATTTTCAGAGGGCACAGTGTACAATGGAGAGCCCATCAAAGAGGAGAATGAAGGAACTTATTTTACTGTCATGGAGTCTCTACCACTGCCACCCAGAAGGACTTTATAATTGATATGGCCTACTGACTATTTTGTGTTTCCCACTATCCTGTTTTCTGAATAACAGCTTTTATTGCTATTACCCTATTCCTTCTTCATCACTATAAACCAAGAAGCCACTCTGGGATCTAATGAAAGTGAATGCACCCAGAGAGCTCAGAATTTCAGCTGGATATAATAAATGGATGAAATTCTGGGGTGTTACCCTTGAGAAAAGGGCAAGTGACTTCTATTTACAAGAAGAGTACACGTGGATATTTAGGTACCCAAGGCAGTCTGTGGCAGTAACCTAAAAAGAAAGAAAATAATATACTACAGATTCTTACATTTTGGAAGCATGTGGTGGTATTGAAAAAACTATTTTTTTCACTTATAAACGAAGTAATAATTTAAGCTATTTCCAAGCAGAGTAGCTGCTATTTTTCAAAATTAGTTATCATATACCAGCAAAGCCAAAGTTTCTATTCTTAGTTCAATTTCAGCAAAACAACACAGTCAGTGTCCTACATTAGAAAATATATGGTGATTGATAACACTGGCTCTGGAGCAAGACTGCCTGGATTGGAATCCAAGCTCTTCCACTTTTAGCTATGTGACCTTAAACAAGTAAATTAGCCTCTCTATGCCTCAGTTTCCTCATGTGAAAGGTAAGGATAAAAATAGTACCCACTTCAAAGGACTGTCATTAGGATTAAATAAGTTATACATACAATGCACTAAGCAGAGTTTCTAACACACAGTGAATAAGCACTCAATAAATGTTAGCTATTATTATCAAAATCATACTCTTCATAAATCAGAAAGAGAAAAACACATACCGTATGCTAACGCACATATATATAACCTAGAAAAATGGTACTGGTGAACAGAGTGGCAGAGCAGGAATAAAGATGCAGATGTAGAGAACAGACTAGAGGACACGGCGGGGGCGGGGGAGGGAGGGGAAGTCTGGGACATAGTGAGAGAGTAGCACTGACATATATACACTACCAAAGGTAAAACAGATAGCTAGTGGGAAGCTGCTACATACACAGGGAGATTAGATCTGTCCTTTGAGATGACCTAGAGAGGTAGGATAGGGAGGGTGGGAGGGAGGCTTAAGAGGGAAGAGATATGAGGATATATGTATACATGCTGAGTCACTTGTTGTACAGCAGAAATTAGCACACTGTAAAGCAATTATACTCCAATAAAGATGTATTAAAAAAAATTTCATACCCTTCCCAGAATTTTCTAAATTTTAAACGATTGTCACTCTTACTCAGTGGTTTTAAACTTACAAGCCCTAAATCACACAATAATCATTTATCATCCTCAATGGAAATGAGCCCCTCATTCAATTATTTACTCTAAAGAAATGACCCAGAAAGGGCTCTGTTTTTAAATTTTGTTTGTAGACTGCATGTGAAAATTGAAAATACACTTTTCCCACAGAAATAAGATTCTTTGATGATGAGTCCTGAAGCAGCCCACAAAACCCTACTTATTCTATAAAGGAGTTCTATAAATCAAAGCTCTAAGAGTATAAAAGCCCTAGTTGGATATTTTGCAGCAGTGAGACAGAAGTGTAACAAGGAAAATAAAGAAATAAGTTTTTCCATTTTCCTGGTGTAGGACCAGCTTGTTCCTGATAAAATTTCAATGTACATAGTTTATATATGGCATACTTCAAGGTACCTTCTATACCTTGGCTCTCCCATCTCACACTGCCATAAGCCTCGAAAAGCGGCCCCTAAAGTTGGTATTATAAACTCCAACATTAATTACTTGCTCTTTTCCTCCAGTAAAAACTTTCACCTTTTCAAAGCATTGATCTCTGCTCTATTTAGGAGGAAAGTAGACAGCATCAAACTAATCACCACTAAGGTATGAATAACTGAGACTTTAAACTTCCTATGAGCAATGATCTTTTTAAAAGACAAGCCCAAAAAATCCTCACTGAGTGAAAATACAGGTGGAAGAATCATAATTTAAGATAGGGAATCCAATATACAAATAGAAGTTCACATTTCAAAACTCTTGACTTTCACAACTTTTGTTTCACCCCTAAAATTCCAAGAATACTCACAATACAGCTTATGCAAAAACCTGGGGGATTTAGTGAGACAATGCCATTTGTAAACACAACTGCAGTTTCAGAGCTATCTATCATAAAATCAGAAATGAAAAAGAACCTCATTACGTCATTTTTAAAAGCTCTGCTATTGCCTATTTTGGAGACCAACAATATTCTTTATCTCCAACAGAAGAAAAGTTCACAAAAGGTATATAGTAATTCATTGTGTTTAACAATAAATTTTAACAGGCTAATCTATATCTCCCTTGCTACAGAGAAGAAAATTTCTTTAAAGTCTATCTTGGAAAAGGAGAACTGGCCAGAGTTCTCGTCACAATGATGCTTCATATATTTTACAATATTAACACCATTTGGGTTCCTTCTCAAAGTTTAAAGTCCAGAACTCGAATAGGATCTGATTTAAGATCCATAATATACTTATTGCTCTTCTCTAGATTCTCTCTAAATTACTCTATTACTCAAATATATAATCTTAGATTCATAAAACTGTATTCTAAATTCATACAAGCCATAATCATAAATCTCACTCTAGCTATTGGAATCTCTATATGTTTCTCAAGTAGCTGGAAAGGTAATGAACAAGAAAGAGTCCCTTTGATACAAGAACACTCAAAGCCATCTTTGCAGATGTTATTTTAAAACCCAGACAGAATGTTATTAATACTTCTTATACTTAGTTTTTAAAAATATGTGTACTATATACTTAGCATTTAAAAATATTCCTCTGAGTAACATATACTCTGTCTCATTAAAGTGTTTATTCTGACCTCTGCAACCATACTGCTTCAAGTCACCACACAACATGTACTAGATATATCTCTACACACACTGCCTCCATGACATTATACCAGTAATATGGCATCATTGTTGACAGAAAGCTAACATTGTGGAAAATGATCCTGTCTTATTTTTTAGTGTTATGTGTGATACACAGAAAATGCTAAAGAAACAGCTTAAGCTGCTATACATGATGTTTTTGGTTCAGTGGTCCTCAAAGTGTGGTCCAGGGACCCTTTCAGGGGATCCAAAGGATCAAAACAATTTTCAGAGTAAGATATTATTTGCCTTTTTCAATGTCATCCTCTCTTAAGTGTACAGTGGAGCTTTTCAGATGCTATGTGACAGTGCTATCACAACAGACTGAATGCAGAGGCACAGAACAGAATCCAGTTGTCTCTATCAAGCCAGATACCTTAAAAATTTGCAAAAATGTAAAGCAACACCAATCTTCTAAATTTTTGTTTTGGAAAATACAATTATTTTTCATAAAACATGTTATCTATGTTACATAATGGGTTTATTAGTTTGTGTTTTTTTCATAAATTTATTTATTTATTTATTTTATTGGCTGTGTTGAGTCTTCGTTGCTGCACACAGGCTTTCCCTAGTTGTGGCGAGCGGGGGGATACTCCTCCTTGTGGTGTGTGGGCTTCTCCTTGCGGTGGCCTCTCTTGTTGCAGAGTGCAGGCTCCAGGCGCATGGGCTTCAGTAGCTGTGGCACATGGGCTCAACAGTTGGTGGCTCACGG
The DNA here is from genome assembly GCF_030028045.1 of Hippopotamus amphibius kiboko. Classification (NCBI taxonomy): domain Eukaryota; kingdom Metazoa; phylum Chordata; class Mammalia; order Artiodactyla; family Hippopotamidae; genus Hippopotamus; species Hippopotamus amphibius. The sequence goes on from NC_080186.1 coordinate 34,032,215, forward strand.
GCTCTAGAGCACAGGCTCAATAGTTGTGGCGCACGGGCTTAGTTGCTCCATGGCATGTGGGATCTTCCTGGGGCAGGGATCGAACCCGTGTCCCCTGCATTGGCAGGTGGATTCTTACCCACTGCGCCACCTAGGAAGTCCGGGTTTATTATTTCTATGTAAGTTAATAAATATTTTGATTTTTTTTCTTAGTTTTAACTTCTAATACAATTTTGATAGATAAAACAAACGCATGCTCTTTGGGCACTAAATAATTCTTGAGACCAAAAAAAGTTTAAGATGCTATAAGTCAACTTCCCAAAGACTAAAGGTCACTGTTTCTAATATACTATAATGTAATGGAAAGAGTAAAGGCTTTGAAGTCACCCAAAAGAGCTTGAATTCTTATTCTTCTCCTTATTAATTACATCCTTGGACAAGCCAAACCTTTCAGCTTCACAAAACATATATGAAACACTGCAGTACAGAGTTAATGCTTGGCACATAGCAGACATTCAACAAATGATACTATTAGAAATCCCTTTTTTAAAAAAGACATGCTTACTTGTTTTCTCCTTTGCCAATAAAGTCTCCATAGTGTATAGCATACAACAAATACATAGTTGAATTTCAGTTTTACATTGTTGATTTAAAAAAATATCTGGCATCATATAAGTTTCCCTGGCTGCAACAAGTAGATAACATCAGGCTTTTCATGAGGTGCACAGAACTCAAAAAGACCAAAAAATCAATCTCTAAATTACCTGTAAATCTTCTTAAAGAGGCAATCTGACATATAGCTGTTTAACAATTTGGAATTTCTATAATATGTACAGATTACTTGAGTTGGAGTTGTTCTGGGAGTGTCATAAATGCACTCTAATATTTACTTTTAGATTCCTTGTTACAATTTCAAGTATGGCTAAGTTAAAAGAAAAATTAGACTAAATTGAGTCTATTACACAATAGACTTTAGTTTTTACAAGAAATGGACCAAAAACTAAAAGGGGTGGGTAAAGAAGAATATGGGGTGGGGAGGACACATCCAATTCTAAACTTTAAACAATAGTCGTTGAAGAAAAGAATTAGAGAACAAAGACACACAAGTCACCAATAAGCACATGAAAAAGTGTTCAATATCATCAGTCATCAGGAAAATGAAAATTAAAAGCATAATCAGATACCATTCCATACCCAGCAGAATATCTAAAATCAATTTGAGAAGCAGTAATAATTTCCCTTCATGAATTTAGTTTAAGTCCCTTAGGTTTCTTCTTGATATCAAAAACAAAAATAACTACATTTGTGCTGTAAGATAAAACATGAATGATTATCCCCATTTTATGTGGCTTCCAATCCAGCACTCCTCTCATTATACTACATGAGCTTCCCTTCTTGGTTGGTCTGTTTTGTTGTTTTTTTTTTCCCCTTGGATTATCTATAGACCTACCTGTAAGATACTAAGGAGCCCTATGTTTATCTCAGCCTCTATTTACTCAAATAGTCTCATCTTTCCATAACCTACATAAACTGTACTTTTTTACACAGCTAATATATCACTTTGCAAGCTCCAAATATGTGAAAGGTGGGGAGGAAGAATGTTAGCATACTGTGAAGAAATGGGTTCCTATGTTTAAAATCTCTATTCAGCACCATAACCTTCCACAGAGACCTGCCCATAGCACCTATCTCTCAGGCTCCTTTTTCTCCCCCTTTTCTTTTGTTGCTTTTTAGGAGAATCTTGAATGCTATTACGCACACAGTAAGTATTCAATATATACATCAAACTCAGGACCTCCCTGGTGGTCCAGTAGTTAAGACTCCATGCTTCCACTGCAGGCAGCACGGGTTCACTCCCTGGTTGGGGAACTAAGATCCCGCATCCGAAGCAGCGCAGTCAAACTGAACATAACTGAAGCAGGAGTCCAACTTCAAATCCACAATTCTAAGGATACTCTGTTCTGATATGAAGATGGGAATCAAGTCTTTCATTCACTACCCACATGACTGTAAGGAAAGGCTCTGAATCCTAAAAGTACCCTCTCTTGAAATTCTGACTCTTCTCACACAACACTGGACACATGCTGCTTTGTATCAGAAACTTTCTGTAGCGTTTTGCCTAGTTCACCAAGCCCCTTCTCAGCGTTGGCTCCATCCCCAAGGCCCTGAAAGTCAGTACTAGAACAACAAATTAAAGGATTTGAACCAGGGTTGGTACCGGACCCAAATTTTTCATCTGAATTTTCTTCTTCAGGAATTTAGTATTACAACTGAAACAGTTTGGGCTGATCTCCTGAATGAAAAAGCTATGAACTTGAGAGGTATGGGATGGCCATGTGCCAGAAAAGTTAGCTTGTAGATATGAAGAGATAAGTTACATTCAGCTAAAAGCAAGAGAAGAACATATACTGCGTAGGTTCCTAAGAACCCAAGTTCCATTCCCTTAAGAGATCTAGCTATCTCTGGGTTCTGTGAAATACCCTAGTAGTCACCAAATAAATTCCTTTTCTTTTTTGTTTGATATATCCAGTGCTGGTTTTCTTAACTTGTAACCAAGCAAAATTTAACTAAAATAAACTTACAAATCAAATCATACAATTTCTTCTTTTTCTTTAGTATTATTACGTTATATTCTGTGCACTGTTGGTAGGTGCAGATTTTATATTTAACTCCTCCTTTATTTTGCCAGTATATTCAGTGATGCTTTTTAGTCTCTATTACCTCTATTATTTCCCCCCATGTATATGAATTCACAACTCAAATTTTTCCACTACCTCCCTGTTAAAAAACTGCTGCTTTTCATAACAAGATTTTTTCCCCCAATTTTAGACAATGTATTTCAAAATTAAATCATTAATTTTCTATCACTTTTTTCTAGTTTCCTGCACTGGTATTTCCCATTTGCACTTCTTTTTTTATAGTATCCTCAATTAAGTAGAATATTTTTTGGCATCCATAATTTAAGAAAAAGCCTCAAATTATGATAAATACTGACAGCCAAGAGGCAGAATTTAGTGACTAAGAGCATGAGCACTGGAGCCAGACCTATGTATGAATCCCAGCTCTGTCCTTTATTCACTGCATGTCCCTGAGTTGCTTAATTTTTTAATCTCAGTTTCCTCATTTGTGAAAGGAAAATAATAATAACACCAATCTCACAGTGTTGTTAGGGGAAATTTAATTAGTATACCTCAAATTGCTTGCATAATGCCTGATCTAGCGTATGAGTAAGTACACCATAAAGCTAGCTATCGAAGTGAATATTTAGTCCCGTAAGTAACTTTTATAATATGTTCTTAAGTCAGTGAATAGTCAGTGGTACTCTTCATATGCTCAGAAATGGAAGCCCAAGAAGTCAGCTTAAAGATTAAATTACATTTAGGATGCTCTAGACCAGTGCCAACTTTCTACAGCAATGGAAATGTCTGTGTGTTATCCAATATGACAGTCAGTAACCATGTGTGGCTACCAAGCATTTAAAATGTGGCTAGTGTGACTGAGGAACTGATTTTCTTTTTAATTTAAATTTAAATAACCACAAGAGGCTAGTGGCTACAGTAAGCTTTAGAAGATAAGTCAAAAAGTTCAAAATACATTTTAGAAAAAGTTTCTGTAATGGTCAAAATTAAGACGGATTCTCATTACTCTTCATTTAACTGGAACAGGTCAGAACTAAACAGGCAAACAGATTTTATCAACTACAAAAAAGTTTGATAAATACGGTAACAACGATGACTATGGCATGATAATGCAGAATTGACTTCTGCCACTGTGTGGGACTGGCTTAAAAGCATAAAACTATATTAATTATACATATGATAAAAATGTAATGTTAAAGGTCAGCAACATCCTTCGCCTGAGGTCGGCTGCAAACCTGACCACTATGGGTAGATACTCTGGAATCTAAGAATTTAGATTACAGACAGAGATTATCAAACTAAGGGAATTAAGCTAGACAAAAAGGCAAATATCGTTCGATATCATTTATATGTAGAATCTAAAAAAATCACACAAAACTCACTTAACAAAACAGAAACAGACTCACAGACATAGAAAACAAACTTATGGTTACCAGAAGGGGAAAGGGAAAGGGAGGGATAAATTTGGAGCTTGGGATTAACAGATACACACTACTATATATAAAATAAACAAGGTCCTACTGTGTAGCACAGGGAACTATATTCAGTATCTTGTAATAACCTATAATGGAAAAAAAATCTGAAAAAGAATATACATATATATGTGTAGTATAACTATATCACTTTGTTGTATACCAGAAACTAACACGGTAAATCAACTATACTTCAATAAAAAATTTTTTTCTTAATTTTTAAAAATTTTTAAAAATAAGAATTTAGGGCAAAGGGGAACTAGAAGGGGAAAAGGAAGTCCTCTTCTACTCCATGTTCTTGAGCTGAGAGCAAAGGATACAAACATGTCCTCTTTTATTCTAAACATAATGATCCCTTTTGCTTTCTACTATTGGAAAATGCAAAAGAGGAAAAAATATCCCAGATGCTTTATGTAATCAATATATATTTTATCCCATGCATCCTAACAGGCCATCGAGGTAAACATTAACAACCTTATTACAGCAAAATTAGGAAGAGTGAAGGAACTTACCCATGATCATATGAAGAGCACAACGCAGAGATCTGAACCTGTATCTACCCAATTCTAAGACTACATACAAGAGCTGCCTTAACAATACCAAGTCTGCTACTAGAAACAAAACAGCAAGCCTTAAAATAAATTTACCCTCCTGCGGTCATTCTAAATAGCAGGGTTATCAATATCAAATGGAGGGAAATGAGGAAACAGATGGACAGGAAATTCATTTGGGACACTAACATACACGCTTCTCTGGTGCTAAAACTCCCTATGTGTTCCCTAACATATTCTAAACAAATAGACTGAATCAATAATAAAAGGCATCTTTAAGGGAGAAGCCTAACAAAAAGGAAAAGATAAGTGTGAACAAGAAAAAAAGAAAAAGATAACAAAAGGAAGAGATCTCAGGTAGAAGGTGAGAAACTACTTAAAGTACTACTGATAACTCAGTGTCCTAGGCTGAATACACATGTGAACCATAAACATCAGTCCTCATAAATGTGAGGCAATTCAGAAATGCAGAAAGGGCCCCATTTTAACAAGTCCAAAGAAATATCAAATTTTATTTTGCTTTAATCAAACCAAATTATAAAAACAGCCTAATGCTACAATATGTGAAAGAAGTGTGTTATATACACATATTTGTTTACCTGTCTACATAAAGCGAATGTTCAAGGAAAGCTTTTGCTTTTTCGCTAAGCTTTTGCTATTATTGAGTCTGTACCTGTAAATAAAATGTGAGTACACCTCAGGATTTAAATCCATCTCATGTAAATTCAATAACCAAACAGATTCTGCTAAGTTTTTAAGATTCTATTGTCTGACAGAAACTGTATCCATCATTATCTGAACTCTCACTCTTCCTACCCAAAACTCAGGAATTAAATAGATGTAGATGACCCAGTATTCACGATCCAGACTCCGGATATGAATGCAATAGATTTGGACTGCAGGGAATACTTGTAACTCACATAAATTTGCAATATAATTTCACATAATTTACAAAATTAGCATTTTTTAGCAACATGCAAGTATCCTACTAAAATCACATAAACACTGGCTGCAAAACAGATCTGAGAAAACATTTTTTAATACCAAATTTCTGAGTAGTTTGCTGGAACAAGTTATTGCATTATTGCCCCTCAAATCCAAACCCACATCCCTTCTTCCCAATCTGCTTTAATAATGCTGAAACTGGGACTCTGCAAACCACATTTCTGCTCGGCCATCTGATTTCCTATAAAGGCTCTGCCAAGAGGGAGCACTAAAGATGGAATGCAAGCCTGGAAAAGAAAAAAGATACTTGTGCCTTCCTGTCTATCCTTTGGGCTTCATAAGAGCATTACCCCAGCAAAGGTTTCTTCACCCCTACAGCAGAAGGTCCTCCCCATAGTAGTAAGTGAATAAAGTTTGTAGTTCATATCCCACCCAAAGACCCCAGCACCAGCCAGTACCCTTTCCCCAGAGTTCTGAGTTTCAAATCTATGGGATTTCTATTCTGAGCTCGACACAAGCACTAGCATGTTGTACCTTCTCCTCTGAGATCTGAATTTTGTTTCCACAGGACCATTTCTCTGAATCTCTAGGTTTTCCCTTTGGTCCCCAAGCCCTTAGGGCTCACAGCTGCTTCTGGAAGTGTCTATCTCCATGATAACTTAGAGTTTTATTTTCATCCTTTCTCTTACCTAGTTAACAGCTTTAAACCTAGTTAATGATTCTATTAAAGTCTCTGTTTAAATAACTGGTATGGTTTCTGCCTCCTGACAGAACCATGACTGATAAAAGAAAACAGTCTCATTATACTGTAATAGTATATGATGTTAGTATAGTAACTTTTGCTAAAATGCAATTCTACCTATACTAGCAATTAAAGAACAAAATGTTAATTAAGAGGAATTTGATTAAAATTAAGAGTATACTTAGCTATCACTACAGAATCTTTTTTAACCATCCTTTAAAAGAAAACTACCGGGGGTGCTTTTTCTAACACATATAGTATCTACTAGAATAAAATTACATGATAAGATGCTATTAACAATGGATATCTGTCTTTCCAAATTTTCTACAGTAATTGATTTATGATTATTTTTTAATCATAAAAATATGGTAAGTATAATTTTAAAAATAATTCTAACATGTTCAGATTAAACAAGGATCCAATATCATCTACAGAAAACAATATTTAGCTTGTTTACTGTAAATATTTAAAGGCAGAGGAAGAGTTTTAATTCATTTACTAAGTACCCTCTCCTACCCAACAAATTTTTAAAATGTCACTTTCATTCCACCCCCTATCTTCACTTCACATGTCATCCACTTCCACTCTCACCTATGCTTACAACCCCCCACCTGCCTACCCATTTTCTCATCCCAGCCACATGGTCCAGTTCTTCTGCACCAACTACATGTTTTCCTGTCTTGAGGCTAGCCACTTTCAAGATATATAGGTAGTATATGCAGGTATATACAAGATATAAAGGTAGTATACACAAAAAGACACGGCAAACAAGCAATGTTTGTCAGTGGGTTTGAATTACCTTAAGATTTCCTGCTCTATTTCTATTTGGATACTATAGCTGGGAGGCTGTTTTCTGGCTTGGGGAAGAATCTATGGGAAAGTAGACTAAAATTTATTGTGATTTTAAGTAAGCCAAATTTCTCTTTCCTTCAACCAAAAAATAATCATTCTCTTCTTCTCTTCCTTATATCAAACCAAAGCTAGCTTTCAGTTAGAAAAATCAATAACAAACAATGGTCTTCTACCCATACATCTGAGAATGCGAATTCTCTGCTTCATAGATGGACCATAGAGAATATTACAAAAAAATGAAAGATTAGGATATAAGGGTACTAAATATCTCAACTCAAATGCCACAGAGCTTCACAGTTTATTAACTAAATGCTAAATTTATAGCTATATCCACAAAAACTTGATTCTAGGATATTATACACAACAATCATAACACAGTGAGCAAGTTATAAAATAATTCATGCTATCTCTTCTCACTCATCATCTCTTTCAATTATATAATTCTATCAAGCAAAAAAGGTTAGGTATATATTACGCCTAACCCAGTGCCATATACAAGCTTCACCTAAACATAACTATTCAAATAAAGGGATTTAAAATCTCAGTAAATGACTTTAATATATGATTGTTTTGGCATAACCCACAAATAAAATATCTTTGAGGAAGTCTATGATCAGTGGAAGATCAAAGTCTGGAAAAATATCCTGCTATGTTCATATCTAAAGTTTCAAATATTCAAAAAAAGGGTAAAGTGATTCATCCCATCATATTAAACAGAAATCACTCAATTGAAATTAGTTCTGCAGTAGCTTTGGAGATTAAAGAAAAGATGATAGTCTTTTTTTTGTTTTTTAAGTTTTTTTTCAACACTATACAGGTGTCCCTTGTTGGCGGGGGGGGGGGGGGGGGGGGGGGGGGGGGAACGCATGGACTCCAACAAGGTAGAAAAGCAATCACTCCACCTATTTCCATTATAAGCTGGAAGATGCATTCTCAGGGAAAGAAATGCCATAATGGCATGGAGTAAAGCTTTCCTACTGAGGAAAAAGCCAATCTTAGTCTGATAAAAATTCAAGTACTGTATATAAAAACTAAAAAAGCAACTTTATTTTTCTTTTGTGGCATTCTGAACCACAAGAATTTCTTTCAAACTGAAGGATTCCTTGACTTCACATTCATGGCTCTAATAATTTTGTATCCTTCCCCTTTCTCCTGCCCTCCAAAACTGGTCAATTCCAACTCTCTTCATCACCTACTCTGTTCCCAGCATACTGACTTCAGTCATTGTTCCTCCAACATACGAGGCAAGTCTCCTGCCCCAGCACTTTCTGGATTCCCTCTGCCCGGAATGCTCATATTCTACCTACCCAATGTATGGTTCATTCCATCACTCTTTCAGATTTTCATTCATATATCACCTTTTCAGGAAAGCTTTCCCTGGCTACCCTACCTAAAATAACATACATCCCTATATTTCCTATTCCCCTTCTCTACTTTATTTTTCATCTTAGCTCTTATCACTGTCACTAACAGATACTTCTTACTTATTTTGTTTATTAATTATCCATTCATCAAAATATAAGCCCAATGATTACAGGATTTTTGTTACGTTCACTACTGTAGCCCCAGCACTGAGAACAGCTCCTGACAACATATTAGGTGTTCAATATGCTGAACAAATAAGTGATACAGCTAGCTGCAACACCACATGTAACTGGGTAGGTGCTGCCATCAACAAGTCATATTCCAGTCTGAAAGATTTCAATTAACAGATTAGATTTAGGTTATTTTTTTCAAACTGTGCTCTGGGAACTACAGTAATCCCTCAGGGGTAACTGTGGGGATAGAACATGGAAGCCCAAGCAAGCAGAAAAGCCCAGCATTTATCTGTTTTATTCACAGGCTTTCACTTAAGATTTAATTTGTAGAAAGGATTTAGAAAATTCAAAAAAACCTAAACCACTGGGTTTAATACAACTTAGTTCCTACTTTTTCACATTTTATTTATTTACTGTAAGTGAGGATAATTTAGGTACCATGTTTATATCATCCTTCAAAAAGATTTAAATTACCATCCAGTCTTATTTAATAATCTGCTACGAAGGCAATAAAAATTTACCACAGGGCTTCCCTGGTGGCGCTGTGGTTAAGAATCACCTGCCAATGCAGGAGACATGGATTTGAGCCCTGGTCCAAGGAAGATCCCACATGCTGCGGAGCAACTAAGCCCGTGTGCCATAACTACTGAGCCTGTGCTCTACAGCCGGCGAGCCACAACTATTGAGCCCATGTGCCACAACTACTGAAGCCCATGCGCCTAGAGCCCTTGCTCTGCAACAGAGAAGCCCCTGCAATGAGAAGCTTGCGCACTGCAATGAAGAGTAGTCCCCACTCTCCGCAACCAGAGAAAGCCTGTGCAGCAACAGACCCAACACAGCCAATCAATCAATCAGTAATTTACTACATATTTTCCAATTAAAACAAATGGAAAGCAGATTAGTTTTTTTTTAAAAAAAAAAAAAGGAATGACAAAGAAGGGTAAAATTGTTACTTATTGTACAAGAACACATGTAAATTCACTAAGTGGAGATTAAGATCCAAATTCCATTGCCACAAATATCTCTGTAAGCAAAACTATCTCCCAATCTCACCAAATAGCACTGTTTATCAAAACAAACTACAATATTTTATTCTGAACTTTACAGTGCAACTGATTCTATTATGACTTGACCAGTATAACTTTTAAAATGTTACATGTTCCAATAAAAAGAACACTCACCTTAATGAAGTTACAGATGGACAAGCCTGTCCATACAAACCCATCTGGCCACAAAGAGAATCTGAAAAGTAAAGAAGAGTTAGTTACCAAATGCTCCAGAATAAATTAAACTATAAATCACACTACCATTCTAAAACAGAAACAGAATGGTAAAAGATTCACCATTATTTGAACACGTACCCACAAAATTTTAAAATGCTATTGAGCAATAAGATGGATTACACTGAGGAAGACTGACAAACCAGGAAGCACAAGGAAAATAGGCACACTGTAACTGTAACACCCAAAGAGGTTAAAAACTCATAAAACTTAACAAACTGTTATGCTTAGTTACAAAGAGAGAGTGTCCAAACTGTTTAGTAGAATCCTAAGGATTCCAGAGAGGTGCCTAAAGGCCACCAAAATGAGCATACAGGTTCCCATCCCCACAGAATTGTCTCCCATCCCATTTACCCTTCAATCAAAGCAGTGCTATCTTTGTTGGTTTTGCATAATGGACTTGACTAAAACTTCATTTGAAGCAAAAGTCCACTACTTAAAAAAAAAGTTAAGAATAGCATTGAACAGAAGAAGCTTTGTTCAATTTCTAGCTGTGACACTATGAGACCTTCAAGAATTTATATAACCTCAGCGAACCTCCATTTCTTCAACTGTAACCTGGGAATAATACCACCTATATAATTTTATTTGTTCATCAGGGATAAACTGCAGGTTTGTTACCAGAATTAAACAAATCACTAAACAAATGTGAAACTGTCTATTAGCACTACTACCAGGCACAAGAATGATCCACAAGTGTCCACAGGTAACATGAATGAGAGAAGCTGGAATGGGTATAAGTGGGTATCCTATGCATACACACCACAAATAGAGACTGTGTGTTTGCAACTAAAGAAAACAGGTTCACTCTGAAAGGATCAGCTGCTATTCCCAGTCCTAGTCAACTGTTTCTAAGCAGGACTGTTAAGAACTTCCAATCTTTCAAGAGAAGCAAGATATCTGAAATTTTATTTGAAATCTCCTGATTTTTATTTTCTAAATACTGCGTGGGTCAAACAAAACACTGGATGTTGTCCCAAGTTTATAACTTTTAACTTAGAGGCTGACTGAATTCCCTGTATCCAACTGTCCCTGCATGCACTGAAGAGAGATGGACACTTCTATGTCTGCTAGAACAACAGAACAGATAGCCTGATCAACAGGCCCACTGAGAATAACAAACACTGGATTAATTTTTTTAATTTTTACATATTAATCAATAACCTGAAAGAAAATCAACTATGATCAAGGCTAAAAACTAAGTGAAAGAGGAAAACTAGAGAAGTATGCAGAGTCCTGAAACCAGCTTTCATTCACCTTCAGGGCATTTTGCCAAACCCTATGAATTTCAGCTTGCAATTCCAAGGCCTATTAGGGCTCAAGGTACAACAGGCAAAGTCCAGGTGTTACCCAAGAGAAATGCAAGGAAAACTTAACTTTGGCCCTCAGTGCTGGTGAGGGACTGGGGGACTATGAGAGCAGTTCAACAGTATCTCCTCAGATACAACCAAAAGTTGACCCTCACCTAGTTTATGGTTTAATCTAGATTATAGAGTTTTGTTTAGGATAGTCCTAGAATGGTAATGTCTCCCGCCCAAACTTGACGGAAGCAGATGCAAATCCTCTCTGGGGAACCTGCCTTTGACCTAAGCCTGAAAAGAATTCTCAAGGATAAGGTCCCAAAATAAACAAATTAGCAATCAAAAATCACAAAGCCAGAAGGAAACAAGCCACTCAGAGTAAGATACAGCTGAAACATCAGCTGCCTGACTCAAAACCTCAAAGATCTCAGACATGGAATTACCAGACACTTTTCTCTGCTGTTTTTTACTTTATGGGTGATTTACCTACTCTTGTATTCTAAATGCCTATATGCAGATGAATCTCAAACCTCATCTCTATCAGGGGTCAACCTCCTGACCCCCAAACATAAATAGCTAACATTCCCTCCTGGAAATCCCAAATTTATTATGTCCAAAACTGAATTCATCATCTTTCTTTAATGCATTTCCTATCTTGATAAAATGGCACAGTCCTTTATCTAAGAATGGCTTTCTTTTCCTGTTAGAACAGAACACTTCTTTTTAACTCTTGATTTCTATGAGGAATGGCTTCTCTAAACACCCCTGGGCTCTCAGCCCACTCCTCACCAAGTGGGCAGAGCTAACTCCAGGACTCTACATTCAGAATTCTACAAAGTAGTTATCTGGGTATGACTGCTCTGTTAACTCTAACAATCTAGACATCGGTGAGCTGTCTAGATTAAGTGGATAGGGACAAGAGAATGTGGAGAGTTAGCCAGCCCACATGTCTCTTAAACCTAAATCACACTCTACAACATTCTACAATATCAGCTTTATCAAAAACAGAAGTAAATTCTTACAAAAGTTACCATATGACCCAGCAATTCTACTCTTAGGGGTATGTGTGTGTGTTTTCATATATGAAAAATTTCTGTGTGTGTGTGTGTGTGTGTGTGTGTATATATATATATATATATATATATATATATATATATATAAATCCTCTTGGGAATACACACACACACACACACACACACACACACACACACACACACACATCCCCGAGAGAACTTAAAACATATGTTTACACAAAAACTTGTACACAAATGTTCATAGCGGCATTATTTATAAAACCAAAAGTGGAAATAAACCAGATGACCATCAACTGATGAACAGATAAACAAAATGTGGCATATCTGTTCAACATTCACATAATATACAATGGAATATTATTCAGCCATAAAAAGGAATGATGTACTGTTACATGCCACAACATGAATGCACCTTGAGAGCCTTATACTAAATGAAAGCAGTCAGATATAAAAGACCACATATTGTATGACTCCGTTTATATGAAATGTCCAGAATAAACAAATCCTAGAGATGGAAAGTAGATTAGTAGTTGCTGGGAGATGGGAGGAGGGATGGGGGTAGGGAGTGACTGCTAACAGGTTTCTTTTGGTATTATTGAAGATGTTCTGGAATTAAATAGTGGTGATAGTTGCACAACTTTGTGAATAAAAACCTTTAGTATAAAACCATCAAATCTTACACTTTAAAATGGTGAATTTCATGATATGTGAATTTTTACTACCAACTCCAGCTCCTAGGTATCTTTCTAATCTACTATGGCCTCAATGCCTTAGTTTCAGTTTTCTCCACTTTTAACTTAAGTTACTGCTCCTAAATGGCATCTTGAACACCAGTCTGGTTAACTGAAAGAACAAATATACCAATCTCGTTCTCCCTACCCAGGCAAATGTCCAGCAACATGGAACTCTCACAAAAGAAGGCTAAAGGGACGTCCCTGGTGGCGCAGTGGTTAAGAATCCACCTGCCAATGCAGGGGACACTGATTTGATCCCTGGTCCAGGAAGATCCCACATGCCTCGGAGCAACTAAGCCTGTGCACCACAACCACTGAGCCTGCGCTCTAGAGCCCACAAGCCACAACTACTGAGCATGCATGCCACAACTACTGAGCATGCATGCCACAACTACTGAAGCCCACGCACCTAGAGCCCAATGTGAAGCCCACACAAAAAAGAGCAGCCCCCACTCGCAGCAACTAGAGAGAGCTCATGTGCAGCAACAAAGACCCAAGGCAGCAAATTAATTTTTTTTTAAAAAAAAGGCTAAGATTTGCAGTGAAATCAGGAAAATCTGTGTCCTCCAAATCACAAACTCACATTTCTGAAGTTAACTATGTTGAACAACTATATTAATTCATTCAATTACATCCAAAACTTACAGTCTAAGTTGGTGCCAACAGCACCTAGTAGCATTTTCTGCAAATGCTTTGAAAATCAACATACAAGAAACTTTGCGTAGCACGACACAACCAGAGCATGGGTAGTAAAAGCCAGTCATTCACCGATGGGTATGCTTCAACAGAAACTGATGTATTACATCCCATCACCAACAGAAGAATATGGAATTCCTTTTCATATAAGCAGTCTTCAGGTGTACATTAAACTGAGTACATTAAACTAAGTTACAAACTATTCACTTTTAGGAAGCAGATGTTTAACAAACTAACAGGTGTATAACAATATATTATTTGGGAGTAGGAGGTGAAATGAGACAAAGTAGTTTGAAAAAGCTCCCAGGTAATTCTTATGAGCCCTTCTCTCCTCTCTCCCACCACACAGAGAGATACTACTTTATAGTTTACAAAGAACTTGCAACATTCATGACCTTAAGTCAAGATCCCCAATGAGAATCCCAATTGTGACCTTGGGTATACTGTTTAAGGAAAAATTCATTCCCTCAGTTACTGTGACAGTGGCTTGAATGAAAGCAACACCATATCAGATAAAAGCAAGAAAAGTTTGTTGAAAATAAATGCTATAGCATTAGAGGTTAAGAGATTATTCTTTTTTTTTTATTTTTTTACTTCTGAATTCAGCTCTATCTTTCAAAAGAGTTGAAAGTAAAAAATTCACTAGCATCCATAAAGGAATAATCCCTTTGAATCAGGTTCCTTGACTGAACATTGTGAATTGCTATACCATTAGTCACAGGTAATCATTAAAGCAGTCATGGAAATAACCTGTGTCTTAATCAGCCTAAACAGGAAAAATCTGCCAGAGGAAGGAGTAAAGGGAAAAGAATCCTGCTGAGCGAGTAGTAATCAGTTGTTCACTGCAACTCCACTAGTTAAACCTGAAGGCAGTGATGCAGCTATAGCTAAAAGGTGAGCACTAAGAATCACATGCTCTCAGAAAGCAAATAAAATCACATGAGATGATCACTTCACCATGGTAATGTCAGAGCGAGAAGAGAGGCCAAAACTTAAATTTGGAAAACTCCAATATACATAGAGAACAGGAACCAGCTTAACAACAACAACAAAAAAAAAACCTTGAGAAAATTGTACTGGAGGTTTCAGCAAGTGATTTTTTTTTTTCAAATCTTTATTGGAGTATAACTGCTTTACAATGTTGTGTTAGTTTCTGCTGTACAACAAAGTGAATCAGCTATATTTATACATATATTTCTGTATCCCTCTCCCTCTTGAGCCTCGCTCCCGCCCACCCCCACCCCCCATCCCACCCCTCTCTGTCATCCCCAAGCATTTCAAGCATTAAGTTCATCTCCCTGTGTTATGCAGCTATCCCACTAGCCACCCATTTTATATTTGGTGGTGTATATATGTCAATGTTACTCTCTCACTTCCTCCCAGCTTCCCCTTCCCCTCCCCTGTCTTCAAGTCCCTTGCAGCAAGTGACTTAATGGGTAGAAAGGCAATAGTGTAACACACAGATTAAGATGGACATAAACTGAAAAGACAATACTGGCTTTAATAGAAGATCATCATTACTATAGAGGGTGGGTTAGTGAGAACAAAAATTAGACTGCAGGGATGTTAAGAATTAGGAGAGAGAGTGAAATAAAAATGTGGCTACAAACTACATAAAATGAAAATAAATGGAAAGTGCAATAAGGTCAAACAGAGCAGAGAGGAACAGATTAAGAAATCAGGGAAGGTGAAGAATATGTTAGAATGCTCATCACACTATATCCCCATTATCCTGTTTTATTCTTCAGAGCTCTTGTCAGCATCTGATATGACCTGACGAGACTTTTGTTTTCCTGTCTCTCTCCCACTAGAGTGCAGGTAAAAGTTCCTTTTTCATTCTCTGTCATATCCCCAAATCCTGGTATACAGTCTGCAGTCATATTCATTCAATGAATGAATAAACCAGGTGCCTCAGGAGTTGGAAAAACAGAGTAAACTTAAAATAAGAACTAAGATCTAACTGAAAACTCATCAGATCTTTTTAATGTAGTCTTTGTATCCATTATGTCTCTCTGCCTCCAAGCAAGTAAGGTAGGACCAATTCACAATTACAAGAGCTACTTAGGTATCCAGAATATATAAAGGACCCTTACAACTCAATAATAAAAAGACAACTCGATTTAAAAATGGGCAAAGATTTGGAGATACAGCACAGGGTTGAGCATTTGACTGCAAAATAAAAAAAGGGCAGAGATCTGAACACACATTCCTACAAAGAAGATGTTAAAACCTCCAATAAGATATGAAAAGATGTTCAACGTCATTAGTTATTAGGGAAATGCACATCAAAAATCACAAGGAGATACTACTTCACACCAGCTAGGATGGCTATAATAAAAAAGACAATAAAAAAGGTTGCAAATATGTGAAGAAACTGAAGCTCTCATACATTGGTAGTGAAAATGTAAAACAGTGCAGACACTTGGGAAAACAGTAGGGTGGCTTGTCAAAAAGTTAAATGTAGAGTAACCATATGACACAGCCATTCCACTACCAGGGAATATACCCAAGAAATGAAAACATACCTCCACAGAAAAACCTGTACACAAATGTTCACAGCAGCATTAAATCATAATAGCAAAATAGTGGAAACAATTCAAATGCCCAGTAAGTGATGAATGGATAAATTAGATGTTATAACCATACAGCAGAATATTATTTAGCAATAAAAAGGAATGGTACATGCTCCAGCATATATGACCCCTGAAAACATGCTAAGTGAAAGAAGCCAGTAACAAGACTATATGTTACATGATTCCATTTACATCAAATGTCCAAAACAGACAAATTTATATTAACAGTTAGATAACGGATTAATAGTTAGATTAGGTTAGTTTTTTCGTAGGGCTGGGGAGACAGGTAAAGTGGACTGCTAATGAGTGTGGGGTTTCTTTTGGAGGGAAAGGAAAACATTCTATAATTAGACTACAGCAATAATTACACAACCCTATGAATATGCTAAAAAAATTGTATTTTACACTTTAAACAGGTGAACTGTATGGTACATGAATTACGTTTCAATAAAGGTGGGAGTGGGAATTCCTTTGGTTTTTTTAAAAGAGCAAGTTTAAGAACCATCACACACAAATGTTCACTTGTTCTTTAAGTTCCTGCTTCTTCCCTCACTAGTGCCACAGAAGCCCCCCTCTACTCCACAAAATAGAAAAGGGGGGAGTAAAAGTAATGACTTCAGGAGAAAGCAACTCTACTCTGGCAATTATTTTGAAATCTATAACCCCTTGAGCCATCAGTGATTCATGAAAGTTTGTTTCCTGGTGGTCTCCACCATTTCCAAACCATACTGTTTATTAATTAAACGCATTTAATAAAGATACAGTTAGGTATACACCTGCATACAGCCTGAAAAAATTCTATAGGAAACCACTCTAACACTGTCTATAAAGCAACTACTTAGGCTATACCCTCTCCTGCTTAAAAAAAAAAAAAAAAAAACAAACAGTAGGGCCAGGTGTTGTTATTCTCTAATAACAGAAGATGAAAAAACACATGCCAACCAACAATCAGCTTCAGCTTTATAAGACTGTTTTAAGGGTAGGAAATGTAAGTCTGAACTGTCTCTTTACCCTCCACAGTTTAGGACTGGTGTCAATAAAAACAGTGGTAAGTGTGGGGGAGGGAAGCTTCTTGGCCAAACATCACAAAGCTATAACTTCTTCCAAACCCCAAACCTTACTTCCTGCAATTTATGTGAACAGATCACAGGCCACCCTCTTCAAACCAAATCATAACCCAAGCAAATAACACAGGATTCTATTTCTGGGTCTGTCATTAACTCACTGGATAATCCTGAAACTTCAGTCTCTCTATACTCAATAACTTTACCACAATTTCCGGTCTCAAAATCAAATCATGTGGTCTAATGAAGAATGTTTCCCCAATTTGTAGATTTACTTTTATGGAAAATCTGACAAAGGTATATGAAGTTAAATCACATTATATGTTTAAATCATCTTTAATGAATATACACGAAATATGAAAAATTCAAAAGACTGTTTACTCCAAAAATGTCGAACTCCTCCATTTTAAACTTTTAAAGGCATTCACTAAACAGAGAAAGTACTTTCAGAGGGCTGAAGGGTTTTGAGGCTTTAAATTTAAGCTCAGTTATATTTAGAAAACCAAGATGCCACCTCTCTGGATCCCATATCTTTATCTTGGGCATTTGATTCATGTGCTTTGCCTGGTATAATTCAAAGCAAGAGATCCTACCATATCTCTGAAATGTAAATTGAACATATCAGAACATATTGTCAGAGTAATGAGATGCTGTACTACAACTGAAAAGATGGGCAGCTATAGTCTTCACTGCTAGAGCTGTTTGACAAAATAAGAATTACCTGCCTGGTCCCCAAAGCCAGTCTACAAACCACTGCCAACTCTATAAGAATCATTTCTATCCCATTCCTGGAAATCCTGATTCAACAGTCTAGCGTGAAACCTAGGAAGTCTATTAATTACAAGTATCAGGTGATTCTTATGCACAGCTTAATTATTGGTTTAGGACAAAGATAGCAGAAAGGTTTCATATCATTTGCCAATTATACTTGATAGTAACTGCCTGAAGTGCTACACTGAGAAGGTCATGTCTAAAAACAAGAAATTAGTAGTTTGCCATGGACATGGTGATGGGGAAGTGGCAACAGGCAAGCCATATATTTGTCGTCTGTGATACAGACCACTGAATGGGCGTTTTTTTTTTTTTTTTAAAGAGGTTTTTGGGGTAAAAGAAGAGACCCAGAACTGGATTATTCACTTTTAACTGGCACAAGCTCTGTCTCTGGAAAGGTAGTAGACAGCAAGAATAGGCCCACTGGCATATGTGCCAAGACTCTTCAAAAGTAATTATTAAGCTTTCTAATATTATACAGAAAAAGAAAACAAGACTTTTGCTCTCAAAATGTCTATAACCTTGTTTGACAAATGAAAATGCTACATGATAATATAAATTTGGTCAAAAAAAAAAGATATTTGTGCCTTGATGAGTTCCACATTAGGTAAAGGTGGCAATTAGTGGAGCTTTGAGTGCCAGGCCCAAAACAGTATAGTTTGCATTGATTCAAAATGCAATCAACTGTAGGTTCCTGATCGGGACATAACTGAAGTAATGTAGTAAGAAGATTCCATAAGCAGCATTTTCCAGGAAAATAAATGGGAGGCTATATAATCAAGGCATGACCCATCCGAAGGTAAATAATCTCTTTCGTATTGTTTCTGTATGTACCTGTCTCTACCACTGGATTGCAGGCCTCCTAGTAGGCCAGGTACATGTCGAATTAACCTTTCTACCTCCCATAATGCCTAGCACATGCTTAGAACATAATAGTCCAATTGCTGAATTGCTGTAAATGCTATTTCAAAAGGAACAGTAAGAACGTGGTACAGAGACATGAAAGGTCAAAGAAGTGGAGAGAATGAAATTATGCCAAAATGTAAGGGGGGATCCGTGTCAGGCTAAACAAGAAAACAAACATAACTAAATGTAATGTGTAGACCTTGTCTTAATCTAGATTCAATTAAAAACCAACTGTAAAAAGACACAAACAAAAAAAAGACACAAACAATCAAGGACATTTTTATTATGAACCGGATATTTGATAACACTAATAGGAAATATTGTTAATTTTGTTAGCTACAATAATGGCATATGATTATGTAAGAGAATGCCTATATTTTTTAGAGATGCATACCGATATTTGTAGGGGTGAAAAGATGTCTATGATTTTCTTTAAAATACTTAAGCAAAAGAGAAAAAAGAACAGTTGAGGCATATATGGCAAACAGTTTAACAATTATTAAATCTGTAATGGGTATAGAGGGAGTCATTACATTTTATCTAGTTTTGAATGTACTCAGCAGTGCAGTTGGGCTTTTATGTTACTCCAGCATTGTACAATTAATTCTTTTTCTTTTCTTTCTCAGATTTCAGGAAGCTTAAGAATGACTAGTACTTCTGAGAAAACAGCCTAGACTCAAACAGGAAAAAAAACGGGCATCCATTTGTTAGTTCTACTAATAGGAAATCTCTCTGACTCTACTCAAAGAACTTCTTGTAAATTAACATGAGAACTGAATATGAGCCAAGACAGTGACTCAGCTGCTAAAAAGAAAATACAATCTTAGGGTTCATTAGAAGAATAGTATCCAGATCAAGGAGGGTAGCAGTCCCATTCACTCTTCACTGGTTAATTCACACTGGAGTATTGTGTTCTGTTTTGAGTGCCACATTTTAAGAACACTTATGAGCTAGAATGCTTGCAGGGAGGGATATCAGACTAGTGAGGGGTTTAGAAGCCAAATGTCAAGTGTAGAATGAAGAAAATGGGTGTGTTTAGCTTGGAGAACACTTTCCAGCCTTCCAAGTCACCTCTTCAATAGAGATCCCAGTGTAATATTTTCCAGAGGATTTCAAGAGCTGTTAATAGGCATTCTATAATCAAGTAAGTTTGAGTCAAGTACTTTTTTTCTAAGGGACTTCTCAAATCAAAGTGTTCAATATCCCAAAGCACTTTATGACCCTTCAAGAAGAAGTTCAGTATTTCCCAAATGTAACCGTCATTCATTCAGCAAATATTTCCTGAGCCCCTATTATTTGCCAGCACTCCTCCACACACTGAGAATACAACAATGAACATTTTCAACATCCTTGAGGACAGTCTGTGGAATAGCCAAGCTGGGCCTCTTGTTACTCCTCTAACTTGCATTGTTCTTCTTCATCTCTAGGTTTTTGATTACAAACTCAGCCTAGACTACCCCATCACTAATCTTAATTCAAACGTTATTGCTTCCAAGAAGCTTTCCTGATCATCATAAGCAAAACCACTCTTTTCAACAAACCCATGACTCTTTCTCTGTATCAGCTCTTTGAGAAGAAACTATGCCTCTTAATTACCTTTGGATCTCTCACAATACCCAGGACCATGTCTTACATGTGTAGGTACTGAAGAAATATTTGATGAATGAATAATCACATTCAAATATTTAAAGAGTTATCTTGTTAAAGAAGGAAAACTAGATCTCTAATGTTGCACAGAGGAGGGCTAGGAAAAAGGGATGAAGTTAAGCAGCAAATTTTGCCCCAATGAGAGCTAACAACAAGCAGGCTACCTTACTGCTATCAGTGACTACAGATGTTCTAAGAGTAGCCGAATTACTCTATATCAAGTGTTTTAGTGGGATATCTCACTGGCCTGAATAAAAGATTAACTCTTAAGATGTTAGGAACTACTATATGTCTATATATTATATATGTAGACATACATACATATATATTAGACAAAAGGTAACTTTTGATACAATATGTCAATATTAATATTCTTAAAATTAAGCTCAAATATGAGCTATCCTTTCATTTACTAGTACAGGTGATCCTTGAACAATGTGCAGTTAACCCAAGTATTATTTAGTTGCCCCTCCATATCTGCAGTTCCTCTGCATCTGTGGATTCAAATCATGGACCATGTAGTACTGTAGTAGTAACAATTGAAAAGGATCCATGCACAAGCGGACCTGTGCAGTTCAAACCCTTGTTGTTCAAGGATCAACAGTAAAGAGGATAAAAGACAAAAAAAGACACTGTCTCCGGCTTCCTAGGTGGCGCAGTGGTTAAGAATCCACCTGCCAATGCAGGGGACACGGGTTTGATCCCTGCTCCAGGAAGATCCTACATGCCTCGGAGCAACTAAGCCCATGAGCCACAACTACTGAGCCTGTGCTTTAGAGCTCGTGAGCCACAACTATTGAGCCCATGTGCTGCAACTACTGAAGCCCATGCACCTAGAGCCTGTGCTCTGCAACAAGAGAAGCCACGGCAATGAGGAGCCTGCGCACCACAATGAAAAGTAGCCCCCCACTCACCGCAACTAAAGAAAGCCCACGCACAGCAAAAAAGAGAGACCCAACACAGCCAATAAAAATAAATAAATGAATTTTTTAAAAAATATTCATTAAAAAAAAAAAACACTGTCTCCATCCTGGAAAAATCAACACAATGTTTCTTAATTATGCTCCCAAAGCAAATCTGACATAAATACAAATGTCTAGGTCACCTACCTCAATAAGCAATGCTCCTTAGATCAGGAAATTCTCTAGATCAATGATTTTCAATATTTTCCAGTCAGAAAAATAATTATGAAGCCATCAGCTCCTCTTAAAGCCATCTAACCACATGCCAAAAGCATTAAGTTCTTCAAACAAACAAGCTAGTCATGCTGTCTTTTTAGTTAAAAACTAGAAAAACAGATAAAATGGGTATCTCCATATGCCTAGGATATCTCTCTGATGTCTCTCCCAAACCAAAAGCTGTAGTCTTTGCTGGCAGGGACCCTACCAGTTACTTGTGTCCCCAGCATTTAGTACCGTGCCCAGGATATAATAGATGGTGAATAAATGAGCAAGTGAATGTGAGAAACTGAGCCCAATGTTCCTGGATGAAAATAAGTACCTTAAAGAATCACTAACAATTTGGTTTTTCTTATTAGAAATTTGCCAAGGAAATGAAAGCAGATGAGTAGATTCTTAAATCTAGTTTTCACTATAAGTCAGAGTGCTATGTTTAGGTCATTTATTGATAAGTAATTACTATATGTAAACCTAAGTTCTTGGGTGCTTCTGGGGGACTAAATTTATTGATCAGCAGAGCTAAATGACCTATTTCTAATGCAAAGAAAAGTTCGAAACACTTAATACACCCACAACTTAACCTATAAGATTATAATCAAATAATTTATCAAACTGACTTATTAACATAACTGCCTAAAAAGCAAAACACTTTGATAGCACCAAGTGTTTAAACTACTCTTCAAAAGTGCTGATTCACGTTTTTCCAAATTCTCATTTGAACCATAAAAATCATACATGTTTATTTTTTAGTTAAAAACTAGAAAACAGAAGACTAAAAATGATATATGCTCATTGTAAAGAACTTAGAAAATATAAATAGGTTCAAAAGAGAAAATAAAGACTACCCAATGTGATGCTTTCTTTCCCAGTCTTTTTTTTCTGTGGAGTTATAAGTTCTTTATATACTGTCACTCTTCCTATCCACAGGGCAAGAGACAATCTTCTCACTATGGCAGTAATCCCAGCACCCTCAGTAGAATCATGTTCCAGGTGCAATTTCTCAATCTCTAAATTTTATAGGTGTATACTTTCATAAAAAATAAGACCAAATCTGCTATTTAGTAATCCTTAAAAGTTTCCCTTCCAACTCCATCTCCTCCTTACCTCCAGGATTCACAAAGACAAAGAATGCAAGCTCAAGTACAAACACATCCAACTACTGGAAATGGACCCAAATTTAACAAAGAAAGAAGTTACTCCCAACAGTTTTATGTCCCCTAGTCTGACATTATTACAAGACAAGTTCTGCTCCAAGCAGCCTGGTCCTTTGGGGTTCTTATACTTTAATTTCTACCTCAAAAATCCAAGTATGTTCTTCTTAAGAAAAACCTTTTCAGCTTTCTACCAAAGAGTACAAGACTAGAGACAGAATGCAGGATCTAGGCTCCTGTCTCTGCTCTATTAAATAACTGAGTTACACTAAGTCAGTCTTAGCTTGTATCTCATTTTCTCCATTTGTCAGCAGGAATATTACTTGCCTTACCTATACCACAGGACTGCTGTGGGGCTCCAAACTCTAACAGATCAGAGAAACAGCTTTTCATAAAGTACTATTCAAGCTAAGGTGGAAATCTTTCCAACACACACATGCCCTAAAATAAACATAAAACATGACTTCCCCTGATACACAAAGATGCCATTTCTGATGGTGATTACTATCTATGTATACACATGACAATACCATCAACAGCTCCTTACACAGGGTAGACCTGTAAAGCATGTCAGATTCACAGACCCAACGACATTAGCAAAAACTGATGCCATGTATTATCTCCTGCCATGACAGTCTGCTCCATCTTCATTCAGCAGAGTCAACCTGCTCCTGACTGCAGTATATGTGACTGTTGTATCTATAATTAATTTCCCAAAGTTCTACAGCCAAGCCACAGAAACTTTTTAGTCCTTTTTAATAATTTAATGAGCACCCATATACGCACCAGCCAAAATCTAGGATCTTAAGAACTTTTTTCTACCATATTGCACCCCTGTCCCAATCCCATCTCTCCATAAGCAAACAGAATTTGAAATTGTTATTAATGAGTTCTAGCAGTCTTCCTCCCCTCATCCATTCTCTCACAAATCTATGTTTCACAGTAAAGCCAGGTATCAGCCATAGGAAAAAGCCAATACCAACTTCTGAAATCTTTAATAAGGTGACACTCGCACCGCACTTTACCAATCAATCAGAAGATCAATCTTATATCCCTGACACCACCATACCACTGGACAGGACTCTGTCTAGGTAGAATTCATTTACAAGTTTTAGCTTTGTACTCCAGGTAAAAACTTTAGCTAAAACTCAATCTACTGGGTAAAGTCTTCTTCAGACACAGGGTCATCCTAGGATAATCAATCAACTCTTCAATGGAATCCATGACATACATATTATTTGAAAATAATGAAAAAATAGCCAATGATAAAGTTTAAATGTTGGTGTCCCCCCAAAATCCTAACCCCCCAAAGACGATGATATTAGGAGGTGGGGTCTATGTGGGGTGATTAGGTCATAAGGGCAGAGCCTTCATGAATAGGATTAGCCTCTTATAAAAGATGCTCCAGGAGGGATCCCTTCCCCTTTCCATGATGTGAAGACATAGCAAGAAAGCGCCAGTTACGACCCAGGAAGGGTACCCTCACCAGAAGGTAATCGTGCTGGCACTTGGTCTTAGACTTTGCAGCCTCCATAACGGTAAGCAATAAATTTCTATTGTTTACCCAGTCTGTGGCATTTTGTTAAAGCAGCCCAAACAAAGTCAACACACCAGGTTTCTACAGACTCTCTCTAAAAACTTCCACCCAACGACTTTCCCCATCTCCAAATTGTTAGCATTCAACTCAGGAGAGTTTTCTGGACTACATTCTAACGATAGTTTCTCTTATTGAATCCCATAACATACTACTTTACCTGCTGATGATGGGAAATAAGTCAGACAGGGCAGTGTTAATGTAGGTCTGATTATACAAAAATGAAATCACTTTAGATTTACAGTAAAATTCTTAGAACCACCAGAGCAGTTTAGCAATTACTAGAAACTAAACTTAATGGTGCCAAAGTAAGAGTTCTTATTGAATATGGTCTTTTATCATGGTCATACTTACCCTATACTTTCTCCTGTTACAGTATTAAAGTTGGACACCATTTATGAGCCTCATTTGCTCTCCATTTCAGTTGTTTTGTTTCAACTCTATAGAAAAGTAATAACCACTTTGAAAGACATTTCATTCTCAGGTTATCAGTTGATATGTCAAGTAAAAGAGCAGCCGAAGGTACCTAACTACAAAAGATTACTTAAAATAAGTAGAATGCCATTGTTATAAATATAAGTACATCTGGTTCCATATAACAAAGCTATTTCCATATCCCAGCAGATGGCCCACAGTAATAATGCTTTGCTGATCTGGTTATAACAAATTCTATTAAATCCAAAATCCTGTATAGCAGATGCCTTTTCCAATTTCAGTATAAGTCAATCTCTTTAACCAAAACACTGTGCTTTGGTTCTTGTTATTTGTGCACTAAAATCCAGTTATGCCAATTAAGATGCTCAAATTTTCTGACGGTTGTTATAAAATGTCTCTGTGGTGTTTTCTGAGTTTTGGGGTGGAGGAGGTAGAGTACCTCCACCTAGGACTGAAAGGCTAACTGTTCAAAATGGAAAACAAAGATTCACAGTTAAAGGAAGACTAAGAAGAGCTTAAAGTAAGCTTTAGCTGTCCTAAACCAAGGTTTCTGAATAGTGGCAATGTGGAAAGCTAAGTGACTAACAAGGCTGACAGTGAAGAGCACTGAAAATAATGCGATTTCTGCTTTGAGAGGTTATTAGCAGGGATAAACAGAAAAAAAAATGTACCAGGATGCCTAAACATGTATCCCTGTACACTGAAGTGTTAGAAATATTTAAAAGAAATGTGGATGTAATGTCAATTTAATTTTGCTGTTTGTTTCCCCAAATACATTCAAAATCCAATCTTCATATTCTAGTCATACCCTTACTTGAAATATTACCCTCTATTAATTCATAACACAGTAACAGTACAGTGCAGTGATTAAGAGCCACTGAGTTCTGAAAATAAACTGCAGGGGTTCAAATCCTGGCTCTTTCCAGCCCTAGCTACATACTCTTAGGCAGGTTACTTAACCTCTCTGTGCCTATATCCTCATCTGCAAATTTCTGATAATAAAATCTACCTTTTAGAGTTGTTCTGAGGGTTACATGAATAATAAACGTAAAGCAGTTAGAACACTTTTGAGCCCACAGTAAGGCCTCAGAAAACGTTAGCTACTATTATCATCGCTACCACTATCATCATCCCATTAATCCCCAGGAAAGCTCTGAAAGAGAGGCAGAAATATGAAACGACTTATCTAAATCACAAACAAGGGACAAAATACAGTAAGAAAAAAACCTCATTTTAAGTCCTGAAGATTAAACATTAAAAGTTACTGATTCCCTAAGCAAGGGGATTTTCCAACCTCTTTAATTCTCCAGGAATTCACATGAGGCTCCTTTAAGTTAGAACAGCAGCAGAGAGAAGTGGAAATAGCAATGGACTTGCACTAAGATGATCTAATTGCTCTATCACTGACTTAAGTGTGCAATCTTGGGCAAGGCACCTAATCTAAACTTCAAATTACTCATCTTAAAAAACACTCTGCCTACATCACAGGGTTGCTGCATGACAGAAACAGATTACACATTAGAAAACATATGTAAACCATAAACACACCATATGAATGTTCAAGAACCACGTCGTACTCATCTTTATATCCCCAGTGCCTAGCAGAACACATAGCAGAGGTTATAATCTACAAGACAAAACGTGAGAGGGATGGAGCTGGGAGGGTGAGGATTAAAAATGAAGACAGGGAAGGATTTTTAAAAGAGTAAGAAATCCAAATGTCCATCAACTAAGTGGATAAATAAAAGGCAGTAGACCCTTACAATGGACTATTCAACAATAAAAAAGAATAACATACTGACACATACTACAAAAATGGATAACCCCTCAAACACTATACTAAGTAAAAAAAAGCCAGACACAAAAGACCATGTGTTGTATGATTCCACTTATACAAAATGCTCAAAATAGACAAATCTACAGAGATGGCAGTACATTAGTGGTTGCCTAGGACTGGGGATTGAGAGGGAAATGGAGAGTGACTGCTAATGGATACAGACTTTCTCTTTGGGGATGATGACTGTGGTGATGGCTGCACAATTTGATAAATATACTAAAAAACCATTGAGCTGTACACTTTAAATGGGTGAATTGTATAGTATGTGAATCATATCTCAAGAAAACTGTTTAAGTCTGAGAGAAACAAAGTATACAATCACTGGCTTTAGAACACAAGTTTGTTTCTTTTTCAAAGAAAAAAGGAGCTTTCTGATATTTGAGTAGCTCTGACATGTGGACAAGAATGGGACTGGAGGGAGCATTAGGAGAAAATACTAAGAATTACCACACCAAACCATAACATCTCTACAAAGCCTGCTGTGGAAAACAAATCTAGCATCTCTTCTTATTGTTCCTTTCAAAATTCCAAGGTTACAAATCACCCCCTGGTCCTAGTTTAAGTATTTTCATCACGATCATTGTTTCTGAACATTGAGACTGCATCTGATGCTGTCTTCTACACTACCCTTCCTATCCTTGGCTTCCACGGTGAACTTCCTGGTTCTTCTCAGAATGCTTTACCTATTAGCCTATAATGCCACCCACAGTTCCAAACCTCAAAGCTCTTTCACCATCATGCTACTTAACCTCCCAAAGCACATCTACTCACATGTTTTTTTTACTACCAAATACAGCCCTGGTCAGTGCACAATCTACATTTCATCTCTGGTCATCTTATAGTGATCTACCACAGGATTACTCTACTCAAATCTTGATAATCTTCACTAAGGTTGGGAAGCAGTGGTATAGCTCAACCAAAAGAATTCCTATACATTTTTTTCCTTTGAATAGATCTGTTTTTCTAATTGTTTTGCTTAGAGTAATACTAAACTAGCCTGCATTTCCAGAGCCAAACCAGCAAGGGGAAAAGGCTATCAGCAGTTGCAGGAGACTAGCCTTTTACCGAAAAATTGAGTATACAATCTAAGTGTTGACTATAACCCACCCTAGCTCATCTATCCTCACAGTGATACTTTGCTAATTTCTCACCATTATCAGCCATTCTCCCAGTATTCTAGGCTTTAATCTTTTAATGTTTAATTTGCTCTCTTCCCTTGGCACACATTCAATCATCACTAAGTTCACATTAATTTTTACTCAAACATACATCCTCTTATATATTCTATACACTCTTTCATAGGACAGTATAATTTAAAGATTAAATGCATAAGCTCAAAGGCAAGACTGCCTGGGTTCAAATCCTGGCTCTGCTGCTTACTTTCTATAGGATTTAGGGCAAGTTACTTAACCTTTCTGTACCTCACTTTCTTCATAAGAATAGTAAGACCTTATTATGAAGATTTTATGAGTTAAATACATGTAAATAGCTTAGAATATTGTGCTGGCAAACAGTTCACCATAAATGCTAGCTATTCTTTTACTCCAAACATCACCATTTTATTTCAGACCCTCATTATCTTATTCCTAAAATTCTCCAAGAGCCTTCTAGTCAGTCTCCCTATTCCAGGACACTCAACTAATTATGAAAACCTTCCTCAGGAACAATATGCATCATCTGATTCCCAATCTTTAGAACCCACAGTGGTACCCCATCAAATTAAACCCTATATCCTTAATAAGGTCCTCCACCAATACCCACTCACCAAGTCTAAACTCATTTATTATTATTATTCACTAATACAGAGTCTCTATGCCAGTGAAGCTGCTCAATATCTTTTGTACATTGCCACGTCTATGCCTTTGCAAATCCCCTTCACTCTCCTAGAATACATCTCTTGCCCTCTGAAAATTCCAATTTTTCCAAATCTCACTTTTACCTTTGACTTTGGCTGCACTGTTATCCCAACCAGGATCATGATGTTGCTTGCAATTGTGAATGATGCATGTTACATGTTGTTCCCCCAACAGAAGTGTGAAGAGACCACATATTTTATTCCTTGTGTTTCTTCATACAGACTACTTCACACATAGCACAGTATTTTGCAGAAGTACACAAATGCTGACTGACTTACTAAATAAATATGTATCAGAACAACATTCTCTATTTTCCACTGCCCCACCCATACTTAGAACGGTGAGGGCGGACAGAATCTGTATTTAAATATTTTTATTTCACATACATAGAAGGAGACTATACTAACAATTGTACCAGATAAAAGAAACAAACAAACATACACACAAAGAGAATGCACATGTGAAAAGCAAATCAAGAAAAAGTGAGAATTCTGGCCATTTTGCAATCTAAAAAGTGACTTCAAAATATGAAGACTTTTCATTTCACCCAAACTAATGAACCAAAAAGAGCCAAAATAAGCATGTCCTGACCCCATTCAAACAAATACCTAATAAAAGCATGAGGAAGCCCCCACTATCGTCAGCAGCACAAAACCAAGATGATTTACCTTAACTCCAAGAAACACAAAAACAGGTATCTAAAAAACTAAAAAAATTCAATCACATCTCTAGATGCTACCCAAATAGAAAAATGGAGACGAGTTATTGTTTGTCTATAAATATCTGCTAAAGTCTAGTAGGAATAAGAGGCTTCTCTCATTGCTACCATGGCCTGTTCCCTGTTGAGGGAGCAACCTGTGGTCACAAAAGAGCACAACACAGGAAGATGGAAACCTTAACCTGGAAGAGACATAAAGGAAAGAAACTACTCAAAACACGTTACAAAAACAGTTTCAAAAAACAGAGAATGCGATGATACTCAATAGAAAGAGAGGAAGGGCAAAATAAAAGGGCTCCCACGAAATGAGTGACTCAGTGAAACTATCTAGTGCTGCCTTGCAAATAAGGAGCTATGCATGTAACACTTCCATGACATGCACGCCTGTTTCACTGGCAAACAAAATAGAAGGAAAAAATAAAGTAAATGTCAGGAAAAGTCAAGGAAAATGCCCACCAATCTCTAATCCCTGGCCAGCCCAACTCAGCTCATTCACGAATCCAACTAGGAACAACAGAGACGTGGATTGCACAACACAGGAAAGAAAAACCTTCGCCAATCATACGCATAAAAAGTAGAACGGAGAAGTGAAAACTATACATCTCAATGCATCAGCAGCTAGAGCTCACTATTCTCTCTTTAGGATTAAACGGTAGAGAAAAGAACGAGAGCAGCTAAAGGAAAAAGAGGAAAGATGTCAATGAAACTAAGTCCCCTACTGGTCTGAATTTCAGAGAGTACAAGTCTTGCTTCTTCCAGTTGACCAACAGTCGGTCTCGGCGAAGCAAATGACCCTAACACCTTCCACGCCACCCGGAGGACATCACAGAGGAAAAACCACCCCGCTTTGACCTCCCTCCTCACCAGCTGCAAAAAATGGAGGGGGTTGGGGGGGAGACACCCTAACACGTGGGCAGGATGCAACACACACAGGACAGCAACACGTCCGCATGGAACGGCTGCCTCTGCCCAATGCCGGTAAAGGACACGGCGACAGGATGGGTGGGAACGCAGGGAACGCGGGCTCCCCGCACGGGCCTCCTCACCCCGAAGGGCACCCCCGACGCAAGAGGTACTGGCCGCCTCGCCGGCCTAAAAGCACCCCGGAGCTTGAAAGGAAGAAGCTGCATCGTGCCGGGGAAGGGGGCTAGCCCAGGCCAGAGGCAGGTCACGGAGAGAAGACGACGGCCACTGTCCTCGCTCTCGACGCCCCCGGGAACCCAGTCTGGCTCCCCCGGGGCCCGCCTGGGGGAGGGGCGGGAGGCGCGGAGGCGCAGAGCCGCCGCTTCCCGGCTGAGGGGCAGCAGCAGCTGAGAAGCGCCGCGGGGGAGGGAGGGACCCAGCCCTCGCCGCCCGCCAGGCCTCAGCCTGGGCCCGGGCCCCCTGCCCCGCCCGCCGCCCGCCCCGCGACGCGGCCGCGGCTGAGAGAAGGGAGAGGGCGTCTCGCGGAGGGCAGCCCCTGCCTCCGTCCCGGGAGATGCCCCGGCCCCGCCTCCTCGCCCGCCGCCCCGGCCCGACCGCCCCGGCGGCGAACTCTCACCTCAGGCTGCGCAGGCCGGGACGGCCCGGCCGAGCCCCCGGCCGCTGTGTGCGTCTCCGCCCCCCGGGAAACGTCCCAACGGCGCCTGGTGCGAGCGGCCGAGGCCCGGAGCAGCGCCGAGAGCGGCAGCAGCGGGAGCAGCCAACATCCGGGGCCGCGCACCCGGAACTACTTCCCGACCCGCTCCCCCTCCCGATCGCCCGCCCCCGCCGCCACCACCCCCCGCCTCCCGCGACGTCGCTGCGCCACCGGCACGGCGTCGGCGGCGTCACGGCCCCTCCGCGGTCACGGCCGCGGCGACGCGCGCGGGATCCCTCCGCTGGAACAAGTAGTGCCCGGGGACGGCGGCGACCCTGCTTCCACGCAGCGGTATCAGTCAGCCGCCAGCAGCTCCGTGCGACTTGGAGAGGCGGGTATCTCTGCCCCTCAGAGAGGCGGCCGGGGAGTCAGGGCAGCGGGGTCGACTCTTTAGTTGAGGACAGCAGGGACCTCCGCCTGGGACCCTGCCCAGGGATTCCTGGGCCCCGTGTCCCAGGAGAATGGCGCCTTGTGACCGCACCCCTCCAAGCCCCCTCCACCTCACCTTAGCGACGGGCACCTTAGCCTCTCCGGAAGACCGGGCACCACGGATTCTACGGCCCCCACAAAGGCACCTTGGACCTTCAGGACACCTCTCCTTCCAGAACGTCACAAGTCCCGGGTTCTAGACCCATCTCTGCCGAGGCCTCTCCCGTGTCTAGCCTTGGTTTCCTTCTCCTTAAAACAAAGGATTTGTCACTCTAAAAGCAGTTCTGATTCTAAAGCTGCTGCCCGGGTTACGGTCCTTCTATCAACAGGTGGAGCGCTTAAAAGGGTAGTTGGGTGACTTGTGAACTTTGGAATTTACTTCTACGTCAGTCTTCACTGATTCTTTAAAGTATCAGCACTGCGAATCTGCCCTGTAATTTCACATTTAATTACATTCATACATATTTGCTGTTGCTTCTTTCGCATTAGTCACATATAGCACCAAGCATGCTTTTGAACTCACAGTAGGTTCTCCATATTTGGAAACTCAGATAATTTGTTAGATGAATACTAGGTTGATTGAATGAGATGGAAAGGCCTGAGTGAATTGAGCTTGGGAACCTCTTTCGGTGTAGTCTCATAGGGATCAGATATAGACCTCCTCTTCTATTCACTTTACCTCCGGTAAAGAGCTGAGTACCCAGTTGCTTCAGCAAACACTGAACACCTGCCATTTGCCCAGCATTTCTAGGCCCTGGGAATTCAAAGTACTCCTACATTCCTTTTCCACATAAGACTCCAGCAAGATTCTGAAGATTAAAAGATTCACTTGGGACTTCCCTGGTGGCACAGTAGTTAAGAATCCACCTGCCAATGCAGGCTACAGGGGTTCAAGCCCTGGTCTGGGAAGATCCCACGTGCCTCTGAGCAGCTAAGCCCCTGTGCCACAACTACTGAGGCTGCGCTCTAGAGCCCTCGGAGCCACAATTACTGAAGCCCATGCGCCTAAGGCCCGTGCTCTGCAGCAAGAGAAGCCACCACAATGAGAGGCCCGTGCACCACAAGGAAGAGTACCCCTGCTCTAGGTAACCACCCCCCACCAGTAACCACCACCCTGGCACCCAGAGAAAGCCCAGGAGCAGCAATGAAGACCCAAGGCAGCCAATCAATCAATATTTTTTTTAAAAAAACTGCCACAACTCAAAAAAAAAAAAAAAAGATTCATTCGCTCATTCATCCAGAAAATATTTGCCAATCACTACTAAGGTTGTCAGACCCTATTTTAGTGTTTGGGTTGGATCAGTGGGGGGGGGGGGCGGAGTGGGAATTCCCCTCCCTCTTGGCACTCTCATCTAAGTATGGAGAGAAAGATGATAAACGTAACAAGAAAAGAATTTGGTATGAGAGGAAGTTTTTAGTGCTATGGGGAAAAAGAAATAGACCAGGGTAAGAGATAGGAGGAAAACTGGAGGAGGGAGGAGTGCGGTTTTTTTGTCTGTTTTCTTGCTTTGTTTTTCAGCAACTATTTCTTCATTGACAATGTGTTCATTTACTTTAACTGAACCTCTGTCAGGTGCTGGAGCTTCAGTGGAGAATAAGCCAAGGTTCTGCAGCTAGTAGAGACCCCATGCCAGGTGCTTTCACTTGCCCTCTCATTCAGTGCTTTCACCAGGTCCCTAAGATAGAACACCTGCATTCATCTTTACAGCTGATGAAATTGAAGCTGAGAAGGGTTAAAAACTTGAGCTGGGACTCAAACCCAATGTCTCCTGAGTCCAACTCCCTTTGCAGCTTCTCCTCAGCTGAGAACTCCTATTTTTCTGTTTCAATACACCTCACCTCCTCACCTCTTTTGTCAAGTAAACTCATGCATTAAAATAGGTGAATGGCCTTAGGTCTGCATTGGAGCCAAAGGAAGGGAGGAAGGAAAATATTTAGAGGAAAAGAGGGGGGAGTTATCAAAAAATCGACACTTGTAGAGTAAGGTAATAGGGGTAGCATAGAAGGCTTAGTGGAAGAGAAATGAAGGTTGATTCCTAACAGCTTACTCCAATTCCAGTTTTACAGAATGGGATTTTAGATAGAGCCATCAGGGAGAGCCCAATTCATAAGGTGACTTTAATGAGAAACTTGAAAGAGTTGAGGGAGTGAGCCATACATTATATGGGAAAGAGTGTCCCAGGCAGAAGGAACAGCTAGTGGAAAGGTCATGAAGTGAAAGTATTCCTGGAAGTGTTAGAAATAGTGGAGGCTAGGACACCTGGAGCCGGGTAAGTAAATGAGAGATGAATGGGAGATAAGGTCAGAGATGGAGTCTTGTAGGCCATTGTAAGGATCTTGGCTGAAATGGAACCACTACAGGGCTTTGAGCAGAGGAGTGATATGATCTGATTCATGCTCTCAGAGGATCAGCCTGGCTCTGTGCTAAGAGTAGATGGTGAGTGGACATTGGTGGAAGCATTAGTCAGGTACAGGATGATGGTCCAAACCAGGCTGGTACCAGCCAGTAGGATAAATAAGATACAGTCTCTATACTTTAAGGACTCACAGTCTAGTGGGAAGCAAATAAATAATTACAATACACTGTGATAAGGGAAAGAGTATCCTGAAGAAGACGCCACCCGCTTTCCTGACAGAGGGTAGAAGTTCCCCATTCTACCAAGTTGCCAAGGGAAATGGAAGTTCCTGGTTCTTTGTTGGGCCACTGGGTGGATTCTTGATAACATTTGTCTTCTTCCCACCCCTTCAGGCCTCAAAGCCCACTACCGCCTGAGTGGTGCTATAAGCAGAAGGGTACTAAAGGACAGTCTAGGTCACGCATTTAAGAGATGGGCAGAACTGAGATTATCCCTATTTGTCAGAAGAGAAACTGAGGCCAACTGTCACTAGGTTTTAACCTGAGACTGGGAATCAAGGTCATCAAAGTCCCAAACCAGGAATCTCTCTGAGCCACTTGAGTGGAGTCAGCCAGATGATGGGGCAAAAGAGTAGAAAGACATTTCTGGATAGCTGCCAGAATGGGGTTGGGGGCTTGGGAACCAGCAGCCTTTGAGAATGAGAGAATCACAAGCCCCAGAATGTCAAAAGCTGAGGAGCACCCCATCCCCTACCCCCTCCCCTCCAAAAAAGTTGTAAGTGCCATCGTAGCAGGAGGGATTCTGGAACAGTGGGGGTGGGGTTGAGGGGTGGGAAGGAAAAGCTTAAAGCTCAGATTGAGAAGACAGACTTGGGTTCAGTCTCATGTTTTACATCTTATTTCCTATGTGCCTACATCAAATTATTTAGTTTCTTAGTCTCTGTTTCCTCCTATTAAATAGGAGAAATGATCATAGCTACAAAGCAAAGAGCTTATGCACAGGCTGCCATAAAAATGGCCCCCAAAGACAGTTACTATTATGTACAAGGTCGCGTGTCAGCACAGAAAGAGTAGGTCATAATCTTGGGAGGTGAGAGTGGTCTGGGAGGGAGAGTGTGGAGCAGGAGAGCCCTTAATGAGAAAATGGTATCCAACTCAGGGGACAGATCCTTAAGAGAAATGAGATAGAGGTTTTATTGTTTTGTATTGTTTGCAGTCTTTTCCCAGCCTCACCTAGATTCTAAATTCCCTAGAAGAAACACGGTCCCAAACTGGACAGGAATAGCCCTGCAAAACTTTGATTCAGCACTGGCAGCGTGTCACAAGCAGGGTGTTCAACACTTCACGTGACCCACAGCCACTGAGACAAATGAGGCTTTACCTGATCCTTTCTCCCTCTTTATTTATTGTAAAGGGAAAGCAGAAAATAAGAAATGAATTTAAGGAGACTTCCCTGGTGGTGCAGTGATTGGGAGTCCGCCTGCCAGTGCAGGGGACACGGGTTCGAGCCCTGGTTTGAGAGGATCCCACATGTTGTGGAGCAGCTAGGCCCGTGTGCCGTGACTGCTGAGCCTGAACCCTGGAGCCCATGGGCCACAACTGCTGAGCCCTCGTGCCGCAACTGTTGAGGCCCACGCGCCTAGAACCTGTGCCTCACAGCGGGAGAGGCCACCAAAATGAGAAGCCCCCACACCACAACAAAGAGTAGCCCCTGCTCTCCACAACTAGAGAAAGCCCGCGCACAGCAACAGAGACCCAATGCACCCAAAAATAAAAATTAAAATAAAATAAGAAATGAATTTAAAATGAGCCAAGACCTGCAAAGGCGAGAGTGAAAAACATGAGAGAGCCCTTCCCATCATTCCCAGCCCTGGAGGAGCCTTCCAGATTCTCTGGATATGTTTATATAATACTTTATATTTCATATATTAGATTTTTTAAAAGCTATACACAGGCCACTGGGAAGCTCTCAGAACCACTAACTGCTATTTAATGACGATACTGGGTATTAAGTGTTGGTCACTATGCATATTTAAATAACATTCAATAATCATTTATCAAGCAACTACTCTATACCAGGTATTGGGCTAAACACTAGGGAGTCCAAAGGGGATAAATAAATTCCCTACCTTCAGTGGGCTCCTGGGCTTCTGGAGAAACAGACATGTCAACAGTTAATGCCAGTGCAATATGTAGAGATGTGTACTTGTGCCATGGGAACAAAGAAAAAGCAAGGCTTAATTCTGTCTTAAATCAATCCATTCTGATTGGCGGGGGATGGGGCACCAAAGAAAGCTTAACTCTTAAAGGTAAGGTTAAGGCTAAGTCTGACTAAATAAGTAGGAGTTTACCACAGACTCAGAAGCAGGGCTGGGAGTAAAGAAAGAAAATTTGGGATAGAGGAGGAAAGCTCATGCAAAGTCAAAGAGGTTGGGTGGATACGAGAAAAGTAGAGGCCACAGAAATTAGTCTTATAAGTGGTCATTAAACACTAGTAGATGATGAAAAGAACGAACTCATGAATCTAGACCATATCGCTCTACATAACCATCCAAAAACTGAGTTCCTACCCTCTAGGAGCTTGGTGTTAACCTCAGATTTTATCAGTAAGGCAAAATGTGATCCTTCCCACTCTACTACTTAATCATTCTCACAAGAAAGGAGTAACGTAGACTACTTCTTCCCATTAGAAGGCAGAAGCCTAAACCTTTTTTCATAGTTCTGGCAATGAATTTGCACTAGTGCACTCATACCATACCACCTATCCATCTTCCTTGTAACCACCTGGCTCAAATCTTGGCTCACCTCCACTCTCAGAATCAACCGAGCTAATTAAAAGCATAATGAAAGACACAAGGGCACGGAGACAGCTGAACAAACACGAACAAATGCATAGATTAAATAAAGTACTTACATTATGTACCAGCAATGATGAAGATGAAACCTGGGTGGTGCTAGGGTGAGTCAGAAGCTGTTCACGTAGAGTGGGAGCAGAGGAAATCTCTCCTCTTCCAGTGAGTTAGCAGCATCTTTTGGAATCAAGAATGAAAGGAACCTGGTGAGTAGGAAAGAGCAGCCGGGATTTGCAACCCAAAGGATCCTGAAACTCTGGGTACCAACATGATATTTAAGAAGCAATTATTCGATTTCAAGTTGTGAACTTACTTACCTACTCCATGCCTAATGGGCCGAATAAGAATGATCAAGAAACCCCAATGTGGTGGGGAGTGGCTAATATTTATGGAGTGTTTCTTGTGTGATTAGGAACATGATAGATCTTTTGCAAACGTTTTCACTTAATCCTTAGAGCAAAACTATGCGGTGGTCACCCCCATTTCTAAAGAAGGGGAGAACAGAGGCTCAATGGTTTGAAAGTGGTATAGGGTGAGGATTTGAACCCAGAACTGTGGCTCTAAGCTCACCTTCAAAGATCCTCTAAAACATTGGTTTATATTAACATGAGAATTGTAACCCCTGGGTGCTAGCCACTGCAAGAGGATGTGTTTACATCCAAGTACCACTTCAGGAGACCTTTCCAACCGTGTTAGAGACACAGCTAAGGTTGGAACCTCTACACGCAAAGTCCCAAAGAATTCTCTTCATTTTTCCTATAGACGCAAACACAGTCCAAATAGTCTTTGCAGCATGAGGGGGCAGAAGGCTGAAAATCTGTTTGCTTTTGCAAACAAGAAAGGGTAAAGAGACCAGATTATTGTTCCCAAACATTTCCTGTGCCTCTCGTGGGGTGGATTGTACTTCTGCCACTCTCTCGACAGCAGGCTTGGTTATATGACTTGCATTAGTCCATGAAATGTGAGTGGCTGGATGAGCCACCTCCAGGTGGAAGCTTTGAGTCAACCTGGAAGCTTTGAGTCAGAGCACTTTCCTGCTGCCCTGATGACCAGCAACATTCAGGATAAAGGCTGATCCATCTGCCTCTGGCCCAGAGTGAAGACAATGTGCAGCAAAGCTGACCTGGGAAGGACCCACAGCGTAAGTGAGAAAAACAACTTTTGCTGATTGGGCCACTGAGTATTGGGAGGTGCTCCCATAGCACAACAAAGCCTATCCTGACTAATGCAGACCCTTACTGATTTTTTTTTTCTTTTGCTGATCCAAATTTCTGGTGTCATTCCCAGGTCAAAGAGATTGCTTGGGAATTGTAATAAAATATAGGAAATTGGATGATTGATAAAATGGAATGAAAGGCTTTAAAATAGAGGATTTGAAACTCAACCCTGATCTGTAGGCTCAAACAAGCCTTTATAAGATAAGTTCCATGCACCATGTCATGTCCCAGAGGAAGTTACAAAGAAGGTTAAGATACAGTCCATGTTCTTGAGGCAAGGGCTACCCCATTCATTTTGGAATCTAGCACCATCCTGGGTACCTGGCACCCACTAGGCACTCAATACATTTTTATAAAATTTTTTTAAAACCATTGCTACGGAATGATCTGGAACCATAACTCAGGTCTCCTAACTCCCCACAAAGGCCCTTCCTGTGTTGTGGTGTATTGCCCACTTAGGTTAAGGGATCTTGGAGGGAGGGGAAGGCTATGGTAATATTGTTAGCCTATTTTTATACAATACAAGTTATATGTACCTCATTTATATGAAATGCCACATAAGTGAAAAATAGCTGGAACATTAGGATCTGAAGGGCTGGAGCTTGTAGGCAGTCAGTAAAGGCACACAAATCTTCCTAAGGAAATTACAAAGAGTAGAAAACCTTGAAGAAGAGCCTAGAGGACTTGGCAAGGAGGAATCTAGCTTGAAGTGCGCTGTGGATCAAGTTTTTTAATGGGCCAGATTAAGAGAATATGCAGATGAAGGTTAAAATCAGGCAAACAAAGGAGCAGGGCCCCAAGGCCTCTGCAAGGAGTACAGGGCAGTAATTGGAAAACCTTTCATGAAACATCCTTGAAGCAAGCATTGAAGAAAGTCCTGCAAATGAATTAGGACTGCCCAGATCTGTAAACCAAAACCAGGAAGAGTTTCAACTGTTATTACCACTCACTTAAACAGTTAAGATACTGCAAATATGACATGCATCTAATTCCAAAGTATAACAGCATTGGCATAATTAGTATATTCAAAGGACTAACACAAAGCAGAGAGATGAAAGTGATCCAGTGAACCTGTGGGGTTAACCTTAATAGGTTAATCAAACTGAATAACATGTGCAGAAACATTCTTTTTTTTTTTTTTTTTTAGGCCAGGAGATTACATTGAGTATAAAATAACAGAAATTCTTGCAACTGAAATATTTAAGACGAACTGGCATGATGTCTAAGACTTGCTTTGAAATACTCCGGGGGAAAAAACATGTGTGGGAGACCTATGAAACAAGACAGGCAAAATCTTGATGTCTATAGGGATTCAAAGATGGGAACAATGGCTTCGGTCAAGAACAAGAAGTAGAAAAAGGAAGTAATATTTTGCCTTACTAAATACCCATAATGATCCTAAAAGTTGGAGATTGTTGTCCCCATTTTAGAGGCAAGAAAACTGAGATCACATTGCTAGTGAACAGCAATGTAAAGACTTGACCCTCAATCCTATGACTTCCAACTCTTTCCTTTTGCTAATATTCTACACTGATTGTCCAAATATATTTTCTCAGATTGTGATACTTTAATGGAAAAGGAGAAGAGTTGTTCTTCTATGTGATGGAAACATTTATAATTCCTGTATCTTCTACTTCTCCTTATAGGTTCTCATCTCCACTTTTGAGCAACTCTTTTGAATACTTCTTGACTCAGGAAGTTGTTTTAATTTCACTTAATCTAAATTCATGCTCTACCTGTATCTTGCTCCCACAATTCAGCATAGTAAAAGGAATGTGGAATGCTTCTTTTCATAATGATTCTCAAAGCAAGAGCTGAAAAAAGGCCTGCATGCACACGCACGCACACACAAACACAAAGCTTATGTTCAAGTACCTAAGTACAGTTTTCCTTTTTAACCATTTAGCAGTTAATTTATGGCCTCCGTGCCCACGCCCCCCATCTGATCTCTTTTTCTGCCATGTTGAGTATAGCCAAGCTTAGTCCTTCTAGTGGGGTTTCTTGCTCCTTGTTACCTTGAAATATGTCATCCTTGTGCCAGATCAAATTGAATCTGGATTTGATCTGTTTCTAAAACGAAGTTTGCTCAAAATGCTGATGAGATGGCTATCCATTCATTCAGTAAACATGTATTAAATGCAACTCTAGGCTGGGTACTGTGCTCAGGGCTTAGAGTACAAAGATAAAAGCAGTAGCTAGGGGGCAGTCCCGCATAATAGTGATTGAGTTCATGCTCGTGATAAGTGAGTAATAGTGATAAGTGAGTGAGTATGGGCTCCCTTGCCTGGCGTTAAATCCTGCTCACTAGCACTGCCACTCGCTAGCTCAATGACTTTATCTGGGTAAAATTGCTTCATTTCTCTGAGACTCAATTTCCTCATATGTAAATGGGGATAAAAGGACCAACTGCAGATATACATTTAGAGTCCTTAACACCACGCCTAGTACAGAATAAATGTTATAAATGTGAGCTCTTCCTATTCCCCTGTATGGTTCATAGAGAAACAAGAGTGGAGGAAGGAATTGGATCTGACTGGGGATGGATGTTTTAAGGAAGAGTTCGCAGACATAGAAACATTTGAGCTCAGCCTTGAAAGATGAATTCAAGTTTTGTTGGGGCAAGATAGGCAGGAGGGTGATTCCAAGTATAAAGGCCTGGCCCCATTGCTCAAGGTGGGACATATGGGAAGAGCCCTTCCATCTCCTGAGCTCTCAAGGGGTTGAGGGGCTGGCTCAGATGAGATCTGTTTGGCAACTGTATCACTGTTCAACGCCTTCCTCTGCCCACTCTTCTTTACTTCACTCCTCACGAGGACTGATCCCAAATCACACCTCTCTACCCTTCCCCTAAAAAACATCTTGTCCACACATTCCCTCTAAGGGAATGTTTTTTCTAGGAATCTAACCTACGACATCATGAGTGATACTGATTGTAATTTGAAATAGAAAAATATCATTGATGTGTTCAATGTAGAAACCATACTTTGGAGGTCTAGCTGAGGGAAATATACATTAATTTATTCATTAAACCGTCACAATGCATTTGTCCACCACTGTACCAAAGAATATTCTGCATTTGCTTATATCTGAGAATGTTTATTGTGCATACAATCTTGGATAAATGCACTTAATGTTTTAAATATGATTCCTTAATCTTTTCCAAACTTACAGAAAAACTCAAACGAACCTTTTGGCCAACCGAATAAGAACGATCCCTGCTTTCAATAGGATTATATCTGTGTAGGAGAAAGAGTTAAATTAATAAACAATTAAAGACTATCAGATAAGAAAACACTATATAGAACATGAACAATGACAATGTGTGGATTTTGCAAGCAATAATTGTTATAAATGAACAGGAAGGAGGAGGGAGGACACTGATGTTGATTGAAGTTCCTGGGGGAGGTTTCATCAAACAATGCAGAAATTATTTCAAATATAAAAGCTTTACCAATGAGCAAAGGGTCCTTTGCACAAGCATCCTCTCCCTTGGGATCCATGTCACACTGACACAAAGATTTTGTCACCATGGCAACTGGTCATTGAACCAATGAAATAATCAGTTGTCATGGCAACATGATCTCCATCTTACTCCCACCAGGCACCTGTTCCAAAACATCACATCCTCCAAAACCTCATACCACCTTAGTGCTCCTTTCTTCTTTCCCCTAGTCACCCTATTACCCCAGCCACCTATACCTAAGCCCCTAAATTTACAGCTCGATATATATATGAGACTGTGAAAGGCAGAGCAAAGGAAAATGTAGTGTAAAGCTTCACTACAGATGCGGGAATACCTCTAAAGTGTAAGAGTTGAATGAGCCAGAACATTGAGGAAAGAAATCACGTGATGCTTTTCCCCTGCTACATTTTCCTAAGTAAAATTCCTCTGGATTTTGAAACATTGCACTACCTCTGTCTATTCCTTCACTGGCTCCTTTTCCTCTTCCTGTCTTCTAAGTGCAGAAGTCTCTCATGTCTCCACTCTTTGTGCACTTTCTCTAAACTGCACTGTCCGATATAGTAGCCACTAGCCATATGATGGTTAGAGCCCTTGAAATTAATTATAGATGTGCCAAACTGAGATACGCTGTGAGTGTAAATGCACACCAGATTTTAAAGAATTTATACCAAGAAAAAGAATGTAAAATGTCTCATTAATAATTTTTATAGTGATTACATGTTGAAATGATAATTTGGATATGAGTACAATAAAATATATTATTAAAATTTAATTTCATCTGTTTTTTTATGTTTTTAATGTGGTTACTGAAAAATTTTAATTGCAAATCTGGCTCACATTCATGGCTTGTGTTATATTTCTATCAGACAGCACTGCTCTAAACTTTCTCCTTAAATCCATCTCACCCATGCTCTAGGTGTCAAGTATCTCCTTAATGAAATGATTCTAGAATCCCAAATAACAACCTCTCTTCTGAGGTCCAAACCCACATTTCCAATGGCCTTCTGGCCCTTTCACAGATAACCACCAGCTCCTCAGCTCAGCACCAGCAAAGCCAGAAACTTTCCCTCAAAACCTGTTCTTTCTCCTGATCAGCTTTATTAACCTTTTGTATTACTTTCTTATTGCTGCTGTAACAAGTTACCACAAGCTTGGTGGCTTAAAACAAAACAAATGTATTATCTTATAGTTCTGCAGGTCAGAAGTCTGAAATGAGTTGCACTGGGCTAAAATCAAAGTGTCTCAGGGCTGCATTCCTCTGGAGGCTCTAGGAGAGAATCCATTTCCTTTCCTTTTCCAGTTTCTAGACGCAGACAGCATTCTTTGTCTTATGACCCCCTACACTCTTCAAAGCCAGCAATGACTGGTCAAGTTTTCCTCGTGCTGCATCACTCTGGCACTGACTCCCCTGCTTCCTCTTTCGCTTTAAAGAAACTTTTGATTACACCGAGGATAATTCAGGTTAATCTCCCAATCTTAAGATCAGCTGATGAGCAAAATTTTTTTTCATCTTCAGTCTTAATTCCCCTTTGCCATGTAACATAACACAGTCACAGTTTCCAGGGACTAAGGAGTGGACATTTCATCTGAAAAACTTGGGCAGAGAGGGAGAATCTGTGTGTACAGCCAACAAGAAAAGAAATGGTCATCAGAGGAGATCAGAGGATAGCTCTGCTTTCAAGGCGACTGCAGACACATAGGGAGCACTTAAAGGGGCTGGTTTGTGTGGACATCAATGGTCCAACTCCTCTCATAGTTCACAGCAGACTCTACCTCCTCTTAGACTCCTTTCCTGATCATTCTTTCCCCCCAGTTACACCTTCCCTCCATATAACTTTTGTACTTCCTTAGACATCTGTCTTACTCTATTTCATCATGATGTATGTAAGCACTTGGTCTTAACTTCTCTACTAGATTGCAAACTATTTTGTGAACAGGAATTATCTGCTTCACCTTTGTGTTTAACCATGATGCCTAACATGGTACTTAACGCATAGTAATTTCTCAAGACCTATTTCTTGAATGTGGTTGGATGGAGACAACTCATGTTGACTTACAGAGCATGTGCTTTGTCACCACAGCCATGGATTTCCTTAAACAGCGAACACTGCTAATTGATTTCCACTTAACCGATACTCTCTATTCTGTCTTAGAAACATCAGTGTAATCCTAGTAGTTAATGGGCTGCTATGCACTTGAGTTTTATGCTCATTCAGGGTCAACTGTATTTTATTTCATACCCTATTGATGCCAGGTGCACTTGATATTGTAATTATATAACAAGTTAAAATTATGTCAAGCGATGGAATATGAATGTCAAAAGAATGCGGATTTTTTTCTATAAAGACTAAGTTGATTACCCTGGAAATACAAGGAAGTACGGCATCCTAAAATCTACTGACCATTTGAACAAATTAAAGAAGAAAAATTGATCATTCCAGTGAATGTCAGAAAGACAGCAACAAGGGCTTCCCTGGTGGTGCAGTGGTTAAGAATCCACCTGCCAATGCAGGGGACATAGGTTTGATCCCTGGTTGGGGAAGATCCCACATGCCGTGGAGCCACTAAGCCCCTGTGCCACAACTACTGAGCCTGCGCTCTAGAGCCCGCAAGCCACAACTATTGAGCCCACAAGCCACAACTACTGAAGCCTCCGTGCCTAGACCCCATGCTCTGCAGCAAGAGAAGCCACCGCAATAAGAAGCCCGCGAACGGCAATGAAGAGTAGCCCCTGCTCTGCGCAAGAGAAAGCCCGTGCACAGCAACGAAGACCCAACGCAGCCAATAAAATAAATAAATAAATAAATTTATAAAAAAAGACATCAACAAAATTTAACACTCCATGATTTTTACAAACCTTTAAAACTGGGATTTGAAGGGTACTGCCCTTATTTATAGATGAATATGATTGATTACATA
The DNA here is from genome assembly GCF_030028045.1 of Hippopotamus amphibius kiboko. Taxonomy (NCBI): domain Eukaryota; kingdom Metazoa; phylum Chordata; class Mammalia; order Artiodactyla; family Hippopotamidae; genus Hippopotamus; species Hippopotamus amphibius. The sequence goes on from NC_080186.1 coordinate 34,076,562, forward strand.
CAAAATCCCAAGATAATCCACAAAATAAAATCTATTAAAACTAGTGAGGGAGTTTAGCAAATTTGGCATATTCAAGATCAATATGAAGAAATCAGCAGCCTCTCAACATCAGTAAATAACCAGAAATTGTAATAAGAATGAAGATCCCATTCACAATAGTGACAAAAATAAAAAGCTTCCTAGGAATCAATCTGTAAGTGTGTAAGATCATTGTGAAGAAAATTATAAAAACTGAAGAAAACACACACACACATGCCTGAATAAGGCTTCTCTCTGGCACAGATGCTCGCCGTGACCTCCCAAGTGATCCTGAGCTGTGGCCTCCTCCTCAGCTCCGACACAGCTCAGCCTCCGCTGTTGTCCTCATCTTGCGGGGTCGGCCTCAAAGAAGTGGCAGAAGAGCCTCAGGCAGCCGAGGTTCGGGAGTGAGGACCAGAAGATGTCCTGACGGTGACAGCGACCCTGGTCCTGCTGCACCCAGTGGACGACCAGGGAGTTCACGACACGGCCCCTCAGCACCCGAGTGACCTGGGCCGAGGCAGTCAACACGGCAATCTTCCCGGACACTCGGAAACCCATCGCTCACGAGGCATGGCCGGAGAACATCCCGGGGTGCAGCCCACACTTCACGGCCATGAACCAGCACCCCCGGCGGCACGTCCTCGTGGGAGAACTAGGAGTCCAGGAGCCCAGCGCTGCGGTGGCGCCCCTGCTGGACGACCAGCTCCGCCTCCTCAGAGCAAGGAATCTGCATCACCCAGCTTGGGGGCACTGCTGGCGCAGATGCATAAGCCCGGGATTTGCTGACAGGCCCCTTGTAGAAACTCAGGTCACACACGGAACGCTTCCGCCCTTGGTCATCACAGTGTGCACTGTACATGCACCGGTGCCAAGACCAGCAGGTCTTCTGAGGACCCAGGGCTCAGAGGCCAGGGCGATAACGGCCTCAGTTCACAGGTGGTCCGTTAGTCCATCACCACAGAGATATAGGCAGCAACAGAGCAAAAAACAGGAAAGCTTTCTTCCTTCTCCTACCAGCTGGGGAAGGGGTTCAGCCTGTTGTCACCAACAAACTAGGATCCACTTGCTCGTGTGCAGTAAAGCCACCTCTGTCCTCAGGCTGTGGAGAGGAAAGGGCAGCGTTTACACTGCACAGACGTGGAGCCCAGGGTAGGCAGAGCACTAACAACCTGAGCACTTACACTGGGTGATTCAGATCTGACAGTGTTCTCTGTACACTGGGTATATTTACACCCACCACATTCTGTCCACACAGGCAATATGGTATTGACCGAGGTCTGTCATCAGTGAGTATATTTAGATCTGACCGAGGCCTGTCTACACTGGGATACTTAGAACTGACTGTGTTCTCTCTAAACCGTGGACATTTATACATGACTCTATCTTGGCTACACTGAATACATTTGGCCCTAACAGTGCTCAGCCCACACTGAGTACATTTGGAGTAACCGTGTTCTGTCTTTACTGCGTATGTTTAGACCTGACCGAGTCCTGGCTACACTTGGAATTTTAGACCTGACTGTGTTCTCTCTAAACTACAGACATTTATACATGAGTCTGTTTTTTCTACATTGACTACATTTGATTCTAACAGTGTTCTGTCTACACTGAGTACATTTGGAGTCACTGTGTTCTGTCTTCACTGAGCATATTTAGATCTGACAGAGTCCTGTCTACACTGGGATATTTAAACCTAACTCTTCTCTCTAAACTGGAACATTTAGACATGACTCTATCCTGTCTCCACTGAATACATTTGACCCTGAGTGTTCTGTCTACACTGAGTACATTTTGAGTGACCATGTTCTGTCTTCTCTGAATATATTTAGATCTCACTGAGTCCTGTCTACACTGGGATATTTAGACCTGATTGTGTTCACTCTAAAATGAGTGTGTTTAGACATGAGTCTGTCCTGTCTGCACTGAATACATTTGACCCTAACTGTGTTCTGTCTACATGAGTACATTTGGAGTGACAGTGTTCATTCTTCCACTAAGTATATGTAGATCTGACCATGTCCTGTCTACAATGGGATATTTAGAACTGACTGTTTCTCTCTTAACTACGGATATTTACACAAGTCTACCCTGTCTACGCTGAATACATTTGACCCTAACAGTTGTCTGTCTACACTGAGTACACTTGGAGTCACCGTGTTCAGTCTTCACTGAGTATATTTAGATCTGATCATGTCCTGTCTATACTGGGATATTTAGACCTGTTTTTTCTCTAAACTGGGAACATTTACACATGAGTCTATCGTGTTTACTCTGAATACATTTGACCCTGAGTGTTCTGTCTACACTGAGTACATTTGGAGTGACAATGTTCTGTCTTCACTGAATATATTTAGATCTCGCTGAGTCTTGTCTACACTGGGATATTTAGGCCTGATTATGTTCACTCTAAAATGAGTACATTTTGGGACTTCCCTGATGGCGCAGTGGTTAAGACTCCGCCTGCCAGTGCAGGGGACAAGGGTTCGAGCTCTGGTCCAGGAAGATCCCACATGCCACGGAGCAACTAAGCCCATGCGCCACAACTATTGAGCCTGTGCTCTAGGGCCTGTGTGCCACAGCTACCGAAGCCCTCGAGCCTAGAGCCCATGCTCCACAACAAGAGAAGCCACCACAATGAGAAGCCTGCGCATCACAACGAAGAGTAGCCCCCATTCGCTGCAACTAGAGAAAGCCCACGTGCAACAACGAAGACCCAACACAGCCAATAAATAAATAAATAAAAATAAATTAATTAAATAAAATAAAAAAATAAAATGAGTACATTTAGATATGAGTTTGTCCTGTCTACACGGAATACATTTGACCCTGACAGCGTTCTGTCTACACTGAGTACATTTGGAGCGATGGTATTCAATCTTCGAGAGAGGCCTGAATAAATGGAGAGATCTATCAGATTCATGAATTGGAAGATTCAATATCATAAAGTTGTATATCTTCCCAAATTAGTTTATAAATCCAATATAATTCTAAATAAAATCCAAATATGACTATTTGTGGAACTAAACAGACTGATCTTAAAATTCATATAGAAGAGGAAAAGAACAAGGCAATTTTGAAGACATAGAATAAAATAGAAAGATTGTCTCACCAGATATCAACTTAGTTTAAAATACAGGGTTTGAGATGGCCTGATATTGGTATAGGGATAGAATGCAACAAATTGGTGGATGCAACAGAGAAGAGACCGCAGAAAGGGGCTCATGACTATATGCAGACTTGTTGTATTCCAAGGTGGCATTACAAATGAACTACTCAATAAATGAGAAAATTAGTTGTTAAGGATCCAAATAATACACCTGGACCCACCTCCCCACTGGGAGCCCCCCAGTCGCTACTGACATTTCTTTATCTCCTAACACTTCTAGTCACTTCAGTCTTACCATAGAGCAAGAGTTCAGCTTTGGTGTGGCCTCCACTGCTCCCAACACAGCAGAAGACACAATAGCTCTGGTGCTCAGGTCCCACCCTACCAGACTCATGGAGGATATGGCTCGTCTATCACCATCAGGCTCAAATAAAGCTTCAAGCACCATATAACAGCCCTGGAGACTGGCTTCCCCACTGGGCTTGTGTAATAACCCAGAAGTGACTTAACTTCCAATGGAGGAAACTTCAACCAAGAACTGGGAGGAGAAAAGAGACAGCACATAAATTGTTCAACCTTCCTCCTCTCTCTGATGGACTGTTCTGAGGTGTGGCACTTCCACAGAACCTGCTGGGAAGATGTCTTGGGTGACCAAGGCTGGATTTCCTTGGGAAGCTGTGGTCAGCTTGGTAACGTATCAATTTCTATTTGCTTTCTTTTCTCCCACACCTCTCTTCCCTTTTCTCTAATTATTGCTGCCCTGGCATTGCCCCTCTCGATACTTTAGTATGTAAGTGGTACCTCAGGCTCAGCTTTTCAGAAAACTTGGGGTAAGATAACATATATACAGAAAAAAAAAAAATCTAGGTTCCTATCCCCAAATCATACCGAAAACCATATCTAAGTGAAACAAAGACCTAAATGTGAAAAATAAAGGTTCAAAACATTTTGAAGAGAATGTAAGGAGAATCTTTCTCTCAGAATAAGCAAGTATTTCCTAAAACCCAAAAGCATAAACCATGACAGAAAGGATTGGTAAATGTGATTACCTCTATTTTAAAAACATTTATTCAACAAAAATATGACATGAACAAAGATAAATTACAAGCTGCAATTTGAGAAAGATATTTGCAATTCATTTAATTGACATAGGTATCCAGAATTTAACGAAATTTCTGCAAATCAAGAATAAAAGATAAACAATAGAGAAATGGGCAAAGGACAGAAACAAGCAATTCCTAGAAGAGGACATCTGAATGGCCAATAAACATATGAAAAGATAATGAACCTCATTATAGATGAGGCAAATCAAAATAAAACCACTTGAGATACCATTCCACACCCACCTAACTGCGAAAAAAAATTTAAAGACTGATAACAGGAGTGTTCCACATAGAACAATGAACTCACTCACTGCTAGGGACAAAAATTGTTACAACTGTATTAGAAAATAATTTTGACAATATACTTGTGAAGATGTGCATGCTCTTTGACCCCAAATTCCATTTTTGTTATATTTGCTAGGCTAGAGAAACTCTCACATATATATACACAAGAAAATGTATGAAGGAATGGTCACTGCAGTATTGTTTGAAATGGGAAAAAAATGGAAATAATCCAAATATGCAACCAGAGAGAAAATAAGTTTTGGAATATTTGCAAAATAGAATACAATGCAGCAGTTCAAATGAGTAAACTAGAGCTACAAATATCAACAAGGATAAATCTCAAACACATAATGATGAGAGAAAGATACAGTATGATACCATTTACACACAGATTCAGAACGTAAAACAAAGCCATATGTATGTATTTATTGGTACACATATTACTAAGTATAAAAACGCATGGGGGAAGCTAAACTCTGAATTCAGGATAGTTGTTATGGATGGGAGAGTGGAATAGAAATGAAATCAGTGTGACTTGTGCAAGAGGTTTCAACTCTATCTGTAATATTGATTCCTTTGTGAAAAATCTGAAGCAAGTATGGCAAAATGGTAGCATTCACACAGCAGCTGAGTGTGGGGAACAGGTGTCCTTTCTATCTGTCTCCTATGTTTGCAACATTTCATTAAATTGTTTTTAAACTTAGTGGAATGCTTTGAAAAGACTCAATAAAGACTGAGTTACTGAAAAACAAAAACAAAAACTATCATTGAAATAAATGTGGGCGAAACAATTGTAAAAAGTTGGGTAAATAATTCTAAGTCAAGTCCTGCACACAGATCTCTTTCCCAGGTGTGTTTAAGTTCTTCCTCCACTTTAAAGAAATCCAAACTGGGACTTCCCTGGTGGCTCCGTGGTTAAGGATCCGCCTGCCAATGCAGGGAACATGGGTTCAATCCCTGGTCCGGGAAGATCCCACATACCAGGGAGCAACTAAGCCTGTGTGCCACAACTACAGAGCCTGTGCTCTAAAGCCCGTATGCCTAGAGCCCATGCTCCGCAACAAGAGAAGTCACTGCACTGAGAAGCCCGAGCACCAGAACGAACAGTAGCCCCACTCTCTGCAACTAGAGAAAGTCCGCGGGCAGCAACAAAGACTCAACTTAGCGAAAAATAAATTTAAAAAATAAATAAAATCAAATCTTAAAAAAGAAAGAAACCCAAACTGGAAATCATAAAAATGCATATTTGTGAGTGTGGTATGTTCAAGAAAGATAATGCAGGACTCCAATCCATGGACGCATTCCCAACTTTGCTTTACATTAAAACATTGGGGAATGAATGTATATAAACATGCTTGAAGTTAAGATAAAGTAAATATACATTTACTTTATCTTAACTTCACATTTTGTGACTTCTTACTATAATTGAATGATTCCATTTCCAGTCCTGATCCTGTTGGATAAGAAGGCTTCTACTACAGTCATTCCAGATCTGCTAACATATATTAAAAGCCTCTGTGCTCTGCATCAAACCGGGTGCAGATGGTTCCCTGAACCAAAGGGCGAGGGGTGCAAACGTCTTGGGCAGAGGATAAAATGGGAACAAATTCAGCAAAACATGGGCAGGAAATAGAGCATGGATTTCTCCTACTAGAAGGTGTAGGAGGAAGGGAGAGAGAAGGTTGGGAAGATAGTTTATGGAGATACTTAAGAAAGAGGTACTTGAATTTTGTCTTAATCGCGATTTCAACATTACTGTAGTTTCCAAATTGAAAGCATTTTATTCAGTGTTGTGTCAGAAAGTTGTTGTGTCAGAAAGTAGTCATCTCCAGTTTGCAAAGCACTCTGAATAAGCTTACGCTGATGTCTTTTCTAAGAATAACAAGTTAAGTGGGATAAGAGTTACCTCTTTAATCTTCTATAATAATTGGTAAATGGTCATATTTCTTTTTAAATAAATTTTTATTGACACAAAAAAATTCACACACCTTAAAAAAATAAAGACATTATAAATTAGGCCATGGTTCCCTTTGACCACTACCCCAAACCTATTTCCCCCTTCCCATGTATAATCAAAGTTAAGACCGATAACTCTTAGAGCTAGCATGTCCAAGTTCGAATCCGGATTCTGCAACTTATTCATGACTTTGGACAAGTTATTTAACCTCTCTTCATCTTAGAGTTGTTGTAAGGACGGAATGAGTTAAATCTTACAAAGGCCTTAGACCAACTTCTTTTAATATTATAGAAAGCACTCAATAGCATGTTAACAGCTATCATTCACTATTATTCAGTTCAGTAGTATCTCAGACTTTCTCTTATGTTTTAAATACGACATACCTGCAGATAATATTGTTTTATGTGAGTTTGTTTTTACTAAAGGCATCATATCAAACATACTGTTCTGCAGCTTTGTTTTGTCACCCAATAGTAAATCCTGGAGGTCATTCTCTATACATAGAAATCAACATTTTCTTTTAAATTTTGCATAGCGAGTCTACCTCTTATAGACCTTAGGCCTTTAGACTGTTCCCAGTTTGTCCTATGATGACAGTGCTACAGTGAACACCTTTGTACAAGCGTCTTGTGCACATGGGTAAGTTCTTTACTCTGGTAGATGCCTAGAGGAGGAATTCCTAAATCACAGTATACACACATTTTAAATTTCAGTCTATGCTGCCAACCTGCCCTCCAAAGAGGCTGTACCAATTCATATTCCTACCAGCAGTCTCTTTGAAAATTACCCATTTCACCTTTGTGAAAGTTTTTCATATCCTTTCTAATACAATGTTAACAATCTTTTAAATTCCTTAACAATCTGATGGGTGAATTTTTTTTTTTTTTGGCCACGTGGTTATGGGATTTTTAGTTCCCCAGCCAGGAATTGAACCCAGGCTCTCAGCAGTGAGAGTTTGGAGTCCTAACCACTGTCCTGCAAGGGAATTCCTTAAATTTTTTATTTTAAATTAAATTTCCCCATTTCCTAGGAGAGTTGGTCAAATGTATATTTTAATATATATATCGGCCACTTGTGTTTCCCCATCTTATCCCACTTAATTTGTTATTCTTAGAAAACATTTGTGTTTCTGTTGGTATCCTATTTTCTTTTCCTTTTTAAATTAATTATATCAGGTTTTTTTAATACATTATGAATCTTAATTGTCTGATTCTTATACTATAAATATTTTCTCTTAGTTTGTTACCTGCCTTAAGCTTTAGATACCATAAAGGTATTTCTTGTTTTACGGAAGTTTTTATTACTGATATAGTCAAATGTATCACTTTTCTTTTAAACCTTTTTTCTGTTTGAATCTTCTTCTACAAGATTTTCCTTACTCCTAAGACCATAAACATTTCTCTACAATTTTTTGCTAATAAATTCATAGCATTTTTTAAAAGAATCTTTCTCTTTTTTTTTTAACTTTCTTTTTTTAATTTATTTTTTGGCCACACCACAAAGCATGTGGGATCTTAGCTCCCTGACCATCCAACTGGCGCCCCCAGCAGTGGAAGCCCAAAGTCTTAACTGCTAGACCGCCAGGGAAGTCCCTCATAGCATTTTTTATATTTAGATTTTTAATTTATCAGAAATGTATATTTTTAGTGGTATTGGTAAGAATCCAACTTGAGGACTTCCTAGGTGGCACAGTGGCTAAGAATCCGCCTGCCAATACAGGAGACACAGGTTCGATCCCTGCCCCAGGAAGATACCACATGCCGCAGAGCAACTAAGCCCGTGCACCACAACTATTGAGCCTGTGCTCTAGAGCCCGTGAGCCACAACTATTGAGCCCATGTGCTGCAACTAGTGAAGCCCACGTGCCTAGAGCCCGTGCTCTGCAACAAGAGAGGCCACCGCGATGAGAAGCCCACACACCACAATGAAGAGTAGCCCCACTTGCCACAACTAGAGAAAGCCCATGTGCAGCAACGAAGACCCAACACAGCCAATAAAATAAATAAATAAATAAATTTATATTAAAAAAAAAAAGAATCCAACTTGACTCTTTTCCTCAAAAAGGATTTCCAGTTGTCTCCAACATCATTTTTTTGGGTGTCAGCTTTATTGAGAGATAATTCACATTTAAAATGTACAATTTAGTGTTTTTTAATATATTCACAGAGTAGCACAATCATCGCTACAATAAATTTTGGAACATTTTTATTGCCCACAAAAGGAACCTCGTACCCTTTTTACCCCAACTCTTCCTGCAGCCCTAGACAACCATTAATCTCCTTTGTGTCTCTACAGATTTGCCTGTTCTGGACACTTCATGTAAACGGGATCACACAACATGTGGTCCTTTTGTGACTGGCTTCCTTCACTGAGCACGACGTTTCAATGCTCATCCATGCTGTAGCACGTGTCTGTACTTCACTCCTTTTGATTATCAAATAATATGCCACTGTATGGCTATACCACATTTTAGTTATCCATGCATCCGTTGATGGACATTTGGGTTGTCTCTATTTTTCAGCTGTTATGAACACTGCTGTGATGAACATCATGGCCCCAAGCAATCAGTGACCTGGTTCCTGTCACTGTAGGTTAGTATTCCCTTCTCTAGAATTTAATATAAATGAAATCATATAGTATGCATCCTTTTGTGTCTGGCTCTTTTCACGAAGCATATTGTTTTTATGATTCACCCATGTTATTGTACATATCTGTAGTTCACATGTTTTTATGGCTGAATAACATTCCATTGTGTAGATACATCGCCAAATTTTTAAATTTTCATGAAATCTAATTTGCCAATTTTTAAAAAAAGTTTATGCTTTTTGGATCTTATTCACAGTGTGCCTTTAAAATGTATTCATTGGGGAAACTTTCCCTTCCATTCCAGATGGATCTTGGGCATTCAAGTGACTCTCAGATAATAAACGTTCCCATGGTCATGACAGTCTCTGTTCAGGCGTTAGAATGCCCAATTCGACATGATAATCAAAATGTCAAACTTTCTTTAAAGTGAAAACTCCTCTCCTCCCCTAACTTGGACCTCCTACGTGAATACTAACAGCAGGAACAGAGGGAGGTAGGGCCGTAGTTATAGTCTCATTTCCCACCTAGGGTATCTATCTCCTCTTCCAGCTGGCCCTCTCAGGTTTAGGAGAGAAACACTCTTGTTAAATAGTTTCAAGCTCTCTGGGATTGGCAAATATTCAAAGCTGACTCTCTCGAGGTATGTTTGTGGTTCTGCAGAGGGCCCCAGTAGGAACATTCTGTTGTTCCTGGGACAATGAACGTGGCATCATTTCCCAATGGGCTGCTCCCATCTCAGCGTTTGGTTTTTGGTGGTCCACTGTATCTTTCTGTTGGAGTCCCATGGCTCTTTCAGGCAGTTCTCTTGGGTAGGATTTAAAAGCATTTAAGCCAGCTCTCCCTCCAAAGAAATCTTTCACCCTGACTAACCCTTGGAATGCAGGCCACTTGACTCATTTCCCCTTCAACCTTGTGATAGGATCAGCTAGCCAGCCCATTTCTGCCTTTTGCATGTTCCAGGCATGAGTCAGACACTGGTCCACTACCTGGAGGAGTTATACATCAAGGTATCCAGACTGTCCCATTGAAATGGCTCCCTCTTGACTTGAGGAGAACGGGAATGCATCCCTTACCCCTCTTCACTTGAGAGGGGGAGGAGAGACACTCACTCCCAGAAAAGTCCTCTTTACAAAGTCCTGCACCAACAACTTTACACCCTGAGGGTAAAGAGGTTGAGAATTATGAAACTAGTTTTTGACTCTTTACTCTGAAATTCTTACAGTAGAGTCTACTGACAACATTTTTATCTAATATCTACCACCCTAGGGTTTCTGGCTGAAACGTCCAATTTAAAATCCTATTACACTTACATTTGTTGGCTAAATGCTACTTGGATGTGATGTATTATTCTTTTACTATCCTAATGGATTAAATTTGCCAATGTTTTATTTAAGATTATGGAATCCATGTTCATAAATGAAACTGACCTATAATTGCGCTCTTTTTGTACTGACCTTATGTCATCTTGCAGGATACAAATTTGTACACCATGACTCAGATGTGCAAAAGAATATAACGTTCATTATTTTTAACAATTAATTCTTAGACTCAAGCCTCTACTCCTGCTAATAGCAGAGAAAACATTGTGTTTAAGTCTTTATGAGTTTAAGTTAAATTTTGTCAATTCAGAATTTACACTTCCTGCTGGCCATTTTTCTCCCTGCAGGCTGTTTGTCCTGTGGTCTTCCCTGATCCCACTTCTGAAGCCCACCGAGGGAAGGCTGGTTCCACCTCATCTTTTGGAGCATCATTCTGATGTCTACTATTGATTCATCCTCCCTGCATTCTGCACTTTCTCCATGTCAACCTCGGACAGGAAAGTAATTCAAATTATTAAGAAGGGAAAATGCTTCAGGTGGTGCTTCTAAAAACATTTTAACTAGGTTACACCTAAACCCAAGACATTTATTGTTCTTATGCTTTTGTTGCTAAATCAAGATCCAATCACACATAGTGGTCCTCCATTACCCTGGCATGATTTTCTCCAAGTGCTTTAATCACCTCCTCAGAATCCTCTTGTGAAACCTATGCTAATAACTATTACATACAATAGCTATGGCCCAGGTGCCTTATTTACATTTCTTTCTCTGCAATAACCCAGTGGAGTACATAATTCCATTGCCATTTTACAGAAAAAGAAATTGAGGCACAGAAAGCTGACTGTATTAGTTAGAGTACAGGCTAAGTTGCTGTAACAAAGAAATACCAAAATACAGTGACTCAAACAAGGCAGAGGTTTATTTCTCTCTCACAAAACACAACACAGTTAGACAAAAAGTCCAGGATGGCAGGTGGCTCTGCCTCACACAGTTATCCAGGGACCCAGTACTTTTTTGTTACTCCACCATTGTCAAGGGTGTTATCCTCATCTACATCTTGAAAGCCGGCTCACCGCTACCCATGCATGTCCCAGCCTGAGGGAAGGAGGAAGAGAGAGGATGAACGACAGGCAGTTCCTTTTCTCAGGAAATTGAAAAGGACGCTTCATCTCACATCCCATTGTCCAGAAAGATCACAGTCACGTGGCCACAACTAACTGCAAGAGAAGCTAAAAAATGTAGCTTCTATGTAGTAGCCACTAGCCAAGGTAAAACCAGTGGTGGATAGGGATGGTGGAGGTTCTGTTACTAAAAGAAGGAAATCATGGGTGTTGGGGATTGTTTAGGCATCTCTGCCACAGGATCTGATGTGATTCTCTCCTTCCAAATTTGGAGTATGTCCAGACGAAAAACTACATTTCCCATTGCCCTTGCTGAGAGGAGCAGCCGGACAGGAGCAGAAGTCACTGGGTGGGGCCTCATGAAAGTTTTGGTTGCTCTTCAGCCTTCCTGCTGCTTGGAAAGCAGATGAGGTGGCTAGAGCACCAAAAGCCGTACCAGACAATGAGTGACCTAGAGTATGGAAGCTGTGTGCTAAAGATGGTGGGGCATGCAGAAAAGAGGAACCTAGGAACTTAAATGAGCAAGGAGCCACCACAAGTCCTGAACTGCCTAATTCTGCACTTCTTTATTTTGAGGAAGAAATAAGCCTCTTTCATATTTAAGTTGCTTTAATTAGAATCTTCTGCAAATAACCAAATGTAATTCCCAATGAATTCTAATATTCAGTTTAGCAATATATTTGAAGTCATGAGCTAGAAAGATGTTCATACTCAGATTTACCTAGCTCCAAAGCCCACATTCTTGCCTCTCCAGGATTATATTAGTATTTTACAAGTCAGAAATGGTTTCCTTTTATAAAGACTGTCCAATGCAATACAATTAAGAAATAGTAGGGACTTCCTTCATGGCACAGTGGTTAAGAATCCACCTGCCAATGTAGGGGACATGGGTTCAATCCCTGCTCCAGGAAGATCCCACATGCTGTGGAGCAACTAAGCCCCAGCACTCTAGAGCCTGCAAGCCACAACTTTTGAGCCCATGTGCTGCAACTACTGAAGACCATGTGCCTATAGCCCATGCTCCGCGACAAGAGAAGCCACCACAATGAGGAGCTTGTGCACCACAATGAAGGGTAGCCCCCACGTGCCACAACTAGAGAAAGCCCACACACAGCAACAAAGACCCAATGCAGCCAATAAATAAATAAATTTATTAAAAAAATAAAAACATTAAAAAAATAAAACCGAATGACTGTTAAACCAAAAAGAAAAATAAAAGAAATAGTAGTTGGCTCCACCATATTTAGGGAAAGATATTTATCCTTTACATGTAGAGTTCTTTACATAAGAAAGCATTCTGGGTAGCAAAGTATCTCTATGCATGCAACATGAAATTACAGAAAACCACCATGAGATTTGTTATTTCTTTTTTTTCCCCTGGCCACACATACAGCTTGTCGGATCTCAGTTCCCCAACCAGGGATTGACCTTTGCCCACAGCCATGAAAGCACCAAATCCTAACCATTAGGTCACCAGGGAAATCCTGATTTGTTATTTCTTATCTCTTAACTTTTCTATTAATCTTAATTGGCTTCTTGTTTATTTCTTTTGTTGTCAGCTAGCATATGTCGACAGACAAGCAGTACGAGGTTATCAGTGTTAAGGAAAATTAATGGGGAACATTTTTGAAATGTATAACATTCTATTCATCACCATAACATTTTTTTTCATTGGGAAAAAAAATTCCATAACTACTTAAATTTAAGCCTAATATATTGGGTCTGTCTTATGGGCCACATAGTTGGAAATTCCCTGATCTATGTGATTGACTGATCAGGCTTATATCAGTATGGAAAAGATGTAGAAGATGAGATATAGGCTTTGAGAGCCATCATGACCCTGTGAGCCTGGATAAAGCCTTTAGTCTTTCTTGTTTAGAGATCCTTTGGTTAGAGTAGGAAATCAACCACATGAACTATTTAACCTGCACATTCTAAATTACTACTCAGGAAAATATCACTAGAATTGGTGAGGAAAATTGTGCTACATTTTTGGGAAAAATACCAAAAAGTGGCATAAGTTGTTTAGGGAGATTTATTAAATAATATTGTTATTATTAGCTCTGGAGGAAAAGGAGAAATGATTGTCTAAGGCTGAAAATGTTTAGATTTAGAATGTCCTATGCGGTATAAAGGAAATAGGTAAAACTGATTTATCAGCAGATGTCACTCTTCGGTTTTATGATTTAGTGGTAAGTAGAATAATGACCTTCCAAAGATGTTCATGTTCTAATCTCCAGAATCTGTGAGTATGTCACCTTACATGACAAAAGAGGGACTTTGAAGATGTAATTAAATTAAAGGTTTTAAAATTAGGGAGATCATTCTAGATAATCTGGGTGGGCCTAACATAATAACAAAGGTCCTTAAAAGATGGAAGAGGAAGGCTGAAGAGAGAGAAAGAGGAGATGACTATGAAAGCAGAGGTTAGTGTGATGCCATTGCTGGAAGGGGGCCTTGAGCTAAGGAATGCAGATAGCCATGAGATGTTTGAAAAGGCAAGGAAGTGGTTCTCCCCTAAAACCTTCAGAAGGAACACAGCCCCACCAACACTTGATTTTAGCCCCATAAGACCCATTTTCAGAATTCTGGCCTCCATAATAAATTTGTGTTGTTTAAAGCCACTAAGTTTATAGTAATTTGTTACAACAGCAATAAGAAGTAGCATATGTTATAGCAACAATAGGAAACAAACATAGACTTCAAAATTTTGGGGGGTTAAGCCAGGTAAAATAGTCGAATCCATAAGAAATGCGGTCCCGCCCATTCTGCTCCTAATCTCCCTCATCACTTTTTAATGAGTTTGTTGTAGATGCAAATATGCAAATCAAGAATGAACTCCGGCTCTTTGGAAAAACGGCTCATTCTAGGATTGGGGTGGGAAATATACACGATGCACCTGAAGCATCTTGTAGTGCTAAAAAACAAAACAAAACAGAAAAATACAATAAGACAAAGATGGGGATATGTCAAAGGGACCATGGGAACCAACTGAAAGAGCTCCTAATGGTCAAAGCTGGAACAATTCAAACAATAAAATAATCAAATCAGTATTGGGTTATAACCCAATGTATAAAACAAGTATTCCTAAGAATCCAATTTCAGTTTCTCCTTCTGAATTCTAAGCATGTGGCCAGATGACAAACTACACATAAGCAGAAGTCACTGGGTGATATAAATAAGTGACCGAATAAATAAATAAATGGGGGAGACGAGACATATCTTCTGTGCAAAAAAACTCCAAATAATTTATGTAGATGCTCTGCCCTCAAGGAGGTGGAGTATAACTCCTCATCCCTTACATGTGAGCTGCACATAGTATCTTCCTTTCAAAGAGAGAAGTATGGAAAGGGGGAAAAAGAGTAATTTTATGGTGGAGAAACCTGACAAACACTACCTCAGCCAGGTGATCAAGGTCAACATCAGTAGTGATAAGTCATGTTGATGGTATGTACTCTTGATATGATATGATGAAAAATGGTGACTTACTTCTCTGGTCTTCCTCCCCAAAGGCGATAACCCCTGTCTAATCATGAGAAAAACATCAGACAAATCCAGTTGAGAGACATCCTACAAACTATTAGGTTGGCCAAAAAGTTTGCTTGGTGTTTTCTGTGTGATGGCTCTAGTAGTGCTTAGCCGTCTTTAACTTCATTTGAAATGATTTTGTTAGATTGTATTCTAACAGCTGTCATCTCAGCTTGCATTAAAAAAAAACTTATCAAAATAGGTGAATTTTTGTGTAGCCCTTTTAATATTGGAAGAGGAAGAAAAAAAGCAACATTTTTGGTATTTTATGCTTTATTATTTCAAGAAAGGTAAAAACGCAACTGAAACACAAAGAAAGATTTGTGCAGTGTATGGAGAAGGTGCTGTGACTGATCAAATGTGTCAAAAGTGGTTTGCGAAGTTTCATGCTGGAGATTTCTTGCTGGACAATGCTCCACAGTCAGGTAGACCAGTTGAAATTGATAACGATCAAATCAAGACATTAAATGAGAACAATCAACATTATATCATGCGGAAGATAGCTGATACATTCAAAATATCCAAATCAAGCTTTGAAAATCATTTGCACCAGCTTGGTTATGTTAATTGCTTTGATGTTTGGGTTCCACATAAGCAAAAAAAACCTTCTTGACTGTATTTCTGCATGAGATTCTCTACTGAAATGTAATGAAAATGTTCTGTTTTGGAAACAAATTGTGATGGGTGATGAAAAGTGGATACTCTACAATAATGTGGAATGGAAGAGATCATGGGGCAAGCGAAATGAACCACCACCAACCACACCAAGAAGGTGATGTTGTGTACATGGTGGAATTGGAAGGGAGTCCTCTATCATGAGCTCCTTCCAGAAAACCAAATAATTAATTCTAACAAGTACTGCTCCCAATTAGCCCAAGTGAAAGCAGCACTCGACAAACACACCCAGAATTAGTCATCAGAAAATGCATAATCTTCCATCAGGATAATACAAGATCGCATGTTTCTTTGATGACCAGGCAAAAACTTACAGCTTGGCTGGGAAGTTCTGATTCATCTGCTGTATTCACCAGATATTACACCTTCAGATTTCCATTTATTTCGGTCTTTACAAAATTCTCTTAATGGAAAAAGTTTCAACTCCCTGGAAGACTGTAAAAGGTACCTGAAACAGTTCTTTGCTCAAAAAGATAAAAAGTTTTGGGAAGATGGAATTATGAAGTTGCCTGAAAAATGGCAGAAGGTAGTAGAACAAAATAATGAATATGGTGTTCAATAAAGTTGTTGGTGAAAATGAAAAATGTGTCTTTTATTTTTACTTAAAAACCAGTCACTTTTGGCCAACCCAATACTTGACCAATTTTCCTCAAAACTCACCAAAAACAAGGTAAGTTCTGAGAAAGTGGCACAGTCAAGAGGAGCCTAAGGAAATATAACAAGTAAATGTAATGTGGTATCCTGGATGGAATCCTGAAACAACAACAAAAAAGAGCATTTGGTAAAAACTAAAGAAATCTGATCACCTCATACCTGTTAGAATGGCCATCATCAAAAAGACAAGAGATAACAAATGTTGGTGAGGATGTGGAGAAAAGGGAACCCTTGTGCGCTATTGATGACAATGTAAATTGGCACAGACACTATGGGAAACAGTATGGAGGTGCCTCAGAAAGTTAAAAATAGAACTACCATATGATCCAGCAATTCCACTTCTGGGAATATATCCAAAGGAAATGAAAACACTAACTCAAAAAGATATCTGCACCCCAATGCTCATCGCAGCATTATTTACAATAGCCAATACACAAAAACAACCCAAGTGTCCATCAATGGATGAATGGATAAAGAAGCTGTGGTATATATACACAATGAAATACTATGAAGACATAAAGAAACAAGGAAGTCCTGCTATTTGTGACAACATGGATGGATCTTGAAGGCGTTATGCTCAGTGAAATAAAGCAGACAAAGAAGGACCAAAACTGTACAATCTCATTTATATGTGGAATCTAAAAAAACAAAACAAACCAAACACCAAACTCACATAAAAAGAAAACAGATTTGTGATTACCAGGGCAGGGGGTGAAGGGAGGGAGAATTGGAGGAAAGTGGTCAACAGGTACAAACTTGCACTGATAAGATAAATAAGTGCAAGGGATGTAATGTACAACACAATGACTATAGTTAACACTGTTGCATGATATATAGGTAAGTTGTTAAGAGGGTATATCCTAAGGGTTCTTATCACAAGGAGATTTTTTTTTCTTTTTATTGTATCTATATGAGATGATGGATGTTAACTAAACTGATATGGTAATCGTTTCACAATACATGTAAATCAAACCATCACCTTAATCCTAATACAGTGATGCATGTCAATTATTTCTCAATAAAACTAGAAGGAAAAAAGCAAAACAAATCTGAATAATGTGTAGATTTTAGTTAATAATGTATCAATATTGTTTCATTAATTATAACAAGTGTACCATACTAATATAAGATGTTACTAATAGGAGAAACTGAGTTTAGGATATATGGGAATTCTCTTCACTGCCATTGCAAAATCTAAATTTTCAAATACTGTTATATCTAGAGCCCACAAGCCACAACTGTTGAGCCTGAGTGCCACAACTACTGAAGTCCACGCGCCTAGAGCCTGTGTGCTACAAGAGAAGCCACCACAATGAGAAGCCTGCACACTGCAATGAAGACTAGCCCTACTTGCCACAACTAGAGAAAGCCCGCACACAGCAGCAAAGACCCAATGCAACCAAAAATAAATAAATAAATAAATAGATATATGTTATAAAAAGAAACAAAAAACAAATACTGTTATAAAATATAAACCTTATTTTAAAGAAAGGGAAAAAAATGAATCCTGGTTTCTGATGTAGTACCTAGGAGGAGAATGGACCAAAGATAAGTAAGTTCTTAATTTTGTGTTGATTGGTATGTGAATACCATACTCTGGGATGGCGCCACTCTATTCTTTGGTTTTCCCTAAAATAAAACCCTCCAGGATCTCTGGACAAGAATTTAGAAGCTGTCAAGTAATTATTCAGTAATTGTTACCATCGCCATATCCTTTGCCAGCCGTGGTTATTCCAAAGGAGGAAGGGACCCTGGGATGTAGTGTCGGAAGAAAGCAGGACGGGCACACTATTTCCTTCTTTATTTACTGAACCCCTAATGAACAGTTTTCTGCCTGGTATTATGAGCCTGGGAAAAGGTCTTGGGCTTTGTTAATGGGGAAGGGAGGCTGGGTGGGGCAATGCTTCCTCTCAGTTTCAAATCGCTTCCATTTGGCAGGAGCAGCATTCTTCGCACAAACCTGGGGAAGAGAGTAATTTATCTGACTGGTAAGTTTGGAAGGAGAAATTAGGCATGCACAGCAGAACATCTTCTTGTCTCCTTCCTTTGGAGAGTAGGTCTGGCTACAGGTAGCAGGCTCTCTGCTCTGCTTCTCCTTCATGTTGTGTGTTTTATAAACGTCCTTCCCTTATACAGGAGCCCGGCAGAAATTCGGTGACTTCTCTGACCAGGTGGTAAATCCGTCTGAATCTGAGGTTCAGCATTAAGAAGACAGTTAGACTCTTACATCTAAGTCACATTCCCCAATACATTGAAAATAAACGTTAATTTGTCCTCCATCTGCCAGCTCTTGTCTTGTTTATTAAGTGGTTCAGAACTTGGATGCAAAAGAGAATCATCAATTACCCTGAGAAGGACTAAGTTTTGGGGTAGTACTCCCCAGGGAAGCCATGGCCACAGTATACTGAAAGCAAGGGATTGTAGCAGGATGCCTTGACCCAGGACTCTTGTATAGGGACATAAGACTTGGTACACAGACTGGGACTATCTCTTGGAAATGGTGGCATTCAAAAGGACTTCCTAAGCATCTCATATGTCTTGTCTGTGGTCTCTGGGTATGCGATGTATATTGCCCAGACCTAGACTAAGCCTTATCCCCTGTAAGCTAGGGCCCTTTTCCCTATCCATATAGACAGCTAAGAGGTCACACACAGTCTAAGCTGTGCCATCAACAAATTACAGATTGTATCTTATGAATATGAACAATACTGTAGATCAAGCAAGGTCAGGAGGCCCCGGTAAATTTCGGGCCACATTTTGGTACATCCAGAATGGCCACAGAATAATTCTTTATGCTAGTGGTATCACTGATCTGTTATTTGTACACAGCCTCTGTAGGTACCACAAATAACTTTACTGGGTGAGTAGGTGTTTTTGGATATATTTCCCTTGAGATGTGATATCAGACAAAAAGGAAAAAATATATATACATACATACACACATAGCAAGTCATGGGAAACATTGGGTTGCATCTCAAATCTCATGCTTAGATTGAAAGGAACATCTAGTGAGCCCATGACTAAATTATTTCATAGTATTGTCACTGCCCCTATACCTGGCCGTCACACACTTTTCTGGAAAACAAGTGTGGATTTTGTAGCTACACCTCTTGTCTTCACCAGCATGGGTCTGTTTCCTCTTGGTAGTTGGCTCAACTCAGCTAATTTGCACTTGATCCAGGTGTTTGTGTATGAGTTTCTTGAACCCCTTGTGACACTTCCAATGAGACTACGGAATTAGCATTTTAGAGCTGGCCTTAGAAGTTAGTTAATTTAAATAATGTTACCTAATTTTAAATCCTTCGTTTTGCACTTAAGGCTAGTGAGGTTTAAGTGCCTTTCCTAACGTCACATTGCTGCCTAGTTAGCAGTGCTAGGCAGGACAAGAACTTGGCTCTCCTAGTTCAGTGTTTTTTCCTACTACCCGTGCTGCCTCCTCTCTATTCCACCTGAGCTCTGCTGTGTACAGTACATTCACTTCCACTGAACACAACTAACTTATCTGATGCTGTCAAATAACAACCACTCCTAGGAACCTGTAGCTGGCTTCAGGATTAAAAAAAAACCAAAAATCTGAAGGCTTTAACAGAATATGACAAAATAAATACCAAACACTGATAGTATGTCAGCTTCCCAGGCAAGAAGGGACACTATTAATTTTTCCAAGTAATGGGTGTGAGTCATCTAAATTTTGCTTTTTACCAGGAATTTAGCTCAGCAGGTACAAGACTGACTCTCAGTTGGCAGATCAGTTTGAAGGTCAATTATCCAAAGTTGTTTCATTTCCATTGCTAAAATTATCTTTTATTTCCTTTAATCTGAGCAGTCAGAGCTAAGCGCCTGTTGTTAGGGCCATCTACTTCACTGTTCTCACTATCTCTACATTAGATCCTTCTAATCCTCTTTGCTAGAGTCAGGGACTCCCTTCCACATCTCCCTCTGTGGTGTGATACCCTTGCCCTATTGTTGGTTAGAACCCCTTCTAGCCCATCTAGTTTTATTGATGATAAAACAAAAGGAAAACAAAAGAATGTCTCTGGGTGACAGATTAGAAAGCACTCTTACTTCTCCAGTTTCATGCCTTTTTGCAGAAAAATAGAGTCATAGGGCAATAGTATGAGAGACACAGATTGAGAAATGTGCACATGTGTTTGACCACCTTTGATCTCACTGATTCACCAGTCCTGAGGACACACCACATGGTAACAGTAGCCACATTCTCTTCTATTGCTATTGAAGGGAGTGCCCACTGGGATGTAATTGGGACTTGGATATTGCTAGAGTATAGTGAGATAACACCTCTTCTAGTTTTCTACTGCATTCTCTGTTTTGCCTGTTGAGAAGATTTCTAGGGAAAGAACTCAAACCATAGCCACGATTCATGTATAGGTACGTACGAGGAGCTGGCGGAAGAGCCGATAGAGGCAAATTGCAGGCAGGACTCCAGATTCCTAGGCGAACATTCAACATAAAGGAAATGGTGTGGTGTGACCAGCCACAAGCAACATCGGGACTAGAGGACTGGTCAGCATTGTAGTTGTTGAACCAACATGGTGGCTATTACCTAAACTTGTCCAGACCCAGCTACTGCCCATTGGTGTCTTGCAGAAGTTCTAGGGCGGAGGGTGGGGGCAGGTTTAGGTTGCAGGTAACACTAAGAGACCTGCCTTTGCAAGCTATCACAATTCAACTGTGTGATTAAATGTAAACATGAGTTACTTGGGCATGGTAATGGTTAGTATGTCTGTGAGATGATTCTCATAGTTTTTCTTAGCTTTAATTTTCTGTCTTGATGAATAATTTGTGAATTTCATAAAACAGAGAACCCAACAGGCTTTACAATTTACAAGGCTGATTTCTGCATTTTTTGATAACGCTGTTACATTTGTGATGGTTTTTCATTATTTTTTGCTCTGGTATACTGGGAGGGTATATGAGGATGTTATAGTTAGATGGTGGGGTGGGGAGCCTGTGGGCCTTGCTGTTTTCCCAGCATTATGTTTATGGTTGTGGCATCCCTCGGATGCAGTGGAAAACAGAAGAGACAGAGCTGTTCCTTTCCATTTTAAAGGAAACAGCAAGAGCTGCACTACTGCTAGCCCTCAAGGAACCTTCATCTGAATTAGAAAAAGTCATCTGGGGGGAGTCACAGCTCCTGGGAGCATGGATTGGTACCCTTGTACAAACAGGAAAAGTGCTTCTTCCTCCTGGAGTACACATGTAGAAGGGTATATAACTTGAGCTACATTTCATGCTGATTTTAGTCCCCATGTGTGCCCTTGTGCACCAAACAACCTACACAACTGTGCATGATTGCACAACTGTATGTACTGGTCTCTGTCAGAGCATCTGAGAAGCTCATGGGCACATCTCCAAATAGAACACTGAGAGGACGTCCAGGAAAAAATGCAGCACAAGCATTGGCCTGAGCAGCAGAGGGGCCAACAGTGGTCCAGCTAAGTGGTATCAGTGTTAAGTGGCAGTTCAAGGGAATCATGGAGCAGAGATCCACACAGAAGGCAAGAAGTGGTCAGTGTGGAACAGTAAGAGGAGAAGCAAGCAAAAGTATGAAGTGAAGCCTGGGCTGTTTGGTGGGGACACTTAAGATATTTACCAGAGACTCTCAGTCATTAGACAGGAGAGTGTGGTGGGTATGTCTTGTTTTGTCTGCCCAAACCCACACAAACTGTATGAGCCTGGCAAAGCTGCTAATCACACCATCCCAATTCACCGCCATAGGGTACCACAACCAAGGTACCACATAGCCTTGGCCAGAATCATTGGTCCAGAGGTAGGCCGATCAAAATTCTTCTGGGGATTCTTTCCATTTAGAGGTCGAAAAAGAGGCACGTGGTCTTCCAGATAAAGCACAGTGAGAATGTGAAGGGGTCTAACTTCCCTGCCATGTGGAAGAAGGTATCTCTTATGGAAGAGAATGGGATCAACACACAGAAAGAAGAGTGAGAGTAAAGGTGAGAGTGAGAATGAGAGTGAGAGAGAGTGAGGGAATGGAGGGGAGAGAGGTTGAAAGAGTGAGAAATACAATTTGGAAAATGTATTTTAGTCCCTAGATCTAGTTGTGACTGAAGTCCACTCCTACACTTCCAAGGACTGAAAGCCAGTACGTTCCCTTTTCGTTTACACTAGTTTAAACTGTATTTCTGACATTTGTAAATGAATGACTTCTAACTAATACAGGCAGGGAAACTTGGAAGGGCTCTGACCACTTGAGCTATGCAGCTATCTCTAAATTTTGAGTGACCTTTTGAAGCTGGGAACCTTCAATTCATTACAAATTGTCAATACATCTTCATCTCATCAAGAACACTAGAGGGGGTGTGGCCAAGATGGCAGAGCAGAAAGGCCCTGAGCTTACCTCCTCCCATGGGCATACCAGAATTACAACAATTTACAGAGCAACTATCAATGAGAATGACCTGAAGACTAGCAGAAAAGATTTTCCATAACTAAAGCCATAAAGAAGGAACCATGATGAGACAGGTAGGAGGGATGGACTATATAGGTATGGTATAGTCAAGATTCAGGTAGGTGAACCACAAATGGGAGGATAATTACAATTGTAGAGATTCTCCCCAAGAAGCAAGGGATCCAAGCCCCACATAAGGCTCCTCAGCCCTGGGTTCCTGCACTGGGAAGATGAGCCCCCAGAATGTCTGGCTTTAAAGGGGGCTTGCATATGGGAGAGCCAGAGCGCTGTGAGAAATACAGACTCCACTCTGAAGAGCTCCCACAAAATCTCATGCTCTGAGATCCAGTATAGAAGCACCAATTTGGGTCAGACCAAATTGCTGATCTTGGAGAGCCTCCAGGAGAAGCAGGAACAACTGTGACTTCCCCTGAGGACAGAGATGCTGGTGGCAGCCATTTGGGGGGGGGGGGGTCATCCTACCATGAAGACATTGGTGCTGGCAAGTGCCATTTTGGAGTCCTCCCTCTCCCTTATTAGCACTGGGGCTCATCTGCCTACCAACCAGTTGGCACCAGTCCTGTGGGCTGCACAGCCAGCTGCCCCAGGACCCAGCCCTGCCTACCAGTGGGCCGGCAGCTTCTGCATGAGGCAGGACCTGGCAGTCAACCAGTCCAATATGCCCAATATGGCACTTACCAATATGCCCACAGTACTTGACCCTCTTACAACAGAAGGGCCTATGCAGCCCACATAGAGAGCACCCCTAGTGCATATAGCTCTGGTGACTAAAGGGGCAGCGCTGCTGACCCCAAAGGATGTCTCCTACAAAAAGCCACTTCTCCAAGATTGGGAAACAAAACCAACATACCTAATATATAGAAGTAAAAACAGAGAATTAGACACAATGACATGATAGAAGAATATGTTCCAAATGAGGGAATAAGATAAAGCCCCAGAAGAAGAACTAAGCAAAGTGGATGGAGATAAACAATCTACCCAATAAAGACTTCAAGGTGAGGATCATAAAGACGCTCAATGAACTCGGGAGAAGAATGGCTGAACACAGTGAAACGTTAACAAAGAGTTATAAAATACAAAAAAGAACAAAACACAGACAAAGAATATATAACTAAAATTAAAAATACACTAGAAGGAAACAATAGTAGATTAGATAATACAGAGGACTGGATCGAGAGTAAGAAGAAGATAGAGTAATGGCAATCACCCAAGCTGAACAGAAAAAAGAAAAAAGAATTTTTAAAATGAGGATAGTTTAAGAGACCTCTGAGAAAACATCAAGTGTGTCAACATTCACCTTATAGGGATCCCAGAAGGAGAAGAGAGAGAGAAAGGGGTAGAGAACTTATTTGAAAAGATAATAGCTGAAAACTTCCCTAACCTGAGAAAGGACACAGATATCCAGGTCCAGAATCAAAGAGTGTCCCAAGTAAGAAGAATCCAAAGTGATCACACTAAGACACATTGTAATTAACATGGCAAAAAAACAAAAATAAAGAGAGAACCTTAAAAGCAGCAAGGGAAAGGCAACTAGTTACATATAATGGAACTCCCATAAGACCACCAGCTGACTTTTCTGCAGAAATTTTGTAGGCAAGAAGGGAGTGGCACAATATATTCAAAGTGATGACAGGGAAAAACCTATAACCAGGAATACTCTACCCAGCAAGGCTCTCATTCAGATTTGAAGGTGAGACAGAGTTTTACAGACATGTAAAAGCTAAAAGAGTTCAGCACCACTAAACTGGCTTTCCAAGAAATGTTAAAGGGATTTCTATAGGTGGAAATGAAAAGAACAAAACTAGAAATATGAAAATTACAAAAGGAAAAATCTCATTGGTAAAGGCAAATATAAAGGTAGTAAATCAACCACTTATAGAGCTAGTCAGAAAGTTAAGACAAAAGTAGGAAAATCATCTATATCCACAATAAGTAGCTCAGGGATACACAAACAAAAAGATGTAAAATATGAACTCAAAAACATTAAGTGTGGGGAAAGGGGGAAAAATTCAGGGCTGTTAGAATGCATTCAAACTTAAGAGATTATCAACTTAAAATAGTCACATGTATATGGGTCGTTATACATAAACTTCATGGTAACAATGAATCAAAAAATCTATGCTAGATATACACACAAAAAAGGAGAAAGGAACCCAAACATAACACTAAAGACTACAGTCATCAAATCACAAGGGAAGAGAGCAAAACAAGAAAAAAGGAACAAAAAAGAACTACAAAACCAAACAGAAAGCAGTTAAAAAAACGGCAATAAGTACATACCCATCAATAATTACTTTACATGTAAATGGACTAAATACTCCAATCAAAAGACATAGAGTGGCTGAATGGATTCAGAAAAAAAAAAAAAAAGCAAAACCCATGTATATGCTGCCTACAAGAGACTCACTTCATACCTAAAGACGTACAAAGACTGAAAGTGAGAGGATGGAAAATGTATTCCGTGAAAACGGAAACAAAAAGAAATCTGGGGTAGCAATACTGATATCAGATAAAATAGACTTTAAAACAAAGACTGTCACAAGAGATAAAGAAGAATATTACATAATGGTAAAGGGATCAATCCAACAAGAAGATATAACAATTGTAAACATATATGCACTCAGCATAGGAGCACCTGGATACATACAGCAAATATTAATAAACATAAAGAAAAAAATTGACAGTAACATAATAATAGGAGGGGATTTTTAACACCCACTTACATCAATGGACAGAAAAATCAATAAGGAAACATTAACCTTAAATGACACATTAGAACAGATAGACAACAGAAATCTACAGAACTTTCCATCCAAAAGCAACAGAATACACATTCTTTTCAAGTGCACATGGAACATTCTCCAGGACAGATCATGAGCTGCCTCACTGAACAATGACGGAAGTTATACCAAAAAATAGAGAGATTAATTCCTAAGATCTTACTGGCCAATCAGGTTGTGAAATAAGGAATATTTGCCACATGAGTATCCCTCTCAATATGCTGGTTTTGCATACTCAGATATTTGTATTTTAAATGTATTTAAATATTCAATTCAAATACATTTATCTTAAAATACATATATATCTTTATATATATGTGTATATCTATATATCTGTGTCTATATATCTATATATCTTCTTCTAAAGAAAGTCTATACAAATTCCATTTTGCGTCAGTGATATGCCACAAAGCTGAGAATCCATTCCCATCTTGGACCAGTTAGCTCCAAACAGAAGGTATCAACAATACTTATTAATCCTAACATGGGCAAATTCATTCATCGGTCAGGCCTTAGCAGGATGAACGAGTGATAAGGGGGAAATAGCTGGAGCCCACTAGGAGCAGAACTGGGGAAAACTAACCTGTCATGCCTGGTTCTAGGTTAGCGGTCAGCCCCTAGGGAGCCACAAAACAGGTCCTGGGCCCCCCAGAGGCAGGAATTCACAAGATCTAGCAAGAGGATCAGTATCCTAGACCAGCAGGGTTTTCCAGGCTAGTGCTTCCATCCAAATGGAAAGAATGCCACTTATATAGCCTGGTCATTGTGGATGAAAGCTACAGATCAGTGGGCATGTGGGGGGTCAGGTGATAGTGCAACTTATTTTACCCACTGGTGGGCAAAAGGAATTTAGCTCAATTAGGTACTAAGGATACAAATAAGACTGAGACATAGCATATTTTCTCTCAAATTGCTTATAATCTAGATGGACACGGAGCCACAAAGAAATGATTTTAACAGATACACACTACTACGTATAAAATAGATAACCAACAAGGACCCACTGTATAGCACAGGGAACTATATGCAATATCTTATAATAACCTATAATGGAAGAGAATATAAAAAATATATACATATTTATATATTGTATGTATAACTGAATCACTGCTGTACATCTGAAACTACCACATTATAAATCAACTATATTTCAATAGAAACTTTTTAAAAAATTAAAATAAAATAAAAAATTAAAAGATTAAAAAAAGAAAAAGAAAAAGAAATGATTTCAAACTTGTGCAGATAGTGGGGGAATTCAGTAAGTGCCAGAGGAGAGGAACGCACAGTGTGCTATGAGAGCACAAAGGAGGTTCACTCATGCCAAACTAAGGTTTAGGAAGACTGCCTGGAAAACATGCTGCTTGAGCTGGTTTATATCAACAGTCATGGAGGTGAGACATGCAAAACCATATTCAGGGCAGTTCAAGTAATTTGATATCATTAGAGCAGAAAGCCAAAAGTCCATAGGGCCACTTATGCCATGCTAAGTTTATCTCACGCACAGATAGGGAAGTATGGTAGAAACCACTCATCATACCCATCTCCAGTTCTCCTCTCCCTTTAAGTAACAGAAGCCCTTCTCTCCCCCACTGGATTTTAGGCAGACACATATCTGTCCAATTAAGGAATATATTCTCCAGCCTCCTTTGCAGTAGATGTGACCATGTGACTAAGTTCTTGGGATGTAAATAAAAGGTAGGAGTATAATATTCATGTTACGTCATTAAAAAGAAACTACTTGTGGACTTCCCTGGTGGTGCAGTGGTTAAGAATCTGCCTGCCAATGTACACAGGGGACATGGGTTCAATCCCTGGTCTGGGAAGATCCCACATGCTGCAAGCAATTAAGCCCGCATGCCACAACTACTGAGCCCACTTGCTGCAATTACTGAAGCCCATGTACCTAGAGCCCATGCTCTGCAACAAGAGAAGCCAGTGCACTGAGAAGCCCATGCACCACAAAGAAGAGTAGCCCCTGCTTACCACAACTAGAGAAAGACCACGTGTGGCAACGAAGACCCAAAGCAGCCAATAAATAAATAAATAAATACATACATAAATACATAAATAAATACATAAATAAAGGAAGCTACTTGTCTCCACTTTTTCTTTCCTCTTTCCTTCCAGATGTCTGGAACACAGATGTGGTTAATAAAGCCAGCCTCAAACATGCCAACAATGACCACCCTTCTGGAGCAGGTAACACACTAAGAGAAAAGAACCTGGGTCCCAGGTTGAACAAGGGGAGCAGAACTACCTTTTCATGCCCGGCATCTACCTTGCTGGACTATTAAGTGAGATAAATAAATTCCTTGTGGAATCTCTTTGTTACAGCAGCATAGCCTACATGCTAACATGAAAGAGAGACAAAAATAGTGCTGAGGCTTCTAATATAATTCTTGACTTGTCAGAAATGGCTAAGGAACTAGGAAAGGCTGAAAACTATAAACTGCTACCTGGTTTTGAGAGCCTGATTCATCCAGAGCAGGACAGCAGCTAGCAACCACCTGAATGTTTTCCTTGCACTCTGTCCTGCAAAGCTGTATCTGTCGTCATCTTCAAAAGCTGACTCCAAGCTTCCAATGAAGACTTCATTGACTAACCCCACTTAGTCATTTTGTATTAATTGTATTTGCAACAGGGAAAAATTATTTATAATCGCCCTCTATTTCCTGAAGAAGATGGATCTGGCTAATTGAAAGGCCTGTTTTGCTAAATACAGTAATTTGTCAGGGGTGCTAGTTTGGAAGTAGAAGCTGGGGTAAAATGCATTCCTTCCAATAACGAAAGGTTGAGGAATCTGCATAGCACTCTGGGAGGGGGAGTTAAGAGCAAAAAGGCTGGAGGCTGGGGAGTGGAGTGGAAAAAGATCCCTAGCGGCAGAAAAAAGAGAGTACTCTGAAAAAAGGGGGGTGTTTGTTGTAGGGTATTTTCAAGTGAATTGCTGCAGTTTACACGATGTACATCGTGTCTCCCCCTCCATAAATTCTGCCTTGTTCCTTAACACCCTGGTGTGAAAGGGAATCGGGGGTGGGAGACTGAATAAGATGAGGGAAAAGCTGACATCTGGATTACTAGACCAAGGAAAGTGAGAGTCAGTGCCAGGAATGAACAATTCTAGAATCTGAGACCCCTTCCTTTAGTCATTAATTCTATAATTTTGAAATCATGTATATTGGATTGTCATAATCTGAGAGTTACCATTCACCCAATAATTACTGAGAGCCCATGACTAGAATAAAATTAATTATATTTCATACTTATAATTAAATACACATTAATTATAATTAACGTCAGCTAGCAGTTATTAATTGCTTATGAGGATTCAGAAATGGAGAGCTTTCTTCTAGGTGAGGTTAGGGTAAATTTTAGGAAAGATAACATGGAAGAGCTGTATCTGAGTTGGGTCTTGAAGAGTGGATAAGGCATTGGTCATGCAAAGGCTGTTCAGAGGGACAGAATAGCATGAACAATCTGACCAAAGCCACACATTTTGTTTCAATAACTTTATCAATATGCATTGTGTGCCAGGCACCATGCTAGGTCCCAGGGATATGAAGATGAATTTGGCCTCATAGACTTCTGTTCATACACCCCACCATTTTTCTATTCATTCCGTTGTTGGTTTGCCACAACTATCAGCTCTTTCTTGGCCACATTTCTGCATGGCCAGTTTTTCTCTCTTGAACCTATGTGTGTGTGATGCTTTTTTTGCTCTTTCAGTGTACTATTTTCCTTTTACCCTAGTCCACTTTAACCTGCTATTGATGACCATTTCTCTAATTTATTGAGGTTGATTGAATTTTGAACAACTAACTTGGCATATCAATCTGCTTGGGGTCACGTAATATTTATGAAGACTTTCATTTTCTTTCCACTGTCCAGACCCACATCTCAGTACCCTTTTGAGCCAATATATAGTGAAGGCTGGAGGTAAGACAAGAAATAGGGCCCCAGAATTCCAGGTTACAAAAATCTAGCATATCTGTAATTGACCGCAGTTTTCTCAACCGAAATTGCAGTGATGTCTTTTACGTGACAGTCCTAACTTTATCAATGGTTACTTAAGTACCTAGTATATGTGGAAACAGTGATGCATGATGTATTGGCTCTTGTTCTTGAGAGGCTTACAGTCTAGATGAGGAGGCAAATAGACAAGGCACATTCATTTGTTTGGCAGAAGACTTTTCTACCCTTCTTCTTAATGGATTAAGAGAGAACAAAAGTGAGAATGTGAGAACATAGGAAGGAATTCCCTTTTCCTCTGTGCTGTCCTCTGCCTGGCTACCTCCAGAAGGAAGGAGTTATTAATCTGATTGGTCAGAGTCCAGGACACTGAGTCCACTTTTTACTGGTGGTTGGGGTCATTGTGTTGAAAGGGCACATGGTCAGGAGTGCTGCTCTTGCTCCAAGGAGGACCAGTCGGGTTTCCATTTGGCCCACACTTGGATGAGTAAAGCTGGTCTGCTCACAGATCTGATCAGCTTCTCCCCGCTTTCTGGGGGTATGCCTACGTACAATAGTCCCAAAATCTAGAGGGTGGAGGCAGAGCATGGAATTACGAAGCTTCACTTCAGCCTTAAACCTAAGCCATGTGATTCAGTCTTTTGGCATAGTTCTGATCTAGAGGTTATTGGGTGCTAGCTCAGTTATGAATAAAATGATCCTTTGGTTTCTATTCCAATTTCCTTATTTATATAGTTCCCCTGGGAACCCTGAAGAGAGGAGAGAGGATGAACAGAGTAGGACTTGCCTATTTCTCATCCTTGAGTGTGGCAGACTATATTGTTGGTTATGGTTTTTCACAAATTTTTGTTGCCCTTGCCAAGAAAGGATCATACTTCCCTACCCTACAGATGTCAGACTTGGCCAGGTGAACTTGTTCTGACCAAGAAAATGTGAGCTTTAGCATGTAAAAGTTCCAGGTGGAAGCATTAAGAACCAGGGCGTCATTCACTGTGATCATCTTTGACTTTCCACCAGACCAGCATTGTTCCAGATAAAGGTTACTCTATCTGCCTGGGTCCTGGCATGAAGACAACCTCAAATATGCCAAACTGACCTGTTTTGGGCATGTATGGTATTTCTAGAAATAAAACTTTGTTGTTGTAAGCCACTTTGGAATCACTTGTTATCACAGCCTAACCTGGCTTATCCTGATACAGTTATCTTATTATCATCTGTATCAAATGCCACTTTGTCCTCCCATCATCTATTCTCCCTTCATTGCTAAGAGAACCCCAATTTTGCCCAGGTGTTCACCTACCTCTATGTGTGCTTAGTGAGGGTGGTGGGATTCCAATTCCCAGCCACAGGGGTTAAATCATGATTACATTAAGCCATTCAAGATGGTTTCTTACTCTCTGATGGTGACTGGTTTAGATGTGGGAGAATGTGAGAAGTCTGCTTTTGGTCTTCTGAAATAGGTTTTCATTTCTAATAAAAAAAGACACATGGGAAGAAACAGTCTTTCTACTTCCATTGGACAGTGTGTGTATGCATGTGTCAGCTGAAATTATGGAAGCCATTTTGTAATTATGAGGGTGGTGGGATTCCAATTCCCAGCCACAGGGGTTAAATCATGATTACATTAAGCCATTCAAGATGGTTTCTTACTCTCTGATGGTGACTGGTTTAGATGTGGGAGAATGTGAGAAGTCTGCTTTTGGTCTTCTGAAATAGGTTTTCATTTCTAATAAAAAAAAGACACATGGGAAGAAACAGTCTTTCTACTTCCATTGGACAGTGTGTGTATGCATGTGTCAGCTGAAATTATGGAAGCCATTTTGTACTTATGAGGGGCACTGGCCTAAGGTAGTCAAAGTGAAACGATGGAAAGAATTGGGGTCCCTGATAAGGTTATTGAGCTGTTAAATGAACAAACCTTAAAACTGACCTACTCCTAGATTTCCTGTTACATGAGATAATACATTTTCCTTATTGTTTAAGACAGCTGAATCTGGAATGAAGGGGAAATGAATGAGTTTAGCTCTAGGGACATTGAGGTGATGGCAGGGCAGCATGTTTTTATATTGTTAAAGCTCAAGAGACATCAGGGTTAAAACTGAATTTGGGGACTTCCCTGGTGGTCCAGTGGTTAAGACTCCATGCTTCACTGCTGGGGGTAAGGGCTCAATCCCTGGTCAGGGAACTGAATTTGGGAGTCATCTATGGAGAAATATTACATAAGATAAAACATCTTAGAAAATAACCCAAATCTGAGGCAGTTACCTCTGTGTTTGATAATTTTGATAACACAACAAAACATACCAATGTAAGTTTTGCTATCTCATAACTGGAAATGCCACTGTCCCAGGTCCTTACTTATCACCCATCCTAGAAAAGGGAGATCACAGTGGTGGTAGCAACCTTCTAGGGAGGGTGAGCAAAGACAGTGAAGAAGTGATTGCAACATCTGTATCCCCAGATCCTGTTTCTCAAGCTTGGGTTTTGGGGATCTTGGTAGCCATCTGCATATGAATTAAACATTCTTGACTTATGAAGATGATTATGAAAATGGATTGTAAGCAATTTCTAAATTTACTGACTCATATACAAATTATCATTGCAGACAACTATGATTCTCATCATCTTATAGACATCCTATGTACTATGATTCTGCAGAAGCAAAGTAGAAAACATCAGGGTCTACAAAATATATATCATAGGACATCAAGGAAATGGTCAAGGTAGAAGATAGAGCCTCTAATGCCCAAGTCGGTTACTGCTACTTTAAGAAAAGAGATTCATGGCGGTGGAGGGGAGGGTATTTTGCAACACAAAAGGATTTACTTCACATTGCTTGAAAAGAATTAATTTTTGAAATTCCATTTAGACAGAAGTTTTCCAATGGCAAATCTAGTGGGTAAAGGCACATATCTGAAAAATATATATATCGAAGCCTATACCTTACCTGAGATATCTTACCCCATTTCTAAATTGTCATTGCTTGGCCTGCTTTGAAATTCCTCTTGCCTCCCTAAGCCAAAAAAAAAGGAAGAAAAAAAAAGACAAATATTTTAATGAGCCGGAAGAGCAAATGCAATCTCCAAAGATGGCTAACTTCAGTCTTGCAGTTATTTAGAAAGGAAGGTCTGGCTGCAAATATTGTTGTTTGCTGGCAGAATTTGCAATTGGCTAGGACCAAGGACAGTGTTTAAAGATGACTCAGTTGTATGGGCTGGGGGGACGGGGGAAGACCAGCTGGTGGTCCTTCTAACTAAAAGGAGTCTTAGGTCCGTGTTCTTCACACTGAGGCTCTGCAGGCCCAGAACTGCTGCATCCTGGGAGGGGATGTCCAGTGAAAGAAAACCAGAGACCCTGAGAAATGCACCTTCGAATTATCTGAACTCTCAACCCCCACCCCCAGCCCCAGGCCAGGGTTGGGGCAGAGCATTCCAAGGCCAGGTCCAACTGCGGGCCTAGCTGCGTGACCTTCGCCAGGCCCCGGCGTCTCCCTTGGGACGTCCCCGAGGCCCTGTCCTGGGCTCTGTAGGGAGCCGCCGATGCTCCCAGCCCCCGGGTGCTCGGGACGGCCTTTGGGAAGCATCCCGCTGCCCGCTGCGGACCGTTAGTCCGTCAGCCCTGACACCCTCTCGGCTTCCCTGGACCGCCGCCCCAGCCCCTCCCGCTCCGGCCGCCCCACCCCGGCCGGCAGCGCCACGCCCACCGGGGTCCAGCGCGGGGCAGGGATGCCCTCGCTCAGCCTCGCCGCCGCCCCTCTCGCTCGGGGCTCCCCCGGAGCCGCCAGCCCCGCTCGGCTCCCCTCCCCCGGCCGCCGCAGGCCAGGGCCCCGCCGCCCCTCCCCGGCGCCGCCCGCCGCGGCCGCCTCTGCAGCTGGCCCAGCGGCCGGCCCGCGCCCGCCGCCGCGCGCTGATTGGCTGGCCGGGGCCGGCGGCGGCGCTGAGTGGCCGGGCAGATTCGCTGGGTCAGGGCTGCAGAGGCGCCTGGCGCACCGGCGGGAGCGGAGCCGCGGCGCGCGCTGGCCCGGGACGCCGGCCGCCCGCCAGCCCGAGCGAGCGGCCCGGGGCGCCGAGGGGGCCCGCGCCCCGCCGGGCGCCGCCGCCCTGGCCGCCATGTGCTCCCAGCTCTGGTTCCTGACGGACCGGCGCATCCGCGAGGACTACCCGCAGGTGCAGATCCTGCGCGCCCTCCGGCAGCGCTGCTCCGAGCAGGACGTGCGCTTCCGGGCGGTGCTCATGGACCAGATCGCCGTCACCATCGTCGGCGGCAACCTCGGTGAGCTAGGCGGGCCCGGGAGGGCGGCGAGGCGCTGCGGGGTCCCCGAGGGCTGGCGGATGGGCGCGCGCACCGGGCCTCCCCGGGCCAAGTCTTCTTCGGGGCCCCCAAACCTGCCGCTCTCCCCCGAGAGACATCGTTGGGTTAGGGAAAGCCCCTAACCTTGAGAGCTGCTTTGACCACCAGCATCTGCCCTGAGGCCAAGATTTGAGAACGGGATTTAATTCGCTTGGGGACTTAGTTTGGAAGGAACTCGAATTCACCTGAAGCCGCCTGGAGGTCCGAGCAAAATCAAGCTAACCCCAAATTAGCAAATTCTGCTCGCCTCGATACCCTGTCAGTTTAGATTTATAGAAGCCCGCATTAAATTTACAAAATCACCATTAAGATGAATGTTTTTAAAAAGTTTTCCAGGAGTGTCCAGGCATCAGTAACGCACTGCATACAATATTATTCCCAAGCTAGGAATCCGGGAAGATAGGGAGAAATCTGAGAAAGATTGGAGTCACCTCTTGAGTGTAAAGTGGGAGAGGAGACCTTTGATGCGTTTTCTTTAAACTCATCATCCTCCCTGAAAGTACTGAATTCTGATTCCAGAAAAGCCAAGATTTCAGGTGCGGACCATTCTGGCCTCACTGACTTCTCCACTGCTGTGTCCAAGAGATTTTGGGGGGTAAGACATGGTCATCATCTGTGACCATGACCTCAAAAGGTTAAGTGTATTTTTAGATACTTTTAATTATCCTAATACAAACAGTCTCTGAGTTAAGAATCCTGGTTCAGGAACTACCCCTCCCCCCTTGGCTTGCAGTTTTGAGTCTCTCCAACCTCCAGTCTGGAGGTATCCAGCCACTTCAGGGGATCCAGGACTCAAGGGGCTTTGGGCCCAGTAAGAGTGCTTTTTGGAATACCATTCATATTATTTCAATCAAGCCTGGTTAAATAAACTCATTATTTTTTACTTTTCTTTGGCAGGGGAAAGGGGTTCCGAGTTCTGAACAGGATACTTACAAATGACATTTTGAATACGACCTGTTTCTAAGTGGAACATGGAAATCCTTCATAAGTAATATCAGATTGTATAGTCTGTTGGAGAAATATACTACAAACCTTAGGTATCATACATTTAGTCTAAAACAGTGGCTGTCAACCATAAAGGAGACCATCTCTCTAGTCTTGATTTGCTGAAACTCTCATAGTTAGTTAATGTAGAATTAGATTCCTGGACACGGAATTAGCAGAATTGGATTCTTATTACAGCTTTGTGGCTAACAAGTATCTTGGCTTTGCCTTGGCCAAGTCACTTTATGTCTTTGAATCTCAGGTTTCTTGTTCATAAAACTAAGGGTTAAGGTTCCTCCAGCTCTAAAATTCTGTGTCAGTACAATACTTAAACGGAATAATCTGTTATGTTTTACTGATCTAGATCTAGTATATACAACTTTCCACCCCAAGAGTTTGCTCTTTATTTATTTTACAGCCTATAAAGATACCTTTTTTGAGATATAGGCACATCATTCCACATCATGTACCTTTTTGTAGACCCATCATGTATTCTGTGAAAGAGTAGGGAAATACTGTGTTTTGTATCTGAATCCCCATTTTAAAGAATCAGTCATAGGAAAAGAAAACATTAAATTCGAATGCTGCAGGAAACATTTCAACCCTTTTGATTAGTATCTTAAATTTTTTCTGGAATTCATGTGTGAATGTATCTCAATCTATTCAGAAACCAGGAGTTACTTCTTTTTAAACTACGTAGTTATTTGCCTAGTCAGTGGAGAAACTGAAGGCTGGTATTTTTTGAAGCAGTTTTAATTTTTTGCTCATTCAGAGATTGCCGTACACAAATCACAACACACAGAACAAACCTATTAGATCACCGTTTCTACCGTCCAAAGCAGTCCAAAGATTTATTTGGTACATGGTGCATGGGGGGATTAATTAAATACAAGGAAATGAGTTCCATGAGAAGACTGAGCTTGTTTGCTTTGTTCAGTGCTGTAACAGTGTCTAAATAGTGCCTCATATGTTAATAGGCACTCAAGAGATATTTTTGAATGAATAAAGATATGCAATCTATTTCCCAGTTTCTTCTAGAGTCAACTATAGAAAATTGTTGGTAATTTGCTGAGCCAGAGTATTCCTCTGAAGTAAACACTAGAACTTACTGGCTTTGAAATACAGAAAGAGTTACAGTGACATTGACGCTCTTTCCCATTTGAGAATTATTGTGAGAGTTGGGAAGGAGTTTGGGATCACCCATTCTGACCCCTTCATTTTACAAATGATGCTCAAAGAGATGAAGTGACTTGCTCAGTGCCATCCAGCTAGTTGGCAGCAAACTGATGTTTAAAAACCTAATCTCCTAATTCCCAGCCAGTGATAATGCAATAAGTATGCCTTAGGACATCTGCGACCCATAGGATTATACCTTTCTCAGTAGATGTAGAATTGAACTGAATTTCACTAACTTGCAGCTAGACACTGACGTTGCAAAGTAATGTGATAGTTTAGGAAGTTAAGGTACCACCTTTACTCAGGCTCCTTTCCATTCTTTCTTGAGATTTGTGTGGGAATAGATGAAGGGGGGTCGGTTTGGGACAGGAATGGGCAGTGACTCCACCAGTTCCTTAAATTCATTGCCAATCTTCCCTCCATGGAGGTTAGTGCGAACTCAAATCCAGAGGTAAGAATTTCAGGTTATAAATGAAATGGAATTCAGACAAGAGGTTAAAAGTTTGGGATTTCAAGATTGAAGTTATTTTAAATTAGATAATAGAAGCAAGCTGAAGAAGCTGTGCAAATGCAAGGTTTTATGGTCCTCCTTTGTAACCCAGCGCTCTGCCCTACCCAGCATAGATCCGGGTGCGGGAGACTACTGGGAAGGGAATGACCTTCAGGTGACTGAGGCAGTCCTGTAGAAAACACTTCACCTTCCTGCTGGGTGTAGCATCATGAGAATCCTATCCATCACCACTTCCTTCTTAGAAACCACAAGTTCTTCATTCATTTAACACATATTTGTTAATTATTCTCAATCCTGAGGATAAGGTGGTGGTGAATGTGGCACCAAAATGCACATAGTAATATTCAAAGCAAAATACGTGGAGTGTTTATCATATGCCAAGCATAATAGGTCTAGGTTCTTTTTACATGTTAATCTGATAAACATCAGTCAGTGGGTCTGGGCACATAGTGCTGGCTGGCAGTTGGGACCAACACTCAGTAATTCTGGGCTCAGCACTTTCTGTTTCCTCTCTTCCACTCTACCCCCTGCATCAGCCTACACTGACTTCCCTGCCCCCTTGCACTGAAATTGCCTCTGCCTGAGATGCCTGTCTGGTCCAGCTCCCTCCCCCATGGGTAACTTTTTATTCACCCCTCATATCCAGCTCAAGTCACTCATCTCTATAAAGTCTGTCTTGACTCCTTACCCAGCCCTCGGGTATCTCTCTCTTCCATCTGCTGCCAAGTAACATTGTGCAGACCTTCTAAGATAGCATTCATCATGTTTTATTGTAATCTATCAATTTACATAGTTTATCTTCTCTCACGCGCTAAATGACTGGGTATTCCTCAAATATGTGCTCCAGAACAGGTACATAGTAGGCCTTCAGCTGATGTTTGTTGGATGACTGAGTGAAGTGCCTTAAAGGCTAATTCAGGTGTGTGAGACTTGTACTGTAATTAGCTGCTGTGTCTGGGAGATCATGACTGGATGCATAACTGTTTTTGTGATGAGGACGTTTATTTATTTGAGGGCATAGTCACTGGTGCAAATCAAGTTTTTTGACCACCCGCAGGTCTTTACAATTAACTGTCTCAAGGAACAAGTATAGTCCCAAACTCAGGGACAGATACCAAGACAGAATAAATGAGCCTGACCTGGAAATGAGGATGTGTTACAGCATGGCTCCCAGGAGCAGGATGATTCAGCATTCTTCCCTTACTTTAGAGCTAAAACCTTGGTGGCCGCATGGCAGTTTCTAGGTCATGTTCTCTACATTAAGGTGTTCTGGGATCCTTTCACTTGGTTCTTTGTAGTGATCAGGTGAGTAAGATTTAAAAGGTTTGGGTAGGGGGAAATCCTAAGTAAACTTGAATGAGGAAACAGGCTTATCACAGCCTTACAACAGGGGCTTCACAGAGAAAGGATGGACTCCCAGTACTGTGCAAGAAGACACTAGCGGGAAAGCGTACCGTGCTCACCTTTGTGTGTAAAGGTTGATCTTTAACCTCAGTCCCAGCTAAAGGCCCGTGCCTGACACCCTGTAATCCAAATAAACCACCATCCAGTGCAAGTGGAAAGGTCAGTGGGTGGAAGCACCGACCATGTAATGTTTCCAAACTGAGGTGAGTACTGAATGGATACGCTTTACCCCATGGGTCTGCATTTGTAACTGTGGACTGACCTCAAGGACTGAGGATGGGTTAAAGTGTGATTTCTGTTGATGTTTCTAACAGCTGTTTTTAGGGATAGCTCATGAACTGTGTTGGAAAACATTCTAGAACCAATAGATTGGGATCCTTAGTGGATCTCAAAGCCCTGCTTTATAGGTTTCTGAACCACCTGTTGTCGCTACCATACACCTTCACCAAATTTGTTAGGCTTGCCTGGTGGAAGGGGTACAATGAGCTTCAGAGAGGTCCACGTTGTCTCCATCTATTCACACCTTGTCATTCCCCTTTCTAGCAGAGTCCACGGACATCCAGATACATCACTGCTAGCCACAGCTGGCTCTACCTACTTCTCCAGTACATAGGTGGGCCACCTTACCCACTTCCTGGAGAGGCTTCACCTTATTAGGGCTTTATATTGTCTTAATACAAAACTACAACAAGATCTGAAATTCTCAATCTATTTCTACTTGATCCTTCAGTATTAAAAAGTAACTTAAGATTCCTGCTATGAGAAAGTGACACATTTAAGTTACTTTGTATTGAGGAATGAAGGGGAATAATGGTTCTTCATTCCTGTATCTCTGTTGTTAATACTTCAGTATCTTTTATCTGTCAATCTTCACAACAATCCTACTCATTCCTTTACTTCATTCTACAAACATCAATTGGGTGCCTGATCTGTGCCAGGCCAGGCACTGTGCAAGGTGCTGGAGATATAAGGGAGAGTAAGAACGGACACAGTCTCCCTCATTATTAGGATTTCATTCATTCATTTGCTCAACAAATATCTGTTGACTGCCTACTGTGTGTGGGGTGTTGATCTAGGCACCAGAACAAAACAGTCAGAAATCCCTGCCTCTCAAGGAGATTACATTGTAGATGGGGAGATAGAATACAAACATGATAAAATATATTAGTATTTGGTTAAAAGAGCTAAGGAAGAAAAAAGTAAGTAAGGGAAAAGGAATTTAAAAATAGCACATTTCTAGGGGTGGGAGAAGGGATTGTAACTTTAGATAAGGTGTCTGGAGTGGTCCTCACCCAGAACATGATGTTCAAGTAAAGACCGGAAGGAGATGAGGATACAAGCCGTCTGGATATCTGGGAGTACAGTGGTTCAGGCAAGAAGGAACAACAAGAAAACCAGTGTGGTTAAAGCAGAGAGTTAATGAGCATCAGAGAGGTGGGTGGGGGTGGGGCGGGATGGGGGGGAGTGGAGCCAATATACAGGGCCTTGTGGGTCATGGAAGGACTTTGTATTTTACTTTGGAATGAGCTGGGAATCCACTGAAGGGTTTTGAGCAGAGGGGTGACATGACCTGCCATATGTTCACAGGGTCATACTGGCCAGTGTTGAGAACAGACTGATGGCAGCAAGGGCAGAAGCAGAGAGATCGCTTAGGAGGTTGTTGCTGCCATTCAGGTGAGAGATGATGGATGAGGATTGTTGGACTAGAATGACTTCAGGGGAGGAGGTGAGAAGTGACTGGATTTGGGGTATATTTTGAAGACAAAGTTGTCAGAATTTGCCCACTGGATCAGATATTGGATGTATAGGAAAGACTAATCAATAATCAAGGAGGATGCCAAAGTTTGTCCTGAGCAGCTGTGAGAATAAAGTTTGCCATTTACTCGTATGGAAAGGGTGTGAAAGGAGTAGGTTTGAGCAGGTGGTGAGGATCAGCTCTCAATCTCAGGTGCCAATTAAACATCGAAATGGAAATGGCAAGTAGGCAGTTTATCATGTCAATTTGGGATTCAGGGACGAGCCCTGGCCTGAAGATATCAAAAGTAGGACCATCTCCATACACCTATCATGGGAGTGACTACCGACAGAAAAGAGGTCCCAGGACTGAGCTCTGGGGCACTCTGCGTTTAGTGGTTGTGGAGAGGGGGAGGAACCAGCAAAGAATCCTAAGTAAAAGAAAGAAACCCTGGAGAGTGTGGTGTCCTGGAAGCTGAGTGGAGAATGTATTTTAAGAAGGAAGATGTGATGAGACTGTTTCAGCTGTTGCTGGTAAATCAAGTAAGATGAGGACTGAGAACTGACCATTGGATTTATAATTTTATTTTTATTTATTTGCACCAAGTCTTAGTTGCAGCAGCCAGGCTCCTTAGTTGCAGCTCATGAGCTCCTTAGTTGTGGCAGGTGGGCTTCTTAGTTGTGGCATGCAAACTCTGAGTTATGGCATGCATATGGGATCTAGTTCCCTGACCAGGGATCAAACCAGGCCCCCCTGCATTGGGAGCTCAGAGTCTTAATCACTGTGCCACCAGGGAAGTCCCTGACCATTGGCTTTAGGGTGTGGCCTTAGCATTAGTGACTCATATAAGAGCAGTTTCAATGAAGTAATGGAAAACAGTGAATATACATACTGTCTTAGGAGTTTTGTTATGAAGGGAAAGTGAAAAATGGGTTGACAACTTGCTATGGACTGAATTGTATTCTCCCCATATTCATATGTTGAAACCCTAACCGCCAATGTGATGGTGTTTGGAGGTGGTGCCTTTTGGAGGTCATTAGGTTTAGATGAGGTCATGAGGGTGCTGCCCGCATGAATGGGATTAGTGCCTTTATAAGAAGAGATGAGAGAACTTGATATCTCTCTCTCTCCTTGCCATGTGAGGATACAGCAAGAAGGCTGCTGTCTGCAAGCAAGGAACAGAACACAACAATGCTGGCACCCCCGTATCAGAGTTCCAGCCTCCATAACTGTGAGAAATAAATGTATGTTGTTTAAGCCACCCAGCCTATTGTATTTTGTAATAGCAGCCTGAGTTAAGATATTGCTCAAAGATGGATTTGAGAGGATTTATTAAAGAAGGGGGAAATAATAGCATATTGTATGCTGGTGTGAATGATCCAATAGGGAGAGAGAAATTGGTGATGTAGGAAAGAGGGGTGAACTGCTGGAACAGTGCCTTATGTGACGGAGAGGGGTTAGGATCTAGTGCATATTTTGAGGAGTAGGCCTAAGCTACAAACAGGGACACTTCAGCCATTATATATATAACAGAGAAGGTCACCTATTGGCACAGGTGCAGGTGGGTAGATGTGATAGTGGGAACTTATAGAGAAGTTCTTTTCTGATTGCTTCAGTTTTTCTCATTGAAATAGGAAGAGTGAGAATGAGAAGGAGTAAAGATGTGAGGCAAGAAAAGAAAGTGTGAGATAGTTGTCTGGGGCTGCAGGAGAGTGAATGGACTAGGGAAACAGAATGTTTAGCAGGCAGCAATAAGGATGCCTTTGAGGCCAGTCAGCAGGTTTGTGTGTTTTTTTCTCCAGACATGTTCCATTGCACAGGAGGGCACATGAAGTAGGCAGAATTGGATCAGTCTAACTGGGGTTGTGGTTTAGCCAAACAAGAAATGGGTGCAAGGATTTGAGGGTATATGCTGTGGTGCTTGACAATGAATTTTTTTAAAATTTTTATTTACTTAATTTGTTTATTTTTTTGGCCACATCAGGTCTTGGTTTGTAGCATGTGAGGTCTTCATTGAGGCATGTGGGCTCTTTTGTTGTGGTGTGGGCTCTTCATTGTGGCCTGCAGGTTTCTGTCTAGTTGTGGCATGCGGGTTTTCTTTCTCTAGTTGTGGCATGCAGGCTCCAGGGCACATGGGCTCTGCAGCGTGCAGCCTGTGGGGTCCCCTAGTTGAGGCGCACAGCTCAGTAATTGTGGCACACTGGCTTAGTTGCCCCGCGGCATGTGGGATCTTAGTTCCCTGACCAGGGATCGAACCAGCATCCCCTGCATTGGAAGGCAGATTCTTTACCACTGGACCACCAGGGAAGTCCCTTGACTATGGAATTTAAATAGGGTAAGAGGGGAAGTGAGGGTATGATGGGAGCGAGGGACAGTGAAAAGATGGGGGATCCATGTATGGTAGTTCCGGGTGGTGTCAACGTGTGGCTGGAGTTGGGGTACTAGAGAGTGAGCTGGAAAGATAGGAGACAGTGG
The DNA here is from genome assembly GCF_030028045.1 of Hippopotamus amphibius kiboko. Lineage (NCBI taxonomy): Eukaryota > Metazoa > Chordata > Mammalia > Artiodactyla > Hippopotamidae > Hippopotamus > Hippopotamus amphibius. The sequence goes on from NC_080186.1 coordinate 34,118,746, forward strand.
TTGGAGATGGGAGTTATGATCACTACATAAAGTCTAGAATGTAACCGGGAGCAGTGGCTGAGGTGGGGTGGTAGACAAGATCCTTGGAGGAAAGGAGGTCAAGAGACAGAGCCCTGGGCATTGGAAGAAATCTTCACAGAGATATTGACATCACCAATGTCTGTGACAGCACTGGAGAGTCAGTGAGTCTGGAGCTAAAGCTTCAAGGACAGGAGAGTGAGTGGGGTCTTTAGGTGACCTGCACAAGTGAGGAGATGTGTGGTATAGTCAGGTGAGAGTCAAGTTGGGTGTTTTAGGAGGAGAGTAGAAGGATGGTCAAGCCACAGTGAGAAGCTAGGAGCATGTCTCGCCTACCTCTAGGCCCAATAACCCCAGGTGCGAGGGAGAGAAAACCGCCACAGCTTGGGAGGGCTGGTGGGGAAGCATTGCCACTGGGGAGAGCCAGGGTTCAGTTAGACTCAGAAAAAGAAGAGGAAGGGAACACTCACTGAAAAGGTCAAGGAAAGGGGATTTGCTGCCCATTGAGTTCCATTGATTGAGTCCCCTGGGGCACAGGCGAGATGGGCAGGAGTGGAGGGTGGGAGTAGAAAAGGCAATGTCAGGGACTTCTCTGGTGGTCCAGTAGTTAAGAATCCGCCTTCCAGTGCAGAGGATGCAGGTGCGATCCCTGGTACGGGAACTATGATCCTACATGCCATGGGGTAACTAAGCCACAGGCCGCGACTAAAGATCCTGCACGCCACAGTGCAGCAAAGACCCAGCGCAGCCAACATATTTTAAAAAAGAAAAGAAAGAAAAGGCACTGTCAGAGCCAGATGGGGGTCAGAGTCCAGGAAAGTGACATGGACTTGGGGATTGGAGCCTTGAGAGCCTGATAGGAAAGGGGGAAAAGGGCTTGATGAGATTTGTTTTCGTGGTTGCAGGAAAGACTGTGTTGATGAGGTGTGGGAGAGAGGAAGGTTTTCAAGTTCTTCCATTTTACTTAAGAGGAAACTGAGACGCAGGGATTATTTTTGTGTCTTGCCAAGCTGTTAAATGACGGCACAGAATTAAATCAAGTCTCTGACTTGGAGGCCAGGACTTTATCCATTTTGCCATAATTGCTTCTCATCTCATGTGTCCTCAGCTTTTTGAAAGGCCTTTGCAAGTACGTTAGCCCTGGGATACCCCTGAACTCAGTGCTTATGAGTTGCCATGCCTTGACCACCGACTTGTTTCTGAGAGGTAGACATTATGCATTTGTTAGTTTGCTTAGCCCAGAAGCTCTACAAGTCAACATGTACTTTCTGAAGCTCTCCTTGATTCTCTCTCAGAAATAATCACCTAACGGTTCCCTCCTCCTTTGCTGTCACTGTGCCCGTTAGAGCACGTCTCACATTGTGTTAGAATCTCACCACCCCCTGCCCAAACCAGACTAACTCTTCTTAATACCCAGGTGCTCTGCATAGAGTACCAATGACATTAATTGCAGTTGTCTGTTTTCTTTCTTCTTAAATTCCAGGGATATTGTTTGTTTCACTCACACACCTCAACCCCTATGCCCAGCCGTTAAGACTGCCTGTTCCTTCACTGTCCCTTTTGCTCTTACCATTTGATGGTACTACCCCACCCCCAACCACCCTGAATCTCATCACCTCTATCAGCACCTGAATCTCTGCCTGAGGGCTTTCTGTGGTCACAGGAGCTCGCTTTGCCCACACATGCATAACAAGCCAGAAGAGGCAGAGAATTAATACCGCACTCCTGGATCAGCTCTCAATCAAAGACAGGGCTGGTGTATAACAATGAGAAATCGCTAGCGCCCCTGCCCTCGGGTGGGGTAACCGAGGAGTGTGCATGAAACCATTTCTTATTGTTGCCCTGCAGGCTTAAGCCCTGGGTGCCAAGGTGGGCACCCACTTCATAACACAGCTTTGATTTGCATCACTGCCTTCTCTACTCCCTTCCCAGTGTTCCCTGAAATTACCGCCCTGGTAATAAACCTCTTGCATTTCAGTCCTTGTCTCCAGGAGTCCTTCTGGGGAAACCCGCACTAACACTGGGCTTGGCCCAAAGTAGGTGCTCAATAAAGCATCACTGAACGAATGCATGAAACAATAAATGTGTGTTGAGTGACTGAATGAATTAAAATTATGTCGATATCTTTCTCCATAAGGGGATGATAAGCTCCTGGTAGGCAGAGACCATCTGCTTATCTTTGTATTCCTGCTTCAGAGTGCTGTCTAACTCATCTCAACAGTTCAATAAAGGTTGAATCGAATTAAATGACCTCAGACTAGCAGTTGGTGGAAAGAGAAAGTGACCACATAATGACTGTGGGTCTTAATGAGGTGGAGGTGAGATTTCTTTGGGGATAGTAACAAAGGCCTTTGAAAAGGAAGGAGTGGCATAGCATCTACCTGATAAGAATAAAAATAACTTCCTTATGAGAAAATGCTGGGGGGGGGGGGCGGGGGGGCCGGTAGGGTAGAAAGAGACCGGAGAAAACCTGAAGAGTGATTGAGATGAGCCAGGTCATGTCTGGGATGACACATCTTCCTCCTAACACAACACAATAAGTGGATTATGATCCACTTACTTTATTTATAGTGTTGATTCCTTTCTGACAACTTTCAGAGCTTCGCTACCAGGAGGGTTACATGATCCTACTCAAATGCAAGTGGTTCTGAAAGCTGCCGTAGTGAGCTCCTTGCTTGCTCTCTGCTACAGTGTTCTGCTATTTTCTTATTTCTGCCACTTGCTTTGTACATGAAGGGTTTTTGATTTTGTTTTTGTTTTCCTAGCATACAGGAAGCCAGTTTAGTTTTGAAGCTTGCTTTTTAGTTGTGAAGCCAGGGTTGCATGTGTGTACACATGAATGACTGTTGTGTGCCTGCAGGTCTGGAGGGTAGTGACCCACGTGCATCAGTTCTGTGTAAATGCAAAGACTTTGACAGTCAGATCTGGTGCAGGGATGCGTGTACAAGACGTCTTTTGTTTCTCTTTGAAGCGTAGTTGGTTTACGATGCCGTGCTAATTTCTGCTGTATAGCAAAGTGACTCAGTTTTACACACATATACATTCTTTTTATATTCTTTTCCATTATGGTTTATCACAGGACATTGAATATATTTCCCTCTGCTATACAGTAGGACCTTGTTGTTTATTCATTCTGAATGTAATGGTTTGCATCTACTAACCCCAAACTCCCAGTCCCTCTCCATCCCTCCGTCCCTCCCTCACCCTTGGCAACCACAAGTCTGTTCTTTGTTTGTTTTTGTGTTTTTTTTAACAAGACATCTTTAATTTAAATGCGATCATACATATGAAAGTTCTTAGCAAAATTTCTCCAATACAATAGATGATCAATAAAAATGTTAGGCAAATTCAGATCTGGATGACTGCACCTTTTATTATCCATACTTCTTCCCTGTGTTGGTATGAATGAGAATGGGTTTTAATTTTTAGAGCTCTATTTTCCAATAATTTGTTTATATTTCTAAAGCTATTTCTCTGTTTTATTAAGTGCATGTCTTTGCTGTTGTACATATAAATGCAAATGTCTAGTTTTGTAGAATTCATTTAATCCAATATATAGGTTAGAAAAAAACAGGCTCAATTCTTTGGAAAAGTTACTCATTTTTTTCCAATAAAGAGATTAAAAAAAAAGTTACTCATTTTTCTATCCTGTTTTTAATACATTAAAATATTTCCAAATATAAATAGTAGTCAAAAGGAAATCAGAACGTAATTACCCATAAAAAGTATATTATCCTTTTTAGAAGTAATATGGATAAAATATTGTGGTTTCAAAAAGTTGATTTAGACTAGGTTGGCTATTGGTCATTATACTAACTAGTCTGGGGACTGATCTTTTTCACGATCTTATTGACCTGTTTGGAGACAGAGTGATCATTTTAGTTTTTTAAAAAGTGGTTTGAGGCTAAATAGTAAATCTCAAGCCCAGTCTAGGAGTCTGGGAGACCCCAAATATCCCAGAAGCAACTCAGCTCTTTTCCCTCAACCCTGCTTCCCAGGTCAAGGTGATACCCAAGAGTACTAGGGCACTCAATCACATGAAATCCCTTGTTATTGAGGGAATGAGCCCCTCATTGTTCCCGGCTTTCCTTTCATCACGGCAGCCAAGCAGAGCCCTGCTCTCCCTGAGGTCCTGCACCAGCCCTCCATTCCCTTGGTTTAAGGCCCGTAGATTGCAGTGGGAACGTTAAGGATCCCAGGAAAGGTGACACATTAAGCTCCATCCTTTCCTGAGGGGAGATGTTAATGCGGAGAGGGAGAGAAATTACTAAGTGGTTAAATGCTTCAGAATTTGCTGACAGGTTTGCCAAGCTCCAGCCTTAAACCCAAGCTGTTCTTGGCCATAGCTGTGTGGAACTGCTGTTCCTGCTCAAGGACAGCACGGCGAGCAGCAGACTCTTTCTTGTCTCCTACTTCTAGAAATGGTGATTTAGACAAGGTGCAGACAGCAAAGAAAACGGGCATGAACGTGGGGCAGGTGACGTTGCCCTGTAGCAAGGATGCTGGAGCTGGGTCAATGGGCAGAGAAGTAACTGGCTGTGCAGGTGTTTTCCCTAAACCCATCATGTCCCGCTCTGCACAGAGCTGCACGGCCAGCACAGTCAGAGAGCAGACCTGTCTAACTGCTTGGGAGAGCCTTTTCAGCTCCACGTTAACCCATTCCATTCTTCATTTATTAAAGGCTTCAGTTGGAATGAGCCAGGCCCAAAGATTTACCTTTGGAGAAGAGAGATGAAGTCATGGTAAGACTTCCTAGGTGTACGTGATTCTGCTTGTCGAGGCTGAGCTGTCTCTGTCCACTTGTGGTTGGTATTTCCAGAAATGATTGAATTCTTTTCTTCCCATTTAGAAGTTTAACTGTTTGTCTGTGGTCTCATGTTGAGATTTAAAAGCCAGCCGTTTCTGCTGCTTCTCATCTCTCTAGGTCACTTTTCTGTTGCAAAGCCATTTTTTCTCATCAGGTGGTACAAATCTCCATAAAGTGTCCTACCTTGCTCAGTAGAATGTCTGTGCAATAATAATGCCAGCGCCTTGCATATGTATAGCATTTTGTAATTCTGAAAGCACTTCTGCATATATTATCTCATTATGTAATGTTCTGGGCTGTTGCTTTTCCCCTGAGTGTTCTGTATTTACTCGCCATTTTCACCGACTTGAATACTTTTCTTTCTTCTCCTACCAATTTTAAGAATATTATTCAGGGTTTGCTTTTTTCCCCCTTTCATATTATTTTCCCCAGGGGCTGTAAGTGACAAAGGAAAAAGCATGTATAAATGATACTGTTTTCTGATGACAAAGTGAAAATAACCTGAATGCTCTTTACAAATCATCCCTGAGAATTATGTTCCAGTTCCTTGGGTTCACTCTAGCAACAGAAGTACTGAAAACAATTTAACTTAATGATTGCACTTACTCTCTTTGTTTTAAATTGGTGAAACATCTAGAATGAGAGGAAGCTGTGCAAGTTAGATCCATGTAGTAGTTTTGTGGTTTTGGTTTTTCTGTTTGCTTGCTTTTGTTTTGTTTTGCTTTGCTTAGCAGAGTTTTTGTATTGATATTATTTGTCCCACAGTAGAGAAATAGTAACTTCCTTAGTACCTTTTGTTTTCTTGGAATTACATAGTTGTATACTTTTATCACTTATGAAATTGAAGTGCTTTAGGTTAAAGCCTATAAGATGGTTCTCAAGCTGTGTTTAAAAGGTCTTCTGTAGAGCATTTTAGAGACTCCTTTAAGGTTCACTAAGGCAAACCAAGTAATTCCCTGAACTCACTTCTCATTGCCCTACCCAGTCCATTTCCTGTCTCCATCACTCAATTCCCAGGTGCTGGGTGCACCGAAGATGCCCACGTAACTTCTTAGAGTAATACACACCACATTACGTGTCAGGGTTGAAAGAGATCAAGCAGACTGCTGTGAGCTTATCTAACCTTTGCATTCCTTCTGTGCCATCCTCAGATGACCAGTGAGCCTCAGCACATTCCATCCTAAGGCAGTGGAAAAGTATCCCTTTTTTTGAGCCCAAATCTATCTCCATGTAGATTCTATATAATTAAACAAACACTGAGTGCCTGTCATGCACCAGATACTGTTCTAGGGGCTGGGGATATAGTAGTGAACAGTCAGACAAAATAATGCGCTTATGGATAGCTCCTCAGCTCTATCTCCTGAGGTCATGGAACACAAGCCAAACAGTTCCTCTGCCTGGAAGCCTACAGATAAGTGAAGGCTGCACTCCTGTTTCTCTGAGTCTTCACTACAAGCTAATACTCCCAGTTCATCCGGTGTCATGCAGGTTTGAGTCCTTTGGCTATATAGACCAATTGTTTTGGGATGCATTCTAGTTTTTCTTAATATTGAATTGATTTTTAGTAGATTGATTTTTTAAAGTTTTTGTTATAAAGGTAATACGCAGTTGGAGATATTTTGGGAAATACAGATAAGTATAAATAAAAAATCATCTATAATCCTCTTACCCACTGTTAAAATGTTGGTATATTTCCTTCTAGCCTTTTCTAACTTGTATTGATAATTTTGTATCCTGTTTTTTTTTTCACTTAACATTGACGTTTTCACATTCTTTATATTCATGATATTCCAGATGACTTTTAAAGATGAAGTCATAAGAGTAGTAAATTGACCCAGACTGCATTCCTTGTCATTAAGTCTCCAGCCTCCTAAGCCACTACACTTTGAGTAATACTAGTCCTACATGGAAGGAGGGTGCTGGACTACATTATCTCCTATGGATCCTTCTAACCTGGATTATTCTCGATATGCTGCCCTCCCCCCCGCCCCCAACCCTGTTCATTCTTTTGTGTTTCCTCAGTGTCATGCTCTGCCCATTGGAGTATAGGGTGGACGGTAGCTTCTCATTACAACAGGATATCCAAGTGCCATTTTCAAGGCTATCTTCCTGCTAGGTTCAGTCTTGAGGAGTCTGTTGGAACCAGTGCTTCTGGTGGGACTAGATGACGGCCAGCCCAGAGCTCATTTCTTTCTTTGATTGCAGGCCTGCAGCTGAATCAGAAGGCACTCACCACGTTCCCAGACGTGGTGCTTGTCCGGGTGCCCACACCCTCAGTGCAGTCGGACAGCGACATCACTGTCCTGCGACACCTGGAGAAGTTGGGCTGCCGCTTAGTCAATCGTCCACAGAGCATTCTAAACTGCATCAACAAATTCTGGACATTCCAGGAGCTGGCTGGACATGGGGTCCCCATGCCCGACACCTTCTCCTATGGTGAGTGTCCTTAAAGTAGGATTGAGACTTGTCTTTCCAAATCACCTGCATCTCTGTGTTCTCTCTCCCCGGAAGCCCTCTAGTATCTCTTGTTGGTTTTCAAGGTGAATCTGTTCATCTTCAGTGATTCTGTTCATCTTAAGCGGTTCAACACCTTGAGTCTTTAACGTAGTCATTCCGTCTGTCTGAAATGTCTCTGCTTCTTTCTCTCTGGGACTCATTCACTAAAAATGTAGCTGGCTGTATAACGAAGGGAGATCAAGTCGATGACGGGTGATGCCGTAGAGGGCCAGGACAGGGAGAGTGGGAGGGAGCCGCGGGAGGGAGGGGATACGGGGATATATGTATAAATACAGCTGATTCACTTTGGTGTACCTCAAAAGCTGGTACAAAAATGTAAAGCAATTATATTCCAATAAAGAGCTTAAAAAAAAATGTAGCTGGTACACACTATGTGGCAACTACCACACTAGGCACCAGGCTCTAGTAATAAGTAAGAGAGTCCTGCCCTCAAGGCATTCCCAGTTCATCAGAGGCAGAGGACAGCAAGTAAGCAGGCAATTTCAGTGCAGTGCCAGGATAAGAGTTAGTGCAGGATGGCACAGGAATACACAGGAGAGCTCCTACTTTAGTTTAGTAGATGTTAACGAAGGAAGGCTTCCCCAGAAGAGATAACATCTAAACTAGCTGAAGTTATCCAGCTAAAGCAAGGAGGGCAGGGGAACAGTCTAAGAAGAAAGCAGAATATAGAAGGACCTAGAGGCAAGAGAGAACATGACCCATCAGTGGTATTTTGAGTAGTTTGTAGAACGTCAGGGAGATAGCGTTGAGATGTAAGACTAGAAAGATAGGAAGTCACCATATACAGTACATGAAAGTGATCGGTGTAATCCTGAGACTGACAGGAAGTTATCGGAGGGCTTTAAGCAAGGAAATGGCCTGATCAGAGTTCAGAATATCACTTCGGCTACACTGTGGAGGAGGAATTAGACCAGGGGCAAAATAGAGTCAGGATATGTACTGGTAGGCTTTATAAACAATGCCAGTGAGCAATGATGGTGTAAACTAAGGCAGTCATAGTAAGAATGCAGATAAGCGAACAGATTCAGGACTTAGGAAGGAGAAAGAAGTATTAGGACATGATGATTGATTGGCTATAAGGAGCATGGAGGGGAATCAGGAGTGACTCTGGTTTTTGGTTTGAGCAACCAGATGTGAAAGCAAACACTCGCTGAGACTAGACCCGTGGAAGAGGAGAAACAGATTGGTGGGTAGGGCAAGGCATTGTCGGGAGAGATTATTTTAGCTTGGGACACATTTTGTTTCAGGTGTCTACAATACATGCAAGTAAAAGTGCTCAGTAGGCAGTAGATAAGTGGGTCTGGAGCTCCTGCGAGAGGGGTAGACTAGGGAAGTGGATTTGGAAACTTCCATTAAGTGAAGTCACAAGAATGGATGAGATTACTCACGGAGAATATGTACAGTGAAGAGAGGCCTAAGTGGTACACCTAAAATGGTTAAAATGGTAAATTTTATGTTATGTATATTTTACCACAATAAAATAATAACATTTAAAGAGAGCTCGAGAGGGAATCCTTTAGGGACTGGAAAAGGAAGAAGAACCTATGCAAAAGGCCAAGTTAAGAGCAACTGGAGAAGTGAGAAGAGAACGAAGAGAGGTGACAGAAGCCAATGGAAAGCACATCCCAAGAAGGAGGGGTATAATTAAAAGTGGTGCTTAATTCTGAGAGAATGTGTAACGTAAGCACAGAGACGTGTGTTGGATTTAGCAACAGGGAGTTCAATGAATACAGCTTCAGTTTAGCCATAGGGAGAAAAGCCAACTTGTCAAGAATGAGGAAGCGAATGGCAAGTGAGGAAATGGAAACCCTTTGAGTAGCTTGATTGTAGGGACATAAGGTTGTACTTAAGGGGTGATGCAGGGTCAAGGAATGGGTTTTATTTGTTTAAGATGGGAAATAACTGAGCATATTTAAAATGCTGCTGGGATTCTGAACTGAGAGGTTGAAGATACAACAGAGAGGGGACACTTAATGGTGCAAGATCCCTGAGGAGGTGAGAGAGAAAGGGGTCTGAGGCACAGGTGCAGGGATGGCCTAAGATAAGCAGACCCCTTTTGCACTGTATTATATGGGAAGGACAGAAGGATGGCTAGAGAGGAGTTACATTTATCGTCGGGTGTCAGGAAGCTGGGAGTTCTCTTCTTATAAAATGTCTTTGTGAAGATGCCCCTGATTTTCTACACTGTCTCTTCATGCTGCTTTATTTTTTTTAATCATTAGCACTTTTGTGACAGGTCTTATTAATATACCAGAATATTTTACTTTGCAAAAAATTGATGAACTACTATATCACCTGTGGTAGGCAGAATAATGGTCCCTGAAACATGCAAAGGTATAGGAAATCAAGGAAGCTTATAAAGCAAGTTAGAAAGATTTTAATACACATCAATATTCATATTTTTTAAATGAAGACTTAAAGGAGTGTAGTGGAGCCAATTTGGGCTGAAAGCATGAACTTTGGGTGAGATAAATCCCAGGCTTGCTTTCATTGGGTATTGGTCTTCTACTGCAGTACAACAATCTACTGAAAACTTAGCAGCTGAAACAACACCCATTTATCATCTCACAGTTTCTGGAGGTCTGAACTTCAGCCACGGCATAGCTGGGTTGTTTGCTCAGGTCTCTCCAGACTGAAATCAAGGGGCAGCTGGGCTGGGACCTTATCTGAGGTCTGGGGTCTTCCAGGCTCACTGGTTGTCATTCAGTTTCTTGCAGTTCACTTACTTGCTGGCTGTTAACTGAGGGCCTTTCTCACCTCCTAGAGGCTGCCTATTGGCCCTGTCAGATGGATTTCTCTCCAGCATGGCACTTTGCTCCCCCAAGGCCAGCAGGAGAGTTTCTCTGATGCTTCACCTTCTTTTACAGGGCTCACCTGATTAGGTCAAGCCCGCTGAGAATCATCTCCCTTTTGATTAACTCAAAGTCAGCTGATTATTAGCCTAGTCTCAGGAATGTCATCCCGGCACAGTCACTGGTCCCTCCTACACTCTGGAGAGGGAGTTATACAGGGCATGTACACCAGCAGGTGGGATCTTGGGGGCCTTTTTAGAATTCTGCCTACCACAGCCATTGTAAGGGAAAAACCCCTGCCCTGCCTGTGGGATTGTCATGACAATTATATGAACTAGAGCATGTGAAGCCTGTGCCACGTAGAAGCACGTGATAATGCTGCTTTCCTTATCTCTTTGCTCTCACCTTTTGTATGACATATGCACAATGCATGTCTGTCGGATGGCATGGATTGAAATTGCCTTAATCAGAGAAGTGCGAGGCCTCCAAAGAATTCCCACAGAGCCCTGGACCATCAGCCTCACCTTCACTGACTTTTGCTTTTCTTGGCAGGTGGGCATGAAGACTTTTCAAAAATGATCGATGAAGCCGAGCCACTGGGCTACCCCGTCGTGGTGAAGAGCACGCGTGGACACCGGGGTCAGTGCCACTCTGTCCGGGCTTCTGTTTGGGCCACCTCTCTGCTCGGAGGAGACCCTCACCCCGTGCCGCAGAAGTGCTACTCAGAGAGATGGAGCTCCCCCTTGCGGAGCTTGCGGTGTAGTCCTTACCTCTGTCCCCTCTTCACTGTGTCCACGGTCCTTGCTTTGTCCAAACCCTTCCCAGCCCTTCCCTGGACTCTGGCAGCAGGCTCTTGACGTCATTCTGACTGGTTTCCCTAACTCCACTGCCAGTGCATCCTCTATTCTTTAGGGGGAGCAACTTCTCTGAAACGAAGATCTCTTCTTGTTACTCCCTTGCTGAAAAATCCTCCCAAGAACTTGTGTTGCCTGTTAGACACAGTTCATATTCCTCACTGCAGCACTGAAGGCCCTGGGCGAACAGGCCACCTTCCTTTGCAGCCTTTTCTGGCCACATGAACCCCCTGTAATCCATTCCAGACTAGACCATGTATTCTGCTCTCTTTAAACCTCTGCTCTCTTCCCTTTGCTGGGAATGCCATCTTCCTCAGCCCTCTAGTGAACTTCTGCTCATGCTTTAAGGCCACCTTCATGTCATTTCTTCTCCTTCCACATATCTGGTCTCTTTCCCTCTCTTCCAGACAAAACTAATTGCTCTTCTCTTTGTGTTTCCGAAGCACTTCGTCCACGCCTCTAGCGTAGTACTATGCTTTATGACAGTTATAGACTTCTATGCCTTTTCCTCTTTCTGACTGTGAGCTGCTCAGGGGTGGGAACCAGGTCTTGCCCATCTCTGTCTCCGAGACCTGCTACAGTGCTCAGGACATAGTAGTTGAAAAGGACGTGTGGAGCAGAAAGCCGTCCCCCTCCCTTGTGGTATGTGAGTGGGTAACTCCTGGTGATACCCAGAAGGCATCCTTCACTGCTCAGGGCATCTGGAGTGAGAGGAGGCATCCTAGACGGACATGGAATGAACAATTCCTATGAACCTGACACACTCACTGCTCTTGGCTCCCAATGTGTAGAGTAGAGACGTAGCATTGCAGGGTGATGGCCGCTGTGTCCCAGCGCCTGTTTGAGCCAAGTGGAGGGAGGGGCCCCCAGTGCCCTGAGGCAGGGAAGGCTTCAGAGGAAGAAAAGGAGACTCCAGTTGGAATGTGGAATTCGAACTGGGCGAGCAACATACAGAAGCAGGTGTGGGCAAAGCAGGCTGGGAAAGGAGAGGGATCCTGTTGAGGAATAAGAGAAATGTGTTAGGGTGGCAAGGTGTGGCTCTGAATACTATTCAGATGTACTACAGTGCAAAAATGCAGTGTCTCAGCTAATTTTCTATTGTGGTAAAATATACATAAAATAAAATTCAACGAATGTTTTTTGAGTGCCCACCAAGTGCCGGGGGGATACAGAAAGGAACAGAACACAAATTCCTGCCCTCAGGAGCTCACATTATAGAAAGCTAAGATGGATGATAAACAAATTAAATAGAAGATGTAGTATTTTTAGATATTTTTAAAACTGAGATATTCACAAAACAAAAAAAGTACCCTTTTAAATTATATAATTCAGAGGATTTTGGTATCTTCACTTTTCTGTACAACTATTACACTAATTCCATACCATTTCCACCACCCCAAAAAGAAACCCTGTACTTGTTGAAGGTCAGTCCCGATGGCCCCTCCCCTAGTCCCTGGCAACCACTAATCTACTTTCTGTTTCTATGGCTTTACCTCCAATGGAACCATATGATATGTGCCCTTTTGTGTCAGTTTCCCTGATTTCACATGATGTTTGCAAGGATCATCATGGTGTAGCATGCATCAGTTTTTTATCCCTTTTTATGGCTCAGTAATATTCTCTTGTATGGATATACCACATTTTGTTTATCTGTTCATCTGCTGATGGACATTTGGGTTGCTTTACTTTGTGGCTATTATGAATAATGCAGCTATGAACATTCATGAACAAGTTTTTGTGTGAACATATGTTTTCATTTCTCTTGGGTATATACCTAAGAGTGGAATTGCGGGGTCCTATGGTAACTCTGTGTTTAGCTTTAGGGAAACTGCCAAACTGTTTTCCACAACAGTTATGCCATTTTTACATTCTCACCAGCAATGTGTGAGAGTTCCCATTTCTTCACATACTAAATAAAACTTTTATATTGGAATATTAATTTGTCTTGACAAATTTCGGAAATGGTCACCATACCTCCACCATAAAAACAAGCCATAAGCCAAAATGCTTGTTTTCCAAGCATTAGTAATATATGCACCCATTTTATATATTTATTTAAAAAAATTTTTTTAATTGAGGTATCGTTGACATGCAAACATTGTTTTAGTTTCAGGTGTACACCATAGTGATTGGATATTTATATATATTGGGAAATGATCTCAATAAGTCTAGTTAACATCTGTCACCATACACAGTTAAAGAATTTTTTTCTCTTATGAAAACTTTTAAGATTTACATTCTTAGCAACTTTTAAATGTGTAATTTGTTTTTATTATAGGCATCCTAGTGAGTGTAATGTGGTATCTTATTATGGTTTTTATTTTTTTTATTTTTTTTTATTTTTTATTTTTTGGGGGGGTACACCAGGTTCAATCATCCGTTTTTATACACATATCCCCATCTTCCCTCCCTTCCTTGACGCCCCCACCCCAAGCCCCCCCAACCTCCCCGCCCCAGTCCTCAAAGGCATCTTCCATCCTCAAGTTGGACTCCCTTTGTTATACAACAACTTCCCACTGACTATTTTACAGTTGGTAGTTTATATATGTCTGTGTTACTCTCTCGCTTCGTCTCAGTTTCCCCTTCACCCCCCGCCCCCTCCCATACCTCGAGTTCTCCAGTCCATTCTCTGTATCTGCATCCTTGTTCTGGTCACTGAGTCCAACAGTACCATTTTTAGATTCCGTATATGTGAGTTAGCATACAATATTTGTCCTTCTCTTTCTGACTTACTTCACTCTGTATGACAGACTGTAGTTCTCTCCACCTCATTACATATAGCTCCATCTCATCCCTTTTTATAGCTGAGTATATTCCATTGTATATATATGCCACATCTTCTGTATCCATTCATTTGTTGATGGGCATTTCGGTTGCTTCCATGTCCTGGCTATTGTAAAGAGTGCTGCAATAAACATTATGGTACAAGTTTCTTTTGGGATTATGGTTTTCTTTGGGTATATGCCCAGTAGTGGGATGACTGGATCATATGGTAGTTCTATTTGTAGTTTTTTAAGGAACCTCCAAATTGTTTTCCATAGTGGCTGTACCAATTTACAGTCCCACCAACAGTGCAGGAGAGTTCCTTTTTCTCCACACCCTCTCCAACATTTGTTGTTTCCAGACTTTGTGATGATGGCCATTCTGACTGGTGTGAGGTGATACCTCATTGTGGCTTTGACTTGCATTTCTCTGATGATTAGTGATGTGGAGCATCTTTTCATGTGTTTGTTGGCCATCTGTATGTCTTCTTTGGAGAAATGTCTATTTAGGTCTTCTTCCCATTTGTGGATTGGGTTATTTGCTTTTTTGGTATGAAGCTGCATGAGCTGCTTGTATATTTTGGAGGTTAATCCTTTGTCCGTTGTTTCATAGGCAATTATTTTTTCCCACTCTGAGGGTTGCCTTTTAGTCTTGTTTATGGTTTCTTTTGCTGTGCAAAAGCTTTTAAGTTTCATGAGGTCCCATTTGTTTATTCTTGATTTTATTTCCATGATTCTAGGAGGTGGGTCAAAAAGGATGGCGCTTTGATGGATGTCAAAGAGTGTTCTGCCTATGTTTTCCTCTAGGAGTTTTATAGTGTCTGGCCTTACATGTAGGTCTTTAATCCACTTGGAATTTACTTTTGTGTATGGTGTTAGGAAGTGTTCTAATTTCATTCTTTTGCATGTTGCTGCCCAGTTCTCCCAGCACCACTTATGGAAGAGGCTGTCTTTTTTCCATTGTATATTCTTGCCTCCTTTGTCAAAGATAAGGTGCCCATATGTGTTTGGGCTTACTTCTGAGTTCTCTATTCGATTCCATTGATCTTCCTTTCTATTTTTGTGCCAGTACCATACTGTCTTGATCACTATGGCCTTGTAGTATAGTTTGAAGTCAGGAAGCCTGATTCCACCAACTCCATTTTTCCTTCTCAAGATTGCTTTGGCTATTCGGGGTCTTTTGCGTTTCCATACAAATCGTAAGATTTCTTGCTCTAGTTCTGTGAAAAATGCCATTGGTAATTTGATCGGGATTGCATTGAATCTGTAAATTGCTTTGGGTAGTACAGACATTTTCACGATGTTGATTCTTCCAATCCAGGAACATGGTATGTCCCTCCATCTGTTTGTGTCGTCTTTGATTTCTTTCATCAATGTCTTAAAGTTTTCTGCATACAGATCTTTTGCCTCCTTAGGCAGGTTTATTCCTAGGTATTTTATTCTTTTGGTTGCAATGGTGAATGGGAGAGTTTCCTTAATTTCTCTTTCTGCTCTTCCGTTGTTAGTGTATAGGAATGCAAGAGATTTCTGTGCATTAATTTTGTATCCTGCTACTTTACTAAACTCATCAATTAGTGCTAGCAGTTTTCTGGTAGAGTCTTTAGGGTTTTCTATATATAATATCATGTCATCTGCAAAGAGTGACAATTTTACTTCTTCTTTTCCAATTTGGATTCCTTTTATTTCTTTTTCTTCTCTGATTGCTGTGGCTAAAACTTCCAAAACTATGTTGAATAATAGTGGTGAGAGTGGACACCCTTGTCTTGTTCCTGTTTTTAGGGGGAATTCTTCCAGTTTTTCTCCATTGAGAACAATGTTGGCTTTTGGTTTTGCATATATGGCTTTTATTATGTTGAGGTAATTTCCTTCTATGCCCATTTTCTGGAGAGCTTTTATCATAAATGGATGTTGAACTTTGTCAAAAGCTTTTTCTGCATCTATTGAAATGATCATATGGTTTTTTTTTTTTTTTTTTTGTAAATGTTGTTTTATTTTATTTTATTTTTTTTTATTTTATTTTATTTTTTTGGGGGTACACCAGGTTCAATCAACTGTTTTTATACACATATCCCCATATTCCTTCCCTTCCTTGACGCCCCCCCCTCGAGTCCCCCCCACCCTCCCTGCCCCAGTTCTCTAAGGCATCTTCCATCCTCGAGTTGGACTCCCTTTGTTATACAACAACTTCCCACTGACTATTTTACAGTTGGTAGTATATATATATGTCTGTGCTACTCTCTTGCTTCTTCTCAGTTTCCCCTTCACCCCCCGCCCCCTCCCATACCTCGAGTTCTCCAGTCCATTCTCTGTATCTGCTTCCTTGTTCTTGTCACTGAGTTCATCAGTACCATTTTTAGATTCCGTATATGTGAGTTAGCATACAATATTTGTCCTTCTCTTTCTGACTTACTTCACTATGTATGACAGATTGTAGTTCTCTCCACCTCATTACATATAGCTCCATCTCATCCCTTTTTATAGCTGAGTAATATTCCATTGTATATATATGCCACATCTTCTGTATCCATTCATTTGTTGATGGGCATTTCGGTTGCTTCCATGTCCTGGCTATTGTAAAGAGTGCTGCAATAAACATTATGGTACAAGTTTCTTTTGGGATTATGGTTTTCTTTGGGTATATGCCCAGGAGTGGGATTACTGGATCATATGGTAGTTCTATTTGTAGTTTTTTAAGGAACCTCCAAATTGTTTTCCATAGTGGCTGTACCAACTTACAGTCCCACCAACAGTGCAGGAGAGTTCCCTTTTCTCCACACCCTCTCCAACATTTGTTGTTTCCAGACTTTGTGATGATGGCCATTCTGATTGGTGTGAGGTGATACCTCATTGTGGCTTTGACTTGCATTTCTCTGATGATGAGTGATGTGGAGCATCTTTTCATGTGTTTGTTGGCCATCTGTATGTCTTCTTTGGAGAAATGTCTATTTAGGTCTTCTTCCCATTTGTGGATTGGGTTATTTGCTTTTTTGGTATGAAGCTGCATGAGCTGCTTGTATATTTTGGAGGTTAATCCTTTGTCCGTTGTTTCATAGGCAATTATTTTTTCCCATTCTGAGGGTTGCCTTTTAGTCTTGTTTATGGTTTCTTTTGCTGTGCAAAAGCTTTTAAGTTTCATGAGGTCCCATTTGTTTATTCTTGATTTTATTTCCATGATTCTAGGAGGTGGGTCAAAAAGGATGTTGCTTTGATGTATGTCAAAGAGTGTTCTGCCTATGTTTTCCTCTAGGAGTTTTATAGTGTCTGGCCTTACATGTAGGTCTTTAATCCATTTGGAGTTTACTTTTGTGTATGGTGTTAGGAAGTGTTCTAATTTCATTCTTTTACATGTTGCTGTCCAATTTTCCCAGCACCACTTATTGAAGAGGCTGTCTTTTTTCCATTGTATACTCGTGCCTCCTTTGTCAAAGATAAGGTGCCCATATGTGTTTGGGCTTACTTCTGAGTTCTCTATTCGATTCCATTGATCTTCCTTTCTATTTTTGTGCCAGTACCATACTGTCTTGATCACTATGGCCTTGTAGTATAGTTTGAAGTCAGGAAGCCTGATTCCACCAACTCCATTTTTCCTTCTCAAGATTGCTTTGGCTATTCGGGGTCTTTTGTGTTTCCATACAAATCGTGAGATTTCTTGCTCTAGTTCTGTGAAAAATGCCATTGGTAACTTGATCGGGATTGCATTGAATGTGTAAATTGCTTTGGGTAGTACAGTCATTTTCACGATGTTGATTCTTCCAATCCAGGAACATGGTATGTCCCTCCATCTGTTTGTGTCGTCTTTGATTTCTTTCATCAATGTCTTAAAGTTTTCTGCATACAGATCTTTTGCCTCCTTAGGCAGGTTTATTCCTAGGTATTTTATTCTTTTGGTTGCAATGGTGAATGGGAGAGTTTCCTTAATTTCTCTTTCTGCTCTTCCGTTGTTAGTGTATAGGAATGCAAGAGATTTCTGTGCATTAATTTTGTATCCTGCTACTTTACTAAACTCATCAATGAGTGCCAGCAGTTTTCTGGTAGAGTCTTTAGGGTTTTCTATATATAATATCATGTCATCTGCAAAGAGTGACAATTTTACTTCTTCTTTTCCAATTTGGATTCCTTTAATTTCTTTTTCTTCTCTGATTGCTGTGGCTAACACTTCCAAAACTATGTTGAATAACAGTGGTGAGAGTGGACACCCTTGTCTTGTTCCTGTTCTTAGAGGGAATTCTTCCAGTTTTTCTCCATTGAGAACAATGTTGGCTTTTGGTTTGTCATATATGGCTTTTATGATGTTGAGGTAATTTCCTTCTATGCCCATTTTCTGGAGAGCTTTTATCATAAATGGATGTTGAACTTTGTCAAAAGCTTTTTCTGCATCTATTGAAATGATCATATGGTTTTTATCCTTCACTTTGTTGATATGATGTATCACATTGATTGATTTGCGTATATTGAAGAATCCTTGCATCCCAGGGATAAACCCCACTTGATCATGGTGTATGATTTTTTTAATGCGCTGTTGCAGTCTGTTAGCTAGTATTTTGTTGAGGATTTTTGCATCTATATTCATCGGTGATATTGGTCTATAGTTTTCTTTTTTTGTGACATCTTTGCCTGGTTTTGGTATCAGGGTGATGGTAGCCTCATAGAATGAGTTTGGGAGTGCTCCGCCTTCTGCAATATTTTGGAAGAGTTTGAGAAGGATAGGTGTTAACTCTTCTCAAAATGTTTGATAGAATTCGCCTGTGAACCCATCTGGTCCTGGGCTTTTGTGTGTTGGGAGATTTTTAATCACTGCCTCAATTTCTGTACTTGTGATTGGTCTGTTCATGGTTTCTATTTCTTCCTGGTTCAGTCTTGGAAGATTGTATTTTTCTAAGAATGTATCCATTTCTTCCAGGTTATCCAATTGATTGGCATATAGTTGCTTGTAGTAGTCTCTCATGATCTTTTGTATTTCTGAGGTGTCCGTTGTTACTTCTCCTTTTTCATTTCTAATTCTGTTGATTTGCATCTTCTCCCTTTTTTTCTTGATGAGTCTGGCTAATGGTTTATCAATTTTGTTAATCTTCTCAAAGAACCAGCTTTTAGTTTTATTTATTTTTCTTATGGTTTCTTTCCTTTCTTTTTCATTTATTTCTGCTCTGATCTTTATGATTTCTTCTGCTCACTTTAGGGTTTCTTTGTTCTTCTTTCTCTAGTTGTTTTAGGTGTAAGGTTAGGTTGTTTATTCGATCATTTTCTTGTTTCTTAAGGTAGGACTGTATTGCTATAAACTTCCCCCTTAGAACTGCTTTTGCTGCATCCCATAGGTTTTGGGTTGTTGTGTTTTCGTTGTCATTTGTTTCTAGATATTTTTTGATTTCCTCTTTGATTTCTTTAGTGATTCCTTGGTTGTTTAAGAGTGAATTGTTTAGCCTCCATGTGTTTGTCTTTTTTGCAGTTTTTTTCCTGTAATTGATATCTAGTCTCATGGCGTTGTGGTCTGAGAAGATGCTTGATATGATTTCAATTTTCTTGAATTTGCTGAGGTTTGATTTGTGACCCAAGATGTGATCTATCCTGGAAAATGTTCCGTGTGCACTTGAGAAGAACGTGTATTCTGTCGTTTTTGGATGGAATGTCCTATAAATATCAATTAAGTCGAGATGGTCTAATGTGTCATTTAAAGCTTGTGTGTCTTTATTTATTTTCTGTTTGGATGATCTGTCCATTGATGTAAGTGGGGTGTTCAAGTCTCCCACTATTATTGTGTTCCTGTCGATGTCCCCTTTTATAGCTGTTAGCATTTGCCTTATGTATTGAGGTGCTCCTATATTGGGGGCATAGATATTTACCATTGTGATATGTTCTTCTTGGATGGATCCCTTGATCATTATGTAGTGTCCTTCCTTGTCTCTTTTAATAGTCTTTACTTTCAAGTCTAATTTGTCTGATATGAGTATTGCTACTCCAGCTTTCTTTTGACTTCCATTTGCATGGAATATCTTTTTCCATCCCTTTACTTTCAGTCTATATGTATCCCTTGGTCTGAAGTGGGTTTCTTGTAGGCAGCATATAGAAGGGTCTTGTTTTTGTATCCATTCAGCCAGTCTGTGTCTTTTGGTTGGAGCATTTAATCCATTTACATTTAAGGTGATTATTGACATGTGTGTTCCAATTACCATTTTCTTAATTGTTTTGAGTTTGTATTTGTAGGTGTTTTCCTTTTCTTGTGTTTCCTATTTAGAGAAGTTCCTTTAGCACTTGTTGTAAGGCTGGTTTGGTGGTGCTGAATTCTCTTAACTTTTGCTTGTCTGGAAAGCTTTTGATTTCTCCCTCAAATCTGAATGAGATTCTTGCTGGGTAGAGGATTCTTGGCTGTAGGTTTCTCTCTTTCAGGACTTTCAGGATATCCTGCCATTCCCTTCTGGCCTGCAGAGTTTCTGTGGAAAGGTCAGCTGTTATCCTGATGGGTTTTCCCTTATATGTTGTTTGTTGCTTTTCTCTTGCTGCTTTTAATATTTTTTCTTTGTGTTTAGTTGTCGTTAGTTTGATTAATATGTGTCTCGGTGTATTTCTCCTTGGGTTTATTCTGTATGGGACTCTCTGTGCTTCTTGGACTTGGTGAATTATTTCCTTTCCCATGTTGGGGAAGTTTTCCACTAGAACCTCTTCAAATATTTTCTCAGACCCTTTCTTGTTTTCTTCTTCTTCTGGGATGCCTATAATTCGAATGTTGGTACGCTTAATGTTATCAGTGAGGTCTCTGAGACTGTCTTCTAATCTTTTTATTATTTTTTCTTTTTCCTGCTCTGTGGCAGTTATTTCCCCCATTCTATCTTCCAACTCACTTATTCGTTCTTCTGCCTCAGTCATTCTGCTGGTTATAGCATCTAGAGTATTTTTAATTTCAGTTATTTTGTTATCCATTGCTGTTTGTTTTTCTGAGTTCTTATGAACTGTTTCTTGTACTTTCTCTATTTTGTTATTGAGATTTTGTATCATTTTTACTATCATTACTCTAAATTCCTTTTCAGGCATTTTTCCTATTTCCTCCTCATTTATTTGGTCTTGTGGGTTTTTTTCTTGCTCCTTTGCCTGCATGGTGTTTCTTTGTTTCCTCATGGTTGTCCAAACTTTTGGGGTTGCTTGTCCTTGGGTTTTTTTGCGTTATTCTGTGACCAGCAGAGGTTCCTTTATTGTTTGTCTGTAAGCGTCGGTGTGTGGGGAGGGAGAGGGTACAACAGTGGCTCCTTCTCCTGGGAGGGAGTGAGCAGTGGCGCACTGATGTCTCAGTCAGGCTTGGAGGTGCCTGTTGCAGAGGGCGCCGGTGGCTCAGGCGTAAACAGAAAGTCTTAGAGTTGGGCCTCTCTCGGGGGTTTTTTTCTTTTCTTTTTTTTTTTTTTTTTTCTCTCGGCAGCCTCCCTGCTGCTGGCATTGCAAGGGGTTTTAATCTAGCCCCACCCGAGTGCCTGAGGGTACTTGTTATCCCTGAGCGCCTTAGGTGGCCCGCAGGGCATCTCTCCACTGCCTGTTGCAGAGGCGCGGAAAGAGAGAGAGAGGCTATGCGCGCGGCTCCTCCCAGCCGCCAGTGAGCCTGCAGCCTCCAGCCGCCATCATGGCGGGGCAGCTCTCAGGAACGGGCACTCCTCTCCGCGGGCCTCCTCCCTCCTGTCCTCTCGGTCCGTCACCCTACCGGCAACAATGTTTCCCACACTGAACCAGCTCTCCTGCTCCCACACTCCCGCTCCTGGACCCTCCGTTCAGCCGCGGATCGATGTCTTGGTCCGGGAACGCTGAGCTGCGCTGCGGACCCTCCGAATGTTTCTCACTCCCTCCCGTCTGCCACAGCTCCGCCGCTTCACCCTCTTTGAGCCCTCGTAGATGCCTCCCTACCGGCTATGTCGGGCTCCCCGCAGTCCCATCCGGTGTCCGAGGCCGTCTGCTGGTGTTCAGCTGGTTCTCTGTGGGAATGACTGCGTCCTTCCGTGCATTCCCAATGCATCTGTGGGGAGGGATGCACTCCACGTCTCTCTACTTCGCCGCCATCCCTTATTATGGTTTTGATTTGTCTTTCCCTAATGACTAATGTTGAACATCTTTTCATATTATTGGCCATTTGTATATCTTCTTTGGAGAGATGACTATTCAAGTCCTTTGCCCATGTTTCAGTTGGTTTATTGGTCTTTTTATTGACTTTCTTAGAGCTCTTTATATATTGTGGCTACTACACTCTTATCAGATACATAATTTATGCATGATTTTTTCCCACTCTGTAGATCGTCTTTTCACTTTTTTGATAGTATTGTTTGATGTACAAAAGATTTTGATTTTGATGAAGTTCAACTTATCTATTTTTTCCTTTGGTAACTAGTGTTTTCGATGTTATTTTGTGTTTACCTAATCCAAGGTTGCACAGATTTACACCTCTCTTTCCTTGTAAGAGTTTTACAGTTTTAGCCCTTACACCTGGGTCTTTGATCCATTTGAATTAATTTTTGTATATAGTGTGATGAAGGAGTCCAACTTCATTCTTTCACCTGTGGATATCCAGTTTTCCCAGTATTATTTGTTGAAGAGACTGTTGGTTCCCCACTGAATGCTCTTGAAACACTTGTCAAAAATCAAAAATTGACCATCTGTGTGAGGGTTTATTCTGGGCTCTCAATTCTATTCCATTGATCTATATGTGTATCCTTATTCCAGGCCACACTGTCTTGTTACTGTAACTTGGTAGAAAGTTTTGAAATTGGGAAGCACAAGTCCTCCAACTTTGTCCTTGTTTTCAAGATTGTGTTGGCGATTTGAGGTTCCTTGCTTTTATATATGAATTTTAGGATCAGCATATCAATTTCTGCAAAAATGGAAGTTGGAATTTTGGTGGGGATTGCATTGAGTCTTTAGATCAAGTTGGGGAGTATTGCCATCTTAACAATATTAAGTCTTCCAATTACTGAACATGGAATGTCTTTCCATTTATTTCAGTCTTTAATTTCTTTCAAATATTTTGTAGTTTTCAGTGTATAAATCTTGTACTTCTTTGGTTAAAGCATTCCTAAGTTTTTTTTTTTTATTCCTTTTGATACTATTGTAAATGGAATTGTGTTCTTAATTTCATTTTCAGATTGGTCATTGCTAGTGTAGCACACAGCATCTTAGGGGAAACCATTAGGGAGTAAACAAAGTTACAACAGTTGTTCAGCTCTAGTATGTGGAAATAAATCTAAAGAAGGCAGTGGACTCCTGCAGGATGCGCCCTTGAGAAAGTGCTAATCTTGTGGACCTTTCTTCTCCTCTTCTGTAAAACAGAAATAACTATCCTTGTCCTAATACCTTCATAGAGCTAGTATGAAGTGTAAAAGAAATAATTTAAAAAAAATAAAGTGTTTGGCACACAGTAGATGATTAACTAATCTTAGTGCCCTCCCCCTCCCCGCCCCCGGCCCAGTTTTTTTTCCTCCTTGCTTTAAAACTGTAGCTCCTTTATTAACTGCAGACTAAGCCCCATATTAGAACCTCTGTGCCAGGAACCAAGGAGCAAAGTCCCTATTTTTAGCCCCCATCCCTGCTGAAAATCCTGCCTGATGTCCAGAGAATCCCCAGTTGCCTATCACTGAATCCCAGCCACTGCCAGATGCCAGATCTCCTGGTGCCAAATGTCCAATGATTGAGACATGTTTTAGAGGTTACTTTTTGGTCTTATATGCCACTAGGGGCTGATATCCATCCCTCTTTTTATTAAGATTTTAGAAATGTCCCACTCTTTTTAAGATGGTGACACAAATCTTATGAAAACCATCTCTTTGTTCCATATTTGCTAGCAAGATGGTTCAGGGTATGGTATGCACATATCAGATTTACAGAGCAAACCTATCAGGGACCCCTGCTCAGGTCTGTTAGCTAATATGCAAATGGGAAAGGAGATCAAATAATTGCAAAAGCATAAGTGATTCATGCAGAAAATAAAGAATTTGGAGTCAAGAAGGAATGCTTTTCCCAGAGATCTATAGAAGCATGGCTCATTCCTTTTAGAATTAAATGGGTATAGCCAAATAATAAGTTTCTTACGTTTCAAAGGAGGAAGGATGCCTGGCAGTGGCTACCTCTTTGAACTCCCATAGTATTTTGCACAGACCTCTCCTAATGCCATATCAGGCTGTGTCCTTATCTTTTGTGGTCTCTCTCCATCTCGACTGGGAATTCCTCTAAAGTATGTTCAATTAATTATGTTCCGTAAACACTGATTGACACTTGCTTTGTGCATCGAGCCCAGGGTGAGGTTTGGAGATTTAAAAAAAAACAGCGAGTGAAACATGGACTCTGCCAAAGCAGCCCCCTGGGGTGACAGGAGGTGCTGACTGTTTTTGGAACCGAGTTGACTAGATCCTTAGGAATTTATTTTGGCCTCTTCCGTGTGTTTCTGGAATACATTGTGATTTCATCTTGAATAAAAGAGTTGTGAAAGGAGAGGGACCTGAGTAAAAACCCAGAAAAAAGTAAGGTTCGGCGGCCATTTGATAAGACCCAAGAGTTGAGTCAGAGAAATTGAACAGGCCACGGCGAGGCAAGTTGGAAAAGAATGGATGACTCTGGACCAGGAGCTGGGATGGCAAGGACAGCACTCAGAGCCTTCTCTAACTACTTCTCTTGCTCTTTGTCTTTCTTCTTAAAGGAAAAGCTGTTTTTCTAGCAAGAGATAAACACCACCTCTCAGACATCTGCCACGTGATCCGCCACGATGTGCCCTACCTGTTCCAGAAGTATGTGAAGGAGTCCCACGGAAAGGATATCCGGGTGG
Source organism: Hippopotamus amphibius kiboko (assembly GCF_030028045.1). Taxonomy (NCBI): domain Eukaryota; kingdom Metazoa; phylum Chordata; class Mammalia; order Artiodactyla; family Hippopotamidae; genus Hippopotamus; species Hippopotamus amphibius. The sequence continues at coordinate 34,143,276 of NC_080186.1, forward strand.
TGGTAGTAGGCGGCCGGGTGATAGGTTCTATGCTACGCTGCTCCACAGATGGACGGATGCAGAGCAACTGTTCTCTCGGTGAGGCACGAAAGCTCAGAGTCGGACTGTTGGTCAGGGGAGGCTCCAGGGTTTTTCATTAGGATGTTTGCACCCATTCAGTCAGTGTGTTTCGATCCCTCCTATCTGGTCAGACCATCTGCGAGGCACCAGGAACACAGAGAGGAATTAGAAACAAGCCCTTTCCCTTAGCTGCAAGCCGTCCAGGAGGGGGACAGGTGGGTGTATAAGTGCCGTGACAGAGGTCAGGCCAGGGATGTCAGGATACTGAGGTTTGTACCCTATCCTGTAGGTGTTAGGACTTGGCAGTCAGCTTTAAACAAAGGAGTGACATGAGGATCAGTGTTTGAGAAAAACTGACAGCTGGGAAGAGGATGGAGTGAAGGCATGAGAGGGAGGCAGGGAGTTGAGTTGGAAGCTGCGGCAACAGCTCAGGCAAGAAGTAATGGCAGGAGACATAGCATATTCTGCTTTTACATTGTAATTGAAAATTGTGTTTCTTTTTTTTTTTTTTGAAAATTGTGTTTTACTTATATGTTTGATGTTATTAGAAAGGAGCAGTTTATGTTTGGGTCAAATGCATAACCCCATCCCATTAACCTACTGATAAAGCTCGCTTTCTGTTGTGGTGCATGGAGGTGGTCCCAGGGGCAGGGAAATTCTCATCTAGCTATTGTCAGCCTCATGAGTGGAATTTGTATGTTGGTAATGTGAAAAAATACCCAGTTGTTATTTCCTAAATCACCAGATGAGTGTATCAAGTCTGGTAACTAATGAAAAGGCCGAAACACGAATCTGGTCCTTCTTCCTGAGTGTGGTTGAGCAGCCTCCCTGAGTGGACTCCAGGCTGACCGTGTAGCGATTAATGAGAGTCCTTGCCCTCGGGCAGCTTATGGTCCAGTAAAGGAGAAGACACATGAGCAGATCATTGTGAGGTACTGTGACTGAAGTGCTGTGATAGAAGCAAATGCTAGGCTTGGGTTGACACAGTGCTAAGTACGTAGTATATGATCTCATTTAATTTTCACGACAATCCCACATCTGGCCACAGCATCAAACTTTATGTATTATCAGTTTGTCTTTTTCAGTCACCCCACAAAATCCATTCTTTGGGGAATTCCCTGGTGGTCCAGTGGTTAGGACTCTGCGTTTCCACTGCTGGGGCCCCAGGTTCAATCCCTGGTCGGGGAACTAAGATCCCACAAGCCATGGGGCCAAAAAAAAAAGCAACTACACAGCTTTGTAATGTATCCATATTGCTTTTTTTGATGAGCGGTTTTAAAGCTGTTTGATGGCCTTTGCCTCACACAGTGTAATAGGTGGTGGCGGGACAGAGTTAAGGTAAAGCCATTAGTTGCTGAGAGTAAAAGTGTTCAGTCTTTGCAAGGAAACTAAAGGAAGACAGTTATATCTGAGGTCTTAGCTTCTTAACTAGTAAGACTCTCTCTGACCTCAGTGTGGGATTTTTGTCTCACCAGCCTCTCTCTTCTAGAAAACAGAAAGTTAATTTTGTTTCTTCTCATTTCTAAAAGGAATTCATTCTCCACGTAGAAAATTTAGAAAATACAGCAAAGTCAAATGAAAAACGATATTTATTGTTAATTCCACCATCTAGAGACAACCAGTGTTAACATTTTGGTGGTGGTGTTTCCAGTGATGTTTTTTGCATAATTATGGTCACACTGCACAGTCTTTAGTCCTATTTTCCCATGTGAGCAGAAACTCTATCACTTTTAGTAATGGTTGTAAACTATTCTGCTTTCCTCTCCTGTGAGCTATTTAGATTATAATTTTTCATTTACTCACAAACAAATATTGAGTGCCTACTATGTACCAGTATTTTGATTTTCCAGTATTTTAAATGACTGCCATCAGCATCTTTGTGCATAAAGCTTTTTTTCCTGTTATATAAGATTGTTCCCTTCATGGTGGGATGACAGGGTCAAAGGATATACACAATTTTTTAAATTCTAGAAGAGGAGCTGTCATATTACTTTCTCAAAGGGGGTCCTGGTTTCCATCCAAACCTTTTGTGAATGATGAAAGTGCCCATCTCACTGCCCCTTCCCAGCAGCCCCCCACTCTCCTCCTTGAAGGGTCATTTGATTTGTTAGTCAGGGTCTGGTGGTGTTGCTAGAATTCGGCCCCTGTACACTGGGGCCGGATTAAATCTCAGAGACAGTTTTGCGTGAAGTATTATAGAAAGAAATAGCTTTATTGCTTTGCCAGGCAAAGGGGGCCACAGTGGGTTAATGCCCGCAAGACTGTGTGTGTCCTGCCCTGGAGGGGGTAATGAGGAGTCTCTAGTATTCAAGGAGCAGGGCGTGATCAGCTCGTGGACATCCTTCTGATTGGTCAGCGGTGAGCTAATGCGGAGTCAGCATCATCAGCTTTCTGGTTCCAACCAGTCTGGGGTCTACGTGCTTGTGGGCAGCATACATTTAACTTCTTCCATCTGGTGGGGGTTTCAGTATCTGCAAAACAGCTCAGAGGACATGGCTCAGAATATTATCTGTCATCCTTGAGGAAGAACTAAAGGTCCTTGACTTTGTTTAATGACTAAAGTATTATTATTTTGTCTTGCGTGACTGTTTTCCTTTCTTTCTGCGTTTTCTCACTTCTATGATTAAATTTATTCTTTGCCTAAAGTTTTCCTACAGACAAAAGGCAGGTGGAGGACATGGGTGGGGTCTATTCTGGGAAGGCCTCATAGGGTCCTGCTTAGTTACAGTGTCACCATGACATCGCTACACTTTCCCCACAGGTGGTGTGGGCGTCATGTGCCCGCTGACAGAACAAGGCAAACAGCTGGCTATCCAGGTGTCCAACATCCTGGGCATGGACTTCTGTGGCATCGATCTCCTCATCATGGACGATGGTTCCTTTGTGGTGTGCGAGGCAAATGCCAACGTGGGTTTCCTAGCCTTCGACCAGGCATGCAACTTAGATGTGGGCGGGATCATCGCGGACTACACCATGTCCTTGCTGCCCAACAGGCAGACCGGGAAGATGGCCGTCCTCCCAGGACTGTCTAGTCCCAGGGAGAAGAAAGAGCCAGACGGCTGTGCTTCAGCTCAGGGAGTCGCAGAGAGCGTCTACGCCATCAACAGCGGGTCTACCTCTAGCGAGAGCGAGCCTGAACTGGGAGAGATCCGGGGGTCCTCAGCCAGCACGGCGGGGGCCCCGGCCCCCATGCTGCCCGACCCCAGCTACAACATTAACACCAGGATTGCTTCAGAATTAAAACTTAAGTGAATTCCTGCTTTTTTGGCAGCATTGAAACCAAATCCTACTGCTTCCCTCGTAGTTTTGAGCGAATAAAATCTGGACTAGTGTGATTTCATTTGCACAGAAACTAGAAATCCCATCTGGGCACTCAGCATTCTTTCTAACGAGTATTTAAGCAGATGGCCTGGCTTTGTGGTTTTTATAAACACTAATATAAAAACCCTCACCAAGAACAACATCCCGACTGATCTGCTGCGAGCACTTGGATGTTACGGCTGACTTGCGGCGCTGACTCTGCTGTGCTTCTGGCTTTTAGCAGTGGAGCCCGTTAACTCAGAATGGCTCCTGGAAACACTGTACAAAAGAGCAGCCACCGGACAGAGGCACGTGCAGAAGAGGTGGAATGTGACTGCAGTTGTGTGCTCTTCATTAAGTGCGTGAGTGTGCGTGCGTGTGTGGGTGTGTGTGTGATGCTTGGAGAATACACAGTCCTAGCGCTATTAGAGAATCAGTCTCTGCTCCCCATCAATCACCATCTTGACCATATTTCTCTGACACTCAGGATATGGTGTTTTAAAGGGAGCTTCCTCCTTAGCATCTTCAGTGAAGCACTTTGTAGAAAGTGAGATTGAACGTCCTTTGACTTCACTGGTTGGCAAACATCCTGCTCTGTAACTGGGGCTTTCTACAAATTGCTTTGCCACTCCAAATATGTAGATCCTGCTTCAACTAACGCCAGCCCCAGCAGCCTCTTGCACCTTTGCTGCCTTTGGCCTCAGCTGGAAATGCACTTCAATGAGCTAGTGGCCACACACTTTCTTCCTTAAGCATGCACTAGAACACCATGGACTTCTTTTCAATAGACTCTCTTCACTTGACATTAGAAGCCAGTGGGTTTTTAATCCTAGAAGGCTACTGGAAGATAATCATTTCCCCCCTCCTCTACTGAAACTTTGTGTACTTAGCTGTAGGAGGTTTTCTTGTGTGAGTCGGTGTTGTGGGCCTGTTGGGTAGACAGAGCCATTGGAAAGACACTCCAATCCCCTTGACATACTAGTCTTACCCAGGTTCCAGAGACCTGTCCTTTCCCACTTTTCCACACTGGGGAGACTCAGGTATCAGGAATAACTCACTGCACATTTGGTGGAGAAGATGGAGGGCAGAGGAGTGGATAATGTAGACATGACGCCAAGTGCTTTTCATTTTAACTCTTTCCAGCAGTAGATGATGACCCTGCCCTTGGGAGCAGTCACGGAGATGGAATTTTTCGTTTCTGTTTATGTGACGTATGACAAAAATGAGCAAGGCTACCTTTTAAACCAAATACACTGGAACATATGCACTCAAGAGTCATCATGATTGTGCTTATTTCCTTGGAAGACCTTGCTCTTGAGCTGTGATATTGCATGTACCCAGAACACATAGACTTCCTCTTTAGAGTTATCTTTGAAGCCATGCAAGAAAAGAGGCCTCACAACCTTATAGTCAGACCTCATTTTTTTTATACCACCCCTCCCCAGAGGTCATCCCGAGCTCTATTACCCATTTTATTTATCAGACTTATCTTCTAATGCTCTTTGGCTGTTAAAAAAATTATCATTCCTCAAAAGAATAAATCTACCCTTAAAGGACAAACACTTACCAATGTAAAGGATGCTTACAAGTGGACAGTTTCCAAGGAGGGTTCTAGAAATGTTATGAGTAAGGTCAGCTTCCCTGGACGAAACATACATCTTCCCAAGGTGTCTAGTTTGAAGGCAGCAACACCCATTTGGGTGTGTGAGTCCCTATACTTATCCTGCTGTAAATGTAAAATGTGTATAAGGTCGAACTATTACATTTTTCCACAACACATTGAAATAGAAATTGGCTTGGAAAATACTGTGGCTAAAATCAAATTTCACCAAGTAACAGCTGTACAACTGAAAAATGTTTGGCACCATATAATGGAGATGTCGCACTACACAGTAGTAGTTTAATTACAGTCAACGTAGGGTGCATGCCACTGAACTGTAACTCCAGTCATGTGTCTGTACAGTTGAAAAATGAGAATCCTTCACCTTTATATAGGTTAAGACATGTACCTTATCTTTACCACTCAGGGTGGCTTTGGAAGGATGGTTCTAGGTCTGTTCTCGTTAGAACTGGCCAGATGCTTTCTACGTAAACCTCTGAACCAAGTGATGACCTTCTGGAAGCTGCATTCACTCCTTCCCACAGTTTAGTGTAAGCCCAGTCTCTCCACTTTACCTAAGTGGACGCTAGTGGGCCCTGTCCTGAGCAGAGCAGCTAGCGGGTGCCTCCAGATTTGTCAAAGGGGGCTTGTTTTCCAGCCGCCAGTGACACCCGTGGTCATTGGCATCATTGCTTGGAACCCAGCCCTGTCTGGAAGCAGAGAAAGCTGGGGCACAGCTGGATCATAGCCTCCCACCAGGATTTCCCATACTGGCCGTGGGCCCTGTGAGCCTCAGCCAGGAGGCGGGGCCACACACGTCACAGCTGCCCACAGGGCCTGCTGGAAGGAACGCGGGGCACAGAGCCAGACCCCGGTTCTGCTTCTCCCCTTCGACCACTGATTAACCTTACACAATCAAGTTGACTCCAAGCCTCAATTTTTCCATTTTTCTGATAGGGGAGATGCCTGTTCTATTTATCTCTTGGGCAGGGGTGGGGTGCTCTCAGGTTGGAGTTACTTAATGAAACTGTGCATTACGTGGGAGGTGGTAGAAGGACACCTCCCACATCTGGTTTTTAACAGTTTCCCATCACCCCTCCTTCAGGGGAGTTAAAGAGGCCATAAACTCTTGGCATTAGCACACTAAACAATGGTAGGGGGCCTGAAAAAGGATGCAGCTTCTCAGAGGCCTTATGACCTCAAAGAAGTAAGGCTCTTAGTGTATTCAGCCTTCTGGATGTACCGTATATAACCTGAAACTCTTGACTCTTGTATATCAACTAACAGTCTTCCTTATGTAACATAAATTGCAGTATCTGTATATGATCTTCCCATTATCTGGTAGTAGCATCTTGAAACTGGTCAAAACTTGAATGCCAATAGCTCAGTCACTCAGAATATATATGATTCTGCACTTGGGGAAAATGTCTTCATGCTGTTTGATTGCTGAGTGGTATGGGGTTCCCCCAGAAGGTGGATTTGGGGCTTTAGGTCTTGAGGATCTGATCAACAATATAAGTGGATCTTAAGCCATTAATGTCACAGTTGCAGACTCAATTGTCCCAGCTCAGAGGGGATTCCATGACCATTGGGGATGGGGCGAGGAGGAAAGAGGAGAGAAAGGTCTGGGATGGTTTTGTGACATTTCAGTGGAAGAAATAAGTCGGGATCATCTGGAATTCTAGTGGGAAGGTGGAAGAAATGGCTCTTCTGTGGGTTGTTTGAATGAAAGAATCAAAAATATGTATTGATTAGAGGTAGGGGTCTTTGAAACTATTCTGTATAAAGAAAATGAGATGCATGGATTCCCATCCACCTCAGTGGAAGTAAGAGAGACATACCTCATCCCTTCTTCTTTTTTTTTTTTTAATCTTTTTTCATGAAGTTTTAATTATTTTTTTATTGGAGTATAGTTGCTTTACACTGCTGTGTCAGTTTCTGTTATACAGCAAAGTGAATCAGCCATACGTATACATATATCCCCTCTTTTTTGGATTTCCTTCCCATTTAGGTTACCACAGAGCATCAAGTAATAGAGTTCCCTGTGCTATACAGTAGGTTCTCATTAGTTATCTATTGTATACATAGCATCAATAGTGTATGTATGTCAATCCCAATCTCCCAATTCATCCCACCACCACCTTTCTCCCTTGGTATCCATACGTTGGTTCTCTAAGTCTGTGTCTCTATTTCTGCTTTGCAGATAAGATCATCTGTACCATTTTTCTAGATTCCACATCTATGCATTAATATACGTTTGTTTTTCTCTTTCTGACTTACTTTCCTCAGTATGACAGTCTCTAGGTCCATCCACATCTCTGCAAATGACACAATTTCGTTTCTGTTTATGGCTGATATTCCATTGTATATAAGTATCACCTCTTCTTTGTTTGTTCATCTATTGATAGATATTTAAGTTTGTTTCCATATCCTGGCTATTGTAAATAGTGCTGCAATGAACATTGGGGTGCATGTATTTTTTTGAATTATGGTTTTCTCTGGGTATATGCCCAGGAGTGGGATTGCTGGGTCATATGGTAGTTCTATTTTTAGTTTTTTAAGGAATCTCCATACGGTTACCATAGTGGCTGTATCAATTTACATTGTCACCAACAGTGTAAGAGGGTTCCCTTTTCTCCACACCCTCTCCAGCATTTATTGTAGATTTTTTGATGATGGCCATTCTGACCAGTGTGAGATGATACCTCATTGTAGTTTTGTTTTGCATTTCTCTAATAATTCGTGATGTTGAGCATCTTTTCATGTATTTGTTGGCCATCTGTATGCCAAAATATACAAACAGCTCATGCAGCTCAATATCAAAACAACAAACAACCCAATCAAAAAATGGGCAGAAGACCTAAACAGACATCGCTCCAAAGAAGACATACCTCATTGCTTCTTTAAGTCCTGATGAAGGGTGGTCTTGAGAACTCTCTGAATGTAAATCAGAGGAAGGTTGAAGCAGCTAGCTGAGTGGTTCCACGATCACTCAAGTAACAGCTACGCTCCCAGAAGTTAATGACCAGAATGCCATGTGCAGATGATCATAGAGCCATGTCGGAGGGTGAGTCCAAAGTCAGTGAAGCAATCTAATACTTTCCTGTGCACCTGGAGGTGAGGTTTCTATCTGCTGTCAGTCTATGCTGATTTTTTGGGAAGAGCCCTGACAGCAGCCCTCTTGTCACTGTGCCTGGAGTTAGCGTTCCTAGACCTGCCGCTGTAGCCTAATAGAAAACCTGCTGCTGTTTATGATTGCCTCTGAGACTCCAGATCAGATTGTGGCTTAAAATGTTGTCGCCAAGAAGTCCCCCATCTCAGGCGTGCATTGTTTTAATCCTTTTTTTTTTTTAATTTTTTAAATTTTTGGCTGCGTTGGGTCTTAGTTGCAGCATGTGGGATCTTCGTTGAGGCATGTGAGATCTTTCGTTGTGGCACGCGGGCTTCTCTCTTGTGTGGCATGTGGGTTTTCTCTCTCTAGTTGTGGCACACAGGCTCCAGGGCACATGAGCTCTGTAGTTTGTGGCATATGGGCTCTCTAACTGAGCTCGGTAGTTGTGGTACGCAGGTTTAGCTGCCCCACGGCGTGTGGGACCTCAGTTCCCTGACCAGGGATCAAACCCGTGTCCCCTGCATTGGAAGGCACATTCCTTACCACTGGACTACCGGGGAAGTTCCTTAACCCTTTCTTAAAACTATATTATGCTTCTATTCCAAATCTGTGGCTAGACTGCAGCCTTCCCTTCTAAAACTTACACAACTGAGTATGAAAACCTTGTCCCTTCAAGCCTTTCCATTTCCTTCTCCAGGTGCAGTTACCATGCTGACATGTGGCACTGCCTTAGCTCTGTGCTGGCATCCCAACACTGTTGAGCTGTCTTGCTTTGCCATTTCATATTCACTGGGGCTCTGAGGCAACCCTAGGAAGGTTACCCATCGAGCCCGATTTGAGGGCATAGGAATAGCAGCACTTTGGAACCAGTTCAGCCCCCGTTTTACAGGTGGGACTCTGAATCCCAGAGGCCAAGGTCACTTAGCTACTCAGCAGCAAGGTTGGGACCCAAGCAGTCTGGTTCCCACCAGTTTGGCATACTGCCAGAGATGCCTCTGTTCTTCTGTGGTGTCCAGCACTGCTGCCATCCTGGACCTACCCTGTGCCCATCCCCCTTCTGCTGAGTCTCTGCTCTGGATCAACATGGTGCCAGCTGTGAAGGATTCAGCTCTTGGATGGCTTTTAGGTAAGAGCCCCAAAGGCATACATGAGATTTCCAGGTGCGTGCTGGCTCATGGCCTCTGTCTTCTGTAGACCAGCCAAGACCCCATAGCCCCACCTTACACCATCAGTGATGGGATGTGAGAAAAGGCCCCTGCCCAGCTGACTGAAGGCTTCATTGGCCCCAGTTTGGTACATGTTCCCTCACTGCAGAATGTCTTGGATTTGCAGAGAGGCCTCTATGGAGGCCAAGGGCTTGAAGGTCCCAAACTTCTCCCGTCAGGCACACCTGAGAGGGAATCCTGATGGATACACGTTAGCTGCAATCAGCCACAAAGTCAAAGGTTCCCCGCCTCTCGCAGTTCCACAGTGCGTCCTCTTTATAGCTGGCCACTAGGAGCAGACTCTTCCCTGTTGTAGCCCGTGTGTCCGCTGAGGACCCCCGCCCCTTGACATCCAGAGAAGTCTGATAACTGGGCCTTTGGATCTCTGTGCTTTCTAAGGGGCCTATATCTTGGCAGTCACTGCTGACTCCAGACTTCTGCTACCTCACTTTAAGCAGCAGTGGTGTCTCATCCCTGCACTGCATCAGCTGAGACATGCTCAGTTCCCGCCCCCACTCTCACACACACCAGAATTCAAATGAGTCTGTGGGCGTGCGTGCCTGTGGGTGTTTCAGTGATGTGGGAGGAAACGGGAGACACTGCAGCAATGCAGACATGGCACGCCCATTCATAAAACGTTCTTCTATACGCTACAGAGGAATCCACTCCCCTTCCACTCCACATGGTACCTGTCTCCCTTCTTGGGACAAACCAAATCCATTTCTGTTCTCATGGGTGGCAGCATAGCCATTCCTTTTCTTAGTTTGATTCCTGCCAACACCCCTACCTTCAAGATTTCACCTTCTGCCACAGGTGGCTTATTAAAGGCATTTTCCTAAAGAAAGACCACTCCCTCCTCAAGAAGAATTCAAGTGCCATCCCTTAGAGTGACACAGTTTTCATTTCCACTGCTCTAGCCAGGCATGGCAACCACCATAATCACCACTAGCTGTTAGGGTCATCACGCTTTATGGAAGGCAACACGGATGGATGTAAATGGTGCTAGTTTGAGTCAGCCCCAGTTCAAATCCTGACTTGGTAACTTCTGGCTTATGTGACCTCAGGAAAGTCACTTAATCTTGCTTAACCTTTGCATCGTCACCTATAAGTGTGATAAATAAACACAATCTTGAAAGTGAAGCTCTTAACCACAGGTCTGGCTTTCAGCAGGTTCCTTTCCTCTTGCTTCCTCCACTGTCAGCAATCACAAACAGCTCCAGCCCGTGATCATGGCTCGGTGCCAAGGGATAAAAGCTGGCAGACAGCAGCTTTACAGCTGGGTGAAGAGATGCAGGGGAGGGAGGGGAAAGGGCTGGTGGCTGCTCAAGCATGCTGTGGTTTAGGCTTAATGGCTGAAAGGTCCCGTCCATCCCTGAGATTCTGTGATGCTCTAGTTTAAGATATAGAGGGTGTATCTGGCTTAGAAAAATCCTGGAGGAAAGGCTGCCTCAGACAAGTGGGAGGCTGGAGAGCGGAGGAGCAGCATGACCTTGGATGATTTAACACCTGGTTTCTTTGGCTCTTCCTGTATGGGGTTTGCTGGCTTTGCATCAAATGGAAGGAGGAGGTGCCAGGGATTTGAATTAAATCTGTCAAACAGAGGGTGAAGGGAGTGCAGGAGGCCGGGGGAGGGGGACTGTGCAAGGAACTCTGATAGCCCGACAGCACCATCTGGACTTGGCAGGGATGACAGCCCTGACAGCAGATGGAAGGAGCCACTAAAACAGCTAAAATTCTGATGTCCTGGGCCTATCCCGAGGCAGACCCCCAGAATCTTCTATTTAGAAGGAACACTGCTCTACTACAAGGGGAGAGCTGGGGTTCCTAGTCTAGAACTAGTAAAGGTCTTCATGAAGGCAAGACCAGGCAGGTGGCTGGTTTGCTTAATCCCACCTGGAGGTCCCCAGAGTATCAGTGGTGTGGTGGAGCCAGCTTGCACCAGGCCATGAGAGCGGATTGTTACAGTTTCAGGAATTTTGTGAGCTGGTTGTTAAACGCAGCCATCATTAAAAATTAAATTATGTGAAACTACAAGTCAATAAAGTATATTAAAAATGTAAGTAATAAATATTCAAAACTCATCACTTCCTCACTATTTTACCACCTTTTACTATTGTCTGTGCTCCTGAGGTTGTTGACATCTGCTCTATTTGCACAGTGGAAATGCCATATAATGGTGTGTGACTGAGCATCTGTTCGCAACTGCACTGTTCAGTGACATCACATTGGTAATCTGAAATCAGCCATGGTGGGAATATCTCCCCCACAGAGATGGGCAAACACTATGTATCAAGTATTTCCCCCTGGAGAGCTACCTGTTAAACATTTATCAGCACACCAGGGCCACTGTGTAACCAAGAAAGAAATTGATACACGGAAGCAAGGAAACATCTCAGTCCCAGAGAGGCAGCATGTGTGATGAATTTCTCAGAAGCCAGTGTTCTGTTATAATGTGCAGGACTGACTTGAAGAAAAACGCTTGAAAACACTGCTTCTCTGCATGCTCTGTCTTCCTCTGTCTTTTGCACGTGAGAAATCTTTTTGGTTTGCTCCTAAACCTAGTGATTTTTGAGGCTCCATCTCACCTGTGGGCCGTACTTCATCCCCAGGAAAGTGAATTGTAGTTTTTCCTGCCTCACTGGCAAACTGAAAATGTGCCATAATGAGTATATCTTAACCAGGCAGCCAAAGAGCTCATTTCCAAGTGGTTTGAACAGCAATAACGTTAACTTCCCCCACAGAGAAGAAATCATTTCTAAATGATTGTTTTGCTGGTTTTGCTTTTTATTAAAATTATTACCATGGGACGGAATGCTTTATTTGCCTTTGTCCTCAAAACTCTGTCCCTTTTGGTGGTTCTTTTTCAGTAAGAATCACATGCTGAATCTACATTTTATTATTTTCATATCATAAAATGAGGGAAAGGCTTCACAGAGACTTCGTCCTATTCACTTGCACACCAGCTGCATTCTGAAAAACCATAATTTTCCTTTCAAACGCAGAGTGTTGTCTGAATTGTAAGATTGCCAACTTGCAACTGTCAAGATGATGGAGGAAAATACTAATGCAGATGGTCTGAGTTTGTCGTGGGCCTGCTCAGCATGCTCTCCTGGGCTGACTTTACAACGAAGATTCAAATAGCAAGTGAGAGCTGAAAGCCATTAAGGATGGCCGTGTGGTGCAGGAAGGGGACTGGAAGGATCTGTGTCGTCACCCGAAGAGCCATTGGAACTTGTTTGCATGACATTTCACAAGGCTTCCTGGGAGAAACAGTGCTAAGAGCTTTAGGAACTAACTGCCGTCAGCGCCAGGCTTGAGACCCTTTGAACGAAGGCTGTTCCTCAACTTGTGAGGGTCAGGGAGCCCACCTCGAGGTAAGAGAGTCACAGGGATGATGCTCCTCTGTTGCAACCAGGGATGCTGCTCGGCGGTACCACTCAGATTGTCCTTCAACCCACACACTGCGGAAAGTGACCTGCATTTCTTTTTTATTCTATTGATGTATGAAATTCTTCAAACTACACAAAAGTCGCCTACACATCTTCCTAAAGATGGTTTCGTAAACTCTTCAAATTTTAAATTATCAAAATTTTCTATTTTTACTACATCTACCTACTTCTTTTCCTCAAGCATTTAAAAACAATTCCCACACTCCGTATCTCTTCTCCCCTGCATACTTCAGCAGGCATCTCAATTTTAAAAGAGATTTCCTTATACCTTTACCACATATAACAAAATTAACAGTAATTTCTTGATAGCGTCTAATTCCCAGTCCATATAGACTTCCCCCAGTTGTCTCAAAGGAATTGATTTACTGCATCCTAGACCAGTGTGCTTGGTGGGGCCAGAGGTCCTTTGGGAAGGGTGGTGACTGCTTCCCCACCATCCTGACTGTGGCTGTGGCAGAAACCATGCTGAAGGGGCCCCAGTAGAGAGACCTTTAGGCTGGCTGCAGACACCTTCCCCAGTTGTTGGATCTTGGGATTTCCTCTCACCAAGGAATAAGCCAATGCGACTTCCTCTTCTGTTTTCCAATGTTCCACGTCATCCCCTGAGACTTTCCCAGCTTCATGCTACTGACACCCCCCTGGCTGTCATACTGGTTCCCATTTCACTGCTTTTCCTGCAGCTGCATTTTTCACTGCAGGAATTTCCTCAATCAGGGAAGAGGTTTCCCCCAAGGATTACGGCTCTTCCAGTGGCCTCAGATCTACTGCACCCTCGGTGAACCATAGCTCTTCAGAGTTCCCAAAAGGCTTTGGCTTTTGCATTTGTTAGAAAATTTTGGCTAAATTTCTCATGAGATAAGTCATAGAAGATTTGAGTAGCAGGACATTGTGTCACATCTAAAGGCCTGAAGAGATAGCAACCGAATGCACTGCTTGCTCAGGGATGTTCTTTTGCTCTAAAGAACATCATTAGGACAATTGGCAATATCTGAACTAAAACCTGTATTGCATTGTTTGATAGTATCCTATCAATGGTTAATTTCCTGATTTCGATGATTGCACTGTTGAGAACAGGTAAGAGTTTCCCTGTTTTTAGAAGAACCACATTAGATATTGAGGGATAAAGGAGCATCATGTTTGCAACTTCCTTTCAAATGGTTCAGAGAATCATGGATGTCTATAGAGAGAACATGATGAGGCACATATGGTAACATGTTAACATCTGGAGAATCTGGGTGAGAGATATATGGGAATCCTTTGTATGAACACTCTGAATAAACCTGAAGTTATGTCAGCCTTGCCTGTTGGGTTCACCTCTTCTCCATTAAACATTCTGTTTCAGGGCATTTCCTGGGGCTCTCTTCTCTTCCTATCCCTCTTCTCTTCCCTAGGCGATCTCTTTCGCTTCCACAGTATTACTTACCATCTGCACAGTGCTCTCAAATGTCTCTCTTGAAACAAGACTTCTTAATGTCAGATTGCATGTCCAGGTGACTGCCTTTTCATCTCCCCTCAAACGTCTCATAAGTATCTTACACTCACCACGCCCCAGTCTGGATTCACATTTTTCTCTCTCTCCCACACACTTCAAGGGCCTCCTCACCTAAGGGCACAAGGCCAAGCACCAGAAGGAAAGAAAACACAGTCCAAGAGTCGTTTCTGGCCGCGGTCTTCCTTATCCTCCATATCCAGTTTTGTTCCTTGTGGTGAAACGTGACTTTCACACTCTGAATAGTCTTTTTTCGGAGAAAACTTTTCTCCTTTGTTCATTAAGATGTTATAGGACTGGAACTACCCTGGTGGTCCAGGGTAAAGAATCCGCCTTCCAATGCAGGGGACATGGGTTCAATCCCTGGTCAGGGAAATAGGTCCCACATGCCGCAGGGCAAATAAGCCAACGCGCCACAACTACTGAGCTCACACGCTTCAACTAGAGAGACTTCGTGCCACAAACTACAGAGCCCACGTGCTCTGGAGCCTGCATGCCATAACTAGAGAGAAGCCTGGGCACTGCAATGAAAGATCCCACATGCCTCAGTGAACATCCCATGTGCCACAACTAAGACCCAACATAGCCAAAAAATAATAAAATTTTAAAAAAAAAGATGTTCTAGGATTGTTTCTACAATCCTTAGAAAGGTTTGCAAACAAGGGACAACATTTATAATATATCATCTCGGTTTTATATCCTGATCTCGATAGTAACCTTGCTTATATGCTTTTAAAACCTGTTGCTGTTTATTTAAGTATTTATCACCTATTGAAACTGTGCCTGTGTAAGCATATATATTAAATAAAATATTTATCTCCATCTCATCACCATCGATCTTGATGAATATCAGGAGAGACGTATTTTTGCTAGCAAACAAAATGATGCCGTGGCTTGTCATTCAAGTAATGCTTCATCATCTTTTTTGAAGCTTCTACTTTGCCAGATGTGTGTTTTTTTTGACCTCTTGCTCTTGAGAGATATTGTGCTTCATAGAACCATCGTGAATACAGAAACCTCACTTGCACCATGTATATATCTATGTATATCTATAGTATATCTACCTACTGGTGGTAGAGCACCTTGGTTCTAATCTTAGTCATCTGAGGACCTATGGCACAGCACAAGTCCAAAGCTGTGCATTGATAAAATATTGGAGAGTGGGTACTCAGAGCAACTACTCAGTGTGAATTTTTGTTAGATAAAGTTTCATGGACAACATGATATAATTTGTATTGCAATTGCACATACGTAATCACAGTGCATATGTGCTTGTTAGTAGAAAAAATTTAGCCAGGTCTTTCAGAGATGATGCCTCAGCTCCACACCTGCAAATTCTGCTGCAGATGCTTGGGAAAGATTACCTGATAGAAAGATAAGAGATACTCTTATCTCCCCAGAACTCCTGGTTCTCTTGAACCTGCATATACCATTTGGGGTCAAGTAAATCACTTTTCACAGAGATCTTCAGAATTAAAACTATGTCCTGCATCACTGTACCATGTATGAAAGTGAAATATATTTTCATTGATGAGTCGAAAAAAGAGGGCAAAATGAAACATTATCAGATTAGTGAAAGAAAGATAATCTGAGAATTTGCCATCAGCAAACCCTCACTGTAGGAAATAGTAAAGGATTTATCAGTAATTTGAGCCCCCACAGAGGGTGTGAAAAGCACGAAGCACATGATGACTTTATAAAATAATAATAATTGTGATTTATGGGTTTAAGATACACTTGAAATAAATAACAATAATAATACATAAGTTAGGGGGAAGCAAATGGTGTTTAAAGGTTTTAAAGCCCTTGTATTGTCCAGGGTGAGGGTAAACATCCTGAATAACTTTAGACTTAGATAAGTTAGGGATGAATATTTGAATTTCTGGAGTAATCACTTAACAGAAACACAATGTGTAACCTACAAACTCGCCGACGGGGTTGGGGGTGGGGTGGGAAGGTAGAAAATGGAATGAGAAAAAATATATAATCAATCCAAAAGAAAGAAGAAGGAAAATAGAATGTGCAGTACAAATACAAGGCACAAAATAATAGGTTTAAAACCAAACAATTTAGCATATAAATAAAATGTAAATTGACTAAATGATTCTTTTAAAATTACAGATATGAAAACCTCTAACTATGCTATTTTTGCAAGAGATACATCCAAAACATAAGGGTATAGATTGTTTGAAAGTGAAAGGTTGCAAGAAGAAATACTAAGTGCAGTCAGGGTTTAGTCAGGAAAACAGAAGCCTCTCTCAGCATTTTGAGTAAAGAGATTTATTTAATTCAGGGGATTAGAATCTTACACAATCTTGGAAATGGCTGGGTTATCAGGAAGCAAAGGTCAGCAAGCTGCTTTCATAAGAAATCTGCTTTCAGGAAAGCAACAGTGGGTGATTCTCAGGAATATTAACGGCTGCTCTTTCTCATCTGGCTTCCAAATCTTGTGAAGTTGCCCCTCATTGGCTGAATCTAATCCAGAATCATAAAAGGAGAAGGACTTCCCTGGTGGCACAGTGGTTAAGAATCTGTATGCCAATGCAGGGGACACAGGTTCAATCCCTGGTCTGGGAAGATCCCACATGCTGCAGAGCAACTAAGCCTGTATGCCACAACTACTGAGCCTGCACTCTAGAGCCTGCTTGCCACAACTACTGAGCCTGCATGCTGCAACTACTGAAGCCCATGCTCCTAGAGCCTGTGCTCTGCAACAAGAGAAGCCACCGCACTGAGAAACCCGTGCACCACAACAAGGAGTAACCCCTACTTGCCACAACTAGAGAAAGCCTGTGTGGCAACGAAGACCCAATGCAGCCAAAAAAAAAAAAAAACATATATATATATATATATATATATATATATATATATATATATATAATTAAAAAATAATAATAATAAAATTAAATAAATAAAAGGAGATACTGGGAATTGTAGTTCCAAGCTTCTCCTTTGAAGCAGAGGTGAGTGATAGCACCTAGCTAATAACAAGCAATCCAGCCCAAGAGGAAATAGTAGGCATAGCTATGTTAATACCAGACCAAAATATCAGACTCTAAGGTCACTTCATAATATAAAAAATAATGATTCAGGGACTTCCCTAGTGGCACAGTGGTTAAGAATCCACCCGCCAGGGGCTTCCTAGGTGGCGCAGTGGTTAAGAATCCGCCTGCCAATGCAGAGGACACGGGTTTGATCCCTGCTCCAGGAAGATCCCACATGCTGTGGAGCAACTAAACCCATGCGCCAAAAAAAAAAAAAAAAAAATTAAAAAAAAAAGAATCCGCCCGCCAATGCAGGGGACACAGTTTCAATCCCTGGGCCGGGAAGATCCCACATGCTGCAGAGCAACTAAGCCCATGCGCCACAACTTCTGAGCCTGTGCTCTAGAGCCTGGGAGCCACAACTACTGAAGCCTGCGTACCTAGAGCCCATGCTCTGCAACAAGAGAAGCCACTGCAGTGAAAAGCCCGTGCACCACAACGAAGAGTAGCCCCCACTCGCCACAACTAGAGAAAGCCTACACTTAGCAATGAAGACCCTATGCAGACAAAAATAAACAAATAAATAATAAAATAAATCTTAAAAAAAATAATGATTCAGTTCACCAGGAAAATATAACATTTGAATTTGTATTTGCCTAATAACCAAGCCCCAAAATATGTAAAGCAAAAATTGATAGAACTACAAGGAAACAGATATAGCCACAATCATACTGGATGGATTTTATATACCTTTCTCAGAAATAAATAAAAAATTCAGCAAGGAGATGCAGAGTTTGAAAATATGAAAAAAAATTGACTTAATGGACATATATAGGTCACTGTGCCCAATAACTCCATTCTTTTCAAGCACACACAGAACATTTACAAATACATATTAACCATATTTTGGGCCATACAGCACACCCCAAACTACTCCTAAAAGTCAAACTTGTACAGAATTTGACAGAGTATCTTATGTTCTCAATACAGCTAAGCTGGCAAACAACAAAGATGTAATTAAAGTCACCATCTTTTAGAAATTAAGAATCATACTTCTAAATGACCCATGAGTCATAAAAAATTAAGTAGTATTTAGAGCAAATTATAATAAAAATGCACTTCATAATATGTGGGATCAATGAAAGCGGTAATTTAGAGGACAATTTATAGCTTTAAATGCAAGTGTTAGGAAAGTAGAAAATTAAATTACTAGCCATGATATGAAAAAGCAGAAAATTATGGGCCATAACCAAGAGGAAAATCAGTCAATAGGAACAAAAAACTGAAACAGTAATTTTATAGATCTACTCAATGGGGAAGGATTCATGAACAAGGATTCAGTGGTGGAGAGAACAGAAAACAGATAAGGGAGGGGGGACAACAGAGAAAGGGGCCAATGGCTACGGTAAACAAGAGAACTAGAGTTTCATGAAATGGACTTTGAAGGACATTTTTAGAATAAGGAAGTTCTAATATTTTCTTTTAAATTATTTGCTGAAGAGCCATTGATCCTTCTCCTCACTTCCCTAGTCTTCATTCAATATCTATTTGAAAGAGCTGGCTCATATTTAGGGTTAGGAGGTGAGAATCAAGAAGAGTTTGACAGATAATTAATGAGAACCTGCTGTACAGCACAGGGAACTCCACTTTGCTGTACAGTAGAAACTAAAACAACATTGTAAAACAACTATACCCCAATAAAAAATTTGTAAATAAAATCCCTCCCTCAAAGAAACAAAAAACCCAAAAACAAAAAAAGGCGGGTTGTGTCCCTAAAGAGATGAAAAAAGAAACAGCTACAAGACAAGATGTGAAGAGTGAGAATGTAATTGAAGCTAAAAATTGGAGTGAGAGACCAGTAGAAAAGTAAGGCCCTGGAACTTCATAGCCATCTTGAAGAAGTACAAGGGTGAGTCAAAAATGATCTGCACTCCGGTTATATTAAAACTTCTGTTGCCCGCACTGCCTTATCAGCACTTTCTGTTTAAGGCTACTGTCTCCCCAGTCACTGCTGTGCAGGTGTGAATGTGTTACATCAGGTTGCTTGTGGTGCAAGCAAAAATGGATGCCCCACTTGAGATCTGCACGAAAGAAGGGCAGTGTGCAGTGATTCATTTTTTGTGGTCTGAGGGTGTACCTGGTGCCATTATTTATTGAAGACTTCGTGCACAGTATGGAGAAAGTGTTTTGTCATGAAGAAGTGTGTATGAATGGCTAGAGATGCTTATTGAAGAGCTGAAGCCTAAACTTCAGATTAAACGCAGAGGACTGCTGTCCAAGGGTGTTGTGATCTTGCACAGCAATGCATGTCTGCACACTTCTGCCCACACGGTCGACACTCTGCAAAAACTTCATTTTGAGGTGTTAAAGCATCCTCTCTATAGTCCTGATCTTGCTCCATCAGACCTTCACCTGTTTGGTTACCTAAAAGCAGCCCTAGGAGGACGAAGACTCACTTCTAACAAAGAAGACAGCGCTGTATTTGTGGCTCGCAACTCAGCCTAAAACATTTTTTAATGAAGGAATATGAAACCTTGTTGACAGATGGACAAAGTGTATTGAAAAGCAAGGAGATTATGTTGAAAAATGATGTGTCTTTTCTAAAAGTTAATTAAAATAAATTCTATAGCCAGAGTGCAGATAATTTTTGACTCACCCTCGTATAAGAATGCCACAAGCAGATTTTACCTAGACCTGCAGGGGCAGGGTGGCCATCTGCCATATTTTTATTATGTGTGCCTGAGTGAATTAATTTAAATGAGGAATATAAAACTCTCTGACAGGTCCTTGAAAGGCTCAGGGGCCTTGTCTGGCAAAGACCTACAATTTATGCCTGCATTTTGCTATTTGTTTTCTGTATGTCTCACATCCTTTTTGCTCCTCCATTCCTCCACTCCATTACTGCCTTCTTTTCCATTACCTAGATCTTTCCTAGCGTACCATTTTAATTTCTTTGTTGATTTTAACTGTTTTTCAGAGTAATTTTCTGAGTGATTGCTCTAGGAATTATAATGGGCATTTTAATCAAAATCTACTTCAGATGAACTCTAACTTAATTACAGTAGAATAGAGAAACTTTATTCCAATGTAGCTGTATGCCCTACCCCTTTCTTTGGCAAAGATCTATGAAGCATGTGTCACTGGGAGACCTCTGAGAAATAGGATAAACTATTTGCAGTTTAATTACAAATACCTTGTTAGTGAACTGACAGCACATTATTCAAAGTCATACAAAGTCATGATAAACAAGAGTTTTACTGATTTCTATGCCAAAAGCTCTATATTCCCCAACATGTGTTGTGTAACAATAAAAACACAGCTATGAGTACAGTCCCAGGGGAAGAAGGTGGGCACTTCAGCAGTTCATAGCACCTCAGAGCAGCTGTGCAAGGCTGGAATACATTAGATGCTCAACAGTCCCTGATGCGGAGCTCATGGGTCACTAAGTAATGGGTTGAGCTTCCTCCGCGGAGATGAGATTTAGTAAGTCTTGAATGGCGTTTTGTTCATGGACACTGAGCTGCTGTTCTTTGGCTAGATCGAGGCCTCTCGTGGCATATTCCTCTGCCTGAAATAGAATTGCAGTGACAAAAGGAAGTTGTCCCAGAAAAGCATTACATGAGAAGCCCCATCTCTGCTCGCCCCCAGAAGCACAGGAAAGGACCCTTCAGCTTCTCACACCAGCCACAGAGTTCTTTGTGGAAACTTGTGAACACACACTGGGTCTTCACAGTTGGCCACATGTGTGGGATGAGGGTGAGAGGGGATAGGGAACAGGGAGACGTGGCCTGTGAATTTCTGAGTTTACAGTGGACAAAGCTTCTTTTCTATGTTTCAGAGCCTTTTGAACCAACATTGGGAGGCATACGGGTGAAAGGTACACTGCCATCTGGGGGGCCATGTAGCCCAGAGTCTTGACTTGGACAGAGGCTTCATAGGACGTCTTGGGACAGACTCTGGCTTGCCCTTCCTCCCTCCCTGCCCCCCTTCTTTTCCTCTTTTTTCCTTCCTTCCTTCTTGCCTTCCTTCCTTCCATCTTTCCTTCCTTCCTTCCAACTTTCCTTCCTTTCTTCCATTTTTCCCTTCTTACTTTCTTTCAATAAATATTTATTGAAAGGCGACTATGCTCCAAGTATTGTGACTATAGGCAGAAATTCCTACACTTGTGAAATTTCAATACAGTAGGGGAGAGAGGCAATAAACCAGACAAATAAAGTACAATGGTGCCTTAAATAGTGATTCATGCTAAGGAAAAAAATAAAATAGGAAGGGGGACAGGAAGCATTAGTGGTGGCAGTGGGGGTTTGCCATTTCAGAGAGCAGGGAGAGCCTTGTTGAAAAGCAGACATCTGAGTCCAGACCTGAAGGAAGCGAGGCATCAATCCTGAGTAGATAGAGGTGTCCCTTTTCTCTAAGGACCTCTTGTAGACCTAACGCCCTTAACACACCTTGGGGGAATGACTTCCTTGGGCAGAAAATGGGACCCTGAAATGTGGAAAAGAGGCTTTGTCCACTGTAAACTCGGAAATGCAATGGAAATGTTTCCCTGTACCCTAACCCCTCTCACCCCCATCTCACATAGGGTCGCTGTCCTTCCTTCATGCTCCCACAGTGCCCTGGGCTTTGCTATCACACTTTATTATAACCCACTGACCGGGAGCTCCTCCAGGCCCCGGTGTACAGTAGGTGCTTAGTAAAAGTTTGCTGAAGAAAGGAAGAGAGAAAGGGAGTGGGGGAAGGACATCTTAAATTTTCCCATGTCACCCACACTGAAAGGCTTCCTCCAGCCAGCCCTCCCTCCTCTCTCCCCTGGACTGCTTTATTTTTCTCTGTAGTGCTTTTCACTCTCTGACATTATATTACATATTTATATGTTTACTTGTTTATTGTGACTTCCTCTCCTCCAGAAAAACGTAAGTTACTTGGAAATAGGGCACTTGGCTGGTGGTTCACCTCTGCACCCCAGTCCCTAGAACCATGCCTTGCAAATGGTAGAAGCTCAGTAAATACCTGAATGAATGAGTGGATCAGTCAATCAATAAGTCAAGAACCCTGAGATTTACCACTTAGTGTCCATAAGAAATTGGGCCAATAATGGATTCCCTCTGTTCCTCAGTTTCCTTATCTGTAAAGTACGAATAATAAAATACCTTCTTTGTAAAGT
The DNA here is from genome assembly GCF_030028045.1 of Hippopotamus amphibius kiboko. Classification (NCBI taxonomy): domain Eukaryota; kingdom Metazoa; phylum Chordata; class Mammalia; order Artiodactyla; family Hippopotamidae; genus Hippopotamus; species Hippopotamus amphibius. The sequence goes on from NC_080186.1 coordinate 34,165,639, forward strand.
TAGTATGAGAATTAAATGTGATGGGACTCCCCTGATGGTCCAGTGGTGAAGAATCTGCCTTCCAATACAGGGGATGAGGGTTCAATCCCTGGTCGGTGAACTAAGATCCCACATGCCGCAGGGCAACTAAGCCCACGAGCCACAACTACTGAGCTCGTGTGCCTCAACTAGAGCACCTGCATGCTGCAAACTACAGAGCCCGTGTGCTCTGGAGCTCACGCCACAACTACAGAGTGAAAACCTGCACGCCACAGCTAGAGAAGCCCACGCACTACAACGAAGAACCCGAATGCCAAAATGAAAAGATCCCGCATGCTAGGGCTTCCTAGGTGGTGCGGTGGTTAAGAATCTACCGCCAATGCAGGTGACACGAGTTCGATCCCTGCTCCAGGAAGATCCCACATGTCATGGAGCAACTAAGCCCATGTGCTTAGAGCCCGCGCGCCGCAACAAGAGAAGCCCCTATTTGCCGCAACTAGAGAAAGCCCGTGTGCAGCAATGAAGACCCAACACAGCCAGTAAATAAATAAATAAATAAATTTATAAAAAAAGAATTAAAAAAAATAAAAATCCCGCCTGCCGCAATGAAGATCCCAAATGCCGCATCTAAGACCAGACACAGCCAATAAATAAATAAGTAAATAAATAAATAAATAAAATTGTAAAAGAAGAATTACATGTGATAATTCACGTAAAGTCCTTAGGCTAGTGACTGGCATGTAATAACACTCAAAAACGATTACCTTCTGAGTGATTTCTGCCTGGATCCCTCCAGCAACAGGGAACTCACTACCTGAGGGTAGTTAGAGCCCGCCACTCCACTTCCCCAAGGCCTCCCCAGAGGCCTTCTGCCCTGCAGGCTTCCCAGCACTGCTCTAGCCTCAGTGTACCTGTGCAACCCTAGGGCGGCCCCCTCGAGGGAAGAAGGCAATCCCATTTTCACTGTGCAGGCTGGACTCAACACAGGAGAAACGCCTTGAGCATCTGAGCCTTTTTTGGAGTGAGGGCTTACTCTGAGGGCGAAAGCTTGTGCAGTTGGGCAAAACTGCTGAATTCAACTAGAGGAATTTCTTCCTCCATTTCAGACGTGCTGCTTTTCTAGGGGAACTTGCCTTTGACGAATTCATCATCAGGTAGTAAAGCGTGAACAGGATTTTCAGAATAAAGATCGTTTTTTCGGGGGCTTTGTCAGATGTAGATTCTCGAATGTTCAAGATTGAAGTCAGGATCTGAATGGCCTCTGCTTCCTGGGCTTCATCTGCAATGGAGAGAAAGGGAGGAAAGAAGAAACAGGCCTGGGGCAGCCGCGTCTGCCCTCAGGGCTAAGCACCAAGCCCTCAGGGCACCTGGCCTTCAGGCAGTTCACCAGCTCTGCCTGGCCTATCATTATCAGAGTAACCTAAAAAAAGGCGCATTCCTACAAGTGCCAGAGTTGCTTAGCTTTCTTTCCTTCAGAGTCCTAAACTAGATCGCTTAGGCCCCCAATAAAGGGCATTTGTCGTGGTGGATTCCTTGGGTCCGACTCAGCTTCCATTCTATAGCAAGAGGAGGGAGTCAGGGCTTCTGGCAGCCACAGCACCTTAATTCTTCTTCCCCAAATGCAAAGATGCTTAAGCAATAGCCTTTCTGCTGTCCCCATGTGAGGCTAAGCTTAGAGAGAAAAGACAAAAAAGACATACACTATAGTGTTAAGGTTGGTGGTCTTTGGATAGCTATGATTTTCAACTTTTCTGCTTTAACATGAACCACATTTATAATGACAGAAAATTCAATAATGTTATTGATTTTTTGAATCTTAGCTCAAAACTTCTCCTCCAAGAGGTCTTCCGCCTTGCAACACCATCCAACTGTCCTCACCTCTTCATTCTGGGGCTCATCTTATAATATAACTTGTACTTGTAGAAGTTTTCTTTCACATAGTTTCTGTCTTACCCAGTACACTATTATGCCCCTTTTGAGCAGAAACTAGATCCTCCATCTCTTTGTATGATCTCAGAGTGAATGACGCTGGACCAAGCCCTTACTTAGCCCTCTGCTGAGCTGGGGGTAGAGAGATGAATCAGACTTAGCCCTGACACTGAGACACTCACTGTCCAGTGAAGGAAGGGGATAAGGCACCCGAACGAATGAGCAATGGGACTCCCGTGTGGAGTCTTCCGCCACTTATGACTCCTGGAGGGGTAACACATTAAAAAAGGATGCTCTGCAGAAATCTCAGGGGGCTCTGGCAGGGCCTTTCTTTTCTCCAAATCTCTCTAACCCCCTTGCAAGGCTGTGTGTGATGCTAGGGACCTGAATTCTTCCCAAAGCTGGTCAAATCTCTTTGAGCCCCCATCTCAGTTTGTCCATCTGCAAAATGGGAAGATGGCACTGTTGTGCCCCATGACAGGGACAGCTGCTCTCCCTCTTAGGGGCAAAGTTTGTGGATCAGAAGACATGAAGTCACTGCTCTGCTTCCTAGGGAGAACTGCCGCTTACCCAAGCCAGTGTCAGTCTCAAATCGTTTGCCCAGCAGATCTATTTGTTGGATGCGAGCCTGTGAGAGGACTTGAGAGCGATCGTTCAAATATTTATTCCAGATCTCCGAGACCTGTTGGGAAAGGAGATCGTAATCAGACAAGCAGGCTGGACGTTAGCCGTTGGACCAGCCAGCACTGGACCTCTGGCCACACCTCCTGACTATCTGCAGACTCCCTCTCTCATTGTGCCTGAAGGCAGGGGGAGCCTTAGGAGACCAAATGTGCTTGGCCAAGGTAAGTGTGACAAGTGTTGGGCTGCAAAAGGCACCTGGAGGGCTGATCTGGGGACAGCCCTGGTGAAGTCTAATTACAATGGCTACCAGGTGTTGAGCACATACAACTACCTTTACATCCTCCAGCATCCCAATTGAGGTCATATTCTTGTTACTCACACCTCACGGATAGATAAACTGAGGCTCAGAAAAGTTAAGATCACACTTGACTTTTGGTAAGAGCTGCTATGTGGCGCAGACAGGATTTAAATTTAAGTCTGCCTGATTCCAAAGCTCATTTTTCTTCAGCTACACCACAATACCTTTTCCTCAGAAGTGGGTCTAAAATATGAATAACAGTCACCACGTGAGCGCCTATATCACACACAGAAATGGTTGTTTGCTAAGTAAGATGTTATTATATGAAAATAACCAACATTTTAATATATTGAAAACAGTTTAAAATCTTTCACAAGTAAATGTGGACATTTTAAAGTACTTTCATGTTCTCTGATCCCTTCACAGGACCTTTCAACAATCAATTTCACTTAAAAACCTCATCTCCGGGCCTAGTGGCGCAGTTGTTAAGAATCTGCCTGCCAATGCAGGGGACAGGGGTGCGATCCCTGGTCCGGGAAGATCCCACATGCTGTGGAGCAACTAAGCTCGTGTGCCACAATTTCTGAGCCTATACTCTAGAGCCTGCGAGCCACAACTATTGAGCCCACGCACCACAACTACTGAAGCCCAAGTGCCTAGAGCCTGTGTTCCACAACAAAGAGAAGCCACCACAATAAGAAACCTATGCCCTGCAATAAAGAGTAGCCCCCATTCTCCGCAATACAGAAAGCCTGCACAGCAACGAAGACCCAATGCAGCCAATTAATAAAAAATAAAAATAAATAAATAAATTTTGAAGAAAAACAAAGAAACAACAAAAAAAACCCCACCTCATCTCCTCCTCTATCTCACACCTTGACATGCCCACATTAGCTTGCTCCTAGGGATGTGACAGTACATTGCAGTCTATTTGGAGTGGTTTGGTTCTTTTTTTATTTTATTTTTTTACTTTATTTTTTTTTATTGGAATATAATTGTTTTACACTCTTGTACCAGTTTTTGAGGTACACCAAGGTCAATCATCTGTATTTATACACATATCCCCATATTCCCTCCCTCCCTCTACTCCCCTCCACCCTGCCCATCCCAGTCCTCTAAGGCATCATCCATCCTCAAGTTGAACTCCCTTTGTTATGCAGCAACTTCCCACTGGCTATCTATTTTACAGTTGGTAGTATATATATGTCTATGCTACTCTCTCACTTCGTCTCAGCTTCCCGCACTCCCAAACCTCGAGATCTCCAGTCCATTCTCTGCATCTGCGTCCTTGTTCTTGTCTTGTCACTGAGTTCATCAGTACCATTTTTAGATTCCGTATATATGAGTTAGCATACAATATTTGTCTTTCTCCTTCTGACTTACTTCACTCTGTATGACAGACTCTAGGTCTATCCACCTCATTACATATAGCTCCATCTCATTCCTTTTTATAGCTGAGTAATATTCCATTGTATATATATGCCACATCTTCTTTATCCATTCATTTGTTGATGGGCATTTAGGTTGCTTCCATGTTCTGGCTACTGTAAATAGTGCTGCAATAAACATTATGGTACATGTTTCTTTTGGGATTATGGTTTTCTCTGGATATAATATACCCAGTAGTGGGATGACTGGATCATATGGTAGTTCTATTTGTAGCTTTTTAAGGAACCTCCAAACTGTTTTCCATAGTGGCTGTACCAACTTACAGTCCCACCAACAGTGCAGGAGAGTTCCCTTTTCTCCACACCCTCTCCAACATTTGTTGTTTCCAGATTTTGTGATGATGGCCATTCTGATTGGTGTGAGGTGATACCTCATTGTGGCTTTGACTTGCATTTCTCTGATAATTAGTGATGTTGAGCAACTTTTCATGTGTTTGTTGGCCATCTGTATGTCTTCTTTGGAGAAATGTCTATATAGGTCTTCTGCCCATTTGTGGATTGGGTTATTTGCTTTTTTGGTATTAAGCTGCATGAGCTGCTTGTATATTTTGCAGGTTAATCCTTTGTCTGTTGTTTCGTTGGCAACTATTTTTTCCCATTCTGAGGGTTGCCTTCTTGTCTTGTTTATGGTTTCTTTTGCTGTGCAAAAGCTTTTAAGTTTCATGAGGTCCCATTTGTTTATTCTTGATTTCATTTCCATGATTCTAGTAGGTGGGTCAAAAAGGATCTTGCTTTGATGTATGTCATAGAGTGTTCTGCCTATGTTTTCCTCTAGGAGTTTTATAGTGTCTGGCCTTACATTTGGGTCTTTAATTCATCTGGAGTTTATTTTTGTCTATGGTGTTAGGAAGTGTTCTAATTTCATTCTTTTACATGTAGCTGTCCAATTGTCCCAGCACCACTTATTGAAGAGGCTGTCTTTTTTCCATTGTGTATTCTTGCCTCCTTTGTCAAAGATAAGGTACCCATATGTGTTTGGGCTTACCTCTGAGTTCTCTATTCTATTCCATTGATCTTCCTTTCTATTTTTGTGCCAGTACCATACTGTCTTGATCACTATGGCCTTGTAGTATAGTTTGAAGTCAGGAAGCCTGATTCCACCAACTCCATTTTTCCTTCTCTAGATTGCTTTGGCTTTTTGGGGTCTTTCGCATTTCCATACAAATCATAAGATTTCTTGCTCTAGTTCTGTGAAAAATGCCATTGGTAATTTGATAGGGATTGCACTGAATCTTTAAATTGCTTTGGGTAGTACAGTGATTTTCACTATGCTGATTCTTCCAATCCAGGAACATGGTATGTCCCTCCATCTGTTTGTGTCGTCTTTGATTTCTTTTATCAGTGTCATAAAGTTTTCTGCATACAGATCTTTTGCCTCCTTAGGCAGGTTTACTCCTAGGTATTTTATTCTTTTTGTTGCAGTGGTAAATGGGATAGTTTCCTTAATTTCTCTTTCTGTTCTTTCGTTGTTACTGTATAGGAATGCAAGAGATTTCTGTGCATTAATTTTGTATCCTGCTACTTTACTAAACTCATCAATTAGTGCTAGCAGTTTTCTGGTAGAGTCTTTAGGGTTTTCTATATATAATATCATGTCATCTGCAAAGAGTGACAATTTTACTTCTTCTTTTCCAATTTGGATTCCTTTTATTTCATTTCCTTCTCTGATTGCTGTGGCTAAAACTTCCAAAACTATGTTGAATAATAATGGTGAGAGTGGACACCCTTGTCTTGTTCCTGTTCTTAGAGGGAATTCTTTCAGTTTTTCACCATTTAGAATGATGTTGGCTGTTGGTTTCTCATATATGGTTTTTATTATGTTGAGGTAATTTCCTTCTATGCCCATTTTCTGGAGAGCTTTTATCATAAATGGATGTTGAATTTTGTCAAAAGCTTTTTCTGCACCTATTGAGATGATCATATGGTTTTTATCCTTCACTTTGTTGATATGATGTATCATGTTGATTGATTTGCATGTATTGAAGAATCCTTGCATTGCAGGGATAAACCCCACTTGATCATGGTGTATGATTTTTTTTATGTGCTGTTGGATTCTGTTAGCTAGTATTTTGTTGAGGATTTTTGCATCTATATTCATCAGTGATATTGGCCTGTAATTTTCTTTTTTTGTGACATCTTTGCCTGGTTTTGGTATCAGGGTGATGGTGGCCTCGTAGAATGCGTTTGGGAGTGTTCCTCCTTCTGCTATATTTTGGAAGAGCTTGAGAAAGATAGGTGTTAGCTCTTCTCTAAATGTTTAATAGAATTCGCCCGTGAATCCATCTGGCCCTGGGCTTTTGTTTGTTGGGAGATTTTTTAATCAATGCCTCAATTTCCATCCTTGTGATTTGTCTGTTCATAGTTTCTATTTCTTCCTGGTTTAGTCTTGGAAGATTGTATTTTTCTAAGAGTTTATCCATTTCTTCTAGATTATCCAATTTATTGGCATATAGTTGCTTGTAGTAGTCTCTCATGATCTTTTGTATTTCTGTGTTGTCCGTTGTTACTTCTCCTTTTTCATTTCTAATTCTGTTGATTTGCATCTTCTCCCTTTTTTTCTTGATGAGCCTGGCTAATGGTTTATCAACTTTGTTTATCTTCTCAAAGAACCAGCTTTTAGTTTCATTAATTGTTGCTATTGCTTCCTTCCTTTCTTTTTCATTTATTTCTGCCCTGATCTTTATGATTTCTTTCCTTTTGCTTACTTTGGGGTTTCTTTGTTCTTCTTTCTCTAATTGTTTTAGGTGTAAGGTTAGGTTGTTTATTCGATAATTTTCTTGTTTCTTAAGGTAGGACTGTATTGCTATAAACTTCCCTCTTAGAACTGCTTTTGCTGCATCCCATAGGTTTTGGGTTGTTGTGTTTTCATTGTCATTTGTTTCTAGATATTTTTTGATTTCCTCTTTGATTTCTTTAATGATTTCTTGGTTGTTTAATAGTGAATTGTTTAGCCTCCATGTGTTTGTATTTTTTGCAGTTTTTTTCCTGTAATTGATATCTAGTCTCATGGTGCTGTGGTCAGAGAAGGTGCTTGATATGATTTCAATTTTCTTGAATTTGCTGAGGTTTGATTTGTGACCCAAGATGTGATCTATCCTGGAAAATGTTCCATGTGCACTTGAGAAGAAGGTGTATTCTGTCGTTTTTGGATGGAATGTCCTATAAATATCAGTGAAGTTGAGATGGTCTAATGTGTCATTTAAAGCTTGTGTGTATTTATTTTCTGTTTGGATGATCTGTCCATTGATGTAAGTGGGGAGTTCAAGTCTCCCACTATTATTACATTACTGTCGAATTCCCCTTTTATGGCTGTTAGCATTTGCCTTATGTATTGAGGTGCTCCTATATTGGGGGCATAGATATTTACCATTGTGATATCTTCTTCTTGGATGGATCCCTTGATCATTATGTAGTGTCCTTCCTTGTCTCTTGTAATAGTCTTTACTTTAAAGTCTAATTTGTCTGATATGAGTATTGCTACTCCAGCTTTCTTTTGACTTCCATTTGCATGGAATATCTTTTTCCATCCCTTTACTTTCAGTCTATATGTATCCCTTGGTCTGAAGTGGGTTTCTTGTAGGCAGCGTATAGAAGGGTCTTGTTTTGGTGTCCATTCAGCCAGTCTGTGTCTTTTGGTTAGAGCATTTAATCCATTTACATCTAAGGTGATTATTGACATGTGTGTTTCTAAAACCATTTTCTTAATTGTTGTGGGTTTGTATTTGTAGGTGTTTTCCTTTTCTTGTGTTTCCTACTTAGAGAAGTTCCTTTAGCATTTGTTGTAAGGCTGGTTTGGTGGTGCTGAATTCTCTTAACTTTTGCTTGTCTGGAAAGCTTTTGATTTCTCCATCAAATCTGAATGAGATTCTTGCTGGGCAGAGTATTCTTGGCTGTAGGTTTTTCTCTTTCAGGACTTTCAGTATATCCTGCCATTCCCTTCTGGCCTGCAGAGTTTCTGTAGAAAGGTCAGCTGTTATCCTGATGGGTTTTCCCTTATATGTTATTTGTTGCTTTTCTCTTGCTGCTTTTAATATTTTTTCTTTGTGTTTAATTGTCATTAGTTTGATTAATATGTGCCTTGGTGTATTTCTCCTTGGGTTTATTCTGTATAGGACTCTCTGTGCTTCTTGGACTTGGTTAATTATTTCCTTTCCCATGTTGGGGAAGTTTTCCACTATAACCTCTTCAAATATTTTCTCAGACCCTTTCTTTTTTTCTTCTTCTTCTGGGATGCCTATGATTCGAATGTTGGTACGCTTAATGTTGTCACCGAGGTCTCTGAGACTGTCTTCCATTCTTTTTATTCTTTTTTCTTTTTCCTGCTCTGTGGCAGTTATTTCCCCCATTCTCTCTTCCAACTCACTTATTCGTTCTTCTGCCTCAGTCATTCTGCTGGTTATACCAACTAGAGTATTTTTAATTTCAGTTATTTTGTTATCCATTGCTGTTTGTTTGTTCTTTAGTTCTTCTGAGTTCTTATGAACTGTTTCTTGTACTTTCTCTATTTTGTTATTGAGATTTTGTATCATTTTTACTATCATTACTCTGAATTCTTTTTCAGGCATTTTTCCTATTTCCTCTTCATTTATTTGGTCTTGTGAGTTTTTTTCCTGCTCCTTTGCCTGCATGGTGTTTCTTTGTTTCCTCATGGTAGTCCAAACTCCTGGGGTTGCTTGTCCCGGCAATAGAGGGATTTATAGAAGACTGTCCAAGCCCCAGACTAATGGCCGAGTGTTGGGTCAAACAAATACTAAGTCTAGGAAACACACACATGTATAAGACACACAATTACTGGATCCAATAGGGCATAAGGCACTAGAAAGACCTGACAGAAGAACCCCAGTATGCTATCAGATATTCAAAGAGAAAACCAACAGAAATTGAAAACCAAAACAGAACAAAACAGAAACAAAAGCAAAAACAAACAAATAACACCTTACACATACAACACAAATCAAGGGAGACATTGAAAGCTAGGATCAAATATAAAAAAGAGCTAGAGTACCACCTGACAGAATGGAGATTCTCAGAATGAAATTAGATAATTGTACTAAGAACTAAGAGAAAGACAAAAACCTAATGTTAAATACCAAGGCAGTGTGTCATCTGGAGAATAGAGCAAGGAGTCTGAGCAGATCAATAGTGTTGCTTATAAGTTTGTTAAGATAAAATAAACTAAAAATAGATGGAAGACAGGGGAACAGAAGAGTGTAGTGTGACTGGAAATATGCAAATAAAAAGAAAGGAATAGAAATGTATAAAAGATAGAGATGAAAAGAAGGTAGGAGAAATATATAGTCCATACCAAAAAAACTTAGCTAGAAATAGAAGTATATAAAAAGGCTAAAAATAAAAATAGAATAAAAAATAGAATAAAAAATATGTTATAAAACTTGCATATCCCTTAGGACTAAGATCGTAATTAATAAAGAAAAAAAAAAAAACTAGAACTGACCCCAGAATGGACCAATTCAATAGAATTGATACTAATATTTCTGGGTTTCCTTAGAATCTCAGCTGTAAGTGTCCTTCTACTCGTCTTGGGTTTTTTGTATTATTCTGTGACCAGCAGAGATTCCTTTATTGTTCATTTGTAAGCGTTGGTGTGTGGGGAGGGAGAGGGTACAATAGTGGCTCCTTCCCCTGGGAGTGTGTGAGCAGTGGCACACTGTTGTTTCAGTCGGGCTTGGAGGCGCCTGTTGCAGAGGGACACAGGTGGCTCAGGTGTAAATAGAATGTCTCAGAGTTGGGCCTCTCTCTGGGTTGTTTTGTTCTCGACAGCCTCCCTGCTGCTGGTGTTCCAAGCCTGCTCTCGGCTGCCTGCCGGGGCCTTAAGCTAGCCCTGTCTGAGGGCCTGAGGGTCCTTGTTATCCCTGAGTGCCATAGATGGCCCACAGGGGTCCCTCCACTGCCTGTTGCAGGCGCTGAAAGAGAGAGGCTATGCCCGCGGCTCCTCCCCAATGCCCGTGAGCCAGCAGCATCCAGCTGCCATCATGGCTGGGCAGCTCTCGGGGCAGGCACTCCTCACTGCAGACCTCTTCCCTCCTGTCCTCTCAGTCCATCTCCTCACTGGCAACAATTTTTCTTACCATGAACCAGCTCTCGGTTCCCACGCTCCCGCTCCAGGACCCTCTGTTCAGCTGTGAAGCAATGTCTCAGTCTGGGAACACTGAGCTGTGGTGTGGACCCTTCGTGTGTTTCTCACTCCCTCCCGTCTGCCACAGCTCAGCCGCTGCACCCTATTTGAGCTGTCGTAGATGCCTCCCTACCGGTTATGACGGGATCCTTGAGGTCCTTTCTGGTGTCCAAGGTCATTTGCTGGTGTTCAGTTGGTTCTTGTGGGAATTATTGCATCTTTTGGTGCATTCCCAATGCATCTGTGGAGAGGGATGCATTCCACGTCCCTCTACTTAGCCGCCATATTTTCTCCTCTGGAGAGGGTTTTAAAGCTTGTATCCTGAAGCCAATTGTGCCTTATTTTTGTTACAAAGAGGAACAGCCAAATGGAAGCGATGCATAGGGCAAGGTCTGGGGAAAGGGTGCAGAGCTTCCGTGCTCTCTCACAGCAGGACACTCTCCCCCAGACTGCAAGACTATGTCTGGGTTTAGTTCTTATTGACCCAGAATTTATTATTTGTTAATTGCTCTATGGATGCTAAGGACTAAACTACTTTGATAATGGAGAAACAGGAACAAGGAAAAGTGGAATATATCATGTATCCAGCTATGTGACCTTCGGCAAGTCACTTCATCTCTCGGTGCCTCGAACTTCTCATGAATGGTCTGACACCAGGTGTAAGATACAAGGCCTAAATATCAAGACTCAGCTCCCATATTCCCCAGCTCACCTTGGTATACAATGTGTCTGCCAGGTCCAACTTTTTAAGGCCATAGAAGATATTAGCCAGGTGGAAGTAGCCTCCCGAAGTCCTGATGTGCTCTGTTCCAAATGCACAACTGGCAAAATAAATCTATAACAGAAGGAAGAAAGTGAGTGCTTGAGTTTTCTTTGTAAATCTTATGTCTTATAAAGGACTTGTATCTGGAATCTATAAAGAACTTTTACAACAGCTCAATTAAAAAATGGGCAAAGGATCTGAACAGACATGTCATCAAAAAGATACACCAATGGCTAATAAGCATATGAAATGATGCTCAACATTATTAGTCACTAAGAAAACGCAAAATAAAACCCATAATGAGATACACATCTTCGTACACACTAGAAATGCTCTAATCAAAAAGACAGACAGTAACACATATTGGCAAAGATGTGGCAAAAATGGAAGCCTCGTACATTGTCGGTGGGAATATAAATGATGCAGCCTTTATGGAAGATAGTTTGCCAGTCCTCAAAAAATTAAACATAGTTTTACCACATGACCCATTAATTCTATTCTTAGGCATATACACAAGAGAAATGAAGACATGTCTTCACACAAAGACTTGTACGCAAATATTCATAAAAGTATTATTCATAATAGATAAAAAATGGAAACAACTCAAATGTTCATCAACTGGTGAATGGGAAACAAATTGTGATACACCCAGATGATAGTCAGTGATAGAAGGAATAAAGTATTGATATATACACAACAAATGGGTGAATCTCAAAACAATTATTAAGTGAGAGAAAGATGCAAAAGACCGCATATCATTCTTGTTTATATTAAATGTCCAAAAGAAAGGTAAATTTAGAGAGATCAAAAGTGGGAATGAGAAATGATTACAGGTGGATATGAGGGCTCTCTTTAGGGTGAAACTGAATTATGTTCATGGATATGCAACTCTGTAAGTTTACTAAAAATCACTGAATTGTATACTTAATTGTACATACCATTGAATTTTATGGTATGTATCAGTAACGCTGTGGTGGGTTTTTTTTTTTAATTAGGCTGAGGAATTTGAGCTTGATCTAATTCTTAACTATGTGGCCGAGCTCAGACAGAATGTGATTCTGCTTGATTTGTTGGAGGCTGTAGAGTATAAAGAGCAAACACGAATGAAGAAGTGCACTGGGGGCATATACCCTGAGAAAATCATAATTCAAAAAGATACATGTACCACAATGTTCATTGCAGCACTATTTACAATAGCCAGGTCATGGAAGCAACCTAAATGCCCGTCAACAGATGAATAGATAAAGAAGACATGGCACATATAGAAAATGGAATATTACTCAGCCATAAAAGGAACAAAATTGAGTCATTGGTAGTGAGGTGGATGGACCTAGAGTCTGTCATACAGAAGGAAGTAAGTCAGAAAGAGAAAAACAAATACCACATATTAATGCATATATATGGAATCTAGAAAAATGGTACTGATGAACCTAGCTGCAGGGCAGGAATAGAGATGCAGACATAGAGAACAGACTTGTGGACACAGTGGGGTAAGGGGAGGCTGGGATGAATTGAGAGAGTAGTATTGACATATATACACTACCATGTGTAAAACAGATAGCTAGAGGGAAGTTGCTGCATAGCACAGGGAGATAAGCTTGGTGCTTTGTGACCGCCTAGAGGGGTGGGATGGGGAGGGTGGGAGGGAGGCTCAAGAGGGAGGGGATATGTGTATACATTTAGCTGATTCACTTTGTTGTACCACAGGAACTAACACAACATTGTAAAGCAATTATAATCCAATAAAGATGTTAAAAAAAAAAAAAAGAAGTGCATTGGTCAGGCTCCTAGGTGGAAGCAGATGGCACCCTCACAAGTATTTCCTGAGGACAGTTTAATGAAAGGACTATTTACAGGGATATGGAAGGGGTAAGGAACCAACAAGAGTTAATGAAACATTAGGGACTACAACAGTAAGAGACTGTTACGACTCCAACTCTTCAGAAAACCAGGGGAGAAAGCAGGGTTACCAGGGCCCAGCAAGAGCCAGAGCTGTGGAAGAAGGCTACCTGAGGAGCTATGGCCATGAGGAACACTGGCCCTGCCAGAACTGGGCTGATGCAGAAAGGCAGCAGAGAGAGCAAATACCCCAACCTTTCTCTGTTCCCAACCTCCACTCTCTGCCATGCCTCTCACTCTCCAAACCCAACCGAGGCCAGAGAGCAATGGAGTCCAGTTTGCGTAGTCCACAGAGGCCAGCCTCCCAGGGGCAGAGTAGGGCAGAGAGTGCATTTGGGGTAAGGGGGTATAGAGAATAACCAGCACAACAATGTTTCCAGCAAATTGCGGGGCAGCGTGCGGTGGCAGGCAATCAGGGGGAGGACAGCCCAGTGGAGAGGCTGAAAAGAGACCCAACCTGCACAGAGACTGCAGTCTGACCCTAAGCTCATCCAGATTTCAGGCTCAGGAACTCTTCCCTTTGGTAATATTGTCCAGTGCTGAAATCCTAATAGAAACCTCATGACCTTTGGAAGAATAGCTCAGTCATCACCCTCGTCATCCTATCTAACATCTGTACAGAGCTTTATAGAGCACTTTCATATGCCTCCAGCTCATTTGAACTTAATAACCACACACTGAAGTAGAGACGGTGATGTTATTTATAAAAATAATAGCCAAAGTACTGCACATGTACTGCCCTCTTCTTTATCACTGCAATGACCCAATGAGGCAGAGACATTTTATGGTTTCGGTCTTCCAGGTAGTGAATGACATTAAATAATTTATCCAAGTCTAGGTGGCTGGTGAAATGGCAGAGCTGGGACCGGAAGTGAAGCCCTGCTCTTAGCCAGGATGCTCTTCTGCCTCCCTTTATCATCCTCAGAGCCACCGAGGCTTAGGAAGTGATGTGACCTAGACAAGGATGCACGGGCAGAAAGTGGAAAGTCTTGAACACAGGTCGTTAGAATTGCGTTCTTGCTAATACTCCACCACAGCTGTAAACAGAAAGTTTCAGAGAAATGCTCAGTAAAAAGAAAACAACAACAAACAACAACTACATAGAGCTGTTGTCAGAAACTTTCAGGTGTTATAGTTTGTTTACATCATTGGCCAGATGATAACGGGCTTCCTCATAGTTTTCCTTAGCGATGTAGAGAAGTCCCAGGTTGCGGTGCAGTAAGGAGTGGGTGGCATAACTACATTCAGTTGATTTAAGGACTGTCCACTGGGCTTGGGATAGATATTCCTCAGCCTGGACGATCCGGCCCAGACCTGCCCAAAAGAAATAAAGATTATAATTCATATCCTGGCCAGAGAACACATGATGAAGTATGAGTCATCATCCATTCACTTATTTATTTGTTGACTTACATACTTATTGACACACAAAAACTTGTACATGAATGTCCCTAGCAGCCTATTCATAATAGCCTCCAGAACTGTGAGAAATAAATGTTTGTTGTTTAAGCCACCCAGTCTATGGTATTTGTTATAGCAGCCAAGCTAAGATAGTCAGAAAAGTCTGAGCTAGGTTTTGAGGATGAATATAAGTTTTCCAGATAGTTAAAGAAGGGAGGGCATCCCAGGCAGAATTAACACATATGCAAAGTCACAGAAGTATGAGATATCATACTATGTTTAGAGAACTAAACATGGATTGGTCTGTGATGCTAGAGCACAAAGTGTAAGGGACTGAGTGGCAGGAAATGAGCCTCCAGAGGTAGGCAGGGCACAGATCATGGAGGGCTTAGTAAGTCGTGCCAAGGAGCTTGATGCATGTGGATACAATTAGAGGATTTTCAGAAAGGGAGCAAGAACTGGATTTAGATTTAGAAGAGTCCTCTGGAACTATGTGGAGGAGAGACCAGAGGGGAGGAAGAAGAGTGAAACACTCACTAGAAGACTTATGAAATAGTTCAGGCAAGTACTAGGAGCCTGAACTAAGGCAGCAAATGAAGAAGGAGTAGATAAAAGAGACATTTAGGAGCTAGAATGGTTATGTGGTTAACCATTTCACATGGTTAAGTGAAAGTCACCTTTATTTCTAATATTCAGATACTCTTGACACTTAAACCTTTTTGTTTAGCTGTGAAGATACATCACAGTTTCCTGCCTACTTGCTTGCCTCCTAGGGAGGTTGTCAGAAGTGAGCAGAAAAGTACTCTGAGAACATTCTGCAGAGCAGGTGACACGCCCTGCATGTGAAGTGTTCTGTGTGATGGATGCTGCAGCAGAAATGGCATCGTCAATAAAGGGTCAGGAGATGAAGACATGGACCTTCACAAGTCAACCTTCTGTTCTTCTTGGTGCTTCCCCCAGGCCTGCTTCATATGTAAGCATTGCTTTATTCTAGTTGTGATCCTACGTCACTGAATTACAGGAGGAGAGGTGAGGAAGAAGCAGTCAACAAGAGGTAGCAAGTAGCTTTGCCTGACTGATGCTCACACTAAAATGGGAAAATATTAGATCAGAATCAAGAGGCCTTGGCCCATGATCTTGGCTCATGCTAATTAAATAGGCAAGCCACATTTTCTACCTGGGTTTTGTCTAAAAAATAAGAGCTTTAGACTGAGGTCTTCTCAACTTTAAAGAAGCAAATGACTCTTAGCTAAGATATTTAGATGGGGGAAAAATTGGTAGAGGGCATTAATATATATTGGAAATTAAAATTTTTCATTGTCCAGTTCTCATTTATGGAGGTATTGCTGAAAAACAGAAGGCCTCCAGGCTAAGCTGAACCATGTCTAAACAAGTATCAGTCCCAAAGGAAAAAGCATATTCGCAAGAAAAAAACTACAAGACTGCAAATTCAGAGAGCAGGATATAATGAGGTAAGAAGAACAAGCTGTGACAAGCAGGTCAGAACGAAGATTGTGACCAGTGGGTAAGTTCAGGCATGCCCTCCTACATATAGTGCTTACCTGGAGAGGTGTAGGGATGGAGTAGTGGTAACAGGGACATAAAGTTGCCAAAGGAAGTGAGACTATTCTAAAGGATGACTTTCAGAGTATATGCAGTAGAGAGAGAAAGGATGGCCAATTAAGGAGCAGCAGTGCTTGTCTTAAGGATGAGACAGCAGGCTTACACTGGGTTAGTGGCAGATCTGACATTATGGGGGAAGATTTTGCAGGACTTGGTGATGAAAGTAAAGGAGCACAGAATAAAACAGTCAGGGATGATTCAAAGGTGTGGCTGTGAGGCACCCCAGGGGAAGAAAAAGGAATTGTTTACCGAGGGCCTGACTTCCACTATGCCTTCGACCTGCCTCACACTAGGCTAGGCCATCTGCATCTGCCAACAACCCTGCAAAAGAATATCAGAGGAGGAAACTGCACGCGTTCATTCAACCCTATATTCATCTAATCTGTGGAGTCTCTACCACTCTGCCAGATGCTCCGTGCATGCTGGCTCCCTGACCTTAAAGAGCTTACAGTCAAGTGAAGTCGTTACACAGTAAAGAAACAAAAATTGAAGTGCCAGCAAGGAAATGAAGGAAACTCAGTGACCAAAAAAGGCAGGGAGAAACCTACTTTGGATGATTAGGGCGCACCACTCTGAGAAGGTGGCAGTTAAGCAGATACCTGAAGGTTGAAAAGAAATCAGCCGTGTAAGAGAGAGAAACGAGCATTGCAGGTGGTACGTGTGAGAGCCCTAAGGTAAGCAAGTGCTTGATGACTAGGATCACACAACTAGTAAAGAGCTGGAATTCCTTACTGACTCCTAAGCACTGACAACAGTGGGGGAAGATGAATAAGCTGGCTCCTCTTTGAAGTGTTACTGAAAATGTCATCTCTAGTGCGTTAAAATTCCAAAGTTTTACTTTCAAATAAAAAATGATGAATGCCTCTTAATTTTCCACTCCAGTCTGGAGGAATCTCTAAGATGGGAGAGGCGTGTCCACAGGGGATGTGATTTATTTAGACTTTCAAAAAGGTTGCCAAGGTGTTACATCAGTAACTGTGGGAGTTATAATGAAACCTTCCATTTAGACAGCACTTTTCTGCTTGCGAAGCCCTTTTGTGTTCATTACACACGAATTCATTTAATCCTCAAAACAATCCTGTGACGAGGACTCAGATTCAACAAATGCTTACATAGTTCCCATCTAGGTGTCAGGTTCTGTGAGAGGAGTTTTTGAGTACCTTCTCTGCACTAAGTAATGTTCTGGATGTAAAGACACTATGATGAGTAAGAAGAGATATAGTCCCAGTTCTCCCTGAACTTATAGTCTAGTGCAGGAGAGGAACTTTAATTAAATAATCTCATCAACAAAAGTATAATTATTATCAAAGTAAGTGCCCAGAAAAAAGAAAGAGGTTTCTAAGTGGATACATAAAAAGAGAACTGACCCAGTCTGGGGGCTGGGGAAAGGGTTCTAATCAGGGACTGGTGACTCAAGCTGAGACCTGAAGGATGAATAGGAGTTAGTTAGGTGAAGGCAAGGGGACGAGAAGTGGGGAGAGTGGCTAGAGAACAACCTTCCAGAACAAGGAAGCATCACAGTGCTTCTGAGGAACTGAGAGAAGGCCGACACAACTGAAAGGGAGAGACAAAAGAATAAGAGATGAGGTGAGAGAATTCATAAAGGCTGGATCAAGCAAGGGCCGATAGGTCGCTTTAGGAACTTGATCTTTATTTATTGGACTGACTTGATCACATTTTGTCTGAAGACCAGATTGGAGGGAGGCCAGGGAAGATGTGCAGAGACTAGTTGGCAAGTAGTAATCCAGATGAAAGATGATGGGATTTAGGCCAGGGTGACTTTTCAGGAAATCCCACAGCTAGCCAGTGTCAGAGATAAACAGAGCCTGGACTGTATTTCCTTGTCCAGTGCTCTTTCACTAGCTGTCAGGGAGGGACAGTCTAGAATGGGGAGTCAGATCAAGTAGGGTAAAGAGGGCATCCTTGTAGCTAAGGGGCCTGGTGTGAGAAGTCAGAGCCCAAACCAGTGAGGAGGGGTCCATGCAGAAGAGGCATCCCAGAACAGGAATCAGAGTCCACAAAAAGACAGGAGGGCATCTGCAAGGGGAAAGGATAGGACTGGAGATGGGAGGTTGGCTCACACAGGGTAACTGATTAAGTATATAAATACACCAGTGAAAATGGAAGGGAAGGGAAGAGAAGGGAGCTACAAATATAGACTGGGGGAAAATGAGATGGAACCCTGTGCATTTAAATGTTCTCCTATGGACCCATGATCATATATAGATACAGATATAGACACAGAGATAGAAATTTAGAAATAATGTGCATATAACATACACACATATTATATTTCCACATGTTGCCTAATTCTGTCCAATGAGAAGCCTGGGAGCAGCCAAACCTCAATAGCAACACGTATGTCCAGTGCACAACACCTGGCTTCTAAATTCCATTTTCCACTAAAAGAAATCAGGGCTCCTTGGAGGTACGTTCCAGAAAGCCCGAAAGTGATACGTGATCAAAGAACAATGGGCAGGGAATTCCCTGGTGGTTCAGTGGTTAGGACTCCACGCTTTCTCTGCCTAGGCTGCAGGTTCAACCTCTCGTCGAGGAACTAAGATCCTGCAAGCCACATAGCCAAAAAATAAAAAATAAAAAAAAAAAGAAGAAGAAGAAGAAGAAGAGACACAGAAACCAGTGTGATGGGCTGCCACTTGCCAAATCAAGGACAGTTTGAACATCAACATGATAATAATGGACTGTAACCCATAAATAAACAGGAAAACAACAGTCTATGTTGATATAAATAAATGAATTCATTGAAAGCTTGTTGAGGAATGAGATATTTATGTAGTTTCAAATACCTCTCTACAAAATACTATTAATTGCAAAGAGAGGAAAGAGTAACTTTATAGAGAAGAAGCCTGGCAGACACCACCTTAATAAAGTAACTTAAATGAACATTATCAATAATGGAACAAAACAAAAACATGTGCCAACTTATAGGATAGGATGAGAAGAACACAGCATCACTTCTGTGATATGCCTACCAAAGACACACTACCTGAGTCTAGTCACAAGGAAACATCAGAGAAATTCTAATTGAAGGACATTTTATAAAATAATTGGACTTTAATATTTGAAGGCATCAAAGTGATAAAAGTCAAGGAAAGATTGAGAAACTATTCCAGAATGAAGGAGACTAAAGACACATGGCAACAAAATGAAAATTATGATTCTGGACTCTGCTCTTTTGCTATAAAGATGCGATTGGGGAAATTGGAAAAGGCTGAGTGCGATCCACTTAGTAGATGATCGTTGATGATGGTTGTATTGTGGTTATGAAGGAGATGTCTTGGTAAGAAATACATATGGAAGCAGTCAAAGCATAGGCCATCAAGTAAGCAACTTATTCTCAGATAGCTTAGGGAAAAAGTTCTTTGTACTGCATTTCCAAGAATTTTACTTTTTAAAAAGTTTTTTTTAAATAGTGCCTGTTAAGATGTAAATATAAAGTAGTAGCACAGTACTTAAAATGCTGTATATGCTCAAAAATGTTAATTCCCCTCAAAAATGCTAATTCTCCTCTTGCAGCAACCACCATGTGGGGTGGCTGCTGAGTCTGTTCTCCCTGCTCTCAGAACCACCTCTTCCATCAATAGGAGCAGGTTCCTATTTTTGTGTTTGAACTGTGTGACCCAGACACAAAGGTAGATACGGACAGATGCCACACTCAAGCTGAGTCAACACAATTCTTTCTTCTAGGAATTTAACATTGGAAATCAGATGCTAATTAGCTTCTATCATCCACCTTAAACCTGGAGGATGTGTAAATTCAATGTAAATTCAACTACATCGGACATTTTGGGGTAGCTGTCTTCTGCAGTAAGCACAGGGTAGAAAAACCTGGTCTGCAAAGATGGAAAATAAAGCAGATGCAGAGAGAGAAACAGAGACAAGAGCCAAGAGCCATGAGAGAGAAACAGAGAACAGCAGCCTCGGTTTGTTATCGCATTCTGAGTCTAGTATCTCATGAAGCCTCACTTCCCTTAGGATACTCCAGCATCCTAATAAATTTCCTCCTTTTGCTAAGGCCAGCTAGCGTGGATTTGGGTCAGTTGTTACCAAAAGTCCATGACATCTCCTTCCCCACCTTGTGCCAAACTTTACAGCAACCCTACTCTTCCACAAAAGGTGTCTTGGTGCCACTGACAAAGCTGGATGTTTTGGCTGCTGATATGACCCAATATAGCACTTCGTATGGGCTCCAGGGGGTCTCAAGTCAGTTTCACTTACCAAGGCTGGCCTCCGCCAACAGCAGATAAGCAGGTACTAGCTCTACTGAACTCAGGCCGTGCACATTCATGCGGAAGCGAAGAGAGTGCAAAGCTGCTGGGACAGCTTCTTCATGTTTTCCTTCAAAGATATATTTCTGGGCTACAGTGTAGCAGAATTCAATCAAATGCTTCTGTGAAAGAAAAAACTAGACTATCTGAGACAGTCTAAGGGTAAAAGGCAGGGGTAGATATAGGTACACCTAGAGATAAGACCAACACCTAATGACCTGCTTGAGAGCACATAGTGAGCCTGTCTGCATTGAGGCGGACATGAGATCCGAAACAGGTGATTAAAAAGGCAAACTCTGGACTGTGAGTTCCTCAAGGTTCAGGAACAACTATCTTTTCATCTTAGGTTGGTGCTTGGCATAAACGAGTGCTCAATATAAAATTATTAAATGAGTATTATTCTTACATTTCTAATAAAATTTTAGTTTAGCAAAGCTGTAATGTCTCAGGACAACCTAAAACTCTCTGCCTGAGGAAGAATAAAGATGCAGATGTAGAGAACAAACTTGAGGACACAGGGAGGAGGGGAAGGAGAAGCTGGGACAAAGTGAGAGAGTAGCATTGACATTTATACACTACCAAATGTAACATAGATAGCTAGTGGGAAGGAACTGCATAACACAGGGAGATCAACTCGATGATGGGTGATGACCTAGAGGGCTGGGATAGGGAGGGTGGGAGGGAGGATCAAGAGGGAGGGGATATGGGGATGTATGTATAAATATAGCTGATTTGCTTTGTTGTATGGCAGAAACTGCCACAACAGTGTAAAGCTATTACACTCCAACAAAGATTGGAAAAAAAAAAAAAACTCTCTGCCTTTCTATTTGAGTGAATCTTGAGAAAAACGTGTTTTTCCTTCTGGAGTTATCCTGCTTTGCTAATATCAGAAACAGCTTTAACTTTGCATTGTTCCAAGGCCAGTGTCGAAGTGTCACAACACTAAAATTGGTGAATCTTTTGTTTTGAGATTTATGGCTTATAAATCTCTATTTTTTTAGAATAATTCAGATGCTATCAATGCCATAATAATAGTTTTCCTAATCTCCTTTATTAACTAGTATATTCACATATCATTTCTTGACCTTGTACTATGTGCCTAGGTTCTTATTACAATACTTGGCGTATATGGGTGTTATGGCTGGATTTTGTGCCTCCAAAATTCATATGTTGAAGCCCTAACCTCTAATAACTCAGAATGTGACTGCATTTGGAGATAGGGCTTTTTCAAGAGGAGATTAAGTTAAAATGAGGCCATGGGGTGTCTCCTAAACCAATCTAACTGTGAGGATAAGTCTCCAAGCCAAGGGGAGAGGCCTCAGAAGAAACCAACCCTGCAAACACCCACTGCTGATCTTGGACTTGCAGTGTCCAGAACTGTAAGAAAATAAATGTCTGTTGTTCAAGCCAGCCAGTCTGTGCTACTTTGTTATGACAGCTCTAGGAAACTAATATCGCAGGTTTTCAGTAGATATGTGGAGAACAACTGACTGAATGGTATTGAGGACAGAAAGACATAAAACCAAGTCTCTGTCCTCAGAGGTCGTAGTTTAGCGACCTCACACAGCACACCCTGTTGTCTGGGCAGTTTCTCTGCACCCTGAGTTAACCCTGCAACCGCCCTGCAGGCCCTACCTGCCGTTGCTGCAGCTGCTGCAGGCCATGCTGCCGTTCTTCCTCCGAGTTATAGAAGGGCGTGGAGGTGCGCAGGGGAATCAGCAGCTGACATATCTTCTCATGGATGCTGCCCCAATCAGCTCTCTGATGAACCACACCACTGACAACAAAAACAGGGACCTCATTATCTTTACCTGTGGCTTGACCACAGAGTCTCCTGGCCCTACTACTGGCCCAGCCCTAGAAACTAGAAAAGTAAGCCCAACACAAACCGGGCAGGGAGCCCAAAGCCATTTCTGACACAAACTTCTTTCCCTTTACGGGGTTATTGGGTGGTATAAAAACCAGGGGTGTGGGAGGAGTGGTGGGAGGATGTTGTTTCTGCAGGCAGTTTATATGCTGATGCTGTGGCTATTCTGCTTTTCTTCTTCATTAATACCAACAAAGACAACTTTAACTCTGCCTTGGTCTAAGGTCATTTTCAAAATATCTGAAGCTGATGAATTAAATGGTCTTTCTCTTAGGGAAAGAAAAGAAATTTACATTTGATGAGGCTCTAGGAGACACTTTCCCTACAATTGGTATATATATATATACACACACACATATATACATACACATACACACATATGTATGTATATATCTAGATAGATAGATAGATAGATAGATACATAGATACATAGATAGGTAGATAGATAGATAGATAGATGGATGGATGTTACATGGCTTGGGAGATCACCATTTGCATTGTCTTCTGTGCTCCAGAAGGGCCATTCACATAGAACACACTGTGAATGCCCTCCAGTCCTAGTGGTGTACCAGGTGGTCTTGCAAGTAACTGTTTAACTTTTTGAAAGCAAGACAAAATCATTATTTTTTAAAGGTAAGGAAGCATAGCTGTTGAGAATAACTAGTTACTCTAAGCCTGTACTTCAAAGCCAGTCATTTTTTAGTTCTCCAGAGGGAAGCATTGTGGCAGTTTGGTACACAGCTTTTTTGACTATTTTATATGCATATTTAGTAATTTTTAAACACAATTGTACAGCACAAATATAGAACATTTGCATCACTGCAGAAAAATTCTATTGGACAGCACTCCTGCAGAGAATCCACTCCCATTCCTTTTTTTTTTTTTTAAATTATGGCCGTGCCATGCAGCTTACAGGATCTTAGTTCCCCCAAGCAGGGACTGAACCCACGGCTTCAGCAGAGAAAGAAAGGAGTCCTAACCACTGGGCAACCAGGAATTCCTTCCTATTCCTTACAAAATTGCCTCTATGAATGACCCCAAATCTATTACCTAATCTGACCCTTCCTCCAAATATGTTTATATAATCGATATATAATTGATATTGATATATAATTCACATACAATAAAAGTCATCATTTTAAAGTGTACAATTTGATGTTTTTAGTGTGTTCACAAGGTTGTATAGCCATTATCCTATCTAATTTTAGGGCATTTTCATCACTCAAAAAAGAAACTTCATTCATTCTAGCAGGTACTCTCATCCTTCCCTCTACTCACTGTTGCCCAGAAGCCACCAATCTATTTTCTCTATGCATTTGCCTGTTCTGGAGTTTGCATATAAACAGAAACAGACAATATGTGGCCTTTTATGTCTGTATTCTTTCACTTAGCATAATGCTTTCAAAGTTCATCCATGTCGTAGCATGAATTAATAGTGTATTCTTTTTACTACTGAATACTATTCCACTGAATGGCTATATCACTTTTTGTCTATCCATTCATCAGTTGGTAGATATTTGGGTTGTTTCCAGTTTTGGGCTATTATGAATAGCGAACATTTGTGTACACGTTTTTGTGGGAACATATGTTTTCAATTCTCTTGGGTACACCTAAGAATGGAATTGCTGGGTTATACCGTAACTTTATGATTAAATTTTTTTTTTCTTTTTTTTTTTTCTTTTTTGGGGGTACACCAGGTTCAATATGATTAAATTTTTAAGGACTGCCAAACTGTTTTAATATAGGCTGTCTACTTTACAATCCCACCAGTAATGTATGAGGTTTCCATTTTTTTCTGCATCCCTGTCAATGCTTGTTATTATCTGTCTTTTTTTTATTACAGCCATTATAGTGTGTGTGAAGTAGTATCTCACTGTGGTTTTATTTTGCATTCCCTTATTAACTAATAATGTTGAGCATCATTTCATGTGCTTATTGGCTATTTGTACAGCTTCTTTGGAAGCTATCTTTGGAGAAATGTTGATTCAAATCCTTTGCCCATTTTTAAAACCAAGTCCTTTATCTTTTTATTTTTGAGTTTTAAGCGTTCTTTACACATTCTGTATACTAGATCCTTAACAGATATATGATCTGCAAATATTTTCTCCAATTTTATGAGTTCTCTTTTCACTTTCTTGATAGTGTTCTCTGATACACAAAAGTTTTTCATTTTGATGGTGTCCAACTTATCTATTTTTTTTTCTTTGATTCCTTGTGCTTTTGGTGTCATATCTAAGCACTGTTGCCTAATCCAAGATCACACAGATTTACAAGTATGCTTCCTTTTAAATATGGTCTTTTTGAATATGGTGTAAAGTAGGGGTCCAAATTCTTCTTTTGCATGTGGATATCCAGTTATCCCTGCACCATTTGGAAGGGTCCGTTCTTTTACAAATTGAATGGTCTTGGCACTCTGTTGAAAGTCACTTGACCATACAATTAATCTACAACTAAGGAGACAAAAATATACAATGGAGAAAAGACAGTCTCTTTAAAAAGTGATGCTGAGAAAATTGGACAGCTACATGTAAAAGAACATTCTCTAACACCACATACAAAAATAAACTCAAAATGTGTGTAAGACCAGAAACCATAAAACTCCTAGAGGAAAACATAGGCAGGAACACTCCCTGACATAAATCACAGCAATAGCTTTTTGGATCTGTCTCCTAAAGCAAAGGAAATACAAGCAAAAATAAACAAATGGGACCTAATTAAACTTAAAAGTTTTTGCACAGCAAAGGAAACCACTGACAGAATGAAAAGACAACCTACTGAATTGGAGAAAATATTTGCAAATGATATGACCAATAAGGGGTTAAAATCCATCATATATAAATAGCTCATCCAACTTAATATCAAAAAAAAATAAGATAAAATAAACAACCTAATTAAAAAATAGGCAGAAGAACTGAGTAGACATTTTTCCAAAGAGGACATGCGGATGGCCAACATGCACGTGAAAAGATGCTCAACATCACTAATTATCAGTTAAATGCAAATCAAAACCACAATGAGATAGCACCTCACACCTGTCAGAATGGCTATCATCAAAAACGAATACAAATAGGGACTTCCTTAGTGGTGCAGTGGTTAAGAATCTGCCTGCCAATGCAGGGTACACGGGTTCGATCCCTGGCTCGGGAAATTCCCACATGCTGAAGCCTGTGAGCCACAGCTAGGGCCCATGTGCCACAGATACTGAGCCCGCATGCTGCAACTACTAGGGCCCACGCTCTGCAACAAGAGAAGTCACTGTAATGAGAAGCCTGCTCACTGCAATGAAGAGTAACCCCCGCTCACCACAACTACAGAAAGCCTGCACACAGCAACAAAGATCCAACGCAGCCAAAAAAAAAAAAGAACACAAATAACAATTGTTGACAAGGATGTGGAGAAAAGCGAACCCTCAAAGACTGTTAGGGGAAATGTAAGTTGGTGCAGCCACTGTGGAAAATGGTACGGGGGAGTCTCAAAAAACTAAAAATAGAATTACCATATGATCCAACAATTCCACTCCTGGGTATATATCAAAGCAAACGAACAAACCGAAACATTCATTTGAAAAGATATATACACCCCATGCTATGTCTTCATGCAGCACTATTACAACTGCCAAGGTATGGAAGCAATCTAAGTGAATGGATAAAGAAGATGTATATAGATGTATACATATATATGTATGTGTATACACACACACACACACACACACACACACACACACACAGAATGGAATACTACTCAGATAAAATGAATGAAATTTTGCCATTTGCAGCAACATGGATGGACTTGGAGGGTATTATGCTAAGTGAAACAAGCCAGACAAAGACAAGTACTGTATAATATCACTTACGTGTGGAATCTAAAAAATACAACAAATGAGTAACCATGACAAAAAAGAAGCAGACTCACAGATATGGAGAACAAACTAGTGGTTACCAGTAGGGAGAGAGAGGTAGGGAGGGAGGGGCAATACAGGGGTAAGGGGTTAAGAGGTACAAACTATTACATATAAAATAAGCTACAAGGGTATATTGTACAACACAGGGAATATGGCCATATTTTATAACTATAAATGGAGTATAACCTATATTTCAATTTTTAAAAACTGCAAAAAAGAAAATCAATTGGCCATATTTATATGAGCTTATCTCTGAACTCTCAATTCTATTCCATCAATGTATCGGTCTATCCTTATGCCAATACCACACTATCTTTGTTACTGTAGCCTTGTAGTAAATTTTGAAATTGAGAAATGTGAGTCCTCCAACTTTACTCTTTTTTTTTTTTTTTTGAGATTGTTTTAGCTATTCTAGGTCCCTTTCATTTTCTTATGAATCTTAGGATCAGAGTGTCCATTTATGCAAAAATGACAGTTGGAATTTTTACAGGGAGTCCATTGAATCTGTAGATCAAACTATACCATATTGTCTCCCAGTCTATGGATATGAAATATCTTTACATTTATTTAGGTTGTCTTTAATTTTGTTCAACAATACTTTGTATTTTTCCAGTGTGTAAGTCTTGTACTTCTATGGTTATTCCTTTATTTAAAGTGCTATTGTATATTTGGAGTGAGGTGGATGGACTTAGAGTCTGTCATACAGAGTGATGTAAATTAGAAAGAGAAAAACAAATACCATATGCTAACACATATATATGGAATCTAGAAAAATGGTATTGATGAACTTAGTGGCATGGCAGGAATAGAGATGCAGACATAGAGAACAGACTAGAGGACACCAGTTGGGTGGGGAGGGGAAGCTGGGACACAGTGAGAGAGTAACGTTGACATATACACACTGCTGGGTGTGAAGTGGATGGCTGGTGGGAAGCTGCTGCAGAGCACAGGGAGATCAGCTTGATGCTTTGTGAGGACCTGGAGGGGTGGGATGGGGCGGTTGGAAGAGGGGCTCAGGAGGGAGGAGACATGGGGATACGTGTGTACATATGGCTGGTTCACTTTGTTGTACAGCAGAAACTAGCACAATACTGTGAAGCAATTATGCTCCAATAAAAATTTAAAAAAAAAGTGCTATTGTAAATGGAATAGCTGTCTTAATTTCATTTTCAGATTGCTCATTGCTAGCATACAGAAATACAACTGATTTTTGCATATTGATCTGGTATATCCTGTAACCTTGCTGAATTCATTTATTAGCTCTAATAGCTGTGTGGGGGCGGGGGGAGTTAGAGGTTTCTCTATATAAGATCACGTCATCTGTGAATAGAGGTACTTTTATTCCCTCTTTTCCAAGCTGGCTGCTTTTTATTTCATTGTCTTCCTTAATTGCACCAACTAGAACCTCTAGTACAATGTTGAATAGAAGTAGCGAAAGTGACATTCTTGCCTCATTTCTGATTTTAGAGGGGAAAGCTTTTATAGTCTTTGACTATTAAATGATACTAATGTTGCATTTCTCTATGGTTCTTTCCTAGATACCCTTTACCAAGTTACAAAAGCTCCTTTTTATTCCTACTTCCAGTGTTTTTATCATGAAGGGTGTTGGATTTTGCCAAATGTTTTTTCTGTATCTATTGAGATGATTATGTGATTTTTGTCCTTTATTCTATTAAGATGATAATGTGATTTTTGTCTTTTATTCTATTAAGATAATGTTTTATATTGATCGATATTTGTATGTTAAACCAATCTTGAATTCCTGGGAGAAATTCCACTGGGTCATGATATATGATTCTTTATGTTATGCTGGATTTTGTCTGCTAGTATTTTGTTAAGGATTTCTGCGTTTATATTCATAAGGAATATTGGTCTGTAGTTTTGATGTTTTTCTTTGGTTTTGGTGTTAGGATAACATTGGCCTCATAAAATTAGTTGGGAACTATTCCCTCCTCTTCTGTTTTTTTGGAAGAGTATGTGAAGAATAGTTGTCTTCTTTAAATATTTGATAGAATTCACCAGTGACATCCTCCTGGGCTTTTCTTTGTGAAAAGTTTTGATTACTTAGCTCAATCTCTTTATTTATGGATCTACTCAGATATTCCATTTCTTCTTGAGTCAGTTTTGGTAGTTTGTGTCTTACTAGGAGTGTATTTCATCTAGGTTTTCAAATTTGTTGGCATACAATTGTGCATAGTATTCTCTTATAACCCCTTTTATTTCTGCAAAGTTGGTAGCAATTACTCCACTTTCATTTTCTGATATTAGTAACTTAAGTCTTCTTTTCTTGGTCAGTCTAGCTAAAGTTTTGTCAATTTTGATGTTTTTAAAGAACCAACTTTTGGTTTTGTTGATTCTCTGTATTGTTTTCCTATTCTCTATTTCATTTATCTCTGCAGTAATCTTCACTATTTCCCTCCTTCTGCTAGCTTTGAGTTGAATTTGCTCTTCTTTCTCTAGTTCTTAAAGTGTAAGACTAGGTTATTGATTTGAGATCTTCCTTCTTTTTTAGTGTATGTGTTTACAGCTATAAATTTCCTTCTGGGTACTGCTTTCACTGCATCATGCCAGTTTTATCATGCTGTGTTTTCTCATTTCATCTCAAAGCATTTTCTAATCTCTCTTGTGATTTCTTCTTTGACCCACTGGTTGTTTAAATGTGTGTTATTTCTACACATTCATAAATTTCCCAAATTTTCTTCTGTTATTGACTACTAATTTCATTCCATTGTGGTTAAAGAAGATACTTTGTATACTTTCAATCCTTATAAATTTACTGAGATTTTTTAATGATCTAACATCTGGTCTACCCTGGAGAATGTTCCATATGCACTTGAGAAGAATGTATATTCTGTATTCTATAAATGTCTGTTAGGTCTAGTTGGTTTATAGTGCTGTTCAAGTCATATTTCCTTGCTGATTTGTTGTTTAGTTGTTCTGTTCACTACTGAAAGGTGGATACTGAAGTGTCCAACTACTACTATGGAATTATTTATTTCTCCCTTCAATCCTGACAGTTATTGCTTCAAGTATTTTGAGACTGTTGTTGGCTGAATACAATCATGGGTTTCTGCATTTCTATTGTCTATTATATATTTTATTTAAATGTGAGAAAGTTAGATGTTTGATTCCATTTACACATATTCCAAAACAGGTAACAACAACCTAGGGCAGGGACTAGCAAAATTTTTCTTGGGGCCAGATAGTAAATTTTGGGTTTTGCAAGGTACATGGTCTCTGCTGCAACCTCTCAACTCTGTTGTTGTAGCATAAAAACAGTCAGACAATACATAGCTGTGTTCAATCACTCTCTCTCCTTCCTTTCTTCTGGGACAACAGAAACACGACAGAGAATTTGCTTTATAAACTGTGACTGCCCTCATAGAAATGACAAAAAGCATTTTCAAGGGTTTTTTGATGGAGAATTATTGTAAACAAATCAATAAAAGCACTTAACAGCCAGAATAAAGAAACAGGTGAGTTCCAGAGGGTATTTATTAAATACGGGCTTACTGAGTAATTGTGTGAGCAACGGAAATATTAACTTACTTAACTGAGTGAATTTTCGTTCCACTGAAAGCATCTGCATATCTTGCCTTTATAAAGAAAGGGAGCATATTTTATATATTCATGAGGTCTCTCCTTATTCATCTGTATAACCCCTAACAGCCATCACAGGGCCACACATAAAGGAGTTGAAAAGTATGCTTTCAAATTAGGGCTCACAGTCAAATAGCTTGTGGGCCAGACATGCTTTGTTTGGCCATTACCATGTTTTTAAACTGATTTGAATGTTGTTAGACAGGGCATTCATTCTCCAGTTCGCCACAGATCCTACTACTGAATATCACTTCACTGTTTTCTCCTCCTGGAGAATGAAAGCATTTTAATTTGTGCCCCATATGTTAAATGAAAGGGAAAATTACCGCAAATTACTCTTATCTATATGCTACGACTTACTAACTTATAGTACCAAAGCCTCTTTTACCTATGTTTCAGTATGTACTTTAATAAAATTGCCTTCTCTTAAAAATGTTCTATTTCCTGGGAACATTCTCACAATCCAACACAGGATGATATGCACAAGATTACACAGAGTGTATATGATAAATGTATCTATAGGAAAAGAACATAAAGAAATTCACCAAAATGTCAGGCTATTAATTATCTGGGTTGTGAGAGTATGGATTATTTTTCATCTTAATACTTTGTATTCTCAAGTTTTTTGCAGTAAGCTTGAATTACATTTATAATCGGGAAAAATTATTTTGCAAAAAAATAAACTCTCACAAATTCTAGTTGACTGTCCTTCCTGCTCTTTAAATTCGGGAGGAGGAAAAACAATATTTCTTGAGTGCCAACTTGGTTTCAGGCATGGTACTAGATGCTTTATATTCAACCATGAAAACCCTGTAAGGGGATATTAAAGGCCCTCATTTTTGAGATACAGAACAATTACCACAGTTTTATTTTCTGGAAAACTCATGAAATCTGGAGAAAAGGTAGAGGGGGGAGGAGAAGAAAGAAAATAATGGAGGATAAGGGCACAGGAAATAATCATTTATTCATGCATTCATCAAATATTTAGTTTCAACTATTTCAAGATACTTTGCTGGAGACAGTAGGGTATACGCAGATGGATCTAAAACAGATCAAAAGATAACATACATAAGACAGTCC
Organism: Hippopotamus amphibius kiboko; assembly: GCF_030028045.1. Lineage (NCBI taxonomy): Eukaryota > Metazoa > Chordata > Mammalia > Artiodactyla > Hippopotamidae > Hippopotamus > Hippopotamus amphibius. Next base: position 34,196,476 of record NC_080186.1, read on the forward strand.
TTCTATATATTCAACATAATATCCTGCATTAATGGACCATAATAAAATTGAGCTAATATGCTCACCAACAATTAAAATGAGGCAGGGAAATAAGAGTTCTCTGAAAAGTACAGAGTAACTACAAGATGATCTGAGAGGAAGGAGGAATTACTTCTGGCTGGAGGGATGAAGGGGACAGGGGAAGAGATAGATGTTCATATCAGGCAAAGGAGTCTTCTCTCTCCCCAGAGTGCCAGTCCTGTATCTAAAATTGTTTACTCAGGACTTCCCTGGTGGTCCAGTGGTTAAGACTCCATGCTTCCACTGCAGGGGACCCGGGTTCAACCCCTGGTTGTGGAACTAAGATCCCACAAGCTGCACGGTCCAGCCAGAAAGAAAAAAAAAAAAAGGACACAGATATTAAACAAGTACAACAAAAATACAAAAGTACAGAAAAAATGAAAAAACAATCTGAGAGAGAAAATGATATAGAGGTATTCAGGTTGGGTTTTCCAGAAAGACCTCTTTGAAGAAATAATAACACTTCTGAGAAGAGAAACATGAAAGAGAATTAGGAAGATTCGTGATTGTACGGAAAGTTCCCAGCAGAGGCAGCAGTCTGGGCAAACAATCTGAGGGAGGAAAGGAGCTGGCAAATTAGAACTGAAAGAAAGCCTCTGTAACTGCATCAAGGAAAAGAGGGGTGAGTGCGGTGGGAAATGAAGGTAGAGAGGCAACCAGGCCTTTGTAGTTTCTGTTACAAATTCTGAATCGTATTCCATATGCAATGAAGAAATAACAGTGAAAACACAGATGCTGTCCTTGCCCTCATGTAGCATACAGTCTAGTGAGGGATACAGACCACTAAACAACTGATTTCAATCCATGTCATAAATGTGAGGACAGGGGACACAAAGAGTGCAGTGAAAGCACTGAGGAGGTACACTGAATTCAGTTGGACAGGTATGTTCCCTCTGTACTGGGACCACTGCAACTGAGAAGTTATGTAGCCTTCCGTGTCCAAGCTTCACACTGATACCTGTTATCTTTCTTTAATACAAATGAGAGCATGTGAAAACCATCCATGATCCCCTAGATGATAAATTCCAAACTCCTTGATCTCATGTCACTGTTTGGCCCTAATCTTTGTCTTCTTGGTTTAAACTCCTACTACTACCTATCACAATGATTTTTTAAAGTTCTTTTAACTCAACCTATAGTAGGAAATACACTTCACTAGTACAAACACACATATCCACATAAAACACTAAAACAAAAGTTTCAAGAAACAATTCCAGTAGGATTACTCTGATACTTTCTTTTTTTTTTGATTTTTTTTTTTTTTTTGCTTTTTCTTCTTAAAATGCTGGTTGTGGTTTATTCACATCCAGCTATCGGGCCCTGGACTGCGGTCTGAAAATCACTGACTGCTCCCTCTACGACTACCTTCTCTACCCACCTCTGAACAAGTCTGTTCTCTCGCCCTTTACCCAAGCAGTGCTGGATACCATAAGTGCCTTACCCTTCCTTTGTCGTTGTTCATTCACTTAGCAATCTCCTTCTGACCTCTCAAGACCCAGCGCAAAAGGTTCTTCAGAGGAATCTTCCTCAAACTGCCCCAGTCACCAGGCGTCCATCCTTAGAGGTCCCAGGGAATAGTACTCCTTGAGTGACAGCCCTCGTCATGTAGGGTTGTATTATAATGACTTTCTTTTTTAAACAAGTTAGTCTGTTCTGGATTAGGTTTCTGGACGTCAGCAACCTAACTGTTTTATCTCAGGCCCCAAATAGGGGTCCAATCTGAAGCAAAGGTCAGAGGATGTTATGCTAAATAATTGAAAACTGATCTCATCTTGTACTACCCTCCCCATACTGTCACCATCTTGGCAATGCACCGACAAACTAGCTTTCTGTCTCTTCCTCAAACACACCAAAGTCTTCCCTTCCTCGGAGCCATACTGTGCCACTCTTCCCCCAGCACTTTCCTGGCGGGCTGCTCCTACTGTATCTTCAGGTCAATAGTCTGCCCTCAGAGAGGCTGTCTGCTCAACCTCCCATCACATTTCCTTTGTCTTTATGGCTTTTATCACTCTGCGAAATTATCTTGTTTTGTTTTTTGTTTGTCTGTTCGTTTATTTATCTTTCTCATTAGAACATTAGATTTTTTCGGCCGCGCTGTAAGACATGTGGGATCTTAGTTCCCCCACCAGGGATCGACCCCGAGCCCCTTGCAGTGGAAGCGCGGAGTCAACCACCGGACCGCCAGCGAAGTCCCAGAACATTAGATTTTTGAGGGATGTGGTCTCCCGAGTTTCCCCCAGCCGTTTCAGCACCTAGAACCGTGCACAGCGCACAGCAGGCGCTCAACAAACCCTCTGGTGACGAATGAGTGAGTGGGAGAGGAAGAAGACGCAGACAGGGAAGTCTTAAGGACCTGTCTTGAAGCTGCCTTGAGGGTTCCCTGACTGATAGGGAGGGAGGGGGTGAGGCGCCCCAGTGCCACGTTTCAGGGCCTACCAGTAATAAGTAACTGTGCAGGCCCCGCAGACCCGCTCGGCCGGGGCTTCGCAAACCTCACAGCAGAGCCGTCGCCCCTTGGGCACCGCCAGAGGGTAGATCAAGTTCATGGTGCGGCAGACCCTGTTGTCGGCCCCTAGGACGGTTGCCTGGCGAGGACGCGCCGCCCGGCGGTGTCACGTGACCCACACTGCGCAGCCCCAGGCCCAGCATTTCCAGGGCGGGGGGCGGGGCTCGACTGACACTTGGAGTGCTTTTGTAGGGTTTAAACAAACAAACAAAGACAACACCAAAAAACAAAGGCCCGTACTACAAATCAGAAGGTAAGGGCCGGACAACCAAATCTCAGCAGGGTCCAAGTCCAGCAGGGTCTGTACGGTGGCCGGTAAGGGTCAAACATGGCCGGCTCTTCGCCCAGGCTAGGAAACTAAATGAGGGGGTGTGACCCCCCCCCCGCCCCCGCGATGCCTGCCAGGCGAGAACTCTCGCCAGCTCAGCGTCAATTTCGCACGCTCTGGGGCGGAACCACTACGCAGCTCCAGACCCGCAGAAGGCCGGCCCTGGCGTCCGGCGCAGGGCAGCGCACCGCCCGCTCGCTATTGCGGCTGCGCGCGGGCCGGGTGCGGGGGTAGGGGGCGTGGCGCCGAAGGCCCTGGAGCTTGCGCAGGCGCGGGGCGCTCCGGAACCCATGGCGGCCGCGGACCTGGTCGCCGAGTTCCCCCAGCCCGCCGGTGCCGCGCGCCAGGCCGAGGTTATGGCTCGCTTCGCCGCCGGACTGGGCGCGCAGGGCCGACGGGTAGTGTTGGTCACGTCCGGCGGCACCAAGGTCCCCCTGGAAGCCCGGCCTGTGCGCTTCCTGGACAACTTCAGCAGCGGGCGGCGCGGCGCTACTTCGGCCGAAGCCTTCCTGGCCGCGGGCTACGGGGTCCTGTTCCTGTACCGCGCTCGCTCTGCCTTCCCCTTTGCCCACCGCTTCCCGCCCCAGACCTGGCTGTCGGCTCTGCGGCCCTCCGGCCGAGCGCCTTCGGGTTTGCTGAGCTTGGAGGCGGAGGAGAAGGTACTCCCAGGCTTCGCTGCGGCTCTGCGGAGCTATCAGCAGGCTGAGGCTGCCGGCACCTTCCTGGCCATAGAGTTCACCACTTTGGCCGACTATTTGCATCTGCTGCAGGCTGCAGCCCAGGCGCTCAATCCGCTAGGTGCGTGCCTCTAGGAGTCCATCAGAGGCCGGGAGGCAGAGCCTTTCCCCCAGATGCGTATCCCCTTATTCCCCTTTTACCCACGGTTCTCACAGCGGAGAAACCTGAGTTGATAAAGGAGCAGACCCCATACACTTCTCCGATATATGTCACCCTGTGCTTCTCTTTGCAGGCTCTTCTGCGATGTTTTACCTGGCTGCGGCCGTGTCAGATTTCTATGTTCCTGTGTCTGAAATGCCTGAACACAAGATCCAGTCATCTGGGGGCCCACTGCAGGTGATGGGCGCTTCTCTTCCAGAGATCTGATTCCCTATAACCAGTCTTGGGTTAATTTCCTTTTGCTCTGGAGATGGCCTTTCCGCATTCCGTATGTGCTAGGCACTAGGGATACAGAGATGAATAAGACACCGCCCTCCCTCAAGGACCTCACAATCTAGTGAGGTTGCTGGACACAGACATAATTACAGTACAGAGTGATAAATGCTCTAGTAGAGGTACGTACAAAGTGAAGTCAGAGCATGGGGTGAGTGAATCTTGGGGAAAGTCAAGGTTTTCTGGAGGAGATGGCTTGAACTGGGTTTTCAAAGATGAGCAGAGGGTGTACCAGACAAAGTGGGGACGGTCATTCCAGATAAACAAGTGGAGTTTGTAAATGGGCAGTGTGTTGTGAACTGAAGTTGTTTGGTAAGGCTGGAGAGCCTGGAGAGTGATGGTGGTGGAAGACAGAGTGAAGAGACAGCTTCCTTTGTAGAAGATTTTGTATTCCTTCTTAAGGAGCTTGAACTTTATCCTATGGAGCCAAGGGAAACCTAAGTAGGAGAATGAAATAAAGTTTTTGTTTGAGAAGAACATTCTGGCTTCCGTATGAAAGGTGAATTAGAGAGAGTGGTGGGGGGAGATTAGATGGTGGGTTATTGTTGCAGTTTAAGGAAGAGGTATGGGGAAGGCAGTGATGGGGTTGAGATGCTGAGATGATCTGGCTTCTTGAAGCCTGAGGAAATTCTTAGTCAACTATTGGGTGATACAAGTAGAATTTAAATAGGAGAAACTACCTGTGGGGCACTTGCTGACTTTGTAGAATAGTTCATTCGTTCATTTCTTCAACAAATACTGAGTACCTACTATATGCCAGGCACTATTGTAGGACCTGGAGATAAAGCAGTGAAAAGAAACACACCGTGCGCTTGTTTTGCTTATACTCTGCAGAGGAGACAATAAATGAGTCAAATGCATACTGTGTTAGGTAGTGATAAATGCTAAGGAGAAAAATAAAGTGGGGAATGGGTATGTGATCCCTGTCGCACTTGCCAACTCTTGAGGGGAAATCCTGATGATTAGCTTAGTGATTTCATACTTTTTAAATTCTGGGAGCTTTAGTTTATTCTGTAATTCTTAGTTCTATCTTGAAAGTACACAAAACAACTCCACATTCTCCTTAGAAAGGATTAAGAATAATATATTCTCAATTTAGTATTATTTAGTGAATGTATTAGTATTTAATGAATGAAAATACAATCAGTTCTGTTTCCTAAATGCTAAGATGGTACAAGTGACAATTTTTTTTTTTTACAAGTTACAATTTTAAAATGGAATCAAATAGCCAGTCCACCAGTGCAAGAAATACATTAGGCTGAGAGGTTTAAAAACTCAACCTTCTTTGAGCTTCTGCCAAAGTAACATTTGCATAAACAGATTATTTTCATTTGTTTATTTGAGGGTTTGGTTTAAAAAATAAAAGGGAATGTTTGAGAAAATGTAGTGCTGTTCTTGAGAGTTCTGTTCATGGCAATGAGGGTTGCAGAGTAGGGCTAATTCATAAGACATGGTTTGCCCCAGAATATGTATGAATCCTTGAAGTCAGGCGTCCTTATGAACCCTACAGAGGCAAAGCTTTTAAGTAAGCATTTAATATGCTTTAAAAAGTTTGAAGTGAGAAATCCCACTTAAATTGACATAGCCAAACATCTGAGTCCCTGTTTCCTTAGTTTCCCTTGAGATTGACCTGGTTGGTAGGTAGTAACCTTGTTTGCTTATTAAGCTTCTCTTTTTCCAATACAGATAACAATGAAGATGGTGCCAAAAATGCTTTCTCCTTTGGTTAAAGACTGGGCTCCCAAAGCATTTATAATTTCCTTTAAGTTGGAGACTGACCCCTCCATCATAATTGATCGTGCACGGAATGCTTTGGAAATTTACCGACATCAAGTGGTGGTGGCTAATATCCTTGACTCACGACGGTCCTTTGTGGTTATTATAACCAAAGACTCAGAAACCAAATTATCGTTATCAGAGGAAGAAGTAGAAAAAGGCATAGAGATAGAAGAGAAGATAGTGGATGATCTTCAGTCTCGACATACCACTTTTATACATGACAAAAACTGAAGTAAAAAGCCTTTATTTATAGGATCAAAAATTGTTCAGTGGACCAGGGCTCTTCTAGATGGTAAGAACTAGAATAAATCCTTTGCTTTCATAAAGACAGAAAACGAAGGGGAAAAGTAGTGAGTGGTGTTCAGACGAATATGGCTTGGTATTTGTCTTTTAAAGGTCTTTTAATACTCATAAAAAATGAAAGCAAAGGCAAAGCAGTTATGACCAAACCACCTGACACACTCACCTCAGTGTTATCTTGATCTTGAAAATGATTCAAGCTGTTCCTCACCTAAAAAAAAAAAAAGCTTATTGGGAATTATAGTCCTCAAAATATACGTGTGGGGCCTGACTGTCAGTCTTCTTCATACTATAAAAAGGATTATGGATGCATGAATGGCCATGCTTTGAAGATCAAATATTTGTTCATGCCTACTGTGTGATAGGCCCTGAGGATTTTGAGGATTCAAAGGATGAATAAACATGTCTAGTTTGGGAAATGGATATATAAAAAATTAAGTACAATAAAGTATATGCCCCAAAGCCAACACAATGCAAAGGATGTTGTTTTTTTGGGAAATTTACTAAAGATGGGAGTAAGAGAGAAGGACACCTCCCCAAAGATAGTTTACCTGTAGAGTGATGATTGTCCCACTACATTTACTTCTTGCTTCTTATCCTAGACTCACTCCATATTTGAGTTAAGAATTTACCTTTCAAATATTTTAAAACTGCTCTTGAGGAAAAGTTAAACCAGGCTTCCACGTGGGGCCAGGGAGGGCCCGGATGGTGACCACTGCCCTGGAGGAGGCACTACAGAGTGGTAAGAGTATGGGTTTTGGAGTCATCTGAGCCAAGTTTGACCGTTCCAGCTGTGCCACCATCTAAGCTTTGTAAACTTAGATACCTGGCTTAGTTTCCTCATGTATAAAATGGCGATAATTTCTCTGCAAAATAACACCATTTGTTGTGAGGAGTAAATAAAATGGTTAAGGTAAAGCATGAGTCTGGCACTTGGCACATAATTCACATTCAATAAATGGTTGCAATTGCTGTTTTTCTCACTTAGCAAGGCAGTGTTATGCTGGTGCCCTGCTTGATTCCTGAATCCTTAAGAAGTTTTCAAAACTCACTGTCCTGGGTTGGGAGTGCAAAAGAAGTGTAGTCCAGAGAAATACTCTAAATGGCCCATAGGATGCTCCAGAGTGCAATGTGAAAAGCTACCATTAAGAACTAGGTAGAAGCAAGTACTCTACTTCACGTAAATGAGTTAAAATGCAATTCATGGAGTAAGTTGGGAAGGATAGCCCAAAGTGTCTGTCTGATGATAGAAGTACAACAAACTTTAATTGAAAAGATTAGAACAGAAGTGCTAAGATACATCTAAATACTTCATTAAATCAGGAAATGTGACTTCCTTAAATCAGGGAAGCCGAGGAAAAATAACTGCAGCAATCAGGACTTCTCTGGAAGCAGCAATCATACTGAACAAAAATTTTAATTAACTTCTGGTCCAATGGGCAAAGCATAAGATGCAGCAGACTAGGCAGTGGCTGCAGTACTAAAGGGGCATGAAATAAAAGACTGATTTTCTTCCCTACATCTACAGCTTCATGTGGATGACTGTCATTATCTTTGTGAATTTATTTATTTTATTGGCTGTGTTGGGTCTTTTTTGCTGTGCGCGGGCCTTCTTTTTAGTTGCGGTGAGTGGGGGCTACTTGTTCGTTGTGGTGCGTGGGCTCCTCATTGCCGTGGCTTCTCTTGTTGCGGAGCACGGGCTCTAGGCTCGTGGGCTTCAGTAGTTGCAGCACATGGGCTCAATAGTTGTGGCTCACAGGCTCTAAAGCACAGGCTTAATAGTTGTGGCGCACAGGCTTAGTTGCTCCGCGGCATGTGGGATCTTCCAGGAGCAGGGATCAAACCTGTGTCCCCTGCATTGGCAGGCAGATTTCAATCACTGCGCCACGTAGGAAGCCCTGTCATTATCTTTGAATGTACAGTGAGGATAAATGGAGTTACAACTAGAAGTGATTCTAATGTTTGTTTTTATCATAATTATTACTTCCCTTGGGAACCGTGTGTTTTGTTGATGCTTAAAAACAACCACCACTACCCTAAATGGAATTATTTAGAGGGTTTTCCAATTCAGTTTAGTTTCCATTCAGAGCATTTAAACAGTATTTACACATGTAAAAATTCCAAGAGGTTGTTTTGCTTGTTTAATCAGCAAATGGAAGTGTGTAAAGAAAGAAAGAAAACTAAGAATGCGGGAGTTCCCTGGTGGTCTAGTGGATAGGATTCAGCACTTGCACTGTGTGGTCCCAGTTCAATCCTGAAAAACCTAAGAATGAAAAGGAACATAAGTCAGTGAGAGCAAATAAGAAGGAACTTGATCTAGATTGGAGGACTAAGGAACCTATCTCTGAGGAGGAAATGATGCTTGAACTGCTACATAGAAGTTAAGTGGGTTGGAGGTGATGGTGGTGAGCATTTTTAGATCAGAGAAAAAAACACTTGAAAGGGCTCTGGTGCTAAAGGGAGAGACTGAAGCACTTCTAGAAAGTAACGTATGAGATCCGTCCAGATAATGCATATAGAACCGGCAAAGCTTTGGAAAGTGATCCTATGAAAAACTAGAATAAGACTGAGAAATGTCAAGTAAGTGTTTGGGATACCAGCAAAGCAATGTCCCCAAAACATGAGTAGAATCGAGCTTTGATGAATTAGCTAGAATCTTGCGATAAGAGCATTTAAATGAAGATGATATAAACCAGGCCTGTGTTAAATTTTGTGCCTTTTAGATATTTTTATTTTGCATTAGGTAAATTGAGATTATGGTTCTCGTAGACCGAATTTTCAGTGCTTAGGGCTTCTAAAGGACTTCAGCTTTACGGATAGTTCTAGTCAAATCCGGTTTTCTCATTTTTCACAATAATAAGCCGATTCCAGAAGTGTCGTGATTTGTCTTAGGTGCCCCACCCAGGTAATGAGTAACAGGTCCTGACCTAAAATTCAGAACTCCTGACCTAGCACCCTCCCCCTTTAAGAATGAAGTTACTTCTAGAAAAATAAATCCAAGTTAGGCCGGGACTCTAGATAAGGTCTGGCGGGAAGCTACTTGAAATCTATAAATGCCCTGTGACAAAACTTACTCTCAAAGTTGCAACTGCTTGCCGTGACGATACCATGGTTACTGCAGAGCCAATGGGATGAGCCCTACCTTCGTTCCGCCGGAGCTAAGCCAGAGGCCAATGGTCTGCTCCATAGCAACGGTCTCTGGCAGGAAACACATCCCCTAAGCCAATGGCGCGCGTCGTTTCTATGGTTCCCGCCGGAAGGACGCCTAGGCGTCTCCGCGGCGGGCGCGGTTGCTATGACGCCGGGGACTGGGCCCGCACCTGCAGCTCCAGGCTGAGCCGCGGTGGAGCGGGGCGGGCCCGGGACCCTCGCCGCACTCTCCAAAGGACAGTTTCCGGCCCGTTCCTGAGGTTCCCGCCGCAGCCCCAAGGAGGAAAGCAGCTATTCTCCGCTCTTTTTCAGCATTCCCGGTCTTTCCCGCTCCTCTGCCCAGCAGGGCCCGAAAGGACAGGAGGAGAGCCTCTCCTGGCTTGAACTTGGCTGGAGGAATGCTGCCTGAGGATGGATTCGCCGGTGTCCTGGGACCCACCCGCCGCAGGCCTTTTTGAATTAGGCTGCTGCTTTTATTTAAAGAGGGCTTAGAACCCTCAATCTGTTATGTACGTGTTCCTTTTCACATTTTCCAGGCCGAGACTCACCTCTGCACAGAGACGGCGCCTGAAGGCCCAGGCCATCACAAAGTCCACCGAGCCACGGCCTCCCCTGGTTGTCGGCCTGTGAACAAAGAACTGCTGCCTTCTCCGTTTTGCCGTATGTTCGTCATGCAGAACTTTAATTCCTGAGGAAGCTCTGGAGGCCTTTTGTATCCTCAGCATCAGACCTCATCAAGTCAGTTACCTTCTGCCTTTCAAGCTACAACCTCATCCACTTCTCTCATCACCCCGAGCACCAGTTTTCTCATCCCGCTCGTTCCACAGCCATTCTCATCCTTTCTTGTCCACACTGCACACTCCTGAATGTCCATTCGTCTTCACCCACCTCTGTCATCTTTACACCACCTTCTTCTTTCCTGCTACAATGCTTTGGGTAGCTAAGTGTTTCACGTTCTCCAGCCCGGGAATCATTTGGAAGATTTTCTTTGTTTCTCCCTACTATGGCAAGCTTTCTGTCTTGGGTAAACTAGAGACGAGAATAGAGAAACACACATTGGTAAATACAAACAGTAAATCTCTGCAAGCCTAGTGTGTTTTGAAAATGGAGGGAAAAAAATCAAAATGCATTTTTGGGCTTATCTCAGTCTTATCTAAAGAAGGAAGATTGCTCCTTGCTTAAGTGAGTATTATGTTAGGCCTACATTTTAGTGATGCATTCATGCACGCGAAAAGATCATTCAGAACGGTTATGTAACAAGATTTCAACGTTAGGTTCATATGAACCCAACACCTTGGTATGATAGAATTTTTTAGGAAAGGAGCTGCTTGAAACAGTTCTTGTGCCTCCTCTTCATGTCAGTTTTTTAATCAGAAAACATTCCTTGTGATGTGAATTAAGAAACAAACCAAAAAAAACCAGGAGGAATTATTGAAAATAAATATTTTTGGCAAGGGGGCAGGCCTAATAGTTTTAAAAAGACTGGAACAGAGGGCCCTAAAAATAGAATATGATTTATTTAGATCCTGCGCAATTGTATTTTAGCTTGGAAAACTTTAATTTGTTTTAAAGTATGTGTTTCTCATTGAGTCTTACTATTCTTAAGTGTAAACTTACTTTGAAGATATACAAAGTGTACATTTTTAACAGGTATTTGTGGGGATAGAATGATTTAGGTATTTTTATTTCTCAGGCCAATTACAGCAGCTGTTTATGATGTTCACGCTTAAAGCCAAGTCAAGTTTCCAATTACAGAGAAATTCAGCTTTCTCTTCTGCAGTAGATTGGAAAAGAAAAACAGGTTCTGCAGCTTTTTCAATTTTTCACATTAAATGGGAATTGAATAAATTCTAACCCTTGAAAAAAGGGGCTGTTAGATGCTATACGGTAAGGAGTTTTCCTTCCCCTTGCAATATCTATTTATTGAACAAACATCATTATGGCAATGTTAACATAAAATTTAAAAATTTTTTCTCTCACCCCTAGCCCAGTGGTTCTGAACCTGGGAGGGGGGTTTTGCTCCCTAAGAAACATGTAGCAATGGGTGGAGACATTTTTAGTTGTCACAACTGGGAATATGTAACTGGCATCTAGTTAGTAGAAGCCAGGGATTCTGCTCTACATGCTACTGCACAGAACATCTCCCCACAAGAAAGAATTAGCCAGCCCCGAATGTCAGTTCTGAGGCTGACATGTCAACAGTTCATTTTTCTGTTCTGTGTCAATCCTTGCTTATGTGCATACGTTTTTTTTACATAGTTATAATTATACTGTACATTGTTTCTTTTTCACTTAATTTTATATTTTAAGTTTAAACATTGCTACGTTCTCAACTTTCAAAAAAGCATTTTTCTTGTTTTATTTGGGAATTTAAAAGGAAGAAACTGTATACACTGTATTTGAGACATCTGTAAGTTTTAAATTATATTTGTTTAAGAGGAAGAAGGAAGGGCTAAAATGAATAACCTAAGTGGATATTTCAGTTTTCATGGCCATACTCTTTACAGTGTTCCCTTATGTCACACAAAGACCATGGGATCCAAAGTTCATGCTTTGCTCAGAGCCAGGAGATGTGCTGTAGCATGAGGTATGGTCCTGGCCCCTGCACGGTAGTTGGAGGGCACATACAAGGAGAAATCAGAACAAGTCGAAATGACTGCACTCATTCTTTTTGCCCTCTTCCCATTTAAAATTCTTTGTCTCTGTCTCAGTTTGCTTTGGCAGCTTTAGTGCCTCATTCTTTACGTGTAGAAGCTTTTAGAAGCTCCAAAACACTACAGGATGTGCTTCTTTCCAGACAGTGGCTTTTTAAGATACTCAGTGAGCATTTATTCAGGATCTCCTTTTAAGGAACAGTATGCTTATATACGTTGTTATGTGGGCAATTTTAGGCACAGTTTAGATGTCAAAGCATTTAGAATTCAAAGAATGAAATTATATTACCTCAAGATATGTGTTTTTAGAATTTTCAAATTACTCAACCATTGGGTCTCAATAAATCCGCTGGAAAAATGTTAGTTCTGGGATGTCAGAGCATAACAGGCAGAAGGACCCAGGATTCCAGGCAGATGGGCCCAAATATTCAAAGTCATGGAATAAGCAGCGTGGTGGGGATCAGTCTGTACACTGGCATGAGGGGCTGTCGAGGTGTGGCAGGAGATAAGACAGGAGAAACAGGCAGGAACCAGGTTGTGGAGACTCTCTGGTGCCAAGCTAATGGTTCAGATTCTTCCTGAAAGCAATGGGAATGCTGAGCAGCAAGTGACTTGCATTTACAAGGGTCAGTCTGAGAGCTTTGTGGCGTAAGACTGCATGGGGGCCAGCCCAGCAGCAAGGAGATCAGTTAAGGATGCTATTACACAAAAAGTTGGACAAATGATGAGGCAAGGGTAAACTAAAAGAGCTTGAATTAGAAAATAATAAAAGAGGTAGAATCTACAAATTCAGAACTGGTTGCCCATGAGAGTGGGATGAATATGGAGGGGCCAAGGATGGCCCTCAGGTTTCTGGCTTGGGAAGCTGTATTGATGGTGATTTTATTAACTGTGGGATGCAGAAGGAGGAGCAGGTGTAAGAAAAATGAGTGGATTGTTCAAACTGAGTTGTTCGCTAGCAAGTTGCATATGCAGTGGTCTTAAATAGCAGACTCATTTTGTATTGCCTTCCTAGCCTACGTACTCTTCCCTGGAACTTGTAGTTCTCCATCAATCCTTGCTTAAAGAGTAGGCTTTGGTGGCCGTACTTGTACCCCTACTTCCAGCCTATCCCAGCCACAGCTGACTGAATGAGAAATACTGTACAATTAACTTCGGAGAGAGGGGCACAATTAGTTGTGTGAGCCACAGATATTGGGTTGGCCAAAAAGTTGGTTTGGATTTTTCTCTCTTGGCCAATCCAATAATTAATTTTCTCTCTTTAGTAAATTTGAACTAAGTAATAGATAACAAATGACTTAATCTGAAAAATTACATAGGCTTAGGATTTGGATGGCTGTTTTTAGCTTTGCTGATGAGCAAGCAGAGAAAGTCCATCCATGTAGAGAAGCAAGTAAATGAGAGCAGATTCATAGGGAAACCCATAGACAGTAGACTTCATGGGTCAGGAGAGACTGGTAATGGCTGTCCAGTTCCATATCCATTTCCCATGTAGCTAGGTTTGGTCTGTAGCATATGCTCTTATATTCTTCCAGTACCCTCCTGAGTAGTTGGGATTGGTCAGCTGTAAAGGTCAGAAAACTCAAAATAATAATGGCTTGAAAAAGAAATTTATTTCTCTCATATAAAAGTCAAGAAGAAAGCAGTCCAGGGACTTCCTAGGTGGCGCAGTGGTTAAGAATCCGCCTGTCAATGCAGGGGACACAGGTTCAATCCCTGGTCCAGGAAGATCTCACATGCCTAGAGCACCTAAGCGCATGAGCCACAACTGCTGAGCCTGAGCTTTAGAGCCCATGAGCCACAACTGTTGAGCCCATGTGCCACAACTACTGAAGCCCATGTGCCGAGAGCCCATGCTCCGCAACAAGAGAAGCCACAGCAATGAGGAGCCCACGCACCACAACGAAGAGCAGCCCCCGCTTGCTGCAACTAGACAAAGCCTGTGTGCAGCAACGAAGACCCAACACAGCCAATAAATAAATAAATAAATTTATTTTTAAAAAAAGAGAGAAGAAGAAGAAGAAAGCAGCCCAGAACTGATGGGGCAGCATTTTGAAATTCCCAGAGACTCACATTTCTTCTCATGATAATATATCATCCATGGCCTGTGGCTTCTGCCTTGTGGTGTCTAGGATGGCTGCTCAAGCTTCAATCTGTCTTGTCTGCATTCCAGCCAGTAGAAAGGAAGAGGAAGAGGGCATCCTGTTCCTTTAAGGACACTTCTTAGGCTAGGTGGCACACAATTCAATTTACATCCATCAGTCAGAAATTAGTCACATGACTGTATCTAACAGAAAACAGGCATCCCTGTGATCAGTTAAAAAAATTAAATGTCTTATTTCTGCAGAAAAAAGGAAGAATACATATTGAAGGACAACTGGCAGTTTCTGCCATGTGCACTTGTATTTGTTCTAACTTCAGTGTATATCTGTTTCTTGCCACTTTTTCTAGATAGAGCTGGAGCTTAGCAGAGATGGATTATTATTTAATCCTGCTAACAACCCAGTGAGGTAGGCATTACTATTATATCTGTTCTTTTTGGGGGAAATCAAAGTTTTAAAAAGTTAGACGACTTGTGTTAGTCACACAGCTAGGAAGTGATGGAGCCAGGGTTTGAACCAAGGTATGTCAGACTCCTTTGCCCGAGCTATTCATCACCATGATAATGAGACGGGCAGAGAGCCAAAGGCAGTCTTTAGGAATGGTGGCATTCGACGGGTCTGTGGAATAGGAACCCAGGAGGAACACAAGGAAGGAAAGGCCAGGGAGGTAAGAGTGAAAACAGGAGAAAGTGACATCAGAGAACAGAGAAAGGAGGTTGTATATAAGAGCAGAAACATGTCCAGTTGGGTTCGGCATTTTTTTAAATTAATTTATTTTTTGGCTGCATGGCTTACAGTTCCCCAACGAGGGATTGAATCCGGGCCCTCAGCAGTGAGAGCGCAGAGTCCTAACCACTGGACCACTAGGGAATTCCCTGTATTTGGCATTTTGAGGGTCGTTGTAAGAGCAGAAGTCAAGTACAGTGGTTTGAGGAGTACGGAAGACATGAGAAAGAGGACAGTAACTTGAGGGGGGTGTGGTGGGATCAAAGGAGAGTTATTTTCGTATGTTTATTTTTAAGATCAGAGACATCGTAACCTAAAGGCATGACATCAATAGAGAAGGAGATCATGAGCAAATGGAAAAGAAAAAGCTTCATTGAGGAAGCAACAGGAGATGAGCTGTAGAACGCAGGTAAAGGAATTCGATTTGGTCAGGAGGACAGAAAGCTCTTCCACCTAGAAGGGAAAGAGGGCAGGTTCTCTAAAGATGAAGGTTAGTGTATTGGTGGTAGCAGAAGAAGTTGACTGAGTTTAATGGCGGCCTTGGTTTTACTAGTGCTGTGGGTGACAAGGTCATCGGCCAACAGAGGGGAGAGGAGAGATTTGGAGTTTGATGGGAGAGGTGGAATTTCTAAATATTTACGGAGTGAAATGGTAGCAAAAGTTGGCAAAGTACATAGAATACCCGATGAAAGTAGAGAAGCTTGGCTTGGGCTGCAGACCATGTTTGTAGTGGCTCCAGTCTGCATACTTGTTTCATTTTTCTCTACCAGCAACTCAGCAAACTAAAATAGGTAGAGAAAAGTCAAATGGCCAAACTTTCCCCCGGGTTTGGATTTGCAAGAAAGGTGGCACAAGGAGCTAGATAATTGGTGACACTGGTGAGAGATTGATTGAAACGAACAATGGTTGGGTCCAGGCTTGAGGGGGATATAAATGAAGCCAGAGAGTATCTGGTAGTTTGAGAGAGGATGTAATGGTCCAGGGGCTGGAGGTCTCAACTGTCATTGTAGAATAAGCATAGTTTAAAAGAGCAACAACTTCACATCTATTACTATGGCTATTATTTATATTTTTATGGCAGTCCTTCAAAATGTTAAACATAGATTTGTATATCCAACAATGCCATTCCTAGGAGTACACCCAAAACAACTGGAAGCAGGGACTCAAACAGATACCTTTACACCAGTGTTCACAGCAGCGTTGTTCACAGCAGCCCAAAGGCGGAAACAACCCAAATGTCCATCAACAATGAATGGAGGGGTTTCCTCGGTGGCTCAGTGGTTAAGACTCCGCCTGCCAATGCAGGGGACATGGGTTCGATCCCTGTTCCAGGAAGATCCCACATGCCGCAGAGCGACTAAGCCCATGTGCCACAACTATTAAGCCTGTGCTTTAGAGCCCATGAGCCACAACTGTTGAGCCCATGTGCCGCAACTACTGAAGCCCACTCACCTAAAGCCCGTGCTCTGCAACAAGAGAAGCCATGGCAATGAGGAGCCTGCACACCACAACAAAGAGTAGCCCCCACTTGCCGCAACTAGAGAAAGCCTGCACGCAGCAACGAAGACCCAACACAGCCAATAAATTAATTAAATTAATTAATTTATTTATTAAAAACAACAACAACAATGAATGGCTAAACAACATACATACAATGCAATGTTATTTAGCCTTAAAAAGGAAGGAAATTCTGATGCAGGCTGTAAAGTGGATGAAGCTTGAAGACCCTATGTTAAGTGAAATAAACCAGAAACAAAAGGACAAATGTATGATTCCACCTATATGAGGCACCTAGAATAGGCAGATTTATAGAGACAGAAAGTAGAATACAGTGAGAAATGGGGAATTATTATTTAATGGGTACAGAGTTTATCTTTGGGATAATGAAAAAGTTCTGAAAATGGATAGTGGTGGTGATTGCACAACATTGTGAATGTGCCTAATGCCGCTGAATTCTACACTTAAGAATGGTTAAAAAAGTTTCATATATTTACCACACACACGAAAAAGAGCAAGAGGTACAGAATGTGATATTCAGAGTAGAGGCATTTGGAGCTGAGGATTGCAGGAGTCAACAGTAGTTAAGGTTATGACAAGGGCTCGGTTGTAGCCATGGGCATGGATGACTAAGTAGAATGGAGGTTAAAGATCTCTGACTTTGGAAGGGTGGTCAGCTTGGATGAATCATGCACTTGGATATTGACTTGCAGCACGTACTGCCCTCCTGACCAGCCATGCCCCCTCTCCCTGTATCCCTGCTTATCCTCCGTTACCCTAGATCTCCTAGATGCCAAGGCTCCAAAGGTATTCTCAATATCCTGCATCCCCTTCTCCTTTCAACTTCCTCCAGCCTGAGACACTCCCACTCCACCCCACAACATGTGCTGGGGGCGGGGATTATGCTACTCTCTGGGGGCAAGCAACCCACAGTACAGGACATGTAATAATTCAAACATTTATTTTCTGATTATCCACAGTCTCATCAGTTTGTCACAACTCTGTTTTAACATTTTGATATATTTGCTTCCATTCTTTTTCTTGTGTGTCTGGTTTTTACATAGTTGCAATAATTTACATTCTACTTTTTCTCTTATTGTAACATGAGCATTTTTCTATACTGCCAAATAGGCCTCATACAATGCTATGTGTCTTGGGTCCTCTGATACCCAGGACAAACCATAAGGCACTGAATAGTGCTTGGAGACCTTGTAGAGAGGAGGATATGAGTGGGGACCAGATGATGGGGGTAGGGTAGGGAGGAGCACAAGAAGCCACTTAGCTGTAAGTCATGGGGGGACACGTGGGGGCACAAAGATTCAGATCTGGGTCCTTTTTGTTTTTAATGTATCAAATGATAATTAACATTCTATATACCATCCACAAAAACTGTTGATGTGAAAAGGATGAGATTCTGGAAAACTTAGCAAGAAAGGGTAAAAATATCAAAATATAGTTTTGCTTTTAAGAAAGCAAAACTGAATATAATTATGTAGGCTAGCTGCAGTACAATAATGATTATACTCTCACTACAATTTGGGTCAGATTAACTTGGTTAAAATTTATGTTTGATTATAACAGCAAGTCTTATTCACAGTTAGTAGTTCTAGTACACGGATACCACTGCATCAATTAGCAGACAATTATCTCTCCTCCACCATGTAGTACAAGTTGTTATGTAGCATAACTACTTTCAAGTTAAAAAAATTAAAGGTAATATCAATGGCAGGCTTAGATCAAGAAGTTTTAGAAGAGTTGAATGACTTAGAAGTCAACAAAAATTATAAGACATATTCTGTGAGCAAAATAATTCCTTGATAGTTCAGAATTAATGGGCTCTCCAGCTTCCAGAGGAGTCCTTTTATTTCGAAATAGTCAAGAGTGGACAAAAGCTTCTTTGGAATTTATAACATTGCAAGAGGCCTTTGGGAGATTTTCAGAATATTAAATTGTAAACTTCAGAACTGGGCAGACAGAAAGCTTGTATTTTTTAACACGTATTTCATGTCATTTCTTATCTTAGAAGATCTTATACAACTCTTCAAAGCTGTAATATTTTTTGTATTGTTAGCTATTTCATGTAAGTGCTCATTTTAACTGGATAACCATTAATTAATAGGAAAACTAAACTATGCTTCGTAGAGCGTCTAACTCTAGGCATATGAACATATCCAATTCATTGCATGCTCAGTTGTATGTTTACATGTGTGTGTGTATAAATACACATGCGTATCTCTTTTATCAAGGGAAAAGTTCAATTAGAAGACTTACTTCACCATCTTGAGAAAGAAGGGATCGAACCCCTTGTCTTTACAGAAGAACAACTCTATTTTGTCTGGTGCTCGTTACAGCGAAGACAGGCTGAGGACAGCTACGAGAGATCTAGAAGAGCTGTCAGGGAAGCACATGGAAGAAATTAAAGGAGTAAGAGCTGACATCATAAAGGTTTAAGATAGCTATGTTTTTGTTCATTGTCCTTCACTATATTAACATATGGAAAACCAGCAATTGAATATCACTGTGTAGTTTGCAAAGCACTCACGTGTAGACTTTTTTTTTCCATGAAATATATCAACAATCTGTATTGGTTTCCAATAGAGTAAATGTATGAGATGTTGCCTAGAGATGACTGGTTGAATATCCAAATAGGTCTGCTCAAGGTGACTTTCATTGTCTTGGTACATCCATCCTCATCTCAGTAACCAGCCTTCTAACTGACTCTCCTGCTAGTAGGCTTAGAAACCTGATTAGTCAGTGTACTGTGAGTGGAACTGCTTCTCAAAGGTGGCCTTGCATTGACCAAACTCACAGAGAAGTTTGTAGAAAAATAGACACCAGCTTTTTATTTGACAGTAAGAAATATAATTGCCAAAGGAACCAGACATATATACCGTGTAGCTGATGCCTTCTTTCCCTACAGGCAAACTACATAGGAAGCTGAATTTTAATCAGATGTTTACTTGCTGAACAAATGATTCTAATTTTTTATAGCTTTAGTAAAAGATAGCGAGATTTCCACAGTAAGGCTATCTATACCTGCCCTAATTTCTGAACTTGTTATATCCTAGAACCAGGGAACCTAGCGCTTAGATGAGCAGATAATGGCACTTTTTGACTCTTTTATCATTCTTTTTGGTGTGTCCAGTACTGATCAACCTACTTTCTTATATATGAGCTACTTTCTTTAAATGAATTAATAAATTCTCTTAGGTTGCTTGCAGATCCTCTGTTGTGTTTTGACAGCTCAGCTCAGTTAACTTGTTGATTCTTAAATTTAACTCCTAGAGGGCAGTCTGGTTTTCAGACTCTTAAGAGTGCAGTTCCTTTAGAACAAAAGAAGGATAACATAATAGACCATGAATTTTAACATTAGGCAGATGGGGTGGAAAACTTGCCTTTGGCACTGACTCTCTGTGTAAGCTTGGGTAAGTTATTTAACTTCTTTGAGCTTGAAATTTCTCATCTGTAAGTTGGAGATGATAATAGCTCCTTCAAAAGGATTTGTGAGGTTTACACACATTAATGTGTATGAAACATTTCACATATGTACTTGGCACCCAGCAAGTATTCAATAAATTATAGCTATTATTATTAAAAACAGGTAGTATTGTTCCTGCCATTTTTTAAATAAATATTTACTTATTTATTGGCTGTGTTGGGTCTTTGTTGCTGTGTGCGGGTTTTCTCTAGTTGCCACAAGCAAGGGCTACTCTCCCTTGTGTGCCCGGGCTTCTCACTGCGGGGGCTTCCGTTGCAGAGCACAGGCTCTAGACTCATGGGCTTCAGTTTCTGTGGCTCACGGGCTTAGTTGCTCTGCGGCATGTGGGATCTTCCCAGACCAGGGGTTGAACCCATGTCCCCTGCATTGGCAGGTGGATTCTTAACCACTGCACCACCAGGGAAGTCCCTGTTCCTGCCATTTTAAAGAGGAGGAAACTGAAGCATACCAGGAAGTGATAAAGTTGGACTGCAGTTCTGTGTTCCTTCTACTATACCGTTCAGCTTTTTGTTCGTATTCTGAGCAGCTGTCCAAAAAAGGCTTCAACAATTCAGCAAAATACAGTTATTTTGGTAGTCTACTTCTAAGTAATTTGGCCTAGTAAGAGCTCAGTCTCGGGCTCTGGGCCACCTGACTGTGAAGTCTGGCTCCTCCCTTTCTCTCTGTCTTGACAATGCAAGTCCCTCAGCCTCTCTCAGCCTCCTCCCTCACCTGTAAAGTGGGAAATAACAGTGTCATAGGGTTGTGGTGAAAGCTCAGTATTTGATGTCCTTAACATAGTATCTGGAGTATATAGTTAGCTCTCAATCTGTTACTATTAGCCACATAAAAGTACCTTTTGTGAAGCTGTCATAGTAATCAGAAACTATTTTTAAAGAATACCCAATAGGGACTTCCTTGATTGTCCGGTGGTAAAGAATCCTCCTTCCAATGCAGGGGATGCGGATTCGATCCCTGGTCCGGGAACTAAGATCCCACATGCCACAGGGCAGCTGAGCCTGTGTGCTGCAACCACAGAGCCCATGCGCCCTGGAGCCTGCGCACCACAACTAGAGAAGAGAAAACCTGCGCACCACAACAAAGAGCCAGTGCAGAACGGCGAAAGATCTCATATGCCTCAGTGAAGATCCCGCGAACTGCAACTGAGACCCGATGCAGCCCCCCCAAAAAAGAAGAAAGAATACCCAATAGTCTATTTTAATACAAGCTCCTATTAACATTTCAGACATCGTGAGTTTTGCGTAAGATATAAAGTATTGTGTAGCTGTTTCTCTGTTCGTGAGTATCATGACTGTATTTCCTAAATCATACATAGACTTGATTTGAAACCTGATTTGTTAATGGAAAAAATATTAGAGATTGTGACTGTCCCAGAAATTTGTGGTGATGTGTTGTCCTATCTATGGGAACCAGTGTCTGATAACATATGGCAGCTGGAAGGAAGTTTAGGGAGAGAAACCCACACTTAAGCAAAGTTGAGTTTTCTGTTTATTTCTTAGATTATAAACACTGACAGGGACTTCCTAGGTGGCGCAGTGGTTAAGAATCTGCCTGCCAATGCAGGGGACACGGGTTTAAGCCCTGCTCTGGGAAGATTCCACATGCCACAGAACAACTAAGCCTGTGTGCCACAACTATTGAGCCTGTGCTGTAGAGCCTGTGAGCCACAACTGTTGAGCCTATGTGCTGCAACTATTGAAGCCTACGCGCCTAGAGCCCATGCTCCACAACAAGAGAAGCCACTACAATGAGGAGCCCGTGCACCACAATGAAGAGTAGCCCCCGCTCCCAGCAACTAGAGAAAGCCTGTGTGCAGCAACGAAGACCCAACACAGCAAATAAATAAATAAAATAAATAAATTTATTAAAAAAAAATGCACACTTAAAAAAAAATATTGACAATATGGTGATCTCTTAATGGCTCTTTCACTTAATAGACTTGTAAGAAAATGTATTATTTTCTTCTTAGGTGGAAAATAATGCAAACCATGTCTGTAACTTACCAGAGGAAAAAGAAGCATTTTCTCATGGTTATGAACAGGAAAGCAAGCAGCCTAGACATGAGTTTAAAGAGCTCCAACTCAAGCCAGGTAATTTTTCCTTTTGTAAAATGTAAATTTTACGTTTTTCTCTAAGCCTAATAATTAGCATATGATAATTGTAGAAAATTTGGGAAATGTATAAAAGTAGAAGGAAGGAAAAAAATCACTACATATCCTCCACCTCAAGAAAAGTAATGTTTTACATGTATTTTCTGCCTATCTTTTTAAGGTATATATTTTGAAATATTCTCAAATGTGTGTGAGAGAGTGCAGAATGGTTATTTTCTTTAATGTCGATTATAGTACTTACCACCCTATGTCATAAGTGTGTTAGCTCTTCTGGGGCAGAGATCACATCCTAGTCTTTCTGGTTTCTGTGCTCTGGACAGCACCAGCTTCGTAAAGTACCTGGCATGTTAAGGGGTCAGGAAATGTTTATCAAGTGCTCCAGAGCTACCAGGGAAGATACAGATAGGACCCCTTTAGAATATTGTATTTTGTTTAACTCCATAAATTAGATATTATTATGATATATGGTCAATGATTATTTACATTTGCCACACATTTATTATTTTCTTTGCATCTCAGATATCCCATTTGGGATCATTTTCCTTTTTTCATTTTAGGACTTCCTTTCACAAGGGTCTGTTGATGGAAGGTTCTTCTGTATTTTGAATCTCAGGTGCAGAGAAAATTGAACTAATCATAGGCCATAATTCATATGTTCTGCACTCGGGTTTCATTTCTTTCCCCTTTTTTGTTTCCATTGGATAATTGAGTTTTCTTCTGCTGGTTTAGAAGCTTGCATTCTAGTTTTGTTCATGTGGTGGTTGCATTTTAAGAGTTTTAAAAATCTCTTCTGGCATTTTTAGTTTTTCTCGGCAGCAGAGTTGTTCAGGGCTCTAATCTGCCGTACTGTGAAAAAGCAGAAGCTACGCTATGCCCTGCTCCCAACATAAATTAGCTCATGAAGAATTGGGAAATGGGGGAATGATGTCACTATAATGTGGAAATTCACATTTAATTTTCCCCAGCATGTTAACGATTTGGGCTTACCAGCAAGCCTTGGAGTTTATACATAAAGCCCATTCATCCCACATTCCTCTTCTGGGCTGTTTGGCCACATGTTTTGTCTGTTGGAAGTGCTTATTGCAAAGATATTCCTAATCTTTGGCATTTTGCCTTTGTTTCCAACTCTGCAGACTCAGCTCCTTCATTAGCTCATCTTTACAATAAATCTGATTTTTTAAAAGAGGACAGAGTCCTATATTTGCTATAGTATTCCTTTATTTTTTTAGGAATTTGACACGTCTCTTTAAATCTACCAGTATAATTATTAGGATTGCCAGTGTTTTTTATAGCACTCTAGTTACACAATGACACGTGTTTTGAGTGCTCTATGCCAACCTTTTTTCCATAAGTTCTATTATTTTTAGTGAGCAGTTTTCTGAAATACGTTTGCTTGTTTGTTTTAGGAACACATACATCAATCACATCAGAAATACTTCTGTAATTAAAGGTTGTCTTTTGAAGGTGGAGCTAACATGATTTGGTAATGGATTTCATATTGGGTGGGAGAAGAGAGAAATCACTGATGACCCAAAGCTATTTGGCCTGAGCAGTTGGAATATTGGAGTTCCTAACTACTCAGATGGGGGATGCTGTGGAAGGTTCTATTTGGGGAAGACAGTAGTTTGCTTTTGGACATCTACATTTGGATGTGAATATTAGACATCCAAGTGGAAAGGTCAAGTAGGCAATTTTGTATATGTTTGGAATGCATTGTGAAACTAGAGATGTGTATTTGGGAGTCATCAGCATATAGCAAATACTTCAAGCCTTGAGACTGCAGGAGATAACCTAGGGAGAGAAAAGAAGATTTAGAACTAGGCCCTAGGCCATTCCAGTGTTTAGAGGTTGGAAAGGTAAGAAATCAGCAAAGGAGTCTGAGAAGGAGTGGCATGAAAGGTAGGAGGAAACCTAGCGTAGTGTCCCAGAAGAGAAATGATGGAAGTGTTTTAAGAAAAAGAAGGGAACAACTGTGTCAGATACCATTGATAGGCAATGTGGAGTGAGGACAGGTAATTGACCATTGGATTTGGTCACATGGAGGTCTTTGTGACTTTGAGGAGAGCTGTTTCTGTGGAGTGGTGGATGTGAAAGCCATTGGAGTTAATTCAGGAAAGAATGGTAGGAGAAGGGGAGGGGACATGGCTATGGTTAATCCTTTCTTGAAGTTGTGCTGCAAAGGGGAATGGAGACATGGTGGAGGAGCTGGAGGGCCACATGAGTTTATTTTGTTGTTTTCATCACTGTTGTTTTTAATGGGAGATATTATACCATGTCTCTAAGATGTTTAGTTGGGAAGAAAGCTCCATGAGGCAGTAGAGATCAGAGTCAACTGCAGGAGTTTTGTCTTGAGAGGAGAGAGGATGGGACCCAGTGCACAAGTGTGGTGGGGGCTGGCTTTGGGAGCAAGGGTAGTTTGTTAAATCTCACAAGAGGGAAGAGTACAGGGGGCCCGGCAGATCTGGCAGGGGAGCTTGTGGAAGCTCTCTTCAGAGTGCTTCTCTCTTCTCAGTGAAACAACAAGCAGAGTATTCAGCTAGAAGTGAGGATGGGGAAGGAGGTATTAGAGATGTGATGAGAGAGAAGGATGAAATGATGGTCTAGGTCTCTAGAAAATGAGAGAGAAATACAAGCAGGGGAATGTAGGAGGATAGCTGGGCAGCAGTAAGGGCTCACTTGAGGTTAGTAGTCGCAAGTTTGAAATGACACCTAACAGCACTGCCTGTGCAGTTTTCTTTAGCCACACTGAGCTTCTGGAATGCACTCGTGAAGAGCTGGATTTAAACAGGTTGGAGTTTTGTCACCAAGTATAATGGAAGGAAAGAGGGGAAAGAGAGTTGTGAATGTTTTCAAGGGAGTGATTGTCATGATGGACTACAGAACCTAAGCTAGGTAAGAAAGTAAATGAGAACGGGAGAGGGATAAGGAACGTTAAGAAGTGTTTAAGGTTAATGGATTATAGTTTCCAGTATGGTCAGAAATCGTTGAAATTGAGCTGCCAGTACATAGGAAGGGATGATTGGAGAATTGGATGTTTGAAATTGAGGCTAGGGAGAGGTTACAGAAACTGCAGAGGCTAATGAGCCGGTCTAGGGAATTCCCATGGAGTCGGTGGCTGAGGTGGGGGAGAGGACTAGATCTTTGGAAGGTAGCTGGTAAAGGAACTGAAAAGCCAGGGCACTGGACGAGTCATCTCCCTGAATATTGAAATCACCAAGAATTTTGGCAGAATTAGTTGAGTGACTGTGGACAGGTTTCTTGGCTTCTTGGTGCCTCATCCCTCATTTCTTAAAAGGGATAATCACGGGTTGTTGTAAGGATTAAATAAGTTAAAGTTATCACAAACGCTTAATACAATACCTGCCACATAGTAAGCACTCACTGAAACAACAATACACTTTAAAGTTATGCAAGAACAAATTTTAAACTTTTAAACTAGTAAGAATATCTACTCCTTTGAGAATCTTTTCTCCCCTACTTTTTAGTTATTCGCCTGCATTTCTTTTAACAGTTTTGTTTCTGTTATTCCTTCCTAACAGAAGTGCAAATAAAGGAGGTTGAAATGTTGTATCAAGAAGGCTCATCTGAAATAGTCCTGAGCAGCAACAGCGAACAGATTGCACACTTACTCACGGAAAGAAGTACACTCTTGAGGAAACTGGAACGTGGGGACCCCAAATCAGAATCACAAAGATGTCTGAGCAGTAACCTACAGAAAGAATTTCCCCAGGTATTCCAAAATTACCCAGGTAATTGAATAAGAGGCAGGCCAGTTGAAAAACGCGTTTGTTCATTTAACCATTTATACATTAAAATATCAGGAAGCCAGTTTTGATAGCACTTAAGAATATAGACTTTGGGTTTGAATGGACCTCCTCTGCCACTTGTTAGCAATATGTCCTTGAACAAGTTGCTTAACTTTTGTGAGCCTCGATTTCCTCATCTGTAAAACCTGGGAGCAGCTGAACTACTCCACAATGTGATCATGAGAATGAAATAACTTAATATATGAAAAGCTCTAGGATAGTACCTCACACGTTAATTAGCATTATTGTTATTGTTTATCGAGAACTTACCGTGTGCCAGGCTTTGTGCTAGTGGATGTAGGAACAAAGTCAAATTAGACATGATTTGGACTTGCAAGGAGCTTACAAGCCAGTGAAGGAAAGAAATAAACCAGTGGTTACAATTCAATGTGGGAAGTTCTTTAATAAAGTGAGACACAGAAGGCTAGGAAAACTCAGGGGAGAGGCTGAGTCAGGATGAGTAGAAAATGCTTCCAGAGGAGGCGATGTTGAGTAGCACTTTGAAAGCTGAGTATGTGTTAGCTGGATGAAGAGGATGGGAGATGTTGAGTAGCACTTTGAAAGCTGAGTACATGTTAGCTGGATGAAGAGGATGGGAAAGGCTTTTCTGGCAGAGGAAACAATGTATAATACATACTGGTTCATGTGAGTCAATGCTGAGAAATGTGCCTGGGGATATTTTCAGAAACCACTTCATGGTGAGACTCATATGCTAAGCTAGAGAGTTTGGACTCAGCACCCAGCAATGTTCCTGGAGCATACTAGAGGCATAAAAATATTTCGAATGTACAAATGACTAACTGTTATAGAAGGTCTGGAGAGTCACTAAATGGTTTTAAGAGGAGAGTAACATGATCTGGTTTGTGTTTTAGAAAAATCACTCTGGCCACAGTGGAGGGGTGGATTGGATAGGGGCCAGATTGGAAGCCGAGATTTCAAGGGACGTTAAATAATAATTAATTAACAAATGAGAACCAGAAACAAGGCTCAGAGTGTAAGTAGAGAAGGGAAGATGAACTAAGGAGTTATGAAGGAGCTGGAATCTATGAAACAAATTGGACACTGTGGAGGTGAAGTTTGGGATGACTCTAAGGCTATCTACCCAGTCACTACTAAGTCCTAGTTTTACTAGTAATGGACAGAAAGAATTAAAACAGATACTACAAAGGTTTTTCATTATTATAAAATTTAATTCATAAAATTTCTGTCACATTCCCACTTCTATTTTGTTTAAGCTAATGTTGTAATTTACCTGAACATGAGGTGATCAGTAGAGTCACTTTTTTGTAGAAATTGACAGGCTGACTCTAAAATTAATAAGGAAATGCAAAGGAACTAAAATAGCCAAAAAAACTTTGAAAAAGAAGAACAAATTGGAAGATACACACTTCCTGCTTTCAAAACTTACCACCAAGCTGCAGTAATCAAGAAAGTACCGTATTGGTGTAAAGGCAGATGCACAGATCAATGGAACAGAATAAAGAGTCTAGAAATAGACCCACACCTATATGGTAGCTTGATTTTCAACACAAGTGCCAAGGTAATTTAATGGGGAAAAGATATGCTTTTCCACAAACGATGCTAGAACAATTGGATAAACATATGCAAAATACAAAAAAATAAAAAACAAAACCCTCAACTCTATTGAGGTTCCCTTCCCCACTGGTAAAGGAGGGAGTCCCTACCCTAAATACTATGAGATAGCTGAACACAGTGACACCAAGCATCGAACAGAGATGTGATTGATAGTTTATTATTTAGATAGACTCACAGCCCAGGGGAGGACACTGCCTGTCATGCAGGGACACAGGGGTTGTACTCAGGAATGGAGTGAACTCAGAGGGGCCATGGGAGACAGACTTTGTAGTCCCAGTAGGTTGGGGTGCCCCCTGGTTCCCATGGGAGGTTATGACTGGCTTGTTGAAAAAATTCCGTGGGTTGGCAGCGAAATGGTAGTCATTAGGGTGAGGACCGGGTAGAACATAGCTGTTCTGGCTGATAATAAGGGAACTAGCTGGCTGGGAAATCTTTCCCGTTGGATGGGGGCATATCTGGCAAAAGCAGGGGAATTCATGGTTAGGCTTTTGGTGCACTGCGAGGTACAATGGTGTCAAGATAACACATGAAATTTAGGCCTTACAATACATTTATCCTATACCATATACAAAAATTCACTCGAAATGGTTCATAGAATCATGGAGGAGATAAAATTTACAGAAGAACATCTTAGTGACCTTGGGTTTGGCATGATTTTTATAAGACAGGAAAAGCACAGAGTATAAAACAAAAAATTGGACTTCATAAAAATTCAGAACCTTTACTCTTCAAAAGACAAAAATAAAAGAGCAAGCCACAGACTGGGAGATAATTTTTTTTAAAAATATATCCAACAACAACAACAAAAATATATCCAACAAAAGCTTTGTATTTATATATATAAATAAATCTTATAACTCAATAATAATAACACATACAATCCAATTAAAAAATGGACAAAAATGGACTTAAAACTGCACCAAAGAAGATACACAAATGGTAAACACATAAAAAGATGCTTAACTTCATATATTATTAGGAAAACATGAATGGCTAAAATTAAAGACTAACCATATCAAGTATTGGTAACAATGTAAAGCTATTGGAATTCTCATATCCTACTGATGGGAATATAAAATGATATCACCACTTTGGAAACTAGATTAGCATCGCCTTAAAAAGTTAAACATACACCTGTCACATAACCTTGCCGGTCCACGCCTAGGAATATACCCAACAGAAGTGAAAGCATGTGCCCACATAAAGACTTATACATGTTATAGCAACTTTAATTGTAATAGCCCTAAACTAGAATCAGCTCAAATGTTCATCAACAGGTAAGTGTATAGATCCATAGAATGGAATATTACTTGATAATAAAAAGAGCAAATATGCAACAAAACAGATGAATCTCAAAAGAATCATCTGAGTGAAATAAGCCAGACCAAAAAGAGTACATAGTCTATGATTCCATTTGTATAAAGCAGTAGAAAATGCAGCCTAATAAATATATAGTAACAGAAACAGATCAGTGGTTGCCTAGGGACAGTGTTAGGGGAGGAAACAATTATAAGGAAGTATAGGAAACTTTTAAGGGTGATGAATATTTTTATTATCTTGATTGTGCTGTTGGTTTCACGGATGGATACATGTAAAAAAATAGGTACACTGCAAATATGTTTATTATATATCAGTTATACCTTTAAAAAGATTTTTAAAGAAGATTTTTCAAAGATCTTGTTATTATGAAATGTAACTTGTAAAAATTTCATTGCCTCCCTAATTATATTTTAATAGGCCAATATTGAATTAACCTGTGGATAAAGTAGATGAGAGAATCATTCCAACCAAAGTGGGGCCACATAAGGTGACTTGGAAGTCCAAAGAATTTTGCAAGGCTTGGTCTATATACTAATTACATTTTACCTAACATTTGCTTTTATTTTGTTGGTTTTCTGACTTAATACAGGCACTTAGTAGAAACAGATTCAAATAGTATAAAATTGAATGAAAAATGAATTGTCTCACCCCAAATCCTCAGTTCCATATTCCTAAACTACCACTGCCAACAATTTTTATTTATCTTTCCAGAAAATGCTCATCTTCTTAAAATACAAATTATGTTCCTTTGTGCATATTGTTTTCACTTTCTATATTAGTGTATATAGAGTTGCCTTAGTCTTTTTGACAACATATACTCTTTTGAATGGATGTATCAAAATTTATTTAGCCACTTTATTGTTGCATGGGGCAAAGGACAAAGGGATGACATTTAATGCCAAGAATAATCAAAGATTTAAAAACACACATTGTGGAATATAACAACATATGTGCAGAAAATGATAAAATTTAAAAAAATACAGTTTGATAGATAGTTATTCAACAAGTACCCATGTGACCACGGGTACTGTTAGGAATACAATCTTGCCAACTCCCTAGAAGCTTCCCTTTCTGATCACAACCCCCTTCCTCCCCACAAAGGTGTGCATCCCTAAATAATATATTTAGTAGTTTAGTTTTGTCTATTTTTGAACATTACGCACAAGGAATCAACTTTGGGAATTGCTTTTTTGTAAAACATTGTATTATTTATTTTTAATTAGCTTGTCATTACTATATATCATTCCATTGTGTGAATATATGGCATGAGACTATCCATTCTAAGTGGGTTTGGGTTATTTCCAATTTATATTTATTATGAATGTAGTATAATCTGTCAGTTATGCTGCTATGAATATTGTGATATATGCACATGCACTTGTGTAGGGTATATACCTAGAATTAGATTTAGGGGATTATAGAGAGTTTAGATCTGCAGCTTTACCAGCTAATGTCAAACTGTCTCCTTAAGTAGTGGTACCAGTTTATACTGGTACCAATAAATAGTGCATGAGAGTGCCTTTGCTCCTCACCAGCACTTGATGTTGTCAGACTTTTAAATTTTTGCTAGACTACTGGGTGCATAATGGTATCTCATGTTGGTTTTAATTAGCATTTCCCTGATTGCTAGTGAACTTAGTATGGTTATTTGTCATTTGTATTTCCCTATTTGTTAGTGTTTACTCAGGTCTTTTGTCCATTTAAAAATTGAGTTGTCTTTTTCTTGCTGATTTATAGGAATTCTCTATGTTCTGGTTTGAAGTCTTTTATTGATTATGTGTGTCACAGATACTTTTTTCTCACTTCGTGGTTTGTCTTTTTAATTTTTTTTGAGTAAGTTTATTGTTACTTAAAAACGATCACATTATGGTCACATAAATAACATATTTTTAAGTGAAAAATAACTTTCCCAAAACAAACATTTACTGAGAAAAGTGACAATTGTTTTATTTTTTGGGGGGGGGGACTCTAAATGTCTCACCGAACAGAAGACAATTGGATTCTCATATTTATCTCTTCATTCACTCTGTTGTGATGTATGGTTTGAATTCGAGTATGTACAAAGGAAATCTGGCCTTGGATAGGTTTATTGTTAGAAAGGAGAAGAATGTTTTATATCCTTTTGACATAATGATGGATATTTTTTATTACTACACTAGAACTTGACACATGTATGGAATGTCAACCCATACTGATGGAGTTTAACGTAACTCTGTTGCAATTTAAATGACTTTTCCCTCCATACATGATTTTGTAACATCATTTGGAAAATATTAGCTTAGTCTGAGTTATGCAGATCTTCCAAATGTTGACACAGTATCCAAAATTAATACTCATTAACATCTTATCGGAAAGTATTTATTGAGAACTGTCACACTTAGGGTGGCAAGTATAAGTTTTATAGATTTCTAATATTCTCTTGAAAGCTTAAATTTTATCATCAGCAACAAATACTTTCATCTTTTTTTCTTTTC
Organism: Hippopotamus amphibius kiboko; assembly: GCF_030028045.1. Lineage (NCBI taxonomy): Eukaryota > Metazoa > Chordata > Mammalia > Artiodactyla > Hippopotamidae > Hippopotamus > Hippopotamus amphibius. Next base: position 34,227,554 of record NC_080186.1, read on the forward strand.
TTTTTCCTCTTTTTTAAAAAATTTTTATTGGAGTATAGTTGCTTTACAATATTGTTAGTTTATACTGTACAGCAAAGTGAATCACTACAGAGCATTGAAAGCCCAGGCACAGCAATGAAGACCCAATGTGGCCAATAAATAAATTAATTAATTTTTAAAAATTATCAATCATTTGTTTTTCTGTCCTGTTTAAGAAATCCTTGCCTTCTGGGGTTTTTGGTTGTATTGAATCTATAAATCAATTTAAGAGGAATGGACTATCTTAAAATATTGATATTATTTGTCATCATGAAATATCTCTCCATTTATTTTTTAATGCATATAAAGTTTTATAATTTTCCACACAAAATCTTGCACATTTTTTGTTATATTTATTGCTAGGTAGTTCATATTTTTGGATGCTATTACTAGTAAATGCTATATTTTTTTAAGAATTTAATTTTCTAACGATTGCTAGTATTAAAAGTGTAATTATTTTTATATATTGACTATAGCTACCAATGTTGCTAAAATTTCTCATTCATCATAATAATTTATTTGAAGTTTTAAAATTTTTCTACCTGTATAGTCATATCTGAGAATAATGATACTTTTGTTTATTCCATTCCAATCTTTATTTCTTTTATGTGTTTATTTATTTATTTTTATTTTTTTATAAATTTATTTATTTATTGGCTGTGTTGGGTCTTTGTTTCTGGGAGCAGGCTTTCCCTAGTTGCGGTGAGCGGGGGCTACCCTTTGTTACAGTGCTCGGGCTTCTCATTATGGCGGCTTCTCTTGTTGCGGAGCATGGGCTCTAGGCTCTCGGGCTTCAGTAGTTGTGGCTCGAGGGCTCAATAGTTGCGGCTCGCGGGCTCTAGAGTTCAGGCTCAGTAGTTGTGGTGCACGGGCTTAGTTGCTCTGCGGCATGTGGGATCTTCCCAGACCAGAGATCAAACCCGTGTCCCTTACACTGGCAGGCAGATTCTTAACCACTGCGCCACCAGGGAAGTCCCCCAATTTTTATTTCTTTTAATTCTTTTACTTACCTCACTATACTGGCTAGGATCTCTGGTATTATCTTGAACAGCAGACATACTTCTCTTGTTAATGATATCAGAGAAAAAGTATTCAGTAATTCACTAGTATGATGTTTGATTAAGAGTTTGGGTTTTTTTTTTAATGATACCCTTTGTCAGGTTAAGAAAGTTCTCTTTTATTCCTAGTTTATTAAGAGCTTTTATTAGGAATTAATGTTAGTTTATAAAATGTTTTTTCTATAGCAGTTGAGATGATGAAGCAGTTTTCTTAATATGAGAATTTCATTGATTAATTTTTCTAATGTTAAACCTATCTTGCATTCCTGGAATAAATTCAACTTGTTCATGATATGTTATACTTTCTAAATATTATAGATTCAGTTTGATAAATTTTTGTTTGTTTTTGCATCTATGTTTACGAGTGAAATTGCCCTGTGATTTTTCTTTTTGTATTATCGTTGTCAGGTTTTAATATCAAGGTCTGGCTAGCCAGTGTTAGCCAATCTTTTTTGCATTATTGCCTCCATAATGAGACTTTTTAGATAATTTTTTCTATCACTCCCCCATGAAATTTTAATGGCACCGATATCAAGTCATTCTAATTATGTAGTGTATGCTTCTGAGCTTTGTACTTGAAACGGTAAGATTTTTCTCTCTAGGAATCAGTTTGCGCTGCCTCGGGGGCAATATTGTCTCATTGAGAGTGCATGGTCTAGCCTCATAAAATGGATTAGACTGTGCTCCCTCTTTTTTTACGTGGTTATTTTTAAAAATTTAAATGACATTTTTATTCATGAAGCTGATTGCTGTAATTTTCATTCACCTCTTAATATTTACTCAGGAGAAATTTGAACAAACCTACCAGCCTCTGCAAAGGGAACATCAGAAACATCAAGAACCTGTGCATCAGTCTAAAAATAATCTGAGTGAGGTAAGAAAAAATTACAATCTTTTACTTAATAATAGTAGCCAGTTACAAGGTAGCTTTTACCTTGGAAGTATTTTGTTTGAATATATTAAAATGTATAAATCCATGCTGTATAAGATACCAGTTGTGCATAAGAGTGTTATAAACACATGGCAAAAATTTGGGAAGAAGAAAAATCAATCACCCATTTAACATGATAGCTGATTTTTATTGAATGTATCAAAACTTAAACAATCAGGACTTCCTAGGTGGCGCAGTGGTTAAGAATCCACCTGCCAATGCAGGGGACACAGGTTCCATCCCTGCTCCAGGAAGATCCCACATGCCGCAGAGCAGCTAAGCCCATGTGCCGCAACTATTGAGCCTGCACTCTAGTTCCCATGAGCCACAACTATTGAGCCAGTGTGCCGCAACTACTGAAGCCCGTGTGAAGTGTGCTCCACAACAAGAGAAGCCACCACCATAAGGAGCCTTCACACCACAATGAAGAGTAGCTCCTGCTCGCCACAACTACAGAAAGTCCCTGTGCAGCAAGGAAGACCCAACACAGCCAATTAATTAATTAATTAATTAAAAAATAAAACTTAATCAATATGTGTTATGTCCTTTGAAAAATCACCTTGGGACAGTACACACTTATTCCTAAATATGTTTGGAGCTTCTTTTGGGGGGAGTCCTTTGGACTGTATAATGCATTATTTTAAATATAATTAATTCTCTTTGTGGAAATTATTTTTTGATCTGGGGAAATGTTATTAAGAGCAAAATCCAGTGAATAAAGTACGAGTATATATAGAGAATTTAACAATGGGAAGTAACCCAAGATAAATATATATGGATGAAACTGGATCTCAACCACAGTATTATTTTCAGTAACAAACATTGCAAACTAGCAAAATGTTGAAATGATTATATAAATTATGCTGCACCCACTGGAACATTATATAGCCTTTAAAAATCATCATTACAAAATCCATACGGCAATATAGAAAAATGTTCCTCATGTAATGTTAAATGAAAAAGCCAGACAGAAACTTGTACATAGATTACGGTTATGACTATGTAAAAAATGTACGTAAATAAAAAATACTGCAAGGAAATAGACCAGTAAAGTAAAAGTAGTTTTGTTATGTAGATGGTATTTGGTTGTTTTTTAGAGAAATTTATTAATGTGTATATTCATATAAAATAAATACATATCTTGGGGATCAAAGCAAAATATAATTGAGATTGAATTTCTTGCTTAGTTTTTAAAATGCTTTGAAAGTAATTGTAGGAGAGGTGCTCTAAGCATGATTTGAGCCTTAATCGTGTACATACCTTGAAATGAGATGAAATACCTTAGGTAAAGGCATTTTATAAACTGTATTTAATTACCATATAAATAAGAAGTATTTTCACTCTCTTTGCCCAGATGATAATTTTTATTATTAAATTTCTATCATATAACCATAATCTCTTAAATATGTTAGGTTTGAACCTTGTGAAATTGCACATTTATAGGTTAAAAACAATCAGATATCACCAGTTTTATATGGTTCAACCTAATACAAGAAATGCATATAAATATTTTGTTTGCTACTCTTCTTTACTGGCTTTCAAACATTTATAGGTAATAGCGCAATGTCATAAGGGTATATTTACTTTTTGATGTACTACTAACAATGATTTTATTTCAGTTCCATAATGAAGACCCAGAAAAAGATAAAATAACAAAAAGCTGCAGAGAGAGAGATATGGAACAAGTAGCAAGGAGGTTAGGGATGGCCCATGAAGAGATCCGAAGGCTCACTGATGAACTGCAAGGGAAGGAGAAGGAACAGAGTAAATTAGGTAAGCTGTGGTTACAGATGAACGTGTCTAACCGTGTTTTAAGCATAATGATCCTACTCAGGGTGGAACACAAGTGCATTGAGAAAAAATCTTTTAAGATAAACACAAAAAAAGTCTAATATACAGCCTCATTTTCTACAGTGTCCAGAAATTTTTATTGACGCATCGCATAACATACCTACCACAAAGTGTACAACTCCAATATCTACACCACCCTGTGCAAGAAATTCCTAGCACTCTGGAAGCCCTATTTCTTCTTCCAATGTCTACATATTCTCTCCTCCCCAAAAGTAATGACTATCCTAACTTTGGAGGTTATTTCTGAGTTTTGACTACAGGGAGTATGCATTCTTCAGTTTGTTTCTTTCATTCAAGCTTATGTTTGTGAGATTCACTTATGTTGTTGCCTGTAGCAGTAGTTTTTTCACTCTTGTTGTTTATACCCTAGCATTCCATTGAATAAACCTACTCAATTTATTCTATTTATCCATTCAATCGTTGATAGACATTTATGTTGTGTCCAGTTGTGCTCTATTATGAATTGTGTTGCTATGAGTATTCTTGTCCTTATCTGTACATTTCTTATCATGATATACCTAAGAGTGTAATTATTAGGTCGAAGGGTTATGGGTTTGTTCTACTTTGGTAGATTACTGCCATGCTGTCTAATAAATAGTTGTATTAATTTAAGCTTTCCTAAGTTGTAGATGAGATTTTGGCTGCTTCACATTCTTTGTCAGTACTTGGTATAGTCAGTCTTATTAGTTTTACCTTTTCTGATGAGTACGTGGTAGTATTTAATTGTGGCTTTACTTTGCATTTCCCTGACGCTAATGATGTTGAAAATCCTTTCGTATGTTAGTTGTTGTTGTTATTGCTCATTTAGTTATACTGTTTTGTGAAGTTCCTGCTCAAGTCTTGTGCATATTTTTCTATTGGGTTGTATCTTTTTGTTTTGTAGGAGTTTATTAATTTGTAGAAGTTTTCTATATATTCTGGATATGAGCCAGAATTGGTTATAAATGTCATGCTGAGTTTTTTTTTTTTGCAATATAGAAATGCTAATATTTATCAATGTCAGATTTAACTAAGTTATTCTTTAAGCCTTCTGGGTTTTCATGTGTAAATCCTTTCCTACATCACTACAAGGTTATTGAAAATGGTCTCCTCTGGGTTTTTTTTTTAGTGCTTTTATGGATTTATTATTTATGTTTCAATATTTGATTTATTTATAATTTATTTTAGTATGAAGTTTAAATTTTTAAAATGATTCTCTTTCTATATTTATAATTTGCAATAATTAAAGAAATTAGACTGATTCTTTTTCAAATGCAGTATATAGGTTACTTTAGGATCATATCTTAAAAATGATAGATGTGGGACTTCCTAGGTGGCGCAGTGGTTGAGAATCTGCCTGCCAATGCAAGGGACATGGGTTCGATCCCTGACCCAGGATGATACCACATGCCGTGGAGCAACTAAGCCCATGCACCACAACTATAAAAAAAAAAAAAAAAAAAAGATAGATGTATAAAACAATTATGATTCTGCCAAATGGGTTGTGGAGTTAAAAACAAAGAATATCAGGAGGGTTGAGATTTTGTTAAGAATGCATTTTAAACAGTGAACACAAATGACCTTCTCAGAATGATGGAAAATTGGGCTAACGGGTACACAATTGTGTATGTTTGTTAAATTCATCAAATTATACACGTAAAAGGATGAATTTTATTGTATGCAAAGTATACCTCAAGAAACCCAATTAGAAAAAAGAAGAAATCTGGCCTTGTGAGGCTGATGAGAAGCAGTCTGCTACTTGCAAGACAGAAGGAGAAAGGAAAAAGCAGGACACCCGTTACATTTAGTTACACTTGAATGCAGTGGAACACATTCCCATAGCACTCTCTTCCCTCAGCACCTGGTTGGTCTGGTGGATCCTAAACTATCAATTGAAAACTGGCCTCACAGTGAGTATCCCCAGGGGACTGCTGGGATGCTGAATTAGCAAGTCCTTCTAAAATATCATATGCAGTGTCAGTGTGGGCCTTATGTGTTACTTCTTGAATCATCCGTCAATTTATAGCCAGAATTTATTCCTAGGTATATGTGTTCCATCATAGTGTTTCCCAAGTATTAGCCTACTTCTTTCAACAAACTCTCTTTTAAATGAAGGACTGTTTTAGTTTATTTTCTAGCTCTGTCTATATCACATCCAAAAACTGGATGCGAACAAGAATTTTTGGACAATAATAAAAATATTTTTCAAGAATAAAAAAGAATTCATGCCAAATATTTATTTATTCTTCAATAAATAAATTAAAAGAAAAAGATGAATTTTTAAAGGTTTGAAGGAATTATTAACCAAATTAATGTGTGGCCTTCACTGGATTCTGATTCAAACAGATTTTTTAACATTTATGAAACAATTGGAAATTTGAATGCTAATCGGCCGTTTTTATTAAGGAATTCTTGTTAAATTTCTCTAATTACACGTAATGGTATTGAGTTTATATTTTAAAAGAGTCCTTATCTTTTAGATATACATAGTGAAATATTTATTGATGAATGATATGATGTGCGGGAGATGCATCTAAATAACACAGGCCCCTACCTCACACCTACGCAAAAATTAACTCAAAATGGACCACAAAGCTAAATGTAAAGAGTTAAAACTAAAATGCTCAGAAAAAAACATAGGAATAAATCCCGATGGTCTGGGTTTAGGCAATCATATGTTAGATGTAACACCAAACATAAAAGTGATAAGGCAAAACCTAATAAACTGTACTTAATCAAAATTTAAAATTTCTATGCATCAAAAGATACCAACAAGAAAGTGAAAAGACAGACTACAGACTGAGAGAAATCATATGTTTGATGCAGGATTCAGAATATATGAAGAATTCTTATGTATTCTTTTATATTATTATAAAAAGATGCCCCAATTTTAAAATGAACAAAATATTTGAGTAGGCATTTCTTTAGAGTAGGTATATGAATGGCCAGTAGGCACATGAAAAGATGTTGAACATCATTGGTCATTAGGGGAGTGCAAATTAAAACTACAGAGAGAGCCTACTTCACATCCATTAGAATGGCTATCATAAAAAAGACAATGACAAGTGTTGGTAAGGATGTGGAGAAATTGGAACCTTGCTGATGGGAATGTAAAATGATACAGATACTTTGGAAAACAATTTGGCAGTTTCTCAAGGTGTTAAATGTAAAATTAGCACGTGACCCAGCAATTCCACTCCTAAGTGACCCAGGAGAAATGAAGATGTATATCCACTCAAAAACTTGTATGAGAAATTAACATTGTAAGTCAACTATATTCAATAAATAAATTAAAAAAAAAAAAGGCTTGCATGTGAATGTTCAGAGCGCTGTTATTTACAGTAGCCAAAACATAGAAACTCAAACATCTGTCATTTGGTGAGTGGATAAACTAACTATGGTATAGCCATCCTGTGCAGAAAATAGTTAACACAGAAGACTTGACAGTGCTATCCTTAGAAGGTCCTGCTTGTCAGGTTAACCCTTGGCTAGGCTCTGGGAATTTGAATTTGGGGTAGGTTCCCACCAGTCCCCAACTTATGATAGTGGCTCACTGTGCCTGTCCTGTTTGTACAAACAATGTGGTTTATGTTGAAAACCTGCTTTCCTTCTGAGAGTCTGAAATTTTATGTCCTAGGCAGAAGGTGGTATCTATGTAAACAGCCCCCAATAAAAACTTTGGCCACCAAGTCTGTAATGAATTTTCCTGGTAGACAACATTTCACACGAATTGTCAATTTGTTGCTGGAGAAATTAAGCACATCCTGTGTGACTCCGCTGGGAGAAGACTCTCGGAAGCTTGTCTCTGATTTCCTCTGGACTTTGCCTCATGTACCTTTTCTATATGATTGGGAATGATCTCTTATAAGATTCATATTGGTCTCTTCTGGGAGATTCCTCAACTTGCCATTATAGGACACCTATCAGCCATATCATTGGTGATGAGTAGACCACAGGAGGCAAAGTAATAAAATCTTAATTAGAGAACCCAAATCCAATAGACTTCAATGCCCTATATTTATTCCCTATGCCATTCTGCTATCCTCATAAAATTCTTGAATGATACCAAAAGATATTTCCTGAAATTTTACTATTTTGCTATTTCTAGGAATTACTGGTAAAATTCTAAATATTATTAATTGCAGGAATTAATTTTAAGTATTTCTGTGTGTAATTTCTTTTTGCTAAACTGGTAGTACCATGCTTGAAACCTTTCAGCTGTTCCTGTTGTTTACAGTGGTGCAAACTCTTCAGCATAGAATCTGGTTAGGGAAACAGGGAAAGATTACAAGATCAGATGATATCAGGGATAGGGATAAATATAAGGTGTAGTAGGAACATTAAGAGGGTAATCTGGAAAAGCTTCCTGAAGGAGGTGACATTTATGCAGAAACTCAAAGGACAGCCATCAGAAAAAAGAAACTGTTCCAAAGAGAAAGAGAGTAATTTTCTTTAATTAATTAATTAAATTTATTTATTGGCTGCGTTGGGTCTTCATTACTGCAAACAGGCTTTCTTTAGTTGCTGCGAGCAGGGGCTATTCTTCGTTGTAGTGGCATCTTTTATTGTGGAGCACAGGCTCTAGGTGCATGGGCTTTAATAGTTGCGGCACACAGGCCCAATAGTTGTGGCTCACGGGCTCTAGAGCACAGGCTCAGTAGTTGTGGCACATGGGCTTAGTTGCTACATGGCATATGGAATCTTCCCAGAGCAGGGCTTGAACCCATATCCCCTGCATTGGCAGGCAAATTCTTAACCACTGTGCTACCTAGGAAGTCCAAGAGAGTCATTTGAAATTTGATTATTACACTAATCGTTTGCTCCTTACACAAATATTTTGTTCTTTTTTTCTTTTAGATTCTGCACTTAAGAAGGCTCAACTAGAAATTGAGAAATTGAAGGAAAATTTGATAAAACTGAAAGAAAATGGTGAGTTGTTTTAGCAGACATAGCAATATATAATAATAAAACATTAAACAATAACATAGGGACTTCCCTGGTGGCCAAGTGGTTAAGACTTCACCTTCCAATGCAGGGGGTGCGGGTTCGATCCCTGGTCGGGGAGCTAAGATCCCACATGCGTCATGGCCAAAAAAAAACAAAACATAAAACAGAAGCAATATTGTAACAAATTCAATAAAGATGTTTAAAATGGGAGACATAAAAAAAATTTTTAATAATATAATTTTTGTTAGGTAACATTTAAAAATATTTAATAGTTATAATAATAATATTACTATTTCCACTGCTATTACTATTGCTACAACTTGTTGCTTACTAACAGGTACTCTGCCAGGTATTTTACATGCATTACCTCTAACCCTAACAACAGTGCCAAATTATGAGTATTATTATCCCCATTTCATAGATAAAGAAATCGAGCCTTGACAAGGTTAAATGAATTATCCAATAGCTACATTAAGTATTAGAGCTGGTATTTGAATCCATAAATGTCTGACTGCAAAACCTTTGGTCAACACAAACAATATGTATTTTACTGGGACCACTGAGATCAAGACACCTTATAATGCATTTAACAACAGCTCACACACATTTGTTCACTGGGAAGCCGGTAGCTTGGGATAAGTGGTGATCACATTAGTTAATCTGGCCCTAGCGTGGCTGTGTATAAATGATACCAGCTACAAATAATATAATATTTGAGTGTTATAATGGTAGTAACTACAAAAATAATTTAAAATATGTTTACTGATTTTAAATAATTATAAAACTAGGTTTATTTACCCTGTGATATTGTGATTTATAATAGGAAACATGTATTTGGTCTTCATCCCTGCTTCTGGCAGCAAGCCCCCAAACCCTTGGAATTTCCTTAGTGGTAAGAGCAATAAGGGTGTCTTTCATCACAGTAATGAGGACTTTCGGAAAGCCCCTAGGTAACCAAAGGATGGGAGTTTCCAGGGGAGCCAATCGGGAGATTAGACGGTTGAAACTTTCAGTTCCACCCTCCGCCCACCCCTCCATAACTCCAACCCTTCTGTGTCTCCACCCTCACCTCCTAGGAGGGGAGAGGGGCTGCAGAATAAGTTCAATCACCAGTGGCCAGTGATTTAATCATTCGTGCCTATGTAATGAAGCTTTCATAGAAACCCAAAGAAGAGGGTTCAGAGAGCTTCCGGGTGGGTGAACACATGGAGATTTGGGGAGCATGGAGCCCTCAGGAAGGGCATGGAAGGTCTGCACCCCTTTCTCCAGACCTTACCCTATGCATCTCTTCCATTTAGCTATTTCTGAGTTACATTCTTTTATAATAAACTGGTAATCTAGTAAATAAAATGTTTTGCTGAGTTCTGTGAGCTGCTTTAACAAAGTAATCAAACCCAGGCTTCCCTAGTGGCACAGGGGTTAAGAATCCGCCTGCGAATTCTAGGGACAGGGGTTCGAGCCCTGGTCCGGGAAGATCCCACATGCCATGGAGCAACTAAGCCCGTGTGCCACAACTACTGAGCCTGTGCTCTAGAGCCTGTGAGACACAACTATTGAGCCCACGTGCCACAACTACTGAAGCCTGCGTGCCTAGAGCCTGTGCTCCGCAACAAGAGAAGCCACATCAGTAAGAAGCCTGTGCACCACAACAAAGAGTAGGGCCCCCCACCCCCACTCCACTCTCCGCAACGAAGAGTAGCCCCAGCTCTCTACAACTACAGAAAGCCTGCGTACAGCAACAAAGACCCAACACAGCCAAAATAAATAAATAAATAAATACAATTATAAAAAACAAACAAAAAACAAATTAATCAAACCCAAGGCAGAGGTCATGAGAATCTCTGATTTATAAACAATCAGTCAGAAGCACAGGTAACAACCTGCCCTTGTGATTGGCATCTGAAGCGGAAAGCAGTCTTATGGGACTGAACCCTTAACCTGTGGAATCTGATGCTATCTCCACATAGATAGCATCAGAATTGAGTTGAACTGCAGAACACCCAGGTGGTATTGGAGAATTACTTGGATATGTGGGGGAAAAAAACATATACGTTATAATTGATGATCAGGATTGTTTGAAAAATATATGAATATATTTATAAAATGAACACTGCTTTCTTAGTAACTGACAGAGCAAGAAAACAAAATCAGTAAGCATATAGAAGACCTAATAACACTACTAACCAACATGACATCATCGATAATTATAGAGAACTCCACCTGGAGTGTTATATTCTTTTCAAGTACACGTGGAACATTTACAAAAATAGGCCATCACCATAAAATGAATTTCTGCAGAACTGAAATCTTACAAATTATTCTGACCATAATAGAATTAAACTAAAAAGCAGTAACAGAAGTATGTTTAGAAAATCGCCAAATATTTGGAAATTAAATAAGATACTTATAAATTGCCATGCCTTCCGAGAATAAATTACAAGGGCTATCACAAAATATTTTCTATGAATTACCTTGAATAAAAATGAAAACATTGAACATATCAGTGTTTGTGGGTTGCATCTAAGCCAGTGCTTAAGAGGAAATTTATGCCTTTTAATGCTTATACCAGAAATCAAGAAAGGACTCAAAATAATCTAAGCTTCTACTTTAAAAACCCAGGATAAGAAATTAAATCCAAAGCAAGCAAAAAGAAGGAGATGTTTAAAATAAGGTTGAGGTCAATAAAATTAAAAACAGAACCAAAATAGAATACACTAGTGGAACAAAGAGATGGTTCTTTGGAAAGATCAATAATATTGGGGTAAACTTCTAACTGGATTGTTCACGAAAAAATGAGAGAAGATGCACATTACCAATATAAGTAATGACAGAGAGAACATTTCTACAGTTCAAAAAGATAATAAGGGAATATTTTGAGCAACTTTATGACAATAAATTTGATGACTGGGATAAGATGGACACATTCCTTGAAAGACACGAATTACCAAACTTCACTCAAGAAGAAATAGATAGCCGTAAAACTACCAAAGAAATTGAATTTATAGTTAAAAATCTTCCCATGAAGAAAACTCCAGGTTCAGATGGCTTCACTGGTGAATTCTAACAAACCTTTAAGAAGTAAATAACACTGATTTTACATAACCTCTTCCAGAAAAAGAAGAGAGAATATGTACTTCCCAGCTGTTAAGTGGTGAGCATTACCTTGGTGACAAAACCAAGGACATTACATTATCCCCAATGACCATAGAAGAACTTGTAAAAGTACAAAGAATAAGGAGTAATTTGTTGGGTAGTAAAATTAAATTGTGTTTATCTGCAACGGGTTGGCTAAAAAAGTGACCGCACAATGGATACTTTAATAAGAATGACATAGATCTTTGCTTTGTGCACTGACATGAATAGATGTCTAAGCAAGCTGTGGAGTAATACATGTAGTATAATGTTGTTTGGGTTTTATTTTTGTAGGATGTGTGTGTGCATATGTGTGTGGGTGGTCACAGGACTATATGAAGTGATACACACTAGTACGGCAGTAAAGTTGTGAATACACTGGGATAATTTTGTATAAGTTCTGCGTGGCTACTGCCCTGCATCTTCTAAGTGTCCACCACCTACCCCAACTGTCCCAGCTCCTTCCAGCCCCTCGTCTTTCCAGCCGCCAAAAGGATAATACTTGGCACAGCAGGACACTCTCTAGAACTCTGCTCCAGAGCTACATTCTTATTGATGAGGGTCCACGCTTTACCAGTTGTTAAATATTTTCAGTACAACCTTTGTCTATACATTAGAATATGCATATAAAAATTTTAAAGAATATTAGCCAAGTATTAACAACATTTTTTTGGGTCAGGGTGGATAAGGGTTGGATGAGAATATCCGCTCTGAACATAACTGTACAGCTTGATGGTTTTTTTTTTAAAACAGAAAGTCTGGGACTTCCCTTGTCGCACAGTGGTTAAGGCTTCGCGCTTCCAATGTAGGGGGCCCAGGTTCGATCCCTGGTCAGGGAACTAGATCCCACACGCATGCTGCAACTAAGAGTTCACGTGCCGCAACTAAGGACCCACATGCATGCCGCAGCTAAGAGTTTGCCTGCTGCAACTAAGACCTGGTGCAATCAAATAAAAATAAATATTAAAAAAATAAAATAGGCCATTATTCAACTGCGTTTTTAAGATTTGTGAAAATTAAAAATACTGGTAATATATAGTATAGAAAAATGGACAATGTCATTGTGAGAACATAGCTTTTGTACAGTCTTTTTGAAGAATAATTTGGCAGCCTCTCAAATATTTTTAAATGTACATGTCTTCTGATCCAGCTATCCCATTTTTTTCTGGGGATTTTTTTTTTTTTGGAAATAATGTCATAAGTACTTAGAGATTGGTGAACAAGGAAAATAATTTTAGAATTGTTTACAAGAATAAGCACTGGCAACAAACTTAAATCTTCATCAGTATGGGAAAATTGACACCAAAAAAAATGGCAATTTGGACAGTGGCATACTATGCAGAACAAAATGAGATAATGCAAAGCCAAATTGTGGTATATTAATAAGGTGGACTAACGAGTCAAGATGAATAATTAATGATAAAATACAGATGAATCCCCAAAATACTGTATATATGGAGTGAAAGAAGACTGACACAAACATATGTGTATTGTAAAATTTTATTCATATGAAAACCAAGAATGAGCAAAATTAGTCTACGTGATACAAGTCAGAAAGTGATTATAAGGTTGGGTGGGAGTGGAGAACTGACTGAAAAGGATGTGAGGGAGCATTATGGGGTAAGGGAAATGTTGTGTGTCTTTTTGAGGGGAAGTTCACAGGTATGTAAAATTGTCAAAATTCATTAAACTGAGCGCTTAAGATATGTACATTATATTGCGTATAAATTATACCTCAATTAAAAAATAGTTCCAAATAAGAAATGGGAAATGACTTTATAAGGATCATCCTGTAAAGATATCCATGATGTAGTCACAGGTGGTAAAGTTGCAGACAGTGTTGTATAGCATCGTTTAAAATTTTTAAAATTGCAATATGCAAAAGGTAGAACAAATCTTGCCCTCCGTATATGTATATTGATTGTGAATGATTTTTTTTTTCTCTTTTCAGTGTGTTTTCAATATTTTTCAAGTTAAAAAAAATTACATACTAAGAAAAAAAGAGGACACAAGGGAAACAAAAGAAAAAAATGAAGAAAGAAAAAATACAAATTAAAAATAGAACAGGCACTGAAGAAGGAAAACAAAGGAGACTTTAAAGCAGCAAAAGAAAAATAGGAGAGACATAAGTGAAAAAAGAAACAGCTACAAATCCAGGAAAGTTACAGGCAACAAGTTTGTACTATTGAAACTTTGATGAGTGCTAGAAAGAGCAAGTCTTAACGTGAGGTGCTGAGCTAAGAGTGGCCTACAGGCAGAGGTGCTACAGGAGAAAAATGGTTTTGATGAACTTTTAAAATTCCAGGTCCTGGAAGAACCTCTATTGCTAGAAACCCTATACTCAAAAAGTGCAAGTCATTAGACTGGTATGAGAAATAAAAAACATCCTGTTCTGTTTCGTTAGTTGATAGAACATTCTAGGGCTGAAATTGAGAGGCTAGCAGCTCTTGTTTGCAGAGAATCACACATGCAGACACGTGGTAGGGCTGACAAGAACAGTAGGAAGCAGCACTTCCTCAGTGTTTAGAGTTAGCGCCCCCAAATTAAAACTTCCATCCAGTGGGGCCAACTGCATTTCCCCTGTTTTAGACTCAGCTGACGCACGGAAAGCAAAGGAACATAATCAGAGACTGGATGAGGAAATTCTGGCTTTAAGAAATCGGGTTCGATCACTTGACTCAGAAAAAAAATTGCTTGGAGAAGAGGTAAGTTATTTAATTTTTTTTTAGGGTTAATTTAAATGTGTGTAGAAGAGGAACAATCAGCAGCTAGAGAAACCTAGGTGTATCAATACATTACGTATTGATAATTAGTGAAGACTGATTCGGTGGCTATAGCATCCCAGGTAGATGCTGTACTTTGACCTGGATGCTTTCTATCAGTATGACTGTTTTATACCTTTTAACTACATACGCTGAACAGTAATGTTATTACTATTGTGTCAATTTAGGATCTTTTCTTTTTAATAAGGATTTAGATAATAGTTTATACTTATCGCATTTACCAAAGTTTGAGATTATTAATACTAAACCCTTAGTTGTGTTATGTTTTTGAATCATTTCTTCAGAATTTATTGATTTTTTATATGTACTTCCAAGTTCTAGATCTACTATATATCACTTCAGTTTTAATTATATTCATTTCACAATCATATCTCTAGTGTCCAATATAATGCCTGGCACATACTAAGTGCTCCAGAAATTTTGTTGCAAGAATGAATAAATATTCATTAGGATGGCTATCATCAAAACAATAGAAAATAACAAATGTTGATGAGAATGTGGAGAAATTGGAAGCCTTTGGGCATTGTTGTTAAGAATGTAAAATGGTACAGCCACTGTAGAAAACAGTATGGTACTTCCTTTAAAAAGTAAACAGAGTTACCATATGATCCAGCAATTGTGTTTCCGCATATATACCCAAAAAAATTGAAAGCAGGGACTTGAACAGATACTTGTTCACTCATGTTCATAACAAAAAGGTTGAAGCAATTCAGGCATCCTTTGACAAATGAATGGATAAACAAAATATGGTATATACATACAATGGAATACTATTCAGTCTTAAAAAGAAAGGAAATTCTAACATATGCTACAACATGGGTGAAACTTGAAGAAATATGCTAATTGAAATAAACGAGTCACAAAAAGACAAATCGTGTATGATTCCATTTATATGAAGTACCTAGAGTAGTCACAAATCATAGAGACAGAATGTAGAAGAGTGGTTTCTAGGGGCTGTGGGGAAGGGCAGAATGAGGAGTTATTGTTTAATGGATATAGAGTTTCAGTTTTGAAAGATGAAAAGAATTCTGGAGATTGATGGTGGTGATGGATGTGAATGTGCTTAGTGCTACTCAACTGTGTACTTAAAAATGGTTAAAATGGTAAATTTTATGCTATGTATATTTTATCCTAATTTTTAAAATGCAATCATAAGAAAGAATCTAAACACTGTTCAAGTTGTCTAAATCTCTGTGAATTTGTATATCTAATACTGATAAAATATGTTTAATGTATGTTAAACATATGTTTATGTTTTATATATATACACACATACACATACATGTGAGATGAGGTTCAAGAAGGGTATATCCCAAACATTATTACTTCTGGAAAGGGAAACAGGACTGTGGGGCAAGTTTATGTGAAGGAAAAGATCACTTTTTACTCTATATAGCTATATGTTGTTTAAATTTTTTACACAAAGAATACATTCATGTATAACAGATATACTTTTTAAAACAAAGCAACCCCCCCTCACTTTTGTATTTAAAATGCTTTTGGTACTCCCCTGGTGGAGCAGTGGTTAAGAATCGGCCTGCCAAGACAGGGGACACGGGTTCGATCCCTGGTGCAGGAAGATCCCACATGCCGCAGAGCAACTAAGCCCATGCACCACAACTACTGAGCCTGAGTGCTGCAACTACTGAGCCTGCATGCCACAACTACTGAGTCCGCATGCCACAACTGCTGAAACCTGCATGCATAGAGCCCATGCTCCATAACAACAGAAGCCACTGCAATGAGAAGCTCACGTACTACAACAAAGAGTAGCCCCAGCTCACTGCAACTAGAGAAAGCCCACGCACAGCAACCAAGACCCAATGCAGCCAAATAAATAAATAAATAAAAATCTTCATTGGAAATATACTTTCTTTTTTCTTGGGTAAACATCTAGAAGTAGAATGGATGGGTCATATGTTTAACTCATATGCCAGAAAATGTACCTTTTTACAGTGTATAATTCAACGAGTTTCAGTATATCCACAGAGTTGTGCAAACATCACTCTCTCTAAATTTAGAACGTTTTCATCATCCCCCAAAAGAAACCTGATACCCACTAGCAGTCTCTCCCCATTCTCCCCTTAACCCAGTGCCTGGAAACCATTAATCTACTTTCTGTTTCTGTGGATTTGCCTAGTCTGGAGGTTTACTATAAATGAAATTACACAATATGTAAGTGGCTCCTTTCTCCACTTGGCACAATGTTTTCAAGTTTAATCTGTTTTGTAGAGTTTATCAGTTCTTCATTCATTTTCTTTTTTTTTTAATAAATTTATTTAATTTTTTGGCTGTGTTGGGTCTTTGTTGCTACATGGGCTTTCTCTAGTTGCGGTGAGTGGGGGCTGCTCTTCGTTGCAGTGCGTGGGCTGCTCATTGTAGTGGCTTCTCTTGTTGTGGAGCACTGGCTCTAGGGCATGGCCTTCAGCAGTAGTTGCGACACGTGGGCTCAGTAGTTGTGGCTTGGGCTCTAGAGTGCAGCCTCAGTAGTTGTGGTGCATGGGCTTAGTTGCTCCTCCGCATGTGAGATCTTCCTGGACCAGGGCTCGAACCCGTGTCCCCTGCATTAGCAGGGGGATTCTTTTTTTTTTTTTTTTTTTTTTTTTTTTTGAGTATAATTTTATTTGTTTATTTATTTTACTGGTCAACATTTATTAAGTAATAATTATTTTCAAGGTCTATTCCGAGTGCTTTACATGGATTATTTAATTTAATCTGAAAAATAAACCGTATGAGGGAGGGATTATTATGATCCCCATTTTACATAGTTGGAAGCTGAACAACAGAAAGGTAAAATAAGTTGCCCCCAATCACACAAGAATTTAGAGGCAGAAACATATTAAATTCTCAGTTCGTATAATCTGATTTACTTGTCAATGTCTGACTCTCTCAGATGTTCAGAGTCCTTAGACTCCTGAGAATTTCGGTCATTCCCTCCTAAGTCCCTGGCCCCTCAGTGTTGCCAGTGAGACTTTCTAGTTATTGGAACAGATTTTTTTAAGAACTTTTATTGAGATATAATTGACATACAATAAACTGCTTATATTTAAGGTGTACAATTTGATACTTTTTTTCTTATTAGTAATGTGTATATGGCAATCCCAATCTCCCAAATCATCTAGCAGACAGATTCTTAACCACTGTGCCACCAGGGAAGTCTCGATAAATAAATTTTTAAAAAACATAAAAAAAAATAAAATGCTTTTGTATTTCAGGTTGAAAGGCTTAAAGGAGAACTTTGTGAATCTCAAGAGAATAAGCAACTTGGAAACCACTCTCCTGGAAGAACTGTGGCTGCTGAGCAGAAAGTAGAGGTATTAAAGCTCTGTTCTTTCTGACTTCTCATTTGAAGTGAGTTGCGTTTCACAAGAGTGCACCAGGGCAATGCGTGCTGCACATTTGCTACTCTTCTTGCCTGCCTTTTTCTATTGCTTTGCTGGTGAGTGTGGAGGAGGAAATTGGGGTCCAGAGGATATGTTTCTGTTTACTTCTTCCCCACAGGGAACAATTAATATGAAAAATATAATGGGTTTCATTAAAGAAAAAAAGACTCTTACAAACATACAATCAATTTGGGCGTTTTTCATCATCAAAATGAAGTTGCCTTACAGAATCAACCAGTGGTAGGGGAGTGGGTGATTGGAACCACATATCATAGAGAACTAATATGGTTTAGGCTCCAGAGTGTACAACATCTAATCTTTCAGCACGATCAGTCTCTGAAGTAGTGGACAAAATGATCAAACACAAAGCAGATGGAAGCAAGAGCCAGTGTGATATAGATGAGGCAATTGTGGACATTCAGCTCCAGGAGCTAGATGGCTTCGCTGCAGCCTTTCCTCTCATGCACCTAAGATGAGTGACATCCCTTGTTGCTGAGGGATCTCCTTCACTAGAGCTTGTTTTTACTGTAACTCCCTGGGCCCTATACCCCCGACCTTCTTGATATCAAGGAAACTATAGCCACCAGATTTCTTGGCTCTCTACCCAAGGAGCCAGTATCCTTCTTGTCTTCCAAAACTCTCCTGTAGGTAAATAATTTTGTAGGAAGGAAGGGAGGAAGAGAGGTTGGGAAGGAGAGAAGGCAGGAAGGAAGGAGGGGGTGGAGGGAGGAAAGAAAAGGAGGAAGGAGGGAAAGAAGGAATTTACAGGCAAGATTTCAGTAACTTCTACCAAAATTTTTCCCAGAGCACCAAGTGGTAGTGTTCTAATTTACAGAAGTTGACTTACTAGTAACTGTTTTTATTAGTTTCTTATTTATCTTTCCAGTATTATTTTTTTTTGAATAATGAATGTTTATTTATTGATTGAACAGCTACGAACTAGACAAATACAATGCTTATCCTCCCACCCCCACCCCCGCTCCCACCCCCGCCATGTCGGTCATTCTTATTTTTATTTTTTTAATTAAAAAACTTTTTTATGATATAAACTTATTTTTATTTATTTTATTTTTATTTTGTTTTTGGCTACATTGGGTCTTCGTTGCAGTGCATGGGCTTTCTCTAGTTGTGGTGAGCAGGGGCTACTCTTTGTCTCAGTGCGCAGGCTTCTCATTGTGGTGTCTTGTTGCAGAGCACAGGCTCTCGGCATGCAGGCTTCAGTAATTGTGGCACATGGGCTCAGTAGTTGTGGCGCAGGGGCTTCGTTGCTCTGAGGCATGTGGGATCTTCCCCAACCAGGGCTTGAACCTGTGTCCCCTGCATTGGCAGGCGGATTCTTAACCACTGCTCCACCAGAGAAGCCCCGGTCATTCTTATTTTTAAAATGTAAATATCCTTAGGCTTCAAAATATGCATCTAGTGTGACCCAACTGTATACACAGAGTCAATGTCAAGACTAAAAAAAAAAAAAAAAAAAAAGAGCATTTCGAGTCAATTCTTCTATGTTATCACACTCCAGATAATATTGAATAGCAACCACATTATAATCAGCAATGACCTCTACACATCAGGGAACAGGAAAACAAACTGGATCATTTCAAGGTTGCAGCAGCTGCCAGCTGAAATTACCCTATTTGAGAGAACTCCAAAGGAGCAGTTGCTGGGCGACAGGAGAAGCTCGTTGACATGAAGTGCTCCTTTTCAGGAACATCCTTCCGTGCGGATTTTTTTTTTTAAGCTATTTATTGGAATATATTTGCTTTACACTCTTGTACCAGTTTTTGAGGTACACCAAAGTGAATCAGCTGTTTTTATACATATATCCCCATATCCCCTCCCTCCCGCGACTCCCTCCCCCACTCCCTGTCCTGACCCTCTAAGGCATCATCTATCATCAAGTTCCAGTACTTCTTTATTCAAATAGAAGCATTTTGAATATTTATTCAGATTTCCTCCTTTCTTAGTTTCTTTTCATTTCTTTTCCCTCTCTGCTCCCTCCCTCCCTCCCTCCCTCCCTCCCTCCCTTCCTTCCTTCCTTCCTTCCTTCCTTTTTCACTACAATGCTCCTGGAGATCCTTCCATATCGTACAAAGAGATCTTCTTCATTCTTTAGAGCAGCTAGCATTCTATTGTGTGGCTGTACTATAATTTATTTAACAGGTCTCCTGTTGATGGACATTTGGGTTGTTTCCAGTCTTTTGTATATTTATACAGGTGTTTCTGTAGGATGGAGTCACAGAAATGGGATTGTGAGGTTAGAGGGTAGCTAGATCTGTAATTTTGGTCAATATTACTAGATACTACTAGTGGAAATTGTATCATTTTCCTCTTCTGTCAGCAATGTATGAGAAAGCTAGTTTCCTAAAAATTCATTGACTGAATATATTGTCAGACTTTTGTATTTTTACTAAATGATAGGTGAGAATGAGTATCTCAGTGTAGTTTTTTTTTTAATTTATTTTATTTTATTTATTGGCTGCGTTGGGTCTTCGTTGCTGCACACGGGCTTTCTCTAGTTGCTGCAAGCAGGGGCTACTCTTCATTGTGGTGCACAGGCTCCTCATTGTAGTGGCTTCTCTTGTTGTGGAGCACGGGCCCTAGGTGTGTGGGCTTCAATAGTTGTGGCACATGGGCTCAGTAGTTGTGGCTCATGGGCTCTAGAGCACAGGCTCAATAGTTGTGGCACATGGGCTTAGTTGCTCCGTGGCATGTGGAATCTTCCCAGGGCAGGGCTCGAACCTGTGTCCCCTGCATTGGCAGGTGGATTCTTTACCACTGCGCCACCCAGGAAGTCCACAGTGTAGTTTTCGTTTTCAATCATCTATTTATAGTGAGAGTGAGCATTTTTCAAATGTTTAAAACTTATCAATATTTATATTTCTTTTATAAAATTAACTTTATTGAAATATTTAATACAATATAAACACATATTTTAAGAGCTGAGTTCAATGAACTTTGAAAAATGCATACATTTGTATAAACCACAACCACTGCAATCAAGAAAGAAAACATATTTGTTAGCCTAGAATGTTCCCTCCCCTTTTGCTATCAGTGCCTCCCACTCTACCACTTTCTATGACCACACCATTTCTAGAATTTCAAATAAATAGAATCATCTAGTATATACTCTTTTATGTTTGGCTTCTTTCACTTATAATAATGCTTTTGAGACTTATCCATGTTGTTGCCTATATCAGTAGTTCATTTTTAAATTGCTGAGTAATATTCCTGTATATATGGACATACCACACATTGTTTATCCGTCCACTGGTCAGTAGATAATCAGATTGTTTTCAGCTATTATGAATAGAGCGGCTACTAGTATTCACATACCAGTCTGTTTTTTTTCCCCTCTTGGATAAATACCTAGCAGTGGAATTACTGAATCACAGAGCAAGTGCATGTTTAACTTTATAGGAAACTGCCAGACTGTCTTCCACTTTGTAATGAATAATGCTGCTGTGAACGTTCATGTACAAATTTTTGTGTGAACATGTTTTCATTTTTCTTGAGTATGTACATGGGTGGAATTGCTGGGTCATATGTTAATTCTATGTTCAAATTTTTGTAGAACTGCCAGACTATTCTCTAAAGCAGCTGCACCATTTAACATTCCCATCAGCAGTGTATGAGTGTTCCAATTTCTGCACATCCTTACCAGCATTTGTTATATTTTGTCTTTTTTTATTATAGGCATCCTAGTGGGTATGAAGTAGTATCTCAGTATAGTTTTGATTTGCATTTCCTGAATGACTAATTATATTGAGCATCTTTTTGTATGCTGATTGGCCATTTCTAGAGCTCATCATTACTTTGTCCAGATCCACGTTTCTATCTGGTACATGCTTCTTCAGCCTGAAGAACATGATTAACACTTCTTCTAGTGCAGATCTATTAGTGATAAACTCTCTGGTTTTGTTTGTCTGCAAAAGTCTTTGTTTTTACTTAATTTGTTTTCAATTTTTTTTTACTGTAGTAAAATACACATAACAGAAAATTTACCATGTTAATGATTTTTAAGTGTCCAGTTCAATGATATTAAGTACATCCATATTGTTATTCAGCCATCACCACCATCTACTTCTAGAACTCTCTTCATTTTGCAAAACTGATACTCTATACCCATTAAACAATAACTCCTCATTCTGCCCTCTCCTCCCAGCCCTGGCAACCACCATTCTACTTTCTTTCTCTATGATTTTGACTACTCTAAGTACCTCATATAAGTGGAGCCTTTTGTGACTCTTATTTCAGTTAGCATAATGTCTTCAAATTTCATCTATATTAGCATGTATCAGAATTTCCTTCCTTTTTTAAGACTAGATAATATTCCATTGTTTGTATATACCACATTTTATTTATTCATTTATCTTTGGACATTTGATTTGCTTTCATGTTTCAGCTGGTGTGAATAATGTAGCTGAATATCTGTTCAAGTTCTTGTTTTCAACCCTTTTGGGTATATACCTAGATGTGGAATTGTTGGATTATGTGATAATTCTGTTTAATTTTGTGAGGAACCACCATACCATTTTCCACAAGGACTGCACCATTTTACATTCCCACCAACAGTGCACGTGTTCCAATTTCTCCACATCCTCATCAACACTTGTTATTTTATATTTTATTTGATGGTAGCTATCCTAATGGGTGTAATGTGGTATCTCAATGTGGTCTTGGTTTGTACTTCCCTAATAATTAGTGATGTTGAGCATTTTTTATGTGCTTATTGACCATTCATATATCTTCATTGGAGAAATATCTATTCATGTCCTTTGCCCATTTTTTAAATCAGATTGTTTGTTTTTTATGTGGGTGAGTTTTAAGAATTCTCTATATGTTCTACTTATATTAATCTCTTATCAGATATATAACTTATAAGTATTTTTCCATTCCATAGATTGCCTTTCACTCTGTTAAAGTATCCTTTGATGCACAAAAAAAATTTAGTTTTCATGAAGTCCAGTTTGTCTACTTTTTTTCTTTTGTTGCCTGTGCCTTTGATGTTATATCTAAGAAATCACTGTCATATTTAAGAAAATGTTGTGAATTTTTTCCCCTATGTTTTCTTGTATGAGTTTTATAGTGTTGGGTCTTAGGTTTAAGTCTTTGATTCATTTTGAGTTAATTTATGTATATGCTATTAGATAAGGGTCCAATTTCATTCTTTTGCATGTGAATGTCCAGTTATTCCAGCATCATTTGCTGAAAAGACTGTCCTTTTGGCATTGAATGGTCATGGCAGACTTGTCAATAATCACTTGATTATATAAGCAAAAGTCTATTTTGGGGCTCTGTGTTCTATTCCTTTGGTCTATATGTCTGTCTTTATGCCAGTAGCACACTGTTTTGACTGCTATAGCTTTGTAGTAACTTTTAAAATCAGGAAGTGGGAATCCGTCAGCTTTGTTCTTTTTTAAGATAGTTTTGGCTATTTGGCATCCCTTGAGATTCCATATGAATTTTAGGATGAGTTTTTTTATTTCTGCAAAAAATGTCATTGGGATTTTGATAGAGATTGAGTTGAATCTGTAGATTGCTTTGGGTGACATCTTAACAATATTAAGTCTTTCAGTTCATGAATATGGGATGTGTTTTTATTTATGTCTTCTACAATTTCTTTCAGCAGTGTTTTGTAGTTTTTCATTGTGTAAGTCTTTCACCTCCTTGATTAAGTTAATTCCTAAGTATTTTATGCTTTTTGATGCTACTGTAAATGGAACTGTTTTAGTAATTTCCTTTTCAGATTGTTCATTGTTAGTGTATAGAAATGCAACTTATATTGTGTGTTGATGTTGTATCCTGCTACTTGGCTGAATTCAGTTATTATTTCTAACAGTTTGTGGAATCTTTAAGATTTTCTACACATAAGATCATCTACAAACAGAGATAATTACACTCTTTCCTTTCCAATTTGGATGCTTTTTATTTACTTTTTTCTTGCTAAATTGCTCTGGCTAATTCCAATACTATGTTGAATAGAAGTCGTGAAAGCAGACATCCTCACCTTGTTTCTTATCTTAGAGGAAAAGCCTTAAGTCTTTTCACCATTGAGTATGATGTTCACTGTAGGTTTTTCATATATATTTTATCATGTTTAGGTAGTTTCCTCCTATTCCTAGTTTGTGGAGTGTTTTTTTTAGTCATGAAATGGTGTCGAATTTTGTCAAATTCTTTTGCAGTATCTATTGAGGTGATCATGAGTTTTTTTCCCCTTTATTCTGTTAAAGTGTTGTATTGATCAGTTTTCCTATGTTGAACCATCTTTGCATTCTAGGAGTAAATCTGACTTGGTCATGGTGTATAATCTTTCTAATACAGTGTTAAATTTGTTTTGCTAGTATTTTGTTGAGGATTTTTGCATCAGTGCTCATAAGTAATATTGGTCTATAGTTTTTTGTTTTTGTTTTTTTCTTGTAGTGTCTTTGCCTGCCTTTGGATCAGGATAATACTCCCCTCATAAGATGACTTAGGAAGTGTTTCTTCCCTTTCAAGTTTTGGGGAAAGTTTGAAAAGGATTGGTATTAGTTCTTCTTTATATAATTGATAGAATTCACTAGTAAACCCATCAGATCCAGGGCTTTTCTTTGTACAAGAGATTTTTGATTACTAATTCAATGTCCTTGCTAGTTACAGGTCTATTCAAATTTTCTGTTTCTTCATGATTCAGTCTTTGTTGGTTTTGTATTACTAGGAATTTGTCCATGGCATGTTGGTTATACAGTTTGTTAATGTACAATTGTTCAGAGTACTCTCATACAATCTTTTTTATTTCTGTAGAATCGATAGTAATGTCCCAATTTCAATTTTTATTTTAGTAATTTAAATCTTCTCTCTTTTTTTCTTAGTTATTCTAGTTAAATGTTTGTTAATTTTGTTGACATTTTCAAAGAACAAACTTTTGGTTTCATTGATTTTCTGGATTTTTCTCTTCTCTATTTTGTTTATCTCTGCTCTAACCTTTATTATTTCTATTTGCTACCTTTGGGTTTAGTTTGTTGTCCTTTTTCTAGTTTTGTTTTATTTTATTTTATTTTATTTTTAAGTCTTTATTGGAATATAATTGCTTTACACTGTTGTGCCAGTTTTTGAGGTACACCAAAGTGAATAAGCTGTATTTATACATATATCCCCATATCCCTTCCCTCCTAGGACTCCCTCCCACCCTCCCTATCCCAGCCCTCTAAGTCATCACCCATCATCAAGTTGATCTCCCTAAGTTAAACATGTGCCACAATGTTCATTGCAGCACTATTTACAATAGCCAGGACATGGAAGCAACCTAGTTTCTTAAATTGTAAAGTTAGGTTGTTGATTTGAAGTCACTCTTGTTCATCAACATAGGCATCTGTAGCTTAAAATTCCCCCTTAGTACTGCTTTTATTGCATCCTGTAAGTTTTGGTATGTTGTGCCTTCATTTTTATTCATCTCTAAGTATTTCCTTATTTCTCTTGTGATTTCTTCTTTGGTCCATTTGTTGATTAAGAGCATGTTGTTTAGATTTCCACAAATATGTGAATTTTCCCATTTTCCTTCTGTTATTAATTTCTAACTCCACCTTATTGTGGTCTTTTATGATACCTGTTTTTTAAAATACATTTAAGACTTAGTTCATGGCCTAAGAGCTGGTCTATCCTGGAGAATGTCCTGTATGCACTTCAGAATAATGAGTATTATATTGGTGTTGAGTAGACCTATATATGTCTGTTAGATCTTATTAAATTACTATGTTGTTCAAGTCCTCTGCTTCCTTACTTATCTTATATCTGGTTGTTCTATCTATTATTGAGAGCAGGGTATTGAAGTACCCAACTCTTATTGTAGAAACGTTTATTTCTTCTTTTTTTTTTATAAATTTATTTATTGGCTGCATTGGGTATTCATTGCTGCACATGGGTTTTCTCTAGTTGCGGGGGCTACTCTTCATTGTGGTGCGCAGGCTCCTCATTACTGTGGCTTCTCTTGTTGTGGAGCACGGGCTCTAGGTGCATGGGCTTCAGTGGTTGCTGCACGTGGGCTCAATAGTTGTTGCTCATGGGCTCTAGAGCACAGGCTCAGTAGTTGTGGCACACAGGCTTAGTTGCTCCATGGCATGTGGGATATTCCTGGAGCAGGGATTGAACCCTCGCACCCATGTTCCCTGAATTGGCAGGCAGATTCTTAACCACTGCACCACCTAGGAAGTCCCACTTGTAACCTTTTTGATTTAAAGTCTATTTCATCTGATATTAGTTTAGCCAACCCTGCTCTCTTTTGATTGTTATTAGCATGGAAAATTTTTTCATCCTTTCACTTTTAACCTCTTTGTGTCTTTGGATCTAAAGTGAATCTCTTATAGACAGTATGTAGTTGAATCCTGTTTTGTTTTTATCCATTCTGTCAATCTCTGTCTTTTGATTAGAGACACCAATCCTTTTATATTTAAAGTAATTATTAAACTAAGACTTACTGCTGTCTTTTTGCCATTTGCTTCTCTCCATCTTATTGCTTTTTGTCCTCCATTTCCTGCATTACTGTGTCTCTTGTATGTAGTTGATTTTTTGGTAATGAAATACTTTAAGTCCCTTTCATTTCCTTTTGAGTATATTCTATAACTATTTTCTTTGTGGTTACCATAGGGATTACATTTCATATGCTAAAGTTATAACACTCTAATTTGAGTTTATGCCAACTTAGCTTCAATAATATGTAAAACTCTGCTTATTTACAGCTCTGCCCCCATCCTTTTCAGTTACTGATGTCACAAAATTACATTCTTGTATCTTGTGTGTCCAAAAATATGAACTAATGATTGCTTTTTTAAATGCATTACTCTCTTAAATTATGCAGAAAACAATGTGAAACTAGAAACCAAAGTTACAATAGTCCTAGCTTTTAGAGTAATCATAATTTTAATACAATCTTTGTCTTCTAATTCAGATAGAAAACAAAAAGTGGAGTTTCAAACCATTGTGACAATAATGCTAGCTTTTATAATTGTTCATGTGTTTACCTTTACTGAGATTTTTATCTTTTCATATGGCTTTGAGTTACTGTCTAGTATCCTTTGATTTCACCCTGCAAGAGTCCCTTTAGGATTTCTCATAGGGTGGGTCTGGTGGTAACAAACTCCCTCAGCTTTTGTTGATCTGTGAATGTCTTAATTTCTTCCTCAGTCTTGAAAGGACAGTTTTGCTGGATATAGGATTCTTGGTTGACAGGTTTTTTTTTTCTTTTAGCATTTTGAATATATCTGCCCACTGCTTTCTGGCATCCAAAGTTTCTGATGAGGAGTCTGCTGGTAATCTTATTGAGGATCCCCTGAAAGTGATGAGTCACTTCTCTCTTGCTGCTTTAAAGTTTATTGCTTTTTTTAAAAAATTTATTTATTTATTTTATTTATTGGCTGTGTTGGGTCTTCGTTGCTGCACATGGGCTTTCTCTAGTTGCTGTGAGCAGGGGCTACTCTTCATTGTGGTGTGCAGGCTCCTGATTGCAGTGGCTTCTCTTGTTGTGGAGCACGGGCCCTAGGCGCTTGGGCTTCAATAGTTGCAGCACATGGGCTCAGTAGTTGTGGCTCACAGGCTTTAGAGCACAGGCTCAATAGTTGTGGTGCACGGGCTTAGTTGCTCCGTGGCATGTGGAATCTTCCCAGGGCAGGGCTCGAACCCATGTCCCTTGCATTGGCAGGTGGATTCTTTACCACTGTGCCACCTAGGAAGTCCATAAAGTTTATTTCTGTCTCTGTCTTTCAATAATTTGATTATACTGTGCCTCAGGGTGGGTCTCTTTGAGTTCATCCTTCTTGCAGTTCACTGAGCTTCTTGGATATTTATATTTATGTCTTTAATCAAGTCATCATTTTCTTTTGTTTTTGATGGTGACCATGATTGTGGCCCATTCCTTGTTCTGTCATCCATAAATCCACCTGAAGGAGGCTGCTCTGGGAACCAGGCACAAAGATGAACTTAGAATTGCAAGAGAGTTGTTTGGGGTGGTGCCTGTGAAGGATAAAAAGAAGGAGTAGACATGGGCAGGCAGAACTTTCAGGTCATGATGCAGTTCTGACATCTGTTAAAGAAGAGAGAGAAGGAAGGAAAATTGGATAAGAAGAGCCTCAGACTGTATTTCAGCTCTGAGAAGTCTCACCCAGACCAACAGGCAGCTTTGGCACAATGATAACCTGTAGAGGAAACGGCCAGAAATGGCCAGGCTTTAATATCCTCACCATGACCAGTCATTCACTGGAGGCTGCCTGGGAAGAATGTGGCAAGTACTTTCTTGAAGGAGATATGACACCTTGTGGCCCTCTGTATCATAGAATTCTTGACAATAGAGAAGATCTTTGTAGAATAACTGGTTGATCACCCTTCCTGTATGATAGATGTTGTCTATGACATTCTGGATAAATGAGCATCTACCTTATTTTAAAAGATATTCAGAAAAGACGATCATATAGTTTTTCTCCCTAATGTTTAATATTATGAGGGTGAGTCAAAAATTATCTGCACTTCGGTTATATTAAAACTTCTGTTGGCCACACTGTCTTCTCAGTGCTTTCCATTTAAGGCTTCTGTCTCCCCAGTCACTGCTGTGCAGGTGTGAATGCGTTACATCAGTTCATTGGTAACCGTGGTGAGAGCAAAAAATGGTTGCCCCACTTGTGATTTGCATGAAAGAAGAGCAGCATGCAGTGATTTGTTTTTAGTGGTCTGAGGGTATACCTGGTGCCGTTATTTATCAAAGACTTCATGTGTGGTATGGAGAAAGTGTTTTGTCACAAAGAAGTGTGTATGAATGGATAGAGAAGTTCAGGGAAGGTCACACAAGTGTTAGCCATCAAAAAGGAGCTGGAAGCCCGTCCACATCCACAGCTGATGACAACATTGAGCATACACGTGAAATGATTCTGTTTTCTGGGATTCTCAGGGGCCAGTATTGGAACATTATCAGGAAAAAGGTTCAACAATCAACAGTGCTCATTACAGTGAGATGCTTATTGAAGACCTGAAGCCTAAACTTTGGATTAAATGCAGAGAACTGCTATCCAAGGGCATTGTGATCTTGCATGACAATGCATGTCTGCACAATTCTGCTCACACTGTGGACACTCTGCAAAAACTTTGTTTTGAGGTCTTAAAGCATCCTCCCTATAGTCCTGATCTTGCTCCATCAGACTTTCACCTGTTTGGTCCCCTGAAAGCAGCCCTACAAGGGTGAAGATTCACTTCTGATGAAGAAGTGAAGACAGCAGTGCATTCATGGCTCGCAGCTCAGCCTAAAACATTTTTAATGAGGGAATACGAAAGCTTGTTGATAGATGGACAAAGTGTATTGAAAAGCAAGGAGATTGTGTCAAAAAATGATGTATTTGTCTTTTCTAAAAGTTAATTAAAATAAATTCTATAGCCAGAGTGCAGATAATTTTGGACTCATCCTTGTAAGTGTCAGAAATTTTTTTCTGTGTCTAATCTCAATCCTCTAGGCTGTGATAGAAACCAGTTTTCTTTTCCTTGTCATCAAGACTTGAAATGTGTGTGGATTTCTAAAATAATAAGCCTTTATATTGCCTCTCACTGACCCTTTCACTTACTTCATCCCACATAGAGCCAGCTGGAATGAGGTAATGAGGAACATTGTAAGTAAATGTTTCTTCTCTTTAAAGTAGAAGTCTTTAAAACTAGAAAAGGTACTCAATGAATAAGTAGTCAATTATACTTAAATGATTTTTTAAAGTCATTTCCTGAGGAAAGAGGATGTAACTATAAATAAATTTTTGCCTTCAAAGTTCTCTATTAATCATTCATGAAGAAAAACCTCAAGCTTCCTTGATTGTGTTTAGCAGCCGGGTGATGGTGATATCAATAAGTATTAAGTAAAGGGTCATTCTCAGTAGAGGAATTAAGTGAACTGAGTGCTGTAACCAGTAGGGGAAGAGTAATGGCCCTTTCCCATGAGCTCATTTCCAGATCTTGACCTAGTGCCATGCTTCCCTTGTCATGGATCTTCAGCTTTTAGACAGGTACTTGGGTGTCTCATGCAATTATTCCTGACCTCTAAGTTCTTTATTTTCTGTATCCTACAAAAAGTAAGTAAAAGGATAGACAGTAAGATTTAAGTGCCTATAATGTTGTAATGACTCTGCTGGATGGGGAGTTGACATAACTCATTTAATGTTAACAGAAATTTGGAGAGGTAGGTATCATTCACCCTGCTTTACAGATGAGGAAACCAAGATCACAAATGCACAAATGTGGAAGTCAGGATTTAAAATTTCAACTAACTACAAAACCCATGTTTTTCCCACTGCAACTTCCAAACTGTGCTTCAGGGATTCTCGCTGTACAGATGCAGATCTCTAGGTCTTCTGCCTCCACATCAACCAGAGAACCTCCACTTGTGGGCGCTCTGTAGACAGTTTCCCCATAAGAATTCTTTTAAAAATAAAAGGAAGAGGGGAGTCAAAAAAGCAAATAATTTAGAAAACCTGTCCCTTAAATCAAGCAGACTCCTCAATATATGACTATATTCTTTACCCATTTTTATATGCAGACAGATTTACCATTAAATAGGCCATCTTAGTGATGCTAGTATCCATGTTCTCAGAGAAAATGCTTAAAATAGAAGAAATGCTAGGTATCTGGTGGGAATAACAATAGTCATGATATATTGAGCATTTGTTGTATGCCATGATTTTGTTTTACAAGCATAATCTTGTATTATACCTATAACAGCCCTCCCCAAGGTAAGTAGGAACTTGACCAAAGTCAGAGCCAGGAATTGATCCAGGTTTGTCTGGCCCTAGAGCTCATTTTCTACATCTTACCAACTCTCGTGAGGATTCATAGAGAGAACATATTATAACTCATGGGGGTTACAGCATGCCAAGCACTGAGCACGTTTTAAACCGTCTCTATCAGGAGGTGATGACCGGGCAGTGTTTTATTCTCTACAGGGCCTGCATCCACCATCTCATTTAACTGTGCCCGTGAGAGAGGACAGCACAACACAAGCACACGGGGGGATGGCAGTAACTCTTGTCATATGGTGCCTGGGAGGCACAATTTGGTTCAGAGTATCAGATGGCCCCCACCTTTCAGATAGTAGAACATTGAAAGTGGAAAATTCTGAGCTGTTAAACACTGTTCTCCAGAGTTGTTGGCGCCAACCCCGTGCCAATGAGGCGATTCCCTAGAAGTCTGTTAGTCCTCCTCTTTGCTTACTGCTGGCTGACAGGTGAGGTAGGAGGCTTCCTTCAGCTGCCTAGAGGTCTCTATGTCCCATTGCTCGTGTCTCACGTTATTGTGGCCCCTTTCCTGCGTGTTTCTGCTTTAAACTTTGATCATCTGTCTCCTGAAGTACATAGAATTGCCTAAGTGCGTGACTATATTTAGTATGCCACAAATTATGGTAAATTTCAAGTATATATTCTTTTGAAAAGCTATCTCTTAAAAGTTATAGCATTAAAATACATGAGATTCTTGTTCTGAGAAAACGAAAGAAATGGGATTTTTCATTTTTAAGAGTTGAAACATTTCCTGCACTTGGCACTGGGGCATCTCAGGTGGTGTCAGTAGACCCTTGTCTTGAGTGTTGAACACATCAGCTTGTCACACGTGGATGTGCAGAAATGTTTGCCGGTGCAGATGGCAGCTGATGTAGAGGGAGAAGCTGATCCAGGGGAAAAATATATCCTTCCCTGTATCCTTGTGCACTGCTGCTAAGAAGTCAACATGATTCTTAAGTAGGTTTTTTGTCCATGCTGCTGGACAGGAGGATGTGTAAAAGTTACCCTTGAATTTTAGCATCTGTTTTTCTAGTAGCATTACCCATTTTTTCCACCTCCTCAATTTGGGATTGCTATTTCTGTTTTATTGATATTAAACATGAGAAAGGTAAACTATTGATAACCAACTTTACCAAATTAATGAATTTATTTTTTTAATCAGTAGGTTAAATTAATACACACCTGGCAGTAAGTTATGAACCTAGAAATATAAGCAAACTCCAGAATACTTTCCGTCAAGTTTAATTAGGTAAAAATCTTTGGTGAATCAACTCTTTCCTTTCTTCAGCCCAAGTAAAGGAATATTTTTATCTCTGAATTAAATTAAAAACTTCAAATTGAAGTTTCTTTTGAAACCTAATTCTGAATAAAAGTAATAAGTAATATTAATGTTGGTGTCTTCTGTTTCTGAATTACATCTAAATACTCATAAACCTCCTTTGCATTTAATTTTGTTACTAGGCCAATCAACAATAACAAATTACTTTTGAAAAGTTAAAAAAATAAGGTAAATTATCAGCTTGATTAATTCAGAATCATCAGGATTGTGGAGTATGTTTTTCTAATAGTACTTGTTCCCTTTGGTTAAGCTGCCAAACAGAGCAAGGGCTCAAATATATAATAAAGCAACTCTCCAAAGGATCCAAGACCAGACAAAAGGTGAAACTTGTTGGTAGAGGATATTTCAGGGGTGTAGCTTCCAGAAAAGACACTTAAAAAATGTAGCTTATCTTTTCAGTATTTTTTTAAAATAACACATATATGTATTTATGCTAACTGATGGTTTACTTGGATTAAGAGTTCCCTCTTAGAGCCTGAATTATCAGTAATATAGGAAGACAGACGAGAAACCAGTATGAAAGGTCAAGAGACAGTGAAAGTACAAGATTTGAATGAGGTAAGAAATAAAAAGATCATTTTTTCAATTACATTTTCTAATACAGATGAAGCAGATTCCATAAGAATGCTTAAGAATTACTGAAAATAGGCAGAAGGTATGGTAAATTACATCCTATGATTGTGATCAGTGGTTACAGAAAACCTTCCAGAATTAGTCATTCAGGAAGGATCCCATTAAAAATGTATTTAAGATAAACTAGTATGTTGAAATTGTAAGGATGATTTAAAGGTGTTGTCCAACTAAAGAGTAAATGTGAAAATTCTGAACAATCCGATAATAATATAAACTGCCATTTATAGACACTTTTTATAATCGAGGTGCTCATGTATGCCTAGGCATCATTATCTCTATTTTTCAGAGGAGGAAACTGAGACTAAGAAAAGTTAGATAACTAGCTCAGGGTCCCACTGTTGGTAAATAGTAGGACAGGTCTGGTAGGACTCTTTTCTGACATATCATTCTGCGATTCCAAGTTAGAGAGTATAGACTTGTCAAGTTCATACTGCTCCCTGACTGGCCAGTCCAAATATGTACTTAGTTCACTTGACAGGTTTGCTCTGCCAGTGCAGAAGAGTCTGCAGCTTCATGGCAATATTACGGAAATTCTCTCGATTCTCACTCTGTATTCACTAAGCTGCATTTTAACCTCAAGTTAAGTTCCTAATAGGTCTTTGTACACAAAAGAAAATACACTTTGGCAAGTCTGAATAAAGTAGATATTAAAAGTAAGGGCTAGACAGTTTCACAGGTGAATTCTCCCAAACATTCAAATAAGAATTAATACCAAGCTTTCTCAAACTCTTCCAAAAAATAGAAGAGGGAGGAACACCTTCAAATTCATTTTATGAAGCCAGCATTACCCTGTTACCAAAACCAGACAAGGTACCACAAGAAAAGAAAATTACAGTCCAATTTCCCTCATGAACATGGATGCAAATATCCTCAACAAAATGTTAGCAAACTGAATTCAGCAATGCATTAAAAGGATCATACTCCATGACCAAGTAGGATTCATTCCAAGGATGCAAGGATGGTTCAACATCTGTAAATCAATCAATGTGATGCATCACATTAACAAAATGAGGGATAAAAATTATACGATGCATCAATAAGTGCAGAAAAAGCTTTTGAAAAAATTCAACATTCATTTATGATAGAAACTCTCAACAAAGTGGATATAGAGGGAATGTACCTCAACATAATAAATGCTATATATAACAAGACCACAGTTTATATCATACTGAACAGTGAAAAGCTGAAAGCTTTTTCCGCTAAGATCAAGAATAAGAAAAGTACGCCCAGTCTTGCCACTTTTATTCAACATAGTATTGAAGTCTTAGCCAGAGCAATTAGAGAAGAAAAAGAAATAAAAGTCATCCAAATTGGAAAAGAAGAAGTAAAACTGTCACTAGTTGCAGATGGCATGATAGTATATATAGAAAACTCTAAAGACTGCACCAAAAAACTGTTGGAACTAGTAAATTAAATCCAATAAAGTTGCATACAAAATCAATATATGAAAATCTGTTGCATAATAACAAACTATCAGAAAGAGAAATTAAGAAAACAATCACATTTACAATTGCATCAAAAAGAATAAAATACCTAGGAATAAATTTAACAAAAGAGGTGTAAGACCTATACACTGAAAACTATAAGACATTGTTGAAAGAAATCAAAGACACAAATAAATGGTAAGATATTCCATGCTCATGGATTGGAAGAATTAATGTTGTGGAAATGTCCACACTATCCAAAGCAATGTACAGATTCAATGCAGTCCCTATTACAATTCCAATGGCATTTTTCACGGAAACAGAACAAACAATCCTCAAGTTTGAATGGAACCACAGAGGACCCTTAATAGCCAAAGCAATCTTGAGAAAGAACAACAAAGCCAGAGGCATTATGCTCTTTGATTTTAAACTATATTAAAAAGCTGTAGTAATAAAAACACTATGGTATTGGCATAAAAACAGACACATAGATCAATGGAACGGAATAGAGAGCCCAGAGGTAAATCCACACATATATGGTCAATTAATTTATGACAGAGGAGTCAAGAATATACAATGGGGAAAGGATAGTCTTGTCAATAAATGGCGCTGGGAAAATTGAACAGCTACATGCAAAAGAATCGAACTGGAGCACTACCTTACATCATACACAAAAATTAACTCAAGATGGATTAAAGACTTGAATGTAAGTCCTAAAGCCATAAAACTCCCAGAAGAAAACAGACAGTAGACTCCTTGACATCAGTCTTGGTGATGATTTTTTGGTTCTGACACCAAAGATAAACAAGTGGGACTCTATCAAACTAAGAAGCTTCTGCACAGCAAAGGAACCTATCAATAAAATGAAAAGGTAGTCTACCAAATGGGAGAAAATATTTGCAAATCATATATCTGATAAGGGTTTTTTTTAAATAAATAAATTTATTTATTTATTTATTTATTTATTACTGGCTGCATTGGGTCTTTGTTGCTGCCCACAGGCTTTCTCTAGTTGCGGAGAGCAGGGGCTACTCTTCGTTGTGATGCACGGGCTTCTCATTGCAGTGGCTTCTCTTGTTGTGGAGCACGGGCTCTAGGCGTGAGGGTTTCAGTAGTTGAGGTGCATGGGCTCAGTAGTTGTGGCTCTCAGGCTCTAGAGCACAAGCTCAGCAGTTGTGGCGCACGGGCTTTGTTGCTCCGCAGCATGTGGGATCTTCCCAGTCCAGGGATTGAACCTGTGTCCCCTGTATTGGCAGGTGAGTTCTTAACTACTGTGCCACCAGGGAAGTCGCTGATAAGGGATTAATATCCAAAATATATGAAGAATTCATACAGTTCAATAACAAAAAAAAAAAATTGATTAAAAAATGGGCCAAGAGTCTGAATATACATTTTTCCAAAGAAAACATACAGATGGCCAACAGGCACATGAAAAGATGCTCAACATCATCAGTCACCGGGGAAATGTGAATCAAAATCACAATGAGATATCACCTCACACCTGTTAGAATGGCTATTATCAAAAAGACATGAAATAAGTGTTGATGAAGATATAGAGAAAAGAAACCCTTGTGCACTATCGGTAGAAATGTAAATTGGTGCAGTCACTATGGAGATTGGTGCAGCACAGTATGGAGATTTCTCAAAAAATTAAAAATAGAACTACCATATGATCCATCAATTCTGCTTCTGGATATTTATCTGAAGAAAACAAAAACACTAATTTGAAAAGGTATGTGCACCCCCATGTTCATTGCAGCATTATTTACAAAACACCCCAAGTGTCCATCAGTGGATGAATGGAAAAAGGAAATGTGGTATATATACACAATGAAATATTATTCAGCCATTAAAAAAATAGTGAAATCTTGGGACTTCCTAGGTGATGCAGTGGTTAAGAAACTGCCTGCCAATTCAGGGGACACAGGTTTGATCCCTGCTCCAGGAAGATCCCACATTGCCACAGAGCAACTAAGTCCGTGCACCGCAACTATTGAGCCTGCACTCTAGAGCCCATGAGCCACAACTGTTGAGCCTGTGTGCCACAACTACTGAAGCCCACGCACCTAGAGCCCATGTTCTGCAACAAGAGAAGCAACCGCAGTGAGGAGCCCATGCACCACAATGAAGAGTAGCCCCCACACACTGTAACTAGAGAAAGCTCGTGTGCAGCAACGAAGACCCAATACAGCCAATAAATAAATAAATAAATTTATTTATTTATTTGTTTATTTAAAAAAATAACGAAATCTTGCCATCTGCAACAACATGGATGGACTTTGAGGGAACTATGCTAAGTGAAATAAGTCAGAGAGAGATAAATACCATATGATCTCACTTACATGTGGAATCTTACAAAAAAAAATCATGGACATAGAGAATAGGTTGGTTGTTGCCTGAAGCAGAGGTTTGGGAGTGGGCAAAATGGGTGAAAGAAGTCAAAAAGCACAAATTTCCAGTTATAAAATATCCATAGGGATATAATGTATAGCGTGGTGACTATAATTAATAATACTATATTACATATTTGAAAGTAGCTAGGAGAGTGGATCTTGAAAGTCCTAATCACAAGGGGAAAAATTGCAACTATATGTGATGATGGACGGTAAGTATTGTGGTGATCATTTTGCAAAATATGCAAATATTGAATCATTATGTTGTACACCTGAAACTAATATAATGTGCTGTATCAATTATACCTCAATTTCTTAAAATAAAATAAAAATAAGAGTGAGGGCTTATAAATTAGCCTTGATTTGAATCCCAGTGCTAACTGTGTGACCTTGGGCAAATTACCTAATCTATCTGAACCTCACCTATGTTCTCTGTAAAAAGAATATGATCATAGTTCTAATCTCATAGGGGTCCTAGGAAACAGAATTAGATAGTGCATGTGAAGCATGTGCTGTAATGTCTGACGTATGGTGAACGCTGAATAAATAGTAGTTGCTGTCATTATTTTTGCAGTTACTATTATTATTACCGATTTGGTAAGATCACAACGATTCCTCATATTTAGTAGGTGCTTAAAACTTACAGAATACTTTCAAAATCACATTTGGCTCCCACTCTGAGAGCTATGATGTACATAGAATAAGTATTAGTTCCATTTCACAGCCGAGAAAACAGGCTTAGAGAGAAAAACCTATCTTATGAGCTATGGTGCCATAAACTATTTTTCCCAGGTTCGTCTCTCCCTTAGATGACTTTATAATTGAGTTAGGCAGAAAAGTATTATCAGAATTTATAGTATACATGATTATAGTATATAGAATTAATTATGTAAAATACTTTTTGCAGATATTGAAAATGAGCCAAGAAAAAATTGAAATATTTGAAAGTGAGTTGTCAGAAGAGAGAGAAAGGAAAAAGCAATTGACGTCTGATCTTAATACTGTGCAGAAGGCTTTGAAAGTTGAAAGTGAGGTATTTTGCCTTTCAGGATGTTATTTTCCTCTTTTTGCATTTGTAATTTAGGGATTTCATGTCATCATTAATTTTTATTTTAAAATAAATTGTAGTTACAGAATATTATTTATATCAGTAACAATGGGGTGACTGTTGTTTCTCCAGGCTGAGTTCCAACACTAGCCAAAAAGAGTCCTTTAAGTAGAAAGGATTTGATTATTATGGTGGTCATAGAGTTCTGGACTTGTCTCTCCATTTTTAACTGCTGGTCCTACCATCTTGGAAAGGTCTATCAGGAGACATAGCAGCCTATATTTGGAAGAGAGACCTGGAAGTGAGTTCATGGACGTCTAGATCACTAATTTAGAGGATGGTGACAATCAGTCTGCAGGGTGGGTGAGAGCAAGTACAACACCCTAAATCCCATGTTGATCACCTGTAGGAATTTTCCATGAAATGAGGTAGGACATTGATACCACCTGCCCTCTTGTTATGGTTTTGGGTGGCCACTCCCTACCTTCTTTCCTTTTTGCCCAATGCCTTCCTCATCAACTTTCCTCCCTCTCCAATCTCAAGCCTTTGGAAATACACCAAGTAGCTCCTCTCCTAAAGTAAATTTTATGTCATCTGTCCTCTTCATAGGGCACCATGGCCGGGCTCTCAGGCCCCATCATCTACCAGTCAAACACTGCATATTCCATATCATCAATGCAGAAATTTGATAAAAATCTACATCTAACTAAAGTGTTTTCTCTCATGAATATGGAAAAAAAAATCAGAGGATTAGAGGAAACTCTAGTTGATTACATCACTGAATATGCATTAAGTAAAACAGCATAATTTGTAGTGAAGAACACAGTGTTTGAAGTCAGTCAGACAGTTTGAATCTCAATTTACCACTTCCTGGCTATATGGATTTAGGAGATCACTTAAGTTCTCTGAGCCTCAGTTTCAATAACTCTACCTCATGGGGTTGTCACAAGATTAAAGGTAAACCACGTAGCACCTGTCCTATAAAAGGTAACTTTAAAAAGATATGTTTTAAAACAGGTAATATAACTAACGCAGGAGTTGCATAATGTAGGCATAGCTAGAAACCCAGTCTTTGAACCTATAAATGAAAGAAATTTAGGAATGTTTATGGCATGTGGCC
Organism: Hippopotamus amphibius kiboko; assembly: GCF_030028045.1. Lineage (NCBI taxonomy): Eukaryota > Metazoa > Chordata > Mammalia > Artiodactyla > Hippopotamidae > Hippopotamus > Hippopotamus amphibius. Next base: position 34,266,360 of record NC_080186.1, read on the forward strand.
ATCCATAGCCATGGCCAGTCCAGGGGCTGCTTTCTGCTGCCTGGGTGCCTTGTCCAGAGCCTGGACCTTCAGCTTGGCCTCCTGCAGGGCACACGGAGCCCAGCTCCTGGATGCCTATGGGAAGGAGCTGTTTGACAAGACCAACAAACACACCACTTCTTACACAGCCTGGAGCTGTTAGGGGTGCCCCTGTGCAGAAAGCCCCTCTGGGCCGCTTGCTGCTAGCTTCTGGAACTACCTTATTTTGCACCAGCTTTTACTACCAGGCTCCGAGTGGAGACCCCCCGTGCCTAGACTTTGGCCCCTGCAGGAGGGAGCCTGCTCCTCTTGGGCTAGCTTGCCTTGGCTCTTTGAGCTTCCTTGTGTTTAATTTCTGGGTACTTTTTTCAGAATTGGAGCAGGGAGGGGATTAAAAGAGAAAGGCAAATTTAGAAAAAGAATGTTTCGTTTAATTAATTGACTTGAGGAATCTTTGCTTTAACTACTAAGAAAGGAGTCTGTCTGCCAGAGGATAGGTTGAAATATTTAAAGCAAAAAATTTGTCAGAATCATTTCAAACATTCCTTTTAGCAATAGTATATCTTTTCTATGGAAAGTCTTATTTTATGCTACTAAATATTGTCATTTCTTAATCAGGAATTGCAAAAATCAAAGTCAGAACTTATATGCCTTTATAATGAAATTCAAAGTCTTCCAGGGGCAGCAGGAGACAGAGACCATTTTTTAATAGCGCATGACCTGCTACAAAGAGAGAATTCTGAATTAGAAACAAAGGTGAGACTGGATTATTAAGTATTTAAATGTTCGATGTATGACATATCTTTTATGGGGATGATTTAAAAGGAAACTAATTTCAGTAAGAGATGACTTGGAAACTGGAGTTTCTTTTATTATTGTAGAATAAATTGCCATACAGTGTGGACTATAAGTCAGGTTGTATTTCAGGATAAATATTCAGACTTCAGCTAGTACTTCACTCTTAGGATTAATCTATGAATTTTTTACTTTAAATAAACTTCCCAATGGCTTAGTTTTTAGAGCACATATTATAATGTAAAAGGTGAACTTAAAAATAGAACTATCATATTCCACTTCTGGGTATATATGCAAAAGAACTGAAAGCAGGGACTTGAACAGGTATTTGTACACACTAGTTCATAGCAGCATTACTCACAATAGCTACAATGGGGAAGCAACCCAAGTGTCCATCAGTGAATGAATGATTAAGCAAAGCATGGTATACACATACAATGGAATATTATTCAGCCTTGAAAACAAAAGGAAGTTCTGCAGTATGCTACCACATGTACCTCCAGGATGAACCTTGAGGACATGATGCTAAGTGAAATAAGCCAGCCGCAAAAAGACAAATACTATATGATTCCACTTATAGGAGGTACTTAGAGTAGTCAAAATCATAAAGACAGGAAGTAGAATGCTGGTTGCCAGGAGCCATGGGGAGGGAAAAATTGAGGAGTTGTCATTTAATAGGTAGAGTTTGTTTCACAAGATGAAAAGAGTGGGGTGGGTGGTGGCGATGGTTGCACAACAGTGTAGATACGTTTAATACCACTCCACTGCACACTTAAAAATGATTAAGGTGGTATATTTTGTTTTATGTATTTTACCACAATAAAAAATGCAAAAAACAGAGGTTTACTAAAATGTCTTCAGCTTTTAAAACTTAGAATCAAAGCATCTTTCCCAATTTTACTGAAAATTAGGCTCATACTTAGAAGTAGAAAAATGTTTAAATGTCCCAACCCCAGTTCATTCCCCAAGTGTGAAAATGACACTGCCAGGCGAGGGTTAGTCCAACACTAAATGGCGAGTTTGCCAGTAGTGTGATTTCTAGAGTCCTACCTATTAGGTTACCACCAGCTCCTGGTTGAAAAATTCCCTTCCTCAGCCACTCTCTTGATGTTGATTAAAATGGTGGGAAGGACTACAGGCTTGAACACAACAGTTAAAATACACTGGGTTATATTTTAATACTACATTTGAAGTGGAGGACTAAATCAAAGCCTTATTTATCCTATGTGAAGTTGTTACCCTGAATCAGGGAGCAAGTTGCCGAGGGATTGGGACATAGTTCAAATGTCAATCGTATGTGACCTAAGGAGGGAAAGGTCCAGCAAATAGGGTTTGCTGCCTGAGAGGATAGATATGTAGGGCACATCCTACATCTCAGCTTTGTTTGTGGGACCTTGTCAGCAAGGTGAGTTTTCATCACAATGTACAACTGAAATATCTTGTCTTTCAAAATATTGTCAAAAAACTTGGCATAGAGAATGAAATGAAGTGAGAATATAATATAAAACCAGAGATATAGATCACCGTCCTGGTAATCTGGTTTTCTCTCTCTTTTAAAAAACTTTTTATTTTGAAGTAATTTCAGACTTACAGAAAAGTTGCAAGATAGTATGAAGACTTTGTATATACTTTTACCCCTCCAAATGTTGACATAGTACACAACATGTGCTTTATCCGCCTCTCTGTCTTGCTTTACACACACACAAACTTTTTTCCTGAGCCCTGGGAGAGTAAGTTGGAGACATAATATTCTTTTAGCCCCAAATGTTTCCATGTATGTTTGCTAAAAGCAGTGACATCTTTTTAACACAGTACAAGTCTCAAAATCAGGAAATTAATATTAATATAGTACTATTATCTAATCTGCAGCTTGTATTCAAATTTCACCAATTGTCCCACTTTACAGCAAAAGGGCAATTTTTTTCCTAGTCCAAGGTCCAACCCAGGACTGTACATTGCATTTAATTGCCACATCTCTAAAGCTCCTTGAATCTGCAACAGTTCCTCATCCTGTCTTTGTTGTTCATGACTTTGCTATTTTTGAAGAGTACACATCATTTATCTCAAAGAAGGTCCCTCAGTTTGGGTTTCTCTCATGTTTCCTCACAATGTACTTTAGGTTACGTAATTTTGGCAGCAATACTACGGAAGTGATGTTGCATCCTTCTCGGTGCACTGAGTCAGAAGACAAAAGGATGTCTTTTTGTTCTATTTACTCTGGATAAGGTACTATCTGTCCAGATTTCTCCACTGTAAAGTTATTACTGTTCCTTTTGCAGTTAATAAATATCTTGTGAGGAGGTATTTTGAGACTGTATATATTGTTTCCTATCAAACTTTTACACATGAAACATTGCAATTTTGAAGTTTGATTTGTTAATTATTTTCCAGTTTCTCTTTAGAACATAGAGTGCTGTAGACTTAAAGATAGTCTTGCTAAGAGTGGCTTAAAAAAAATTGTATTTTGTGTGTTTACTAAAGCCCCTGTTTTATAGGCTGTGGTTTTATTTAGGCCACAGAAGGGGGTGTGTTCGTGTAGGCGAGCTTCCTCAGTTTACAGGTACGCACACCAGACGTGGGATATTAAACGACTACCAAGTTGCCTGGTGATTTTCAGCCCAAGCTGTGTCCTCGCCACTCTGGGCCTCAAGCATAAAGTGGAACAATCAACTAAATACTTGATGGTACTTGATTATGAGACTGAGCTATCTAACCAGGATAAAATTTTGGTAGGGAGCAACCTGAGGAACGGAGTTCATCCCATTCCACAGCATCTGTGCCAGGAAAGGTCCTATGGATTTACCTTTCTTCATGATAGAGAGCAAAGCTGCCCTCCTGCAATATCCACCAATTTGGTCCTGCGAGAATCCAGAATATCTAGAAAGCGCTTAGTGTCAGAGTCACCTTCCTCTTCAGCCACCTTCAGCAGTTCTCAGTTTGTTAGAATGTCAAGTCTAAATTCTGTTTGGCTTTCTTTTACTTCTTAAGAAACTAACATTTATTATCTGTATAATGTTTAAATTTCTATAGTGACTACAAAAATCGGTGATTAAGCAGCATTTTGGCATCTGTTTTCCTGCTTACAAAAGTAAAGCAAGCTCATTAAGGAAATCCTTGTCTTTTGGGTGCCTTCATAACCTGATCCCTGTCCTCAGTCTTGTCTTGTTTCCTTGGCTCTTCATCTTGCAGCCTCTGCTCCAGTAAGACCGTCCTCCTCGCTTCGGCACAAACACTTCATACTCAGTTCCACACTGTGCCTTTGACCATATTGATCGTGCTTAAAATGTGCTATCGTCTCTTCTTCACCTACCCGTATCTTCCCACCTCCTAAGGCCCAGTGTAAGACCAAGCTTCTCCGCTGAAGGGGCTGTAGTCCACATGGGATTATAACCTGCATCACACACTGTAGTTTTTCTTCAGAAAATGGAAAAGGCCTAGGAGACCAAAAGAATCCCTTAGAGTAACCTAAACGGATCTTTAGAATTAAATCCATTGTGTTCTTAGAATCAGACACAGTAACTATAAAGATTTTGCGTTTTCCGAGAGGCTCAGAATGGGAGTCAGGCAGGTTGTTGTCTGTTTTCATGCAATATTCAGATGGGGATTCACCTTCCATTCTCGGAAGTGTCCCTGTCCACCCTTTCTACTGCCTTCTGGAGGCCTTCTTTCATTTTATATGAAGATATGAAGAGCAGTCTTTGAGGAAAGGAATCTGTTTGTCAAAGAACAAAACAAAACAAAAACCTGAACAAATGTTTTGACAAATCACACAGCAGAGCAGTGATTCTTAAAGCATCCACTTGCACCAGAATTACCGGGGAGACTTATTTGAAGTACAGATTCCCATTTCCCAGCCCAGACCACTGATCTGAATCTCAGGAGGGGGTGGTGATGTGAGACTGCATGTTTTTTAACTCCTCAGGTGATGCTCTTGTTCGCTAAAGTTTGAGAATCACTACAATAGCCTGGGAGCTTTTACATGTTCAGATGTTCCCAGACAAATAGGAGCAGACTGGAAGAAATATGTTCTCTGTAATGTATAATAATATTCTTTCTGATGTTTTCTTACAACAATATTATTGCTTTTATGAATCAGCGAAGTACTCTCAGAACTTGAGAAAAAAAATATGTGATAATAATGTAAAAGCTCTAATAGTGCATTACATCTTTTGCTTGTTAAAAGATAGAACAAAACCCCAGACAGCACTCTGAGAAGCCAATCCCAGAGACCAAAAATACCTCCTCTTTTTTTAAAACCGTGGACTTACGCACTCTTATGCCTATGGTAAAAACAGATTTGATTATGTAACAACTGCAAATTGTTAAATTAAATTGGAATGAGACTTCAATTTGGATGTCAGTTTATATTATTTAAGCCAATAATTATTTAAGCATTTAATGGAATCAATACACTTTTTTCACAGTCATGCATAAGAGTATGCAAAATAGAATATTTGTCTTTTCACTTAACTTTACAGGTCTTGAAGCTTTCACAAGAATTTGAGCAATTAAATCATTTTACTGTAGGGAGAAAAAGTGAAGCTGCTAATTTAATTGCAAGTGAAAATATCTGTAAAGATCTTGTGTCTAAAGTACCAATTTTGGAAGTAGAGATTCAAAGCCCAAAGGAAGAGAGAGAGGAACTCTGGTAAATTGAGAAAATCCCATGTCAGTTTAATTATTTGGGGGGTACATTTTATTTGGCTTGATTGTTATAAGAATTTGACATTCATTTCCAAATGATGTGCATGGAAAAATTAGTTCTAAGAATTCCCCAAATAGTTTGTTTTTTGTGTTTTTTTTGATATATTATCGCATTTTTAAACTTTTTTTCCTGCTTTTAAAAATAAATACATGCTTTTTTAGAAAATCTGGAAAGCATGGAAAAGTATAAAGAGATTATAATAACCCATAATTCCCACCGTGGAGAGATGTTAATGTCCTACTTTTTCTTTCTTGTCTTTTGTCTGTACACATACATATATATGTATTTTTTACATAATTAAGAGTATACTTTGCAGAGAAGTTTTTTTTTTGCTATTTTCATTTAACATTATATCTGATAATTGTTTTGAGAATTTTTTTCCTGCCTTCCTTCTTCCCTTCCTTCCTTCCTTTTTGCTGCTGCTGTTGTTAATCTTGCCCTCTAACTCTTATATTTCTACTTTTCCACCAAAAGTATCTTACACAGAAACTTTTAAGACTTAGACAAATGCATTACTGTGTTTTGGCACAAATACTAATAGATGCAATCAAATTTTTTCTGGGCAAAAGCCTAGAAGTAGATCATCAAAAGGAAACAATAGATGTCAATTTTTACATATACCATACTAAAGGATACCTTGTCTGTGAACTGAGAAAATATCACCTGGGTGTAGCCACGTTTTTATCTTTATAAGTGTTCTACAATAGAAGAGATTGTTTTGCTAGTTTGGGACCCCCGAATTTTATGCCCTCTTAAAAACTGGTTTTAAGTTTAGAGTGAGCTCTAAGTCCAAGGTTCACAGTCATGAAACCTAGTTGCAGAAGTGGAAAGAGATACTTGAGAGATAGTGGAGAACAGGTGTGACAGTGTTCACAGGAGCAAAGAGCCAAGAAGCCAGGTCACAACATGCAGGTTTGTTGCAGGGGGAAACGTCTAGTTTTGAGCACAAGAGTAGTGTTATAGGGCTTTTGAGGGAGATAGTCCTGGTAACTCTGTATTGGATGAATTCGAGAGGAAAGACAGAGTAGTTAATCTGGATATTCACAACACATGAAGAGATAGAAGTCTAGATTAAGTAAGTGGCACCGGAGATGAGATGAGATGGCCAATCTGAGTGCTTTTCAGAGAAAAATTTGACATTAATAATCAAAGCTGACAAAAATCCAGCCAGCTGATTTGGGATAATTGGCGGAGATACTTGCCACAGGGAGTAAGGCTGTGGCCTTAATTCATTTGGAGGTGGAGAACCTTGCCATGAAGAAGATACTGGACTTTTCTGTAAAGAATTCCTTGCTGCCACCTGTTTCCATGACTTGGTCCAAACTGCTTCCCATCACTGGGACTGTGAGAAGTGAAGTATACATACCTGTCGTATGTTTTCCTCTCTCCTCTTGTTTCCCTGCTTGCTTATCTTCTGTGCCCTACTTCCCAGCCTCCACTTATCTCAGATCCATTACACAATTACATTCAGCAATAAATTGAGTATCTACTGTGTGCCAGGTACTGTAGGTAGATGTTGAAGCTACAAAATAGGACACAGGTCCTATCCTTATGGTCCATATTGCCTGATGGGGGGAGATAAACAGTTAAACAAGGGAGTAATGGATACTATGGGAGCACAAAGGAGGGGCTTTGGCCTAGGCTAATGAGCCAGAAAATATTCTTAAAGGAAGTGACAATTTAAATTGAGTCCTGAAGTATGAGTGTTCAAGGGCCAAGGAAAAAGATGGGAGAATAGCTTTCAGGGGAGATACGACATGTGCAAGAAAAAGCTGATTTGTTTGAGGAACTAAAAGTGACCTCAGGGCTGCTATAGCATAGAGTATGAAGAGAGGAAATGAGGAAGGAGATGATAAGAATGAAGAGGTAGTGAGGGACCTGACCATGAAGGAACAGGAATGCTCGCACCAGGGAGTTTGGACAATAGGAAACTCCTGCAGGGTTTAGTAACATGGGAGAGACACAAACAGATTTGTGCTTTAGAAAAATCACTCTACCTGCTGTGTGGAAAGTAGATAGTTGGTACCAGAATGAAGGTAGCAAGACCGGTTAGGAGGCTGTTATTGTTATGGAGTTTGTGAAGATGGAGAAAGTGGATGGAATTGAGAGGAGAGGGAATCAACAGGACTCGGGGATTAATGAGTGTAGGAAGTGAGGAAGAAGGTACTATAGGCAGAGGTCTGAGTATGAGAACAAATTAAGGGAGACTTAATTTTCTGGTTTGACACAGTGTCAAACCAGAGAGAGGAGTTCTGCTTTTGAGACAACACGACTTTGGACTTTGGAACAGCCATATATGAATGTGCAGCAAACAGTTGGATTTATGGGTTTAGAGGCCTGGGTTGGAGATAAATTTGAGAATCATCAAGAAGTAAATGGTAGTACAAGTCATAAGATGGATAGGATGTTCCCATTTGTTGCTTGATAAAAACACTCAAAGGCAGAAACTTAAGGAAAACCTCTCTATATGGACAAAAGGAGTGCTCTCAACAGGAAACTGGGACAAAACAGCCAGAGAAGTAGAATAAAAGTCAGGAGAGAGTGTGTTACAGAAGCCAGGCTAAGGAATATTTCAAGAAGAAACAAGGAGTCAAGAGTGTCATGTACTGCCAATGAGTCAAACAAAATAAGGGATAAAAAATGACTGCTGGCACTATTTACAATAGCCAGGGCATGGAAGCAACCTAAATGTCCATCAACAGATGAATGCATAAAAAAGTTGTGGTGCATATATACAATGGAATATTACTCAGCTGTAAAAACGAATGAAACTGGGGCATTTGTAGAGACGTGGATGGACCTAGAGACTGTCATACAGAGTGAAGTGAGTCAGAAAGAGAAAAACAAATATTGTGTATTAACACATATGTGGAATGTAGAAAAACGGTACAAATCAACCGGTTTGCAAGGCAGAAATAGAGACACAGATGTGGAGAACAAACATGGACACCAAGTGGGGAAAGCGGGGAGGGGTGGGGGAATGAATTGGGAGATTGGGATTGCCATATACACATTACTAATAAGAAAAAAAATATCAAATTGTACACTTTAAATATATGCAGTTTATTGTATGTCAACTGTATCTCAATAAAAGTTCTTAAAAATGTGACTGCTGAATTTAGCAACAAGAAGGTGGTTGGAGACTTTAATAAGAGTAGTTACACTGAAGGGCAGGAAAGAGATTGCTTCCTAGATTCCATCCCACGGGACGGTGAGTGGGAGTGAATTGGGGGGGGCGTTGAGAGATAAGAACGTGAAAATGGTGAGTGTCAACAACACTTTCCAAAAAGTTTGGTTGTGAAGAAGAGACGAGAATATTGAGCCAAGTTAAGAGGAAATTCGTGTATGTTTAAATACTGGTGGGAGGGACGTCCCTGGTGGCGCAGTGGTTAAGAATCTGCCTGTCAATGCCAGGGACACGGGTTCTATCCCTGGTACAGAAAGATCCCACATGCCGAGGAGCAGTTGAGCCCGTGTGCCACAGCTAATGAGCCTGCACTCTAGAGCCCATGAGCCACAACTGTGGAGCCCATGTGCCTCGACTACGGAAGCCCGTGCGCCTAGAGCCTATGCCCCACAACAAGAGAAGCCGCCACAATGAGAAGCCACGCATCGCAACGAATAGCAGCCCCCACTCACTGCCATACAACAAAGCCCGCATGCAGCAACGAAGACCCAGTGCAGCCAATACATAAATAAATATTAAAAAAACAAAAACAAAAAACAAGCAATATAAATACTGGTGGGAAAGAGTCCCCAGATGGGCAGTTTTAGGACTCAGAAAAGCAGAAGACGGCTAGCCTTAGGAGGTAGGCCACCTCGTCCATTGTATCAGGAGGAAGAAAGGGAGGATGGACAGAGATCCAAATGGGTTTTTAACTTGGGAGGAAGTCAAAGGACTTGTTCAATGGTGTTTGTGTCCTCTGTGAAGCAGGAAGCAAAGTCATCTGTTGAAAGTTAGGAATAGAACTATCAGAGTTTGCAAGAGAGTGTAAAAGTTTGAAATAATCATTGTGGAGAATGGAAAAGAAAGCTGTCTGGGGAGAGCAGGCAGTGTGGAGGGCCTAATCAAGGCCAGAGACCCGGAGTTTATGTTTAGCAACATTTAGTATAGACATGAGAAGACAGTTGAATTTACCCAGGGTTGAGGTTTTGCCACATGAGTGGAGTAGAAGGACAATGGGAGCAAGAGAGTTGAATATTTTATTTGGACAGTGATTAAAATAATGACCTCTCTAGACTCTGCATTGGATAAAGAAGCAAGTAAAGGGAGCTGGACGAGGAACCTCAGGTGCTTATGACTGCACTGAGAACAAATTCTGTAAAAAGGAAAAGATGGAATCCAGATGTCTAATTTTAGTATTGCAAGAGTGAAACAGTTATTGATGATATAATCCATAGTGTGGTTGTGCAAGTAGTTGGCAAAGTGGGAGAGATGACAAAGTAATTGGAGATGAGGCTGAGGAAGTGAGATGTCAAGGCATTGGTGGGTGATCTATATGGACATTGGAATCTTCCAGGATAATGCCAGGACTTAGGTTGAAGAAGATGCCAGAAAGCCATGAGCTGAAATCTTCGAATGAAGAGCAGTAGGTTGTGTCATGGCACACCTAGCATGGTCCTGTGCACGTAGAAGCTGCTCAGTAAGCCAAATTGCTTGATTCTTGTAGTACATCTCCTCTACTAAATTTTAAGCTCCATTAAGGTAATGGACCGTGTCTTGTTTTTCTGTTGTTTATAGTGCTTTTGTTATAGAGAAATGGAATCTTAGAACAGGAGGGACCTGCAAGAGATCTTCTGACCTAGAGGTTTTCAAACTTCTACCTTCCAAACTTTAGCAGCTCTCTGGGGCAGAGGGTCTCAGAAACTACCTTGGGAGATGAGGGGAGACTGATAAGTGGGACTGTGAGCCTTCTGCTCCCATTTCAGCCGAAGATCCACTATTAGTGTTTCATATGTGGAGTTCTATGTAAGATTTTACTTTGAGAAAGGGTCCACAGCTGAAATAAGTTTGAGAACCACTTTATTTAGCTAAATCTTCTCTTTCCACAGAATAGATCTCAGACCAAGAGAACAGAAATGACCCTTTCACTCACAGTCATGTGCTTAGCAAGTTATTGGCAGGACTGGGTGAGGTGCCAAGTCTCCTGAGTCAGGAGAAGTTACTACTTTATCTTCTTTGGAAAGGATATAGTCACAGATATCCCAAAGGCAAGAAGGTGCTGGAACACTTGGTTTCCATGTCAGTTGTTATGAACAAGAGCTTTATGCAGTTAAAAAATTGCTTGAGACTTAGTCTCAGTATATGCATAACATGGGGGTGGGATGGGAAGGAGAATAAAGCCCAGTCTGTCTTGTTCTGGACTGTGTCCAGTGTCTAGAATAATGCCTGACGCATAGGAGGTACTGAAAAATATTTGAATGAATGGAATTTCCCCACTATTCCCACTATGTACTTGAGACTGATGCCAGAGCTGGACTTCCAGTGGCAACCCCAAACTTACAGAGCCTCGCGGATCTCAGCCTGGGTTTGCTTTATTAGGACGCTTGGGCCAGAACAGCTGGTAGCTTCCCTTTGACCTTAATGCCTAAGGAGCTTTATTTTTTCTAACACACTCTTATTTACCATCTCATTGCATCCTTACTATCTTTATCAAGAATTATTTGATAAATGTTCAAGTTGATTTCTGTTTCCAGTTCAATTTGACAGCGAGTTTGTATCCATTTCACAAACGTGCATTTTTCCTTTTCCTCCAAACTATTCCTTCCTCAAGCCCAATCCATTTCGTGAATAGCCCCTCCATTCACACAGTTGATTAAGCCAAAACCTAGGTGTCACCACTGGTTCCTTCCCACTTCTAACCCGTCAACAACTCCTGTCAGTTCTACCATGAAAATGTAAAATGTTTACTCTGTCTATTTCTATCTGTATCTCCACTGCCACCACCCTACTCCATGACACTGGTATCATGCACTACAACTATCACAGTATCTTCCTAACTGGCTTCCCTGCTTCTATACCTCTTTCCCAGGCCATTCTCTATGGAGCAGCCAAAGTGGTCTTTTAAGAATGCAAATTGAATAATATTACTTCCTCTCTTAAAAACCTCTCAGTGGCTTCTCATTGCACTTAAAATCTAAACATTTACCATGACCTCTAAGGCCTCTGTGACATGGTCTCTGCCTGCCTCTCCAATTTCATCATTTTACCATGCTCTGTCTTATTCATAAAATAACACTTCAAGCACTTTCCTTCTTCAGGAACTTTGTACTGGAAAGCTCCCCCTGCCCAAAATGCTTCTCCCCCAGCTTTCCATGTGGCTAATTTCTTTTTTCTTTTTTTTTTCATTATTGTTTTTCCAGATCTTTACTGGAGTATAATTGCTTTACACTGTTGTGCTAGTTTCCACTGTAAAACAAAGTGAATCAGCTGTATTTATACATATATCCCCACATCCCCTCTGTCTTGAGCCTCCCTTCCATCCTCCCTATCCCATGTGGCTAATTTCTTCGTACCTTTCCAGAGAGACGATCAGTAACTGCCGTGTTAGGGAAAATCCTACCTCCTGCTCTAGCATGTCACCTTGTTTGTGACTTACCATCATCTGTACTTATCTTGTTTACTTGTTTATTATTTGTCCTCATATTCCATCTCTATATGTAGAACATAGAACAGTGCTTGGCATATAAGTGATATTCAATAAATATTTGATTAATTAACGTTTTCTTTTCCTTCCTCTCTGAAAACAGTTCTATCACTAGCCACTCTTCTGTTCTACTAGGCTTTAGTTTTAATTGTACGTTGTCCTTGTAGGTTTTCAAAATACTTTCACATTTTACTTCATAAGATCCCAGCAATCTTATGAGAAAGGCAAGGCCATTTTGCAAATGAAGAGACTGAGACTCTGAGAGATTTTCGCCTAGCCAAACATTGCATAAATAGTAGGTGGAAGATCCAGGACTAGAACCCATAGCTTCTGCTATTATAGTCTCTTTCTTGAATCTCTGTACCGAGACTGCTATGTATCTGGGCTACTAGAAAAGGAACAGGATAAGGAGGCTGCCTAGGCACCTCCTACCAGCTGAAGACTGGAGACAATTACAAAATTACGGAATGATATAAAAATAACAGAGGGGGCGATTTTCAGTCAGAACTCGGTAAATAAAGATGAAGAGCTATGTTAGAGAGGAGGAGAAATTTGACAGTCGTGGGTTCTCTAGTCCCTAAGGTGCAGGTGTGCTGACTGCAGGGCGTGTTCTCAATTCCAGGTTACTTTTGGCTGGAGTCTACTTTTGCTCATGCAACTTTTACATTATCATCATCATCATATAAAATTAATAATAAAGTAATGCATAGTAGTATGTATTACTTTTAAAAATTTGTTCAGTTTGCCTTTGGTTTCTAAGTCACATTTTCTCATACCTTTTGAAAGGATAAAGCCTATTCTTTTTGGAGAGCATTTATTTTAACAAATCTTGCCCTAATATATTAAGATCACTTTAAATTAAATTCCTACATTCTAAGGTATTGCTAATTCTCCTTAATTAACTAATTCATGTGAATGCAGTTCATTTATCCAGACCGTTCATAAAGACGTAAAATGGCGTTAGCTCAGGATTATCCCCTGGGGAGCCCTGCTCATCATGCCCTCCAAGTCAGAGAAGACTCACTGACTGCCCTGCTCTAAACATGGGTTTACAGGTACATCTCATGGACCCACCGAAGAGGAGGACCATTTAAACTTTAAACTATAGAAACATAATGAAGGCTACTTCTCTTCTCCTGTGACTACATGGCCACTATGCAATTATAGGAGGACATTATATTAGGTCTGGCTGAATTTACTCTTTATAAAGTAACTCACCCCTCTAACTGACAAATCAAGCACCCTCACAGATATTAAACTTAAATGATCAGTTTATAGATTTTTCACTTTTTAAAGTAAACTTTTTATTTTTGAGATAATTGTAGATTCACATGCAGTTATAAAACATAAGAGATCCCATGTATCCTTTACCAGTTTCCCCCAATGGTAACCTCGTGTAAAACTGTAATACAGTATCATAACCTGGATATTGACATGAATACAGTCAAAATACAGAACCGTTTCCATCACCACAAGGATCCCCCATGTTGTCCTTTTATAGCCACCCCCACTTCCCTCCCAATTCACCCCTTCCTTAACCCCTGGCCCTGTTCTAATTCTAACAAGTCTATTCTCCATTTTGATAAGTTTTTCATTTCAAGGATGTTATATAAATGTAACCATACAATAAGTAACATTTTAGGGTTGACTTTTTTCACTTAACAATTCTCTGGAGATTCATCTAGGTTATTGTGAGTATCAATAGTTGGATACTTTTCATTGCTTAGTAGTATTACATGGTATGGATATATCACAGGTTTTTTTTTAAGCATTCATCCATTGAAGGCTACCTAGGTTATTTCCAGTTCTGGCTATTATGAATAAAGGTGCTGTAAATAGTCAAGTTTTATGTGAACATAATTATTCATTTCTCTGTGATAAATCCCCAGGAGTGCAATTTTGGGTAACCTGGTACTTGCATACTTAGTTTTAGTTTAGTTTTGCTTTTTTTTTTTTAAGAAATTACCAAACTGTTTTCCAGAGTGACTATCATTTTACATACCCACTAGCAGTGTATGAGTGATCCAGTTTCTCTGTATCCTCACTAGCATTTGGTGTTATCACTTTTAATATCTTTTGCCTATTTTCTAATTGAACTTTATTTTAATGTTAAATTTTGAGAGTTCTTTATAATTCTAGATACTAGTCCTTTGTCAGCTACGTGACTTGCAAATATTTTTCCCAGTCTATAGCTTTTCATCCTCTTAACAAGGTTTTCTCAGAGCAAAAAAATTTAATTTTGATGAGATTATCAGTTTTTCCTTTTATGGATCGTACTTTTGATGTTAAATCTAAGAATTTGTTGCTTACCCTTAAATCTTGAATATTTTCTCCTATGTTTCATATGTTTCATAGTTTTGCCTTTAAGCCCATGATCTATTTTGAGTTAATTTTTGTATGAGTAAGAGACTGAGATAGGATTCTCTTTTTTTCCTATAGATGTTCAATTGCTTTAGCATCATTTCTTTAAAAGACTGTCTTTCTTCCATTGAATTTCTTTCGCATCTTTGACAAAAATGAGTTAGGCATTGTGAGCTTCTACTTCTGAATTCTCTAATTCTATTCCATTGATCTATGTGTCTGTCCACTAATATCATACAGTCTTAATTGCTATAGCTGTATGATCAGTTGTGAAATTGGATAGACTGATTCCACTTTATTCTTTTTCAAACTGTTTAGCTATCTAGTTCCTTTGCCTTTTCATATAATGCTAGAATAATCTTGTCTGTAGCTACAAAAAATCTTGCTGGAACTTTGATACAAATTGTTTTAAATTTGTATATAAACTTAGGGAGAATTGACATCTTTCCTATGTAGAGTCCTCCAACCCATAGACACAGTATGTCCTATATTTATTTAGATATTCTTTTATTTCTTTCACCAGCATATTATAGTTTTCAACAAACAAGACCTCTACATGTTTTGTTGATATACACCTAAGTATTTCACGTTTCTGAGCATTTATAAATGGTATTGTATTTTAAATTTCGGTGTCTATGTGTTCATTGCTAATATACAGAAATACAGTTACTTATCTTGCATCCTGTGACCTTTCTGAACTTGCTTATTTGTTCTAGGCTTTTTTTTTTTTTAAGATTTATTATTTATTTAATTTTGGCTGCATTGGGTCTTTGTTGCTGCGCATGGGCTTCCTCTAGTTGTGGCAAGCGGGGGCTACTCTTCGTAGTGGTGCACTGGCTTCTCATTACAGTGGCTTTTCTTATTGTGGAGCATGGGCTCTATGTGTGTGGGCTTCAGTAGTTGTGGTGTGTGGGCTCAGTAGTTGTGGCTCATGAGCTCTAGAGTGCAGGCTCAGTAGCTGTGGCACATGGGCTTTGTTGCTCCTTGGCATGTGGGATCTTCCCGGCCCAGGGATCGAACCTGTGTCCCCTGCATTGACAGGCAGATTCTTAACCACTGCACCACCAAGAAGCCCGTAGGATTTAAAAATAAATAAATAAATAAAAATTTAAAAATAATAATAAAGAAAGATTCCTTAGGGGGGAAAAGATTCCTTGGGATTTTCTACATGAACAATCATATCATCTGAAAATCATGATATTTCAGATTACTTAATCTTTTCCAAGCTGTGTGCCTTTTATTTCCTTTTTTGCCTAATTGCACTAGCTAGAACTTCCAGCAATATGTAATGAATGTGAACATCTCTGTCTTGTCTCCAGTCTTATCAGGAAGGCTTTCAGTTTTCACCATTAATATAATGTTAGCTGTTGGGTTTTTGTCAAATTGAAGACATTTCTCTCCATTTCTGTTTTTCTGTGGTTTTATCATGAGTGTTACATTTTATCAAATGCTTTTTCAGTATCAACTGATATAGCCTATTTTCTACCCAGTTGTTCTATCAATTTTTGAGAGAGGGTTGCTGAAGTCTCCAACTATAATTGTGGATTTATCTTTTTCTCTTGTCAGTTATTCAGTTTTTACTCCAAATAGTTTGCAGTTCTGTTGTTTGGTGCATACACGTTTAGGATTGCTATGTCTTCTTGGTGAATTGACCCTTTTATCATTACATAATGTCTCTCTTTTTCCCTTTCTTTTAATTTTCTTATTTCTGAAGTCTACTTTATCTTGTATTGATACAGATTCTCTTGCTTTCTTCTTATTAATATTTGCGTGATATATCTTTTTCTTCCTTTTGCCTTCAACCTGCTAATATTACTACATTTGAAATGATTTTTTGTAAACAGCATATAGTTAGAACTTGTTTTTTAATCCACTCTGCCAATCTCTATCTTTTAATTGGTGTGTTTAGGCCAAATTACCATTAATGTAATTATTGGTATATTAGAATTTGTTTGCTATTTTTTTCATTTTTGGTTTGCTCTTTGTTCTCTCTGTTATTTGCATCTGTTTTCTGTTTTATGCCTTCCTGTGGGTTGTTTGAACACTTCTAATAATTTCATTTTGATTTTTCTGTAATGTTTTTGAGTGTGCTTCTTTTTATAGCTTTATAGTGGTTGCTCTAGGTATTAATTTTTATACAAACACACACACACCACACACACATTTTACCAGTTTGAATGAAATGTAGAAACCTTACCTCCCTTTATGTCCCTTTACCCTCCTCTATTTATAATACAATTGTCTTAAAATTTTTCTCTACACATTTAGAACCACATCAAACAGTACTATAATTTTTGCTTCAACCATCATACAGAATTTAGGAAACTCAAAAGAAGGAAAATGTATTTATCCAGATTTTTACTCTTTCTATACTTCCTTTCTTCCTGATGTTCCAATATGCCTTCTTTTATCATTTCCTATGTGTATAGAGAATTTCCTTTAGCCATTCTTTTAGAGTTGTTATGCTAGTGGCAAATTCTCTTGATTTTTCTTCATCTGAGAATGTCTTGATTTCCTTTTCACTCCTGAAGAATATTTTCACTGGGTATAGGACTCTGGGTTGACAGTTCTTTTCCTTCAGCATTTGAAAAATGTTATGCCACTTCATTCTGATCTCTATAGTTTCTGATGATAAGTCTGCTGTCATTTGAATTGTTTTTTCCTATAGGTAAGGTAGTGTTTCTCTCTTGTTGCTTTTAAGATTTTTTTTATTTGTCTTTAGTTTTCAGAGATTTGACTATGATGTGTTTTGGTATGGTATTCTTTAGGTTTATCCTGTTTGGAGCTCACTCAGCTTCTTGAATCTATCTGTTTATGTCTTTCGGGAAGGTTGTAGTCATGATTTCTTCATGTACTTTTCCAGTCCTGCCTAGTCTCCTTTCCTTCCAGGATCCAATAACAAAAGCATTAGATCTTTTGTTATAGTCCCACAGTTCCCAGAGGCACTATTTGTTTGTTTGTTTGTTTGTTTGTTTTTCCTTTTTCTCCAGTCTGTTTTCTCTGTTTTTCAGATTGGATAATTCCTTTTGGTCTGTCTTCAGGCTCGCTGATTCTTTTCTCTGTCCCCTCCATTCTGCTGTAGATTCTATCCACTGAGTTTTTGAATTCTGGTTATTGTATTTTTCTTTTTTTTTTAAATAAATTTACTTATTTATTTATTTTTATTGGCTGTGTTGGGTCTTCATTGCTGCACATGGGCTTTCTCTAGTTGCAGCAAGCAAGGGCTACTCTTCATTGTGGTGCACGGGCTCCTCATTGCGGTGGCTTCTCTTGTTTTGGAGCATGGGCTCTAGGTGCATGGGCTTCAGTAGTTGTAGCACATGGGCTCAATAGTTGTGGCTCACGGGCTCTAGAGCGCAGGCTCAATAGTTGTGGCGCGTGGGCTTAGTTGCTCCATGGCATTGGGATCTTCCTGGGGCAGGGATGGAACCCGTGTCCCCTGCATTGGCAGGCAGATTCTTAACCACTGTGCCACCAGGGATGTCCCTGGTTATTGTATTTTTCAATTCTAAAATTTCTATTTGGTTCTTTCTTATATCTTCTATTTCTTTGCTGAGACTTTCTAGTTCTTTTCTGAGACTTTCTATTTTTTCGTTTGTTTCAAATGTGTTCGTAATTGCACATTGAGTTAATTTTATAATGTCTGATTTTAAATATTTGTTAAATAATTCTGTCACCTTGGTTTTGTCATCTATTTTTGCCTTTTCTCATTCAAGTTGAGATTGCTGGTTCTTGGTATGATGAGTAATTTTAGATCAAAATATGAATATTTGGGGTATTATGTTATGAAACTCTAGATCATGTTTTAACCTTCTATTTAGCTGGCTTCTTCTGATGCCACTCTGGCAGGGGACGTGGAGGGGAATACTGTCTACCCCAGATTGGCGTACAGGTCCAGATTCCCCAGTCAGCCTCCATAGACACCCAAGGAAAGAGAGGCTCCTCATTACTTCTGGTCATGGCGGGAGTTCCTGCTCCCCACTAAGCCTCTGCTTGTACTGCTCTGACTGTGATGGTGAGAGATGCCTTGTTACTGCTCTCTACCTGGCCTCCATGATATCATGAGCAGGGCAGTAGTGAAAGCCTTGACTCTCTACTAGACCTCCTCTGAAACTACCCCAGTAAAGAGAAAGGTACCTCCTTACTGCCAGGTAGGGGTGGAAATCCAGACTCCCCATGTCTGGTACTGCCTGGCAGGGGTGAAAGTCCCTCCTCCCCACTGGCTCTGTCACTGTCCCCAGCAGGGAAATTGAGGTGCCTCATTATACCTGGTGAAGCTGGAAGTATGGGCTCCCGCTTGACCTTTGCTGTCATGAGTAGGGTAGAGCCAGTTTTTTCTATGGCGTTTGGCTGGAATAAAGTGGGTAATGTCCACAGTTTTCCTTCTTGCTTTGCTGTCCCTTTCCTGGCCTCTGTACAGAGCAAAAAGCCTTCTGTCCATGCTTCTTGGTATTGTCTGGGTTGCCAGCTTCTTCAGCTCTAAGTCTAGGAATATGAGGCTACAGGAAAACCCAGGAAACTCATAGCCATGCTATTCTTCAGGTCCTGAGTTACCTAGCTGATTTGACTTTCTACCTTTCAGAGTCTCCTTACGTTTGTTTTATATATAATGTCCAGGGGGTTTAGTTGTACTTGATGGGAGAAATAGGGAAATGTATGTCTACTTTATTATCTTCCTGAATGCAGAAGTCAGTTTTTCCATTAAAAAAATAATGATAGATATATGTTTGCCTTTTCTCAGTCTTCAAGTGTATCTAGCTTCCATTGGGAGTAGGAAAAGGAAAAGAGTTTACAGAGGATGGAAAGAATCGTTATTTTATCAGAAATTTATTTTTAAAGCAATTTACTCTTTATCTCGTGTTTTTAATCATTTGAATATATTACCTCTAAAAAACTGCTAAGTTCAAATTAAAATATTTCGTTCTTTTTTATACAGTGTTAAAGGAATTTTTAAAGGGGGAAAAAAGACTCCATAGACACTATTTTTCCTGTGTTCCTTTCCAGTTTTTTCTGTATTTACATTTACCATAGTAGGTATTATATTTATACACATATACATACAGATATATTATTTATTATTCCGCCATTTTACTTTAATAAGTATTTGATGTTGACGTATAGTCTTCATACCACTCTCAAGTTGGTTTATCTTTAACCCTCTTTGCCATTTCTGTGTCTCCATTTAATCACTATTCTAAATACCATAGTCATGAGCACTATTATACATTCAGCTTTTTTCTTCTTGTCAGTTATCTTATTGCAGTAAATTCATTGGTATGCAATTATTCAGTTAAAAGATCTGAACGCTTTTATGGCTCTTGGTCTGTATTGCCAAGCTGCCTTCTTGAAGAGTTTGAGCACCAACTATAATCTGTGAAGCATCCTGTGCTAGGCCCCAAGGTACCTGAAACAAATTTAAGGTTAAGGGAATAAAAATAAAATGGGCATGTTTGTGTTCACTCTACTTTTCATTCATCCTCTCTAACCATGGAAGGTACGTCCCCCCACCCCCACACCCCCAGCCGCTATGGCTCATAGCCTTTTGGTTTTCCTCCTCCCTCTTTGGCTTCTGAGCCTCCTCTTCAGGCCCCTTTCCTCCGCTTGTTCATCACAAGTCTTTAGGCTTCTGTCCAGAATGATCCTCCTCCTCTTACTTTCCCCCTTCTCCCTGGCTCACCTTATCCAGTCCCAAGGTTTCTGCTCACATTCCTCTGTATCTGTATCTTCACCCCAGGCCTCTCTCCAGTCTATATCTACATTCCCCCTTCTTGGGCTACCATCCACTTGCCCATTTGCTCCAGTCAGAAATCCAGGTGTCACTCATTATTCCTTTTTCTCCCTCACCTGCCACATCCAATAAATGACAAGTCTTATCAATACTGTCTTCTAAATATCTCTAGAATCCATTCCTGCTCTCCATCCCACCATCCTATTCTAGTCACTGTTGTTTAGTACGCAGATCACAACAAGCTCTCAACTGGTTTCCCTGCCACACAGATTCCAAATGATCTTACTAAAGCATACTCTCTCTTTTGCCTCTGGGCTTTTACCTATCTTCTTTATTAAGTCATCCAGCACCTCCCCTCAACATAGATATACACAAGCAAGTATGCACAGATCCCTGCCTTTACATTTGCCTAGCTTATGCCTACTCATCCATCAGGCCTCAGATTACTTACTGCTAGCTTAATATAATCACTTGCTAACTTATCCTTATTTCTCACTCAATTGTAAGCCCCTTAGGGGCAGGGATTATGTCCTGCTGTAGCCCTAGTGCCTGCCAAAGTGCCAGGTGCTTATTGAGTGATTTTTTAAAAAACGTTTTTAAGCTGTATCTCTCCAATGCCAAAATAAAAGTTGAAAAAGTGAAAAACTCACTTAAACTGGTTGTTTGTTTATACCTGTAGCCAAAAATCTATCATGGGTCATTTCCCTGAATATGAGTAAAAAAGATATGACTCGTTTGTTTTTAAAGTTTATTTCCAAGAATAAGATAACTGCTCTGCTATAGAATTCAAGTTGAAAATCTTGCTCACAGCACTTTCTTTACTGATAGATATTTTCCCTCCATATTCTGCTACTATAATGAGCATTTTGATAGTCTTTTATTATTATACTTGTGCTAAGTCCCGAATTAGGAGAAAGTAAACAGAAGGAAATTCCAGAGGAGGCAGTAAAGGAGGACACTTTTCCAAGAGAGGGACAGGAGGAGGACTCACAGCAGAACCAGGATATGAAAGGTGAAGAACAGCAGTTGACCTTGAAGCCTGAGGAAGTCGTGAGGCTCAGGGAAGAGCTGAGCCGTATGAATCAGAGCCTCCTTCAGTCTCAGAGCTCTGGGGATAGCTCAGATGACAGTAGCGCCCAGGTAGGTGTTATAACCACGTGGCCTGACTGGCTGCATTTCATCTGATCAGCTGTGGATGGAGGCTTAGTTTTTATATCACTATTCATGTATATTTGTCCAGCGATATCATAACCATGGCCTGAATGTTAATAAAGTCGCAACCAAAATCTCAGCTAATCCCATCAGTTGATGTGCTTTATTATAAAGCGTTCTTAGGCTCCACCTAGGCTCAGCAGGAAGGAATGCTGACTGATTGTCAGTGTCTGCCCTGGGCACGTGGGACAGGAAATAGCAGGATTTGTGCCACATTTTCTGTTTCTGGTACCTAGCCTCGATATACGAAATACGTTGTTTCGGTGGGGAAAAGGTCACAACTTGGAATTGTTTTAAATGTGGCTATTGCTATTTACAAGAGATCTGCCTGCAGGAGAAATAAAAGGAGTGAATGCACCTCAGTTCTGTTACCTCAGTTTTACTGGTTCCCTCTTGCACAAATCAAAGTTTCCCTATACACACCTTTCTAGAAATTATTTTGAGATCCACAGAAGGAGGCTTTGCACTCATAAGTAAACCACTTTCAAAAGACTGATAATATACATTTGAGAAGTGATTTAAGTATACATTTAGAAAACAAGGAAGAGTATTAGTAAAAGAGGTCAAAACTATATTTGAAAAGAGATTTGGATATAGAGCGAAAACTAGGCAAGTCATAGTAAACAAGAAAAACACATACCTGAAAGGAGATTCAGACACATTTGAATGAGAAGGAAGTCACTGGATTTGTTTAGAAGACCAAAAGGAAGTATGACATCACATATTCAAAAAGAGGTTGCCTTTATATATCCCAGACAATCCCTTTATTGGGCAGTGGGCCAGTGTAGGAGGCTTGGGCAGAGACTGAACACTGTGGTCACAAAGATGATAAAAGATTTGCTTATGAGCTTAAAATGATCAGTGAACTTTTAGAATAATGAAATTGGACTTCCCTGGTGGTACAGTGGTTAAGAATCCACCTGCCAATGCAGGGGACACGTGTTTTGAGCCCTGGTCCAGGAAGATCCCACATGCCATGGAGCAACTAAGCCAGTGCACCACATCTACTGAGCCTGCACTTTAAAGCCCACGAGCCACAACTACTGAGCCCACGTGCTACAGCTACTGAAGCCTGCACACCTAGAGCCCGTGCTCCACAGCAAGAAAAGCCAGCGCAATGAGAAGCCTGTGTACCACAACAAAGAGTAGCCCCCGCTCACTGCAACTAGAGAAAGCCAGCACACAGCAAGATGCAGCCAAATAAGTAAATTAATTAAAATTTAGAATAATGAAATTCACAGTATAAGAAGTCACACCCTGGTTAATTTACTAATTTTTTCTAATTTACCCCTTCCCATTATTTGAAGAATCATTTCTCAATACTTGGGGGAAGGGGGGTGAAAAACCATTAAATATATAAAAATTCTGTGGGAAATCTGGGAGAATAAACATTTTGTGAAAGAACAGATGTATATACCACATAACCACCTAGCCAGTAATTTTTTCCTGTAATAATGACTCTGAATTATTGAAGAAAGTGTAAGTTCTTCTTATTCATTTATTCAACCAGTATTAATTATTGAGTATTGATTTTTTTTTTTTTTTTTTTTTTTTTTTTTTTTGGCTGTGCCACACAGCATGTAGGATCTTAGTTCCCTGACCAGGGATCAAACCCGTGCTCCCTACAGTGGAAGTGCAGAGTCCTAACCACTGGACAGCCAGGGAATTCCCATTAACTGAGTATCTGTGATGTACCAGGCCCTGTGTTAAGGTACATGCAACAGTAAATGAGGTAGATGTGGGCCTCATGGGAAAGAAAGAAAATATTTGTGTTTTGAGATTCTTGTTTCCCAAACCACTCACACACACTATTTTATTTACTTCTTTAAGCAAGCAAGGAAGAAAATCCATTTTAGACATTTTTGTCTGCGGTGTACAATTTCAGAGCCTCTTTCTGTGTATAGGGCTCTTTGACCTTCTAATAGCTGTGGATTGTTCTACTTTTTAGTTCTTGTGTGCGTGTAGTTTTTAGTCTTCACTCCTGTTGTCAGATTATGGTGCTGATACTTTGCTGCTTTCCATGTGTGCTGTGTCTTATTAATCTTATGATGTGCAAATTTAGGTAACTATAGGCTGAGCCCAGACATCAAACTTTAAAGAATGCTCATAATTGGCAAATATGTAGGAAAAAAAACTGAGAGCCTCTATTATGAGTACGTGTGTGAGCTATATTGTTCATATGTATTTTGTGAATCATTTGTGGCTGCTGATGGCCTTTGGGGGCTTCATTTCTGCTGTTCAATAGTATTCCTGGTGAGGTTGCAATAGCTGAGTTCTAAATATTACTCCCACTATTCTTAAAACATATTGGAACTGCCATTAATTATCTTAATTTTATAGGTTTAAAATACAGTTTTGCATTTTTTTTTACTATGCTCTAGGCACTATACTTAATACTCTGTATATATTAAGCAATACAGTCAGGCAGGTATATTATTTTTGCCACTTTACTAGATGAGAAAACTGAGGCTTTAGAGAGGTTAAATAATTGGCCTGGAATGACACTTTGTAGTGGAATGACACTTTGTAGTGGAACCTGGGTCTGTCTCCTTTACAGCCTGTCCTTTCAACTGTTTTGTCATCTGCTTCCATTGCTGAGAAACTCAAAGAAAGCATATAGTTCTCACGTCAAGCTAATTTTCAAGCCCTCCCAGGGTGTCTGTCTTAGCTTATCTTGGCGAATTTATCTGTGACTGGCCCTTAGGCTTGCAGGCTCCAAAACTTTGATGTAATAGCCCCCCTAAAATAGATCTGAGTCTTGGGGTTACATTTACATTAAACCAAACTTTCAAGACTATTGGGTAAAATCAGAATGTCAGCTAGTTATTCTTCTGTAATAATGAATATATATCACTTGAACATGTTTAGAGGAGCAGTGCAATTACCCATAGCAAGCTAACTAGGGATCTTAGACACTTGCATCTCTAAGACAAGCAACTTGGATTTAGATTGCCTTTCTGACTAAACCAAGACAGGAACTGAAGGGCTAACAGGACTTGGGGAAATCAGTGTGGCAATTCTGTTATAAGAAAAATAAACTAGAATAATAACGTGGGCTTTTCAGAAAGTCATGAACAGGAAGCACACTGGACCAGCACTCAGGAAATAGATAGTATCTATTGAACTGGTTATAGTTGAATTCTTTATCTACCCAGCAAGCCTGTATGTGCCTAACTTTTAGAAAATCTAAATAACTCCTCCTTTGGTCACGGGAGTTTCATTGTGCTTGAGAGACCTGGCAGGAGAGTGTGTTGTTGAGGAGTAACTGAAGGAGAATCATCAGGAAGTGAAAGAAAAGTGATGAGAAAATCTGGGAATTTAATATCTCTTGCTAAATGTTCTCTTCCCCTTTACCAGCAGACACTACTCACGCGTGTGCGTGCGCACGCACACACATACACATTCACACGCTATATCTTCACATGTTGACTCTTTGAACTCTCTGTTTAAAGCATGTTTTGCTCTACAATTGCCCACGCTTCTGTTCCCCTTCATTGATATGAAAAATAAAAAGGGTAATTTTCTACGCTTAATTGCTTTTGTTCACATAACTTCTTCAATATTTTCACTCTAATATAACAGGAATTAAACTATGTGAACATGTTCAACTAGCCATACATGTAAGTAAGTAATTGGCTGTAGTGTTAAACTAACTTCAAAAACATTTACATGTGAATAATCACATTCTGACAGCTGGAACCCATGTTTTATCAACCTCCTTTCAAATTGTCCATGTTTCCCTTGTAAAATGTTTGCTTTAGTATCCATCACCTGGAGGAAAACTGAAATACCAGCAGCAAGAGGAGCCACAGCAACTTCGCCAGAATTTGCACCGACTCCAGATTCTATGCAACTCAGCAGAAAAAGAGCTTCGATACGAGCGAGGAAAGAACTTGGACTTAAAGCAACATAATAGCTTACTTCAGGAAGAAAGCATTAAGGTAACTCCACTGGGCATATCCTTCATTTAAGGATCTCAACTGCTCAACTGACCCCGGGAATAAAGGAATGAAAATTCCTCAACTTGATAGTTCATGATTGAGTCCCCAGATGGGTAGACAGTGTGAGATATCTGATAACTCCCTTCTTTAACTTCTCCCTACACAGCTCAGTTGTTTCTCTGCTGCTGAAGGGTGGTGTGTGCTGTCAACCTGTAAATATGAAAAATTTTGAAGTTATGCGGTCTTTTGAAATCATTACCTAGGACTTTTAGCACGTGCTAAATTTCGATGACCTGAACCAAATCTCTGGTGGTACTGCCCTAGTTCTGGCTCTGGACATATTTTGCTCTAATAGATGCACTCATTATTATTGCTGGAATCAAATATCTCCTGCACCAAAGTGCAGATCATGAGAGCAGAGTTGTTCTTCCTGACATGAGTGCATCAGAAAGTTAGGGGAACAGCCCCCAAACATGCTTGTTTTAGAACTGCCATCCACAGATTTATCTAAATTTTATGAACCACAGGGGACTTCCCTGGCTGGTCCCTTGGCTAGGCACTTACACAGAGTCGTATGCAATAGCCAACCACCTTATAGTGACAGTTTGTCCACTTTATCTCTTATAAACCTCCCAACCCTGAAAGGTCAACATTTATAGGTGAGAAAACTGCTCAAGTGGCAAAGCTAACAAATTGTGGAGTCAGAATTTAAACCCAGGTCTATTTCTGTCTTTCCTGTGTAGAGTTATCTTTCTGTATTATCCTCTCCTCAATTTGGAGTCATTTTGGAACCTCAGCTTTGCCAATTTAGAGCTTACTTTTAAAAATCCACTGAGAGATGATCGAACTCTGGGTCTCTGGCCAATGTTACGCATACTTTTAAGAAACCAGAACACTAATTTGTTGCTTTTAAAACCTTTTTATTGTGCAATGTAGCACTCAGAAAGTACACAAAACATAAGTATACAGTATAACGGATTGTTGTAAAGTGATTACCCATGTAACCACCACCCAGGACAAGAAAGCATACCAGCAGCCCCTGCATACCTCTTCCCCATCATAATCCCATTTCCTTCCATCTTAGCAGGAACCACTAATTTAAGTAATTACTCTCTTGCTTTACTTTATAGTTTCACCACATATATATGAATCCCACACAGTATAGTTCAGTTTTGCCTGATTTTGAATATTTTATAATTGATCAGTATACACACCGTGATTCTGTCTTCTGACGGTCTGGTTTGTTTGGAAGATTCATCCATGAAGTGGTGTATAGCCATTATTCATTTGTTTTCATTGCAGTAGAATATTCCACTGTAAGTAAATGCCATAATCTATTTATTATTTCTATGATTTATGGCCATCTTGCATGCTTCTATGTTGGGAATATTAAGGAAAATGCTATTGGCTTGCAGAGCTTCAGGCTGAGAGCGGTTCTGCCACCACCAACACAGAGACACTGTACTGAATCTTCTTCCTGGTGCTTAAATGTCCCAACTGGAAGCTGAAGAAGCCACCCTAGATGCACACGCCATTGGCGATGACTGTGTTTGCTCCAGTGTTGGCATCTTATTTCATTATTACCGGCATTACCAACCTGCTGAGCACCGTCTCTAAGACCAATGCTCTTAGGTCTCAGAGGCCTTTAGCTTTCTTGGCCTATGGAGGAGGTGGATAATACAGTATGAAACCTATATACTCTTTCTATTTATAATAAGCTTAAGTTCCATAATCCTGAACCAGTCCAAGGCAATAACTCTCAGTTTCTTCTTTTCTTTGATTTCTTTGTTTCTTCTTCTATTCATTATAAACTCCAAATAGAAACCAGTGTGACAAGAGATCACTGGAAGACGGGGGAATGACAAAATGACTTTAATCTGGCAAAGGCCAGATCATCCCAGGCCAGGCAAGCTGCTGGGGTATGTTCCTAGAGTGATGGAGAAGCCACTGAAAGATTTAAGCAGGAGTTGGGGTCAAGTAGTTCAATTTCTGTTCTTATAAGAACCCTGTGGCTGCAGTGTGGAGAACAGATTAGAAGGGAGTGAAATGGAAGTGACGTGGCTAGCACTATTGCTGTGGCCCAGGATAGAGACAATGATGACCTAGCAAGGGCGGTGACACAAGTGACGAAAATGGATTGATGCAAGACGTGTTGTGACAAAAGGTAGAGTGACAGCATGTGCTGAATAGGCTCACGATGGAAAAGGAAGACTCAAGGACAACTCTCAGGTCACTGGCCGGAACAAAAGTTTGGATGGTGGCATTCAGTAAACTGAAATCAGGAAACCAGAGAGAAGAATGATTTTGGGTATATGAACAGAATCAAGGAGTCCCATTTTGGCATGTATTGGCATGAAAGTGGTATTTTTAAATCATGGAATGAACCTAGAGAGAGAATGATTCACTCTCTAGGAAGGCCTAGAATAGTCCAGTAATATTTAGAAGTTGAGTGCACTGTAATAGTCTACAAAAGAACCAAGAAGAAACGGCAGAGGTAAGTGAAAACCAGGAAAGATTAGTATCACAGACTCCAAGAGAGGAGATTCTGAGATGGATGGAGTAACTGCTACTAACAGGTCAGTTGTCCACTGGACTGAAACTCTGGCAAAGGGCACTCTGGAGTAGTGGGAATGAAAGCCAGCTTGGAGTAGACTGAAAAAAAAAAAAAAAAAAAAGATGGAAACTCTTTAGACCATGCATGTATAGAAACTCTTAGGAAAATTCCTTTGTCCAGCTGCCACCTGGCTGGATAGACTTTGGCAAACCCTACTAACAGAGAGCAGCTCCAGAGAGGTAATCAGCCACGTGACATCAGTATTTGTCAGCTCTTGGGGGAACTACACTTCCTTGAAAGCTGCTTGTTCTGGCTCACATTCACATTCATTCCACACTTATTTTTGTCACTTTTATTTATTCCCCACCTCTAGATCAAAATTGAACTCAAGCAGGCCCAGCAGAAGTTATTAGACAGCACAAAGATGTGCTCTTCACTCACAGCTGAGTGGAAGCACTGTCAGCAGAAAATCAAGGAACTGGAACTGGAAGTACTTAAACAGGCTCAGAGCATTAAATCTCAGAACAACCTACAGGAAAAGCTGGCTCAGGAGAAATCTAAAGTTGCTGATGCAGAGGAAAAGGTAATTATCCTCACACTTGATAAATAACATGCACTGGATTCTACTACTGAAATCCTGTTTCCCTAAGGATTTTAAGAAATAGATATAGTTGCAAACTTATTAGGATTCTAGGGTTTTTTTTCACTCTCCCCTGCTTTCCTCTTTTGACATCACCTGCTCCTGCAGTTCCAGTAAATCTTGTGTGTTTAAAACTACATGAACTCAAAAAGGTAAATTTCATTAAAGCTATAACATGAACTTGAACTGACCGAGACCAAAGGATGTTTGTATTATACTTTCAAATTTTAAAGGACTTACTCTCCTCTCATTTGGATTACCTGTTTATTCGATTTTTATTTTGTAACTTTTGGAGGGATGGGTGTTGTGAAATGAATCATTTTGAAATATGGCCCCTGCATTTTAGATTGCCTAACACCAGGTGGCAGTACTATGTCACGCGTGCACGTTTCAATCTATGGGTTTGAGAGTTGAATCTCACATAAAAAGTAAATCATTTCATCAAACCACATAAATATAAAACAAACATCAAAATTAGATGATAGCAATCTGGCTTAAACTCAGAAACCCAATGTTGAACTAAAGAAGCCAGCACAAAAGAGTTCACACTATGTAAGTTTCACTTATATGAGGTTCAAGAATAGACAAAACTAAGCCATGGTGATAGGATAGTGTCTTTATGGGAGGTATTAAATGGAAGGGGACATGAGAGAATCTTCTGTGGTGCTGGAAGTATTCTTTATCTTGGTCTGGAAGAGGTGGTTATACAAGTAAAACTTCATTGCGTGTGCGTAAGATACGTGTACTATATCATATGTATGTTATCACTCCATAAAAAAAGTAATTGGCATATATTGGCCAATTGACAAAGATTAACAAAATTTTTAAATTTAGACAGTACTAAATATTGTTATTGGATTCTTTACAACAGGAATGCATATTCTGACTGCAGCTGGAAGAGTAAACTAGCATAAACAGTTCAGAAATCAGTTTGGCATTAATATCTAGTTAAGTTAAAGATGTATATACCATACAACCCAGCACTTGTGCTACTAGGCATAAACACTAGGGAAACTATTCTCCTGCACCTATATATCAGGATACAGGAGTATCCTCGTTTTCACAGTAACATTGTTCCAAACAGCAGAAAGCTGGAGACAGCCCAGATGTCCACTGACATGAGATGGAATAGATAGCTTGCATATTTACACAATAGCATACAACAGTGAAAATAAATGAACTCTAGGTACTTGCTGTAGTTAATACAATATTGAATAAATACCAAGTCAGCAAAAACACAGTATGATTCCATTGATATGATGGTCAAAATAGTACAAAATAAGAACTGAGTCATGTAGAAATATATATTATTAAAAGAAAAAGCAAGAAAATGATTAACACAAAAATCAAGATATTGGTTTTCTCAGGTGAGGAGGGAAGGGGAGTGATCCAAGAGGGTCACAGCGTAGACTTCGAACATATTGGAAATGTTCTGTTTTTTCAGTTGGGTGGTGGGTTGAAAAGTTTGTCATTTGCCCTTGACAGAGAAGCCAATGAAGCAATACTGCAGAATTAAGATTGGGTATCTTTAAGAAAGCATTTGCCTTAGGCAGAACTCAGTGGGGCAGCTTAACTTGAGCTGGCCTCAGCTAACTGGCTACACACTGCCTTT
The DNA here is from genome assembly GCF_030028045.1 of Hippopotamus amphibius kiboko. NCBI lineage: Eukaryota > Metazoa > Chordata > Mammalia > Artiodactyla > Hippopotamidae > Hippopotamus > Hippopotamus amphibius. The sequence continues at coordinate 34,296,573 of NC_080186.1, forward strand.
GCCCTTGAATCATTCTACATCTTCAGCCCTCCTATGGTGAGAGGGCTCTGCAGGGACCTAGGGCTAATGTAGAAAGCCCTTCTCTTAGAAGAGGACTGCCATTCACTGGCGTCCACTGAACGTCTGTGGGGAACGTGGGGCCAGACCATTGTAAAGGATCTGTTGTTGCATCAAGAATGCAGTAGAGGGAGAACAGCAATCCTGCTGAGAACTATACATCTGACAAATATTTACTAATATTTGTAAATGTCACAAATATTTATAAATATTACATACTACACCTACAAATATTTACAAATATTTGTAAATATTACATACTACATCTACATATTACACTATACACCTACTACATACTAGTCACAAATTAGGTTACATAGGGTTTATAAAAATATGTAAACAAATTAAATGGAGATCTAATGAGAAAATTTTAATGACACTTTTAGTCTAACGTAAATTCTAAAATAAAATCATATATCTCTCTTTCAAATTCATAAATCTTATTCTTAGTTCTACCAGAGCATTAAAGAATGCACTACCAGTGCTAGGCAATATGCCAATAGGTACTTGGTTTGTAAGAGACTTCTATTTTGTTCTGAGATACTTATTCATGAATTTAGCCACACCATGGAGAAACCAGACCCTCTCACATGTCTCTGTTAGAGGTGTAAATTGATCTAAAGCCTATGGAGACAGTTTGGCATTATCTATTAAACAAACAAATAATGATAACCTTTGCCCTAGCAAAAGTCACATCTCATAAGTTATTCTAAAAACATTGTTTATAATGGTATTGTTTGGAACAGCAAAAGATTGGAATCAATTTAAATATCCATCAGTAGGGAGCTAGTTAAATAAGTTATGGTATATCCTCACAGTGGAGCGGTATGCAGCTGTAAAAGAGAAGACAATTCTATATATTATGTTTAATGTGGAAAAATCACCAAGTGTATTGCTATAAAAAAGCAAGGTGCGTAAGTGTATGTAATATACCATCATGTGTGTAAAAAATGTGTGTATGAGGGAGAACTATGTAATAGTATTTGTATGTACATAAATAAATCTTTGGAAGAGTACATAAGAAATTAATACCAGTGATTTCCTATTTGGTGGAGGAAGACTGGAAGGAAGACAGGATAAGGATGGGAAAGAGATTTTTCACTCTGTAGCTTAGTTTATTCACACACACTCAATTATGTGAATGTATTACATGTTGCAAAAATTAAGTAATTTAATTTTTAAATTAAAATAAATCTAGTCACACTCTTTACTTTAAATGAGATCTGTATGTTAGCACTACTGCTTGCTGTTTACATGGTATTTCCCTAATTGGAAAATAGGTCACACTTAAAGTTTTATTTGTAAACTCTTTTCATTTAAGATTTTGGATCTGCAGCAGAAATTAGAACATGCTCATAAAGTCTGTCTCACAGACACTTGTATTTTGGGGAAGAAGCAATTAGAGGAAAGGATAAAAGAAGCAATAGAAAATGAAGCTAAAATAAAGCAGCAATATCAGGAAGAACAGCAGAAGAGGTAAGAGGAACAAAGATGTCATTTTCCCCTGGGCTGACCACACCTGAGTTTACCAGCCGTGTCAGTTTACCACTGCGTTTCCTCTGTGTCCCCACTGACGTAAGCTCAGTCACAAAACTTCATATATAGAGAGCACGCTGCATTCTAATTGTTTATTTTCTTGCTTGCCTTTCATACTAGAGTGAGAAATTGTCAAGGGCAGAGATTATTTCTAGTTCTGGAACACACTTGGGGCACCAGTAAATCTCCTTGAATGAAGGCATGGCCTATGAAATATGATGCCCTGGGATTTGCTTTCCTAACTCTAACGTGATTGGCTCAAAATGCAGACTGAAATGCGGTTGGTGTTTTGTACTTATCAGCTGCTTTTCTTCAAAGAAGATCCAAGTACTTTACAGGCATCTTAATCATTGACAAGCTGCTATTGGATAGATGCTGTCATGTTTTTTTCTAAAAGTATTTTGATTATTATTAGGATTCTTACTTAAATATTCTTCTTACATACCCTAAACTTCAGTGACTGATACTTCTTACTTTTATGGCACTCAGAATGATTCACATAGGTCTTAAGGAAAATATGGCTCTGGGACGTCCCTGGTGGTGCAGTAGTTAAGACTCCAGGCTCCCAACACAGGGGGCCGGGGTTTGATCCTGGTCAGGGAACCAGATCCCACATGCATGCCGCAACTAAGAGTTCACATGCCACAACTAAGGAGACTGCCTGCTGCAACAAAGACCTGGCACAGCCAAAGAAAGAAAGAAAGAAAGAGAGAAAGAGAGAGAGAGAGAGAGAGAGAGAGAGAGAGGGAGAAAGAAAGAAAGAAAGAAAGAAAGAAAGAAAGAAAGAAAGAAAGAAAGAAAGAAAGAAAGAAAGAAAGAAAAAGAAAGAAAGAAAGATAGACAGATATGGTTCTAACTACTGAAAAGTTATATAGACATTCACATAAACTATTAAGCTCAGAAACTTCCAGCTCTAGTTGAAAGCTCTAGCATAGAGCCCGGCACTCACTAGGTGCTCAGCAAGTGTGTTGTGAATAAATGAATGTTTGAGTAAGTGAATGAGTGAATGTTTGAATGAATAATGAAATCATTCAGGTACAATAGAAAAATCCTTATCTCACTGCCGCTTCTACCAGGATGACACCCTCCTCCTATTTTCATGCAACTAAATCCTGAATAAACTACACTAAGTACACCTTTTAAAGCACTGCTCACACAGGCCTTCCCTGGTGGTGTAGTGGTTAAGAATCCGCCTGCCGATGCAGGGTACACGGATTCAATCCCTAGTCTGGGAAGATCCCACATGCCACAGAGCAACTAAGTCCGTGCCCCACAACTACTGAGCCTGCACTCTAGAGCCCACGAGCCACAACTACTGAAGCCCGTGCGTAGGCCTGTGCTCCACAACAAGAAAAGCCACTGCAATGAGAAGCCCGTGCACCACAGTGAAGAGTAGCCCCCACTCGCCGCAACCAGAGAAAAGCCTGTGTGCAGCAACAAAGACCCCATGCAGCCAAAAAAACAAACAAATAAATAAATTTATTAAAAAATAAAAAAATAAAGCACTGCTCACAAAGCAAGAGAAACCCCTAGGGCAACCATACGATGAGGCAAACAAAAATAATGAGTGGTAAAGAAACTTCTAAGCCAAGGAGCTGAAGAAGTTTGCCACAAGGCAGGACAGCTGAACTACAGACTGGTATCAAGCTGGAATCTTGGGACTTCCCTGGGGGCACAGGATGCCTGCCAATGCAGGGAACATGGGTTCGATCTGTGGGCCGGGAAGATTCCCACATGTCTCAGAGGAACTAAGCCCATGAGCCACAACTGCTGAGCCTGAGCTCTAGAGCCCATGAGCCACAACTACTGAGCCCACATACTGCAACTACTGAAGCCTGAGCACCTAGAACCTGTGCTCCACGACAAGAGAAGCCCCTGCAATGAGAAGCCCGCATACCACAAGGAAGAGTAGCGCCTGCTGGCTGCAACTGAAGAAAGCCCATGCACAGTAATGAAGACCCAATGCAGCCAATAAATAAATAAATGAATAAATTTATTTTTTTTAAAAAAAGCTGGAATCTTGAAGGCAGCCCCCTGGCTTCCTAAGGAAATCCAAATTATCTCTGGAGGAAAGCAACCTCAATTGAGATATTAAAGGACTCCCATATATTAACTTTAATCAAATATAAATCAAACAAAATCACCAAATAACAGAAGGAAACTAGTTACCATGAATGAGAGTTAGCAGAAACAGCAAACATCAGATTTGTTGTTTGAAGAACAAGAACTTCAGCAATTGGAATTAGGAAAACTAGATTGTAAAACAACTGTGTGAAGTTTATGAAGAAACAAAAGATACAATCAAAAACTGAACAGGAAAAAGGCCATTTAAATTTCCCGAAACATGGTTCCTTATGCCTGGAGTAGGAATAGTGATACCAGTTCTATACATCTTTTGTGAATATTGGCTGAAAAGAAATATGTAGAAGAAATATGTGAACTAAGTATAGGAAAATGAAATATGTAGGGAAATTATTTTCCACAAAAAAGGAGACTATCTAGTACACATTGTTTTGTAACCTGAAGAAAGCAACCCCAATTTAGATATTTAGGCTGTAACCTACTTTTTTCACTTAAAATAGTCTAATGTTTACCTGCCATTAAATCTTCTTCTAGAACATTATTTTAATAACATGCCATAATTTATTTACTCAATGCTTTATTGTTGGACATTTATGTTTTTCCCAGTTTCTTGCTATTGCAAAGAATAACGTAATATATATCCTTGTAGCCATATTTTTATACATATCCTTTATTTCCTTTGGAAAATTCCAGCAAGTGTATTTATAACTGCTTTTTATAAAATTTCAAATACTAAAGAGCTATATAAAATAAAAGGCATAGGGACTTCCCTGGTGGTCCAGTGGTATAAGAATCTGCCTTCCAACGCAGAGGACATGGGTTTGATCCCTGGTTGGGGAACTAAGATCCCACAAGCTGAAACAGGAGGGAAGGGGGCAGGGCATAACCTTTGAAAGAATGACACAGCCCGAGGACATAACATAAACTGATTAGACCCAAATGGGTCCAAGATGGCAGACAAGTCAACTTCCAGGCCCCATGACCCTTCCGAGACTGACCATGAGGATCAGCGAGTGGGCAGTGGCCCAATTCTGAAATACTCCGCCCACTCATTAGCCTATGAAATTAGCCAGCCTTACAAAAACTGACAACCCCCATACCCTAGTGCCTTTCTCACCTCTGAGATGGCCCACACTCTGCCTGCAGAGTGTGTTTCTCTCTAAATCTCTAAATACATTTCTTACCTATCACTTGTCTCTCACTGAATTTTCTGTGATGAGACATCAAGAACCTGAGCTTCATTAAGTCCTGAAACCAGGTGTGTGATCTCAGTTGGAAGATCTTCGGTTTTGGCTGGGTTCCAGTCCCAGCCACGTGGGTTCGAGTCCCAATCTGAGTTTTGGCTGGGTTAGAGTCCCGGCCGAGTGGGTTCAAGTCCCAATCGGGGTTTAGGCACATGGTTTCAAAGCCATGGGGCAACTAAGCCCATGTGGTGCAACTACTGAGCCCACGCGCTCTGGAAGCCGCATGCCACAACTAAGACACGATGCAGCCAAAATTAAATATTTTTTTAAAAAAGTAAAGGAGAACGCTACAGCAGTGTTTACATGTATGAATTAGTATCAGTAGTGTTTGTAACTAACAACCCTATGTTAAAGCAAGAAGATGAAGGGATTCAACTTGTAGAGCAGTGAGGACAAGCACAAAGAATGGAGAATTCCGGGGACCTCCCTGGGGACCCCATGGTTAAGACTCTACGCTTCCACTGCAGGGGGCACAGGTTCAATCCTGGGGCTCAGCCAAAATAAGAAAGAATATAGAATTCGGAATTAGAGTCCTACCTCCATCTTGTAGCTGTGTGACATGAAGCAAATTAAACCTCTGTGCCACAGCCTTCCTGTGTGAAATAAGGAAGATTATTTCTTCTTCATAGGGTGGTTTTGAGGAGTGAGAAAGAAAACTAAGAAAAGCTTCTGTCACAAAAGAGGTTCCTTTGATGTTGGTCCCTTTATCTTATGGACACCTACCTTACCTCAGTGAACCAAAAAAGTCCTGTGCCCAATGTAACAACTTTAGGTCAAAGAGTTTGTTCTGCAAAGCTTTGCAATTCACAGTGTGATTTAACGTACATTAATTGCCCTCAGGAAACTCCTAGATCAGAATATGAATGAGCTACAAAGGCGAGTGAAAATCTTACAGGATAAAGAGAGTCAACTGGAAATGACCAGTTCTCAGCAACAATCCAAAATTCAGCAACAAGAGGCCCAACTTCAACAACTGGAAAATGAAAAAAGAAAATCTGATGAGGTAAGAAAGCATTAGGTGTGCCTCTCAGTTTCCCTTTTCCCGTAGATCTAATTTATAGCTAATAAGAGCTAATAACTGTTGACTGCCTAGCACTTTACCCATTAAGTTTAGTCAAGATTCGGTCAGGAAAACAGAATCTACTCTAGGTATTTCAAGCAAGAAGGAATTTAACACGGGGAATAACATGCTTACAAAACTGTTGGAAGGGAGAGGTAGGGGCGAGTAGAAGGTCAGAAAGGACTGTTGCTAGCTTCCAATAAATCCATAAGTTCAGAAATCACAGGGAAACCAACTCCTGCAGCACCAAAGTGGGAGATTTGCCGGAACTCTCCCTGAAGCCCTTACAAATGTCTCATCTGCTCTTCCCTTTCTTCTACCTGGTAGTGTTACCTGCAAACTGGGTTTGCCTCTTGGTGGGTGTCGAGCCAAAAGACACAGACAAGCCAAAGAACGGGAGAAGGAAGGATTTATTAGTCGCAGCAAGTAAGAACACCAGGGATCTTTCCCAAAGCAGTGTCTCCCTGAACAGCAAAACTGGGTTAGTTTCAAGCTAAGGGTATATGCATATTCATGAAGGTGCTTGAGCAGAGGAGAATTCAGCATAGAATTGGGACAAAGGTCCACAGGGTCCTAGCTTTAGTTGATTGAAGTCACAAGATCAAAATCATCATTCCGTCCTCCACCTGGGTGGGGATCTTAGTTCCTGCAGAACTCAAAGATGTGTATCAGATTGTTTTGTGTATCCCTCGAGGAGGAACTGTTTTATCACTGAACTATTGTTTCTTGACTGCTTTTCCTTTGTTCCTGCATTCCCTCACTTCCCTTAAGATCATTAATTACTGAGACCTGTTCAAGGACAAGCATTGTGGCCCGGCTTAGATCACAAAATGCCTTAGGCCAAAAAATGGCTTCTCTTACGTCAAGAAAGCCATGCCTGGCTCTTTCTCCAGGGACCCCCTACCCTATCTGCCTCCAGTAGTGCTAGAGGAAGATGGCTTTTCCTGTGCTTTGCCCCATGCTTTCCATGGGGCAAGTGCTTCTCATTTGCAGAAACCAAACTGGAACTCTGCTATCAAGGGGCTCTGGGAAATGTCATTTTCAGAATTCTAACCTTTCAGCACAGGGGAGAGCTTAGGAAAGTAGGGGCCCTGGTGAGCAATGTCACAGTCCACAGCTTCCATACAAACCCTTTTACTCATTTTTAACCTTATAAACAACAAGGAGAATGGTATGCTTCCACTTAATAGGACTCACTATCACTCATATAAGTGAAGACACACGTAACCTCTCAAAGTCCCAGCAGTATTTGTGGTCCTTTGGGGCATATTAATTGCTACTTCTTCAATTTCAATGCACATGGATATACTAACTTTTAACCTTAATTATAAAGTTAACTACCAATGATACAACAATATACATTTTGCCAATGGAGTATAGGTTTGAGAAGCCACTTCCATTCCATTTCTTTCCATGCATTCTGGCTCCAAGAGAAACAGCGTCATATATCAATCACTGGTTAAAAGTTTAGACATCATCTTATAGGACATCACTGAACCCCAAAAGATGTTGTCACCTAGCCAGCATCATAACTACATCTTCCATAGGTCTTTCCACTGTTTTGCAAGTTGGCTTTTTTCTGGATAATGGGCTATATGGTGAGACCAGTGACTCTCATATATATAAGCTTTTGTTTCACTTCTCTTACTGTAAAATGATTTTCTTTGTCAGAAGTCATGTTGGGTAGTAATATATCATGACAAGAAATAAAGAATTTGGTAAGTCCACAGATGGTGGTCCTGGCAAAAGCATTGTGGACAGAGAAAGCAAATCCATATCTAAAATGAGTGTCTGTTTCACTGAGGACAAATTGTTGTTCTCTCCAGTAGAAGGGGTCCAGTAGAATAAACCTACTACCAGGGCACGGCCCGGCGCCCCAGTGGGTCGTGCCGTATCAGTTGCTCAGCAGTGATCTGTGCTTTCGGCAGGTTGCGTGGATGAGCCTTGGTGACCCCTTGTAAAATATATTCCTGCCTCTGTGCACTTTGTACATGAGCCCACTGAGCTAGCAAATAGGGGATAGAAAAAGAGGCTAAGCAACATCTACAGGGTGTACCATTTTTTCCACCTGATTATTGAGAGCCACCTCTTCTGTGGAAGCCCTCTGCTGAGCAAAAACACATGAAACACATCTATATTCACACTCTAGGCCTGTGCTGTCCCATAGTGTGTCAGCTAGCCACATGTGAGTATCTAAATTTAAAATAATTAAAATTAAATAAAATTAAAATTCCGTTCCTCAGACACACTAGCCACTTTTTATGTGCTCAGTAGCCACATGTGGCTAGTGACACCACATTGGAGAGGGCAGACGTAGACCATTCCCACCAACAGGACAGCGTCTCTAGTCTAGGCAGTAGAACTCCATCCTCAAGCGGAATTGCTATGTAAAATACTGAGCCCGAGTAGGTACTAAAGGTTTCACGCTGTGTGAGCAAGTGGTACTTATCTCTATTGCATCACCACCTCTCTCAACCCAAACCTGTGGCCTAGCGAGGAGTTCTCTATGGCCAGTAAGCCAAGAAAGAATTAATTCAAGCCTGACGTACATATGATTCTGTACAACATGTGGCAACCACTTGAAATAGGGCTGCTGCAGCATTTCAGCCCCACTGAAGGGTAGCCCTTAAGACCAGTGGGAAGGGAAATCTCAGTGGGCCAAGCTTGTGTTCACTTTGCCTGGAAAGAGAGATGTCCAGAGGCATGGACCTATGCTAATTCACAGAAGAGTTTCTAACAGTTTGGCCAGATGATCAGGGACTTGGAAAGAATAATATTGGAGACTGCTGAAAAAGAGGCCTGGGAAAGGGGCCTCACCAATGTATTGGGCAGAGCCTTGGTGAAAGGAATGTCTTCAGAGTGATGTGGGGGTCATGGTGATGAGGTGGGTGAGCAGGTCATCGGGGACAAATCTACTCCAAACTTCCTATCTACTTAAGACTTTGGGTTCTTTGCTCTCACTTATGCCAAGGAAGTATGGCATCTTAATGTCATTTAACAGCAGTCACTGTTGAGTCCAGGTTTCAGTCCACCAACCAAGCAAACTCTTAAAGTCACTTTAGATGTTAAAATTAGCACATTAAATGCTGAATCTCTGGTAAGTGCATCCATACCAATAAATTCAGCCTATTCAACATCACGTCCCTTTCTCCCTAGCGCAACGCCCTACAAATACAGCCCTACGGATGTTCCTCAGGTTGCTGCCAATTTAATTTGGCAAAATCTTACCATCTCAACCCCTACTCCCCAGGATGTGCTGGGAGCTGACTCTCGTTGTAGGATTGGAGGCAAAGAGAAGGGGTAGTGGCGTAGGGGTGGGTCTTAAGAACAGCAGGTATCCTCGCACAGGGCCCAGGTAGCTGCCTCAGGTGGAGTCAGTAGGGTCCTGGAGGCAAGGGTGGTTAATCTCCTGAGACAGCAGGACTGCTTATGCTGATAAGAAGAGCCACAGGATTTCAAGGTCTCAAAGTCATTGGAATCCTGTCAGATGTTCTCTGTTCCCAATTCTCAAATTTGCATGTATTTCCAAATAAAGCACTGTTTTTCACATAAGAAATCTGGCAAGGCTATGAAATCAACTTGTGCTGCAGTTCTACAGCTTACTTGATGAAATTTGGGATTGGGATTTTGGATATATATTGACCTGCTACCTACATGAAGGAAGTGCTCTGGGTCTCTGAGTATGCCTTGTTCCAATAATTAAATCCCAAATTGGACGTTTTCTCCTCTTAGGCTCGTTAACATGGTCAGATGGCTAGCCCACCCCACACTCTTCGGAGTTCTCAGTGCTGCTATAACTTTCTTTGTAGCCATCCTGTGGTCTGCCAGAGCACTTCCCCACAGGCAGCTATATTATAATTTAATCAACTCTTTCGTCATGGATTACTAGTATTAGTGACTGCCTTCAAATTTAAGAAGATATCAAATCCAGATTCCCTGGAGCCACTTCTAGAACCAAATACTCTGTTAGTCATGTTAGATGAGGAAAACAGCTTTCACTCTACAGCAAGCTGGAAGACTTTTTATACATGGAGTCAAATGCTTACAAAACTGCTGGAAAGGCTAGGGGAGCAGAAGTCAAGGAAAAGAGCTACTGGCTTTCGGGAAGTGCAGAATCACAGGAAACTACTATGGTTTCAGTAAGCCTTTCTCAGCAGAAAGGCTCTGCCAGCTTACATTTCCTCAACATCATACCTTTATTCAGCAGAGTAGTCTCATTTTTTAAAATGTTTTTCAGCATCTCAAGAGCCACCAGGAATTGTCAGAGAAGCTGTCTGGGTTGCAGCAGGAGAAGGAAGCTCTACGTGAAGAATATGGGCAGTTTTTGAAGCAGCTTGATGTCCACGTGAGGTAAACAAAAACAAGCTCCCTTGGGAAGAATGCTGTGTGGAGTAGCTGCCTGTTACAGAGCCAGCTCCAGGGCTAAGCAGGGGATGCCCGCTGAAGCGACCTTCCAAGAACGCCAGCACCGTTTTCCTTCGTTCCCAGAAGTTCTGTCTACAGGGCTTTTCCTAGGAAGTTGTAGGGCCTAATTTCTTCCCAAGGGAGGGAGGAGGAAGGGAATTACTGTTTGTTGAGCTCTAGCGGTGTCTAACATCTTGCTCTTTCCCAAGTACACCCCTTTCACTTGCCTTCAGGCCTTTTCCTCAGCCTGGACCACGCTCTCCCCATTTCAACTCTTCATTTCAATTCTTCGTTCTTAGACTAGCAGTCACCTCCTCCAAGAAGCCTTTCTCGACACCTCCGGCCTGGGCCGGGTGAGGTTCTCACTCTTTGTGTCCCTATAGCCCTTGGTACGTGACTCTGTAATTATTTAAGAACTTGCCATGTTGTTTTGCAATAATGTGATTCATACCTGTCTTCCTCCCCAGGCTACAGGTTTTAAAGGACATGGGCCATGGTCTTACTCATCCTTTTATCCACAGTCCCTGGTATATAGCAAGTGCTCAATAAAAATTTATGTTCCCAAATTTCCTGCTCTTTCTTCCATCCCCTGGTCATCTTCCCATCAGATTCCTCCCGCTCTCCGCCTCTGTGAAGTGTAGTGTGGTAGTTCAGAGTGTGGACTCTGGAGCCATATTGCCTGGGTATAATTCCTGCTTCTACTAGGAACTAGCTGTGTGACCTTGGGCAGCAAGTAAAGTAACCTCTCTGTGCTGAGGTATCTCATCTTTAAAATGGGCAAAATAGCCATTCCTATCGCATAAAATTATGAGAATTAAACGAATGAATATATATAAAGTATTTACTTAGAACAGTGTCTAGCACACAGCTGTTATTATTATATCTACTTATTTATTTTTTTTAATATTTATTTATTTGGTTGCACCGGGTCTTAGTTGCGGCTCTTGGGCTCCTTAGTTGTGGCTCACCAGCTTCTTAGTTGCAGCACATGGGCTCCTTAACTGTGGCAGGTGGTGTCCTTAGTTGTGGCATGCGAACTCTTAGTTGCAGCATGTGTGTGGGATCTAGTTCCCTGACCAGGGATCGAACCTGGACCCCCTGCATTAGGAACATGGAGTCTTAACCACTGCGCTACCAGGGGAGTCCCTATAACTACTTTTTTTTAGTTTTCCTCCATGACCCACCTCTCTGCTCCTAGCTCTGTGCCCCCCTGCTCTATTCTTTCTATAGGTCAAGGCTTCTTATTGTCTTGTGTTCTCGCTCGACTGCTGTGCCGATGGTAGTGGTGACAATGACCTAAAGCCATTCTTTGCTACAGAGCGGAGATTTCAGGTCGTCGATACTTGTTACGTTGCTTCGACTATTGTACCTCTGGGAAAGGTAGAAACATAGAAAGGAATATGTGTGGTTCAGCTCATGCTGCTGACAAATGTAAGACCAGAACTCAGTCCTCTGGTAACCTACACAGTGCTCTTGCCACATCATATCTGCTTTTAGATGCAGGAGAGAGAATGTACGGAGCCCATGGCTGTCTCGCAGCAGCGGGTCCAGAGAGGCCAGGCAGGACTCCAGGCCCTGCCTCTGTCAGGACCAGGGCCGGATGCACCTCCTCTCTCGGATCAGGAACCACCACCAGCGTGTGCACTTGACCACCTCGCAACCAGGGAGCCCAAAATGGAGTCTCAGTGGAGATTTTTGATGTTCTGCTTGTCACATAAGCATATTCCTGCTCTGTAACAAGCCTCAGGAGCACAGCCTTCTTGGGGTCTCAGTCAGACCAGCTGTAGATCATCAATCTCACTGTTATCAATAAACAATGCTGACAAGCTGGTACAAACTGCCATAGAACTCCAGACCTGTGTTTGCAAAGCAAAACTGTTTTAATCACTATATTTCATTCCTTGACCAATGCTCAGTGCCAAGCAAGAACTTTAGCAAAACAGCTCAGGTTAATTCTAAGCCTGCTGGAATCGACCCCTACAACATAGCCCAGATTTAGTTAAGAATTACCCACTGGTTCTATGATTCATACTTTTATTCAAAATAACACTTAAAAAGCCATTTTGTACATATATTTTTCATTCTAAAAATTATTTTTATAGAGTAAACTCCTAGGTGTGGAATTACTAGTCCAAAACCTGGAGCTATGGATCTTTCTTTTTTTTTTTAAAGAACTTTTATTGAGATACAGTTAACAGACAATAAACAGCATATATTTAGAGTGTACAATTTGGTATCCCAATCTCCCAGTTCATCCCCCCCAACCCTCCCCACTTTCCCCACTTTCCCCACTTGGTGTCCATGTGTTTGTTCTCTACATCCATGTCTCTATTTCTGCCTTGCATTTCCTCTTTCATAGTTGTTAGCATTTGCCTTATGTATTGAGGTGCTCCTATATTGGGTGCATATATATTTATAATTGTTATCTCCTCTTCTTGGATGGATCCCTTGATCTTTATGTAATGTCCTTCTTGTCTCTTGTAACATTTTTTATTTTAAAGTCTATTTTATCTGATATGACTATTGCTACTCCAGCTTTCTTTTGATTTCCATTTGCATGGAATATCTTTTTCCATCCCCTCACTTTCCGTCTGTATGTGTCCTTAGGTCTGAAGTGGGTCTCTTGTAGACAACATATATATGGGTCTTGTTTTTATATCCATTCAGCCAGTCTGTGTCTTTTGGTTGATTCATTTAGTCCATTTACATTCAAGGTAGTTATTGATATGTATATTCCTATTACTATTTTCTTAATTGTTTTGTTTTTGTTTCTGTAGGTCCTTTTCTTCTCTTATGTTTCCCGCTCAGAGAAGTTTCTTTAGCATTTGTTGTAGGGCTGGTTTGGTGGTGCTGAATTCTCTTAGCTGTTGCTTGTCTGTAAAGCTTTTGATTTCTCCATCGAATCTGAATGAGATCCTTGCTGGGTAGAGTATTCTTGGTTGTAGGTTCTTCCCTTTCATCACTTGAAATATATCATGCCACTCCCTTCTGGCTTGCAGAGTTTCTGCTGAGAAATCAGCTGTTAACCTTATGGGAGTCCCCTTGTATGTTATTTGTCGTTTTTCCCTTGTTACTTTTAATAACATTTCTCTGTCTTTAATTTTTCTCAATTTGATTACTATATGTCTTGGTGTGTTTCTCCTTGGGTTTATCCTGTCTGGGACTCTCTGCACTTCCTGGACTTGGTAGCTATTTCCTTTCCCATGTTAGGGAAGTTTTCAACTAGAATCTCTTCCAGTATTTTCTCAGGTCCTTTCTTTTTCTCTTCTCTTTCTGGGACCCCTATAATGCGAATGTTGGTGTGTTTAACATTGTCCCAAAGGTCTCTTAGGCTGTCTTCAGTTCTTTTCATTCTTTTTTCCTTATTCTTTTCTGCATCAGTGATTTTCACCATTCTGTCTTCCAGGTCACTTATTCGCCCTTCTGCCTCAGTTAATCTGCTATTGGTTCCTTCTAGTGTATTGTTCATTTCACTTATTGTGTTGCATATCTCTGTTTGTTTGCTCTTTACTTCTTCTAGGTCTCTGGTAAACTTTTCAATCTTTGCATCCAGTCTTTTTTTCAAAGTCCTGGATCATCTTCACCATCATTATTCTGAATTCTTTTTCTGTAAGGGTGCCTATCTCCTCTTCATTTAGTTGTTTTTCTGGGTTTTTATCCTGTCCCTTCATCTGATACAAAATCCTGTGCTTTTTCATTTTCTCTATCTTTCTTTGGCTGTGGTTTTCAGTTCCACAAGACAAAATACTGCTGATACTGCTTGATACTGCTGTCTGCCCTCTTGTGGAGGAAGCTGCCTAGGAGGCTCATGCCTGCTTCCTGATGGGAGGGACTGATGGTGGGTTGGGCTGGGTGGGCAGAGCTCAGTAAAACTTCAATCTGCTTGTCTGCTAATGGGTGGGGCTATGTTCACATCTTGTTGGTTGTTTGGCCTGAGGCTACCTAGCACTGGAGCTTACAGGCTCTTTGGTGGGGCTAATGGCGGACTCTGGGAGCATTCATGCCAATGAGCACTTCCCAGAACCCCTGCTGCCAGTGCCCCTGTCTCCTTGGTGAGCCACAGCTACCCCCCACTTCTGCAGGCAACCCTCCAACACCAGCAGGTAGGTCTGGTTCAGTCTTCTATGGGGTCACTGCTCCTTCCCCCTGGGTCCTGGTGAGCATACTTTTTTGTGTGCCCTCTAAGAGTGGAGTCTCTGTTTCCCCCAGTCCTGTGGAGGTCCTGCAATCAAATCCCGCTAGCTTTCAGAGTCTGATTCTCTGGGGATTCCTCCTCCTGTTGCTGGACTCCCAGGTTGGGAAGCCTGACATGGGGCTCAGAACCCTCACTTTAGTGGGTGGACTTCTGCAGTATAACTGTTCTCCAGTTTGAGAGTCACCCACCCAGCATTTATGGTATTTGATTTTAACACGATTGCGCCCCTCCTACCGTCTCATTGTGGCTTCTCCTTTGTCTCTGGATGTGGGGTGTCTTTTTTGGTGAGTTCCAGTGTCTTTCTGTCGATGATTGTTCAGCATTTAGTTGTAATTCCAGTGCTCTTGCAAGAGGGAGTGAGGAGCTATGGATCTTAAAATGTGTTATCAAACATTCCGAAGCATCCTACCAAAATTTTCTGCCTTCATTACATATGAGTAGCAATTTCACCATGTCTGCATTAACACTGAGTGCTACTTTTGGGGAGGGAAGGGCTCTGATGAAATTTTCCCCAGCGTTCTTTCTTCTAATTGATGTACAATTTACATATACACACATTTTAAATGTACAATCTGATGAGTTTTGGCAAATGTATACACCCATCTAACCACTACCCCAATCAAGATACAGAACATTTCCATTATCTCTTGAAGGTCTCTCCTACTTTTGCTGTCAGTCTGTATCTCCTACTCCCCTACCTCCTCCCAGGCATCTACTCTTCTGGTTTCTGCCTCTCCTAGAATTTCATCAAAATGGAATTATACTTCATGTCATCTTTTTTTTTTTTTTTTTTGGGGGGGGGTACACCAGGTTCAATCATCTGTTTTTATATACATATCCCTGTATTCCCTCCCTTCCTTGACTCCCCCCTACCTCGAGTCCCCCCACCCTCCCCACCCCAGTCCTCTAAGGCATCTTCCATCCTTGAGTTGGACTCCTTTTGTTATACAATAACTTCCCACTGACTATTTTACAGTTGGTAGTATATATATGTCTGTGCTACTCTCTCACTTCGTCTCAAAAATATGGAACGCTTCACGAATTTGCGTGTCATCCTTGCGCAAGGGCCATGCTAATCTTCTCTGTATCGTTCCAATTTTAGTATATGTGCTGCCAAAGCGAGCACACTTCATGTCATCTTTTGTGTCTGATTTCTTTTGCTCAGCTTAATCTATGTTTTTTTAATACTCATAGCCATAAATTACGTGTCATTTTATTTTGAATATCTTTGATGGCTAGTGAGGCTGAATAGTTTTCCATGTTATTTGTCCACAGCCTTTAGGACCGTGGATCCTGACCCTAGCCGCACATGTGTGGGCCCCAACACATTAATTAAATCAGAATCTGTGAGGATAGGGCTTAGAGATCTATATTTTTCTAGGTGCCCATGTGATTCTGATGGGCACCTAGGGTTGAAAACTACAGCTTTAAGCAAGAAAATGGAAGGAATTGTCAAAACTCTAGGTTCATTTTTGTTTTCATTCCCCTGATCCCACTCCTGACCTTTACAAACAATGCTTATTTATTTCTGTATTTTCCCAGCTACTCTTCCAGAGGAGCAAATTCCTTGCCCTTTTGAAATAAAAAGACCATCTGGTTTTACTTAAACATAAGCAAAAGTTGTCCTTAAATTTTTAGAACATGAGTGTTGTGCTGCCTTATCGTGCTAGTAGTTAACAAGCCAAACGTAAACTTAGAGGGTCCACATGTACTTCAGGCAAGTTGGCCAACAAAACTTCTGAGCAAACTGATAGGTGTGCCAAATAGCCAGCCGGCTATGGAAGGGAAGGCTCGAAGCCCTTCCCAGCTGTACTGCATCCACACATTCTTCATACCACATAGCACTACTGGAGGAAGCCTCATTTTCGAGCAACAGGAGCTGGTTAGGTCAAGTATAATATTGAATACATTCACTTGATGGCACATAATACAGCTGTAAAAGATGGTGGCCATGAAGACTAGATAACAATGTGGGAAAATGCTTGTGATATAATAAAAAGAGCATAAGATAATTTTAATGTAGACAGTGTTTAAACAAAAGATGCTTATAAAAAAGACTGGCAGGAAGTACAACAGTATTATAATATTGATCATATGGGAGTTGGGTTTTTTCCCCAAATTTTCTGTAATTTATCATCTTTAAAAATTAAAGTAATTTTTTAATTCAAATTTTAATTTAGTTCAAATGATAGAATAAGACAGACAGCAGCTGTCTGGCATGGAAACTGCAGACATGGGTTTTAATATCCCGGGGCAGAATGGGTAAAAGAAATTCCAGAAATACATGTTGTGTTTCAAATGATGTCAAAATATCAGAGGAACTGTGAACAGCTGGGAAACTCAGAGAACGACAGGTGTACTGTTAGTGTTAAACCTCCGAAGCTATGGGCCAGAGGATGCTGAAACCCAATGGTTCTTTTGACAAGCTCTTCCTAGTACAAGGGAAAATGAGAACATTTATGAGATGGAAATATCTCCCTGTAAAGAGCCCAAGTCACAATTTGCAAGAATATATATCTCATATTATGTAGTGGGTGCTGCAGGGCCACAGAACTGAACAGGCCTAAGGCCGTTTTATGAACCCAGGTGTCTAGAGTAACTCTATTAATTGAGTTGTGTAGCAGAAACACTGAATAAGAATGTCTTTAAAAAGGGAAGGGTTGCTCTCTTACCTAAAAGTGCAGGTAGCTCAATGTTTCTGAAGTCTAGACTCCTTTCTTCTTGCTGCTCCAGCATCTTTAGCACTTATCCACATAGTTCAAGGTGGTTCACTACCGTATCCACATTTCATCCAACAAGAAGGAAAAAGGGGAAGGCAAGGGCATTCCATTTTACTTTAAGACACACTACTTCCACTCCAGCTATTGGCCAGAACTTACTCACACAGCCTCATCTAGCTTCAAGAAAAGCTAGAAAATGTAGTTCATGTTTGAGCAACCAAGTACCAAGCTAAAATCAGGGGGTCTACAATGATAGAATAAGGAGAAAGTGGATGGAGGATCCCCGCAGTCAGTCACTGCCACACGTACCAACAAGCTGGTGACAAGGCCCAGTGTGCATGTCTCTGGCCTATAGGAATTCAAACTTCTCTGCTTGGTATCTGGCTAACAGCTAAATTCATCTTTTAAGTGAAAAATATGCAAAATGATTCTTTTATTTTATTTACAACCAGAAAATAGGAGAGAGAGGGGCACTATTTTGGAAAATGGAAGAGTCTTGCAAAAACACGTTTAGAGGTAAGATATAACTTAAGGACATAAGACGCTCTTGGAATAGCTATCCCATCATAGTTTGACTAGAATTAGCATCTACATAAGTCTGCTTTGCTCTTCCCCTCCCATCCTCTTCCTAGTTCTTATGTAAAACAAAATATCTCATCAGGAGAAATCGACAATATCTGGTTTGCCCGGCTTTGCTGGTCTTATAGCACTGGGGTATAGTGGGAGATCACAGGCTCTGGAGTCAGATTCCTCTCTGTAGAAGAAACTCCCCTCTGTGTCAGGAGTCCCTAAGACCACCCTCGGGTTAGGCAATTCATTAGGACTGACAGATCTCAGGAAAGCTGTTACACTCATGGTTATGGTTTATGACAGTGAAAGGATACAGATTAAAATCATCAAAGGGAAAAAGCACATAGGGAGAGTTCAGGAGAGACAAGATGCAAGCAAGCTTCCTGTTGTCCTCTCCCAGTGGAGTAGTACAGGCAGTACTTAACTCTCCCTGTGAGATTGTATGACAACATGTATGAAGCGTTCCCAGCCAGAGAAACTCACCTGAGCCTTGATCCAGGGATTTAATCAGGGGTCAGGTAGACATGGAGAGCCCCAGTGATTGACCTAACTACTCAGTCTCCAGTCCCCCAACCCCACCAAAATCAAACTGAACCAGCATGGCCCAGGTCCAAGGTGAACAAAAATACATTCACCATAAATCATATTGTTAGCATAAAATATCTGGTGTGGCTTAAAGCCACAGCTATACAGAGACATTATTGTCAGGCAGGATATTCCAAGGGCTTAGAGGTTGTCTCCCAGGAGCCAGTCAAGGACTGGGAACCCAGTCCCACTGAGTTAAGTCTCCTGCCCAGCCTCCGTCTCCTGGTTCATAGAGTGAGGACATTCACAAGTTTGCTTTAAAATCACATGAGGTGTCATGTGAAAAGCCTGGAGCACACATTAGTTCTCTTCACTTAGTTAGAACTTCCTCCAGTTCGAGTGTCAGATCCCCATGTAGGCTCAGACAGCTGACATAGGCAAACTGTCAGTATCATAGGCCTGAATGACTGTGCCCTCCCGTGCCTGCAGTGACACAGAACAGATTCTTCATTCCTTAAACACTTTTCGTTTCAGTTAAAAAGGCATTATTCAAATTTCTAGGCTTTCAGGGAAATCAGAGGCTATAGAGACCATTAGAATATTATTTTGTTTAGAGTAGTTTTTCTGTTTTTAAGATACCAGGATGTAATTGACCGCAGATAACAAAAAACCTAATATATCTAGACAACTTTTTTGTTCTTATATAACAAGAAATCTGGAAGAAGGTGATTATGGAGATTGATTCGGCTGCTCAGTAGTGTTGTTAAGGACAGGCACTTTCCCTCCTTCTCCTCTGCCATGCTTGGAGGGCTGGTGGCTTTGTCCTTAGGCTTCTCACCTCATGGTTACAAGGCTGTGACTGTAGCTGCAGGTAGCACAGCCTCAGCAGGAGGGCGAGGGCAGCCAGAGCAGAGAGAGATGGTTTCTCAAGTTCTCAGTTTTCCAGAGGTGCCCAGCAGGACTTACCTGTCTCACACACCCAATCCCCACCCCACACACACCTGGGGCCCACCCACCTTCCTTGAGATCAAGGGATCCCTAAGGACACCTAAATGAAATTGCGTTCTGTTAGCAGAAAAGGCCATGCCTGCCCTTACCGCCTGCCACAAGTAGTCTGTTTACAATGAAACAGAAGTGGTGAGGGGGTCCCTCCCAAATATGCCCGAAGCTTTCTCCCAAACTTTAGCCTGCATCAGAACCCCCTGGAGGACTTATTAAAACACAGATCTACCGCCAGAGTTTCTTATTCTGTAATTCTGGGATAGAGCCTGAGACTTAGCATTTCTAACAAGTTCCCAGGTGATGATGATGTTGCTGGTCAGAGCACAGTTGGAGAAGCACTGCTGCGGGCTTAGAGGAAACCTGATTTGGGAACATTAGGTAGAGCGGTGGTTTACAGTAGGGGATAGTCTGCCTTCCAGGGCAAAGGGACTTTCAGCAACGTCTGGAGACCTTCCGGGTCGTCACACTGTAGAAGGCGGTACTGGCATCTTGTGGGTGGAGGCCAAGGCTGCTGCTGGGCATCCTTCAGTGTACAGGGCAGCCCTCTACAACAAAGAATTATCTGGCTGAAAATGTCTGTAGTGCAGAAACTCTGGTTCACAGTGTTTTGTGTTATTAGACCTCATAGGTGCAAAGTGAAACGTCTTAATTTTTAATTTGAAAAGGCAGTTTCTGAGTAAGAACATTTTTTTTTGTAACTTTAGTTCTCTTCTTTTAGTTAGCCTGTTTCAGGCACTATTTTTTTTTAATATATTTATTTATTTATTTAATTGGCTGTGTCGGGTCTTTTTTTTGCTGTGCGCGGGCTTTCTTTAGTTGCAGTGAGTGGGGGCTACACTTCGTTGTGGTGCGTGGGCTCCTCCTTGCCGTGGCTTCTCTTGTTGTGGAGCACAGGCTCTAGGCGCATGGGCTTCAGTAGTTGCAGCACATGGGCTCAATAGTTGTGGCTCATGGTCTCTAAAGCACAGGCTCAATAGTTGTGGCGCACAGGCTTAGTTGCTCTGCGGTATGTGGGATCTTCCTGGAGCAGGGATCGAACCCGTTTCCCCTGCATTGGCAGGCGGATTCTTGACCACTGCGCCACCTAGGAAGCCCTGAGTAACAATATTCTTATTTGGAAAGCACAGTCATCTTCAGAGTTTACCTAGTGGTGGTATGCAGGCTTTAATCTATTTTCTTGTTTACTCAGATTAGTTGTTATGGTAGCTTGAAATTATAACAAATTTTGGGGTTTTTTTTTAAATAATAGGTTTATTGAGATATAATTCACATACCATACAATTCACCCATTGAACATGTACAAATCAGAAACTTTTAGTTGTACGTCCATCGCCACAATCAATTTTAGAACATTTCATTACCCCAAAAAGAAACCCTTTAGCTATACCCGACATCCCCAGTTTCCCTTCCTACCCCCAGCCCCAGGCAATCATTAATCTACTTTCTTTTGCTCTGTATTTATCTCTTCTGGACATTTCATATGAATGGAATTGTATAATAAGTGGTCCTTTGTGACTGGCTTCCTTCACTTAGCACAGTGCTTTCAAAGTTCATTCATGTTGTAGCCTGTGTCAGTACTTCATTCCTTTTTATAGCTGAATAATGTTCCATTGTACAGATACTCTGGTTTTTTTTTTGTTTGTTTTTCTTTTTTATTTTTATTTTTTAATTTTTATTTTTTTTTGGGGGGTACACCAGGTTCAATCATCTGTTTTTATACACATATCCCCGTATTCCCTCCCTTCCTTGACTCCCCCCCACTCGAGTCCCCCCCACCCTCCCCGCCCCAGTCCTCTAAGGCATCTTCCATCCTCGAGTTGGACTCCCTTTGTTATACAACAACTTCCCACTGACTATTTTACAGTTGGTAGTATATATATGTCTGTGCTACTCTCTCGCTTCGTCTCAGTTTCCCCTTCACCCCCCGCCCCCTCCCATACCTCGAGTTCTCCAGTCCATTCTCTGTATCTGCTTCCTTGTTCTTGTCACTGAGTTCATCAATACCATTTTTAGATTCCGTATATGTGAGTTAGCATACAGATACTCTGTGTTTTGTTTATTGATTCATCAGTTGTTGGAAACTTGGGTTGTTTTCACCTTTTGGCTATTGTGAATAGTGCTACTGTGAACATGCGTGTGCAGGGTTTTGTGTGGAAATGTGTTTTCATTTTTCTTGGATATATACTTAGGAATGGAATTGCTAGGTCATATGGCTCTATGTTTAACCACTTGAGAAACTGCCAGACTTTTTCCATTTGACAGTCCTACCAGCAGTGTATGTGTTCCAGTCTCTCCTTGCCAGTACTTGTTATTTTCTTTCTTTCTTTTTTTTAAATTTCTACTGTTGTAAATATTTGAATGATTATAAAAGATGGTTTAAATTTCTTTTTTTAAGAAATATTTATTTTTATTTGGTTGCACCAGGTCTTAGTTGCAGCTTACCAGCTTCTTAGCAGCGGCATGTGGGCTCCTTTGTTGCAGCTTGTGGGCTTCTTAGTTGTGGCACACAGGCTTCTTAGTTGTGGCATGCATACTCTCAGTTGTAGCATGCACGTGGGATCTAGTTCCCTGACCAGGGATAGAACCCCGGCTCCCTGAATTGGGAGCTTGGGTCTTAACCACTGCACCCCCAGGGAAGCCCCTTATCTTTCTTTTTTATTTTAGTCATTCCACTGGATGTGAAGTGGTATTTCATTGTATTTTTGATTTGCATTTTCTTAATAGCTAATGATGTTGAACATCTTTTCATGTGTTTATTGGTGGTAAGTCAAATATATGTCAGAATCAGAGTAAGAGTTTTGACCTGTATAGAACTGGCATTTAGAAGTCTAGACTCAAGGCAAAGACTGAGAGCAAACCCAGTTGTCTGGAAAAATAGACGAGATAGAAGTGGGTTATATCACTGTCCAAGGGTATAGCCAAGAATTAGAAAGTTTTAAATTAATGACTAGATCAGTGGAACGGGATTCAAAATTTTTAGATGTCAGGGGTCAGAAGTCAAGCAGTTTCCTGAGTTGGGGATGATGGAACCTGGTGTTATTTAGGAGGTTGTACGTGGTCCATTCCCCCGACCTGGGGCAAGAAGTCCTGCAGATGTGAGGCAGGACAAGTCTCCATCTCTGGTGCCAGGCCCTGACAAAGCAAGAAGAGGAAACCCAAGAAAGGTGCCTATTGAGGAGGCAAAATACATTTCCACTGTGTTCAGGTGCACCTATATTTAAATTTACTTTTGTAGAAACTATAATGAGAAACATCACCACCACAAAGCCAAGCTTCGCAGAGTCAAGGATCGTTTAGTTCATGAAGTAGGACTCCGAGATGAGAGAATCAAACAACTTGAAAATGAGATTGGAGCCCTGCAGCAACAAATGGAAAAGGTGAGGGGAAAAGGTGGCGAGCTCACTGGTGATGACGGCGCTGGTCATCTGGAGGAAGCCCACTCGTTTTTTAATGTATTTGTGGCCTCTTCATAGCCCAGGTTTCCATTTCTTTGCTTAGCATCCTTTTTCAATTTGAGTAATTGTTTAAGCCCTGACCCAAAATGTGTAAGTAAGACTCGTAGTGATGCTGGATCAAATTGGACACAGAAAATATTCTGTACTGCTGCTTAGGACTAGTGTCTTGCCTTCAAACAAAAATATCTTTTCTTAATCACCCTTCAGCAGAGACTTCCAAACCACCCTCTGTAACTCATGCCTAATTTATGCAGCCCTCATTTTGCCTCACGTTTCTGTCCATTTTAAATGGCAGTAGAAACAGGTGACCCCTATTCTTTTATCAATCCTTAACTAGTGCCTTCAGGCTGTTTGCTAAAAATCCCTGGTTTCTTTGTGTGTCTTGTCACTCCTGTGTTTTTCTAGTGTGTGGATAGGAAGGACCTGGAGCAGATGAATGGAATCAAGTGCCAAATGGCCTTGAGGGCATTAAACTTACATCAATTCAAAATGGAGAGCAACTGATTTGGCCAGGAATGTTTCCCTTCTGGAAATCCCCAGCCCATTTCAGAATTTTGAAAATGTTGGCCTCAGTCCTAAATTACTCATTTCTTCACCCAACAAACTGTCATCGTACCACCACTCTGTTCCAAGGATACGAAAACAATTTATGTAAATTCAGTTATTCCGTGGGCTATTGTAGGACTCTAGGTTAAGAATCCCTAGATTACACACAATAAAACATTTGAGGATTATAACAAAAGGATCACCAATATTGTGTTTTTAGTTTTAAAAACTCCTCTTGATACTCTAAACTGTAGTGAGAAAGGAAAATAAGATTTTGCAGTACCTTCCTGTTTTGGCACTAATTCATCAAACTTTTAAAGATTCAGAGCCAGGTTAGACTCACAACTAGGAAAACAATATAGAAAGTATAACAGAAGAAAGTAGCAACCCTGGTTCATGGGCCCCCCAGAAATATCATCAACATGTTCTATATGACCCATTCTTCCTTGTGATGCCTGCCTTCCACTTCCAGGCTTACAGGGCAAAACCAGCCTCCTGCTTTCAGCAGGCATATTTCCTGACTGCACTATGTTGGATAGTGTACCCCCAAAATTCATGTCTCCCCAGAACCTCAGAATGTGACCTAATTTGGAAGTAAGGTGTTTGCAGGTATAAACAGTTAAGATGAGGTCATACTGGATTAGCATGAACCCTGAATCCAACGTGACTACTATCGTTATAAGAAGAGGAAAAGACACAAAGAGACGCACGGGAAGAAGGCCATGTGATGCTGAGGCAGAGATTGGAGTGATGAAGCCACAAGTCAAGGAACACCATGGATTGCTAGCAACCACCAGCTAACAGAGAGCCATGGACCAGATTCTCCCCCAGATCCCCCAGAACTAACTTCTAGCCTCCAGAACTGTGAGAAAATAAATTCCTGTTGTTTTAGGTTGCCCGGTATGTGGTAATTTGTTACAGCAGCCCTAGGAAACTAACACATCTACCCAAAGAACCACAGATCTCCATGAAATTTACTGGAGACTGCAAGTAAGCAGAGGCAAGGGAAGAGTGGTTGGTGTTGGCCTTGGACAGACTGGATGCAAAGTCTAGCCCTGCCACTTAATAGTTCCGTGACCTTGCCCAAGTCGCTGCACATCATTTTCTTCCTCTGTAAAATAGGGAAATAATCCTTAACCTCATAGGGCTTTTGTGAGGTTTAAAATGTGAAATGGCTAAAGTGGGACCTGGCACATATAAATTTTCATAGATGTTGTTATCCTCTTCTTAGTATAAAATCTCTTAGAAGCATGTTCATAGGTAGATGTACCACAGTGGTACAGACCTGGAGCTCCCAATTTTACTTCTTTTAGGGCCTGTGAACCAGAGTCCCGAGCATACAAAAGTTGACCTCACTTTCTAAGCACCAAATCTCCGGAAAATAATGGCACTTTGGGAGGGGCACTTCATTCCTTCAGCCTTCTCTTATTCAGTTGCGTCCACTGACTGTGACCACCCGAACCAGATTTCCCTGAATATTTTATTTTATTATGCGAGAAGGTATCCTCATTTTTTGGTTCCAAAAAATACAGTATATCCAATGGACAGGGTGTCAGTAGCCTGCCCCACTCAATTTCCTTTCTAATCCAGTTATAACTGCAGAGAGTGTTATTTGTGGGTGGCTGCTTCTACTCTCAATCCTTATCATAAATGTATTTAAATAATAGCAGGCAAGACTATTGTTAGACATTGAAGGGTCCTGGATGAAGGACTTTAAAATCTGGAAGAGTTTGTTTCAAAACATCCTGTAATCTCTTTTCTTACAATTCCTTAAAAATAGATGAACAGCCTTTCTTTCTCGCTCCCTTCCTTCCTTCTTTTCTTCCTTCCTTCCTCTCTCTCTCTCTTTCTTGAATTGTAATTGACATAACATTATATTAGTTTCAGGTATATAGCATAATGATTCAATATTTGTATATATTGCTAAATATTCACAAGAAGTCTAGTTAACATCCATCACCACACATAGTTACAATTTTTGTTCTTGTGAGAACTTTTAAGATCTACTGTCTTACAACTTTCTCATCTGCAATACAGTATTACTAACTATAGTCACCATGCTGTACATTCCATCCTCATGACTTATTAACAACTGGAAGTTTGTATCTTTTGACTGCCTTCACCCATTTCACCCACCCCTCTCCACCTCTGGCAACCACCAATCTGTTCTCTGTATCTATGAGTCTGGTTTTTTTTTGTTGCTTGGATTTTTTTTAAGATACCACATACATGGACAGCCTTTCCTGAATGACCTATATTAGTACCTTATTAAAGAAAGTTGCCCCTCTGAATGATCTATATTAGTACCTTATTAAAAGAAAGTCACCCCTCTTAACCCTGTGATTCACCCATCTGCCAGAGGTGGGAGCAAACACAAATAGGTGAAGGCACTTGCCTCTCACCACTGACAGGTCCTTGGTGAAGTGAGAAGGGCAGATCTACCCTTGTGAACTCCTAAACTCCTCACCAACAGTGATATTTACTAATATCTGCTGCCTCAATATAAGAATGTTAGTGTTTTTTCACAAAATGGCATCCTTTATCATTTTAGCTATGACTTCACTAGCTATTGCTTTCAGAGAAAACTTTGGTAGAAAATGAAACATGGTGTCAAGCTAGAAATCATTTCAGCATCATCACTGCAAGAATATCCTCGGTACCTGGCTTACATGCTGGACTTGCCAACTGAGACCCTGACACTTTTTGTCTAGTGAGGTGATTAGATTCCCATCTTCCTCCCTTTGCCTTAAAAAGACTGTAACTACAAAGCAGATGGAAATGTATCACGTGGAAATCTTTCTCAATATGGAGCTTCAGAGAATTCAGTTGTATTTGTTAGTGACTCGATACCTATGGAATTAGAATACAGATGAGAGCATTGGGACCTTATTGGAAGTTGAGTGTTCAGATACTTTAAAATGTTAACCCAAGAGAATGAGTAATTGTCCAAACAAAACACATGACATAAAATAACTAAGATAAATAGAAAAACAGTCTAGCTGACGATGTCAGCAAACAGGTAAAGACAGACTAAAAGATAGGAGAAAAGAAGTTTACAAGGCAATTTGCTGTCAGAGTTTAGAAACAGGCTGATGCTCTTAAGTGTGTAATTCTGTCCCCTGCTGGGGTAATTAGGGAGCTTTATTATCCCTAGGAGAAGGCATTCCAGGATGAGATCACTGCCCAAAATGATATCCTGCTCCTAGAAAAGAGGAGACTTCTGGAACAGCTCACAGAGCAAGAGGAACTGATCCACGGCAACAAATGGATGATGTCTTCTGTCCAGAGCAGGTAGGGGCTTGCCCGAGTCACCTGTGCGCTCCACAAAGGGGATGTTTCTCCCTCTACAAAGAGATCGTTGGTGGTCCTTTGAGTTTGTGGCCTACCTCATAACTGTTTCTCTGCCATTCTGCTGTTTTTAGCAGTTCACACAAGTGGCAGAAGTTGTGACATTAAAGAGGAAAATGTCATGGAGAAGGCGGGCTAGGCATTCAGATAGGCTTTTTCATGGCAGCATCGCCTCCTGAGGACCCAGCTGTATTCATTCAGGCCCTTCCCTTCGTGTGTGTTGACACCCAGGTTTATCCTTTGGCACCTATGGAATCAAGGTAGAGCAAGAGAGATTTGGGCTGGCATCCCAGCTCTATGACTTTCTGGTTTTATCTTCTTACACAAGTTACTTTGCCCACTCTGAGCCCTCAGTTTCCTCATCTGCAAAATAGGCTTCATAACAGTATCTATTTCATGGGGTGGTTGTGGGGATTAAAGGGAATAATACAGGAAAAGTTTTCAGTTCTTACTGTGTGGAGAGGTTGCAGTGCCTACATACATGGTAGGTACTTAGCAAATGGCTGCTGCTGCTGCTAATACTGCCGCTGCTACTACTATTTTTACTTCTACTTCTCCTGCTGCTGCTGCTGCTGCTGCTGAAACTAAAGCTTGGGATGACTGTGATGCAGAACCAGATGCAGGCTGTGTAGCTACAGGGTTTGAAGGGACGCAGAGTCCCTCCCCTAAATGGGATCATATCCTTCCTCAGGTTTCTCAAGGGCTGGAATTGTGCCTTTCGGATTCTTGCATATAGTGTGTCTCTCTTCTCAGTATGTATTTAATGACTGTATACAAGCCAGAAGCTTATTCATTTTTCACGTGGTCTTGGAATATGGTGGGAATTATTCTGGCAAAGTTTGTTCTAAAATCCGGCAGTAGGCTAAGACCCAAAGCTAGTGGGAAGGAGGAGAGAGTTTTTAGGAATGATACAGAAATGTTTAGTTACACCTCTGATTTATGCCATTCTTAGAGTACTTTTCCTGGATAAAGAAAATAAGCAGCTACAGGAAAACAGTCTCCGGCTCACCCAGCAGGTGGGTCTCTTAGAGCGCATCATAAGGAGCATCCAGATCCGCAGAGGGGAGGTAAGGCTCTGTTTCCTTCATCTTCTGCATGTGGCCGTAGCCTGCACTTGGCCTCATGGTGGGCTGTGCAAAGAGGCTCACCGGCTGCACACTGGGGCAGCAGGCCTTGGGACTGCTCTTGGCCAACGTTGCTCCTCATCAGGTCAGCTTTTGTTCAACGCACTCCTCCTATGTGATCGCAAAGCACTTTGTGGATGCCTCCTGGCTTCTTCCTTAACACACTGTGTTGTCATTGCCTTTTCACTTCTCTGTCTCATCATCTCACCCGTGACATCCTGGAGGGCAAGGGCTGCATCTCATACACCACTGTATCTATGGACAGGTGCTCCATAAATATTTGAGAATGAGCTATTTGAGGATGTTGTGTCCTCACACAGATGCCTCATTCTCAGCTACCTTATCTGCCCTGTATTATTCTAGCCCCGTCTGAGACATGAGCCCATCTGAGGCTCAGAAAGGTAAAGTGAAGCTAGTCTGGTCTGGCAAGGAATCAAGCCTAAGGAGAACATCTGAGTCAGAGAAAAGCAATTATGTTATAAAAATCCAGGCAGGGAAGTAGCCACCTCCAGAGAGATGGGGCAAGTGGTCTACGTTCAGATGAGGTCCAGGGTCTGGCTGGTGAGCGAGTCAGCTAGAGGGACGTCAGTAAGCAAAGCTGCATTCTGAATCCAGGATGGAGGCTGCTTGCTTTCTCTCCTGGCTTGTATCACCTGCTAGGCATTTCTTTCCAGGATACCTCACAGTAGCTCTTGCTCATTGAGTACTATAGCTATGAGCATAAGACCTGCATCATGTTTGCTTTCAGAAAGGTTTTTTTTTTCCTAGTTTTTAAGTTGTTTTGCAGATTTTATCAAAAGTAGAACTGCCAGATGATGTGACTTAATTTCCAACAGTTTATGTCTTTGCTTGAGCTACAACTGTTAATTGTCGTCATTCTCTCTTTTACTTAATCATTCATTCAATAAACATTTATTAATTCTAAGAACTGTGGTAGGTCCTAGGAATGTGGAAGATAGTTCCTGTTTTCAGAGGCCTTCAGTCTAGTAGAGGACAGACATATACATGAAAAAATACTGTAGTATTGTCAGTGCTCATTTACAGTCCTTAGTGGAGTATTTTTTGGGACCAATAGCTTTGAGATCCATAATATTATCATCAAATCAGGATAAGAAATGTCACATGAGTCAGAACTATAGTGCATCAAGCTCAATATTCCATGTGTGACAAAGGTACCAAGTTGTAATATCTTGACACCTATTGGAGTGAACAACTCCAAAACTGTTTATAAACTTAGATTCTTTTTAAAAAAAGTTTGTTTGTTTGTTTATTTGCTGCGTTGGGCCTTCATTGCTGTGGGCTTTCTCTAGTTGCAGCAAGCCAGGGCTACTCTTCGTTGTGGTGTGCGGGCTTCTCATTGTGAAGGCTTCTCTTGTCACAGAGCACGGGCTCTAGGTGAGCACTCTAGCCAAGCGGGCATCAGTAGTTGTGGCGCATGGCTCAATAGTTGTGGCTTGCAGGCTCTAGAGCACAGGCTCAGTAGTTGTGATGCACATGCTTAGTTGCTCTGAGGCAAGTGGGATCTTTCTGGACCAGGGATCAAACCCATGTCTCCTGCATTGGCAGGTGGATTCTTAACCACTGCGCCACCAGGGAAGTCCCTAAACTTAGAGTCTTATGGATCCTCCAATTCAATCCTCTCATTTTACACGAGATGGAGATAAAACCCAGAGAAGTTAAATGATATGTCTGAGGCCACATAGCTACTGCTTACATTTCCCAGATCTCTTGATTCTCAGTGATTACCACATATGCAAATAGATCACTACACAGATCCCTGAGATCAGACGTATCCTTCCTTGGGGCTACAGTGGTGACAGCTTGACATTCATTGGGTGCTTACTATGTGCCTGGGACTGTTCTAAGCATTTTATGTATATTATCTCATGTAATCCACACAATAATCTTGTGTGAAAAGTCTGTCATTCCTGTTTTCGCAGTTGAAGAAACTGAGACCTGGAGAGGTGAAGAGACATCATTGCCCAAGGTCACATAGCTGATAAGTAGAAAAACAAGAACTGAAACCAGCACTGTCTGGTCCCTGCTTTTAGCCACTATCTCATAATACTCCAAGTCAACTGTTTCCATTGCAGGGGCTTTGGAGTGACCAGGGACATGACCTTGTAATAGACCACATTTCTGCCTGTATGGTAATTCCATCTTTCTTCTCAATTGGCTTATAAACTCCAAGAGAGCAGGAACTCTGCCTATCTTGTTACCCACTGTATCCCAAATACTTAGCTCCTGGGTCACTGCAACAACTTCTTAACTCGTCGCCTTTCAATCTTTCCTCCTCTTCTAATCTGCCCTGCCTGCGCCACTAGACCCGTCATCATGAAACACTGCTTGATTTCATAGCACTTCACGTCAAAGAGTTTCAGAGACTGCCTTTGTCTATAAGATGAAGTTTATGGGCTTCCCTGGTGGCGCAGTGGTTAAGAATCCTCCTGCCAGTGCAGGGGACACAGCTTTGATCCCTACTCCAGGAAGATCCCACATGCTGTGGAGCAACTAAGCCCGTGCGCCACAACTATTGAGCCTGTGTGCTGCAACTACTGAAGCCCGCTCGCCTAGAGCCCATGCTTGGCGACAAGAGAAGACACCAGTGAGAAGCCTGTGCACCACAGCTGAGAGTAGCCCCTGCTCACAGCAACTAGAGAAAGCCCACGTGCAGCAACGAAGACCCAACACAGCCAATAAATAAAATAAAAATAAATAAGCAAATTTCTTAAAAATAATGAGGTTTATTCATTCAACACATATTTATAGGCCATCTACAGTGTGCCAGGCCTCTTGCTATTTCCCATACAGCTTGAATATGATTATGAACGAGAGATATTGCCTGTCCTGCCAGAACTCAGGCCTAGCGAGGGTGACAGTTGTGTAAGTGGCAGCTGCCACGCACTGTGATAAATCCTGCAAGAGCAGTAGGCCCAGAATGCCAAGGAAGCAGGGAGATTTGTGTCTCAACCTGTCTGGCGTGGCTAGGGAAGGCTTCCGGAGCTGTTGATGTCTAAACTACAACAGAAAAAGGGTTAGGGCTAGGACTAGGGCTAGGGTTAGGGCTGGGGTTAGGGTTAGGGTTAGGGTTAGGGTTAGGGCTAGGGTTAGGGTTAGGGTTAGGGTTAGGGTTAGGGCTAGGGCTAGGGAACTGAAGCCACGTAAGAGCTTTCCAAATTCCAAATGCCTTTCTGACAAACCTGATCAAATGAAACTAGTCTATTCGCTGTTTCCCCAAAAACTCTGACGTTTCTTCCTTTGTATGATGTATTTTCCTTTCTTGGAAAGATACATCTCATCTCCCGTCTCCCATCTACCCAGCATTTGTCTTTTGAAATTCTATGGTTCCCATAGTCTATAGCCAGAGGAGTCTTTAGAACATACATGTAGTCTGAGCAGATATCTCAACACTGTGAGTATTTCCTGCAGCCTTGAGGATAAAACCTACATTTTCTAACATGGTCTTTTCATGCTCTGTAACTAGGCCTCTGGTCTGTTTTGGTCTACCTTTTTCTGAGAAAGAATTTTTGGTTTTTAAAGTAACGGGGCTCAAAACAGGTACTTTTTTTTAATGATTTAAAGGGACAGAAAATGTTTACCAGAGTATTAAGAACTTATCTAATAGAATGGAATGATTATATCAGCTAACATGAGGTAATTCATGTAGAAAACTGGATATGAAAAGCAGGCTAGCAGTGAAAAGAACTACTATAAAAAATACAGCATTTTTTTATTATTTTTAAAATAATTTTATTTACTGAGGTCACCTTGGTTTTTAACGTTATATAAGTTTCATGTGTATAACCTTTGACTTCTATATACACTACAGCATGCTCACCACTGAAAATTTAGTTTCCATTCATCCATCCATCTATCCATCCCCCTTTTGCCCATTTCACCCTCCCCCACCTTCCCCTTTGGTAATCACTTCTCTGTTCTCTGTATCTATGTGTTTATTTTTGCTTGCTTTGTTCTTTTTTATTATTATTATTCCACATGTGAGTTAAATCATATGGTCTTCCTCTGTTTGACTTATTTCACTTAGCATAATATCTTCAAGGTCCACCCATGTTGTCGCAAATCGCAAGATTTCATCTTTATATATGTATAATCTACTTTTATCCATTCATCCATTGATGGGTACTTAGGTTGTTTCCATATTTTGGCTATTTTTTTTTTTTTTAATTTTATTTATTTATTATCTATTGGCTGCATTAGCTCTTTGTTGCTGCGTGCCAGCTTTCTCTAGTTGTGGAGAGCGGGGGCTACTCTTCATTGCAGTGCACAGGCTTCTCATTGCCGTGGCTTCTCTTGTTGCAGAGCACAGGATCTAGGTGCACGGACTTCAGTAGTTGTGGCGTGCGGGCTTAGTTGCTCCACAGCATGTGGGATCTTCCCGGACCAGGGCTCGAACCTGTGTCCCCTGCATTGGCAGGCAGATTCTTAACCACTGCGCCACCAGGGAAGTCCGATATTTTGGCTATTATAAATAATGCCATAGGGGTGCATACAGCTTTTTAAATTACCGTTTTTGTATTCTTCAGATAAATACCCAGAAGTGGGACTGGATCATGTGGTAGTTCTTAGTTTTTTCAGAAATTTCCATACTGTTCTCCATAGTGGCTGCACCAATTTACATTCTGACCAACAGTATATGAGGGTTTGCTTTTTCCCACACCCTTGCCAACACTTGTTATTTCTTCCCTTTTTGATAACAGCCATTCTAACGGGTGTGAGGTAGTATCTCATTGTGGTTTTGATTTGCATTTCCCTAATAATTAGTGTTGTTGAACATCTTTTCATGTGCCTGTTGGCTATCTGTATGTCTTCTTTGGGAAAAAATGTTTATTTAGCTCCTGTGCTCATTTTTTAATTGGTCATTTGGTTTTTTGTTGTTAAAAGTATGACATGTATAGTTACCAAATATTCTATTCTTATAGGTATTAGGGATTACATTCCCCCTCCCCACCAATTTTGTAGTGATATAATTGATATATAACATTGTATAAGTTTAAGGTGTAAAATATAATGATTTGATGTATGTATATATTGCATATTAAAATAATCACCATAATAAGATTAGTTAACATTCATCATCTCATATAGTTACAATGTTTTTTCCTCATGACAACAACTTTTAAGATCTGTTCTTAGCAACTTTCAATATATATAATACAATACTGTTAAATATAGTCATCATGTTATATAGTACATCCCCAGAACTTATTTCTCTTACAAGGGGAAGTTCATACCTCTGACCACATTCACCTAACTCCCCCATGCCTGACAACTGCAAGTCTGGTCTCTGTTTCAATAAGGTTGGTTTTTTAAACTCCAAGTGTATATGAGATCATACAGTATTTGTCTTTCTCTCTGTCTGACTTATTTCACTCAGCATGATGACCTCAAGGTCCATCCATGTTGTCACAAGCAGCAGGATTTCCTTATTTTGTTAAAAAATTAGCACAAGCAGCAGGATTTCCTTATTTTGTTAAAAAAATTTTTTTCTTTGCTGAATAGTATTCTATTGTACACATATTCTTTATCCATTCGTCTATCAGTGGACACTTACGTTGCTTCCATATCTTGGCTATTGTAAATAATACTGCTATAAACATGGAGTGCAGATATCTCTTTGGGACAGTGATTTCATTTCCTTCAGATATATACCCAGAAGTGGGATTGCTGGATCATATGGTAGTTCTCTTTTTAATTTTTTGAGGAAACTCCATACTGTCTCGCATAGTGGCTGCACCAATTTACGTTCCCACCAACAGTACATAAGAGTTCCCTTTTTCCCACATCTTCTCCAGCATTTGTTATCTCTTGTCTTTTCGATGATAGCTAGTCTAACAGGTGTGAGGTGAGGGGGTTACATTTTTAACCAAAAATATAGATAAGGTATAAGTTCTAGGGTCAAATCACCAATGGTTTATCATTATAATTTTTTAATATTCATCCTTTCTTTTCTTTTAGGAAATGACAATTAGTGGCATCCCGGAATTTGAAGTATTGAATAAAATTGTGCCCTTACCAAGCTCCAGGTGAGTAAAAGCAAGACAGTCATCCGCGTGCCTGAGAATTATGGCTGCCTAATTGGTTCTAGTTACTGGCTTGAGAAAGCATAGCAGGGACTTCCCTGGTTGTCCAGTGGTTAGGACTCTGTGCTTTCACTGCCTAGGGGGAACTAAGATCTTGCCAGCTACATGGCCCGGCAAATAAATAAATAAATAAATAAATAAATAAATAAATAAATAAATAAATAAATAAATAAATAAATGCATAGCATTTGGGAGTAGTATTCTCTATATTTAGTATCTGAATCTTTTAATTCCTTTTCCTCTTGCCACCGCCTCACCCGCACAGTTGACGGAATCCTGACTTAAGGTAGAAAACAATCCATGAACATGAGTTTAAGGTCAATTTTATTTGGTTTTCTTTGTGTTTGACAGTTGTAAAAATTGACATCCTATTGATGCCTTAACCCTGTAACCCCAAAGTGCAGCCAAAAGATCCCATCTACACAGAGTCCTCACACATGGCCATTCTTAGTTTTTCAGGAACGGGTTTGGTAGAGTCAGCTGGAAGTCTTCAAGAGACTGAAGAACATAGGTCAGAAGAAGCAATGGCAAACCCCAAGTCCCTCGAGTCTCTTTCATGTTCACAGAGTTCTGAAGCTGGATACATAAACGTGGCTTCTCTGAAAGAAACACATCGCATCCAAGAATAAGACCAAGTCAGAACTATAAAATCACTAGAGTCTCAACCTAGACTGATGAAAGCTGCTAACTTAAAGCTTGGGAGTGAAGATGGAGCATGGAGAAGAGTCAAGAGTTACGACAGATCCTCACTGGGCATCAACCAGGAGTCTTCAAAATTGCTGATAAATTCATTAAACCTGTTCTAAAAATGGATTTCTCAAGTTTGTTTAGTATCCTCAAATGCCTTGTATTGATCAATGTTGTGACAAGTTCAATGGTTTAATTAGGTTTTTGTTCAGCAGGGCACATATACAGCTAATTCAGCATTCTTTCTATTCCTGTTGTCATGGGTATTTTCTTATTTATTTTTTAATTTAAAAGTAAAAACAATGTAATCACCTTAAAGCAAATATTTGAGAAAGAAAAAGAAAACTATAAAGCATGCATTCTTAACACAACTGTTTTCATTTATTCTTTTCTGGTTCTTATTCAAATGTATATATTTTAAATGGTTATTTATTGTATATTCATTTTTATCATCTGATTTTAAATTTAATATATCATAAAACATTTCCCCATATTTCAGCAGTCTTCATAATTATTCTTTCAATAGCCACATGGTATTCTATCATGTTGATGCCCTATAAATTCTCTTGTTTGACATTTGTTTCTACTTTTTTACTACTTAAGATTATGCTGTGATGAAAGTCTTTGTAAATGTAGCTCTTTTCTTCTCTTGAGTTACTCCATAAAACACATTTACACAATCAGCATAATTGGGTTAAAGCATATAAATGTTATATAGTTTGGAAACATCACTTGTCAAATTGCTTTAAAAAAAGACTGTGTCAACATACTGTGTCTATAGTTGAACTCTTTAAGCCTCAATTTCTTGATCCATAAAATGGGAGCAATGGTAGTTCCTATCCCATAGAGTTATGAGGACCAAATGAAATGAAGTGTGTATCTAGCACTTAGTAAAAGCTTAATAAATACTAGACCTCATTATTTATTTTCACTAGCAGTTTGGATGTACTAGTTTTTCCACAACCTCATCAACATTGGGTATTATCAATTAAAAAAAAGTATTCTAAATAGTTGTTACAAAACTATACTAAAGGATGGTTTCTGCTGCTCCTTCCCTTCCTCCCCATTTCCCTCCTTGTTCTCCTCCTTTCTCTTCTTCACCTTCAATTGGAGGTAGAGAAAGAGACCAAGGGGAGAGGGAAAGTAACCGGAAATTTTCAAAAAGACCCCTTAAGTTGAGATACACTGAATTATTGTGTATAACCCTTGCTTATTCAGACCACTGAGCTAGAAAGGATGGTCAAAGGATATAGGAAATAATAGCTGTGATACTGCTAAGCCTTACCCAATTCATTCAATTCACTGGATTCATTGACTCTATTTATTGAATCCCTACTATGTGCTATTCAATAGTGGGCACCCTTGTGAAGACAAAGAGAGTCTCAGTTTTTGTTGTTGAACCCAAGTCCATGTGCCTGCAGCACAGTGAGGACAAACAGAAACACCAGAATTTAGAACAGAGAAAGGCTTATTGCACGGGCCAAGCAAGGAGAATGGGCAGCTTCTGCACAGAAGACCTGAACTCCCCAATGGTTTTCAGGGAAGAGTTTTTATTTATTCATTCATTCATTCATTTTCATTCATATTTTGGCTGTGTCAGATCTCAGCTGCAGCACAAAGGATCTTTTGCTGCAGTGCCCAGACTCTTCATTACGGTGCACAGGCCTCTCTCCAGTTGTGACATGTGGGCTCTAGAGCATGTGGGCCCTTCAGCAGCAGCACACAGGCTCTCCAGTTGCAGCATGTGGGCCCAGCTGCCCCGCGGCACATGGGATCCCAGTTCCCCAACCAGGGATGGAACCTCAGTCCCCCACGTTGCAAGATGGACTGTCACCACTGGACCACCAGGGAAGTTCCCAGGGAAGAATTTTGGGGTAATGGCTGCAGGGTGTATGAATTTCTCCCAGTTGGTTGGTGGTGAGGTAACAGGGTGATGTTCCAGCAATCTCAGTCATCAACCTTTTAGTTCCCACCAGTCTTCTGAAGTCTCAGAAAGTAGTTACCATCCTCCACCTGGGTGGGGGGCCTCAGTTCCTACAGAACTCAAAGATCTGTGTCAGACTGTTATGTATATCCCATGAGGAAGAACTAGGACTCTTTTATCACTGAACTGTATGTAATTTTTAAAAAATTTTATTGGAGTATATTTGATCAACAATGTTGTGTTAGTTTCAGGTGTACAGCAAAGTGAATGAACTATAACTTTTTGACTACTCTTCCTTTGTTTTTGCATTCCCCCACTTCCCTAATTAGTATCTGTTTGAATCTGCTCTTTAGAACTCAGGGAAGGTCTAGGAGGCTGAAGCGTTTTTCTACAAACAAGAAACAGGGTACACACACGGAAAGGGTTTTGTATATGGGAATGTCCTACGGGGTCCTGTTTGGTTTTGGTCCCCTCTTTTCTTTGACACTCAGTCTTAAGGGAAACCGGTGGACGAGGAAGGGAATAAAGTTTCGACTAGGTTATTCACAAGCTCAGCAGAGGAACCCAGTTTTACGGGGACTCAGTTTCATTTTCATGGAGTTAAATGTGTGTGAGGCAGCAGATACAGTGGGGAAACCATATAATTTTGGATGGTGAATGGCATGAAGAAAATAAACCAGTAACGTATCCAAAAGTGTGATGGACGGCTATTTTATTTTATTTATTTAATTTATTTATTTATTATTTTTGGGGGGTACACCAAGTTCAATCATCTGTTTTTATACCCATATCCCCATATTCCCTCCCTCCCTCGACTCCCCCCCACCCTCCCTGTCCCAGTCCTCTAAGGCATCATCCATCCTCAAGTTGAACTCCCTTTGTTATACAGCAACTTCCCACTGGCTATCTATTTTACAGTTGGTAGTATATATATGTCTATGCTACTCTCTCACTTCATCTCAGCTTCCCCTTCACCCCCCGCCCCCCCAAACCTCGAGTTCTCCAGTCCATTCTCTGTATCTGCATCTTTGTTCTTGTCACTGAGTTCATCAGTACCATTTTTAGATTCCGTATATGTGAGTTAGCATACAATATTTGTCTTTCTCTTTCTGACTTACTTCACTCTGTATGATAGACTCTAAGTCTATCCACCTCATTACATATAGCTCCATCTCATCCCTTTTTATAACTGAGTAATATTCCATTGTGTATATATGCCACATCTTCTTTATCCATTCATTTGTTGATGGGCATTTAGGTTGCTTCCATGTCCTGGCTATTGTAAATAGTGCTGCAATAAACATTATGGTACATGTTTCTTTTGGGATTATGGTTTTCTTTGGGTATATGCCCAGGAGTGGGATTACTGGATCATATGGTAGTTTTATTTGTAGTTTTTTAAGGAACCTCCAAATTGTTTTCCATAGTGGCTGTACCAACTTACATTCCCACCAACAACAACAAACACATGAAAAGATGCTCAACATGACTAATCATCGGAGAAATGCAGGTCAAAGCCACAAGGAGGTATCACCTCACACCGATCAGGATGGCTATTTTAGACTGGGTGCAATGTTCCTGAGTGACATCTGAGCTGAGATTTGAACTACAAGACCACTCCCCACCCCCATTAAGATCTAGAAGAATATTAAAGACAGTTAACAGCTAGTACCAAGGCCCTAAAGAGAGTATGGAATCTCCATAACCGCGAGGAACAGAAGACCAGACTCCCAGGTAGGTGGCGGCCAGATAATGTAATGTAGGCCTTTTATGTAAGAAACTGGATTTTATTCTAAATACGGGAGACAGGAGTGATTTATAAGCAGATTTATTTTAAACGCTCTAGCTGCTCTGCAGTAAATGATTTGGAGGTGACAAAATTGAAAGCTTGTGGCAGAACTGGAATTAAAATTCTAGTGTCCCAACTTCAAGGAAGTGCTGAGTATTTATGAGCAAATCTGATATGCTAGGCTGTTCCAAACGCTGAGGATGAACACAGTTCTTGCTTCCGCGGGGCTCCAGACTAGTGGCCAGGGGTAAGAAACCACACGTATGACGGTTCAGATAGGTCTTAGCTGCAAAGGTTGATAAGGACCCTGAAGACTGCCTAGTCCAATCCCCATAGCCTGAGCGGGAATAATCTGTACTGCACTTAGTGTAGCCCAATGAGTGCGAGATCCGCTGACCTTGAGCAAAAAATGCCGAACTTTTCCTCCCGGCTCAGCACCCGCGGAGTGAGGTGAGCTAACAGGCGGCAGACGTCTGGGTGGTCAGTATGGAAGGAAGCGCCGGCCACCCACGCAGCGCCCAGTTTGGCGCCGGAGGCGGAGCGCTTCCGGGGCGGGACCTGGCCTCGGTCGGCTCTTCCTGCGCCTGCGCCAGAGACGAAACCCGCAGAGCAGGGACTAGGTTCGCCGGAAGCCCGCGTTCCCGATTTCTGCTTCCGGGTCAGAGCCATGGCGGTGGCAAATTCAAGCCCTGTGAATCCCGTGGTGTTCTTTGATGTCAGCATCGGTGGCCAGGTAAGGTCGTGGCAGCCACCCAGCCAGCGCCGAAAGGAAAATGCACGGGATCTGGCAGGCAGGTTTCACCCCTGCCCCCAGGGATA
Organism: Hippopotamus amphibius kiboko; assembly: GCF_030028045.1. Classification (NCBI taxonomy): domain Eukaryota; kingdom Metazoa; phylum Chordata; class Mammalia; order Artiodactyla; family Hippopotamidae; genus Hippopotamus; species Hippopotamus amphibius. The sequence continues at coordinate 34,335,761 of NC_080186.1, forward strand.
GCGGACTCGGGAAGCCAGAAAGTGAAAGTGGACCAGAATCTACCGACCTGCGGGGCGGGGGTGGGGAGGAAGAGGAGGGAACTTGCCCATCGTAGCCCCCGCTAGCGGAGGGACTGAGTGGAACGCCAGGGTGGGCTATGGAGCCGGAGGTGGGAGAGACCAAGCGGCATGGGGTGGGGTGGGGTGGGGTGGGGGGGGTAGGGGGGGTTCTTGCTCGGTGAGGCCTTCACGGGCTTGAACTGAGCTTTCTGACCGTGTCCCGCCGGTTGCAGGAAGTTGGCCGCATGAAGATCGAGCTCTTTGCAGACGTTGTGCCTAAGACGGCCGAGAATTTTAGGTAAGGAGATGCTCCAGCTTTGCTGGATTAACTAAACCAGAAGCTGGGCCTCAGTCTTCGGAATTGTCTGCCTGCCTCTGTCCGTCCAGTCACTGTCCTTGAGACCTGATTCCTCCGAGTATTGCTCTGAATAGTCTTGACTGTTCCCATGTCGATTTATGTTATTAATCTGTATGCCTCGGTGTATGGACATCTGACTAGCCGGTGGGTGGGCTTGCTAGTGTGGATGTCTGTGCCCTCCCCTCCGAGGTTAGGGGCGCTCACAACTGTGATACCATGGTGACTGAATCGTTTTCCCTTTCAGGCAGTTCTGCACTGGAGAATTCAGGTCAGTCTCAGACGTGGTTGAATTCTTTGCTTGCTCCTGAGGGGTGTCCTGGGGCTGCAGTGAGGGTGTTGGGGAACCACCGACTGGCCTTGAATGATTGCTCTTGACAGTAATAGAAGGTAATCCCTCACCGGTCTATCCTCGGTTCATTTGACTTCTTTATCTCTCTTCTGTGACCGTTTTTAGGAGAGTCTCTTTGGCTCAAGTGTGTGGTAAACTGGAAAGACCTGTGATTACCTGTCGTCATTCCAAGTCTCTTTCTTTTTGGTTATAGAAAAGATGGGGTTCCAATAGGATACAAAGGGAGCACCTTCCACAGGTAAGGTCTTTAGCAAGCCATACTGGGGGGCTTTTAGAATTACTTCCTCGGGGGATTAGTGTCTTTAGAGGAAAACAAAACCAGAAAATAATTCTTAGATCTTTAAAAGGAATGTTTTTGTGAACTCAGAAATTGATTTGAAGACTTATCAAAAGCCAAAGTGATAAACGTTATATTTTGAAATCAGTGTTGTTCTATACTACAGAATCTTCTCTCAGGATCCTTTGCTCTCTGTTTCAGGGTCATAAAAGATTTCATGATTCAGGGTGGAGATTTTGTTAATGTAAGTATTGTTCTTCGCCTATTAAGGACCTATAGGTTTGGTTTTTTGTTGTTATGCAGCTGCTACTGTTTTTACTTCAGGGACCCAGTCTTAAGGCTTGAGAACAACGGCCAAGTTTGATGGGGAAGGGGGTGGAGACGGGAATGTCCTGTGATGGCTACTACTCACTGCGTCACTAGGTGACAGATATCAGTACTTTGAGTCACTGACTTCCAGATCTCAGCCTTTTAGGGTCAGGAACTGAACTTTCCCAGAAGACCAGTAGATGGTCCATGATGGACCCAAATTAATTGGTCACATGGAATTTAGCTAGAAATTGGATGCAATGCAATTTGTTTTTTCTAAATGGTTTTAAGTCCCTTTCCAGTGAGCTAAATGCCTGTGCCTCTTTTTCCTGTCCACTTCTGGAAAGCTGAGTTTCGTTGTTTTTTTAATCAGAAGTTTGTTAGTGGGCAAGGAATCAAGGAAGAGAGTTCTGGAAGGATGTTTTCCCTATTCACTGGGAGAGCCCAATAAACTAATCCTTTACTGCTAAGCATGACTTTCTTGTGACGAGACTGCCTGTATCCCCATATCAAGCCTCCTCTGCTTCCTTGAACTTTGGGAGATGCTGACTAAACCACATTTATGCTTTTGTAAACCTACTTTTCTCCTTATCTATCCATTTCTGTGCATGATCTTTCTTATTAATATCATTTGATTAGTTATGTTGCTGTTTTCTTGGACCTGGGAGACATTCTTTCTCCTTTATATGTGTACTTAGTTTGACTCCTAGGAGTTTTTTAAGATCTTTCTCTTTCCTATCTAGGTAAGTTTACAAAGTGGCAAATTTGGGGCTGAATCAAAAACAGATATGTTTTGTTTCATCTATATGATGTTGCAAAACTGGGAGATTTTACCGAAAAATTGGAGTTTTGTTTTCTCTCTAATGAATGGAAAGTAGGGATACACAAGGCCTGTGTTTCTCATGCAGGAACAATTGGTTAGAGTCAAGTAACTGCTCCCTTTAGACACAGTGTGTCCTTATTATCTCACCATTTGCCTCCCTTGTTTGTGTCACCTGTCCCTGTAGACATTTAAGTTTGCAACCCCTGGCCACAACTGATTATAGTAGGGCTTGGGTGACCATATACTTTTTTATTGAATGGTAAGAGGGCTGAGAAGCTGTTCTCTGCCTTCTTTCCTTTCTTCCCTCAGGCTCATACATTGCTATGTTGTCTTAGCATGGACAGGACTAACTTCTTACAGGTCATTGCCAGGGTCTTTGCCAAGCACATTCACTCACTTGCCCCAGGGTTAGATAGCAGTTGGTCAGCCAGAAGGCTGTCAGAGAGAAGCAATTGCTCAGAGCCACCCTTAGGGCAGAAAAACTGGAATGAGCAAGAAGCAGGAGAAACAGAATTTGAGGCCTTCTGAAGTTGGACCAAGAATATTTGTTTGATTGTTTTAATAATATTTTGTTTTTGGTTTTTTTCTGGTTGCAAAAGAAAAGTACAGAAATGAAAATAAATCATTTCTTAAGGAATCTCACCTCCCAAGGAAGATACTCTTGGCATTTTAGTTTAAAGCTGCCTGTCTTATCATTGCATATATATGTGTGTCAAATATAATTTTTAACAGACTTAAGATTATATGTGTTTTAATTTTTTTGTGCTTAGTAATTGTCTGCATTCCCCTTTGTCATTGTCTTCTTCCAAAACAATCTTTCTAATAGTTACCTAATATTCTGTTATGAATGACAGTCTATTTGATCAACCCACTGTTACTGAAGATTTAAGTTGCTTTCTTTTGTTTGCCCTGAAAATTAATTTTGTCATTTTCCCTACTCTGGCTTCTGGAGTGCAATAGATAGTATAATTATATAGAGAATGATGTGGTAACTGATTTGTTCTCTAGCTTTATTGGGAAATTGGAAGTGAACATGTTTTTCTTCTGTATGTATATATGTGTGTATGTGGAGTTAAAGGTATAATAGCTCATGTTTTCATAGTGCTATATGGATTGCAAAATGCTTTTCTCATAGACAATAATTGGATCTTTATGGCAACAGTGTAAGGAGTAGGTGATTTCATCCTCACTTGATAGTTGAGGAAACTGGGGCTCAGAGACAGGAAGTGACTTCCCCAACTCATAAATGATAGATCTGAAACCCTAATCCAATCTTTCCACTATACAGAGCTTGGTTTTATCGATAGTTTTTAATCAAATAACGATTTGAGACTTTTCTTTTTTCCTTGGCTTATGTTAATCTCCTTTGGTAGTCTTTGCTCCAATAAGGGCTCCTTGATTCTGCATTAGGTTGGTGTTTTGCCATCCCATCATGTACCCAGTATTCTTTTTCTTTACAAATTGGCTGGGAGAGATTGGTCTTTTGACACTCTCTCAATATTACCTTTAAACCCCAGGGATTCTATTTAACGTACTGCAAATATGGCCTTGGTTAAGTTGCTTTATTACCCTGATGTAAGCTTGCTCACCTGAAAAGTGGGGAAGATGATAATGTTTATTCCACAGAATTATTGGAAGAGCAAAGAGATAACGCAAATAGAGCTAGTTTAAGCAGAAATTGGGGATTTATGACAAGGTGTTTCATGGAACTCAAAAGAAGAAATAGATCTAGGAACTAGAGAGCCACAGAACCAAGCAGTCCTTTCTGTTTCTCTAGCTCTCTCTACACATGTGTGTTGCATTCTCTTTCTCTTCTCCAGTCCACCTGGCAGAAGATAGTTACCTTCAGCTTCCCGTTTTACGTGATACAGGTTCAGCCTCAAGAGAGCAGCTATCCTACTTCATGCTTCCCAGAGAAGGAGCTCTAGTTGGCCCTGCATGAGTTAGGCATCCTCCTCTGGACCTCCCCTGACCTCAGCTTTGAATGGGAGGGTGGTATCCTGTTGTACAGACTAGACTTCCAGAAGCCCACCCACCTGCATAGTTGGGGGCAGGGTGGGGCCATAGTCAGTTAAATGGATTCTCTGGTATGACCACAGGCATGAGAGTCTTTGGGAAGGGCATCGATTATGTGTGTGATCACTGTAATGCTGTCTTCTGCTTTGTTTGTGTCTTAGCCTATTTTTCTATAGGCCCAGCTGTGACCTTTTGTTTTTTTTCAGCCTGTAAGATGGCTTGGCCAGGTTGTAGGCTACACATGCCTTGGATGGGGCTTGCTTTGACTGTAGGATAGGGTCAAAGAGGTGTGGCTCCCAAAGTGACCAGCAAGAGTAAGAGGACGTGAACGCAGTGAGGCTTCGGGTGCAGCAGCTGCTTCCTCTGGGCTCTAGGGGCCAACACTCGCAAGTTGCTAACACTTCCCTTTTCTCTTCAGGGAGATGGTACTGGAGTCGCTAGTATCTACCGGGGGCCATTTGCTGATGAAAATTTTAAGCTTAGACACTCAGCTCCAGGCCTGCTTTCCATGGTAAGTGAGGACCAGTCAAGGTTTTGGGCTAGATTTATAGCCAACTGAGTTCTGGGCCCCTCTTGTCCATTGCTGTCTCTTGGGATGGAAGCAAATGTTTTCCTTCCCTTGCTTGACCCAGGACTCACCTCTGCACCGCCCACCTCTTTCCTCAATCTGGTTTGGTTTTGCTGGGCTGGACCCACTAGCAGGCTGGGGAACAAAAACTGAACTCCAGTGTGTGTTTTCTTTCTTTGTTTGAGCCAGGACACGTGGCTGGGCACTCAGCCTTGCTGCCTAGAACGTAGCCAGCTGTGCTTTTAAGACCCAGCGTCCACACACCCATCTCCCCACTCGCCAGGACTCTCACAGCACGTTTGTTCACACTGCCTGCTGGCTGGTCACCCCTTCGGCTCACTCACCACTGCTCCTCCCCCTCCTCGGCCCCTCCCTCCCCATTTATAACCCCACTCACACATCTCACTCCCCCTTCACTGTCTCCCTTCCCACCTCCCTCAGCCCCTCACCTGCTCATCCCTGCTCACTCCCCACGCACTTGCCCCTACTCGCCCTCACGCCTCATTTCGCCTTACCCCTCCCACCTTGCTTCTCTCTCACCCTCCAGCCCTCCCCCCCCCGTCCCCCCGTTCTCACCCGTTCCCCTCCGTCAGTGCCCCAGCTCTGACCTCCCAGACCCAGTGTTTACAGGTGCATTCTCTGTCCCGCCCGCATGCTCTTGCCCTCATCCACTCGGGCATTTGTCAGGTAAAGATGGTCGACATGCACTGTTCCTGGCCTCATGGTAAGGCATGCGGGCACAGGCCTGATCCCTGCCCTCCTGACATCTAACATCTAGTGGGTGTCACACATGCAGAATGACGCATCCAGCGTAGTGTCATTCATGCCATCAGTGTGCTAAAGGGAGGGTACCTCAGTGTATGTGTAAGTACTGTGAGGGCCCCCAGGAATGAGAGTAACTGCTGCAAAGATCCAAAGACATTCTCTACCAAATGGCGTTTCGAGTCAAGCAAATAGCCTAGGCAAAAGATGTGTGACCATGAAACAGCATGGGCACGGGACAGAAAGTGAGGGAGGTGCTGTGAATAGGGGAGGGAATGACCAGTAGAGACCACTGGAGAGAGGCAGGTGGGTCTAGCTCCTGAAGGGCTTTAAATGCCAGAATATGTGGGCGTTATTTCATAGGTTACGGAGAGCCATGCACTTTTTTGAGCAGGGCTGATCAGCTTGTTTTGAAATGGAGACCCTGGCTGCAGTGTGAGTGGCAGACAGGAATGGCGAGAGTATGGCAGAGAAGCCAGTTAGAAGGCTGCCGTAATACCTGGGTGAGCCTAGCATAGCAAACAGTGTACAAGCCTCCTCTTAGGAAAGTCAGGCTGGGCAAGCATGGGTAAAGCTTAGGTGGGCCTGGATCATCGCCATGAGGATTGGAACCACCTAGGTGCATGCCACTGTGTTAGCATCTGGGGAGGAGTCAGAAAGGAATGCAAGGAAGCCTTGGTCTCTGCTCCCTTCAGGCTGACACTGGTTAAGTTGTGCTGTCACACATCTGGTAGCATAATTGTTTTTGCTTCCATCCTCCACGAAATCATGAGCTCCTCAAGGGCAGGGACTGAGACTCATTGATCTGCAAGCCTTACTACCTGATACAGAAAGGTGCTGAGCAGGTACTGATAAATGACTGAAAGATAATGAGAATAAAGGCTGACGCTGAGCACATACTCAGCAACACCTTATTTGCATTAATTCATTTTACTCCTCTCAGCATCCCTTTGAGATAGGTACAGGTGAGGAATCCGAGGCACAGAGAGGTGATGTGGCTACACTAGATCCCAGTCATTGATGGAACTGGGATTCAAGCTTGGTCTTCTGGCTCCAGAGCTTGTTCTCTAAACCAGTAAGGTGTCCTGCTGGAAGAATGGATAAGTGAGTGGCTAAGGGCAGAGAATCCCCTGAGCTAAAAACACATGTTGTATGACTGTATTCCTGCCCGCTTGCTAGCAGCAAGATAGATAGATAGATAGATAGATAGATAGATAGATAGATAGATAGGAGAAATGGAAAGAAGGGAGGGGAGCAAAGAAGAATTGGGACCACTGAGGAGTCTACCCTCATTCCAGAGTGTAGCTCTGTTTTGACTGGCCCAGCTGTCCCTTGCTTTCATATGTGAGATGTTCCTGCATACATGTACGAAAACCAAAACTAGCCTCATCTCACATGGGGAGTTCCTAAAGTATAATGTGAAATCCCTAATTAGAGCTTACCCCCAGACATTGTCTTTAATGTATTCCATATACATTTTTATTCCTTCCGTATTGAACACAGACTCAACCAATTTAAATACGTTAAGCATCCAGTTAAGGCTGATGACCTATATGATGATTTCCAATGTTGCCTCCGTAGTATTACTTTTATGAGACCTGTGCTTTTAGTAGTACTGGTTCTTTCAGTTTTCCATTTTCTATTCATTTTTTTTTTTTTCCAAAATAAGGGAACTATGCAATGAAATACTCATGTAGTTACACAGACATTGTGGTCAGGCAGTGCTGCTGAAACATGATGCAGATTTGCTGATTGCTTTGCATTGTAATTAATTATAGCCTGTTCTTTTATAGTGCAGTGTGGAATATAATAATATAAAGACAATTTCAGTGGAGGAAAAGGGAAGGGATGTGGCTGGAGAATTTCAGATTCTCTATTTAGGAAATGTTTCCCAGTAAAATTCAGTAATAAAGGATTTGGGGTGTAGCTGTAAAAAGCAAATGTCATTGATTAAATGTAGTCTTTTTTCTAGCATAGCACCAGCATAGCAGCTTCCTGCACCTTAAATGTCCTTATTACCATCGTTAAGGGACAGTACAGAGTCATTCAGACAAAATAGCTTATGGCACAGGCGACAGGCTTTTTCTCAGCTGGTACCTAATTTGTAAATGTAATCCAGTTATTACCAGTGTTGGACTAAATACAGCAAATCTGGTTCCATAAACAATTGTTCTCATTATAAAAATTCACAGTGTAGGAGAAATGTACGTTTATTTAAGAATATAGCTCCTTGGGGGCAGAAATTGTGTGTTCTGTTCCTCTCTGTATCCTTGGGTCCTAGCTCAGGCTCTGGCTCACAGTAGATGCGCAGGCAGGTTTGCTGAAAGAAAGCATGGAGGACTCAGGGCTACAGGCTCTTTGGGGAACTTTTGCCCTTTGGCTAGCATGGCCAGGAAAACTCACTGCAAGTATATTTGGTTTCCATCAGGCAAACAGTGGTCCCAGTACAAATGGCTGCCAGTTTTTCATCACCTGCTCTAAGTGTGATTGGCTAGATGGGAAGCACGTGGTGTTTGGTGAGTCCTATTCCTGTCCTAGCCCAGGCCCCATTCACCCAGAGTGGAGCTTCCAAAGGAGCTGGTCCCCTGACTCTTGTACCAAGGGTGCTCGACAGGTGTAACTGCCCTGGGTAGTAGTAGGGAAGGTGGAAGCTGTGGGAGGTGGGGAGCATTTGTGGTTAGAGAGCTAGAGGGGAGGACGAAGGGGCCATCTGACGTCATGGGTAACCATCTGGGCGATAGGTGTGTCTAGGGGGATGGTAGCACTTAAGTACCACACAGAGGCAGCATGCTGCAGTGGGGCTTTGCAATTGCTCAGACCTAGGTTTGAGCCCTAACCCTGCTACTTGCTACCTGTGACCTTGGGCAGCATTTCACTTCCACTGAATATTAATTTTCTGATGTTAGTCTGAGGATCAAATGAGATAATGGCTGAGAATGGGCCTTGGAGGCTGGAAAGTACTGTGCAAATGAGAGTAGTAAAGTCCAGCTCATACTCTTTCCACAGGAAAAATCATTGATGGACTTCTGGTGATGAGAAAGATTGAGGTGAGTCCTATTTTGATCTCCTCTTTCTCGGCCATTCTGGCCTAGGACCACCTCACTAGAGTCGGGGAGCGGGCTCCGTATTGTTAGGCCCAGGCTCCACTCCTCCAGTTACAGGGAGTAGAAGAGGGAGGAGAGACCATGTGCCTCCCAAATGTTCTGGGCCCTCAGTTAGCCTCTCCAGTGGGTATCGAGGTTTGGCCTCTGGTGGCTCCTTCACCTACTTGATGAAATCCTCGCCTTATATACAACTCTGTCTTATAACTCACTCCGTTGTTACATGTCATGTTTGATGTTTTTTAAATGTTGTACATGTTCTCTTTGATCTGTATTATATTCTTCCCCTGTCCGCTAGGACGCAGACTGTTGTCAGATCAGCCTGTAAGCTCTCAGTCCTTAGCACAGGGACTAGCAGGCATCAGTAAATGTGGTGGGAGAGTGTCTGAGTGGAGGAGTCACCACTGTGCTTTCTCTCCTAGAATGTTCCCACAGGCCCCAACAATAAGCCCAAGCTGCCTGTGGTGATCTCACAGTGTGGGGAAATGTAGTTCAAAGGAAGACTCGATCAGGTAAGTGTCTTTCCTGGTCCGGAGTCAGGACCCCAGAGAAGGCAGCATGGTCTAGTGGAAAGAAGTTTAGACCTGAAGACATGGGATTGAGCCCATTTCCTCTGTGTGCCCTGGGAGAAGCTACTTCCCTTCCTTGAGCCTGTTTTCTCATCTGTCAAATGGTGATAATACTTATCTCCTAGGGTCACTGTAAGGATCAAAAGGTAAAGGGTTGGTAGGACACTTTACTTTTCTAACACTTTATAGTTTACAAAGTATCAAGCATTGGGCACTTTCTGACAGCACTCTTAGACTCTAGTTCCATTCGGTAGGTCCTGCTAGAAAGACCTGGCTTCCGCCCTGGGTGGCTCCCTGCTGGGACCAGCCTGGGCAGCCAGGAGACACCCCTGTCATGCCTCTTGTCAGAACTGATACTGCAGTTCCAGGCCCTGACTTTGTATTTGCCAGCCTCATAGGTGAATGTGACACATTTCTCAGCCTACGCAGACTCACTTCCTACCCAGACTTGTCATTCACTGCCTGCTCTGTGCTGGGCATCGTGCTGAGCATGGAGAGGGAGGGGAAAGGATTGAAAGATGCCTCCACCTTTTAGGAACTTAGGGGAATAAAACACATTCTCAAAGGTGATCATTAGTAATATGAGTGATGTTGCTAAGTGTTAATAAGAGTTCAGGAAAGAGATTGATCACTTCCAGCTAGGTAAGTGATGGTAGTGCTTGGCCTTTTTCTTTTTTTTCTTCCTTTTTAAAAAAATTTTTAAACCTGCAGAAAAGTTGGAAGAATAGTACTTATATTCTTATATACATATATATATATATATATGCACATACACATGTATATATATACACACATACACATCTTTCACCTAGATTCGCCAGTGTTTAACATTCTTTTTTTATCATTTTGCTTTGACATTTGTTTCTTTCCCTTCTTCCCTCTCCTCCCATTCCCATTCCCTTTCCTGCTCTCCTGCTCCCCTTCCTTCTTTCCTTCCTTTCCCCTCCATTTCTTTCCCATCTGGAAGTTGAGGACTTCTTGACACTTTACCCCTAAATACTTAAGCAAGCGACCCCCCAAAATAAGAACATCCTGCATGACTGTAATAATATTGTCTGATATACGTGCTCAAACTTGCCCAGTTGTCCACAAAGTAACATTTTTAGATCTAAGAAAAGAAATCCAGTCAAGGTTCACATATTTCATTTGGTTGTTTATTTTTAGTTATGAAAGCAACATCATCTTGTGAAATGAGATATGAAAATTTTCACACGAAACAGTAAAGCCCTTCTCCCCTTGACAACTCACCCCGCTTCTGCATCCCCATCCCAATGCTGTCCTCAGAGGTAACTTTTTTATCATCTGATGTATGTCCATAGGGCCTTTTCTTTGCCTACCTAATTTTGGGAGGTTTTGTTTTTCCTAAATGGCATCATACTATTTGTTCACCATTTTACTTCCATTTGACATTATGTCTGGAAGACTTTTCCATTCATGTAAAACTATGTCGTATTTAAACAAAACAAAATCGATGTCATATGCTATAAGATGTTTGTAGCAAATATTTTATTTTACCTTTCTCTTAATGATTTGAATAATTATACATTCTGAGTCTTAGTTCTTTATATGTTTTGAGTATTTTGGCTAGAATATATTTTAAGAAAAGATTGGCAGTGAGTTGCTTATCTTGACTTTGGTGATATCCTTTGTTAAACAAAAGTTCTAAATTTTGATGAGATTGAAATTTTTCCTCTTTTCTTTCCCTTTTGTTGTGTTTTATCTTGTTTAAGAATGTCCTTACTACCTCAATCATAATGTCTTCTGTATTTTTTCTGATGTTTCTATAGTTTTATTTGTATGCTTACAAAATTATCTAGAATTTATTTTTCTGGACTCTGCCTTTTTTTTCAAATGGAGATCTAGTCAAATACCAGACCATCTTAATGACTGTGCATACCTCCATCTGTGACTTGCTTTGTGTTCACAGCATCTGGCACTTATAGGCATTCAGTTAAAATTTATTACATGAGTTAATAGAGAGGGAGAATGTCAAGCATTTTAGGCAGGGAACTGGTGTGAGCAGATGCCAGGGCAGGAATGCACAAGTGTGTGTGCTGGAAGCTCACGTGGACTCACTTGTCCAGCCAAGTGCTCCCTTCTCAGGCCCAGTTGACACTCTGAGCTCTCTTTTCTGCCTGTACTGGGGGCCCCAAGCTCAACCTGCGCCCCCCCCCCCCCACCTTCGCTGCTGGCCATTCCCTCTCCCACACGTTTCTTGGCTAAAGTTGAGCTCATCGGTCCTTTTCCTTTTAAAGACTGACCACTGATCACCACGGGAGGATGGAAGATCACAAAAACAATAAAGTTTAGAAATCCTTTTGTATAGGGCCTTTTCTCTGTATATTTCTGAGACCCTTACAGAAAGTTACTGGAAATCCATGTCAGGAGTCTGTTTTCTGATGATGGCTGTCATCAGCCCTCCTCTTCTCACCCGCTATTAGCAAAGGTCATGTGAACCTTTACCCCCATGAAAGCCCTTCTTTTCAGCCTACGACCCCAAGCTGAACAGATTCCACGGGGGCCGTGTGATGCTCCAGAGGCCCTCTAGACCAGAACTTTCCAGTAGACATTCCTTTCTGTGATGGTGGAAGTGTTCTGTATCTGTGCTGTCCATTATGGTAGCTTCCAGCTACATGTGACCGTTGAGCACTGGAAATGTGGTTGGTGTGACTGAGGGACTGAATTTTTAATTTTATTTAATTTTAGTTAAATATAAAGAGCCACCAATTGAAGACTACCTCCAATTTAATCTTCTAACCTTGACTTGCTCAGAATTAAATCTTTTATAGCTTATATTTAGAGACAATACAGTAAAAACAGTTATATCACTTATTGAATATTTCTTGTGCTCAAATTCTGAGCTAAGAACCTTAGTTTATCTCATTTAACTTTACCAAGTTAAAAACTCATAGGTTTTAAGGTATTAGGAAATCTAGGTGGCAGTCTGACCTTAAGGCATTCCGCAAATGGGTTCCCCACTTTGGGTTTCTGAGTAATAGTTTGGGGAGAAAGTAAGGAAAAGAAGTGATTAATTCCCCCAGGAGTATGGTATCATTCCATCATGTTTCTTCCCAGCTATAAAGTTACAAGCATCTCTAATTTCTAAAAGAGTGTTTCAGATCCCTCAGGTTGTTTGAGGGCAGAATAATGTTTGACAGCTAGTATAGATGATGTTTTTAAGTCCTACTAGGCAGTATTTCTCAAACTTTAATGCACATATGAATCACCAGGAGATCTTGTTAAGGTGCTAGTTCTAATTCAGTGGGTCTGGATGGGACCTGAGATTTTACATTTCTAACCAGCTCTCAGATGATGCTGGTGCTGACTTGGAGGGGCAGGCTACATGGAAATGACAGTCTTTTAATTGAGAACCCACCATATTCCAATCAGAAAAGACCCAGGAGGAGACAATCTCTTGGTGGCACTGATCCAGCAGGAATCTACTGCATTCAAATCAAGACTTCACCTAATCAGGCATTTGAGGCCTTGTGCCTAGGCATGGAAATAGAAGAAGATAGGAAGGAGACAGAAGACAGGTGAAACTGTACCTCCCTATGAAGCACTTCCTTCCACCAATTCTTTTGTGCTTTACCTTAGGTCCTGACTTTGGTTTTAGTGAAAATGAAGTTTTCTGTACAACTCTAGGTGTAGAAACCTCAGTTTCAGCTCAGTGGGTCCTGTGAAAGGTTTTTATGATGAATTTGATTAGGTACACATAAACGAACTTTGGCCCTCAGGATTCTACTACTGTAGTCTGAACTGCATTCTTGGCTACTTACAACCACATGGGGGTAGTGAAACCTCTGTTTTGAAAGCCTGAGAGTCTCTTGAAAAGGGAGTGGCTGTGAGCTCTGACAGCCCTGCTAGTCTCCCTGTGATCCCCAAACCTGGCTCTGTCAAGCAGTAGAGATCTTTCTTCAGTTCATTTCCCAAATTTTTCTGAAGATAAGAATCACATAGGGGCATTTATTAAACCTACTAAGTCCCAGATCCCCTCTCCCCCCAAAGAGTTTGAGTGAATTTGAGGTAGGATCCAGGATGCTGTGTTTGTAGTAAGCATCTCAGATGCTTCTTATCAGAGAATTGTGGGTAACCCTGCTTTAGGTGGTGCTGGATGAGTTTTTTTAACATTCGTCTCTTAGGAAGAAAATATAATTAGCGCAGCATATAATTTTACAGCTATTACAGCTTACAGTGAGGGGTTATTCAAGTTCAAATAGTCACGTTAAAAATTAATTGTACCTGTGGATGGTGGATATGGTAACAGCTGTGAAGCTGATGTTGGAATGATTGAGGTTTAGGAAACACTGTCCCTCAATCTGGGCTTTTCTGTAGTTGCGATACATTCCTGTAGGGGAAGGTTCTAAAAGACACATTGGTGGCACGTGGGCTAGTCGTTCATTCATTTCACAGCAAAGTGCTTAAGATAGCTCCCCTGCCGCAGATGAGGGTACAAACTTGGAAAGCCCAGTTCCTGCCTTCAAGGAACTCATAGTCTCTTAGGGAAACTGACGGTTACAGTACAGTAAAGCACTGGATTGGAGATTTTAAGACAAAGGAAGGAAAGTGAATGCCTTTGCCTGGAGTGTTTGGGAAGACTGCAGAAGAGATATTTCAGCTGAGTACACTAAAGAATGGAGCTGTCAGGTAGCTAAAACTGGGGAGGGCATTCCAGGCAGAGGGACTAGCATGAGCAAAGGCATAAAGGCAGGAAACAGCAGGAAGTGTAAGGGAAACTGCAGATAATTCAATATAGCCAAAGCAGGAAGGTACGAGACGCAAACAGTAAGAGGCAAGGCCAGAGGAGGCCAGGGCCAGCCGTAAGATCAAGTGCAGGCTGAGGTATTCATGTGTTAACCTGAGGATGGGAGTGAGTATCAGGCAGTATGTACATCTTTCCCCTCCTAGGATGAGAGTCCATCATGCTCCTGAGATTCCAAAGGGTGGCCTGACCCTCCAAAAAGAACCAAGCCAGTAGGAGCCACGGAAGGATTTTGAGCAGAACACTGTAATTGACTTTACTTACTCAGAAGGGGATTCTAGCAGTAGTGTGGAGGCTAGAGGCCAGTGAGGTGTCCACTACAGCAGTCTGGGCCAGAGCAAAGAGGTTCCACATGAAAATATGGGTCTAGGGAGCACCAGAGATTTGGCAGCAAATATTTACATGCCTGCTGGGTGTGTGACATTGTTGGTTCCCTGCCCTGACAGTCAGAAGCCCTGCCAGTTAAAAAGGGCAGGGAGGGGAGAATGGCTCCATTCCAGCCCCTCCAGTACAAAGGCAAACCTCCCTGCCCTGTAACCAGGTCTTACACACAGAGATACATCATATCCATGGAATGCTGTATAGCCTTAAAAAGAAAGAGGTAGATCTGTATGTGTTGGCAGATTTCTAAGGTAAATTAAGGGATAAAGTCAAGATGTAGTACATTACATGATGTTATTTATTTTGAGTTACTCTTTCAGAAATTACTGTAGTGATAGATACCTGACTGGTAGTAATGATTACCTCTGCAGAGTAGAGATAGCAAAGAGACTTTCTTTTCAGTTTATATTGCCCTTATATGCTTAAACTTTCTACATTAGGCATGTATTTTATAACAGAAATACATACAGTATATACTTTTTTTTTTTTTTTGGCACACGGGCTTAGTTGCTCCGCAGCATGTGGGATCTTCCTGGAGCTGGGATCGAACCCGTGACCTCTGCATTGGCAGGCGGATTCTTAACCACTGCGCCACCTAGGAAGCCCAATATACATAGTTTTAACTAACCCTAGTTCCTCCCAGCTTGTTCCAGGAGCATGTAGCTAATATCAGTTTGTGAATCATTCCCTGGCCTCCTCCTGGGTGCACCCACAGTACTTGGTTCATCTCTCTAGTACAGCATTTAACACAGGTGGTCTGGTTTTCTCTAGAACTGAGAGCTCCTTGAGGCAGGGACCGTGCTAATGCAGTGCCTGGTCGGATAGAGCTTAGGTCCCGCAGCACCATGCAACTTGTAAAGTGCATTTACACATCTTGTACATTCTGCTTGAGGGCCCAGGGTTAAACTTCTGTCTGAGCCTGCAGTATGATACCAGGACCCACTGTGCTCTGGAGGAGGAGGGGTGTAGCCATGTTTGGGGGGAGGGGAACAGTAGTAACTGAGTGTACTCACCCTGTTCTTTTAGTACAGCTAACTCCAAGGCCATAAACACAGGGCGTGGACTTTCTTTTCTCTACAACCCTGGGACCAAAACCTTCAAGGAAAAGGGATTGCTCTTTGTTCTAGAGCTCCACAGAGAGCTATCAAGGTCTGGCAGAAAGCACTCAGACTTTGGACCCAAGTAGACCAGGAAGCCCCATTACTGTCAGGCCATTAAACCCCTTGGAACCCTAGTTCTCCCCTTTGCTTGATTATAAATAATATATTCTACACAGAGTTGTGAAGGATAAATAATAAGTGAGATAGTGTATTGACCATAAATATTAGCTTCTTTCTTGGTTTTTGTGTAACATACCTCTCCCCACTGTGTTCTGGGGCACCAAACGTCTGGCCTATGGCAAGAATAAAGCGGTCCTGCTCTTTGGGGACAGGAGGCGTTGAGGTGTAGAGGAAGGCTGTGAGTGTTTTTCTCGTGGACTGCCCCCTCCCAGTTCTTCTGAACTGCTTGTATCTTCCATCCCTCACAGGCCCCCCGGCTCTGCCACTGTGGGCCTCCTCTTGCTCGGGGTGATGCTCTTGAGGGAGATAATCTGGACTGGCCCCTGTGTTTGCTTCCCTGCCTGCTGCTGCCCCATTTGATCAAGAGACCTTGGAAGTATCACAGATTCGGAACCCAAAATTTTGTGTTTAAGTTTTCAATTGTAAATAAAGTTGTTGTTTTGTTGTTGTTGTTGTTTGCATGTTTTGTTCTTTTTTAAATGGTTGTAATGATAGCCTTGTCTCCTCATGCCTTAGCTGCAGCTAAGAGGACTGGCTCTCCCCAGAGGCCAGCATGGACCAGAGCCAGACCCTTGCTATGTAGAGTTGATGCCTCAGATTTACAAGCAGTTGTAGCAGTCCCCTGTTAGGATCAAGCTGATCAGGCAATGAAGGCAAAGCCCCAGGGCCTTATAGCACTATTTATTCCAAAGATGTCCCCAGTAGGTTCCGTTTGTTTAGTTCTACAGCCTGTGGGTGAAGGAAGGGTCACTAGCTTGGGATATTTTTGGATGGGAGACCATTTGGTAGAATGTGTCTTGGTCATGATGAAGTGGGAATAATGTAGTTAAAAATCTTGGTTTGAATCTGAAGTCATTTTTTAAGCAGTTGAGGTCTTGAGATGTTCTTTTCCCCTTTCAGAGCCTTGGTTTCCTCATCTGTAAATTGGAGATACTACTACTACTTCATAGCATTGTTGAAAGGGTCAAACAAGAGAATGGATATGAGGGTAACTTGTAAACAGTAACATGTATTGGAAAATCTTTTGAAAGGAAGTAGCCCAACATAAACAGATCCCATTGAGTATAATGTCCAGGAGGTAAAGGGAATTCCCTGGTATTCCTTTCATGAGGCAATTTCTGTGTTATCCCATTCTTATTTTCTCCTGGCTCATGGCAGGGATGACTCATAACCACTAGCAGCAGGCTACTGCAACAGCAGAGTAGCAGATACAATAGAATTGGGTTAAAAGTGCCATTTCAGTGTAGTGGGGGACAAGGAAGATGGTGAGATATACAAGGGCCCTGTATTGTGGATATTTGCAACTCTCTAGCTAAGTAAACAGGATTCAGGGGACACAGGGAAGAAAGGGCTGTGATCTAGTGGAGGAAAAATCTTCAAGTAACTAAACAGGGTAGAATTATAGAGAGATAGGAAGGAGGATGAGCAGCTGGGATCCTGAGCTGGCATTCTTGTGATGAGCCATTCAGTTGAATTAAATTACACTTGGCACCTACATTCTATGCCAGTGTCTGTCTTAGGCACTGGAGTTGTGAAGATGAGTAAGATGTGGCCCATGCTGGTGACAGGGGATAGGCATGGTTTGGATTCAGTGAGATGAGTGTTAGAATGTGAGCCCTTATGAGGGCAGGAAATTTGGTCTTTTTTGTCTTTTTTTACTGCTGTCTCTAGCACCTAGAAGAGGTAAACACCTAGTAGCCAGTAAGTGCTCAATCAGTAGTTGTTGCATGAACGACAGTGGTTTGTATAAGATGCTATGGGAGCAGAGAGACAGGGGGTGAGAGGAAGAGGCAACATTTGAGCTAAGTATTGACAGACTGGTTGCAGTTAGCCAGGAGATAAGGGTGGGGAGGGCTTTCTAGGAAAAGGGAACTTGTTCTTGGGCCAGAGTCTGTTAGAGATGGGGACAAGGTGGAAGTTTTGCAGAGGAGATTCTCGGAATGAACCCACTTGCCTTTTGTATCACTTAAAGGTAAACACCTGGGCTCTCAGGGTGGCAGGGGAACTAGCAGAACTATGGTGCGGAGAGCTCCCACCTTGGAACCGGAGATGAATTTTGGCATGAACCATCTCTGCAGTGGTAGAGAGTTGGCTACAAGGAAACTTAATCATTCATCTTCATGTTCACTGAGCATGAAGAGAGAGCTTAGTGAAGTAATTGGATGAGTAAGTAATGATACTTTTAAGTAACATTTTAAAGACAAATGTTACAGAACTTATCTTTCTGCTTGAGAAGCCATCCCTTCAAAGCAGTTACATAGGGAAGGTTACTCACTTATTCTCAGAGGTGCTGCTGCCATTATCCTAAGTGTCTTTGTAACTGCACTTTGGGAAAAAAGCTTTCAAGCCTACAGGGCACACTTTTAAATGTCCTCAGTGTTGGCAGAATTGCCTTTGAGGAAACATTTTCTTTTTAACAGTCAGAAATCACCTGGAGCTGGAACAGATGAATAGCAGCTCCGGGATCCACCAACTTCTCTCCCTACATGTTGCTGCCGCAAACCTTTTTCACCCGGATTACTGGCGCTGCTGCCCAGATGACCTCTCTGCTGCCAGTACCTTCTTTTCCAATCCATTTTCTATATCACATCGTTCATTTGACACATTAAGATATCATGTGTCAGGGACTATGCTAGATGCCTCAAGAACTCATAGTCTGGCAGGGAATAATGAGTGTAGTAGAGTGTGTTAGGAGAGGAGGGTCTTCTAACCTAGTAACACCTGAGGCAAGACCTAGAGGATGAAGAGTTAAGCAGGCAAAGGAGACGGGAGAAAGGAAGAATGTTATAGAGGAAATAGTATGTGATAGCTCAAAGGAAGCAGTGGTTAAAAGGTCACCAGGAAGGTTGGACAGGGAATGTGAAAGAACAGTGGAAGGTAAGTTTAGAGATCATGCAGGGTCCTGCCAACCACATCAAGGAATCTGGACAATCCTATGGGTGGTGTAGTCACTAAAAGATTTTAAGTAAGACAGTGTCGTGATCGGATAGATGTTTTCAAAAGAACCCTGGATATGTGGTGGGGAATATTAGAGTAAGAGGTAGAGACACTGGCTAGGAGGCCACAGCAGTGCCCTAAGCCAGGGGTTGGCAGGCCAGGTGTCACTCTGTTTTTCAGTGGTTCATGAGCTAAGAATAAGAATGCTTTTTAAATGTTTAAATAGTTGGGGGAAAAGTTCAAATAACTGAAAAATCTAAAGAATATTTTGTGATAAAAATTGCATGAAATTCATATTTCCGTGTCCATAAATTAAATTTTTTTTTTTGGAAAACGCACTGGTTTACTGATTGACTATGGTTACTTTCAGGCTCTAAAGTTGAGTAGTTGAGACAGAATTGTCTGGCCTGCACAGCTTAAAACACTGTCCAGCCCCTATAGAAAAAATGTGCTTACTCCTGCTCTGAGAGACAGATGATGATGGCCTACGCTAGGGTATGAAGTAGGAATGAAGCAGTAGGAATGAAGAGACTCTGGATTAGCATTTAGAGAATTTCTAGGACTGATTCAGGGAGGTCTTTAGGAGGTGGAATTGACAGGCTTAGATGATACCAATGGGGTAAGGACTACTGCACTAGCCTCCTAGCTGGTTTCCCTACTTCCATTCATGCCCCTCTACAACCCATCCTTAGCCATTAAAAAAAAAAAATCACGCCATTCCCTGCTTTCAACCCTAAAATTACCCTTCTCACTGTTGCCCTTAATTTCAGATAAAATGTTCCTAATTTAACCCTGCCTACCTCTATAACCCAGTATCTTCATTCTGGGGGTTATTGGACCACTTTACTTGCATTTCCCCCAGACCCCATCTCTTTTGCCTCTATGCCTTTGCATAAACCTGCAAGTGCTTGGAGTCTGCATTCTACCTTCTTCCCACCGCCACTCCCAAAATGCTTTGTGCATTTGCAGCGCTGGAGTGTTCGGTGTGTTGCATGTTTAAATTTCTGCCTTCATCCCTAGACTGAATTTAAGAAGGCAGCAACTGACGAACTTGTCCATACCCAGCAGATAGTAGACGCTTACGAAAGAACGAACGAAGGCGGAAGACTTCCATCTACATCATGTGGCAGCTTCAATTATAAATCGTTTGTGAAACGTGGATAGTAATCCCTATTTCACATGGCTGTCGTAAGAATAAAATGCAAGAAAAATGCCTTGCTTGCTCAATAAACGTGAGTTGAAATTAAATTGGATTTATGGCCAATACAAAAAGACGTGAATACTTAACAAGACAGTTCTCCTGTGCCTGGTATGATAGATCGGAAGGCAGGTCCCCACGGAGTACACCCCCGCCCTCCGCCCTCAATATGCGGAGCAGGGGCTGCCTGATAGCTTGCGTGGTCCCCCCAAGGTGACTGCTCCGCCGTAAACAGACGCTCTTTGAATGCATACGTTTAAGTCCGTTCCAGAAACTCGGCTGTGCCGCGAGTACACGGCCATTGTAGAAAAGACGGCTCTATCTGCAGTAGTGGTCTGAGGTCACAAGGACCATATTTGGAGCAGGGCGAGAGGGCGGCCTTCTCTCCGTATGGAGCTAAGGTGTCGTCGGGCCCCGTTCCAAGCCCCCGGGTCAAGCCAGGTAATCCCGACTCAGGCGTCTGGCCGTGTCTTCCCTTCGGCCAGGACACAGCCCCGGACTTGGGGGCCGCCGGCCCGGGCTGCAGCCTGGTGAAAGTCACGTTCCCTCTGCCCGTCCTCTCGGGTACTCTATGGTTCTCGTGGTGACTCTACTCTAATTCTAGTTCCGGTCTCTATGGCGGCGGCGGAGGCAGGAATGGTTGTAGGTCGGCCGAATTAGCCGCCTAAGGGCCAATGAGAGTGGAGGAGTGATAGAGTATTAGCTAATAGCAGCCAGGAGTTGGGGTCAGGTGGTGAGGTTGACAGCACTGCTGGCCAGTGAGCGATGCTTAGGGCGGGTTGATCGCAGGGCTTATCCCGCCCGTCCCGCCATTCTCGCTAGTTCGATCGGTAGCGGGAGCGGAGAGCGGACCCCAGAGAGCCCTGAGCAGCCCCACCGCCGCCGCCGGCCTAGTTACCATCACACCCCGGGAGGAGCCGCAGCTGCCGCAGCCGGCCCCAGTCACCATCACCGCAACCATGAGCAGCGAGGCCGAGACCCAGCAGCCGCCCGCCGCCCCCCCCGCCGCCCCCGCCCTCAGCGCTGCCGACACCAAGCCCGGCACGACGGGCAGCGGCGCAGGGAGCGGCGGCCCGGGCGGCCTCACATCGGCGGCGCCTGCCGGCGGGGACAAGAAGGTCATCGGTGAGGACCGGACGGGGACGGGGGTGGGGCGGGAGGGAAGCTTGGCGGCGGAACCGTTACCCGAAGCGGGGCGAGCCGGCGGGCGCGCGGCCGGAGGGGACCGATTCGGCGGCGCGCGGCCGCCCCTCCCCCAGAGCCCCCCCACCCGCTCGCGGACGGCGGCCCGCCCGGTCCGCGTGCCCGGCTGGCGCGCGCGCGCGCGCCGCTTCCCGCGCCCCCTGCGGACCCCGCGCGCCCCTCCCCTTGGGCGGCCGCGCGCCGCCGACCGCGTGTGCGGCGGGGTCCCTCCCCTCCGTGCCCGCCCGCCGGCCGGCCGCGTGCGCTCGGGCCCGCACGCCGTTGTTCCGTCCCCCACCCGCTCTCTTCCGCGTGTACCCTGAGGGCGCGGCGCGCCGCCTACGCAGGCCGGAGTGGGCCGGGCGGCTTCCCCCTTCTCACGTGCTCGCCGCCGCGCCCGCCGCCCGCGGTCCCCGCGCCCACCCAGCTCGGGCCCGCGCCCCGGGCCTGCCCCCAGGCCGCCGCCGCCGGGGGCTCAACCCACGTGGACCGCGCGGCCGGCTGGCTGGCCCTGGAGAGAAAGGCTGTCAGGTGGCCCGCGGGCCGCCGCCGGGGAACGCGTGAGCCACCGGATGCTGAAGCGTGGCGGTTTCAGGGAAAAAAAAAAAAAGGATGTCTGGTAATTGTGGGGTTTTTTTCTTTCCTCCAGCAACGAAGGTTTTGGGAACAGTAAAATGGTTCAATGTAAGAAACGGATATGGTTTCATCAACAGGTGAGATGACCGCCGCTGAAGCCTTGTCTTGTGTCTTGCATGCTCTGCCCCATCTGTAGGCTTTGCGGACTTGGGATTGTTGGAGCTTGTGTTGGTTGCCACCTCCGGTGTATTGTTAGCGGGATTTTGTTCTCCTTGGTGAATGAAAGGATTAGTGGATCTAGAGATTGCCTTTGTCTCGCAGCTAAATGTTAATCTAAAGCTAACTTGAAAGGTACAGAGCGATTTAAAAGGCAGAGTGAGTAAACCATCTCTTACCAGGTAGGGCAAACTGAGAAAGCTAAGATCTGGTATGAGTGAGGCTGAGGCCCAGCACGTTTTTATTGTTGTCATCCTTTTATATGTTATCGAAATTGCTATTTGAAAATGTGAGCTATTAATTTTGTAGGTAATTTGTAACTTGTTAATCTTTGGAGTGATTTGGCAATGCAAGTATGTCATTTTGACTAAGGTAATATTGCCTTTGTTCAGTGTTCCATTATATGCTGTTTTAAATGCCTCTGATAAATTTCACATTAGGGCTGTTTTGACAACAGTTGTTCTTATTTGCTCATACTGTAACGACTGGAAGAAAACTGCCCGTTTCCTTTTCTCAATTTTTATTTCTCCTACTTCCTTGCCCCCAAATCGTATCTATTAAAGCTTCGGTTGTAGCTTATTAGAGTGGCTTTAGACCACGAAAACATTTGGAGGCAAAGCTACAAACTACATCTTTAGGATTAATCCTTAAGAGTTGTTCGTAGCGATAGTGATGGTGAGGCGGCGTGCTCAAGGAGCTCTTCGTGGTCTGCCTGTCAGCCGGGCATCGTTTCCAAGATGGCTGCCCAGGCTAGCAGTGCAGGCACAGAGGTGCAGAGCCCTGTGCACGCTGACAGCAGTATTGGCCTTACAGGTATGATACAGTTATCTCAGCGTTTTCTTTCTTATATCCTTACTTACACTCGATGTTTGAAAGAACTTAAGAGTAAGAAGCAATACCAAATGTTTCTGAAATGGGCACTACTGAAGGAAACCAAATGGGCAAGATCAAGCTTAGACACACAAGTTGGCTGGTGAAAACTGTTAGTTGCTCAACCATGAAGTACTGTGGAAACGCTCAGAGCAAAAGGGATTGTAAGCATTTGACGGTCTGTTTTCCACTTTTGCAGTTGTGGGGAAACATTTTGTTCCAAAATCTTTAGGAATTTTACGTCTGTTCTTACACTGCTTTGGGACAGGTCAAGGCCACAATTTTCTTGTTAGTTTTTTGATAATGGGCTACTAGTGAGGAAGAAAGGGAATGCTTTGATGCCAATATTTGACCGCTTTTTTAGGTGATCTCTGAATTTGTTAGCATTTCAGTCTCACTCTGATTCTCTTTAGTGGCCTCAGTGGTTTTTAAATTTAAGTGTGCTTGGCTTGGAAGGGTAAAAATGCTTATTCTGAGTTCTTCCTTCCCAGCTTGGATCCATTGGGTCTGGGGTACATTTTTAAGGAGAATTCTAGGTAATTGTGGCTGGCTTATGTGCCTTACCTTGAGAAGCACTGCTTTTGACCTTTGACCCAGTGTGATGATAGGATAGCACTGGTGTGCACATTAGGAGGGTTGTAATTTGCAGGCTCTTAAGTAGTTTGTGTGTGCTTTAAAAATCGTACCATATGCTTTCTGTTTTGCTGCATTTGCTATGCTAAATGAACTTAGGTTATGATACTCTTTAAGTGAACAGTTGATAATCCAAGATAGAAGTAGTTCTTCATATATCCTAAATTTTTATTATGTGAAGTGCCATTCCTTGAATCTGTTCTAACTTGGAATCAACTTACTTGGTCATCATACAGGGCAAGTTAAATGTAAATTGGCTTTTGATGATCCTTTGGACTGTCTTAATCTCAGTTGTTCTGTCTAACTGGTTCAAATGTGCTTTACATTTCTAAACTGGTCGTTTGAATGATTCAGAGACTTTTGAACAAGACACTGTAAAACCTAACAGCAGTTAAGTTCAGGAGAGGTTTACCTTGCTTAAGGGAGAGTGTATGTCTTTAAAAAAACTATAGTTCTGAAAGCTAGCAGGTGGTTTCAGGGCTGGACCCACCTTCCTTTTCTGAGAGAAAGTGTGTGTCACACACGTGTGCTGTTTCTCTATAAAGGAAAGGATGCAGTGTTTGGGATGATTGGTATAGCTCTAGTTTTAATCTTGGAATTCTGTAAATTATATATTCTAGGTTCTTGAGGCTTTTATAATTAAAATACATTTTTAATATAAAATTTTCCTTTAAAGAAATGTATTTCCATTGTAAACGTTTATTTCAACTTATGTTATTGCCTATAATAATTGTTATACCCTTGTTAGAATTACTTTTTAAAGGGTTTTATTGTATGAAAGGTGCTAAATAAGAGTATAGAGATTTTAACACAGCAAAAACTTTGGCTTTATTTTGTTAGGCTATGTAGTCTAGTAATTCATTGTTATTCCTTTGTGTGCTGTGTCTGAAAAAGATAAATTGGATTATGTGACTAGAGGGGTTTATTAACCCCCCCAAAATTACTTTTCATTTTATAATGAAAAACTTCATTCAAGACTACTGAAGATGTCATTAGAAGGATGCCACGGGGTCAGTGGTTTCAGGGTTTAATTCTCTGCTTTTAAATCTAGAAACTCAGTCTTCTCTTTTGCTTCCAGGTGTTGAGGATTAATCCATGCTCACCAAACTTACGAGAGTGGCGTGAGTCAGTAACAATTTATTTTTCAGTTGGACATGCATCTTTCATAGTGACCAGAATAGGAATACTTTTTATCCAGAGTACTTAAAATGCTAAATTGATCATTGTAAGGGGTGGGCAGGAAATTTGGAGCAGAGAATCAAATAGAGAAGAGATCACAAACTGGTGACCTACCTGATCCCCAGAGTTATCTTCTTTTTTTTAAGAGCTCTATTTTAGCTTTGGGGTCTTTAGTTGCATGTAAATGAAAATCAGCTGGCCATGAGTATTACCATCTGTAAATGGGGCATGCGTTCTCTTTTACCACAGTCTGTCAGGCTTAGTTTTCTCCTGTTGTTGACTTCCCTTCCTGCCTGGCCTCTGTTACATGCGTGTGTATTTATTACTTATTACCCATGGTCTAGAATGAGGTTTTTATTAAGCCAGGGAAAGACTTAGCTGTTCCTCCTTAGAAAAATACCTAGTCATGGCTGTCAGGTTTGGTTCCCCTTATGCTGTTGGACAAGTTAGTTAAACTGTTAATGGCTTGGTGTGGTAGCCTTAAGATAATGGCATAAGAGCATTTCGTTATGGATAGAAATGCTTATGTACGGCAGGTCTGATTTAAGGCAGTGCTGTGGATTGGCACACACACAAGAAAAGTTTCCTAAAATTTGAGAAGTTTTGTGTTGGCTACATGTTTTTACCTCCACTGTGCTACATTAGCTTTGAAGAGACTTCCATTTTCTTTAGATCCCTGCAGGATTTCTTCCTTTTTCTTTGGCGTTCTCTTAAAATGGTATCCCTTTTTTTTTCAGTCTCTTGCTATATGTGTGATTTCTTTTTCCTTGAAGTCACTACTGTGTTATTTGCTGAATAAGAACAATATTATACCTCCAAGATAGGTGAGAAAATTGTATTTTCATTAAGAATTTTTCAGTAGTAAATAATGTTCTTTTAACACCAAGCGGTGGAGTAGACGAATACAGCAAAAAGGGTACACTTCCCTGCAGGAGAAAGGGAGGCCGGCCTGGTGAGTGATGCATGAGGTGGCACTGTTGAATGTTGTAAATCCATGCTCTCCAGCGCAGTAGGAGATATATGTGGCTATTGAGCATCTGAGACACTGAATGTAAAGTACCTACATATTTTATGTTGATCATACATGTTGAAATTATCAAATTAGTTTTACTTGTCTTTACTTTTTATTACGGCTCCTAGAAAACAAACTTAGATATTTGGCTTTACAAATAAGGCAACTTGCCCAAGATAACGGAGTTAGTAACGGGGATCCCAAGGATTCCAACCTTGGCTCCAGTGGTTCTAGTAGGGGCTCTTAACCATTGTATTCTATATCCTGCCTTGCCCCTCTCCTTCCTCTCTGATTAACATGACTTAACATAATATGCAGAAAACCATATTTGGTAATTCAGCAGCTGCATTAGATTGAATGGTGGTGGTCTTCTGGATAGAAATCCTTGAGGATAGGCCATGTCTTATTTTTATTTCTGGTGCTTAGCACAATGCCCAGCTAGCTAGCTAGCTAGCACAAGTAAATCCCCAACAGTATTAAAGAATTGAATGAGGCCTTTGGACTTGCTGTCAGCGCAGAGACTTGTGGTACATTAGAGGGAGAACTAATAAGATGGAATAATAGGAAAGAGTAGAATTTAGAAAAAGCTAAAAGTGGCAGTAATTTTACATTTTAATTTGAAAAGCTGGCTAATATTAAATGAATAGTAGACTCTCAGTAAGTAACTTTAAAATTGAGCACCTACCATAGCAGTATGCTGGATGCTAGGCAAAAGAATGACAGTTTCTGTCCTCAGTGGGTTGGAGCTCATACTCTCGCTTGTTTCTAACCTTCCGCCCTCAGTAAAGTGTGGTAAAGGCAGAAGTGTGCCTCTTGGTTCTCAGGATATACCATCAAAGGTAAGAGGCAGTGCTGGTGATACATACCTCCATTACATGACATTAATAAATAGCAGAAGGTTAAAAGCATGCTTCCTGATGAGCCATTTTGGTCATCTTATTTTAATTGCTGCTTTTCCCTCTTTGGTGAGCTCTCTAGTAGCCATGGCATGCCTTCTGTCCAGTATTTACTGTAGATCAGGAGTCAACAAACCCTTTCAGAACTGGTTTTATCTGGCTTGTAAGCAAGGAATGGTTTTTAGGGGTTTTTTTTTTTAAGTGTTGAGGGAGGTGAGGGTGCAGTATGTAGCAGAACCCTGGTCTCTAATTATACAGAATGACTGTGTACTGCAGGTGAGGGTGCAGGGGTGCTTGTTATTTACTGTTGTGCTCTCCCAAAATTGGAGAAACCAAATGTGGTAATCTGCCTCTAAGCTGAAATATGTAAAGATGTCCAAACTGGTCTTTTTTGAGTTCTCAACATGAGAAAGACCAGGGTCTGTAGAGTCAGATTCTACCACTGTAAGCAGAAGACCGCATACTTCATTTTCCTAATTTGTCGAATGGGGGGTTAATATAAAAGCACCTACCTTGGGATTGTGAGGATTGGTATGATCTAAAGAGTTAAAAGTACTTGGCACAGTATCAGGAACTTAAACCCTCAGCAGTATAAGCTGTTATGTGTCTGAGCTTTTTCCCTTTTGTTGATGAAGAAAAAAGATCCGGGGGTGGGGGGGGTGGGGGCAACTTTCCAAGGTTATACAGGTGTTAATAGTAGAATGAGGAATAAAAATCGGGTTTCCTGTTGGTAGTGCCTTGAACTTCTCGGTAGTCCTTTAACAAGTTGCATCTATAGTATTATGGCTTGGCTAAAATTTCATTTTTTGATCTGTCAAGTGTTTCCCTAAAATCTTCATACCCTTTGACCATGATATATTCTCTTACAGACTGACTTAGTGTCAGCAGAATAAACAGGTGTTATGTTGTCTGGCATGACATTATTAGTGAACATATATTGATTTCCGCATAGCTCTGTATCCAGAAAACACCTCCCTAAGCTGTTTTCCAGGTGATTTATCTTATGTGTATTACCTGTCTTGTACTATCTTTAAGATTGTCCTGACTAGAGGAGTAGTTTTGGTGATTTTTTTAATATTCCGTTTACAACCCTGAAGTAAAATTAGTAGATAACTGTTTTACTTCTTTTTATTGAGGTGTATAATGTTTTTGGTCTGTAAATGCCTATTTGCAACTGCATTAGAAAAAATGTGTTGGCTACCCAGATACATGGGAAGCATTATCATCAGTAATTAAAAATCCCTCTCTTGAAAGTCGCATTTTTTAGGAAATTTTAATGCCAGTTAAAAGTGTGAAGTACTATATTCAAACTTAAAATGAATGTACTTACATGCAAGTCCAGTACCAAATATCGTTTACCTAGTCATCTAGCAGGTCTTATACGCTTCACTCCCTTTAATGGAAGTAGGGCCCCCTTACTTTTGGAACAACCTTAGAGCCTTAGGACTTGAAAGTCAGTTGTGTTGGACATGAAGACTAATTAGTGGTGGCTATGGAACTGTTTATGGGGTGTATGTGGACCTATTTAACAGATGAACATTATGACCAGCCATTAATTCCTAGGTGTTCCTAATACTCAACCAGCTTATAATGTCCGTTTTCACTCACCTGCCTTTGGGGTGCTCTGTGTGTGTGTGTGTGTGTGTGTGTGTGTGTGTGTTGAAGATTTTAAATTAATCCTGTTTCCATAAATTCAGTGTCCTCGTGTTATGATGATCCAAGCTATGTGGATTCTTTGGTGCATACATTGCTCCATGGACCAGCAAGGAGCCAAGTCAGTAAACCAGTCAGTCTGGTTTGTTGTAACCTTTGTTCCTTTTGTCATTAAACACTAGAACTACTATTGAGTCCTTTCTCAACTCTGACCTACTGACAGTAGGGTGGGGTAAGTCAATAAAGGTCTAGAAATGTTGCACCTACGATGATTCTTTTTGCTCATAGTATCATTGCCTTAATGTCCAGTGTCTAAGCTAAAAATTCAAATCATTCATCGCTGTCCCCTCACTTCTAACATCCATTCATCCAGAGTTTTTCCCACATGAATTCAAGAATTATATGTTAAATCTACTCCCTCATACACAGCCCCTTAGTCTAGGCCTTCATCAGGCCTGGTCTGGACTTCTGGAGTAGCTTTTATAACTAACAGGCCTCCTCATGGCTTCGAACTTTCCATAATAGCAGCCACTTTTTAACATCTAATAATTTATCATGTTATATGTCCTCTACATAAAAGCCTTTACTGGCTTCTGTATCTTACATGATGATTTAGCCCATATTCACCCTTGCACTCAGCTGCAGCCCTAGCCATATTCTCCAGCTAGTTTGAACTCAGCTTACATTGAATTGGCTGGTTGTTGCTTTTACCCACATCCATGACCTCTCCACTTAGAATATCTTTCTCATTTTCCAGTAAACTCCTTTAAGACTTAGGGCAAATGTTGCCTCCGTTAACAACTATAAAGTCCTGAAGTAACTATTTCAACCATATTTGTTTAGCAACAGACTAAAGATTGGTGTAAAATGGTGTCTTGTATGAAATGAAAGGGGGTTGTGGGTGCTAGTAAGACGTTTCATTCATCTTCACCTTTTTAGTTCTCTGGCACAAACAATGCTTGCCTTGTGAGTGATGTTGATATTGGTGGTGTTCATATTTGTACTTCATTGTGATCTTGTCTCTTTATTTTAATCAGTGCTTTATTTTTAAGAGCAGTTTAGGTTCATGGTGAAGTTGAGCAGAAGATACATCGTTCCCATATATCTCAGGCCTACATATGGCACCCATGACCTTTGCCACTATACTGCAGCAAAGGGATACATTTGTTACAATTGATAAATCTACACTGACACATCATTATCACCCAAAGTCCATAATTTACATTTAGGGCTCATTCTGGTATTGTACATCCTTTGGTCTTTCTGACCCTCAAGGAAAGTTGGGAATTGGAAATGGTGAGCAGTAAATGATTGAGGATGAAGCTAGTACTTAACGGAAGAGAATATGTTCATGCTGTCTCCTACTTAAGATAGTAACCATGCTCTTAGAGGTAAATGAGTTCTGCAGGAACACGGTTAATGTTTAGTAGGATGAGGAGTGACAATATATGTTGCTAGTCACTTCTTTCCTCCTAATAGCTTAATAGGTGACACTTTTATTAGTCTTTTTTAATCTTCCTAAGGTACGTAGTGAGACAACTGTTAGCAAAACCATCCTGGCTTACTGGTTGTGTTTTTGTTTCATTTCTTAATTTCCTAACAGCAGCCAAGAAAGCCTCTAAAAGGGGGTGGGGAATACACAAAAGACCAAGTGTATTCTTAATCTTTGGCAACATGAAATGTAGTGTCAGCTTTCTAATTTGTTCAACTTCTTCTGTCTTGTAGGAATGACACCAAGGAAGATGTATTTGTACACCAGGTGAGTGCTCGTGTGGATATTTACACTTCTGGCTCAACACTTGTGAAAAGAAAAGGGTGGATGCCTTCTCGACTGTTGCTCCTTACAAAAAGGTTATTAAGTCCAGTCACCAAATAATTTAGTTCCCACAGGAAGAGAGGTAGTACAGCTTGAGTGCATACATTGAAACATTGTGTTGGCAGTTCCCTTAATTAAAATAGGTGTTTCTCATTGGTATTTTGTCAATAGGTATAGCTTTTTAAAATGTTGAATCTGCTCAACTCGTTATACTAAATTTTCCTAATTTCAGATGAACTGAAAACCTCCATTAATCTAAACTTGAACTAATACTGTTGCTATAGATACACAGAAATTTTGACAAGATGTTCTCAAATGCTATTACAATTACCTCTATGGTAAGGACAGAGGACAGTAATCGTGGGGGGAAATTGACCAAAATTGCAAAATATAGTAATTTGAAATGAATGTTGAAAAACTGGCAAACATAGCATAGGTCCTTCTGTTTATTCTAAAGCACTTAGAATAGGTAAGATATGTTTTTATGTTTGGAGCATTTTGACCAGCTTGGGAAATTTAGAAATCCTCACTAGTTTAAGGGTAAGTGGAAAAGCATATGGCAAGGTTGGTGATTACTTACTAAATAGTTTTTAGATTAGCTTCAGAGTTTTGGGAGGAAAAAACTGACAGGATAGGTGATACGTGCTAAACTTTCTCCAGAAGTACCATTTAAGGAAAATATTTTGGAAAATGCTTAAACATTAAGGAGTTTATCGTTAAAATAAGCCACTGCCAAATGAACACTGATATTTCAACCTTACATATGTCATAGGCTCCATTGGACTTAATTACCCTCATAGGAATGCATTGGGTAGGAAAAATGTTTATAAGTGTGTACTTCTATGTACTCCGCAGTTTTTTCACTGAGACTGTTGAAATATTGTCACCTTGTATTGAAAATCACCCTAAGAACTTTTTAGCCACTATAATGTAGACATCAAAAGACAAAGTCAGTCTCCACACTCATGCCTTTATTCAGGCAGGTGTGAGCTTGGCTGGCAGCATACTCCACAGGAAGGGCTATCTTAGGCTGGTGTTTGTAGCTCACTGAAGTGTCCTATACAGCACTCAGTGGCAATCCAGGGGGGAGCCAGATCAGTTTCTAGGTACATGCAGAAGCCTGTACAGTAATCACAGGGTTAAACGTAAGTGTGGAAACATTCAAATTCTAAACAAATATAGGACTGTTCAAACAAAATGTTATTTTAAAACAAATGTTTGTTTTATAAAATTGAATACCAACACTTAACCTGTTCCTTGCCTTCTGCATGTTCAAAGGAATTTACAGACTTAGGTACAAGAGACAGCAAGGCTTGCCGGTGTTGCTGCCTGTCAGCAACAGTAAAGGGTTTGAGAGATTGGGGAGGGCAGTGAAGATGCTGACCAAAGGAAGAGTTTGGAATTGTAATTACCCATACTTCTGCTATCCCCTATGACTGCAGATAATTGAGAGTTATATGAAAGGTTTGCAAACTTTGTGACAGTTTAGATGACAGATGAGATCAATTTTTTGGCTGAACGCATGTCACCCACTTGTACCAACCCACAAGGTGTCACCAATATGCTTTCCTCTTTATTTTGGAGGTGGTTTCAACATTCAGCTGTTTCTTAGGACTTTGGCTGCTCGGTCTTGGTAGTGTATCAAGGAGACTGCAGTTCTGGGCAACTTAGCTTAATTGGCTTCAGATTTGTTGGTTGTCCTGCCTCCTCTGGAATGGAAATTCATGAGTGATCCTGTAATGCATACTGCTGTGATAGAGTAGATTGCACATGGGATTTGGAGCCCCAAGACCTAGATTTAGAAAAGTCCATACTCTGCCACTTATTAGCTGTGTGACCTTGGGCAAGTCACCTGACTTTTAAAAGCCTGTTGATTACCTTAAAAGAGGAATAATAATACCTCACATCATCTGTCATAACGAGATTGAGTGGGTAGTCTGTGAAAGAACTCTATGGAAACATTACCACACGTGAGATGTTATTCTTCCCCTTTAGCTTTGTCATAGAAGTCTGGAGAACAGGTAACAATGTGGGATTTAATGTATTCTGGGGAGGTAATAACCAACTGTCCCAGGCAGTCAGAATATTAAAAGTGGCATAGTTAATTCATGTGAATTGCATTTCCATTGAAGTATTACCACAGTCAGGTTGGAAGGGATTTTGGTTGACATTTGTAACTGAGTTTGGTATGGTAACAAAGGGACAAAGTTGGTTTGGTCAACTTTGAAGCATGCAAAGCTAAACTCGCCTGTCATCTAAACTGGCCCTGTGTGGGGCTAGCTTCTACTATTAAGTGCAGTCTTTGGGGATAGATGGATATCCTCATTTTGTCCAAAGCTACATATGCTTTTGCAAAAAGCATTTTAAAATATATATGTATATAGTTGTGTCTGTCTTGAGTGTTAAATTACTTGTTTTAGTTTGGAAAATAGTGGTAAAATGCTGGGGCCTTGTAAGATTGGAGTATTTTGGTTGAGGTTGGGGGTAGCATTGGTCCCTGTTTTCCTAAATTTATTGACAGTTTGGTCTTACTTAAAGTTAATTTTAAGTGTATATCCAAGCTAAAATAATATTGACTCTGGTACATTTTGAATGAAAAAGCACATTATTCTCCCCTGTTAATCTATTTTTGGAATGTGATATTACTAGACTGCCATAAAGAAGAATAACCCCAGGAAGTACCTTCGCAGTGTAGGAGATGGAGAGACTGTGGAGTTTGATGTTGTTGAAGGAGAAAAGGTGAGGATGCTTTTTGTGTAAAGGTTTGACTTCAGTATGGAAATATTTTGGAGATCTCATCCATTAGGATGGTGGCTCTAATGTGGATGGATGGGTCAGGTGACCACTTGAACACAGGTGCATCAATCCTAATGTGCTGGCTGCAGTTAGAGGGCTATCTCTTCAGAACAGTGAGGAACTAATATTTAATCATTTCTATGCACCCCTGGCCACAGAGACCCTGTTTTATTTGCTCTGTGTAAGTTTTGTTAAGTGTACTTAATTCCTTTGTCACTATCGATATATGATGGCTTTTGTAGGGTGCGGAGGCAGCAAATGTTACAGGCCCTGGTGGAGTTCCAGTGCAAGGCAGTAAATATGCAGCAGACCGTAACCATTATAGACGCTATCCACGTCGCAGGGGTCCTCCACGCAATTACCAGCAGAATTACCAGAATAGTGAGAGTGGGGAAAAGAATGAGGGATCCGAGAGTGCTCCTGAAGGCCAGGCCCAACAGCGCCGGCCCTACCGCAGGCGAAGGTTCCCACCTTA
The DNA here is from genome assembly GCF_030028045.1 of Hippopotamus amphibius kiboko. Taxonomy (NCBI): domain Eukaryota; kingdom Metazoa; phylum Chordata; class Mammalia; order Artiodactyla; family Hippopotamidae; genus Hippopotamus; species Hippopotamus amphibius. The sequence continues at coordinate 34,368,794 of NC_080186.1, forward strand.
CTACATGCGGAGACCCTATGGGCGTCGACCACAGTATTCCAACGCTCCTGTGCAGGGAGAAGTGATGGAGGTAAGTATGATTTTATTTTTAACTGCTGTTGTATTCAGACTTTTGTCTGGTTGGGTTTTTACTCTAATGTTACTGGTCCAATTAGCTTGATCTCCGTTTCCTTTTCAGGGTGCTGACAACCAGGGTGCTGGAGAACAAGGTAGACCAGTGAGACAGAATATGTATCGGGGTTATAGACCACGATTCCGCAGGTATGGTTTGTATTTAAAATTTCTCAAGTATGTATTGGGACTCAGCAGCATCATGCTTCTTCTGCAGGCTTTTCCAGTCATTTTATCTGTTAGCACTTCACGTTTTCTTTCATCAGATGCCTAAGAGGTGAACCTGAAGTCAGTTATTTTTGAGAATGTGTTCTTTGCATCTTCTTTGCTGGCACTGGTTAAAAACAGCTTTATAGATATGGTCTACTTTATGCAGTTGGTTTTGTTGTTGTTTTTCTCTAATGAGGGTATGGAATTTCACATTTTCTGTCCTTTAACAGGTAAGAGAACAGTAGTTTAAAATGCATTGTATTGTAACTTTAAGACCTGGTTCATTGGGAGGGAGAAAGGTAAAGGTAAGCGTACGTTTTTAACAGGGTATTTAATTATTAGAGTGTAAAGTAACTGGGCAAGAGCTCCATGAGCCAGACACATTTAATACATATGTGTAGTACACTGATGCAGTGTTCCCAGTCCCACGATGTTAGGATTGACTGGTGTAGTAGTTATTTCTTTTAAGGTTCTTAGATCAGTGAGTCTCCAGGTGTGATCCCTAAAACAGGTAGTATACTGTTTTAAACCAAAACATAGATACCTTGTTGAAATACTGCAAATAATCACATTATCAGTTTTTAAATAGTGATAAATGTTTATCTGTGATAGTGATAGATGGTCAAAAATAGGCTTTCGTGGCAGTCTATCCATTTAAATTCCAAGGTCAGAATCCTTCGTCTACTTTTTGTTACGTTGTAGAGCTGCTTAAATTTTCTACCTAGTTTCATTGATGTCCTTAAAAATAGCATGTGAATTTTTGTTGTTGAGTGCTTTAGTTTCACTGTTTGCTTTTTCGTTTAACTTAGACATAATGGTCTCATTTGAATGAATAGTTTTACAGTGCCAGATAATTGCTTTGGTGATTGATAGATACAGTTTACAGCATATCAGTGAATACACGGCCTTCCAAACTGTTTAGCCAGGAGTTTTTAGTTCGAATGAGTAGTAAGTGATACATGCTACTTATAATCCCTGGGGTGAAATTCTGATTGATGTAGATCCAATAGCAAATTTTAAGAAATCTGAGACCAGTATGGCAGGAGTTTTGCTGAAAAGGAGATAAATGAGGTAGCAATAAAAGGAAACATCATCAAGAAAGGATTTTTTTGTTTGAGAAATAAGAGCATGTTTGTCGGCTGGAAATGCAGTAAAAGAGGACAGTGGTCAGGGAAGTAACTGCTAGAACTGTCTTCAGTTAGGATAGGGTTTGGTCCACACATAGTGGGTTGGTCTTTTGCTAGGAACCATGGGCGTTGCATGTGTAAGAAGCCAGCGTATGTGGGCACCAGTGTGTTAGTGAAGGAAGTCAAGAGGAGAGGGGTGTGAGAGGTTTGGGGAGTTTTGGACAAAGATGTGAAATTATCTAAAGAGAAATAGGAGAGATCAAATTATAGTGAACACAAATTTAAAGTGGGTCCACCAGGCATGGGTGTGATTTTTCCAACCATTATGAGCAGCAGCCTCAGAGTAAGCAGAGTTCGATTTGTTCAGCATTTGTCAACCCAGAGATACTGAGTTTGGGATTGGTTATAATGATTAATGGTGGACTTGGAGAAAGAGGAGAGAAAAGGATTAAAGAAGAGTAAGGGATAGAATGGGTGATAGGATCGTGAATTATAGGTCCTAGTGGAAATAGAATGGGAGAACAAGACTCCTTGAATAAACCAGGAAAATAAGTAAGGATTAGAGAGTGTAATGCTTGAAGTAGAGAAAACCTAGGTAGCAAACAAGAATTGAATGGGAGGTAAAGAATCTAAAAATCCATATTATTCGGGACTGTCATAATAATTACAACAGGAAAAGGGTAGTAAATGGAACATGGCATAACAAGATTTGAAAGCTTGGGGGTTTAGAATTCACTTAGAATTGTGATAGGGGTGGGACAGCCACCAACTTGAAGGCTACAGGGGGAAAGTCGGGGCAGTTTTGCTAAAGACTGGTCATGAGTTCCCAAAAAATGTGGCGAAACGGTTTCAGGAGGAGGGGTGGCAGTGGGGGTTGAAGGGTAGGTGGGAGATTGGAGGGGCTAGAGATGAGAAATGGAATGTACAGATCCAAATAGGAAATTAGAGCTTATGATGACCTATAATAGGTATAAAGTCATGATACTAATCTTGGTGTTTCTTTACAGCATGCAGCTCAGTGGTTTTTAGTATGTTCACAAAGTTATGCTACCATTACCAGTGTCTTAATTTGAGACATTTTCACCACCACCCCCTCCAAAAAGAGCCTGGTATTCATTAGCAGTCACTCTCCATTCCCCTCTACCTCAGCCCCTGGCTGGCACTAATCTGCTTTCCCTGTCTCTGGATTTGCCTGTTTGGGACATTTCTGTGTCTGGCTTTCATTTCTAGCTTTTAAGGTCATCTATGTTGTTGTATGTATCATCAGTACTTGATTTCCTTTTGTGACCAAGTCATATTCCATTGTGGATATCACATTTTGTTCTTCGTTAACCAGTTGTTGGGCATTTGGGTTGTTTTCACTTTCTTTTGTGAATGTTACAATGATCACATGAATATTGTTTTGGTTATAGACCGAGGAGTAGAACTGCTGGGTCATATAGTAACTCTTTGACATTTGTTGCCAAGCTGTTTTGTAAAGCTGCTGAACCGTTTTATATTCCCACCAGCAGTGTATTGAGGGATTTGTTTCTTCACATCCTCCCCAGTATGGTTATTTTTCAGCCTTTGGATCATGGCTGTCTAGTGGGTATGAAGTGGTTTTTATTTGCCTTTCCCAGTAACTAATGGTTGCTTGTGTACTTCATCTATATGAAAGAGCATCTTTTCTCTGGTTTTGACTTCCTGCCTTTAGCAAGCATTCATCTGTAAAGTTTTAGTTAGCAATTGTTTCCAAACCTGGTTACCTTAAAGCCCATGTTTTTAAATGACATCAAGGTGTTGATGGTGGTGTACCACTTTTAGTCCTTTTATTGCTATCTCTGTAATAGACTATACTATGGGCAAAAGTTTGTGAGACTGTTAAAACCAGTTTTAAATGTTCATCTTTCAGTTTACACTTCCAAATCCTTTTGCCAAGTTATACTCAGTTTGTGAGATAAAAGCTAAGTTTACTCTCTTGATTTTGCTAAATTGCCTGCAGACCACTTGAGAAAGGCCAGATGTGTTAACACTGGTGACTAGGTCAAAGAAAGAAGGTTTTATCATTGTGAGTTTGTATAATGTTCATTCCAGGGGCCCTCCTCGCCAAAGACAGCCCAGAGAGGACGGCAATGAAGAAGATAAGGAAAATCAAGGAGATGAGACCCAAGGTCAGCAGCCACCTCAACGTCGGTACCGCCGCAACTTCAATTACCGACGCAGACGCCCAGAAAACCCTAAACCACAAGATGGCAAAGAGACAAAAGCAGCCGATCCACCAGCTGAGAATTCGTCCGCTCCCGAGGCTGAGCAGGGCGGGGCTGAGTAAATGCCGGCTTACCATCTCTACCATCATCCGGGTAAGTAAGCCTAAGTGGCCTTCTGGCCTCTGAGCAGTCATGAATGATATCCCTTAAAGAGAAAAAAACCCAGTTCACCAGGTGAGGTAAGTCACTTAAACTTACAATGTCTTCTACCCAAACTAATATCTTAACGTAACCTGAATATCGCATTTTGATAATGCGTATCAGAGCCATACTTTGGCTGATTGACAGTTGGAGGCCTAGCTTTACATTGTATCTTGAACATTAGAGCCTTTTGTCAACCATTTTGGATGATTTTTACCAGTAAGCTGAGGGAAGTCTTGCTAACCTTACCCTGACAAGTAATGTTAATCACGTTACATTATTCTTCGTTTTCAAAAACAAGTGTCATAGCTACTAGGATTAGTATCCTAGGTGGTGATGACCAATATGGTCTCTTTGGGAAGACTGGCAACTCGGACATTGTATCATCAGTTCCAAAGTTAAGGGGATTTTTTATCTGATTCTGGGAGGCATGTAATTGTCTCAGTTTGGCTCTAGAATTATTTTCAGCCAGCGATACTTTTCCCCCTCTATACTATTTTCTGAGTGTCCAAAGGTCATCCAGAACCTACAAGTAAACATTCTTGTTACACAGCGGTGTCCACTCCTGTTAGGAATTGCTTTAAGATAAACCAATGTGAGATTTGTTCATGCTTTCTCTAATTAGCTAATTTGATCTGGAGCAATTTGGTGTACTAAAATTGTGGTGAACTGTGTAAAGATAATTTAAAAACTTTTTTTTCTCTTACAGTTTAGTCATCCAACAAGAAGAAATGAATATGAAATTCCAGCAATAAGAAATGAACAAAAGATTGGAGCTGAAGACCTTAAGTGCTTGCTTTTTGCCTGTTGACCAGATAACTAGAACTATCTGCATTATCTATGCAGCATGGGGTTTTTATTATTTTTACCTAAAGATGTCTCTTTTTGGTAATGACAAACGTGTTTTTTAAGAAAAAAAAAAAAGCCTGGTTTTTCTCAATACACCTTTAAAGGTTTTTAAATTGTTTCATATCTGGTCAAGTTGAGATTTTTAAGAACCTCATTTTTAATTTGTAATAAAAGTTTACAGCTTGATTTTTTCAAAAGTCAACAAACTGCAAGCACCTGTTAATAAAGGTCTTAAATAATTGTCTTTGTGTATTTTTCTGCCTTGTTTTATTTTAGTTTATAAGGACTTAGTTGGTTTTAGGACCCTTATTAGCTTAAATCTATCTGCAGATGAGTGGTACTCAGTGGTATTTACTCAGGGAAATTTTCTTGAAAAATGTGTAATGCTTTATTGAGTAGTATGCCTGTGGGCTCGTAATGAAAATTAGAAAGTATTTGCTATGATAATGTGGCCATTTTCCCTTCTGTGAGTTCCTTTTAGTTGGAGGCAGTGGTATGGGGGGCCCAGGGTGGGGGGCATGCTCTAATGGAGACTAATTGGACTCTTAATCCCTGGAAGCCACTTTTGTGCCCCTCTGTAAGTTATTTCAGCTTGCGGATTGAAGGATACCCATCTTAGTTATCAGCTGCCTGGCACAGAGACTGGTGTACGTGGTTAACAAAGCTCAGCTCCTTTGCTTGAACACTAGAGATGGTAACCACAAATAATGGAATGCTTGTGGGAAGGCTGCTTAAAGAACATAGAGGTCAGTGACATTCATTTTGTTCTCAGCACCCTTGTAACCTAAGCCTGTTCTGGCTATTCTTTTGTATTGTCTTAATAAATGCCCTTTGGCCTCCTTTGTGGAATAATTAATGACTGCTATCCAGAGACTAATTCTGGATCATTCTGGCCAGCTTTTGAGGCCCTGGGGATATAGAGTCAGCTGGAGTGACATATCTGGGAGTAATCATGCAGTGCTCTGTGCCTCTCCAGAATGGGTTCAGGATTTGCAACTGAAATTTGCATTGCACTGGTAGTTTTAGTTCAGGGGACTGGTGAATAAGGTGGGGGGGGGAAATAGGCAAGTAGGTAAGGCTAGCTAGTATCAGTCAACACTCTGAATTTGGGACCAGCTCTTTGGATGGTACAGACAATTGAATACTGCTGATGGTATGTAAAATGTAGTGTTTTTTTGTTTTTGTTTTTTGCATGGATTAGGATATATGTGGAAATGATGCCAACAGTGCTTGCATGATCCAATAATGTCAGAATGTGATTTTGAAAGCCATGGCAAGGAAGAAAGTTTTTTGTGATGCAGTTTTGCTGCCAGTGTTGCAAACAAGACAACTTTTTTTCATGTGTGTTTGTCTTGTGTTCTTGCCAAGCACTTCTTGCATGAATTCAGTTCACTGTGTGAGGATTAGATAGCCTGTGAGTCTCTGACAGCTGAGAGGGTACGTTCATTCTTGCAGCCAGTCTGCTGATTTAGAACCTGGTCTGCCATTTAGATAGATGCACCAGCTTGAGACTTGGGAAGTCAGTACTATTTACTAGCGAGGGCAGTGGAAGCAGTACTGTGCAGCAGGAACAGCAGTGATTTCCTCTCTCGACCACTCTGCCTTAGCTTTTGACACTTATCCTTGAGTCTGGTTCTCCACTGTAACAGTTATTTATGAATACCTCATGTTCTTGGAGACCTAATGTGGCTGGAGCAGAGAGCACGGAAAGTGGTGAGGAACTGAGTGCCAAATCAAATCAAGCACGTTGTCTTGTTTTGTTGCCTTTAAAATTAGGTGGGGGGGGGGGAGTCAAGGAAGGGAGGGAATGCGGGGATATGTGTATAAAAACAGATGATTGAACCTGGTGTACGCCCCCCCCCCCCCAAAAAAAAAAAAAAGTGTTATGGTAGCTTTGGTATAATGCAATATGATGAATGATATTTATTATAAAAAAAAAAAAATTAGGTGAGGATGCTTATGGTTTCTGTTGAACCTTGTGCTAGGTGACCTAGGCAGTGAGGTAATACTTTGGGTGGTACTGGTAACAAACCAAAAGAGCTTGCAGTCAAGAATGTGTAATTTATTAGTAAACAGGTAAAGTTTATTTTGTATGATAGTGTCAAGGAAATGTATTTAGGACTAACACTTTTCAAATCTCTGGGAGGAAGCAAGACTGCTGAAAGACATTAAAGAAAAATGAGGTTTTACATGTTCATGGATATTGAGGATGATGTCAATCCATCTATTCAAGTTAGGTTCAGTTTTTTTAAAAAAGGAATTTTTGGTGGGTTTTAGAAAAGGAAGAAGAGAGGTTGGAGGTTAGAGGAGAGAAAAAGATGTAAAATAGTTGTTTTGGAGAATGGGGGTAAAAGAATATCAGGGAAGTAGAACTGCCAGCAGGTGTGAGGGTTTGGTTTAACCAGAGCTTGGCCAGCTGAATCCAACAGGAAGAAAAGAGCAAAGGTTTTGAAAGTGAATGCAAGGTTATAGTGGTGCTATTGTCCCCATCATCCACTTCCCCCATCCCCAGATCCAAGGGTGATTCCTGATGAACTAAAGCCAGGAAGAGCACATAGCATTCTTTGGTGATTGGAATTGGTCCAGGAGTTGGCAAGTGTTCCAGATTGACCCAGTGGAGTAAGAGTACTAATGTAAGGGAGTTAGAAGAGTATGAGGTAGTGGCCTCAGACTGACATGCTTCACCTGGAGATGTGGGGCAGTTACTGGTAGTGACAGTTCAGGTTATGATCATATGACTGGAAGACAGTACTGGGAGTGAAGAGGTCAAAAGTAGACCATGGTGTTAAAAGGATCCTCTCTGAGTGTTGGAACACCCACAAGCATTGTTAGAAGTGGCTGTGGAGAAGGCCCTGGAATGGCAAGGAATGCTGCTGGATTGTGGGCCTAGTTTGCAGGCAGGGACTTCAAGAAAGTTTGAGTTTAGAGGTGGTGGCTGTGTAATAGGAGACCTAGTCCACCAGCAGGCACCACAGTACTCAGGGTTTTAAAAAATTATCACTGAAGGGGCTCCCAAGGAAAGTATTGTCCTAGTCTGGTTAGAGGTAGAGTGAGCAGGAGGATGTTCAGAGAAGAAAAGCTGATTGAATCCAGAGGGCACAGTGGAGGGTTTGGGAAGGGAACGATATTGGGTCAGGTTAGGAGGAGGGGAGAGCTAGTGGGAATTGAGGTAGTGGCACTGAATGGGGAATCTGGTAGAGGTGAACAGGCAAGTGTATGGACATGACAAGTATGTAAACATGACAGGTTGAGTCCTGAGGTTTTGCTAGTGGGAAGATCAGTCTGACACTGGCTGGGGAAGGAGCAGTTTTGTTAGGAATTCCTCCTTTCCCTGCTCTGAATGGTGCCTTAGATACTGGATGGCCTGCTTACATCCCTTCAATCTGGCTGCCTGTTTTTAAAGGCTATAAATGATACAAAGAAGTGAGTCCGTTTACACGCTATTTACATCTACCCAAGTGATGTGTTAGCACTTCTAACTGGCTTGGGGCAGCCAGCTGTACAGCCCTTCTGTCTGGGCTGAGAAGCTGATATAGAGGGTCTGGATAATTTTTGTTTACTTATTTTTCTCTTTTTCTCTGGGTGCAGCTTGCGGGATCTCAGTTCCCCAACCAGGAATCAAAACCCAGGCCCTCGGCAGTGAAAGCATGGAGTCCGAACCACTGGACCACCAGGGAAATCCCATGGATGATTTTTAAATAGAATGATTTTCATTTTAGAGTACTCTGGGACAAAAAAGTGGCCAGTTTGGACATTGTTGTGCAAGTCCAGATAAGATGAGACCGTAGATAAGGCACTAGGAAAGGAGGTCAAATCTGAGATGTTCTCAGAAATGGGGTTGACAGATTGAGGTGAGTCGCTGAATCTGGAATGGGGAAGAGAAGAATCTGGCATGATTGCAAAATGGTTATACAGGTAGTACCACTTGCTGGACTAGAGAATGCACAAAGGGGAGGAATCTGTTTGGTTTCAGATATACAGAGTTTGAGGTGTCTGGGGCATCCGTAGGGAGTATGTGGGAAGCAGGTTTAGAGCTGAGGAGGGAGGTGTAGGCAGAAGCTGAACGATCGTTGCTCATCAGGTGGCTGTTGAAAGCTGTGGTCATGGAGGAAGTCACATCACTCAGCATCTGTGGAGAGCAGAGAGTGGAGGCCCAAAGATGTGGGGAATCCAGGAAGGGGGACATCACAGAACCCTAGAGAACAAAGCAAGAAATGGTTCCGTCGGCATCAAAGCCAAGAGGTCCAAGAAGGTGGAGGCTGAAAAGTATCCATTGGGCTTAGCGACAAGGAGATTAAGGGAGAGAGCAGTCCTGTGGAAAAGTGGAGGTGGCCCTAGACTCAGCAGGTTGAGGGGTGACCAGCTAGAGCTGCTACTCTTCAGTCTTCCCCATCTCAGTAACAGCCAGTCCATCCTTAAAGGTCCCAGCCAAAACCCTCAGAGTCTATTCTGACTTTTTTTAAGCTTTTAAAACATTCCGCATCCACTGAGTCTGTAAGTCCTGTTGATTCTGTTTTTGATACATCCAGAATTGGACCACTTCTCACCACCTCCATCCACGTCTCTCACTTGGATTACTGTAGTACCTGCTACGCAAGCTCCCTGCTGCCTTCGTCTTCCTGCCCCACCGCTCTCCAGTCAGTTCTCAATGTAGCGGCCAGGATGTCTGTCCTCTTAAAAACCATGTCAGACTTTGGGCCACTTCTCTGCTCAAAACCTTTCAGAGGCTTCCAGTCTCACTTTTGAACAAAAGCCAGCATCCTACAAGAAGATTCACAGTGTGCCCTTCTCTGTCCCACTCCCAGGTTTACTGCCCTCCCCCTGGTTTACTCCACTCCAACTTCACAGGCGGCCTTTTCCTTGAACATCCAAGCACATTCCACCTCAAGGCCTTTCCACTTACTTTTCCCTCTTGACAGGAAGATTGTTTCCCCAGGTAACTAAGTTGCTTTCTTCCCCTGTTATTTCAGGGAAGGATTAGGAAGGCCTTCCCTGACCGCTCTAAAATAGCAGCCCCCTCCATACCCAGATCTCCTTACCTCCTGCTGCTTGACTTTTCTCCATAGTGCATAGCATCATCTCCTAATCAACATTGCATATTCTCTGTCTTTTCTAGATAGTAATCTTAAGGGCAGAGATTTTGGTCTTTTGTGGGGTTTTTTTGGTTTGTTTTTCCGCTATATCCCAGGATCTACAACAAAAGTATAGAGTAAAAGCTCAGTAAGTGTGTTGAAGTTGAGAAGTGGGATGAGGGAAGCGAGGGCTGCCACTGGAAGGGCAGATGTACTAGTTATGTTAGACCATATAATTTATGTGTTAGCCAAATAGGGTGCCCTTGAGAGAAAGGGATTTGGTTGTCAGTTACACTGGAATGAAAGGACTGTCCTGCTGAAATGGGAGTTTGGTCACTCCAGAGACATGTAAATTTGAGGGAAGGGTTTTTTAGGATGAGATATGTGTATGTGGGGTTGGGGGAGAAGAAGCCAACCAAGAAGAGCTTTATGATTATGGTACAACCAAATGTTTCATTTACCCTCTGCATAAAATTCAGTTTTCATAGATAACATTTTGAAACACCAGGATGGAAAGTGATTTGGAGTCAGAAAACCTGAGTTCTAGTCCTACCAATGAAACTTCACCCCTGAGAACTTCAGTGTGGAGCTACCACATGAAAGTCTTTCTGAACACTTTAATGTTCAGAAAGAGCTACTGAACATTAAAGTCTTTCTCAAAGTAAGGCCTATAGACCACTCACAAGAAAATCAACAGATTCCTGGATCCCACCATCAAACTGACTAATCTGAATGCAGGGCAGGAGCCTCAGAATGAGCTTTTAAAATCCTTAAAATAGAGATATAAATAGTACCTACTTCCTAAATTTCTTGTAAAGATTGAGAATAATACCTTACGTTTTATTAGTGCCCAGTAAATGTTGGCTGTTATTACAGGTATATTGTAAGGATCAACTTAGATACTAGCTCTGAAAATTGTAAACTGAAATTGTGGCCATGAGAGTGTTAATTTACAGATCTCTAACTGCAGGTAATTGACACAAAATGCTGTGCTTTGAAATCTACCACCATGTTTGCCTTGATGCCTTGCTTTCTTTCCAAATGCTCCCAAGTCAACAGAGATTCTAACGCAGTCCTGTTCCTGGAACTCCACTGGCAGTCAACTTTGGCTCAAGGACTCCCCTGATGGCCTTATCAAACTTCCCTTAGACCGCATGGTAGCTTAAAATTCTTCTACCCAATATTCCTTCACTTAGTCTTGATGGCTCCCCAGCCCCTTCCCCATTTTTATCAAAGGTGTTCCCCTAATAAAATTCTTGCATTTTAATCCTATTTTGGGGGGTCCGCTGCTTGGAGAACCCAGACTAGCATCATAAGCATCATAGAGAAGTAAAGAGGTGAGAAAGGATTCTGGGAAGATGGCTGAGTGTGAAGCACCAGGAATCTGTCCCCCTAACCTCAGCAAGTACACTGGTAGAATTGGTCTGATGTAAATATTTTGGAGCTCTTGCATCTATTGAAGGTTTGCAACATTCAGGGAAGACTTGCAGTAAGTTGAGATTGATGTGGGGAATTTCATCTCTTAGTTCAGCAGCAGCTACCTATCCCCCACCCAGCTCAGCCCCATGGCAGGCAGTTGTGCAGATGTTTCTGGAGCACCTTGCACATACCTTGCAGCAGCTAGGGTAAGCAATAAGGACCCTGTCCCCCAAACACTGTGGCTCTGTGTTCTGGTTGTTATCAGTCAGCTGCTTCTGATCAAGGAGGTGCAAAGACAGAGAGCAGACATTGTTGCACCTACCCCCATTGTTGCAAGCCCCTCGCCTCCAGCTGAAGTGACTCGCCCTCTTCATTTTAGTCTTTTTTCCTCTGTTGAGAGCCAGACATTAAAGACTAGAACATTCAAAAGCAACCACATATATGGGGGAAATTAGAAAGTCACTGCACATGGCCCAAGGAAGCACAGGCTCAGAAAAGACCTGAAAATACCTTAAATTTACACCCCAAGCTGATCCTTGGTGCAGAGACAGCCTAGAGCAAAAGAAACAAAACAAAAATAAAGCAAACCCTGGAGAAGAGAGACAATCTGACTTCCAGGGTTACCACATTATTAGATTCAATGTTGAGGTTTTTTGTTTGTTTTTAATTAGTTTTGGCTGTGTTGGGTCTTTGTTGCTGTGCTTAGGCTTTCTCTAGTTTCAGCAAGCAGGGGCTACTCTTTGTTGTAGTGTGGTGACTTCTCGTTGCGGAGCACAAGCTTCAGTATTTGTGGTGCGCAGGCTCAGTAGTTGTGGCTTGCAGGCTTTAGAGCTCAGGCTCAGTAGTGGCAAACAGGCTTAGTTGCTCCATGGCATGTGGGATTTTCCCAGACCAGGGATTAAACCCATTTTCCCTGCAATGGCAGGCAGATTTAGAACAAATGCTTGAAGATGCTCATAGAATTAAAGGAAGATGTGGAGAAAGGCAAGAAAATGATGTATAAACAAAACAAATATCAATAACAAGATATAAAACCTAAAAAGAAACCAAAAAAACTCTACGGCTGAAAATTACAATAACTGAAATGTAAAATTCACTAGAGGGACTCAAAAGCAGATTTGAGCAGGCAGAAGAATCAGTGAACTTGAAGATAGGAGAATTGAAATTATTGAGTCTGAGGAACGGAAAAAAATTTTTGAAGAAAAGTTCACAGAGCCTCAGGGACTTTGTGGGACACCATCAAGCAGACCAACACATACATTGTGAGAGTTCCCGAAAGAGAAGAGAGAGAGAAAGGGGCAAAGAGAATGTTTGAAAAAATAGTGGCTGAAAATGTCCAAAAATTTATGGAATACATGAATATAACCATACCAGAAGCTTAAATTCCAAGTAAGATGAACTAAAAAGGACCCATACCAAGACATGTTAAAAACATTGACATGGGGCTTCCCTGGTGGTGCAGTGGTTGGGGGACACAAGTTTGAGCCCTGTTCCAGGAAGATCCCACATACTGTGGAGCAACTAAGCACGTGTGCCACAACTACTGAGCCTGTGCTCTAGAGCCCATGAGCCACAACTACTGAAACCCGTGTACCCAGAGCCCGTGCTCCGCAACAAGAGGCCACTGCAATAAGAAGCCCGCGCACTGCAATGAAGAGTAGCCTCCGCTCTCTGCAACTACAGAAAGCCTGCACGCAGAAACGAAGACCCAATGCAACCAATTAAAAAAAAAAAAAGAAATGAAAATTAAATAAAAACATGATAGCATTTAAAAAAAACATTGACAAAAGAAAAAGAATCTTGAAATCAACAAGAAAGAAGCAATTCATTACATACAAGGGATTCTCAATAAAATTATCAGATTTCTCATCAGAAACTTTGGAAGCAGAAGGCAGTAGCTGATATATTAAAAGTGCTAAAATAAACTATCAACCAAGAATCCTATATCCAACATATCACAAAAAGAGAAATTCTGTGATTCCATTTATATGAAGTACTTAGATTAGCCAAAATCACAGAGACAGAAAATAGAATAGTGGTAATGAAGAGTTATTGTGTAATAGGTATAGAATTTCAGTTTTGCAAGATGGAAAGAATTCTGGAGATGGGTGGTAACGGTGTTCTCACAACAATATTAATATACTTAATAGCTCTAAACTGTACACTTTAAAATGGTTTAGACAGTAAATTTTATGTTATGTGTATTGTACCACAATAAAAAATTGAAAAATGATGGCTAAAATGCTGAGGAAAGATACAGGGAAGAGTAGACTTGAAACAGAAAACTGGTTTTAGGGTCTTGCAGTGATCGTCAGATTCTGTAGAAAAGTTAGATGGCCTAAGGAAGAAAAGCTTTGGTGAAAGCCAATATTTAAAGGCTTTTTCATTTGTATATCATCTTTCCCATTTTTGTAAAAATATCATAAAGTGAGATTCATGTGCTCATTATATAATTTTTGGAGCATATATTTAAATTAAAACTTTTAAAAAACATAATTTTAAACCAACTGAGGTATTTTAATATCTAAAATTTTTTGCTAATTTTGATTGTCACAAACAATCACTTTCACAGAAGAAGAAATAATAAAAATGTTCTACTTGAGTAGTGATTTTTAAGTGTATTCTAAAATTATGTGAGGGCATTCTGAAAAGATGGCTTTCACTTCTGGTAATGTTGAACCAACTTCTGCTGAAGACTGCTAAGAACACTAGGCAAATGACATAAGCTACCACAATTCCGAGAACTGGCCTCAAAGAAATGGGAAAACACTGACCCTGGAGCTAAAGATTAACTATACCTAAAAAACAATCAAGATGATGCCAATCAGGACATTGGTCCTAATGACTAATTTCAAGATGACTGTCAGAGCTGTTTCTACACGCAGCCCCCTCCCTTCACCTTCATAGAAGCTCTTACCCACTGATTGTCAGCAGTGTGGGAGTCAGCCTTTGGACAGGCATCTGCCTTCCACCACCCCCACCCCCACCCCAGTTGCCAGCATCCGAAAAAAAGCAAACTTTATACACACACACACACACACCCCACTAGGCAAAATATTTTTTTAAATCTTTCTAAAAGCAAGAAAGTACTGAGAGACTCCCAGGCTAGGTCCAGGAGAGGATGACAATGTAGAAAAGTGAGTGATTCTCAGGGCTACCTTTCCTCTGGATATGTTTGAAAATCTAGAAGAGACAACTGAGAGGCTGTGTGCTGATCTGGAAGTTTCAGTGTTTGCTGGTCTGGAAGACGCAGCGTACTGTGCTAGAGGAAAAAATTTAGAGTCTGGGCCCACAAAGTGTGCGAACCCTCGTACACTACCCCATGCTTTGAGTTGAGGACTTTGAATGATTGCACCATGGTAGTAAATTAAAATAACCCTCCCATAGATTGCACGCAGACTTGGAGTCATGTGGGGGCCCAGAAATCTCAAGCCCTAAACTTGGATAAAGGTGATCCTGAATTGCTGGTTCCACTGCCCTGACCCCAGGATGAGGAAGCTAAAGCAAATAAAATATTATTTGTGTAAAATAAAAATATAATCCTAGGCTTTGACTTACATCTACAGACATTTTCCAAGTGCTAAATCAAGCATATATTCAAAGATAACTAGGTACAAGGAGACAAGTCATCATGAACAAGGACCAGCAGAAACAGCATTCAATGGGAAAAAAGACCCACAGGAAGCCCAGATACCAGAAATATCAGATACAGAATGTAAAGCAACTATGTTTACTATGTTCATTAGATAAAAGGAGAAGCTTGAAAATTTTAGAGGGCATTATGGTCTTATTGTGGTGGTTTCTCTTGTTGCACAGCATGGGATCTAGGCACGCAGACTTCAGGAGTTGTGGCGCTTGAGCTCTAGAGTACAGGCTCAGTAGTTGTGGCACGCAGGCTTAGTTGCTCCATAGCATGTCATATCTTCCTGGACCAGAACTTGAACCCGTGTCCTCTGCATTGGCAGGCAGATTCTTAACCACTGTGCCATCGAGGAAGTCCCAGACATAGAGTCTTTAAAGAGTTAAGGTTAAATGAGATCACTGAGGTGAGGCTTAATCCAATATACCTGGTGTCCTTATAAGAAAAGGAGGAACTTCCATGGTGGTGCAGTGGTTAAGAACCCGCCTGCCAATGTAGGCAAGGGTTTGATCCCTGGTCCTGGAAGATCCCACATGCCGCGGAGCAACTAAGCCCGTGTGTCACAACTACTGAGCCTGTATGCCACAACTACTGAAGCCCATGTGCCTACAGCCTGTACTCCACAACAAGAGAAGCCACCGCAATGAGAAGCCCATGCATCGCAACGAGGAGTAGCCCCCACTAGAGAAAGCCTGCAAGCAGTAACGAAGCCCCAACACAGCCAATAAATAAATTAAAAAAAAAAAAATGAAGACATGGACACACACAAGGAAGGACCATGAAGGCACCAGAAGAAAACAGCCTTCTGCAATCTAAAAAGAGAGGCTTCAGAGTGAAACCAACTCTGCCAACACCTACATCTTGAACTTTCAGCCTCCAGGAATGTGGGGAAATAAATTTCTGTTGTTTAAGCCACCCAATGTATGGTACTCTGTTATAGCAGCCCTGGCAAACTAATAAAGAAGGGAACCAGAAACTGTATAAATTGATACAGCAGATTTTAAAAAAATTAACCAGGTAGAAATCTGAGAACATAAAAATATGATACACCAAAGAAATCAATGGACAGGTTCATAAGCTGATTAAACATAGTTGAAGATAAAATTGGGGAATTCCTTGGTTGTCCAGTGGTTAGGACTTCACGCTTTCACTGCACAGGGCCTGGTTTCAGTTCCTGGTTGGGGAAATGATTCTGCAAAACAATAAAATTAAAAAAATAATAAATACATAAAATAAAATTAGTTACCTGAGTGATAGTTGAAGGAAATAATTTTTAATGAAGTACAGAGAATAAAAAATGTGGAAAATAGAGGATAAAAGCTGAGAGAATTTAGTAAGAAAATCAACCAGTCTGTAATTGAAGCCACAGAAGAAAGAAAAAAGGAGAAAATTGAAGAGATAATGGCTGAGGCTCAATCAGAAATGACTGAGGTGGGGAGAGGGGGAAACCCCAAAAGAAAGAGCCAGGAATCCCAAAGAGGTTAAATTTTAAAAAAAATCTACATCTAAACACATCAAAAATGGTACCACCATTAAAAAAGAATAATAAAAAATAATAAAAAGCAAGAGAAGCCAGGAAAAGAAAAACAAATTGCTTTCAGAGGAAAGACATTTAAGTTGATATTTTATTTCTCAACAGAAACAATGGATGCCAGAAGATAGTAAAACGATAGTTTCAGAGTAGTAAAATGGTATCTTCAGTGACCTGAAAGAAAATAATTGCCAAGCTAGGATTCTATATGTAGTGGGACATGGAGGTGAAAAAAGACATTTTGAGATAAAAGTGGAGAACATTCACAAGCAGCAGACCTGTACCAACGAGCGGAAGACAATGATCCCACTTGGCGTGTTAGGAGATAGAACAGGAATGAAAAGCAGAGAAAGAAGTAAAAGTCCTAAACCAAGGTTGCCTACCTCTGAGCATGGGGTAGAAGCAAAAGCTGCCTGACACTAGGGACAAGTAGGAAACTCATTACTAGGGTCCTGAATTGATGCAAAACAGAAGTCTGCTGCCTGATGGGAGGGCAGGAAACCCCCACTCTAAACCCACTGTCATTACAAGGCAGAGTTCAGATGCTCAGGTGCACAGGGCCTGTCTATGACTAAGGCTGGAGCAGAACTGAGAAATGCCGCCAACATGAGCCTTGCATCATAAAGTGAGCAATGCTAAGCTGCTGCTGGGGAAGGGGCAAGAACGTGGAGAGGGATTCCCTCTGGTACAGGTATGTGGGAAGTGTTGAATGCTGAGGCTCAGGAACACTAAGGAAAGCTCTGGATTCCAGGTCTCAAACTAAGCACAATGTATCAGCAGCCCATTATCATCAGAAATGAGGAATTGCTTAGATGTGTTTATCAAATGATGACAAGGCAGAGGAAAAATCATGAACTTGAAAAGTCAGTAGAAATTATACAAGCCAAAACATAGAGAAAAACATGGAAAAAGACAAAACAGAACAGACTCTTGAAGACCTGGGACACAATATCAAGCATGTGACTGAAGTAGCAGATGAAGACAGGAAAAATGTAGCAGAAGAAATGTTTGAAAAAATCATGGGACTTCCTAGGTGGCGCAGTGGGTAAGAATCTGCCTGCCAATGCAGGGGACATGGGTTCAATCTCTGGTCCAGGAAGATCCCACATGCCACGGAGCAACTAAGCCTGTGCGCCACAACTATTGAGCCTGTGCTCTAGAGCCCATGAGCCACAACTACTGAAGCCCACGTGCCTAGAGACTGTGCTCTGAAACAGGAAAGGCCACCACAATGAGCCCACGCACCACAACGAAGAGTAGCCCCCGCTCGCCACAACTAGAGAAAGCCCGTGTGCAGCAACGAAGACCCAACACAGCCAATAAAATAAATAAATTTATTTAAAAAAATAATAATGGCTGCGAATTTTCCAAAGTCAGTGAAAGGTAGCAAACCACAGATCCCCAAGCAAAATGAACAAAAAGGAAAGAACACACCCAGGCACTTCATAGTCAAACTTCTGAAACCCAATGATGGAGAAAATATGACAAGTAGCCAGAGAGAAACAAGGAAGCAAAAATAAGTACTACAGCAGAGTTTTCATTTTAAAACTACATAAGTTAAGGACTTCCCTGGTGGTCCAGTGGCTAAGACGCCGCACTGCCAATGCAGGGGGCCTGGCTTTGATCCCTGGTTGGGGAACTAGATCCCGCATGCACACCTAAACTAAACATTCTGCATGCCGCAATGAAGATCCCGAGTACCGCAACTAAGACCCCATGCAGCCAAATAAATAAATAAATTTTTAAATAACAAATTAAAAATTAAAAAATAAAAACTACGTAAGCTAGAAAACACTAGCATGACATCTATAAAGTACAGAAAAGGATGGAGGAGTCAACCCAGAATTCTAAACCCAGCAAAATCATCTTTCAAAAATGAGGGTGAAGGGCTTCCTAGGTGACTCAGTGGTTAAGAATCCGCCTTCCAATGCAGGGGACACAGGTTCGATCACTGCTCCAGGAAGATCCCACATGCTGTGAGCAACTAAGCCCATGAGCCACAACTATTGAGCCCATGTGCTGCAACTACTGAAGCCCACGCGCCTAGAGCCCACGCTCTGCAACAAGAGAAGCCACGGCAATGAGGAGCCCATGTACCGCAATGAAGAGTAGCCCCCACTCACTGCAACTAAAGAAAGCCCGCACACAGCAAAAAAAGACCCAACACAGCCAATAAAATAAATTAATTAAAAAATAATAATAAATAAAATCAATGTTCCTTTAAAAAAAAGAAGGTGAAATAAAGATTTTGTTTTCATCACAGGTGAGTTCAAAGCTTTCATTTCCATCTCCATCTTGGGAGGCATTTTCAAGTGCCCTCTGAGAAGAATGGCTCCCCAGTATTCTAGCTTTCCTTTAGACTTTAAGAAAAAAAGAAAAAAGCTTTCTATCTTGAAATAATTTCAAACTTTAGAGAAAATTTGCAAGAATAGCTCAAAGAATTCCTGCATGCCCTCCACTTAGATTGCCCAATTAATGTTGTACTACAACTATTTGCCTTGTAACTCATTCTTCCTGTGTATTTATGCGTATTTTTTTTTCCTGATGCCTCATTATCCTTCTGGTACTTGTAATTTCCTAAAATACGACACTGTCCTACACAGCTCTCTGTTCACAGTGAACTATCTTTGATGTAGTACTGTCGTCTCAACCACAGACACCACTCAAACTTCATTGGTTGTCCCAAGAACGTCCTTTATCGGTCCAGAATCCAATCCAAGATCATTCATTGCATATAGATGCAATATCTCTTCAATCTCCTCAGTCTTTGCTGTCTTTCATAACTTTGACAGTTTTCCAGGGTAATGGCAGTTCTTTTGTAGAATAACCTCAATCTGGATTTGTCCGCCTTAAGTAGATTCAGTTTATGCACCTTTACCAGGAATATCATAAATGATTCTGTGTTCTCAGTCCATTATAACAAGAGACACACAGTTTTGTCTTGTGCCATCACTGGTGGTGTTAACTCTTATCGCATAATATATGTCAGCTATGTTCTTCACTGCAAAGTGAAATATTTTGTACTTCTTGGTTAATAAATTACTCATATTACTTGGCATTTTACTATAGAGCTTTTCCTTCTCCACTTATTTAATTATTTTTATCAGTATGAACTACTGGATTCTTATTTTTATTCACAGAGTTAAAATCCATTAGTCATTATTTTCTTTGATGCTCAAATTTTTCCAGAAAAAGCCAGAGGGGACCCCTTTAGTCTGGCTTCTGTATCCTTTAGACATGTCTCCATCATTCCTTGAGCACTTTCTGGAACAAGATGCTCCAAGCTTATTTTGTACTTTCCTTATCCCAGCCCTTGAATCAGCCATTTCTTCCTGGAGTTCTCATACTTTCAGCGGAGAATGGTATTTAGAAATCAAGATATGGGCTTGCCCCTGGGGTGTCTTTCGTTCTTGGCCTGTCTAGGGGACAGAGCTCACAGATGTATGTATATTTGACCCTCAGTACCCATGGGGGATTGGTTCCAGGACACCCCCCCCCACCCCCAACCACACCAAAATCCCCAGAAGCTCAAGTCCTTTATGTAAAATAATGTAGTACAGTCAGCTCTCTGTATTTCCAGTTCCACATCCATGGTTACAGAAGGCTCTGTGTATATATATCACACACATGTACATACACACACAGCTCTATCTATTTCCACATTTATCTATGTATATAAAAAGCTGTGTGTTCATCCAGATACCTCCAATTCCAATCCAACACCACAAGATTTATTCTAGTCTTCCTTGTTTCCATCTTTGTAAACCCATTCTCTGACAGTGAGAAGCCTGGCTAACATTATTTTCAGTGTATTTACTTATTTGTTCAATCCCCTTGCGTGTAACCAATCTCTGACCCTGCCAGTCAAGGACTCTTCAGCGTTGTGGTGACCACATGGGCCACTGCACAGAGAGGGAGAGACAATGCATCAGATTTTTGTTTGTTTGTTTAAATAAAGACTTTATATATATATTTATTTATTTATTTATTTATTGGCTGTGTTGGGTCTTCGTTGCCACACATGGGCTTTCTCCAGTTGTGGAGAGTGCAGGCTCCTCATTTTGGTGGCTTCTCTTGTTGTGGAGCATGGGCTCTAGGCACGTGGGCTTCAGTAGTTGCGGCACATGGGCTCAATGGTTGTGGCTCATGGGCTCTAGAGCACAGGCTCAGGAGTTGTGGCACATGGGCTTAGTTGCTCCGTGACATGTGGGATCTTCCCTGAACAGGGCTCGAACTGGTGTCCCCTGCATTGGCAGGCAGATTCTTACCCACTGCGCCACCTAGGAAGCCCCAGGTTATTTTTCTTTCTTCTTTTTTTAACTACATTCTTTTTTTAAATTTTTTATGAATTAATTTATTTTGGCTGCATGAGGTCTTTGTTGCTGCATGAGGGCTTTCTCTAGTTGTGGCAAGCAGGGGCTACTCTTTGTTGCAGTGTGTGGGCTTCTCATTTTGGTGGTTTCCCTTGTTGAGAAGCATGGGCTCTAGGTGCCTGGGCTTCAGTAGTTGCAGCACACGGGCTCAGCAGTTGTGGCAGGGGGGCTCTAGAGTTGAATCTCAGTAGTTGTGGCGCACAGGCTTAGTTGCTCCATGGCATGTGGTATCTTCCCAGACCAGGGATTGAACCTGTGTCTCCTGCAATGGCAGGCAGATTCTTAACCACTACCCCACCAGGGAAGTCCCAGTGATTCAAATTCTGACTCTGTGATTCCATGGCACCGTGTCAGCCCTTTGATGCTTTGAAAAATTGTTTACCCTTTCCTCAACATTTTTTTTCTTTTTTAAAAAATTTTATTGAAGTGTAGCTGATTTACAATGTTGTGTTAATTTCTGCTGTACAGCAAGGTGATTCAGTTACCTCCACATTTTTAGTTGTTTTCAACAAGACTGTCGTCCAGAATAAAATTGCCTGCAATAGTCTCATAAATTGAACTAAACATTACTTTTAGTTGCTGTATGAGGAGAAAAGGCCAGGAAGCGCTGCTCTGGGTGTTGTCCATTCTCCATGTCCAGTGCTGCCTGGATCAGGCTTAGCTGTGGTTCCCCATAATCTTGCCAACTTGAGGCAAAATCTTAAATTGAACCACTTTCATTATATCCAGTATTCAATGGTAGCTCAGTTGAAATCCTAATCTAGAAAAGGAGAAGCAACACACAGCTCTCATTAGCCCAAACTTCAGTATGCACAGGAATCACCTGGAGAGCTCCTTAAAATGCTGAATCTGTTTCACCTAGTCTGGGGTGGGGCCTAAGACTCTGTCATTCTAACGAGTTTCCAGGTGATGTGAATCTTGTGGTTGGAGAACTGGGCTGTGAGGAGCAAGAGCCTCTAGGATGCTCCTCACCTTTATTCCAGTGGTCAGCAGGGAGTGTATTACATTATACACCTGGCAAACCTTAGACGTATTCCTAACATTTTAATTTTGTTCCTTTGCGCACACACACACAGAAGAGCAGAGTGAACCCCTAAGCACCACTGGCATTTACCAATCTTATAATTTCCCCTGCTCCTGACCTTTCTATTCCTAGAATATTTTAAAACAAATCTGGCCATGATATCATTTCAGTGTGCACCTCTGACAGACAAGGCTTAAGAAAATAATCACCACAGTGTTATCACATAAAACGCACAATACACAGACCACAAAATTAACCATAATCCCTTGACATCATCTAACACCCAGTTGCTATCCTTATTCTCAGGTGCGGGCAACAGAGGAGTGCCCTGGTCAGCTACTCCAGTGCCCAGTTCATTCCGCTTAGTTGAAGAACACCTGTTGCCATGGCGGTACTCGGGCTTTCCTTCCGGGCTCAGGGCACAGGTATATCCCTCCCCAGGGAACCCTGCTAACAAACCACAGCACAGGCTTCAGGGTCACGCCTTTTGCCCACCTTCCTGGGTTCCTCTCAATCCTCTAGTCTTGAGGCTGGGACAGGAAACAGGAGGCCTGGACAGGTGGCTCTGTCGCAGGTTGGCAGCTGAGGTGACCGTGATGTAGATATTTGACAGAGGAGAGGCCTCGGAGATCAGGCTTCCCAAACTCTCGTAGCTGCAGACTCTAAACTCTTCCCAGGCATCCTGCCATTGCCAGGACCCCACGCCTGTTGTTAATCAGCGTACTGATTGGGTTGTGAGGGGTCAGCTGACTCTCCATCGCTCCAACCTATGGCCAAGGGCACAAAGGGCTTCCTTTCATGAAGGATCACACGGAAGCTGGTTCCCGCCCTGCCTGGCCTGGAGCTTCTCTCTCTCACAGCCTATCCCTGAAGCAGCCAGCACATTCTATTCCGACAATTTCCTACCAAATCCCAAGCCTCTGGGGGTCCCTGAATCACAAGAGATGACATGTGGTTTCCCTGCCGACGGCTTCCTGACCAGATAGCGAGGGCGTCCGAATCCTCTGCCTGGGACAGAGGTCAGCCTCTGGGCCCCACACCCCACGCTGCTCAGGGACACCTGAAACAGGAGCCCTCACTGCGATGCTCACTTTCTAGGTTCCAAATTTGGTGTTAGGCAGGGCTCTTCTGACTGCATGTGACAGAAACCAAACTCAAAATTACTTCAGCAGAAATGGGTTTATTTATTGGGAGGGTGTGGGGATCTCATAGAACAGCCTAGTCCCAGGAGAGGCAGAGGGAGACGGGCTTCCTCGTGTCTGTCCCACCTCTTCTTGCACATGAGCCCCCCCTCTGAGGGGCAAGAAGTGTGGCCCCACACCCCGAGCTTCAGGCCTCACAGAAGTGCCCTCAGTGCTGCTGACCTCAGAGGCCCAGGTCCACTCCAAGCCCATTAGGTTGGGATGCCTGGTGAGGGGGAGGGGTTGGGCATCAGCTCCCCAGGTGACTTGAACGTGTACCCAGAGCCAAGAATCACTGCTTTATAGCATCAGGCACCCAAAGAGACTCCTCTGTAGTTCTCATTCATCGTTCGAGGGGCAGGGTCTGGTGAACCCACTTGGGCTCAGGGGCCCGCCCCCTCTAGCCCCTGAGGCGCCGCCGTGTATGTGCAGCCGCGGCCAGGCCGGGGGCCCCATGGATGACCCCCCAGCAGCTCTGCTGTCTGCTTTTCCCCTCCCACCCCTACCTTCTCCCGGAGCAGGACTGTCATCTTGTCTGACTTCACCTCTCAGAGGCACATCAGGGAAGAAGGCTGAGCTGTGTCCTCGGGATCTGTGACTTGGTGGGAGATGCCCCGGGACAGGTGGTGGAGGAAGCCAGAACAGAGCTGGCTGAGGAGGGTGGGGGAAGGCACGGGACAGTTCTTTCCAGGCAGGAGAGACAGAGGGCAGAGGCCAGAGAGAGACTCGGGGTCCCAGGAGGATGTCTGGGATGGGAGAGGCCTGAGCATGAGGAGCGGATCTGGGTTAACTTTCCCTTGACTGGGGGTCTCCAACCAAGGAGGTCCTGGTGCCAACCCAAGGACAGGTAGGGAGGCTCCCGATCAGCTTGGATGTGCTGTGTAACCCACACTGGATCTGTCTCCCCACCTTTGTGCCCAAGGACCCCAGGGACCAGCTCTGACCTCTCTGAGCCAGGCCCCACCCTCGCCATACCAGGCACAGATCAAATGACACCACATTTAGGGCTGGAGGTTCACTTTTCTTTCCAAAAAATACCAAGCACACAGTCTAGGTGTGGCAGGGGGACAGAGCCAGGCTGGGGACCTGGACATTAGACACCCAGGGGGCCCTTGGTGGAGGCGGACAATTTAACAACTGGTCTGAAAGTCAAAAGAGAGGAGAGCTGGTTAGTGGGGTGTGCAGCAGGCAGTGGGGGTAGGGCAGGGGCTGTGGGGTTCAGGCCCAGACCCAGGGACTGGCCAGTGTGGCTCACAGCAGCCCCGCCGGGGCCCATTTCTGGGGCAGGGGTGACAAGGCCTGGCTTAGCCCTCTGTGTGGATGTCCATGCAGCACTAGGCATACTGGAAGACATGAATTCAGAGGCAGCAGGGCCAGGCCTCCTGGCCTCACTGAACAGTTCCCCTGTGTGTAAGTCGGGGACATTTCTTATCCTGGCACTGCCTCCTTCGTAGGGTTGCTGTGAGGAGCCTGCAGGCCTGGGGAGGTGATGGGCTCTGGCCACCCAGGTCGTATTTATTGCTGTGTCCTCAAGGCCCAGCCCAGAGTAGACACTCACACAGCCCGTCAGTGAGTACACAGGGGCTGTGAAAGGGCTGCAGCTGGCTGGGGTGTGGACAGGTCCATGCCTGTACCTGGACTACCTGGACCTGGACCTGGCGGTGCGTATGCACCTGAGGGCCGGGGCCTGCATCCCGCCTCTCTCTGAGTGTTTGGTCTGAGTCTCAGAGCGTAGGGTGGGTGCCTACGTTGGGGATAAGCTGCTCAGAACCCTAACCGTGCTGGGGGGCGGGGGACACCCTGAACCCTCTTGACCCCGCCCGGGGTGCTGCAGGGGCCGGCGGATGCTGGGTGGGCTCAGACGTACTCTCGGGCAGCCGCCGAGGGGCCAGGCCGGTAGGGCTGCGGGCTGCTGTTGGATCTCTCGGGCTCTGGGCACGAGCAGCAGAGGAAGGAGCCGCCCAGAATGGCCAGGCCGGCGGCGGCCCAGCCCACGAACAGGGCCGGGCCAAACTCGAACCTGCAAGGGGGTGGAAGGCGCCATCAGGTGTGGCTGCGCCCCTGACCCGTCCCCGTCCTCCCCCGGGGGCTCCCAGCCTCCGCCCTGGCAGAGCGGAGGAAGGGCACGGCGTGGGGGAGCTGAGGCTGGGGCCTCCCCCGTCTCCTCGGGCCCGCTCAGTAAATTGGGACGCGCGCTCATCCTTCCTCTAGCCGCTGCCGCAGCACATCACCACCACCCGGGGCGACCCAGGCCCAGGCTGGGCTGCTCCGAGCAACCTCGTGCCGCTTTCCTCCTCTGGCCAGTGGAGGGGGCGTGGGGGGCCCGTCGGGGAGGGGAGGAGCCGGGCAGTCCTGCCACCTCCCTCGGTCACGGTCTGGTCCACGCAGCTCGCCGCGCGGCTCCCGCTGTCCTCTGCAGAAGGCCAGACTCCTCCGCGCGCTCCACCTGGCACTCCGCGCGCTCCACCGCCCGGCCCCGCGGGCCAGCCCGGCGCCTCCCCTGCAGCGTCCGGGTCTCCCCCGCTCTGTGTCTTTGCACGAGGCGCCCCCTGCTGGAGCGTCCCGCCTCCTGCGCCTCCTGCGCACCCCCGCCTCCAGGGCCCGGTTCAGAGGCCACCTCCCCTGGTCGCTTTCCCTGACCCCTCTCTGCTCGCAGCCTGGCGCTGACTCTCACCGGGTGGTTCCTTGCTTGTCCGGTTCCCTGGGGAGCACCTTGCGGGCAGACAGCACCGGATTCATCCGTGTCCCCAGGGCCCGGCACAGGGCCTGCAACTCAGGCAGCCTTGGGGAGTGTTGAAGGGACAGGGTCGAGCGCCAGGCTGGCATCTCTGAGCTGAGCTGCCTCTTGCTTGGCAGGTTTTCATGGCTAGAGCTGCCAGCCCCAGGAATGACTCACTCCTAAAGTCTCCTTTTCCTCCCCTCTCCACACTGCTGCCTCCTCCAGGAAGCCCTCCTGACTGTGACAACCCAGGCAACTCTTTTTTCATCCTCCTTCCACCCCCGGGCCCAAAGCCTGTTAGGATGTCTGGGGTTGAGACTGTCTCATTCTCTGCTCCTGGCAGAGCTGAGAGGTAAGTGAGGGGTCAGGCCCTTCACAGAGCCCCCTGTTTGGCTCCCACACACTTCACCTTATAAGTCCTAACCTTTCTAGCTCGTAAATATCTCTAGGACTACTCTCTGCAATGCTAGCCCCCCGCCCCAAGCCCTCTGCTCCAGACCTTTGCAACAGCACCTTACTGGCCTTGCCCCCTCCCCACCATTCTGCACACCACAGCCAGAGGAATTGTCCTGCCTTCTACCCCAGGATAGGAAAATAAAAAAACCTTCCTATGGCTGCAAGGCCCTCTGCCATCTGCCTTGAGGACTTTTCCAGACACATCTCTCCAGCCCAAAGTCACACAGAAATAACAATCCAGGCACTGTGCTAAGTCCCTTACCTGCACCATCTCACAGAACCCTCACAACCACACTGGAGCTGCGTCCTCCGTCCCTCCTAGTTGCATTTTACAGGGGATGAAACCAGTCACAGAAAGATTAAGGAACTTGCCCATCACACAGCCTGCCTGTGCAGAGCTGGGATTTAAATACAGAGCCAGGGCATTTAGCTACTGGGGTGGCCTCCATAGGCCTCCTGCCCCTTTGGAGGGCCCAGCCACACCCTGCCTTCTCCCCACTCCAGAGAGCTTCTCAGTGACAGCACCTGGGGCCTGTCCCCTGTTTCCCCCTCCAAGTGCCCTGCTGGACAAAGGCCAGTGGCCCCAGAAGAGGTGGAGTGGGAGGCCCAGTCAGTCCCCTGGCCCAAGCCATGCCCTGGCACTCACCTGGCATTGATGGGTGTGCTGGGATTGAAGAACTCCTGGGTCACCAGTGTGGCATACCATGAGACGGCCGTCAAAGTGCAGAGGCCTAAGGACAAGGGCGGGTAGGGTCAGCTCTGCTCTGGCCTCCAGATGGCCGCCCAGGATGGGGCTACCTGCCATGGTCAAGATGGTGGAGGAGGAGCCAGGCACTCACCCGCCAGGAGGAAGAGGACACCCCCAGCGATGGCGACTCGGTTCTTGGCAACGGGGTTGCTGTCTCCGACCCGGGTGCACTTCATGCCGATGACACTGAGGACCATGGCCACAAAGCCCAGGAGCACGGCCATCACCATCAGGGCTCGAGCTGACTGGATGTGACCTGGGTGGGGCGGGAGGGACTGAGCCAGGGGTGGGAAAAGTGGGCAGGTGGGAGGAGCCCAAGATGGGAGGGGCTGGGCTGAGCTGGACACTCCTCCTGGGCTACTACCTGCAGCAGGTGTGAGGGGATCCTAAGGATGCTGCTGACAACGGGGTGTGAGGGCAAGGGGTGGAGCTGAGCCTCACGGTTCACTCTCCCTTGCAGGTTCTTGCAGGTAGTATGTGGTGACAGTGTGGTATGAGTTCTGCCATCTGCTGCTTTCTGTCTAGGCAACTCCCTTTGGGGCCTGGCCCACCTCTCTCAGGCAGCAGAGGGGAGCAGTTTCTTCTGCGGCCTTTGAGGTTCAGTAGAAGGAGGAGTTAGGGTGTCTGAGGCCCAGCTCAGCCCAGGTTGGCCCTTGGGCAGGGATGCCTCCCCCATTGTCCATTCTGACTTGAGTCACCTTCCTCTCTGCCCTTTGAGTCACCCATGGTTGCTGTGTGCCTGCTGCTGGGGTCAGTCCTGGGCTCAGGGGCAGCACGGGGGATCTGGGTCCCTGAGAGAGGCCAGGTGACCTGCCTGGTCCGGACTAGCAGGGGCCATGTGACAGCAGCTCGACTCAGGCCTGTGGGGCCCTGGGCAGAGGGTGAGTGGGCCGGCCCCCAGCCGGGGTAGGGCTTCAGTGGTGCCTGTTTACAAGCCAACTTGTCCGGCTCAACCCTGCGCCCCAGGAGGAGGAGAGCCGCCTGTGTGCCTACATGAGGACGTGTATGTACATACGTGTGCCTGTGTGTCTGTGCGTGGTGTAGGGCACTCGAGTGCCCACATACTTGTCCACGTGGCAGGACTGGCAAGCAGCTGTGTGTACACAATGTGTCTGCAACAGAGTATGGGGAGAGATGGAGGGAAGGGTCTTGACTGAGCCCCTCTGAGTGCCAGGCAATCACCTCTGACCCTCCCAGAGTCCTGTGGAAGTCCTAGTACTGCTCTTTCCAGATGAGGACAGAGAGGGTCAGTGAATCCTTCAAGGTTACAGTGGCAGAGCTGGCATGTGGACCCACGGCTGCCAGAACCTAGAGCCCCTGCCCCCCCGCGGGGCACGAGGCTGGCCTGGATCTTCATGAGTGCACGGGGCAGGGGCTGGGGAGTGCAGCCCAGTGCAGATGGCAGACTGTGGGAAAGCTTGCTCCGGACCCCCCATCCCCACACCCCATCTTCCCATCCCAGCGGGCATGAGGCCTACCTTCCAGGGCGAGCAGCGAGTCATAGAGCTTGCACTGCACCTGACCGGTGCTCTGGGAGGCACAGGACATCCAGAGCCCTTCATAGAGGCCCACGGCGGTGATGATGGCGTCGCCAGCGTAGGAGGACTGCTTCCACTGCGGGAGGGCCGTGCTGGCGATGATGCCCACCCAGCCACCCAGGGCCAGGAAGTAGCCCAGGAGCTGAAGACCTGAGTTGGCCATGGCCCAGGGGAGGGGACTGAGGGTTCCAGGGCTCAGGGCTGGGCCAGGGACCCAGAGGTCATGGCCAGGTGACAGAAGTAGCTGGGTGGGGGCTGGGGTACAGCAAGTGGTCAGAGGCTGAGAAGGAGAGGCGGCAGGCCTGCAGTGGCAGCAGCAAAGGCAGCGGCTCCAGGCTCTAGAATGCAGGGGGAGGCCCAGGCTGGAAAGGCCAGGGGCCCGCCCACAGCAGCCGGCCTAAGCCAGGGCAAGGTCCCCAGCAAAGCTCCTCCTGCCCAGCCCCCTGGGGGTAGGAGGTGGGGCGTGGCCAAGGTGGCTGCCCTTCCCCAGGGATAGAGAAGGGAGGGGCTGGAGGAATGACCCCGCTGGACCTCAGGGCCTCTCCCCTAGGGAAACCCCTTTAGGAGCCTGATATAAGTGCCCTAAATTTCTCCTAATTCCTACCCCAAGCACCAGCCCTGAGATGATGGACTTTGTCATTGCACAGCTGATCTGACCCTTGGGAAAGAAAATCGAATTCCTATTTGCAGAAGGTAAGGCTAGGCTTAGACATCAGGGAGAACTTCTTGGAGCAAGTTCTGAGGTCAGCTATGGAGAGACTGGGGTGTTGGGGGGCGGGAGGTCCTGGGTACCTGGGGCCATGTGTATCAAAAACAAGGGAGGGCCAGACTCATGGTGGGGTCTATTTGAGATGCGAGGGGGGCAGAAGAGGGACCCCATGAAGGCTGGGACAGAGCTGGCTGCCAGCCAGCAAGGAGCCTGGTGGGAGATTGCACCAACCTTCTGGCATCAGCCTGAAGGAAGGCAGACTGTTAGCCCCGTTAATCCCCTCGCTGGCTGGCTTAGCAGCTCCTGCTGGGGCCTGAGGCACCGGACCCTGGCCCCCAGCTCCAGAACAGCCTGGTGGGGAGCAGTGGCCTCTGCACATTCCTGGGGTTCAGGCTGCCCCCTCCTAGCGCCCCACCTCCCCTCCTGTCTCCCGTCCCAGCTCAGCCCTTTGGAGCAGGCGAATGTTTAACTCTCCCGGACCTCATCAGCAATCCCCTCACGTTCAGTTCGGCTGGCCAGGCGTGGGTGCAGGGGAATGTCACAACCCCGCTCCCGCTGCCGCCGGCCCCCGGCGCCCCCTGCAGCCCCAGCGGCGCGCGCGCCTTTACCCGACTGCACTGGAGGAAGGCAGGGTCCTGCGCCAAGCCTGGCCTCCTCGCCCTCCTCCGCCCAGACCCCCTCCGCAGCGACAGCCCCGCCCGCTCCCTGGCATTCTTCACGCGGCTATGCAAACGAGAGGGTGCCGGCCGCTGCGGACAATGCTGCCCTGTGCGCCCGCCCGGGCGGGCGTGGGCCTGCGGCTGCCAGCTGGAGGAGGGCCCTGCCCTCGAGGGGGCGGTGGGCGCTGCCGGGCCCGCGGTTCCCGACACTGCTCCCCTCCCCCCCACCCCTCCCAGCCCCCACCGCGGCCCTCCGTGTTGCGAAGTCCTGAGCCACGTGGACCTGTGCACACGCAGCCCGGCGTCCTCGGGCGGCCTGGGTGTCCCCCAGAGCTCGTGGGGCCTGCAGCCCTGGTACAGAAGCCAGTCCCGAATTCCGATTCCTCCACCGCGGACGCTGAGAGAGTCTATGATGCAGGGGAGCAGAGGGCACTGCCCGAGCCCAGAGTGGAGTCCCCCGGCGCCGTCTAATCAGCAAGGCAGCCCCTCACTTTGGGCAAGGAGCCGAGGCCGAGAGGGGTGACCTAGGCCAAGCTAGGAAGCCGCGGGGGTGGGGGGCTTTCCTATCAGATCGGTCCCGCGCCCACCCCGCCTGGCTCCGGAGCACTGGCGGGAGCGGGGGTGGGGGGGATGGTGAGGCTGAGCTGGCTGCGGAGCCCCGTCCTCACCTCTAAAGGGGACGTCGGCTTCATGGAGTCACCAAGGGGGCTGCTCAATGTCTGAGAGAGTGCCGGGGGGCCTGCCTGGGGCGGCCGCTCAGCACAGTTATTCCCCAAGGCCAGGCGGCCCTCCTCCAGCCTTCTCAGGGCTCTCTCTGTAAGGGGGGTACAGGGGGTCCTGAGGAGCACCTGAGCCAGGTCTCTGAGCCTCGGGATCTTCAAGGCTACACAGAAACAGAGTGTCAGAGCCACACAGCCCTGGAGACCGGGGCCTGCCAGCTCCTCCACCCTGGGCACCCACAGAGCCCTCTCCCACACCCAGGACCCAGAGCCACTTTATGATCCAGAATGAAGCTCACATCTCTCCCAGAAGCTCTACCTCTTTTTTTGTGTGTGTTTTTAAAAAAATGTTTATTGAAGTATATAGTTGATTTACAATATTGTGTTAGTTTCGGGTATACAACAAAGTGAAGCTGTTATACAGAAGCTCTTCTCTTAATCCCTTCTGTTATTTGAGGTCTTAAATCTGTTCTACCAAAACATCCTTTCCTACCCTGATGGCCTTCCCTCACCAATGTTCCAAAGCCCTTTGGAATTCAGATCCCGTTCCTGGAGTAGAGTTCCCTAAGCCTGCCTAGCTTCTTCACCAGGGCTCCTCCCACCCTAGTGCCCCGCTGCAGTCCATCGACTCGCAGGCATTCGAGGAGAGAGCAGTAAGGTTCAGGACCTACCCCGACCTCCATTAAGAGCTAACCAGAAACTGCCCTGGGGTGTCACACTTCACTGTTTTCTTTGTTTGTTTTGAAATGAACAATTCTTTCTTTTTTTAAAGAATCATTGTTAATTAATTAATTAATTAATTAATTTAGGTTGTGCTGGGTCTTAGTTGCGGCATGTGAGATCTTTTAGTTGTGGCTTCTGGACTCTTCGTTGTGGCATGCACGTGGGATCTTGTTCCCCGACCAGGGATCAGGCCCGGGCCCCCTTCACTGGGAGGGTGGAGTCTTACCCATTGGACCACCAGGGAGGTCCCCACACGTCACTGTTTGAAGGGTGCTTTCACTTACATTATCAGAAGTTTAGGGTTCTTGCTTTACCTCTGCCACTGAAAAGCTGTGTGATGCTAGACAAGCCCCTTAGCTTCTCTGGCCCTGGTTCCCGAACTGAAAAATAAGGGATATAGGACTCATTTGTCTGGGTCATGAGGGAGTTTATAAGAATCAAGATGGGCGAAAAGTGCTTTTGGGAAACATAATATGCCTGAAGGAACGTGGCTAATGAAAGCTCTGTTCCAAAAAGACTGCCTCCTGGGCAGTCTCCCCCTTGTGCCCTCTCACCCTGGGCGTGGGCGACTGCTGGTGGCTGAAGAGCTGTTGCCCCCTCCTGCCTGGCAGTGCTTGGCAGGGTGGGTGCTTAGTAGATAGATCTGTGCTGACCACTGACTGATGGGTGTGAGGATGAAACGTTTCTGCCTCCCTCCAGTGAAACACTGGAGCCCCCTCCCCGGTCCTTTCCCACTGCAGGTCAGGAGGGTCTGACTCAGTTAGTTGCCGTCCAGCACATTCTCGGCAGCCACCACCTAAAATGTTGGAGGCTCAGGAGGTGGTGCTGATCAAACTCCCCCCAACTCAGAGTCTGACTTTCCTGTGGAATCCCAGGCTCGGAATGGAGAGGACTTGCCTCAGGCAGCACAGCTAGAAAGCAGTGCAGCCAGCAGTGTGGCCACCCCAATGTCCCACCCTCCCTGGCAGGGTCAGGCGCTCTGATCTGGGATCTGTAATGCTCTTTGCATATTTCCTTTCACAGCACTGGGCGTGTTGTTCGTTTGCCTCCTTCCCAAGGACTGAAAGCATCTCCCAGCCCTACCACCGGCCCCATTTCTGTGTCCCACGCCTCACCCAGGGTGAGGGCATCTCTGCAGCACACGTGGCCATCGGGCAGTGCTCTCTTCTCCGCCCCAAACAACCCTGAGCGCTGGCTCTCTTTGGCACCCCTGCTGAGAGCTCTGCCAGCTGCCGGGGGTGCTGGCGATGGCTGTCTTCCATGTCCGCATCTTCCCTGAGTTTGCTGAGTTGCCTCCTGTCCCCTCGAATGCTCCCATGGCTGCTTTCCCTTCACTTCAAGCAGACTTCCCCAGGGCTGCTTGTGCCCACGTTTTACAAACAGGCCAAGAAATCAGTGTCTCCCCCGCCATCACCTCCTTCTGCTGGGAGGACTCGCCCACCATAATTATATGCACTTACCCCAGTTCTGTTGCCCTTGAAAACATTGGCCTTTCATGAGCTAAACTGAGACAGTCTGCTGTCTCTTTGTGTTTAGCATACTTTGAAATTGTGAAGGTCATCGGCCTTGATGTGGAACCAGAATCAGGCTGGTAGAGTTTTCTGTAATGTTGCGTATCTCCTATGTGCTAAGCATTGTGCCAGGCTCTCTCTGAGTATTCCCCCATTGATATTCTCAGCCATCCCCGGAGGTAAGGACTGTAATCTCATGTTACTGGCGAGGAAACACACTCAGGTCACACAGCTGCAAGTGGTGGAAGTGAGGGTCTTGCCCAGCTCAGCATATGGGTGAAGCTCGTGCTCTTTCCAGTGACATGGTCCTCTCTCCATATGGCGAGTGGGTCATCCAAACAGGACACGGGGTCACCAGTGACTAAAGGAACAGCGACTGTCCCTACAGAATCATTCCCATGAGCATAATGTCTCCCAGCTTAAAAAACCACCGTTCCTTCCCTTCACATCGCCCTCCAGCTCATCCTGCCCCCATGGAGAGCCGAACTCCTGAGAAGAGTTGTCTGCACCCACCAGTACCACTCATTCTCCTCTCCTTCTCACCTGAGCTCACGCCAGTCTTTCGTTGACCAAAACATCTCTTGCCAAAGTTCTCGCTGATCTCCATGTCGCCAAATCC
This sequence comes from Hippopotamus amphibius kiboko, assembly GCF_030028045.1. Classification (NCBI taxonomy): domain Eukaryota; kingdom Metazoa; phylum Chordata; class Mammalia; order Artiodactyla; family Hippopotamidae; genus Hippopotamus; species Hippopotamus amphibius. The sequence continues at coordinate 34,402,119 of NC_080186.1, forward strand.
AAAAGTGGGTTCTCAGTTCTTTTCTTGCTCAACCTCTCAGCAGCGTTAGACACCACTGCTCACCCCCTCCTTTGTGAAACACTCTCATCGACTTCCAGGACCAGGCCTCTTGGCTCCCCTCTTGCTCCCGGCTGGTCCTCATGTCCTCTGTTGGACCCCACCGCCCTCCGGCCCCTCAGTCGCCTCCAGTCTGGCCCAGTCTTCTGGCTCTTCCTCTGTCTACACTGACCTCAGTCTCCGGGCTTTGAACACCCCCCCACATGCTGATGGTGACCCCCAAAGTTCCGGCTCCTGCCTCCACATCTCCCTGAACTCCAGATTCAGAAACCCTTTGCCTAACGGTCTCCTCAAACTTGAGCACAACACATGGAAAACCAGACTCCTGATTTTCATGCCCCTTAACCAGCTCACCTGCAGCCTGCCCCATCATGGGAAAGGGTGACTCCACTTCCCCAACTGCTTAGGCCGAATCCTTTTCATTTTTACTTTTGGCCACGCCCATTGGCATGCAGGATCTTAGTTCCCAAACCAGGTATTGAACCTGCGCCCTCTGCAGTGGAAGCGCAGAGTCCTAACCACCTGACCACCAGGGAATTTCCTAGGTTGAATCCTTGTTGCTCCTTCTTCTCCTACCATCCAACCCATCAGCGACTCCTGTCAGCTCTACTTTAAAGAGACCTAGAACCTGACCTTTTCCACCGCCTTCACTGCCAGCACCTGATCCACACCACCTCCATTTCTCCCGGGGTCACTGCCGCAGCCTCCACTCTGCTCTCCTTGTCCCTGTTCCTGCCCTTGTAGCCTATTCTCCACGTACATTCTTCACTGAGGCCTTTAAAATGTAAGTCAGATGGCCTCACCCCCCTGCTCAAAATCCTCCAAGGCCTTCTGTTCCACGAAGTCAAAGCCCAGGTGCTCTCAGTGGTCAGGCAGGCCCCGGGGACCCACTGGCTGCTCTGTGTCACCACATCAGCATCCTTGCTGTTCCTCCCTCCTCAGGGCCTGATCTGCCTTCTTTTCTGCCTCCAAAGGATTATATATACACACACACACACACATTTATGTGGTTATTACCTGTCTTCCTTACTAAAATATAAGCTCTGTGAGGGCAGGGCCTTGTTTTATTTGATACCATATTCCCAGCACCAGGCACTCAGCTGGTGCTCAATAAACACTGGCTGATTGAATAAATGGGCTCTCAGAGTGCAGGTTCCCAGCCCATGACCCCACCACACCTCAAGCCCAGGAGGGAAGGTGGTTTTGTGGCCAGAGGAGCTGACTCTCCAGGGCTGCTCTTCCTCTGTCTCCTAGAGGTATGTGTTGTCCTGCACACGGAGGCCCGGAGGTATGAGGACCCCGAGGCCAGACAGCAGAGCAGGATGCATGTGGCCGACATGGGGGCAACGGGCCAGAGCACTGCTGACCGCTGCTAGCTGCCAGAGGGGGATTAATAACAATCCCTGCCGTCCACCCAGAGCGTTCCAGCTTACAAAATGCTGTCACATCCAATATCGCATCTGGGCCACACAACCGCCCAGAAGGTGGGCAGAGCGGGGATTACGGTCCCCATTATACATACGACAACGCTGAGGTCCCCGAGGTTAAGTGTCTGGCCCGAGGCTGCACAGGAAGTGCTGAGCCGGGTTCAGAGCCAGGCCTCCTCACGCCGTGCCTGCCACCGCGTCCTGCCCGGAGCAATTTTTATCAAGTGAGACCTCTGGGGCTGCTGGGCACACTTCCTCTCTGAACAAACCACTGAGTAAAAAACCACGAATCATTTATTCTTTGGTCATCTACATAGGCACTTAAATACTGTACTGCTGTCAACGCGGGTGCCTGTGCAGGCTCCTGGAGGGGCTCTGGGTCTGCATCCCGAGCCCTCAGTCACGCCCAGGGAAGAGGGCCATCCTGCTATGTCCACTCCAAGAGCAGTAGCACCGTGCGGATGGCCGTGAGCAGAGTCCCCTCTGCTGGGTGGCAGACCTAAGTTCCCCACTGCTCCTCGCCTGGGGCTGGCCAGTCCAGGGTGCAGGACAGAGTTCCTCACGTGGGTCTGATCACCGTCCACGTGTGAGCTCTTAGAGCTCATCCTTGTGCCCTGACTCACTGCTGGAAACAGACTCCTGTACAGGCTTGGGGGGCCCCTCCTGGGCTTCTTGGGGCTGCTCGTTGGGGAGGTCCATCTCTTCTGGGCTGAAGAGCATCTTCACCAGGTCATCCGCCTGCACCCTGTCCTGCAAGGACAAAGCCCTGGCTGTTCACAGAGGCCTCTGGAACAGGTGCTCACCATCTCTCAGGTGCTACTTCCTGAAGAACAAGAAGGCTCTTCCTCATTGGCCTCCAAGCTCATCCTCTTCCTAGCATATCCTACTCTCTAGGCGGAGGCAGCAGAGGTGGTACCCAGTGAGGGACTGAGAACCAGGATCACTCCCCATCTTGCCCCCTCCACCCCACACCTGGAGCACCATTCACAAGGAAGGAAGAAGGGCCAGGGAGGAGAGCCTCATGACCACAGTGACACAATGCCAGAGTGAGGAGTCTCTGGACTCCTGAGCCCAGTGCTGCTTTCACGTCTAAGCATCGGCCGTGGAACCTGGGAACGTGGAAGCGGAACAAGCGCCCTGCTGGAAAGCGCCCTCACAGCAGCACCAACTGCTCTCACCCGCTCACTGTGTCGCGCATCCAAAGTGAACCACAGGGCGATGGCACAGCGCTGCCCTCTGGTGACGGCCTTCACGCCATGCGGGTTTTCCGTGCCCGAAGAGAATCCCACGGCCCTTCCGCACTGGGGCTGCACCTCTGCCTGAAGGGGACAAGGAGGGGGTACACAGGGCAGAGACCATACCCTGCCTTCAGGAGGGACATGGGGTCCTTCAGGTCCAGGAGGGGATGGCTCCGCTGCCCGGCTACCCCAGACCAGGGCTTAGGAGAAAAGGTGACCGCTCAGAGGCTCCCTGGTTTGGGGAGGGGAGTGCTGGCTACTAGGAAGACCAGCTAGCCATTCTGCCCACTGCATCCTGAGGTTTGGTCTCCCCTCCAGGGATGGGGACAAGGGCGCACTCACCGTCACGGTCTTGGCATCTAGTTCAGTGAAATAAAAGGTTCCTCCATCGAAGTCTGCGTTCAGGTAAAGAATGGCGCTGGGAAAGGCAGAGAGCATCTAGACACCAGCCTCCTCCCACCACGCCCCAGACACCCACAGCTCCAGTGCCTTCATCTCCAAGTGCTCCCAACCAGCAGCTGGAGGGGGGCCTTTCACAGGAAGAAAGCCTTCTGGAACCTTCTCTGAAGCCTCATGAACACAACTCCTGACCTTCCCACCTCCCGACCCTCGCCCCTGAGAATCCACCACACCCTTCTCTGGGGTGCTTCTGTACCAAGTCCACCTTTCCCCATCCTACTCTCACACTACACCATGATGATTCCTGTATTATCTGACTTCTAATCCAGAGGGTCTTGGACACTGGGAAGAGCTGGTCCCAAACATGCATGTTTCGGGGGAGGGGGCAAGGCACAGGGCCCTGGGGGCCTCAGAGGAGAGCTGGCACCTGTAGTCCCGGAAGGTGTAGGCGGGGGGCTCCTTGATGCACACCAGGGCCTCGGCATTCAGGATACAGTTGTCCACGTGGACGGGGTGGCTACCGTCCTTCCTCTCAGCCTGTGCCTCTGCAGCCAAGAGAACACATGTCAGCACTGGGTACCTCAGGGACATCACAGCTCTCCTGCTGGCACGGGGCAGGGGAGAGTCACTGCCGACCAACTTCCCTTCCTCAGGTTTGATCCATGCTCTCCAAGTCTTTCGACACACAGCAGCAAGACTAACCTTAAACCCTTAACCTTGGTGAGAAAAAACAAGGCCTCACGCAGCCCTTTACTGCCTGACCACTCTTCCTGGCTTCTGGTTTCTCACTGCCCAGGCCCCAGGGTCCCCACCTAGAGGCCGCGACACACACAGTTGCGGGTCTGGCATGTTCCTCTGGTGTGCCCAGATACTGACAGAATTCCAAACATTCTAAGGGGGAGTGAAGCCCTCTAATCTCTGCTGCCCATCAGTGGCATATCTGCGCCAGGGACCACTGAAGGCTCTGGCATGGCAGGCCCGGCTGTGTGTCAAGCACAGTTCCCAGAAATCTCACCCTTCCTTGGGAATGCAAAAGGGAATGTGACACAGGGAGAGTGAATGACGAATGACCTCCAGTCTGCCCTGACTTGTAAAATTTGGTATTTAACAATTAGTGACAAAGAGCTTCCAACATAGTTAATGATTCATCTAAAGACACCTGTATGCCCAATACCAACATTGAGAACCACGGACATACAAGACGAGAAATACTCTTGAATGTAGCACTCTGTAACCTGCCTTCTGTGGACCTCACCAGTCTTAGCTGGCTGCAACCCCCCCACTCCACCGCTGGCCTTACTCTCCAGAAATGGCAACTTTCTTGGTTCCCCCAACTGCCTGTTGGTCGATGCCTCCACTCCTCTGCTCATGCTGTTCCCTCAGGCTTGAATATCCTCCCATCGCCCTGTGTACTCCACAACTCCTATTCAACTGTCATCACCTCCTCTGGGAAGCCCTCCTGACTCCCTGGGGAGACTGACTCTAACTTCCTCCGCTGCACTGCTCGCACTGGTTTACACCGGTTCCCCAGCAGGATGAGAGGGGCTGTATCCTGCTCTTCTCCATGTCCTCAGCATCCAGCCGGTGCCAGGGCAGGCAGCATGTGCTGGGCAGGGCTGCAGGGTGAGGGAGGCCCACCTTCGATGGCTGTGCGGCACACCAGGTGGGAGTAGGAGAAGTAGAGGGGGGTGTCCAGGCGGAAGTAGGACTCCATGAGGCGCCGCACCTTCTCGGTCACGTTGTAGTACAGGTGGGCACTGTGCAGAGGAACTTTCCCCTCCTGCCCCAGCTGCCAAGGAGACCAGAGGTCAGCGACCATGGATGTCCCTCTGTGGGCCAACAGAGACCCCGCGCCCAAGAAGGAGCAGTGCCTCTGCCTCCCGCACACCACCGTCTGCCGTCGCCCTCCTCCCCACCTTCACACGTCTCTTTATGAGTAACTCGTGCACCCTGCTTGGACGCACAGCTGGTCTTCAGGAAGCACGCTCAAGCACGGGGTATCAGTCTTGCTTGCCTGCCTCCTTTTTATTACACTAATAGCCACGTTCAAAAGTCAACCTTGGGACTTCCCTGGTGGTCCGGTGGGTAAGACTCCACCCTCCCAATGCAGGGGGCCCTGGTCAGGGAACGAGATCCCACACACATGCCCCAACTAAGAGTCTGCATGCCGCAACTAAGAAAGAAGATCCCACATGCCGCAAGTAAAAAGACCTGGCACAGCCGAAAAAAAAAAGGCAACCTCGCCCAACGTGGTTTATCCCGCCCTGTGGCAGCTGGAACGCCGACAGGCAGATACCTCTACCTTTCCCACCACCATCTCCACTTCCTCCCCAGAGCCTGAGTGTCCCCATCCCCCCCCCCACACCCTCGAACAGAGTACTGACGCTACCTTGAGGGCCTTGAAGACAGTGACCCCATAGAACTTCTCGCTGGGGGTGTGTGGGGAGGTCTGACCCCGGTAGCCATCTCCTGACGTCGCTGCTGCCTACGAGGCCCCCAAAACAGGTGGAGTTAGCCAGGCAGCTGAGGGCCTAGAAGAGGAGGTCGACGGCCCACAGCAAGGGGCAGGCGACCGTTCAGCGCCTAAGAGGCACCGAGTCGGGGAGGCTGGGCCCTTAGAGAGACGGTATGGTCACTGGGTTGCCTCACATTGGTCAGTCTCTGCAGCTCCTGGCACTCATCGTCGGAGATTACGCCATCCATCACCACCCGCTGGGAACCATTCAAGACGTTGGAGTTCATGGTGAGTCTGATGCCGTCATAAAGCAGGGGGCCACCTGCAAAGCAATGGCAACACCAGCTAAATCTAGCAGCACTTCTGTCCAGACGCTTCCCGTCAGATACTGCCTTCCAGTAAGACATAGAAATTCCAGTTGTATCCTGTTCACCAGAGAAATTCCAGTTGCTTCCTGTTCACCTGTTCAGTCACTTCCAAAGGTAGGGTGGTCCAGAGGACAGAACGTGGAGCTGAAGGACAGGAGATCCAAGTCCTGGTCCATGGCTGGCTCCTGGGCCTTCACACATTGTTGAAGAAACATCATAAAGACATTCCTAACACATGAGCTCCAGAACCAGAGAGAATTGGGTTTGACTCCTGGGTCCTCCACTTACTAGCTGTGTGACCTTGGCAAGTTACTTAACCTCCCTGAGCCTTATCTCATCTGTAAAACAGCATCTACCTCTTAAGTTTGACGTAAAGAACAATAAGACAAGAGTTCAGCATGATACTTGCCACCTAGTAAATTCTTAAAAGTTTAGCTACCATCATATTCGCCTCCTCCTCATCTATTTAAAATGAGGATCTTGGGCTTCTCTGGTGGTGCAGAGGTTAAGAATCCGCCTGCCAATACAGGGGCAAGGGTTCGAGCCCTGGTCTGGGAAGATCCCACATGCCGCGGAGCAACTAAGCCCGTGCGCAACAACTACTGAGCCTGCGCTCTAGAACCCATGAGCCACATGCCACAACTACTGAAGTCCGTGCGCCTAGAGCCCGTGCTCCGCAACAAGAGAAGCCACTGCAATGAGAAGCCTGCGCACAATGAAGAGTAGCCCCTGCTCGCCGCAATTAGAGAAAGCCCAAGCACAGCAACAAAGACCCAATGCAGCCAAAATAAATAAAATTAAAATTAAAATATTAAAAAAAAATGACGATCTTACAATCTGCCCAACCCACCTCCCAGGCGATTATGAGAATCAAGAGGAATAACAGAGTGAAAGCTCTCTGAAAACAAAGGAACGCTGGACAAATTCTTTAACATGCTAATCATTAAATTAAGCACTGCTAATTGAAGCAACTGCAGAGCAGAGGCCAGTCTTTCTCTCTTCTATTTCTCCTGGTGTCTCTCTGTGCTGGGCACATACCAGAGACCCAATTCAACTCCATCTATTTACTGAGGCCTCAGCGTGTGCCAGGCACTATGCTAGAGAAGGCGCAGGATGAACACCTGAGGACAGCACCTGTTCCAACAGTTATGCAAATCACCAGCACAAGGCAGACCTTGTGAAAGTACAAAGTGCTTTGGAAGCGCAACAGAAAGAGGTGTGGGGATCCCAAACGGCCTGGAGTTTAAGAAAGGCTTTGTAGGGTGTATCTGAGACGCCTCACAGGCAGAGATGATGGGAAGTGTATAGGAGGAGGGATAGGCCTGAACAAAGACTTGTAAGCAGAGAGAGGCTCGAGGACGAGAAGAAGGAGTGAACAGGACAAGAGCGGAACATAAGGTTAAAAGGGGCAGGCAGGGAGGATGGCGTCAGAGTCCCTGTGTTTGGAGGACAGGTCTAGGCCCCAGGTGGGAAGGCACAAGGACAGACTGGAAGAGGAAAGAAGGGTGCAGACAGGAGGGGCTGGGGGCCTGACGCAGGCCTGAGGCAATGGGACAAGGAAAGGGTTGGGGAGAGAGAAAGAGAGCAGAGTCCTAATCGGAAGGCCTCCCCCGTGGATTGGAGGGGACGGGCAAGGCGGGACCAAAGGAGACCTGAAGATTTCGAGTCTTGGTAACAGGAGTCTTGGTAACAGGACAAATGATGGCATTTGGGAGAAAACGGTTTAGGGATAAAGAGACAGGACGTTTCCTTCTATAAATACTTACTGAAGTGAACTAAACTAGTGTCACTGTGACACAGGAGTCTTATTTCTTAACCAAAGGCCAATTCTCAGGGCTCGCTGCAGGTGGAAGTCCTGTGGGTGAGTGAGGAAGGGCACTGGGGCGGGGGTGAGCCCTGGCCTGTGCCGGCTCAGACCCTGCGGGTGCCCTCTAATGGGAGCTGCCCCGCTAACAAGGGGACCACGGGCCTTGCTGCCTCCGTGTGCTCGTCTTCTCACCTTCCTGGGTCAGCCTGCTCATGTCCAGTGACTCCTTGGTCTTCTCTTCCACGAGGGTCTCAATCTCCTTCATAAGGTTTCCTATCTCCTGGGAGATGCGGGCGGCTGTTTCCCGTTCTGACCTGTGAGCACAGCCACTCTGAGGGCTGTATTCTAGGGCCAGCCCAGGCTCCCACCCTAGCTTCCCAGACTGGACCTGCCCACCCCTTGCCAGGAGTTCACATCGGCCTGGGCTCAGGAAGCCTCAAGTGCTTCATCACATGGATCCAATCATGCAGTTTTCAAGGTCCTCACTTCTGTTTCTCTTGCAGTCTCTTGGGAATCACCTCTTCTGGAGTCCATGAATCCTAAAAGCAGAGAGAAAAAGATGAACAGTGTCGGGTGACCTGCTGAATCTTCCAGGTCTCGATGCACAGACTAAGGCCTACAGGGAATCTACCTTTTCACCGGCCTCCTTTCAGGCGATAAAGTGAGAGGTCTCTGGAACTGAGTTACCTATACCTGATTGCCTGGAACTCCCCCTTGTCTCTTGGCCACAGGCTTCGCAGAGGTCATGTTTGGCTCGATCGCCTGAGTCTTCTCCCCAGAGTCACACGGTGTACAACACACCCCATCCCTTGCATCCCTGCCCCGCTCCCCACTCCGGCTTCTGGTATCCTGGCTCACCGGGTCAACAAAGGGAATTCCAAAAACATCGTAAGCGAAGAAGAGCAGTTCTTTCTCCAGCAGGCTTCGCTGGCGGTACTCCTGGGCACTCTGAGGAAACACAGTGGGAGGAATGCCCTGGAACTCAGCCGTGCCACTAGCTCCAGCCCAGGCCTCACCCCCTCCCACACTGTTGCCCCCAGTGCCACCCAAGCCTGCATTGGTGTGTCCATCACCTAGTCTGGGACAAAAGTCTCACTTCTACGCTCAAGGGTTCCTCTTGAGTGGCACGAGCAGCACCTCTGAGGGCAGCGTAACCAGGCTTCCCTTGAAGGGAAAAAGCCCCCTTCCTTCCCCTGCCATTAATCTCTGAGACAGAACATCTGAGCATTCTCAGGAAATATTCTTTAAAGAAGGAAAATTCCTTCTTGACTTCTGCAGGAGTTCAGTACTCAGGAAAAAAAAAAACAACAACTAGGTGTTAGGTGATTCCTGTGTTACTCATTGAATCTTTACAGCCACCTTTGAAGTTGATATGACTATCCTCACTTTACACATGAAGACGCTGAGGCACAGAGGGGAAATGCAACTTGTCTGAGGTGACATTATAGGAAATGGTAGAGCAGGGACCTACATCCAGGCCTAGGTCTCTCCTAAAGCCCATGTTCTTTTTCCTATGCCATTTGCCTCCCCTCAGCCTTGGAGCAGACGGTAACCCTCCCTGGAGCTGGGAAGGTGCAGAAATAGCAGCTGGCTCTGGCATCCGGCCCTTCCCACACATGCTCAGGGGTAGGGCTTACCCAGGGCAGGGAAACTAAGTAACTCCCAGGGTCACATCTTTCCCTCGGTGCCCTGCTAGTCTCCCAGCAGCAGGAGAAGGAAGGAAAAGAAAAAGAAGAGATCATCAGCTGAAATAAGAGGTCAGGGCAATAAGGAAAACTTGAAAGGCATCCATGAGGCCTACATCACCTATTATATTTACCGAAGAGGAAGATGGAGATCTTCTCCTAAGGAGTTGAAATGGCCTCCCTCACCAAGTGCTAGACACGAAGCTAGATGTGTGTTCTCTCCGTTAACCCTCTCCAGCAGCTCTATGAGGCTGCAAGGGAGCAAGTCCCACTTCTACCATTCACTCATTCAACACCGATTTACTGAGTATCAGCTATGTGTTGGCACTGGGATAACGCAGGGAAACAGCGATTCCGGTCACCACGGGCAGCCACAGGCCACTGCGCAAGTTAACTCCTTTCCTGGAGCCTAAATGTCCTCACCTCTAAAATGGGAAGAATAGCACCCCCTCACAGAGTGCCTGTGATGATTAAATGAGATGATGGGTGTACACCACCTAGCTCAGTGCTTGGCCTGGGACAGGGCTCAGCAGATGTTAGTTACCTTCTTTTCAGAAGGGCAGTTCTGGTTAGAAATGGTAGAAGGACCACTTACGTTCCCTTTCTGCCCCAGACTCACTAATATGACCATAAAGGGGGGGGGGGGAGGGGTCCTTAACAGAGCAAAGAGACTAGAAGAGGTGCCATCTCAAATCCACACGGTCACCATCTAGTGGCCAAAGAAGACAACTACAAAGTAACCGGTCTCCATGTGGGAGGGGATGGCAAGAGGAGGATTATTTCTATTGGAGACTCTCAGGGTCCCAGGTCTGGGAAGGAACAACCTTGGTTTTTAACTTCAGGGGAGGTTGATGACCCCACCTCAACTGGGTTGTTATGAGAATCAAATGAACGAAAAGCTATGAAAAACTTTTGTAAACTACAAGATGCCACACAGTTGAAGGGAGCTTGCTTTCAGGAGTCAGCGCCACAACCACCAGAACGGGAGGCCGGCTGCGGCTGCACCCGCCCCCGGCTTCTCCCAGGGAACAGAGCGGAGACGAGCCACGCCGCACTGCAGCGCCGGCAGCGCAGGGGGCTGTGAGGGCAGCACCGCGCACGCATCTCCCAGGCCCGGAACAGGGTGCCTGATCAGACACGGACAGGAGGGAGGAGTGACACCGACCGCCCTGCCAGTTGCACCTCCCCGCTCCACCTGGTCGGCTCCCCTCCTCCAGCCCCCGCCTTGCTCAGGCCTCGGCAGCTCTCTCTGCACCAGGACGGTCTCCGGCACCTCCCATTCTGAGCCCTGCACCATCACATCTCAGCAGGCTGCTTCAAACCCTCTGAGGGCTCACTACTGCCTGCCGCACAGAGTAGGGTCCAAGGTCCTGGACAGGTACTCAAGACCCCTCAAAAATCTGAGCCTCCCAGGCCTCACTGCTTGCAACTCCCCAGCACCATCTTCCGTTCACATGGGACTGTTGTCCAGGGGGTTTGCACATGCTGTTCTCCATCTAAAAGGCCCTTCTCTGACTCGTTCACCTACTGAAGGCTTTTAAAACCAATTGTCAACACCACTGCTTCTTGTGACGCCTTCCCTGACTCGCCAGTTCCCTCCACTCTAGCTCTCTGGCGCTTCTACTATGATATTCACCGCAGCATTCTGTAAATCTTGGATTATACACCTTTCCGAGGCAGTTTTAGATGACATTCAAAAAAACATGAAAGTTATACAAATGTAGCCAAGAGAAACGCCCAGAGTATCGACAGACATAAATAGAAATGTTCAGCTCTCCCTGCCAGCCCTTGATCCACAGGCCCATGAGCAGTTCCTTACCAATCTGTCCAGAAAGTTTAAAAACTTAAACACATACATGTATTACCAAAAAACATAAGTAGAATGTGATTACAGTTCTGTGTCTTCTTTTTTTCCTTCCCCTAAAAAGTATATATGGAGACAGTTTCATATGGGTGCACAGTAATCTACTCAAGCAACATAATGGTTATGTTGTGCGTCACTGAATGAATGTACCATACACCAGTCCCCAAACTGAGAGCACTGAGCTTGTTTCCAGTTTTTTTGCTTTTAGCAACAGACTTCTGATGCACATCTGTGCACATTTACCTTTGCACACTTGTGTAGTGCAGCCTCAGGGTGAAGCCCTGGCCGTCAAATCACTGGTTAGATGAACAGTACAATTTGCAGCCCTACCTACAGCCCAGGGGTGTGCCTGCTTTCTCACCCCCTACATCTGTCCAGTAGATTTGTTGTGTAAACAACGGAGGGGCCTCTACAGTACTTGTAGCGGTCTATCGTTCCCCTTCTTTGACAAAAGGAAAAACTGGTCCAAAGTTACAGCCATTTTTACAGGGTGTAAGATGGGGTTTTGGAGAGGCCAGCGGGACACAAGTGATTGAAGGCCACAGTGACAAGCCACCCCATTTCAGGAGGTGGCTGAGGTTAGAGGTGAGAAAACCCACTACCTGCTACTCGTGTACCATCAGCAAGACACCCGTGATTACCTGTCCACACAACACTTGGTACAGCATCTGTCGGCTCACTAGCTCATTTGACCCTCACACTCATCCTGTGTTGAAGACAGAGCAAGAACCATAATCCCATTCTACAGAAGGAAAAATCGAGACTCAGAAGGGCCATGCAGCATGACTAAGATTCCACATGATGTGCGCAAAATCACATGGCTGGTAAGTCGAGAAGCTAGAACCTTGAGCCCAGATTAGTGACTTCAAATCTACCTCATTGTTCCGGGCTCAAGAAGGAGAGGATCTACGGCCTGTGCAAGGCATATGTACAAATATCGAGGATCGCAGTATCAAATTTTGTTAAGTTAAAAACAGAGAGCTTTTCATGTTTTTAATACAAAAATAATACCCATTCACTGCAGGGAATTTAGAAAACATAAATGAGCAAAATACAGCACGATGTGCCGTGCCCCCAGCAGTGCAGGGGTGGGCCTGTTTTCACTTCAGTGCCTTTCATTTCAGTTTTTGTATTACATAGATTTTTCTCCCTCTTTCAGAGTGGGATGGGAATAATGCTGAAACAGGGAGCGATCAGACAATGGCAGAAAGAAGAGGGGGCGGGAAGGAAAATGGAGGCAGAAAAGAGGCGAATGAAAAAAAAATTTAGTATGAAGTAGAAAATGATAAATCTTGGCCAAATGGTATCAAGTCTTAAAGTGAGGGTGCTAAAAAAGAACATGGCTGCCTTGTACTGTTGCTTTTCTTTGCCAACTCAGAGAACAGACTTCTGGGCCCAGATTGTGCTAATTAAGGCTCCGGCTTATTCCCTGCTTCCTGTGCACCCACACCGGCCCAGGCACCCTGCCCCACCCACCCTGCCCAAGCAGCGCCGGCTCTCCCTCCTCTACCCCACTCTCTGCCCTCTGGGCTGGGTTCCGCTGGCCGCCCCCCTAGGTGATGCAAGCCTCTCACCTCACGGGGGCCGATGGATCTGGCTTGCTCTTCTCCGAGCATGGCTGTATAGTAGACCAGATTCTGGCTCATCACCTCATCATTGGGGAAGAAGAGGAGATAGGTCTTGGCACATTCAATGGCCTGTGTGTAATTCCCAACTGCACAGGGGAAGAAAAGGGCTGAGAAGAAAGCATCTAACCCCGGGGACCACACACCACCTAGTGCTCAGTCTCAGCACAGCTCAAGGCAAGGATGACAGGGCAAGGTGGCACCAGCCACATAACACGACCGCCTGATTTGGGGGGAGAAATTACAGAATAAATTAGAGAATATATAATTGATTTTTCAGGTGCTCAGTATCTGCAAGTAATTCAAACATTGGCCCTAATATTCCCAATCATTAGACCAACTTCAGGAATATTCCCCTGTCTTCCTATCTGTTTTTCCCCATGGATTTTCAGACGAGAAAGGAAGATTATAATAGCAGATTGCCTCTTGGTATGTGTTACTCTCCTCAACTCAACTATAACATCGTGTGTTCCTGAATATGCTGTGATGCTTAGCACACAGTAGGAACTCAGTAACGACCTGCTGACTTGTTGCTTCTCTGGATATTGACAGCGCCCTCACCCCACCCCAGAGCATCAGTGCTTTAGGAGGGAGAAAGGCTGGGAAATGCCCTGTGAGCCAGTTTAAATGGAAGTACACCCTTGCCTTTACTAGAACTTAACTCAGGTGCAAAATGAGATTATAAATGTTACAGAGGGGACCAGAGTGAGGTCCTAGAGTCTCCCTCTCCCAGCCTTTCAGGCTGCTGGTACTGCTTCCTGGCAGGTGATCCCAGGGATCACCTGGCATGGTGCATCCTAGAGCCGCAGAGAGAAACCAAACAGGCTGAAGAAGCACATTGGCCACAACCCCTGCCCTCCTTGCTTTTGGCTCAGTTAAAAGCAGCTGAGAAAGAGGGAAGTAGGCCTTACTGTTATAGTAGGCGAACTGCAGATAATTATAATGCGATGGGAAGAAGTCTTCAAAGGGCTTCTCTCGGCTTGGGTGGGAAGCAAGCTCCGTGACACAGTTCTGCTTACAGCTGAGGACCTGGATGTAATGATCTGAAAGGAATCGAGGAGGGGAAGAACCACAAGGTCAATTTCCAGGATTCAAATTCTGCTTAACATGAACAAATTCACGTGGAAGCAATCTTCAGTCAGATTCCCAGATTTAAGAGATTCAGGAATGAGGCTGAAGATGCTGTGTCTGCAGAATCACGTTGTTGTCCTCAGAACCCAGCAGGCCTGGCCGAGGGCCAGGCTCTGGGCCGCGCACCTGTAATGGCCTGGAAGAGGTCAGCGTTGTACTCCAGGTAGTTGTAGCCGTCGTAGTCATAGGGCCCTTCGCAGAGGGCCCGGCACTCCTCGTCGGCCACGAAGTACTCCCGCAGCGCCGCCTCCAGGTGGGGTACGGCTTCCTGCGGCTGCTCCTCGGAGTAGAGGCGGACGCCCAGCCGAAACTCGTGCTACTGGGAGGAAGGGGCACTCAGATGCAGGGCAGGCCACAGACAGCCCTCCCTCCTGGCCCGCGGCCACCTCCACGGGCATCCCCGTAGCCCTCACAGGTTACAGATGGAGAGGGTGGCTGCTACACAATGAAGGCCTCCTGGAAACGGTCTTTACTTGTTTCTTTTGGAATTTGAAAACATTTAACTCAATCTAGATGAAAGATATATGGAAATTCATTATCATTTTCTTGCACCTTTTTGTAGGGCTGAAAGGTTTCAAAATAAAAGTTTAATAAAAAATTTTAACTCTTGGATGCCAGAATGTGTTCTCAGGTGATAAACGCAATCTTTCTAGCAGGAAGGAGTGATGTGGGCTGCTGCGCCCCATTACAGACTTCGCGTCTGCTCTCGGTGGACTCCCTTCTTTGTGGACATCACCATTTTCATTTGTCACAGAATCACTAAAAAACAAACAAAAAAGTCCCCAAACTGTGTAGAGTTGTATAATGTACTAGATGTACACAGTTTACTTTTAAAAGTCATTCTGATATTGTTTCTATATGCCTATTTCTAAATAGAACATAAGCCCTTTATAAAATGCTATATCTGGGGACTTCGCTGGTGGCACAGTGCTTAAGACTCCGAGCTCGCAATGCGAGCAGGGGGGTGGGGGGGTGCAGGGGCTGGTTGGATCCAGGGGCTAGATTCCGCGTGCAGCAACTAAGAGTCTGCATTCTGCAACTAAAGATCCTGCATGCAGCATCGAAGATCCCAAGTGCTGCAACTAAGACCCGGCACAGCCAAATAAATAAATAAATAAATAAATAAACAAATATTTTAGAAAAAATACTGTATCATCACAGACAATATCTCTTATGGGACACAGACTTTTCCTGCTAAATAAATAGAATAAGAACATTGAGGAATACTGTACCACTCACTGTACATGGCCGAAAAAATCTGACACGTAAATGCATATGATCTCTGCATAAGATGGACTGTCATACAGCCATTAAAAATTGTGTTTTCAAAGAAAATTTGAAGACATGAGAAAAGGCGCATCATATAATGTTAGTTCAAAAGGGATGATGAAAAATATATATACAATATGACAGCAAATTAGGTTTAAAAATTAGATACTAAAGACTTAAAAAATAGGCCAAAATATCAGCTACTGGTTTTCTGAAGGTGGCACTATTATAGATGACTACTTTCTGTCTTTTATGTATTTGCATTTTTCTAATGTTGTACAATGAACATACATTACTTCTGTAATCAGAAAACAACCTTAGTGAATATCACGGTAACAAAGAGTGAGAGAATATCACTATAATAGTGGGCTTTTCTTTTTCACCATATGGGGTTTGGCCTCAAGATCCTTGAAGTCAGCCTCCTTCACCCCAGACATGGTTTGGTAATAGTCCAGGTTCTGACGCATCTCCATGTGCTCAGGATTGCCCACGAAGAAGGTGTGGGCTGCTGCTACGGCCTTCTCCAACTTGTTTATCTAAGGATGGAGAACAAGAACACAGTTGTCACATCCAAACCCTGAAGGTTTGTGTCCAAACGTGCAGTTCACAGTAAACAGGAAATCCCCACCTTCCTGAGCCTTCCACTCAGTGTGCCCCAGCCCCTGCCAGGCCCAGAAAACACACCTATTGCAGGAACTACATACAAGAGATTAGAAGCATGGGGCCCTGGGCAGATTTTCAGCCATTTCCCAAATCAGGATTAGGGATTCCTCAAATTACAGGAGGTAATGCTTCAGAAGCATAAACATTCTATTCTAAAACAAAGGTGGTATTGTAGGGGGGGTGCTATGAAGACTGACTGCCCGAATAATGTACTCTCGAGATTTAGATGTGGTGACTGAGCTGAAGAAAATCTGAGGACTCAAGGATTTAGGGGTAGGGGAGAAACAGCAGTTAACGATTAGACCATGCCTAAGAATTTGCCTGGGGAAAAAAAAAGTATATATATATACATATATATATATATGTATTTTTTTTTCAATATGTGTTTTTGACACACTCAAGGAAAGCGTAGATGGCTGAAAAGTCTTAAGATCCTATACAAAATCCAGACATGGCATCGTCTGACTTTTCACACCCCAGGGCTCATGAAGTTAAAGCAAGTGGCTATACAGAAATCTGAGGGGGGATAGTGTGCTATAGGCCACAATAAGGCCCACAGCAATGGACTCCAGCATATCAAAATTATACAGCTTCATATATAGAATCCAAAATAAATCACAGAACATGGGTTGTGGTATCAGACTGGTGACAAAGGTACGTTTAATTATTCACTTGCTGGGGCTCTAGACAAGTTAAAGTTTACTCTCTAAACTAGTTCCTTAATCTGTCATCTGGAGATAGTACTCGCTACCTCAAAGGATTGCTGGGAAAGTTAAATGAGAGGATATATATGCAGCTTCTAACACATGGTGCTGGGCACATATTAAGTGTTTAATAAATCCTAGCACATTATTAATATGATAAGAAAAAATTTTTTGGCTGTGACCCCAAAGTAGCTAGGTGGCCCAAGGTCAACAACCCCCATTTTGTACCTCAGTTTTCTGAATTACGAAATTAGAAATTCTCTCTCGTCTGTCCCTTTTATGGATTCTTTCTTCCATATCTTTCAGCACTGCTCTTGCCTTTCTCTGTCCTCCTCCATCTCCACAGCCCTCACTCCACCCCCAGCTCTTCTTTACCCCCTAAGCACAAGGCACCTCATTTCTTTTTCTCATGTGGACAACCACAGTTATCTCCTAATGGTTCACCCTGCCACCACTTTCTCCTGCTCCCAAGGCTTACCCCACATGGCTTCCAGAACTAGCATCTACAACGCAGTTCTGATGATAGGTCCTTGAAGCTTGCAGTATTCTCTTCCCAGTATGGCCCCGCTCTATTGCAAATGCCAGCCTTCCTCTCCTCTAGCAATATTTGGGATCACCTTCAAATGTCACCCCTTCTTTCAAGTCTAACTTCTCTGACACAAAGCTAGATTTCTCCTCCTTTGTGCTCCTACAGCCAGATGTACATATCTTTTCAGTAGCCCTTACTACTAAAGTGACTCAACAGCAAAGCAAGGTAAAAGGAAAAAAATTAAATATATACAAATTTATATACATTGGGGGGGGTGGAGAGAGAAAGAGTGTCAAGCATTTTGATTACCTCTACAAGAACTGGGATGCAGTAAGTATTCAATAAGTGTTTGCCAAAGAATTTTAAAAAGTGCTGTTAAGTGACATGACCAAAGACATAGCCCAATTATTTTGGTTTCAAGTCCAGCGCTCTTCTGGGAAACGAGGAGGAATGGAGCAGAACTGTGTAAGCAGAATGCTTGTGGAGAGGTGGAAATTTGAGGTCCCTGAGATTTTCTAAGTCTCTATTTAGGTTGAATTGAAGGTCTGTTAAACTATAGATATAATAGATACTGGCTCAGACTCTCTTTCCTTTTCCCCCCAGTAAAATGGGGCTAAGGATAGCACCTACTTTACAGCATACTGCCAGGATCTGGGCAGACAAATTAATAAACGCAAAGTACTTAATAGTGCCTGGAAGTATGTTTTGGCCATCATTACCATCATAAATCAGAAGCACTCCAAATCTATGTATACACTTGGACTTAAGGCACTCTAGAATTCCTAAAAATACTCATTTTCTTTGGAAACCTGACAGACCAGCCAGAGGGTCCCTCACAGGGAGGGGCCAGACAGCCCCTACTGGCGACGTGGCAACCTCACGTCCTGAAAGAAAGCTGCTGCACTCGGGCAGCAGGAAAAGCATCACTGAAAAGCGAACCGGAAGGAGGATATTGAAGAAAGGTCCTAGCTTCTCCCTCGGTAACTCACAATGAAATCAGGATCAGAGACCCAAGCTGCCGCTGTAGTCCCCCCTAAGAGGCCTCTCGGGAACAAAAGACGAAGTTTCGTGTGGTCTGTGCCTCAACCCCGGGCTGGGTCTTCGAGGTCACCGCCTGCCTATGCGAACCGGGCGACGCTGGTCTCCCGGCAGGGTCCCTGCTCTCCCTGGATCCGGGAAGAGCTCTCTGGCCAAGAGGCCACTTTCCCTCTCCGCAGACACTTCCCTGGCTCCCCAAGCCCCCCCGGGCCAACCACACCCAGAAGGAGCCCGGCTGCCCGGGGCCGGGGCAGGTCTGCACCTTGAAGTAGGCGACCTGCAGGTAGTTGTAGGGGCTCCGCTTGCGGAACTCCAGCTCCAGCTCCTCGCTGAGCGAGTGGGCCGCCGACGGCCCGAGGCAGCGGCGCAGGCAGGCGGCGCGGCGCAGCAAGCCGCCGAAGAAGCGCAGGTCGCGCAGGGCGGCGGCGCCCGAGGCCTGCGCCAGGCTGGGGGGCGAGTCCGGGTCCAGCTCCCACGGGAGGTCGGCGGCGCAGCGGGTGCGGCAGCGCAGGCGGAGGGCGCGCAGGGCGGCCCGCGACCGCAGCGCCCGCTCCATGCTCAGCACCACCCCGGCCCAGTCCCCGCGAGCATAGGCCGCGGTCCCCTCCGCGTAGAGCAGATCGGGCGCCGTCATGTCCCATCCCGCCTCGGACTCGGCCTCGGCCGGGCAGGCAGCTGCGCTGACCGCCAGCAACGTGGTCAGCAGCCTCAAAGCGTGTACCGCCATGGCCGCTCGGACCTAACTGGACCGCGGGTCACCGGTCCGGGAGGCTGGCGTCCCACCCCCGGGAAGCCCCGCCCCGCCCCGTCCCGGGGGAAGCCCCGCCCCCCAGGCCTGGCAGCGCACGCCCAGGAGGCTCGCACCGCCTCTTCTGCCCTTCCCAAGCCTGGACTCCTCCCCTCAGCGGAACCCTGAGCGCTCGCCGGAGCCACGCCTCCAAGCTCGCGGCCTCTGGGAACACGGACGCTCCGCCCATGGGCCTTTCTGCGCATGCTCTGCGGCCCAGGTAGCGGAGAGCGCCAGGTCCCGTCATGGAAGCTGCTTCGACGCCCGGGCCGACCCAGGGAGTCACAGAAAACCAAGGCGTTCTGTCGGCGGCAGGTCGGGGAGGTAGGCGGGGCGGGAGTCCGGTGGGGAAAAGAAGCCCTCCCGGAGCAGCCAGTCTGCCGGGCTCCGCGGGAGGCCGAGGGCGGGCGCTCACGGTCTGTGTCCCTGGGTGTGTGTCGCAGGAGCCCTGGTGGAGCTCACCCCGACCCCCGGCGGCCTGGCCCTGGTGAGCCCCTACCACACCCACCGGGTCGGGGACCCTTTAGACCTCGTGGCGCTCGCGGAGCAGGTGCAGAAGGTGAGGAGGCGCGGCGGGGGAGGTAAATGACCATCTTTGTGCGCGTTTGGACCTCCCAGCCACTTCTCGTGGGGTAGCATTTGTTGTTGTCTCCATTTTACACGCGGGGAAAACTGATGGGGGTCATGGCGAGCCGGCGGCCTGACTGCAACTCTGTTCTTCTGAGACCAAAGACCCCTTCAGCTGCAGCTTGGGTGCCCATAATCTTCCTTCGGGGGAAGGTTTGCACAGCACTTTCAATGTTCATGATTGCATTTGGGCCTTAGGACGGCCCTGTAAAGTCGGCAGTACAGTGATTCTTCCAGTTTGACACTTGAAGAGAAGTTTCCAGGGACCTTTCAAGATCACTCTAGCGCACTTCTGTAGGGGCTCATAGCCCGCTTACTTTAAACTGCTATTGGTAAGATCTTTACCTGTGACCCGAGGGCTTGTAGAACTTAACATCTTCTAGCAGGGCAGGGACTTGAGGTAAATTACTTTTCTCTGGACCTCAGCTTCTTTATCTGTAAAGTGCAGGGTGGAACTAGGAGAGCTCCTAGATCTAAATTTCTTGAAGAACTAGATTTCATCCAGTCTTTCCTACTAAGACTTCCAGTTGTAGAATCCTCTTCGATATGTACGGATACAAGGCCTTGCTACTTTAAAGCTTATGATATCCCCTCATCCTTGTATACCTGCTCACATTTTAATGTGCTCAGATTCCCTTGCATATACTCTCTGTACTTCAGTTTTTTTGTTTGTTTTTAATTGAGAAATGTTCAAATGCTTAGGAAAGCTCGTTTAATTCAAACCATGTGCTTTCTCTAGAGAGGTGGGAAGCAAAGTATAACTTCTATGGATTAGGAAAATACTATGTGTCTGTTTATTGGGAGGGAAGCTCCCTGGGTCCTATCTTAGGCAAACATTTCAGTGGGTTACTGAGTGACCATTATGTTTATTACATCGGCCTGAAACAAAGAAAGAAGGAACACGGTTTTTGTCCTTCAGGCTATAATCAAATAATTATTTTCCTGCCTCCATTTTTCCAATATTAGTCTTTGAGAAGCTGAAGAAAAAACACTCTGAAGATAAACAGAATCAAGCATATTTCAGTCTGTGTACTGAAATGTACTTTCTAACAGGACTGACTTTTTAACGTGCCATTTAGGCAGTTGTGTGTGTTTGGAAAGCCCAGGAACCCTGGTATTAAGGCATGGAATTTAGATCTATGTCAAAATCTTCAACTGCCATTTATTAGCTGTGAAACCTTGGACAGGTTGCTTCCCCTCTATGAGTCTAATTCCTAAAATGAGAAAGTGAAGTTCATAAGTTCATAACCTCCAACTTCATAAGGTGTTATGAGAATTAAATGAGATAATACGCAAAGGACCACAGAGTGATTAGGGCCAGAGTTTGTGCTTATCATTATTAGTATTCTTTCTCTCTTTTCTGTTTTAATTAGGCACTTTTGTGCTCAGAGAACAGATTTGTTGCCAAGAAAGGAAAAGGAGAAAAGGAAAAAGGAGATTTATTGTAAGGCCACTCCTAACCCAGAACTGTCCTAGCTCTAGGAACTCTCTCCTTGGCCATAGGTGCTTCATTGTCCTTGAAACAAAATACAAATTCTTGTATCAAGGGCCATAAAGCCTTACATGCATGATCTGGTCCCTGCACTCTTTTTTACATCTCCCCTCGCTAACTACTCTTAAGCTACACTGGCCTCAGAAATGCCTGGAAGCTGCTTCTCTGGTTTTTGCATGGCTGGCCCATTCTTTTCCCTCAGACCCAAGTCACATGTCACATCCTCAGTAAGGCCTTCTTATCTGTAGAAGGCTATACCCCACCACATCCAAATGACAGTATTATTAAATTGAATTTGAATGCCTCTAGACTACACATGCATTCTGATTCCTACAGTCCTCATCACTCCATGTTATTGAACTAGTTGCTTCATTCGTTTGTTATCTTTGATCTGCTTCTACCACATAATTATGGTTATTTCCTTCATAATAATGCATCATTATTCCAAGTACGTACAACATTAATTATCTTTCTTTTTGGTGTATCACTCTCTTATCTTTCTGTATCACTCACCAGAGCAGTGCTGTGCAATATGGTAGCCACTAGCTACATATGGCTGTTGAGCCTTGGAATGTATGGTTAGTGCAACTGGGAAACTGAGTTTTAAATTTTAATGTGAATTTGTTACCAAGTCCAAACTTGCTCTGCTCGCCGCACGACAGGCCAATAAATCGGGAGACGAAGTGTTGAGGCAAGGAATAGTGACTTTTTTCAGAAAGCCGGCCATCCAAGAAGATGGCAGACTAATGTCCTAGAGTGCCATCTTATCGGGGTCTGGATGCCAGTTTCTTTTATAGAACAGAGAGAGGGAGGAGGTGAGGAAATACAGTAAAAAGGCCATAAGTCTTACAAAGTATCTCCTGGCTTGGCCGGCATCGGCAACGGGATGTGCTAATTTCTTCTTTTCTGCAGCCATTCACAAGTGGCCAGGGTCAGAATGTCTCCCTGTGAGCTGAGAAAAGGCACTTTGGTTTAACATTCAGGCAGAGGGGCAGCTTTCCTGAGGCAGGCCATTATGTATGCTCATAGGTATAGACGGCATCCTTTTAATGATTATAGTAACAAAAGCAACGAAAAGCAAAGGTAAAAGTAAAAGAAACAGATCCAACGTGGAGTCAGATTCTGTTCTTCCCTGTTATAATTTTAGTTATTTTAAACTTTAAAACTTGGTAATTGATTCAGTTACTGGAAACTTTTAAGCTTATTTGGAACAATTTGAGTATGTGAATCGACTCTTTCAACTGTAAATTTTGTGAAGTCTCAATACAGATCAAGCTTTTCCAATGAAAGTTTAGCATCCAAATTGATAGGTGCTGGACTTCCCTGGTGGCACAGTGGTTAAGAATCTCCCTGCCAATGCAAGGGACACGGGTTTGATGCCTGGTCTGGGAAGATCCCACATGCCATGGAGCAACTAAGCCTGGACGCCACAACTACTGAGCCTATGCTGTAGAGCCCATGAGCCACAACTGCTGAGCCCACATGATGCAACTACTGAAGCCCATGTGCCTGGATCCTGTGCTCTGCAACAAGAGAAGCTACCACAGTGAGAAGCTGGTGCACTGCAATGAAGAGTAGCCCCTGCTCACCACAACTAGAGAAAGCCCGAGCACAGCAATGAAGACCCAACGCAGCCAAAAAATAAAGTTTAAAAAAAAACAAACATGCAAAATTTATAAAAAGACAAAATGAAAAACAAATTGATAGCTGCTATAAATATAAAATATACACTTAATATGAAATGTAAAATATCTTCTAATTTTTATAGTTATTACATGTTGAAATGATTTTTTTTTATATTTTGGGTTAAATTATATTATTAAATTTTCTTTTTTTAATATTAAATTATATTTAATTAAATAGGTAGAATGAATTGATCACAAAGACACTGAGCATTTTTTTTAATGAAGGGACCACATCAGAACTACAGAGAGGTTTTCAAAGATACAAAAGTACAGTATATGAGACATACTTTTTTTTCTATTTCACTAAAAGCTGATCATAAAGTGCAAAAGCTGCAGCTCCAAAACAATAAATAAATTTAGAAAACTGAAAGCCTATAAATCACATATTAAAATTTGGATAAATTAGGAGTCAAATGTCCCAGCACTCTGAGAATACCGATTTGGGGAGAAAATAAGAGAGTTATCAATGCACAAAAACCTATGATGATCACTCTGACAGGCAAGTGGTAGCTTGAAATGATTTTGGTGGCTCTAGAGATACTGGTCAAACGCTTTCTTTCCAAAGCAACCAGAAAACAAGACTCTCCATGAAACATTCTGCCGTTCACTGTTTGGGAAAGATGCTAAGAGTGACCATTCTCCTCCAATCCCTGTTTGAAGAATTATTTCGGGGAACACACTTCCTCAAATCATGACACACCCACGGCACGGGGAGGAGAGGGGACACTCGAGAATACCTTGTGCCTGCGCCGCAGAGCTGTGGGAGTAGCCCAGGGCCAGGAGCGCGGTTTCCACCAGCTGGCTGAAAAGCATGTCTTTGCGAACCAGGACGAACTCAGCATGCTTTTCCCTGTTGTCATATTCAAGAGAGCCGTCCAACTGCTCCACCACACAAAAGACAGGAATCATCAAACCTCCCACGGCCTTGGCCACGGCGCCGTTGGTCTTCCTGCGGGCTCCCATGGGGCTGCCATTCTGCTCCAGACGGGCCACCTTCACCGGGGGAGGACCCTTGACATCGGGGCTGCCGCTCCACCGGTCGGGGCTGTCCCGCAGACACGGGCTCTCGCTCCGCCGCTCCATGCTGCTCCGACTCGGTGACAAAGTTCCCACCGGCAGGTCGCAATAAAACGCGCAGGGACTGCTCACAGTCTGTCTGTAACTTGGCTGGCTGGGGCTCTGTCCATGGAGCAAAAGTAGAGCCCGCGTGATGCAACTACTGAAGCCCACGTGCCTGGAGCCTGTGCTCTGCAACAAGAGAAGCCACCACGGTGAGAAGCTGGGGCACTGCAATGAAGAGTAGCTCCCGCTCGTCACAACTAGAGAAAGCCCGAGCACAGCAATGAAGACCCAACGCAGCCAAAAAATAAAGTTTAAAAAAAAAACAAACATGCAAAATTTATAAAAAGACAAAATGAAAAACAAATTGATAGCTGCTATAAATATAAAATATACACTTAATATGAAATGTAAAATATCTTTTAATTTTTATAGTTATTACATGTTGAAATGATTTTTTTTTTATATTTTGGGTTAAATAAAATATATTATTTAATTTTCTTTTCTTTTTTTTTTTTTTTGGCTGCACCACACAGCTTGCGGAATTGCAACCAGAGGTTGAACCCAGGCCACTGCAGTGAAAGCGCCAAGTGCTAACTAACCACTGGACTGCCAGGGAATTCCCTATATTATTAGAATTAATTTTACATATTTATTTTTAGTTTTAACATGGCTACTAGAAAATTTAAAATTACATATACAACTAGCTTCATATTCTAAAGGATAGTCGCATTAGACTGTAATCTTAATGAAGGCAGGGACCTCTTTCTCATGTTTGCCAATGTTTCCAGTGCCTAGCATGGTGTCTGACACATGGTAGTTGCTAAGTATATATTTGTGGACAGATAAAGTCTTGACTCAGCCTACTCATTCGTTTCTATTTACGCATAACATGGCTTATACCTGTCCTTTACCTTAAGCTTGCTCAACTAACAGGCAGATTCTCTTAATATTTCTTAGTTCAAGTTTAACCTCTTACTTTCTCTTCCTTAACTTAATTGTATACCACTAGAAGTTAATCAGTTTTCTGGGGAATTCTCTGGCAGTCCAGTGGTTAGGACTCCATGCTTTCCCTTTCAGGACGTGGGTTCAATCCCTGGTCAGGGAACTAAGATCTCAAAAGCCACATGGCGTGGCCAAAAAAAAAAAAAAAAAGTTAATTGGGTTTTTGTGAAAAGTAATCTGGAAGTTTTTGACAAATTTCTGATGTCTGAGTGATAATCCTTCCCAATACATGAATTGGTCACACCCGTCTCTCCTAATAAATGAAAGTTATTCATTTTAAGCAATTTCCAGTGCCTTCAGTTGAATTTCCTAGGACATGACAATCTTCTGTGTATATTATAATTGCTGCAGGTCTACATCGTAGTGCAATCTTTTAAAAATGCATTTTAAGTAACAATTAGGAATGCAAATATAAGTTAAAATGTAATTAACTGTGATGTAAATAATTCAACTGAGGTAATGGTCAGATCAACAGATACTTTCTGTATATAGTTAGGTTCCTATACAGTAGGTGATAAGAGGCATTGTAAGGCCCATCCCTGATTTCAAAAATGTTTAAATGTGAAAACATAAATGGAGAAGCTGAGGAATAAGTGGGGTTACTCAGGCAAAAGAGCAAGAGGGGAAATGTATTGGATGGAGGAGAGGGCATATTCAGTATCATTTGGAAGCAGGAGAGACAGGGCATGTTGGAAGACTGGAAAATTTGAGTGTGACTAGAATCTAGAGTGAATAAGGTAGACGCTTTGGGAAATAGAAAAGGAGCACTTACTTCTGTGGTATGGGGTCATATGAGCGTTGGCTTTTTGTAAGCAGTGCTATTTAAGCTGGGCCTTAGGGTGAGTGGGAGTTCATGGGGGAATGGTGAGAATGGGAAGAATATTTTAGGCATAAGCAAAGATATTGACATAACTTTACATTGGGATCTAAATAAGAACATTGTAGACGTCTTAGCCTTTTTTTGACCCACAGTTCAGTTTTTTCTCACCCTTAGGCTAATGAATTCGTAAGAGCAAATGCCACCAACAAGCTGACAGTCATAGCTGAGCAAATCGAACATTTGCAAGAACAAGCCAGGAAGGTAAGTAGTGGCTTTTAGGTAGTCTTTCCTTTTCTTCATTTAGCTCATAGGATTGACTGGTCTTGCTTATAATCATTGTAACTTACTTGTTTCAGTACCTCCTAGCAATATAGAAATGTTGAGTAAAATCGAATAAGCCTAAGAGGTTAAGTACGTAAGTTTTTTCACTGGGAGAAAGCTCAGTGAGGTAAAGCATTTTAAGGGGAAAATATGTTTTCAGTTATAAAAGAAATGTACTTACCACAGAAAAATTGGAAAGAAATGTAAAAACCACTCCAAGCCAGTAACACTCAACATTTTGAAATATAATTTTTCTGAAGGCATTTTTACAGCATAGTAGCATAACATAGGCTAATTTTTCTCTTCGGTATCCTCTGGATCTCAGACACAATTCATTGCTGTGGGGGAGCAAGACGCTATGCACTGAACAGTTTCCAGATTTTGAGTGGGATGGTCATTGAGTATGAGTGCCTGTTACCTCTAATACCTAATTGGTTACATCCCCGTGGTTCTTAGGTATTGGAGGATGCTCGCAGAGATGCTGACTTGCACCATGTGGCTTGTAATATAGTGAAAAAACCTGGCAACATTTACTACCTTTATAAACGGGAGAGTGGTCAGCGGTATTTTTCCATTATTTCCCCAAAGGTAAGAACATGTAATTTTTTGCACAAAAATCTACTCTTGTCTTTGAGAAATTCTTGCGGGGTGTGTGTGTGTGTGTGTTGTGTTGTGTGTAAGAAAATGTAGGCATAGGGGTGGGGAAGTGGTTCTCTAGAAAGCTGGAGGTAGCGTAAGGCCAGACATGACTCTGAAAAATATACATGTGCTTAAATTATTTCACAGTCATTATCTCTATTAAGGGAGGTATCTGATGTGTAATGTAATGCTTTCCAAGGATGATTCTGACTAGTCTAAAGTGAAAAGTCAAAAAAGAAAATTGTGGTATAATTAGGAAATGAGCTCAGTTTCTTTACCTCCTGCCCTGATCAGAACTGACTCCTTTGCCTTCTCTAGGAATGGGGGACAAGTTGTCCACATGACTTCCTTGGTGCCTACAAGCTACAGCACGACTTGTCATGGACTCTGTATGAGGACATTGAGAAGCAGGATGCTAACATCAGCATCGTGAACAAGTTGCTAAGCCAGCCAGTAGCTCTGCCTCCAAGCACTGAACCCAGCTTCCAGGGATTCACTTCCACTGAGGGTGGCCTCTGACAAAGGCTGTCATGACAAGGACCTGTCACCTCCCTGTTGCCCCAATCTCTGCCTTGATGGGAGGTAGCATGAGAATCGAGGGCACGTAGGTGAATCATGAACTTCTTTGAAGGTGGTCCCGTGTGAATGTAAATGCTGTCATCGTTACTTTTAGTTGGGATGGTAAAGAATGACATCACTTTCTTTGGGGATCCTCTCTGGGTCACAGATACCCAACCAGTCAGTTTCAGAGTACCAGGCAATGTACTTTCCTTCTCCTTTATCTCCATCTGTTCTCCTGTAAGTCAGATCATTAGAGAAAGAAGAGTTTCTTCTTCTCTCAAAAAGGTTGACGAGTCATTTTCCAGAGAGGACTGTTGTTAGTCTTTTTGTAACCAGAAGTGTTTAAGATTGGGGTTGTGGCTATTAAATAGTTGGTGCAACTCCAGCTTCAAATTCATCTGGGAACCAGAATGTTGGGTACTGGAGGATGATAAACAGCTTGGCTAGAGAGAGAGTGTATGGTTCTGGTATTTCTGCACGATTGATAAGGTTTGGCTTGTCCCATTCTGTTCTTTCTGCTGAGCTAGATGACTGGAGAATCTGAGGCAGCAGCAATGGCCAGGTTTGGGGACAGTCAGCTTCTAAACTCACAGAATTTTAGACTCGGAAGAGATGTTGGAGGCTGCCACTAACAATGGTATGAATCTACTCTCTAGCCTCACTGAGCAGGAGATCCAGAGTTCCACCATCTGCAGCAGGAAGAATCCATTAAGTGGCAACTTTAGAATATTGTGGAAGAGAGAATAGGGCAGTGGGTGAGAAACAAAAAAAACAGCCAACCTGTTGATTATGAGTTAACTCAGTTTGAAATTCACTTTGACCTGAATCATTCAGGAACTTAACAGGCTTTTTGGCTGAGTTACTCTATGCTGATTCTGACTGAGCTCTTGTGGGGCTGTATCTTACTTCTTGTTTATTCAGTGGAATTAGCTAAACTGGTAGCATATCCAGCATTGCTGTACTTCCTTCAGTGCTGTGTCATCTAATACAACATGCTGTAAAAGGAATGAGAGCTCTGTACTTGAAATCACAATTGTCCAAGTTCCTTTCTGAGGATGAATGTCCCTTGTGTTGATCTGCTTGGTAATGCCACAACCTCATCCTGGTGTTCATGACCTTTCCTTTCCTTATAAGCTTCACTCCTTGTGAGCTATAAATGGTCCACAAAGGCCTAGCCGAGGTTGGAGCTAGATTCTGCCAAGGTCACACAAATGATCCTTGGTCACTCAGTTCACAGGAGGATGCTCTGTGGAGTCAGTTGCAAAAGCTTCTGGCTGGGATGCTGCAGGAAATGGGACATACACACACACACACACACATACACACGGTACAGTAGTCGATTCTAACAACAGAAAGTTTCCCAGATTTTCAGAAGGTTTTGACTTGCATGGTAATGACACATTTTGAGTGTAGTGGCTTTAAAACAACACACATTTATTAATTCAGAGTTTCTGTGGGTCAGGAGTTCAGGCACACTTACTGGATCCTCTGCTTCAGGGTTTCTCACAGGCTGCAGTTGAATTACTGGCGAGGCCTGTGTCCTCATCCGAAGGCTCAGCTGAAGAAGGATCTGCTTCCAAGCTCACTTAAATTGTTGGCAGAATTTCAGTTCCTCAAGGGTTGTAGGACTATTGGCGCTCTGTTTACTAATGGACTGTTAGCCGGAGGCTGCCCTTAGTTCTTTGCTACATGAGTCTTACCAACACGGCAACTGTCTTCATCAAGCCAATAAGGACGAGAGTCTGCTAGCAGAGAGAAAGTTATGGCAGTGACATCCAAGTAAACTTTGGCTATATTCTGTTAATGAGAAACAGGTCACTAGGCCAGCCCACGTTCAAGGGAGGGAATTACCTAATGGTATGAATACCAGAAGGTGGCAATCATTGAATCTTAGAATCTGTCTGCCACAGTGCTCAGTTGAGAGGGAGAAGGAAGGTGTGAGTAGAAGAGGCAGTATTACAAAGTGGTTAAGCTTGGTGGCCTTGAAGTCACAGATCTGGACTTGACTCTTCAGCTCTGTCTGACAAAATAACCTCCCCCTAGTGTCCCTGCTTCCTCCTCTGGTCCCTTTTCCAGTCTATTCTGCATACAGTCATCAGCTTGATCTTTTGAAAATGCAAATCCACCTTACCCTTGATGTTTCCTAACCCCTGGAACAGAAAACAGTGATTCAAGAGCAAACTTTTCTTTGTCCAATAAGGTGTGCTCCAGCACTGACCGCCTGGTGGTGTCATTGTGCTTTGCTAATCAAGCCAGTTACCAAGCTTAGAGAAAGTTGGTGGCATTGTGAAGTGATTTTGGAGGTAGTATCTCCTAGGGGGGACTAGGACCCAGTGATTATATACAGTAACCATTTTCATTCACCCATCCATCTATACATCCGTAAGTAAGTAATACTTAATTGCTGAGTATTAAGTGCCTTCTAGGTTCCAGATTCTGCAGAATGACACAGCTGAGTAAGACAGGCCCCTATTTCCAGGAAGCTCACAGTCTAGTGGGGAGAGAAGCAAGTCAGCCATTACAAACATAGTATAAGAAGGGCTATGATGGAGGTGCACGTGGAATATGGAGCACCAGGGAGGGCTGCCCTAACTCAGCTTGGAGAACTTGAGAACACGTTTTGGAGGAGCTGACACATGCTTGGGTGTTGAAATACAAACAAGGTTAGAGCTTGTTTGGAGGCTTCAACTGTCTCTCTATGGGAAGGTTTTCTTTGGGAGTTGGGGTAGGGCTCATTTTCAGATGGAGTTTATTTGTGTATGAACAAAGGGATATCCACTTAACAAGTCATATCAACCAAAGTAATCCTGCCAGTCAGGGTGGAGTGAGATATGTCCCAGCCAGAACACTCTTACTTCTAACAGCTAGGAGATAGATAATGAATAGGATGAAAAGCAATTCTAGACAAAAAGTAGCACGTGAGGGACGTTGACAAGTAGCAATATGACATTTGGGGAATTACAGATAATTTAAAGGGAAGAGTATTGGCGGGGGGCAGGTATGAGAGAAGAGCTAATTGAAGGATTGGGGGTAGGGAGCTGGTAAAGAAACCTCGTTTTGGCAGCAGAGGATGAGTGGAGGGAAAACCACAGAGCCTCTGTCCCAGTCCAGGCAAGAGATGTCAGAGGTCTGAACTAAGATGGTGAAGGAATGAGAGGAGGTGTGTTTCATCAGTTGTGAGATGTACTTTTCTTCCCTCACATTTTAATCTCTGAGACCTGGATGCTTCTAGATGTCAGTAGTATGTCATCATTTAATAATGGGGTATCTTAACAACGGATGGCATCTTAGACTTGATGAAGAATGGCATTTTGAAAGTACAGTAGGTCACCAACTTTTTAACTGATATGATGTGGCTGAATGGGTAGAAGGAAAGAATCTTAGATAGTGCTTGAATTTCTGGCTTGCGAGTATGGATGGTGGGAATACACTCAACAAAATATGGAAGAGGAAGACATCCCTAATATTTTCCAAAATAATTAGCAATCTGTATTTGCCTCAGTAATTCACTGTACTGGCTCTGCCCAGGTTCACTGGGTATGAGTAACAGCTGACTGTACCTCCCTTTCTCCACATTAGCATTCTAGAAGGAGAGAAAGAAGGCTTGGTTGTGTCCTTACCTTCTCAAGTTATCAGTCAGTCCACAAGCATCGAGAGTATTGGTGGTGTAGATACAAAGATGATAAACACTGTTTAGTGAGCTTTTATTCTGCCAAGCATAGCCATTGTCTGATTTAATCTTTATATAATCCACCATCTGTGAGGTATTATACAGTATTCTGTTTTACAGAGCTGCAACATCTCAGAGGTTAAGCAACTGGCCCATGGTTATGCAGATAAAAAGTAGTAGAGGTCAGGCTCAGACATTCCTGTTTGATTAAAGTCTGACCATAGCCAAAACCATAACCTGTTTTGGCTGATTAGGATAGTCCCAGAATATCTCTATATAGAGGTGTGAAAAAGTTAGAATACAAAAGGGACAGAGTAATATGTACAAATGGGATAATTTAGGAGAAGTTCACTTGAGTATTTAGTGATGAGCATGCAGCTGTATATCAAGGTCCAGAGAAGTTAAGTAACTTACCTAAGGTCACACAACTTAGAAACAATTGAGCCCACATCTCTGGCACTAAAGCCCATGTGCAAAGCCCCCACGTACAAGATAAGGTTCATTCCCTAAAGGAGTTGGAGCTTGGGAGGAAGGCGCTACTAAGTGCTGGGAGTAATTAGACTTCTGTAGTCCAAGCAGCATTTGATTCAGCGGACTACTCCCTACTTGAAAGCTTTATTCTTCATTTTAACTTGGAATATTACCGTCTTCTGCTTCACCAACTGCACCTTTTCCGTCTCCTGACACTTACAGTTTGGACTGCTCAGGGGCCAAGTCCTTGGCCCTCTTTTCTTTCTCTACTAGGTGATCTAATCCTTTCCCATGGCTTTAAATGCCACCCACATGCTGTTGACTCACATGTGTGTCTCCGGTCCTGATCTCTCCCTGAGTTTCATGCAGACTTCATTTCTTCAGCAGCCTCACTTGATGTCATTACAAACCTAAGGTGTCCAAAATGGAAGTCTTGAGTTATACCCCAAACCTGTTTTGTCACCGTTCCCTCTTTCCATCAGCACCTGTGTCACACTGCTGTTGAGGCCAGAAACCCAAGTCATCCTGATTTCGTTTGTTCTTCCCACACCAATCAGCAAGTCTTCTCAGCTCTGTCTTCAAAATATATCCCACATCTGACTGCCGCTCACCACCTCCACCCCTCCCCCCTGGACAAATGTAGTAGCCCTCCTGACTTTCCTCCCTGCCTTCATTTTCACCCTCCTTCATTCTGTTTCCACAGAGGCCGTTGTCATCATCTTTTAAAAGTATGTCAGGTTATGGGACTTCCTAGGTGGCACAGTGGGTAAGAATCCGCCTGCCAATGCAGGGGACACGTTTGATCCCTGCCCCAGGAAGGTACCACATGCCGCAGAGCAACTAAGCCTGTGCGCCATAACTATTGAGCCTGCGCTCTAGAGCCTGTGAGGCACAACTATTGAGCCCATGTGCCGCAACTACTGAAGCCCGTGTGCCTAGAGCCCGTGCTCTGCAACAAGAGAGGCCACCGCAATGAGAAGCCCATGCACCACAATGAAGAGTAGCCCCTGCTCGCCGCAACTAGAGAAAGCCCGTGTGCAGCAACGAAGACCCAACACAGCCAATAAAATAAATAAATAAATTTATTTAAAAAAAAGTATGTCAGGTTATAACACCTCTATAAAAATGAGCCCCAAGTTTCTCATTACACTTAGAATAAAGTCCAAACTCTTGCCAAGGTCCTATGTGATGTACCATTCTCAGTACTCACTGCATTCCCGCTGCCTGTGTTCATTTCCTCAGCACATCAAGATTGTTCCTGCTCCAGGTCTTTACGTTTGCTCTTCCATCTGCCTGGAACATTTCCCCCAAGGTCTTTGTATGGTTTGTGTCTTCTCATCATTTAGGTCCCTGCTCAAATATCACTTCACTCACTACCCAATGAAGTACCAACTCCTCTCACATCAAAATACTTCTGACCCTGCTTTGATTTCCATGGCACTTATGACCAGACATGTGCTGCCTTTGCCCCATACTTGAGTATAAGTTCTCTGAGGGCAGAAACAGTGTCTGTCTTGTTTATATCCCTAGCCTGGCACATAATAAATACTCTAATAATGGGTGAGTGGATGGACCCTGCAGCTCTGTACTTATATCCTGCAGGGCATCTAAGTTAGTGCAGCAAAGAGAAATAGAATGTGAGCCACATGTGTGATTTAAAAATTTTTAGTAGCTACATTAAAAAATAAACAGGCGAAATTAACTTTACTAACACACTACTCTAACGTAGTATATAAAATTATTAAGATTTTGACAATACTAAAAAATTAGTTATTTTACATTTTTTTTTTTAACTCAGTATTCAAACTCTGGTAAATGTACAGCTGCCTCAATTCAGACTAGCCACGTTTCACGTACTCAGGAACCACATGTGGCTAGTGGCTGTCATGTTAGTACAAGGGTAGACAGTCACCCTACTGTTGTTGCTCCCTGTGAGATCCAGAATGGGAGCAAGCCAGTTGGGGAGGAGGATATTTCTTACCTGTGCCTGCTTCATCTCCCTTTTCTGAAGGAAGCCTTGAGGATGTCCAGGCTAACAGATGGAAGATCATGTCCTTAGAATAATGATGATGATGACTGAGCTTCTGTGCTGTGCTGAGCATTTCCTATAAGCTCATTTAATTCTCACGGCAATCCCATTTTACAGATTAGGAAATAGGTTCAGGAAACCAAAGTAACTTGTTCAAATTTACACATCTGCCAAGTGTTAGAGCTGGAATGTGAATCTGGTTAAAAGTTAAAGCCGGTGTTATAATCATCATGTGACAGTTTTTATTTTGCCACTTTAATGGTCCATGTAGCCTGAACAAATGAAAGATACAAACGATCGAAAGAAGCTGACCTGACTCCTGGGCTTGGACTCATAGCACAGCTTTAGTTGCCTCCATCCTGGTTCTCCCTTTTAGTTCCTCAAACACCTTAGGTGTGACTTTAGTGTCAAACTGTGTGCAAGTTTCAGATCCACGAATTAATAACGGTGTAACCGTCAGTAAAATCAGCTAAGGCCCATTTTCTCTGCTGGAGAATGGGAATGCTAATACTAACATCAGGGGCATTTGAGAAAATCCAGTAAGGTGACTATAATGTCTGAAGCACTGAGCACAGTGCCCAGTGGCTAGTAGTCCTCAGGACACGCTAGATCCTATACTCCTCTTTGCCCTCCAGGCTGCGAGGGGTCACCTGACCTCCTAGCTCCACCCCTCTCTTTGCATATTCTCCTGTGGGGCCCTGGAAGCTACTGCTGCTAAAACTTAGCAACAGGATAGGTCAGAGAATGTGGGGCAGGTATTAGAACCGGTGCTTGGGATCCTACCCAACACTAACATGTTCCTCTCTGTGGCACATGTTCATCCAGTTGTGGCACCTAGACATCTCAGGGAGGCTCTTACCTCCTCCCTCTCGCTCCTCTCCCACACTCTTGGCTTTCCATCCGGCCTGGTCCGGCTCTTGGTCTGGCTACTTCTTCCCATTCCTTTCTGCTGCTGTCCAACAATATGTTTGCTCCAGCCGCCCTCAGCTCATGCAGTGCTACACGGCCTTCCTCCACACTGGCTGCCAGGATAATCTTTCCAAACCAACCTGACCATGTCACTTCCCTACTTAAAATGGACTATTTTCAGGACTGAGTGTAAATTACTCAGCTTGTCATTGATCCAACAAGTATTGAGGTGGGGAGGGGGTACTTTATGCCTAAGCGTTTGTATAGGCACAAAGATGCAACAGTGAACCAAGCATAGCAAAAGCCCCGTCCACACGGGGTTTACAGTCTAGGAACCCTTCACGGTCTGGACCCCAGCATCTCTTTACAGCCTTATCGCCCCCAACTCCCTTCCACTCTGGTCTCTTCACGTTAGACTAGTCCCCTCCTGTCAGATCCCTCCATTCCCCCGCTGTGCAGCTGCAAGACCTAGGGCTCCCCTTGAAACTGAGTCCCCTCTTCCTGCCAGCTAAAGCCCCGTTGCCCCTCCCCTGCCTCTCGGGGATTGTGAGCTAAGAGCCAGGGCTGAGAGGCTTGGGACGGCGCGGCGCGGCTCAGCCTCGCCTGGGCTGGCTCCCCGCCCTCCGCACTGGAAGCGGGGAAGGAGTGCGGGCCCCCACCCCATCTAAGAATGTCTGGTCCCCAGGTGAGCAACCGCAGCATCGCACGC
Organism: Hippopotamus amphibius kiboko; assembly: GCF_030028045.1. Lineage (NCBI taxonomy): Eukaryota > Metazoa > Chordata > Mammalia > Artiodactyla > Hippopotamidae > Hippopotamus > Hippopotamus amphibius. Next base: position 34,437,162 of record NC_080186.1, read on the forward strand.
GCCTCCCCCAGGGTGCTGTCAGTGACCCGGCTCTGAGGGGAAGAAACCGTTCCGAAGTGCGGGCGCCCAGCCCCGGCTCCGGCTTTTGCATCTTTTCGCCTGGGCGTCGTCGCCGGCGAAGTCACCCCAGACCCGGCGCGGAAGAGCGGGCAGGGGCGGGGCGAAGAGGGGAGCGCTGGTATCTCCAGTTCGGACGCACGGGCGTCGGGAGGAGACCGGCTCTTTGATGGGCTGTTGGCTTCTAGCGTAGCGGGCGGAGTGGGGGCGGCCGGGGGGGAGGCAGGGAGTTTCTAACCAAGTGGCCGTGCCTGCGGCTCACCGCCCGCGGGGATGGGGCGGGGCTGGGCGCCACCTGCGGCCTTCTCGCTCCAAGGCTGCGCGGGTTTCCGGGCCAGGAACCAACACCGCCTTGCCTTGCCTTTCCTGAGAAATCTCGGAGCCACACGCAGCTCTCCCCTGTTCCGCTAGCGCCCCAGCACCTGCCATTTCTGCTCGATCACATCGTTCTCCTCACTCACCAGTCTTTCTTTTTCTTCAGCCTCTTCCCTCGAGACCACCCTCCACCCCCCAACCCACATCTGATCAAGACACCCCCTTACTAAATAAACATCACTGCCCATCCACAACTGCAATGCAAGGTCGCGCCAGCTATCACAACTGTGGCCTCCCTGACGGTTTTGCCTCCAGCAGCCTGCTATCCCTGGGACCAAGCCTCCTCATTGCGCTTGCGCCCTTGCAGTTTCCTTTGCCAAAAAGCACGCCGCCCCCCCCCCCACCCCCCGCCCCTTGTTTATGCTTAGGCAACCTCCGTACACAGCACACTGGCAAAGCCTTCCCCTGCCTTCACCCCAGAGGTAGTCTTCCCTGGACACGCTCAGCAACCCGAAACCCCTTGTCCAACAACACTTGGCACACTGCCTTCACTATCCATGTGCACATCTCCCTCCCCTACCAGACCTGCAGCCTCCTAAGGGTGCTCGCTGTGCCCAGAACACACGGGCCTGGCACAGAGCAGGCATCGGCCAATAAAGATCATAAGCATTGGGTAGATGCTGGGTGTGTTGAAGGGGCTGGATTGTTCATTTGAGAAGGCTTCTCATAGGACAAACTGGACAGGCTTTGATTCGGTGATTCGGTGCAGGGAGAGGATCTCGGGCAAGCACCAGAGTGCTCTATTAACTTAACAATCATTGAACAACTTCTACTGTCAGGCCTCATGCCTGGCACGGGGGACCTCGGTCGGCACTCAAGTTCCTTTCCCTGTAGTAGAGAAGGGAGACCCCATAGGCGGTGCCAATACAGAGTGCCAAGTGTCACACGGGGAGCACAAGAGTGGCAGTGTGGACGAGGAGCACCTCAAGACCTGGCGTGTCAGGCTTCCCAAAGAGGCCCGCCACCCACCCCAAGACCAGAAGGGGGCAGAGAAGGCTGAGAGTGCAGCAGGGCTTGGTCCCGGAGGATTCGCGTGCCAAATGAAGGAGTTAGACTCCATTCCATGGTCCTTGGGGAGTCACTGATGGCTTCCAAGGAGCCAGGGAATGACGAGCTCTTCCTGCAGACCACAGCTGGGCAAGGCCTGGGCTCTGACCTCCACCTCTGAGAAGCCTTCTCTGAGCCCTTTAACGGGCGGAGCCCCTCTTCTGTGTTCCCTTAGCAGTCTCGTCACCTCTTCTTTTCTGTGCAGGGTTGAATGCCTCTGCTAGACTGAGCTTTTTGAGAGACGAGACCCGGTCTTAATCTTCTCTGTCCCAAGACCCAATGTTTGCCGAATGAATGGATTGCTCCTTTTTTCTCTAAGTGTCACCAGCCCTTGCTCTCAGGTCCACATCCTCTCACACCTGGGGCCTGTGCATTATGCGGCAGATGGCTTTTATTTGGGAAAGAGGGGGCCCAAATCCTGGTGGCAGTACTTATGGGAAACGACCATGATTTGTCTTCGCTCTTGCCCAGACCAGAAAGGCCTGGGGCTGTACAGAGGGGCTGTGTGGAAGCAGAGTCTCAGTTTCCTCACTTCTAAAATGAGTGGGGATTAAATGAGAAAACAGACGTGAAAACCTTGGAACTTGTATATTTTACTCAAGTGCAGGATTGCTATTTGTGGGTCATGTGTTTATAACCAGTGGGGCCTCCCTGTTTCAGAGAGCACTGGGGCTCTTTCTCCAAAAGAAAGGTTCACACACAGTTTATGTGTAACAAGTGCACATATTTGGTCTCAGAGTGAAAACAGACGTACAGGGACTGTAAAGATGGCCAGGGCCAGTTGATTCCTCGCTGCTGAGGGAGGCTAGCAGGAGCAAGGCGGCCCAGGCATGGGGAGGTCGTAGATCCCTCATTGCCGCCTACCCCACAAACCTCCTCCTGCTGAGATTATACCCTTGCTAAGAAGCACCAGATTTCGAATCAGACGAGCGGGATTGATTCTACTCATCTACTGTGTGACTCTGAGCAGATAGCTCCATTTCTCAGGACCTCAGCTTCCTCATTCATGAAATGGGGAGAATTCTAGCACCATCTCGCAAGGTCGTCAGGATCAGAAGAGAGAACATGGTGAAGGTGCCACGTGAACTATTTAGTGCTGTCCGTATTCATTTCCTCTTTCTCATCTCCTCCCCTGTTGGTGCTGGGCCTGCTATGGGGGCCTGTCAGAACCAGGACCTGGGGCACCTCAGCCATAGCCCTGTCCTTCTGAGGGAGGGAGTGTGGCCTGCGGGACAAGGGAGCCTGAGTCTGCAGTGGGCCCTTTGTGCTTCCTTCCCATCAGGGAGCCTCTCTCTGCCTGGGCCACTCCTGGGGGTGAGGAGGTTACCCCTTTCCAGTGCTTTTATTCCTGTGGGGCTCACTCCAAAGTATTAAAAGTAGCTTTGTAACTTTCTTTTTTAAAAAAGGAGGGCTCATTTATGATAAAGGTCTCTATGAAAAAGGGCTCATCTCTCAGATGGGGGAAGTGCCCATACCCCTTGGACCCTGGGCCATGGGGATGCCAGGAGGCTCAGTGTATGGGCTGGAGGGAGGTCTGTGCTGTAGGGCAAGAGGTGTAGTCAGAGAAGGGTGGAAGCTATGGTTGTGCCGGTTCACTCACTTTGCTATTGAACTTTCCCAGGCACTCATCTTCAGTACCTTTGTCTTACCTCCTGGGTCTCCTCCATCTACCTTCAGTCTCCCTCATTCCAGCAGTGAAACTATGTTGGGAGGGTGCAGCTCTGGGATGAGGTCTAGGTGAACAAGGGCTATCTGGCCCCTGGGAACCTCTTTTGGGACTCTTTGACCTTGGCAACCCTTTGCCCCTCTCTCCTGGGCCCCAGGTCAGTGCACCAGTTTCTTCCTGACCAAAGAACAGATCCACCCCCAGATGAGTGAATTTTCCTGGAAGGATGTTGCCAATGCCTTGTCCCTGGCCAACATGATCCTGGGGCTCTTCTCCATCTTCTGCAGCTTCTGCAAGTAGGTCTGGGGCCCAGCAAGCTCTTAGCCAAGAGCTGGAGCCAGTGGCATAAGGGAGGCAAGAGGAGTCTAGAGAGCCAGGCTCTGAGGGTACAGATCAACTGCGGGCAGGAGAAAGTGCAGTGGGTTGGGAGTCAAGGGGCCAAGATCCTAGCCTCAGTTCTACCACCAGCCTGATATGTGACCTTGGCTAGGTCACATCCTGAGCCTGAGTTTCTCCTTCTTTATGACAAGGAGCTCACACTATGATCTATGTAGTTCCTTCCAGCTATGGCAAGCTAGAATGGTTTCTATGAGAAAATCAAGAGATTCTTATCTGGTAGGTTTTGCACAATCCTTGGGTAGGCAGGCTACAATTAAATTTTTTTGATTCTTAAATTAGAGCATATGATCTGGCAGAATATTTGAAATTAGCACTGTTCTGGAAATTCTGAGACATGTATATGGGCCCCCCAAAAACTGTAGGCAAATTATGTTTCTATAAATTGGATTATATTTCAATGCCTTTGGGAAATCAGCTCTTTAAAGATAAATCCTTTATAGTGCAAATAACATCCTCTTAATCTGATTCTTTGTAACCATTAGCAAGTGACTTCTCTGGATCTGTTTCTCAACCATAAAATAAGATGATTTTACCTGATGATGTTTAAGATCCCTACCACTTTGAAAATTATATGATTCTCTAAGTCTGGGTTTTGGGGGTTGCATAAAGTGGGGCATACCTGCAGCAGAAAAACTTTGTCTCCTTAGTTCAACCTAATCTTCTGGGAGTGTAGTTTTTATGCCATGATGGTGGGCCCAATTCCCTTTAGACACATAGGTATGGGTCTAAACAAAGGAAACACTAAGGTTGTTTGGGAACAGCTGAGGTCCGGGATCAGGCTGTCTGTTTGCTTCTGCTGGGCCACCCAAGCATTGCAATCAGGGTGTTGACTTGGGTATGGCCTCCTAGGGCAGTTTGGTCTGAGATTGTGCTAGCTGCTTTCAGAGGGGTCTGGGAGCATGTGCTGGAAAGAAACATAGAATCCTTGAATACAGGGTCTGAAGGACATCCTGAAAATCATTCCTAGGGCATCAAAATACATGAGACAAAAACTGATAAACCTGTAAGCAGAAATTGATGAATCTATTTTCATAGTTGGATATTTCTATACCCCTTTATCAGTAATTGACAGCTCCAGCAGGCAGAAAATCAGTAAGGATATAGTTGAACTGACAGCACCATCAATCCACTGGATCTAATTGATATAGCATACTTCATCCAACAATAGCAGAATACATGTTCTTCTCAAGCTCACCAAGGTGGACAAAATTCTGGTCTGTAAGACATACCTTAACAAATTTAAAAGAATAGAAATCATACAAAGTATGCTCTTAGGCCACATGGAATTAAACAAGAAATTAATAACAGAAAGATAACTGGAAAATTCCAAAATACATGGAGGTTAAACAACTTACTTCTAAATAATACACAGATGTAAAAAAAAGTCTCAAGAGAAATTAAAAAATATTTTGAACACAAAGAAAGTAAAAACACAACCTATCAAAATTTCTGAGATGCAGTGAATGTAGTACATAGAGGGAAACTTATAGCATTGAATGCATATATTAGAAAAGAAATCTGCTCTGCAAAAAACTACCTCAAGATAGCTAGAAGAGGGACTTCCCTGGTGGCACAGTGGTTGAGAATCGGCCTGCCAATGCAGCGGACATGGGTTCAATCCCTGCTCTGGGAAGATCCCACATGCCACGGAGCAACTAAGCCCGTAAGCCACAACTACTGAGCCCATGTGCCACAACTACTGAAGCCTGCACACCTACAGCCCATGCTCCACAACAAGAGAGGCCACCGCAATGAGAAGCCTGCTCACCACAGCAAAGAATAGTCCCCTCTTGCTGCAACTAGAGAGAGCCCGTGCACGGCAATGAAGACCTAACACAGCCAATAAAGAAATAAATGAATAAATAAATAAATTTATAAAAAAAAGATGAAATGGGATCATAGCAAATAATAATTATTTCCTTTAAAAAAAAAAGATAAATAGAAGACAAGCCACAGACTGGGAGAAAGTATTTGTAAAAGAGACATCTGATGAACTACAGTCCAAAATATACGAAGCTTAAAACACATCAATAAGAAAACATCCCAATTTTAAAAGGGCCAAAGATTTTAACAGACACCTCACCAAAGAAGATATATGGATGGCATTTAAGCATATGAAAAGATACTCAACATCATATGTCATCAGGGAAACGCAAATTAAATGACAATGAGATACCACTACACACCTATTAGAAGGACCAGAATCCAGAACACTGACAACAAATGCTGCTGAGGGTGTGGAGCAACAAGAACTCTCATTCATTGCTGGTGGGAATGCAAAATGGTACAGCCACTTTGGAAGACAAGTTTGGTGGTTTCTTACAAAACTAAACATACTCTTACCATGTACTCCAGCAATCACACTCCTTGGTATTTATCCAAATGAATTGAAAACTATGTTCAAAACCTGTACTTGGATGTTGATGATGTTTTATTCATAATAACCAAAACTTGGAAGCAACAAAGATGTCCTTCAGGAGATGAATGGATAAATAAATTGTGGTACATCCAGACAATGGAATATCATTCAGTGTTAAAAAGAAATGAGCTATCAAGCCCTAAGAAGACACGGAGGAACATTAAATTCATATTATCAAGTGAAAGAAGCCAATCTAAAAAGGCTACATATTATATGACTCCAACTATATGACATTCTGGGGAAAAAATATGGAGAAAATATGTCTCAAAAATATGGAGGGCTTCCTATGTGGCACAGTGGTTGAGAATCCGCCTACCAATGCAGGGGACGTGGGTTTGATCCCTGCTCCAGGAAGATCCCACATGCCGCGGAGCAGCTAAGCCCGTGCGCCACAACTGTTGAGCCCATGTGCTGCAACTACTGAAGCCCATGTGCCTAGAACCCATGCTCCGCAACGAGAAGCCATGGCAATGAGGAGCCTGCGCACCACAATGAAGAATAGCAATTGCCCCCACTCACTGCAACTAAAAAGAAGAAAGCCCTCACACAGCAAAAAAGACCCAACACAACCAATAAAATAAAATAAATAAATAAATTTATTTAAAAAAATGGAGACAATAAAAAGATGAGTAGTTTCCAGGGGGTGCGAGGAGAACAACTAGCTAGAGCACAGAAGATTTTTAGGACAGTGAAAATACTCTATATTATATTATAATCATGAATATATGTCTATACTTTTGTCCAAAACCGTAGAATGTATAACACCAAGAGTGACCCCTGAGATGAACTGACTTTTAAAAAAAATTAGTTAATTAATTAATTAATTAATTAATTAATTGGCTGCGTTGGGTCTTCGTTGCTGCACACAGGTTTCCTCTAGTTGCAGAGAGCAGGGCCTACTCTTCATTGTGGTGTGTGGGTTCCTCATTGCAGTGGCTTCTCTTGTTGCGAAGCCTGGGCTCCAAGCACATGGGCGACAGTAGTTGTGGCTTACGGACTCTAGAGCCCAGGCTCAGTAGTTGTGGCACACAGACTTAGTTGCTCTGCAACATGTGGGATCTTCCTGGACCAGGGATTGAACCCGTGTCCCCTGCATTGGCAGGCAGATTCTTAACCATTGCACCACCTGGGAAGTCCCTAAACTATGGACTTTGAGTGATTACAATGCGTGAGTATAGGTTCATTCTTTTTTTTTTTTTAAAAAAAAGCTTTTCTTTTTAACATTTATTTATTTATTTTTTAGCTGCATTGGGTCTTCGTTGCTGTGCATGGGCTTTCTCTAGTTGTGGAGAGCGGGGGCTACTCTTCATTGCAGTGTGCGGGTTTCCTCAGTGAAGTGGCTTCTCTTTTTGTGGAGCACAGGTTCTAGGCATGTGGGCTTCAGTATCTGCAGCATTCAGGCTCAGTAGTTGTGGCTCGTGGGCTCTACAGCTCAGGCTCAGTAGTTGTGGCACATGGGCTTAGTTGCTCCAAGGCATGTGGGATTTTCCCGGAGCAGGGATTGAACCCGAGTCCCCTGCACTGGCAGGCAGATTCTTAACCACTGCATCACCTAGGAAGTCCGTAGGTTCATTTTTGGTATGTACCAAGGCCAGAATGTACCATTCTGGCGAGTGATGTTGGTAACGGGAGAGGCTATGCATGTGTGGGAACAAGGGGTATATAAGAAACTCTGGGTTCCTCTCAATTTTCTTGTAAACATAAAACTTCCTTAAAAAAATAAAATCTTAGAAAAAATTTAAAAAAAGGAAGATCTAAAATCAATTATGTACGCTTCCACCTTAGGAAACTAGAAAAAGAAGAGCAAATTAAGTTCACAGTAAGCAGAAGGAAAGAAATAATAAAAATTAGAGCAGAAATCAATGAAATTGAAAATAAGAAATCAATAAAGAAAATCAATGAAACCAAAACCTGGTTCTCTGAAAAGATGAATAAAATTGATGAACCTCTAGCTAGTCAAACCAAGAAAAAGGGAAGACACAAGTTACCAACATCAGAAATGAAAGCAGAGGAATCATTACATGAACAATAAAAGTACAATAAAGGAATACTGTGAACAACTCTATGCCCACAAATTTTTTTTTCAGATCTTTATTGGAGTATAATTGCTTTACACTGTTGTGCCAGTTTCTGCTGCACAACAAAGCAAATTAGCTGCATTTATTACATATATCCCCATATCCCCTCCCTCTTGAGCCTCCCTCCCATGCTCCCTATCCCACCCCTCTAGGTCATCACCCGTCATCGAGTTGATCTCCCTGTGTTATGCAGCAGCTTCCCACTAGCCATCTACTTTGCATTTGATAGTGTATACATGTCAATGCTACTCTTTCACTTCGTCGCAGCTTCCCCTACCACCCCGACTCCCATGTCCGTGCTCTACATCTGCATCTTTATTCTTACCCTGCCACTGTATGCCCACAAATTTGATAGCCTAGATGAAACAGACCAACTCCTTAGAAGATACAAGCTACCAAAACTCACACTAGGAGAAATAGGTAATCTAAATAGGCCTATATCTATCAAAGAAATCATTTGGTACAAACACCTCGTTTTACAGATGGAGGAACAGCGGTCTCCAGAAAGGAGGAGTGATTTATCTGAGAATTCACAGTGGGATGGTTGCGGAGGCTGGGCTAGGACCTAGGATCCCCCTTGCCATAGAATATGCCTGGAATTCAGAATTGGAAGGGACCTTAGTGATTACCTAGGGGGTTGAGGGCACCCCTTTAAGACTGTGGGTTGAGAATGAGAGTATGGAAGGAATGTAGATATGTGTGAGGGGGTGTGTGTGTGTGTGTGTGTGTGTGTGTGTGTGTGTGTGGTATGTAAAGCAGCATATATTGGAAAGGATGTGAATGTGGGGAACATGTAGGGGTGTGTGTATGTGTGCTAGCATGGGAAGTATATTGGTATAGTGGGAGGGGTGTGGAATCCAATGGAGACTATGAAAGAGCTGCTCTGTTGGGCTTGCTGGCTTGCATTTTAGGAAATACCCCTGTGCCTCCTGGATGCTTTTGGTCAGCTTTCTATTAGACATGGCTATCGGGACAGTGACCAGACACCTCAACATCTGCTCCAAATCAGGTGAGTCCAGGCCTCAGACTCATAATCCCCGACCCCAGGAGCACCCATTCAGGTCAGCTCCTCCATCCTCTGGGGTCCAGCAGGTTTCCACCAGTCACCACTCCTGTTCAATCCCTCTGAGTGTAGCAGAAGCAGCCCTAGAACAGTTTGTGAGCTCCACAGTCTAGATCTAGCTCCTCTGCTGGTTCACTTATTGATCTCTGGTTGTCCTTGTCCTGGCCTTCAGTTGGCTTATCCGCCCTGTCTCCCTCTACAGGGCAGATCTGGGAGTGGTGGTTGTGGTAATGGGAGAGTGGAGAAATGAAAAATTACCCCCAAGCAGAGGAGCTGGTTTAAAATATGACAAGATATTACCGCGTGAGATTTTGCTTGAAAAAAAAGAGTTCCATAGCTTATCCATTTGTTTCCAATTGTGGTCCAACCCTTGCATGTTAAAGGATGGGAAAAGTAAGACCTAGACAGGGAAAGACTTGTCTAAGGCCACATGGTCAGTCTGAGGCAGAGCCAGAAGGAGACCCTAGTCTTTGGTCAACAGACCACCCCAGAGAGCAGCTGTTGCCCTCTGGCCCCTCGGGGACCTGACAAGCAGTGTTTGTCACCACTCCAGCTCCCCCACCAGAGGGGACTAAGACACAAGACACACAAGTGTGAGTTCTGCTAACCTTGGCCTTCTGGAGCAGGAGCCGAGCTGAATGACTTTGCTGTCTTCACCACCTTTGGCCTGGCCTCAGCCCTGCTTCTAGGCGTGGATGGGCCTCTGAGCAGGTTCCTGGCCATCATCTACGTGTTAGCTATTTCATTCCGCCTCTGTTTTTATTCAGCTGGTGAGTGAAAGCCAGCCTCCTGGCTGAGGGTAGGGAACCATGGCGGGGAGAAGCTGCTGGATGCCGGAAGCATGGGGTGCAGTAACTGACTCCTCTCCTTTCTTTTATGGAGACCCTCTTCCTTCCTCCTCCCCTGCTCCAGGCCCACTGGAGACTGCAGGCTGCATTGGCAGAGCCCTGGTCTAGAGGGTGGGAGCCCTTGGTTCTTGAACCAGCTGTGCCTTTTTCTTGTAGTGTGACCCTTGGATGGAGCACATGGACTCCCAGACTCTAGAACTAGAGGTGACACTCCAGTTTCCCAGGCTGGAGTAAACTGAGCTCTGGTGATGGTAACTGCCTTGCCAAGGCCACAACGCAAGGGATTGCAGATGCAGATAGAAAGCTCTCAAAGGACCCTTCCACAGAGGCTTCCTAGGGGCCAGGGCATAGGCCGGTCCTAGCTGTCTGCTTTACCTAGAGGACCCAGTGCAAAACCCACACAACATCTCTGAATAACTAAGTGCTTTACGGCTGGCCACTGCCCTGGGATTAGGGGATTTGGAATGTGGGGCAGGGAAGGCCCAAAGAGAGAAGGGCTTCCTCCTGTGGGTGCTTTAGAGCAATGGGAAGCAGTTAACTCCATCTTTTCTTTCCCCGCAGGTGTTCCCTTCACATACAAGGGTCTACCCTGCCCGTATGCTTCCTGTGTTTTGGCCTCCACCTCCCTCCTGACCAAAGGCAACACGTTCATTCTCTCTTGCACGGCCTCACTCATGATTCTATTCATGATGGACCAGAGCTACTACCCACACGATGAAATCCTGGAGTCAGAGAACTGGAAAAAGATGGTCTATCTGGGAGGTGAGTGAAAATACTGCTCTCAGATGTCACTGGTGACTGTTTATTCACTGCTGCTCATTGCCACCCTGTACCTCGCCCTCACGTTCCCTTTCTCTCTCCCTGCTTTACTTTTCTCCACAGAATTTATCATCACCTGATGTGTACTTATTTGTTTGTTGTCTATGCACACTAAACCTGCCCCCCAATAGAGGACTCTTTTTCTTTTTTTATTTGCGCTATAATCCTTAGTACCTAGGATTGTGCCAATCACATAGTAGATACTCAATAAATATTTGTTGGATGTTACTAAGTTCAACAGAAATTTACGGAACACCTACCATATGCCAGGTACTAGGAAGCAAATCGGTAAACTAGACAAATATTTCCTGCCTCAGGATTTACAGTCTCATAGGGGAGACAAACACCGAACAAATCATGGCACAAATAACTAAAAGTATATAGTTTTGATGTGTCGTGAAACTACAGTGTGCTCTCACAGGGCATCAGAGGGTGACCTAATTTAGACTGGAATGCCTAAAGGGTGGGAAAGGATCCTTAAGGAGGTGACATTTAAACAAAACCCTGGGTGAAAGTGGTCAAAAAGTAAAAACTCCAGTTACAAGATAAGTAAGTTCTGGGCATGTAACGTACAGCACGCTGGCTACAGTTAACAATAATGTATTGTCTATTTGAAAGTTGCTAAAAGAGTACATCTTAAAAGTTCTCATCACAAGAAAAAAAAATTGTCACTATGTTAGGTGATGGCTATTAACTAAATTTATTATGGTTATCATGTTGCAATATACAGAAATATCAAACCATTGTTGATACACCTTGTATTACAATGTTATATGTTGATGATATCTCAATAAAACTGGAAAAAAATTAAAAATACATGAAAACTGCAAGATGATTGGCCAAGTGGTGGGAGGGATGGTTCAGAAAAGCAAACAGAATTTTGTGAGTGCTCTGAGGCGAGAAGCAGCTGGATGCATTAGTACAGCAGTGTGGCTGGGCTTGCTGAGAGAGCGCTTGTGACAGACTGAGGTCAGTGAAGTGAACAGACTGGGCAGGACTGGGGATTGGATCCTGTAGGCAATGAAATGAGAAGCCTCTGAAGGGATTTCTGAGCGAGTTTTAAATGATCACTTTGACTATCAAGTAAAGAATAGATTGTAGGAGGCTGAGAGTGGAAGTAGGAAAACCAGCTTTCTGTCAGACGAGAGGTGATGGTGGCAGTGGAGATGAAGAGGTTTCACATAAATGTTGGAAGTAGAATCGATATTGAGGAAGCAGGCTCTGGGCTATAGCTACTGAGTGAAGGGTTCCAGGCCTGAGGTCCTGGTCACCCTGGGGCCCTGGCAGATGTCTCCCTAGAGTTTTCCCTGACTTAGGGTCTTCTTCAAGGAACATCAATTTTTCTTCTTTTGAAATGTGCTCATGTAAATAAGACAACATCTATGGTCAGTTTCTTCCTTTACTCCCTCGTGGGTCCACCTGGCTTGCAGGGTCCTGGGTTCCATCCTGACCCTTCCCTTTAGGGTCACACCCTTTCTTCTGTAGCATTGGCACCCACAGCCCCATCCAAGTTCTAGGCGCTGGTTCCTCCTGTGTCCCAGATGACAGAGACACAATGGGGGTGAGGAGAATCTGGGTTTGGAGCTAAAGAGACCTGAGTTCAAGTTCTAACTCCAGCACATATTAGTTGTATGAATTTGAGCTAATTACCTTGCTGCAGTTTTCTTCATCTATAAAATGAAGCCAATAATCCCTACCTTGCAGGATTGTTGAAGTTAAATGAGATAATGTGTATAAAACCTCTGGCACAGATGTGCCATGTCAATGGAAATTTCTAGCCCCCTTCTTCCCACCACCTGTCCTTCTCTTATCTAATTGCAGCAGTGCTCCCCACCATGTTCTCTGCCCCTGTAGACACCACCGATCCCCTCTTCTCAAAATAAACCGCACACTTGACCATAGCCTTCCTTGTATTGTCTGTGCTGTGAGAGTAAAGGGGGAAACTGTACCTCACAAACCTGACGCCAGCTGATACTGGAGCCCTACTGGATAGATTTCAAAATGCATGCGACAGCTATTCCTTTTACCTGGAGTGCAGGTGGTCACCCTTTTAAACGGAGGTCCCTTCTCCCCAGCAGAGCTCTGTACACCTGAGAAGCTGGCCTATGGTTACTGAGACCTTTTTCCAGGATAACTCTAGTTTAAAATATTGTCTCATTGACTCAACAGGGCAATGACTGTTTTTGAGATGCAGTATTCCAAAGTTCTAATACCTTTCTGTAACTGCTTCTTACTCCTGGAATTGGTCTTCTGTCAGATCACATGTACTGATTTCTCTTGAGAAATACACAGTGGCTATTCCCATGGAAATGCCACGGACCATACTCGCCCTCCCTCCTTTTGAGCTTTCTGAGGCAGTGTAGGTCTCTAGTTTTTAAGAGTCAGGCAGACATAGGATTGAATCAGGACCTTGTCCAGGTTGTATCCCCTCTGTTTCCTTATCTGAAAAATGGACTTAATTCTCAGTCACAGGATAATTGTGAAACGTACATAATTTTTGTAACATACCTAGCAGAATGTCTAGTGCAAAGTAGATCTTCCACAAATGTTGGTGCCCTTTTGCCTTTCAGTGGTGAATCTGAGATTCAAATTGTTGGGGGTGGGGGGTTCCTCAAGACCACCCCTAGGATCAACGCTTCTCTAGGAGGACTCACAGGACTCTGCAGAGAGTCACACCTATAGCTAAGACGTGTTATCACAAAAGGATACAAAGCAAAATCAGCCAAGAGAAGGCTGAAAGGGGTGAAGCCTGGAGGGAACCAGGTGCAAGCTTCCAAGAGTCCTCTCCTAGTGGAGTCATGCAGGACACACAATTCTCCAGCACTGAATTGTGACACCACTTATGAAGGTCTGTCTACTGGGAAGCTCTTTAGAGACTCAGTGCTGAAGGTGTTTACAGGGGCTGGACCTGTTTACACAGGCCCCCTCTGCCTAGCATGTACCAAAATTCCATACTTCCACAGAAGGAAACCACTGTTCCGCATTAACTACCTTGCTTGTATAAACAGTCATTCTCATCAGTTTTTATCAGTGTAGGGAACTGTTTACTATTCAAGTTTCCAGGCTCCAGGCCCAGCTTGCAAGCAGGCCTTTCTAAGGATAGCAGTCTTAGGCCTCCTATGTTAACTCTTTTCTGTATGCCTATAATATTGTATTGACCCCTGTCACATGTTAAACTTGAAACAATTATGAATATATATTTTTTCTTTCCTTTTCTTTCTTTTTTTTTTTTTTTCCTAACAAGATATCTGGGCAACTCAAATTTATTCTTGGCTAAGACTGCTTTCTGATCTGAATTTGACAAAATGGAACCTGAGATTGCATTAGATTGTAATTGTCTAGTTACACAGAGACAAATTTTATAAAGTTTGTCCATTGGTTTTAGTGTCTTAGTCTCTGTGAGTAAAAACTGAAGGCTAGAAGGATGGGGAAGGGAAGTAGAGGGTGGAAAATACATATAAGACAGCTTCATAAAAATTGAGTGTTTGCCTTTTTTCTTCTTTCAGGTGTCATCATGCTGTTTTTGTCTCCATTCTCGCTAACTGCTTTTTACTGCCTGATGTGGTCACTCTCCTACATCTTCTTTCCAGATGCTCTGTGGGGCAAGGCAGCATGTTTTAAGTTACAGCACCGAAGAAACTAAGCAGCCTTACCCACTCCCACTGGCCTCTATGGGGTTTCTGCCAGCATGTTGGGCCAAGCCTCCCCTTACCCTTACTAAATCTTTCCTTGTCCCTATGTTGTGCATGTGCTAGATACATGTTGCCTTGAACCACAGCAACCCTCAGTAGGGCCAGTGGCCTATACTTCTTCCTCTTTATTCAGGGTTCTGAATCCCTTGGGGACAATAGTTGTTTATGTCATACAGAACAGAATTTTTTCCAAGCTAAATTTGGGCTGGGTTTGAGTTCCAGCCCTGTTACCAGCTGGGTGACTTTGTGCACTAAGGTTAGCCCCTTGGAAATGATGAAACCCTTCAGAATTGGTCCTGCCTGAATGTAATTACTCCAGTGGTGAGGTGGGGCTTACTAAACATGTTAAATTCACAGACTCTGGTTCTGCAGAGCAGAGCTGATAGCAGGACAATCACATTGCTAAATGTGTGTGTAGGATTCTGTAACTTAAAATTCTGTATTTCCACAGTCAAAGCTTCTGCCTTTTGCTTTGTTTAGAGATTAGATACATTGGCATCTTGAGGGCATCATCTGGTCTCTAGATCTCATTATGTGTTTTTTTCCTAAGCTCTAAAATACTAAACTCTAGATATTCAAAGGGCATTTCATATTCTAAAATCCAAACTGAATAGAAATAAAATTGTTTGGAGCCCTAGAGAACCAAAGCCCTCTGAAAGCCATACCCCCAGCACGGCCTCTGGACTTCCACCTCCAGGTGGTGTACCAGAGGATTATTGGCAGTTCTGCCCCTTCCTCAAGTAGGGTACCAGAGCACCTTTACCTCAGGTCTAACTTCTTGAAGTTTGCAGAACAGTGTATGTGACAAATATGCATTAACTGTAAAATTAAATGAAAAATAAAAGTCCAGCGAAGTCCACACTGCTGTGATTCGTCTCTAAAGGAACAAACAGGGCCCTCCTCCATGGCTTTCTGTTTTTATCTCTTGTTATATCATTTATATTTTTTCATGGATGGATGAATATGTCTGTTTCTTAGATTTTATGTCTTGGATTTTTAAGCTCCTTCAGTTTACATTTTCATATTTCTGCTGACTGCCACAGTGTCCCACACTCAGAAACGTTTACTTTGTAGATGAATTGATTTGGTTGTACATTCTGGTGAATTACATACAAGGTTACAATAGTGTGGTAAGAATCTCACAAATATACCTGGGCTCAGACATTTCAGTGTGATGTCCTTCAATGCTGAACCCTTGTTTCACTGATGCTATCCTTCATCAAAGTATTTTAGGAGCTCCAGGCTGAGAACTATCTTCACATAAGCTCTTAGAGGCCAGCACCTAGCACAGTGCATAGACATAGTAGGTGCTCAAAACATACTTATTTTACTCTGAACCAACCAAATTTAGTCCAAAAACCTAATATTTAATATTAGCCAATGACATCCTCTTGTTTAACCAAAACCACATTAGCTATCAGATATGGCCTCAAATGACTTATGGCTATTTCTAAAACTTGAACTACATTCAAAGGAAGAAGACACAATTCTGAAAGAGGATTTCCATGTCCATTTTGAGCCATAGCAGCAGGGCTAAAATAAATATGTAGACTCCCAAGAGGACTGCTTTGAAAGGGAAAATACACATTGATTGTGTAAATCATACTTTGTTTATAACAATAATAATCATACTACATTGCCTCAAACAAAGGTTTAGTTTAGGTTTGCAATATGAGGATAGTTACTGGTCAGCTGAGAGGCTCTTGACTTAGAGGGATATGTGCTTCCTTCCACCTGTATGAAAGTAAGGCTATATATTTCTACACTGGCTTTGGAGTCTCAGGATGCTAATGCTAACCATTCGATGTCTTTACTTAGTCAGGAATAAAAATAAAAATAGAACTAAAACATATTCTAAAATAACATAAACAAATAAATAAAATAAAATATTCTAACATACAAGAGCTCAGGAATAAGTGGGAAGGCCAAGATTGAAATCATATCAAGCATCTTTTCTGCTAACTATGGTATGAAACTAGGAATCAACTACAAGAAGAAAGTTGGAAAAAAAATCACAAACATGCTACCACTGAACAACTATTAGGTCAACAAAGAAATCAAAGGAGAAATAAAAAATTACCTGAAGAAAAAAAAATTACCTGACAACAAATGAAAGTGAAATTTTCACATACCAAAATCTATGAGATGCACCAAAAGTGGTGCTAAGAGGGAAGTTTATAATAATACAGGCCTAGGGCTTCCTAGGTGGCGCAGTGGTTAAGAATCTGCCTGCCAACGCAGGGGACACAGGTTCGATCCCTGCTCCAGGAAGATCCCACATGCCGCAGAGCAACTAAGCCCCTGTGCCACAACTATTGAGCCTGCGCTTTAGAGCCCATGAGCCACAACTATTGAGCCCATGTGCTGCAACTACTGAAGCCCACGCGCCTAGAGCCCGTGCTCCACAACAGGAGAAGCCACAGCAATGAGGTGCCTGTGCACCACAATGAAGAGTAGCCCCCACTCACCGCAACTAAAGAAAGCCCGCGGACAGCAAAAAAAGACCCAACACAGCCAATAAAATAAATACATAAATTTATCTATATATAAAAAATAATAATACAGGCCTACCTCAAGAAACAAGAAAAACTCTCAAACAATCTAAACTTACGCCTGAAGGAGCTAGAAAAAGAAGAACAAATGAAGCCCAAAGTCAGCTGAAGGAAGGAAATATTAAAGATCAGAGCAGAAATAAATGAAATAGAGATTAAAAAGACATCAGAAAAGATCAATGAAACTAAGAGCTGATTCTTTGAAAGATAAACAAAATTGACAAACTGTTAGCTAGACTCACTAAGAAAAAAAAAGGTTTTGATAAACTCAGAAATGAAAGAGGGGAAATAACAACGGATACCACAGAAATACAAAGGATTAGAAGAGAATATCATGATCAGCTATACATCAACAAATTGGACAACTTAGAATGAATGGATAGATTCTTAGAATTATACAGTCTTCCAAGAGTGAATCATGTAGAAATAGAAAATCTGAATAGACTGATCACTAGTACAGAGATTGAAACAGTAATCAAAAACCTTCCCCCAAACAAAAGTCCAGGACTAGATGGCTTCACAGGTGAATTCTACCAAACATTCAAAGAATTAATACCTATCCTCTCAAACTATTCCAAAAATTGAAGAGGAGGGAATGCTTCCTAACTATTTTACAAGGCCCACATCACCCTAATACCAAAAGCAGACAAAGAAAACACAAAAAGGAAAATTATAGACCAGTATCACTGTTGAACACAGATGCCAAAATCCTCAAAAAATATTGGCAAACCAAATACATTAAAAGGCTTATATATCATGAGCAAGTGGGATTCATCCCAGGGATGCAAGGATGGTTCAATGCCCACAAGCCAATCAATGTGCTACATATACCACATTAACAAAATGAAGGATAAAAACCCTATGATCATCTCAATGGGTGCAGAAAAAGCATTTGACAAGATTCAACACCCATTTATGATAAAAACTCTCAATAAAGTGGGTATAGAAGGAATGTACCTCAACATATTAAAGTCCATATATGACAAACCCACAGTTAACATTATACTAAATGGTGAAAAACTGAAAACTGAAACAAAAGCTTCTTGAAACAATATCCTTACCACATGTGATACTTTAAAATCTGTTCTATTCTTTCATTAAAAAGAAAAGCTGGTCATAATTTATTAAATTGATATTACAACCACCTTCAGTTTATAATACTAGAACACTTTCTTAGGATGAACTATATCCAGGGCTGCGATATGATAATACAAGCAGTCCCCAACTAAGGATCAGAATCTTTCCAACCAATGCTCATATGTTAATTATTTGAAATTTGAAACATATCTTGTGAAGTAAGGTAGTTGGGAAGGGAAGTAATATTTACTGAGTAGTTGTTACATACATTATCTTATTTCTTGATGAATGATCTCACAAGGAAGACATATTATTCCATTACACAGATGGGAAAAGAATGAGGCTTGGAGAGGTTAATAGCTTATCTAATGTAATAAAAATGGTACTTGACCCCAAGTCATTTGACTCCAAAAACTGTGCTCTTTCTAGCATACTACAACATTTCCTTAGGCTTATGATGACAGCTCACTCTAAATGCCCATTCCTCCAATACACAAAGCTGAAAAATACCCATTCAACTCAAATTCAGTAGGACACTATAGAACCTAATTACCACTTACGGGGATAATCTATGTAGAGATTCTCCTTAACTTAGGCTCTCAAAACACATTCTCCACAGGGATAGCAAGTTTCTTAACACCACAGTTTATTCCTAAGACAAACACAGCAATGGGAACAGAATTCAGTGACTTCAGAGCTACAGGGAGACAAAGAGGAGATGGAAATTGCTGGAGATATTCCCAGCACCACTAGGGAAAATACAGGTATTTCCAGTGTGGAGAGTAATGCAGGTGGCAATGTTGGCTCTTGTGCCCTCAGCAAGTGATCTGCCTCATTTCCATGTATATTCTGCTTCTAGGCCTGATAAAGTGAAAAATGAAAATGAAAAACCACAAACCAAAATGAAAAACCAAAAGCACCTCACTCTCCTCCCCTTGTTGGTGCAAGCCTGCTGCTAGCTGTCCACATTCACAGGGTGAAAGAACTCTTAGCTTCGAGCCTCTAAGCCTAAGTAATGGCTCATCTGGGAGTAGAGGTCACATATTTATAACTGTGTGGCTAAAAACTTAGGATCTGTAGGGTCTGCAGAGTCTTAGTCCCAGGAAGAATGAAATCTGGAAGCAGTCATGTTCTTTCTTTCCTCTCCTCTCTGCTCCCCACTGAAGGAGAAAGGGTCCCCTCTGCTCACCTCAACTTTTCCTATTACATTCTTTTTGACTCCACTTTCTATGGCTAGGTACCCTCAAACTAAAGTATGAGCAAACAAACATTTTATTACTATTTTATTTGTATTTTTGGAGAAGATTTACAGTTTCACAAGAAACACTGATTTTTTTCAAACAATAGAAAAGGTTAAAAAAAAAGAATATTGTCTTGGAAGAATAGAACAAGTCTCTTCAGCAAGCAACAGGCCAATTCAGACTGGAGGAACTAGTGAAGCAAGTTACATACAGGAAGTTCCGATTTATCCAGTTTTAGGAATAACACAAATGTCTTCTTGTCTGGTTGTGTAAGGCTCCAAATGGGCCATCTCAGCTTAAAACTGGAAACATGCTCACAAACAAAGCCTCCAGGGTCCCCTCTAGTGTGAACGCAGGGGTGGCTCACTCTCCAGGAGGCTGCATCTGTTTACAGAACTCATCAAACTGCTGCTGCTCCAGTTCTGTCATGACTCTGTTGAGGGCATAGATCTGAACGGGAGAAAAAGATATGTTAGCAATGGAGGCAGCTGCTCAATGTATCTTCAGACACAAAAGGCTGTGTCATTTGAAAATGCCAGAACTGCATCAGTAATGCAGGGGCAGTGATAAAGCAACTAGAGAGGTAGACATTAACTCCACTGGGGAATCAGGAAAGAAGCAGTGATGCAGGTGGCTTGATCTGGCCTCTAAAGGACCGGTAGGATTTGAACAGGTAGAGATTGGGGAAAGGACATAGGTGATGGGGGAATGGATAATAATATCCATTAAAGAAATATAATGGAAAAGTACAGCATTAGTTCTGGAAACTTCAAGTATGCTAATATGAAAGATATCAAAGAGTGGGATTTGGGGAGCTGAAGAAAGCAAGAAAAGTATGTTAGGGCCTTAAATGCCATGCCAAGGAATCTGGGCTTTATCTGGCCTACTCTTAAGAGATAAGTGTGCAGGGAAGTAACCTGATTATATCTGTGCTTTGAGAAAGAAGACTGAAGACCAAATGAGGGACGGAGTCAGGAGGAGAGATTATAGGAACTTAGGAGACACCTATTACAATAGTTCAGGGAGGAGGTAGTAGGAACATGACCCAGGGCAGGCAGTGGGGGTGGAAAGAAAGCTACAAGAGACATTCTAAAGGCGGGGTGTCTACCTTATTGCTCACCTTGCAGTAATCAATCTATCAAAGGACCAGCAACAACATAAAGCTTCCAAATTTGTATAGAAGTAAAAAAAGAAGGGCCATGTTTGTGTGTAGGGGATAAAACTTGAGTATTTAAAAAGAAGGTGAAAAAACCTGAAAAGTGAGACAAATAGAAAATACAAAATAAGAGCATAAATTAATGAAAAGGCAACCAAATGTACAACAGAGAGGATCACCAAAATTGCAAGACGGTTCTTTGAGAATCCTAAGGAAAACCCTGCAAACCTCTGACAAGACTGGCTGAGATAAGAAGGCAGGAGGCACAAACAAAACATCAGAATTAAAAAGAAGATTTAATTACTGATATAATGGAGATTAAAACAAAACCTATGAACTGTGTGTCAAGTTTGAAAACTTAAATGATATAAATTCGGAGAGAAAGTAAAATGATCAAAACTGACTAAATAGAAAGCTTGAATAATCCTACAATTTTTTCCCCCAATTTTTAAAATTTTTGATAAGATTCTATAATCTTTAACGAAAATGGAATTTCACACAGTGATGAAAATAGTTTCAAACAACAACACAAATGATTCTCAAAAAGCATAATACTGATGGTTAAAATGGTCATTTTATGTTTTACCGTAATAAAAACAAATAAACAAATAAATTTGAATGGTTAAAAAAAAAAAAAAGATGCTGAGTGAAGAGAGCCAGTCACAGAATATGGTAACATATATAAAGTTCAGAAACATGCAAAACTAGATAATATATTGTTATGCTATAAAATATTACTTAAGGGTACACACAGAAACAGTAAATTAATACAGAACAAGGGAGTGATTAGAATAAAATTAAGGACTGAGGGTACTGCTAGTGGGAAGGCTGGGGACACGACCAGAGGCCCGAAGAGCTTCTAAGTTACTGGTCATGTTCTATTTCTGTAGTTGGGTGTTTGTTTTATTTACCTTCTTTAAGTGTGTGAACACATTCTATACATTTTATCTATATGTATTATGTGTATTATTAAGTATATATATATTAAGTGGAGAAAGAAGAGACTCAAAACAGGTCAGGGGTTCAAGCCAAGGAATGAAAGCCTTTCAAGAAGGAAAGGGTCACCAACAGTGCCAAATGCTGCTTCGACAGCCAAATGGGCCTCTGTACCCTTTCACCCCTCTCATCTCTCCTCATCTCACTTTCTGGAATGTGGCATCTAGGCAGAACTGAAAGGAAACTGTGTCTCTGCCTCCCTACGAGGGCTCCTGTCACATTCCTAGCTTAGAAGACTGCATTCCAAGCGACACACATAAAACTGCAAGGCAGCTGTGGGGCAAAGCAGGAAGCAGAGGAGAAAGTCAAGAGACCTGTTTAGATGGCAGTCCTGCCCCTCAATCCCTCACTCACTACCTAGGGATTCTGGTCACAACACTTCACTTTATATGAGGATAATACCTTCTACCTCACAAGGTCACCCTTCCTTATTCCAGGAAGGATTTACAAAGGTCAAAGTGGGAGCAACGATAACACACCCTGGTGTGAGGATTACATGTGGTCATGCGTGTGCCTGGCACATGTGAGAAGCTCAACAAGTGCCAGCTGCTGCGACAGTGCAAGTCCAATATGACATCTCAGCAAGTCAGAACAGTTCAGCTTAGAGTTCGCACAAGAAAAGCACAGTGACTCCTGATAACGGTCAGTCGCTGCCATTTCTGAGTGCTTCCTCTGCACCAGGCACTGTGTTATACGCTTTACATACAACATTTCTGTTCTTTACAACAATCTTGTGTGACTGATGTTATCATCTTCATTTTACCAAGAAGGAACTGAAGAACCGAGGTTCAGAGAGGTTCAATATCTTGTCTAAGGTGACGTGGGAAGAACTGGAATTTATGGAGGAGCTGGGATTTGAAGTCAGACAAGTTAAGTATAACCTGCGGAACCTCACTGGCAGGGTGTCAATCGGCACATGCACAACATCCTCAACAATATCTATCGCTGCAGTATGCACAAAGGACAGTTTCCTAGGGCTGTTTCTTACAGCAGCCCTCCGACTTTCACCAAAGCACAATGCAGTAAAACCACCTGGGGACCTGAGTCCAGGTACGGATGCAGAGGTGGAAGAAGCGGCGGAACAATCTGCTAGAACCCAGGTCCACAGCTCTCAGACGGTCTGCCTTAATCCAAGGGCAGATTTCACGGATCAACTTCAAACACACTAAATCTACTTATTATGTTTATGTCGGCCTTCCCCACTGAATGCACGCTCCACAAAGGCAGGGACTCCTCTGTTCCTACAACAGTGCCTGGTATGTAGTAGCAGTTCAATACTGTGGGTACAAACTTGTACAACGTCTTTGAAAACAATTTGGCAATGTGTAGTAAATTTGAAAAGGTACCCAATAATTCTACTTGTAGTTATATATGCCCTACAGGAATTCTAGCACAGGTGCCAAAGGAGACATCTAAAAGTTTTTCACTACAGCATTGTTTGTAACAGCAAAAAAAACCCTATAAAGTATTTAAACATCTGTTTCTGGAGGACAGGGTAAATGTACTAACAGCCACTCATAAACTAGGTCACTATACGCCGGGATGCGGAACAGACTAAACTCCGACATTAACATGAACAGCTCTAAAAACAGAAGCAAAATACAAAATAAAACATGGAATTAGTTTAATGTAAGATTTCAAAACACAAAAGAACCTTTTACATTGTTTAAGAATATCTAGTACTATATTTGAGTGTAAAAGTATAAAAAAGAATAGCGGTTGCCCACAGGGAGGGGAAAAGAATATAAGACAGGAAATGGAGAAAGGGGACTCCAAATTCATATGTAATTTTCCTTAATCTTATTTTAAAAAGACTCCAGGCAAATATGACAAAGGGTTAAACACTACCAATCTGGGGCGCTAAGGACCCAGGTGTTTGTTATCATATTCTGTTTTTCTGTATTTTTAAGTTTCTAAAAAAACCCAAAAAACAAGAAAATGAAAAGAAACAAACAAAAGAAACAGAAAGAGGGAAAAGACTGCAGATAAGCTTTTTCCTGATACTAAATACTAACATAGGGGCTTCCCTGGTGGCACAGTGGTTAAGAATCCACCTGCCAACGCAGAAGACACGAGTTCGAGCCCTGCTTCGGGAAGATCCCACACGCCTCGGAGCAACCAAGCGCGTGCACCACAGCTACTGAGCCTACGCTCTAGAGCCCACGAGCCACAACTTTTGAGCCCACACGCCTAGAGCCTGTGCTCCGCAACAAGAGAAGCCACTGCAATAAGAAGCCAACAGACTGCAATGAAGAGTAGCCCCAGCTCTCTGCAACTATAGAAAGTCCGCACGCAGCAACAAAGACCCAATGCAGCCAATAAATAAAAAACAAAATTAATAAGTAAATAAAATACTAAAATAAAATATTCATGTAAACAGTCAAGTTGATTTTTAAGTGCAGACTGAACAAAGGAAGACAGCGGTAGGAGGAGAGCTTGGGCCTCTACTTCCTAATTAGGAGGAGCTACTCACCAGGCCAAATCCAGGACATCTGTGCTAGGGTGTATGACACTTGCTCTCTCTCACTCCCTTACAGGACCCCTCCCTTACAGGTCCCTTCTGTTTCTCCTTTCTTCCTTTCCTCAGGTCCCTACCACAAAAGCTCTGAGCCAGGAGTCATCTGGAGTCTACCTGGTCTGGGTTCTGACACTTGGCATGTGACTCTGGGCTGACACCTCACCACCTGGTCCTCAGTTATCTCTGGAAACCCGAGAGAACACCTGTTTTGGATGAAAGCAGGTAGGGCTCCCCGTCACAGCTCTCCTCTCTCTATACAGGCATCATCTCCCGCGGACGACAGGAATACAGGCCCTCCTTACTCTCACCTCTGCTCTCTGTCTTTGCTTCAGCTCCTGCTGGGCTGATTTCTGCTTGGCCTTCTCAACTCTGCTGACAGGCTCTTTAACTTTGGATTTTTCCTTTCGTGCAGGTGGATCCATTACTTGGCTTCTGTATACTTCTTAGTCAGCTCTGACCTGGATGGTACAGAAGAAGGCTGATCTAAAAACAAAAAAGAAAGAACGAATGAACAAACTTCCATTCATGAATGCCCTACCTCAGCCCCTTCCTTTGGCAGGTGCGGCAGAGCTGCCCGGGGGAAAGGGCGCTGCCTTGGAGGAGTGAGACCCGAATCCCACTGCCACCACCCCGCCGGGTGCCTCTGGGCAAACCTCCGCGCTCTGAGCCTTAGTTTGCCCCGTCTACACAAGGGAACCACAGGCCATGCCCTGGCCCCCTCCCACGAGCTGCCGCGTGAACCCCACATGCGAGGAGCCCTGGGAACGGTTTCCTACACTGCAGCGCGGCGTGGGGCTGCCAGAACCACCAGGTCACCGCGGCCCACCGGGACCGGCCCGCCGAAGCGTCGAAGCGGGGCGGCGGGGAGCCCGAGCCTCGCGCGGCCCAGCCTGCGGACCACGGCTCTCCCCTCTGCCCTCCCAGACGGTTACGGTCCGCTCGGCCCGCGGGGCCCGCCCCGCCTGGGCCCAAGCCCGGCCCCAGGAGAGCTCCCCTCCCGCCGCCGCCGCCGCCCTATCCTGGTGCAAAATGGCGGCAGGAGGCAGGCGGCGCGCGGGAGTCGGCGCCTTCCCACCCGGGCCTCGGGCCTCGGACTAGGCGCCACGCAGGTACCCTCGCCTTCCCCTACCTCCTGGCCTAGAGGGTGAGCCGGCCGCGCCTCGGCTTGGGCGGGGCCGGGGGTGGGGCCGGGAGGCGGAGGGCGGGCCGGCGAGCCGAGGCCCTGCCCACAGGAAGAACTGCGCGTGCGCCGAGAGTGTGTCTGGACGCCCTGCGTGGCCGCTGGGGCTGGGGGCGGGGGCTGGGAGCTGGGGCTCGGGGCTGGGGCTGGGGCTGGGGCTGGGGCTGGGGGGTACCAGTAACAAAAGCTCTTCCGGGGAATAGTTCCTAGGACAGCCGCTAGGCTTAGAAGGGTGAGATCTGAAATCTGAGACTAGTTTACATTTCTAAACCTCAGTTTTCAGTTCGGAAAGTAAGGATGGTGATTGCCGCCTTTTCCTTTCTTTCCTTTTTTTTTTAAAGATCTTTTATTGAGATACAGTTAGACAATAAACTGCATATATTTAGAGTGTACAATTTGGCATCCCAATCTCCCAATTCATTGCTGCCTTCTTGATTCAGAAGCTTGTTAGGAAGATCAAGTGAGGTGCTGTTTGCCACAGTGCTTTGAAAAGGGAAATCGTGATGGAAGTATAAAGAGCCAATATAAACAAAGAGAAACGTTCAAGTTCACTGATAATGGATAGTTTTACAATTACAATTTTTATTATCAATTTTATGACTATTTACAATAATTTTACAAATTGAAATAGCTGACTATCATTTTTCATTTACTAGGTTATCGAGGATTGGACAAAATGGTAGATAAGTACTTTTACAGCAGAAATCTTGTTCAGTGTAATAATAACAATGAAAATAATTACTTCTCTTCTGGACTTACATATTCCAGGCACTGTTCCTAGAGCTTCTCATTTTTTAACTCATGTATTCCTCATTATAAGTATGTATAATAATGTAAATGTGTAATAATATACTATTATTGTCCCCATTTTACAAATAAGACAGCAGAGATACAGAGAAGTTGTGACTTGTCCAAGGTCACACAACTAGTAAGTGCCCTGGCAAGTATTTCCGCCAGGTTTTAGGATAGGACAATGGCCTATCCAAAGAAAACATGTTCACACCCACTCCTCTTGTTTCTCTAAGGACTGAGCAAGAATTGAAACAAAGTATGGATTCAAAGCAACAGTGAAAGTGTATCCCTGGTGGACACTTGTACCTTTTCAGTCAAAGTGTAAATTATCACAAACTTTGGGGAAGCCAGTTTAGCACTGCATATCGAAAACCTTGAAAATGAGCACAACCCCACAAAAAGACAAATACTGCATTATTCCATTTCTATGAGATATCTAAAGTAGTCAAACTGTTAGTAGAATGGTGATTGCCAGGGGTAGGGGGGAGGGGGGAAAAGGGAGTTGTTCAATGGAGATAGTGTTTCAGTTTTGCAAGAAGAAAAAGTCCTAGGGATCAGCTGCACAACAATGTGCATATAGTTAATACCAATGTACTGCACACTTAAGAATAATTAAGATGGTAAACCTACCTAAGGAAGTAAAAGACTTGTACTTGGAAAACTATAAGACACTGATAAAAGAAATGACACAAACAGTTGGAAAGATGTACAGTCTTCATGGATTGGAAGAATTAATATTGCTAAAATGACCATACTACCAAAGGCAATCCACAGACTCAATGCAATCCTTATCACAGTACCAAGGGTGTTTTTCACAGAACTAGAACAAATAATTTGTTTGTTTAATTAATTGGCTGTGTTGGGTCTTTGTTGCTGCACACAGATTTTCTCTAGTTGAGGTCAGTGGGGGCTACTCTTCGTTGTGGTGCACAGGCTTCTCTTTGCAGTGGCTTCTCTTGCTGCAGAGTATGGGTTCTAGGCGCACAGGCTTCAGTAGTTGTAGTACGTGGGCTCAATAGTTGTGGCTCATGGGCTCTAGAGCACAGGCTCAGTAGTTGTGATGCACAGGCTTAGTTGCTCCACGGCATGTGGGATCATCTCGGCCCAAGGATTGAACCCATGTCCTGTGCATTAGCAGGCAGATTCTTAACCACTGTGCTGCTAGGGAAGCCGTAGAACAAATAATTTTAAAATTTGTGTGGAAACAAAAAAGAGCCCAAATAGCTAAAACAATATTGAGAAAGGAGAACAGAGTTGGAGGAATCATGCTCCCTGACTTCAGACTATACTATGGAGCTGCAGTAATCAAAACAGTATGGTACTGGGCTTCCCTGGTTGTGCGGAGGTTAAGAATCCACCTGCCAATGCAAGGGACATGGGTTTGAGCCCTGAGCCAGGAAGATCCCACATGCCTCGGAGCAACTAAGCCTGTGTGCCACAACTACTGAGCCTGTGCTCTAGAGCCCACAAGCCACAACTACTGAGCCCATGTGCTACAACTACTGAAGCCCTCACACCTAGAGCCTCTGCAACAAGAGAAGCCACTGCAGTGAGAAGCCTGCACACCACAACGAAGAGTAGCTCCTGCTCGCCACAACTAGAGAAAGCCCGTGCACAGCAACAGAGACCCAATGCAGTCAAAAATAAACAAATTAATTAATTAAAAAAAAACAGTATGGTATTGGCACAGAAACAGACACATAGATCAATGGAACAGTATGCAGAGCCCAGAAATAAACCCATGCACTTATGGTCAATTAATCTACAATGAAGGAGGCAAGAACATACAATGGAGAAAAGACAGTGTCTTCAATAAGTGGTGCTGCGAAAACAATGAAATTAGAATGTTCTCCAATACCACATACAAAAATAAATTCAAAATGGATTAAAAACCTAAATGTAAGATCAGAAACCATAAAACTCCTAGAAGAAAGCATAGGCATAACATCTTTGACATAAATTGTAGCAATGCTGTTTTTGAATCTGTCTCCTAAAGCAAAGGAAAAAAAAGCAACAACAAACAAATAGAAAATAATTAAAATCTTTTGCATAACAGAGGAAACCATCAACAAAATGAAAAGACAACCTACTGAATGGGAGAAAATATTTACAAACGATATGTTCAATAAAGGGTTAATATCCAAAATATAGAAACAGTTCATCACTCAATATCAAAAAACCAAATAACCCAGTCAAAAAATGGGCAGAAGACCTGAGTAGACATTTTCCCAAAGAATACATACAGATGGCCAAAAGGCACATGAAAAGATGCTCAACATCATTAATCATCAGAGAAATGCAAATTAAAACCACAATGAGATATCGTCTCATAGCTGTCAGAATGGCTATCATCAAAAAGACACAAATAACAAATGTTGAGAATGTGGAGAAAAGGGAACCCTTGTACACTGTTGACGAATGTAAATTGGTGCAGCCATTGTGGAAAATGGTATGGAGGTTTCTCAAAAACCTGAAAATAGAACTAGCATATGACCCAGCAATTCCACTCCTGGGTATATATCTGAAGAAAAAGAGAAAATGAAAACACTAATTTGAAAAGATACATGTACCCCAATGTTCATAGAATCGTTATTTACAATACCAAGATATGGAAGCAACCTAAGTGTCTGTCAACAGATGAATGGATAAAGAAGATGTGGTGTATATATATGTGGTATATATATATATATATATATTACTCAGCCATAAAAGGGAATGAAATTTTGCCATTTGCAGCAACATGGATGGACTTAAAGGGTATTATGCTAAGTGAAGTAAGTCAGACAAATACTGTATAATATCACTTATATGTGGAATCTAACAAATAAAACTAGTGTAGTGACTATAACAAAAATGGAACAGACTCAAATACAGAGAAAAAAGTAGTGGTAACCAGTGGAGAGAGGGAAAGGGGAAGGGGTGAGATAGGGGTAAGAGATTAAGAAGTACAAACTATAAATAAGCTACAAGGATGCATTACACAACACAGGGAATACAGTCACTTTGTAGTAACTATAAATGGAATATAACCTTTAAATACTGTGAATCACTATATTTTACACCTATAATGTGTAATATTGTACATCAACTATACTTCCATTTAAAAATTTTTTTTAAAAAGTAATAAGATGGGGGACTTCCCTGGTGGTCCAGTGGTTAAGTGTTCATCTTGCAATGAAGAGGACGCCAGTTCGATCCCTGGTTGGGGAACTAAAATTCCACATACTGCGGGGCAACTAAGCCCTTGAACCGCAACTACTGAGCCTGAACACTACAACTAGAGAGCCCATGTGCCTCGACTAGAGAGCCAGTATACTGCAAACTACAGAGCCCATGCGCTCTGGAACCCACACGCCACAACTAGAGAGAAGCCCTTGTATCACAACAAGGAGCCCTCATACTGCAATGAAAGATTCTGCATGCTGCAACTAAGACCAGACACAGCCAAAAAAAAAAAAAATCTCAAAAAAAGATTAAGGTGGTAAACTTTATGTCAAGTGGGAGTTTTTTTTTAACCACAATAAAAAAACCAAAAAAAAAAAAAAAAAAGTTGCAACCTTTGACTCCGCGACTGCACTAAGTTATCCTAACTAAATAATCAGAGACGATGCTATTCTTAAGCGTTAAAAACCCAAAACAACCCAATATTTATAAATAGGAGTTAATTAAATAAATTATAGGATAGCTATAATGGGATTCTATGTGGCCACTAAAATGACATACAAGAATTTTTTATGTAATAAAATGTTTTTAGTATTTTAAATGAAAATTTTACAAAGAGGCATATATAACATAGTCACAGTATTTCTTTTATTGTTTCAGAAAAGATTATTATATACACAAGAAAAAGAGGCTGGATGGAAACACATCAAATTGCATATCAAAATTACTTTAAGAATGGAGATTATTTTTATCTTCCTTGTGCTTTTCTGTATTTTCCAAAATTTCTACAATGAACATTTAAACTTTAGCAAGATTTGTATTTTCTTTTACATTTTTATCATGTTGTACAGTTTATAAAGTTCATATAAGCTCTGGATTAGATTACAGCTGGAGACAGGACAGGGGCCTTTTGAAGGCTTTACAAAGCCAAAGGAAACAGATTGTATATAAGGTATAAAGTAGTGGAAAAACCAAATTGGAAGATTGGAAAAAGAGTGGTGCCACTGATAAAAGTGAAAGCATGATGAGTTGGCTTGGGAAGGGATGAGGAAAAGGATAAATCAGAGGGGGTGTGTGTGTGTGTGTGAGAGAGAGACAGAGAGAGACAGAGAGACAGAGAGAGACAGAGACAGAGAGACACAGAGAGAGGCAGAGAGACACAGAGAGAGGCACAGAGACACAGAGACAGAGACAGAGAGACACAGAGAGAGACACAGAGACAGAAAAAGAGACATGCAGAGCCACTTACAGGTGGCAATAAACAAGAAGAGTTGTCCAGTAAGTATAGGACTCCAGAAAATCACAGGTGTGGAGATACTGGTTTGGGATTCTTCATCAGGAAGGTGAAGGCTGGAGCCAGGAGCGAGTGAAAATTCCCTCTCTGTTCTTCCTCCATGAGTTTATGATCTCTCTCCCTCTCTCTCGACCATCAACAAACTCTTGACCAGTCTACAAAATTCCCTGGTTGATTGAGTCACTCTTTACATGAATATAACTATAGAATATTTTTACAGTGTATACTGAACTAAGATTACATTCACTTTATTAAACAACTTGTTTTTCCCCTGGAGTCAAAAATTGCCTATTTTTTTCATCTGTGTAATTGCCTATGCATCTACTGTTCATTATTCCATAAACTCTCCATCAAAGAATCTTTTGATCCGGTCACACGAATGCGATGTTTTTCAAATTTTTTTCCCCCTTGGAGACATCCTTCCTTAGGTTGTCCTGAGACTTCCCCTAACCACATTCTGGGGACTTCCATCTCCTCTCCTGTGCCAAATCCCCTGTCTCCTGGATCTTCCTATTTGTGGTTTATCCTCTCATTTTGGAGGAGCTCATTCCCTAGTAATTTCCCTAGAATAGGTTCATAGGAGGTACATTTTTGAAACCTTGCTTGTCTAAAAATGGCTTTATTTTGCTCTCACACTTGACTGACAGTTTGGTAGAGTACAGATTTCTAGATTGGAAGTCATTTTCCCTCAGAATTTTAAAGGCATTGATCCATTGTCATGTAGCATCTCATGTGGATAGACTCTTGCGAAGTCTGATTTATTCTGATTTCTGTTACTTCCTTTGTAATTTTTGTTTGTTCACTTGTTTCCGGAAGCTTTTAGGACATATATTTTTCCTTCATCCTTGATGTTTTGAACCTTCATCATGATAAGTAATAATACGTCTTTCATTCATAGCACTAGATACTCAGTGGTCCCTTTCAATCAGGAAACATAGTCTTCAATTCCAGGAAATTTTCTCTGTGTTAGATTCTCTTGTTTTTTTTCATCATTTTTCTCTCATTTTCCGTCTCTTGGTTTTGTTTATTCTAACTTTATAAGAGATTTTTCTGAACTTTATCCTATAATTTTTCTGTTGAATTTGTTCATTTCTGCTATAAAATTTTAATTTCCAAGTGTTTTTCCTGGTTCCTTCGCTTTCCTTTTGGTAGCCTCTTGCTTTTGTGTTGTGGATGCAGGATCTTTTCTTATTTCGTGTTTCTGAGGATATCAGGTATCGTTTTCTGCCATTTTCTTCCACTTTCTAGGTTGTCTCTGTTGTTTATTTTGGTCTTTGGCTTTATAAGTTAGAGCCTTTCCTCAGACAATAATAATAACTACCATTTATTGGGTGTAAAGCACAGTTCTAAGTATTTTACATGTTTTAACTAATTTAATCCTTACACCCAATGAGGAAGTTACCATTCTTATCCTTAAGTTACCAATAAGGTACAAACTACTGTGTATAAAATAAAAAGCTACAGGATATATTGTATAACATAGGGAATATAGCCAATATTTTATAATAACTATAAATGGAGTATAACCTTTTAAAAAAGTGACTGACATTTATTGTTCTGGTGTATGAGGCTGTAATAACATTTTTAAAAGTCAGTTTTCCTGAGAAAATAAAAAAAAGAAGTGTAAAAATAATTTACTAGTAAGGGGAAATTCCCTGGTGGTCCAGTGGTTAGGGCTCTGAGCTTCCACTGCAGGGGGCACGAATTCCATCCCTGGTTGGGGAACTAAGATCCAGCATGCCTCCTGGCGCGGCCAGAAAAAAAAGATTTACTAGTAAGGAAACTGAGACACAGAAAGGTTAAGGCTCTCGTCCAGGTCACACAGCTCAGAAGTGGACCTGAATCTAATCAAACCTCTAGCTTTTCCAGGCGTAGGTAAATAAATTAAATGTTACCGCAAGTACGCAAATGGTCAAATCCAGAATGTGGGACATTGTACAAAACAATTTACCAACAATCAAGGGTGTAAGGGAAACTTTCAAAAGAAGGGCAGAGGAATCATTACAGAATAGAGACATAGACTTAATCACAAATGCAATGTGTGTATACCTTGTTTAGATCCAGGTTTGAGCAAACCATTAGTATAAAGACATGTTTGACACCATTGGAAGCATATGAACATAGACTGAATATCAGATAATATCAAGGGATTGTTGTCAATTTTGATAGGTGTAGTAATGGCATGAAGGATATAATTGTGTGTGTGCCTTAAAAATTATTGAGGACCCCCCAAGAGCTTCAGTTTATGTGGGTTATGTTTTTTGAAATTTACCATATTAGAAATTAAAATGGAGGTATTTGAATTACAATTATTACTTCATTTAAAAACAAAAATAATAAACACATATGTTAATATAAATATTTCATGAAAAGCAACTATTTTCTGAAACAAAAACATTAGTGAGAGGAGTGGCCTTGTTTTCCATTTTTGTAAATCTTTTAAGTGTCTGGCTTAACAGAAGACAGCTGTATCCTCATTCTGGCTATTGCATTAAATCAGGAAGTGCACGTACAGTTGACCCTTGAACAATGATGGTTTGAACTGCCCGGGTCCACTTATATGTGGATATTTTTCTTTTTTTTAAAAAAAATTAAAATTGAAGTACAGTTGACTTACGATGTTGTGCTAGTTTCTGGCATACAGCAAAGTAATTCAGCTTTATATATATATATTATATATATATATATATATATACACAATTTTTCATATTTTTCCATTGTCGTTTATTACAGGATATTGACTATAGTTCCTTGTGCTATACAGTAGGTCCTGTTGTTTACCTATTTTTGTATATGCTAATCCCAGACCGCTAATTTAGCCCTACCCTACCCCTTTCCTCCTTTGGTAACCATAAGTTTGTTTTCTGTCTGTGAGTCTGTTTATGTTTTGTAAATAAGTTCATTTCTGTCATATTTTAGATTCCACATATAAGTGACATCATATGGTATTTGTCTTTCTCTTTCTGACTTACTTCACTTCATGTGATGATCTCTAGGTCCATCCATGTTGCTGCAAATGGTATTATTTCATTCTTTTTTATGGGTGAGTAGTAGTCATGTATGTATATATCTCTGCATCTTCTTTATCCATTCATCTGTTGGTGGACATTGAGGTTGCTTCCATGTCTTGGCTATCGTAAATAGTGCTGCTATGAACATTGAGGTGTATGTATCTTTTCGAATTATAGTTTTCTCTGGATATCTGCCCAGGAGTGGGATTGCTGGATCATATGGCAACTTTATTTTTAGTTTTTTAAGGAACCGCCATACAGTTTTCCATAGGGGCTGCACCAACTTACATTCCCACCAACAGTGTAGGAGGGTTCCCTGGAAAAGTAGCATTTCAATCACCTCAGATAATTGTGGAGATATATATATATATATATATTTACATATATATAGATATTTTATGCTAGAAGAAACTTGACAAGTGGTAGCTTAAATGTTATTGCAGCATGAAATCTAAAGCCATACCAGTGAGCTTTTCCTTTCTTTTCCTGCCCACCTTTATTGAGATATAATTTACATATAACCTCGTGTAAGTTTGAGGTGTACAATGCATTAATTTGATACACTTGTAGATTGCAAACTGATTACCACAATAAAGGTAGCTACTACCACCATCACATCACATAATTACTATTTCTTTTTTGTGGTGAGAACATTGAAGACCTACTCTTTTAGTAACTTTCAAATATATAATACACCAATGAACGTTTTATACCCTGTTACAGTAAAATCCACCAGATTATCTTGCATTTTGGTGACTCTTTTACTTATGCATAGTTGTCAAGACATGTATTAGTCATTTAGAATTTATTGGTTCACTGAGTTATGCAGATCTTTCAAATGTTGACACATTTCATTGTTTAACATAAAAAACTCGCATTCACTAATGTCACTACCAATCTTATCAGAAAGATCTTCGTTTACTGGGAAACTGTAAAGCTCAGAGTAGCAGATAAAACTAATTTCCAAACAAAATATCAAATCTTTTTGGCACACATACTATCACTTGTTTTCCTTGAAGCGACAGATTAGAGAAAATTTGTTTGTTCATTTTAGAGAAAATACCTGCCAAATACCCAAGTCTGAATAACAATAGTTTGTCTGTTGGTTATACTTTCAGGTAAGAATGAAGTTCATGAGTAAAGGAGCTTGCTCAGCTCACAAGTCATCACTTAAATGCTTTTCCTAGAGAAAGTCATTGTACTTTGATATGCGGCAGAGCTGCTTAAGCCTACTTTTCATTTTGACACACTGACTGTTTAAAAGATATGTGCTCAGTGACTGAGACTGAATAAAATTAGTAATTTTTACTGCAGTTTGGTGCCACTCCCTTGATTTGTACTAAGATGCCAGCAGTTTCACCCATCATTGCTTTTGCAGGTTCATTGAAAATGTCAACACAGTGAAAAAAGCAAAGCAAACAATGATTCAGTGAATGTCTGAACAGCCTTCTCAAGCTTTGTAAAGAGTTCCAGTCAGATAGCAAAGAGCCACTGTGGCCTGTAAAGTGGCATGCTGGCAGCTTGCCTGCAAGTCTCAGCTACCCGGAAACTGAGTGGGCTGAGGGGACATGGTGTGAGCTACCACAGGTGTCTGCTAGATTCAGAAACTAACAGTGAGTGAAAAAAGGAGATCGCCAGGAATTACGTACAACGTGCTCCATCTTTATAAAGTTCGAAAATGCATAAAAGATATATTGCATGGTTAAGGGTACAATTATGGATGTTATGAATATAAAATTATGGATATTCTGAAAGCATGATAGGCTGGACAGGGTTTATCACATATTGGGGGATAGTCAGCAAGTTTGTTTGTCAGAAAGCACATGTCAGGGTGCAGTTGGAGATAAAGGTAGTGAGTAAGGTGGCTACTTGGTGGGTGTCTTTGAAACCAATCTTCAATTTGACTTTGATTTGGAAAGTAAAGAGGAGCAAGCTTTTCAGAAATGGTGTGATAGGATCAAAATGTATCAAAAGCAATCACTATGCAGTTAGCTTGGACGGGAGAAGGAGCTGAGGGGCAAAAGTCCCTTACCCCGGTGGCACTGGGAGGCTTCCTTGCTTTTCGGGAGACTCCTTTTTGCTCTGTTCCTTTATCAGGGGAAGGCAGGCAGGGCGTGGCTTGTTGGTGTATAGGGACAGCTAGAAGGGAGTCTGTAGGGCAGAGGGAGCCCCTGGCTGAGGGCTTCAGGCATTAGAATGAAAGATGAAGTTTTCCCAGGCCCACCTCCGGAGTCCCTCCTGATGCTCCCGCCTGATGCCTGTCCTCCCTGAATGGGTGGAGGGATGTTCCCAGCGTGGAGACTCCAGCTCAGCCGGTGAGAGACAAAGTGCTCCTAATTCCAAAGGTGGTGAGTCCTCCTCCCTCTCCCCTCTCTTCATTTTTAGTCCTTTGACTTTCTCAGGATCCTCAGGTTTGTTGGAGAAACTATCCCCTGTGAGTCTTCATACTCACCAGAACATTTTAGAGGATGAAATGGAGCAATGGGAAACGAGGAGCACAAAGGGGGACAAGTGACAAGGGGACTGGATGGGTTTTGCCAAAAGACTCTCCTTTAGGTATTCCTGTCATCATTGTTAAGTATGACAGCTGTCACTTTTTTAGCCCTTACTCTTAGCCAGGTCCTGGCTGTGTGCTTTCAGACGGAACAGCTACAGATTTGCAGGATCTTCTTTAAGCTGCTTGGAGTTCTCAAGCGAACTTCCATTGCATGTTTTTTTCTGATTTAGAAGTTTTTGAAATTAAACTGTTTCAACTTAAATGTGAATGACTTCCTGTGGGCACAA
Source organism: Hippopotamus amphibius kiboko (assembly GCF_030028045.1). Taxonomy (NCBI): domain Eukaryota; kingdom Metazoa; phylum Chordata; class Mammalia; order Artiodactyla; family Hippopotamidae; genus Hippopotamus; species Hippopotamus amphibius. The sequence goes on from NC_080186.1 coordinate 34,473,388, forward strand.
ATATTCCCAACATATGTAGTAGAAAAAAAATTTGTTACTATATGAAGAATTTTGCAAACCATTTAAGAGACAAATGCCTAAATAGACAAATGGACAAAGTATAAAGACAGGTAATTGACAGAGTCCAAATGACAAAGGAATAATCAAAGAAATACAAATTAAAATGAAACACCATTAATTATTTGTAAAGAGATACCATTTTGTTACTCATTAAAATGACAAAGATTAAAAAAAAAAAACAAAACACCAGTGATGGCAAGGTTGTGGACAAACAATCTCATACACTTTGGTAAATGGATGTGACCTCTCTGGAGGGCAATTTGGTAGTGCAAATTAAAAGTCTCATCGTTTTAAAGATGAGACACTCAAGGCCTGAGAGTTTAAGTGACTTCCTTAAAGTTACAAAGTCACACAATTAGGAACCAAGCCAAGGCTAGGACTAAGCCTTATAACTTGGCCCTCAATCCACTATCAGTTGTAGCAAAGCTTATAACAGCAATGCATTGGGAAGAAAACTAAATATTCTACAATATGGAATTATTTTTAAAATTCTTGAGTATTCATGATGGAACACTGAAATCATTAAAAGAATATTTGATGGCATGGGAAAACTACATAATGTAGTTAGTGAAAATGTTGGGTATCAAGACAATATATACTGTGTAGTCCTACTTTTTAAAAAGTTATATACATACACAGAAAAAATATTTGAAGAACCATATTATCTTCAGGTGGAGGAATTACAGATGATTTCAAACATTTTTGTCCTTTTTTTCTTGTGATTTCCAGGTTTCCTATAATAGGTAGGATAGAAAAAGCAATAAATTTTATTTGATAAAAATTGTAAAGCAACTGAAATGCCATGGGGCTATGCTGAAGGTGACTTGGAGCTGGCTGACCGTGGGTGCCTGTCAGGGTGGGAGCACCCATCCCAGAGGGCGATGTGAGGGGCTCCCAAAGCCTGAGGGAATTTGAGGCCAAAAGACTAGGGGATTACAGATGGCCAAAAAGCACATGAAAAGATGCTTAACATCCCTGATTATTAGAGAAATGCAAATCAAAACTACAATGAAGTATCAGCATATACCGGTCAGAACGGCCATCAACAAAGAATCTACAAACAGTAAATGCTGGAGAGGGTGTGGAGAAAAGGGAACCTCCTACACTGTGGATGGGAATGTAAATTGATACAGGCACTATGGACAACAGTATGGAGGTTCCTTAAGAAACTAAAAATAGAACTACCATGTGATCCAGCAATCCCACTGCTGGGCATATACCCAGAGAAAACCATAATTCGAAAAGATCCGTGCTCTCCAGTATTCATAGCAGCACTATTGACAATAGCCAGGTCATGGAAGCAACCTAAATGTCCATTGACACAGGAATGGATAAAGAAGATGTGGTACGTATATACAATGGAATATTACTGAGCCATAAAAAGAACAAAATAATGCCATTTGCCGCAGCATAGATGGGCCTAGAGATTATCATACTAAGTCAGACAGAGAAGACAAATATCATATGATATCATTTATATGTGGAATCTAAAAAAATGATACAAATGAACTTATTTACAAAACAGAAATAGGCTCACAGACACAGAAAATAAACTTATGGTCACCAAAGGGGATGGGGGGGGGGTGGGGAGAGATAAATTAGGAGTTTGAGATTAATATATGTATTACTGTGTATAAAATAGATAACTAATAAGGGCCTACTGTATAGCACAGAGAACTCTACTCAATTCTCTGTAATGGTCTATATGGGAAAATAATCTAAAAAAGAGTGGATATATGTATGTGTATAACTGATTCATTTTGCTGTACACCTGAAACTAACACAACATTGTAAATTAACTATACTCCAATAAAAATTTTTTTGAAAAGACTAGGTGAGATAGATAGTGAGAAGAGAGGGCTTTTAGTTCCTTGAAGTAGGATGGATACAAGAAAAAATTAAAATCCTATATATAGCAATGAAAAAGTATATTTATATATCACAATTTTGGGACGTGGTGTCCTACAGTGACTTACAGCGAAAGTGGCATCTAGACAGCTGATGACGGAAAACTTACTCACCATCTGCTCACTCTGTTATTTTTTCAGCCTTTTTCTTCTACCCTGTTTCAGTCTTTTTCTTCTACCCTTTACCATCTTTTAGTTTCCTTTTCCATTCCTTGGTTTCTTCTCCCCATTTGGTTTGGAAACTTCCATTGAATACCATGGTTCTCCTTCACCATTGCTCTGCCCACTGAAGGCACTCTCAAAAATAGAATCTGACAAATCCTCCACTTAACTCAGTAATTTTGTAGTCTGAAGCACCAAGTGTCCAAATTAGGTTATTTCTACTGGAGAACTGAAAGTTAGACAAACACTCTTTGAAATGTTATTTTTCCTTTTCATGAAGCAGAATTGTAGCATATTGGAGCTGGGAAGGAATTTAAAGCTTCAACTAGTTAAAATTCTTTTATTAAATAAATTTCATTTTTGCTAAATTTAGTTTCATGTTACACATTTTCATTAATATATTAGATTTTATTAATAAGTTAGGAAATAGACATGAGAAAAATTTGCTCATATTTCCAACCAACTTAATTATTAACAACTATTCATATTTTACAGGACTTCCTTTTAGTTCCTACACACTCTTTAATGTAGTTATAATCATTGTAAATATACTATTTTGCATTTTTCTTTTAACACATCACTAGTTTTCATTTGAAACATAGGCTTGATGAACCATAATTTACTTAGTCATTTCCTTATTGATGTACCTATAGATAGTCCAGTTTTTCACTATTATACAAATACTACTGACATCATGTAAACTTTTGTATTTCAGATTCTTTCCTTAGAGTAGATTTCCAGAATATTTCTTATTGGATCAAAAGGCAAATACATTTCCTTACCTCTTGTTACTTCCCAATTTACAATGAACTCAGCAAATGTAAGTGAATCTCCCAATTTAAAATTGGAAAATCAGGGCCTAAGAGTTTAATTGACTTGTTCCAAGTTACAAAGTCACACAGATAATAGGGACGAAGCCAAGACTAAAACCAAGCCATCTGACTCCAGTCCTCAATTCACTAGATATACAAGCCTTTCTTTTACTTTTTGGTTTTATTTAGCCTTAGATTCTTGGGAATGTTGTCACTAGCTTACTCTTTGCTCTTCTCAGATGAGATTATGAGGAATGAAATTCACACCTTTAATAAAAAAGCTAAGATCTCATATCTCTACCCAACGACACTCTACCCAATGACACTCTACCCAATGACTGCAAAATACACCTGAAGCATTTACTAAAATAGATGATATGCTAGCACAAAAAACAAGTCAATAAGTTTGAAAGGATTCAAGTCATACAAACTATGTTTTCTGGCCACAACAGAATTAAATTAGAAATTAATAACAGAATGTTCTCTTGAAAATTTTCAAGTATTTGGAAACTAGATAACACATTTCTAAGTAATCCATTTAAGTCAAAGAAGAAATTAAAAGGGAAATTAGAAAGTATTTTGAATGCAATGAAAATGAAAACCACTATGTATCAAATTTGTCCATGTCACGAAAGCAATACCTAAGGAGAAATTTATGACTAATGACTATATTAAAAAAGATGACTAGTATTGTACTAAATTACAATATTAGGAAGGAAGATTGAGAATCAATGATCTAAGCAACAGGGAAAGGAAGAACAAATTAAACCCAAAGTAAGCAGAAGAAAGGAAGTAATAAAGATCTAAGCAGAAACTAATACAACAGAAAACAGAAGAACATTAGAGAAAGTCAATGAAACCAAAAGCTGGTTCTTTGAGAGCAATAAAATTGATAATCCTTTAGCAGACCGATCAAGATAAAAGAGACACAAATTTCCAATCTCAGGAACGAGAGAGGTGACGTCACTATAGATTCTACACATGGTAAAAGAATAATAAGGAAAAACTATGAACAGATTTATGCCAATTAATTAAACAAATTCCTTGAAAGATCTCTAACTACCAAAAATCACTCAAGAAGAAATAGATAGCCTGAATTACCCTATGTTTATTAAAGAAATTGAATGTGTAGTTAAAACCTTTTCATAAAGAAAACTCCAGGCCCAGGCCCTTTCGTGATGATTTCCGTCAAACATTTGAGGAAGAAATAATATTAAAGCTGCACAAACTCTTTCAGAAAGTTGAAGAAGAGGAAATACTTATGTTATTCTTTGTGACCAGAATTACCCTGATTAGCAAAATTAGAAAAGGATATTACAAGGGAGTTACTGACCCATATCCCTCATGAACATAGAGGCAAAAATTCTTAAAATTTAAATAAATTTTATCCAAAGATACATAAAAAAGATACTATATCATGATTGTCTGGGGTTTACCCCCAGAATGCAAGGTTGATATAACATTCAAAAAATTAACCAATGTAATTTATTATATTAACAAACTAAAATTAAAAATCATATGTATAAAATAAGCTACAAGACAAAAAAAACAAAAACAAAAACAAAAAAAACAAAAAACAAAAAAACAAAAAATAAGCTACAAGGATATATAGTACAGCATAGGCAATAGAGCCAATATTTTATAATAACTATAAAGGAAATATAACCTTTAAAATTTTTGAATCACTGTTGTAAAACTGAAACATACAAAATTATACATCAACTACACTTCAATAAAAAAGGGAAAAATCGTATGATCATCTTAATAGATAGAGACTTATCGTTTGACAAAATTGCATCCATTCTTGATAAAAAAATCTATCAGAAAACTAGGAATGGAAGAGAATTTCCTAACTTGATAACAGGCATCTATGAAAACCTTATGGCTATCATTATACCCAATGGTGAAAGAATGTTTTTCCTAGGATCAGGAGCAAGGCAAAGAGCCAAGGCAACAAGGCAAGATAAGGAAATAAAAGACGTTCAGTTTACAAAGGAAGAAGGAAGAGTGTCTTTACTCATAGGTGATGTGATCTTCTATGTAGAAAATCCTATGTAATCTACAGAAATGCCACTAGAATTAGTAAGTGAGTTTAGCAATGTCAGGGATATAAGACAAAATATACAAAAATTAATTGTATTTTTATATGCAAGTAATGAAAAATCAGAAATTAAAATCAGTAAGTTAATGCTATTTATGACATCAAAATGTTAAATATTTATGAATAAAGCTGACAAAAGATGTGCAAGATCTATACACTGATAACTATAAAATGCTGCTGAAGGAAATTAAAGAAGACCTAAATTAGTAGAGAGATACAGTGTTCATTGGCCAGAACACTCAATATTTTTTTATGTTTATTTTATTTACTTATTTTTGGCTGCGTTGGGTCTTCTTTGGGTCTTTGGTGCTGCATACAGGTTTTCTCTAGTTGCGGTGAGTGGGGGCTACTCTTCCTTGGAGTGCACGGCTTCTCAGTGCAGTGGCTTCTCTTACTGCGGAGTACAAGTTCTAGGTGCACAAGCTTGCAGTAGTTGCAGCACGAGGCCTCAGTAGTTGTGGCACATGGGCTCTAGAGCACAGAACATTCAACATTGTTAAGATGTTAATGGTCCCCAAATTGTGTCACATACATTAAACTTTAGGAAGTGAAATTATGTTTTATATTTATTAGGGGAACTTTCTTCATAAAAGAATTTCATGATTACCACTGTGAAAAGTGAGGAAGTGACTTGCCCATTTTGTAACTCATGATACAGGGCTGTGCATTCATTCATTCACTCATTTATTCACTTACTCATCTATTTATCCATGTTTTATATTCTACGTACTTCCAGAAAGGATCCTGTCAGTTTGCTTGCACAATACCCTGATATGTGCATGATTGCCTTTCTTGTTCTAAGTGTAAAATGAGAACAATAATGCCTATTTTTCAGGGTTATTGTCAATAACAAAGATAATGTATGTAGAGTACCTACAGATGTAATAAATTAGATATAGAACAATATTAACTCAAAAATATATTTATGATTTAGTATTAATTCAATCCTACAGTAACATAATGCTGATTATTATAATATTGATATATTATAAATTAACTGAGGACATGATGGAAGAAGGCCATCCTGGCTAGCCAGATCAGAAGAATAGATCTGAAGATCAGTGAGGTGATCAGAGAGATGGTTATTACATCCATGTAAGAAAATAGGAAATAAAAGATTTGGCAGCACTTAATTTTCCACTCAGAGCTCTGAGATGAGATGCTGTAAAGCAACTGTGGCTGCAGCTTCTGATTTTGGACCTCGGGGGCACATCCTGCTGTGCTTCTTTGCCTCCTGGACTGTGTGTGCCTTTGCCCAAAGTGAACTCTGTTTCTTCTTCTCCTCTTTCTCCTTCCCTTCCCTGGTCATCCTCCTCCTCCTCCTTCTTTTAATATATTTGTTTCCTGATAATCACAGTTATACATGTTCAAAGTAGGAAATTTAGAAAATACACAGGGAAAACCATAAAGATTACCTTTACTCCCCTCTCCCACCCTCAGAAATAACCACTGCTTAATATCTACATTCTTGCCTTTTTTCTAAGCATCTGCTCCCTAAATCGTACAAGGATGAGTCAAAAATTATCCGCACTCTGGCTATAGACTTTATTTTAATTAACTTTTAGAAAAGACAAATACATCATTTTTTAACATAATCTCCTTGCTTTTCAATACACTTTGTCCATCTGTCAACAAGTTTTCGTATTCCCTCATTAAAAATGTTTTAGGCTGACCTGCGAGCCATGAATGCACTGCTGTCTTCACTTCTTCATCAAAAGTGAATCTTCATCCTTGTAGGGCTGCTTTCAGGGGACCAAACAGGTGAAAGTCTGATGGAGCAAGATCAGGACTATAGGGAGGATGTTTTAACACCTCAAAACGAAGTAATCCATGACAGACTTAGGTTTCGAAAAGTTTGTGCGAGAGGGGTACCAAAATAACTCACAGAAGAGCATAAACAGAAGTGTTTGGATATCTGCAAACAAAATTTGGAAGGGGAAAGTTTCTTAAAGAGAATCATTACTGGTGACAAGACATGGATTCATCACTAGGAGCCTGAGAGTAAATGGCAGAGTATGGAATGGAAACACCCTCAATCACTGACCAAGAAAAAGTTCAAAAGTCAACCATCAGCTGGGAAATTGATGCTTACAGTTTTCTGGGATTCTCAAGGGCCAGTAATGGAACATTGTCAGGAAAAATGTTCAACAATCAACAGTGCTTGTTACCATGAGATGCTTATGGAAGAGCTGAAGCCTAAACTTCAGATTAAATACAGAGGACTGCTATCCAAGGGCGTTGTGATCTTGCATGACAATGCACATCCCCACACTTCTGCCCACATTGTCCACACTCTGCAAAAACTTTGTTTTGAGGTGTTAAAGCATCTTCCCTATACTCCTGATCTTGCCCCATTGGACTTTCACCTGTTTGGTCCCCTGAAAGCAGCCCTATGAGGATGAAGTTTCACTTATGATGAAGTGAAGATAGCAGTGCATTTGTGGCTTACAGCTCAGCCTAAAACATTCTTAAATGAGGGAATATGAAAGCTTGTTGACAGATGGACAAAGAGTATTGAAAAGCAAGGAGATTATGTCAAAAAATGATGTATTTGTCTTTTCTAAAAGTTAATTAAAATAAATTCTATAGCCAGAGTGCAGATAATTTTGACTCACCCCTCGTATCATATTATGCCTAGTTTTAAAAATTGATGGTTTGGGTTACAGTAAATATTTCCCAGTGCTATTAAAGATTGTTCTATCATGTGAGTATGAAATGCTGCATAGTATTTCATTGCAAGAATGTACCATAAATATTCATTCCCATTTTAATGAACTTTTAGGTTGTCTTCAATTTTTCCTTTTCATAAATAGCTTTGTGATAAGCATCCTCACCATCACATCTGTAGGCACATCCTTGTTTATTTCTGTAGGATTCATTTCTGAAGGTGAAATTACTGGATTAACACTTTTTGCCTACATGTAAACCTTTTGATACTTATTGTTAAATTATCCTTGTGGAAGTTGTTTAGCAATGGACAAGGGAGTCAGTTTGCCCACATGTGTGATACTCTGGGTATTTTTCCCACTAATATTTGATAATTTGAAGGGAAACAAAGCATATGTAACTGTGGTCTCAATTTGCATTTCTCTAATGACTGGAGAGTGAAAGTCCTATATTTAGTGTCATCCTCTCTAACTCACATCCTGAAGCCACCTCACCTGCCCTCTTTACTCAGAATGACAATTGGTTGGAAGGACTTCATTTGCTTTTTTATTCTCACTATCCAGTGCAAATCATTTCACTGTGTGTTTTCTTTGAATCTTCACTATAGCCCTATCTACGAGGTGGGTACTGTTATTAATTTCATTTCATGTGTGAATGAGAAGAGACCTGGAGGAGTAAATGAGCCTGTCTAAGGTCACTTAGGAAGGATGTGGCAGGACCAGGACTTGAACCCAAACTGACTCTAGAGCCCATCCTCTTAATCACTTAATAAACTATCTGAATCTAGGAAGATGGGGCCATAGGGGGTCTCCTCTTGTTAAATTTTAGGCAGCCCTGGTTCAACTTGCAGCTCCGCATCACTCTGGGCATGGCTACCCAGGTTCTGTTTCAAAAATACGTTTTCATTGAGGGTTTGGGGATTGGGGTAATTTCAGGGGATCCAGGGCCCTGCCTACTTCCACCTTCCACCTTAGTTAATAAGGTAGATAGCCTTTCTCATTTACCTAACTTCTCTTGTTCGGTTTCTGAGTTGCTGGTAACCTGTAGGAAAGTGGCTGGAATAGAAGCAAAACAAAGAAAGAAAGAAACAAACAACAACAAAAAAACACCCTAACTGTATTCCTAACTTTACAATGTCCTATCTTTATGCTGCCATTTGTAACACCAGGGGATGAGAGGGTTGTGTTACATGCATGCATCGTGATTTTAAAACAACAAACAAACAAACAACTCTAAACCAGTATTCTATTTGCCATGAGAAAAACAGAACTGGAAATGTGTTCAAAGGTTGAGTCCATCTTCAGTTTCTCAAACTTACTTTGACTGCCCCACCCTCTCCAAGCCCCATTTTGCCATCTTCCAAGACCTGCAGGGACCTGGCCTTATGACTTCTACAAAACCCTCCGCTTTATTTCTTTGTTTGTTTGTTCATTTTTTGGCAGTGCTGCGCGGCTTGTGGGATCTTAGTTCCCTCACCAGAGATTGAACCCAGCCTCTTGGCAGTGAAAGCGCGAAGTCCTAACCACAGGACTGCCAGGGAAGCCCCAAGATCCTCCTCTTTGGAAAGGATTTGAAGTCTTGGAAAGAATGTAAGAGACAGGTTCTCTCTTCCTCGAATGTTTGCATTTGAACTTCATCCCCAGGAGTGGCATAAAAGATCTGTTTTCCTGCTCAAGGAATCTCAGGCAGTAGCCAATAGAAGGGGAAAGCGTCTTAGAGGAGGGAATCCCTTAGGGTCTCCCTGTGGTTAGTGCACACAGTGACCCACACCTCCAGGGATGATTGTCCTCTTTTAGTTTAGTAATAATAACAGGCATCTGTGGCAAGTGCTCTACATGCATCATATCCTTGAGAACGCACATTCACCTGTGAAGAAGCTTCCCCGTTTACACATTAAGAACTGAAGGCCCACAGATGTCAACTTTCCCAGGGACACAGAACTAGTATATGGGAAGAGCTAAGACTTGAACCCAGGTCTTTCTAACTCCAGACCCTGAACTTGTAGGATTAGTGCCTTCATGATGGAATGAAGGGACCTCACTGCCTTGGTTTCTTGCTTCTCAAGAGTCAGACTTGAAAAGCTGTCAGAGAAGAGCTCCAGGCTACATTGTGCATCCACGACTGGCTTGCAGCAGGCACTTCCCAAGCCTGACCTGGGACACTAAATACAAAAAGAAGCCAGTCCTCCCGTGTTTACCTGGCTAGTTCTGGGTATAGGTTATCTTTCTTCCAGAATCCTCCCTGTGCCTTCTAAATCACACTTACCCTCCGGTCCTCACTCATGGCATTCATAGACTTAACTGTGATGCCAGCCTCTGTGTTAAGCACTTACCTCCTTCAATCCTCATAATAATCTTGCCAGAGGGCAGTTATTATACCCATTTCAAAGATGTAGAAACTGAGCCCCAGAGACTCAGGTTACACGGAGGTAAGCAGCAGAGCTGGGATTCGACACCTGGTCTCTGTGGCTCCAGAGCTCACCCTATGCAGCCTCCATCTCCGCCCCACCTCCTGGGTGATACCCTTTCTCACATCAAGCTCACCAGCTCTTTCTGATGTCTCCCTGTGTCTGTCCTCCTAGTTTGGATGAAGATGGCAAGTTCCTCAGGCTTCTGGCTCTCTAGATGCTTCACTACACTGGTTTTCCTCCAGCTGCCTTTGCTTGTGTCAGGTAAGAGTTTCTGAACCTCTTTCCCTGCCTGGGACATCTGACAAAGGGGTTCCAAGAATAAGGAGGCTTGGGCTGGGGCCTTAGTTCTTCTTGGGTTCATGTCACAGATGGCAGGCCAGGCTTGGCGAGCCTCAGTCTCTTGCCTGGGGTCATGCAGTGCTGAGAGAGGGTTCACATACAGCTTAGGCTCGTCACCACTTGTCAGAGTCTCTTCTGCTGTTATTTTCTTCTCTAGTTCTTCTTTCCTTTCTTCTTTCTCTTCTGCCTAGATGGTTAGCTTGCTGCTTTAGCACCATAGAAATTGTCTTGCCCCTGCTGATGGGGCTCAGGGCAAAGAGTTTGCTGACTACTGTTCTATCCCGGAGTGAGTATTTGAAGGGGGAGCGGATGGGTGCTCATGAGAAGACTAAAGGGGATTCCTGAGGAAGCACCTCAGTTCTCCAAAGTTTGGGATAGTTTTTCCACATAGGGCAGGACGAGATTGTGGTTGAGATGCTGAGTTTAACTTACTGTCTTCAGGCGGGACCATTGTAACAAATCCTGAGAGATAAATATCTCACTTTAAAGTCATTCCTGGGTCGTCTGGGGTTTGGTTTGCTGAAAGAAGCAAAGATCCTCACCAGCTTGGCTGGAGGTCTCTTTCGAGGTGATAGAGGCAGTTGGGATGTACCTGAGCCACCTGCCATTCAAGGTGGGGCCCTTGGCACGGGAGACGCACTCAGAAGGGTGGTTTCTGTTTCAGCCTTGTCTCCAGGGAGTTTCTCCACATCAACGGTGGCTCTTGTTGTGATCCTGCCTGTCCTGGGGATTTTCATCATGGTGGGCCTTTACATCATCTGGAAGCAAAGAAGGTCAAAAGGTAACAAGTGGTAAGGGAGCCCAGGCTGGCAGGAAGTGGTACTGCAGCCTCTCTAGGAAAAAGCCTGGGAGGAAGACAACACAGACCTCACAGTTATTCATAGGTTGTCTGGGAGAAAACTGGTAGAGCTGTGCTCTGGGGACCCACATTGCACAGAGGATCAAAGAAACTGCAGAAATCTTCTGGGCCGAGATGTGAATTCTCATCTTTTGAGAGATTAGAAAATAATACATCATGCCAGTCTTCTAATTAGTTAAGAAACCTGATTGTATCCAGTGGATAAAACCCTCGTTAATATGGTTGCGTTTCATGGCTCTCAGGGTTGCAAAGGACCTTGCAAGTCACAGAATTCAACACTCCTTTCCCTATCTGATGGCTTGAAGATCCTATAATCCTTTCTAATGGTCCACACCCACAGTGACAAGGAGCAAAGTCCTGCTCAGGCAGCTTGTGGTCCCTTGGACAGCTCTGCCTGCTACAAAAGGCCCTTCCTTAAGCCGGGCTGACATCTCTTTCTCTCTCCCCCTTCCAGAGAAGCTTCTCTATGAACATGTGATGGAGGTAGGTAAGTGTCCTGGGCTGGGCGGGGATGTTTTCTCCATTTTGTTCGTGGGCCCACTGATCTAAATTTTGGACCTGAAGATCCCAGCATCTGCTGGGTGGTGATGACAGTGGTGGGGGCAAAACCTGTCTTTTCCAGTTGTTGCTGACTCTTCCTTGTAATAGCTTGCCTTCTAGTATGTTTGGTGATTTTGTCTGTGAACTCATGTTGATCTTATTCTGGGGGAGTCGTGTAGGTCTAACATAGGGGACACATTTTTTTCATTCAACAAATAATTGATAATCCTCTACAAAGTGGTGCCAACTATACCAGATGCTGGGGACACAATGGTGAGTGAAAGTGCATAGTCTTTGCCTTCTTGGAACCTTCAGTCTAGTCAAGGAGGTATATGTAAATTAAATAATTACACAAATAAATGTGTACAGAAGCCACAAATGGAAGTTCTGAAGGCTGGAAAGGTGGCGACCAGCTGGAACCAACCAAGCTTCAGGGATGGAAGAGGAGTCCCCAGAGGAAGTGATATTTGATCTGGAGGATGGACAGGCCTGGGGGAAGAGGGATTGGAAACCACCCACAGCAGAACAGCTTGAGAAAGAAACAGGGTGCAGAAGCGAGGGGAAAGGTGGCAGACCATGACACTGTAGAGTTAGGCAGGGACCAGCATGTGAGGCCTTGCAGATCACGTGAAGCGTCTTCGTCTTACTCCTCGGAGCAGTGGTGAAGCTGCGAATGGGCTATCCCAACCAGAATTGTGCTTCCAGAAATCGTTCTCTGGCTGCTGTGTTGAGAGGAGACCAGAGGGAGTGAGACAGAATGTGAGGGCAATTTGGGCTGCTCTTTCTGGCATCCAGATGAGAGATGATGAGGGCCTGGATCTGGGAGGTGGAGGTAGAGTTAGAGGGGAACATGTTCAAGAGCTCAGAAACTCATTAAGAAGCAGGGACCCTCAAAGTAATGGCACAGAATCTCATTTTCTTTTACTTTCCTTCTTCTAGAAAATCTTCTCTCAAACCATGCAAAAGAAAAAGGTAATTATATGTATAGAATAAGGGGTAGGGAACAAATAACATATTCTTTTCTCCTACATAAATGCTGACAGTCCATTGTTATACATACAATTTACATGTGGTGTATGTATACACACACACACACACACACACACACATATCCACTGTTAATATTGTTGGAATGTATTTTCCAATATCAAGGGGTTATAAGGTTGGTAGTAGTGGGTAAGAGGATGCCTATGGTCAAAATTCATAGGTTCTTTCATTGGCTTTTCCACCCATCACCTAAAAAGAAGATCTACATACTATTTAAAAATATGTTAAGATTGTATTATGGGAGGCATGAGAATCTCAAGGATCCATACAACCTTTGCATTGAGACAGGCAGTGTGATACAGTGGCAGGGTCATAGGCCCTGGAGTCAGCAGCACTGGCTCAGATCTGCCACTTACTGGCCTGAATTAAGTCACTTTACTGCTCTGAGCTTTGGTTTCCTCACCTGTAAAGCGGGGTTAATAAATCTCCTCACCCGATTATTTTCAGGATTAAAAAAGACAACTTAAAAAGAAAGAACAACTGTCCTATCACAGCGCCTGAAACCTTTCTCTTATTGCCATTTTGTCTTCATTAATTGAATGTTTGCTCTGGGCCACTGAGAGTAAAAGACAGGCACCCCAGGTACAAAAAAGCAGGTGGGGCTCTGCCCTCTGAAAGCTGGGAAGACAGGTCACTGGCTCAGAAATGCAAAGATTTCAGCATCTCCTCCCTTCTCCCCTCACATCTCCTGCAGGCTGGTTAAAGTGTGGGGGTGCACACCTCAGGGACACAATAATTGTCCCGTCCTAGCGGAGAAGGAACCGTGTGGTGTAGTGGTGAATGCCTCCAGCTAGGAGACAGACAGACTTGGGTTTGAATCCTGCCTTCTTGGCCACTTACTAGCTGGATAATCTGGATAAATTTCCATGTCCCTCTGAGCCTCAGTCCACCACTCTGTAAAATGGGAATAATAATTATATGCACCTCACATGGCTGAGTGGATTCAGGGCCTTCATCATAAGAACAGGACACAATAAGTGGAGGCTGTTGGTAGTGGGAACGGTATTAAGAAATCATTATCTTATTAGGGTTAAACCACATCATATTCAGCTTCACTGAACCAATGCCCAACACCTAATACATGCCCAGCCCTTAGCATAGGGCCCGGCAGTGAACTCAAATGTATAATTTCAACTCTGTGGTAGGGCCAATGCTCAGGAACTTATGCACACGTCCCAGACCTTCTGGGGTCTCCAAATTTGTGTTTCTTCTCAGCACTTCAGGGGGGCTTACTGTAGAAAATAATAGAGCATGTCAGTAAGTCAATGGTAGGCCTTCAGCTAGTTCTACACCATAGATATTATAAACAGTTAGAAAAGGGCAGCAAGGGATACACTCATGGATACTTGGTCACAAACATATGGAAACACTCCTAGGAACAGTGGAACTGAAACCAGACAGACAAAAGCAAGGGAAGAGGAACGGAAGTCAGGGTCATCCAGGTCATCTGGAAAGTGGCAGCATCACCAGTGAATTCCCCAGTCTGCCCTTAGGAAGATGTGACTGAATCGGGGGCTGATAAGATCATTCTTTCCATGGAGGGGTGGGGGAGGGTGGAGTGATGAGGCTTCCTGGGGGTAAAGGGCAGGATCTGCTCACTTGTGCCTCTTTCTCTGTTTTTCAGGCCGTGTCTATAAAGCCCTCAGTAAGTTCTGCTTCTCCTCCGTGCCACAAACCTCCTTCTGCTGACATCTTTGCTTTAGGACGAGAGCCTCAGGTTCACCTCCTGGGGCAGAAGAGCAGGGGCAAGGGCACTTCAGGCAGGAGGGGTGGGGATTTCTTGGCTCTCTAGGGCCTCCTTTTTCTCAAATATTCCCTGCTCTTCTTTCCTGTACAATTGCTATCTAGTCTCTAAATGGGAAATGTTTTGGCAAGAAGAGAGGCACCTCCCATAGGTGAAGCCATCTGGGAGACCCTTCTATCACTCAGGTGTGACGATCCCTTAGGTGGGGTCCAAGCTGGATGGATGCTCATTCAGCTGAATATGTGGAGCAGTGCTTCTCCACCCTCTCATGTATGAGACCCTTTTTATAACAACAACCATGAAACTTCCTCAGACATGTCTATTTGATTTTTGCATTGAGAAAATATGTGTAAGAAATTCAGTAATAGTTTTATTTTTTAATATTTTTAAAAATTTTTAAATTAATTAATTGATTAATTAATTAAGGCTGTGTTGGGTCTTCGTTGCTGCACTCGGGGCTTTCTCTAGCTGCGGCGAGTGGGGCTACTCCTCTTTGCAGTGCATGAGCTTCTCGGTGTGGCGGCTTCTCTTGTTGCAGAGCACGGGTTCTAGGCGCGCGGGCTTCAGCGGTTGCAGCACGTGGACTCAGTGGTTGTGGCTCGCGGGCTCTAGAGTGCAGGCTCAGTAGTTGTGGTGCACGGGCTTAGTTGCTGCGTGGCATGTGGGATCTTCCCAGACCAGGGATTGAACCCACGTCCCCCGCATTGGCAGGCGGATTCTTAACCACTGCACTTCCAG
Organism: Hippopotamus amphibius kiboko; assembly: GCF_030028045.1. NCBI lineage: Eukaryota > Metazoa > Chordata > Mammalia > Artiodactyla > Hippopotamidae > Hippopotamus > Hippopotamus amphibius. The sequence goes on from NC_080186.1 coordinate 34,488,774, forward strand.
GGAAGTCCCCAGTAATAGTTTCAAATGAACTTATATTTTATTCTTCTCCCACAACATCTACATACGTTTATGTTGCCATCACTTACGTGTGTGTGAGATGTGTTGTTTATTCAGTCTGCAAGTCAGGTTTGGCTCCCATGGGAACTTGCTGACCTTCTGCAGTATCTCTGGGAGGCCCTCGACTAGGAGCCATTGCAGCTGGAAACACTGTCATGGGGGAGGTTCAGGATATTGCTAGTGGGGATCTGCTCTGGGAATGCGGTTGGGATGGGATTGGAGCATCACAGGCATGTAGAAGCCCTCATTCTGATTTGTCAAATTGTTTTTATTCTTTAGAGAAACTCCGACGTGAACTGAGTAAGTTCCCATTCTTATAACTTCTATACCAGCTTATCTCCTGTTGATTCTGTGTTTCTAGTGAAAGCTCATTCCCCTTGTTTCTTCTCTTGTAGAATTAAAAAGAGCTGCAGCAAACTCAGGTGAGATGCACTCTCCCTGTTCCCCCAATCCACCTGCATCAGGAGGTCTCCATTTCTCCATCATTTTAACAATCCCTTTTTCTGTCTTTCAGGCTGGAGAAGGGCCCGGCTGCACTTTGGTAAGTTACACCAGTCTAGTGGATCCACATTTGAGAGCCCATTGCTCTGTTCCTTTGGAAGGCAGATGCAATTAAAAAAAAAAAAATTTAAGTCAAATCTGCTTATCTGCTTATCAAACTCTAAAAATCTTTAATTTGGGGAGGGGGTCACATTTAGATTCAGAAAGTCTCCCTTCTTTTAGACCACTGATAAATATTCAGTTTACTCTTCTTATGGGTTTTCTATGATTTTTGAGGTTTTTCTCAAGTTCACTGGTTATTTGTATTTTCTTTGTGGCTTGTCTGCTTCTGTCCTATTTTGGCTACTTTTCAATTTGTGAGGGCTTTTTTCTATGTTAACTCTTGGTCATATTTTTCACAAAATATTTTTCTGAGTTTTTCATTTGCATGTTAATTTCCTCATTGTATCTTTTTTTGATGTGAGTGTTTTATTTTTCTGTATTCCAATTTATTCATCTTTCCCTGTGTAGTCTCTTCTGTGCTTTCAGGTTGGGAAGTCCTTCCTTTCCCACTATTGGATAGATAGCCAGTGCTTCTGTCTCTATGCATCTGCCACATCCTTCTTTCTCTAAAGATCCGTTTCCTTGGGGGGTGGTGATTCTCAGAGAAGGGAGTGAGTTGGGCAGACGCCCCAACAATGTAGATTACAAAAGGGTTTCATAGTTTTATTCAAAAAGATTTGCACATCTCTTTTCAATTGTTTCCTAGTTTGCATGTTTTGCTGCTGTTGAACAAGACCTGTTATTTTCACTGCCTTGTAGTCCTTCTCTGTTTTCCAAGCTGCTCATCCCCTTTCCATTCACAGGGTCTTCCTTCAGGCAGGAACGATGAATCCATGAGTTGGCCACTTGAGAAAACACTGGGTCTCTTGGTTGGCAACCTGGGAACTCACGAACAATTTTCACTCTGACAGTCTGGCCATTCCCACTACTTTGACAGAGTACACATTTCATGGATTTAACTCTCCAAGAAGAGCCTGTTTTCTGTACTTGGGGAAGAAGGGAGACTCATTTGTGACCCTCATAATCCACAATTTTAAGGAATAGTAATGATGATTATGAGCAATAATTTTAGTTAAGAAAATGAGCATCACACACTGTGTGAACGAGGCTCTATCTGATGCATTAACTCATCAAATCTGCACAACAGCTCTCCAGCACAGGTGCTGCTATTATTCCCACTTTACAGATGAGGAGACTAAGGTTTGGAGATGAATAACAAGCCCGGGGTCACATAACTAGCATGTAGCAGAGCTGGGACTCAAACATGCTATCTGGCTATTGAGTCTAACATCAAAGCCTATTTATTATCATACATTAGATTCCTTTGGACCAGCAAAGACAAAGGCAGTATTTCCTAAGGATTAGGGAAGCTTCACAGACAGATGAGAAACTTTTTCTTCTTTTACTTAATATACTACCAGCAGATCTAGGAGGCTGGAAGACAGTTTTCTTTAGTTCCAGGACATGAGGGGGTGAGGGCACCACGATCTAAAATGGGCCGATGACAGTGGTTGCAGACCTAGAGGTGATTATTCCCCCCAAAGCTACTCAAAGATCCCTTGAGACTTAGCCTTCTCAGACCTCACCTCTCTGTGACTCTTTGCAGTGACAGTGACCTTGGACCCAGACACAGCGCATCCCAAACTCATCCTGTCTAGGGACCGCAGGTGTGTGAAGCTTGGAGACACAAGGCAGCCTGTGCCCGACAACCCCCAGCGATTTGACTTCGTCGTCAGCGTCCTGGGCTCCGAGTACTTTGTAGCTGGCTGTCACTACTGGGAGGTGTCTGTGGCAGACAAGACCAAATGGGCCCTGGGGGTGTGCAGTGAGTCAGTGAGCAGGAAGGGGAAGGTCACTGCCTCGCCTGCCAACGGACACTGGCTCCTGCGACAGAATCGCGGGAATGAGTACGAGGCCCTCACAGCCCCGCAGACCTCCTTTCGCCTGAAAGAGCCCCCGCGGTGTGTGGGGATTTTTCTGGACTATGAAGCAGGGGTCATTTCCTTCTACAACGTGACCAACCAGTCCCACATCTTTACTTTCACCCATAGTTTCTCTGGCCCCCTTCGCCCTTTCTTTGAACCTTGCCTTCATGATGGAGGGAAAAACACAGCACCTCTAATCATCTATTCTGAACTCCAGAAACCGGAAGAATCAACTGTCCCCAAGTCCGAAGAAAAAGGCCTTGCTAATGGAGATATGGCCCTGCGGGTAGACCCTTTCTTTCTCCCCACTCAGGCACCAGGGCTCGTCCCACTCAAAGATATGACCCTGTCCTGGCCCTCTGACATTGCCCCAGCTCTTCAGGGGCTCAAGGTTCCTTCTTTTTAGGAACGGGCCTCATCACCTGCTCCTCGGACCCTCCAGCCCAGTGCCCTGGATTTCAGTCTCCTGGCCCAACACCTAACTCTGGACCGTCTCCTCTCCTTTCCCACAACCCAGACCCCTTTGTGGTTTCTCTTGTACCACCTTTCTCCCAGGGCTCAGTTCTAAACACTGCCTTCCTTCTGGGGACCTGACGTTCCCATTGCCCTGGAAGAATTCTTGAAAACCAAATGTTGGGATTCCCCAGCGGTCTGGTGTTTAGGACTCTGCACTTTCACTGCTGATGGCCTGAGTTCAATCCTTGGTTGGGGAATTAACATTCTGCAAGCTGCAAGGTGTGGCAAAAAAAAAAAAAAAGAAAAGAAAAGAAAGAAAAAATATCAAATGAATAATCAGATTAAGTTTAAGTAGTGGCATTGAATATGTGTCACTGAGATACAGGGGCTCTCGACAGGAAGGGCTGTTTAAAAGCACTTCATCCAGCCTCATTCTGTGCTTCGGCGTGCAGTCATGAAGTTATGATGGCCAGTCCTGACTTCTTACTTATCCCATCAAGAATAGCTTTTCTCCTTTTGTCAGTTCAGGCTTCTAGCCCCCAAAACCAGCTTTTTAAAAGTAAACATATTTTGCATCACACACTCTTCCTTCTTTCTTCTGAAATATAGGGCAGAAGGCTAGAGGAATTAAAAAAAAAAAAAGCCACCCTTTTCTATTTCCGTGATGCTGTTCACAATATAGTTTGGTGACATGCAGAACTAATGTACATGTTTTCAAAGCTAATTTGGTGATAACCAGGTATGGGGACTTTAAACGTGATAGCCGTAATCCTGAAAAACCTCAGGAGCACTGTTAGGAAGCTGGGAAGCATGGCTTCAAATAGAGCAGCCCAGCTGTGTGTGGCCTTGAAAAGGCAGTGGTGGGTGAGGCCGTCTGTTATACTGACCCTTTTGAATCCCCTCTGGAATTCAAAGAGACCCAGCTAGAAAAAGTGGCAGTTTTATCCACCAGTGTAGAAGCTTTTTTCCCATTATATTGGAAGACTTGACTATTTGTGCAGCAAACGGCCTCTTAGGTCAGAGAGTATTGATTTCACACAGGAAGTTGGTAGACTAGGTGTGAGGATAAAATAATGACCCTGCTTTCTTGGTGTGGATTGTGGAAGGAAACTTAGTCACTCTCAAGTCACACTGCATGTCTGACCTGGCCTTTGTGGAGATATTGGCTATCAGTTTGCAGATGGATATGCAGTTCTGCCCAACAGAGAGTGGCTCTGTTCACTCTGATTTGCAGCTATTTTCTTTTACAAAACTTCAAGCAATTGGTATTCATCATTTTACCTAATGAAACAATGATTCTTCATGAAAAAAAAAAAGTGGCTCTGTCTGTCAGAAGTTCTCTCTGTTAGTGTCTGTATTAGGGTTCTCCAGAGAAACAGGAAAAAATATATAGATATATATATATATAAGTTTGTGTATTATTTTGTATATGAACATACACACACATACATATATGGCAGGAAGAGTATGTATATTTACTTATTATAAGGAATTGGCTCACGTGATTATGGAGGCTGGCAAGTTCCAAGATTTGCAGGGTTAGGCAGCAAGTTGGAGGCCCAGGTGAGCCAATGGTTGAGTTCCCATCCAAATCTGAAGGCCCACGACCCAGGAGATCTCATGGTGTAATTCCAGCTTGAAGGCAGACAGGCTTAAGACCCAGGAAAAACCAATACTTCAGTTTGAGCCTGAAAGTAGGAAAAAGGTCGATGACTCAGTCTGAAGGCCGTCAAGCAGGAAGAATTGTCTCTTACTTAGGGGGTGGTCAGCTTTTTGGTTCCGTTAGTCCTTCAACATATTGGATCAGGCCCACTCAACATTAGGGAGAGCAATTTGCTTTACTCAGTCTACCAATTTAAATGTTAATTTCATCTAAAAACCCTTACAGAAACACTCAGAATAATGTTTGACCAAACATCTGGGCACCCTGTAGCCCAGTCAAGTTGACATATAAAATTAACTATCACAGCTCCCGAGTGGAATTTTTTGTTTGCTTTTGTACAAATAAAATAAATAAATAAAAGTTTGTCATTCATCATTTGGCATGCTGTTATTTTCATTTGAATGAGAAGCTGTAGGGAAAGGCTTTGGGCTTAAGAGGAAAGCATGTTATGGGATTGGTTTTAAATAGCCTTAATTCCACCCATGCAAGCTTTTTTTTTTTAATTAAAAGTTTAATTTAGTTTATTTTTATTTATTTATTTACTTACTTATTGGCAGCACGTGGGCATTTCTCTAGTTGTGGCAAGCAGGGGCTAGTCCTTGTTGCGGTATGCAGGCTTCTCATTGCAGTGGCTTCTCTTGTTGGGGAACATGGGCTCTAAATGCACGGACTTCAGTAGTTGTGGCACATGGGCGCAATACTTGTGGCTCTCTGGCTCTAGAGCACAGGCTCTGTAGTTGTTGTGCTCCACAGCATGTGGGATCTTCCTGGACCAGGGATCCAACCAGTGTCCCTTGTATTGACAGGCAGATTCTTAACTATTGCGCCACCAGGGAAGTCCTCACCCATGCAAACTTTAACCATGGCTAAAATAAAGCCACAGTTTTATTTCTGAGTCTGCCGTCTCAGTATTTCATTTATATCAGTTTATAAAGTAATAGCATACATGGGGCATTTATATTTCATTCATCCATATTGTTTCAAACATACTTTTGTGAACCTCCAAGTCTTAAAATTAATTTACGTTGTTCACATTGGCTGCACCCAAGAAAACTTACCAGTGGAAAAGAGAACTGACATTTCTGGAAGCAGAAGCATTACATATGTTAACTTCCGTTTTTTTTTTTTTTTTTGGCCACACTGCTTTGCATGCAGGTCCCACGAGGGATCGAAGCCATGCCCCCTGCAGTGGAAGCACGGAGTCTTAACCACTGAACCACCAGGGAAGTCGACTCATTTAATCCTTATAATAATTCTGCCAGCGATTTTATAGGGGAAGGAAATAACGCTCTAAACGGCTAGGTGGTAGAACTGGGAGTATAAATCTAGTGTATCTAGCTCTGAAGACAATACTTTTTTCTCTTTGCACTGACATACCTTGAAGATATGAGAGGCCTGTAGAATTTTAGCCTACATATTCGATTAGACTTTTTAAAAAATTAAACCCGAAAAAAGAAAAAAATATCCCAGTCCTGAATATGCCTTAGTGGTCTTGTTGTGTCTGAATTGATGAACAGCAGTCAGATTTAAGAAGCTCTCAGAAGAATCCTTGCGCATGGGCTCTGGGAAGCCGGAGGTGGTGGTTCCCTGGACAGAGAACATTTAGTTTCTCTGACAAACTAATTAGCTGATCTTTGAACTCCCTTCCAAGGGGAGGGTCAAATTAGGAGTATGGGATTAACAGATACAAATTAGTATCCAAAAAATAGGTACGCGACAAGGATTTACTGTATTGCCCAGGGAATTATACACAATATCTTGTAACAATCTATAATGGAATAAAATCTGCAAACAACTACCCCAAATCACTATGCAGTACACCTGAAATGAACGCAATATTGTATTTCAACTATACTTCAATATAAATAGACTCCCTTCCAGTTCCACAATCCTTCGACTTTAAAGTATAAACCTCCAGTGAGGCGCGAGACTCTGGCTTCGCGGGATGTCTACAGGGCCATCAAGGGTCGCCAACTCGGAGTAAAGAAGGAACTCTGAATTCATGACCCCTTGGTGGTCATGTAGGTTAGCTCTACATATTCTACAACTTCCCAGGCCGGTGGCTCTTCACGTTGGGCTTTTAACGCCAGAGCGCAGAAGGAAATCCGACGACTTTAGGGGTATCCAGTCTCCACCACCAAATGCTAAACTCAAATGCCTTCTCCGCGGCTACCGTCTTCCACAGGACTACAACTCCCAGCAGGCCACGCCTGAGACCAAACCTTATTGGCGGCCCTGCCCGGGTTTCTCGCCTTGTGGCAGCCAGTATAGCCAATAGAAAGGAAGGAAAATCCCCAAGACCCAATCCAGGAGAGGCAGGGCGGATCCCCTCTGGGTTCCGGTTCCGACTCCTCCCCCCGGCCCAGAGAGGCGGTGCTGTCCCTGATCGAGCGGCTGGAGAGAGGTGGGTCGGGGTCGGGCCCGAGGTCGCGGTTGGGGGGCGCACATGGCTTCGCGGGGAACTCTGAACGTAGCCCCTGCCCTCTCACCGCGCAGTTGGGGCTGTGGCTTTGCTCCCCGGACCCAGTGGGGAGCAAACGGGGCCCTGTGGTCCCTCCGCCACAACTCCTGTCCCCTTTCCCCGGCCTGCACGGCCGGGCTGCTGGCCCCAAGCCCCTACCTTCCCGCCCTTCTGTTGGCCTTTGAGCCCCCCTGCCACTGACCATACCTTTGGGGTCAGCTTCTCCTTCTCTCCCACCCCTCAAGACCCAAGCCCGCCGGCAGCTCTGAACCCAGCTCCTGTCCTCTGGGACGCTGGCACCCTCAGACTCCGCCCCGCTACACACAACCCAGCCTCTTGGGCCGGATCCCCTGACTAGTCTCCTCGGACCCTCTGACTCTTTTGGTTCTCTTCTATCTCTCACGCCTTATCCACCTCCCCTGTACAATTCCCAGTTCTTTAACACAGTTTCCCTGATCTTTCCAAGCTCCTATCTCCCCTTCCTCCCCCCCCCAGCTCTCGAATTCACCCCGAGGACCCCGAATTTCGGCCCTTCAGACCGCTTTCCAGGTTGGCCTCTTCCCTCTAACCCAGGCCCTTGGCCTTCAGCATCTGTGATCAACAACCCCACCTTCTCAGCGCTTACTTCTTAGACGTCGTTTTCCACTACCTCAGTCCCTTCCACCTTTGGTCCTCCCTGTACCTCAGAGCCTCCTGGGAAGACGAGCCCCATGGGCCCCCTTCTCCCCCAAATCAATGAAATGTGATATGGAAGGAAGTGCCTCTTTACTTTACCTGCCACTGTCTTCTCAGTAGACGGTGGGCTCCCCGTCTCCGAAGTCCCAATTTTGCTCACCCATCCTGCAAGTCCTAGCTCAAAGACCACCTTTTTTTCCCATGAAGCTGCTCATCCGTGATCTCTTCAGGGAGATATGTCTGTGTCATCAGAACTACTGTGGCACTGTTTTTATTTCCTTCTTTTCCTTTCTTCCTTCCCTCCTTCTCTCCTCTCCCTCTGGTGTAGTGCTTCAGAGCACTGACTTTGGAGTGATGGGCATGGGTCCCAGTTCTGCCACTCACTTGCTGTGTGCCCTTGCGCAAATTACAGTTTCCCTGTTTCCACTGGAATTTAACCTTCTACACTGTATGACAGTTTCTGAAATTCATGGCCTGTTTCACTGCACTGTACCATAAACTCTTTTAGCGTGGTGACTATAATCTTAAATCTTTTTGCTTTTATTTGACCCAGCATTCAGCCCTGGGGAGAATCAGAGCTTGGTATACTATGGGTTCTCAGTATAGCAGGATTGGTAGTGAGTGGAGGCCATGTAGCTCATGGCATAAAGAGAGATATTGAAGCCCTAGGTGGGATGGACAGGGGTAGAAAGTAAATTAAGATTATATCCATTCACTTGTACTTAAATCTATGAGCATCAGGCCTTGTGCTGGAGAGTACTAAAATGACCCAGTCCCCGCCCTCAAGTTGCTTATAAACTAATAGTGGAAACAGACATGTCAACAGATAATTGCAAATCACTGTAAAAGCAAGTACAATATTCTGTGGGTGCATAAAGGAGGAAGTGGGCAGGAATTAAGAGATTGCTAAGGAATAGTGGATGAGAATAGACACAAGTAAGAATGAAAGGGGTTCTGGAGAAAGGCCTGGAGAAATTCATTCAACAAATATTTATTAAGGATCTACTCTGTGTGACTCCCATGGCTGAAGGAGTTTAGGTTACATTAATGAATAAAGCAAAGAACCTGGCCCTCGTTGGACTTATGTTGTTTGGGGGAGGCTGATACTAAATAATAGACATAAAAAACAGATTGTTAGAAGGTAAGAAGTGCTGTGGGGCGAGGGGGACAGAATGCTGCAAAAGGGGTTGTAGTTTTTATTTTTTTAATTTTTATTTTAATTTTTTTTTTTTGGAGGGGTTGTCATATTTAAAAGGATGGTCAGGAGACAGTGAATAAGTATCAAGGAATACATTGTTTCTCATTTTTTTTTTTTGCATTTTTGAAGGTGAAGCAAGCCTATTATTTTTCACATCATTTATCTAGATTCTTGAAAAAACTCTCTAATAGAGATTGGTAAATTATAGTTCACCTCCTTTTGTTTTAAATAAAGTTTTATTAGACACAGACACACCCAGTCATTTATGGATTTTCTATGGCTGCTTTTATGATATAATGGCAGAGCTGAGTAGTTGTAACAGAGATCCTTTGGGCCCAAATATTTACTAAATATATGCTCTCTGTTCAGAAAAAGTTTGCTGACCTCTCCCCCTGCCCCCACTCCGTAAAGATTGAAGGTACTGTCTGTATGTCACATTTTAGATTATATACACTGTACCATTTTTTAATTTTTTCTTTCCTAACAAGATCACGTGAGGGATCTTTTTCATTCTTGCCTTCTTCACAGGGCTAGCATGTAGTATCTTCAGCAGTTGTAATAGTAGCTGTCGTGTACTGCATGACTAGCGCGTGCCACACTTCACACGGAGCATATTATAGGCATTCTCTCTGACAGAGTCCTGCTGTGTGGGTGGGTATCACAGGTACAGTGATGTGCGAGTTGAGGCTCAGAATGGTTGAGTAACCTGCAGGGTTGTAAAAGACAGCCTGTGTCACCACTGGGATCCAAACCTAAATTCAGTCGGTGTCCCTTCCATTACTCTCTGTTGCTGCTTTCCACACATCCTTGCTGATGAAGCAGTCATCAGGCTTTCGTTTTCTATCATCAGTGTCCCGTCACAGTCTGCGCTTCCCTCCCTCATCCCTTTGTTCATGTCACTCTGTACAGTATCTCCACCAGCCCACTCTGCCTTTTGAAATGCTATTATTTCTTCAAGGTTCAGAGGAAATACCACTCTCCTCTTATCAGTACTTTCTTCCCCTCATTCACTGTCCTTGGCTTTAGGAACTCAGAGGAGTCTGTGCAGCTTCCCAGCATTTACTGATGTTTGCTTCAGTAGGCCCCGTGCTGGGCACTGCCTGTGTGTGGTGGGGGTGGGGGTGGGGGTGAGGGGGAAGGCAGGCGTGGAGTGTGTATCTGAGATTGTGTGTTGTGTGAGCGTATAGCTGGATGTGTGTGTGGTGTGTGATTGTGTGGCCATGTATGTGGCTCTGTGTGTGGGAGGGCGGTGTGTGGTCTGTGTGATATGTACGTGTGTGGCTGTGTATGTGTGACTGCGTGATATGTATGTGTGTTGTGAGAATGGCCGAATGCGTTTGGTATGTGACTGTGGCTGTGTGTGTGGTGTGAGACCGTGTGCGTAGGCACTGCTGTGTGTGGTGTTTGAGTGGAAGTGGGTACTGACCAATCAGAACCGTCGCAGCCCAGGCCCTGCAGTGGGTCTTGGAGGACCCAGATGTTAACCCTTTATTTGCTAGACTGTGGTGCGCTCTGGGGAAGGGAAGGGTGGGGCAACACTTCAGAGGATTCATAGTTGGGCCTTGTAAACTAGCAGGAAAGCCTCAAAAATTAGGGGTTCTGTTATCTTCATTTTGAAAGCAGGCAAATGGATACTTTTAAGGAAGGTTTTTAAAAAAGATTACACATAGTGGGAATTTCAGTTAACTTACCCAATTAACTTTCCGCCTAACTTCAGTTAGGCAGGAAAATCGAACTCATCCCCAAGTGGACGCTCCTTTACTTGCAGGTGAATGAGAGTCTAGGCTGTCATTGTTTAGTAGTACTAAGCAAATTGACATTGTGCAAATTACACAAATATCATCTTTTAGGGCTGGACAAAGCTGGGGCCTTCTTTTTGCTCTGGTGGGTAGCTTTAAATATCTGTGGAAGTTTGTCACTTGAAAGTTAAAGGCATTCTAGCCAAGTATCCCAGTTAATTGAGGTTATCTCCGATGGATGGTTTCATAGGGATGGTGTATACCCGTTCAACCAGGATGAAAGATGCCCTGGGGTCTGGCCTTGACCCAAGGAATAAAGGTGTTGGCCGTTTGTGTTCATTCTCAGGGTTCAGAGATGGGCAGTGAGAAGGAGCAGAGCCCAGAACAGCACCTGCCTGAGGAAGGGGAACGGGGTAGTAAGCCATGGAGAGTGGATGACTCAGAGGGTTCTTGGATCCCAGATGGGGAGGAAGAGCACGGGCAAGCAGGCCTGTCCGAGGGGCCGCAAGGGCTCCATCCAGAGGAGTCGCCACAGGAAGCCGCTGTCCCCGACGGAGAGCCAGAGGCCCTCTCTGCTCATCCGAGGCCCGAGGCCGACGAGAAGCCCTTTATATGTGCCCAGTGTGGCAAAACCTTCAATAATACCTCCAACCTGAGAACACATCAGCGGATCCACACCGGTGAGAAACCCTACAAGTGTTCTGAGTGTGGCAAGAGCTTCTCGAGAAGCTCCAACCGCATCCGGCACGAGCGCATCCACCTGGAGGAGAAGCACTACAAGTGCCCCAACTGCGAGGAGAGCTTCCGGCGGCACTCGGACCTCACCACGCACCAGCAGGACCACCTGGGCAGGCGGCCTTTCCGCTGCGACATCTGCGGCAAGAGCTTCAGCCAGAGCTCGGCACTGGCCGTGCACTACCGGACCCACTTGGAGCCGGCACCCTACATCTGCTGCGAGTGCGGGAAGAGCTTCAGCAACAGCTCCAGCTTTGGCGTGCACCACCGCACCCACACGGGCGAGCGGCCGTATGAGTGTGCAGAGTGCGGGCGGACCTTCAGCGACATCTCTAACTTCGGGGCGCACCAGAGGACCCACAGGGGCGAGAAGCCCTACCGGTGCACACTGTGTGGGAAGCACTTCTCCCGCAGCTCCAATCTCATCCGCCACCAGAAAACGCACCGGGGAGAGCAGGCTGGGAAAGATTCCACCTGAAGAGGGTGAGGGGGAGAGAGAGAGAGCAGAGTGTGGGACCCCAGCCTAGTGTAGAAGGATCTTTAGGATCTACTGCTCCCCCCTTGACCTCAAGCCCTTCCTCCCACTTTGGAGAATGGTTTTCTGTTGCCTCTGAAGCCAGGATCTCCAGGAAGTCCTGAGAAGGGACTCTGAGCAAAAATCTTCACTTTTTTCCAGGCCAGTTTCTTGTGGTAGAAAGTCAGAGGACCCCATCTTGGCTTCATCTCCTTGGAGTGAAAGAGAAATAGGGTAGGCTTAGTACATGCTCGTATCATTAGGGCAACCATCCCCTGGCCTTTGAGGAAGTACCTGTGAGATGGGCATCGCTGTCTGGAGGTCCTCCATATAGTATGTGGACTGCTTAGGACACACTGTAGTGGTCCACTAGTCCCCACCTGCTGTGCCTCAACTGGGCTGGGGGGAGCAGGGGAGGAAGGGGCTTCCTTGGCCCAGAGAAGATGTCTGAGGTCCTACTTTAGGAATGAAAGGGAAGCCCTCAAGGAGCCATGATCCAGGGCCATTCATACTCCCTCATGTTTGTAACTTGTCACCCCCACCCTAACGTGCATCTGTTTCCCCAGGATTAGCAGTAAAACCCTTTAATGAAAAGGACCTGTGTACTTATTTGGGGGCATCGAAGAAGTGGGGAGATGGTTGCATGGTAACCACTCTGAAAGGGAGTTGAATTTCAAGAAAGAATGGTGGCTACTCTGAAAAGCAAAAGGAAGCAGCTGACTCTGAGGTCTGTGAGGAGGAAGGGGAAGGGAAGGAAGTAATATTATCTGAGCATCCACTATATGCCCTGGATTCTACAGGTCACTTTCACATTCTTCATCTCCTTTAGTTGTCGCAGCAACCCGCAAGGGAGTAAGATGAGGAGACAAGTGAGGACAGGTGAAGTCACTAGCTGTGAAGTCACACAGCAGGTATGTGGTGAAGCCGGAGTTCAAACCTGGGCCTCCCTTGATTCAGAGCTGATGGACTTTCACTACATTCACCTTGTTGGCTTCTGAAGGAGGAGCCACTTAGGGGGCTGGCCTGGGATCAAGTGATTCCCTGGAAGTGGGAGCTGGTGTGGCCTCTTGATACGGCCCTGAACCCTTTGCTTTGTGGGATATCAGTGCCAAGCGTGAGAACCTTTTCAACTTTAGATTGATTATTCATAGATACTTATTCTGTGCCTAGGAAAAATGACAGTGACAGGGAGCAGAGGGTGAGGGGTGGGACAAGATGAACCTACCGTAAGAGTCTTTGCCCTTAGTAGCAGGAGTTCAGTTCCTAAGGTTGGGACAGCTTGGTAGGGATCACACCTGGCTTCCTGCCCTTCTGAAGGCCTGGCTCCACGTGGCAGTATTCAGTGTTTTGTGCATGGAAGCTTAGTGTTCACCCAGGTTTCCTCCAACAAATACAAAAGACCCCTCTCTTATCTTTTGCCAATGTGGGTCCTGCTCTTCCAGAGTGAGGGGCCCTCTTCATTTGTAGTCAGTTGGCAGAAGGTGATTCTGGCACCGCAGATGACCTGACCTATCACACGGGATCTTGTCACCCACCCAGGAAGGGATGTGCCAGCCATCACTCCCAACAACCCTGTGAAGTAAGAATTCCCCACATTTGACAGATGCAGAAACAGGCTTACATGGCAAGGCAGTGGCAGGGTCAGGAACCGAACCTACTTCTACCCAAACCCAAAGCCTGTATTTTTTCTAACCATAAAAGAGGACTTCCCCGACAATTCCTTGACATTTGTAGGGTCTGCTTCTGTTTACAAAGCACTTTAATTTCATATACATTTTTCGGCTCCTTAAAAATCTCCATACAAAGTATTTTAAACACAGTCACCCAACTTGCATGTATGAACTGCTCTCTAATAATAGAAGTCCATTGTGCCACGGAGCCACTCTCTAATAACAGAAGTTGCCAGGGACTTCTCTAGTGGTCCAGTGGTTAAGACTCCGCACTTCCACTGCAGGGGCCATGGGTTTGATCCTTGGTTGGGGAACTAAGATCCTATATGCCACACAGCCAAAAAGAAATAATAAAACTTTAAAAAGAAGTTGCCATCTAACACCTACTGAGTGCTATTTATTGTACACCTGTTACTTCTGATCTCCATGACTGGTGGGCAAAGTAATAGTATCCCCATTTTCAAGATAAGGAAATTCCGAGGGGTTAAATGACTTGGCCTAATGGCTGAGCTGGGATTCCAATCAGGTGTGTCTGATTCCAAGGCCAGCTCTTCATTTTGCTCATTACCAAGCTAGGTCTGCTGGTCTCTTCAGTCTGGGGAGCTTGGTAATCCTTCCAGACCCAGAGCCTTAGTGACAACTACTGTGACTTTTTTGGAGCCTGCTGCCAGTGAGACCCAGGACCTGCTTTGATCTTGGGACATAACTTGTTGGCCAATCTCATTTGCCCTTTTTTGACAAAGTTCATAGGCTAGGTTTTCTGTGTTGGTCCAGGCTATTGAGTCCTGACTAGTCTATTTATTCACTCTCTGACTTCTTTTTTTGCTGTCTTCCTTTATTTTCTCCTTCACTCCCTTTTCCTCCTTCCTTGCTTCTACCTTTCCCCTCCCCTTCTTTCCTCCCTTCCCACTCCCTTCCTCTCTCGCCTTCCTAGTTACTGGGAATACTGACAGTGAAAATGTGGTGGCTTCTGTATCCTCTAATGTGGGGTGGCTCCCAGGTTTCAACAGCAGGCAAACCTAGAAGGGTGGCAAACCTCGTCAGCTCCTGGCGCTTGATCCTGGTGTGGTGACTACCCGCAGGCTCCCTGTCCCTGGACTGAATTCACATGAAGCTCCTTTCCTCCCATCAGCCTTATGGCCTGCGTGCAATTCAGTTCCATCCACCAACATTTATCAAGCAGCTATTGTGTGTCAGGATGCAGGGAGTTCTCCTGCCTCATGTAAGGGAGTTTTAACTGGATGCCTGAGAGGGTCTGGAGCAGGGAAGGGAGGTTGCAGGTAGGCAGGGAGAAGGAAAAAGCTGAGCACACATGACCTATGTTCAGGCCCTCTCTCTTTCCTCAGCACTGGAGGAACTCGACCCCTGAACTCTCCCTCATGATAGGAAAGGTACAAGGGACAGCACAGCCTAGACAGAGCCCCTGGATCCCAGCTTCTGTTGGAACAGGCAGTCACCCCTGGTCTCTTTCTGCTCTGAAATTTCTGGGTTCCTTTTGCTCTGAGATCCCAGGTGAAAGGAGAGACCCACATGCACCTTTACCCACAGGCCTTGCTGCCTACCATCCAGTACTCACTCTTTGGAATCAAGGCATTTTCCCAGAGTCTCTAGTCAACAGGGAGACATTAACCCATTACTGTTTGGGTAACAACTTCTTTCCCATTCACTATCACAATACAGTAATGCAGGCAAATTATAGGATTGCTTTTGTCAGAGCCTGGAAGAGAGGCCTGGAGCCAATCCTACACACGTCTGGGTATTGGGAAATAGTGATTATAACAGCATTTACTATTGATCCTAATTTCTAAATCTTCATAATTCTGCAAGGTAATTATTGTTTCCATTTTGCAGATGATGAAACTGAAGTTCCGTTAGATTAAGTAATTTGCTAATGTAAGGTCACATGGCGACGAGGTGGCTCACCTGGAATTTTAACCAACCCAGGCCTGATACTAATGACATGGTCATTAAGCCTCGCTCCCTGGATGCCCTCTCCCTGTCAAGTCCCGCTACTGCTTAGAGTGGTCCCATCCCAGAAGGAAGTTGTTCTCTTACGTCTCTCTCATGGTTGTTTGGCTGGGTTTAGGAACTGATGCTCCTGGGAAAGGTGGGATGTACAGAGCAAGGCCAAGCCGCTGGGGCTCAGGTCTGCTGGGGGAAGTCTGGACAAGGACAGAGGGAGCAGCTGGAGCCCTGTGAGGCCCCTCGCTGTTCTCCCTGCCCCGTAGGGCATCTCCTGGGCAGCGCATCGTCCTGCTCTTATCCGCGGGATGTTTCGGGGCTCCAGGACAACTGGGGCTTGCTCTTCTTTGAAGCTCCTTGTCTGACTCTGAGAAGGCTTGCTCTTCTTCCTCCTTGTCTGACTCTGAGAAGCTTCCCCCTGCTCTAGGACACTGTCCAAGGCCTCAGCCTACTGACCTGAGGCTCCCACCCTGGGTTTAATTTCCACAAGCCTAATGCTCTCAAGTCCTAGGCTGAGAGGCCAGACCAAGGTGCAGCCCACAGAGCTCCTTCATCTGCAGTAGCAGGCCAGTGGCAGGTGGGAGGCAGAGGAGCCTCTAGGCCCCGGTTAGCTGTCCCCCCTGCAGGGGGTGAAAAATAATCGCCGCTTTACCCTTCCGGGTTCTTGGCTGAGACCCCTGTAACAAAAGACAGATTGACAAGAGAAAAACTGAAGTTTATTCATGTGTATACCTCACGTATACCTGGGAGACACCCAGGGAAAATGAGTTAACTTGCCCAGCTGGCCTAGGCCATCTTTAGCCAAAGATGAAATAAAGGTGAGGGTGGGGGAGGAAGCCAGTTGTGGGAGGTTACCAGGAAAAGCAGGGTAAACAAGGGTAAGGTTTGCTATGCAGAGTGAGTCTCTGCCTTCTCCATTGATAAGATCCTCTTAGGATTTAGTCATCTTCTCCAAGTGCAGCGAGGGAGACCCCATTACAAATAGAGATTTCCTTTATAAGTATAAATTTCCCTTTCAAAAAAGTAATTTCTACTGATTTTTTCCAAGTTTCTCCTTTTGAGAGCAGGAGATGGGCACTTAAACCCAGAGTTCCAAGGCAGATGACAGGTGTCATTACAGTTGTGCCCAGGGGGCTGTGGGAGCCCTGGGGAGGGCCCTAACCTGGCCTGTACTGGGCCCCCAAAGTGAATAAGACACAGTCCTTCCTGCAAGGAACTCAGAGGAAGAGAAGCTCCCTTCTGTTTGTTTTTTTTTTTTTTTTTTTTTTTTGGCACACGGGCTTAGTTGCTCCGTGGCATGTGGGATCTTCCTGGAGCAGGGATCGAACCTGTGTCCCCTGCATTGGCAGGCGGATTCTTAACCACTGCGCCACCTAGGAAGCCTGAAGCTCCCTTCTGAATGAGGTGTTGGGGAACACAGGTGGGATGGCTGACTCTCTGCAGGGGAGGAGAAGGCTGAGAGAAGGATTGACTTTGGTGTTGGAGAAGGAGTAAGTGTTTACTAGGTAAAGAAGAGGAAGGCTATGTGCATGCGAGGGAAGCCTTAGTGCTTGGGGAACGGTGAAACATTTGAGGTGGTGAAGATTGTCCTGTGTGAGGAGATGAGGCTGGTGAGGTAGTCGGGGACTGGGTCATGAAGGGTGTTGGATGCCAGGATAAAGAACTTCAGATTGTGGACAGTAGAGAACTTTAAAGCTTGATCAGCATTCGCCCTCTAGGGAGAACACTGGGTTAGTGTGGAGTATGGACTAAAGGGGGCAGGTGAGTTGGGAGCATGTCTGTAGAAGCCAGGTGCCAGCTCTCTGCCGCCCACAGAGAGCTCTGTGGTTGCCTCAGAGCCTTGCCAAAGCCACAGCACGGGAAAGTTCAAACCCACCACACAATTTCTGCAGATCCCTGGCACTTATGCTCTCGTGGTCTCTTGCCTGAGGTTCCTGTGCTCTGTGCAATCCTGCTCTGTCGACAAAAAATTAATCAGTCGACCTAAGAAAGAAATGGAAAATTTTATTCAAGCCAAACTGAAGGTTATGACCTGGAACAGCCTCTCAGAGAGCTCTGGGAACTGTTCTACCCGTTAGAGGTCAAAGCTCAGTTTTGTAAGTTTTTGCGACAGAGGGCTGCACATTAAGTGACGTGATACTGACAGTTTACAGAGTCCAGATCTACGTGTACAGAGCAAGTAGTGGGTCATGGGTCATCATGGCCCCTTATGAGACTAAGAAGGAAGGTTACCTCCCAAGGAGTTATGACCCTGGGTGAGATTAAGAAGGAATGTTATCTCCTAATAAGGTCTGGTTAGTGCAGGGGCACAACACCTCTCTTTGAGAGACTGGGAATCCTGGGGAGGGGTCACATCATGGTGTGCAGCTAACTTGCTCTTTCTTCCCATTGCTGACCTTACCCTTTCTCTCCCAGATTGCCGTGGAAACTCCAGTTTGTTTTACTCTACTGAGGTTTATGACAGTAGTGTGAGCACAAGGGGTTGTTTCCCCTTCCTTTTGAGACCTTCATTAAAGTGACACAATAGGAACACAAGGGTGAGTCAAAAATTATCTGCACTCCAGCTGTAGAATTTCAGCCGGAGTGTGGATAATTTTTGACTCACCCTTGTATAAACACATAACAGCAAAGAGAATGGCAGGGAAGAGGGGTGGCAGGTGTAGAGCCTTCAACACATTTCTAGAAGTAAATGACAATACATCGGTGGCTCCACAGAGTGCAGCAAGCATGGCCCGGAGGGTGGGTAGTGGAAGTGAAAGCCAGACTTGCTGGCAAGATCCCAGAGAGGCGCTGAGTTCAGAGCTAGCAAGTACCGAGGACAGACATGGAAAATGGACCTAAAAACGAGGGAGTCTGTAGAAGGCCTGTCTATGCAGACGCTTGTACCGGTCACCCCCCTACCCCTTTACCTTCAAAAGGGAGTGTGATTGGCACTTACCTCCAGACAAGCAAAACACACACACACACACACACACACACACACACACACACACACACACACACACACACACACACACACACACACACAGCAAAACCAAGAAGGCTCATTCTAGAGAAATCCAATAAGTCCCTAGGAGAAATCTAGGGTGTTTAATGTGGTGTAAACATCCCAGAATAAAACTTTTGTTATTGTGACATTTATAAACCCTCTCCCTACCCTTTGCCCCCAACAATCACCCACACACTCACCCTACAGTAATGCCTGTCAGAAAACCCTACTGCCAAAGTCCTTCATGCTCCATCTCAGGGAAACAGATGCAGCAACAGAGGACATATACAGCAACAGAAGAAACCAACTCAATTACTGAGATTGTTAGTCTGTTATTCCATAAACATGCAACCAGGAGCACCAGAATTATAAAGACAGCCAAAAGCATGAGAGAGAGACAAGATAACAGAATAAGTGACTCCAGACAACAGAAAGTTGTAATGGCATAGTAGAATCTTTTTATAAAATTGAGGGACTCCCCTGGCAGCACAGTGGTTAAGAATCTGCCTGCCAATGCAGGGGACATGGGTTCGACCCCTGGTCTGGGAAGATCTCACATGCCTCGGAGCAGCCAAGCCCGTGTGCCACAACTGCTGAGCCCACGTGCTGCAACTACTGAAGCCTGCATGCCTGGAGCCTTAGCTCCACAACAAGAGAAGCCACCATGAGAAACCTGCACACCGCAAGGAGAGAAAGCCTGTGTGCAGCAACAAAGGTCCAATGCAGCCAATAAAGAAATTAATTAATTTTTTAAAAAGAACTTAAAAAAAATAAATAAAATGAATATTAGTAAAGGCATGTAAGTCAACAATATTTCAATTAAAAATTGATAAGAGTAATTAAAATTAAAAAATAAAAATTGAGGTATAGTTGATTTATAATGTTATATTAGCTTCTGGTGTACAACATAGTGATTCAGAATTTTTATAGATTATACACCATTTAGTTATTATAAAACATTAGTTATATTCTCTGTGCTGTACAATATATCTTTGTACTGAGTTGGCTAAAATGTTTGTTCAGGTTTTTCCATAACATCTTACAGAAAGACCCAAACTAACTTTTTGGCCAACCTAATAGCTTATTTATTTTATACGTAGTACTCAGTAACTTAATCCCCTATCCCTATCTTGCCCCTCCTTCTTCCCTCTCCCCACTGGTAACCGCTAGTTCTCTGTATCTGTGAGTTTGCTTCTGTTTTGTTATATTCATTCATTTGTTTCATCTTTTTAGATTTCACATTTGAGGGATAACATCCAGTATTTTATTTATTTCAGTAAGCATAGTACCGTCCAGGTCCATCCATATTGTTGCAAATGGCAAAATTTCATTCTTTTTTATGGCTGAGTAGCATTCCATGTGTATATATACCACATCTTCTTTATCCATTCATCTGTTGATAGACATTTAGCTTGTTTCCATATCTTGGCCATTGTAGATAATGCTGCTACAAATATTGAGATGCATGTATCTTTTTGAATTAGTGTTTTTTTTTTTTCAGCTATATATTCAGGAGTGGAATTGCTGGATCATATGGTAGTTCTATCTTTAGTTTTTTGAGAAACCTCCATACTGTTTTCCAGAGTGGTGCACCAATTTACGTTCCCACCAACAGTGTACAGGGTTCCCTATTCGCCACATCCTCGCCAACACTTGTTACCTGTGCTCTTTTTGGTGATAGCCATTCTGACAGGTGTGAGGTGATATCTTATTGTGTTTTGTTTTGTTTTTTTCATTGTGTTTTAATTTCTTTGATGAGTAGTGATGTGGAACATCTTTTCATGTGCCTGTTGGCCGTCTGTTTATCTTCGTTGGAAAAATGTCTGTTTAGGTCTTCTGCCCATTTTGAAATTGGGTGGTTTGTTTGTTTGTTTTGAGATTGAACTATATTTTTATTCTTTTTTTTTTTAAGCTCTTTACCGGAATACAATTGCTCCACACCCTTGTACCAGCCCCTGAGGCACACCAAAGTGAATCAGCTGCATCCACACATACATCCCCACATCCCCTCCCCACCCTGGCCCCCCAAGGCATCACCCATCACCGAGCTGATCTCCCTCCGCCATACAGCAACCTCCCACAAGCTATCCACTCCACAGTCGGCAGTGTACACACGTCTATGCCACCTGCACACCTCATCCCAGCCTCCCCCTCCCCCCCGCCCCCCCAACCCCATGTCCTCCAGTCCATTCTCTGCATCTGCATCCTTATTCTTGCCCTGTCACTGGGTTCATCAGTACCATTTTTTTTTTTTTTTAGATTCCATATATATGAGTTAGCATACAGTATTTATTTTTCTCTTTCTGGCTTCCTTCACTCTGTATGACAGACTCTAGGTCTATCCACCTCATTACATATAGCTCCATTTCATTCCTTTTTATAGCTGAGTAATATTCCATTGTATATATATATGCCACATCTTCTTTATCCATTCATTTGTTGATGGGCATTTAGGTTGCTTCCATGTCTTGGCTATTGTAAATAGTGCTGCAATGAACATTATGGTACATGTTTCTTTTTGGATTATGGTTTTCTCTGGGTATATGCCCAGTAGTGGGATTACTGGATCATATGGTAGTTCTATTTGTAGTTTTTGAAGGAACCTCCAAACTGTTTTCCGATATTGAGTTGTATGAGCTATTTATATATTTTGGATATTAACCCCTTATCAGTCATATCATTTGCAAATTTTTTCTCCCATTCAGTAGGTTGTCTTTTCATTTTGTTGAGGTTTCCTTTGCTGTGCAAAAGCATTTAAGTTTAATTAGGTCCCATTCATTTATATTTGCTTTTGTTTCCTTTGCCTTAGGAGATCCAAAAAAGTATTGCTATGGTTTGTATCAAAGAGTGTTCTGTTTATGTTTTCTTCTAGGAGTTTTATGGTTTCTAGCCTTACATTTAGGTCTTTAATCCACTTTGAGTTTATTTTTGTATATGGTGTAAGAGAATGTTCTAATTTCATTCTTTTGCATGTAGCTGTCCAGTTTTCCCGGCACCACTTATTGAAGAGACTGTCTTTTCCCCAATGTATATTCTTACCTCCTTTATTGTAGATCAATTGACCAAAAAGGTGTGGGCTTATTTCTGGGCCCTCTGGCAGAGTAGAATCTTTAAAAACTCTAATGATATCCTCAGGAAGATCTGGGAAGAGACTACCTTCACAGAATAAGAAAGGCTGCTAACGGAAAGAGACCAACTGGAAAATTAGAAATAGCTTTTGGATATTAAGTGTATGATAGCTAAAATAAGATATTCAAGAAACCACTTGGGAGATAACATCAAGAGAAGCCCTGAAATATAAGGCCAAAATACAGAGATAGGGGAAGAAGAAATAAAGGACATGGAAGATCAACTTCTTGTGATGAAGACTGCTGGTTGTCCTCCAAAATCTGTTCACCTATTTTACTGGGGGCACTTATTTCCCAGTCTCCTTTGCAGTTAGGTTTAATCCTATAATTTAAGTTCTTGCCAATGGAAAATGAGCTGAAATTGTATATGATATTCCTGGGCCTAGGCCCTCTGGAAAGCAGGCATACCTTCACATCATTTTCTTTCCCCTTTTCACCAGCTGTAACCTGCAGGAACCCAGCTTTGATTGTTGCAGACTAAATCATGTCCTAAGGTAGGCCAGATAAAACACAAGACATCCAGTTAAATTTGAATTTTAGGTAAACAAACAATCATTTTTAGTATAAGTATGTTCCAGATATTGCATCTTAGTGGATGGCAAAGCAACAGGATGGAAAGAACTGTGTTTTTGAATTTAACATGTAAGCAATGTTACCCTATTCACTTGGATATATATTTCACAACTGTTAGTAAGTGAGAAATACACTTTTTTTGTACTGCAAGCCACTGTGTTGTTTGGTCTCTTTATTACAGCACCCTAACCTTTCATCCAAATACTTAGAGATGAGTTTTTGCCATAAGACTGTGGCTTATCTTACTATGTATGATGTCTTACTCCTGGCATTGGTCATTTTTCCTCCACATTTTAACATCTCCAAAATTGAAATATATCCAATAATAGATGCTGTTTTAGATAAAATGAAATACCATATTACAAGAAAGAGATGAGGCAGTGATCTCAGCAAGATAGTGGAATAGGAAATCCCAGGTGTCAGTTCTCAACAGAGATGCCAACTTAACAACAATGTATGGACCAAAATAACTTTTTGAGAACTCCAGAAACCCACAAGCCAGCACAGCTCAACTTGAGTTGTTTTTTTAGGCATTGGGGTGAGGGTGGGAAGAAGAGTGGAATATGCATTTAACATTCTGGCTTTTCAGAGCATTACCTGAGGGACTGGTTTCTGTCTCACTTGATTTGTGGTACTGATGGGGAGCCAAAATACTTCGGATGCCACTGAGCACAGCATACTTGTGGATGTTGCTGAGTGAGGTGGCTTGATGCTGTAGCACCTGAGAACTTTCAGTACCATAGACAGACACCAGAGGGAGCAAGAGATTATGAAAAAGAAACCTGAAAAAAGAAACCTACAGACCTCTCTATTGGAAAATTAGCTGCACAAGCTCCAAGAAGTCACATTCACCAAAAAAGTTTTCAGAGATCCCCAGAATTTCTAGTTAGACTAATTTTTTAAAATAAATTTATTTATTGGCTGTGTTGGTTCTTCGTTGCTGCACATGGGCTTTCTCTAGTTGTGGCTAGTGGGGCCACTCTTCATTGTGGTGTGCAGGCTTCTTATTGTGGTGGCTTCTCTTGTTGTGGAGCATGGGCTCTAGACATGTGGGCTTCAGTAGTTGTGGCACGTGGGCTCAATAGTTGTGCCTCATGGGCTCCAGAGCACAGGCTCAGTAGTTGTGGCGCATGGGCTTAGTTGATCCACGGCATGTGGGATCTTCCTGGACCAGGGATCAAACCTGTGTTCCCTGCATTGGCAGGTGGATTCTTAACCACTGGGCCACCAGGGAAGCCCTAGTCAGGCTAATTATTAAAGGTCTTCCCCTGACTGAAGCCAGTCGAAATGAGGATATCAACAAAATGATAGAAACTATAAAAAAGAACCAAACAAATTCTGGAGCTGTGAAATACAATAAGTGAGTTGAAAATTTATTGGAGGGGTTCAACTGTACACTTGATCAAACAGAAGAAAGAATCAGCAAATTCAAAGGAGGTCATTTGCAATTACTTAGAGTTAGAGGAACAAAAATAAAAAATAATGAAGAAAAGTGAAGAAAGCCTAAGGGACTTATGGGATACCATAGAGTAGACCAATATACGCATTATGGGAGTTCCAGAAAGAGAAAAGAGAGAGAAAAGGACAGAGAGCTTATTTGAAGAAATAATGGTTGAAAATCTCCCAAACTGAGGCAGGAATTGGACATTCAAATTCAAGATGATCAAAGGACTCCAAGTATGATGGCTCCAAAGGGGCTCACACCAAGACACATTATAATCAAACTGTCAAAAGTCAAAGATAAAGAGAGAATCTTGAAAGCAGCAATAGAAAAGCAACTCATTGCATACAAGGTAGCTCCCATAAGATCACTGATGTATTTCTAGCAGAAACTTTACAAACCAGAAGTGAGTGGAATAATACATTCAAGGTGATGAAAGAAAAAAGAAACCTGTCAACCAATAATACTGTATCTGGAAAAACTGTCTTTCAAAATGACAGTTTGAAAGCTGTAGCAATTCATCAATGCTAGACCTGCCTTATAAGAAAAGCTAAAGGGAGTTTGCAAGTTGAAACAAAAAAGCATATAAAAATATACAGCTTGTTGGTAAAGATAAAAATATAGACAAATAGAAAATCTGTAATACTGTAATGGTGCTATGAAAAGCACTTTTAATTTGGTATAGAATTTAAAAGACAAAAGCATAAAAATAACTAACTATAAAACTGTTAATGGATACAATATATATAAAGATGAAATTTGTGACATCAATATAAAGTAGGAATGGGGAGGTGCAAAAGAGTTTTTATATACAATTAAAATTAAATTGTTACCAGCTTAAAACATTATTATGGGACTTCCCTGGTGGTCCAGTGGTAAAGAATCCATCCTGCAATTCAGGGGATGTGGGTTCGATCCCTGGTCAGGGAACTAAGATCCCACATGCCATGGGGCAACTAAGCCCATGTGCCATAATTACTAGCCCACATGCCTCAACTAGAGAGCCTGCGAGCCACAAACTACAGAGCCCACATGCTCTGGAGCCTATGCTCCACTGCTAGAGAGGAGAAAACCTGCACACCACAACTAGAGAGAGGCCTGTGTGCCACAACTAGAGAGAAGACTGTGTGCTGCAGTGAAAGATCCCACATGCTGCAACTAAGACCTGACACACCCAAAAATAAAAATAAAATAAATATTTAAAAAAACAGATTTTTACAATTATAAGATGTTTTGTGTAAGCCCCATGGTAACCATGCATACAAAAACACCTATAGAAGATACACAAAAGAAAATGATAAAGGAATCAAAACATGTCAATACAAAAAATCAACAACACACAAGGAAGGCAGAAAGAGAGGAAAAGAGGACAAAATAGTCACAAGACAGGCAGAAAACAATGAACAAAATGGCAATAGTAAGTCCTTCCCTTTTAGTAATTGCTTTAAATGTAAATGGATAAACTCCCCAATCAAAAGACACAGAGTGGCTGAATGGATTTGAAAAAACCAGCAACCTTATATGCTGTCTACAAAAGATTCAACTTACAGGTAAAAACACACATAGGCTGAAAGTGAAAAGAATAGACTTCAGTCAAAAACTGTCACAAAAGACAAAGAAGGACATTATGTAATGATAAAAGGGTCAATTCACCAGGAAGATATAACAATTATAAATATACACACAGTTAACTTTAGAGCACTAAAATATTTGAACTAAACATTGGCAGCTCTGAAGAGAAAAATAGAGAGTAACGCAATAATAGTAAGATACTTCAATACCCCCACTTGCAATAGTGGATAGAACAATCAGACAGGAGATCAATAAGGAAAGAGAAGACCTGATCAACATAATAAACCAAACAGACCTAACAGGTATAAACAGAACATTCTCCCAACATCAGGAGAGTACACATTCTTCTCAAGTACACTTGGAACATTCTCCAGCGTAGATCACATTAGGCCACAAAACAATCAAACCAAGTATCTTTTCTGACTACAATAAAATAAAACTGGAAATCAGTAACAGAAGGAAAATTGGAAAATTCACAAATATGTGGAAATTAAACAAAACATTCTTGAACAACAAGTTGGTCAAGGAAGAAATCACAAGGGAAATCAGAAAATATCTTCAGACAAATGAAAATGAAAACACAACATACCAAAATTCATGGGATGCAGAAAAGCAGTACTAAGAGGGAAGTTTATAGCAGAACATGCATATACTAAACAAGAAGAAAGATTTCAAATCAGTAGCCTAAATTTATATCCCAAGGAACTGGAAAAAAAAAAGAAGAAGAAGAACAAACTAAACCCAAACTTATCAGAAGGAAGGAACTAATAAAGATTAGAGCAGAAATAATTGGAGATTAGAAAACAATAGAAAAAATCAACAAAACTAAGAGTTGGTTTTTTGAAAAGATCAACAAAATCGACAAAACCTTAGCTAAACTAAGGAAGAATAAAAGAGAGGACACAAATAACAAAGATCGGAAACAAAACAGGAGACACTGCAACTTCTGCCACAGAAATAAGAAGACTCATAAGAGACTTCTGTGAACAATTATATGCCAACAAATTGGATAACCTAAAAGAAATGGATAAATTCTTGAAAACATACAATGTACCAAGAATGAATCATGAAGAATCAGTAAATCTGAACAGACAATAACTACTAAGGAGGTTAAATCTGTAATCAAAATGCTCCCAACAACAAAAGGTTTAAGACCAGATGGATTCACAGGAGAATTCTACGAAATATTTAAAGAAGAATTAACACCAATCTTTCTCAAATTCTTCAAAAAATTGAAGAGGAAGGGACACATCCAAACTCATTTTATGAGGCCAGCACTACTCTGATACCAAAGCCAGACAGACACTACAAGAAAAGAAAACTATAGAGCAGTATCCCTCATGAATTTGATGCAGAAATACTCAACAGAATACTAGAACACTGAATTCAACATCACATCAAAAGTATTATACAACATTTCCAAAGTGGGATTTATCCCCAGGCAACATGATGGTTCAATATATGAAAATCAATAAATGTAATACACCACTAACAAACAAAGGACAAGAATCACACGAGCATCTCAATTGATGCAGAAAAAGCATTTGACAAAATTCTACATCCTATCATGATAAAAACACTCAACAAACTAGGTATAGAAGAAATGTACCTTAACATAATAAAGGCCATATATGAAAAGCCCACAGGAAACATCACACTCGATGATGAAAAACTAAAGGTTTTCCTCTAAGATTAGGAACAAAGCAAAGATGCCCACTCTCAACACTTTTATTCAATGTATTACTTGAAGTCCTAGCCAGAGAAATTATAAATAGATAGATAGATAGATAGATAGATAGATGATAGATAGATAGATAGATGATAGATAGATAGAGGTATAGATACAAGGTATCCATTAGAATGGAAGAAGTAAATTTATCTCTGTTTACAAATGAACTGATCATATATGTAGAAAACCCTAAGACCACACACACAAAAAAAAAAAAAAAAAAGAAAAGGAAAGAAAGAAAGAAAGAAAGAAAGAAAGAAAGAAAGAAAGAAAAAGAAAAACTGTTAGAACTAATAAATTCAGTACAGTTGCAGAATAAAAAATCACCATACAAAAATCAGTTGCATTTCTATACACTAATAATGAACTAACTGAAAAGAAAATTAAGAAAACAATCTCATTTACAACAGCATCAAAAAGAATGAAATACTTAGGAATAAATTTGACCAAAGAGGCAAACGACTTATACACTGAAAACAACAAAACATCACTGAAGGAAATTAGATGCAAATATTGATAAATGGAAAGACATCTCGTGTTTATATTGGGGAAGATGATATTTTTTAAATGTCTATACTACCCAAAGTTATACACAGATTCAATGCTATCCCCATCAAAATCCTGACATTTTAAGTAGAAACAGAAAAAAAAAAATCCTAAAACTCACATGGAACCACAAAAGACCCCCCAAAGCCAAAGCAGTCTTGAGAAAGAAAAACAAAGCTGGAGGCAATACACTTTCTGATTTCAAAAATCAAATAGTGAGGTATTGGTCTAATGACAGACACGTGGAAGAATGGAACAGAGTAAAAAGCCTAGAAATAAACCCACACACATACTGTCGCCTGATCTCTGAAAAGAGAGCTAACAACACCCACAGCTAACATCATAATCAACGGCGAAAAGCTGAAAGCATTCCAAGATCAGAAATAAGACAAGGATGCTCACTCTCACCACTTTTACTCAACAGAGTTTTAGAAGTCTTAGCCACAGCAATCAGAGGTGAAAATAAAGGGAATCCAAATTGGAAAAGAAGTAAGAGTGCCGTTCTTTGCAGACGACATGATACCATATATATAAAATCCTAAATGCAACTAGAGATTATCATACTAAGTGAAGAAAGTCAGAAAGACAAATATCATATGATATAACTTATATGTGGAATCTAAAATATGACACAAACGAACCTACTTACAAAACAGAAATAGACTCACAGACACAGAAAGACTTACGGTTACCAAAGAGGAAAGGTGGGGAGGGAGGGATGAATTAGGAGTTTGAGATGAACACATATACACTGCTATATATAAAACAAATAAATAACAAGGACCTGCTGTATAGCACAGGCAACTATGTTCTATATCTTGAAAAAAATCTGAAAAAGTACATATATATATATATAATATGAATATATATATGAATCGCTTTGCTGTACACCTGAAACTAACAATGTTGTAAATTAACCGTACTTCAATAATAATAATAATAAAAAGAGAGAAAGCCAAGAAATACACAATGGGGAAGGATAGTTTCCTCAACAAATGGTTTTGGAACTGAGTATCCACATACAAAATAATGAAATTGAACCCTTATGGATTAAAGACTTAAATGTAAGACCTGAAATTGTAAAACTCCTAAAATAAAACATAGGGGAAAATCTTCTTGGCATTGGTCTTAATAATTTCTTGGATATGACACCAAAATCACAGGCAACAAAAGCAAAACTAGACAACTGTGACCACATCAAACTAAAAAGCTTCTGAGCAGCAAAGGACACACTCAACAAAATGAAAAGGTAACTTAAGGAATGGGAGAAAATATTGCAAACATTATACCTGATAAGGGGTTAATATCCACAATATATAAGGAAACCCTACAACCCAGTTGCAAAAAAACAAAAACTCAATTAAAAAATGGGTAAGGACTTGGATAGACGTTTCTACAAAGAAGACATACAAATGGTATATGAAAAGGTGCTCAACAGCACAAATCATCAGGGAAATGCAAATCAAAACCACAATGAGATGTCACCTCACACCTGTTAGAATGCCACTATAAAAAAAGAAAACAAGTGTTGATGAAGATGTGGAGAAATTGCAACCCCTGTGCACTGTTGGTGGGAATATAAAAATGGTGCAGCCACTATGGAAAACAGTACAGAGATTCCTCAAAAAATTAAAAATTGAACTACCATATGATCTAGCACTCCCATTTCTGGGCATATATCTAAAATAATTGAAAGAGAGATCTCAAAGAGATATCAACACTTCCATGATCATTGCAGCATTATTCACAATAGCCAAGATGCAGAAACCACTTAAACGTCTGTTAATGTGGACTAAAGAAAATACAGTATATAATACAATGGAATATTAATCAGCCTTAAAAAAGAAGGAGAGCCTGCCATGTGCAATAATACAGATGAACCTTGAAGACATTATGCTAGGTGAAATAAGCCAGTCACAGAAGGACAAATACTGCATGATTCCAATTATCTAAAATAGTCAAGCTCATAGAAACAGAAAGTAGAATGGTAGTTGCTAGGTGCAAAGGAAATGAGACGTATTGTTCAATGCGTCTAGGCTTTCAGTCATGCAAGATGAACAAGTTCTAAAGATAATATAATGTCTATAGTAACAATAGTACTACATAGATTGAAAATAAAGGAATTTAAAAAGATATCCCACGCAATTACTTACAAAAGTATGCCAATGTGTAGCTACATTAATATGAGAAATCACAGACTATAAGGGAAAAAGTATTACTAGGGTTTAAAAGGGCCCTATAATGATGACTTATAATTCATTAGAAACATATAATGATCCTGAAGCTATGAGAACCTAGTAAAGCATCAAAAGTTAGGTGTGACCTTGTTCCTTCTGGGTGGAATCTCTAAGAATTAGTATGTGCTTTGCTATATGCTCGTTTCCATCTACATGGCAATCAGGACTGTCCAGATGGTACCTTCTCCATCAGCCTGGGTCCCAGAGTGAGGATAATGAAAAGACTACTAGCAACTCATGATGCACATGGAGCATGAATAAGAAATAAATCTTTAATGAGCTGTTTGTTTTTGACAGCTTTATTGAGGTAAAATCAGCATACAATGAACTACACATATTTAAAGTCTACAATTTGTTAAGTTCTGACACAGGTATGCACCTGTAAAGCCATCACCACAATCAAGAAAATGAACACTTCCATCATCCCCCAAATTTCTTCATGTCCTTCGTGATCCTCCCTCTCATCTTCACCCTCTACTTTGTTCCAGGTGGCTGCTGCATCTGCTTTGGTCATTGTAGATCTGCTTGCATTTTCTGGAATTTTATATACATGGAATCATACAGTATGTACTCTTGTCTTGTTTGTCTTTCACTCAGCACAATTATTTTGAGATTCCTGTGTGCTGTAGGGTTCAGAAATAGTTCAATCATTCTTATTGTTGAGTTGTAGTCCATCATACAGCCATGCATTTATGTATTTATCCATTCACCTATTGATGGACATTTTGATTGTTTCCAGTTTTTGGCTGTTACAAATAAAGCTACTATGAACATTTCTGTAGAAGTCTTTGTGTGAACATACGCTTTCATTACCTTGGGTAAATACCTAGGAGTGGCTGGATCAGATGGTAGGTGTATACTTGCCTTTTAAAGAAACTGCCGAATCATTTTACAAAAGTGTACCATTGTGTTTTTAATTTTCACCTCCACAGTGATGAATAATATTGAAAATCTTTTTATGAGCTTATTCATCCATCACCCATATATCATCTTTGGTGAAGTGTCTGTTCAAATATTTGCCCATTTTTTATTGGGTTGTTTGTTTTCTTTTCAACTCAAAACTTCTGACATTTGGAAGACACAGTTAAGAGAATAAAAACACCAGTGAGGGTGGGTTGTGTGTGTGACTATAAACAGAACAAGGAAGATCTTTGTGGTAATACAATAGTTTTGTATCTTGACTGGGGTGGTGGTTACACAAATATATACATATGATAAATAACATATACATAGTAGCAATGCTATATTCCTGGTTTGATAGTATATCATCCTTATGTAAGATATGACTGTGAGATAAAAGAAAACATACATATTAATCTCTGCCCTGGTTCCTGGCACAGAGCTCCTAAAACCCTTGTGATTTCCTAAGTGATAAGAGTATTAGGAGCATCTTTTGTTCCAATATTTGGTCTTTGATCCTGTCTCTGATATAGGGCGCTAAATCCCTTGGAATTTCCTGGGTGATAGGAGGGTCTTTTGTTCTAATGAAATGACTCTGGGTCGACTCCTAGATAACTCTTAGATGGGGGCTGGTTACCAGAAAGACCAAGGCATGATAAGAAGCTTGGAATTCCACACCACCACCATCCCCCCACACACCCCCTCCCCTTCCAGAGAGGTTGAAAATGGAGTTAATAATTGATCATGCCTACATGAAGAAGCCTCCATAAAAATCTTAACAGAAGGGGTTCATAGAGCTTCCAGGTTGGTAAACACATCCACATTCTGGGAGGGTGATGCAACCTAACTTCACAGGATCAGAAGCTCCTGTGCTTGGGATCCTCCCAGATCTCACCCTATGTATCTATCTGTTCATCTGGCTATTCATTTGTATCCTTTATCGTATCTTTTAATAAACCGATAAACGTAAGTCAGTGTTTCCCTTGAGTTCTGAGAGCTGTTCTAGCAAATAACTGAATCCAAGGGACAGGAGGTCATGGGAACCTCCAATTTGTAGCCAAGTTGGACAGAAATTGTGGCTAATCTGGGGTCCTACTATTTGCCATTGCCCGTACAGTGTGTGGGGGCAAAGACTTGTGGGAATGAGCCCTTAACCTGTGGCATTTGATGCTGTCTCTAGGTTGATTGTGTCATAATGGAGTTAAGTTGTAGGACACCCAGCTGGTGTTGCAGAGAATTGCTTGTGAGGAACCTACACCACCCCCCATCCCCCCTTCCAGACACACACACACATCTGGTGTCAGAAACGTAAATGTGGTAGTGATGTGAGAGTAAAGGAGAAACACAGGAGGAAGACTGGGTTTTTCTAACTCAATAACCATTGCAAGAAACGGGGTAAAGGATATACAGGGCCTCTGTACTATCTTTGCAACTACCTGTGAATATAAAATTATTTCAAAGGAAAAAATTAAAAAGAACCCCCCTCCCCCTACAGACTTTGTAAAATAAATGGTGTTTGGACAGTTGATTATATATTAGGGAGAAAATAAATTTGGATCCCTATATTACAATATACATAAAAGTCAATTTCTAGAGTATTAAAGACCTTAATATGAATAGGAAATTATTAGAGAAGACAATACGGAAATTGTGACTGCAACATAAGAAAATATTTCTTAATATTCAAAAAAGAACAAACCAAAAGGAAGAATATCAATAAACTTGACTAAATTTATATTAAGCATTTTGATTCACATAAAGAGAGTGAAAACATAAGCTACAAACTGTGAGAATAATTCCAACACGTAAAACTGAGTAAGATTTAATATCTAGACTATATAAATTACTCCTATACATCAATAAGAAAATGTCTTCTCAATTAGCAGAATGGACAAAGAAATGAATGGTATTTTCACTTAGGAGAAAGCAAAATAATCTATAAACATATGAAAAAATTTTCCGGTTCACTTGAAACCAGGGAAATGTAAGTTGAAATCATAATAAAATCCAATTACATAGCCACCAAATGCAAAAGTTAGATAATACCAAACATTAGCTAGAATGTGAAGTAAAGGGAACTTTCACACAAATATGATGAAAATGATGATTTCATGGTTTTGAGTTTTATCTATGTTATTGCATGAAGCTGTATTTGATTTTCACCACTCTGTTGTATGAATACTATTGTATTAGGGGAATGCCACAACTTATCTATTCTCTTCATCAAAAGCACTAAAGCCAGACTGTTTTACAAGGGAATCTTTACTAAACTTTCTAAGGAACAGATAATTCTTACCTTATTCATGTTATTCCAAAGGGGAGAAATTATCCAACTCATTTTTAAAAAATTTTTTATACAGTTTTAAATTTATTAATTAATTTATTTTTTATTTGTTTATTGGCTACATTGGGTCTTTGTTGCTGTGTGCAGGCTTTCTCTAGTTGCAGCGAGCAGGGCTACTCTTCATTGCAGTGCGTGGGCTTATTGCCGTGGCTTCTCTTGTTGCAGAGCACGGGCTCTAGGCTCATGGGCTTCAGTATTTGTGGTGCATGGGCTCAGTAGTTGTGGCTCGTGGGCTGTGGAGTGCAGGCTCAGTAGTTGTGGTGTATGAGCTTAGCTGCTCCACAGCATGTGGCATCTTCCCAGACCAGGGCTCGAACCTGTGTCCCCTGCATTTGCAGGTGGATTCTTAACCACTGCACCACCAGGGAAGCCCATACAATTCATTTTTATGAGGTTAATATAATACTGATACCAAGACCACTTAAGGGTTGTAGAATGGACAACCTCAGTTGTGAACATTGATACAAAAATTCTAAATAAAATATTAAAATTTAAATCCAGTAGTAAATTTAAAAATAATATATTACATACAACCAGAGTACAGCTTATTCTAAGAATGTAAGGATTTTCGAAAATTAGAAACTATCGGTGCTTTTGGCTTCCTGACCCACTTCTTTGTAGGCAATAAATAGCACAGGCAAGGAGAACAATCCAAGCAGTAAGCCACTACAGTTACTGTGATTCAGGCCAAATTATATGGAGGACCAGGGAATGAACATCTGGGGTTCATTCATACAGCAAGGCTAATGATTTCAACATACAGAAAAAACAGATGTGCAACCACATGTATTATTAACTTTAACTAGACTGAAGTTGACAGGAAAACACCTGTCTATGGATCCAGAACCCAGAAGCTCTCCTGGGTGTAAAGTCTCAAGATAATGTTTTCTTTCAGGACATCATGTTTTGGCTTCTGCGTAAATCCCTGGTAGGTGCCTCCCCTGATCTTCCTCAAGGTAGAGTTAACATCTCTAACCTTCCACTTATTTCATTTGCAGGTGGTATTATGGCCTTAGAAGATCACTATTTTACAACCATCATATAATGAATAGATTCAGGTAAGGATCATCTATGGATGCTAAAACTATTCAGTGAAAGATTGTTGTGGAACAGGATATTTACATGGTTTCAAAATATCATTCCGTAGGTTACTTGATTAACTATGAAGAGGAAAAGGTAACTTTAAAACGGAATTCTGATGGATACCACCTGAAACAAATGATCAAACTTACCATCATCAATAACAAACTGACATGGGCCTCCTGATGTGATATAATAGGAAGTACACAACATCACACATATTGTATTTTTGCCAAAAATGATTAACCTAAATCCAGATTGTGGGACATTCTAAAAGACAACTTGCTTGGACTCTTCAAAAACAGCGGAGTCATGAAAGACCATCTATATATATATGTGTGTGTGCAGGCGTATATGCACATCTGTGTGTACTGTTCTAGATTAAAGATAAAGATTACAGGATATTAAAAAGGATTGACAACCAAATGCACTGTGGGATCCTTAATTGGATCCTAAAAAAATTGGATCAAATAAAAAAAATTATAAAGGAAACTGGCAATAATTGATGAAATTTTAGTATGTTATTATTGTATATTATATATATTAATGTTAAATTCCTTGGATGTGCTAATGGTATTGCAGATATTTAGGAGAATGTTGTTGTTAAAGAGGTACGTGCTGAAGTATTCAGGCATAAAGTGTCGTTATGTCTGGAACTTTCAAATGGTTCCGCAAAAAAGAAAAAAGTACATAGATGGACACTTAGATAAATAAAATGTGGCCAAATGTTAGCAATTGGTGAATCTAGGTAATGGATAAACTATTAATTCATTTTATGCCATAAATTCCTTTTCTGGGGATTATTTTTCAAAATAAAAAGTTGGGGGAAAAAAAAAGAAAAAAAAAGTGTACCCAGTACAGTTGGAAAAACGCAAGGGCAGCAAGGGAGAAAGGATATGCAGTGCAAAATTACAGAAACTTTCATCTTACTTGGTTAATCACCCACTGTGTTCTTGAAACCCTCACTTTTGTGGTCACAAAAATGGAAATATTCCATACTTTTTGTTTTTCTCCTCTCTTTTCATAAGTTCTGACTCATCTGAATAGCTTCTCCTGAATTTACTTAGTGAATTTCTTTGTAGTTAACCTTGATGCCTTTCCCACCTCCTCTATAATAAATTCCCCTTCTCAATTCCCCCTGTTGATCAATGCTGTCCTTTCAACAAGTGGAATTCACCTTAATAGCTTAAAGGTGAAAACTATATGATTGTTTCCCTCAGTGCAAGGAAAGCATGCAATAAAATTCAGTGCCTCTTAAAAAGTGAGAAAAGAACTTCCTTAATATGAAAAAGAGCATCTGTAGCAAAACCTCCATCAACCCTCATACATTAAAGTATGAATATGCTAAAGAACCTTAGAAGCATTTCCTTTAACACTGATAATGAAGTGGGCCAATAAGATGCAGGGTACTTCTATCACCACCAATGTTTGATATAGTATTGGAGGTCCTGACCAATGCAGTAAGACAGAAGACGAAAGAGTAACTATAAGGATTGGAAGAGATTTATTTGCAGATTATATGATCATTTGCATAAAAATAATCATAATAAGAATAGCTAACAGGTACTGAGCACTTAAGATATGCAGGAGCTGTTCAGCAAGCATTACATGTATAAATGCCACTTAATCCTACTTTAAAACAACCCTAGAAGATAGGTATAACAGTTATTCCCATCTTACAGATAGTGACACTAAGGCACAGAGAAGGCAAGAAATTTGCTC
Organism: Hippopotamus amphibius kiboko; assembly: GCF_030028045.1. Lineage (NCBI taxonomy): Eukaryota > Metazoa > Chordata > Mammalia > Artiodactyla > Hippopotamidae > Hippopotamus > Hippopotamus amphibius. The sequence goes on from NC_080186.1 coordinate 34,524,633, forward strand.
AAGATCAACCGAAGCAGTGTAATTCTAGGGCGTTAAGTTTTAACCACTCTTCTATATTATAACTTTACTGTCATCAATACAACTTGCGACAGACAAAGAGGTATGAGAGGTATTCAAGAGCCGATGCAAGAAAATGAATATGTCTTTAGAGCTAGAGGAGAAGGCGTAACAGTGGTTCTCAACGTTGGCTGCATATTAGAATCACTTGGAGAGCTTTGAAAAATCCTGATGCCCAGGCTGCTCCCAGACCAATTACATCAGAATCTTGGAAGAAGGGTGGAAAGGCCTCAGTATTTTTTAAAGAACAATTGCATTAAAACATCTTAAGAGAACTCAAGAATCCACTCAAATTGTGGTATAAGTTTCCTTTCTTGCAAGCTGGGTGAGGTTGCACACTCTGGGCAGATGAATCACAGAAGGGTGTAATTTGAACCCAGGAGAAGCATAGGGACTAGAAGTCCCCCATTGTGGTGGAGACTATAAAGAGGGCTCAGTGTATCCATATGTGGCTTAGGTAGAGTCATCCTGAAGCCTGCAAAGCTCAGGTGTCAAATCTCTGACTGATAATGACCTTACTGTGCTAATAAATTGTCAATCCAATAACCTCGACTTGTTTAAGGTGTCAACCTCAGCCTTCCTAGGAAGATAACTATATCACAGTGAGGAATTGTTGAGCTGGTTACCTCAATGTGGCCCCCCAGATGGTAACTCTATCATGATTGTGAACTGTTGACCCAGTAATCTGAACTCCCTGGAGATGCTAGAACTTCTTTCTCCATGAGTAAGTGGCTTTTCAAGTCTGAAAAGGCTTAGAATTAAATACAGAAATGGGGACTCCCTGGTGGTCCAGTGGCTGAGACTCTGCACTCCCAATGCAGGGGTGCCTGGGTTTGATCCCTGGTCAGGGAACTAGATCCCACATACCGCAACTAACAGTTCACATGCCGCAATTAAAGATCTTGCAAAGAAGATCTCACACGCGGCAAAGAAGATCTCACACGCGGCAAAGAAGATCCTGTGTGCGGAAAGTAAGACCCAGTGCAGTTAAATAAATAAATAAATATAATAATGATAAATAAATCAAATCTATTGTATACTTTTGTGTTTAAAATAACTGTGGGTATGTGTTTGATACTTAAAATGTAATTTTGAAATAATATGGCATATTGTAGAATCTGAGAGATTACCCTAATTTGATAGATTAGAACTATGAAATGTAAGGAAATTTCAGTGTTTGTAAATAATAATATTATTTTTTTAAGTTTTTTTTTTTTGGCTGTCCAGCTTGTGAGATCTTAGTTCCCTGACCAGGGATTGAACCCGGGCCCTTGGCAATAAGAGCACAGCGTCCTAACCACTGGACCACCAGGGAATTCCCATGTCAATAATATTAGAATAGTAGATCTACTAGATCTATATGTTATTTATATATATGTAACAAGTTTTTGTTAAGTACTTGGGAAGAATTTGCTCATTAGAGATGAAACGATTGAGTAGGCATATGATGGGTGTAAAATGAAAAGAGAATATATGAAATTTATATTCTGTTTACAATGCTTAATGAAATTACATTTTATACATTTAAAAATGGGATTAATTGTTTAACAGAGTTTAGATTGTTCTGCCTGAGTTACCTGAACTTAAGGCTAATCATTATTTTTATATAAATATAATGAATTTAAAAATAGAATAATATATTTGTAATTTGAACTTTTAAGTCAAATAAAACCAAGGTTTGAGTTTGTAGATAATAAAATTTAATATTAATTTAGAACTCAAGATGCTGTAGTCTTTTGTGTTCACAAAATCTGCCCTCAGACATGAAAAAAAATCACATCAACACTGTTATTATCTGCACTTAACTGATGAAGAAATGGAAGCTCAGAAAGGTTAAGAAACCAGGAATCGAAATAAAAGGAATACAAATTGGAAAAGAAGAAGTAAAATTGTCACTCTTTGCAGATGACATGATATTATACATAGAAAACCCTAAAGACTCTACCAGAAAAGTGCTAGCACTAATTGATGAGTTTAGTAAAGTAGCAGGATACAAAATTAATGCACAGAAATCTCTTGCATTCCTATACACTAACAATGGAAGAGCAGAAAGAGAAATTAAGGAAACTCTCCCATTCACCATTGCAACCAAAAGAATAAAATACCTAGGAATAAACCTGCCTAAGGAGGCAAAAGATCTGTATGCAGAAAACTTTAAGACATTGATGAAAGAAATCAAAGACGACACAAACAGATGGAGGGACATACCATGTTCCTGGATTGGAAGAATCAACATCGTGAAAATGACTGTACTACCCAAAGCAATTTACAGATTCAATGCAATCCCGATCAAATTACCAATGGCATTTTTCACAGAACTAGAGCAAGAAATCTTATGATTTGTATGGAAATGCAAAAGACCCCAAATAGCCAAAGCAATCTTGAGAAGGAAAAATGGAGTTGGTGGAATCAGGCTTCCTGACTTCAAACTATACTACAAGGCCATAGTGATCAAGACAGTATGGTACTGGCACAAAAACAGAAAGGAAGATCAATGGAATAGAATAGAGAACTCAGAAGTAAGCCCAAACACATATGGGCACCTTATCTTTGACAAAGGAGGCACGAATATACAATGGAAAAAAGGCAGCCTCTTCAATAAGTGGTGCTGGGAAAATTGGACAGCAACATGTAAAAGAATGAAATTAGAACACTTCCTAACACCATACACAAAAATAAACTCCAAATGGATTAAAGACCTACATGTAAGGCCAGACACTATAAAACTCCTAGAGGAAAACATAGGCAGAACACTCTATGACATACATCAAAGCAAGATCCTTTTGGACCCACCTCCTAGAATCATGGAAATAAAATCAAGAATAAACAAATGGGACCTCATGAAACTTAAAAGCTTTTGCACAGCGAAAGGAACCATAAACAAGACTAAAAGGCAACCCTCAGAATGGGAAAAAATAATTGCCTATGAAACAACGGACAAAGGATTAACCTGCAAAATATACAAGCAGCTCATGCAGCTTAATACCAAAAAAGCAAATAACCCAATCCACAAATGGGCAGAAGACCTAAATAGACATTTCTCCAAAGAAGACATACAGATGGCCAACAAACACATGAAAAGATGCTCAACATCATTAATCATCAGAGAAATGCAAGTCAAAGCCACAATGAGGTATCACCTCACACCAATCAGAATGGCCATCATCACAAAGTCTGGAAACAACAAATGTTGGAGAGGGTGTGGAGAAAAGGGAACTCTCCTGCACTGTTGGTGGGACTGTAAGTTGGTACAGCCACTATGGAAAACAATTTGGAGGTTCCTTAAAAAACTACAAATAGAACTACCATATGATCCAGTCATCCCACTCCTGGGCATATACCCAAAGAAAACCATAATCCCAAAAGAAACTTGTACCATAATGTTTATTGCAGCACTATTTACAATAGCCAGGACATGGAAGCAACCTAAATGCCCATCAACAAATGAATGGATAAAGAAGATGTGGCATATATATACAATGGACTATTACTCAGCTATAAAAAGGGATGAGATGGAGCTATATGTAATGAGGTGGATAGAACTACAGTCTGTCATACAGAGTGAAGTAAGTCAGAAAGAGAAAGACAAATATTGTATGCTAACTCACATATACGGAATCTAAAAATGGTACTGATGAACTCAGTGACAAGAACAAGGATGCAGCTACAGAGAAATGGACTGGAGAACTCGAGGTTTGGGAGAGGGCAGGGGGTGAAGGGGAAACTGAGATGAAGCGAGAGAGTAGCACAGACATATATATACTACCAACTGTAGAATAGATAGCCAGTGGGAAGTGGTTGTATAACAAAGGGAGTTCAACTTGAGGATGGAAGATGCCTTAGAGGACTGGGACGGGGAGGGTGGGGGGGACTCGAGGAGGGTGGGGGGGGAGTCGAGGGAGGGAGGGAATACGGGGATATGTGTATAAAAACAGATGATTGAACTTGGTGTACCCCGCAAAAAATAATAAATAAATAAATAAAATTTAAAAAAAAAAAAGGAGAAAAAAAAAGAAACCAGGAATCAGCTCCATGCATGTGTAGCTTTAATGCCCGTGCTCTTTACCAGTGTGCATGTGGCTTCCCTGATGGATCAACCTCCTGAAAGTCAAGTGACTTCAGAATAATTAAAGAAAACAATTTGAAGTGACTTAGTCAGTGTCTGCTCGTATGCATTATAGGTTGACTTCAGAGCTAAATGGTCAATTTCAGCTCAAGGAAAGAGACTTTACTGGTTCACGTGACAGAAAATTCTGGCTTCAGGCAGAGTTGCTATAGACTCAAACCCTGCTTCTCTCTGTCCATCTGTCTGTGTCGGCTCCATTCAGACACGGGCTCTCTTTTCCCTCATGCTGCAAGATGACTGGCACTCTCCCTGTGGGCTGCCTCTCTTCCAATGCTCCCACAAAGGAATCATTGCATTTCACTGGCTCGGATTAGCTCATGAGTCTATTCTGGAACTAATTATGGTGGCCGAGGAAATGTGATGTTTTAAATGGCCATGCCTGGGGTCTCAGGTTGACCCCTAGAGTTGGAGGTGGAGTCAAATCCACCACAAACATATGGGCTGAGAGTTGGGAGGGAGCAGTCCTCCTCGAGAAGGGTGATTGGATTACAGGCAGCAAAAACAGATGTCCGCTACAGTGGGCAAACTTCTCTCTTACTTAAGTGCCTCACTATATCATTCATATGTACTGCTGACAGACTCTTCCTTTCAGCCAAGAATCACGATACAACACTATAACTTAACTGTGTGTCCTTTATTCTTCCCATTATTGCATTTTGAGGACAGGGATATCTGTCTCACTTTTCATCAGTGACCAACATAAAAACTGTTCAGGGATTTGTCTAAATGAATGAAATCCAGATTGCAGGAGCCTGGGTTTGTTATCTCAGAAAAGAAATAAGGATTAAGTTGGTACAGCCACTATGGAAAACAATTTGGAGGTTCCTTAAAAAACTACAAATAGAACTACCATATGATCCAGTCATCCCACTACTGGGCATATACCCAAAGAAAACCATAATCCCAAAAGAAACATGTACCATAATGTTATTGCAGCACTATTTACAATAGCCAGGACATGGAAGCAACCTAAATGCCCATCAACAAATGAATGGATAAAGAAGATGTGGCATATATATACAATGGACTATTACTCAGCTATAAAAAGGGATGAGATGGAGCTATATGTAATGAGGTGGATGGACCTAGAGTCTGTCATACAGACTGAAGTAAGTCAGAAAGAGAAAGACAGATATTGTATGCTAACTCACATATACGGAATCTAAAAATGGTACTGATGAACTCAGTGACAAGAACAAGGACGCAGATACAGAGAATGGACTGGAGAACTCGAGGTTTGGGAGGGGGCGGGGGGTGAAGGGGAAGCTGAGACGAAGCGAGAGAGTAGCACAGACATATATATACTACCAACTGTAAAACAGATAGCCAGTGGGAAGTTGTTGTATAACAAAGGGAGTTCAACTTGAGGATGGAAGATGCCTTAGAGGACTGGGACGGGGAGGGTGGGGGGGACTCGAGGAGGGTGGGGGGGGAGTCGAGGGAGGGAGGGAATACGGGGATATGTGTATAAAAACAGATGATTGAACTTGGTGTACCCCCTAAAAAATAATAAATAAATAAAATTAAAAAAAAAAAGAAAAAAAAAAGAAAAAAAGAAATAAGGATGATGGGAAAGTGTTTTTATGGTATTATGGGTGGTAGCTATGTAGTATAAAGAGGGTAAGTCAAATTCACCAGACACTTGTTGATAACCTCTTTGTGACAGGCTGATTCCTGTTACAGACAGTGTTCCAGTGGCCGTCAAGGAGCAACCAGTCTAGAGGAAGAGACAGATGGAAGGTGTTGGTTGCTGTGATTTGGTTTTGCCCCAGATCCATGTTAGAGGGAGCCACCATAGAGCCCTTGGTAATGGGGTTGAGTCCCGGAGAGGGTTGGGGTTATCATGTATAATGTTGGGTTTAAGGTTTTTAGTTTCCATTTATTGAGCACCCCCATCAAATTCCTTATACCCAAGGCCTGGAGCCTGGGGAGTAGGCAGGTGAGAAGGCTCCCAGGATAGGCCCAGGTCCTGGCTCAGGGTTAAAACCACCATTTCAGAGTGTGAAGAAGCTAGCTACAAATAGACCCAGATACCCACAAGACTACAGACATGGGGGCAAACTGGGACAAAGCAGAGACCAGGCTTCCAGACACCCGAAGGGGTGGAGCATTGTCCCAGAGATAGCATTTCTGCAGACCTGGAAAGGGTACTGCTTAGTTCCAGAGGCAGGGTGTGCAGGATGCCTGAGCTTGAGACTCTGTGAAATAGAGTTGATCACACTTTTCACTTTGGCTGTTCAGGGGAAGGACATCTTTGTCAAACTTCACCCATTCTGAAAACCTAACTGTTGTCATTCAGAAGCCAAGACTCTCATAGAAAGTGTGGGAAAACAGGAGCAGAGCTGGCAAAAAGCCATTCAGGTTTTGCGAGAACAGCTCATTCCTTTTCCCTCCTACCTTCCTGGAGGGAGAGGCTAGTGATAGAAGGCAGCCCACCACAATACTAGTTTCTCAGTGTATGTGGGTCTGAGATAAACATGGAGAGCTTCTTGAGGGTGAAGAGGGAATAGCCTGCCCTCCTGGTCAAACAGTAACCCTGCTGCTGTGACATATGGGCTCAGGACAGCTGCCCATCACCCATCACTCAAGGCCTGCCAGACACTTCCCTTGACCCAGATGCCCCAGGCGGTGGATGGAAGAGAACCTGTATAGGAAGCTGGCACCCTCTCAGCATAACAGGGGCAGAGTTAGAAAAAAACAAAACAGAACAAAACAAAACAAAACCCAAGGGAAGCCAGAGGAATACTAATCTGGACCCTCCAGAAAAGTGGTCTTCAAACTGGGTATACATACCCCTGGGGGTTCACAAAAACTTTCCAACAGGTACGTGAGCATATTTAGCTTAAAGGGAATCAATGTTAAGATCCTCAGCTTCCAGATGTACTCTTTACAAAAATTAATCTAAGAGGAATGATGTTAGCAAGATGGTAGAATAAGAAGCCCAGACTTCCTTCCCCAACAGAGACATGACTGAACAACAATAAACAGTCCAAAAAGCCTTATGAGAATTCCAGAAACCAGTTAAGAAGTCACAGTACCCAGGCAAACTGAAAGCCAAGAATAGCTGCATTGAAACAGATAAGAGGAACCATTTCATTTCACTCACAACAGCCCTTCTCCCAAGCTGGCACAGCTTGGAGCACTCAGAAGTAGAACAGAAATCATAGAGTGGGTGCTCTCAGACTACAGTGGAATTAAACTAGAAATCAACAACAGAAACATGGCTAGATAATCCCCAAATACATGGAAATTAAAGGATTAAATAAACTTTAAAACACAAAACTTCTAAACAACACATGGGCCAAAGAATAAATATCAAGAAAAATTTTAAAATATTTTGAACTAAATGAAAAACACAACTTATCAAACTTTGTGGGACGTAGCAAAAGCAGTCCTTTCATCAAAGGAGGCATTGCCTTTCATCAAAGGCACTGAATAGCATATATTAGAAAAGAGGAAAGATCTAAACTCAATAATCTAAGCTCTACCTTCGGAAATTTGAAAAAGAAGAGAAAACTAAATCAAAAGTAAGCATAAGAAAAGAAATAATAAAAATTAGAGCAGAAATCAATGAAATTGAAAACAGGATATCAATAGAGAAAATTAACAATACTGAAAGCTAGTTCTCTGAAAAGATGAGTAAAAGTGATAAGCCTCTAGCTAGGCTAACTGAAAAAAAGAGGACATAAATTACTAATATGAGAAGAGAAAAAGGGGGCATCTGATCTCATGGACATTAAAAGGATAATAAAGGAATATTATGAGCAATTCTATGCCTATATATTTAATAACCTAGATGAAATGGACCAATTCCCTCAAAGATATAAACTATCAAAGCTCACATATGAAGAAACAGTCAATTTGAGTAGGCTTATGTTTATTAAAGAAATTGATCAATATTAAATAACTTCCCTAAACAGAAAGCACCAGGCCCAGATGGCTTCACTGGTGAATTCTACCAAATACTTAAGGAAGAAATTATATCAATTTTCTACAATTTCTTCCAGAAGATAGAATCAAGAAGGACTACTTCTTAACTCATTCTATGATATCAGCATTATGCTGATACCAAAACTAGAGAAAGATCTCACAAATAGAGAAAACTACAGAAAAATATCTCTCATGAACATAGATGCAAAAATCCTCAACAAAATATTAGTGAATAGAATCCAATGATGTATTCAGTATAAAAAGAATTATAGAGGGAGGATTCTGGGAAGATGGCAGAGTAGGAAGTACCTGGAATCTGTTTCCCCACCAAGACAACATTTGAACTGGCAGAACCTGTCTGATGTAACTATTTTGGAGATCTGGAGTCTACTGAAGGCCTGCAACTTCCAGGGGAAGGCTTGGATGATAAATAGCAGTTAATTTTGGTCAATTTCAGCTCTTAGCACAGTAACAGGTACTCATACTCCACTCCAGCCTGATGGCTGGCCACACACACATTTCTTAAAGTAACTTACATACAGCTAGTGGGAGCCATGGTGAATAAAAAGGATATTGTCCTCCAGATATTGGGGACCTGTGCTCTGATTGCTGATTGCTGCTGCTTCTCTTTTTTTAAAAATAATTTTTATTCATGTATATTTGATTTACAATGTTGTATTAGTTTCAGATGAATAGCAAAGTGAATCAGTTATACATATACACATATGCACTCTTTTTTAGATTCTTTTCCCATATAAGTCATTACAGAGCATTGAGTTTCCTGTGCTATACAGTAGGTCCTTATTAGTTATCTATTTTATGTATAGTAGTGTGTATATGTCAATCCCAATCTCCTAATTTATCCCTTCCTCCCTTTCCCCCATAAGCATGTTAGTTTTCTATGTCTGTAACTCTATTTCTGTTTTGTAAATAAGTTCATTTATACCATTTTTTTTAGATTCCACTTGTAAGCAATATCATATGATATTTGTCTTTTTCTGACTTACTTCACTCAGCATGACAATCTCTAGGTCCATCCATGTTGCTGTAAATGGCATTTGATTACTGCTTCTGATCACAGAGGTGCAAACAAAGAGAAGGGCAGCTATTGATGTTGTACCTCCCCCCCCCCCACTGTTACAAGCCACTCCCACTCTGGCTCTAGTGACTTCCAGGTGATTTAAAGGACCAGTACCCTTTTTACTGTCCTTCATTTTTCTTTTTCTCCTTTTGGGGCCCAGACATTAAAGACTAGGACATTCAAAAACAACTGCATATATGAAGAAAATTAGAATGTGACTGAACATACCCAGGGAAAGATGCAGGTCCAGAAAGACCTGAGGAGACCTTAAGTTTACATCTCAGGCTGATCCCTAGCACACAGCCTACAACAATAAAATGAAAAAACCTAAACAAATCCATCAAGTCCTGGGGAAGGGAGAGAATATGATTTCCAAAGTTACCACATTATTAGATTTAAATGTCCAGTTTTGAACAACAACAAAAAAATCACAAGGCATATAAAGAAACAGGAAATCATGGCCCATTCAAAAACAAAACAAAACAAAACAAAACAACAAAAACAGTCCCTGAAAAAAACCTGATGGCAAATCTACTAGAAAAGACTTAAAACAGTTGTCTTAAAGATGCTTAAAGAACTAAAGGAAGATGTTGAGAAAGTAAAAAAAGTAATCTATAAACAAAATGGAAATATCAGTAAAGATATAGAAAACAGAAAATGAAGCAAAAAAGAAATTCTGGAGCCAGAAGTTATAATAACCGAAATGAAAAATTCACTAGGGAGATTCAAAGGCACATTTGAGCAGGCAGAAGAAGGAATTAGTGAACTTGAGTAGGACAATAGAAATTGTTGAGTCTGAGGAACAGACAGAAAAAAGATTAAAGAAAAGAGAACAGAGCTTAAGGGACCTGTGGGACAACATCAAGCAGCTAATATACATATTGTGGGAGTCCCAGAATGAGAAGAGAGAGAGAAAGGGACAGAGAGTATTTGAAGAAACAACGTTTGAAAACTTCCCAAATCTGATGAAGAATATGAATATAAACATCTAACAAGCTCAGTGAGCTCCAGGCAAGATAAACTCAGAGACTCATACTGAGATAAGCAGCAGGGCAAAAACAAATCATCACACAAAAGGGAGCCTAAATAAGATTTCTGGCAGATTTCTCACGAGAAACTTTGGAGGCCAGAAGGCAGTGGGCCAACATATTCAGAGTGTTCAAGGGAAAAAATTGTGAACCAGAATCCTATATCTGGCAAAACTGGCCTTCAAAAGTGAAGGAGAAATTAAAACAATCTCCAATAAACAAAAGCTGAAGGAATCAGTCTCTATACTTGATCTGTAAGAAATGCTCAAGGGAGTCCTGCCATGTAAAATGCAAGGACATTAGACAGTAACTTGGAGCCAAACAGAGAAATAGAAATCTCAATAGAAGTAAATACATGGGCAATTACAAAAGCTAGTATTATTGTAACAATGGTTTATAACTGCATGTTTTGTTTTCAAAATAATTTAAGAGTAATACATTTAAAGAAAAAAAAAAAAACAATTATTAGCCTAAAAGCTAGTATTGTTGTAACTTTGGTTTGAAACTCCAAATTTTGTTTTTGACATAATTTAAGGGACTAATGAATTTAAAAGAATTATTAGTTTATGTTTTGGGGCACACAGTGTATAAAGATGTAATTCTGTGGCATTAACAACCAAAAAGGATGGGGATGGAGATGTAAAGAGCAGAGTTTTTGTATCTTATTGAAGTTAAGCTGTTATAAATTCAAATTAGAATGTTATAAGTTCAGGATGTTGAATGTGGTTCCTATGATAATCACAAAGAAAAGAACTATAGAATGTAAACAAAAGAAAATGAAATAGAAATGCAAATATTTTGCTACAAAAAATCAACTAAACACAAAAAAAGATAGTAACACAGGGAATGAGGGACAAAAAAACTATGGGGCATACAGAAAACAAATAGCAAAATGGGTGGGGGGGAGTCGAGGGAGGGAGGGAAAACTGGGATATGTGTATAAAAACAGATGATTGAACTTGATGTACCCCCCAAAAAATAATAAATAAATGAATAAAATTAATAAAAAAAATAGCAAAATGACAGAAGTAAGTCCTTCCTTATCAGGAATTACCTTAAATGTAAATAGATTAAGTTCTCCAATCAAAAGATAGAGACTGGCAGAATGGATAGAAAACACACAATATATGCTGTCTACAAGACTATTTTTTTTTAAATTTTTATTTTTTTTAAACTTTTTATCTTATATTAGAGTATACATATACATGTATCCATTCTCCTCCAAACTCCCCTCCCATCCAGGCTGCTACATAACATTGAGCAGAGTTCCCTGTGCTACACAGTAGGTCCTTGTTGGTTACCCATTTTAAATATAGCAGTGTATACATGTTGATCCCAAACTCCCTAAATATCCCTTACCCCCATGAGCACTTGCTATGAGCCAGGTACTATAAGTCTTTCCTCATTCAATACTCACAAACCTGTGATATAGATTCACTTGTTATTATCATTTCATAGATAAAGAAACTTTTGAGTCTAAGAGAGGTCAGAGTCAACATGCAGCATTACTTACATGAAAACGCTGTGCTTCCTATTATTTCAAAACACGTCTTTACCCATTGCACTTCATGTACTTCAGCAGTTGTGCTTGGCAGAGCATATAGCACTGTCCCTGGGGATGATGATGTGACAAGAAAAGAACTGCTTGACTTCTTTATGTCTTGATTTGTTCAGCAATAAGTGGGAATAATAACTGCCTCTTTATCGGGCAGAGTAATGGGAGATAAAGGCTCATTTTCCCTCTTGGTTTGATTGCAAAAGAGGCAGCGAGGCCATGTCAGCCCACATGTGTGAATGGAAACAAGAGGCCACTTTCAGAGTGTGCTTTGTGTTGGTGGCCCAACTGCAGTTGCCTCATCTATACAATGGGTGTAATAATTTATCTACCACCTCCTAGGGTGTTTAAGGATCCAATGTATTCGTCTATGTCATAGATTTAGGACAGTGCTTGACAAAGAACACTCTCTATCTAAATACTAGCCATTACTGGTATTAAAGATAGAAACTTGGCTACCAGGGATCATAGTGGCCATAAATATATGTAACTTCCAAGCAGAGATAGGGGAGAAACCGGCACTCACTCTGGCTTTTCCTCAGTAGGCATTTAGTTAGGAAGATTAGCTAGCTATAATCTTGGCCAATAGTAAGCAGAGCTCAAAGAATATGACAGGGATGGAGAAATAAGGTTATGAGAAAATAAAAATAGGTCCTAATTTTTACCATTTCTATAATCAAGCACCACAGTAAGACTATACCAGCTTGGTCTTGTCTCATCCTCACAGTTCCATGGGGTAGGTGTTATTAACTGTGTCCCGTGTCAGCCTCCACTCCCACCTCTGTAAAAAGACAATAGGAAGTGACGGGGGAAAAAAAAAGAAAGTGATGGGAGAGGCGGGTGGTGGAGGCGGTCCTGCTGGGCTCCTGGCTGCCCTGCTTCTCTCTGCCCTGGGTGGGGAAGTGCCTTTTCCACAGGACATCAATGCAAGCCTGAATAAGAAAAAGAATTTCTCCCTCCGAAGCCATGGCACATCACTGGTACAGAAATACCACTTCGGGAAACAGTCTTCAGGAGAGCCTCGATGAGCTCACACAGTCTCAACAGATTACCCCCCAACTTGCCCTTCAAGCTCTACTTCAGTTTGATAAGGCTGTAAATTCACTGCTGGCACAGAGGGTCAGAAACAGAGTCAACTTCAGGCAGAGCTATGTCTGTTTGGCTACCTTCCCTGAAGGGTTACTCAGATTGCAAACATCTGAAACATCATCTGCAGGACTGAAGGGCTCTCTAACCACATACAGAATTGGTGATAATGTGTGGACTTTTGTACCGAATGATGTTGAATTCAGCAAGGTGACAGCACTTATTAAAGTGGATAAGGTGAAAATTGCAGCCTGTGATGATGAAAATACTGGCTCCAATGCTAAAGAATGAATAGGAAAAAGTGGCTTTTTAATGCCATTCTGTTATTGTTCATTGCCTTTTGAAGAGAAGCATAGAAGAGACTTCTAAAAAAATTTCTTCTAGCATTGCAGAAATGACTACACTGTGCTGCTGTACTATCAGAGAATTCCAGTAGAAAGAAGCTTATAACTCTGTATCCTCTTACATTACATTTATTATACGGCATGAAGAAACAGAACTTTTTTTTAGTGACAAATCAAACAGTGTTGCCTTCCTAAGACCATTCTTTAATAGGTACATTTTAAAACTCAAAAAAAAAAAAAAAAAAGTGATGGGGATTCTTGCCTGGGCAATATGACCCCAGAGCCCACACTTCCAACTTCTACTCTCAGCTTCTTGAGGGTTTACCACTGAGAAGCAGACATCAAGGTTGGGGGGTCAACAGGCTGGGGTGGGGTGGGGGAACTAAGACACACCTAAATTACATCACAATCTGCAGTAGGGTTTGTGGAAATAAATTATAGGCCCTGAGGACTTTGAGTTTCCTAGTTTAAAATTAGATTTTAAACCCTAGGCCACAAGTATCAATGGTACTTTCTCAGAAACTCAGAATGAAGCCTGTTGACACAAGTGCTTTTGAAAGTTCAAAACACCAATAGACCTTGTACCCTCTGCTTAAAAAGAAGGGAGGGAGGAGAGAGAATATCTACCTCCCATTTTTAGAAAGTTTAGGTTAAACTTATTCTTGTTCTTTTGCTTTTTAATTGCTTTTTAACTTTACATTTTCCCATGCAAATGGGTGAAACTCTACTGTCAACAGAAACTTAGATTGGGTGCCAAAGCCCTCTCCAATTATAAGCTGGTAATATAGAACCCACCTGACACATGGAAATTACATAAGGCTCACAGCAAATGGATCAGTAAAGGCGTATCAGGAGAATGCAAGGAAAAAGAGAACAACAGTGGGAATCACAGTATTAATCTCACGGAAAATGTCAGGAGTCAAGGCATAAGGCAAAATTCATCATGATGGTCATGCTGATTAGAGAGCTCCCCTATAAGGAAACGCAGACAGTTCCTCAACTGCAGCTCCCTAAGTTTTCTCCTGATTTCTCTCATCTCCTCCATGAACATTTCCATATCATCTCCATCTCTACCCAGCCCATCTTTGACCTGCCTATTAGGTATGGCCCATTGGAAATTAGGGGCAAGTCAGCAAGTCTGTCCCTGTCTGTTATTTCCTGCTGGCTGGTGGCCTTCGCCCCCTCCCAAAGGGCGGTCTTCCTCTCCATTCTGCATGGGCTGTTCCATTTCTTCATTTTCCTGGGCCTATCCTCGCTGTCTCCTGCTCCTCCCGATTCCCACCACGAGTGTGCCACCACAACACTTAGTCCCGCAGACCCGCTCCGTTTCCCCGGGCCTGATGCCAGCCCACCGTGCACAGGGCAGTGGGGAGCTGGTACCCAGACAGGAGCCTAGACTTATTCTTTATACTTATTTCTACCTTGGAGAGCAACTGAAATTTCTAAGACTTGTTACTGGAAAAGGCAGTGAAAATTCTGTAAGAGTCAGAGATTTGTTTTCATAATTATCTTCCAGGGGTTGTTTTCACCTTACAACTATACTTTCATTACAGAAAACTATATGTGTTGCAATGTAAGTCCCCTCCAAGCTGTAAAGTATGTTATAAGAGGGTGGACTTGCTCACCAACCCTGTGATAACTAACCTGCTGAGCATAACTGCGTATTATAATGAACACAAACAAAACATCAAAACTGGGAAGTCTCTTCACCCAAAGTCTTCTTGTGATGTATAAGGCCCTAAACAATCTAGCAGCCTGCCACCTCTCTGCCCTCATCTCCCTGTCACCCTGGTCTGGCCATTCTGGCCTCCTTGCTGGTCTTTCAACACACCAGACATGGTCCTGCCTTTGTACCTTTGGACCTGCTGTTCTCTTGAATTAGAAAAGGCTTTCCCCCAGATTATGTGTATGATCTGCTCCCTTACTTCATTCAAATTTGTTCAAATATCACTCCCTCAGGGAGACCTTCAAATCATCTCAACCCACCCACCCTACCCTCACATCCATCATCTTCTATTCTTTGGTTTGCATTTTCTTCCCCATAACACAAATCACCAACAGATACTTTATTATACATTTGTTGATTGTTGATGGCTGGTTCTCCCCACCAGAATGTAAGCTCCATGAAGGCAAATCTTTGTTTTGTTTACTACTATATCCCCAGCCCTAGAACAATGCCTGGTGCTCAGCAGGTGCTCAGTAAATGAATGAAGTGAAACTAATGAAAAGATCTCGGTTCCATGACAGGAAAGAGCTTGCACTGGAAACCCTGCACCAGGTGGTTTAGGAGATGCCGACCATCAGAGCCAGAGGTGACCTTGTGAAGGGAAGAGATCCCTGGTAATTCACAGAAACCTTGGGGGTGAGTACCAGACTTTATGAAAGGAATGGAAGGGGGAATATGGAATAACTCTGACACCTGCATTACACACACATTATCTTATTTCATCTTAATATCACAACAGATGAGGAAGTTGAAGATCGGAAAGGTGAAGTGACTTACCCAAGGTTATTCAGCTAAGTAGCAGAGCCACAATCTGAAGTCAACTGTATCTGACTCTAGAAACCATGTTCTTTCCAAGACACCACACAGCTGAGGATAAAGTTTGGCAAAGAGTGTGTGTTCAGGTAAGTAACAGTTAAAGGAATGAACAAACGTCTCATAGAGAAAGTGACTGTTGATTTGGTCTTTTTTGAGATCAAACAGCCTTATGGAGAGAACAAAGATAGACCCGGAGAAAGAAGGAGCTTGAACAACAAGTTTTAAGATTAGATAGTTAGGTTAGGAGCTGTCCAGGGAACACAGTACATCAGTTTAGCTGTATCTTAGGGTGTTGACAGGAGATAAGGTCTCCAAGGACCCAAATGTGAAAGATCTTGACTGTGTGGTTATGGAATTTGGACTTTACCATAAGACAGTGGGGAGCATTAAAGCTGTAGAGTAATGTGGTCAGACACTGCTTTAGGAAGTCATTCTGGGGTGCTGAGGATGGGATTACCAAATGGATTTATTCTAATAGTCCCAGTGAAGGGTAATTGCCAAAGCAATCAATTCTCTCTGAACCGATGAGAGGTTGAGGTTAAAACCAGCCCTGACCGAAACATTCACAGAACAGCCGCTAGTGGGCAGCAGTGCCCCAAGAAACAGGTTAGCCAGCCCCGCAAGCAGGCGCTTCCTCAGCCAACTCCTTGGGCTGCGATGGAATATGGTCACCTGGTGGAATACAAGAGTAGGTGGCAGAGCAGTCTGTGTGGAGGGAAGCCCCAAGGCCCACAGGGGAAGGAGTATGTGGAGGTCAGAGGACAGAGTGATCAATGCCTGGAGGATGGTTGTGGTGGAGTGGGCAGGGGTGAGAGAGGAGGCTGCATCTGAGAGCTAGAAACTGATTGCAAATAGCCTTGAATTTCCAGGCTCAGAAAGCTGGACGTTATCCTGAGGGAAATGGGGACCCAGGAAACCCATGTTTAAGTAGACGAGAGAAACGACTAGACTTGCCTTTTAGAAAGATCACCAAGATCGCAGTGTGGAGAATGAGGGGAAGGAGACAGGAAGCAGAGAGAACAGTGAGGAGGTGCTGCAGTGATCCCCGCAGAGATGATGAGGGATCTGAACTAAGGCCAGCAATTGCAGTGGACAGACGGGGTTAGATTTGCTGGAGACTTAGGAAATAAAACTCATAGAATGAGAAAGGCATTAAAATGTAGTTTTCACAGAAGAGAATGAATATTCTCTCCCCACTATTAAGAACACATTCTGAATGGTTGGATTTTCTCCCTAAAACTGCCCTGGAAGAACTCAGGTCGTGGAGCTCTGGAAAAGAAGGGCGTCTGGGAGTAGCCCCGTTATCTATTCACCCCTTTTCGTCACAAACCGTAGACGTCACCTTATGCGCGGTAAAGTATCCCAGGTGAGCTACATTCCCCAGAATGAATACGCTAACCCAGCCACGGTAGCCAGCTCCTGGAGCAAACGCACCTCCCAGAAGACAGACATACGTTGGGTCCCTAAGAGGCTCCTGGACCGCCGCCCAGGGCAGCCAGGCTGTGATTGGTGGGAGCCTAGGGCCCGCTCCTCACCAGCCTAACACTGCGGTTCTGATTGGTGGAGACACTGCGTAGCCCCGCCCCTTCCGCAAGTTAGCAAAGGATGCTAACCATGTGGGTGCGCGACTGCTGAGCGGGCCTTGGAGCATCGCTGTTAATGTCTGGGGAGGATGGAAGATCGTCCTGGCCCCAAATTCTTCTGCACCCACGGTGGACTGCGGTCCCTAGAGAAAAGGCGTCAAGGGACCGGAAGCTGTGACTCCCGGAGCATTGTGGGCCCAGGCTGGGGCGAGCCGGGGCTCCCGGCGCCTGCGTGCACCTCGCAGTTGGGAAATAATGGCGCCCGGCACGTTGGTGCAAGCCCTGTGGGGCGGGAACCCGGGAGCGGGTACTCGGGCCTTTTCAGACCAGGGTCTGGAGCCCTGGGCTGGGGCGGGGGCGGGGTGCTTCCGGGCTCTGCCCCGCTTCGGGGCCTGGGGCGCCATCTGTTTTGCATCGTTAAGCTCTGGCCTCCAGCGTGCCTGTTCTGCCGGACCCCACCCTTAGTCCGTTTCCTTCCATCCGGTGGAAACAGCCGCCAGAGTGCCACCATAGGATTTTAAGAGCCCTGAGTGCACACCGTGCAGCCTGGGCCCCTGACTCCTCTTTGCGTTACCCCTCCCGGGGCCCCTACGAAGCTTAAAGAGCTAACTCCTTTCAACAGAAGCCTTTTGGGGGCATGTGATAAGGCCTCCTCCATCGCACCTGGTCCCAGCCCTTCATCGGTAAACCACCCTGCCCCCAGGCTCAGGCACAACCCTTTTCTGAACCTCACTCCTTATTTCTGAGATGGGAATGGCTAATTCTTCAGATTCTTTGTAGTAACGATAATACACGTAGGCGCTGCCAATTACAATGTGCCGGTTTTCCCTTTTACCTTCTCCTTACAACCCCCTTTCATGCGAAACAGATTTTATAGTTCTTCCGGTGTGCAGTTATTAAGGCTTCGACAGGCATAATCCCCCCCCCCCCCCGATTTTGTCTGTTGAGCCTCTAGGGACAAATATCCTTGGTGCTTTTATTTCATCAACTGTTTTCTGAGTGCCTGCTCAGTACCAAGCACTGTATTTAGTACTGAAAACCCAGATGAACCAAATTGACTTCTTTCCATGAAATTGAGACCAGTGGGAGAAATAGGGACTTGTGACAAAGGACTTGTTATAAAGATATAATGCCACAGGAAAGGAACAAATGAAGTGCTCTTGAAATTCAGGGATTGGGAGAAGGTGGTTAGAAGTCTTTAGAGAGTGTGCAGTAGCCTGTAAGCTGGATCAGAGCGGGCATTCTGAATTAAATAGATGGGAGAAGGCAGCTTGACAGCTCACTCTGCCCGTGCAGTGGACATAGTTCATTTTGCTTTGGACGGGATGGGGGTTTGGGGGGAGGACTGGGGTATGGGGTAGGGGTTGTGCAGTATAATTTTGTTTGTTTTTCCAGCCATGCCATGTGCCTTGTGGGATCTTAGTACCCCAACCAGGGACTGAACCTGGGCCACCACAGTGAAAGCACTGAGTCCTAACCACTGGACCGCCAGGGAATTCCCACAGTATAACTGTTAAAAGCAGGGGTTTTAGCATATTTGCTGTGAGACTTAAGGCACATTAACCTCTCTGAGCCTGTCAAACATACAGACATAGTACCTACCTCACATTCAAGATAATGCATATCAAGCCCTGAGCATCAAGGTCAGCGCGCAGCTATCATTTTTTGAACACCAGCTAGCATATGTGAAGGAAAATGGGAATGCCACGGGTGCCACAATCTTTAGACTTTCTCTAGGTAGTAGAGATCGAACAGGTTTTTAAGTTGATCAAAGGTACTTGGAAGTGACTGGATCTCGGTTTCTCTCACATTCCCATCCAAATCTGCCTATCTTCAACCCACAAGCATTTCAAAACCATGTTACTAAAAACCAGCCATTTATATCTGCTTAGGTAAGTTACAGAGTAAGGTGGTGTATTTACAAGTTGGTTTGTCCAGATATACTATAACTTAGTGTCTGTATTTAATATTGACAACCAAAAAATATATATATATATAAATATCTTCCAACTATACACAGCAGGGCAGGTGTGTCCATGTCTTCTTGAATAGTTTGTGAGTTTCCCATGGCCCTCTTCTCACGGCGATCGTCTGGCCCTCAGTGCAAAGGAGACTAGCACCTGGCAGCCCAGTCTGGCCCTTCCCCTCTCCTCCCTGCACTCCAGTGCTCCCGACTGGTCTCAGGCAAGGGGAGATTAATTTGAGTGGTTGGGTAGGAAAAGACAGGAATGGGCAAATCCTAATGGAGCCTGACCCCTAGGTGGGGAGACCCAGGCCCACAGAAGGAGTGGCCACAGCCACCTCTTGGGGTAGAAGACTCAGTTCGCAGTTCGATTAGTGTGTCTGTCCTTGGGTCATAGGTCCAGCCCTACAGATTAGCTTGGCAAAGAAGGCAAGTGTCTAGGCAGGGTTTGGTCCCCACCCTCAGGCACTGAGCCATTCAGGTGAAGCCAGGGATGTGGGTAAAGGAGACTCTGGCTGATAAAAAAATAATAACAAAATCAGTAATAAAAAAAATTATAAAACCTGTTGCTTGCCTGAATAGATCTGAGCAACAGTCTTTTGTTAAAATCCTGGAGCCGTTAAAGTCCTAAATATTCTTCTGGACTTCACTGCTGGCTGCAGGAAGGAGCCCCAGGCCCGGCTCTGCTGAGATCTGTCAGTTTGAGTCTCATCCAGCTGCCTGTGCTCTGAGAGATCCTTGGGCTGCTGAGCTGACCGGGCTGGTGGTGTGGGGCACCTCACACTTGGGAATCAGCTCCCAGGGGGTGGAACAGCTCCTCAGGTGTCTTGTCACTTTGGTTTGCTCCCCCCTGCCGGAAGCCAGAAGCAATCTCATCGAAGGTCCGGCCTTTCGTCTCAGGAACTTTGAAGTAGGTGAAGGTGAAGAACAGGAGCAGGAGCACGGTGAAGATGATGAAGACGTAGGGGCCACACAGTTGCTGAAAGACACACAGAAACACTCGGTTGGAGACCCGACCATATATCCTGGCTGAAGGACCTTGGCTAAGTCACTTTACCTCTGGGCCTCTGATCTGAAAGAGGGAACAACCACCTACAACCCAGTCTGTGTTAAACTTGGCTGCACCTGGCATACGATAGGAGCAGGTTCCCACGGCAGAGCAGAACAGACGATTCAAAGCTAAGGAAAGAACAGCATTGTGCACAGCACTACGGGGTCCTGCATGCAGGAGAGGAACGCTGAGTGTGGGGACTCTGGGGTTTCTCACCTCCACATACTGGAAGCACATGCCCACGATGAAATTTGAGGTCCAGTTGGAGAAACCAGCGACGGCAATGGCAGCTGGGCGAGGGCCCTGGCTGAAGAGTTCAGCCACGATGAACCATGGGATGGGGCCGGGGCCGACTTCGAAAAAGGCCACGAAGCCAAAGATGGCTACGATGCTCAGGTAGGACATCCAGGGCAGCTGCTCCTGTTGAGGATGAGAGAGGGGAGGAAGGTTAGACTGGGCTGTGCCAGATCCTCAGAGGAAAGAACTGCAGAGGCGGCCCAGAGCAGGACTAAGAGCTCTGGGCTGGAAGGCAGGAGACCTGGGGCTGATCCTGGATTTGCCGTGTGACTTAGATACCCTGTGCTGGGTCTCGGATTCCTCATCTGAACGAAACCGTTTAAGTCCTGCATGGTGGTTGTGAGCTTGTGTCTGCCCTCTCGAATGGTCATGTAGTTGCACACGGGAGGTGCTAAAAAGAGGTCCCTGGCTCTGGCTCCGGAGAAGTCTGCTTACCGCAGGAGGATGTGGAAGAACATTCCTGGGGGTGGGTGTTAGAGGGCTTGTACGGTACCCGGTTCAGGACCTGACACAGAGCAGGCATGTGGTTCTACACATAATCATTCTCGAGGAGGCTGCAGTAGAAACGTTATATGGGCTTTGTTCCAGATCCCAGATCTGCTGCTCACTGCCTGCAGTGCGCTGGGCCTCTCAGCCATCCCCGTGCTCTCTAAGCCTCGGTTCAGCAGTAAAATGAGCGTACTGGTGCTTTCCTTGCCCAGGTGTTGAACAAGCAAGTGTGTGTGAAGTGCCTGGGACGGTTATCATAGAGATTACAGTCACAGGCTTGGGGCCAGCAGACCTGAGGTTGATTCCTGGCTGCGTCCTTTATCTGCTGCGTTACTAACCTCACCGGGGGAGGTTTCCTTACCCGAGAAATGGAAATATTGACTGAACTACACCTGTGCATCGTGAGGACTGAGTGAGGTAAGGCATGTTTCCGCGCCTCTGTGGTAAAGAGGGCATTATTTTCTAGGGCTGTTCTCAAGATGAATTGAAGCTGCAGAGGAAGGCTGAGAAATTTAGTATCGGGCAAAGCATCTCCTGGGGAGAGGGAACTTGAAGTCTGGCGCCAGAGGTGCAGTGGTGAGCAAGCACCAAACAGGGAGGAGCCGGTTCAAGACAGGATGTGAGTGGGATGGAAGGAGACAGCCTAAGGAGGCAGAAGGTCAGGCCCAAGCCTGGGGGTGTGGGGGGCAGAACCAGGGAGAGGGCAGCCCCCACATGGCCTCCGGATGCTGCTCAGCCTGAGGCTGAGACGGGCGCTTTGGGATCTGATGCCCACATCTCCCGTCCTCCCCCACCGCCACCTGCCACCTCTCCGCCACAGCGTGGGACTCACCAGCAGCGCCAGCGCGATGGTCATGAGCACTGCACAGCCTGCCATGCCCGCCAGGCCTATGAGGTGCAGGGTCCGCCGGCCGGCTCGCTCCACCACAAACAGCTGTGGGCGGAGAAACAGTCAATGCCACCCCGCCTGGTGCCCCTCTGAACACACCCCTTCCCCTAGGAGGGTGGCCCCAAGTGCTGGGAAAGCCACACGGCACTGCAGAGATGGAGGGGCAGACGTACTGCCTCCTCCCTGGGGCTCGGCTCTGGGACTACATAGGATCCAAGGGGATGAGAGCTGGCCCCCGAGAGCCAGACAGCTGAGCATTCTGGCTGTGGCCTTGGGCCAGCCATTGCACTTCTCTGAGCATGTGTCATCAGTTATTTGATACGAGTAATGAACTTGACAAGTTGTTGAAGATGAAATGAGAGAGAGCACTTAGGGAGCACATGATGCACGCCTGGCTCGCAGTAAAGGCTGCTGTTCAGTCATGAGGCCCTGATGCCCTGAGGCCCCAGGCTGGACCCCAGCTGCTGACTGGCTGTGGGCAACGATGCAGAAGACTCACCGACACGACAGTGAAGGCTGTGTTGACGATGCCAGAGCCGATAGTGGCGTACACGGGCTGCTGCACCCCCGCCTTCTCGAAGATGCTCGTGGAGTAGTAGAAAACCTACGGGACACAGATGTCGTGGGGGCTCGGCTGGGTGCTGTGGCTCTTCCCTGGCCTCTGTCCCAGTGGGTGCGGGACACGGCACCAATGCCCGTGTGGATTTTGGTCCTATAGGAGAGCTGCTCCTCTGGCAGGGGCTCGTCTGTTGTTTTAAGTGTGGGATCTGTCCACAGCATGCACCTGACTGCAGGGTTTGGCTGGGGCCACAGGAGAGCGTGGGTGAGGGGCACTCACAGCGTTGATGCCGGACAGCTGCTGGGACAGCTGCAGCACCACGGCGATGAGGATGGGCTGGCGGTAGGCGGCCGAGCGGAACAGCTCCAGGATGGTGACCTTCTTCTCCCGCATCATCTGCCGGCTCTCCTCCTTCATCTCCTGCAGGTCGCGGGTCACATCCGAGGTCCCGCGCAGCTTCTTCAGCACTGGAGGGGCCGGAGGGAAGGTAGGGGTGGCTCAGAGCAGGGAGGAGGCCGGGGCCGGGGGGCGGGGAGGGGCGGGGCCCGCCGTACCGCTCTTGGCGCGGTTCTCCTCGTTGCGGTTGATGAGCAGGAAGCGGGGGCTCTCGGGGCAGAAGGGCAGCAGGACGCACTGCAGCAGGGCCGGGATGAAGATGACGCTCAGCAGCAGGGGCCACAGCTCCTGGTTGCCCAGGATGGAGTCCAGGCCGAACACCTGCGGAAGGCAGGGCCAGGGCACTGGCTGTAAGCACCTTGTCCTGGGCCCGCTCCCGGCCCCGCTCCACCCAGGGGCCTTCACCTGCTTTGTGGCAGCTGCTGCATCAGAGAGAGGGCTCTAGCTCTGAGTCTAGCTGCACCACTAGTGTGAGGCTTAACTTCTGTGAACCTCAGTTTCCTCATCTGTGGCAGGGGGGAAGTAGGACCCACCTCACAGCATTAGTGGGGGATAAGATGGCAGGGCTGCAGACGTGTCTGGCAGGGGAGATGGGGACTACTTACTCTGCCACAGGACGATTTAGGGATGGGGCAGGGAGAGCCTTGAGAGGGGGGAGCGCATGTACACACAGGCATCAAGGCCTGGAATTGTGAGAGAGCCGGCCTGTTGAGGAACCAGTGGGCTGCCCTGTGGTTGGGTCCCCAAGGCGAGAAGAAAGGACGCAAAGCTGAGTGGGCTGGGATGAGAAGGGTCAAGGCATCTGGACTTGCTCTCCCACTGGGAGTGGGGAAGGTGAGAGGTGGTGCATTCTTGGGACCTGTGCCTAGGATGTGTGCACGAGGCTGTCCTCTGCAGGGCTGTGGAAGGCTCGGTAAGAAGTCGAATCTGACACACACCCAAGGGACTGGAGCCACCGGTGGGGGCTTACCTGGGCGATGAGGATGCCGACGACGATGCCCAGCTGGTGCAGGGTACCCAGGGCCCCGCGAAGCTCCGTGGGGGACACCTCCCCCACGTACATGGGCACAAAGCCAGTGGTCAGGCCGCAGTACACACCGATGATGAAGCGACCCAGGATCAGCATCTCAAAGGATTTGCCCAGTTTTGAGAAGCCCATGAGCACAGCGGACACGAAGGTCAGCAGGTTCATCATCAGCATCGAATTCCGCCTGGCGGGTGGCAAGGGGAGGAGGTCACAGGTCAGGCAGGCGCCTGGATCCCCCTGGAGGCCCCAGGGGCTGGGTCACAGGTAATACCCTAGGACAGTGAGGGAAGGCCCCCCACCTCCCACTCCCATCTGGGACTCCCTGGGCAGGGCCAGGACCCCTTCTGCTCACCGGCCAAAACGGTTCACAAAAAGGCCCACAGAGAAGGAGCCAATCATGCCCCCCACAGAGAAGATGGCCACGGAGAGGGACCAGAGTGTGGTCAGTGTGGCGGGCAAGATGCTCTCCCCATAGCGGTGGATCCATGTCTGGTTGTAGAACTCCTCGATCACCTGCAGAAGGAGAAGAGGCCTGGTGGGCGAGGCCAGGACCCAGCCGTCCTTTTCCGTTATACTCCCCACTCACAGAGGACCATTTTACCACGGGATGCTGGAGGGGGCCCAGGGGCCCAGCCCCAAACTCACTGTGTTTTCCTAAACCAGGTCCCTCCCCTTTGGCGGGCCTCAGCCTCCCCCACCCCCCAGCCCCCCGTGACCCGTGAAACACAAGAGGCTGGGCTCTGTCTCTGAGGGAGAGTGGTGCCAACTCCCATACCTCCCCCAGGTGTGGTTTCCAGTGCCCTGTGGTTGCAGGTGCTCAACAGGACTTTCTGGGGGTGATGGCAAGTGACTAGTGGTGGAAGTTTAGGCAGAGCAGAGAGAGGCTCAGAGAGGGAGTGCTTCTTCCCACGTGCCGCCTTTTCCCTCAAGGTGCCTGAGGTCCCTGCTCCTGCCACCCTGGCCCTCTCCCCAACCCCCCTTACTGGGGAGGAAATACAGTTGGACAGAAGCCCTGGGAGGAAGGGAAGGGCAGGCTCACTTTGCACGCAGGGCCTGGCGTGAGCGACTTGCACACAAACGCGCGTGAGGCCCACACTGCCGCTTTCTACCCCCAGGCCCAGCCCGTTCTGGCTGAACTGGGAGTCCCCCTCTGGAGGACCCGTGGCCTCATCCCCTTTCCCAGGTGCCCAGCTGGGAGGTACGGGGAAAGCTACGGACAAGGAAGCAGTTCCAAGAACTGGAGACACCTGTACTAGCACAGGCCTGCCCGCTAGCCCTGCCCGCACCAAGCGGAGGGCCCGGCCAGCCCAGGCCTGGAATGTGGCAGGCAGGCAGCACCGGTTCTGCCTGTGCACACTCCCCCTGCTCTCAGGTGACGCAGGTCCATGCCCAGCGCCAGACCCACCCAGCCATATGCCTGGCACAGGCCCAGTGTACCCAGAAACAGCTTCCTGTGTACACACGCCATCACACACACGTACTCGTGCTCATATAATCTGAATGTTCCTGGCTTCAGCCAGTCACAAACCTGCACGCCCCTCCTCCCCTCACCACTTGCAGCTCAGACTCAACTCCATGCGAGCCCAACCCATCCGGCACCCCTCCCCACTGCAGATTCGCGCGCGCACCGGGTAGTATGGAGTCTCTCATACGGCACCACCTCCACTGGCGCTGCTCTTGGCCCTCCCTAACCCTCGCAAGCTCCAGGGGTCTAGCAGAAGAGGAGGCTGTGGGTGGCCACAACTGCCAAAGGGGGAACCAAGGCCCACAGTCCCAGGAACGCCCACTGAGTGGTTTACTTGTCTGTCCAGGGAAGCCGGACAGCACAGGGGTTAGGAACCGGAATGCAACCAAGTTCAGACCCAGCTGTACCACTCATCTCCAGTGTGACCGAGGGCAAACGATTCCATCTCAAATGATGACATTAGTAATATCCACTTCATAGTGCTGCGGGGATTTAATGAAACACACTTGCAGGGCTCACATGGTGCTTGGCACCACCACTGAGACAAAGGAGTCCACCCGTTCCGGTACTGACCCAAGGGCAGCACAGGCCACTGACAAAAGCTAACGGAGCCTACTGCAAATCAAACCTACAATGAGGTATCACCTCACACCGGTTAGAATGGGTATCATCAGAAAATATACAAACAATAAATGCTGGAGAGGGTGTGGAGAAAAGGGAACGCTCTTGACGTTGGTGGGAACATAAACTGATACAGTCACTATGGAGAACAGTATGGAGGTTCCTTAAAAAACTAAAAATAGAATTACCATATGACCCAGCAACCCCACTACTGGGCATATACCCAGAGAACACCATCATTCAAAAAGACACATACATGCACTCCAATGTTCACTGCAGCACTATTTACAATAGCCAGGACGTGGAAGCAAACTAAATGTTCATCAACAGACAAATGGACAAAGAAGATGTGGTACATATATACAATGGAATATTACTCAGCCATAAAAAGGAACAGAATTGGGTCATTTGTGGAGACATGGATGTACCTAGAGACTTATACAGAGTGAAATAAGTCAGAAAAAGAAATATTGTATATTAACACATACAAGTGGAATCTAGAAAAATGATATAGATCAGCTGGTTAGCAAGGCAGAAATAGAGACACAGATGTAGAGAACAAACATATGGACACCAAGGCAGGAAAGTGGGGCGGGGGGGGGGGGGGGTAAACTGGGAGATTGGGATTGCCGTATATACATTAATATCTATAAAATAGATGACATAAGAAAAAAATATCAAATTATACACCTTAAATATATGCAGTTTATTGTATGTCAATTATATCTCAATAAAACTTTTTAAAAGGAAAAAAAAAAGCTAACGGAGCCTACCCCTGTAATTCAAAATCAAGGCACCTGCCAGATATCAGGTGCCACCTCCCACCATCTCTACCCTTGGCCTACGCACCCTTTCCCCCGCTTCCATGGTTACCCCTCCTGGAGGGCCCACCCTGCCTTACCACAGTGAAACCTTTTGAGATCCAGCCCAGAGGGTCCCAAGGAGTCTGTCCTCCCTGAGGGCAGGGACCCCAGTGGATTCACCACAGGGCCTGTCCCAGAGCTGATTCAGGGGCGCCTGGCGAGTAGATGGAGGAGGCAATGAAAGGGCCTTTGGCTCTACTCCTGGAAGCCCTGGCTTCTGCCAGGGGCAGAGAAGGCAGATTTCACACAGTGCTTGTGTTCTGCAAAGGACAGAACCAACCCTGGAGGAGGACTGCCCGGGGACAGCAATGCCCCACCTATCAGGCTCTGTAGGGAGTGCGCTGTCCTGGATACGGGAACTGGCCAGATAAATGGCCCTCACCCCTCAGGGGCCCATCATCTGGGTGGAAACCGTTCTCTCTCCTGTCCCTCACACACCGCCGCCCTGAGCAACTAGACCTACAAGCAGGGCTCCAGAACCCTGATGTCCTTGGGACTCTGCAGGGGCAACGAGAGGTTTGCCTCAAATGGCGTTTAATTTTTGCATCCTGTGGTTCTCAGGGACACCCCCGCCCTCCGTGGTTCAGATGCTTGTCTCACAGAACTCTCCACGTATGGTTTTAAAATTTGCCAAGTCAGCTGATGGAACGTGTCTGAATTGTGTGCAGAGTCAATCCATGTAGTATTTAGGTAGTAAGTACTTACTACCTACATGGGTTTAAGGGCGTGAGGCTGAGGTCTTTAACCTGCTCCTTGGGGTCTGGCTGGAGGTGTTGAGGAACCACGTGTAAGTGAGTGTTACCAGGCCTCCCCAGTTGTCTCTTGCGTGTGGTAACAAGTCAGAGGGGCCAAACCCTGTCCAGGGCTAGCTCCTTTATGGCTCCCGAACCCCTTGCTCCTTGACCACTTTATGGGGTTGGGGGAGGGTGAGCAGCCAGCTCCCTCCACCTCGGCCCCAGGCTCATCCTCCTCACCCCACCCCCGCCGCACTTCCTGGCCAAGCCGAGGCTGCCCGGTGGGTTCCTGCCTCTTGATCTGGTGCTTGAAATTTGTGGGAAGAAGCTAAATGTGGTTTTCCTTTTCTACAGGTGGTGTGCGGGCTCTCTGTCCTCTCCCCCAGGGGTCCACGCCCTATGTGGGGTGAACAGCTGGCCCTTGGCCTAGGAAAGGCAGAGGGTCCCTGGAGAATAGAAGCACCTTCTGTGGGGCGAAGTTCTGGGGTCACCTCTTCCGCCCAGCCGCTGCCCTCAGCATCATCCAGTAGTGGCTGGGTGCCCCTCAGGGAAGAGGAGCCTTACTGCTCTGCTCCTTTAACAGGACCCCACAGACGCAGACTCCACAGCGAGGTTCCTGGCAGCCTCCCCAGCCCCGGCTCACGTTTGAGGCGAGGCCTCACGCGTGCTTCTTCTGAATGCTCCTTCCTCGCCGTCTGGTTACAAGCCTGGGAGATACCCTTGATCCTGCCACTGCCCCATATCCAGTCACTCACCAGCTCCTGTCCGTCAAATTCTTCCTCCTGATCGGTCCTCCTCTCTACCTGCACAGAACCTGCCCTAGGTCTCACCTGGATTCTGCTCCTGACTCCTGCCATCCACTGAAGCCAGATTCCGAGTCCCTGGCCGACTGCCTGGCCATCAAGTGGACCAGACTCAGCCCTCTGTCTGTCTCTGCTCCCTTCCCAGCCCATTCCCAACCCCTCCCCCTGCCGAGGGTGAGGGTCGGGGTGAGTGCAGGCTTGCTGGGGAGAAAGGGCGGGTCCGGAGTTGAGGGACTATTCGAGCTCTTGGTCCAAGCATCCCCTCATTGAACCTAGAGGGCAGAGGCTCACTGGGCGACACCGGAGGGGCCAGCATGGAGAACAGGATGGCCCTGGGCAGCTGCCATGCCCTGGACTGAATGGTTTCCAGTCAAAAGCTATTCCTCATCCCAGCAGTTCTCCTGGGGGTGAGGGTGGGGAGAGGCTTGTGTCATGTCTGTCATCGCCCCTCCCTGCCCTGCATGAGTAACTGTGGCCGAAGGACATGTTTGCCTGTCTAGAGCGGAAGTTCTGACTTCCTCTGTGTCAGGGCAGTGTCTGCAGTGAGGCTCTGGGCGTGAGGCAGGGCCCACTGCCTGGCGCATGGAGTAAGTGGTTCCTCATGTTGACTGTTCTCTCAAGGAGAGAAGCCACCTCTTTGAGAGGAACATTAAGATCAGAGTTTTCCATTTTTAAATTGCTGGAAGACAAAGCATTATCCTAAGGAATTTACAGTACAAGAAAGAACCTGAAGGAACTAAGGGCTTGTCTTGGGCAATAAAGCTCTATCTTCAGAACTTGCTGGCTGCCCCAGACTGAGGGACTTAGCAGGTCTTCAGAGCCCCAGGGCACAGACTTCAGCTCAGGGGAAAGAAGAGCTTTCTAGGCTTCAGAGGATGAGCTTACCCATGTTACAGGTAGTGAGTCCCCTGTCAGCAGGGAGCATACAAGTCAAAGTTTGGATCAGGGATTGGTATAAACAATTTATGTAAAAGGCTAGATAGAAAATATTAGGGTCTGCTGACCACATATGGCCTCTGTTGCTTATTTTTCTTCCCTCCCCTCCCCCCAACCTTTTAAACAAGAAAAGCCATTCTTAGCTCACAGGCCATACAGAGACAGGCTGCTAGCTGGATTTGGTCCCCCTGCCAACCCGTGTTCTAGAATTCCAGACCACTGCCAAGAGGAGTATACGTTTTGGAACTTCTGGCTGGTCACAACATTTTCCCTGGAGAGGTCTGGTCTTCTAGACCATCCCAAGAGGGAATCAGCTCTCTCTCAACCCTTTCTTCTCTCTCTTAGATATACTGTGGGGATGAGAGGGTTAAACAGCCACCCAAGCTTTGAGCTCCAGTCAGAAGGAGGAAAGGGCCTTCTTGTCCAGTTCAGTCCCTCAGCCTGACTTCGAGCCCTATGTCTGGTTCCCTACCTACCCCTCCCCCACAACTGGGGCTGCCCCTACCCTCAGACCAGAGGGTATGTCTCCATAGCAACCCAGCCACTCCCCAGGGTCAGCTGGGAGTTCAGGGACAGATGCTCCAGATAGCTGGACAGATAGCTTCTGGGTTCCCCAGGGCCTCTCCTTGGAGCCTGGTGAAGAGACCCGGGCAGCCAGATAGAGCTAGAAGTGGGGGCCCAACCCCAGAGCAGATGATCAGGCCACCCAGGCTGCTTTTCTGGAAAAGCCCCGACATGGCTTCTCTCCAAGCCTTCGCTCGGACCTCCTCACCGGTCCCTGGCCGCTGGGGTCTCCCCTGCAAACAGAAGGATCTTCGTTTCCCCTGCTCACAGCTTTTCTTGGCTCCCCAGCACCCTCAGGATGAAGTGTCTCTTCCCACCCCACATGGCAACGCCCCCATGCTGCCTGGGCCCCCACACCTCTGCACCTTCGCCTTCCTGCTTCTTTGCCTTCTGCTTGGTGAGCTGTTGGTCACTTTCAAAGAATGGGGCAATCCCTCCTCTGGAGAGCCTTCACAACCACCCCTTCATGACAGCAGTGGTTCCCAAAAAGGGGCAATTTGGCCCCCTCGGGAGGACATCTGGTGATGCCTGGAGACATTTTTGGTTGTCACACTGGTAGGCGGTAGAGACCAGGGATGCTGTTAAACATCCTACAATGCACGGCACAGCCCCCGTGATGCCAAAGAACTATCTGGCCACAAAAGTCTATGGTGTTGAGAAAAACCCTGCTCTGTGGCCAGGTACCCTCTCCCGCCCCCTTGTCTGCTCCCACCAGTCTGCCCGACCAAGGACAGCTAAGTAGGACAGCTAACTATGAGGCGCTGTGTGCTCCCTCTAGACTCAGTTCCAACAAGGGGACGGTCTGATTCATCTGGGCCTCAGTACAGGGCTGGAGGCAGAAAGCACTGTCACTAATTGATAAACAAGCCATGAATCTGAGGGGCTTAAGAGATGAGGAGCTGTGGCACGGTGTCATGGTGTAAGAGGTTGCGCAACTGCGTGTGGGAAACTGAGATGTCTTGCGTGCATGAGCTTGACTCAGCTTGAAGTCAGAGCAGGAGGGAGCAGCTGGGTAGCAATTGCTGGCATGTAAAAGGGTGTTTCGGTGCCTGTAAGTGTAACTGCCATTCCTTCTCTGGCGGTCAAGGACACAGACTGGAGCCAGACTCCTTGGATTTAAATCCCAGTTCTGCCACTTACTAGCTGTATGTCCTTGGTTTAATTACTGAACGTCTCTGTGCCCCAGTTTCTTATAAAACAGGGATTATAGTGTCTACCTAATGGGGTTATTACGGAACAACTGAATTACTATTTCTAATGCATTTGGAACAATGCCTGGTGCGTGGTAAGTGAGCTGTAAGCCGTGAGAGTCTATATAAGCGGAGGTGGGCTATGGGAGAGGGGGCCCAGAGCTCTTTGGACCTAGGCAGAGATAAGGAGATGCTGCCTGGAGCCTGGGCTGGGAAGCCCGTCTTGCCTCCAGTACTCTCACTCACCAAGCGGCTCGTCCTGGGCAGACCTCGCCTGCTCTCCAGACCAAGTTCCTCCTTTGGCAAACAAGGAACGTTGAGCCAACGGACTATCAGGCCCCTTCTAGCCCAAACGGTCTGGTTTCTGAGGATGCCTCAGACATGCCTGACACTGTCCCTTGGCCAGGAACTCATGGTTCCTCAATGGCCTTTAGTCATCTCTGTTGGCAGCTCAGACATTTGGGGAGGGGAGAGGCAGTTCTCTCCCCCCAGTATGGTGGTCAGGATGCCCTTGCTCATTTACCTGCTTTCTGTGTGGCTGGGCTCCCCTCCTCCCCAGAAGAGACAGGAGGCCTGGCAGGGATGTCATTGTCAGGCGTGAGGGCTGGCATCCAGCTATAGCTCAGGTCTCACTCACCAGGTGACCTCACCCAGCCTTATGCCTCTTTTACAAGGGGGAAGATAACCTCGGCCCCACCCACCTGGGGGGCTGCTCTGAGGGGATAATTTAAGAGAAGGAGCTCTGTAAACATTTAAGATAATGTTATGATTAATTAACCACTTCCAGGAGGAAGCCCTTTGGGGCCTGTTTTATGGAGAAGACCAGGCTTCTGGTAATTACCAGCAGTACTGGCATCCTCACCTCTAGTGGGGCAAGGTCTCTCCTGGCGAGCAGGCCAACCTGGCCAGCACAGCAGTTTCCTAAGGGAAGTGCTTCTAGACAAACAAGAGGGCTTGGCCTAGTCGGTGCGGGCCGTTAGCAATTCCCCATCCGTTGGACACTTCATGCCAACGTATCTCTGCACAAGCCGTTCCCATTGCCTGGGATACCTGCCCCTCCTTTCCCCTGGGGCCGATTTGCGCTTCAAGGTCTAGCACGGCTGCCAACTCCTTCTCCAAGCCCTTCCTATCTCTCCCGTCAGCACTATCCGCAGCATTAGTCATTCCTGTCTCTTTGTGCCCATAGCACCGAGAAGCCCTCCATTAGCAATACTCTGGCTTTTCCCAAGGGGTATCCCCTCCCCACCCCACCCCTGCCCTCTGGTTGGTTGAATATTTGCAGGGCAGGGCCAGGGCCAGGCTCTGACCACGTGTCAGGCAGCTCCTTGAGGGCCAGCATGAGCCTGCTGTGTTCGCAGCGCTATGCCTCCCCACCATCTAGGACAGTGCCAGGCATAGTCCCTGTGGAATCAACGTGTTGGCGGCATCACTGGGCCACCCCTGGACAGTGGCTTCGGTGCCTCCCGAGGCACGGCCGTCAGCTCTGAGCCCCGCTTTCATCGTTTACTCTAGTTTTATCCTCTCCCCTCTTTACATGTTAAATTTATCACGTTTGTTCCTGGTTGGAAAAACTGTGGCCAGGCTTATGAGAAGTGTTTGTTAAAGTGCAAGAGTAAAAGGCGGAGTGCCTGAGCACGTGCCCCCGGAAATGCCACGTATCTCTTACCTTGATCCTCAAAGGCCGGCTGCCCAAGTGACCTTTGGACAGGTGCCCACAAATGCTCCTATAAATGTTTACACCTGGGCCGTCTGTGCTGCCCATTAGCCTTCCAGAACCCCTGCCTGCTGCCCCACCCATCTTCCACTGTAATTCTCACCTTTCGCCTGTTTCTGATTAGATAGGAGGCAGGGAAAAGTTGGAGAACGTCACTCTGGGTGTGTCCACATCTGCACCCTCAGAAGTGTCTTAGTCCTTTCCGGCCAAATGCAACCCCTCTGCCTCTGCTCCACCACCACCTGCCTCCTGAAGGACCACCCCCCTTCCTTACCTTCACCCTCTCCTCCTCTGCCGATGCCTTTCAACCCATTTCAAAACAAGGTCTTCGTATTAAAAAAAAAAAGTCTAGCCAGACACCCCTCTGACAACCACCCCTCCTTCTTCCTTTTCTACCAAGTCCCTTGGAAAGGCTGTCTCTGCTCTCCCCCATCTCCCTTCTCCCTGTTCAACCCACTGCAGGGAGGTTTCTACACACAGGACTCCAGTGGGTCAGCCTTTGCCACCACAGGGTCACCGGAGGGTATTTTGCATTCGGCATATGGGGCTGATCTGCCCAGGTCAGCCTCCGGAGCACCGGACAGCATCCCTTCATTCCGTCCACATCCAAGTGCCTGTTCTTTTTTTTTTAAAATATATTCTTTAAATTTATTTATTTATTTTTTAGTTATTGGCTGCAGTGGGTCTTCGTTGCTGTGCACGGGCTTTCTGTAGTTGCGGACAGTGGGGGCTATTCTTCATTGCAGTGCGCCAGCTTCTCATTGCGACGGTTTCTCTTGTTGCAGAGCACAGGCTCTAGGCATGCGAGCTTCAGTAGTTGCGAAACGTGGGCTCAACAGCTGTGGCTTGTGGGCTCTAGAGCACAGGCTCAATAGTTGTGGTGCACAGGCTTAGTTGCTCCGCGGCATGTGGGATCTTCCCGGGCCAGGGATCGAACCTGTGTCCCTTTCATTGGCAGGCGGATTCTTAACCCCTGTGCCACCAGGGAAGACCTGAGTGCCTGTTCTTACGGATGGGCACCGCACTGGGGGCTAAGGACACGGCCGTAGACCCTCCTCCTCAGGCTCTTCCATTCTCCCTCTGCCTCGGGAGGGTCTTGTCTCCCAGCTTAGAGGTGCCGGCTCTCCTCCTCCTGCCCAGGATCTTCTATCCGTGGGGGTGCTCTCCGGAACTTGACTTTTACTTCCATTTTTACTCCAGTCTCTCTGTGAGATCCTTCTCTACCACTATTGGATACTAGTGACCAACCTATCGGTTTTCTCTGGCTGACTGCCCTCCAGAGAAACAGACCCCCGTGTCCAGTGATTGTCCGCTGGGTCACTAAACCTCAGTTCCTGCGTATCCCACGGCACCTACCTGCTCTTCCTCCAGACCCCACATCACCCAAGCCAGAAACCTAGAAGCCAGTTTTAAACCCTACTCTCTCATCCTCGGGCTGAACTGATGACCAGCTCCTGCCTATTCTTCCTACTCAGTGTTTATTTTTCTACCCTTATTACAATAGCAGCCTTCTCACTATTTCCCTGTCTCTAGTCTCACATTCTCAGACCCATCCTACTGCACCAGACGCCTGAATCATTTCCCTAAAATGCAAATGTGATCCTATCTGCCCTCTTCAATGGGGCCCTATTGTCCTCCTTCTGAAGTCCATAGTCCCCAGCTCGGCCTACGTGTTGGGGCCCATATGCCCACTCTCACTGTGCCATGCCCTGCTGGTAGATGGAGATTCTGCAGATGAAACTACTGACCACAAGGGCCCTTTGTGCTCAGTTTCTGGCTTACCTCCTCATCGGCCTCCCATCCTTCTCCCTCCTCCCATTCACCCTAGTGACACACAGGCTTTCTCTCCTCTGGGCATTTTATTCCCACCTTTGTGGGCCCCTGCTTACCACAACCCTGTTCTGTTTCTGGAGAACACCTCTATCCTGTTCTCAGAGTCCTAGTTCTGTCACTACGTGTAACTCACTATGTGATCACAGGCAAGTGATCACTCCTGACTAAGTGTGATCACTTAACCCAGTACTTCTCAGCTCTGACTGCACATCAGAATCACAAAGTCGGAGAGCTTTACAAATTTAATGCCCAGGCAGCGTCCCAGACCAATGAGGTCAGACTCTGCAAGTGTCAGGGGACCCTGGTGTGCAATCCAGTGGAGAACTCAACCTCCTTCTAAGACTGTACAGACTTTGCATCTGTAAGGATTCCCAAAGGGAGCCAGCTCCGAGGCACACACCTTGATCTGCTCAGAGCACTTAGCAAAAGCAGGGCTTGGGACTCTTCCAAGTATGGGCCCACAGTCGCCATTTCCAACACGCTTGGAAAAGCCCCATCACCTCTGCTGCAGCTGAATATGACTCAGCAGTTCTGACCTTCCTGGTGACCTGCTCCCCAGCATCGGGCGTGGCCCCCACAGCCACTCTCCGCCTATTTGGAGGAGGCCCAGCTCTGACTCTCGGGTCACTGCCCAGCTCTCCCAAAAAGGCCCCACACTCACTTTCTGGCCTCACCCGCCTGGATCATGAATGTGGCCCTGACAGGACTGTCCACTCTCATTTTGTCCTGCTCAGGAATTTACAGACTTTTAAACTGACAAGGTGGTTGGTCACAAAGATAACCTGAGGTTGTGTAAACAAGAGAGTTTGGCTTCTGACTCCACCATCCCCGAGCTATGTGACCTTGGGCCCATTGGTCATTTCATCTGCCCGGGGCCTTGGTTT
The DNA here is from genome assembly GCF_030028045.1 of Hippopotamus amphibius kiboko. NCBI lineage: Eukaryota > Metazoa > Chordata > Mammalia > Artiodactyla > Hippopotamidae > Hippopotamus > Hippopotamus amphibius. The sequence goes on from NC_080186.1 coordinate 34,560,243, forward strand.
TCGGGTCTAGAAAATGCAAATCACTGCCCGACCTTATGCACGTACACAACAGGCCTGGATAGAGGAGGGACTCGTTACGGCCTCCTCTCCTGCCCCTTCCTCCTCGCCTCTCCCTAAAGCAGTGGGCTGGCTACGCTGCAGGCACTCTCCGGGGTCCCTCCCAGTCCTGATGCGCAGGTGAACAAGTGAGGACAGATCTCGGGTGCGTTGCCGGGAGAAGAGAGTAAGCACACACCTGCACCCCCCGGTTCCCTAGGTCAAGGCTCCATGTTTGCTTTGCCTGGCCCGGGGCCTCCGAGGAGACGGGCAGTTTCAGTCTAGAACAGGCTCCCTTACAAAGGAGTGTGCTGCGTGTAGATGGGTGAGAGCACGGGCTCCAGGACCACCTGGTGGGGAGGGCGCCAAGGCAGACGGGTGTTGCACACCGGCTCCAACCCTGACTAGCTGGTGGTGCTGGGCAGGTTCTGGCCATTCCCTGCACCTGCCGCGTAGGAGTGGGCATGGCTACCTGCCTGCCTTAGAGCGAGGTGTGAACAGCAGGTGAGAAAAGCACCACAGAAGCCCTCTGTAGCCCAGAGGCCACATGAATGCAGCATCACGACACCAAGCACGGCTTCAATTTTTACATATGTCTGTGTTGGGTGGGAGGTTGGTTGAGATGACCTATAAAGATCCCGTGACTATGTGGGCCTCAAGATTCCAAGGCCTAAGCTAAGAGTCTCTAACCAGTTCAGGGCCAGAATATTGGCTGATGAGGCCGACAATGAGTTGATATAAATGACTCCAACATCCAAGAGGCAGGGTGAGCGTGGCCTGGCGGGGTGGGGGAGGAGGGGAGGGGGTTTGCACTGCTGCTGATGCTGAGAAGCCAAGGACAGCACAGCACTCACCTTCTGGGGGGCATTGATGACTCCAGTGTTGTAGCCAAACTGCAGGGAGCCGAGCACTGCCCCTCCCACAGCCAGCATGAGGCGGCCCGTCAGCTTCTGTAGAGAAAAAAAAAACCCCACAGTTATAGGCATGTTGGGCCCAGGTTACTAGAGGGCAGGGCCTGGGCTGGCAAGTTCCCTTGTTCAGATACCTTGCCTGACTCCTGGCACCACACCAGCCCTTCTCCGAAGAAACCTGGCCACTTCCTGACCTCAGGTGCCCAGACCAGCCCTGCCAACTTCTAGACACTGGGCTGGCCAGACTCACTCCTGGGGAGGGAGGGGGAATTAGGGTCTTCCTCTCTGTAGCCAGGGCTTGGTATCTGAGGTCTCATTCCCCTGGTGAAGCCAGGCCTGGGGTTGAGGTGGCTCCAGACTCTCTGATGGGGAGGCCCAGGAGCCTGGGCAAGGGGGGGCCAAATTATGTGGGAGGAACAGCATAGATGGGGGGAAGTGCCCTGGATTTGGAGCCGAAGATGCTGGCTTCTAATTCCAGCCCACCTGCCTCCTTGCCCTGTAAATTCCAGCAGGTAAGTCCCCTTCCCCACTCTGTTTCTCTGCAAATCCTTGCCTCCATTCACAGGGCGGATACTGAGGCAGAAACAAGTTCCAACTCAGAGGTCTGCAGAGAGCCAGGCTAAAGCTCGGGGCAACCATCCCCAGACGAAGAGCTTCCCAGGGTTGTCTGGACACAGATGACATACCAGCTAGGAAAGTGCTTTGGAAAAGTACATGACACAAGGTGAGTGAGAGTGCTGGGTCAAGGTGTTTCCAATGCGCAAAGGGCTGGGGGAGAGAAAGGCTGGTGGGTTTCTGTCTCCTGGAAGCCACGGGCAAGAAGGCAGCAGGCAGGGAGGAGGCCAGGGGACAGGAGAGCCCAGGGAGAGCAAGGTGCCTTGCTAGGAAGAGGACTTTTTTTCTTTTAAAATGAAGAAGCCAAGAAATATGACAGTTAAGGTAGGCCCTTAACTGACTGAAAGAACGGAGCCTGGGGGGAGGGACGCCAAAGAGATGACGGGCATTCGCCAGGTGCACCAGGCCAGGCGGGCACTGGAGGGGAGGGGTGGAGGCATAGACCCCGAGCCGCACCTACCTGTGGAGGGGAGAGCCTCAGCGTGGCCATGGCCTTGCTATAGGCCTCGGTCTCCCCCCAGAACCCAGAAGCGGCCCTGCCTTCAGGATCCTCACAGAGAGCACTGGGCTTAGCTGTTAATCAGACACACTCCTAGTATGGTCTTTCGTTCTCTAGAAGCCATCAGGCCAACGATTGCAAAAGCCAAGGTTCTCACGTCAGAGGCTGAGAAAGAGGAAGGAGGTTTCAGCCAGCAGGAGGTCATTCCTTGTCAGGGGAGAACTGGATCCTTCCTTCCCACGGGCCCCTTTCTGGCCAGACTCTGGACATTCATCCTAGATGCCGGGGCTTTCCTCCTGGCAGGCTGCACTCTCTGTAAATCCTGTCCGTCATGGCCTGCCCTGTCCAGCATACCCCAGCACCCCCCGGAGCCTCCGTCTCAACTCCCTAGGGAGCCTTCAGACCCAGGACTGTCGGTTCTGAGTGGGTGGTGAGCACCTGCCAGACGTCCTCTCGTGGGCCCCAGCCAAGCCCAACTCCTAGGGTGACCACTGAGATTAAGAGGATGTCACAAGGACAGGAGGGCATGACAATGGCTGTTGAACCCCCCACGGGGGGGCTTTCTACCTGGTGAGTCCCAGGCATCAGCTTGGGGTTGGCCTTGAGGTTGGCCATCATCTGATACTAATGGTATATGAGATATATATTTTTCTAGTACACACTAGAATAAATATAAAACTAGCAATGCAAACCTATGATTTGAAAAAAATGTGGCATAGCCATATAATGGAGTACTTAGAAAAGAAAGCTCTTTAGGTATTGATTCGGCATACTTCCCAAGTTACATGAAGTAAAAAGCAAAGCTTCAGAACAGTGTGTTGTATGCTACCTTTTGTGTGTGTGGGCGGGGGGGGGGGGAAGGCTGAGGTAGGGAAGAATATACATATCTACTTACTTAAAAGAACGCACAGGAAAGGTAACAGTGTACCTGAGGATCTGGGTGGCAGAGGCAGGGTCGAAGGGAGAATTTTCATTGTATATCCCTTTGTACGTTTTTGAATTTTGAACCACATGAATGTATCACCTATTTAAAATATTTTTTACAAGCCCTGTGCTTTCATATTATTTAGAACACAGCAATTTAAATAAAATATAAGTGAAACAATGATACAGGTGATATGTGGATCTGGTAAAAGTCGTGCCCTTGCATGAATGACACCGCGGCAGGGGCACTATGGGGGTCGATACTATTACTAGAGGCCCTATCTCCAGTCTGGCTCTGGTGTGCCAGGGGTCTCTGGGCCTCTGAAGTCACTCTTGGGGCTCCCCCTGAGCAGCTATGCCTCCGGGAGTGGGCGCTGCTGGGAGCCAGGGACAAACCCCTCTGCTGGAGTCTGCCACTTGGCAAGTCAAGGTCAAACTCTACCATATCCACCCAGGCAGGGTGCTGCATGAGGCCCTCCTAAAAGGCTCAGGGACTCATGCTCCGGGCCCTGGTCCTGACACCATGGAAGAGGCATCAGGTCCATTGGGAAGGGGAGGCTCGTGTGGTCTGAGCGTCAGCCAGGGCACTGTGGAAGCAGTGCAGGGACAGACTTGTAATTCTGCCTGGGACAATCCATCAGAGGTGGGTTCCTGGGAGGTGACATGAGCTGGGCTGTGAAGGACACGCAGGGAGCCTGCCAAGTGGAGAAGCGGTGGCAAGACTGCCTTCCAGGTAGACAGATCAGTACGTGCAGGGGGGAAAAGGTGGGGCCCAGCACGGCCAGATTTAACAGGGGTGCTGGGTGTGGCTGGATGCTGGATGCAGGGGAGGAGCGTGGCCGCTGCTCCTGGGTAGGCAAGCCACACCCACCTCTCGCCCCCACTGCACCCACTGTGATCACTCCAGGACTTGGAATCAGGAGACTCAGGCTGAAAGGCAGCAAGCTGCTTCCCTTCACCTTGGAGTTGGGATACGTGGTGGCCCTCACTCTGGGTCTCAGTTTTTTCACATAGGAAATGGGGATGAGGGTGTCTTCCCTAAAGACTTGCTGTCAAGTTCTGCATCAGCGCCCATCATTGAGCCAGCAGGGTTCACGTGACAGGTGTTTGCTGAATCAGGGAGGGATGGGATGTCCCCACAGCACCATTCGCCCCCAGCAGCCCCACGGCTGGAACTGAAAAGTGGTGATGAAGTCTGTTCATTCAACATGTATTCATTTAGGTGTCAAGCTGATGGACTAGTTGGTGATGCCTTAGAGAAGGGGTACAGGCCCCACAGCTCACGGCTTTCTTGTGGAAGCCTTTTATAGGGGCAGAGGAGCAATGGAGGTCCCAGAATCTGGGACCTCTGGGTGCCCATCACCACCCCTGGGGATGGGGCTACCTTCTAGAACATTCCATGCTGTTCCAGGACTGTGCCCTTGCTGTTCCTCTACAGTCCCCAGCTTCTGCTGCAAGCAGCTGAGAATACCCATCTGCTGTGCACCCACCACACTGAAAACTCCTTAAGAGTGGGACCTAGAGTCCCAGGGTAGGGCACAAGGCTGAACATTTGTACCAAGAGAACCCGTCACTTCTGGAATTAGCTTTTTGAGCAAAAATTGGCTCTGTGTGTATCTGTTCTCCCAGAACAGTGTTCATCCTAACAGATTGGGACTCAGCCATGTAGCAAACCCCTGATGAGTACTGGAACATCAGCTCTGAGAGCTGGAAACAGCCTAAAAGTAACTCTTTGGCAGCCCACCCCAACTCACAGGGCTGTAGAGGAAAGATCTCTGACCTGAGTTCAAATCCTGATTCCCCTAGGGGTGCCCCAGGCCTTAGTTCAGCCAGTGCCTGGGCTCAGGGACCTGCAAAGAGGAGGATCTTATGCCCTAACCCCTTGCCACCCCATCCCAATTCTGGGGGTCCTGAGGCCCACTGAAAGCTTTCCCAACACCTCACTGATGAGGTGTTGGCTTCGGGACCTCTCCTCCCACACAGGGATGCCTGGTGGCCTAGCCAGGTCACGTAACTTGCTGAGCACCACGCGTGGCCTTCTGACCTGCGCCCGTAGGCCAGGCCTTTCCCTGGCACACACTCCAGCCCTGGGCTCTCCCGGTCAGTACTGGTGGAGAGAGGGCATGTGGCCACGCCATTCAGAGGCAGGTCACTCCCCATGGGAGGAGGGTCCCAGAGCCGGGAGGAGCCAGATGGCGCTCGCATCCTTTCCTCCTCCCACAGCTCCCGCGTGGCCCTGGGTGCACTGGAGCATGGGACAAGGACCTTGTAACTGCATGGCTCCCAGTTCTAAGGACAGTGGGGCAGGGGTTTATGGGATCCATGCCAGCCCTTTTTATTTATTTTGTGTACGTTTCCTTTCTAAGATTTCATGTGAACAAAATTCTGGGCAATAAAGAAAGAAGCCCAAGGAATTGCAGAATTGCTGTAATACCCTCATGTGATAGATGGGGAGCCTAAGGTCAGAGGGTAGGGTTAGGGATACTCTGCAAACAAAAGCCTGTTCTGGGACTTGAGTTCTTTGCATTCCTGGACAGGCGTTTTACCCTCTGAACTCTTCCAGCCTGCCAGGTCTTTTCAAGAAGAAGAGTGATAACCCTGATAAGCCTCACCTTCAGGTGACCTCAGGCATTTACTCCTCGCAAAGCCATTTTCTTCAAGCCCTCCAGTGATGTCAGGACTTCTGCACTGCTGAGCTCCCCTGCACCCTGCGGTGGCCCTGGAGGCAAAAGGTGCTCAACAATCTTTAAAGCAGAGAGGAGAGGAAGGAGTTGCCCCTTTTTATCAGTGCCAGCTGCAGCGGCCAGGCCCTAGGCAGCGTGCCAGGGGCTGCTTCCACAACCTGATTTAACCACCACCACCAGCCTCTGGGGGAGATTGCTCCCACTTCGCGGGAAAAGGCCGATAACCAGAAGGCCTTCGGCTGCTGCGAAGCTCCAAGCTGAGGGGTCTCTGCTGCCAAACCCTTCCTGCTCGTGTCCTCCCCCTGCTTCCGGGTACTGGTCCCCGAAGGAAACTAGGTTTCTACCTGGTACTTCCTTCCTATGTAGGTCAGATTCCATTCCAGCAACTCGCTGGACCTTGCCCAGTTTGAGCCAGGACAGCCCAGGCCCAAGCTGAGAAACCTCTTGGCCACTTGGGTAGATTTTGCTCTAAGTTCAGGTTGGTCAACTATGGCCCATGGCCAAATCCAGTCTGCCAGCTAAGAATGGGTTTTACATTTTTAAGTGGTTGGGGGAGGAAAAAAAAAGACTAATATTTTGTGATACGTGAAAACAGTATCAAATTCAAATTTCAGAGGAGTTCCCTGGAGGTCTAGTCGTTAGAGCTCAGTGCTTTCTCTGCCGTGGGGCTGGGGTTCAATCCCTGGTGGGGGAACTAAGATCCTGCAAGCCTTGTAGCATGGCCAAAACAAAAAACAAAAAAAAAACAAAAAACCCCTAAAATTTCAGTTACCATTAATAACATCTGATTGGAATACAGCCATGCTTGTTTGTGAAGAGTATATTGTTGATGGCCGCCTTTGTGCTACAACAGCAGACCACGTGGCCCACAGAGCCCACGATAATTACTTACTTTTGGCCCATTACAGAAAAAATGTGCTAATCTCTGCTTTAAACCCCAGGTGCTCTGAATTGCTGTGTGCAAACCCAACATACAAGCTGCACAGGCCTTTTCAAAGCCTTTCAGGCAAAACCAAATCATCTTCCAAAAAGGTGTTAATGCAAACAACTGACTCCCTGAGGCAGCACCTGGGTATCCGGAGAAGCTGACACCCCAGAGAGGTACCCATTCAGTGGGGAGGTGGGCACCAATTTGACTATGATAAAATTAATTTGATAAGACCATGGGACTATGTAAAGGTCCCCACCACTCTCAGCAGACAAGTTTAAGTCCCAGCTCCCCCCACTTGTGTGACCTTGAAGAATCCCCTTCCCCAAACACCTCCTATTCTCCATAAGAGAGGTTTCCTAAGAATAAGAAATTATTCTCAGGAATATTACTAAGGAAAGACAATACCTGAATATATGCTCCCAACACTATTCTAGTCAATGGGGATTCAGCAATAACCTAAACTGAATCCTGCTCCACAGAACTTGATATTTTAGTTGGGGGCTGGCAACTAAATTATTTTAGAAAATAAATACCTAAAATACATCAGATGGTAAGTGGTATGAAGAAAGAAAGCAATGGGGACAATCACAGTGGGACAATTTGTAATGGAATTCTATGCAGCTGTTGGAAAGAATGCAACACATCTGTATGTACTTGATATGAAAAGAGTGCCTGTGAAAAAAGCAAAGTACTATGGCTTCCTAGGTGGCGCAGTGGTTAAGAATCCGCCTGCCAATGCAGGGCACAAGGGTTCAATCCCTGCTCCAGGAAGATCCCACATGCTGCAGAGCAACTAAGCCCGTGCGCCACAACTATTGAGCCTGTGCTTTAGAGCCCGTGACCACAACTACTGAGCCCATGTGCTGCAACTACTGAAGCCCACGTGCCTAGAGCCCATGCTCCACAACAAGAGAAGCTACGGCAATGAAGAGCCTGTGCACCACAACAAAGAGTAGCCCCCACTCACCACAACTAAAGAGAGCCCGCGCACAGCAAAAAAGACCCAACACAGCCAATAAAAAAAAAATAAATTCAAAAAAAAAAAGCAAAGTACTAAATAACGTATAGAATGAACATTTTGTGTAAGGAAGGAGGAGATAATGAACTTGTATAATGGCACTTCCTTATATGTGCTGAGAGAAACACTGCAAGTATTGGTAGGTGAACAGGATGGGCTGCACAGAACTATGTAGAAAGTGTGATCCAATTACACTAAATTCCATTTATAGGCACACACATACACATGCGCAAAAAGAGGTCTGTGAGGGTAAACACCAAACCATTACAACTGGGAAAAGATGTTTATTCTTTTACTTTGTATGCTTCTCTATAGTTGGCTCCACTATTTCTGTAATTAAAAAAAAAACCTGCAGGGGCTTCCTAGGTGGCGCAGTGGTTAAGAATCCACCCGCTAACGCAGGGGACACAGTTCCATGCCTGCCCCAGGAAGATCCCACACGCCACGGAGCAACTAAGGCCGTGCACCACAACTACTGAGCCTGAGCTCTAGAGCCCGTGAGCCACAACTATTGAGCCCATGTGCTGCAACTACTGAAGCCCGTGCACCTGGAGCCCATGCTCTGCAACAAGAGAAGCCACCACAATGAAGAGCAGTCCCTGCTCGCCACAACTAGAGAAAGCCCATGTGCGGCAACAAAGACCCAACACAGCCAATAAATAAATAAAAAAATAACCCCGCAACCTGACCTAGAGAGGTAGGTATTATTTGTTACAGTTGAGGAAATAAGCTCCAACAGGAGGTGAGGCTGGCCTGAGGTCAAATGGTAGAGCTGTTTCTGGTGGAGCCCTTTCCTCCTCAGTCCCCAGTGCCAAGATAGTGGGGGTGAGCTCTGGGCTGGGCACTTTGGGCAGATGTCCTGTCCAGCAGAGGCCTCAGTAGCCAAACACTTTATGAGCTGGGGTCTGGCAATAGTTCTCTCCCCTTCCAGGGTGTCAAGGCCCTGGAGAGGCAAAAGAGAGCAAGGTGGTGGTGCTGAGGTCTTAGGAAGGGTGAACACTGCCCTCATTCCGCTGCCCGAGTTCAAGGTCTGGGAGCCCTACTCCAAGACTGCAAAGCCCCAATGTTCATGCATTAGCTACTGCCTCCCTAGCCTGGAGGCTGGAGCCTTAGGCTCCACTCCACCCCTCCCACGGAGGAGGCTGGTAACAATTGGAGGTTTGTTTTGGTAGCCAAGCCTAGACACAGCCTCTCTGAGCCCGTAAGTCCAACAAGGAGCCTTCTCGGCCTCCACCATCCTGGACACTGGTTACCAAACTGAGTGGCTTTGTCACCTCTCTGCCCAGGAGTGAGGTGGGGGAGGGGTGGGGTTGCAGGTCCCAAGCCAATGCTGCACACTTCCCCTTTGTCCCAGGCCTCCCTAGCTCTGCCAGCTAGGGTGAGAGGAGGAGAGAACTGGATGCCTGTACCCTTGGAGCTGGAGCAGAGCTCTAGGCCCTGACATCCTGTGACCAGGAGGCACTGGGTAAAGCTGAGCTCCTTGAAGTCACAAGCTGATTACCAGGGGATTTGAGGTTGACGCAGCTCCCGGCCAGGTAGGGTTGGTCCTGGAATGGCTCAGCATGGGACAAGGATCGTCACAGAGATGTTTACAATGTCTGTACACCCAAACTAGATGTGCAAAAGGTCCTTCGATTTAAAATAGCCGCCCACCTGATTTAGGGCACTGGGTCAGTCTCACCACAACCACCGTGTGGGGGGGAGCCTCCATTTTACAGGAAAGAAAACCAAGGCTCCGAGGAAAGCCACTTCCCCAAGGTCATAGTTTCATGGGTATGTGTTTCGTTTCCATTCACAGAAGGCTTTCAGTTGTCAAATTATATCTAATCCATCTTTTAGACTGCACCCAGAAAGAGCTTGGAAAGTCCTGGAGTCTGGGAATTCCTACTCATTGGGGGTGAGTGGAGGGTGGCACAGAGGACAGTGGTGTGGAGAAAAAAGCGTTAAAAAAAAAATACTGAAGAATACTGAAGAACATCTCAAATTTTTTGTAACAGTCTTATCTTGGCTAAGGCTCTTTCCTTTTCAGTTTCCCATTTGTCAAACGGAGGGCTGGGCCATGCACTGGAAGGTCCCTTCCTGCTAGGGACTTCCCTTTATCCTCTTATGCCATCCTAGAAAGGCTGGCAGTGTGTTTTGTGGTGGGAGGCTAGTATGTGACCTTGGAAAAGTCATTTTCCATTGGACTGTGATTTCATCGTGACTTGTTATCACCCTCGCAGGGGAGGCAGGGCACCGACATCCGTTGACCCATCTCTGGGCCGGGCACTCTCACCCATGTGCTACTCTGCAAACCAGCTTCCTGACAAACTCCTACTGGAGAAGAACTAGCCAGCAGGAACTTTAGTGATTTACCCCACCAAGTGATACAACCCGGGCATCCTGCGACTTCCCAAAACCTCATGTGGCCAGATGCCAGACTTCTGGGCAGAGGCTGCAACCCAGGTAACCAGTCAGCTGGGGCCCAGGTAAGTGCAATGCATCATGGGAGTACAGAGAAGGAAGGGATATTTATGGAGCATCCATGGGGACAGACAGACATTTATTTCTGAATTCTTACAGACAGTCTAATGATGAAAATGACATCATTCTGCAGATGCGGCAACTGAACTAAGCTGGAATTCAAAACCACAAATGCAGGACTTCAAAAGCCTACACTCTTCGAACCACTGAAGGGCTAAGGAACCCCGTGGATTTCTATTTCTCCTTTGTCTGGAGGGTGGAGTCGGCAGAGGTCCTGGGGCAAGACTGGGGTGCCAGGAGGGACTAGGTGGGAGTTCTTCACAAAGGGCTGGGCGAGACATCCGGAAACGGGGCTGACCCGTGTCTGCTGCCCAGGAGGGATCGTGAGCGAATCCCTGACTGGGACAGGAGGGCCTTCAACCTGTCTCCTCGCCACTTCCTACTCAGTTAAACTCACCACAAGGAGTCACAGAGGAGCACGACAGAAGGCAGGGAAGTCAGCTGAGTCAATTCCCAGTTCCGAGGAGGTGAGGAGGAACACAGCAGAAAGAACTTCACAACTAGACACACCTGCTTTTAAGACCTTGGGCAAGTGATGTAACCTCTCCAGGCTTCAGTTTAACCTCCTGCACAAAAGGGCTGGGCTTGCTGATCGAATCAGCAGCTCCAAAGGGAAGGGCTTTTTTCTAGAATGTATACAGGATGATTCATAGAAAGTTCAGCAAAAATAAAAAATAAAAATTTTTTACTTTACCCATTATCTGTATTTGTCTTTTGAAATTTCTACGTTATGTAGGCATATAATGTATTATTATAACAGTGCACATACATGAATTTATAAATACAGATAAACCACTGGGAAGGAGGTGCTCCAAAATTATTTATTGATGGAGCCAGCAATCAAAAGCTTGGAGGATATTGCATGAAAAACACCTTTCTGCTGCAGCTTTAGAACTGGCTGGCATGTGGGCGGGCACCTGTGAAGTTAGGCAAACTCTCTCCCCTCAGCTCAAAATTCAAGAAAGGCTATGGTGAAAAGGGACAGTGTAGACTGAAAGCCCTTTCTGATTGGCCTGGGTTCAAATCCAGCTCAGCCACTTACTAGCTGTGTGACTTCCGGAAAGTTACTTCCCTTCTCTGAGCTCCAGGCCCCTCCAGCAGAGCTATTATATGGAAGGTCAGTGACACTGAAAAGCATTTAAGCCCAGAGCCTAGTGAATTATATGTGACGGTTGACTTTCTCCTCCACTTTTCCGTCTCCATTCAGAATATTCACTTATCCACTCAACAAATTAACACCCAGGTCCTGCATCACATGCTGAACAGCCATTTCTTACCCTTGAAGGAATGAAAAAAAGTTATCCTTCTCTTACAGACAGTGAAACTGAGGTCCAGAGAGGTTAAGGGACCTGCCAGAGCGCCAAGCTAACACAGCAAGTATTTAAACTTTGCAGTGGCAAGTTCTTACCACTAGCTAAAATAGCTCTTCATTTTATTTTTATTTTGTTATATCCCAGCATAATGGCTCACCTACGACTGTCAGGAAATGGGCTCTGGGTTCATCGTCTCCCTTCAGGCCAGTGCGGGGCAGCGAAGCAAGTTGTCTGGATTCATCAGGCATAAAGGAGCCTTTTCCCACTGAGGGTCCAGCCTGGTGTCACTGTCACGCACCTCTCTGCCCAGCCAAGACCTTGCTCAGTTCCCCCGGACACCTCCACAGCCCATAGGAGGGGCAATGCAGAGTTCAGTGCTAACCCCCCAAGTCAGGTGAAAACACGGACATTCTCGTGCCTTCCCTACCGAATTTCAAAGAAAAAAGTCACTTGAAAATATTCTATAGAAGGGGGAAGAGGGAAGGGAGAAGAGAAACAGTGCCCTACACACAAGGTGGGGCCCAATAAATGTTGTTGGAAAGGAACCGTGCTGGAAAAGTCACAAAGATCCCCTCTAGGACATGACCGTTTACAGACAAAAAAAAAAAGAGATCGTATCGAGGCAGTTGTTTGCTCCCGGGGCGGGGGTGGGGTGGGGGGGAAGTCCTCATCTATTCAGAGTCCCGAGTCCCTCAGCTCCCTGGCGCGCGCCACTCCCACTCCACTCCAGCTCGGGGCCCCTTCTGGGCCCTCGGGCCCCAACCCCCGCCCCGTGATCGCGGCGGCGGCCCCGGGGCTGCTCTCTCCTGCCGGCCCTCGCCAGCTCCGCCCGAGCAGGGAAACGTGCCACCTCGGAGCACATCTCCCCGGGACTTGGCAAAACCTCTGGGGCCTGCGCTACGCGGAAAGAAGGGCCTCGGAGGCGGGCTTTTCCCCTCAACCCTGGAGCCCGGGCCTTAAGAGAGTGCCCTCCGCCTCGAAACCCCGGAGGACCGGCGCGGGGACTGCGCGAGGCCTCAGAAAACGCCCAGCGCCCGGCCACGCGCCCAGTGTGGCGCGGGGGAAATGGGAACGTAGGTTCCCAGCCTGCCGAGCCGGGGCGGGTCGCTCCTCCTCCGCGCGCCGGGGCCGGGGCCCGGCCGGGGGCTCGGCCGGCTCAGCCAATGGGCGCCGCGCTCGGGCCCCCTCCCCCGCCCCGGGAGCAGTCGGCGCGGGGCCGCTGCCGGGGAGATCGTGAGCGACGTGCCGCGCCCTGGCCCTGGGTCCCCGGGTCCCGCCGGGCCGCGTGGACGGCGCGGCGCCCCCGGAAGGAAGCCAGCTACTCTGTGCGGGAGCCAACTACGCACGCGGCGCCCTCGCGCCCTCCAGATCCCGAGCCCATCTCCGCTCGCGTCCCCAGCCCCGGCAGGGCGCTGCGCTCCAGGCCCGCGCAGAGAGAGGCTCAGAGAGGCACGCCGCCGGCTCCAGGCGCACAGCACGCCCGGGCCGCCGGGGAGGCCCGGAGAGGCCCAGGCCGGCGGAGGGATGGCCGGGGGTCCGCGCCTTTGTTCCGGGCGGGGAGGGCCCGCGGGCGCGCGACTCACCTTGCTGCTGGGCTCCATGGCCGCGCTGCGCCGGAGGCTCTGGCAGCGCCGGGTTCGCGGGCGGCGACGGGCAGGCGGGCTGCGCTCTGCGGCTCCGGCTCCGGCTCGGGTCCCGAGACTCCGGCTGCGACTCTGACTCCGACTCTGGTCGCTTGGCCTCCCGTTCCCTAGCGAGCTAGTTCCTGGGACCTGCGGCCCACGATCTGAACGCTCGCCCGGGTTACCTCTGAGCGCCGGGACGGTCACGTTTATAGGACCCCAGCCATTGGCTGGCGCGGCGGCGGGGGGGGGGGGCCAGAGGGGTGGGCAGAGCCTGGGGGCGGGGACTGGGGTACGTCCGGGGAGGGGCTCCGCGGGGAGGGGGCCGGGGGAGGGGGGGCCGGAGGGCGCCCGGCTGTCCCCACTCGCTGTAGCTGCCAGTCTCCCCTGCTCTGTGGGTGCCGGGAGTTCGCTCGCTGTGTGACCCTCAGCAAGTGTGCGCACCTCTCTGAGCCTCAGCGGCCTGTAGCAAAATGGAGGAGCTCGTACTGGTTGTGAGACAAACTAGGAGCGGCGCAGGGTAGCGCTTGAGAGAGAAGACTGCAGTTCTCGCTCTGCCACTGGATAACTTTGGGAAACTAACTGTAATGATAATACCACCTCATAGGTTTGTTATGAAGATTAAGTGAGTTAATATTTGTAAAATGTTTAGAACAGCGTCTGTTACGTGGTAAGTGGTATTTAAGTATTTGCTAGACTGCGGGAGGTCTCGCTCCGCGATTTTCTCCCTTCCCCTCTCCACCCCCACATTCCTGTTTGTAAGCCAAGCTTTGCTTTAGCACAGGCTGGGCCCTCTGCCTGGAAATCTATGCCCACCTTTTCTTTGGACTTTAATATCACCTCCTCTGTGAAGCCTTTCTCTACTTCTGACAGTCCATGTGACCATGGTGAAAGGTAAGTGTGAAAAATATGAATGATAAGAACATAGGAGAACTTGGGTTTGAACCAGCTCCACTGTAGACCAGCCCTCAAGTGATCCTAGGCAACGTGCTGGCCTATGAGGCTCAGCTTTCTTCTGGGTAAAACGGAATGAGCATGACCACCAACTTCATGTGCTATCATGAGAGATACAATGTCCAGATAAGCTCCTGAAGTACTTAACACATGCTGGCTCCCGATCAGTCCCTCTTTAGTGGTAGGGGTATTATTTCACCTTATTTTATCTGATTTCACCTCATTTCTTCTTCTAGACCTGTGTCTTACTTGAGACACAGTGAAAGGAAAGACCCCCCGTCCAAAGGTCTGGACAAAATCTTGAGGTTAGGCTGAGGGTCCCTTTCCCTATGGAAGGGCCTGGGGAGGGGCTACTTTCTGTTGGGAAGGAGGTGCCTGAGCTTGCCACATGACCCCTGGAGTCCTCTGTCTGAGCTGTAGGTCCAGTGCTGGCAGTGGGAGGGGGCACCCTGGCTGAGCAAGAAGCCCTGGAAGGGAAGGCAAGCCCCTTCTGGGCACACCCCTACCCATGGCTCCTATTTCTCCTACCTGCTCAGCCTGGAAATCTTGGGGCCACCTTTCTCTCTATCTGGTGCCAGAGGCCCCCAAGTCCTGTTGATTTCACCTTCTGCACCACCTCATCCTCCTTCCCTTCCTGCTGTCTGCAGGACCTCCAGCGCCTCTGGCCTCATGTCCTCTAGTGCTGACCTTCACTTTCCTGTTCGTATGTCCCACATCCCACGTTGCCATAGAGGCAGCAAGGTCCAGGGCTAGCAAGGCCCTCAGGGCACCAATTTACAGGCTCAGCCTCACCCCTCACACCAGCACTTCCTACATCTGTACCTTTGCTCAGATTGTTTCCTCTGCCTGATTCCCTCCATCACCACCTCACCAAGCCAAAATGCTTCTGACGGCACAAAGCACCCCTGGAATGGGGCCCCTTCCAGGAAGTGTCCCTGAGGCCTCTAAGAAGGAATTGGTTTCTCCTTTACCCTTTGGTGTTTCTTAGTGTGCTGCTGTCCTTTCTGTCTCCCCCGAAACTGAGCACCTTGAGGGTGGCTTCTCTAACTGAGACACAGAGGTGAAGCAGTGAAGGAGGAAGGCAGGAATGAATGAACAGCTAGTCTGCCTGTTTCCTGCCAACACCAGTGTTCCCTTAAGTACCTTTTGGGTTTTACCACCTCCCTGCTCAAAGTCTCTCCATCGCTCCCTGTTTCTGAGCACATCCAGTCTACTGTGTGTGCCTCTTCCCAGCTGTGGGTATGCCCCACCCAGCTCATAGGGCACATTCACCATCGGCCTCCCTTTCCTTCTCCAGGCCAGCCCTGTGCTGGCTACTTCCCCAGGAACAGAGGCAGGCAAGCCTGTTGCTAGCCTTATGGAGCCCCCATACTGGAGAAGATGAAGAGGGGAGATGCACAGCAACAATACCAAGTTGGATGTGCATGGTTAAGAATATGTATGGGAGCAGAATTTGTACCACAAAGGAAGGAGAGGGAGTAGAGAGAGCTTCAGGAAGGGGAGAGGGCAAGCTGAGCAGGGTTTAGAAGGCTGAATATGAATTCACCAGGTGGGTCAGTGGGAAGGCCATTCTCGGCAAGGGGAAGAACATGTGCAAAGACAGTAGACAGGCAGAGAGTAACTGCTGATGGGGAGAAAGAATCTCTAGACCAAACTCAGAGACTGATGGTGGAGGCCTGGATTTGAACTTCTGAGTTCCAGCTCTGCTAATTACTTGTCAAACAGCACTGAGCAAATCCCTTCCCTTTTTTGAGCCTCAAGACCCACATCTGTAAAATGTGTGTAAAATGGGTGTAACAATCCCCACCTGAGTTGGCCAGGATTGTGTATAAAATGGATTGTGTATAAAAGTTTA
Source organism: Hippopotamus amphibius kiboko (assembly GCF_030028045.1). Lineage (NCBI taxonomy): Eukaryota > Metazoa > Chordata > Mammalia > Artiodactyla > Hippopotamidae > Hippopotamus > Hippopotamus amphibius. Next base: position 34,576,128 of record NC_080186.1, read on the forward strand.
TCCAAATAAACAATACTAATTCATGATGTCAGAAATTCAATTAAACCCCCTTCCTATGGTCAGGGTGGGACTTGAAGACAGAGGAGAGTGGCTAGAAAAACAGCTTTACCTTCACCCTAGCCCACTATACCTGCCCCAATAGACACCCATTATCCGCTTGAAATTCCGTTTCTAGATGTTCTTTGTGTAAAAGCTTTATGATCCCTAGGGGGTACTGTATAGAGGTAGGCTCATCAGAAGCTATCGGCACTGATCAGATATTAGATTCGCAGGTGGGCTAGTTTAGTTTTTGGATGGCTGAGTCCTGGGCAACTAGATTTAACTACAACCAGGCAGGGAACACCAGAGAAAGCCTAAGGAAGTGAGTCTGGAAGATTGGGATGCCTGGGGAGAGACAGCAAATGCCCAGAGCGGGCTTACGTAGGTGCACCCTAAGCCAGAGACAGCCAGACTAAGTAGTCCCTGTGACGGGAGTGCAGGGGATTGGGCGCAAGAGGAGATGAACGTAGGGGGAATTTGAGTGGGAGAAGCTGAAGAGGCGGGGTCAAATGTCAGGTATAGGAGTTAGGGCTTTATTCAGTGGGCGGGGTCGGGGGGAGCCATGGAGGGTTTTTGAGCAGGGAAGGACCGGAGGACGTCTCAGCCTCCTTTCAAGTCTTCCCTACCCCGAGGCTTTAAAGGAGAGTGTGAGGAGGCTGTGGAGCCCTAGGACTCCGCTTGGAAGGACCACGTGCCCCTCCCCAAGCTGCTCTTACACTGGCAGCTTTGTTCCCTGGAGGCTGCCTTTAGCCCAGGAAGGAACTCGGACTTTTGGATTGCAAGCAGTTCTAGCCCTAGCCAGTCGGAGGAAAAGAGCTCCGGGCGACTGGCGGGGCGGTGCCAGGTGGCCAAGCGGATGCCGGCGGCCTGCTGCGTGCCTGCGCTCACGCTCGCACGCTCCGGCTCTGCAGCCGCGCAGGGCGCGCTGTACGGGGGCGGTCGTAGCAGCAACCCAGTCTGGAGTGAGTAAGAGCTGCCCGTTTTTTTTTTTTTTTCTTTTTTCTTTTTTTGGCTTTAAAGGCAAGCGTCCTTGGCAGCCAGGCGAAAAGGATTTGCTGAGTCAGCTGCCGCTGATGCAAATGGGGCTGCCAGGGGCTGGTACGGGAGAGCCCCTGATCCGCGGGATGTTCTGCAACCCCGATCCTCCCAGGTAAACACGATGTTGAACTCTTGGAAGGCCTGATGCGCCAGGCAGGACAGTTCTGTGTGTTTAATATTTTCATTCTGATTTGCGCACCTGTTCACACCACCTGCGCTCAGAGAACTCTTCAGCTTCCCTTCTTTATCCTTTCACGTGCTCCTCCCCGGCCCTCCCCGGCACAGGCTCTCATCAGGGCCACCACCTGCTCTCCGATGCTGGGGGATGTCGAGGGAACACTTCCTTCCCCCACCCTCTCCCGCGTCAGGCTTGTTTGTCCAGCTGCCTCTAGGACAGTCTTCCGACTGCCCCGCAGGTACCTGGCCTTCACCATGTTTAAGTCTACACTCATAATCCTCTCCCATCCCTCCTGGCCCCCACTCCAGAGACGGTTCCTCTATGCACCAAATAGCCCAAGCCAGAGATCTGGCATCTTCCTTGACTCTTCTCTCTCCCTCACCCCCAATATCCAGTCAATGCTGTGGACTCTGCCTTTCCAATATAGCACTGGACTCCATCCCCTTCTCTCCATCCCACTGGTCCTGTGCTAGCTCTGCTCATTCATCCTCCCTCCTGCCACCTCGCCGGTCTCTCTCAGACACCGTTGTTTAAGCATCTATCCTTGGCGCGCAACATCGCTACAGCTCACAGACATAATGTTGCATGGAAAAATCCATATGCAAATGAGTGTGATTTCCTGTATGCAAAGTTCAAAAACAGGCAAAACTTATTTATGGGATTAGATGTCTGGGTAATAGTTACCCTTGGAGGGATGAGTGACCATGAGGTGGGCGGGTAATCAGGGCTGAGACTGGGCTGAGGCAGATGAGGCAGAATCAACACTACTGATACTTCCCTTCTGCCCTGAGCTTTAATGTGACTCAACGCGGGTTTGTTACTAATCCTGTCTTTACCTAAAATTTTGATATTTTGTCATCATGGGTTTTTTTTTTGCATTAGTTTTGATTTTTAAAAAATATTGCATTAAAACATTATTTATCTTGATGGCTAAGCTTTTTGGTACTCCCTTAAATTTTACTTAGGAGGGAAGTGTCTCATTTGCCATGTCCTAGTCCTGACCCTGCCGGTGAGGTTTTGTAATCAGAGTGCTGGTTACGTGCATGTGTTCGGTTTGTGAAAACTCATCGGGCTGGACAATTCCAATTTTTACACTTCTCTGTATGCATGTTATGCTTCACTTAAAATTTTTTTTATTAAAAAAAAAAAATCTTTCCGTGGTTCCAAGAGAATGACTGCTGTCTGCTTCTCCTAACATCCCCAGCACCCAAAATGGTACCTGCCACACAGTGGGATGTGGTACATATTTGTTGAATGAATAAATACAATATTCTTCCAGTTAATTTAATCCCCACAAGACCTCAGTGAGATGAGTCTTTTTCTCTCCGTTTTCTAAAAGAGAAAACTGAGATTCAGGAAAGTGAAGTGATTTGCCCAAGATCACAGAGGTGGTAGGTATGAGTTCTAGCACCTCAATTAAAAAAAAATAAACAAACAAAAACTCTGACCTGCACCATCTGCTCAGGCACCTGACCCAGCACCAGCACCAGTGGTGCACTGGGGCCTGGCTCTTATGCTGAAATTACAATTATTTGAGCCATATCTTTCCCCTGATAATGACCTCCTTGGGGGAGGGGCTCAGGCATCCCTGTCTTCCCTCTGACCAGCTAGTTACTTAGCACAGGGAGGAGGCTTAAATGTTTAGTAAATGAATGAAGCAAAGAACAAATGAATGAGGAGGCCGGCAGTGATGTGCAGTGGGTGGAGCACGGGTTGGGGAGGCAGATCTGCCAGCTGTGTGTCTTTGGGCTTATTACTCAGCCTTTCTGAGTCTCAGTTTCCCCAGCTGTAAAATGGGAATAATATCAGTGCTTACCTCAAAGATTTAGTGAGGATATGAAGTGAGAAAATGACCATCAGGTGACTGGCATATAATAAATACTTGAAAAATGGTAACTATTATTATTCTTTCCAGTGTTTCACATTCTCAAAGCCTGATTTACTTCAGGGTGTTGGGGATCTACCTCCTTTGATTTCCGTGTATTGTTTTCTGGAGGTCTCTGAAGTTGGAAGGAGGGGACCTGATGCGGACCCCAGGAGCTTTCCTCCTTGAGCCCACAGGGAGGATGAGTGCTGGAATAGTTTGCAAGTCTGGCTTCAGAGCCCAGCTCCACCCTCCTGGTGGTACCATCTTTGATGAGTTGCTTCTTTGTGAGCCTCACTTTTCTCTCTGTAAAATGGGGCTCAGAGTAATCTGGACCTTGTGGGGCTCTGGGGAGGGTTCAGTGGCCTCTCCCTGGGCCTAGCCCACAGTATGGCTTCCATTAAGTTGGTGCCCTGGGGAAGAGCAAGGAGACCAGAGGCTCTCAGAGACCCTGAGAACGAATGGGAAAGCAAATAAATAGCCTGGTCGGGCTCTGTTTTGTTCTTAGAACTTTATTTCTCCCAAGAAGTGAAATAACAATGCTGTTTATGCTGGTGCAACTTTTTAACTGTGCAAAACACCTTCTCACAGGTCATTCCTTGGGTGCTTCCCACACCCTGTGTGGAGTTCAAGACCAGGTTTATTCATGTGCCCATTGCACAGGTGAGGAGACTGAGGCACGCCAAGGTTAACGCCACTTATTTGAGGTCACACCAAAGGAGGAATTGGGTAGCAAATGGAAGGTGTGAGACCTGGACCTCTTAACCTCCAGATACCACCATGCAGCAATTTGGAGCCAAAAGAAAGCACAGAGCTCACCTCCTGAGTGAGCGGCCACGGCCCAGTCAGCATCCGGCTGTGCCCACTTCCCCCACCCCCAGCCCCACCTGGATGCCACCTGGCAGTCACATGTACATTCATCACGGAGGAGCCGGCTGACTCACCGAATTATACTGGAGATGACTCACATTTTAGAAAATGGAAAGTGAGAACTTGAAAGCCTGGAGAAGCCCTCCCTTCTTTACTGAGGCTTGGAATCAATGCCCCAAACCCATGACAGTTTAGCTCTTAAGAAAGGGAAAGCACTGTGGGCTGTCTGGAGGCTAATATTCCTGGATTCAGAGGGCAGTGGTTCAACTCCACTCTGGGTCATTACAGGTTTGCTGGGTGACTTCAGGCAAGTCACTGTCCCTTTCTGAGCCTCAGTCTCTTCGGTTTCTTAATGAAGAGATTGCAACAGGTGACATCCAAGGCCCTTCTAGCTCTGGGTTGAGAAGCCTTGTCATAATAAGTGCTAGACCTTTATCCTGCTAGACTTCAGTTTCCTCAGTTAAAAAAATGTGATAAAATATACATACCATGAAATTTACCATTTTAACCATTTTTAAGTGTATAGTAGATCAGTGGCATTAAGTACATTCACGTTTGTGCATCCATCACCACCATCCATTTCTGGAACTTTTTCATCTTTCCAAACTGGAAGTCCTTACCCATCAAGCAATAACTCTCCACTCCCCCTCTCCCCAGCCCCTGGCAACCACCATTCTACTTCTTGTCACTGAAAGAAAGTAGAATGGATTTGACTACTCTAGGTACCCCATGTAAACTTCCCTCATCCTTAAAACTGTGATGATGACAATGACAACAAAACTGTGATGACAGAGGCCAAGGGTTATTAGGTCCTTCTCCCAGTGGGCAGTTGGCTCAGACTTGGATTTAAGTTTCAGTTCTTCCTCTGTACCCTCAGGCAGGTTGCGTAACCTTTCTGCCCCTCTCACTGCCACATCCCTGAGATTGGCCTAATGAGGCCAGCCTTGCAGAGCTGTTGCCAGGCTCAGGAGACAGTGTGTAGGGAGGTGTTTGGAAAGTCCAGTGCTCCTTCTAGGGCTTGTTATATATGCCCTCTTCCTGGAATGTTGGGACCGGGACCCTGGCTTAGGTTTGTAGGTGTGAGAGCTGGAAAGACATTAGAATTGTGCTTGTCAACCCATTTCCAGGTGAGAAGACTGAGGCCTAGAGAGGTGGATGTGACTTGCCTAAAGTCACATATGGAACTTTAAACATTGTGTGCATCCATGCCTCTTGCACAGTGTCCTGCATGTGGCAGGTGCCCAACAGATGTTTGCTGCTGGCTGGAAGGTGGGGGCCATGGCATCGAGGGAGGGCCCTGACCAGCTGGGCTCTGGAGCCCTCCCCTCAAGCAGCTGGCATTCCAGCCTGTGTACCCAGTATTGGAAAGTGGCTTATGGAAGGTGCTGGGGCACTAGTCTTCTATCTTAGGTGTTCTTTTTATTGGTTCCCAGAGGCCTGGCATTGTGGCTGAGAGTCCCATCTCTCTTATTTCCTTAGAGTAATGATTCCTAGGAATTTTCTGGTTGCCAGTGTCAATATATTTAAACCAATTTCAGCCAATAAAGGAGACTTTATTAAAGGCTACAGGGGCATCCCGCAAACAGTGGCAGGGTGCAGTCAGATGCTGACTAAGCTTGGAACTTGGATGGTAGACTGCACGTTCTGTTCCACATGGTAGACTGTAACCACTGCACAATGCCAGAATTTACCTGGGACCACTTCAAGGCTGACTTGACTCTCTCCTGGTCTTGATTCCAAGTTTCTAGACGAGAGAAGCGGATCGGCCCAGTATGGGTGAGATGTTCGTCCTGGGTCCTATTGGCTGTGGTTAGGCAGTGGGGTCACAGAGAACAAACAAGGCTGGCGGGGCTCACGTCTGTGTGAGGGTGGGGCGGAGGAAGGGAGTCCACCAGGGAGTCACACAGGCAAACACATGCATCCGTTAAAAATGTGGAACAGATATGTATGTTTATTAACATGGAAAGAAAGTCAAGATATTTTTGAATGGAAAAAATAGGTTACAAAATAGTATGTTTATCACATTTTTAAAAAGTAAATATGCATATGTAATATAATTGAATTTCCATACATAGGTGCTAAATGTTAATTGAAATTAGAGGTAGTAGAATTAGGGGTAATTTTTCATTTCTTCTTTTGTAATACCTGCATTTTTCTGATTTTTCTCTAATGAATGAGTGTCAGTTGGGTAATAATAAAATGATCACTCTTACCACACAGGGCTGCAGTGTGTGTTAACTAAGACATTTATTCACTTATTCAATAAATATTTATACAGCATCTAGGACATGACGCTGCCTGTGAAAGCTGCACAGTGACAGGCCAGTGGTAAAGGTTCAGTCTTTAGGGTCACCCAAGGCTCTGCCTTCAAAGTTTGCGCAACGGGCTGGGTGCTCGGATGCAGGTGCTTCTACTCTAACGGTCTGCACGCGTTCTGAAATCTAGGAAATGAAAAATGGGGTATTTCAGCTATCTGTTGCTGTAGAATAACCACTCCAAAACTTAGTGGCTTTAAACAGCAATGATGTTATTTCTCCCGATTTGGGGGATTGGGCAGTTCTGTTCCCTGTGATGCGGCTGAGGTTATTTACGCAGTTGCGTTCAATGGGGTACTTGGCTGGGGCCATTCTCTACACGTGGTGTTGCATCCTCCTCTGTCACCAGCAGGATAGCCTGGACTTCCTTACAACCTGGTGGCTAGGGCCAAGAGGGAGCATTTCTAAAGAACAAGCCCCGGTGTGGAAAAACTTATCAAGCCTGCTCATATCAATGCAAATCATTCTGGATATGACTTGCTTTGTCTCTTAATCTGTAATGAGCATTTTCTCTGTGAGTAAATATTCTTCCCAACCTGACTTTTAATGGCTGATGGATAGCCCATCATTGATTTGACCAATCCCCTGCTGGTGAATATTTAGGTGGCTTTCATTTGGGAGCAGTTATGAACAGCTCTGTGAAGATCAACTTTGTACCAAAAACTAGGTACAAATCCTTGTAGGGGAGGGATTACAGGATCAAAGGAGGTGGGCATTTTTAAAGGTTTGCCAAATCGCCCTTCAAAAGCAGTACACATTGCACAGGACAGGCTACAAAGCAACCTGCCCTTTTCACAATCCTCTGGCCAGTCCTGGGTATGGTTTATGTTTTTAGTCTTTGTCAGCTGGATGGGTAAGAAATGGTATCTCATCCTTGTTTTCAAAAGTGGATATTAAAAGTAAGTTGCTCAGAGCCGGATGCTTAAGAAGAGTTTTTATCTTTCTCTGGGAAGCAGCCCTAATAAATCAGCAGGAACGAAGGCAATGCTATGCAGTGTGTCTCTGCCGGCTGACTCAGGCTGTAAGAAGGAACACAGGGCTGACAGCTGAGCTCCTTGCTGTGGAGATGAGATCACTGTGTCCTCACAGTGCGGATCGATTGGGATAAGCCCGCTGTTCTCCTGTCCTGTGTCTGCAGATCTTCCGGTGCGCACAGGTCTCCCCACCTGCCACACCCGCCCAGCCTATCTCGACTCTGACCCCGTCCACGTTTACCCACTCTGCAGGGCCTGATGCTGAGGTCTGGAACCTGGCCAGCTATGACTAAATGAGGGTTGTAAGGTGAGGCGTGTAAAGCAGGATCCTGAGATTGGTCCTTGGCCTTGAGCAGCCAGTACCATACCTCCTGGCCTCAAAAATTCATGAACTGGGGGACCCTTTCCTGTGTGGGAGCAGGGGTCCTGGACTCAAAGCCAGCCCTGCCTCTTACTAGCGGTGGAACAAGCAGTAGAGCTTTTCTGAGCCTCAGTGTCTTCATCTAGAACACGGGGGCAATAGAGCTTTAAGGATTATTACGTCTTTCCTCTGTGCCTGATTCTCCTAACTCGCACAGCACCCTCGAAGGCTGGGAGTATCGTGCCCACTTTGCCGATGAGGCAGCGTGAGGCTCAGAGAAGAGAAATAACTTGCCCAAGATTATGCAGCGAATAAGTGGCAGAGCTGGAAATGAGTTCAGGCCAGCCTGGGCCCAACGCCCACAGCAGCTGCTTTTACAGGCTTTGTAAAGGATTGGAGGAGAAAAGCGCATGTGAAAGGGTTCTGCAAGTGTGTCCAGAATAGCTGGAGTTAACCACCTGCCGTCACCCTCTGGGTGGTTAGAGCCATGCTCCGTGGGTGGGATGGCAGTGCTGGGGACCCACCTACCTTGGAGAGCCAGTTTTCCACGGAGTTCTCAAGAAAGGTGCCGGATTGCGCAGCTATGCTTCGGCTTTAGTCTGCTCTCTCCACGGGGGAGGCAGGGCCCTTCGTTTAGTAACTGCTACTATTTACTTTTGGAGCCATTACTCTGCGAAGTATGATTTGGTTGTCATCCTGTTCTTTAGTGGGGCTGTGGAGGTGTGAGGTGGGCAGGTAACCGCCAGGGCTGTGGCGCTGGGTTCCAGGCAGACTGGGGATCCCACTCCTGGGACTCAGGAGTGAGGTGCTCAGGGCTGGACCACCAGCATTTATGAAGCCTTTTACCTTGAGATCACCGCAGCCTCCTTTCCGCCCTGCCATTGTCTGCCCAACAGATGGAGAAACTGAGGCCCAGGGAGAGGAGGGGGCTTGCTCCCTGCATCGCCTCAGCCTGCTCCTTCTGGAATGCGGATGGGGAAGTGGCAGGGAAAAGTTTGCCAGCGAGGTTGGATCTGTGCCTGCCAGCTAAGCTGTGGCCTCTGCAAGGGCTGGGTGTTCCTTCCAGGGAACTCGAGGTGGGGCAGGCTGGGTAGAAGTGAGATCAGAGGGCAGGCCAGGCTGGGAAGGAGAGGGCAGGTCTCTGGGGGGTGTGAGAAGAGGAAGGGAGCCTGGAACAGGCCAGGAATGGGGCTTGGTCTGGAGATTGCTGAGCAGAAAGGTTTAAACTGGGGCCGCGTGGGAATGTGGAGCTCTGGATCAGAGACTCTTGGGTGCAAATTACGATTGTGCTACTTACGAGAATGGTGTGTCTGGTCAAATATTTCCCTGAGCGCCAGAGTGCTCATCTGTAAAAGGGTGGGAGCATTTCCTGGGTTAGATCCTGGCTCTACCACTTATCAGTGTGATCCAGGGCAAGTGAATTCACCTCTCTGGGCCTCAGTTTCCTCATCTGGAAGATGGGCCTGATAATAATGGTACCTACCTCACCCAGTTGTTGTGACGCTTAAAGGGTCTGATAGCATATGTTTTATAGAAGGCTTCCAAGCTTTTCACCTAATCAGGCTTTTCTATCACCATCATCACCTACCTCAAAGGATTCCTGGGAGGTTTAAAAAGGGCTGCTGATGCAAACTGTCTGGCAGAGGCGTTATTAAATACATTGTCCCTTGGTATCCTCAGAGCATTGGTTCCAGGACTCCTGTGGATACCAACATCGGAGGATGCTCAGGTCCCTTATATAAAATGGCATAGTATTTACATATGACTTACACACATCTTCCCACATGTAAATCATTTCTAGATTACTTTCAATACCGAATACAATGTAAACGCTATGTAAATAGTTACTAGCATGTGGCAAATTCAAGTTTTGCTCTTTGGAACTTCCTGCCATTTTTTTTCAGAATATTTTTGATCTGCTACTGGTTGAGCTGTGGATGTGGAGCTCATGGATCGGCTGACTGTAATTACAGGGCAGAGTGACAGATGCTAAGATATAGGTGGTGGGTGGTGGTGTGAGACTCATGGGAAGAAGGTGAAAGTTCCACCTGGCTGAAAGATAGGGGTGGAAAGCTACCTGGGAGAAGTGGCATTTTCTGGGCCTCAAAGGAAGGACGTGTAGATGTTCTCAGGTGGAGGAGGGGAAAGGTAGAGAGATGAACTTGAGTGAAAGCTTGGTGGTGATAGAGCCTGAGTATGTCTGGGAATGTGGAGCCTTTTCATTAGGCTGCATGTCTGGGGTGAGGGGCAAGACATGAGGCTGTGGTGGCGGGGGGGGGGGGGGGGGGGGTTGGGGGGGGGGGGAGGGAGAGAGGTTGGGGGAGTGGTAGCTTCAGAATGCCTTGCCTGGAGGTTTAAACTCACTCCAGTAGGTGGGAGTTCCTATGCCTGTCTACATGGCAGAATCACCTGAGACATTTAAAAAGCACAGAATCCGGGAATTCTCTGATGGTCCAGTCATTAGGGCTCCACGCTTTCACTGCTGAGGACCCCAGGTTCAATTCTTGGTTGGGGAACTAAGATCCCTTAAGTTGCACAGTGCAGCCAAACAAAACAAAACAAAAGAAAAAACAAACACAGAATCCATGGTCCCACCTGGCAGTATTCTGAGTAGTAGACCTCAGCTGGGGCCCAGGACTCTACACTGCTTAAAACTCCCCAGGAAATTCTAACACCCACTCAGGTATGAGAACCCCTGCCATGAGGAGGGGGTGTGTCTAAGCGGGGAGAGGCCTAATTAGAATACCGGATTTGAGAGGATGGGGAAGGGGTGTAAGAGACCCCTGACTCTGACGCCCAGCCTCCTACCCCTCCCCAAGGAAGTCCACACTCTGATGGTCACATTTGCTACCAGGGATGGACCCTAGAGATGCTACTACCCTATAGCCTCCTGGCTCCAGGAAGGACAACTTTCTCTCTCTTTGCCCATCTGTCCATCCATCCATCTATCCATCCATTCAACACAGTTTTTTAGTTCCCCACCCTGCCATTTGCCAGGCATGGTGTTGGAGGTACAGAGGGAATAGAGTGGGTACTCTGTGCCCCGCTAGAGAACTATCCGTCAGTCCTGACGCCCTCAGCTGGCTGATCCTGGAGTGAATTGGGAACGTGGCTAAGCACAGGAGACCTGGGACAGGAAACCCACCGGGGGGCTCAGACAGCAGCAGCAGTGGTCCATCCTCCAGGCCCCATGGCTTCCTGGTTCCCCCTGTCCCACAGGCCCAATCTCCTCTCCCATGTAGCTCAGGCCTTGCCTGCCCAACGCCCAGGCCATTTCTGAGGTGCCCTCTGCCAGGAGGGTACCTGTGCGGAGATCTGTGTGGTCTCCACCGCCCCCGACCCCACCGCCACCATGAAGGCAACATCCTTGTGTAAGGCCTGAGCAACGGAGCATTTCCTCACAGGGACAGCAGAAATAACAAACAGGAGGAAATGACAGGGATTCCTGGGATTTCAGAGCACGCAGCCCTGGTACAGGACGGACCCACGCGGAGAGATGGAGTTAGAACAGTGTTGCGGCAGCTTCCTTGCTCCCGTCTCTTGGAGCCGTCTCCTTGTGGCTCATGCTTTCGTTCTGTTCTTTTGTTTCATCATCGCCCTTTGCCCACTCTAGCCCCACCCTCACCATCACCAGTGTGGGTGCCGCAGATGTCACTGTCACTCATTGCCATCCGTTCATTTCTTCCTTCATTCATTCAGCACATAGATACCATGTGCCAGACGGTGAGGATGAAGCTACAGGGAAAATAGGGCCTTGCATAGACTGCCCAGTGGGTGAGGGAACAAACACAATCAAAGAGCTCTAATACTGATACACTGTGATTATGGCCACTGTGGAGTTGTGCGCAGGCTGTTATAAACCCAGGGAGAAACCAAGGCAAGACTGATTCTTGACGAATGAGTAGGAACGTGAGGAGAGTTTGCCCAGCGGTGAGAACACCAAGTGTAAATGAGGAGTGATGTTTGCAATGACTCTGGCACTGGGAAGGGTCCAGGGACAGAGGAAGTAGAGGCTGGAGAGCTCGGAGGGATCGTCCATTATGAAGGGCCTTGAATGCTGGGCTAAGGATCTAGAACTTTCTGCGGTAGGCAATGGGGAGCCATTGGAAGATTGTGATCAGGGGAGGAACATGGTCAGATTTGCAGCTCAGAATGTGGTGTGGAAGCTGGTCTGGGGAAATGGGCTGGAGAAGGAGAGGCCAGGCAGAAAGGCCAGTGAAGAGGACCAGACATAGTTCAGGGAGGAGCAGCTGAGGCCTAACCTAGGGCAAGGGCAGATGGCTCAGCAGGCGTGAGCACCCGTGGATGGTAGACCTGAGGTAGGCGCGGGGCAGATGGTCTGCAGAGCTGGCCCCACTCAGGGCAGCTGGGCATTTCCAGGGCTCGAGGTTAAAGAGAGGCTGAGGCAGGCAGGAACTCCAGGAGCTCCAGGGCTTTGGCCTTGAGCAGGCTCAAGGTCAACAGATGCAGCTGGGTTGTGTCTAGAGACTTAGGAGGTCCACAGCAGGACCCCGTCCACATATAGGAGTCAGGGCTAGGTCCAGTGCTGGAGGAAAGTTCCTATGTGCCAGGCTGGGTGTCCGATGGTGCCCTGGTCCTGAAGGGAGAAGAAGCTACAAGGCAAAGGAGCAGAGGATACCTGGCTCCAGCACCTTTATGTCCTGGACCACCTCCCTTCTCTGGCTACCTGTGAAGATGGGCTATGGGGGCACCTGGGGCTCTTTCCTTGCCCATGCCTGGCCCCCTCACGTGAGGCTACCCTCGGGCTCCTAGTCTTCTTTTTAATTTTTTAAAAATTTTGGCCTTACTGCACAGCATGCAGGATCTTAGTTCCCTGACCAGAGATCGAACCCGTGCCCCCTGCCGTGGAAGCGCAGAGCCCTAACCATTGGACAACCGGGGAAGTCCCACAGAGCTCCCTCCTCATCTTGATTCCAGTTACCACCTCCTCCTGACCTGGGGACCCAACATCTTCAGGGGTCTGCCTGTCCCTGGTTCCAAGGTCCTTTGAGGATGAATTCTGGCTTGGCTCCACCTGCTCAGGTGCCTTTGGGAGTGTGTCTACTTCGCCAGCCCCCATCAGGGTACAGTCTTAGGATGATGATCTCAGGGTGTATGGCCAGAGGAGCTCACCACCTAGAGCCCACTTGGCTCACTCATCTTATAGGCATTTACTGAAGCACCCACAGTGTGCCTGTCCCTGGACTGAATCAGATTCAGCCTTTGTCCTGGAGGGTTCAAAGTACAATGGAGACAGACAGACACACTCAACATAACACAAGCTATTAGAGCATAACAATACAACTCAGCAGAACCCAGCTCAACACAACACATCACAGATCGCAGGTCTGTTTTCCAGATCTCTGGGGTCTGAGCTGGAAAAAAGCTCAGCTCATAGGCAGACGGGTTGTGAGGAACAAGAGATGCTTGTAGGAATGCCAGCAGTAGAGGGTAGAGGTAAGGAGGCTCCACGGTCAGAATACCTGGCTTCCGTCCTGCCTTGTGATCTGGAACTGATGACTTCCGTCTCTGTGCCTCAGTTTCTGCATCTGCAAAATGGGGAGAATAATGTGTATCTCATAGCGTTTGAGGATTGAGATAATACAAAGTGCCTGGCACGGTGCCTGGCATGTGGTAATGTGGTTGCATTTGCTGTGGTGGTAGTGGTTGTTGCCTCAGAATTATAAAACTGTATTATACTCTTAGATTCTTGGAGTCATAGAACCCTAAGATCTTACAACCTTAAAAATAGAACCTAAAGAAAACATAGAGCCTGAATATCAGCTGGGCAGGTCTCCTTGTTCCTTCAGATGGAGGTGAAATTTCCTCTAATGTCTCAGGCCAGGCCAGGGCTGTCACATTCCATAGCTCCGGCTATGCACTATATGTCTCTAGAGAGAGCCATCCACGTAGACGTTGATAGGAATGGAGTCCCCTGGATGCCATTTGACCCCTAGATGCCTGCCCCACCACACAGGGAGGCCCCAGTTTCTCCAGAGAAGTCTACTAAATGCCAGCAGGTTCACACTAACCCCTGTAATCTCTGCCTCCAGCAAAGCACGCTGGCTTTGTCCTGTACCATACTGACTTGAATGTGATGAAACTCAGAATTTTATTTGGATTTCACATAAAAAATAAAATCAGTCCTCCGAGGCATTGCTGAGAGTAGACTGTACAGAGGTTTTGGAATGCTCTAGAGAAGGAGCACATCTTATGAAGCTCAGCCTACTGGCATCTAGAGAGTACAATGGGTCATGTGTTCCCTCCCCACCTTACATCTTTTTCCCCACCCCTCTCTCCCTCCCTCCCTTCCAGTTCATTCCTCAGGAGTCCAGGCTCTCTATGCGGTCTCTACTCAAAGCCCTTATTAAATCACTTCCCCCACAAAGATAGTTCCTTCTCTTCCCAAGAGGACTTCTGAGGACTTCCATGTGTTAGGTAATGATTTTCATATACTTCATTATATTTAGTACTGCTTATGAAACCCAAGACTCAGAGAACATTAAAATCAAATAATCTTAGAAGAAGAATCTTGGGATAACATAGCCTAAGGATCAGAAGTTCTAAGACTCCTGGAGAATTTTAGAATCTTCCACATCTTACAACCGGAAGGAGCCATAGAGGGTCATGGGGTCCACACCTTGTTCAATGCAGGCGTGTCCTCTATCACAGCATGCCCAGCAGCTGTCCTGACTGCTCCGCTGCCTCTGCTAAAACACAGCTCTCACTCTCTGACCAGGTGGCCCATTCCTTTGTGAGATTACGACATCAGCTACCTGTAGAAAAGCTTGCAATAAGGAAGTCCTTAACTAACTTTCTTCTGTACCTGTGATACCACAGGTGGACTCCAGCTCAAGGTGTGCTTAGTTTTTACAGCAATGGCAATTGGGAAGACCGAAATGCAGGAAACTAGCTAGACCCAGGAGCTGGGACCTGAGTGATCCGATGTGTGCCAATCATGGTGAGCTCAGCTATGACTGGGGCAGGGCTGCATCCAGAGAATGAGGGTAATGGTGATGGCTACCATATACTGATGTTATGTTTTCATTGATTTAAAAATATTTTTAAATTTCTCTTAAGATTTCTTGTTTGACCCATGCGTTATTAAGAAGAGTGTTGTTTAATCCCCAGGTAATTTGGGATTTCCCAGCTACCTTTCTGTTATTGATTGCTAGTTTAATCCTGTTGTGCTCTGAGAGCAGATCTTGTATGACTTCTATTGTTTTTAATTTGTGAAGGTATATTTTATGGGGCAGGATGTGGTCTATCTTGGTGAATGTTCCGTGTGAGTTTGGGAAGAATGTATATTCTGTGTATTCTGCTCTTGTTGGATGAAGTAGTTGGTACATGTCAATTATATCCAGGTGATTGATGGTGCTGTTCAGTTGTGTCCTTACTGGTTCTCTGCCTGCCTGCTGAATCTGTCCATTTCTGATGGAGGGGTGTTAAGTCTCCAGCTGTAATAGTGGATCCATCTGTTCCTCTTTGCGGTGCTATCAGTTTTTGCCTCCTGTATTTTGATGCCCTGTTGTTAGGCCCATGCACATTAAAGATAATTATGTTTTCTTGGAGAACTGATTCCGTTCTCACGATGTAATGCCCCTCTTTATCCCTGATAACTCTCCTTGCTCTAAAGTCAGCTCTGGCTGAAATCCATATAGCTGTTTGAGCTTGCTTTTGATTAGTGTGAGCATGGAATATCTTCCTCTATCCATTTATTTTTAATCTACACATATTTTTAATCTACATTTATTTAAATCTATATTAAAGTGGGTTTCTTGAAGGCAAAATATAGTTGGGTCTTATTTTTTCACCTACTCTCACAATTTCTATCTTTTAATTGGTATATGTAGACCACTGATATTAAAGTGACTACTGGTATAGTTGGATTAATATCCACCATATTTGTAACTGTTTTTAATTCCTTGCCCTGTTCTTTGTTCCTATTTTTGTCTTCCATTCTTTTTCTGCCTTTTGTTGTTTCAGTTGAACATTTTATATGATTCCATTTTTTCTACTTTCTTAGCATATCAGTTATAACTTTTAAAAAGTACTCTTAATCCATTCATCTGTTGATGGACCTTTAGGTTGCTTCCATGTCCTGGCTATTGTAAATAGTGCTGCAGTGAACATTGGAGTGCATGAGTCTTTTTGAATGATGGTGTTCACTGGGTATATGCCCAGCAGTGGGATTGCTGGGTCATATGGTAGTTCTATTTTTAGTTTTGCAAGGAACCTCCATACTGTTTTCCATAGTGGCTGTATCAATTTACATTCCCACCAGCAATGCAAGAGCATTCCTTTTTCTCCACACCCTCTCCAGCATACAATGGAATATTACTCAGCTGGAAAAAGCAATGAAACTGGGACATTTTTAGAGGCATGGATGGACCTAGAGACTGTCATACAGAGTGAAGTGAGTCAGAAAGAGAAAAACAAATATTGTATATTAACACATATATGTGGACTATAGAAAAATGGTACAAATCAACCAGTTTGCAAGGCAGAAATAGAGACACAGAGGTAGAGAACAAACATATGGACACCAAGTGGGGAAAGTGGGGAGGGTTGGGAGGGGGAACGAATTGGGAGACTGGGATACCAAATTGTACACTCTAAATATATGCAGTTTATTGTAAAAAATAAAAAAATAAAAAGTTAAAAAAAAAAGTACTCTTAGTGGTTGCCCTAGAGTTTGCAATGTACATTTACAACTAATCTAAGTCTGCTTTCAGATAACACTGTTCTGCTTTACAGTAGTGCAAGTACCTTATAATAACAAATATTCCTACTTCTTCCTTCCCATCCCTTGTATCATTGCCATCATTCATTGCACTTATACATAAGTTATAATCCTCAAATACATTGTTGCTTTTATTATTTTGAAACTGTTATCTAATATCAATTAAAAAGAAAAAAAATAAATTTGCTAATATTTTACCATCACTTATTCCTTCTCTGATACTCTTCCTTTTTAAATGCAGACCCAAACTTCTGACCTATATCATTTTCCTTTTCTCTGAAGTTCTTTTCACTTTTCTTGCAAGGCAGGTCCACTGACTGACATCAGTCTCTCAATTTTTGTTTGTCTAAGAAAGTCTTTATTTCTCCTTCACTTTGAAGGAAATTTCACAGGATACAGATTCTAGCTTGTGGTTTTTTTCCCTCAGCACTCTGTTTCACTTCATTTTCTTCTTGCTTGCCTGGTTTCTGAGGAGAATTTGGATGTAATTCTTATCTTTGCTCCCCTACAGATAAGGCATTTTCCTCTGGCTTCTTTCAAGGCTTTTTTCTTTATCTTTGATTTTCTATAGTGTGAATATAATAGGTGGAGGGTGTTTGTTTGGTTTTTTTTGACAGGGTGAGGTGGGGTGGTGGTGGTTATTTTGCATGGTGTTCTCTAAGCTTCCTGGATCTGTGGTTTGGTGTCTCATTTTAATTTGGGAAAATTCTCAGTCATTATTCCTTCAAATATTGCTTCTGTTTCTTTTCTTCTTTTCCTCAGGTATTCCCAGTACATGCGTATTACACCTCTTGTAGTTGTCTCACAGTTCTTGGCTATTCTGTCCCATTTTTTCCCAGTCGTTTATTTTTGCTTTTCTGTTTTAAAAATTTCTATTGAAGTGTCCTCAAGCTTAGAGATTCTTTCCTCAGCTGTGCCCAGTCTACTAATGAGCCCATCGATGGCATTCTTCATTTTTGTTATAACATTTTTGATCTCTAGCATTGACTTTTGTTCTTAGGAATTTCAGCTCTCTGTGTACATTGCCCATCTATTCTTTTTTTTTTTTTTTGGCAATGGTGTGTGGCTTGTGGGAGCTTAGTTCCCTGAACAGGTGTTGAACACAGGCCCTCAGCAGTGAGAGCAAGGAGTCCTAACCACTGGACTGCCAGGGAATTCCCTGCCCATCTATTCTTCTATGCTGTCTACTTTTTCCATGGGACGTCTTAACATATTTTTTAATTAATTAATTTATTGGCTGCATTGGGTCTTCGTTGTTACATGTGGGCTTTCTCTAGTTGCCACGAGTGGGGGCTACTCTTCATTGTGGTGTGCAGGCTTCTCATTGTGGTGGCTTCTCTTGTTACGGAGCACGGGCTGTAGGCACGTGGGCTTCAGTAGTTGTGGCACACGGGCTCAATAGTTGTGGCTCGTGGGCTCAAGAGCACAGGCTCAGTAGTTGTGGCTTACTTGCTCTGAGGCATGTGGGATCTTCCTGGACCAGGGCTCAAACCAGTGTCCCCTGCATTGGCAGGTGGATTCTTAACCACTGTGCCATGAGGGAAGCCTGGACCTCTTAACATATTGACTATAATTGTTTTAAATTCCCAGTCTGATAATTCCAGCATCCCTGCCATGTCTGAGTCTGGTTTTGATGCTTGCTCTGTGTCTTCAAACTGTGTTTGTCCTTTAGTATATCTCGCGATTTTTTGTTGAAAGGTGAATGTGAGGTACTGGGTAGAAGGAACTCTCGTAAACAGACCTTTAGTAATGTGGTGGTAAAGGTGTGGGGGCTGAGAGGCATTCTGTAGTCCTGTGGTTAGGTCTCTGTCTTTTAGTGAACATGTGCCCCTGGACTGTGAAATTCAGAAGTGTTTCTCAGTTTTCCCCCTTAGGTGGGACAGGATAGGATGGCTGGGAGTGGCTGGAGTTGGATACTTCTCTTCTATGTAGGTTAGGCTCTGATAAAACTCTAATCGGTTAGGCACCGGTAAAATAGTTTCTCCTGAGGGCAGGTCTTGTTAAGAAGAATAGAATGTTCCTTTTCCAAAATGTTCCTTTTCCCTTGCCCCTGCCAGAAGCAGAGGGGATTTTTCTGAGATATTCACTGTGAAGACCTGGTACAGCTCCTGGAAGTGAAATTCACAAACATGTGTTGGCCCCGTGTGTTTGGGCCACCCTGGGCTTTTAAACTCTCCGTGTCTGCATGGAGTCTTCAGCAATTCTTCAATAACAGCTTAGGTTTTCCCATCCAGTGCTAGTTTTGTGGCAGTGTCTACACATAGGTTTCTCCTTTGGCAAATTGTGAATCTCTGCATTCACTTGTCTGTCTCTCCAGTTTTTGGTGCAGTGGTTTGCCCTGTGACCGCCAATGATTTCCAAGCTTTTTACATGCTGGACTGGAAACTGAGGGTCTTGCTACCATGTATTTTGTTTGTTTGTTTGTTTTGGCCACTCCATTGCAGCTTATGGAATCTCAGTTCCCTGACCGGGGATTGAACCCGGGCCACAGCAGTGAAAGCCCTGGATCCTAACCGCTAGATCACTAGGGAACTCCAGTGAGTACTTTTTAGAAATATCTCATTTAATCCTCACTTAATACTGTGAAGTAATACCATTATTTGATTTTGCAGTAGCAATTCTTGTGGCTTAGCAAAGTACATGACTCCCTCAAGTTCACACCATTAGAAAGTAGGATTTGAACTTGGGTCTGTCTGATTACAAAGCCAGTGTGTGTCCTGCCCCTCTCCCCCCACCATGTCACCTCCCATGACTAAGCAGGGCTTCAGGGCTTCAGGCCCAGAGGCAGACACAAATCAGAACTAGACCCAGGAGCCCAGGCCAAAATGGAGGCTAAGAAAGTCCCCAGGGCTCTTTCCTGGCAGGCAAGACATCAGGTTTCTGGAAGTAAGTGCTAAACCCTGATTCTGCCCCTTCCAGCTATGCGACCTCCTCCAGCCTCAGGTTCCTATGAAGTAGCCCAGGGTCAGGAGAATGGCAGCTGCTTTAAGAAAGGAAGTTCTTATTGTTGTTGCTAGGTAGTAATTAATGTTGCCAGCAGGGAGGCTGCAGGTGTCAATCCCTTCCAGCTCTGGCCAGGTGAGGCCAGTAACCAGAGAAGTGGTCAGAGTTGTCAGAGACTCCAGCTGGGATGGCAGGAGGTGGGGAAGGCACTGGAGTTCTCAGTGATGAATCATTTTGTTGACAAAGGTATAATGAGATGCCCAACTTGACTTCCCATGGGGCATACTGGTTACCCCGTCTTCCTGGCTACTGCTCTGGTTGGCACCCACTGCCCGAGAGCTTGAGAGCCCACTAGGATCAGCCCTCTCCTGGGGCCAGCTGTGCCATCTGCTGTAAGGGAGGAAAAACCTCCTAGGTCCAGCTCAGAGCCAACCCGGACCAATTCCAGTACCAACCCTGATGACAGGAATTTCTGCTTCTGATTAAGATGGAGTAACAGAGACTAGATTTACCCTCCCATCTGAAAGAACAACCACAAAAGACCCCCAAAAAGAGAAAAAGAAAAGTGGCCCTCAAGACATTGCACATCAGGCAATGACAAACAGTGATCACTGGAGAAGGGAAAAAAATAAGTTGAGTTCTATGCCTGACTCACCTTACTCTCCAACCTACTGCTTGGAGGCAGTTTCTAGGCCATGGCACAGGGGTAGGGGAATTCAGGCAGAGCTTGGCAGTCTCCTGAATTAAGGAGACATAACTGGGAGTCCGAGGGAAGCTGAAGAGGCTAGAGTTTGTAGGGAGAGAGGCTGTAGAATAAGAGCTCTGGAGATCTGCAGAGGGTACCCCTCCACTATTCAGCTGAGTATTAATCAACTAGAAATTACCTGAGGCTGGGGAGAGAACCCCCCAAAAGCATAAGAGGAAACAGTGCTCAGAGCTCACACAGGCCTGGGAAATAGGCCGGCCAGAGTGGAAAGTCTCTTAATACAAGGGACATCAATTAGAGTACTAAGAAGGCTCTTGGCTGAGGACTGGGGGAAAAGTAACCCTGATGAAACATATTTCTGGTCCCACCTAACAAAAAAGATCAAATTGTTTCCAAGTAACCTAATTACTTCCAAGAAAAACACTCAAGATTACTTACAGAAATACAAAAATATACAGAATCCAAAAAGGTGAAATTCTGGCATCCAATCGATAATTACTAGGCATGCAAAGAAGCAGGAAAACGCCACCCATAATGAACAGATAATCAGTTGATTGATGCTGACCCAGAAGTGACACTGATGGTAGAATTAATAGATAATAACATTAAAAGTTATTACAGGTGTATTTCAAATGTTTAACCAGAAGAAAGGTTGACTGTGGAGAGACATGAATCAACTTAAAGACAAAAACAAAAAAGTGGCACTTCTAATTTTTTAAAAATATTTTATTATTCATTTATTTATTTATTTATTTATTTTATTTTTGGCTACATTGGGTCTTCGTTTCTCTCTCTAGCTGTGGCGAGCGGGTGCTACTCTTCGCTGTGGTGCATTGCTTTCTCATTGTAGTGGCTTCTTTTGTAGAGCATGGGGTCTAGGTGCACAGGCTTCAGTATTTGCAGCATATGGGCTCAGTAGGTGTGGCACATGGGCTTAGTTGCTCCACGGCATGTGGGATCTCCCTGGACCAGGGATCAAACCCATGTCCCCTGCATTGGCAGGCGGATCCTTTTTTTTTTTTCTCTTAAGCTCTTTATTGGAATATAATTGCTTTACACTCTTGTACCAGCTTTTGAGGTACACCAAAGTGAATCAGCTGTATTTATACATATATCCCCATATCCCCTCCCTCCCGCAACTCCCTCCCGCTCTCCCTGTCCTGGCCCTCTAGGGCATCACCCATTATCGAGTTGATCTCCCTTTGTTATACAGCAACTTCCCACTAGCTAGCTATTTTATAATTTATAGTGTATATATATCTATGCTACTGTCTCACTTCGTCCCAGCTTCTCCTTCACCCCCTGCCCCCACAACGCTGTGTCCTCCAGTCCATTCTCTGCATCTGCATCCTTATTCTTGCCCTGTCACTGGGTTCATCAGTACCATTTTTTTTTTTTTTAGATTCTGTATATGAGTTAGCATACAGTATTTGTTTTTCTCTTTCTGGCTTCCTTCACTCTGTATCACAATCTCTAGGTCTATCCACCTCATTACATATAGCTCCATTTCATTCCTTTTTATGGCTGAGTAATATTCCATTGTATATATATGCCACATCTTCTTTTCTTTTTTTTTAAGAACTTTTAATGAGAGACAGTTAACATACAATAAACTGCATATATTTAGAGTGTACTATTTGGTATCCCAGTCTCCCAGTTCATTCCCCCCCAACCCTCCCCGCTTTCCCCACTTGGTGTCCATGTGTTTGTTCTCTACATCTGTGTCTCTATTTCTGCCTTGCAAACTGGTTGATTTGTACCATTTTTCTATAGTCCACATATATGTGTTGATATATGATATTTGTTTTTCTCTTTCTGACTCACTTCACTCTGTATGACAGTCTCTAGGTCCATCCATGCCTCTAAAAATGTCCCAGTTTCATTGCTTTTTCCAGCTGAGTAATATTCCATTGTATATATGTACCACATCTTTTTTATCCGTTCACCTGTTGATGGACATTTAGGTTGCTTCCATATCCTGGCTATTGGAAATAGTGCTGCAATGAACATTATGGTACATGTTTCTTTTTGGGTTATGGTTTTCTCTGGGTATATGCCCAGGAGTGAGATTACTGGGTCATATGGTAGTTCCATTTTTAGTTTTTTAAGGAACCTCCAAACTGTTTTCCATAGTGGCTGTACCAGCTTACATTCCCACTAACAGTGTAGGAGGGTTCCCTTTCCTCCACACCCTCTCTAACATTTATTGTTTCTAGATGTTTTGATGATGGCCATTCTGACTGGTGTGAGGTGATACCTCATTGTGGCTTTGACTTGCATTTCTCTAATGATTAGTGATGTTGAGCATCTTTTCATGTGTTTGTTGGCCATTTGTATGTCTTCTTTGGAGAAATGTCTATTTAGATCTTCCACCCATTTGTGGATTGGATTATTTGCTTTTTTGGTATTAAGCTGCATAAACTGCTTGTATATTTTGGAGATTAATCCTTTGTCCATTGCTTCATTGGCAAGTATTTTCTTCCATTCTGAGGGTTGTCTTCTTGTCTTGTTTATGGTTTCTTTTGCTGTACAAAAGCTTTTAAGTTTCATGAGGTCCCATTTGTTTATTCTTGATTTTATTTCCATGATTCTAGGAGGTGGGTCCAAAAGGATCTTGCTTTGATGGATGTCATAGAGTGTTCTGCCTATGTTTTCCTTTAGGAATTTTTATAGTATCTGGCCTTACATTTAGGTCTTTAATCCATTTGGAGTTTATTTTTGTGTATGGTGTTAGGAAGTGTTCTAATTCATTCTTTTACATGTAGCTGTCCAGTTTTCCCAGCACCACTTATTGAAGAGGCTGTCTTTTTTCCATTGTATATTTGTGCCTCCTTTGTCAAAGATAAGGTGCCCATATGTCTGTGGGTTTACCTCTGGGTTCTCTATTCTGTTCCATTGATCTTCCTTTCTATTTTTGTGCCAGTACCATACTGTCTTGATCACTGTGGCCTTGTAGTATAGTTTGAAGTCAGGAAGCATAATTCCACCAACTCCATCTTTCCTTCTCAAAATTGCTTTGGCTATTCGGGGTCTTTTGCGTTTCCATACAAATTGTAAAATTTCTTGTTCTATTTCTGTGAAAAATGCCATGGGTAATTTGATAGAGATCGCGTTGAATCTGTAAATTGCTTTGGGTAGTACAGTCATTTTCACAATGTTGATTCTTCCAATCCAAGAACATGGTGTGTCTCTCCATCTGTTTGTATCATCTTTGATTTCTTTCATCAGTGTCTTATAGTTTTCTGACAGGTGGCTTCTTAACCACTGCACCACCAGGGAAGCCCCCTCTAATTTTAAATTAATTTTTTTTTAATTTTAAAAAAGATCCAAATAAAACTTCTAGAGATGGAAACTACAATGTCTGAGATATATAATACAGTGAATGGAAATAATGGCAGATTAGGCATTGCAGAAAGAGAAGATTGGTAAACTTGAAGACATACTTATAGAAACTAAGCAAAATGAGATGGGAAAAATACGTTAAAAAAACCCCAAGATTTTAGTGAACTGTGGGACAACTTCAAACAGCCAAATAGCTAGTACAATAAAGTTTTTTTTTAAAAAAAAAAGGGCAACTAAGATTGGAAAGGAAGAAGTGAAACTATGTTTACAGACAATATGATTACCTTTGTAGAAAATCCTATGGAATCTACAAAAAAAGCCACTAGAACTAATAAGTGAGTTTAGCGAGAATGTAGACTACATGATCAGTATATGAAACAATTATATCTCTACACACTAACAGCAAACAGTCTGAAATAGAAATTTTAAAAATTTCAGTGGCATCAGAAATATGAAATTTTTAGGGATAAATCTGACAAAATATATGTAAGATCTGTGCACTAAAAATGATAAAATATTGCTGAGATAAATTAGTACCATCCATAAAAAATTGATGAATTTGACTTTATCAAAGTTAAAACTTACCAATCTTAGAAAGACATTGTTAAAATGAAAAGGTAGGTCACAGATTGGGAGAAGAGAGACTACATATTTGGCAAGAGACTTGTTTGCAGAATACATAAAGAACTCTCACAAATCAGCACTAAGGAAACAAAAATTAAAATATGGGCAAATATTTGAACAGACACTTCACCAAAGAAGATATGTGGTTGCTAATAAATATGTGACAGGAAACTTGATATCAGTCATTAGAAAAATACAAATTAAGGTACAATATGATAGCACTACAGATCTTTTAGAATGGCTAGAATTAAAAAGACAGACCATACCAAGTGTTGGTGAAGATGTGGAACAACTGGAACTCTCAGATGTTACTGGTGGGAGTGTGGAATAGTTTAACCACTTTGGAAAAACAGTTTCTTAAAAAGTTAAATATACCTACCATATGATCCAGTTATTCCTCTTCCAATTATTTACCCAAGAGAGATGAAAGCATTGCAAGAACTTGTACATGAACATTCATAACAACCCTATTTGTAATAGCCCCAAACTGGAAACAGTCCTTGTCCCAGGGCCCAGGGAAAAAGAAGGGCTTGGCCTGTGGATTACTTAGCAGAAGGTTTAAACAGGGGCCTTGTGGGATCAGCGGCTCCTGGGTGCAAAGCATGACTGTGCTACTTAAGAAAGTGGTGAATTCGGGCAAATTATTTCCCTGAGCCTCAGTGTCCTTATCTGTAAAAGGGCTGGAGCATTTCCTGAGTTAGATCCTGGCTCTACCACTTACCTCTCTGGGCCTCAGTTTCCTCATTTATAACATGGGTCTGATAATAATAGTACCTACGTCACCTGTCTATTGTGAGGATGTAAGGGTCTAGCAGCACATGCAGAAGGATTGTGGCAGACTTTTCACCTAATCAGTCTTTTCTCTCATCACCATCATCATCTACTTCAGAGGATTCCTGGGAGGCTTAACCAAGGCTGGTGATGCAGACTGTCTGGCAGAGGCATCATGAGATACATCGTCCCTTGGTATCCACAGAGGATTGGTTCCAGGACCCCTGCGGATACCAAAATCAGAGGATGTTCAAGTCCCTTATACAAAATTGCGTAGTATTTGCACATAACTTATTGGCCATCCTCCCATATTCTTTAAACCATCTCTAGATTATTTATAATACCTAATACAATGTAAATGCTATGTAAATAGTGGCCAGCATGTGACAAATTCAAGTTTTGCCTTTTGAATTTTCTGGAATTTTGATTTTCCAATATTTTTGATCTGCGGTAGGTTGAGCCATGGATGCAGAGCCTGGGGATTGGAGGGCTGACAGTAACTTCAGGGCAGAGCGACAGATGCTATGATACAGGTGCTGTGAGACTCAGGAAGAAGATAAAATTTCTGCCTGGCTGGGGGATGGGTGTGAAAGGCTTGGGGTACGGGTGGGGGGGTGGGAGGGTGGGGGGGTTGGGGAGTGGCCTTTTTCTGGGTCTCAGAGGACTGTAGGAGTTCCCTGAGTAGGGAAGGGGGAAGGTAGAGAGATGAGTGAAAGCTTGGCGGTGAGAGAGCCTGAGCCTGTCTGGGAATGTGGAGCCTTTTCATTAGGCTGTGTGTCTGGGGTGGCCACTGGGTGCAGAATGCTTTTCCTGGGGGTGTAAACTCTTTCCAGTAGGTGGGGAGTTCCTTTGCCGGCTTACGTGGCGGAATCACCTGAGACATTTTTAAAAAAACACAGATTCCTGGTCCCTCCAGGCAATATTTTCAGTAGTAGGTTTCAGGCGGGACCCAGGACGCTACACTATTTAAAGCTCCTCAGGAGATTCTGATACCCACCCAGGTATGGGAGCCCCTGCCACGGGGATGGGGTGTCTCTATGCAGGGAGAGGCCCTATTGGAATACCAGATCTGAGCAGAGAGCTTGAGAAGGTGGGGAGGGAGCTTAAGAGACCCCTGACTCTGACCTCCAGCCTCCCAGCCCTCTCCAAGGGAACCCCGCACTTGGAACGCCACATTTACTGCCAGGAAGTTTCTTGTAAAGATTTATACTAACATTACACCTCAGCAATCCCACTCGTAGGTATTTCCCCAAGACACATGAAAGCAAATATCCACCCAAAGACTGGTAAATGAAAGCTCAATTTGTAATAACCAAAACTTGGAAATGATCCTCAATTCTCTAACAGGTGACTGGATAAACTCATTGTGATATATCTATATAATGGGGTACTTCTCAGCAGTGAAAAAGAAGGCGCTGTTCATATATGCAACAACATGGATGGATCTCAAAATACGCTGAATGAAAGAAGTCAGACCGGGAAAAAAAAAAAAAAAAGAGTACCTAATGTGTGTGACTCCATTTATATGAAATTCTAGGAAATGCAAACTAATCTGCAGTGACAGAAAGCAGATGAAGGGTTACCTGGGATGGAGGGTGGTGGAGGGATGAGAGGGCACTTTTGGGGGCAACAGATATGTTCGTTATCTTGGTGGCAGTGGTGATGGTTCCAAGTGTGTATACATGTGTTAAAACTTGTCAGATTGTATAATTTAAACATGTGCTCTTTATTGGATGTTGATTATACCTCAATGAAACTTTTAAAAAATCTGATGCCAGTTCTTAGTAGTCACGGCCAGTTTGGTCTTTACATAGCATCCCTCTCCCTGTATCTGCATGCTAACCGCCCGTGCGCATTGAGTGATTACTATGTGCAAGATACTGTGTGCTGAACACTATATGGAATTTTTAATTTTACCCTCATGATAGTCTTGTGAGGTGATGCTATCACTACTAACTCCGTTTTACATATGAGGAAACTGAAGCTCTCAGCGATTAAACTACTTCTCCGAGGAAATGTCATCTGACTGAGTCCCAGCCCTAGCATTTTTACCCCTAATCTAATTCAAATTCTGTCTGATTGGTTCTTCTGATTATACAAACATTGTAACATTTGTGGAAAACAAAATTTAACAATTTAAATTGCTTTGAATCTAGCCCAGTACATTATTGATATCCTCACACATCTAATGCTTTTAATTTTTCCATGTTTTTTATCCTTATTAAAAAGTATTATTCCCATCATAATTCAATAAGGTACATAAAAATTTGTTTTCCCTTTCCTCGATCCCAACTTTAAATCTTTACACATGGTCTTATACTCTTCTACATAAAAAACACCGCTAAGAACAGCTCTTAGGTGTTTTGTTTTTAGGCAAAGTGTGAAGAGTAGGATGCAGGGTGCAAAGCATTACATGTTTTTTTCCTATTTGTGATCTAAAAAAACACAGTCTTTTTACTGCTTAAGTGTAAGTTCGGAGCCTTCCTGGAAATCCAGTCCAGACCTTAAAATTCCTTGTGGCGTGTATTATTTTTGATCACCAAGCACTCATTCTCCCTATGTCTCTAGGAAGTAGCTCACTCCCCAGCACCAAGAGTAATAGGTTCTCACTGGTTTTAGCCAATCTATATATCCACAACCATTGTCCAGGGCTGGCCCCCAAACCAAGTCAGAGTCAATGAAGAACAAGGAGACTTTTTATGATTCCTGAGAAAGTGCTACCAGGGAGACTCCATTTTATAGAACAATACAGGGAGGGACAAAGAGGCTTTTAGTAGAATGATGGTGAGTGGTGAGGAGGCTTTGACTGACACTGCAGAGGTCAGAGTGGAGAGAGGGAGAGACCCCTTCCTCATTCTTGATGGTATTATTTGAGCCACCTGAAGCCAACTAACAGATTCCTTTTGTTTAAACCAGTTTTCATTCATTTATTTGTGTGATCAATTTATACGGACACAGTGTGTTAGACACAGCTTTAGGAGCAATATCAGTTAGGTTTTCCATAAACATAATCCTCACTTTACTCTTAACCTAATCCTTAGTCATAAACTAGAACTCTGGCCCTTTTCTAGTGAAAAGCTTTTAGTGTCAGGAAAAAAAGGACAAAGGGGCATTTGCATAAGAGTATGTAAGGTGCAGTAAGTGAAATCCCATGACTCTTACAAAGACTCTATAGCATGGGCTTCAGGAGGTCTGCTTGGAGGTGGGCCCCTAAAGGTGAGGAATGCAGCCGCCTCTCATCAGCAGAACTCCATGTCAGGTGCTAAATGTCAAACATTTCAGTGAACAAAGAGGTTCTTAAATGACTTATTCCCTGGACAAGCTCTGTGACCCCCTTTGTAGATCTTTAATAGGTAATCTCCCCTGGACAAATACTATAACCCATATATGTTTGACTGGAAAAAAAACAGTAAACTCTTTCAAATGTACGGTATATTAGAACTCCTTTCAGATTTAAAATTTTTGATAGAGTGTGAAGTGCACTTTTCTTGGTTAAATTTCCCAAGTTGTCATTGTTCCTACCTTAGTGTTTATAAGGCTCCTCCTCCACTGCGGACCACAAGGCCAGTCTTGGAGGTGGCATAAAGAGAAAGTCTAAAAAGAAACCTGTAGTTTTTAAAAATAGTCTTTATTTAGGTACAAGTTACATAAATAAAAATTCTTCAGTTTCAAGTATAAAATGTTATGAGTCATGACAAATGTATATAGTTGTGTAACCCCTTCCACAATCAAGATATAGAACATTTCTGTCACTCCAAAATGTTCCTGTGCCCCTTTGAAGTCAGTCCCCCCTTTCTCCTCCCAGCCCCTGGCAACTACTAATCTATCACTGTAATTTTGAACTCCCTGGAATTTCTTATAAGTGGAATCATACCATGTGCATTCTTCTGTGTCTGGCATCTTTCACCCTGCATAATGATTTTGAGATTCATGCATATTCTTGTGGACATCAGTAGTTTGTTTCTTTTCACTGCTGAGTAAATTCCATTGTATGGATGTACCACGGATTGTTAACCCATTTACCATTTAATTGGCATTTGGGTTACTTTCCGTTTTTGGCTATTATGAATAAAGTTGCTGTGAACATTTACTTGGCAGTGTTTAGCTAAAGACCTCTCTTGATAAGTATCTCTTGGGTAAATACCTAGGAATGGGATTACTGGGTTGTAATGTAAGTATATATTTATCTTTACAAGCAACTGCCAAACTGTTTTCCATTTTTACATCTCCACCAGCAGCGTATGAGACTTCCAGCTGCTCCACATCCTCACAAACATTGGTATGGGCAGTTTTTAAAATTTTCTAGTCATTCTAATGGATGTGTAATGGCATTTTATTGTGATCTAAGTTTGCATCTCTCTAATGACTTGTTTCTTTTTGGGTGTTTATTGGCCATTCATATACTTCTTTGGTGGAGTATCTGTTCAAATCTTTCACCTATTAAAAAAAAGTTAGTCGTCTTTTTACTTACTTTGAGTTGTAAGAGTTCTTTATATGTTCTGGATAAAAGTCCTTTATCAGAAATATGTTTTGCAAATGCTTTTACCCATCTGTGACTTACCTTTTGCTTTTTTTTTTTTGGCACACGGGCTTACTTGCTCCGCAGCATGTGGGATCTTCCCGGAGCTGGGATCGAACCCGTGACCTCTGCATTGGTAGGCAGATTCTTAACCACTGCGCCACCTAGGAAGCCCGCCTTTTGCTTTTTTAATGGTGTCTTTCAAAGAGCAGAAGTTGTTTTTCTTTCTGATAGAGTTTAATTTATGCATTTTTAAAATTCTATGGTTTCTGACTTTTGTGCCTTATCCAAGAAATCTTTGCTTAGCCCAAGGTTTCTCAGTTTCAGTACTGCTGTTATTTTGGGCCAGAAAATGTTTTGTTGTAGGAGGTGGCCCTGTGTATTGCAGAATGTTTAGCAGCATTCCTGGCCTTTACCCACTAACTCAGTGGCATCACACCTCTAGTTGTGACAATTAAAAATGTCTCCAGACATTGCCAAATCTCACCTGGGGGAGAATTGTCCCAAGTTAAGAAACAGTGGCCTAAACGAAGATAAAACTAATTTTCTTCTACTTTTCTCCTAGAAACTTTATCGTGTTAACTCCTATGATTTCTATGACATATTTTGAGTTAACTTTTACGTTTGACATGATGGTTGAAATTTGTTTTGTTGAATGTGGATACCTAATTGTTTCAGCCCCGTTTGTAGAAAAGACTATCATTTCCCCATTGAATTCCCTTGGCCCTTTTATAAAAAATGAATTGACTGCATATGCATGGATTTGTTTCTGGACTCTGTTCTAGTCGATTGATTTATATATCTTCCTTACATCACATCAATATCTATCCTTACATCAAAGTGATCACTGTAGCTGTATATTAAGTCTTGAAATCAGGTAGCATAATCCTCAAATGTTGTTCTTTACAAAATTGTTTTGGTTATGTTAGGACCTTAACATTTTCATATAAATTTGGCAATTAGCTTGTTAATGTCTTTCTTTTTTTTGGGTTTTTTAAAATTAATTAATTAATTAATTTTATTGGCTGTGTTGGGTCTTTTTGCTGTGCGCGGGCTTTCTTTAGTTGCGGTGAGTGGGGGCTACTCTTCGTTGTGGTGCATGGGCTCCTCATTGCCGTGGCTTCTCTTGTTGTGGAGCACAGGCTCTAGGCATGTGGGCTTCAGTAGTTGCAGCACATGGGCTCAGTAGTTGTGGCTCAAGGGCTCTAGAGCGCAGGCTCAATAGCTGTGGCACACGGGCTTAGTTGCTCTGTGGCATGTGGGATCTTCCTGGAGCGGAGATTGAACCCATGTCTCCTGCACTGGCAGGCAGATTCTTAACCACTGCGCCACCTAGGAAGCCCAGCTTATTAATTTCTATAAAAATATGCTGCTGGTTTTTTTTTTCCTTATTTCCTTATTTATTTACTTATTTGCTGCATTGGGTCTTCGTTGCTGTGTGTGGGCTTTCTCTAGTTGCGGTGAGCAGGGGCTGCTCTACATCGTGGTGCTCAGGCTTCTCACTGTGGTGGCTTCTCTTGTTGCGGAGCAAGGGCTCTAGGTGCTCGGGCTTCAGTAGTTGTGGCACGTGGGCTCAATAGTTGTGGCTCATGAGCTCTAGAGCACAGGCTCAATAGTTGTGGCACACGGGCTTAGTTGCTCTGTGGCATGTGGCATCTTCCTGGATCAGGGATCGAACCTGTGTCCCTGCATTGGCAGGCGGATTCTTAATCGCTGCACCACCAGGGAAGCCCTGCTGCTGGTGTTTTGATTGAGAGCGTATTGAATCTATAGATCAATCTAAGAAGTGACATCTTAACAATGTTGAGTCTTCCCATCCATGAGCGTGCCTTACCTTTCCATTTAAAACTCTCTCAGCAGTGTTTTATTGTTTCCAGTGTACTGGTTATGGTGATTTTTAAAATATGGTCACAGATTATTTGATACACCCTGCTTCCAGAGGTGGAGCTGAATTTTCCTCCTTTGGAGTATTAATGATCTAGACTTAGTGAATTGATTTGCTCTAACAGAATAAAGCAGAAGGGACAGTGTGGAATTTTGGTGACTAGGTCATAAAAAGCACTGTGTCTTTCTAGCTGGGTTGCCCTTTCTCTCCTGGATCATTCATTGTGGGAGAAGGCGGCTGTCTTGTTGTGAGCAGTCCTGTGGAGCGTTTCATGTGATGCAAAACTGAGGCTTCCTGCTAGAATCTACATCAAGCCTTCAGATGAGTGCAGCTCTGGCCAACATCTGGGTTGCAACCTCATGATAGACCTTGAACCAGAACCATCTAACAGCTAAGCTGCTCCTAAATTCCTGATCTGGAAATTGAGATAGGAAATGTCTGTTGTTTTAAACCACTAAGTTTGGGATAATTTGTTATGTAGCAATAGATAATTAATATACATATCTTGCATCTATCTTGATAAATGTACCACCCAGTCTTTGATGGTTTTTTGATGTGATTTAAAAAGATGTTTTTAAAATTTCAGTTTCCGATTGCTTGTTGGTAGTAGACAGAAATATAACAATTTAGAATATTGATGTTATATCCTGTGACCTTGCTGAATTCAGTCCTAGTAGCTTTGATATGTAGATTTGATATGTTAAGAAACTAGCGTGGTTGGGAATTCCCTGCCGGCCCTCATTCAATCCCTAATTGTGGAACTAAGATCCCACAAAAGAAAGAAAAGAAAAGAACAGAAGAGAAGAGAAGAGAAAAGAGAAAAGAAAAGAAAAACTAGCGTGGTGGCCCTTAACTCCTGGTTGGTGAGCTTTTCTTCCTTCTTCCCTGCAGTGCACTTTGAATAAATGGGGTTCATTCTCAGTCTGAGGCCTTTCCCCTCCAGTGCTAGAACGCTTTAGGACCGCCAGCAGCAGGAGTGCGTAGACTTTTACTTTCACAGCTCAGCATTAACACAACCTGACTGTCACCCCAGTTTGCTTCACCTCATTCTGCTGGCTACTAACTCACTTCTTTTAATTTCCCTTTTCAATCACTGGCTTGACCAGGCTTGGATCTCTGCACTTCTCCATAGTGTGATGACTTCTTTGTCTCCATTTTCCTATCATGTTTTCCATGTTTCCCAGTTCAAGTTCCCAAGCACAACAATGTGGTGGCCCATCTCATCTCTTCATTCCATGTCATTGGTTACGGGCAGCCCTCTGGTCAGGTCCCTGCTTCTTCCAGTTGATTCTGTCCACAGGTGACAAAGTTCCATGGTCCGAATGTAGCCACGTGGGCTGTGGGGGTTGGAGACAGAGCAGTCTCCCTGGAAAGGGGTGTGACAGGGTGGGCCTGTGAAGGACACCTCTCATGCAGACCTCTGACCCCAAGCCCTCCTTCCTCCCAAGCCTTGAATCCCTGTGTGACATTGTCTCTCATCCAGTCCATGAGGGAAACCCAAACCCCATTTATAGAACTGAATATGTTTATGCTCGGCACTGATTATCTTCTCTCCCTCCCAAACCCTCCCACCTCTTTCTCTGCTCATTCATAGTGAGAACTGCACGTGCCCAGAAAAAAATCAC
The DNA here is from genome assembly GCF_030028045.1 of Hippopotamus amphibius kiboko. NCBI lineage: Eukaryota > Metazoa > Chordata > Mammalia > Artiodactyla > Hippopotamidae > Hippopotamus > Hippopotamus amphibius. The sequence continues at coordinate 34,608,925 of NC_080186.1, forward strand.
GCACTTCAGGCATTGGAAGGTGAGAAGACTGTGGCCTGGGGAGCTCAAGTGACTTACTCAAGTTCATAGAGAGGCAAAATTTAAATACAGACCTCCTGATTTTCCCAAGTTAGTGTTTTTTCCCCACTAACCCATACTTGGCCCCAGGAGGCATACCACCTCCCACTCCTACCGGGGTCTGATGGGGCAGAGAACTGGTGCTGAGTCCAGTGGAGGCAGGTGGCAGCTGTGACTCAGCCTTCGCTGTGGGTGACAGATGTCCCATCCTACTTAGGGTTGGGCTTTAGTGGGTGAGTGCCTGGGGTGTCCAGATCCAGGTGTGGCTAGGAGATAAGAGGTCCAGTGGCAGGGGAATGGCTGGGTTGGAGCCAGGACCAATAAACCTATCTTAGTCACCTGTGGCTGCTGTATCCTAAGCTGGGTAACTTAGAACAATAGAAATGTATTCTCATGGTTTTGGAGACCGGAAGTCTGAAAGCAAGGTGTTGGCAGGGCCCTACTACCTCCTGAGACTCTGGGGAAGAATCAGCTCCTGGCCTCTTCCAGCCTCTGGTGGTTGCAGGTGTTCCTTGACTTGTGGCCACATGACTCCAATCTCTCCCTTTGTCCTCATGCTTCCTTCTCTGTGTGTGTATGTCTTCTCCTCTCTCTGTCCCTCTGCCTATCTCTTATAAGGACGGTTGGGATGACATTGAGGGCCCACTTGGAAAATTCAGGATAAGCTCCTCTTCCCAAGATCCTTAATCACATCTTTTGCCCTATAAAGGAACACTCACAGGTTCCAGGGGTTTGATGTGGATATTTTTGGGGTACCAATTTCACCACCCCACACCACTACCTTCCTTCCAGTGGCCTCTGAAATGTGGGGGAAGGAGCAGCAGCCTCCTTCCTTATTCCATCCTGAAAGTAGAGGGGAAGTTGGAGATGTCAAGAGGGAGGACAATTATGGCCTCCTACTTATTTAGTCACTGTATTAGTGCAGGTTGCCATAACAAAATACCGCAGATTCTGTGGCTTAAACCACAGAAATTAATTTTTCTTACAGTTCGGAAGGTTGCAACTCTGAGGTCAGGGTGCCAGTGTAGTTGATTTCTGATGAGTGTTCTCTTCCTGAGTTGTAGACAGTGGCCTTGTTGCCAAGTCACCCGCTATATAGCCTTTTTTCTGTTTGTACTTGGGGCGGGGAGGCTGTCTGGTGTCTTTTCTTTTGGTCGCACCCACACAGCTTGTGGGATCTTAGTTCCCTAACCAGGGATTGAACCCGGGCTTTAGCAGTGAGAGTGCGGAGTCCTAACCACTGGACTGCCAGGGAATTCCCTAGTGTCTTTTCTTTTAAGGACACTAATTCTTATCACATCAGGGCCACCTTATGACCTCATTTAACCTTAATTACTATACTTCTTTAGAGCCCCATCCCTAAATACACTAGGGGTTAGGGTTTGAACATAGGAATTTTAGGGAAACACACATTCAGCCCGCAACAGACACTTTTGCTTATGTTCTTCCTGAATCGTCTCAACTATATTGTCAGGTAGAGATAAGTATTCCTATATGACAGGTGAAGGGAACTGAGGCTCATGGATGAAGTAACTTGCCAAGTCACCCCCCAGCTGAGTGTTGGAGTCAGGATTCAAAGCCAGGTTGGTCTGGCTCTGGAGTCTGTGCTGATTGCACTGCCCTGGGCCCCACTGGGAACTTCAGTGCTAAGGCTGCAGTTCTCCCCTCCACATGCTGCCATCACTGCCGCTGCCTTCCACTGAAGTGCAAACTCAGACTTCACAGCCTCTTTACAGCTGCACCCCAACTTCAGCCCTCAAGAACCCCAGATACACTCATGACCCTCAGGTGTCTTGAGGAAGGCAGTCACTGGAGGGAGGAAGACCGGGGTTCATGTGCTGGGCTTCCCTGTGTCAGCACAGGCTTGAGCCCAGCAGGGGAGGGCGCGTGGTCTGATGAGAATGACGTACGGAGGGGCCATGGAGGAATCCCTCCTCCCCTGAGAATTAGGAGACTTTAGTTGCGATCCAGGCAGGACATCCTCCATGAGTGATCTCTGGCAGTCTTTTCTGGACCTCAGTTTCCTCATCTGTCCAGTGGGAGAATTCAGTTAACCTGTAAGATATGTTCGAGTCCTGAACCTCTATGATTTAAATTTCTGTCCTAACAACCAAAGCCCTCATATTTGCACAGTCCTGTCTCGTTAACAAAATGCTTTCACTCATCACGTGCCATTCAAGGAGGCTTTGCTTCCACTCACTGTCACGTGCTTCACCATGTGTTGGGCAATGCTGGGCAGGAGACAGCCCAGAGAGACAGAGGGAGCCCCAATTCCTGCCCTCGGGGAACTGCTAGTACAGGTACAAAGGCAGATATAAAGGGAGCGGTGGGTAAGAGGTGTGTAGGTGAAAAAGAACCTTGGGTGCTGAGGGGGAGGGGCTCGGAGGGAGGAGTAGTGCTGCAGGTGACCCCACATCCTGTAAAGCAAAGCAAAGAAGGCCTTTTTTATTTTCCAAAGAAGGCATCTTGTCTCCATTTTTCAGATAAGGATATTAAGGCTCACAGAGAGAAATGACTACCTGAGGCCACCCAGCCAGGAAGAAGCCAGGCCTGCCTTCATTCCAGGTCCTTGTCTTTTGGCACTGTTGGCCCTTAGCTGTAGGGGACACTGGGGTAGAGGATGGGAAGGAATTTGAGCTGGATACTGAAAACTCATGTGAAGTATTCAGTCTTGTGGGGAAGTGGATACATCAATACCCACTCTTGGTTTGCGGTGAGCACAGCTTGGCCACCTTGTGAATTGTAAGGCCTTGGGCCGGGGCTCTAGCAAAGGGTTTCCTGGTCCCTGGGAAGCTTTAGCCTGCTGGGGTGAGGACACATACTGGGGCCAGAGCAGTGACAATCCATGAGAAGTCCCCGCCTGGGTGTGCTGGGGGCTTTCCACCCAAATGAATTCATGACCTCGGACATTCATTCATTTATCCACCAAATTCCTCCACTCATTTGTTCTTTCATTCAGTCACCAGACAGTACTGAGGGCACCTGCGTACCCAGCCCCGTGCCCGTTGCAGGGGGAGGTCTCCCTCCCTCTCTGAACACCAGTCCTGAGCCCTCAGCACCTGGGCTGCAGCCCCATGCCTACGTGTGTGTGTACGTGACTGTTACTCATGGTCTAGACACCCTCAGGGCAGGGGCCTGGTCTCACTCCTCTCTAGCTGACAAAGGGGAGACTGTACTGGGCTGTTTGGTGCCTCGCCTCAGAGCTTCTGTCTGCTGCTCCCAGGGTTCCTCCTCCAGGAATGGGGGCTCTAGGCCAGGTTGCAAGGGTGGGGAGTGTGTGTGTGTGTGTGTGTGTGTGTGTGTGTGTGTGTGAGCACAGGGCCCCACTCCCTAGGTCTGCTGATCAGCTCCAAAGCAGAAGGACAGAACTGGAGGGGCCCCAATCACAGGGAACAGCCTTGTTCCCCACTGTACTGATTAGAAAACTGAGGCGGCCACTCCCTCCCCTCCCCTAAACTGGAAGGGGGCCTAGTCTCTGAGCTCCTGTTCTTCTGTGGCCTGCACACCTATCCTGGGTGGTCCTCTGGCCTGCTTTGATGGGGGATGAGAGTTCCCTCTGCACTGGTCTGGTCCGCGGGTGTGGTGGGGGAGGGCAGCCGCTCCCATCCAGAGGACATTCCCTCCCAAAGTGCTTCTGGGCTCCAGCTAGCCTGGCCCAATTCTCCTCCCCCACCTGCCCCAGGATTGCCCTGCACAGAGGACAAAGTGTTGCGGGGTGAGGGAGTGAATGAGAGAGAATCCTAAAGGATCATTCTAGGGTTCACTCTCCAGCCCTCGTTGACTTTCAGAATCTGGGTAGCTCGTGGGGAGCCCGAATCCACGCGTGCACATGAGAAGTCAGATAGGCACACCGGTCTGTGGGGACCGCACACAGGCGCATGCGCATGCGTGGCTACCTGCGTGTTTGCGGGGTTGTGAGCGCCCACGAGCGCGTCCTCCGGGCACCCCTCGGGGACGTGCAGAGGTGGAGCCACGGATGGCTTGCGAAGGCCTTGGTCTCTCCCTAACCTCTGTCGGCGCCTCTGTTTTCCTTTGATGTGGACTGGACAGTCTTGCGTAAAGAGCCGCTTGGAGACAGGTGCATCTAGGTGGACTCTTAGATAAGACATTCCGAAGTGCAGACTTGTGTACTTGAGTGTTTTTGTACATCAGATTCCACTTAGAGGGCCTGGGGCACAGCCCCCGTCCTCACACTGGGGGTGGGAGTGAGGTCGGCGCAAGCACAAAGGGGGCACTGGCCTCGCTTCTCTCCAACAAAACACAGGATCGTGCTTTTCACTAGCCCCCTCGCAGCCCCTTTCTTTGTCTGGGCCTCAGGCATCCAGTCGGCCACACAAGGACCCCCGCCTTCCTCCCGGGCTGTAGGGTCCCTGGGGAGGCCGCGGGAGAGAAAGCTGCGGGTGGAGGAGACCGCCCTGGCCCCGCCAGTGTGCTCTTGGGCCGCTGCCCACCCCGCCCCCGCTTCGTTCCGTGGGGCACCCCCTAACCCTGGCGGGGATGGGAGTGGGTGTGGGGGCGGGGCTGCGCGGCAGGTAGCGGGCAGGCCCCGCCCCGCCGCACTCCTCCTTTGTACCTGCCGGGACGTGCAGCAGACGAGCGACGAGCGCTACGTGCGGCAGCCCGCGGGGCGGGGCGGGGGGCTCCGGGGCCCCTCCATCTCCCCTCTCCCGCCCCACCCCCTCCTCCCCGCCGGCCGGGGCCTCCCAGGCGGCTCTGGGCACCAGCTGCATCCCGCCCCTCCCCTGCGCACCACCCTCGTGGTGCTTGCACACCATCACCCGAGCCAGGCTTTGCCGGCCAGTCGGGGTTCGGGCCACCCTCTGCCCGCCTTGCCTCCCCCTCTCAGGGCCTGACCAACTCTCACCCCCAGGCCCGGCTCAAAGGCTGTTTCTGGGAAGCCCGCTCTGACTGTTTTAGTCACTCTCCTCCGGGTGCGCCCGGGCCCGGATCACTCCGGTCGAGGCTCGCCTGCCCGTAAGCTCCAAGGTGGGGTCCCGCGCACTTCCCGGCGCAGGCCCGACCGCCGTGCATACAAGGGTCCTCCCTGGGGAAGTGAAGGAGTGAAGCTGGAGACAGGCGGGAAGGAAAAGCGAGGTTTCCCGAGCCCGGCGTGGCCTTCTCCGCGGCCCGAGCTGAGGTCTAAGCTTCCCTGTCAGCCCCGACCACGAACCCTGGGGCCGCCTCGGTGCCTTGAGGCACTCCCATGTACAGGACCCACTCAGCAGCACCTCTGGCCTCCCAGCCTTTGTTCGAGCTGTTCCTGATACACCCCCTCTCCTGTCGCGAGTGCAAACCGGACCCTTCCAAGGCCCATCTCTTCCAGAGAAGCGGTACCTGATCCTCGGGGCTTTGTCATCAGCACACCCGACTTTTGTGCCTGGTGCTGTACACATCATGTTGCGGTTCCCCCTCGTTGTGACCCTGCAAGATAGTGAGGTGACAGCCTGCAAGTGGCCGACCTGGGGTTTGAGCTCTGTGCTAGAAAGACATCAAACACCAAAAGACATCCAAAACGTGGTTTCCCCCACCCCACTCTGCTGCCCTGCTCTCCCAGGCTTGCACCTGGGGACAACTGTTCCTCTGAACCGCTCCCCATCTCTCTGTGTCCTCCCCCTTTCAGGCCAGAGCAGGGCAGGGCTGGGATGCTTGCTCTAGGGCTAGGTCAGGCTGGGTCCCTCGGGATTTTGGGCCTCCTTGAGGAATTTCGGGGGTGAATGTGCAGGGCGTGGTGAGAGGTGAGGTGGGAGCGGCAGGAATGTGGGGCTTCGGGGTTGGGGAAGGCACAAGGTGGTGGAGATGCTTTCCCAGGGCCCTGGGAAAGCAAGGGCTAGTTTGAATGACAAAGATTCCCTGGGGAGTAGAGGAAGGCTCTGAGGATGGGAATGTGGGAAGAGGAGGGTCAGAAGGGCAGGGAGGAAGCGGCTGTGGGGCCGCATCTGCAGCGGCCCTTTCAAGTCCTGCTAAACCCGTAACAATGAAAGGAACTGACCTGGGACATCACAAGCGAAGGATGATTAACGTAAGTCACCGAGGAAATACAAAAACCTTGTGAAAATGTTAGAAATCCCTAAGTACAAATGAAAAGGAGATTCCGGCTTTTCTTACCCATAGAATTGGTCAAGATAAAAAAATAACGAAAACACCAGATGTTGCTAAAGCATAGAAGAGGTCAGGGCCCTTTTTCTCCGCTGAGGAGTTAAATTATATAGCGTTTCTGCGGGACCTTTTGCACAGTTTGTGTACGAAAGCTTTTTAAAAGAGTTATGGTGTTTTTTTAAGATTTTTTTTTTAATGTGGACCATTTTAAAAGTCTTTATTGAGTTTGTTACAATCTTGCTTCTGTTGTATGTTTTGGTTTTTTGGCTGAGAGGCATGTGGGATCTTAGCTCCCTGACCAGGGATTGAACCTGCAACCCCTGCAAAGTGAAGTCTTAACCACTGGACCGCCAGGGAAGTCCCTAAAAGAGTTTTGTTTTAATTTAGCAATTCTACTTCCAGGATGCACCCTAAAATCAAAGATTTTTAATCCCAGTCTTATTTATAACTGGGGAAATTGGAAATTCCCTAAATGTTCACTGACAGGAAATTGGGTAAATAGATGATGCCACACAGGTGGGAGGCTGAGCAGAAATTAAATATCACATCCTTGAAGGACATTAAAAATATGAGGAAATACTCAAAACACGCTGGTGAGTGAAAAGGGGAAGTTATAAAACAGCATGACTCCAATTTTATCCAATGTCTATATAAATACGCACAATATCTACCGCTGGTATTGCTGGCCTGGGTGGTCTACCCTGTGCTAAGAACTTTACCCAGTCACTCAGTCAAGCATCACAGCAGCCTTGCAAGGGAGATTCTGATAACTGCAAGGGGGGAAAACCAAACTAAAAGGAAAGTAACTAAAATCTTAACAGTAAAATAAGAGGGCATGTGGTCTCCCCTGTTCCAAGAATTCACTTCCAAAGAGGGCATGTGTTTGTTTTTGGTTTTTTTTATGCTTTTTTAAAATTTTTATTGGAGTACAGTTGAGTTACAATATTGTATTAGCTTCAGGTGTGCAGCAAAGTGAATCAGTTATACATATACATATATCCACTCTTTTTAGATTCTTTTCCCATATAGGGCATGTGTTTTTAATTTTCTTCTTTAAACTGTCTGATCCCTTTCAAATTTTCTTCAATAAACATATAGACTAATAATAAAAACATTAGAGATTTAAAAATCACCATGATCATGTGTTCAGAAATATCTTCAGGGTCTCTTCTTTTTTGGGATGGGTATCAATTTTCTCTTAGTGTCCATTTACTGAGGCCACTGTAACCAAGCACCACAAACAGTGGCTAAAAAACAAAAACAAACGAAAAAAAAACTAAAATTTGTTGTTTCACAGTTCTGGAAGTTAGAAGTCTGAAATCAAGGCATTGGCAGTGTTGATTCCTTTTCAGGGTTGTGAGGGCAGGATCTGTTCCAGGCCTGTTTCTAAGCTAACACCTCTGGTGTTCCTTGTCTAGTTTCTCCCTGTGTGGCTTCACATCATCTTCTCTCTGAGAATATCTGTCCCTGGGTCCAAATTTCTCCTTTTCGTAAGGACACCAGTTGTATGGGATTAGGGCCCACCCTACTGACCTCATTAAAGTTGATCACCTCTGTGAAGAACTGACCTCCAAATAAGGTCACATTCTAAGGTATGAGGGGTTAGGACTTGAACATATGAATTTGGGGGGAACACAGTTCAACCTATAAGCCTGTTGAAATGGTGTTGCTCCCTCTGAAATGAGTGTGGCAGGGAGGTGGGGGTGGGGAACCCTCCCGAGGGGGAAGAGTCTATGTTCCTGGACATTCTGGGTCCCACTGGACTTGCCCCACTGTGTGACCTTGGAAAGGTCATCGTTGGCTTTCAGTTTTCTCCTTTGGAGACGCTGGCTAGTATTTCTTACCTTGCAAGGCTCTTGTGAATGGAGTGATAGGTGAGAAGTGGCTTCCATGGGGCCTGGCACAGTCTTTCCAGGAAGTGTCCTCTTTCTCCCTTCTCAGTGAAGGTAGCTGGGCGAGCATGGGCCCAGGGACAATCATACAGGGCTTGGTTCAAGTTCTAGTTCCGTCCCTCCCTAGCTGCGTGGTCCCTGTGAGCCTCAGTTTCCTCGTGTGTGAGCTGGGAGAATTATCTGTTCCCACTGAGCTGGTGTACTTTGCTGTCTCCAGACTTGGGAGCCTCATAGCAGGAGATGAATGAAGCCTGGTGGAGATAAGCTAGGGAAAGCCGACGCAGGTGAGGATGTTGTGGAAGGCAAGGCAACATGTAACATCAGGTGCTTGGGTCCAAGTTAGGTGTCATCTCCTTTAGGAAGTTTTCCTTGAATCCCATAGCCTGGGTTAGGCCCCACCTCCACTCCATCCAGGTTCTCACAGTCCCCTCAGCTGCCCTCTGTCATGGCATTATAACTGCCTCTCTAGGACTAGAGAAAGCTCTTTGAAGGAAGAGACCATCACCAATCATACCTGTAAAAGTAGCAAATATGAATGAAAATAGTAAAACCCAGTGCTGGCAGTGTTGCAGGTATCCATGCACACATGTACTAGCTGGCCATGCCTTGTATTTTTATTTACTTTTCTATTTTTAATTTTTGAATAGATTTGTTTATTTATTTATTTATTGGCTGTGTTGAGTCTTCGTTGCTGCTTGATGCGGTGCGTGGTCCTCTCATCATGGTGGCTTCTCTTGCTGCGGAGCACAGGCTCTAAGTGCATGGACTTCAGTCGTTGTGGCACATGGGCTCAACAGTTGTGGCTTACAGGCTCTAGAGTGCAGGCTCAGTAGTTGTGGCACATGGGCTTAGTTGCTCTGCGGCATGTGGGATCTTCCTGGACCAGGGATCAAACCCGTGTTACCTGTATTGGCAGGCGGATTCTCAACTATTGCACCACCAGGGAAGCCCTGAGGATACCTTTTAAAGCCCACACGCTTAAGTATAACCTTTGGCCAAGTAAAAGCAGTTTGGGGATATATTCCAAGTAAATAATGGAAAGGGAAAAAACCCTTATTTGTCTAAAGATGTTTTGAGCTGACTGTGTGTTGTGGGAAAGAGTGGCAATAACGGAGCAATGAGTAAGTGAACGACAGACTATGGTAGATTGTGATGGTCAGCAAAGTCCAGCAAATAGTAACTGAGCTCGAGCATGTGTCAGCCCATGAACTCGCCCCTGGCCATCTGGGAATCTCTGTCCCATCTGATGGGTAGACAGGCGGGGAAACAATCACTGTATACTGAAGAGTGTGACGAGAGGAGTGGGGAAAAGTGCACATGGAGGGGTTAACTCCATGGGATGGAGGGTCAGGAGAGCTTCTTACAGGAGCAGATACCTGCGCTGGCTTTAGACAGATGGTCCTGGGGAGGAAGGATTTCCAGGTGGTAGAAATAAGCTAGACAAAGGTGGAGAGTATTTGAAAAATGGCCAGTCATAGGTGTGACTGGAGGGTGGGATGTGTTCAGGGTTGTGGAGGTTAGAGAATCTGACAGGTGCCAGGTCGTAAAGGGCTTTGAATGCTAGCTTGTGCTTTACCCAATGGAGGTGGGAAGCCAGCAGAGATCTTTAAACACCTGAACAAGAACATCATCTTTGTGATTTTGGAAGCTCAGGCTGTAGCAGTTTGGAGGGTAGATTGGAGGGAGATCTGGTGGGAATCTGTTGCAGGGCTCAGGTAAGACAGGGAGGCAAGACCTAGGGATGGAGAGAGCCGGAGGCTCATGAAGTATTTAGGAGGCAGAAGACACGGTGCTTGGTGATTGGCAGGATGTTGGGGAGAGGCAGAGGCAGCTTTGTGGCTGCTGGTGCCAACCACCAGGTAGGGAACACAGAAGGAGGAGTCAGTTGCGGGGTGGGGGTGGGGTTGGGGGATAGAGATGAATCCAGTTTTGGATCTGTAAAGGGTTGGAGGAAGAATAAGTACTCTGGAAAGGCTCTTGAGAAAGATCCAAGAGCTAAAAAACCAGGAAGACCATCTCAGAAGCCCAGGGAAGAGAGTGGAAAAGGAGAGTGTGGTCAACTGTATAAAAGAGTGCCCACTTCTGAGCGGGGCCTCAAGGATGTTTCTTGAGGATCCCAGGCATCCCTGGGCTCCCTGCCTCCTCACTGGGGGGCTTTGTGTGTCCTTTGGTAACCCCAGCTACCTGTGTGTCCTTCAGTAACCCCAAGGCCTTTGTGGATCTCGGTTTCTTCCTCCACCCAGCGGGCATCATAATTCTGCCTGCCCTCCAGCAGTAGGCAGAGCTGCAGATGAGAAGCTGGAGAAGGTGCTTCATCAACTGCCCCATGGATGATTTCTGACTCAGCCCTTTTAAGTCTCAGGCTCTTCTAGAGGCTCATTAGTTATGTTTTCTCTTGTCTTTGGTGGTTCCTTGGCTCAGCTTTTTCTCCTTCAATCATGTGTCTGTTCTGACTTGTTCTGTGGCTGCTGTCAGTCTGTCGCTGACCCATCCCTGGATTTACTGAGTCATCCATTTAGCCCTGATGTTTTGAAGGTGACCTTGCTCTGGGGCTTGCTCCTTGCTCCACTGTTCCTCCCCTCTCTTCCCTGATCTTCAAGGTCTTCTCCTTTCTCTGTTACTCTTTTCCCCCAAGAGACTCAAGTTTCCACCATATTTTAAAATAGGAACAAAAATTCCTCTTCTGCTTAGTCCTCCTCCAGCTCCCTCTCTATTTGTATTTTTTTTTTCTTCACCAAATCTCTGTCAATAATTATCTACATTTCTTTACTTCACCTTTATCTCTTTTAAAAGAATCTGTTTTCCCTTCTCTTGCTTTTCCTTTTGTCTCTTCATTGTTTGCAGTCTGGCTTCCACTCCCACCCCTCCCCTGAAACTCTTTGTAATGACCATTGTGGAAGGGTGAATGCTGGCCCCTGAAACGGTATGTCTAAGTCCTAACCTTTGGAGCCTGTGAATGTGAACATATTTGGAGAAAGGGGTCTTTGTAGATGTAATTAAGTGAAGACCTTCAAGATGAGATCAGCCTGGATTTAGGGTGGGCCCTACATACAATGACAGGTATCTTTACAAGAGCAAGTCAGAGGGAGATATGAGACTGGGACACAGAAGGGAAGGCCGTGTGAATGCAGAGGCAGAGAATGGACTTATACACTCATGAACCAAGAAACACCAAGGACTGCCGGCAGCCGTAGGAAGCAAGGAGAGAGGCATGAGTGAATTCTCGGGCAGAGGCTCAGCAGGAGTCAACGCTGAAGACACCTTAATGTCAGACCTCTGGCCTCTAGAGCTGTGAGACTGCTGTTGTTTTAAGCCCCCCAGTTGTGGTGATTTATAACGGCAGCGCAAGAAACTAATTCAGTAATGATAATAGCCCCCAACCTAATGGAGTGCCTACCCTGTGCCCGGCACAGTTCTAAGTGCCTTACACGCCTTACTTCATTGAATTCCCCAACCCAGTGAAGTAGATGTGCACTAATAAAAGCAAGGTCAACATGTAACCAGGTACTGAGGGTTTGCCATGTCTCTAGCATTTAAAAATTGAAGCTTCCACCTGAGCAGTACGTTTTATTATTTTTCTCTTTTATAGATGAGGAGCCTGCAAACCAAAAGCTTACATAATTTGCTCAAGGTTACACAACAAGCATGTAGTGGAGCCAAGATTCCAACCCTGATAATTCCTGTGGGTGCGCTTAACCACTTTGCCCTTAGACCACAGGTGGAGAGGGAGCCAAAAAGGCTGAGGGGTGAACTGACTCAGAGCTGGGTTTTGTACAACTGGAGGGGTGCAAGGGGCCAAGGGACTGGTGAGTTTGGGGAAAGACTTATGGGGTTGGTAGGGTAGTTGTGGCTTGGAGGAACCAAGGGACAGGAAAGAGGAGATTGGAGAGCTTGATAACCTCATAGAGCAGATGCCTCTGAAGCGTCTGTGGTCACCCTGGGGACAGTGGAGTTCAAGATCCCAGAGCCTGAGCTGTTCTTGGTGATGATAAGGTCTAGTTGTGGCCATGGGAGTAAGCCATTGAATGAAAGTGGGGCAGGGTGAGTAGGGGGTGGGGGGTGGGAAGATTGTCGGCAGACTCCACTTGGTCAAGAAACCTGCAGGGCAAATTGCATACCAAGGGACCTGAGAGACTGCTCCTGAGTTCAGATGGTTAAGCAATCACTCTGTGCTTATCATGAAATCAGTGAAAGCTGAGCTGGTTCTTGAAAAATAGATAGGGGATGACAGATGTGGAAAGCAAGAAAGGCTTCTAGGTAACAGGCCCAGAAAGAAGAAAGACATGGAAGAGTGAATGCACGGGCATCTAGTTTATAGTTTAAGTTGGCTAGGATTAAGGATTCATGAAATGGTGTGATGGGACTTGAGCTTTGAAAGTGTCCTGTTTTGGGTATCCTCCAAAGCTGAAGCTGAATCAAGGATTTAGGCATGAATACTTTGAGAGGATGTCCCCAGGAAGCATAGTGAAGGAGTTGGGGAGAGAGACAGAGAAGGGAGGAAAACCAGTAAAAGATAAGCAAGTTACCCTTTGGGTAACTGGGGCTCAATTCCACTGGAGACCCTCTGAGAGACTGTATAGGACACACATCAGAAATGTCCCACAGGGAATTCCCTGGTGGTCCAGTGCTTAGGACTCCATGCTTTCATTGCTGAGGGCACGGGTTCAATTCAATCCCTGGTCGGGGGACTAAAATCCTGCAAGCCATGCGGCACGGTCTAAATAAAAGAAACGACCCACAGAGGGATAAGGATGCTGTAGTATTTGTCCATCAAATCTGATCAGTCCCATGATCCTGCCCAGATGGGTGAGCTCACTCCTGCTGCCACAGAAAGCTTGTGGGCAAAGAGGTGTGGGTGCTTGAGGTAGGAAACCACCAGTGTGCACAGGAACTCACCAGATCTGTAGGTGATGTTCAAGATGCGCTAAGGGGATACAGGTGGGGTACCAATAGCACCCGTTGTAGAAAGAAAAACTGAAAAGAGTCCATGGGAGCCCCGCAGTCCCCACTAGAGATTTGCTCTTTACTTGTTAGGCAATGGCAAGCCACAGGAGTTTTCTGAATTTAGGGGGCTGCTCCCGAAACCTGCTGCCAGTCTTAGGATGTGCTGCATGGGAGAGGCAGGGAATGGGAATAGGGGATGCAGGGTGGTGACTGTGCAGCCAGGCAGAGGGAAAGGGAAGGTGAATGGGAGGAGATGGTGAAAGGTGAAATGGTGTTGCAGAGTTTAAATGGACAGAATTTGGCAACTGATTGGATTGGAGTGGAGCAGGGGAAAGAGGAGGTTATCAAAAGGAGGCTGTATCTCGTAGGACTAGTCACACCGGCAAGACATGTCTTGTTCAGGAAGCATCAAAAGAGGAACACTATGCTGAACACACCAGAAATCTTTCCCGATTTAGTCAGTTGAGTTTCACTTACATTTGGTGTCCTTAAAAATTATAAACTCCATTTTAAAACACCTACTATGTGGTTTGTCTACATTATTGCTTGTCTCTCACAGACATACTGGCAGGCAGGTACTATTATCATCCCATTTTATAAATGGGGAAACAAAGATGTAGACAGGTTGAATCATGGGCACACACAGTGTCACACACAGTAAGTGGAGATCGGATCTTTTTGACAAAGCCCCTTCTCTACACTCTATCTACCTGCACATGTCATATGGCCTCAGGGAAATGAATAAAATGCCAGCAGCAGTCCTAGGTCAATGCTCAGACTTTAAGCTTCTAAGTCATATTTGCTCATGAGTGTGCCAAGTCCTGGAAAGAACTTTGAGAGTCTGAGACAGACAGCATCCCCAGTGGACAGATAAGAAGGCCAAGGTCCAGAGACATGACACATAGCTGGTTCCTGCCTCTTGACCCAAATTGCATTCTCAGACCTTTCCCATCCTGGACGCACATGTCAGCAGGGAGGTCAGAGAGGGGAAGGAGAGCCCGTGCAGTCTGACCAAGGACAGCGACCGGGAGAAGGAGAGGAGGGGGTGGTGGAATCTCAGTTGGGTCCAGGCACTCAAACACTATTGTCAGGAGCCTTCCCCTCCAACTATTGGCTCCGCTTCCTTCTGTACCGGCTTCATTTTTAGCAGGGCTCTCTTTGTGCTTAGCAGCCCACATAAAAAGAGCATTTCTCCCCTAACACATCCAACAAGGGATCTAAGGTAGACTTTCAGTGGCTCGGTTGAGGTATGTGCCCATCTCTGGACCAAGCAGATTGTACGTAGGGTGATTGAACCTGCTGATCGGTCACACTTAGGTTATGTATCCAGCCCTGAAACCAAGAGAAGAGGTAAGCCCACCCAAACCCAAAGGGAAGTCAGATGCTATTTTGTCTAGATACTGAACAGAAAGAAGCAACAGGTATCTTCTATAATAGGTACCTGCACCGCCCCCCCCCCCCACTCCCTCCCCCAGGTAAAGAAACTGAGGCTCAGCAAACAGAAGTGCCTTGCCAAAGGTTATACTAGTATCTGGTATGGCAGAATTTGAACTCAGGTGTCTTTCTCTGTAGCCTGTGCTCCTCTAGGGCACTGGGCAGTGTCTTTCTCGTTCTTGGGTCTCCCCCTGCACTCCCTCGAGATCCTAGCCCATAATGGGTCCTCTATTCCAGTGCTACTCAAAGTGTGGTTCATGGACTGTGCTGGTCTGCAAACTCTTTGTTACCTGTCCATTGTGAGTTAAGTACCAACATTCTGAGTAAGCATTTAGAAACATTTTGCAGCAACTTGACATCCAAGTGTGGTCATACAAAAAGATAGGTCTGAGATATGTTGTAAATAATTTGAGAAGCATCGCTCTACCTGGTTATCTCTTTTTTAAAAAATATTTTACATTCTCATTATAGGTTATTACAAGATATTGAGTATAGTTCCCTATGCTGTATAGTAGGTCCTTGTTGGTTATCTATTTTATATATACTAGTGTGTATATTTTAATCTCAAACTCCTAATTTATCCCACTCCCCCCCTCCCCCCATTGGTAACCATAAGTTTGTTTTCTATGTCTGTTAGTCTGTTTCTGTTTTGTAAATAAGTTCATTTGTATCTTTTTTTAAGTTTTTTTTAGATTCCCCATATAAGTGATATCATATATTTGTCTTTCTCTGGCTTACTTCACTTAGTGTGATAATCTCTAGGTCATCCGTGTTGCTGCAAATGGCATTATTTTGTTCTTTTTATGGCTCAATAATATGCCATTGCATATATGTACCACATCTTCTTTATCCATTCCGCTGTTGATGGACATTTAGGTTGCTTCTATGTCTTGGCTATTGTAAATAGTGTTGCTGTAAACATTGGGGTCCATGTATATGTTTGAATTATGGTTTTCTCTGGATATGTGCCCAGGAGTGGGATTGCAGGATCACTTGGTAGCTCTGTTTTTAGTTTTTTAAGGAACCTCCATAATGTTCTCCACAGTGGCTACACAATTTACATTCCCACCAACAGTGTAGGAGGGTTCTCTTTTCTCCACACCCTCTCTAGCATTTATTATTTGTAGAGTTTTTGATGATGGCCATTCTAATAGTTGTGAGGTAATACCTCATTGTAGTTTTGATTTGTATTTCTCTAATAATTAGCAATGTTGAGCATCTTTTCATGTGCCTTTTGGCCATCTGTATGTCTTCTTTGGAGAAGTGTCCTTGGTTCTCTCTTGTATTAAGGCATGAGCAAAGGAAACCATGGTGGCATTAGTGAGTCCTCCACAGGGAGGCCCCAGTGGAAAGAATGTCCATCCCACCATTCAGATTGCACTTTTGTCATCTGCTGGAAAGGAAAACCTTCCTAGGAACCCCACCCTTAGCGCAGGTGGCTGCAGCTGATGAGCCTCTCCTGCCTACCAGAGGGCAGCCAGGGAGCTCAGGCCCAAGCAGCTCCACTGCCCAAGGGCTCTTGGTTCTGCTCCAGCTGGAAAGTGGCTGATTCTGTCCAGAGCCTGTGGGCACCTACCGCTGTCAGTCAGGGCCCCACCTGCTCTGTGCTTCCATACTGTGCCCTGGAGGGAGGGTGATGACTGACTGACACAGGCTGTCCTTGGAAAGTGGAGGTGGAAGGTCAGCTCCAGGACGGTGCTGCTGCCACCTCCCGTCTTGACACTGGGCCTCCTTGAGTTGGCACCAGGGTTGTGGCATGGCTCCTACCCTTGCTTCCCCCTCGACTGGAAACTCCCTGATGCTGGGGCCTTGGGTCGACAGAGCAGTTCTGGGCATGAGTATTTCTCAAAGCCAAGATGATTCAAGTTGGCAAGTGTGAACCAGAGAAGAGGCCCAGAAGTCAGTTCGGTCCTTCAGTGGGAGGTTACAGATATCCCCTCCTGGCTATGCTTTCACTTACCTGTTCTGTCGTGTCTGGTGCAGTGAAAAGAGCCCTGTTACTCTGAGTTAGAAGCCCAGGTCTGCTGTTTTGCTGAGTAATGTTGGGCCATTCACATAACCTTTCTGTACCTCAGTTACCACATTTGGAAAAGGATAGAACACCCACTTCAGACTGATTCTGAAGATGAGTGGAGATAATGCACCTGGTGGGCACAGAGTGTGGGAGTGGATATGAGGATGTTTCCTCCCTTCCAGGCAACTGGGGAAACTGACGAGGACTCTGACTTGGAGTTGGACAGACCTGGTTCTTGCTCAGGCTCAGTCACTTTCCACTGTGTGACCATGGCCAAGTTTCTGAGCTTCTCTGAGCCTCAATGACCTCATCTATAAAGAGCAAAATATCCACCTGCAAGGTTGCTGTGAGGATTGAAGGCAATCAAATGTACAGAAGAGCATGGCACACAGGAGAGCTCAGTAGATGCTCATTAATTTAACGCATTTTTATTGCTGATGCTAGAGACTTGGCCCACCAGGTCAGGCACTGGGAATACCATGGTGAGCAAAGACAGACCCCCCTCCCTTGCCTAGGACTTGAGTGAGGGAAATGACATTGTAAGGGAAACAGATATGCAGACAGTTAATCGTCACATCCTTGGCACATATTACAGAGACAGGTACAGAGTGCTAAGTGAAGATGTGACAAGATCATTTAGCCAACTTAGGGATGTCAAGGAGGGCTTTCCTGAGGAGGTGGTAATTGAGCCAAGGTCTGAAGCATGAGCAGGAAGAGCATTCTGGACAAGAAACTACATGTGCAAAGCCCTGTGATGGGGTGAATCCTAGTAAATTAAAGGGACTGAACAGAGGCCAGTGTGGTGAGAACTCAGGGACTGAGAGGACATGGGGTAAGGTGGGGTTGCAGAGGAAAGGAGCGGCCAGACCTTGCAAGCCTTGTAGGTTGTGTTATAGATTTTAGTCTTTGTCTGTATTTTAAATGGGAATGGGTATCACATGATCATTCTTGATTTGAAGAAAAAAAAAAGATCCCTCTGGCTGCAGCTGGGAGGTGAAATGTGTGCACCAGTATGGATAGAGTTGGCTGTTGGGAGACCTTTGCTGTGGTGCGGGACTGAGGAAGGAGTTTTGGGCTGAGGTGCTGATGATAGAGATGGAGAGGAGGGGACAGAGATAATTGAGGATGTGGAATGGTGCAGCATTATTGGTGCATTGTTGCCCAAGTGTGTTAAGAACACTTCCAGGCTCCGGTCTCACACTAACACTTGACTGGTTCTACCAGAAAAGGAACAGATTTGAGGGAATAAGCTTATGAGTCTGGTTTTGGATGGGTTGTATTTGAGGCATTTCTGAGATGTCTCAGGAGCAATTACCATTTTTCATTGGATCTAGTGAGATGCAGCTCACGAGCACCTCAAGAGTGTTTCCAGTGAGTGATGGAGCAGGAAGCTTGTAAAGGGGCACAAAGAGATTCATGGGGGTGATGGAGATATTTGTTATCTTCATTGTGGTGGTGATTTCATGGGTGTAAACATATGGCGAAACTTACCAAGTTGTACAATTTCAATATGTGCAGTTTATTGTACATCAGTTATACCTCACTGAAGCGTCAGAAGAGGTGAGTGAACAGATGAATGGATAAGGAATATGTGGCACATATATACAATGGAATATTACTCAGCCATAAAAAGGAATGAAATTGAGTTATTTGTAATGAGCTGGATAGACCTAGAGACTGTCATACAGAGCAAAGGAAGCCAGAAAGAGAAAAACAAATACCGTATGCTAACTCATATATGTATGGAATCTAAAAAAATGGTACTGATGAACCCAGTGACAGGACAAGAATAAAGATGCAGATGTAGACAACAGACTTGAGGACACTGCCCCGCCCCCTTGGGGGGTGGGAAGGGGAAGCTGGGGGAAGTGAGAGAGTAGCATTGACATATATACACTACCCAGTGTAAAATAGATAGCTAGTGGGAAGTTGCTGCATAACATAGGGAGATAAACTCAATGATGGGTGATGACTTAGAGGGCTGGGATAGGGAGGGTGGGAGGGAATCTTGGGAGGGAGGGGTATGGGGATATATGTATAAATACAGCTGATTCACTTTGGTGTACCTTAAAAATTGGCACGACAGTGTAAAGCAATTGTATTCCAATAAAGAGCTTTAAAAAAAAAAAAAAGAAGAGGTGAGTGGAGCTGAGGACATGGAGACAGAGTGCAGACAGCTCCTTTGGGGAGGTTGGCAGTGGAGGTTAGAAAGACAGAGAGTGGTTGCTGGAGAAGATATGAGGTTGAGGGAGTTGGCTTTTATTTTTGTTTAGCAAGGTGATTTGATTGTATTGAAAAGCTAACAGGAAAGATGTGATGGAGAAGTAGAGTTAGAAAATCCGAGAGAAAGAACAGATAATAAGAAATACAAGGTTCCCAAGAAATTGTTCTTGTTGTTTGTTTGCTTTTTTTTTTTTTTTTTTTTAGAAAATAAACCTGTGGATCTGGTTAAGGAAGTTTTCAGGCAGAATGAGAACTGGCCTTTGATGAGAATGTCAGCTCCTGTGTTGAAATAGAAGGGGAAGGGAAGAGGATGGGTGTAGGGTTGCGTGTGTGTCTGTGTGTGTGAAGATAAGGAATAGTGTTTTCTTTCTCTGTCAAGTAGAAGGTGGAGTCACCGCTTACGATGAGGAAGCAGCTTTGAGGAGCATGGTGAAGGTGTGGAGTGGCCATTGGAGGGTGGCTGGTTAAGGGCAGTGCCCAAGGCCCATTTGAGGTGAGGGTCCCAGAGTTACAGGGAAGGCCTCTGCCCTGTGATGTGCAGTTCTCAGCGGTGTTTGGCTGCCGGGCATAGGAAACCACAGGAACAGGTAGGGAAAGGTTTGCTCAACCAATGAGATCTAAAGACAGAGGGGCAAGAGAATCCATGGCATCAGTAAGACTATTATTGGAACATGCCGTGGAGCAACAAAGCCTGTGGGCCGCAACTATTGAGCCTGTGCTTTAGCGCCCACGTGCCACGACTACTGAGCCCGCGTGCCTAGAGCCTGTGCTCTACAACAAGAAAAGCCACCGCCATGAGAAGCCTGTGCACCACAATGAAGAGTAGCCCCTGCTTGCTACAACTAGAGAAAGCGTGCGCACAGCAATGAAGACCCAATGCAGCCAAAAAATAAAAATAAATGAAAAAAAAAAGACTATTATTGAAATGTTGGACCTCGTCTGGCTCTGAGCTGTAATAAAGAAGGATATAGCTCACAAGTGTTAGAATCTATCCTCAAGTAGGTAAGAGATAACAAGTATTGGCGAGCAAGTGGAGAGAAGGGATCTCTTGTCCACTGTTGACGGGAATGTAAATTGGTGCAGCCACTATGGAAAATAGTATGGAGGTTTCTCAAGAAATTAAGAGTAGAACTACCATATGATCCAGCAATCCTGCTGCTGGGTATATATCCAAAGGAAATGAAAACAAGATCTTGAAGAGGTATCTTCACTCCTGTGTTTGTTGCAGCATTATTCACAATAACCAAGATATGGAAGCAACCTAAGTGCCTGTCAGTGGATGAACCGGTAAAGAAGATATGGTATATATGCAATGCAATATGATTCAGCCATGAAAAAGAAAGAGATCCTGCCATTTGTGATGACATGGATGGTCCTTGAGGGCATTATGTTTTTTTGTTTTTTTAAGCTCTTTACTGGAATATGATTGCTTTACACTCTTGTACCAGTTTTTGGGGTACACTGATGCGAATCAGCTGAATTTATAGACATATCCCCATATCCCCTCCCTCCCGCGACTCCCTCCCACCCTCCCTGTCCTGGCCCTCTAAGGCACCACCCATCATCGAGTTGATCTCCCTTTGTTATACAGCAACTTCCCACTAGCTAGCTATTTTACACTGGGTAGTGTATATATGTTTGTGCTACTCTCTCACTTCATCCCAGCTTCCCCTTCGCCCCCACCCCCAACCCTGTTGTCCTCAAGCCCATGCTCTACATCTGCATCTTTATTCTTGCCCTGTCACTGGGTTCATCAGTACCATTTTTTTAGATTCCATATATATGTGTTAGCATACGGTATTTGTTTTTCTCTTTCTGGCTTCCTTTGCTCTGTATGACAGTCTCTAGGTCTATCCACCTCATTACATATAGCTCCATTTCATTCCTTTTTATGGCTGAGTCATATTCCATTGTATATGTGTGCCACATCGCCTTATCCATTCATCTGTTGATGGGCATTTAGGTTGTTTCCATGTCCTGGCTATTGGAAATAGTGCTGCAATGAACATTATGGTACATGCTACTTTTTGGATTATGGTTTTCTCTGGGTATATGCCCAGTAGTGGGATTGCTGGATCATATGGTAGTTCCATTTTTAGTTTTTGAGGAACCTCCAAACTGTTTTCTGTAGTGGCTGTACCAACTTGCACTCCCACCAACAGTGCAGGAGAGTTCCCTTTTCCTTGAGGGCATTATGTTAAGTGGAATAAGTCAGAGAAAGACAAATGCTCCCCAATATCACTTATATGTGGAATCTAAAAACAGAACAAAACAAAAAAGTCAAACATAAAAACAGTAGAAAAATGGTTGTGAGGGGCTGGGGGGGCAGGGTAGAAGAAGGACATGAGGAAGAAGAGGGTGATGGACTGGAAGGAAAAAGAGAGCCTGTGGCTGGAGATGCGGTGTGATGAAGGACAAGTGGAGAGGACCTGTGTGGTACACGTGGTGGAAGAGCGGACGTTGTGCTCAGATGGCAGGATGTTCGAGTTGTGATTTTTAGAGCTGAAGCCATTATGGTGGTGGCAGGTGGGGCTGTGGGAAGCGGTGAATAATTGAGCAGGTGAATGAGTGAATATATGTATGTGGTCACCTGAACTATTTTCTTTCTCCAGTTAACCCAACAGCCTATCTTTTTTTTTTTTTTTTTTTTTTTTTATCCTTTGGTTCTCAATAAACTGGCCCTAAACCCCTCAACTTTTTCAGTCTTTCTTTATGTTTCAGCTCAAATTGTCCCTTCCACCAAGAAGCCTTCCCTGATTCCTACTCTAGGAGGGGTGCTTGTGAGAATTAAACACCCTGTGACTTAGAGAGACCCCTACACCATAATCTCCCCGTCTGTGTTCCGAAATGTTCCCCATCCTGGTTGAAACCCACGGCAGGCACCTCTTCTAATTATTGTTAGTAATCATAAAGGCAACTCACCTCACCTGAGAGCTTCTGTGTCGAGCTCTGTGCTGAGCTGTACCATACATTTCCCTACTTCCTCCTGACTTCACAATAGGTCTTTGGGTGTGGGGACACCCTCCTTATCAGATGGAGGAGTTCACATTACAGGAGGGCAGTGCCTTGCCCAGGGCTGTGTTACCACAAGTAGAGGTTTTGTTCATCTTTGCGTCTCTGTGCCCAGAGCCGAGAGGGGTGATGGGTGAACCACCCAGGCATTCTGTCTGGTTCCCAACTCCTCACTCAGCCCAAGTCCAGCTGCCTGAATCACACCTGACCCTCAGCACAGGGCCCATATGGTCCTCAACTCCCAAAGAAGCACAGAACTCAGTATAGAAGGGCTCTCTGCAGTGAGCTAGTCCAGCTGCCCTGCTCATGCTGAGACCCCTGTTATGGATTGAATGTTTGTGCCCATCCCCCTGCCCCCATTCATAGGTTGAAGCCCTAACCCTCCAAGGTGATGGTACTTGAAGATGAAGCTTTTGGGAGGTAATTTGGGTTAGATGAGGTCATGAGAGTAGGGGCATCATGATGGGAGTAGTGCCCTTATGAGAAGAGACACAAGAAGGAGAGCTCTCCCTCCCTCCCTCTCTCTCTCTCCACATGCACTGAGGAAAGGTCATCTGAGAACACAGTGAGAAGGTCACCATCTGAAAGTCAGGAAAAGAGGGCTCACCAGAAACCAAATTGGCTAGCACATTGATCTTGGACTTCTCAGCCTCCAGAACTGTGATAAATAAATGTCTATTGTTTAAGCCACTCAGTGGCATTTTATTCTGGCAGCTTGAGCAGACAAATGCAGCCCCTCTTCCATATCCTCCCGAAGTGCTCACACCTCCTTTCCCCTTGTGCCAGGGAGCTCACTGCTCCCCTGAGGCTGCCATCCATCTAGGAAGAGCTCTGCCTGTGGGCAAGTTCCTCCATCTTCAGGGAGGAAATCTGCCCACCACGGCGTCCACACAGCAATCCCAGCTCTGTCTCTGGACCCCCACAGAACAAGGCCACTCACTCCTCCCCATTACCCCTTCAGATATTTGCAGGCAGAGACCTTGACCATCCCATCCATTTTAGGTTTCCATGGGGACAGAGGTCACGTCTTTCCTGTTTATTTGCATGTCCTCAGCACCTTGCACAGTGCTTGCCCCAGAAGAGAAGCCTTTCACATATTTGTTAGTTGAACAATCAGAACTACTTTTCTCCAGGTTAAGCATTTCCAGTTCCTTTAACTGTACCTCCAAGAACTTGGTTTCAAGCCTTTCCTCCATTCTTTTTCCCCACCATGCTTCCATGCTCATTTTTCAGAAACTGAATTTTTCTTTCTATCAAATAATGGGGTGTTGATTCTTGCAGCTTGACAAATTGTCAAACATTCCTCCTACATCTTCCCTCTCGCTGTACTCCTCTACCTTCTTTATCTTTCCACATTATAGACTCCCCAAATGGTAAAAAGCAAGGAAAAAGAAAAAAGAGCTGACACTTGCTTGTGTTCACTAATGTTACCTCCTTGCTGTTCAGAGGAGTCTAACCTAGGATAAGAGGAGAGGCAGGGTGGTGCAGGTGTTCAGGACCAGAGCTCTGGGACCCAGCAGGGCAGATTGCAAATCTCAGCTCCACCACTCCAGAGCTATGTGACCGGGCAGGTAGCAACCTGTCTGAGCCTAGAATTCCTCATTGGTAGATACCATCTACATCTTGCCTCCACCTCAGGGGAAGAATAAATGAGACCTTCGGTATTTGAGACAATGCCCTTAACAGGGCACCTGCACTTGGTGCCCAAAATGTTGATGATGGTGAAGGAGACAGGTGGAAACAGTGGGTCACAGGAGAATGGTGATGGTGTCTCAGTCAGAAGGAGCTGTGTTCAAACCCTGGCTCACTCCCTGAGTAGCTGGTCTTCTTGGACAAGCAACTTTATTTCTCTGAGCCTTAGTGTCCTCATCTGCAAAAATGGAGTTGCAGGGTGGTTGGGAGGATTCACTGGGTGGCATGAAAGTCCCCAGCATGGTGACAGATCCTCAACAGATGTTTGTTCTTGGTCCTTTCCCATGTGGTATGAGCTCCCGTATCTCCCTCTCAATGTATCATTTAAGAGGGAGGTCCAATTCCCTTGGCTAGACATGGAGGGACATCACTGTGGAGGAAAAAGCGCAGGCTTGCTGGGCTGTCACAAGGAAGGCGTGTGTCCTTTACGGCACAAAGCCAGTCCCCACGTGTGCTCTGGTGCCCCCTTTCCCTGTGCCTCCCGCTGTCTTCTCTTCATGGCAGTGTTGCTCTGGACCAGCTGAAGTTGGTGCTGAACAAAAGCACATTTTACATACTTGAATATTTATTAAGTAAATAAATGAATGTGATAGAATAAAGCTCAGCCTTTTTTTTTTAAACTGGTAGACCTAAGTCACTATTCATTTTGCATTTGTAAACTTTTTAAAAAAATAAATTTGTTTATTTATTTATTTATTGGCTGTGTTGGGTCTTTGTTGCTGTGCACAGGCTTTCTCTAGTTGCAGTGAGTGGGAGCTACTCTGTTGTGATGTGCAGGCTTCTCATTGTGGTGGCTTCTCTTGTTGCAGAGTACTGGCTCTAGGCGCGTGGGCTTCAGTACTTGTGGCACATGGACTCAATAGTTGTGGCTCACGGGCTCTAGAGCACAGGCTCAGTAGTTGTGGCACACAGGCTTAGTTGCTCTGCTGCATGTGGCATCTTCCTGGATCAGGGATCGAAACTGCATCCCCCGCATTGGCAGGCGGATTCTTAACCATTGCACCATCAGGGAAGCCCTGTAAATATTTTTAAATTGCAAAAGAAATACATGTTGCTTCTAGAAAACTAATTAGAAAATACAGTTGATCAAAAAGAAAAAAATAACAACTCCATGCAATCCTACTATCCAGCCGTACCCACTCGTGTTAATAACCGTATAGATCTTTTCCGGGGATTCTTCTAAGCAATCGCATTTCAATATCAGTTGTTTTGGGAATTTCATATTGTTTGAGAACAGGTCTTATTTTTCTTTTCACTTCGTGATATTGCGGACGTCTCTCCATGTCATTGCAAATTCTTCTAAGACATCTAGATTTTACTATTTGCATGGTAGATAGTATGAATATTCCATAGGCAAATCTTTTATTATTTAAAAAGCAAACATTAAAACATCCCTCTCGATACTTGTATCTCTAGCTCTGTCCCCCAGCATTTGATCTGGTTCTTAGCCAGACCAGAAGGGCACCAGCATTGGTGGATGCCATGTGTGACTTTACACATAAGCCCCTCTTTGACCCATCCTGCATGTGCTGAGCGGTAGGTGGTGTACGTGCTGGTGGAAACAGGGCTCTGATGTCAGACTGCCCGTGGCTGAATGTCCAGCAGCCACTCCTCAGTTTCCCCATCTATAAAATGGGGATAAGAACACCTCCTTATGGACTTGTCGAGAGGATGATATGAGTTAATATATGAAAAGTGCC
The DNA here is from genome assembly GCF_030028045.1 of Hippopotamus amphibius kiboko. Taxonomy (NCBI): domain Eukaryota; kingdom Metazoa; phylum Chordata; class Mammalia; order Artiodactyla; family Hippopotamidae; genus Hippopotamus; species Hippopotamus amphibius. The sequence continues at coordinate 34,633,989 of NC_080186.1, forward strand.
AACCAAGCACGGAGAATGCTTGGTACGTAGTGTGTAATCAACAAGTGGCAGCTATTATTATTAATATTGGAAGGAAGTTATGTTTAGCTCCAATTTATAGATGAGGCATCACCTAACAAATAGCTGGAATGACTTGCGCATTGACACAACTTTAAGAGTCTAAACTCTGGCTCTAAAGGGAATTAGAATCTGTTTAGCATCTGTAAGATACCACACACTACAGTGGACATTTTGCATAATTTTGGATAATGTCACCTTGCACCATTTAGGGTCCAGCAAATGTGGCACTAGAATATCCTAAATCATACTATTGCGTGAATACTGTTGTTCTTGTTTGGTGGAAGAAAACTTGAGACCCACAGAGGTTGAGGGACTTACCCAAGTTCACGTAATGAGTAAATGGTGGGGCTGGGATTGGAACCCATAACTGCCGTGCTTGCCAGTCTCTCAGGCAAGTCTCAGCGGGGACTTCCCTGGTGGCACAGTGGTCAAAAATCCGCCTTCCAATGCAGGGGACGCAGGGTTCAATCCCTCGTCTAGGAAGATCCCACATGCTGAGGAAGAACTGAGCCCGTGCACCACAACTACTGAACCCGCACACTGCAACAATTGAAGCCTGTGCTCCTAGAGCCCATGCTCCACAACAAGAGAAGCCACTGCAATGAGGAAGCCCCTGCACTGCAACGAAGAGTGGTCCCCGCTTGCTAGAACTAGAGAGAAAAGCCCATGCAGCAACGAAGATGCAAACGCAGAAAGAAAGAAAAAAAGCAAGTCTCAGAAGTGGCTTGCTCAAGGTGTCACCATAGTTTTTACTCTGTCACACTGCCTCCCCAAATAGTCTTGTGGAATTTTTCAGGAATCTGGGGCTGGAAGTGATCTCTGTGATCATTAGACACTTGAGGAAGATGACCAGGACAGCAGTATCCTGACTGTCAAAAGATCACACTCTGGGGGCCCAGAAGGCCAAGTAGGTGAAATGTGAGACTGCCAGGCTGGAGATCAGAAGTCTCTCTCTGCAACCCCATCCCCCCTGCCGTGCCTGGTCCTTCCCTCTCCCTTTAGCCCGGCAGGGAGGGGCTGTTGCTGTTTGCTTCAGGAAGAGCTCACACAAAGAGACAGTGCCACACCTTACCCTGGCCCCTCTGCTCCAAACAGTGAAAGTGGGAGTGATAATAATGATCATGGTAACACTTATTGAGTGTTTATTATTTGCCACATGCTAAGGGCTTTTCACACATCCCACTCCCCACCTTAGCCTTCGTGGTAGCCTCTAAGGCACGGGCTGTCATCATTCCTGTTTGGCAGAGGAGGAAACTGGGGCTCAAAATGAGTGAGTGGTTTGCTTAAGGTCCTGCAGTGAAGGGGCCTTGGTTGCAGTGAAGGGGCAAGTCTGTCTGCTTGCAGAGCCCTTGATCTTAATCAGTATCCTGCACTACGAAGTCAGTGTTGGTACTGGGGGCACTGTGGCGAAAGGACCGGGGATGCCACAGCTTCTCCAGTGTAGTTGGGGAAAAAAAGAATATGGGAGTAGCCCCTGAGATGGGGTTCTGAGTCGTGGCTTGTCCCTGGTTTCCTGTGTGACCTTGGGCAGACGACTTAACCTCTCTGTGCCTTGAGAGACCTCAGCACGACAGGGGTGAGGCTCAGAGGCCCTGCGGCTGTGTGACGATGGCAGGAGGTGGAAAGCAGGAACAGGAGAGTGCCTCCAAGGGCCGAGTGAGTGAGCAGGACCTGCCTGGGCCTTACTGCCAGCTCTGACCTCTACTCGCTGTTACGAGGATTTGTCGAAAGTTTACTTCTACCTGAAGTTAAGTTGTAATCAAAACAATGCTGGTTGGAAAAAAAAAAAGTACACATGAACTATTTCTTTAAAAAAAAAGAGCACCTGGCTTTGGGTCAGCAGGTCTGTGTTTTGGCCTGGACCTCTCATTAGCAAGGGTGTGGAGTGAAGTCCAGTCTTCCCCCAGCTGGAGCAGGGCCCCAGGTCCAGTTCCATCTCCCCTCTGGCCTCAGTCTCGCAATCTGTGAAATGAGGGCATCTTTCACGTACTATCTGACACGCTCACCCTGGCACACCCCTGTGGGGCCCGCCTTGGTTCCTGTCCTGTTTCCCCCCTCGGCCCACCTTGCCATCCGGGCAGGTGGAAGGGTCTCGGCCGCCAGGTCCTGCCCTCGGCGGGGAAGCAAGGGAAAGGGGCTCAGGTGGGCAGAGGAAGGGGGAAGGGCACAGTGCCGTGAGACAGACCACGCCTGACTTGGCCCCTGCATCCCCCCTGAGTAATGTGGGGGACCTGGCCTGAGATCAGAGGTCCTCCCGCGTCAGCCCCGGCCCTGCCCTCGCGTCAGGAGGCGCCTTCTCAGCACAGAACAATGCGAGCTCTTTGAAGGGTAGGGCAGCAGGGGATGGGTGTTTCTCCAAACACAGGGCCTCCTTTGCAAAACAGGCTTTGATTCCCAGGCCCGGAGGCCCCAGGTGCCTGTGGGGCGGCAGGCGGGGGCTGGGGGCTTTGTTTGGCAGGAAGAGGGGCCTTGGAAACTCAGGAACAAAGCCCGGGACAGAGCTGGCCGGGGCTGCAGGCCAGCCTGGGCAGAGAGGTCGGGGCTGGGATGCCAGGGGGGGAAGTGGTCCGTCCGTCTCAGACCAGCCCCTTTTCAGCTGGGCTCACCCAGCGTATTTCTGGCCTCTTCTCATGGTGGGTCCAGGCTCTCTCACGTGTACGGCAGGTGGTGTTGGACCCCCAGACTGGCATGGTGGTCCATTGGCTCCCAAAATATCTGTTTAGGAATGAAGTGGGTAAAATGCAGAGTCCAGGGTGCAGAATCCAAGAGGTGGGGAGGAAAAGGCACTAACCATTGGTGCATTGGCCTGCACTGAAGGACCTAGGTCACCTAGGCCAGACACTGTGCTCGGTAGGTGATATGCATGTGTCTCTGAGTTAATCCCCATTTTCTCACTTGACAATGATGTATAACGCCCCACCAGACCTCTCTGAACTCACCTCCTGTCGCTCTCCCCCTCACTCACTCCACTCTAGCTACACTGACCTCCCTGCTGTTCCACGACACACCAGGCGCACTCCTTCCTTAACATCTGCACACTGGCGGGTCCCTCTGCCCAGCGTGGTCTGGCGTGGCTGGCCCCTCACTCCTTCACGCTGTGGCGCCCAATGAGGCCTACCTCCCCCGACCACTCTGCAGGCCGTGCCTGCCAGCGCCCTGAACTTTCATCCCCCTTAGCCCTCTTCTTTCCCTCTTAACATAATACGTGGTTACCTATTTGTTGTGCTGGCTATTCACTTTCTGTCTCTCAATTAGAATGTAAGCTCCTTTGTCAGTTTTATCCCCTCGTGTACCCCAAGCACCTACAACAGAGCCTAGCACATGGTCAGCACTTGCAAAGGTAATTTTATGTTAACTTGGCTAGGCCATGGTGTCCAGTTGTTTGATCAAACACTCGTCTAGACGTTGCTGTGAAGGTATTTATAAATACGATTCATATTTACAATCAGTTGACTCTAAGCGAAGCCAATTATGCTTCATAATGTGTGGATGGGCCTCATCCCATCAGTTAATGGCCTTAAGAGCAAAGACTGAGGTTTCCTGAAGCAGTAATTCTCCTCAAGACCGTCACATAGAAACCCTGCCTGTTTCCTGCCTGCTGGCCTGCAAAATTTGGACTCAAGACCTCAATGTCAATTCTAACCTAAATTTCCAGACTTCTAGCCTGCCCTACAGATTTCAGATTTGCCAGCCCCTTAAAAGAAGGGGAATTTCTCAATTTCTTAAGAGCTCTCTCTCTCTCTCAAACCTATTGCTTCTGTTCTCTGCAGAACCCTGATGGATACAGCACTCATACGGTTCACAGAGTTGAACCGTATAAAATGACTGCTTTTGTGAGTAAGAAAATGATTAAACATCAGCAACATCAAATTTTTCAACCTAATATTTGTTCAGTGAATGAAAGAATGAATTGTAAAGCAGTCGTGAGGCAGGTGTTATCTTACAGATAGGGAAACCGAGGCTCTCAGAGATAAAGCAGCTTGCTCAGAAAGGCACGGTGACTAAGTGGCAGGGCTGGGATTTAAACCTCCAGCTGATTCCAAGGCCAGTGCTCCTAATGAACACAGCAGCTTCTGCCTTCTTTAACTTACCAGCCAACCATGGGATGGGGGTTCCCAAGCAGAGCGCATCCCCTTTACGGGCCTCAGTCTGAGAGGTCAGTCAAAGTGACTGGGAGTCTGGATGAGTTTAAATGCCCCCCAGCTGCAAGCTCTGAAGCAGCCGTGAATGCAGCTCTGCCAGTCTTGGGGCTGCTGGTGGCCTTCCTTGGTCCCAGGGTCTTTCCATGGCTGCTGGTGGCCCACTTGACCCCCATCTCTATGGGAGAGTCTGAAGGGAAACTGACTGAAGGGCATCATCCATGTCTCACAAAAGATGGAGGCACCCAGGGCGGAAGGCGGCATGGTGTGCTGGGGCATGGTGGTGAAGGTGGCCTTGGGGCCAGAGGACCTGGGTCTCAGACTTGGCAGACAGGTGACTCTGGCTACCTTATTTCATGTCTCTGAGTCTCAGGCTTCCCATAGGTAGAGTGGGATAATCATGCTTTACCCCTGCTATTATTTCAAAAACAAGATGAAAGAATACATGCAAAGCACTTAAAATCCTGAGTGCTCAGTAAATAGTAGTTACTATTATTACTTTTAGCAAATAATATCAGTACAAAGTTTTAGCTATTGCTGGAGGCAAAGAAGGGAAGTCAACAACATTTACTTTGGAGGCCTGATTACATCCCTTTGTCCCCTCCAGGATTCCCTCCCCCTTGGAAGATCTATTTGCAGTAATTTAGTGTGGCTTTGCTCTGGTGAGTTTATACCGGCCAGGTGTTACCCTCAGGGGGTATTCCTTGTTTAGACCTGAGCTTTCATTCCTGCCCGAAAGTCTTTGTCTGCTGTTAAAAAAAAACACAAACAAAAAGCATGAGAATTTCAGGCTCCTGGAAATGACACCTCACAGCAGATAATTATAGTACTTCACATTTTTCACATAAGCTGGTGTTTCTGTTAAAACTGTGAGGGAAGCATGACAGTGATAGGTACTATAATCCTGATTTTAAACAGATGGGGGAACACGGGTCCAGAGAGGAGACACAGCTTGTCCTAAGTCATCAGTGGTAGAGCCAAGCTACAAGCTTCCTATATGCTCTACTCTGTCCTGTGCTGTGAAGATAGGCTTGCTTCGGGGCAGTGTGGACTCCAAAGTGAGAGCAAGACAATTCTCTGGGCTGCAGGAAGAACTTCTCTTTATATGCATTTTTTGTAGCCAAAAATCTTTAAGCTAATTTATTGCTATTTAATATAGAGATAAACAAATATAATATTTCAAAATAAAATGCACACATATTTGAAACAGCATGCTTAGATTATTTTTAACCAATATGGTGTAAGATCAAAGAGGTTTGGAGACCACAGCCCTGGGGAACCATCCTGAACTTTGTCTTTCAGGATGACTTCCTTCCTGCTCTAGGGCTCAGCTCAGGCTGGGTCCCTGCAGGGGACCAACAGGGACCCATAGCATCCTCTTTCAGATGTTGCTGCATCCTCAGCTTGGTCAGTGCTGTCTGCTCTCCCCAGCTCCCGGACTGTCTGGTTCCCGCTGGCCCAGGAGGTTATCGGTATTGGAGCCTCCAACAGTCTTTCCTGTTATCAGAGCCCAAGCGTGTAAGAAGGAGTCTGAACCTCCCGCCCCTTCCCATCCTGCTGGGTTACAGTCTGTTCTTGGAGAGAGAGTAAACAGAGGAGGTGACAGTGTCAATAAATGTCTCCCGTGTGGCCTTGGCGAGCATACACGCCTTTCCACCAAGGGACACAGGTAGACTTGTGCTCGTGGCCCTTCCTATGATACACACAAGAATAAATATTAAGAAGATAGGAAACAGTAACAAAAATAAAGAACGAAAAGGAAAAGAATGTCTCTTTATAAACTCTGGAAGAGATCTTAAAAAGTGAGTTCTGGGTAATACAAAGTCCAGCCTCTTGAAACTTATCACACTTCAGGTGATGAGTAGCAGATCTGCGTCAAGAGGCAAAATCACCCAATAAGTACGAATTTCCTAGCCACTTACAAATATGTAATGAACATGTGTCGGTTAACCCACTGATTAATGAGGGAACCAGTAAGATGGTACCACTGGCTCAAAGGAGAATTAGGAGATGCTTACATATATAGGTTATAAGAATACTGATGTATTTTAAAATATTTACAAAATTGGTTTATGCATGGGGCAATCATCAATTACATTCCACTGAAAGCAATTCATTTACATTTCTGTGGAAAAGAATAATTTGCATTATTTTTAATTTTCCACTACTTAGAGAGTTGTAGACTATCTCAAGGATAATAAAATGTGACAATAACCTGGAAGAGGACTCTAGACAAGACACCCAGTAATCTTTTATGTCCATGTCAAAGTCTTTCTAACAGCTTTCTCTGACACTAGAAAAATAAGTTTGGCACATGCAGCCAACAAACTTTATGAAAAACTTGATTCTGTTTGAATCAGATTGGGAGATGAATCATTGCAGAGTTCCATCCTTTTCTCCATATGGATGTTTCCAGAGAGGGCAGCATGCTGTCAAACTAGGAAGCAGGAGATCTGGGTCAAGTTCAACCTCACCACTCTGTCATTGGGTAACCTTGGGCCATTCTATTCTCTCTGAGCCCATGACTTCTGACTTACAAAATGGGGCCAATAACATGAGACTACAGAAGGCAAAGGACTTTCACAGTCCTGGCACAGAGTGGAAACTCAGGACATGGGGGCTTCCTTCCCCACTTCTTAAAACTATCCCCAAAGGCAACTCAAGGCATGTCAGTCTTTTCCAGCTGCAGAGGCTGCCCATTTCAGTCACTTGCCACTTCCAGCCCCTTGAGACCTCAAGTGGATGGAGTTTTGTCTGTAGAAACCTTCAAAGGTACCAGGCAAGCCTTGTGGCCAGGGTCTTCTTTGGGGAAAAATGGAGCCTGGCCCTCCTGTGTCATCAAAGGGCAGGTCTCTGGGGCTGTAGGGAGGGGAGGAAGTGAGTGGGCCAGGTGCAGAGCTCAGACGAGATGTTGGTGGAGAGGAGGATTTGAAATAAGGCTAGATTCCTACCTTTGGAGGGCTGGTCACAGACAACTTTGAAAACCTGATGAAAGCTCTAAACCCCCTCCCCAGAAATATACACGTGTGTGGGCTGAGAGGCTATAGCCAGCTCTTCCCTAGAGGGGCTGGGCTTGGAATAGGACACCCTCAGTGAGTGTCTCCCACTTCAGAGGAACTGGGGGCCATCTTCACAGGAGACAGAAGCCCCAAGGTGCGACGTGGCAGATCAAGCTCCTTCCCTGTCACCCAGGTGATGGGGCCAGATGAACTGCTGTTTCCTAGATGGGGCTCAGGTCTCTCAGAGCCTTGGTTCTCTTGTCCAGGGAGGCTGCCCTAAGTCTCCATCACCCCAGTCTTTGAGTTCACACAGCAGAAGACCAGGCGGTAGTGGGAAGACTTCCAAAGGAAAGCATGGGGCCTTGATCTTCTCCCTCCCCAGTTCGTGGGCCCCCCAGGGAAGGTAAAGAATGTGGGCTCTGGAGCCAGTTTAAAATTTGTGTCAGCTATGGAGGTGCACCACTCAGCTCTTCCTTCAAAGAATAACTCGCTAGTCAGCTGTGTATGAGTTTCCTAGGGCTGCCATAACAAAGTACCACAGACTGGGTGGCTTAAATAACATTAATTAATTTTTTTTTTTTTTTACCATTCTGAAGGCTAGAAGTCTGAAATCAAGGAATCAGCAGGGCCATGCTCCTCTGAAGGTGCTAGGGGAGGATCTGTGCCAGGCCTCTGCTAACTTCTGGTAGCCTCAGGCATTCCTTGGCTTGTAGTTGCATTATTCCAATCCTCTGTATTCATGTGGCATTCTCCATGTGTGCCTCTATATTCATATGGCCTTCCTCTTATATAGACACTAATCATATTTGATTAGGGGCTCACCCTACTCCAAAGTGACCTCTTAACTAATTATATCTGCAACAACACTATTTCCAAATAAGGTTACATTCAGAGGGTTAGGACTTCAACATGCTTCTATTAGCGGGTTGGGAGACATAGTTCAACCCATGACAAGCTACCAGGAGTGCAGTTAGTGGAGCCCCTCTTGCTGTGGCACTTTTGGGTAGCACTCTCCCCAGGCAGCTCTCAACCAGTGGGAAGAGGCTTTATCAGATCTGTGTCACAATCAGAAGGCCTAATCCTGTTCTTCTCCCTTCATCTTTCACAGGCCTTGTCTCCCTGTGACAATGTAAGTATTTTGTAAGTATTTTGACAATGTAAGTATTCACAATACATTGTAAGTATTTTGTACTCCTTACCCATTATGGTATGTGCTTCCTGAAGGACCAAAACTGGCACAGGAGGTAAGATGGATTTGTTTACTGTGTCATTTGCTGCCCATCTGTCAATGAAGACCCTGTCCCCAGGGGTATGTGAGGCACAACAGTCCCTGGTACACGATGGCAGCTCAGTTGCTAAAACTTTCATTGCTAATGACTTGGGGGAATGTTCCAGTGGAGGGAATATCCTGGCCATGCAATGATGCGGGTGTTTGAAAAGCACAGGGGACAATGCATACAAAGACAATGGAATTAAATGGTTGTATTATGTTATCAGTACTTAAGTTATATTGACCCTTCAGAGAGATCATGAAAAGCTGAGAGCACTTAAAAACAAAAACTAAGTGTGAAGGGGCTTTTGGGTGGTTTACAAATAAGCCTTGGACTTCCCTGGTGACACAGTGGTTAAGAATCCGCCTGCCAATGCAGGGGATGTGGGTTCGATTCCTGGTCCAGGAAGATCCCACATACCGTGGAGCAACTAAGCCCGCGAGCCACAATTATTGAGCCTGTGTGCCTAGAGCCTGTGCTCTGCAACAAGAGAAGCCACCTCAATGAGAAGCCCGCCCACCGCAACGAAGAGTAGCCCCTGCTCGCCACAACTAGAGAAAGCCTGTGAGCGGCAATGAATTCCCAAAGCAGCCAAAAACAACAACAACAACAACAACAACAACAACAACAACAACACAAATAAGCCCTTATTTCCTGCAGAGGGAGAGTAGAAAAAGTTTATGATCCAAATCAGGATTGAATAGTATGGAGTTTCAAAGATGAAGAATGCTCAGCTGAGGCAAGTCTCTGTGCTAAGGTCAGGGGTCTGATTGGGAAAACCTGGGGCGTGATACATGAGATGGGGACACCTGGGATGGGGACACCTGTATACTTTGGCTCCCCAGACTCTGCACTATCAGAGCATGCAGAGGTAGCCCACTCCTCTCTCATAAGAGATAGCACTCCCCACAAGCAGGAAGACACTGCAGAGGCTTCTCCTCCACCCGGCAATAAGGGTCTTCTCTAGAGTCTGCTCCCATCTCCTTTCCTGGCTGCCAGGCTGATAATCAGAGCTAAGCTGCATCATGGGCCAGCCAGAGTCTTATGTGGGAGGAAAGGGACTCTACCCCAGAAGAACTATGAGAATTACACAGTAGACTGTATTTTAAGCGTGCTGGATTGAGGGATCCAGAACAGACGACTGAGAAAGGGGAGTTTCTTTACTTGGGGACATGGGATTTAACCCTCTGGCAAGGATCTGAGGAGACAGTGCAAACTTGCTGCTTCAGAGGCTCCTGGAAACTCAGAGAAAATGATGGTGTATGCCATGCAAAGTTGCAATGCCTGAGTTGCCATGGCAAGTGGAGGAGAAAGGGATTAAAAGTCTCAGGGAAGCAGATGTGCTAGAGTGGATATGTTATGTGAGGTCAGAAGACCCGTCAGAGGATGATAGCCCACAGGAAGGCCCAGAGGAGACATCGCTCACCAAGGTCATCGGGAGTGTGCTGGTGAGAAGGCACCAGTGTCACTAAGCTCAGTGGCGGCTCTCTCCTTTGTAAGAGGAGATGATGGTAGAAGATGACCTTAGAAAGAGACTGTCATAGAACTTGGCCTTTTGGTAGCAGTGGGGATGATGGCTCCTACAAAAGCCAGGAGGTCACAATTATTGTTTAACTGGCAAAGTTAGGGTGCCAGCCAATGGAGCTTGACCTGCAGAGAGCTGTGGAGATGCTTAATAGAATAAGTTGCCCTGCAGGCAAAATAGATGAGTAATTAGTGAGGGTATCATCAAAGGGAAGCAAGAATGTTTAAGCGGCAGGTTTAGGGTGCTTGCCCCAATAAAATGTCACAATCCCTTGCCCAATCTTGGACCTGATCCAGATTTTAGATCTTTGTGTTAGTAGAAGAGAGAACCTGTTGACTGAAGAGGTTGGTGTGTCTCCAGGAGGAAGGACTGTACTATACCACGAAAGAACATCCTCAAGGATCTTCCCAGTCCTTCCCCAAAGAGACTGATGCCCATTTACTCAGAGTCTGTTTGCAGTTGAAATGGGAATACCCAGATATTTCTAGGACTATTGGACCCAGAGTCTGAGTTGACATTGATACCCAGAAACCTGAAGTGTCATTATGGACCTACACATGAGGGCCAAATAATAATGGAGTCCTGTCCAGGGTCCAGCTTACAGTGGACCCACTGGGATGTGAGACCACGACTCACTCATTTCTCTGATCTCTGAATGTATAATTGGGGTTGACATACTTGGGAGGTAGAGTAATCCTTACATTGTGTCCTTGACCTGTGGGGTAAGAGCTACCATAGTGGAGAAGGCCAAGTAGAAGCCTCTGAATCTGCTCTCCTTTCTCTCTTTCCCTCTCCACTCTGTGTTCTCCACACCCAACTCCCCACCAAGATAGGAGATCAAAACCAATATTGTATCCTAGGCGAGGTGGCATGCATTAAAGCTATCAGTGAGGATGTCAAGATTTAGGAGTGATGGTCCCTATCATATCTCTGTTTAATTTATCAGTCGGGTTCTTGCAGAAACCAGATGTATCCTAGAGTGTGACTGTACAACTGAAAGTTCTGCCAAATAGTAGCCCCAAATGCCGCTGCTGTGCTCATTGAGGGTCTTTGCTAGAGCAGATTAATATGACTTCAGGTTCATGGTGTGCTGCTATTGACTTGGTAAATATGTTATTTTCTATCCCAATCAGAAAAGAAGATCAGAAACAGTTCACATGCACATGGGATAGACAAGAATATACATTTGTCGTTTTATCCCAGGGCGGTGTTAATTCTCTTGCTCCTTGTCACAGTATAGTCCAAAGAGTTATAGATCACCTGGACATCCTGCAGAACATCACATTGACCCGTGACACTGATGACATTATACTAACCAGGAGGATGAGTAAGGGGTGGCTAACACACTGGAGGCTCTGATAAGACACGTGTGCTCTAGAGAGCGGGAGATAAGATTCACAAATAGCTGCCTTTTGCTTTTGCCACCATAAAGAAGGAAGCACAGTGCCAGTTAGACCTTTTTGGATTCTGGAAGCACAGATGCCGTATCTAGGGATACTGCTCCAGTCCATATTTGGGGTGACATGAAGGGTTCCCAGGTTTGAGGGGGGCCCAGAGCCGGAAAGGGCTCTGCAGCAAGTCCAGGCTGCAGTGCAAGCAGCCCTGCCTCTTGGGCTATACAAGCCAGCAGATCTTGGTGTTGGAGATGCCAGTGTAGAAAATGATGTGGTGTGAAGTTTGTGGCAAGCCCCAGGTGGAGAATCACAATACAAGCCCTGGGATAAGGATCGAGGGCTTGGGTCACATCATCTGACCTGTCAAGGTGATCTCTCAGGGAAGGGGAGGGGATTCGATGAACACTAGTTGAGGCTCCAAGATCAGCTGCAGTGATGGGAGCTGAAGTTTGTCCCACTAACCTCACTCTTCCAGGTCACCTCCCTCCAGGAAGAGAGGTCCACTGGAAGCTTGGAGAAGTGCATCCTTGTAGGGAATAGGTGGACTGTGGGAGCCATGGAGGTCCACTACCCGGACCTCCCTTCAGTGAAGAACTTGCCCTTGAACTGTGAGAGGAGCAGGAGGTGACAGCTTCCAGCTGCAGAGCCTTCCGGCCAAGGTGGTGTTCTCTGGGCAGCTCCCAGCCAATGAGAAGCATGTAGGTCCTAGGATCTGGCCATTTCTACTCAATGTGGGACTCTTCTAATGGGCAGTCTTTGCTTGGGAGCTCCCCATCATGTTGGCTTGACTTTGTTAATTTTGCATTACAGTCTGACCACAGCCTGAGTAACTTTCAGGATCTGGGATCACACCAGGTGACCAGTGTCCATTCAGTGGATCTGGAAAGTGAGAGAGTTGTTCTCAGGCCTGCCCCCCCGAACAGCCTCTGGAAGTTAAAAGGGCGTAGGCTTTGGAGTCAGACATACCTGGGTTCCAATCCCAGCTTCTGCACTGACGGGCCATGGAGCCTCGGCTCTGCACCTCCTGAAGAGGCCTTATCTTCACATCTCTCTGATTCCTCTCTCTTTCTCGTCCACATCACAGGCCCAGCCAGAATCCCTGAGGGGCAGATTCTCTGCCAGGAACTGCCAAGGAGCTATTGTGGAAAAGTCTCCATTTCTGAGACTACCCATTCTCTTTCTGCCCACTCATTGCTTCCCTAGCATACCTGCCTCCTATAATTCTCAGAAGGAGGCCAGGTACTCAGACATCAGAGTTGAAATTTAGCAAACTTTCTTGAGTCCCCACTTTGTATCAGGTCCTGAGCTGGGCACTTTCTCACGATAACTCTCAGTTATCGTGTGCTTATCCTGAGCACACGGAGGCTCAGTAGAGAGAAGAGGTGGAGTTGGGATGGGATCTCAGCCCATTGCCCTTCAAGCCCAGTGCTCCCCTCTAATGCAAGTATGGCTGGGTGGTGGGTGGGGTCACTGCCCAAATCTGTAGGGATGGAGATCTGAGAAGCCTGACTCATAACTAGGTAACTGGGGAGCCGGGACCACAGTGAATCCAGCCTGCTCTGGCTTGTGGTGTTTATGTACTGGAGAAGGCAGCTGGAGGAGCTCCTGGGGTCAGGGAAGTCATGGCAGGCCCTGAAGGCTCGCTGGAGAGTTTGGGATTACCAGAGCTCTTTGGATCACAGCAGATGTAACAATATCAAGATCAACTTGCAATTTGTTGAATCCTTACTATGTGCCAGATGCGTAGGGTTAACAAACACGATCTCATTTGACCTTCCCAGACATTCTGAGAGGGAGGAATTATCCATCCAGGCCTGTGTGGCTCCAAAGCTCATGCACTTTCCTTGAAGCACATCTGTATTTGCCCCTGGTAATGACTGATGGGTCCTCGCCCCAACAGACCATGCCTTGGCCAGGCCCTTAACTTGCCCACCACTCTTCCCTTGCTCTGGCTCCTCAGATAAAGCCCCAGGTTTGGGGCTTGGATCATGGAAAAGATAAACCCTTGCTAGGTGTAGCTGAGTCCCACCTCCCTGAACCACTGAGATGTAAAGAAGATGGAAGAGACCTTCTGAACCCTGTTCAGAGCAAGAGAGAAAAAATAAGGCACAGGCTTAATGTTTATAGAACAGAACAGAATGTTATAGAACAGAACATTACCCAATGGACCCGGCCTTCTCTATGAAAGAAAGCGCTCTTCAAACCAGAGATGTAGAACAATCCTGGCTAACAGTAAGTTAAAAGACTTTGCTACCCCCAGCTTCCTTTGCTTTGTTCAAGGCCCCTTCGGGCAGAGATGGGTCATTCCAGGGGCCCTTCTGGGGAGGTGAGAGTTTCCAGGAAGGAATTCAAAAAAAATGCTGCCTCAATTTGAGCATGGGAAAAATATGGTGCATTGAGCTTATGATAATCCTAGGCAAAATTCCAGAAGTTCCTTTTCTAAGCAGGGATTATTGGGAGCCAAGACAGGTTCACGTAGGTCAAGGCATGCCTCACTCTCCAGATTTCCCCTGTAGGAAGGGGGATCAGAGCATGTTATGGGAAAAGGACCACAGGCTCTGATTTTAAAAATAAGACGTTGTTACAAGAAATGCATTCAGGATGAAAAAAGAGAGTTCATCAGCCAGGGTCTGGGATCCACCACACCCCAGTTCCTTACATATCAAAATTATAGGCCTTCCTTTATAACAGAGGAGGCTCAAGTGCTGTCGGAATTTGTCTCCTGGTTGGCGATGGAGGAAGAGCCTTGGGACACAGTGAGAAATAGGAGATGTGCTGAGGTGATGGATGTTGGAAACATACATTTGAGAGACAGTGATAGTATTTATCCAATAAAGCAGTTAGGATCTAGACAGTTTTATTTCATCCATGGGACTAAAACGTCAAGAATCTCTTAGAATACATGGATTATGGAGGGGCTGATTGCCTTGTCAGGCACCAGTAGCACTGAGGTCAATTTTGCTGTTGATGAGGGCTTTGCAATGCCTCTCACACATATCTTTGCTGGTTAATGGAGAAAGATGGACCAAATCTTAGGGTAGCTCAGCCTTCGCATGGCTGGTTTAAGCCCTCTGCCCAGAGAGGAAGAATAACATTGATTCTGTTGGATGGGACTCTGCCTCTTTTATGACCCAGAGCATCAACAGTATGGTCCTTCCACTAAAGCTCACTGGTGTCTGTCTGGGTGTGCCCTGAGCAGAGGAAGAGGATGTGAGTCTAATGCGTGAGAGGAAAACCCTGCTAGGTGCCCCTGGTCCCAAGAATTGTCCTGCACTATCTTCCCTCTGCCTGCATGGCATGGCTGTCTCTATTCCGGAGACTCTCCAGTGGAGAGGTTTTAAGTTCATGCTCTGGGGTCAGACTGCCTCCTAGCCCCACCCTCCAATCCCGTTCTAGTCTTAGCCCTGCCATTTACTGGTTAGGTGACCTTAGGCAAGTTAATAATTGATCTGTGTCTCATTTTTTTTCACCTGAAAGTGGGGGCAATTGTGGTGCTTCATTCATAGAGTTAGAGCGTTGGTTTTCATTTTATTTTTGACTTGTGACCCACAGTAAGAAATACAATCTACGTCAAGACCCAGTACACACATTCCTACATATGTATACATACCTGTGTGTGTATAGCTGGAAGAAAGTTTTCCAAACTATTCCTAACCTTAGTGCTGGTTGATGAACTATGAAATTTTTTGTTCTGTTCTATTGTGTTCTTTTATTAAGCAAAATTATGGTTGAGAACCATTAAGTTGATTTTTACTACTTACGTGGGTCACCACCCATCATTAAAAACACTGGGTTACGGTCTTTCTGGAGTATTGTGTTCAATTCCCAAAACAATACTTTTCTTACACATGTCACTTTGTAAGAGAACTGTTTTTAAGCTACAGGATGTCCAGAAGAGAATGGGGAAGGTATTCCATTTAGCCCTTCTTTCTCTTCCCTCCTTTTCTGCCTCCAGTCCACACCCTCATTTGGTTATTTCTTCATCCATTTACCCATTTATGATAGGTTTAAGTGCTTGTTTCATCTGGATAGCAGACTCCAGGGGAGACGTGCTCTGTAAATCATGCAAGAGAGGAACTGGACCTGTTCCTTGCAGTCCCTTAGGCAGAACTGGGACTCCTGGGTGATAGTGACAGGGAAGTGAGTTTGGGTATCATGTAGGATGCTGGGCATTGGGTCCGGCTGCCTGTGAGACTTCTCTTTGGAAGTGAGTGATCAGAGCAGGGAGAAGGGGAGACATGAAGAGACTTCCAGTGTTGGGTGGAGGGTGGGCTGAGGTTGGTTCTTCACCCCATGCTCCACTGAGCCTGGGGTCTGCTTGCCTCACTGCAAAGGCTGCTATGGAGATGGAGAGGAAACCATCTAGATGGGATTCTGTGCCCCCCACCTGACAACTAAAGCACTCCATTTCTGTTTTATACAGTGGGATTCTCCAAGCGGTTTATTTTGGAAGAAGGGCAGGAGACATGTTCCACTGATGCTAAAAGAAGTTTTTTTAATCTTTAAACTAGGAGCTCATTAAATCCCTGTGAGTCTTAGAAGCAATCATTTCTAGGATTCTGGGACTCATTTTTTTCCTATAGAAACAAGACCATTAAAATTACAGCATAAGCCTTTGTTTTGCACTTTTAAATCCAGATATAATGGAGAGCAAGAGATAAAGAATTACAAAGGTGGCAGGATAATGGATTGAGATCTTATTTGTATTGGTTTTTCTTCTCCCCATCCTTCCTGCCCATCCCACCACCTTCTATCCCAGGCAGAGAGCAGAGAGCCCTGCCTTTGTGCTCCATCACCTCAGGGGGTGTTGGTGAAGCTGCAATTAGAAGTCCCCTGTAGACAAGTGGTCTTTCAGGCTCTTGTTGATTGAAAGTCTGAGATTATGGAGGGGGTTGTGATGAAAGAAAGGGGGGGAGGAATGAAAGGGAGGTGGTTGGGTAGGTTCTGGGAGGAACCGGTAGAATTCTGGAGGGTAGTGTCTGCTACGTGGCTGCCTTAGGGAGGCCGAACCCTAGGCATCCACGCTCCTTTGATCCACCAAAGCCACAGTGCTGTCAGCCTCTGAGGGGTATGTGGGGGTAGTCTACAGTGTTCCTCCAACATTAATGTGCCTGTGAATCACTGGGAATCTTTTTTTTTAATTAAAGTCTTTTTTATTAATTAATTAATTTTATTTGCTGTGTTGGGTCTTTTTTGCTGTGTGCAGGCTTTCTTTTTAGTTGCAGTGAGTGGGGGCTACTCTTTGTTGTGGTGCGTGGGCTCCTCATTGCTGTGACTTCTCTTGTTGCGGAGCATGGGCTCTAGGCGCGTGGGCTTCAGTAGTTGTAGCACATGGACTCAATAATTGTGGCTCATGGGCTCTAAAGCGCAGGCTCAGTAGTTGTGGCGCATGGGCTTAGTTGCTCCTCGGCATGTGGGATCTTCCTGGAGCAGGGATCGAACCGTGTCCCCTGCAATGGCAGGTGGATTCTCAACCACTGCGCCACCTAGGAAGCCCCTGGGAATCTTGATATAATGCAGATTCCGATTCTCTGGAGTGGATCCTGAGATTCTGCCTTTCCAGCAGGCTTCCTGGATATGGCTGATCCTCAGACCACACTTAGAGCAATAAGGAGCTCCAAGCGTTGTTCCCTTGTTTTCCGGACACAACCTAAGCCTTCCAGACTCATGTGCATCCTTAGAACAGGGAAGACCTTCCCACTGATAATGCAACTGGAATTTTCCATCTTTACAGCATAAAGAGATGCGCCATTAGTTTTAATTTGCTTTGAAAGAATCACAAGCAGCCTCGAGCTTGTGACTGCAAACTCGTAGCCACCATTCAGGTTAAGCTGCATCTCTATGGGAAATTCAAGGGTTGTTAACCCCCTCTTGCTCCAGGGCTGGACTGTAACTGCTCTCCCTTCCCTGGGTGAGAAATCAGAGCAATGAGTTCTTTGTTTGGTTTTCTGAGAGGCACTTGAGCAGCAAGAAGAGGCCTCTTTTCCTCCCCCTCTTTCCCATCCCAGCGGGGTTAAATCCCTTACTAGCTGCTTATCTTCATTTCTTTGGGTGGAATTTTATCTGTTCCCTATCTTGCTCTTGCCTGGAGGCACAAAATCCCAATGTTTGTGTCCTCTCCACCAGCCTGGGATAAGAGATAAATCTAGGAGCCTCCAAGGAATGGAACGAACACAGCAAGCTCCCTCCTCTGTTTCTTTGTCTCTTTGGGAACTGGTGTTAGTGTCAACTCTGTTCACCTGTTCATCTCCACTTCGTTTGCTTGTTTTCATGTCCTACCTGGGAGTATACATTATTTTGCAAAGAATAGAAGAAAAGCTAACCATTCCCAGCCTAGCCAACCTCAGGGAATACTTCTTAAGAGGGACTTTGCCTCCTTTCCTCAAGAAGGCCTAAACACACATTTTTAAAAGGAACAATCTGTAAATACTCCTTGCCTAGAAAGTAACTCTTTGCATTTACAAAGCTCTTTAGACTTTTGAAAGGATCTGGCATTAATCAAACATCTACTTGTGCTGGGGCAGCGTCCCATTTAATCTTCCCAACAACTCCTACAGAGAGGTATTAATATTCCTTCTCTATTTATCCACAAAGATATAAATGAATGAGCTTTGCTGGTTCACGCGAAAGCTATAGAAACAAAAGCAGAAATATTAATTGCAAGAAAAAAAATGAAGTTTAAAGGCATAGAAAAAGGGAACCGTGCTTTCTTGGCCACTAGGGCTGCACAGAGGGTGATTTCACCCCTCTCTCACTAACCATGGTAGATGGAAAGTTTGGGGGTGATGGTGGTGAGGAGGGAGTTTCCAAGCCCCATGGAGGCATTTTTTTCTTTGGGCCTTCAGTAAGTCAGTTCTCAGGGGGGTGGGGAAAGCAGGTTTGGCACACTTCAACAGTGGCAGGAATCAGGTCTTGTATCTGAAGAGGTGAGAGAATTAGCACCAGGCTATGCCCAAACTTGGAAAGTAGGTGATAGGTCCTGTCTGGCAGCTTTGGCATCAGGTGACCAGGAGCCTAGCTCAGCAATTCCACTAACCAACCATGGGTTTCTGGCCAGGACCTTCCAGGTTCTAAGCCTGGGTTTCTTCTTCAGCAAAAGGGAGTGTTTGAACAGGATCTTGCTCTCCAAGGACTGAAAACCTCTGACTTTCCAGCTTGAGAAGGGAAATGGCTCCCTTGCCTGAGAGGCCGCTGTGACCTGTTTTCTATATGGGATTGGGGGAGAGATGTGGAGGTGGGGGTACACACACACACACACACACACACACACACACACACACTGGGGTTATCCTGTGCCAAGTGCTGGGATGCAGCAATGAGCAAGATGGACACAGTTCTTCATCCTTGATCTCATAGAGTCAGGAGATACAACAACAGTTTTATCTTCACTGATGCTAGAACAGAGACCAAAGTGACGAGAAAGAGCAAGTGTACGAAGGGCAGAGATTCCAGGCAGAGGGAATAGCACGTGCAAAGGCCATAGGCGGAAACAAGATTGCCATGTTGGTGGGCACAGGAGAAAGCCTCAGTGGCACAGGGGTGCAGGGAGACGGATGGGCAGTGGCACCTCTTTTATAGTCTGACTCTTGCTGCAGAGTTCTATTTGGAGGCAAGATGCCCGTCTGCTTCTTCTTCCCTCCTCACCCCATCATACATGCATGTGCGCCCCCTCCCCCACACACATACCAGCCTTGGGGAGCCTTGGAGATAGCTGGGCAGGGGCTTTGTGGTAGATCATTCCAGGCAGGAAAAACTCGGTTCTTCTCCCCCCACTCCTACCGGTGGGGGGACCTTGGGGTCTCGCCCAAGGAAAGGAAGCACTGCTTCCTGGTTTATGTTGAGATGGGAAAGACTTGCCCAAGAACAATGGCGTTTTCGTAAAACACCACTTTGTTCTGGTGAGACCAGGAGGGGGTTTCCTTCGGGACCTAGCCTGGTCCCATTGCCCCAGCCTGCCAACCACAACAGCCACATGGCGTTCTCGGTTCTCTCAGGGACCAGCCTTTCATCTGCGATGCCTGTTCACGCACAGCCCTGACTGTTTAACCCTTCACACCCTGCACTGCCTAGGCAGCAGCGTCTCAGGGCTTGAGGAGGTCTATCTGGAGATCCTGGGACATGTTGGCCAGGGGCGTCCATCAGGGGACTCAGTAGATGACTTGACCATCTCTGTTTTCTCATTTGAAGGGACTTTCTGGAAAAAGGGCTCAGATCTATCCTGGAAGTGTCTCAGCTCAAAACACCTTTTAAGCACCAGAGTCGAAGGTCATCCTTTCACAGGTGGGGAAACTGGGGCAGAGAAAAGGAAATGAGTTTGGTAAGGCCACACAGAGAGTCAGTGGTGGAACAGAGGCTGGGATCTAGGGCTCTCAGACCGACACCCTTCCAACATTCTGTTCTGCTCTAGAGGAGCAGAACAGAAGTTGGAGAAGGGAAGGGATTAAGTCTACCCTGGAGAGACAGACACATCTACAGGGCCCCAGAGTGTCTGAGAGAGTTTCAGAGGGAAAGGGTGTGGACTGTTGGGCGCTGGACTTCTTGATGTCACAGACAGTAGGGGGTGACTCCTGTAACCACTCCTGTGTTTTTCAGGCATGCATGGCTGTTCCTCTGTGAATCGCTAAACGGACCAATTTAGCAAACAATCAAGTCTGTTCAGAGTAGGACATTAATGGGAAGTGAGTGGGCATATAATTATATAGTCAGAACAATAAGAAGAACTTTGCTTTCTTCCAACTGTTGTTTTCACATTCTGCCTGGCATAGAAACAGACTCAGGTAAAGAGCAAATGTTTCTCATCCCAATAAAGATGTGGTGGTGGTGACAGTTTGGGGGTGACAGAGTGCTCACGTTGGGGAAGGTATTGCTGACGACTCTGTGGAGGTTATAGTGATGGTGGTATAGATGTTGGTAGTACCATGTTTAGTGGTGTTGACTGAAGTTACGGTGACATTGGTATTGTTTACGGTTATGGTGGTAATGACGCTGTTGGTGACATGGACGTTGGTGAGGTCCAGTTTAGTGGTGGTGGGTATAGTTATGGTGATGATGGAAGCCACAATGGTGGTGGTGGGTAAGGTGACAGTGACAATGATTTTTTGGGGGGCTTGCAGCATGTGGGATCTTAATTCTTCGACCAGGATCGAACCCATGGCCCCTGCAGTGGAAGCACGGAGTCTTAACCACCGGACCGCCAGGGAAGTCTGTGATGATGGTATTGATTATGGTAGTGGTAAGAGTGATAGTGATGGTGGTGGTGATAATGATGTCAGTGTTGGTGATAGTGGTAAAGGCAAGGGTGGTGCTAGTGTTGCAAATGGTGGTTGTATTTTTGGGTAAAATGACATTTGTCTTGGCTGGTGGTGACAGCAACAGTGCAGTTGGTATAAGAATGGTGTAGGTGTTGGTTAAAATGATTTTACTGATGCTTGTGTTGGTGGTGATGATAGTGGTACTGGTGTCAGTGCTAGTGGCAGTACTGTTTCTGATGGTGTTGGTGACACCTGCCTGTCTTAGTTGGTAGAACTAACTGATGGAAGTGGTGGTGGTACCGGTGCTGGCATCCGTGGTGAACTTGACAGTAGCCTTGCTGTCAAGCTGATGCTAGTGGCGATAATGATGGTGGTCCCAGTGATAGTGGCAGGAATAGGGATGGTGTGAGTGGAGACAGGGATGATGAGCGGGATGGTGGTGACCGCACTGAGAGTGGTACCACTTCTGGCAGTGACCCCGAGGTTACATGCGATGCTCACAGCTCTCCTCTCTGGAGCTGATAGCGTGCTGGATGTGGGGAAAAGCCTCACTACATTCCCCCAAAGCCCTCCTTCCCACTTGCTCAGTTCTGGTGAGGATTAGTTGTCTGCGCCAGAGGAGATGGCTGTCTTTTATGGTCAGTGGGGATGGTGCGGAGAAGCAGGTCTGCTGCTAGAAAAGTGGGCAGGGAGGGAGGCCCAGGATTGCTGAGCTGGAGAGTGCTCTAGTGGGCAGGTCAGCAGGAAACAGGCACATGAGGGCATGCCCACGGTGGGGGCCGCACCAGGCGGGCAGGCCGGCAGCCGTGGTGGCTGTGCAGGGGCTCACGTAGCTGGCAGAACAAGGGCTGTATTTCCTGCTGACTCAGCAGAGCAGGCTGGGACTGATTCTCCTGGACTAACGTGTCTTCTCCAGGGATTAGCTCACTCAGCTCTGGCTGCAAAAGGGGGAGGGAGGCAGCCTCTCCCATCTCCCTGGCTTAGGGGCCCTTGGGGAGGTGATGGGCAGACTCTGGGGCCCCAGCAGGGCCAGTGAGTGCCCCTCTGTGTCCTTGACCTCATCCCAGTGGGCCCTCATTTGACTGGCAGGAAGCCAGTGTCCTTAGATGTCAAGGAATCTAGTTACCCTCCCCCCACCCCGACCCACTCCACATGGCAGGTTTACCCTGTGTTCAAATCTCAGCTCTGCTGTACAAAAGGCAGCACAGCTGGGAGTAAGGAGAGGAGGCTCTGGAACCAGACCACCTAACCTCAATTTCCAGGTCCCCCATGCCTTCACCGTGTGACTCTGGGACAGTCACTTGCTGTCTCTGCATCTTGGCTCACTGTTTGTAAGAGGGGGGCAATGACCGTGCAGCTCATAGGCTGTCACGAGATCAGATGAGTTAAGGCTTACAAAGGGCTCGAGGTGTTGGCATGGAGCAGGCATTCAGAAAGTGCTTGCTTTTTTATTTTTTTTAAATAAATAAATTTATTTATTTATTTATGGCTGCGTTGGGTCTTTGTTGCTGCGTGTGGACTTTAGTTGCAGCGGTGACCAGGGGCTATTCTTCGTTGCAGTGCATGGGCTTCTCATTGTGGTAGCTTCTCTTGTTGCCGATCACGGGCTCTAGGCTTCAGTAGCAGCGGGACATAGGCTCAGTAGTTGTGGCTCGAGGGCTCCAGAGCACAGGCTCAGTAGTTGTGGCACACGGGCTTAGTTGCTCCAAGGCATGTGGGATCTTCCTGGATCAGGGATCAAGCATTTGTCGCCTGCATTGGCAGAGGGATTCCTACCCACTGTGCCACCAGGGAAGTCCCAGAAGGTGCTTGCTCTTGTTATTATACTGAGAGTTCAGTCACTTTAAGAGACCCTTAAGCCCTCTGAGTCTCAGTTTTCTCACCAGCAAAATGGGGATAATCCTTAATGTGCATACTTAATATAAGAATTGAAAAGGAGTAAATAGGGGAAGACATTAGTTGTTACCATCCTTGTTAGTACCAGAGCCAGCCGCAGTGTCCCTCCTGGAGTAGGGGGCTCATGTCACGTGAGATTTTGGATTGCTAAAGCCATGGATGCTATTCTGCGGCTCCAGGATCTTGTGCCAGCACCAGCTACCTCCTGACACTGGAAGCAACTCCTCCTAATGATGGGAGGATTTGAGGAGATCAGCTGTCTAGTTTCTAGCCCTTTGCCCTCCTCCCCCTACCTCAACCCTGGCTCATGCCCAGGATAGAGGTGGAGAAAGGAAGAGAATGTTCTGGGAGGGTCTTCCCATGCTGAGGCTGCCGAGGCACCTTTTCTTGTTCCTTCTTCCCCACCTCCCTCTCTGTTTCTCTTCCTTCCCCTTCTCATTCACTCATTCATTCGCTCATTTCTCTACAGGACATGGAGGTCGTGGGGTCTGCCCTTGTCTCAGGGAGAAGCTTCAACCAGCGCTTCAGTGAATGATTCTGAGAAGGAGAGCGAGAGAGTAAGAGGGGGATTGAGAGGGAGAAGGAGAGAGAGAGGAAAGGGAGAGAGAAAGCATCACAGGAAAATCAAACTTGTCTTTGCATTAAGGAAAACTGTCAAAAATGATGATGTTTAGATACCATAAAATCAACAGCTAAAAAAAGGCAGAAAAAATGAAAACACCAACTCTATGACTAGTTCATTTTTTCAACTGTAAAAGATAAAAATGATACACTTCCATGGATTTAATTTTTTTTTCTTGTTTGTTTAGACTTCGAGTGTACAGAGTTGAGTCCTCTCTGCCAGTTTAATTTTTTCCCTCTTCCCAGGTTTCCGTTCCCATTCCTTACTCCCTTCCACAATACAGGAATCCACTCTAATATGTGTTTCTTAAAAACTACGTCCTTAATATGTGTTTGTCTTGACAAAATATGCCTTTGGGGAGTTCATTTGCAAAAATGGTCCTGTGCGGTAAACCTTTCTGGTTCCTAATTTTCTTGCTCAACACTGCAATTTTGAGGTCTGTCCAAGTTCCTGTACGTAGATGGCTCTGTTGCTTCTTGCTCCTGCATAGTATTCCGACAGAAGCATCCACATGCTTCCCTCATTCATTCCCCCAAGCGATAGACACATCACCAGCCCAGCCTCACAGCATTACTGAAGCATTAAGCAGAAAGCCCTTAATGCTGAGCTTGCCCAAAGTTCCCATTCCGTAAAGTCAGCTATCATTACAGGGATGTTATGAGTGTTTCGATCAGTCCTTTAGGCTACATAGTTTCCATAACCTTTAATAATCAGTTGCACAAGTGCCTCTTGTTTATTCTTCATTATGATGTAGCACAGTTTTCTCCCTCACATACCACTGATGCTTGAGATGATCCACGGCCAGTGCTGGGTGCAGGACTGAAGAGATAACTTTCCCGAGGCCCCCTGTCCTCGAGGGGCTCACAGTCTAGGAAATGTACAATCAGGGCAGGGGCGGGATGCAAAGTAGTCAATGATCCGTTCTGCTGGTGGAGGGCAGAGACCCCAGAGTAGGATTTTAAAAGTTGAGTAGGAGCTCATCAGGTGGACGGAGGGAGGCAGAAATGGGGCAGAGATGTTTCTAATAGAAGGAACACCCTAGGCAAAGGTTCAGAAGCATGTAGCAGCTTGGCATGTTTAGGAAACTTCGTGGTTTTGTTATGGCTGAGGCAAAGGATAGGAAAGGGAAGAGGACAGAGGCAAGAACTATGTTTGTTGAGTTCTTATTATGTGCCAGGTGCTGTTGATGCCGTTAAGTACAGAACCTCTTTTAAACCACACAAGAACCCTAGGAGGACACCATTATCACTACCCTTTGACAGGAAACAAACGGAGTCCCAGAGAGGTTAGTAACTTGCCCACGGTCACACAGCTTATAAATGGAGTCCCTGAGAACTGAAGCCAGCTTGTCTGGGCTACAACCACAATGTTAGGACCTCCGCAAGATGGGGAAGGTGAGGAGGTTGGTGAGATGGCAGATGAGGGGCAAGGAAGAAGGCATGGGAGCCTCATGTGAGAGCTGGGTGCTGTGTTGTGAGCGTGTGAGACCACGGGAGTGCATGGGGGGGGGGGTGCGAATGTCTGTGAGCATGAGAGTGTGCCCATGGGTGTGCTTGCGTGTGTGTGAGTGTGCCAGGGTAGACGTGTCTGTGCCATAGGGCAGGCTGCACTGGGACTAGGTGAGTGTGCGTGTGTGTGTCCCTGTGCGTGTCTCTGTGCATGTGTGTGTGAGTGTTGCATGGAAGTGTGGGAATCTCTGGCTGCCCATGGGCCTGAGCATGTGTCCTGTGGGCATGAGAGTGGGCCTTGGTGTCCTGCCATCCTGGGGCCCCAGGGAAGCTGTCAGAGCCCATCAGCCTGGCCTGGTGTGAGGGGTCTGGCCTTGGCCTCAGAAGCTGAATGGGTGCACATCAAAGAGCCTGGGACCAGCAGGGCAGAATAATTTAATGAGGGTCCAGGAGGGAGGTTGCTGGTGGGGTGGGGTGAGTGGGAGGGGCTGCCCGTACGTGCCCAGGGCAGCTCCCAGGCTCCGCTGCCAAGCATCTGGGGTCTGCATGCGTGTCGGGGAGGGGCAAGGCCGTGCTGGGTACCTGGCCACGCTGACCTCCTTCCCTGGGCAGCAGGAGAGCTGCATCTGAAGCCCAGGCTCAGGCTCCCCACTCCTGCCTGGATGCCAGTCTAGCCCCCAGTTTCCCAAGGAAACTTCAGGGGAACCAGGACTGCAACTCAGGCATTTTCATCTTTCAAGCTGTTCTGACATTTCCATGAGGTGGAACACATAGAGAGCCACTCCCGGGTCAACTAGTCTTAGCCTTTCCCTTACAGAGTGGGGGGGTGTGTGTGTGTGTGCACACGTGCACATGCTGTCCTTTTGTGAGGGTCTTGGGTCAGAGAGAGAAATGTGGGAGGACCCAATCTAGTCTGTTTTTCTATGCAAGATGTGGGTAGAGAAAGGAGGATTTGGGGCAGAGGTAGGAGGAGGGGCTGAGGATGAAGATTCACGTGAGCTCAGAGTGGCCCTCGCCGGGAAACAGTTGTGGGGCAAAGCAGAATGTTGTCCTTGTCGTCAGGGTCTTGGGCAACAGGCATGCAGCCCCTTTTGGTCCAGCGACCACAGTGTGAGAGCTCCTCTGGGAGGCTCCTGTGACAAATGTCTTTTCATGGCAAGAACCTCCTGTGGGTCTTAGGCCTTATCTACAGGGTCAGGCTCAAACTCCTTCATTCCACATGTAAGGCTTCCTCCAAATTCAGGGTCTACCATCTGAACCCATCCACAAGTCAGTTTCCTCGGCTGTCACGGGATTGACATGTATTCTTGAACAGAAACGCTTTTGACGGGGCATGAACGCTCCTATCAGACACAAGCCCCACCACTCTCTACTGTTTACACTCTACCATTTCGTCCATCTACACTCCCTGCTTGGCACCAGAAAGCACTTGAATTTGGTACCCTTGAACTTGAGCTCTTTGAGAGGGAAGCTTGTATATTTTGTGTGTCACATCTTGCACATAGTAGATATTGATAAATAGGTGTTGAATAGGTGACTCCAATTTGCCTCATTTCCTGTCCCTGCAGCCCACCCTCCACTCCTTACTTCACTCACGCTGGCCTCTGTTCCCTGAAATACAACTTCCCATCTGGAAAGCATCTTGGTAAACTCCAACTCACCCCACAGACCCAGATCAAGCGGCCCCACCTCTGGTCCAAGGTTGCTGCTTCCTGCCCCGAGCTGCCACATGCTATGTCTGTCTCTGTGTTAGAGCCCCCAGTGCTGGCATTGTAATTATTTGTTTACGTGTCTGGTCTGTCCAGCTCAGAGCATCTGTTAGAGGACTTTGGCAGCTGTCACTGTTCATGGGCTAGGCTTTGGGATTAGTGTGTATTAGATATATACATTAGTTGGCTTACCAACTTTGATAAATCCCATTAGCAGCTCTGGGTGCTTTGCCCCCAAATCCTGGCGCCTTGATCCTCATCTTCCGTGGGTGTTGGAAGACGCCTCATGACTCAGGGTCTGACCCTTTCAGGGAGGAGCGTCCCTAGTGTGGCTCCAGGCAGAAGACAGATATTAGCTCGCAAGCTGGGACCGGCCCTGCCGCCAGCCTGGCCCAGCCAGGCCCCCCCTGGGCTGTGACGCGGCACTTTCTGGGGCTCCCTGCTGGGTTTGGCCAAGGCAAGTTGCCTGGGCCTGTGGGGGAACTGCTGGCAGCGCACACTTCCTGGGGCTGCCGCTGGCGATGGCAGAGTGCACCCACAGCACGCCATGCTGGTTGCAGGCACCCCCGCTTAAAGGCTCCGCGCGTAGCTCCCACCCCAGGGTCTAGCCTTAGCTGCGCGGGGTCCCTGATCAGGGTCAGCTCATCGCTTCTGCCGCAGGAGGGCGGTGCATGTGCGTGTGAGAGTGAGAGAACGTGGGTGCGTGAGTAGACAGATGAGTGAAAAGATTGTGTGTGATGAGTGTAGGTGAGTGTGTGCTGTGTGTGACCACGTATGACTGTGTGTGTGCATGTGATGAGTGGATGTGTGCAATGCCATGTCTGCAGGCATACAAACCAGCGGGGGACGTGTGTGGTGGGAATGGCTGTCTCTGTCTATGTGTACATTCATGGCTTTGTGTGTAACAGTCTCTGCGTAAGCTGTGTGGTGTGTGGCTGTGTGTACACGTGACTCTGTGTGACAGCAGAGAAGTGAATTTGAGTCCTGGTTCTGCCACTTGCTAACTGCATTGAAAACTTAAATAAACCCCTTCCCTTCCTTCTGTAAAATGGGATGGCATAGACGAGATGATCTCTTAAGTCCCCTTCTAGCTTTGATATTCAATGACTAGTTTAGGAGTTGAGTACAAGAGTGTGAAAGTTGTGTGTGCACTTGTGCGTGTGTGTGTGTGCACGCAGCCGAGTGGTGCTGTGCAAAGGGCATGGCTTTGAGTTCTGATTCCATGTTTAACAGTTATGTGGTCTCAGCTTAGCCCCTTCCCCTCTCTGAGCCTGAGTTTCCTCATCTGCAGATGGGACTAGTGATTCTTACAGGGCTGCTGTGAGGACTAGGGAATATTGTTCGTATCGGCTAGCTCAGAACCTGGCTCAGTTCCCTCTGTGAGAGCTGCATGGGTGCATGTCTGTGTGTGTGTGTGTGTGTGTGTGTGTGTGTGTGTGTGTGTGTGTGTGTGTGTGTGTGTGTGTGTGTGCGTGCGCATGCGTACGCACACGTCTGCGTGGACATGCGTGTGTGCATGTGGATGGTCGCGCTCACATGCTTGACTGTGCAGGTTGGTCTGGAAAACAGAGTAATTGACCTAGATCACTCCTTCCCTCTGAGGTTTCTGATTTCTGTCTGCTTGGGACACAGCCACCCAGGAGACGTAGAACAGGGCAGTCAATTTCCAGCTACCCGTCTCTGGGCCCACGTGATTCTGAGGGCTCCCCGGTGCCCCAGACTGTCTGTCACATGGGTGCAGTGGCCTGGAAAGGAGGATTGGTGTGGGCAGGAGACAGGCTGCCTAAATCCGCTTAGTGCCCACCCCACCATTCAGGGATATTAAGGACTAAAGAAATTCTTCTTCTTCTTAGAGGGTCAGTTGCCAACCTGGGATGGTGGCTGAGCAGAGCACAAGCCCCTGAGCCCCATGTCCATCTAGAATGAGGCTTCAGAGTCAGGGGGCCAGGAGTAGATAGGGCCCTGCCCTCAGAGAGCTCCCAGCCGGATGGAGAGAACCAGGAGAGTCAGGCTGGAAAGCAGGGTGGGGGTAAGAAAGGTTTTCTAGCAGGAAGGGGGCTAGAGGGACTCGTAGAGGCTGGAGAGGGAAGGAGAGCACATTTCAGATGGGAAGACCAGTGTGAACAAATGCGAGGAGATGGGAATGAGCACCAAGCGTGTGTGTGTGTGTGTGTGTCTGTGTGTGTGTGTCTGTGTGTGTGTGTGTCTGTGTAGGGAAGGACAGGGAGTGGGTGGTGTAGGGGACCTTGGAGAATATCAAATCCAGTTCTTCCATGTTCTTGTTGAGGAAATGAAGGTAGAGAAGGGAAAGGCATGCTTCTGAAGGGACTGCAGCCACTCTGCTTCCCAGCTCGAGTTTAGGGTCTGCCTCAATTCCTGGGTGCTGAAGAGGGGTGTCAAGCTGAGCTGCCACAGGTCCTCCTTTAGCTGGTCCCACAGGGGTCTTGATGAACTGGGGCGGATGGTGAGCTGTGACGTGTGCCTTCAGGCCAATGGGGGGCTCTGGGGCTAAACATTATGTCCAAAAAAATCTAGAGCGGCTGTTAACACCTGGACCTAACCTGCCTGGACAGGTGCCGAACCCAGACCCTTGACACCCAGAGAAGATCCCCAACACTGGACCACATATTCTGGAGGAGCTTCCAACAGCCACACCAGGGAAGGCCCTAACTACCTGGCCTAGAGAGGAATACCACACCCAGCCTCTGAACCTGGAGAAACAACCCCAAACCTGAACCAGATTCATCTGGATCACCTTCCACTGCAAACTTGGTCTGAGTGGATCCCTACAGCTCCATCCAGAAATTCAGCAAAGATCCCAACATCTAGAGGAGAACACCCAGAGAGTGTCCCAACACCTGAACTCTGAGCAACTGAGAAGATCCCAACACTGGACCAGATAACATCTGATTGGCTTCCAGCTCAGACCCAGAACACCCTGACTGTATCCCAGCAGCCTGACCCAGATCACACCCGGAGCCAGTCCCAACACCTAACAGACAGCAGGCCTTCCCCGCCCCCCGCCCCCGCCCCGCCCGCCCCGCCCTGCCCTGCCCCCAGTCCATCTTCAGATGAGCTCATCCTAAGAGGCTTCCCAAGCTTTGCCAAGGCTTTTTTTCTGGGGAAATCTGTGATCGTTCTTCGGGATTCCAGGGATGGAGGAGGGGCAGGAGACCAGGCCCGCGCCCTTGGCGGGGCGGGCTGGGGGTCCAGCTTGAGAAGTGGGCTGCAGCTGCCGCCTGCGGCTGGGTGGGGTGGGAGCGGACGGGCGTGGAGTGTGCGGCAGCCCCTCCAGCCACCCCTCGCGCTGGGCGGAAGCCGCGCGCCCTGCGAGGCCCTGCAGATTCCGCGCCACGCGCCCCCCACACAGCCCGCGGGGCGCTGGGCGCGGGGCCGGGAAATCCGGCGCCGGCCCTTGAAGAGGCCCCAGGTCGGGCGGGGGGAGCGGGGCCGCTGGCACCGCGGCCGCCCAGCAACGTGACCGCGCGGCCCGGCCGCGGCCTCGGGTCCCCACCGGGACAAGGCGGCCTCTGTGCCGACGCAGCTGATCCCAGATCCCTTCCGGCTGACAGCCCGCGCCGGCGGGGGCCCAGGCGGCATGGGAATCGGGTCGAGTGGGGCCGGGGACGAGGTGGGCGCGGGGCGAGCCGTGCCCAGGGGCGGGCGCCCCTCCCCCAGAGGCCGTCTGCTCGGGACAGGGCATTTCACTACCCCAGGGTAGCAAGAGGTACCGCGTTTTCCAGACAGGGAGACTGAGGCTTGCATTCCTGGACCGTAGTCTCACAGCCCATGTCTTGGTTAAAAGCAGGGATCTAAATTAGGCCCCGTGATAAACGACATACGTTGTTGAGAGCTGGGCGGCATCATGACCCCCATTTTATAAGTCAGGGAACTGAGGCTCAAAGAGTGGAAGCCACCTGTGCAAGGTTCCCAGGCAGGTGGAGTGAGGCTGGCACCGCAGGCACCTCTGCGGACTCAGCGCGGGGCACCACGTGTACGCAGCCCCCCTGCTGCACCCACTGGCCACCAGGGAGTCACCGAACATCCCATGGGAGGTTCTGGAGAGGGTGCAAGCCACTGGGTCCATCTGGCCGAGGCGTTGTGTTTCTGGATGCTCGAGTGTGGTGGACTCAGGGAAGGTGCGGAGTTAATCACGTGGAGGACAGTTGTGGGGCTGGAGTGGGGAGACAGAGAGAGGGAGACCGGTGTGGGGGTGGAGCGGGGCTTGGAGGGAGGTGAACTGGGGGAATGTGTGCGGGTGCCCCTCAGCTCTGTCCTTAACAGCTAGGGACAAAGCTGGAATCTGAGAGGCTGGAGAAAGGGTCATGCTCTAGAATGAGTCTCACTCTGGCCTCTGGGAACAGGGTGGGGATTGTCCGGTGAATTCCTGGGAATTAAAAAGTGGCGCCTTCTCATTGCAGAGGGAGCCTGTCTGGGCCCTGGGTTTGGTCCAGCCCCTGTCCTATCTCGCAGGACTGGGGCAGCTCAGGGTTTTTACCCGTTTCCTTGACTAATGTTTGATCTAGGCAGGCAGTCTCGGGGCTCGGGGGAGGAGGGAGGTTGGCAGGGGCTGAGGCTGGGGTGTTTGCCGAGTGTGCACGTGAGTCTCCCCGTGTGAACGTGCCTGTGTGTATCTGCGCACGGGATGCATATCTCTGTGTGACGGTCTTATTTGTGTGTGCCTTTGAGAATGGGTCTACGTGTCTGGCGGGGTGGGCATATTGTTTCTGCGTGTGTTGTTTGTGCCTGCTTCTTTTGCCTCATCTGGATCTATGTTATCTTTCTGGGTCCGTGTGTTTGTGGCTTTACTGGTATCCGTGAGTCTTTGTGTGTGGGCCTCCCTCCCGCCCCGCCCCATCGGGGCCCTGAATGCCACTCTGCTGTCTGAGTGTGCAGAGGAATGTGAGGGGCAAAGGGAGAGGGGAGCACATGTCCTGGGCTGTAGGCCTGCTGGTTATGGAAAACTACTGAGGCCTCCTGGGGATGGGCAGGCCAAGCCGGCCCAGAGCCAGGCTCGGCAGCTTTCGCCCGGCCAGGCTCCTCCCACTTCTTTCTCTGCAGGGCTGGAGACCTGCTGAGATGCGTCCTCCATTGAGCACAGAGCACTGCCTCCCCGCCACCACTCCCCAGATGGCCAGCTGGGCCTCTGCCCTTCCCTGGGCCTAAGCATCCCTTGGGGGGGTTGGGGGGCGGGGGCGGAGAGTGAGGGAGTGGGATTATATTTTCTCTGAAGCCCTTTCCAGCCCTGACATTCTCTCCATTCTGTGAACATTAAAAGGATTTAAAAAGGGCAACTTCACCTCCATTTCAGGGATCATGAAAGCATAGGACCCTAGACTGTTAGAGTAAGAACGGCTCCTAAGGATGGCCTCATCCTATCCCCTCCATCTTATTCATGGGGAAAGGGAAGGCTGCAGGGAGGGCTCCAGATCCCCCAGTCACCTACTGGAAGGGCAAGGATCAAGTTTTCAGGCCTCCCATGGCTCGGTTGCCAGCCCTTCCATCATCATGGCTGCTTTGCAGCTTGGCCTGCTCAGCATGGAGGGAGAGGCCTTTGAGATGGCCTTGGAGGATGGGAAAGCTTTGGCATTTGGAGATGGGGTTGAGCGGGACAAGCAGCCAATGGGTTGAGATGTGAACGTGGGCAGGTAAGGAGTGCAATCAGGATGGAGAGCTGGGAGGCACCAGTTGGGCACCGTAGGTGATAGGACTGAAGAAGGTGTGTCTGAGGGTCCCCAGAGGCCAGGTAGAAGTGTGTGGACTTTATCCGCTAGGTGTTTCTGGCAGAAGAGGCCAATTAGCAGTGTAGCAGAGTAGTTAAAGGCAGGGGCTCTGCAGTCAGATCAGACTGTTTGTATTCAAATCCCAGTTCCAAGACTTTAGTAACTGTGTAATTAACTGTATTACCATGAGGGGGTTACTTAAACTCTATATACCTCACTTTTCTCATCTTTGAAATGGCGATAAAAACAGTAGTACTTTTCTCATGTGGTTGTTGTAAGGAATAAATGAGTAAATGAGAATACACGTAAAGCCCTCAATGCCTGACACATATTAAATGCTCGGTGATAGTTTTGATGATACTGATGATATAACCTATATTGTAGGCCAGGCTGGATGGAAAGAGAGAGAGCCGAGGATACCAGTGGGGAGTCCATGGACGTCCTGTGGTTGAGAGGTGCAGAGGTCCATGGTGATTTCCCCTGAATGAGTAAGGGACCCAGGTGGAGTGCTCCGAGGGTCTGGGCTGTTGCAGGAAGGTGGACGAACGCACACTGAGTGCTGTGGAGTGTGAGTGAGATGTTGAGAATGGCTTCACTGTTGTGGGAGGGGTGGCGGGGCCTCCGTCAGGGTTTGGGGATGAGGGTAGGTTAGAGAAGTACTTGAGAGGTGAGTTCACCAAGACCCGGGGACAACTCCGTGTGGCCAGGGAGGAGGAGAGGCAGAGTTCAGGCTGAGCACTTACGGTTTTGGGCCTGAGTGATCAGCACTTAGGAAGCTGTCGTCAGAGACGATGGTGGCAGAGGGTTAGTGAGATGTGGGTGGGGATGGAGGATAGAAGAGGCTCAGCTGTGCTGAGTGTGGGGTGGGCCCCGTGGGGATTTGCTATCAGGCCTGGAGCTCAGGAGCCAGGTCTGGGCAGGAGGTGGGTGTGGGGGCCATTTGATAGGCTTGTGGGCGGGCGAGGTCATCCCAGGGAGGCTAAAGATAGAGAGGGGGGGCCTTGGAGTCTAGCGAACCACTGCTGAGAAGCAGCACCTTGGGAGACGCAGCAGCCAGAGGGCTGAGGACATCGAGGAGAGCCACGGGCAGAGGGCGAGGGAAGGCTGTGCTCCAAGGAGGAGGGAGGGCAGACCAAGAGAGCCTCGTGATGGGGAACCTGGAAGGATTTGGGGTCGGGGAGAGAGAGAGAGAGGGAGAGGTCAAGGCATGGAGGCTGTTGGTTTTGGCAGTGAGGAGGCCACCAGGAACCCCTGCAGAATGCAATCTGGAGAATAGGGGGCAAAACCCAAGTTGCAGGGAGGTGAGGGATTAATTAATGGAGCGCGGGAGGTGGAGACAGAGGCAGGTGGCACACTGCCTGGAAGCTTGCTTGAGGAGAAGAGGGAGCCACCTGAGGTGGCCTGACCATGAAGGCTCTGGCCTCTGGGTGAAGGGGGCGGGGGGGCGGTCCTCCCTGTGTTTCAGGTGGAGAAACTGAGGCTCACAGGTGTTAAGAGACTTGTACAAAGTCACAATAAATTGCTGTGGAAGACAGCCCAAGATCCCTGACTCTTCATGTAGCAATTTTTTTTTTAAAGGACAATTGAAATTGTATAACACACACCCACACCCACACACACACACTTGTTTTGATCACAGAAATAAAACATGCTTATTGGATAAACCTAGAAATACACGCACAAAAGTGCAAGGGGAAAAACTTACCTATAATCCTACCACCCAGAAATAAGCATTTTTACCATTGTGTATTATAACCTACTTTTTTCCTCTGCTGATATATAGAAGTAGACACTGAGGTCATGTATTTACCATTTTGTAGATCCCTTGTTTCATTTAGCAATATGTCATAGATGATTTTCTATGGTAATATATATTCCTTAAGACTTTTTTTTTTCTCTTTTAGCTCACAGTCTAGTCAGGGAGACAGAGCAAGGATGGGATCCTCTGACAGTCAGACAGGGCACAACAATGAGGCTGTGTCTTATCAGGGAGTCTGGGGCTGCAGCTGGAACACCAGACCAGAAGCCCACTGGACTGGCTCATTGAGTCTTGGATTGGCCCCTGGCTCTTCATGTAGCCTTGGGTAATATATTGTCCTTTCTGGACCTCAGAATACCAGAATCACAAATGGATTATGAGCAAGTCTCTTCAGGCCAGCTGCCATCACTGTGAAACAGTAGAGAGAGAGGCTTAGAAAATCAAACAACCCTGACCATCATGATTCTGCAGGTCAGATAACTCATTTAGGCCTTAATTTCTTCATCTGAAAAATGTGAATCACGTTTACCCATTCTGCCTTCCAGGACTGGTGAGAATCCAATTAGATGAACTCTTATGATACCTAAGAACAATGATATTTGGACGGTATTTGGACCACATGATCTCACTGGGTCATTCCAGCAACCCTATGAGGTGGGAACTATTTTTGTACTCTATTTTTCCAGGTGAGGAAACCGTGGCTTGGAGAGGTGTGGTCACTTGTTCAAGGTCACAGGGAGGAAGTGGCAGAGTTGGATTCAAGCCCAGGTCTCCTAGTTACCAACACCAGGGATCTTTACACTGCAACGTTCTGATGTATGGTGTGGGCCTGAGCAGGAGGAGGGACGGGAGGAGCGCTGAGAGACTGTGCACCATTGCACCCCTGGTTCAGCTGTTGTTTTCCCAGGCACCACCGTCTGTGGGGAGTGGCCGCCCTCTGGTGTCCTATGTGACTTGTCCCAACAGGGAGGAGAGCTGGCAACCTGCCTGTCTTAGAAGTGGGGTGGAATGAACTTGGTACAACCCCAACTTGTCCTTTCAGAGTTTGGGGGTTCAGGGAAAGTTAGTGCACTTCCACATCCTACTGGATGTGAGGCTGTGAGACAGAGGGCACTGGGTAGAAGCTTCATTGATTTCAGCCTGCATCTTCCTCTCATCCGAGTGTCATTTTGCAGAGTAAGTGGCCACATTCTATTTCTGACTCAAGTGCTAGTTAGAAGGGTGTTGCATTATTATTATTCTTTAAACCCTGGATTAATGTTTTACAGGCACTTCTGTATCTACGTTACAACACAATAGAAAAAAAATTAGAATTGTTGCCAATCCTTATGGGACAGTTTTTACTCTGGGATGGTGAAAATTTTGTCATTGGGCTGGCATCAGATTGCAAAGTGGTGCAGGCAACACCTGAGGATGTGTACTTTAAAGGGCTTTCTTACCTGTTAGCTCATTTTATAGTCACCATAACCTTATGAAGAAGTTATTTATGATCATTTTACATATGAAAAAATAGGCTTAAGCTCCATCCAGACTTGTTTGAAGCCAAAGAACTTTGCCAGATGCCACACTGCCCCCCTGTGGCAGCCTTGCAGGTTACTCAGCGAATAGGCCATAGCAGCATCCCTGGTTGCCTTCCAGATTCAAAGATGTTGGGCTTCTTTCTTTGTGATTGGAGATGCCTGATGCAACAACTCTCCTTCACTTTGGAGGGAGCATTCCAAAACATTCTATTATTACAGCTACTTGGTCTTCCAAAGCCTTGTCTTCTATAGGCCATTGACTCTAGCCAATTACAGGTGGTGATTTAAGTAACTTGCATGCCATGGACTAGTAGTAGTGTCCCTTTTTCCAATATCAGTGAGTTCATTACTACTTTTGGATCTGAACAGATTGGACAACATATTCCTAAACTATCTGCAGTACTAAAGACTTTTGGTGTTTAGTTAGGAAGACAGAAGCAAGTCTATGTATTCGGCGAATGAAGGCTTTAATACAGAATTAGGGGCTTACACAACTGTGGGAAGAGCCAGCCGAGCTGAGCGAGTGGAAATCAAGGAAACTGTTGCTGAAGGTCAGAGAAGCTGACACACGAGATCTCTCCTTCAAGCAACGAAGTGCATGGTTCTCAAAAGCTTGCCTGGAAACCGCCACAAGTCTCAGAAACCTCTGAGATGCTCCAGGCGTTTCAATTTGTAGTGGTAATGGGGGCAGTTCTCAAGAGCTTGTGTGAAACTTTTGTGACACTCTTGTCTAGTCCTGTGTTTGGCTGTAACCAACTGCTAGAGAATAATGGCTTCTATTTTGCCTATACCTTCCAAATTTTGCGTGAATTCTCTTATTTGGCAAATTCTAACCTGGAAGCACATAGGAAAGGGAAACGTAGTTCCCAGTCTTAGAAGAGCATGGCTGCAGCTGAATGCAGACATGCACTCGTGGCGAAGATATTGGTACACGTTCACTCTTGTGCCTCAGGGCCAAGTTAATTAACTCTGCTTTTCTCTGTCTTCATATATAGTCTACAAGAATTTTGCAGAATATCATGCTGTTCACTATATTAGTGGCATTCTACTCATAGACCTATGAGCAGGATATGTCAGGAATTCTGGATGCCCTCCAGATGGAAGATAAACTTCATGAAGGTTCAGAGGTCTGACCCTTGGTGAGGATTTTAGGGACCCTCTTATCCTGGTGCAGGAGTTGGCAAATTTTATCTTAAAGGGGTAAACATTTTAGGCTTTGCAGGGCATAAGGTATCTGTCGCCACTACTCAATTTTGCCATTGTGGTGTGAAATCAGCCATGGACAATAGGTAAATGAATGGATGTGGCTGTAATCCAATAAAACGCCATTTACAAAAATAGGAGGGGGATCCTACTTGGCGTGTGGATAGTTGTTGGCCAGCCCCTACCCTAGAGGAGGCATTGTCTCCAAGGTAAAGGACAGGTGGTTGCTCCTCGTACCTCTTACCACTGAGCAAGGGGCACAACGCTTGGTTGTATTTTGATGGTAGCGTTTAGCACACTTGGGAATATTGTTTTGACCCTTAATCAGGTGACTCAGGAGGCTTCCAGTTTTGACTAGAACCCTGAGAAAAGAGGACTTTGCAGCTGATCTAGGCTGTGATGCCAGCTGTTCTGCTGCTTCAGTCATTTGACCAGCAGATACGATGGTGCCCAAAATGTCTATGGTGAGTGAGGACACTGTGGAGTGTCTGGTAAGCTCCAGTAGACATTCTTGTGCAGATTTTTAGGTTTTGAAGCAGGGCTGTGACTTCTGTGGCGGAGAAACACTCTCAATTTGAAAAATATTTCCTGGCCTGCTACTGGGCTTTGGTAGAGGTTGAATTTTTTTAAAAATAAATTTATTTATTTATTTATTTTGTTGGCTGTGTTGGGTCTTCCTTGCTGCACACGGGCTTTCTCTAGTTGTGGCTAGCGGGGGCTACTCTTCGTTGTGGTGTACGGGCTTCTCATTGCTGTGGCCTCTCTTGTTGCAGAGCACGGGCTCTAGGCACGTGGGCTTCAGTAGTTGCAGCATATGGGCTCAACAGTTGTGGCTCACGGGCTCTAGTGTGCCGGCTCAGTAGTTGTGGTGCATGGGCTTAGTTGCTCCACAGCATGTGGTATCTTCCTGGGGCAGAGATCGAACCCATGTCCCCTGCATTGGCAAGCAGATTCTTACCCACTGTGCCACCTAGGAAGTCCTGAGATTGAATATTTAACCACATGACACCAAGAGACTATGTGACCGTAGCTGCCTATCATGAGCTGGCTTTATTGGATCATTATAGATCCACTGAGTCATAAGGTTGGATGGCCACTGCAGTAATGCATTGTCTGATGAAAGTAATCATTTAGGAGCCATGAATAAATCATAAGGACAGGTGTCCCAGACTCTCATGTCACGTACCAATGCAACTTATTCTATGGCATCACAAAGGGGTCCCTATGACCAGCTGATGGAGGATGAAAAGATTTGGGCTTGGTTCACTGATTATTCAGTGTGATTTGCTGGTGCATGCTAGAAAAGGACTGCTCCTCTTTCTGACTTACTTCACTCTGTATGACAGTCTCTAGGTCCATCCACGTCTCTACAAATGATCCAATTTCGTTCCTTTTTATGGCTCAATAATTTTCCAAATTACACATGTACCCCATCTTCTTTATCCATTCCTCTGTTGATGGACATTTAGGTTGCTTCCATGACCTGGCTTTGTAAATAGTGAAAAAGAAAAGAAAAGAAAAGGACTGCTCCTGATTACAGACCCTATCAGGGTGGTTCTGAAAGACAAGAGTGAAGGGGAGTGTTCTCAGTGAGTAGAGCTGAAAGTGGTACACTTGGTCATGGACTTCCTAAAGAGGGAGATATGACTCAAGATACCTACACACGCTGATTCCTGGGCCGTGATGAATGAGTTGGCCAATTGGTCAATGGCCAAGAAGGAACTAGACTGAGAGGTTTGGGGAAGACTTATGTGAATGTACTTATGGGGGTGAACATAAAGCATGCAGATCTCTGTGTATTTATTTATTTTTGGCTGCGTCGGGTCTTAGTTGTGGCATGCAGGATCTTCGTTGAGGCATGCGGGATCTTTCGGTGTGCTGTGCGGGCTTCTCTCCAATCTCTTCAGTCGTGGCGTGCGAGTTTTCTCTCTAGTTGTGGTGTGCAGGCTCCAGAGCACGTGGACTCTGTAGTTTGTGGCACACAGGCTCTCTAGTTGAGGCGTGTGAGCTCAGTAGTTGTGGCACATGGGCTTAGTTGCCCTGCGGCATGTGGGATCTTAATTCCCTGACCAGGGATCGAACCTGCATCACCTGCATTGTAAGGTGGATTCTTTACCACTGGATGTCCAGGGAAGTCCCCAGATCTCTGTGTTTTACATTAATGTCTTCCAGAGAGCATCCACTTCAGAAGAGACTTAAAAACCACCACCACCACCACTCCCCCCACTCCCCTCCAGTACCCTGGCCATCCTAGAACTTGCCAGGCGAGCCCAAAGATAATGGCCATGGTGGCATGGATGAAAGTTCTGCATGGACTCAACTACACTGACTCCTTCTCAACAAGGATGACTTAATGCTTGGCCTTCTAGCATCAGAGAATGGTGCAGAGCCCTTGATGTGGCATCACTCTCCAGGGAGACCTGCCAGCCACCTGGGCTGGTTGACCACATTGGATATTTTACACCTTGGAGGAGGCAGCGATTTCTTTTTGCTAAAATCAATAATTTGATAGATTTGCATTCTCTGATTGTGTAACCTTCACCAATACTATTATCTGATATCTTACAGCATGCCTGGTTCATTGTCATGGCATCTCCTACATACTGCCTCAGGTCAAGGGGCCCATTTTGTAGCAAAGGAAATTAGGCAATGAACTCATTACCACATGATTCATTGGTATATATAACCCATCACCTAGGAGTAGTCTGCCTGATATAACAGTAGAACAACTAAGTAAAAGTTCAGCTAAGGCATCAGCTTAGGGACAGTACCTTATAGGGTTATAGTGCTGTCCTTTACGTGTGGTATATGTGCTGAACCAATGGCTGATATATGTTGCTGTGTCCTTAATAAGTTAAACATGCAGGTCCATGAACAAGGGGGTAGAAGTAGGATTGGCTCTCTCATTATCAATCCTGGTGACCTAATTATGAAATCTGTATTTACCATTCCTGCAAATATAAGGGGAAAAACACTTCTTCCGGGGACACAGTAAAATTTTCATTGTATTTGATGCTGGGACTCCCACTTAGCAATTTTAGCTCCTCATGCCAGTGGACCAGCAGTAAAGAAAAAAGTTACTGAATAGGCAGTGGTAATTGACCTGATTAGCATTAGGACTTGGGGTTGCTTGACTACACAAGAAGGGCAGAGAGCAAGATATCTGGAACCCAGGAGATTCATGGGACATCTCTTGTTGATTCAATACCCAGTGATAACCATTAATGGTCAATTGCAGCAACCATGACCTGAAAAAGGCACAGCAACTAAGGACTAAGACCCTCTAAGGATGAAGCTCTGGGTCACCCCTTTAGGCCAGCGACCTAGACCAGCTGAAGTGCTAGTTGAAAGTGGAAGAAACCCAACATGGGTAATGGAGGAGGAGGAGGATGTATATCAGTTAGCCTCAGGGTCAGCTGCAGCTTTAGCTGTGGGGACTGGATCTTGGTTTGCTAACCTTATTTAAGTCATTGCGGGATATCACACCTAGCCATTATCTTTTGAAGAAAATTAAAGTATAATTCATTTACAGTTTTATTTTAGTTTCAGGTGTACCACACAGTATTCAATATTTTTGCGCATTATGAAATGATCACCACAATAAGTCTGGTTACCATCTGCCACCACACGGTTATTACAACATTATTGACTGAATTCCTTATGCTGTGCATTACATCCCCGTGACTCATTTTATGACCGGAAGTTTGTACCTGTCAATCCCCTTCCCTTATTCCACTCATCCCCCCACTTCCTCCCCTCTGGCAACCACCAGATTGTTCTCTGCACCTGTGAGTCTTTTCCTGTTTCATTGTGCTTGTTCGTTTGCTTTTTAAAAGTTCTACATATAAGTGAACTCATATAGTATCTGTCTTTGTCTGACTTGTTTCACTTAGCATAACATGGTCTAGGTCTATCCATATTGTCGCAAATGGCAAGATTTCATTTTCTTTTGTGGCTGAGTAATCTTCCATTGTATGTATATACCACATCTTCTTTATCCATCTATCAATGGACACTTACATAGTCATTGTCTTGAAGGATTGGACTTGCACTTCTTCTCTTAGGTAAGAAGTGAGGTCTTCTTGTTTTCATATGAGATCCAGACATACTAAGAGGGTGTGAACAGATATGAGTGATGCAAAAGGTGCCCTGCACCAAGCCCAGTTTATGTGCCTCTCAAGATATGCTCATGTGCTCTGCCCAGGCCCTAGACTCTTGTCAATGGAGGGTCCCACTTGCTACTGCCACTTCTCATCTCCTAACACTGCCAACTCTCTTGACCTATTTTAGGATGGGATCTGCTTTAGCATAGCTTCCAACATGCTTTCCACGTGGGGACCACAGCAGCTCTGGTGTTCAGGTCCAACTGTAATGCACCCAGGAAGGCTCTGGGTCCTCTATGGCTTCCAAATGTGGATGAAGCACCATACTGCAGGATGTAATAGCTGGCTTTCCCACAAGCTTTTTGGAAAGGCTGGGTTACAAAGCCCCAAAAGTGGGGGAGTTAATGTTCCATGGGACAGACCTTGAATAATGAGAGACAGCAGATCAATGCCTCCCCCTTCCTTCCCATGACACACTGTTTCAGGGTGTGGCGTTCTTGACAACCTGTTGGTAAGGTATTTTGCATGGCCAAGTAGTTGCCTGCTCTTTCTGGGGGAACTGTAGCTGGTTTTGTAATACAGCACCTTGTGTTTGCTTTCTTTTCTCTCCTGCTTTATTTCCCTTCCCCCCTTACTCTTGCTGCCTGGGATTATACTTCCAAGGAAAGATTCATCAGGTAAAATTTGCCTCAGTCTCTGATTTGTAGGAGACCCGGGCTAAGACATGTAGAACTTCAGAGTCAAATGACTGGGTGAGAGGTTTTTGTTTTTAAAAAACGGCTGTTGTAGAAAGCAACAGAAATGGATTGAGTAACTAAGATAAAAGGAAGGGAATATTTTAAAGAAATGTAATTCAAAGAACCAAAGCAAAGACTGAATAAGCCCATAGAGCAGATGGGAACCAGGGGAGATCTGCTGATCTATATAACAGAACTAATGGGTGATATTTGTGGTAATTTTGAAAGATGAGCACAGGGACTTCCCTGGTGGCGCAGTGATTAAGAATCCGCCTGCCAATGGAGGGGGCATGGGTTGGAGCCCTGGTCCTGGAAGATCCCATATGCCATGGAGGAACTAAGCCCGTGTGCTACAACTACTGAGCCCGTGCGCCTAGAGCCCGTGCTCCGCAGCAAGAGAAGCTACCCCATGAGAAGCCCGAGCACCGCCACAAAGAGTAACCCCCACTCGCTGCAACTAGAGAAAGTTCACGCACAGCAGTGAAGACCCAACTCAGCCAATAAATAAATAAAATACATTTATATAAAAAAAAGATGAGCACAAATTTTTTGATACTCCTTCCTTCAAGAGGTGGAGCCTAATCCCCGCTTGTTGAATGTGGGCTGTACTTAGTGACTTACGTCTAATGAGTAAAATATGGTAGAAATGATGGTCTGTGACTTCTGAATCCAGGCCATAGAATACATTGTGACTTTCACGTTGCTCCCTCTTTGATCACTTGATCTGGGGGAAGCCTGTGGCTGCCATATCGTAATGACTATCAAGCAGCCCCATGGAGAGGCCTGGGTGGTGGGGCCTGAGTCCTCCTGCCAACGGCCGTGTGAGTGCACCATCTTGGAAGAAATCTCCCAGTCCCAGTCATGCTTTCATATGACTGCAGCTTTGGCTGACATCTTTTTTTTCTTTTAATTTTCTTTCTTATTTATTTATTTTGGCTGCATCGGGTTTTAGTTGCAGCACGTGAGATCTACATTGGGGCATGTGGGATCTTTTGTTGTGGCGTGGGCTCTTCGTTGTGATGCGTGGGCTTCAGGGTGTGTGGGCTCTGTAGTTGTGGTGCATGGGCTTCTGTAGTTGAGATTCGAGAGCTCAGTAGTTGTGGTGCGTGGGGTTAGTTGCCCCACGGCATGTGAGAACTTAGTTCCCTGACCAGGGATTGAACCCTTGTCCCTTACATTGGAAGGCAGATTCTTTACCACTGGACCACCAGGGAAGTCCCTTGGCTGACATCTTGACTGCAATCCTGAGATACCCTGAGCCAGAACCACCAGCTAAGAACCTCTAGAGTTCATGACCCACAGAAACTGTGGGGTAAATGTTTGTTATTTTTAGCGAGTGAGTTTTGGTATGATTTGTTCTGCAGCAGTGGATAACAAATATGGTATCTTTAAAGTATCTCCAATAATTATTGATCTTGGTGTCAGTATTATTAGTCCCATGTGCAAAATAGGCATAGTAATTGTACTTCACTCACAGAGCTGTTTACAAGGCTATAAAATGCTTGACATACTGCCTAGAACAGAGTGAGAATTCAGTAGATGTTACTACTGCTAGTAGGAGCCATCAGTGTCATCTCAAGATTCACATTCCCAGGAAAGAGAATCTGATTGACTTAGCGTGCATTACGTGTCTTCATCTTGGGCAAGGGAGCACAGGGCACTCTGATTGAAAGTCTTACCCGGTCTGTATTTCCTCAAGGGAAATTAAGATGTTATTCCCAGGCAATCAAAAGCAGCACTGGCTACAAAGGGTCTGCATACTTTGTTTCCTTATACATAAGGCCAAATTGCTTCTCAAAAAAATGTTCCATCAATATATACACTCCTGCCAACAGCGTGAGCGCATCCTTCTCACTCCACCTCTGCCAACGTTGCTATTACCCTGAAGAAAAGAAGAGCCAGTTTAATGGATGAAAAATAATGATACCTTATTGCTTATGGCTACACTTCTTTACTAGTGAAGCTGAATATGTTTTCATGTTTTATTGGCCATTTGTATGCCCTGTTTGGTGAATTAAGGAACACTCATCCAAAAAGTGGGATGTAGAGTTATTTCTGTTGACCTATGTGATTTATTTATGTGCTAATGGTATCCGTTTTCTGACATATATTACAAATATTTCCTCAGTGTATGTTGTTTGTTCTATTTTTGTTTATGAAGCCCTTTGCTCACG
The DNA here is from genome assembly GCF_030028045.1 of Hippopotamus amphibius kiboko. Lineage (NCBI taxonomy): Eukaryota > Metazoa > Chordata > Mammalia > Artiodactyla > Hippopotamidae > Hippopotamus > Hippopotamus amphibius. Next base: position 34,677,522 of record NC_080186.1, read on the forward strand.
ATGTTAAATTTTTAATAAATGAGATTGGTCGTGCTTTTCATTTGTTCTATTCCTGCCATGTGTGGTCTTTGGTGGGGGGCAGGGTCTGATCTTGTTGGCAATCTTGGAAAGTGGGTGGTACCTGTAAATTTAGTTGAGAGTTGAATACCCATCTTAACTTATATCTGAGAAGGCCAGAAGCCAAAGGAGTGGTCGTTATTTACCAGCCCATGTGTTATTGGCCCTCCAGAACACAAGCTTGCGTGACTTTCATCTTCTGCTGGATTGCCACTGCATGGGAGTCCCCAGCTCACACATGAATTGTGGTCCATTTAAGGGGACAGAGGAGAGAGACAAAGCCCAACAATCACAACAGGAGGGTCCACTTGAGGTGGAGCCAACGAGTGATAAAAAACAGAACTGAAACAAAAGTACAACAAGAACTCCAAAGGCAAAGCAACTAAACCTCAAAAAGACTTTCCAGACCTGTAAGACATAATTTCTAAATTTAAAAACTTGGCAAATTAATTAAGAAGTATGATCAGAGCTGAGAACTGAATTAACATTCTGATTGATGTTTAAGTTAAAATACCCTTATAATCCAGACTAAAAATACAAGGAAATTGAGCTCATGAGTGAAAAAAATGGTTGACTCAAATGATAGGATTAGGAAGCTGAACATGCTAATAATAGGAATTACAGAGGGTAAAAAAGGAACATAGATGGATGGGTCGTAATTAAAGCAAAAGAAGAAAAATACAGCTTTGTCTAGTTGAATGTGGGCTTACTTGGCCGTTGAAAAACTCAGACAAATTCCAGTCCTTTGGCCTATATGTGAAAAATGCACATGAGTATACATAATTAAAAGGAAAAGAGAGATTGCAGATGAAAATCTCCTGGAACTAAAGAAAGCGGAGCCTCCAGATTGAAAGAGCTCAAATAATCCTAGGCATGATTTTTTTAAAAGGCAAAAAGACACTAAACTTTAAGGATGAAGAGAAAATCTTATGAACTTCTCTTATAAAAAGAACAGGTTACCGACAGAAGGCAAAAAGAATCTGACCTACATTGGATGTTTCATTTACAACAGTGAAAGAGAAAAGATAGTTGAATAATGTCTACAGACTACTGAGGGAAACAAGCTGTGTGATTAAATAATCCTAAATCCGGCAAGGACAGGATTCATTTGGCAGCATGAAAGGAAAACATTTTCTTTTCTTTTTTAAAAAAAATTTACTTGTTTTTCCTCCATATATATTTTTATACAATTTTAAAAGATTACACTCCATTTATGTTTATTACAAAATACTGGCTATATTCCCCGTGTTGTACAGTATATCCTTGTAGCTTATCTTACACCCAAGAGTTTGCACCTCTTAATCCCCCATCCCTATATTGGCCAGCCCCCACCCCCGCCCCGGTAACTGCTAGTTTGTTCTCTATACCTGTGGGTTTGTTTCAAAGGAAACAATTTTCAAACATATGAGGATTCAGAAAAACTGCCACACATGGATTCTATCTAAGGAAAGTATTTTATCAAATTGAAGATTGAATTGAAAGAGAGAGTCTCAAGACAGAGAAGGGAGATGGTCCAGGAGACAGCGGTGAGCAGTGACTCTGATGATACACATAATTACAATTAAGTGGATGATAATAACCTGCCTGGGACCTCTGGTATTAAGTGAAGAGGGTTCTTGAAACGGAAGAAACACATGGTTAGGCAAAACCTAACATTGACTGTAGTCTTAGAAATTATCTTGCTCCTTGTAATCATTCAGTTATGATTAGATAAGAATTATTAGATTAGATAAGATTAGATAAGAATTATTTATAATTAGATAAGAAATGGTATAAAACATGTATTACCAGATACAAGCATGAATGTGGGCTGGAAAGAGCTGAAATAAAAGCAAAATGTCTTGGTGTTAAAGTCAGATGTAGAACAACCAGACAGAAGATGGGAAGAAAGAGGACTAACACAATTAACCAACTAAATCAAACAATGTATACAGCACACTGTACCCAACCACAGCAATATACACTTTCTTTTCAAGTGCATGTGGGACATTTTCCGGGAGAGAGGATAGGTTAGGCTCAGGTGAAGTCTCAGTGGATTTAAAAGATAGATATCATACAATGTATCTTCCCTGAGTACAACAGGATGAAGTTAGAAATCAATAACAGAAGTAAAACTGGAAAATTCTCAAATTTGTGGAAATTAAACAACACACTCTTAAGCAATGGATCAAAGAAAAAAATCACAAGGGAAATTAGAAAATACTTGAGATGAATGAAAACAAAAGCACAACGTATTAAACCTTATCAGTCAATTGTACCTTCATTTTAAAAATTAAAAACTTAGATGTGATGAAAGCAGTGCTAAGGGGGAAATTTATAGCTATAAATGTTTACAATAAAAAATTAAAAAAAAGAATGATCTCAAGTGAACAACCTAACTTTACAATTTAAGAAATTAGGAAAAGAACAAACTAAATCCAAAGCTTGTGGGAGGAAGGGAATAATAAAGATTAGAGCAGGGAATTCCCTGGGGGGTCCAGTGGTTAGGCACCTGCATTACCGGGGGCCCGGGTTCCATCCCTGGTTGGGGAACTAAGATCCTGCGAGCCGTGCAGTGAGGGAAAAAAAAAACAGAGAGAGAGAGAGAGAACAGAAAAGCAATAAAGATTAATGAATCAATGAAACCAAAAGTTGTTTCTGTGACAGGATCAACAAAGTTGACGAACTTTTAGCTATATGGACTAAGACAAAAAAGAGAAAGACGTTACTGAAGTCAGAAATGAAAGTGGGAACATTACTACCAATTATACAGAAACAAAGATTATCAAAGAGAGAGAGACGGAGAGAGAGAGAGAGAGGAAGTGAAGTAAAACACTGATATCTGGAAATCCTTTTATGAACAGCTAGACCTCTAAAAGTTAACTAATCTTAGATTACTTGTGTCAGTATTTAGTATAAAAGGTTTATGTATATAAATAATACAACTTTGAAATTCTCCTACCAAAAGAGGGCATTCTTCTAGTCATTAGAAATATACCTAAAATCAAGATACCTGCAAATAAGAGTGCTCTGGGTTTTGTTTTGTTTTGTTTTGTTTATGCTAAAAGTGGACCTAAAAAGTTATTTCTCTTAACTTCAAATTTTGATATAATTTCAGATTTAAAGAAAAGTTGTGACAGAGTTGCAGCACTCATACAAAGGGCCAATTGTTAACACTTTGACATTTCTCTATGTGTATAATTGTTTTGAATTTTCAAGAGTACGTTGTAGACAATATTTACTTCTAAGTGTTTCAATGTATATATCCCACAAACAAGAACATTCTCTTAATAGCTTCAGTCAAAGCCAGGAAATTAACATTGACAATATTATTTTCTCTCTTCGTTTCTTTTTTCACTTCCCTTCCCACATTTATTTTTAAAAAATTTATTTTATTGTGATACAGTTGATTTACAATATTGTATTAATTTCTGCTGTACAGCAAAGTGATTCAGTTTATATGTATATATACATTCTTTTTCATATTCTTTTCAATTATGGTTTATCACAGGACACTGAATATAGTTCCCTGTGCTATACGGTAGGACCTTGTTGTTTATCCATCCTATATATAATAGTTTGTAGCTGCTAATCTGAAACTCCTAATCCATCCCTCCCCCACCTCCTTCCCTCTTCACAACCACGTCTGTTTTCTATGTCTGTGAGTTTGTTTCTGTTTCATAGATAAGTTCATTTGTGTCATATTTTAAATTCCACATATGTCATATCATATGATATTTGTCTGTCTCTGTCTGACTTAGTTCACTTAGTATGATAATCTCTAGGTCCATCTATGTTGCTGTAATGGCATTACTTCATTCTTATTTAAGGCTGAGTAATAGTCCATTGTATATATGTACCACATCTTCCTTATCCATTCTTCTGTTGATGGACATTTAAGTTGTTTCCATGTCTTGGGTATTGTGAATAGTGCTGCTATGAACATAGGGGTGCATGTTTCTTTTTGAATTATAGTTTTGTCCAGATATATGCCCAGGAGTGGGATTACTGGATCATATGGCAACCCTATTTCTAGTTTTTTGAGGAAAGCTCCATACTGTTTTCCATACTGGCTGCACCAATTTACATTCCTACCAACAGTGTAGGAGGTTTCCCTTTTTTCCACACCCTCTCCAGCATTTGATATTTGTAGACTTTGTAATAATGGCCATTCTGACCAGTGTGAGGTGGTACCTCATTGTAGTTTTGATTTGCATTTCTCTAAAAATTAGCAATGTGGAGCATATTTTCGTGTGCCCATTGGCCATCTGTATGTCTTCTTTGGCGAAATATCTATTTAGGTTTCTGCTCACTTTTTGATTGGGTTGTTTGTTTTTTGTTATTGAATTATATGAGCTCTTTGTATATTTTGGAAATTAAGCCCTTGTCAGTCACATCATTTGCAAATATTTTCTCCCAGTTGATAGGCTGTCTTTTTGTTTTATTTGTGGTTTCCTTTGCTGTCAAAAGCTTGTAAGTTTGATTAGGCCCCATTTGTTTATTTTTGCTTTCATTTTTTATTTTTTTATTTTTATTTTTTAAATTTACTTATTTTATTTATTTATTGGCTTCATTGGGTCGTCGTTGCTACACACGGGCTTTCTCTAGTTGCTGAGAGCGGGAGCGACTCTTCATTGTGGTGTGCAGGCTCCTCATTGTAGTGGCTTCTCTTGTTGTGGAGCATGGGCCCTAGGTGTGTGGGCTTCAATAGTTGTGGCACATGGGCTCAATAGTTGTGGCTAACAGGCTCTAGAGCACAGGCTCAATAGTTGTGGTGCACAGGCTTAGTTGCTCCGTGGAATGTGGAATCTTCCTGGAGCAGGGCTTGAACCCATGCCCCCTGCATTGGCAGGTGGATTCTTTACCACTGTGCCACCAGGGAAGTCCCTATTTTTGTTTTTACTTCTATTGCCTTGGGAGATTGACCCAAGAAAACATGGGCATGATTTATGTCCTAGGACATTTTGCTATGTTTCCCTCATGTTTTATATTTGTCTTTAAAGCCATTTTGAGTTTATTTTTGTGTATGGTGTGAGGGTGTGTTTTACATGCGACTGTCCAACTTTCCCAACACCACTTGCTGAAGAGATGACACAATATATTTTCTAATTTACAGATCTTATTCAGATTTGCCAATTGTTCCAAGAGAGTCCTTTATAGCAAAAGAAAAGTTTTGATCAGGAATTGATTCCACTTGTCATGTCTCTTTAGTCTCCTTTAATCAAGAAGAGTTCCTTAGTCTTTTTTCTTCATGATTTTAACATTTTTGAAGGTAAAGGTATATTAATTTCCTATTGCTGCTGTACAAATTATCACAAACCTAGTGGCTTAAAATGAAACAAATCTATTATCTCACAGTTCTGGTGGTGAGAATTCCAAAGTGGGTCTCACAAGCGTACATCAAGGTGCTCACAGGACTGTACTTCATCTGAAGGTCGTCGCCTTTTCTAGCTTCTAGAAGCTGCCTGCATTCCTTGCCCCAAAGCTCTATCCCTCCACTTTCAAAGCCAACAAGAGCATCGGCTGAGACCTTCTTATGCTGCCATCTCTCTGGTTCTCTCTCTTTTCTGCCTTCTTCTACTTGTAAGGACCCTTGTGATTACATTTGACCCACCTGGACAATCCGAGCTACTCCCCCTATCTCAAAGTCAGCTGATTAGTGATCTTAATTCATCTGCAAACAATTCTCTTTGCCAGGTAACCAAACATATTCACAGGTTCTGGGGATTAGGATGTGGCTATCTTTTGCCTACCACAATAGGCCAGTTAGTTTTAAGAATGTCCCTTAATTTTGATTTGTCTGATGTTTCCTCATGGTTAGTTTCAGGTTATGCACTTTTGGAAGCAGTGCCACAGATGTACAGTCGACCTTGTATCTGGAAACCTTGATGAACTTGTATTGGTTTTATTCTTGATTATTTTGGATTTTCTATGTATGTCCATATCATCTGTGAATAATAGTACTATATATAATATTTTCCCTTCTAATTTCTTCCTTCCTTCCTTTCTCCCTCCCCCCGCTCCTTTCTTTTTTCCTTTCTCTTTTTTTAACCACACCATACGGCATGTGGGATCTTATTTTCCTGACCAGGCATCGAACCCCTGCCGTCTGCAGTGGAAGCATGGACTCTTAACCACTCTTTCTCTTTTAAATTGACATACAACATTATATTAGTTTCAGGTGTACAACACAGTGATTCAATATTTACTCATATTATGAGATGATCACCGTGATAAATCTAGTTAACATCTGTAGCCAAAGTTATTACCATATTTTTCACCATATTTCCTATTCTGTATATTACATCTTCATGACTTATTTATTTATAACCGGAAGTGTGTGCCTCCTAATCCCCTTCACCTATTTTGCCCATCCCCCTACCCAGTGCAATCATTCTTGACTCTTGAAAGCATATAAACTATCTCCCAAGGTGGGTGTTCTTCTGTGCATCTAAGGTACCCTATGCTGACTCTTATCTCAGAAATTATTATATGTGTTAAATTTAAAGGTGATGCAGATACTAAAATTCTGTTTAAATCAGAGATCTCCTAGCGTCATTTAATTTTTTACTTCTGTGTATGTATTCAATATAAGAAGAGGAAAATGCCATTGATCCTCTATCAGCTTAACAAAATAAAGTTACAAGTATTTATACCTTCCATAAAATAGATATGCCAACAATTATTAAGGAAGACATCTCTATGGTCAGGCCATTCAAGATAGCCGTTGTCTTGCTCTCTCTACATCCTCTGCTTGATTAGTCCCTGCTTCACTCACATGACTATCCAATCCTCTTAATTATGGGGATTAACTAGCAACTGCCTACGTGCTTGCTTCCGGCCCCAGCTGCTGGTTTCCCTGATACCTGATAGCCAAACTGATGTCAATTCCCCCTATAATTGGTAGCCTCCTCTCCCCACTCCCCAGTAGTGAAGATTGCTGCCATGTGCTGCCTGCTATCTGTTGTACATGGTAGGGTGTCACTCCGGGACGTTGCTTCAGACTTGTAAGATCTCTTATCCAATAAAATCATTGATGACTCTGTCGCTGTATCTGGGCTCTTTCTTCTGTCTTGCGGCTGGGCAACTACAAGGCTTGTAGGCCTGTGGGGTGCAGCCCAACAACATCCAATCATTAAAGGCCTTTTTGAGATTAAAGATTATTTTCATTGGATATATAAGCAATCGCAGAAGCCCTGATGTTTTAAAGGGCTACCTTGTTAGAAACAATACTTGCAGGAATTCCTTGGTGGTACAGTGGTTAGGACTCCATGCTTTCACTGCTGGCAGTGTGGATTTGATCCCTGGTTGGGGAATTAAGAACTCACAAGCCTCACTGCATGGCCAAAAATTAAAAAAAAAAAATTGCTAGAACAGTTGTATGAAGCAGAATAGTTTCTGCTTATCTATAGCTGGGAAGAAGGAAGGATCATTTCTTTTTGCCTAGCTGAGTTCTCCCACCAGCAGTTGAAAGAAACTACAGTTCAAAATATCACAGAAAGGGAGACATGGGTTTTGGATGGTGATGTGAGAGAAGTGGCACTTAAGCTAGGTCTTAAAGGTGAAGAGAAGGAGAGAACTTCCTTGGGATAGGGAAAGGCAAGAGCAAGGATTGTTTGCCACGTGTGGGGTTTGGTGAAACTAGCTTCAAGGAAGATTATCTTGGTAATTGGGAAGTAAGTACTGTTGGGATGATGGACTGAGAAAGATTAGGAAGGACGTTGAAAGCTAGGCAAAGGGAGTTTGGATTTAATGTGATAGTAAACAAGGAGTCATTTGAAATTTTGAGCAGAGCACTGTTTTGACAAAAGCAAAGCTTTAGCAAGATTAATTTGATAACTGTAGGACAAGTCTAGCCTTGGTATCTTGTCCCTTTGGCTTTAACCTCTTCTCAAACCAGACCCTAATTTTTTAGGGCAGAGGTTCTCAAGTATTTCAGGGACATGGAACCTTTTGAAAGTATGATGAAAATCTAGGACCTTTGCCTCAGAAAAACACACACTCCAGATTTTTCACAGATTCCCTGAAAACCATCAATGGATTCCAGGGTAGTTTCCAATTTTAAGAGCTAATGAATTCTAGCAAGATTGAAGTGGCTACTATGTTTTGAATGTTAACTATTGAGTAGGCTATGTGTTTTTTGTGTGAGTGGACTGCAGTCATAGCTCAATATAATTTTTAATCTTGCATTCTTAATTAATGTGTCGTAACCATTTTGCATGTTATTGCATAGTCTTTTAAAATAAAATTTTAGTTACTCTTTAATATTCCATTGAATGGATATTTCCTTATAGTTCATCTATGTGACTTTTAACTTACTATAGACTGGATGAACATCAAACATCATTGTGCAAATAGCTTTTCCATTATTTTGGGATAAATTCCTAGGAGAGGTCAAAGTATTTAAACATTTTATTTGACAGATAGTACCAAGTTGCTTTTCAAAAGAAAGGGCCAATGTAGCCTGTCATTCATTAGGAAAAAGTAATTATTGTCATTTGCTTTTCTTTGATTGCCACTGTTAATATTTTTCCCTATTTTTATTTACTAATTTGCTGTATTTTATTACAAATTGTTCATGTAAAGGTCAATTGGAAAAAGGAAAATGTCCATTTCATTAGAAGAGTCTCAGTTGATAATGGTATCTTTAGAAAGCAAGAGAGCTCATTTCTAAATGCTGGTGAAGTTGATATCTCCTTCTAGGGAAAGGATATATATGATGTTGGTAAAGAACTTTCCTGGGGACTTCCCTGGTGGCACAGTGGTTAAGAATCTGTCTGCCAATGCAGGGGACACAGGTTCAATCCCTGGTCTGGGAAGATCCCACATGCCGCAGGGCAACTAAGCCCGTGTGCCATGACTACTGAGCCAGTGCTCTAGAGCCTGTGAGCCAGAACTGCTGAAACCACGTGCCACAACTACTGAAGGCTGTGCGTCTAGAGCCTGTGCCCTGCAACAATAGAAACTACCTCAAAGAGAAACCCGTGCACCGCAATGAGGAGTGGCCCCTGCTCACCACAACAAGAGAAAGCCCACGTGCAGCAACCAAGACCCAACACAGCCAAAAATATATAATTAAATAAATTTATTTAAAAAAAAAACTTTCCTGGGTCAGGATGAGGATATCTGAGTTTGTATTTGTTCTTTAAGATACTGGAGTGGCTTCTAATATGATTGTGTCATCTATCCATTTTCAGAACCGTAGGTAAAGATTGCTTTCACGTGACTGTATCAGAGAAAGGAGGGCATCTCCAAATACAGAAGATGGAAAATGAAGATTTGACACAACTTCCCCACCTGGCACAGGGAAGGATTTGCTTAGAGCAAGCCTTGTCTGTTTCCAGCCAGTTATGAAAACAGTAAACAGCTCATATGGTCATAAATGGGCATGTCCCAGAAATTCATAGCAATATCTTATTTCCCGGTCAAGACTAGGAAATTCAGCCTCTGAGATTTTAAGTCTGAAAAAGATATAACCAATCACATTCGAGAGCAGGAAAGTGAGGATTTTTTTTTTTTGAAAGTTTTTCAAACTCAAGGTCCCTAGCTGTGGGTTTTTGGACAAACAACCTAATTTCTCTTTGCCTTAGTTTCCTTATTATAAAATGAAGATAACAATAGCACTTACCTCATAGGGTTGTTGTGAGAATTAATGTGCGTAAAGTACTTAGAACAGTCCCTGGCACCATGCAAACATTAGCTATTATTAACACTATTATTGTAACTATTAGGTTAGAGTTAAAATTACATTAGAATTAGAATTTTAATATTCTTTATAAATTCTGTGAGTGTTTACCTTTTGAAAAAATCTAGAAAATTATACACTTAAAAAATAAATATTAAGAAAAAAATTGGGGGACGTCCCTGGTGTGCTTTTATCAATGACTTCCAAATACAGATAGGATAAAATCTTAGTGCCTTCATAGTCTGACCCTGCTCATATCCAGCCCTGCAGAGAGTGGTTGAGGGAGTGAGTGATGGGAATTGAAGCAGAAAAGGTAAGCAGGGTTCAGATAATAGAGGATCTTATGTACAACTAGGAAGTTTGGACTTTATCCAAAGGAGGGCAGTAGGGTCCACAGGAGGATTTTTAAGTAGGGAGTGACAATCAGATTCTAGAAAAATCACATTGGTGATAGTGTGGAATGTTAGGTAGATAAGTAAATGTGGGTACAGGGAGGCCAATTAGGAGACTGTTTCAGTAGTCCAGGGGAGAGATTAGTTATAGATCTGTAGATATCATTTATGGTCAAGTATTATCAAGATACTTTATGAACATTATCTTGTTTAATGCTCTTAACAGCCTTGTGAAATTAGTGTTATCTTTGCTTTATCTACTATAAAATTAAGGTGTAAATCAAGTAAGCAGTTTGCTCAAGGCCACACACAGATGATGATTCAGAAGCTGGTCTCTAACCCTGGTGTGTCTAATTTCAAAGCCTCTGATCTTGACCAGTAATCTACACTATTATTCTACTGACATGAATTATAATGGGAGAAATTCAGATAGAAAGAGGCAGCTCAATGTAAGAGATATTAAGGAGGAAGTGTCAGCAAGACCTGGGGATGGATGAGATACAGAATCTGAAGGGAAGGGAGGAGATGAAGTTGACGTCCAGGCAACGGGGCAGGGCAGGGGTGGGGAACCCCATTCCTAATTGTTTCTATGTGGAAGAGCTTTCAAAGAGACCTCCCCACCTCTCTCTGCTGCCTCATTCTTCTCTCCTTCAAGGAGAGGAAAAGTGGCTTAACTGGTAAGTTTGGAAAAAGCTGAGCTACTTGGTTCAGTTCCTTCCTCTTTTCTCTTTGGGATTGGTATACTCTTCCATGGCAAAAGTTTTATTGAGTTGGTCACCAAGTGGGAGGCCTGGAGAACCCAGAGCTGTCTTTGTTTGCGTGTATCCGTTCAAATTAACTTTGTTGCAGGTAGCAGAAATCCAAAATAACATAGCTTAAATGGATTCAATTTCTTTTTTATATAATGTCCAGACGTAGGCAGTCAAAGGCCAGGGGACTTGATGGCTTTGTGTCCTCAAAGTCCTCGAGTACCTAGTTGCTTCCTGCTTATTGCTCAGTCATACCTAGAGTACAGGGAGCTCTGAGGACCTAAAACTAATTATATTCTTGCCATCACATCTGTGTTCCAGACAGCAGGATGGAGAGAGGGAGGAAGGAGAGAGGAAGAAGTCACAAAAGGCAAAATTTAGGAAGGTTTTACTTGAAGCTGCCTTGTAGACCTTCTGTTTATATCTTGTTGGCCTGTATTCCTTGCTACAGGGAAAACTAAGAATTATAGTCTTTACTCCAAGAAGCCATTTCTTCAGTCCAAAATTATGAGGTCTATTAAAGCAAAAGACAGAATAGGGAATAATCAGCAGCCTCTCTGGCAGTGGGTGTGAGTTTGCCTAATTCAGGGATGCAATTAAGGAGCTCAGTTTCCTCAGGTCTGCACCCTGTCCTCCCAACCAACATTTATCAGCAGAAAAGCTGACATTTATCTCCATCTCTCTTACTGACATATTTCTCAGTATTCCAAGCCTGTTCACTAGATACTGGTGTTTGAAGTACGACTCCCTTTTGCCCTCTAAACTCTGCTTTATAATTAATTTTGCCTGTTAGATAAACAATTTTGCCTATTAAATAAACTATCTCCCTTCTTTTCAGGAGGAGTGGGTAGGGGGTTAAGAGAAGGGCATAAGTTACCTTCCTGTCCCTCACCCCTTCCCACCCCCAGGGAGTGGAGCAGAAATTTCCCACGGAAACATGAGGAAGGTTATAGCATCCCTGCCGCCCTCCCCACCCCAACTAGTATTATTGGTGGCAGTTGCTTGTTCAACCTACAATATCAGGGACATCCAAATTCATAAGTTTTTTGTCTTTTTTTGGCTACTTCGGGTCTTTGTTGCTGCACTCGGGCTTTCTCTAGTTGCGGCAAGCGGGGGGCTACTCTTCCTTGCAGTGTGTGGGCTTCTCATTGTGGTGGCTTCTCTTGTTGCAGAGCAGGGCTCTAGGTACACGGGCTTCAGTAGTTGCAGCATGCAGGCTCCCTAGTTGTGGCACATGGGCTTAGTTGCTCTGTGGCATGTGGGATTTTCCTGGATCAGGGCTCAAACCTGTGTCTCCTGCATTGGCAGGTGGATTCTTAACCACTGCACCACCAGAAAGTCCCTGAATTCATAAGTTTTTTTCACAGCTAAAGCATTCATAGTATGCTTTTCTTTATGCCCCTAAATATAACTTAATAATAACAAACCTGCTGTAATTTACTGAGGCCTTTCAAATAGAGCTTGTCATCTTCATTTTTTATTTCCTTGCCCGCCTCTCATTCTAATTTTGATATTCCTTAGATGCTCTCTGATGTTAAAGCTTGTCTGACTACCTGCTTTTGGGGACAGTGTTTAACTGCTCTTGTTTCTGCTGGCTTCCTATGAGATTTCTCTTTCTAAAAAGTCTTTCACAGGGAATTCCCTGGTTGTGCAGTGGTCAGGGCTCTGCACTTCCATTGCTGTGGCCTGGGTTTGATCCCTGGTTGGAGAACTAAGATCTCACAAGCCACGCAATGTGGCCAAAAAAAAGGCCAAAAAAAAAAAAAAGCCTTTTATATCATTTCTATGTCATCGTAAGTTATGATTGATAGTTAATGAACTATCCAATTGATAGTTATATGAGTTGTAGGCCTTTGAGACTGGCTGGTTCTGAAACATTTCTCCCATTTTAATTCTGCCCTGTTAGTCTCTCTTTCTAGGTCCTTTTAGGGGGAACTATCCTCTAGAGCCGGAGGGTGAAGAGAGGAAATTGTTGTCCTATATCTGTCTATTGAATGATGAATGCAGAGCCCAGAGTGACCATGGTCCTGAGTGCTCAAGGCCAGGCCCACCAGGAATAAGAGAAGCTACCAATGGTGACATTAGAAGAGACCTCAAATTGGAAACAGGAATCTATCCTGCAAGGGCATGGCCTCAGCCCTGAGATTTCTTACCAATCTAGTAAACAGTTCAACTGCCAGGAGAGAGAAGGACTCCAGGAAGCTCCAGCAGCTCTGCCCTCAGTGACTAAGGCTGGGGATGCACATCAGAGAACAGCCGTTTACTGTGCTGTCAGAGGCGATTCACAGCCGGGTACAGGAACATTGTCCAGAAAGTGGTGAATAGGTGGTGACGGTGGTGGAGGATGTGTCTCAGAAGAGTGGTAAGAAGATGGCCACTAGTAGTAGGAGAGTGAATTCTTCTTAGATCGGAGTTAGGGTTTTGGGAGTCAAGCCTGGAGTCAGTACAACTGGTATCAGTAATATATGTTTCTCTGTGAAGGTAAAATGTCAGCATTGTATTCATTCAAATTTTTGAGTGCTACCCTGAGCTAGACACTGGGGATGTAAAGATAATCAAAAGACATGCTTCACACCCGTGTGAAATTTGTGGTGCAGGAGGAGATACAGAGTTCAACAATTTCACAAGTAAGTAAGGATGGTTTGATTATGAAGGACAAGGACAGAGTGCCATGAGAGCTTACGCTGTTGGGTTTTGAGGAAGCTCAACAAGCAACATCTGTCTTCTCCCCACCTGAGTTTAGAACCAAGGCACACAGGCAGATAAGTATCAAAATGTCAGTTCTTTTACTGACCAACTAACTGACTTGCCAATACCAGCTAGTTTTGCCATTTCAGGAAAAGGCTTTTCTAAGTTGAAGTTGAGACTTGAAAGATAAGTGGGCCTTAGCCAGGCATACGGGAAGGGGAGAGATGCAAGTGGAAACAGCCTTAAGATGGGGAGAAGCATAGTATGTTCAAGGAACTGAAAGAATGCTGGTGTGGTTGAAGTACGGGGCAGGGGGGAATGGTTTGAGATGAAGTTAGGGGTACTCTGGGGCTAAATTATATTTTATCCTAACAGTAACTGCAAGATAATGAAGGTTTTAAGCAAAGAAGTGACATTTAGTTGTGTGTTTTAAGAAGATCAGTTTGTTATGTGAAAAATAGATTGCAGTGGAGCAAGAGTGGATACAGGGAGACCAGTTAGGAGGTTATTGCAGTGGCCCAGGGGAGAGATGGCAATGACTCAAACCAGGTTGGTTGCAGTGGACTCACTAGGACTTGGTGATTAATGGGATTTTCAGGGGGCGGGGGTGGGGGGTGGGTATGGATTAAGGATACTTCCTAGATAGCCAACTTGAGTACCATCTACCAAAAGCAAAAAGACTAAAGGGAGAGGTAGATTTGATAAAAAGATGTCAGTTCTTGAAGTGTTGAGTTAAGGGTCTATGAGGCACTTGAATGGGATGTCAAACAGTTGGATTTTGTTTTTGAAGCTGAAGAAGAAAGGTCTGGGCTGGTGAAGATTGTGAAGTTATAATAATTAAAGTAATAGTAATTAAAGCTGTATCAGTGATGAGCTTGCCCAGACACAGAGTGTAGGGAGAGGTGAGAAGAGAGCCTAAGACTGATCCCCAGGAGCTCTAGCATCTGAAGGTCCAGTTGAATCAGGAGGAGCTAGCAAAGGAGCCTGAGGAGGAGCAGTATTTGATGTGGAGAGTCTTGTCTTGGGCTCTCTCAGTCTATAGAAGGAAGGCCTCATAAGGTGTGGTGCCTCAGGCACAACAGATCCAGCCTCCATGTGGGAGCCCGTTGCTGGTGCAGTGCTTCTTGCCTCTATACCAGCTCCGCAGGACTCAGCCTGTCTACAAGAGGGAACGATGGAACACCATAGGAAGGCAGCTGTGCTTGTCATGGCCAGGTCTCGGGTGAGCTAGAATCCTCTTGTCCCTCTAACATCCTTTTGTGACTTGGTCCTTCCCTTCTTTTCTGTTTTTCCCAGAAATTCCTATCTGGGCTGATGGGTCCCCGGAATTTTTAATTGTCCTCACTAGCCTTTCCACTATCCTCCTTTCCCCTGTCCCTTAAACACCCCCCACATGTGTGCATAGCGTATACTTGGTTACATTCAAGCTCCCCTGAGCGAGTCCTTTTTTGAAATTTATTTATTTATTTGTTATTTTAAATTAGTTAATGAATGAATGTATGTATTGGCTGTGTTGGGTCTTCATTGCTACACATGGGCTTTCTCCAGTTGTGGAGCACGGGGACTACTCTTTGTTGTGGTGAGCGGGCTTCTCATTGTGGTGGCTTCTCTTGCTATGGAGCACAGGCTCTAGGCGTGTGGGCTCAATAGTTGTGTCACATGGGCTTAGTTGCTCCACAGCATGTGAGATCTCCCCCAACCAGAGATTGGACCCGTGTCCCCTGCATTGGCAGGCAGATTTCTAACCACTGAGCCACCAGGGAAGTCCCCTAAGTCCTTTTTAAAATTAATATTTGGACTTCCGAGGTGGCACAGTGGTTGAGAGTCTGCCTGCCAGTGAAGGGGACATGGGTTCGAGCCCTGCTCTGGGAGGATCCCACATGCTGTGGAACTAAGCCTGTGTGCCACAACTACTGAGCCTGCGTTCTAAAGCCTGTGCTCCACTACAAGAGAAGCCACCAAAATGAGGAGCCCATGCACCACAATGAAGAGTAGCCCCTGCTCACTGCAACTAGAGAAGGCCCGTGTGCAGCAAGGAAGACCCAATGCAGCCAATAAATAAATAAATAAATAAATTTAAAAATAATGTTGTTTGCCTTTGCATTCACATAGATCTCACCTTTAATTTATTGCAGATAACCTATTTTTAAAAGGAAGGTTTCTATGTCTTTTCCATTTATTGTGCAAAAAAGAAGCTTTGCTTTCTTTACTTTCTCCTCTCTGGGTAGTGAGCTCTCCTC
Organism: Hippopotamus amphibius kiboko; assembly: GCF_030028045.1. NCBI lineage: Eukaryota > Metazoa > Chordata > Mammalia > Artiodactyla > Hippopotamidae > Hippopotamus > Hippopotamus amphibius. The sequence goes on from NC_080186.1 coordinate 34,693,312, forward strand.
TATCCTCCTAAAACCCTGACCTGAAATGTCTCAGTTAATGTTCCAAGAGACTTTCTCCAGAATTTGTTTTTTCAGGTTGGTAATCCTGATTATGTCATGTCTTGTACTAGTGAAATAACTTGAGAACCAAGTTATTTGAAAAAGAGAATTACCTCTTCTTCTGTAAAGGCTTCGCTTGGCTGGTGCTGAGCCACTGACCGGTTTATTCAGGGTTCATCTAAAGCCTGAGGTGGTGGAGTGGAATTCTCCTTTCCGCAGCTTCAGCTCAGTCCAGGCATCAGAAGGCAATACCAGAGAGTAAGTGCGGATGAGCCCCGAAGCTGGTGACTCTGTATGTGATTTTTCTGTGGTTGTAATGAAATTGGGCTGCAATTAAGATTAAACTGTCAGGTTTATGTGTACGTTATTTTGTGTACGTTTAAGAAAAACCCCTGCCAATTAAACTGTAACACGATACTTCCTTTATCACATTGACATTTTTTGGAATAGGTATTGAAAGAGTTCTCTTAGATTTTTATCATGTATCATTCCTGTGTACCAGCATGTCAGGGATAGATTCCTTATCATTTGTGTTGCTGTGGTCCCTATTCCCATTTCTTTCCTGTCCTCCTTTGCTTTTTTAGGACCAGATTTGGATCATGCCAGGTCATAGCTGAGAGGCAGATCTTATTCTGTACTCAGGCAAAACAAGCAGAGTTTGAGAGGAGGTTAGGTTCATATCCCTTTTTGAATTTCCTCAGAGACTTTGGGGTTTTCTATCCCATACACATCTCTTATTCTGGCAGAGGCCATGTATTCAACCATCCATCCATGTATCCATCCATCCTTCAAACATTTTTTAAGAGTTAGGTCACTGCAGGACAAGAATAAAGATGCAGATGTAGAGAATGGACTTGAGGACATGGGGTGGGGAGTAAAGGGGAAGCTGGGACGAAGTGAGAGAGTAGCATTGACATATATACACTACCAAATGTAAAATAGATAGCTAGTGGGAAGCTGCTGCATAAAACAGGGAGATCAACTTGAGGACGGGTGAGGACTTAGAGGGGTGAGATAGGGAGGGTGGGAGGGAGTCGTGGGAGGGAGGGGATATGGGGATGTATGTATAAATACAGCTAACTCACTTTGTTGTACAGTAAAAACTGGCACAACAAAGTAAAGCAATTATATTCCAATAAAGAGCTTAAAAAAAAGAATTATGTCACTGGATTTAGTTTTGTGGATACAAAAATGAATAAGCAATTCTGTCCCTTTCACAGACCTGTACCAGGATTATTCTCTTTGCTTTTACACAGTGCCACAATCTTGCCTTGCTTTTTTTTTTCAGATCTTTATTGGAGTGTAATTGCTTTACAATGTTGTGTTAGTTTCTGCTGTACAACAAAGTAAACCAGCTATATTTATAAATATATCGGCATATGCCCTCCCTCTTGAGCCTCCCTCCTACCCTCCCTATCCCACCCCTCTAGGTTGTTACCAAGCATTGAGTTGATCTCCCAGTGCTATGCAGCAGCTTCCCACTAGCCATCCATTTTACGTTTGGTAGTGTATATATGTCAGTGCTACTCTCTCATTTCGTCCCAGCTTACCCCTTCCCCACTGTGTCCTCCAGTCCGTTCTCTATGTCTGCGTCTTTATTCTTGCTCTGCAACTAGGTTCATCAGTACCATTTTTTTTTAGATTCCATATTTATGTGTTGGCATATGGTATTTGTTTTTCTCTTTCTGGCTTACTTCAATCTGTATGACAGACTCTATGTCCATCCATGTCACTACAAATAACTCAATTTCATTCCTTTTTATGGTTGAGTAACATTCCATTGTATATATGTGCCACATCTTCTTTATCCATTCACCTATCATTGGACATTTAGGTTGCTTCCATGTCCTGGCTATTGTAAATAGTGCTGCAATGAACTTTGGGGTACATGTTTCTTTTTGAATTATGGTTTCCTCAGGGTGTATACCCAGTAGTGGGATTGCTGGGTCATATAGTAGTTCTATTTTTAATTTTCTAAGGAACCTCCAAACTGTTTTCCATAGTGGCTGTACCAATTTACATTCCCACCAACAGTGCAGGAAGGTTCCCTTTTCTCCACAGCCGCTCCAGCATTTATTGTTTCTGGATTTTTAGATGATGGCCATTCTGACCAGTGTGAGGTGATACCTCATTGTGGCTTTGATTTGCATTTCTCTAATGATTGGTCATGTTGAGCATCTTTTCATGTGTTTGTTGGCCATCTGTATGTCTTCTATGGAGAAATGTCTGTTTAGGTCTTCTGCCCATTTTTGGATGGTTTTTTTTTTTTTTCTTTTTTTAGTATTGAGCTGCATGAACTGCTTATATATTTTGGAGATTAATCCTTTGTCAGTTGCTTCATTGGCAAATATTTTCTCCCATTCTGTGGGTTGTCTTTTTGTCTTGTTTATGGTTTCTATTGCTGTGCAAAAGCTTTTAAGTTTCATTAGGTACCATTATTTTTGTTTTTATTTTCATTACTCTAGGAGGTGGGTTTGCCTTGCTTTTTGACCAAAAAGCAGAGGAGGAATTTGCTTGAGCTCTGAAGTTAGATTTTCTGAAACTTGAGGTGGAAACTCTTAGGCCACAAATGATCTTCGGTCTTTATATTCCTTGTGGATAATTTGATGTAAACAAGGCAAGAGGAGAATTTAGCTCAAGGTCTACCACTCTGGCTTTATGTTTTACTTAACACCTACCTCACAGCCTCTCTGGGAAGCTCAAGGTAAGACTTCAGCTATGGAAAAGAGTAGGCTTATTACTTTTTCATTCATATTCCTGTTGTCATACAATAGTGTTAACTAGTCAAACAACTACATTCTGTCTACTGCTTTAAAATGATATCTTCTTTTTTATTTATTTATTATTTATTTATGTATTGGCTGTATTGGGTGTTGCTGCTACACACAGACTTTCTCTAGTTGCGGCGGGGGGCTACTCTTAGCTGCAGTGCACGGACTTCTCTTTGCAGTGGCTTCTCTTGTTGTGGAGCACAGGCTCTAGGCGAGTGGGCTTCAGTAGTTGTGGTACTTAGGCTCAGTAGTTGTGGCGCACAGGCTTAGTTGCTCCACAGCATGTGGGATCTTCCCGGACCAGGGCTTGAACCCATGTCCCCTGCATTGGCAGGTGGATTCTTAACCACTAGTGCTACCAGGGAAGTCCCAAAACCATATCTGCTTGAAGTAAGGTAGGATGGCACACTTTACTGTTCATGGGAATGCATTTATAGACAGTCAGCCAAATACCATGCCAACTTATGTTGCGCATTTAAACATTAGTTTGATATACTTGACTTTTTCTTGCTTGGTGGATGGGTTTGACAAAAGAGAGAAATGAGTAGATAAAGATTTTGGAAGGGAAAGGGGAAATCCAGTTGCTCTATCTTCATTAAGAAATGCTTTGTGCATGAGGTGGAGGAGCATTTCAGATGAGTGGGAGTTGAAGAAATCTCCCAGTGCACTGCCATTCACCCTTGGTTGCCTTTAGTGTTTCCTGGATAAAGTTTGCTTGCAGGCTAACACTCTGTAGCCACTGTTTTCCATCACATACCTGGAGAGTTTTTCCAGTCTCCACCCTGGAGGTTTTGATTTGAGGGAAGTATGTGTATTTTTTAAAAGTTGTCTTTGGACTTTAGGAACTCAACCTGATTCACAGGTCTACAAGATCCTAGGCCAGAGGAAACCATTAACTTCTCTTAGCTCCAAACTTAGAAAAGGAGAAGAATAAAAATATGGGACCAAAGGAGGATTAGAGTAGGGTTAATAATGACTTACAGGCTTTTTCCTTTTGGTCCTTATTACTAGACTCAGAATCCACCCATCTTTATGGTCCAGGTTCTGTATTGCCTTGAGCATGTTTTAGAGGAACTAATAAATATATTTTGCTGTTTTCTATTGGACAGGCAAGCATTTGGGATTGCTCCAGAAACATGGTTTTAAATGAATTTCCAGGGTTTTTGTTGTTGTTGTTGTTGTTTTTTGCTTTGTTTTATTTTGTTTTTATTTAATCTTGCTGAGACCCATGACCTTCCCTAGTCTGGATCAGGAATAACCTGGTTTCTTCACAGATATAAAGTTTACTTTCCAAATGATATCCATCCAACCTTCCATCCATCCATCCATCCAACAAACACTAGTGAACATTCACTGTTCAATAAGTAGACCAGTTACTGTACTAAAGGAACTATAGCTAGAGGTCCTTATAGATAGTATCGGAATACTTCTCAAATCTGGAGCAACTGAAACTGCAAGGATCTGCAGCAGTGTGCCACATGCATCTTCCTGGCCAGAAGATATTTATGTAAGGAAAACAGGCTAGGGTAGATTTCAAACTTCGCACAGAATTCTAAGATTAAAAAAAAGATTTTATGAAACGTGTATTGTTTATGGCAGGCTGCTTTCACCTCTCTCCCCAGACCCTTCACAGGAATATATGAACATGTACATTTTACAGATATTTTAATAGAAAACTTAGACAAAGCACTGAACAGACAGGGAAAGAGGGAGAGAGAGAGATTTGACTTTTCAGACAGTCTTGCTTTAACTTCTGTCCCTCCACTCATTGAATTTCACATTAACAGGTTTTCAGAACCCTAAACCTAATGCTACTCCCTTGTTGGAACAAGGGGATGGGCTATGGCTCTAGAAGTCCTAGGGTTCCCATGATGGGGAGATGCCAACTAAGACACACAGGTGACAGCTGGTCAGGGTAATTCTAGTCAAAGCCTTGAGACTAACTTAGCTCATAAACATTCAAATAGAAACTGTAATGATGATTATATAACTTCTAGCCTTGTGATCTGAGGATCCCAGGGTACTTCTGTAGTAAAAGTGTGATGAGTTTAGATATCTATTTTTTGTATCTTTTGATTGCTCTGCTGTCCTTATCTTGTACCATAGGCAAACAATCTTCTACTTGAATGACATACAAAATGATTTTCCACCCTAGAACTTTATTCATTTGTATTTAGGGAAACTTGGCAGGGGGCAAAGATGATTGGATCTCATCGCTATCTGTGAGTCCCTGACCTGACTGTTGATTAATCAGTATAAAGTACATGCTCTGTGTTTGGAGAGCCTCTAGCTCCCTTTGCCAGTCAGCTCCAGAAATTGAGCTTACCTCTGGCTTCTGAAGTTTCACTCATAGGTAGTCAGGGAAGTTGGTCAAGTGAGAGTGGATGTGTATGTTACAGTAATAAAAAAATGTATGTGTAAACAGTGTGGTTTCCAAAGATTTTGGGAGGCTGCTTTGAGGGGTAGGTAAGTTTGATAACCTTCGGTGTATTCAGTAGACTAAAGTATGGAGGGATCTATGCTATTCTCTCTGCTCTTTTTAAGCTCTTGCAGAATGTCTTAAAAAAAAAAAACTCCATAGAATCTTAGCAATCCGCCTGAGAAAATGTCTTTAAAGATAATTTCAGTTTTTATTTAGTTTTTACATAGCTGTGTGCCACTTACTGTTCCAAGTGCTGGGGATATAACAGTGCGAAAAGCAACATGGCTTCTGCTCTCATGAGATTACAGTTTTCTGGGGGAAGATAGATATTAATTGAAAGTTTACAACAGAAAAAAAGGACAAATTGTCTAAGATGGAGTGTTTCATCTAAGACTAATTAGTGGTCATTTGAACTGCTGGGCATGATCAATCGTCTCAGCTTGTCCCTGATCCCTGGGTCTAGAATCAGAGCTCTGGGAAAGTTACATCTTTTGTCTTTCCCCATATACAGGAATCCCATTTTCAAAGGCTGCACTTCTCTCTAGTCTGGAATGGTGGAGAGCACTGGGTCTCAAGAGAGGAGACGCCCTCAAGGAAAATGCACCCAGGTGAGGGTTTAAAGAACAAACAGCCAGGAGAATGATCTAACATTTCTGAATTTTAAGATATGGTAAATTAGTGGCCTTTTATACAGATACTCAAATTCCTAAGAACCTAGCTGAAGACTTTGAGATTTTCCGACTATGATCTGCACTGTGTAGTTTGCCTTAGGAGAATAGTATAAATGTTTGCTGCTTGGGCATTTTAGAACAAAGCTTTGATGAAATAGCAATAGAGCCCTGAAGCTGAGGGCTGCTTAAAAGGCTCTGGAGCCAGACTCCTGGCTTTGAACTCCAGCTCTAAGACTGATTAACTCTGTGATCCTGGGCAAGTTACTTAACTTTTCTGTGCTTTAGTTCACTTATAAAAGATAATAATGGTACCTATGTCATAGGGTTGTTGTAATGATTAAATATATTACCTATTTTATTGATTTTTTTTAATGCACATTTTTTCATGTTTTAGATATCTTTGAAAATAGAATGTTTCCTGAAGTTGATGAAAACTTACAATCTTTGTTGGCCAGGTAGCGGTGGTGATAAAGTCATTACCTGTGTATTTGCAAACATCAAAAGCATAATAGACAAGAAAAAGAAATAAAAGTAATCCAAATTGGAAGGGAAGAAGTAAAACTGTCCTATTTGCAGGTGACATGATACTTTATACAGAAAACTCTAGTCTCCACTCAAAAACTATTAGAAATGATAAATGAATTCAGCAAAGTTGCAGGATGCAGATTGATATACAGAAATCTGTTGCATTTCTATACACTAATAATGAACTATCAAAAAGTGAAAGTAAAAAAAAAATCCCATTTAAAATTGTATTAAAAAGAATAAAATACCTAGGAATAAACTTAACCAGAGAGGTGAAAGACCTATACTCTGAAAACTACAAAACATTGATAAAGGAAACTGAAGATGATACAAAGAAATGGAAAGATATCCTGTACTTTTGAAATGAATAATTAATATTGTTAAAATGACTGTACTACCCAAAGCAATCTACAGATTTAATGCAATCCCTATCAAAATACCCATTACATTTTTCACATAACTAGAATAAATAATCCTAAAGTTTATATGGAACCACAAAAGACTGAATTGCCAAAGCAATCCTGAGAAAAAAGAATAAATCTGGAGGTATCACCCTCCCAGACTTCAGACTATACTACAAAGCTACAGTAATCAAAACAGCATGGTACTGGCACAAAACCAGACATATAGATCAACAGAATGTAATAGAGAGCCAAGAAATAAACCCACGCACTATGATTAATTAATCAACAAAGAAGATAAGAATATACAGCAGAGAAAAGATAGGCTCTTCAAAAAGTGGTGCTGGGAAAATTGGACATCTACATGTATAGCAATGAGATTAGAACCTTACTTCACACCATATGCAAAAATAAATTCAAAATGGATTAAAGACCTAAATGTAAGACCTGAAACCATAAAAGTCCTAGAAGGAAACATAGGCAGGACAGTCTTTGACATAAATTGTAGCAATATTTTTGTTGTTTTTTTTGTTTGTTTTTTGTTTTGGCCACACCATGTCATTTGCAGGTCCTCAGTTCCTTGACCAGGGGTTGAACCCAGGCCATGACAGTGAAAGCCCAGAATCCTAACCACCAGGGTACTAACCCAAGACCACCAGGGTACTCCCTTAGCAATATTTTTTTTTGGATCTGTCCCCTAAGGCAAAAGAAATAAAAGCAAAAATGAATAAATGGGACCTAACTAAACTGAAAAGCTTTTGCACAGCAAAGGAAACCATCAACAAAATGAAAAAAACAGCCTACAGAATGGGAGAAAATACTTGCAAATGATATGACTGACAAGGGGTTAATATCCAAATATATAAACAACTCATACAACTCAATGTCAAAAAAACCCAAACAACTCAATCAAAAAATGAGCAGAAGACCTGAATAGATGTTTTTCCAAAGCAGACATACAGATGGCTAATACATTAAAAGATGCTCAACATTGCTAGTCATCAGGGAATTGCAAATCAAAATAATGAGCTATTACCTCACATTTGTCAGAATGGCTATTGTCAAAAAGACACAAATAACAAATGTTGGAGAGGATGTGGAGAAAAGGGAATACTTGTACACTGTTGGTAGGAATGTAAATTGGTGCAGCTGCTGTGGAAAACAGCATGGAGTTTCCTCAAAAAACTGAAAATAGAACTATCGTATGATCTAGCAATTCCAATCCTGGGTATATATCCAAAGCAAACAAAAACATTAATTTGAAGAGATATATGTACCTCATGCTCACAGCAGCATTGTTTACTAAAACCAAGATATGGAAATGCCCATCAACAGACAAATGGGTAAAGAAGATGTGGTGTATATACAATGGAATATTACTCAGCCATAAAAAAACAAAAGTCTGTCATTTGTAACAACGTAGCTGGACCTAGAGAATATTATGCTATGTTACTTTGAAGTAAGTCAGACAAAGACAAATACTATATGATATTACTTCTATGTAGAATCTAAAAAAATAAAACGAATATATATGCAAAGCAGAAGTAGACTCACAGATATAGAAAACAAACTAGTGGTTACCAAAGAGGAGAGGTAAGGGGGAAGGGGCAAATTAGGGGTGTGGGGTTAAGAGACACAAACTACTATGTATAAAATAGATAAGAAACAAAGATATATTGTATAGCACAGGGTATGATAGCCATTATCTTATAATAACTTTTTTAAATAAATAATTTTATTTATTTATTTATTTTTATTATTATTTTTTAAAGCTCTTTATTGGAATATAATTGCTTTACACTCTTGTACCAGTTTTTGAGGTACACCAAAGTGAATCAGCTGTATTTATACATATATGCCCATATCCCCTCCCTCCCACAACTCCCTCCGACCCTTCCTGTCCTGGCCTTCTAAAGCATCACCCATCATTGAGTTGCTCTCCCTTTGTTATACAGCAACTTCCCACTAGCTATCTTTTTTACAGTTGGTAGTGTATATATGTCTATGCTACTCTCACACTTCATCCCAGCTTGCCCTTTGCCACCCACCACCCACCCCAGCCCTGTGTCCTCAAGTCCATTCTCTATATGTGCATCTCCACTCTTGCGCTGTCACTGAGTTCATCAGTACCATTTCTTCAGATTCCATATATATGAGTTAGTATACGATATTTGCTTTTCTCTTTCTGGCTTACTTCACTCTGTATGACAGTCTCTAGGTCTATCTACCTCATTACATATAGTTCAATTTCATTCCTTTTTATGGCTGAGTAATATTCCATTGTACATATGTACCACATCTTCTTTACCCATTCATCTGTTGACAGGCATTTAGGTTGCTTCCACATCCTGGCTATTGTAAATAGTGCTGCAATGAATATTATGGTACATGTTTCTTTTTGGATTATGGTTTTCTCTGGGTATATGCCCAGGAGTGGGATTACTGGGTCATATGGTAGTTCTATTTTTAGTTTTTTAAGGAACCTCCAAACTGTTTTCCATAGTGGCTGTACCAACAGTGCAGGAGAATTCCCTTTTCTCTGCACCCTCTCCAGCATTTATTGTTTCTAGATTTTTTGATGATGGTTATTCTGACTGGTGTGAGGTGATACCTCATTGTGGCTTTGACTTGCATTTCTCTAATGATTAGTGATGTTGAGCATCTTTTCATGTGTTTGTTGGCCATCTGTATGTCTTCTTTGGAGAAATGTCTATTTAGGTCCTCCACCCATTTGTGAATTGGGTTATTTGCTTTTTTGGTATTAAGCTGCATGAGCTGCTTATATATTTTGGGGATTAATCCTTTGTCCGTTGCTTCATTGGCAAGTATTTTCTCCCATTTTGAGGGTTGCCTTCTTGTCTTGTTTATGGTTTCTTTTGCTGTACAAAAGCTTTTGAGTTTCATGAGGTCCCGTTTGTTTATTCTTGATTTTATTTCCGTGATTCTGGGAGGTGGGTCAAAAAGGATCTTGCTTTGATATATGTCATAGAGTGTTCTACCTGTTTTCCTCTCGGAGTTTTATAGTATCTGGCCTTACATGTAGGTCTTTAATCTATTTTGAGTTTCTTTTTGTGTATGATGTTAGGAAGTATTCTAATTTCATTCTTTTACATGTAGCTGTCCAATTTTCCCAGCACCACTTATTGAAGAGGCTGTCTTTCTTCCATTGTGTATTTGTGCCTCCTTTGTCAAAGATAAGGTGCCCATATGTGTGTGGGTTTACCTCTGGGTTCTCTATTCTGTTCCCTTGATCTTCCTTTCTATTTTTGTGCCAGTACCATACTGTCTTGATCACTGTGGCCTTGTAGTATAGTTTGAAGTCAGGAAGCCTAATTCCACCAACTCCATCTTTCCTTCTCAAGATTGCTTTGGCTATTTGGGGTCTTTTGTGTTTCCATACAAATCATAAGATTTCTTGTTCTATTTCTGTGAAAAATGCTGTTGGTAATTTAATCGGGATTGCGTTGAATCTGTAAATTGCTTTGGGTAAGATAGTCATTTTCACAATATTGATTCTTCCAATCCAAGTACATGGTATGTCCCTAATCTGTAAAAATACTGAATTACTATACTGTACACATGAAACTAATATAATATAGTAAATTAAAAATAAAAAAGCTTAAGCATTAAAACTTGAAGAATGGGTGTCAGTGGGTTGGATGCACACCTTGGACATAATAGTGCAGTGCTATTTTAACTCCCAGGAATGAAATGGTTGTGGGGAGGGGTGGGGAAGAGAGTAAATAAAAATATCCATAGCAACATTCCTGAGGAGGGGGCCACAGTAAGCTATGTATACATAATTGCAAAACTCAAGTTGAAGCCCAGCACAAAAGGACTTTTAGTTCATATAGCACCTTTTGAGAAATGCTGTACCTAAAATGCTCATAGTGAGTAATAAATTATAAATTGTATGTTAATATATAAAATATATAAATATAAATATGTAACATGTAACTGAGTCAAGTAATTCAGCAGAGTCAGACTCTGAATATAAAGAGTTTTAGGACTACATTTACATATTTATTTCACTTATTCACTTCACAAATTTATTTCCTTTTAATGTAGACACAGGAGTAATACATATTAAAAACCTAAGAAAACTCTTTCAATACCTACTTAGTACAGGTTCAGTATAAGAAAATATTTTGTTATAGTTTTTTTTGAATTATTTATTTTGGGCTGTGCTGGGTCTTTTTTTAAAAAAAATTTATTCATTTATTTTGGCTGCGTTGGGTCTTCGTTGCTTCACGTGGGCTTTGTCTAGTTGTGGCAAGCAGGGGGTTGCTAATCTTAGTTGTGGTGCGTGGGCTTCTCATTATGGTGACTTCTCTTGTTGTGGAGCATGGGCTCTAGGTGCACAGGCTTCAGTAGTTGTGGCAGTCGGGCTCAGTAGTTGTGGCTCTCGGGTTCTAGAGCGCGGGCTCAATAGTTGTGGTGCATGGGCTTAGTTGTTCCGCGGCATGTGAGATCTTCTCGGACCAGGGCTGAAACCCGTGTTCCCTGCGTTGGCAGGTGGATTCCTAACCACTGGGCTGCCAGGGAAGTCCTTGTTATAGTTTTAATTGCAGTTTTTTTTTCTTTCTTAGTGGTTCATAAAATAATGGTGTGCCTGAGAACTGATGATGTCTTAGGTTTAAGGAAATGCAGGAATATATAGAAAAATAACTAACAATTTAGGGGCAGACCTCTCAAAATCATTGCAACTCTGTAACAATTGCAATAAAAATGCAAAAATGACCCTAATGAATATACTAGTATAGTTAAAAAGACATGCTAAACTCCTAATGCATAAATAAACAACTCAACGAATTTAGGACTGTAGCCTACAAAGGTGAGGCAACTTGATGAAGGGGATGTAAAGAAGGGATGTAGGTTCTGAGTTGTGGAGATAAGGGCAAGATGCACAAATATTGGGGAAAACTTCATGTCATTTATTTTCATGACTGTGGCCAAGAGGAAGAATGTGGGGAGAATGGCTGTCAGGCACAATATGCATCATATACATTTACCCCTTAGTTTGCTGCATCCAGTCATGTTAGCTGACTTAAATTCAGATGTTGTTAGTTGGCGGTGCAAAGCATTAACATTCTGGAAAAATTATGTATGAACCAGCACAACTTTTACATAATAATGGCATCGTTTCCCCATAAGCTAGTCACATGAGAGCTACTTTGTGTTTCAGAAACCTACTTTGGAGTAGAACAGACTGAACTTTTCATTTTTCCCTAGTAACCTTGCCAAGTTGGTACTCCACATTTTACAGATAAGCAAATGAATTGAGGATCAGAAATTTGCTTTGAGTCATATGGTTGCTAAGTGATGGTGATAGTAGAAATCAAATCCATGTCTTAATTCCAGAGCCCATACTTTTTGCACTTATATCACAAAGCCCACTTCAATGAGATTTTCCTTATTCCTCAATATCATCTTCCCCATCCCAGAATAATTATATCTTTTGCTGGATGAACTCTTAGCCACGTATCCTTCTGGCTAAGGTTTTAGAATGTGGCAAGTGAGCAGTAACAAAGATAATTGATTTTTTCCTTTAAGTATTTTCTAAACGTGTTTGGTAAGTTTGGCTCTCAAATTTCTGTCTTTAATTAGTAATTGAATTTCCTGACATTGTAAGGTCAGTTTGTCTCTGGACGAAAAGTACCGCTAGATCTACTATAATTCAGAGTGTTATATTTGCAGTTTGTATTGTGAAGAGCTTTCAAAACTTGACTGCACTTTTTAAAAGATACACTGTCAGCAGATGGCAGCAAAATGCCTTCAGCATCTGATCTGAACTATGTAAAATATCTGATTGTTTATTGCTGTAAATATTCCATTCATTTAAAGAAACAAATTTATGAAGAAATAGTATCCTCTGTTAATCAAAACTAAACGTTATTGTATACTACATATAAATATGCTGTTTCAGAGCAAGCTTTCAAATAAATGACTGAATTCTCATAATGATTTATTTATTGAGGGGATACTGTATGACAAGCATTTTGCTAAATACTGTATTTACACTTATTTTATGATTACAAAATTGTAGTCTCTGTTTTATTGATGTGGATTCTGAGACTCAGATTTTATATATATTGTTTTTGTATTGGGTCATCTCTCTAAACACTCAGTTTCCATGCTTGTCCTAAATTTTTTTGTCAATTCTAAGAGTTTTCTGGCTATTTGTCTGCAAATAATCTGCAAATAAGAGACAGTTTAGCCTCTTATTTTCTAACATTTGTACCTCTTGTTTCTTGTTCCTGATTTTTTGCATTGGCTAAGACATCCAGAGAAATTGCAGAATAAAAGCAGTGATAGTAATAGAGGCACACCTTGTTTTACTGTGCTTTGCTTTGTTGTGACTCACAGACATTGCATTTTTTACAAAAGGTTTGTGGCAACTCTGTGTTGAGCAACTCTATTGGTGCCATTTTCCCCACAGTATTATTATTATTATTATTATTATTATTATTATTATTATTATTATTATACAGTGCTGCATGGTTTGCAGGATCTTAGTTCCCCACCAGGAATTGAACCTGGGCCCTTGGCAGTGAAAGCTCAGAGTCCTAACCACTGTAGTCTGTTATGTATGTCTAGAAAAAAACAATTTACATACCTTAATTTTTTGTCTAGACATACATAACAGACTACAGCACAGTGTAAACATAACTTTCATATGCATTAGGAAACCAAAAAAAATTCATGTAGACTTGCTTTACTGTAATAATCACTTTATTGTGATAATTGATTTTTTGTTGAGGTCTGAAATCAAACCCTCAATATCTCTGAGGTATCCCTGTATCCTTCAAGAATGATATTTCTGTATACTTATATTTCTACATGGCTCAGTATTTTTAAAAGAATTGGGTGTTGAGTTTTCCGAAGTGATTTTCTGACAGTGATTAAGGTCAGGGTTTTTCTCTTTACCTAAATTTGAACCGTCCTTGCGTCCCAGTGGTGGTATAGTGGTGATGATGACACTATTAGTAATTGACATTTACTAAGCATTTAGTATATACCAGTCAGTGTTCTTAGTTCTTTATGTTCAACTCAATACTACATCCCTATGAGATAGCTCCTACTGTACTATTACCATGTTGTTTTATGCATAAGGAAACTGAGACACTGAGAAGTTTAGAAACCTGTCACATTACTTAGCCATTTCTTGGACATGACATTATTCTTTTAGAACTCCACTGGTTTTAATTTTTTCTCTCTTATTTTGTTTAGCAATTTTACATTTATATTCACAAGTGAAATTAGTCTACAGTTCTCTGTTTTTGTATATTATCATCCAGTTTTAATATCAGGGTTATGTTTTTCTTAAAGCATTATTTGGGAAATGTTCTTTTTCTGTGCTCTACTTTTTCTTATTTTCATTTCTCTAATTTAGTTGGTATTTTCATTAACAACCATTTACTGAGTACTTACTTGGGTTAGGCTACGTATAAAACTCTTCACATGCATAACTTATTTATTCCTCACAGTTAAGAAATTTATGTTATTACCATTTAAAAAATTTTAGATTTAAAAAATTGTTGGGCTTCCTAGGTGGTGCAGTGGTTAAGAATCTACCTGCCGATGCAGGGGACATGGGTTCAGTCCCTGCTCCAGGAAGATCCCACATGCCGTGGAGCAACAAAGCCCGTGAGCCACAACTATTGAGCCCGTCTGCCGCAACTACTGAAACCCAAACGCCTAGAGCCCATGCTCTGCAACAAATGAAGCCACGGCAATGAGGAGCCCATGCACCACAACAAAGAGTAGCTCCTGCTCATTGCGACTAGAGAAAGCCTGTGTGCAGCAACGAAGACCCAACACAGCCAATAAATTAAACAAACAAATAAATAAAAATAAATAAATTTATAAAAAAATGTTATTTGTCCAAGATTACACAGCTATTATAGACAGATGAGGGTTTGAATCTAGGTTATCTGACCGCAGAGCTTACATATACCCTTAACTTTTCTACTATACTTTCTTCCCTCCACCTCCCCTGTACAAAAAAATGTTCTACAAGACAGACTACACCTTTTCCTGATTTCTCCATTGCATGACTCCTATGCCTCAGCTCTTCTCTTCTTCACTATCCTTGTGTTATAGTTCTCTCAGTTTTAGTGTTGTGAAACTTTTGGTGAACACTAAAAAGACTATGTTGTCAATATCGTTTGACCCAGGAATTTCATTTCACGGATTGAACTTAAAAAACCACATTACACAAATTGGAAAAGTTTTCTATATGAAAGGAATGTGTTGTGCCATTGTTTTTTAAGAAAAAATTAGAAACAATCTATGTGCCCATTGATAGACCATTATTTAAAATAAAATATAATCATTCCAAAGATAGTACCTATCATCTATTAAGCTATTATTATGCATTAGGTTTTCTGAAAATTATTTTTAGGCATTATTGCATTTAATTCTCACATTTATGGTAGATGTTATAATTAAGGCTGACAGAGATTAAATAATTTGCCCAAGGTCCCACTGCTAGTAGATGGTAAAGTTGCAATTTGAATTCTTGACAGTCTGATTCCAAAGGAGATGCCCATAACCACTTCATTTTAGTCCATATAATAGAACACCAGTATGCAAATAAAAAATGATGTAGAGCTACATTTTAGGCATGGAAGGATGCCCACTATATGTTGGGGAGAAAAGTAGATTATCAAATCTCATATATAGAATGAATCTATATTGGTACTGTCTGCATTTTTTACAATAAGCATATGTTATTTTTATCATCATAAAAAAATCCACTATTTTATTTCTGGAAAAAAAAGTCTAAATCTTAATTTCATGTGTGTACAACCCTAAAGTCAGAAATCCTTAAAAAAAAAAAAGAAATCCTTAAAAAATGCAAACTGTTAGGGCCCCTTAATCCTAATCCTGATCATCTTAGGTAATGAAAAAATATGATAACTATATTTTCTGTTCTTTCTTTCGGATTTTGAGGTCAGAATTAAGAAGGAAGACAATACAGAAGAGAACATTTTTGAAAAAGTATTGCTTGATGGTGCATATTTAGCTTTTGTACAGTGTTATCAGAGAAAAGACTTTGAAATTGAATGTGAAATAACATCTCTGGAACATCAACAGGGAAAGTCCACCCGTGAAGAGGACAGTTTAAGGTCATTTGCAAGCCACGAGGGTCCTATGTAGAGCTGTGTATATGTTCTAAGTGTGGAAGGCATTTTACTCAGAGCTCACACCTTATCAAGCATCAGCTGATCCACACAGGAGAGAAATACTATCATTGCCCAGACTGTGGGAAATGTTTCCGTAACTGCTCAAATTTTATAAGACACTTATGGACCCACATTGGAGAGAAGCCCTATAAATGCCCTGACTGTGGGTGCTCCTTCAGCCAGAGCTCAGCCCTCACCATGGGGAGAAGTCTTACAAGTGCTGTGAATGTGGGAAGACTTTCAGCAAGAGTTCTAGCCTGATTGCCCATCAGGGCCTTCACACCAGGGAGAAGCCCTAAGAGTGTTAGGGGTGTGGGGAGAGCTTCCGCTACAGCTCCAGCATGCTCTGGCACCAGAGGATATGCACTGATGAGAGGCTGTATGAGTGTCCAGAGTGTGGTCAGAAGTTTTGCCACAGCTCCTAACTTGCAGTGCATCAGAGGACCCACACAGTGAGAAAACGCATCACTGCTCCCAGTGTGGGAAAATCTTCGGCTGCAGTTTCTTTCTTTTTATGCATGAAAGAACCCACATGGGATAAAGACCTTACAAGTGCTTAGTTTTTAGGAAAAACTACAGGTGGAGCTCATTTATTATCATTCATCGGAGAACCCATACTGGGGAGAGACCTTACGAATGTCCCACTTGTGAGAAGGGTTTTAGCAACAGTTCCAATCTTATCACCCA
Organism: Hippopotamus amphibius kiboko; assembly: GCF_030028045.1. Taxonomy (NCBI): domain Eukaryota; kingdom Metazoa; phylum Chordata; class Mammalia; order Artiodactyla; family Hippopotamidae; genus Hippopotamus; species Hippopotamus amphibius. Next base: position 34,710,016 of record NC_080186.1, read on the forward strand.
TCAGAAAACTCACTCTCAGTAAAAACGTTAATGTGACCAGTAGGGAAAACGTCCTTGTCACCACTGATGCCTTCATGGACCAGTTATAGGCTAGGAATCCTGATTGCTCTATGGAGGATGTGTTTCTCTCTGATGTGTCTTACTTATGTAAAAGGTCTGCCCTGAATTATAATAGCCAACTCTTTCTAAAGCAGATATCTTAAATCTGAAGTTGTTACCTTATTGATTAGATCCAGAGAAGTCAGGAGACTTGGACTGTATTCTTGGTTTGATTTAAGCTGCCACCTTAGATTGCTCACTCCCTCTGTGCTAATTTTTTGGTTAGCCTTCTTGAATATTTAAAGATTTTTATGTACACCATGTTGTCCATGAGGTCTTTACCTCATTTTTTTTTAATGTATTGTAGTGAGGTAGGGAACAGATCTTTGAAGATAGGCTGATGGGAAAAGGGAACCAGGATATCAGCCTTGAGTAAAAAATGATTTAACACTTTTTAATTTTACTTATTTTTATTAAAAGTGCCTCTATCAGGGCAGCACAAATCTCACCAACAGTTTAGACATCAAAAGGTTGCTTTGTCCAGTTTTCTAGCTGGGATAGAGGTAGATGAGTTTCTCATTCATATTTTCTACATTAAGATAGATTAAAAAATAAATTTATTTATTTATTTACTTATTGATTTATTTTATTGGCTGTGTTGGGTCTTCATTGCTCCATATGGGCTTTCTCTAGTTGTGGCGAGTGGGGGCTACTCTTCATTGTGGTGCACGGGCTCCTCATTGCAGTGGCCTCTCTTGTTGCAGAGCACAGGCTCTAGGCATGTGGGCTTCTGTAGTTGCAGCACATGGGCTCAACAGTTGTGGCTCAAGGGCTCTAGAGCACAGGCTCAATAGCTGTGGTGCACAGGCTTAGTTGCTCCGAGGCATGTGGGATCTTCCTGGGGCAGGGATTGAACCCGTGTCCCCTGCATTGGCAGGCAGATTCTTAACCACTACGCCACCTAGGAAGTCCTGAAATAGATTTTGTGGTTTTTGAATCTCGAGGGACTATCCTGTGTGTGGAGTGGTACTAGATAGTGCAACATAGTTGTTTTGTGGAATTTAGTTAGCTTAGACTAGGTGAGCAGGCAGGAGACAGAGCTGTCAGAGGCAAGGTTTTATACCTTCTGAGGAGGAATGCTGTCTCTTTAGAGCTACTCCATCCTGTCTTTACTAGAAGAAAATTTGTTCCTTCAGCCTGCAGTGTCTTTACTTTACAAACCAAAAGTTGAGATATGTAATGTGACACAGGGATGAATATCTAGAATTAAAACTGTCCAAAGAGTCCTTGAGAGTTCCAAATATCATGCTTCTTCATACAATATACCCAAATAGTTGGTTCTTGGAGCCTTAGAAATATCTGAGTTACGTGTAATTTGGAAACAAAAGCTCTTTTGCTGTCTCTGTTCACACTATCATGGTCTTCCCCCTCCCCTAGGGGAAAAATAAATTTCTTTATTTAAAACTGCATTTTTTTTTCCTGTGAAACTACAAGTTTACAAGTGAGGAGAGAACTGCCTCTGGCTCATGCCTCCAGCTCCTACCCATCACATTCTCAACCTGCCCTTTAGTCCTGCCCGGATCTTTGATGGGAGGGGTTCCCTACTATGCCAGTCTTGTAAAATCCTGAGGGTGTCTGAGGGGTTCAGATGGTAGGGTTCAGGGCCAAGGACAGGACAGTGGTGATTTTTACCTTCCCTCATACCTGGCTTTTTCCAGCCTCCCTCCTTTCTCTCTTCATCCTTTTTGATTTTGGACTGAGAATAAAAAGACACCTTATTTCTGGGGAAATTGAGGGAGATACATACACAAACACCCCAACCCGTATTTGACATATTTGGCAATAATCCCCTCCAATCTGCAAATAGTAGTTTAAAAAAAAAGATTTTAGACTTGTCGCTCACAGGGGAAGGTGATATTTCGTCAAAATTACTGAGTCCAGCCCTGCCCAAGGGTTGTAGCAAGTGGGGGGTTAGGCTGGCAGAGCAGCCTCTGACTGCCTCTACCCCAAATGCAGCAGAAGGCTGCCTGAGCAAGCAAAACACACATAAGTGCCCTTGGCTTGTTGTCCTGCTAAATGTACTTCCCGATGGACAGGGCTGGAGCCAGACAAGCCAATTCACTGGTTCTATTTGTTCCCCTTTCTCTTATCATAACCCCTTTGGGAAAGCAGGAAATTAAAAAAATATATAAAACATCTACTTCCCCAAATTAATTAAAAGTTAAGAACCACCACCACCAACATACCACTCCCAGCCCCCCACCCCCACCCCCCACCAAATACAGATGGATCCCAGGGTTAATTTTTCTTTCCTTAAAGAAGAAGTTCAACCCCAAAGCCCAGTTTATAATTCCCTAAAGTAGCAGAAACTAGCTCCGAGGTAGCTATCTGAGTCAGAACTATCATGTTCTTTTAGATAATATCCACATAAGCACACTCAATACAGTAGAGATGTAAGCAAGTAGGTAATAGGGTGTTTTAAATCCTGGATCTGTTTTAAGCCTGTGTGCATATATTCTAACATTTATAAATTCTCAGTGTTATAAAAATCAGAAGTAATACTCTTGCAAGTAATGAGTAACTCGCAAGTAATGAGTCAGTTAACGCAGAATGCCATTTGGATGTTTATGATTCTCTGAGGTTAGCAACTTGAACTTGACTTTTGCATATGATTCCCGTGACTTCATCCTTGTGACCAATTACATTGTTGTAGTGAATGTTTAAACAGGCAGAAGTAGCGATTGATCGAAGGTCATTTCTGAATTGGAAATCAGGTATTTGGATAGGATTGGTGAATGTGTTGTCATGTTATGTTCCTCTCTGAACCTGAACTCAAAGTTTGAAAAATATTTTCTTTCTTATTATCATTCTTGTTCCTGATGTTGAAGCCAGAGCTCTCTATTAAAGCTTTCAAGTTGCTTCTAGAGTTAAAAAGATTTAAAAAAATTTTTTTATTTTATATTGAAGCATAGTTGATTAACAATGTTGTGTTAGTTTCAGGTGTACAGCAAAGTGATTTAGTTAAACATATACATGCATCTGTTCTTTTTCAAATTCGTTTCCCATTAAGTTATTACAGAATATTGACCAGTGTTCCCTGCGCTATACAGTAAGCTTGAATCCACATTTGTAAAAGTCACACCATAATACTTCATGTTGTTAAATGGCTCAGTGCCTCTTTCTCACTCTCCCACCCCAACGTTACACTGAAAACCTTTAGTGCTTTTAAATTTTGTGTGTTTACTTCCTGTATAGTTTATTCTGGAACTCTCAAAAGATACATAACCATGGTGAAATTGGCTATTTGCCTAGGATGATTCGACATCACCAAAGAAACAGGGAGCTTTTAAATCTAGTTGGGTGGATAAACCCATAAGAATATTTCAACATTTAACCAAAGCCCATATCAACTTGCATTGGGTGGTGGGAGATTCCTGATTGTTTGGGTTTTTTTTTATTTTATTTATTTTTATTTTTTTTAAGAGGTTTTATCAAGATACAGTTAACATACAATAAACTGCATATATTTAGAGTGTACAATTTGGTATCCCAATCTCCCAACTGATTCCCCTCAACACCCCCCACTTTCCCCACTTGGTGTCCGTATGTTTGTTCTCTACATCTGTGTTTCTGTTTCAGCCTTGCAAACCGGTTGATTTGTACCATTTTTCCATTTTCCGCATATATGTGTTAATATACGATAGTTGTTTTTCTCTTTCTGACTCACTTCACTCTGTGTGACAGTCTTTAGGTTCATCCATGTCTCTACAAATGTCCCAGTTTCATTGATGTGGTCCTTTTTTTAAAGAATTTGTTATTTATTTACTTTTATTTTATTTTATTTATTTTGGCTGTGTTGGGTCTTTGTTGCTGTGTGCGGGCTTTCTCAAGTTGCAGCGAGTAGGGGCTACTACTCTTCATTGTGGTGCGCAGGCTTCACATTGTGGTGGCTTCTCTTGTTGCGGAGCACGGGCTCTAGGTGTGCAGGCTTCAGTAGTTGTGGGACGTGGGCTCAGTAGTTGTGGATCATGGGCTCTAGAGCATAGGCTCAATAATTGTGGCGCACAGGCTTATTTGCTCCGTGACATGTGGGATCTTCCCAGAACAGGGCTTGAACCTGGGGAGCCCTGTGTGGTCCTTTTAAAAAAATGCTGTTATTTTTTATTATGAAATATTTTAAATATATAGAAAATTAGAAACATTAGTATAATAAACATCAATATGCTCATCATGTACTTTAACAGTTGCCAACATTTTGTCATATTTATTTCTTTGATTGTTTGGTTTTTGATGACTGGAACTGTCTTGTACGTCTCTGTATGTCTCACTCCCAGCACAGAACTTGATACAGGTAGGTTTCAATAAATATTGGTTGACTCCTTTATGCCCATTATTTTTTTTGTTTTTTTTTTTTTTAGAAATAAATTGGTCATTTTATTATTATTTTTTTTGGGGGTACACCAGGTTCAATCAACTGTTTTTATACACATATCCCCATATTCCCTCCCTTCCTTGACGCCCCCCCTCGAGTCCCCCCCACCCTCCCTGCCCCAGTCCTCTAAGGCATCTTCCATTCTTGAGTTGGACTCCCTTTGTTATACAACAACTTCCCACTGACTGTTTTACAGTTGGTAGTATATATATGTCTGTGCTACTCTCTCGCTTGGTCTCAGTTTCCCCTTCACCCCCGCCCCCTCCCATACCTCGAGTTCTCCAGTCCATTCTCTGTATCTGCTTCCTTGTTCTTGTCACTGAGTTCATCAGTACCATTTTTAGATTCCGTATATGTGAGTTAGCATACAATATTTGTCCTTCTCTTTCTGACTTACTTCACTATGTATGACAGATTGTAGTTCTATCCACCTCATTACATATAGCTCCATCTCATCCCTTTTTATAGCTGAGTAATATTCCATTGTGTATATATGCCACATCTTCTGTATCCATTCATTTGTTGATGGGCATTTAGGTTGCTTCCATGTCCTGGCTATTGTAAAGAGTGCTGCAATAAACATTATGGTACAAGTTTCTTTTGGGATTATGGTTTTCTTTGGGTATATGCCCAGGAGTGGGATTACTGGATCATATGGTAGTTCTATTTGTAGTTTTTTAAGGAACCTCCAAATTGTTTTCCATAGTGGCTGTACCAACTTACAGTCCCACCAACAGTGCAGGAGAGTTCCCTTTTCTCCACACCCTCTCCAACATTTGTTGTTTCCAGACTTTGTGATGATGGCCATTCTGATTGGTGTGAGGTGATACCTCATTGTGGCTTTGACTTGCATTTCTCTGATGATGAGTGATGTTGAGCATCTTTTCATGTGTTTGTTGGCCATCTGTATGTCTTCTTTGGAGAAATGTCTCTTTAGGTCTTCTGCCCATTTGTGGATTGGGTTATTTGCTTTTTTGGTATGAAGCTGCCTGAGCTGCTTGTATATTTTGGAGGTTAATCCTTTGTCCGTTGTTTCATAGGCAATTATTTTTTCCCATTCTGAGGGTTGCCTTTTAGTCTTGTTTATGGTTTCTTTTGCTGTGCAAAAGCTTTTAAGTTTCATGAGGTCCCATTCGTTTATTCTTGATTTTATTTCCATAATTCTAGGAGGTGGGTCAAAAAGGATGTTGCTTTGATGTATGTCAAAGAGTGTTCTGCCTATGTTTTCCTCTAGGAGTTTTATCGTGTCTGGCCTTACATGTAGGTCTTTAATCCATTTGGAGTTTATTTTTGTGTATGGTGTTAGGAAGTGTTCTAATTTCATTCTTTTACATGTTGCTGTCCAATTTTCCCAGCACCACTTATTGAAGAGGCTGTCTTTTTTCCATTGTATACTGGTGCCTCCTTTGTCAAAGATAAGGTGCCCATATGTGTTTGGGCTTACTTCTGAGTTCTCTATTCTATTCCATTGATCTTCCTTTCTATTTTTGTGCCAGTACCATACTGTCTTGATCACTATGGCCTTGTAGTATAGTTTGAAGTCAGGAAGCCTGATTCCACCAACTCCATTTTTCCTTCTCAAGATTGCTTTGGCTATTCGGGGTCTTTTGCGTTTCCATACAAATCGTAAGATTTCTTGCTCTAGTTCTGTGAAAAATGCCATTGGTAATTTGATCGGGATTGCATTGAATCTGTAAATTGCTTTGGGTAGGACAGTCATTTTCACGATGTTGATTCTTCCAATCCAGGAACATGGTATGTCCCTCCATCTGTTTGTGTCATCTTTGATTTCTTTCATCAATGTCTTAAAGTTTTCTGCATACAGATCTTTTGCCTCCTTAGGCAGGTTTATTCCTAGGTATTTTATTCTTTTGGTTGCAATGGTGAATGGGAGAGTTTCCTTAATTTCTCTTTCTGCTCTTCCGTTGTTAGTGTATAGGAATGCAAGAGATTTTTGTGCATTAATTTTGTATCCTGCTACTTTACTAAACTCATCAATGAGTGCTAGCAGTTTTCTGGTAGAGTCTTTAGGGTTTTCTATATATAATATCATGTCATCTGCAAAGAGTGACAATTTTACTTCTTCTTTTCCAATTTGGATTCCTTTAATTTCTTTTTCTTCTCTGATTGCTGTGGCTAACACTTCCAAAACTATGTTGAATAACAGTGGTGAGAGTGGACACCCTTGTCTTGTTCCTGTTCTTAGAGGGAATTCTTCCAGTTTTTCTCCATTGAGAACAATGTTGGCTTTTGGTTTGTCATGTACGGCTTTGATTATGTTGAGGTAATTTCCTTCTATGCCCATTTTCTGGAGAGCTTTTATCATAAATGGATGTTGAACTTTGTCAAAAGCTTTTTCTGCATCTATTGAAATGATCATATGGTTTTTATCCTTCAATTTGTTGATATGATGTATCACGTTGATTGATTTGCGTATATTGAAGAATCCTTGCATCCCAGGGATAAACCCCACTTGATCGTGGTGTATGATTTTTTTAATGTGCTGTTGCATTCTGTTAGCTAGTATTTTGTTGAGGATTTTTGCATCTATATTCATCAGTGATATTGGTCTGTAGTTTTCTTTTTTTGTGACATCTTTGCCTGGTTTTGGTATCAGGGTGATGGTAGCCTCGTAGAATGAGTTTGGGAGTGCTCCGCCTTCTGCAATATTTTGGAAGAGTTTGAGAAGGATAGGTGTTAACTCTTCTCGAAATGTTTGATAGAATTCGCCTGTGAATCCATCTGGTCCTGGGCTTTTGTGTGTTGGGAGATTTTTAATCACTGCCTCAATTTCTGTACTTGTGATTGGTCTGTTCATGGTTTCTATTTCTTCCTGGTTCAGTCTTGGAAGATTGTATTTTTCTAAGAATGTATCCATTTCTTCCAGGTTATCCAATTGATTGGCATATAGTTGCTTGTAGTAGTCTCTCATGATGTTTTGTATTTCTGAGGTGTCCGTTGTGACTTCTCCTTTTTCATTTCTAATTCTGTTGATTTGCATCTTCTCCCTTTTTTTCTTGATGAGTCTGGCTAATGCTTTATCAATTTTGTTAATCTTCTCAAAGAACCAGCTTTTAGTTTCATTTATTTTTCTTATGGTTTCTTTCCTTTCTTTTTCATTTATTTCTGCTCTGATCTTTGTGATTTCTTTCCTTCTGCTCACTTTGGGGTTTCTTTGTTCTTCTTTCTCTAGTTGTTTGAGGTGTAAGGTTAGGTTGTTTATTCGATCATTTTCTTGTTTCTTAAGGTAGGACTGTATTGCTATAAACTTCCCTCTTAGAACTGCTTTTGCTGCGTCCCATAGCTTTTGGGTTGTTGTGTTTTCGTTGTCATTTGTTTCTAGATATTTTTTGATTTCCTCTTTGATTTCTGTAGTGATTCCTTGGTTGTTTAATAGTGAATTGTTTAGCCTCCATGTGTTTGTATTTTTTGCAGTTTTTTTCCTGTAATTGATATCTAGTCTCATGGCGTTGTGGTCTGAGAAGATGCTTGATATGATTTCAATTTTCTTGAATTTGCTGAGGTTTGATTTGTGACCCAAGATGTGATCTATCCTGGAAAATGTTCCGTGTGCACTTGAGAAGAAAGTGTAGTCTGTCGTTTTTGGATGGAATGTCCTATAAATATCAATTAAGTCGAGATGGTCTAATGTGTCATTTAAAGCTTGTGTGTCTTTATTTTCTGTTTGGATGATCTGTCCATTGATGTAAGTGGGGTGTTCAAGTCTCCCACTATTATTGTGTTACTGTCGATGTCCCCTTTTATAGCTGTTAGCATTTGCCTTATGTATTGAGGTGCTCCTATATTGGGGGCATAGATATTTACCATTGTGATATGTTCTTCTTGAATGGATCCCTTGATCATTATGTAGTGTCCTTCCTTGTCTCTTGTAATAGTCTTTACTTTAAGGTCTAATTTGTCTGATATGAGTATTGCTACTCCAGCTTTCTTTTGACTTCCATTTGCATGGAATATCTTTTTCCATCCCTTCACTTTCAGTCTATATGTATCCCTTGGTCTGAAGTGGGTTTCTTGTAGGCAGCATATAGAAGGGTCTTGTTTTTGTATCCATTCAGCCAGTCTGTGTCTTTTGGTTGGAGCATTTAATCCATTTACATTTAAGGTGATTATTGACATGTGTGTTCCAATGACCATTTTCTTAATTGTTTTGGGTTTGTATTTGTAGGTGTTTTCCTTTTCTTGTGTTTCCTACTTAGAGAAGTTCCTTTAGCACTTGTTGTAAGGCTGGTTTGGTGGTGCTGAATTCTCTTAACTTTTGCTTGTCTGGAAAGCTTTTGATTTCTCCCTCAAATCTGAATGAGATTCTTGCTGGGTAGAGTATTCTTGGCTGTATGTTTCTCTCTTTCAGGACTTTCAGTATATCCTGCCATTCCCTTCTGGCCTGCAGAGTTTCTGTAGAAAGGTCAGCTGTTATCCTGATGGGTTTTCCCTTATATGTTGTTTGTTGCTTTTCTCTTGCTGCTTTTAATATTTTTTCTTTGTGTTTAATTGTCGTTAGTTTGATTAATAGGTGTCATGGTGTATTTCTCCTTGGGTTTATTCTGTATGGGAGTCTCTGTGCTTCTTGGACTTGGTGAATTATTTCCTTTCCCATGTTGGGGAAGTTTTCCACTATAACCTCTTCAAATATTTTCTCAGACCCTTTCTTGTTTTCTTCTTCTTCTGGGATGCCTATAATTCGAATGTTGGTACGTTTAAGGTTATCACTGAGGTCTCTGAGGCTGTCTTCTAGTCTTTTTATTTTTTTATCTTTTTCCTGCTCTGTGGCGTTTATTTCTCCCATTCTATCTTCCAACTCACTTATTCGTTCTTCTGCCTCAGTCATTCTGCTGGTTAGAGCATCTAGAGTATTTTTAATTTCAGTTATTTTGTTATCCATTGCTGTTTGTTTTTCTGAGTTCTTATGAACTGTTTCTTGTACTTTCTCTATTTTGTTATCGAGATTTTGTATCATTTTTACTATCATTACTCTAAATTCTTTTTCAGGCATTTTTCCTATTTCCTCCTCATTTATTTGGTCTTGTGGGTTTTTTTCCTGCTCCTTTGCCTGCATGGGGTTTCTTTATTTCCTCATGGTTGTCCAAGCTTTTGGGGTTGCTTGTCCTGCTGATAGAGGTGTTTATAGAAGACTGTCCAAGCCTCAGACTAATGTCCAAGTATTGGATTAAATGAATATTCAGTCTAGGAAACACATACATGTATAAGACACACAATTATTGAATCCGTTAGGACATAAGGCTCTAGAAAGACCTGACAGAACCCCAGTGTGCTATCAGATATTCAAAGAGAAACCCAGCAGAAACTGACAACTGAAACAGAACAAATCAGAGACAAAAGCAAAAGCAAACAAACAACAAATAACACCCTACACATACAAACATCAATCCAGGGAGATTTTGTAAGCTAGGATCAAATATAGAAATGAGCTGGAGTACCACCAGAGAGAATGGAGATTCTCAGAATGTAATTAGACAACTGTACTAAGAACTAAGATAAAGACAAAAGCCTAATATTAATACCAAGGCAGTGCATCATCTGGAGAATAGAGCAAGGAGTCTGAGCAGACCGATACTGTTGCTTATAAGTATGTTAAGATAAAATACACTTAAAATGGCTGGAAGAAAGGGGAACAGAAGAGCGTAATGTGGTTGGAAATATGCAAAGAAAAAGAAAGGAATAGAATTGTATAAAAGAAAGGGATGAAAGGAAAGTATGAAAGATATTTTGTCTGTACTACCAAAAACTTAGCTAGATATAGAAGTATATAAAAAGGCAAAAAAAAAAAAAAAAAAAAAGAATAAAAAATATCCTTAAAAAATTATGTTGTAAAACTTGTAGATCCCTTAGGGCTAAGATCGTATTTAATAAATCAAAAAAAAAAAAAAAAAAAAAAGAGAGAGAGAGAAAGAAAAAAAAAAAAATCCAGAACTAATCCCAGAATGGACCAGTTCAATAGGTATTGATACTACTATTTCTGTTTCCTTAGCGTCTCAGCTGTAAGTGTCCTTCTCCTTGCCTTGGGTTTTTTTTTTTTTTGCGTTATTCTGTGACCAGCAGAGGTTCCTTTATTGTTCGTCTGTAAGCCTCGGTGTGTGGGGAGGGAGAGGGTACAATAGTGGCTCCTTCTCCTGGGAGTGAGTGAGCAGTGGCGCACTGTTATTTCAGTCAGGCTTGGAGGTGCCTGTTGCAGAGGGCGCTGGTGGCTCAGGTGTAAACAGAAAGTCTTAGAGTTGGGCCTCTCTCGGGGTTTTTTCTTTTTGATGCTGGTTTGTTTTTTTTTCTCTCGGCAGCCTCCCTGCTGCTGGCGTTGCAAGGAGTTTTAATATAGCCCCGCCCGAGTGCCTGAGGGTGCTTGTTATCCCTGAGCGCCTTAGGTGGCCCGCAGGGCATCTCTCCACTGCCTGTTGCAGAGGCACCGAAAGAGAGGGAGAGGCTATGCGCGCGGCTCCTCCCCCTCGCCTGGGAGCCTGTAGCCTCCAGCCGCCATCATGGCCGGGCAGTTCTCAGGGACCCGCACTCCTCTCCGCGGACCTCCTCCCTCCTGTCCTCTCGGTCCGTCACCCTGAACCAGCTCTCCAATTCCCACGCTCCCGCTCCTGGACCCTCCGTTCAGCCGCGGATTGATGTCTCGGTCCGGGAACGCTGAGCTGCGCTGCTGACCCTCCGTATGTTTCTCACTCCCTCCCGTCTGCCACAGCTCCGCCGCTTCACCCTCTTTGAGCCCTCGTAGATGCCTCCCTACCGGCTATGTCGGGCTCCCCGCAGCCCTTTCTGGTGTCCGAGGCCGTCTGTTGGTGTTCAGCTGGTTCTCTGTGGGAATGACTGCGTCCTTCCGTGCATTCCCAATGCATCTGTGGAGAGGGATGCACTCCACGTCTCTCTACTTCGCCGCCATCTTTTTCTCCCCATTATTTTTTTATTGCACTCTATAACTTTTACAAAGTCCAGTGAACCTTTGTTGCTCCACATCCTCTTCAACACTTGGTCTTTTTTGGTTTTTAAATTGTAGCTAGTCTGGAGGGTGTGGTTTTAATTTGCATTTCCTTGGTGACTCTGAGGTTAAGAATTTTTTTCATGTTTATTGGATAATTATATTATCTTATGACGTTTGTTCAAGTCTCTTGCTCAAGATTTTATTGGGTTTTCTTTTATCATTTCATGAGTTCTTTACATATTCTCAATGAGTTTTTTGTTATATGTATTTCAAGTATTTCTCCCCTCTGACTTGCCTTTTACTTTTTCAAGGACATCTTTGATGAACAGAAGTTCTTACATTTAATGCTGTTTAACTTATCAATGTTAATGCTTTTTGTTTTCTGCTTTTGAAATCTTTTCTCACCCCAGTGAAATGCATATATTTTCTCATGTTAACCTAAAAGTGTTATGTAGTTTTGTCTAAGATTGATTTTCTTGCATCTGATGTGTGATAGGAGTCAAGTTATTCCCCCCACCTGTACCTACTTGTTTCAACAGAATTTATTGCAAAGACCATCCTTTCTCCACTTCTCTATAGTCATAAATCAAGCCTATTTCTGAGTTTTCTATTTTATTTCATTAGTTTATTTGCCTATTCTGGTGCCAATCCCACACTGTCTTAATCACTGTAGCTTTATTTTAAGTCATGATATCCAGTAGAACAAGTCTGCTCACCTTGTTCGTTTCTTCAAGGGTGTGTTGTCTATTACTGGCCCCTTGCAATTCCACATATAAACTTATATCCAGCCTGTGAAATTACTTACACACATATGCACGTACATGAACATACTTCTTGGATTTGGAGTCCATTGTCTAAAAAAGTTAATATGGGAGAAATGATATCTTCATGAAACTAGGTCTTTTGATCTATGAACATTTACATACCACTCCATTTTTTTAAGTGTTTAAAATTTTCTCTCAATGTTTTATTCTTTTCTGAACATGAGGCTTGCACAATCTTTGTCAGATTTGTTCCTAGGTATTTGAAATTTTTATTCAACTGTAAAGCTTGTCTTTTAAAAAATTTATCTTACAACTTTTTGCTGGCATAGAAATATGATTAGTATTTCTATATTGGCCTGTTTCTAGCAACTTTGCTAATTCTAATAATTTTTCAGAATTTTATGTAAGCAGTCATACCTAAGAATATTCATAAGTATATTTCTCCTTTGCCAATATTTATGTATTTATTTCTGTTTATTGACTTATTGCACCGGCTAGGCTCTCTAGTACAGTGTATGTAGAAGCAGTGATAGTAGTGGGTGTTCTTGTCTTGTTTTTAATCTCAAAGGGAACAATCTCATTACTTCATCATTAGATGTGATGTTTACTGTAGATATTTCATAGATATTTGTTATCCAATCTATTCCTATTTTTCTAAGATTAAAAAATTATAAATAATGTTGAGTTACAAGTACTTTTTCTACATTTTTTAGATGATTTGATTTTCTCCTATATTCTGTCAATATGGCAAAACATTGATTTTTAGTGTTACACTATCTTTACATTCCTTGAATAAAATCAAATTGATCATGATCTATATATCTATGTAAAGAGCTGGTTTGGGTTTATTAACATCCTGTTTAGGATTTGTTGCATCTATGTGAATGAGCTGTAATTTACCTCCCTTATTATATCCATAAGTTTTAGTATCAGTAATATGTTAACCATATAAAATGAATTGGAAAGTGTTTCCATCTTTTATTCTTTTCTGGAAGAGTTGGTGTAAGATTGATATACCTTTCTTAAATATTTGGTAGAATTTACTATTGAAGGCATATGTACCTGGAGTTTTCTTTGTGCAAAAGTTTTTAAATTACAGATTTATTTTACAACTATAGACAATTCATGTTTTAAAATTTCCCCCGGTAAGGACTGGTCTTTTTACTGCCTCCATTAAGTTTTGCCTTTTCCAGAATATCTTATAATTGGAATTACACAGTATGTAGCCTTTTCAGATTGGCTTCTTTCACTTAGTATATGCATTTAAGATTCCCCTATGTCTTTTCATGCTTTTATAGTCCATTTCTTTATAGTGCTAAATAATATTCCATTGTCTAGATATACCACAGTTTATCCATTCACCTGTGAAGGACATCTTGTTGCTTCCAAGCAATGGCAGTTATGAATAAAGCTGCTGTACATATCTGTGTGCAGGTTTTTGTGTGAACATAAGTTTCCAGCTCCTTTAGGTAAATACCAAGGAGTGTGACTCCTGAATTGTATAATAAGAGTATATTTAGTTTTGTAAGAAACCACCAGGCTATGTTCCAAAGTGGCTGTACCATGTTTCATTCCCACCAGCAATGAATGAGAGTCCTTGTTGCTCCATAACCTTGTCAGCATTTGGTGTTGTCAGTGTTCCGGATTATGGCCATTCTGGTTTTATTTTTTATTTTTAAAAATTTTTTTGGTGGTGTTGGGTCTTTGTTGCTGCACGCAGGCTTTCTTTAGTTGCAGCGAGTAGGGTCTATTCTTCCTTGCAGTGTGTGGGCTTCCCTTGTCGTGGAGTATGGGCTCTAGGCGTGTGGACTTCAGTAGTTGTGGCACACGGGCTCAGTAGTTGTGGTGCATGGGCTTAGTTTTTCCGAGGCATGTGGGATCTTCCTGGACCAGGGCTCGGACCCGTGTCCCCTGCATTGGCAGGTGGATTCTTAACCACTGTGCCACCAGGGAAGCCCTGTATATCTTCTTTGGAGAGGTGTCTGTTGTTGGAGGACAGAGGGAAAGAGAAGTGCCCATTGAACTGAGAAGGCATCTTGAGACTGAAAAATGAGGCAGAGAGCTCCATATAAGCAGTGGATCAGTTTACTATAAGGTAACTTACTCACAGAGTGGGATTGGCATCGGGCGAACAGCAATCCAGAAGCATTTGCAGCTGCACTCTGTATCCAAAGAGGGGCCATTGGGACAATTTTATAATTAACCTATGGTATGGGGGTAGGTGCTTGGAAACAGGATGTGCATTCCTAAGTCAAGATTTATGAATGGGTAACTAGTCTTGTGGGTGCTGGGAATACGTCAGTGAAGGTTTTCATCATTGTTTAGAGACTAACAGAGCATAGAGGCCTCCTGGTCCTAATGATTATTAAACAATATCTATTAACTACAAAGCCCATGATAACAGAGAAGTGATTTACTACACAGTACCGTCCTGGTTAGGGTCAGTGGAAGAAGAGAAACTGTAAGGGCCAAAGATGGCGTTAGTTATGCTAATAGCCATACATCTTTTAAGGTCTTTGGCTCATCTTTTAATCAGGTTGTTTGTTTTCTGAATGTTGAACTTTTAAGAGTTCTTTGTATATTTTGGATAACAGTCCTTTATCAGATGTGTCTTTAGCAAATATTTTCTCCCAGTCTGTGACTTGTCTTCTCATTTTCTTGACATTGTATTTTGCAGAGCAGAAGTTTTTAATTTTAATGACGTCCAGCTTAGAATTCTTTCTTCCATGGATTTTGCCTCTTGCCTTGTACCTAAAAAGTCATTGCCATACCCAAGGTCATCTAGATTTTCTTCTATGTTGACTTCTAGGAGTTTTACAGTTTTGTGTTTTACATTTACATAAATGTTTTACATTTCCAGTTAATGTTCCAGCATTGTGCGTTGAAAGGACTTTTTTTGCTCCATTGTATTGCCTTTGCTCCTTTGTCAAAAGTCAGTTGACTGTATTTATGTGGGTCTATTTATGGGCTCTCTATTCAGTTCCATTGCTGTATTTATCTGTTCTCTTGCCAGTCTCACACTGTCTTGATTACTGTGGCTTTTAGTAAGTCTTGAAGTCAGGTAGTGTCGGTCTTGAAACTTTGTTCTTCTCCTTCAATATTGTGTTGACTGTTCTGGGTCTTTTGTCTCTCCATACAAACTTTAGAATCAGTTTGTTGATGTCCACAAAGTAACTTGCTGAGGTTTTGATTTTGATTGCACTAAATTTAGATCAAGTTGGGAAGAACTGACATCCTGACAGTGTTAATTTTTCCTAACATTGAACATGGAATATCTCTCTATTTATTTTGTTCAGTTATCTTTTAAAACACTGATTTGAGGACTAATTGTATTGTGGTAAGAGAAAATACTCCATATGATTTCAACATTTTGAAATTTGGGACTTTGATCAATTTTTACAAAAGTTTCATGAATCTTTGGAAATTATGTATATTCTGCAGCTTTACCAAGATAATGTCTATGTATGTTCCATTAGGCAGGTTTGCTATTGTTGTTTAAAAAATCTTTCATCTACTTACTGAATTTTTTGCCCTGCCTTTTGAGTCAGTTACTGAAAGATATGTGTGGAAATCTTCCGCTGTAGTTGTGAATTGATCTATTTCTCCTTATATGCTGTCAGTTTTTGCCATATATATTTTGAGGCCATGTTTAGATGCATGCACAATAGAATCGTTATAAGTTTTTGGTAAATTGAAACTTTTATCATTATGAAATGTACCTCTCTACCTCTACTAATGCTTTTTTCTTAAAGTATGTCCCATGTGTTATCATTAAAGATATCTCAGCTTTCTTTGATTAGGTTTATATGGTAGCTCTTCTTTATGTTAACATTTCTGTATTCCTGTGCTTTAAATATATCTCATAAACAAAAAATCTAATTGAGATTTTTAGTAATAGATTTATTAAGATATAATTCACATACCATACAATCCACTCATTTAAAGTGTACAACTCAATGGTTATTAGTATATTCATAGAGTTGTGCAGCCATCACCACATCAACTTTAGTATATTTTTATCACCCCCCAAAGAAACTCTGTATATTTTAGAAGTCATTTCAAAATTACCTTGCCTCCATAGATTTTGCTCTTCTGGATATTTCATATATATAGAATCATACATTATGTGGGCATTTGTAACTAGTTTCTTTCACTTAGCATAATGTTTTTAGGGTTTGTCCATGTGATAGCATATATCACTGCTTATTCCTTTTTATGGCTGAACTAGATGGAGTCTTCAGGTATTCTAGATATTAACCCCCTTATCAGAGACACATAACATTTAAATTTTGGTGTCTAATCTACTTGTTTTTTCTTTTATTGCCTTTGCTTTTGGTGTCACAGCTAAGAAATCATTGCCAAATCCAATGTATGAAGCTTTTACTCTGTTTTCTATTAAGGATTTTGTAATTTTACGTCTTACATTTGGGTCTTTGATCCATCATCCTTAGCAATTATTATACTTTATATTTATTTTTCTTGTCATATTGCATTAACTAAGTAACCAGAAGAGTTTGAAAAGAAGTGGCCATTGTGGTCATCTTTGTCTTATCCCTGATTTGGGGGGTTTATATCAAATATTTCACCATGAAGTTTGATGTTTGCTACAGGTTTTTAGCAGATACCCTTTATTGAGTTAAGGAAGTTTCCTTTAACCTATATATATATCTTGTATACATGGATATGGTTTGCTAATATATCAAACATTTACATCTCTGTTCATAAGTGAGATTGGTCCATAGCTTTTCTTTCTTCGACTTTTTCTGGCTTTGGTGTCAAATTAACTGGTCATTTAAAATGAATTTGAGAGCATTCTCCCTTTTTCTCCTGTTATTTGGAACACTTTGTATAAAATTAGGATTGTATGTCACTTGAACATTTGGCAGAATTTAGCTTTAAAATTTCCAGGGCCTTTTTTTTTTGAAGGAGGCCTAAATTCTATATATTTAAAGGCTGTAGAACATTGTAGGTATTTAAGATTCTCTTAATTCAGTTTTGGTAAATTATATTCTTACATGAAATTGCCTATTTCCTCTAAATTATATTTTTGTATGAAATTATCTTTTTCATCAATTTGAAAAATGCCTATTTTCAAATTTATTGTTATAAAGTTATTCATAGTATTCGCTAACGATTTTTTAAGAACTTCAATTGTATCCATAGTTATTACCCTTTTAAAGTCCTATTATTGTTTATTTTTCCTCTTCACTGTGGTACAGTTTACACAGCACTGGAATTATCTGTTTTTTAAAGGTTTGGTAGAACCCCGTGAAACCATCAGGGTTTGTTGCTTTTTGAGGGAAAAATGGGCCTTTGACAACTTTATTTTCATTATTGTGATTGGTCTATTTAAAATTTCCTATCTCTTGTAAGATCAGTCTTGTTAACATTCATTTTCTGAGAAAATAATCTATTACATCCAGGTATGAAATTTACTTACATATAGTTGGGAAAAGCAGTCTAAGTATGATTTTTTTTTTTTAGTTACTCTATGCTAGTTATTTCCTCATTCTCACTTTTTTATGTTATACATCTGTGCTTCTTTTTTTTTTCCTTGTGTAGGTTAGCTAATAACTTATCTATTTATATCTGTTATTTTTAAAAGCTCTTGCATTCATTAATTCTAATGTTTTACTTTTTAAGTAATATCTTTATTAAATCCTAATTTCTGTTTTTCTTATGTTTGTTCTCTCATTCTTTTTCTGATATTTTGAGTTGGAGGCCAGCTTATGTTCACAGAATGGTTGCTGGAGCTCTAGCCATCTCATCTGAGGTGTAGGTAGGAAGAAAGGAAAGAGTAAGGGACACAAAGGGAGCCACTTCAGCTGATCCATCTCCCTTTAAGGAGCTTTTCTAGAAGTTGTACTCAAAAACTTTGTTTATATTTCATTGATCATGCTTTTTTCCAAAAGAGACTGGGAAATGTGGATTTTTAGCTGGGCACACTGCCATTTAAACAGCCGAGGGATTTGCTACTAACAACAGGGATAATAGTATCTGTAGGTAATTTGTTGCAGATTTTTAAGTCTTTGAAGGTCAGTAACTTTACTAAGCCTTTATCTTGGTATGGGCTGTACAGTGTTATTTCTTTTACTGGGATACAGTATATTTTATCTCCAGTCACCTTACTCCTGACTTATAGGTTATTCTTTTTTTTTAAAATTAATTTATTTAATTTATTTGTTGGCTGTGTTGGGTCTTTGTTGCTGCACACGGGCTTTCTCTAGTTGCTGTGAGCAGGGGCTACTCTTCATTGTGGTGCGAGGGCTCATTGTAGTGGCTTCTCTTGTTGTGGCACACAGGCTCCAGGCCCATGGGCTTCAACAGTTGTGGCTCACAGGCTCTAGGCCACAGGCTCAATAGTTGTGGCGCACCAGCTTAGTTGCTCCCAGAGCAGGGCTCAAACCCGTGTCCCCTGCATTGGCAGGTGGATTCTTAACCACTGCGCGACCTAGGAAGTCCTATTGGTTATTCTTGCCCAGGATTTTTGTTCTATCTTAAAAACTTTTAACACTAAAAAGTGGCCACAGTTATTACTGTTTTACACATGCTTACAATATTATTTGCTCACTATTTTTTTTCCCATTCAGAATTTCCCTCTGAAATCATTCTTCCTGAAGTACACCTTTGAAAGATCATTTAGTGAGGTTTTGGTCATGGAAAATCCATCAGTTTTTGTTACCTAGAAATGTCTTATTTCATCTTTTTTTATTATTATCATTACTATTATTGTTTTAATTAATTAATTTATTGGCTACATTGGGTTTTCGTTGCTGCACACGGGCTTTCTCTAGTTGCGGTGAGCAGGGGCTACTCTTCATTGTGGTGCATGGGCTTCTCTTTGCAGTGGCTTCTCTTGTTGCAGAGCACAGGCTCTAGGTGCGTGGGCTTCAGTAGTTGCAGCACACAGGCTCAATAGTTGTGGCTTGCGGGCTCTAGAATGCAGGCTCAAAGTTGTGGCACATGGGCTTAGTTGCTCCATGGCATGTAGGATCTTCCTGGAGCAGGGATCAAACCCGTGCTCCTTGGCAGGCCGGTTCTTAACCACTGTGCCACCTAGGAAGTCTCTCATCTTTATTACTGAAAGATAATTTTGCTGGTTTTAGAACTCTAGGTTGACTGTTATTTTCTCTAAGCACTTTGAGGTGGTATTCCAACATATTCTGGTCTGTGTTGCTATTGGGAAGCCAGCTATCAATTTAATCAATAGTCATTCATAGGTAATCTCTTTTTTTGGGCTGCTTTTAGTAGCTTACATTTGTCTTTTGCGTTCAGCCAGTTTGACCATGATGTGCCCAGGTATGCATTTCCTTTTACTTATCAGGTTTGGGAATTTGTTGGACTTCCTTAATTTGTTTTATGTATTTCATCAGTTCTGGAAAAGTCTCAGTTATTATTTCTTCAATATTGCCATTCTCTCATTCTATATATTCTTTCATGCTATATCTGATTAAATTTATACTGAATGTTCTCCCTCTGTCCTACATGGCTGTTAAGTTCTTTTTCATATTTTCCATCTCTTTGTTTCTAAGTAAATTTGTCTCTAGAGAGCTCTTTCTCCTAGTTTGCTAATTACCTTTTCAATTAAGTCTAACCTTCTATTAAATCTATCCCTGTGTTTCTATTTTATTTATGTTTTTCACTTCTAAACGTTCTCTTCAGTTGTTTTTCAAATCAGGCTGGCAAGTTTTTGATATTCTCTTTTCCTTGATTGTACTTTTAATTCCTCTGGGTTTTTCAGTTTTCCTGTTTTAAAAATGGGGCCAGGATTCATGATCATTAAGCACACATTCAGTCCATAAACACTCCTTGCCTTTCTCTTGGGGTGGAGTGTGGCACACTGGTGATGATGGACTGTAAGGTCAGAACTCTACTGTTGAATTGTCTTCTTCTTTTGAATAGCTCAGGAACTTAGCATTAGTCTCAAAGTCCTACACTAGTGCTGCCATACATTGAGGAATCAGCATTTCCATTGCACTGGATGACATTGGGAAGCTTCAGTTCCAGCTACCTGCCAGATGCACAACAGCCTGGAGCACAGTGGCTGACTCTCAATCTTCCACCCCAATGCTCACGGGGCTCCAAGATGGGACAATTTTGAGAGAAAACAATCTTCCCAGGAACATAGTTGAAAGTGCTTCCTGAAGCTTAATTTACATCTCCTTGAGGTATCACCAGAAAGTTTATTTCCAGCCTTGTAGAGGTAGGCAGGGGTCACATCCCTGGTATGGAATGGAAACCCTTCAGACAACCAGTGGTTCAAGGAAGAAGCAGCATTCTGATTCTTTTGGTTTAAGTGGTCTTAAAAATAATACCATGCCTGGCTCTGGTTTGGACTAGCTCACTTTTTTACTACAGAGGATCTGGGAGATATTTTGATATAATTTACATGTTAGACTAAAAATTTGTTTGTGAATACGTGTAAGACACCAGATAGAGAATCCTGTTTATGCAACTTAGAGCAAAATAAGCTTTCTAGTTCTCAGTTCCTTCATTTGTAAAATAGAGGTGATGACTGTGTCTATTTCACAGAGGTTGGTTTTTTTGGGGGGGTGGGGTAGGGATTCAGTTATATAATGAATGTATGGTTCTCGCACAATACCTGCAGTAAGACTCAGTAATGATGTCTATTATCATTACCATCTAGCCTGGGCACTTACACTTGCATACTGGGTTGATCTCACTCTCAGAGGCTCAATTCCTTGTCTGTCAAGCACGAAGAGTAACAATCAATGATGAATATAAAATTCTTGGAAAAGCAAGGTGAAGAAGGGATTAGTTTCTGTTCCTGGCAGGGACCCCTTCCTCTTCCTTCTCCACCCCTCCTTCCTCACCCTTTTTCCTGCGGCCTGTCAGTGGGTTCTTGGCATCCAAAGGGGCCCAACTCCAAGTTCTAGACTTGCTTCTTAATTTGGAGCTCTGGCACCTGGCCCTTGATGTACTCACTGGGTTCTAAGAAGATCCCTGGGGGCAGAAAGAGAAGATATCATTCCCAGGGATTTCAAGGGAGACTTTGCTCAAGATTCTCCATGCTCTTAGAGTAAGCTTCAGCCTGCGATTCCCAGAATTAGACCTCCAAGTGGCTTGTGTGAGTGGTATATTTTGGGGTGGAGTGGGG
Organism: Hippopotamus amphibius kiboko; assembly: GCF_030028045.1. Classification (NCBI taxonomy): domain Eukaryota; kingdom Metazoa; phylum Chordata; class Mammalia; order Artiodactyla; family Hippopotamidae; genus Hippopotamus; species Hippopotamus amphibius. Next base: position 34,731,324 of record NC_080186.1, read on the forward strand.
CATGCTTTTACCTCTTGGGAGTTATTAAAGTCATTCTCAGCTGTTGCTTTTGTTAAGGCATATGTTACATATGGCTGTTCTATGCACTCACCCTTCTATGAGTGTTCCCAGATTTTAATGCAGAAAGATAAAAAAGGCTGCTCACTGAAATTTGTAGTAGCAATCTGTAGAGAGGCTGCTGGTTTTATGAACCATAGTGCTACTATTTTCTTTCCCCCCTCAAGAAAGCATGTAGACAGCACTTCCCTGGTGGCATAGAGGTTAAGAATTTGCCTGCCAATCCAGGGGACATGGGTTTGAGCCCTGGTCCAGGAAGATCCCACATGCTGTGGAGCTACTGGGCCTGTGTGCCACAACTACTGAGCCTGTGCTCTAGAGCCCATAAGCCACAACTCCTGAGCCCGTGTGCCACAACCTGCACACCTAGAGCCATGCTCTGTAACAAGAGAAGCCACCACAATGAGAAGCCCACACACCACAATGAAGAGTAGCCCCCGCTCTCCACAACTAGAGAAAGACTGTGTGCAGCAACGAAGACCCAATGCAGCCAATAAATAAATAAATAAATACATTAAAAAAAAAAAAAGAAAGCATGCAGAAAGGAAATGAGGGAGTGTAGCATTATAAGGATAATGTGTTACCCAGACAGGCGGTCAGTTCTGTCCCATGCATATCTCAGCACTTATGGAGCTCCTGCCACCTTGCCTGCCTCAGTGTTTGCTTGGTCTGAATTCTGTTCCATCTCTTTCAGGCCAGTCATTTCTCTCTCCAACTAGACTAGCAGCATTGTGCTGTGGAGCTAGATTTCTCAATCAGGCAGCTCTGGCCGTGAATTCTCTCCCAGCACCTAGCTGTCAAAGCTTCAGCAAGTCACTCAATCCTATTGAGCTTTGGTGTCCTCACCCTTAACCTGGGGGTAATTCCTCTCTCAGAGCACTGGCAGGGGGGAGGGCAAAGACCTCCTGCATGCTCTATTCACATATAATTTCTAGGTACTCTTTGTATATGATCTCTAATCCCTTCAGCTATGATATGGTGGGGTGCTATTCTGATCGTCCAGCTGAGGAACTGAGACACAGAGAGGTTCAGTGGCTCATGTGTAGAGGTGGTCTGTGCTGTGTCCTGCCCTTTGGGACTTTCCTTGACTTTGCCTTATGGTTGCCAGCATCAACACCTGTTTCCTGTGCCTGGGAAATCCACCACAGTAAGGTCTGATGGAAGGCAACACCTCACCTCCCACTTCAAAATCTAGAGTATTGTTGGTTACTTGCTTTCCCTGACCCTGTAGCCAGGGAGTGGGCACTGACCTCAGCTCAGACAACTGGATGCTCCCATCTGGGATTCTGAATATGTGGGAAATGAAAAAGCAGTGGACAGTTGAGAACTAGTTCTGGCAGCAGTAGGAGTATGCCTGATGGTGGTGGTCCCAAGGGCCACACCAGCATTTGTTGGTCACAGTGCCATCTATCAGGCTGCTCCTATGACAGGAGTCTGGCTGTGGCTCAGGCCAGAGGTCTTCTTTGGCATCTGCCCACTTCCCTTCCTGTCAATTTTGTGAGCTTCTTGATATTCTTCCTCAAATTCCTCTATCAACTTAAATCACTTGTTTTTGGTTTCTGGATTTTTGTAATTAAGAACCTCATGTGGCAGCTCTCCAACAAAAAGGTATCTCTGAACCTTTTCCTCTTCTGCCTAATACTCCCATCCAAATGCTGGGAGCCATTTACCTCCAAAGCCCAGATTGAGTCTGACTTCCACCCTCCATTCCCCTTCACCCTACTTCATCCTCTCTGCACAGCTGACCCCTAGCCCCTGGGGCTTCATTTTTATATCCAAAGGCAGAGGCCAGCAAAGAGCTCTTTAATTCCCTGTTCTTGCCTGTGCTCCTTCCTAATTTTTTCTTCAGGGTCCTTCCCTTAGCTGAGGGAGTTCATGACGAGCTCTTTCCAAGGGACCTTGCTCTCCCCCAGTCCCGCCTTCCACTCCTTTTCTCTGCCTGGACTCCACTGGGTCAGGATACCTCCTCTCTTCTGAAAGCCTCAAGAAGGCATGGCCTTTGTCATGACCCTAATGAGGTTACCAAACATAACAGTCCAGGAGACAGTTTGGAAAGTGTCTCCTCCCTTGATGAAACCAGATTCTAGGGGGTTCACCATGTGTATCATGACTGTTGGTGGTGAACCATCTCACAATGGAAGCTCCAAGGGAGCTGGGTTAACCCAGCCCTGGAATGGCTCAGCTGTATTCCCTAGCCCAACCCAGAGTAGCGTACATCTGGTGTATTTATCTGTCCAGCATACTCTTCTTAAGAGCTTGTGCCATTCTCTCCTTCCACTGGCAGCTGGGGCTGCCAGTCACAAGATCTACTTTCTAGGCTGAGGGATGGGCCCCGACTAAGCAGGTGAGTGGACAGGATGAAAATATAATAAATGGCCTGGCAGAAAGAAGCCCTTTTTTTCCCCCTTGAATGGCAACCTATGAGGAAATAACCTTGGAGTTGCTTCTGCCTGTATTCCTTGCCAGAAGAATGAAGGACGCTGTATTAATTTCCTAGGGCTGCTGTAACAGATTACTGTAAAATTAGATGGCTTAAAAAAGCAGAAATTTATTTTCTCACGGTACCAGAGGCTAGAAGTTCAAAATCAAAGTGTCAGTAGGGTTTATTCCTTCTGAGGGCTCTGAGGGAAGGTCTATTCCATGCCTCCTCCTAGCATTTGGACGTTTCTGGCAATCCTTGGCTTTTCTTGGCTTGTAGATGCATCACTCCACTCTGCTACCATCTTCACATGGCTGCCTTCCCTTTGTGTATGTCTGTGTTCAAATTTCCCCCTTATCAGGACACTGGTTATTGGATTAGGGCCCACCCTAATCCAGTATGACCTCATCTTAACTTGATTATATCTACAAAGATTCTGTTTCCAAAGAAAATCACCTTCACAGGTTTTGGGTGGATATGAACTTTGGGGGACGTCATTCAACCCAATACAGAAGCTAATTTAGGGAACCACAGTCAAGAGGTGGAGAGAGAACCCTAATGATAACTTATCAATTCCTGAACCCAATCAGTTTGGGTGAAGTGCACTTCACCCTGGACTTTTCAGTTATGTGAGCGAAAACATTGCCTTTTCCCTTAAGGTAGCTTGGGTTTGATTTCCAGCACCTGAAAGTGGAAAAAGTCCTGACTAATATAGGGGTGCATAGAAAACAAAAATTAAGTAGGCTGGAATTTTAACAATAGACCAAATGCAGAAAGAAAAGGTGCTTCCTCTCTCTATCCCTTCCTGCTATAAATACGCCAGTCTTCAGGACATAACACTGCACGTTTCATCATGCTGGTCTCTAGAGTCCTCCTGGTATAAATAAATGTTCTCCAATGAGAGGGTTTGCCACTTTATTTACTTCTTCCTTTTGCCTACTTGGACCCAAATACCCAGGGGTGGCCCTCACATGGTAATTATATAATACTACAAGAAGATCCACAGTCCAAATAATTGAGACTCTAGGTAGGACGGATTGTGGTTTAAAGGAAAGAGATCCCTGGGGTCTGAGTGTGACCATTAAGGAAGGATTTGGGAGAGGAAATAATTTCAATTGGGTGTGGAAGGACAGGACAGGTGTTAGTGGAGGAACAGAGGGGGGAGGGGGCATGTAGAACGAGCTTGGTGTCCTCCCAAGGGGACGTATGGACTAGACAGGCAGGGGAAGGGAGGTGAGTTCTAGTTGGTGATGAGGAGGTCAGGGTAGAGAGGAAAAGTCCATGGACCAGGAAATCTTTAGGAAGCCAAGGTTCTGCTCTTGCAGGCTCAAAAAAGAGCAAAAAAGTACCCTTATCTCTCCCATTCACCTCAACTCCAGCTGGGCCAAGATATGAGGCCCCTGGCTTAGGCACGCAATGACAGTGCCAATCTGTGGTTTAACATTGCTGTGGTTTGAGTTTGTCTGTTCCTTTAGGGGCTTCTCGTTGTAGATGAAAGAAATTTGTGTGTTGTTGAAAGCTTTCTCTTTTGCTTGTTACTATTATGCAAGCTAAGGGCTGATTCTAGCACATTTTTCCTCCAAATACCCTGACTCTGCTAATCCTTCTCAAGGCAGGAGAAAGAAGCAGGAAAGGGGGTGGACTTGCCAGCTGGGTTCTTTGTCTGGTATTTTTGGGTTCCTGTTTGGGGGCTAGGGGGAATAATGGTGACATCTCTCCAGGGTCTCTGCCTCCAACTCCAACCTCCCTGCCTGCTTCCTGCCAGATTCCCTCAGGGATTTCTCTCAGGGTTAGAAACTATTCTGGGTGTTGGTGAAGGTTTTCTGTCTCCCTGTGGCCTCTTTGTCCACTGCAGCCTGGATGTTCCTGGCTGCCCGGAGGCCAGACTTGATGGCAGTGTCTATCCAGGCATGGGGCTGGCAGGTGTGCTCACCAGCAAAGTGGATGCGGCCCTCTGGCTGGAAAAGCTGCCATGAATAGTCCACAAATTGATAGGGTGTGAACTCAGTGAAGGCACCCATGATGAGGGGGTCCAGAGACCAGTGCTTGATGACAGAGGAGGGGCACATGCGCCGCAGCTCCTCCTTGGGGATCTGGTGCACGGCCGCCAGATCCTCCAGGACGATATCCACCACCTGGTCGTTCTTCATGGATATGAAGAAGAGGGAATCGTCATCCACGGTGTAGGAGGCCAGCAGGACACCCTTGCTGCTGGGGAAGCTGTGGCTGGGGTAGTAGATGTAGCGAGAGGGTCGGTCGGTGATGGAGACCCCGCCCCGGATCCCATCCCGCTCCCAGAAGGACTCGTTGCAGGCTAGAACCACCTTGCTGGCGCTGGTATAATGCACTGAGCGGAGTGCATCCATCTTGTCCCAAGAGAGCGGAGGCTCAAAGGTGATGAGGCGCGTGGCCTTGGCTGAGGTGGAGATGATGACAAAGTCCGCAGTCAGCGTGTGCAGTGTCGAGTTGGGTTCGTCCACCCGGTAGGAAATCCGGACCTCAGGCCCATCCCTCACTACCATCTCTACCTTGGAGCCCAGATGGGTGGTGCCTGGTTTCAAGCTGGTGTTGAGGGCTTTGGGGAGCTGGTCAAAGCCACCAGTGATCTCGGAAAAGCTGTAGGGGTGAAGAGAGGGGAGAGGGTGAGTGTGGGAGGTGCAAGGTCAGTTTGCTAAGTTGCCAGCAGCTATCCCAGTGTGAGAAGGGAGGAAACTAGCCTCCTGCAGCCTGTGCTGGTTACTTCACATACCTCACCTTAAAGAATCTTTGTGAGGGAGGGATTAGTGTTTAGTTTTATAGCTTGGAAAATGAACACTCAGAAAAAGGGGATTTTCCCACAATGACATGTGCAGCCTAGCTCCAAAGTCCATGGATTCAGCCACCATGCAATTCTGCGTCCCAGGAGGAGTCCTACAGACGTGCGTTTGGATTCTGGCTCCAGCCCTTGCCCAACTTGTGTGAACTTGAGTGACTTACATGACTTCTCTGAGCCTCAGCATCCTCACTGGTTAAACAGCTCTGAATTATAGTGCCTACCTTCCAGGTGATCATAGCATTAAAGGTGATAATCCTCAGAAAGTGCTTAGCACGGCATGGGCACATAGCAACTACTCAATCATCAAAGTTCCCTTTCTCTGCTCTGAGTGTTGGAGGAAGGGGCAGACTTGAGTCCTGGTCCAGGTCTGCCTTACTCATCATTTGTGAAGATCATGTCTGTCCGTAGGGACTCCAGGAGGGACTTATAGTATCCAGCATCCTCATTCATCACATCCCCAATCATCCTGACTGCTCCTCGGCTCAGCAGCCCTTTCTTCAGCAGGTAAGCCTGTGGGGGAGGTGGAAGCACCAGATAGAGGACCCAGTATGTAGGTAAGGGTCTCAGCAGGGGCCTGGGATAGGCAAGGTTGGGGTAGGGGGACTGGACTCCAGGGAGGTGAAGCCTTGGGCCTTGGGAGGAGAGGGTCCTGGTAGGCAGGGGTCAACTCCAGGGGTCTGAGTTGAGCACAGACCGCCTTCCATCCCTATCCTGGGACTTCTTTGCCTCACTCACCTTGGTGGAATAAGAATCATAAAAGGACATCAGGTGGCTGCAGTTGAATTTTTTCAGACTTCTTTTGAGCTGCAGAGGAGAGGAAGGGAGAGCAGAGCTTTAGATTAGAGTCATAGAGCCAGAGGCAGGACTCCTGGGTTCTCTGGATGTTCCTTTGAAGAGGGTGGAGACAAAGAAGGAGCGGATGGAAGGACCAAGGCAAGGGAGCTTCCGGGACCTCCTAAATTTTCTCTTTCCCCTCAAATCTCTCCTTCATTTAAAGACCTTTGGAGATTAAAACTTAAAGATGAAAATACTCACTGCAATCCAGGAGAATTGATTCATTACCAAGGATTGGATTACCTGGTGATTCCCTTTCCTTCCACTGCCTAATCAAATAATGGGCCATTGGACCACACAGGGACAGAAGAGATGGGGCTGGGCACTAGGGCTGGGGCGGCAAAATTCTTAGGGAGTGTTAGAAGGAAGGCAGACCAATCATAAGAGTACCAGGTAGGAGTCAGGTGACCTGGGTCCATCCACTAACCTGCTAGGTGACCTTTGGCCAGACCCTGTTTTTTCCTGACCCGGGGTGGGGGAGGAAGGGGAAGGCTGGAGTCACCTTGGCAATGGACTGGTAGAAGAGATTCATAGCATTCTTGCCCTCTTCTCTTGGGCTCATGGAATAGCCTAGGAGCCCTGGGTTGGCCTTGACCTCCCTGGTGCGATAGCGTTTTCTGTTGATGAGGTACCAGGTATTGTCATCATACTGGAAGAACTTGTTTAGCTTCAGGCCCAGCTTCCTGACATAGGTGTGGACCAACCTGGAACAGATACAAGCATAACGTGGCACCCGTCCCAGTGGCACCCGTCCTGTTCCTGCTGACCACACAATAGACACCATTTCCAGGAAAACCAGTTTCTTCACGTGCCCAAGGAGCTCAGACTAACTGCTTCCTCATCTCTCACCTTGCCTCCCCTTACTGCAGCATTAGTTCTTTTCCTCCTGTTTTTGCCCTGAGGGAGATAGGGTGTAGGCAGTTTACCCATCGCTGATGAAGGCCCTTAAGGAAATCCCAGCATATAGAACTCAAATATAGAGACAGAGACATTTTGTTTCAGACAGTATCTGAAATTCCAGTTCTAAGTAAGTTTGAGGCCATATCTAAAGACTCCTACTTTGGGCTGGAACTGTTAATTTTTGTTTTTGATAGTGTTTGGAGGGAAATCTTGGGTTTAGTTTCCACTTAAGCCAAAAAAGGAGCCATATTTTTGGAGGTATGTGGGACACCAGGTGAGGGATCTTTTTTGGTCTTGGAAGCTGCAGAACCAGAGGCCACGTTCCCTTCCTTCAAGGAGTGAGTTCTAATTTAGGAATTGAGCATATGCTTTGGTGCCAGGTGCCTCCTTGATTTTGAGGAGCTTTGTTACTTTCTCCTAGGAGAAACTTGGGTGAGTCACTTAATATCTCTGAGCCCAGTTTCTTGATTTATAAATAGGAAAAATAAGAGTATCAAATTATAGGGTTGTGAGGATTGAAAGAAATAATGCACATATGCACTTAGCACAGGGCTGGGCACACAATAGGTGTTCAATGAATGGCAGCTGTTATTATTATTATTTATTATTATTATTTTATAGGTTAAAGTAGTATAATTGACATGTAATTGCCCATAATTAACTAATTAATTAATTAATTAAAAAATTTTATTGGAGTATAGTTGATTTACACTGTTGTATTAGTTTCAGGTGTACAGTAAAGCGAATGAGATATATATATCTCCATTCTTTTTCAGATTCTTTTCCCATATAAGTTTTTACAGAATATTGAGTAAAGTTCCCTGTGCTATACAGTAGATCCTTGTCAGTTATCTATTTTATATATAATAATATGTATATATCAATCTCAGCCTTCTAATTTATCACTTCCCACCCACGTTTCCCCTTTGGTAACTGTAAGTTTGATTTTGAGATCTGTGAGTCTGTTTCTGTTTTGAAAATAAATTCATTTGTATTATTTTTAGATCCCACGTATAGGTGATGTCATATGGTATTTGTCTTTCTCTGACTTACTTCACTTAGTATGATAATCTCTAGGTCCATCCAGGTTGCTGCAAATGGCATTATTTCATTCCTTTTTATGAACTGCCCATATTTAAAGCACCAAATTTGATGAGTTAATGGTAACTATTGCCATTATTAGTCTGGGATCTACCACTTTCTGTATGACCCTGGGCTCTAAGGCTTGATCATCTCTATCAAGTGGGGGACCAGCATTAATCCTGATTTACAGGGTTCAATCACATGAGACAGTGAATCTGAAAGGGCTCTGACGCCATGGCAGCAGGGTTCCCCTTCTCCTCCTAATTATTCCTCCTTGCTGTTTGCTCCATCCCTTTCCCGAGACTTACCTGTGGGACTTTGGGATTCGCATGGGCCCCAGTTCATAGTACCAGCCCTCCTTCTCATTCCTGAATGTGACCACTCGACCCCCGACGTGGTCGCTGGCTTCCAGGATGGTTACCTGGCGTCCAGAGAGGCTGCTGTCATCCCCAAGGTCATGTCTCCCCTCCCACCCTCTGCTCCCACCCCCACCAGCCACAGACTCTACTCAGGAAATCCCGGCAGCAGGTCCCAGACTATGCAGGATAACCAAACTGGGCAGAGGGGGGTTTCCTCCCAGAGGGTCCTGAGTAACAGAAATGAGGCAGAAGAGCTCCAGGGTTGCAGGGGTCAGAACGCCTCTTGGCCCTTTCTGGGTAGCATAGCCCTTTTATACTTTTATTTTCAAAAGAACACAAGTTGGAGTTAAGTCTCAGGGGAACCCAGATTTTTGAGGAACAGTAACTAAAGACTAAGAGACATGGTGGGTTATGTCAGTTGTCTGAGGGTTGGCTGTAACCCCACTCATTTTCTTTTTCCACCCAATGAAGCAGACTGGAGGTGAATGATTGAGGGCCTCTCCAAGGCCTGCTCACCTGGTGGCCCGCATCCTGCAGGGCCTTGGCCGCCGTCAGCCCTGACATGCCAGCTCCCACGACCACCACACGCTTGGGCAGCGGGGAGGTGTGGAGGCCCTCCTGCGCTGTGACAAGGATAGACTCATATTCCGGGTCCTGGAAGCACTTGACCAAGTCCTCATAGTAGCCAAGGCAGCTGGGAGTAGCCAACAAGAGCCCCAAGATCAGGATTCCTGGGGCAGAGAAAGGTATGAGGGCTGCCTTTCTGGGGCTTTGCACGCCACCCTACCCAGGGTGAACTTGGCTGTGTGGGTGAGTGGGAGTGGTAAGGTCAGGGAAGCATCTGTTGAACGTGTGGTTGTGAACGTGTGTTTGTGACTGTGTCCATGTCTGTGTTGTATGGGGTATGAATGTACGTGTGAACCAGGCTGGTGTTCGTTGTGATTGTGAATGTGGGCTACAATTCACATGTGCGCACGTGACTAGAAACTCAAGAGTGTGTGCAGCTTTGTACTGGAGTATAAATCTGCCTGCTTCTGGTGGTGAGTGTGTGTGTGTGTGTGAGCTTGTCCGTGATGAAGGTGCTGTGATTGTGAGTTTGTGATTACTGCCCTGTGTCACCGCGCGATGTCTGTGATTTTATGTGAGGGGGAGGTGTTTCTGGGACAGTGTAGGTACCTGAGTCCATGTGTGGATGAATCTGCACAGAAGAGCGAGAGGGACTGTAGAAATGGGTGAGGGCTGGCCTGCGGCGTTTGGAGGAGTGAGGGTGACGTGTGTGCACTTGTTTGAGTTTGAGAGAGAATTGAGTTGCTCGTGTCTTGTGTGTGATTGTGTGTGTGCGTGTAAGCGTGAGGTGGGGTGGGGGAGCCTGGGGGTGCTGGTATCCTTTGGCCATGTGTATATTTGTGAGAGGATGCATGTGTGTGTGTAGCACAGTTCTTTTCAGGGAAGGGGAGTGGCGGAATTGTGACCAGTTTCTCGGTGACTACTAGCGCCCCATGGCATCTTGGCAGTCCTATTGTTCTTCAGCCTCACAGTATTTTTCTAATGTGCAGTCAAGGTTGGAAACCATAGTTAATATATAACATGCAGTAAGTCCAGTGTGGCTACTACAACGAACTGTTCTGATGTACAGAGAAATTCACCTAAGAGTCTGAAACTCTGAAAGAGAGGCTGTGTGGTTTCCTTGGTGTCGCCTGCTCTGAAAGGGAACAGCCAGGAGCTGTGACACACGGAGCCCCCTGGCACTAGCCCTAGGTTTTTCGGCAGGTGAGAATGCCCTTAGTCCAGTCTTTGTATGGGCAGGACAACTGAAGCTCTGAGAAGGAAAGGGATCTTCAGGGGCTACCCACAGAGGAGGGGCAGGGAACCAGCTGGTTCCCAGGGCAGGCCCTTCCCAAGGCCAGGAGGCTTCTGCTGGGGCGACTCCTCAGAAAAGAGGAGAGGGATAAATAACCATCCATGCTCATGTGACCGAGAGTCAAGCCTCCCCACAGCCCCCGCCAGGCCTACTTCAGCCTCCCAAATCCATTCTCCACCCCTGACAAGTTTTCCCAACTCCCTGAGCTACCACCATTCTGTCTCAGTCCCCATGACCTTCCCCTTGAGTAGGCCCAATCCCCAGACTCATTCTCCAGACCTGTATCCATCCTCTCCACTCACTTTCAACACCTGGACTTATCCATAGCCCCTGACCTAGCTCCTGTCCCTTCTCAGTCCTCATCCCTCTTCCCCTGGCCTGGCCCTATGCTCAGACTCCCCCATGGCCCCATCTCGACCCCCCTGGCCCAGCCCTGCTCCCCAATCTAGCTCTTCTCCCTGTTTCAGTGTCTAACACCTCCTTCCTTAGGTGCCTCTCTCTCAGACCCAGAGGAGGGACCCCACTTACCTCTCATCTTGACCATGGCCCTGCAGCTCATGCTGAGCCCAGGGCAACTCTCCCTCTCTTTACGAGGAGCCAGCTCCACCCAGCAGAGCTGGCCTCATCCCACCGGCCTGCCTCGGGGCCCTATTGGCTGGGCCCAGCAGAGAAGCCCTGCCCTCGAGGCCTGGGCTGTCAGGTGAGATGACTGTCCCACCCCTAATCTCATCTTCTGCATCCCCACCTTCCTCCTGGCCCATCTTCCTTCCTAGAGAAAGCCCCTTCTCCCAGCTTAGACCCCAGACAGTGGGGAGGAGGGGTTGTGGGAACCCGGTGGACCATACCAAACCTGCTGTGACCAACTCCCAGGACAGGGAGAGGGTTAGGAATGAGCTAATGGACTGGTTTGGAAGTCCAGTGTCTGGGCTCCCAGCACAGACCAAATCTCCTGACTGCTCCCACTGGAGAATGTCCCTGTTCCACTGCTGTCGCACTGTGGAGCCTTCCGCTCCAAGGTGGGGATTCTAGCATGAGTTCCTGTGGGAGGGCTGCGGGCTGCAGGCTGCAGGCTGGGCCCTCCCCACCCCCTCAGGAGTTCCCTCTGCAGGCAGGGCAGAGGTCTCTGGCCCAGCCAATTTTGCAGTGGGGAGTGGGCTTTTTTTCTCCTTTCCTCTGGGTCCCCCAGGACTTCCTTAGGCACAGGCGGGTTTCTCTGGCACTGGAATTTCTTTTCCTGGGGAATTGGGCCAGCTGGCTGAGGTGCCAACACTAGCTCTTTGTTCTCTGTGTACAGTGCAGGTGGAGAGAGAAGTGGGCAGGAAACCCTCAGGGAGCAGTAGCATGGGGCTGGGAGCGGGGCAGCAGTACCAGCAGTGTACACTCAGTAGCTGGGACACAGGACTCAGATCCTGGACTCCAGGGGTGGCATAGAGGAAAGGGCAGTAGTGATGGAATCAAATAGAATTGAGTTTGAATCCTGCTTTGTCATGTTGTAGCCATGTGTCTTAGGAAGGATGGTTTATACTTCTCTGAGCCTGGGTTTCCTTATCCGTAAAATGGGGCAGCAATACTTTCTTTACAGGGTATTTCAAGGATTAAATGAGATGCTGTGTGAAGAGCCTGGCATAGGTAGGTACCTAAGCTGGTTTCCTTCTTTCCTTTTGGAGATAGAATTTGTCACAAACAACTGTAATACCTTTAAAAAGGGATAGTTCCTTCACCACAGGGTTGCTGGGAACACCAGGTAGAATAATGCTGGGAGAGTTACTGTGTGAATTGCTGGGTTTCAGATGCAGGTTGAGGACTCTTTCTCTCTTGCTCTCTCTATTGCTTCTTTTAATTTTTTAATAGCTTTATTGAGATATAATTTATATACTACACAATTCACCCATTTGAAGTGAACAATTCAGTGGTTTGTAGTGTATTCACAGAGTTGTGCTACTATCACCACAATCAATTTAAAAACATTTTCATCATTCCAAAAAGAAATACTGTACCCTTTAGCCATCACTCCCCATTCTCCGCATCCCCCCAACCCTAGGCATCCACTGTTCTTTCTGTCTCTGTGGGTTTGCTTGTTTGGGACATTTCATATAAATGTAATCATATAATATGCAGTCTTTTTAAAATTTTTAATCTTTATTGGAGTATAATCGCTTCACAGTGGTGTGCTAGTTTCTACTGTACAACAAAGTGAACCAGCCATATGTACACACATATCCCCATATCTCCTCCCTCCCGAGCTCCACTCCTAACCGCCCTATCCCACCCCTCCAGGTCCTCACAAAGCATCAAGCTGATCTCCCCATGCTCTGCAGCAGCTTCCCACAGCGATCCACTTCACACCCGGCAGTGTGCGTATGTCGACGCTACTCTCTCATGGCTGGCTCCTTTTATTTAACATAATATCTTTCAGATTCATCTGTATTCCACATGTATCAATACTTCGTTAGTTTTTATGGCTGAATAATAATTTCTGGCTGAATTATATTCCATTTATGACTGAATAATATTCCATTTATACCACATTTTGTTTATCCATTCATTATTTGGGTTTGGCCATCTGGGTTTCCCCCCCACTTTCCGACTTATAAAGTGTTGCTATAAACATTCTTTTTATGTGGACATAGATTTTCATTTTTCTTAAGTATACACTTTGGAGTGGGATTGCTGGGTTATGTGTTAACTCTGTGTTTAACCTTTTGAGGAACTGCCAGATGAGTTTCTAAAACGGCTGCACGATTTTACTTTCACACCAGCAACGAATGAGAGTTCCAGTTTCTCCTTATCCTCGACAACACTTGTTATTGTCTGTGCTTTTAATTACAGCCATTCTAGTGGTTGTAAAGTACTATCTCATTGTGCTTTTGATTTGCACTTCTCCAATGACCAGTGACATTGGGCATCTTCTCTTGTGCTTAGTGGACATTTGTATATCTTTGGAGAAATATGTTTTTTTATCTTTTGCCCATTTTTTCACTTGGTTAATTGTCTCTCTATTACTGAATTGTTAGGGTTCTTTATATAGTGTAGATAAAAGTCCCTTTTCACACATATGATTTGCAAATATTTCTGGCAGCCCCATTCTGTGGGTTGCTTTTTTTACTTTCTTGATGTGTCCTTGAAGCACAAATGTTTTTAATTTTGAAAAATCCTTATTTATTTTTTTTGTTGATGCTTGCACGTTTGGGGTCATATCTAAGAAACCATTGCCTAATCCCAGGTCATGAAGACTTACCCTTTGTTTTCTTCTAAAAATTTTATATTTTTAGCTCTTACAGTGAGGTCTTTGGTCCATTTGAAGTAATATTTGTATATGATGTGAGGTAGAGATCCAACTTCATTTTTTTGTATGTGGCTATTCAGTTGCCTCAGCACATTTTATTAAAAGGCTATTCTTTCCTCATTAAATTGCCTTGGAAAATTTGATCCTTGTCAAAAATCAGTTGGTCGTAAATGTGACCATTTATTTCTGGACTATCAATTCTATTCCATTGACTTCCATGCAAATCCTTAAGACACTACTGCACTATCTTGGTTACTGGTTACTATAATTTTGTAGAAGTTTTAAAATTGGTAAGTTTGAGTACTCCTGCTTTGTTCTCCTTAACTACTGTTTTGCTTATTCTGGGTGATTTGAACTTCCATATGAATTTTAGGATCACCTTGCCAAATTGTGCAAAATGTCAGCTGGGATTATGATAGGGATTATGCTGAATCTGTAGATAATTTAGGGAATATTCACATCTTAACAGCATTTAGTATTTTGATACATAAACATGACATATCTTTCCATTTATTTAGATCGTCTTTATGTATTTAAACAATGATTTGTAGTTTTCAGGGTATAGCTTTATACTTCCTTTGTTATTTTCCTAAGGATTTTACTATGTTGAAGCTATTGTAAATGGACTTTTCTTAATTTCATTTTTATTATATTTATTTATTATTTATTTTTTTAAACTCTTTATTGGAATATAATTGATTTACACTCTTGTATCAGTTTTTGAGGTACACCAAAGTGAATCAGCTGTATTTATACATATATCCCCCATCTCTTCCTTCCCATGACTCCCTCCCACCCTCCCTGTCCCGGACCTCTAAGGCATCACCCATCATTGAGTTGATCTCCCTTTGTCATACGGCAACTTCCCACTAGCTACCTATTTTACAGTTGCTACTGTATATAAGTCTATGCTACTCTCTCACTTTGTCCCAGCTTCCCCTCCCCACACCCCGCCCCATGTCCTCCAGTCCATTCTCTGCATCTGCATCTTTATTCTTGCTCTGTCACTGGGTGCATCAGTACCATTTTTTTTAGATTCCATATGTATGTTAGCATATGGTATTTGTTTTTCTCTTTCTGGCTTACTTCACTCTGTATGACAGTCTCTAGGTCTATCCACCTCATTACATGTAGCTCAATTTCATTCCTTTTTATGGCTGAGTTATATTCCATTGTATATATGTGCCACATCTTCTTTTTCCATTGATCTGTTGATGGGCATTTAGGTTGCTTCCATGTCCTGGCTATTGGAAATAGTGCTGCAGTGAACATTATGGTACATGCTTCTTTTTGGATTATGGTTTTCTCTGGGTATATGCCCAGTAGTGGGATTACTGGGTCATATGGTAGTTCCATTTTTAGTTTTTGAAGGAGCCTCCATACTGTTTTCCATAGTGACTGTACCAGCTTACATTCCCACTAACAGTGCAGGAGGGTTCCCTTTTCTCCACACCCTCTCCACCATTTGTTGTTTCTAGATTTTTTGGTGATGGCCATTCTGACCAGTGTGAGGTGATACCTCACTGTGGTTTTGACTTGCATTTCTCTAATGATTAGTGATGTTCAGCATCTTTTCATGTGTTTGTTGGCCATCTGTATGTCTTCTCTGGAGAACTGTCTATTTAGGTGTTCTGCCCATTTGTGGATTGGGTTATTTGCTTTTTTAGTATTAAGCTGCATGAGCTGCTTAAATATTTTGGAGATTAATCCTTTGTCCGTTGCTCCATTGGCAAGTATTTTCTCCCATTCTGAGGGTTGTCTTCTTGTCTTATTTATGGTTTCTTTCACTGTGCAAAAGCTTTTGAGTTTCATTAGGTCCCATTTGTTTATTCTTGATTTTATTTCCATTATTCTAGGAGGTGGGTCAAAAAGGATCTTGCTTTGATGTGTGTCATAGAGTGTTCTGCCTATTTTCCTCTAGGAGTTTTATAGTGTCTGGCCTTACATTTAGGTCTTTAATCCATTTTGAGTTTATTTATGTGTATGGTGTTAAGGAATGTTCTAATTTCATTCTTTTACACGTTGCTTTCCAATTTTCCCAGCACCACTTATTGAAGAGGCTGCCTTTTCTCCATTGTATATCCTTGCCTCCTTTGTCATAGATTAGTTGACCGTAGTTTATCTCTGGGCTTTCTATGCTGTTCCATTGATCTATATTTCTGTTTTTGTGCCAGTGCCATACTGTGTTGATCACTGTGGCCTTGTAATATAGTCTGAAGTCAGGAAGCCTAATTCCACCAACTCCATCTTTCCTTCTCAAGATTGCTTTGGCTATTTGGGATCTTTTGCATTTCCATACAAATCATAAAATTTCTTGTTCTAGTTCTGTGAAAAATGTCATTGGTAATTTGATAGGGATTGCACTGAATCTATAAATTGCCTTGGGTAGTATAGTCATTTTGACAATATTGATTCTTCCAATCCGTCTGTTTGTGTCATCTTTGATTTCTTTCATTAGTGTCTTATAGTTTTCTGAGTATAGGTCTTTTACCTCCTTGATTAGGTTTATTCCTAGGTATTTTATTCTTTTTGTTGCAATGGGATTGTTTCCTTAATTTCTCTTTCTGATCTTTCATTGTTGGTGTATAGAAATGCAAGAGATTTCTGTTTGTTAATTTTGTATCCTGCAACTTTACCAAATTCATTGATTAGCTCAAGTAGTTTTCTGGTGGCATCTTTAGGATTTTCTATGTGTAGTATCATGTCATCTGCAAACAGTGACAATTTTACTTCTTTTCCAATTTGGATTCCTTTTATTTCTTGTTCTTCTCTGATTTCTGTGCCAAGGACTTCCAAAACTATGTTGAATAGTAGTGGCGAGAGTGGACCTCCTTGGCTTGTTCCTGATCTTAGAGGGAATGCTTGCAGTTTTTCACCATTGAGAATAATGTTTGCTGTGGGTTTGTTGTATATGGCCTTTAATATGCTGAGGTAGGTTCCCTCTATGCCCATCTTGTGGGGAGTTTTTATCATATATCAGTGTTGAATTTTGTCAAAAGGTTTTTCTGCATCTATTGAGATGATCATGTGGTTTTTATCCTTCAATTTGTTAATATGGTGTATCACATTGATTGATTTGCATATATTGAAGAATCCTTGCATTCCAGGGATAAACCCCACTTGATCATGGTGTATGATCCTTTTAATGTGTTGTTGGATTCTGTTGGCTAGTATTTTGTTGAGGATTTTTGCATCTAAATTCATCAGTGAGATTGGTCTGTAATTTTCTTTTTTTGTAGTATCTTTGTCTGGTTTTGGTATCACGGTGATGGTGGCTTCATAAAATGAGTTTTGGAGTGTTCCTTCCTCTGCAATTTTTTGGAAGAGCTTGAGAAGGATGGGTGTTAGCTCTTCTCTAAATGTTTAATAAAATTCACCTGTGAATTCGTCTGATCCTGGACTTTTGTCTGTTGGGAGATTTTTAATCTCAGTTTCAATTTCATTACTTGTGATTGGTCTGTTCATATTTTCTGTGTCTTCCTGATTCAGTCTTGGAAAGTTATACCTTTCTAAGAATCTGTCCATTTCATCCAGATTGTCCATTTTATTGGCATATAGTTGCTTGTAGTAGTCTCTTATGGTGCTTTTTATTTCTGTGGTGTCCGTTGTAACTTCTCCTGTTTCATTTCTAATTCTATTGATGCCGAGACCAGCTCGGCGACTCGAGGTGAGTGACGAGTGCCGCAAGCTTGAAGAAAACACAGACACAGACTGAAGAGAAAGATGGGACCGGGGGACTCAAGACCTCTAGGATCAAGAGCCTTGCTGACTCATCCCACGTGGCTTTTATTGAGTTCTTGGCTAACACTCCCAGGTTAATCCCATAAACAATCAAAGGCCTCACATGACTGGGGCAATGATCTTTGTTTGCCTCCTGGGTCCGAGTTGAGCAGGTGTGAATTTGAGCTGGGCGTGGAGAGCAAAACAGCCCTGGGGGCAGGAGACCTCTCTCAGATGGATTAGGGGTCTGTGCCCCACCCCTGCTGGCCCCTCTGCAACTGTGCCTGTCTTAGGTTGTTCCTCCCTTGAGGAATCTTACCCATCTCTGGCTAACCAGTCATCCTCCAGGGCCAAACAGGGTGATATGAGGTGTGCAGTGAGAAATGGGCTGTGCCCCTAGAGACGGCCAACCCTCTGCCTATGCCCCCATAGTCTCCATGCCCCGCACCCTCAGCTCCTCCACTACTCAAGCAGGACATTCTGAATCCCATCGCTTGGCCCACATACTTTAACATTTTCAAGGTTTCAGAAAGGCTCCTGAATGTCTTCCCACATATTGATTTGAGTCCTCTCCCTCTTTTTCTTTATGAGTCTTGCTAGAGGTTTATCAATTTTGTGTATCTTCTCAAAGAACCAGCTTTTAGTTTTATTGATTTTTGCTATTGTTCTCTTTATTTCTGTTTCATTTATTTCTGCTCTGATCTTTATGATTTCTCTCCAGCTACTAACTTTGGGTTTTGTTTGCTCTCCTTTCTGTAGTTCCTTTAGGTGTAAGTTTAGATTGTTTATTTGGGATTTTTCTTGTTTCTTGAGGTAGGATTGTATTGCTATAAAATTCCCTCTTAGAACTGCCTTTGCTGCATCCCATAGGTTTTGTGTTGCTGTGTTTTCATTGTCATTTGTCTCTAGGTATTTTTTGATTTCCTCTTTGATTTCTTCAGTGATCTCTTGGTTATTTAGTAGCATATTGTTTAGCTTCCATGTGTTCATGATTTTTGCAGTTTTTTTTTTTCCTGTAATTGATTTCTAATCTCATAACATTGTGGTCAGAAAAGATGCTTGATATGATTCCACTTTTCTTGAATTTACCAGGGCTTGATTTGTGACCCAAGATGTGATCTATCCTGGAGAATGTTCCCTGTGCACTTGAGAAGAAAGTGAATTGTGTAGTTTTTGGGTGGAATGTCCTATAAATATCAATTAAGTCGAGATGGTCTAATGTGTCATTTAAAGCTTGTGTGTCTTTATTTATTTTCTGTTTGGATGATCTGTCCATTGATGTAAGTGGGGTGTTCAAGTCTCCTACTATTATTGTGTTACTGTTAATTTTCCCTTTTATGGCTGTTAGCATTTGCCTTATGTTTCAAGGTGCTCCTATGTTGGGTGCATAGATATCTACAATTTTTTAATCTCCTTTTTGGATTGATCCCTTGATCATTATGTAGTGTCCTTCCTTGTCTCTTGTAATAGTCTTTACTTTAAAGTCTAATTTGTCTGATACGAGTATTGCTACTCCAGCTTTTTTTGACTTCCATTTGCATGGAATATCTTTTTCCATCCCCTTACTTTCAGTCTATATGTGTCCTGAAGTGAGTTTCTTGTAGGGAGCATATAGAAGGGTCTTGTTTTTGTATCCATTCAGCCAGTCTGTGTCTTTTGGTTGGAGCATTTAATCCATTTATATTTAAGGTGATTATTGACATGTATGTAACTGTTACCATTTTTTAATTGTTTTGGGTTTGTTTTTGTAGGTCTTTTCCTTCTCTTGTGTTTCCTGCTTAGAAAAGTTTCTTTAGCAATTGTTGTAAGGCTAGTTTGGTGGTGCTGAATTCTCTTAACTTTTGCTTGTCTGGAAAGCTTTTGATTTCTCTGTCAAATCTGAATTAGATTCTTGCTGGGTAGAGTATTCTTGGCTGTTGGTTTTTCTCTTTCAGGACTTTCAGTGTATCCTGCCACTTCCTTCTGGCATGCAGAGTTTCTGTAGAAAGATCAGCTGTTATCTTTATGGGTTTTCCCTTATATGTTATTTGTTGCTTTTCTCTTGCTGCTTTTAATATTTTTTCTTTGTGTTTAGTTTTCATTAGTTTGATTAATATGTGCCTCAGTGTATTTCTCCTTGGGCTTATTCTGTATGGGACTCTCTGCACTTCTTGGACTTCATTAATTATTTCCTTTTCCATGTTGGGGAATTTTTCCACTATAACCTCTTGAAATATTTTCTCAGACCCTTTCTTTCCTTCTTCTTCTTCTGGGATGCCTATGATTCAAATGTTGGTGCACTTAATGTTGTTGCCAAGGTCTCTGAGGCTGTCTTCCATTCTTTTTATTCTTTTTTTCTCTTTCTTGCTCTGTGGCAGTTATTTCCCTCATTCTAACTTCCAACTCACTTACTCATTCTTCTGCCTCAGTTATTCTGCCATTTATACCATCTGGAGTATTTTTAATTTCAGTTATTTTCTTGTCCATTACTGTTAGTTTGCTCTTTAGTTCTTCTAAATCCTTCTTAAAATTGTTTCTTGTATTTTCTGTATTTTGTTATTGAGATTTTGGATCATCTTTATTATCATTACTCTGAATTCTTTTTCAGGCAATTTTCCTATTTCCTCTTCATTTATTTGGTCTTGTGGGTTTTTTTCTTGCTGCTTTGCCTGCAAGGCATTTCTTTGCTTTCTTATTTTGTCTAATTTATAGGATTTGCTGTCCCCTTTCCCTGTGCTGCCTAGTAGTAATTCCTCTTGTTTCTGCTCTCTGCCCTCTGTGGTGGCATTTGTCCAGTGTCTTGAGTAGGCTTCCTGGTGGGAGGGTCTGGTGCCTGCTTTCTGGTGTGTGACTCTGAGTCTTTTCTCTCTGATGTGCAAGGCCATGTCAGGTGGTGTGTATTAGGTATCTGTGGGCTTAACATGGCTTTAGGTAGTCTGTGTGCTGATGGGTGGATTTGAGTTCCTGTCTTGTTTGTAGTTTGGTGTGAGGTATCCAGCACTGGCAGTTGCAGACAGTTGGATGAAGCTGGGACTTAGACTCTGATACAGAGCTCTGTGAGAGTTCTCTGCAGTTAATCTTGCCTGTGGCTGAGGACTCTCTAATGGTCTAGTGTCCTGGATTCGGTGCTCCCTTGCCAGAGCCTCCTACTTGACTTCTGGTCGAGTAGTCCAGATTTCAGAGGTTGCAAAACTCATAGCATGCAGCTCAGGCAGTACTTGCAGGGACAGTCATATCACAGTATCAGGAATGGAAGATGAAACATCACTATAAATCAGATCTGGCTCAGGAAGAAATCACAGTTCTCTAAATAGTCCTCTCCATCCTCCCACCCAGTGCCAGCTTAATTTCATTTTTAAATTGTTTATTTCAACTGTATAGATATACAGGGTAAGAGCTCAGGTGGTTTCTGTGCTTTATTCTACTGGTATGGTGTATTACATTAATTGATTTTCAAGTGTTAAACTAATATTGCATACCTGGGAGGTTAGGGAATCTTACAGTTGTTACTGTTACTGACAAAGAGAAGAGCAGGCCCCACAGTTTGGTAGGGTCCAGGTTGGAAATCCTGGTATTGCCTGAAGTTACCATGGGTCTCATGTACTTACTTCTGTTACTTTCTAGGGAGCACATTCACCTGCTGAATTGGCTTCATGCTGATATGCTTCCTGGGGCCTTAGCAGACCAAAAAAGGCCTCGGGGAGTGAGCTGACTGAGGGGAGTTGTCTGGAGACCCTGTGTGATAGGCTGAAAAAGGGGTCCCCAAAGATGTCTTATCCTAAGTCCTGGAACCTTGTGAATGTTACCTTATATAGCAAAAGGGAGTGTGCAGATGTGATTATGTTAAGCATTTTGAGATGGGGAATAATCCTGGATTATCCAGGTGGGCTCTAAATATAGTCATGAGGGTCCTTTCAAGAGGGACACATATATATGGAATCTGAAGAAATGGTACTGATGAAACCAGTGACAGGCAAGAGTGGAGATACAGAAATAGAGAATGGACTTGAGGACACAGGGCTGGGGTGAGGGGCAAAGGGGAAGTTGGGAAGAGGCGAGAGAGTAGCATAGACATATTTACACTACCAGCTGTAAAATAGATAGCTAGTGGGAAGTTGCTGTATAACAAAAGGAGATCAACTTCATAGGAGATGCCTTGGAGGGCCAGGACAGGGAGGGTGGGGGGGAGTCATGGGAGGGGGGGGGGATATGGGGATATGTGTGTAGATGCAGCTGATTCACTTTGGTGTACCTCAGAGATGGGTACAAGAGTGTAAAGCAAATATATTCCAATAAAGAGTTTTTAAAAAAAAGGTAGGTCAAAGGGGAAGAAGGTGATGTGAACATGGAAGTAGAGATTGGAGTGATGTGGCTACAACCCAAGGGATGCCAAAATAACCTCTAAAAGCTGGAAGATATAAGAAACAGATTCTCTCCTGGAGCTTCCAGGAGGAACCAAGCCTGCCAGCACCTTGACTTTAGCTCCTTAAGACTCATTTTGGACATCTCCAAAGTATAAGAGAATACATTTGTGTTGTTTCAAGCCACTAAGTTTGTGACAATTTGTTATAGCAGGAAACTAATATACTACACCTCCTGGTTTTCTGGGCAGAACTGGTCTGACTACTAGAACTCTTCCTCAAACCCCATCACAACTGACTTCTCAGGGCTCTTGTCCCCCTGCCCCTCCTACACCTTGAGTCTCAAAGCACTCCTGTGTATGCTCCTGATAGTTCCTCAGAGCTTTGCAGGCATCCAACCTGGTGAGATGGGAACATTTTTATACCTTCACCCCCAGTTCCTTAATATGTAAAGTTAGGTTATTGATTTGAACTCTTTCTTCTTTTTTAATGTAGGCTTTTGCAGTTGTACATTTCCCTCTTAGCACTGCATCAGCTGCATCTGTAAGTTTTGATATATTTTGTCTTAATTTTCATTGGCCTCAAAGTATCTTCTAATTTCCCTTGAGATTTCTTCTCTAATTCATTGATTATTTAACAGTGTTGCTTAATTTCTGCATGTTTGTGAGCTTCCCATATTTTTCTTTTATTTCTAATTTTATCTCATTGTGGGTAGAGAACATACTTTGTTTTATTTCTATCCTTTTAAATTTATTCAGCTTTTTTTTTTATGGCCTAGTAAATGGTTCCTGAAGAATGTTCCATGTACACTTGAGAAGAATGCATGTTCTTCTGTTGTTGGATGGAGTTTTCTATAAATACATATTAGGTCTAGTTGGCTTATAGTGTTGTTTCAGTCTTCTGTTTCCTTGTTGTTCCTTTTCCTAATTGTCCTATCCATCATTGTGAATAAGGTATTGAAGACTCCACCTATTATTATTGAGCTATTTTCTCCATTTATTTAACTTTTCTTTATGTATTTTGGTGTTCTGTTATTACATGTACATATATTTTTCATTATCATGTTGTCCTGATGTATTGACTCTTTTATCATTACAAAATATCCTTCTTTGTCTCTAGTAACTTTTTTTGTTTTAAAGTCTGTTTCTTATGGTTGCTGTTTGCCTGGTGTATCTTTTTCTTTCCTTTTAATTTACTTGTATCTTTGACTCTAAAGTATGTCTCCTATACATAGCATGTAATTGGATCTTTTTTAATCCAGCCTGACAATATTTGCCTTTCTATTTTATTATTTAATCCATTCACATATAATCTTATTAATATCGTTGGCTTTACATCTGCCATTGTACTTTTTGTTTAGTATTTCTCATGTCTTTATTGTTCCTCTATTTCTCCTTTACTGCTTTCTTTTGCATTAAGTGATTATTTTCTGATGATATATTTAAAAATTTTTAAAGATATTAAAATTATTTTTTGAGTTAAAACTTATTGCTCTGGATACCCTCGTCTACCACAGGGCAGACAGCAGAAGCAAGAAGAAATACAATCCTGAAAACTGCAGAACAAAAACCACAATCACAGAAAGATAGACCAAGTGAAAAGGCATAGGACAATGTATCAGATGAAGGAACAATATAAAACCCCAGGAAAACAACTAAATGAAGTGGAGATAGGCAACCTTCCAGAAAAAGAATTCAGAATAATGATAGTGAAGATGATCCATATCTTTGGGAGAAGAATGGAGGCAAGGACCAAGAATATGCAAGAAATGTTTAACAAAGACATAGAAGAATTAAAGAAAACACAAACAGAGATGAACAATACAATAAGGGAAATGAAAAATACATTAGAAGGAATCAATAGCAGAATAGCTGAGGCAGAAGAATGGATAAGTGACCTGAAAGACAGAATGATGGAAATCACTGACATGGAAAAGAATAAAGAAAAAAGAATGAAAAAAATGAAGACAGCCTAAGAGATCTCTAGGACAACATGAAATGCACTAACTTTTGCATTATAGGGATCCCAGAAAGAGAAGAGAGAGAGAAAGGACCCAAGAAAATATTTGAAGAGATTATAGTCAAAACTTCCCTAACATGGGAAAGAAAATAGCTACCCAAGTCCAGGAAGTACAAAGCGTCCCAGCCAGGATAAAGTCAAAGAGAAACACACCAAGACACATAGTAATCAAATTGAAAAAAATTAAAGACAGAAAAATTATTGAAAGCAACAAGGGAAAAATGATAAAAACATACAAAGGAACTCCCATAGGTTAACAGCTGGTTTCTCATCAGAAACTCTGCAAGCCAGAAGGGAGTGGCACAATATATTTAAAGTGATGAAAGGGCAGAACTCACAACCAAGAATATGCTACCCAGCAAGGATCTCATTCAAATTTGACAGAGATTTCAAAAGCTTTACAAACAAGCATAAGCTAAGAGAATTCAGAACCACCAAACCAGCTCTACAAAAAATGCTAAAGGATGTTCTCTAAGTGGAAAATACAAGAGAAGAAAAGGACCTACAAAAACAATTCCCAAACAATTAAGAAAATGGTAATAGGAACATACATATCGATAATTACCTTAAATGTGAATGAATTAAATGCTATGACCAAAAGACACAGAATGGCTGAATGAATACAAAATGCTGCCTACAAGAGACCTACCTCAGATCTAGGGACATATACAGACTGAAAGTGAAGGGATGGAAAAAGATATTCCATGCAAATGGAAATCAAAAGAAAGCTGGAGTAACAATACTCATATCAGATAAAATAGACTTTAAAATAAAGAATGTTACAAGAGATGAGGAAGGACACTACATAATGATCAGGGGATCAATCCAAGAAGAAGATACGACAATTATAAATATCTATGCATCCAACACAGGAGCACCTCAATACATAAGGCAAATGCTAACAGCTGTAAAAGAGGAGGTCGACAGTAACATAATAATAGTAGGGGACTTTAACACCACACTTACACCAATGGACAGATCATCCAAACAGAAATTAAATAAAGAAGTACAAGCCCTAAATGACACATTAGACCAGATGGACTTAATTGATATTTATAGGACTTTCCATCCAAAAGCAACAGAATACACTTTCTTCTCAAGTGCACACAGAACATTCTCCAGGATAGATCACCTCTTGGGTCACAAATCAAGCCCTGGTAAATTCAAGAAAAGTGGAATCATATCAAGCATATTTTCTGACCACAATGCTATGAGACAAGATATCAATTACAGGGGGAAAAAACTAAAAAATACAAACACATGGAGGCTAAACAACACGCTACTAAATAACCAAAAGTTCACTGAGGAAATCAAAGAGGAAATTTAAAAAACAACCTAGAAACAAATGACAATGAAAACATGATGACCCAAAACCTATGGGATGCAGCAAAAACAGTTCTAAGAGGGAATTTCATAGCACTACAATCCTACCTCAAGAAACAAGAAAAATCTCAAATAAACAGCCTAACTCTACATCTAAAGCAATTAGGGAAAGAAGAACAAAAAAATCCCAAAATGAGCAGAAGGAAAGAAATCATAAAGATCAGATCAGAAATGTATGAAAAAGAAAGGAAGGAAACAATAGTAAAGATCAATAAAACTAAAAGCTGGTTCTTTAAGAAGATAAACAAAATTGATAAACCATTAGCCAGACTCATAACAAGAAAAAGGAAGACTCAAATCAACAGAAATGAAAAAGGAGACGTAACAACAGACATTGCAGAAATACAAAGGATCATGAGAGACTACTAGAAACAACTATATGCCAATAAAATGAAGAAAGTGGAAGAAATGGATGAATTCTTAGAAAAGTACATCCCTCCAAGACTGAACCAGGAAGAAATAGAAAATATGAACAGACCAAACATAAGCATTGAAATAGAAACTGTGATTAAAAATCTTCCAACAGGGCTTCCTAGGTGGCGCAGTGGTTAAGAATATGCCTGGCAATGCAGAGGTCACAGGTTCGATCCCAGCTCCAGGAAGATCCCACATGCCATGGAGCAACTAAGCCCGTGTGCCAAAAAAAAAAAAAAAATCTTCCAACAAACAAAAGCCCAGGGCCAGATGGCTTCACGGGCAAATTCTATCAAACATTTAGAGAAGAACTAACACCTATCCTTCTCAAACTCTTCCAAAATATAGCAGCAGGAGAAATACCCCCTAACTCATTCTACAAGGCCACCATCACCCTGATACCAAAACCACACAAAGATGTCAAAAGAAAATTACAGGCCAATATCACTGATAAACATATTTGCAAAAATTTTCAACAAAACACTAGCAAACAGATTCCAATAGCACATTAAAAGGATCATACACCATGATCAAGTATGGTTTATCCCAGGAATGCAAGGATTCTTCAATATACACAAATCAATCAATGTGATACACCATATTAACAAACTGAAGGATAAAACCATATGATAATCTCAATAGATGCAGAAAAAGTTTTAAACAAAATTCAACACCCATTTATGACAAAAAAAAAAAAAAAAAAAAAAAAACTCTCCAGAAAGTGAGCATAGAGGGAACCTACCTCAACATAATAAAAGCTATATATGACAAACCCACAGCCAGCATCATCCTCGATGGTGAAAAAATGAAAGCATTTCCTCTAAGATCAGGAACAAGATAAGGGCACCCACTCTCACCACTATTATTCAACACAGTTTTGGACTTTTTAGCCATAGCTATAAGAGAAGAAAATGAAATAAAATGAATCAAATTTGGAAAAGAAGAAGTAAAACTGTCACTGTTTGCAGATGACATGATACTATATATAGAAAACCCTAAAGATGCAACCAGAAAACTACTACAGTTAATCAAAGAATTTGGTAATGTAGCAGGATACAAAATTAATGCACAGAAATCTCTTGCATTCCTATACACTAACAATGAAAAATCAGAAAAAGAAATTAAGGAAACAATCCCATTTACCATTGCACCAAAAAGAATAGAATACCTAAGAATAAACCTAACTAAGGAGGGAAAAGACCTATATGCAGAAAATTTTAAGACACTGATGAAAGAAATAAAAAATGACACAAACAGATGGAGAGATATACCATGTTCTTGGATTGGAAGAATCAACATTTTGAAAATGACTCTACTACCCAAAACAATCTACAGATTCAATGCAATCCCTATCAAATTATCAATGGCATTTTTCACAGAACTAGAACAAAAAATTATACAGTTTACATGGAAACACAAAAGACCTGTATAGCCAAAGCAATCTTGAGACGAAAAAATGGAGCTGGAGGAATCAGGCTCCCTGACTGCAGACTATACTACAAAGCTACAGTAATCAAGACAGTAGGGTACTGGCACAAAAACAGAAATATAGATCAGTGGAACAGGATAGAAAGCCAGAGATAAACCCATGTACATATGGTCACCTTATCTTTGACATAGGAGGCAAGAACATACAATGGAGAAAATACAGCCTCTTCAATAAATGGTGCTGTGAAAACTGGGCAGCTACATGTGAAAGAATGAAATTAGAACGTTCCCTAACACCATACACAAAAAATAAACACAAAATGGATCAAAGACCTAAATGTAAGGCCTGACACTGTAAAACTCTTAGAGGAAAACATAGGCAGAACACTCTATGACATAAATGACAGCAAGATCCTTTTTGACCCACCTCCTAGAGTAAAGGGAATAAAAACAGAAATAAACAAATGGGACCTAATGAAACTTAAAAGTTTCTTCACAGCAAAGGAAACCATAAGTCTGACAAAAAGACAACCCTCAGAATGGGATAAAATATTTGCAAATGAAGCAAATGACAAAGAATTAATCTCCAAAATACACAAGCAGCCCAGGCAGATCAATATCAGAAAAACAAACAACCCCATTCAAAAATGGGCAGAAGACCTAAATAGACATTTCTCCAAAGAAGACATACAGATGTCCAACAAACACATGAAAAGATGCTCAACATCACCAATCATTATAGAAATGCAAATCAAAACCACAATGAGGTATCACCTCACACCAGTCAGAATGGCCATCATCAAAAATCTAGGAACAATAAATGCTGGAGAGGCTGTGGAGAAAAGGGAATGCTCCTGCACTGTTGGTGGGAATGTAAATTGATACAGCCACTATGGAAAACAGTATGGAGATTCCTTAAAAAACTAAAAATAGAACTACTATATGACCCAGCAATCTCACTACTGGGCATATACCTTGAGAAACCCATAATTCAAAAAGATACATGCACCCCAATGTTCATTGCAGCACTATTTACAATAGCCAGGACATGGAAGCAACCTAAATGCCCATCAACAGATGAATGGGAAAAGAAGATGTGGCACATATATACAATGGAATATTACTCAGCCATAAAATGGAATGAAATTGAGTTATTTTTAATGAGGTGGATTGACCTAGAGTCTGTCATATAGAGTGAAGTAAGTTAGAAAGATTCCATATATATGCTAACACATATATATGGAATCTAAAATAATGGTACTGATGAACTCAGTGGCAGGGGAAGAATAAAGACACAGATGTAGAGGACAGACTTGAGGACATGGGGAAGTGGGGAAGGAGAAGCTGGGACAAAGTGAGAGAGTAGCATTGACATTTATACACTACCAAATGTAAAACAGATGGCTAGTAGGAAGCAACTGCATAATACAGGGAGATCAACTCGATGATTGATGATGACCTAGAGGGGTGAGATAGGAAGGGCAGGAGGGAGGCTCAAGAGGGAGGGGATATGGGGATATATGTATAAATACAGCTGATTCACTTTGTTGTACAGTGGAAAATAGCACAACAGTGTAAAGCAATTATATTCAAATAAAAAGCTTAAAAAAAAAAAAAGAACAAAAGAGAGAGAGGGCCCAAATAAATAAAACCAGAAATGAAAAAGAAGTTACAACTGACACCACAGAAATACAAAGGATCATAAGTGATTACTAAAAATAATTTTACACCAATAAAATGGACAACCTAGAAGATATTGATCAATTCCTAGAAATGTGCATTCTCTGAGACTGAATCAAGAAGAAATGGAAAATACGAACAGATCAATTACCAGTAATGAAATTGAATCAGTAGTGAAAAACTCCCAACTAACAAAATTCTCGGACCAAATGGCTTCACAGGTCAATTTTACCAAACATTTAGAAAAGAGTTAACACCTGTTCTACTCAAACTATTCAAGAAATACTTCTGAACTCATTCTACAAGGGCAGAAGCATCCTGATACCAAAACTGGACAAAAATGCCAAAAAGAAAGAAAATTACAGGTCAATATCACTGGTGAATACAGATGCAGAAATCCTCAACAAAATATTTGGAAACCAAATTAATACATTAAAAGGATCATATACCATGATCAAATGGTATTTATCCCAGGGATGCAAGGATGGTCAATATTAACAAATAAATCAATGTGATACACCACATTAACAAATCAAAGAATAAAAATCATATGATTGTCTCAATAGATGCAGAAAAAGCAATTGAAAAAAATTCATTCATTTATGACAAAAAATCTCAACAAAGTTGGTATAGCAGGAACATAGCTCAACATAATAAAGGCCATATATGACAAGTCTAAAGATAACATCACAGTCAACAGTGAAAAGCTGAAAGCATTTTCTCTAAGATTGGGAACCAGACAAGAATGCCTACTCTCTCCACTTTTATTCAACATAGCATTGGAAGTCCTAGCTACAGAAATCAGACAAGAAAAAGAAAAGGAATCCAAATTATAAAGGAAGAAGTAAAATTGTCACTGTTTGCAGATGACATGATACTCTGCATGGAAAACCCTAAGGATGCTGCAAAAAAATTGCTAGGACTCATTACTGAATTTGGTAAAGTTACAGGAAACAAAATTAGTATACAGATATCTGTTGCATTTCTATACACTAAGAATGAACTAGCAGAAAGAGATATTAAGAAAACAATCCCTCTTACAATTGCATCAAAAAGAAAATAATCTAGGAATAAATCTAAGGAGATGTAATTGAAGATGACACAGATGGAAAGATACACCACACTCATGGGTTGGAAGAATTAATATTGTTACAATGACCACACTACAGTGACATACCACAAGACAATCCACTGAATCGTGTAATCCCTATCATAAGACCAATGGCATTTTTCAAAGAACTAGAACAAATAATTCTAAAGTTTATATGGAAACACAAAAGACCCCAAATAGCCAAAATAATCTTGAGAATAAAGAACAAAGCTGGTGATATCATGCTCCCTGATTTCAAACTATACTACAAAGCTATGGTATATCAAAATAGTATGGTACTTGTACAAACACAGAGACATAGATCAATGGAACAGAATAAAGAGCCCAGAGTAGAATTCACTTATATGGGCAACTAATCTATGACAAAGGTGTCAAGAGTATACAATGGGGAAAAGACAGCCTCTTCAATAAATGGTGCTGGGATAATTGAATAGTTACACGTAATGGAATCAAACTGGACTACTTTCTTATACCATAAAAAAAAATACACCTCAAAGTGGGTTAAAGACCTAAATGTAAGACCCAGAACTATAAAACTTCTAGAAGAAAACATAGGTGGTATGCTCTTTGACATCAATTTTTAGCAACATTTTTTTTTGGATATATTCCCTCAGGCAAGAAAAACAAAAAGCATGGGCTTCCTAGGTGGCGCAGTGGTTAAGAATCCGCCTGCCAATGCAGGGGACACGGGTTCGATCCCTGCTCCAGGAAGATCCCACATGCTGCGGAGCAACTAAGCCCGTGCACCACAACTATTGAGCCCATGTGCTACAACTACTGAAGCCCACATGCCTAGAGCCCGTGTTCCTCAGCAAGAGAAGCCATGGCAATGAGGAGCCCGTGCACCACAACAAAGAGTAGCCCCCACTCACCTCAACTGAAGAAAGCCCACGCACAGCAAAAAAAGACCCAACACAACCAATAAAATAGATAAATAAATAAATTTATATAAAAAAGAAAAACAAAAAGCAAAAATAAACAAATGGATTACAGTACAGTAAAAAGCTTTTGCTTTGACAATTAAGGAAACTGTCAACAAAACAAAAAGTTCACTTACTGAATAAGAGAAGTTATTTGCAAATGATATATCTGATAAGGGATTAATATCCAAAATATACAAGAAGCTCATACAACTTAACATCAAAAAACAACCGGGGCTTCCCTGGTAGCGCAGTGGTTAAGAATCCACCTGCCAATGCAGGGGATGAGGGTTCGATCCCTGGGCCGGGAAGATCCCACATGCCACAGAGCAACAAATCCTGTGCTCCACAACTACTGAGCCTGCACTCTAGAGCCCACGAGCCGCAACTACTGAAGCCCGTGTGCCTAAAGCCTGTGCTCTGCAGTGAGAAGCCACCACAAATGAGAAGCCCAGGCACTGCAATGAAGAGTTGCCCCCGCTCTCCGCAACTACAGAAAGCCCATGCGTAGCAGCGAAGACCCAGTGCAGCCAATAAAACAAACAAACAAACAAACAAACAAACCCACCACCTATTCCCCCTCCCTTGGGTTATTTAAAGAAAAAAAAATCCTTAAAAAAAAAAAAACAACCTAATTAAAAACGGGCAGAAGACCTGATAAGGGATTAATATTCAAAATATACAAGAAGCTTTTTTTTTTCCGAAAAAGACATTCAGATGGCCAACAGGCACATGAATAGATGTGAAACATCACTAATTATTAGAGAAAGGCAAATCAAAACCACAATGAGATGTTACCTCACACCTGTCAGAATGGCTATCATCAAAAAGAAAACAAATAACAAGTGTTGGCAAGAATGTAGAGAAAAGTCTGGGCACTGTTGGTGGGAACGTAAACACATGCAACCACTACGGAAAACAGTATGGAGGCTCCTCAAAAAAATTAAAAATAGAACTATGATGATCTATCTATCTATATCTATCTATCATCTATCTATCATCTATCTACCTATCTATCTATTTATGATCCAGGAATTCTACTCCTGGGTATTTATCCAGAGAAAATGAAAACCAATCAGAAAACATACATGCCCCTCTACGTTAATTGCATTGTTATTTACAAGAGTCGAGATATAGCAGCCACCTAAGTGCCCATCAGTAGATGAATGGACAAAAAAGATGTGGTCTACATACACAATGGAATATTACTGAGCCATAGAAAGAGTAAAGTCTTGCCATTTACAGCAACATGGATGGACCTAGAGGGTATTATGCTAAGTGAAATAAGTCAGACAATGAAAGACAAATACTGTATGATTTCTCTTGTATGTAGAATCTAAAAAAACAAGACAAATGAACAGACATAACTAAGCAGAAACAGGGTGGTGGATACAGAGAACAGACAGTTGGGTGCCAGAGGATGGAGTCGGGAGAAGAGAAAAATAGGTGAGGGACTTGACTGTGCTGAGAGTGAACTTGAACAGAATTAGGGCTGTTCCAGCAAGGAAGAACTGGGTGTGGGGATTCTACTCGGGTGACTGCACTGGAGAAAAGGACATAATCAGACTTTCCAGGTGTCACTGGACACTGGCTCTGACCTGACACTAATTCCTGGAGATCCCAAATGTCACAGTGGTCCACCAGTCAGAGTATGGGCTTATGGAGGTTAGGTGAGCAATGGAATTTTACCTCAGGTCTGGCTCATTGTTGATGCAAGTGGGTCTTTGAGTCCCTCCTGTGGTTATTTCTCTAGCTCTGGAATGCATAACTGGAATAGAGGTATTCAGGGACTGACAGAACCCCCACATTGGACCCCTGACCTGTAAAGCAAGAACTATTATGGTGGGAAAGGCCAAGAAGAAGCCATCAGAATTGCCCCTAACTATAAAAATGGTAAACCAAAGCAACACCACATTCCTGGAGGGATTGCAGATTAGTACCCATAAGGACATGAAGGATTTGGGGGTGATGAATTCCATCACATCTCCATTCAACTCACCTATTAGATCTTTGCAGAAAGATGCATCTTGAAATGACAGTGGATTATTGTAAGCTTAATCAGGTGGTGAGTCCAATTGCAGTTGCATTTCCAGATGTGATTTTGATGCTTGAGCAAATGAACGCATTCTTTGGTACCTGGTATGTAGCTATCGATATAGCATGTGCTTTTTTCTCAATACTTCTTATAAAGACCCCCAGAAGTAGTATGCTTTCAACTGGTAAGCCCAGTGATACACTTTTCACTATTCTACTTCACTGTTCACTCTCCAGTCCTACATCATAATTTAGTCCTCAGGGGTCATGATTGCCTTTCACGTCCAAAAGACATCATACTGGTCCACTGCATTGATGCAATGAGGCCTCTTGGACCTGGTGAGCAGGAAGTTACCACTATGCTAGGCATAATGGTAAGACATTTGAATGTCAGAGGGTAGAAAATAAATCCAACAAAAGTCCAGAGGGCTTCTACCTCAGTGAAATATCTAGAGGTCCAGTGGTGTGGGGCAAATCAAGATATCCCTTCTAAGGTGAAGGATAAGTTGTTGCATTTGGCCCCTCCTACCACCAAGAGGCACAATGCCTACTGAGCCTCCTTGGATTTTGGAAGCGACATGTTCCTCATTTGGGTGTGCTATTCTGGTACATTCATGGAGTGACCGGAAAGGCCTCTAGTGTTCTGTAAAGCCCAGAAAAAGAGAAGATTCTTCAACAGGTCCAGCCTGCTGTGCAAGCTGCTCTGCCATTAGGACCATATGACCCAGCAAAGCCAATGGCTCTTGAAGTGTCAGCAGCAGGTAGACATGTTGTTTGGAGCCGTTGACAGCCCCTATAGGTGGATTATGGCACAGACCCTTAGGATATTGGAGCAAAGCCTTGCTGTCCTCTGAGGATAACTACTCTCCTTTTGAGAAACAGCATTTGGGTTGCTCCTGGCTGTTAGTAGAAACTGAACACTTAACCATAAACCACCAAATTACCTTGTGACCTGAACTCTCATCATGAACTTGATGTTATCTGACTTACCAAGTCACAAAGTTGGCTTGTATAGTAGCACTAAGTACATCATCAAATGGAAGTGTATGTACAAAATTGGACTCCAGCAGTCCCTGAAGGCACACGTAGGTTGCATGAGGAAGTGACCCAAATTCCCTACTCCTGATACATTACCCTCTGTAGTCTGTACCTATGATCTCATGGGGAGCTCCCTATGATCAGTTGATGAGGAAGAGAAAACTCAGGCCTGATTTAGAGGTGGTTTTGCATGACTTACAGGCACCACTTTCTGTGGACAGTTGTGGACTTTATAGTTCCTTTCTGGGACATCCTTGAAGGACAGTGCTGAGAAGGAGTCCTCCTAGGGGACAGAACATCAAGCGGTAGATAGGATGATTTGTTCTGTGGATACCATTTGACCTCTTTCCCCTGCCAGCACTATCATTGCCCAAACAAAGCTCATGAACAAAGTGGCCTTGGTGGCAGGGATGGAGTTTATGCGTGGGCTTAGCAACTTGGACTTTGACTCACCAGGGCTGGCCTGGCTGCAAATCAGACTTGATTTATTTATTTTTTCCCTCCTTTCTTTCCAAAGAGTTTGTTGTTAAACTTTTAACATCATACCATTTTTAAGTCCTAGTCTGCCAGTTAGTGGCTATAGGACATTTGTCACATTACTAGATCTCTATGACTCAGTTTCCTCACCTGCAAAATGGTGAAGATAACACTGTCCGTCATAGGAATTAAAAAATTGAAGTATAGTTGATTTACAATATTATATTAATTTCAGGTGTGCAGCATAGTGATTCAGTATTTTTACAGATTATACTCCAATAAAAGTTATTACAACATAATGGCTATAATTCTCTGTGCTATACAATATATCCTTGTTGCTTGTCTATTTTATACATAGTATGTATTTCTAAAGCCCATCCCCCTAATTTGCCCTTCTCCTTCCCTCTCCCTATAGAAAATGAGTTCATTTTCTATAATTGTGGGTCTATTTCTCTTTTGCATATGCATTAATTTGTATTATTTTTAAGATTCCACATAAAAGTGCTATCATACAATATTTGTCTTTCTCTGTCTGACTTATTTCACTAAGTATAATATTCCCTAGGTCCACCACGTTGCTGCAAATGGCAGAATTTCATTCTTTTTTTATGGCTAACATTTTATTGTGTTTGTATACCACATCTTCTTTATCAATTCATCTGTTCATGGATATTTAGGTTGCTTCCATATATTAGCTATTATAAATAGTGCTGCTCTGAACATGGAGGTGCATGTATCTTTTCAAATTAGTGTTTTGTTTTTTTCTGGATGTATACCCAGGAGTGGAATAGCTGGACCATATGGTAGTTCTATTTTTAGTTTTTTGAGGAACCTCCATACTGTTTTCCACAGTGGCTGCACCAATTTCCATTCCCACCAGCAGTGCACAATGGTTCCCTTTTCTGCACATCTTCTCCAACATTTATTATTTGTAGACTGTTTATGATAGTCATTCTGACAGGTATTTCATTGATATTTTGACTTGCATTTCTCTAATAATCAGTGAAGATGAGCATCTTTTCATGTGCCTGTTAGCCATCTGTATCTCTTCTTTAGAAAAATGTCTACTCAGATCTTCTGTCCATTTTTTGATTGGATTGGATTTTTTTTGATATTGAGTATTATGAGCTGTTTATATATTTTAGATATTAACTCAAGGATATTTTGAATATTAAATGGACTATTGTAAGTAAAGCACATAAGAAACAATACCTATAAGTTTTTGCTATTATTATTACCATCATCATTGTTATTTTGTTGTCGTTCTCATCATTATTATTACTATCCTATTAGCTTCTCTGACTTGTATGTATCTTCATTGGCTTACACAAGATTTACATCCTTGAGGGATATGAACGCCCAGGAATCAAGATGCTTAGGGCATACATGATAAGATACCTGCAATTAAGTAATTACTACTGGACAGATGGACAACTCTTCCTTCAAATTCCTAGAGAATAAAGCAGAGGAAGGAGCCTGGGGCCAATGGAATGGGTCCATGGCTGGGAGGCAGGACTTCTAGGTTGTAATAGCCTACCTACACTAACTCATGTAGGCCAATGACATTCCTTCTCTGAGCTTTAATTTTCATGGCTGTAAAAGAGCGTAAGGAACTGGACATGTTGATCTTGAAGGCCCCTCTGACTTAGAGAGCAGTGAAGTGACCAAAACCAACATCAGTGACTCCCTCAGGACTTGGCCCATGGCAAGTGCTCAGTGAGTATCTGTCACCATCATTATCATCATCTGTAAAATGGGAGACCATAACATCTCCCTCCCAGGCATGCTGGGAGGACCTGATAAGAAAATATACATGAAAGTGCTTTGCATGTGAGGATGTCCCAAAGGACCATTAAGATGATCTTTGGAAAAACATCTATTTAGATCCTATGCCCATGTTTTTATTGGGTTGTTTTTTTGTTTTTGTTTTTTTTGATATTAAGCTGTATGAGCTGTTGTATATTTTGGAAATTAATCCCTTGTCAGTCGCATCATTTGAAAATATTTTCTCCTGTTCTGTAGCTTATCTTTTCATTTTGTGTGTGGTTTCCTTTGCTGTTTCATTAGGTCACATTTGTTTATTTCTTTAAATTTCCATTACTCTCAGAGATGGATCCAAAAAGATAGTGCTGCCATTTAGGTAAAAGACTGTTCTGCCTATGTTTTTCTCTAGGAGTTTTATACCATCCATTCTTACATTTAGGCTTTTGATCCATTTTGAGTCTATTTTTGAATATGGTGTTAGGGCATGTTCTAATTTCATTCTTTTACATGTAGCTGTCCAGTTTTCCCAGCACCACTTGTTGAAGAGACAATCTTTTCTCCATTGTGTATTCATGCCTCCTTTTCTTGTCATAGATTAATTGGCCATACGTGTGTGGATTTATTTCTGGGCTTTCTATACTGTTCCATTGTCCTATATGTCTGTTTTTGTGCCAATACAATACTGTTTGGATGACTGTAGCTTTGGATGACTGTAGCTTTGTAGTATAGTCTGAAGTCAGGGAGCCTGATTCCTATAGCTCTATTCCTCTTTCTCAAGATTGCTATAGTTATTTGGGGTCTTTTGTGTTTTCCATGCAGATTTTAAAATATTTTGTTCTAGTTCTGTGAAAAATGCCATTGGTAATTTGATAGGGATTGCATTGAATCTATAGATTGCTTTGGATAGTATGGCCACTTTAACGATATTGATTCTTCCAATCCAAGAACATGGCATTTCTTTCCATCTGTTTGTGTCATCTCCAATTTCTTTCAATAGCGTCTTATAGTTTTTGGAGTACAGGTCTTTTGCCTCCTTAGATAGGTTTATTCCTAAGGTATTTTATTCTTTTTGATGTGATGGTAAATGGGATTGTTTCCTTAATTTCTCTTTCTGATCTTTAGTTGCTAGTGTATAGAAATGCAGCAAATATCTTTTTTTTTTAATTTTTATTAGAGTATAGTTGATTTACAATGTTGTGTTAGTTTCAGGTGTACAGCAAAGTGAATAAGTTATACATATACATATATGCATTCTTTTTAAGGTTCTTTTCCCATATAAGCCATTACAGAGTATTGAGTTCACTGTCTATACAATAGGTCCTTATTAGTTATCTTTATGTATAGTAGTGTGTATATGTCAATCCCAGAGAAGACATCCAGATGACCAACAGGCATATGAAAAGATGCTCGACATCACTAATTAGAGAAATGCAAGCCAAAACTACAGTGAAGAACCACTTCACACCAGTCAGAATGGCCATCATCAGAAAGTCTATAAATAGGGACTTCCCAGGTGGTCCAGTGGTTAAGACCCCATGCTCCTAATGCAGGGGGGCCTGTGTTTAATCCCTGATCAGGGAACTAGATCCCACAAGCTGCAACTAAAGATCCTGCATTCTGCAACTAAGACCTGGTGCAGCCAAATAAATAAATAAATAAATATTTTAAAAATTAAAAAAATCTATAAATGATAAATGCTGGAGAGGGTGTGGAGAAAAAGTAATCTTCCTACACTGTTGGTGGGGCTGTATTGGTGCAGTGAATAAATTGGTACAGCCACTATGGAGAACAGTATGGAGGTTCTTTAAAAAACTGAAAATAAAGTTATCATATGATCCAGCAGTCCCACTCCTGGGCGTATATCCAGAGAAAACTATAATCTGAAAAGATATATGCACCCCAGTGTTTATAGCAGTGGTATTTACAATCGCCAAGACATGGAAGCAACCCAAGTGTCCACTGATGGATGAATAGGTAAAGAAGGTGCAGTAGATATACACAATGGAATATTACTCAGCCATAAAAAAGAATGAAATAATGCCATTTGCAGTGACGTGGGTGGACCTAGAAATTATCATAGTAAGTGAAGAAAGTCAAACAGAGAAAGACAAATATATGATATCACTAATATGTGGAATCTAAAATAATGATAAAAATGAACTTGGTTACAAAACAGAAGTAGACACACAGACAATGACTCACAGCCCAATGGATTGGGATGGAGGACGTGTGTGTGTGAAGGGGAAGTTGGGGTACAAGAGAAGACTCCCATAGGACACTCCTCTGAGACTGTAGCTGAGTCTGAGGAAGAGCTGAGGGTTGGAGGGAGCCTTGGGATCAGAGTCCCCCTGCCTTGCACCTCACAAGGAACCATGAAATAACAGATGGAATCCTCTGGTTCTCCTAACCCCAGGGAAAGCTCAAGGAGGGACACACAGTGGATCAAGCCCCAGAGATGCCATGAAGGAGGGAATGTGTCCCCTCCCTGCAAGGTGTGATTAGAGGAAAAGGGATTGGGAGCGGGGGATCAGGAAGTAGACAAAGGGATGAGATTAACTTTCATGAAGTGGTTGTTCTGTGCTGAACACTGGGTTCATGTGTGCATCTCTAGATCTTCATCATACCCTGTGAGAGAAATAAGAGTCTGCCCCATTTTAGAGAAGTGGAAACTGAAACTTGTCTCCGAAGACACAGCCAAGTGGGGTAGCAGTGGCCTCCATCTGCATCTGGGTTCCTCCCTTTATCAGCCTTGTGACCTTGGACAACTTCCTTACCCTTTCTGATACTGTTTTCTCATCTGTCAAATCCCTGTCTCCCAAGGTCCATGCAAAGTAGGCTCTGAGTGCCCTTGGCCTTTGTCCCTAAAGGTGGGAGCCAGTGGGGCCTGGGAGCTCCCTGATGGCAGAGCTGGTCTGCTGCATGTCCTGCATCAGAAGACCTCAACCGTGTCTGGCCCTCCTGAGGTTATGAGGAGGCTGGCAAGGGTCCAGAGGACAGTGCCAGGGGCTGTGTCACGCTGTCTGGGAGCCTCTGTCAGGGCCAAGCAAGGAGGACTGGGCTGAGAGGGACTGAGCTGCTGGGCTGGGCTTCCCCTGGTTGAGGGCTGCTCACTGGGGGCTCCCCCAACCCCCGCCAAGAGCAGAGAGGGATGCCTCCAGCATTAGGTTGTCCTGAGATGTCTTGATTCTTAGGACTCCCAACTGGAGGCAGTGGTATGCTGGTAAACGTTTAACAATCAGTCCTGGAAGGGATGGAGTTTTGAGTTATATTGTTTGCTGATTTCTGTGTTGGGTAAACACACACATCACTGCCAAATTTCAAGCAAACATGATGTCACTGAACACAGAGGTGGGGAGAGATGCACAGAGCACACCATTATAGAGTGTTTCCATTATACAAATCCACTAGATGCAAACAACTTCCAGAACACAGAGAACAGATATCTGTGTTTTAGTAGTAGAATAATTAGGATGTGAAGAGTTTTGAGCTTTTCTTTTTGACCTTTGGTATTTTTTTTTAATTTTATAAACTGATCTTTCATTTCTTTTTTTCACCCCAAATTATTGAGGTTTAATTGATATATAACATTAGGTAAGTTTAAGGTATACATTGTGATGAATTGATCGAGGTGTATATTATGAAACAGTTACTGCAATAAGGTTAATTTACATATTCCTTCACCTCACATAATTATCGTTTTCTTGTTGCTGTTATGGTGAGAACATTAAAGCTTTACTCTCATACAAACTTTTGAGTATACAATACAGTATTGTTAACTATAGCCACCATGCTGTAGGTTAGATCCCCAGAACTTACTATCTTATAACTGAGAGTTTGTTCCCTTTAACCAACCTCTCTCCATTTTCCCTCCTGGCAAGCACACTCCACTCTCTGTTTCTGTGAGTTTGATGTTTTTAGATTTCACTATAGGTGAGATCATACAGTGTTTGTCTTTCTCTGCCTGACTTCTTTCACTTGGCATAAGGCTTTCAGGGTCCACTGGTCTTTGTTTTTAACATACTTAATTTAATTATACTTTATATAATTTAACTTTAATAATTACTTCATTTAACACCGTCCCACAACATTTCTGAAAAGTCAGTGATTGACTCTGGTGACGTGTGGCTGACAAGGAGACACCTCCTTCTCTTCCTGAATGGATGGGGGACTGAGGCCCAGAGAGAAGGCAGGATGCATGGAAAGCATGGCCAGGGAGGCATGGCCAGGACTAGTGCAGGACTTTCAACACATCATTTCATTGAATTCTCCCAGCAACCCCAGAAAGGTGGGGTTATTAAATATTATTATTATTCTTTTACAGAAGAGAAAACTGAAGCAGAATGAAAGCAAGTTTAATAGAACAGGCACTAGAACATGATAGACCCTGATTCAAAATCTATTTGTGCCCTTAGAATATGTGAGTCCTTGGGCCAGTTCCTGTCTCCACTGGGCCTCAACTTCCTTGTATGTAATATGCAGCTGATACCACTTTCCAGATGTTGTTTGCCCGGACCTGGTTCAAGATCTGTACAAGGTCAGTGCTCCATGGTCAACTGGTAATTATCCCTATGTCCAAGGTGTTGCTCTGGTGGGGAATGGAGGAGGGTTAGGATTTGCCCAAGGTAGTTCAGTAAGGAATCATGGTGTGACTCAAACATGGTTTGACTGACAAGTGGGGCACAGGGGTTTGGGAGGTAAGAGGGGAATCAGCATGAGGCCTTCAGTTCTTGGCATTTCTACAAGGTGACCAGGTACCAACCGCCTCTCCCCTGGGCTGGTCATACCCCCAGAAAGCTGGAAAGGAAATAGGTTAGTATGCCTCCCCTATCAGTGTGTGCTCCTGCTCTGTCCCCAAGGGCCTCTTCCTTGTGGGGTTCTTGTTGACAACGTTCAGAGAATCCCATCTTGGCATCCCCACCAGGGACAGGGATGGTGGTGGCAGGAGGCAGGAGGATGGCCCTCCCCCCACTCTCCCAGGAAAGCCTGGTAAGGAAGCAGGGCCATAAAGCCTCAGCATCTTGGTCTGTTGGGAGGAGCTTGGGCTGGCTGAAGCTCCCTCCATCTGCACCTGAAGACCTGGCAAGCAAGGCCTTCAGGATCCAGGGCTGGCCTGGCCAAGTGCAAAGAGTTGCACAATGGAGAGAAGGCAGGGTGTTCAGCCTTCCGCCTCGCAGAAACCTAGCACTTTCCTGGAGACTGAGCTGCCTGGAATCCTGGCTCACTGGGCTCAGTTGCCCTGGGCATTTCCTGTTCAGTCTTTCCCTTCAGAAGTAGTGACAGTGCCTTCGTGACTTGTTTCTGTGGATACCTGAGGGGTGAGATGGTCACTGGGCTTGGGGTTCTGGGTGGGATCCAGGCATCTTGGGGCCAGAAGTCAGAAGCAGAGCCAGGTCACTCAGTCACTGGGTCCTCTCTGTGCTTACGTGCCAGCATCCCTCTAACCCCGATAGTATCTTGTGCCAAACCTCAGGAAGCTGACCTTGAGGAGCAGATGGGGGAAGTTTGCATTCTTTACCCCTCCCACTTGGAGCCTGTTCACCAGAAGAAGGAGCAGATAATGATTAAGAGTTGGCTCTGAAGCCAAACTGCCTTGGTTCAAATCCCAGGTCCTTAACACAAAGCGTATAATTTGGAGCGAATCATGCACTTTTCTCTGTGACTTAGTTTTCTTTTTTATTTGTAAGAATGGAGGTACTAGTACTCACCCAATGAGTTGTTGTGAGGATGAGATAAAGTTAGTGTAGCAATGCCTGGTACACAGAAATTGTTAGTTAAACATTAGCTATTATTATTACTGAAAGGCAGGTTATAATCACCCTTTTATTTACACTTTATTATAGATATCCCAAGTTAATTAGTGGGAATAAAGTTAACGTGAGAGGGAAAAAGTTTTCCCAAGATATTAGACCTCAACCTTTATATCAGAATCCTTTAGGATCGCTAAGGTTATAACTTGACAATAAGTAAAAGGGGCTCTGAGAAATAAAGCATCTAATCAAGGTTTGGGAGTGGGAGATGGTGGAATAGGTCTGGGAAGGCTTTCTGGTGGGAAGCTGAGCTGAGTGCTAATGTGGGAATAAAGGTTGGATGTGTAGCAGAGTGTGTGGGGGCAGCAGGGATGCAGGGGTTGGTGCTCTCCCATGCTAGAGACCTAGGCAAGGGTCTGAAGGTGTGATAGAGGTAGAGACATACATGAAGCTGGGCATGCTTGTATGGAGACTATGCTTGTGTGGAAACAATGTGACGGGGGACAGAGGTGGGTGCTGAGGCTGAAGACGTCTGCAAGGGGCAGATCATTTAGGAAGGGCTCTGTGCATGTGTCTAATGTGGTCGGGCATTGGGAACCCTTAAAGGGTTTTCAGCAGGAGACAGACAGGACCAGTGTTGTATTTTGACCAATCACTTGCAGTAGTCCTTATGGAGAATGCATTAAAGGAAAGAGTCCAGAGGCAGGGAGATCAGGGAGGGGCTTGTGTAGGATTTTGGGTGAAAAATGCTGGGCTCCTGTCCAGGGCAAAGGATGGATGGCTTTGAGGGATGTGTGGGTGGTCCATGGGTCAGGTGAGGATGTGGGGACAGGGATAGTGAAGACTGAGGATGGCCTGATGTCTCCTGTGAGTCTTTACCCTCCCCATTGTTGTATAAGAATATACAACAATGTTTTTATCTATTATACTTTTGGTTGAAACTTGGGTAGTTCCCTAGTTTAGGCTATTTTGACTAGTGTTTTGAACATTTTTGTACATGTCTTTCCTAGAATGTATGTAAGTGTATATAAGTATGTGGGGATATAGTTAGGAATAGAATTGCTGAGTAATGTGGAATGCATATGTTCAACTTTAAGAGAAACCACTAAACCTTTTCCAGAGGAATTTTACAAATTTAATCTCTCATCAGGAGTATTAGAAAGTTCTGGTTACTCTTGCCAACACATGTATTTTTCATTTTAGCCACTCTGGCGGCTGTGTAGTGCTGTTGCACTGTGGTCTTAATTTCAAATTTCTAGATGACTAGTGATGTTGAGTACCTCTACACTTGATTAATTACTCTTTAGATAGACTCTTTTGTGAAGTGTCTTTTTAAATAATTTACCATTATTCTATTGGGCAGCCTTTTTTTTGTTTATTTATATGAGTTCTTTATTCTGAATACAAATCTTAAATTCTTCATTTTAATATAATCTGTGTATGTAATTATATGTAATTATGTATAGAGTTATTTGTAATTGTCTATATATATAATTATATAAAAATATATAATTTATCCTTTTTTTCTCTATAGTTAGTGCTCTTTGTGTCCTGTTTAAGAAATCTCTGCTTATTGCAAGGTGACATAGATATTTATCTGTATTCAATTCCAAAAAATTTTATTGTTCTATATTTACCATTTAAATCTACAATACATTTGGAATTAATATTTGTGTACCATGTGAGGCAGGATTCAAAAAAAATTTTTTTTCCTGTGTGAAGATCCACATGATCCAGCAGAATTTGTTGAAA
Organism: Hippopotamus amphibius kiboko; assembly: GCF_030028045.1. Taxonomy (NCBI): domain Eukaryota; kingdom Metazoa; phylum Chordata; class Mammalia; order Artiodactyla; family Hippopotamidae; genus Hippopotamus; species Hippopotamus amphibius. The sequence goes on from NC_080186.1 coordinate 34,774,765, forward strand.
AGACCATGCTCACCCCATTGCATTGTAGGATCAACTTTGTCATAAGTCAGGTGACTATATATTCATGGGTGTTCTGGACTTTATTCTGTTCCATTGATCTATTTGTTTACTTTTGTGCCAGTTTCATACTTGCTTAGTTATTGCAGCTTTATAGTAAATCTTAATATCTGGTAAGTCCTCCAGCTTTGGTTTTTTCCTTCAAGATTCTTCAGAATTTCCTTATAAATGTTGTAAACAGCTTGTCAATTTTCTTAGAAAAAAATGCTGGGGTTTAGATCAGATTGCATTGAATCTATAAATCAATTTTGCATCCTTATAATGTTGAATTGTCCAACCCATGCATGAACATGGCAGAGTCCTCCATTTACTTGGGTCTACCTTAATGTCTCTAAATAATGTTTTTCTACACATATTTTATTAGCGTTATTGCTGCAAGTTTTGTTTTTAAAATACTTTTATAATAAATAAGATGTGGCATATATATACAATGGAATATTACTCAGCTATAAAAAGGAATGAAATGGAGCTATATGTAATGAGGTGGATAGACCTAGAGTCTGTCATACAGAGTGAAGTAAGCCAGAAAGAGAAATACAAATATTGTATGCTAACTCATATATATGGAATCTAAAAAAAAAAAAAAAATATTGTACTGATGAACCCAGTGACAAGACAAGAATAAGGATGCAGATGCAGAGAATGGACTGGAGGACATGATGTTGGGGAGGCGGGGGGTGAAGGGGAAGCTGGGACGAAGTGAGAGAGTAGCATAGACATATATATACTACCAACTGTAAAATAGATAGCCAGTGGGAAGTTGCTGTATAACAAAGGGAGAGCAACTTGATGATGGGTGATGCCTTAGAGGGCCAGGACGGGGAGGGTGGAGGGGAGTTGTGGGAGGGAGGGAATATGGGGATATGTGTATAAATGCAGCTGATTGACTTTGGTGTACCTCAAAAACTGGTACAAGAGTGTAAAGCAATTATATTCCAATAAAGAGCTTAAAAAATACTGTTATAAATTATCTTCTAGTTTCTGGTATAGAGCAACATGTTGGATTTTTGTGTACTTATTAATTTCAGTTTGTCCTTGGGTTCTTTTAAATTTTCTACCTATACAATCAGGTGTTCTGCAGATAATGACAGTTTCGTGTCTTCCTTTCCAATCCTTTGGTCTTTTATTTCTTTCTCTTCACTTATCTCACTGGCTAGGACCACTAGTACAATAGTTAATAGAAATGGTAATAGTGAATGGTTTTGTTTCACTTTTAATATTAGCGAGTAAGTTATCAGTATTTCACCATATAGCATGACCTTTGCTGTAGGTTGCTTTTTTTTTTTTGGCACACGGGCTTAGCTGCTCCGCAGCATGTGAGATCTTCCTGGAGCTGGGATCGAACCCGTGACCTCTGCATTAGCAGGTGGATTCTTAACCACTGCGCCACCTAGGAAGCCCTAGGTTGCTTCTTTTATTGGAGATAATAATTATCACAATAAGAGAGTTCCCTTCTATTTCTACTTTGCTAAGAGGTTTATTTTCAAACTTAATTGATTGCTGACTTTTATCAGATGCTTATTCTATATCTATTAAGTTAATCACATAATTTTTCTTCATTTCCATTAATCAGATGAATTACATTGTTTGCTTCTCTAATGGTAAACCAACCTTGAATTCTTGTAACAAAGCCAATTTCATTGTGATATATTATCCTTTTTAATATATTGCTAAGTTAAATTTCCTAATATATTGTCAAGGAGTTTCACAACAACACCAATGAGATTCATTTATGAGTTTTCCTTCTTGTAATGTCTTTGTTATTTTTTGTTATTGAGTTTATTCTGGTCTCATAACATGAGATGGGAAATTTTCACTCTTTTCCTATGCTTTGAAAGAGTTTGTTATGATTGGTATTATTCCTCTCTTAAATGTTGGAAAAATTCACCAATAAAGCTGTCTTGGTCTAGATTTTTCTTTCTAGGAAGGTTTGAAATTATAGATTCAGTTTTTTGGAAAGTCAGTGGACTCTTCTGACTTTTAGTTCTTCTTTATCAGTTTTGGTAATTTTTATTTTCATTTGTCCATTTTGTTTAGTTGTTAAATATGTTGTTATAAAATTGTTTGTAATTTTTTAAATTAGCTTTTGAATGACTGTAGGATCTATAGTAATGTTCCCTTTTCACATCTGATGTTGGTAATTTGTGTTTCATTTATTTTTCTTTATCAGTCTTGCTGAGGATAAATATTATTTCAAAGTTGAACTTTTGGCTCTGTTGATTTTTTTCCATTGTAAGTTTGTTTACCATTTCCTTGTCTTCTGCTCTTATCTTTATTATTTCTTTGCTTCAACTTATTTTTGGGTTTGATTTGGAGCTCCTTTTCTAGCTTCTTGAGATGAAAGTTTAGCTCATTAATTTTTAGCCTTTTAAAAATATTCAAAAATATGCATTTAAGGCTATAAACTCCCCCTAAGCACTGATAATGTTTTATTTTCATAATCATATATTTTAACATATTTTAAAAAAAATCTAAGTTCCATTTTGATTTTTTTATCCCATAAATTATTTAGAAGTGTATACTAATTTCAGAGGAGTCAGGTAATTACCCATTATATTTATTTTGAAATTGATCCCTAGCCAATTTCAAGGTTTAGAGAGTATACTGTGAATGATTTTCATCCTTTGGATTATTTTGAGCTTACATTTGTTATGCAGCATATAGTCAAAGTTCACAAATGTTTCATGAAGCTACATTTCTTTTGGTTAATATTTGCATGGTATATTTTCTTCCTAGCACGTCTATAGCCTTATATTAAGGTGTATTTCCTTTTCCCCCCAGCTTCATTGAGATATAATTGATGTAACATTGATTAAGTTTAAAGTGAACAACATGTTAATTTGATATTTTATATATGGCAGAATGAACAAGGTATGTTTTTTGTGAATAATATGTAGGGTTTTTTTTAAAGACAGTTTGAAAATATGCATTTGATTAAAATTTTTAGTCCTTTTGCATTTAAAGTAATTACCTACATATTTAAGTTCCACTTTTTTTTTATTGAGCTGCCTATTTTGTTTGATTTTTTTCGCTCTCTCAAAAGAGCATTATTTTGGAATAATGAACATTTTTATTAATTCATTTTCTCCTATTTTAGCTTGTTGGAGATACATTATTCTTCTATTGATTTTCCTAGATATTTTAACGTAAATCTTTTACTTATCAGTTTAATGCAAGTGATTAGTTTTACAATTTTTCCAATTATGCTAAATATTTAGAACACAAACTCTATTTACCCCTTCCATTTCTTATGCTATTCTTACCATAATCTTTACTCTTTCATTTGTTTAAATCCCAGAAAACTTTATTATTGGTTTATATTCATTGTTAATTTATATTTATCCGTTCCTTGAGGGAGTCTTCATTCCTTTTTGCCTTTTTGTGTTTCTGTCACTTTCTTTCTGCCTGAAGAACTCCCTTGAATACTCTCACTTTTTGTTTGTCTGAAAACGTTTTTATTTCACATTAAAATTTTTTTCAAAAACTTTTTTTGGAAATAAGTTATAAACCCTCAGAAAAGCTGAAAGAATACTACAAAGAAATTCTGTATGTCCCATAACAAGATTTACTAATTTTTTAGCATTGGTGTTATAATTTCCAGAACTATTTGAGAATAATTTGCAAATATCATGTTCCTTTACCCTTTTAATACTTCAGGGAATAGTTCCTAAGATGTAAGAGAATAAGGATATTCTTTTTTATATTGATGGTATCAATAGTTATCAAATACAGGAAATTTAACATTGATACACTATCAAAACTAATCTAATTCATATTTCAGTTCTATCAATTGTAAAATTACTGTTATTTATAGCATTCGCCCTTCCAGGATTATGTTTTGAAATAGGTGTTATATATATTTTTTAGTCTCCTTGCATGTATTATAGATTCTGAACCTTTCTTTCTTTCTTTTTTTTTTTTTGAAGATCTAAATAGATTTTTATTTATTTATTTATTTATTTATTTATTATTTTTTGCGGGGTACACCAAGTTCAATCATCTGTGTTTATACACATATTCCTGTATTCCATCCCTCCCTCGACTCCCCCCCCCCACCCTCCCTGTCCCACTCCTCAAAGGCATCTTCCATCCTAAAGTTGAACTCCCTTTGTTATACAACAACTTCCCACTGGCTATCTATTTTACAGTTGGTAGTATATATATGTCTGTGCTACTCTCTCACTTCGTCTCAGCTTCCCTTTCACCCCCCACCCCCCCAAACCTCGAGTTCTCCAGTCCATTCTCTGCATCTGCGTCCTTATTCTTGTCTTGTCACTGAGTTCATCAGTACCATTTTTAGATTCCGTATATGTGAGTTAGCATACAATATTTGTCTTTCTCTTTCTGAGTTACTTCACTATGTATGGCAGACTCTAGGTCTATCCACCTCATTACATATAGCTCCATCTCATCCCTTTTTACAGCTGAGTAATATTCCATTGTATATATATGCCACATATTCTGTATCCATTCATTTGTTGATGGGCATTTAGGTTGCTTCCATGTCCTGGCTATTGTAAATAGTGCTGCAATAAACATTATGGTACATGTTTCATTTGGGATTATGGTTTTCTTTGGGTATATGCCCAGGAGTGGGATGACTGGATCATATGGTAGTTTTATTTGTAGTTTTTAAAGGAACCTCCAAATTGTTTTCCATAGTGGCTGTACCAACTTACATTCCCACCAACAGTGTAGGAGAGTTCCCTTTTCTCCACACCCTCTCCAACATTTGTTGTTTCTAGACTTTGTGATGATGGCCATTCTGATCGATGTGAGGTAATACCTCATTGTGGCTTTGACTTGCCTTTCTCTGATAATAAGTGATGTTGAGCATCTTTTCATGTGTTTGTTGGCCATCTGTATGTCTTCTTTGGAGAAATGTCTATTTAGGTCTTCTGCCCATTTGTGGATTGGGTTATTTGCTTTTTTGGTATTAAGCTTCATGAGCTGCTTGTATATTTTGGAGGTTAATCCTTTGTATATTGTTTCGTAGGCAACTATTTTTTCCCATTCTGAGGGTTGCCTTTTAGTCTTGTTTATGGTTTCCTTCGCTGTGCAAAAGCTTTTAAGTTTCATGAGGTCCCATTCATTTATTCTTGATTTGATTTCCCTGATTCTAGGAGGTGGGTCAAAAAGGATGCTGCTTTGATGTATGTCATAGAGTGTTCTGCCTATGTTTTCCTCTAGGAGTTTTATAGTGTCTGGCCTTACATGTAGGTCTTTAATCCATTTGGAGTTTATTTTTGTGTATGGTGTTAGGAAGTGTTCTAATTTCATTCTTTTACATGTTGCTGTCCAATTTTCCCAGCACCACTTATTGAAGAGGCTGCCTTTTTTCCATTGTATACTGGTGCCTCCTTTGTCAAAGATAAGGTGCCCATATGTGTTTGGGCTTACTTCTGAGTTCTCTATTCTATTCCATTGATCTTCCTTTCTATTTTTGTGCCAGTACCATACTGTCTTGATCACTATGGCCGTGTAGTATAGTTTGAAGTCAGGAAGCCTGATTCCACCAACTCCATTTTTCCTTCTCAAGATTGCTTTGGCTATTTGCAGTCTTTTGTGTTTCCATACAAATCGTAAGATTTCTTGTTCTAGTTCTGTGAAAAATGCCATTGGTAATTTGATTGGGATTGCATTGAATCTGTAAATTGCTTTGGGTAGTACAGTCATTTTCACGATGTTGATTCTTCCAATCCAGGAACATGGTATGTCCCTCCATCTGTTTGTGTCGTCTTTGATTTCCTTCATCAATGTCTTGAACTTTTCTGCATACAGGTCTTTTGCCTCCTTAGGCAGGTTTATTCCTAGGTATTTTATTCTTTTTGTTGCAGTGGTGAATGGGAGTGTTTCCTTAATTTCTCTTTCTGCTCTTCTGTTGTTAGTGTATAGGAATGTAAGAGATTTCTGTGCATTAATTTTGAATCCTGCTACTTTATAAAACTCATCAATTAGTGCTAGCAGTTTTCTGGTAGAGTCTTTAGGGTTTTCTATGTATAATATCATGTCATCTGCAAAGAGTGACAATTTTACTTCTTCTTTTCCAATTTGGATTCCTTTTATTTCTTTTTCTTCTCTGATTGCTGTGGCTAAAACTTCCAAAACTATGTTGAATAATAATGGTGAGAGTGGACACCCTTGTCTTGTTCCTGTTCTTAGAGGGAATTCTTTCAGTTTTTCCCCATTGAGAACGATGTTGGCTTTTGGTTTGTCATATATGGCTTTTATTATGTTGAGGTAATTTCCTTCTATGCCCATTTTCTGGAGAGCTTTTATCATAAATGGATGTTGAACTTTGTCAAAAGCTTTTTCTGCATCTATTGAGATGATCATATGGGTTTTATCCTTCAATTTGTTGATATGATGTATCATGTTGATTGATTTGCGTATATTGAAGAATCCTTGCATCCCAGGGATAAACCCCACTTGATCATGGTGTGTGATTTTTTAATGTGCTCTTGCATTCTGTTAGCTAGTATTTTGTTGAGGAATTTTGCATCTATATTCATCAGTGATATTGGTCTGTAATTTTCTTTTTTTGTGACATCTTTGCCTGGTTTTGGTATCAGGGTGATGGTGGCCTCGTAGAATGAGTTTGGGAGTGTTCTGCCTTCTGCTATATTTTGGAAGAGTTTGAGAAGGATAGGTGTTAGCTCTTCTCTAAATGTTTGATAGAATTCACCCGTGAATCCGTCTGGTCCTGGGCTTTTGTGTGTTGGGAGATTTTTAATCACTGCCTCAATTTCTGTACTTGTGATTGGTCTGTTCATAGTTTCTATTTCTTCCTGGTTCAGTCTTGGAAGATTGTATTTTTCTAAGAATTTATCCATTTCTTCCAGGTAATCCAATTGATTGGCATATAGTTGTTTGTAGTAGTCTCTCATGATCTTTTGTATTTCTGAGGTGTCCGTTGTTACTTCTCCTTTTTCATTTCTAATTCTGTTGATTCTCATCTTCTCCCTTTTTTTCCTGATGAGTCTGGCTAATGGTTTATCAATTTTGTTTATCTTCTCAAAGAACCAGATTTTAGTTTTATTTATTTTTGCTTGCTTCCTTCCTTTCTTTTTCATTTATTTCTGCTCTGATCTTTATGATTTCTTTCCTTCTGCTCACTTTGGGGTTTCTTTGTTCTTCTTTCTCTAATTGTTTTAGGTGTAATGTTAGGTTGTTTATTCGATCATTTTCTTGTTTCTTAAGGTAGGACTGTATTGCTATAAACTTCCCTCTTAGAACTGCTTTTGCTGCATCCCATAGGTTTTGGGTTGTTGTGTTTTCATTGTCATTTGTTTCTAGATATTTTTTTATTTCTTTAGTGATTCCTTGGTTGTTTCAGAGTGAATTGTTTACCCTCCATGTGTTTGTACTTTTTGGAGTTTTTTTCCTGTAATTGATATCTAGTCTCATGGCGTTGTGGTCTGAGAAGATGCTTGATATGATTTCAATTTTCTTGAATTTGCCGAGGTTTTATTTGTGACCTAAGATCTGATCTATCCTGGAAAATATTCCATGTGCACTTGAGAAGAAAGTGTAGTCTGTCATTTTTGGATGGAATGTCCTATAAATATCAATTAAGTCGAGATGGTCTAATGTGTCATTTAAAGCTTGTGTGTCTTTATTTATTTTCTGTTTGGATGATCTGTCCATTGATGTAAGTGGGGCGTTCAAGTCTCCCACTATTATTGTGTTACTGTCGATGTTCCCTTTTATGGCTGTTAGCATGTGCCTTATGTATTGAGGTGCTCCTATGTTGGGGGCATAGGTATTTACCATTGTGATATGTTCTTCTTGAATGGATCCCTTGATCATTATGTAGTGTCCTTCCTTGTCTCTTGTAATAGTCTTTACGTCAAAGTCTAATTTGTCTGATATGAGTATTGCTACTCCAGCTTTCTTTTGACTTCCATTTGCATGGAATATCTTTTTTCATCCCCTTACTTTCAGTCTATATGTATCCCTTGGTCTGAAGTGGGTTTCTTGTAGGCAGCATATAGAAGGGTCTTGTTTTTGTATCCATTCAGCCAGTCTGTGTGTTTTGGTTGGAGCATTTAATCCATTTACATTTAAGGTGATTATTGACATGTGTGTTCCAATTACCATTTTCTTAATTGTTTTGGATTTGTATCTGTAGGTGTTTTCCTTTTCTTGTGTTTCCTACTTAGAGAAGTTCCTTTAGCACTTGTTGTAAAGCTGGTTTCGTGGTGCTGAATTCTCTTAACTTGTGCTTGTCTGGAAAGCTTTGGATTTCTCCCTCAAATCTGAATGAGATTCTTGCTGGGTAGAGTATTCTTGGCTGTAGGTTTCTCTCTTTCAGGACTTTCAGTATATCCTGCCATTCCCTTCTGGCCTGCAGAGTTTCTGTAGAAAGGTCAGCTGTTATCCTGATGGGTTTTCCCTTATATGTTGTTTGTTGCTTTTCTCTTGCTGCTTTTAATATTTTTTCTTTGTTTTTAATTGTCATTAGTTTGATTAATATGTGCCTTGGTGTATTTCTCCTTGGGCTTATTCTGTATGGGACCCTCTGTGCTTCTTGGACTTAGTTAATTTTTTCCTTTCCCAAGTTGGGGAAGTTTTCCACTATAACCTCTTGAAATATTTTCTCAGACCCTTTCTTTTTTTCTTCTTCTTCTGGGATGCCTATAATTCGAATGTTGGTAAGCTTAATGTTATAACTGAGGACTCTGAGACTGTCTTCTATTCTTTTTATTTTTTTTTCTTTTTCCTGCTCTGTGGCAGTTATTTCCCCCATTCTATCTTCCAACTCACTTATTCGTTCTTCTGCCTCAGTCATTCTGCTGGTTATAGCATCTAGAGTATTTTTAATTTCAGTTATTTTGTTATCCATTGCTGTTTGTTTTTCTAAGTTCTTATGAACTGTTTCTTGTACCTTCTCTATTTTGTTATCGAGACTTTGTATCATTTTTACTGTCATTACTCTGAATTCTTTTTCAGGTATTTTTCCTATTTCCTCCTCATTTATTTGGTCTTGTGGGTTTTTTTTCCTGCTCCTTTGCCTGCATGGGGTTTCTTTGTTTCCTCATGCTTGTCCAAACTTTTGGGGTTGCTTGTCCTGGCGATAGAGGTGTTTATAGAAGACTGTCCAAGCCTCAGACTAGTGTCCAAGTGTTGGGTTAAACAAATACTAAGTCTAGGAAACACATACATGTATAAGACCCACAATTACTGAATCCATTAGGACATAAGGTTCTGGAAAGACCTGACAGAACCCCAGTATGCTATCAGATATTCAAAGAAAAACCCAACAGAAATTGACAACTGAAACAGAACACATCAGAAACAAAAGCAAAAGCAAACGAACAAACAAATAACACCTTACACATACAAACACTAATCCAGGGAGGTTTTTTAAGCTAGGATCAAATATAAAAAAGAGCTAGAGTACCACCAGACAGAATGGAGATTCTCAGAGTGAAATTAGGCAATTGTACTAAGAACTAAGATAAAGACAAAAACCTAATATTAAATACCAAGGCAGTGTGTCATCTGGAGAATAGAGCAAGGAGTCTGAACAGATCGATAGTGTTGCTTATAAGTATGTTAAGATAAAATAAACTAAAAATGGATGGGAGAAAGGGGAACAGAAGAGCATAGTGTGATTGGAAATATGCAAATAAAAAGAAAGGAATAGAAATGTATAAAAGATAGGGATGAAAGGAAAGTATGAGAGATGTATTGTCCGTACTACCAAAAACTTAGCTAGAAATAGAAGTATATAAAAAGGCAAAAAAAATAGAATAAAAAATAACATTCAAAATTATGTTATAAAAATTTTAGATCCCTTAGGAGTAAGATCATAATTAATAAAGGAAAAGAAAAATCCAGAACTGATCCCAGAATGGACCAGTTCAATAGGATTGATACTAATATTTCTTAGAGTCTCAGCTATGTGTCCTTCTACTCGCCTTGGGTTTTTTTGCATTATTCTGTGGCCAGCAGAGCTTCCTTTATTGTTCATCTGTAAGCTTCGGTGTGTGGGGAGGGAGAGGGTACGATAGTGGCTCCTTTCCCTGGGAGTGAGTGAGCAGTGGTGCACTGTTGTTTCAGTGGGGCTTGGAGTTGCCTGCTGCAGAGGGACGCCGGTGGCTCAGGTGTAAACAGAAAGTCTCAGAGTTGGGCCTCTCTTGGGTTTTTTTTTTTTTCTTCTCTGTAACCTCCCTGCTTCCGGGTTCCAAGGGGTTTTAATCCAGCCCCGCCCAAGTGCCCGAGGGTACTTATTATCCCTGAGCACCTTAGGTGGCCTACGGGGCGTCTCTCCTCTGCCTGTTGCAGAGGCGCCAAAAGAGAGAGAGAGTCTATGCCCACAGCTCCTCCCCCCTGCCTGTGAGCCTACAGCATCCAGTCGCCATCATGGCCAGGCAGCTCCCGGGGCAGGCACTCCTCGCCGCGGACCTCTTCCCTCCTGTCCTCTCAGTCCGTCACCTTACTGGCAACAATTTTTCTCACCCTGCACCAGCTCTCCAGTTCCCACACTCCCACTCCTGGACCCTCTGTTCAGCCGTGAATCGATGTCTCGGTCCAGGAATGCTGAGCTGCGGTGCAGACCCTCCATGTGTTTCTCACTCCCTCCCATCTGCCACAGCTCAGCCGCTTCACCCTCTTTGAGCCATCGTAGATGCCTCCCTACCAGTTATGTCAGGATCCTTGCAGTCCTTTCTGGTGTCTGAGGTCGTCTGCTGGTGTTCAGTTGGTTCTCTGTGGGAATTATTACGTCTTTTGGTGCATTCTCAATACATCTGTGGAGAGGGATGCATTCCACGTCCCTCTACATTGCCGCCATCTTTTTCTCCCCTCTGAGCCTTTCTCTGTCTTTCATGATAGATATTTTTTGAAGATTAGAAGCTAACTATTTTATAGAATATTCCTCAATTTAGGTTCTTATGATATTTCTTCATGATTAGATTCAGGTTCTGGTTTTTTTGGCTGAAGTAATACATAGGTAATATAGTGTTAGGATTTCACATGTGAAGATACATTGTGTTTATCTGCTCCTTATTGGTGATATGAATTGTAATCACTCAGTTAAGATGTTGTCCAGTTTCTCCACTGATAGCTACTACTTTTTACTTTTGTAATTAATAATTACTTTATGGATAGATAGCTTATAAATATGTAATATTCTGTTTCTTATCAAACTCACTCCTCATAGATGTAATAGCAGTATCAGTTAGGATCCTGGCAGGAGACAGAACACATCAGTAATATGAATAGGGAAATTTAGTATACAGAATTGGTAACTAGTAAAAGGTAGATAAGAGATAAAAGAGAACTCTAAGAGATCCAGAAGTAACAATCAAAAAAAAAACAAAAACAAAAAAACCCAAAAAACCAGCTGATACCTAATGCCTGAGAAGAGTACACACTGAAGGCACTAAGGATTTAGGAGATACATTTCTCCCTCCTCCTTCACCTGACACACTTCCTTTCTCCCCTAAAAAAAGATTGAGCTCAGACTTTTACAAAGAGGGTGTGATTCTCAATGGAATACACATCTGCTACTGAGGGTGGGGGTGGAGGCACAGACCAGAGTGCCCATAGAAGTGACCACTGGGTGGCGAGAGCATGTGTGCCCTGAGTGTGACTGTGTGTGGTCCACACCAACCCACTGGCTCTCCAGCTGAGTAAGTGAGAAAGGAGGATTGAAGCCCAACATAAGTGCCTTCCTGCTGCCATCATCACATTGCCCTTCCATCAACCTCTATTGATAATGCCTCCCCTGTCAGCTGCCAAAGGAGAAATGTTTACAGGGTGAGGAGAGGCTTGGAGCACATCCAGACAAATGATCTCTAAGGCAGAGGGGAAGGCCACCTCTGCAGGTTCGGGGACTGGAGCGGATGTGGTGTGAGTTGATTGTTGCTAGATACTTGAGAGATAAGTTTGTCCACTGAAGGATGGGGAATAAGACTGGGGAGATTGCAAATGAGCATTTTATTGCTATTTAGTGTTGTAAGGCATCAGATAAGCATATACATTTCCCTGACTCCTCATAAAAACCCTGAGAGGTGAGTATTATTAGCCACATTCTAATGAGGAGAGGAGACTGAGGCTCAGAGAGGTTAAGTCACTGGTGTAAGGCAGAATGTGAGCAGTGGATCCACAATTAACATCCTAGCCTGCCTTCCTCCAGTTTTTACTAGACTATCATATTTTAGATGACATTTAAATGAATGTGATTCTCTTATAGGTCACCATGTGGATGCCTCCAGGGCAGAACCAAAGCTGGGTTTCTGAATTTATCCTGCTTGGCTTCTCCAGTGACCCCACGACAAACAGGATCTTCTTCATTGCCTTCCTTCTCCTTTACCTGAGCTCAGTCCTTGGCAATGGGCTCATCGTCACCCTGATATGCCTGGATATGCATCTCCACACTCCCATGTACTTCTTCCTCTGTATCCTCTCCCTGCTGGATATAGGCTCTGTCACCACCACCATGCCCCTGATGTTTGTGCATCTTCTCACTCAATCTCAGACCATCTCCTTTGCTGGCTGTTGGCTACAAATGTATGTGTTTAGTGCCCTGGGCCTGTGTGAGTGCATTGTCTTTGTAGTCATGGCTTATGACCGATTCGTGGCCATCTGTTACCCACTGCGTTATACTGTGATCCTTAGCTGGGGCCTGTGCACACGGCTGTCAGCTGGGACCTGTGCCTGTGGTTTCTTCTTCTCTCTGATCCATACTTTTCTCACCATGAGGCTGCCATACTGTGGGCCCAACATGGTCAACCACTACTTCTGTGAGGGTCCCTCAATATGAAGCTTGGCTTGTATGGATACCCGCCTCATTGAGATGCTAGACCTAGTTATCAGTGTCTTCATGGTTGTTGCCCCACTCTCCCTCATTGTGGCCTCCTACATCCGTATTGTCCAGGCCATTCTCAAGGTCAAGTCCATACAAGCCTGCTGCAAGGCTTTTTCCACCTGTGCTTCCCATCTGACCATGGTCACATTCTTCTATGGTCCAGCCATCTACATCTACATAAGGCCCAATTCAAGCTATTCCCCTGAGCACGACAAGCAGATCTCACTGGTTTATAATGTCTTCACTGCCCTGCTTAACCCTGTGGTCTACACTCTGAGGAACAAGGACATTAAGAGGGCTTTCCTCAGAGTGATGGGGAGGGGAACAAGTACCTGGTGAACGGAAGACAGGAGGGGCCTGAGATGGAATGTCCAATGTTCAGGAAAGGGACACCATCTGTAAAGCACGAAACCAATATTATACATTTGAACCAACATAGTACTTGTTCAGTGGAGCAAATGTAGTACATGAAACCAACACAACCGTTTTGATCAACTTGCTACATTGTGGTGCAGTGAGAAATAACACCATAATCTTACTGGTTTACAACAGCAAAAGTTTGTTTATTGCTTATGTTCTATTTCAGTTGTAGGAGACTGTGGCCTTCGGCCAATGGACTCTTGGATCCAGCCTGAGGGAGGAGGCTGTATCTGGTACATGCCACTCTTCTAACAAGAGAAAGGAGCAATTGACAAAATACATGATGACTCTCAAAGCTTCTGCTAAGAAGTAACACACGTGTCTTTGCTCACATCCTATTGACCAAAGCAAGTCCTGTGTTTAAGCCTGCTGCCAAAGGGCAGGAAGTATTTTCTTTCCATAGAGAAGTAATGCAAGTCACCTGGCAATGGATATGGATGTATATTCCCCCTACAGTGAGAGCAGCAAGTAATGATAATATAATCTACCACGGTGGCACTGGAACCAATAGGATACACGTAAACAGCATAAACATGGTAACAATAAGTGGCATGGTACGTGGACACGGTAGAAGATCAAGGTGATGTAGGCAATCAAAGTGGTACATGTAAACAATAAATCTGTGGCCAACACTGAAAATTAAGCCAATGGTATAGGGAACCAACATATCCCACAGATCTGACTTGGTGCATGGAACCAATGTGGTTCATGGGGCTGACATGGTATAGTCTGTACTGTCTTGTGGAAGGACACAGAATCCAACATTAAGTGACCCAGGTTCTACTCCTAGTCTTGCTAACTTGTTTTGTGACTTTGGGCATTTTACTTCTTTTTTCTGGATTTTACTTTACTTATCTGTAGAATGAGCACCGCAAATTAAAATGTCTCCAAGACCTTGATGTCTCTAAAATTTTGTCACAGTAAGTGCAGTGCATGAAACTCAAATGTAATAAACTTGTGAATCTTCTGTAAACCCCAAGATGAATTAGGAAACCATAGAAGAATAAAAGTTGTTGCATGTTTGCTGCCCATTTGGGCAACACATATAGTAGCGCCTCTTATGCTTCGAAGGAACCTAAATGACCTATGAGGCTTTATAAGAGCCCTGGGCAGAGTTAGCATGGGCATCCAGCTTTCTTTTGGGCTTCCGTGATGGCCCAGTGGTCTCGGGGATGAGTCGATTCCAGTTTTTCTTGAGCATCTATTAAGAACCAACCAGGACTTCCTAGGTGGCGCAGTGGTAAAGAATCCGCCTGCCAATGCAGGGCACACGGGTTCGAGCCCTGCCCTGGGAAGATTCCACATGCCATGGAGCAACTAAGCCCGTGTGCCACAACTATAAAAAAAAAAAAAAAAAAAAAAAAAGAACCAACCAGTATCAGACCCCGTGGAACCTAAGACAGATACATGGAGAGATTTACAGTCATGAAATTACAATACCACAACCCAAGAAGATGCCACAGTGACCTGTGGAGACTGATGACCTCATAGAAGTGAGGTTCTCTCAGTGGGTGCTGGACACAGAAGACCAGACTACACCTCACTCCACTCCCATCTACCACTGCATACCTTAGCACTTTGTCAGCCCTCTAGAGTTTATAGTCATGGAGAGAGGAAGGGAAAGTTAAGAAGTTTGATATATTTCTCCCACCAGTGGAATGGTAGGTTGAAATAGAAATTAAGCCTAGTTACTTAAAAATGAAGTTGTAAAACTCCCAGGAAACAAATGATGTTTTGTGATACAGAAGGATGGAGGAAGGAAACCTACTTACCAAGAGCTGACAGGTAAGGTCTTGGTCAGGAATTAAGATTTAGCTGATATTTGAGGAGGAGAAAGAGTATCCCAGGGAAACAACCAGGAGAAGGGCACCTATGGCAAGAGGACACCAAGTAAAAATGCCTCAAGTCAGGAAAGAACTTTGCATTGTCTGCAAAGCTGGAAGGAGGCTTTTGTGGTCACAGGAATGTGAGCAGGTGAGGTAGAAATAACATTGAGAGGTAGGCAAAGGTCAGTCCTGAAAAGCCATAAAAGAAGTGTTTAAGTTAAGCACAGTGGGAAGGCTTAGATTCTTACTGGGGACGTGATACGGTTTTATGGGTGATAAGCTCCACTGTGGGTGTGACTTGAGGTGCCTGGAAAGGAGTGGAGGAAAGGTCATTGGGGATGAGAATGTTAGGGAACTTACAGGCCAGGAGTGAGAATAGAGAACTTCCCTTTTGGAGAGCTATAGGGGATGTGGCATCCCAGGGAGAATTCCAGGTTCAAGATATTGGGACAGGTGGTTGCTGGGGTTGAAGTTGAGAAGACAAAGAGAGGGAGAACTGGGGAAAGGGAGAAGCAGGGATTTGTGCAGTTGGGGAACGAGCAGAGGGATTAATGAGAAATGAGAGTCTGGGAACAATAAATGACTAGAGGGTTGTGAATTTCTGGTGAGACTGAGATTTTGTCTCTAGTACTTAGGTGCAAATTTGAGTGGTGGTATAGTTCTAAAGCATTTACTGAGAGATGTAACAGGGCTGGGCTAGGCAGGACATTTGTGTAGGTGAGTACTGCTGCACTGATATTATGGTGAAGTTCCAGGCAGCAGTTTCAGAATGTTTCAGGCAGAAAGTGAAGGGTCCCATGGGCTGCTGGGGTGTTCCCTCCATCTGGGGAGGGTGTAGGGAGCTATGTGACTGGTTAGGACTTGCCAACTATTGAGAGCTTCCCGTTTCTTGCTTTGTGGGGAACAGGGTTGACTGAATATTTTGGAAGAGGTCTTCCTGGCTGTTGGAGTTCCTTCCAGAAGGTGCAGAGTCTATCTGGTGGCTCTTGTGCAGCTAGAGTCAGGGACCAGGGTAGTGGACAGGTGAGCCTTGTGGGTAAAGTGTGATGAGGTTTTATATGTCTCTCTCCTAGGACAGATTGTAGCAGAGTTTGTAATTCAGGATGATAATAGATTTTTATCTTAAAGGTAAACAACCTATATTTTTAAGAACCAGGGATGAGGTATGGGGTAGAGGAGAGAGGGTGACACAGTATTTTCAGAAGAATGGCTTGGGAGTACTGATGAGGGGGTAGGATTGAAGAGGAACACTTAGTAGGGGAGACCTAGGCATGATTTTTAAAGGTGCTAGATTTGCATGGTGGCAGTGATGGGGAGATGCTGAAAGATGTGATGAGGAAAGAGGCAAGAGCAGGTGATGGCTTGGGTGTGTTGGTGGAAAAGGGAGAAATCAAGGAACCTACCAACCTTTTAAGGCAGCTTTACCACCGTCTCTGCTTCCCTGCAGTTCACTGATGGGCGCCGTTGATTGTCAGCTGTCATCAGTGATCCGTGGCACTACTGAAAGGAAGTCACAACCCCTGTCCTCAATGGAATTTGCCGTCCACAAACCAGCAGTTCTTAGGAAGCCTATAGGTACTTAGAGGTGGGGTTAAAAAACGTTATATTAATTCTCTATTAATTTGGTTTCTATAAGGGTTGTTGTTTTTGTTTTTTGTTTTTTCACTTCCTCTCCCCAACTGTTTCCTTAATGAAAGATAATGGCAGACTGGGTCTTGGCTGCCTGTCTGGTGAGACTCAGGTCAGCCATTTGGGGGAGATGCTTTGCTGCTAAACTGAAATGTCTGCCTCCCCAAATTCTTTGCCCTTTTGACCCATCCCTGTACTCATGATCTCAAAGTTTCTGTGTGGGCAGATTGGTAAACATCCGCTTATTGGCTGTTCTTGTACAAGAAACTTAAGTTCCCCACCTCTGTTTTCTCTTTTGAGAGTGAATGTTATTGTAAACCATTGAAACAGAGGAAAGAGTCAAAAATCACAAGAGATTACCTTGCTGAGCCCTATGCAAATACAACTGGAAACTTAGATGAAATGGTAATTTCTTAGAGAGATACAGATTACCAAATTAAACCTTTTAAAGACAGAAAGTTTAAACACACTAATTTCCATAGGAAAATGCAAAATCTAGAGAAAGGTATTAAGTAACTACCCCACAACAAGATTCAAAGATTGGTGGCAGGAAAGGTTGGGAAGGGGGCAGACGTATGTGGATGCATTTCCTCAGATTTGTGTCCCACATGAATGTTCATGAAAGGGTATCAGCTGCAGAGGGGACAAATCAGGTGGAAAAATGATACACTCTGTGGGTGTCAGTCAGCCTTCTCCCCCAGACACTTGTGCAGTGGGCACACGAGCAAAATGTCCATGGTGGTAGGGCTGGAGGCTATGCACACGGGCTCAACAACGTGGACTTCCCCTTACCAAGGATGACCTGGCGACCACCACTGATGAGTGCTTCATCTGCAAATAGCAGAGACCAACTGCGTGGCACCATTCCCCAGGAGAGCGGGCAGCCGCCTGTGGCAGTTTAATTACATTGGATCTCCTTCATCAGGGAGGGGACAGTGATTTGTCTTCACAGGAACAGATAGATTCTAGATATGGATTTGCTCTCCCTGCCCATGAAGCTTTTGCTAGCATCGTTACCTGCGAATTCACAGAGTGCCTAATGCACCATCAAGGCATTCCCCACAGCATTGCCCCTGATCAAGGAACTCATTCTACAGCTATGGGCTCATAATTATAGAATTAACGGCCTCAACTAAGCTGCAACACTTAGAAGCGGCTGGCCTAATTGAAAGGTGGAATGGCTTATGAAGACTCAGTTATGGCCATAAGTGGACAAAAACACCTTGAAAGAATAGGACCCTATCTTACCTGTTGCTTTAAAGTTAAGTTTATGTTTTGACTAGAAACCACCTGGCACTGTTTCCCCCATAGCCAGAATGCATGGACCTGGGAATCAAACAGGGAAAGTATGAGTGGATTCTCTCACTATTACACCCAATAACTCACTCACAGAATATTGGTTCCCTTTCCCAGGGACTCTGAGCTCTGCTAGCTTGGAGATCCTAGTCCCCCTGTAGGGAGTGTTTCCACCAGTGGACAAAAAACAATGGTCCCACTGAATTGCAAGATGAGATATGAATCTGGCTGGTTCTGTTCCTTACACCACTGAACCAGCAGGCACAATAAGGAGAAAATCTACTGGCTGGAATGAAAGATGCTGAGTACTGATGGAAATTGGGGTATACTGCTGCACAGCTGAAGCAAGGAGGACTATGTTTAGAACTCTCAGGATTCTCTGGGGGCCATTCTTAGTACTTCCATGCTCAATAGTAAAGGTTAATGGAAAACTGTAGGTACCTAAAAACAGGCAGGATGACTGAGGACAGGGAACCCATCAGTAATGAAAATTTGAGTAATGCAGTAGGTAAATCATCCAGAAAAGCTGAAGTTCTGACTGAGGACAAAGAATGGAAGATTGAAGAAGAAAGCCATAGATATCAAATAGGATATCATGGCCACTTACAAAAGCAAGAACTATAGTCATCTGCATATTTTCTTTGTATATTAATACACATGTTTATTTGTATCTAATAATCATTCTCTTATTACCATTTATAAATTACTTTATGCAGATATTATTGGAAGTTAACTTTATAATGGTGACTTTAGGTAGCCGAATATTCAATGAGATTGAGCTGAGTTTGAAGAGCACTTAATGCAACCTGTGAGCTTCCTTGTAAGAGGAAGAATTTAACAGTAAGATTTTTTAAAATTCATTGACAAAACTTTTAAAATTTATTCATCATGAGTATGACATTTTGAGGAAAGCACCAAAAGTATAGTTGATATGCAGAGATGTGAGTCTAATTGTATGATCTAGTGTAAATTATCAAATAGATTAGGTCCCTGATTCTTTTTTCATCACCAAGTTGTTTGCTCTGAAACTGGTCATGTGCTCCTGCAGGTCTGTTCCTTGAAATACAGCAATCATATTTCTTCTGCTTTCGCCTCATTCCCCAATCCTCCTCCACCAAAGAGAAATCTGTTACTTTGTATATTCAGTTCAAATAAAAAAAAAGTATGTAAGGTAGTCCTAATTTTGCAGAGTAGTGTAGGACGATAAGAATGACCAGCTTGCTGAATTCATGCAAAGTGATTTTAATAAATGTTGACAAAATTTATTAAAGGTATGTGTGGGTGATGCACAGATCTTCTGTGCCCTCTTCAGACCCGCCACCCTCCTGGCATCTTTATGTGTTCACCCACCTGGCAGCTCTCCAAACCCTGCAGTCTAGGGGTTTTATGGGGATTTCACTATGTGGGCCTGATTGATGGAATCAGGGGCCATTGGTGATAAATTCAATCTTGAGCTCCCCCTCCCTCCCCAGAGGTTGGGTGGTGGGGCTGGAAGTTGCAAGTGTCAAACCGAGGCTTGGTCTTCCCTGGGGAGCAGACCTCATCCTGAAGCTGTCCAGAGGCTGCTAAGAGTCATCTCATTAGAACAAAAGACCATCCTACCACCCATATCACTTAGGAAATTACAAAGGATTTAGGAACTCTGTATCAAGAACTAGGGCACAGACCGAATCTGCTTCTATATCACAGGTCACCCCCTGGTCATTCACCATGGATTTCTTTTTTAAAACAATTATTTAACTGAAGTATAGTTGACTTAAAATGTTGTGTTAATTTCTGCTGAATGGCAAAATGATTCAGTTTATACATATACATACATTCTTTTAAATATTTTCCACTATGGTTTCTCACAGGATACTGAATAGAGTTCCCTGTGCTATACAGTAGGACCTTGTTTGTCCATTTAACCTGTAATAGTTTGTAGCCGCTAATCCCAAACTCCTAACCCTCTTCCCCCTTGGCAACCACAAGTCTGTTATCTATGTCTGTGAGTCTATTTCTGTTTCATAGATGAGTTCATTTGTGTCATAGTTTAGATTCCACACATAAGTGATATCACTGAGAAAGTGTTTATCTTTCTCTTTCTGACTTATTTCACTTAGTATGATAATCTCTAGGTCCATCCACATTGTTGTGAATGGTATTTTTTGTTCTTTTTTATGGCTGAGTTGTATACATTGTGTGTGTGTGTGTGTTTGTGAGTGTGTATACATATATATATACACACACCCCACATCTTCCTTTCCATTCATCTGTAGATGGACATTGAGGTTGCTTCCATGCCTTGGCTATTGTAAATAGTACTGCTATGAACATTGGGGTGCACATATCATTTCAAATTACAGTTTTTGTCTTTTCCAGATATATGCTCAGGAGTGGGATTGCCGGATCATATGATAACTCTACTTTTAGTTTTTTAAGGAAGTTCCAAACTATTCTCCATAGTGGCTGCACAAATTTACATTCCCAGCAACAGTGTAGGGGGGTTCCCTTTTCTCCACACCCTCTCCAGCATTTGTTATTTGTAGCCTTTTAAATGATGGCCATTTTGACCAGAGTGAGGTGGTATCTTATTGTAGTTTTGATTTGCATTTCTCTAATAATTAGTGATGTTGAGCATCTTCTATGTGCCTGTTAGCCATCTGTATGTCTTCTTTAGAAAAATGTCTACTCAGATCTTCTGCCCATTTTTTGATTGGGTTATTTGTTTTTTTTTTTTTTTTGATGTTAAGTTGTATGAGCTGTTTATATATTTTGGGTATTAACTCATAGGGATATTTTGAATATTAAATGGGTTATTGTTAAGTGAAGCACGTAAGAAGCGATACATGTAATGTTCTGCTATTATTATTATCATTGCTGTCGTCACTGTTATTGTTTTATTGTTGGGGTCCTCACCATTGTTGTTACTATCCTATTAGCTTCTCTGACTTATGTGCACTTTCATTGACTCACACAGAGTTGCAGCCTTGGGGGATACAAACACCTATGAATCAACATGTTGAGGGCATGCACGATAAGATACCTGCAGTTAAGTAATTATTACTGGACAGATGGACAGCTGTTTCTTCAGATTCCTAGAGAACGGATCAGAGGAGGGAGCCTGGGGTCCGTGGAATGGGTCCATGGCTGGGAGGCAGGACTTCTAGGTTCTAATTTCCTACACTAACTCATGTGGGCCAATGACATTCCTTCTCTGAGCTTTAACTTTCATGGCTGTAAAGAGAGTAGGGAATTGGATATATTGACCTTAAAAGCCCCTTCTGACTTAGAGGGCAGTGAAGTGACCAAAAACCAGCATCAAAGACTCCCTCAGGACTTGGCCCATGACAAGTGCTCAGTGAGCATCTATCACTGTTACTGTCATCTTCTGTAGAACGAGGACCATAATACCTCCCTCCAAGGAGTGCTTGGAGGACCTGCTGAGAAAATACACATGAAAGTGATTTGTATGTGAGGACATCCCAGAGGACCACTAAGATGACCTTGATCATTAGTAGCATCACCACCTCCTGCCATTTCCCTCAGCTCCCTCCCCAGACATGAACCCAGAAACCTTTCTGGGGCACCTGTGTTAGCAAATGAGAGCTAATTCCACAGAGTCCTCCCAGAGGCATTCTCAGCCTGGGGCCAATTACAGAGAGTCCCTGGTTGTTAGGACAGCCACAGCCCTAGCTTTTCCCTTCTCGTCAGCCTGCCCTCTTCTCCTTGAGGCCTGTGGGCCCATCTGGCTCAGAATTAAGCATCCAGAGTCCTGTCTTCTTCCTCATGCCAACCCCCACCCCCCAGCTGGGCCAACACCACTGGTGACCACGACCAGCTTTTGGGACAGCCAGAAGGATTTCAGTTAGAGTTCAGGTGTAGCCATTAGTTTAGACTCAAGCACTGAAGTGCATGATATTGTGGACACAGCCCCAGCCCAAGAGGGAAGGGCCATGATTCTGGCACTGGTTCTACCATTATCTAGCTGCATGGTCTTGGCCAAATCCCTGATCTCTTCCTGGTGACATCATTTATCTGGGATATGGAGGGTAAGATGAAGCTTGGTAGTCCTTAAGTAATTCTGTCTTTTAAAAAATTAGGGTGGCCTGAGTTTCATCCTATGTATGATCCTAGATTGCTACTGACTCAGGACAAGTCACTGCATCTCCTGGACTGCAGTTTCTTCATCTATCCAATGGACAGATGGATCCTGCCCGGACTACCTCTTCAGAGCTGAGATGAGGGTCGGTGATATGTGGGAGAAGTGTTAGGGCCTTGGCTCAGGGGACGGAATGGTTACCAATTCCATTATGATCCTGAAGAAGAGGATGACAAGGCAAGTTTTCATCTGCCCTGAGTCCTGGGTCCAAAGTCCGTCCTCCTCCCTGAATCTCTGGGCCCATTGGGTTGGGCTGGAGGACGTGTGTGTGTGGAGGGGAGGTTGGCGTACAGGAGAAGACCCCCACAGGGCACTCCTCTGAGGTTGCAGCTGAGTGTGAAGGAGAGCTGAGGGTTGGAGGGAGCCTTGCGATCTGAGTCCCACTGCCTCGCCCCACACAAGGAAACATGAAGTACCCAGATGCAATCCTCTGGTTCTCCTAACCCCTGGAAAAGTTCAGGGACATGTAGAGGACCAAGCCCCAGAGATGTCGTGAAGGAGGGAATGTGTCCCCTCCCTGCAAGGTGTGATTCAAGGAAGAGGGAGTAGGAGGGGGGATCAAGAGGTAGACCCAGGGATGAGATTAACCTTCACGTAGTGGTTTCTGTGCTGAGCAATGGGATCACATGTGCATCTCTAGATCTGCATCATACCCTGTGAGAGAAGTAAGAGTCTGCCCCATTTTAGAGAAGTGGAAACTGAAACTTGTCTCAGAAGACACAGCCAAGTGGGGTAGCAGTGGCCTCCATCTGCATCTGGGTTCCTCCCTTTATCAGCCTTGTGACCTTGGACAACTTCCTTACCCTTTCTGATACTGTTTTCTCATCTGTCAAATCCCTGTCTCCCAAGGTCCATGCAAAGTAGGCTCTGAGTGCCCTTGGCCTTTGTCCCTAAAGGTGGGAGCCAGTGGGGCCTGGGAGCTCCCTGATGGCAGAGCTGGTCTGCTGCATGTCCTGCATCAGAAGACCTCAACCGTGTCTGGCCCTCCTGAGGTTATGAGGAGGCTGGCAAGGGTCCAGAGGACAGTGCCAGGGGCTGTGTCACGCTGTCTGGGAGCCTCTGTCAGGGCCAAGCAAGGAGGACTGGGCTGAGAGGGACTGAGCTGCTGGGCTGGGTTTCCCCTGGTTGAGGGCTGCTCACTGGGGGCTCCCCCAACCCCCACCAAGAGCAGAGAGGGATGCCTCCAGCATTAGGTTGTCTTGAGATGTCTTGATTCTTAGGACTCCCAACTGGAGGCAGTGGTATGCTGGTAAACGTTTAACAATCAGTCCTGGAAGGGATGGAGTTTTGAGTTATATTGTTTGCTGATTTCTGTGTTGGGTAAACACACTCATCACAGCCAAATTTCAAGCAAACATGATGTCACTGAACACAGAGGTGGGGAGAGATGCACAGAGCACACCATTATAGAGTGTTTCCATTATACAAATCCACTGCACTCAGTTAAACAAGAATTTAGAGAGAGAGTTTACGGAATTAACAAAGATTACAGTATACTAAGAAAGAATAGCAAAGACAGAGGCTCACACATCACCGAATTGGGGAAGCACCTACGTCCAGATCCAAGCAGCTCTGGGAAGTCCCGAGTGACAGCCATCTGGAGCCCCAGTTGGGAAGGATCCCGGGCGGTGCGTCCGCTCCATGAGTGAGACTTCAGATTGGAGCTCTGGGCACTCCTGCTTATAATTCCAGGCCACAAACTGATATCATCAGGTTGTGTGTAAAAATGCAGCTCTGGATTTACTTTAACAATGTTGTTCGTTTCATCGTGTGAGTCACAAGATTCTCCAGACCCCGGGGAACTGGCCAGGTCAGGGCTCAAGAACTTCCAAGACCCACTCCCTTTCTTACTGTAAGCACCATTTAACTTGCTAGCAGCATGGTTAGGTATGTAAGCAAGCAGGAGGTCCAGGCAAGGTCACGGGTCAGTCAGAGGCCTACTTCTGCCTCTGAAGCCTGAACAAGACTGCATTAGTACCTTCCCCAACAGGCTGACACGACTTTCCAGATTCTGTGCCCGGACCTGGTTCAAAATCTGTACAAGGTCAGTGCTCCATGGTCAACTGGTAATTATCCCCATGTCCAAGGTGTTGCTCTGGTGGGAAATGGAGGAGGGTTAGGATTTGCCCAAGGTAGTTCAGTAAGGAATAAGGGTGTGACTCAAAGATGGTTTGACTGACAAGTGGGGCACAGGGGTTTGGAAGGTAAGAGGGGAATCAGCATGAGGCCTTCAGTTCTTGGTGTTTCTACAAGGTGACCAGGTACCAACCGCCTCTCCCCTGGGCTGGTCATATCCCCCAGAAGGCTGGAAAGGAAAGAGGTTAGTATGCCTCCCCTACCAGTGTGTGCTCCTGCTCTGTCCCCAGGGGCCTCTTCCTTGTGGGGTTCTTGTTGACAATGTTTAGGGAATTCTATCTTGACACCCCCACCAGGGACAGGGATGGTGGTGGCAGGAGACTGGGGAATGGCCCTCCCCCCTGCTCTTCTAGGAAAGCCTGGTAAGGAAGCAGGGCCATAAAGCCTCAGCATCTTGGTCTGTTGGGAGGAGCTTGGGCTGGCTGAAGCTTCCTCCATCTGCATGTTCAGGAGCCAGGGCTGGCCTGGCACAGTGCAAAGAGCTGCACAATGGAGAGAAGGCATGGAGTTCAGCCTTCCCCCTCGCAGAAACCTAGCACTTTCCTGGAGACTGGGCTTCCTGGAATCCTGGCTCACTGGGCTCAGTTGCCCTGGACATTTCCTGTTCAGTCGCTTTCCATTCAGTAGTGACAGTGTCTTTGTGACTTGTTTCTGTGGATACCTGAGGGGTGAGATGGTCACTGGGCTTGGGGCTCTGGGTGGCATCCAGGCATCCTGGGGCCGGAAGTCAGAGGTAGAACCAGGTCACTCAGTCACTGGGTCCTCTCTGTGCGTACATGCCAGCATCCCTCTCGCCCCCTCCATCATTCTCCACTCTTCTTTCCTCACCTCAATCCCCTCCCATTCTTTCTTCCTAGACCTTCTTCCTTCTCTCTTTTATTCATTTAGTAAATATATATGGATAGTTCCTCTCTGCCAAGCCCTGGTCCAGAAGCTAGAAACAGAAAGTGATTACCATAATTTCCTGAGCTCCAGATCTCCAAGTCCAGCTTAGAGATGTCATGAAAGGATAATGATGGCTATGCTGGGAGAAGCCTTCAACAATGACATCAGTTATTACAATTAGCACTAACCTCCTTGCTCTCTAGATGCCTGGGCTGTTGCAAATTAAGACAGAGACTGCTGGTCTAATGGAATCTTAGGATATATATATTTTTTAAACTAAATGATGTCCCCATTCCCATGGAAATCAAGGTCGACTAAGAGGGAAGCTTTCGCAAAGATTTACCTAGTTCCAGTATGGTAATCAGTTCCCAGTCTCCTTCAGTCAATTCCCTCTGCTTCCAATACAACCCAGTGGCTTCCCATATCCAAGTGATGGGAGCAGATGGAGGAAACTTTATCATGAGAGAGAATCTGTGGCTGCCTCTTTAGCCCTTTGTCCCAGGAGGGGTCTGATCCCTCTCTTATCTGGTGGCTGTAACTCCTAGGCCATGATTCTATAGTATCCTGTGCCAAACCTCAAGAAGCTGACCTTGAGGAGCAGATGGGGGAAGTTTGCATTCTTTACCCCTCCCACTTGGGGCCTGTTCACCAGAAGCAGGAGCAGATAATGATTAAGAGTTGGCTCTGAAGCCAAACTGCCTTGGTTCAAATCCCTGGTCCATCACACAAATCATATAATTTGGTGCAAATCACTTACTTTATCTGTGACTTAGTTTTCTTTTTCATCTCTAAAAATGGAGGTAATAGTGCTTACCTCAATGACTTGTTGTGAGGATGAGATAAAGTTAGTGTAGCAATGCCTGGCACACAGAAATGGTTCATTAAATGTTAGCTATTGTTAGTATTTCTGAAAGGGAGCTTACAAACTCACCCCTTTATCCATACTTTATTATAGGTATTCCAACTTGATTAGTAGAAATAAAGTCAACATGAGAGGGAGAAAGTTTTCCCAAGATATTAGACCTCAAACTTTATATCAGAATCCTTTAGGATCGCTAAGGTTATAACTTGACAATAAGTAAAAGGGGCTCTGAGAAATAAAGCATCTAATCAAGGTTTGGGAGTGGGAGATGGTGGAACAGGTCTGGGAAGGCTTCCTGGTGGGAAGCTGAGCTGAGTGCTAATGTGGGAATAAAGGTTGGATGTGTAGCAGAGTGTGTGGGGGCAGCAGGGATGCAGGGGGTGATGCTCTTCCATGCTAGAGACCTAGGCAAGGGTCTGAAGGTGTGACAGAGGTAGAGACATACATGAAGCTGGGCATGCTTGTATGGAGACTATGCTTGTGTGGAAACAACGTGACGGGGGACAGAGGTGGGTGCTGAGGCTGAAGACGTCTGCAAGAGGCAGATCATTTAGGAAGGGCTCTGTGCATGTGTCTAATGTGGTTGGGCATTGGGAACCCTTAAAGGGTTTTCAGCAGGAGACAGACAGGACCAGTGTTGTATTTTGACCAATCACTTGCAGTAGTCCTTATGGAGAATGCATTAAAGGAAAGAGTCCAGAGGCAGGGAGACCAGGAAGGGGCTTGTGTAAGATTATGGGCGAAAAATGCTGGGCTCCTGTCCAGGGCAAAGAATGGATGGCTTTGAGGGATGTGTGGGTGGTCCATGGGTCAGGTGAGGATGTGGGGACAGGAATAGTGAAGACTGAGGATGGCCTGATGTCTCCTGCGAGTCTTTACCTTTCCCAAAGGTAACTTCTATAAGAACACACGGCAGTGTTTTTATCTATTATACTTTTGTTTGAAACTTGGGTAGTTCCCTAGTTTAGGCTATTTTGACTAGTGTTTTGAACATTTTTGTACATGTCTTTCCTAGAATGTATGTAAGTGTATATAAGTATGTGGGGATATAGTTAGGAATAGAATTGCTGAGTAATGTGGAATGCATATGTTCGGCTTTAAGAGATACCACTAAACCTTTTCCAGAGGAATTTTACAAATTTAGTCTCTCATCAGCAGTGTAAGAAAGTTCTGGTTACTCTTGCCAACACATGTATTTTTCATTTTAGCCATTTCGGTGGGTATGTAGTGGTGTTGGGCCATAATCTTAATTTCCAATTCCTGGATGACTAATGATGTTAAATGCCTTTTCACTTGACTAATGACTATTTAGATAGACTGTTTTGTGAAGTGTCTTTTAAAATGTTTTGCCCATTATTCTATTGGATAGCCTTTGGTTTTTTTTTGTTTTGTTTTTTTTTTTGCTTATTTGTAAGAGTTTTTTATTCTGGATACAAATCTTAAATTCTTAATTTTAATATAATCTGTGTATATAATTATCTGTATATGTAATGATATAGAAATATATAATTTATAATTTTTTTTCTCTATGGTTAGTGCTTTTTGTGTCCTGTTTAAGAAATCTCTGCTTATTGCAAGGTGACATAGATATTTTTCTGTGTTTGATTCTAAAAATTTTATTGTTTTATCTTTACCATTTAAATCTACAATATATCTGGAATTAATTTTTGTGTATTGTGTGAGATAGGATTCGAAAAAATTTTTTTTCCTGTGTGAAGACCCACATGATCCACCAGAATTCGTTGAAAAGACCGTGCTTTTCCCATTGCATTGTAGGATCAACTTTGTAATAAATCAGGTGGCTATATATTCACTGGTCTGTTCTGGACCCTATTCTCTTCCATTGATCTATTTTTTTATTTTTGTGCCAATTTCATACTTGCTTAATTTTGCAGCTTTATATTAAGTCTTAATATCTGATAAATCCTCTAGCTTTGGTTTTTTCCTTCAAGATTCTTCAGAATTTCCATATAAATGTTATAACCAGCTTGTCAATTTTCTGCAGAAAGAAACTGCTGGGATTTAGAGGGGGATTGTATTAAATCTAGAAATCAACTTCACATCTTTATATTATGTTGAATTCCATGCACGAACATGGCAGATTTCTCCATTTCCTTGGGTCTGCCTTAATTTCTCTAAAGAATGCTTTTCTACACATATTTTATTAGAGTTATTACTACATGTTTGGTTTTCAAAAATTCTCATAAATTATTTTCTAGTTGCTGGTATAGATAAATATTGACGTGCTGGAGTTTTATGTACTTATTAATTCCAGTTGGTCCTTGGGTTCTTTTAAATTTTCTACCTACACAATCAGGTGTTCTGCAAATAATGACAGTTTGGTGTCTTCCTTTCCAATCCTTTGGTGTCTTCCTTTCCAATCCTTTGGTGTTTTCTTTCTTTCTCTTGGCTTCTTTCACTGGCTAGGATCACTAGTACAATGGTTAATAGAAATTGTAATAGTGAACATTTCTGTTTCACTTTCAGTGTTGGGGAATAAGTTATCAGTATTTCACCATGTAGTATGACACTTGCTATAGGTTGTTTCTTCTTTTTTTTGGAGATAATATTTATCACATTAAGAAACTTCCCTTCTGTTTCTACTTTGGTAAGAGTTTTATTTGTTTTTTTTTTAATTTTTAAAATGGCATCTCAGCATTTATTTATTTATTTATTTATTTATTTATTAATGGCTGTGTTGGGTCTTCGTTGCTGCACATGGGCTTTCTCTAGTTACAGCGAGTGGGGGGCTACTCTTCTTTTTGGTGTGCTGGCTTTTCATTGCAGTGGCTTCTCTTACTGCCGAACATGGGCACCAGGCACACAGGCTTAAGTAGTTGCTGCACGCGGGCTTAGTTGTTGTGGCACGCATACTTCTTTGCTTTGTGGCGTGTGGGATCTTCCCGGACCCGGGATCGAACATGTGTCCCCTGCACTGGCAAGCGGATTCTTCACCACTGAGCCACCAGGGAAGTCCCCAAAGGTTTATTTCTGAACTTGATTGTTGATTTTACCAGATGCTTTTTCTGTATCTAAGTTAATCACATAATTTTTCTCCCTTATTTCCATTAATCAGATAAATTACACTGTTTGCTTGTCAAATGTTAAACCAACCTTGAATTCTTGTAACAAACCCAACTTGATTGTGATGTATTATCCTTTTTTATATATTGCTAAATTAAATTTGTTAATATATTGTCAAGGAGTTTTGTAACAATGCCCATGAGAGAGATTCATTTATGAATTTTTCTTCTTGTAATGTCTTTTTTATTTTTTGGTATTGAGTTTATGCTGGTCTCATAAAATGAGTTGGGAAATTTTCAATTTTTCTATGCTTTGAAAGAGTTTGTTATGATTAGTATTATTCCTCTCTTAAGTGTTGGAAAAATTCACCAGTAAAGATTTCTAGGCCTAAAATTTTCTTTCTAGGAAAGTTTTTTGGTTTTTTTAATTGGAATATAATTGCTTTACTCTCTTGTAACAGTTTTTGAGGTACGCCAAGGTCAATCATCTGTATTTATACACATATCCCCGTATTCCTTCCCGCCCTCAACTCCCTCCCACCCTCCCCATCCCGGCCTTCCAAGGCATCATCCATCATCGAGTTGATCACCCTTTGTTATACAGCAACTTCCCACTGGCTATCTATTTTATGGTTGGTAGTATATATATGTCTATGCTACTCTCTCACTTCGTCTCAGCTTCCCCTTCACCCCCCACCCCCCAAACCTCGAGTTCTCCAGTCCATTCTCTGCATCTGCGTCCTTATTCTTGTCTTGTCACTGAGTTCATAAGTACCATTTTTTTTTTAAGATTCCGTATATATGAGTTAGCATACAATAATTGTCTTTCTCTTTCTGGCTTACTTCACTCTGTATTGCAGACTCTAGGACTCTAGGTCTATCCACCTCGTTACATATAGCTCCATTTCATTCATTTTTATAGCTGAGTAATATTCCATTGTACATATATGCCACATCTTTTTATCCATTCATTTGTTGATGGGCATTTAGGTTGCTTCCATGTCCTGGCTATTGGAAATAGTGCTGCAATAAACATTATGGTACATGTTTCTTTTTGGGTTATGGTTTTCTCTGGGTATATGCCCAGTAGTGGTTAATGGATCATATGGTAGTTCTATTTTTAGTTTTTTAAGGAACCTCCAAACTGATTTCCATAGTGGCTGTACCAACTTACATTCCCACCAACAGTGCAGGAGAGTTCCCTTTTTTCCACACCCTCTCCAACATTTGTTGTTTCTAGATTTTGTGATGATGGCCATTCTGACCAGTGTGAGGTAATACCTCATTGTGGCTTTGACTTGCATTTCTCTGGTAATAAGTGATGTTGAGCATCTTTTCATGTGTTTGTTGGCCATCTGTATGTCTTCTTTGGAGAAATGTCTCTTTAGGTCTTCTGCCCATTTGTGGATTGGGTTATTTGCTTTTTTGGTATTAAGCTTCATGAGCTGCTTGTATATTTTGGAGGTTAATCCTTTGTGCATTGTTTCGTTGGCAACTATTTTTTCCCATTCTGAGGGTTGCCTTCTAGTCTTGTTTATGGTTTCCTTTGCTGTGCAAAAGCTTTTAAGTTTCATGAGGTCCCATTCGTTTATTCTTGATTTTATTTCCATGATTCTAGGAGGTGGGTCAAAAAGGATCTTGCTTTGATGGATGTCATAGAGTGTTCTTCCTATGCTTTCCTCTAGGAGTTTTATAGTGTCTGTCCTGACATTTAGGTCTTTTATCCATTTTGAGTTTATTTTTGTGTATGGTGTTAGGAAGTGTTCTAATTTCATTCTTTTACATGTTGCTGTCCAGTTTTCCCAGCACCACTTATTGAAGAGGCTGTCTTTTTTCCATTGTATATTCTTGCCTCCTTTGTCAAAGATAAGGTGCCCATATGTGCTTGGGCTTACCTTTGGGTTCGCTATTCTGTTCCATTGATCTTCCTTTCCATTTTTGTGCCAGTACCATACTGTCTTGATCACTGTGGCCTTGTAGTATGGTTTGAAGTCAGGAAGTCTGATTCCACCAACTCCATTTTTCCTTCTCGAGATTGCTTTGGCTATTCAGGGTCTTTTGCATTTCCATACAAATCATAAGATTTCTTGTTCTAGTTCTGTGAAAAATGCCATTGGTAATTTGATAGGGATTCTGTTGAATCTGTAAATTTCTTTGGTTATACAGTCATTTTCACAATGTTGATTCTTCCAATCCAGGAACATGGTATGTCCCTTCATCTGTTTGCGTCGTCTTTGATTTCTTTCATCAATGTCTTAAAGTTTTCTGCATACAGATCTTTTGCCTCCTTAGGCAGGTTTATTCCTAGGTATTTTATTCTTTTTGTTGCAATGGTGAATGGGAGAGTTTCCTTAATTTCTCTTTCTGTTCTTTCGTTGTTACTGTATAGGAATGCAAGAGATTTCTGCACATTAATTTTGAATCCTGCTACTTTACTAAATTCATCAATTAGTGCTAGCATTTTTCTGGTAGAGTCTTTTGGGTTTTCTATGTATAATATCATGTCATCTGCAAAGAGTGACAGTTTTACTCCTTTTCCAATTTGGATTCCTTTTATTTCTTTTTCTACTCTGATTGCTGTGGCTAAAACTTCCAAAACTATGTTGAATAATAGTGGTGAGAGTGGACACCCTTGTCTTGTTCCTGTTCTTAGAGGGAATTCTTTCAGTTTTTCCCCATTTAGAACGATGTTGGCTTTTGGTTTCTCATATATGGCTTTGATTATGTTGAGGTAATTTCCTTCTATGCCCATTTTCTGGAGAGCTTTTATCATAAATGCATGTTGAATTTTGTCAAAAGCTTTTTCTGCATCTATTGAGTTGATCATATGGTTTTTATCCTTCAATTTGTTGATATGATGTATCATGTTGATTGATTTGTGTATATTGAAGAATCCTTTCATCCTGGGGATAAAGCCCACTTGATCATGGTGTATGATTTTTTTTTAATGTGCTGTTGCATTCTGTTAGCTAGTATTTTGTTGAGGATTTTTGCATCTATATTCATCAGTGATATTGGTTTGTAATTTTCTTTTTTTGTGACATCTTTGCCTGGTTTTGGTATCAGGGTGATGGTGGCCTCGTAGAATGAGTTTGGGAGTGTTCCACCTTCTGCAATATTTTGGAAGAGTTTGAGAAGGATAGGTGTTAGGTCTTCTCTAAATATTTGACAGAATTCGCCTGTGAATCCATCTGGCCCTGGGCTTTTGTTTGTTGGGAGATTTTTAATCACAGGCTCAATTTCCATACTTGTGATTGGTCTGTTCATGGTTTCTATTTCTTCCTGGTTCAGTCTTGGAAGAATGTATTTTTCTAAGAATGTATCCATTTCTTCCAGGTTATCCAATTTATTGGGGTATAGTCGCTTGTAGTAGTCTCTCATGATCTTTTGTATTTCTGCAGTGTTGGTTGTTACTTCTCCTTTTTCATTTCTAATTCTGTTGATTTGCATCTTCTCCCTATTTTTCCTGATGAGTCTGGCTAATGGTTTATCAATTTTGTTAATCTTCTCAAAGAACCAGCTTTTAGTTTTGTTAATTTTTACTATTGTTTCCTTCCTTTCTTTTTCATTTATTTCTGCTCTGATCTTTATGATTTCTTTCCTTCTGCTCACTTTGGGGTTTCTTTGTTCTTCTTTCTCTAGTTGTTTTAGGTGTAAGCTTAGGTTGTTTATTCCATCATTTTCTTGTTTCTTAAGGTAGGACTGTATTGCTATAAACTTCCCTCTTAGAACTGCTTTTGCTGCGTCCCATATGTTTTGGGTTGTGTGTTTTCATTGTCGTTTGTTTCTAGATTTTTTTTGATTTCATCTTTGATTTCTTTAATGATTTCTTGGTTGTTTAATAGTGTATTGTTTAGCTTCCAGGTGTTTGTATTTTTTTGCAGTTTTTTTCCTGTAATTGATATCTAGTCTCATGGCATTGTGGTCTGAGAAGATGCTTGATATGATTTCAATTTTCTTGAATTTACTGAGGTTTGATTTGTGATCCAAGATGTGATCTATCCTGGAAAATGTTCCATGTGCACTTGAGAAGAAAGTGTAGTCTGTCGTTTTTGGATGGAATGTCCTATAAATATCAATTAAGTCGAGATGGTCTAATGTGTCATTTAGAGCTTGTATTTCTTTATTTTTTTTCTGCTTGGAAGATCTGTCCGTTGATGTAAGTGGGGTGTTCAAGTCTCCCACTATTATTGTGTTACTATTGATTTCCCCTTTTATGGCTGTTAGCATGTGCCTTATGTATTGAGGTGCTCCTATGTTGGGTGCATAGGTATTTACCATTGTGATATGTTCTTCTTGGATGGATCCCTTGATCATTATGTAGTGTCCTTTCTTGTCTCTTTTAATATTCTTTACTTCAAAGTCTAATTTGTCTGATATGAGTATTGCTACTCCAGCTTTCTTTTGACTTCCATTTGCATGGAATATCTTTTTCCATCCCTTTACTTTCAGTCTATATGTATCCCTTGGTCTGAAGTGGGTTTCTTGTAGGCAGCATATAGAAGGGTCTTATTTTTGTATCCATTCAGCCAGTCTGTGTGTTTTGGTTGGAGCATTTAATCCATTTACATTTAAGGTGATTATTGACATGTGTGTTCCAATTACCATTTTCTTAATTGTTTTGGATTTGTATCTGTAGGTGTTTTCCTTTTCTTGTGTTTCCTGCTTAGTAAAATTCCTTTAGCAATTGTTGTAAGGCTGGTTTGGTGGTGTTGAATTCTCTTATCTTTTGCTTGTCTGTAAAGCTTTTGGTTTCTCCCTCAAATCTGAATGAGATTCTTGCTGGGTAGAGTATTCTTGGCTGTAGGTTTTTCTCTTTCAGAACTTCAGTATATCCTGCCACTCCCTTCTGGCTTGCAGAGTTTCTGTAGAAAGGTCAACTGTTCTCCTTATTGGTTTTCCCTTATATGTTATTTGTTGCTTTCTCTAGCTGCTTTTAATATTTTTTCTTTGTGTTTAATTGTCGTTAGTTTGATTAGCATGTGCCTTGGTGTATTTCTCCTTGGGTTTATTCTGTATGGGACTTTCTGTGCTTCTTGGACTTGGTTAATTATTTCCTTTCCCATGTTGGGGAAGTTTTCCACTATAACCTCTTCAAATATTTCTCAGACCCTTTCTTTTTTTCTTCTTTTTCTGGGATGCCTATGATTTGAATGTTGGTGAGCTTAATGTTATCACTGAGGTCTCTGAGACTGTCTTCTAGTCTTTAATTCTTTTTTCTTTTTCCTGCTCTGTGGCAGTTATTTCCTCCATTCTGTCTTCCAACTCACTTATTTGTTCTTCTGCCTCAGGTATTCTGCTGGCTATACCATCTAGAGTATTTTTATTTTCAGTTATTTTGTTGTCCATTGCTGTTTGTTTGTTCTTTAGTTCTTCTGAGTCCTTATTAACTGTTTTT
Source organism: Hippopotamus amphibius kiboko (assembly GCF_030028045.1). Classification (NCBI taxonomy): domain Eukaryota; kingdom Metazoa; phylum Chordata; class Mammalia; order Artiodactyla; family Hippopotamidae; genus Hippopotamus; species Hippopotamus amphibius. The sequence continues at coordinate 34,809,255 of NC_080186.1, forward strand.
TATTCTTTCTCTATTTTGTTTTCGAGATTTTGTATCATTTTTACTATCATTACTCTGAATTCTTTTTCAGGCATTTTTCCTATTTCCTCTTCATTTATTTGGTCTAGTGGGGTTTTTTCCTGCTCCTTGGCCTGCATGGTGTTTCTTTGTTTCCTCATGGTAGTCCAAACTTCAGGGGTTGCTTGTCCTGGCAATAGAGGGGTTTAAAGCAGACTGTCCGTGCCCCAGACTAATGGCAGAGTGTTGAGTCAAACAAATGCTAAGTCTAGGAAACACATACATGTATAAGGCACACAATTATTGAATCCAATAGAACATAAGGCACTAGAAAAACCTGACAGAAGCACCCCATTATGCTATCAGACATTCAAAGAGAAAACCAACAGAAATTCAAAACCAGAACAAAACAAAACAGAAACAAAAGCAAAAAGAAGCAAACAGACAAACAAATAACACCTTACACATGCAAACACAAATCCAGGGAGATATTGAAAGCTTGGATCAAATATAAAAAAGAGCTAGAGTACCACCAGACAGAATGGAGATTCTCAGAATGAAATTAGACAATTTTACTAAAAACTAAGTTAAAGACAAAAACCTCTTATTAAAAAGCAAGGCAGTGTGTCAACTGGCAAATAGAACAAGGAGTCTGAGCTGATCAATAGTGTTGCTTATAAGTATGTTAAGATAAAATAAACTAAAAAGGGATGGAAGACAGGGCAACAGAAGAGCATAGTGTGACTGGAAATATGCAAATAAAAAGAAAGAGATAGAAATGTATAAAAGATAGAGATGAAAGGAAGGTAGGAGAGATATATAGTCCATACTACAAAAAACTTAGCTAGAAATAGAAGTATATAAAAAGGTGAAAAAAAATAGAATAAAAAATATGTTATAAAACTTGTAGAGCCCTTAGGACTAAGATCATAATTAATAACAAAAAAAAAAAATTGAACTGACCCCAGAATGGACCAGTTCAATAGAATTGATACTAATATTTCTGTTTCCTTAGAGTCTCAGCTGTAAGTGTCTTTCTACTCGCCTTGGGTTTTTTGTATTATTCTGTGACCAGCAGAGCTTCCTTTATTGTTCCTCTGTAAGCCCTGGTGTGTGGGGAGGGAGAGGGTACAATAGTGCTCCTTCCCCTGGGAGTAAGTGAGCAGCAGCGCACTGTCATTTCAGTAGGGCTTGGAGGTACCTGTTTCAGAGGGATGCCAGTGGCTCAGGTGTAAACAGAATGTCTCAGAGTTGGGCCTCTTTCCGGGATTTTTTGTTCTTGGCTGCCTTCCTGCTGCTGGCTCTCTAAGCCTGCTCTGGGCTGCATGCCAGTGCTTTAAGCCAGCCGCCCAAAAGCCTGAGGGCCCTTGTTATCCCTGAGTGCCTTAGCTTGGCCCACACTTCCTCTGCCCATTGCAGGCACCGAAAGAGAGAGAGAGAAGCTATGCCTGCAGCTCCTCCCTCCCACCCCTGAGCCAGGAGCATCCAGCTGCCATCATGGCCGGGCAGCTCTCAGGGGCAGGCACTCCTTGCTGTGGACCTCTTCCCTCCTGTCCTCTCGGTCCATCTCCTTACTGGCAACAATGTTTCTCACCCTGAACCAGTTCTCCAGTTCCCACACTCCTGCTCCCAGACCCTCTGTTCAGCTGTGAATCAACATCTCAGTCCAGGAACACTGAGCTGTGGTGCAGACCCTCCGTGTGTTTCTCACTCCCTCCCATCTGCCACAGCTCAGCCACTTCACCCTCTTTGAGCCGTCATAGATGCCTCCCTACCAGTTATGTCAGGATCCTTGCAGTCCTTTCTGCTGTCCGAGGTCATCTGCTGGTGTTTAGTTGGTTCTCTGTGATAATTATTGTGTCTTTTGGTGCATTCCCAATGCATCTGTGGAGAGTGATGCATTCCATGTCCCTCTACTTCGCCGCCATTCTAGAAAAGTTTAAAATTATAGATTCAATTTTTTGGAAAGTTGGTGGACTCTTCTTTTAGTTCTTTTTTGTCGGTTTGCTAATTTGTGTTTTCATTTGTCCAGTTTGTCAAGTTTATTGTTATAAAGTTGCTTGTAAATTTTAAAATTAGCTTTTGAATGAGTGTAGGATATATAGTAGTGTTCCCGTTTTCCTTCCTGATGTTGGTAATTTGTGTTTTATTTATTTTTCTTTATCAGTCTTGCTAAGGACATATATTATTTCAAAGAATGAAATTTTGGCTCTGTCAATTTTTCTCCATTGTAAGTTTGTTTACCATTTCCTTGTTTTCTGCTTTTATCTTTATTCTTTCCTTCCCTCAACTTCTTCTGGAGTTTGATTTGGCACTCCTTTTCTAGCTTCTTGGGATGCAAGTTTAGTTGATTAATTTTTAGCCTTTAAACTATATTCAAATATATGCATTTAAGGCTATAAAGTTCCCCTCCAGCACTGATAATGTTTTATTTTCATCACTTATCTTAATATATACTAACTTCCATTTTTATTTTTCTTATCCCATAAATTATTTAGAAATGTATGCTAATTTCAAAGGAGTAGGGTACTTATCCATTATATTTAATTTGAAATTGATTTCTAGCCCATTTCATTGTTTAGAGAATATATCCTGAGTGATTTTCACACTTTGGATTTTTTTGAGCATTACGTTCATAATGCAGCATATAGTCAATTTTGACAAATGTTTCATGAAGCTACAATGCTTCTTTTGGTTAATATTTGCATTATGTATTTTCTTCTTAGTGTGTCTATGACCTTATATTAAGGTGTATTTCTTTTCTCCCTTCAGCTTTATTGAAATACAATTCATATAACATTGTTTAAGTTTAAGGTGAACAACATGTTGATTTGATATATTTATATATGGCAGAATGAACAAAGTGTGCTTCTTGTGAATAATATGTAGAGTTTTTAAAACTGTTTGAAAATATGCCTTTGATTAAAATATTTTGTCCTTTTGCATTTAAAGTAATTACCTACATACTTAAGTTCCTCTTATTTTTTATTGACCTACTTATTTTATGTTTGATTTTTTTCCTCTCTCAAAAGAGCATTATTTTGGATTAATTAAAATTTTTGTTAGTTCATTTTCTCCTATTTTATGTTGTTGACTATACAATATTTATTCTTTTATTGATTTTCCTAGATATTTTAACATAAATCTTTGACTTATTGTAGTCTAGTGCAAATGATTAGTTTTACCACTTCTCCAATTATGTTGAATATTTAGAACACTAATTGTATTTAACCCTTCCATTTCTTGTGTTATTTTTGCCATAATTTTTAGTCTTTCATTTTTTTATGTATATCTTTTTTTTTTTTTTTCTTTTCTTTCCTTTTTCTTTTTTCTTTTTTTGGCTGCATTGGGTCTTCATTGCTGCACACAGGCTTTCTCTAGTTGTGGTCTGCTAAATTCTCATTCTGGTGGCTTCTCTTGTTGCAGAGCATGGGCTCTAGGTGTGCAGTCTTCAGTAGTTGCAAAACGTGGGCTTGGTAGTTGTGACTTGCAGGCTAAGGTGCTCTGCATCATGGGGGATCTCCCCAGACCAGGGCTCAAGCCAGTATCCCCTGCACTTTCATTTGTTTTAAATCATACAAAATTTTGTTATTGTTTTATATTCATTATTAATTTATATTTTTCCTTTACTTAAGGGACTCTTTATTCCTTTTTAATTTTTTTTGTTTCTGTTACTTTCTTTCTGCCTGAAGAATTCCTTTTAAATAATCTCACTTTTCATTTGTCTGAAAGATTTTATTTCACATTAGAAATTTTCCTCAGAAACTTATTTTGGAAATAATTAAAAAACCCAAAGAAAAGTTGAAAGAATACTACAAAGAAATCCTGTATGTCTGATACCTAGATTTTTAAAATTTTAACATAATTGTTATTATAATCTCCAGAACTATTTGAGAATAATTTGCAAATATCATATTCCCTTACCCTTTAATACTTCAGAGGATAGTTCCGAAGATGTAAGAGAATAAGAATATTCTCTTATATAGTAGTTATCAAATACAGGAAATTTAACATTGATATACTTATCTGAAATAAACTAATTCATATTTGAGTTTTATCAATTGTCAAATTATTGTTGTTTATAGCATTCCCCCCTTCCAGGATTACATCTTGCATTAGTTGTTGTATATTTTTTTAGTCTTTTTGTATCTATTATAGTTTCTTAGCCTTTCTTTGTCTTTCATGATATTTTGTGAAGAATAGAAGCTAGTTATTTTATAGAATAATCCTCAACTTAGGTTCTTATGATGTTTCCTCATGATTACATTCAGGTTTTGTTTTTGTTTTTGTTTTGTCTGAAATAACACATAGGTAATATGTTGTTAGGATTTCACATATGGAGACACATTGTGTCTATCTGCTCCTTATTGTTGATATTAATTGTAATCACTCAGTTAAGGTGTTGTCCAGTTTCTCCACTGATAGCTACTACTTTTTACTTTTGTAATTAATAATTACTTTATGGATAGAAAGCTTGTAACTATGTAACATTCTGTTCCTTATTAAACTCACTCCTGTAGATTTAGCATCTGTATCAGTTAGCATCCTGGCAGGAGACAGAAAACAACAGTATTGTGAAGAGGGAAATTTTAATATAGAGAATTGTTAACTCGTAAAAGGTGGATAACTGCTAAAAGAAATAAAAGAACTCTAAGATATCCAGAAGTAGCAATTAAAAAAAAAAAAAGCAGGAACTACCTCATGGCTAATGAAGAGTACACCCTGAAGGGACCAAGGATTTAGAAGATACTTCTCTCTCTCCTCCTGCACCTGACACCCCTCCTTTCCCCCTGCCCCCCCTCCAAAAAAAAAAACTGAGCTCAGACTTTTTTCAAAGAGGGTGTAACTGCCACTGGAATACACTTCTGCTATTGAGGATGGGGGTGGAGCCACAGGCCAGAGTTCCCATAGAAGTGGCCACTGTGTGGGGAGACTGTGTGGCCTGAATATATGACTGTGGGTGGCCCACACCAACCCACTGGCTCTCCAGCTGAGTAAGTGAGGAAGGAGGATTGAAGCCCAACATAAGTGCCTTCCTGCTGCCACCATCACAATGAGCCTCCACCACCCTCTATTGATAATGCCTCCAATTGTCAGCTGCCAAAGGAGAAATGTTTACAGGGTGAGGAGAGGCTTGGAGCACATCCAGACAAATGATCTCTAAGGCAGAGGGGAAGTCCACCTCTGCAGGTTCGGGGACTGGAGCGGATGTGGTGTGAGTTGATTGTTGCTAGATACTTGAGAGATAAGTTTGTCCACTGAGGGATGGGGAATAAGACTGGGGAGATTGCAAATGAGCATTTTATTGCTATTTAGTGTTGTAAGGCATCAGATAAGCATATACATTTCCCCAACTCCTCATAAAAACCCTGAGAGGTGAGTATTATTAGCCACATTCCAATGAGGAGAGGAGACTGAGGCTCAGAGAGGTTAAGTCACTGGTGTAAGGCAGAATGTGAGCAGTGGACCCACAATTAACATCCTAGCCTGCCTTCCTCCAGTTCTTACTAGACTATCATATTTTAGATGACATTTAAATGACTGTGATTCTCTTATAGGTCACCATGTGGATGCCTCCAGGGCAGAACCAAAGCTGGGTTTCTGAATTTATCCTGCTTGGCTTCTCCAGTGACCCCACGACAAACAGGATCTTCTTCATTGCCTTCCTTCTCCTTTACCTGAGCTCAGTCCTTGGCAATGGGCTCATCGTCACCCTGATATGCCTGGATATGCATCTCCACACTCCCATGTACATCTTCCTCTGTATCCTCTCCCTGCTGGATATAGGCTCTGTCACCACCACCATGCCCCTGATGTTTGTGCATCTTCTCACTCAATCTCAGACCATCTCCTTTGCTGGCTGTTGGCTACAAATGTATGTGTTTAGTGCCCTGGGCCTGTGTGAGTGCATTGTCTTTGTAGTCATGGCTTATGACCGATTCGTGGCCATCTGTTACCCACTGCGTTATACTGTGATCCTTAGCTGGGGCCTGTGCACACGGCTGTCAGCTGGGACCTGTGCCTGTGGTTTCTTCTTCTCTCTGATCCATACTTTTCTCACCATGAGGCTGCCATACTGTGGGCCCAACATGGTCAACCACTACTTCTGTGAGGGTCCCTCAGTGCGAAGCTTGGCTTGCATGGATACCCACCTCATTGAGATGGTGGACTTGGTCATCAGTGTCTTCATGGTTGTTGCCCCACTCTCCCTCATTGTGGCCTCCTACATCCGTATTGTCCAGGCCATTCTCAAGGTCAAGTCCATACAAGCCTGCTGCAAGGCTTTTTCCACCTGTGCTTCCCATCTGACCATGGTCACATTCTTCTATGGTCCAGCCACCTACATCTACATGAGGCTTAATTCAAGCTATTCCCCTGAGCACGACAAGCATATTTCACTCTTCTATAATGTCTTCACTGCTCTGCTTAACCCTGTGGTCTACAGTGTGAGGAACAAGGATGTTAAGAGGGCTTTTCTCAAAGTGATGGGGAGGGGTAGAGGAGCCTGGTGAACTGGGAGACAGGATGGGCCTGAGGTGGAATGTCCAATGCTGAGGAAAGGGATATCATCTATAATATATGAAACCAACAGTATACATTTGAACCAACACAGTACTTGGTCAGACAAACAAAAGGGGTACGTGAAACCAAAATGGCTGTCTTGATCAACTTGCTACAATGTGGTGCAGTGAGAAATAACTCATCATCTCAGTGGCTTACAACAGGAAAAGTTCATTTATTGCTAATGTTCCACGTTAGCTGTAGGCAGACTGTGGCCTTCTGCCATTGGATTCAGCCTTAGGGAGAAAACCCCATCTGGAACATGCCAGTCTTATGACACAGAGAAAGGGACAATGGCCAAAATACATGATGACTCTTTCTTTTTTATGTTTTAATACATTTTTTGAAGAATCTGTCAGAATGATCAGAAGAAAAATAGAATAATATGTTACACAACAGGTTAGTACAGGGAATATACAGTATGGATTCATTTGAGTATAATATGTATGCATAGGAAAAATACAATTTTTAGCATATCTTAAAAATAGTTATCTTTAGTGGTAGGTAAAATTATACATTTTATGTTATAAATTTTTAGAAACTAAGATGCCTCACTATTAAAATCATTATAAAAGAAGTGACAGGACTTCCTAGGTGGCGCAGTGGGGAGGAGTCTGCCTGCCAATGCAGGAGACACAGGTTCGATCCCTGCCCCAGGAGGGTACCACATGCCACGGAGCAACTGAGCCCTTGCACCACAACTGTTGAACCTGCACTCTAGCACTCGTGAGCCACAGCTATTGAGCCCGTGTGCCACAACTGCTGAAGCTCACTCACCTAGAACCCATGCTCTGCAACAAGAGAGGCCACCGCAGTGAGGGGCCCATGCACCACAATGAAGAGTGGCCCCCGCTTGCTGCAACTGGGAAAGGCCCGTGCACAGCAATGAAAACCCAACGCAGCCAATAAAATTAATTAATTAATTAATTAATTAAAAAAAGAAAGAAGTGACACACGTCTCTTTGCTCACATCCTATTGGCCAAAGCAAATCATATGAATAAGCCTGATGCCAAAAGAGCAGCAAGTACATTCTTCCTATAGAAAAGTAATACACATCATGTGGCAATGGGTATGGATGTATATTCCTTCCACAGTGAGAGCAGCAAATAATGGGGGTGATAATATAATCTACCATAGTGGCACTGGAACCAATAAAATACATGTAGACCTTACTTCACTCATCAATAGAATGAGCTCCTCAAATTGAATGGTCTCAGGACCTCTGTGTCTCTAAATTTCTATGTCACAGTAGCTGGAGTGCATGAAACTCAAATGCAATAAACTTGTGAATCTTCTGTAAACCCAAATATGAATTAGGAAACCACAGAAGAATAAAGTTGTTGGATATGTGTTGGCCATTTTAAGCAGTGTCACTTATTATTTCCCAGGAAGCTAAATGACATATGAGGCTGTCTAAGAACCCTGGGCAGAGTTAGCATGGGCATCCAACTTTCTTTCAGGTCTCATTGATGGCCTTGGGGATGAGTAGATTCCAGTATTTCTTGAGTATCCATTAAGAACCAAATAGTATTAGGCCCCATGGAACCTAAGACAGATATGTGGAGAGATTTACAGTCATGAAATTATAATACCACAACCCAAGAAGATGCCACTGTGACCTGTGGGGATTGATGACCTTATAGGAGTGAGGTTCTTTCAGTGGGGGCCAGACACAGAAGACCAGGCTATACCTCACCCCACTCCCATCTACCACTGCATACCTTAGCACTTTGTAAGCCCTCCAGAGGTTATAATCATGGAGAGAGGAAGGGAAAGTCAAGAATTTTGATATTATTTCTCCCACCAGTGGAATAATAGGTCAAAATGGCAATTAAGCTTAGTTAATGAAAAATGAAGTAGAACTCCCAGGAAACAAACAGTGTTCTGTGACAGAAAAATGGAGGAAGGAAACCTACATACCAAGAGCTGAAAGGTAAGGTCTTGGTCAGGAATTAAGATTTAGCTGAGGATGAGAAAGAGTCACACATCCAAAGAGCCAGGAGAAGGGCATCTATGGCAAGAGGACACCAGGTACAAAGACCCCAAGCCAGGAAAGGACTTGGCATTGTCTGCAGAGCTGGAAGAAGGTTTATGTGGTCACAGGAAAGTGAGCACGAGAATAGAGATAACTTTGAAAAATAAGGAAAGGACAGTCCTATTGAATCATATAAGAAGCGTTTATTTTATGTTAAGGGCAGTGGGAAGGCTTAGATTCTTACTGGGGAAATAATACAGTTTTACAGGTGATTAGCTCCATTGTGGGTATGACTTGAGATGTCTGGAAAGCAAATGGGAGAAAAGGTCATTGGAGTTGAGAATGTTAGGGAACTCACAGGCCAGGAGTGAGAATAAAGAACTTCCCTTTTAGAGAGTTGAAGGAGATGTGGTGTCCCAGGGAGAATTCCAGGTTGAGGATATTGGGACAGGTGGTTGCTGATTATGGGGTTAAAGTTGATAAGACAAAGGGAGGGAGAACTGGGGAAAGGGAAAAGTAGGGATTTGTGCAACTGGGGAATGAGCAGAGGGATTAATGAAAAATGGGAGTCTGGGAACAATAAATGACTAGAGAGTTGTGAACTTCTGGTGGGGTTAAGATTTTGTCTCTAGTACTTAGGTACAAATTTGGGTGGTGGTTTAGTTCTAAAGCATTTACTCAGTTAGAGATGTAACAGGGCTGGGCTGGGCAGAAGATTTGAGTGGGTGAGTACTGCTGCACCATTGGTATGGTGAAATTCCAGGCAGCAGTTTCAGAGGGTTTCAGGCAGAAAGTGAAGTGTCCCATGGGCTGTTGGAGTGTTCCCTCCACCTGGAGAGGGGTAGGGAGCTACATGGCTGGTGGCAGGGACTTGCAACTGTTGAGAGCTTCCTGCTTCTGGTTTTGTGGGGAAGGGGGCTGCCTGAAAAATGGGGAAACAGTCTTCCTGGCTGTTGGAGTTCCTTCCAGAAGGTCTGGAGTCTACCTGGTGGCTCTTCTACAACTAGAGTCAGGGATCAGGGTAGTAGAGAGGTGAGTCTTGTGGGTAAAGTGTGATGAGGTTTTATTTGTCTCTCTCCTAGGATAGATAAGAAGAGAGTTTGTAATTCAGGAAGATAATAGATTTTATCTTAAAGATAAGCAACCTCCATTTTTAAGAACCAGGGATGAAGAATGGAGTGGAAGAGAGAGGGTGACACAGTATTTTCAGAAGAATGGCTTGGGAGTACTGATGAGGGGGTTGGATTGAAGAGGAGTACTTAGTGGGGGAGACCTAGGCATCCTTTTTGATGGTGCTAGACTTCGATGGTGGCAGTGATGGGGAGATGCTGAAAGATGTGATGAGGAAAGAAGTAACAGCAGGTGATGGCTTGGATGTGTTGCTGGAAAAGGGAGAAATCAAGGAGCCTACCAACATTTTAAGCCAGCTTTACCACTGTCTCTGCTTCCCCACAGTTTACTGATGGGTGCCATTGATTGTCAACTATCATTCACTGATCCTCACCACTGCGGAAAGGAAGTCGCAACCCCTGTCCTCATGGAATTTGCAGTCCACAAACCAGCAGTTCTTAGGAAGTGTATATTACTTAGGGGTGGGGTTAAAAATATTGTTTATTTAATTCTCTCTCAATTGCAGTCTCTCTGAGGGTGGATTTTTTTGTTTTTTCACTTTCCCTCCTTTTCCTTGAACAAATCAAATGGCAGAGTGTGTTGTACCTGCCTGTCTGGTGGGACACAGGTCACCCATTTGGGGGAGGTGCTTTGGTGCTAAACTGAAATGCCTGCCTCTCCAAATTCTTCGCCCTTTTGACCCATGTCTGTTTGATCTCAAAGTTTCTGTGTGGGCAAATTGGTAAACTACCACTTCCCAGGCTGTTTGTTCATGTACAAGAAACTTAAGTTCCCCACTTCTGCTTTCTCAATTAAGAGTGAATATTATTGTAAACCATTGAAACATAAGAAAGATTGGAAAATCACAAGAGATTACTTTGCTGAGCTATGCAAATAAAATTGGAAACAGATGAAATGGATAATTTCTTAGGATTACTGATGGGTGCCGATGTAAAAAAAATTTTAAAAATTTTATTAAAAAATAAACAACCAAAAGAAAGGAACTCAAGGATACTACAAAAGAAAATAATCAAACCACAAAAGAAAAAAAAAAAAACAAAAAGGAAAAGAGATAAACAAAAAAGAACTAGGAAAACAAGGTTTAAAATGGCAGTAAGTTCATATCTATCAATAATTACTTTAAATATCAGTGGATTGAATGCTCCAATCAAAAAACATAGAATAGCAGATTGGAAAAAAGAACACTAAGAAATTACAATAGGCTGCATACAGGCTGAAAAACACACACAGACTGAAAGAGAGGGGATGGAAAGTTATTTCATGGAAATGAGAAGAAAGCAGAAGTAGCAATACTCATATCAGACAAAATAAACTTTCAAACAAAGGCCATAAAGAAACGAAGGGCATTATATAATGATAAAAGAATCTATACAAGAAGAGGATATTACAGTCATTAACATATATGCACCCAATATAGGAGAATCTGAATATATAAAACAAATACTAACAGACATAAAGGGAGAATTGGAAAAAATAATAAAATAATAATAATAATAATAATAATAATAATAAAGAATTTAACACCCCATTGTCATCAACGGAGATCATCCAAATAATAAATCATTAAGGGAAAAGAAGTTCAAAATGACACAACAGAGCAATTTGACTTAATTGATATCTGTAGAACACCACATCCAAGGAAAACAATACACATGCTTTTCCAGTGTGCATGGAATATTCTCTAGGATAAACAACATACTAGGGCACAAAACAAACCTCAACTAACTTAAGAGGATAAAAAGTAATCCAAGGAGAGAAAAGAAAGCGGTGAAGTAGAGAGACGTGGAGTGCATCCCTCTCCACAGATGCATTGGGAATGCACGGAAGGACGCAGTAATTCCCACAGAGAACCAGCTGAACAGCAGCAGACGGCCTCGGACACCAGAAAGGGCTGCGGGGAGCCCAACATAGCCTGTAGGGAGGCATCTACGAGGGCTCAAAGAGGGTGAAGCAGCGGAGCTGTGGCAGACGGGAGGGAGTGAGAAACACACGGAGGGTCTGCAGCACAGCTCAGCGTTCCCAGACCAAGACATCGACCTGCGGCTGAATGGAGGGTCCAGGAGTGTGAGTGTGGGAACCGGAGAGCTGGTTCAGGGTGAGAAAAATTGTTGCTGGTAGGGTGACGGACCGAGAGGACAGGAGGGAGGAGGTCCGCGGAGAGGAGTGCCCATCCCTGAGAGCTGCCCGGCCATGATGGCGGCTGGAAGCTGCAGGCTCACGGGCGGGGGGGAGGAGCCGCACGCGTAGCCTCTCCCTCTCTTTCGGCGCCTCTGCAACAGGCAGTGGAGAGATGCCCTGTGGGCCACCTAAGGTTCTCAGGGATAACAAGCACCCTCAGGCACTCAGGCAGGGCTAGATTAAAACCCCTTGCAACGCCAGCAGCAGGGAGGCTGCCGAGAGGGAAAAAAAAAAAAAAAAAACAGCATCAAAAAGAAAAAAAAACCCTGAGAGAGGCCCAACTCTAAGACTTTCTGTTTACACCTGAGCCACCAGTGCCCTCTGCAACAGGCACCTCCAAGCCTGACTGAAACAACAGTGCGCCAGTGCTCACTCACTCCCAGGAGAAGGAGCCACTATTGTACCCTCTCCCTCCCCACACACCGACACTTACAGACGAACAATAAAGGAACCTCTGCTGGTCACAGAATAATGCAAAAAAAAACCCAAGGCAAGGAGAAGGACACTTACACCTGAGACTCTAAGGAAACAGAAATAGTAGTATCAATACCTATTGAACTGGTCCATTCTGGGATCAGTTCTGCATTTTTTTTTTCCTTTCTCTCTCTCTCTCTCTCTTTTTTTTTTTTTTTGATTTATTAAATATGATCTTAGCCCTAAGGGATCTACAAGTTTTATAACATAATTCTTTACTGATATTTTTTATTTTATTTTTTTCTTTGCCTTTTTATATACTTCCATATCTAGCTAAGTTTTTGGTAGTACGGACAATATCTCTCTCATACTTTCCTTTCATCCCTATCTTTTATACATTTCTATTCCTTTCTTTTTATTTGCATATTTCCAACCACATTACACTCTTCTGTTCCCCTTTCTTCCAGCCTTTTTAAGTTTATTTTATCTTAACATACTTATAAGCAACACTATCAGTCTGCTCAGACTCCTTGCTCTATTCTCCAGATGATGCACTGCCTTGGTATGTAATATTAGGCTTTTGTCTTTATCTTAGTTCTTAGTACAGTTGTCTAATTACATTCTGAGAATCTCCACTCTCTCTGGTGGTACTCCAGCTCTTTTCTATATTTGATCCTAGCTTACAAAATCTCCCTGGATTGATGTTTGTATGTGTAGGGTGTTATTTGTTGTTTGTTTGCTTTTGCTTTTGTCTCTGATTTGTTCTGTTTCAGTTGTCGATTTCTGCTGGGTTTCTCTTTGAATATTTGATAGCACACTGGGGTTCTTTCAGGTCTTTCTAGAGCCTTATGCCCTAACGGATTCAGTAATTGCGTGTCTTATACATGTATGTGTTTCCTAGACTTAATATTCGTTTAATCCAATACTTGGACATTAGTCTGAGGCTTGGACAGTCTTCTATAAACACCTCTATCACCAGGACAAGCAACCCCAAAAGTCTGGACAACCATGAGGAAACAAAGAAACACCATGCAGGCAAAGGAGCAGGAAAAAAACCCACTAGACCAAATAAATGAAGAGGAAATAGGAAAAATGCCTGAAAAAGAATTCAGAGTAATGATAGTAAAAATGATACAAAATCTTGATGACAAAATAGAGAAAGTACAAGAAACAGTTCATAAGAACTCAGAAAAACAAACAGCAATGGATAACAAAATAACTGAAATTAAAAATACTCTAGATGCTATAACCAGCAGAATGACTGAGGCAGAAGAACGAATAAGTGAGTTGGAAGATAGAATGGGGGAAATAACTGCCACAGAGCAGGAAAAAGAAAAAAGAATAAAAAGATTAGAAGACAGTCTCAGAGACCTCAGTGATAACCTTAAATGTACCAGCATTCGAATTATAGGTATCCCAGAAGAAGAAGAAAACAAGAAAGGGTCTGAGAAAATATTTGAAGAGGTTATAGTGGAAAACTTCCCCAACATGGGGAAAGGAAATAATGAACCAAGTCCAAGAAGCACAGAGAGTCCCATACAGAATAAACCCAAGGAGAAATACACCAAGACATATATTAATCAAACTAACGACAATTAAACACAAAGAAAAAATATTAAAAGCAGCAAGAGTAAAGCAACAAACAACATATAAGGGAAAACCCATAAGGATAACAGCTGACCTTTCCACAGAAACTCTGCAGGCCAGAAGGGAATGGCAGGATATACTGAAAGTCCTGAAAGAGAGAAACCTACAGCCAAGAATACTCTACCCAGCAAGAATCTCATTCAGATTTGAGGGAGAAATCAAAAGCTTTCCAGACAAGCAAAAGTTAAGAGAATTCAGCACCACCAAACCAGCCTTACAACAAGTGCTAAAGGAACTTCTCTAAGTAGGAAACACAAGAAAAGGAAAACACCTACAAATACAAATCCAAAACAATTAAGAAAATGGTCATTGGAACACACATGTCAATAATCACTTTAAATGTAAATGGATTAAATGCTCCAACCAAAAGACACAGACTGGATGAATGGATACAAAAACAAGACCCTTCTACATGCTGCCTACAAGAAACCCACTTCAGACCAAGGGATACATATAGACTGAAAGTAAAGGGATCGAAAAAGATATTCCATGCAAATGGAAGTCAAAAGAAAGCTGGAGTAGCAATACTCATATCAGACAAATTAGACCTTAAAGTAAAGACTATTACAAGAGACAAGGAAGGACACTACATAATGATCAAGGGATCCATTCAAGAAGAACATATCACAATGGTAAATATCTATGCCCCCAATATAGGAGCACCTCAATACATAAGGCAAATGCTAACAGCTATAAAAGGGGACATTGACAGTAACACAATTATAGTGGGAGACTTGAACACCCCACTTACATCAATGGACAGATCATCCAAACAGAAAATAAATAAAGACACCCAACTTTAAATGACACATTAGACCATCTCAACTTAATTGATATTTATAGGACATTCCATCCAAAAACGACAGACTACACTTTCTTCTCAAGTGCACACGGAACATTTTCCAGGATAGATCACATCTTGGATCACAAATCAAATCTCAGCAAATTCAAGAAAATTGAAATTATATCAAGCATCTTCTCAGACCACAATGCCATGAGACTAGATATCAATTACAGGAAAAAAACTGCAAAAAATACAAACACATGGAGGCTAAACAATTCACTCTTAAACAACCAAGGAATCACTAAAGAAATCAAAGAGGAAATCAAAAAATATCTAGAAACAAATGACAATGAAAACACAACAACCCAAAACCTATGGGATGCAACAAAAGCAGTTCTAAGAGGGAAGTTTATAGCAATACAGTCCTACCTTAAGAAACAAGAAAATGATGGAATAAACAACCTAAGCTTACACCTAAAACAACTAGAGGACGAAGAACAAAGAAACCCCAAAGTGAGCAGAAGGAAAGAAATCATAAAGATCAGAGCAGAAATAAATGAAAAAGAAAGGAAAGAAACCATAAGAAAAATAAATAAAACTAAAAGCTGGTTCTTTGAGAAGATTAACAAAATTGATAAACCATTAGCCAGACTCATCAAGAAAAAAAGGGAGAAGATGCAAATCAACAGAATTAGAAATGAAAAAGGAGAAGTAACAACAGACACCTCAGAAATACAAAACATCATGAGAGACTACTACAAGCAACTATATGCCAATCAATTGGATAACCTGGAAGAAATGGATAAATTCTTAGAAAAATACAATCTTCCAAGACTGAACCAGGAAGAAATAGAAACCATGAACAGACCAATCACAAGTACGGAAATTGAGGCAGTGATTAAAAATCTCCCAACACACAAAAGCCCAGGACCAGATGGGTTCACAGGCAAATTCTATCAAACATTTCGAGAAGACTTAACACCTATCCTTCTCAAACTCTTCCAAAATATTGCAGAAGGCAGAACACTCCCAAACTCATTCTACGAGGCCACCATCACCCTGATACCAAAACCAGGCAAAGATGTCACAAAAAAAGAAAACTACAGACCAATATCACTGATGAATATAGATGCAAAATTCCTCAACAAAATACTAGCTAACAGACTCCAACAGCACATTAAAAAAATCATACACCATGATCAAGTGGGGTTTATCCCTGGGATGCAAGAATTCTTCAATATACACAAATCAATCAATGTGATACATCATATCAACAAATTGAAGGATAAAAACCATATGATAAACTCAATAGATGCAGAAAAAGCTTTTGACAAAGTTCAATATCCATTTATGATAAAAGCTCTCCAGAAAATGGGCATAGAAGGAAATTACCTCAACATAATCAAAGCCATATATGAGAAACCAAAAGCCAACATCGTTCTCAATGGGGAAAAACTGGAAGAACTCCCTCTAAAAACAGGAACAAGACAAGGGTGTCCACTCTCACCACTATTATTCAACATAGTTTTGGAAGTTTTAGCCACAGCAATCAGAGAAGAAAAAGAAATAAAAGGAATCCACATTGGAAAAGAAGAAGTAAAATTGTCACTCTTTGCAGATGACATGATATTATATATAGAAAACCCTAAAGACTCTCCCAGAAAACTGCTAGCACTAATTGATGAGTTTAGTAAAGTAGCAGGATGCAAAATTAATGCACAAAAGTCTCTTGCATTCCTATACACTAAGAACGGAAGAGCAGGAAGAGAAATTAAGGAAACTCTCCCATTCACCATTGCAACAAAAAGAATAAAATACCTAGGAATAAACCTGCCTAAGGAGGCAAAAGATCTGTATGCAGAAAACTTTAAGACATTGATGAAAGAAATCAAAGATGACACAAACAGATGGAGGGACATACAATGTTCCTGGATTGGAAGAGTCAACATCGTGAAAATGTCTGTACTACCCAAAGCAATTTACAGATTCAATGCAATCCCGATCAAATTACCAATGGCATTTTTCACAGAACTAGAGCAAGAAATCTTACGATTTGTATGGAAACGCAAAAGACCCCGAATAGCCAAAGCAATCTTGAGAAGGAAAAATGGAGTAGGTGGAATCAGGCTTCCTGACTTCAAACTATACTACAAGGCCATAGTGATCAAGACAGTATGGCACTGGCACAAAAATAGAAAGGACGATCAATGGAATAGAATAGAGAACTCAGAAGTAAGCCCAAACACGTATGGGCACCTTATCTTTGATAAAGGAGGCACGAATATACAATGGAAAAAAGACAGCCTCTTCAATAAGTGGTGCTGGGAAAATTGGACAGCAACATGTAAAAGAATGAAATTAGAACACTTCCTAACATCATACACAAAAATAAACTCCAAATGGATTAAAGACCTACATGTAAGGCCAGACACTATAAAACTCCTAGAGGAAAACATAGGCAGAACACTCTATGACATACATCAAAGCAAGATCCTTTTTGACCCACCTCCTAGAATCAGGGAAATCAAATCAAGAATAAATGAATGGGACCTCATGAAACTTAAAAGCTTTTGTACAGCAAAAGAAACCATAAACAAGACTAAAAGGCAACCCTCAGAATGGGAAAAAATAATTGCCTATGAAACAATGGACAAAGGATTAACCTCCAAAATATACAAGCAGCTCATGAAGCTTAATACCAAAAAAGCAAATAACCCAATCCACAAATGGGCAGAAGACCTAAATAGACATTTCTCCAAAGAAGACATACAGATGGCCAACAAACACATGAAAAGATGCTCAACATCACTCATCATCAGAGAAATGCAAGTCAAAGCCACAATGAGGTATCACCTCACACCAATCAGAATGGCCATCATCACAAAGTCTGGAAACCACAAATGTTGGAGAGGATGTGAAGAAAAGGGAACTCTCCTGCACTGTTGGTGGGAATGTAAGTTGGTACAGCCACTATGGAAAACAGTTTGGAGGTTCCTTAAAAAACTACAAATAGAACTACCATATGATCCAGTAATCCCACTCCTGGACATATACCCAAAGAAAACCATCATCCCAAAAGAAACTTGTACCATAATGTTTATTGCAGCACTATTCACAATAGCCAGGACATGGAAGCAACCTAAATGCCCATCAACAAATGAATGGATACAGAAGATGTGGTATATATATACAATGGAATATTACTCAGCTATAAAAAGGATGAGATGGAGCTATATGTCATGAGGTGGATAGAACTACAATCTGTCGTACATAGTGAAGTAAGTCAGAAAGAGAAGGACAAATATTGTATGCTAACTCACATATACAGAATCTAAAAATGGTACTGATGAACTCAGTGACAAGAATAAGGATGCAGATACAGAGAATGGACTGGAGAACTCGAGGTATGGGAGGGGGCGGGGGGTGAAGGGGAAGCTGAGATGAAGTGAGAGAGTAGCACAGACATATATATACTACCAACTGTAAAATAGTCAGTGGGAAGTTGTTGTATAACCAAGGGAGTCCAACTCGAGGATGGAAGATGCCTTAGAGGACTGGGGCAGGGAGGGTGGGGGGGACTCGAGGGAGGGGAGTCAAGGAAGGGAGGGAATACGGGGATATGTGTATAAAAACAGATGATTGAACCTGGTGTACCCCCAAAAAAATTAAAAAAAAAAAAAAAGTAATCCAAGCATCTTTTTGACCACAATGCTATGAAACTAGAAAACAACCACAGAAAGATAAACAGGAAAAGAACAAATATGTGAAGACTAAATAACATGTTATTAAAAAAAGAATGGGTCCATGATGAAATCAAAGAAGAAATCAGAAAAAACCTCAAGAGAAACAACAATGAAAACACAGCCTTACAAAATCTATGGGATGCAGCAAAAGCAGTTCTTAGAGGGAAGATTACAGTGACACAGGCCTTCCTCAAGAAACAAGAAAAATCTCAAATAAACAACCTAACCAACTGTCTAAATGAATTAGAAAAAGAGAATAAACAAAACCCAAAGCCAGTAGAAGGAAGGAAATAATAATAAAGATCAGAGAGGAAATAAATAAAATAGAAAGAAAAAACAAAAGAAAAGAACAACAAAACCAAGAGCTGGTTTTTGAAAATATAAACAAAATTGATAAACCTACAGCCAGGCTCACCAAGAAGAAAAGACAGAGGACCCAAATAGACAAAGTAAAAAAGGAAAGAGGAGAAATAACAACTGATAGCACAGAAATACAAAAAAAAATCATAAGAGAATACAATGAACAGTTATATGCGAACAAATTGGACAACTTAGAAGAAATGGACAAGTTTCTAGAAACATACAGCCTACCAAAACTGAGTCAAGAAGAAATAGATAATTTGAACAAACTGGCCACTAGAAGTGATATACAATTTGTAATTTTAAAAACTGCTTGCAAACAAAGGTGCAGGACTGGTGGGCCTCACAGGGAAATTCTACCAAAACACACAGAAGAACTTATACCTATCCTTCTCAAATTATTCCAAAACATTGAAGAGCTGAGCACACTCCCAAATTAGTTCTATGAAGCCACCATCACCCTGATATCAAAACCAGTCAAAGATATCACCAAAGAAAAGAAATTACAAACCATTTTCTTTGATAAATATAGATGCAAATTTCTCAAAAAACATTAGCAAATCGAATCCAACAACACTTGAAAATATCTTACACATGACCAAGTTGGATTCATCCCAAGTTCACAAGGATGGCTCAACATACATGATTCAATCAATGTGATATACCATATCAACAAAAGAAAAGACAAAAACCACATGATCATCTCAATAGATGAAGAAAAAGCACTTGATAAAATTCAACATCCATTCATGATAAAATTAATCTTTTACCAAAGTGGATATAGAGGGAACAATATCTTAACATAATAAAACCTATTTATGACAAACCCACAGCCAATATAACACTTAATGGTGAAAAGCTGAAAGCCTTCCCACTAGAACAAGAAAAGGATGCCCACTCTCACCACTTCTATTCAACATAGTGTTGGAAGTCCTGGCCATAGCATTCAGACAAGAACAAGAAATGAAAGATATGCAAATTGGAAGGGAAGAGGTAAAACCACTATTTGAAGATGACATGATACTCTATACTGAGAACTCTAAAAAGTCTCCATGCAAAAACTACTAGAAATGATACATGAATTCAGCAAGGTAGCAGGATACAAGATTAATATACAGAAATCTGTTGCATTTTTTACAAGAATAATGAAACATCAGAAAGAGAGAATTTAAAAAGTCCCATTTAAAATCACATAAAAAAATACCTAGGAATAAACTTAACCAAGGAGGTGAAAGAGTTACATACTGAAAACTATAAAACATTGATAAAGGAAACTGAAGATGATTCAAAGAAATGGCAAAAAATCCCATACTCTTGGATTGGAAGAATTAATATTGTTAAAATGACAATGCTACCCAAAGCAATCTACAGGTTTAAAGCAATCCCCATCAAAAACAGATCAGTTTCCACAGAACTAGAACAAATAATCCTAAAATTCCTATGAAACCACAAAAGACGCCAAATTGCCAAAGCAATCTTGAGAAAAAAGAAGAAAGCTGGAGGTCTCACTTTCCCAGATTCTGAATATATTACAAAGCCACAGTAATCAAAACAGCATGGTATTGGCATGAAAACAGACTATGGATCAATGGAATAGAATAGAGAGCCCAGAAATAGACATACCTATGGTCAATTAACCTATGACAAAGGAGGCAAGAATATACAATGGCGAAAAGACAGTTTTTTCAATAAGTTGTGTTGGGAAAGCTGGACAGCTACATGTAAATGAATGAAATTAGAGCATTGCCTCAAACCATATACAAAAATAAACTCAAAATCGTTTAAGACCCAAATATAAGACATGACACCATAAAATTCCTTCAATAGAACATAGACAAAATATCCTCTGACATAAACTGAACAATATTTTCTTAAATTGGTCACCCAGGAAAAGAAATAAAAGCAAAAATATACAAATGGGACATAATGAAACTTAAAAGCTTTTGTACAGCAAAGGAAACCATAAACAAATGAAAGAACAACCTATGAAATGGGAGATAATATGTGCAAATAATGTGACCAATGAGGGGTTAAAATATACAAATAGAGCAAACAACTCAATATCAAAAAAAACAAACACCCTAACTGAAAAATGGGCAGAAGACCCAAACAGACATTTCTCCAGAGAAGACATACAGATGGCCAACAGGCACATGAAAAGATGCTCATTGCTGCTAATTATTAGAGAAATGCAAATCAAAACCACAATGAGCTATCATGTCATAGCAGTTAGAATGGCCACCATTTTAAAAATCTGCAAATAATAAATGCTGGGCAGTGTGTGGAGAAAAGGGAAATTTTCTATGCTGTTGATGGGAATGTAAATTGGTAACCATTATGGAAAACATTATGGTGGTTCCTTAAAAAACTAAAAATAGAGCTACCATATAATCCAGGAGTTCCACTTCTGCATATATTTTCAGAAAAAATGAAAACTTTAATTTGAAAAGATACATGCACCCAATGTTCATAGTGATAGGAATATGATGGGAATAGGACAAGCTTAGGCAAGAAGAAACACCCAATTAGGAAAATTTAGGGGCTCAGTTGTATACATTTCATGTATCTTGAAATTTATGACCCTTTTCTCCTAATCACACAAACGGAACTGGAGTGATGGCTAACAGGTGCAGGGAGGCATTCACTGAAATTAAAACTCTCACTTTGAAGCTCTTTGGTGATTATCTGAATGTTTGTGAAACTTACAAAGAGAAATTCTGAATTTTGTGAGCTAATTAACTTCTCATTTTAGGGTATATAAAACACACATGTACACTCCTTCAGGGGTCTCTCCACCCCCTTCTGGTGTCTGTGCCAGAAGCTATTGTACTCTTTCTCTAACTACTCTCTAATAAACTGTTACTTTTTACTTAAACCTGAGCAATGACTTGTTATTGATCCGGAGGAAAAATTATTTTCTTCCAGAGATCACGAATTCGCACCCCTAGACGGATTTCACGGACATCAATAGAAGCACTATTTACAACAGCCAAGACATGGAGACAACTCAAGTGTAAATCAACAGATAATTGGCTTAAGAAGATTTGGTGTGTATATATATATATGAAAGAACATTGTCATTTGCAGCAACTTGGATGCACCTAGATAACGTTATACTTAGTGAAGTCAAACAAACACAAATATTTTAAAAAAAGAATGCACAGAAAATCCATAAAACTCTGTCACATTGTCCCAAACTAACCACAAGAAGCCTGGGAAATGCCTGGGAAACTATGGGATGAACACATAGCATCGTCACTGCACCTCCATGCTTCCATCCCGAGGACGTAGCAGGCGGATGCCTTGGGCCAGGGTTATTGCCCAGTCCACTGGATGCTGCCACCTACTTAGTTCTAGACTGTTTTAACGTGGAACTTTATCCTTCCAACAGACACTTTCACTGGCCCCCACATTCCCCAAGGCTGCTAGGGGATCTGATGGTCTTGGGTGATCTGATTGTGAGGCAGAGACACCTGAGGTGCTCTGAGTTCGAGTCTTATCTGTCCCTGAGAAGAAAGGTGGATCACAGTACTTGCAGGGGCTGGGTTGGTTCCATTGATCTTATCCTGCCAAACCTCAAGATGGTGTGGAAGTCTGATCCCACAGGCCCACTGCTGCTCACATTGCCTCAGAGATGATTCAGGCCTGACCTTTCTGTCCCTACGTCCTCTGTTAGGTTCTGGCTCTGGGAGGAGGGGAAGGACCTCTCCTGTTGGAGGAGGGGAAGGACCTCTTTCCTACCCTGCCCATTCCTTGGCTCCATCTTCCAAGGCTTTTGCCCCCAAACAACTGCTCTCCGCCCAGTGGCCTCCACGGGTGGCCTCACCCAGGTCCTGCAGTTCCCGGCTCTGTTTGTCCAAGAGTTGTTCTATGTGTTCACGATGGAGTACATCCTGCTATTCTTTTTCGGTTCTTAAAACCTTAAACACAGAGTCAAATGTTCTCATTTCTACAATCTGCTGAAAGCACCACTTGAGAAGCACCAACTGTGTGAGTGAGAGCCGCCCTCACTCACAAACATTTCCCAAGCCCTTATTTTGCTCCAAGAACTGTTCCATGAGCCACATCCAAGCTATCACTTTTATTTGCATTATATTCTGCTCTGCAAGTTCTATGCTTTCTCTATTTAGATCCTTCTACTAAATGGGTCTTGTCGGTGAGTCAGTTTTGGACATGCACCAAAAGCATTTTTGGGTGGAAAGGTAAGGACGATTTGAATCTTCTGTTGACAGCACATTGCTCTGAACGAAATCCTTGGCTGTGTTAACATGTCAGCTTCTGAGAAAGTGTTTTCTTTAGTGGACTAGGAACGCTCCTTGCAGGCAGGGGAGGTACCACCTTTGTGCTCAGCTTACAGAGGGCACCAGATCAATGTTTGCTGACCAAGTGAATGAAATAATAAAATTAACTGCCAGGATTTTTTGTTTGTTTCTTTGTTTGTTTGTTTGTTTTTAGCCAAACTCTCTGACCCATGGAGATAACTGTTTGTCAGACTGACTTGGGACATTGCTCTGCGGGTCCACAGGAACCTGCCTAAGGCACAGCACAGTGGTCAGCAATGCCCCCACGTTGTCAGGGTGTCCTCAGGCTGGCGTTTGCCATCTTTCACAAGCCTCAGCTCCTCTCTTTCCCTTCAAGTGACTTCAGGCCTCTCCACTGGGCAACAGACGTCTCCCAAACACACCACCTGCTCCCTGTCAGTGGCGCCTTTGCTTAATTTGTTCCTTTCACCTGGAATTCCTGATCTGTTTCTTCCTGTCAAATGTTATCCACCTTCTAAGACCCTTCCTCAAAGATTATCCTCAAACACCCTGAAGGCGTCCTGGTTCTTCCCAAACCAGATAAGACCTATCTCTAAAACAGTTTGTACCATTTATTCCCCATTTACTGAATGCTTGTTGTGTACCAGGTAGTTTTCTTGACATTAAATATCCATATACATCATAATCATACAAATTTTATGGGACACTGAGCTTCAGAGAGAAAACAGAATCTGCCAAATTCTCTGCCAGGTTTCAGATCCAGATCTCCCTAACTGGAAAGCCCAATTCTGTCCAATCCGTCCTACAGCTCCCCTCAGGACAAATGCCTCCAGTCCCTCTGTGCTCAGCACTCAGCCCCCCTCCCCCGACCAGACGCCCTGTCGGGGCTCTGCTGCTGGAGAGCACATGCCAGCTGGACCCGGGTGTTGCTTCTTCCTCCCGTCCTCACCCGGATTTCCCTGCTCTCACGGTAAAACTCCTTCTCGTCCGTCTTCTCAAACAGCAGAACTCTCCCCGGCCCAGCAGAGCAGGCGAATCCCTTGGAGTAGGCTGCGATGGCAGACACCCGGGGCAGGGACAGCTGGCTGTGGCTGCTGGCCAACGTGACCTGCTCCGAGGAGGGGACTGGGGAAGTGATGGTCGGAAATTCGATCAGGCTGGAAAAGAAGACGGCACGTAAAGATAACAGACGATTCCAAGGAGATGAATCCTGCTGGGGTGGGGAAGAAGGGCTGTCCCTGGGTGTGGGAGACACCACCCAGGGGGAGCCCCTTTCCCACAGCCCAGATGCTCCCCTCTGGCCGGGAGCGCTACCCGAGCTCCATGGAGGATGGAAGGTTGTGCATTCATGTGGAGTCTCGCAACCCCGTGTCATCCCTGCTTTCATTGTTACTACCGTACTCATTTTGTTGTTTGGAAAAAAGCGGCTCAGAGGCGTTGAGTTCTAAATTAGAAGTGGGAGAGCTGAGATTTGAATCCAGGTTTCTATCCCCTTCCTCCCTCCCTTACCTTGCTCTTTGCTTTTTCTTTCTTTCCTTTCTTCCTCCTTTCCTCCTTCCTTCCTTTCCTTCACCCCTTCCTTCATCCTCCCTCCGCCCCCTTTCTCTCTCATTTATTCAACATTTACTGGAGTTACATGTGTTAACAGCTCAGTGAGACAATGGTGAATAAGCTGACACAGTTCCTGCCCTGAGAGCTGATAGAGAAGGGCGCGTGCGATAAGGACTGTTGGGGGCAGCTGAGTAGGATGGGAGCAGCCGGTCAGCAGCTAACAAGGGTTTTCTGAGGACCGTTACAGGGGAGGACCACCTCTCTGAGATGAGCAGAGGCTGAGGGCTCCCAGCTGAGACCTGAAGGACAAAGAGGACTGTGTCAGGCATGTGTCTGTGTCTGGGGGAGTGGGGTCTGGGTGGGGGGCAGACCAAGCCCAGAAGCAGAGTGCACGAGGCATGTGTGGTAGATAGTCAGGAGCTGATGCTGCAGATGTAGAGAAGGGTCAGAGCAGCAGGGATGTGTGGGCCAAGTTCAGGAGTCTGAGCTATATTTTGGAGCCCTGGACCCACTGAAGGATGTTGAACCCAGCAAACTGGAGGGCATATGGCCTTATTAGGAACTTCTCAACATAATCACAACAGAAAGGGAGATATTATTGTCATGGAGGGTGGTAAAAATGGGCGAACCCAAAAGTCATCTGACAAAGGCCTAAAAGCAAGATGAGCAGGTCTTGACTATCACCAAACTCTGTGCCAACAAAATGGAAAGAAGGCTCAGCTCAAAACACAGAAAACTGAGGGTTTGGCAGGTTTACGGGCCCTGTCCAGGGGGAAGGAACCACATGTCAGGGACTAAGCTTCCTTCAGCTCTAGCCTCACCCCAGTGTGCCGTCATGGGCAGTCAACCCATCACCCCCACTGGATGGTGAGCGCCTGGAGGGGCTGTGGCTTTTTCCTCTCTGTATCCCCAGTGCCGGGTTCATAGCGGGCATGCAATGAACGTTTCCTGAGTCTGTGTGAGAGGAGGTGCTCCCTGCTCTGAACAGGAAGCTGTATCATGCCTTACTGTGACCTGGATGAAACAATCTTCAGGCTCTACCTGCCTTTGCTCTGATTCTGTGATTATCAAGCAAACTTCTGATTACTAATTTCACCTCCCAAGGGCTGTATTACCAAGGAGGAAATACACTGGATAAATGCTGTGTGTTCTGGTTGTGACATGCTGGTTCACACATCAGCCTCTTGTGAGAATAACGGAGTCTGTGCCCGAGACACTAACTAGTCAGTATCTCTGAACATGAACAGAACTGAGTGCACTAGATCCTAGACCAGATTGACTGCTCCAAGAAAAGCCTCCTTGGGACCCAATCAGCCTCCTGACACGTCCTCTTCATTTTGCCCTCAAACAGTGATAGAAACTTCTTCTCCCCATGTAAGTGCAATTTCATGGACAGTTTCCCAAAGATCTACCACTTCACATCACCTTCCTGAAGTCTTCCCACTGCCCAGCTATGCTGCTCGGAAGAGGCCAGGACCAGGGAGAGAGGGTGAATTTGATCAGCCCACCTCTATGCCCAACCTATGACTCGAAAGCAGTTCTGGGCCAGAGTAAAGAACACAGCCCCCGGGGTCAGGGAGTCCTGGACCTGCTAAAATCTTGGAACCTCAGGTCCTTCATCTTTAAATTAGGGACAATAATTATGTATACCTTATATGGTGTTGTGAGGCTAAACTTAAAACCATGTTAAGAAATTAGCACTATTCCTGGTACATGGAAAGAATTCAATGAGAGACAGCTAGTACTATTTTGTAAATAATTTGCACAACACTTGTCATGCTGGGTCGTACCTGGTAGACAGCGTTGTTCTGGGTGTCAGTTCTAACAATGGCCATTACTTTCTGTTTCTCCCACAGCCAATAGACGAGGTTTGACTCTGGAGGTGAAATCTGAGTCAAAAGGTATTTGGAGTCTGGAGAAAAAGCCATGCAAATGAACTTCTGAACTGGGAAGTCAAAATTATTAAGAATTTTGCGCTTCTGGCAAGGGATAGATGACAGTTCATAAATCAAGGAAGGATTCCTGAAGGATGACAATGTGGGGGGGATGGGGGTGGTGAGGCAGGTCAGGAAGGGCAAAGGTGTGGACGTGAGAAAAGGTATAGATGGTGGGGGAACTGCACGTGGTGGGAGATGGCTGAGCATCACATGTGAGCCAGGAGCAACTGGACACAGGTTTGGAGGGTGCAGTAGGGTCAGATCATAGAGGCCTTTATGCCCTGAGCAGCCAGTACTCAATACTCTTCCTCCACTTTCCAGGTGGGATGCTAACTATTGGGTGATGGGAGTGGTGGGGACACCTTGGATGGAACACAGGCTGGGGGAGTTGGAGGTCATGGTGAAGATTATGTCCACTCTTTTTTGCTGAAAATAGCCCATCCAAAGATTTGTGATTCATGCATGCTTATTTGCTTCCAGTTTTTTATGATTTCTTTTTTTTTTTTTTTTTTTTGCACTTGAAGTCTTTAATGTATATTAGGTTCATGATGGTAAAAGGTTTGAAGTGAGCAGTTAAGTTGGTTCTCATTTCCCAAATACCTATGTTCCATCACTAATTACTAATGCCACCTTTCTTTTGTATCAAATTCATTTATATTCATTTATCTGTTGTATTCATTTATGTGTGTATTATTGTATTTCTGGGTTGTTTATACTAGGACCACTTTATTTTTGTAATCATACCTTTATCATGTATTTGGATACCTGGCAAAGTAGAGTCTTGAGGAAAGAGGGAGGAAAAAGGAAATGATAAATTCCATGCTGGATATATTGTGTGTGAAATACATACTGTGGAACATCTTAGCAGGCAGCTGGATGTGATAAAAGCTGGGGGAGATGTTTGGACTGAAATACAGATTTGAGGTAAAAGTCACAGTGGGGAGTTGAAAGTGTGCACGTAGATGAGATTGCCTGGAGGAGGCAAAGGACAACAGTTCACTCCCTCCTCTGTGCTTTTGTACCAGGGCTGTACCTGGCCTGGCAGGTATCCTGCTTGTTTACACAGTCCCTCTCATTTGAATACATGCTCATCCCCAGTACAATGCTGAGAGCTCCTGGAAGCCAGGGGCTCCAGCTTTCTTGCTTATTCGTTCTTTCAATCAGCAGTGCCTTCCACCAATATACGCTGACTGCAGAGTCTGTAAATGCTTTCTCATTGTTTTAACCCAGACGATGACAGACTCGTCCTTGAAATACGTTCACCACTTGCAAGGATTTCCTCTTATCTTTCTGGATACTCCTCCAAAGATCTTTTGCAGGTTCTTCCTCATTTCCCTGGCACCAAATGTAGAAGGGCCCCAGACCCCAATCTTTCAGCTTCTTCTCTTTCAAAAACATATTCACTCCCTGGGCGATTGAATCCATTCTAAGGACTTTATATTTCTCCTCTATGCTGATGACCCTCAAATTTCTATCACCAGCCTGGATCTCTCTCTCTTTTGAATCCAGACCCGACATCAAAGTGCTCTCTTAGGATCCCATTTGCTTATCTAATAGGCATCTCAATCATACCTTGTCAGATACTAGCCTCCAGATACGCTCCACAAAACCTGCTCCTTCTGAAGTCTTTTCTGCCTCAGCAGCAACTCCATCCCTCCAGTTGCTCAGGCCAAAACCCTTGCTTCTTCTTTTTCTCTTTCACCTGCATGAGGTCTGTGAAGAAATCTGTATCAAAACACAGCCAGGATTTGATCTCTTTTCACCACCCTATTGCCTGCCACCTGCTGCAAGCCACCATGTTCTCTCACCTGGATTATATCAATAATAACAGTCTCTCCGCTGGTCTCCTGCTTCCTCCCTTGCCCCTCCTTAAATCGATGCTCTGTACAGTAGCCAGAAGGAGTCTGTTGAAATATGTCAAATCATGTCAATATGCTCAGAATCTCCCCCACCCTGGCTTCTCATGTCACTCAGAGTGGGAGCCCTCGCCCTCAAAGCCCATGTGACGTTGCCCCCACTCCAGCCACACTGGCCTCCTTGCTGGTCCTTGCTAACAAACTCAGCACGCTCCTAACCCAGAGCCTAAAAGGTGAGAGGCAGACATGCAGAGCATCAAAGAGATAATAAAAGGGAATATACTAGTAAGCTTGGGGTAATAGATGGGCTATTTTCAGCAAAAAACAGTGGACATATCATTTTACTTTTATTCTATAGATGCAATATTTAATCATCTCTCTCAGAATACAAATTATAGTTTTGGTTTTTTAAAGGATTTTCTCTGTTCCCTTCATTCTGTTTCTTCAGGTTTCCCCCAGCCCCTCCCTGTGCATTTTGGTCTCCCTTTTTCCTGTTGAGTGGTAGGGAAGCTGCGAGCATGGACTCTAGGGCCAGACTGCTGGGTTTGACCCCTGGCTCTGCTGCTTACCTGCTGTTTTTCTGTATTTTGTTATCTCCATGTAGACATGAAAATAGTATCTACCAAATAGAGTTCCTGTCAGCATTAAGTGAGGTAATATATGTAAAATCCTTAGAACTCTGCTACCATGTAATGAGAGTATAAACCTGCAAACTTGCTGGGTGGGTGGTTTTTCTTAATGTCTGCTGAGCACTGGTGGTCCATATTTGAGAGGTTCTCAAATGCTAGCTGGAAGCTCTGCGCAGTTAGGACAGGTGAGCAGGCCATATTAGGTGTTGGACTTATCCTCTGTGTTGAAGACAGCTTACTGGCCCTCCTTCTGTCCATTCCAGTTTAGAAACCATACTTTAAAGAGGCTGGAGATATCGGAGAACTATATATTCACAAGCAGAAAAAATTATTTTTACATCATTTCCTTTCTTGTAGCATTTTTAGTACATAAAAAGGTCATTTATGGTTTCAAATGAAACTGAGTTTCTAGTACAAAAAGAATGAATTTAGTTTTTGTAAATTAATTTCAGTGAACAAAATTTTGACCAACAGGTCATGTTTTCAGAAGACCCACAATGTTTTATCCTGAGCTATTTTTGACAATCTGTACCATATTAGTGAATGGGATAATGTACAGTAGTTAATAAGCAGCCTTGGGTCAGAGACTTTGAATTATGCGTGGAACATATTGAGAGTTTTAAGAAAAGAGAACACAGGTTGACAGCAGTTCACACTAGTAAGGCCAATAGCGTTATTGATGCAAGTACTTTAAAGGATTTGAAACTATGTACCTTCCTTCTTTCCTCCTTTCCCCCACCTCCTCCTCCTCCTCCTTCTTTTTCTTCTTTTTGCATAGAAAATAGAATCACTTCATTTAATTTGAGAGATATACTTCATAGAACTTGTTTACATCACTCTCTCTACCATTCTTGCCCTTACAGTATAATCAGGATGCAGGCAATATTATCTCCCATATTGGTTTAAAATGCAATTCCATAGTATTGACATACATACACTACCAAATGTAAAATAGATAGCTAGTAGGAAGCTGCTGCATAAAACAGGGAGATCAACTAGATGATGGGTGATGACTTAGAGGGATGGGATAGGCAGGGTAGGAGAGAGTCGCGGAAGGGAGGGGATATGGGGATATATGTATAAATACAGATGATTCACTTTGTTGTACAGAAGAAACTGGCACACAACAGTGTAAAGCAATTATATTCCAATAAAGAGGTTTAAAATGTGAAAAAAATAAAAATAAAATAAAAATGAATAAAATAAAATGCAATTCTATGCATTGAAAGATAGGCAGGAACCCAGTACTGAGTCTAGGGTGTTCTGTTTTGCATGTTTCCAGTATGCTTGGACTTCAGCTATCAAAGTATAGTTGAGTAATAGCAGTTTCTCAACAACATGTTCACCATATAACTGAGTAATTGCAGAAAGTGGAAATTTTGCTACTAGGTCTTCAGGTCATAAGTCACTACATAAGTAGCAGATGCATAACAATCAGTGAACAATTATAACTTCTTTCAAAGACTGTCTGTATTGGTCACTGCACATCTTATTCAGTTCACAAACAGGTGGCAAAGAGTGCAGTTGTGTTGCCTCCCCATCTCCTGGTGATAAACCCGCACTGCATTTTACAAAAGTAGATAATTAAAAGAGGACATTGATAAACACAAATGAAAGTGCAGCAAAGAAATGAAAAGTGATTAAGGTTTGAAGTAAAACTTGAATAGGATGCAAATGGAGTTATGGGAGAAATAGGTGACAAGGGAATGGAGACACGGCTGCTGTTCTAGGACTAGATAGAGATGCAGCCAGAGAAACAGTGAATGTGAACTTATCAATGTAATGAGGAAAGTGATGGAAAGGATGATGATGTTCCAGTGGAAGTGACATTGGCAGAAAACTTCACATTAAAGGGACTCTTGGAGATATTTTGTGACATTGAAAGTACAAATGATGACATATTGGAAGTGAATCCAAACTTGGAAAGGAGTAAGACAGTTTGCCAAGGCAGAGGAAAGATGCTTGCTCCATATTATGTTGTACGAGAAAAGAAAGGCACATACTGTTTTTTTACAAAGAAATAAAACACGTGATTCTCAATGTTTTAAAATACAGCCTGCTAAATAAACATTACTTTTAGTATTTTTTATTTTTCTTTCATAGAAATACAGAATTGGTTTGTTTGTTATAAGGGAGTTTGAATATTTGTAGAAGAATGCAAAAGGAAATGAGTAGCCAAATGCTATCCATTATTACCTCTCAGTTCCAAATGCAGCTTTCAATATATGGTCTATAATAAACAGCGCAACTCCCTTAATATTTCTCCTTTAAAGTGAGCGTGATGTTAAGCTCTCTCTGAGGGCACTGGAGGGACACAGCAGGAGAACAAAGTTTCCTGTAATTTTTGACCCAGGCCACAGGCAGCCCAGAATGCACGGTGACTTAGCAACCTCCGTCTGGCTGCCCTCTCATCATGGAAACCAGAGTTCCACACAGCCAGCCATCTGCTCAACTCCCTCAGCAAGCCCTGGAGTGTCCCACATGCAGCCACCTGGTGGACTCCTTCAGCAGGTCCCCACAAATATGCGTGCAGTGCCTGTAGTTCTCAGGGTCACACAATAAGAGGTTGTTCCATCTGCAAGCCCATGCACTGTGGAGGCTTTCTGCCCCCGTTAGCCCCC
Organism: Hippopotamus amphibius kiboko; assembly: GCF_030028045.1. Taxonomy (NCBI): domain Eukaryota; kingdom Metazoa; phylum Chordata; class Mammalia; order Artiodactyla; family Hippopotamidae; genus Hippopotamus; species Hippopotamus amphibius. The sequence continues at coordinate 34,840,902 of NC_080186.1, forward strand.
AGCTTCCAACTGCATGTCCACACCACTGCTTGCTAATTGCCTGCTTCCTTATTTGCACCCTGGAAGGTGGCCTATAGGTTACCTAGCAACTCCAGACTAACTCTGGCTTGACCAGTGAACTCCTCTGCAATTCAGCGCCTGAACCAACCTTCTCCAAAGAGGTCTGATTCCCTCCCAGGTCTGTTCTTTCTTGGCTACTATCCCTTGGCCCTTGGGTACCACATAGAGTTTCTTATATCTTACTCTTTTATTGTGGTAAATACTTCTTTACATTAAATTTCCCCATGTAACCTGTAGTATGGTTTGTGGGAAGACATTCAGAAGTCTTTCTGAAACCTTGTAAATGTTACTAAAAGTAATTAAAGTATGTGGGCCGAGTGACTGGATGCAGAACGTCCTGCTTGAGCAGTGGAGGAACTAAGGGTGCTGGGCGTGGAGACCATGGGGGCACAGGCTACCGTGGAAACAGAATATTGACTCTCTCTGGGGACGCAGCCCCTTTCTCACTTGCACACCTCATATCACCCTGTTTGGCCCTGGAGGATGGCTGGTTAGCCAGAGATGGGTAAGATTCCTCAGGGGAGGAACAACCTAAGACAGGCACAGTCGCAGAGCGGCCAACAGGGGTGGGGCACAGACCCTTAATCCTTCTGAGAGAGGTCTCCTGCCCCCAGGGCTGCTTTGCTCTCCAAGCCCAGCTCAAATCCATGCCCAGCTCAGATCCACACCCTGCTCAAATCGGACCCAGGAAGCAAACAAAGATCATTGCCCCAGTCATGTGAGGACTTTATTTCAAAGATAACCTTGTTTGTGGGACTAAACTGGGAGTGTTAGACCCTTAGGCTATGCCAAGAACTCAATAAAAGCAACGTGGGATCAATCAGCAAGCCTCTTGATCCTAGAGGTCTTGAGTCCCCCGGTCCCATCTTTCTCTTAAATCTGTGTCTGTGTTTTCTTTAAGCTTGCGGCACTCGTCACTCACCTCGAGTTGCCGAGCTGGTCTCGGCAATGGTTTCTATCTTCTTACTGGATCTAGAGAGCTACAGTCTCTCTAAACCTTTGAAAAGTGAGTATCATTATCTCCATTTTACTGAAGAGAAAAGCTGAAGCTCAAGTAGCTAATACTCAGAGTGGTTCGGAAGCATAGCCAAAGCCCCACAGTTAGTAAATGAAGGAGATGGAATTCCAAGTCTGTTTTGTCTCTGGCCAATACATCCCAAAATATTCAGCCCTGAGCATCCATCCATCTCATATGTTCCTTCCCATACTGAGTTTCATCTCCTCTTCCTGCAACTTCTCTCTGAAATCCTGTTTCCTAAAATTAAGCTGTATCCCAAATCTCCTCACTGAATGTGACTCCTACCTCTTTACCTAAATCTGAATTTTCCCTAAGGGCAACACTCTTGGATGGGCTTATTCATAATTTCTTGTAATCGTTCCCACTCTCTAATCTAAATTTCTCGCATCCTGCTCTCTTCTGAAATCCCTCCAGTTCTCTTCAACCCCTAAACCCACCACACTCTACTCCAACCAAATCAAATCCCTTTGTCTTCCCCTTTCTTCCCATGCTACCACTATTATCTTGATGTAGCCTGGATAGCATGATCAACTCCTATAATATCTCTACTATCCTTCCCTTTGTCCTTGTGATTTGGAGGCTTGGTGCATCCTGCCAGTCTTTGTACATGACTCCTGCTCACTTGCTCTCCCAATGCCTCAGTATCTCTCCTCAAGCCCCACTCCTTACTACTTTTCAAAATATGTTCAGCAAACGTCCTGTAATGAGCTGTGAAATGTGAAACCAAAAATTATTCTTCCTCTACTAGTTATACTCATTATAACTGTCATCAATACCATAATTATCAGTACTTTCTTATTGAGTCCAAAGCACCTTCACTGACACCCAGTTGGATTGAATTCGTATCACCTTCATTGGAACCATCACAGTTTTATTGAGGACTCAATTAATGTAGATTCAATAATTCTGATGCTATAAGAGGCCTAATATTAGTCAGAAGGAGGCCAAATAGTTTTAAATTTCCTTTGTGTTCAAAATAAGAATCTAATAGTATTTCACCATGGCACCATTTCCTTGAATAACTTGTCATTTGTTTCACTAGGCAATTTAGAATTTCAAATTCAAAGCCAAATTTGGAACAGGAAAGGCTGGGATGGCTCTATGGACTGTGGGATGTCAGAATGATGACAAGGATAAAATAAATGCCAGGGACTCCTGCCTCTTTTTCTCTTTTTCTTCTGGTGGTAGAAAGAGTGAAGGCAAAACTTGAAGGAGATTCTCTGAAGATGAAAGCGTACCTCTTTGACTCAGGCTTCACTGAGGTATTACCTGCCTTTCTTGGAATGATAGATGCTGTGTGGCCAATACAATTCCTAAGATTCTGTGGGGCAACTTTTCTGTGCCACCTCGAAGGGGCTGGGGACTCTCAAGGGCCACAGCCATGGGTAAAATGTTCTGGCACTGGTAAGAGAAGCCAGCACCATTATGTTCTTTATATCTTTCCATATCTGCTGGTATCTTCTTGAATTGAGTACTCTATTAACACCATTATTACTCAATTCAGATTTGAACAAATATTTATTTTAAAAGCTCTACCACGTGAGAATATCCATAAAGGTATCTTTGAGGAGCACTGGCTGTTGGCAATCAGGACCTGTTTGCTTGGTATCTTGAAGGTATATGATTTTTCTATAGTTTTGCTGATTCAGAGTTCATAAGCTTTTTGGTGACAGGTCAAAACTTACTAAATCCACACCACAAATGCCAACCTTTTCAATTGTAATGTTAGCTATCCCTTTCCAGGGAGCAGAATGGCTCCTCTCTCTAAGTGGAAATGGTCTCAGTGGTTTGCTTGGTAATTGAGGTGTTAAGAAAAAGAAGTAGAATACAGCAAGAAGAATGGCAATGTTTACATAAAGCATACAATTTACCAAGCACTGTTTTAAGAATGTTACCTACATTAGCGTCTCACAGCCATCCTACAAAGTGATGGTTTGCTGCAAAGTATGAGCTATGACCCACTACAATTTGTCTTGGGCAATGTTTCATCTGTGTACTAAGAGATCCCTCAAAGTATCTCTTCACCATAGCAGGGGATCACCATGGAAGTGCTGGATGGACAATCACCAATCTTTGAATCCCATTCCAAAGGTCACTTTTCCTTTACCTTGAGACTATGTTTCTTTAGATCTGTTCATGCTCTTGATTGAGATAAAATAAAGTCACTGATCTGGGTCCTATGAGCCATCTTGTCCCATCCATCTAGAGTTGATTTAGTAGGTCCAATCCTTGTGCACTCAGTTACTCAGTCAGAAAAGGTTAATGATGATTTGATTGTGCCAGACCCTTTGCTGGGTCCTGGGAAAACAGAAATGAATTAGACACGGGTCTTTTCTTGGCACTCTGTCCATAGCTGGGTCTCCTGATGTTTGAGGATAGCCCACTGGAGTCATCATCATCGTCCCACTCAGGTACCTACTTTCACGTATTGTTTCCCCTGTCAGTCAGTGATTCTTGTCTGTCCATAGGGTGACAGGAGGGAATGGGGTGTGTTCCAGTGGCCTCACTCAGGGGCCCTGCCCCAGCCTGTTAACTTGAGGAAAGCCCTCTTTACATCTTTGTTTCTGAGGCTATAGATGATGGGGTTGAGAAAAGCAGAGATGACATTGTAGAACAGGGCCAATTTCTTGTCCCGCTCTGGAGAAGCATTGGCCCCAGGGTTCATGTACATAAACATGGCAGGTCCACAGAACATGGTGACCACAGTGATGTGAGAGGCACAGGTGGAGAAGGCCTTAAGTTGACCCTGGGCTGAGCGAATTCTCAATATGGTGGCAAAGATGCGGATGTAAGAGACCAGAATGAAGGAAAGGGGTACCATGAGAAGGATGAAGCCCAGGATAAAATCTACTTGGTCATTGAGGGATGTGTCTGCACAGGCCAGCTTCAGAACAGCAGGGACCTCACAGAAGAAGTGATTGATCTCATTAGGACCACAGTAAGGCAGGCGCATAGTGAAGACAGTATAGACAAGGGAACAGCTGACCCCCCAGAGTCCACAAAAGACCACCATTGCCCCACACAGCCATGGGCTCATGATAACCTTGTACCTGAGTGGGTAGCAGATGGCCATGTGTCTATCATAGGCCATGACAGAAAACAGCCAGCCCTCAGTGATGCCCAACACCAGAAAGATGTACATCTGGGCCACACACCCAACATAGGAGATAGTTTTCTTCTGGCAGACCAGATGCACCAACATCTGGGGCACAGTGGTGGTGACATAGCTCACGTCCAGCATGGAGAGAACACTGAGGAAGAAGTACATTGGTGTATGGAGGTGGGAGTCCAGGTGGATCAAGGTGACAATGAGCCCATTGCCCACAAGTGTAGAAAGGTAGAGGAAGAGGAAGATGTGGAAGAGGACTGCATTAATTTGGGGATCCCTGGAGAAGCCCAGAAGGATGAACTCAAACACAGAGCTCTGGTTCTCCCAGGAGAAGTCCTGCATTCTCCTTCAGCTGAAGAAAGAGAAATGGATCTACTACTGGCCCAGTTTTGGATGTATATGCAGATACCATGATTATTCCGTTGCTGGCAAGGTTAGTGGTTATTTAAATACTGCTTGGGACTAATATCAGGTCATTAACTGAGGTCTACCTAGGATGAGGCTAAATTAGGGGAAGGGAAGGAAAACTCTATGGGATTTTCTGTTTCTCAGGTGTGAATCTTTTTCCAAGACCTCCAGGGTTTCATTTTGTTCCCTCTATCAGCCCCAGCAAGGCCACCTGCTTTCTTGTCCTTTAGGAGCTACCATCACACAGTGCATTACTAGAGGTTCTCTTCCCCTAGTCTTGGTGCAGAGGGTGATGAGGAAGATATTTAAAGCTTTCCCCTCCCTCCATCCCAAAAGCAATCACTCAAAAAACTTTCCTTCAGTGCTTTAAACCACTGATCACTATAGATATATACACAACGCAAGTCAGAAATATGGGCAAGATATATGACTCCAGAAACATTAAAATTTTTTAGAAAATTTTACCCAGGTCTGTGTTTCTTGAATCTTTGGGGTCGCTGGAAGCTTTCTCATGTCTGATTTTATTTTAGATGGAGTTGCTCACCACTCTGCCTCTTCCTGGCCTTACAACTAAAAAGGAGGGTCTTCCTGCTTGACCCTAAAACTGTAATCGGGACACAATAATAGCTGTCTTTTTAGCTTAAATGCAGCTTTGGTGTCTCTGAATCCCTCCAGTGTGGTGGGAATACCCCTCCTAATGGTAATATACACTTTGGGGTCTCTTTCTCTCCTAGAGTTGAGATTTATGACAGGCAGGGAGCCCCAGAGTTTAGTTTATATCTTAAAAGTTAGGACTGACATTTTGTTTGCGGTGCTATAGGGAGGCGGTGTGTTCTAGTGGAGGAGCATGCGATTTGGAATCAGAAGACTGCGTTCAAGTCTTGGTACTCCCCTGTTCAAGAAATTTAATCTCCTTGAGCCTCATTTCCTTCTCTATAAAATCTACATAGTATCTACCAGGAACAGGAACAGATGCTGTGAGAATATATGATATGTGTGGCACACGTAGTACTGTTGCTAGCACAAAGTGGAAGCTCAATAATGTTCATTCCCATCAAGTTATCTTCCTCATGGTGTCACCCATCAAATAGTAAACAAACACTGAAAGAGACAAGCACAAGCGTGGTATATTCCTAATCCTCAAGAAGCTTACCTTTTAGTTGGGGAAATAGAGACACAAACCACATTCCAATGTATTTAGCACTATGATGGAAATATGGGCTGGCAGTCAAAGCTCTGTGCTAAGCACTAGGGATACAGAAATAAAAGTCTCAGCCCTCAAAGAGCACGCATTGGAAGGAGACAGATCAACAATGAATGGTGCTCAAGTGACAAATGCTGTCAGAGGAAGTACACGGTGTCATGGGAGCCCATTAAAGGAGACCCTGGGCTAGCCTTTGGGAGCTAGACTCCTCCAAGAAGAGAACACATGATATAAATCTTAAAAGATGAACAGGAATTAGCTAAGCAAAGACCTCAAGGAAGAGTTTTACAAGCAGAGGGAGTAGCAGGTGCAGAGGATCATAACTAAGAGAGCTTCGTGCAACTAGGGAACACACATGGTAAAGTCTGCGGGCAGGCTGGTTTGCACAGGATAAAAGAAAGGGTATCGAGTACTTTGATAAGGAACATGGACTTGATCATTTAGGCCATAGCAAATCTCAGAGGAGTTTTAAGCAGAGAAGTAATTCACTGAGGTTTCAGTTTTAGAAATATCACTATTTGGGTGGAAGTTAGGAGAAGAAACAGGAAGAAGACCAGTTGAGAGGTGTGGGGAAAAGGCAGAAGAAGGGTAACATTCTAGACAACAAGAAGAGAGATTAAGAGAGAGGTGTAGGAAATTGGATCAAGGACTTGGTAACTTGGTGCAGAGGAGGAAGAGGGAGGAAACAAGGATGAGCTTGAGGTTTCAGGTTTGGGGACCTCAGTTGACAATTATGCAGTTACAAGAGAGAACCTAGGTGGAGGTGAAAGAAAGAGTGATGGGGTGGGGCAGAAAGTGGCCATAAGGTAATGATTAATTCTGTTACAGGCATATACAGTTTGAAACATGGGATGTCCTTGAGGATCAGACCATCAAAGAGTTAGACAGATAGCCTTGGAGCTCAGGAAAGAGATCTAAGTGGAAGATCAAAATTTGAAAGGTAATTAAGGCCCAGAATGGATGAGAACTCTCCAGGATAGCTCAGAGAGAGAGAGCAGAGGCTTCAAAGATGCAAGCCGGGAGGAGGAACATTGGAGAGATCAGCAGGAGAAGAGATGGGGCTTGAACAAGAGTATCCAGGGAGGCAGGAGAGCTTGACGCCATAAGTCCAGGAAGCCAGCATCAGCAAGAGTGCACGTGGTGTCAAATGCTATAGACAGAGCAACAGGAATTGCAACTGTTCAAAAAATGTAATAATGTGGAAGTTATTAGTGGCTTGGATGTGGGAAATTTTTGTGGAGTGATAAGACAGAAATCAGATATCAGTGGGTTGTGAGGAATGAACTTGGCTATAAAGAGGGAGTGAGGTGAGGAGATATCTAAGACTGGAACATAAAGTTGAGGGAGTGTTTTGTTCCATTTTGTCATTTTCTTAAGGTAGAAGAGAGTTCAGAATGTAACTGGGGGAAATCCAAAAGAGAGGAAGAGAGAAGTGACATTGCGTGGTCTCTGAGGAAGCAGACAGCGAGAGAACTAAGAGCACAAGTCATGAGAAGTGGCTTCAAAAGGGTAGAAACAAAGGGGAAACGGTAAAAATGAGGAGGATACAGATCATTTAATTAATTGTGACCACCAGAAAATTCAAGATCACATTCCCATGGACCAGTCAGTATCATGGGTTCTTCCCACATTGTGTAGATGGTGAAAAAAATATGATCCACTGGATGAAAATCAAATTCAAGTCTCAACTGGATAAAACAGGAAGTGAAGGTCAACACAAAGAGATGTTATAGCACAAATGTAAAATACCCTGTCCCCTCCCTTGTGCTCAAAAAGCCAACCATATCAAGTTCAGACGGGGCAGCAGTTCATAATGTGAAATACCTGAAGACTAAAAGTGGATCAGTGCAAGAAAATTTCTAAAAAGTCATTGTGAGATGACAAAACCGAGAAAGGTGCTGACAGATCACAGGAGGTGTCATGGAACTGTGTCTGCTGTAGCTACACCACATGTGGGGCATCTCTCTCACTTCTGGGGCCACATTTTTTTTCACATCTTTATTGGAGTATAATTGCTTTACAATGTTGTGTCAGTTTCTGCTATACAACAAAGTGAATCAGCTATATGTATATACATATCCCCATATCCCCTCCTTCTTGAGTCTCCTTCTCACCCTCCCTATCCCACCCCTCTCAGTTGTCACAGAGCATTGAGTTGATCTCCCTGTGCTATGCAGCAGCTTCCCACTAGCCATCCATTTTACATTTGGTAGTATATATGTCAATGCTACTCTCTCATTTCATCCCAACTTCCCCTCCCCTACCTGTTTCCTCAAGTCCTTTCTCTACGTCTGTGTCTTTATTCCTGCCCTGCCACAGGTCCATCAGTGCCATTTTTTAATTTTTATTTTTTTTATTTTTTGGGGTATAGCTGTTTCACAATGTTATTTTAGTTTCTACTGTATATAGCAAAGTGAAGTAGAGCTCCCTGTGCTATACAGCAGGTTCTTACATTATCTATTTTATACATATTAGTCTATATATGTCAATCTCAATCTCCTCATTCATCCCACCACCACCCCCCCTTGGTGTTCATACATTTTGACAACTCAGTACCATTTTTTTAGATTCCATATATATGCGTTAGCATACAGTATTTGTTTTTCTCTTTCTGACTTACTCTGGGTCCATCCACCTCACTACAAATAACTCAATTTCATTCCTTTTTATGGCTGAGTAATATTCCATTGTATATATGTGCCACATCTTCTTTATCCATTCATCTGTTGATGGACATTTAGGTTGCTTCCACGTCCTGGCTATTGTAAATAGTGCTGCAATGAAACTTATGGTACGTATATCTTTTTTTTAATAGTAGAGATTCAATAGATATATTATCTATGTAATGCAGCTCTTATCTGGGGTGTTCTGCCCTTTGGATTTTTTTTTTTTGAGGTACACCAAAGTGAATCCGCTGCATTTATACATATATCCCCACATATATCTTTTTGAATTATGGTTTTCTCAGGGTATATGCCCAGTAGTGGGATTTCTGGGTCCTAAGGTAGTTCTATTTTTAGCTTTTTAAGGAACCTCCATACTGTTCTCCATAGAAACTTTATCAATTTACATTCCCACCAACAGTGCAGGAGGGTTTGGGGCCACATTTTAAGGGAAGTGTAGGCAAGTTGAACAAGGTTATAAAGGTTATAAACCACATAGTGTGAGGAGGAGTTGAGGCAAATAGGAATGTTTGCCATGCAGAATGAAAGGTGGGGGGAATTCTGGAAGCTGAGGGCCAACTCTTTGAAAGATTTCATGTGGAAGACAGATGAGACTTGCTCCAGGTGGTCCCAAAAGGTACAGTTGGGAGTTACACTAGAAAGGCAAGTTCCAGCGTAATATAACCAACTTACGTTAGTGAGGGCAATTCACAAACAGGATCAACTGACCTGCAAGGGAGTGAACTTGCTGACCCCATGAGAGGATCAAACAAAATGTCATTATAACCAGTCCTGCTGGTGGGGGAGGAGGGTCTCTGGTCCACTCCATCTGGAAGAGTTAGGACTTTGCCATCCCTCTGTGTGCCCTCCTTCTTCCAGCTTTATCTGGACCTGATACCTGATGCCTGGACCATTGCTGTAGTCTCCCGGTAATCATCCCACTCTGAGTCTTTGCTACATACTAGGTGACCAGAATATGGTGCAGAATTGAGGAAAAGAGGAAAGTGCAGACGTGAGAGGGATAGAAGTACCAGGAATAGGTGAATGGGAGAGTTCCAATCCCACGATAAGCCTCCTTTCCTTTCATCCCAAGGCCTGGCCTAAGGCTGTGCCAGAGAGGAATGCCAGGATATCAGTATCCTATTTGGAAGCAGTTACATCTCTCCACTTCCCAAATGAGAGCATCATGACTCTTTCCAGTTCTAATGTCTCCTTCCAGGTTCCAACTTCTATAACTTGTCATCTCTATCTTTATCTGTCCTTACCAGTGTCTTGTCCTGTATCCTCAGTGGGCTTCAGAGGAGAGCCAAATGCCTCAGCTCCACAGCAACAGCCTTCACTTCCTTCCGCTTTTCTCCCTCTCAGCTGAGGAGCTCACCCAGAAGACAAAGAGGGAGAGAAAAAGACAAAGAGACAAACAGATCACTGTACAGAGACATCAGTGAAGAGAGGAGGACAGAGGTCAGGGAGCAGAGCAGATGCTCAGGTCTCGGAGGCCTGATGTGGTCCTCACAGACAGACATATAGGATCAGACACATGAAGAGAACAGGCAGGGTTGCCAGGAGTAGGAGAGCATGATTCAAGCCCCTGCCTATGCCCCTCCACTCCTTACCTGGTGCTGGGATCAAGGAGGGTTGAGCCAGGGGCCTCCTTTTTTATTCTGCTCCTGATCCTCAGGGAGAACAAATCAGACAATTTTAATGAGCCTCTGCGGGATTCTTCCGGCCCCACAGCAGCCCTCCCAAGCCCCAAGCACACTTTCAACTTCCCAGTGTGGCATTCAAGGCCTATACACTCAGGTCCCCGACCCTCCCATCCCAATGTCCCCTGTTCCCCACAGGTCTCTCCCTACTCTGCCTCACAGTCCAAAGGGCCAGATATGTGAATATCAATTGGAGGAAGTGCATGGATTGAGAAGGGCAAGGGGGGCAGAAAGCCAGGGAAGGCTTCCAGAGACCATAAAGAATAGGCTTTTGGGGGGTGGCAGGAAAGGGCTACACTCTGTCTTCATCTCCTGGACCCTGTCTCCATCATGCCCTACTGGGTACTAGTCTGACATCTTAGGGCCTCCAAAGACTGTGACTTCCTTTAGAGAAGGGAATATGCCTCAAGAGATCTTTCATGGACCCTGGCTCAGGATGAAGAAGCTGATTAATATTCCACACAGCTGGGGCGGGGAGGAGGGGGGAAAAAAAAATTCCACACAGGAGCAGAGCCCCGAACAGTCAGAAGACCTGTGATCAAACCCTGGTTCTGCCACATACTAATGGGATAGTATTGGACACGATACCAGCCTCCCTGTACCTCACTTCTTCATCAGTGAAAGGAGGCAGTTTAACAGTTAGGTAGTTGTAGGGATTAAATATAATGGGGTATGAAACAGATATAGTAAAATACGCATATAGTTTATGCTGAAGCTGACTCCCCAGTGTAGGTGAGAGGGTTAATCTGTCCTACAAATGTATATTTTCATAATTAGGCTCAGAGTGATTACAGAGCACAACTTCTCCCTTTCAGCCACAAGCTCTGCTTTTTAGGTAGGGCAGGACCTACAACAGGTACCTCATAATTGTGGTCAGAATTAATTCCATGCATGTACAGGGGAGATGATATAATGTGAGAAGTCCTCTGATTTGAAATCACTGTCACTGGTGTCAAATGTTAGTGCTACTCAGAGATGGCAATAGTCACCTTGTTTTCAAACTCTGCCTAGAGTACTGGATTGTGACAGATTCTGAGCCACATCAAGCCTCACTGAGAAAGACTGCTGTGATTCATCAGTAACATCTGCCGTGAGCATGGGAGGGGAGATGAGTGGAATGTGTTGTGGATATTAGTATGGTATTCCAAAAGTCCCCATCAATTTTTCATCATTCCCTCTCTTATTAGTATGTTCAATTCAATGCAACAGATATTTACTGATACCACACTATATCATATTTTATACAGGGATAATGACACATGGTCTGTGCCCTCCAGAGGCTCATGGTCTACTGAGAAGAAATACTCAAGCGTACCGGTCCTTTGTGATAACTGTATTGAGAGATGTCCAAGGTACAGAGATAGGGGGACTCATTAGCTCTGCCTGGGAAGAAGGGATATGCAGATTTCACAGGGGGACCCTTGTGTTGAACTTTGGATAATGATTAAGCATTTTTCAGACAGAATAAAAGGAAGCATGTGCATTTCAAACAAGGACTAGCATAAACAAAGACAGACATTTCAATGGGAACACAAAGAAATTCTCATGGCAGGTGGGAGCTGAGGCAGAACTTCTGGAGGAGGGGACATGGATGCCAAGACCCTGGAGGCCAAATGATATGCTTGACCTTAGGGCTGAGACAGATGGCAAGTTCAGAATAAGCCAGTGTTACAGATTAAATTGCATCTCCCAGAAAGACATGTTGAAGTCCCAGTTCCCAATTCCTTAGAATGCAACCTTTTTTGAAAAAAAAATTGTTGCAGATTTAATTAGTTGTTACAATGAGATCACACTGGAGTGGGGTGCCCTTATAAGAAGAGGGAAGGCAATGTGAAGATAGGCACACAGGGAGAATGCCACGTGACAACAGAGGTACAGACTGGGGTAACACAGCTGCAAGCCAAGGAACACCAAATATTGCCAGCCTTCAGTACACAGTAGGAAGGGGAAAGGAAGGATTCAATCCAGATTTACAGAGGGAACATGGCCCTGCTGACACCTTAATTTCAGACTCTTAGCCTCCAGAAAAACGAGAGAATACATTTCTGTTGTTTTAAGCCACCCAGTTTGGGATACTTTGTATCTCAGGTGCTAGGACATTTGTGAGCCCATGTTAGAGAGGTGCTGGAGCGGGAATGACATGCGAACCTTTGTTTCTTTCTCAGGCTTTTCAAAGAGTTGCTAAACTTCAAAATACCAAAAGATCTTTTTTAAAATGGAAGTTAAATGTTATCAAATGGAATGTACACTATCAATTTTCTTTTCAGTATTCGTAATACATCAAGATATAAAAGCTCCTCAATCTGTTAAAATAGTAAAAGGGAATGGCACATTTAAGAATCTGAGACACAATTTCTTTTATTTAATAGATAATTTTAGTCTATCTACTCTGATCTAAATGATACATTTTTTGGTTTAGTGGTTTTTAAAAAATTTTTATTTTACATTAGAGTATAGTTGATTAACAATGTTGTGTCGGTTTTAGGTGTACAGCAGAGTGATTCAGCTATACATGTATCTAATCTTTTTCAAATTATTTTGAAAAAATAATTTGTTTTTGTTACGCAACATTGAGCAGAGTTCCCTGTGCTATACAGTAGGCCCTTGTCAGTTATCTATTTTAAATATAGTAGTGTGTATATGTCAATCCAAAACTCCCAATTTATCCCCCCGCCCCCAACACCACCTTTTACCTTTGGTAACAGTAGGTTTGTATTTTAAGTCTGTGAGTCTGTTTCTGTTTTATAAATAAATTCATTTATATCATTTTCTTAAAATTCCACATATAAGTGATATCATATGACATTTGTCTTTGTCTGACTTACTCCACTTAGTATGATAATCTCTAGGTCCATCCATGTTGCTGCAAATGGCGTTTTTCATTCCTTTTTATGGCTGAGTAATATTCCATTATATATATATAATGGAATATATACACACACACAAACACACACACCACATCTTCCTAATCCATTCATCTGTTGATGGACATTTAGGTTGAACCCATGTCTTGGCCATTGTAAACAGTGCTGCAAAGAACATTGGGGTGCATGTATCCTCTCGAACCATGGCTTTCTCTGGATATATACCCAGGAGTGGGATTGTTGGATCATATGGTAGCTCTATTTTTTAGTTTATTAAAGAACTGTCCTCCATAGTGGCTGTACCAATTTACATTCCCACAAACAATGTTGGAGGGTTCCCTTTTCTGCACGCCCTCTCCAGCATTTATTGCTTGTAGGCTTTTTGATGATGGCCATTCTGACTGGTGTGAGGTGATATCTCACTGTAGTTTTGATTTGCATATCCCTAATGAGTAGTGATGTTGAGCATCTTTTCATGTGCTTCTTGGCCATCTGTATGTCTTCTTTGGAGAAATGTCTATTTAGGTCTTCTGCTCATTTTATGATTGGGTTATTTGTTTTTTTGGTATTTAGCCACATGAGTTGTTTGTAAATTTTGGAGACTAATCCCTTGTTGGTCACATCATTTGCAAATATTTTCTCCCATTCTGTGGGTTGTCTTTTCATTTTGTTTATGGGTTCCTTTGCTGTGCAAAAGCTTTGGCTTTAATTAGGTCCCATTTGTTTATTATTGTTTTTATTTCCATTAATCTAGGAGACGGATAGAAAAAATACTGCTGTGATTTATGTCCAAGGGTTTTTGCCTAAGTTTTCCCCTAAGGGTTTTATAGTATCAGGTTTATATTTAGGTCTTTAACACATTTTGAGTTTATTTTTGTGTATAGCATTAAAGAATGTTCTAATTTCATTCTTTTACATGTAGCTGTCCAATTTTCCCAGCACCATTTATTGAAGAGACTGTCTTTTCTCCATTGTATAGTCTTGCCTCATTTGTCATAGATTAATTGACTGTAGGTGCCCTAAGAGCTTCACATTGTCCAGGTTAGAATCCTCAATTTTTTTCATGCTTTAAGGAGCCCTTGGTAACTTTGCCCTATTTCCCTCTCTGACTCTTCTCCCCTCATTCTGACTCAGATGCATACTCAGATTGATCTTTTATTTTTTTAATATTTATTTATTTGGCTGTGCATGGTCTGAGTTGTGGCACGTGGGATCTTTAATTGCAGCATGTAGGATCTTTTAGTTGCAACATGTAGGGTCTATTTCCCAGACCAGTGATTGAACCTGGGCCCTCTGCATTGGGAGCGAGAGTCTTAGCCACTGGACCACCAGGGAAGTCCCACTGATCTTTTTTTTTTTTTTTAATTGAGGTATAGTAGATTTATAATATTATACTAGTTTCAGGTGTAGAACATAGTGATTCAAAATCTTATAGATTATGCTCCATTTAAAGTTATTATAAAATATTGGCTATATTCTCTCTGTTGTACAATATATCCTTGTAGCTTATTTATTTTATACATACCCCTTAATCCCCTACCCCTATCTTGTTCCTTCCCCCTTCTCTTTCCTCACTGGTAACTTTGCTTCTCTTAACCTACTGCATGAAAACATCTACTGAAACTATTCTCCCAAACTCTAAAAGTGGCAGACACTTTTCAGTCCTTGTCCTACTTGATATATCTACACATTTGACCATGAAAACTACTGTCTTCTTCCAGACCTCTTCTCTCCTTGGGTTTCTGTGTCACTTGTCATGTCCTCCAAGTTCTTTTCTCTCTTCTTGGCCCCTCAATATTATCATCTTCTCTGGATTCTCTCCTTGAAGCCAATGCTTAAGTATTGAGGGTTTTCAGAGTTCTGTTTGCAGCTCTTTTCTCCTTCTACACACTCCCTTTGGATGGTCTCATCCCCTCTGATAACTTCAGTTCCTACAGAAGTGCTGATGACACCCAGATTCCTATCTTTAGTGTTTTCTCTTGATCTCTAAACTCATAAATCAACAGATAACAGGAGTCCCACAAACTCCCTGAGTCAAACTAAACTTATCATCTGTCCTTCTGACATCTCTCCCAAAACTTCTCACTCCCACGTTCCCAGTCTCAGAGAATGGCACCATCACCACTTGGTTAACCAGACCTAGGATTCATCCTTGACTCCTCTATCTACCTTACCATTTCCTAATGAGCCACTAGACCCATGGAGTCCACCTCGTAAAGATCTCTTGTCTAATACCTACCTCTCATGTTCAACACTTACTCTCTCAGTTCAGATTCTCATCAGTTCCTGCCTGAATGAGTGCAGCAGCTGGTATCCTTCTCCTCCAATTTATCTCCACAAGAGAGCCGGAGTCATCATTCCAGATATAAATCTAATGCCATGCCTCTTTCATAGGTGATGTCATGCCTCTTTTATCTCCTTTACTGTAACATCTACCCTCTTTAGGCTGTTTTGAAGGACATGATAGCTCATGTTTTGTTAATTTATACCTATTTCATTTTTATGGAGTTATCATAAATAATGTTATATATTTAATTCTAGTTTCCAATTGTTCATTGCTAATATATAGAAATATGATTGATTCTTGTGTGTTCATCCTGTGTCATGCAACATTGCTTAACTAATTAATTAGTTATATGAGCTTTTATGTAGAATCCTTGTTTTTATTTTACATAGGCAATTAGGTTTTCTGCAAATAGAGACAATTTTACTTCTTCCTTTCCTATATTCTCTTTTCTAGCTTTATTGTACTGGCCAGGAATCACAGTACTATTATGAATACAAGTGTTGAGAGCAAACATCCTTGTTTTGGTATCGATTTTAGCAAGGAAAGCATTTAGTTTTTCATCTTTTTGTGATGTTAGCTGGAGGTTTTTGTGTAGATATTTTTTGGTCAGAGTAAGGAAATTTCCTTTTATTGCCAGTTCACTGAGATTTTTTTTTTTTCAAATCATGAATGGGAGAAAGGACATTTGTAGTCATGCACGTTTGAAATAGCTTTATGCAAATATATCTGAATGACATGTTAGTAATTCTTGTTGTCAAAGGGACTCAAGGACAAGATAAGAGTTGGACTCTATATCTTTTAGCCTATGTGTTTCTGAGATCAGAGTTGAGTGCTTAGTTGGTGGGACTGAGTTCTGGGAGTAGAAAAACAGTTTCATCCCAGGTGAAAGTAGTTAGAAAACTTCCTGAGAAGAAACCCATATGAGACCTTGATGAA
Organism: Hippopotamus amphibius kiboko; assembly: GCF_030028045.1. Lineage (NCBI taxonomy): Eukaryota > Metazoa > Chordata > Mammalia > Artiodactyla > Hippopotamidae > Hippopotamus > Hippopotamus amphibius. Next base: position 34,857,154 of record NC_080186.1, read on the forward strand.
CAAGTAAGGAGGCAGTAGGCAAGTGGAAGGAGAGAGCACAGAAGGTGGAATAGCCTATGCAAAGACTTGGGAGTCAAGATTGGCCAGAGAAAGAATCATGTTGGGAGGTGCGGAAATTAGGTGGACCTGCTGTGGGTTTCTACTGTCCTCAGAGCTCCAAAAAATATCCCATTAGTTTGAGTCCAAGATCCTTACATGTCCTTTTTTTTTATTAAAAAAATTTTTTTGGCCACACCATGCAGCATGTGGGATCATAGTTCCCCAACCAGGGATCAAACCCACACCCCCTGCATTGGAAGCATGGAGTCTTAACCACTGAACTGCCAGGGAAGTCCCCTCACATTCCCTTTCTAAAGACCCCAGAGCAATTTTCTTAACAAGCCCCAGGGAACACAATCAGAATGTCTTGCTCACATCTCCTTCTGTGATTTTGACTGATTAGATTTGCTTTCACCACCAGTCTTCAGGATCTGTCTGCCCTTTCCCTTTCTTCCTTTTTTTCTTCACTCTTTTTCTACCTCCTTTTTCTCCATGCCGTGCAGCTTCCAGGATCTTGGTGCCCTGCCCAGGGCCAAACCGGGACCTCTGAGAGAGCAGAGCAGAGTACAGGCCATTGGAACAACAGAGAACTCCTGACCCCATGGAATATTAATCAGCAAGTGCTGCTCCAGAGTTCTCATTCTCAACCACAAGTTCCAAACCCAATCAAAGGCCAGCAAACTCCAGTGCTTGACACCTCAAGCCAAACAGAACAGAGGTAAGAGGAATTTCTACTAAGCAGAATAGGGAAAGGAGGCAGCAAACACGATAAATTAGACAAAATGAGAAAAAAAAGAAACATCTTGCAGGCAAAGAAGCAAAATAAAAATCCACAAGACCAAATAAATGAAGAAGAAATTGGAAAATTGCCTGAAAAAGAATTCAGAGTAATGATAGTAAAGATGATCCAAAATCTTGATAATAAAAGAGAGAAAATACAAGAAACAGTTAGGGAACTAGAAGAACTAAAGAACAAACAAACAGTAATGTACAACACAATAACTGAAATTAAAAATACTCTAGATGGTATAAACAGCAGAATACCTGAGGCAGAAGAATGAGTAAGTGAGTTGGAAGATAGAATGGGGGAAATAACTGCCACAGAGCAGAAAAGAAAAAAGAATAAAAAGAATGGAAGACAGTCTCAGAGACCTCAGGGATAACATTAAGCTTACCAACATTCGAATCATTGGTGTCCAGAAGAAGAAGAAAAAAAGAAAGGGTCTGAGAAAATATTTGAGGAGATTATGGTGGAAAATTTCCCCCACATGGGAAAGGAAATAGTAAACCTAGTCCAAGAAGTGCACAGAGTCCCATACAGAATAAACCCAAGGAGAAACACACCAAGGCATATATTAATCAAACTAATGAAAATTAAACACAAAGAAAAAATATTAAAAGCAGCAAGAAAAAAACAACAAATAACATATAAGGGAAAACCCATAAGGATAGCAGCTGATCTTTCTGCAGAAACTCTGCATGCCAGAAGGGAGTGGCAGGGGATAATTAAAGTCCTGAAAGACAAAAACCTACAGGCAAGAATACTCTAGCCAGCAAGAATCTCATTCAGATTTGATGGAGAAATCAAAAGCTTTACAGACAAGCAACAGTGAAGAGAATTCAGCACCACTAAACCAGCCTTACAACAACTGCTAAAGGAACTCCTCTAGACAGTAACACAAGACAAGAAAAAGATATACGAAAACAAACCCAATACAATTAAGAAAATGGTAATAGGAACATACATGTCAATAATTACATTAAATGTTAATGGATTAAATGATCCAACCAGAAGACACAGACTAGCTGAATGGATACAAAAACAAGACCCTTCTATACGCTGCCTACAAGAAACCCACTTCAGACCTTGAGACACGTAGAGACTGAAAGTAAGGGGATGGAAAAAGATATTCTATGCAAATGGAAGTCAAAAGAAAGCTGGAGTAGCAATACTCATATCAGACAAATTAGACTTTAAAGTAAAGACTATTACAAGAGACAAGGAAGGACACTACATGATGATCAAGGGATCAATCCAAGAAGAAGATTAAAAACAATAGTAAATATCTATGCACCCAACACAGGAGCACCTCAATACATAAGGCAAATGCTAACAGCCATAAAAGGAGAAATTGATAGTAACACAATAATAGTAGGAGACTTTAACATCCCACTTACATCAATGGACAGAGCATCCAAAGAGAAAGTAAATAAAGAAACACAAGCTTTAAATGAGACATTAGACCATCTCGACTTAATTGATATTTATAAGACATTCCATCCAAAAACGACAGAATACACTTTCTTCTCAAGTGCACACAGAACATTCTCCAGGATAGATCACATCTTGGGTCACAAATCAAGCCTCAGTAAATTCAAGGAAACTGAAATCATATCAAGCATCTTCTCTGACCACAATGCCATGAGACTAGATATCAATTACAGGAAAAAAGCTGTAAAAAATACAAACACATGGAGGCTAAACAATATGCTATTAAACAACCAAGAAATCACTGAAGAAATTAAAGAGGAAATCAAAAAATACCTAGAAACAAATGGCAATGAAAATATGACGACTCAAAACCTATGGGATGCAGGAAAAGCAGTTCTAAGAGGGAAGTTTATAGTAATACAGTCCTACCTCAAGAAACAAGAAAAATATCAAATAAAAAACCTAACCTTACACCTAAAACAATTAGAAAAAGAAGAACAAAAAACAACCCAAAGTGAGCAGAAGGAAAGAAATCATAAAGATCTGATCAGAAATAAATGAAAAAGAAATGAGGGGAACAATAGCAAAGATCAATAAAACTAAAAGCTGGTTCTTTGAGAAGATTAACAAAATTGATAAACCATTAGCCAGATTCATCAGGAAAAAAAAGGAGAAGATGCAAATCAACAAATTAGAAAAGAAAAAGGAGAAGTAACAACCGACACTGCAGAAATACAAAAGATCATGAGAGACTACCACAAGCAACTATATACCAATAAATTGGATAACCTGGAAGAAATGGATAAATTCTTAGAAAAGTGCAATCTTCCAAGATTGAACCAGGAAAAAATAGAAAATATGAACAGACCAATCACAAGTACGGAAATTGAGACTGTGATTTAAAATCTCCCAACACACAAAAGCCCAGGGCCAGATGGATTCATGGGCAAATTCTATCAAACATTTAGAGAAGAGCTAACTCCTATCCTTCTCAAACTCTTCCAAAATATAGCAGAAGGAGGAACACTTCCAAACTCATTCAACGAGGCCACAATCACCCTGATACCAAAGCCAGAAAAAGATGTCACAAAAAAAGAAAATTACAGACCAATATCACTGATGAAAATAGATGTAAAAATCCTCAACAAAATACTAGCTAACAGAATCCAACAGCACATTAAAAAGATCATACACCATGATCAAGTGGGGTTTATCCCTGCAATGCAAGGATTCTTCACTATATGCAAATCAATCAATGTGATACATCATATCAACAAATTGAAGGATAAAAACCATATGATCATTTCAATAGATGCAGAAAAACTTTTGACAAAATTCAACATCCATTTATGATAAAAACTCTCCAGAAAATGGGCATAGAAGGAAGTTACCTCAACATGATAAAAGCCATATATGACAAACCAAGAGCCAACATCATTCTAAATGGTGAAAAACTGAATGCATTCCCTCTAAAGACAGGAACAAAACAAGGGTGTCCACTCTCACCATTATTATTCAACATAGTTTTGGAAGTTTTAACCACAGCAATCAGAAAAGAAAATGAAATAAAAGGAATCCAAATTGGAAAAGAAGTAGGAAAATTGTCACTCTTTGCAGATGACATGATATGGAAAATCCTAAAGATTCTACCAGAAAGCTGCTAACACTAATCAATGAATTTAGTAAAGTAGCAGGATACAAGATTAATGCACAGAAATCTCTTGCATTCCTATACACTAGCAACAAAAAAGCAGAAAGAGAAATTAAGGAAACTGTCCCATTTACCATTGCAACAAAAAGAATAAAATACCTAGGAATAATCCTGCCTAAGGAGGCAAAAAACCTGTACGCAGAAAATTATAAGACACTGATGAAAGAAATCAAAGACGATACAAACAGATGGAGGGATGTACCATGTTCCTGGATTGGAAGAATCAACATTGTGAAAATGACTGTCCTACCCAAAGCAATTTACAGATTCAATGCAATCCCAATCAAATTACCAATGGCACATTTCACAGAACTAGAACAAGAAATTTTACAATTTTTATGGAAACACAAAAGACCCCGAATAGCCAAAGCAATCTTGAGAAGGAAAGACAGAGCTGGAGGAATCAGGCTCCCTGACTTCAAGCTGTACTACAAGGCTACAGTAATCAAGACAGTATGGTATTGGCACAAAAACAGAAATATAGATCAATGGAATAGAATAGAGAGCCCAGAGATAAATCCACACACATGTGGGCACCTTATCTTTGACAAAGGAGGCAAGAATATACAATGGAAAAAAGACAGTCCCTTTAGTAAGTGGTGCTGGGAAAATTAGACAGCAACATGTAAAAGAATGAAATTAGAACACTTCCTAACAACATACACAAAAATAAACTCACAATGGATTAAAGATCCAAATGTAAGGCCAGAAACTATGAAACTCTTAGAGGAAAACATAGGGAGAACACTCTATGACATACATCAAAGCAGGATCCTTTTTGATCCACCTCCTAGAATCATGGAAATAAAATCAAGAATAAACAAATGGGACCTCATGAAACTTAAAATCTTTTGCACAACAAAAGAAACCATAAACCAGACAAGAAACCCCTCAGAATGGGAGAAAATATTTGCCAACGAGGCAACTGACAAAGGATTAATCTCCAAAATATACAACCAGCTCATGCAGCTTAATACCAAAATAGCAAATAACCCAATCCACAAGTGGGTGGAAGACCTAAATAGACATTTCTCCAAAGAAGACATGCAGATGGCTAACAAACACATCACTCAACATTAGAGAAAGGCAAGTCAAAGCCACAATGAGGTATCACCTTACACCAGTCAGAATGAACATCATCAAAAAATCTAGAAACAATATATATAAATGCTGGAGAGGGTGTGGAGAAAAGGGAACTCTCCTGCACTGTTGGTGGGAATGTAAGTTTGTACAGCCACTATGGAAAACAGTTTGGAGGTTCCTTAAAAAACTATAAATAGAACTATCATATGAGCCAGCAATCCCACTACTGAGCATATATCCAGAGAAAACCATAATCCAAAAAGAAACATGTACCGTGATGTTCATTGCAGCACTATTTCCAATAGCCAGGACATGGAAGCAACCTAAATGCCCATCAACAGATGAGTGGATAAAGAAGATGTGACACATATATACAATGGAATATTACTCAGCCATAAAAAAGAACGAAATGGAGCTATGTGTAATGAGGTGGATAGACCTAGAGTTGGTCATAAGGAGCGAAGTAAGTCAGAAAGAGAAAAACAAATACCGTATGTTAACCCATATATATGGAATCTAAAAAAAAAAAATGGTACTGATGAACTCAGTGACAGGGCAAGTATAAAGATGCAGATGTAAAGAATGGACTTGAGTACACAGGGTTGGGGGGGGCAATGGGGAAGCGGGGACGAAGTATGAGAGTAGCTTTGACATATATACACCACCAAATGTAAAATAGATAGCTCGAGGGAAGTTCCTGCATGATATAAGGAGACAAACTCAATGATGGGTGATGACTTAGAGGGTCAGAATAGGGAGGGTGGGAAGGAGTCGTGGGATGGTGGGGATATGTGTATAAATACAGCTGATTCATTTTGGTGAACTCAAAAATTGGCACAGCAATGCAAAGCAATTATATTCCAATAAAGAGCTTAAATTAAAAAAAAAAAAGAATGTCTTGCTAATAATTCCATTTTTTCTCCACAAAATCAAGGCCCCTCTTTCCCCAGGGGTTCTCAGAAGTATGGCCTTCAGGCAGGAAACCCTGGGACTGCAGACTCTTCCCTTCTCACAGTTCCATCTATATCACTCTGAGAACCCATATTCCCTTAAAGCTTGAGGGTTGCTAAGAGCTCTCTAGGCTATCAATTCCCCTAAATTTATCTCCTGGAGAAAGTTGCTAATGAGCAAATTGTACTGTTAGCATTAAGTAGTCTTTTGTGTTTTCTCAACATTCAGATGATCCTTGGTTTACAAATAAAACTTGTTTGTAAGCAGCAAAGAGCAATTAGAATATGTTGATAATTGAATCCTATTAGACATGTAGAGAGTAGCTGATTTACAAGATTTATCTTGTATTGCCTTTTGCAAAGCCATTTAATATTTGTCTGACCCCAGGGTGATAGAAATTTGAATTTATGTTGATAGCAGTTGTTTAGTTCCTGATTAATGTGGTAGCTGATGTGATCATGTCTCAGTAATTTTGATGTGTGTGTGTGTGTGTGTGTGTGTGTGTGTGTGTGTTGAAGGTGTGACTCTGTATATGCATTCAATTACTATCATTACTATTCAGCCCGTATATCCTGACCTCACAGTAAACCTGATCTTAACATTGTAATTGACAAATACAGGCTGCTTTTAATAACTTAATGGATATTTTCTAAGGTATCTGGCTCTGAAAGCAATGACTCTCTAATGGTAATTTATATGATTATTTAAGTTTTAAGGCCTATTCTGACTTGAATTTAAAAATAATTTTACTGTATAGCCAGAGTTGATATGGTCATTATCTCCATTTCATAGATAGGGGGCCTGAGTTCCAGAGAGATTAGGTGGTTTTTCTAAGATCTCAACAAATTAAGTCAATAAAGTCCGGGACTCTTTCCCCAGTCTCTCTGGTGGCAGAGGAAATTTAAGGGTAAGTCAGTTGTGGAAACCAAGACACTCTTTTTGTAAATAAAAGTCTAGATTGCTGGAAGCCATGGTGGGGTATGTACAATGGAAATAAGAGAGGGATCCACAAAGTGTAGAAGAGCTAAAAGAATAACTGGGGAGGTTGCAGGCCAGGAATGGGGGAGGGCGGGCAGCTAGGAAAATCACTCAACAAACAGTTATTAGGAAGTTACTATTCCACTGCAAGATGCTACTTGCTTAGGCTATGAAATGCTGGTGAGGAAGATCTATAGTATCCAATAGAGCTCTGACTTCATGTATTTGACCCTATAGTTGTGACTTAGAATAATAATCCTAAATGTTTTTAATTTTCCTCAATAGAATCCAATCCATTATCTCATCTGGATCTCAAAAATCTCACTGACTACCTGAAATGTGGCATAATATAAGAGGCAAGAGCCTGGGCTCTGAAACTATGCTACTTGGGTTCAAATCTTGGTTACTTTTTAGCTGGGTGGAATTTGGCATCTTACTTAATCGTGCCTCAGTTTCTTTATCTGTATAGAGAGGATAATAATACCTGCCTCCAGAGTTGTTTTAAGAATTAAAATAAAGTACATATAAAGCACTTAGGCAGTGGCTGTCATGTGGAAAGCAATCAATAAGGCTAGTTATTATTTAGGCACAAGGAATATCATGAAGCACATTTTACAGATATAAAAATTAAATCTCAGAGAAATCAACTGACTTTCCAAAGCCACAAAATATCAATGACATATTTAAGTCTTGGACACAATTCTTTCCCAGCCCTTTCCTAATGTTTCCAGTGGCCAAATTAAATGAAAAAGTGGGGTTTTTTTTCTAGATAGCTGCCCCATCCTGGGCTCCTCTTTCAGTCCAGCGATTTCAGTGAAAGTGCGGATGGTATAGACAAAGACCAGAGGCACTGTGGACAGTCCTAGTCCTCAGTCATTCCAACTAACTTGAGGAAAGCCCTCTTCACATCCTTGTTCCGGAGGCTGTAGATGATGGAGTTGAGAAAGGCAGAGATGACATTGTAGAACAGGGCCAGCTTCTTGTCATCCTCTGGGCACGATTCAGAGCTGGGCCTCATATACATGACCATACATGGAATACAAAACATGGTGACCACAGTGATGTGTGAGGCACAGGTGGAGAAGGCCTTGATTTGCCCCTGGGTGGGATGAATCTTTAGAATAGCCATGAAGATGTGAACATATGAGGCCAGGTTGAGGGACAAGGGAATCAGGAGCAAGATGAAGCCCAAGATAAAGTCCACTTGGTCATTGAGGGATGTATCTGCACAGGCCAACTTCAAGACAGCAGGAATTTCACAAAAGAAGTGGTTTATTTCATTGGGGCCACAGTAGGGCAGATTCATTGCAAAGACTGTGTAGACAAGGGCACAGGTGAGACCACAAAGGGCAGAACTGACTGCCAGGAGTACACACAGGGTTTGGCTCATCTTGACCCCATAGTGGAGTGGGTAGCATATGGCAACATATCTGTCATAGGCCATGGCTGCAAAAATCCAGGTCTCAGTGATGCCCAAGGTCAGGAAAATGTACATCTGGACCACACATCCAACATAAGAGATGGTTTTATTCTTGCTTACTAGATGGATCAACATCTGGGGCACTGTGGAGGTGGCATAGCTGAGATCCAGTAGAGAGAGGATGCTGAGGAAGAAGTACATGGGGGTGTGGAGGTGTGTATCTACTCTGATCAAGGTAACAATGAGCTCATTGCCCAGGACTGTAAATAAGTAAAGGAAGAGGAAGAAGAAGAAAAGGATCCAGTTGGTTCTGGGATTTCTGGAGAAGCCCAGGAGGATAAACTCAGTTACAGAGCTTTGATTTCTCCAACCTCGGCTATGTGTGGCCTTCCTTCTGGGGAAAGAAGAGGACATATTCCTAAATACCTTACAGACTCAGTGAGAGAATGCCATGTAAGATCCACAGCTGCAGGGACTGAAGGCATCTTAGAACTAAGCAATCAAACCGAGATATCCACTTCCATGCCAGGGAACATTCTACCCAAATTGGCTTAGTATTGCTCTAGGCACTCAGTAGCGATTCTATAAATGTTTTTGGTCTGTTTAACTAACTAGCTTTAATAAAATTCCAAGGGCTGTGTGGAAGGAACTGTACACAGCATGAGACTTATTTTGAAGAACATACACACACACACACACACACACACACACACACACACACACACACACACATCCCATAAACAAAGTAAGGAGGCCGGGGAAATACAAAATGTTTTACAGTAAACCAAAAAGTTCTAGAGCTCTCTGTAGTTCTTAAAGTCATTCCTTCAAATGTCAAGACAAATAGCTGCTACTAAGGACAGTGTAAATGTGAAACAAACAAAAACCCTAGCTTCTTCACTTTGCCTTCATCTCTGATGTTGTACCTTTGAAAACCCACATACCATAAATTTTCAGAAAAAAAAAAGGGGAGTTTAAAAGAAGCTTTCTTGGAAAAAGAAATCTTTCCCCTAGACCTTTTATTCCCTCACTCCCACCATTCTAGCCCTACCTACAGTGATTACAACTATAAAGACAAATTGACATATAAAGACAGAGACTCAAGATTGAAACCTAGTGAATACTTCCGTGCCCCTGGAATTTCTCGAGAAAATGAAACATATTTATCTGGAAATTAGGTGTCTTTGTGTCTGGAAGCTTTTCTTAAAAACTAGTAAGGACTCCTCCACAGCCATCTTGCTCACAGGAGAGAGTGGAGTGGTGGCTGGGAATGGATCTTCAGTGTAATTTGGACTCAATCCTTGATCTTACCATGGCAGGCCTGAACAACAGAACATGATACTGATCAGTCCTTTTCTCTTAATTCTTTTACAACAGAAGAGTAACAGCTGGATAGACACCTTTCCCAGACCCAAAAGAAGGAAATGGTCATTTATAAAATGGCACTCTATGAAAAGGTTTTAATAAATGTGCTCTCATTAGATTATCACCACAATCTACTGAGGTCAGTATCATTACTTCCAGTTCATAAAATCATCCATCCAAGATCGGACAGAGTAAATGATAGAGCCAGGAATCAAACTCCAAGTCCCAAATGTGTCTTACACACCAACTTCATGCAGGGTTTAGGAGGTCAGCAAACACAAAATAGGCCCACCTTAGGTGACATTGTGAGAGAAAACTGACCTGTGTATTAACACTTTTACAGGGCAGGAAGTTCATATTGCACAGCATTGCAAATTATCAAGTGTTTTTCATAAAGAATCTCAAAATTTTGGATCAGAATTTCAATATTTGAGACATTGCATTGGTAGTGACAAGGCTGATAGTTGTCTACTTGTGTTAAAATAACACCACACAAAGCCATGGACAAGACTCAGACTTGGATAGATGAGAAAAATGATATTAATACTCACGTTAGAGGCATTATGTAATAGTATGGGAGTTAGCAGGATCTGAATTTGAATTCTCATTGAAATTATGGCTAGTACCTAGGCTTTAAGTACTCGTATGTGCTGATTGATCTGAAATATATCTCCATCCTAGATCTCTTCTCCTAATTTATCTATTCTGTTGCCTAAATGACATCTATCTTTATTTGGATACCCAATAGGCATGTTAAAATTAACATTTTCTAAAATCCAGCTTCCAACCCCCATAAACCTGCTCTTCTCACAGTCATCCTCAGCTCAGTTAATGGCAATTCCATCCTTTGATGTGGCTATGGTAAAAAACAACTCAAAGTTTTTATGAATTTTCTCTTTCTTCCACACCCCACATGTAATACATCAGCAAATATTGCTGGTTCCCTTCATTTTTTTTCTCTGGTTCCCTTTAAAATATATATCCTGCAAATGATCACTTTTCATTATCTACATCATTACTACTCTGGTCTATATCATCATCTTCCCTTGCAAGAAATATTGCAATATCCCCTATCTAGTTCTATGGCTTCCATTCTCTTCCCCCATAGTCTACTCTTAGCACAGTAACTAGAGTGATCCTATCAAAATGTAGGTTGGATTATTTAAACATTATGTAAATCCTCTTATCAAAACTTTCCAGTGGCTTCTTGTAGCACTTGGAAGAAAAGCCAAAGTCCTAATGAGGGCTCCAATGTCCCTGGCTTCATCTCCTACCTGTCATGTCTCACTTTCTCTGTTCTGGCCATATAACTGTTTTCTGCTTCTCACTTAAGGCATACTCCTACTTCAGAGCTTTTTCACTTACTGTTCCCACTGTTAGAAATCCTTTTTCTCCAGATATCTTTATGGTCCATGCCCTTCCCCTCTTCAAGAATTTTCTCAATTGTCATCTTCTCAGGGAAGACTTGAATCTTTCCTGACCATCATGTTTAAAACTGAAATATCCTACACTCCCTACGTCCCCTGTTTTATCTTTCTTTATAGTAGTTAGCATCTTCTAATGTAAAAAATTGATAATTTTTTTAAATTGTCAATTTCCCTCACAAGAATTCAGGAATTTTTACCTACTTGATTTGTTGTACATTATCAGATCCTAGAGCAGTGCCTGGCATATAGTAGGCATTATAAATGTTGGATAAATGAATGGACTGAGTCTGAATTGGGCCCACCTAGGGCAGCCAGTGGTGCCACTTGTGGGAACTATCCTTGGTGCTGAACATTGCTTCCAGTGTAGCTAGCCATTGCGCTGACCTCATTCTGGTGCTTTCCCTTGGACTTGCTTATCTCTCAACAGATTTCTGAACAGCTGATCCAGACCATTTACATATGTTCTCCATAGTCATCCCACAATGCCACAAAGTCAACACCTACTATTAACTGCATTTATAACTAAGGAAACTGATACTCACCAGAGTTAAGCAAAGAGACCAAGGGCTGCCCAGATCACTGTTTTTAACTCTTGAACCTACAATTTAAAAGGGAAAATGATAAACTAGAGTTTGTCTATACAGAGAAAAGAGATTATCAGTAAGGGATATGTGAAGCCATGTTATTTACAAAAAAAGTGGAAGAGACTGAGAAAGTTTAGCTTAGAGACTTATGAGGAACTTAAGAGATCTCACCAAATATTCCAAAAGTGTCATGTAGAAAAAGGTGGAAATGTGTACCTTAAGTTCCCCGAGGGAAAAAAATTATAAATGTTTGGCAAAAGTTATAAGGGCAAACTTAAAGCTCAATTTACATAAACAAAACAAAATAAAAATCCACAAAAAAACCAAAAACCTTCTGGTGATTGATATTATCCAATAATGAAGGGCAAGCTCTCCATTTTTATAAGTTTCCAAGCATAAGCTATAAGGCCATATCATGCAGTGGTAGTATCACTGCTTTGGATGTGAAATTATAATGTACTACAATAAACATCACTTTTGCCATAAACATCCTAAGATTCTAAACCTCAATGTCACCAAGATTCAGAGAATCTGTGACTTTAGGGGTGACTATAACTATGTATCCAAACTCATAACAGAGTCTAGAGTCAAAACAAAGTCACATAGTAATAATGAGAACCAAGGAAGCCTGAAAGAAAGTGGGAATACAGCATTAGCCAACTGTAATGTAAAATTTTAAAAGATAAATATAAGTTTCTGTTGTCTTATTTTTGCAGATATGGAGCTCCCTTGGGAGCTATGATTGGTACCCAGAAAGGGTTACCCTCCTGCCTCCTGAGAAGGCCCCGCATAGGCTCCATCCAGAAAGAAGGGAGAGCCTGAGAAAAATAGCAGACTGCAAGCTGAAGGGAGAACATGATTATAAAACTGCTTTAAATCTTCATTATGCTTTCCTGTTTAAAATTCTTTATTCTTGTCTCCTTTGAGAGAATGTTCTAAGAATCAAATTAGCAAAATATCAACAATTTTAAAAGTTGTTATGCTAACAGCTATAAAAGGGGACATTGACAGGAACACAATAATAGTGGGAGACTTGAACACCCCACTTACATCAATGGACAGATCATCCAAACAGAAAATAAATAAAGACACACAAGCTTTAAGTGACACATTAGACCATCTCGACTTAATTGATATTTATAGGACATTCCATCCAAAAACGACAGACTACACTTTCCTCTCAAGTACACACAGAACATTTTCCAGGGTAGATCACATCTTGGGTCACAAATCAAACCTCGGCAAATTCAGGAAAGTTGAAATCATATCAAGCATCTTCTCAGACCACAACACCATGAGACTAGATATCAATTACAGGAAAAAAAATCCAAAAAATACAAACACATGGAGGCTAAACAATTCACTATTAAACAACTGAGAATTCACTAAAGAAATCAAAGAGGAAATCAAAAAATATCTAGAAACAAATGACAATGAAAACACAACAACCCAAAACCTATGGGATGCAGCAAAAGCAGTTCTAAGAGGGAAGTTTATAGCAATACAGTCCTACCTTAAGAAAGAAGAAAATGATGGAATAAACAACCTAACATTACACCTAAAACAATTAGAAAAAGAAGAACAAAGAAACGCCAAAGTGAGCAGAAGGAAAGAAATCATAAAGATCAGAGCAGAAATAAATGAAAAAGAAAGGAAGGAAGCAAGCAAAAATAAATAAAACTAAAATCTGGTTCTTTGAGAAGATTAACAAAATTGATAAACCATTAGCCAGACTCATCAAGAAAAAAAGGGAGAAGATGCAAATCAACAGAATTAGAAATGAAAAAGGAGAAGTAACAATGGACACCTCAGAAATACAAAAGATCATGAGAGACTACTACAAGCAACTATATGCCAATCAATTGGATAACCTGGAAGAAATGGATAAATTCTTAGAAAAATACAATCTTCCAAGACCGAACCAGGAAGAAATAGAAACCATGAACAGACCAATCACAAGTACGGAAGTTGAGCCTGTGATTAAAAATCTCCCAACACACAAAAGCCCGGGGCCAGATGGCTTCACAGGCGAATTCTATCAAACATTTAGAGAAGAGTTAACACCTATCCTTTTCAAACTCTTCCAAAATATAGCAGAAGGAGGAACACTTCCAAACTCATTCTACGAGGCCACCATCACCCTGATACCAAAACCAGGCAAAGGTGTCACAAAAAAAGAAAATTACAAACCAATATCACTGATAAATATAGATGCAAAATTCCTCAACAAAATACTAGCTAACAGACTCCAACAGCACATTAAAAAAATCATACACCATGATCAAGTGGGGTTTATCCCTGGGATGCAAGGATTCTTCAATATATGCAAATCAATCAATGTGATACATCATATCAACAAATTGAAGGATAAAAACCATATGATCATCTCAATAGATGCAGAAAAAGCTTTTGACAAAGTTCAACATCCATTTATGATAAAAGCTCTCCAGAAAATGGACATAGAAAGAAATTACCTCAACATAATCAAAGCCATATATGAGAAACCAAAAGCCAACATCATTCTAAATGGGGAAAAAGTGAAAGCATTCCCTCCAAGAACAGGAACAAGACAAGGGTGTCCACTCTCATCATTATTATTCAACATAGTTTTGGAAGTTTTAGTCACAGCAATCAGAGAAGAAAAAGAAATAAAAGGAATACAAATTGGAAAGGAAGAAGTAAAATTGTCACTCCTTGTAGATGACATGATATTATATATAGAAAACCCAAAAGACTCTCCCAGAAAACTGCTAGCACTCATTGATGAATATAGTAAAGTAGCAGGATACAAAATTAACGCACAGAAATCTCTTGCATTCCTATACACTAACAACAGAAGAGCAGAAAGAGAAATTAAGGAAACTGTCCCATTCACCACTGCAACAAAAAGAATAAAATACCTAGGAATAAACCTGCCTAAGGAGGCAAAAGATCTGTATACAGAAAACTTTAAGACATTGATGAAAGAAATCAAAGACGACACAAACAGATGGAGGGACATACCATGTTCCTGGATTGGCAGAATCAACATTGTGAAAATGACTGTACTACCCCAAGCAATTTACAGATTCAACACAATCCCTATCAAATTACCAATGGCATTTTTCACCGAACTAGAACAAGAAATCTTACGATTTGTATGGAAACACAAAAGACCCTGAATAGCCAAAGCAATCTTGAGAAGGAAAAATGGAGTTGGTGGAATCAGGCTTCCTGACTTCAAACTATACTACAAGGCCATAGTGATCAAAACAGTATGGTACTGGCACAAAAACAGAAAGGAAGATCAATGGAATAGAATAGAGAACTCAGAAGTAAGTCCAAACACGTATGGGCACCTTATCTTTGACAAAGGAGGCACGAATATACAATGGAAAAAAGACAGCCTCTTCAATAAGTGGTGCTGGGAAAACTGGACAGCAACATGTAAAAGAATGAAATTAGAACACCTCTTAACACCATACACACACAAAAAAAACTCCAAATGGATTAAAGACCTACATGTAAGTCCAGACACTATAAAACTCCTAGAGGAAAGCATAGGAAGAACACTCTATGACATCCATCAAAGAAAGATCCTTTTGACCCACCTCCTAGAATCATGGAAATAAAATCAAGAATAAACAAATGGGACCTCATGAAACTTAAAAGCTTTTGCACAGCGAAAGAAACCATAAACAAGACTAAAAGGCAACCCTCAGAATGGGAAAAAATAGTTGCCTATGAAACAACAGACAAAGGATTAATCTCCAGAATATACAAGCAGCTCATGCAGCTTCATACCAAAAAAGCAAATAACCCAATCCACAAATGGGCGGAAGACCTAAATAGACATTTCTGCAAAGAAGACATGCAGATGGCCAACAAACACATGAAAAGATGCTCAACATCACTAATCATTAGAGAAAGGCAAGTCAAAGCCACAGTGAGGTATCACCTTACACCAGTCAGAATGGCCATCATCAAAAAATCTAGAAACAATAAATGCTGGAGAGGGTGTGGAGAAAAGGGAACTCTCCTGCACTGTTGGTGGGAATGTAAGCTGGTACAGCCACTATGGAAAACAGTTTGGAGGTTCCTTAAAAAACTATAAATAGAACTATCATTTGACCCAGCAATCCCACTACTGGCACATACCCAGAGAAAACCATAATCCAAAAAGAAACATGTACCGTGATGTTCATTGCAGCACTATTTCCAATAGCCAGGACATGGAAGCAACCTAAATGCCCATCAACAAATGAATGGATAAAGAAGATGTGGCACACATATACAATGGAATATTACTCAGCCATAAAAAAGAATGAAATTGAGTTTTTTGTAGTGAGGTGGATGGACCTAGAGTCTGTCATATAGAATGAAGTAAGCCAGAAAGAGGAAAACAAATATCATATGCTAACACATACATATGGAATCTAAAATAAATGATACTGGTGAACCCAGTGACAGGGCAAGTATAAAGATGCAGATGTAGAGAACGGACTTGAGGACAAGGGGTGGGGGCGTGAAGGCGAAGCTGGGATGAAGTGAGAGAGTGTCATTGACATATATACACTACCAAATGTAAAATAGATATCTAGTGGAAAGTTGCTGCATAATACAGGAAGATCAACTCAATGATGGATGATGACTCAGAGGGGTAGGATAGGGAGGTTGAGAAGTAGTCGTGGGAAGGAGGGGATATGGGGATACATGTATAAATACAGCTGATTCACTTTGTTGTACAGCAGAAACTGGCACAACACTGTAAAGCAATTATACTCCAATAAAGATCTTAAAAAATAAAGAAAGAAACCAGTGATAATAATAGTCCTAATCTCAAAGGATTGTCCTGGTGATTAATTGAAACAGCACATGTAAATTTGCTTAGCACTATGCCTGCAGAGTAGTTAGTGTGCAAAAACAAGTAGCTATTATTAATATCTTACTTTATCTCACAACAAATCTTTTTCAAAAATTCTGAATTTTTAGAAACAAAAGGAAATTTTGACTCAGGGTAGCTTGGCTGATGTTGCACACTGTTAAAGGGTACAACCCAGACCTGTCTTTCTCCAAAGACCTCTCTTCACTGGGCTCTGTTGCTTCTGCACCATCTACAGCTGACACTGTGCCAGGGCTATGGCTGACATTGATCTTGTGGGAGTTCTCTTCCCAGGCTTCTGGTCTTTCATGCCCCTTACCTGTCCTCCCACCCTGGTCCCAGGTCCAGTACACACCCTTCCTCCGCACCCATGTCCCACAGTTGCCTTGGGCAGCTCCAGTATCTGTATACTGGTCTAAAAGAGAGTCCTGTTTTAGCTACTCTCCAAAAGCTGCCACATCTCAGCAGCAACCTGGGAAATACCTGGCTGGTGTATTAATGAGGCCCATGAGTATCAGGGATCAAAGGATCCCTAAGGGTGCAGCCAAATATATCCTGGTGTCACCTCAGGAGACTTCCTGAGGGATATCATTACTCAGGAGAAGGTTCAGTAAGGAGGGAGCAATCAGGATAGAGAAAGAAGGGCTGCACTTGCCACAAAGGAAACCTAAGATTTGGGGGAGCTAGAACTACAGAAGGGGTGTGGAAATTGGTTCCTTAACTCAGGCCTCCATGTTGGGGCCACTAGGTGAGTAGAGCTAAAGGGCTAATATCAGGACCCAAGTTTTAGCTGCTCTGCTGGTCTTTTTTTTTTTTCTTCTTCTTTTAATTGAAGTATAGTTGATTTACAATGTTGTGTTAATTTCTGCTGTACAGTGAAGTGATTCAGTTATACATTTATATATTCTCTTTCATATCTTTTCCATTATGGTTTACCACAGGATATTGAATATAGTTTCCTGTGCTATACACTAGGACCTTGTTGTTTATCCTTCCTATATATACTAGTTTTCATCTGCTAATCCCAAACTCCCAATCCTTCCTTCCCCACCCCCACCCCCTTGGGAACCACAAGTCTGTTCTCTAGGTCTGTGAGTCTGCTTCTGTCTCATAGCTATGTTCATTTGTGTCATATTTTAGGTTCCACATATAAGTGATATCATATGCTATTTATCTTTCTCTTTCTGACTTACTTTCCTTAGCATGATAATCTCTAGGTCTATTCATGTTGCTGCAAATGGCATTATTTCATCCTTTTTATGGCTGAGTAATATTCCATTGCATATTACATCCATTGCATATATATATGCAATGGAATATATATACATTCCTGTATATATATATATATACACAACATCTTCTTTATCCATTCATCTGTCAATGGACATTTAGGTTTCCATGTCTTGGTTATTGTAAATAGTGCTGCAATGAACATAAGGGTGCATGTATGTTTTCAATTATAGTTTTGTCTGGGCATATGACCAGGAGTGAAATTGCTGGATCATATGACAACTCTATTTTTAGTTTTTTAAGAATCCTTATACTGTTTCCCATACTGGCTGCACCAGTTTACATTTCCACTAAGAGTGTAGGAGAGTTCCTGCTCTGCTGAACTTTATTTAGGCCCTCCATAGTAAAAGAATGTCAGAACTAAAAAGCTCTCAGGTATTGCCTTCCCAAACTCCCATTTTAGAAGTGAAGAAACTGAGGATCAGTCTTCAGAAATAACTGTGGAAAGTCACTAGGACTCAGAGTCAAGTATTCTGATCCCATTTTGTCATATTGTCCCACCTCTTCAGTTATTGGTGTGTCCCGCTGCAGGTAAGACTGCCTTTGGCCTCCTCTCATTTCTATATCTGCCCTACATGCACTTAGCTCTCCTTTCTTTTTTTTTTTTAATTTTTATTTGAGTATAGTTGATTTACAATGTTGTTTTAGTTTCAGATGTATAGCAAAGTGAATTTGTTATACATATACATATATCCACTCTTTTTTAGATTCTTTTCCCATATAGGCCATTACAGAGAATTGAGTAGAGTTCCCTGTGCTATACAGTAGGTCTCTATTAGTTATCTATTTCATGTATAGTAGTGTGTATATGTCAATCCCAATCTCCCAAGTTATCCCTCCCTCCACTTACCCCCTGGTAACTATAAGTTTGTTTTCTACATCTGTAACTCTATTTCTGTTTGTAGATAAGTTCATTTGCACCCTTTCTTTTTTAAAGATTCCTCATATAAGTGATATCATATGATATTTAATCTCTTCCCATCTTTGTCCTCACAGACTAAGCACAAACTGAGTATTTGAGCAAGTTGGGTGTTGGATAGGAGTAGGGAGTTGGGTGTTGAATGGGAGATGGGTCTGGAGAAATTGTCAGGGACAGATAATGGAGGGTCTTGTAGGCCAGCCTGAAGAGTTAGTAGTACATCCTGAGGGCATCAAGGATTTGATTTATTATTCAAGAGAGCGATGTGGTTTAGTGGCTGGAGCCAATTCACAGCAGTTCATGAGAGCTGAGGGTGCTCATCTCCTTCCAACTCTGTACTCAGTGATATCACATTGGCAGCTTGAAATTGGTCATGGTGGGAGTATTTACACCAAAGAAATTGCCAAACACAACATATCAGAGCTTTTTATTTTCACCAGAGAGCTGATTGTTAAATATTTACCAGTACACCATTGGTCAGAGTAGTGTTTTTGAAAGATTGTTAGCCAGTTTTGCTAATAAGACTGGAAGGAGGAAGGCCAGTTGGAATCTATTAAGAGTTCAAGTGAGAGATTATTAGGCTTTGTTGGCCACCTATAGTGAGACTGTAAAGAAGGGAACAGATTGGAGATAATTAATGGGGTTTAGTTGTAACTAATTGGATGTGGGGCATTAGTTGCTTTGGGCTATTGGGTGGATCATGGTACCATTTATTGAAATAAAAAGCCCATAGGGAAGTAGGTTTGCAGTAACTGGTGATGAGCCTCATTTTGGACAAGATAAGTTTAAGCTGCCTTAAGATATATTGAGATGTCAGTCAAGCAGATGGTTGCAGATGTGCATTCATTAGGTTTAACATTATAGGGGACTAATATTTACTGTACTGAATCCCAATAATGGAATTGGAATGAACTTTGCTTAATGGCATAAGACTTTAGAATTTCCCTCTGTCTTACCTCTCCTCGCCCCATCACACATATCCCTTTTTTCTCTGATTTTGGACATGAGTTAGGAAATCCCCATTCCAATCCCAAGGGCTTCAGTTGCTCTGTAATAAGTAGTTTTTATTTATTTAGACATAAGGGTGAATGGCTTTGTCCTTTCAGACAATTCATTTTTCAGAGCTATTTACACCTCTGTCCTCTCCAAGAGGGGACCTCAGGTTACCTGCCCAGGTTTAGGTTGGCCTCTACTAAGGAACTACTCATCCAGTTCCATAGCATTTGCCAGTGGGCCAAGGAGAAGATAAAATTTTAAGCAAGAAGCATCAAATAGCACTGAAAACTGTAGTTAAAGACTTAAGCTGAAAGGAGGCCATGCCACATCATAAATGAATGCCTCACATCAACTGAAGGTATTTGATGTTATAACTCTGCCTATATACCAACTCACATGGGTGTAATCATTCTTAGATCTTGATATTAGTTCTTGTAATGGGCTGGGGCAAATCTCAAAAATCAAATTGAAGCATGATATAGACAATTTCATTTTTATTTCAGTCTTCTGCCAAATGATTTTTTTTTCATAGGCTTTCCTTTATATGCACTCATTTTGGCCCTGAGTCCTAGTCAGGTTATTTTAAATTTTAGTGACATAAATTTTTCATGTAGTGAAACACACATCTTAAGTGTATAATCATAAATATGTAAGTGCCTAATACATTTTAAAAAACTGATAAAGTGGAAAATAGGCAATTTTATAATCATCATGGCAATTGAAACACCCCCCTCATAAGAACTGATAGAATATTTAGACAAAAAATTGTAAGGATATAGAAGATCTGAATAACATTGTTAACCTTCTTGATCTAATTGACATTCGCTAGTCATGATAGCCAACAACAGCGTTCTTTTCAAGTGCATATGGGATGTTCACCAAAACAGAACAAATATTGGGCCATAAAATTTCAAGAGATTGAAATCTTATAGAGTATGTTACATGAACACAATGGAATTAAATTAGAAATCAACCAAAGAAGATATCTAGAAAAGCCCCAAATTGGCAGTTAACCCATTTCTAAATAACTTATGTATCAAAGAAGAAATCACAAAGGAAATTAGAAAGTGTTTTAAACTGATTGATAATGAAAAGACAATATAATAAAATCTGTGGATGCAGCTAAAGCAATGCTTAGGACATTTATAGCTTTAAGAACTTATGTTAAATAAGAAGGAAGGTCTTTGGGTGGGGCTAATAGCGGACTCTGGGAGGGCTCACGCCAATGAGCACGTCCCAGAAACCCTGCCGCCAGTGTCCCTGTCTCCTCAGTGAGCCACAGCTGCCCCCCCACCTCTGCAGGCAAACTTCCAACACTAGCAGATCCAGGCAACTCTATGGCCACTGTCCTTCATGTAGCTACTTGGTGACTAGGAGTAAGGCTGCTGTTGCTATATAATCTGGAACAAGCAGCTTTCTTGGATAATGCAAGAAAATGCAAGAGGACTGTTCGTAAGCAAGTATATGCTTTGGAATTGACAAAGACTCTCTCCTTGACCAAACGCTAGACAGACTGCTCTGAGCACCTTTTCAACTAGGCTCTGTCAATGGGCCTTGTCTTCAAGGGCCCAGTTGTAGCAAGAATCTTGCTATGGCAGTTTAGCAAGAATCTCCCACCCTCAATATCTGACACTCTTGCTATCTGATCAAATTCCTCATCCCCCACTACTATAGACTGAATATTTGTGTCTCAAAATTCCTGTGTAGAAACCTAACCCCAAGTGGGATAGTATTAGGAGGTGGAACCTTTGGGAAGTGACTAGGTCATGAGGGTGAAGCCCTCAGGAATGGGGTCAGTGCTCTTACAAAGGAGACTTCAGAGAGATCTCTGCTTTTCTCACCATGGTGAAGTTACAGTGAGAGGAGGCCTTCTATGAAACAGAGAGCAGAACCTACCAGATGCTAAGTCTTCTGGCTCCATGATCTAGGAGTAACAAGCCATCAGAACTGTGAGAAATAAATTTCTGTTGTTTATAAGCTAAAAAAAAAAAAAAAAAAAAAAAAAAAAAGGAAGGTCTTTTTTTTGTTTCTATTTCCACTTAAATAAACTAAAATAAAATAATGAGCTAGAAATGAACAAACAAAAAAGAAAATCAATGAAACCAAAAATCAATGAAACCAATTTTATGTTCCATAAAATTGATGGGTCTTTAATTAACTGAGAAAGCAAAAAAAGAGAGAGAGAGAAAACACAAAAAACACAAAAATTATCAGTATCAGGAGTAAAGAGATATCACATAGGTCTTACATATACTAAAAGACCAACTTTATGTTAATAAATTCAACAATTAGAGAAAATGGACAAATTCCTTGAAAATGCAACTTACCAAAATGGACATGAGAAGAAATATAAAATTTGAACAGTCCTTTGTGTATTAAGAAATTAAATTCCAACAAAAATTTTTTTACACAAAATGAAAATTAATAAACTGGATTCCATCAGAATTAAAAACTTTAACTCGTTAAAAACATCATTAAAAATGAAAAAGCAGGGAGCTTCCTAGGTGGCGCAGTGGTCAAGAATCCGCCTGCCAATGCAGGGGACATGGGTTCAATCCCTGCTCCAGGAAGATCCCACATGCCATCAAGAAACTAAGCCCGTGTGCCACAAGTATGGAGCCTGTGCTTTAGAGCCCATGAGCCACAACTATTGAGCTCATGTGCCACAACTACTGAAGCCCACATACCTAGAGCCCGTGCTCTGCAACAAGAGAAGCCACGGCAATGAGGAGCCAGTGCACCACAACAAAGAGTAGCCCCTGTTCACCGCAACTAAAGAAAGCCCGCATGCAGCAACAAAGACCGAACACAGCCAATAAATAAATAAATAAATAAATAAATTTATAAAAATAAATAAAAAATAAAAAATAAATAAATACAAAGACGGAAGCCCAGCTCTGAGTCAGCTCAATTCCTGAATAACTTAAGGTGATTTTCCATTGCCCCAACTGCCAGTCAGAAAGAAAAGTAAATCCACTCTAAAGGAATATAGCCTAACCCCGAGCCTCAAATTATCTCTACAAGTTTTTATTATAGTGTCTGGAAATTAATCAAAAACTGCCTACAAAAAAAATATAAGAATTTACTCAAAATGAAGAGAAAAATCAAGGCAATAGAAATAGACCTATAGAAAATCTGGATAATGGAGCTATCAGACATGGACTTTAAAATAACTATTATTAAATAACAAAACAGAATTTCAGCAGAGACTTGGAAACTAAAATATAATAAAATTGAAATTTTAGAATTACTTTTTATAATTAAAAATACGATAATAATAATTAAGGATATTTTCCTGGGTTTCACAGTAGATTAGACCCAACTGAAGAAAAAAATTAGTAAACTGGAAATCAGGTCAAAAGAAAATATACAAACTGAAGCACAGTGAAGTAAAATTATGGAAAATATAAATGCGTAAGAGATACAGATCATGTTGAAATGTAAAAACAGAATATATATATGATCTTAATTACATAAAATCACATTTAGAGACATAAAGCAATGCACAAAGATGTTAAGAATAGTTAACTCTGAGGGAGTGACATTTAAGGTATACCTTAGTCACCTCATATTTTTCTTCATTTCCCCTCTCAAATCCATCCATGCATACATTTCTCAAGGTACATTTTTAGAAAGTACTAGTTTCTTTTGCTAACAAATGTTCCAGAAAGAAAGGATTCTGTGGTTCAACAAGTTTGGGAAACGTTATGTTAAATGGAGGCAGCATGGGTATTTTCCTTGTTTTTAATTGTTCATTTTTCTATTTGCCCGTTACTGTTGGACTTCTTGGAGTCTTTACTGTCCTTTTGTGCACCTGAAGCATGAAGAGGAGAACAGTGTTTCTGAGGCTATTTGGGCAAGAAATCTTTTTGTCACAGAATATTTCATAGGTTCAGATAACAGTTCTTAGAAAACACTTGTCTAGATGGAAGGAAAAAATGTATTTCTTTAACACGGTGTTCCCCGCCCTATCTGTCACAACTGCTCTCCCCTGCCTGGGACTGTGTTCCAGCATCCTTGCCCATTCTCCAAAACCTCCATGACTCTAGGCTTTCAGCATCCTGTCTCCACTGTCTGGAATACCCCTGCCTCTGCTCCCTGCCCTTTTCTCCAATTATCAAACCTCTACTCACGCTTCTAAGACCTAGCAGAAATATGGCCTCATCTGTGGAGCCTGGCCCACCTTCTCATCACTCCTTCAGAGTTTTGAACATGTTGCCAGTAGCACCTCATAGCATCCTTGTCTCAGTATGTGTCTCTTCCCCACTAGACTGGGACTTGGATTATTTATGCCTTCATCCACAGAACCTAGCATTAGGCCTGACATGCAGTAAGCATCATTGAATGCTTGATGAATAAATAAATGATGCCAACATTGTGGCTCACTTTCTTTTCTCTGACAACAAATATTTTTCAAGTTATCTTTATTTCTGTCTGCTATAAAGACTGTATATGCCGATTGTAGAAATTTTAGAAAGTAGAAAAAAGTATGACCAAAAATAAAAATCACTAGTTATCTTACTACCCAGAGATAGCTAATGTTAACATGTTAATATATATCCTTTCAGGCTTTTAAAAATGAATGCATGCATATTTTATAAAAATTGGATTAACTTTAAACATACAATTTTATATCTTGATTTTTTCCACATAACATTGTATCACACTTTTTGATGTAATTAAATATTGCTTCAAAACATGATACATAGTACTGGTTGTATAGTATTGCATAAAGTTGACATATACTTACAGCTGTTTTCAATAATTCTTTGATGAACATAAAAAGTGGTCTGTATTTCTGATTTTGTTCTTAGGATAAAGTCCTAGAAGTGAAATTTCTGGACCTGAGTATTAGGATAAAGTCCTAGAAGTGAAATTTCTGGACCTGTGTATAAAAGCATTGTGAAGGTCCATGATACAGACTGTTATATGCTTTCCATTTGTTGATATTTTTATTAAATAAATTATGTGTAAAATTCTTAAAAGTTTAGTGGCACATAAATGTTTAATAAACAGAGCCATAATTTTTATTATTATTACTCCTCATTTAACAGATATATTGAGTGCCTACTCTGTGGAAGGCACTGCTCTGGAAAGTCAATGATAGTCTTTTCAGCAACAAACATGAGTGTCAGTCTTACTGCATCCTTCCCAGCATTGAGTATCACCATTGTTCTAAACTTTGTTAGTTTGCTGGTGAAAAATGATTCAATTTGTTCTTATTAATAACAAAAGCAAAACAATTTTTCTGTGTAATTATAGCTGAAGAAGATTTAATCCTTTTTATCTCCTCCCCTTTTTGTACCTGCCACTATATCCTACATTTTGCTAGTCTGAATCCACCAACTCTTCCTCTCGCTGGCTTCATCTTCCCTCTCTGGCTGTTTGGGTGGAATGTTCACTCCTTCACTCATAAAATATCTACTGAAGGCCAGTATGTAAGCAGCATAAGGCTAGATTCTAGGGATACAGCAATGAACTGGACAATTGTGGTCCCTGACTCATAGAACTTGCTGTCTAATAGAGAACTCAGAATCACATGCCTTTATTATTATGAGAGAGTGATACAAGGTGCTTTGCAAGGCTAACTCACTCTGGAGGCTCAAGGAAAGGCTTCTTTGAAGAGCTGCAGTTTAAGCCAAGACTTGACAGATGAACAGGAAATCAGTGGCATAATGGGGTGGCGTTAAGGGTGAGGAGAGAAGGAATAGCCTAGAATAACCTATGTAGAAGCCCTAAAATAGGAAAGAGTATGGCACATTCAAGGCAAAGACAGAAGTTCAGTTTACTTGGAGTGGGAGAAAGAGGAACAGAGTGACCTGAGATGAGTCTGGGAAGGTCAGTGGTCGTGCCTGACGCCAACCATCCCAACTTGTCTCCAATCTGCACGTCTGAAACAAGCACAAAATGGCCTGTAAGTCACTGCAATGGCATTGACTCCTTCCCCCTCCCTTGGCCTGGAATCCTGCGATGTCAGTGCCCTTGCCCTTCTCTCCAGCTAACCTAATACCCTGTGTGCAGTTTCCAGAGGGTAATGCACCTTTCTCAAGATTCATCTGCAGGGCATTCCCCAAAGCCCATTCCTTCCATTTCAATAAAAGATGGCCCAGATATCCTTCTTTCCTTCTTTTGTTAACCACTGAGACTAGGACAAAATGAAAATAAAAGA
Source organism: Hippopotamus amphibius kiboko (assembly GCF_030028045.1). NCBI lineage: Eukaryota > Metazoa > Chordata > Mammalia > Artiodactyla > Hippopotamidae > Hippopotamus > Hippopotamus amphibius. The sequence continues at coordinate 34,883,159 of NC_080186.1, forward strand.
CTAATATTCCTGGAAGACATTTCACGACAGGTCTGTCCCCCAAGGGCCTGAATAAAGTTGAGATTGGAGCTGGGGGGAGTGTGTACTGATGCTGCTGGATCGTGTGAATGAGTGTTTAGGGCATTGACTATGTATCATGGGTCTTGTTCCTCTGACCCCCAGCTCCTCTTCCACAACCTCATTCTGGGGCCCTGTCCAAGCCCATCACCTTGAAGAAAGCCCTCTTCACGTCCTTATTCTGGAGGCTGTAGATGATGGGGTTGAGAAAGGCAGAAATGACATTGTAGAACAGGGCCAGATTCTTGTCCTCTTCCTGGGAAGCCTCTGAGCCAGGCTTCATGTACATGACCATGGCTGGCACACAGAACATGGTGACCACAGTGATGTGGGAAGCACAGGTGGAGAAAGCCTTTAGCTGCCCCTGTGCTGAACGAATTCTCAAGATGGCAAAAAAGATGTTGATGTAAATGACAAGGATGAGGGAAAGTGGAACCAAGATGACACTAAAGCCAATAATGAAGTCAACCTGGTCATTGACTGAGGTGTCTGCACAAGCCAGCTTCAAGACTGCAGGAACTTCACAGAAGAAGTGGTTGATCTTGTTGGGGCCACAGTAGGGCAGACGCATGGCAAAAACAGTGTATACAAAAGCAGAGATGACACCCCAGAGTCCACAGAACATGACCATTACCCCACACAGCCATGGGCTCATGATGACCTTGTACCTGAGTGGGTGGCAGATGGCCACATACCTGTCTATAGACATGACGGCAAAGAGCCAGGACTCAGTGATTCCTAACACCAAGAAAATGTACATTTGGGCCACACAACTGGCAAAAGAGATGGTCTTCTTCTGGCTGGCCAGATGTGCCAACATCTGGGGCATGGTTGTGCTGGTATAGCTCAGATCCAACATGGAAAGCGTGACAATGAAGAAGTACATGGGTGTGTGGAGGTGTGAGTCCAGAAAGATGAGGATGATGATTAACCCATTGCCCAAAATAATCAATAGGTAGGTTATCAGGAAGGCTGAGAAGAACAGAGGAGTGGTCCTGGGGCTGAAGAAGAAGCCCAGAAGGATGAATTCAGTCACAGAGGACTGGTTAGGCTCTTGCATTGTGTTTTACTTCTAACCGAAAAAGAAAGACACCAATTCAGACAGAAGACCAGCTAAGCTATGTACCAGGCTGAGGGTTACTGATGGGGTTAGGGTAGTGGTCAGTGTGCAGTTATAATGAAACACCATGGTCCACCTCAACATGACAGGTCTGTTTTACCTCCCCTGTGCACAAGTCATGTTTTACCTCCCCTTGTCCACTGCCACCATTTTCAGGAAATTTATGAAGAGGAAAGGGCTTCCGCATCTGGCCCAGGCTCTGCCTCTGACCCACCAGTAATCACCCACCCCAGCTTCAGTTCCTCAGCTGTGAAATGAAAGCATTGGGTAGGTGATCTCTACTTCCCCTTAGCATCCCTTCTCTTTGGTAAGGTAGCCAGATGCTTAGAGATAAATATTGCCCTACAGACTATGCAGTTTGTTAAATTACAGTGAGAGAAACTATTTGGTCTTGTTGAAGACATTAATTTATTTTTACTTTAATTTATTTTTACCCTCCATCTGCCCCAGGTGAGAACATTTCCATCCCCCCATCAATGGTGTGTTAGAAGGGACACCGAGTTCTAGGTCCTGGCTTTATGGTTTACTAAGTGAATGACTTTGAGCAAGCCCTTTACCCTGCCTCTTTGAGACTACTTCCTTGAGTACAAAATGAGAATAATTATCTCTTTGTTACAAGTTTGCTGCAAGGACTGAATGATATTTTGGCATGAAAAGCATCACACAGAAGGCCTAACATGTGGTAAATGCATAATGAGTATTAATTGCATTTCTGGATGTTTCTCCATATGTAGGGACTGAGATTCAGGTCCAATCTATGCCAGCGGACATCTCAGGAAGTACTTCACCATACTTGATGCTTACAATCAATTTTCACTCTCCCAGATGCCTACCTGCTGTTGCTTCTCCTCATGAAAGTCAGCTCTCATTCTGTCCTTTAGCTTCTTACTGACTCTAGCTCTTCCTCAACTTAATCTCCCTGAACCTCCATTTCTTCATGGAGAACAGGAAGAGGCCAGCATCACTGCAGAGGTGTCAGGTGCATTGTCAGTACTAAGGGAATGGGAGCAATCTTGATGCTGTCAGAATTATTCCTTCTCCTGGCGCCAGTTTATCTGACCCACCCTAATTGTTCTCCAATCTGCCTGTTTTCCTTCAGACACCATGAATGAGTCTTCACAAGAACCTGTGTCTGCATTCAATACATCAGATGGTTTCTTGACTTTGGCCAAAGGACTGCACACAGTTTGAACCTCCTGTATGCTAGGAGGTATTCCAGGACCTTTGCAGACATTATGCAATAGATGTCAGGTAACTGTCATGTAATTATTCTTATTAAATCCCTACCTTTCACCAAAGGGCCTTTGTAGGTCACATTGTGCCCACACGTTGGCCTCAGTTTCTGCATAAAGTATTATGGTGTTTGGGGCAGGTGGTCTTGAAGGGAGGGATACCACATGGCAGTGTGGAAAGGGCAAAGGATTTAGAGTAGTTGTCCCCAACCTTTTTGGCACCAGGGACCGGTTTTGTGGAAGATAATTTTTCCATGAACAGGGTTAGGGGAGCATGGTTCAGGAAGTAATGCCAGCAATGGGAAGGGATGGGGAGTGGCTGATGAAGCTTTGCTAGCTCGTCCACTGCTCACCTCCTGCTCTGTGGCCTGATTCCAGGGATTGGGGACCCCTGATTTAGAGACAGCAGATTATGCCTGAATCCTAGCACTGGCTTTACTTGCTATGTGACCTTGGGTTGTTAGCTTACTCCCTAAGCCTCAGTTTCCTCAACTGTAAAACAGGAACAAAAATACCTACCTTGCAAGTCCTATTCTTCCTCAGAAGAATCCTAAAGATATGCGAAGAATCCCAAAGATATGAGAATACTCTATCTGGGGCCGAGAGTGGGGAAATGTGCTGCCATTTCTAACATCATTTTTCACACAAGGTCAATAAATGGGTTTTCTCTTTAAAAGTCTGACCTTAAAGAAGGTTTAACCTGGTTGAAACACGAGGGGAGGCTGAGGGCAACTGGAACAAGCATCCCATAACCCAGTGAATTGTGGATGCTATTCCACACCCAGGATCTTGGGTCAGAAACATGGGCTCCTTGTATCCCTGACTCTGCTGAAGGTAAAATATTTTTTTCCCTGGAAAAAAATTGCCTAACTCTCAGGAATAGGAGTTAGAAATCCCATGTGAGGGAGAACAAAGGGCAACGTCATTATCTACCAAGTGAGCCTGGCCTGTGTGCCTACATGTGAGCCAAAAATATAGAATTCAACATTAGGGCAGCACAATACAATACCTTACAATATGCTCTGACATTCACTTTCTCTTTGAGCCTCATGATGACTCTGAGAAGTAAAGGATGGCGAGCATTACCTCCATCACGCAGAAGGGGAATCTGAGGCTTAGAGAGGAAATATATGGGAGAAACGGGACCTCCCTCATTCTTTAGCAGCAATATGATTTCCCTTGGGTAGAAAAAAACACAGCTACCCAGAACTCAACTGAAGTCCTCAATTTGCTGGAATGTTTTCTGTCCTTGATTCTCAGAGGATGAATACAAATCATGAGATCAAAGAATCTTGTGTTGGACTTTAATTATATAGCTATATGGATGTAGATGGGCGTACACACACACACACACACACGCACACAGAGTGATCAATGGCATCTCTAAAATCAATGTAGACGTACCAGTCAGAAACTTGAGACAATACCCTCAGCTTTTTTCCCATCCCCCTGTATCCTATCTGTCCCCTGGTTCCATTTTTGCCACCTCCACACCCATTCATCCCTCTCCAATCCCACTGCCACTGTTCATTTCAGACACTCAGTATCTTTCTCTCACCTGGGCTTCATCTCAGTCCTCCAGCTGGATCCTTGGTGACCCATTTTCTCTGCCCTGGCATTCAGAGCACCCTTTCTAAAACAAAAATCTGACTGGGCCACTCCTTCAATCCTTCGGTGACTCCCTGTCTACAGAGAAAAGTCTAAGAGAGTTAGACCAATACCCTGGCTACACTCCTTAAAGCCAGACTGTTTTGGTCACCAAATTCCAAGGCAGATCAGACACCTTAGAGAGATTTTCAGCTAAAGCAAGGGCTGAAGCAGCACCACAGAAGCCCAAGATGCCAAGTGCAGAGATGAGACATAAGAAGGAGATTCGAGCCAAGTCACAGCAGGAGTTTGTCCCACAGACACTAGGACCCAGAACTCCAGGCTCCCAGCTGTCCAGCTCCAGCTCCTTGGACACTGCCATAGCTCAAGGCAAGCTCAAGCTAACTTGGAAATCCTGCGGGTCAGACACATATCCCGTGAGCAGCTTGTCTTCACTGTGCACAATTTTATCGTTTCCCACTGCAGTTTCATTACTCAATGCAGAGCCTGAGACATGGTAAGACCTGATACATGCTTACTGAATGATCTACAGACTGGGAGATGCTAGGAAGCCAGTAAAAAAAAAGAAAGGGAAGAATACAGACATTCTCTCTTTCTCTACACTTTTTTCCTGTTCCTTGGAGATGCAGAGAAAATTACCTGTGTCTGGAGGTCACGAGTCCCCTGGGAGAAATCAGGTCTGTTGAAGGAGGAAGATTCGGAAAGTTGGCACCAAGTGTTCTGAATCTTTCTAGTATACCTCTCAACTCTTGTCTTAGCTAATAATAATATATCAATATAATATAATGTAATATAATATAATATATAACTATTATTATTATCATCAATATTATTATTATTATAACAGAGTGGCACTAAGTGCCTGATGCTGCAACACGCGCTTTACATATATTATTTCATTTTATTCCCATAACTGGGTGATAGCTGAAAGATTTAACAATAAATATAGGCACCCTTCAATCAGAATAGACACCTGCCATAGGAAACAAGTAAAACCATATCAGAATGGCTACAAGCTGAACATGAGCCCTGCACATAGTGACCCTGTGAGGTGGGCGTTAATACTATACCCATTTTACAGATAGGGAAAGAGGTGACCTAATTTGCCCAGGGTCACAGCTGTAGCTGACTCCAGAGCCTGTGCTCATAACCACCAGGCAAAAGCTTCCTCTCTGAGCACCTATGACAAGAAGGTGATTGGACTAACCTGTCTGAACACAGGTCTTCCCTGTGCTTGAGATAGTATAAGAGCAAATAGGCTTTGGGTCTTGCTTTGATGTACTCTGTGTTGCAGTTCCCTCTCTGAGCCCTCAGTGACATCCTATAGATCTGTTCTGGGCAACTTCAGAGATTGATCAAACCTTGGGGCTGGAGGCAATCTTGGACAATCCAGCCCCTTACAGGGCATACAACTTCTCAGCAGCCTCCCTGGAGAAGGATGCTTCAACTTCTGTTCACATGTTCCCAGGGACAGGAGGCTTATTACCTCTCAAGGCAGCTTAGGTAGTCTTGACTCTGCCCCTCACAAAATCCTTTCTTACACTGAGCTAAAAGTAAGTACTGGTCCTCTATGACATTAGTGATGTGCTCTCTAAAGCACCCCTCTGCCCCATACTCTGACCCTCCAGTCTCCCACCTCTTCCCTGTCCTCCACAGTCCCCAGTCTGCATTACAATGCAGTAGGGCTTACCTGCCTTACCTCCCCTTATGAGGGTATGAGGGGCTGTCTGGGTCATCCACTCCCCCTTGATAAGCCCTCATGCCCTGATCCCATTTTCCTTAAGCAAGATCCCTACTCCCGTCTCAGACTTCTAATGCCAGGCAGCAGCCCCAGCAGACCTCCCACTGACAGCACAGGGATGGCCCCACCCTTCCACTCAGCAGCTAAGGGCTCCCAAGAACACCCTCTGGGGAAGCAACTAGGGCACAGAAGGCCCAGGGAATTGTCGTCAGACAATCACTGTGATCTGACCCTCTAGTATCTTCCAGATGACAAAGAAACTTTTAGTTATGATTTCTGGATGTTTCTCTCTAATTTTTTCCTACATCTAAGTGATAGTGGCTTTTTTTTTCTCACCTCAGTGATATCACGCTTTACATTCAATTTTAGCGTGACAGATACTAGTTGAGTGACTATCCATTTCCCCCTTCTTTGCTGAGAGAACTGTGTTCTTGTCGACAACATTTGTTTGGGGCAGTGAACACATCATGAACTGTCCAAGTCCAGATGGTGGCTCCATTACCCCTTTCCCAGAATCCCTCTCATTGAGGGCAGCCATGTAAACTGGTCCTTTCCAGTGAGACGCAAGAGGAACTCAGCTGAGGAATGTTGGTGAAATATTCACTTTCCTAAAGAAAGGGATAGAGTGACTGTGATACAGTCCCCTTCCGTTAAACCTGCTTTCTCTCACTAAGAATACAGATGTCATATCTGGAAGTGGGCACCCATCTTGAGACCATGAGGAAAAGGCTCAGAGAATCACAGGGGTCCTCTCACTAACATTACCCATCTGTGAACTAATACACAAAGCTGCTTACCTCAAGACTTCTTCTTAGGTGAAAAAAATTAATTCTTCTATATCTAAACCACTGTTAGCTAGTTTCATGGTTTTTGCAGGCAAATCCTAATGGATTAAATATTCTGCACTTTGGAAACTTAATATTATATGATAAGCATTTTACCCTTATCTCAGACTTTCAGCCTCCAGAACTGTGAGAAATAAAGTTTGTTATTTAAACCACCCAGTCTGTGGTATTCTGTTATAGCAGCTGGAGCTGACTAAGGCAGAGGTCAAGGTGGCTAGAATTCATAGAGCAGAGCACAGGAGAAAGAAAGCTGCACAGAGAGTGAGCCCTGGAGTCTGCAGAAGGACTCACTCCAGTCTTCAGGTGAGTACTGATCAGTGCATGTGTGTGAGGAAACCATCAGGGGACGGGGAGATGTTAAAAGATTACTGAGGGAATATTATGAACAACTTTATTCCAAAAATTAGATAACTTAGATAAAATGAAGAAATTCATTGAAAGGCATTAATTACCAAAGCCCATTTGAAAATAAATAGGTAAACTGCATAGCCACATGTCTATTTTCTAAATTGAATGTGGAGTTAAAACCTTTTCACAGAGAAAATGCTAGACCTAATTAGATTCATGTGTGAATTCTGCCAGTTCTTTAAAGAAGAAATACTGTTCCTGAACCAAATTTGGGTCTGCTCACCTGTGAAGTAAAGCCAGTCTATTGACACTGGGTTGTGGTAAGGAAAGTACAGCATTTATTGCAGGTGCCAAGCAAGGAGTCCAGGCAGCTAGTGCTTAAAAGACCTGAACTCCCCAGTGGCTTTCAGGGAAGGGTATTTAAAGTCAGGGTGAAGGAAGGGGGTTGTGGGGCGTGTGAGCAGCTTATGGACATTCTTCTGATTGGCTGATGGTGAGGTAATCAGGAGTCGACACCACCAACCTTCTGGTTCCAACCTGTCAGGGGTCTATGTGCTTGTGGGTAGCATACAGTTAACTTACTCCACCTGGTGGGGGTTTCAGTATCTGCAAAACACCTCAAGGGATACAGCTCTTCAGAAGGAACTAAATGTCCTTAACTTTGTTTAGGCTAAACTATTATTATTTTGTCTTGCTTGACTTTTTTCTTTTGCTTCTGCATTTTCTCACTTCTCTGATTAAATTCATTTTTTGGAACTCCAGGGAAAGCCAAGGAAGCTAAAGTTTTCCTAAAAACAAGAGGCAGGCAGAGGACATGGGCAGAGTGGAGGGGTGGGTGTCTGTTTTAGGAAGGCCCACTAGGGTCCTGCTTGGTTACAATATTTCCAAGTCTGCACTAACTCATCTAGAAAATTTAAGGGTGGAGGGAATAATTCCAAATTCATTCTGTGGGGCCAGCATCTCTCTGATAGGAGAACAAAGTTATTACAAGAAAAGAAAACTGCAGACCCATATCCCTTATGAACAAAGATGCAAAAATTCTTAACAAAATTTTAATAAACTGAATTCAACACAGATTTTAGAAAGGTTAATGCTCCATGGCCAACTGTTAGGTGAAGAGAAACTAAGTTGAGGGGCAGAGAAGTGTGCTGAGATGAAAACAGGCTTCAGAGGGCACAGGTCTGGGCTCTGGGCTCCAGCCCTATCTGGACCACTTCCCAGCTCTGTGACCTCAGAGCAACGGTGATGGTGATGGTCATGATGATGACCTCTCCCATTTCTTAAGCACATACTATGTTTATGGTGTTAGGTGCTTACCTGCTTCCTCTCTCTTAATCATCAGATCAATCACATCAAGTTCATACTATCCAAATATTATAGTTTAAGATATAAGGTTTAGGATGGTTAAGTAACTTGCCTGAGTTTCTAGTAGATACAAAATTGGGATCTGAACCCAGATCAGGGTTCAATGAGACAAAAACTACTAAGCAGTTAGCACAGTTAGCAGTTAGCCTGGCACGTTAGACAAACTTCCTTCCCCACTTAGGTGTAGTCCCCTCTTGAATATTAAATCTCTGCTTGAGATCCCAAGAATGCCAGATTCAAGAGGCTCATCCTCTTTTAGGGAGAAAGGAAATTACCACCACACTGTCCCCTCCCACTTGCTTGAGTCATGTGTGGCCTGGGCAAGGGGTCTTCCATTGTGGGTGCAAGCATCTAGGCTCCTGCCCCTGCAACGGGTGTCTGGGTGTCCCACTAGAGAACTAGGCTGACCCTTAATGTTGCTCACTTATTGCTGTCAGGATAAGACATACCACTGACTGAGCCCCTTCTGTGTACCATAACCTAATGCTAAGCACCTTACAAGCACTTTCTTAAACCTCACAGTACTGTTTTCTATTCTAAATAGGATGACAGTGGGGCTCAGTGAGGGAAAGTGACTTACCCAAGGTCATATGGTTAGGAAGTAATGGAGTGAGTATTCAACCACCAATCTGTCTGGTCTTTTGTTTTCTGTGTTGCACAAGAAAGACTGGCTCTGTATCTTCTGGGGTCTCAAAACCTAAGTCTGGAGAAGGGAAAGATATAGGAAAAAAAATTGTCAAGAGACAAAATATAACAAGATCTACAACTGTATCTTGGATACTGTAAGTAACGCTGCTATGAACAATGGGGTGCAAGTACCTTTTTGAATCAGTGTTTTCATCTTCTTCAGGTATAGTCTGAAGCCAGAGAGTGTGATACCTCCAGTTTTGTTCTTTGTTCTCAATATTGCTTCGGCAATTCAGAGTCTTTTGTGTTTCCATATAAATTTTTGGATTATTTACTTCAATTAAAATTTTTTTTTCAAAATCTATGACTATATTGTACAACATCTACTGCATGTTCCCTGGGCAGGGCTGCCCCATATCAGGTAGCTACCAGGTTCATGGCTTCCTAATCTATGAAATCAATGTCCAAACTCAGACACATTTTGAGAGTGAAAGGGAGGGTTTTAAATAATTACAGGAGTTAATTGATCTGCAATAGGAATAAACCATAACTGTCCCATGAAAACTAGGATATGTGATCACCCTACCCAACCCCATCCTTTGTTGTCCTACTGTCTCCTCACAGCTGGGACCAAGTACTATAGCTGATAATTGTGAGCCCTAAAAATTCATGTTACCTGAGTGAATGTGCTATTTCTCTGGGGACCCAAGCAGTCCAGTCCCTTGCTCTGAGATAACATCCAGTCCTGCTCAGCTTCTGGCTTGTCCAACTTCATGCTCCAGTTATACCAATGTCCAGATATAAGGCTGTCTTTGGTCTTTGCCTTGGGGGTCTATCCTTTAAGACGAAGTGCTCTCTCCAGGACCCCTCCCAGTTATCAGGACTCATCCAGTTCTGTGCTGAGTTCCCATCCAGCAGCTCAGGCCATGCTCCTGCAGACAGATGCCCTTTGACCTCTAAGTAGCACTTCACCTGGATTCCTCATCACTGACCTCTACCAAGGTAAAAGTATTTTGCATTGGCTGTAAGTCCCTCAGGGCCAAAGCTGTACTTCACCTGGCCCTGAATTTCACCTTCATCACCACACCTTTCAGAATCTGAATTCTACTTTGCATGACTGGACAATCTCTCACAATCAGTTAGTGCCTCCCACTCATGAGGCAGGCTCCTTTCCAGTAAGCCCTATCCTGCAGCAGTTAATGAGCACAAGCCAGTCTGCTGCCTTCCTCTCCTAGAATTCCAAAAGGACCCAAGAGGGTACTTTGTTGGGGAGCGTGTCCTTCAAGTTGGTCTGAGAATGACTGTGCATCTGTCCTGGCCTCTGATCATCCGGCTCCTACACCCAGCCTTATAGACACTCCACAGTCTATCTGTACATACCCTGTAAATCAGTACTGCACTTTGGCCATAGACATGCTGCAGTAGAATGACTTGGAAACTAGGAGATCCAGGTTCAAATTCTGATTATACAATTTATTTGCTATGTGGTGTGAACAAGCCACTTAATTCTCTTAAACTGTCTGTGCCTCCTGAGCTGTCAAATGGCTTCTGTACCTTGTTGTGATGATTAACTGCATTATGTGTAGTACCCAGTATAGCATCTGATAAGAGTAAGTGTTCAATAGTATACCGTGGTTGTTGCTATAGTAATGAGTTTGGTAGCATTTATACCACAATGAGGTATGTGGCCTTGGATAATAGTAGGTTTTAATGAATGGTAGTTACGAAGACACTAATAAGTATTAGCAGCATTTATATTATCTATACCCAAGCCTTAGTTTTCTCTCTGCTAGATAAGTGACCTTGGATAAGATGCTTAAGGATATAAAAGGCAAAGAAAAGGGCTTTGGAAGGAAACAAAGCACATCTTACTAGTATTATCACTGTGTCACACAGGGATGTAGCAGCTCAGTCATAAGATTCCTCCCTCCTCTCAGTCTCAATGGGAAGGAATTTCAGTCCCCACATGGAAACTTCAGAAGGATGCCCAGGTCATTAGCTCCAGGGATTTAGCCCCAAATGTCTTGGAGGCATTAAGCTTCCTGGTTGTGCCTTTTCATCCAGCCCAGGGACTCTGTGCTGCATCTACAAGCATGGACAAGAGATCTTCAGGGCTTTTCAGGGACTGGAAATCTACTCTCCAGACCCATTCTGACACGAAGAGGGCCCCAGGGTCTGCCAGCTGGAAGCCCCTCCCTCCAGGGCTGCTCTACATCTGACACACTTAAGAGAGGCACAGATCTCTTCGGTAGGGCCACCATGCGAAGGAGAAGGGGGAACTGCTTTCTACTGCACCACACGAGACCAAGAGAAACCAGACTGATGCTGCTGCAGGAGTAAGGAGGTGAAGAACAGGGGACTGGTCATTTGTAGGTGGGACTGAGGGATGGGCTGGGGGAGTTTCCTTCCCAGGGCACCCTCAAGAACGGACAAGAGAACCCCACCTTAGTCTTCTCTGCCTGCCTCCCTGTGCGAGGAGAAGGGGGCACCTGCCTTCACCAAGTAGGAATGTAATCTCCAACGCACCTCCATGGTCATCTCCAGACTTGCACAGTCCCCCTGAGGAGCACCTCCCACTCCCATACCCAGAAGGTATCCTGGGGCACTCTGGTGGGTGCCTGACAAGGGATACTCTTTCTTCTTTACCAGAAGAACAGAGGCTGGAAAGGGACAGGGAAGGGTTGGCAGGCGGAGGAGGGCAGATAGGAATATGGAGCTTTCCTAGTGCGAAAGCTTGATGTAATCATTTCTTCATGGGTGCCTTTGAGGGAGGCAGTAGAGAGAGCAGTGGTTAAGAGCCTGGCAAGCTATGCAGCCAGAGACTCTAGATTTAGGCCTGGGATTGCCACTCATGAGCATGGAGGCAGGCAGAACAGAATCTGGTTTTATAGCAGAGAAAACTAGTACTGGAACAGGGCTCCAGAAGCAGTCTGCTGATCCCAGCCAGATACTGTGGAGAGAGAGATCTAACAGATACAGACAGCCTCTGCCTGCAGCCTGGCTGGGAAGACAATGCACAAACCCACAAGGCTAGACTGGTCAGATAAGGAGGAAACCCTGAATTGGGCTTTGGAGGTTGGCGGGATGTGAGGAGGAAAAAGGGATTATGGGAGACATTCCCAGCAGATGAACAGTTCGAGGGAAGAGTGGAGGAGATTTGCGTGGCATGTATGGCAGATGCTGAGATGGCCAGGTAGCTTGGAAGATCTGTGGGTCAGAGAGGAGGAGAACCCCAGCTGCCCAGACTAGGATCTTTTGGTGGTCCTGCTGTTAGCATCATGGCTCAGAACTCTCACTGAGGTCACGGCAAATCAAATAGACTTGAAAATTTGTCAGAACCAGATGGGAAAGGGTTTAAATTATAGTATAAGAAGGCATGAAAATGGGCATGAGAGATGAAACAGTATATGCTGGTGGGTGGATTAGGAAGGCAGGCTAGTAAGAGGCCACTGAGAAAGCCCAGGTCTGGGGTGTGGACTAGTGGAAAGGAGGGTGTAAGCACCTCTTCATTCTCATCCCTCATCATCCTGGCTTCAGGGTTTGCTGTTTGCACTGCTGACCAATCCTTGTCTCTTGAATGTGTCCCCTCTCAATGCCCAAGACTCTGAGCGTCCCTAGTGCTCTTCCCTTCATAAACATTTCTGATCTGCATCATTTTTCTTCTTCATCCAATCACTGGTGTTCCCTAAAGCTCAGCACAATAATTTGACACCATCTTCTTTTACCCATAGCCTCAGACAATTTCTCCATCCTCAGACCTCCACCATCATTCTGCAGCAATCAGTCTTCACAATTGTGTTTTCAGCCCTGTCCTATGGAACCTAGATGTTTGAAAATGTTACGATAGCTCCTCTCTCCTCTCTCCACTCCTCCTGCCACCCAGCTTCCCATATGTGAATCACTACCATCTATTGAGCACTTTCAATAGACCAAGCATATTTCATGCAATCTCCATTATGAAGGAGGTATTACAGATGAAGCACATGGGACTCTGAGAGGTTAAGTGACTTAGGAGTAGGTAAACAGGATACAAGATGCAGGTGTGTTGACAACTGAGTCTATGCCCTGATCTCATGTCTCCAACTCCTAGAAAGAATCTCCTGCCAACACAACCCTGTTCAGCTGACTGCTCAGCCCAGCCTTCCCGTTGGTGCTCATGGCACTGATGCAATCACAGGTCTCCAGCCTGGTGCTCCTGGTATCAAAGAAGAGCAGACCCAGAAGAGTCCTTTGGAGTAGTCAAGCCCAACACAGTTACCCAAAATCACACAGTAAATCAGAGGCAGAGTTAGGACCAGCCCCCACTCTTCTGATTTCCAGACTCCTCCCACTTATACCAACCCTTTTTACGTATGTAGTGTTTTGTATTGTGCAAAATTTCTTGACATATGGTATCTCATATGCTTCTTGCCATTACCCTGTGCTATAGATGTTTCATTTCTATATGAGAGGAGAGACTGAGGCCAATGGACAGGGACTTGCCAATGAAGGGACTTGCCCAAATTCATACTGCTGGGTAAGTGAGAGCCATGGAAATTCAGGAATAGCTGAATTTAAAATGTGGTCATAGAGTGGTAATTATAAGCATTTGACAGAAAATCCCACAGATACCCCATCATGGGAAACAAAGATTAGACAGACCTCAGGGGAATTGGGTTTAGCAAGTTAGGAACCAGAATCACTCTCTCCATTTCTTAGGTCTGTGAGGTCTCTGCTCGCTGCTTCCTACCATGTCTGTTCTTATATCATCTCTGTAGGACTTCCACTTTTCTTCTCTATAGCTTCAGCTTCCCTGTGACTTTGGGTTACCACCACACCACCTCTGGGTTGACAGTACCTCGGCACCCACAGCCCACCGACACAGTCTTTCAGTGTCATCAATTTAAATGTTCAGTAGAGAACTGTTCTCCAGATTGGGACAACTGTATGTCCTTGGATGAATTCACAGTAACTGGGGGTTGGCTGGATCCCCTGCTACAAACATAGCTACCTAATGCCTTGTCTTCTGTGGGTGAAGCTGGGTTCTAGAGAAGGCCCTGTGGGCAGTCAAGCACCCTATATTCTGTTACAGGCATGAATCCAGATCTTCTGACATATCTCCGAGGGCCAGTGCTGCCCTAGCTTCCCATCCCTTTTCTCCAAACTCAACAAAAATTTGATCCAATCAGTGCAGGCTACTGTGCAAGGGGCTGTGTGTGGCTCAGCTTTAGTCAGCTATGTTCTCCTTCCCCCAAGGCTGAGAACAGAACAGAGAAATCCTTGTCTCCTTAATAGACAGATCACCATGTGGAGCCTCGGCAAGGAGAACTACAGCTCTGTGTCTGAGTTTATCCTCCTTGGCTTCTCCAGTGAGTCTCAGGTCAGAATGGCTCTGTTCACCTTCTTTCTCCTCCTCTACCTCATCACCCTCCTGGGCAATGTACTCATCATCACCCTGACCTGCTTGGATACACACCTCCACACACCTATGTACTTCTTTCTCAGTATCCTCTCCTTGGTAGACATGAGCTATGTCACCACCACTGTGCCCCAGATGTTGGTTAACCTGGTGTATCCAAGGAGGACCATCTCCTGGGGAGCTTGTGTAGCCCAGATGTTCATCTTCTTGGTCCTAGGCATTGCTGAGTGTGTTCTCTATGCCATTATGGCCTATGACAGGTATATGGCCATTTGCTTCCCCCTTCACTATACTCTACTCATGAGCCATCCTATTTGTATCAAAATGGTCACAGTCTGTTGCTCCATCAGCATAGCTGGGGCCCTGATCTACACTGTCTTCACCATGCATCTGCCTTATTGTGGCCGCCACAAAATAAACCACTTCTTCTGTGAGGTCCCTGCTGTCTTGAAGTTGGCTTGTGCAGACACATCCCTCAATGACCGGTTGGACTTCATCTTGGTTTTCATCCTGCTTTTGGTCCCACTCTCCTTCATCCTGGCCTCTTACATCTGCATCTTTGCTTCCATCTTAAGAATCCACTCATTCCAGGGGAAACTCAAGTGCTTTTCCACATGTGCTTCCCACATCACTGTGGTCACCATGTTCTGTGGGCCAGCCATGATTATGTACATGAGGCCAGGGTCCTGGTATGACCCAGAGAGAGACAAGAAGCTGGCCCTCTTCTACAATGTTGTCTCTGGTTTCCTCAACCCCATCATCTACAGTCTCTGGAACAAGGATGTAAAGAGGGCCTTTCTGAAAGTACTTGGTGGCAGAGGGATAGCTCAATGACCCAGGATGTTTCAGAGTTGTCCAGAATCAGGCGCAGACTTGATGGGGCTCATGTGGGATCATAAAAGCACATCGGTTATGACCAACCTGAACTTTTCTGGGGCTATAAGCTACCCAGAAAGGGTGAGGCCTCCCTACACTGAAGTTTTCCTCATTGGTTGGAAAATTTCCAGCAGCTACTACCCAATGACTCAGTTGAGTATTGAAGGCAAGGGATTTCTTTTACAATGACTATGTCCTTATGGTTCAAAACCATTGCTTTATTGTTTTTCCTGGGTTCTCTCCTCACCTCTGGAAGTTTATGTGAGTTCAGTTTAATCACAGCCAATGCATACATGCTTTTCTACAGTGTAAAGGATTGGGGGGGCGTGAAGATGAAATAAAGACTAGACAGATTACACAGGAACAGTCTTATGTTACTGTCTGACATGAACTTGCAAGTAATGCTAGCATTGCTTTTTGTACTTGGTGCTATAAAATCTAAGCTAGAGTTATTTTAGACATATCAGTATAACAATATGGCTAATAATCTGGTCTGAACTCAACTTGTGACTCTTACCTGGTTTTACATTTTAAATCTCACTTTTATTTTGAGAAAATAAATATGCATATTTCATAAAAGAAAAATACATGTATATCTGTCTATTTATCTATCATCTCTCTGTGTACACCTCTCTCTTTATGTATATCTATAGAATGAGAAAGTCAGACAAAGTCACAAATATGTAGAAAGAAACTATAGAAAAGAATATAGCAAAGACCCCATTTTCTCACCCCCAAAATAAAGGTGTTAATATTTTGCTATATTTAGTCTGTCTTTTTTTTCCTTTTTCAAAAAAGGATTAAATAATTACAGATAAATTCAAAGTCCTCTTTGATTACTCCCAACTCCTCTGAAACAATCACTATCATTAAACTGAAGTCTATTCAGGGTGTTTTTAAGCTTTTGTTTACATGTAATTGTATCCATAAGCAATACACAGAATTGTTTTTATATGAACTTAAAATTTTATAATGGTATCAAGATATCAGTATCACTCTGAAAAAATATAACTCAACATCATGTTTCTGACATCTACCCGTTAGATACTCACACACCTACCTCATTCTCCTTAACAAGCAGTTTAATGTACTGCATTTCATTTATCGAATTCTTTATTACGGGACATTTGTTTATTTCCATTTTTCACTGTTTAAACAACAAATCTCTTTGGACACTTCTACATATGTAAGTATTTTTTCCAGGACTTATGTATAGTAGTGAAAGTGGCAGAGTTTAGAATCCAAGAACTTTCAAATTTACTAGATATTCCTAAATTATTCTCCTAAGTAGTTACACCAATCTACACTTCTCATTCTCATCAACACTTGATAATGTTATCTATCTCAGCTATTCTAAAGTTTCTATCTATCTCACAGATGAGTTAGAATTGGTTTTTGTTTCATTTATAATTCCCTGATTGCTAGTAAGTTTAACACCTTTTCATAAGAATGTTGGTAGTATAGTGTAGTGAAGTCAGCCATGCAGTCAGACTTCTCTATTCTAAGCCCAGCTCTACTCTTTACTAACTCAGTGATGATGGGTAAGTCACCAAACATCTCTGAGTCTCAGTTTCCTCATCTGTTAATGGGAAGATTATACTATAGACCTCAGAGGGCTGTTAGAGGATTAAATGAGATAATACATGTAAAGCATTTATCACAGTAAAAACAAATAGTAAGGGTTTAATGATATAAGATATTGTTTACCTTTTCTTAATTTGTAGTTTATCATATATTTTGGACACTATTCTTTATCTATTACATGCATTGAAAATATCTTCTTTCAGTTTATTACTTGTTTTCTTTATCGCAAAAGCACTATGTCTTTATTCCGAAAATATTGTAATAGATACAAACAAATACCCATTACCTTAGACTTGGAGATAACTAGAGATAACATTTCAGGATCTAAAATTTTTTAATTGCTTTTATTAAAATTTTTAAAGAAATATAACACAATTCTTAATTTATTATGTGTTTCTATGATTTTTAAAATTGAATGACACAGTACTCATTCTTCTGTAACTTGACTTATTCACTCAGTATAGGTTTGGACATTTTTCCATGTTGATTTGTTTTCACTGCTGAAAAGTATTCTTTTCACTTTTTTGATAAATAGAATAGAATAATGGCTTTTAATGAAGAGAATTCTTGATGAACTTATGAGTCTTTCCCTTATGGTTTTTCTTAGATGAGCAAATGTCAGAGATTTCATTGAGCTGAAAGGGGGGAAGTCTGGGGAAGCGGACAAGATGCAGGGCAGGAAGGGTTTTGGCAGCTGGACAAAGGAGTTGAGATAAAATTCCCCACATGGGAACCAATGAGGGCTCAGGAGCAGAGGGAAAAGTCAGAGCTGCAGGTTAGAAAGACGGCTGCAGCAGCTGTGCGAACGCTTACTGCCCGCAGAGCCTGGTTGTTGAATTCAGGCCCTGCCACTTGAGAAGGGAGGTGAATCACAGACCTGGAAACCCTGGTGGCTTGGGGTGGGCAGCCAGGGAGAAGGTGTTCCAGGCTGGCACAGGGCGATACTGGAAAAGAAACAGCCCTCCAGAGGTTGAGGAGGCCCCCGGGGTGGGCACTTCCCTATGGGGCAGGCAAAGGCCGTCAGCCCTGAGGGTCTCAGAGGGAGCTGAAGTTAGATTTTGCTGGACGTGGACACCACCAAACCCTGAGCTCCCCTCAAGTGGAGAAAAAGGCCTCTGTGGCCTGGTCAGTGCTGCCGTGGACTCCACGCTGGGGTCAGGAGCAGGAGAGAGACCGTCACCCAGGAGGAAGAGCTTGGCCCTCGGGGTGGACACAGGAGTGGCCAGTAAGGAGAAGAGGGAAGGGATTTCATCTGGGGAGTGCAGGGCACAGTGAGGGCTGGAATGAGCCCAGTGGCATGGACATAAGGAGCCCGCCTGTCCCAGAAGCCAGGCTCTTGGGCTCCGCTCTCATCAGCCTCTCCCCTGTGCGGCCCCTGAGTTCCAGCCCAAGCCCCAGTCTGGCTCCTGTGGGGAAATGTTGGGCCAAGAACCAAATGGAATTCCAGTCCCCCTGGGCTGTGTGTGGGCAGCTGGCCTTCTCATGCTCAGAAAGGATGGAGCCCGAAGTTTCTTTTGCCCTCCAGACAGGACTGAACTCCTCCCTACCCCTTGGCCAGAGACATCAAAAGAGGGGACTCCAAAGGCGTAACTGCTGCCTCACTCTCTCAAAACTGCAGGATGCAAGTTCTTCCTGTTACCTGTCTGAAGTCCTTGGTGCTACAGTCCTTGCGCAGTGAAAGGCCACTGCGGGAGCCTAATCTCTTCTCCCCTGCTTGAGAACAACTTCTCACAATGTGACTGAAGAACGTACCTGCACAGGGCTGAGACCCAAGAGGCCACTGGGCAGTTTCAGACCTCCATGGACAACATTCTTTATTAGCTACATAGTAAAATGTACCATGTTCCAAATCAAATATAATTAATATATCACTTCTGATATGACTATGTAAGAGTTTAATGAGTGGCCATTGACTAACTGATAAAATGTTGTTTTTAATGGTCATTAAACTATTTACTAATTTTTATTCTGTGGGATCCCTATTTTTGAGCCAATAATATCTTTCATGTCTCAAACATGTCTGTAGACTCTGAAAGCTCCAGGACCCTAGACACTTCACCTACAGTTTCTAATGGATAAAAAGCCCTGGGGATGCCACCTGGCAGGGGGAAAGGACAATTTCATGGCCTTCATCATTCTACACCTCCCAGGGTGCCTCATTTTGTTTTTCCTGGGGAAGGAGGAGCATCTGAGAAAAGACCTGCCCTCACAGTCTTGCCCGAGTCCCAGGACATACACCCTCCCCAGCACCCACACTCCTGTCCCCAGCTGAGCCTTACATCTCCCCTGCCTGGCCTGGGCCTCCAGAAGGGCCTGGCCTGAGCATCCCTGGGGAGTTGCTCTTAAGCAGAAGCCTGGTGCTTCCTCCCTGGCAGGAAGGGGCTGCAAAACTGTAGCTCCTGGCTAGAGCCCTGGGGCCACGTGCCACTCAGGAGTGGCCCGCTGGGTCTGAGGGATCTCTGCCACACACCCCTTCCCCACAGGGTTATGAGCTCAGGACAGCAGTGCCCCAACCATCCTGGGGTACAAGCCAGGCTGCTGGCAGCGCCCCACGCCCAGCCTTGCGTGGAGCTCTGGGTCGGAGCCCAGCCCCGTCCCCATTTCTTGCTCACCTCTGTCTCTCTCCCCATGTCTATGTGAGGGTGTACATGGCTGGCTGGCTCTGCCTCTTTCTCTCTCTGTGTCCGTCCATTCCTTTCTCTGTCTCTGGGTCTGTTATCATCTCTGTCTCTGCCTCTCCTTCTCTTTCTTACTTTCCATCCCTCTTCATTTGTGCCCTGGTTATGTTTGCTGTTGCTGTGTTTCTCTGCCTCCAAAGTTTTGATCCCATCTCTTCAGTCCTCTCTCTGAGTCTGTGGCTCTGGTATTCTCTCGGACTGGTCTTTAGCTCACTCTGTGCCTTTCTTTCCCTCTTGACATCTGTTTATCATTCGCTGTGCCTCTGGATTTGCCTGCTCTGAGGTCCCCTCTACCCACCCCTGTTTCTCTCCTCATCTCCTCAGCCTGAGGCTGCCCCGTTTGACTCACAAGGGTCTTCCCTTGCAGGGTTTCTCTGGGTCTCCCCCTGGAACCCAGTTCTCCACCTCCCTCCTTCACTGTCAGCGAATCTCCGAATCTCCCTCACCTTCCCACTCCGTCTGCCTCCCCTGCTCTGCCCAGCTCTCCTTTGTCTGCAGTTGCCACGTCTTCTCTTTCTTGGCCTCTCTTTCAGCTCCTTCCCTCTCCCTGTGAGACTGGCCTTGCCCCGGCCTCTCCCCACCTGCTCCGTGGATTGCCGGTCTCTCTCTCTTTCTCTGTCTGGGCTTTGCCAGCCCTTTGCTGCTGCAGTTGCGCCTGCTCAGCCTGGTGCCTCTTTCTCCCAGCCTGGCGCCTCTTTCTCCCAGCCTGGCTCACACCCCGCCCTCCCAGCATCTCCCACACCCCTCCCTGTCTTCTCTTTTGTCTCCCTGCCTCTTTGTCCTTTTGTGTCTTTACCTTATTTTGTCCCTCTGACTCCCCCATTGTGTCTCAATGCCTTTAGGCCTCTTTCCTCTATGGTTTGTTTTCTTCTTACATAAAGAGAAGAAGAAACATTCTCCCACCCTCTTCCTCCACTGAGCCCCTCCTTCTCCTCCTGCCGATGTCAATTACACTCTGCATCCCTTTTCCTCTCTCCTTGTCTATGCCTCCCCACCCCCCACCCCCTCATTCTGGTTCTCTGTGCCTCTCTGCCTTCTTGCCACTCGTGTTTGTGTCTTTCCCTCCCTTCTGGGGCCTCCCTATCCTTTCCCATCATTCTCTCTGCTTTTCTACTTTCATCTGTTTCTCTGGGTCATTCTTAGCCCCTGCAGGTCTGTGCTGATGCTGGGCAAGAGTGTGGGAATGGGGGGATGAGCTGGAGAAAGGGGAAGGGAGGAGAAAACATATCTTCAGAACTTGACAGACCCATATATTACTGCAATAAACTTTTTTTTCCCCTTACAGATAAGAAAAAATTACCTGCTCAGAGTCATGGCAGTTAATGGCAAAAGTGAAAATTCAAAAGTTCTTTGAGTCCTTCGTCTCTTGGCCTGGGATGCAGGAGAGTAGGTATGCAAGCAGGAAATAAATATAAGGGTCCAAAGTGAAAAAGAAAACAAAATTTCTCTGATTTCTATTGCATCCTAACAAGGGACCAAGGCTGGCACCCCAGCCACAGCTCCAGCCAATTTGGGGACTAGAGGTGCACCCTTACCAGGACTTTACAATCACACAATCCATTTCTGTCTTCTCATTGGTAACAGGTCATCATCAGACCTGGCCTTGGCAGGGTCAGAACCTGAGGTTCAGAGACACCAAGCAACTGGCCCTTAAGACACACAGCAAATCAGCCAAGGACAGTAAAGTTGGAGACCAGTCCCCAGCCTCCACTCAGGACAAAGACATTAACTCATCAAAGGGTAAGGAGTCCTGGGGGGCAGAGGCTTGTCACCCACATCTCCTCTGCCTCACTCTGCAGGTACAAGCTGGCGGTAAGAACTGGGCAGCCTCTCCTCACCGGGTACCTTGTTTAAAGATCTCCATCTCTCAGGACTCATCTCCTGTCCAAAACACTTTTACCTTAACCAATAAATACACTTTCATGAAACGATATAAGCTGCTTCCCAAATGTAGCTCAGTGGAGGAGATGAGCTCAGACAGCAGGAGTTCTGCCTTCCATCCTCCTCCAGCCTTTTCTATGTCCAATGTGTCTTTCTCCATCTCTGATCTTCCTCTCGCACATCCACCCTTTTACCTACCTAGTCTGAATGGAGAAGCCAAATCCTTATATATTCCATCCTCAAAGTATCACTTGAACTTTACTCCTTGTTATAGAAGTTATTTATGTTTCTTGTAGGAAATTTGGAAAGTTCAGAGAACGTTAAGAAATAAATATCACCTATAAATCTAATCATCAGAAATGACCACTTAACGTTTTGGTATATTCCTTTCCAATTTTTAGTCTATGCATGTAAATCTTTATACTATTAGGATTGGGTCATACATAGTTTCATATTCTGCCTTTTAACTTAACAATCTGTTGTAACTTTTCCCTACAATGTGAAGTAGTTTCTAAAATATTCTTTTAAAGGCTACAAGGTGTTCAATCATATCAATATACCATAATTTATTTAACCAGTCCCCTGTTATTAGAACACTTAGGTTGCTTCCAGTTTTCCACATTACAAATAATACTGTAATAAACATCCTTGATGAAAAGCTCTCCCCACATCTCTAATTTTTCCCTATGCAAATTTGGTTTTTTTGTTGGCCGCATGGCATGTGGGATCTTCGTTCCCTGACCAGGGATCGAACCCACAGCCTCTGCAGTGGAAGTGTGGTGTCTTAACCACTGGTCCACCAGGGAAGTCCCCCTATGCAAAATTCTTAAAGGTGAAAGTACATACAGTCAAATTTCCTGCAAAAAGATTATAGTAACATTTCCCTTATGAATTCCCACATCAATAAATAAGAATTTCTGTTTTACTGTAAACTGGTTGATGCCAGGCATTTTCCTTTTAGAAGAATTTTTGCCAATACATAGGTTAAAAACTATTTCATTGATGTTTTAACTTGCAGTCTTTAATTATTACAAAGTTTAACTTTTTGTGGGTTCATTGTTCATTAATCTCTTCCTTTCTGAATTGATTATACATATCTCATTCTTGGTTATTAGCGTTTTTCTTTACAAAGGAGAGACCTTTATATTCTAATGATATTAATCACTTGTATTCCACATATGCAACCACTATTATTCATTTTTTAACTTAGAGAAAATTTTCTATTTTATATAGTCAAAAATACTCATCTTTTGCTTTACTTTTCTTCATTTATTTTTATTCTTTTTTTATCTTTTTGTTTTTATTTTTTATTTTTATAGTCACATTAAGGTATAATCAACAAAAAACAAATTGCTCATATTTATGTATACAGTTTTATACCTAGGGGCATATGTATACAACCACGAAACCACACAATCAGGAAGCAGAACACATTCCCTCACAAAATTTCCTTGTGACCTTTTGTAACACAGCCCTCTGTGACTACCACCATCCCCAATCAAACAGCAACCTGCTTTCTGTCCTTGCGATTGCATTTTCTAGAATTTTGTACAAATATTATTATGGAGTATGCACATTTTGCCCGGCTGTTTCATTTATAATAATTTTGACCTTATCCATGCTTTTGCATGTATGAAGAGTTTGTTTCATTAGTATTATTCTATTATACGTATATGCCACAATTTGCTTATCCATTAGACTTGTGAGTTGTTTCCAGTTTAGTTTTGGGCTATTACAAACAAAGCTGCTATGAATATTTGTGACAAGTCTTGGGTCGAGACATGCTTGTATTTCTCTTGGGTAAATAATTAGAAGTAGAATAGCTCGTCATATGGTATGTATTGTGTTTAACATTTCAAGATACTGTCAAACTGTTTTCCAAAGTAGTTGTCCTAATTTCCATTTCCATCAATAGTGAAAGAGAGAGTTCTAGTCGCTTCACATCCTCAGCAACATATGGTATGATCAGTCTTTATTTCAGCAGTATGAACTAGTGGGTGTGTAGTTAATTTTCTTTTTTTTTTTTTAGCTCTTTATTGGAATATAATTGTTTACACTCTTGTATCAGCTTTTGAGGTACACCAAAGACAATCAGCTGTATTTATACACATATCCCCATAACCCCTCCCTCCTGCGACCCCCTCCCACCCTCCCCGTCCTGGCCTTCTAAGGCAACACCCATCATCGAGTTGATCTCCCTTTGTTATACAGCAACTTCCCACTGGCTATCTAATTTACACTTGGTAGTGTAAATATGTCTATGCTACTCTCTCACTTCGTCCCAACTTCCCCTTTGCCTTCTGCCCTCCCAGCCCCGCGGCCTCCAGTCCATTCTCTGCATCTACATCCTTTTTCTTGTCCTGTCACTGGATTCATCAGTACCATTTTTTTTTTTAGATTACATATATATGAATTAGCATACAATATTTGTTTTTCTCTTTCTGAATTACTTCACTCTGTATGACAAACTCTAGGTCTATCCACCTCATTACATATAGCTCCATTTCATTCCTTTTTAGAGCTAATATTCCACTGTATATATATGCCACATCTTCTTTATCCATTCATTTGTTGATGGGCATTTAGGTTGCTTCCATGTCCTGGCTATTGTAAATAGTGCTGCAAGAAAGATTATGGTACATGTTTCTTTTTGGATTATGGTTTTCGCTGCGTATATGCCCAGTAGTGGGATGACTGGATCATATGATAGTTCTATTTTTAGTTTTCTAAGGAACCTCCAAACTGTTTTCCATAGTGGCTGTACCAGCTTACATTCCCACCAACAGTGCAGGAGAGTTCCCTTTTCTCCACGCTCTCTCCAACATTTGTTGTTTCCAGATGTTTTGGTGATGGCCATTCTGATCGGTGTGAGGTGATACCTCATTGTGGCTTTGACTTGCATTTCTCTAATGATTAGTGATGTTGAGCATCTTTTCATGTGTTTGTTGGCCATCTGTATGTCTTTCGAGAAATATCTATTTAGGTCTTCCGCCCATTTGTGGATTGGGTTATTTGTTTTTTTGGCATTAAGCTGCATGAGGTGCTTGTATATTTTGGAGATTAATCCCTTGTCCGTTGCTTCATTGGCAAGTATTTTCTCCCATTCTGAGGGTTGCCTTCTTGTCTTGTTCCTTCGCTGTGCAAAAGCTTTTAAGTTTCATGAGGTCCCATTTGTTTATTCTTGATTTTATTTCCATGATTCTAGGAGGTGGGTCAAAAAGGATCTTGCTTTGATAGATGTCATAGAGTGTTCTTCCTATGTTTTCCTCTAGGAGTTTTATAGTGTCTGGCCTGACATTTAGGTCTTTAATTCAGTTGGAGTTTATTTTTGTGTATGTTGTTAGGAAGTGTTCTAATTTCATTCTTTGACATGTGGCTGTTCAACTTTCCCAGCACCACTTATTGAAGAGGCTATCTTTTTTCCATTGTGTATTCTTGCCTCCTTTGTCAAAGATAAGGTGCCCATAGGTGCTTGGGCTTACCTCTGAGTTCTGTATTCTATTCCATTGATCTTCCTTTCTATTTTTGTGCCATTGCCATACTGTCTTGATCACTGTGGCCTTGTAGTATAGTTTGAAGTCAGGAAGTCTGATTCCACCAACTCCATCTTTCCTTCTCAAGATTGCTTTGGCTATTCAGGGTCTTTTGCATTTCCATACGAATCGTAAGATTTCTTGTTCTAGTTCGGTGAAAAATGCCATTGGTAATTTGATAGGGATTGTGTTGAATCTGTAAATTGCTTTGGGTAGTACAGTCATTTTCACAATGTTGCTTCTTCCAATCCAAGAACATGGTATGTCCCTTGATCTGTTTGTGTCGTCTTTGATTTCTATCATCAGTGTCTTATAGTTTTCTGCATACAGACAGGTCTTTTGCCTCCTTGGGCAAGTTTATTCCTAGGTATTTTATTCTTTTTGTTGCAGTGGTAAATGGGAGAGTTTCCTTAATTTCTCTTTCTGCTCTTTCATTGTTAGTGTATAGGTATGCAAGAGATTTCTGCACATTAATTTTGAATCCTGCTACTTTACTATATTCATCAATTAGTGCTAGCAGTTTTCTGGGAGAGTCTTTTGGGTTTTCCATGTATAATATCATGTCATCTGCAAAGAGTGGCAATTTTACTTCTTCTTTTCTAATTTGGATTCCTTTTATTTCTTTTTCTTCTCTGATTGCTGTGCCTAAAACTTCCAAAACTATGTTGAATAATAATGGTGAGAGTGGACACCCTTGTCTTGTTCCTGTTCTTGGAGGGAATGCTTTCACTTTTTCCCCATGTAGAACGATGGTGGCTTTTGGTTTCTCATATATGGCTTTGATTATGTTGAGGTAATTTCTTTCTATGTCCATTTTCTGGAGAGTTTTTATCATAAATGGATGTTGAACTTTGTCAAAAGCTTTTTCTGCATCTATTGACTTTATCATATGGGTTTTATCCTTCAATTTGTTGATATGATGTATCACATTGATTGATTTGCATATATTGAAGAATCCTTGCATCCCAGGGATAAACCCCACTTGATCATGGTGTATGATTTTTCTAATCTGCTATGGGATTCTGTTAGCTAGTATTTTGTTGAGGATTTTTGTATCTATATTCATCAGTGATATTGGTCTGTAATTTTCTTTTTTTGTGACACCTTTGCCTGGTTTTGGTATCAGGGTGATGGTGGCCTCGTAGAATGAGTTTGGGAGTGTTCCTCTTTCTGCTATATTTTGGAAGAGTTTGAGAAGGATGGATGTTAGCTCTTCTCTAAATGTTTGATAGAATTCACCTGTGAAGCCATCTGGCCCTGGGCTTTTGTTTCTTGGGAGATTTTTAATCACAGGCTCAACTTCCATACTTGTGATTTGTTCATATTTTCTATTTCTTCCTGGTTCAGTCTTGGAAGAATGTGTTTTTCTAAGAATTTATCCATTTCTTCCAGGTTATCCAATTTATTGGCATATAGTTGCTTGTAGTAGTCCCTCATGATCTTTTGTATTTCTGTGGTGTCCGTTGTTACTTCTTTTTCATTTCTAATTTGTTGATTTATGTCTTCTCCCTTTTTTTCCTGATGAGTCTGGCTAATGGTTTCTCAATTATGTTTATCTTCTCAAAGAACCAGCTTTTAGTTTCATTAATCTTTGCTATTGTTTCCTTCCTTTCTTTTTCATTTATTTCTGCTCTGATCTTTATGATTTCTTTCCTTCTGCTCACTTTGGCGTTTCTTTGTTCTTCTTTCCCTAATTGTTTTAGGTGTAAGTTTAGGTTGTTTATTCAATACTTTTCTTGTTTCTTGAGGTAAGACTGTATTGCTATAAACTTTCCTCTTAGAACTGCTTTTGCTGTGTCCCATAGGTTTTGGGTTGTATTTTTATTCTTACATACATGAAAGAAAGAAAATATTGGCATTAAGGCAGGGGGAATGTGAGCAGCTTGAGCATAAAATTGAGAAAGAACTAACCGCCTCTTTACAATTAAGTAGATCACTTCTCAAAGTGTGGCCACCAGCATCTGCATTACCTAGGAACTTAATACAAATGTAAATTCTTGGGCTCCACCATAGACTTTCCAAATCAAAACTCTGGGTATGAGGCACAGCAGCATATGAAAAGCCCTTCAGCTGATTCTGATTCACAGTAAAGTTTGAAAGTACTGAGTTAGAGAAATTGGGGTTTGTGGCTGGTTGCCCAGGTAACAGAAGCAAAGAGAGTCATAGAACAGAGAGACAAGGGGAGATGGGAGGAGGTTCCAGGAAGGAGACTGGACTCCAGTCACAGGACAGCTGGCTGGGGGCTAGAGAGGAGAAACTGCTGCAGAGATAATTTAGGGACTTTACAATATTAAATGTTCATTTTTAAAATAGTTTTCTGTTCTGTGCTGCATTGTAAGTCATCTTCCTTTTACCCACACCTCAGGACAAGCCTTACAAATAGCATCCTTGTGTTGGTGTGATTTGGGGACATGAAGGAGAAAAAGAATAGGGATGAACCACTGAAAAGATCAGTATCTACACAAGGAAGGCAGTGAGGGGGGGTCAAGGATTCAGTGAGAGCAAGGTTTTAAAGCAAAATGACCAGGGATGCACAAGAAACCCTCACAATTACTGGGGAAATATAGAGCAGCTCTGATGAGGAGCTGTATTGCTTTATTTGCTTATTAGAGGGAAAAGGGTCAGCACCATGAGGTTGATGGACTTGGAACATTCAGGTGAGGCCTAAAGGCCTTTCTCTGTCCCACCATAAAATAAATGGCCACCCATATGTTTTCTCCTAGCTTGCTTTACAGTATTATTTTTTGCATTTAACTCTTTAACATGCTTAGAATTTATCTTGGTAGACTGCATGAAATCACTTTTCCACACATTATTTATAACTCTTCCGTGTATTTCTGATTTATAACAAATAGTAAACATTTGGCACAAAACACGTCTAATCAATGACATAATTAATGAACACCAGTAAAGTTTCATCCACCAGAAAAAGCTAAATCTTTAGTCTGAACTCTAATATTTACTCTACACAGCATTGGTTTTAATGCCTAATTCTAACCTTAATGCTAATAAGAACAGTAATGAAAACCTTAACTCAGATAATGAGTATAATAGTCCTAACTCTGATCCTTAAACCAAGGCTTAGCAATCTCTGTTGTCCCAAGAGAAAACAGAAAATGAGGTGAATAATAGAAAAGCAAGGCTGTATCAGGAAGGGGAGAAACAGAATGGTACGCAGCACTTCTCTGACTTGGTCTTCACCATTTCATCACTATGACCCTCAACTAAATCCTTAACTGTGACTGATTCACTTTGCTGTACAGGAAGAAACTAACACAATATTGTAAAGCAACTATACTCCAATAAAATTAATTTAGAAAAACTCCTGAACCAAATCTCAACACCAATCAAACTACTACGGGGACATATCCAAGAGTGCCCCATCTAGTAATCCAAACTTCCCATTAGGAAATGTAAATGAAATGAGTGTGAAAATTCCTTGGCACAGAAACCCGGTATACCATATATCCCCCAAACTCTTTAAACAGGCAGATCACAATGCAGGAATTCAACCAGTCCACTGTGACAGAATTCATCCTCTTGGGCTTTGCTCCAAATCCCAGGACCAATCCCCTGCTCTTCACCTTCTTTCTCATCTTTTACCTGCTGATCCTGGTGAGCAACAGCCTCCTCGTCACCCTCATCCACCAGGACTCACACCTCCACACGCCCATGTACTTTTTCATCAGTGTCCTCTCCATGCTGGACGTGTGCTACACCACCACCACCATGCCCCAGATGCTCGTGCATATTCTCAGCAAGAAGAGAGCCATCTCTTTTGCTAGATGTGTGGCCCAGATGTACATCTTCATCCTCTTTGGAGTCACTGAGTCCTGGCTTTTCTCTATCATGTCCGTGGACAGGTACATGGCCATTTGCCACCCTCTCCGGTATAAGGTCATCATGAGCCGCTGGGTGTGCCTCCTTATGGTTGGCATCTGTGCAGCCTATGGTGTGGTGGCTGGTTTGTCCTATACCTTCTTTGCTATGCGCCTGCCCTATTGTGGCCCTAATGAAATTGATCACTACTTCTGTGAGGTTCCTGCAGTCCTGAAGCTGGCCTGTGCAGACACATCCCTCAATGACTTGGTGGACTTCATCACAGGCTTCAAAGTCATTGTGGTCCCTCTCTCCCTGGTTGTCATCGTCTATGCCAACATCTTCGCCACCATCATGAAGATCCGCTCAACCCAGGGGCGGATGAAGGCCTTCTCCACCTGTGCCTCCCACATCACTGTGGTCACCATGTTCGCTGTTCCATGCATCATCATGTACATGAGCCCTGGCTCTGACTCCTTGTCAAACAGTGGCAAGAAAATGGCCCTTTTCTATAACATTGCCACAGCCTTCCTCAACCCCGTCATCTACAGCCTGAGGAACAAGGATGTGAAAAAGGCTTTCCTCAAACTGATGGGAAGGGGCAGGACCCCAGAGTGATGCCTTAAAGATGAAGATCTGGGGAGCCCTACAATGCAGGACGCACACTCATTAACTCCCCGAAGACTCTTCTATGAGACCTGGAAAAGATGGTCTCCATAAAGCTAACTCTTCACCCTGGCCCAGTGGGAGAGGACACGGTGCTTAGACACCAGCAGTGTCTATGGTGGTGTGGTCTGAGGCAAAGATGATCAGGAAGGTCCAACACAGTGGTCAAGAGCCTGCACTCTAGTGCCAGACAGACCAGGATGAGAGATTGGCTTTCCCCATTACTAGGCACGTGAATTCTTGCAGGTCATTTAACTACTCTAAGGTTTGTATCTCTTCCTCACAGGGAAGTTGTAATGATTAAATGAGAAAATACACAAAATGTGCTAAATACAGAGTCTGGCATATGGTAATCTTTTAGCAAATGTTAGTATTAATTTTCAAAATTTTTTACTCAGGGATGAATGTTCAGCCCTTAAATAGCCATGATCTTCCTGGGCTGTGGAAGTGACTGGATCCCTAGAGAGAAAGAGAAAAAAGGATGGTGGAGGGGAAGAGTGGAAGAAGGAGAAACTCAGAAACTGTAAAGTGGAGATTCTTAAGGTGCAGAAGGGACTTGAGGAGAAGGAAATGAATGTCTATGTAGCCATCTACAAACTGTGCCAGTTAGTGCATCTGGGGTCAATTGAAGTTATCTTAGAGGGGGAAAATTCTGTCTTATGAACATTTTTTCTCTTCTTTTGTATTTTGATGCCTTTGATTTCCCTTTTTTCCTTGTTTCTAATACCATCCATTTTTGAATACTACAGCCTCTCTTGGATAATCTCAAGGAAAAGGGATTCTGTCCACTTAAGGATGAGGAAGATTAGAGAGGGGAGGGTGAATATAATGTGACCCCCAGATGCAAAATTTAGGGAGTTCAGCAAGAGATTAAAAATTCAGTGGGGTTTTTTTTCTCTGTTCCCTCTTGCTTGGAGGGACCTTCCCTGAAACTCTGCTTATCTCTCATAGAATCTTTGCAAACATGAATTGTTTTTTCCCAGGCTTCACCAATCTGCAGGGTCATGTTACTGGGCATCACCCATATTCAGTGAATCCTTGCTGCCACAGGAACTTCAGCACCCAACAAAGCAATTCTCGTGAGGTTCTAGACACATGTCCCATAAGCTAACATGCAGCCTCTTTGGGTTCTTCTTTCCTAGCCTCTCGATGCTTACACTGCCTATGAAACTCCTTGCAAGAAAAATCAATCTGGCTGGCCAAAAAATATAACACAAGTGTCTGTGTCCTCCATGAGAGGCCAGGGTCCATGCCAATGGTGCACGTTCACAATATCCCCGGAGGTGTTATCCCACCCCAGCATCCAGGAGCCAAAGTGTTGCATAAATAATGAAGCAAAATTAAAGGCGAATAACAACACAGTGCATATAATTGCAACATACTTACAGACATGTGACTAAAATAACACAGAAAGGGCTCTTACAAATTGGTAAGAAAAATACAAACATTCAGGAAAAGTAGAAACAGATGTGAACAGTTTGTAAGAAAAAAATTCAAATAATAAAAAAATGAAGAAATCACACCTCAGTAGGCACCAAAAAAATGGAAATTTTAAAAAGGAGTTGCCACTTTTTCACCTTGAGAAACTGGCAGAGTTTTTAAACAGTAGAGTCAGAGGTGGCCAGAATACAATAAAACATGGATTTTCATACAAGGTTAGTGGGAGTACAGATTCACCTAAAAAGCATATTCGTATTTCACACAACCAAGTAATAGCAATTAGTCTAGGCCCTGATTGTATAGTATCCAGGACTTTCCCAAAGCCCAGGCTGTGGCCAGAGCATTGTAGAAAAAAAATCTTTATTTCTATGCAGGCACCCATGTTCATGTTCTAGGTTTTAGCTCTGTTTGAATATGAGGTCAAACCGGAAGTCAACTGAAAGCAGAAAAATCAGCAAAGCAGATTTCAACTCAATCCCAGATGTACTCATGCTTGGCACAGGCCACCTCATGGAGTAGTGGAAGTGGTCACTCACTCAGAGCCTGGTCAGGAAGGCTGCACAGGTGAGGCCTGCAGGGCCCTGGACACCAACCTGGATGACCTCTGACACTGTATGCAGCTCTGAGGTTCATGATTACTAGAGGTGTACAGAGCCAGAGTTTCAGGCACATCACCCCTTCCTGCATTACTTTTCTCTTACAGGGAGTCCTCACCTGTTCCCAGGGTGGTGCCTATCAGAATTGGTTGCAGTTATAGATTCCTCAGTGTCTCTAATGGAATGCATAATGATCTCCTGGATGCCAGCAGCTGATGGGAGTGGTGATCACAGACGTGCTAGGTTCTGCTTCTGGTGGACCCCAGGGATGCTGTGCTTACATTAAATTGCCGCTAGTACAGAGTAAGTGGCATCTCATGGCCAGGCTTCAGTGACCTGCCAGAGCCAGCCCCCAACTAGCTCTTCTATTTGACGTTTCAAGAAGTTTTGCAAGATCAGGGGGACTACCATTTTGGTTAAGTTCAGCTGGTTAAAAGCCTTCACTAAACAAAAGAAATGGCTGCCACAAGGCTATGCCCGGCAGGCTAGCCCTGCATCAGCTTGCTATATGCAGCAGTCAGAGTTCACTCAAGAAAGACAGCCACTGAACACTCTATGGATAAATTATTTTAGGAATTAGACCTGACACAACTGTGGCAAGAACCGGGAAAGTGAATGCTTGGAAGGGGCACTGGAGGATCAGAGTAAAATCACTATCCATTCATCCTGACCCACTGGTAAAGATGGACAGGTCAGAGCTTGCAGGAATATCTGAGAAGCACCAGGTCCAGTCACTTAACAGACCATAACGAGGAAACTCTTAAAGAGGTCTCTGAGAACCTGTTGCCTCTGAGAGTCCACAGCCAAGCATTCAGTTGTGGTCCAGAGGTTATTGTTGGTTCCTAGGTCAGCTTTGGATAAAATAAGCTTACCAAGGAAAACAAGAACAAACTGACACCCGATGAGCCTCAGTGTCTAGCCATCACTATATCTGCTCACGAAGACTTTCAGTCAAACAGAGGAAATGCTACTTCCCTTCTGCAGGCCAAGTTCCAAACCATACAAAGAAAGGGATTCTGGGAAACAGTTCCCACCTTTACCAATTAAGGATTACTTTGGGAATAATGGATTTATTTTAGAATCTGAAGCTTACACAATTGTGGGAAGGACTGTGAACCAAGCTGACAATACGACAATCCAGCCACCATTAGGGCAAAACATCTTTATTCTGTATTTTTCGTTATGATTTCCACTTTAATCTAGGAATTATTGAGAACTCATTTTTAAAATTCCAGGGAATTCCCTGGTGGTCTGGTGGTTAAGATTCTGCATTCTCACTCTCAAGGGCCCAGGTTCAATCCCTGGTCAGGGAACTAAGATCCCACAAGCCATGCAGAGTGGTATAAATAAATAAATAAATAAAATTCCAATGTGGGGAGGGACTTTCGTTTCTGATCATGATTGAATAACACGTATTAGAACTACCTTCCCACTATAAAAAAAAACTATAAAACAGGACAAAATTTATGTAGCAACTCTTTTCAGGCATCAGACAACAGACAGTGTATATTAGTTTGCTAGGGTTGTCATAACAAAATACCATAGACTGAGTGGCTTAAACAACACAAATTTATTTTCTCACAGTTCTGGAGGCTGGAGGTTCAAGATCAAGTGTCAGCAGGTTTGTTTTCTCCTGAGGCTTCTTTCCTTGTCTTGCAGGTAGCTGTCTTCTCACTGTGTCCTCGTGTGCTCTCTTCTCTGTGTATATATAACCCTGATGTCTGTCTTGCACACCAAACTTCTTTGTTTTATAAGGATATCAATCAGATTAGATCAGGCCCATGCATAAGACCTCATTTTATAATTTTATTTAACTAATTGATTAATTTATTTATTGGCTGCGATGGGTCTTCGTTGCTGTGTGTGGGCTTTCTCTAGTTGTGGCAAGCAGGGGCTACTTTTTGTTGTGGTGAGCAGGCTTCTCAATGCAGTGACTTCTCTTGTTGCAGAGCTCGGGCTTTAGGCACACGGGCTTCAGTAGTTGTGGCACATGGGCACAGTAGTTGTGGCACACGGGCTTAGTAGTTCCGAGGCATGTGGGATCTTCCCAGACCAGGGCTCGAATCTGTGTCCCCTGCATTGGCAGGAAGATTCTTAACCACTGTGCCATGTGGGAAGCCCAAGACCTCATTTTAACTTGATCATCTCTTAAAAAGGCCCCCATTTCCAAATACGGTCACATTCTGAAATACTGAAGGGTTGGAGCTTCAACATATGAAATTAGGGCAGTGGGAGTAGAGACATAATCCAGTCCAAAAAACAGAGTAAGGGGAGAGACATAAAGGTGGCAAAGTAGAAGGACGTGGAATGCATCCCCCTCCACAGATGCATTAGGAATACACCAAAAGACACAATAATTCCCACAGAAAACCAGCTGAACACCAACAAACGACCTCGGACACCAGAAAGGACTGCAAAGATCCTGACATAACTGGGTAGGACAGAGGGGAAAAAAAAAAAGGAGAAAGAGGAGGAGAAGAAAGGAAAGGGACGGGTCCCATACCCTAGGGTAGGGGAATCTGAAACAGAGGGGAGATTGTCGAATTTGGGGAAACGTCCCTTATCTGATGGGGAAACCCCTTCTCCAATGGGGAATTTCCTTGGGTCAGTAGGAAAGCATTTAGAACTGTTCAAAGAGGGTGAAGCGGCTGAGCTGTGGCAGATGGGAAAGAGTGAGAAACACACAGAGGGTCTGCACCACAGCTCAGCACGCCCGGACTGAGACATCGATTCACAGCTGAATAGGGGGTCTGGGAGCAGGAGTGTGGGAACTGGAGAACTGGTTCAGGGTGAGAAACATTGTTGGCAGTGGGGAGACGGACCGAGAGGACAGGAGGGAAGAAATCTGCAGCAGAGGGTGCCTACCACAGAAAGCTGCGTGGCCATAGTGGCAGCTGGATACAGCTGACTCATAAGCTGGGGGGAGGAGCTGTGGGTTTAGCCTCTCTCTCGGTGCCTGCAACAGACAGAGGAAGGACCCCTGTGGACCTAGCTAACACAATCAGGGATAACAAAGGCCCTCAGGTGGGGCTGCCCTAGAGTGCCTGCAGCCGAGAGTAGCCCAACTCTGAGACATTCTGTTTACACCTGAGCTGCTGGCATCCCTCTGCAACAGGCACAGCCACAGCCAACTGAACTGCCATGACCCAGGCGCTGCACCCGGCAGAGTAGTAGCAGGGGTCAGGAGCCACGGTTGGAGTCATGCTCTCAGCCCTAGCCACCCAAGCCAGGTGACCCAGGCAGGGCGCCACTGCTCACTCACTCCCAGGGGAAGGAGCCACTTTTGTACCCTCTCTCTCCCCACACACCAGCACTTACAAACAAACAATAAAGGAAGCTCTGCTGGTCACAGAATAATACAAAAAACTCAAGGCAGTTAGAAGGACACTTACAGCTGAGACTCCAAGGAAACAGAAATATTAGTATTAATTCTATTGAACTGGCCCATACTAGGATCAGTTCTAGTTTTTTGTTTGTTTGTTTGTTTGTTTGTTTGTTTTAATTATGATCTTAGTCCTAAGAGAGCTACATGTTTTATAACATATTTTTATTCTATTTTTTATTCTGTTTTTATTTTTAGCCTTTTTATAAATTTCTATTTCTAGCTAAGTTCTTTGTAGTGCTGACTGTGTCTCTCCTACCTTCTTTTCATCGCTATCTTTTATACATTTCTATTTCTTTCTTTTTATTTTCATATTTCCAGTCACATTACGCTCTTCTGTTGCCATGTCCTCTATCCTTTTTTAGTTTATTTTATCTTAACATACTTATAAGCAATATTATCAGTCTGCTCTGTCTCCCTGCATTATTCTCCAGAAGACACACTACTTAGGTATTTATTATTAGGTTTTTGTCTTTATCTTAGATCTTAGTATAATTGTCTGATTTCATACTGAGGATCTTCAGTCTGTCTGGTGGGACTCTAGCTCTTTATTGTATTTGATCCTAGCTTTCAAAATCTCCTTGGATTTGTGTTTGTGTGTGTGTGGTGTTATTTGTTTGCTTGTTTGTTTGTTTTTGTTTCTGTTTTGTTCTGTTTTGGTTTTGAATTTCTGTTGGTTTTCTCTTTGAATGTCTCATAGTTAACTGGGGTTCTTCTGTCAGGTCTTTCTACTGCCTTACGTTCTATTGGATTCAGTATTTGTGTGTCTTATACATGTATGTGTTTCCTAGACTTAGTATTTGCTTGACTCAACACTCTGCCATTAGTTTGGGGCATGGACAGTCTTCTTGAAACCCCTTTATTGCCAGGACAAGCAACCTCTGAAGTTTGGACTACCATGAGAACACAAAGAAACACCATGCACATAAAGGAGCAGGAAAAAAACCCACAAGACCAAATAAATGAAGGGGAAATAGGAAAAATGCCTGAAAAAAGAATTCAGAGTAATGATAGTAAAAATGATACAAAATCTCAATACCAAAATACAGAAAATACAAGAAACAGATAATAAGGACTCAGAAGAACTAAAGAACAAACAAACAGCAATGGACAACAAAATAACTGAAATTAAAAGTACTCTAAATGGTATAAACAGCAGAATAACTGAGGCAGAAGAACAAATAAGTGAGTTGGAAGATAGAATGGAGGAAATAACTGCCACAGAGCAGGAAAAAGAAAAAAGAATAAAAAGAATACAAGACAGTCTCAGAGACCTCAGTGATAACATTAAGCACAGCAACATTCGAATTGTAGGCATCCCAGAAGAAGAAGAAAAAAGAAAGTGCCTGAGAAAATATTTGAAGAGGTTATAGTGCAAAACTTCCCCAACATGGGAAAGGAAATAATTAACTAAGTCCAAGAAGCACAGAGAGTCCCATACAGAATAAGCCCAAGGAGAAATACACCAAGGCACATACTAATCAAACTAATGACAATTAAAAACAAAGAAGAAATATTAAAAGCAGCAAGAGAAAAGCAACAAATAACATATAAGGGAAAACCCATAAGAGTAGCAGCTGACCTTTCTGCAGAAACTCTGCAGGCCAGAAGGGAATGGCAGGATATATTGAAAGTCCTGAGAGAGAAAAACCTACAGCCAAGAGTACTCTACCCAGCCAGAATCTCACTCAGATTCAACACAGAAATCAAAAGCTTTACAGACAAGCACAAGTTAAGAGAATTCAGCACCACCAAACCAGCCTTACAACAAGTGCTAAAGGAACTTCTCTAAGTAGGAAACACAAGAAAAGGAACACACCTACAAATACAAACCCAAAACAATTCAGAAAATGGTAATCAGAACACACATGTCAATAATCACCTTAGATGTAAATGGATTAAATGCTCCAACCAAAACACACAGACTGGCTGAATGGATACAAAACAAGACCCTTCTATATGCTGCCTACAAGAAACCCACTTCAGACCAAGGGATACATACAGACTGAAAGTAAGGGGATGGAAAAAGATATTCCATGCAAATGGAAGTCAAAAGAAAGCTGGAGTAGCAATGCTCATATCAGATAAAATAGACTTGAAAGTAAAGACTATTACAAGAGACAAGGAAGGACACTACATAATGATCAAGGGATCCATCCAAGAAGAACATATAAAAATTGTAAATATCTGTGCACCCAATATAGGAGCCCCTCAATACATAAGGCACATGCTAACAGCCATAAAAGGGGACATCGACAGTAACACAATAATAGTGGGAGACTTGAACACCCCACTTACATCAATGGACAGATCATCCAAACAGAAAATAAATAAAGACACACAAGCTTTAAATGACACATTAGACCATCTCGACTTAATTGATATTTATAGGACATTCCATCCAAAAACGACAGAATACACTTTCTTCTCAAGTGCACACGGAAGGAACATTTTCCAGGATAGATCACATCTTGGGTCACAAATCAAACCTCAGCAAATTCAAGAAAATTGAAATCATATCAAGCATCTTCTCAGACCACAACGCCATGAGACTAGATATCAATTACAGGAAAAAAAACTGCAAAAAATACAAACACATGGAGGCTAAACAATACACTATTAAACAACCAAGAAATCATTAAAGAAATCAAAGAGAAAATAAAAAAATATCTAGAAACAAATGGCAATGAAAACACAACAACCCAAACCTATGGGACGCAGCAAAAGCAGTTCTAAGAAAAAAGTTTATAGCAATACAGTCCTGCCTCAAGAAACAAGAGAAATATCGAGCAAACAACCTAACCTTACACCTAAAACAATTAGGGAAAGAAGAAAAAAGAAACGCCAAAGTGAGCAGAAGGAAAGAAATCATAAAGATCAGAGCAGAAATAAATGAAAAAGAAAGGAAGGAAACAAAAGCAAAGATTAATGAAACTAAAAGCTGGTTCTTTGAGAAGATAAACATAATTGAGAAACCATTAGCTAGACTCCTCAGGAAAAAAAGGGAGAAGACATAAATCAACAGAATTAGAAATGAAAAAGGAGAAGTAACAGCCGACACCTTAGAAATACAAAAGATCATGAAAGACTACTACAAGCAACTATATGCCAATAAATTGGATAACCTGGAAGAAATGGATAATTTCTTAGAAAAAAAAATCTTCCAAGACTGAACCAGGA
This sequence comes from Hippopotamus amphibius kiboko, assembly GCF_030028045.1. Lineage (NCBI taxonomy): Eukaryota > Metazoa > Chordata > Mammalia > Artiodactyla > Hippopotamidae > Hippopotamus > Hippopotamus amphibius. The sequence continues at coordinate 34,921,135 of NC_080186.1, forward strand.
AGAAATAGAAACCATGAACAGACCAATCACAAGTATGGAAATTGAGGCAGTGATTAAAAATCTCCCAACAAACAAAAGCCCAGGGCCAGATGGACTCACAGGCGAATTCTATCAAACATTTAGAGAAGAGCTAGCATCTATCCTTCTCAAACTCTTCCAAAATATAGCAGAAGGCAGAACACTCCAAAACTCATTCTACGAGGCCACTATCACCCTGATACCAAAACCAGGCAAAGGTGTCGCAAAAAAAGAAAATTACAGACCAATATCACTGATGAATATAGATGCAAAAATCCTCAACAAAATACTAGCTAATAGAATCCAACAGCACATTAAAAAGATCATACACCATGATCAAATGGGGTTTATCCCTGCGATGCAAGGATTCTTCAATATATGCAAATCAATCAACGTGATACATCATATCAACAAATTGAAGGATAAAACCCATATGATCATCTCAATAGATGCAGAAAAAGCTTTTGACAAAATTCAACATCCATTTATGATAAAAACTCTCCAGAAGGACTTCCTAGATGGCGCAGTGGTAAAGAATCCGCCTGCCAATGCAGGGGACACGGGTTCGAGCCCTGTCCTGGGAAGACCCCACATGCCATGGAGCAACTAAGCCCATGCGCCACAACTATTGAGCATGTGCTCTAGAGCCCATGAGCCACAACTATTGAAGCCCATGAGCCTAGAGCCCATGCTCCACAACAAGAGAAACCACTACAATGAGGAGCCTGTGCACCACAATGAAGAGTAGCCCCTGCTCGCAGCAACTAGAGCAAGCCCATGTGCAGCAATGAAGACCCTATGCAGCCAATAAATAAATTAAATAAATAAATAAACTTATTAAAAAAAAAAGCTCTCCAGAAAATGGACATAGAAGGAAATTACCTCAACATAATAAAAGCCATATATGAAAAACCAAAAGCCAACATCGTTCTCGATGGGGAAAAACTGAAAGCATTTCCTCCAAGAACAGGAACAAGACAAGGGTGTCCACTCTCACCATTATTATTCAACGTAGTTTTGGAAGTTTTAGCCACAGCAATCAGAGAAGAAAATGAAATAAAAGGAATCCAGATTGGAAAAGAAGAAGTAAAATTGTCACTCTTTGCAGATGACATGATATTATATATAGAAAACCCTAAGGACTCTACCAGAAAACTTCTAGCACTAATTGATGAATTTAGTAAAGTAGCAGGATACAAAATTAATGCACAGAAATCTCTTGCATTCCTATACACTAACAACAAAAGAGAAGAAAGAGAAATTAAGGAAACTCTCCCATTTCCACTGCAACGAAAAGAATAAAATACCTAGGAATAAACCTGCCTAAGGAGGCAAAAGACCTGTCTGTATGCAGAAAACTATAAGACACTGATGATAGAAATCAAAGACGACACAAACAGATCGAGGGACATACCATGTTCTTAGATTGGAAGAAGCAACATTGTGAAAATGACTGTACAACCCAAGGCAATCTATAGATTCAATGCAATCCCCATCAAATTACCAATGGCATTTTTCACAGAACTAGAACAAGAAATCTTATGATCTGTATGGAAACGCAAAAGACCCCAAATAGCCAAAGCAATCTTGAGAAGGGAAGGTGGTGTTGGTAGAATTAGGCTTCCTGACTTCAAACTATACTACAAGGCCACAGTGATCAAGACAGTATGGCAATGGCACAAAAATAGAAACATAGATCAATGGAACAGAATAGAGAACCCAAAGGTAAGCCCAAGCACATTTGGGCACCTTATCTTTGACAAAGGAGGCACGAATATACAATGGAAAAAAGACAGCCTCTTCAATAAGTGGTGCTGGGAAAACTGGACAGCAACATGTAAAAGAATGAAATTAGAACACTTCCTAACAACATACACAAAAATAAACTCCAAATGGATTAAAGATGTAAATGTCAGGCCAGACACTATAAAACTCCTAGAGGAAAACATAGGAAGAACACTCTATGACATCTATCAAAGCAAGATCCTTTTTGACCCACCTCCTAGAATCATGGAAATAAAATCAAGAATAAACAAATGGGACCTCATGAAACTTAAAAGCTTTTGCACAGCAAAGGAAACCATAAACAAGACAAGAAGGCAACCCTCAGAATGGGAGAAAATACTTGCCAACGAAGCAACGGACAGAAGATTAATCTCCAAAATATACAAGCACCTCATGCAGCTTAATGCCAAAAAAGCAAGTAACCCAATCCACAAATGGGTGGAAGACCTAAATAGACATTTCTCCAAAGAAGACATGCAGATGGCCAATAAACACATGAAAATATGCTCAACATCACTAATCATTAGAGAAATGCAAGTCAAAACCACATTGAAGTATCACCTCACACTGGTCAGAATGGCCATCATCAAAAAATCTAGAAACAACAAATATTGGAGAGGGTGTGGAGAAAAGGGAACTCTCCTGCACTGTTGGTGGGAATGTAAGTTTGTACAGCCACTATGGAAAACAGTTTGGAGGTTCCTTAAAAAACTAAAAATAGAACTACCATATGACCCAGTCATCCCACTACTGGGCATATACCCAGAGAAACCATAATCCCAAAAGAAACATGTACCATGTTTCTTGCAGCACTATTTACAATAGCCAGGACACTGAAGCAACCTAAATGCCCATCAAAAGATGAATGGATAAAGATTCAGCACATATATACAATGGAATATTACTCAGGTGTAAAAATGAATGAAATGGAGCTATATTTAACGAGGTGGATAGACCTAGAGTCTGTCATACAGAGTGAAGTAAGCCAGAAAGAGTAAAACAAATATTGTATGCTAACTCATATATACGGAATCTAAAAAAGAAAAAAATATTGTACTGATGAACCCAGTGACAAGAATAAGGATGCAGATGCAGAGAATGGACTGGAGGACATGAGGTTGGGGGGGCAGGGGTGAAAGGGAAGCTGGGATGAAGTGAGAGAGTAGCATAGACATATTTACACTACCAACTGTAAAACAGATAGTCAGTGGGAAGTTGTTGTACAACAAAGGGAGATCAACTCAATGATGGGTGATGCCTTAGAGGGCTGGGATGGGGAGGCGGGGAGGAGTCACAGGATGGAGGGAATATGGGTATATGTGTATAAATACAGCTGATTGACTTTGGTGTACCTCAAAAACTGGTAGAAGAGTGTAAAGCAATTATATTCCACTAAAGAGCTTAAAAAAAAAAAAACAAAGTAAGGCAGTGATTCTTGAAAAAAAAAAGACATATAGGAGATGAGCCTTTTGGCCAAGAGTACTTTCCCATCTGTAACACAGGTAAGTGGAGCCCAAGCAGAAAGCAACAATCCCTAGAGTGGGAGAAACAAAGATTAGAGTTGTGGGCTGTTGAGAAAGCTGAGGAATTTGACAAGCACATGTTTGAGAGAAGAAGAAGCTCTATAGAAAAGGAGCTCCAGAAATCTATATAGAGGTCCTCTTGAGCCATTGGCCAATTACTGACATGCACACACACAGTGACACTCTTGAGACATGGCAGAAAACAGCTACTTGGGGCTGTGACATGAATGAAGATTCAGGTGCTTGTACACGCTGGGAGACATTGGAGTTGCAACCATCCAGAGTGCAGTTAGCTCACTATATACTCCAGGCTCCAAAACAACTCCATCATAGGAGTAGGGCTATTTAATCCCTAAAGTAAAAGCTACTCTTGATTTACTGCAATAGCCAAAAGCCAAGCCTTAATAGGATTAAACTGATATGACAATGTTAGCCACTGTCAGAACAAACTTCAACACTTTTTAAAGGAAAACAACATAATGCAGACTACCAACCATGTAGCATCTCTTAAGTTGAATTAATGCCAACCAAAAAAATCACATTGTACTAGATATATAAGGAAGCAGGGGGAAAAGAAAGCAAAAGATGCAGGAGAAAGTGATGCCTAATCAGAGAAAAAACAGTCAACAGAAACATACGCAGAAATGATGTGGATGTTAGAATTAACAGAAAGACTTTTTTTTTTGTCTGTGTTGCATCTTTGTTACTGCATGAGAACTTTATCTAGTTGCAGAGACCAGGGAATAACCTTTGTTGTGGTCCTCAGGCTTCTCATTGCAGTGGCTTCTCTTGTTGGGGAACATGGGCGTTAGGCATGCGGGCTTCAGTAGTTGTGGCATATAGTCTCAATAGTTGTGGCTCACAGACTCTATAGCTCAGGATCAGTAGTTGTGACACAGGGCTTAGTTGCTCCACATCATGTGGAATCTTCATGCACCAGGGCTCGAACCAGTGTTCCCTGCATTGGCAGGCAGATTCTTAACCACTGCCCCACCAGGGAAGTCCAACAGAAAGACTTTAAAACAGCTTGTATAACAAACACATTAAAGAATTTTAATGGAAAAAATAGACATAATGAGTGAACAGATGGAGAATCACAACAGAGAATGGAATTAAAAAATTAACATGAAGAAAGGGTAGTATTTGATGGAAGGAGATCAAGATGGCAAAGTAAAGGATGTGGAGTTCACCTATTTCCATCCCATGTGTATTCTGAACACATCAAAAATAGATCTATATGTGGAAAAATTCTCACTGAAAACTGGCAGGAGGACTCCTATACAACCAAGTCTATAAGACAGATACACATGTATTTGGGTGGAAATGGAAGAAAGGTGATTGGGTCAGGACCTGTGCCCCTGAGAGGAGACACCCATGATGGGGAGTGAGCAGGTCAAGCCACAGACTGGGTGTCAGTCCTGGGGTCCTACACAGATGAGACAATGTCCCTTGGCTGGTTGGACGATCACTGGAGTCAGAGAGAAATCTTGGAGGATCCTGGGCTCTGTTCATGAGGATTGGGTGCCTGCTGGCTTGCCCCTGAGGCAGGGCAGAAAGAGGTCTACCCTAGTGGCTTCTGGGTTTCCCAAGACTGCATCACAGCACCCCAGCTGGAGCCTAGGGAACACCCTAGCCCCACTCACTCCACACTACAAACAGCACTGGATCTTGGGTGGCCAGAACTGGGAAAAAGACTTGGCCTTGGAATGCAAAGATGACCCAGTCTCAGGGCAGAGCCTTAGTGGCCATTGTTGGCACTTACACAGCACCCCAGAAGCAGTCCAGATATCTGATGGCAGCCCCTCTGCCACAGCTCACCCCCAAAACATGCAGAGAATCTATACGGTGAGTGGTTCCACAACAGGCTGGGAGTGGTGGAGGCTGGGGACAGTAATCAACTGTGAGAGACAAAGGAGTCTTGTCCCCAAGACAGGGCAGAGAGAGGTTTGCACTATTGGCTGCCAAGTTTCCAGGGACAACCTCACCCTGCACCCCAGACCAAGATAAGAAATGTTCCAGCTTTGCTCACTCCATGTCACAGAGCATCACCGAATCTGGGCCAGCCATAGAAAAGAATGAAATTCTGCCACTTGCAAAATATCAGACAAAGATAAATACTGTATGATATCATTTATATGTGGGATCTAAAAAATAATACAAATGAACATACATGCAAAACAGAAACAGACTCAGAGATATAGAAAACTAGTGGTTACCAAAAGAGAGGGAGAAGGGGGAGAGGTAAATTAGGGGTATGGGATTAAGAGATGCAAACTACTATGTATAAAATAGATAAGCAACAAGGGTGTATTGTACAGCACAGAGAATTATAGTCATTACCCTGTAATACATTTTAATGGGTATAATCTGTAAAAATAACAAACTACTATGCTGTACACTTGGAACTAATATAATATTGTAAATCAACTATACTTCAACTTAAAAAAAGAAAAAGATCAAACTTGCTAAGAGACTAGATCTTAATTATTCCAACCACAAGAAATGATCATGTGATGTGATAGAACTCCTAACTACCCCTACAATGGCAATCATATTACAATATTTAAATGGTCAAATCAACATGTTGCATACCTTAAATTTATACAACGTTGTCAAATATATTTCAATAAAAAATAAATTTTAAAAAAACTTCTCTTAAAAAAAAAGAAAGAAAATGACTTCAAGAACTTCGATCCTACAGGAATACAGGCTTGAGGCACCCCACCAAATGAAGCACCTTATACAGATGAGGTGTTGGCGAAGGGTAATACAGATAATATGGAATGCATGTTAGAAGAAGAAAGTCATGATCATCAGCTTAGGTCTTAAGTTGAGCTATAGAAGTAGAGACTAAAGGAGCTATGCTTCATAATAATTATTTATCCCTGATCCCTGTTTTTTTCCCTGTTACCTTATGTGAAAAACATTGGTGGTGACCAACATTTTAGGGTTTAGGTTGGAATATGACAAATTGGCATTATTCCAACGTAGTATGGTAGCTGAAGGGAATGTATTTTGTATTGGGGAAAGGAATTTTTCTCCCATACAATGTACAGAAATGGATATGCAAGGACAAGAGAGAGCTACGCTTTAGAGCTGTTTGATCCATTCTCATCCTTCTCTATCCTGTTTTGTTCCCTGGGAAGCTGACCCATTCAGACGATAGCAATGGACTCCCTTGTCCTCTCACTTCCAATTGAGTTTAGCCAATGAGAAGCAATTGTAGAAGACTTGGGAGGCATGAGGAGAGTTAGCTAGGAGGATTATCCCCCAGGCTGCTGCCCCTGCAGGTTTCCATGACCCTCTACTGAAGGCCATAACACCTGTCAGGTAACCAGGTAACTCTCTTCATATAGCTTACACCCTTTCTATCTACCTATCTATGATCTATCTATCTATCTATCTATCTATCTATCTATCTATCTATCATCTATCATCTATCTATCATCTGTCATCTACCTATCTATCTATATATCATCTATCTATCTATCTAATATCTATGTCTATGTCTATCTCCATCTGTGTGTGTGCATCTCCTCACCCTCTCTGTTCCAATAACCATACTTTTACTCCTTCAGACCTAGGAATGGTAATAGACCCTGCAGTTACTAACCCTGAGGTACTGCACCTTTCCTTGGTGCTTTTTATAACTCTATCCCACACTTTTATAAGTAGTCTCCTTATTAAATATGACTCATATTATTCAAATTGTGTTCTGTTTTCTGCCAGAATCCTGGCAGTTACAAATTAAATCTGAGATCTCTATTATACATCCTGGTGGAGATGTTGAATAGTCAATTAGATTGTCCATATCTGTATTTGTATCAGTGTTTAGATCTATATCTATAGATAGGTAGATATATCTCCAGGAGAGATATCTAGGCTGAAGATACTTGGATAATCAAAAGTATATATATATGGTTTTTAAAACCACAGGACCAGATAAAATCAACAAAGAGAAGGAAAGAAGGACAAGGTTTGAGACTAGCCATTTAAAAATTAAGAGGTCTAGGGGAAGAGAAACCAGAAAAAGAGACCAAGAAGGATTAGCCATTGAGTACAGAGTATATAGTTTTGGAAGCAAGTGAAGTAAGTACTTTAAGTAGGAAAAACTGATCAAGCATGTCAAATGCTGCTCATGGTCAAATGCATCAAGGACTAAGAAGTGACCACTGCACTTAGCAGCACGAAGGTCATTATCACCTTCACAAGACATAGTGGTGAAGGAAGTGTTAGTGGTGTAAATAAGGGTGATGCCTGGCTGGTGTGTTTCAGAGAAAATCGTAGAACAGAAATTAGAATCAGAGTATGGACAATGCTTTCTAGGAAATTTTTTTCCAGAGGAGAAAGCAGAAAGGGGTGGTAGCTGGCAGGGAAAATGAGGACAAAAATTTACTTTTCATTGAGATAAGACAATAAAATGTTGGTATTCTATTCACTTTTCCTTTCTGCCAATTCCAGGTAACTGTATGCTTCTCTTTTTTTATTCTTCTCAACAAAATAAAGTGACAGTTTACAAACAAGGAGGCCTGAAGCCAAATTCAGGTTTTTCTCAAGATAATTACATTGTCACATAGCCAACTCACTACAGATGACAAATAAAGTCACAGAGACAAGAGAATGTGATATCAGTCTTACTGAAACCCTGGAGCCAAACCTATGTCAAGGAAGTTTAGGTTTCTCCTCTTGGTTTTTAAAAAGCTTTATTCACTGCTGAGCTTAATATTTTACAAACTTTTTTTAATAAAAAAAAGCTATTGATTATACTACAGGTCCACTGACACAGGTTGCGTGGTATTTTGCTTGCAGTATTGGCTAAATCATTATTCTCAAACTTGAAAGTGCATAGAATCACCTGGAGAATCTTTGCAAATGAAATTCTGATTCCATAGGTGTGGGGATGCCAAGATTCTGCCCTTATTAAAAACCCCCAGGTCATGTTGGTGATACTAATCCACAGACCCCTCCTTGTGTAGCAAGAGTTGGAGTCACAAGGGAGAAGATTTGCATGAACCGATGACCCCTGTATTCTGGTATTCGTGCCCAGGGTAATCCCCTCCCTTTGAATTTGGGTGGGACCTAGTAGTTGGCTTCTCATGAATACCCCAAAAGTGATGGGAAGTCACATTCGAGATTAGATTTTAAATGCCTCTGGCTTCCACATTGCTCACAACCTCTCTCTTTGTCTCGTGCTTGCTCACTCTGATGAAGCCAAAGGACACACGGCAAGCTGCTCAAGGGAGAGGTCCACATGGAAGGAACTGGTGAATGAACTGAAGTACATTCAGGATGCAAATGAGACCCTCAGTCCAACAGCCTGGCAGGACTGATGCTAGCAACAGTCATGTGTGCTTGGAAGTAGATCCTTCCCCAGCTGAGCCTTAGAATGTCTGCTGCTCCAGCTGATAACTTTATTGCAGTCTTATGAGAGCTCCTAATCCAGAGGGACCAGTTAATCTTCACTCAAATTCTTAAAAAACCAAACTAAATGTTTGTTGTTTTAAGACACAAAATTTGGGTGATAATTTGCCAAACAGCAATAGATAACTAATACAGAGGAATTGCAATGATCACAAGAAAACTCTGGGGGGTGATAGTTATAATGGTCTTGATGATGGTGATAGTTTCACAGGTATATTCATATTTCAGAACTCATCAAATTGTATACTTTAAATATATACATTTCTTGTCAGTGTACTTCAATAAAGTTGAAAATTCGTTATGAAAGTATCTGGATGGGAGGAGATTTTCACTCAATTACTAGAAGATTCTACTCCCCCCTACAAATATCACTTCACTAAAACAGAGCTCCTTTCTTTAGTGACATAAGGATTTCTGTGCCCAAATTCATTCTCTCCTAATAGTACTAAATGAAAACTGACCTTTATTACTTGCCTGAACTCTATTTTATATAATCGTCATTGGTTTTAATTAAATTGTTCTTACTTCAGCCCTTGTCAAATCCCTGATTAAGCTATAGTCGGGTCACTGATCTGAAAATCTGGAAGTCATCTTGTACCCATCAATTTAAACTTATTTCATGAGTTCAGATCTCAAGCACTCAGTCTCATGTTCATTTAGTAATAAAGAAAAAATGAACATTGATGCCAATTCTTTAGTGTGTCTTGTAAACTGGTGGTACAGAGATGAATCAAACACAAAAACAGGACTTGCCTTCATGGAGTCCACTCTCTGGTGTCTTCACGCTTGAGGGACACACACTGCCATAGCCCTCCAGGTGTCCTGATACGTAATCTCACCAAATCTAACCCATTAATACATGTGTGCCCACTGGATGTTGGAAAGAATTTGCATGGAGAAGTCATGTAGGCTGTGTCCTGGGTTTGTGGCTCATTCCCATGCTTCTGTGACTTCATTCTGGCGTGTTGCCCCAGCCTGTCACTTTGAGGAAAGCCCTCTTTACATCCTTGTTCCGGAGGCTGTAGATAATGGGGTTGAGGAAGGCAGAGATAACATTGTAGAACAGAGCCAGCTTCTTGTCCTCGTCTGGGGAAGCCTCAGAGCCAGGTCGCATGTACATAACCATGCATGGAATAGAGAACATAGTGACCACAGTGATGTGGGAGGCACAAGTGGAAAAGGCCTTGAGTCGCCCTTGGGATGAGTGGATTCTCAAGATGGCAGCAAATATATTGATGTAGATAATGATGATGAGGGACAATGGGACCAATAGAAGGATGAAGCCCAAGATGAAGTCCACCTGGTCATTGAGAGATGTGTCTGTACAGGCCAACTTCAAGACTGCAGGTACTTCACAGAAGAAGTGATTTATCTCATTGGGTCCACAATAGGGAAGAACCATAGCAGAGACAGTGTATATCAGGGCACAACTAATACCCCAGAACCCACAGAAGGCCACCAGTGACCCACACAGTAAAGGACTCATGATGACTTTATATCTCAGGGGATGGCAAATGGCCACATACCTGTCATAAGCCATGATTGTGAAAAGCCAAGATTCTGTGATTCCTAGCATCAGGAAGATGTACATCTGGGCCACACACCCAAGGTAGGAAATGGTCTTTTTCTTGCAAACCAGATGTACCAGCATCTGAGGCACTGTGGTGGTGACATAGCCCATATCCAGAATAGATAGTACACTAAGAAAAAAATACATGGGTGTGTGGAGACGGGAGTCCATGCGTATCAAGGTGATAATAAGCCCATTGCCAAGAAGGGTGATGAGGTAGAGGAAAAGGAAGACACCGAAGAGAATAACATTTATCTCTCTGTTATGAGAGAACCCTAACAGAATGAATTCAGTAAGGGAGCTGTGGTTTCTCAAGAGGAAGTCCTGCATCTTTCTCCTGCTGTAGAGAAATAACAGAGCTGTGTTTCATAAGGTGAAATCTCCAGATTCCAATCCCAGTGTTATTTACATATTATGAGTACCAAGTACCAGTAGCAAAGTAAGTGTATTATAGGATACTTGCAAAGCTGAGGACCAAATTTTTAAAATGAATTTCCATTGGATATGAAACTGCATGTTAATATTGTACTACTTAATCCCAGTATATCCTGAGATCCCAAATAACAAATTCTGCATTTCAAAATGTAGAACTTGCAAAAAGAGCATCTAAAACTCTTTCTTGTATTTCATGAACATGTGTAGTTCATGCAGCTTATAAAATTTTTTAAATTGGTCAAGGAAAGAATTGGATGTTTGAAGATACAGCATTTCCTCTGAGTTTCATAGCAAATAGGATGTCTGCCCCTCCTTTGAAGCTTCCCCAAAATGAGTTTCAATGAAAGCACGTGAATAGCTTGATGTATACTCTAGAACTTTAGAGAGTGAGTTATTAACTATCTGACTCAAGCCTATAGAATCAAGAAAAGAATTATTTGGAAATAAATTATGCTCCATGGAGAGTCAAAGTCATGTGTTTCCATGAGCTGTAGGTGAGTCATATATGAGAGGGAGAGAGTGAGAGAGAGGTGGAGGGGGGAGAAGGATTAAGAGAAGAAAAGAAAAGAAAAGGATAGAAAAGAAAAGAAAAAAGAAAAGAGAAAGAAATTGGAGAGGTAAGGTTGCAGAAGGAAGTGAGGAGGAAACAATGATGAGTCTAGTTTTAGACTCAGGGAGCTCGTGGGACTCCTAGTATCTGTTGGTTTGATGGGTCAAAGCTAGAGAGAATGCTCCAGAGCAGGGGTCCCCAACCCCCACCCCCACCCCCTGCCACACAGCAGGAGGGGAGTGGCAAGTTTCATCTGCCACTCCCCTCGCACCCCATCGTTCGCATTACTGCCTGAACCATCACTTGCATTACTGCCTGAACCATCCCCAACCTGACCCCTCTTCATGGAAAAAATTGTCTTCCATGAAACTGGTCCCTGATGCCCAAGAGGTTGGGGACTGCTGCTCTAGAGATGGGAATCTGAGTATTGTCAGCACTTCTGGAGGAACTGAAGCCACTAGAAGAGATGAGACTCTTCAGAGAGAGTGTAGAGGAGAAGAAAGCTGAAACCAGAACACTGAAAACTCCAATATTTAAGGGTTGGTTTCAAGGAGAATCCAGAGAGGATCACATTGAGTGACCAAAGAGAGGTGACATGACACAGAAACCCAAGAAGAGACAAGGTCTGCAAGGAGAAGGTGATCTTTGTGGTCAAATGTGCATAGACATCAAGTAAGACAAGAATCCCAAAAGTTGTCTATCACTTTTAGCAACAAAGAGACTTTGAGAGAATAGTTTCAACAGATGTCTACATGAAGTAGATTCAAAGAAGCAAGTGTAAGCTAGATTTCTACAAGGTTTGCACCAGGTGGCTCAGGAACTAGATGGTGATGGAAATACAGTATTTTATGTTGTAAGAATTTTGGCTAGTTTATATGGTGAAGGAAATTGACAGTTAATAGAGAAGGATAAAATTACAGGAATGTGACAAACTAAATCATGGACCAGGTGTTTGATGAAGCAGGAAAATGTGAGATCCAGGCTACAAAAGGAGGGATTGGGCTCAATTTGCAGGAGAGACCCCCTTCCATTTTGGCTGATGGGAAGGAGGTAAGAATTGATATAGACACAGAATATTTTAAATGTCAACATGTAGCATAAATTCTGAAGTATATCTGTGTCAATTCTGTTGCATGACCGGAAGGCTTTTTTCCTTTTTAACGTACTTTATACCCAAGGTGAGGAAAATGGTCTAATATAATGAGTCACAGAATCAGGATACAAACTCATCTCACCCAACAAGAAAAACAGTCTGAAACCAGCCAGTCTTGTGGCTTAAATACATCTTCATATTTATATCACTTTGCCGAGACCCTTCCCCTGAAATCCACATATTCAACGACTGACTACTTGAACTCTGCCTTGGATGTTTAATAGGTATCACCAACTTATCATGTCCAAAACTGGACTCCTAATTTTCACTACATGATTTAGTTCTTGGATCCCATCTTCCATTACTGTCTTCTTAGCTCACTCCACCAAAACCACGTTGTAATTCTTTCTATTCCATCAACTGCCAACTTGGCTTTCACCTAAATTCCTTTGCCACAATATCCAGTACTTATGCGCTCTTTTACCAGATATTTCTGGGTGAGTTCTTTCATCTCCTTCGGATTTCTGTCCAATTGTCACTTCAACAGAGAGCTCTTTCTTCACCATCTTTTCTAAAGCACAGCTATCCTTCACTATCTCTTTAGCCTGCTTCATTTTCCTTCATTGTATCTCACTTTGTTACAAATGTATCTATTATTTTTCTGATTGTTATAAGTTGCCCCCAACTAGATTGCTAAAGCAAGGACCTTGTTTACTCCAGTGGCAATCATTGTGCCTGGCACATGGAAGGAACTTAAATCATATTTACTAAATTATTAAAGCAAGGATGCCAGTCTTGTACTCCATCCCAGAAGCTATGTTGGCAAGACAAGGACAAGTGATTGATATCTATCCTCTCCAGTGGAGCAAACACATGTGGAATGTACAATTTACATCTGTGACCCATGTCCTAGAGGGGAGTGTGAACAACTTGCCACATATAGAAAGATATATTGCAATGGTGAAAAAATAAATCTAAGCAACTGGTAATATTTTTTCTGCAGAAATTTAAGCTAGGGAGGATGCTGAGGTCTGTCTACAGATATTTCTAAAGAGCTGTGTTAAGGAGGATTAATAAGAATTGCTCTGCATTGCCTCTAATTTAGAACTAAGTATAAATTTTGCCAGGGTGACAAGATTCAAATTGACTAGAGAAAATGTTCTGGCTCTCATGGCTGTTCATAGACAGAAGAATTGTCCCAAGAAGCAATGAGCTCCCTATTGAGAGGTTGAGCAGTTCAGGCTGAACCTAGCTGACCATATGTTTGGCATGCCATGGGATCAACCCAGACTTAGGGAGAGGTGGGGCAGGAAGACTGCTGAGGTTCATTCCACATGGAAGAGTTAAGAACTTTCCCATCTTTCCTGTTCTCTTTATGATCTAACTTTGCTTGTTCCTGATGCCTAACGCCTGGAGCATTGTAGTAACTTCTCACTTGTGACTTTCATCCCTCAGTCCTATAGCATGTGCTAGAGGCAATCTTAGTAAAAGAGCTTTCCCACTGTGACCTTTGTCTCCTACCTCCACATCCATAACATGGTGCAGAATGTATGTGGGAAAGAGCATGGGATACTTTGAGAGGAAGAAACAGGGGAAGTGGGAATGGGGGATAGATGAGAAGCCTCCAAAAGCACACTCAGCCCCCAGTCTCTGGTGCGTATAACAGGGAGCATCAGTGGACTGAAGATATCTTGATAGAAACCATCTGCCTTGCTCCCCTCTCCTTAATAACAGATCCTTAGAGAGACTCACAATTTCAAGATGGTCCCCCAAATCTCTGCCTCTCCTGAGATGTACTTGCAGCCCCCCGTCCTTCTTCGTTCTATCCTAATGCTGTCCTATCAAGCTTCCCCACCTCCCATCTGCCACCCCCTTGTCTTGCCCACTTCCAAAGGCCCCAATGATTAGGACAGGTACACGGCAAAGCCTAACTGGCTTCAGCCTCCCCAAAAACAGTTCCTTCTCCTTATTCTTTTTTTGACATCAACTGGATGTCAGATGCCTTGAGGGAATTGTGCACATTCAGATAAAGACAGGCAGTGAAAGAAGGGCAGTTGGACAAAGAAAAGTCAACAAAAATAGCAAGTCAGAAAGACAGGGAAGAAGAGATGGACAGAGACGCAAAGATAGAGTAAGAGGCACAGACATGAAGGGACATGCAGTTGTGAAGATTTGTAGACAGTAGACAAAACCAGGGGAGGCAGAAGATGGGATGTCCCAAGACTTGGGCCCCCTGCTGCACCCCCACCATTCTTTACCTGCTATTGGGCTCTCTGTGAGGGATAGGTCAGGAGTCTGAGGATATTTTCTTTGAAACTCTGCTCCTGGGGGACTTAATTCCTGGGAAGACAAACCCAACGCCTTCCTAATGAGCTCCCTGTGCCTTTGAATTCCCCAAAGTCTTAAGTCAACTATGAACTCCAACATCTAGTACTCAAGACTGTGTATAGCCAGCTCCCTGACCCTCCCAGCCTGAGCCCCTATCACTCCCTAAAAGCCCTCCTTGTTCTGCTCAGGCAAATCATGTGCCTCTCTATGCCCTCCCATGCTCCATGTTTTTCTCTGTATTAGCACCAGACTGCATGGCTTGGAAATGTGGGTTCACACAGTTACTAGCTGTGTGACTTTGGGCAAGTTTTAAAAAACTCCTTAAGCCTTTGGTCATTTATCAGTAAAACAGAACCTAATTCATAGGGTCAGAGTGAAGATTAAATGAGTTAATGGGGGGGAGGTTTTAAAGACTGCACCTGTCTTATAGTAAGTGATCTGTAAATTTATAATTCCCCCCATTTTGCACATTCTCCCCATGCTCCCCACTTGAAAATCCTCTCCCTTTATGTTTTCAAGTCCTCCCCTACATTTCAGGTCCACCTCCCTCAGGAAGACAGCCATAACTATTTGACCCTTCCTGTCCTCCATGACTCTCTATCATTGTTCTTGGGATTCCTGGGTTACCTGTGAGGGCTCTGAGGAGCCCAGCTGCAGTCCCCAGTCTAACACACCTGAATGACTTCTGTCTCTAGATGCATCAGCTCCCTGGGGCACCTCCACTTCCTGTCTCCAACAAACATTTCGTTTCTCTTCTCTGGGCAAAGGTTTGTGCTGGAGAAAGGAAATGTAGAGTCAAAGGTTTATTTTTCCTTTCAAGTAAGCACTTAGAAATCAGTGTTTCCAGAGCCTTCAATGAGAATTGCTCCAAATGCAAGGTCTCTGAAGAGGTGGCAGCTAAGTTTGCCCAAGAGAATGACATTTAAATTGGACCTTTAGGATGCAATGAAATATTGCATAGGATACATATGAAAAGAAATGAGACTGTTAGACACAGGCAAGTGAAGTCTAGGTGAAGTTAAAATACACAAAACATTTGGGGAGCAGAGAATACTTCATTGGGTTAATCTGAGAATGTACATTTGAGTCAGAGTTGGGGAAGAGTCAAAGAGGGAAACAGGGCTAGGTTAAAAAAAAAATGCTCCTTATACCATGATAAAAACCTAGGACTCTACCTCAGCAACGTGGTGCTCTTAGACCATGTAATGTAAAGGAATAAGATAGTTTGAATTTCAGAAATATCACTCTGATGGCTGGTGTGTGGTAAAAACTAGATAGGAGATATTAGAGATAAAGATACCAGGAAAAAGAAAACCTGAAACTGTAGACATTTTTGGTTGTCACAACGGGTGGGGAGAGGGGGAGAAGGGAGTACGGCTGGCATCTAGTGAGTAAAAAAGCCAGAACGTTGTTAAACATCTAGCAATGCATAGGACATCAGCTACCAACAATGAATTATCCAGCACACAATGTGAATAATACTAAGGTTGAGAAACCCAGAACAATAGGAATGTGAATTCAGACACAGCCCTTGTAGTTGTACACTGCCTCTGTACTTGAAAATAGATCTACTTTTTTTTTTTTTCTGGGGCAGTCCAGTATGGAAAATGAGACCTTCCTGGGGGAACAGAATCCTGTGCTTGTGTCCTGATTTCATCATATGTAATTTGGGACAGGCTCATTCTATCTAAAAGGCAACTTTTTATTTGTGAATATTAGCTTGAAGAGGTGTCTTTTATTAGCCTTCCCAGAGTGTCTCCTATCTGGAGATCAAAGAACAAGACATGGTTTCTACTCTCAAGGAATTTAGAGATGTCACACAACATGCTTAGTCACTATGGTTTAATGATAACATTTCATGGCCATATTCAAAGTGTCCAATGAAACAATTAAAGAGGTCAAAAAAACAGTTTCAAGAGTTCATTAAATACATGATGTGACTCTGGAAAGAAGTGGATGAGTACAATAAAATGACCATTGAAATGACAACCAAATTGCATACAGCAAAAAAGTAGGCCAGACATTGTCAAAACCACATCTAAGAACAAAAAAGTCAGAACAAGAAAATTAGGAAATTAAGATGGAAATTAACAAAGATTTGAAAGAATTATAGCGATATGATAGATATATAACACAAATAAATACCGACATATGCAATCAATTTGTGTCTTTGAAGACTAATGGAATATATGTAACAGAAATTAAAATGTCACATATAATGCAAAAAAAATTTTTTAAATAAGCGTTGACTCTGCAAACTGAAAAGTAACACAATACAATACACTAGTAAAAACTGATCAGAAGATCAACAAAGAGGCGTACCCTAATAAATATACTATGCATCAATAATAAATAAAATATTTGGAGGGTCCAAAGAAAAAAACTCCTGTAAGGGAAAAATATTAGACTAGCCTTAGGCTTTTTCACAAAATTATTCTACAGTAGAAGGCAGGGGACAGCACAACAATCCTTACTCAAAGTTCCCAATGATGAAAAAAAAAATGTGTGACCCAGGATATACAGATATATAGATATCTAGCCACACTTTTTTTTCTCATATTTGGATAATTCAGGAAATATACATTTTATGACCCTTTGTTGAATAAATAGCTGGAGCATGAACTTTGCCCATTAAAAGATGAATGGAAAAACTATGGATTTAAGCACTGAATTGATTTAACTAAGGCTATATTTAATTTGTAATACTAATATTAAAGTATTGTAGAGAGAGCTGGCATTATTTGACATTTCTGGTATTTTCCTGGAAGAGCGCATTTGCATGACTGTCTTTATTTTACCTGATGTGGACCTCACCTAGTATAAAAAATCTTTTTCCAAGGATATTTGTTGAAAACACCTAAAAGCAATTGATTAACTTCATAGCTTCCTGAGGTGGTGGATAACAAATGAGACAAACAATAAAATGTCAAAAAGCTTAAAAGTAAAAGCTAGGGAATGAGCTGTCTATTGGAACTTTTTAAAGCTCTGACACATGTGTAGGGCTATGTGCATGCTATGTGCTGCTCAGGAAACACCTGACAAGGCCCTAAGCACTCCCCTCAGACTGATCCTGAGGCCCTGCACAATCAGGAAGTAAGGGATGAGGCAAAGTAGTCAATTGCCTGCTGAGTGTTGAAGGCAGACCCACATGCACACAGAGTGCTTCAGCAAAGACTGTGAAGTTTATTGGTTCCAAGGGTTTCAGAAAATCTCTGTCCAATTATTGGCTGGCCACTAAACTGAGTAGAGATATGAATGGCCCAAGACACATGACAAAGAATACACACTTTACAGAATTAGAAAAGTAACAAAACAAACAATAACAAACCCTTGGAGTAAGAAGAATCCCATTTTCAGAGCTGCCACATTATATTATTTAAAATGTTCAATTTTTAAAAACAAAAAATGACATGAAAGTAAACAAATTGTGGCCCAAATGCACAGAAAAATAATATCAATAGACAATGTCCCTGAGGAGGCCTAATAATGGGCTTACTAGACAAAGATTTTAAATTAGCTATTTTAAATACATTCAAAAACTAAAGAAAATAATATCCAAAGAACTAAAGGACACCATGTCAAAATAATTAAAGGAAACTATAAGAATGATGTAGAAATGGAAAATATAAAAAAGAAGAGATAGAAATTATTTAAAAAGTACCAAATAGAAATTCTGGAGTGTAAAAGTAAAGTAACTAAGATGAAAATTTTACTGGAAGTGTTCAACAGCAGATTTGAGCAGATGAAAGAAAGAATGAGCAAACCTGAAGAGAGGTAAACTTAGGTTATACACTCTCAGAAACAGGAAAAAAGTGAAAGAAAAAATTAACAACATCAGAAATCTGTGGAACACCAAAAGTTTATCAATATACATTTAGTGAGAGTCCTAGAAATGTCAGAGAGAAAGAAGCAGAAATAATATTTGAAGAAACAATGGCCAAAAGCTTTGATGAAAAACATTAATCTACACATCTTAGAGATTTAATGAACTCCAGGTGGGATAAACTGAAAGCAATCCACACCCAGACACATCATATTCAAACCGTCAAAAACCAAAGACATAATCTTTACAGTAGGGAAAGAGAAGTGATTCATCACAAACAAGGAATACTCAATAATGTTAATAGCCAATTTGTTATGGAAACTATACAGGCCAAAGGCAATAGGGTAAGAAATTCAGGATGCTGGGAGAAAATGACTTTCAACCAAGAATTCTACGTGCAGTAAAACTATCCTCCAAAAATGAAGACTAAATTGAGGCATTCACAAATAAATAATAACTGAAAGAATTTGTTGTTACCAAACCCAACAAGAAATAGTAAAGGGGGTCTTTTAGGTTGAAATGAAAAGACATTAGACAGTAAATCAAATCTGCATGAAATAATAAAGAGCACTGATAAAGATAATTACATAAGTAAACATAAAAGAGAGTATATGTATTTTTTGTTAGCAAATTTTTTCTTCTATGTGATTTAGAAGACAACTGCATAAAATAATAATTACAAATCTGTGATAATGGGCACGCAACGTATAAAGATGCAATCTATATGAAATAAGAGCGCAAGTGTTGGGGGAAGGGAAGGCATATAGGAACAAAGTTTTTGTGTACTATTGGAATTAAGTTTCAATAGATTAGATGGTTATAAGTTGTTAATTGTAATCTTCAGGGAAACCAAATATTTAGAACCAAACATTTAGAGAAGAGTTAATACCTATCCTCCTGAAACTATTCCAAAAAATTGCAGAGGAAGGAACACTTCTCATTCTATGAGGCCACCATCACCCTGATACCAAAACCAGACAAAAATTCCACACACAAAAAAAGAAAGAAAGAAAGAAAGAAGGAAGGAAAGAAAGAGATATTACAGGCCAATATCACTGATGAACATAGATGCAAGAATCCTCAACAAGATACTAGCAAACCAGAGCTTCCCTAGTGGCACAGTGGTTAAGAATCTGCCTGCCAATGCAAGGGACATGGGTTCGAGCCCTGGTCTGGGAGGATCCCACATGCCACGGAGCTGCTAAGCCTGTGCACCACAACTACTGAGCCTGTGCTCTACAGCTCACAAGCCACAACTATTGAGCCCATGTGCCACAACTACTGAAGCCCGCATGCCAAGAGCCTGTGCTCCACAATGAGAAGCTACCACAATGAGAAGCCCACACACCACAATGAAGAGTAGCCACCGCTCTCTGCAACTAGAGAAAGCCTGTGTACAGCAATGAAGACCCAATGCAGCCAATTAATTAATTAATTAATTAAAAAAAATACTAGCAAACCAAATCTAACAATACAGTTAAAGGATCATATACCACGATTAAGTGGGACTTATCCGAGGGATGCAAAGATTTTTCCACATCTGAAAATTAATCAGTGTGATACACACATTAACAAGGCAAAGAATAAAAAACAGATGATCATCTTAATATATGCAGAAAAAGCTTTTGATAACAATTCAGTGTTAATTTATGATAAACACTCTCCAGAAAGTGGGCATAGAAGCAGCATATCTCAACATAATGAAGGTCATATATGACAAACCCACAGCTAGCATCATACTCAACAGTGAAAAGCTGAAAGGATTTCCTCTAAGATTAGGAAAAAGACAAGGATGTCCATTCTCACTACTTTTGTTTAACACTGTTTTGGAAGTCCTAGCCATGGCAATCAGAGAAGAAAAAGAAATAAAACCAATACAAATTGGAAAAGAAGAAGTAAAACTGTCACTGTTTGCAGATGACATGATACTATACATAGAAAATTATAAAGATGCTACCAGAAAACTACCAGAGCTCATCAATGAACTTGGTAGTTTCAGGATACAAAATTAATACACTGAAATCTGTTGCATTTCTATACATAATGAAAAATCAGAAAGAGAAATTAAAGAAATGATCCCATTTACCATTTCATCAAAAAGAGTAAATCCCTAGGAATAAATCTACCTAATGAGGCAAAAGACCTGTACTCCAAAAACTACAAGATGCTGATGAAAGAAATCAAAGGTGATACAAACAGATGGAAAGGTATACCATGTTTTTGAATTGGAAGAGTCAATATTGTTAAAATGACTATAGTACCCAAGGCAATCTACAGATTCAATGCAATCCTTACCAAATTACCAATGGCATTTTTCACAGAAGTAGAACAAAAAAATTTTTTAATGTGTATGGAAACAGAAAAGACCCTGAATACCAAAGCAATATTGAAAAACAAAAACAGAGCCAGAGGAATCAGGCTCTCTGACTTCAAACTATACTACAAAGCTACAGTAATCACAACAGTATGGTACTGGCACAAAAACAAAAATATCGATTATTGGAACAGGATAGAAAGCCCAGAAATAAACCCACACACCTATGGTCAACTAATCTATGACAAAGGAGGCAAGAATACGCAATGGAGAAAATACAGTCTCTTCAGTAAATGGTGCTGGGAAAACTGGACAGCTACAAGTAAAAGAATGAAATTAGAACATTCTCTAACATTATATACAAAAATAAGCTCAAAATGGATTAAAGACCTAAATTTATGTCACTTTTTGACATAAATCACAGCAATCTTTTTACACCCATCTCTTACAGTAATGGAAATAAAAACAAAAATAAACAAATGGGACCTAGTTAAACTTAAAAACTTTTGCACAGTAAAGGATACCATAAACAAAATAGAAAGACAACTTACAGAAAGGGAGAAAACATTTGCAAATGATATGACTGACAAGGGATTGATTTCCAAAATACACAAAAAGCTCTTACAGCTTAATATAAAAAAAACAGAGAACCCAGTCAGAAAATGGGCAGAAGACTTGAATAGGCATTTCACCAAAGAAGATATACAGAGGGCCAACAGGCACAAGAAAAAATGCTCAACACTGCTAATTATTAGAGAAATGCAAATCAAAACTACAATGAGGTATCACCTCACACCAGTCAGAATGGCCACCATCAAAAAACCTACAAACAATAAATGCTGGAGAGGGTGTGGAGAAAAAGGAACCCTCTCGCACTGTTGGTGGGAATATAAATTGATACTGCCACTGTGGAGAAGAGTATGGAGGTTCCTCAAAAAACTAACATTAGAGTTGCCATATGATCCAGCAATCCCACTCCTGGGCATATATCCAGAGAAAATTCTAACTCAAAAAGATACATGCACCCCAATGTTCATAGTGGCACTATTTACAATAGCCAAGACATGGAAGCAACCTAAATGTCCATCAACAGATGAATGGATAGAGAAGATGTGAGATACACACACACACACACACACACACACACACACACACACACACACAGAGGAATATTACTCAGTCATAAAAAAGAATGAAATAATGCCATTTGCAGTAACAGGGATGGACCTAGAGATATCATACTAAGTGAAGAGAAAGACAAGTATCACATGATATCGCTTAGATGTGGAATGTAAAAAATATGATACAAATGAACTTATTTACAAAACATAAATAGGCCCACAGACATAGAAAACAAACTTATGGTTACAAAAGGGGAAATGAGGGGGCTATACGTTAGGATTTGGGATTAACACACATACACTACTACATATAAAATAGGTTACCAATAAGGACTTACTGTATAGCACAGGAACTATACTCAATATTTTGTAATAACCTATAAGGGAAAAGAAGCTGAATAAGAAGATACATGATGATAGATAGATGATAGATAGATAGATATAGATAGATAGATAGATAGATAGATGATAGATAGATATGAATCATTTTGCTGTATGCTTGAAACCAACACAACATTGTAAATCAACAATACTTCAATTTAAAATATATATATATATATAAATTGTAAATATATATTCACCCACATCAGAGAACCTGAATATATAAAGCAAATATTAACAGATCCAAAATGAAAAACAAACAGCAATACAATAATAATAAGAGACTTCAGTGCCCCACTTTCAATAATGGATAGAAGATGCAGACTAAAATTAGTATGGAAACATTTGGCTAGAACAACATTTTAACACTTTAGGCCAAATGAACCTAATAGACATTTATCGAACATTCCATTCAACAGCAGCAGAATATACATTCCTCTCAAGCACACACAGAATGTTCTGTAGGATAGATCATATGTTAGGTCACAAAGTAAGTCTTAACAAATTTAATAATAGATTGAAAGAATGCCAAATATCTTTCCAATCACAATGGTAATAAACTAGAAATTAATAACAGGTGAAAAGCTTGAAAATTCACAAATGTGTGAAAACCAAACAACATACTTCTGAACAGCCAATAGATTGAATAAGAAATCAAAAGGAAAATCAAAAAACATATTGAAACAGGTGAAATGGAAACACAACATACCAAAACTTATGGGATGCAGCAACAGCAGTTCTAAAAAGGAATTTTATAGAATAAATGCCTACATTAAGAAAGTTAAAAGATCTGAAATAAACAACCTAAATTTACACTCCAAGGAACCACAAAAAGAAGAACAAACTAAGCCCAAAGTTAGCAGAAGGAGAGAAATAACCAAGATCGGAGCAGAAATAAATGAAATACAGCTCAGAAAAACAATAGAAAAGATTAACAAAACTAAGGACTGTTTTTTTAAAAAAGATAAACAGAATTGACCAAACTTCAAATTAACTAAGAAAAAAGAGAGAAGACAAAACTGTAAATGAAAGAGGAGACATTACAACTAATAGCAGAAAAATATGAGGGATTATAAGAAACTACTATGAACCAACGAACTAGATAAAAGAAATGGATAAGTTCCTAAAAATATACAGCCTACCAAGAATTAATTATGAAGAAATAGGGTATCTGAATAGACCAGTAAAGAATAAAGAGATGAATCAGCATCAAACATTTCCAAACAAAGAAAATCACAAGCCAGATGGCTTCATGGGTGAATAATACCAAACATCAAAGAAGGATTAATACCAATCCTTCTCAAACTTTAAAAAACAAACAACTAAACAAATAAAAAAAACCAAAGAGGAGGAAGTACTTCTTTATTTTACGAGGTCAGCAGTACCTTGCCAAAATCAGACAAGGACACCACAAGAAAAGAAAATCACAAGCCAATATCCCTGATGAACACAGATGCAAAATTCCTCAATAAAATACTAGCAAATCAAATTAAACAGCATATTGAAGGGATCATATACCTTGCCCAAGTGGGATTTATCCTAGGATGCAAGAATGATTCAACATATACAAATTAACAAATGTGATATATCACGTTAACAGAATGAAGGATTAAAAGTATATGATTGTCTCAACAGATGCATAAAAAGCACTTGACAAAATTCAACATCTTTCATGATAAAAATTCTCAACAAAATGGGTGTGGATAGAATGTACCTCAACATAATAAAGGCCATATACAACAAGCCCATAGCTAACATCATACTCAACAATGAGAAGGTGAAAGATTTCTCCTCTAAGATCAGGACAAGTGTGCCTATTCTCACTACTCCTATTCAACACAGTACTAGAAGTTCTAGCCAGAACAGTTATGCAAGAAAAAGAAATAGAAGACATGCAAATCATGAAAGAAAAAGGGAAATTGTCTCTGTCTATAAATTTTTATAGTGATTATATACATATATATATAAACTCTAAAGACTCCACCACAGGAAAAAAAATAAAAAACCTGTTAGAACTTACAAACAAAGTCAGTAAGTTTGCAGGATACACAATCCGTATATAAAAATCTGTTCTATTTGTATATACCAACAATGAATATTGGAAACAGAAATTAAGAAAACCATCCCATTTACAATAGCATCAAATAGAATAAAATACATAGGAATAAACTTAACCAAGGAAGTGAAAGATCTATACACTGAAAACTATAAAACATTGAAGAAGACACAAATAAATGGAAAGTTATCCCATGTTCATTGATTGGAAAAATTAATATTGTTAAAATGTTCATATTACCTAAAGTGATCTACAGACTCAATGCAATCTTTATCAGAATTCCAAGGGCATTTTTCACACAAAAATAGAAAAAACAATCCAAAAACTGTTGGAACCATGAAAGACCTCAAATAACTAAAGCGATCTTAGACAATAACAACAAAGCTGGAGACATCACATTTCCTGGTTTCAAACTATATCATAAAGCTATAGTAACCAAAACAGTATGGTATTGGCATTAAAAAAGAGATGCATAGACCAATGGAATAGTACAGAGAACCCATAAATAAACCTGCATGCATGTGATCAACTAATCTTCCACAAAGTCACCATGGATATACAATGGGGAAAGGATAGTCTCTTCAATAAATGGTATTGGTCGAGGATGGATGATGCCTTAGAGGACTGGGACAGGGAGTGTGGGGGGAAGTCAAGGGAGGGAGGGAATATGGGAATATGTGTATAAATACAGATGATTGAACTTGGTGTACCTCAAAAAGTAAATTAATTAATTAATTAACTAACTAAAAAAAATAAATATGAAAAGATTTGCTCTTAGAGTGAGTGAAGAATCATAAAGCATCCACGCCAAAGGGGACTCAACTATCTCCTTGTCTGCACCCCTGTGTTCATTGCAGCATTATTCACAATAGGCAAGATATGGAAAAACCTAAGTGTCTGTCAATGAATGAATGGATAAAGAAGATATGGTATATATATACATAGTGGAATGTCTTCCAGCCATAAGAAGGAAAGAAATCCTGCCATTTGCAACATAGATGGACCTCAGAACATTATGCTAAGTGAAATAAACCAGACAGAGACAGACAAATACTGTATGATCTCACTCATATGTGGAATCTAAGATAGTCAAACTCAAAGAAACAGAGACTAGAATGGTGGTTACCAGGGGCCAGGGGGTGGGGGAAATAGGTATATGTTGGTCAAAGGGTATAAACTCCTAGTTATAAGATGGATAAGTTCTGGGGATCTGATGTACAGCATGGTGATTATAGTTAATAATACTGTATTATATACTTGAAAGTTGCTAAGAGAGTCGATCATAAATGTTCTCACTGTAAAAAAAAAAAAGAAATGGTAGTCATGTGATATGATGGAGGCATTAGAATGCTGTGGTGGTAATCTTATCACAGTATAAGTGTATCAAATCTGCACATTGTAGACATTGTGCTATATGTCAATTATATCTCAGTAAATTTGGGGGGAGGAAGAAAAAAAATGGTGTTGGGAAGACTGGATATTCACATACAAAAGAATGAAACTGGACCTTTATCTTATATACCATACACAAAAATCAACTCAAAATGGGTTAAAGACTTAAATATAAAACATGAAATTGAAAAAATTCTAGAAAAAAACATAGGGGAAAAGCTCTTTGACACTGGTTTTGGCAACAATTTTTTGGATATGACATGAAAAGCAAAGGCAATAAAAGCAAAAATCAACAAGTGGGATGACATCAAACAAAGTTTTCTACACAGCGAAGAAAACAACAAAATTAAAGGACAACCTACAGATTGGAGAAATACTGAAAAGCCTATATTTGACAAGGTGTTAATATTCAAAGTATATAAAGAAATCATACAACACAATAGAAAAAATAATCAAAAAATATGTAAAGAGTCTGAATAGACATTTTTCCAAAGAAAATATACAAATAGCCAAAAGATATACAAAAAGTTGCTCAACATCACTACTCATCAGGGAAATTCAAATCCAAACCATAATGAGACATCACCTCACACCTATTAGGGTGGCTGTAATCAAAAAGTCAAAAGATAACAAGTGTTGATGAGGTTGTGGAGAAAAAAGAAACCCTTATACACTGTTGGTGGGAATGTAAATTGATACAACCATTATGGAAAATGATATGGAAGTTCCTCAAGAATTAAAAATAGAACTATTATATGATGCAGCAATTCTACTTGTGGGTGTGTGTATATATATATATCTCCAAAGTATATAAAAGCATTATCTCAAAGAGATATGTGCACTCCATGGTTCACTGCAACATTATTCACAATAGCTAAGATATGGAAACAAAGTTCATCAACAGATGAATGGATAAAGAAAATGTGAGATATATAACATAAATATTATATAATACATATAATATACATATAATGGAATATTATTTAGCCTTTAAAAAAAGGAAGTCCTGCCATTTGCAACAATACGGATAAACCTGGAGGATATTATGCTAAGTGAAAAAGGCCAGACACAGTAAGATAAATGCTGCATAATCTCACTTGTATGCAGAATCTAAGGAAGTTGAACTAAAAAAGAGTAGAATGGTGATTACCTGGGGCTGAGAAGGGGAGGGGGAAAATGGATTAAATATTGGTCAAATGGTACAAAGTTTCAATTATAAGATGAAGAAGTTCTGAAAATCTAATGTACAGCATGGTGATAATGATTAGTAATACTGTATCATGTACTTAAATTTTGATAAAAGAGTAAATTTTAAGTGTTTTCACCACACACAAAAAAAGGTAACTATGTGAGATGATGGATATGTTAATTAGCCTGATTGTGATAACCATTTCACAATGCATGCATATATCAGAGTATCACATTGTATACTTTAAAATACATACACTTTTTATTTGTCAATCATACTTCATAAGGCCAAAAGAAAAAAGTATTAGCTTTTAGTAAATTTTTTTCTGCAACTACGCAGGGGATCATATATATTTTTCTTATTTTCTTTAATCTGTTTTCAATTGATTTATTTAATTTACCTAAATTGTCAAAATTCTTACAGTAAAATTAACAATATATCTCTATTGTGTATTGTGATATCTGCAGATTCGAGGTATATCCACTTTTCATTTCCTGATATTAATAATTTGTGTTTTTTCCTCTTTTTCTTTATCATTCTTACTAAGGGTTTAATAGTAATTTCAATGAAAGATAAAAACAAAATCAATTAAATGAA
This sequence comes from Hippopotamus amphibius kiboko, assembly GCF_030028045.1. Classification (NCBI taxonomy): domain Eukaryota; kingdom Metazoa; phylum Chordata; class Mammalia; order Artiodactyla; family Hippopotamidae; genus Hippopotamus; species Hippopotamus amphibius. The sequence continues at coordinate 34,948,731 of NC_080186.1, forward strand.
TACTGAAAAAGTAAAATGAAGGATATAATTTTCAAATGCACAAATTAATAAGATAGAAAAAGAGACTATAAATAAAATTAAACACTTTTTGGAAATGATGACTATATACAAATATATAAACAAAAGACAACTTATACTAAGAAAAATGTTACAAAAGATGGATAGTAAAGGTATTTTTTAAATTTTGAGAAAGTACTATATAAAATTTCATGTCAGTAAATAGATTCAATGAGTAGTTTTTTAGAACAATTTAGCTGACCAAATCTTCTCAAGAAGAAGTAAAATCTCAGAGTAGACCAAGAAAATAAGTTATTATGTTAGTCAAGTATCTATACTTTTTAAAAAGTCTTGGGACTCAGATGTTTTGTGAATGAATCCTATTAACGCTTTTACAGGACGGATTCTTCCCATGTTACACAAAGTGTCCCAGAGTACAGGGAAAGATGGCTGCTTCCTAAGTTACAAGACTGGTACTATAATTGGGCAAAGATAGAGAGATACTACAAAATGTGAAAGTTAAATGCCAATCTTTCCCTTGCAAATAATAGATGTAAATACTCTTAATAAAATATTAACTTAAATGTAGCAGTATATTAAAATAATAATAAATCATAACCAGTAGGGTTTACCCATAGAATGCAAAAAGGATTCTAAATTAGAAAATATGCTAATGAAATATCCTATGTTAATAGATTTAATAAATAAAACTACATACAAGATGAACAAAGAAAACAAAGATGAAATACCTTCCAATTTTTATCAACATAATGGAAAAAAGAATAACATTTGTAATTGCTACAAAATTATAATTTTTTTAAAAATTGGCTTATTAATAACTATTTAAGATCTATATAAAGAATGCTATAAAATTTTACTAATAAATAAAGACAATATATATGAATGGGAAACCTCAATATTGTAACTATGTCACTTCTGCAATTTATTAACTCAAAACCCAATCCAAGTCTCAGAAATGTATTTATGAAACTTGATTAGCTGATTCTAAATTTCATTTGGAAGAGAAAATGCATAAAAATAGCCAAAAGAAAAAAAGATAAAGGAGAAAAAGATGGCAGCGAAGTAGAGAGACGTGGAGTGCATCCCTCTCCACAGATGCATTGGGAATGCACGGAAGGACACAGTCATTCCCACAGAGAACCAGCTGAACACCAGCAGACGGCCTCGGACACCAGAAGGGACTGCGGGGAACCTGACATAGCCGGTAGGGAGGCATCTACGAGGGCTCAAAGAGGGTGAAGCGGCGGAGCTGTGGCAGACGGGAGGGAGTGAGAAACACACGGAGGGTCCGCAGCGCAGCTCAGCGTTCCCGGACCGAGACATCGATCCGCGGCTGAACGGAGGGTCCAGGAGCGGGAGCGTGGGAACCGGAGAGCTGGTTCAGGGGGAGAAACATTGTTGCCGGTAGGGTGACGGACCGAGAGGACAGGAGGGAGGAGGTCCGCGGAGAGGAGTGCCGGTCCCTGAGAGCTGCCCGGCCGTGATGGCGGCTGGAGGCTGCAGGCTCCCGGGCGGGGGGGAGGAGCCGCGCGCATAGCCTCTCCCTCTCTTTCGGTGCCTCTGCAACAGGCAGCGGAGAGACGCCCTGCGGGGCCACCTAAGGCACTCAGGGATAACAAGCACCCTCAGGCGCTCGGGCGGGGCTAGATTAAAACTCCTTGCAACGCCAGCAGCAGGGAGGCTGCCGAGAGAAAAAAAAAAAAAAAAACCAGCATCAAAAAGAAAAAACCCCGAGAGAGGCCCAACTCTAAGACTTTCTGTGTACGCCTGAGCCACCAGCGCCCTCTGCAACAGGCACCTCCAAGCCTGACTGAAGCAACAGTGCGCCACTGCTCACTCACTCCCAGGAGAAGGAGCCACTATTGCACCCTCTCCCTCCCCACACACCGAGGCTTACAGACGAACAATAAAGGAACCTCTGCTGGTCACAGAATAACGCAAAAAAAAAACCCAAGGCAAGGAGAAGGACACTTACAGCTGAGACGCTAAGGAAACAGAAATAGTAGTATCAATACCTATTGAACTGGTCCATTCGGGGATCAGTTCTGGATTTTTTTTTTTTTTTTGATTTATTAAATACGATCTTAGCCCTAAGGGATCTACAAGTTTTACAACATAATTTTTTAAGGATATTTTTTACTCTTTTTTTTTTTTTTTTTTTGCCTTTTTAAATACTTCTATATCTAGCTAAGTTTTTGGTAGTACGGACAAAATATCTTTCATACTTTCCTTTCATCCCTTTCTTTAATACACTTCTATTCCTTTCTTTTTCTTTGCATATTTCCAACCACATTACGCTCTTCTGTTCCCCTTTCTTCCAGCCATTTTAAGTGTATTTTATCTTAACATACTTATAAGCAACACTATCGGTCTGCTCAGACTCCTTGCTCTATTCTCCAGATGATGCACTGCCTTGGTATTAATATTAGGCTTTTGTCTTTATCTTAGTTCTTAGTACAGTTGTCTAATTACATTCTGAGAATCTCCATTCTCTCTGGTGGTACTCCAGCTCATTTCTATATTTGATCCTAGCTTACAAAATCTCCCTGGATTGATGTTTGTATGTGTAGGGTGTTATTTGTTGTTTGTTTGCTTTTGCTTTTGTCTCTGATTTGTTCTGTTTCAGTTGTCAATTTCTGCTGGGTTTCTCTCTGAATATCTGATAGCACACTGGGGTTCTGTCAGGTCTTTCTAGAGCCTTATGTCCTAACGGATTCAATAATTGTGTGTCTTATACATGTATGTGTTTCCTAGACTGAATGTTCGTCTAATCCAATACTTGGACATTAGTCTGAGGCTTGGACAGTCTTCTATAAACACCTCTATCACCAGGACAAGCAACCCCAAAAGCTTGGACAACCATGAGGAAACAAAGAAACACCATGCAGGCAAAGGAGCAGGAAAAAAACCCACAAGACCAAATAAATGAGGAGGAAATAGGAAAAATGCCTGAAAAAGAATTTAGAGTAATGATAGTAAAAATGATACAAAATCTCAATAACAAATTAGAGAAAGTACAAGAAACAGTTCATAAGAACTCAGAAAAACAAACAGCAATGGATAACAAAATAACTGAAATTAAAAATACTCTAGATGCTCTAACCAGCAGAATGACTGAGGCAGAAGAACGAATAAGTGAGTTGGAAGATAGAATGGGAGAAATAAACGCCACAGAGCAGGAAAAAGATAAAAAAATAAAAAGACTAGAAGACAGCCTCAGAGACCTCAGTGATAACCTTAAACGTACCAACATTCGAATTATAGGCATCCCAGAAGAAGAAGAAAACAAGAAAGGGTCTGAGAAAATATTTGAAGAGGTTATAGTGGAAAACTTCCCCAACATGGGGAAGGAAATAATTCACCAAGTCCAAGAAGCACAGAGAGTCCCATACAGAATAAACCCAAGGAGAAATACACCAAGACACATATTAATCAAACTAACGACAATTCAACACAAAGAAAAAATATTAAAAGCAGCAAGAGAAAAGCAACAAACAACATATAAGGGAAAACCCATCAGGATAACAGCTGACCTTTCTACAGAAACTCTGCAGGCCAGAAGGGAATGGCAGGATATCCTGAAAGTCCTGAAAGAGAGAAACCTACAGCCAAGAATACTCTACCCAGCAAGAATCTCATTCAGATTTGAGGGAGAAATCAAAAGCTTTCCAGACAAGCAAAAGTTAAGAGAATTCAGCACCACCAAACCAGCCTTACAACAAGTGCTAAAGGAACTTCTCTAAGTAGGAAACACAAGAAAAGGAAAACACCTACAAATACAAACCCAAAACAATTAAGAAAATGGTAATTGGAACACACATGTCAATAATCACTTTAAATGTAAATGGACTAAATGCTCCAACCAAAAGACACAGACTGGCTGAATGGATACAAAAACAAGACCCTTCTATATGCTGCCTACAAGAAACCCACTTCAGACCAAGGGATACATATAGACTGAAAGTGAAGGGATGGAAAAAGATATTCCATGCAAATGGAAGTCAAAAGAAAGCTGGAGTAGCAATCCTCATATCAGACAAATTAGACTTGAAAGTAAAGACTATTAAAAGAGACAAGGAAGGGCACTACATAATGATCAAGGGATCCATCCAAGAAGAACATATCACAATGGTAAATATCTATGCCCCCAATATAGGAGCACCTCAATACATAAGGCAAATGCTAACAGCTATAAAAGGGGACATCGACAGTAACACAATAATAGTGGGAGACTTGAACGCCCCACTTACATCAATGGACAGATCATCCAAACAGAAAATAAATAAGGACACACAAGCTTTAAATGACACATTAGACCATCTCGACTTAATTGATATTTATAGGACATTCCATCCAAAAACGACAGACTACACTTTCTTCTCAAGTGCACACGGAACATTTTCCAGGATAGATCACATCTTGGGTCACAAATCAAACCTCAGCAAATTCAAGAAAATTGAAATCATATCAAGCATCTTCTCAGACCACAACGCCATGAGACTAGATATCAATTACAGGAAAAAAACTGCAAAAAATACAAACACATGGAGGCTAAACAATTCACTATTAAACAACCAAGGAATCACTAAAGAAATCAAAGAGGAAATCAAAAAGTATCTAGAAACAAATGACAACGAAAACACAACAACCCAAAACCTATGGGACGCAGCAAAAGCAGTTCTAAGAGGGAAGTTTATAGCAATACAGTCCTACCTTAAGAAACAAGAAAATGATCGAATAAACAACCTAACCTTACACCTCAAACAACTAGAGAAAGAAGAACAAAGAAACCCCAAAGTGAGCAGAAGGAAAGAAATCGTAAAGATCAGAGCAGAAATAAATGAAAAAGAAAGGAAAGAAACCATAAGAAAAATAAATAAAACTAAAAGCTGGTTCTTTGAGAAGATTAACAAAATTGATAAACCATTAGCCAGACTCATCAAGAAAAAAAGGGAGAAGATGCAAATCAACAGAATTAGAAATGAAAAAGGAGAAGTCACAACGGACACCTCAGAAATACAAAACATCATGAGAGACTACTACAAGCAACTCTATGCCAATCAATTGGATAACCTGGAAGAAATGGATACATTCTTAGAAAAATACAATCTTCCAAGACTGAACCAGGAAGAAATAGAAACCATGAACAGACCAATCACAAGTACAGAAATTGAGGCAGTGATTAAAAATCTCCCAACACACAAAAGCCCAGGACCAGATGGATTCACAGGCGAATTCTATCAAACATTTCGAGAAGAGTTAACACCTATCCTTCTCAAACTCTTCCAAAATATTGCAGAAGGCGGAGCACTCCCAAACTCATTCTATGAGGCTACCATCACCCTGATACCAAAACCAGGCAAAGATGTCGCAAAAAAAGAAAACTACAGACCAATATCACTGATGAATATAGATGCAAAAATCCTCAACAAAATACTAGCTAACAGACTCCAACAGCACATTAAAAAAATCATACACCACGATCAAGTGGGGTTTATCCCTGGGATGCAAGGATTCTTCAATATATGCAAATCAATCAACGTGATACATCATATCAACAAATTGAAGGATAAAAACCATATGATCATTTCAACAGATGCAGAAAAAGCTTTTGACAAAGTTCAACATCCATTTATGATAAAAGCTCTCCAGAAAATGGGCATAGAAGGAAATTACCTCAACATCATAAAAGCCATATATGACAAACCAAAAGCCAACATTGTTCTCAATGGAGAAAAACTGGAAGAATTCCCTCTAAGAACAGGAACAAGACAAGGGTGTCCACTCTCACCACTGTTAGTCAACATAGTTTTGGAAGTGTTAGCCACAGCAATCAGAGAAGAAAAAGAAATTAAAGGAATCCAAATTGGAAAAGAAGTAAAATTATCACTCTTTGCAGATGACATGATACTATATATAGAAAACCCTAAAGACTCTACCAGAAAACTGCTAGCACTCATTGATGAGTTTAGTAAAGTAGCAGGATACAAAATTAATGCACAGAAATCTCTTGCATTCCTATACACTAACAACGGAAGAGCAGAAAGAGAAATTAAGGAAACTCTCCCATTCACCATTGCAACCAAAAGAATAAAATACCTAGGAATAAACCTGCCTAAGGAGGCAAAAGATCTGTATGCAGAAAACTTTAAGACATTGATGAAAGAAATCAAAGATGACATAAACAGATGGAGGGACATACCATGTTCCTGGATTGGAAGAATCAACATCGTGAAAATGACTGTACTACCCAAAGCAATTTACAGATTTAATGCAATCCCGATCAGATTACCAATGGCATTTTTCACAGAACTAGAGCAAGAAATCTTACGATTTGTATGGAAACGCAAAAGACCCCGAATAGCCAAAGCAATCTTGAGAAGGAAAAATGGAGTTGGTGGAATCAGGCTTCCTGACTTCAAACTATACTACAAGGCCATAGTGATCAAGACAGTATGGTACTGGCACAAAAATAGAAAGGAAGATCAATGGAACAGAATAGAGAACTCAGAAGTAAGCCCAAACACATATGGGCACCTTATCTTTGACAAAGGAGGCACGAGTATACAATGGAAAAAAGACAGCCTCTTCAATAAGTGGTGCTGGGAAAATTGGACAGCAACATGTAAAAGAATGAAATTAGAACACTTCCTAACACCATACACAAAAATAAACTCCAAATGGATTAAAGACCTACATGTAAGGCCAGACACTATAAAACTCCTAGAGGAAAACATAGGCAGAACACTCTTTGACATACATCAAAGCAACATCCTTTTTGACCCACCTCCTAGAATCATGGAAATAAAATCAAGAATAAATGAATGGGACCTCATGAAACTTAAAAGCTTCTGCACAGCAAAAGAAACCATAAACAAGACTAAAAGGCAACCCTCAGAATGGGAAAAAATAATTGCCTATGAAACAACGGACAAAGGATTAACCTCCAAAATATACAAGCAGCTCATGCAGCTTCATACCAAAAAAGCAAATAACCCAATCCACAAATGGGCAGAAGACCTAAATAGACATTTCTCCAAAGAAGACATACAGATGGCCAACAAACACATGAAAAGATGCTCAACATCACTCATCATCAGAGAAATGCAAGTCAAAGCCACAATGAGGTATCACCTCACACCAATCAGAATGGCCATCATCACAAAGTCTGGAAACAACAAATGTTGGAGAGGGTGTGGAGAAAAGGGAACTCTCCTGCACTGTTGGTGGGACTGTAAGTTGGTACAGCCACTATGGAAAACAATTTGGAGGTTCCTTAAAAAACTACAAATAGAACTACCATATGATCCAGTAATCCCACTCCTGGGCATATACCCAAAGAAAACCATAATCCCAAAAGAAACTTGTACCATAATGTTTATTGCAGCACTCTTTACAATAGCCAGGACATGGAAGCAACCTAAATGCCCATCAACAAATGAATGGATACAGAAGATGTGGCATATATATACAATGGAATATTACTCAGCTATAAAAAGGGATGAGATGGAGCTATATGTAATGAGGTGGATAGAACTACAATCTGTCATACAGAGTGAAGTAAGTCAGAAAGAGAAAGACAAATATTGTATGCTAACTCACATATACGGAATCTAAAAATGGTACTGATGAACTCAGTGACAAGAACAGGGAAGCAGATACAGAGAATGGACTGGAGAACTCGAGGTATGGGAGGGGGCGGGGGGTGAAGGGGAAACTGAGAAGAAGCGAGAGAGTAGCACAGACATATATATACTACCAACTGTAAAATAGTCAGTGGGAAGTTGTTGTATAACAAAGGGAGTCCAACTCGAGGATGGAAGATGCCTTAGAGGACTGGGGCAGGGGGGGGGGGAATCGAGGGGGGGGGCGTCAAGGAAGGGAGGGAATATGGGGATATGTGTATAAAAACAGTTGATTGAACCTGGTGTACCACCAAAAAAATAAAATAAAAAAAAAAAAAAAAAAAAAGATAAAAGAAAACTTGTCCTGCAGAAAAGAAAACATAGATCAATAAAAGAGTAGAATTCAAAATAGAGTCATAAATACCTGGAGCATTAGAATATAGTAATGATGGAATTTTAAATCAGTTGGGTAAAGAATATACTATTTAATAAATATTATTAGTACAATTGGCTTTCAGTCTGGGAAGAATATTAGATCTCTATCTCACCGCATAACAAAATAAATTTTTGATAAATTAAAGAGCTAAGAATATATGAAAAATGTAAAACTTTTTTTATTTTAAAATGTAGATTACATTTCTAAGTATTGATAAGATCACATACACACAATACACATAAGCCATAAGGAAGAAGATTAATTGATTTGACCAAAAAAACCCAAAAAACTCAAAAGAAAAAATGATAAAATGGAAGAAAATACTTGCAACTTGCACTTTATATATAATACAGAAAAGAGATATATATATGTATAATATATAAAAGTGTATATATAAAAAGAATATATATTCAGAATATATACATTTAAAAACAAAACTAATGAAAAAATGGATCATTTATATGATAAGTAATTTATAAAAAATAAAAATTAATATGGTTGATAATCATTTTTTAAATGTCCATCTCATTTGTATTGTAATTAGTGACATTCAAATTAAATGAGGTGTCAATTCACCCACCAGATTGACCAAAAAAAATTTTTTCAGTAATTGTTAAGCAAGACAAGGGTGCCCTCTCTTACCAGTCTTTTTTTTTTTTTTTTTCATATTCAAGTGTCAGTTTATTTATTAACATGTAACCTTTTTTAAAAAATTTTATTTATTTATTTATTATTTTTTGGGGGGTACACCAAGTTCAATCAACTGTTTTTATACACATATCCCCGTATTCCCTCCCTTCCTTGACTCCCCCCCTCCTCAAGTCCCCCCCACCCTCCCCGCCCCAGTCCTCTAAGGCATCTTCCATCCTCAAGTTGGACTCCCTTTGTTATACAACAACTTCCCACTGACTATCTATTTTACAGTTAGTAGTATATATATATGTCTGTGCTACTCTCTCGCTTCATCTCAGCTTCCCCTTCACCCCCCCCGCCCCCTCCCAAACCTCAAGTTCTCCAGTCCATTCTCTGTATCTGCTTCCTTGTTCTTGTCACTGAGTTCATCAGTACCATTTTTAGATTCTGTATATGTGAGTTAGCATACAATATTTGTCTTTCTCTTTCTGACTTACTTCACTCTGTATGACAGACTGTAGGTCTATCCACCTCATGACATATAGCTCCATCTCATCCCTTTTTATAGCTGAGTAATATTCCATTGTATATATACATGCCACATCTTCTTTATCCATTCTTTTGTTGATGGGCATTTAGGTTGCTTCCATGTCCTGGCTATTGTAAATAGTGCTGCAATAAACATTATGGTACAAGTTTCTTTTGGGATTATGGTTTTCTTTGGGTATATGCCCAGGAGTGGGATTACTGGATGATATGGTCGTTCTATTTGTAGCTTTTTAAGGAACCTCCATCTTACCAGTCTTATTGAACACAGTACTGGAAGTCCTAGCCAGAGCAATCAGGCAAGAAAAAAGAAGTAAAAGACATCAGAATTGAAAAGAAAGAAGTAAAACTGTATTTATTTGTAGATGACATAACTTTATACATAGAAAATCTTAAAGGTTCCATTAAAAAGCTGTTAGGTCTAATCAGTGAATTCAGTAAAGCTGCAGGGTAAAAAATTAAGATACAAAAATCAGTAGCATTTCTTTATATTAACAACTAATATTCTGAAAAAGAAATGATTCCATTTGCAACAACATTGAAAACAATAAAATACTTAGGAGTAAATTTAACCAAGGAGATAAAAGATCTCTACTCTGAAGACTACAAGACACTGATGAAGAAGTTGAAGGAGACACAAATAAATGAAAAATATTCTGTATTCATGGATTGGAAAAATCAATATTGTTAAAATATCAATACTACCTCTATCTATAGATTTAATGCAATCTCTATCAAAATTCCAATGGCATCTTTTACAGAAGTAGGAAAAAATCCTAAAATTTATAGGGAACCACAAAAGACCCCAAATATCCAAAGCGATCCTGAGGACAGAGAATAGAGCATCACACTTCCTGATTTTAAGTTATATTAAAAAGCTATAGTGATCAAAGCAGCATGTTACTGTCATAAAGGCAGATACATAGACCAATGGAATGGCATTGAGAGCCCAGAAATAAACTCATGCATATACAGTTATCACTTGACTAGGGAGCCAAAAATACTCAATGGAGAAAAGACAATCTCTTCAATAAAAAGTGCTGAGAAAATTGGATATTCACATGTAAAAGAATGAAATTAGACTCCTATTTTACAACACCCACAAAGTTTAACTCAAAATGGATTAAAGATTTATATGTAAGACCTGAAACCATAAGAATCCTAGAAGAAAATATAGAAAAAAAAAAAGGCTCCTTGACATGGGTCTTTGCAAGGAATTTTTGGATATGACCTAAAGCACAGGCAAAAAAGTAAAAATAAAAAGTGGGACTACATCAAACTAAAAATCTTCTCCACAACAAAGGAAACCATCAACAAAATGTAAAGGTAACCTACAGAATGGGAGAAAAAATTTGCAAATCACATAATTGATGAGGGGGTAATATTCAAAATATATAAAGAACTCATACAACTCAGTATCAAAAAAAGAAAAATAATAATCTGATTTAAAAATGGGCAAAGGCACTATGGAAAAGAGTTTGGAGGTTCCTTAAAAATTAAAAATGGAACTACCATATGACCCAGCAATCCCACTACGTGTATATACCCTGAGGAAACCATAATTCAAAAAGAAACCTGTACCCCAATGTTCATTGCAGCACTATTTACAATAGCCAGGACATGGAAGCAACCTAAATGCCCATCAACAGATGAAAGGATAAAGAAGATGTGGCACATATATACAATGGAATATTACTCAGCCATGAAAAGGAATGAAATTGAGTTATTTGTCATGAGGTGGATAGACCTAGAGTCTGTCATACAGGGTGAAGTAAGCCAGAAAGAGAAAAACAAATACCATATGCTAACTCATATATATGGAATCTAAAAAAAAAAATGGTACTGATGAATCCAGTGACAGGGCAAGAATAAAGATGCAGATGTAAAGAATGGACTTGCAGACACAGGGTGGGGGTGGGGGGTGAAGGGGAAGCTGGGACGAAATGAGAGTAGTATTGACATATATAAAACTACCAACTGTAAAATAGATAGCTAGTGGGAAGTTGCTGTATAACATAGGGAGATAAACTCGAGGAGATAAACTTAGAGGGCCAGGATAGGGAGGGTAGGAGGGAGTCTTGAGAGGGAGGGGATATGGGTATATATGTATAAATACAGCTGATTGATTCACTTTGGTGTACCTCAAAAACTGGCACAAGAGTGTAAAGCAATTATATTCTAATAAAGAGCTTTAAATATATATATACAAATATTTTACATGCTTATGTTTTTGTACATTCATATGCAACATAGTAGAAATCATAAAAATTTTATAATGTGATGATTAAAGCCTTATTAAGAATATTAAAAAAAATGAGCAGAGGAACTGAATAGACAGTTTTCCAAAGACATACAAATGGCCACCAAGTACATGTATAAAGACTCAACATTACTAATCATTAGGAAAATGCAAATCAAAACCATAATGAGATATAACCTCACACCTGTTAGAATGATTTTCATCAAAAAAACAAGCAATAACAGGGCTTCCTAGGTGGCGCAGTGGGTAAGAATCCACCTGCCAATGCAGGGGATACGGGTTCGATCCCTGCTCCAGGCAGATCCCACATGCCACGGAGCAACTAAGCCCATGCACCATAACTATTGAGCCTGCGCTTTAGAGCCTGTGAGCCACAACTACTGAGCCCATGTGCTGCAACTACTGAAGCCCACACACCTAGAGCCCGTGCTCAGCAACAAGAGAAGCCACGGCAATGAGCAGCCCGCACACCACAACAAAGAGTAGCCCCCACTCACTGCAACTAAAGAAAGCCCACGCACAGCAAAAAAAGACCCAACACAGCCAATAAAATTAATTAATTAATTAATTTAAAAAAAAAAAAAAAACCAAAAACAAGCAATAACAAGTGTTGACAAGGATGCGGATAAAATGGATACCTGGTGCACTGTTGGTAGGAACATAACTTGGTACAGCCAATATGGAAAACAGTATGGAATTTTCTCAAAATACTTAAAAATAGAACTACTATATGTTCCTGGAATGTCACTTCTGGGTGTATATTCAAAGGAAATAAAAACAGGATATCAAAAAGATAGTTGTACTCCCATATTCACTGCAGCGTTATTCACAAAAGCCAAGATATGGAAGCAACCTAAATGTCCATCAACAGTTGAATGGATAAAGAGGATGTGATATAGATAGATAGGTAGATGATAGATGATAGATAGATAGATAGATAGATAGATAGATAGATAGAGCTAGATAGATAGATAGCTAGATTTCAGCTGTGAGAAAGAAGGAAACCTTTCCATTTGCAACAATATAGATGGACCTTAAGGGCATCAGGTTAAGTGAAATAAGACAAATACTGGATAGTATCACATATATATTTCATTAAAAAAAAAATCAAACTAACAGAAAGGAGAGTAGAAAAGTGGTTGCCAGGAGCTGGGGGAAGAGGGAAATAGTGAGAGGTTGGTAAAAGGGTACTATAAACTTTCAGCTATCAGATGAATAAAGTCTGAGGATCTAATGTAAATCATAATGACTACAGTTTTTTTTCATGATGACTATAGTTGACAGCACAGTGTTATATAATTGAAGTTTGCTAAGAGAATAGAACTCAAATGTCACACACACAAAGTAGATAAGTATGTAGGGTAGGAGATGGAGGAATCCCTTCACAATGTATATGTATATCTAATCACCATCATATACACTTTAAATATACTAAAAATTTTACATGTCAATTAAACCTCAATAAAGCTGAAAAAATTAAGTGTATATACCATTTGACCCAGCAGTAAAAATAGTATGTCATTCATATCATTATTATATTATGTTACAATATTAGTATGTCCCTCCACCTTCGAAAAACAGAACAAATTTATATTTCTATATGTTCATATATATGTAATGTTAAAGCATTTTTTTTTTTAATCTGGAAGCAGACTTAACCTCTGATGTGGGGACTAGTATTGACGTAAAGATCAAAGGGGACTTTTATTTATCTGTGCTGTTTGAATGTTTACAAAAGTGTATTAATGCTTACTTGCATAATTAGAGACAAATTGGAAGAAATTACAGATAACAACAATAAAAACACTGCAGTGGTTTCTGATGTAACCGGGCTATCATCGTCACCTTTAAAGGCTCCTAATAGCTCTGGTCTTCAGTAATTGACTTGCATGGCAAGATTATCTCAAGGTGGAGAAAACGTCTCAGGAAGCATATGCTACCTGAATTTAGGGGCCAGCCTTAGCTTTGTGATGTGGCTTCCCAAGCAAAATCAAAGGCCCCAGACTTTGAGCTACTGAGAATTCCCCACAAGCTCTGCATTAGCTTGACACTTCCCAGGAGGACACAAGGACTGCCAATTACACAGAAAGCTACACTCTTCCAATCCCAATTAAGCTAGAAGTAATGTCTTGATCACTCTTCCTCTATCCCCCTCCTGCTGTGAGTCTCTAAGTAGTCTATTCTCCAGTTACTGGGAGCCACTCCTGGGTCCCTCTACCCCCAGGAGTGCTCCTTCCCAGCTGTGGCCCAATTAAGCCACAGTTGAGTTGCTCTGAAGTGACAAGCCCCGGGAGGCTTGTTAAATTCAGTGCTTAAGAATACGGGAGAAACATCATTAAGAAATTCAGCTTATTAAGCACCTGGGCCAACAGCAGCAGCGAAGCAGGAAAAGCAGCAGTGACACAGTGCCCCTCAGAGGCATCTCAATAAACTTCTTTTAACTTTTACCTAACTTTATCCCAAGTGTGTACCCCAGCTACTAAGCACATACCCAAGGCACCTTAACTTTCACCACCGCCATCAGCCTGTTATTTTCATCACACATTACATCATCATTATAACCTCATCACCCCATTAGTATTCTCACCATCATTTTCACCCATCACCCCCAAAATATCATCCTTTCCTTATTTCATTGTCATTCTCAGTATTATTACCTAACTCATTATCTCACCATTTTAATCATCATCAGTATTACATCACCCCCGTTGTCACTCAAACACCACCTTTCAGCTTCACCATTTCTTCCCCATCACTGCAGTACAATCTGCAACTCATGTGAAGAGAGTAGTATCCTCAAAATTCAGAGAAAAAGTCTTTATTTGAAAAACAGACAAGAAAAATATTTTTAAATAGCCGTTCTGTGATTTCAACCAGGTGCAAAAGAACAAAGCCGGCCATGTTGAGAAGTAATAAACTGAGATAAGAAGAATGCATTAAGAACAATAAAATACAACTTGACACAGAAGTCCAAAGAGAACCTGAAGTGAAGATAGTAAATGGGACAATTGATCTTGCATAAAATTATAAGTATTCCCAGAATACAGGGGAAAAGAAAGAAAATGATGATCATTACAGAATAAAGGGTGAGTTGTATCACGGAGGAGGAAATTTTCTTCTACGCTTCTAGTTTCTTTTGGTCTAAGAATTAAATTGCCATGAGATGGATTAGCAGGAGAAAAATCACACAAAAGTTTAATAACATGTATACATGGGAGAAACCCAGGAAAACTGAGTAACTCATCAAAACGGCTGAAACCCTCACCTTAAATACCATCTTTAGCTCAGGAAAAAAGAGGGTACTGGGGCTAGTGGTTTAGGCCTACAAAGAGGAGAAAGGCAATTCACAGTGAGATGAAAAAGCAAAGTGTTTGGTAAACAAATGTTCACAGGGGCATGCAGAGACAAGGGGACACAGAGTGGGCTCTGATCTCTCAGAGTTTCACCCACCGCACCTAGTCCATACCCACTGCAGATATCTCTGGTGATAGCTTTATTCTTGTAATAGGCTCTCTACCTAATTTGTTCAGGCAGCTGGAGGGAAGCTTTAAGTTTCTTCCTGAGTCTTTTAGGCCTTGATTGTCTTCAGCTTGAAATAATCCACGTGCCATAGAGACATTTGGGGGTGGCAAATTTTGTTCCCCTATGGTTTCATAGATCCAGCTTGCAGTTATTGAAGAATTTCTAAAGACGACGATAGTGAAAGGATCAAAGGCATTATCCAAAGGTGTAATATGAGAAAACTTTCTGAATCTCAAAAGAAATACTCTGAAGATCAAAATATTTCATGGTATTCCAGAGAAAATTAATGAAAGAAGTCTATACCTGCATATATTCATCTGATAACTGTTCTCCACACTGCAGCTAGAATGATCTATTCAAAATACAAGTTTTAGAGCATCATCCCCAGTTTTAAATACTTTAATAACTTTCCAGGGCTCTTAAGATAAAGAACAAAGTTCTAAGGTGGCCTACAAGGCCCGTGGTTTGACCCTGCATGTCTCCACATGCTCTCCCTTGCTTCCTGCCTACCTGACCTTCTTTCTGACCTTCCTTGCACATACCCTGCTCCTTCTGACTTTAGGAACTTGGTATATGTTGTTGCTTCTATCATCAGTTTCCTCTAGCTAACTCCTAATTTAGGATCTCATACATCACTTCCACAAGGAAAACTTCCCACACCTGACTACACTAAATGTACCTATTACATGCCCTGTAGCACTATGCACCTTTCCCCTTTAGTACTTCTAACAATTAGGGTTTTTATTTATGTGTACAATTCTTTTATTCTATCTGCCTCTCTCTCACAGTATAATATGCACAAGGGCAGAGACCAAAGAGCCAAGTCAAGTTTCAAAGAATTATATCAATACAAACAGGCAGGATGTACACTGTAGCATCCAGCTGGCCCAGGGTAAACACATACATCCTTTCAACACTAAATGGGGAAATGCAGGCAGCCCCACTCCTGCCTTCTCTCCTCTTCCTGCCTTCCAGGTCCCCTCCAGCCAGCTTCCTGCCTTCAGTGTTCTCCAGGTAAGAAGGAGGCACAAGTCTCATTCATCCCCCAAACCCCAGTGGACATATCAATCTCCCAATCTCTCATGGTGCACCTGTCCAGTTGCATTCTGGGGTAGGTGTGGGGAGGAGGCTCAGAGTTGCTACAGCTCAGCATGAATCTCTCTCTGCAACCAATCTGACCAGTTCTCTTGGAGTGTCCCTCACTTGACCCATGGGGACAAGGGAGCACCCATTTGCCTCCCTCACATCACTCTCCCCTAGAAGGAAAACTACACCAATCACTCCTATTTAATGAACCCATCTTTCCTATTTCAAGTCTTTTTATATAATCTACCAGTGTATGATGACGGGCTGATGATCACAGGATTGATATGCACCTAGCAACTCGTCAGGCTCTTTGAAAAAGTGGAGCTTTAGCGAAACTTTTGATACAACAGGAAAAGTCCCAGTCAACATCCTGTTATGACTATGTTCCTCAAAGCCTGGAAGACAGGGAGTACAAAAAGGGAATCAACCATAATCCCTCTTTTCTAAAGCCAATGACACTTTTTAGTGTATTTTCTTCCACTATTTTATCAAGCACATAATTTTATGTAAACTTGTGTTCATTGTATACTGGTCATTTTGTAGACTACTTTTTTCCACTTCATGTTATATCATATTCATTGTTTCCAGTTGTTCTACACTCAATCTATCTATCCTCTTAATTGAAAACATGATAACATACACAATTGACAAAACTTTCTTTTATAAACAATACTGAAATGAATATCTTTACATGTATAGAATTCTCTATTTGGACTAATTCCTTAGGATTGATTGCTAAAATTGCCATCATAGAGTATGTTGGACACTTGACTCTTCTGGCCAGTATCCACTCCTACTGCTCCTCCTAATAGTACCTTAAAGATTTTCTCCATAAAAACTTACACAAGTCCATAAATTTCAACATACTAAGTAAATTCTAATTTTCTACGAGGGTGAGTCAAAAATTATCCACACTCCAGTTATATTAAAACTTCTATAAATTCTACAGCCAGATTGTGGGTAATTTTTGACTCACCCTCGTACATAAGTAATCATGTCATTAAAGACTAAAGACTGCTTTAGTTCTTTTTTCCAATGGATGCTTTTTATTGTTTTTTCTTGCCTTATTTCATTGATCAAATCGTCCAGTGCAACACTGAATAGAAGCATTGAAAATAGATATCTTTGTATTGCTCTTGTTCTTAAACCAAGAAATTATTTATGTTTTGCCATTAAGTATAATTTTAGCCATCGGTTTTTTTTTTAAGCTTTTTATTGGAATATAATTGCTTTACACTCTTGTGCCAGTTTTTGAGGTACACGAAAGTGAATCAGCTGTATTTATACATTTATACCCATATCTCCTCCCTCCTAGGACTCCCTCCCACCCTCCCTATCCAGGCCCTCTAAGTCATCACCCATCATTGAGTTTACCTCCCTATGTTATGCAGCAACTTCCCACTAGCTCTCTATTTTACATTGGGTAGTGTATATATGTCTATGCTACTCTCTCACTTCGTCCCAGCTTCCCCTTTGCCCCCTCCCAACCCCATGTCCTCAAGTCCGTTCTCTACATCTGCATCTTTATTCTTGCCCTGTCACTGGGTTCATCAGTACCATTTTTTTAGATTCCATATATATGAGTTTGCATATGGTATTTGTTTTTCTCTTTCTGGCTTACTTCGCTCTGTGTGACAGACTCTAGGTCCATCCACCTCACTACAAATAACAACTTCATTCCTTTTTATGGCTAAGTAATATTCCATTGTATATATGTGCCACATCTTCTTTATCCATTCATCTGTTGATGGCATTTAGGTTGCTTCCATGTCCTGGCTATTGTAAACAGTGCTGCAGTGAACATTATGGTACATGCTTCTTTTGGGATTATGGTTTTCTCTGGGTATATGCCCAGTAGTGGGATTGCTGGGTCATATGGTAGTTCCATTTTTAGTTTTTTAAGGAACCTCCAAACTGTTTTCCATAGTCGCTGTACCAATTTACATTCCCACCAACAATGCAAGAGGGTTCCCTTGTCTCCACACCCTCTCCAGCATTTATTGTTTCTAGATTTTTTGATGATGGACATGCTAACCAGTGTGAGGTGATACCCCATTGTTAGCCATAGTTTTTATAGATGCTTTTTTATTAGGTTAAGGAGTCCCTTTGAGGCTTACTTATCAGAGAGTTTTTATGAGACATGGATGTTAGATGTTGTCAATACTTTTTCTACATCTATTTAGATGATCGTATGGCTTTTAGTGTGTTACTATGGTGAATTACAGTGATTTGTTTTCTAATGTCAAGTCAACTTTCCATCCCTACAGTAGATCCCATTTGGTCATGATGTATTACTCTTTTAACACATCGTTGGATTTGATTTGTTAAAAATTTTGTTTAGAGTTTTTGCATCTATGTTCATAAGGGACATTGATTTATAGTTTTCTTTTCTTATAATGTCTTTTTCTGGTTTTGATAGCAGGGTAATGCTGACCTCATAGAGTGAGTTAGGAAGTACACACTCCAATATTCTGGAAGAGTTTATGCAGCATTGGTGTTAAACCTTAAACATTTGGTAGAATTCACCTAGGAAGCTATCTGGGCTGGAGTTTTCTTTGTGAAAATGTTTTTAATGAAAAGTTCAACTTATTTAATAAATAAAGGGCCATTCAAGTTATCTATTTCTTCTTGAGTGAGTGTTGATTCTCTAAGAATCATTCATTGATTTTCTTGGTTTTACTACTTCCTGCTTCATTGATTTCCACACTATTATTGCATTTCTTCTAAGCAGAAGATGTTTCTATTTTGAGTTTAATCTGTTTTTCTTTTCCTAGCTTCTTAAGATGGAAACTGAGGTAATTGTTTTCAGACCTTTATTCTTTTCTAATACAGGCATTTGGTGATACAAATTTCCTCCAAGTACTACTTAAGCATCATCTCACAAATTTTGATAAGTTGTGTTTTTATTTTCATTCAATTCAAAATACCTTCTAATTTTCCATGTTGATTTCTTCTTTGGACCATGGGTTGTGTGGAAGTGTGTTATTTAGTTTCCAAATATTTGTAGATTTTCTAGCAACCTTTATTATTATAGATTCCTACTGAAGCCAAACCTGGCCTCTGTACCCTGACACTGAATTAAATCTCAGAGACGGAGTTTTGGGTGAAATAGAAAAGAATACCTTTATTGCTTTGCCAGGCAAAGGGGGCCACAGTGAGACAATGCCCTCAGAACTGTGTGTGCCTACCTGGAGGGGTTAGTGAGGAGTTTTATAATAATGGTTCAAAGAGGGCATGATCAGCTTATGGACTTTCTTCTGATTGGTTGGTGGTGAGGTAAGTGGGAGTCAGCATCATTATCCTTCTGGGTCCAACAGTTCTGGGGTCTAAGTGCTTGTAAGCAGCATGCACAAACTTCTCCCACCTGGTGGAGGTTTCAGTATCTGCAAAACAGCTCGAATATATTGTTATGTATATCCCTTGAGGGGGAAACAGGACCCTGCCCCAAGGCAGCACTATTGTTTCTTGACTGTTCCTCCCTGTCTCCCCATCCCCTCCCCTCCTGAATTAGCAAATATTTGAACCTGCCCTTGGAACTCAGGGAAGATCACAGGAGGCTGAATGAAGCCTATTTACTATAATCAAGAAATGGGGGACACAGAAAGGCTTTGTCCTCAGGATCCCCACAGGGTCCTGCTCAATTTCACTACTTTAATTTGATCATGGTCAGAGAATATACTCTGTATGACTTGAATACTTTTGAAATTATGGAAACTTGTTTCATATCCTGGAATATAAACTGTATTGGTTAAATGTTCTCTATGCACTTGAAAGAAATTTTTTTTCCTGCTATTATGGGATCAGTGTTCCATAAATGTCAATTAAGTCATGTTGCAAAACCGAGTCCCCCTAAAACAGAGCTCCCCTGCCAAGCTTATGATTAACCTCTCTAGACAAAATTTTATTCCCTTTCTTGGACAACACTTTTCCACCCAGAACTGAGGGATATCAAAGAAAAGGGGGCTGGGGAGTTGAAACTGAGCAGAACCCTGCAGGTAAAAAGACTCTCCATGTCCCCTGTTTCTTGCTTGTAGAAAAAGGCTTTAGTCTCTTAGGTCTTACCTGAATTCCAAAGAGCAAGCATAAGCAAATACTAATTAGAGAAGTGAGGGAATACAGAAACAAAGGAAAAGCAGTTAAGGAAGAAAAGAAATGACAGCTTAAACAATAGTCAGAGATAAAACAGTGTCTTAGTTTCTTCTCAAGGGATATACATAACAATCTTTGAGTTGTTCTGCAGAAACGGAGACTGGCCAAGGTGGAGGATGGTGACTACACACTGACCACAAGCACTTAGACCCTAGACTAGTTGGAACTAGAAAGTTGATGATTAAGATTCCTGAAACATCACCCTGTTACCTCACCATGAACCAATAAAAAGAAAGTCATGCATCCTGCAGCCCTCACTCCAAAAGTTTTTCCTTTTTTAAAGGAAACCCTTCCCTGGGGACTTCCATGGTGGTGCAGTGGTTAAGAATCCACCTGCCAATTCAGGAGACATGGGTTCAATCCCTGGTCCCAGAAGATCCCACATGCCATGGAGCAACAAAGCCTGTGCACCACAACCACTGAGCCTGCACTCTAAAGCCTGTGAGCCACAACTACTGAACCCATGTGCCACAACTACTGAAGGCTGTGCACCTAGAGCCCGTGTGCCACAACAAGAGAAGCCAGCACAATGAGAAGCCTGCGCACCACAACGAAGAGTAGCCACTGCTTACTGCAACTAGAGAAAGCCCTCACACAGCAGTGAAGAACCAGTGCAGCAAAATAAATAAAGTAAATAAATAAATAAATTTTTAAATAAATAAAAACCCTTCCCTGAAAGCCACTGGGGAGTCTGGGTCTTTTGAGCATGTCCATTCTCCTTGCTTGGCACCTGCAATGAATTCTCTACTTTCCTTTAACACAACCCAGTATCAGTAAATTGGCTTTCTGCATGGCAAACAAGAGGATCCAAGTTCAGTTTGGTAAAATTGTTTGACAATGTTGTTGAAGTCACCATGAACTTTCCTCTAAGAACTGCTTTTACTGCATCCCACAGATTTTTGTAAGGTTGTGTTTTCATTGTTTTTTCTCTTGAGGTTTTCTTCTGATTTCTTTGATTTCATCATTGACCCATTCATTTTTTAATAGCATGTTATTTAGTCTCCACATGTTTGTTCTTTTCTTGTTTTTCTTTCTGTGGTTGATTTCTAGTTTTATAATATTGTGGTCAAAACAGATGCTTGAATTAATTTGTATCCTCTTAAGTTTGTTGAGGTTTGTTTTGTGCACTAGGATGTTGTTTATCCTAGAGAATATTCCATACACACTTGGAAAACATGTGTATTGTTTTCTTTGGATGTAGTGTACTTTAAATATCAATTAAGTCTAACTGGTCTATTGTGTCATTTAGCACCTCTTTTGCCTTATTGATTTTCTGTCTGGATGATCCCCATTGATGAAAGTGGGCTGTTAAATTCTTTATTACTATTATATTTTTGCCCAGTTCTCCTTTTATCTGGGTCAGTATTTGTTTTATATAGTTAGGTTCCCCTTTATGGGGGGCATATATGTTAATGATTGTAATATCCTCTTCTTATATTGATCCCTTTATCATCATACAATGCCTTTCTTTGTTTCTCTTCATGACCTTCGTTTGAAAGTCTATTTTGTTTGATATGAGAATTGCTAACCCTGCTTTCTTCTCACTTCCATTTGCATGAAATATCTTTTTCCATCCCCTCTCTTTCAGTCTGTGTGTGTTTTTCACCCTAAAGGGAGCCTCTTGTTTGCAACATACTGTACTTTCTTGTTGTTGTTTTTCAATCCAATCTGCCATTCTATGTCTTTTGATTGGAGCATTCAATCCATTGATATTTAAAGCAATTATATATATATACACACACACCAAATCTTCTTAAGCCAATTATCTGGCCAATTATCTGTTGATTTGCACTTGGGTTATTTCCATGTCTTGGTTACTATAAATAATGCTTCTATGAATATTGGGATGCATGTATCTTTTCAAATTAAAGTTTTCATTTTTTCTGAATATATACACAGAGATGGGACTGCTGGATTATATAGTAGCTCTATTTTTAGTTTCTTAAGGAAACTTCATAATGTTTTCCATAATGGTTCCACGAATTTACTTTCCCATCAACAGTATAGAAATGTTCCCTTTTCTCAACACCCTTCCCAGCATTTATTACTTGTAGAATTTTTAGTGGTGGCCATTCTAACTGACATGACATGATAGCTCATTGTGGCTTTGATTTGCATTTCTCTAATAATTAGCAATAATGAGCATCTTTTGAGACTTCCCTGGTGGCACAGTGGTTAAGAATCTGCCTGCCAATGCAGGGGACATGGGTTTGATCCCTGGTCCCAGAAGATTCCACATGCCATGGAGTAACTAAGCCCATGTGCCACAGCTACTAAAGCCCACATGCCTAGAGCCTGTGCTCCAAAAGAGAAGCCACTGCAATGGGAAGACTGTGCACCACAACAAAGAGTAGCCCCCACTCACCACAACTAGAGAAAGCACACATGCATCAATGAAGACCCAATGCAGCCAATAAATAAATATTAAATAAACAAACAAATAAATAAATAAATAAATAATTTTTTAAAAACATAAAATAAAATAATGAGCATCTTTTCATGTGCCTGTTGGCCATTTGTATGTCTTCTTTGGAGAAATGCATATTTTGGTCTTCTGCCTATTTTTCAGTTGGGTTGTTTGGTTTTTTGCTGTTGAGTTGTATGAGCTGTTTGTATATTTTAACCCCTCATTGGTCACATTATTTGCACATATTATCTCTCATTCCATAGGTTGTCTTTTCATTTGTTTACGGTTTCCTTTGCTGTGCAAAAGCTTTTAAGCTTATGTCCCATTTGTAGACTTTTGCCTTATTTCTTTTCCTGAGAGACTTATCTAAGAAAATATTGCTACAATTTATGTCAGAGAACATTTTGTTTATGTTCTCTTGAAGGAATTTTTTGGTGTGTCTTATATTTAGGTCTTTAAACCATTTTGAGTTTATTTTTGGATATGGTTTGAGGGAATGCTCTAATTTCATTCATTTACATGTAGCTGTCTAGGTTCCCAACACCACTATTGAAAAGACTGTCTTTTCTTCATTGTATCTTCTTGCCTCCTTTGTCACAAGTTAATTGACCATAGATACATGAGTCTATTTCAGGGTTCTCTACTCTATTCCATATTCTGTTGTATGTTCTTGATTTGTGATTACCATGGAGTTTAAGTATGTTGACTCATAACTATATCTACTTACTTTAAACTGATACAAGTTCAAACACATTCTAAAAGATATACATTTTTTACTTCCCTCCTCCACATTTTGTGATTCTGATGTCTTATTTTATACCTTCATGCTTATCTTTTTAATGTAAATTATAGTTATAATAGCTTTTACAATTTTTTTGATTTTTAAAAATCTATCTAAAGGCTTATTTATGTGAACTTCAATCCTATTGTATATTTTCTTTTCTAATTGTGGTTTTCCCTTTCCTATAGATTCCTGCCTATTTTTTACTTAGAGACAACCCTCCAATATTTCTTTCAGGGTAGATTTAGTATTGCTGAATTCTTTTAGTTTGGTTTTTCTGAGAAATTCTATATCTCTCCTTCTATTTGAAATGATACTCTTGCTGTATAGATTATCTTACATTGCAAGTTTTTCCCTTTCAAGATTTTCAATATCATGCCACTCCTTTCAGGCCTGCAAAGTTTCTGCAGAAAAATGAGTGTTTCCCCTCTACTCAAACTTTCTTGCCACCAATCTTTGAATTTTGTTGTGCGGTAGTTACTTAATAGCTTTCTCTAGTTTTCTCATTTTCTTATGGAAGTTAGTCTGCTTAAACTCTCTATCTTTAAAATTTTTAGTTTTGGTAATCTGTATTTCCCTAAGAAATTATCCATTTCATCTAAATTTCCAATTTTATTTGCATAGGGCTCAGCAAAGTAATCTCTTGTGATTTTTCAATCTTTCTTATGTTTCAATGATTTACAATAACATTCACTCTTAAAAAAGAAAGCAGAAGAGGACAGACAGCAGTATCAAGCAGTATCAGCAGTATTTCATCTTATGGAACTGAAAACCACAGCCACAGAAAGACAGAGAAAATGAAAAAGCAGAGGACTCTGTATCAGATGAAGGGACAGGATAAAACCCCATAAAAACAACTAAATAAAGAGGAGACAGCCACCCTCTCAGAAAAAGAATTCAGAATGATGACGGTGAAGGTGATCCAGGACTTTGAAAAAAGACTGGATGCAAAGATCGAAAAGTTTACCAAAGACCTAGAAGAATTAAAGAGCAAACAAACAGAGATATGCAACACAATAAGTGAAATGAAAAATACACTAGAGGGAACCAATAGCAGATTAACTGAGGCAGAGGGCAAATAAGTGACCTGGAAGACAGAATGGTGATAATCACTGATGTGGAAAAGAAGAAAGAAAAAAGAATGAAAAGAACTGAAGACAGCCTAAGATACCTCTGGGACAATGTTAAATGCACCAACATTCGCATTATAGGGGTCCCAGAAGGAGAAGAGAGAGAGAAAGGACCCGAGAAAATATTGGAAGAGATTATAGTTGAAAATTTCCCTAACATGGGAAAGGAAATGGCTACCCAAGTCCAGGAAGTGCAGAGAGTCCCAGGCAGGATAAACCCAAGGAGAAACACACCAAGACACACGGTAGTCAAACTGATAAAAGTTAAAGACAGAGAAAAGTTATTAAAAGCAACAAGGGAAAAATGACAAATAACATACAAGGGAACTCCCATAAGGTTCACAGCTGATTTCTCAGCAGAAACTCTGCAAGCCAGAAGGGAGTGGCACAATATATTTCAAGTGATGAAAGAGAAGAACCTACAACCAAGAATACTCTATCCAGCAAGGATCTCATTCAGATTCGATGGAGAAATCAAAAGCTTTACAGACAAGCAACAGCTAAGAGAATTCAGCACCACCAAACCAGCCCTACAACAAATGCTAAAGGAAATTCTCTAAGCAGGAAACATAAGAGAAGAAAAGGACCTACAAAACAAAAACAAAACAATTAAGAAAATGGTAATAGGAACATACATATCGATAATGACCTTGAATGTAAATGGACTAAATGCCCCAACCAAAAGACACAGACTGGCTGAATGAATACAAAAACAAGACTCACATATATATGTTGTCTACAAGAGACCCACTTCAGACCTAGGGACACATACAGACTGAAAGTGAAGGGATGGAAAAAGATATTCCATGCAAATGGAAATCAAAAGAAAGCTGGAGTCGCAATAGTCATATCAGATAAAATAGATTTTAAAATAAACAACGTTACAAGAGACAAGAAAGGACATTACATAAAGATCAAGGTATCAATCCAAGAAGAGGAGATAACAATTATAAATATATGTGCACCCAATATAGGAGCACCTCAGTACATAAGGCAAATGCTAACAACTATGAAAGAGGAAATGCAAGGCAGAAATAGAGACACAGATGTAGAGAACAAGCATATGGACACCAAGTGGGGAAAGCAGGGAGGGTTGGGGGGGAATGAATTGGGAGATTGGGATACCAAACTGTACACTCTAAATATATGCTGTTTACTGTCTTAACTGTATCTCAATAAAAGTTCTCAAAAAAAAAAAAAAAAAAAGACAGCAGAGTTGGGTAACCACCAGACAGGCAGCTGTGACCCACTGTGCCATTTTCTTTGTTCAAGGGAACAGGCAAAAAAGCAAGAACAAAAAAAAAGAACAAAAAACAACAGTCCTGGGCCTCCCTGGTGGCACAGTGATTAAGAATCTGCCTGCCGATGCAGGCAACACAGGTTCAATCCCTGGTCCGGGAAGATCCCACATACCATGGAGCAAATAAGCCCATGCACCACCACTACTGAGCCTGCGCTCTAGAGCCCTTGAACCACAACTACTGAGCTCACACTCAGCAACTACTGAAGCCCACGCACTTAGAGCCCTGCTCTGCAACAAGAGAAGTCACCACAATAAGAAGCCCAAGCACTGCAATGAAGAATAGCCCCCACTCTCCACAACTACAGAAAGCCCGTGCGCAGCAACGAAGAACCAATGCAGCCAGTAAATAAAATAAAATAAAATAAAGTAAAATAATTTTTAAACAACAAAACTCATAGAGACCAAATTAACAAATAATTAATTTAATAATATTTTTTAACCCCACCCCTAAGTACCTATACATTTCCTAAGAACTGCTGGTTTGTGGACTGCAAACTCCACGAGGACAGGGGCTGTGACTTCCTTTCAGCAATGCCGGGGATCAGTGATGACAATTGACAATCAGGGGCCCCAGCAGTGAACTGCAGGGAAGCAGAGATGGTGGTAAAGCTGCCTTAAAAGGTTGGTAGGTTCCTTGATTTCTCCCTTTTCCACCAACACACCCGAGCCATCACCTGCTCTTGCTTCTTTCCTCATCACATCTTTCAGCATCTCCCCAGCACTGCCACCATACAAATCTAGCACCTTCATAAATTATGTTTAGGTCTCCCCCACTAAGTGTTCCTCTTCAATCCAACCCCCTCATCAGTACTCCCAAGCCATTCTTCTGAAAATACTGTATCACCCTCTCTCCTCTACCCCATTCCTCATCCCTGGTTCTTAAAAAGAGAGGATGCTTATTCTTAAGATAAAATCTATTATCATCCTGAATTACAAACTCTGCTACAATCTGTCCTAGGAGAGAGACAAAATAAAACCTCATCACACTTTACCCACAAGGCTCACCTGTCCACTACCTTGGTCCCTGACTCTAGTTGTACAAGAGCCACCAGGTAAACTCTGCACCTTCTGGAAGGAACTCCAACAGCCAGGAAGACCTCTTCCACATTATCCAGGCTGCCCCCTTCCCCACAAAGCCAGAAGCAGGAAGCTCTCAGCAGTTGCAAGTACCCTCCACTAGCCACATAGCACCCTACCCTCTCCTCAGATGGAGGTAACACTCCAACAGCCCATGGCACCCTTCACTTTCTGCCTGAAACCCTCTGGAACTGCTGCCTGGAATTTTGCCATACTATTGGTGCAGTGGTACTCACTCAAATGCCCTGCCTAGCCCAGCCCTGTTACATCTCTCAGCAAATGCTTTAGAACTATACCACCACTCAAATTTACACCTAAGTACTAGAGACAAAATCTTAATCCCACCAGAAGTTCACAACTTTTTAGTCATTCTTTATTCCCAGACACCCATTTCTCATTAATCCCTCTGCTCGTTCCCCAACTGCACAAATCTCTGCTTCTCCCTTTTCCCAGTTCTCCCTCTCTTTATTTTCTCAACTTCAACCCCATAATCAGCAATCACCTGTCCCAATATCTTCAACCTGGAATTCTCTCTGGGATACCACACCCCTACAGCTCCCCAAAAGGGAAGTACTTTTTTCTCATTCCTGGCCTGTAAGTTCCCTAACATTCTCATCCCCAATGACCTTCTCTCCCACCTCCTTTCCAGTCACCTCAAGTCACACCCATAGTGGAGCTTACCACCCATAAAATTCTATCACTTCCCCAGTAAGAATCTAAGCATTTCCAATGCCCTTAGCATAAAGTAAATGCTTCTTATGAGGTTCCTTAGGACTTCCCTTCGCCTATTTCTCAATGTCATCTCTATCTCTCCTGCTCACTTTCTTGTGACCACATAAGCCTTCTTCCAGCTCTGCAGACAATGCAAAGTCCTTTCCTGATTTGAGCCTTTGTATCTGGTGTCCTCTTCCCAGAAATGCCCTTCTCTTGGCTCTTTGCATGGGTGACTCTTTCTCATCCTCAGCTAAATCTTAATTCCTGACCAGGACCTTACCTGTCAGCTCTTGGTAAATAGGTTTCCCTGCTCCAATTTTCCATATCACAGAACACCAATTGTTTCCCAAGAGTTTCATTTTTCAGTAAATAAACTTAATTTCTATTTCAACCTATCATTCCACTGGTGGGAGAAACAATATCAAACTTCTTGGCGTTTTCCACCCCCTCTCCTGATTCTAAGCTCCAGAGAGATGGATGGGAGTGGAGTGAGGTGTAGCTTGGTCCTCTGTGTCTGGCACCCACTGAGAGAACCTCACTTCTATGATGTCATCAGTCCCCATAGGTCACTGTGTCATCTTCTTGGGTTGTGGTACTATAATTTCATGACTGTACATCTCTCCACATATCTCTCTTGGGTTCCACAGGGCCTGATACTGGTTGGGTCTTATTGGATGCTCAAAGAATACTATAATTGAATTGACTCATGCCCAACATACCTGGGCTATCAATGAGGCCTGAAAGAAAGCTGGATGCCCATGCTAACTCTGAGACCCTGTGAAGGGTTCTTGGAAAGCCTCATATGTCATTTAGGTCCCTTGAAAGAAGAAGAGGCACTGCTACATGTGGTGCCCAACAACTTTAATTTTTCTATGGTTTCCTAATTCATCTCAGGGTTCACAAAAGAGTCACAAGTTTATTGCACTTGAGATTCATGCATTCCACCTACTGTGACATACAATTTTAGAAACACAGAGGTCTTGGAAACCTTTCAATTTGAGGTGCTTGTTCTACAGATGAGTAAAGTAAGGTCTATAGAAAGGAAATAAAATGCCTAAAGTCACAAAACAAGTTAGCAAGGTTGGGCTAGAACCCAAGTCAGTTAAGGTCGGATTCTGTGTCCTTCCATAAGACAATGCAGATTATACCATGTCAGTCCCATGAACTACATTGGTTCCATGCACCAATTGGTTCCATGCACCAAGTCAGTTCTGTAGGTTACATTGGTTCCATATACCATTGGCTTAACTTTCAATGTTGTCCATATATATTTATTGTTTACATATGCCACTCTGATTACCTACATCACCTTGACCTTCTACTGTTACCATGTACCATGTCATTTAGAATTACCATGTTTCATGTTGGTTACATGTATTCTATTGGTTCCAGTGCCACTGTGGTAGATTATATTATCACCCCCATTATTTACTGCTCTCACTGTAGATGGAATATATATCCATAACCATTGCCACGTGATTTGCATTACTTCTCTGTGGGGAGAAAATATTTTCTGCCTTTTTACCAGCAGGCTTAAACATAGGGCTTGGATTGGCCAATAGGATGTGAGGAAAGAGATGTGTGTTACTTCTGAGCAGAAACTTTAAGGGTCATCATGTATTTTGGCCATTGTTCCTTTCTCTCTTTCATAAGACTGGCATGTTCCATAAGGGCTTCCTCCCTCAGGCTGGGTCCAAAGAATCCAATGGCATAAGACCACAGTCTACTTACAACTGTCATGGAACATGAGAAATATATGAACTTTTACTGTTGTAAGCCACTGAGATTATGGAGTTGTTTCTCACTGAACCACAATGTAGCAAGTTGAACTAGACAACCATGTTTGGTTTCATGTACCATATTTGGTCCACTGATCAAGTACTATGTTGGTTCAAATGTATAACGTTGGTTTCACGTTATAGATGCTGTCCCTCTCCTCAACATTGGACATTCCACCCCAGGCCCCTCATGTCTCCCGTTCACCAGGCACCTGTTCCCCTCCCCATCACTTTGAGAAAAGCCCTCTTAATGTCCTTGTTCCTCAGAGTGTAGACCACAGGGTTAAGCAGGGCAGTGAAGACATTATAGAAGAGTGAGATCTGCTTGTCTTGCTCAGGGGAATAGCTTGAATTGGGCCTTATGTAGATGTAGATGGCTGGACCATAGAAGAATGTGATCACGGTCAGGTGGGAAGCACAGGTGGAGAAAACCTTGCAGCGGGCCTGGTTGGACTTGATCTTGAGAATGGCCTGGACAATACGGATGTAGGAGGCCACAATGAGAGAGAGTGGGGCAACAACCATGAAAACACTGATGACCAGGTCCACCATCTCAATGAGGCGGGTATCCATGCAAGCCAAGCTTCGCACTGAGGGACCCTCACAGAAGTAGTGGTTGACCATGTTGGGCCCACAGTATGGCAGCCTCATGGTGAGAAAAGTATGGATCAGAGAGAAGAAGAAACCACAGGCATAGGTCCCAGCTGACAGCCGTGTGCACAGGCCATGGCTAAGGATCACAGTATAACGCAGTGGGTAACAGATGGCCACGTATCGGTCATAAGCCATGACTACAAAGAGAATGCACTCACACAGGCCCAGGGCACCAAACACATACATTTGTAGCCAACAGCCAGCAAAGGAGATGGTCTGAGATTGAGTGAGAAGATGCACCAACATCTGGGGCATGGTGGTAGTGACAGAGCCCATATCCAGCTGGGAGAGGATGCAGAGGAAGAAGTACATGGGAGTGTGGAGATGCATGTCCAGGCATATTAGGGTGACAATGAACCCGTTGCCAAGGACTGAGCTCAGGTAAAGGAGAAGGAAGGCAATGAAGAGGATCCTGTTTGTCATGGGGTCACTGGAGAAGCCAAGCAGGATAAATTCAGAAACCCAGCTTTGGTTCTGCCCTGGAGGCATCCACATGGTGACCTACAAGAGAATCACATTCATTTAAATGTCAGCTAAAATATGATAGTCTAGTAAGAACAGGAGGAAGGCAGGCTAGGATGTTAATTCTGGGCCCACTATTCACCTACTCCTTGTATTAGGCAGGAAATTAGCCCTGAGCAACAAGAGCCCCACCAGCTGAACATCCAATAACCACCTAATCCCGTCAAGCTATTTTTGAAAATCCCACCCCAAACACGCCCCCATCAGTGCTCCAAAATGGTCAGGGACAGGAAAAATCCCCCACTGGCCAACTGGAGGGACATTCCCCACTCTGGCACATGCACACAACTCACGCTATCATGTCTAAAGATAACCTTTGGTGGCCAGTAGGCTCATTATGTGTTCATAAATATTCTATGAATACTACATCTGATTATAACAGACTGAATTATGGGAATGACATGTGCAGTAGAGACTCGTTATATAACCTGCAGCTGTCAACCAAGACAGTCAATCAACGACCTTGCCTTAAAAACTCTACAGCCCCGCCCTCCCGGGCCGTTGCCTCCCTTGGCCTGGCCCACCTGTCTCTTGAGGTGTTCTCTCTGTTTTCTCTTTATCTTCAATAAAGTCTCTTGCAACGGATAAGGCCTCAGATTCTTCTTTGCATCCTTACCAAAAACCAAGACCCATGGAAGGAGGAGTCTCCGGACTCTCCTCCGCTAGCACTTGCACCAGTGACTTAACCTCCCTGAGCCTCAGTCTTCTCATCTGTAAAATGTGGCTAATAATACTCGTCTCTCAGGATTTTTATGAGGAGTTGGTGCAATGTATATAAAGCATCTTATACGATGCCTTAAAACACTAGATAGCAGTAAAATGCTCCTTTGCAATCTCCCCAGTCTTACTCCCTATCCCTCAGTGGACAAACTGGTCACTCAAATGCCTAGCAACAATCAGTTTACAGCATATCAGCTCCAGCCTCCAAACCTGCTAGGTGGCCTGCCCTTCTGTCTTAGAGATCATTTGTCTGGATGTGCTCTAAGCCTCTCCTCACCCTGTAAACATTTCTCCTTTGGCAGCTGACAATGGGAGGCATTATCAACAGAGGGCGATAGAGAGACAATGTGATTGTGGCAGCAGGAAGGCCCTTATGTTGGGGCGTCAATCCTCCTTCCTCACTTACTCAGCTGGAGAGCCAGCTGAGTGGTGTGGACCAACCGCAGTCACACACTCAAGCCACACACACTCTCCCCACCCAGTGGCCACTGCTATGGGAGCTCCTGTGGCTCCACCCCCACCCCTAGTAGCAGACTGTGTATTCCTGTGGCAGTCATGTCCTCTTTGAAAAAGTCTGGGCTCAGTCTTTTTTCTAGGAGGAGAAAGAGGGGTGTCAGGAGCAGGAGCAGAGGGGAGGGAAATATCTCCTAAATCCTTAGTCCCTTCAGTGTGTACTCTTCTTCAGCGATAAGGTAGTAGCTGCTTTTCTTTTCTTTTCTTTTTTTCTTTTTTTTTGATTCCTAGTTCTGGTTCTCTTAGAGTTCTCTTTTATCCCTTTTAGCAGTTATCTACCTTTTACTAGTTAACAATTCTGTATATTAAATTTTCCCTGTTCACATTACTGGTGTGTTCTGTGTCCTGCCAGGATCCTAGCTGATACAGAGGCTAAATCTACGGGGAGTGAGTTTGATAAGGAACAGAATGTTACATAGATATGAGCTTTCTATTCATAAAGTAATTATTAATTACAAAAGTAAAAAGTAGTAGCTATCAGTGGAGAAACTGGACAACATCTCAACTGAGTGATTACAATTAATATCACCAATAAGGAGCAGATAGGCACAATGTGTCTCCACATGTGAAATCCTAACAACATATGTATCACCTATATATTATTTCAGCCAAAAAAGCAAAACCTGAATCTAATCATGAGGAAACATCATTGAAACCTAAGTTGAGGAATATTCTATAAAACCACTAGCTTCTAATCTTCAAAAAATATCTATCATGAAAGACAAAGAAAGGCTAGGAATCTATAATAGATGCAAGGAGACTAAATATACATATATATAACAACTAACGCAAGATGTATTCCTGGAAGGGGGGAATGCTGTAAATAACATTAATTTGACAATTGATAAAACTGGAATATGAATCAGATTACTTTAGATAAGTGTATCAGTGTTACATTTCCTGAATTTGATAACTACTATATAAGAGAATATCCTTATTCCCTTACATCTTAGGGACTAGTCCCTGAAGTATTAAAGCGTAAAGGAATGTTTGCAAATTATTCTCAAATCGTTCTGGAGATTATAATGACAACAGTGCTAAAAGTTAGGAAATCTAAGTGTGGGACACATAGGATGTTTCCTGCTGTATTCTTTCAGCTTTTCTGAGAGTTTTAAAATTATTTCCAAAAAGAGTTTTTGAAAAAAATTTTAATGTGAAATAAAAACTTTTTTAGACAAACAAAAAAGTGAGATTGTTTAAAGGTAGTTCTTCAGTCAGAAAGTGACAGAAACACAAAAATGTATAAAGAAAGAGTCCCTCAAGGAAAGGATAAATATATATCAATTAATAATGAATATAAACCAATAACAAAGTTTCATGGAATTTAAAGCAATTGAAAGACTAAAGATTTCGGCAACAATAGCAGAAGAAATGGAAGGGGTAAATACAATTAGTGTTCTAAATATTTTGCATAATTAAAAAGTGGTAAAACTAATCACTTGCATTAGACTGTGGTAAGTCAAAGATTTATGTTAAAATAGCTAGGAAAATCAATAAAAATAAATAATGTATCTCCAACAGCCTACAATAGGAGAAAATGAACTAATAAAAATGTTAATTAATCCAAAATAACGCTCTTTTGAGAGGAAAAAATCAAGCATAAAAAGGCAGGTCAAGAAAAACTAAGTGGGACTTAAGTATGTAGGTAATCACTTTAAATGCAAAAGGACTAAATATTTTAATCAAAGGCATAATTTCAAACTGAGTTTTTAAAAAACCCTACATATTATTCACAAGGAACATACTTTGTTCATTCTCCCATATGTGAATATATCAAATCAACGTTGTTAACCTTAAGCTTAAGCAATGATACATGAATTATATTTCAATAAAGCTGGGGCAGAAAAGAAATACACCTTAATATAAGGTCATAGACACACTAGGAAGAAAATATATAATGCAAATATTAACCAAAAGAAGCATTGTAGCTTCATGAAACATTTGTCAAAATTGACTATGTGCTGCATCATAAACGTAAGCTCAAAAAAATCCAAAGGGTGGAAATCATTCAAATATAATCTCTAAACCATGAAATGGGCTAGAAATCAATTTCAAATTAAATATAATGGGTAAGTACCTTACTCCTTTGAAATTAGCATGCACTTCTAAATAATTTATGGGATAAAGAAAAGTCAAAATGGTAATTAGTATATATTAAAATAAATGATGAAAATAAATCACTGTCAGTGCTTAGGGGGAACTGTATAACCCTAAATGCATATGTTTGAATATTTTTAAAAGGCTAAAAATTAATCAACTAAACTTTTATCTCAAGAAGCTAGAAAAGGAGCTACAAATCATACCCAAAAAGAAGTTGAAGAAAGGAAATAATAAAGGTAAGAGCAGAAAACAGTGAAATGGTAAACAAACTTACAATACAGAAAAATCTACATTATTTCATCTTTGAAATAATATATAAGTCCTTAGCAAGACTGATAAAGGAAAATAAACAAAACACATTACCAACATGAGAAATGAAAAGGGAACATTACTATAGATCCTACAGTCATTTAAAAGCTAATTTTAAAAATTATAATCAGCTTTATAACAATAAATCTGACCATTAAACAAAATGGAGAAATGAAAACACAAATTACCAAAACTGACTAAGAAGAACTAAAAGAACAGTCCACCGACTTTCCAAAAAAATGAATCTATAATTTTAACCTTTCCTAGAAAGACAGCTTTACTGGTGAATTTTTCCAACATTTAAGAGAGGAATAATATCAATCATAACAAAGTCTTTCAAAGCATGGAAAAACAGTGAAAATTTCCCAACTCATTTTATGAGACCAGCATAAACTCAATACCAAAAAATAACAATAACATTACAAGAAGGAAAACTCATAAATGAATCTCTCTCATGGGCATTATAGCAAAACTCCTTGACAACATATTAGCTAATTTAATTTCGCAATATATTAAAAAGGATACTATATCACAACCAAATTGGGTTTATTACAAGAATTCAAGGTTGGTTTAGCATTTGGTAAGCAAACAATGTAATTCATCAAATTAATGGAAGTAAAGGAATAACTTAATAGACATAGAAAAGGCATCTGGTAAAAGTCAGCAATCAATTAAGATTAGAAATAAACCTCTTAGCAAAGTAAAAATAGAAGGGAACTTTCTTAATATGATAAATATTATCCCCAATAAAAGAAGAAGCAACCTACAGCAAATGTCATACTACATGGTAAAATACCAAAACTTACTCCCTAACATTGAAAGTGAAACAAAAATGTTCACTATTACTATTTCTATTAACCATTGTACTAGTGGTCCTAGCCAGTGAAAAAAGTCAAGAGAAAGAAATAAAAAACCAAAGGACTGGAAAGGAAGACACAAAACCGTCATTATTTGCAGAACACCGGATTGTGTAGGTAAAAATTTAAAAGAACCCAAAGACAAACTGAAATTAGTAAGTACACAAAACTCCAACATATCAATATTTATCTATACCAGCAACTAGAAAATAATTTATGAGAATTTTTGAAAACCAAACATGTAGTAATAATTCTAATAAAATACGTGTAGAAAAACATTCTTTAGAGAAATTAAGGTAGACCCAAGGAAATGGAGGAATCTGCCATGTTCATGCATGGAATTCAACAAAATATAAAGATGTGAAGTTGATTTCTAGATTCAATGCAATCCCCCTCTAAACCCCAGCAGTTTCTTTCTGCAGAAAATTGACAAGCTGGTTATAACATTTATATGGAAATTCTGATGAATCTTGAAGGAAAAAACCAAAGCTGGAGGACTTATCAGATATTAAGACTTAATATAAAGCTGCAATAATAAAGCAAGTATGAAATTGGCACAAAAATAAAAAAATAGATCAATGGAAGAGAATAGGGTCCAGAACAGACCAGTGACTATATAGCCACCTGATTTATGACAAAGTTGATCCTACAATGCAATGGGGAAAGCATGGTCTTTTCAACAAATTCTGCTGGATCATGTGGGTCTTCACACAGGAAAAAAATTTTTTTCAAATCCTATCTCACACAGTACATAAAAATTAATCCCAGATATATTGTAGATTTAAATGGTAAAGATAAAACAATAAAATTTTTAGAATCAAACACAGAAAAATATCTATGTCACTTTGCAATAAGCAGAGATTTCTTAAACAGGACACAAAAAGCATTCCATAGAGAAAAAAAATGATAAATTATACATTTCTATATCATTACATATATAGATAATTATACACACAGATTATGTTAAAATGAACTTAAGATTTATATCCAGAATAAAAAACTCTTACAAATAAACAAAAACAAAAAACAAAAACAAAGGCTATCCAATAGAATAATGGGAAAAATATTTAAAAAGACACTTCACAAAAGAAGCTATCTAAATAGTCATTAGTCAAGTGAAAAGGCATTTAACATCATTAGTCATCCAAGAATTGGAAATTAAGATTATGGCCCAACACTGCTATACATCCACCAGAATGGCTAAAATGAAAAATACATGTGTTGGCAAGAGTAACCAGAACTTTCTTACACTGCTGATGAGAGACTAAATTTGTAAAATTCCTCTGGAAAAGGTTTAGCTGTATCTCTTAAAGCCGAACATATGCATTCCACATTACTCAGCAATTCTATTCCTAACTACATCCCCACATACTTATATACACTTACATATATTCTAGGAAAGACATGTACAAAAATGTTCAAAACACTAGTTAAAGAGCCTAAACTACCCAAGTTTCAATCAACAGCATAATGGTTAAAAACACTGCCGTGTGTTCTTATAGAAGTTACCTTTGGGAAGGGTAAAGACTCACAGGAGACATCAGGCCCTCTTCAGTCTTCACTATTCCTGCCCCCACATCCTCACCTGACCCATGGACCACCTACACAACCCTCAAAGCCATCCATCCTTTGCCCTGGACAGGAGCCCAGCATCTCTCGCCCATAATCCTGCACAAGCCCCTCCTTGGTCTCCCTGTCTCTGGACTCTTTCCTTTCATGCATTCTCCATGTGGACTACTGCAAGTGATTGGGCAAAATACAACACTGGTCCTGTCTGTCTCCTGCTGAAAACCTTTTAAGGGTTCCCAGTGCCTGATCACATTAGACACATGCACAGAGCTCTTTCTAAATGACCTGCCCCTTGCAGACGTCTTCAGCCTTAGCACCCACCTCTGTCCCCCACACATCGTTTCCACACAAGCATAGTCTCCATACAAGCATGCCCAGCTTCATGTATGTCTCTACCTCTATCACACCTTCAGACCCTTGCCTAGGTCTCTAGCATGGGAGAGCATCACCCCCTGCATCCCTGCTGCCCCCACACACTCTGCTACACATCCAACCTTTATTCCCACATTAGCACTCAGCTCAGCTTCCCACCAAGAAGACTTCCCAGACCTATTCCACCATCTCCCACTCCCAAACCTTGATTAGATGCTTTATTTCTCAGAGCCCCTTTTACTTATTGTCAAGTTATAACCTTAGCGATCCTAAAGGATTCTGATATAAAGTTTGAGGTCTAATATCTTGGGAAAACTTTCTCCCTCTCATGTTGACTTTATTTCTGCTAATCAAGTTGGAATACCTATAATAAAGTATGGATAAAGGGGTGAGTTTGTAAGCTCCCTTTCAGAAATACTAACAATAGCTAACATTTAATGAACTATTTCTGTGTGCCAGGCATTGCTACACTAACTTTATCTCATCCTCACAACAAGTCATTGAGGTAAGCACTATTACCTCCATTTTTAGAGATGAAAAAGAAAACTAAGTCACAGATAAAGTAAGTGATTTGCACCAAATTATATGATTTGTGTGATGGACCTGGGATTTGAACCAAGGCAGTTTGGCTTCAAGCCAACTCTTAATCATTATCTGCTCCTGCTTCTGGTGAACAGGCCCCAAGTGGGAGGGGTAAAGAATGCAAACTTCCCCCATCTGCTCCTCAAGGTCAGCTTCTTGAGGTTTGGCACAGGATACTATAGAATCATGGCCTAGGAGTTACAGCCACCAGATAAGAGAGGGATCAGACCCCTCCTGGGACAAAGGGCTAAAGAGGCAGCCACAGATTCTCTCTCATGATAAAGTTTCCTCCATCTGCTCCCATCACTTGGATATGGGAAGCCACTGGGTTGTATTGGAAGCAGAGGGAATTGACTGAAGGAGACTGGGAACTGATTACCATACTGGAACTAGGTAAATCTTTGCAAAAGCTTCCCTCTTAGTCGACCTTGATTTCCATGGGAATGGGGACATCATTTAGTTTAAAAAAAAAAAATTTCCTGAGACTCCATTAGGCCAGCAGTCTCTGTCTTAATTTGCAACAGCCCAGGCATCTAGAGAGCAAGGGGATTAGTCCTAATCATTGTAGTAAACTGATGTCATTGTTGAAGGCTTCTCCCAGCATAGCCATCATTATCCTTTCATGACATCTCTAAGCTGGACTTGGAGATCTGGAGCTCAGGAAATTATGGTAATCACTTTCTGTTTCTAGCTTCTGGACCAGGGCTTGGCAGAGAGGAACTATCCATATATATTTACTAAATGAATAAAAGAGAGAAGGAAGAAGGTCTAGGAAGAAAGAATGGGAGGGGATTGAGGTGAGGAAAGAAGAGTGGAGAATGATGGAGGGGGCGAGAGGGATGCTGGCATGTACGCACAGAGAGGACCCAGTGACTGAGTGACCTGGTTCTACCTCTGACTTCCGGCCCCAGGATGCCTGGATGCCACCCAGAGTCCCAAAGCCAGTGACCATCTCACCCGTCAGGTATCCACAGAAACAAGTCACAAAGACACTGTCACTACTTCTGAATGGAAAGCGACTGAACAGGAAATGTCCAGGGCAACTGAGCCCAGTGAGCCAGGATTCCAGGAAGCCCAGTCTCCAGGAAAGTGCTAGGTTTCTGCGAGGGGGAAGGCTGAACTCCATGCCTTCTTTCCATTGTGCAGCTCTTTGCACTGTGCCAGGCCAGCCCTGGCTCCTGAACATGCAGATGGAGGAAGCTTCAGCCAGCCCAAGCTCCTCCCAACAGACCAAGATGCTGAGGCTTTATGGCCCTGCTTCCTTACCAGGCTTTCCTAGAAGAGCAGGGGGGAGGGCCATCCCCCTGCCTCCTGCCACCACCATCCCTGTCCCTGGTGGGGATGCCAAGAGAGAATGCCCTGAACATTGTCAACAGGAACCCCACAAGGAAGAGGCCCTTGGGGACAGAGCAGGAGCACACACTGGTAGGGGAGGCATACTAACCTCTTTCCTTTCCAGCCTTCTGGGGGATATGACCAGCCCAGGGGAGAGGCGGTTGGTACCTGGTCACCTTGTAGAAACACCAAGAACTGAAGGCCTCATGCTGATTCCCCTCTTACCTTCCAAACCCCTGTGCCCCACTTGTCAGTCAAACCATCTTTGAGTCACACCATGATTCCTTACTGAACTACCTTGGGCAAATCCTAACCCTCCTCCATTTCCCACCAGAGCAACACCTTGGACATGGGGATAATTACCAGTTGACCATGGAGCACTGACCTTGAACAGATCTTGAACCAGGTCCGGGCACAGAATCTGGAAAGTGGTGTCAGCCTGTTGAGGAAGGTACTAATGTAGTCTTGTTCAGGCTTCAGAGGCAGAAGTAGGCCTCTGACCGACCCGTGACCTTGCCTGGACCTCCTGCTTGCTTACACACCTAACCATGCTGCTAGCAAGTTAAATGGTGCTTACAGTAAGAAAGGGAGTGGGTCTTGGAAATTCTTGAGCCCTGGACCTGGCCAGTCCCCCGGGGTCTGGAGAATCTTGTGGCTCACACGATGAAACGAACAACATTGTTAAAGTAAATCCAGAGCTGCCTTTTTACACACAACCTGATGATATCAGTTTGCAGCCTGGAATTATAAGCAGGAGCGCCCAGAGCTCCAATCTGAAGTCTCACTCATGGAGCGGGAGCACCGCCCGGGACCCTTCCCAACTGGGACTCCAGATGGCTGTCACTCAGGACTTCCCAGTGCTGCTTGGATCTGGACATAGGTGCTTCCCCAATTCAGTGATGTGTGAGCCTCTGTCTTTACTATTCTTTCTTAGTATACTGTAATCTTTGTTAATTCAGTAAACTCTCTCTCTAAATTCTTGTTTAACTGAGTGTAGTGGATTTGTATAATGGAAACACTCTATAATGGAGTGCTCTGTACATCTCTCCCCACCTCTGAGTTCAGTGACATCAGTTTGCTTGAAATTTGGCTGTGAGGAGGGTATTTACCCAACACAGAAATCGGCAAACAACATGGAGTCCTAAGAATCTAGACATCTCAGGACAACCTAATGCTGGAGGCATCCATCTCTGCTCTTGGCGGGGGTTGGGGGAGCCCCCAGTAAGCAGCCCTCAACCAGGAGAAGGTCAGCCCAGCAGCTCAGTCCCTCTCAGCTCAGTCCTCCTTGCCTGGCCCTGACAGAGGCTCCCAGACAGCGTGACACAGCCTCTGGCACTGTCCTCTGGACCCTTGCCAGCCTCCTCATAACCTCAGGAGGGCCAGACACAGTTGAGGCCTTCTGATGCAGAACGTGCAGCAGACCAGCTCTGCCATCAGGGAGCTCCCAGGCCCCACTGGCTCCCACCTTTAGGGACAAAGGCCAAGGGCACTCAGAGCCTACTTTGCATGGACCTTGGGAGGCAGGGATTTGACAGATGAGAAAACAGTATCAGAAAGGGTAAGGAAGTTGTCCAAGGTCACGAGGCTGATGAAGGGAGGAACCCAGATGCAAATGGAGGCCACTGCTACCCCACTTGGCTGTGTCTTCTGAGACAAGTTTCAGTTTCCACTTCTCTAAAATGGGGCAGACTCTTATTTCTCTCACAGGGTATGATGCAGATCTAGAGATGCACACGTGAGCCCAGTGCTCAGCACAGAAACCACTTCGTGAAGGTTAATCTCATCCCTGGGTCTACTTCCTGATCCCCCCTCCCACTCCCTCTTCCTTGAATCACACCTTGCAGGGAGGGGACACATTCCCTCCTTCATGGCATCTCTGGGGCCTGGTCCTCTGCATGTCCCTGAACTTTTCCTGGGGTTAGGAGAACCAGAGGATTCCATCTGGGTACTTCATGGTTCCTTGTGTGGGGCGAGGCAGTGGGACTCAGATCGCAAAGCTCCCTCCAACCCTCAGCTCTCCTTCAGACTCAGCTGCAGCCTCAGAGGAGTGCCCTGTGGGGGTCTTCTCCTGTACGCCAACCTCCCCTCCATGCACACACGTCCTCCAGCCCAACCCAATGGGCCCAGA
Source organism: Hippopotamus amphibius kiboko (assembly GCF_030028045.1). NCBI lineage: Eukaryota > Metazoa > Chordata > Mammalia > Artiodactyla > Hippopotamidae > Hippopotamus > Hippopotamus amphibius. The sequence goes on from NC_080186.1 coordinate 34,989,857, forward strand.
GATTCAGGGAGGAGGACAGACTTTGGACCCAGGACTCAGGGCAGATGAAAACTTGCCTTGTCATCCTCTTCTTCAGAATCATAATGGAAATGGTAATCATCCCCTCCCCTGAGCCAAGGCCCTAACCCTTCTCCCACATGTCACCGACCCTCACTTCAGCTCTGAAGAGGTAGTCCGGGCAGGATCCATCTGTCCATTGGATGGATGAAGAAACTGCAGTCCAGGAGATGCAGTGACTTGTCCTAAGTCAGTAGCAGTCTAGGATCATATATAGGATGAAACTCAGGCAACCCTGATTTTTTTTTTAAGAATTTTATTGAGATACAGTTAACAGACAATAAATAGCATATATTTAGAGTGTACAATTTAGTATCCCAATCTCCCAATTCATTTCCCCCCAACCCTCCCTGCTTTCCCCACTTGGTGTCCATATGCTTGTTCCTTTCCCATCTGTGTCTCTATTTCTGCCTTGCATTTCCTCTTTCATAGTTGTTAGCATTTGCCTTATGTATTGAGGGGCTCCTATATTGGGTGCATGTATATTTATAATTGTTATCTCCTCTTCTTGGATTGATACCTTGATCTTTATGTAATGTCCTTTCTTGTCTCTTGTAACATTGTTTATTTTAAAGTCTATTTTATCTGATATGAGTATTGCGACTCTAGCTTTCTCTTGATTTCCATTTGCATGGAATATCTTTTTCCATCCCCTCACTTTCAGTCTGTATGTGTCCCTAGGTCTGAAGTGGGTCTCTCATAGACAGCATATATATGAGTCTTGTTTTTGTATCCATTCAGCCAGTCTGTGTCTTTTGGTTGGGGCATTTAGTCCATTTACATTCAAGGTCATTATCGATATGTATGTTCCTATTACCATTTTCTTAATTGTTTTGTTTTTGTTTTTGTAGGTCCTTTTCTTCTCTTATGTTTCCTGCTTAGAGAATTTCCTTTAGCATTTGTTGTAGGGCTGGTTTGGTGGTGCTGAATTCTCTTAGCTGTTGCTTGTCATATAGCTTTTGATTTCTCCATCAAATCTGAATGAGATTCCTGCTGGGTAGAATATTCTTGGTTGTAGGTTCTTCCCTTTCATCACTTGAAATATATCATGCCACTCCCTTCTGGCTTGCAGAGTTTCTGCTGAGAAATCAGCTGTGAACCTTATGGGAGTTCCCTTGTATGTCATTTGTCATTTTTCCCTTGTTGCTTTTAATAACTTTTCTCTGTCTTTAATTTTTCTCAATTTGACTACCATATGTCTTGGCGTATTTCTCCTTGGGTTTATCCTGCCTGGGACTCTCTGCAGTTCCTGGACTTGGGTAGCCATTTCCTTTCCCATGTTAGGGAAATTTTCAACTATAATCTCTTCCAATATTTTCTCGGGTCCTTTCTCTCTCTCTTCTCCTTCTGGGACCCCTATAATGCGAATGTTGGTGCATTTAACATTGTCCCAGAGGTATCTTAGGCTGTCTTCAGTTCTTTTCATTCTTTTTTCTGTATTCTTTTTTCCGTATTCTTTTCCACATCAGTGATTATCACCATTCTGTCTTCCAGGTCACTTATTCGCCCTTCTGCCTCAGTTAATCTGCTATTGGTTCCCTCTAGTGTATTTTTCATTTCCGTTATTGTGTTGCATATCTCTGTTTGTTTGCTCTTTAATTCTTCTAGGTCTTTGGTAAACTTTTCGATCTTTGCATCCAGTCTTTTTTCAAAGTCCTGGATCATCTTCACCATCATCATTCTGAATTCTTTTTCTGAAAGGGTGCCTATCTCCTCTTCATTTAGTTGTTTTTCTGGGGTCTTATCCTGTCCCTTCATCTGGTACATAGTCCCCTGCTTTTTCATTTTCTCTGTCTTTCTGTGGCTTTGGTTTTCAGTTCCATAAGATGAAATACTGCTGATACTGCTTGATACTGCTGTCTGCCCTCTTGTGGAGAGAGCTATCTAGGAGGCTCATGCCTGCTTCCTGATGGGAGGGACAGATGGTGGGTAGGGCTGGGTGGGCAGAGCTCAGTAAGACTTTAATCCCATTTGGTGGGCAGAGCTCAGTAAAACTTTCATCTGCTTATCTGACAATGGGTGGGGCTGTGTTCCCACCCTGTTGGTTGTTTGGCCTGGGGCAACCCAGCACTGGAGCCTACAGGCTCTTTGGTGGGGCTAATGGCTGACTCTGGGAGGGCTCACGCCAAGTAGCACTTCCCAGAACCCCTGCCGCCAGTGCCCCCGTCTTCTCAGTGAGCCACAGCTGTTCCCCACCTCTGCTGGCAACCCTCCAACACCAGCAGGTAGGTCTGGTTCAGTCTCCTATGGGGTCACTGCTCCTTCCCGCTGGGTCCTGGTGAGCACACTTTTTTGTGTGCCCTCCACAAGTGGAGTCTATGTTTCCCCCAGTCCTGTGGAGGTCCTGCAATCAAATCCCGCTGGCTTTCAAAGTCTGATTCTCTGGGGATTCCTCCTCCTGTTGCTGGACTTCCAGGTTTGGAAGCCTGACGTGGGGCTCAGAACCCTCACTTTAGTGGGTGGACTTCTGCAGTATAACTGTTCTCCAGTTTGTGAGTCACCTGCCCAGCATTTATGGGATTTGATTTTAATGTGATTGCGCCCCTCCTACCGTCTCGTTGTGGCTTCTCCTTTGTCTCTGGATGCGGGGTATCTTTTTTGGTGAGTTCTAGTGTCTTTCTGTCGATGATTGTTCAGCAGCTAGTTGTAATTCCAGTGCGCTTGCAAGAGGGAGTGAGCACTTGTCCTCCTACTCCACCATCGTGATCCTATCTCCAGCCTGATTTTTTTTTTTTTTTTTTGGCACACGGGCTTAGTTGCTCCATGGCATGTGGGATCTTCCTGGAGCTGGGATCGAACCCGTGACCTCTGCATTGGCAGGCGGATTCTTAACCACTGCACCACCTAGGAAGCCCCAGCCTGATTTTTTAAATGACAGAATTACTTAAGGACTACCAAGCTTCATCTTACCCTCCATATCCCAGATAAATGATGTCACCAGGAAGAGATCAGGGATTTGGCCAAGACCATGCAGCTAGATAATGGTAGAACCAGTGCCAGAACCATGGCCCTTCCCTCTTGGGCTGGGGCTGTGTCCACAATATCACGTGCTTCAGTGCTTGAGTCTAAACTAAAGGCTACACCTGAACTTTAACTGAAATCCTTCTGGCTGTCCCAAAAGCTGGTCGCAGTCACCAGTGGTGTTGGCCCAGCTGGGGGGTGGGCATTGGCATGAGGGAGAAGACGGGACTCTGGATGCTTAATTCTGAGCCAGGTGGGCCCACAGGCCTCAAGGAGAAGAGGGTGGGCTGACGAGAAGGGAAAAGCTAGGGCTGTGGCTGTCCTAACAACCAGGGACTCTCTGTAATTGGCCCCAGGCTGAGAATGCCTCTGGGAGGACTCTGTGGAATTAGCTCTCATTTGCTAACACAGGTGCCCCAGAAAGGTTTCTGGGTTCATGTCTGGGGAGGGAGCTGAGGGAAATGGCAGGAGGTGGTGATGCTACTAATGATCAAGGTCATCTTAGTGGTCCTCTGGGACGTCCTCACATAGAAATCACTTTCGTGTGTATTTTCTCAGCAGGTCCTGCAAGCACTCCTTGGCGGGAGTATTATGGTCCTCGTTCTACAGAAGATGACAATAACAGTGATAGATGCTCACTGAGCACTTGTCATGGGCCAAGTCCTGAGGGAGTCATTGATGCTGGTTTTTGGTCACTTCACTGCCCTCTAAGTCAAAAGGGGCTTTTAAGGTCAACATATCCAATTCCCTACTCTCTTTACAGCCATGAAAGTTAAAGCTCAGAGAAGGAATGTCATTGGCCCACATGAGTTAGTGTAGGAAATTAGAACCTAGAAGTCCTGCCTCCCAGCCATGGACCCATTCCATGGATGCCAGGCTCCCTCCTCTGATCCGTTCTCTAGGAATCTGAAGAAACAGCTGTCCATCTGTCCAGTAATAATTACTTAACTGCAGGTATCTTATCGTGCATGCCCTCAACATGTTGATTCATGGATGTTTGTATCCCCCAAGGCTGCAACTCTTGTGTGAGTCAATGAAAGTGCACATAAGTCAGAGAAGCTAATAGGATAGTAACAACAATGGTGAGGACCCCAACAATAAAACAATAACAGTGACGACAGCAATGATAATAATAATAGCAGAACATTACATGTATCGCTTCTTACGTGCTTCACTTAACAATAACCCATTTAATATTCAAAATATCCCTATGAGTTAATACCCAAAATATATAAACAGCTCATACAACTTAACATCAAAAAAATAAATAACCCAATCAAAAAATGGGCAGAAGACCTGAATAGACATTTTTCTAAAGAAATCCTAGAGATGGCTAACAGGCACATAGAAGATGCTCAACATCACTAATTATTAGAGAAATGCAAATCAAAACTACAATAAGATACCACCTCACTCTGGTCAGAATGGCCATCATTTAAAAGGCTACAAATAACAAATGCTGGAGAGGGTGTGGAGAAAAGAGAACCCTCCTACACTGTTGCTGGAAATGTAAATTTGTGCAGCCACTATGGAGAACAGTATGGAGGTTCCTTAAAAAACTAAAAGTAGAGTTATCATATGATCCGGCAATCCCACTCCTGAGCATGTATCTGGAAAAGACAAAAACTCTAATTTGAAATGATACATGCACCCCAATGTTCACTGCAGCACTATTTACAATAGCCAAGGCATGGAAGCAACCTAAATGTCCATCTACAGATGAATGGAAAAGGAAGATGTGGTGTGTGTGTGTGTATATATATATATATACACACACACACAAACACACACACACACAATGTATACAACTCAGCCATAAAAAAGAACGAAAAATGCCATTCACAACAACATGGATGGACCTAGAGATTATCATACTAAGTGAAGTAAGTCAGAAAGAGAAAGACAAACACTTTCTCAGTGATATCACTTATATGTGGAATCTAAATTATGACACAAATGAACTCATCTATGAAACAGAAATAGACTCACAGACATAGATAACAGACTTGTGGTTGCCAAGGGGGGAGAGGGTTAAGAGTTTGGGATTAGCGGCTACAAACTATTACAGGTTAAATGGACACACAAGGTCCTACTGTATAGCACAGGGAACTCTATTCAGTATCCTGTGATAAACCATAGTGGAAAATATTTAAAAGAATGTATGTATATGTATAAACTGAATCATTTTGCCATTCAGCAGAAACTAACACAACATTTTAAGTCAACTATACTTCAGTTAAATAATTTTTTTAAAAAGAAATCCATGGTGAATGACCAGGGGGTGACCTGTGATATAGAAGCAGATTCGGTCTGTGCCCTAATTCTTGATACAGAGTTCCTAAATCCTTTGTAATTTCCTAAGTGATAGGGGTGGTAGGATGGTCTTTTGTTCTAATGAGGCAACTCTTAGCAGCCTCTAGACAGCTTCAGGATGGGGTCTGCTCCCAGGGAAGACCAAGCCTTGGTTAGACACTTGCAACTTTCAGCCCCACCACCCAACCTCTGGGGAGGGAGGGGGAGCTCAAGATTGAATTTATCACCAATGGCCCCTGATTCCATCAATCAGGCCCACATAGTGAAATCCCCATAAAACCCCTAGACTGCAGGGTTTGGAGAGCTTCCAGGTGGGTGAACACATAAAGATGCCAGGAGGGTGGCGGGTCTGAAGAGGGCACAGAAGATCTGTGCATCCCCTGCACATAGCTTTAATAAATTTTGTCAACATTTATTAAGATCACTTTGCATGAATTCAGCAAGCAGGTCATTCTTATCGTCCTACACTACTCTGCAAAATTAGGACTACCTTACATACTTTTTTTTATTTGAACTGAATATACAAAGTAACAGATTTCTCTTTGGTGGAGGAGGATTGGGGAATGAGGTGAAAGCAGAAGAAATATGGTTCCTGTATTTCAAGAAACAGACCTGCAGGAGCACATGACCAGTTTCAGAGCAAACAACTTGGTGATGAAAAAAGAATCAGGGACCCAATCTATTTGATAATTTACACTAGGTCATACAATTAGACGCACATCTCTGCATACCAACTATACATTTGGTGCTTTCAATTTCAATTTCATTTTCCCAACGAATTTTAAAAAATCTTACTGTTAAATTCTTCCTCTTACAAGGAAACTCACAGGTTGCATTAAGTGCTCCTCAAACTCAGCTCAATCTCATTGAATATTCGGCTACCTAAAGACACCATTATAAAGTTAACTTCCAATAATATCTGTGTAAAGTAATTTATAAATTGTAACAAGAGAATGATTATTAGATACAAATAAACATGTGTATTAATATACAAAGAAAATATGCAGATGACTATAGTTCTTGCTTTTGTAAGTGGCCATGTTATCCTATTTGATATCTATGGCTTTCTTCTTCAATCTTCCATTCTTTGTCCTCAGTCAGAACTTCAGCTTTTCTGAATGATTTACCTACCTACATCACTCAAATTTTCATTACTGATGGGTCCCTGTCCTTAGTCATCCTGCCTATTTTTAGGTACCTACAGTTTTCCATTAACCTTTACTATTGGGCATGGAAGTACTAAGAATGGCCCCCAGAGAATCCTGAGAGTTCTAAACATAGTCCTCCTTGCTTCAGCTGTGCAGCAGTATACCCCAATTTCCATCAGTACTCAGCATCTTTCATTCCAGCCAGTAGATTGTCTCCTTATTGTGCCTGCTGGTTCAGTGGTGTAAGGAACAAAACCAGCCAGATTCATATCTCATCTTGCAATTCAGTTGGACCATTGTTTTTGTCCACTGGTGGAAACACTCCCTACAGGGGGACTAGGATCTCCAAGCTAGCAGAGCTCAGAGTCCCTGGGAAAGGGAACCAATATTCTGTGAGTTATTGGGTGTAATAGTGAGAGAATCCACTCATACTTTCCCTGTTTGATTCCCAGGTCCATGCATTCTGGCTATGGGGGAAACAGTGCCAGGTGGTTTCTAGTCAAAACATAAACTTAACTTTAAAGCAACAGGTAAGATAGGGTCCTATTCTTTCAAGGTGTTTTTGTCCACTTATGGCTATAACTGAGTCTTCATAAGCCATTCCACCTTTCAATTAGGCCAGCCGCTTCTAAGTGTTGCAGCTTAGTTGAGGCCGTTAATTCTATAATTATGAGCCCATAGCTGTAGAATGAGTTCCTTGATCAGAGGCAATGCTGTGGGGAATGCCTTGATCGTGCATTAGGCACTCTGTGAATTCACAGGTAACGATGCTAGCAAAAGCTTTATGGGCAGGGAGAGCAAATCCATGTCTAGAATCTCTCTGTTCCTGTGAAGACAAATCACTGTCCCCTCCCTGAAGAAGGAGATCCAATGTAATTAAACTGCCACAGGCGGCTGCCCGCTTTCCTGGGGAATGGTGCCACGCAGTTGGTCTCTGCTATTTGCAAATGAAGCACTCATCAGTGGTGGTCGCCAGGTCATCCTTGGTAAGAGGAAGTCCACATTGTTGAGCCCGTGTGCATAGCCTCCAGCCCTACCACCATGGACATTTTGCTCATGTGCCCACTGAACAAGTGTCTGGGGGAGAAGGCTGACTAACACCCACAGAGTGTATCATTTTTCCACCTGATTTGTCCCCTCTGCGGCTGATACCCTTTCGTGAACATTCATGTGGGACACAAATCTGAGGAAATGCATCCACATACATCTGCCCCCTTCCCAACCTTTCCTGCCACCAATCTTTGAATCTTGTTGTGGGGTAGTTACTTAATACCTTTCTCTAGATTTCTCATTTTCCTATGGAAATTAGTCTGTTTAAACTTTCTGTCTTTAAAACGTTTAATTTGGTAATCTGTATCTCTCTAAGAAATTACCATTTCATATACATTTCCAGTTTTATTTGCATAGGGCTCAACAAGGTAATCTCTTGTGATTTTTGACTCTTTCCTCTGTTTCAATGGTTTACAATAACATTCACTCTTAACAGAGAAAACAGAGGTGGGGAACTTAAGTTTCTTGTACAAGAACAAACAGCCAATAAGCGGAAGTTTACCAATCTGCCCACAGAGAAAATTTGAGACCATTAGTACAAAAATGGGTCAAAAGGGCAAAGAATTTGGAGAGGCAGACATTTCAGTTTAGCAGCAAAGCATCTCCCCCAAATGGCTGACCTGTGTCTCACCAAACAAGCAGCTACGATCCAGTCTGCCATTATCTTTCATTAAGGAAACAGCTGGGGAGAGGAAGGAAAATGACAAAAAACAAAAACAACAACCCTCATAGAAACCAAATTAATAGAGAATTAATTTAACAACGTTTTTTAACCCCACCTCTAAGTACCCATATGCTTCCTAAGAACTGTTGGTTTGTGGGCTGCAAATTCCATGAGGACAGGGGTTGTGACTTCCTTTCAGTGGTGCCAGAGATCACCGATGACAGCTGGCAATCAACGGCGCCCATCAGTGAACTGCAGGGAAGCAGAGACAGTGGTAAAGCTGCCTTAAAAAGTTGGTAGGTTTCTTGATTTCTCCCTTTTCCACCAACACACCCAAGCCATCACCTGCTCTTGCTTCTTTCCTCATCACATCTTTCAGCATCTCCCTAGCACTGCCACCATCCAAGTCTAGCACCTTTAAAAATTATGCCTAGCTTTCCCCACTGTATTCCTCTTCAATCCTACCCCCTCATCAGTACTCCCAAGCCATTCTTCTGAAAATACTGTGTCACCCTCTCTCCTCTACCCCATTCCTCATCCCTGGTTCTTAAAAATATAGGCTGTTTATCTTTAAGATAAAATCTATTATCATCCTGAATTACAAACTCTGCTACAATCTGTCCTGGGAAAGAGACAAATAAAACCTCATCATACTTTACCCACAAGGCTCACCTGTCCACTACCCTGGTCCCTGACTCTAGTTGCACAAGAGCCACCAGGTAGACTCTGCACCTTCTGGAAGGAACTCCAACAGCCAGGAAGACCTCTTCCTCAATATCCAGTGAGCCCTCTTCCCCACAAAGCAAGAAGCAGGAAGCTCTCGATAGTTGGCAAGTCCTTTCCACCAGCCACATAGCTCCCTACCCCCTCCCCAGATGGAGGGACCACCCCAGCAGCCCATGGGACCCTTCACTTTCTGCCTGAAACCCTCTGGAACTGCTGCCTGGAACTTCACCATAATATCAGTGCAGCAGTACTCACCTACACAAATGCCCTGCCTAGCCCAGCCCTGTTACATCTCTCAGCAAATGCTTTAGAACTATACCACCACTCAAATTTGCACCTAAGTACTAGAGACAAAATCTCAGTCCCACCAGAAATGCAAAACCCTCTAGTCATTTATTGTTCCCAGACTCTCATTTCTCATTAATCCCTCTGCTCGTTCCCCAACTGCACAAATCCCTGCTTCTTCCTTTCCCAAGTTCTCCCTCTCTTTGTCTTCTCAACTTCAACCCCATAATCAGCAACCACCTGTCCCAGTATCTTGAACCTGGAATTCTCCCTGGGATGCCACATCCCCTATAGCTCTCCAAAAGGGAAGTTCTCTGTTCTCACTCCTGGCCTGTAAGTTCCCTAACATTCTCATCCCCAATGACCTTTCCTCCACTCCTTTCCATGCACCTCAAGTCACACCCACAGTGGAGCTTATCACCCATAAAACCGTATCACGTCCCCAGTAAGAATCTAAGCCTTCCCACTGTGCTTAACTTAAACATTTCTTTTATGGCTTTTCAGGACTGACCTTTGCCTACCTCTCAATGTTATTTCTACCTCACCTGCTCACATTCCTGTGACCACATAAGCCTCCTTCCAGCTTTGCAGACAATGCAAAGTTCTTTCCTGACTTGAGGCATTTTTACTTGGTGTCCTCTTGCCACAGGTGCCCTTCTCCTGGTTGTTTCCCTGGGATACTCTTTCTCCTCCTCAAGTATCAGCTAAATCTTAATTCCTGACCAAGACCTTACCTGTCAGCTCTTGGTAGTAGGTTTCCTTCCTCCATCCTTCTGTATCACAAAACATCATTTGTTTCCTGGGAGTCTTACAATTTCATTTTTAAGTAACTAGGCTTAATTTCTATTTCAACCTACCATTCCACTGGTGGGAGAAATATATCAAACTTCTTAACTTTCCCTTCCTCTCTCCATGACTATAAACTCTAGAGGGCTGACAAAGTGCTAAGGTATGCAGTGGTAGATGGGAGTGGAGTGAGGTGTAGTCTGGTCTTCTGTGTCCAGCACCCACTGAGAGAACCTCACTTCTATGAGGTCATCCGTCTCCACAGGTCACTGTGGCATCTTCTTGGGTTGTGGTATTGTAATTTCATGACTGTAAATCTCTCCACATATCTGTCTTAGGTTCCACGGGGCCTGATACTGGTTGGTTCTTAATAGATGCTCAAGAAAAACTGGAATCGACTCATCCCCGAGACCACTGGGCCATCATGGAAGCCCAAAAGAAAGCTGGATGCCCATGCTAACTCTGCCCAGGGCTCTTATAAAGCCTCATAGGTCATTTAGGTTCCTTCGAAGCGTAAGAGGCGCTACTATATGTGTTGCCCAAATGGGCAGCAAACATGCAACAACTTTTATTCTTCTATGGTTTCCTAATTCATCTTGGGGTTTACAGAAGATTCACAAGTTTATTGCATTTGAGTTTCATGCACTGCACCTACTGTGACAAAATTTTAGAGACATCAAGGTCTTGGAGACCTTTTAATTTGCAGTGCTTATTCTATAGCTAAGTAAAGTAAAATCCAGAAAAAGGAAGTAAAATGCCCAAAGTCACAAAACAAGTTAGCAAGACTGGGACTAGAACCTGGGTCACTTAATGTTGGATTCTGTGTCCTTCCACAAAACAGTACAGACTATACCATGTCAGCCTCATGAACCACATTGGTTCCATGCACCAAGTCAGATCTGTGGGATATGTTGGTTCCCTATACCATTGGCTTAATTTTCAGTGTTGGCCACAGATTTATTGTCTACATGTACCACTTTGATTGCCTACATCACCTTGACCTTCTACTGTGTCCACGTACCATGCCACTTACAGTTACCATGTTTATGTTGGTTGCATGTATTCTATCGGTTCCAGTGCCGCTGTGGTAGATTATATTATCATTATTTGCTGCTCTCACTGTAGGGGGAATATACATCCATATCTATTGCCAGGTGACTTGCATTACTTCTCTATGGAAAGAAAATACTTCCTGCCCTTTGGCAGCAGGCTTAAACACAGGACTTGCTTTGGTCAATAGGATGTGAGCAAAGACACGTGTGTTACTTCTTAGCAGAAGCTTTGAGAGTCATCATGTATTTTGTCAATTGCTCCTTTCTCTTGTTAGAAGAGTGGCATGTACCAGATACAGCCTCCTCCCTCAGGCTGGATCCAAGAGTCCATTGGCAGAAGGCCACAGTCTGCCTACAACTGAAATAGAACGTAAGCAATAAACAAACTTTTGCTGTTGTAAACCAGTAAGATTATGGTGTTATTTCTCACTGCACCACAATGTAGCAAGTTGATCAAAACAGTTGTGTTGGTTTCATGTACTACATTTGCTCCACTGAACAAGTACTATGTTGGTTCAAATGTGTAATATTGGTTTCGTGCATTACAGATGGTGTCCCTCTCCTCAACATTGGACATTCCACCCCAGGCCCCTCATGCCTCCTGTTCACCAGGCACCTGTTCCCCTCCCCATCACTTTGAGAAAAGCCCTCTTAATGTCCTTGTTCCTCAGAGTGTAGACCACAGGGTTAAGCAGGGCAGTGAAGACATTATAGAAGAGTGAGATCTGCTTGTCTTGCTCAGGGGAATAGCTTGAATTGGGCCTTATGTAGATGTAGGTGGCTGGACAATAGAAGAATGTGACCACGGTCAAATGGGAAGCACAGGTGGAAAAAGCCTTGCAGCGGGCCTGGTTGGACTTGATCTTGAGAATGGCCTGGGCAATACAGATGTAGGAGGCCACAATGAGGGAGAGTGGGGCAACAACCATGAAAACACTGATGACCAGGTCCACCATCTCAATGAGGCGGGTATCCATGCAAGCCAAGCTTCGCACTGAGGGACCCTCACAGAAGTAGTGGTTGACCATGTTGGGCCCACAGTATGGCAGCCTCATGGTGAGAAAAGTATGGATCAGAGAGAAGAAGAAACCACAGGCACAGGTCCCAGCTGACAGCCATGTGCACAGGCCCCAGCTAAGGATCACAGTATAACGCAGTGGGTAACAGATGGCCACGTATCGGTCATAAGCCATGACTACAAAGAGAATGCACTCAGTCAAGCCAAGAGCACCAAACACATACATTTGTAGCCAACAGCCAGCAAAGGAGATGGTCTGAGATTGAGTGAGAAGATGCACCAACATCTGGGGCATGGTGGTGGTGACATAGCCCATATCCAGTTGGGAGAGGATACAGAGGAAGAAGTACATGGGAGTGTGGAGATGCATGTCCAGGCATATCAGGGTGACGATGAGCCCATTGCCAAGGACTGAGCTCAGGTAAAGGAGAAGGAAGGCAATGAAGAGGATCCTGTTTGTTGTGGGGTCACTGGAGAAGCCAAGCAGGATAAATTCAGAAACCCAGCTTTGGTTCTGCCCTGGAGGCATCCACATGGTGACCTATAAGAGAATCACAGTCATTTAAATGTCATCTAAAATATGATAGTCTAGTAAGAACTGGAGGAAGGCAGGCTAGGATGTTAATTGTGGGTCCACTGCTCACATTCTGCCTTGCACCAGTGACAACCTCTCTGAGCCTAGGTCTCCTCATCTGTAGAATGTGGCTAATAATACTCATCTCTCAGGGTTTTTATGAGGAGTCGGGGAAATGTATATGAAGTATCCTATCTGATGCCTTACAACACTAAATAGCAACAAAATGCTCATTTGCAATCTCCCCAGTCTTATTCCCCACCCCTCAGTGGACAAACTGATCACTCAAATGTCTAGCAACAATCAATTTACACCACATCCACTCAAACCCCCAAACCTGCAGAGGTGGCCTTCCCCTCTGCCTTAGAGATCATTTGTCTGGATGTGCTCCAAGCCTCTCCTCACCCTGTAAACATTTCTCCTTTGGCAGCTGACAATGGGAGGCATTATCAATAGAGGCTGATGGAAGGGCAATGTGATGGTGGCAGCAGGAAGGCACTTATGTTGGGCTTCAATCCTCCTTCCTCACTTACTCAGCTGGAGAGCCAGTGAGTTGGTGTGGACAACCCACAGTCACATACTCAGGCCACACACTCACCCCACCCAGTGGACACTTCTATGGGCACTCTGGCCTGTGGCTCCACCCCCACCCTCAATAGCAGATGTGTATTCCAGTGGCAGTCACACCCTCTATGAAAAGGTCTGAGCTCAGTCTTTTTTAGGGGAGAAAGGAAGGGTGTCAGGTGCAGGAGGAGGGAGAAATGTATCTCCTAAATCCTTGGTCCCTTCAGTGTGTACTCTTCTTCAGGCATTAGGTATTAGCTGCTTTTTTTTTTTTTTTTTTTGATTGTTACTTCTGGATCTCTTAGAGTTCTCTTTTATCCCTTATCTACCTTTTACTAGTTACCGATTCTGTATACTAAATTTCCCTATTCACATTACTGATGTGTTCTGTCTCCTGCTAGGATCCTAACTGATAATGATGTTACATCCATGAGGAGTGAGGTTGATAAGAAACAGAATATTACATATTTATAAGCTATCTATCCATAAAGTAATTATTAATTACAAAAGTAAAAAGTAGTAGCTATCAGTGGAGAAACTGGACAACACCTTAACTGAGTGATTACAATTAATATCACCAATAAGGAACAGATAAACACAATGTATCTCCACATGTGAAATCCTAACACTATATTACCTATGTATTATTTCAGCCAAAAAAAAACCAGAACCTGAATCTAATCATGAAGAAATATCATAAGAACCTAAGTTGAGGAATATTCTATAAAATAGCCAGCTTCTAATCTTCAAAAAATATCTACCATGAAAGACAAAGAAAGGCTCAGAATCTGTAATACATTCAAGGAGACTAAAAAATATATATAGCAGCTACTTCAAAATGTAATCCTGGAAGGGGGAATGCTATAAATAACATTAATTTTACAATTGATACAACTGGAATATGAATTAGATTAGTTTAGATAGTGTATCAATGTTAAATTTCCTGTATTTGATAATTATTGATACCATCAATATAAAAGAGAATATCCTTATTCTCTTATATCTAGGAACTATTCCCAGAAGTATTAAAAGGGTAAAGGAACGTGATAGTTGCAAATTATTCTCAAATAATTCTGGAAATTATAACACCAACACTAAAAAATTAGTAAATCTAGTTATGGGACACACAGAATTTCTTTGTAGTATTCTTTCAGCTTTTCTGAGGGTTTATAACTTATTTCCAAAAAAAGTTTTTGAAAAAAATTTTAATGTGAAATAAAAACGTTTTCAGACAAACTAAAAGTAAGAGTATTAAAGGGACTTCTTCAGGCAGAAGGAAAGTGACAGAAACACAAAAATGCAAAAAGGAATGAAGACTCCCTCAAGGAAAGGATAAATATAAATTAACAATGAATATAAACCAATAACAAAGTTTTCTGGAATTTAAAACAAATGAAAGAGTAAAGATTATGGTAACAACAGCATAAGAAATGGAAGGGGTAAATAGAGTTTGTGTTCTAAATATTTAGCATAATTGGAAAAGTGGTAAAACTAATCACTTGCATTAAACTGATAAGTAAAAGATTTACGTTAAAATATCTAGGAAAATCAATAGAAGAATAAATAATGTATTCCCAACAACCTTAAATAGGAGGAAATGAATTAATAAAAAAGTTCATTAATCCAAAATAATGCTCTTTTGAGAGAGGAAAAAATATCAAACAAAATAGGCAACTTAGTAAAAAAAAATAAGTGGAATTTAAATATGTAAGTAATTACTTTAAATGCAAAAGAACTAAATATTTTAATCAAAGGCATATTTTCAAACTGAATCTTTAAAAACCCTACATGTTATTCACAAGAAACATACCTTGTTCATTCTGCCATATACAAAATATCAAATTAATATGTTGTTCACCTTAAACTTAATCAATGTTACATCAATTATATCTCAATGAAGCTGGGGGGGAAAAAGAAATACACCTTAATATAAGGCTATAGACACACTAGGAAGAAAATACACCATACAAATATTAACCAAAAGAAATGTAGCTTCATGAAACATTTGTGAATTTTGACTATATGCTGCATAATAAATGTAAGCTCAAAAAAATCCAAGGGATGAAAATCATTCACAGTATACTCTCTAAACCATGAAATTGGCTAGGGATAAATTTCAAAATAAATATAATGGGTAATTACCCAACTTCTCTGAAATTAGCATACACTTCTAAATAATTTATGAGATAAAAAACTCAAAATGGAAATTAGATTTTTTTAAAAATATATTAAAATAAATGATGAAAATAAAACATTAAAATAAATGATGATGAAAATAAAATATTATCAGTGCTTAGGGTGGAAATTTATAGCCTTACATGCATATTTTTGAATATTTTTAAAAGGCTAAAAATTAATGAACTAAACTTTCATCTCAAGAAGCTAGAAAAGAAGCTCCAAATCAAACCCAAAAATAAGTTGAAGGAAAGAAATAATAAAGATAAGAGCAGAAGACAAGGAAATGGTAAACAAACTTACAATGGAGAAAAAAACAACAGAGCCAAAAGTTCATCTTTGAAATAATATATAAGTCCTCAGCAAGACTGATAAAGAAAAATAAATGAAACACAAATTGCCAGCACCAGATGTGAAAAGGGAACATTACTATAGATCCTACAGTCATTCAAAAGCTAATTTAAAAAATTACAAACAATTTTATGACAATAAACAATTAAACAAAATGGACAAATGAAAATAAAAATCACCAAAACTGACAAAGAAGAACTAAAAGTCAGAAGAGTCTACCGGCTTTCCAAAAAAGTGAATCTATAATTTTAAACTTTCCTAGAAAGAAAAATCTAGGCCAAGACAGCTTTATTGAATTTTTCCAACACTTAAGAGAGGAATAATACCGATCATAACAAACTCTTTCAAAGCATAGAAAAAGAGTGAAAATTTCCCATCTCATGTTATGAGACCACCATAAACTCAATACCAAAAAATAACAAAGACATTACAAGAAGGAAAACTCATAAATGAATCTCATCGGTGTTGTTGCAAAACTCCATGACAACACATTAGGAAATTTAACTTAGCAATATGTTACAAAGATAATATATCACAATCAAATTGGGTTTGTTACAAGAATTCAAGGTTGATTTACCATTAGAGAAGCAAACAATGCAATTCATCTGATTAATGGAAATAAAGAAGAAAAATTATGTGATTAACTTAATAGATAAAGAAAAAGCATCTGGTAAAAGTCAACAATCAAGTTTAGAAACAAACCTCTTAGCAAAGTAGAAATAGAAGGGAACTTTCTTAATATGATAATTTTTACCTCCAATAAAAGAAGCAACCTACAGCAAAGGTCATATTATATGGTGAAATACTGTTAACTTACTCGCTAATATTGAAAGTGAAACACAACCACTCACTATTACCATTTCTATTAACTATTGTACTAGTGGTCCTAGCCAGTGAGATAAGTGAAGAGAAAGAAAGAAAAGACCAAAGGATTGGAAAGGAAGACACGAAACAGTCATTATTTGCAGAACACCTGATTGTGTAGGTAGAAAATTTAAAAGAACCCAAGGACAAACTGGAATTAATAAGTACACAAAAATCCAACATAGTGCTCTACACCAGAAACTAGAAAATAATTTATAACAGTATTTTAAAAAACAAAACTTGTATCAATAATGCTAACAAAATACATGTAGAAAAACATTAGTTAGAGACATTAAGGTAGACCCAAGGAAATGGAGGAACCTACCATGTTCATGCATGGGTTGGACAATTCAACATTATAAGGATGCAAAATTGATTTATAGATTCAATGCAATCCAATCTAAACCCCAGCAGTTTTTTCTACAGAAAATGGACAAGCTGTTTACAACATTTATAAGGAAATTCTGAAGAATCTTGAAGGAAAAAACCAAAGCTGGAGGACTTACCAGATATTAAGACCTACTACAAAGCTGCAATAATTAAGCAAGTATGAAACTGGCACAAAAGTAAACAAATAGATCAATGGAACAGAATAAAGTCCAGAACACCCATGAATATATAGACCTGACTTATGACAAAGTTGATCCTACAATGCAATGGGGAAAGCATGGTCTTTTCAACAAATTCTGTTGGATCATGTGAATCTTCACACAGGGAAAAAAAAATTTTTTTTGAATCCTACCTCACATGGCAAACAAATATTAATTCCAAATGTATTGTAGATTTAAATGGTAAATATAGAACAATAAAATTTTTAGAATTGAACACAGATAAATATCTATGTCACCTTGCAATAAGCAGAGATTTCTTAAACAGGACACAAAGAGCACTAAATATAGAGAAAAAAAGATAAATTATATATTTTTATATAATTATATGTATAGATAATTACAAATAACTCTATACATAATTACATATAATTACACACACAGATTATATTAAAATGAAGAATTTAAGATTTGTATTCAGAATAAAGAACTCATACAAACAAACAAAGGCTGCCCAAATAGAATAGGCAAAACATTTGAAAAGACACTTCACAAAAGAAGCTATCTAAATAGTCACTAACCAAGTGAAAAGGCATTCAACATCATCAGTCATCCAGGAATTGGAAATTAAGACTATGGCCCAACACCACTACACACCCACCAGAATGGCTAAAATGAAAAGTACATGTGTTGGCAAGGATAACCAGAAATTTCTTACACTGCTGATGAGAGACTAAATTTGTAAAATTCCTCTGGAAAAGGTTTAGCTGTATCTCTTAAGTTGAACATATGCATTCCACATTACTCAGCAATTCTATTCCTAAATATATCCTCACACACTTACAGGCACTTACATATACTCTAGGGAAGACGCATACAAAAATGTTTAAAACACTAGACAAAGTAGCCCAAAGCAGGGAACTACCCAAATTTCAATCAACAGTATAATGGATAAAAACATTGCCGTGTGTTCTTACAGAGGTTGGCTTTGGGAAGGGTAAAAACTCACAGGAGACATCAGGCCATCCTCAGTCTTCACTATTCCTGCCCCCACATCCTCACCTGACCCATGGACCACCCACATATCCCTCAAAGCCATCCATCCTTTGCCCTGGACAGGAGCCCAGCATTTCTCACCCATAATCGTGCACAAGCCCCTCCTTGGTCTCCCTGCCTCTGGACTCTTTTCCTTTAATGCATTCTCCATATAGACTACTACAAATGATTGGTCAATATACAATACTGTTCCTTTCTGTCTCCTGTTGAAAACACTTTAAGTGTTCCCAATACTTGATCGTGTTAGACAGATGCACAGAGCCCTTCCTAAAAGACCTGCCCCCTGCAGACTTCCTCAGCCTCAGCACCCACCTCTCTACCCCAACCGATCTTTTCCACACAAGCATAGTCTCCATACAAGCATGCCCAGCTTCATGTATGTCTCTACCTCTATCACACCTTCAGACCCTTGCCTAGGTCTCTAGCATGGAAGAGCACCACCCCCTGCATCCCGGCTGCCCACACACACTCTGCTACACATCCAACCTTTATTCCCACATTAGGACTCAGCTCAGCTTCCCATCAGGAAGACTTCCCAGACCTATTCCACCATCTCCCACTCCCAAACCTTGATTAGATGCTTTATTTCTCAGAAAACTTGTGCTTACTGGCTAGTTATGAACCCTAGTGATCCTAGAAGGTTCTGATATAAAGTTTGAGGTCTAATGTCTTGGGAAAACGTTCTCTCTCTGATGTTAACTTTATTCCCACTAATTGACTTCGAATATCTATAACAAAGCATGGATAAAGGGGTGAGTTTATAACCTCCCTTTCAGAAATACTAATAATAGCTAACATTTAATGAAAAATTTCTGTGTGCCAGGCATTGCTACACTAACTTTGTCTGATCCTCACAACAACTCATTGAGGTAAGCACTATTACCTTCATTTTTATAGATGGAAAAGAAAACTAAGTCACAGAGAAAGTAAGTGATTCACACCAAATTATACGATTTGTGTGATGGATCTGGGACTTGAACAAAGGCAATTTGGCTTCAGAGCCAACCCTTAACCATTATCATCTCCTGCTTCAGGTGAACAGGCTCTAAGTGGGAGGGGTAAAGAATGCAAACTTCCCCCATCTGCTCCTCAATTTCAACTTCTTGCGGTTTGGCACGAATTGCTATAGAATCATGGGCTACAAGGTACAGCCACCAGATAAGACAGGATCAGACTCCTCCTAGGACAGAGGGCTAAAGGGCAGCCACAGACCACCTCCCATAATAAAGTTTCCTCCATCTGCTCCCATCACACTGATGTGGGACTTAGTGGAAAAAAAAAGTCTCCTAAGATTCCATTAGCTCAACAGTCTCTGTCTTAATTTGCAATAGCCCAGGCCACTAGAGAGCAGGGGAGTCCGTCCCAATCATTGTAGTAACTGTGTTAGTGTTGAAGGCTTCTCCCAGCATAGCCATCATTATCCTTTCATGATGTCTCTAAACTGGACTTGGAGATCTGGAGCTCAGGAAATTATGGTAATCACTTTCTGTTTCTAGCTTGTAGAACATGGCTTGGCAGAGAAGAACTATCCATATATATATACTAAATGAATAAATGGAAGAAGGAAGGAAGTCCAGGAAGAAAGAATGGAAGGAGACTGAGGTGTGAGGTGGCAAGGAAAGAAGAATGGGAATGAGGGAGGGGATAGAGGATGCTGGCACGTAAGCACAGAGGACCCAGTGACTGAATGACCTGGTTCTACCTCTGACTTCCGGCCCCAAGATGCCTGGATGCCACCCAGAGCCCCAAGCCCAGTGACCATCTCACCCCTCAGGTATCCACAGAAACAAGTCATGAAGACACTGTCACTACTTCTGAAAGGAAAGAGACTAAACAGGAAATGCCCAAGGCAACTGAGCCCAATGAGCCAGGATTCCAGGCTGCCCAGTCTCCATGAAAGTGCTAGGTTTCTGCAAGGTGGAAGGCTGAACTCCCTGCCTTCTCTCCATTGTGCAGCTCTTTGCACTTGGCTAGGCCAGCGCTGGCTCCTGAAGGCCTTGCCTGCCAGGTCCTCAGGTGCAGATGGGGAGAGCTTCAGCCAGCCCAAGCTCCTCCCAATGGGCCAAGCTGCTGAGGCTTTAGGGTCCTACCTCCTTCCTAGGCTTTCCTGGGAGAGTGGGGGAAGGGCCATCTCCCTGCCTCCTGCCACCACCGTCTCTGTCCCTGGTGGGGATGCAAAGATGGAATTCTCTGAATGTTGTCAACAAGAACCCCACAAGGAAGAAGAAGCCCGTGGGGACAGAGCAGGAGCAAACCACACCCTCAGCTGGGTAGACATAGTGAACTCTCTATTTCCTTAGTCCTCAGAATAATTCTGTTGGATAGGTACTATTATTTTATTCCCTTTAGAAATGAGGTTTAAAGAAGTTAAGTAACCTATGCTTTCACAGTAAATAACAGAACCAGGCTAATTCCAAAACCTTCAGTATTTTCTTTTCTTTTCTTTTCTTTCCTTTTCTATATGGTCTCTATCAGACTGCCTCTTTTATGTATATAATATAGGATAATAGTCTCTGCTTTAAAAATTAGATATTAATTATACAAACAGATAGTTTGGACCAACTTAAAATTACATGAATTCATTCGAGATAACATGGGGACATTTGAAATGGTTTAATGTCCGTACAAGTTTAATAAGTGAAAACCTGAACTCGACTGGTGTAGACAATGTGGTATGCCTTTGGCCTTTTTTTGCTAAAACTTTAATGGAAACACTATGGGCCATTAGAGATACATATTAATCATTATGTTAAGAAAATATAATTTTATTCATAGGTTGCTAAGTGTTTAATCAGGAATGATTAATTTGTCTTCAAAATAATTTGGGCCTCAGGATGCAAAATTAATATACAGAAATCTATTTCATTTCTACACAATAACAAAGAACTATCAGCAAGAGAAATTAAGAAGACAATCCTACTTACAATTGCATCAAAAAGAATACAATACCTAGGAATAAACCTACCTAAGGTCGTTAAAGGCTTGTACTCAAAAAACTATAAGACACTGATGAAAGAAAGTGAAAATGACACAGATGGAAAGATACATAGTATTCATAGATTGGAAGAATTAATATTGTTAAAATGACCATACTATCCAAGTGAATCTATAAATTTAATGCAATCCCTATGAAAATACCAATGGAATTTTTCACAGAACTAGAAAAAATAATTTTAAAATTTGTATGGAAACACAAAAGACCCCAAATAACCAAAACAATCTTGAAAAAGAAGAACAGAGCTGGAGATACCATGCTCTTTGACTTCAGACTACATTACAAAGCTACAGTCGTCAAAACAGTGTGGTACTGACACAAAAACAGACACATAGCTCAATGGAACAGAAAGAAAGCTCAGAAATAAACGCATGTGTCTATGGTCAATTAATCCATGACAAAAGATGCAAGAATATACAATGGAGGAAAGACAGTCTCTTCACTAAGTGGTGCTGGGAAAACTGGACAGCTACATGTAAAAGAATAAAATTAGAACATTTTCTCACACCATATACAAAAATAAATTCAAAATGGATTAAAGACCTAATTGTAATACCAGAAACCGTTAAACTCTTAGACAAAAACATAGGCAAAAGACTGACATAAATCATAGCAATTTTTTTTTGAATCTGTCTCCTAAGGCAAAGGAAACAGAAGCAAAAATAAACAAATGGGACTTAATGAAACTTAAAAGTTTTGCACAGCAAAGGAAACCATGGACAAAGTGAAAAGACAACATACTGAATGGGAAAAATATTTGTAAATGATCTGACTAATAATGGGTTCATATCCAAAATACATAAACAGGTCATAAAACTCAATATCAAAAAATAAATAAACAACTTGATAAAAAACTGTCCTGAAGACATGAATGACATTTTTCCAAAAAAGACATACAGATGGCCAAAAGGCACAAGGAAAGAAGCTCAACATCTTTAATCATCAGAGAAATGCAAATCAAAACCACAGTGAAATATCATCTCACACATGCCAGAATGGTCATCATGAAAAAGGCCACAAATAACAAATGTTGGTGAGGATATGGAGAAAAGGGAACACTTGCACACTGTTGGTGTGGATGTAAATTGGTGCAACCACTGTGGAAAACAGTATAAAGATTTCTCAAAAAACTAAAAGTGGAACTACCATATAACCCAGCAATTCTACCCCTGGGTATATATCCAAAGAGAATGAAAACACTAATTTGAAAAGATTTGTGCACCCCACTGTTCTTACCAGCATTATTTACAATAGCCAAGATATGGAAGCAAGCTAAGTGTCCATCAACAGATGAATGGATAAAGAAGATGTGGTGTATATATACAATGGAATACTACACAGCCATGAAAAATGAAATTTTGCCATTTGCAGCAACATGGGTAAACTTGGAGGATATTGTGCTTGACAAAATAAGTCAGACAGAGAAAGACAAATACTGTATGATGTCACTTATATGTGGAACATAAAAAATAAAAGTACTGAATCAAACAAAAAAGAAACAGACTCACATGTATAGAGAACAAACAGTGGAGAGAGGGAAGGAGGGAAACCCCAATATATGGGTAGGGGATTAAGAGGTACAAACTACTATGTTTAAAATAAATAAGTTATGGGCTTCCTAGCTGGTGCATTGGTTAAGAATTCGTCTGCCAATGCAGGGGACACAGCTCTGATCCCTGCTCCAGAAGATCCCATATGCCGCGGAGCAGCAAAGCCCATGCACCACAACTGTTGAGCCCACATGCCACAACTACTGAAGCCCATGCACCTAGAGCCCATGCTCCACAACAAGAGAAGCCACAGCAATGAGGAGCCTGCACACCACAACGAAGAGTAGCCCCTGCTCACCACAACTAGAGAAAGCCCACATGCAGCAATGAAGACCCAACATAGCCAATAAATAAATAAATAAATAAATAAATTTATTAAAAAATAAAATAAAATAAGTTACAGGATATATTGTACAGCACAGGGAATATTGTCAATATTTTACAATAACTATAAACTGATTATAACCTTTAATAATTATGAATCACTATGCTGTACACCTGAAACATACATGATATTGTAAACCAACTATGCCTCAATAAAACAAACAAAAAATAATTTGGGCATCTTTAACATTACTAGCAGACAAAACCCCCTACCCAATACCTCCTCCAAATCACTAACCCCTCCATCATCCCCAAAGGAAAACCTTATTCTGATCTAAAATGCCATAGATTGGTTTCACCTTTTCTTGAATTTTTTTATAAATGGAATCACAGCACACATTCTTGTGTCTGTCTGCATTCATTCCACATTGTGCATGACAGATTTATCAGTATTATTCTGTGTAGCTATGTTATTCATGTGCTTTTCATTGTTGTAGAATATTACAATGTATGAATATGCATTTATCTACCTATTACACTGTTAATGGATATTGAGTTGTTTTCAGTCTGGGTATGTTATGGTAGTATTCCTACAGAGTGGTAAAATTTGCATCTTCCTAACACCTCAGAGGTAATATTGACCTGCAGCTAGTGTAATTACTGGTTATAAGTTTCTACATAATGTAGTTTAAATTTTGGACTCAAAGCCAGGGCAAGAGATAGGCATAGAATTTCAATATCTCAACAGACACTTTTTAAAACTAGGATCCCAGTCAGAGACCTTATCATTTCCTTGTGATGTGAATAGATTTTTAGTTTCATCTAGATAGGCATCAAAACCCATGCCCCTGGTAATTCTCAAATTCACTACTCCACCACCCACCCCATTCTAGACTGCCATAGTATCACTTCAAGTACTTACATCTCTTTATTTTTTGCATCCGGATATTTCCTTTTCATATCCCATGCTGTGGCTACACCATAATTTACTTAAATCTTTATTTATAAGTATTTAGGCTATTTTCCATTGTTTTTACTCTAATAAGCAATACTGACATGAACATTCTCATGGGTATTGGTTTTTGTGGATTTTGTTTAGCATAGAGTTAAAATTAAGCTGTTAATTTAGTACCAATATTTCAGGTTGCGTGAGATTTTTTTTTCCAGCAGCATTCAGCAACACAAGGAAGTCAAATAGTTGGAATCACTCAGGTAGGGGTTCCCCACTCAGGAAAATGCAATAAAAAGATATTCTGGCAAGAGAGTTTAGAACTAGGATAAGAAAGTCACTGACAGTTTGAATAGATTCTGAAGTGAGTAAAGAGGGAATAAAAGCAGGGGAATCAGAATTGGTAGATTAGGAGAAAGTAAGAATCAGAGAGTTGGAGTCCCCAGAGAAATGGGAGAAATGGTATGATTATACCATAAGTACAGGAAGCAGTGGTCAGAGAATAGAATACCTGAACAAGTGATTGCAAAAGTAGGATAATTTTTCAGTAATGGAAAAGACCAGATGTGACCATAGGTAGCTGAAGTAGAATGTCGGTGGTGGACTTTGGTGATAAAAAAATCAAAGAAAAGAGAGGCCAGAGCATTGAATAGGGTCATCTACATGAATACTGTAGTCACTCAGGATGATGAACTCAAGACTAAGACTTGGAGACAAGTACAAAGTTTTCATAAAAAAAACAGGGTATCCAGGAGATCTAAAGATGAGAATACCAGGAAAATGGTGGTGGGTAGCACCAGCTTCTAAGGACCAAGGGATCTCCTAATTGGAAGAGAGTTTAGAAGTGGTTTAGAAGGAGTCAGAAGGAACAAGGAGAATATACCCCATTCCCACCCTAAAGCATCTTAGAGTTTAAGAGAATGAGCAGTCTCTACTTGAGAGATATACAAGGGAAACAATGTCCTCAAGGGAGATCCAGGTTACAGTTAAAGCCGGGAGATGCAAAGAACAGTCAGTGAAGAAACAGGCTAAGGAATAGGGAAGTTTTCCAGTCATGTAGGTAGACTTCCAGAGAGTACATGAGAAGTTTTGTGAAATCTGCGAGGCAAAGGTATTGGGTCAAGGGAGAATAATCAGAATATAATGCTATAAAAAGAATAAGAGACCAATTGGGAATTATGATATGGATGGTTATCAAAGAAACCAGGAATGCTCAGCAGAGAGAAGTGCTAAATCAGAGGACAAGGGGACTTGCAGTAGCCTCCTAAATCATCTGACATGGAGTTAGGAGTCTCAGGTAGCCAAAGTCCAAACCTAGTCAATAGGCACTCAGGTGTGGTCAGTCATCCTATCAGCTTTGGCCTTGTGTTTCTGTTTCCATATAAGGGTCAGGCAAAATACCAAGGGACCACAAGGACCAAGAGGAAAGCTACATTCTAATGTTCTGCTCTGAAGCACCCCTGCAAGATTCTGTCCAGAAACATGGGAGGGGCTCATGCTGATTGTCAGTGTTCTGTGCCATTATGTGCTCCTTCCTGCATGCCCCCTACTTCCTGATTTTTGACCCATGTTCTAGTCACACCTACATTGTCACCCACTTTGATTACCTTATCTTCATGGAGTGATATAGATGATGTGAAAGGGCTTTGGAAAATGTAGTAAGTTAAATACATGGGGGCACTGACTTCTCCTCACTTTGGCCATTTCTGCTTCAAATCCATTCTCCTAGGTCCCAACCCCTCACTCTATCTTAGCCCTTGGATTAATCTCTGCCTACTGAAGGGCAAAACTACATGCTATCCCAAGGAATAGGGACTACTATCATAGCTCCATTTTTTTCTCTTTGCCATTTTCCATAACCATTCTTCAGCCTAGAAACTGGGACCATTGCTCTGGTTGGTGGGGTCTTCTTATTGGCTCCAAAGGGAAGCATATGTACGCTTCATAATGGGCATCCCACCATGGGGTGATGCGAGTGGTAGTGTGTCAGATAACTGCTGCAGCAGGCATAAACTTCTGCCAGTTTCTCATTTTCACAAGATGAATAACTAGAAATATGTCATTTGAAAAAAAGGACAAGAAAGCTACCTCCAATTTCCCCATCTTGACCCCAGCTTCCACCTCCTCTTTCTGTTCCTTCTTGTTCTCATTATCCAACACACTTTCCTCCCTTGTCTCCTCAATCTTTTAGCCTTCAGCCTACTAGCCAGGCCCATCTACTTCTTTGAGACTTCAACCCTACCCATTTCCCTCCTGTCACAGGAAGTGTCATCCCTTCCTGCCACCCTACCTTAATGACATCCATGTCCCGCTCTTTCCCTGTCCCTTCCATACCTTCTCCTTGCCTCCCCATTCTCCCTGCTACCCCTTTCTTGTTTCTCCTTTATCTGTGCCCCTACTCCCCCTCCTAGCCCTTCTTTCTAGTCCCTTGACTCTGGTCATCACCATACTCCAGCCACTCCCGACCAGATCTACTGATTCACAAATTTCATCCTGGAGAGATGGTTTCTCCATTACTAGGACAGATCCGGTACAGTTCAGAATTGCCAGGATTGTGGATTCCCAGAAGCCTTACCTGGTGGACCTAGAGAATTCAAGATGATGGCCCAACAACATTCAGCTTGAAGGTAAGCTCAGTTCCTTGCAGGAGTCCTTTTCCATGGTGGTGTTTTCAGCCATAGCAGGTCCTGGTTTATCTTACTACTATCTGTATTTTGCTGCATCCTAATCATATCAATCCTCTTCAGATGCTAATCAAAATCCTAACAGATATTTCCAGGGAACGTGAAAAGTAATTTATATGGGAAGGCAAAAGGCCAGGAATAGCCAAGAACTGGTAGGAAAAATTTCTTATGAGATATCAGAACCTATTATTAAAATTATAATAATTAATATAGCATAGTACTGGTGCAAACATAGACAAATAGACAAATGGCATAGAATGGAATCTGGAAACAGATTCAAATATACATGAACATTTGATTTAAGACAAAAGTATCACAGAAGAAAAGTGGGGATAGGACTATCTATTCAATAAATAGACTGAATCAACTGGATACTCATATGGAAAAAAAAACTAAGCTCGTTTCCTACCTCACACTACACTCAAAAATGTGTTTCATTTAGAACCTAGATCTAAAATGAAAAGGTACAAACAAATCTTATAGAATTGCTTTGGTCATGCTTGGTTATTGAGCACTTGAGATGTGCTATTAAGTGGATTTTAAACACTTGTACTGGATTTTAAACACTTAGTATGAAAAAAAAGTATCTTAATGTTTATATTGAAATGTTGAACTGATAATAATTTGAATATATTGAGCCAAGTAAAACATTTAAAATTTTTATCTATTTCTTTTTGCTTTTTTTTTTTTTAAAAAAAAAAAGCTTTTCCTTAGCTTTATTTATTTATTTATTTATTGACTGTGTTGGGTCTTCATTGCTGCATACAGGCTTTCTCTAGTTGTGGAGAGCAGGAGCTACTCTTCATTGTGGTGCACAGGCTCCTCATTATGGTGGCTTCTCTTGTTGTGGAGCACAGGCTCTAGGCACACAGGCTTCGGTAGCTGTGGCACACAGGCTCAATAGTTGTGGTGCACGGGCTTAGTTGTTTCTTTGCACATGGGATCTTCCTGGAGCAGGACTTGAACCCGTGTCCCTGCATTGGCAGGCAGATTCTTAACCACTGAGCCACCTAGGAAGTCCCTCTTTTTGCTCTTTTAAATACTAGAACATTTTAAATTGACTTGCTTCATCTTATTGGACTGCACTGATATAGAAGGTAATATAAGAAAATATCTTCACAGTGTCAAATTAAGAAAAAACTTCTTAAGTGACATGTAAAAGTGCTAATCCCAAGGGGAAAGATTGATACATTTGATCACATGTAAATTTTTAAAAGACAGTCCTAAATGTCTTCTAAGTTTCAAAAAGACAATGTTAAGAGACTAAAAAGGCAAGCTATGAAGTAGGAAAATAAATTTGTAGCACATACAACTCTCGAAGGGCTTATATCAATAATATATAAAGAACTCCAACAAATTGGTAAAGAAAAGACAAGCAATGCAAAAGAAAAATAGGAAAAGATTTGGAGCTGTCATTTCACAAAAGAGGCTTTTCAAATGACCAATAAACATACAAAAAAAAAGTAGGTCAATCTCTCTAGTCAATAGGAAAATGCAAATTTAAAACCGTAATGAGATGCCACTACATACCCACCAGAATAGCCATAATTAAAAACACTGACAGGGACTTCCCTGGTGATGTAATAGTTAAGAATCCACCTGCCAATGCAGGGGACACAGGTTCGATCCCTGGTCCAGGAGAATCCCACATGCCTCAGAGCAACTAAGTCCATGTGCCACAACTACTGAGCCTGGGCTCTAGAGCCCACAAGCCACTGCTGAGCCTGCACACCACAACTACTGAAGCCCGCGCGCCTAGAGCCCGTGCTCCACAACAAGAGAAGCCACTGCAGTGAGAAGCCCATGCACCACAATGAAGGGTAGCCCCCACTTGCCACAAAGAGACAAAGCCCGTGCTCAGCAACAAAAACCCATCGCAGGCAAAAATAAATAAATAATAAATAAAACTAAAAAAAAATAAAAAACACTGACAATGTCAAGGGTTGGCAAAGGTAGGGAACAATAAGAACCCTAGTGGTAGAGTAAATCAGTTTCACTATTTTGGAAAACAGCTTGAAACCATCTACTAAAACTGAACCATAGGCAGTCCCTATAATCCAGTAAGTCCACTTCTAAGTATGTATCCAACAAAATGTTTGCATGTGTGCACCAAGAGACAACTACTAAAATACTCATACAACATTATTTGTTATAGTTTGTATTGAAACAATCCAATGTTCATCAGTAGTAAAATGAATAAAGAAATTGTGGCATAATCACAAAAGAGAGCACCACACAGTAATAAAAAGTAATGAAGCCATAGCTATCTACATGCAACAGCAATGATGAATTTCACAAACATAATGTTGACCAAAAGAAGCCACACACAAAACATGCATACCATATGATTCCATTTACAGAAAGTGAAAAACCAGCCAAAGTAATCTATAGTGTTAGAAGTCAGGACAGCAGTTACCTTTGAGGAGAAAGGAGAAGACAGGGTTTGGGAAGAGGCATGAGAGAGGCTTCTAGGATGCTGTCAATATCTATTTCTCAGCTTGTCTGATGGTGACAAATGTGTGCTTTGTGATAAATCACTGTGAGCTATACATTTTGTAGAAGAACACTTTTCTGTGTCTATGTGTGATGTTTCACAATAAAAAAGTTTTTGTTTTATATTGTTTTTTAAATGTGAGTGCTTATCAAGAATTCCTAACTTGGAATTCTGAATTCTACCAAGTTATGGTGCTGAGAGGGAGGTGCAAGGATCTCTCATGAAGAACCCAGCAGCTCTCCACTGTTACTTGCCTCCCCATCTGCCAACTGTATAGAGGAGTGCCGAGACCAGCTCGGCGACTCGAGGTGAGTGACGGGTGCCGCAAGCTTGAAGAAGACACAGACACAGACTGAAGAGAAAGATGGGACCGGGGGACTCAAGACCTCTAGGATCAAGAGCCCCGCTGACTCATCCCAGGCTGCTTTTATTGAGTTCGTGGGCTTACATTCTCAGGTTACACTCATAAACAATCAAAGGCCTCACATGACTGAGGCAATGATCTTTGTTTACTTCCTGGGTCCGAGTTGAGCAGGTGTGGATCTGAGCTGGGGGTGGAGAGCAAAACAGCCCGGGGGGTAGGAGACCTCTCTCAGATATTGGGGGTCTGTGCCCCACCCGTGTTGGCCCCTCTGCGACTGTGCCTGTCTTAGGTTGTTCCTCCCTTGAGGAATCTTACCCGTCTCTGGCTAACCAGTCATCCTCCAGGGCCAAACACGGTGATATAAGGAAGGTTCTATGCGCCACCCCTGTTGGCCCCTCTGCGGCTGTGCCTGTCTTAGGTTGTTCCTCCTCTGAGGAATCTTACCCGTCTTTGGCTAACCAGCCATCCCTCAGGACCAAACAGGGTGATATTAGTCTCCACGCCCCGCACCCTCAGCTCCTCCACTGCTCAAGCAGGACATTCTGAATCCCATCGCTCGGCCCACATACTTAAACATTTTCAAGGTTTCAAAAAGGTTCCAGAATGTCTTCCCACATCTCCCCCTTTTTGTTTTCGTAGGAGAAGATAAGCCTGTAGGAGAAGATAAGCCTATTCCAGTTATTTCTTTTTCCCTCAATCCTTGGAGCGTTCCTCCTGTACACCTGAGAACTTAAACATAGGATAATTAAAAGACAACAAAAAGTATCAAAATGCTTAGGAGACTGCTATTCATGCCTTTTATCCAATCCAATGGATGCAATGCTTTTAATCCATCAGCTATACTTTGTAAAGTAGCAAATTTGGTGTAGAGACTGCAAAAATCATATTGCATGCCAGTTATTTTAGTTTGTAATTGTTGTACGTCCAGTGTGAGACCATCCGCTCCATATCCCAGCAGATGTGTCACTGGCATCATGGCCATTCCAGATTTGTAATGTTCTTAAACTTAAGGGAAGTTTCCATATTTTTGTTTGAGCTCTGCCATTCTCTAATTGAGGCCAAGGAAGTATTAATCCAATCCTAAGCCATAAGATGGGATAGGGCGAGTGCATGGCAATATTGGTATATGCCATCACAACCTTTTATAGGGATTGCAGGAGGAGTTTTTTTGGTGTAAACCATTAGAGACTGCATACCCCTTAGGGGACCAGTTTCATACTGTTCCATAGGAACCATTAAGTAGTATCACACCCTCCGTCCCACAGCAAACATCCCAAAGAATCTGATCTTGTCTGTCAGCCCATATCCGTTTTATTTTACACAAAGGTCTATCAGGGATGGCATAATTAGTAAACTTAGTCTCCAAAGCTCAAACCTGAAAACAAATGTACAAAGTTCATCTCCGGAGATTCTACATCCCATTCAAGATGGCGTTTCTTTGGAAAGCTCATGATATGGCTTAATTCTCCGAGATGGAATCCACACAGGTTCCAGGCCTTGTCCTGGTGACACACAAGCAAACCCTCTTCCCCATGTGATTAACCTTCCTGATGACCAGATATTAGTCAATGGGTCCTGCCACCATATCAGCGGCTGTGAATCATTAAAATGAGTCACATTCCTAGATGAGGCTCGAAAATGCCTCTCAGCTGCTGTATCCGTAGCCTGTGCAGATACATTCAAAAAATTAATAGTAAATAAGGCTTTATTTAAAATTGTTTGTTGCCCTTGGGTGATTCCCCCTTTTTGTTTTTGGAGCATGTTTTTAAGTAGTTGGTTTGCTCTTTCAACTATTGCTTGTCCCTGGGGGTTGTAAGGAAGTCCTGTAGAATGTGATATAGACCACATATCAAGAAATTGTTGAAATGGTTTACTAATATAAGCAGGGCCATTATCTGTTTTAATGGCTTGTGGCAACCCCATGACTGCAAAGCATGCATATAAATGCTTTTGCACATGCTTTGCAGTTTCACCAGACTGGGCAGTAGCCCATATAAATTGAGAAAATGTATCAATGGTTACATGCACATAGGAGAGCTTACCAAAGGATGAGATGTGAGTAACATCCATTTGCCATAAAGAATTAGGGCGCAAGCCCCGTGGGTTTACACCAGGTTCAGATTGCTGAGGATTATTAATAATTTGGCATGATGGACACGTTCTTAATATATCTTTGGCTTGATTCCATGTAATATCAAACTTCATTTTTAAGCCTTTAGCATTTACATGAGTTAATTGGTGGAAATGTTGAGCTTCATCCAATACGGGTGCAACAAGTCTATCAGCAGCTCTGTTACCTGTTGCCAGAGGCCCAGGCAAAGTAGTATGGGCCCGAATATGGGTAATATAAAAAGGAGCGTTTCTAGAATGGACAACTCGTTGAAGTAATAGAAAAAGATCATAAAGAGGCTGTGGAATAGACTGCTTGATAGTAGCAGTTTCTATCATATTAGTGGCTTGAACCACATAGGCAGAATCAGATAAAATATTAACCGCCTGAGGTATGTCTTGCAAAGCACAGATAACTGCATATAATTCTGCTTGCTGAGCTGAAAAGTGAGGGACAGGGATTTGTCGTGTTTTAAATCCCGTATATCCCGCTCAGCCCTTACTAGAGCCATCAGTAAAAATTATAGAAGCATCTGGTATAGGATCAGATTTTGTTATTCGAGGTAGAATCCATTGAGTTCTCTTAAGAAACTGCAAAATGGGATTTTTCGGATAGTGATTATCAATTTTTCCAATATAATCAGCAAAGGCAATCTGCCAACTTACACAATTTTGGAAACAAGCCTGAATTTCTTTAGTAGTTAAATTAATAATTATATGTGAAGGGTCAGTTCCAATTAAATGCTTACTTCGAGTTCTTCCCTTCAGAACCAACTGAGTTAATAATTCTAAATAAGGTGACAAGGATTTTACCATAGTATTTGCTAAAAACAACCATTCCACAATTCCTTCATTTTGCATTAATATCCCCGTAGGTGAATGAGGAGAAGGTAATATAATTAATTGCAATGGCTGATTAATAGTTACTCTCTGTAATTGAGAAGAATGAATTTTATTTTCTACAAGTTTTAGTTCCTCTAAAGCAGCTGATGTTAAAGTTCTTGGACTATTTAATTTTGAATCTCCTTTTAACAAAGCAAATAGGTTAGACAATGCATAGGTGGGGATCCCTATGCATGGGCGAAGCCAATTAATATCTCCTAGGAGTTTTTGCAAATCATTAAGAGTTTGGATTTGATCTGACCTCAGTTCCACCTTTTGTGGTCTAATAGTTGTTCTATCAACTATTGTGCCCAAATATTGATATGGGCTATGCATTTGTACCTTTTCTGGAGCTATTTTAAGTCCTGCTCTATCAAGGCAAAGCTGCATGCTAATATACGCAGAAGTAAGCAAATCTTGATTAGGAGCAGCACATAAGATATCATCCATGTAATGGATAAGATAACAATTAGGAAATTCTAGTCGTACTGGTTCAAGGGCTTTAGCAACAAAATTCTGGCAAATAGTAGGGCTATTCAACATGCCTTGAAGTAACACCTTCCATTGAAACCTTTTTCGAGGTTCTTTATTATTTAGTGCAGGCACAGAAAAAGCAAATTTTTCTTTATCTTTGGGATGTAATGGAATGGTGAAAAAGCAGTCTTTCAGATCAATAACTATTAGAGGCCAATTAGGAGGGATCATATTAGGTGATGGGAGGCCTGGTTGTAAGGCCCCCATTGGTTGTATAACTGCATTGACTGCTCTGAGATCTGTTAATAAACGCCATTTACCAGTTTTTTTCTTTATTGGAAATACTGGAGAGTTCCATGGGCTAAAAGATTCTTCAATATGTACAGGTGTATCAGTTTTCCAGGTCAATGGGATTGGTGCTGGGGGAAGCAGTAAGCTTTTACGAACAGTGGCCACTAGTGAAAAGACTGATATCCAAGACCTTCTCTATTTGCATTACCTTCAGCTGGAATGGGAAATAGTTTCCCTTGATGATATTTACCAAGACCTAACCCTGGCTGATATCCTTGATTTATTTGCATTTCTTGACTTTGCATACTATAAGTATCTAACGTTGGAATGTGGATTTCAGCCTTCCATTGTTGCAATAAATCCCTTCCCCATAAATTAATTGGAAGGTCTGCTATATAGGGTTGTAAGTGGGCTGGCTGCCCATCTGGGCCAATACAAGGCAATATTTTAGCACTTTGCTGCAAGCCATGAGCTCTATCTAAACCTACCACTGTAATGTCTGCAGGACAAGTAGGCCAGCGAGAAGGCCAATGATTACTGCTTATAATTGAAACATCAGCACCTGTGTCTATTAATCCTCTAAAAGCTTTTCCATTTATAGTTACTGAGCATGTCGGGCGTGTTTCTAAAATTTTTTCAGAGAGGAAAACTTTAGCCTCTCCTGTGCTTCCAAAGCCTCTCGTTCTCCTTACTTTTGTACTATTGCCAATCTTATAATATGGCAGAATAAGCAACTGTGCTATTCTATCACCTGGATGGGCTTTCCATGGAACCGAAGTTGATATCATCACTTTAATTTCTCCAGTATAGTCATTATCAATCACTTCAGTATGAATTCTAATTCCTTTTTGTTTTTCAGTTTCGTTTGGCACTGCACATGCCCATCGGTCCTCTGATTGACCGGCTTCTTCATCAAAGCTATCATTTGAGCCCTCAGGAGCCCATAGAGGCTCTAATAGAGGCTCTAATATTGACTTAATCAGAGACCACATTTGACCAAACAGAACCTGGTACGGGAGTCCCTTTAGAATGCAGTTTTTTAAGTTCGTTCCCAACCTTATCCCTAAGTACATAAACCCAGTGTTAGCCTAAAGAAGGAAACTATATACAATATTCTCTCAATTATTTACAGAATTTCTAACAATCGACCTTCACTTGCTTTTTACAAGACCTTCACTTGCTTTTTACTCCACCTGCCCTTAGGAGCTGCCGTAACAGGCATACATCTGGTCGATATTAATCTAAACTTTTATTTCCCATATTTTACCCCGAACACAAACTACCCAAGAGATTTACTTACTGGCAGGATTTTCTCAGAGGCCTCTTACTCTCCTCTTGGGGGCTTCACGGCACTTCCCAATTCTTTACTTTTATCAATTTCACTTTCCGTGAACCTTCGTCACTCAAGCCTTTCGAGCCCCACGTTGGGCGCCACTTGCCGAGACCAGCTCGGCGACTCGAGGTGAGTGACGGGTGCCGCAAGCTTGAAGAAGACACAGACACAGACTGAAGAGAAAGATGGGACCGGGGGACTCAAGACCTCTAGGATCAAGAGCCCCGCTGACTCATCCCAGGCTGCTTTTATTGAGTTCGTGGGCTTACATTCTCAGGTTACACTCATAAACAATCAAAGGCCTCACATGACTGAGGCAATGATCTTTGTTTACTTCCTGGGTCCGAGTTGAGCAGGTGTGGATCTGAGCTGGGGGTGGAGAGCAAAACAGCCCGGGGGGTAGGAGACCTCTCTCAGATATTGGGGGTCTGTGCCCCACCCGTGTTGGCCCCTCTGCGACTGTGCCTGTCTTAGGTTGTTCCTCCCTTGAGGAATCTTACCCGTCTCTGGCTAACCAGTCATCCTCCAGGGCCAAACACGGTGATATAAGGAAGGTTCTATGCGCCACCCCTGTTGGCCCCTCTGCGGCTGTGCCTGTCCTAGGTTGTTCCTCCTCTGAGGAATCTTACCCGTCTTTGGCTAACCAGCCATCCCTCAGGACCAAACAGGGTGATATTAGTCTCCACGCCCCGCACCCTCAGCTCCTCCACTGCTCAAGCAGGACATTCTGAATCCCATCGCTCGGCCCACATACTTAAACATTTTCAAGGTTTCAAAAAGGTTCCAGAATGTCTTCCCACAGAGGAGAGCATATGGCTTTTCTCTTTTATGTGTTAATGTGGTGATATTCAAAATATGGTATTTCCAAATATTGAACCAACTTTGCACCTCTGACAAATCTCATTTGATCATGATGTATGATTCTTTTTATATATTACTAGATATTATTTTCCAATACTTGGTTAAGAATTTTTGCATCTATATTCATGAAGGATATTTATCTTTAGCTGTCCTTTTGGTAATAACTTGTCCAGTTTTAGTATCAATGTACTGCTGACCTCATAAAATGAGTTGGGAATTGTTCCCTCAATCTCTGTTTTCTGAGAGAGTGTGTGTAGTATCGGTGTTTTCTTCAATTTGTGTTTGACAGATTAATCAGAAAACCATCTGGCCCTGGGAGGTATACTGTGGGAAGTTTTTCAACTACAAATTGAATTTTTTAAATAGATATAAAGCTATGCAGATTGTCTCTCCCTCTCTCTCTCTCTCTCTCTTTTCTGTTCTGTTCTGGAAATTTATAACTTCACAGAAGTTAGCCACTTCATCTCAGTCATCAAATTTATCGACCAAATTCTTTATAATATTTCCTTTCTCTCCAGATAATGTCTCCAGGGCGTGTAATGATGCCCCACTTTTACTCATCATATTGATCACGTGTCTTCTTTTTTTCTGTTGATTAGTTTATATGTATTGTTGAATTTTCTACAAACCAGCTTTTGATTTTATTGGTTTTATCTACTGATTACTTGTTTTCCATATCATTAATTTCTACTCTTTATTACTTCTTTAGTTCTACTTATTTTTTTATTAAAATTTGCTCTTCTTTTACCAGTTTCCAAGGTATAAGCCTAATCCATCAGTTTTGTACCTTGATTCTTTCTTAGTACCAGCAGTTAAAGCTATAAATTCCCCTCTAAGCACTGATTTGTATATATTCTAAAAATCTTAATAGTTGTGTGTTCACTTCTTATCAGTTCAAAGTATTTTCTAACTTACGATTTTCTTTGATTTAAGACTTCTTTAGAAATGTGTAATTTGCAAGAAATTTGAATTTTCTAGCTATCTTTTGATTCTTGACCTCTAACTTAAATCTGTTGCAGTCAGAGTACATATTTGTATGATTCGTTCCTTTTAAATTTACTGAAACTTGTTTTCTGGTGTAACATATGGTCTATATTGGTTAGTACTGTACATGAAATTTAAAGGAATGCGTAGCCTGATATCAATGGGTCAATGTGCTCTAATTGTCAATTAGGTCAAATTGGTTGATAGTGTTTTCAAGTCTTCTATATACTCACAGATTTTCTGTTTGCTTGCTTTGTCAGTTACTAAGATAGAAACATTGGCAGTTCTGTCAGTTTTTGCTTTATGTGTTTGAAAGTTCAGTTATCAGATCCATGCCCATTTAGAACTGGTATGTCTTCCTAGTGAATTGACCCTTCCATCTTACGCAGTATGTCTCATTAATCCTGGTGATATGCCATGTCCTGAAGTCTACTTTGTCTGATATAAACATAGCCACCCCAACTTTCATATTATTCATGTTTGCTTGGTGTATCTGAGTCTAGCTTTTCACCATTAATCTATATGTGTCTTTACAGTTAAAGTAGATTTATAGTAATTGACACATAGTAAGGTCTTAATTTTATCCAGTTCAACAATCTGTTTTTTAATTGGGCTATTTATATTCAATATAATTATCACTATGGTTGGATTTGAATATTACATATTGCTATTTGTAGTCTATCGTGACATCTCTTTTTTGTTCCTTATTGCTTCTTTTCTTGTCTTCCTTTGGAAAAATTGAGATTCTCTGTACTATTTTCATTGTTTTCATTAATGTCTTGTGAGCTTTAGTTTCTTTGTCTTATTTAGTGGTTTCTCTAAGATTTACAATATGCATCTTTAGCTTATTCCAGTCTACCCTCCATTAATATTATACCACTTGTTACATAACACAAGATTGTTACAATTGTACACTTCCATTTCCCCCTGTTTTCCTTTTTATTACTCAGCCATAAAAAGGAATGAAATGGAGCTATATGTAATGAGGTGGATAGACCTAGAGTCCCCCTGTTTTTGTGCTTTTGTTGCTATACATTGTATTTCTGCACATTTTGACATCCACAATACACTGATATTATTTTTACTTCAAGCAGTCAATTTTTTTAGTAGAAATTGAAAAAGGATTCTTTTATATTTACCAACATAAAGTTGGTAAATAAAAATTTTATCTGTTATTATTTTCTTTGTCTTGAAGAACTTCCTTTAACATTTCTTAGAGGGCAGATCTGCTGTTGAGGAGTTCTCACTGCTTTTGTTTACCTGAAAAATTCTTTATTCTACCTTCATTCTTGAAGGATGTTTTCACTGATTATAGGATTCCAGGCTGACAGTTTTATACTTTCAGCACTTTAATGAAGTTCTATTGGCTTCAACTTCACATTGTTCTGATGAGAGGTCTGCGTATATTAAATTTGCTACTCTGTACATAATCTCCTTTTTTCCCCTCTTGATGCTTGTATCAATGGTTTTCAGAAACTGGATTATAATGTGCTTTAATGTGGGTTTCTTTATATTCATCCTGCATGGGCTATATTGAACTTCTTGGATCCATGAATTTTTACTGGTCACCAAATTTGGTGAAAACTAATTCACCATTAGTTCTTCAAATATTTTCATGTTCCTAAACTCCTATTTTTCTGAGTTTCCAGTAAGACATGTTAGACACTAGTTTGTCCGTGGGTCACTGAAGCTCTTGTTTATTTTTGTTATCATTTTTCTCTCTATTTTAATCTAGATGGTTCTAGTGAAATGTCTTCAAGTTCACTGACATTTTCTTCTCCAGTGTCAAACTTTAATCCCATCCAGTGAAATTTTTATTTCATATTTTTTCATCTTTATTGGAGTATAATTGCTTTACAGTATTGTGTTAGTTTCTGCTGTACAACAAAGTGAATCAGCTATATGTATACATATATCCCCATATCCCCTCCCTCTTGAGCCTTCCTCCCACTCTCCCTATCCCACCCTTTTAAGTCTTCACAAAGCATTGAACTGAACTCCATGTGCTCTGTAGCAACTTCCCACTAGCTATCTATTTTACATTTACTAGTGTGTATGTGTCAATGCTACTCTCTCACTCCGTCCCAGCTTCCCCGTGCCCCACCTCCCTCCCCCCATGTCCTCAAGTCCATTCTCTACATCTGCACGTCTATTCCTGCCCTGACACTAGGTTCATCAGTACCATTTTTCTAGATTCCATATATATGCATTAGCATACAGTATTTGTTTTTTTCTTCCTGATTTACTTCACTCTGTATGACAGACTCTAGGTCCATCCACCTCACTACAAATAGCACAGTTTCATGCCTTTTTATGGCTGAGTAATATTCCATTGCATATATGTGCCACATCTCCAAAATTTCCATTTGTTTTTTTTTTATTACATCTATTTTTCTTGCTATGTTCATGTTTTCCTTTGTCTTTTAATGAATAATAGCTATGTTGAGGGCCTTGAAGTTTAAATTCCTTGATCTCAGCCATTTTTGCTTCTATTTGTTGGTTTTTTCTCATGGCTATGGGTCACAACTTCCTATTTCTTCAACTGTTTGCTTTTCCTATAGTTTTTAATTGATACTGCCCATTGTGAATGTTCCATGGTTGAATGCTGGATTTTGTTGTCTTGCTTTAAAAGGTGTTGGAAATATTTTGTCAGGCAGTTTGGCTACTTGTGGATCAATTTGATACTTTCAAAGCTTGTGTTGAAACTTTGTTAAGACTAGAGTAACCTTTTCTACAAGGCTAGCTTAGGTATATTACTAAAGTATAAAATCTTGGGGGTCTCTACTAAGTGCCTTCACAAGGCTTCTCTATTTAGTCAGAACTCACTCCTTCACAAGTTATGGAAATCATTCAGCTCACAGCTCCCTAGTCATTCTTTCATGGAGTTTCACCCTTCTTAGTATCAGGCAACACACTCAAGAGGATTCCATGCACACTTCTGGTTTCTCTCTCACTTGCTCTCTATCTTTCTCTCCCTCCCTCCCTCTGTCCCTCCACCCATCCCTTCCTTCCTCCTTCCACAACCCCCCTTCCACACCCTCTCCAGTTAACTGCTTCAGAAAATCTCAATTGCCTCAAAGTGCCTGAACCTCATTCTATGTCTTCTCAATCAAACAATGTTGCCATGCTCAGTTTGTGTTCCCCCCTTCCCTGCATATTTCAGAAAGTGCCTCCAGGCAGACATTTGGGACAACTGTAGGGCTCATCTCATCTGTTTCCCTTCTTTCAAGGAATCACAAACAGTTCTACTTGTCATTTGATGTCTAAAAACAATTGTTTCATGTATTTTATTTAGTTGTTTGAAGCAGGAAGGCAAACCCAGTCCCAGTTACTCTACTGTGACAATAAGTAAGCCTTGGTTTGTATTTTTATCCTATATTTTGCTTCCTCAATCTCCTACCCAAACAAACATTAACTCTATACCACATAGAATTGGTGTTGCACCATAGAGTTGGGTCTGTTGGTAGTTTTAATTAACAGTATTATATTATAAACCTTTGCCTTTTCTAGTTTTTCAATCAACATTGTTTTTAAAGGTCTGTCCATATTTCTATAGTACATTCAGTTTGTGGTTTTAGCTGCTGCATAGTTGTCTCAGGAGCATACAATGTACATTTCCTTATGTATTAATATTTTTTTATGTTATGAAATAGTTTTAATTTTCTTCTTCATAAAAGATTCATGTATTCCTTGTTAGATTAATTCCTCAATAATTCAGTTTGTTGCTAAAGTGAACGGTATTTATTTTCCATTCTATTTTCTAGTTGATTTCCCTGTTAACTAGGTCCCTGCATCTGATTCTAACTGAGAGGCAACCAGAGATGTTAAGAAAAATCTGTAACTTCAGACACTGAATGAGAAGCTAGAGGGCCATGGCCATCATGTTTTTCAACTTTCCAGTATTTCCCAATACATAGTCTTAGAGTTTAGAAGTATACTGATGGCCGGGGGAATGACCGAAAGTAAGCAAAAGCTAGACACAGAGAGCCAATGGGCTGGGCTGTGATACGTTCAGAGGTCAGGCTCCCGGCACCCAGAAGACATAAGAATGTGGACCTGGTGTGCAGGGAAGTTGAAGCTACAGAGATTCCAACCCCTCCTTTTTCTGAGCCTTCACCTAGTTCTAGCCCTGTGTGGAGTGAGGGCTGCTGCACCACTGGCCCAGGCTACAGAAAGCTCAGTTTGGCATGGGACACATACAGTCTTGCCAGTTTTCCCAATGCTAACAATATGGCTCCTCAGAAAATTGATGGTTTATTTTCTTCTTATCCTTAGGAAGGTAGTGAAGACCTCAGGAGGCTGTTAGACTCTTGCTAGAAAAAGGGACCCAGGCATGGCTCACAATGACAAGTAACAGAGGTGCTTCTCTAGCTCAGCCAGGTGCAATGAAATCTGTTTGCATTTCTGCATGATGTAAGGGTTTATGTAATGATGTAAGCAGAAGAAAATCACAGGGCCATCTGGTTGAACATTCAGTCAGCCTGCAAACATTTACCAAACACCTTCATCTGTACATATTGTGCCAGGTACTGGTAACCCAGAGATGGACTGGACGTATTTCTTGTTCTCAAGTAACTTAGTTCTATATAAGTAAATTTAGTAAAGTATTCTAGGACCACAGATTTGATATTGAGTATGGCACAAAGAAAAATTGGACTAGGGGCTGTAGAGCCCAGAAAGGTTTTTGAAAGATTACTTGTGAGCTCATTATAAACATTAGGCGACTGTATCCCAGACAGACAACAGAGAAAAGAGCCTTCCAGGTCAAGGAGATGGAGCAGCTGGAGCTAAAGCAAGGATCAGGATGTCACTTGCTGGGCTCAGGAAACTGCAGACATGTCTACGCAGCTGGCATGTTCAACATTGTGTCTCCAGGCCTAAACTCACGGGGAACACACTGTCCTGAATGGAGGGATGGACGGATGGGCAGATGCATGGATGGATAGACAGATGAAGTGCACATAGTGAGGAAGACCACAAGTTCTGGAGTCAATGTTTAGGTGCTTCCTAAAAGCGGGGGTGGCTCCTTTCTTCATGCTACGCTTACTTTTAATTCTTTCAATATAAGCTATATTATATAAGGTATCTAGAGTAGTAAAATTCATAGAAAAAGTAAAATGGTGGCTGCCAGGGGCTAGGGGGAGGAAGCAATGGGGAGTTGTTTAATGCATATAAAAACGATCTAGAAATCAGTTTCACACAGTGTGACTATACTTCACACTACTGAACTACAATACTTTAAAATGGTTAGATGATAAATTTACGTGTATTTTACAAGAATTTTTTAAATTTAAAAAAACTATAAAGTCGCTAAGTTACTTTTAGGGTTAGGAAAGGGTTATTCTACCTATATTATCACACGGGTGATCTGCGCCAGAATGTCTTCTCAGATGGGAAACCTCCGCTGTTTGTGAGATAGACATAGAGGGTCTCGATTCTGGGCATCTGCTTTGAAGTGGGAGACGTTTCTGACTCCTTCCAAAATCCTTCTTAGGAAATGACTGGCCAAGGCGAGGTCCATTCCTAAGCCCAGTTACCTCTCAGGTCTGTCACTTCAAGGAGAGTCGTTTTGGGGCGGTGTCCGGCCGCGGTACTGTAAGCAGGCTAGGTCCTAAGAAGCTGGAGAGGTGAGTCGAGTGGCCAAAGGGGGCGGGGCGGGATGGGCGCGGGTTAGAAGATTCGGGGCGGGGCGGTGGGCGGGCAGGAGTGAGGTCTAAGGGAGGACGTGTTGCCTGGAGACGGCTTGGGACTCTGTTGCCTGGAGACCTGGCACCCGGTGAGCGTCCGGAGGGCGGTGAGAGGGGGCGGTACTGACTGGACGCAGCAGAGCCAAGGCCATGGCTGGACACCAGAAGGAGAAGGCGATCGCAGATGAGGTCCACCAGAACCAGATCCTGCGGGAATTGTACCTCAAAGAGTTACGAACCCAAAAACTCTACACGCAGTATCACGTGAATCCACTCCGCAAGGGTGAGGGGCGCGGCGGGATGCAGGAAGGGAACGGGGGAGCCCCCTGGAAGGAGCCGGCAGGGGTGCGGGTCGGGGTGCTGGGTGGAGCACAGAAGCAGACGCCTCCTCTGACCTCTCATCCCTTCATAACCTTCAGGAACTATGACTTTGGGGGTGGGGAGGGGTCTCACCCCCCCATCACATCAACCATATTAGATACGTTAAAATGCATCCACATCCTGATTAAATTAAATTTTATTGTAAAAAATTTGAAAGGCTTTTTGTAAATTTGTTTTTGAAATATTTTGCAGGGTTTTATAT
Source organism: Hippopotamus amphibius kiboko (assembly GCF_030028045.1). Lineage (NCBI taxonomy): Eukaryota > Metazoa > Chordata > Mammalia > Artiodactyla > Hippopotamidae > Hippopotamus > Hippopotamus amphibius. The sequence goes on from NC_080186.1 coordinate 35,032,613, forward strand.
TTTGTTTTACATGGATTTTGGTTTGTTAATTAATAAGTTAAAGGATTTCTTTCCGTCTTCTAACATTGTCTTAAGACCTTTAGAAAGTTCTAGGGGAGCAGATTCAGGGCCTGACGATGCTGCCTGATAAACTGTCCCCACCCTCACGCCTCACTTTGCACATTCCTGGGCCGGTTTCATCCAGTCCTGTAACATCAGCTCCCCCTAAATGCTACTGAGGCTCAAATGGAGCCCCAGACCCACGTCCCCAACTACCTCCCAACTCCCTTCCCCTGGACATCCCTTAGGTACCTCAGACACACCTGTTCAGAAAACTAGGCTCCTCCCACACCCCTGCCGCCCCTGCAGCTACTCCAGAAGATTTTGTTTTAGCAAAAGGCACCACAGCCCTTCTCTCTCCCAACTTAGAAGCCTGGGAGTCATCCTCAGTCTCTCTCTCCCTCACTCCCCACCGCGGGGTAGGCACAGTCCTGTGTCTTCCTTATCATTTCTCTCACATGAGGGTTCCCGTGTTCCTGCCTCACTGCGAGACACCATCATGCGTGGGGAGGCATCCCCACCTCACCTATCTCCACCCTCTCTCCATCCTCATTCCCAAACCTCAGCAGGGCCCTCCTCGTTCCTGCCTGCCTTGGTCTGATGGGCAACGAACTCTCTCTTTCCCTCCAGTCCCAGGCCTCCACCCCTCCCCTTCACCACTGCTGGCGAGAGCTGTGCTAAAGGGATCTGATCATCCAGTCCCTCTGTAAAATCCTCAGTGGCCCCACAGTTTCTGAGTTGAGGTTTAACCTGATCAGTACATGAGGCCCCTGTGGCTCTAGCTCTGTTGCCCACCCAGCTTCACCCCGACTCCCCCCACCCCCACCCATGCACTGTTCCTTTAATAAACATTTTAGTGCCTATTCTTCACAGCTCTTTTCTATCCCACTGTATCTAAATGCAAGGATTTCCTAAATCATCTTCACTTTCTGAACTTCTCCCCCAGTCCTGGGCCTAATTAACTGCAGTCCACTGCAGCCCAGCTTTGCAAAGAAAGTATAATGTCATTTTTTAATAGAATTTGTATGTAGTTAAGGTGTACCACGTGATGTTTAGATATACATATATATATACACAGTGAAGTGATTACAACAGTCAGCTAAGGGGCATATCCACCTTCTTACACACTTACCTTGTCGGGGGAGGGTGGTGAGAGTACAGAAAATCTATGTCTTCCTTTTGCTTATACTTAACCTGGTTTTCCTCTGGAGCCCCCAACTACTGATTTCAAGAAAACCAGTTAACATCCAATTCTGTTTGAACTTGGTCCATTTCAACAATTTAAATAATCCCTTCAGCCAGTGTCCAGGCTTCCTAGGGAAAGTGCTTCATCTCCCAGCTCACGGTCCTTGGGCACGTGATTAATATGATCCACTGGGATTAAGTGAGGAAATGTTAGAATTTGTATCTATGTTTACACTTATGTATAAAGAAAGAAATGATGCTTTTTTAATATATGACAATAGGGCATAGAGACTATAGAAATACACGTACGCAGTTTTTTGCTGGTAGGAGTTTGAGATAAAGCACTTAGAGACCGCTGGTTCCTTCTGGCCTCTGCTCATTTACTCCTGCTCTCTTCCTAGCTCCCTCCACTAGAGTTACTCTGCCTCTCGATGCTTCTCTAGCTCACCAGCCTCGCTCTTGGATCCTTCCCACGTACCCTCCCACAACAAGTTTATTCAGAACTCTGCTCTGATGTATGTCCTTAGAGACACATCACCCACACTGCACCCCACCATCACTATGGGTTTACCCATGTAACCTGCTTTCTGTTGGTGTGCATCTCACTTATATTTGCCTGATATTATATCAATATGTCTGTGTATTGAGTGTCACCACAAATAGAGGGGAAGCTCAGGGAGTACGGGGACCTTCTCTGTCCTATTTGCAGCCCTATCTCCAATGCACCAGTAATTACGAGCTGAATAGATGTCTGTGGATCCTACTCCTCCGTTACCCCATGGCCTCCTGGCTGCCTAGTATGTCTGCATCCCCACAGACCAGTCTGTCCAAGAGGACATTCTGCGATGATGCAAATGTTCTCTCTCTGTGCTTCGCTGCCCTAAGTGGTAGCCAGTAGCCACATGTGGCTGTTGAGCACTTGAAATGTGGCTGGTGGGACTGAGGAATGAATTTTCAACTGTATTAAATTTAAATTATTCAAATTCAAGTTGCCACATGTGGCTGGTGGCCACCATACAGGACAGTGCCTCTCAGATTGTGAGGTCCTTAAAGGTCTTATGCCCTAGTACCCAGCATAATACCTGACTCGTGACAGACACTCAGAAAATGCTGAATGGGTGTCCGGCCTAGGGTGGGTCTTAGAGAGGCCAGGGAGATCACTTTTTAACTTGAACCTGTGACGCTGTTTTTCTCTAGTTCACACAATTGCCAGAAAGCCCATGTCTTGGCATGATAACCTGGAGGAACCTGCAGATGGTAAGTCCGGGGTCTGAGAATACCACTGAGATAGAGCACAGAGAGGCAGCTGGCTGGGAGCCTCCCAGGGCAGTGGTTCCTTGGAGCAAGCCTCAGTCCTCTGTTTGATCATCTGAAAACTGGGCACATACTGACAAAGAGTATGTGTCACAGACTCTTTGTGCTCACAAGAGACCAACATATGCAAACAAACTGCCAGGTTATTAACTGTCAAGCCAAAGAACATGTTCCTAATGGCCCTGACATTGCAGTCATTCATCCATCCAGTAGTCAGCTGTTACAAGCACAGGTTCTGGCGTCCTGCTAACTGAGTTCAAATCCTCATTCTGCCGCTCATTAACTGTGTGACTTTGAGCAAGTTTTTTAACCTCTCTGAGCCTATCTCTTAGGGGTATTGTGAGGATTAAACAAAATAATGCAAGTGCTTAGAGCAGTATCTGGTACATGGTGATCAGGACATGCTGTTATTTTCATTAGTACCACGTGACAGTCACTAGGATGGGGCTGGGGGTCCCACACCATAGTCAAGAAGACAGACAAGTAAATGCACAGGTAAACAGAGAGCAAGACTGCTATGGCAGCAGCATAGAAAACAGGTGCCCACCGCAGGCAGTGGACTTCTGCAAAGTCTTCTTGGAGGTAATAACAGGGTAAGGTGGAGTATGTCAGGGGTGGAAGACTGTGGAAGGACATTCCAGTTATATGAAAAAGCACAGTAATGAGATACCAGCACGGCCCAAGAACTGTGAGTAGTTTGGCATGGCTGTGATATATGGGTGAAGGGGGGTCACGTTTGGGAATGAGGGAAGAGAGAGACTTGATGGGATGCCTAATCCCTCTGGCAAGCTCTTCTCCTTCCCCTCTGCCTTCCTAGAGTGGAGTTTGATAGACAAAAGATGTGTCATGTATGTAGGAGGACAGGGTAGGGAGTGAGGAGTGGGAAGAAGGAGTGAGGATCTCATAGCTTCATAGAGACAGACAAGTAAGTAGACTAATAGCGAACAACCCAAGGACGTAAGGTTGTTATCTGTAGTGGAGACACCAGCCTGGCTAGAGGAAAGGATAGGAGCCGGGGACTTGCAGCAATAAGGAAAATAACAGGTGGTGATGGTCTTGAACACCAGGCAAGAGTTCATCACTAGCCGCCTTGTATCAGGATACACTCAGCCCAAGGCCAGGTCCTGTATTCTTTAATTCCACTCTCAGACATCTTGCTGAGGTAGATATTTTCCTCCCATTTTACAGATGAGCAAAGTGAGGCCCAGAGAAGTTAAACCAACTGTCAAGCTAGTAGCGGAAGGGCCATGAATGTCTGACTACAAGCCAGCTTCATCCCCTTGTCAGACTGCCTCTCTCAAATTGAGACTGGATAGGGTAGATTGAAAATGAAATATAAGTCCTTAAGCTGTGGAGTTACCAATATACCTGGTGTTGACAGTCTTGCTGATTTCAACCCAGAAGGATCTGACCTCACTCTGCTGCAGCTGCATTGCCCAAACTCGCTCATCCCCCAGGACATTTGTTCTTGCTGCCTGTGATGTGCTTTTCCTCTGCCTCTCTCAAGGCTGGCTCCTGCAAGCCATCCTACCTAAGCAGCCAGCGCTGCCTCCACGTGCCCCTTTGCCAACTCCCTCCTTCACAGTTTGCATCACTGTCTGCCACCAGCAGGTTTGTTTTCATACTTGTATATTGTGTCCCCTGTCCCCTCAGACTGCATCTCCAGGAGACCAGGCACCATGTCCGTTCCTCTCTGCTCTACCTCCAGGGCCCAGACAGTGCCTGGCACAGAGTTTGTGCTCAGCAAATGTTTGTTGAGAGATGAATGGAGGAACCAGACACCTGTGCCTCGAGGCCTAGTCAAGTCTCTGAGGCCGGTGCTCTGCCTCTAAGGGAGGATGTGGCAGAGTCAAGGGCACAGGATCTCTCATTTGGTCCCAAAGCCTGACTTCTTCATAACCCATGCCTCATCTCCCAGCCAGGTTTCTAAATCTTATCCACCATGCTGCCCAGGGACCGAGGAAGAGATACCCAGAGACACAGACTGAAAGCCAAGAGATTGGATGGGATTCAGAGCCCTTGGTAAGTGTCTCCTTTACTTAGAGGCTCAAGGGTAAGTCAGGGGTGGCTAAGAGAACAGAGTGTGGAGCCAGCTGCCTGGACTGGAACTCTGGCTATCACGTACTAGCTGTGTGACCCTGCTAAGTGACTAAGCTCTTTTGTGACTAAGTATCCTCCTAATACAGTGGAGATATTACAGCCCTTGGAAGATTGTTCCAAGGATTAAATCAGGTGGTGTTTGTAAGGTGCTCAGTTCTGTGCCTGGCAAGTAGTGAATGCTGGTAACTGTGAGTTAAGCAGAGCTTGCTGATGACAGATGGACGGCCTGAGTGTGCTCTCCCAGGTGTTAGTAGAGTGCTCTCGGGCATGTCGCCTACATCTCTAAATTCTGTCCCCTTCTCTGGAAAATGCGAACGCCAGTACCATATTTGCCTCGTTGACTGGAAGGGCACCACTAAGTGCAAGGAGCCTGGGAAACGCAGTCTTTAGCACGTGATCTCCCTAAATGATATAGGGCTTCTGTTCCTGAGGAAGAAATGCAGGATTTTGAATAGACAACCTGAAGAACTTCCTGCCACACTTGTCTTCCAACTCTGATTATGTCTTTCTTCACATAGAAGGTTCTAATTTCTACATAGCCAAATGTGCCAGTCTTTTCCATCCGGCTTCTGGGTTTTGTACCTTACTTAGGAAAACCTCCAAAAACCAGAGTTGCAAAACACCTAACTTTGCTGTTCATTTCCCCCTAGGTTGTTATTATTGGTGTTGTTAGCATTTGGCTTTGAGCCCATCTGTTTGTTTTGGGGAAGATGTGAGGTTGGAGACACTGTCCCCCAGCTGTGTCGGAACGTTCTTCACTACCTCAAAGGCATCGAGACCTGCACACCCTGTCTTTATATTTGCTGCCCTGCAGCCGCCTCCTGGCCCCCAGCCCCCCTCACTCCTTGGGGAAGTCCCACTCACCCTTCATGACATCATTTAGGCTTCCCTAAAGCCCAGTTAAGACCCTTCTGTCCCCCACGGCCCTTGTGCTTCTTGAGCACCGTGTGCTCCTGCTGCTGCAGTAGCCAGCTCATCATTAGTCCGTCAGTGTAACCGGGTGGCCCCAGAGCCAGACAGCCTGAGACCAAATCCCGGCTCCAATGCTCTCTAGCTTTGTGAACTTAACCTCTCTTAACTTTCATTTATCTGCCTTAAAATGGGGATAATAGGATCAACAGTTGCAGGTTTGTCGTGAGGACGAACTGCGACAACGTATGTAAACTGCTTAGGACAGTACCTGGCACATAGCACGTGCTCAGTACATGCGGGCTACGGGGATGCTGAGGAGGAGGAACAGACAAGAGGGCACACGGCCCAGCGGAGGACCAGTCAGGGGCTTCTCCTGGCCCATTGGCCTAATCCCTGTTTGTCTTCATCCCTTGAGTAATTTTCTAATACGCTCCCTTCCCAAGAACACCCCACGCCCTGTCATCCTCCTATTTCTACCACAGGGGCCTGGCTTTCTCACCCATGTGTACAACCCCAGTCTAGGCATGTGGCTCTGCACAGGGCTCCTGCATGGAGACTGGAATACGTAGCTCAGCGAGTCGGGTTTTACCAGTGAAGAGCCCAAGTAGCTGCTCATTTGCAACTGCTCCTCTTCAGATGTGGGGCATCGCCTTGGGGGGAGGAGACTGTGCAAGACAGGGAGAGGATCCCAGAGGGAGCCCCCACCTCTTACCCAAGGAGGACTGGGTCCAGAAGGAGAGGCACTGTTGGGCAGCTGGGGAAGAGAGAAATGCTCAAAGGGAAAAGGAGGAGAATGGGAGGTGGAGGCATATAATTTCCAGTGAATAAGGGAATGGAGAGGGGGCTTGTGAACAAAGGAAGGCAGAGTGAAGAAAAAATCCTCCAAGTAAGACAACTAAGCAATGTAGAAAAATATTACAAAGCACAAGTAATTTAACTCACTACTCTTCATTTTCTTAAAGAGAAAAGGCCTGACTCCCATGGGTACAAAGTGCATGGGTAGAAATGTTGCATCTTTGAACGGCACATCTCAGGGCAGGCCCACCAGCCATGATAGGAAGGAGAAGTGGCTCTGGGTTGGCCAGCCCTGCCCTGCCTGGGCCCCGAGATCACTAGTCACTATGGAGTTTCAGAGGGTCTGGAAATATGCCAAGCCTGTTCATTATAAACCTGGGGACAATGCCATCAGATGGCACTGGTGGCAAAGTAAGAAAGTATACCCAGAAAGCTTAGATCCAGGTGTCACACGACCATAAAAGGTAATTAAGCTTTCAGAATGATGTGTTTGGGGGTGGAAGAGGTTTGATCAGCCCCAACTTAACATAGGGCTCCCTGCCCCCTAGCAGCACCCCGCACAGGCAGAGAACGCCAGCCCCAATACTGGGACTCTGGGGAAGCCACACTCAGTGAATATCGCTCAGCCTCTGGTCTCCTGGTAACATTTGCTGAAAGTATAACCTTTTAGTCAATTGCACAGTGTAGCTTCTGTGACATGTATGTGTCCCAGGGCTCACTCAGTTCTCTGTGTAACTACTTCAACAACATCCAATCTTTCTTTCAGCAAATATGTCTTGAGTCCCCGGCGTGTGCTGGATACTGTTCCAGGTGCTGGGATACAGACACAGCACCTTGCCTCCTGGAGCTTCCATGCCAGTGGGGGAAGAGTCCACAGGCCTTCACTATAGGCAGTGGGAAAGGGCAGTGCGGCAACTCTGCACATGTTATTCTCATGTAATCCTGCAAGTCTTTTTTTTTTTTTTTCAACTCTTTATTGGAGTATAATTGCTTTATACTGTTGTGCCAGTTTCTGCTGTACAACAAAGTGAATCAGCTGTATTCATACATATATCCCCATATCCCCTCCCTCCCATGACTCCTTCCCACCTTCCCTATCTCACCCAAGTCATCACCCATCATCGAGTTGATCTCCCTGTGTTATGCAGGAGCTTCGCACCAGCTATCTGTTTTACAGTTGGTAGTGTATGTATGTCAATGCTACTCTCTCACTTCCTCCCAGCTTCCCCTTCACCCCCACCCCCACCCCCGTGTCCTGAAGTCCGTTCTCTACATCTGCATCTCTCTATTCTTGCCCTGACACTGGGTTCATCAGTACAATATTTTTAGATTCCATATATATGCTTCAGCATACAGTATTTGTTTTTCTCTTTCTGGCTTACTTCACTCTGTATGACAGACTCTAGGTCCATCCACCTCACTACAAATAACTCAATTTCATTCCTTTTTACGGCTGAGTAATATTCCATTGTATATATGTGCCACATCTTCTTTATCCATCCATCTGTTGATGGGCATTTAGGTTGCTTCCATGTCCTGGCTATTGCAAATAGTGCTGCAATGAACACTGTGGTACATGTATCTTTTTGGATTATGGTTTTCTCAGGGCATATGCCCAGTAGTGGGATTGATGTAAATGTTGTTGTCTTCATTTCACAGAGTTTAACAAGGAAAAGCACCAGAGGCCACACATCAGGAGACTAGGGCCTGATTCAAGTCCAGGTCCCTGCAAGCCCGGGTCTTCCCCCTTCCCCACAGGCTTCTTTCTGACCTTTGCATCCTCCTCTCTAGGTGAATCCACAACGCGATGACCACAGGCTGAATCACTTCAGGGTCCACAATGACATCACTCTGTACAAGGCTAAAATGTGGAGCTTGGGAGAAGATGACCACCACAAGTAGTCCTCCCGCAGTGCTGTCAGTCCTTGTCATTAATGCCCAGAGTTTGAGCTGCCCAGGTAAATAAAGATACTTTAAGGCCTAGGTCTGACTTTTCCTGTCCTGAGTCTCACGTTTCTCCCTTCTCCCCAAGTCCACTGGTTCACATCCTTAATCTAATAAACTAGGAGGAGAATTCCAGTTAAGATGGCAAACTGAAGGCCTACAATATCTCCTCTGCCTTCCAGACCCCAATAAAGGATAATAAATGGATTTTTTAAACGGTATGAACCCACAACAGAGGAAACAGGGGAGAAACATTAGCAAGCGAGAATACTGACTCCATCATTAGCAGATGGAAAGCTGATGGAAGAGGTTGGAGGAAACCACGAAATGCGAGCCGAGCGGGACACCTCTGAGCACACAGCTCCGCCCCCCAGAACTCTGAAGGCAGGTCAGGACTCTGGACAGAGTGGTGTGATGCAGGGAACTGAAATGGCCGTTAGGAGGGAGTCTGCAGGGAGTCCTGTCCACACACCCCAGCACCAGGTGTGTAACAGCTCCCACGCTGGAGGTTTACTCTTGGAGAAATGGGCAAAGCAAAGAGCTCGGGGACACTGAGTAAGATGCAGGGTAGGAGTGAGGTGTGAGACTGGAGACAATGAACATCTGTGAAAGGAAGGTGGAACCCCTCATCTGCACATGCTGCATATTTACCCTGGGTTTGAAGATGGAGGGCTCCTTTCTGAAAAATGAAACAGCTCTGAAGACCCCCACGTGGTACCACCTGAAGGTCCTGGAAAGCAAGAACTGGTGAACGTCCAGGCAGGTGAACACACAGAAGTGCCAGGAGAGTTGCTCACCCCCGGAGGGCATGGATGCTGTGCACTCTGCCCTGCCCAATGCCCCCAAATACCTTGCTCTCAGTATCTCTTCCATCTGGCTGTTCCTGACTTAAGCCTTGAAGGGTGAAGCCATATATTGCTGAGGTCACTCCTGGTTTTGAAACCTGACAAGATCCAATGGAAGCTCCAACTCTGAGTGGCCTCACCCTGACAGACACTCCCACACAAGGATGGACTAAACCAGGGGTCCCCACCCCTCGGGCCGCGGACCAGTACCAGTCCACGGCCTGTTAGGAACTGGGCAGCAGAGCAGGTGAGCGGTGGGCAAGAGTGAGGCTGCATGTGCCACTCCCCGTCACTCCCCATTGCTTACGTTACCGCCTGAACCATCTGCCACCCCACCCCAGCCCCCGCTGTCCGTGGGAAAATCGTCTTCCACGAAACCAGTCCCTGGGGCCAAAAAAAGTTAGGGACCACTGGACTAGACCAATTATTAATGACTACATGGGAATCGAGAAGGGTGCCAGTATCTTGTAACTGTCCCAACCCTTTTGCTATAAGGAATCCATGATCAATGACCAGGGGGTGACCTGATATCATAGAAAGAGATTTGGTCTTTGTCCTGGTTCCTGACACAGAGCCCCTAAATCCTTTGTAACTTCCTAAGTGACAGGGGTGGTAGGAGGGTCTTTTGTTCTAATGAGGCAACTCTTAGCAGCCTCTAGACAGCTTCAGGATGCGGTCTGCTCCCAGGGAAGACCAAGCCTCGGTTTGACACTTGCAACTTCCAGCCCCACCACCCAACCTCTGGGGAGGGTAGAGGAGCACAGGATTGAACTGATCACCAATGGCCCCTGACTTCATCAATCAGGCCCACATAGTGAAATCCCCATAAAACCCCTAGACTGCAGGGTTTGGAGAGCTTGCAGGTGGGTGAACACATCAAGGTGCTGGGAGGGTGGCAGTGTTTTACCTATCAGGACTTGTGACTTGAGTGTGCCTGGCGTTTGGATGCACCTGGTCTTCCTTTAAGGTAGTGTGAACTACTGCTAGGTTACTGGATTCTTTTCTTGAGAGGTCATCAGCTTACAACAGTCTCCCAAACTCCCTTAAAATTCCCGTTCTGTAATCCCCTAGTGGGATTTCTAAACTAACTAATTATCCTACTCTATTCCTATCAGATTCACCTCCAACATTTTATCATTTGTACTTTCAATTCCACAAAATCTAAGAGCCCCTTTAATGGGAAGTTTTCTGCCAGTGTCACTTCCTCTGGGAAGTCACCACACTTTCCATCATTTTTCTCATTCTGTTAAGTTCACATTTACTGTCTCTCTGGTTGTATCTCTACCTAGTCTCTAGAACAGAAGCTGCACCCCCATCCCTCATCACCTATTTCTCCCATAACTCTATTTGCATTCTATTTAATTTTACTTCCAACCTTATCACTTTTCATTTCTTTGCTGCACTTTCATCTATTAGTCAATTCCCTCTTTCAGGTACTTACTTTTGTAAAATGCCATGTGGGTTTATCGCTGGAGATGGGGAGGCAACACAACTGTACATGAACTAACAGGTGTGCAGTGACCAATCACCCACATACTTCGAAAGAAGTGATTTTTGGTCACTAATCATTATGTATCTTTTATGTGGTGGATTATGGACTGAAGAGCCAGCAGCAAAGCTTCTACTTTCTGCAATTATTTGGTTAACAATACTTTAGCAACTGAAGCACAAACAGTGTTGTTGAGAAACTGCCGTTATAACTGAACCTTGAGAGCTGAAGTCCACGTATATTCGAACAAACCAAAGCAAGAAGAGCCTGGACTCGGTAATGGGAACTGCTAGCTTCTACTTATCTTTCAATGCACTGAATTGCATTTTAAAGCAATATGAGGGCTAATACTGCCTACAGCCTGATTATACTTCTAGAGGCTGGAATGGTAAAGTGATATAAATGAGTTCTATAAAGTATACCTCTGAAAATAAGGAAAGGGATTCCATTTGATATTTTTAAAAAAATTGTTTTCAAAATATTTAAAATGTACTCAAATCAGTAATTTAGTCTTGTCCCTACCAGTTGAACCGCTGTTGATCTGTGTTCTCCACATGTTCCACACATAGTGCAGAGCCTCTGAGCCGAGGCTCCCTGTGGGAATTACTACCCATTACCCCACTCACTACTAGCACACAGACTGTCGGAACAGGTCAGGGGGAAACACTGTGGTCTTCTGGGAACATGACCTGTTTGCTTACAATTTTGTTCACTGAAATTAGTTTACAAAAACTAATTTCACATTCTTTTTATTCTAGAAACTCAGTATCAGAGGAAACCAGAGATCCTTTTTTAGGTACCAAGGATGCGACAAGAAAACAATGTGAAAATGAGTTGTTTTTTCTGCTTAAGCATATAGAGTTCTCAGACATCTACAGCCTCCTTAAAGCCCTGTTTCTAAACTGGAATAGAGAGAGGGAGGCTGGTGAGCTGCCTTCCCTTCCCACCTTTCAAGACAGAGGAAAGTCTAACACATGACATGGCCGGCTCACCACGTCCAATCTGTGGACACCTCCCAGTCAGCATTGGAGAACCTTCAAATACCCACTACCACAGCTCAGCAGACACTATGGAGAGCCACCCCACCAGCAAAATAATCCTGCTCAGGCTTACACTTTCATTATACGGCAGGCAGTGTTCTAAGCATTTGACACATATTAACTCAATGCTCACAGGAACCCTCTTTGGTAGATACTATTATCATGTCTATAGAGATGTCAAAGCACAGAAAAATTAACTTGCCCAAGGTCAAACAGCAAGTACACAGCAAAGCCAGGTGTCAGACCCAGCAGTTTGGTCCCAGAGTCCATGCTTTTAACTCCATAGGGCTCATTTATTTATTATTAATAAATGATAGTATTATTTAATATGAAGAAGTAACTTCTAAATCTTTTAGTCCTGAGTTTTTAACTGAGAATATATAGTTCTCTGAATATTTTTTAGTTTATTGAAAGAATTTTTACAAAAAGAAACCCGCAGAAGGGATCCAACTGTATTGTGAAATCCCAGGTCTCCATCCCTTTTGCTTGGTCTCTGTATACAAACATGCTGCTTATTTAGCGTGTTCTGCTCTTCATTTTCTCTCTTGTCCGTTTTCCAGGTCTCTTCTGCAGAAAGCGAAACGCCACATGCATTCACACAGGGCTTGGCCTTCTGCCCCGGGGTCGGGATGCAGGGAAAGGAGGGGAGCAGGGTGGAGGAGGGGTGCGGGGTGGGAGATGAGGCTGCACCGGCCCCTCACCCGCCCCCCAGCTCACTTACATTTGATCCTTTCTTTCCAGGCCTCTTGAGGCCCTTGCCATGAGCTGTCTTGGCCCGGAAGCTGGATACATCATCATAGCTCTCACGAGTATTCCACTTGGAACCTTTCTTCTTCCCACCGTAACCAAACTTCTGGTTTTTATAGCGTCGCTTGGCACTGGGCCTGGAAAAAATTGGTCTCGCAGGCCACCCTCAGCACTGCAAATCCTGGTGAACACTATGGCCGAACAGTACCCTCAAGTTTCCTGTCTGTACAGGTACTACTGTACCTACCATCTCATCCTGGGCCCTGCATTTATATGCTCCAAACTCCCCAGGCAAGCTCATCTATTTACAGTCTTCGCCACCAAACCAGGAAAACAAAGCAAGAATTAGGAAAAGGCCCAGATACATCACGTGGCTCACCACTTATCTTCAGAAAGCTTTTGATTTAAACTAAATCATCCTCAGTCATTTCTATTCCTCTCAAGGACATTAAACGCAGTTAGCTTTCAGGTTTTAATACATTTTAAAACTGGTCATCCCACAGGAACCTCAATTCACCATATCCAGAGTCACACGTCATCTCCCTTGTAGACGGGTTTCAGCTCCTGTATCTATGTCCTAACTTGAGGCTGGTGGTCCTACCATCTACTCAGCCACCCATGCTGCGAACCTGGAGTGGGCCTTGATTCTTCCTTCTTTCATTCTCTACACCCAGCTCAATTACTGAGTCCCGCTAATTTAACCTTCTTCAATCCATTTTCTCTCCTCTACCCCCATTACCACTTTCAGGTCATTATCCTTGTTCTCGAGACTTTTCTAACAGTCCCCTGATCAATCTCCCTGCCTCCCTCACTAACACAAGTACCACTGTGATATTTAAAACATGAACATGACCTGCTCACTATTTTGAATAAAGCCCACCAGCAGCTTCCCGCTGACTGCTGGATACAGCCCAGGCTCCTCGCAAAGCCAACAAACACTGCCCTGTACTAGACCCAGGTCCCCCCAGCCACACCTCACCACTCCTTGCCTCACACTGTATCCCCATACAAACGCTGGCTCTTCCTCACACACAAACCTGCTGCTCTCATGTCTCTGAGTTTGCTCATTCATGTTCTTCCTTCTTCCAGATACCCCACATCTCTCCTGTTCTCCTGGTTAATTCCTACTCATCCTTCAGACTAAGCTCAGGTGGACCCTCCTCCAGGAAGCCATCAGCAGAATCTGACCCCCAAACCGTGTCATATATTTCTAAAATGTGCTTCCAGACCACCCCCTCAATGCCTCCAACACAGCATGTACTACATTACACAGAAATGATCACTCGCCTCAGGACGGGTGTCCAGGAACCCATAAAGGTGAATGAAAGGAATCAATAACAATATCCAACGTTATCCCTTTTAATCTTCCTAATATTAAGAGGCACTTAGAATTTTCTCATTTTCATAGATAAGGAAATTAACATTTAGGAAGGTGAAGTAACCTGCTCAAAGCTAACCTCCAAATGAGTGGCAGAGTCCAGACGGGAACCCCAGATCTGCACCCTTAACCACCACAATGACACGAGGAATCGACTTTTACTGAGCATTCACTCAAAATGTGCCCAATCCCGAAATCACCTCCCTTCAGCCTTCAAAGACTGACATGGCTGAGCAGACCCATCACACGGCTTGCACGTCTGGCCGCGGGCACAGCCGCGCGCTCTGCAATGAGGCCACACCGTGAACTGCAACCCCGCACACACCACCACCAAAACAGAACCCAGCACTCATACCCCTTCTTCGTCTGCTGGCTTTTGGCTCCTTCTTTCGTGCTCCGTGCGGCAGGCTTCTGATCTCCCTCAAGGAAGTCCAGTTTATCAGAGAAGCCTGGGAGTGAAGAAGTACTGTGATCAGTGCCATCACATTTTAAGAAAAGATTAAACTTCAAAAGAAGGATGTTACTTATGGAATCGGTATTAAGAGGCACATCTTGCTCCCCACACTGTTCCCAAACCTTAGGTCCAACAGTTCCAAATCGATCAAGCCTCCACAGCACACCGTGTCTGTTAGAATTAGCAGGTACCCCTGCTCCCCTGCAGCCGTAGGAGAGAATACACTCACCTTTCTGATATTTCTTAATGGCAGTCATCATGTGCGCCTTCTCCCGCTGCCGCTTCTGAAGAACTTCTGTTTGTACCTGGACGTGGACACAGGACTGTTAAACCCACTCCAAGCCAGCACGGCAAGTGTCTACATTCTCTCAGTAACCACACTGTGACATTACCACCACCGCTGAACACTGTGCCACAGCTACGCTAAGCCTCTAAGTATATTCTCAATTTCTTGTCTTAACAACCCAGTGAAGCCGAAATTCTTATGACCCTGAAACTGAAGCACAGAGAGGTTACATAACTTCCCTGAGTCACACAATGAGAAAGTGCAGAGCTGAGATTCACACCCAGACAGTCTGCACTCTTACCCCGTGACACAACCTGCCCACAGAACTGCACAAATCACGTTTATGTCTACATCCAATTCTCCCACTAATTATATTTGGGCAGATTAAATATCTAACCTACCACTGCTAGGCATGAAAGTACCAACAGAGAAAACAATCTCCCCAAAAAACAAGAAAGAAAAAAGGCTTTAAGGACAAAAAGATGCTTAAAATCTAAGGCAGGGTTTCTCCTTCTCAACACTATGACAGTTTGGAGAGGATTATTCTTTGTTGGGGGGAGCACGGCCGGTCCTGGGTGTTGCAGGATGTTTAGCAGCCTCCCTGCCCTCTACCCACCAACAGCACACTCCCCACCAAGATGGGACAACCAAAAATGTCTCCAGACATTGCCAAATGTTCCCTGGGAAGCAAATCATCCCCCATTGAGAAACAAAGCCCTGAGGTTTCCTCAAATTAGAAATGAGGGGAGTCCACCAGGAAAAAGATGGCGGCGAAGTAGAGAGACGTGGAGTGCATCCCTCTCCACAGATGCATTGGGAATGCACGGAAGGACGCAGTCATTCCCACAGAGAACCAGCTGAACACCAGCAGACGGCCTCGGACACCAGAAAGGGCTGCGGGGAGCCTGACATAGCCGACTGAATATTCGTCTACACCAATACTTGGACATTAGTCTGAGGCTTGGACAGTCTTCTATAAACACCTCTATCAGCAGGACAAGCAACCCCAAAAGCTTGGACAACCATGAGGAAACAAAGAAACACCATGCAGGCAAAGGAGCAGGAAAAAAAACCCACAAGACCAAATAAATGAGGAGGAAATAGGAAAAATGCCTGAAAAAGAATTTAGAGTAATGATAGTAAAAATGATACAAAATCTCGATAACAAAATAGAGAAAGTACAAGAAACAGTTCATAAGAACTCAGAAAAACAAACAGCAATGGATAACAAAATAACTGAAATTAAAAATACTCTAGATGCTCTAACCAGCAGAATGACTGAGGCAGAAGAACGAATAAGTGAGTTGGAAGATAGAATGGGAGAAATAAACGCCACAGAGCAGGAAAAAGATAAAAAAATAAAAAGACTAGAAGACAGCCTCAGAGACCTCAGTGATAACCTTAAACGTACCAACATTCGAATTATAGGCATCCCAGAAGAAGAAGAAAACAAGAAAGGGTCTGAGAAAATATTTGAAGAGGTTATAGTGGAAAACTTCCCCAACATGGGAAAGGAAATAATTCACCAAGTCCAAGAAGCACAGAGAGTCCCATACAGAATAAACCCAAGGAGAAATACACCAAGACACATATTAATCAAACTAACGACAATTAAACACAAAGAAAAAATATTAAAAGCAGCAAGAGAAAAGCAACAAACAACATATAAGGGAAAACCCATCAGGATAACAGCTGACCTTTCTACAGAAACTCTGCAGGCCAGAAGGGAATGGCAGGATATCCTGAAAGTCCTGAAAGAGAGAAACCTACAGCCAAGAATACTCTACCCAGCAAGAATCTCATTCAGATTTGAGGGAGAAATCAAAAGCTTTCCAGACAAGCAAAAGTTAAGAGAATTCAGCACCACCAAACCAGCCTTACAACAAGTGCTAAAGGAACTTCTCTAAGTAGGAAACACAAGAAAAGGAAAACACCTACAAATACAAACCCAAAACAATTAAGAAAATGGTAATTGGAACACACATGTCAATAATCACTTTAAATGTAAATGGACTAAATGCTCCAACCAAAAGACACAGACTGGCTGAATGGATACAAAAACAAGACCCTTCTATATGCTGCCTACAAGAAACCCACTTCAGACCAAGGGATACATATAGACTGAAAGTGAAGGGATGGAAAAAGATATTCCATGCAAATGGAAGTCAAAAGAAAGCTGGAGTAGCAATACTCATATCAGACAAATTAGACTTGAAAGTAAAGACTATTAAAAGAGACAAGGAAGGGCACTACATAATGATCAAGGGATCCATCCAAGAAGAACATATCACAATGGTAAATGTCTATGCCCCCAATATAGGAGCACCTCAATACATAAGGCAAATGCTAACAGCTATAAAAGGGGACATCGACAGTAACACAATTATAGTGGGAGACTTGAACACCCCACTTACATCAATGGACAGATCATCCAAACAGAAAATAAATAAAGACACACAAGCTTTAAATGACACATTAGACCATCTCGACTTAATTGATATTTATAGGACATTCCATCCAAAAACGACAGACTACACTTTCTTCTCAAGTGCACATGGAACATTTTCCAGGATAGATCACATCTTGGGTCACAAATCAAACCTCAGCAAATTCAAGAAAATTGAAATCATATCAAGCATCTTCTCAGACCACAACGCCATGAGACTAGATATCAATTACAGGAAAAAAACTGCAAAAAATACAAACACATGGAGGCTAAACAATTCACTCTTAAACAACCAAGGAATCACTACAGAAATCAAAGAGGAAATCAAAAAATATCTAGAAACAAATGACAATGAAAACACAACAACCCAAAACCTATGGGACGCAGCAAAAGCAGTTCTAAGAGGGAAGTTTATAGCAATACAGTCCTACCTTAAGAAACAAGAAAATGATCGAATAAACAACCTAACCTTACACCTCAAACAACTAGAGAAAGAAGAACAAAGAAACCCCAAAGCGAGCAGAAGGAAAGAAATCATAAAGATCAGAGCAGAAATAAATGAAAAAGAAAGGAAAGAAACCATAAGAAAAATAAATAAAACTAAAAGCTGGTTCTTTGAGAAGATTAACAAAATTGATAAACCATTAGCCAGACTCATCAAGAAAAAAAGGGAGAAGATGCAAATCAACAGAATTAGAAATGAAAAAGGAGAAGTCACAACGGACACCTCAGAAATACAAAACATCATGAGAGACTACTACAAGCAACTCTATGCCAATCAATTGGATAACCTGGAAGAAATGGATACATTCTTAGAAAAATACAATCTTCCAAGACTGAACCAGGAAGAAATAGAAACCATGAACAGACCAATCACAAGTACAGAAATTGAGGCAGTGATTAAAAATCTCCCAACACACAAAAGCCCAGGACCAGATGGATTCACAGGCGAATTCTATCAAACATTTCGAGAAGAGTTAACACCTATCCTTCTCAAACTCTTCCAAAATATTGCAGAAGGCGGAGCACTCCCAAACTCATTCTACGAGGCTACCATCACCCTGATACCAAAACCAGGCAAAGATGTCACAAAAAAAGAAAACTACAGACCAATATCACTGATGAATATAGATGCAAAAATCCTCAACAAAATACTAGCTAACAGACTGCAACAGCACATTAAAAAAATCATACACCACGATCAAGTGGGGTTTATCCCTGGGATGCAAGGATTCTTCAATATACGCAAATCAATCAACATGATACATCATATCAACAAATTGAAGGATAAAAACCATATGACCATTTCAATAGATGCAGAAAAAGCTTTTGACAAAGTTCAACATCCATTTATGATAAAAGCTCTCCAGAAAATGGGCATAGAAGGAAATTACCTCAACATCATAAAAGCCATATATGACAAACCAAAAGCCAACATTGTTCTCAATGGAGAAAAACTGGAAGAATTCCCTCTAAGAACAGGAACAAGACAAGGGTGTCCACTCTCACCACTGTTATTCAACATAGTTTTGGAAGTGTTAGCCACAGCAATCAGAGAAGAAAAAGAAATTAAAGGAATCCAAATTGGAAAAGAAGAAGTAAAATTATCACTCTTTGCAGATGACATGATACTATATATAGAAAACCCTAAAGACTCTACCAGAAAACTGCTAGCACTCATTGATGAGTTTAGTAAAGTAGCAGGATACAAAATTAATGCACAGAAATCTCTTGCATTCCTATACACTAACAACGGAAGAGCAGAAAGAGAAATTAAGGAAACTCTCCCATTCACCATTGCAACAAAAAGAATCAAATACCTAGGAATAAACCTGCCTAAGGAGGCAAAAGATCTGTATGCAGAAAACTTTAAGACATTGATGAAAGAAATCAAAGATGACACAAACAGATGGAGGGACATACCATGTTCCTGGATTGGAAGAATCAACATCATGAAAATGACCGTACTACCCAAAGCAATTTACAGATTTAATGCAATCCCGATCAGATTACCAATGGCATTTTTCACAGAACTAGAGCAAGAAATCTTACGATTTGTATGGAAACGCAAAAGACCCCGAATAGCCAAAGCAATCTTGAGAAGGAAAAATGGAGTAGGTGGAATCAGGCTTCCTGACTTCAAACTATACTACAAGGCCATAGTGATCAAGACAGTATGGTACTGGCACAAAAATAGAAAGGAAGATCAATGGAATAGAATAGAGAACTCAGAAGTAAGCCCAAACACATATGGGCACCTTATCTTTGACAAAGGAGGCACGAGTATACAATGGAAAAAAGACAGCCTCTTCAATAAGTGGTGCTGGGAAAATTGGACACCAACATGTAAAAGAATGAAATTAGAACACTTCCTAACACCATACACAAAAATAAACTCCAAATGGATTAAAGACCTACATGTAAGGCCAGACACTATAAAACTCCTAGAGGAAAACATAGGCAGAACACTCTTTGACATACATCAAAGCAACATCCTTTTTGACCCACCTCCTAGAATCATGGAAATAAAATCAAGAATAAATGAATGGGACCTCATGAAACTTAAAAGCTTCTGCACAGCAAAAGAAACCATAAACAAGACTAAAAGGCAACCCTCAGAATGGGAAAAAATAATTGCCTATGAAACAACGGACAAAGGATTAACCTCCAAAATATACAAGCAGCTCATGCAGCTTCATACCAAAAAAGCAAATAACCCAATCCACAAATGGGCAGAAGACCTAAATAGACATTTCTCCAAAGAAGACATACAGATGGCCAACAAACACATGAAAAGATGCTCAACATCACTCATCATCAGAGAAATGCAAGTCAAAGCCACAATGAGGTATCACCTCACACCAATCAGAATGGCCATCATCACAAAGTCTGGAAACAACAAATGTTGGAGAGGGTGTGGAGAAAAGGGAACTCTCCTGCACTGTTGGTGGGACTGTAAGTTGGTACAGCCACTATGGAAAACAATTTGGAGGTTCCTTAAAAAACTACAAATAGAACTACCATATGATCCAGTCATCCCACTCCTGGGCATATACCCAAAGAAAACCATAATCCCAAAAGAAACTTGTACCATCATGTTTATTGCAGCACTCTTTACAATAGCCAGGACATGGAAGCAACCTAAATGCCCATCAACAAATGAATGGATACAGAAGATGTGGCATATATATACAATGGAATATTACTCAGCTATAAAAAGGGATGAGATGGAGCTATATGTAATGAGGTGGATAGAACTACAATCTGTCATACAGAGTGAAGTAAGTCAGAAAGAGAAGGACAAATATTGTATGCTAACTCACATATACGGAATCTAAAAATGGTAATGATGAACTCAGTGACAAGAACAAGGAAGCAGATACAGAGAATGGACTGGAGAACTCGAGGTATGGGAGGGGGCGGGGGGTGAAGGGGAAACTGAGAAGAAGCGAGAGAGTAGCACAGACATATATATACTACCAACTGTAAAATAGTCAGTGGGAAGTTGTTGTATAACAAAGGGAGTCCAACGCGAGGATGGAAGATGCCTTAGAGGACTGGGGAAGGGGGGGGGGGACTCGAGGGGGGGGGCGTCAAGGAAGGGAGGGAATATGGGGATATGTGTATAAAAACAGTTGATTGAACCTGGTGTACCCCCCAAAAAAATAAAATAAAATAATAAAAAAAAAAAAAAGAAATGAGGGGCTAACGAGCCCAACTAAGTTATCCTTTGCTTTTGAAAATTTACTTTAAACCAATTGCCCAAGTCTTTGAGCTGAGCTCAACCAGCAAGAACCACATCCACCTACCAGATCCACAGCTGCCACTGTGCACAGCCCAGGATGTAAACTGCTCACACCCTGCTGAGGATCCATCAGTAAAATGACCCCACGTGTGGACAGCAGCTCAGCACCCAGATCACAAGTGTATATGTCCAACATATTGACAAAGTCAACCCCCATGCTGGTCCTCCTCACAGTCGTTTCTTCCCACAACCCTAAGTTTAATTCCTGTCCTCTTCCTTCTTAGGTAACCATGAAATAAATAAGGAAATCAAGAAAAGTTTCATGGTATGCCTTCTGGTTTTACATTAGAACTCAGTCACAGTTCAAACATACTAGTGCCATCTTTTCTCTGATTTGATAACAATCAATAATATGATTGCGGTTCCGGCAGGCCGGCGCGGCTCCGGGGCGGCCGGCGCGATGTCGGGCGGCCTCCTGAAGGCGCTGCGCAGCGACTCGTACGTGGAGCTGAGCCAGTACCGGGACCAGCACTTCCGGGGCGACAATGAAGAGCAGGAAAAACTGCTGAAGAAAAGCTGTACACTGTATGTTGGAAACCTTTCCTTCTATACAACTGAAGAACAAATCTATGAACTCTTCAGCAAAAGTGGCGACATAAAGAAAATCATCATGGGCCTGGATAAAATGAAGAAAACTGCATGTGGCTTCTGCTTTGTGGAATGTTGCTTCCTCTCTTTACAAAAGTATCTGGAGAGATGTAATTCCTTAATAATTATAATTAAGATACTATTTGAGAGCAGATGCAGAAAATGCCATGCGGTACATCAATGGAACTCGTCTGGACGACCGGATCATCCGCACGGACTGGGACGCCGGCTTTAAGGAGGGCAGGCAGTATGGCCGTGGGCGTTCTGGAGGCCAGGTACGAGACGAGTACCGCCAGGACTACGATGCTGGGAGAGGCGGCTATGGGAAACTGGCCCAGAACCAGTGAGTGGTGAGAGCCCCGCCACGAAGAGCTCCTCCTGTGGCCTGCTGAATCTCACGTGCGTTACCCACGGCCTGCAGACCAGCCCGTTTTTACCAGGCTTTAGTCAGTGTCCCTACGGAGCCGGAAGCCTCTTCATGGTTTTCCTCTTAACAATTATTAAAGGACAGAATCCAAAAGAATGCCTTTAATTCTGTAGTGTCTTGGTCGTGTGTCAGATTACCAGAATGATTTCTGTTACCAGGTCAAAAATTGTGTTCCTTAGCAAGAGACTTGATGTATAATGTTGATCTATCAGCCAGAAACACACCTCTTTTAAGTGTTTACCATGTGTGAATCTAAGTAGGTTCATGGTCTACGTTGGGGCCTGGAATTACTATTTTTAAAATTTTAAGTTTGCATGAGATAAAGTTTAATAAGTGGAGTTTTGCTATGTAATGTAGCTTTGTTTTCAGTTAGGAGTAGATGTTTGATAACTGGATTTTTTTCTGTGTTGAAATTTTTAATCTCTGACAACAAGCTTAAAAGTCAAGGGAACTTCCTAAATGGTGCAAAAGTAAGCCTTAGATAGTCCCAGGGGACACCACCTGCTTACATGCTTTATATGTCAGGAAATTAGGTCAGGACTTGAAGGGTATTTACTAAACACATTTTTAAAATGTGTTTTTGCTAATGCTAAAAAAACCCCAACAGTCTACAGGGAACCTTAGCTACTCTAAGGGCAGGGGGGAACGCTGTCAGTAGGAAATGGGGAGGAGATATCAGGTGTTGAGTTAAAACATTGCCTTGGCATGAGGACGGTTGCTGTGAGAGCCATCAGATCTTTTTTTTTTTTTTTTTTTTTTTTTCTTTTTCATTTTCAGACTTGATCTTGAGAGTGGAGTGGGGAGTTTCTGTTGTTATTTTTTTTAAAAAAAGAAAAGCTTGAAGATCAAGAGACTGCTTAACAAAAACAAAATCAGAAGTGCTTCCCTCAGGAAATGTTTTGGCCAGTTCTCATTCTGGAGGTCTGTCTTGTTTTTTCCCTAATTGTGCTAAGTTTCAAAGCCTGGATAGTGACCTCATTGTCTCTACAGAGAAGCAAGTCTAGAGGATTTATTTTGCATTTGAAGGCAAGAGAGAATTTCTCTAATATTATGGGAACTATTGCTCGTTTTAAACTGCTAGTCTAGTATGATTTTCCCTGACATAAATGAAATTTTTTCATCTAGCAACAGAGTATCTCCTAATTTCCAATAGTTTGTGAAGCTGGGGCTGAAGTATATCAGTGCGAACATCTTTCATGTTACAGTCAAGTGTATGTTTTCTCAAATTTAAACTGGCGATTTGAACTAAATTAGTTGTAAGTATTTAGGAAAACATTTGCAAATATTTAATGACATACAATTCATTATTAAAATCTTTTTACACTGTAGTTTGAATTAATGTATTTTATATTTTGCAGTAAAACGTAACTCACATTTCTGTCTGTGCCTTAAAACCAGACAGTGGTTCCTATTTGAATTGTCTTATGTAACAAATTTCAATAAAAGTGGACCAACTTAAAAAAAAAAAAAAAAAAAGAATAATATGATTGATTCCTTCAAGGAGTTTACAATCATCCAGGCCAGTGATTCTCAAACCAGGATGTGTACCGGAAACATCTGAAAAGCTTTAGGGGGAAGGGATGAAAACATACAGATTCCCAGAGATTCTGAAGCCGAGAAATCTGTTTTGAAGTTTCCCCAGGTGACTGCGCTATAAGGTCAGGTTTGGAAACCACCAATCTGGACCCAACTCTTCACTCTGCAGGTGTGCAAACTGCAGCCCAGAGAGATGCATGACTCGCCTGTAGTGCCCACAGTACCTCTGGTGACACACAGGTGTCCAAGAAGGATTGTGCTCGTGGACACTAGCACCCATGCTGCTATGAAATAGTAAACACACGATGGAACACACATGGGGCACGGAACCAACTCAGACCAAGCAATCTGCTGACAAACACACTCGGCCCCATCCCATCCCTACCCATTTTCCTTCCCACCTTCTTTCCATATTTCCTAAGTGCTCGCAGCTGCTTAGCCTTTTCCGACTTCTCCATGGCAGCCTGTTTAGCCTGCAGCTTCTGTCGAATCTAAAACACAAAATATTGTCAGCTTATGTTATTTGAAAATGGGATGACTCCTGCTTAGGGTGTACTGCAGCAGGGAGAAGATAATCCCAGCTCTGCAAACTATGGGGCTCAAAGGAAACCTGTGAATCATCTACTCCAAGCCCTGTGTTTTATACACAAGGACAATAAGGCCCAAAGGCTGAGCACTTAGTCTCAGCCTTGGAGCCAGAACGTCAAAGTGACCTTCCTACTCCCAGTGTGTTGTCTGATCCATTATGCAAAGTGGCCCGCTTGCCACTGTACCAGGAGAGAAGACTAACTTCTCTCCACCCCTGTCTGCATACTGTGGTTAAACTAGTAGGCAGCTTCAGCCCCCTTCTCCAATATATCATATACACAATAAAAACTCAAACAGATATCAGGTACCTAGCAGCTTGCATTAAACATACACATTTCAGTTAAAGGATCAGCAGTTGCCAGTTTGAATATGCAGAGATGCGTCTGGGCTCACCTCTAGATTAGTTTCCCTGAGTACCACTGAGACAAGAAAACCTAGCTTGAGACCCAAGGTGACTATTTAGGTATATCTTGGATTAGATGTTGATAATTCTCTGCCTCCCAAAGTTGAATGAGGACCACATTCTACCTAACTCTAAATTATACCAAATCTGAGCCATATATTAATCCTTCATTTTACGGAAGAGAAAAACTGAGGCCCAGAAAAAGGTAATTGTTTACAAGTTAGAGCCACTGCACCCTGGCAATGGCAAAAAAGAACTGTTGTCTTTTCCATATACCATGCCATGACCAAGCCAGCTAGGAAATGCATAAAGGCCATCTTTACCTCAGGGACCACACTTCTTACAGTACTTTCCTCCCCTTAACTGTTTAAATCTAGAAAAAAGTTATCCTTATGTTTATCCAATTGGTGGTGACTGGCATGAATCTGATGTAGATAACTGCTCACTGACAACCTGCTCCCTATTAGTGGGCTTATGCCTATGTTTGTTTAAACATTAAAGGATATAAGCCAGCTGAATACACTTAAGTACAAAGCCTCAGTTTTCCAGAGAAAACCTTTTCTGTTTCTCACCTTCTGCATCTGCTGATCAGACTTGGCCATCTCTGCAAAATAATCGGTGGGCCGCTTGGTAGGGACTTTGAGCTGATGAAGGCGGGGCAATACTGCAAGCACTGCTGCCTGGGCCTGACGGTAGCTGAGGATGTACGACAGTGTGAAATAAGCTAAGGGAGAGAGGCCTTACATCCTTCTCACTGCCTCTCATGAGGCATTCAAGGTCAGGACTCTCAACATCTGACCTCCACCAGGCAAGAACACACACACAAACAAAAATAGTACTAAAACCACATTAACTCATTAGGAGAAATTTAGATGTACACTCTTTTTAAACGGGGTGGGGAGTATTGCTGAAAATAAATTAGTTTAAGACAATGACCACTTTGGAAGTGCCTATTAACTTATAAATGCCAATTACACATTCTTATTGTCACTAAAAAAAAAAAAACTCGACATAAGGACCTTCCATAAGCAAATTTTTGTTATAATCAACTGCACAAAAAAACTTTAAAACTGAATATCTGAAAATAAGCTGGACTTTAAATTGTGACTTCTGGACCAACGGGCTCGTCTCTCAATCAGGGAGAATCTCCTAGCTCTTTAGTCCAAAGACGCCTTCCTCCCTAAGCCCTGGCTTACAACATCTCTGAGGAGTACAGGCTCACTGCTTTCCCCCTCTTCGCATCCTCCAGCATAGGGACCCACAACCTCTCCCACATTTGAAAACACACATACAAGCTCATCTCACGCTGAAAATCATCTTCTGGATCGACAGCTTTCTGATTCTTGTCCTGAGATGTTGACTGAGGTCCACTGGTTTCTGGTACAGGACCCCGGGTCACATCAAGCCTTTCAACCCATTCCAGATCCCGCTTGAATTCAGTCAAACACTGCTTCAGGCCATTCTAGGAAATTCAGACACTAAGCTCACGAGACAGTAACAGGCCAACAGACGAAGCGCGCTAACTCCCAAGACCCCGGCAGGTAGTCTGGGACTGGAACGCAGTTTCCCGAGCACAACAGTGCCTCCCGCGCATCCCAAGTGCAGCACCCTCCGACCAGGCGCCCTAGCTCACCACGTCGTTCACGGCCTTCTTCGGCCCCTCTAGCACCACGTTGAGGCCTGGCTTCAGGAGCCCTCGGGAAAAGGCCTCCTGCAACTACAGGGAACGATCGGCGGTCAGTACCGGCGAGTGAGCATTCCTCTCCCGCGCGCAGCCCCGCGAGCTCGTCTGACACTTACCTCTCTGTCTGTGACAAGAGAGTCCTCAGAATCCGAGTCCGAACCTGAGAGCGGCGGAGTGTCCATCTCGCAGCGCTCACGTCCACACCCGCCGGAAGAAGCGGAGTAGCTCGAGGCCCCCGCGCCTGGAAAACGGCGCCCCTCACCGCCGCCGCCGCCGCCCCCCGCTTTCAGCCCTCTGCCCTTCAGCCGCTGCTCCACGTGGACCCGAACTGAACCGCCGGCCAACAGCTCTCAGGTGCTGCTGATTTTTCTGATCGGGACTTCCGCTTCCGGCTGAGACACACTTCCGGTTTTCCGTTGCTGTAGGAACTGTTCCGGCGTCGGTGAGTGCAGAGGTGTTTGGGATTCGTAGGGGCCGTATCTAGGATACACGCGTGCTCTGGTGATCCAGAGAGCAGAAGCGACAGGTGGGAGGGGTCCCTGGGGGTCGTCCGGAGGAGCAGGAAGCCACGAGGGCCAAAGGAAAGAGGAGACTCCGGCCGGGGTCGGGAGCGAGAGAGGAGGGTGCGGGGGGGGGGGGGGGAGGTGCGGAAGAGGAGTCCGGGGGCGGGTCGCGGCGCGGGTGGGGCGGGCTGGGCGGGGTGACGCGCCCCTCCACGCTCCCCAGCTGCGCTGCCTCTGTAGCCGAACGACTTACCCGGACCATGTCCACTGTGGTAGCTCAGTCGCTGCATGTTTTTGGTCTTCGATCCCACGTGTCCAACAATGTGTTCTTCTTCGATGAACAGATCATTATATTTCCTTCAGGAAATCACTGTGTGAAGTACAATGTGGATCAGAAGTGGCAAAAATTCATTCCAGGTAAAAACCCTTTCCAACCCGACTCGCACATAACCGTGTGTGCCGGGTGTTACCCCATAATCCCAACACGACGATTGAAAGGACACTTTTTTGGCCAACTTGAATATACATATAGTTTTATAAATGTGGAAGAAATACGTGTCTAGTTGCCTTATTTAATGCATAGATTAGTGAGTCACACACATGTAAAGTCCCATGTAGAATCATGTTAATTTAAAAGTATTTTTTTCACTGTGATTTAATGAAAAAAATTCTTTTAAAGAGTTTCATGCATTTCCGGTATCACTGTCTTTGTTATCACCAGGGCCACTTTTTGAGTTTTCTCACAGTTTTCCAGAGTACACCACTTTCATTGCAGCACCTTTTGAATCCATGTATGTGGTGCAGATGGTGGAGACTTCAGCCCAAGTCACAAACAACCATTTGTATACTGTAACGTTTGGTTTTGTTCGCATTGGTCCTGCTCATGATATACATGATTTCCACAACTTAACCACCTAACTCTCTTTTTCCACTCTTTTTTGCATTCAACATGTTTTATTGTGACATGCATACAAAAGCCTGTACACTGCATATATGTAATATTTAAAGAACTGTAATAAAATAAAGATCTGTGAACCCACCAACAGGAGGGCAAATAGAACATTACCAGTTCCAGTGTTTATCCCTAACTTCATTCATCTCACACTCTCACCCCACCCTGGACTGTGTAATTATTCCCTTATTTCTCTATGTAGTTTTACCATGTACCTATCTGTGTGGCCCCATGTGAGATATCATTTTTGTTTGTGCTGTGTACCAGCTATGTATAAATGTAACTGTAGTGTATGTATTCTGTGACTTGCTTCTTTTCTTCAACATACTTTTGAGATTCATGCATCTTGATACATATTAACTGAGTTCATTTTATCACTTGTTTGACTCTAATTCTCAAGTATATTTATCCATTCTAGTGTTGGTGGACATTTAGGAATGAACATTTTTTGCTATTTCAGATGATGCCACTATAAACATACTTGCATCTATGTACTCATCCACTTGTGCAGAGATTCTCCAGGGCACACACCAAGACTAAAATCACTGGGTAATGTGGCAGTGCCAATTCACACTGCCATTCCTCCACAACCGCACCACCCTTTGCTATTGTTCTACTTTCTACTTCCTAATTTTTTGTTCATCTGTTGCTTGAGAAAGAGTGTCTTATTGTGGTTTGAACGTACATTTATCTAGTACTAATGAGGATGAGTAGCTTACCACACAGTTAAGGAGCTACTCATTATGTGAAATGTCTTGTTTAAATCTTTTATCCATGTTCTGTGTTTTGGGGGTTAATTTTCTTACTGATCTATGGGCACACTTTATATTTTCTGTATGCTAATCCTTTGTCAAATACATATATATATTTGTATTTGACATATATATATAAATAATTTCTCCCAGTTTGGGGCTTGTGTTTCCTTCCTCCTTATGGTATCCTGATGGACAGGAATTCTTAGTTTTAATGATGTAAGATTTATCAACCTTTTCCTTTTTGTGTCTTGTTAAGGAATCATCCCTTACCCCAAGCTTATTAATATATACTCCTGTATTATCTCTTCGATGCTCTACACATTTGCCTCTCACCTTTTAGGCTCTGGGTTAGGAGGGTGCTGAGCATGTTAGGGAAGTAGCAAGGAGGCCAGTGTGGCTGGAGTGGAGTAAATGGAGGGGAAGCGAGAGCTGAGACAGAAAGTAATGGGAGCAATGTCACATGGGCTTTGAGGTCAAGAGTTTCTACTCTGAGTGAAATGAGAAGCCGGCGGGGGGGTAGGGGGAGGGATTCTGAGCAGAGTGACATGATCTGACATGTTTCAACAGGTTCCTTCTGGCTACTGTACAGAGAATAGATTTAAGGAGGGGCAAGGGAGGAAGCAGGAGACCAGCTGAGAGACTATTGCTAATGATATAATCCAGGTAAGAGAACATGGTGGCTTGGAGCAGGTGGCAGGCAATAGGGTAGTGAGAAGAGATCAAAGCCTGGCTGTGTTTTGAAGGTGGAGGTGACAGGTTTCCTCATAGACCTGATGTAGGTGGAGGAGAAAAGGAAGAAGCAAGAGTTTTGGCCTGAGCAACCAGAGGGATGGAGTTGCTGCTGAGACAGAAAAGACTGCAGAAGGAGCAGGTTCTGTGGAGTGCCTCAGGAGGTTAGTATTTGACACAGTAAGACTGAGATGCCTGCTAGATATGCAGATGGGATCTTAAGTGAGTACTTTGATGTCAGGTCTGGATTCAAGGGAGAGAGGTCCAGGCTGGTGACAGAAATTTGAGGGTCATCAGCATAGAGGGGAAATATAAAGTCTTTAGAATGGATTCGATCCCCCTCGGGAGGGAATAAGTCTCTGAAAGAGGAGGCGCCTAAAGATTGGGGTCTGGGGCCCTCCTACATTTAGCGCCAGGGAAACAAGGAAGAACCTACGAAAGATCTTTGGAGGAGTAGCCAGAAAACTAAGAGGAAATCCATGCAAGAGGTGAACCTGTTTCAAGGGGGAGTTGGTCATCAACTGGGTTAAAACAGTGCGAAAGCATTTACAGACTCTGCAGTCAGTGTATATTGGTGGCTGGCACTGGTGATTGAAAGAACAAATAAGCAAGAAAGCAGAGCCCCTGGCCTCCAGGAGCTCTCAGCATTATATTGGGGACAGGTATGTATTCAAATGAGCTGGACTGTGTAAATGAGTAGGACACCGGCTAGGCCAGGTACGGTCCTGGTACAAAAGCACAGAGGAGGGAGTAATCTGTTGCCTTTTGCCTCCTCCAGGCAATCTCATCTACCCACACACTTTTAACTCCCCACAGTGACTTTTAAATAAAAAAATTTAAAGGCCAAAAGTAAATATTTGTTTTATTGTTTTATACAGTGTTTGTATACCAACTTTTTGTTCACTGTTCCTTCTTGCTTCTCTATCCTCCTCTTTTTTTTAATTTTTATTGGGTAAAATTGACTTACAATGTTGTGTTAGTAACAGGTGTACAACAAAGTGAATCTGGTATAGAAATATATATATATCCATTCTTTTTTAGATTCTTTTCCCACATAGGCTTACAGAGTATTGAGTAGAGTTCCCTGTGCTATACCCTAGGTCCTTATTAGTTATCTATCTCATATATAGTGGTAGGTATGTGTCAATCCAGTCTTCCAATTTATCCCTTCCCCTCCTTATCCCTCAGTAACCATAAGTTTATTTTCTACATCTGTAACTCTATTTCGGTTTCATAGATAAGTTCATTTGTAGTCTTTTTTTAGATTCCACATGTAAGCAATATCATATGATATTTATCTTTCTCTGTCTGACTTCATTCAGTATGAGAATCTCTGAGTCCATCCATGTTGCTGCAAATGTCATTATTTTGTTTTTTTATGGATGAGTAATATTCCATTGTATATATGTACCACACCTTATTTATCCACTCCTCTGCCAGTGGACATTTAGATTGCTTCCATGTTTTGCCTATTGTGATAGTGCTACAATGAACATTGGGGTGCATATTTTTTTAATAAATTTATTTTATTTATTTATTTATTTATTTATTTATTTATTTATTTATTTATTGGCTGTGTTGGGTTCTTCGTTGCTGCACACAGACTTTGTCTAGTTGTGGCAAGCGGGGGCTACTCTTCGTTGTAGTGCGCGGGTTCCTCATTGCCATGGCTTCTCTTGTTGCAGAGCACGGACTCTAGGCACGAGGGCTTCAGTAGTTGCAGCACACGGGCTCAATAGTTGTGGCACATGGGTTCTAAAGCACAGGCTCAATAGTTGTGGCGCACGGGCTTAGTTGCTCTGTGGCACGTGGGATCTTCCTGGACCAGGGCTTGAACCTGTGTCCCCTGCATTGCCAGGCAGATTCTTAACCACTGCGCCACCTAGGAAGTCCTAACTATTTGAATTATGATTTTCTCCAGATATATGCCCAGGAGTGGGATTGCTGGATCAAATGGTAGCTCTATTTTCAGTTTTTTAAGAAACCTCCATACTGTTCTCCATAGTGGCTGTACCAGTTTGCATTCCCACCAAAAGTTCAGGAGGGTTCCCTTTTCTCCACACCCTCTCCAGCATTTATTGTTTGTAGATTTTTTGATGATGGCCATTCTGACTGGTGTGAGGTGCTACCTCATTGTGGTTTTGATATGCATTTCTCTAACAATTCGTGATGTTGAGCGTCTTTTCATGTCCCTCTTGGCCATCTGTATGTCTTCTTTGGTGAAATGTCTATTTAGGTCTTCCACCCATTTTTTTATTGGGTTGTTTATTTTTTTGTTATTGAGCTGCATGAGTTTTTTGTATATTTTGGAGATTAATCCCTTGTCAGTTGCTTCATTTGCAGATATCTTCTCCCCATTCTGAGGGTTTTCTTTTCGTTTTGTTTATCATTTCCTTTGCTGTGCAAAACCTTTTAAGTTTAATTAGGTCCCATTTGTTTATTTTTATTTTTATTTTCATTACTCTAGGTGGATCAGAAAAGATCTTGCTGTGATTTATGTCAGAGAGTGTTATCCCTGTGTTTTCCTCTAAAAGTTTTATAGTAACCAGCCTTACATTTAAGTCTTTAATCCATTTTAAGTTTATTTTTGTGTATGGTGTTAGGGAGTGTTCTAATTTCATTCTTTTACATGTAACTGTCCAGTTTTCCCAGCACCATGTATTGAAGAGGTTGTCTTTTCTCCATTGTATGTTCTTGCCTCCTTTGTCAAAGATAAGGTGACCATATGTGTGTGGGTTTATTTCTGGGCTTTCTGTCCTGTTCCATTGATCTATATTTCTGTTTTTGTGCCAGTACCATACTGTCTTGATTACTATAGCTTTGTAGTATCATCTGAAGTCAGGGAGCCTGATTCCTCCAGCTCAGTTTGTCTTTCTCAAGATTGCTTTGGCTATTTGTGGTCTTTTGTGTTTCCATACAAATTGTAAAATTTTTTTGTTCTAATTCTGTGAAAAATGACATTGGTAGTTTGATAGGGATTACATTGAATCTGTAGATTGCTTTGGGTAATATAGTCATTTTTAAAATATTGATTCTTCCAATCCAAGGACATGGTATAGCTCTCCATCTGTTTGTGTCATCTTTGATTTCTTTCAATATCTTATAGCCCACCATGACTTTTACCTCAAATCTGTATTTCAGTCCAAACATCTTCCCCAGCTTTCATCATATCCAGCTGCCTGCTAGACCTCTTTACCTGAATGTTCTACAGTATGTACCTCACACATAATGTATCCAGAATGGAGTTTATCATTTCCTTTTTTCTCCCTCTTTCCTTAAGAGCCTACTTTGCCAGGTATCCAAACATATGGTAAAGATATGATTACAAAAATAAGCTAGTCCTAGTATAAACAACCCAGAAACACAATAATATACACATAAATGAATACAATGGATAAATGAATTTAATACAACATAAACATGGCATAAGTAATTAGTGCTGAGACAACCAGTTAGGTATTGATATTTGGGAAAGGGCAATCAATTTAAATCCTCACTTTAAACCTTTTACCATCATGAATCTGAGATGGATTAAAGACTTCAGTAAAAAAAAAAAAAGAAATCATAAAAAACTGGAAGCGAATAAGCATGAAGAAATCAGAAATATTTGCATGGACTATTTTCAGTGAAAAACAGTGGACGTACTCTTCACCATGACCCCTAACTCCCTTAGCCTGTGTTCCATCCCAGGTGTCACCACCACTCCCATCACCAACCAGAAACCTAAATGTCATTCATTGTTGCTTTCTCTCCATCAGCCCCTCACCCCAGCCATCACGGAGTCCTCCTGCTTCCTCTCCATCAGCCCCTCACCCCAGCCATCCCGGAGTCCTCCTGCTTCCTCTCCATCAGCCCCTCACCCCAGCCATCACGGAGTCCTCCTGCTTTCTCTCCATCAGCCCCTCACCCCAGCCATCACGGAGTCCTCCTGGTTTTCCTGCTTAGCGATTCTCTGACCTCCCCTTCCCATCACCCCTGCTGCCTTCCTGTTGCTCGTTGCTGCCATATCTCTCGGTTTTTGGAATAACCTTCTGAGGTTTTCGTCCCTCCAGGATTGTCTTCCATACAGTCCCCAGAGGGATCTTTCTACAACACACACCTGACCTTCCTAAAATTTCCCAGTGCCCTCCCATTGGCCTCCCTGGTTCTTCTCGGAGGTGCAGCTACTCCCTGCAGCCCTTCCAGAGAAGTCCGCGGGCTGGTCCAGCTTGCTGAAGCTTGTGTGACTCAGCAGCGTGGAGTCCATCGTGTCACTTTCTAGCACAGCTTCCCCTGCCTCCCTCACGCTCCCTGCCCTGGGCTTGTAACAGGCTAAATTACTGTGAGGCACAGCCTGGGGCCCATGATGCTTTTAGGGACCAAAGAAAATATTTTAATTTTAATTTATTTTAAAATCGGGAAAAAATGAATATAATACTAGTGAATCCAGCATGGATTATATTCTTCTTTCAACCAATGAGTCATAAAATATAATTTTTACCATATTTTAGTGGAGGAAGGGGACCGTGAAAGCAGAAGTGCATAGGGCCCACGAAAATTATAATGCAGACCTGATTACATTACCCAAATAAGACATTTGCAGTTTAATCTTTACATCGGGCTCTGCTCTCTAGAAGCCCACGGCTTTCATTCTCATGCTTGTTACCTCGTGGACATGAAGAGTGCTCAAGCACCAGGTACTGCCTCTTCATTCCTGGAAAATGGGGAGAATGCACCCAGCCTGGAAGCACAGGCTCTACCGTAAAGCCCACTCAGCAGACCTCTGCATCTGTCTCTCAGCCAGAATGTCACATAGATCACTTAACTGCGAGGGAGGCTGAGGAATCCAGCAGTCAGCACGCCAGCCTGGAAAATGGAGGAAGAGTAATGAGTGCTGGCTGCTCAGGGCATAAAGGCCTCTGAACTGACCCTGCTGCACCCTCCAGACCCATGTTTGGTCACCCCTGGTGCACAGGGGATGCTCAGCCCTCTCCCACCATGTGCAGTTCCCCCACCATCTATGCCCTTTCTCACGTCCACACCTTGGCCCTTCCTGACCTGCCCCACTCCTCAGCCCACTTTGTCCTCCTTCAGGAATCCTTCCCTGACTTCTCCTACTACTACAGCCTCAGTGAGGCGCCCATTCTACTTATTTTCATAATTGCCCAGACAGTTGCACCGAGGGACACAGGGGTCGACAATTACCTGTTTCTGCACTTCTGTTGCCTCGGCAGTGCCCGCCACCGTGCCTGGTTCATACTGAGTCTTGGTGAACTGGTGATCTCCCCTTATCAGCCCCTCTCCTTTGTTTGCAGGCTCAGACAAGAGTCAGGGCATGTTGGCCCTTTCCATCAGTCCCAATCGGCGATACCTCGCTATCTCCGAGACTGTGCAAGAAAAGCCCATCATCACCATTTATGAACTGTCTGCCGTCCCGTGCCGAAAGCGCAAAATCCTTAATAATTTTGACTTCCCAGTTCAGAAGTTCATTTGCATGGCTTTTTCTCCAGACTCCAAATACCTCTTGACTCAGACATCACCTCCAGAGTCAAACCTTGTCTATTGGCTGTGGGAGAAACAGAAAGTAATGGCCATTGTTAGAATCGACACCCAGAACAATGCTGTCTACCAGGTACGACCCAGTGTGACAAGTATTGTGCAAATTATTAAAATATAGCACAAGCTGTCTCTCACTGAATGCTTTCTTTGTGCCAGGAGTAGTGCTGATTTCTTAAAATGTATTTTTAGATTTGCCTCACAACACCGTATAAGGTATACATAATTATTGTCTCTGTTTTAAAGATGAAGGAACTGAGGCTCCAAGAACTTAGCAGGGCCAGAACTCCCTGACCCCAGGGCCTGTGCTCTTTACTTTGGCTCCGAATTTCTTTCTGGTCCCAAGTCAGGCCCAGAGGAAGGTTGATCAAATTTGTTCTCTCTCCCTGGTCCTGGCCTCTTCTGAGCAGCATAGCTGGGCAGTGGGAAGACTTCAGGAAGGTGATGTGAAGTGGTAGATCTTTAGGAAGCTGTCCATGAAATCACACTTATGTGGGAAGCAGAAGTTTCCATCGTGGGTTGAGGGCAAAATGAAGAAAACGTGTCAGGAGGCTAGTTTGGTCCCAAGGAGGCTTTTCTTGGAGCAGTCAACCAGTCAAGGATCTAGCGCTCAACTTTACAAGTCCAAGCACTGAGTTCTGTTCATGTTCTGAGTTACTGGCTAGTCAGCGTCTCGGGCACAGACTCCGTTATTCTCACAAGAGGCTGACGTGTGAACCAGCATGTCACAACCAGAACACACAGCATTTATCCAGTGTACTTCTTCCTTGATAATAGAGCCCTTGGGAGGTGAAATGAGTAATCAGAAAGTTGCTTGGTGATCATGGAATCAGAGCAAAGGCAGGTAGAGCCTGAAGATAGTTCCATCCAGGTCACAGTAAGGCACGATACAGCATCCTGTTCAGAGCAGGGAGCACCTCCTCTCACACAGACTCAGGAAACGTTCATTGCATGCCCGCTATGAACCCGGCACTGGGGATACAGAGAGGAAAAAGCCACAGCCCCTCCAGGCGCTCACCATCCAGTGGGGGTGATGGGTTGACCGCCCATGACGGCACACTGGGATGAGGCTAGAGCTGAAGGAAGCTTAGTCCCTGACATGTGGTTCCTTCCCCCTGGACAGGGCCCGTAAACCTGCCAAACCCTCAGTTTTCTGTGTTTTGAGCTGAGCCTTCTTTCCATTTTGTTGGCACAGAGTTTGGTGATTGTCAAAACCTGCTCATCCTGCTTTTTGGCGCTTGTCAGATGACTTTTGAAGGTTTCCTAGTTTGACTCATGAGCCCTATATATATAATGGATATAGATCTGTCCGCTTGTCAAATATGGTCTTAAAATTATGATTTAGTGGTGTTTAAAGGATCCTGTGAGCTAACTGGAATAATTAGCAATTAGTAAAATGGGAAATAATGCCATCAAGTTTAGTGTCATATATCTTTTTTTTTAATTCTTTCACATTTTGCAGGTGAGCTTCAATCCCCAGGATAACACTCAGATTTGTGTCACTGGAAATGGGATGTTTAAGCTTCTCCGTTTTGCTGAGGGAACCCTGAAGCAAACTAACTTTCAGAGGGGAGAACCCCAAAACTATCTCGCCCACACCTGGGTGTCTGATGACAAGATTGTCGTTGGCACTGATACAGGCAGGCTCTTCCTCTTTGAGTCTGGAGATCAACGCTGGGAGACAAGTATCATGGTCAAGGAGTCCACCAGCGAGACGAAGAACCTGGGGGTGATCCAGGAGTCAGAGAGGTAATGGTGCCCTCTGGGCGGGGGCTCTTGGAAAAATACACTCATCGTGCTGATAGCATCACACTGAAAACAGAATTCTTTAAAAATCCCTTCTGTCCCCTCTACCTTAAAAGTCAATGCTTTTCATTTTCCCTCTGTCTTTCTAGTGCTCATGCATTTTCAAGCACATATGAAAGTTATATCCACAGCCTAGACACAATTCTTTATATGTTTACACCTAACCTCATTTTATAAGCATTTTAGTATGACTAGTCTTCAAAACTGCAGATTTTCAAAAATATGTTTTCTAAATGCTGCCTAATTTACTGAATCAATTAAATAAATGCCCACCAAGTCCTTGCAGTGTGCCAGGTGTCTTGCTAGGTGCTGGGACACAGGTCCTGAGGACCTTACAATTCAGCAGGAGGCACCAGACCAACAAGGAAGTGCAAGGAAATATTGTCGGTCAATCTGACAGAAGCATATGGGCTAAAGTGGCGGCTCAGGATGGAGCTGTCAATTTTACCTCGACTGCAACCAGTAACAGTTGCAGTCTCACCCACATTCGAAAGTACCGTTGTGTGTTCTAGACACACAATGACTTAAGCACTTTATATATCCTCATTTGAGTCTTACCCTAAAAAGCACATATTATTATCATGCCCATTTTAGAGACAAGGAAACTGATGCTCAAAGAGGTTAAGTGACTCACCCGAGATCACAGCATTGTTAAATGACAGGTCTGGATTCAAACCCAGATGTGTCTGACTCCAGAGACTGAGCCCTCAACCACAATGGCATGCAGTAGATGCTTCTTCCTCAATGACTTTGGGTGCGCCCATTTTTACCACCCTCCATGACAATAATATCTCCCTTTCTGTTGTGATTATGTTGAGAAGTTCCTAATAAGGCCATATGCCCTCCAGTTTGCTGGGTTCAACATCCTTCAGTGGGTCCAGGGCTCCAAAATAAAGCTCAGACTCCTGAACTTGGCCCACACGTCCCTGCTGCTCTGACCCTTCTCTACATCTGCAGCATCAGCTCCTGACTACCTACCACACATGCCTCGTGCACTCTGCTTCTGGGCTTGGTCTGCCCCCCACCCAGACCCCACTCCCCCGGACACAGACACATGCCTGACACAGTCCTCTTTGTCCTTCAGGTCTCAGCTGGGAGCCCTCAGCCTCTGCTCATCTCAGAGAGGTGGTCCTCCCCTGTAACGGTCCTCAGAAAACCGTTGTTAGCTGCTGACCGGCTGCTCCCATCCCACTCAGCTGCCCCCAACAGTCCTTATCGCACGCCCCCTTCTCTATCAGCTCTCGGGGCAGGAACTGTGTCAGCTTATTCACCATTGTCTCACTGAGCTGTTAACACATGTAACTCCAGTAAATGTTGAATAAATGAGAGAGAAAGGGGGCGGAGGGAGGATGAAGGAAGGGGTGAAGGAAAGGAAGGAGGAAGAAAGGAAAGAAAGAAAAAGCAAAGAGCAAGGAAGGGAGGGAGGAAGGGGATAGAAACCTGGATTCAAATCTCAGCTCTCCCACTTCCTAATTTAGAACTCAACGCCTCTGAGCCGCTTTTTTCCAAACAACAAAATGAGTACAATAATAACAATGAAAGCAGGGACGACACGGGGTTGCGAGACTCCACATGAATGCACAACCTTCCATCCTCCATGGAGCTCGGGTAGGACTCCCGGCCAGAGGGGAGCATCTGGGACGTGGGAAAGGGGCTCCCCCTGGGTGGTGTCTCCCACACCCAGGGACAGCCCTTCTTCCCCACCCCAGCAGGATTCATCTCCTTGGAACCCTCTGTTATCTTTACGTGCCGTCTTCTTTTCCAGCCTGATCGAATTTCCGACCATCACTTCCCCAGTCCCCTCCTCGGAGCAGGTCACGTTGGCCAGCAGCCACAGCCAGCTGTCCCTGCCCCGGGTGTCTGCCATCGCAGCCTACTCCAAGGGATTCGCCTGCTCTGCTGGGCCGGGGAGAGTTCTGCTGTTTGAGAAGACGGACGAGAAGGAGTTTTACCATGAGAGCAGGGAAATCCGGGTGAGGACGGGAGGAAGAAGCAACACCCGGGTCCAGCTGGCATGTGCTCTCCAGCAGCAGAGCACCGACAGGGCGTCTGGTCGGGGGAGGGGCGCTGAGTGCTGAGCACAAAGGGACTGGAGGCATTTGTCCTGAGGGGAGTTCTAGGACGGATTGGACAGAATTGGGCTTTCAAATTAGGGAGATCTGGATCTGAAACCTGGGAGAGAATTTGGCAAATTCTGTTTTCTCTCTGAAGCTCAGTGTCCCATAAAATTTGTATGATTATGATGTATATGGATATTTAATGTCAAGAAAACTACCTGGTGCACAGCAAGCATTCAGTAAATGGGGAATAAATGATACAAACTGTTTTAGAGATAGGTCTTATCTGGTTTGGGGAGAACCAGGACGCCTTCAGGGTGTTTGAGGATAATCTTTGAGGAAGGGTCTTAGAAGGTGGATAACATTTGACAGGAAGAAACAGATCAGGAATTCCAGGTGAAAGGAACAAATTTAGCAAAGGCATCACTGACAGGGAGCAGGTGGTGTGTTTGGGAGACGTCTGTTGCCCAGTGGAGGGGCCTGAAGTCACTTGAAGGGAAAGAGAGGTGCTAAGGCTGATGGGAGATGACAGATGCCAGCCTGAGGGGTGTGTATGTAAATCGGCAGGCATCCTGTTTTTCAGCAGAGAAGCATTGTACTTCAGAAAAGTAATCTGAATGAGACATGACTCTGAAGTTTACTGGCTGAGTGACTTCACGTGACAACAAATCTAGCAAACCTGTGTCTCTTCGTTAAGGAAATAGCCCACCCTGGTGGTTATCTAAAGGATTAACAACATCTGTGTAATCACTGATGCAGTGCCTGTGCTCAGTAAAGGATCCTAGTTATTATGGCCACAGTTAGGAATCTGTTCTGAGGCTCTTTTGATACAGAAGCCAAAAGGCAGTGAGGTCTAGGATCACGGCAGTGTGAAGCAGAGAGAGTCTTTGTGAAGGTCAAGTCTGTGGGACGTTCCCTGAGTAGATGCAGGAGCCCAGAAACAAGGAGCTCTCAGGGAGGATGCCCAGGCTCTGTGCTGGGTGCTGGGAAGGGACGCCAGGGCAGGAAGACTGGAGGTGAGAGCAAAGCGGGTGGGGACTGCAGGGGAGCATTGTGAGTTTACTTTGCCTATGAAGTTCATTCTTTTGTGTGTTTATTCATTTAACAAATATTTATTGAGTGTTTACAATGTGCCAAGCTCTATGCTCAGAGCTGGGATACAGATGAGAAGTAACCACACTAAGACTTGACCTTAGCGCTCAATCAACAAGTAAACAAGCAAATATGGCAGATTGTCGGATGAGATCAATGCTGTGAAGAAAATAAAGCCAGGAAAGGACAGGGAGCAAGAGGGGCTTCTGTTCTAGAGAGAGTGGCCGGGGGACGCCCCGCTGAGGATTACTGACATTTGACCAGATACAAGGATAAAGTGAAGCAGTTGGCAATGTGGTTGAGACCTGGGGAGTGAGATCAATACATCCACCACGCTCAGATACACTCACACACACCCATAGTGCTTGGCTTGTGTCTGGCACATAGACGATGCTTTATTTTCACTATTTTAAGTATTATTGTAATTACTACTGTTGTTTTCATTGAACCCTCATGTTAGGTAAAATCACTGAGAGATCAAATATAGAGATAAAAAGAGGACTGAGGACAAAATTTAACATTTCCTAATTTCAAGACTAAGGATGAGAACCCAACAGGGCACTGGAAAGGTGTGGTCCTTCACTCATTCATTCAACAAATGTCTATCGTGCACCTATCACAGGCCAGGCTCCGTGGTGGGGCCTGTGGTGGGTGCATCAGACACGGGAGCTTCCCTCATGTCTGGGGGAGGGCCGCGAGGCCACACCATGCAGTCACTGAGCGCCAGCATGTCCCAGGCACTGCTCCAAGCACCAGGAGACAGATGTGGGAACAGACAGGATGCTCAGTCTGCGGGCTCCCATTCTGCTTTACTCCATGTGATGCGTGTGACAACAGAGGGAACTCCCAGGTGCTGTGGGCACACTGAGGGACCATCAGGGCCCACTCAGCCCAGGGCTGTCAGGGACAGCTTCCCAGACCCTCGCTGTCCCAGCAGAGCAGGGGGAGTAGACTTCATGAAAATGGGTTAGGAGGTACCTAGGAAGACAGAACTCCAGGCAGGGGGAGGGCAGCACAGGAGGCCAGGGCCTTCTAGGGAGGAAGGTGTTAAGGTCGCTGCTGCAGGCTCTAAAAAAGCCCAGAAGATGAGGGCTGAGTGGGGGCATCAGGCTTTGGTGATAAGGAAATTTCTGATGTTCATGAGGACAATTTCAGTAAATGATGCAGTGGGAGCCACATTATAAGGAATTAAGAACTGAGTGGGTGGTAAGGAAGCAGAGATGGTACATGCAGACCAGCCTTTCAGTAAGTTTGGTTGTTAGTGGAAGGAGTGGAAGAGCAGGGAGAAGAAAATCTAGTTTTATAATGTCCACTAGGAATTCCAGGCCCCCTGAGATGTTGCAAGAGCTGTGGGACCCCTTCTCTCTGCCCTGTCCCCTGCCCCACGTAGTAGAAGGGCCCCCACCTTCCCCTCTGCTGCCCTGAAACACACTGTGTACCTGGTGCAGGTGGGCGCCTGTACCGGGCTCCCAACAGCTGGCAAGAGTAGGGGCTAGACTGTCGCTTGTTCTGAGGGGGGATCTCAAACTGAAACAGAAGGGTTGCTTTCACCTGTGCCGCTGCCTTATTACTCAGCCACTCATCACTCAGAGGTGAGTAGGAAACCGACAGAAACGGAGGGCCCTCCCTTCTCCACATCTGAGGAGGCTCTGGGAAGCGTGCTGGTCGGGAGTCTGTAAGCTGCAGGTGTCTGAGAGGATCCGAAAGCCCGAGGACACCTGAGAATGTGGGGGCATTGCTGACCGCTGTGCTGTGTCTTGGGCAGATTCCTATGGACCCACAGAGCCATGACCCAAGTCAGTCTGACAAACAGGACGTGCTCTGCGTGTGCTTCAGCCCCTCCGAGGAAACGCTGATCGCCAGCACCAGCAAGAACCAGCTCTACAGCATCACCATGTCCGTGACGGAGATCAGCAAGGTGAGTCCCCCAGCAGCGCTTCCTTCCAGCCCGGGGACTGGTCACCGCGTGGGAACATTGTAATCCAGTTCCCGAGCATGTGCTCATTCACCCCTTCATAACAGAGCAGAAGAAACTCTCATTTCAAGATGTCCAGGTAGGAGCGCTCCAGTACCCTCAGAGGGCAGGGGCAGGGGGCAGAGGGGCACAGGGGGAGGCACGGGGATGTGATGGCTGCAGCCTCTTTGGAGAACACTTGAGATGTCTGCCAGACTTAAATTGTACCTGTCTTTTATCCAGCTAGCAAGTGTACTTCGGGTATTTAATGTACTGCTATACCTGCTCCTGTGCACAAAGACATATATATATGTAAAGGTGTATCATTGCTTTTCATGTTTAAATAACAAAGGAAGCCAGTATGAATACGCTGCAGACATTGCAACCCAAAAGCTATATTAAAGATAGAGAATCACTTTGTACTTATAGAAGGTTCACTTCATCTAGCAGATGTTACAGTTTTAAATTTGTGTGCACCAAATAGCCTGGACTCAAGATAGATCAAGCAAACTTTGGCAGAACAACAAGGAAAATAAACCACCTACAATCATAGTAGGAGATTGTAATATATCTTTCTCAGTAATAGTGGGTTTTTTAAATAACAACTGTGCTGAGTTAAATTCATATGCTATACAATTCACCTATTCAAAGTGTACAATTTAATGTTTTTAGTATATTCACAGTTGTGCAGCCATTACCACCATCAATTTTAGACCATTTTCATCGCTTCAAAAAAAAAAACATGCCCTTTAGCTATTATGCTCCCAGCACCCCATCTGCTCCCTTCCCAGCTGTAGCCAACCACCAATGTCTTGTGTCTGTATAGATTTGCCTTTTCTGAACATTTCATACCAATATGTGTACTCTCGTGACTGGCTTCTTTCACTGAGCATGATGTTTTCAAGTTTCATCTGTGTTGTTAGTGTGCATCAGTACTCCATTCCTTTTCATGGCCAAATAGTGTTCCGCTGCATGGCTAGACCACGCTTGTTAGTCTAATCATCAGTTGATGAACATTTGAGTTGTTTCCACCATTTAGATATTATAAATACTGCTGCTATAAACATCTGTGCACAAGTTTTTGTGTGGACATATGTTTTTATTCTTGTTGGGTATTTACCTAGGAGTGGAATGCCCGGGTCACATAGTAACTCCATATTTAACTATTTAAGGAACTGCCAGATAGTTTTCCAAAGTGCTGCACCATTTTATATTCCCATCAGCAGTGTACAAGTGTTTTGGTTTCTCTGTATTTTTGCCAACACTTTTTCTTATC
This sequence comes from Hippopotamus amphibius kiboko, assembly GCF_030028045.1. Classification (NCBI taxonomy): domain Eukaryota; kingdom Metazoa; phylum Chordata; class Mammalia; order Artiodactyla; family Hippopotamidae; genus Hippopotamus; species Hippopotamus amphibius. The sequence continues at coordinate 35,075,277 of NC_080186.1, forward strand.
TGATTTTTAAAGTGACATTCATAACATGTTTGTCTGTAGTTTTCTCGTGATCCTTTCTCTGCTTTTGTCTCATTCTGGCCTCATATATTGAGGCGCAGAGACAAGGTGGAAAGAGAATTGCTTTTGTTTTAACAGAAGAGAGATTTGAGTGTACTTAAAAGCTTGTAGGCTAATATATAAATCATTATGTTTTATACCCCAAACTAAGACATTTTTATCATTTCATGGTGGGGAGGGGAGGAGGACCTCATTCACAAGGACCCAGAAAGGACTAATTTGATGGCCACATTTCCAGTTTGTCCACTTTCTCTGTCTAGAGGGTGAGCTCATTGCATAGAGCTTCTCTCCCTGCTGATGGGAGAAGGAAGGCTGCGTGGGGAGGAGAGAACTAGACCAGAAAGTGGGACCTTCTTTGGAGAGGAGTGTTTTCAGTCTCTCCCAGGCTGTAAAAGTCTCCTGCCTGTCCCTGCATGTACACTCTACCTTCCAGCCACTGAATTATATTCTGTTTAGTTGCCAGAATGATCTTTACAAATCCCAGATGTGGTTATCATAAAATACACATCCTCCACCACCTCCACCATCATCACAGCCGTGATCCTTCAGTGGCCTCCCAGTGCTCTGAGAAGCACAGGGCTGGGTGATATCTGGCCTAGGCTGCCCTCTGCAGCCCCATCCCATCATCCACCTGATAGGACTGGCCTTTCTGATCACCATGAGTCTGCATGTTCCCTCTGCCAAAAGGCTTCAGCACGCTCTTCCCTCTGCCTGGGGCACGCTCCTCTTCCCCACATTAGTTCTTGCTCATCCTTCAGAGGAAAAAAACAGATACTAGGAATGTGCTAGTAGAGACAGGGAGGTTGAAGATCCTGGAGAAAGAAGGGGAAGCAAATGGAGAATGGGAATAATCTGTGCCTACCCCCACCCCAGCCCAGCACCTCTTTCCGACTCAGTAGAGAAGGATGGAGTGGATGCTGGTAGTTTATAAGTGGGGAAGTGTCTGAATTTGAGGGAGTTGCCAGCTCAGCCTTTGTCTTTGCTTGTGAACAAAGTATGTACACCTCATTAAATTCCCCAGCCATCACTCCTCATTCAGGTGTCCCAGGTATAATGTCTCTGATGACAGACACCTGGAATCTCCCCACCAGTGCAGTAGGATACATTTTAACTTAAAATCATTCTCCCAACTCTCCTTGCTGCCGCTGGTGGAGTAATATAGTCTATCTGCAGAGAAATTTGGGGGGACTCATTAAGATCTTGAAAACATTCATACCAATTTGCCTTGTATTCCTCTTCTAGAAATGTATTCCTTGTGTGGGTCCCAACCCATTGGTAGTGATGCTATCAGCCAGGAATGCCAGAGGCAGTCTCCAGGGGCTGTATGACTCCTAGCAAGCCCTCATGTACACTTCCCCCACCAGGGCCAATGTTGTGGCCCGATGAGCCCTTAGGTTCTTATTATGACTGTAGGATGTACTTCAGCAAAAACCATCAGGGAACTTTGAGGAACAAGATTTCTTATTCACAGGTCCTAGAGGGTACATAGCACGCCCAGGGACCGTACAGTGAGGCCATGGGTGAAGAGCCAGGTGGACCTGGGGCTCTGCCTTGTTTAGGGTTTGAGGGTGGGGTGTCTAGGGTTTTGCGAGTTCACTATTTAATGCTATCTAGTCATGAGAGTGGGAATTAAGGCACAGGAAGAGAAAAGTGGGGTCACTCAAGAAGTCATTTAAATTATCTAGGACTTTCTGCAAAAGGCATCTTCAAGTGAGGGGGAGGCTTAATTCCTTAGCTGGTTATTTGGCTGGAGGCTGTGTCATACAACTGGCAATATGTTTATTCAAGACAGATGCCCTTTGAAATAGATGCCTTGAGACCCAAAAGCTTAATGTCAGGCACTTACACTGCAGTATCTAAGGAGGTAATCAGAGAGGAACACAGACTTACACGTAAGAGTATTTAGTCTAGTGTTACCCCTAAATATCAAAAATTGGAGAGCACTTAAATATTCCCACAGTAGAAGAAGGGATAAATTAAATCCTGGTATATTCACAGAATAAAATATTTTATTTCCATTAAAATGATGTTTTAAAATAATAATGGTATAGGAAAATATGCACAATGTTAAAGCGATTTGCCCACAGCCTGATTTCTGTACATCTGGGCTACTTAACGTCTGTAAGTGGTAAGGAGAGCTGGAGTACATAGCCAGTCTTTTGCTTCCTCTGGCCGATCTCATCCTGTGTGATTTCTCCAGGGGGAGCCTGCGCACTTTGAGTATCTGATGTACCCGTTACACTCAGCCTCCATCACTGGCCTAGCTACTTGCATCCGTAAACCCCTCATTGCCACCTGCTCTGTGGATCGGTCCGTTCGCATCTGGAATTATGAATCAAAGTAAGGAATGAAAGGCTTTGCTACTGTGATATGCAGGATTTTGGTTGTTCAATTTTTCCATGCAATAAATGCAAGTAATAAAGCATCTCAAACGCTATGATAAAAATATGTACCAGATACAACGGAGAACTCGAGGGACTCAGTGGGCTAGACTTATATTCAATAATGTATCTTTTTCACAGCACCCTGGAACTATTTAAGGAATACCAAGAAGAAGCTTATACAATCAGCCTTCACCCATCTGGACACTACATTGTAGTAGGGTTTGCTGACAAACTACACCTTATGAATCTACTCATTGATGATATACGTTCTTTCAAAGAATACTCCATCAGAGGGTGCAAAGAGGTAAGAACTGCTGGAGATAAAGGTCCAGTTTCTTGGAAAACCAGAGGTGAAATATCAAGAACTAACACAACTGGAGAGGTGGGACCAAAGCCTGTCTTAGAGAATTTTAGTGGCTTTAAAAAATCCAGTTCTGCCCCCAAACGTATTGAGTATATTGGTTCTATCCCCTTTCTCTTATGCCCACCAAAATGTATCATTGAACCAAACCTTGTAATATCCCATCTGCGATTAGTTCTGTGACTGTGAAGTAATAATTTAATAATACCAAAAAAAGCATTAAAAAGAAAGTTATCACAGCATCAGTCACAGCTGGGAAGGTGGGGTTGGTGAGTGGGAGGGGCCAGGGAAAATGTGCAACAAGGAGAGACAATAGCAGCCCATCAGATGTCCCCCTGAGATGACTTGTGGGATCAAGACAGTGACTTCAGGCATCGCTTCCCTGCTCTGAAACTTCTTCTGCAGACAAAGTGAGTGTTCTGCCCTCTGATCCAAGCACCTTCATGATTTGTGCACATGGTAGTGTCAGCATCTTGGCCAGTATGAGCTACAGGAATAGTGAAAGTGAAGATGTCAGCCAATTCTCAGTCCTGTCTGCACCTTCCCCCGATTCCCAACCCTGCACATGATTTCAGCCTGAACTCTTTAGGAAACGGAGCTCTCGACTGTAACCTCCAGATAGACTGCTCTTCTTTTCATTCTTGCTCTCTTCCTGTATTTCCTGGTAGTGTTGCTTTAGCAATGGAGGTCACCTGTTTGCTGCAGTGAATGGGAATGTGATTCACATTTTTTCCACCACAAGCCTGGAGAACATCTTGAACCTGAAAGGACACACAGGGAAGGTAAGTGAGTGAACAGTGTCCAGGGAAACAAGGACACCGAGCCAAGCATCATGTCAGCCAACGGGATGTGAGTGAACAAAAGAGAAGTGATTCCTTTTCTCTTGGAGGTCTCTGTCTAATTGGGGGAAAAGACAATAAGACCAATGCACAGATTTAAGTACTAACTGCAGTAAACTCAGTGAAAGAAAAATAGGGGTTGTTATGAGAGGAAGTATTGAGGAGTTGGCAAGATGAAGGAGACTGGGGTGTTCACAAAGGCTTGGTCCTAAGCAGTGAGTTGGAATTAACCAGCCAGAGCTGGTGGGGAAAATCATTGCAGATAGGGATCCCTGAGATGGGAGATTTCTAGGGGTATAGGAGGAACTATCTGTGGGACTAAAACATAGGTATCAGGAATGAAACTTGGCGTGAGCTGACATTGGTGAGGTTAGCATGTACCCAAGTTCATGGAACCTTGTTCATGGAAACTTGTAGGCCTTTTAAGGGTTTTATACTTTATCCTCCTTGTTCTTTGAACTCATTGAAGACTTTAGGGCAAGAAATGGTATGATGATATTTGTATTTTAAAAGATTACTTTGGCTGTAGAGATTGTATTGAAAGGGGCAAGTGTGGAAATGGTAAGGAGATTATTGTCTACATGGTAGATGATAGTATTTTGGACCAGGATGGAGGTAATACCAATAGGAAGAAGTGAATGGATTCAAAAGATATTTAGGAAGTAAAACCACTAGTTCCTGAAGATAGAGTGGATATGGAGCATCCAGAAAATTGATAGACCAAAGATTGAAAGGGTAAGAAGAAGTCAGCAGATGAATTTGGAGAGAAAAGCAAAGGGAAAAGAAAGGCAGCAGGACATGTTGTAGATGATGGAAAAGGAGTACAGAATAAGATGGTGGTTTGTGGATTATAGGGCTGGAACACTGAGCACATTTGAGGAGTGATAGAAGGAGGAGCTGGAGAAGTTTGCTGTATCGTGGAGTGTGTATGCCATGCTGAGGGATTGGACATTAGGCTGTAGGTGATGAGAAACAATTGGAAGGATTTAAGAAAGGAAGTAATGTGATCAGGAAGCTAATTCTCTAAACAGTATTGAGGATGGGTTAGAGGGAAGGGAAGTTGGAGTGAAGGAGATCAGCTAGGAAGTGAGGGTGAAAGAGGAGCTAGGAACTAAACCATGGCTTTAGTGTAGGGACAGAGAAAAGAAAGATATTAAGCTCCATTTTGGACATGTTATGTTTGACGTGTCCAGGAGTGTGATATATGAGTATAGAGGTCAGAGGGCAGTCAAGGCTGAAAAATTACGACTCAGGGGATTAGGTGGTAGTCAGCGGAAGTCAGAGGCATAGATTAGATCACCAAGGGCTCAGGTGGAATCTGAGATCTTGGGCAGGAGATAGGTGACCAACATTTAAGGGATTGGTAAAGAAGAGAGAGAGACTGCAAATGCAGGTGTAAAGAGAACCTGGAATCAAGGAATTGTATCAAGCCAGGAAACTAATTTCTAAAAGGATAAAGTAGTCAGTGGTGTTAAATGTCAGAGAGCAGTCCTGTGAAGACTAAATACTGACCATCAGGAATATTGTTGGAAATAAGATAACTATATTTAAGTGCATTTTTACATAATACTAACAATTAGAAAGTGCAATGTAAGAGGTGGAGCTAGGCCTGAGACACGGCTAAGGGTGTGGCTGACAGGACTGGAGCCGTGGGAACACCCGAAGAGGTAGCCAGTGGGTCAGGAGGTTGGTTACTTATAAGGAGATGGAGAAAATCCCTTAATGTATTGGAAATCATGGGAGCCAGTCTCTCTCTACTGGAGAAGGGAGTTGCAAATACAGAAGGGAAAAGGCTAAAATGTTTTTATTTGGCTAAAATGTTTTTATTTGGTCGTTTTGTTTAGTGACTTGGCTGAGCTCATTCTAAGAAGTCATTTTCTCCTGCAGTGGGCAGCCTCGGATGTCTTTGCTCAGGTGTTTTTCTTTTTTGATATTTTAGCCTGGCTACCTCGTTGCACTGGATAGGACTCAGTACAAGGCTACCTAGGGCTTGCCCCTGGGTTGATGTAAGCCACTTATTAGTCATAGTTTGTGCTTAAGGTCCCTTAGCCAGTTAGATTTTCACCCTTTACTGCTGGATTTTTGTTCGGCTTAGAGGCTTCTGTCACAATTCATGGAGTTTATGTTTTTGCCGCATGTTTAGCCAGAGGCCAGTAGTTTGGAGGCTCCCTCTCTGATTGTACCTGAGAGGGTGCAGCCTCAGCCATGCACACAGCCTTCCAGGCTGCCAGGCATAAGCATGATTTTATTTCTAAACCTGACTTCCTGGGAAATGCCCCTGGGTCAGGAGCTTATTATTCAGTTAGTGTTTGGTCAGATATTGTGTTTAAACCCCTTGTGCCTATGAGGCTTCCACCCTGTGTTAATGGGTCTTTGTGCAGTTTAGGAGATGCTTTCAAGTGGTCCCCGTATCACGCGCTGATTGCTCTTGAGTGGGTGCAGCCTAGCACATACATACGGCCTTCCCGATCCCCAGAACTGTCCATGATCCCAGAAGGGCTCTCTTGACTCTTTCCCTTGTTCTCTCTATTCCAGTTCTGTTGCTCCGCCATTCTGCTTATATCAGGGAGTTACCAGCCTTCTCTTAATTGCCCTCCACCTAGAACTCCATTGATTTAGATGAGGCCCATGAGTGGAATTCTCCATGCTCTGTTCCAAATAAGTCAGTCTCCTCAAGCAGAACTGTAGAGCTTGTTGTCCCCTGGGAATAACCCCTGCTCCACTGCACCAGAGCAGGGGGTAGGGACCTCCTTTTTTTTTTTTTTTTTTTTAAATTTTATTTATTTATTTATTATTTTTGGGGGATACACCAGGTTCAATCATCTGTTTTTATACACATACCCCCGTATTCCCTCCCTCCCTCGACTCCACCCACACCCTCCCCGTCCCAGTCCTCTAAGGCATCTTCCATCCTCGAGTTGAACTCCCTTTGTTATACAACTACTTCCCACTGGGACCTCCTTTTACAAGACTGACATCCCTACTTTGTGAGTGGCACTTGCAGGTGGAAAGGGGGTGGCATCCCTCATCTCTTCAGCTCTCCCTTCATGGTGCAGACCCTCCACCCTATGAGTTAGCTGGGGCAGGAGCAGTCAGGGCACCAGGATTCTCATCCTTCTGCACTTGGCGTAGAGCTTTCACCAACAGGTGGGGGCTAGTTGGGGGAAGGGAGAGGAGGTCCTCTTGGCCGTATCTGCCTGGACATGAGCTTCTGGGTGGGGATAAGAAATGCCAACAGGTGTTTTCCCAGGGTGAGACTGCAGCCAAAGACTGAGATGTGGGGAGAAAGGGAGCCCCATCTTTTGGCCGCACCTGCCCGGAGTCCACAGGAATAAAGTGTTTGAGGCTGAGGAGGGTAAAGGAGCAGATCGTGGCTCATATGCCACAGTCTCAGTTCCTACTGAGGTGGAGTAGATTTTCTTGAATGAATGTTTCTACATTTGCTGTGTGCCCCTAGGACAATTTCCAGAGACTTTAAATAACTGTTTTTATAAAGTTTAACAGTTACCTTATTGTGTGGGGGATAGGTCAGCTGAGGGCCTTACTCTGCCATTTGGAAGAACCCTCTCTCTGTGCAATTTTTGCAACTCCCTGTGAATAGATAATCATTTCAAAATAAAAAGTTTTTGTAAAACACAGCAATGATTGATTATAGCATTATCAGAGCTCTTATGATTCAGTCTTTACATTCATAAAGTGAAATGGAAATGGGAATGTTTCACCTTCAATATTTTGCAAGCATCTAAGAAAACAGAATGGTAACTTTCCCACGAAGCTATGATTTGTGTTTACTGAAGCGCATGTACCAGGAAAGGACATTCTGCCTCAGTCTAGTGGAACATGTAAGGGGTTATCCTCCTTTCCGTGAGAGGGGTGTGTGTGTGTGTGTGTACGTACTTCTAACTGGGTATGTCTTCATCCCCCATAGATTCATTCAGTTGTGTGGAATACAGATGACAGCAAACTGATTTCTTGTGGCACAGATGGTGCTGTATATGAATGGAATCTGTCCACAGGAAAGAGAGAGACAGAATGTGTGCTCAAGTCCTGCAGCTACAACTGTGTTACCATCTCCCCTGATGGCAAAATCATCTTTGCTGTCGGATCAGACCAGACTCTCAAGGAGATTGCAGATTCTTCAGTGAGTCTGCCCCTGTCCCTCCCCTGGGCTGCTGTCCTGATCTGCAGAAGACAGCCTCCTGTGTTTACAGCAGAAAGGAATGGAAAGGGGGCCTGTGAAAACAGCATCCCTTCTTCATGGGATAACACCCAGCACCTCATTCCTATAGGATCAGCTCAGTAATTTTTACTTCTGGGATTTCCTGCCCAGTGCCCACCTGACTGGGTTAAATTGTGGGGCCCTTTTCCATTTCTACTTTCCTTGCTGTCTATAACTTCTCTCCCACCCTCCATGGATGGAGGTCAGCAGGGTCCCTGAACTGCCCTTTAACCCTTGATCTGCACATACTTTTGTGTAAAAACAGAATTCTAGTTATGGCTATCACCTAAGCTTGCCACCATATTTGTTTGGAAATCCCCAAACTCTGCAATTTTAGAATTACCACATTGGCTCCAAATAGTTGAGGGAGGAGAAGAGAGCTCAGCAAAGATACCTCTTGCAAATGCAGCTGTGTCCTTCTCCGTGAGCCCAGCTGAGGGTAGGGTGTCTCTCCAGTGTGCCCCCAAGTAGCTGGGTCCTGACTCTGCAGTGGCTTCCATGGTGCTGCACCAGAACAAAACTCCTTTAGGGCAGGGCCGTGGCTCACACCTCTCGGTATCCCTACTAGCTAGCACAATGCATGACCCACAGCAAACATTCAGTAAATATTTGGTGGCTAGGTAGATGGGTGGGTTGATGGATAGTAAGGTGGATGGGTGGGTAGGTGGATGGATGGGTGGATGAGTGAATTAAAGAGTGAAGGAATGAAGTCCCTGATAGTATAGTTTTGTTTATGTAATGGACATTAATATTCGCTGAATAAATTTATGGTCCACATCCCATTCTTAGTTTGAGATATGTGATAGAATAGCAGTCAAGAGCATAGTCTCGGGAGCCTGACTGCCACCTAGTAGGTGGGTGAGTTGATGCAACTTACCTAGTATCTCTGTGACTCTGTTTCACCATCTTTAAAGGGTTTTTGTGAGGATTGGGTGAGTTACAACCTGTAAAAGCCATAGAACACTGCTGGGCACACACTTTATGGAGGTTTCCCTTTTTTAGTGTTGTTCCTAACTCCTAGAACTGCTTACTGAGTGGCCAAGCAGCCAAGAAATATTTAGTTTGTGCCCTTTATGTGCTGGACACAATGTCAGATGCTAAAAGGAATGGGAAAAAGCACGTTTTTAAATCCAGAACTTGCCCTACTGTTGCTATTAGAAGCAAGGAGGATGATGACATGGGGACAACTGGGGACACGGCTCTGCCCCTCACCCTGAACAGAGCTGGCTGTGTTCCAGGTCCTTAGGGAGATGTCAGCATTTGACGTCACCTACACAGCCGTCGTCATCTCCCATTCCGGGCGCATGATGTTTGTGGGCACCTCAGTGGGAACCATTCGTGCCATGAAGTACCCGCTGCCTCTGCAGAAAGAATTCAACGAGTACCAGGCCCATGCCGGTCCTATCACCAAGGTGAGGGGGAACGTCTCCCCTGGGGCCCAGTCCCAGATCCAGCTCTCAATAGACCCACCTGGTCCTGCCCTCCACATACCCGCTTCATCCCTTTAACCTCCCAGTATCTTTTCTCTCCATTTATCTATTCATCCAGGTAAATGTTCCACAAACATTTATTGGCTCTTAATACTCTTTGTTTAAACTACTCCCAGGAATTTGTCCTAGGAAATAATCAGAGATGCACCTAGAGATTTATGTACAAAGTTACTCGTCATATTAGGCTGCATAATAATGGGCCATTTGAGAGTTGCTATAGGTGCCCTGCACCCCCCCCCCAAGTTGTCCTCTACAGGCCAGCACCCTCATGTCCCAGCTGCTGAGTGTTGGCTGCTAAGGGCTCACAGCTCTCCTTCACAGAGTAGCTCTGGACTAAAAGGGGTCATAGCCCAGGAGATGAACCCCCGCCCCTCCCTGGGGTAATACCATGAGCACACATTTGTAAGTTGTCCTTTCACTCTCCCTTGTTAAAAAGCAGTGTCTGTGCTTACATGGGCTGCTGGAGAACAGGCACTGGGAAAGTGTGTTCTCTCTCCCTCTGCCCCTCTCTTATCCTCGATTGAACAATACCAACACCTGAGGTTTTTAATTACAGTATGTCCCCAATTCTGTACTGGCTTGCCTGCAAATACCATCCTTATTAGGAAAGCATTTTTCATTATAAACTGGAACATTCCTGTACTGAGCCTGGGTCTTGGGTCCAAAGTAAATTACTATCACATGTTCCCCCCTCTTTGCTTCAGAACTACCAAGTGTCATGGATAAGATGTTTACTTTTCTGATTATAAAAGCAATACATGTTTAGTTTAGGAATAAAAATCCTCATAATAGCATCATCGCTAATATGTTAATGAATTTTCTTCTACTTTTTTGTGCATATGCTTTAAATAAATTAAGATCATACTGTATGTACACTCTTTTATAAGCTTTTTTTTAATTTAATGCTATCGTAAGCAGTTTTCCATATAATTAAATATCCCTCAAAAACATGATTTTTAGTAGCTATACAAATATCCTATCATATGGTGGACCATAACTTATTTAACTCTTCTCTTACAACTGGACATTTAAATTATCCTATGAACTCATGAATATCCTGGTCTATAGATTTCTGTGAGCATCTCTGATTATTTTCTAAGGCTAACTGCCTAGGCAGAGAGCAAATCCTAAGGGAAAGAACATTGCTGTTTTTAAGGTTCTTGACACATATTGGTGATTGTGAAAGACAGTTTCCACAGTTGATTCTTTACTTTTCACTTTTTATTTTGAAGTAATTATAAATTCATAGGAAATCTGAAAGATAGCGTCGAAGTCCTGTGTGCCCTTCACCCAGTTTCCCCCAATAGTTACATCTAATGTAACTACTGTACAATGTTAAACCAGAAAGCTGACAGCACTGGTACACCGTGTGTGGGGGTCCTGTGTCATTTTTTCACATGAGTACATGTGTGTAACCATCACTGCAGCAAGACACAGAGCTGTCCCAGGTCCACAAACAGCTTCCTCACGCCACCCTTCATAGTCACCCACCACCATGCCTAGTCCCCGGCAACCACGAATTTGCTTTCCATTTCTATAATTTTCACATCTTGAGAATTTGATATAAGTAATCATACAGTATGTGACCATTTGAGAGGAGCTTTTTTCACTCAGCATCATACCCTTGAGCTCCATGCAAGGTATTTCATGTATCAATACTGTATTCCATTTTTTTTTTTTTTTTTTGCTCCGTAGCATTCCGTGGTAAGGATGTACCATGATTTGTTTAACCATCTACCTCTAGTAGGATATTTGATCTTTTTCCCAGTTTGGGGCTATTACAAATAAAACTGCTGTGAACAATTACGCACTGGCTTTTATGTTTACCTCAGTTTTCATTTCTCGGGAAAATGCCGAGGAATACTATTGCTGGCATATATTGCAAGTGTGTTTATTTAGTTTTTTTAAGAAACTACCAGCTGTTTTCCATTCCTACCAACAATGTGTGAGAGATCCACTTTCTCCACATCATTGCCAGCATTCGGTATCACTATTTTTTTATTTTAGCTATTCTAATAGGTGTAGAGTGACATCTCATCACAGTCTTAATTTGCATTTCCCTAATGGCTAACAACGCTGAACATCTTTTCATGTGCTTATTTGCCATCTGTGTTACTTCTCCAGTGAAATGTCTCTGTATCTTTTGCCCACTTTCTAGTCAGATTATTGGTTCTTTTTTTTTTTACTGCTGAGTTTTGAGAGTTCTTATGTAATGTACATAATAATTGACTCTGAAGATTCTACATCCACAGAGAACATATGCATAGTCTTATGCTGTTACTCTTTCCCACAAGCCTGTGAGGGTTCCTGTCTCATTTCTTTTCTAAGACCGAGTCCTCCTCCCCAGGAGGCTGTGCCCCAGCTTGCGTGGTGGGAGGTCTCACACAGCAGCTGGCTCAGTCGCGGTCTCCGCAGCCTGAGAAGGCCTCCTCTCCACGCTCCTTCTCCACAGATGCTGCTCACCTTCGATGACCAGTTCCTGCTGAGTGTCGCCGAGGATGGCTGCCTGTTCACCTGGAAGGTCTTTGATAAGGATGGTCGGGGGATCAAGCGAGAGAGGGAGGTAGGCTTTGCCGAAGAGGTGCTGGTTACCAAGACCGACATGGAAGAGAAGGTAAGAATTGGATCTGATGAAGAGGGACACAGATTCCTTACGAGGCTGCATGCAAAGTCCTGGGACCGGCATAGAGCCCTTCTCCAGCCTGGCCTCACCTTGCCCGGCACAGACCCTCACGGCTCCCTGCCTGTTCTTGCCCACACCGCCGCCACTGCATTCTGTGTCCTCCCTACCCCACCTGTCCTTCTGCCGCGTGATCGTCTTGACTCACACTGAGCTCTGCTTTTAGTCTGTGACTTGTCTTTCATCTCCTACTCTTTGAGGACAGGAACCATGACATAATTCGCTTGTATGACCAACAGTTTCCGGCATGTGCTAGGCATAAATAAATATTTACATAAATATTTGTGATAAATATTTACAAAATTAAAGTGACAAACTGAATATTCCAGTTGTATCTGTGAAACTTAACAACTGCTGGTATCTGGAACCTTCTTTAAAAAAGAAAAAAACAATCCTGAAACCCACTCCTCTCAATAATAAAGCAATAAAAGTAATAATAACCAATAACCAACCTTTTTTCAGGTTCGCCACGAACCAGATACTGTGCTAATTACTGTATAAGTATTTTCTCATTTAAATCTCACAACATCTCTGTGGAGAAAATACCATTGTTTTCCCCATGTTTCAAAAAATGTTTTTGGAGAGGTCGAGTGACGTGTCCAAAGTCACTGAGCTAATTCGGAGTAGGCTCAGAGTTCCGATCCCGATTTCACATAGAGCCCACTCTCCTAATCACGACCTCACAGCGCCTTCCCTCCTGTTGATGCAGCTAACGGTGCATTAAGACGTGTTTTGAGCACTCTGAGTGCTGCAGTCCCCGAGGGAAAAGCCAGGTGGGTGGTAACCTCACGGGGCTTACAGAGGGTGTACAACTGCGCACTCACTGCCGTTCTTCCAGAGTGTAAGGTGCATTCATTGAGTACCTGCTGTTTGCTGGTTACTGGGGATGCGTGTGTGAAAAGACAGAATGGGCCCTGTGATCAGGAAACTCACAGTCAAGTTGAGGGACAGAGACAAGCGAACCAACAGGACTGCAATGCCAAAACAACCCCAGAACAGGATGGTTGGCTCCTGGCAATTCCCTGAGATCCCTCCTAGAGCTCTCTGGAGCTTTCTGCAGGAAAGGGAAGTGGGAGGAAAGGCTGAGGGAGAGCCTGTGAGAGTCAGGGTCTGACCTCCTGCAGGCAGGCTAATGTGTCTCCTCCTCTTCCTTCTTCTCTGTTTCCTCTCTTTTTCCCAGAGAGGAGAAGACACCAAATAGGAGACACTGGGCTGCACCAAAAGCCTGAGGTCTCTGGGCTGACTCCTGACCCAGTACCTAGCTAATCGTGACAGCACTGCTGCCAAGCTGGAAATGACTAGTGTATGTTCCACCCACTTCTTGAAATTCCCTTCTCTCTCTGGCTCCAGGAGACCACACTCATCATCCCTGTAAGCCTCTCTGACTCGTCCTCCCCAGTCCCTTCCTGGCTCCTCCTTCATCTGACCTTAAAAGTCACATTGCCCAGAATTCCCAGCTCTCTCTTTTTCTTCGTATTCTATGACATTCTATGTAACTATCGTGATTTACCCACTCATTCAGTCATTCCTTTACTCATGCATCCAACTAAGTATTTGCTGCGGGGATCTGCTATGTACCAGATACTGTGCTCGGTCTAGGATTACAGAAATGAAAGACCTAGACAGTCCTGGAGCTTATATCATGGGAGGAGGTATGGGGAAATTTTTATTTTGTTTGTTTATTTATTTGGCCACACTGCATGGCTTATGGGATCCTAGTCCCCCAACCAGCCATTGAACCCAAGCCCTGGGCAGTGAAAGCACAGAGTCCTAACCACTGGACCACCAGGAAATTCCCCAGGTAAAGTTTTAAAAGGGAATCAAGTGTGTAATGAGTGTTATGAAGGAAACCGTGCTGTGGGAGCACAGGGAAGGGAACCGGACCCAGGCCAGCTGGTGCCTGAGGAAGTGAGCCTTGAACAGAGCCTCTGGAACAAGTGGGAAAGGGCCTTCCACCCTGAGGAATGAGTGTGTGCTGATGGATGAGTGAGGGGTCCTCTGGGGAGGATGCTTCTAGCTGGTGGTGCTGGAGAAGAGGGGACTGCCAGAGAGAAGGGTTGGAGGTGAAGCAGAGAGAGATGGTGAGGGGCCTTTTACACCACGTTTTAGACTTTGGAGTTGGTTCCTAGGGCCCCATTGATGATCTGGGTTAGGGAATGAGTCAACAGATTTGTGTCTGGAGAGACTGCTCTGCAACAGCAACATAGAGAAGGACGGAGGCAGGACGATGAGCAAGTGTCTCCAATGTGACATGTCAGAAGCAGGTGGTTCCCACCAATAAACGTGTCCCACTCGTCCATGGCAGACCCCCAGGCCATGTATTCATCTGATACATATTTATTTAGTGCTGACTGTGTGCTGGGCTTCCAGGATAAAGCAGGGAAGCAAGACAGGCCAGTGCAACCCTCAGGGAATGGTCTGGGCCGGGCTGGGTCTTCATCCACACTCCTTTCACTTCACCCCACACCCCATCAGGCACCATGTTCCCTAATATCTCTTTCTCTGGAATCGTTCCATGGTGCTCTGCTCCCCCACCTCTGGTCAGGTCCTTACCTGCCCCCACCTGAACTATGCAGGGCCCCCCCAGCTAATGCACCCACCTTCAGTCCTTCTCTACCCTAGCCTGGGTGCACGCTACCTGGCTTTGGGTCCTTACCGCAATTGGTAATGATATGTCTACTTGGCTGTCTCAGTAGACTGTAAGTTCCATGGGGGCAAGAATCATGATTCAACAAATATTTTTCGAGTGCCTACTATGTGTTCAGCACTGTCCTAGGTACTTGGGATACATCAGCATACAAAACCAACAAAGATCTCAGCCTTCTTGGAGATTAAATTCTAGTGGGGGATGAAGACAAAAGACAATAAAATGAAAAGTCATATTTAAAAGTGCCAAGATCTAAGGGAGTAATAAAAAGTAGAGCAGTAAGGGGGTGGAGGGGAAGGGGAAGGAAGTGGGATTAAATCATGTGGTCCATGTAGACCTCACTGAGGTGACATCTAAGCATATTTGAAGGAGATGTGAGTTATTAGCATAATGCCTGTTGCACAGTGGAGCTCACTGAATACATGTTTTAAAGGTAGAGGAAGAAGCTCGTGTCTCCTAATTTCTGGTCTGTGTGTCTTGTGCAGGGAGATGACACATGCGTTGGAGGCCGAGCAGAGCTGTAGGTCTCAGAGAGCTCATGGCCACAGGTTTAAATAGTCTGATTCACCCTCACTGTGAGTGTTCTTGATTCTGTGTCCTTCTCCCAAAGGCTCAGGTTATGTTGGAGCTGAAGATGCGTGTGGAAGAGTTAAAAATGGAGAATGAGTATCAACTTCGACTAAAGGATATGAACTATTCTGAGAAGATTAAGGAGCTAACAGACAAGTTCCTCCAGGAAATGGAGTCCTTGAAAACGAAAAACCAGGTCTGTTGAACCAACAACCACAAATAACAGGAAATTTCCTATTCACTCAAGACAACTGGCACACCCTCAAACAATAAGACACATGCTGATGTGCAATTTTAAAACATAGTTGGTAACATCAGAAATGCTTACAACAAAGTGCTAAGTGGGAAAAAAAGCAGAATATAAAGCTCTCTATAGTGAATGTTATTAATGAGGTAAAGTAAATACACACAGAACAATTTTTTTCTAGTTAGTATTTTTTATTAAATAAAAGTAGTGTACTATGATGTAATATGGAAAAGATATAATGTTTCCACCCCCAAATTCAATACCAAAATAATCACACTATTCAACTTTATAACAGAATATTAGTAATAAATTGTTTGGGACAAAGAAAATTTTCCTAGACTATAAAGTCATGTTTCCCTAAGGAAAAAAAAGAAAACAGATTGCCAATTTTCTTCTTTCATTAGAACAATTTTTTAAGAAAATAGCCAACAGTGTGATTCTCTCTGAAAGTTGGGATTGTGGATAGTTTAAATTTGATTCTTTATGCTTTTCTATAATTTCCAGATTCTCCACCATAAGAATATATTACCTTTCTGATCCAGAGAAACTTATGTAAAAGCAAAGTGAAAAAAGTAGCAAGAAAAACGAAGTATGGAAAAAGAGGAGCTAGCAAAATATTGATCTCAGGATTGTCAGTAGGTTAAATAAAATTAGTCTAAATGGTCTTCCTGTACTTAAAGATGGTCCAGGACTCTCCCAGAATGATTTCTCTGTTCTGTACAAATCTGCCTGGTCCTTCATCCCAAAACTGCCCATTTTTTGCTCAAATGATGTTTGTTCTTTTATGTTATCTCCATGGGTCTAAAAACACCCTGGCATTTAATGTTATTATTTCATTCATTTAATCAACAAACATTGGTGCCTTCTGTAATCCAAGCACAAAGTTAGGTCCTTCCCCTGCCTACAAGGAGCTTTCCTGCTCCACGAAAGAAAACACTTGCTTAGAACATGAACATATCCAAGGATTTCCTTGAGAGCAGTGTGCTGACAACAGTGGTTTCAAGATCCATTTCGTAGAAGGATCTAAACAGAGACATTGTAGAACTTTCAGAACAGAATATAATGCAAAAAAAGTGATAGCTCAGGTGTTGCTCATAGAACAATGCTTGGCGCAAAGTAAGGGCTTGGAAAGTGAAGGCAGCTCTCACTTGTATAATTTGTTTCTCATAGTGGTGCTTTCAGCAGATGTGTAGAAATAAGAACACTTGACTCTGTGTCTTAGGTTTTAAGAACTGAAAAAGAAAAGCAGGATGCACTCCATCGTGAACGCATGGACGACCTCCTAGACAAACAGAGCCGAGAACTGCAGGACCTGGGTGAGGCCCCCTGTGGAGGCCACTGGGCATAGGGCAAAATCTGAGAGTCCTCCAGATTCAGCAGAAGCCACAGTCTATGAACAGCCTACACTTATCCCCTGGAACTCACCATGGTTTTTACTCCTGTGTATTTACTCATTCTCTAAACATGGATTAAACACCTACTGCACGCCAGTAGGGGATAGGAAGAGTGTGGATTTGGAGCCTGATAGGCTGCCTTGGGTCCCAGACTCACCCAGACTTGCTGGGTACTCTAGGGAGTTGCCTAACCTCACCAAGCCTCAGGTTACTCTTCTATAAAATGGAGGTACTAGTACCTGTTTTGCACACTCAGCACATTCTTCTTGGCCCTGAACCCCCAAATAACCCTCTGCACTTTTTCTGGAAACCTTCCTGCCTAGATGGTGAAGGGAAGGAATCTGGCTGCCTGACAAGACAATGGCATGAGGTGGCCCATAGGGAAGACGGGTGTGCATTTGGATCTCGGCTGTGGAGGCAGAGGCTCTAGCTGGTGCTCGAAGGGGACGGAAAAGCACCCAAGGCCTCCTGAGTGTCCTTGAGTTTGGTGCTACTATCCCTCTTGAAATAACCTTCTTTGCTTCGCTCCAGAATGTTGCAACAACCAAAAGTTGCTTCTAGAATATGAGAAGTACCAGGAGTTGCAGCTCAAGTCCCAGAGGATGCAGGAGGAGTATGAGAAACAGCTTCGGGATAACGATGAGACCAAGAGCCAGGCCCTGGAGGAGCTGACTGAGTTTTACGAGGCCAAACTGCAGGATAAAACCACCCTCCTGGAAGAGGTACTCGCAGGAAGCCGAGCTGTGCCTCCCTCTCACGGTGCCATCCTGCAGACCTGGGAACAGCCCCGAGAGCTGTGGGAAGCCTCGCCTGACCTCCTTTTCCTTCCTCACCTTCCTTTCCGAGTGTGTTTCATTCAGCCTTGCTTTGTACTGTTTATATATTTGTTTCCCTGGTGGCCAAGAGACTCCCTGAGCTGGGAGGTACTCAGCTTTTGAGACTGAAATTCCTTGGATAGACTGAGTGTATATCTATTATTCTCTCCTAACTGTATCTTCATGCCTTAAGCACTGGGGACAGCTTTCTAGAAGGAGCCTGTAGAACCTGGAGAGGAACAAGGGTCCTGAACCATGGGGCAGGTGGTTGCCTGAAACCCTTCGTAACTTCTTATGTCTCACAAGACATTGTAAGTCAATGAAATCATTCCTTCACTGACTCAACAAGCACAGACCATGTCTTATTGGTTTACCAGCCCAAGTGCTGGGTGGTGAAGCTAAGTGAAACATGGGACCAGGTTATCAGTCAGGTAAGAGAGGCAGTCACACAGACTGATATTCATCAAGGTGCAGACCAGACAGTGGGGGATACAGACACAGAGCACCCCCACCCCTGGCCTGCAAGGGCTGGAAAGGCTGGCAGGAGCTACTGAGATCCAGGAGGCAGGGAAGCTGGAATTAACCAGAAGATAGGGAAATGCCCGAGGTTAAGAGCATCCAGACACAGCAAAGTCATAGGATGTTCAAGCAGTTGGGTTGCCAAAATATCTCGTTTCCCAAGATGAAGAGAAAATTGAGAGAGGCCAGATGGTCTTCTTTTTGGCATGAAATTCTGGCAGGTAGTATGCTGAGAGTGAGAAGGCGGGGGAGTCATGCAGGTACGGAGTTATTTTTGAAGGGAATAAGGAAGGGAGTGACCAAGAAGAGGACAGGCATGTCTGTAGCCGAAGGCTCAGCTCAGGTCTGAGACACGAATTGTGGTGGCGTTCACCCACCAGGCTGTGTGCTTTTCCACAGCAGGGTTCAGTGAGTAGATGTGTGAGCAAGGAAGGCGGGGAGCCGCCCTGACCTGGAGCTGGGGCTTCACTGAGTGGTGAAAATAAAGGTTGGCTGGTCACCAGCCACTGGGTCCAGGCCAGAGAGGGCCAGTAAGGACCTAAGGGTCAGTGAAGGAATCAAGACCAGGCCTGGGGCCGTGGTGAGGTTGAGAGCTGGATGGCATACCTGGGATCCAGCAGGGAAGTCACCTGTGCTCAGAAAGCAGGGCCTGTAGTTCAAGACTTCAGAGGTGGCACCGTTCCAGGGGGTGGGCCTGAGAGTGGGTGCAGGAAGATAAGAGTCAAAGCACCAGGAGACCACCCTGATGACGGCAGGGAAGATGGTGCGTGGGCATCCGGAAGCCTCTGGTGAACTGGGAGGGTGACCAGGTAGTGGGGGATATATAGGTGGTAAGAAGTAGAGGGTAGAGGTCCTGCAGACTTGCCAGAGGCTGAGCTCTGTTAGCAGAGCAGGAGCTAAGAGAATTCCACCCCCACCTGAGCCCGCCATGGTTCCACTTCTACAATGTGAGGAATGTTCCTTCGCTGCCCTGACCACGTCCCCAGCCCCATTTCCGGCCGCCCCTGTCCAGCTCCCCCGCGTCCAATGATGTGGAGCCTCTGGGAATTTTCTACACAACCTCTGGTCCCCTGCTCAGGATGCTGCCTCTTCACCTATGCACTTGTCTGCACCCTCAGGGACTCAGGACAAGACCCAGCTCCTTGGTTTCCACTTCTTTACTAACACTTGGTCTCCCATCCCCATGATAGGCCTCGTATGCTCACCTCGTCCCAGGCCCTCTGAGCACACAGGTGCCACATGTCCCCTCTCCCCTGGGCACACATTCTCCCTTTCCCCGAGCCAGGCGCAGGAAGACGTCAGGCAGCAGCTGCGCGAGTTTGAAGAGACCAAGAAGCAGATTGAAGAAGATGAAGACCGTGAGATCCAAGATATCAAAACCAAGTATGAGAAGAAGCTTCGGGATGAAAAAGAAGCAAACCTGCGGCTCAAAGGAGAAACGGGCATCATGAGGAAGAAGGTAGCGGGCTGTTTCCGAGAGACCTGGGGGGCAGGCCAGGGCCGCACTGCAGAGGAAGCACGGGGTGGGCTGGGTTGACGGACAGGAGCCCGCTGACGGTGGCTCTGCCCCCAGATGGGTGGGGGAGGTGCCTGGCAGAGGTCCAGCCTGGATGTCCTCATCTCCAGCAAGTGGGTTCGGAAAGGAGCGCCAGCTGGTATGAGGGTTCCCCCTGTCCAGACAGGCAGACAGATCCTTACCACATCCTCTGATGGGGTAACTGTCAGGGGTGCCCCTCCTATTTCCTGTTTACAGGGGCAGTGAGGTTCACCATGACACCCTTGGACACCCTGGGCTTTCATTTATTGGCAAGTGGGACTTAGAGTTTTCAGAGCTAAACTTTTAAAGTGGAAATGAGGTCTTTGGAAGTGAAATAGATAAAATCTTTGCCTGGAGGTGTCCTCAGGCTCTCAGTGCAGGGAATCAGGGGTGCTCCTGTTCAGACTCTGTGGGTGGGAGAAAGATTGGGAGTATACGATGCTTAGTTTACAAGGCAGGGGAGATGTTTGTAGTCACTGATGGCTGGGTAAGGAGGCATTCAGTTCACAGATCCTTATAGAATTGCCACGTTCCCCAAAACATTTAGGCTTAGAGAAGCCAAGTTCAAAGCAACTCACATTCCTTCCTATTAAAACTCACGCTACTAATCAATCCAGTGGGCAATCACGTCTTCCCTTCTTGGACGTGACTAAGGTGGCTCATCCGCTAGGGCCCAACCTCTGTGACCTTGGTGGCGCATGGATCCCAACCTTTCAAGGTCAGTGTGATCACAGAAAACTCTGGATCTGCTGGGGGAGCTGGTCTCTGGAGCCTCTTAAGGCAGACAGTCCATCCTCGCATAAGGGGATGGGACTGAATCTTCTTGGAAAGAATACTACATTGTCCCCTTGGCCTGGGAAATTCTTGACTGTCCCATATTCTGATGGGGAGCTCTGAAAATCTCCAGGCAGGCGGGAGGAATAGAGACGAGCTCACAGGCTTTGGCGGTCTCTGTTGTTGCCGTTTGTTCCTCTAGTTCAGTAGCCTGCAGAAGGAGATTGAAGAGCGAACCAACGACATTGAGATCCTGAAGGGAGAGCAGGTGAAGCTGCAAGGGGTCATCAAGTCCCTGGAGAAGGACATCCTGGGCCTCAAGCGGGAGATCCAGGAAAGAGACGAGACAATTCAAGATAAGGTGAAGGCACATCCCCTGTCCTCCCTCAGCTCCAGCCTAGGTGGACCCAGGCAGTGAAGATGAAGCCGGAGGGACAGGATCCCTGCCTTTTGAACTTGCTGGGGGAGGAGCAGTCAGTGAAGTGGGTACAGTGTGCTTAGCACTGGGCTAATTGCTGTAAACACATCCCATTCAGTACCCCCAGCAACCCCAGGGACCATCAGCAACCCAGTTGTATAGTTCAGGAAACTGGTTCCAAGGGTTAAGTATCTTGCCCAGGGTTGTACAGTTTATAGGTGACAGACTTGGGGTAAGAACCTGAGGGCTGACTGCCAGGCCCCTGCAAGCCGCTGCTCCGGGCGTCCCAGGGTGACCAGCCCACGGACTGGGGGCAGCTCACCTGTGCTGTCGCCCATGTGATCCCCCTGGTTGGAGAGGAACTCCCCCATGGTTGGCCCCCACTGGGTACCCCGGAAAGTGGTATCAATTTTTCGGACGGCCTTCTCACAAAACACTAAGACAGACACATCACATTTTGTGAGGCACACCGCCTCCATATCCAAAATCTCCTATCCTTCTGAGCAAATCCAGGCTTCATGCCCTCCTCTCCATGCCTTCTGCCATTGCTGCCTTAGTGGGACACAACTCCCAGGTGGTTGAGAACCCGAGTTTCAGCCCAGCGAACTAGGTTCCAGGGCAGCCTCTTGCATTGGCCACACGACCTCGGGCACCTAATCCAAGCCGTGTTTTCTCACCTGTGAATGGGGCCCTCAGGGCTCTGAAAAGGATGAAATGAGACAGTGCCCACATGTATTTCTGCAAGTGAACGTTTGCATTTGTATCTGGGCATTTTTTAGGGAGGAGCCAAAGCTCTCCGCAGATTCTCAAAGGGTTTTTTTTTTAATTAATTTTTATTGGAGTATTATTGATTTACAATGTGTTAGTTCCAGGTATACAGCAAAGTGAATCAGTTGTACATATACATATATCCACGCTTTTTTAGATTCTTTTCCCATGTAGGTCATTACAGAGTACTGAGTAGAGTTCCCTGTGCTATACAGTAGGTCCTTATTAGTTATCTATTTTGTATGTAGTACTGTGTATATGTCAATCCCAATCTCCCAATTTATCCCTCCCCCGACTAAAGGAGGGTTTTGACAAGAAAGAGGTTAGGACCTCTGGAAAATTGCACAAGCCTCCTAACAGGTCTAACGGCCTTCCTTCCCACTTCCCATTCAGGCTCCCTGCTCTGTAATTATGTCACTCTTCCACTTAAAATTCTTTTGCAGCTCCCAACTGCCTGTGGCAAGAGTCAGCAAACTTATTCTGTATTAAGGGCAAGGTAGTGCATATTTTCGTCTTTGCAAGCAGTGTGGTCTCTGCCACAATTGCTCAGTTCTGCCGCAGTAGCATAATATCAGCCATAGACAAGACATCAATGCATGGGCTTGGCTACCTTCCAGTAAAACTTTATGAAAACAGGCAGCAGGTCAGATTTGACCTGAGGGCTATAGCTTACCAACTCCTGGCCTCCTGAATAAATTTTCAACTCTTTAAGCCAACAGGGAAGACCCTTGCCCCCCGCCCCCGCTCCTCCCCTCCAACCTCACCTCTCACTGCCCCGGTGAACCACCACCTTAATTCACGCAAGTTATTCTCAGCACCCTCAATACTCACCACGCCTCCTGTGTGCCTCCCTCTTCCACAACACCTGTCACAGTGTAGGTTTACATTTGTTGACACATTTGCTTTCCAGCTAGTGTGTTCCTCCTTGAGGGTAGGGACGGCGGCATATTTCTATTTGGAATCTCCAACCTTGGCAAAAGATCTCCATTCAGTAAATATGTGGTAACAGATAGACCTACATTCCAACTACTATTGCCTTGCAACACATTACCCCAAAACTTAGTGGTGAAAAACAACTGTTTTTTTTATGCTTGCAGATTTTGTGGGTCTGGAGTTGGGACAGGGTACAACAGGTTGGTTTGTCTTTGC
The DNA here is from genome assembly GCF_030028045.1 of Hippopotamus amphibius kiboko. Taxonomy (NCBI): domain Eukaryota; kingdom Metazoa; phylum Chordata; class Mammalia; order Artiodactyla; family Hippopotamidae; genus Hippopotamus; species Hippopotamus amphibius. Next base: position 35,098,145 of record NC_080186.1, read on the forward strand.
CCCCGATGTCTGGGTCCTAGTGGGGCCTCAGCTGGGTGACTTCAGCATCTGGGGGCTGGAAGACCAGCATCCAAGGTGGCTTCTTCCGCATGTCCAGTGCCTCGGCCAGCATGGCTGGGAGGCTGGGCTTAGCTGGGACTGTTGACCAGTGCACCAAATGTGCTCTCCAGCCTGGAGGTCTCAGAGTGGTAGGACTTTTGACATAGCAGATGGCCTCCCCCAGAGCACGTGTTCCAAGAGAACCAGGTGGAAGCTGCTTGGCCTTTTCAGAGCTAGCCTGGGAAGCCATACAGCATCACTTGAGCTGCATTCTTTGGCTTATAAGCAAACCAGAAGTCCAGCCAGGTGCAAAGGGAGGGAATTAGGCCCCACTTCCTAATGGAGGAGCATAACGTCACATTGTAGAAGAGCATGTGGGACAAGAGATGCTGTCCAGGTGAGCTTTGGAAAACTCAGTCGACCACAACCTATGTCTGAATGGGTGAGTGAGTGGATGAAATCCTGGCAGAGAAGCTAAGGAGTCAGTGATGCTACCTGGTAGGGGATCTGGCCTTTGTGTCCCCAGCAAGGGGAGCGGTCTGTGGCCTCCTCAGCTAGGAGGTCACCGGGTTTGTGCCCTTTGCCTAAAGGGATTCCATACCAGGGCCTCCTAGTAGCTCTCTCACTTCTCTCTCCTCTCACCGACAGGAAAAGAGAATCTACGATCTGAAAAAGAAAAATCAGGAACTAGAGAAATTCAAGTTTGTGCTCGACTACAAAATAAAGGAGCTGAAGAAACAAATAGAACCTCGAGAGAATGAGATCAAGGTGATGAAGGAACAGATTCAAGAGGTGAGAAGCCATCTGGACACGCTGGCCGCCTTCCTGACCTTTCCTGGCCGGCAGGGGCGGGGAGCGGGGGGAGGTGAAAGAAAGCTCTCCTCACAGCCCCTCCCTTCTCCACACGGTCCGCACCAGCTTCCACTCCGCAAAGGAAGCAAAGAGGAAGGCCCAGTGGGGATGCAGTGGTGCAAAAACAAAATGCTGTGGGAGTTGGCTTCCCTGCCGGGGGGTGGGGGGCTTGGGGTGGGCTCTGGCCCTGTTCCTCCCCTCTCCCCGCAGGACGTATGCTCTGGGCCCTTAAAGGGAAACTACAGCGGCTGAACCCTCAGCCACCAGGGGGCAGTGTGTACCCAGCCACCAGCCTGGTCACCAGCGAGGACACCCCTCTGGAGTCAACATTGTCTTCTCGGACTAAACATGTTGGTGGGGGCCCTGTGCAAGGCTGTGGTGTTTGGACTTCATCTGATAAGGAATAGGAAGTCATCAAAGGCCCTTGGGCAGGAGAGCGGCAAAGTTAAGTGTGTGTTCTGGGAAGCAGACAGGATGAAGGCAGAGAGGAGAGAGGTTAGAAGCAAGGGATGAGGGCTCCTGAGAGCCCAGTGAGGGACAAGCGTTCCCCTTCGGGCCCTCTGCCCCGCACACCCTGTGTTTCCTTGTGACGTGTTTGCCTGTCAGCCTGCCCACACTGGGCCGTGAGCAGCTGCCTGGAGTCCACGGTCGATCTAAAACTGAACTCCTGGCCCCCCTCGTCCGGTTTACCCATTTCTCAGTCAGTGGCCTCACAGCCCACCCAGGTGCTTAAGTACAAGTGTAGAAGGCTTCTGAGTTCTTCCCTTCTCTTAACTCCTATATTCAAATCACCAACACCCCTCTGATCAATTTCCAAAGGATATCTCAGATCCAACCAACCCTCCTTGCCCTCTGCTGCCATCACTCCAGTCCAAGCCTCCATCATCTCTCTTCTGGACTTGACTCCAGCCTCCAGTCTGGTCTCCACATAGAGACCACAGCAAACCCCAAGTGGTATCCCCTCCCACCTAGAATAAAGCCCAGACGCCTATGGAGGCCCCTGAGGTCCTGCATGATCCTACCTCTACCTCTCCAGGCTCCTTCCCTGGATCCAGCCTGCAGGCTTTCTGACAGTTCCGAGGACAAGCCACGCTTTTCCCATCCTGGGACCTTTGCAGTGCTGCGCTCCCTGCCCAGAAGGCTCTCAGATCTTCACATGACCGGCTTCTTTGTGTCTTTTACATCTCAGCTCATATGTCACCTCTTCAAGGAGGTCTTCCCTGACCACCCTATCCAAAATAGCCTTCTGCTCCCCCTCCACCTTCTCTGTGCTAAGCAAGGCTAAAAGTAAAAGGATATGAGTGTACTGATGGCCCAACTAGAATTAGCTCCACAAGAGCTATGGTGGAGAAAAGCAAAGCCTTTTCTCCAGGAGGCCCAGAAAGAGGCCAGGTGGTGGAATCAGTCCAGGGCTGGGGCATCCAGAGAGAATGTGTCCGTGTGACAGTGATTTTTGCCCTGCCCTCTGGGATGAGGAAGGATGCTCCCAGCTGACCACAGAGCTGCTTCCTCTGGGCCTCATGCCATTATTGAGTAATTTCAGGGCCCAAGAATTGCAGCCTGAGAAGATGAGAAAGAGCAGGGGCCCCACCTGCCTGGAAAGCCAATGTGCCGCAGGCCCCTGGCAGTCACTGCCCCACTTCTCCTGCCTCATCTGACATATTGTCAGCTGCATTTAAGGTTGGACCCGTTACCTTCTACTGCAGCACACCTGAGAAGTTGTTGACTTTCCCTTCAGTAACTGGACCAACCATGGCTTTAATCCTCAGCAGGGAATAGGCCACCCCCTTGGGACTGAGTCAAACAGGACCCTTCCTGCTCCACCCCAGGTGCCAGTTGCTGCCAGGGCTGATATCTGGGCTCAGTCCCTTTCCCAGGGGCCTGTGACCTGGGGGCTTCCCTCTGGGGCTCAGACACGTTTGGCCCACCCGCTGCAGACCTCCTGTGAAGTTCCTTTCCCTGACAGAAGGAAGCTGCTCCTTTGTAGCGCTGAGACCTCTGTGCATGGAAGCAGAATACTTCCCTGACTCAAGTACCTCCCCTCACAGACACATTTCCAGTTTCTCTTTGCTGAGACATGACTATCTCCTTCCTAGGGCAGGAGTTTCCGGAACCTCGTCATTTTACTTCGCGCTCCTTTATTTCTCCGTCTAGTGCAGGATTCCTCTGCCTCAGCACTGTTGCCACTCTGGGGGGGTAATTCTTTGTTGTGGGGGCTGTCCTGTACCTTGTAGGATGTTGAGCAGCATCCGGGGTCTCTACCTGCCAGATGCCAGTAGCAATCCTCTGCCTCCCTCACACGTGATCACCAAAAATGTCACGAAGTGTCGCCAGATGTCCCCTGGAGGGCAAGATGCCTCTCCCTAGCCCCCTCCCCACTGAGACTCTCTCAGTGTGATGAGTAACTCATGGCGAGTGGATGGAATTTCCATGCCAAGAAAAGGGTGCTTATTCCCACGCACCGTCTAGGCTGACCAGCCAGCCACTCAAATTTGACCTGTTTCACAATCTTCCCATGAAATAGATTCATTCTGTTCTCAGTGTGGTTTGAGGCTTTGTTCATATCACTTCCTTTCTGACCTAATCTTTGTTGCTGACTTTAAGATTGTAGAGAAAGAGGCACAGCCAGCTGCAGGCACTCAGACCTTGGAGAAGCCCCTCTGTCTGTTGCAGTGGCCATTTCTTTGGTCTGGAGCCCCAGCATCTCACCTGGGTCACAGTGGCAGCCTCCTGACCAGGCTGCCTGGTTCCGGTCTTGCTCTCTGTGGTAGAGCCTCTGCATCAGGCCTTCTAAGGTGCAAGTCAGATCATGTCACTCCTTGGGTAAGACCTGTCAGTGGCTCCCTGAACTTTCAGGATAAAGGCCAAACTTCTGACCCATTTAAACTTCTGGTCAAGATAAAGGCTGAGCTTTTCACCATTAAAGCCTCAGCGCTCGGGTCCCGCATGGCCCAGCTCAGCTGATCTCTCCAGTCTCTCGTCCCCTTCCTCACACGCACCCCTCCAAGATCCAAGGGTGGCTGGACCACTTCAGCCTGCAGAGATTCACCAGCCCATGCATAGCTTTCTGTGCATGGCTGTTCTCTCTGCCTGAGATTCTCCTTCCCAACTTGTCCTCTAAACGCTATTCCTCCTACAAAACCCAACTGAACATCCCTTCTCTGGGTGCCACCCCGCACCTCCTCTGTGCACACACAGGGCCCTTTCTACCCTGACTACGGACAGTGTTTATCCTGCTCCACCTGAACTTCTCATTTACTTCCCTCTAATCTCTCTAGACCCAGGGCTTCTTGAAGACGGAAACTGCCTCTCAGTCAAGGTTTATATCCCTGTGCCTGTGACAGCCGGCCATTCCTTTCCGATGGATACATTCTTTTGTTAGCTGTGCAGATACCCACACGTGCTGTGTGTCCTGCACCAGGCGGCTCCACGTAGCTCTGCCAACACTGCATGTTTATCTTATCGCTCTTCTGCCAGAGGCAGGTTCTTTCATGCCCTTCTCCCTTCCCTCACTTTTGCTTCCCTTGGCCTTCTACGTCTGCAGTGCATTCATTCATCCATGTAAATATTTATTGAGGGCCGGCTTTATGCCAGGCATTGGGTCAAAGGGCTACTCTATCTGTACAAAATGCTTCCAGTAATTAGGCTAACATTCTTCTAAATGCTGCCCCCTTCCTGTCCAGGATGTGGCTGCTTAGGGCCTCCTGGTACCCTGGAAGGTGGCCAGGAGCCTTGAAATCTGACCAAAGAGCCTGGGTTAGGCTAGAGGGGCTACTCCATCCAGCCATGAAAAAACCCAGTGAACTCCCCATTCCCCTCAAAATAGTCAGCAAACCTCTCTAATATCAGGAACACTGGCATCTACCAGAGTTGGTGTGTCAATCAGCCTGCATGCCTTTGCTTTCGGCAGAAATTAAATCAATGGAGAGCTCGCCTACAGCTGGTTTCATCCTAATCAGAAGCTCCGATTGTCATTCACATGTCTTTGGTTCATACCCTTGTAACAATGAATAAAACGTCTTTCAAAAATTAAAAAAAAAAAAGTCTTTCAGAAGCTCATGGGTAGCTTCTTTTTTTCTTTTGAAGATGAGGCACTCCGCAGTTATACTTTTAAAGAACTTTTCAGCAGAATGATGAGGCAAAGATTCCTTCTCAGCCTCCTCTTTCCTGTTTTATGCCTTAGACTGGGGATGCCTACATGCTGGTCCCTCAGAACTTTCTGCTTCAGAGTCAGCCCTGATGACTTGTGGCCCCAGACGGTCAAGATTCACTCATACAACTTCACAAAGTAGACAAGGAAGGTGCTTTTCTGCAGAACCTTGCCTCAGGTTCCAGTACTTAGGAGTTATCAGTTTATAAGGAATGCAAGAAAAGAAGGTAATCAGAAGGTTGAAGGAACAGGGAAACTAAGGGGGAAAACTTCATAGCCTGGCTATAGGAACACAAGATCTGGGTTAACATATCAGCCAAGGGGTGGGGGGCTTTGGGGATGCGAGGAAGAAGAAAGGTTCATTCCAGACTGGGAACTAGAAGGGAAGCGCCCTGGTAGCAGAGGAAACATTTGCACTGAAAGACTTCAGTTCTCTAATATAATTTTCATTCTCTTACTTTCTTCATTGAGGTTACATTGGTTTATAACGTTATATGTTTCATGCATACATTATATTTCTACTTCCGTATGCACTACAGTGTGTACAGCTAGTTTCCATCCGTTGCTGTACAGTTGTTCCCCTTTATCCATGTTCCCCTTGCCCTGCCCTTCCCCCTCTGGTAACCACTACTCTGTTCTCTGTATCTATGTGCTTGGTTTATTTGGTTTGTTCATTTATTTTCTTTGTTTTTTGTTGCTTTTTAAATTGAAGTATAGTTGACTTACAATGTGTTAGTTTCAAGTGTACAGAAAAGTGATTCAGTTATACACATAACCTTCAGATTCTTTTCCATTATAGGTTATTATAAGATATTGAATATAGTTCCCTGTGCTATACAGTAGATCCTTGTTTACCTATTTTATATATAGTAGTGTATATATGTTAATCCCAAACTCCTAATTTATCTCGCGCCCCCCGCCGCCCTGCTATCCCCTTTGGTAACCATAAGTTTGTTTTCTATGTCTGTGAGTCTATTTCTGTTTTGTAAATAAGTTCATTTGTATCATTTTTTTTTTTAGATTCCACATATAAGTGATATCATGTGATACTTGTCTTTCTCTGTCTGACTTATTTCACTTAATATGGTAATCTCTAGGTCCATCCATGTTGCTGTAAATGGCATTACTTTATTCCTTTTTATGGCTGAGTAATATTCCATTGTGTGTATGTACCACATCTTCTGTATCCATTCATCTGTCAAAGGACATTTAAGTTGCTTCCATGTCTCTTATATTTCAAATGTGAATGAAATCATACAGTATCTATCTTTCTCTGTTGGACTTATTTCACTAAGTATAATATCCTAAAAGGGTCCATCCATGTTGCTGCAAATGGCAAGAATTCATTCTTTTTTATGGCCAAATAGTTTTCCTGTGTGTGTGTGTGTGTGTGTGTGTGTGTGTGTGTGTGTGTGTGTGTGTGTGTGTGTGTGTGTGGTGTGTATACTACATCTTCTTTATCCATTCATCCATTGATGGGCACTTAGGTTGCTTCCATATCTTAGCTATTATAAATAATGCTGCAATAAACACAGGGGTGCATATATCTTTTCAAATTAGTGTCTTTGCAGTTTTTGCACAAATACCCAGAAGTGGGTTATCTGGGTCCCCCATTATGTGTCTATTCTTAATTTTTTGAGGGATCTCCATACTGTTTTCCACAGTGGCTGCACCAATTTACATTCCCACCAACAGTGTACAAGAATTCCCTTTTCTCCACATCTTCGCTCACCCTTATTCTTTCTTGCCTTTTTGATAATAGCCATTCTGACAGGCATGAGGTGATATCTCACTGTGGTTTTGTTTGCATTTCCCTAATAATTAGTGATGTTGAACATCTTTCCCTGTGCCCGTTGGCCCTCTGTGTGTCTTCTTTGGCTTACTTTCTAATCCTTGACTCTTCTCCCCCTCTTGCCTATAGATGGAAGCTGAACTGGAGCGTTTCCATAAGCAGAACACACAACTGGAGCTGAACATCACGGAATTGTGGCAGAAATTAAAAGCCACTGATCAGGAGATGCGCAGAGAGAGACAGAAGGTGTGAGGAGTTTCAGCGTCTGGGAGCTCTTGGATTCAGGAGCTGGCACCTGTCTGCAACGGGCAGCTGGCTTCCAAGAGACAGAGCCAGCCCCTCGCTGTGATACATTCCCATTTTAACTCACATTCTTTACTTGCTCACAGCCCTGCCCTATTTCAGGCTCATGTAAATGTACATGACTGAATCCATCTGAGACTATAAAATGACTTTGAGTAGAGTGATCATGGAGGTGGGAAGCCAGTGTTAACAGGAATGCTCCCAACATTGGCTTGTGTGGCCTGGGAAGGAACATGCTAAGAGAGATCATCTTCAGTCCGTGGTTAAAGGCTTGGCTACCAAGACAGTGCTGAGCTAGGAGGACCTCAGAGATCACCTCTTTCGATCTCTCTATGTAATAAACAAAGAAAGCAAGGTCAGAGAAATTAGGAGGTCAGAAACTTCACGCAGCACCCACAGCTAGTTAGCACATACAGAGCCAGTGCTGGAAACCCAGATTTCTGGTCCTTGGCCAAGACTTGGCTGCAACCTTACCTTCTGGCACAGAGCACCTTGTAATGTTGATAGAATCAGGTTGAATTTTTCCATCTCCCACATTAAGCATTGACTCTGTACTAGGTAACACTAGAAGCTGCAAAGCTATCAATGTGAACTGATACAGATCCTGCCCTTCACACACTAAAGAGGTTGACAAATGATTTGTGGCATGTGCATAATAATTATAGTGCAAGGTAGAAAATTATGGAATATGAATAAAGGGCATGGGAGCGAAGAGAAAGGAGAGGCTCTCTAGGTCAGGGATAGGAGAAGATGGGTATCTGAGAAAGCCTGATCTGCCCAGTTTTGCTGTCATCTTCCCTACCCACTCACAGCAGCCCTCAGGAAGCAGACACAGTGGAAGAGCTAACAAGGGGGCAGGGAAGCCCTGGCCCAGGGATCTGCAAGAGAGAATTGATGCTCTTCATCTTGACTCTGAAAGGAGCAGGTGACCACTTGCGCCTCCTTTAGTCTTTTGAGGCCTGTGGTCCTGGAAGGAATCCAGAGCCAATAAAGGAATCAGTGTGTGCAGCCTCTTAAAGATGCAGCCCCTGCCCCTGGAGAGTCCCTACAGGGCCAGAAGTATTTAAATGCCTCTGCTTGCAGGAGCGGGACTTGGAGGCGCTGGTCAAACGGTTTAAGACAGACCTTCACAACTGCGTGGCATATATCCAGGAACCCCGGCAGCTGAAGGAGAAGGTCTGTGCGCTCTTTGAGAAGTACGTGCAGAAGGCAGACATGGTGAGCTCTGCCTCCCTCTCCCGCCCTTCCCTGCCCCCTAGGCTCTCCCCTCCCTCACAGCAAACCCCTTCTGCTCCATCAGGTGGAGATCGCAGGGCTGAACTCGGACCTGCAGCAGGAGTACGCCCGTCAGAGGGAGCACCTGGAGAGGAACCTGGCCACTCTCAAGAAGAAGGTGGTCAAGGAGAGTGAGCTGCACCGCACGGATTACGTCCGCATCATGCAGGTACCCACGTGTGCCCCTCATCTCCCTCGGAGGCTGAGCCATCAAAGATGAGAGAGCCTGTCGGGGGCCCCTCCGAGACCACTGTCCTCAGGCCTCTGCCCCAAATGTCCAAGGGACCCACTGGCTTTCTCCAAAGTTCCCTCATTAGCTCATCTTCTCTGACCTCCCAGAGCTCATCCTGGCGGCGACCATGGCCCAGAGCCCCACCAAGGAGCTTTTCTAGCCATTTCCAGTGCCCACTGCTGCCTCACCAGTGCCGGTGCATGTCTGCCCCATCTCACTTCACCAGGCACCTGTTTCTTTTTTCCACTCCCATCTTCATCCACAGCACTCCTACATCCTGCCTCACTCCTCTCCTTGACCCCCTGTCCCCTCTGGACCTTCGTCCATGTGACTTCAGCTCTCCAAGTCACTCTCTTCCTGGTCCTCTTTTCTGTTTCCAACTCTTGTTTCACCTTACTTTGTTTTGCCACTTTTTATTCTGCTACCTGTATCATATGGTCCCTGCTGGCCAAGTTCTCTCCTGGGAACATACCCATCTCCTCCCACCTCCTCTGGCTTTTCTGGCGCCTCAGGTCCCTACTCTTATCTCTTGGGTCCGGAGCCAAGCACACCTACCCTAAGTGTTGGGCTCCCCGTGATTTAATGAGCTCTCCACCCCCATCTCCCAGGACTCTTCCTAGGGCTGCTCCTAACCCCATAACTGCCGCCTCCACTTATGTGCACTGTGGGGACTGCAGGCGGGATTCTGCTGCCAATTCCTGTTCAGGTATCAGTGTCATCTGAGGCAATTAATGTGAATTAATATCAAAAGAGAACATCAGAATCACATTTATACGGCACATACCTTTTCATGTTTGTATGTCTTTAATGCCATAATGAAAAGGCCAGAATGGGGAAGAGCTGCAGCTGGATCGAAACAAATCAGTTCCGAACACAGCTGGGCAGAGCACACTGCAATTCAGGCCAGCCCCAGGCATGGCGGGTCTCATGCCACCTTACAACCAGCCCTCCTTAAAATCAGCCCACACCATCAAGCAGCCCACTGTCCAGTTCCTGAACCATGAAAGCAGTCAGAGGCCCAGAGATAAGAGGGTATCCAATTGGTGGGGCCCTTGGGTACCAGCAGCTGATACCCAGAGCCATTGCTAAGGGTCTCAAGCAGGCCGTGGAAGATTCCCAGATGATTTAATGGCTTACTTACTCTCAGAGAGCTCACCTAGAGAACTTGAGCCGGACACAGATAATCACCACTCCATACAGCACATCCGGTGCTGTGAGCTCACCGGAGAGGCAGGCTTCAGCTAGGGGGCACGGCATTTGAGCTGGGCCTTGAAGGGTGAGTAGAGGGGGTCAGGGAGCAATTGAGGGAAGAGCCTTCCAGGCAGAGGATACAGCCTGAAAACAGTCAGAGAAGAGTGAGACCTGCGGAGTGTTTGGGGACCTGGGAATCCCCGACCTAACTTTCTTGCAGAGCATGGGGGCCGGGAGGAAGGGCCCACTGGAATGGTAGGTAGCTTACGGTCACATTGAAGGGGCTTTCCGTGTCACACAAGAAGCATGAAGTGTATTTTATAAGCTAGTGCCATCTAAGGTTTCTTAAGTAGGTAGGGGTATTATCTGTTCTGGAAAGGATTACTTCAGTGGGCAGGGGAGAAAGGCTGGTGGGGAAAGACAGGTGGCAGGAAAACCCTTTAGAAGGTGACTCCCACGTTAAAGGGAGATGACAGGCCTTGGGAGGGGAAAGTTGTGATGTCAGAAGACGTTTCAGAGTAGAGGTGATGAACAGATATGTCCCATTAGATGTGAGAGGAAGGCTGAAAGAGGAGCAGAGAAATGGTTCATTTGTGCAGTTAGGCAGATGGCGATCCCACCAACTGTGGGCTCTGCAAAGACACCACTGACGCGGGTCTCCCAAGTCATCAGAATAAGTCTGTCGCCTGCTTTTTCCACACGGACTGTATCCACTCAAGGCAGACCAGTAGGGGGTGCTGTAGGCATTTCCTCCCCTTGCCCCTCTCCCTCGGAGGCTGACGTTCTGTCAGTTGGCTCCCATCCGGGGCTCTCTGCCATTGCCCTCCACCAAAGGTAGTCCCGGACAGCTTGGCACAGCCTCTTTGTTCCGAAGGCTTTCTATCTAAGCAGACCTTAGCATCCCCGAGCCAGTCTCTCTCACGTGCCCCATGTCCTGGCGCTCGGTGGACCCAGGTCAGGTTTTCCCTGCCGGAGGCGCTGGGTGGGGGTCTGGAGGGTTAGAGGGGCTTTTGTAGACCGTCCTGACCAAGGAGGAATCAGGAACAGAAGGCTCAGCAAACCTGTTGCATTCACGTTTTAACGTCACAAAACTACCCAAGGCATTTACAGTTGACCTCAGTGCGACCTCCAGACTCCTCAGAACACAGACCACCCCAGAAAGCCCTCTTAAGGCAGCCCCACTTGTACTTTTCGGGGGCTCCCTTGGCCTTCATACTCTGTGAGGTGTTGACGGAGGTGACGTACATCAGAGGTGAGAGAGTAGAGTCTGGGAGGCAGCAGTGAGAGAGGAATTAAGGCAGCCAGGGGGCTGCCACCCATGCACGGCTTCAGCTTCCTCCTGTGAAACTGAATCTCATAATACCTTCCCTGTGAGGGGGTCGTAGGGGTTAAATGAGGCCACGTATGCAAAGTATCTGACGTGTCGCAGGAACCTAGTCCACCCTCGAAGTCATTATCTTACTGCCATTGTCACCGAGCATTTGGGAACTCAGGCCCTGCTTGCTCTCTCTTGGCTCTGGGTGTGAGACACTCTTCCCTCCCTGCCACCTCCACAGGGAGGCTTCCTCACACTGGTGATCCCCCCTCTTCACAAGGTCCGGGCATCTCTCTGCACAGCATCCCCGCTGGACCTCCCATGTCTGGCACAGTAAGCACCTAATAGGCTTTCCGTTTTTATGAATGAACGAACAAGAAGAGCAGAGGAATCGGGCTGCGTTGAGTCCTGGGCCTCAGTCACACACCAGTGAGGCCTGAAGCATGTTCTGGAGACCCGTCTAGGTGGCCAGCCTCCTGGAGGTGTCCAGGGCTGGCGGTGGGGTCAGAAACATGCATATCAAAGAGTACCGGGAGCCCGAAGTCGCAGTCACGGTGACAGGGTTGTCAGGGGCTCCGTGTGGGGCCGTCACAGTAGTGGAGGGGAGAGATGCTGAGAGCTGGTCATAAATAAACACGAGACTCCATTCAGACCCAAAGCCAACAGGACCGAGTGATGAAATGAATGGAGATTGACTGGGAAGAAGTACCTAAAAATGTTTCTGGAGAGAACTGGGGAAATGGCACTTTCAGTCTCTAATCTTTATTCTGATTACAATTACTTTATTGAATGAGGCAGGGGAAGTGAAGCTAAGCAACACCAACTGCGAGGAGGGGTGGAAAGAGCCCCTACGTGAGCTGGTGTGCCCAGCAGTTCCCTGTGTCTCTCCTGAGACTCTCTTTGGTCTGGTCTCCCGTGTTCAACCTTTACCCCCTGGTTTGTAATTTCCTCGTGAGTAAGATTCATCTTATTCCACTTGGTATCCCCTGTGTTAGTTATTAATTTGCTTATCCCTTCCACAAATATTTAGCGAGCACCTCTTCCAGGTCAGGCAGAGTCCAAGGTCTTAGAATCCAATAAATACATATTTAATTGATTACATCATGATATAAAGTCAGCATGGAGAATTTCCGGGGGGGGGGAGGGAACAGAGCATCTGTGGACTATGCATCACCAAGGCCTGGGTTGGTTAAAGGGGTAAAAAAATCAGGAGAAAATGTGCCGACTTTATCAAAAAACAGGCACAAAGCCAAGCCTGAGAACGAGGGATTAGCGATAACTGGACATTTCATCCAAGAGGGAGAACACTTTTTTAAAATGAGGAATAGCAGAATTATTGAATACGTGATATACTAAAAATCTGAATGTAGATCTGATCTGCTTAGATACAGAGGCCCTGGAGGGAGAGACTGTCAGGGTGTCTGCGGTTCACATCCCCATAACAGAGGAGGCTTGTCCCGCTCCACGGACAGCAGAGCTGGGGCTCACGCTGTGCTCTGGGCTCTGACTCCATGCTCACCACTCCAGGGACAGTGTCCCAAGTGGAAGCACAGTTTGTTTCTGGCACAGGTCCATCTTATGTAGATTTGGCCAGAATTTGCCTCTGTAGGTACTCAGACCCTCAAGGGCCTTGCTACTACCCACGGCATGGTCCAGCCCCACAGCATCTCCTGGGAGCTGGTTAGAAATGCAGAATCTCAGGAGCAGCTCCAGGCCTGCCGAGTCAGAAGCCACATTTAACAGGATCCTCAGGTGATTCGTGCACAGTCCTCTGAGAGGTGCTATGGCGGACACACTGAGTACTGAAGCCGTGGGCTCCAAGAGCAGAGCAGCCCGTGGTGACGGGGCGCCTCCATGGAGCCTCCCTTGGGGCTCCTGTGCTGAGTGTGAAGAGAAAGCCAAGGCCAGAGAGAAGAGACTGCTTGGTGCCAGAGCACAGGGCCCCCTCCACCTGGCCTGCAGCGGGCTCGGCCCCGCACGCCTCTCTACTCCTCTCCCCTCACGTTCCAGTGACATGGAACTGCTGCAGGTCACCCCACACACCTGCCGTTTCATTCTGTGCCTTGCTCCTGCCGTTCCTGTTATCTGGGACCCCCCACCCTTTACTCTTTCGTTGGTAACTCCATCAGGCCTCAGCCCAGGGGTCAGTTCCTCGGAGTCCACCCTGGTCTTTCAGGCAGGGCTAAGTCCCTTTCCTCTGTGCCCCACTCCTCTACCCCGGCACAGTGGCCACCTCACTGAAGTGTGCCCAGACCCCTCACTAAACCCTGAACTCTTCAAGAGCAGAGGCCAGGTCTTACTTTCTCTATATATACACTTCAGGATCAGCACAGTGCCTGGCACATAGTAAGTACTCAATAAATATTGGATGGATGGATGATGGATGGATGGATATTCATCAAACACTAACGAGAGACGTGAACATCCAATGGATATAGCAAATGTTAATTATCCGTTTACTTTTCTTTATTCCTCACTAAACTGTATGCTGCTGAGAGCAGAAACCATGTCTTATTTCTGTCTGCATCCCAGGGATGTAGAAGATACATAAATGCAGGTTCAACAAATGGATGGAAAAAAAGCAGTCTGTAGCACAGTACTTAAGAGCTCAGAGCTCTGGAGCCAGACTGGGACAGAATCCTGGCTCTGCTACTTGCTATCTGTGTAATTTGGATAAGTTACATCACCTCTCTGTGCCTCAGTTTTCTCTACTATAAAATTGTGGTTGTAATAGAATCTACACATAGGGTTATATGATATGTCTGCATTAAGCTCATGAAAAGTGCTTAGAAAAGCATTGTTGTTGCTACTGATGGGAAGAGCCTGGATGGATGAGAGTGATGCGCGCTGTCTGTATCTTATGTTGCCAGAGTCACCTGAAGGTAAGTCAGTGGTACCTCAAGAGGCTGATCCACGAGCCAGGATAAAGACTCATGCCACAGTGAGGAACCAGAGACTTAATCTGGGTCCAGGACCAACCCCAACCGTTCCCTACAACCTCAGCCCCAGGCTGGGTCAGGTCCTGTGCCCACTGATCACTTATCCATCTATACTCACTCTCTCCTGCTTCTTTTCTATAGGAAAATGTCTCCCTGATCAAGGAGATTAATGAGCTCCGCAAAGAGCTGAAGTTCACCCGCTCTCAAGTGTATGACCTTGAAGCAGCCCTGAAACTGGCCAAGAAAAGTCGACTACAAGACGTTCCAGAGACAGGTAATGTCACCAGTGGAAAGATGGGCATTGGGATCCAGGGACCAATGGCAGCCGCGAGCAGATCTCCTTTTGGCTTCCAAAGCTGCCTCTCCCGAGTTTTCTCCTGTGTCAGGTCACATCCACCCCATGGCCTCCTGGGCACCTCTCCATGCTACACACCTGCTCTCCAAAGGATGTATGAGGACCCTACCACATTCAAACATCCGCAAATCCAAAATCCTTGAGGTTAGCTAAGGTTTCAGAATTCAGAATCTTTCAGATCTTAGGAAGAACATACCATATATACTGTATATTACATAACATCCCTACAGGAGTCTGGGGCAGTGCCCTGAAATCAAATACAGTAGTATTTCTGTAGTGAAACATATGGATATTCACACTAAACTTCATGAATTTAAAAGCGCTTTCCATTTTTAAAGCTTTTTGCATTTTACAGTTGTGGATAAAGCATTGTGGAACTGTACAATGAAAACAAAGGCAAAAGGAAGGACCAAAAACAATTTAAAGGGAGAGGGGAAAGAGTTATTGCAGTTATAAAGTTCCTCTGAATTTCTGATAGCCAAGACAAAAGGGGAAAAAATATGATGGTTTACATAGCTCTCGTATGGAGAAAGGAGGGTTTTCTCTGGAGAAACAAACCTTTGCCTAGTACTAAATTCTATGAGAAACTAAATACATGGAGCCTTACAAAAGGGGTGTTGAACAACGTAATTGACGGTCTTTAATGGTAGGTTTTCAGACAATAAAAAAACATTCTTTGGGTATCCATTTCTTATCTGGACAGTCAGTAAAAACTAAGAGTATGAGGTATTGCCGTGGAAAATTAAGCTAACGTAGTTCAAGTATATTGTTTTCTAGTGGTTTACCATCAGGAATAAAGCTTAGAAACCCTGATGAAACATTCCACGGCCATGGACTAGGTGTTTCAAATATCAGTCGCCTTGCGTACTGTGGTTATGCAAGATATCACCATTGGGGGACAGTAGCTGGAGGATGCACAGGAACTTTGCACTATTTTCATAACTCTTTGTGAGTCTTAAGCTATTACAGATTATACACACACACATAATTGTTGTCTCATATGCCATTTTCGTTAAAGAGAAGTTGTGAGGGTAAACTCTGTGAGTAGTACCCGAAGAACAATGTTAGCTCTAAACAACCAATGTAAGAGCACAGCATGTGTTAAAAAGACTGTGAACTTGGGAATTCCCTGGTTGTCTAGTGGTTAGGGCTCCATGCTTTCACTGCTGTGGCCTGGGTTCAATCCCTGGTCAGGGAACTAAGATCCCACAAGCCACATGATACAGCCAAATAAATAAATTTATTAAATTTATTAAATCAGCCTTTAAAAAATAGAAAAAGACTGAGAACTTGACTTCGTGGAGGTGAAAACATCTTCAGTTGGAGATGAAGCATAGATGTCTGTGAACAATTGCAAAACTTCTCTTTTAAAAAATATTTCAAATATGCCCAAGCAGCCTAGCAAATAGTCAGTTGAGACCTCCTCAGGATGCTGTATGATATAGCCAGGTTTTTCTTATTACTATGATAGAAACTGACAGACATAGACAGAAATTGTGAGAGACGTCTGATGAATTCCCATGAATGCATTCCCTGACTTGGAACAACTGTCACTCTTGTTTCATCGGTATTTCCACGCTCCTCCCCCGCCCCAGTTATTTCCTCCCACACCCACAGTAGATTATTCCGAAGCAAACCAAACATCATGCCACTTGTGTGATAGAGCTTTACTCAAGGAGATTTCATCTCTAATGGTTGAAGGCAGGTATTACCAATTGTCTGCCTTGATCACAAAGAACCTAAGTCAGACTTCTGATTTTAAACATGGGGCCACAAAACAGGTTAGCCCAAAATTTGCATTCCCATGTTGTTTAAAATTGACCAGTTCTGTTAGTTTTGAAGAATTCTTTATCTGAACAAGAGAGCTTATCATCCCTAACTAAGATTTTAGTTTTAGCATCATTTATGTTGTCTTTCACACAACAACTAACAGGCCTAACAGACACGCCTGCTTGTTTTTCATTTATTAAAACCATATTATTAGCACTTCTAGTTAAAGATGGCTAATTGAAAGCCTGCTAAAATAGCTTAAATAAATAAATAAAAGAAAATAAACCAAAAGAAAATAAATAAGTAAAACCAAAGAAATAAATAAACCAAAGAAAACACAGAAGGAAACAAGACACAATTTTGAAAGCAGGAAAGTGGACAGATGAGTTGTCACCAACTTCATAGACCCGAGAAACCTGAATCCTAAGCCAGGAGTGGGAAACCTAGAAGAAAGCTGATGAAGTCCCAGAAGGCTCAGGAATTAGTAGAAGCAGCTATCTCTGGAAGTGGGGGTGAAGGTGTGGCTAAAAGCAAGAGGGAAAGTCTTTAAGAAGCTGTTAGATTTACCTAGTATCCAGTATAGTGGTTAAAAATAGAACTGTCAGGTCCATCATCATGAAATTCTAAAATACCAGAGTACAAAGAAAAAAAATCCCAGTTGCAGATATAAAATCAGCACACAAAAATCAGTTGCATTTTTATACACTAACAGTGAATAATTTGAAAAGGAATTAAGAAAACAATTTAGGGACTTCCCTGGTGGTGCAGTGGTTAAGAATCTGCCTGCCAACGCAGGGGACACAGGTTCCATCCCTGGTCCGGGAAGATCCAACATGCTGTAGAGCAACTAAGCCCATGAGCCACAACTACTGAAGCCTGAGCGTCTAGAGCTGGTACTCCACAACTAGAGAAGCCACCGCAATGAGAAACCAGCACACCATAATGAAGAGTAGCCCCCACTTGCCACAGCTAGAGAAAGCCTGTGTGCAGCAATGAAGACCCAATGCAGCCAATAAAAAATAAATTTATTTAAAAAAGAAAGGAAGGAAGGGAGGGAGGGAAGAAGGAAGGAAGGAAGGAAGGAAGAAAGGGAGGGAGGGAGGGAGGAAGGAAGAAAACAATTTTGCTTACAATAGCATCAAAAAGAATAAAACAGTAATAAACTTACCAAGGAGGTGAAGGACTACCTGTACACTGAAAACGGCAAAACACTGCTGAAAGAAGTTGAAGAATACACCAACAAATGGAAAGGCATCTTTTGTTCAAAGATTAGAAGATGTATTAAAATGTCAATATTACCCAAAGTGATCTACACATTCAGTATAATCCCTGTCACAATCCCAATGATATTTTTTGCAGAAATAGAACATCCATTCTAAAATTCATTGGGATCTCTGAATGTAAGGCCAAACACTATAAAACTCCTAGAGGAAAACATAGGAAGAACACTCTTTGACATAAATCACAGCAAGATCTTTTTTGGTCCACCCCCTAGAGTAATGGAAATAAAAACAAAAATAAATAAGTTGGACCTAATGAAACTTCAAAGCTTCTGCACAGCAAAGGAAACTATAAGCAAGACGAAAAGACAATCCTCAGAATGGGAGAAAATATTTGCAAACGAATCAACAGACAAAGGATTAATCTCCAAAATATATAAACAGTTCACGCAGCTCAATATCAAAAATACAAACAACCCAGTCCAAAAATGGGCAGAAGACCTAAATAGGCATTTCTCCAAAGAAGACATACAGATGGCCAAGAGGCATATGAAAAGCTGCTCAACATCACTAATTATTAGCAAAATGCAAATCAAAACTACAATGAGGTATCACCTCACACCAGTTAGAATGGGCATCATCAAAAAATCTACAAACAGTAAATACTGGAGAGGGTATGGAGAAAAGGGAACCCTCTTGCACTGTTGGTGGGAATGTAAATTGATACAGCCACTATGGAAAACAGTATGGAGGTTCCTTGAAAAACTACAAATGGAGTTACCATATGACCCAGCAATCCCACTTCTGGGCACATACCCAGAGAAAACCATAATTCAAAAAGACACATGCACCCCAATGTTCATTGCAGCACTATTTACAATAGCCAGGTCATGGAAGCAACCTAAATATCCATCAACAGATGAATGGATAAAGAAGATGTGGTACATATATACAATGGAATATTACTCAGCCATAAAAAGGAATGAAATTGGGACATCTGTAGAGATATGGATGGACCTAGAGACTGTCCTACAGAGTAAAGTGAGTCAGAAAGAAACTGATATCGTATATTAACACATATATGCGGAATATAGATAAATGGTACAAATCACCCAATTTGCAAGGCAGAAATAGAGACACAGATGTAGAGAACAAACATATGGACAGCAAGTGGGGAAATTGGGGGGGGGGGATGAGGGGGATGAATTGGGAGATTGGGATTGCCATATATACATTACTAATAAGAAAAAATATCAAATTGAACACTTTAACTATGTGCAGTTTATTGTATGTCAATTGTATCTCAATAAAAGTTCTTTAAAAAAAATTTTTTAAATAAATAAAATAAAATTCACTGGGGTCTCAAGGTACCCCAAATAGCCAAAAACTCTTGAAAAAGAACAAAGTTGGAGGCCTTACACTTTCTATTTCAAAACTTACAGCAAAGCTATAGTAATCAAAACAGTGTAGTACTGGCATAAATGTAGACATATAGACCAATGAAATAGAATACAGAGCCCAGAAATAAATACTCACATATATGGTCAAATGATTTTCAATGTGGGTGCCAAGACTATTCAATGAGGAAAAGACAATCTTTTCAACAAATGGTGCAGGGAAAACTGGATATCCACATGCAAAGGAATGAATTTGGACCCTTACCTTACGTCATATACGAAATTTAACTCAAAATGGACCAAAGACTTAAACATAAGAGCTAAAACTATAAAACTCATAGAAGAATATATAGGGGGAAATCTTCATGATATTAGATTTTGCAATGATTTCTTAGATATGACATCAAAAGTACAGACAACAAAAAGAAAGTAGATAAACTGGACTACATCCAAATTTAAAGCATCAAATATTTAAAAATCACATATCTGATAAAGGGTTGACATCTAGAATATATAAACAACTTCTACAACTCAACAACCAAAAAAAATTTTTTTTAATGAGCAAAAGACTTGGATAGACATTTCTCCAAAGAAAATATACAGATGCCTATAATAAGTATATGAAAAAAGCAGGCAGAGAGGTAAACAGAAACCAGCAGAGGTGAGAGATGCAGGCCCAAGAAGGTGGATAGGCTGGTAGGCTTTTGTGTGCTGTACCTTCCCAGGGCCGCTACTTTTCCCAGGCCTCCAGGACTAGGCCACACAGCTTGCCTGAGGAGATAGCTACCAGGGACCACAAGTAGCCGAGGGAGGATGAAGGGTCAAGACCTAGGAAAGAGAAGAAATCAGGAGCCTAGAAAGGTCAAGAGCCTGGAAATTGCAGCAAAGGAGAAGAGGCAAGGAGCAAAGACAGAAAGAGAAGGATCCAGACTTCTCCTGGGAAGGATGGCATAAGTCAAGTATTCTGAATGCTGGCCCCATCAGGCCAATTAGAGGCCAAGGCAAGGCTGGCCACTGGCCATTGCTGACCACTTCCTCTTTGAAACACTGTTATCCTTGGCCACCATCATGTGTTCTTTTCTAGTTTTTCCTCCAGGGAAGTGGTTGGCAATGGATAAGAAAGAAAACCCCTCTTCCCCTGAGAGAAGCTTGACTGTGGTGAGGGAGTTGGAGACACAGTTTCTCAGTGTAGAGGGTGGCAATGTCATCTGTTAAGAGCAAAGGAGAGGATGGGTTTGGCAATACTTTCTTCAATATGATGCCAAAAGCACAGGCAACAAAAGAAAAATATATAATAAATTAGACTGTCAAAATTTACAACTTCTATGCATCAAAGGACACAGTCAACAGAGTGAAAAGGCAACCTATGGAATGAGAGAAAATATTTGCAAATCATACAGCTAATAAGGGGTCAATGTCCAGAATATATAAAGAACTCCTACAACTCCAAAACAAAAACAAAAACAAACAAAAAAAACCTGATTTAAAAACAGGCAACGGACTTAAATAGACACTTCTCCAAAGAAGATACACAGATGGCCAACAAGCACACGAAAAATACTCAGTATTACCAACAATTAGGGAAATGAAATCAAAGCCACAATGAGTTACTGCCTCACACTCATTAGGATGGCTACTATCAAAATAAACCAAATCAAAAAGAAAAACAAACCAAAACATGACAAAAATAAATAAAAAATAACACCCAGAAAGTAACAAATGTTGGCAAGGGTCTGGAAAAATTGGAACCCTGGGGAACTGTTAATTGGATCGTAAAACAGTACAGCCACTATGGAAAACAGGTGTTTCCTCAAAAAATTAAAAATAGAATTACCATATGAACCAGAAATTGCACTTCTGTGTTTATACCCAAAAGAAGTGAGAGCAGGGTCTCAAAGAGGATATTTGTACACCCATGTTTATAGCGGCATTATTCACAGTAGCTAAAAGATGGAAGCAATCCAAATTTCCACCAATGGATGGATAAATAAAATATGGTATATACATGCAATGAAATACTATTCAGCCTTAGAAAGGAAGGAAATTCTGACATATGATACAACATAGATGAGCCTTGAGGACATTATGCTAAGCCAGACATAAAAGGACATATACCGTATGATTCCACTTATCTGAGATACCTAGAGTCATCAGATTCATAAAGATGGAAAGCAGAATGGTGGCTGCCAGGGGCTGAGGGGAAGGGGAACTGGGGAGCTGTTTAATGAGTATGGGGTTTGAGTTTTTCAAGATGAGAAGAGTTCTGGAGATTGGTTGCACAACAATGTGAATGTACTTAACACTACTAAACCGTACACTTAAAAATGGTTAAGTGGGGACTTCCCCGGTGGCGCAGTGACTGGGAATCCGCCTGCCGATGTGGGGGACACAGGTTAGATCCCCGGTCTGGGAGGATCCCACATGCCATGAAGCAACGAAGCCCACGTGCCTAGAGCCCGTGCTGCACAACAAGAGAAGCCACTGCACTGAGAAGCCCCGAAAACGACAACGAAGAGTAGCCCCACTTGCCACAATGAGAGAAAGCCTGTGCGTAGCAACGAAGACCCAACGCAGCCAAAATAATAACAATAATAATAATAATAATAAATAAATTTTAAATTTTTTTAAATGGTTAAGGGACTTCCCTGGTGGTCCAGTGACTAAGACTCCGTGATCCCATGCAGGGGGCCCAGGTTCGATCCCTAGTTAGGAAACTAGATCCCATATGCCACAACTAAGAGTTTGCATGCTACAGCTAAAGATCCCACATGCCACAGCTAAAAAGATCCCTCACATAGCAACGAAGATCCTGCGTGTTGCAACTAAGACCTGGCACAGCCAAATAAGTAAATAAATATTTTTTTTAAAAATGGCTAAGAGAGTAAATGTTATGTTATATAGATTTTACCACAATTTTATTTTCTAAGTAGGGGAGAGGAGTTGGAGTAAAGATTGAAGTTCCTAAGTGCTGCTGTGGGGAATGAGAGTTTCCTGATTATGGACATAAAGTCCGTCTGGGATTGGAAACCAAGAACTTCAATGTCGTGTGTTGCTTTTATCGGTAGTGTGCAGCAGGCCAGATGTAAAAGCAGAGACCCTGGATGGTCGGATTATCTTGGGTTTGGGCTGGGCAGCTACCTGGGACTGAGGGACGAGGCCTCTAGATGGAAGAAGAAACTCACTCTGGGTCAGAAAAGGGAGCGAATCTAAGAGGAACCCATTTGGTAGGTAAAAAATGGAGTTGTCCAGGAAGCCAAGGTCTAAATTCAGTCTAAGAAGAGGTGAATGGAGCTCTAGAGTGAAAGATCCTGGGCATGGCAAGGGCGGGGAAGCCACAGAGTGGGTGCGGAGCTGGCGTGCAGGCCAAGCAATTAATGCCGAGAGTCCAGCCTCGTGAGGCCAGAGGGTGGGGTGAGCCGTGGACCCTCGTGGACACCAGCATCGCCCAGGATGATGGCAGCACGGAGGCAGGAGGATGACTGAGAGTCTCGGGGGACGTCCTCAGGGGACACGAGTGAGTGACCGCAGCAGGAGGGCTAGAGAGGGGTCTCCAGGAGCAGGTGTACGTGAGGAGGAGGAGGACTGGCAGCTTGGAGGCCAACCTGGGTCAGCAGGAGAGTGTCACCCTGCTTGGGGTGTGGGGAGTCAGTAGCCCCCACTGGAGGGGGCCTTGGGGCAGCAGACTGCAGAGCTTAGGAGAGGGGCCGGGCTGAGGTCAGGCTTAGCATTTGCCTTCTCTCTCCAAAGCGTGTCTCTTCATTTCTCCTTCTCTGCGGGACAGTGAAACAGCTCGTCTCTGTATCCCTAGGGTCTGGGATGGAGTGTCTGCCCCATAGTAGGTGCTCCGTAAACAAGTGCGGGGGGCGGTGTGGGGGATGGAAGGGGATGGGAGGATAAGCTTTGCAGCAGTCCGGTAACAGGCCCACGCTTGTCCTGCTCTGTCCCCTGCAGTGTCCAGCGAGGACTTGCCCGGCATCTCTCCCACCATGAGACTGAACGAGCAAGAGGAAACTGGGAGAATCATCGAGATGCAACGCCTGGAGATCCAGCGCCTCAGAGACCAGATCCAAGAGCAAGAGCAGGTCCCGGGCTTCCACCCCCTTGCTGGGATGCGGCTGCCTTCCCTCCTCGGGGCAGAAGTGGACTTAAAGGTGCAGACCAAGTGACCCTCGCTGGTGAGCATCTCCACGTCAGAGGAAGCACTGCGCTCCTGTCCCCAGACTGGCTCTGGGCAGCAGCCCCTGTAGCCGTGACCACACCAGCATCTCCCTCCTGCCCTGGGGAACTTGGGACAAGGGGAAAATAAAGGTGTTCGCCCATAACCACATCCAACTCTCTGCTTAGCCAGGGAGCCGGGCGGGAGGGAGGGAAAGAGGGACCCTGAGGCCCGGGGGGCTCCTGCTCATCCAAAGCTACCGCTGTTAGGCCCTGTCCAGGCACGGGGCTGCCCGGCACTGCAGAGATCCCATGTCCCTGGCGCCTTCTCTCTGGGCCTCAAGGGCAGGGCTGCCTGTCTCTTCTTTTTTTTTTTGCCTGTCTCTTCTGACCTGCTTTCTCCTTTGCCAGCCACCTCAGGACCAGAAAAAGCCTCCTATGTTTTCTTCCTACTTATGAAACATAATGAGGTTTTCTGAGAATTTTCACACATGTGAAGGTGAGAGTAAAATCATGACCCCAGAAAAGTTGGTAGAGTTCCCCCACATCTTCCACTATCTGCAGACCCTGGTGTTAGTATTGTAAGCAGAGCTCTGCCCTTCTTTCTCTTACCACCGTGCCTCTCTAGACTTGTCATCCTTGGTCTGCAGGGCCCTGCCCTGCTCCTCCATTTCTGGGGAGCACCTTTTCCTTTAGACCCCATACTGGGTGGCCCAGCCACACATACCAGGAAAGTGTGGGTTTTTATGCACTAAGAACGCAGACATCCCGACATCCCTGTCTTTTCCCACCTGCAGAAGCCAGACACCCTTCTAATACCCAAATAAATATTACACCCCCAGTCTCTGCTGGTAACCACAGGCTTTCCTTTTTTTTTTTTTCTTTTTGGCTGCATGTGCATGCATGCGGGATCCTAGTTCCCTAGAACCCACGGCCCCTGCAGTGGAAGCACGGGGCCTTAACCACTGGACTGCTGGCTGTCTTGAACCTGGCATCTCCCCATCTTCCCCAATCTGCTTTACCACAACTCTAGGCACTGCTCTTGGGTTCATTTCCTCAGTGAGAGCTGAGACAGCTGTCACACTCACCGAGGCTCTCCTGAAGGCTGGGACAACCGAGGAGACACAGGGCAGAGCCCACAAAGCAAAGTCCACATGGAACTCTCTCTCCTGAGCAACTCTCCACCCCGACCCCCAGCCCGCACCCTGTTGCAGTGGCCAGCTTATCCCCTCCAGACCAGTGTGCACCCTGGCATGTCCCCTGCCCACTGGCAGACCAGGCCCAGGAGCAGGAAGAGGTGCACCCTCTGATGGACTTACCCACAGGGACAGCAGCCCAGTACATTATCATGCCGAGCAGACGGGCTCTTCTGGAACTCAGACTTCTCCATCCCAAACTAGCTTTACCCTCTGCAGAAGAAACTGACTCAGAATGAGTTTGGGGAGGTCAGCAGGGCCAGATGGTGCAGGGTCTTGAAGGCACATTACAGGTAGGGGACCGTCCAGAGGCCAGCACTGAGCCACTGAGTGTCACTCCCCAGGGCTTCCCAAGCTCTTGCCAAACGGGCCTCCTTTCAATTCCTACAAAAAGCCGAGTTCTTTCCTGCCACTGGGTCTCTCCACGTACTGTTTGCTCTGCCTGACATGATCTCACCTCCAGCCCTCCCTCAGTGAGCCTCTCCTCATCCTTCAGATTGTAGCTGAAATGTCATTTCCTCAGAAAGAACTTCCCAATCCCTTCCTCCCCCACCTTATCATTTTCCTTCCTCACCTTCCCCGTAACATATCCTTTCAGTCTGATGCTGCCTCTCCTCCTGGGCTCTCAGTTCCATGGGGCAGGAGCTGTGTCTGTTTCCAAAGTTCACTCCAGTATCTGGGTGGAGCATTGACTGAGGGACCCAAGAGTGGAGGCAGGGGGACTGTTAGGAGGACACTGTGGCCGACCACACATGATAAGACAGCTGCTAGGACCAAGATGGTAGCCGTGGACATGCAGAGAAGAGAGTTCTTCTGACTTAAGAACTGGAGGGAATTAGCCAAGCAAAGGGGGAGGGAAAAGGACCTGGGAAGAAGGAACCTACAGGGAGAATTGGGGCTTCACTGAGGACCAGAAGGAAATTCACTGGCTCGGATGTAGCAACGTTCAGATGACAGATTTTTCAACTTAAAAATGCCTTAGAATGAAGACATCATATTTCACCTATGAAATGGGTCTTAGATTACTGATGAAGAAACCAAAACCAAGAAGGAGTGAAGTAGCTGGCATGGGGTCACACTGGTGGGGCCAGGATTGCAGCCTGGT
The DNA here is from genome assembly GCF_030028045.1 of Hippopotamus amphibius kiboko. NCBI lineage: Eukaryota > Metazoa > Chordata > Mammalia > Artiodactyla > Hippopotamidae > Hippopotamus > Hippopotamus amphibius. The sequence continues at coordinate 35,123,431 of NC_080186.1, forward strand.
TTGCTCAGTGGCATCCACATCCCATGCTCTTAAGCCGGCCCTGGAGAGGTGCCCAAACAGAACACTGGGCCAAGTGGTGGCGGTTATAGAGTCTGAGGCCCACATTGTCTAACCCAGAAGTAAAAGGAGCAGACAACTCCGAAGCTAAGTGGCTTCACCTAAGCCAGTGGCTGGCTGTGGTCCATATGGGGAGGACAAAGCAAAGGAAGCCCAAGCTGAGGGAGAGCCCCACACAAGCAGAGCCTGGTACCTCAGCCAGCAGGTCACCAGGGTTTTTTCTCAGCTGCACAGGGGTGAGCACAGCTTCTTGCTAGCAAATCTGGGGCCAAAGGTACAATCTTGTTTACGCGTCTGTGTTTTTTTCATTGACGTATAGTTGATTTACAATGTTGTGTTAGTTTCTGGTGTACAGCAAAGTGATTCAGTTATACATATATAGAATATTATTTTTCATATTCTTTTCCATTATGGTTTATTATAGGATACTTAATATAGTTCCCTGTGCTATACAGTAGGACCTTGTTGTTTATCTATTTTATATATAATAGTTTGTATTTGCTAATCTCAAACTCCTAATTTACCCCTCCCCACCCTCTTTCCCCTTGGTAAACGTAAGTTTGTTTTCTATGTATCTGAGTCTGTTTCTATTTTGTAAGTTCATTTGTGTCATATTTTAGATTCTACATATAAGTGATATAATATTTGTCTTTCTTTTTCTAACTTACTTCACTTAGTATGATAATCTCTAATTTCATCCGTGTTGCTGCAAATGGCATTATTTTGTTCTTTTTTATGGTTGAGTAGTATTCCATTTTATATATATATATATATACACACACACACACACACACACCACATCTTTATCTATTCATCCGTCGATGAACATTTAAGTTGCTTCCAATGTCTCCATGTTCTGTCTTCCATGTCCCGATGCCAGCCTGTTGGGTGGCATTGGTTGGGCGGCATTGCTGGGAGGCTGCTGCATATGAGACCTCCCTCCACTATGCCTATCCTGACTCTGCGGGGAGGTTCTTACCCCATTGGTGCCACCTCCTCCTTCACAGGCTCCCTTGAGCCAGTTGACCAGTTGATGGAATGAGGCGGTAACCTCCTCCTGCTGGTCACCCAAGTGACTAGGCATTGGCATATAGACTCTGCTCTTGTTCTTCTGGCTAAAGTCCATTGTTGAGCTCTGGTGATTCGTTCAATGCTGGTGTGACAGCTATGCCTTTTGGGGGCTGTCCTCTTTCTGGGCCCCAGACATCCTTTGGCTCTCCTCCACTTCTTCTAGAGTCTTAGCATCGGTGGTGGCCAGACCGTGTGAGCTGCCAAGCTGAGCCTCCAATGCCATCCTGTTCTCTCAGCACTGAAGACCCTGCCACTGCAGGAGTTCTGACATCAGTGTCTACTGCTCCCTACTGCTTCTTCTGTTTGTTTGTTTTACAAATTAACATTAGGTTTCATTAGAGTCTCAGACAATGTGTGGATGGAGCAAGAGACACTGCAGCATTAACAGGAACTTCTATATCCATTGAACCTGGTCTTGTGATAAGACATATAATGAGAAGACACAAACATACATATGACAATTAGTGGGAATGCAACCCTAGAGGCATAAAAATATTTTGGCAGCATGGAGGTGCTAGAAAAACATATTTGAGAAAAATGGAAGAAACTGGGTGTCCCCACCAGAGTCAGAGAGGGGAAGATTGCCATTAAGGATAGTGGTGTCAAAGAAACTAAATGTGGCTTCAGAACAAGGGGGAAATAAAGGGGGGGGGGGGGAGGAAGAAAAAAGAAATAATGTTACATTAAAAAAAAAAAGAACAAGGGGAAAGCTTGGGCTTCTCATAATCCCTGTTTTTATTCTTAAAATTAAAGGACCAATGTGATTAAGAAATAGCTGACCTTACACGTATTGCCCATTCAAGTAATACATTTCTTTTTGGCAATAAAAACCTGTTTTCTAAAAGGTTTTTCTGTAGGAAAATATGAGGATTTGCTTAATTTAACCTCCCACATTTCCCCAAAGGTAATGTTTGTTATTCTGCCATTTAATTAAAATTCATCTTAAGCAATGCAAATAGTCGTGGCTTATTGCTTCAGTTTACTATTTGTTCATGTTTTCTTTAATTTTTAAGGTTTACAGGAATGAGACAAATTATTTGTATTCTTCTCTTATAATGTAGGATTAAATATTCTAAAATTATTACTCCCAATGTTATAAAAGTTGCATTATATTAAATATTTACAATCATCGTTTTTATCAATTATTAATATATATCAATATTTCATAGCATGTACTGTAAAATATTTTCAGGTGTTTTGAGAGTAGTGAATGATCTTCAGCCTAGAATAGTTTTCTAGTCTGATTTTTTTTTTCCCCTGCTTTCCATAGTCCCTTTCTTTGCAAGAATGAAATTCCTTCTTATTTAGAAAATTCTGGATCATCGATTGTTTTGGTTATTTATTGCTGTATTTAAAACTACACCAAAACTTTGCAGCTTAAAGCAGCAATTTGACTTTGCTTATCATTTATGGGTCAGAAGTTCAAGAAGGACTTCCCCTGACACTTTATCTCTGCTCCATGTGGCACCAGCTAGGGAGGGTGGCTGAGGCTGGAAGGTAGCTCGCTCACAGGGTTAGCAAGCTTGCGTTGGCTGTCAGCTCCAAGCTCAGCTGAGAAACTCGAGGACCTCTTCACTGGAATGCGTAGCTGTTCTCAGAGAATGGAGGCTGGGTTTCAACACCTAGGAAGTTTAAATTGCCATTCTCTTTCGTCCTGGGCCTGGAAACTGGCAATATTATAACTTCTTCCATGTTCTATTGGTCAAAGCAGTCTTAGAACCCACTCAGATTCAGAGAGTGGAGGCACAGACTCTCCACTGTTTCTTACAAAGCGTGACCAGCCATTACCAACCAGCCGTTCCCAGCAAGTGCCAGAGGGGGCCTGGTAGGCCTGGAAATATCTGCATGTCCAGCTCAGACCCCCAGCAATCATTGTTCTGGATTTGGAGTGAGAGGTGAGAGAGAAGGCATGTCAGGACCAAGGGTCCTGGGGCTCATTCTCCATGAGCTCTGTTGGGGTCAGCTCCCCTAGACCTCAGAGGTTCTGGGGCCTGCTGTGCTTTGGACGTGTCTGAGATGCCGTCAGACTTCCCCGAGCTGAGCGAGGCTGAGGAGCAGATCCACAGGGAAGTAAACGTGCTGTGTGCCAGGCAGCAGGAAAGGCGAGCGTTCCTGACCACCTGTGATGACCCGTCATGTACAGGGATGTGTACTTATTGCTCATCTAGCATGTGTCACATGGGGGGATTTGGCAGGGGCAGCAAATGGAGGCTGGTATTACTAAGCACCTACTGTGTGCCCTACCGTATTAAACATACTAAAATTGGGACCATGAGATTCTAGTTCTGAACAGAGGACCTATGGGTGCACGTTTTTGTTTATAAACAACAGAAACTAACTCTAGCCAGTTTAAGCAAAAAGGGAGACTTTATTATCCGGCCCTGGGGGTGTGTCACAGAATCTCAGGGCTGAGATACAACCAGGCCGCGAGAAGGACTTGAACTAAAACCTGGGTCTGGGCTGGAACCTCCTCTCCCTCTCTTATTCTTGCCTCTCTGTAAACCAGCTTCCCATTGCCAGTACAGCTGGCAGAGGGACCCTTAGCATCCCGTGAGGAGATGCCCCAAGGCTGACATGGCATCTCTAGTCTGACTTTAAATTGCCAAAGGAGAATGTTTTGGGCCTAGCTTGAGTCTGGAGCTCACCTCTCTCTAATCAACTGTACCCATAGGGGTGGGTCACAGAATAGAATCCTGGTTACTGGAGTTCATCCCTGTAGTGACGTTGGTCATTGTGAGCAGGGCAGATACTCCAAAAGATGTCTATCTGGGGCGACTGTCAGTCATGGAACACGGGCTGGGGGCCGGGGGCCGGGAGCCTTTGAAGACCTGCTGCTGCACCTGTGCTTTAAGCCCGTTATCCGCCAACTGCCCTTCAGGGTGGCAGCAACAGGACCTCTCCTGCTCACCTGCACAACCCCTGGTCCAGAAAAGGGAAACAGTAAATGTTTGCTGGATAAATTATATTATTTACACCCCTCCCCCAACTATTCAGACTAAGTACTATTGTCCCCATTTTACAAATGAAGAGACTGGGGCACACGGAGCTTAAGCCATTTTTCTAAGTTGCAGAGCTAGAGCTGGGACTGGGACCTCCAAGGTCCATCTAGCTCCAAAACCAATATTCTCTCTACTGTTCAAGCTTTCGTTCACAAGCATTCCTTGAACACCTATTTATGCCAGGCCTGACCTAGGAGCGAGGATGCACACATCCCTCCCTTCCTGAAGCTTATATTCTAGTGGGGTAGACAGACAATATTCCAGACAGATAGGAAGAATATATAGCATATTAGACAGCAACAAGTGCTAAGCAGAAACATGAGAGAATAAAGGAAATCAAGGAACTAAGAGCAGGGAGATAGGAAGTGTGGGGAAGGCTGTGATTTTAGACAGGGTAGCTGGGAAAGTCTCACTGAGATGTAACATCTGAGCACCTTCCTGAAGAAAGGTGAGGAAGGGAGCCACGTGGGAGGAAAGCATTTCAGGCAGAGGGAACAGGGGATGAAGTCAGAGAAGGCCTTAGAGATTGTGGGAGGGCTCTGGCTGTTTCTCTGGTTGTTACCTGCTCTACTTTATAACAGGATCACTCTAGGGACTTTCCTGGTGGCGAAATGGTTAAGAATCTGCCTGCCAATGCAGGGGACTTGGGTTCGAGCCCTGATCCAGGAAGATCCCACATGCTGCAGAGCAACTAAGCTTCTGTGCCACAACTACTGAGCCTATGCTCTACAGCCTGTGAGCCACAACTACTGAGCCCATTCACTGCAACTACTGAAGCCCACATGCCTAGAGCCTGTGCTCTGCAACAAGAGAAGCCCCTACTTGCCAAAACTAGAGAAAGCCTGTACGCAGCAACAGACCCAATACAGCCAATAAAGAAAGAAATAATTAAAAAAAAAAAAAAAAAAAAAAACAGGATCACTCTAGCTACTGGGTGGAGAATAGTCTGAGGGGGGAACCTGGCCTAAGCAGGGAGGCTGGGCTGCAGGGCCTCTCCCTTCTCCAGGGCCTCCCCCGGTCTAAGGGATCAGTCAGAAGCTACACCTTGCGCTCTCCGCCCACTGCCGCCTCCTCCCCCTGCCTTCAGTACCGCCCATCTGAGCTGCCCCAACATCCTCTGCTTTGGGGACAGAGTTCAACAGCCCTTCGAAGAGCCTGCCTGTCTACTTTAACTCCAAGTTATTCAGTAAGACCGGAATGAGAACAAAGTCTCACCCAATCAATGTTTAAACTGAGGAAGCTTTTAGGCTTTGTTCCCTCCACCCCCAAAATTCCCTTCAAACCCCCAGGGGAAGCTGGGGGTCGGGGGGGGGGGGGTGGGTGGAAATCTCATGACTTCCCCTGCCCGGTTCTGTCTGGGACAGCTGGACCATGGGTCTGGCTGGGACTGGCCCCTCCTTGCAACCAGGAGGAAAATAAATGTCAGACGGGCAAGAGGAATGCACAGCTACTGAGCCCTGCCAGGCCTCTGCTCCCCACTCACCCCAGGGCAGGGAACCCCTTTATCATGCTTGGCGAAGTGGCAAACCCGCATGTTTGTCCCCAAGATCCAGCCGGCCCTAACCTTTTCTTGAGGGAAGAACCATCGAGTAAGGAAGAACCATCTGCAAGTCACATGTGGTGAGCTTTAGACATGTGGCTGGTCTGAGCTGAGATGCACTGTAAGTATAAAATACACAGCGAATTTTCAAGATGAAATAAAAGACTAACATAGCTCAATCACTTGTGTATTAAAATGAAAATATTTGGGGCTTAAATTAAAATTTTAATGTATTAATTTCACCTGTTTCTCTTTACTTTTTTCACGTGGTTACTAGACAATTTTCAATTACATGTGTGGCTCGTGTTTTATTTCTATTGGACGGTGCTGCTCTAGAGTTACGACCACATCCCCAATCATCTCCACAGAGCAGAGCAAAGAGAAGCAAGGACAGGTCCAGCATAACTATTTTGTGAGCTGATAATGGAAAGGTAACTTTGATTTTGCTTTTCTTGTCTGTTTCATACACACCAAAATGAGAGCGAGCAGGAGGCACTACAAGGGCTTCAGTCCAGCCCACAGCCACCTCCAACCAGCCCCCTCGCCCATCATGGAGTGTGTGGTGCCAGAGTCCCCTGTTAGAAGCAGAGCCCTGACCATGTCCTTGTTATTCTTCAGAACCCTCCATCAGTATCTCAGATGAGTCCAAATGCCTCACCAAGGCATTCAAGGCCCTGTGCCACCTGAGCCAAACTTGTCTTTCCAGCTTCATCTCACAAGCTCCCTGTGTAAAACCCCCACATCTGGAAATCCACACATTCATTCATTCAACAAATATTTACTGATTACTTCCCTCGTGCCAGGCACAGTACTAACTGCTGAGATCACAGTGGTTAGCAAAACAGGCACTAAACCTGTAGCCACTGGGAATCACCCATCTAATGGGGGAAGACAGGTAAGTTAATAAGGGCAATCACAGCACATGCAGTAAAAGCAGTTGTGGGGGAAGCATGGGGGCCGTGGCTGCCCCCAAAGAGGCACCTGAACCAGCCTGGAGGTCAAGGAGGGCTTCCTGAAAGAGGTGACATCTCAGTTTAAGAATTCGAGTTGGCCAGACAGAGGCTGGGGAGGCTTGGTAAACATCCCAGGGAGAGAGAACTCAGAGTTCAAAAACCAAGCGGAAGGGCAGAGCCTTGCAGAGCACACACAGCTGAAAGACAGGCATTCTAGCTGGAGGGCAGGGGCCAGGGGCAAATGACTGGCCTGCTGTGGATGGCAGGGGCTTTGTAAGCCCTGTGAAGGAGTACGGCATTTATCCCTAAGTGTTTATTCTGCGAGTGTTTTAAGCAAGGGAGCTCCTGTTTCCCACCTGAAAAGGCTTTACCCCTTCCACCCTGTGCACTCAAATCCTGCCTCCCCAGTGGGACCAAGACAAGACATGGGGCAAACCTACCTTGGTCAGGCCCTGGAGGCTTTGAAGGAGAATGGACAAGGGGCTTGTGGGGCTCCAGCCCAGGGGAAAGCACCAAGGAATGGAGGTACTGGGGCTGGGTTTCGGGGGCCAGCTGGTGTTGGAATTTGGGGCTGAGGCAGGATTTGAGTTTGCAGTTGGGATTTGGGGGTTGGATTCAGGAACAGGGGTCAAGGTTGGGGCCAAGAATGAGGTCTCAGTCTAAGACCTAATTCCAGAATCTGGAGCTGAGGTTTCAAGCCAGATTTGGGGTTGGGATCTGGGGCTGGGACTGGAATTGGATTTGGAAATGGGGCTGGGGGTTAGGTTTGGGATTTAAGATTCAGTGTGGGAGCTAGGAGTTCTAGTTAGGGTTTGAAACTGCACCTGGGGTTGGGGTTCTGTTTAAGACTGGAACTAAAGCTAAATTGGGTTGGAGCTTGGGGATAGGTTTCGGGCCCAGGCTTTGGGGCAGATGGACAACATTCCTCCTGCTGCCCAGGTCTGGGAATTGTGTTCGAGCCCTAACAGCAGCAGACAGAAGCCCCTCCCTTCCCAGGAATGCCTCAGCCCTGCAGAAGGAGCAGTGCCACGTCAGCCAATCGGCTCAGGCCCTGCCTTGGAAACACCTGTAGATCCTCCTCCCCTCCCCCCACCGCAGCTCACCTAGGTGCAGTTTAGGCAGGTGGAGCACCTCCCCGGAAACGGAGCTGGAGCACCCCACCTGCCCGCCCTGCCTTCTCGGATCGGATCCAGCACCTCCAGGCTTTTGTGAGTGCCCCACGGTCCCCCTTACCCCCACCACCCCACCTTTCCCCCGGCTCTTCCCCTGAGAACCTCCACCCCACCCCCAGCCTGGCCCCTCAGTCGCACTACACCTGTGCAAGCACTTGCAGACCAGTGAAGTCACAGCCCCAGGGAATGCTGGGACTGATTCCAGGGTGCCTCTCTCGGCCCCTCCTCCACCTCCCTTGGGGGCACCTGTAGCTGCCCCTCCTACCTTGTGTGCCAGGCAGCCGCTGCTGAGGGATTGTGGAGGACGGATACCTCATCAGGGGTGTAAGCCACATACAGTCGTGAAGTCATATTCCCGAATGATCCAGGACCAGAGTCCTCTGTGTAAAGTGGGAGTCCCGTCCTGAATTGGAGGAGAGAATGTTGTGTTCTTTCATTCAGAAAGCATGCTCTGGGCATCTATGAGGGCCCTGGAATTCCCACTGGAATCCTGACTTGGAGATTTTATTGCCCCCACCCTTCAAGATAAAGACTATCGTCCTCACTTTTCAGATAAGGAGTCTGAGCCTCCGAGAGGTGAACTCACCGGGGCTTCTCTGACCTCCCCCACGTCCCTCTGACTAACCCACAGCCAGCACTCATCACAGGAACACACCTGCTCCTGTGGGCAAACGGGGGTTCCTTGAGGGCAGGGGCCAGCCTGCTGTATTTTGCCAAGTGGGAGTCGTGCTGACGGGCCTCTGGAGGACGTGTTCAGTGAGGAACCCCTGCATGGCCCCTCACCTGTGTACCCATGGCCGCAGGGACTGCAGCTGGGGGTCCAGTCCAAAGCCCTCCTTCCCTTTGTACACCACTTTAGAGAAATCATGGAGGAGGATGGCATGGGGGGTGGGGTGAGAGGAGAAGAGTTGGGGAAGCAGGGAAACCAGTGAGGAAGCTGAGGGGAGGGAGGCTGAAGCGCAGGAGCAGGGGAGTGAGGGCAGTGGTGGGATGGAGAAATACTTAAAGGTGGCATGCACAAGGGAGGAACACAAGAAGAGGAGCAGGTTTGCGGCAAGATGATGAGCTTGGGTTGGGACCTGTTGCATCAGAGGTGCCTATGGGACATCAAGGTGACAATTGGCTTATGGGTTTGGAGCTTGGGAGGGAGATCTGGGTTTGAGAGCGAGAGAGGGATTTGGGAACCAGCAGCCGTGGCCGTGAGATTGGATGGGAGGTTAGGGGTCAGATCCTGACGCGCAGAGGAGTCGCAACCCCAAGAGAGAAGATTCAGGGTCGGGCTGCTGCTTTCAGAAGGGTTAAGTCATAAGCCCCCTCCCTCCCCACAACCCTCCCCCCAGGAGCCAGCGGTGACAGCTGAGGCCATGTGAGGCGATCCTGAATGAGGCTTTATCTCTGGGTCTTCATCCAGTCGCGTCATCCACCGTGGCACCAGCTCCCTCGGCCAGCCGGGATGGGACAGGCAACCCGGACAGCCAGAGCCAGAGAGGTCAGGGGCTGGGCCGGGGGCTTCCCTGGAGGGGTGGGGGTGCTGTGGGTGGAGGGAGAATTCCTGGGGTCCCTGGAGAGGCATTCCCGAGGGGGCAGTGCGAGGGAGGAGGTTTTCCTGAGTAGGCGCTGGGCTACAGGGCATATGGGAGGATTCCCAGGAACCATCCCCAAGTCTCCGAGGAGAGACCAAGAGGGGCAGGTGGGCTGGGGAAAGAGCAAGTGTGATTCTCCCCCTGCAGATGACGGTGACCGTCCCCTGGACCGTGCAAGGAACAGGACTCTGGGCCTCTAGCTGCCACACGGGTGGTGGGGGCCCCAGGCCATGATCTGTACCTCTGCCCCCTGACGCTGCCCTCCGCCCTTCCTCGTGCTAGATCCGCCATGTCTGAAGGAGAGGCTCGGGCCCCGCCGGGCCGGGGGCTGCCCCCGGATGTGCTGGCGGAGCAGGTGGAGCTGTGGTGGTCCCAGCAGCCGCGGCGCTCGGCGCTCTGCTTCGCCGTGGCCGTGGGCCTCGTGGCGGGCTGTGGGGCGGGCGGGGTGGTCCTGCTGTCCTCCACCAGCAGCCGCTCGGGCGAGTGGCGCCTGGCCGTGGGCACGGCGCTCTGCCTGCTGGCCCTGCTGGTCCTGGTTAAGCAGCTGATGAGCTCGGCCGTGCAGGACATGAACTGCATCCGCCAGCCCCACCACGTGGCCCTGCTGCGCAGCGGCGGCGGGGCCGACGCGCTGGTGGTGCTGCTCAGCGGCCTGGTGCTGCTGGTCACCGGCTTGACGCTGGCAGGGCGGGCCGCCGCCCCCGCCCCTGCCCGGCCGCTGGCCGCCATGCTGTGCGTGGGCATCACCCTGGCTGCCTCGGGTGCCCTCTTGCTGCTGGGCCTGCTGCTGTATCAGGTGGCCGTGAGCGGACACTGTCCCCAGACCCGTGCGGCCGCCCCCGCCACCCGCAGCGGCCGCAGCGGCGACAGCAGCGTCTTCAGCATCTCGGGACAGTTGTCCGCTGGCCGGCGGCACGAGACTACGTCGAGCATCGCCAGCCTCATCTGAGCGAGCCCGAGCCCTCCTTCCCGCCACCCGCCTCAGCCTCCACAGAAGCGTGCCCTGGCGCGACGGAGTGTGCGTGCACGCGCACGCCAAGGGGACCGTGACTGCCCGTCTGTGCCCAGGACTGCCCAGCCCTCTGAGGGACTGTGTGACGTGTGGCGAGGAGCCGACGTGCACCCACACACCCACGTCACAAGGAGAGACCTGCTTCTCCTTGGAGCGCACGGAACCGTCCGTCTGCCTGTCTGTGTCCGGCGCCTCTAGGCAGAGAAGGGTCTGGGATCCCTGAAGATCCTTGGCCCCGATTCCTAACGCCCCTCAAAGGCAACTCTGCCCTGCAACACCTGGCAGGGCTTTCCCCAGGAGAGGCCCAGGGACTGCACCAGTGATCCCCCTTTATCAAGGAGACTGAGTGGGAGCAGAGTGGACAGAACACATTCTCCGGAATGACAGGCCGAGGGTGCAGTCCCACCTCTGCCACTCACCAGCTGGGGGCCTTGGGCAAGTGGCTTAACCTCTCTGAGCCCCAGTTCTTGAGCGTCTTGGTCATCGATTATTAGGATCAAATAACTTCGTGTATAGAAGGACCGGGCACATAGCAGATGTGCAATAAAAGTGGTGGCTGCTGTTAATGATGTTGTCATTAACTTACCATCTCACCTAGACACCTTCCCTCCCCTCCCCCCACAGCCGCCCCACCCAAAGGGAACGCTCCGTGCCTATCTCAGGCTGACATAAGGTGCCTTGAAGGTGGCCTCAGCCGGGCCTGTGGTTTCTCCTCATAGGTACCAGGAAGCCTGAGGGGAGATGGGGTGAGGGGATGCTTAGCCTCAGGAAGGTAGGGTGTCTCTGGTCCAGGGAGAGGGTGGTGTGGGCAGGGAGGATGATGAGTCCTCATTTGCTCGTGTGCTGGTTCCAGATGAAGGCTGAAGTATTGGGGTTTTATCGCCTGGTTTCTCCGGAGGCTGCAGCTCCCAACCCCACCTCTGAAACCAGAACATCCTGGTCTGTGTAGTCGCGGCACCAGCTGGCCTGCCTCTCGGTTCCCAGGCATGGGAGGGGAGTTGGACGCCCACTTGGGCATGAGTCCCTTCCTGCTTGGGGTCAGCCCTGGAAGGGCTCGCCTTTCTGGGTGCAGGGACACTTCCTGCATGACAAGGACAGAGGTCCACTGGAGGAACGCCCAGGAGCACCAGTTACTGTTTCATCACTTGCTGCTTCACAAGGTGAAGATTATAGGAAGCCCCAAGGAGGACACCAAGAGAGGATGGGAAGCCAGGCAGACCTGTTACCTAAGAGGTGTTAAGCGTGGAGCCACAGAGGCTCTGACAGGAGAAAATTACTTTCAGCTGCTAAGATCAAGGCAGTTTCCTGGAGAAAACACTGAGCTGATGGATGAGGGGAAAGGGTGCTGTCAGCCCTGGGAGGAAGCAACGTGAGCAGAGAGAACAGGGCAAGTCCAGATGCACCGGGAATTCCATGCACCTCAGACTCCACATATTCAAACATGACCCCTCTCCTCTCTACCTTGAACTAGGTCCCCGTCTCACCCTCCACCCAGCATCCAGGTTAGAGACCTCAGGTGTTAAGGCTCCGCCCTGTTTTTGCAGGCTAATGTGCAGACTGCCCTACACGAATGGCCTCCCTCTCTCCTCAACTCATCCACGAGCCAGCCACGCTGCACCATCATCGTGACCCCACCACGTTCTCTCCCTTCTACCAGCCTTCATGTGCTCTCTTCGCCTGCCTTGGTACCCTTCAAGAACCTGGGACCTGGGGGGGCATGTTCTTGGGGAGTCTTCCCTGACCCTATCCCCCTTACCCCTTTCCTATGCCCAAGCCCTCCATTGTAGACACCAGCCTACGGTGCTCTCTGTGTGCCTGTCTCCTTAACCAGGTGGTGAGCTCCTGCTGGCAGGGTCTGTATCCTGCTCATCTGTGTGTCCCTAGTTCCCGGCACAGGCCTGGTACACAGTAAGTTGTGGATGGGTGGATGAAGGACTCCGCTTGGTGAGACCCACCTATAACTGGGAAGGGTAGGGAGATTAGGCCACTGTCCACTGTTGGCCCCGAATCTTTCCCTCCTGAGGCTCCACACTGTCTGCCCCAGAAACTCTCATTCTTCCTCTCAGGTGCTCTCACTATCACCCAGCTCCTGGGCCATTAGAGGACCACGGAATGCTTCTCCATCCTGTAAAACAGGGATAAATCCTGAGACAGAGTTAGACTCTTTCACAATATTTCTTTTAAGAAACTAAAGGAAAACAGAAACAGAAAATTGGGAGCAGGGAGAGTTACTCAGGAAAATGTCTGGATGAGCAGCTGCTGTAGGCCAGGCCCTTGTCAGGCTCTCCTGGGAAGGACGCCAGATGAGGAGCATGATTTGTGCCCACAGAGGACCTATTCCAAAGGGCAGCAGAAGTCAGCATCTAAACACCCAACTATAACACGATGAAGATGGTAAGACTGCGTGGAGGCTTGGGGTGGGGGGGAAGAGGTGGGCGGAAATGCTAATACTTCCTGATTCTCTAAAGCCAACTCTACAACCTCCCACCTCCAGCTTGTGTGCTCAAAGCTGTGCATTAAACCCCATCTTGGTCCCCATTGCAACCAGACATCCACTGGCCCCTCTGCTCTCTCTCACTTGCACACTCTCTCTATCTCTCTCTTTCTCTAAAGCAGCCCATTTTGTCTTCGTCTCCCACCTGGTTAAGATTCTGTGACCCATCATGTCACCCACTCTTCGACAGAGTCCTCGACAACTTAGCCCACTGACCTTTGGTCCCGCCCTCCCAGCAAAATCCCCTCCATGGATGAATTCTCACAGCGAGCCGCTGCTAGAGAAGTCTGCACAGCCAGGCAGCCTGGTGTCACCATATTCCCTATCACCGACTTCAACCTGGCCTAAAACTCAGCTCACCAGTTACACTGTTGCCCTCACCAGCTCCTGCTCCCACACAGCCCTCAAGTTCTCTCCACTCCCTTCACACCCCAGCATCACCCCCTCGCAGCCCCCAACACTGCTCTCTGCAGACAACTTGGCCTCCCTCGTCATGAGAAAATGAAACTAGGGGCGGGAAGCCTCCACCTGCTCCTGTGAATCACTCCTTCTTTACTCCTGTCTGTCAAATGGTCTTGTCAACCCAGCTGAGGAATTTGGACTTCATCCTTAGAACACTGAGAAACATGGAAAGGTTTTAGTTAGGGGAGTACACTGAGCAGAATAGGATTGGGGACTCACTGGCTGCTGTGAGAAGCCAGGATTGGTCTTAGGAGAAAAAGAAATGACTAAACAGCCCCAGAAGTGCCTTCTCAGCTGGGCCCTGAGAGATGAAAAGCAGCTGGTCAAGCTAGAGAGATTGGGAAGAGAATCCCAGAAAGAAGGAATAGCAGAAGGGCCCAGAGACAAGAGCATTGGGTCCTTCGAGGAACCACGGAGGGTCTGGGTGGTGGAAACATGGAGTATTAGCTGGCGAGAGGCAAGGATGCAGCTGGGGTACCCCTGGGCCCCTCCCAGGCTTCAGAGGCTCCCTAGCAGGTAGCAGAGCTTCTTAAGGCCAAGAGGAATCCAGTGAAGGATCGTAAGCAGAGGAATGGCCTGGCTGGAATTGTATTTTAGGACAATTAGAATTAATTGGAAGGGGCAAAAATGGAGGCAGGGAAATCAGTTGGTGGGTTGATGCCATCTCCAGATGCGAGATGATGCAGCTTGGCCAAGGGGGTGGCTGCTGGGACAGAGTCAGAAGGGACAGGTTCAGTGGATGCTCAGAAGGTGGGACCAACAGGCCTCTGTGACTACCTGGAGGAGCTTTTTTAGGATGGGACAGACGTGGTGAGTCCATGTGGATAGAAAGAGAAGTTGAAGATAGAGGGTAGAGAAGAGGCCAGCCTTAAAGTCCCTGAGCAGGGAGGTGGAGAGGGTGGATCCAAGCCCGCGATGGAGGGATTGGGCTCACAATGTTATTTCCATAGGAGAGAAGGAAGAACGTGGACACAGGTAAGTGTGTGGGTTTTGTAGCAGGAAACCCATCAACAACTACTCTCTCTGTGAGGCAGAGGCCATTTTAAGGAGCTGCGGTGGAAAATGAGCAAGAAAACAGCAAGATAGCTGGAGGCTTTGCGAGCCCGCAGGGAGCTGGAGCATGGGCAGCGACAGAAGCACGGCCTGGGCGATGTGGGGTGGGGGTTGGGGGTCCTCAGCAGCACGTGGGGGGCGGGGTGCAGGCCTCAGGTTGCAGTGTCACCGGGAATGTGCAAGAGTGACGTGATGGGGCAGGTAAGCTGAGGATGTTGGCAAGAGAGAGGCGGACATAAAAGGCCCTGTAATCTAAACTGGTGTTGGGGAAAAAGACAAGAGGAGCTGATGGAGACGGTGTAGAGTGGGCTGGACTTCCTAGAAGCTCCCCCTGGGCGGCAGGCGAGGTGGAGAGAGACTTGCCACATGTTCCTCCTGGGTCACCAAGATGCCTGGATCCTGGAAGAATGTGTTCCAGACATTTCCAAATCCGTTCCAGTCCAGGTGGTCCTTCCATCATATCCAGTCACACCCCACCTGAGACCTCAGGTCCCCCTCGAGAAGCTTCCTCTGGGCCTCGGGGGACTGACACAAGCTCAGTTCTTGCACACTGACCAGGCTGCCTTCTGGACTGCTCCCCAGGACCTGTGAGACTACCCTGGGCATAGGAGAGACCAGACCATTCTGGGCCCCTCTGCAGCCAGGAATGGGACACACCACTTCTACACTCACAGCCTGCTCTCCCAAAGCTGGAACTTCCTGGCCCCCATTCACAGGGGGCTGAGGGGTGCCTGCCCAGGCAGGGTAGGAACAAGTCCAACTACCAAAAGATTCCTTCTCTGGGTCTGTTTTGATCATGACTTAGAGGTGAGATAAAGGCGTTATTGCTGAGCAAAGCAGGCAAGTTGCAATTAACTTGTTTGAGCCTCAGCTTCTTAGTCTATAAAATGGGGTGTCTGCCCAGCAGGGTGTTGTAAGAAAGTGCTAACACATCCGTATTATTATTACTGTTGTTGTTGTTCCTGTCATTATCATTATATTCTACAGCATCAGAACTTCTGGTTCAAGTCCTTTGCTTTTCTGAACTGGATCTCCTGACCTGAGTCCTGGGAAACAGAGAAGGTCAAATCCCAGCCCGGGGGCTTCCTAGGTGGCACAGTGGTTGAGAATCTGCCTGCCAATGCAGGGGACACGGGTTCGATCCCTGCTCCAGGAAGATCCCACATGCCGCGGAGCAACTAAGCCCGTGCGCCACAACTACTGAGCCTGCGCTTTAGAGCCCATGAGCCACAACTATTGAGCCCATGTGCTACAGCTACTGAAGCCCACGCGCCTAGAGCCCGTGCTCTGCAACAAGAGAAGCCACAGCAATGAGGAGCCCGCGCACCACAACAAAGAGTAGCCCCCACTCACCGCAACTAAAAAGAAAGCCCGTGCACAGCAAAAAAGACCCAACACAGCCAATAAAATTAATTAATTAATTAATTAAAAAAAAAATCCCAGCCTGGAGCGAAAGAGGAGAAGGAGGCATGGCAAGCTCCTCCTTCAGGATTAAGACTGATCACCTGTCACGGGGAGCAATTGCCCTGGGGGTGCCCATGCGGATATGGCTAATACTTGCAGATGCTTGCTCTGTTCTACTTTACACGGCACTCATTTAATCCTTCTAGAGCTGTGTGAGGCAAGTACTATTATGATCCTCATTTTATTAAGAAGAAATTGGAGCACTGAGGGGGTACGTAACTGGCCCAAGGTCACGCAGTGGGTAAATGGCAGAACTGGGATTTGAATCCAGGTCGCCTGGGCTCTCTACCCAGTTTGCTGCTGCTCTGGGCTTCTTCCACTTCATGTCCATGGCTCGTGTGACTCCTGTCCTTGGCCTCCACACAAGGGCAATGGATGTGGCCTTACTTTGGGGGCAGCAGGATGAGGCAGCCCGGAAGCTGGGCTGTCCTCTGCAGTCGGGTCTGGGTTGGGGCTCCCTGGGAAGACAAAGTAGTGACGGCTCTGAGGGGTTAGGACAGGGTGCAGGGCTGGGGGGCAGAGGTGGGCTGGGGTCAGAGTCCGAAGACAGAGGACGGCAGACCAGGGCTGAGTCCCAGGCCTCCCAGCAGTTCCAGCATCCCAGGTCTTTGAACCTGTGGACACAGGGGGTGCTCCCTCTTGGTGCCTGGGGCCAGGCACGCAGAGCTCCGTGGGAACCTTTCCTCAGGAGAGACCAGCAGGGCCGCTCTCAGGGTCCAGATTTCCTGCCACCCACAGCAGGTTCTGAGAGGAAGCCTTCCCTGCCAGCCCTCCTTGGTGCCGGGCTCAGGAAAGCAACTTCTCATCTAGGCTTGGGCCCTCACCGCCTCCTGGATCCCTCACAGGTTCTGACTCACGTCCCAGAGAAGGTGTGAAACGGGGACAGCCGAGCTGCGTCCTGGCCCAGACCTGCAGGCAGGGCAGCCCCTCCAGGTGCGCCTCGGGAACGCATGCAGGCGGGGGACAGACCCAGCTGGGTCCCCAGCAGCTCCTCCTCCGGAGGCCAGGACACGCTCCACGACTCGGCATCCTCCGGGGTCTCAGGCCGGGGAGCCTCCGCTGCTGTGCCCCACACAGGGCCTCGCTGGGCCAGCCGTCTCAGAGCCGAGGAACGACGGCTGGGGCTGGGCTCCCCTCCTCCCTGGCTGTTTCTCCCCCAGCTCTCCTGCCACGTCCTCCTCTGCAGACAAACCCTTAGATGTCAGTGTTTCCCTGCTCAGTCCTCAGTGCCTCCTCTACCCCGCCCCCTCCCTGGTGATCTGATTCACTCCCGGGGGCTCAGGGACCCCGTTGCCAATGATTCCCAAGCCAACATCTACAGACTGGACTTTGCCCTGTGAATCCAGCTACCCCTGGCATCTCTCCCCTAGAAATCCCATGTCCAGCATTGAATCCTCACGCCCCCAAAAACCTGCTGTTCCTCAAGTGCCCAGCCAGCCAGTCGGAAACCAGGGAGCCTTCATCAACTCCCTATTTCCCATGCCCAGCAGCCAAAAGTTCTGTCAACCACCCTCCAACCCCCGCCTCTGTCACATCTCTGGAATCTCTCTGTTCCCTGTATCACACCTTAGTCATGTCTGGGTCTCTCCCCTCCAATCCATCCCCATGCACAGCATCCCCTCTTCAGCTTCCTCACTGGAGTGGGCACCCTGGAGCCTACACTGTCCCTCCTTGACCTCCTGCCTTTATCTTGAGCACCCCCTATATTAGTCAGCACTCTCTTTCTCTGCTGGCTCTTTCCTCAAAGGCTAACACTGCATCCGGTGGACACATGTGAGTGGCAGCCTGGTTTCCAATGACGTCCCCTTTTCTGACCGGGACTGACCTGAAACAAATAGGTGGGCTTCCCAAATCACAAGTGGACTACAGGAGCCTACCTCCACTGGTCAGAATTGGTTGGACCAGTAGTAGATACTTGACTCAAGCTGGGCCAATCTGATTCCATCACCTGAGTACTTGAAACCCAGAATCAAGAGTTTGGGAGTCCCGGCATGAAGTGGAGCCTCATGTGTGCCCATAAATGACAGAGCACTAGAGGTCCCACGCCTGACCTCAGGTGGCTGGGACCACCCGCTGCCTGCCCTCCTGAGCCAGCTGTCCCTTTATTTTTTTTTAACTTTTTTTATAAACATATTTTATTTCTTGCCTTGATTTTTTATATAAATTTATTTATTTATTGGCTGTGTTGGGTCTTTGTTGCTTCGTGTGGGCTTTCTCTAGTTGCAGCTAGCGGGGCTACTCTTCATTGTGGTGCATGGGCTTCTCATTGCAGTGACTTCTCTTGTGGAGCACAGGCTCTGGGCACATGGGCTCAACAGTTGTGGCTCATGGGCTCTAGAGCACAGGCTCAGTAGTTGTGGCGCACGGGCTTAGTTGCTCCACAGCATGTGGGATCTTCCCGGACCAGGGATCAAACCCATGTCCCCTGCATTGGCAGACAGATTCTTAACCACTGCACCATCAGGCAAGTCCCAGCTGTCCTTTTAGTTCACCCCAAAACTCCTTTCCATTGCTTGCAACCAAAGTAGCTTAACTCAAGTCTCTGCCATCTTGAAACTGCCTCCCTTGCCCCAAACTCCCACCAGAAAGGACTGTGTCCTTCTCCTCTCCGTCAAGATTCCTGATAAAGTCTTCCACGGTCAACTCCATGCCCTCACCTTTCAACTACTCACCCCTCAGCCCAAGGTGATTCAACAAAGTCAACAAATATTTATTTAGCATCTGCCGTGTGAGAAACTCTGAGGACGCAGAACGAAGTGCAGACTGTGGCCTCAGAGAATTCACAGTCTAGCCTGGTAAGGGGTCTGTGCAAACTGCACTAAAGATTAAACTTAAAAGTGGTAAGAGACTGGTAGGGAAACTCACGGGTGTTATGGGAGGAAGGGGCTCTGGGAAGGCGTCTCCGGGAGGGGATGTCTGAGCAGTGTCATAGCTTTGTGCAACAAGAGACATTTTTATGCACAATTTTCAGTTCAGGAAAATAAAAAATGAGCATCTTTTTATTTTTATTTAAAATGAAAATAGATTTATTAATATATGTGAAAAACATAATATAACTATTTAGATTACCCACTTTATTGATAGGAAAAAAAATCTCAGTAAGAAACTTGGCACACTCATTGTCAACTGCTAAGATGTTATCATCTGGGCACGTCTGAAATGCTGGCGAATAGGCAGGCCACATGGGGTCTACTGGCCGGGGATTTTCATCACTGTCACAAAGGATTTGGGAGAAGAGAAGGGCAGTGGGACAAGGGAAGGGTGTGAGCAAAGGTCCATGGAGAAAGAGCATGGTAGGCAGGGAAGGAATAAGAAATAATTAGTTAAGTAGAGAGTAAAGTAGGCAAAGGCAAGAAAGGAAACCAAAGGCTGACAGAGGCCTGATTTCATAGCCAGGCCCTTGGTAGGCTTTATCCCATGAACAGCAGGAAGCCATCGAGGGTTACTGAGCAAAAGAGGGTCATGGTCACTTTGGTGGCTAGTGTCAAGGAAGGGATCCCTGGTCAGCTCTTAAGCCCTAGCCACCAAGTCCCTGAGGCTTGTGGTTCCCACGAAGTATCTGCTATCCTTAAGCTGTCAGGTATAGGGTTGGGGGTGGGGGGGTCCAAAGATGGGGGCTCAGAGGGAGAAGTGGTCCCTACTTCCCTCTGTCCCCAGCCCACCAACCCCAGGCTGAATGTAATTGTCCTCGATGAAGCCATCGTCATCCTCATCCTCACCCACCGCGGGGCGGACCCCTTTCCCTGTCCCAGACAGCGGGCGGTGCTGGTAGCTGGCACGGTATTTGCGGCAGAGGTGGCATTTGGCAGCAAGTGCGATGAGGAGAGAGAGGACCACAGCCCCCAGCACAACCCCCACCAGCACCGGCCATGCCCGGGCCCCACTGCCCGGTCCAGGGGACACAGCTGATGCTGTGGGGAGCTCCGAGGGCCCCACAATGGCTGCAGAGAAAGGGACAGCGTTACGGATGGCTCCCTGGAGAAACCGAGAGGAGTGGGGGCAAGTTCTCCCCCCCCCACCTCAGCATCTAAGGGGAGCCCAACCCCCTCTTCAGCCTCCCTCCCACGGTCACTCACTTCGGTTTGCCTCACTCATTGAGGGGCCAGAAGACACTGCTGAGCCTCAGCCTCTGCCAGAAGAGCCCTGGCTCTAAGGAGACTCCCAGATGCCAGGCAGCCCTGGGGCACAGAGTCCTGGAACATACACACACGTTCGGGTGTCAGGGATGGCCAGGGCGCGCACATTCCAGGCCTGCTCGCAGCCGTGTGAAGGCCCTGTGCAAACTCTGGAAACTGGACAACTGATCATAACCAGCTGTCCATCGGAGAAAAACAAGCCGAGCCATGGCAATGGGCTGTTTGCAAGGGAACAGTGTAAGGCACATCCCGGAAGTAGCTGGGAAAATAACTCTGTGCTGGAATTTACTGAGCACAACTTATGATTCAGGCACCAGGCAAATGTGCTTACAGAACCTTGTAATGTGGGCATAAACATTACCCCCACTCTACAGGTGAGGACTCTGAGGCCCAGAAAGGTGAATTAACTCAGCCAAAGTCCCAAGACGTGAACCCAGGTCTCTGATGCTGGGCCCAGAGTCCAGGCTGCTCCCCTGCTTGGTAAGCTGAGGATGGGAGGTGGGGCAGAGGCAGTTCTGGCTTCCAGAGGTCAGACAATAGCAATTGCTTGGAGCGAATGGGCAAAGTGGAGACCATGCACAGAGACCGGTGCCGGTCCCCACCCAGGACAGGAGGCCCCAGACACAGGCAGGGCAGCCCTGGCCCCTCTGCTCCAGTGTCAGGAGCCCTGCGTCCCCACCCCCAACCACTACCCTCAGCCCTTCAGGCACATTCCTTGTCCATTCACCTCTGCCCCAGGGGGCGGGGAGCTGTATTTAGGGCGTAGCCAACTGTAAATCAACTGGATCGGGAAATGACCTGGTTGAGAATCACTAGGGCTGGGAAGGATCTAGAGGAGGAAGAGCATCTGCATACAGGGAGCATCTGGAGGAAGATCATATAGGCTCGGGGTACCTGGAGGAGGAGCATCTGGGCCAGAGGAGTATCTGGGGGAGCAGCACCTGATTCTGGGGAGTACCTAGAGGAAGAGCATCTGGGTTACAGAATTACCTGGAGGAGGAAGAGCTGGGACTGGAGGTATCTGAATCAGAGGAGGACCTGTGTGTCCAAGCTAGGAAAGCACCTAGGAAAGAAGCACCTAGTTTAGGGGAGTGCTCCGCCATGTTCTTTAATATCAATACCTTAATGATGCCCTCCCTCCTCAACTCCACATTGTCCCTCTCAGTATCCCTAGAAAGTCTAAGCGGCTCCTCTGCACCCTGCCACCACTGCTCCAGTCCAAGCCACCTTCATCTTGTACCCAGCCTCTTGCAGTAACTTCCTAACTGGTCTCTCCTCACCTCTCATCCATTCCTCAGGATGGTGGGCCTACAGCTCAAATCTGACCCCATCACCCCCCCTGCTTAAAAATCCGACACGAGCTCCCCAGGCCCCCAAGGCTGTGTGCAGATTCCTCAGCACATCCTTCAAGGCCTCCCTATCCAGCACACGGCCCTCAGTTCCCTCCCTGTGCTACACACACACACACACACACACACACACACATCCTGCCCTGCCCTCTTGTTTCCCAGCCACCCTCTCCTCAATTTTTTGAGTCTCCCATCCCTGAAGGCCAAATCAGACCATACCTGCCTGTGAGGTTGCCCCAGGAGCCCCCTCATCACCCCCTTCACTGCCTTGTCCAGTCGGCCACCAGTCAGAAATGGCCAGTTACTGGATGCACAGCCACCTGGGCAGGGACTGGGCCGATTAACGTGTGCCCTGGCGCTGGTCAAGCTTGGTCGGTCAGCTGCTCAGTGCATGTTTGTGAGATGAGTGAATATGAGTGGTAGGGTGGTGGGGGGGTCATTAGAAAGGAGAAGTAAATCACTCACTCAACCATTCATCTACAACAGTCGTAGGGTGCCTACTCTGGGCCCCACACATTGGGTCCTCAAAAAAAAATTTTTTTTAATTGAAATCAGCTGAATTCAACCTGACATTTCTAAGATTTTACTCCTGCTCCTTTCCTTCCTGCCCTATCCCTGTGAATTCTTCCCAAGGACAGACACACACACACACACACACACACACACACACACCCCCCAGGCTGTCACCCCACCCCTTCTGGTCATATTTCTTCCACCGACAAACACACTCCACCCTGATTTGTAGCTCCCTTTCTGCTCCCAGGAGCCCTCGGGGATCTGTGGGTTCCCCCTCCCAGGTCCCCCCAATGTCTTCCCCTCTCTCCCCACCTGCTGGAACTGTGCACAGTCCGCGGAGGAGCTTCCGGTTAGAGCCGGCAGGACCCGGCCAGGTGGGCGGGCCAGAGCTGCAGCTTGACTCACCTGGGGACGCTGCAGCCGGGCGGGGCGGAAGCCGCAGGTGAGGGCCGAGGGCAGCGCCTCCAATAGGGAGGACTAATTCTACCTCTTCCCAAGCTTTTCCGGAGAACCTTCTGGCGCAAGCCTCACCCCCACCCCCGGTGCTGGGGCGGGGGGGGGGGGGGGAGGAGGAAGGGGGAGAGGGAGGTCGGGGGGTGAGTGCCGCTGGGATCCAGAGAGAGGGCACTCTTCAGCAGGCAGCCGCTCGAGCTGGCGGCCCTGATAAACAAGGGAATTTCCGGTGGCAGGTACGAAGTCCAGAGCTGAAGAGGGAGCTATACACGCCTGCGAAGGCGGCGGGCCGGGACCAGAAGCGCGGGGGGTGGGCATCCTCCAGGCAGAGCCAGAGGGACCGAGGACATTCAGAACTGCCTGCGAAAGTGTGTGTAAGCGGGTGTGTGTGTGTGTGTGTGTAGAGGGATGTAGAGGTCAGTGGGGAGTGTGATTTCAGAGGCCTTCCGAGGAGTGTGTATTGCCCTTGAGGGTTATCGTGTGTATGTACTTTTACCCGGACAGAGGGTGCAAGCCTATCTGGATCTCAAGGATCCTGTGACACCACAAAACTAGGCTCCTTCTGCCTTTGCCTTACTCCTCTTCCCCAGGCCGGGTGCTTCCTTGTCCTTGCAGACCCTCAGGGAGTCACCTTCCCGCAGCCCTAAGTCTACCCCAGGAAGCCCCGCCAAGCCCCGCCTCCTCCATGCGCAGAGCGCCGTCTATCACAGCGCTGCTCTCATTATCTTGCAATTATTTCTTCCTGTGCTGCCTCTCCGACTACACCAAACGGGGAACTCTCCCAGGGTGGAGCCAAGTTTGACAGCCTCTGGGTTCCCAGCACCTGACACGGGGCAGGCTCTCAGTAAATCTCTAAGGGAGGAAGGGTTCCATGAGCTGAACCAAGCTGGCACAGGAGTTCACAGGGACCCACGGGGCACAGCGGAGCCAGGGCTGCGGCCAGGGCTTGCAAGCAGGGCACGGTAGAACTGCTGCTGGAAGGTGGAGGCCAGTTCGTGCAGGACCTTGAAGATCTTGGCACGAAGTCTGAACTCCTACTGCCAAGGGCCCCTTCCTAACTCTCCCACCTACACCTCACACTTTCTGCTGCAGTCACACCAAACTGTTCTCTATTCCTAGGACCCACCATGCTTTCATCTCCCAGGCATTGCATGAGCTGTTCCTGGGACCCCTGCTTTCCTGCAACCTTCACCTTCATCCTCTCCCCCCAACAGGTCCACCTCCCACCTGGCTGACTGTTGCTCCAGGCCTCCCATCACGTGGGCCCCAGCTGAGGTCCTCTTTATCTAGATGCACCCTAGTCTGGATGGCTCCTCCCCTGGCCCT
Organism: Hippopotamus amphibius kiboko; assembly: GCF_030028045.1. Lineage (NCBI taxonomy): Eukaryota > Metazoa > Chordata > Mammalia > Artiodactyla > Hippopotamidae > Hippopotamus > Hippopotamus amphibius. Next base: position 35,147,071 of record NC_080186.1, read on the forward strand.
TCTCCTGTGTAGCTCTGACCCCGCAGTATTGTGATTTTCTCTTTACTTGGCAGAGCTCCCTATGAGCCCGTAAGCTCTGGGGGCCGGGTCTGTGTCTGTCTTGTTCCCCTTCAAATCCCTCCTATCTAAACGCACAACAATAAATACTCCTGAAAGAAATAAATGAGAGGAAAGTGAAGATTATCCTGGATGGGGCAGTGAAGAGCCAAGGAAGGTTCAGGGTTTGGTTTGATTTTGAAGCAAGGAAATCATAGGATTCAAAAGATATTCATTAAATAGCTATGGTGTCCTGGGCACTGTGCCAGGTGGTTCTGTTGTTTTGATTGAGGTATTCACAAAGCATAACCTAGTTTACATAACAAAAAAATTCACCATATTAGTCAATTTCGGTGCACAATTTAGTGGCATTTAGTACATTCAGAATGTTATGCAACTATCACTTGATACAGTTCTAAAACATTTTCATCACACCGAAAGGATTCTCCCTGCTCGTTAAGCAATCACTTCTCATTTTCCCCTCCCCAGCCTCCAGCAACCTCTAATCTGCTCTCTGCCTCCATGGATTTGCCTATTCTGGATATGTCCTACAAATGTAATCAGATTTGTGCCAGCTTTTTAATGAACTATTTCATTTAATCCTCCTAACTGTACTATGAGATACATGTTAATTACTCCCTTAACAAATGAATAAAATGAGGCCACGAGAAGGTAATTTACGTGAAGTCCCACGGAAGAAAACAAGTAAAGGTCTGCCCATCCATCAGTCAGCCATTTATTCAATGAATACTTACTAAATGCCCACCACAGAGCCACAGCCAGCCCATATGGCAAGCATGGCAAAATAGCAGAAGGCAACCTGCTAGATGCCCCCGCAGCATGGAGAGCAGAGAGCAAACTGGATATTAGCACCCACGGGCCCCTCAGCCAGGAGCTCTGGTGCAGTGAGCAACCTTTACAACCTTCCGTGGCAGCCCTGGCAACCATGTGGTAGGCTCTGTGCTAGCTGCTGGGGAGAGTTCCTGCCGCCATACAGCTTTCATTCTAGTGGTGAAGATAGACAATACACAAGTAAATAAATAAATACAATCATTTCAGATAATGGTTAGTGCTATGAAGAAAGTAAAATAGCTTTGAGTGATGGAGTTGTGGAAGGTGCTGCTTTTTTTTTTTTAATAGCTGAGACTTCGATGGGTGACAGTCTTTTTTTAATATTTATTTATTATTTATTTTGGCTGCATAGGGTCTTAGTTGCAGCACGTGGGATCTTTGTTGCGGCATCCATGATCTTTAGTTGCAGCATGCTGACTTAGTTGTGGCAAGCAAGCGGGATCTAGTTCCCCGACCAGGGATTGAACACAGGCCCCCTGCGTTGGGAGCGCAGAGTCTTACCCACTGGACCATGAGGGAAGTCCCAGGGCTGCTATTTTATATTAGTTAGTTGGAAAAGCAGGGGACTCACTGAAGAGGGGATATTTGAGCTGAGATCTGAATAAAACTGAGACAGCAATCATGCCAATATCTGGGGGAAGAACATTCCAGAAAGAGGGAACAGCCAGGACAAAGATGGGGAAACAAGAGCACAGTTTGCTCAAGCAACAGAAAAGAGGCCTGCGGGATGAGTTCTGTACATGGGGAGAGATGGGAGGAGCTGCACAAGGGGCCTGTCCAGAGCCAGTTCAGGTGGCACTGTGCTGGGTCCTTCCCTATGTGAGATGGGAAGCCACTGATGATTGGAGTTGGGGACCAAAGGACTGAGCTTTGTCAGTTTCTGTGTGAAAATGGACTAGACGAGGCCAAGGCAGAAGTGGGGAAGCCAGTTAGGGAGCCATTGCCATCATCCCGAGAAGGGAGAGGTGGCATCAGGGTGGTGTCAACTGTAAACTGGAACTTGCCATCTGCCTGTATAAGAATTAAATCACTTTGTGCTGCTGTAGCTGCTGACCTTCCACATCCCCTGAAGGGAATTCAGGATGGAGATCGGGAATGAGGCACTCTGTGCTTTGGAAAATGAGTGGAACAGGTCTTCAGATGGTTAGATGTTTTCTGAGGCTGATTTTATGAGTCCAACCCTTGCATCTCCTCACATCTAGAAAAGCACTAAATCCCTATATGGTGACGTCTGCTCCTCACGACTAGTAGAAACCCCCTACAAAATGTGTTTGATTGCATGTACTCCTCCTTTACCAAGAATACATATATACTAATCTTCCCCCTGTCTCTTTGGAACAGCTTCTCAGAGCTATCTGGGATGCTGTCTCCCAGGCTGCAGTCCTCATTTCCCCCAAATAAACTCAACTCGCAACTCTCACATTGTGCAACTTTTTTTTAAGTCGACAGTGATCAGGCAGAAATGGGGAGAAGTGCTCAGATTCTGGATGTACTTTAAGGGTGAAGCCAACACGATTTGCTGACTGGATATGGGGTTTGAGAAAAAAAGAAAGGGAGCAAGAATAACTCCAAAGTTTTGACCTGAGTAACTAGAAAGATGGAGTTGTGGGAGACTCCAGAGGGGACAGATTTGGGAGGACAATCTGGACTTCAGTTTTGTGAGATGCCCATGATTCATCCAAGTATCATCCTGAATAGGCAGTAGCATAAACGAGCCTGAAGGCAGCAGGAGGTGAGGGCTTTCTTACTGGGGAGCCAGTAAAAAGTGTACAGTTTGTAAAGCTGGTTGTCTAGATGACACCCCAAAGAGAAGTGCAGAGATAGAAGAGGGCTGAGGGCTGAGCCCTGGAGCATTCATGGAGAGGAGGTCAGGGAGGGGAGGAGAAGCAGGAAAAGAGACTGGCAGTGGCACATGGTGGGAGGCAGACATGTAAGAGAGGTCCCGGAGGTCAGAGAAGAAAACATTTCAAGGGCAAGGGCTTGACCAGCTACATCAAATGCTGAGGATAGATCAACTAAGATAATATGAGCTGAAAATTGATATTGAAATTTAGCCATGTGGAGGTCACTGGTGACCTTGGCAAGTGCAGTTTCACTGGTATGTTGGGGACAAAGGCCCAATGGGAGCGATGCATTGGTATGGGAGCAGAGGAAGCAGAGACAACTCCTTCAAGGAATTTTGCTGTAAAAGAAGCAGAGAAATGGGGCAGACGTCGGAGGCAAGGGTGGGATCAAGGAAGGATTTTTTCAAGGCTAGGAGCTTTTAGACACATGTGCATACTGGTCAGAATAAGCCAGGAGAGGGAGAAAACTGATTATATGATACAGAAGGAAGAGAGAAGGGACAGTGGGGGTGGGAAGTCCTTACGGCATCAAGGGGCGTGGGGTCCAGTGCACAGACGGAGGGCTGGCCTTGGGCAGGAGCAGGGAGAGTCCCTCTGAAGAAGGAGGAGTGTCAGGTGAGTGATAGGAGCCTTAGGGAGTTTTCTTCCCCTGGCGTCTGTTTTTCCAGAGAAACAGGAAGCAGTGTCATCAGCTGAGAGTAAAGACTGGGGAGGGGCTATTGGGGTTCGAGGAGAGAAGAGAAGGTGGGAGTTCATCATCCTGGGACTTTGGAGAGAGAATGGTGTGTGGTAGCCTTGCCAGGTAGCATCAGGACCCCCTTGAGGTGAGCGGCATGAATTTAAAGTGGTGTCAGGAAGCGTGGCTGAGTGTTTCGTTTTCCAGCCACACCAAGTGCAGGTGGGGAGAAGATGGAGCCTGGAATTTAATCAGGACTGGGGACATGTTGGGCAACTCTGATAAAGCCGTGGAGGGGCAAGGGAGATGAGCTGTGGGCAAGGCACTGTCACCCTGACGGTCCAGGTAGTCTGGCCAGGTAAAGAGGGAAGTGAGGATGGGGTCGGGGAGGTGTGAGGAATCCTGAAAACGTGGTAGTATTGATAGATTTTAGGAGCGATTACTGGCGTACTACAGAAAGGTGAGAAAAATAGAAGGTGGTGGGCAGATGACAGCATGTAGAAATGGACATTACCCGGGGGATACAGTTCTCCATACAGACAAGCCCTAAGACATGAACCATGGAGTGGTCCTGAGGTGGGGTTTACAGACCAGTGGTGGTTTGACTATTATCTGAAGCATATTAACTCAACCTCCTGAATCAGAGGCCCAATGGTTATATGCTAACGGCTGCATAAGGAAATGGCAGAGGCAGGATTCCAACCCAGGTCTTCTGCCTCCGGGTCCAATACATCTCCAGATACGTCCCCACTGCTCCTGTGAGTAACACTTACCACCAAGGTGTTCAATTCCTCACAATCATTTGAAGTGACAGATAGCAATCACTGCTTTTCAAAGATTTGCTTATATTTCCCCAAAGAGACCTAGGGTGCTGCTCCTAGAAGAACCAGGAACAGATGCTGAGCAAGCAAAAGAACAAGGTGCCCTGGTCCCCAGCCCACACCTACTTCCTCCCCCACTTCACCCAACCACTCCCTGTGGCAGACCCAGGGCTCTTAGCCTTGGGGTGTTTGCGTCCCCTCTAAGAAGCTGATGGGAGGCCAGACGGGCCCTCAGCTCTCTTGTGGACACTCGCAGCCCCAGCGTCATGATTGGTGATGATGAACCAGGTTATGACCTGGATTTATTTTCTATACCTAATCATTATGCTAAGGATTTGGAAAAGGTGTTTATTCCTCATGAAATAACTATGGACAGGACTGAACAGCTTGCTCGAGATGTGATGGAGGAGATGGGAGGCCATCACATCGTGGCCCTCTGTGTGCTAAAGAGGGGCTATAAAGTCTTTGCTGACCTGCTGGATTACATCAAAGCACTGAACAGAAATAGTGATGGATCCATTCCTAATGAATGTAGATTTTATCAGACTGAAGAGCTACTGTAATAACCAGTCAACAGGCGACATAAAAGTAATTGGTGGAGATGATCTCTCAACTTTGACTGGAAAGAATGTCTTGATTGTTGAAGATATCATTGACACTGGCAAAACACTGCAAACCTTGCTTTTCTTGGTCAAGCAGCATAAGCCTAAGATGGTCAAGGTTGCCAGCTTGCTGGTGAAAAGGACCCCTCGAAGTGTTGGGTATAGATCAGACTTTGTTGGATTTGAAATTCCAGACGAGTGTGTTGTAGGATATGTCCTTGACTATAATGAACACTTCAGGGATTTGAATCATGGTTGTGTCATTAGTGAAACTGCAAAAGCAAAACACAAAGCCGAAGATGAGAGTTCAAGTTGAGTTTGGAAACATCTGGAGTCCCATTGAAATCACCAGTAAAATTATCAGATGTTCTAGTTCTGTGGCCAGCTGCTTAGTAGATCTTATTGCATGTATCTTCTAAGAATTTTATCTGATTTGTGTTTCAGAAATGTCAGTTGCTGGTGTCCTGCACTCTTTCCTTGCACTATGAGCCTATAGACCATCAGTTCCCTTTGAGGAGATTGTTGTTTGACGCGTGAATGAAAAATCTCTTAAACCACATCACTGTTATATGTGGAATCTAAAAAAATGGTAGAGACAAAATTATTTGTAAAGCAGAAATAGAGTCACAGATGTAGAAAACAAACTTATGGTTACCAAGGGGGAAGGGGTAGGGGTGGGATGAACTGGAAGATTGGGACTAACATATATACACTATTGTGTATAAAATAGATAACCAATGAGAACCTACTGTATAGCATAGGGAACTCTACTCAATGCTCTGTGGTGAACTAAATGGAAAGGAAATCTAAAAAGAGTGGATATATATATACATATATGACTGATTCATTTTCCTGTACAGTAAGAAACTAACACAACATTGCAAAGCAACTATTCTCCAATAAAAACTAATTTAAAATAAAACCACATCACTAGTGAATGAAAATATTGAAATTGTATCTGTAAGAAACATTAAAAGAGAAGAAAATATTAGTTTTTTAATTGATATTTTACTTTTTATATATTCAGGAAGGAACAGAAGTGATTGATTATTGTTCATTAGACCAATGAGTGTTTAGATAAGTAAGAAGCAGTCAGTTTTGTATTAGTGACAGCACTTGCAGGTATCGTTACGTTGAATGAATAAACCACATGGCGTGGAATTATTTTAGTAGGTTTTGGTAGTATTAACTATATTTTCCTGCTTGTTCAGATTATTTCCGGTGAATCTTTGTTAACAGTTCCTTTTAAATACAGATCAGCAAGTTCCAAAAACCTACTACTTTTTGAATTCTTCAATGTAAAAGTCCTTAAAAATAGTCTGTCTCTTTAAGAGAAAAAAAAAAGAAGAAGCTGGTGAGAGCAAGAAAATTCATGGGCACACACCCAGTCACAAATATGCTCACAGGCCTGGCAGGTAGTAAGTGCTCAATAAGAACTTATCAAATTAAAGAATGGTTGGAATTCCAGGGGGCTTACTTGCTCTCTTAGAGTTAAGAACTGGTGTTAACACACCAGTTCCTGTACACTCTGTGTGCAGGAACCTCTATTCTATTGTACACAGGTGCCCACTTTGATCAAGTAGAGGACCTCTTCTTTGCAAGCCTCTGGAGGGTGGCTGCCCATTTCCTGCTCCCAGAGGTGGAGGCAGCATCACCCTGCACTCTTCCTTCTTCCTTCAGCCTCCATCTTCCCTGGAGCCTGGACCTTCCCCACTCCTGTTCTGCCAGCACTGACTTCCTGGAAGTGCCGCAGCATCCCTGACACGGGCCCAGCAGGCACCGGTCTTGAAACTTGGTGAAAACGAGCTCTCTGACCTGGTCATCTCGTGAGGTCAAGGGATATATTCCCAGTGATGCTTCCCAGACCTACACCTGACACTAGGGAAACGCCTGGAGATCACAGCTTCTAAGGTTTCCTCACTTCCTCAACGTGGACCAGCCTGTTTGGGGCCATGCTATGGCAAAAAGCCCTGAAGGAGAGCTTACTAAATCTCCTCTATTCCAATCAAACCACCCTGAAACTCCACTACAACTACCTCAGATGGTTGCCACATCCAATATCCGGGTTCACAGGACAACTTCTTCCCAAGCCACCAGCTCCATCTTGCCACACTGGATTTATAATTAGACATCACGGGTGGCCAGTATAATGAAGTAGCCATCTGTGGCCCCCTGTGATCAGTTATCTCTTGGGTAACGGGATCTGGGAGGAACAGAACTCAGCAGACCTGGCTGAGGACGACCATACCCTCACCTGAGGGATGTCACACACAGGCAAGTGGCCAGAGGTGGCAGAACAGCTGGACAGAGAGCCCCATCAGGCTGCCCCTCCCAGCCCCGCCTCCCTGGGCGCCCTACAATAGGAATAGTCATCTCTCCCACATAACCACTTTCTCCTGGGGTCTGGAAAGGAGGAAAGTTTGTCCCATGTGAGACCCCAGGAGCGTTGGGACATTCCCAAGTGGAAATCCTCTGGTGGCCAGCACCACTCATGCCTGGGAAAAGCATCTCTTCCCACGGGAGCAGGAAGCCCACTCCTGCGTGCTGTTGCACACACACACCCTCACTCTGATGCCCAATCAGAATGGGCGTCCCTTCCTTAGGGTGTGGGCAAGGACGAAGCACCGACATGCCTTCAGGGAAAAGGGGTTAAGAAAAGGGTGGGAACATCCTTATGACACTGGTGAATGAATCAGGAGAGCTAATGGGCTTGCACCATCTCTACTCCTTATCCTCAATTAACATTGGAAGTGAGATTGAGCAGCCAGGAGGCCATCCCTGTGCTCCAGGCAGGCTGTGGGTCCCGCAGGAAGGTGTGACTGAGGCCGGTGGTGGCAGCTCACTCCCACAAAATGTGCTTTGTATTCTAAGTAGGCTTGCTGTTGTTTGAGGCCAAGGACAATGAGTCATTTGTGTTGGGTGCTAGTCGTTCTAGGATTTCAGAGTGCTCTGGGGTGAAGCAACAATCTGGTATACCTTAAAGGCAAGATGCCCTGAAAATTTGTGCCCGTCCATCTCTGCTGGCCCACTCTTGCCTTTTAAAGGGCCTCCAGTCAATCATGACACAGCACAGAGATGCGCAAATTATTTTTCTGGAATAAAACCTCTAATGCTTTCTGAGTACATAAGAGTTGCCTTTTTAAAATCATTTGTAAGACTTTGGAGATGACACGTGCAGATAGTAGCCACCCACTGAGAATGCTAGCAGAGACTTTTACCCTGTGTGCTATCCAGGAGGGACGGTTACGCAGGCCTGATGCGGAGTTAAGCTCTCTGGTTGTGGATCCAATCACCTGGGGTCAAAGCTGAGCTCCATCACTTAACACCCTTAGGAAGCATCAGTTTCCTCATCTGTAACATGGGGATAATCACAATTAAACCTGCCTCAAGAGGCAGGGAGCCCATGAGGAGATGTCAGTACTTTTTCCTGACACGTATAAATGTTCAATAACTAGTAGTCATTCTAATGGAGGTTTGTTGGCGTTCTACATAAGACCTCTGCTTGCAGTATGGGGTAATTTCGTTCTAACCAAGGTCGATAAAAGTCTGTTATGCTTTAAGAAAGTCCTTAGCTTTGAACTGTCTGAACCCTGTATGGCAGCAGCCCCAACCTTTTTGGCAAAAGGGACGAGTTTTGTGGAAGACAATTTTCCCATGGACCAGGGGTGGCAGGGGGATGGTTCAGGCAGTAACATGAGCGATGGGGAGCGGCAGATGAAGCTTTGCTTGCTAACCGGCCCACTGCTCACCGCCTGCCGTGAGGCCCATTCCTAAAAGGCCTTGGACCTGAACCGGTCTGGGGCCCAGGGGTTAGAGACCCCTGCTTTATGGGGTGTTGATTCCAGCTTCTGGCCTCAGAGGGTTCCTCAGGGCCAAATGGCCTTTGTCAAGCATTTTGTATAAAAGGGACTTCATTCAAGCCTTTTTGGATTAACTGGGGCTTCCTTTAATTAAGGGCTTGTTTTCAGAAGCTTTCTTTTTCCAACAAGGAAAAAGAACACAATAGATTCCAAGTAATCTACAGTCCTTATCATAGTTTGTCACAAACACCTGGCACATCTTTTCAGCCCAGAGTGGAAACACACACACTCCCTCACTTGCTCACTTCAGGAATCCAGCCCCAGCCTGATGTTCCAAAAGCATTTGCTCACAAACTTCCTCTCACTACAGAGTTACTTCCTGGAAGAATAGCAAAAACTGTTTTTGAATTGACAATATGGCTCTAGTTGTTGCTGAAGTTAAGTGAAAATACCATTGTTATCAACTATTTACCTTAAAAAAAAAAAAAAGAAAAAACCCTTAAAAGAATTATTTTCTTTTTCTCTTTTTCTTTGTGGATCAACATGAAGAATGATTTCTCAGTAAGTCATTTTCAAGCAAAGACAGAACTTAGGAATTGGGTTAATGTATTGCTTATTTCAAAAAAAGAAAATTTCATGATGTTGGTTGGGCAACATGCTACTTCGTGCTTCAAAAAGCAATTGTAATGAACGGTAGAGAGAGTTAAAGCGCTTATGGAATAGACACCAGCATTTGGGGTTGCACATACCAAAGAAATATCTTAAATATTTTTCAAAATATTCTAGGAGCCAAGACACAAGGGCATGCTTTAGGAGAACACAGGAATGTAATGGGTGTGGGGGGGCGGGGCGCATACTGGAACTACCCATTTCCTTTAAAATCACCGAGGAAAACAAAGCAGCATTCAGTTTCGCATACTGACTTTACACAGTTTATATATAATAGCTTGACTTAAATCCAAGAAGCAAAGATGGAACTCCCACTCTGTTTATTTTGAAAAATGATCCCATGGACACCCAGGTAGTCCACCCTTATCAGGCAGGCTTCCTTGGGAGGAGTCTGTCTCTGTTACTTAGAAGAGGACCAACTTAGCATCCTTATCTAGATGGCCTTGGTGTCAGTTTGGAGGGACAACTTGGAGAGATTGATTGTCTCCCCCCTCTGTTGACCCAGCCCTAAATTTCACAAGCAGTTGTGTGTGTGTGTGTGTGTGTGTGCAAGATCTGCATACCAATTTCACCCAGATGGGTCTCAATTCCACCACCATTTCTACAAGAAGGCAGTAGAACTTGTCTACAAAAAACGTTAAATCGAATTATTGGGCATTTTCAAAAGAGCCTGTCAAATGTTTCCACAAATATTTACCTGCAAGCTAAGGCCATGGAGGACCAGGGAAAGCGTATAAATCAGTGTGTTGTCTGAGCCACCTGCTAAGGGAGGCTAACGGAGCTTGGAGAAACCAGCTTTCCTGTCCCTCTTAAACGTGAGGATCACTAGGATAAAGGTGAACCCAGCCCACTGGGGTGACCACAGGCAATGGGACTTTACTTTCCTAAAATAAAAGAATAATCAAGAAAATAATGTTTTGACTGGTTTGCAGCTGAGCACTCCCTCTAAATTGGTACTTAATACCACAACCAGACATTCACACTCCTGTGTTCTCTCAGGAGTAGTAGACTGCTTTTTGCCTTTTTTCTTTTTTTTTTTTTTGCTGCACCAGTGCAGCTTGTGGGATCTTAGTTCCCTGACCAGAGATCGAACCCCGGCCCTCGGCAGTGAAAGCAGCGCAGAGTCTTAATCACTGGACCACCAAGGAATTCCCTGATTTTTTTAAAATCAAGGAAATAAATACGAGGAGCTGAATTACCATTACTTCAAATTAATTTTACTTTATTCTCAAAAAAGTAATGAGTCAGAGATCAGAAAAAGATAAGCCATACAGTGAAAGGTCTTACTCCCACCCACCCTATTCCTATCTGCCTTATTCCTCTCACCCCAAGTAAGAACATACTTGTATTAATTTCTGTCATATCTTTCCAGTTTCCTTATGCAAGTACAAGTGGTATAAATATATATTCTTGTTTTCTCCTTTCTTAGGCAAAAGCCAACATACTATATATACTGTTCTGCATCATGTTTTTTTCACTTACTAATTAATGTGTCTTGGAGAGCTTTTTAAAATCAGTATATAGACTTAGAGAGTTTCTCCAACCATTTTTACAGCTGCATCATATTCCCTCATATGGCTACATCAAAATTTATTTAACCAGTCCTGTGTTGATTGACACTTGGGTTGTTTCCAGTCTTCTACCATAACAGTGCCACAATGAATAACCACAAACATTTTACACTGTGCAGGTATATCTGTAGGATAAACTCCCAAGAATGTGAGCCAAAGAGTAAATATATTTCTGATTTTGATGATATTCCCAAACTGCCCTCCGTGGAAGTTATACCAACACTCATCGTATGTGAGCATACCTGTTTCCCCACAACCCCATCAAGACTCTGTGTTGTAAAACTTGTGGGTTTTTGCCAAATTGATAGGTGAAAATAGTAGTTAGGAGAGTTTTATTTTGTATTACTCTTATTATGAATGAGGTTGAGTACATTTCCATATGTTAAAGGACCATTTGTGTTTACTTTTCTATAAACTTTCATAATCATGAAATTCTGTTAATGTATCTTTTTCATAATCTTTGCCCATTTATATATTGTGTTTTATGTGTCCTTACTGATTTCTAATCTGTAATAATGAGGTACAAATATTTTTGACATTTGTCTCTTATTTTTGCCTTTCGAGTTCTTTTATACCTAGTAAATTTGATTAATCTTTTCGTTTAAGGTCTGTGGATTTTTTTTTTTTAATTTTATTGGCTGTGTTGGGTCTTCATTGCAGCACACGGGTTTTCTCTAGTTGCAGCGAGAGGGGACTACTCTTCGTTGTGGTGCACGGGCTCCTCATTGTGGTGGCCTCACTTGTTGTGGAGCACAGGCTCTAGGTACATGGACTTCAGTAGTTGCAGCACATGGGCTCAGTAGTTGTGGCTCACGGGCTCTAGAGCACAGGCTCAACAGTTGTGGCACACGGGCTTAGCTGCTCCGCGGCATGCGGTATCTTCCTGGGCAGGGATCGAACACGTGCCCCCTGCATTGGCAGGTGGATTCTTAACCACTGCGCCACCTGGGAAGTCCCAGGTCTGTGGATTTTTAAAGCTTAGTTGTAAAGGTTGCCCAATCCAAAATTATAAGAAAATTTACCCATGTTTTCTTCTAGTTCTTTTGTGTGTTTTTTTGTTTGTCTGGTTGGCTGAGTTTTTTGTTTTTTGTTTTTGGCTACATTGTGCAGCATGCAGGATCTTAGTTCCTGGACAAGGGATCGAACCTGTGTCCCCTGCAGTGGAAGCATGGAGTCCTAACCACTGGACAACCACGGAATTCCCGGGTTTGATTTTTTAATCTTTAAATCTCAGATCCATTGGAGTTTATTTTGCTATAGGATGTAAAGTATAGATCCATTATTTTTTCAGACAGTTGCCTGTTGTTGCAGCATCATTTATTAAAAAGAAACAATTTTCCCCACTGATTCAAAATGCCACTTTTTATGCATACTAATTTCTTGTCTGTATTTGGTTCCTTTTCTGGATTTTCTCTTTTTTATATAAATTTATTTATTTATTTTATTTTTGGCTGTGTTGGGTCTTTGTTGCTGCACACAGGCTTTCACTATTTGCAGCGAACAGGGGCCACTTTTCTTTGTGGTGCACAGGCTTCTCATTGCCGTGGTTTCTCTTGTTGTGGAGCATGGGCTCTAGGTGCGCAGGCTTCAGTAGTTGTGGCACATGGGCTCAGTTGCTCCGCAGCATGTGGGATCTTCCTGGACCAGGGCTCAAACCCGCGTCCCCTGCATTGGCAGGCAGATTCTTAATCACTGTGTCACCAAGGAAGTCCCTTAATTTTCTCTTCTATTGGTCTAATTGTATGCCAGTAACACATTGTTTTTGTTATTGAGACTTTATTTCCAATACATAATTGAGACAATATTTCCAATACATAAAATGTATTATTGATATGAAACATTTAAAACAATAATTGTTTTATTATATCTCATAGTCTCTGTAAGTCAGGAATTTGTGAAAGTGTTAGCTGGGTGGTTCTGGCTCATTCAGTTATCAGCAAGTAACTAGAACTGGGGACTTCCCTGGTGGCGCAGTGGTGAAGACTCCACACTCCCAATACAGGGGCCGAGGTTCAATCCCTGGTCAGGGAATTAGATCCCACATGCATGCCACAACCAAGAGTTCACATGCCGCAACTAAGGAGCCCATGTGCTGTAACTAAGCACATGCTGCAACTAAGGAGCCCACCTGCTGCAACTAAGACCCGGCACAACTATAGTGCAAGTGCTTGCAAGAACAAACTGGAAGCTGCCTCATCTTCCTGACCCAGGCTGATCATATTCTCTGCAATCACTTTATTACAAGTGGGTCAATCTCATCCAAATTCAAGGAGAGGAGAAATGATCCCATCTCTCAGTGGGACAAATGTCAAGGTCACATTGTAAGAAAAACAAGGTAGCATGGAAGAAAATATTGTGGCCAATTGGGGAAAATACAGTCTACCACATTTTACTTTCTGATAAGATTGGAACACCCTTCATTGATCTTCTATTGTATTTCAGAGTTTCCTGGCTATTCTTACCAGGAAAAAACTCTTTTCTTTTAAGTAGCATATAATCATGTGTTAACCTTTTATCATTTTCATAATGTACATTTAGTTCTAACTATGGATGAGCTCTCACTATCAGATATGATTCATTTCTTTAAAAATGGTTTTAAAAAATTAAATAATAGGGATGAATGTTGTGTTTGGTTGGGGAGAGAAGGGGTCTAAGACAAAAAGCACTGCTCCTGACCCACGTGGTAATGGATTAGAGTTGGAGACATCCTTATGAACTGATGTTCAGTCTAACATAAATACAGATTGCTAAATACAGAAATGTTTATAGATACGTGCATACACATGAGTTGGTATAAACACATATATTTCCTTGCTCTATCAGCTGAGAGGGCCTAGAAGCAATGATACCCCAGTAGCACCCATATTTTGGTTTCCAATGTCATTCTCAAATAAAATTAAAAAGACAAAACAAACAAACAACAACAACAGAAAATCCAGGGCTCCTCGGAGGAGAGAGAGCTCATTCTAGGACTGGAGCAGGAAACATACAAGATGAGCCTGGAGCATCTTGTTAGAGCCAGAAAGCAAAGAAGTAGTAAAGAACAAACAACAACCAAAACCAAAAAAAACCCTACATTAGTGGGAATACGTCAAAGGAACACAGGAGCCAACTGAAAACACTACTAACAACCAAAGCTGCAACAATTCAGTAACAAAATATAGTACTGGATTACAACCCAAAGTATGAAATAAATAGCCATGAGTGCATGGGGTTATAAACCAATAATTGACTAGATAGGTAAGTGGAAGAGAAAGGGGACATATCTCCCTTTCAGAAGAATTCTGATTAATTTATGTGAAGTCTCACAGAGGAGGGGAGTCCTACTTCTTAAGTGTGGGCTGCGTATAGTGACTTCAAAGAGGACAGTGTGGAAAAAGGAGGGAAAAAATAGTAACTTTACAGTGGAAAAATCTGACAAGTACCACCTCAGGTAGGTGATCAAGGTCAATATCAATACTGACAAACATGTTACTAGTCTGTATCCTCGATAAGACCTCTTTGGTCTTCCTCCCCAGAACCCAGAACCTCCGTCTAATCATGAGGAAAACATCAGACAAATTCCAGTAGAGGGGCATCCCACAAAATACTTGACCAGTACTCCTCAAAATTGTCAAGGTCACCAAAAAGAAGAAGAGTCTGAGAAACCATCATACTGAGAGGAGCCTAAGGAGACACAACATTAAATGTAATATGGTATCATGGATGGGGTGCTGGAACAGAAAAAAGGGGAAAACTGAGGACTTCCGAATAAACCATGGTCATTAGCTAATAATAATGTACTAAGTAATGGTTCATTAGTTATGCCAAATATAGCGTACTAACGTAAGACGTTAATAACGGGGACCCCGCTACGGCGTATATGGGAACTCTTGGTGCTATCACCTCAATTTTCCTGTAAATCTAAAGCTGTTCTTAAAAAAACAAAACAAAACACTGCCCCCTCCAGCTCAGGAGAAAGGATTCACAGATCCCTGTGGGCTGGGTCCATAAGCACACCAGTCATTTCCTCCCCTCTCCTGCCCCATCCCTGCTATTGCCCTGGGACTGAGCAAGCCCAGCCAGGAACCTCCAGTCCCATTCCCAACTTCTCTATAAGGTCAAAGTGAGAGATCAGGCAGTCCCTAGCATGAGAGAAAGGGATGTTTCTCTCCGGACCACCACCATCCAAAGTACAAGCTAAGTGGGGCCTTGGCCAGCCAGCCCTCATCCCTAAGAGTGAGCTCTCCCCAAGCTTCCTGCCCACTACCCAGCATGGTCTGCTGCTCCCTGTTCTCCAATTCTTCCCCTTCCCTCTCCCCAGCCTCCACTCACAGAAGAGAATGGTAGAGGCCAGATGGAAGATGCGGGGTGGTTCAAAATGGAGAAAAGCAGTCCCCAGCCCCATAGGACAGCCATTGGTCAAAGGAGGCCAGCAAAGCCACCCTAACCACCCCCATTATTTTAGAGGAGGTCTGTCCTTCCCACCCCCACCTCCAGAGAGCTTAGAACCACTTGTGGGAAAGACAGAATTCCATTTGGAGATAGTTTAAGAGTCTTGATGTGCTACAGACAATATGCAGATGGTACACAGATCAGGAAGACCTGTATTGGAAATGCCCAGTGCAGGGTCTTCACATGCCCGCATCTATGTAAAGATACAGTGTGTTTAGAATGATGATGGGGAAAGGAGCATATCCTGATAGATGACACTTCCAAACCCCTGTTGGACTTCCTCGTCTCCGGTGGCCTTCACCACCTTGCCACTCCCATAGCCACACCATAGACTCTGCCATAGCCCAGAAATACTCTATGGGTCTCCCTGCTATCTGAGAGTAGAGCATTCCTGTGAAAACTTTAAGCCAAGATGGCATAAAGCAAAGAAGCAATTGCCTTAGGACACATCTCGCTAACAGGTGCACAAAATAAATCGAGATTAAGCACAGATGCTCACAGACACAGTTCACAGCTCCGGGGGCTTGATGCTGAGATGCTGCGTATAGCTTCCAGGGACGAAGCTTTGTGGTCTACCCCTCTAGCTGCTCAGGATGCAAGCTGCCTCTATAACAATTCCCTGCAAAACAAACGCTGAATGCTATTTCCACTTTTCACCTTTTTTCATGAAATCGAAAATCCTCCTTGGATTTCTTTTGTTCAGCGGAAAAAGGTACTAAGGCAGGTCTCTTGTAAAAGAGAAAAAGTGGGGGATACCTGTAACTCTCAAATTCAAACCATTTCTGACGTCAGCCATCTATCCCCCAGCCCTCTTTGTCTGTTATCCCGTTAGACTAATGCTACTCAAAATGTGGCCAGTGGCCCAGCACTAGTCTGACAACTGTTACAAAGAGACAAGGACTAAAACCTTGGTCTCATTAACCTGCTCCTAGAGAAGGACTATGCTATGGTCTGAACGTTTGTCCCCCTCCAAAATTTGTACATGAAATCCTAATACCCAGCGTGATGGTATTAGGAGGTGGAGGCCTTTGGGTGATTAGATCACGAGGGTGACGTTATAGGCACACCTCATTTTATCGTGCTTCACTTTATTATGCTTCGCAGATGTTGCATTTTTTACAAATTGAAGGTTTGTGGCAACCCTGCATGAGGCAAATCTACTGATGCCATTTTTCCAACAGCATCTGCTCACATTCGCACGTCTCTGTGTCACGTTTTGGTAATTCTCACATTTCAAACGTTTTCATTGTTATTATATTTGTTATGGTGATCTGTGATGAGTGATCTTTGATGTTACTATTGTCATTGTTTTGGGGCACTTGAATTGCGCCCATATAAGATGGCAAACTTAATAAACGTTATGTGTTGCAACTGCTCCACTCACCAGCTAGTCCCCTGTCTCTCTCCCTCTCCTCAGGTTTCCCTGAGACACAACAATATTGAAATTAGGCCAATTAAAAAACCCTATGATGGCCTCTAAGTGTTCAAGTGAAAGGAAGAGTTAATGGATGCAGACTTCATTGCTGTCTTATTTTAAGAAATGGCCATAGCCACCCCAAGCTTCACAACCACCACCCTGATCAGTCAGCAGCCATAAACACTGAGGCAAGACACTTCACCAGCGAAAAGATTAGGACTCACGAAAGGCTCAGATGAGAGTTAGCATATTTTTAGCAATAAAGTATTTTTTAATTAAGGTTTGTACATTTTTCTTTAGACATAATGCTATGGCACAGTTAATAGGCTACAGTACAGTGTAAACCTAACTTTTATATGCACTGGGAAACCCAAAAGTTCACGTGACTCACTTTATTGCATTACTCGCTTTATTGTGGTGGTCTGGAACTGAACCTGCAGTATCTCTGAGGTATGCTTGTAATATGTTTATAAAAGAAGCCTGAGAGAGCTCCCTTGCCCTTCGGCCTTTTGAGGACCTGAGACCTGAAATAGGGTCCTCACCAGGCCATGCTGGCATCCTGATCTTGGACGTCCAGCCTCCAAAACTGTGAGAAATAAATGTTTGTAGTTTATAAATCACCCAGTCTTTTGTTACGGCAGCCCAAAGGGACCGCAACAGACTGTCGCCAAAAGCAGCAACTTCCTTAACAAGAAAGTGGCCAGCAATAGGTTGAAAATTTCGATCCTTATAATGCCTGTGGAGATTTTATGTTGATGACTTAACTGGGAAAGTAAATAAAACTTCCATGTCTTTGGGGGAAAAAAAATCACAGATTAGCTATGAAAAATACACACCCGTTTTCAGTATCGCTTGAAACAGCTGACAGCACCTAGCACACACAGACTTCTAGCTCCACAGCCCCACAGTGGGGCACAAGGCTGCCCCCAGGAGTCTCCTAGCATTCGAAAATCACGTGTCCTTTTTCAGCGGTTACCGGCAAATAGTAACTAATTTCATTACCTTTCCTTTTCAGGTCCAACCGCAGGCTTCTTACTAGCAACATTCTAATTGAAGGTGACTAAAATCTGGCATTTGGAAAGCAAATTGGCATGAAGAGTACTAAAAATCTCTGCTTCAGAGTTCCACTAGGAGGCCTGGCTGCCCCATACCGCTAGCGACCTGGCAAAACTCCTGTATGTGCCAAGAGCTGGAATTCCCACTATTTGCAGGGAAGTGGCTTTCATAGCAGTGACTTGTCAGCCTTGTGTGGAGTTGGTCCTGCTGCTATCATTATCTGGCTTTATCATTATCAGCTTTGTTTTGGTTGGGAGGGTTGACCTCACAGTGGGTAGAACTGCATCCCAGTATCAACATTACTCTTGGTCTCAGTAACTTTCCAGTGACTGAGGCTTTGAGATAGGCATTACGGTGTAAGTATTCCTATTGCAATAGCAGATGTAAACACAACCCACTCAAACTTTGTTGGTGCGGTGATAGTTCACTTGTGACATGCTGTTTGTAAACAGATGCTATTTAAGTTACTTGCAACATAATTTCAACACGCGTAAAAATATACTTTTAGGCTTATAGGACATTGTTTTATAATACATATCCTTGCATACAAACTCTGCAAGATGTGCATTGTGTTTATCTACACATCATTACTACTGAGTTTTGTTTCCCAGCTGAAAGTGGGGAGGCCAGATGGGCCTGTAGTCTTTGTCAATGCTATTTGTCACAGAGCTTTAAACTTCATTCAGAGCAAACACCTGTGCCAGTACCTGTCATTTTCCAGAACAGATGCTGCCCAAGTGCTCTGTTTATACACACAAAATGACATTAGGCCCACCAGGTTTTCCCAGAACCAAGGGGGAAGTTCTGCCTACAACCCTGCCAGACAAACTGCCCCAGCATTTCCCAGCTCCTTTCTCCTGCCAGAGTCAAAGGTCTCGGCACCAAGATGAGCTGAAAACTAAGGCATCAACCACCCCCACTCCCACCCGAGTCTTGCCCACAGAAAGCTCTTCCCAGCCTCATACCTAGCAATGGGGTGTCTGGGGGCCCATGGGGCAGGGGGGAGGGGTCTTCCCTGATCCGTTTTTCAAACTATACTGGGAGTCAACATCTCTTCTGGGACTTTTCAGCGGTTTTCAGAAGAGGCCCAGGCCTAAACCAGCTCAACTAGGCTGCAGGAGCCCTGCTTCCCCCAGACAGTGAATTAGAGCCTGGTGGGTCCAAAAGAGAGTCCAGCTTTCACCTGGGAACAGACTCTGGGAAGATGTTCCAGCCCCAAAGGGAGGGTTTGGACTCCCAAACCAGTCCCCTAACCTGGCACCAGGTTTCACCCCACCCCAACCACTCCATTCCAGGCCAGAGGAGTCACAGATTTCATCAGTGAGCCCAGCCAACATGTCTCCCTCTGCTTCCTGCAAGGACAGACGGCCCCCCCACCCCACTCCACCCTGCCACCTGTGGGCATTCTGTGCCTGCGGGACATGCTCTCCTCTGGAAACTGCCAGTGGAGAGCTGATGGCAGGGCAGTGAGAGATGAGGGGCACAGCAGATCCATGGGGTCAAGGTGCTGGGACTGCTCCCAGGTTGTTGTCAGCCTTCAACAACGCGGGCACTCCCTGCTGGGGCTTCTGCTGCCCCCAGTGTCCAAGGATAATGACATCAGGCAGACAATGCACTGAAGCCTCTGTTACTGGCTTAAGCCAAGGGCTGTAAAAGCAAGAGACTTACTCTCTGTGCATTCTGTGGGTCTGCTTAGCGTGAGCCCTTGAGGAGCAACTACGTCAGAAGTCCAGGTCCCAGCCTCACCATGACTTCAGAGGGCCCTCAGGCCGTGCCGGCCTCAGTGTTCCTATCTGTGGAATGAGAGAGTTACACAAAATGAAATCAAAGGGTTTTTGCCCAGCATGTGTTCTTTTGTTCCTTTGTGTACATTCCAGATCCTTGTGGTGCATACATGAACTGCTCTCTAGGATACCCGTGTAACCGTGTCTTGGGGTGCATACATGAGGAATCATGTGTTTGCGCTGGGGGAGGGGAGACCCAAGAACAATATCCTCCCCATCCCCTCTCAATAGGAGGAAGCCACCGGCTTCCTCCCTTTCCTGCCTCCTGCCTCCTGCCCTGGCAAGACTGAGGACCACGGGGAGAAGAGGGGAAGGGAAACAGTCCCGCAATCCCCAGGCCTGCCCTTACCACTACCTTCCCCCCCGCCTCAAGTGACCCCCTTCCAGGACCTTCCAGGCCACACCCGTCCTCAGCCTTGTAGGGGCCGGACCGGGGGGCCTGGAGGCCCAGAAGCAGGATAAGTCCTCCCCACCTCTCTCCTCTGCCACCCCTCCCACCCCAGCTAACTCATTTCCTCTTCCTCCCCAACACCAACACGCACTGACAGCACAGGCTGAGCAGCCAGACCTGGAGTGACTGACCGTGGGCCCCGCTTGTCCTGGCTGCCCTGGTCAGCCTCTGGAGTATGGTCTGGCTGGGGCCCCCTCTACTGCTCCCCGTCTTCTTCCTGGCTTCTCATGTTGGTAAGTCTGGCCCATGCTTCCCCCACCCCGCCCACCCAGCCCCCAAAGCCCCGACCCCCCCCCCCCGCCAGAAAACCCTATCATCATTGCCATCACTTCCCTCCACACCCTGGTCCACTAGAAAGTGGGATCAGGGCCTGGAAAACCCAGGCAGGCACCAGGGACTGGGGGAGGGGAGCAGCCATTGACTGTGTTGGACTTGAACATCAGTGGGGAGCAGCAGGGCCTCTGGGCCCCATGTTCATGTTTTCGGTGGGCACTCATATGGTCAGTGTGTGGGACTCACTCAGTTACTCAAACATTTATCACGCACCAACAATATTCCAGGAGCTGTGCTGAGGGACAGGCCATTAGGTGAGAGGCAGACAGCCTCTAGATCTATATAACAGATTAAATGATGCTCACCTCTGATGGCTACTGGGTTAAAGTGAGGTAATTTACACAGAGCGCTTGGTAAGAGCTTCTGAATACGCGGTAGCCCATGCCCTCAGTGTGCTGCCCAAAGAGGATTAGAACGCGAAGGCTGCCTTGAGTGGTTCACGGTCTCGCGGGGGACACGGGACACTGGGTGAGTGCTGAACAGATAGACACAGAGGAGCACTGAGGAGTCAGCTTACTCTGCTTCAGGGCAGGAGATGAAAAGGGATCAGGAAAGACTTCACTAACAGGGGTGGTCTTCGTTCCAGGCAGCCAGAACAATAGAAGCAAGTCTCAGAGGCAGGGAAGTGCATGGGAGAGAGGGTTCCTGGAGGGAAGGAGGCAGGAGGGGCGGTGTGAGCAGCAAGGGGCCTCAAGAGTAAGCACTGCAACCTGAGGGCCGTGGGGAGCCATGGGAGGTCGTGGGCCAGAGAGTCACAAGGTCTTAAACGGGTCAGTTTGGAGGATGAGCTGAGGGAGGAGAAGCGTGGCTGTCGGGATGGTCCAGGGGAGGGAGGGTGAGGGTTAACAAGGGCAGGCTTGGGGATGGGGATGAAGTCAAGAGGCTTTGAGGAAACAGAGTTTTGTGACTGATTGGGGCAGCCAGGATAGTGCTTCAAGGTGTGGACTTTGGAGTCCGATAACCTGGCTTTGCCAGTTACTAATTGTATGACCCTGGGCAAGTTATATCTCTGAGCCTTCGTTTACTGGCTATAAAACTGGGGTAATAACACCCACCTCCCAGGAGAGTTGGGGTGGTAAAATGAGAGAACATAAGTACCTGGCATATAACTGACCCCTAATAAGCATTAATTACGACGGCAGGAGTGTGAGGTGACGCCAAAGTTTGTATCACAGGTGGGTTTTGCTGTCTGCTGAGGCCGGGAGCCCAGAGAGGAGCAGGTTTGGGAAGAGCTGATGGAACACAGCCCCAAGCTGAGAAGCTGTCCAGGGTTATGGACTCAGAAGTGATAGTGAAAGGGATGAGCTTGCGAGAGGAAGCCTGGACAATAATTATTATGACCCTCCTCTGTGGATGGAAAGACATCAGCTTCTGGAGGGTGTGAGGATCCAAAGCAAAACAGGGGCTCAGCACAGGACAGGCAGTCAGCTTCATTTACTCACGGCAGGCTTTCAAAGAATATCCACTGATAAGCAAAGTAGCATTTAAACCAACTAACCACTTGGCAGTAAACAGGCAGGGACAGAGCAAGAGAGGCTCAGGAAGGCGTGGGGTCCCAGGGCCGTAGAGGCTCAGCCGGGCCTGGACTCCAGCTCTCCTTGGTCCCTCCCCTCCCCGCTCCTGCCCCACACTGTGTGCCACAGCCACACTGAACTTGGACATCCCCCTGTCCACACCATGATAGTTTTCATTGCACCCTTTTACTCAGGCTGTGCCCTCTGCCTAGAATGCCCTTCCTACCACTGACCTCTCCCTGTCCCCATTCTCAACACCCCCCCCCCCATCCTGCTCAGCTTTAAGGCCATCAAGCTGTATGTCCCAGGAGGCACCTTTAACCCCTGCCTCCCCCGTGCTGGGTCAGGTACCTCTTCTCTGTGCTCCCCATACAGTGCCCTGCATTTAACCCGTATGTCCATGTCTGTCTCCCCACGGGCTGCGAGCTCTCTGGAAGGCAAAGACCAAGGCCCACCTGGTGTGTGTGTGTGTTTCAGCCCCAAGTCTGCCCTAGGGACTGCCCTCCCTGCTTCTGGCCTTTTGCTGGGCCCAGCGCTCTCTTCCTTTCTGCGCCATAACTACCTGGCTGCAGAACCCAGCCTCTCCCGCCTTCAATCCCAGCACAGCAAACATGTCCAGATTTCTGGAGTGACGAGGAGGGGTCCCTCCAAGACACTTCTGATCTCCAGGGCTCTCCTAGCCCGTGTGTGTGTTGGGGGGGGGGGGGGGCGGGGGGGCGGGCGGGCAGGGCGGGGAGAGTCTCCCCTTTGCAGAGCAGCTGTAGAGACAGGTCAGGAAAGGGGACTGCCAGGAATAGAGTGAGGAAACAGAGACTGGCGCATAGATCATTCTTTCTTTCCAAAGGCTGGGCTGTAAAGGGAAGCCATCTGGCAGGAGAAGGGAGGGGATGGGGAGGCCAGAGAAGGGGCTTTGTTTTTGTTTTTGTTCTTTTAGGATGAAGAGACTTGAGGGAAAGGGGCCAGGGCACCGGGAAGGGGACAGGGACACGAAGGGAGGGGCATGGACGTGCCTGATAGAGTGCAGTGGCTGGGGGAGAGGAAGGGAGGAGAGGGGCGAGACTGGGAGGAGAGGGGCGAGAGCGACCGGGCGGGGCAGGGGTGGGGGCGGGACCCCGGCAGATCCGAGCCCGGTGTCCCGGCCCAGGCGCGGCGGTGGACCTGACGCTGCTGGCCGACCTGCGCCTGACCGAGCCCCAGCGCTTCTTTCTGACCTGCGTGTCCGGGGAGGCGGGGGCAGGCAGGGGCTCGGACGCCTGGGGGCCCTCCCTGCTGCTGGAGAAGGACGACCGCATCGTGCGCACGCCCCGGCCCTGGCAGCCCCTGCACCTGGCCCGCAACGGCTCCCGCCAGGTGACTCTGCGCGGCTTCTCGAAGCCCTCCGACCTGGTGGGCGTCTTCTCCTGCGTGGGCGGCGCGGGGGCGCGGCGCACGCGCGTCCTTTACGTGCACAACAGCCCCGGAGGTGAGTCTGGCTGCCGGTGGGGTGGGGAGGGAGGAGGGACTGCCCTTGACCCCCTGACCCCGCCCTCCATCCACCTCGCAGCCCACCTGCTCCCTGACAAGGTCACACACACGGTGAACAAGGGCGACACGGCTGTGCTTTCCGCGCGGGTGCGCAAGGAGAAGCAGACAGATGTGATCTGGAAGAACAACGGTGAGGGGGACATCTGAACTGCGTGGGCGGGTAAACCCATAGCTCTGACATCCCAACACCTCAAGGGCCTTCGGTGTTCCCGGTTTGTCCCCTGACACAGCCACGTTACCCCCTCTGGCCAACTCCGAGAGGAGTCCTCTCTCCTGCACCAGGTCCATGGGAAGTACCTGCATCCAACTCATCTCTAGCTGTGAGATGTCCTCCTACTGCGCCCAGAGGACTACCTCCTTCCCTGTCACCCCCAAATTAGCACTATGTTAACCTCTCACATTGGACTCTCCCCTGGGAGTTAGCAGGTGCTGTCACGTTAGCTGGTCCGGCAGGGAGCAGCAGTCCCCATGCTGAAGAATAGAACTGGTAACAAAGTCCCCGCTTAGGCAAGGGAAGTCTGGCCTCTTCCAGAGATTTGTCCAGACATGTGCAAGGGCCTGGGCGGGCCTGGAGATCTCAGCCCAGGCCTGCCCCAACCGTGGCCCTATCAGGCCCTCTGGCCACCGCATAGGAGGAAGCCATTTTCCTGGGTGGCCCCGAAATTCCTGCCTTGGTTCGCACACCTGCAGCCCTTTGGCTGCCTCCTGTGTCCCTGGGCTCCTGAGGGAGGAGGGCCCTTCTCTTGAGCTAAGGGGTTTGCCTCCTGAGCTCCAGGCCCCCCGAACTGATGAGAGATGTGGAGCGTCAGGTAGACCTGCGTTCCCTAGAATCTCTGTTCCGTCCTAAGCGAAGAGGCAGGAAGGGGTGGGGCAGGGACAAGGACCCTAATGTTAGGGTCCACAGGTCCTGGAGGGAGAGGCTCCTGGGAACTAGCTACGCGAAGAAGAGGGGAAGAACATTCCAGGAGGAGGGCTGATAAGAGGAAAGGCAGGAAGCTGTGAGATACCACAGTGTTTCTAGAAGAGACACAAGCGATTCAGGAATTCAGGAATGTTCGAAGTCAGGCAGGATGTGGAGAGGTACGGGGCTAGAGGGCTACACAGTGGCCAAACTGGTGGAGATGATGCGGTAAGGAGTTGGATGTTGCCCTGAGGGCAGAGGAGAACTCCTGAAGAGCTCAAGCAGGGGAGCTACAGCGGAATCTACTGGAGAAAAATCTCACTGGCTGCCGAGTGGAGGACAGACAGGGAAGGGGGAGACGGGAGGCAGGGATGCGGCTAGGAAGGCTGTGGGAGGCCCGGAGCAGGGTGGTGGCAGGGGGCGTGGAGAGTGGTGGGCAGTTGTAGGAGGCAAGGAGGAGATAGGCTGAGCCGGATTCGGTGATTTACTGCATGGTTGGTGGAGCGTGAGAAAGAGGATGCTTCCCAGCTTTCTGACTTGGGTCCAGACACTTGCCGGTGCCTTCCCCCCGGTCTGCTCCCTCTGCCTGGCACGTGTTGGTGTGACTTGAGCCAAGGAGGACTGAGGGAGGGGACACCAGCTCTTGTGTGATGCTGAGGCCCCTGACCCATTTATGCCCCCAGGATCCTATTTCTACACCCTGGACTGGCACGAGGCCCAGGACGGGCAGTTCTTGCTGCAGCTCCCAAGTGTGCAGCCATCATCAAGCGGCATCTACAGTGCCACGTACCTGGAAGCCAGCCCGCTGGGCAGTGCCTTCTTTCGGCTCATCGTGCGGGGTCAGGAGCAGAGGGCAGAGGTGGCGGGTGGTGTGGGAGGTTGGGAGCCCTGCGCATGCTTCCTGTGGATCCCCTGTGGCGGCCCCAGAACTCAGCAGCAGTGGTCCGGTGGGTGAGGGTCCGCTGCTGAAGGCACACTCCTGCAGGTTGTGAGGCAGGGCGCTGGGGACAAGACTGTACCAAGGAATGCCTGGGCTGCCTGCACGGAGGTGTCTGCCACGACCAGGACGGCGAGTGTGTGTGCCCCCCTGGATTCACTGGTACTCGCTGTGAGCAGGGTAAGGAGGAGGGGGCACTAGGACCTGGGCGGGAGAGGATGCCTGGCGGGGCGGGGTCTCAAACCTGGGGGATGGGGCTTGGAGAGTACACTACCAAGTAGGTCTTGAACCCTGGGGCCCAGCAGAGGCCCCTACACCCACATGCCCTCTTTCCAGCCTGCAGAGAGGGCCGTTTTGGGCAGAGCTGCCAGGAGCAGTGCCCAGGCACATCCGGCTGCCGGGGCCTCACCTTCTGCCTCCCAGACCCCTATGGCTGTTCTTGTGGATCTGGCTGGAGAGGAAGCCAGTGCCAAGAAGGTACAGACTAACCCATCCTCCGCATCCCAGACTCAGACAGCCAGCTACAAGCTTGGCCCTGACCCTTTACTCCAGCCCTGCCTTACACACCAAGCCCTCCACAGTCCTCCACTCACTTGACCGGTGCCCTCTCCACCCAGCCTGTTGTTACTCCCAGGCCCCAGCTGTGCCCTCGTTGCCCCCTGTCCTGTGCCCCTCTAATCACATCCCCTCTGTTCCCAGCCTGTACCCCAGGTCGTTTCGGGGCTGACTGCCGCCTCCAGTGCCAGTGTCAGAACGGCGGCACTTGTGACCGCTTCAGCGGCTGCGTCTGCCCCTCTGGGTGGCATGGAGTGCACTGTGAGAAGTCAGGTATGAGCACGGGGGGCTCTGCGGTCCCTCCGAACAGGTCCCTTCACTGGACACACCTCCCCATCTCAGAGTCCTGCCTTCAGGGAGCTCATGGTCTGGAAGTTCTCGCCACCGGCCCACATCATCTGTACGGGGATGGGCAGCAGCCCAGAGTGGGTGGGAGCCCAGAGGAGCGGCCTGAGAGAGCCAGGTTGGGCTTCTGGGAAGAGGCATGATCTGAGGTGGGATATGAAGGACAAGAGAAAGATGGCTGGAGAGAGAGCAGGGCAAAGGCCGGGGGATTAAGGACCAGGCTTGGGTACCAGGGCAGTGGCGTGAAGAGAGGCTCAGGGAGTGGTCAGAGGAGGTCAGGTCTTGGGGCCTTTGAATGACAGGCTATGGGGTTTGCATTTCATATGATAGGCCAGCAGGGAATTGTTGAAAAGGCCCAGGGCTGTCAGATTTGTGTTTGAGAGAGGACACCAGCTGCTGGGTAGGGAGTGGAAGCCGGAGAGCCCAGAGGAGCTGTCTCAGGGCCCAGAGACGATGGGGGCCTGAACCAGCATTCCGGCTCTGAGGCTGGCGAGGGGTCCGGTCTCTGTGTGGGAGAGTATAAGGAGGTGGGGGGCACAGGAGGTAGACTCGGGGACAATCAGAGGTGGGCGTGAGGGCCCTGGAGGAGTTGCAAAGGACTTTCAGACCTGGGTGACTGGGCTGGTGGCAGTGCCTCCGTTAAGATGCAGGACTCGGAGGAGGGGCACTTTGGCAGTCATATTTCTGCCCTTGCCAGGGCCTCCAGGATGCGTGTCCCCTCTCTCCTCAGACCGGATCCCCCAGATCCTGGACATGGTTTCAGAACTGGAGTTCAACTTAGAGACGACTCCCCGGATCAACTGTGCGGCCGCGGGGAACCCCTTCCCAGTCCGAGGCAGCATGCAGCTCCGCAAGCCGGACGGCACGGTGCTCCTGGTCAGCCCGGCAACCCCACTCCCTGGCCCCCACCCCCCAGACCCCAACCCCTCGGGGCTTTCTGCAGGGTCTGCCCACTGGCCTGACCGCAGCTCAAATGGTATCAGGCTAATTGCCGAGGGACTACCACCCAGCCTCTGTCCCCTCATCACCCTGGACAAGCACACGTGTATGTGTCACATGGCACACGTTCCCTGTGCTCTGTCCCCTTCTCCTGTCTCTCTCAGTCCACCAAGGCCATTGTGGAGCCAGATAGGACCACAGCCGAGTTCGAGGTGCCTCGCTTGGTTCTTGGGGACAGTGGGCTCTGGGAGTGCCGTGTGTCCACGTCTGGTGGCCAAGACAGCCGACGCTTCAGGGTCAACGTCAAAGGTCAGTGATGTCCTGGGGCCGTGGAGGATGGACAGCAGGCAGAGTGAGCACTAGTTGATGCTGCTCAGACTGGGCATCATAGCAGGAAGGGCAGGGGCATCTAAGGTCACAGCCCAGCACCAGGCAGAGAAGAGGGCTTGTCATCAACCTGAGGCCTGGGCGGGGCATTGTTCAGGCAGGAGCACAGCTCAGTCCCATCGGGAAAGGGCATCCCATGCCCCAGAAATGGGACACCCTCCAGCCTTGCCCAGGGCAATGCTCCCCTCTGCACTTCCTCCAAACCCTGCCCCACAGACACACAGTGCCTTTCCCTCTGCCTCTGGGACGCTGTGTTTGCCCCACAACCCCAAGTCACACCACAGGGCTCTCAGTGCCAGGACAGGGGAGCGCCTGGGGCCGTGGAGCTCAGAGGGTGACCCGCTTCATTTCCAGAGGAGCTTCCTGGTGAATGCGGGAGCTGCCCGTACCCAGGATTGCTCAGAGCAGAGCACCCCCACCCCCGGCTAGGTGTCCCTCACCTGCACCACCCTAAGCCTCGGACATTCACAGCCCCTGCCAGCCCTCGGCTCCTCTTTCCCTGGGCTCCTGACCCCCGCTCACCTCCCCCGACAGGAGCCCAGACCTCTTGCTCACCTTCCTCTTTCTCACAGTCAGGCTCTGCTTCTCGTCCTCTCTCCAGCGCTCTGTCTCCCCCTCCACCACCCCAGGGCCCCATCGCCAGCCTTTCTCTTCTCACTCTCCCCAGGCTTTGGGCCCAGACAGCTTGGCTTTGAATCTTCACTACAGATTCTAGCTCCATCATGTAAGCAAGTTACTTAGCTCCTCATAGCTTGTTTCTCTCTCTGTAAAATGAGGGTATCCGTGCTTCCTTGATAGGGTTGCTATGAAGATTAAATTAGACGATGCTTTTAAGCATTTAGCACAGTGCCTGACACAGGGTATGTGTTTAATGTATGTTGATATTTATTGTTATTATTAGTTAAAATGTCATCTATTCCTAAGATTTCAGCTGTTCCCTGGCAACACCCAGATGTGATCTGCAGCCTGGACCCCTCTCCTGGGCTCCATACCCGTTCAGTGAGACCTCCATATAGTGGAGGTCTAGTTCTGAAGTCAGTGTGGAGGTTAGCTGGTACATGACCCAGGGGCCCACTTTATATCTGGCTCCAGGACATGTAACCCCGCGCATGAGCCACAGGCCCAGGGGCTTTATAGGATCCAAACTGGACCTTCCTCTCCCTCCAGACCAGCGCTTCCTCCTGACATGCGTATTCCTGCCCGACACCACTGTTCCTTCCCACCCCCTCAGCCACAGCCCTGTGTCTTCCTTGACCCTCCCCCTTCCCCCATCCATCCATCCATCCATCCATCCATCCATCCATCCACCCATTCTGCTTAGAAGATTCATCTGGAAAATGTTTGGAAGAAGCAAGGGAACCAGTTAAGGCGTTAATGCAATAATCTGGAGAGGAGAGCTAAGGCAGGAGCACCAAAGCTGTTTGGGGGTAGAATGGACTGATTTTAGGGGGCCTGGTCAGATAGACCCTGTTTAAACCCTCGTTGCGTGTCCTTAAGCAAGTCGTTCCATGTCTATGAGCCTCAGTTTCCTCATTCATAAGACAGGGTGATGAGCCCTGCCTGAAGGCAGTTGTCAGAATTAGAGACCATGCATGTGAAGCATCCGGGTAGAGCAAGTGCTTCATCACCTGCTACACTTTTTTTTTTTTTAATTAGGAGAGTGATGAATGATGGGGTGAGGGGCAGAGAGCAGGGTGACCCTGCCTTGGGTTTCAGACTTCTCTGTTCACCCCCACATTGCATGGGCAGAGTGCCCTCCCCCAAACCCTGTCTGGCCATGTCACTCCCTCATTTAACATCTTTTGGGACACCCTTGTGTCCTTACTGCCGAGTCCCTGAACCCTGAGCTGTCCTCCCTGGACCCTGGCTACTCTGGTCATCCGTTGAACTTGGTTCCTCCCCAGGCCAGGGGGTCCCAAGATCTAAACTGAGACCCAGAGGTGTCTTTGATGCCCAGAATCTGCCCCTATTTCTGAGGACTGTGTGGGCTGTCTGGGCCATGACTTACCCTGAGTCTCCTGGCAGTGCCCCCAGTGCCCCTGACTGCCCCGCGGCTCCTGGCCAAGCAGAGCCGCCAGCTCGTGGTCTCCCCACTGGTCTCCTTCTCTGGGGACGGACCCATCACCTCCGTCCGCCTGCACTACCGGCCCCAGGACAGCGCCATGGCCTGGTCCACCATCGTGGGTGAGGGGGGAGAGAGCAAGGGGAAGGATGGAGATGGCTGGGGAAGGATGGGGTGTCAGGCAGTAACGAGGGGGAAGGGGATAGAAAGGGAGGGAGAGGCATGCAGAGAAAAGAGGGGCTGAAGGGAGAGCTGTGGCTTCTGGAACGGGTTGAGACTGAATAGTGTGTGCTGCAAAACCCTGACAGTGGACCCCAGTGAGAACGTGACGTTAATGAACCTGAGGCCGAAGACGGGATACAGTGTCCGCGTGCAGCTGAGCCGGCCAGGGGAAGGGGGGGAGGGGGCCTGGGGGCCTCCCACCCTCATGACCACAGACTGTCCTGGTGAGAGGCCAAGAGTCATCCCTTTCCGTCCTCCAGGGGCTACTGTCCTGTGCACTAGGGGTTGTCATGTCTTGTCCACCCCAGGGGTCCCTGCCTTTCCCACTGGGGGTTGTCCCCTGGGGATCACCATCCCATCTGACCCCAGGGACCCACCGGACGGTTCTGACCCCTGACCTCTGGCCCCAGAGCCCTTGCTGCAGCCATGGCTGGAGGGCTGGCATGTGGAGGGCCCCGACCGGTTGCGAGTGAGCTGGTCCTTACCCTCGGTGCTGGGGCCACTGGTGGGCGATGGTTTCCTGCTACGCCTGTGGGACGGGGCCCGGGGACAGGAGCGGCGGGAGAACGTCTCGTCCCCCCAGGCCCGCACCGCCCTCCTGACCGGACTCACACCTGGCACCCACTACCAGCTGGATGTGCGGCTCTACCACTGTACCCTCCTGGGCCCGGCCTCACCTGCCGCTCGCGTGCTTCTGCCCCTCAGCGGTACGCTCAGCAGGCGGGTGGCAGGCTCAAGACGAGGGAGGACATGGGACGCAGGGAGCACACGAGACCCAAAAGGACGTGGGAGGTTGTAGGATCCTGGATGGACGTGCAGAGAACACAGAATGTGAAAACATGGGTGTAGGGAAAAACCTAGGATGTCAGGCAGACACAAGCACAGGGAGACATGACACAGGGGAGGATACAGGATACCAGGAGGACGTGGGCCACCAGGAGTCTATGGGACAGAGGAGAGCACGGGGAGGTCGTGGTTCTTGTAGAGAACAGGGGTCATGGGGAGGGTGTGGGGTGTGAGGGAACACAGGGCGTGGGGGGCATTGGGAGGTCCTAGGACACTGGGAGGATCTGGGCCACCAGGAAGACTTGGGATGTAAGGAGAACCAGGGGAAGCAGAAGCCCAGGGGTGAAGGAAGCCAGAGGGAGAGGGATTCAGCCCAGGAAGGAAGGAGGAGGTTGGCGGGTTGGCTCCCATTCTGGGGTCCTCAGAACTGGGGACACATCTAGAGTGGATCCGTCTGACCCCACAGCCACACAGTCTGGTCCCATCTGAGCACTGCCTTCCCACCCCCATCTCCCCAGGGCCCCCAGCACCCCAACACCTCCAGGCCCAGGCCCTTTCAGACTCCGAGATCCAGCTGGAGTGGCAGCGCCCAGAGGCTCCAGCTGGGTCTATATCTAAGTACATCGTGGAGGTGCAGGTGGCTGGGGGCTCAGGAGACCCGCTGTGGATGGACGTGGACAGGCCCGAGGAGACGCGTACCATCGTCCGCGACCTCAATGCCAGCACGCGCTACCTCTTCCGCGTGCGGGCCAGCGTCCAGGGCCCTGGTGACTGGAGCAACATGGTAGAAGAGTCCACCTTGGGCAACGGTGAGAGGGCGGGGCCCACGTGAACTCCTGGGCCACAGGGTCGGTCTCGATGCTCTCCCCTTCCACGTGGTTCTCTGCCTTGGAGCTAGGGCATCCTCGGCTCCTCCCCGCAAGTAACACAAGCCCTGGCGTTGAGGACCCTGACCCTTCCCTTCTATGACCCATCGTCCTAGTGCTGGGAAAATCATGTCTTTCCAGTGACCCATTGGTCCTAGGCTTGACATCCCTGCTCCCTCCCTGGTACTGAGATCTCTGACCTCTCCCTCTGTGTGACCCCATGGTGACCTCCAGGTTCCCTGACCCAGGCGTCCCTATGATCTGCCCCTCTTATTGTATCCAGGGCTGCAGAGTGAGGGCCCGGTCCAAGAGGTCCAGGCAGCTGAAGAGGGCCTGGATCAACAGCTGGTCCTGGCTGTGGTGGGCTCTGTGTCCGCCACCTGCCTCACCATCCTGGCTGCCCTCTTAACCCTGGCCTGCATCCACAGAAGCTGCTTGCACCGCAGACGCACCTTCACCTACCAGTCGGGATCGGTCAGTCACTTATACCCACCTCGGGGCACGTGTGTGCAGACCCTGTGTATATATGTTTCTACCTGTACACACATAAGTATTTGTAGACCGTGAGTGTGTGTGTGTGTGTGTGTGTGTGTGTGTGTATGTGCACGTGCGTGTGCGCACATGGGTGTTTATATCGCAGGTATGAGACTACACTCGACAACATGCAAGGGTGCAACATATATATCAATAATTTTCTCTATTTCTCTAGAATTGAACTCAACTCACAAGCCCATTTACATTTGTGGTGAAATATCAACATCCCCAGTTCAGAATCACTGGGTTATGTCCATGTTGCACCACGGTCAGTTCGGGATTCTCCCCCTTCTCATAAGGGGTGATGGAAGCCTGGGAAGCCTGGTGATAACGTGGGGAACGCCTGGGCTCCGTGCCAGCCTCTGTCCCGGCAGGCCCTCCCGCACTTGGGAGCCAGCCTCCACCTGCACGCACCCATGCCTCATGTCCTCAGCACTTCTGTGGCCTCCTCCCAGCAGGGCACTGGCGCTGTGAGTCCCGCATCCCATCCTCCATCCTTGCAAATCTCAGGGCCGCCCTGGGGAGACTTAAGAACTCTGAGGGGCTTCCCTGTCCCCTGCAGAGGGCAGCATATTCTGTGACCCTCAGACCCATTTCTGTAGCCCCTCCTACAGCTGTTTCTACCAATCTAGAGTTGAGCTGGGGCTGCAGCCTCACCTGTCGTTCTTTGAGACAGGAAGCATAGGCCTCCACTCTTCTTGACTTCCGGGTAAACCTGGCTGAGTGTTCTGTCCTGTTCATGCCCCTCCAGCCGGCAGGCCCACACTGAGGGGTTGGGATGAGGGGTGCTGGCTCCTCTTCAGAAACCCAGCATCACCTCGTCTTGTCACCTCCTCCCATCTCCCTCTCCTCTGGGATCTTCCCCACTGTTGTCACTTATGATCTGAACTCTGCCCTTGGTCCTCCATGCCTGCGCACTTGATATTTATAGCCAAGCTTTGGCATTTCAAAAAAAAAAAAGAAAGAAAGAAAACAAAAAAGCTCTTCTCTCTCAAGGGCTGATCCTTGTGATAGAAAGCCTAGTGTCCGAGGCTATTGTCTCTGCTATGCCTTTAAAAAACTCCCTTCAGAGATTCAATCGGCCTCTTTGTTCCGACTGCGTTGGCCTCCCTCTGAGGTCAGTGTTTGCAGAAAGCAGGCCTGGCTGTGGTGGGGGAGGGTCACGGGTACCAATGTGGAGGAAAGGAGCGGGAGGGCAGCCTTAAATGGATATAGCATCCTGACATATTTCAAGATGTACCCCTGCTGTATGCGTGTGCATGCGTGTACATGTGCACATGAACGAGTGTGCCGGGCATGAGTGCACGTGTGTCCCTGTGAGTGCCCCCATCTGCACGCGCCTGTGTCCCTGATACGTGTGTCCCTCTGCTTGTGCTCCTGCACAAGCACGTGTCCCTGCATACCTCTCACGGATGCCCTGTGTCTCGGCCACCACTAGACCATGCACGTGCAAACTGGTGTGCGCCTTCAGCTGTCCATGTTTCGTGTGAATCCATGTGACCTGTGTCCTCAGCCGTTGCCTGTCAAGCTGGGCTGCAGCTCACATAGAGACACCTCCCCCTGCCCCACCAGGTCTGTCTTAACCCTCCTTTCGGTTCTCATGTTGGCAGCACCCATGGTCCCACTCAGCTGTTTCCTTTTCCTGCCATCAGCCCTGCCCAGGTGGCCCAGTTCCTACTCAGCTGGGGGGGGCGTGGATGTTCCCCTTTGTTATGCTCTATCTTCAGGTCCCAGGGTGGTTTGAGAGCTACGGGTGGCTGCCAAGTGGGTGGACAGGGGTAGTCTCTGCTTCTGCTGCTGTGGAGAAGAAAATCCCTCCGCTGGCTCCCAGCAACTCAGGGCTTAGCATGGAGCAGGTGCTCAATAATGTACCCTAGACCACTGCCCAAGGCAGGAATCCCCTCCACAGCATCCCTGGTGGCAAAGAATGCCCGGTTGTGGGGTCAGCACAGCAAGGGGAAGCTCCTTGCTCCCCATCACAGCTCATTCCAATTCCTTTCAGTTTTAAATGTTAGGAGTGTCACCCTTCCATTGACGTGTGTCGTGGCTTCTAGCAATTTTGCCCACTCCTCGTTCTTCCAGAGCCCTGCACCCCTGATCCCCAGGCTGTGGCCTCTGCATTTCTCTCCTTGGACATCTGTCCACCCAACGGCCCACCTGTCGCTCTGTCTCGTATGATTCTATCTCAGTATGTGTCCTGTGTTTGTCTGTGCCTGGCTGGCCACCAGGGTGCCCTCTGTCTGGATCTCTGTCCATTTGTCTAGCCACTCTTTGTCTGCCTGTCTGTGCATCTTATTGCCCCTGTCTCTTGTGTGGACTGTGTGCCCACTTGTCGCATCCTATGAAGGGCGAGGAGACCATCCTGCAGTTCAGCTCGGGCACCTTGACACTGACCCGGCGACCAAAACCACAGCCCCTGAATTACCCAGTGCTCGAATGGGAGGACATCACCTTTGAGGATCTCATTGGGGAGGGGAACTTCGGCCAGGTCATCCGGGCCATGATCAAGAAGGATGGACTCAAGATGAATGCAGCCATCAAGATGCTGAAAGGTCCGCTGGGAGTGACCCCTGCCCCAGCCCTGACCCTCTCCTGTGCCCCACAGTACCTGGCTCCCGCCAGCGACTGACCCCAGCCCTCACCAGCCCATACCCTTTCTCCAGGGTTATTTCTGGCAAAAGTGATATTGAATTCTTTACACAGAGTATGCCTCTGAAAATGACCATCGTGACTTTGCTGGAGAACTGGAAGTTCTGTGCAAATTGGGGCATCACCCCAACATCATCAACCTCTTGGGGGCCTGTGAGAACCGAGGTGAGTCCCCAGCTCATCACCTACCCCGTCTTCCAGCCTCCCATCATCAGCCACCACCCCCGCATCAGTAGCTTGTGGGGAGCTTCAGGACACCTGAACATCACTATTGGGCCTCCTTCATGCACCAGGTTCCCTGTCTAGCACCACGGGGTGCCTGCTGCCACCCCAGGCTGCCTGCGTATAAACCACCACCCTGTATTCTTCACCTCCCAGGTTACTTGTACATTGCCATTGAATATGCCCCCTATGGGAATCTGCTAGATTTTCTGCGGAAGAGCCGCGTCCTGGAAACTGATCCAGCTTTTGCCCGAGAACATGGAACAGCCTCCACCCTCAGCTCCCGGCAGCTGCTGCGTTTTGCCAGTGATGCTGCCAATGGCATGCAGTACCTGAGTGAGAAGCAGGTGTGTGTGAGTGTGTGTTGGGGGAAGGTTGGGCTAGAGGGATGAGGGGAGACCACTGAGCAGACTTCAGGAGATTAAATCAGCAGGCTCTAATTGATGGATTAAGGAATAAAGAGAAGGATGTGACCCCAAGTTGCTGGCCAGGGTGAGTGAGTGAGAACACAGGGCGAGAAGCAAGTCTGAAAAAGGTGTTTTGTTTGAAGCATCCAAGGGACATCATGGCGGAGGTGTTGGCTTAGCAGTTATGGACCCCAGCCTAGAACTCAGGAGGGAGGCCTGGGCTGGAGACGACAGTCTGGGAGCTGTCACTTCACAGACGGTGACGCTGGTGGCCAGGGAGTGGGTGAGACTCACCAGCAGAGGGTGGAGGGTGGAGCAGACGGGGAGGCCCGAGCCCAAGCTCGAGGACACCCCGCTTGAATGAAAGGAGAGAGGGGACAGTTGCAAGAGAGGACATGAGACGGAGGGGAGGCATTTTGAAGTTAAAGTTTTGAGTATCTTTGAAAGCAGAGGGGAAGGGGCCAAGGCAAAGGGAGGGGTGATGGAGAGAGGTCTCTGTGGAAGGTGGAGGGCCCAGTGGGGAGGATCTGGAACTCAAGGGAGAGGTCACTTTGGGCAAGTGACTCTCATCAGTGGGGTGGGGGTTGGAGAGAGGTCAGGAGAGATGGGGTCAGGGAACATGCAAAGAGGAGAAGGTGCCAGTGTGGTCACTGCAGAAAAGCCCACCGTTGTCCCAGGAGACGAATACAGCCTGAACTTGGCCATGGCCCAGGTCGCAAGAAGGAAGGGACAACAGCCGGCACCGTGGTTCTTCTCAGGCAGGAGTTGCTGATCCAGGTTGAGGCCCGGGTGGGCGGGCAGAAGAGTGAGGGGCTACGAAAGGCATGGAGGGGCCCACGAAGCCAGCCGTGGGGCCAGATCCCTCGCTGGCCCCGGAGTCCAGGTCTCATTCATCCCCATCTTTCCTGACTTCTGACCGTGCCTGCAGTTCATTCACAGGGATCTGGCTGCCCGAAACGTGCTGGTTGGAGAGAACCTGGCCTCCAAGATTGCAGACTTTGGCCTTTCTCGGGGGGAGGAGGTTTACGTGAAGAAGACGATGGTAAGTCTCATCCAGTCCTCCCCATCAGGGCCTATGCCTGGCCCTGCCTCCCAGAACCTGCTAAACAGCCCCTTTCTCCTCACCTGACCCCTCAAACCCACTCTCTTCCAGGGGCGTCTCCCTGTGCGCTGGATGGCCATTGAGTCTCTGAACTACAGCGTCTATACCACCAAGAGCGACGTGTGAGTGTGGGGGTGGGGAGGGACAGGAGGGTTTGGTCCCCTAAGGATGCTTGTGGGTGTAACCTGGACGCACCTCAGAGATGTCTCAGGTAGTCCAAGGCATGACTTGGCTGTCCCTAGGGTGTGTCCCAAGTGTGACACAGATGTGTCTTAGGTATACCTTGGCCACGCCCGGTATCTTAGTGGGAAGGCAGGGGCTCGTTGGAAGGAAGTTTCATCTTGGAAGGTATTTCAGGAGTAGGATTGGAGTAGGAGTGGTTTAGGCTGTGTCTGACTAAGAGACTGAAGGATGCTTTGGAGAGGTTGGGGATGCTGATGGATAAGGCCTGGGTGAAGGGAGAGACCCCTCAACGAATGCTCTCACCTTCTTCTCAGAAGGGTGGGTCATCCCCACCTGAGGATCTAACCGGAGCATGACCCCCAAGACTCCCTCTCTGCGCTCCCTCCTCCAGACGGCCTTCCTGGCACACCCCTGCCCCTCTCTCCAGGGAACCTGGCCTTCCCAGCACCCCAGCCCTGGCTCTGCCCCTTGCCCCAAGCCCTTTGGCCTGGCCAGCCTGGCTCACTGTCCACCACACCACCACCCCTCTGGCCACCACTTGCCTACTTCCTGCTTCTGCCCCAAGAGCCCTGAGATTCCCACCCTGGCCTCAGCCACCTCTCACCCGCACAGCTGTTGTTACAATATAAGAGGCATTAAGAGCAAGGGCTTTGGAGCCAGACTGCCAGGGTTTGAATCCCAGCTCTGCCACTTACTAGCTGTGTGGCCTTGGGCGAGCTAGCTAACCTCTCAGTGCCTCAGTGTCTCCATCTGTAAAATGGGGATAGTAATAGTATCTATATCACAGGGTCGGTGTGAGGGTTAAATGAATTAACATATACATGTGTATTAAGTGATCAGTGCTTCACCCACAGTAAGTGCACAGTAAAATGTTAGCTACGATTACACTGAGCCTGGGAGGCTGTGCAGGAGTTTCAGTAGCAGAGACAACAGCTGATCCAGGCCAGACCCTTGCAAAGTAGACACACGCAGGGCCTGGGAGGGGCTGCACACCTGAGGTAGGTAGACACTAAGCTGCTGGGCCCTGGGGCCTAGAATGTAACTAAGTGCATCCTCCTCATTTCAGATGGTCCTTTGGGGTCCTCCTCTGGGAGATCGTGAGCCTTGGTGAGTCCCTGACCCCTGTTCCCCACAGGGTCCCCGCCTTCCCCCTACCCTCCGCCCCCGCCCAGGCCCCGAGCTGAGAGAGCATTGCCCCTCGCTCAGGAGGAACCCCATACTGTGGCATGACGTGTGCTGAGCTCTACGAGAAGCTGCCGCAGGGCTACCGCATGGAGCAGCCTCGCAACTGTGACGATGAAGTGTGAGTCCCCTCAGCCTCGAGCCCCGGGACTCCCGTCACCCCAGCGGGCCCTGGCCCTCACCTCGGTGACCCCCCTGCCTGCAGGTACGAGCTGATGCGGCAGTGCTGGCGGGACCGTCCGTACGAGCGACCCCCCTTTGCCCAGATCGCGGTGCAGCTGGGCCGAATGCTGGAAGCCAGGAAGGTGAGGAAACTGGGGGTGCAGGGGCTGGGCTCACCGACCTCACAGGGCTGTCCTCTCATAGGAGCCAGAGAGCAGCAGCCCCTGCGTCCCTGTCCCCACCGCCACAGCTAGGCCAGGCCCTGGGGTGCAGCCCTCCTTTCCAGCTCTCCCTGGGTTGGACACTAGGCTCT
Source organism: Hippopotamus amphibius kiboko (assembly GCF_030028045.1). Taxonomy (NCBI): domain Eukaryota; kingdom Metazoa; phylum Chordata; class Mammalia; order Artiodactyla; family Hippopotamidae; genus Hippopotamus; species Hippopotamus amphibius. Next base: position 35,185,209 of record NC_080186.1, read on the forward strand.
TCTAAACTTTTCCAGGGCCACTGATTAGCCTCAGCAGCAAGTCCTTGTCCCAGGCCCCAGGCCCCAGACTCCCTGCCTGTCCTCTGCTGGGGCGATCAGCCCATTCTCAGCTGGGACACCTCTCCTCACCTGGCACAGAGCCAGGGTGGAATGCATGAATGGATGGATGGATGGATGGAAGATGAATGAACGACCCAGTAACTGAATGAATGAATAGATGTAGTGGATGGATGATACAGTAATCATACAAAAAGCACATGATTAAATAACTGAATCTAGTAACCATAGAGATAAATGAATTATCAAATAAATATGTGAAGAAATACATCAAAACGAGTAATGTGAAGAGTTCATCATATGAATTAGTTGACTAAATAGTTATAGGAATTATTAAGCTATCTTAAGAATAAAGGAGTAATCAGATAACCATAAAAATGGATAAATCATCAAAAATAGCCTTATGAACAGATGAATAAGTAAATGAAAGGATGAATGCATTAGCAATCAATTCATTGGATAAGGGCATGAAAAACCTCCCATCTAATAATTGTGTCAAGGGTCTCTCACGTGAGCCCCCCAGCTGTGGTCTGATGACCTTGCTGCTCTGGGCTGGTGAAGACCACCCTTGGCCACGGGGTCATCTTGAGTCTGCAGGACAAATCCGTGTCTCTTCAAATACCCCAACCACATGGAAGTCGAGGACCTCCAGGGCAGGCATGCCCCCCCCATCTCTGGCCCTCACTGAAGTTCGCTCTGCTCCCCAGGCCTACGTGAACATGTCGCTGTTTGAGAACTTCACGTATGCGGGCATCGACGCTACAGCTGAGGAGGCCTGAGCTGCAGTCCAGCCAGAACCTGGCTCTGCTGGCCAGAGCAAACTCAGCTCTCCAACCTGTGACTCCTGATTCTTGTTGCCTGAGCTGCCTCAAGGAATTGTTTTTTAACTTAAGGAAGAAAAAAGGGGATGGAGGGATGGGGTGGGTTTAGGGGGTGGGACCTCATCCTTTGCCATTGCTCCCAGTGCCCCCTGCATTACTGACGGCTACCCTCACATCCTTCCTTCCAGTTCAGCTGCTCCACGTTTGTGCTCTTCTACTCCCTGCACTCAAACCCCTGCTTCAGCCCCTCCACTCAAGCCAGCACTCACACCACTAACATGCCCTGTTCAGCTGCGCCCCACTCCCAGCCTTGTAATCAGGAAAAATAAATGCTCTGAGAAGCTCCATCCAATGTCTACCTTTTACTGCTGGTCAATCCCAGGGAAAAGTTCAACCAAAGAGGGAGAAACTGGACTTTGCAGGAAAAGAAATGCTGTCCCTGGTTACACTATCATTATCCCAAGCCCTCTACAGAGGTTGCCTCTCCATGATGGGAGATGTCCTGAAAGACCCATTTTACACAGACACTGCCCCCACATCTCTGTCATAATAAGAAGTCCAGTCTTCCCATGGTCTCTGCCCAGCTCTCCAGCCTCTATCACCAATATGTCTCCCTAGGTAGCTGCCAGCCTAGGATTCTTTGCTCTGCCCAAACAGTCTCTCCCAGGATTGGCTCTAGCCCAGCCTCAGCTCAAACTGACACCTCGGCACTGGACAGATTCTGGCCTGTCTTGAGCTCCCATTTTCCTTATGTCTCTAGGCGGCCTTCCCTGGCAACTTGGTACTGCCCGGCTTGTGGACCCCCAAAGGAAGAAAGCAGAGGTCACTTCCAACTTCAGCCAGCCATGGTAGGATTCCTTTGCCTTCCTCAGAGTCTCCCATAGTGTTTGGGGAGGTGATCCCTGTCCTGAAAGCTCATCCCACCTCACCACCCCATGCTGTGTGGCCTTCAGGTTTGCCCGTCCTTTTGATTCATCACTGCTGGCCTCAGATTTCCCTCCCACTAGTCCTTAAGAAACAAGATTTGTCTTGCTTCTCACATTTTTTTCAGTGAATCAGATAAAATTGAAGAAGACATAACATAGGATGGCATTGTGGGTAAGAGCACAGATTCTAGAATCACGCAGACCCATGTCCAACTCCCTGCTATATCACTTACTATCTTACTATCTGTGTGACCTTGGTCAACTCACTTAACCTCTCTAAGCTTCAGTTTTCTCCTCTGAAAAATGGAGTTAGTAATAGCTACCTCACTGCTGTTAGCACTAAATAAGATTACACAGGGACGTTTTTCACAACACTGGACCTTGGACATAGTGTTCAGTAAGTGCCAGCTGATATCATTATACACCAATGCAGGAAGTTGGGGGAGGGGTGATTATCAGAATCTCTATTCCAAAAAGACTTGAGTGGTTAGAGAGTAGAGCTGAGTTCAAGAAGAAGAAATTAACTGAGTAAATGGCAGGCTATGCATGCTAGGGGAGATGGGATTTGCTAAAATGAAATTCCATTTCACATCTACTACAGGAATATTTCCAGGTCCAGGATATAGGGATTAAAAAGTTATCTCTGCTAGGGACCAATATATAAACAGAGATGCCCCTGTGGAGTGACAGATGTGTAAACAAACAAAATACAGTGGTATATGCTATAAGAGAGGGAGAGGGGACCTGGAGGACGCAGAAAGGAGATGCAGTCAGGAAAGCTTTTCCAGAGAAAGTGACATTTTAACATGGGCCATGAAGAAGAAGCAGGAGCTAGACAGAAGAAAACATCTGACAGAGGAAACAGCACCTGTGACACACGGTATATTAAGAGCTGCAAAGAATTCCCTGTGTTGGAAACAAAGGGAGAACATAGCTCCATGAGGGTAAGGACCCCAGAGAGGTGACAGGACCAGCCTGTGCTGAACCTTGTAGGCAATATTAAGGATGTGGGTCTTTATCCTAAGGGCAAAGGGCAGCCCTAGAAGAGCTGGATGCAGGGGTGTGTCATCATCAGATTTGCATTTTTGAAAAGATCACTGGCTACTATGTGGGGAATGGATTATAGAGGAACAAGGTGAGGACATGCCTACAAATTAGATACCTTAAATTAAATGGACAACTTCCTAGAAAGACAGGAACTATCAAAATGGACTCAAGAAAAAATAGGCAATCTGAATAGACTTACAACAAGTAAAGAGATTAAATTATGAATCAAAAAATGACCTATAAAGAAAAGTCCATGCCCAGATGGCTTTGCTGGTGAATTCTACCAAATGTTTAAAGAATAAATACAAATTTTTCACAAACTCTTCAAAAATAGAAGAGGAAAGAATAGCTCCCAATTCATTCTGTTAGACAGTTATTACCCTGATAACCAGAGCAAAGACATCACAAGAAAAGAAGACAACAGATCAATATATCTTATGAATATGGACACAGAAATCCTCAAGAAAATACTAACAAACAGAATCCAGCAACATATAAAAAGGATTATATAACATAACCAAGTGCCAATTACCCCAGGAGTGTGAGGTTGGTTGAATATCCAAAAACCAATTAATGTAATACATCAACGTATCAATAGAATGAAAAACAAAATGTACGTGATCATCTCAATAGGCACAGAAAAAGCATTTGACAAAATCAAACGCACTTTCATGTTTAAAAAAAAAAAAAAAACTAAGACCAGAAGCCAACTTCATAAAACTGATACAGGGCATTTACAGAAATCCATATCATACTTAATAGTGAAAGACAATGCTTTCCCCCTAAGAACAGGAAGGAATAAGACAAAGATATCTGTCTCCACACTGCTATTCAACACTATACTGGAGGTTCTAGCCAGGGCAAATGGGCAAGAAAAATAAATAAACAGCATCCAGACTGGAAAGGAAGAAGTAAAATTCCCTATTTGCAGATAACATGATTGTGTATCCAGGAAATCCTAAGGAATCCACTAAAAAACTATCATAACTAATTAAGGAGTTCAGCAAGGTTGCAGGACGCAAGATTTATACACAAAGAGCAGTTTTCTTTTATACACTTGCAATGAACAATCTGAAAATGAAAATAAGAAAACAATTCCATTTACAATAGCACCAAAAAGAATAAAGTACTTAGGAATAAGTTTGGCATGCAAAACATACTCTGAAAACTACAAAACACCACTGAAAGAAATTAAAGCACATCTAAATAATGGAAAAATACCTCATGGTCATGAATTGGAAGATTTAGTCTTATTAAGATAATAATACTTCCCAAATTGATCTACAGATTCAGTGCAGTCCCTGTCAGAATACTAACTGTCAGACTTCCCTGGTGGCGCAGTGCTTAAGAATCCACCTGCCAATGCAGGGGACATGGGTTTGTTCCCTGGTCTGGGAAGATCCCTGCTGTAGAGCAACTAAAGAGTAGTTACCATGAGCCACAACTACTGACCCCACATGCCACAACTACTGAAGCCCGCTCGCCTAGAGCCCATGCTCTGAACAAGAGAAGCCACTGCAATGAGAAGCCCTCACACAGCAACGAAGAGTAGCCCCTGCTTGCCACAACTAGAGGAAGCCCTCACAAAGTAACAAAGACCCAACACAGCCAAGAAATAAATAAATAAATATTTTTTTAAAAAAAAGAATGAATTGGACCTTTTACAAACACCATAAACAATTTAACTCAAACTGAATCAAAGACCTAAATGCAAGAGCTAAAACTATAAAACCCTTAAAAGAAAACATAGATTCACTTTGTTGTACAGCAGGAACTAACACAACATTGTAAAGCAATTATAATCCAATAAAGACGTTAAAAAATAACTAAATAAAGAAAACATAGGGGTAAATCTTACCTCGAATTTAGCAATGACTTCTTAGATATGACACCAAAAGCACAAGTAATGCAATTAAAAATAAATTAGACTTCATCAAAGTTGCAAACTTTGGTTATCAAAGGACATTATCAAGAAGGTAAAAAGACAACCCACAGAATGGGAAAAAATATTTACAAATCACATATCTGAGAGCAACTTGTATCTAGGATATATAAAGAAGTCTTACAACTCAACAATAAAGATAAGTATCCCAGTTTTTTTAACAAGCAAAGACTCTGAATAGACATTTCTCCAAAGAAGATAGACAAATGGCCAATAAGCATGTGAAAAGATGTTCAACATTATTAGTCATCAGGAAAATTCAAATTAAAACTGTAAGGAGAGCTGGGGTTGGGGAGCGAAGGATTGGGAGTTTGGGATTAGCAGATGCAAACTATTATATATTGGATGGATAAACAACAAGGTCCTACTGTAAAGCACAAGAAACTATATTCAATATCCTGTGCTAAGCCATAATGGAAAAGAATATGAAAAAGACTATATATATATTCTTCATATATATATGAAAATATATACATATATATAAAAGAACATATATATATACGTATAACTGAATCACTTTGCTGTACAGCAGAAGAAAACACAGGATTGTAAATCAACTATACTTCAATAATTTTTTAAAAAATACTACAAGGAGATACCACTTCGCATCCACTAGGATGGCTTTAATCAAAAGTCAGATAATAACAAACGTTATCAAGGAGAAATTAGAACCCTATATACATTGCTGGTGGGAATGTAAAGTGGTGCAGCCTCTTTGGAAAATAGTCTGGCAGTTCCTCAAATAATTAAGCATAAAATTTCCATAGGACCCCACACTTTCATCCCTAGGTATATACCCAAGAGAAATGAAAACGTGCCGACACAAAACTGTACTTGAATATTCATAGAAGCATTATTCATAATAGCCAAAAAGTGGAAACAACTCAAATGTCTATCAACTGATGAATGGATAAAGAAAATGTAGTATTTCCGTGCAGTTGAATATTATTCAGCCATTAAAAGGGAATGAAGTGCTGGTGCACTCTACAGTATGCATGAACCTTGAAAATACCATACTAGGGTGGGAGGCGAAGGGGAAGATGGGATGAAGTGAGAGAGTAACATTGACATATATACACTACCAAATGTAAAATACATAGCTAGTGGGAAGCTGCTGCATAGCACCGGGAGATCAACTCGATGATGGGTGATGACTTCGAGGGGTGGGACAGGGAGGGTGGAAAGGAGTCGCGGGAGGGAGGGGATATGGGGATATATGTATAAATACAGCTGATTCACTTTGGTGTACAGCAGAAACTGCAACAACAGTGTAAAGCAATTATACTCCAATAAAGAGCTTAAAAAAAAAAAGAAAATACCATGCTAAGAGAGAATCTAGTCACAAAAAGACTACATATTGTATTTTTTAAATAAATTTATTTATTTACTCATTTATTTATTGCCTGTGTTGGGTCTTCATTGCTGTGCACAGGCTCTCTCTAGTTGTGGCAAGCAGGGGCCACTCTTTGTTGCGGTGTGCCAGCTACTCATTGCAGTGGCTTCTCTTGTTGAGGAGCACGGGCTCTAGGCATGCAGGCTTCAGTAGTTGTGGCTTGCGGGCTCTAGAGTGCAGGCTCAGTAGTTGTGGTGCACAGGCTCAGTAGCTGTGGCTTACAGGCTTAGTAGTTGTGGCTCACAGGCTTAGCCACTCTGTGGCATGTGGGATCTTCCCAGACCAGGGCTCGAACCCCAGTCCCCTGCATTGGCAGGAGGATTCTTAACCACTGTGCCACCAGGGAGTCTGGACTACATATTGTATTTGTTTGTATTTCATTTATATGAATTGTCCAGAACAGACAAGTCTTTAGAGATAGGAGGTAAATTGCAGGTTGCTTAGGACTGGGAGAAAGATGGAGGGATAGGAGGGCAAGAGCTAAAAGATACAGGATTTCTTTTTGAGGAGATCAAAATTGATCTGAAATTGACTGTGATTTCGTATATCTGTGAATATACTAAAAATCATTGAATTGCATACTTTAATTGGGCAAATTGTATGGTATGTGAATTATATCCCAATAAAGCTGTTAGAGAGAGAGAGTGAAGAAGTGATGGTGTGGTGGTGAGCTGGAGGAAATAGGTGGAAGAACGGACAGGGGTTGAATATGGGTGTGGAAAGAAAGGGAAGGAGTCTAGGATTATTGCCACACTTGTGTTGAGATGACTGGATTGCTGGAAGTGCCGGTCGCTAAAAGAACAAAAACAGCTGATACTTACATGGTACTTAATTGCCAGGCACTGTCCCAAGCGCTTGGCACATATTAATTCCTTTATTCTTCAACAGCCCTATTCGGTAGGTCCTATTATTATCGTTCCCATTTTACAGAAGAGACAACAGGCTCAGAGAGGTTACGTAACTTAGCCAGAGTCTGGCAGCTAGTAAATGGCAGAGTTGGGGTTCAAACTGAGACATTCTGGATCCAGAATTCTTCTCGTAGCCATAGTGCTGTGGTGCTTCTCTGACACAGTGGAAAGGGCCCAATTAGGATATAATACAAGCTTGCAAATCCAACACCAATACTTTGATGGCATACTGCACGCCAGGTCCCAGGCTAAGGGCGAGCCCCAAGGGCACCCTACCCCAACAGAAGAGCTCACATATCCACTGTGGCACCATAGGACCCAGAACACCATTGCAAACAAGGCACTGAACTTCAGGCCAAAGCACCTAGACTCTCAGCCTCGCCTGCCCCAGCCCTGTCTAGCTTCAGTCCTCACTGCCTCACTGGGCAGCTGTATTCGCACAGGGGATGGCCTGGGTTGGGCAAGGGTTCGAGCAAGAGACCAGCCCAGCAGCACAAACTTGTTTCCAGGGAAATGATGGAAAAGGGAAGAGGGAAGGCCAAGGCACACCTCTTGAAGCCTCATCAGGCTGGCAGCCGTAGGAAAGGCGAACCCAAGCCCTTGGTCCAAGAGGCCTCACTGCAGCCTGCCTGGCCTGCAAAAACGGAACTCCCACCCGTGAGCCCTGAGTCATTCCGCTCTTGGCCCCAAGGAAGGGGTAATTTCCTGCCTGGCCCGCTGGGCAGTTCAGGCTCCTCCCACGGGGCTGTGCATCTCTTATCTCACCCCAGGCTCTCTCCCAGAGTCTGGCAGGAGTGGTCTGGTCTTCATGTTTCCTCAGCAGGAAACATGGATCCAGGGGTCAGAGAGAGCCCAGCGGCTCTGGAGGACAGAGGGCTGATCAAATTAGGTCCTACGCAGCTCTCTCGCTGGGGGTCACGGCTGGGCACCTAGGGCCCTTTTCCCATTTACTTGAATTAAACCTCTCCCGATGACTCTTTCGAACCCGGCCTCACCCTGTGGGAGAGACTCCCTGTGCCAGGCACATAATGTTAAATGAGTGAAGTGGAGGAAACAGTGGTCCTAGTCAGAGGTGTCTATGTAGTAGTAATAAGAATAGTCTTTGGAGTCAGATAGACCTGAATTGAAATCTCAGTTTTACCCCTTAATAGTGACTTTGGACAACTCAATTAACCCATCTCAGCCTCCCTTTTCTTTTCTGTCAGGTAAGAACAAGGCCACGTAATCAAGTCCTCGTGGGATGTAATGAGACGATGCATTAGCATAGGGCTGGCAAATAGCAAGTGCTTTTTAATGGTAGCTGGTGGGACAGAGAATCAGGGAAGAAGAGGCTGGCCCACTCCCGCCCCACTTTTACCCCAGGATGAGTGAGCTAAGATGACAGTCCCCTCATCTCATCTAGGTAAGGTGGAGGTGTGCACGGCTGTTTATGTATAAAAGTACGCCAACAGAGGCACAAAATTCTGGGGAGGCTCAGAGGAAGGAAAGATTGTGTGTATGTAACCCAAATGTGCTCAAGGCTTGCAACCCTTTGGGGTCACCTTTTCCCTTTCCATCCAATCAGAACAGCCCAGTCCCTATCCCACATCCTCTGGGAAGTCCAGGCCCATCTCTATTTTGACTAGGGCTCTAGTACATCCTCATCATCGCCCCTCAATCTGAATTCCTGCTCTTGCTAAGTTCTTAATCACCAGACTGCTCCCTTTCTGCGGCTGCCATCCTCTCTTGACTCTCCCTTGGTTCCTGAAACACCATGAATATGAGGTTTTGGGGATAGCAGGCCTCTCCTGAGTGTCTGGCAATGATTTAGGGAAGCCAAGCTTCCACGGAATAGGGAGTAAACTTAATGCGGAGTCTTAGGCATCCCTGTTCTGAAATTTTCCTCCAACAATCCTTCTACTGAAATTTCTCACTGGTGAAGATTTCTTTTCCTCAGGCTGCTGTCTTTCACTTACTAGCCCTCCTCCTTTTTCTCTGGAGTGAGCACAATACACTCCAGAATTCTCATTAATTTCATATTTGGCAAAATTAGCTAACTCCTTCCTGTGCCCAAAGGCTGACCAAGTTGTTTCTGATCACAAAAGAGTTACAAAGCCTCTGAAAGGAAGGTGAAATTGCATTTTTCTTTGGAATTTAGCCTTTTTTCCCCATTATATATAGTTGGGGGATAAGAGTTCCAAGAAGTAATGACTTGGGACAGATCGTGAATCACAAAGACAGTTCCAATAGGCTGAGAGGTTGGAGGGTTTTGTGCTTGGGGAAGCAAGGAAACAGGGCCTGTGGCAGGAAGCGGGATCCGGTTTGGGAAAGAGTGAAGGGAGCGTCATGAGGGAGAGAGCCCAGGAACGGGAAGATGAGAGGTGTAAGGGCTTTAGTTCCAGCATCAAGAGATGAGGCTTGGTGCAAAGGATCATGAAAGGATTTTAAGCAGGACAAGAACAGAAGCAAATCTGAGCTTCAGAAAAAGCACTGAATAAGGAGATACCATTTGTCAACTATGGGAATGGCAAACATAACACTGAAAAAGGTGTGGGGAAAACACAGCGCTCTGCACACTGCTCCAGGAGTCAGTGGAACAATTGCTCTAGAGGGAAGCTTAGCAACACTGGGAAAGAGATGGGGAGGTGGAGAAACAAAGTGCCCAGAGCTCTCTCTCCCAGGCTTTCTGACTGGATAAAAATGACAGATATTGGGAAATCTGGGGAAATTGGGAGGGAGAGGGCAAGAGCGCAGGCATGGGCCCGACAGCCCAATTCTCTTCCCAATCACTAGGCAGTGACAGCACATCAGTAGCTTGAAATTGGCTATTTTGGAGTATTGACACCACAAACAGCAGCAAGTGCTACCCAACAGGGCTCCCACCACCCCCGCCCCCACTCCCGCCACCCCGCGAGAGCTGTTCAACAGCACACTACTGCCTGAGCCAGTCCTCACCGAGCAACCCCCTGAGTTCTCTCAGCAACGGCTGCACAGAGGTCAAATACAGACTTTTGTAAGCCAGGGCTTTGGCCGTATATTCCAACAGAAAAGCCTAGGCCTGCTGACCTGGGCTGGACCACTGGACTCTGAGTAGAGAGTAGCAGACCTAAGTGATCTCCTTTCCCCTAGGGCTATTCCAGTCCCTATCTGATATTCTTAAAAAGCAAAGGATTGGGGAAGGCATCTCTTTCCAGCTGTGTGGAAGCAGAAAAAAATGGGAAAATGACGGGGACAGGTAGTTAGACCTCCTTCCACGCAGAAGCAGAAAGGCCCCAACTCAACTCTCTGAGGTCATAGACAAGCCCCTTGTCTTGTGGGCTCTGCACCCCTACCCACTATTGTGCTGCCTCCCTGTAAAGGTCATAGGACTCGGTAAGACCTGGATGCAGGAGTGGAGGGAGAATGAAAATTTGAGGATAACGCTCAGATTCCAAGCTTACATGCCCAGGTCACCTGTGGTGAGATGCAAACATAGGAAAGGAAGATCCAATAGGATGCATGGGAAATAGGAATAGTATTGTCTGAGACACAGCGAGCTTGAAGTGCCCACGGAGCAACAACTCAAGATGTCTAATAAGTAACTGAGAACTTGAAGTTCAAAAGAGTGACAGAACCTTGGGAGTTACTGGTATATAGATGGAATTGAAGCCATGAGACCACTCAGGGAATATGAAGGGGGAAACAGGGACATCTGGGGAACAGCGACATTTAAGAGAAAGGGCAGAGAAAGAAAGAAACTGGAAGAGAACGTTACAGGAGTGAGAGGAAACCGGGAGAATGTGGCACACTGCAGAACCCAAGGAAGGCGGAGAGCATCAAGCAGGGCAGAAAGGTTGAGCGTGACAAGGATTAAGATGAGAGACGCAATGGGGTTACTTTGGCTGGTCCAGAGTGCAGGAGACAGTGGCAGGAGATGGGATCTAAGTAGGCAGGCGTCGGATCAGGCAGGACCTTGTGTGCCTCTAGGAGGTGTTTGGATTTTTATTCTAAGTGCAGTAGGAAACCATTAGGGGGTTTTAAGCAGGGGAGCGAAGAAATCTGATCTGCATTTTAAACATCTCCATTTTGTGGAGGATCTGCTGGAGGGGTTAAGAGCAGAGACAGTGAGGAAGCTACTCATTGATCAGACTCGGACCAGGATGGTAGGAGTGGAGGTGGTAAAAAGTGTTCGGGTTCAGGGTACATTTTGAAAGACTATCTGGCAGAACTTGCTAATGAATTGAATGTAGGGTAAGAGGAAGATAGGAAGCAAGGAGTGCTGAGGTTTTTGATCAACTGAGTAGCTGGTGGTGCCACTTACAGGGTGGGTAAGACTAGAGGAGACAGAACAGGTTTGGGGGTGGGAGCCAGAATCAAGAATTTTATTTTGGCCATTGTAAGTATAAGATGCCCATTGGACACGTAAGTAGAGATGCCAAGTAGGCAGCTGGTGATCCAAGTCTGGAGCCCAGGAAGGGGAGTCGCAGCTGGAGATGTTTTGAAGTCATCCGCACATGCACACAAAGCCACAAGACTGCACGAACATTATAGTTCTTTCCCCACTCACTTGACCCAACAGAGGTTGGGTGGCCCTTGACTAGGATCTGGGAGAGGCATCCAAAGTCACCCCGACTGGGCAGAGGAAGCTGGTCCTTGAAACTTGAGAACTGAACAGGAATCGGGACAAACCTTGCCTCAGGGACTTCTTGCAGAGAAATGGTGCAAGAGAAGCTAAGACCTCACAGGGGAGCTAAAGGTTTCCACGTCCCTCCTCCTACCCCCTCACACAGTTCTCTGTTAGTAACATTAATTCAGGAGGAAGAGAGAAAAGGGATATTGAGGACACCAAGTCTGTGGAGCCAGGAAGGGGAGCCCCAGGGGAAGCCAGAGGGGCTAAATGTGGGAGTTAATATGGCCCCACGCCCTGCAAGAGTCAAAGCTCCTGAGAGTCAGTATAAAAGCCACCACAGTTAGAGCAGTGCCAGGAGGGGGCCTGGGCTTCAGGGAAGGGATCCCAACCACTCTTCCACTACTAATGTGAAGATGAGCTCAAGCTGGAGAGATGAGACCAACCATCCCTTGATTCTGAGCCGACCAGATAAAAGTACAGAGGACCAGAGCTTCTCAAACTTTAATAAGTATTCACATCATCTGGGGATTTGGGGACAGGGCAGATTCTGTTTTAGAAGGTCTGGGGTGGGGCCCAAGAGTCTGCATGTGTAAGACGCTCCCAGGTAATGCTGTTGCTGCTGGTCCATGGACCACCCTTTGAGTAGCAAAGAACAAAAGACAGCTGTGGAGGCTCCCCACATGGAGGGCAGTGTCTAGTGCCAAGAAGAATGTGTTTATTTGTGCACAAAGTGACAGAACCTATTAAAGAGGAAATAGCCACCATTTTGTCACAGTTGCAAAGCAGATGGTGACAGCGGCACTGGCATGGTTGTTAAGCACTTGGGTTCTAAAGCTTGATGTCCTGAGTTTTACCTCTTAGGAGGTGTGTCACCTTAGGCAGATCTTTACTTTCTTTGCATCTAAGTTTCCTCATCACTGTAATGGAAATAAAAAGACTATTAACGAGGATTAGCTGAGTCCGTAGATGTAAAGTGCTTAGCACCTGGCAGCATAGTAAGTAGCACTCAGTAAATGTTGCTGTCTGTGCTCATGATACGCCCTTCTACAGCAGTGAATGTGGACACACACAGAGGCTTACTCTGCTTTTGGTACATGGTCAAAAAAAAATGTAACCCTCCCCCCTCATCTCCCTCCCACCCAATGGCCTATATCCTCTCTTTCAAATTCCTCCTACCCTCCTGCCCACTCCCACGCCCCCTCCCCCGGCCCCCGGCCCCACTGTGGTCTGGATGGGCCCCACAGGGGCAGGGACAGGGACAGGACGTGGGGCTGTATCTGACAGGAACCTGAGGGGCTGGCCCGGGAGGGGATTGGGGCCCGGCTTCCGGCAGGGAGGATGGGCTAAGGCAGGCACACAGTGCCGGAGAAGATGCCCTCCTGGGCCCTCTTGGTGGTCATCTCCTGCCTCCTCCCGGCCCCCCAAAACCTGGCACAAGTCACCGGCCAAGGTGAGGTGTGTGGAGGGTGGCGATCATCTCTACCCAGGCAGAGGGAGCCCTGGGAGGGTGGGGTGTGAAAGTAGGAGGCTCCCACTGGTCCCCTACTCTTGCCCACAAACATGCGGGGGAGGACCCAGAGCTCAACTCACCAGCTGTTCCTCAGATGCCTCCTTGCTGGCCTCGGATTCAGAGTCCCTGAACTGTTTCTCCCGAACATTTGAGGACCTCACTTGCTTCTGGGATGAGGAAGAGGCAGCGCCCAGTGAAATATATCAGCTGTTGTATGCCTACCCAGGGTATGTGCTGTATCATATACATCACACGTATGTATCATGTATATGCCACTCCCCTGTATCGGTCCTGTACGTACCGCAGCTGAGCCCCATTCAAGTAGCTTCCCTCCTTTGGCCCTATCAGAGGACTACTCCAAGTACATGCCCTAAGTAGCCACTCAATGAACAGATGTGCTTTGGATATACCCAGCTCAAGCCCCTACATAACCCCTAATCTCACCCATCCCAGACACCGAGAAGAAAAATGGCAGTAATGGAAATAGAAGTTGGGCTTGGGCCTAGACCTGGGTCTGCAGGGCTGAACAGGTGGCTGTGTAGGTAGGATGGACTTCTCCTGTGCCCACAGGGAGAAGCCCCGTGCCTGCCCCCTGAGTTTCCAGCGCGTGCTGCCCTTTGGAACCAGATACATGTGCCAGTTTCCAGCCCAGGATGAAGTTCGCCTCTTCTCTCAACTGCACCTCTGGGTGAAGAACGTGTTTCTGAACCAGAATCTGACCCAGCGGGTGCTCTCAGTGGATAGTGTGGGTAAGTACCATTCCCCTGTCATTCTGGCCCCCCGTTTGCTGCCCTCAGGCCAGCTCCTAGAATCAGAATGAGCTGTACTCTTTCAAGACGACGAGGATGCCCCCCACTACCAGACCCCCAGAGGCACCTCAAGACCCCCTTCTCATTCCTCTAAGCCTCAGCATCCAGAGCCAGACTTCACTTCACACCAGAGACACCCTGATCTTCCATCATTAACCTATCCATTTACTCATTCATCAGTTACAGAATACCTACCACGTGCCAGGCACTGTGCTAGGTGACAAGGATGCACAGATGAAGAGAGGTCCCTGCTCTTGAGGGAGCACTGAGCCTAACACACCTGCAGTGAGGTCACTGTTCTTCTGAAGACAGGAGAACAGGATAAGGAGCCTCCCTGCCCAGCCCCAGGGGCTGCCCTCAAACCAGCCTCTAGTACCCCTCTCTACAGTCCATGGGTTGAGCTGTAGGCTGTGGCCCCCAAAGAGTTCTGATGTGCTCTGTCTCACCCTCAGGCCTGCCAGCTCCCCCTAGTCTCATCAAAGCCATGGGTGGGAGCCAGCCAGGGGAACTTCAGATCAGCTGGGAGGCCCCAGCTCCCGAAATCAGTGAATTTCTGAGGCACGAACTCCGCTATGGCCCCAAGGATCCAAGGAACTCCACTGGCCCCACAGTCACGCTGCTGCTGTCCACAGAAACCTGCTGCCCAGCCCTGCAGCGAGCAAACCTAGCCCCAGCTCTGGACCAGTCTCCATGTGCTCAGCCCACGATGACCCAACAGGATGGACCAAGGCAGACCACCCCAACTAGAGAAGTATCCTGGCCTTCTGCTCCACCTCCTATCTCCTACCCTCAATTTTGCCCCTAGAAAGGATAGGCCATACTTGGGGGATTCCAGACGAGGCTGGTCCTCGGAGAGTTAGTATAGGCTCTGATTAGCCCTCAGGAGCCATGTCTATTTAGGGATCTCCCACTTTGGGTCATTCATACCAACAAAATTGAGAGCTTCAGGCCTCCAAGTTAATGTGGATTTTCCTAAAAAGCCCTGAACTCCACCTGAAACCCACCAACCTGGCCCCCAGTCTGTATGCATATCTATCCAGTGAAGAACTGAGTGCCTCCACAGGCATGTTGTGGGGCTTCAAATTTAATAGACGGAGGCTCTCTTGGCTGAGAGGCAGACCTAGATTCTCAGGCTAGGATTCTTCTCCCAAGGCTCCGTCTCTGAAAGTGAAGGGTGGAAGCTGCCTCATCTCGGGGCTCCAGCCTGGTAATTCCTACTGGCTCCAGCTACGCAGCCAACCTGACGGGGTCTCCCTTGGTGGCTCCTGGGGATCCTGGTCCCTTCCTGTGACCGTGGACCTGCCTGGGGATGCAGGTGAGTCAACAAAGGAATAGGGAGATGGGGAGGAGATAGAAAAGATCTCTAGAGAGGCCTGGGCTGGACATGGAAGCTCTGGGAACCATGGTCCTTCCTGATGATCTCAAACTTGTCACTGAACAGAATGAGCTATGTTCAGAGAGAGAAGAAAGAACAGAAGTAAATGTTCCAAGTTATGTGTGTAAGATGATCTGGATACCCTATAGAGTAGAAGCATGTGGGCTCTGATGGGACTTCCTTCTCTGACCCCAGTGGAAATTGGACTGCAGTGCTTTACCTTGGAC
Organism: Hippopotamus amphibius kiboko; assembly: GCF_030028045.1. Classification (NCBI taxonomy): domain Eukaryota; kingdom Metazoa; phylum Chordata; class Mammalia; order Artiodactyla; family Hippopotamidae; genus Hippopotamus; species Hippopotamus amphibius. The sequence goes on from NC_080186.1 coordinate 35,200,812, forward strand.
CTGAGGAATGTTACCTGTCAGTGGCAGCAGCGGGACCATGCTAGCTCCCAAGGCTTCTTCTACCACAGCAGGGCACGGTGCTGCCCCAGAGACAGGTGAGAACTGAACTGCTGATTGAGCTTGATGTCATGGGAGAGAAGCACAACCTTGCAAAAAAGAAGGGAGAGATTGTTCTTGGTCCTCTTCACTCCCCTCCCTTGTCCCCCAAACCAAATGGCCTCCAAGCTCTCATCCTCCAATAGGTATTGTATCTTTTCAACTTCTCTTCATACCCGCTGGGAATGCCTTGGTTTAAATCAGCTTTAATCATTTCACCTGGACCACTGCAACCGCCTACATTCTCATCTACCTCCAATTTACCCCCCATGCTGCTGACAGACTGACTTTTGTTAAACTTTGCATGGCCTTTCCCTACTCAAATAGGTACTGCAACTTTTTGCTATGTATCAGATCCAATCAAAACTCCGCCTGGCCTTCAAGAATTTCCACCAAACACCTCACTGAGCTATCATTTCCTTTATATCGAGTATATAACCAAGTCTTGTTGATTTTACCTATTAAACATCTCTATAATCTGTCCACTTTTGTTCATCACTGCCATCACCCTAGTACAAGCCGTCATCATCACTCACTTAGGCTACTGAGAAGACTTATTAACAGATCACTTCTCGGATCCTCCAAAACATTCTCCACACAGGAGCTGGAGTGAGTTTTTAAAGGTGCAAAAATAGGGACTTCCATGGCGGTCGTGGTTAAGACTTCGCCTTCCAATGTGAGGAGTGCAGGTTTGATCCCTGGTCGGGGAGCTAAGATCCCACATGCCTCGCAGCCAAAAAACTAAAACATAAAACAGAAGCAGTACTGTAACAAATTCAATAAAGACTTTAAAATTGGTCCAAATCAAAAAAATCTTTAAAAATCAACAAATAAATAAAAAGTGCAAAAATAAATATAAAATTCTCTGCTTAAAAGTCTTCCAAGACCCATAGCGTCCAATGATCTTAGGACAAACAAAAGAACTCTATTGTGGCCGTATAAGGTTCTAAAAGACTCAGCCCCTATCTATACCTTCAGCTTCATCTTATACTATGCTGCCTTTTGTGCTCTCTGTTCCGGTACTGGGCTACTTTTGTTCCCTCCTACCTGCCATATTCCTTCCTGCCTCTGGATCTTTGCACATGCTGTTTACCCAGCTCTCCTATCTTTACTTAACCTCTATTTATCCTTCAGATCTCAATTCAAATGTCACCTCCTCAGGAAGCCCTTCCCTGACCTTCCTCCTTAGGTCCAATGGCACTGTTATACATCCTTGTTGCACCATGTACCTCTCCTTCTTAAATACTTATCATAGTTACAATTTTACATTTATACCTTACGTGGTTATTTGATTGATAACAAGATTCTCTCTCAGAGCTCCAGTTGAGAAGGGCTGATCTTGACTATTCATGATCCATGAGGGCAAAGTCAGTGTCTGCTTTTACTTATCAATATATTCTCAACAAACACGATGCCTGGAACACAGTAAATGCTCAGTAAAAAAAATTGTTGGATGAATGAATAATAAAAAATAATTACTATTAACAGTTTTAATGTATTCTTCCAGTTTTTGTATGCATTTACATATGTTTTTACACAATATTTAATTTTCAATATAAATTGGACCGCATTATAGATATGATATATTAGCTTACTTTTTACTTAAAACTATGTCTTAGAGATCATTACAAAAAGATGTAACTCATTCTTTTTAATAACTGCACAGATTTCCATAGTATGGAGGGGCCAAGAATGGATTAAAGGGTAGCGAAAACAAATTCACCTATTCTCTACCAAAACCTGCTCCTCCTCTTCTTGTCCATCCTGCCATCAACTGTTTTCCACTCTGAACTTCTGCCATTTCTACACCCTCCACATCCAATCAGAAACACTTGTCATCTCTACCTCTTCAGTATCCCTTGAATCCATCTATTTCCCTCTCTCCCTACTGCCACAACCCTCCTTTCAGCTCTTCACCACAGTACATGTAAAATACCACAACACTGTCCTAATAAATTTCTCTCCTTCTAGTCCACCCTCACAAATCCTTTGTTACAAACTGCAGTTAGAGTGACTTTCCTAAAGTACAAAGCTAATGATGACAATTCCCTGTTTAAAATCCTTAAATGTCTCCATCATTACTGCAAGATTAAGTTCAAGCTCCTTAGAAAGACAATAAGGCCATCCATGACCTTGGTCGGCTCACATTTACCACTCCCCACCAGGCCCTCTAAGCTAAAAGTGTTCTGCACCACTCACAATTTCCCCCAAAGTACCATATCTCTTATCTGTGCACGAGCATGTGGTTGGGATGCCTGTTTGTCCCCTTTGCCTGTCCTATTTATAGTCCAAGACTCAGTCTAAGCACTGCCTTGTACAGGAACTATCCTCTGACCCTCCCCGTCTGGGTTAGATGATCCTCCTTGATACTCCCAAGCCGGCCTGTGCACATCACAGAAAAATACCATCTACCTTTCCCATTAAAATGACAGCTCCTTGAAAATTATTCCTCTGTGTATTCATAGGGCCTATCACAGTTTGTTGAACAAATTAGTAAACATAAAAATACATAAAACGAGAAATAATTTTAGTAATAGCTAGTCATTTAGGGGTTATAATCAGGAAGGAACAGGATTTACGTGTTCAACCAACAATTATTGAAGGTGACTATGTACCAGGCACTGGGGATAGAGTGACAAAACAGAAAATTGGGGCTTACCAGCATTGTTGGGGCTTACATTATAGTTGGGGGAGGGAAAGGGCATGAGAAACAAGTGAAGAAATAAAGTAACAAGGTTATATGATAAAGACGAAGTGGGAGGGTGGGGGATGGGTACTACTTTCGACTGGTTGGAGAAAGCCTTGCCAAGGAGGTGACAGGTGAGCTGAGACCCAAGTGGCAAGAGGAAGTGAGTCACGTGAGATCCAGAGGCAGGGCAATCCAGGGCAAGGTGAGCTGCAAAGACAGTGCATCTGGTATATTTGCAGCACAGAGAGAAGGCCCGTGTGGATGAAGGGTGGTAAACTGGTGTGAGAACTGTAGGAGATGAGAATGGGGAGGCAGGGAGGAACTCAACCATAAGGAGTACTACAGGCTCTGGTATAGAGTTTGGATTGGATTCCAAGTAGGAATGCAGAGCCACTGAAGGATTTTAAGCAAAAGAGTGACATGATATGATTTAAAGTTTTAAAAGATGTTTCTCTGTGTAATTAAAAAGAATTAAGAGTGGAAGCAGGATCACCAGCTAGAAATTTGCCTTAATCCAGGCAAACAGACAATGGTTTCATCTAATGTGGCAGAGATAAACATCAAAATACATGAACAGATTCGTCATATATTCTGGACGTGATCAGATCAACATTTTGGATCTGGCTGCTGTGCAGAGAACAAATTGAAGGGAGTGGCGGACATGGAGGCAGAAAAGCCAGTTAGGAGGCTGTCATAAAAATCTATTAGTAAAATTATATTTAGAGGTGACTAAGAGGGCTGCCTAATGAGAACAGATTAAAAACATAAATGTTTTCCTCTAGAAAGATGAAAGCTCTTTCATCTTTGAAATAATCCCATTCAAAGTAGGTAATATTAACCCATTTCACTAATGAGGAAACTGAGGCAGAGATAAATCAAGTAATTTGCCCAGAGTTATACACCAATAAGCCAAGACCTGAACTCTATAGCCCATGTTGTTTTCCTATCTCATCTAGATCTTGTTTTAAGAAGAGGCTGGACACTGAAACAAACCTCAGAAAACAAAACATTATGACATGAGAGAGAAAGCCCTGGAGGCCCATCCAAGGAACAAGTTAGATTATAATCCAATCCCCTGTGGGATGGGGAATATCAGGATTAGTCTCTGAGGCAGGCCTGATTCAATGACTCTATGGGGCTGATTCGTAGGGACCCCGTCTGGGAGAAGTGTGACGAGGAGGAGAAAAACGCAGGATCACAGCCCTCCCAGTTCTCCCGCTGCCACTTCAAGTCACAAAATGACAGTGTTATTCACATCCTTGTGGAGGTGACCACAGCCCAGGGTGCTGTTCACAGCTACCTGGGCTCCCCTTTCTGGATCCGCCAGGCTGGTAAGAGCTTTCTTCCCTTCTCCTCCCACGTGGTTCCCACCCCTACCGTGTCTGACCCCATGCCCAGGATCACCAACTCTGATACTTCTGACCCATGGCCCTGGTGACATGATGTCTCATGCACAGAAGGGCTTAGGCCAGTCCCTGCTGACGTCCCTGTAGTGCTCATCCCCACTCCAAACCTGCACTGGAGGGAGGTCTCCAGCGGGCAGCTGGAACTGGAATGGCAGCATCCATCATCCTGGGCAGCCCAAGAGACCTGCTATCAGCTCCGATACACAGGAGAAGACCATCAGGACTGGAAGGTACAGTCAAGGAACCATGCCCCCAGACCTCATACTCAAGGTATCTCTGAGTTTCACCCTGTCTGTTATCAGGAGTGAAGCTGTCCAAGTGTATTCATGTCTGAGCTTGTTTATCTATGTTTTATCTGATTCAACAGTGTCTTAATCTCTCTTTGGCATCTGACACTGCTGACTACTCCTATTGAAAATGTTCTCCATCCTTTGCTTTTGGGATATCAGTCTCTCCTGATTCTCTTAAGCACCTCTCTGACTGAACCTCCTCACTCTTTCCTGGCTCCTCCTTTCCACACTTCCTTAATAGGTTGTGCTTCCAAAAGTCCCATCCTAGACTCTTTTCTCCTCTAGATAAATATATACGCTCTTCCTAGGTGAGTACTTCAACTCCTTGGTTTCAATGACTCTCCATTAACCATCCCAAATTTATCATTCCAACACCCATATGGAAAGGAACTTCTATACCACAGGTGAAGAACCTAAACTTTTGAAGTCTCAGTTTCCTCACTGGTGAAATGGGGATAAAGCTATGTAGTTTCCAGAGTTACACTAAAAATTAAACATATAAATGTTTAGCATACCGCCTGGCAAATAGAAGGCACTCAATATACATTAAATATTAGTTTATTGTATTCATCTCTACTTTTATTCTCATTCAGCACATGTATATACAACCTCTTACCAGACAGCTTTATCTAAAAGCCCCCCAGGGCATTTCAAAATTCAGTATATCCAAAACTAAACTCATCTTCTTCCCCAAACTTATTTTACTTTTTTTACTGAGGTATAAGTTACATAAAGTGACACAAATCTTAAATACACCATTGATTAATCTGTACATGTGTATACAGCCATGTAACCATTACCCAGATCAAGACCGAGGTTATTTCTAGCACCTCAGAAGTCTCTCATGCCCACTAGGCACATATGCACACCCTCCAAGGTAACCACTATTCTGACATGACCACTCAGAAGTTCTGACTGTTGCTGAACTTACACCCATAGAGCATTTCTTCCTCAAACTTACTCTTCTTGTTCCTTGTCTTTGACAATGGCACCAACACTTACCCAGTTCCTGGAGCCTGGAATTTTCCTTGACTCTTCTCCCTTTTCCCTTCCCTCTATTTATCAACAAATTAGTTGAGTGTATTGTACTAACAGGCCTCAAGTCTCTACCACCACTACCTTAGCCTCACCTTTGACCATCCAGCCTGGCCCATGCAGGCGTTTAGCACACGGAACACTCTGTAACCTCCAACCAACGCAGGCATTACATTCTTCTTAATGCTCCCGAGGTACCTTACTTATATCATTATTATTGCAGTAATTACTTCTTGTAACTATTTACTTGTTTGGGTGTCTTATTCATAAGATATGTGAGACCATGTTTCATTCATCTTTTCCCCCAGTGCCGAGTTTATGCCAATGCTTGGCATATCGTATGCAGTTCATAAACATTTGCTAACTGATCAAGTTAATAACGTCTCCCTGCTTGTACACACGACGCTTGTTCTCTATGCTTAGAATCTGTCCTCGCACCCCCGGCACCTAGCACAGTGCTGGCATCCTCTACTGAGAGGATGTTATTTGTGGCCGGGTCTACGTGGCTCTGAGTATCTGAGCGTGTCCGGGGTTTCCATCGCCCGACCGGGGGTACTAGTGCGCGCCTGGTAAGTGTGTGTGTACCGGATCTGTGTCGGTTTATCGTGTGTATGTGTGTCAGGATGAGTAGTTCTGTGTGTAGATGAGTCAGTTTGCCGGGGCTGTACCGCGCCAGACAGGGCGAGGCTGCAGTCAGGGCGAGGCTCTCTGTGCGGGTGTTCTCTCCATCCAGTTTCCTCCGGCATGCGTCTTTTCTGCCAAGGAGGCTCTTTGGGGGAAACCCCGGGGATTCAGCGCTGCAGTATTTGGGTCAAACAGATGCCGCGTTCTCGAGGCCCCGACGCCGGCCCACCGGGACCCGGAGCCTGGCTGGCCACCCGCTCGCTTCTCCTCTGCGCAGGTGCTGGAGCCGCCTCTCGGGGCCCAGGGAGAGACCTTGGAGCTGCGCCCGCGCTCCCGCTACCGTGTACAGCTGCGCGCCAGGCTCCACGGCCCCACCTTTCGAGGCCCCTGGAGCGCCTGGTCCGACCCAGTGAGGGTGGAGACCGCCTCCGAGACCGGTGAGGGCCGCGCCGGGGCAAAGGATGCCCGCGGCTGAGCGAGCGGAGTGGCGCCGGCGCAGCGAGGGACGGGGCTCCGAGGCCACCGGGCTGCGGCTGCGCAGACGTAGCCGGCCCCCCGGGCGGCCAGGGGTGGGGCCTGGCGGGCCTGGGGGCGAGGCTCCGGCCAGGCGCGGCCCGCCTGCGCCACCCCAGCGGTCTGACTGCTTTTGTCCCATAGCCTGGATCTTCTTGGTGACTGCTCTGCTCCTGGTGCTGGGCGTCAGCGCCCTCCTGGGCCTGCTGCTGCTGCGGTGGCAGTTTCCTGCGCACTACAGGTACCGCTCCGGTCAGGCGGGAGACGGGGCCGTGGCCCGGGCGGGGCCGGCGGCCTCTAAAGAAGCCTCCCTGCGTCGCTCTATGTCGCCCGCTCTCCGGACAGTCCCACATCCACACCTGTGGCGTAGGCTGCTTCCAGCGCGTCTTCCCTGGAAGTCGCACCGCCTGCTTACACTCTAACATGTCCACTAAACGGGACACCCCAAACAGCCCCACCTTCTGCGTCCTCATCTCAGTAGCAAGGCTGCTGTCCACTTGTCACCCAAGCCAGAACACGTAGGCGCCACCCTCCCCCTTATCCAGTCTGGTCTGGTCATTCCACCTCCTAAAGCTCACTCACACAATAGCCCCCTTTCTCTAGCCCTACAGGCACCACCTGACTCACCTGCCTGAGGCTAGGCTGGAGGAGCCCCTTCTCCCTCCAGCCTAGCCTCATGCAGCCTCCAGAATAATCTTTCTAAAATTCACACATGAACTTGTCGCTCCGCCTCCTTAAGTCCTCAGGATAAAGTCCAGACTCTAGAATGAGGAGCAAGGCTGTGCAAAATCTGGGCCCTGTCAGTATTTCCACCTCCCGCCCTGGGCATCAGCCTTGCCAAACTGTTGGTGATTTCCTTCACAAGTCAAGTGGTTTTACTTCTCAGCGCCTTTGTGCATAATGTCCCCTCTGCCAGGAATATCCTCCCTGGATGACTAATACCCATTTATCTTTAAATAACTTTCTCCACCAACTCCTAGGAAACCTTTCCTGATGCTCCCCTATTGGCTGCTCTCTTTGTGCCCCTATACAGACTTCTTTCATAGTACCGGAAGCATTCTACTGCATTCATTTCTTTATATGTCTTCTCTGTGCCTTCCTTGGTCATCCTTAAATCTTTAGCACAGTGCCTGCCAAATAGCACACCCTTAAATAAATGAATGACTTGTTTATGTGGGGAGACTAAGGCTGAGGAGAAATGTCACTGGAAGTTATAAACATAAAGGACAGAGTCCATCACACCTCAATCCTTCAGTTGGTAACACCTCTCGATTCTTGAAGATTCAGCTCAGAAGGGAACTCCTCCAGGTGGCCTCTTTAGATGGCCGTAGGCTAGCTTAGATGCCCCTCTTTTGTGCTCACATTTCTTCTTGGACATGTCTTGGAGCTTTTAATCCACTCCTATGTATGAGCAGACTGCAATGTAGCCTCTATGCAAGTAGCCAGATGCAACAAAAAAGTTGAGGGAGAAGAGGGAGGCGGTGCTGCAGAACCAGGCATCCTCAGTTCCTTTTCCCCAGTTTACCAGATACTTCACTCCTTCTCCCCTGGAGAGATACGAGTGAGGTCCCAGAAGAGCTAAAGTCTCTCCATGTGGAAATATGAGCCTAAGGAGTTGGAGGTTCCCCCAAAGCACCTTAATCCACTTTCTTCCTGGAGAGACCACCTTCCTCAGTAACTTAATAAAAGCCCCATTGGTTCTCTTCATTCATTCAACTGATTTCTTGAGGATCTATTATGGGCCAGACAGTGTTCTACACCCTGGAGCTACAGGAGTGAGTGAATAGACAAACTCTTTGCTCTCATGGAGTTTACATTCTACATGATATATATAAGAATCTAGGGCTTCCTAGGTGGCGCAGCGGTTAAGAATCTGCCTGCCAATGCAGAGGTCACGGGTTCAATCCTAGCTCCAGGAAGATCCCACATGCCGCGGAGCAAGTAAGCCCGTGTGCCAAAAAAAAAAAAAAAGAATCTAATAAATATGCAATAAGTGCTATAAAGAAAAATAAGCAGGGCAGGAGACAGAGAATGATGGGGAAGGGAGGTGGTTCTATTTTAGACAGGGCAGTCAGGGAGGGTCTCTCTGTCAGGATGACGTCTGAGCAGAAACCTAAATGAAGTAAGGGAACAAATCGAGTGTTCTGGGCAGAGAGAACAGAACGTGCAAAGGCCCTGAGGCAGGAATGTTTGAGGACACTCAAACCCCTTTTTCGAACCTCCGCACTACTGACTTCCCTCTGCTACCTGAGGTTTCTTTTTCACCTATGCTCCTCTACCTTACTTTACTGCCTTGACTTCACTCTTACCTCTCCAAGCTTACTCCTCCACCTCACAGCCTCCCCCCACAGCCACATCTCAGTGCTCTCCTCCTCCTCCTAACTCACTCCCACAACTGTCTCCTTCTCTTCCTTCTCCTCAAGGAGCATGAGGCATGCCCTGTGGCCCTCACTTCCAGACCTGCATCGGGTCCTAGGCCAGTACCTTAGGGATACTGCAGCCCTGAGTCCGGTGAGTGCACCCCCTCCCCGCCACCCACCACCAGCCCCGTGTGGAGCTGGACCCTTGCCCCACCACACAACGTTTCCAAGGCCCTTGCCCACCAGCATACCATCCCTGGGCCCTACCTCCAGCTGAACCCTACACAATCCAGGTCCTGCTCCCACAGGACCTCTCTAATCCAGACCCCTTCCCCCCACCCCCTCCCCATCTCTTCCAGCCCAAGCCTGCAGTTTCAGATGCCTGTGAGGAAGTGGAACCCAGCCTCCTTGAAATTCTACCTAGGTCCTCAGAGAAGACTCCCTTGCCCCTGTGTTCCCACCAGGTCCAGATAGACTACCGAGGACTGCAGCCTTCTTGCCTGGGGACCATGCCCCTGTCTGTGTGCCCACCCTTGGCTGAGCCGGGGTCCTACTGCACCACTCACATTGCCAACCACTCCTACTTACCACTCAGCTGCTGGCAGGCCCCTCGCTCCCAGTACCCTGGACAGATCCAAACCCTCTAGTCCTCCCTTCTGGACTTCCCTACCCACCCCATCCCAACAGCACAGCCATCTCAGACCTCACGTCCTTCCCCATTGTCTACCCTCCTAGCCGAGCTTCATAACACTGATCTTTCAGTACTACTGCTGACATAAATCCAGGACCCACTCTCCTCAGGCAAGGCTCATTTACCTAAGCTCCTCTAACTTTCACCTCCTTTCTCTCTCCTCTTTAATGTCAAACTCTTTGAAAAGGAGTCTCCACTTCCTGACTCCTATTTGCTCCTCAGACTACTTCAGTGCATTCCCCTACTACCACTCTGCTAATGAAATTGCTCAGGCAAAGCTCACCTCAGACTTTCTCATCACAAGATCCAATCAGATTTTGTTAATCCTCAATCTATTTGATCTCCCTGCTGTCATTTGTCATGGTTCTCCTTTAAATTCTCTCCTCCATGGCTCACATACATCACCATCTCTCCTGGCTCTGCTCAGGCCTCTCTGAATATACTAATAGTAAGGGCATAAGCTCTGGAGTTGGAGCTGGGTTCAATTCCTGTCTTTCCCACTTGCTAGCTGTATGACCTTGGGCAAATAAAGTCTTTGAGCCTTAATTTCCTCATCTATAAAACAGGGATAATAATAGAATCCCATGGAGTTGTAAAGAGCATTTAGTGGGATAATCTAAGTAAAGCACAGTAAGTAGGACATAGTAAGTGTCTGATATATCTACACGATGGTAATTATTCCTTCCTAATCTCTTATCCTGGAGTCTCTTACACACCTTCATTACTTAAGTCCCTCAAGAGTCCATTCATAACAGTCTCCAATCCTATCTGCTCTGATTGCCTTTCCTGTATGTGCTGATCATTCCAAAGTTCTCATCTCCAGCCCAGACTTCTACTACAGCACCTGTAATGCTTTATGCAAGTAACCATTTACATGTCTGTCTTCTGTTGCTAGATTGTGAGCTCCTTGAGGGCAAGGGCTGTGATTTATTTGTCTTCCCCGCCCCTCACCCCCACCCCCAGCACCTAGAGTAGTGCTTGGTGCATGGTAGTAAGCCTTCAATAAATGTTTTCTAAATGAAGGAAATCTTTCTGGACAATGCCACCTTAACCCCATGCCAACCTCCCTCATCCTCTCTGCCATTCATATGCAGCGGTGAATGTGCTTAGGCCATTCTGATTATGGATTCCCCTGACCCATTCACATTCTCAAACAAACAGTGTTTTTTGCTGACTCCAAACATACCCACTGTATCAGTCAGGGTCTTGGCAGACATAAATGACACACTCAATCTGGGTATCTGGATGAGAGTTTAATAAAGGGCATATTTATAAAGATGAGACAGGATTTAGGAAAACCATCAAGGAATAGTGCAGTACCCCGGGGCTAACAACGGCTGGGAGCTGGTACCCACCACACCCCACCCTGGGCATCAAGGGGTAAGGGGAGAGAGTGGTTATGAGACAGGGAGAGTATACAGAGACGGCTGCCTGATGGCAGCTGTGGCACAGCTACAGCCAACCTGTGGGGATGTGGCGGGATGGAGCCAGGGGGTATCAAATAGCTCATGTCTGCTCTCCCCCTCCCCCCACCCCCACTCTCTGATCTCCTCTGTATTAGCTTGCGAGTGCTGCCCTAACAAAGTACCACAAACTTGGTGGCTTAAACCGCAGACATTTATCATCTCATAGTTCTGGAGGCTAGAAATTCAAGGTGTCAGCAGGGTCGGTTGCTTCTGAGAGCTGTAAGGAAGAATCTGTGCCATGCCTCTCCCCTAGTTTCTGGGGGTTTCCTGGGAATCTTCGGTGTTTCTTGGCTTGTAAAAGCATCACCTCCATCTCTGCTTTCATCTTCACATGGCATTCTCCCTGTGTCTGTGTCCAAACTTCTCCATTTTACAAAGACACCAGTCACACTGGATTAGGGCCCACCCAAATGACCTCAACTTAACTCATTATATCTGGAGTGACCCTATTTCCAAATAAGGTCACACTCTGAAGTACTGGGGCTTAAGTATGCAACATATAAATTTGGGGTGCAGGGAGACACAATTTAACCCATACATCCTCCCACTGGCAGAATACAAACAGAAACCAGAGCCCAAGGGAATCCATTGACGCAGGCCATATGAGTCAGCCTCAGAGGGCACAGAGCTGAGTAGCAAAGGATGAAGAATGGATCTAGATGGGACAAATGGATGACATCCAGTATACTCACTTTCCATAATTCCTTCCCCAAGCCATGTTCAAGGCTCCAACTCTACTCCTAGGGACTAAAAACTAGGATTGAGATCCAAACCACTGAACCTCTCACCTTTACACCGATTCAGCCATCATGTCCTGACCCCTTTTACTTCCTAAATTATGCCTCCTCTTCTCCATCTCCATTGAGCTATTCCTACAGCCTCTACCTAATATCTCTGCCTCCAGTCTCTCTCCCTAAATCCAACCTGTATGTTTCCTCCAGATTGATCTTCCTGTTCCTCTTACTCCTTGCTCACTCCTTACCTCTAAATCTTTAGCTTGACTCTTCAGAACTGATCTTGTTCTCATCTACTATTTCCCTAGGTGAGGATTAAAAATGTTAACACGATGTCAAGCACATAGTAAGTACTCAGTGTTTACAGAGTTATCTTTATTATTATCCCAACTGGGCTGTTCCAGTCCCTGAATATCACCTGTATTTTATTCCCTCCATGCCCTCTGCTTCCCTAGATTCAGGTCCTTCAGGTGGGCGTTCCCCCATCTAAGCAGCACCTCAGCCTCTAATTATCTATCTCTAAAGCCTTGTTCCCCTTCCCTCCAGCCTAAGAGGAACTGATCTTTCTTCCTTATACTGAAAAAGCTCCCTGTGTTTTCTATCCCCTTTCTTCCTGGGTAAGGTATCCAGACACCCTGTTCTACCAGCAGGCCCTTGCCCACCCTCTTCCGTCTCCTCTGGTTCTTTCGCCTTCACCTTCAAAGATGCATAGACATCTTGGCGCAGGCATTCCCTCCTGCTCCCATGCACTGCCCTCTTTTCACTCTCAAATTTCTTATAAAAGTAGCCCATGCTTTTTGCCTCCACACTCTCCCCACCCTTCTTTCTGCAACCCCTTCCAAACCCAAGCACCCCCTTGCCTGATCCCTTTCTCCCCAAGGTCACCGATGATTTATTTCTCCATAGCCAACTCTGACCTTTTCTGTCATCACTCTACTTGACCATTTTGCATCACATTAGAAGCCCTCCTACTTCAAGGCCCATGTCAGTTATAATCTCTCTGCTGGCTTCGTTCAAATTCCCTGAAGTTGTATCCTTATTTACCCTATTGTTCTTTTCCTCTACAGTGATCCTTACTCCAGAAGCTGCAAATTGCTGGCCATGTTCTGCCCTCAGAAATGTTTTGTTTGGCCCGTCCCTGCATGGAAACTCTCACTGAATCCACGATGCCTGGCAGATAAAGTCCAAATTCCTTAGCTTAACATTTAGGGCCCTGACCAGCCTGACTCCTTTCTATGTCCTCTGGGCTTCAGGGACTCCCCATTTTCAACCCCAGGACATCTAACTCCTTGTTTTCCAAAGTAATTGGAAAGAGACAATATGAATGCTTCAAAATTAAAATTAAGAGCCCCCAAATTTTCTCTGTCATCATCAGAGCCGATCTTAGGCTAATGATTGAAAACGTGATAATTTTCTAGCTTCTCTCTGGGACAGTGTAGCATATGGTTAGATTGCTGAGGTTAATTAGATAGTTTGGCTCCACTAATTAATGACTGCGTGCGTTTGCGCAAGTTTCTAACCTTTCCCTGACCCAGTTTTTCTTTTTGTAAAAAGGGAATAAATCATCTGCCTTATGGGATTAAAGATTAAACGCAGTAATCTATGTAAAGTGTTTAAACACTGTAGATAGCAGATGGCCACTAAATGGTACCCATGATTATTTTTATTATTGCTGCTTCACCTCAAAGCATATCATACAATTCACTGAAGTCATTAATAGAGCACTGGATTGAATGGGAGTCAAGGCTGGACTCCTACCAACACGTGACCTCGGGCAAATCTCTTCCTGTTTCTCCATCCACCGGACAAGGAGAAGGCTGCACTTAGAGTAGTCATTCCGGATTTTAGGGGCGTCGGGGATCCGGTCTGGCAGGGAAGGAATGTTGGAGTCGTGAAATATGGGTATGTTGCTGGAGTGGGGAGGGTACACCATGTGCAGACTAGACTAGTGGATCTCTAAAATTCCTGACATCTCTAAAACCCCATGGGGGTGAGCCCCCGTTTCCCTCACAGGGTTGTCCAATGTTCTCTCCCAGACAGGTAGGTCTGAATCCTGAATCCTGATCTTTTTTATTGACCATAAGGAATTCCCTCGTTCAGCCTCATTTTCCTTGTTTGTTAAATAACAAACAGAACAGTTTTTAAAAACAAACACATGCGCTACTTCCTTCCTAGCAGTGTTCCCGCAGGCACTAAGCTAATAGTGGACGCTCCGGCCTTCTCTCTGCTTCTAAGCTTCTCAATCAACTCCTGCCCCCGCCCCCCACCTGCCTCCCCGCCCGCGGGCCGGCTGGCCGGCCACTGCCTGCAACCTTCTCTAAACAGGCTCAAGTGCTTTAGGTCATTCCGCCGAGTTCTGCACTGTGTATCATAAACATGCTCCACAAGCAGGGTTAAGTGTGAAGGGCGGGTGCGGGGAGGCTCAGGAATGAATGGAAGTGACTGGGGAATGCAGGCAGCACAAGCCCCGCCCCCAGGCGCGCCCCGCCCCGCCCCGCCCCGCCCCGCCCCGCTTTCCGACACTTAGTGGCGTAGGACCTGCCTTTGCCTCTCTCGTACCCTTCAAATCCCGCTCCACTGCTGGACTCCCGTGAGAGCTGCGATTTGGCCCGGAAGACCCGCCCCCTGTGCCGTGGGGGCCAATGGACAAGGGCGACGGTTGCGACGGTTGGGTTTCGAAGGAGCCAATGAGTGCTTGGAGCGGAGAGTTTAAGAAGCGTAAGTCCGCACTGCTAAGGCCGGTCTGGGATCCGATCCTTCTTTGAGTTGACGGTGAGAGGCGGCTGGGCCGAGAGAACCGGGGTGGGGCCGCGGCCGGGGGTGCCGGGCTGGGAGGGTCTGCGGCCCGGGCGGCCCTGACCGTGTGGTCGGCTGTCCCAGAGCACGGTCGCCTCTCTTCCTCCGGGGCTCAGCGGGCAGCCACTGCAAGGAGCCTTCCCCTTCCAGACGCTCCCATGGCCCAGTTCGTGTTCGAGAGCGACCTGCACTCGCTGCTGCAGCTGGATACACCCATCCCCAATGCACCCCCTGCGCGCTGGCAGCGCAAAGCGAAGGAAGCCGCGGGGCCGGCGCCCTCGCCTATGCGGGCAGCCAATCGATCCCACAGCGCTGGCAGGACTCCGGGCCGAACTCCCGGTCAGTGGGGTGCGGTGGGACGCGGGGAGGGAGAGGGCAGAGAGCAGCCTTCACGCCTCCTCCCACGGGAGCCTGTTCTGACAGCCTGGCTTCCCTCTCCCTGTCCCAGGCAAATCCAGCTCCAAGAGCCAGACCACTCCCAGCAAACCTGGCGGTGACCGCTATATCCCCCATCGCAGTGCTTCCCAGATGGAGGTGGCTAGCTTCCTCCTGAGCAAGGAGAACCAGCCTGAAGACAGTCAGACACCCACCAAGAAAGTATGTGTCCCGGGGGGCTTAAGGGAGGAAACTGATCTATGTAATCTGGATAATACCACCACCTCACCACCACCCTTATGTGCCAGGAACATCAGAAAGCATGGGCTTTGAACCTGAACGGTTTTGATGTGGAGGAAGCCAAGATCCTTCGTCTCAGTGGAAAACCACAAAATGCCCCAGAGGGTAAGACGTGAAGTTTCAGCTCTTGAAGGGAGGTGTCATTCCATCCCCAGGGCTCAGGGTATATGAGATGGCTGGCTGCTCTTCCCACCTAAGACTGAGGGGAGGGAAGGTGCTTATCTGGCCTTCCTGGCTAGGAGCAGAGGGAGGTATCAATTCTCCCAGTGTCTAGACCCATTCTGTTGCCACAGGTTACCAGAACAGACTGAAAGTACTCTATAGCCAGAAGGCCACGCCCGGCTCCAGCAGGAAGACCTGCCGTTACATTCCTTCCCTGCCAGACCGGATCCTGGACGCCCCTGAAATCCGGAATGACTACTGTAAGTGCAGCCTTCTCCTTGTCCGCTGGATGGAGAAAGAGGGAGAGAGAGACGAGACAAACAAGGAAGCTCATGCTTGTCCCGTCCCCCTCTGGCAGACCTAAACCTTGTGGATTGGAGCTCTGGGAACGTACTGGCTGTGGCTTTGGACAGCAGTGTGTACTTGTGGAGTGCCAGCTCTGGTGACATCCTGCAGCTGCTGCAACTGGAGCAGCCTGGGGACTATGTATCTGCTGTGGCCTGGATCAAAGAGGGCACCTACCTGGCTGTGGGCACCAGCAGTGCTGAGGTGCAGGTGAGACTTGTCCCAGTGCTGCAGCGATGTCATCCCCCAGACCCAGGGGGCTTGGCCAACAGGAGGATGTTAATGCCAAGTCCTGATCCTCACGGTCTTCTCTCTCTGTAGCTATGGGATGTGCAACAGCAGAAACGGCTTCGAAACATGACCAGTCATTCTGCCCGAGTGGGCTCCCTCTGTTGGAATAGCTATATCCTGTCCAGGTTAGTGGGTTTTGCTAGTCTGTTATAAAATCAGTCTATGATTTTGGCCCGCTCTCCCCGAATTGCACACCTCTGAACTGAAGCAGCTCTGGCACTGCTATAGGACCTGATTCCCTTCTCCCCTCCTGCAGTGGCTCACGCTCTGGCCACATCCACCACCATGATGTTCGGGTAGCAGAACACCATGTGGCCACACTGAGTGGCCACAGCCAGGAAGTGTGTGGACTGCGCTGGGCCCCAGACGGACGACATTTAGCCAGTGGCGGCAACGATAACTTGGTCAATGTGTGGCCTAGTGCTCCTGGAGAGGGTGGCTGGGTTCCTCTGCACACATTCACCCAGCATCAAGGGGCTGTCAAGGTGAGAGTGGGGCTGGGCTGGGTCTCTGCAGACTCTCACCCAGAACCTGGGGACTATTAAGGGGACATGGGATGGTGGCATTGGACCGGGTGAATCTGTGAGCCCTATAGCTCCTTGTCTAGCTCTAGTACTTGCTGACCCCACCTTTTTATCCTACCTAGGCTGTAGCTTGGTGTCCCTGGCAGCCCAATGTCCTGGCAACTGGAGGGGGCACCAGCGATCGCCACATTCGTATCTGGAACGTCTGCTCTGGGGCCTGTCTGAGTGCTGTGGATGCCCATTCCCAGGTAACCTTATTCCAGCCGCTCACTCCCAGATGCGCTCTTATTCTATCTAAGTAGCCTTTCTGCGCAACCCCATCCCCTCCGATGGCTTCGCCAATGCTATACCCTGATGATTTCCAAACTTCTAACGCAGCTCTCAGTCATGAGCTCCAGACCCAGGTTTCCAGCAGTCCACAGAGAGCTTGTCTCTAACCCCAAGTCCTCTATGTGACACCACCCTAATATATCCCAAATTAAACTTGTCACTTCCCCTTGCCTCCCTGAAATGCATTCCTCCTCCTCCTATGTTGTTGTGAGAGACACTATTCAGAAATCTGAAAAACCTAGAATCTGTCGTCCTCCTCACCTGATTACCAAGATGTCTCAGTTTTACCTGAGAAATCATTCACACATGTCCCCTCCCTGTGGCCTCATCCTTCTTCGCCGTGGAGGCTCACAGCACTTGTCTTTTGTTACCTCTTCCAGTCTGTCTCCTACACTGGTCTGGGTGGTCTGTTTCTGAGCTCTTTAACCCCTGCAAGGGCTCCCTATCACCTACATCATATAATCCAAATGCTTTAGAGTGATATTTGAGGCCCTTGCTGGTGGGTCTCCCTGCAAGCACTGCAGCTTCCTCTCTTGCTACCCCCCTGCCCAGCACAGGCAGCCTTCATTCTAGCCTTGGGCTCAGGTTCAAATTCTGGCTCTGTCACCTACTAACTAAACTAGCATGTGATCTTAGGCAACTTGCTGAACTTCCTTCTGCTTGATTCCTCATCTGTAAAATGGATAACAGTTACAGCTCTCAAAAGGCTTTTGTAAGGACTGCAGCCATTCAAGTCTGAGTCCATAACACCTGGCAGGGTGCCTAACACCACGGTGGTCTTGGTTCTGATTTGAGTAGTGCTGGCTCTATGTATGTCATGCTTACCACCAGTCCCTCGCCACAGGTGTGCTCCATCCTCTGGTCTCCCCACTACAAGGAGCTTATCTCAGGCCATGGCTTTGCTCAGAACCAGCTGGTTATCTGGAAGTACCCAACCATGGCCAAGGTGGCTGAGCTGAAAGGTAGGTGCTAAGTGACAGAAGCCAAAAACAAAAGGGCACATATTGTATGACTATTTATATGAAATGTCCAGAAGAGGCAAATGCAGAGAGAAAAAACAGGTTAATGGTTGCTAGAGGCTGGAGGGGAGGGGATAATGAGCAGCGACTGACTTTACGAAGTGACGAAAAAGTTCTGGAATTATTGTTGTGATGCTTGTACAACTTTGTGAAAATACGAGGAACCAATGAATTGTACACTTTAAAAGGATGAGTTTTATAGTATGTGAACTGTTATCTCAAATGTTATATAAAAAAAAAGCTCCCAAAATTGGAGGGCTACTGGTATCTACCTTCATTTGTACTGCTCTCACTTTTTCCCTCCTCACGCCCCAGGTCACACAGCCCGGGTCCTTAGTCTGACCATGAGCCCAGATGGGGCTACAGTGGCATCAGCAGCAGCAGATGAGACCCTGCGGCTGTGGCGCTGCTTTGAGTTGGACCCTGCCCGGCGGCGGGAGCGGGAGAAGGCCAGTGCAGCCAAAAGCAGCCTCATCCACCAAGGCATCCGTTGAGGACCAACTCATTTCAGTTTTTTGTCCTTTTTTTTTTTTTTTTTTTTTTTTACTTTTCTAATAAAGTCACATATCCGTCTCTTCTCCTGGCATGATCTCTGTCCAAGCAGCCTTCCCAGGGGCTCCTCTCTACTGTGAAACATCCACCCTGTGGGCGCCTTGATCATCCCTCCTGTTTGCAGACAGGCTGGCAGGTTCTGTACCCACCTCCTCATTCACACATGTACACACACAGCCTCAGTGGTTTCCTCTGTCACTTTTAATGACGACATCAAGGAGTGAGCAGCCTCCATGGGCTGTATTCCCAGGCCCCCCACCCACCCTGACCTTTGGCCAAGAAGCTGCTAATTCAGTGTGGGGTGGAAAGGAGGGAGCCTGGGTCCACAGTGACAGATTATTGCTGACCTCTTCAGTGTGAGGAAAAAGGCCACATGACCCCGGTGGGGGCCAGCCCTGAGTGCTCCTCTCCCAAGTGTAAGGCAGGGAGGGGGAAGTAAGTGTCCAGCCCTTGCAGCCCCTGGCTCTGGAATGGCAGAGGGCAATGAGGCCACGTCCCTGGAGCTGGCCGGGAGAAGTGGGGGAGGAACGGAAGCGGTGGTCCCTGTGTACCAGCTGTGGGGAGCAGAGGGCCTGTCCCCTGCTCAGTCCTGACCACATAAGCCCTGGTCACAGGTGTAGCTGGGGAGGACAATGACAGATGCTGCCCGAGGTGCAGTCCTGAGGCACTTAGGTGGGCGCCTAGCTAGGCCACGTTTCTTAGTTGGCCTTGACTTTGGTGGTACCTGGAGCTCCGTTTTGCTGAAGTACACGGGGTAGCCGCTTGCCTTTGGTATAAGACTGATACCAGAAATTGGAGAAGAGCATGAAGAAGATGGTGCCGTACATCCAGATGAGGTGAATGATGATCGGGTACTGGTAGTTACAGCTGGGCATGAAGTAGTACTGGGAGATGTGCAGAGAGACCAGGACAAACTGGATCTGGGACAGAAAGGCAAGGGTCAAAGGGCACAGTGAGAGGACCGGAGGGGAAGGGGGTAGAGAGACAGAATGCCGAGTGGGGAGGGCTGGGCTCAAAGGTGAGGTAGGTTGGATAAAGGTAGGATCCAGACTGGAATGTTGGGGGGATGGTTGTAGGTCAGGCTCAGGCCCCTCACCAGCTGGATGGCTGTCATGTGCTTTTTCCACCAAAGGTAGGGCTGAGCCACAGGGCCAAGGGCAGACAATCCATAGTACAGGTACATGACGACGTGCACGCAGGAGTTTATCATGGCGTGAAAAGAGCCCATTCCTCCTGTGCGTGCACAATGAACGGAGTCAAGAGAGTCGGGCCTCTGGTCCCCAGTGCCCGTCCCTCCTCCCCCAGTGGCCTTCACCACTCACCTGGGGCAATTTTTACCCCCCACCACCAGCTCCAGGGAAGCACTGAGTGGTGGAAGACATGTAGGAAGGTCACCTGTCCATCTTTTTTCCGGAGAATAAAGATCACCTGAGAGAAGAGTAGGGGAAGGGGTTTCAGAGCCAGGGCCTCTCACTCCTTTCTCCTGCAAGTTCTTAAATCTCATATAACTACTCACCGTGTCCATCAGCTCAATGAACTTGGAGAAGAGGAAGAGCCAGGCCACTCGAACCATCTGCAAGAAGTCAGGGACCGCCAAGAGCCTCTCTAAACTGGCTCACAAGCACAGGGCACATCCAAGCTGCTCCCATCCCTAGGCTGCTTAGGACCTGGCCTCTGGCCCCACTTACCCGCAGTGCCTCCGGTTTGTTGGAAAAGTCCACTGGGTCACAGCGCCAGGTGTAGGTAGTCAGCCAGCCAGACATCAGGAACTATGAAGGGGTGTGGATTAGACCACTAGACTTCCCTCCCTCCCCCAAATCTCTTCCGTTCTCTACATGGAGAAGTAGAGCTGAGCCTCTCTGGAAAGGAGATGCAATGCTCTGGCCCTAGGGTCTGCCCCGTATCCTACCAGCAGGAATTAAAGCCCACGCATCCCAGGGGCCCACCTCATAGACGATGTAGAGGGAAAACGCCACCAGTGAGAAGTTGTAGACAACCATGAAGCCGCGGAGCTGGAAGGGCTTTCGATTGGCCATGATCCGAGGCCCAAGTGAAAGAACGAAGTACACGTAGGTCAGGAGGATAGAGGTCACTAGCAGGGGGGACCCCATCAGAGGGTAGCCCTGAATCCGGGGATCTGTGAATAAGGGTCAAAGGAGTCAGGAAGGGTCACAGGGTCTAAAGGGTCCCCACCAGCTGTGTAGACATGAGGTCAGGTGTCAAAAGGTCAAGGGGTTCATAGAGACTCTCCACCACTAGGAGACAGCCCTAGATCCAGGAATCTCAGGGTGGGAGGGAGGAAGGGCTGGAGGACAGCATCTCACCTGCATGCTTCATCATCCCTTGGTACAAGTTCACAACAGCCTCCATCCTGGCTAAGGACTCTGGCAAGGTAGGGAGGATGGGTGTCAGACAGGGCCAACAGTGTTCCCTCCACCCCCCAATTTTACCCATGACCCACAGACAGGACACAGGGCAGACGGGACAACTCCTCACACCTTACTGCAGAAAGGACAGAGCAGTGAGAAGAAGGAATTGCTGGGGACTAAGGGCAAGGAGGCCGTAAGTGGTGGCGGCGGGGGGTGGGGGGCAGGAGTGGGGCTGGAATCTGTTTCCCACACATCCTGCCTGCCTGGGAAGGGCTGTTCCGCCCTTCCTCTCCACACCTTGCTCTCCTCTCCTCATTCTCTGCTCCTCTCCAGAGACTTTTACTTCCTGACCTTCCCACCCTTCTTCTTCCACAAGAGGACTCTCAATTTCTGGTTTCTTTCCAGAGTCTTACCTCCTACCAACAGGTAACTCATCTCCAGAACGAACCTTCTCTCCCTTCCTCGCCAGTCTCTCACCTCTCCAGCTCTGGGTCTTCCTTCTCTCCGGGGGTCCTCCCCTTCAACTTCTCCTGCCCCATTTCGGGATGCGCATCTCCTAAGATGGTCCCTCCTGTCCTCTCCCCTGCCGAGACACCCCCTTGGGCTCTCCTCTCCCCTCCTGGGCTCTCACCTCCAGCCTCTCCTCTTGTGCTCTCTTCTCACCCTTCCTCTCCAGGAGCCTGGCTCTTTGAGACTCCTGCCCTGGCGGCTCCACCTGTCTGACTAGATCTGGCAGCAGCCCTGCCCTCCACCCGCCCCCGCTGTACTGTGTGCGGGGTGGAGGGTGTCTCCAGGCCACAGGTCAGTGCCTGGAGGACCCACCAGGATTGAGAAAGCCAAGTAAATCCCAGAACTCACCATCCACTCACCCCTGACCAGTCAGATGAGCTAAGGTTCTAGGTTTTGAGCCAGAAACCTCCTGGGACTCCAGCCCCAGGCCTTGCCTTGGCCCAAAGAGAACTGCTGAAAACCCACACCCAGCATCCTCTCCTAAACTAGCCATAAATTCTCAGTTTGTCCTACTTCAGAATGGGTACCATCACCCTTCTCTCCCAGGGAGGGGCAGGGAGGCCAGTGGCATGTGAGGAGGTGGGGAGTGGGGGAGGTCTCAGGAATCTTCCCCTCCTTCAAGGAGGGGTCATAATGGGCTAGGCCCTCTACCCCTCTGAGCCTGAAGGAATGTCGGGGGAGGGCTCACAGGGACACAAAAGCCTTGGCCCAGATGGAGGAGAGCCTCCTCCTGGGATGAGAGGAGAGCCTGGTACTCAGAGACAGTCCCATAGGGGCAGGGAGTTCTCCAAACAGCCAGGACAGCAGACACTCTGAGAGCTGCGTGCACTCTGGTTGGCCAGGCTCCCTCTACCTGCAGAAGCACCTGTGCAAGTACTAAGTGAAGAACCTTCTGACACAGCTACGGAGGCTGTACACGTGCCCCTCACACACACATCTCAAAGACGCTCCTCTAACCTCCATGCCGACCCACAACTGTCCCACCACGGTCAGGCTCCAAGTCCTCCCGTACACACAGCCCCTGTCACAGCTCTCCCCTGCCCCAACAGCTCACCAGTGGCGAGCACACACGTGCACGCACAGAGCTCACCTGCCCCCTGCCAGCTGCAAGTGCCCTCCTCTGACACACCACCCAGACAAGTCTTCATGGACTTTGACATGCACGGTCTCTTAACACTCAGGCCTGCTCCTAGCTAAGTTCACACTGGCAAACACACCCAAACACTCACACACACTCATTCACAGGACCCGCGTTACCATGTGCAAGCGCTTGTGCAGGTCCCCTCACACGTCTGTGAGTCTCGGATGAATGCGGTCACATACATAAACTCACACAGCCCACCTGCAGGTGAATGAGCCCAACATCACCCACACGGTGTGCAGACATATACCTGCCCTGGGTCACGGATACCTACAGCTCTCTTTTCACGGGTGGCAGTCATCATTCATTCATTCATTCATTCACTCACAAGCAGACTTTGTTGGCTGCTGATCCTGGGGTAGGGCCTACCCAGAGGCGCGTGCTCTAACACGGTTCCTCCCGACCCATGTGAGCGTGCCAGCTTGTTAACCTCCCGGGCTCTCTCAGGCTCCATCCCCAAGTTCACCTCCCCCACCCCACACACGCATGCACCCTGGAGGTCAGCAGGGGCTCCAGGCTTTTGGAAGGACCCCTCCCCAAGTTTGAGGAGAATCTGGGTGTGTCCCCAGGAGGGGAACTCAGTCTGGTCT
This sequence comes from Hippopotamus amphibius kiboko, assembly GCF_030028045.1. Classification (NCBI taxonomy): domain Eukaryota; kingdom Metazoa; phylum Chordata; class Mammalia; order Artiodactyla; family Hippopotamidae; genus Hippopotamus; species Hippopotamus amphibius. Next base: position 35,224,020 of record NC_080186.1, read on the forward strand.
TCCTTCCTTTAAAACGGATGGACGGGAAAAGGAGACAGGCAAAGGAAGGGGGCAGTGTGGGTACAGAAGGGCGCCAAGGGGAGGAAGGAGTGAGAGGAGGAGAGGGGCAAGAGCAAGAGGTGGCAGAGGAAGGCCCAGGTTCAAGCAAATGGGGGCCAGGCGGGAGGGAGGCTGCTGGGGAGGCCCAGCCCCGGGGAGCTGGGACCTCCCACCCAGTCTCCCCAGGAGCAGCCTCGCCCACAGCCCGGGCAGGGCAGGGCAGGGCTCGTCAGGCCGGGCGGCCCAGCGGGGCAGGGGCCTGGGCACGTGGCGAGCCCAACCTGGGAGGTCCCGACTCACCAGTGGGGGCCAGGCGGGCAGTCGTGGAGGGCTCGGAGGGAGCAGGGCCAGAGGTGTCCCCAGGGCCAGCCTGCCTGCCACTTCCTCATCTGCTGGGCCGACTTTCTGTCACCAGAGGGGGAGGGGGCGGGCCGGGCGGGGGGTGCCCGCTGATTGGGCCGCGGGCTGAGGCAGGAGGAGCCGGCCAGCCCCGTCTCGGCCGGGCCCGCGGGGCGGGGCCGGGGGCGGGGGCGGGCCTGCGGGGCCCCGGGCAGGAAGCACGCCCAGCCCCGGCTCCCCACCTCTTCCCGCCCGAGCGCCTCCCGCCGCGGTCGGCTCGCGCGGCCTGGCGCTGGCCCGGCCTGGCCCTGGCCCACCCCGGCTGCACCCTGCGCCTTCCTGACGTTCGGCCTCTGCGTGGCCTCATTCTGGGCCCTCTGGGGGTTCATCCACCAACACGACCGACACAGCTGCTGTTCGTGGCCGGCCCTCCCCGTCTGGGGCCCTGGGAAAAGTTCCAGGGTCAGCCCCCTCCTCAGAGAGTTCCCTCTCTAGAGGGTGGGACCGGAGGGGTGGGCCGCAGGCAGCCTGTGTGGGTGCGGAGAGCGGACTCGAGGCAGCGGGGAGATCTCAGCCCCAGGGGGAGGCTGCGCAGGGAAGCCTTCCCTACCAGCCCATAAACTTGGATGAGCCTAGCATTAGGAGTTGCTGAGAGGATTGTGTGGACTGGAGGTGGGAGAATACAAGTAGCCTAGGGCAGGAACAGTTAGTGAATCTCTGGCTACAGTAGCCTTCAAGGTAGTAAAAGGAAAAAAAAAGGAAAGTGAAGCCAGCTGTGGCTAAATGGAATGGGTCTTGAAGGCCATTTTGATTTATTCTGGAAGCAGAGGAGAAACTGAAGAGTTTTGAGTAGGCTACAATCAGACCTATATTGTTAAATATTCATCACATATTTATCAACCACCTACCATGTGCAAGACAGGGTTAAGTGCTAGTGGCACATCAGTGAACAAGGCAGATGCTGTCCCTGCATGGGGTTTACTGTCTAGTCCAATCACTTCGCTCTGGCAGCCAATGAAATGAGGGTACTGGTGGGAGACCAGGTAAGAGCGCACCCTGACCTAAAAAGGTTTGGAAATTGAGGGGATTGGAGAAACAGACACTGGAGATTTCCCCAAGACAGCTGGACCCTCTCTGTACACTTAGCTGTGTATCTGGCTCTGCACGCTCTCCCCTCCCTGCTCCACACACTCACCAACTAGACTAAACAGAGGTGAGGACTAGGTTTCTGCGAGATGAAATCTGTATTTCCAGCAGCTTTTGGAACAGTGCTAATAACTGCATACAGGATTGTATGATGTGCACGTGGAATTCAGAAGAGGTGGTGGTTTGGGAGAAACAATGTATTCGTCAATGATGGCATGTAGCTATGTGGAAGGTTAGTCTTAGAGTTAAGAGGTCAGAGCCAAAGTACAGCTATGATCTAGCCCATTAGTACCTACGCTTGAAAGGAAATGGCAAAGAAAAAAGAAAAAGAAAAGAAAGGAAATGACAAAAGAATTCACCTATTCAAAAGGCTCAAACTTCTTAGCATTGTACATGAAGGCCTACCTGATCTGGCCCTCAGCCTCCCATTCTGCCAGTGCTATTCTCCTGGGCCACATCCTATGCTTTAACTGTTTCCCCAAGCACATCAGCATCTTTCATATCCCCCCACCCCTCCAAACCTTGTCTTCTAACTCAACACAAGATACAAGCAGCTCTCCCAGGCAATAAATCAGTCCCTTTCTTCACTTCCACAATCTCACTGCAATGAAATTATCTGCACCCTCCCTCACTATAAGTTCTTCTCAGCAAGAACCCATATTTTAGTTCTTGCTGTTCTCTGTACCTCTAGCATCTGGCCCAATGTGAGACTCATATGACCCTCCACAACATTTGTGGAATATTAGAGTGAATGAGAAATGTGAGAAGGGGAAGAGAGGTCGAAGGACCCAGAGTCAAGCGAGGAAGACAGTAAGAACTCAGAAGCCTTTCTACTTCCCTTGGGGTGGCAGTATCCGTTGAGTCAATAAACATTTACTGTGTTAGGTATACAAGGCTTTGGGGGTCGCACCTAACTCCAAAGGCCTGAATTTAAATCTTACATTGTAATACAGGCACTGACTGGAAGTGGCTGAACCTCCATAAAATGTGAACAACAGTACCTGTTGCGTAGGATTGTTGTGAAGATTAAAGGAGATGACCCACGTCAAGTGCTCAGCACTGCTTCTATTGCGGCATATCTTAGACAAGGGGGGGAAGCAAGAAGGTATATACTTGCATGTAGATTCATGAGCATTCATTTAACAAATGTTTCCTAAATGCTGTGTGCAAAGCACTGTTTAGAGAGCACTATTGAGAGGTTTTGGACTAAGTGTCCATCTAGAGACAAAGTAGACTATTACAAATGATAAAACAGTTCCAGAGGTCAAACATGGTAGAGATAGAGAACTTCAACTAGCCATTATTCACCTGGACCACACTGGTAAATGACCACAGCAAGCCCTCAATAAATGCCCACTGACTACATGAACAAACATGCCTAAAGATTCACTTTCTTTCATTCCTGTCCTAGTCCCAGGAGAAAGCGTCTTCAAATATCTGATATAGACCACCTACCCAGGCATCCTACCAAATGGCATCTCCATGGCCTTGGGGTTCCTGCAAAATACTCACAGTCTGGCCGAGAAGACAGACATATAAATTAACAACTACAGTAGCATGTGGTGAGTATTCCCACAGAGATAAACCCAGAGGGTTAAGAGAGCACGGAGGGGGGCACCTTACCCCAAGGTGGGGGTTAGTTCTTGAAGGTGTCACAGAAATGACACGGAAGCTGAGCATTAAAGGACACTTTCTAGAAGGCAGGGGAATGTGTTCCAGGCAGAGGGAAGCATGTGTGTGAAGGCACAGAAGCAGGAGATGTGGCAGGCTTGGGGAGCTCTGGGTACTTTGCTGTGGCTCCAGCCCAGAGGACGTACAGGCAGGGGGAACGTCGGCAGGAGTCGGTTATGAAGAGCCTTGTGTGCCCCGGTAAGAGGTTGGGATTTAATTGTTTATCTTTGTCAGCCGTGGCCACACCTCAGGATCACCTGGGAAGTTTTTAAAATCTCAGTGCCTGGCTCTCACCTCCGGGTTGATTCTAAGGGTTGTTTTTAATGGGAAGAGGCTTGAGTGTGTTTATGTGCTGTGTGGAAGACAATGAGATCCACCACACAAGGAGGGATTAGCCTTTGGCTCAAGAGAACACCTCATAGGCCAAAATATATAGAAAAGAAGGGTACATTTGTCAATGGACTGGGAGCAAATGGGACCACTGTGTGACCTGCAGGGAAGCTAGGTGGAAGGCCTTGGAGATAAGAGGGTCCCTGGAAGGCGATCTACACCAGGGACAGGAAGCTGAAGGGGTCCTGGAACTGCCTTGATAAGGACAAAGGCCAGGTGTGCTTGTAGGGAATAATACCCCATCCAACAGCTGAAACTCCCCCTGAAGTTCACGGAGCCTTCCTAATGGGAAGTGAGGTGACAACTTCCCCTGGGTCCCACCCTCTGTGACTCACACCTCACTCAAGACTCTCTATGGGGCCTTTCTCCAACCTCTTTCCCTAGAAGATAAACTACTGATTTACCTTTTCCGCCATCTGTATGAACTCTAACAACTCTGCTTCCATGATTATGCGGCTTTATATGTTTCTTCAGAAAAATTAAAGGGAAATGGGATCACAGAAGCAGGAAAAAATGGGAAAAGGTATGCATGTATGTGCATGAATGGGTGAGGGAGGGAGCAGGTGAAAGCAGAGGAGGCAACAGGGTATGGGAGACACAGGGGTACCGGCTGAGAACAACGGGCACTGAGGGTCAAGGCTGAGAGACAACAGGAGTGGCAGGTAGAAATGGAAGCAGCCTCCCGGGGCCTGTGACAAGCTGCTCCCTTCCCCATCCTGTAAAGGACAAAGGGCATTTTCTACACAGTACCCACACAGAGGAGCTGAGTGGAGGGCTGAGTCCGTGAGGACAGGGGAGTGAAGACAAGGGTGAAGGGTTTGTGAGTTAATCATTCTGCATGTCCCTGGGCCTTAGCTCGCTAGTGTCCTCTGCCCAAGGCTGGGACGCTGGCTGAAGGAAAGACATCCAGCCAGCATGAGAGGGAGACTGCATGCAAACACTCATCATACCATCTGGAAGTTGGGGGTTGCCTGGACCCTAGAGAGGTCAGGGACAAGGTCTGATCCATCGTAGGCAGCCAATGCCAACACACTATGGGTATTGTTCAGTGTTCACTGAACTGAAGTAAAGAAACTCAGGTGGGGGGAGAGGGCTGTGATAGAATGTGCAGGAAGAGCTCTGGAGAGAGAAAAGGGAAAGCTTTTGCTGGGAGGACAAACCAGGGGAGGTTATCAAGATGGAAGACAGAGAGTTAGCAAGATCTGGAAGATGTGGGAGAAGGGCCAAAAGGGGAAAAGAAGAAACACAGCTTATTGTTCAATACTTTCCCTGGCAAGCATGGGGCCAGCTGTTTCCCATATGCTCTTATGGTTCAATCCTGTAAGGTACTATTATCACTGCTTAACAGATGGGGGAAAAATGGAATCAGAAAGGGTGACGGATTCTCTCAAGGTCACACAGCAAGTGAGGCAGAAGCAACACAGATGTTCCAAGCTGAAGAAAAAGTGTGGACAAAGGGATGGATGGAGGGAAGCACAGGACAGGAGTAGCGAATTGCAAGTGATTCTGTTTGGCTAAAGGATATGGTGAATGAAAGGCCTTCATGTGCTAGAAGACTCAAAAGGAGGTTGGTCCCAAATCATGAAGTGCTTTAAATGAAAGAGAGAGGAGTTTTGTTTGTACTGGGATGTCCCTGAAGATTTTTAACGGGCTGGTATGATCCCCATTGTTATTTACCAGAAAAACCTGGGGACAGTGAGATTATCAAGAGGAAAGCAGAGGAAGGGAGACCAGGTGGGAGACCGGCTCAGAGGCACAGGTGTGACACAGTGAGGGCCTAACCTAGAGTGAGAAGAAAGAAGAGGGGACAGAGCAGAAAGAGGACCCAGAAGCTGACAGGAAGGTTGGCACCTGGGTAACGCAGGTGCAGCAGGTTGGAGGAAGTGCATGAGGTTTGGGAATCCTGAGTTGGAGGAAAGGTGGCACATTCTGCAGGCAAGCTGAAACACAACACTGTAAGTTTAGGAGAAAGGATGGGACTCGGGGAGAAAAACATCTGCGAATTGCCTGTAGAGATGAAACCACATGACATGGACTGTAGTAGTTCTAGGTCTGGTTGTATTCAGATACTTTCCCACTCCCCCCACTTTCACCTCCTTTAAGGAATTCCTGTCTAGCTCCGCTGGCCCTTTAATCATGGTGTTCTCTCCACTTCCCCCGAAGCTTCTCACAGCACAGAATCCAAGCAACAACAGTCAGAGTCCTTCCAGGAGATGAGCCAGATGCGGTAGAGTGGAGAAACGTAGAGAGAGAGCCTAAGGACACTGGAGCCCCTGACCCACCTGGAGCCAGTCACCTTTCAACTCCCCATCTGCATAACACAGATTCAGTTGGCTCTCTCCCTTTTTCCCAGTTAAGCTAGTTTAATTTTAATATGTTGCAATCAAAATAGTCTAACAGACTGTGTGATAAAAACGAGATTGCTCAGGAGAGAATAGTGGAAGAGGAGAATAGCATTAGCATTTCAGTGCTAACTATATGCCTGAAGGGCCTTGTATGCCCTTCTAAGAAGCTTGGACTTGATCCTGTAGAAAATTAAGAGCTATTTAAAGGTTTAAATTGAATTTTAAATATGCTCCGTAGAAGGCACTTTTCTGAGGTCAGTACTATGATCCCATTTTACAGAGGTGGAAACTGAGGTTCTTGGAAGTGAAGTAACTTGACCAAGGCCACACAATGGATAAGTGTCCAGGTCAGGTATAATTTAAGAACAGTCAAGTGTACAGGGGAGGAGGTGGTAAAGAATTTACGGAAGTAGGTGCCACTGGGAGGATGAATTGTTCACTAGGTAAACAGGGGGTTGGCACAGGAAAAAGAGAGGGCAGACATACCAACGAGAGGGCAGCGCATGTGTAAGGCATGGAGGTGTGAGACAGCACCTGACCCAAAGGTATTGGCTACAGCTTGGAGTACAGTGACAAGAATCGGGGAGTTGCCATGGCAAAAGGCGGCCTAAAGGACTGGTGGTGAGTGTGATGGGAAGAGAGGCAAGTATGGAATTCTTGTTTGTGATACCCAGAGAATCACACAGCCGCCCATGAAAACCTGAGCCCAGACTGAGTAAGCACAGACAGAAGACGAGAGAACATCCTAGCTGCACAAAGAGACCTCTGAGTGGTGAAGGGCCTCCTTTAGAGACGGGATGTCGGCAGACTGTGGAACTGAGTCTTCAGCTGGTGTGGACAGGGAACAGATACAGTTTAGAAGGGATGAAAAGGAACATTGCCAGTGTGGGAGCTTATTATCTGGTCTCAAATCAGAATTATACAATTTAAGAGATCAAACTGGGCTTTAATAGAAGCGTGCAGGTGACAATGAATGGGAGAAAGAAAGTTCACACAACCAGATTTGAAAATGACTTATCACATCAGGCAAGCCAATGTAAAAATGTTCCAGTGTCTGCTCTGCACACCATGGGGGGAGAAAAGTGCACAGAGGGTCTCTCCTGAGATGGAGCATAGCTGTGAGCACAGAAGAGCTACAGAGGGAGGAAGAGTTACCTCCTTGTAGAGGGTCTGGTCAATCACTGATTTAAGCAACAACTACCAACAGCAGACTTCTAGATACTACCCCGAGGACAGCTGATATTTATTGAGCTTCTACTATTGTCAGGCACACTATTCTAAGCACTTCATATGTATTAATGTATTTAAACTTCATAGCAGCCCATAGTATTATCATCCCCAGAAATAAGGAAACTGAGGCACAGAGAGGTTAAATCAACTTGCCTAAGGCTGCACAGCCAGTAGGTGGCACGGCTAGAATTTGAACCCATATAGTCTAGCACTAGAAACTGCTCTTTGAACCAAAATGCTACATTATACTCTCTCTCCAAAGTCAACCAAATAAGAGCAGTAGTAATAATAATAACAATAGCAGCAACTACCCCTTATAGTGTTTATGACCGGCCAGATGCCATAGTACGTCAGGCACGCACACGTCTGTCTTGCCAAAGATCATACAGCTGTCGACGGAAGAACTGGGTTCAAACCTGGACAGTCCAGGGTGCTTGAACTTGAGGGACAATAAAGAACAGCAGGAGCTAGAATAAGTTTGTACAAGGTACAAATGTGGAGCATAAAAGAGGAGGTCATTCACCTTACCTGCTGGCAGTGGCACTGGGTTGTGGACAGACTGGGTTGTTGGAAAGCTTCACAGAGGAGTGACTCGTGAGCTGAATTTTGAAAGATGAGTAATCATCACAGAAAGATGGGGCAAAAAGTGTTCCATGCAGAGGGAACAGTAGGAATAAAGGAATGGAGGCTGAAAAGTCTGCTACATTCAGGAAACTTCAAGCAGTTTCTATGGCTTGGAAACAGAGTGGGTGTCGGGACAATACAGAAAATAAGTCAGGGGAAGCCAGGGGGCTGGATTACACAGAATCCTACTTGCCTTTCCAGGAAATTTAAGCTACTTTTCAAACCTTTCCACTGAAGTAAATGTAAAAAAAAAAGAAGAAATATCCCCAGAGAATGTGATGGCTTAGTGTGAAGCCCTTCAGACTAGCAGGGATTCTTTGAAATCTGTTTTCTCTTACTGCATGATACTCCTGCATTCTGTTTAAATTATTTACCCTCGAGGAAAATGGGCACTCTAGGGTGATTTTTATCCTGACTTTCAGTATGCTTGGCACACTGCCCCTACCAACCGGCCAGGTATGTGGACCCCAGTTTGAGAAACATGGGAAGGAAACTATCAAAAGGACTTTAATCTAGGGAGTAATGTGATCAAAGCTGCAGTTTAGGTAGACCTACCTGGCAGCCAGATGGAAGATGAGCTGGAGTGGGCAAGACTGGATACAGGGAGTCTGAACAATATTTTTAGGGTGAAAGGCCCAGGGCCTAACCTGGAGGGCAGGATGGATGTATGCTAGGGAGACAGAACTGAGAGGATTTAGTATCTGATTGAGTGGGGAGTGGGGGCTGGGACAAAGAAGGGGGGAAGTGTTTAGGATGGCTCCCATAGACCTGGCTTAGGTCACACCTAGGATACCAGAAACAGGTTTGGAGGGAAAGATGATTGGATTCAGACATTCAGAACCTGAGGTACTTGTGGATCATATGGGTAGAGATACCCAATAGGCATCTGCAGGTCAGCAAAGAGGCCTGGGCTGGAAATAAAACTTGTTTGAGTTATGTACATAAAGGTGGTGGCCACAGAGACAGCAGATAGAATAAGAAAAGAAGGTTAAGGACAGAGTTGGAGAATAACAGCATTCAAGAAGCGGGCAGAGGGACAAAAGGCCAAAAGCTGCAGAGAAGAAGTGGTCAGAGAAGTGGGAGCCGGTGAAGAGAAAGAGGTGAAAAGTTAATGGCTAGCACTGTTAAATGCAGTGGAGATAAGGAGGAAATATAAGGACTGAAAAAAGTCTGGATTTAGCTGTCAGGTCAACAGTGATCTGAGACGGGGTAGTTCCCGAGGAAGGGTGGAAGTGGGGCTGAAGAGTGAATGCGAGGTGTGGAGGAAGACAGTGATGGCAGGCTCTGTATTTCAAGAGCGTGGCTGTGAGTCAGTGAACGGGGACTGGGGCTCAAGAAGGACTAACATGGAAGGATACTAACCGGGGCCATGAAAATGGGTGCAGCCCAGAGACGTTGGTACAAACGAACAAGGATGGTCTACATGTGGGGTGTGGGACAGAGAAGATGAAGAATGAAAACGAGCATAAACTAGGGAAGTTCGGGTGAGAGCCAGGGAGGGCAGTGGGATGGCAGAGGGAAAGCAGGAAGGGGAGCAGCCCAGGACTCCCTGGATTTGATTCAGGGGGGAAGGTTATCATCACATGGAGAAGTATAATTTACTGCTCTTACGGGGGAGTCTCTCTGGTACACATATCTTGCCCAGGGGAGAGAGGGGGATACCTGAGTGGGAAGGTGACTTCTGGCATTCAATGCATTCCTCTCTGTGGTAACTTACTACCTCGTTGATGAATTTTCACTAAAGAACTAGTGAACGCTAGAAAACAATTTTAGGGAAGTGATCTAGAGGGATGTCGGTATTTTAAGCTGCAGGTGACAGGGAACTTTTGGAACAGTTTGGAGGGGTTCAAGGGATTGGCAGGCTGATCTAGGAAAGACCTGGCCTATAATAACATAGTCATGCAATGAGGAATATGAAAAATGCCTGGGGATAAACAGGCTTGCGAATCATTGCTAGAGACTTTAGAGCTAGGAAGGATCACTGGGAGCACCCAGGTGAGAAAACTGAGGCCCAGGGAAGTCAGGGGCCTTGTCCATAATGTACTTGGGGAAGCTGCCATGTCCAAATTACCATCTTCAGAACATGTGAAGTCATCAAGAAACCACAACAGAGATCCAGGACCTGCCTCAGGGACACACAGGAGCTCAAGAACAAAAGATAGAAGTTAAAGCCAAGAAGAGAGGAAGTTTGTCCTGTGGGATGAAACACCTGTCAGATGGATGCTATGGCCCTGTCAGATGGATTGGAGTTCGCCTTCTGTTCCAGTTAGAAAGCCCCATCTGCAGGGCAGCAGACCCTTTCCAAGTGTTAGCCCCTGCGTGTTCAAGGCTGCCAGGCCAGAGCCACATCGAGCCTCCATAGGTTGGTACAGTGAATGCTCTTAGCTGAACCAAAACGGGACCACAGCCCCCAGCCCTACTCCTGGCCCACTGCTAAACTTCAATAGGCTAGCCCCCCATATCTGGAAGCAGATGGAAGAAAAGGTACATCCCTTGGTAGTTTCTCTGGACAGTAATCAGGAGTTGACCTAGGGTGGGCGTTTGGAAGGATTCCGCCTCCGTCCTGCCTGGTGCTGGGATCAGCTCACACGGCTCCTGTGTCCACAGGGCACAGAGAATACATTGTCCATAGGGAGGATTATTCTGTACAAGAAGCTCAGACAAAGAGAGAGGTTGTTCCCAGCTGCCTGGGGGAGGTGAGAAGGGGGTGGGAAAGGGACCAGCCTTGCACTAGGGCATTCCTGCAGAGCTCAGCTTCTTCCCTTCACCAGCAGGGCGGGAGGTGGGCGCTACACCCGCTGCAGCTCAGTTCTAATGCCAGGACTGATAATGGAGTTAGAAGGAGCACTTAGCCACAACCTATCTATCTTGGCTGTTTTCCAAGAAAGTGCAAGGTGACGTTAGGTGACCTAGCTAGGTAGGGCAGCAACAGACACCAGGAAGGGAAGAGAACGCAGTGACTGGGGTAATGAGCAAAAGGGAGGTTCAACAATGACTGAGTCCCAGCTCCGGGGCAGAGCTGGAGAGGGAGCGGTCCTAGCAATGGGTGCGAACACTGATGCAGGAAGCGTCCGCCTTCAGCAGGATGACCTCTGTGCTGTAGTAAATTGAAGTTTCACAGCTGCTGCTTCTTTCGCCATCCCAGACACACACCTGGGAGACGATGGCCTAACCTCACTCTCCCGGGTCACCAGGAGTAGGAGAAAACACAGGCTCCAGGCAAAACGGAGCCATCAGAAACTGAGCAACACTACCAGAGTGAAACAAGAGGGCCATCTTTTGTAAATCTTAAATCTGAGCAAAGGAGCAGGTCAATGTCCTCTTCTTGAAACTCTATTTTCCCTCCTTTGGGAATGAGTGTTAGGGATGGGAGATACTCTCCATTGAGGCATTTACTTACTGTGCTGTATGGGCCCAAAAGTTGACAGTGCTACATAGGTGTGTGCACTCCAGAGGAGCTGGGGTTGGGAATGAGAACATGTGCTCCTGGAGTGAATATAAAGACATGAGTGCCTGTGGAGTAAGGACTGTTTGCTTAAGGGCACAAGATGTAGGTGGAGTCCTGCATATGTTCCTGTTGGGACAGGAAGACATTTCTACTTTGGGAGGACAAAGAATCCATTTCAAATGGTACTTCGGGAATGATGTCGGTATTAGCCTGGGACAACAAAGAAACTTGGGGTTGGTTTCAATAGGTTCAAAAAGTTTTCAAGAAACCTCCAATAGGAAGGACTCTTCTGGTGGAATAAAGGACAGCAGTCACCAAAAGATGCTCCAGGGGTTTTAGAGAAGCACACCTTGAACTCTATCCAAAATGACAGTTAGCTTTGACATTTCCAGTGCTAAGGGAAGAGAAGATAAGGAACGTCTGAGTGGGCTGACAGACTAGTAAGGGAGCATCACTGAAGTGGGGACAGGTCTGACATGGCCTCAGAGCTGATGGCAGGGCTTCCCGCACTCTTGTGCCCTGTGATCAGCGAGCTGTGTGGACACCATCTCTTGTCTGGATGGAACAGGAATGGATGTGACATCTGCGACCACTTTTCCAGTCCTTTGCTGCCACAGCCTGGCAGAGTCCTTCCTGGCACTGAACAAATGCCAAAGTACTAATGCGTGACAGAAGAGAACAGAAAAAAGGCAGCTGGAAGGTAGCAGCAGGCCCTCCTATTACGTCTCAGGACTTTTAGATCAAAGCTAGTCAAAGATAAGAGAACTTTTTATTGGAGAACAGATTAGAATTGCCTTGCAGCAACCTTGAAAGTCTCTGACATGTAGTCTCCAATCCCTACATAGCTCTCTCAATTTATCTGCTGTCAGATAACCCTGACACAGTGGCCATCAACTTAAATAACTTTATTCAGAGAAACCCTCTGGTCCACTTCTGCTGACTCAACCCCTGCCCTAGCTCACAAAGGAGAGCTAAGAAAGGCGGCTTAAGCTGGAGACCCAAGCCCACTCCGCTCTCCAGCTTTATAAAAGCAGGCGAAAATACTGGCAGCTGCCACTTCCCACCATCCATCTGGCCCTTATTGGAACCACAGGCTCAGTGGACTGGAGAAAAGCCATCCTGGCTGGAGCCCAGGAACCAGGCACATTATGAGGATAACTCAACCACAATGAAAGATGGTGTGAAGTACAATTCTCCTCTCCCTCTAAAATAAGAAAAAAAGAGTCTGGGGAACAAGGGACTTTTTCACGTGCTAAGGAAAACCCTTTCTCACATAGTTCTGCCTAATAGAGACACTTCCTGAGGAAGCCCCCACTTACTGGGCCTTCAACATCTTCCTTCATGTGTGTAGGGTGGGGTAAAGGATAGGGTACTTTGTGACTATTTCCCAGATAAGAGCTGAATTGGCTTCTCAGATGATGGAGAGTAGAGCAGGCCCAAGCCTCCCCAGAGCCGCAAGTGGACAGTCTGTCTCAGCCCAGAAGCCTTGTCACCTGCAGCTTGGAGAGATGGCCAGGAGGGAATCTGGGCAGGAAGGCCTGTGGAGACAGTAGGCCTCTAAGGACAAAGAGGCTGTCACTGTTTCTGGCAGGACAGAATAAGCACAGGCTTTCAAACAGCTGAGCGGTCCACGATCTTGTGTCCATCAGCTCACCACAGACATGAAGCAGCATCAGATCAGGGTAAGCTCTGGATCAAGGACTGAGGAGGATGGGGCAGTGGGGAGAAGTGGCTGTAGAAACTCTCATTTATTGAATACCCATTATTTCATAGACTGTGCTAAGTGGTTTACATTCATTTTCTCATTTTAATCCTCACAACAACCCTATGAGGTAGGTATTATCACCATTTATAAAAAAGAAAACAGGCTCAGAAAAATTAGGTCACTTGCCCAAGGTCACACAGCTTGTCGGCAGTGGAGATGGGATCTGTCTGTGGCTGAAAGCCCGTGTTCTTTTTATTGTACCCATCTAGGTCAGCTTTGGACAAAAGGCAGTGTCACTGCCCAACTCTGCAAAGAGCACCTGGGAGTGGAGGTTGTCGGCCACACTCACCGCTGGTAGGGATGCATGGAAGCCGACTTGATGTTGGTTTTTATTCCACTTGGCATTTTCCCTAAAAGGAACATGAAGAAAGCACCTGAAGCACAGTAAGACGTTCATGGTAAATCAGAAATGTGGTCTCCCGGGTTCCTTTCTGTCACCTCCACTATCATCTCAGAATCTCTTTGGCACCTGACCCTGGGCAGCGAGGCTCAGAGGTAAGGCTCCTCGCCCAGCCCTCTCCCTAGGTGTCTAGGTGGAGGAACAGTGGGAGGGGCTGGAACACAGCCCAGCAGGCGCCTGCTCATCCCCTCATGGAAAAAGAGAGCTAATCTGTGGGACCCCCATTTAATGCCACAGGTAAAAGAGTGCTATGTTCTCTCTTACTTTAATTGTCCCCTTGCCTAGACAGCTTGGAAGAAAATACCTCTTCTAGCTGCTTGCATCTGAACTCTGCCAGACTGTTCTTATAATTACTACAAGTGAGCAGGGGAGACAGGATACAGAGAAAGGAATACACGCAGCACTAGGAAACCTGCCTGACTGTCAATTCCCAACACACCTGCCCAATGGTCCTAGTGAAGGTCTGACCATTCGTTTGTCTACCTAAGACAAGACACTGACAACACATCTAATATGCAGAGTTAAAGGGGACAGAAGGGTAGCTGAGACTAAGGTCTGAGACGAGGTGGGAGACAAGAGCAGTTTCTGCTAGTCAAAGTTCTTCCTCATTGTCTGGTGCCTACTAACAGAGTCTCAAATGAGACTTTTACTCCAAAGGTTTTTTTTCTGGGTCACAGTCCGACGGAGAAAAGGAGAATATCTCCAGCTCTGGGGATGCTATTTCCACTTCCCTGCTCAAGGCCTGCCACCATGCCAATCCCTGTCACCTTACCTGGTTGACCTGCTTGGGCCATCTGCACCCCACTGAGCATTGGCTGCTGCTGACTTGGAGCTCCTGCCATCTGCACCTGCTGTAATCCTGAGGTTCCTGCGAGGATTGTCCCAGCTCCTGGCTGGCCTGGCTGGCCAGGACCACTGCTGCCCGAAGGCCTCCAGTTAGACAGCCCCTTCCCAAAGGCCACAGCTGCCACTAACGCATTGGTATCTGCTGGGTTAAAGGTCTGCTTGTTCGGCCGGAGACCTGAAGAAAAAGGTAAGTGGAGACCCTGAGGTATGCCTCTGGCACTGGACTGAACTTAGTGGCAGGAAGACCAGTGTCAGCACCAGGGCTTGGAGTTATGACTTCAGCAGCATCTAGACTCCCTGGAAGCCCAGAGGAAGAGCCAGAGGACCCCCATGACTATCTCAGAATACTCCCTTCTCACTTTGCCCATTTCCTCCACCTGCTCCAGGGCTGGCCAGAAAAACAAAAGGCTAACAGAATGGATGAACACCCTTTCCGAAGCAACACATCCTTACGTTCTCATTTCACCACTACTGATACCACCTTTCCTATTGATCTTATTCCTCTTTCCTCCTCCATTTTGCCACCAATCCCTCCATACCTCCACTCTCTGCTTCTCGTTCCTCTTTGCTGATTTTCTCCAGAAGGTTTGAGCACATTTTATTCAAACTCTGGATTTGCTTCTGTAACACACATAAATTTGTGCAGAGATTAGGGCAAACAAGACATGATTATGGGGAAGTTTCTCCCTTGGGCTATTCAAGGGGCAACTGAGGTGTCACCAACGGTGCAGCCCTATCATACAGGAGAGGTAATGCCCAGCTTCTCATGATAAAACTCAGGGGTGGGGGGGGGGCCGCAGGGCAGTGATTCAGTCCGACCTGAGCTGCATCAGCACCAATGCGGGCAGCATCCGTTGTCAGCTGCTTCTCTTGCTCTTCTACCTCAGGGTCAGGCTTGGTTCTCAGATGGTCAGGGACCACCTCATGGCTGAAAACAGGTACCCGTCCTTCAGTCTGTCTCTGTAACACACAGATTTTTTTTTTCCCCAGATAATATGCTTGCTTTATTTTCACATCGTCAACTTTTAGATGCAAATTACAGAATTAGCTATGTTGATTCTGAGTTATAGGATTCATTCGACATAAACAAAAATCAGGATTTGTTATAAGGTCTCTGAATATCTTCCCAAGGAAGCAGTCAGGCTCAGGAGTGGAAGACTGGAATGAAGAATTGAGGCAGCCTCCCCTGCCTTCACACACATGGGCTCTGGTCTTTGCTTATGCTCACGGCTTCCTCATCCTCCCTTTTCTTCACTGAGTGGTTTTCTCAGGTTCCCCTAAAGCATATCACCAAACACGTTGCCTCCAGGGCTGCCACCAGCCCATATGGCACTTACATGTCAATTAGAAATAGGCTTCTTTCCTCAATACACTTTAATTCCATCAGTCAGAAAATTGTCTCAGTACATTGATTTTGTAGTAATGACTCTTTACCTCTGCAAAAAGTGTCAAATGAACATATAGTACTCTAACATGTACAATGTGAATAGTGCTGCCCCTTAGATGTGATGCCAGGTAGAGGGCATAACCAGCTCTACCATGCAGTCCCCTGGCTGCCCTAGGCCTGGTTTACATCTCCTCAGTTCAAACCTGCAGCAGGAAAGGAAAATTAACCAGGAGAGAGCATGTGACTGACTCACTCCTCTTTATGCAACTAGGAAAGAGGGTGTAACACACAAATTTTATTGATCCTACTGTGCACTCCAAGAAGACTCACTCTGGCCTGATACATACATAATTCCTTCCTCTGGCAAACAGTGCATTTTCAGGGAAAACACAACCTGAGACTAACAATATCTGGCTCCTAAGATGCTATTCCCCTCATTCTGTCCTTCAGTTCTGTCTACTCACACCCCTATCTCTACCAGAATTAAGGAAAAACCTCTCTCTGCCACATTTTAATCAAAAATTGAAATAGAAAAAGTTGGGGACTTCCCTGGCGGTCCCATGGTTAAGACTCCTTGCTTTCACTGCAGGGGCACAGGTTGGTCCCTGGTCTGGGAACTAAGGTCCCACATGCCGTGCAGCACGACCAAACAACAACAACAAAAAAAAGAAAAAAGAAAAAAATCACAAAAGAACATACTTTCTGCTCGAGACAAGTGTTGGAGGAAAAAGGTCTTTGTCTTGGTGACGTAGGCCTCAGATTAATTCAGTCTGGGAGTGGCTCTCCCAACTCCAGGAGAACAAAAAGCAAGGCCTCCAAAATGCAGCCTTTGCTTCTTACTGCCACAAACTACTGCACATTCAGAACTTCTAGAATAGCCACCCAACCACTGTGCTCTTAGTCCTCATCTAAGAACTTAATTTCCCAAGATGCACCCCTCTCCTCCTCTTACCATGAGATCTTCGTCTCGGTCTGGGGACAACACCAGAGGGATGATGACCTGGTTACGGAACAGTGGTGTCTTTTCATGCTTCAAGACCTTGTTCAGAGTGTTCAACTGTCCAGAGAGCAAGGCAAAGCTGTCCAGGACAGATGGCCTGGTGGTGGAAAGAAGGTGTCAGAATGTTCCTGGTAAAGGAGTCTCAAAGGGGTCCTTCAGACTAGGAATACCCAGACTCAACCCCAAAATACTCCTAGTCCACTGGCTGGCCTGGGCAGGAACTAGACTGGCTCACAGGAATTACAGGGTTAAGAAAGAAGGACACTTTCATTTTCTGACACAGATGGAGAAAAAAGGCAGGTCATTACAGCAGCCCCCCTTATCTGCAGTTTCACCTTCCAAGGTTTCATCTACCGTGGTCAACCACAGTTCAAAAATATTAAATGGTAAACTCCAGAAAAAAACAATCCAAAAGTTTTAAACTGGGCACTGCTCTGAATAGCATGATGAAATCTTGCTTCATCCCACTCTGTCCTACCCGGGATGTTAATCATCCCTTTGTCCAGCATACCCATGCCGTATATGCTACCCACCCAATAAGTACAGAAAAAAGCACAGTATATACAGTACAGGGTTCAGTACTATTGCCATTTCAGGCATCCACAGGGGGTCTGAGAACTTATCCCCCACAGATTACGGGGCACTACCATGTTTGAATGGGGGTGAGGACAATGGCAAAATAGGAACCATGGCTACACTATTATCACTAAAACTTCAGAAACTGGGTAAAAGCCTCCTTTCTGGCCTAAAAATAGGATCCACGCTTCCAGAGTAGATTGGACCTAAGAGACTCAGCAACATCTGTGGCAAGAGATCCAGTATGAATACTGCAGTGGGAGGACCTCCTTTCAGAGATGTTAAAGGGTGAGAATCAAAAGCTAGAAAGAACCTGGGTTGGGAAACTGGGCATTTCTCTACTTCCTTACCATGGGGGCCCAAAGCCAACTTCAATGTTATATATTGGGAAACTCAACTCTCTCTAAATTCAAAAAATGTTTGCAAACTGATAAATGCTTACATCACTGGAGATGTCCCATCCAGCAGGTGGCCTGGTCCCGCACCCATGGAGCCCTCCCCAGCTTGCCCTGGCAACTCTTACCAGGTCAGCCGGTCATACTCGTTCTCCAACTTGTAAATGAAACTCCCCAGTGAGTTCTTCAGATCAGCCACTTGACTCAGCAGTGCATCTAATGATGCTTCAAGCTGCTTCTCCTCCCTCTGCACCAATAGGAATAGATTGGTTACTCAGATGAGTATGAGGATGACACACACAGAGGAAGGCTGAAAAGCCAGGATGACAGTGTGCAACACCAGTCCAGTGACACAGGATCTCATCAGCATAGAGAGAGCCAGGTTGTTTACTATCTTTGGTATTAGGGTTACAGTTAGGGTCAACCCTTAAACCTTTAAACCCATTCATCTGACCTCAATTCCTCCTACCTACTACTCCTTTCTCTCATTGCTCCTAATCCAGGCCTGGTTTTCCTCTGTATTAGGGTCACTCTCTTCTCTCCCATCAAGCAATTTTCACCAGACCTAATGCCTGGGGCTTATTATCTTTTGGGCGCCTCTGCAGCATACATACTCTGACTTCCTCTGTCCTAGAACCTGCCCTGTGAGTCTGGCTGTTCTTGCCAATGATACAATCTCTGGAAAATCTACCTACACATAAAGGTTCCTCTGAACACCTGCCACCGCCACCACCACTGCCACCTGCCACCTTCATCTGCCCTCAGCATTTGCTGTTTCAACCTCCTCCTTGCTAAATTAATCTGCACTCATTTTGTCTTTGTGCCAATATTCCCGTGCCCCTTTCACAAGCTTAGTCAACCTATAAAAATTTACTGATAGACTACCAGGTGCAAGAAACCAAGTGACAAATGAAAAACAAACAAACCAACCGAAAATGCACATGCCCCTAAGCACTAGACAAAATATTTTAAATGCTGGGAGATCTCCAAAGCATTTCCTTTCCATCTATGGTCTCCCGTTTTATTTCATTTCATCCTTAATTACTATCAGACTAGGAAGAATGAAGCAAAACTGTCTTGCAAAATCGCCAACATGCAGGACAGGAGCCTTGATCCTGGGTTCCACCCAGGGCCTCAGATTATATTAGTCTGGCTTTTGGCCACCGCGGTTCCACAATTCCTTCCACCCTCGGGCTTCTCTCCAATTACAGATTACCCGTTCTGTCTGCATCCAACAGAGGCCATCCAACAGCCTAGGCCGAGGCCTGAGCCAATCCTCCACTTTCTTGAGCCGTCTTCCTTGGACTGCACCTCAACCTCCCCAAATTACCACCTGATCCTTTCCCACGCCCTAGCAAATCAGTGCTGCCTTCTCCCTCCCGACTTAACCTCCGTCTCTGTCTCCTGTCAGCCGGGCTCCACCTCCATCTCTCATCTGCGCCGCTCCCTCCAGTGGGCCTCTCCCCCATCGCGCGTCCCTTTATTCGACGGTCGCGGGCTCTACCCCCTCCTCTCAGTCCCAACTCCTCACTCTCTCCTCGGCCAGCCCACTCTCAGTCCCGTTACCAGAAGCTACCTAGCGGTCCCTTGCGCCAACCTGGCCCTCACCTGCATTGCGGCGGCAGGGGCGGTGTCAACGATTTCCTCTTCCGTTTTCCAAGTCAGCCAATCAGAAAGTTCAGGACTCGGCCATCCCACTCACTTCCGGTCCCGGCCGTCGCGAGACCGCCGGGTCAGGGGTCAAGAGTGGAGCCGCTTCTCTGGCCCGGGCCGGCGAGGGAGGGCTGTGTGATGGCCTCGGAGCGCCCGGAGCCGGAGGTGAGGGGCGGGCGGGCGCAGCGCTGGGCTCCGAGACCCGAGGGGGAGGGTCCGGCGGCCGGGTGCGGCCGTGGCCTCCTCCGGGACCGGGGGCCACCCCGAAGGCCCGACAATCGTAGCTCCTCACCCACACTTTCCTCGGGGGCCAGAGGAGAAACTCGTCGCTCTGTTTTGTTTGCCGACGTTTCATCCACGACGCCAGCTCTAGGGCTCTCGGGTTCTCTGACCTCGCAATGGTATTGAGAAAACCTGTATTTTGAGTTTCTGTTGCAGTGTCAGTGGGTGGCTTTGCCGGTTGCTGCATCTCTTCAAATACAGGGATGCCATAAACAGCATGAATTAATTTAGTTCAAGCGCTCATGCTTTTGGAGAGCAGCTTTGGTTTCATGAAAAACCATTTGACTCGCAGTGAAACCTCGTTCCAGTGTAACTATCTGTGCAACTTCGGGCAAATCTTGACTTCCCCGATCCTGTTTCCTATTTTCTGGTGTATTGTGAGGATCACGTTTTAAATCAGAAAATGCACATGAAGTATCCATTAGGTGCTAAGGACCATACAAGGAACTTTACAGACGTTGTGTCCTTCAAGCTTGTGTAAGGAAGTTGGCAGTATCCACTGTCGTTTACAGATAAGAAACTGAAAAATCGAGAGAAGTACATTACCCAAGTGCTACTCTCAGCTGGGGTGTAGCAGAGTTTTGGAGTTAGAAGATCTGAGTGTAAAATCTCGGCTTTGGAAAGAACAACGTCGCTAGGAGAGGTGTCCAGTGTTACAGGAGAATATCTGAGTAGATGGGAAGGGTGAGCACGTGTATCATGACCCCAGCGTCGTCATTACTTATTGAATGCCTACTGTGTGCCAGGGACCATCTCAGCACTTTAACATTCTTTTATTGTACCAGATCTTTAAAATCCAGAGTGTATTTTACACTTAGAGCATGTCACTTTATTTATTTTTGTTTGTTTGTTTTGGCACACAGGCTTAGTTACTCCGTGGCATGTGGGATCTTCCTGGAGCAAGGATCGAACCTGTGTCCCCTGCATTGGCAGGCGGATTCTTAACCACTGCGCCACCTAGGAAGCCCGCATATGTCACTTTAGACTGACAACATCTCAAGTGCTCAGTAGCACCATATGGTAATGGCTGCCATATTGAGTAGTGCAGATCTAAAGTAACTTGGAGTCAAGACATACACTCCTGGAAGTCTCAACCAAAATTCATTTGTTAAATTCTTGATTTGCGTTTCTGAAAATTTTATCTCAGAAGTTAAAGGGAGTGAAGAGTCCTGCCCCTGGGCAGAAAAGTGACTGACTGTTAGAGGTTATTACCATCTCAAGAGAAAAAGATTGGGCATAGTCAGATTTAAGAAGTCATTCATTCCTCAGATATATAACTTGTTTAATGCGTGCTGCTATGCACTGGGAATGGTGCTAAGTATCAGGGTGGATATGGAGCAGTGTAAGACACATTCCCTATTTTAATGGAGTGAACAAACATTGAATTATAATAAGTGCCTCAAAGGAAAAGTACGGAGTGAGCGAGTGTTTAACAGGGATTCTTAACCTAATTGTTTAGTGGAGGGGGTGCATCAGAAAGCCTTCTCAGAGGAATGACATTTAAGCCTGAAGAAGGTGTGGGAGGTGGCCAGGAGAAGAGGCAGAGCGCATACAGGCAAGGGCAACAGTGAAAATCCTGAGGTGAGGCGAGGCTGAGAGCCTTCAGAGAACTAAGAGGAAGCAGCTGCTAGTGTGGGTGCAGTGACAGTGAGAATAACTAACACCAGTGCTGACTGAGTATCATCTAACACTGGGAAAATCCCTGTGAAATAGGCACCGTTGGGACTTCCCTGGCAGCCCAATGGTTAAGATTTCCCCTTCCAATGCAGGGGGTGTGGGTTCCATCCCTGGTGGGAGAGCTAAGATCCCACACGTGCCTGGCAGCCAAAAAACCAAAACATAAAACAGAAGTAGTATTGTAACAGATTCAGTAAAGACTTAAAATGGTCCATATCAAAAATATCTTAAAAAAAAAAAATAGGCACTCCTATTATCCCTGTTTCACAGATGAGTGTAAGTAACTTTACTGAGGCCTTATGAGCAGCAGAATCAGTATTTGATCCTAAGCGCTTACACTCAGGTGGAGGTGGGTGAGAGATAAGGCTGGTGAACAAGATTCAGGTTGGAGCCGTGCTAGAGGTTCAGGACTTTGGCATAAGTACAGTGTTTCAGGGGCGGGTGGAAACTACATTATTTTGTGGGAATCTGGTAACAGAAAACAGCACAAGGGTTGGAAAAGGCTCCAAGAATAATTTAATTTATACCTTAACCACCAAGGGACAGGGGCAACGAACAAACAACAAATTAACAAGATAGTATTTCCTTCATCCTGGTATACATGGTATGCAGCACAGTGCCTGGTGATGTTTTTTATTCATTTTGCTATAAATCGTATGTAGGCCTCAATAAATGTTCCAAAGAATAATAGACTTCCTCTACCATTGTTCTGGCTCTCCTGATTAATTGTCACCACATCCTTCTGAAGTAGACATTCTTATCCACGTTATAGATGAAGAAACTGAGGCCTGGAAAAACTAACTTGTCCAAGCTCACCTAGATAGTAAGTAGTAGAGCCAGATTTAAATCCAGGTCTCTGACTTCAAAACCCTGCTTTCTCTTTGCCAGACTACTCCAGTGCACTTCAGACTCAGGAAGATTAAGTCTCAGATTAAAGCTCCATATGAATGTGGGTGCTGGCAGAACACAACTAATTCAGGGATTCTCAAACAGTAAAATGGAGGAATCACTTAGGGGAGCTTGTTAAGTGTAGATTCCCAAGCCCTCTCAACTCTTAATTCAGTTGATCTCGGGTGGTGCCCAGGAATCTGCATTTTAACAAGAACCTCAGGTGGTTCTGATGCCACTGGTCCTTAGATCACACTTGGAAAAATACCATTCTAGCTACTTTAATTAATTCTGGAGTCTTTAGTTCTGGTAAATTACACCGTGAATGTGAGGAAAACTTTGTGAGATGTTAGTGAAAATGTAGTTGTTGACTTTGAAGGATCACGTATGAGGGGGAATGTTGCGAGAAAGCTCAACTTAGGAAATGTTCCTGGTTTCAAGAGAGTGGATTCTATAAGAACTGACTGATGAACTAGACTTCAGTTTGGCCTGAAGAATCAGTCCATCATTCAAAGTAACCTTGGAGACAAGGTGGAGAAATAGAAACTGCACAGTAGTGGAATTAAGCAGCCTAATAACAAGTAGTGTGAAGAAAGTCTTCTAATAGGACAGTGCTCATCTGTATCCTCCAACTGGTGTATGCCCTTTTCCCTTCTCACTTAGCCAACGCTGATCAGCCTTCAGGGTCATTGTCTCTTAAGAGCCTCACCTGAGTCAGTTTACTTTGTTAAACCACATTCTTAGGCACACTTAGTTTGTGTTAATATAGTAATTAGAGTGATTATTTGATTAGTTTTTTCTGCATTATAGGGTAAATTTTGTGAGCACAGAGAATGCCAGTTTTTGCTTTCCATTGTATCTTTAGGACCTAGCCTAGTGGTAGCATGTACCAGGCTCTCCGTAAATTTGTTCACTGATAAATGAATGCATGCTCACCTTGCCTTTGTCCTCTTGGGACTTGGGTGAGGACTTGATGGCGTCCTGATCAAATTAGCAGGGAAATTAAGCTGGAAAGAGATGTACTAGAAGACAAAACAGCAGTCTAAGCTTCACAATAGAATAATAGGCTGGATTTATCCAATGTAATAGGACGAGTTGAATAATTGTGTGTGTCCCAAAAAAGCCAGCTGCATAAGGACAGAATGGGGGATGTGTCTCAGCAGCAGCAGAAGCGAGAAAGTCACAGAGGTTTCTCGGATCAACAGCATGGTGAAGCTTCTGCCACAGTAAATAGAATCTGGGAGACTCTGAATCTGTGACCTCACCTGGGTACTGTGGTAGATTCTGGCCCCCGCATTTTAAGGTGAAAAGTAGGCCAGCTAGAGTTCATTCATAGGCACGTAATCTAAGATATAGAATAGTGAGGGAACTTGAAACCATGCTGTTTGAGATACACTTAAGGAACCTGGAGATGTTTATTATGGAGAATCAAAGACTCAGAACCATCATCAGATGTTTGATAGATTCTCCTTTGGCAGAAAGTCTGATTTTCCCTGTGTGGCCTCCGGAGGTAAAACCTAAAGTGAGTTAGATATTTTCAAGAGAACAGATTTCAAGAGCAGGTCAAGGTAATATCAAGAAGACAGATTCTGGCTCAGTGTGAAGAAATTTCCAACTCTGCCAACTAAGTGGGGGTGAGCAAAAAAAAGCTGAAGTGACTGGCTGTGCGGGACTTCCTCCAAACTCAGAAGAAGCAGCGCCTTGTTACTACTGCTGTGTGCATTTGTGTGGCACTTTTAACTTTACAATGTGCTTTCACAATGTGCTTTACCCATCATTGGGGTAGGTGGTGGTATTTATAGAGGAGGAAACTAAAATTTAAGCCCAGAGTCTCTGCTATCATATCACATTTTCTTTCCATAGTACTGCAATTCTGTCTAAAACAAATTATTAGAGTTTATACCAGAACTCCTCTTCCCCCAATTCCAGAATTGTAGGAAAGAAGATAATACCAGTAAAGAAGACACTAATGTAAAAAAAAACTTGGTAAAAACAACTTTCATGGAAGCAAAGGAAAAATCCAAAGAATAGACTAGGTTAGTTTTTCCATAAAGCAGATGAGGAAGGATGAGAACTCTTGAACAACAAAAGCCAGATGTTGATAAAAGTGAAAAATTAGGAATCACTGGTAAGATACTAAGAACATAGCTTGAAACAGTGAAAAGAATAAATATAGCTTGTGAGAGTAATTTCCCTCATTCATACATTCATTCAACAAATATTTGAACCCTTAGTGTGTCTTGGCACTGTGCTAGTTCCTAGAGATACAGCAAAGAACAGTATAGACAGCCCCCACCTCCCTGGAGCTTCTACACTTGTATGGGAAACCAACATTAAAAAGTACAGATTCTTCATTATGAATCGTGGTGGGTGCTATTGAGAAGTCCAGATTGCTTTGTGAATGCCCAACAGAGATACCAAACGGTGCAGGTATTCATGGAAAGGCTCTTTTATTAAACCCAGAATGGCCAAGATTTTAGTCCTAGAAGAGGAAGTGACTGTGTCCCCAACTATCCTTATGGTGCTCCCTCCTTTAATCCTGGCTCAGTATGGGCCAAAACTCCTTTCCTGGATATTTCCTTGCATAACTGAAACAGGCTGGCATTTGAAAAGTCTTTACTCACCACCAAAGAAGAACAAAAGGAAAATAGCATGGAGACTAGTGTTAAGATTACCTCACCTTAAGGAGAGTTGTACTGCCTATGGTTCGTTTTAAATGTCGTGTTTGCTTTGCTTAGAACATATAGTGCATTCACTTATTCAGTAAAATTGTATTGAGCATCCTGTTGCCAGGCAGTGTACCAGGCTTTGGGGATAGAGTGATAAGCAGAAAGGGCTGCTGAACTGGGATATCCTTCCTATTCTGATAATTCTGACCCCAGTCCATCCTTTTTTAGATAAGAACCTTGGCAAGGATCCAGCATAGTCAACTTGTAGACAAGGGAAGTCACTAATATCACACCCACACCAGCTCAGCCAATCCTGAGGGAGAGTTTGCCTGGTTCATGAGAGTATCCCCTCCTGAGACCAAGGATCAGAGAAAGAGAGGGCAAGTAATTGCTGCAGTTTCCTTCCCTGCCAATAGACCCCTTTTGTCTTTTTAGGAGTTTGGCAGTAAGTGTTTGATTTGATGGGACCTTTTGAGGGGAATGGTGGTTAGAAATGATGGGAAGTAACTATCTGATTTCTCTAGCTAATGGAAATCATCCTTCAGCTTACTGGTTTCCCATGTTACCTTAGTCATCCTTGACACTTTGTTTGTTTGTTTGTTTGTTACTTTCCTCCCTACTTCAATTAATCACCAGTTCTTCTCCATCTTATTCTAAAGATTCCTTAAAGTGAAACAGCTCACTTGCGTTGAAGTTCAGTTCAGCTGACTTTTTCCAAGACTCTCTCAGTGAAAAGCAGTGCTGGTTTTACATTCTAGCACAGCTGCTTGTCTCTTCAGGAAGGGTCTCAAACAGTTCACAGAATGGCTACTTTGAGTAGCTCTGGTCTAGACCGTTGTCATCTCTCCTTGTTGTTAGGGGATCTTTCTAAATCATATGGTAGCCCGTGCAGATATAATAGGGCTGCCCTGCTGAAAAAAAAGAGTTTGATAGCTTGACCTGACTCTTGGATAAAATCCAAAATTCTAGCTGGGGCCTACCTCAGCCCAGTGCAGGGCAACAGTACGATAGAGAGCAGCATTTCCCAAAATGTGATTTTAGGTGGTGTAGAGACAGAACACAAAATAATACTAAATCACATCATATTGATGTTTAAATTGTCTTCCTCTTTTTGATTATGTCAAAGCATCCTTTCTATTTATAAACCCCCATCATGTTCTTTCTTGTAACCACTTGAAGTCTTTTCTGCTGTGAGGCCCCCAGCTTGATCCATTTGTCACGCTCGGTAGATGGGCTTTGCAGCGCATCAGGACTGGCTTTGACTTCTGACCCTATACCTATGAATTCTGCGAAGTCGCTTAACTTTTTTGGATCTCAGCTTTCTTCTGTTAAGTGTTTTGTGTGAAGACTGAATGCAGTTATTTAGGTAAAGAGCCTAGTATTGGGCCTGGTAATAACCTGTAATAGTTAACTTCTGTTACATTCACACTAAGTGCCATGCGCTGTGCTGAGCACTGCATATGCACGGTTTCCCTTCCTCCACAGAACCACACAGTTAGATTGCTATTAGGATTTCTCTCCATTTTACAAATGAGGACACTGAGGCTTAAACAGATTAAGTACCTTTTCCACAGTCTCACAGCTAATAAGAGGCTGAATTGGGATTCACCCAGGCTGTCTAAATCTGCAAGTCCTGTACTTAACCTCTACAGTGCACTATTGAATATATTTTAGGTGCTCAATAAATATGAGTTCCTTCCCTCTTCTTCCTTCTCCTCTCATCCCTGCCATTTCCCCGTATCTGTTTCTATACCTCTTTATGCGTGCTTTCTGAGGAAGACGACTTCCTTCACCTTTAGTCATTGCATTTCTGCTCTCCACGCTCTTTTCCGACATCAGGCACCCTTCATTATTGCTTCCCCAGGACTTTTTCCATCCCTTCTCCATGCATCTTTCCCCATTGTTGAAAAAAAATCTTCACTTCCTTTCAACATCTTGTTTCTCAACAGGTAGTCACTGACTTCTGCTCCCTTCCTCACAGCCTGTCATTTCCCCCCTCACTAGGAACACCAGAGGAGAAATTTGCAGTTTGTCTAACAGGAGGAGAGTAATCTTTTCGTCTGAGGCAAGAGTAAGGGGGTAAAGGAATGTTACAGATAAGGGTTAATCTGGAGGAAACATTGGGGGTGTTTATACCAGTTGGCCCTTATTTTCTCTGTGAAACAGCAGGCAATTTTAGCTGCCAGGACCGCGGGGGCAGGGAGATTGGAAAACCTAGGGAATCAGGAAAGGTAACTGACCAGGGAGAAGTAAAAGGGTTGGTAAAGGCTACTAGAAGTGGCACCACTGGCAAGGTGACAAGTTTCTTTCTGTCGAAATAAAGCTGGCTTGGTATGTGTGTGGATAAGGGAGAAAGTCACATTCATCCTGAGTCAAGATTTAGCCGGACTTGTGTAGTGACAGGTGAGGACACAGGCAAGGGAGGTGATGCTTGTTAGGACATGGTTGAACTGACTGCCCGTAAGGCAATGGAAGGAAGGAACTAGAGCGCTGGCAGCTGAGAAGGGTGGGGGTGGGAGTCCATGACCCTCAGAAATTGTCTCTAGTAGGCCTGCCATTCACCCAGTGAAGATCCTTTAATGCCTGCTGTTGTCAAGGCTTATTGGGAGGGACTGCCAGGCATTATTGTCTGCTGTGTTTTCAGCAATTTGCTAAGCACAGGGACACAAAAATAGAGCAAGACACGGTCCCTGCCCTCAAAGAACTGAGTTTATAGGAGAAACTCACATATGCATTGAAATGTACAATGGTCTGCATAGAGGTCTTTATAGGGAGAATGGGAGCCGAGAGTTGAGAATTGAATCCTTGGGAAGCCCTTGCACTGAGGTGAGGGTAAACATTTCACCTCTGCTGCCTTGCCTCTCACTCATGGATTCTGAGGCTCTTTGGACAAGTTACTTGCACCATGATCTATATGTACTAGGAACTAGTGAATTTTTATAGGCGTATTAAATGTCTCTTTGTCCCCAGGTGGAAGAAGCTGGGCAGGTGTTCCTGTTGATGAAAAAGGATTATCGAATCTCCCGAAATGTTCGACTGGCTTGGTTCCTCAATCACCTGCATCAGACTGTGCAGGCCACACCCCAGGAGATGCTGGTGAGGCCCAGAGACATAGACTGTGAGGGGCTGGCCCTGAAGATCTGTTTTTTTAGGAGGGTGCTGGAAACAGACAGGAGAGGGGACTAACTCTGACGGGTCTGATTCTAGGAGGGGCAAGTGACTTTGCCTACAAGGTGATTCCCCTGGGAAAATTTTGTTTAATTGTTTTTCCAGCTCAGAAGAGCGCTTGGTTGGGTTGCGGGAGGTAGAACCAATGGTGTGTCATTTTGGATATGGAAGTCACGTCCTGGAAAGAAAGGGGTGACTTCCCTGACTCTTTCCTTTTCTCTCCATCCTAATTGTCAGCTTCAGTCTGAGCAGGAGTTGGAAGTCCTCAGTGTCCTGCCTCCTGGGTGGCAGCCAGATGAACCGGTGGTCCCCAGGCCATTCCTCCTTGTACCATCCACCCGGGTCACCTTCCTGGCCTGGCAGTATCGGTTTGTCATTGAGCTGGACCTCAGCCCATCTACTGGCATTGTGGTAAGGGGTTGGTTGAGGGGAGACAGTGGGAAGAAAGGATTGGATTAGGCCTGGGATAAGTGAAGGATGATCCCACAATGATACTGTTGTGGAAAGGAGACAGGCATGTGAAGGAGTGGTGGGTGTTTGGAGACAGATCCCATTCCATCTGTGGCACTGTATTTGGAGGTGCAATCAACCTTAAGAGTCCCACTGACCCATGGAAGCTGCTTGTTTCTGCCCTCTGCTCAGGGCTGCCTTTGGTTGCGTTTGAGAGACCTTTCTCTGCATTGCCCTCAGGATGATTCCACAGGGGAGATCTTGTTTGATGAAGTTTTCCATGCCCTCTCCCGCTGCCTAGGCGGGCTGCTCCGGCCCTTCCGAGTGCCTGGATCTTGCATCGACTTCCAGCCTGAGATCTACGTCACTATCCAGGCTTACTCCTCAATCATTGGCCTGCAGTCCCACCAGGTATTGCATCCTTTCTCCAAGTTTGTATCCTCAGACCTAATTTCAGATAGTCCACTGACCAAGTCCTTGTCCTGTCTCTACCCTCCATGCCAAAAGTCCCCAGCTCTCTTTGAACCTGTTCCTAGTCATCTCTGTGAGTCTGTCTCCTCTTAAGAAGAATCCATTGCTCTGGTCTTAAAGGGCCTTCCTATAAGCATTAGGTGAGTTGGCATTGACTGGACAGACAAATGCCTCTCTCATTCCTCCTCTGAGCCTCTGGTTCTAGCCACTGAATGTCTGTTTTCTCTCTCCCGCCCCCTTTAGTTCCATCAGAAGGTTTGCTAATGTCCTAACTCCTTGCACTACCACCAGGAGATAGTCTTTTGGGACAGTTTTGTGATTTTGAAATATAACAAAGACCCAGAAACATAATTTCTTCCAAGAACAGAGGAGGGTCATTTTTCTGCTGGAGCCCTGTGACCTGTTGGGTGTAATGCTGCCCATACAGATAATTGCAGGGCTTATCCAGCAGCCAAGCAGGCTTGTCAGAAGGCGCTCCTTTTGGAGAACGGCCAAGTCTGTTACTGGAATATCTGTTTTGGGCTTAGATAAGCATTGGCCCAGTTTCCCCTCATCTACTTTTACCCACCCTTAACTCATTGATAGGGGCTTACCCTGAAACTGTCCCTGATGGCTGCATTGTCACCTTAGCTATCAAACTGGCTTTGAGAGAAGGGGATGCAAGAAACAGCATCTGAGGGGCTGAAATACATGAGGAAATTGGTGCATGCCTGGATCCCAGCCGTTTGCCCTGGTTTAAAGTGTTCTCCTAGTGCAGGTATTAGGACTGTTGGTTGTGGGCTACATCTCCAGACTTTGCAGGTGTTCACAGTGAGGGTGGGAAAAGCTTGGATATTAGGTAATCACTCAACACTTGGTTCACTTTGACAAACAGTTACTGAAGCCTGATCTATGCCAGGCCTGGACTAGGTCCTGGAGACCCAGATGAATCAGACCCTGTCCCTATCCTGATGGGAGGGGTTGAGAGTTTAGTGGGGGAGACAGATATTGAAGGAGGTCATTTCAGTTGGATGTGATAAGGGCACCAGTAAGTTATGACTCAGGTGCTGTGGGAGCATCCAGCCAAGCCTGGGGCAGCAACAGGAGAGACTTTTGAACAAACAGGCATTTGAACTGAGTCTTGAAGGATGAATTGATGTCAACTCTTCAAAGAAGAGGAAACGGGCTTTCCAGGCAGAGGTGTCAGCAAAAGCAAAGACACAGAGCTATGAAAGTGTGCTCTCAATCCCAGGGGTTCTGGGGAACTACTTGTTACTCAGTTGGACATGATGAAGTTTGAATGATGTGGGGCAGGTTGGAAGGGCGGTAAAGAGGAGACCGAAGAGATAAGTGGGGGCAGGATTATGAAAGGCCTTGAATGTCATGGCTAAGAACTTGTATTTTATTCTGTAGGGGAGTTTATTGTGGTGGTGAATAGCACTGGATCTGGAATAACAGTGCCTTATGTGCTTCCTGGCTGTACCACTTACTGGCTGTGTGCTCTTATGCAAGTTACTTAACCTCTCTGTGCATCTGGGTCTTTTCTCCAAAATGGTTACGTCAACAGTACTAGTATCGCACGGTGATTGAATTAGTACATATCGAGCATTTAAAACCGTGCCTGCCAGATAGAAAACATGCAAATGTTAGCTGTTAAAACTATTAGCCACGGGTAACAGAGAAGCATAAGAGGTTTGGAATGTCAGTGACAGGATTATATGCGTACATTAGGAAGATCACACTTGTTTGTGGCCAGTGAGAAAGATGGATGGGGGGCAAATTCTGGACTCAGGAGAACAGGCAGAAGGTTATTGCAGCATGGGAGAGAAGGTAAGTCCTGAACAAGGACAGCAGCTGTGGAGAGGACGAGGACTGAGAACTTAGTCAGGTAAGCCCCTAGGGCCACTTGTCACTAAGTCATCTAAGAAGTCAGACAGCTTCCTCACTGTCTCTGTAGCTCACTGAAGATGCATCCTGCTGTTTTTCAAAACAAACAAAAATTTGTTACGTTTATAATACATGCCCATTGAAGGAGATTTGAAAAATACATAAAATATAAAAAACCCACAAAACTTACTCATAATACACCACCCAGAAATAACTACAATTGACATGTTATGGAATGTCTTTCTTATCTTTGAGTGTGTGTTTATTTCCCTCACCACCACCCCTCCACCCAGAGAGAAGAGAAACATCAGGCTCATTCCAAACACACAATTTTACATCCTGCTTTTTTAATGTATGATGTAGGCATTTTTCTGTGTCACTGTTCTTTGAAAACAATTTTTAATGACTGCTTGTCTTAGTATTTTATCATATTTTATTATATATTTAGCCAAACCTTTATTGTTGGACCCTTACGTTGACCCAGTTTTCACCCTTAATTCTAAACAGTACAGCTCTGAGCACCTTTCTCACCCTCTCACGGCCCCAGTTCCCACTATTCCTCTAATTCTGTTCTTCTCATAGTGTGGCCTTTAGTGGTCCAAAGTCCCACTCTGCCCGCTTCAGGCTGTCCCCACCCGCTGGCCCAGTTCTGAATAGAGAGTGAAGAAGTAGTTGTTGCACAGGAGGGCAGGGGTTGGGGAGAAGTGGACAGGTGGTAGGAATCTGATGGGGGCAGGGAGAGAGGAGAGATCCCGAGGGCCACCACAGGGGCCACCAGGCCTGTATAAAATTTTTAGGATGGGGGCACTTATTTATGTTGAAAGTAGAAGGAAGGAAACCCCATGGAAGAGAATGAAGCTGTTAGATAAAAGATCCAAGATTAGATGGAACAATTAGCTTTAGGGAGAAAGAGGAGGAATCTTTTCTTCTGAGCCTGAAAGGAAGAACAGGAACACAGGCAGATAGAAACATCTAGCAAATACCGAGGACATTTTTGGTGGGTTGGAGTGTAGTACACCCTCAGGGTTAGGGTGAGTGGGGAGTTCCTGTTGACTGGTTTCCTTTCTCTGTGAAGAGGGGTTGAGAGTTATCTGCTGAGGGTAAAAGGAAGGAAGGAACACTCACTGGGGGAATAAGATTTTGAGCTTAAAAAAGAGAAAAGGTCCAGAACAGCTTCTGTGTGCAGTGCTTAGAAATCAATTAGAATTTAAAAAGTAGGAGTCAGGAGGAAAAGGCTTTGGCTGGCCAGGTAGGACAGCTTGTAGACAATGTCCTGGAGGCCAGGATGGAGGAAACGGAAAGATCTTATGGTGCCCCCATGCAGGGGGCTTAGGGAAGCCCAGTGGAGAATAAGTAGGGAGACCAGAGAGGTACTGCCCAGTGTGCCCCTGACCTTCATGTCTTGCTCTTTCCCGTGTGCTTCTCAGGTGCTGGTCCAGGGCTGCCTTTTGGACCCTTCCCAGCGGGAGGTGTTCCTGCAGCAGGTGTATGAGCAGCTCTGTCTCTTTGAGGATAAGGTGGCCACCATGCTGCAGCAGCAGTATGACCCCCAGAGCCAGGTATGTGGGAGAGGAAGTGGGTGGAGGCCACTGAGAAAGAGGAGCTGTTAGGGGACAGAGAGGAGAGAGGAAGGATAAGCCAAATAATATAGAGGGAAAGACAGCAGAAGAAAACGGCTAAAAGGCAAGCCCAGAGGGGGCCGAGGAAAGACGTGTAGTGAGTGCGCACAACAGGTTCCCTGTTGAAGAGGGCTCAGATACTCTCCCGCTGCGAGGAAACGGGAAGGCCGTGTGCTGGTGCTTTTCCAGTGCTGGACCTGCTCTCCCTGTGAATCTGACAAGGTGGTCACGGGTGACTTTGATCTCTAGCATTTTGTACAATCAGATAAAGCTGCTTGGGCTCACTACCGTGCACTCTCTCATTCCTTTAGATATCCTAGAACTAGCCAGGCAGATGGCAGTTCTGTACGTCTGAAGACTTAATTTGATGGATGTATAAGATAGTTCATAATGGCGATGAAAAAAATATGGAAAGGGGGCCTTGTTGGCGAAAGGTGGGGAAGCCCTGCTCCAGTACAATGTAGTGCTTTATCTGGTGCTGGACTCCCTGCCCACCTGAGGGTCAGCATCCAAGCACACATTAGGGGAGGGAGCATAGTCAGGACTTGCCCGAACAGTAGGGGAATTGGGGTCTTCACAGGATTAGGCCCGTCTGGCCTGGGCAATGATGGGCTGTAAATTCTGGGTCTGCTGTGAATGGGGCAGCAGTGCCATCTGTCCCATGCTATCTTTTCTGCAACTTGGGCCAGGCAGAGGACCAGTCCCCAGACTCAGGGGAGCCTCCAGGCCGGAAAGTGGGAGTCTCCATGGTCACAGCTGATCTTGGACTGGTCAGTATGATCCGTCAGGGCATCTTGGCACTGCAGTTGCTGCCCTCAAACTCTAGTGCAGGTCAGTGGAAGGAATGTCGGCGAGATTGGGGAAAGAGGGGAATACAGGAAGGGTGGGGGGCGTTATCAGCAAAGGTAGAGGTTCCGGGGGATCAGCGGGTCCCAGGGAAGAGTGTCCGTTTCCTTGTTTGTAAAAGGTAAGTGTTTATTAGTGTATATCTCAAGTACCCCCAGCTCAGGGACCCTAGTGGGAAGAAGTAGAGCTCCAAGGTCATCACTTCGGAGGAGGTTGGGATCCAGACCCCAAGAGGAAGGAACAGGAGGGAAGGGGAGAAGGAAAGGTGTTGGAGGATTGTAAAACACATTGGTTGGTGGACACTGAGGCCCGGTCCATCAGATGCGCCCCCCCACCCCAAGACTTCCATCTGGCCAGCGCCCCCAGGTCTGAGTCTGATGCTTCCTGCTCCAGGTATCATTGTGATCACAGATGGGGTGACCAGTGTCCCTGATGTTGCTGTCTGTGAGACGCTGCTGAACCAGCTTCGCAGTGGCACTGTGGCTTGCTCCTTTGTGCAGGTGAGGACTTTCTGGGAGGGAGGCGAGGGAAGTGTCGTACCTCACAAGGTGGGATGTGACTGGTTACTTTCTTGAAGTCCGTGATTTCCCAGGTAAAGCCAATGACATATTTTGGGGAGGGGATGGACATCATGTCTAGAACAGGGTAGGTACAGTGATGGGAGAGGACTGTCATCTTTGTCCTCTTTTTCCTTAGGATGTGGGAGATGGCATGTTATAGTAAGAAGAAGGCAGAATTTTCAGTCTGGCAATCAGTTCCAGTCCCACCTCTCTTATTAGATTAGTTATTACTGTTTTGGTTGCAAGGATCAGAAAACCCAGCTCAAACTAGCGTAAACAGAGGAGGGAGTAGGTATATTCAGGGACTTGCAGCCAGTTTGGATTGACAGACTGTAGGATAGGAGGCAGAGAGCTGTGGGAAACAAGGCTGGAGGGTAGGCATAGGTCAGAGCATGGAAAGCTGCTCCTGCTGTGTTAGGAGTTCCAGCATAATTCTTCAGGTGATGCAGATATATGGAAGGAAAATTACTTTGTTTTATAAAGGTCACTCTTGTTGCTGGGGGAAGGGCAGGAGTGGAGGCAGGGAGGCTATTAATTGCAGTGGTGAGGTGAGAGAGGATCAGGGCTTAAACTAGGGGAATTCAGGGTAAGAGAGAAGGGGGTAGGATTGAGGAAATGAAGAGGCAGAGTCAACATGACATAAGATCGGCACGATGTGAGGGGTGAGTGAGAAAGGGGCTAAGGATGTCTCCAAGTTTCTGACTTCACTGATGACTGGTAACCAGTAAAGCAAACAGCAGCAGTTGGGGTGGAGTGAGGACAGGATGATGGATCCAGGTGTGTGTATGTTGTGTTTGAGGTGCCTGTGGGTCAACAGGGTAGCAGTAAGACGTCACCTTTGAAGCTAGGCCTGCCTGGCCGGAATTCTGGTTCCACTGACTGGCTGTGTGACATGGGGCACATCACATCACTTCACTTCTTGGTTGAATTCATTTGTAAATGGAGATTATAATAGTACCTACCTCACTGGGTGAGGTGATGCCTTTAAAGGCTTAGCTTATAATTACATAATAAATGACTGCCGTTCATAGCACTTAGCCGTTGGATATGCAGATCAGATACTCAGGAGACAGCACTAGTTGAGAGAGAGAGTGTTAGGGTTTGGCAGCCTACACACGGTGTTTGAGAAGAGAGGAGGGTCCCCAAAGAACCTGGGGGCCACCAGTGTTTGAAGATCTTTCATAGGAAGAGGGCCCAGCAAAGAATGAAGGGAAATCATCAGACAAGAACCAGGAGGCTCTGGTGTCAAAAGTTTCAGAGTTTGGGGGGGAAAAGGAGTACTTGGCGTGAGTTGCAGCAGAGAGATCATGTAAACTGAGGGATGAAAAGTGCCCTTTGGGTTTGGCGATTAGGAGGTTATGGGGATTTTTTCCAGGCCATTTCAGTGAAGAGGTGGTGAGGGAAATGATTGCAGTGGCTTGAAGAGTGGATAGAAGAGAAGGAAGTAGAGACAAGTGTTGACACTTGGAGTTTGGTTATTCAGATCAAGTGGGGAGCGAGAGAGAGGGGAGTACAGGGTGGAAGGAGAGGAGTGTTCTGTTTTGTTTTGTTCTTTAAGCTAGAGGCTTCAGCGTGTTTCCAAGGAGCTGTAGTGAAGCAGAGTTTGCAAATAAGGGAAAGGAAATGAAGCCGGCTGGAGTAAAGTCCCTAAACAGATGGAGGGTGCTTTAGGAGCAGGAGAGTTTCACTTCTTCTTTGAGACTGGATAGAAGTGAAGATGTAGATAAATTCTGCCACGGAGGCCTCTGATTTCTCTCGGAAGAAGTAGGCGGTAAAGATGTGTACTGTGAGGGAGGGAGGCGGAGCTGGGAAGGAGGAGTGGCATTGAGGATGGCCCTGAAGGACTAGCTGGGTTGGGTGTCGGATATGTTGATGTGGTATCAACCTACACAACTATGCAGTTGTTTGGGTTTTTTTTTTTTTCCATTTGGGATCCATTGGGTTCTCCTTTGCGATCTGGGTATAGAACTTGTGAACCTAATTGGGGTTTCCAGGTGGGAGCAGAAAAAAGGTGAAGAGGGCCAGGGAGTTGAGAATGACGCATAAGAAGTTGCTTGGCCGCGGGGTCCAGGCTGGGTTGAGAAAGGAGGGCCGGGAGGACGTGGATAGATTTGAGAAGAGTAAAGGTTCAAGGCCTGGGAGACTTAATGAGGTCAAAGAGCAGCAGCAGGAGGAGAATGGAAGGAACCTAAAAATGGGACAAAGTTGTGTGTAATCAGTGGCATGTGGCAATTGAATTTGCAAACAGAAAGTAGTTCCAGGTGAAGCCAAGGGCCAGTGTGTAGTCAGCGGGCAGGTGAATGGGATAAAGTTCCTGGCACAAAGGGTTAAGGAGCAGAGAGGCCAGGGAATTGAATGAACCATCTTGAGTACATCTGCAAAGGGCCATTAGTAAACATTTAAAGGTTTGTGGGCCATGTGGTTGTCACAACTACTCAGCTGTGCTCTTGTAGCCTGAAAGCAGGCACAGACAATAAGAAAATGAATGGGCCTGGCTGTGTGCCAATATAACTTTATTTACAAAAACAGGTGATAGGCTAGATTTGACCACAGGTTATATGTAGTTGGCCAGTCTCTTATCTACAGGCTTGGTGCTCAAAATATGATCCACAGGCCAGCAGCTTTGGCATCACCAGGGAGCAAAATCTCAGGCCACACCCCAGACTTACTTCATTTTAACAAAATCCCCAGGTGTTTTGTGTGCACCCTAAAGTTTGAGAAGCACTTTGTTAGACACTGCAGTCTTGGAGATGATGACATGACTCCAGTGAACCAGTGGTCAAAATCTTTAGTGAACGGCAGCAGGCTGGTATTTGATGTGCAGCAAGAGGGGTGTGGCCAGATGGCATGGGCTTCCAACAGAAGGTGTCAGGGAAGGAAAGCTGCAGAGCAGTGGTCTGTCTTGGGAGAACACTGGCCCACATCCCACTGTGTGGGCTGGGGATGGGAGCGGCCACCCAGCCCAGCCTCTCCATGTACTTCCTTCTCCAGTGCCTCTTTTGGAGCTAGGTCTTGTCATTGCTCACTTTCTTCAGGTGGGAGGCGTTTACTCCTATGACTGCAGTTTTGGCCACGTGCCCAATGTGGAATTGATGAAGTTCATCGCAATGGCAACATTTGGCTCCTACCTGTCCACTTGTCCTGAGCCTGAGCCAGGCAACCTGGGTCTGACCGTCTACCACCGGGCATTTCTCCTCTACTCCTTCCTGCGCAGTGGAGAAGCCCTGAACCCTGAATATTACTGCGGTGAGGAGCAGACTGGGGCAGGTGTGGGAACGGGGGAATATAGTGTGGACCCAGAGATTATGCAGGAATCCATGTAGAGCTTGGGTCCCCAGGGGACCGGCAGTATAACTGGGGCTGACGGCTTTGGCACTCTCCTCTCCCATGATTCAGTCTAGCCCCTCATCCTATACGTCTGTCAGCTAACAACGCTTTCCCCTTCCCCATCCTCACTGGTCTTCTAGGCTCTCAGCACCGCCTGTTTAATGAGCACCTGGTCTCTGCAAGCAGCAACCCTGCCTTGGCCTTGCGCCGGAAAAAGCACACTGAGAAGGAGGTGCCAGCTGACTTGGTCAGCACCGTGTCTGTGCGGCTTCGAGAGGGCTACAGTGTCCGAGAGGTCACACTGGCCAAAGGTAAGGGTCTAGGCCCTGCTGTATCCCACAAGTCTGAACAAAGCAGAAGACACATGTGTACCATGCATGAAAGGGTATCTCAGTGAAGATTCTGCTTGCCATTTGAGACAAGTGGGTTCTGAGTTGCCTTCAGGGCTTAGTTCTCTTAGCATTTAGCTTCCCGATTCCATCTCCTTCTGCTCCTGGTGAGTAAAGTGAGGGTGGTATGGTATCCTGAACCTAGCTTTGTTCTTAGATTACTCCTACAAACTTGAGTTTGTGTCAGTTGGTAGGCTCTGGGCCTGCACTCTGTGGAACCATGCTTGGAAACTTTGGCTAGGCTAGAGTTCCGTGCAGTAAGTGGGGGTCCGGATAGGACGCAGTCCCAGACCTGGAGTCCCATGCCCTCCTCCCCTAACCAGCCTTCCTGCTTCCCTGGAAGGAGGGTCCCAGCTGGAGGTGAAGCTGGTGCTGCTGTGGAAACACAACATGCGCATCGAGTACCTGGCTGTGGCGCCCTGGCCCCTGGAGCCTGAGGGCCCTCGAGGCACCCGGGTGGAAGTGACAATGGAAGGTGGCTACGACATCCTGCATGATGTGTCCTGTGCATTAAGGCAACCCATTCGCTCACTGTATCGGACCCACGTTATCCGGCGGTTCTGGAACACTCTGCAGAGGTGAGTGAGGTCACGCTCAGTGAGGCTGCCCTATTTGTTGTGTGGAGGGACAGATGTGTGAAACTGAGGGCTAGAGAAGGTCACCCTGAGCACGAGGCTTGTGTCCAGGGTCCAGTGTGCCCCTGGGGCTCCCTTCCTCTGACTCACCAGAGTCCAGTGAGGCTCAGGGTTGGCCCTTGTTCTGCAGCATTAACCAGACGGACCAGATGCTGGCCCACCTTCAGTCCTTCTCCTCAGTCCCGGAACATTTCACGCTTCCTGACAGCACCAAGAGTGGAGTGCCTCTCTTCTATATCCCACCCGGCTCCACCACCCCGGTGAGGGGCCCTGATGCCCATTCTCCCCATCTTGTGCCCACCCAGACTTGGATTGGCACCACATCTGGAGCCAAGAACCATGTTCATTTTCCTCACCTCTCAAATCTGAGGCCCCCAAACCAGGACCCTGAGCTTTAGCCTTGAAAGCCCCCTCCCTCCTTCCCGGGGGATGGAAGGGCCTATAGAGAGACGCTGTCCTCAACAGACCACAGGTGTCAGAGGTAAAGACTTGCAGAATGTCTAGGTGGTGGGCTCCCAGCCAACTGCGAGCCCCCTTGCCCATCTCCACATGGCATCCTCTGGCCTCCCCCAGCACCCTCAGCCCACCACCATGCACTGTGCATTTCCTGAATACCATTGCTGCCTTTGTCCTGTGCTTTCCCCACACTCAGTCATGGCTGTCAGCCTAGCACTGACGGGCCGGGGGCTTATGCTAGCAAATGATGGCCTCATGCTGCAGTCCTGCCATCACTCAGCAGCTTTCCTCCAGAGTCAGTGATGGAAGTTCCATCCTGTACCTGCTTTAAAGGGCTACTCAGCCTGTCCCTGGGCTCGTT
This sequence comes from Hippopotamus amphibius kiboko, assembly GCF_030028045.1. Lineage (NCBI taxonomy): Eukaryota > Metazoa > Chordata > Mammalia > Artiodactyla > Hippopotamidae > Hippopotamus > Hippopotamus amphibius. Next base: position 35,262,938 of record NC_080186.1, read on the forward strand.
CATCCTAATCTAGCCTTCATATTGGAGGCAGTTTTTGCCTCTGTCCCTGGCTGGGCCGTGGGTTCCTTTAGCCTTACACCAGTGCCACCTCTGACCCCCCCGACCCCCACGGCTCTGTTTGCTGTGTGGAGGTTATCCACAAATGCTGCTTTAGGGCTGTCCTTCCTGCCCCCAGGTGCTCTCCCTTCAGCACAGTGGTTCCGACTCCTCCCACGCCCAGTTCGCTGCCTACTGGAAGCCGGTGCTGTCCATGGACGCTAACTCCTGGCAGCGCTGGCTGCACATGCATCGCCTGGTGCTAGTCCTGGAACACGACACGTGCGTATCCGCCAGAGTTGGGCCACAGTTGGGGTGGAGGAGCCGGGGTGAGGGGACAGGGAGTGATGGGGAAGGGAGGCAGCAGATGAGCCCGTACTGACCTTGGCCAAGAAGAACTCAGAGCCATCCTAGCCCTCCTGCTCATGAGCCTCCAGACCCTCAGGCAGGGCCTAGGAGAGAGAGGCAGCCACCTGTCCTTCTCCCCAACTCCTGGGGCCACAGGGGCTGACTCACTCCACACCCTCTTCCCAGGCCCATCCCCAAGCACCTGCACACCCCGGGCAGCAACGGCCGCTACAGCACCGTCCAGTGCAGGATCTCGCACTCCTCGCTGACCTCCCTGCTCCGAGACTGGAGCAGCTTCGTGCTGGTCGAGGGCTACTCCTATGTGAAGCTGCTCTCCAGGTGGGCGAAGCGATGTCCCCACTCCTCCCCCACCCCCGCCTCTCTTCTCTCACCCCAAACCGTCTCCCTCCTTCCTCCTAAACTCCTCTTCTCCCGGCTGAGGGCTGCTCACGGACTCCTGTGTCTCCCCAGCGCCCCAGACCAGCCCCCCTCCTCCTTCTACATGGTCCGCATCATTTCCAAGGCCCCGTGCATGGTGCTCCGCCTAGGTTTCCCCATTGGCACGCCAGCACAGTCTCGGCACAAGGTGAGCTGGACCCCGACTGTCTCCCGGACCAAGGAGTCCCGGAGTGTTGAGTAGCTCCTTCTTCCCAGACCCCCCGGGGCCAGGGCCAGTAGAGGGAGGAGCCCCCAGACCAAGTAAGGCTTGGGATACAAGGCTTTCTCACCTTGTCTGTGGGCCCCTTCTCCACATCTGTAGGAGACGGGATTAGGAGAGTCTGACCACATTTTTCCCTTAGATCGTATCAGACTTGCGGGAAGAAATCCTGCGCCTGCGTTTCCCCCACCGGGTGCAAAGCAAGGAGCCGACACCCAAGGTGAAACGAAAAGGGCTGGGGGGCACTGGAGGGGGCAGCTCTCCCTCCAAGTCCCCCCCCATGCTGGGGCCACAGCAGGCCCTGTCTGACCGGCCCTGCCTTGTGGTCCTGCATAAGCCACTGGACAAGCTGCTCATCAGGTTGGTAGGGAGGGTGGGATCGGGACTAGGGGCATGTGGGGGGCTGCAGCTGAGCTGGGTGTGATTAGAGATCAACTGGGAATTGCCCTCGTTGCCCAGGTATGAGAAGCTACCCCTGGACTACCGGGCACCCTTTTTGCTGACACTGGAGCCACCAGGGCCACTGCCCTTGGTGTCGGGCCGCTCAGCCTCTTCTAGCCTAGCGTCGCTGTCCCGCTACCTCTACCATCAGCGCTGGCTCTGGAGCGTCCCGTCCGGACTGGCCCCTGCACTGCCGCTCAGCGCCATCGCCCAGCTCCTCTCTATCCTCACTGAGTACGTCACCGAGCCTGCCAGCAGCTTGGGGCAGAGTCTAGTGTAGACTCTGAGTCTGGGTGCTGGCAGAAAGCCTAAGCCAGACACTACCCCTGCCAGCCCCAGCCTCTGCCGCGGCCGCTGCCCCGCAGAGGAGCCAGCCCAGAGCAGTGTGCGCCGCCACCCTCCCCCCCGCAGCTCCCCCTGCTCGGTTTATTTTGGCCTCTGGTCCTAAGTGGACCTGACACCCCTGAGGGATCAGTGGTTTGAGCAGGGCCACCAGCAGACACGTCTGCCTGGATGGCTGCTGGAAGGTGGCTATGTAAGTGGCATGGAACGCAGGGGTTGTATGCTGAGTGTCTTTCCTCATGTCATCCTGTCCCCACCCCAACTCTTGTGGGGCTTCAGAGTCCGGCTCTCGGAAGGGTTCCACTTCGCCTGTAGTGGGGAAGGAATCATTAACATGGTCCTAGAGCTTCCAATTCAGGTATGTGCTGTCCCTCACAACCCCTCCCACCAAGGTCCATCATCATCCCAGGGATACTCACCTCTGAGCTGGGTTGGGACCGCTGGAGATGCTGCCTCACAGGGACCCTGTGGCCAGAGGACCCAAGGCCTGAGGCCAGTCCCAGGGCATTGTGGCGAGGGGACTAAGTTCTGAGGGCCAGAGCTGGGTAGGCCAGATCTCTGCCTGGGCTGGGGCAGGCCCAAGCTCTCCCGTTCTGTCCCAGAACGAGCCCCCAGGGCAGGCTGCAGTCGAAGAGAGGCACACGTGCGTCGTCCAGTACATCCTCTTCCCCCCTCACTCAACCTCCACCAAGGACAGGTGAGGCCCAGCCCCTCTGAGCCACCTCATTCCACGTTGCCCCTTCCTCCTGCTGTCCCCTGAAGTTCTGTCTCCCAACACTGAGAGTCAGGGTGGGGGATGCTGTCTTCAGATGCTTTGTTGGGCAGACGCAGGTCTGGCAAGGCCATGCGTGAATTGTGGCTGTCCTGTGAGCCCTGGCCTTCCCGCCCTCTGTGGACCAGCTCCTGACCAGGCGGTGGTGGGCTGGACTCTCCTTTCTCCCAGGCTCAGAGCCCTTCCTCCTTCAGCTTCTCAACAGATGACGACAACGATGTGGAGGTGGAGGCCCTGGAGGGAGACTCGGAGCTCAACCTGGTCACTGAGGTGTGGGTGGAGCCACAGTATGGACGCGTGGGACCCGGCCCTGAGAGCTGGAGGCACCTCCAGGACTTGACATACTCTGAGATCCCTCGAGCTGTGAGTGGCCTCAGGAGTGCCCCACCACTTACTAGGTTGGGGGCATCCCCTTGGGAGTAGCACAGCCTGGTGGGTTCCTGGTCCCTCTGAGTCTGTGTGTCCTGAATATCCATGACTGTGTGGGCTTCCTTAAGAGCTGGAGGCTGGGGTCCTCTGGGCCAGGGGGGGACTGACCCCTGCCCTCTGCTATTCCTCCCCCAGCTGCACCCTCGGGACGCTGCCTGCATAGGCGCCATGCTGAGCTTTGAGTACCTGATACAGCTGTGCCAGAGCAAGGAGTGGGGTCCCCTGCCCCCAGAGCCGAGGGTCTCTGACGGTCAGTGGGGCGGGGGTCCCTGGGGGGGAGCAGGGGAGCAGTTGGGGAGAAGGCAGCCACAGACAGGGACTCTGGGCCTCACTGCGCTCTTGTCTTCCTTCCCTCCCTCCCAGGATTGGACCAGGGAGGAGACGCCTGTGTCCATGAGATCCCTTTCCGTTTTGACCTAATGGGACTGTTGCCTCAGTGCCAGCAGCTCCAGATGTTCTTCCTTCTGCTTTCCAGAGGTGGGTGAACCTTGTACCTAGAGGCCATCCAGCCAGGGAGTATTAGAGCACAGAGACAGATGAGTCTGCGAACGAGCAGAAGAGTGCTGGGGCAGGAGGAGGCTGAGAGGCTGCAGGAGGGGCCGGGCTGGTGGGGGCTGAGCTGGGGGCGCTGGGCAGCAGGAGGCCCTTGGTGCTGAGTGGAGTGTGTGTCGGCCAGAGCCAGAGGGCGTCCCTCTCGCCGAGGGGCCCTGTCCCGCCAACGACATGGTGCTGTGCCTGCTGCACAGCTGCCTGGGGCAGGAGCTGAGTGACCGGGAGATCCCGCTGCCCGCCGCCGACCAGGCTGCCTTCCTGCATGAGGTGCTGCGGCGGACCTGCCACAGTCCGGGTGAGCCGCCACCTCATTCCTGGTAGCAGACTCTGGCCCAGCCACTTTCCCCCACCCCACAGGGGGGTTTCTGTCTGGGTTTTGGCCTCCCCCTCCCCTTACCTCAGAGCCCTGCCTCTTGCTAGCCCTGCTCTGTCCCACCCACCTCTACCCCCAATGTAGGTCCAGAGGGGCCACCAGTGGGGGACCGTGGGATCCTTCAGGATCAAGCAAGCAGCAGCGCCCAGGCCACCGGAGTCTCAGCTCTTCCCACCCCGGTCAGCACTGGGGCATCCCCCTGAGCCCTGTGTCATCCCCACATACTCATACCCCAGCTTTCCATCACTGGGGATACGAAGTGCCCTCTCCCCCGCCCCAGCAGGATGCCATCATTCCCCTTGGTCCCCAATCTTGCAAGCTATCCCTGAGGATGGCCTCTCGGGGAAGAGGAAAGGAGCGGGCATCGGATGCTTCCTTATAGATGGCTCTAATTTTGTTTCTCTCTTACAGAGTCTAGGCCCTCCTGAAACTCTCGGGCCTGTCAGCTCTGCCCAGCACCCCCAGTGGCGCTGCTATGCCAGGCTTGTGACCCCCCAGCATGTGTTTCTGACTTTCCTCCCCGCGACCTTCTCAGGTACGAACAACTGACCTCTCTCACTCACCCCTGATCTCCCTGACCGGCCCAGCAGGCAGCTCTGAGTTACGTCTCGCCTTTCCTCTTCAGATGTCCAGCATCTAACTGCCTATGGCCTGGAGGGACCCACTCAAGAGGAGACAAAGCCTAAGTTCGGGGATTGGAGCGGGGCCCCCAGCATGAAAGATCTGGGAGGAACTGGGGTCAGGGCAACAAAGTCCCAGGTCCCCATCCTCAGTGTCACCCCAGCCGGCGGTAAGGCTGCTGACTCTTAAGTCAGATAAGCAGCAGCGGGAATGGGAACAGATAAAGAGCTTAAAGCCCTGCGCCACCTCTTGCCCACAGACAGCGCCCAGAATCCGGAAGAGCTGAGCCCGCCCTTCCGCCGGGACGTACCGGCTTACAGTGGGCGCCAGGCTTCACAGACAGAGGGTGCAGATGGGCCCCGGACCCGGTGTCCTGTCTACATCTATAGCTGTTCCCTGGAAGCGCTGAGGGAGCAGATGGTTGGTGTGCAGCCCCCTCAGGCGCCCCGAGACCTCGTCTTCCGGTGAGCGCCCTCGGTGTTGACCTAGCTCCTCTCCCAACCCCCAGCCAACCGTGGCCCCCAGCCGTGGCTCAGGTACACACTCAGGGGTGCAGGCAGACAGGTGGATGGTCAGGGTCAGGAGCTCAGCTTCGGAGCCGTGTCCTGCCCACTCTGTGCTGGACTTCCTTCTGCACATCCGTTGAACTTGCCGGGCCGTGAATACATTTGGTGGGGACCCGGGGACTGTCCACTGGAAGGTGGGCTCTGGTGAGTCCAAGGTGTCACCGAGGGGAGCTGGCTGAGCCCTCTCTTTCCTCCCGTTGCTAGAACTCAGTTCCTCGACCAGCCTTCCCTCTCGTCAGCCTGGATGGAGCCCAGGCACAAGGAGGCCGCCAACCACTGCGCCTTGCTGCAGGAGCACGCGCAGCAGTGCTACGTCCGTGGTGAGCGTGATGCTGTGGCGGGAGGAGCCCCCTTTGTAGGATTCCAGGCTGGGGGACTGGAGAGGCCTTTGCAGGGCTTGACCCCCGTGGCCCCTTCTGCTTCCACCAGGGCTGTTCCGGAGCTTGCAGCAAGCGCAGAGCGTGACCTCGCAGGACCTGCTGATAGCAGTGGATGCCTGTGAGGAGCTACTACAGGAAGTAGACATCACCCCTTTCCTGCTCGCACTGTGTGGCCACACGCGGGGTTTGCCTCATGCACCCCCTAGCCCTGGTCCTCTCAGCCCTGGGCCCTTCAGCAGCAGCATGGAGGAGGGCCCCGAGCCTCGGGAACGAGCTGTCCTGGCTTCTGAGTCCAGGTTGGGATGGTCCTTAAATGACGTATAAGGGGGCACACAGAAAAAGACCCTGTAAGCAGGGGCCTTAGGCCCCGGGGAGGGGCTGTGCACAGTGGTCCCCAGCCAGGCCTTGTCGCTGGCTTCCCACCCTTGCTGCCCAGGCGTCTTTCTCCCATTTGGTGTGGGTCGCAGTCTCCCTCTCCCACTCTGCTGGTTCTCCCGGCTCTCCTGTTCTGATGTGGAGTGTTGAGCTAGGTTAGGGCTGGGGAGTTGTCAGTGACTGTCAGTGAAAGTAGAAGCTTTTGCTGAGGACATTCACGTGATAGTAATAATCCCCCAAACTGAGTTTCATAGATGCAAAAACTGCTGAAGGGAGGGAGACAGGCAGGCAGACAGACGGCTGTGTCTGGTGTCTGCAGTGGCTCAGCGCAGGGGAAACAGGAACGAGGGATGAGCATGTGATGGCACTCAGGTTGGAAGTCCAGCCTGCTTCCCTCTCTAGAGGTCCAGATCCCTCACCTTTCATGCCCCCCAAATGAGTGCATTTTCTTCCTGCCAAACCTTGCATCTCCACCTGGGTCCCTCCTCCACGGTGAATAATCTCTTCCTCCAACCACTGGTCCAAGTCAGAAAACTGGGAGTCAGCTGTACTCATTCCTCTGTTTCACAGAAATGTCCGGCCACTGAGAAATGTGGAGGTTAGCACCAAGAGGGGTGGGTTGATTCTACTGGCCTCTTCCCACCCATGTCGTGTGCTAAGTAAGCACCCTTCCTAGAGGCAAAGACAGACAGGTGTGTGCTGCTCCCACTTGGGAAGCAGGCTCCTCTAGGACTTGATGGTTCCTGACATTCACTGCCCCCCCACCCCACCCTGACCACTCAGCATAGAGACTGAGGACCTCAGCGAGCCTGAGTTTCAGAGCACCCGTGTGCCTGGCCATCCAGACCCTGGCCTGGAGATCTCTCTGACAGACGTCTGCCAGCTCAGAGGAGAGGCACGTGATGCCCTTCATAGCCTCATCCAGGTGAGGGTAGAGAGGGTGGAGTCCTGCCTGTACGGGGGGCAGTGGTCCCTCCTGGGTTGGGATGCGTAGGTGTCTTTTCTAGGGTCGGGGCAGTGTTCTGCCAAACAGTGACTGACATCGTAGCTGCCTTCTAACCCCCAAACAGGAGAAGTTCCTGGAGATCATCAGTCTCCACTTCCGCACAGTGCCCTCCAATCCCCACTACTTCTTCTATTGCCCTCCATCCAGCAGGCGTGAGGTGAGTGGCTTTCTCCCTTACCTCCCTCCTGCCTCCAACCTGTAGTCCCAGAGGCCCCACTTGACCCACCCAGATCTGCTTGACTCTTAGTCCCTGAGGCCCTGCCTTGGGTCATACTGTCTCTTTCTTTTGCCCAGGATGAGGGCCCCCGGGACACAGTAGACAGAAAAGTCAGTGACTTGGAGTTTTCAGAGGCTGAGCTCATGGGGGAAGAAGGTATGGAGGCAGGTGGGTAGAGGTGGGGAAGATTGCTTCAAGCCAGGATGCGGGGGCCTCTGCTGCAAACCTCTCCTGCTGAGCACACGACGTATCTCTAGGAGACACGTCTGCCTGCTGTGTGGTGACTGAGAGTGACCCAGAGCTGGAGGTGGAATACCGCGAGAGCCGTGAACCAGACCTGGGGCCTGCTGGGCTGGACTCCGCCTCGCTGTCAGACGCAGACACTGTGAACCCCGATGAGGACTCCTTCAGTATCCTGGGGGGCGACTCACCCACGGGGCCCGAGAGCCTGGCGCATGACCTGCCCCCACTCTTCCTGCATCTCACGTGCTCCGTGCGGCTGCATGGCCAGCACAGCTCGGTACCCGTGTGCAGCCTGCCCACATGCCTAGGTGAGTTTGGAGGTGCCTAGGGGAGGGCCACTGGTCCTATACAGCCTGTCTGCCTGTCTTGGGGTGGGGGAGAGCCCACAGGTATAACTCTTTAGCCCTGGAGACTTGGAATCTGTTCATCCCAGGGCTCCTGCAATCCCTAACTTCCTCCCTCTCCCAGGCCAGGTGCTTTCTAGTCTGGAAGGCCCCCCCATTGGAGGCCGAGTTCCTCTGCGGGACCTCAGTGTCACTCTGGACGTCTTTGTGCTGACCTTGCCCCTGGAAGTGGAGCTCCCTCCGACCTCAGATCCTCAGCACCACCGGTGTGGCAGCAAGTTTGGTGGGGGGATCTGGGGTCTTGTTGGAGTAGGAGGACCATTAAGGAATCTAGGGGAACATGGCAACCAAGGGTACCTTAAGGACTCAAAGAAAGGAGTGCTGAGGAGGCCCTGGGAGGATAATAGTGACTGACCGTTGACTTTTGCTTCTATCCTGTTCAGGTCAGCATCTGAGAGCAGTGCGTCCTTCCCACGATCGCCGGGGCAACCATCCGATGATGGCCTGGGGCCCCCACTGCCACCTCCAGGAGAAGACAGGTAATTCCTCACCTCCCTCTCTGAGTTCCCTGCTCCCCATTGATTTTGTTTCCTAGAAGCCAGTATCTAAACCTTTCTTCCAATTAGGCACCCAGGACTATCTAATTTGGCCACACCCCACAGACTGGCTATTGAGACCACCATGAGTGAGGTGAGGGCCTTCCCTCCCCCAACCTCAGTGACAGCCCCTCAACCCTTTTCCATCAGATGGTGAGGTAAGGCACCCCCTTTATTCCGGCATCCAGGTAAGGCCTCTCTCAGTCTGTGAGGCAGAGTATCTTCTAGTATCTTCTAATCTCAGAGTGCCGTGATGCGCCAGTCAGCACGGGAGGCGCCCTTCACCACTTCCTGGATTGCTCTCTGACCGTAGATCCGCTGGTTGCTGGAGGATGAGATGGTGGGGGCACTCCGAAGAGGGGGGCTCCCCCAGAGCCCTGCCCTGCACCGTGCAGCCGCCCACATCCACAGCTCTCCTGGACGCTCCACCTGCCTTCGCCAAACTCTGCCACTGAGTTTTGTGTTCGGGCCAGAGCGTTCCCTCACACAGTTCAAGGAGGTATGCTGCCCTCAGAGCGCTCCCTGGTCGCCTGGGGGCCTGTCTTTCCCTGAACTCCACATACAGAACCGGAAGGCTGTCTCTTGGTTTGAAGTCACCTCCCCAGCCTGTTGTCTGACCTTTACCCCATGCCTGGCAGCCCAGCTCAGTGGGCAGAGACCCAGCTCAGCCTTGCCACTGGGCCTGTTGAACCTTAGGCAGGTCCCTGGACCTTTTCGTAGCCCAGCAATGGGGATGCCAGAGCCCGCTTCCCCCGGTAGTTGTGAGCGTCTGATGAGGAGGCGTGGGGTGCCACGAGTAAGGGGGCTGCTTCTGCCTCATCCCTGCCCTGGCTCCTGCTCCCCAGGAGTTCTGCCGCCTCCGCCTCCCCGGTCATCTTCTTCTTGAGGACCCTGACAGTGGCTTCTTCTTTGTGGCAGTTGGCCAACAGCCAGGTGGGTCCCATGGGGAGCCCCCTTCAGCAGCCTGGGCTTGGCCCAGCCAGGAGGACAGGGCTGAAGGCGTCGAAGGGGAGGTGAGTCTTTCCTGGGCTGACCTGGGAACAGAGAGGGTGGTGATGGAAGTGTAGGGCCTGTACTTCAACCTGACCTCCTGCCCCTCAGGCCCTGACAGCCAGCCCCCAAGCCCCTGGCTCACCAGAGGATTCTGAGGGCCCCATGCTCATCAGTCTGGTCAGCCTTCCCCAGGGAGGTAAGAGAGGACTTGCACTTCCCTGGCCCTGCTTCCATGTTCAGAGGGCATCCTCAGCAGGATTGAGAGAGGCTCCAAGCATTTCCCTTCTCTTCCCAGGGAACCAGCCGGGGCCCAGTCAGGGCCTCAGCCTCATGTCCAGTCAGGGCAGTGTGGACTCAGACCACCTAGGTAAGCTGGGGCGGGGCAGGGAGGACTAAGCTGGTGGGAAGTGGACGCGGGGCTGCACAGTGAAAGGTCTGGGCAGGGCCGTCAGAAGGGAGTAAGCTGGATGGGCCCGTTGAGCTGATACACTTGGGGCTTGGATGAGCCAAGATGGGGTTCAACTTCAGCCCATTTGACACAGGTTACGATGGTGGCAGCAGTGGCTCAGACAGTGAGGGTCCCAATGAGACCCCAGGTGAGAAAGCCCCCTTCACGTTGTGGACCTCACCTGGGCCAGCACCTCCACAGCCTTCACTCACGGGCCTCCCTGGGCCCTGCCTGCCTGACTTCTGGCTCATCGTCCGGGTGCTGCAGGACCGTGTGGAAGTGTATGCACACGTGCGGTAAGGAGAAGCGGGGCCCTGGTCCCACAATACCCCTCTTCGCTGTCGTTAGAAGGCTAGGCTTGGGACTGAGGGTTTGGGTAGGAGTCTGACTAGTGTTCTAAGGTTGGGGGCTCCTGACCACTTCCCACAGATTGTAGCAAAGCACATCACTCTGCTTTCCTAATGGAGTTGAAAAGCTGATGAGGATTTTTGTTCCTAGCCAAGCATTAAGAGCATCTGTAGTTCACAGCAGCTTCAGGAGCTGTAGGTATGTAAAAATAAGGAATAGTAGATGGTATTTAACAAGTACTTGCTAGGTGTCAGACACTGTTCTAAGTTTTTTACATGGATCAGCTCATTTAATCTGTAACAGCCCTATGAAGTATTACTATCCTTGTGGTCTGAATGAAGAAACTCCAACACAGATAAGTTAAATGCTTGCCCAGGGTCCCAGTGAGTAAGCAGCAGCACCAGGATCCACACCTAGGTGTCTGGTTCAGAGCTGCTCTCGTCCCAGTGTTGAGAGAAGGCAGGACCACGATTCTGAGATAGAGGAGCTGAGGGTAAAGAAGGAGGTGAGCTGCATGATGGAAGCGTCAGTGTGGTCCCTACGTGGCAGCTGGTGAGGCAAGCGTGGAGCCCAGGCTTCCAGAACTGCTGTCGAGAATTCCATCTTTCCCAGTTCCCATCGTGTTTACTTCCCCTTGTCCAATCTTCCTTCCTTTTCATGGTTCCTCTTGGCCCCAGCTCCCATGACACCCTCCCCCTGACTCCCTCCCCGCTGCAATTCTGTGTCCGATCCATCCTTCTCAGGACCCTGACTCGGGAGGATGGGGGGCCAGGCACCGAGTGTCGCCACCTGCAGCAGCTCCTGGTGAGGCGAGTTGGGGAGATCTGCAGGGAAGTCAACCAGGTAAGGGGCGGCTGGGGGCAGGGCTCTCCAGGCGTGGGACACAGCCCAGATGAGGAAGGAATTTCCAGGAACTTGACCTCCAGAGGCTGTTGATCCACCTTGGATGTTTTCTTAGATCCTTAGTTACTGGGATGCTGTTACTCCCCAGGCTCCCTGCAAACTGGGGAACTCTCCCTAGCACACCCCCAGAGTGGGTTACTCTCTCGTCCCCTCCCAGTGACCGTGCGATCCGTTGCACTGTGCTACCGTTGGGGACATGATAGTAAACAAGACAGAGGGAAACCCTGACTCTCTGGAGCTTATATCAAGTGGGGGGTATAGACACAGGACAACTGAAACACACAAACTGTTTCCACTACAATTGTGAAGGCTTCTACGGAGGAAAAGCAGAGACTGGTGTGAGAGCATATAACAGGGATCTGACCATCTGCAGTGTCAGGGAAGCTGGGAAGAAGAGCTTTCTAAGCTGAGACCTGAAGGATGGTAAACAGATCCTGGCAAAGAGGAGGGACAGATGATCCTAACTGGGCTTCAGTGCTCACAGCCTGGAGCCCGGTGACTGTCAGATACCATCTCTGAGCTCCCAGTGATTACAGATGCTCTTTTTGACATCCAACCCCCAGTGACAATGGGTGTTCTCTCCAGCCTTTGATCACCCCTCACCACACCACCAGTGTATGGGGGAATATTTCAGTTCCGTGAGACCTTGCTCCTTCTCCCAGCGGCTGCTCCTTCAGGACCTTCATGACAGTCACGTGTGTAACTCTCTTCTGGTGGCCGAGAGCGAAGAAGATCTGTGGCGCAGCGAGACCCCCTTCCACTCCCGTCAGCGGGTACCACTGCCCAGTGATGGTGAGTCCCACCCGGGAGCCTTCCTCACCAGGGAATGTTGCTGCCTTTTCCTTTATGGGAGACTCTGGTGAGAAGCTGAGCACAGAGTCACCATTACTTGGTCATCGGCGCCAGGTAATACAGGGAGGGCAAGGAGGAGAGGACAGAAAAGGATCACCAGGTTTGGCTGTTGTGAGTTCATCAGTGACTTTCGTGAAAGTGCTTTCAGTGGAGAGATGGGAGTAGAAAGCAGAGGAAATGGAAACATGAAAGGATGTTAGGTAAGGGGAGCTGGGGTAACTGCTCTTTCAAGTAGCCTGGCAGTGAAGGGAGAGACAAAGTAGACACGGCAGAAACTAAAGGAAGGTGGGAGGCAAGGCAGGAATCTAAAGTGAGGTAGAGACTGGAGCACGTTTATGTTCCACGGGAAAGAGCCAGCAGAGGGGGAGAGGTTGAAGAATGCAGGAGAGAAGGGACACGGAAGAGGCACCAGCTGTGACCTGTCTTCCTAAGGGCACGCCTCTGCCTGGCCCTGCCTTGTTTTCCGAAATGACCATCTTTCCCCTGTAGGGTAATAGGCAGGGCCGAAGAAAGGGGCCGAGGGATGGTGGACAAGTAGGCCAGCTCACAGGGGAGAAAACCAGAGGGGAGGAGCCCGAGGGTCGGTAGAAGGGTTTGCCTTCTGATCGGCTATCCCTGCAGATAGGCAGGCACAGGACCCTTGGGGTTCCTGAGATTTCTGGTCGTGGTTAGGAAACATGATACTCTGCTCAGGGTGGTAGTTGAAGTCTCCACACTCCTGCTCCCTTCTCTTACCCCTCATGACCTCTCACCCCAGCTCATGGAGGAAAGCCAGGCCCTGCCGCTCCTTTGCTGTCCTCCCTCTGTTCTGAAGTAAGTCAGCTCACTCCTGACCTTTAACATCCTCAGCAAGTCTGTAGACGAAGGTCCCTAACAGCTCCGGGAGAGTGCATCTCTCAGCACGTCCTGGGATGTATTCCCTATCAAAGCAGAATCCCCGTAATTGATCCACCTCCCAGGGTTTTGAAGGCATCTTCTGCAAGTCGAGTGTGAATTAGGACAGCCAAGCACTTTTACTTCACAATAGCTCCCAGCAGCCCCGGATGTAAGATCAGTGGGAACCCAGACCCAGCCCTTCCTCATTTTAGTCTCTCCGTATGGTTTCCCTGAAACCCTTAGCAGCCAGCATTCCATTCCAGACTGCAGCCTCTGGGACATCCTGTATACTGCTCACATCTGACAGCAGCTTCTGTGGGAAACCAAATTGCCACCTTGACCTACTGAAAGGTTACTTATCAACCTGGAAACCTAAAAAGGGTGGATGAAGGCCATGGGCTCTTGCATAGAGCCACACTGCCCTTTGGGTTCTCTGGGATAGCTGTCCTCCAAAGTGCAGGACGTAGTTTCCACCACTCTGCCGCAGGTGTGTGTCAGCAGTCATGCCCTTTCTGTTTTAATGGCGTTACTGTTGCAACTTCCAGTGCGTACACATGTGGGGTACGTGTTATGTATTATGTTTTGACAGGCTCAGAGTGTCTTGGCATCATCTTCAGGATTTTCTCATGCTTTGCCTTTCCTGACACTTCTTCTTAGATCCTTCTCCACATCTCCCTGAGATAGTTCTGAAAATCTTGGTGCTGTGACTTGTCTTCCTAAAAGCATGGTCGTATCTTATTACCCAAAATGACCATCTGTCCCGTCTGAGTCAGGGGAGTGGGGGACAGGTAGGCCAGTTCACAGGTGAGAGGTTTGTGAGGGCAGAGGGCTGTGTCCCATTTCTGATCCGCTGTCTCCCTCCCCTCAGATTATGCTGCTGACGAGAGCTGTGGACCCCGAGGGTACCTGGCAGCCACCATGCAGTTTGTCCCTGGCCATTTCTCCTGTGACGTTGTGTGGGGAACCGTGATTCGAGTCCACTCACGCCTCAAAATGGGGCCCAGCATGGGGGTCTCTCGGGGTATGTGATGGACATGAGAGGGGCAGGTGGCGTGCAGGGGGGTTGGGGGTGGGACCTGGAGAAGGCAGTTTCCTAAATCCACGTTCCTCCCACAGCCATCCAGGCCCTGCGCTCTGTACTCAATGCCTTCTCCGTGGTAAACCGGAAGAATATGTTTGTTTATCAGGAGCGAGCAACGAAGGCTGTATACTATCTGCGGTATGTGGGCCTGGGAAGGTGGGCTACAGCATGGGTCGGGGATGGTACAGGAGGAGATATGTCTAAAGCCCTTGCCGCTCTTTCCCAGACTCCTGGAGACGTCCTGCAGTGAGCGGCCCTGGGACAGCGACACCCTGCCCCCGTCCCTAGCGCTGTCCCGAAGCCAGGAGCCCATCTACTCTGAGGAAGCCTCGGCACGTATTCCCCCACTCCCTGATACACCCGTGTTCCCTCATACTTTGCTCCCTGGAGCCGAGCCCTGACCAGAGTTTCCCTGCAGGGTCCTCGTTCTCCCCTGGACATGGCGTCCAGCCGTGGTTCAGATGCTGCGCGTCCTGTGGGCCAAGTGGACAGACATATCCAGCTGCTGGTGCATGGTGTAGGGCAGGCAGGTGAGGGCCGCCAGGAGGGGAGGGGAGTGACTAGATGAGGTTCCAGAGTCCTCTGGGACTTCTCTTCTTACACCAGCTCATGCTGTGCTCTGGGCTTCCCTCGAGCAGGAGCGGCCTGGGAAAGGACAGGCTCCTGGGATGTTTAGGGGTAGGACCTGCGCTGACTGAAGTACATCGTGGGAAAGAGGTGCCGTAAAAGTTGACACCCAGGTTTCTAATCAGGGTGATTGTGTGGATAGACGCTAGTCCCACTTGCTAGATACTGGGGCAGGTTTGGGGTGAAGGTGATGGGTTTAGTTTGTAATGTGTTGAGCCTGAAGTATCCACTAAGCAACTGGCTCATTTAATTTATTTACAGCTCAGTAAAGGTGTACTGGTCTTGGACTAAGACCATTATATATGACGTAGATGCTATTATTATTCCCATTGTATTGAGGGGGGCACTGAGGCTTTGAGAGGTAAGACTCACTTGTCCACCGTCACAGGACAAGTAGCTTGGCAGCACCAGAACCTAGTGCTGGCTGCCTCTGGTGTGTGGGAGCCTGTTTGAGCCTGGGGCTCAGGGCTGGGATGGGGGTAGCCGGATCCTCCGCCAGTGCCTCCACCCTCCCACCGCGGCTGTGTCCAGGTCCTGAGATCACAGACGAGCTCGTGCGGGTTCTGCGTCGGCGCCTGGACGAGGCCACGCTGGACGTGATCACAGTCATGCTCGTTCGGAACTGCAAGCTGACGCCCGCTGACGTGGAGGTCAGCTCCCTCCAAGGCTTCCTACGCGGCTCCACCGCAGCTGCAGGGACGGTCTCGGCCAGAACCTCTTCCTTCAGCTCTGACTCCCCTTCCTTGCCTCTCTCTGCAGTTCATCCAGCCACCTGGAAGTCTGCCCTCGGAGGTGTTGCATCTGGCACTGCCGCCCTCCTGCAGGCTCTGGCTTCCTGCCCTGGCCTGGTACCTGCGGCAGAACCTGCTCATCTTCCTGCACTCCCCCAAGTACACGGACAGCAACAGCCGGAACCACTTCCAGGTGAGACTGCACCCAGGCTCCCCCTCCCCACACACACCCCCTTTTACCTTTGCCCATGGACCTGTGTACACCCATGCCCACCCCCGGCCTCTATTATCGACCTGTCTTCCTGTGCTTCTACATGCACCTGTCCCCCACTTCCCCTTGTGGACACCTGTTCCCTGATGGCGTTTGTCCAGTTGCCTGGTCTTAGTGCCCGGTGGCTGTTCTCTTCCCAGCATCCACTCCCACCACAGGGTGGCCTCCCCGACTTGGACATCTACTTGTACAACAAGCCTGGAGGACAGGGCACTGGGGGCAAAGGTATAGTGCAGGGCCCAGGCCCGTGGCACCACCAGGTGTGGGAAAGCCCGTTCCTGTCCTGTGACTGAGAGGACCTTTCCCAGCCTGGCAGCTGAGGGGCATTGGGTGGGGAGGGGCAGGGCCTGGAAGTCCCAGACCTGAGCTTTCCTGTGGATTTCTACTCAGGGGTCGCCTGCATCACTCTGGCTTTTGTGGATGAGGAGGGAGCCCCCATCTCACTGGCATCATGGCCACCCTCTTCTCCGGGGCCCCCAGACCCACTACAGGAGGAGGAATTTGAGCAGCTGACTCAAGTCACTCGCTGCCCAGTCATGTCAGATGATTCTTCAGGTGGGGTAGCTTGGTCAGAGGAGGGGGTGTTCATTTAATGCTGTGGAAACCAGGGACACACTCAAGTGCCCCCATTCTCTCCTCCAGCTCTGAACAGGGCCCCACGGCTTCGACTGGATGTGTGGGAAAAGGGGAACATCAGTATCGTGCAGCTGGAGGAGAAGCTCCGAGCAGCATCTCGGCAGGCCCTGGCTGATGCCATCATGGAGCTCCGGCTGCTGCCAGCCTCACTGTGTACAGAGGACACGTCCCCAGGTATGTGGGGCATGGAGAACCTCACAGGTCCAGGGAGACAGTGTTCCAAGTCAGGGTGCAAAGGTGAGAGTCTGGGGAGACACCGCAGAGGCCCCATCTGAAATACACACTCAGAATTGTCTGTTACCTTCCTCACAATGCTTTGGTAGAAATGTATGCACACAGTTGGTCACTCGCTTAGAGAGGGGTATGTGGTCAGGAACTCCCTTCACACAAACACACAAAGCCAGGCACCATCAGTTGTATATACTGCCGTTCAGGACCAGGTAGAGTGAGTGGCACGTCACTCCCTTACCAGTCTTGGGGCTAGATTGTCTGAAATGGGGATTGATGGTCAATGACAGGAGTCTGTAACGTCTGGTGCCCACAGGAAGTCTCAAGAGCGGGTCGTTGGAAATCAAGACCCCTGCAGGCCGAGCTAGCACCTTCCCTCCTGGCCCTGGCCCTAGCCCTGGCCCTGGCCCTGGCCCTGGCGAGCCTGTGACTCCGCCCAGCAAAGCTGGCCGGCGTAGCTTCTGGGATATGCTGGTAATGGGAGAGAGGGAGGTGGTGAAGTTGACATCTGCCTTCCTGTCTGCCTCCTGTTTCCCCCTACACTCCCCTAGGCCCTGCCCCAGGTCTCCTATTGTGTAAAACTACTGTCCCTTGGATAGGAGTGTGCAGAACATGGCAAGTTCTCACCGATACAGAGAGCGCCTCAGCTTGTTAAGTGCTTTCACTTCCACTTTTCTTGTCGGATCCCCACAGCCTGCACGACTTCAGCAGGCCTTTTACCATTGAGGCAGCTGAGGCTCTGGAAAGTTGAGTAGCCTGCCCAAGGCTGCTTGGTCAGCCTCCAGGGCTTGATCCCGGGCCTCCAAATCCTCCAGGCTCTCGTTACTGTTCCACGATGCCTCCATCCTCCATCCCGATCCCTTCCCTGTGGCCCCTCCTCATTCACTGCATTGTCCCCAGAGTAAAACAGAATGTGGGGACTTGGGTTCCCCCAAAACAACCGATGACATTGTCCTGGATCGGCCAGAAGATACTCGGGGCCGGAGGCGTCACAAAACGGAGAGTGTTCGGACTCCCGGTGGGACTGAGCGGGCAGCAGGCCCAGAGTCTGGAGCCCAGAGACAAAGGTGTGTGTGTGTGTTGTCATGAGAGGTGTGGTGTGAAGTCACAGGGAGTGTTGGGTGATGAAAACACACCCGTCTTGTGTGTGGGTGTGAGGCTCTTACTCCTGCTGTGTCTTCAGACGAAGGACTACACAGCTGGAGGAGGGTGAGGCGGGCTCCCTGCAGCCTGTGTTTGCTCGTGTCGCTCAGCGCTGGATGGAGTTCATGTTTGAGATGGGTGAGACCCCAGCCCCCTCTCCCACCCTCAAGCCCCTGGCTCAGTCCCCATCCCGCGGCCCCACTGTGACTTTTGTGTCCTGGATCCAGGATGTGCCTCGGTGTCCAGGAGCTCCACCCACATGGTGTCCCGGTTCCTCCTCTCATCTGTCCTGTCTGAGTTCACCTCTCTGGTCACCTCAATGGCTGGAGACACCAGTGTCCGCATCTTTGAGCAGCATTTGTGAGTTTGGGGTCTCAGGGAGGCTGAGGTGGAGAAGGTGGGGGCCTGGCCCAGAAGGAGATAACCAGGGAACGGGCCCATGGATGGTCTGCTTTCTGTCCGTCCCTCCCTCCCACTAGGGCTTCTGAGTCAGAGACCTTCAGTCCGTGTTCCCTTGGACAGCTGGGCCCCACTCCACGCCCGGCAGCTGAGCGGCACGTACTGCTTCTGGGAAGGAACTTCTCACAGTGGAGGAGACCCATCCAGCAGGGTGAGGCCACGGCCTGGGGGAGGGTGGGCTCAAAGTGACTGACCCTGGAGCCTCTGACCCTGTGGGGGGCAGGGTGGGATCAAAGGGCATCAGCCCCCAGACCCTCATGGTGCCCCTCTCTGACTCCGCAGCTGCCAAAGCCGTTCAGCGCTTCGAGCCAGGAGGCGATGGGAGCTCGGGGCGAAATGCTCCCCGGCAGAGGTTCTTGCTATTGGAGGTCGTGGACAAGAAGGTAGATGTGGGGCCAGGGGCTGGGTGGGAGGAGGGGCTCTGTGATCCAACTGACGCAGAGCCCCGATTTCCAGCTCCAGCTGCTGACTTACAACTGGGCTCCAGACCTGGGGGCGGCCCTGGGCCGGGCGCTGGTTCGCCTGGTGCAGTGGCAGAACGCGCGCGCCCATCTCATCTTCTGCCTCCTCAGCCAGAAGCTTGGGCTCTTCCACCACTACGGCCAGTTGGACTTCCCCGTGCGCGACGAGAAGGTGCCTGCCGCTCGGGCTCCCTCCTCTCCTGAGTGGTCAGCTAAAGGAGTAGCAGTACGGAAATAGGAGAGGGGACAGACTAAGGGCAGAGGCAGTGTGGAGGGAGAGTCTGAGAGAGGAGGCCCCAGGGTGGGAGAGGAGGGCTGAGGGCAAAGGCTACAGACCCGTTGTGAGGCTCCGTCTCTCTCAGGAGCCAAACCCGTTCCTGCTGCCGACCATGGAAGCAGAGACCCTCATCCGGAGTGCACGTCCCCCCCTGAGCCGCGAGCAGGGCCGGCTGAGTGGGTCTTCTCGGGGAGGGGGCCCCCTTCCCCTGGACACGTTCCCCTTCGACGAGGCCCTGAGGGATATCACGGCCGCCCGCCCCAGCTCCTCCCTCGGCCCGGTGCCCAGACCGCCCGATCCCGTCACCTACCACGGACAACAGTTCCTGGAGATCAAGATGGCAGAGCGCAGAGGTAAGGATGTTGGGCCGGGCAGGGGGCAGAGTGATCTGTGGAGTCTGGCAGGGAGAGGGGCGGCTGCTCCTGGGGGCCGCTACTAACGCCTCCAACCCCCAGAGCTGGAGCGCCAGATGAAGATGGAGAATCTGTTTGTAACATGGCAGCAGCGCTCCGCCCCAGCCAGCATGCCCATCAGTGTGAGTGGCCAACCCGCATCCTCTGGGAGCCTCCCGTGACCCTGCCCTGGCCCCGCCCCAGTGCTCACTGCCCATTTCCCTAGGCCGGGGAGCTGGAGACCCTGAAACAGTCGTCCCGCCTGGTGCATTACTGTGCGACGGCCCTGCTCTTCGACCCCGCAGCCTGGCTGCATGGGCCCCCAGAGACCTCTGGGCCCCTGGAGGGGCAGGTGAGGCTCTAGGCTCTGGATTTCTCCTGTGGGACCTCCCTTTACCCCAAAGGGACCTCCGTTCCTGCACCTCCGGTAGGGTGGTTGATGGTGGGCAGAGCCTCCCTTAACCTCCTCTTCCACAGCGGCGCCATCGCCCTGAGTCAGGGTCTGGGAGCCGAGAGCCCCCCATCAGCTGTGACTCCTCGGATGGGCCTCCGCCGGGCGCGCGGGAGGAGCCTTGGCTGAAGGAGCTGAGCCTGGCTTTCCTGCAGCAGTACGTGCAGTATCTGCAGAGCATGGGCTTTGTGCTGGTGCCGCTGCGGCCCCCCTCGCCTGCCCGCAGGTGAGCCCGTCTCCTCTCCCCGCCCTCCTCTCCTCCTCTACAGCAGGTGAGGCCCCACATGCCCTTTCTCTTGGGTCCTGTTTGGCTCATTTGGGCCTTGCGTGCATTCATCTCACCAGGCCCGCACATGTACATGAGGATCTGGGACACGTATGTGCAGCCCTCACACACATTCTGTAAGCCTCACACATCTCGTGGAACTCACAGCCACGTTCATACACAAACTGCATACGTTCTCACAGAGCTGCTGCCCACGTGCGTCTTCTGTGCTTACACGCTCATGTCCGTCCACACACACCAGTGCTGTACCTGCTTCTAAGCTCTGGGACCTGGGTCTTCATGATTGCTGTCCTGATCACGCTCTGACCTCTCCTGAGATTCGCATGGTTCCTGGCCCAGGAAGTCCCTTTCTCACCATGTTTGCTTTGTTTTTTTTTTTTCCCCTCACCGAGGACCCCTGCAATGGGCCTACTCGCATCACTGTCTTCTTGCCTGTTCTTGGTCGTGTTCACTCACTGGCCAGTAGTGAGAGGTCTGAGTCCTGGGAAATAGTAGACAGCTCCTCTGGTAACACCTTCCATCTCCCCAGACTGCAGAGAAAACTCTCAGCCGCCTTTCCCCTCCTGTGTCGAGTCTCAGATTCCCATTTCTGTGACCTGTGCCTTATGCTCCTCTTAACATCTGAGCTTCCGGATTCTGTGTTCCCAGCCCCTTCCCAGTGGCTACATGGGAAAATGTTATACAGTTGTTTTCATCTATCCAGATGTGTGAATTTGTTTTCTCCCTCCTTTCTTGTTTTCAGTTTGATATCTTTTCAAACTAGTAAATGTAAGTTGTACTTCCTTATTCAAGATGCCCACTTGACCCAGAAAGCCAGTTCCAACTCCTCAGTGTTTTTATAACCTCTCAGGCCTCCCTCTCTTTTCCAGGCCTTAGGAAGAGAGGACAGGCCTGTGCCCCTGGGACATTGCATCTCTGCCCCTTTCATTTCTCAGTGACAGAGTCTGCATCCTTCCCATTCAGTTATGTTCTTCCCAGAAATCAGAATTCCCTTTTAAAACCAGACATTAGGATTAAAAATATGTTTCTAAAGGAAAATTTAAAGTTAGTACTTTCTTTCTCTCCAGTCTCTAACCATCACCAATCACTAGTTAGGTCTGGTCCCTATTTCCTTGAGGATTGAGTGGGACATTTCTTCTCACCAGAGGCTTTGAACCCCCAGCAAGAGTCCCAGTGGTTTGTAGCTCCTGAGTATGAGTGGGTCCCACTGGCCCTTTCTATTTTGTCCTCATTCACAGTACTTCTCTTTTCCCTTTGCCTCTGAGTTGAGAAATGAAGAAGAGTAGGCCTGTGGAGGGCTGAAAATGCCCTTCCCGGGTCAAAAGAGAACCCCTTTTCCCTCTCAGAGGAATGTACCTTACCAGGGCATCAAGCATCTCCTTGAGCTTTCCCCATGAAATCTTTATTTATTTATTTATTTACTTATTGGCTGCATCAGGTCTTCATTGCAGCACGTGGGATCTTTCATTGCAGTGTGCCGGCTCTTCATTGTGGCACATGGGCTTCTCCCTAGTTGTGGCGTGCAGGCTCCAGGGGGCGTGGGCTCTATAGTTTACAGCACAGAGGCTCTCTAGTTGAGATGCACAGGCTCAGTAATTGTGGCATGGGCTTAGTTGCCCCAAGGCATGTGGAATCTTAGTTCCCTAAACCAGGGATGGAACCCACGTCCCCTGCACTGTAGGACGGATTCTTTACCACGGGACCACCAGGGAAGTGCCTTCCCATGAAATCTCAGACAAACATCACCCTCTCCCCTCCCACCCTTGCCTGCTGCCCGCAGTAAACACATATCTCCATCTGCTCATAGGGGTCTCCCCACAGTCACAGTAGCCTTCGCGGCCCTACCCTCCTCCTCTCACTGGAAGAGAGGGGCCTGGTGTCCACCTCCCCTTAGAGTGGCAGCTGCTGTGAAGAGAGCCCTGCCCCACAGTCTAGCCCTGGACTCATCTCAGCCTTGCCACTCACCTACCGTGGGACCCCAAGCGGGTCCTTCCCTTCTCTGGGCCTGTCTCCACTCCTGCAAAATGATGACATGTGAAATGGGTTCTGGGTCCAATAGCCATAACCCTTCACCCCACCGGCCCACCTCACCCCCACATCCCTCTTCCTTTTCTGCAGCACCAGCCGGCTGCGGGCCATGGCTATCCTTGGAACGGAAGGTCGGAGCTCCTTCTCCTGCCCAAAAACCAAGACTGAAGGGAGCCCCAAGGTAACACGTTGTCATGTTGCTTCCCCGACAGTGAAATCAGTGATGCCTCAGACACCAGCATCACTGAACCTGAAATTATTCGCCCAAGGCCTAAATTCAGGGGCCCTGGATGATGACTGAGGTCATTGATCCCAGCCTGACACCATGGAAGTCACTGACCCAGGGGACTTTTTCCCCGACAGTCTGAGGCTGGTGAGCCCCCTACCCTTGCCCCTGAACCACAGTCTTTTTGCTTTCTGCAGAGCACTGGCTCTCCAGTCACCACGTACCACCTGCAGCGGGCACTGCCCGGGGGCATCATCCTCATGGAGCTGGCTTTCCAGGTGAGCAGGAGGAACACTGCGTGGGGAGAGCCATGCCCACCTGGCTCTTGTCCTTTTGACCTCATCTTTGTCCTCTCTCCAGGGCTGTTACTTCTGTGTCAAACAGTTTGCCTTGGAATGCTCCCGAATCCCCATGGGGCAGGCTGTCAACTCTCAGGTATGTGGTGGGGACAGGGGCCTCGGGGTCCCAGGCGTAGTCAGTGCAGCCCTGATCACCAGTGATGATCTGGTGCTGCGGGCAGCTTGGTCATTCCGGGCGCGTGACTGGCCCCAGGCATCGGTCTCACTCTGTGGTAGTCCAGAGCTGTATTCAGCCATGGCACCCGGGGCAGAAGGCAGTGTAGCACAGTGGCTGGTCTGGCCCTGTGGTCATCCTAGCACTGACCATAGATGGTTAGACGGTGAGGACATTGGAGCAGGGTGGATAATCTGACACATGGCGGGGCCGGCGCCATGGGCAGTCCTGGCCTAACCTAGAGCTGGGGACAGCCCGGCACTGTCCACAGACACTAACACTAGAATGTGGACTAGAGTCCCCGCCCACACAGCAGTCCCCCACACTTAGTTGTTATTTCTGTCCCTGTCTCACTGCCTGAGGGCGGGGCCCCTGCCCCCAATGACCGCTCAGGACAAATGAGTCAGGACCGAGTGTGGTCAGGGACCTGAAGCCCTCACGCCTTGAGCGAGTTCAGCCCCTTCAGGTTGTTAGGCTTGTCGTAGGAGGGCCTCTGCCTTCCTTGTGCCTCACGTTGAGTTTCTGAGAGATCAGGGTCTGACTGTGTGCAGTCTTTCACCCTCCAGTACAGACAGGACAAACTCTTCCCACATCTGGACAGCTCAGATCCAGCCCATAGGTGGCTGCCTTTGACTTGGGTGTGGATGCCTGGTCTAGTCATCACAGGGTAGTGAGATCCAGCGAAGCCTGGTGACTTTAGTGCAGAAACCTGCCTGGGCCAGGGCACAGAAGGGCGATTGGACGGGCAGGTACTCTTTCACACTTTGCTTTAGTACTGGCGGGAAGGACCCACCCCATTATTCTCTTGAGCTTCCTGAAGTCCTGGCTCCCCACCTCCTGATCTCCATCCAGTTTGGCTCTCTCTGCCCCTGTGTATCTAATCTCTAACCCTACTTAGATTTCTAAGTTGCTTTATTATTGCTAGTATTTATTAAGTGCTTAGTATACATTCTAGGCAAAAAGGAGAATTTTCTCCTACTATACAAATAAGGAAACTGAGGTTCACGGAGGTTAAGTGATGTGCCCCAGGGCACACAGCTACTTGCTGGCAGTACTGGGCTTGCGGTCTGGGTCTCTGACTCTGATGCTTACCTTTGGTTACTGCTCTAAATTTATGAGCACCTTTCCTTTATCTCCATGGTGGATGAGGAAACTGAAGTGGAGGTTATGACTTACCCAGGGTCATGCAGCTACCCTGACTCCTAGGCAGTTGCTGCTTCTGCAGTCATTGATTTCCTATTAATTTTTATGCCCAGTGCCCCCAAGAGCATGGTCATGTAGATTCTGCCATTCCAGCATCACCTATCCAGCTATTGACACATGCTCAGTAATGCTGATTTCCACCAAGAGAAGCACCAGCTCCGTGTCTCTGCCTTCCTTTCCTCCTCCACCGATGATTCGTTCGTTCGTTCATTCATTCACAGATCAGTTAGAGGAGGCCCACCCTGGACTAGCCTTGCCAGGAGGTCCCAGATGAAGCTTTACAAATGAGTGGGAGTTAGCCAGCTTTGGGGATCAGGGGAGCAGCATTCAGGCAAAGAGAACGGCAGATACAAAAGTGTGGAGAAAATGTGTGATATACTTGGAAAGAGCGAGTAATCTGATGGGAAGATAAAGCTGGGGAGATGGGAAGTGACCAGGAAAACCCTTCTCATAGTAAGTAATTACACACCTGGCCTACCCTGACCACCGTGTTTAAAACTACACCTGCTTTACTACTTGATTTTCCATAACCATCTACTAACGTTCTATATACTCATTTACTCCATCTAATGTTTGTTATCTTATGTCCCCACTACTAGACTGTAAGCTCCTTGAGGGCATGGTTTTGTATCCCCAGCACCTAGACCAGTACCACGTGGGCATGTTGTAGGCAGTCAAGTGTTTGTTGCATGAGTGAATCTGTGCCAGAGTCAAGTGGACACTGGGATACAGAGTAAAAAGGTTCATTTCTCAAAATAGTCAGTTTCGTGTAAACAGAGAGTTACAACACGGTATAATGTAATGAGGAGGGCTTCTCACAGAAGCGTTTCTGGCAGAGGGGCTCACAGCGACACAGTGAATCTTGAGCTGCCGTTTCCCAGGCAAGAGGAGGGAAGTGATGTGCTGGGCAGCCTGCCACCATTTCCTGACCTGGTCGTCATCCCCCCCACCCCGACCTCCCCAGCTGTCCATGCTGTTCACGGAGGAGTGTGACAAGGTGCGGGACCTGATGCACGTGCACTCATTCAGCTATGACTTCCACCTGCGCCTCGTGCACCAGCACGTGCTGGGCACCCACCTGGTGCTGCGGCACGGCTACCACCTCACCACCTTCCTGCGACACTTTCTGGCCCACCACCCTGATGGGCCACACTTCGGCCGCAATCACATTTACCAAGGTCGGTGCCCAAGGGCAAGCCAGTGAACCTGAAAAAAAACAGGCCACAAGGTGTCTCAAGCCAGGGCCGGTGGGACCACTCCCAGGGGCCAGACCTTGTCTCTGCCTCTCCTGTCCTGTATTGGCAGTCGCCTCCTGTCACCTGGACTCTGTCCCCATGTCTCTGTCTTAAGTTCTTACCAGTTTGTTTTATAGCAAATTTTAGATCCTGTGTCATGTGTGTGTCCTAAGCCACTTTTGTCCCACCTCCAAGTCCCTCAGGAGCTCCCTAAAAAGAATCAGTCTGCCTGTCAATCAGAGCATCAGGGATTCCCATCCTCCGACCCCACCAGATCAGTGCATCTGTCCCAGGCTCAGTGTCTCCTGTAACTCGCCCCTCAGGGACCCTGGAGCTCCCCACTCCACTCATTGCTGCCCACCAGCTGTACAACTACGTGGCCGACCATGCCAGCACCTACCACATGAAGCCACTGCGGATGGCCCGGCCAGGAGGCCCGGAACATAACGAGTACGCCCTGGTGTCAGCGTGGCACAGGTAAGGTGAGGGGATGCATGGAGCTGGAGTCAGGGCCATCCTTGCAGTAGGGGGAACCCATGTTTTCTTGGGCAGAAGGGGCAGGGTTGGCTTCATCAGAACCTCAGGTGTGACATCTCCCCCACCCACATCACACAGCTCTGGCTCCTACCTGGACTCTGAGGGACTTCGTCACCAGGACGACTTCGACGTGTCTCTGCTTGTCTGTCACTGTGCTGCACCCTTCGAGGAGCAAGGAGAGGCTGAGCGGCACGTTCTGCGGTCAGCAGATCCCCACCTTGAACATGCCCGTTGCCCAGCCACCCCCTGCCGTTGCCCTGTGTCTCTCCTGCTGTGACCGTCACACTCCTGCCCCCTCCTCACCCCAGGCTGCAGTTCTTCGTGGTGCTCACCAGCCAGCGAGAGCTCTTCCCCCGACTCACGGCTGACATGCGCCGGTTCCGGAAGCCGCCCAGACTGCCCCCTGAGCCAGAGGCCCCTGGGAGCTCAACTGGTAGCCCTGGGGAGGCCTCAGGGGTTGGTCTGGCCCCTGGACCAGCTCCCCTCTTCCCCCCACTGGCTGCAGAGGTGGGCGTGGCACGGGCACGGCTGGCTCAGCTAGTACGGCTGGCTGGAGGGCACTGCCGTCGGGACACCCTTTGGAAGCGCCTCTTCTTGCTGGAACCACCAGGACCTGATCGGCTGCGACTAGGGGGCCGCCTGGCCCTGGCCGAGCTGGAGGAGCTCCTAGAAGCAGTCCATGCCAAATCCATTGGTGACATCGACCCCCAGCTGGTAAGCAGCTGTGGGTTCCAGAAGAGGCTGGGACGGATGCTAGGAATTCCACCGGCAGCCAGGGTAAAGGTCACAAGAGTCTCTGAGGTGGTTCTGGAATAGCAGATCCATGTCTGTGGACCTTCCCCTAGGACTGCTTCCTGTCTATGACAGTCTCCTGGTACCAGAGCCTGATCAAGGTTCTCCTAAGCCGCTTTCCCCAGAGCTGTCGCCACTTCCAGAGCCCAGACTTGGGAACTCAGTACCTGGTAAGTCTCCTTGAAGTTCCTCTGAAAGGCGAGACACAGCATAAATCCTCCTCAGAGAGATGACAGGCTCCCCCTCAAAGAACCCCAGTCTGACTAAACAGGGAGCTGAGATGGAGTGACTACACCGGTCAAACCCTTCAAGGACCAGGCCACGGCCTGTGATTCACTGAGAATAATCCAGAGCGGTGCCCTCAGGGCTCACAAAAACACAAACCTTCCCTATCGATCCTGAGGGCCAAGCTCTGGAACCTTGTGAGTGGTTGGTCTTGGGGGTCCCAGTCCCTGAAAAGACTTCCTGGGCTTTCAAGCCTTTTTACCAAAGTGTGGTTGTGACAGCAGCAGCGTCAGCACCAGCTGGGAGCTGGCCGAAGTGCAGACTCTCAGGCCTCACCCCAGACCTGCTGGCTCAGAACCTGCCTTTCAGCCAGATCCGCAGGTGATTGGTGTGCACAGTAGAGGCTGACAGGTTGCTGGGAAGGGCAAGTAGAAAGGAGAGCTATGGCAGTGCGCACAGGCCTGAGGATTGAGAGCCTAAAGGATGGGCCCAACAAGAGCAGTGATTCAGGAGAGGAGACGTTCGAGAGATTTCAAAAGAAAAAGTACTTGGTCCATGGTGAGGGGTCCTGCAACATAGTGCTTGTGGGGAAGCCTAGTTTCAAGGTGCCATGAAGCATCACCCGGAGAAGCCAGGGTTAGAGTAAGGCTGCAGTAGTGCAGGTGGGTGTGAGCAGATGGGGGTGCTTCTGTGGGCGGCAGGAACGCTGAAGCAGGAGTGGGTTTGGGGGAGAGGTGATGAGTCTGAGGCCCAGGAGGACCTTCCAGGACCATGGTCTAGAAGGTATACGGGCATCGGGGATTGGACCTCTGGAGAGAGATGTAGGCAGCACATATATGAACAGGTGGTCACTGAAGCCCAGGCACAGAAGAAACTGCCCAGGGAGAGATCACAAAGCTGAGCACCAGGGACAGACATCAGAGAGGCCAGAGATACAAAACCCAGGCGGCAAGGAGGAAGCATGTCAACGGGAGAGAACCCTCCTTTGTTGATGGGCTTCAGTGTGTCAGCTTGTGCAGAGCCTTCCAATCAAGTACCACCCCTCATTCTGATGAGGCGGGACAGGCTGACCGGAAGCCAGTGAGGATGAGGACCGAGGTTGGATTTGGAGGGCGTCCTGGGTGACCGTACACTGCAGGTGGGCTCAGGTGTGGTGATGGACGCAGGCCTTCCTTAGACTGGCCCCCCTTCCAGGATGCCTCACTCCCCAACTCATTTTGTCTTTTGCTGTAGGTTGTGCTGAATCAGAAGTTCACTGACTGTTTTGTACTCGTGTTTCTGGATTCCCACTTGGGAAAGACGGTGAGAATGGGAGGGGGCGGTTGAGGGGCTTCGTGCCAGCCTAGTGGGAGGTTGTACCCTAGGTGCTCCATCCCAGAGCCTGCTGAGGCTGGAGACTCCTGCCCCCTGGGCTCAGCCTGCCCTTCTCTCACCCCTGCTACCCACCCCACCCCCCGCCCTCTGTTCCCCACAGTCTCTGACAGTGGTTTTCCGAGAGCCCTTCCCGGTACAGCCCCAGGACAGCGAGAGCCCCCCTGCCCAGCTGGTCTCCACCTACCACCACCTGGAGTCTGTCATCAACACGGCCTGCTTCACCCTCTGGACCCGCCTGCTTTGAGGGATGGGCCGCTGAGTGGCCTCGAATTCTGGCTCTGTAGGATTGCCCGCTCGCAGCAGGACTGACCAGCCCTTCCGGGCCCCCTGGCAAGACTGGACACTGAGGGGCACCAGAGGTTGTGTGAATGTGTCTTGGGGACCTAGTAGCAGGAGCTGCCCCCACTAAACACTCACTGCCACTGACCAGCCCAGGGCTCCAGAGGGTATGATCACCTCCCCGAGGTGCCCATGTCCTCTCAGGTCCCTGGGCCCTTCCAGAAGGAGACTCCTCCCTCCTGCTCACTTGGTGGAGTCTGGGAATTCTTTACATCAGGTGACAAGTAGAGCCCTTAGAGCTCCTCTGCCTGAATCCTGCCTCCAAGTCCTGGATTGCTGTCAGCCACCCGCCTTCCACCCCCCATCTTGAGCCCTCTGGTCTTCACTTCCCCCCAGGGACATCATTGCTGGGCAATTGCCATTGAGATAAGACACCTCGGTTCCAATCCACACTCTGCCTTTGAAGCATCTGTGACCAAGGGCAAGTCTCTTTGCTCTCGGACCCTCGGTTTCTCATCTGTACTTGAGGAGATGCGCTCAAAACCTCTCCCATCTCCACAGCAACACTGGCACGGACTGGAGGACTTGAACATGAGCTGTATGTCCCTTCTCTGCAGGAAGGAAACGACCCAAAGAAACTGAAAAGTTAGACACTGTGTGTCCCTTCCCCTCCAATAACATACACACATGGAAACATTCAGCAGGCTGTCTTTAATTCAGAGGAGACTCAGGATGTGCAGCTCACCGCCCCAGAGGTGTGTGGCTAGAGTGCAGGACCTCACCGGCCAGCCTGTGGACGGCCCCGCTTATCCCAGTACGAATGCAGCCAACTCAAGCCCTCTACCGTGTCTCCTGAAGGGAGAGAGGGACATGAGGCATATCAACCCACGAGGAGGAAGACAGCCCCTGCCCGACACCTGTCCCTCCAGAGCCCCTCCCCCAGGGCCAGGCCTGGAGCTCAGCCCACTCTCACCTTGAGGCTGGTACTCGCAGCCCACAAAGCCTGTGTAGCCTTCATCTTCCAGCAGTTGGAACAGATAGGGGAAGTTCAGCTCTCCGGGGCTGCTGGGTTCCCCCCGGCCTGGGGCCTGTGCCACCTGCACGTGCCCTGGGGACAGACATGGGCAGATGGGGGTGGGGGGGGTGGGAAGAGTGGGAGGACAGAGGAAGCAGCACAGGAGACTAAGAAGAAGCCAAGAAAGGGGCCCTCACCAACGATGGGCAGGAACTCCCGGATGTTCCCTGTCAGGTTCCCGTCCATGATCTGCCAGTGGAATATGTCCTGGGGCAGAGATTCCCACAGTCACAGACCCTACAGGCCACACCATTCTCCCTGTATTTGGAGAACACGGGGCCCCTGAGAACCACTCCCTCTCTCCCACTTACCATCTGTAACTGGAGGTTGGGTCTTCCAACTTTCCGTAGGATGGCTGCCGCTGGGAGAGAAACCAGGGAGGGGGCTGTGAGACTCAAGGAGGGCGCAAGAATCAAGGGAAAGGAGGAGGCATGTCCTACCCTGCTGGGGGTCCTACCCTGCTGGGGCGTGTCCAGGAAGTACCGGGGGTCCGTGATGCGGGTGTTGATGGGCTCCAGCAGTCCCACGAGGTTCTCCTAACACCAGGCCGGATGTGTGAGTAGAGGTCTCCCCGAGGTCTGCCCCACCTCAGTCAATCACCGGCCAAGCCCCTCACCAGTCCCTCTGGCCTGGACCAGGGCCCAGCCTTGTGCCTCACTGCTCTCCCTGCTGTGCATCCCCTCCACACACACAGACATTCGTGAAGTATGTGTGTCTGTATGTGTTTTCACTGTCTCACCTGAGCCAAAACCCCAGCTGCGTGCCTGAGGTTCTCCAGAAAAACTGTCTCCATTTCACCCCTGACTGCTGCTCCATCAGCCCCCTGGGGCACTCGGCCAGCCATCAGGTGAATCCTGGGAGGAAAATGGGCCTATATCCTCCAAGCGGGAGCCTTCACTCTCTCACTCCCTGGGTGCACCTCTTCCAGCTGCCCTACGAACATGCTAGCCTCCCATCTCCCCAGGTCTCCGGTCAGGACCACCTGGCCGTGATGCTCAGGCCTCCCAGCGCCCTCACACTCCCGTGTCAGCCTAAGACCAAGCCCTTTCCCAGATTCCTTCTGAGGGTCCACCCATCATCCTGCCTCAGAGACTTCACGTAGCCCCTCCTGTACTTCCAAACTATCCTTTTCCATGGCCCTTCTCAAGCCTATAAACATGCTTAAGTTTCACCTTTAAAAAATTACTTCCACCTTACCCTTCTCAGGAATTCCCCGTTGCTTGTCTCTCCTCCTTGCATCTGTTTCTTAGCTTCTTCCCATCTGTTTTCTGCACACACACCCCTCCCCCACCCATAGTAACCCCTTCTTCCCAGTACCCTCTCAACCTGGTTGCCCTGTGCAGGGCTTGACATTTATCTAATCAGTCCCACTTTGAGTCCCCCACCTCCTCACTTCACCGCCTGATCTTTCAGCCACCTCCAAAGCAGACAGGCTACACCTCCAGCCTCATAAACTGCGGAACACACCAAGCCCCTCTTGCCTTTGGCCACTACATCCTTGTCTGGAATGCTTCTTACATCAAGCAAGTGCCCACTGGAGACTCACCACTACCTGTAAGAAGCTTTCTCTGATCCCAGACGAGTTAGTGCCTGCCTGCTCCCACAGCCTTGAACTGACCTGTCCTCAAATGGATCACTCCGTTTGTTTACTGTGCCATCTCCCAGGTCAGACTGAGCTCCCAGCATGGGATCCCAGCATGAGTTGGGCAAGAAAGAGTTGCAAACTGAGTGACACACAGAAGATGAAATACAAAAGGCAATTTACAAAGGACCACGACTGAAGGGGCGGCGAAGGGCCACTGGGCTCAGACCCCCGAGCCTCTCAAGGCCCGGCGGCCTGTCCTCTCGTGGGTCAGGGGGTCTGGGGGTTGGAGAGGGAAGAAGGATACCTGGGACAGCCCAGGGCCTTGGCGTACAGCACAGCCTGTTCCAGCCCCTCTCGGAAGGCCGCCTGCCTCCCGGGAACGGCCCCCAGCCCCATCTCCCCCTTCTCTCGGTCTCCTGCGGAGAGAATGGGCCTCAGTGCCCGCCTCGGGCCCCCGCCCCGCCCCAGCCCGGGCCCCCACAGCGCACCCGGGGGCGTGTTGATCAACACGAGCTGCAGCCCCGCTTCCCGCGCCGCGCGCGCTAGCGCCTCCGGCGGCTCCCCGTACGGCCAGCCGACCTCGGCCGCCTCGAAACCCGAACTGCCCGCGGCCAGGAGCCGCGCGGGGAGGCCGGGAAGTTCCGGGAACAGCCACGACACGTTGGCGGAGAAGCGCAGCGGAGCCATGGTCAGCCGGGAGCGCGCGCGGGGCAGAGTCCCCACGGTCGGAAGGCGGCAGCCGCGGGCGGGGCCGGGGAGGGGCCTGAGGTCCTGCGCGGGGCGGCGGGGCGGGGAGGGAGGGGGCGGGGCGGGGTGAGGCGGCGGCCTTGGGCGGCCCGGCCGGGAGGGGGCGCGCTGGCGCCGCGAGCTGGGTGCCGGCCCTCTCCGGCTGGGAAAGCAGTGCGTCGTAAAAACCCCGGACGCGCCAGAAAAGCGTTCTTTTCCGGACTTGAGAGGGCGGCGCGGAGAAGGGGCGCGGGCGCAGTTAGCGTGACGGAACGGGGACGCTAACAAACGCTTTGTGTTTTCCTTCATGATGACGAGAGTATCTGTTCATTTTAGATCATCGAAAGCCGTCTGCTGCACCACTCAGCCGTTAACGTTCCCGTTCTGAGCAAAAACTAAGCACGTGCAGTCTTTTCTTAGAAAACCCTGATCATAGTGTATATGCGGTTGTATGGCATATTATTTCGTGAGCATTTTCCGTGAAAACCTTGAATTAGTTGGTCACTGTTCCACACCTGGACAGCCCAGAATTCATCTCGCTACTCTGTTGATGGTCTTTAGAGATTGCAACATGTGCGTGTGTGCGCGCGAGCTATAAAGGCACTTTGATGCACCTCTTGGTCCCACCTCTGAGTCGTTTTCTTAGGTTCCTTTTGTAGGAACAAAGTCCAAAATCCTTTATAAGGAAAACTGCCCCCACCCCTGGACTCCGCACTGAGCGGCTCTGGGCGGGCTGTCCCCACTCAGCCTCAGCTGATTGGACCACGGAAGGACATCTGATCCAAGGGCAGCCAATCCATGGACTGGCCCAAGACCCTTGACTTGTCCAGTTTGGAAAGATAGTCTGGCCAGTTAGATTCCCTCTCGGAAAGTTCAAACAGGGAAATACCGAGAGCCAAGTTGGAGGTGGGTTTGCCAGAAGATGATTGTAGCTGTAGGAACTAAGTAAGCAGGAGTCAGGTGGTAAAGAAAAGCTAGAGCAGAGAGGAGGGTAACGGAGCACTAAGAATAGGGGTAGCATGTTGCGATGCCGCTGCTGTAGACTTCCCAGGACTGGCCAAACCCAAGGCCGGGATGTTTAGACTTTCCCGGGTTTCTGTGTCTGTAGCCTCTTAATGTTTCTTCAGATCATTCGAATGAATTTACCTTAAGTTCTTGACGACCGTGCTAAATGCCTTCTCAAAAATGTTGTAAGTTTACACTCGGACAATACATGCATAGAAGTCATCTTAATCTGCTTCCTGTGCTAGCTTAGACAAAAGGCAGCTTGAAGTGCGACATCAGGAGCACCCCGCGTCCACTGTCACAGCTCGCCTGCATCCCAAGTCAGGCTCACCCAGACACCTGGGATCCAGGTTCATTTCAGAGTTAATCCAAGTGCCTGGCAGCTACTGTTTCTTCAGCTCCGCCTCCAAGCACAGACTGCCCGCCAGCTATGACTGATCACCTGATTTCTTGCCCCTCTGCAGCTGGCATTATACTTGGAAATCTGACTCCTCCTGGAACATGTTTCTTGGGTACTGCCCAGTCAGGATGTGACCTCACTAAGTTTAACATTTGAATCAATCCCAACTTCAGCATGTCTGCCATCCATGGTTGACAATATAGAGTAACATCTAAGGTAAGTAATTCCTTATTAACACTTCACTGTAAATCTCTGAGTATGCAGATTCTATTTAAGACTTTAAAAGCACCACCACCTGCTGGGGGTCTGGACCAGGAACAAAATTTGTCCAGCCTCCAGTGGTCCACTCCTTTTTCACTTGTATACTCTTTAGGGCAGCAGAGATGATGTATAAACTAGCTGTGCATGACTCACGTTTCCATTTCATTCCCTTACAACCACCTTCACGTAATGTACTAAAATATATCCAAGAGGAGTACAATGCCCATGGACATTATTTTCTTTAGTCACCATTTGTCTATACCTTATCCCACTTTGCAACATAAGCATAACACTGTTATTATTACAAATCTTGATTCTTTGCATTTAACTTTTTTTTATAAATTTATTTATTGGCTACATTGGGTCTGATGCTGCACATGGGCTTTCTCTAGTTGTGGTGAGCAGGGGCTCCTCCTCAACATGGTGCATGGGCTTCTCATTGCGGTGGCATCTCTTGTTGTGGAGCACGGGCTTTAGGTGTGCGAGCTTCAGTAGTTGCGGCACACAGGCTCAATAGTTGTGGCACATGGGCTTAGTTGCTCCGTGGCATGTGGGATCTTCCTGGAGCAGGGATGGAACCCATGTCCCCTGCATTTGCAGCTGGATTCTTAACCACTGCGCCACCTAGGAAGTCCCTGCATTTAACTTTTAATCAGAGAATTTGTACAGGTATGATGATCAGTTAAGATAACAACAGCTTGTAAATAATTACGTGGATAATGGCTGAACCTTGCACGTAGAGTTCAGAGCCTCATTTGATCACTGGATTGCACCTGCCAAGGTCGTAAAAAATATTACAACTCATATGTGAAATGCAAATCAAAACCTCAATGAAATTTCATTTTATACTTTCCAGATTGGCAAAAAAATCTTAAAAGTCAGACAATCGCAAGTATTGGAGGGATTTGGAACAGCTGGAACATTTATTCACTGCTGATAGGAGTATAAATCACTACAACCACTTTGGAAAATAATTTGGCGTTACCTCTTAAAGATAAACATTCATATACCTTTGATCCAGCAGTTCCTTGCCCAGGTTTATCTCCTGGAGAACCTTGTGCACGAGTGTACCAGGAAATAATTCAGTGAAGTTCATAACAGCGCTATTCATGTAGCCAAAATAAGGAACTAACTCAAATGTCCATCGATACATATATCAATGTGTTGTCATATAGCCCTACAGTGCTATTTATAAAAGTGAAGAGAAAGCTGGTGACTCAAATGATAAAATTGAGTTTGCTCTTGATTAGAGTAATATGTGAAGAGCTTAGTGAAGTTTGGGTCAAATTGAAAGCATCCGTATGAACACATCAAACAGATAAATCTCAGAAACATAATTCTGAGTGAAAGAAGCAAATCACAGAGAAATATACACAGTATGATTCCATTTACATGACGCCAAAAGCAGGGAAAACCAAACAATATCTTGTGTAGAGATACAAACATCTGTGGTAAAACTATAAAGAAGAGCAAGTGGTAATGGCCACAAAATTCAAGATGATAGTGACCTCTGCGGGGAGGGGGGTGGCACTGGAGACTTCAAAAGTAATGGTCATCCCCTTTGTCTGGTGTGGTATGACCACACATCTTTGATCACTATTCTTTATATCTTACATATATTTTATAAATATTTTGTATCTGTTTCATATTTATTAAGAACAAAATATTAAAACTTTCTGTATGCATTATTACCACCTGTTAGCACATTTTATATTACCATCCTCATTGTAGTATCATGGGAATCTCAAGGTTTTCTACAGACTCAGCTTGTTTGTATTAGACTGTAATTACTACTTTTTAGATTCAGTGTGTCACTGCTCAGGCTAGTGGTCTTTTATTGTATTACCTGCTCAGCACCTGTGGTAGGCAGCCTGTAAAATGGTCCCCAGTGATCTCCACCTCCTGGTCTTCATACCCCCTTCCCCTTGAATATGGGCCAGACCTCGAGATTCACTTCAAACAAATAGAATACAGTAAAAATGGTACAATGTCACCTCAGAGATTGGGTTGCAGAAATGCTTTGGCTTGTGTCTTGGGTACCCTCTCTCACTCTTTCACTCACTCTTTCACTCAGCTGCCATATTGTGAGCTGCCCTATGGAAAGACCTCTGTCAAGGGGCTGATGCAGCCTGTGAGTGAGCTTGGAAGCAGGTCCGCTCCCACTGCACCTTAAGGTGACCGTATCCCTGACCAACACCTTGACTGCAGCCTCGTGACAGACAAGGTTTGAGTCAGAGACATCCAACTAAGCCACACCCAGATTCCTGGTCTACAGAAACTCTTTGATAGTAAACATTTGTCGTTTTAAGCCACTGAGTTTGGGGGTAATTTGTTAGCAACAGTAGATATCTAGTAGAGGTTCTCTTTCTTCTTCTGGGAACCATTCCTTTGTTTGGGGGGAATTATATCACTTCCGCCACTTCTTCTTAAGTGTGAATAGGTGCTACCATCTTCTTATAAGATCCTCTCTTCCCAGCCACAGCAATTTGTTAGTGAGTGGGCACCTGACCCAAGCTAGACCAACCAGCGTATCTGTTATAGACATTGTGGGTTGCCTATCCAACATCTGTTCTCTCTTTTCTCCTTAATAGAACCATACCTCTCTCTCTGCCAGAGAGAATAAAGCTGACGTACACAGAAACATGGCAGCAAAAACCAAGAGAGGCATTGTGTTCACCTGGAACTTCTGTAAGGGAATCCATCAGGCAAGGCTTCCTGCTTCATCTTAACTCTTTCCAAAAAAGAGATGTCTCAGAAATAACTTGCTTTTGCCATCCCAAGACTAGGCATTGTGCACATTTCAAAAAACACTCAGTTCTTTTGCTAAAAAAGAATTTAAAGACCTGGACCCTGGGCACTTGGGCTATGTATTTATATCATTTCATGAATTTATGTAATTTCATGTAGCTGGTGGTGGTAAACTGGATGACTCACAGCAACTTAGGGATCTCAGTGTCTATGAGGGAATCTTTATCTTTCAAAGTCATGAGTTTGTGCTGATGATTTTTATTTCACCCAATCTTCATTAAGTTCTTTCCTACCTTGCTCTAATACAACAGCATCTTCATTTCGATTTTAACTTTCTTATTTGAGCTCCTAGTCTTTTTATCACTTTTATACAGCATGCTCAAATCAGGCTCCATATATCATGTTATATATTTTCACATCCAACCATGTGTTCAGTTACAGCTGCCTAGATTTAAGAATCGTGTCACTTTATTATTATTTGTTTGAGCCATTGAGTCTGCATTTCTATGGCTTTAGAATTTAACTTTCCCACTTTACTCAGTTTTACCAGTAATAGTCCATATCACATGGATTCATGATAGCTTGTAACTGTGTCAGAAAGGAAGCTAAATTTTTGGTAAAGTTTTTCTTTCATAGGTTTCTGTTGTATCCAAGTATGTCATAGAGGAATATCCATGGTACATCTATTATACATTAGGACTCTATAACTAAAATTTCATCACATTTAAACAGAATCACCTCACACAGTACATTGAATAATAACATCATTATACAAAACAGCATTGAATCACTTTACAAAATTTGTGCTTGCATGAGTGATCATCATATTCTTGGAAGAATATAATAATATTTGCTGTTCCATGTTATACATCCTTATCTTTAAAAGGAGGCTCCTATAACTGGCCCTTTATCTTTAGTTTCTATTCTATTACTGGGTCGCTGGATCGCATCCAGAAACTCTTCTTGTGCCCCTCCTCTACACATGCATGTTGTTAGGTACACACTAAGGCTCTTGGCAGTATTATTTAATGGAGTCTTAGCTAATTACAGGCAATACAGACCAGTGAATTTATGACTCAAAGGGTTCAAGTGTGGATAGTCAAAAAGATTTTTTTTTCACAATTGGAATTTTGAAAAATCTCAATAACCCTAACTACAGAATCTTATTCTTCCCTTGTTTAATTTTTACACTCATGAATTCTACCCCTGGTGTTAGGTATATATTTTTTGCAACTTTTTTTTTAATTTATTATCATCATCATTATTATTTTTGGCTGCTTTGGGTCTTCATGGCTGCGTGCAGGCTTTCTCTAGGTATGGCGAGTGGAGGCTACTCTTCTTTGAGGTGCACAGGCTTCTCATTGCTGTGGCTTTTCTTGTTGCAGAGCACGGGCTCTAGGTGTGTGGGCTTCAGTAGTTGTGGCGCATGGGCTCAGTAGTTGTGGCTCATGGGCTCTAGAGCTCAGGCTCAGTGGTTGTGGCGCATGGGCTTAGTTGCTCCACAGCATGTGGGATCTTCCCGGACCAGGGATCAAACCTGTTTCCTCTGCATTGGCAAGTGGATTCTTAACCACTGCACCACCAGGGAGGGCCCTGCAACTTGTTTTTTTTCCACTTAGCACTATACATAAGATGTCTTTCCTTGGAGGGGAAAAATATATATTTTTTATATATTTATAATATATATTTTATATATAAATATAAATATATTATATAATATATTTTATATATTGTATATTATATAAAATAAAATAATATATTTATATTTATATACTATATATTATATAAAATAATGTAATATATATTTATATTTATATATGTTTTATATATACATATATGTACACATATATATAAACCCAATCTACCTTACTGTTCTCCCTTTCTTTGGCCATTCTTCTAACTGCATTTTATTCCAGAATTTGAAAATTTTATCCTTCTCCTATTGATGAACAAAGAGATTGCTTCCAATTTATTGCTATTACGACAATAAACATCCTTGTATATGCCTTCTTGTGTGTGGATACAAATATGAGTATCTATCCAGTGTACATCTCTGAAAGTGGACTTGCTTTGCCAAAGGATACGCACATTTAAAGTTCTAATTCACTGCCAACTTGCCCTTCAAAACACTTTATCAGTTTACACTCGTACTGACAGCCTATGAGTGCCTGTTTCCCTACATCTTCATCAACGCTGGATTTTTGCCAATCTGAAGCGGGGGAAAAAACATTTTAAAAAATCAAGTCCTCCGTTATTACTGAAGTTGAATAATTTTCCAGATGTTTATTTGCCATTAACATTCCCTCTTCTGTGAACTGCTTATTTGTAGCCTTTGTCCACTTTTCAGTAGGATTCTTGTTTTAACTAATCAGTTTGTAGGTGTTCTTTATAGAAATTCTGGATAGTAAGTCTTTGGCTGTTTTTGCTTCTCTTTGACTTTAAAGTATCATTTGCTGTTTAGAGTGTTGGAGGAGTGCTGTGTTTCCTTCACTTTTCCCCTGGTGAAGCAGGTCTGCCCTCTGTAGAAGTCTCCAGGCACCTGCCCCGCCTTCTCGGCCTTCCCCAGGGGAAGGAGAGTGACTCCTTTGGCAGAAAGGAAGATCCACAATGCTCAGCTCAGTCCCATCCTCCCCTCTCTCTGGGAAAAAGCACACTCCCTACTCTGCCCCCCTCTGCCATAAGTTTTACAGGAATAAGCCGTCATAGGGCTGACCTCTGGGCTGAAATATTAGCCACCTGCTTGCCTAGCAGACCTAAGCCATATTGTCCAGTGTCAGTTGAGGTAATAATAAAGGTAATATTTGTATCTCCATCTGCCACACTCCTGTGCCTATCTCTTAATAGGTTCTTGCATCAGTCAGAGTCCAAACAGAAAACAGATGGTACACTCAAATTAGGATAATTCAGAAGATTGAATAAAGGGACTATTTATGAAGGCATGGGCAGGGCATGGGGGAGATACACGGGATAGTGCAGCAGCCTAGGGCTGGTAACAGCAGAGCTGTTACTCCTCCTAAGCCTGAAAGGGTGAAGGGGATGGGGGCGAGGGGACTGAAATCCAGGACGAGAAGGTTGTGTAGAGATAACTGTCCTACGAGGAGCAGAAGCCCTCAGTTGCAGGACACAGGCAGCTTGAGGCAGCCTGTAGGGAGGAAACCTGAGAAATAAATACTCTATCTGACTCTCCTCCCTGCTAATCTGCTGGGCCTCCCTGCTAGATAAACCAACCAGAGCCCAAAGGCAAGGAAACCCATTGATGGAGCCAACATCAGTCTGTCTATTTGGGCAGAGAGCACGGAGAAAAACAGAATGAGGGACAAACAGGAAATATCTGGCAGGGTTCTCCTTTTTCTTCCCTCCGTATGTGCTCTCATCCTTCACTTGGGTGAAAAATTCGTGTCCCCATCAATGGGATGCACAAAATCCCACTGACTACCATTTTATCATGAGGTGAGCTCAATCTCCTTAATCCCTCCTACACATATAGCTTTACTACCACTGGTGTTCTTCAAATAAGGAATCGGGTTAAAGTGAGGAGACGTGTGGTAGGTAGAATCCGGAGATGGTCTCCCCAGATTCCTGCTCCTTGGTGTACACACACCTTCTCTCAGTCATTCAATCAAACACTAGTCTAGATACTGTTACGAAGGGATTTCGCAGATGCAATTAAGATCCCAAATCAGTTATGAAAGGGAGACTAAGCTGGGTGAGCCTGACCTAATCAGGAGAGCCCTTAAAAGGCCCAGGGCTCTCCTAGTGTAAGAGATTTGAAGTTAAAGCCATTGGTGGCTTTGGACATGGAGAAGGAATGTGGGTGGCCTCAAGGAGCTGAGAGTAGCCCCTGGCTGACAGCCAGCAGGGATAAGGAGGCCTCCATCCTGTAGCCACAGCCATGTGAGCCTGAAAGAGGACCCTGAGCCCCAGATGGGAGTGCAGCCTAATACCTTGATTTTAGTCTTTTGAAACGTTGAGCAGAGATCCCAGCCATGCATGCCACACCTGGACTTTTTTTTTTGGCTGCGCCATGTGGCTCACAGGATCTCAGTTTCCCCAGGGACTGAACCCGGACCATGGTGGTGAAAGCCCAAAATCCTAACCACTAGGTCACCAGAGAACTCGTGTGCCTGGACTTCTGACCTACAGAACTGTGAGCCAGTAAATGGGTATTGTTTTAGGCTGCTAAATTTGTGATAATTTGTCAAATGACAATAAAAGCCCGTACGGGGCAAACAGTAAAGAAACACAGACACAGTTGTTACGGTCCCCATTTTTGCAGCTGGTAATAGGGCCTAAATTGGTATCACAGCTGTGTTCTTCCATCACTCAATCCAAATTCCCTATGCCTTTTCCAGCACTTCACCTGGATGAGTTTCTTTACCTGGTGGAACGATTCATAGCTTCATTGCTGTAGGATCCGAGTCTTTGGTGGTCTTGAGAGTATTGGGTTGTCAATTTTCCACTGACCAGAACTTTCGAGCAAGAGAGGAATCAGAGGCACCCTAAACCAAGTCCTCCTCATCCCCACTGTGTAGCAGCAACACAATTTTCCCTGGTGATCAGGATCAACCACCCCAGCCAAGCTAGAGAACCTCTCCTCTGTCTGTTTAGGAGCATGAGGAGCCTAAAATGAACAGGGTAAATCTCAGCTTCTAGTTTGCTGGTACCATGATCATGTTTCCTGGAAGAAGAGTTACTGCTGTGGACACAAGAACCTTCAGAGGAAAACAAAGAAGTCTTCTAGTGAATGATTAGGTGTAACAGTGAGCGGGACCACTTCCACCGCTAGCCCTTTGTTCTCTGACCATGCCTCCTGCCACGGGGGAGATGGCACCATAAACAGACCTCTAGTTTAGAATGTATACTGCTGGGAGGCTGTTTTCTTCCCACTGGCACTATGACCCAGCTGTTAGTAATCCACCTCCCGTTCTCTCTGGCTGTTTGATTCTAGGTGGTCAGCCACATGATAATACCAGGGAATTTCATGGGCGTGAGCCTGTTGCCACACTTCTTATGCTGTAAAATGTGTGCCCTTGTCAGAAGTGATGTTGCGTTTGATAGCATAGGGAAGGGTAAGGCATTCGGTAAGTCTACAAATGATCCTGGAAGAAGAACTTCAGGCAGAGAAGACAATCGGAATATGGTTTTACCTCATGAGTACCAAGCTCTGCTCCCTCCAAGATGGAGGGGTCCACGGTGGCCTCCCTCCCATCCCAGTGTGTCTCTTTGTGGTGTGAAAATCGAGAGGTAGCAACTTGTCTCACGCTTTAGAAGAACGCCCCATACCACAGAGCCCCTAGCAACTTCCCATGTATGGTGGGCCCCTCCACCTCGGGCACACATACACCTTACAGAGGCATCTAGAGTGCTAGGCAATTCCCACTCATGACAATGCCAGTCAGCATAATATCATCAATGTGATGAACTAGGACGTCCTGTCAGATATCGAGAAGCCTGAGTTCCCCTCACGTAATATTATGACAGGCAGGGCGAGTCTCGATGCTTTCCTGGTAAAGATGGTAAAGTTATACTATTTTCCCGGCTATATAAATTCAAATTGCGTCAGCTTTTCCTGGAAAGAAAATGTTTTCCAGGTCACAAGCTGAATGCCAGTTGCCATGGGCTGTGTTGAATTGCCACAGTAAGGATTCTACGTTTGGTGCTCTAGTTGTGACTGGCATCAGTACCTAAGTTTGCAGAGATTTACTCTCTTTCTCTGTGCCCCATCTGACTCTTGCAGTAGCCAGATAAGTGAGTTAAATGGGTATGTGCTGGGAGTCACCACCCTTGCACATCTCAGGTTTCAGTGGTAGCACCAATGTCTTTAATTTCAAAAGTATTGCTTCTGACTTACTTTCTTGGTGTGGTGGGGATAGGAATGGGGGGATTGTTTCAGGAGCTTCCAGTTTTCCCTTCTCATCATAATAACCTTCATTTCATGGGTGACAATAACAATATAAGAATTCTACCCGTCATAGAGAACGGACTTGAGGACACCAGGGAGGGGGAAGCTGGGACGTAGTGAGAGAGTAGCATCGACATATACGCACTACCAAATGTAAAATAGATGGCTAGTGGGAAGCTAATACAGAGCACAGGGAGACCAGCTTGATGCTTTGTGAAGACTTAAAGGGGTGGGATAGGGAGGTTGGAAGGGAGGCTCATGAGGGAGGGGATATGGGGATATATGTATACATGTGGCTCTTTCACTTTGTTGTACAGCAGAAACTGACACAATAGTGTAAAGCAATTATACCCAATAAAGATTTTAAAAAAAGAAAAAAAATAAGACTTCTACCCGTTATTTAGTATCTCTCTTTTCACTCTGTATTCTAGGAGTGGGCGATAGACACAGGGTGAGTCCATGACCCCATGGACACTGTATTAGACAGACTTGGGCTAGGACCTCATGCATCACCTGATTCTCATAAGTTCCCAGTCTCACTGGTGGATCATGGTGGCACTTCGGGGCTCTGGGGATCAGCAGGAGTTCAGAGCCAATGTCTGTTAACCTCGGGAAGATCGTGTACCTTTCACCGTGCACAGTTAGCATGGTCAATGGCAGCAGGTCATTTGAGGACAACACACAGTATCTATCTGCAGCCACATCGCAGGGTCCTTCCTCGGTTGAGGGTCTCTGAGTCTGTAAACTGACTTTTGGAGAATTTTTTATTTATTTTATTTTTTTGGCTGCTTTGGGTCTTTGTTTCTGTGAGCACTTTCTCTAGTTGCAGAGAATGGGGGCTAGTCTTCGTTGCGGTGCGTGGGCTTCTCAGTGTGGTGGCTTCTTTTGTTGCAGAGCATGGGCTCTAGGCACATGGCTTCAGTAGTTGTGGCACATGGGCTCAATAGTTGTGGCTCACTGGCTCTCGAGCGCAGGCTCAGTAGTTGTGGTGCATGGGCTTAGTTACTCTGTGGCATGTGGGATCTTCCCGCCCAAGGATCAAACCTGTGTCTCCTGCATTGGCAGGTGGGTTCTTAGCCACTGCACCACCAGGGAAGTCCCTGTGAACTGACTTAATTAGGTCAGGGAATTGGGTAAAAGGCCCAGAATACCTTCCTCCCAGTTTCTTCCCAGAAACCAAGAATTTTTCATCTGTGTTTTTCAAGCAGCACCTTCACAGGCTGCCCAACTATTGCCATTTCTAAAAATCTTTGCTGGGACTTCCCTGGTGGTCCAGTGGTTAAATATCCATGCTTCTACTGCAGGGGGCACAGGTTCGATCCCTCGTCAGGGAACTAAGATGCCACATGCCACGCGGCCAAAAAACATTTTTTAAATAAATAAAAATCTTTGCCACAGTTCCCAATAGATTAAAGCACTCAGATTGCCATTCTATATCTGTGACTTATTGTAGGCTTACCTAGTCTCTGACAAGTAAGCATGGCCTCCCTGCCCTTTCTACTCTGGGATCCCATTATTCCCACTGAGATCAAGGGACGTAATTCCTTTTCATTATCCCCAGCCATCATCTCCAGTCTAGAAATGACAGTCCAGTCACTGCAAGCTCTTCAAGGACTTCTTAATGCCTTCATGAGGGAGTGTCCCCCAGACCTTCCTGAGGGTTAGGGAGAAGTGAGCAGATTTACCCAGTTCCATCATTCTCAATGTGTGGAGATTCTGATATATGCTAAAGTTTGAGAGCCATTACTATGGAACAAGGCTTTTCAAACTTTAATGTGCATATAAATCACCTAGAGAGCTTTTTAAATGCAGAATCTGATTCAGTATGTCTGGGGTAAAGCCCAGGCTTCTACATTTTCTA
Source organism: Hippopotamus amphibius kiboko (assembly GCF_030028045.1). Classification (NCBI taxonomy): domain Eukaryota; kingdom Metazoa; phylum Chordata; class Mammalia; order Artiodactyla; family Hippopotamidae; genus Hippopotamus; species Hippopotamus amphibius. The sequence goes on from NC_080186.1 coordinate 35,306,675, forward strand.
ACAAGCTCCTAGACGATGCCAGCACTTTTGATCTGATACCATCTCTTTGAGCAGTAATACTATAGAGGAGGGTGTCTGACTAAGGAAGTGGGAATATAATGGATCTATTCTATCAATGGTCCTGAAACTTTTGGGTGTATCAGAATGACCTGAGAGCTTATTAAAACATAGATTTCTGATGACCCGCCCCCAACCAAAGTTTATAACTCTATAGCTCTGAGGTGAGGCCCAAGAATTGGCATTTCTAACATGTTCACAGATGATGCTGATGCTGATGCTGTTGGTACAGGGACCACACCTTGAGAAGCACTTGTCTAACATCCTTAGAATCCACTACCACACATTTTCCCTAGATCCTTGATTCTACACCTTGGCAAAGTTTCGTAGCTCTTTAAGTGCATAGGCTATCTATCTTCTTTTGGAGCAGGCCTTATACCTCTCCATCTGGCCCTTGTTATGAGCCTGAAAGTGATAAGAGATAAAAAGATGGGACCTAAGGAGTATTGACCTCAGCTTATGAGGCAACTGTCCCAGTGCAGTTATTGTAAGGCTTTTATACAAAGGAGAGCACATATTTTCAGCCAGCAGAAGAGGTTTGAAGGAGTATGGAGGGTCAGAATTTTCAGCCACATCATGTCTGCCCTTTGGGCATCATGCCTTCCTTTCCCGTGTCTCAGAGGTTTACTTCTCCCACCAATAACGTTGACCGGGTATAAGAGGCTTGGCAGAGTTAAGCAGTTAATTGGTGTTGCAAATCTAGGACCCTTACAATCAGACCCTAGGATTGGTTCTTAGACATATTTCCTCTGCAATGACTAGAAACAAGGGACTCCTTCATCACTACCATGGAGGTATTCTGTTTTTCCATGTGTTTTTTCAATTGTGTTTCTGTAGCTTTTATTTTCTCCTTTTCCCTACACATACTTCTCAGGGTGGTAAAAAGAATCCAGTTGGTTCCACTATTTTATAACCACTGTTCTTGCCATAGCAATGAGGTGTCAGATCCACTTGATCTCTTAATGCCTTGCCCTCCATCTGCATTTCATCTCAGGCTGCCGCCATTGATACCGTTGATAATTTGAGTAATGACGATGCCACCACATGCCATGGATTGCTTATTTCCTAATTCTTCCCCAGCAAGGTTATCACTGTGTTCCTCAAATATACGAGCAACTGAATTCCAGGATCCTATGTTGAGGGACTATTTCCTGATTCCACAATTACTGTATTAGTCCGAGTCCAAATAGGAAACAGATGGCTCACTGAAATTAGTATAATTCAAGGAGGGTTTTATAAAGTGACTATTTATTAAGGTCCAGGCAGTGTAAGTGTATAGAGGACCCACAAAAGATAATGTGGTAATCCAGAACAAAGAACAGAGAAGGATTAACACCCCTAGGGCAGAAGGGATGAAGAGAGGGAGCGGTTTCTGTAATCCCAAAGGAAATTCCTATACAGCGGGCCAATTGGAAAGAAGCGATGACTTTTGATCGAAGGGTACAGCAGCCCAAGTGGACGTCTGAGGGCGATGTCTTGCTGGGGATCTGCATTGGCTGAACCCAACAAGAAGCCAGAAGATGGAGAATCCACTGACATAGTCCATGCAGGTCAGCCCCAAGGCAAAGAGCAGGGTGGAAAAATGTGCACAGTGGATCTGGAGAGGCGAATATCCTACTAATTGTTTTCTGGTATTCTTACTGTCTATTTTTCTTTATATTCAAATCTGCCATTTTGTTCTTCATTTTCTGCTTGTTTCATCAAGTTTTTGTTCCTTTATTGCCATCTTTGGGACTAATTATTTTTTATTTTTCCATTTTTCCCTCCATTACCTTGTCAGTTTTACATTCTTTTCTTATTCTTTTAGTGGTTACCATAGAGATTTAATATATCTCCTTACATCCATATGAACTCATGTTTAGCTAAATATAGATACATATAGAAACATATATTTATAAATATTTATATATACACACACATACATACATATATGTGTACACAGGCTAGTATACACACGTATGCTTCCTTACTCTGTCAGCTGAGAGGGCCTGGATACTATGACACCCCATTAGCAGCAAGCACAGTGAGCACTGGACCTTGGTTTCTAGTGTCACTCTCAAATCAAAGAAACCAGGGCTCCTTGGAGAAATGGCTGACTAAAATTGGAAGGAAAATATACAAGATAAGTCATCCTGTAGTGCCAGAAAGTGAAGAAGTGCTTTTTTTAAAAAAAAAGGGTGAGACTATGTCAAAAGGACACTGGAATCAAATGAAGAGCTCCCAATGGCCAAAGCTGGAACAATTTAAGGGAAAAAAGTAAAAGAGTACTATATTATAGCACAAACTATAAAATAAATATCCATGAGCCATACTGATATAAATAAATAATTGAATAAACAAATAAATAGAGAGAAATCTCCCTTGTATAGGAATTCCAAATAATTTATGTAAATGCTCTGCCTTCAAGGAGGTAGAACGTAATTCCCCACTCCTTAGGTAAGAACCATACACGGTCACCTCCTTTCAAAGAGTATAATATGAAAAAAAGGGAAAAAGTAATTTTACTGTGGAGAAGCCCTGACACACACTACCTCAGCCAGGAGATCAAGGTTAACATCAGCATTGACAGGTCATGTTGATAGTAGGTTCCCCTTGATATAACATAAAAGGGCAATTATCAGTGTATTCTTCCTCTCCAAAACAGACAATCCCAATATAAATATGAGATAAAAAAAAGCCAGACAAATACCAGTCGAGGGACATTCTACAAAATACTGACCAGCGCTCCTCAGAACTGTCAAGGTCATCAAAAAGAAGGAAAGTGTGAGAAACTGTCACAGTCAAGAGTTGCCCAAGGAGATATGACAAGTAAATGTCATGTGCTATCTTAGATTGAATCTTGGACAGAAAAAGAATATTAGATAAAAACTAAAGAAATGTAAATAAAATGTGAAGTTTGGTTAATAATGTGCCCATATTATTAATATTTCATTAATTGTGACAAATGTACTAAAAATAATGTAATATTTAATAGTAGGAAAAATTGAGTATGGGTACTCTCTGTACTATCTTCTCAATTTTTCTGTAAATCTATTCTAAAATATGAAACTGTATTTAGAAAACATGATTCCTTGACTCAGTGCAGTCTACCTTAAATTAGTACTTTTGTTACTTCCCAAACAATAAAAGAAACTTATGACAATTTAACTCCATTTACCTCTCTCTCCCCACCTTTGGTGCAATTTTTGTTATCTTTTTTATTTCTACATCTGTTTAAACTCCACAAGACATTATTGTTGTTTTAAACAGTTAATATTTAAACACACATCATATATATATATATATATATATATATGTATGTATATATATGTCTGTGTGTATATATACACATACACACACAAAATCTGTCTGTATGCCATACTATGTATGCCATATATATGTGTGTGTATACACATATACATATACATGTATATGTGTGTGTATATATATATAGTGTATGTATATATAGAGAGCATTTTGCATTCCTTCTTGCAATGCTGTGCTTCCATTTGGGATTATTTTTCTTCAGCATAAACTCCCTTCAATAGTGTTCAATGTGGGTCTGATGGTGACAAGTTACTCTCAGCTTTAATTTGTTGGGAAACAACTTTATTTCATTTTCCTCTGTGAAGGATATTTATACTGGATATAGATTCTTGATTGGCAGGTATTCCATTGTCTTATGGCATCCATTGTTTCTGTTGAAGAGTCAGCTATAGTTGTTAATGTTGCTTCTATGAAGGTAATGTGTTTTTCTCTCTCTAGCCATTTTAAATATATTTTCTGTCTTTGATTTTCACCACTTTAATATCCCTGAGCATAGCTTTATTTGTATTTATCTTATTTAGAATCCACAGGGCCTCTTGAATTTGTGGTTTTATGCCTGTCCCATTTGCTTCTGTCTCACTCTTCTTCTTCTGGGAATCTTACATTACATATATTAGACTTTTCCATTGTATCTCATATTATGTCTTATGGGTTAAGATCCTTTACATCTCTCTTTTAAAATCTTTTAAATCTCTCAGTTTCAATCTATGTATTGTTTTCTAGACTGTCTTCCAGTTTATAAATCCTCTGTGTGTCTAGTCACCTATTAAACCCACCTATTGAATTTATGGGATTTAATTTAACCATTTTTTATAGATTCCAGGTTTCTGGTGAAATATACTAAGTACGTTCTTGACTATATTAATAACAGTTATTTTGGGGTCCCTGTCTGGTAACTTCAATATTTGAATCATGTATGGGTCTATTTTTCCCTTGATTTTTAAGCATTTGCTTCTGTTTCAATCATGCTTCATAATTTTTGTTAAATGCCAGTCATTGTGCATGAAAAATTATCAAGGCTTTGATGATGTTGTCTTTCTACAATGAGGATTAAATTTTCTTCTAGAAGGTAGTGTATTGGCCAAATACCACAATCCTGTCAAGGGTTGGATTTACCCCTAAAGCAGAGCCCTGTTCCCAGGTCATGGAACTTACTCTTAATGTGTGGACCTTACCCCCAGGGATGGCTTTTCTGGAGTCGCAACTAAAAGCCTAAGGCATTTATTAAGGCCCTTTTACCCTGGCAGGACTTGAACTCCAACTTCTGTCTTCTCAACATCATGCATTTGCTGAAATCCCTGCTCAACTTTTTATTCCATCAGCTATTCTTTTCTTCTCAGTTTATTGGAGTCTTACTGTGTGCATGTTCATCTTAGGAGTTGGCCAACATCTAAAGAGATATCAGATGCAGAAAGAACCAGTACAAGCTATTCTCCACTCCCTTTTGTTACAGTTAGATGTTTATCTTTGTTAAATTATGAAATATATAATACATTAAAAAAGTATAAATAACATGTATGTAAATTTTTAAGAATAACAAAACTTAACCAATAGTGAGGTTAAGAAATAGAACAACAACAGAATCTTTGAAGTTTTTTATATGCTCCTCTTCAAATGCAAATGCATCCTCCTCCCTGAACCCAAAGGTAACCACCATCCCAAATTGGTCTTGATCATTTCACTGCTTTTCTTTATAGTTTTATCACTTATAATATGTACTATATATTGTTTAGTTCAGCTTGTGATTTTAATACAAGTGGAAACATATTGTTTGCTTTCTTCTGTGATTTACTTTCTATTCTCAACATTAATCTTTGAGATCCATTCTTGCTAATGTATGTTGCTAGTTCATTTTCATTGCTATATTATGTTATATCAAGTAGTATTACATTGTATGGACATATTAAGTTTGCTTTATTCACCAGCTGATGGATATTTGAGTTTCCAGTTTCATGCAATTATAAATAAAGCTGCTATAAACATTTGTATACAGGTTTTAGTGAAAATATAAGCTTTCATTTCTCTTGGGTAAATACCTAGGAGTGTGATTACTGGATCACGTGTTGTGTATATGTTTAACTTTATAAGGAGCTGTCAAACTGTTTCCCAAAGTAGCTGTATCATTTTTTCATTCCACCAGCAATGTATGAGAGTTCCAGTTGCTCCATATCTTCATCAGTGTTTGGTTTGTCAGTTTCTGTTTGTTTCTTTGTATGCTTAGCCTTTCTAATATATGGGTAGCAGTGTCGTGTTGTAATTTTAATTTATACTTCCCTAATATCAAATGATGTTGAGAGTCTTTTCATGTGCTTATTTCCTGTCCAAATATCTTTTGAGGTAAAATGTCTGTTAAAAATGTTTGCCTATTTTTAAATTGAGCTATTTTCTTATTACTGAGTTTTGAGAGTTTAAAAATTTATTCTGGCTACATATCCTTTGACAGATATGTGTTTTGCAGATATTTTCTCCCAGTCTGTGACTTATCTTTTCATTCTTCAACAGTGTCTTTCACAGAGCAGAAAATTTTAATTTTAATGAAGCCTAATTTATCCTTTTTTTAATGGATCAAGGTTTTGGTGTCATATATAAAAAATCTTTGCCTACTCCAAGGACACAGTGATTTTCTTTTATATTTTCTTCAAGAAGTTTTATAGCTTTGGATTTTACCTTTAGCTATAATCCATTTCGAGTTAATTTTTGTATGAAGTGAAAGGTGTGGGTCAAGGTTCAGTTTTTGCACATGAATGTTCAATAGTTCCAGCACTATTTATTGAAAAGATTATCCTTTCTCCAAATTTGCATTTGCATCTTTGTGCAAAATAAGTTTACCACAGAGTCAGTCAATTTCTGGACTCTATTATGTTCCTTTGATCTATATGCCTATCCTTTTGCCATTACCACACAGACTTGATTACAGTATCTTTGAAGGTCCTGAAATGAGGTAGTGGAGTCCTCCAACTTGCTTTTTGTTATGGTTTTTAAAGAACAATATTTCGGCCTTCTTTATTTTCTCATTTGTATCATTATTTTCTATTTCATCAATTTTGACCCTTTTCCTTATTATTTCCTCCCTTCTCCATTAGGCTTATTCTGCTGTTCTTTTTTCTAATTTCTAAATTAGATGGTTAGCTCATTTATTATTAGCTTTTCTTCTTTTCTTGTACAAGTTTCTGAATAAACTCTGTAAATGTCCCTCCAAATTTCTCTTTAGCAGCATCCACAAATTTTGATATGTTGTATTTATTTTGTATTTTTATCTAAGTATGTCCTTATTTACATTTTCATGTCTTCTTTGACCTAGCAATTATTCAGAAGTATGCATTTAAATTAAACTTATGGAATTTTAAAACTTTTATGTAATTGCATTATGGTCAAGAATGTGGTTTAAATAGTGTTAATTCTCTGAAATTTATTGACAATATGTGATTTAGCACATGATCAGTTTTATAAATGTCCCATATATGCTTTAAAATAGTTTATATATTTTTATTCTCCAGTTGTTGGGTACAATGTTTTAACTATATTCATAAGATCGAACTATTAGTTGTTTTATTTAAATCTTCTATATCCTTACTGATTTTCTGAATGTTCAGTCTTTAAAATTTTAATAAGTTTCTGTTGAAAATCTTCCACATGAGCAACAAAATTAAGTAGTATTATATTATAGCCCAAAGTATAAAATAAATATCCATGAGTCCATACTGATATAAATGATTGAATAAGTAAATAGATGGAGGAGAAGAGCGAAATCTCCCTTGCAGAATTCTAAATAATTTATGTAGATACTCTGCCCTCAGAAAAGGGAAGTATAATTCCTTATTCCTTTAGCTTGAGCTGCACATGGTGACTTCATTCCAAAGAGTAGAGAATAGAAGGGAAGGAAAAAGAGCAACTTGACAGTGGAGAAACCTGACAAACACTAACTCAACCAGGTGATCACGGTCAACATCAACAGATACATAAGTCATGGTGATAGTATATATCCTTGATATGATATGATGAGAATGGTACTTTCCCTCTATGGGCTTCCTCTCAAAAACATTACCAGTGTAATCATGAGAAACCATTAGATCAATTCCAATAGAGGAGTATCCTACAAAATACTTGACTGGTACTTCTCAAAATAGTCAATGTCAGCAAAAACAGGGAAAGTCTGAGAAACTGTCACAGCTGAGAAGAGCCTACCTAAGGAGACATGATGACTAAATGTAATGTAGTATTCTGGATGGGATTCTGGAACAGAATAAAGGATATTAGGTAAAAACTAAGGAAATTTGAAAAAGCTACTTTATTTAAAAACAATGTATCAATATTGGTTCATTAATTATAACAAATGTGCTATACTCATATAAGATGTTAATAACAAGGGAAACTGGGTGAGGCGGTATATAAGAAATCTCCATACGATCTTTTCAAGTTTTGTGTGAATATAAATCTGTTCTAAAAAATAGTCTATTTTGAAAAAAAAAATCTTCCACAATTATAATAGATTTATCAATTCTTCCTTGTAATTCTGTTGATTTTTGCTCATTATAATTTAAAGTTATGTTATATATGTATAATGCATATATATTTAGAAATGCTGTCTCTCGTGAGTTTAATATTTTATCTGATTGTTTTCATTCTTGGCATGTTCTTTTGCCTTAAGGTCTGATTTCTTTGATATTAAACTAGCTATGCCAGCTTTCTTTTGCTTAGTGTTTGTTACATGTTTTTCCATCTTATTACTTCCAACCTTTCTTTGTCCTTATGTTTTAGGTATGTCTCGTGAATAACGTGTAACTGGATTTTATTGGGTTTTGTTTGTTTGTTTCTTAATACAGGCTGACTAATCCTTTACTTTTATTGTGATTATAGAAATAGTTGAAATAATTTCTACTCTTATCTTGTGCTTTCATTTGTCCTGCTACCTGCACACACACATATGCATATATCTACCCCTTCTTACAGTGGCGTACTGAGAAAGTTTAAGCACCAGCTCTCTAAATGTAGTTCTCCCATTGATGTTGGTTTATATTTTCAATAACATTAATACAAACATCTTCCTTGCTGAACTAGGTAATAGTTTCAAATATTAAAAGACTATTCCCTCCATATTTTTGTGCTATTCCCAATATTATGGCTGCTGACACAACATACTTTTAAGTTTAACCTGTGTTAACATTTTTCTTCATCACTTTCTTGAGTCTAGATTATCAGCAAAACAATAAATGAAGACCTGATTTGTGTTGTCTCCTGATTTCTGGGTGTAATCACTCCTATCATGGCTCATTTCAAGCTACCAACATGACATCACTAAATACAGTTTGAAAAAATGAGCAAGAGCACACATAGTATTTCCACCAGACGGAATAGATAACTTCAAGAGCACAGATAATAGTAAAATAATTAAGTGATGAATTTTGAGTATTTATTACCTCTGTTTTAAATAAACTTTGTGTATTTAATTGTAAGTTATCTATTTTAATATCTAATCATAGCTATGGTTAACAACTGGTTCACATAATTCCTGAAAATTTAACAACTGGCTCTCAGGAGCCAGTACAAGTTGTCTCTAGCACACCACTTCTTGCTTTCTTTTGAACTTAATTAAGAATTTTTCCTCATTGCACTTTTTCCTCTACTAGTTTTGAAAGTGTGCACTTCATTTATATGCTTTTAGTAGTTACTCTAAATATTTTAACATTTATATTTAATCTTAAAAGCCTACAGTTAATATTTGTATCCTCCTCCCAATCAATTCATGGACCCTGGGATATATGAACTCCAGTCACCCTATTTCAGACCTATGTGCTATTTCTGTCCTTGTTCTGTATGTTAGATCTACCTTGTTGTCTTTAACCCCATGAATTAGATATTATTAACAAATTTTTACATTTTAGTTAGTTAGTTAGCTACTTAGTTTAGTTTCGGCTGTGTTGGGTCTTTGTTGCTGCAAGAGGGCTTTCTTTAGTTGTGGGGAGCGGGGGCTACTCTTCGTTGCAGTGAGAGGGTTTCTCAGTGCAGTGGCTTCTCTTGTTGTGGAGCATGAGCTCTGGGTGCATGGGCTTCAGTAGTTGCCACTCGTGGGCTCAGTGTTGTAGCTCTCAGGCTCCAGAGCGCAGGCTAGTAGTTGTGGCGCATGTCCTTAGTTGCTCCGCAGCATGTGGGATCTTCCCGGACCAGGGCTTGAACCCGTGTCCCCTGCACTGGCAGGCAGATTCTTAACCACTGCGGCCACCAAGGAAGTCTCAACAATGTTTTATTTTTAAATTTATTCACATGTTTTTCATGTTCTTTGCTCACAATTGTTTTCTTGCATTCAAGGTTCTCTTTCTGGGATTGGTTTCCTTCTGCTGATGTACATCCAATGGTAAGCGGTAAACTGGGGGTGGGAGAAGCCCTGATTTGTAGTCAATAAATGTACTCCCACCACATCTATTCTAAGCTACCAATGTAGCATCACTGAATGCAAACATGGGAAGAGACGGTCGAATTTAGCACACCACTGAATTCAGTTTTTCTTTTCTTCTTCCCTCCTTCCTTCCTCCCCTCCTTTCCTTCTTTGCTCTCTCCCATCCTTTCTTACTTTTGTTTTACAGCTTTATTGAGGTATAATTGGCATGCAGTAAACTGTGTATATTTAAAGTGTACAGTTTGATAAGTTCTGACATCACCATCACCACAATCAAGATAGTGAACTACCCATCCCCCACAAACATTTCCTCATGACCCTTGGTGATCCCTCCCTCCCACCCCTCCACCCCTACTTGCACCTGTCCCATCCCCAGGCAACCACTAATCTGTTTTCCTGTCCCTAAAAATTAGCTTGCATATTCTAGAGTTTTCTATAAAGGAATGACACTGCACATCCTCTTTTTGGCCTCCTTCTTTCAGCACAATCATGTCGTGAGCATCCATTCTGTGTGCGTCAGCAGCTCATTCTTTTTCGTTGCTAGATGGTATTCTACTGTATGGATATCACAATTTATCTATCCATTCACCTGTTTGTGAATTTTGGATTGTTTTCAGGATTTCTGCTATTGCAAACAAAACTGCTATAAACATTAGTACAAGTCTTTGTATGGACATATATTTTTTAAATTATTTATTTATTTATTTATTTATTTATTTTTGGCTGCATTGGGTCTTCATTGCTACATGCGGGCTTTCTGTAGTTGCAGCAAGTGGGGGCTACTCTTCCTTGTGGTGCGTGGGCTTCTCATTGCAGTGGCTTCTCTTGTTGTGGAGCATGGGCTCTAGGCATGGAGGATTCAGTAGTTACAGCACGTGGACTCAGTAGTGGTGGTGCACAGGCTTAGTTGCTCCGTGGCATGCAGGATCTTCCTGGTCGAGGGATCGAACCCATGTCCCTTGCATTGGCAGGTGGATTCTTAACCACTGCACCACCAGGGAAGTCCGAGTATGGACATATATTTTCTTTTCTCTTATATATATATCAAGGAGTGAATTGGCTGGATTATATGGTAAGTATGTGTTTAACTTTTAAAGAAACTGCCTAATTGTTCTCCACAGTGGATTTACCACTTTACATTTTCCATCAGCAGTGAATAAGCATTTCAGTTGCTCCATTTTCTCATCAACACTTGATGTGGTCAGTCTTTTTAAATTGTAGCCCTTCTAATGGGTATGTAGTAGTATCATTGTGGCTTTAATTTACATTTCCCTCATGACTACTGAAGAGTATTTCATCTAAAGGTGCTTAACCTTTAGCATTTTCTTTAGTCAATTGAAGGCAAATTCCTCTGTTTTTGTCCAGAAAGGCCTTTATTTTGCCCTCTCTTTTGAAAGAAAATTTTGCTGAGCATGTAATTAAACAAGAATTATTTTCTCTCTTCACTTTGCGGATAGTATCCTCCCATCTTTTGTGTTCCATTGTGGCTTTTGAAAAGACAGCTTTCAGTCTAATTTTTGTCCCCTCACAATGATGTGTTTTTGCTCTTTTTTCATCTTATACGGATGTATATTTCTTTTTATTTATCCTGTTTGGGAATTGTTTGTCTTTCTGAATCGCATTCTGATAACTGACACCTCTCATCTGTTTTGGAAATTCTCAGTGTCAATCTCTGAATATTGCAGCTCCCCTTCCTTCTGGAACTCCTATTAGGTTTATGGTAGGTCTTTTCATTCACTCCTCTTTATCTCTTAATCCTCCACATTTTCACTACCTTTGTCTCTTAATGCATTCTGGGTAATTTCCTAGATATATCTTCTCCTTCCCCCATGTGTAATCTACCCGTTAAGTCTTCTATTTTTTCCCACTTTAATTTCTGGAAGCTCTGTTTCATTTGTTTTCAAGTCTGCCTGATTCCTCTTGATGGTCTGCTGCTCCTTTGTCAAACTTTTGATGTCTTTTGTATTTCTTTAAATGTATTAAATGTCTTTTATGTTCTGTACCTGATCATTCTAGTAGCTATCATATATACAGCTCTGATTCCACTAGGTTTCTGCTTATTCACACACATAGTGTCTTATGACCCCCTATGTTTAAGGATTTTTTTAAATGTCTGTGAATTCATATTCTTTGAAAATTTATCTGTGGGAATTGAGGCCTGGGTGAAAATGTGTTCCTCAATGGAAAAATCTCCCATGTATGCTTCTGCCAGGTAGGTGAGGGTGCTACAAAACCAGAATCACTTTAACTAAGTTTGGGGCTTCAGGTTTTTTTTGAGGCACAATTATGAGACATCACTTCCAAGTGAGCACAGCCCCAGGTTTGGAGACATGTATCCACATTGCCTGTTTTTGTTGGTGGCATTTTTTTTTTTTTTTCAGTTCAATCACTTTTCTAGTTCAGCCTCAGGGAATTCCACCTTTATGTGTTTTCGGTCCAAACTCCTTGCCTTCTTACACTCAACCCCTATCCTCTGCATTTTGCTATGCCACCAGGGATTGGCAGATGTCACCAGGCAAACACCAGCTCCACTTGAAATTTTTCTGGAGTGAAGCTTTCTTCTTATTTCTGACAATTTCCTTTCCTTTTCTGACATTGCCATGCCTTTAAAAAGAAAGATGCTTTTTGGTATTTCATCCAGCATTTTAAGTGCTCTATACTAAGAGGTTTCTCCAGACAGCTATTGCTAGAAATAGACTATATTTTTACCCATCTGGAATTTATTTTTATATGTGGTGTGAGGCAGAGGTCTAAGAACTCTGCCACCATTTTTACTGTTCCTCCTTTTTCTTCAGAAGTAGTATCTTTAAATCAACGTTTAAAACAGTATTTCTTCCCTGTTGCTCATTGCCAGCTGGGTATCTAAAAGAGTCATAGAAACCTACTTTTAAGTGAAATATTTCTAAAATAAAAAGCTATAATACTTTTGGATCCCTTAGTGACTCTGGGTTTTTTACTCCTATATTTTGCTTTATGAATAAACCCAAAATCTGTATAACAAAGTTTTTTCTAACAATCCAATTTCATCATTTGATCAGAGGGAAAAGGGAGCTAGGTCTTCTGATATACACATAAGCAAACGCAGGTCAACAACATTTTGCATTTTTTTAAAAATCACAAATTTTAAAAAATAAAGAATTCATAACATTTATAGTTTCTCAAAACTATAAAACATACTGGAATAGAATTTAACATCAATTTAAAGACCAAGTCAACTTTCTATCAGCTAAATTCATACCAATGGATGGAAAACAGAAGATGTTGCAAAATAGTTTGCCACATGTTTTTTCATTTAAGTGGAGAGAATACACTGCTCAGCCCCAATCACATATAGACAAACATTAGAAAGAAAACAACTGTTGCAGTTTTCACAACATAAATTTATATTTTCAGTCATGTTAAATTGTTACTTGGGAAGCATAATCCCAGGGAAACAATAACTTCTGAAGCTCTATAAAGAGTTTTTTAATTTGATTAGCTCTCAATCAAGCTAAAAATATCAAAGAAGACCTCTAGAACAAAGCTCTTTATTCAAAATATCAATCCCACTTAGAAGGAAAGATATGAGGGGGAATGTTAAACGTATTTTTAAGGATGCTTTTTTATTTTAATCATTGAATGCAACTCTTGGGGGGAAAAGACCTCCTGGTTCTTCAATTTAGGTAAAATTTATGTACAATAAAATGCTCAGATTTTAATGTGTTTGACAAGAATATACAGCCAAGTAATCATCACAATCAAAACAGTAAACATTTCCATTACAAAAGAACATTCGTTCGTGCCCTGCCCATTCCAGTCATCCTCCCATCTTACCCAAAAGGTAAATACCACTCTCATTTCTATTGTCGTAGCTTAGTTTGTCTCAATCAAACATTGGAAAACTTTTCTGTAAAGGGACAGATAGTAAACGTTTTAGGTTTTGCAGGGCACATACAATTTCTGTCACTACTACTTCTCCTCCTCCTCCTTTACAACCCTCTAAGACTGTAAAAACCATTCTTAACTCAAGGTTATACAAAAACAGACATTGGGCTAGATTTGATCAATGGGCCACTGTCTAGAAGCCCAGATAAATGGAATCCTACTTTTTTGATGTGGCTTCTTTCATTTATCATGCTTTCAAGAGTCAATGCATTTTATTGCATGTATCAATAATGTGTCCTTTTAATGATTGTTGGATTTGATGATTTTCTGTATTTGTCTGTTTCTCTTTCATTTGTTTCCACCCTTATCTCTATTATTTCCTTTATCCGCCTTACTGTGAGTGTAATTTGTTTTTTTTACCATTTAAGGTGGAGGCGTAGATAATTGATTTTAACATTTGTTCTTTTCCAATATTAGTATCTAAAGCTATAAATTTCCTTCTAAGCGTTGCTTTAGCTGCATCCCCCAAATTTTGGTGTAAGTTCATTATCATTTAGTTCGAACTATTTTTGAATATCCCTTTTAATTTCTTATTGACCTACGGATTTAAAGGGTGTTCTTTAATATCCAAATGTTTGGGTATTTTCTGGTTTTTCTAATTTATTTTTATTTGTTTCTAATTTAATTCCATGGTGATCACAGAACATACCCTGTATGCTTTCAGTCCTTTGAAATTCATTGAGATTTGTCTTAATGCCCAGCATATGGTCTACCTTGGTAAATGTTCCTTGTGCACTTGAAAAGAAAGTGTATTCTGGAGTCATATCAGTGTTATATAAATGTTGATTAGGTCAAATTGTTGATAACATTCAAACTTCCTGTATCCTTTCTATTTTTAGTGCACGTTTTATCAATTACTGAGGGGACACAATAATTTTAGATATGTACATGCACTTGTATCAGTCAGCTTGGGCTGCCATAGCAAAATACCACAGACTGGGTGGCTTAAACAATAGACCTTTATTTCTCACAGTTCTGGAGGCTGGGAAGTCCAAGATCACAGTGCTAGAGCCCTCTTCCTGGCTTTTAGACAGCCAGCCTTCTTGGTGTATCCTCACATGGTAGAGAGAGAGTTCTGGTTTCTTCCTCTTCTTATAAAAACACAAATCCCATCACTGGGGCCCCACACTCATGACCTCATCTGATCCTAATTAACAAAATTCCCTACCTCCAAATACCAACACTTTGGAAATTAAGGCTTCAACATATAAATTTTGGGGAGACACAACATTTAACCCATAGTAGCACCTAACAATAAAGCTTAAAAATACGGAAGGCCAAAATTGACAGAGCTATCAGGAGACCTAGTCAAATTCAGTTATTGGAGATTTCAGCA
Source organism: Hippopotamus amphibius kiboko (assembly GCF_030028045.1). Classification (NCBI taxonomy): domain Eukaryota; kingdom Metazoa; phylum Chordata; class Mammalia; order Artiodactyla; family Hippopotamidae; genus Hippopotamus; species Hippopotamus amphibius. Next base: position 35,321,692 of record NC_080186.1, read on the forward strand.
CCATCTCTCTTGAAAAGTAGATCCTCTTATCATTAAGAAATGATGTCTTTACCTCTGATAATAGTCCTTGCCTTAAAGTTTACTTTTTCCAATATTAAAATGGCCACACCAGCTCTTCTACCTCCAGTCAAGATCAAGTACCAGGGATCAGATTTACCCCCTCACCTGAAACAGACAAAATATATGGAACAAGTTTTCAAGACACTGTACATCAAGCAAAAAAAGAAGTGATCCTTGAGAATGGGAAACAAATGAGGTAAATCCTATGATTTCCCAAACTTACTGCCTTCAAAGAGTTTCTAGGCCATGGAATAAGTAGGGGGAAATTTGCAGAACCTAGAGATATCCTGAGTTGAGAGGATGGAACTGAGAGTCTGGTGACAAGGCAACTAGAGTTTATAGGACAGAATACAAAAGAGTGGAGTGATGTGCAAAGAGAGAACCCTGAAGATTTACAGAGGATCCCACTCCAGTAGTCAACACATATACTGGTCAGTACATGTGTGTGAGGAAACTTCCTAGGACTGGAGAAGGAACCATCCAAAAGGATTAGAGGGAACAGCACCTGGCACTCACACAAGGCCAGACTGGAAAATTCTAAATTCACCAGGCATTGGGCAGAGTACTCAAGCATTGTGTAGAATGCCTCAGGAGTGGGGAAAAATTAGCCTTGGACTGAGCACTGCGGCAAACCTACCCAATGAATCATAATAAAAGCAAGACCTGAAAGGACCAAACTGTTTAAAAGTAACTAAGTTGCATCCCAGAACAAAGTTCAAGAAGAATTAAAGGGTCCTGCTTTTTTAAATCTAGTCTGTCAATTTCCACCTTTGAATCAGGATATTTAGTCCATCTACAGTTAATGTAATTATGACATGGTTGGGTTTTAGGTAAACATCCTATTATTTGTTTTCTATGTATTCCCTATATTTTTTGTTCCTTTGTTCTTTCTTTTCTACCTTCTTTTGGATTAATCAAGTATTTTTAGCATTCCATTTTTATCTTCTCCATTGAATTTTTTAAAAAATAGAGTTTTAGGGACTTCCCTGGTGGTGCAGTGGTTGAGAATCTGCCTGTCAATGCAGAGGACACGGATTTGAGGAAGAATCTTCCTGGTTCAGGAAGACCCCACATGCCATGGAGCAATTAAGCCTGTACGTCACAGCTACTGAGCCCACATGCCACAACTACTGAAGCCCACGTGCCTAGAGCCCATGCTCTGCAACAAGAGAAGTCACCACAATGAGAAGCCTGCACACTGCAATGAAGACTCAATACAGCCAAAAATAAAATAAACGAATTTTTAAAAATAGAGCTTTACTGATAGCTAATTTACATGCCATACAACTCACCTATTTAAAGTACAGTTGACCCTTGAACGACACAAGTTTAAACTGTACAGGTCCACTTATGTGCAGATTTTTCATGATCCCTGGTTGGTTGAATCCATGGATGTGGAACCATGGATACAGAGGGCCAAATGTAATTTTCTGCATGGATTTTTGACTGTGCAGGTATATGTCCCTAAGCCTTGTGTTGTTCAAGGGTCAAATGTATACAATTCAGTGGTTTTAAGAATATTCACAGAGTTGTGCAACCAACACCTCAGACAATTTTAGAACATTTTCATTACTCCCCCCCAAAAAACCCACATACCATTTAGCTCCCTTCCCTCTGCTGCCAGCCCTCTTCTAGCCCTAGTCAACAACTAAATGGCTTTCTAGCTCTAGAATTGCCTGTACTGAACATTTCATATAAATGGAATCATACACTTTGTGGCCTTCTGTGTCTGGCTTCTCACTTAGCATTATGTTTTCAAGATTCATCCACATTGTACCATGGATCAGTATTTCATTCTTTTTTTAATGGTGAAATAATATTCCATTGTATGGATAAGCCAAATTTTATTTACCCATTCTTCAGTTGATGGACACTAAGCTGTTTCCACTCTTTGGCTATACTGAATAATACTGCTGTGAACATTTGTGTATAAGTTTTTGAATGTATATATGTTTTCATTTCTCTTGGGCATATACCTAGGAGTTTAAGTGTTAGGTCATATGGTAACCCTGTGTTTAAACTTTTGAAAAACTGCCAGATTGTTTTCCAAAGTGACCCATTTTATATTACCAGCAATATATAAGGGTTACAATTTCCTACATCCTCACCAATACTTGTTATTATCTGTTTTTTTTTTAATTATTATTATAGCCATCCTAGCAAAAGTGAAATGGTATCTCAATTGGGTTTTTTGTTTTGCTTTGTTTTTGTTTTGTTCTGTTTTATTTATTTATTGGCTGCGTTGGGTCTTCGTTGCTGCACACGGGCTTTCTCTAGTTGCTGTGAGCGGGGGCTACTTTTCATTGTGGTGCGCAGGCTCCTCTTTGTAGTGGCTTCTTTTGTTGTGGAGCACAGGCCCTAGGCGCGTGGGCTTCAATAGTTGCAGCACATGGGCTCAGTAGTTGTGGCTCACAGGCTCTGGAGCACAGGCTCAATAGTTGTGGCGCACAGGCTTAGTTGCTCCGTGGCATGTGGAATCTTCCCAGGGCAGGGCTCGAACCCATGTCCCCTGCATTGGCAGGCAGATTCTTTACCACTGTGCCACCTAGGAAGTCCTCAATTGGGTTTTGATTTGCATTTTCCTGATAGTTAAGGATGTTGAGATCTTCTCATGTGCTATTGGCCATTCATATATCTTCTTTGGAGTCTTTGGGGTTTTTTATCTATTCTTCTTTGTTATTATTTAGTGGTTTCTCTAGGGATTACAATATTCATCCATAACTTACCATAATCTTTGCTGAATTAATACTATATCACATCATACACAGGGTAGTATACAATGGTATAATTCCATTTACACCTTATATTCTGTGCTATATTTCATAAGAACAATATTTTATAAACCCCGCAATACATTGTTAACATTTGCTTTAAACAGACAACTGACTTTTAAAGAATTTCAAAAATAAAAATAATTGTTTTATTTTTAAACATATTTATTCCCTTTCCACTACTCTTTATTCCTCCCTGTAGATCTAGTTTTCCATCTGATAACACTTTCTTTCCACCTGAAGAACTTTCTTTAGTACTTCTTTTCTTAAAAGGAGTATGGAATGCCTCACTAATTTGCATGTTATCCTTTTGCAGGGGCCATGCTAATCTTCTCTGTATCATTCCAGTTGTAGTATATGTGCTGCTGAAGTGAGCACTCTTTAGTACTTCTTGCCGTGTAGTTTGTGTACAATGAATTCTTTCAACTTTTGCTTATCCGAAAATGTCTTTATTTCACCTTCATTTTAAAAATATATTTCACTCAATATAAAATTCTACTTTGACAACCTTTTTTCTTCCAGCACTTTAAAAATATCATTTCATTGTCTTCTGGACTTTTATTGTTTTCTGATGAGAAGTCAGCCGACATTCTTATAATTGTTCCCCTGTGTCCTTTTTCTCTGGCTGCTTTTAAGATTTTTTTCTGTATTTTTGCTTTTCAGCAGTTTGACCATGATATGCATACGTGTGATTTTCTTTGTATTTATCCAGCTTGGGAATTTCTGACCTTCCTGGATTAGGGGTTGCTATATATTTTTAATCAAATTTAAGACATTTTAAGGCAAAACTTCTTTGAATAGAATTCAGGGGCTTCCCTGGTGGTCCAGTGGTTAGGAATCCTCACTTCGGCAGCAGAGAACATGGGTTTGATCCCTGGTCAGGAAACTAAGATCCCGCATGGTGCATGTGCGGTCACTAACTAACTAACTAACTAACTAAATAAGTAAGTAAGTAAAATAGAGAATTCAAATGTGTTTTCTCTTCCATTCTATTTCTCTTCTCATTGTGGAACTCCAGTTATATGGTTATTACCTCTTGTTGTTCTCTCTCTCTTTTTTTTAAACCTTTTTTTTCTCTCTGTGCTTCAGTCTAGGTTATATATATTGACCTGTCTTCAGGTTCCCTAATATTTGATTCTGTCTTGTCCAATCTTCTTATTTTTAACTGAGATGTATTTAGATACTGTAAAATTCACCTTTTTAGAGTGTACAGTTATTGGGTTTGTTTTTCTTGTAATGTATTCCAAAGGTTGTGCAATCACCATCATGATCTAATTCCAGAATATTGTCATTACCTTAAAAAGAAATCCCATTGCCATTAGCAGTCACTTCTTATATTCCCCTTCCCCCATCCCTGCCAACCTAATTTACTCTCTGCCTCTAGAAATATGCCAATTTTGGACATTTTATATAAATAGAATCATAAAATATTTTGCTTTTTGTGTCTAGCTTCTTTTACTTAATCATATTTTTTTCAGGGTTCATCCATGTAGTAATATGAATCAGTAATTCATTCCATTTTTGTGATTGAATAATATTCCATTGTATAGGTATACATATTTTGTTTATCCATTTATTAGTTGATGAACATTTGGGTTATTCCCACCTTTTAGCTATTATGAATGATGCCACTATGAACATTCATGTATACATTTTATGTGGACATTTTATGTGGACATATGTTTTCATTTCTCTTGGATATGTACCTCTGAGTGGAATTACTGGATCATACAGTAACTCTGTGTTTAACTTTTTAATGAATTGCCAAGCTGTTTTCCACAACAAGTACACAATTTTACATTCAGATCAGCATTGTATGAGGGTTCCAATTTCTCTGCAGCTGTGCCAACATTTGCTATTGTCCTTTTAAAGTTATTATAGCCATTCTAGTGAGTGTAAAGTGACATATTATAGTCTTAATTTGCATTTCCCTGGTGAGTAATGATGTCAAGCATCTTTTTGTGTACTTATTGGCCATTTCTAGATCTTCTTTGGAGAAATATCTATTCAGATCCTTTGGGTTGTTTTGGGTGAAAAATAACCCAGTTTTTGAACTTCCCTGGTGGCGCAGTGGTTGAAAATCTGCCTGCCAATGCAAGGGACATGAGTTTGATCCCTGGTCTGGGAACATCCCACATGCCGCGCGCGGAGCAGCTAAGCCCGTGCACCACAACTACTGAGCCTGTGCTCTAGAGCCTGTGAGCCACAACTACTGAGCCCACGCACCTAGAGCCTGAGCTTCTCAACAAGAGAAGCCACTGCAGTGAGAAGCCCTCGCACCGCAATGAAGAGTAGCCCCCTGCTTGCCGCAACTAGAGAAGAGCCCGTGCACAGCAATGAAGACCCAACACAGCCAAAAATAAATTAATTAATTAAAATAAAAAATATAACCCAATTTTAAGTTGGATTATTTGTCCTTTTTTATTATTGAGTTGTAAGAGTTTTTTTTTGTGTATTCTAGATAAAAGTCCTTTGTCAGATGTATGATTTACAAATACTTTCTCCTATTCTGTGGGTTGTCTTTTCATTTTCTTTGTGCAAAAGTTTTTAATCTCAAGGAAGTCCAACTTATCTATTTTTTTCTTAGGTTGCTTGTGCTTTAGTTGCCATATTTAACAAACCATTGCCTAATCCAAGGGCATAAAGATTTACTCCTATATTTTCTTTTAAGAGTTTTATAGTTTTAGCTGTTATATTAAGATCTTAGATCCATTTTGAGTTAATTTTTTTTGTCTGGTGTGACGTAGGAGTCCGATTCATTCTTTCGCTTATGGATAATCAACCGTCCCACCACTATTTGTTGAAAAGACTGCTCTTTCTCCCATTGAATGGTCTTGGCATCCTTGTGAAAAATCAGTTGACTGTAGACTCTCAATTCTATTCCATTGATCTATATGGCTATCTTTATGCCAGTACCACACTGTCTTGACGTCTCAATTACTAAAATTTGTAGTAAGTTTTGAAATTGGAAAGTGTGAATCCTTCAACTTTGGTCTTCCTTTTCAAGATTGTTTTGGCTATTTGGGGTCCTTTATACTTCCATATTAATTTTAGGATCATCTTATCAATTTCTACAAAAGAGTTGTTGGAATTTTGATAGGGATTGCATTAAATCTCTAGACCAATTTGGAGAATATTGCCAACTTAACAATATTAAGTCTTCCAAGCCATGAAAATGGGATGTTTTTCTATTTAGTTAGATCTCCTTTAATTTCTTTCAACAATGTTTTGCAGTCTTCAGTGTAGAAGTCTTACACATATTTCATTACATTTATACCTAAGTATTGTATTCATTTTAATGCTATCATGAATAAAATTGTTTTTTCAATTTCATTTTTAGGGTTCATTGTTATATAGAAATATAGTTGATTTGTCTCTTGATCTTGTATTTTGATCTTGAATCCTCCACACTTGTTTAACCCATTTTTTAGTTCTAATAGTTTTTAGTGGATTCTTTAGGATTTTCTGTATATAATACTATTTCATCTACAAATAAAGATAGTTTTACTTCTACCTTAACAATCTTGATGGCTTTTATTTCTTTTCCTGCCCAACTGCCCTGGCTAGTATCTGTAGTACAATGTTGAATAAAGTGACAAGAGCAGATATCCTTGTCTGCTCTTGTTTCTGATTATCTTGTTTCTGATTTTAGAGGGAAAGCATCTAGTATTTCATCATTAAGTATGATGTTAACTGTGGGTTTTTCATAGATGCCTCATATAATGTTGAGGGAGTTCTCTTATATTCCTAATTTGGTCAGTGTTTTATCATGAAAAGGGGTAGGAGTTTGTCAAATTTTTTTGTGCCTATTGATCATGCAATTTTTGTTTTTTATTCAATTTATATGGTATATTACATTAATTGATTTTTTAGCTTTAAATTAACCTTGCATTCCTGGGATAAATTCCCACTTGGTCAAGTGTATAATTCTTTTTATATGTTGCTGGATCAGATTGTTATTATTTTGTTGAGGATTCCTGTATCCATTTTCATAAGACACATTAGTCTGTAGTTTCCTTGTGGTATTTTTGTCTGGTTTTGGTATTAGGATAGTACTTGCCACATGGAATGAGTTGAAAACTGTTTCTTTCTATTTTTTGGAAGAGTTTGTGAAAAAGTGGTATTAATTCTTTAAATGTTTGGTAGAATTCACTAGTGAAGCCATCTGGGCCTGAGCTTTTTTGTGTGGACAGTTGTTTTTTTTTAATTACTAATTCACTCTCTTTACTTATGTATCTATTGAGACTATCTGTTCCTTTTTTTTTTTTTTTACATAAATAGTTCTATTTTGTTTTTATTTTTTTTTTTAATTTTTTGGCACACGGGCTTAGTTGCTCCGTGGCATGTGGGATCTTCCTGGAGCTGGGATCGAACCCGTGACCTCTGCATTGTCAGGCAGATTCTTAACCACTGCGCCACCTAGGAAGCCCTATCTGTTCCTTTTTTAATAAATTTATTTATTTTATTTATTTATTGGCTTCATTGAGTCTTCGTCACAGTGTGCGGGCTTCTCACTGCAGTGTCTTCTCTTGTTGTGGAACATGGGCTCTAGGCACGTGGGCTTCAGTAGTTGTGGTATGAGGGTTCAGTAGCTGTGGCGCACCGGCTTAGTTGCTCTGCAGCATGTGGGATCTTCCCGGACCAGGGATCAAACCCGTGTCCTCTGAACTGGCAGGCAGATTCTTTTTATTTTATTTATTTTTAAAGCTCTTTATTGGAATATAATTGCTTTACACTCTTGTGCCAGTTTTTGAGGTACACCAAAGTGAATCAGCTGTATTTATACATATATCCCCATATCCCCTCCCTCCCACGACTCCCTCCCACTCTCCCTATCCTGGCCCTCTAAGTCATCACCCATCATCGAGTTTATCTCCCTATGTCATGCAGGAACTTCCCACTAGCTATCTATTTTACATTTGGTAGTGTATACATGTCAATGCTACTCTCTCACTTCGTCCCAGCTTCCCCTTTGCCCCACCCCCACCCCCACCCCGTGTCCTCAAGTCCGTTCTCTACATCTGCATCTTTATTCTTGCCCTGTCACTAGGTTCATCAGTACCATTTTTTTAGATTCCATATATATGAGTTAGCACACGGTATTTGTTTTTCTCTTTTTGGTTTACTTCACTCTGATATGACAGATTCTAGGTCTATCCATCGTGTTACAAATAACTCGATTTCATTCTTTTTTATGGCTGAGTAATATTCCATTGTATATATATGCCATATCTTCTTTATCCATTCATCTGTTCATGGGCATTTAGGTTGCTTCCATGTCCTGGCTATAGTAAATAGTGCTGGCAGGTGGATTCTTAACCACTGTGCCACCAGGGAAGTCCTGAGACTGTTTCTTCGTGAGTCAGTTTCAGTAGTTTGAGTCTTTCCACGGATTTGCACATGTAATCTAGATTATCTAATTGTTGACACACAATTGTTCATTGTATTCCTTATAATCCTTTTTATTTATATGTCAATAGTAATATCCCCATTTTTGTTCCTAGTTTTAATAATCTGAGTCTTCTCTGCTTTTTTCTTGGTGTGTCTAACTAAAGATTTGTAAATTTTGTTCATCTTTTTTTAAAAATCAATTTTTGGTTTTGTTGATTTTCTCTGATGATTTCTTATTCTGTATTTTGTTTATTTCTGGTTTAATCTTATTATTTCCTTTATTCTATTTGCTTTGGGTTTAATTTTCTCTTCTTTTTCTGGTTTCTTAAGGTGAAAGTCTGGATTATTGATTTGCAATCATTCTTTTTTTTTATTTTATTGAGGTACAGTTGATTTACATTGTTAATTTCTGCTGTATAGCAAAGTGACTCAGATATATATATGTGTGTGTGTATATATATGTATATATATATTCTTTTTCATATTCTTTTCCATTATGGTTTATCACAGGATATTGAATATAGTTTCCTGTGCTATACAGTAGGACCTTGTTGTTTATTCATCATGTATATAACAGTGTGCATCTGCTAACCCCAAACTCCCAATCCTTCCCTTCCCCGCTCCCCTTGGTGACCACAAGACTGTTCTCTATATCTGTGAGTTTGTTTCTGTTCTGTAGATATGTTCATTTGTGTTGTATTTTAGATTCCACATATAAGTGATATCATATGGTATTTGTCTTTCTCTTTCTGACTTACGTCACTTAGCATGATAATCTCTAGGATGATTTTACAATCGATAAGAAAACATGCTCTCATTATTTAACTGTAACATTTTGGTCCCTTTATTTGTGGTCCATATTGTAAAGAGCTTCTTAAATTGATGGACAATCATTCTTCTTTTTGAATATATATCTTTACATTATATCCCTCTGAGCACTATTTTCCTGCATCCCATAAGTTTTGATATGTTGTGTTTTTGTTTTCATTTCTCTCAAAGTAATTTCTAACTTACCTTGTGATTTCTTCTTTACCTATTGCATATTTGAGAGTGCATTGTTTAACTTCCACATATTTGTGAATTCCCACATTTTCTTCAGTTATTTCTAATTTTATTTCATTGTGCCCAGAACATACATTGTATGAGTTCAATCCTTTTAAATTTATTGTCTTGTTTTATTGCCTAACATACGGTCTGTTCTGGGGAATAATTCATGTGCACTTGAGAAGGACATGCATTTTGTTGTTGTTGAGTGGTATATTCTTTAGATGTCTGTCAGGTCAACTTGGTTTATAGTGTTGTTTAATTCTCCCATTTCTTTTCTGATCTTCTAATTGTCGGTTTTTACTTTTATAATGTGAAGCTATCTTTTAAGTTTGCTGGTTATTTCTTCTGCCAGCTGAAATTTGGTGTTGAAGACCTCTAGTGAATTTTCCATTTTAATTATATTTTTCAACTCCAGAATTTCTATTTGGTTATTTTTTATAATTGTCTCTTTGCTGATATTCTCCAAATGGTGATACATCATTTTCATAATTTCCTTTAGTTCTTTAGACATGGTTTCCTTCAGTGTTTTGAATATATTTAAAATAGTCCATTTTAAGTCTTGGTCTAGAAGTTTCAATATCCAGGCTTCTTCAGGGATAGTTTTTACTAATTCCCTTTTTCCTGTGAATACTTTTTTGTATTCCGACGTTGGGTTATCTGAGGGTTTGTTTCTATTGCCTTATTTTTTTTCTCTACTAAGAGGCGCATTTTCCTGTTTCATCATGTGTCCAATAATTTTTTTATCATATACTGTATATTTTAGGTAAAACATTGTGGAGATTCTGAATTCTGTTATCTTCCTCTGAAGAGAGTTGAGTTTTGTTCTAGTGGGCAGTTAAATTACTGGTACATCACCTTGAGCTTGTGGAAACTTGGTTTTATGTTTTATTATAATTCATTTTTTAAAAAAATTTGGCCTTATTCCTAGGGAGAATTCCCTGGTCCTGGTCACTGACCTTCTGGAATTTCAATGGAAAGCCTGTGGTACTCACAAAGTTCCCCAGCACAATGACACTCAAACTCCAAGCACTGCTTCACTTGAAGTGGAGAGCTGTGGAGGTCTCTGCTCAGCTCTTTCAGGCTTCTGGGAGTTATTTTCCCTTAATTTCTTTGGAGTCTCTCCACTCATGTAGTTTAGGAGTCAGCCAAGGATTTGAGGGAAATTTATGTACAGATTTGGTGCTCCACCTTAGCTCTCTCCTTCCTGGTTTTCCCTCCTCAAGTTCCCGCTTCTCTGACAGCCCTAAATTCTGTCCTCTGACTCCTCAGTCTACAGCTTTTTGTTTGTTCTCTAACTTCATGTTTTGCAAGAACTGGGAAATACTCTCTGAGGAGAAACCATATAAACATGGATCTCACCTAGCATGTTCTATTCTTTTAAGAATTGAATTCTCTAGGGTCTTCCTGTTTTTTGGTCATTCTCCAGTAGCATCAAGTCATTTAAAAAATATTTTGGCCAGAGTTGATAATTTTTATCTTCAAGAGAACAAATCTGATATAAACTATGCTGCCAACACCAAAAGTCTGGACCTTGTTCTTAAATTGTTACCCTCTTAATATTAGTTATAAAAGTTATTCATTTATTATCCATTTTATTATACAACTAATAAGTACTCTTATGTAAAATAATACAAGTAATACAGAGGTGTACAAAGGAAAAATTAATTTTTAAGTAATTAAAAAATAAATCACTTTAATTACCCCATCCCATATAGTTTGATATTTTTTCTTTATTCACACACATACAAATGCACATATATTATTTTAACATGAATGGTGTGATACTATACATGTTAGTTGGCAGTTTGCTCTTTTTTTCACTTATGTATTTAAAGGTTTTTCTATGAGTACATATTTATTCTTTCATCAAATATTCATAGGGCACTTGCTATGTGTCAGGTACCAGTCTAGGTCCTGGGGTAAATCAGTGAACCAAACATACAAAAGACTTGCTTTCATGAAACTTACATTCTAATGAGGGTGTGATGAGGTGGATTAGAAATGAACAATAAACAAAGTAAATAAGTAAAGTGATAAGTGACATGGACAAAAATTAAGTGAGAAAGGTAATAGGGAGTGCTTGCATGTGCAAGGGAAAGAGGTTTGCAAATTTTCAAAGGGTGAACAAGGAAGCCCTCACTCAAAAAGTAATGTTGGAGCAGACCTGGAAGAAGTAGGCAATATGAGAAAAGAGCTTTCTAGGCGAAGTAAGAACAAAGGCTTGGCAAGAACCTGCTAGCATATTTGTGGAACAATAAAGAGGCTTCTGTGTCTGAAGCAGAGTGAGGGAGGGAACAGCAATTGAAGATGAGGTCAGATTGCTATAGAGGGCCAGGTAACACCAAGACTTGTTGGCCACTGTAGTTATCTATCTCTACATGACACTCCATGGGAGGGGGTCAGCTTGACCCTGTTGAGCCACTAGTATTTTTTTTTTATTGGAGTATAATTGCTTTACAATGTTGTGTTAGTTACTGCAGTACAATGAAGTGAATCAGTTGTATACATATATCCTCTCCCTCTTGGACTTCCCTCCCACCCCACCACCCCACCCCACTCATCTAGGTCATCACAGAGCACCAAGCAGGTTCCTACTAGCTATCTATTGTATACATGGTAGTGTATATATGCCAATTCAATCTCCCAATTCATCCCATCCTCTCCTTCCCCTACATGTCCACATCTGCATCTCTAGTCCTGCCCTGCAAATAGGTTCATCTGTACCATTTTTCTAGATTCCACACATATGCATTAATATACGATATTTGTTTTTCTCTTTCTTACTTCACTCTGTATGACAGACTCTGAGTCTGTCCACATCTCTACAAACGACCCAGTTTTGTTCCTTTTTATGGCTGAGTAATATTCCATTGTATATATGTACCACATCTTTATCCATTCATCTGTTGTTTGACATTTAGGTTGTTTCCATGTCCTGGTTATTGTAAACGGTGCTGCAGTGAACATCTGGGTACATAAGTGCTTTAGAATTATGATTTTCTCAGGGTATATTCCCAGTAGTGGGATTGCTGGGTCATATGGTAGTTCTATTTTTAGTTTTTTAAGGAACATCCATACTGTTCTCCACAGTGGCTGTATCAATTTATATTCCCACCAACAGGGCAAGAAGGTTCCCTTTTCTCCACACCCTCTCCAGCATTTATTGTTTGTAGATTTTTTTGATGATGACCATTCAGACCAGTGTGAGGTGATATCTCGTTGTAGTTTTGATTTACATGTCTCTAATAATTCATGATGTTGAGCATCTTTTCATGTGCCTCTTGGCCATCTGTATGTCTTCTTTGGAGAGATGTCTATTTAGGTATTCTGCCCATTTTTTGATTAGGTTTTTTTGTTTGTTTGTTTTTTTGATATTGAGCTCCATGAACTGTTTGCATATTTTGGAGATTAATCCTTTGTCTGTTGCTTCATTTGCAAATTATTTTCTCCCATTCTTAGGCTTGCCTTGTTTATGGTTTCCTTTGCTGTGCAAAAGCTTTTAAGTTTAATTAGGTCCATTTGCTTATTTTTGTTTTTATTTTCATTACTCAAGGTAGTGGGTCAAAAAAATCTTGCTGTGGTTTATGTCAAAGAGTGTCTTTCCTATGTTTTCCTCTGAGTTATATAGTGTCTAGTCTTACATTTAGGTCTTTAATCCATTTTGAGTTTATTTTTGTGTATGCTGTTAGGGAGTGTTCTAATTTCATTCTTTTAATGTAGCTGTCCAGTTTTCCCAGCACCACTTACTGAAGTTGCTGTCTTCTCTCCATTGTATATTCTTTCCTCCTTTGTCATAGATTAGGTGACCATAGGTGTGTGGGTTTATCTCTGGGCTTTCTATCCTGTACCATTGATCTATATTTCTGTTTTTGGGCCAGTACCATACTGTCTTGATTACTGTAACTTTGTAGTATAGTCTGAAGTCAGAGAGCCTGATTCCACCAGCTCTGTTTTTCTTTCTCAAGATTGCTTTGTCTATATGTGGTCTTTTGTGTTTCCACACAAATTGTAAAATTTTTTGTTCTAATTCTGTGAAAAATGCCATTGGTAATTTGATAGGGATTGCATTGAATCTATAGATTGCTTTGGGTATTTATAGTCATTTTCACAATTTCAATTCTTCCAATCCAAGAACATGGTATATTTCTCTATCTGTTTGTGGCTTCTTTGATTTCTTTCATCAGTGTTTTATAGTTTTCTAAATACAGGTCTTTTACCTCCTTAAATAGGTTTATTCCTAGGTATTTTATTCTTTTTATTGCAATGGTAAATGGGATTGTTTCCTCAATTTCTCTTTCTGATCTTTCAGTGTTAGTGTATAGGCATGTAAGAGATTTCTGTGCATTAATTTTGTATCCTGCAGCGTTACCAAATTCATTGATGAGCTCTAGTAGTTTTCTGGTGGCATCTTTTGGATTTTCTATGTATAGTATCATGTCATCTGCAAACAGTGACAGTTTTAATCCTTCTTTTCCAATTTGTATTCCTTTTATTTCTTTTTCTTCTTTGATTGCCGGAGCCACTGGTATTTTTTCTTCAGTTGACTCCACATGGTGTTCCTGTTGAACATGGCCCCCACAACCCAATGCTCTTCTAGTCTGATGCTGACCTTGTTGGCCTGGGTCTTTCTTAGTAGAGTTGCAACTTAACTATAGTTTCCCAAAAATATTACCATGCCAAGGTGCTCTGACTTAAAAGCACAGCTTTCCCTTTGATCTCTTAGATACTTGTTTTGAGCCCAGATTCCCCTTCCTTCAAGATAATTTCTCCATTGGAAACCATTGTGTTCTTCTTACCAGCAGACCTACATCAGGATATTCATTTTCCACCTGATCAGGGCTCCTTAACTTCTAATGTCAGAGAAGGGGGGCTACAACTGCCATCCCTTCCTTCTCAGAGGACTTGAGAAGCCACAGAAAGCTTCATTTCACCATTCTCTCAGGGCAAGGGGTGCCTGTCTAACATACACTGCCATAAATAATGAATACCACGAAAGCTACCCTTCCCTGAGTGGAGAAGGTTTGTTTCAAGGTGAAATGTTAAAATCAACTAGGTAGAGAAGCAGGGCAGCTGCTTGGTCCTCTCTTACATATGGATATATTGTAATTTAATTGATCATTCCTCTACTTTTAGATATTTGTTTCCCTCCTTTTTTATTATTATAAATAATTCTTCAGTGAGTATCTTGGCACGAGTGCAGATATTTCTGTAGAATAGATTCTTGAAAGCAGAATTGCTGGGTCAAAAGACACATGCATTTAAATTTAAAACATTCCCAAATTGCCCTACAAAAACGCTTTACCAATTTTCATTCCTGTAAGAATGTCCCCACTCTATCACCATCACTAAATATTAAGGATTGTTTTTTGCTTTTGATATTAGTATTGTTTCAATTTCCATATCTCTGATTACTAGTAAGGTTGAACTTTTTTTATGCCTACCAACAATTTTTCTTTTTATGTGAACTGACTGTTCATAACCTTTGCTTATTTTTCTATTGGATGGTTTGTCATTTTCTTTTTTTATTTTTAATTAATTTATTTATTTTATTGGCTGTGTTGGGTCTTTGTTGCTGCACACAGGCTTTCTCTAGTTGCGGCGAGTGGGGGCTACTCTTCCTTGTGGTGCGCAGGCTTCTCATTGCGGTGGCCTCTTGTTGCAGAGCACGGGCTCCAGATGCATGGGCTTCAGTAGTGGTGGCACATGGGCTCAATAGTTGCGACTCACGGGCTCTAGAGCGCAGGCTCAATAGCTGTGGCGCACGGGCTTAGTTGCTCCGCGGCATGTGGTATCTTCCTGAGGCAGGGATAGAACCCATGTCCCCTGCACTGGCAGTCAGATTCTTACCTACTGCACCACCTAGGAAGTCCAAGTTTGTCATTTTCTCATCTTGCACACGTTGTTTTAAGTTTATTCCTAGGTATTTCGAAGTTGTTGTTGTTAATTGATTACTACCGACAAATAGTAGAGCTATTGATTTTGGTGTGTTGGTCTTATTTCTGGCATCCTTCCTGAACATTTTTTTTTTAATCATTTTATAGTTGATTATCATTTCTTTCTGGGGGAGCCCATCATATCATTTGCAAATAACGGTTTACTGTGGTTACTGATGTATTTGGACTTATGCCTACTACTTTAGTCTATATTTTCAATTGATCATGTTTTCTGATTTCCTTTTTCTCTTCATGCCTTTTGAGGCTTGATAGCATATCTTTGTTCCTTTTGTGGCCTGGAAGATCTGCATTCTGTTTCTACACTTCTAGCAGTTGTCCTTGTATATTTCGTTAAGTAATAGAAACAAATTTTTCTATTAATGTCAAGAATCAAATCAGCTAATACATTTCCTCCAAATAAGATCATCAACTGCACTCCACTCCTCACCCCTGTTTTACTGAAGTCATTTGAAATCTTAGTATCAGATTATTTTTTTACAATCTTTTTTCACATTGCATGTCTATTACTTACGAATCCTTTACTTTCTGCTTTTTGCTGTATAGCATGTTCTACGTTCTTTCATCACCTTCCATGATTTAAAAGGTAGTAATCTTATTTTTCATTTTACTGGTGATCGACTTTTATATTTACCAGCTATATTCCTAAACCTCTATTTCTCTGATTAGGAAAGTAAAGAACAATCAGCATCTCCCAACTCCCTTACTTCATGTCAAATGAAGATTTTAGTGTATCCTTACCTATCTTGCCCTCTGTCTCTCATTTCCCTGTCTTTTAAAATGTACTGTGGGTTTATAAATCCAACTTGCATTTCAACCATATATATTTTGTTGTCATTGTTCAAGTCTTATGATATGTTTAGTTGGTTTTAATGGTTGCAACCAAACCTTTTATATTACAGTGTTCCCATTTTCAAGTTCTTAATTTTAATTCATCTCTTGAGCAGCTGAAGTATGTCTTTAGGCTGTTTACTTAGGGAGAACACATGGGTGATACATTTTCTACATGCTTCTCTATAAATCTGAAATGTATTTCTGTTGTTTTCATGCATGAATGCGAATTTGTTGGTACAGAATTCTTGTGTCACCATCTTTTTTCACCCAAAACTATAATCATTGCTCCTTATTGTCTAGCATTTAGAAATGCTGAGGCAAAGCCTAAGACCAGCCTAAAACGTCCCCCTTTGCAACCTGATTTAATCTGTGGATCTGTGCAATATTCTTCCTTCATCATAAAGAAAAGAATTTTTTCATCGCCAGGATATGTCCTGGTATATAATTCTTTCACTAATTTTCCCTGGAACTCATTGATTTATTTGCCCAATCATTTTTCAGCTCAGGAAGTCCTTTCCCATTGGGTATGTGACTATTACTTCTGTTCATTTGATAGTAATGATTGTAAACATCTCTTGGCTGTGCCCTCTTTTCCATCATCTCTCATCTCTCACCAGGGTGAAGGCAACACTCTGCTTTCACTTGGCCCCACTCCCTTTTCATTCCCTACTTGCATTTAAGACCCTTGCACCGAGGACCCTGACTGCTCTGTTCAGTGCTCTGAACACTAGCTTCCCGCTGCCCTGGGGCTGTGATCCAGATGCTGAAAGTAGCCACTGCAGCCTCTGGTGAGGCCCCCCACCCTAGCCTCGTCTCGCACTACACACCCCTCCACCCCTGCCTCGTTCCCTACATTCCAGCCACGCTGCCTCCTCTTACTCCTTCAGTTAGACCTGCTCCCTCCATGCCTGCCCCCCCCCCGCCCCGCCGCCACTGCATGATTTCTGCCCCCTCTGCTCTTATGGCCTGGTCTTTTTTTTTTTTTTTTTTTTTTTTGAGTGTAGTTGCTTTACAATATCATGTTAGTTTCTGCTGTACAGCAAAGTGAATCAGTTATATATACATATATACCCCCTCTTTTTTAGAGTTCCTTCCCATTTAGGTCTCCCTGTTCTTTAGATCTCAGCTTAAATGTTGCTTCCTGGAAAAACTCTCCCTGATCCTCGCACCTACCCTCTGTTATGTCTGGAACTTCGTCTTTTGTTCATTTTTTTCAGTAAGTATTTTTGAGCGTCCCCTATGTGCCTGGGGATACATCAATGAGCAAAGGAGATGAGGGTCCCTGCCCTCACGGAGCTTCATCATACAGGTGTTCCTTCATGGCACTTCTTAGAATTAGTATATAAAATAATTGATGGTGGGATTCTTTTTATTCTGCCTCTTCCACAAAACAGTAAGCTCTCTGAGGGCAGGGATCAAATCCACTTGTTTATACTTGTGATTCTAGGCTATAAGGCACCACCTGGTATATGATAGACAATAAATGTTTGATGAATGAATTAACGAATTCATGCTATTTGTAGAAGTCAGGATTCTTTCAGCTACAATCCAACTTAAACTAGCTTCAGCAAAAAAAGAAAGAAAGAAAAGAAAAGAAAGAAAGAAAAGGAAATGAAAAAAAAGAAAGAAATGGAAAGAAAAAAAGCAGGTGGAGATGTGGATTCACAAGCTCACTCCAGGGGGAAGGCCACGGGCAGCTCCAGCATCATACAGAGTGGATCCAGAGCCTCTCTCGATGCAAACAGGGCTCCCTCTGCTTCCCTCTGCATGTTGATCTTCTCCTCTCCGATTCTAGATGGGTTTCCTCCATGTTGCCAGGGGAGATAGGTGCTGACAGTTCTAAATTCACATATTCTCAGCTTAGCAACACCAAAGGAAAAAGCGCTTGTTCCTCTCAGCATCTGCACGTTTGCAGGGCCCAGACAACTGGTGATTGGTCCAGCGTAGATCACATGCCTCCTCTGGCCTGATCTCTGTGTCCTGGGGAATGGGGCATTCTGATTGGCCAGGCCTGGGTGGCACACCTCTCCCTGAGGGTCTGGGGGAAGTCAGGTAGGCAGGACACCATGACCTTCACACCAAGATGTCTTGCAGTTCAGTATTCCCCGAAGGAATAACAGGTGTCAGGAAGAAAGCAATGTGCTACTAGGACAAATGCAACAATTGCCCCCATATCACAGGATGGCTTTTCTTGCATTCTTTATTTTTTTGCAGCCAGTGCTTTTGCATCTCTCTCCCTCTTAGTCTTTTCATTCTGTCTTCTCGTTAGCAGCTGTTTCCTGGGGTGCTGTCCACGTGCTCAGCACAGGCAGTGGAAGAGTCCAGTGAAGCTTGCACCTGCTATACACAAAGCTACCTTTTGAAGACAGTGGCTTCAGGTGGCTCTTTCATACTCTGGGGACCCCTGTCCCAGGGTAATGCTCCACTGGAGAAGGGCCAAATGGCCCCAGTCAAATAATTTTGCGCCTCTGTGATCCGGACTGGAAGACCAGGTCAGTAGAACGGCAAGTCCGATTTCATGTGTTAAAGAGCTAGCTCTTCATCTGGAGTGGGACTGTCCACGTGTCCAGTTCCCTAGCTATGTCTAAGGGTCAGGCCCAGACTGAAGCTCCCCTTTGTGCAGGGGCAGAGCCCTCAGCATTTGCTGCATCACTTTAGAGGCTACGACTCCCAGGGCCACACTGTTTTGAGGGCACTGCACACTTTGCTGTCCTGTAACAGAGTTAGGGTCTAGGTTCAGATCACTGTAAACGGGTTATTCACTTATCTGAAAGTGTAGTGAGCTATTCCCAAGTCAGGCAAGATATAGGACAATGATTCACTGTGCATAACTGTCCTGAGTTCGCAGAGCAGCCAGCGTTCCTGGGCCCTGACCACTAAGTGCAAGGACACCCCTTAATCATTAGGGCAACCAAAAATGCCCCTGCGAATTTTCTGAACACCTCCCAGGAGATTGTCTACACACTGTTCCTCATCTTTGGAAGACTTTGAACGGAGGCTTATGACTCCCCACGTCTCCGAGTTCTGCCGGGATCCCAAGTGACATCACTGCCCTCATGGATAACCCCTCCAGGAATACAGCAACTGCCGTGTAGATGGAAGGAAGGCTGACCTTTGTTGTGCTTAGAAGTTTTCCAATAGCTGCTCACCATTTTGGAAAACCACTAGAGCAAAGCCCCTTTCACGCCAAACAGTGCACTTGTAGCTGTGGTGTTCACAGCGGTTCTACCTTCACATATGAGCCTCTGATCCCTTCATTAGGTCTTCAGTGCACTGTGCCCGAACATTTACACCCTGTTACACAGATACATCATCACATTTCATTCTCCCTTTATTCTCCCTTATATTACTGTTGGGATCTTATTTGGACATTTGAACAGTTTGGCCATTTGAAACTGTATGTGTGTGTGTGTGTGCGTGCATGGTTTCATATATAGTATACATATATGTAGTATACACACATATAGTATCACTGATGCATTTATTTCAGGATAGTCAAGGAGACTTACAAAACATTTGTTATAAATATGATAGAATTGAGAACAAGAGGCCTAGAAGTTTGGCAGATGTCAGCAACTAGAAGGAGTATTTTTCTGTTCAGAACTATCTTACTTTCCTTAAGAACAGACTCACAGTATAGGTGAAAAATGCCTTTTGCCAAGCTTATCAGCCTTTGATTTTAGTGGGGTCCCAACAGCAGCCATAATTCAGATTTCTCCATCTGCTCCCCTCACAAGCATCACATCTAGACATTCCTGCTCCCCAGAAGGCCATCCCTGGAGATGAGAGAAGATGAGAGTCCCGGTAGTGACAGACTCACATAACTTTGGAGAGAGGGTTCCTCTTCCACTCAACCATGGCCTGTATCACTTGCTCAAGCCCACTGCTTTTCCTGGGGTCTCCCCAAGTCCCTCAATATTTTTCTGAAGGCCCTAAATCTCTGAAGGACTCACACTTCATGGATCAAATCCAAGGCAGGCAGGGACTTCCCTGGTGGTGCAGTGGTTAAGAGTCCGCCTGCCAATGCAGGGGACACAGGTTCAATCCCTGGTCCGGGAAGATCCCACATGCCGCGGAGCAACCAAGCCCCTGTGCCACAACTACTGAGCCTGTGCTCTAGAGCCCGCGAGCCACAGCTATTGAGACCATGTGCCACAACTACTGAAGCCCACTTGCCTAGAGCCTGTGCTCCACAACAAGAGAAGCCACCACAATAAGAAGCGCAGGCACCACAATAAAGAGTAGCCCCCGCTCTCCACAGCTGGAGAAAGCCCATGCAGCAATTAATTAATTAATTTAAAAAAATACTGGTGATGAATGTATTATTTAAAAATAATTCAAAGCAGGCATTATGAGCCCCCCAACCCCCTTTTCCCCAGGCCCATAAGCCCTGAAATATCCCCCTGGCAGGGCAGGTTCAGTTCCAGGACCCAGCCAGCAGGACTGGTCTCCAAAGCAGCAAAGCCCCCCATCTTCTTCCTGCTGGACGGAGCCTTCTGAGTCCTGAAGCCATTCTTGTCACTAACCACCCTCTCTAGGGCTGTGTGGAGTCATGTTTGCCCTGGAAAAGGGAGGAGGAGAAACAGGTCTTCATTTGGATGCTGAGCACAGAGGCCTCTCTCACGCCTTCATTTGAACCTTCTCTGGATGTCGCTGGCTTATCATGTCGCCTGCGTGTGAGTGGGCTACCCAGGGCTGTGCCAGCTCTCCCCTGACAGTCTCGAGACCCGTCCCTGCATGTGGCTGCATCCCAGATAAACAGAATTCCAGCTCCAAAGGCAGCAATAGATGATGTGGATTTTCCTGAGGGTTTGTGAGATGACAGGGAGTCCAGTGCTCCCCACAGGGTCCTTGCCCCAAGTCCTTCTGCCCACAGCAGCTGCACGTCCCTCCCCTTTCCCCAACCTTTCTTCCTTGCTCTCTCTCTCTCTCTCCCCCCCCCCCCCCACCGTGGTGGCTCCAGCCTCCCCTCTCCTTTCTCTCAAATCAGCGTGTAAAACCTCCCGTATCCTTAGCCAGATGGAGGCCCACCACCATCTGGCCATTCCCTTAGCACCCCCAGGAAGCCCTTGGTTCATCTCCCCACCCTCTCCTGCTCAAGAGATGCTTCTGGTCTTTAGCGAAGAAGTGGGTGTGCTATTTGCTTGTGCCCAGGAGTTTCTTCCAGCTCTAGCCCAGCGCACTGCCCCCTCCTCCCTTCCCAACCCGTCCTTGCCTTCGTCCCTGAAGCTTTGTTCACAGACGTGCCTGCCAGTCCCAGCCTGGCTCTTCAGGACCGTCTCCTCCAGAGCCTCTCCCCCGATCCCCGCTGGCCCTCAGGGGACCCCCAGTGGTTACTGAAACCCGTGGCCACGCCCTGGAGCTGAGGAATGTGTGACTACTGTGGAGGCAAACCCACCAGTCCTGGGATTCACCAGGAGCTGAGACGGAAGCTGGCCCTTCTGCTGGGGGCTGCCGACCCGTGTCTCCCACTCCCTCGCCTTCCTGGGCGCTGCTCTGCCTACTTTGGTCTCCCTTCCCCAGGAGAAATGCCATGTCTGCCAAGCTCTTTTCCCACAGGCACGGTCTGCTATAACATACCCTTCATTGCCACAATCTATACACATCTTCAGGGCAGAAGAGGGTGGAGGATTTCATGCCACAAAGCCAGGGACTGTCCTGGGTTGTCCCTAAGGCTGTGTGTCCTTTGCTGGGCCCTAAGGGGACCCACAAGAGCCAGGAACCTCCCTGTACCAAACTTGGGAGTGGTATCTAGCCAGGTCTGGAGCCCATTTGAGGGCCCCTCAGATTAGGGACTTAGCTCCCGCTTCCCCAGGGCTCATCTGTTGAGAATTTGAGCTACATCACCTCCAGCTCCCTGTGTTTGTCCTCTCTTCCTCCCTCACTAAGAGCTGGGATGCAGGTAGCCGCTCCAGATTCTGAAGGGTCTAAAATTGTTCAGGAAAACCTGGCCAAATCGTCCCCACACTGACCGGCTTTGATTCCAGATTCTCAAAGCTGGGCTTGTGCACTGTGCAAACAGCTCACTCCAAATGTTTCTGCAGCACGCACACACGAGTGAGAGCGCCTAGCCACTCCTGGTGACCTGAGGTCACTACCTCAACACTGGAAACAGGCACCTCGCCTCCTCACTCTGTGCTGTCACAGCGGTCAGCCCACAGGATCGCAGAGACTTGGACTGGTTCCCCAGAAGCAAACCCTGAAAGGAGAATTTGTATGCAGGAGATTTAAGAGTTCCTGGGAGAAAACAGTAGGGGAGTGTGGCGGGGGAAGTGGGGGTCAAGAGAGGGTGGGATATTGAGCAAAGCCCCATGGAGGGTAACCTTGGCTCAATCCCACATGGGGGCTTTGAGGACCACCCTGCAGGGTCATCCTGACCAGGCAGCAGGGGAGCCCCACAGTCACTGGTGAAGGCTGCCCCTGCCCTGCGTCAATTCCCAGGCCCTTGCCTGAGCTCAGTCTCTGACAAAGATGGAGTGCATGCTCTTGGGTGTGAAAGTGCTCAGGAGCTGATATGCAAAAAACATCCAGGGGAATATGGGCGGAGCACTGACAGCATCAGCTAGGTTCTCTGCAGTTACTTCTTTTTTTTATTATTTATTTATTTATTTATTTATTTAATAAATTTATTTATTGGCTGCGTTGGGTCTTCGTTGCTGCACACGGGCTTTCTCTAGTTGCTGCGAGTGGGGGCTACTCTTCATTGTGGTCTGCAGGCTTCGCATTGTAGTGGCTTCTCCTGTTGTGGAGCACGGGCCCTAGGCACATGGGCTTCAATAGTTGCGGCACATGGGCTCAGTAGTTGTGGCTCACAGGCTCTAGAGCACAGGCTCAATAGTTGTGGCGCACGGGCTTAGTTGCTCCGTGGCATGTGGAATCTTCCCAGGGCAGGGCTCAAACCCGTGTCCCCTGCATTGGCAGGCGGATTCTTTACCACTGTGCCACCTAGGAAGTCCTGCAATTACTTCTTAAGGCAAGGTCTTCGTATCTGAAACCTGCCACTCTAAGTCATCTCCCATCCTGGGAGCAGAGTGCCTTTTTGCCCCATGCTGTCCCTTGGCACCTGCTCAGCCAGCAGGTGAAGTAAGACTGGACCCCAAACCAGTCCAGGTATATGGGCTCCCAACTCCTCTCCCCTCCAGGAAAAGATTGACCCCTTCTTAAGGAATTGAAAGTCTGTTGAGGCTGGAGTTTCCTATTTCCTCATAAAGGGGAATTCAGATCTCTTCTATATGAAAGGTAACAAGGGCTTGGGGCATCCACATGCCCCACAGAGGAGGCAGCCCCTAGCCGGCGGGGAGGGGAGGTGTCCATCTCAGGCAAAACCATCCTCTAATCCATCAGCCGCGTGACTGATAGATTTCCCTTTGCCCCTCTGCTCCAGCTCCCAGGCTCTCCACCCAGCACCCCTCCCTTCACAATACTCTTTTCCTCTTCCTTCTCATCCGTTATCTCCAGATTAAGTGTAGTGAAGAAGGCTCCCCACATCTCCAGGGAGAGGAGTAAGTGTCTGGGATCAGGGCATCACTAGGCTCCCATTCCAAATGGTCAACGGGTGTCCCTCCCCCCTTGTCATCCTCCTCACCTCACCTCAACTTTATGTCCTACACACTCCTCACCAAGAGAGAGGGCTGGCTTCTCCTCGGCCTCATTGGGGCATTTCCTGTTCCACTGCTCGTGGGGTTATGGTCAGTGTCCTCAGACAGGTGGACTCCCATCCTTCCAGGTCTCCCTTGGGTGGCAGTTTGCTTGGATGCACAACCTTAATAGCCCTGGCCTATGGCTGCATTGTGTAAACAGTCAGGCATCCTGACCAGGCCCCTATCAGATGTGGGGTTTCCTTTAGTGCTAAGCTGTCACCTGCCTACCTGGTCACCAAATCCATTGTGAAACGCCATCTCCAGTCTGCAACCCTGGCTCTGTACCTGGGTAAATTAGAAACCTCACCATGGTGTTGACAAGAATACCAGCTCAAATTACTTTAAGTAAAAGGGGAGTCTACTGGTTCATTAATTGAAAAATCACAAGAGCAGTTAGCTTCAGGCTTAGCTGGATCCAGGTACTTAAACAAAGGTTGATAAACTACAGCCTGTAAGCCACATCTGGTCTGCCACCTGTCTTATAAATACCTTTGTATTGAAACACAGCCACAATTATTTGTTTATGTGTTGTCTACAGCTGCTCTCACTCTACAACCACAGAATTGAGGAGTTGCAACAGAGAACTATGGCCCACAAAACTGAAAATATTTACTCCCAGCCTTTCTAGAAAACTCTACCAAATCCTGTCTTAAACAATGTCATCGGGGAGGGGGCGGGGGGTGAGGGGGAAGCTGAGACGAAGCGAGAGAGTAGCACAGACATATATACACTACCAACTGTAAAACAGAGAGCCAGCGGGAAGTCGTTGTATAACAAAGGGAGCCCAACTCGAGGATGGAAGATGCCTTAGAGGACTGGGGCGGGGAGGGTGGGGGGGACGCGAGGTGGGGGAGTCAAGGGAGGGAGGGAATACGGGGATATGTGTGTAAAAACAGATGACTGAACCTGGTGTACCCGCAAAAAAATTAAAAAAAATTAAAATTAAAAAAAAAATTAAAAAAAAAAAACAAAAAAACAATATCATCAGGAATCTATCTTTATTTCTTGCCTGAATGGTTGCTGTGGGTTCCCTAGTCCCTGACCCCTAAACTACACAGACTGAGAGTGGCTGACGTGTGGTTCCTTAAGTGAAAAGTGGAGTGTGGCCACCGGAGGAAGGATAAATGGCTTCGAGCAAGCCAAAACAACAGATGTCTGCTCTACAGGTTCCGATCTTGTTTTCTGTGTGGTGTTCCACCCAGCCGCCATGGTGACGAACCATCAGCCACCTGGAGTTTATCCTTCAGCTTGGTGGCATACTGAGTGAGACTGTCCCTGTGTGTCCCCTTGTTGTCAAGCCCAAAATAAGATCAATCAGTGGCCATGGCTCCAGTGCAACTGTCACGACAGAGAGCCATCGGCAGCACTGTTGCCAGGGCTCAGCATGGATTAGAGCATCTGCACACCGGCACCACTGCCACCATGGATCTGGACGGAGCCTTCCGTGCACGTTTAGTAAAGTTCTGTAGAGCCCCTTGGGTTGGGGTCCGTTTCAGGGAGTGGTCCTAGCCTTGCTAATTACTAGTCGATGTTAAAAGGGTTCTCAAAAATCTTACAATTTCTTGGTGAGGATGTATAAAGACAGGAAATTCACAAACTGAGAACTTCTCCCACCACACCCCTGCCGAAGAGGATGCTCTTGCTCCCTGGTGGGATGCCCCCACATGGGAGAGCAAGTGCCATCCCAATGTTGACTCTCCAGTTTCAGAAGACAATAGTCAAGGCACACCGTTTCCCAGAGTGTGCCACTCTGAGTCCTCTCCAGATAGCCTGGTCCGGAAGCAATGCTGTCTGTGTAATGCACTGGGCACAGGTGTCCCACGGTATTTGGATGTCCTCTGCCATCGTGGGCCAGAAGAGCCATGCCCTAATTAACCGCAGCACCTGTCCCCTCCCCAAGGCCCAGAGTCATCGTGCGTGGACCTCAGTGCTGTGGGGCAGCCTTTTTGAAACAGGACCAACTGCTTCCGCTGTCCATTTACGAGGCACACAGGATCCTGTGTGATACCCGGTGATAACGGCAGTGGCTGTCATCCTAGAGTAGGACATTCGGGCTGTAAGAAGAACTTCGTACCCTCCCTGCTAGAAGGACCTACTTCTTCCCCCTTCACTGTCAACCACTGCTCACTTCCTGGTAAAGCTCGTTGCTGACTCCCCACCTGCATCTGGGGAGGCAGAGTTGGGTTATGTAATTCAAGGTTGTAAATACAGTTTCTGAGGGTTGCCCCAGGCTGTCAGCCAAGTCTGTTTTCCAGACCCCTTTGCCATTCCAAATGGCCTGCACTCCCTCATTAAAGATGGTCTCAGTGACCTGAGGACATGACCTTTGCAAATGTAGCAGCTGCGCCTTCAGCGCAGATGATAACAATGCTGGACTTACAGGCCACCGGAGCTTCCACCCAGCTTGCCTCTTAACACCCAGTTCAGCCCGGGAAAGTGAGGCACGTAGCAACCCATGCCAGGAAGGGTGAACCGCACTCATAGTCCTTAAATGCATCCACTTCAGCATTAAAAACTCTATAGTCTGTAGGGGCTTCCCTGGTGGCGCAGTGGTTAAGAATCCGCCGCCAACACAGGGGACACAGGTTCAAGCCCTGGTCCAAGAAGATCCCACGTGCTGCGGAGCAGCTAAGCCCGTGTGCCACAACTACTGAGCCTGCGCTCTAGACCCCCATGAGCCACAACTACTGAGCCCACACACCACAGCTACTGAAGCCCGTGCGCCTAGAGCCCGTGCTCTGCAACAAGAGAAGCCACGGCAATGAAAAACCCGCACACCACAACGAAGAGTAGCCCCTGCTCTCCACAACTAGAGAAAGCCCATGTGCAGCAACGAATAACCAATGCAGCCAAAAATAAATAAATAAATAATCAAATAAAGCTTTTAAAAAAAAAACAATGCTATAGTCTGTTAACAGGGTCTTGGGCCTCACTGCCAGGCAGGCTTTGATGAGCAATGTCGCAATTTTATTATCCCCATAGACCCAGTATAACATCACCGTCCATCCTCTTGTCCTAGACCGAGGCTGTCTGTCTGCGTGGCATCCTTTCCTGTAGGGAACCATCCCTCGCTAATTCCATGTGGCTTAGGTGGTACTGAGCCCCACTCAGTCCCCAGCCCCAGAGTGCAGACGCGCGTCTGTGACACAGGCCTGGAGCTCATTCCATTTCACAAGCCTTAGTGATTAGGTCATGGACGGGCACATGGCCAAGCTAGGCCAACCTGGCTCTTCCCTGGAGTTTTCAGTCAGCTCCCTCAAGAAAATGCTCCCTCCTTTTCTGAGAGTTCAAGCTGGAGCCGCCTGGGGCCATTTCACTGTCCCCATG
Source organism: Hippopotamus amphibius kiboko (assembly GCF_030028045.1). Taxonomy (NCBI): domain Eukaryota; kingdom Metazoa; phylum Chordata; class Mammalia; order Artiodactyla; family Hippopotamidae; genus Hippopotamus; species Hippopotamus amphibius. The sequence continues at coordinate 35,348,713 of NC_080186.1, forward strand.
GAGGAAATATTCTACAATAGCAGAGAATGAGACCAACAAGTCAACAGAACCAGAGACCAAGTAGAGATGAGAAATAAAGAGGGTCACAGAGTCAAAGAAAGAGAGCACTCTGATGACCATATTTGAGCCCCTGGACCAAACCATGTCTGACTATCGATCTTTTGAGGAAATAAAGTAGTGTAAGCCACCAATCTCTTATTTCATGTATGTTTAAAAATGTAGTTGAAACAATAAATAAGGAATCTTGAGAGAATGAGAAATTATTGCCATGAGGGCTTTTGGGAGTGTATAGCATTGGGCTGGATATAATCTTTTGTGTGGCAAAGATTAGGAATAAGTTGAAAGGTACAAGGACCAGAGAGAGAAAGAGAGAGAGCGCGGGAGAGAGAGATGATATATTAACCATATGGAGTTAAGATCTTATTTCAAATTACATTTATTCTTATTTTGTATCTTGTTATGATGATATTGAGTAGTTTGTATGCAAGAAGCTCTCCTATAAAATTCTATTCTAACTACAATCGTTTATTGTTTTATAACCCTTAACCTTGAGACTATGATGCTTGTTTATTGTAGGAAATTGTATTTACTCATTGTAAGTTTGTTATAGGAAATTGAACTTTCCATCAACCTTGTAATATTTAACCTGCTGAGTATGACTTCAGTGCTTTTGTTTTATTTAAACCAACCAGCAGTGTAAATGTGGTAGTTTCTTGGCATTTGGAAAAAAGTATTCGTAAGTTTTTTCCCTCTTGTAGAAATTATGCAAGAAAAACAAGTACTAATTATAGCCGACTCATTTAAAACACAATGCAGAATTTAAACTCATTCTTCCACACCCTGGACTTTTCAGTTACACAGACCAATACATTGTCCTTTCTCTGTCATGTGCAACGGAAAGAATCCTGACGAATGTACCTTCCAAGGGGGAGTGGTGAGGGAGGTCGGTTAGGTGGGTTGGCAGGGTCACACAGGAGCACAGACTAGCTGATCGCTGGAGCTCTGAGTGCCCTGTCCTCTTTCAGGGCCTGTGGCTACCCCAGACATTTTAGAGATCACTGGGCATCGGCAGTGACCTAACGTTGATTCCCAGAGCTCCAGGTGCCAGTAGGATCCAGTGGTTAGAGTGGGAGTGTGTGAGGTTGGGGGCAAATGGATATCTGAACTTGAGTCCACCTCACAGAAGCCCCAGTGAGACCCCAGCACTATCCTGCAGTCATTCCCCTTATTCAGGAGGTGTGGCCGGAACCCACAGCTCCAGCAGCTCCTGATCCCCACCTAGATCCTTGCCCTGTATGGTTGAAGAGCTTTTTTCACAAGACGGACCTAGTGTGAGCTCCTGGATTCCGCCTCTCCATCTAAACAAAATAAAAGGTATCCTATATCCCTGGGACAATTACATGTGTTGGTGAAACAACTAGCAACTTGAAATATACAGGATTCGTGATTCCCATCACATACCAATACATCCTCCTGTCTTTCGGCCATAGCCTTGGAGAACGGCAGTGGATCGTCACACGCTTCCCTAGTGACAACCGTTTGCGTCTGTTGCTCCAGATGTGCTCAGATCATACGCATCCACACAGCTCCCTGCACGGCTGCCTCCCCTCGACGTTGTTTGGGGCTGTCTGGTTGAACCACCCAGTCTCAACAATTACACCCTCCAGAGCCAGGTGTGACGGTAACCTCCTGCCTCCACCCCCACCCCGGTCTCTCTTCTTCCTTCCATTGCTGGCGGCCTTTTATTCCTCGGTACATTTCTTACCGCTCCTAGGACACCGCGGTGGAGGACACTGCGATGAACAGTGGGATGGTGGGGTCTCCAGCCTCGGCCAATACTTCTGGGCAGTTTTCGTGGTGACAGTACTTACCACGACTCTGTAAATGTGGAAGTGAGGAAGAAGCAGTTTCCTGTAAATAGCCGTACTATTAGTCACAAAAAACACACACCTAAAGCACTGAAATCACTGTTGACTTCTGACTTGAGTTTTTCTTCCAATCTGTACAGAGTGTATCCAGAGAACTTTCAAGAATGGCTGGACCCTAACAGCGCCTAAGTCAGCAAGGGCCCTTTCACACAGGCTCTCAGCGCACTGGAAACCACCACTCTCTCGACACTGGGAGGAAGAAAACCCTCTCCTGAACCCTCTCGTTCTCTTCTCTGGCTTCACCTGTGTGTGTCTTGTCTTTCCTCCCCCCCCCCAACCCCCGCCCCTGCAGAAGCCTGTCTCCTTGGGCTCTGATTCAAGCTGTCAGTGGTTCAGTTCTGTCTGCTTTCACTCCAGGTGAGGAGGAGTGGGATGGAGATGGGGGCTGTTGGTTGGGAGAATATCAAGAAGGACTTTTCCTACCACCATGGCAACATCCTCTTGGCACCTGGCCTGCGTGTTGTTATGTACAAAGAGCTCTTATCTCTTTGGTCAGGAGTCACAGGACCGCATGCCCTTTCGGTCACTTTGGCCTTTGTATGTCTCATGCTTCAAGAAGGCAGATATGGGCCCAGAGTGGACCTTGTGCTGCCACATTTGTCATTTCTATCTCAGAGTAGTTTCCACAATTTCTCCCTGACTTTGAGATGGGGTTCCAAACTTCATGACAGCTCAGTCCTGATCAATCTTCATTTCTTTGTGCCGTAAATCTGCAAGCTTGGCAGTCACAGTAAGGTTGGACTCTGGAGTCTGAGAAGTATAATTTAATCCAAGGCATAAATAAGTACCACCCATCAGGTACAAAAAAATCCCCGACAAGACCCAGCCTTTAACCCCCACATGACTGGATCTCCCGGAGCCACTGTTTCCGCTCCTCTCTGCCGGAGAGGAAGTTGGTCTCTGCACACCACGAAATCCCCCCAAATACAAACTCAACTTGCATGTGACCAAAATTTTCTCAGAGCGCTGGAAGAGAAAGGTACGTGACCCTCAGCAGAATCCCCTCAGGTCCTTACTCCTTCAGCACCTGTCCTCACGGTAGAACCCACACTCATCCTTTCTCCGCCCATCCATCCACCCACATGTCAGCTTCCCCCTGCCAGCCTGACTCTACCCCTTCCCTGCTCTGTATATCAAAATCTTTCCAGCCTGAACGTACCACTCAGCAAAAAGAAGCCAGCTAAAGGGTGCTTTATAAAACAGAAGCCCAGTCGTTAGCTGAACAGCTAAACTAACCAAATATTGTTGCCCAGGGGAGCGAGACCCTGGGGGGCCCGAGTTTATCCTACCACTCCACATTCAAAAGTTAGAAAAAGTCAAAACATATCTAAGTTAAACCGGATCCTATTTTTTAAAAATAAAATTTCTACTCATCCCCAACCCATCTTTCTGCCCCTGTTCTCAATGTGTGACATTATGAAAGCAGATTGAAGAGTTCCATCCTTGCCGAGGTTGGGACAGAATCACTCGTTCACCAACATTCTGAACTCCAAACTTTTCTTCAAATTAATTTTTATTGGAGTATAGATGCTTTACAATATTGTGTTAGTTTCTACTGTACAGCAAAGTGAATCAGCTATACATATACATATATCCCCTGTTTTTTGGATTTCCTTCCCATTTAGGTCACCGCAGAGCACTGAGTAAGAGTTCCCTGAGCTATACAGTAGGTTCTCATTAGTTATCTATTTCAATCATAGTATCAATAGTGTATATATGTCAATTTCAATCTCCCAATTCATCCCACCCCACCCCCCTGACCCCCTTGGTGTCCATATGTTTGTTCTCTATTGAACTCCAAACTTTCATTTGTTTTTACTAAACTATCCTCTAGCCTAGCACCACCCAGTAGAACTTTCTGCAGTGATGGAAATGCTCTATAGATGCACTGTTCAACATGGTAGTCACTAGCCCAGGTGGCTTCTGAGCACTTGGGATGTGGCTCAGGTCACTGAGAAATGAAATTTATAACTTCATTTAATTTTAATTTCAATAGCCCAATGCAACTGTGGCTGCCACACTGGACAGCACAGCTCTAGCCTAATTCCACCAATGACAATGAGGGACATTCCAGGAAACTGTCAAAGAAAATTCAAAATTAAATTGTAGGATAGTGCTTAGGACGTTGACTAGTTCATATGTTGTCCTCACACTAGGAAAATTTTTTCTCAGTTCTAAGGACCTGAAAAAGCAAAGCTGCTCTTAACCAGTTAGTTTTTAATCTTAAAGACACTATGAATTGCATACTCAATTTGTTTCCTTTTTCCCTTTGGCTATCAGGAAGCTCAGCCAAATTTAGAGCCCACCTCTACCTTATGTTCCCTTGTAACATCACCTTCAGTTCCATTTATTTCTTTCCTACCCTGTTGTCTTGTATGGGATAGGATGTAGAATGCCAACACTCTTCGCCACAAGAATAATCTTTGGGAGGAGGTGCCAATTCGAGCATTGCTGATCAACTTGCTGAAGCCTGCAGACATGACTCACAAGTTATATTGGGGAACTGAAGGGAGGAAGGGAAGGGATCTGGGCAGTTAGATCCCCATCCTGGTGGAGAAGGAAGGGATTTTTTTATTGCAAGGGCAAGTTGATGAAGGATGCAGTTCAAAGAAAACCTGTATAAAGGTGGGCAAGGGAGTGAAGTTAGCATTTGACTCTTGAGGTACTTTTCTCTCTGGCCTCAGAGAACGTCCTAGTTATTACCCAGCTATAATTTTTCTCTTTCTGCATTGTGTGTGTGTGTGTGTGTGTGTGTGTGTGTGTGTGTAGCGTTAAATGATTCTTAGTAAATTTACTAAGTTGTGCAATTATCACCAGAAAACATTTCCATCATCTCGAAAAGCATCCTTGTGCTCATTTCTAGTCACTCCACATTCCCACTGGCAACCGCTAATCTACTCTCTGTTTCCGTAGATTTGCTTTATCTGGACTTTTTGTATATGTGGAATCATGCAATATGTGATCTTTTGTGTTTGGCTTCTTTCACTGAGCATAGTGTTTTTGAAGTTCATCTGTAGAATCTATTAGTACATTATTCCTTTTTATTGCCAAATAATATTCTATCGTACAGATAGACTACATTCTGTTTATCCATTCACCAGTTAATAAACATTTGGGTTTTTCTACTTTTTTGGCTATTGTGAATACTGTTGCTATGAACGTTCACAAATAAGTTCTGTGGACATGTGTTTTCATTTCTCTTGGGCACATACCCAGAAGTGAAATTACTGGGTCATGTGGTAAATTTGTGTTAAGAATCTCAAACTGTTTTCCCAAGTGCTGCACAATTTCACACTGCCACAAGTGATGTGTGAAGACTCTAGTTTCTCCACATCCTCATCAACACTTGTTACTGCCTGTGTTTTTTATCTCAGCCATTGTAGTCAATGTGAAGTGGTATCTCATTGTGGCTTTAATTTGCATTTCCCTAACGACTAATGATGAGTATATTTTCACGTGCTTATTGGCCATTCATATGCCTTCTTTGGTGAAATGTCTGTTCAATTCCTTGCCCATTTTTAAATTGAGTTAATTGTCTTATTATTGAGTTGTAAGAGTTCTTTACATATTCTAGATACAAATCCTTTTATCAGGCATAAGATACACAAATATTTTCTCCTAGTCTGTGACTTGTTCCCACTTTCTTTTCTTTTTTTAAAGACTTATTATTTATTTATTTTTGGCTGGTTGGGTCTTCGTTGCTGCACATGGGCTTTCTCTCGTTGTGGTGAGCAGGAGCTACTCTTCATTGTGGTGTGCTTCTCTTGTTGGTGTGTTTCTCTTGTTGTGGAGCATGGGCTCTAGGCACGCAGACTTCAGTAGTTGTAGCATGTGGGCTCAATAATTGTGGCTCACAGGCTCTAGAGTGCAGGCTCAGTAGTTGTGGCATACAGGCTTAGTTGTTCCACGGCATGTGGGATCTTCCCGGAACAGGGATCGAACCCATGTCCCCTGCATTGGCAGGTGGATTCTTAACCACTGTGCCACCAGGGAAGCCCTGTTTCCACTTTCTTAATAGTGTTTTTTGAATTGAAAAGTTTTTAATTTCTGTGAAGCCCAATTTATTATTTTTTCTTATATTTTTTGTACTTTGTGTCATATCTAAAAACTCTTCCTAACCCAAAGTCCTGAAGATGTACTCCTATGTTTTCTTCTAACAGTTTTATAGTTTTAGCTCTTACACTTAGGTCTATGACCCATTTTGAGTTAGTTTTTGAGTATGGCATCAGATAAGAGTCTAAATTAATATTTTCGCATGCGGATATCCAATTGTCCCAGAACCATTTGTTGAAAAGACAGTTCTCTCCCCACTGAGTTGCCTTGGCACCTTTGTCAAAATCAACTGACCATAAAGGTGAGGGTTTATTTCTGGGCTCTCAAGTCTGTTCCACTGATTTGTAGGTCTGTCCTTACGCCAATATCACACTGTCTTGATTACTGTCCTTGTTTCAGGATTTTTTTTCCAGCCTTTTCATACACTTCAATTTTCTTTAACTGAGAGAATAAGCCAACCCCCTTCTCTTTCCCCAAATTGATATTAGTTCTTGGCAAGAATGTAATTGAGGTGTCCTAAAAGCAAGCCATCAAATCCTCTCTTGTGAAAATCACTGAGATGTCATTAAAGGGACTGTGACCATATTCTTATTCAAACAAATCCCAAAGGGGATCAAGAAAGGAATAGACACTCTACCCTTGCCACAATAATCGGATTTACTGATTCCCAGGGAAAAGGGAAGACACGATGTTAATTAGGAGGCAGTTAAGGAATTATTTCCTTTCTCAATACAGTTTTAGAATGTACTAGACCTAAGAAGTAAAATCTTTGAGCTATGGATATGAATGTATTTGTTTAGCAACTTCAATATTTAAGGAAACCAGTACAGATATTGAATACTGAAAAGAAATAATCTTTGGGAGGAGGTGTCACTTTGAGTATTACCGATCAACTTGCTGAAGCCTACAGATATGATTCACAAGTTATCTTGGGGAACTGAATGGGGGAAGGGAAGGGATCCAGGGAGTTAGATCCCCATCCTGGTGGAGAAGGAAGGGATTTTCTTAGTTGCAATGGGAAGTTGATGAAGGATGCAGTTCAGAGAAAACCTGTATAAAGGAGGGCAGGAGAGTGAAGTTAGCATTTGATTTTTTTTTTTTTTTTTTTTTGGTTGCACCATGCAGCATGCGGGATCTTAGTTCCTGGACCAGGGATAGAACCCCTGCCCCCTGCAGTGGAAGCGTGGAGTTTTCTTAACCACTGGACCACCAAGGAAGTCCAGCATTTGTTTCTTGAGATACTTTTCTCTCCGGTCTCAGGGAAAGTCCTAGTTATTACCTGGCTGTAATTTTTCTCTCTCTGCATTGTAATTCTTCTTTTAAGCTGCCCTTTCTGGAATTAGAGCAAGTCACATATGGCAGCCCAGCCTCATATAATAGTATTGGGGAGAACAAAAAGGTGCCATGGTGAAGGGGCAGGGTGCTTGCTCCACCTCCCACCTCTTTGTTGGGGTTCAAGGGGCGGAAGCCAAGTTTTCTTGAGTTATCTACATCCCAAGCTCCAGGTGGTGACCAGCATTATGAGATGTGATCCCCTGCAGAGCTTAGAAGAACATTTAAAATGGTACACCAGCTTCTAATGGAACAACTCAAGGGAGGTCTAAGACTGAACCTTTTACTTCTCTATTTATGTTAGATGAAACCTCTGAAGGGGGGATTGGGGAGAGGGGAACATCTACGTAACATTTTTAAATATATTCATTTATTCTCAAATATAAGGAGAGTCCTACTATGTACCAAGCATCTTATATTCCATGTTTTTAATGTCACCCAAACCCTTTCAGAAAGAAGGTAGGGTAGAGAAAGAAGAAAAAGCACTCAATAAATCTTGGTTGTCAATGAATTTCAAGAGCCAGATGGCATGAGCCTTAAATGAGCAGGAATTTTTCCGAGAGGCTGAAGGAATAATGATGTGGGAGTGGCTTTTGTGAGCGGGAAGGCTGTGCCCCTGCCTCTTTACTCTGCACTTGTGGGGAATGGCGACTTCCCTGGAGACAGCTGCTGGGTCCTCAGTGAGGCAGGAATTGCAGGAAGGATTTCTGAAGAGGCTGAGGGAGTGCAGAGGGCTACAGGAGGAGGCTGGGGAGGGAGCAGTGAAAAGTTGGATGAGGGGAGAGGAAGTACAGAAGGGGGCTGATGGATGATGAAGCTGGCTCCCATTCAGACAGTAGCTGAGGATTACCAGGATATGGGACCCAGTGGGATTTAGCTTTTAAATGGTCCTCCAAACTGGTGCTATTAGAGGCTTGATTACGCTAATTCTAATAATCATCAAATAACTTCTATTTTCAAGAAACTGTGATGTGAAGTTCAGATGAAGCTCTTTACAAACACAATTTTATGTCATTCTTCCAGTGCTGCAAAGTAAGTAGTATCCCCTTTTTACAGAAGAGGAAAGTGAGGGTTAGAGAAGTAATTTGTCCAAGACCAGATAGCTATTAAGTGTCACAGGTATAATTCAGACCAGGTCTGTATGTCTCCAAAAACCAGGTCTGTATGTCCGCAGCAGCTGGTCTGTCCTGACTGGGGCCAGTTCCGCCTGGGGCATCTGCTGGCACTGGTAGTTTGTGAGGGGCCCTTGGAAACCTGGAGGTGTCCATGGTATACTCCTATGCAGTTCCCAGCCCCTGGCCAGAAGCCCCCACTACACTTATGAATCCAAATGCCCACATGGCCTGGAATCCCCATAGATTCCACCCACCTTCCACACAGGGTGAGGGGCCCAGAGAAATATGTATCATTATATGTGGAAGAAACTGGACACTGTAGAATGTCTAACAAACAACCCTGACCTACATCAGGGAAGGTTGCCCCAAGGAAATGATGCTTGGGCGAAAAGTGAAGAAGGAACCAAGAGGTGAAGTGATGGAGTAGAAAAGCCTTCTAGAAAGAATGTGCAAAGTCCTGGTGGTTGGGATGGGTGGGCGCACATATGTGTGTTTGAGGAATTGAAAGGAAGCCAGTGCAGCTGGAAGGCACTGGGCAGGGAGGGAGCGTGATGCTGGACGGTGCTGGGAGGTGGGCAGGGGGAGGGCGTTTAGTACTTGAAGGAGTTGGCTCTTTATCCCAGGAGCAATGGGAGGCCATTAGAAGGTTTTTAAGAGGGGAGTGAGTAACATGATAAGACTGGATAAGGACAGGGCAGACACAGTAGGATCAGTTAGGAGCCACTGTAGGAGTCCAGATAAGAGGTAACGGTAGCTTGGACCAGTGAAGTACTGACCGAGATGAAGGAATCCGGGAAGATTAGAGAGATGCTCTGGAGGTAAAATTAACAGGATTTGGTGATGGTTCCTGGGATGCTGGCTTGCCTGTTCGGTGGACAATGGTGCCGCTCACTGAGACAGAGAACACTGGGAAGGTGAGAGACTTAACCGAGTTACATCTCAGACATATTGGGGTTGAGGGCCTGAAAAACGGAGGTGGAGATGATGAGGCCGTAGGCTAGACTCTCGCTGGTCAGGAGCTTACACAGGAAGTTCTCCAGGCTGGAGACATAAAGGTGCGAATCATCAGCAGATGAATGGTAACTGAAGCTGTAGCATGGGTGAGATCACCAGGGAGGGGCCACAGTGAGAGGCGGAAAGGCCTAGGAAGGGGCTTGAGGAACACAAGCATGTAGGGGAGGAGGGCGACCCTGCAAAGAAGACTCAGAAGGAGACCAAGGAGTTAAGAGACAAACCAGCAGAGTATGGCGTCAGGGGGGTCAAAGAAGCTAATGTTTCAGGAGTTTGGTAATCAAGGGATCTAATAAGATGAATACTGGGGGAAATGCCAATCCAGTGTTGAGACATGGAAGTCCTAATACAAACATCATGCTTTGGGGAAGTTGTGGGAAGTGAAAGCAATGTTTGACTGAATGTTGGAGTGGACAGGAATGCCCAACGGCCAACAGTGTGGGAGGGAGCCAGGGTTAAGTTTGCAGAGACAGGTTGGTGGGAAGGGTCCAGGTGAGGGGGGATGGAGAGCTCAGAGAGGGAGGGGATCATGGATAGACAGGCAGCAGGGGCTAGGGAGTCAAGGATGGGCAGCAGCCCTGGCCTGAGATAGGAGGGGGGGTGCCTCCTCTAAAGCAGCAGGAGAGGGGGCAGGTGTAGTGAGTGTGTGACTGTGTTAGTACGAAACTGAGGGGGGCAGCCGTGGTTCCTGTCTGTGGCTTTAGTCCTATAAAGGAGCAGGCCAGGTCACATCTGCCAGCCAGGAGGAAACGGGCTGGCTGGAGGCTTAAAGAGAATGGGGAAGGTTGAAAATAGCCATTGCAGAAAGGGGGGGTTCCAAGCTGATGGGAGAAATGTGTCGAGGGCCCATACGCAGTCGGTGGCTATGATTTATGGGAACATCACTCTGACCTGTGGCGTTCCTTGGCTGCTTGAGCACAGCACAAGAAGGCAGATAGGAGGGCTCATCTGGAGCTGAGGGTTTGCCAGACAGATACAATCAAAAGGCAGAGAGGCAAAGGGGCTTGGGGTATTGACAAGAGTGTTGTTAAAATGTTAGGCCTTGCAGAAATAGAGACACAGATGTAGAGGACAAACACATGGACACCAAGTGGGGAAAGCAGGGAGGACTGGGGGGGAATGAATTGGGAGATTGGGATACCAGATTGTGCACTCTAAATATATGCAGTTTATTGTATGTTAACTGTATCTCAATAAAAGTTCTTTAAAAAAAAATGTTAGGCCTTGGCATCTAGGTGGGACAAGAAGAAAAGCAAAGGAAGGAGGGCTTCCCTGGTGGCGCAGTGGTTAAGAATCCACCTGCCACGGGAGGGAGGGGATATGGGGATATATGTATAAATACAGCTGATTCACTTTGTTGTACAGCAAAAACTGGCACAACAGTGTAAAGCAATTATATTCCAATAAAGAGCTTAAAAAAAAAAAACAGATAAGCAAAAAGAATCCACCTGCCAATGCAGGAGACACAGGTTCGAGCCCTGGTCTGGGAAGATCCCACATGCTGCGGAGCAAATAAGCTTGTGAGCCACAACTACTGAGCCTGCACTCTGCAGCCCTCAAGCCACAACTATTGAGCACATGTGCTACAACTATTGAAGCCTGTGTGCCTAGAGCCCATGCTCCGCAATGAAAAGCCACCGCACTGAGAAGCCCACGCACCACAACAAAGAGCAGCCCCCACTCTCCGCAACTAGAGAAAGCCCGAGCAAAGCAACGAAGACCCAAAGCAGCCAATAAATAAATAAATAAACTTATTTAAAAAAAAGAGAGAGAGAAGCAAAGGAAGGCGAGAGCAGGCGCATTAGCAGAAGACAAAGAGGCCCACAGTGAGGAGGCCTCAGGAGATGGTTATCTCAAGTTCACCTGAGCAAGGTGGGAGCAGTGGAGGTGTGGTGAGGGATGGCACGAGGCCCAGCATGTGATGGTAAGAACAGGTGACCCAGTGGCCTGCACATGGGGATGTGACAAGGAGGTCAGGAGCTGGTCTGCGTGCGCTGGCACTGGAGGGACTCAGGTGGAGGGCAGGAAGTAGCAAAGGCCACTGAGAGGTCCACTAAGCTGCAAACAGGCACGGTCATCGGACTGGGCAAAAGGGAGGTGAATAGTCATCTTATCAAGAGCAATTTCAGAGGAGTGTTGGTGCCAAAAGCCACGTCATAGTGGGCTGAGTGTGCACAGGAGACCAGAGAGTGGAGACTCCCTGTGTCAACAGCTCTTGGGTTTGCTATGAAGGAGCACAGAGAAACGCTCTGTCTCTCCCACTCTGGAGGGGCTGGTGGGGTCAAAGGAGGGGACTTTTTAGGACGGGGGAGACCTGAGCATGGCTGCGAGTCGATGGGAATGATGCAGGAAAGAGCATGCGCGTGGGGCGCATCCCAGGAGGGAGAGAGAGAAGCAGTAGAGAGGTGGGTTTGTGGATTTGATACTGAGGGAATCGGGGTGTCCTCCCTGGTAGCCTCTGTTTTCTCAGAGAAGCTTGAGGGGAAGTCATCAGACGAGGTTCTGTTGAGACATTAACTCCCATCTCACTCACCACCACCACCCCCCGCCCTCCCCCCACGTAGTGACTCACCAGGAAGGAGTGAAAGGCATTAGCCCGGCTCTTGCGTTCTAAGGCCTGGGCCTTTTTCCTCCCACTCCACACCTGAGATGGTACACAGACTGTTTTGTGGTGCTGGCGTCTGAGTTCTTTCTGATGGGCTGAGAGGGAGTTGATTCTCCAGCGCGGAAAAGAGGGGCAGGATGGACATTCCCCATCCCACCCTGGCATGCACTGCCCCCCTCCCAGGAAAATGGCTGTGTGTGACTGCAGATGCCAAGGACTAAGGGCTGCAACTTTGAGGGTCTATGGGAGAGACCCCCCATAAAGAGCCAGGGATGGGGGAGTGGCCCTGCACATGGGCATAAATAGTGGAAGCCCCGCGGCAGGGAGGGCTGATGTCTGCGACAGCAGCGCTGGCCTGAAACAGACCTCAGCCTTCCTCTGCAAAGAGGAGCACGGACTGAACATCTTTGGGGCTGTGCGAGCCCCTGGCATTCTTGGACCATTGGAGGGAGGTGAGGGAGAGCTGTGACTGATATGGAATTCTCACAGATCTGGTGGGTAGGGACTCAAGCTGAATTTCATTTGATTTAGACCAACTAAGAGATGACTAAGAGCTGTATTTACGTCATGAGTTTGAGCAGAGTGTCCAGTGGGCCCAGAACCTGGACAAAGGGTGAACAGTGAGTGGGAGCTGACATCTGGCTCTCCCTTCACCCTGCCTCCTGGGGCTGGAGCCCGGCAGACACAGACCTACCACGTGGTAGCACTCGGCCTTCACAGATGAGCACAAGGACGTCCCTCCCCGCCAGGCCCCGGAGCAGGGCAGCGGGTCAAGTCCATACGGACCCCGAGCTCAGAGTTTGGCAGTCTGGACAGAGCCTTGGCTCCTCTCCTTCCATGGCTCTCATGCATTCACAGGCCCAGCCACCTGAGGCTCTTGTCTGTATGGCCCCAGGGCCTGGGCCTCTGGTTCTTTTACTTTGGCCTTGTGTCCAGTCCCAGGTGCTGGGCACGTTGAGATCTGGGCAGGCTTCTTGCAGCCAGTCTCACACCTCAGCCCAGCACACACCTGACCATGTGTGGTACCGAAAGATGGCTGAGCAGGGGACTAGAGACCAGTGGCTTGAGATTCTGAGAACCCTGTGTCCCTGTGGGGTTGAAGCAAGAGTCTGGTTGGCACAGCAGTGAGTGGGTCTGCTGACTTCTGCCGCAGGAGTGTAAGGCCACAGCCCACAGGCCTTCCAAGTATTGGGTTCACAGACCAGGCAGCACTGGGCAGAGGGAACTGGGCTGCCAGAGCTGCAGGCCCACTGAGGCCCAGGCTGCAGGCACACAGGTCAGCAAACACCACAAGCCCCTCTGGGGGCACACCGGGTCAACAGAGCCCCAGGTGTGGACCAGCTCTGAGACTTGGGCAGGGAGTTTTCCCCACCTGGTCACTTATGTCTGATGATCCCTGAGCACAGAAGGGGAAAATCTATTTTTTATTCCTTTAACAAATATGTACTGAGCACTTTTGTGTATCAGGGCCTAGTACTGGCCACTGGGGTATGGCAGTGGACAAGGCAGGCTCATCCCTCCTGCCCTGCCCTCAAGAAACCTATAACTTGTGGGACTGGGGGGCGGGGGGAAGACACAGATAGTAATGGTGGTGATACCCAGTGTTTAGTTTGGGCAGGCAAGTCCCCCAACTCGGCCAGGGGTTAGAGGTGGCTTCCTGGAGGAAGTGATGGTTCTAAACAGGTACCATTGGTTCCAGGGTACTGAACCAACTCAACACAGGGTAAGTCTTAAGAGGTATTTCTTATGACTGTGTAAGAGATTTTATGACCAACTTGATTTTGTGTGAACCAAACCCCAAAAGTCAGAAGCTGTCTCTGTCTCTCTCCCATCTCCTCCTCTCCCCCACTTCTTTCTCTTTCCATCCCCCACTCCTGCCCACCTCATTCTGGGATGATCTTAGTCCCTTCCTACATTTCAAGATTTGCAGGTTGCATTAGATGAAGGTGCAGGAGGGAAGATGCCCTGTTTCTGGCCCAGTGACTGAGTGAGTGAGGTGTTACTGTCTGAGATGGGACTGCTGGAAGCCAGCAGATCTGTGGCAGGAGAGACAGTGAATTCAGTTTACCTGATGAATATCCAGTGAGTGGTCTAGAGAAGACTCTTGGCTATATGGGTCCTGAGCTCAGAAGAGAGGCCCACACCGGAGATAGAGATTTGGAAGTCATCAGTATTTGGTTGGTGGTGGTGGAGATGGTCCAAGGAACAGGAGGCAGAGGAGAAGGGATGGCCTAGGATAGACCCTGGGAGGAGCAGGAGATGGTAAAAGAGACTGAGAAACGGTAGCCAGGAGGAGAGTGCAGTCCATTGAAGCCAAGAGGAACTGTTTTCATGAGTCAGCAATGACCAGGCATTACTGGCCGAAAAGTATACTTTTTTAAATTTAGAAGATCCGCCCCCCCCCCCCCCCCCCCGCCCTGCCAAAAGACTAAACCCACTCCAATTATGAAAAACAGGCCAAAATGTCTAAAGATGCACAAAACTTGCAATGCCTCCTCCACAGTACACCAAAATTACCAATGGACAAAAAACCACTGACGAGGAATGTTCATTTTTGATCCATTTGTCATCCGAAATCCGGATCTAATTGTTAGCCCAGAAGCACTGGAGCCAGTCCCATCCCCTTCACACACACCAGGGGGCGCACATGCACCGTTTCTAAATCCGAGTCCAGGGCAAATGCAGGCAGTGAATAAGGTGATAACCAGAACTTGACCCCTCAGCCCAGATCCCTAGACCCCCACCTCTACCCCTGCCCTGCACATTACACTGTGATCCCCAAATTAAGATGCCTCAACAATCCCCAAACTTTATTTCTCACCTAAATATCCAGACTCACAGAGGTATCACAGAGACCCCACAGATCAGAGATCCCATAGGGGTCCTCACCTTACCTAGGGCAGGAGGGGTAGGCACCCCATCTTTCATGAGGGGGGCAGGCAGGAGGGGACTGGTGTGTCATGGACTGGACAATAGGTCTAGGACCAGGGGCTTTGGTGCCAGGGTGTGGCTCTTGGTTTGGAGCTCACCAAGTTCCTGTGAGTTAGAATTTAGAATAAATCCTCAGGTAAGTTATTGGTTTAGCCCAGCAATTTATAGAACCAGCATTTGAGTTTGATATGAGGAGTCAGAAACTCAATACTGAGATTTATATCAGGCTTGGGGGATGTTATCATGTCCTGAACTCAGGAGCCAGTTCAGGACGTGATTCAGATTCTCAGTTGGAATTGGTGTAGATACTGGGGTGTTGGCCAGCCTCGGGTTGGGTCTGACATCAGGTCAGAGAAGTAGAGAGTAAGTATGGGGATGGAGTGGATTTGTGTGGATTTCTCCAAAGCCAGTCTTATAAATCTTCGGTTCCAAGATTACCATTAGAGGTAAGTCAATTTAGGATCTTAAATGGGCCCCCATGTGGTTGAGGTTTGAGGTCAGTACTTGTATTAGGGTCCTTTTCTGGTGACTCAATCCCAGTTCGGAATGTGTGTTGGTGTTGACCTGGGATTGGGACTGCAGTATTAGAATTATATTGTAAGGCTTGGGGTTCAGAAAAGAATGCTGGGGTCCATAGCAAGGGAGCTAGTAGACATTAGGGTTCACACGGGGATCAGGGCTCTGCGCTGGTACTGGGGTCCATTTAAGGACCAGGGCTGGTGATGAGGTCACTATGAAGCAGAGGTGATAAAGGGGTTTAGAGTCAGAATCGGTATTTGAGGTCAGTACAGGGGTTCAGATTAAAATTATTACTTGAGCCAATTTCGGGGCAGATTTAGGGGTTTGGACTTACTCTTGAGTTTGGGGGTGGGTCTGGGCTCGTTATCAGGTTCAGATCTGTATGGGGAGGAAAGGCGGTCCTAGAGTAGTATCAGGTTCATATTTGGATTGGGAGCCTCTAATAGGACCCGGACTTCGTATGGGAGTTGGGGTCTGTCCATGCTCATTACTGGGGTTCCGGTTCGGTATCGGAGTCCGGGTCGGTTCAGCCTCGGGGCTGGGTTGCGGCCTCGTCGGGCCTACGCGGCTCTGCCTGTCTACGAGCGAGAGTGCACGAGGGGAGGGGCGGCGACGGGGACGCGCACGGCAGGGGCAGGGGCGCGGGCGCGGGCGCGGGCGCGCGGCTGGAGCCGGCGCGGGAGCGGCGGGAGCGGTGGCGGCGGCGGCAGAGGCGGCGGCTCCGGCTCCGGCTCCGGCTCCGGCTCGGGCTCCAGCTCCGGCTCCGGCTCGGGTGGCGGTGGCGGGAGTGGGATCCGGTGGCGGCGGCGGCGGCGGCAGAAGAAGAGCGGGAGCAGCGGCCCCAGCGGCTTGGGGGGGGGACATGCGGACCGACGGCCCCTGGACAGGCGGTGAGTGACCCCCGGGCCCCCTTCCAGTCCCCTCCGCATCCGTCCCTTCCCCACTCCCCCGCCCTCTCCCCGCGTCCGCCGAGCGGAGCTGGGGGCGGTCCCGGGGGGCTGGGGGCGCCGCTTAGGCCGGGCCGCGCCCCCACCTGCCGCGCCCGCCGCCTCGGCTAAACCGTCCCCCCCCCCGCCAAGTCCGGCAGCTCCTCGCCGCGTCTCCCCGCGGCAGACGCGCCCCCCGACCCCGCCGCCGGCTGCTTAGCTCCCCGCCGCCCCTCGCCGCCTTTCCCTTCCTCCCCTCGCCCCCTCCCTCCCGCCGCACCTGAGCCGCAGCCCGCTCCCCCCCCAGCGCAAAGTTTCCCTTTTGCATGGGTGCTCCCCCTCCTGGGTCCCGCCTCGTCTCCCCCCACGACCGGCGCGGACGCGCTCCGGGGGCGGCCCGCAACCTCCCACCGCCGCCCCAGCTCCGGGCGGGTCCAGGCCGCGCCCCCGCCCCCGCCGCACAGGCGCCCCCTCCCAGCCGGCGGGGGATCCGCAGCCGCCGCGCCCCCGGCTCGCTGGCTGCCCGGGCGCACGTGCCGCCCCGGGGGGCGCGGGGCGCGAGTTTGGAACCCCCCACCCGCCCAGGTCGCTGGCGCGGGCTGGGGAGGGGCCGGGCCGGGCTGTGCCCGCCCCCACCCGGGCGCAACGACCCGAAGGCCCTGGGGCGACCTGTCCCGTGAGGACGTGTCCACTCGGACCCGCTCCGGAAAGTTCACTCAGTCGCCGCCCCGCGTCCCGTCCCGTGCTGGTGTGCCCCGGTCCTCATCGCTGTACCCACGATCCTGTCTCAGCTCTTTTCTCCATTTCCCTCCGTGTGTCGGTCTCTCTCTGTGCCCTTCGGCGTCTCTGTATCTCTGTCTCCCGGTGTCACGGCCTCCCAGCCTCCCCCCGCCCCCCCCCCCCGCGCCCCCAGCAGTCCCGGGGTCTCTCAGCTGTCTGCGACTCCCTGCCGGGGTCGCCCTGTTCTCTCTCCCTGGGTCTCCCTGTTCTTCCTCGTGGCTGCCTGTGCTCTTTGCCAGGTCTCTGTGTTCCTTCTCCTGGGTCTCTATGTTCTTTCCCCGGGTCTCTCTGTTCTCTCCCCGGGTCTCTGTTCTCTCTTCCCAGGTCTCTCTGTGCGCCCTCCCCCATCAGTGGGACTCCCTTCCCGGGTCTCAGTCGTGTCTCCCACTGGTCTCCTGGTGTCTCTGTCTCCCACTGACTGGAGACTCTGCCGCCCCTCAGCTCGCCGGCCTCCTCCCCCGTTTCTCTGGAATGCTGCCCCTCTGGTTCTTCCATCCAGGGTGGGGGAGGGGATAGGTTTTTTTCCCCTTTTCAACAACCCCCCCGCCCCGCCCCCAGTGCAGGGCCCCCGAGTTGGAGCAGGTTGGTGGGTGGGAGCCGGGTACCTGTCTGAGCTGTGAAATGGAAGGGAGGCTGCTGGCAGGAAGGGGGGGTGGTCCTCTGGATTCCCCTGGGGGCAGTGGGGCAGGCCTGGGAGGCTGGACTGCTGAGTGTTGGTGATGAAGGCTCCACTTTGGCTCCTGAGCAGACAGGGGGCAGGAATCCAGAGTGACCCGGTGCAGGATCTGGCCAGAGAATCCAGAAAATGCATTGGGGTGGAAAGCCTGGAAAAGGATCCAGTGCTGGTTCTTCCAGGAGGATCCTCAATGGTGGGGAGCCCCTGAGAAGGAAGGAGATCTGCTTGAGGGATCCTTTGAGAGATATCAAGGATCCAATGGGATCCGGAGCAGGTTGTGTCAGGAAATCTCAGGAAATTCTATGTTTGGCTCCTTATTAACTCTTGCTTCAGGGAGCAGGAATCCCTGTTCTTCACTGATTATGTGAATGAGCCTCGGGCTTCAAGAAGGAGCAGGTGTGCCTCCCCAAGCACAGCCCCCCATGTCCACAGGCCCAGGCCACACACTCACACCCCGCTCCCTTCCACACTCGGCTCACGCTCCCACCCCCACCCCCACTCCACATCCACTTGGCTCCCAAATGCTCTCGTACTTGCACACTTGGGCCTACACGGCAGCCAGAGCTCTGAAATCTGCTGTGCTTGCACACCCATGCACCAGTCTGTGTGCTTGCTTGTGCTCTCACTGCACGCCTGTGCACAGTCCAGGGGGTGTGTGTGCACGTGTGCAGCCTCGTGCATTCTTGCGCACACACTCGCGCACACTTTTGCTTGCTCGGTTTCCCCTTAGCGTTTGAAATGTTCTGCTTTCTTTTCCATTCACTCTTCCTCTTCCCTCTTTTTTTTTCCTTTAACAAGGAAATTGTTTTCGTGTAATCCCTTCCTCTCTCCCTCCCCCTGCAGCTCCTGGCTTCCCTTCCAGTCAGCCTTGTGCACTAGTGAGGGTGGGTGTGGTTCCAGGGCTTCTAGGAGCGGAGGCTGGATTTAGGTGCTGGGGAAGCAGTTGGGGTGGGGGGGGGGGGTTGTAGTAAGAGTAGACTGGCTACTTTTCTGGGAACGGTATTGATGTGCAGCAAAATGTTGGCCTTGGCTCCCTGGGCTCCCTCGACACTTTCTCCCGTCAGTCCGAACTGTAGGAGCCCAGTACTGAGGGCCTTCAGTCAGGGGGATACGGGACCCAGGCCTCTTCCTACAGAGGCTTTGACACATGCTACAGCTCCTTCACTTTCCAGGTTGAGACCTTGAGGAAATCCCTTCCTCCCTGAGTCTCAGTTTCACCCCCTGTGAAGTTGGAGAGGTAATCCCACCCTGGCCAGGTCCCAAGGCTGTCATGAGAATCTAAGGGGACTGTGTGGCAGTGTATCAGCAGCAGGGGCGGTCACTTCCCATGTGACTAACACTGCTGTGTGTTTCGGCCAAGTTTGCAGCCAGGGCCCTGCCCTTGAGAAGCTCATGGTCCCTGGGGGAACAGATTGCATCATGGGAATGCAGAGTAACTCAGTAACCTCTTATTGATTGTCAGCTGTGTGCCAGACTCTGGGCTAGGCACTTTCAGACAGGCTGCCATGCTTCCTGTGGGGCTAACAACTGTGTAGAAGAGGCAGCCCACCCCTTTTAGAGCTGCTGAAGTGAAGCTAAGTATCGCTCACCTAAAGCAGCTGCAATTCTGAGCTGAGGTTAGAAGATTGGGGGAGTTTACCATGAGGCAGGGGAGAGGTCAGAGTTCAAGATGAGATGAGTCCCCAAGAAAACAGGCTATCTGAATTGGGTTTTGAGGGATGAATAGGAGTTTTCCAGTTGAAGAAAGGTCACTCTAGGCAGAAGAAAATAGTATGACTAAACACTCAGAAGTCTTATCATTTGTGGCATGTTCGGAGATATAGCAAATCACAGAGGATCTCTATTGCCCTGTTAAGTTACTGTGAATTTACTCTGAGAACACAAAAGGGAGACACCAAAGAATTAAAACTTGAGTGGGGAGGGGGGTGGAATGTGCTATGATCAGATTCATGCTTCTGGAAGAGGATTCTGTAGCAATAGGAGGTAAATGGAGACAGGATACCCAGTGAGGAGAAGGGTGCAGCTAAGTCAGGTGAGAGAGAATGGTGGCTTGGTAGCATGGAGCCACATTTATTAGGGCAGGAGGATTTATTGCATGGGGGTGAGGAAGAGGAAGGCGTCCAGGTTCCTGGGAGTGAGTGGGTGGCGCCTTCACTGAACCAGGGACTTGGGGATGAGAGGTGGATTGGGGGGTGCGGATAATGAGCTCCTGGTTGGACATGATGCCTTTGAGATGCTTGGAGCATTTGAGGGTCAGGTGGGCGGGCTTTTAGGAGGGGGTTGTGTGTGAGACTCTGGAGTTTGGGAGAGAAGTCTGGGCCAGAAGAAGGATGGAGAGATACATGAGAGCGTATAGAGCTGTGTTCAAGAGAAGACAACCTCAGTGGTGAAGAGAACAGACTCTAGTTTCAAACTGCTGGGTTCAACTCCACTTAATGGCAGTGTTACCTTGAGCAAGTTGCTTAACATCTCTGAATCAGTTTTCCCTTTTGTCAAATGGGTATCACAGAATTCTGTGTCTCACAGGGTTGTTATGAGGATTGAAGTTAACATGCAGAAAGTGCTTAGAATAGGGCCTGGCATGTAATAAGCACTGCTGTCTCCGTGTTAGCGGTTGTTATGGTAATAATCATCAAAGGGCAGGGTGCAAACCCACCCCCATCAGAATCACAGTGGGAGGGGCTTTAAAAACTAGACGTTGTTAAGGTTTGGACATCTGCTCACCTAAAGCAGCTGCAATTCTAAGCTTAGGTTAGCTGGGTGGGGCGTGCCCAGCCCTCAGCCCTCATGTCGTTGTTGGGATTGTGTGTGTCGCTCAGGTGTATTTGACCTTCAGGAGGGCTGTTGGGAGAAGACTAGAGGATGAAGCCCTAGGGAAGAGACCCCATGTTGGGAGTGGGTGGAAGGGGATTCTGAGAGGGGGCAGCCTCAACATGTTGGGTCCCCTGTCTCCCCCCCTCAACCTGGACCCTGGGCGTCTCGTGAGGTGTCTGCCTCTGAGGTCCAGATGCACCCAGATTCTGTGTCCCCAACCTCCCAATCTGAGGACATTGGTTTTGGCTCCTTGGCAGTGTTTTAGCTGCTTCTGCTTCTGGGGACTGTTCTGGTGCAGCCACCGAGGCTGCCTGGGGGCTGCTCTAGAGGGGCATCTGTGCTCCTCTAGATTTCGACTTGCTTCCGGTCCCGCTGCCAGGTCCGGTTCCAGGCTTGGCAGATGATGAAGAGCCCTGCCAGGGGCCAGCCCCGGCGTGGTGCCAAGGCCTGCTTACCTGATCTTGGTCATGTCTGCCAACCTCACCCCTTCTGAGGCTTTTGTGGGTGCCAACCAGTGATTCTTAACTTGGGTCCGGTACCAGTCAGACCATTTCTGAGTAGCTTTCTAGTTGGTCCCCTGGGTGCACCCGGCAGTCCTGATTGTTGTGTCTGAGGTGGTTCTAGGAGCTGCTACTGGGGACTCTGACAGGTGATTCTGATCGCCCTCCTAGGTTGTTTTGGGGCACTGGTGGTTCCAGGTGCTGTTCTGGCTCTTCTAGAATCCTGTTAGTGCTTTAGGGTCTTTCCAAGTGCAAGGTTCTGTCTTGCCTGTTTTGTCTGTTCTCTGACCCACCTCCAGGCCACTTTGGGGCACGTCCTTCTGTCCAGGTGTGGCTCCTCCCAGCTGAGGTCCAGGCACCAGGCCCAGTGTTCCTGCTGTGGCCCTGGGCGTGATGGTGGTGCAGCGGGCTTGGGGGACCCTCCTCATTCTCTGCCGCGGACTCTGCCCCAGGGTCCCGGAGCAACCGTGGGGCTGACAGGCTCACGTCTGGTGCTGTGAGGTCCTGGTGGGCGTCCCCAGACAAACAGGCCTTTGAGTTTGGCCCTCGGAAGCTGGTTTGTCTGGCCAGACCCGCCCGGCAGCCTGTGTGCTGGGAACAGGGGCCACAGGGAACTCTGTGGAGAAGCCAGTGGGCTGGGGGACAGAAGTGTGCAGCCATCCGGAGGCCCAGGGCTGTGGGCTGTGGGGGAGGGGCGATGGAGGCAGGAGAGGGTGTGGGCTGCAGGGTGAGCATGGATGGTAGTGGGTTGGCAGGCCTGTCCTGGTCAGTCAGGTTGGGCCTCAGGCAGGAGGACATCCCCTGTGTTGCAGAAGTGGTCAGTCTCAAGTGAGGCTGATTCCCAGGTGTCAGATGTGGGAGGCTGGCCTCCGGTCGCTCCCTGACCCCGTTCCTGTGTCTGTTTGGGGCGGAGCCAGGGTGGAGGTGCCATGCGGGGCGGGATCCCTGTGCACATGGGAGCGTGAGGCTGGAGAAACCCGGACAAGGGGAGAGAAAGAGGGGCCGGTTGCTGAGCGGTGGGGAGCGGGCGGTGGGAGGGTGTGGGCGGGTCCGACCCCTACCCCCACTCAGGACGGGGCCCACGCTGGTGGGGCTCAATAATGGTTCTAGAAGGCAGGGGCCGGGCTCTGTCGCCGTGTGTGTGCCCGCGGAGGAGGCATCCAGGGGCACACCTTCATTTTAAAAATTACAGAGAGTCAAAAATAAATATTGCTTCTGAAGCTTCTTTGAAGGCTGCGTGGATGCTGGCGCGGGTCTCCCAGGCTGGGCTGTTTTCTGTGAGCTCATTCACACGTCCGTCCGCTCAGTCAGCATATCTTGGTGGAGCACCTACTGCGTGTCCCCTCTCTGCTGGGTGCTGGGGACACGGAGGTGAGCCGGCACGTGCCGAGCTTGTGGTTGTGACGCAGCGGCCACTCAGCAGTTGTGTAAATAAATAAATCATCCCCTCTGTGGTCACCACTCCAAGGCAACGTCCAGGCGTGTAGTCTGGGACATCCTGGAAGGCCTCCCTGAGAAAGTGCCGTCGGCTCTGAGATCCGAGGGGTCACTGGCTAGGAGAGGTGGGGAGTGCAGTCCAGGCAGTGGTGTGGGGCACGGGCAAGGCTGCGAGACTGCAAGGACATGGCACCTTTGAGGATCAGAAGAGGAAGTTCTGGGCGGCTGGCTGGCTGGCTGGCTGGCGGGAGGTGGGGGGGGGCTGCAGAGGTGGGTGGCGCCGCCTGCTGCGCTGGGGGCTTATGCTGAGGAGTTTAGACACAAGTTTTTCTGCTGAGGTCAGGGACTTGGTCTGTGTTGTTCGCGGTTATAGGCAGGGTGCCTGGCGGAAAGCCTAGCACGTAGTAGGTGCTCAGGAGTATGGAAGGAGCAAGCAAATGAAGTGAAGAGATGGGCATTTTTACTAAATGGGGATCTTCCTGCACGAACAGTTCCATAACCTGCTTTCCTCCCTGCATACACAGCAAATTTTGAATGTCTTTCTGTGTCAATACGTGTTCTGCTGTCATGAAATTCTTAATGTTTCCTTATCCTTTTCTCTTTTTCAGGAAGGAGCGGAGGCCCCGGTGCCCTGCCCTCAGTGTTGGTTGTCCGAGAGTGACTGGCGTGAGCAAGCAAAGGCCCGGTGAGTGTCCCCCGAGTTGTGGCCAGGCAGGGGTGCCGAGCGCCAGTCCGAGCAGCTTGGATTTTGACTCCCGCTGGTGGAGAGCCATGGAAGGGTTGTCACTAAGTGCATGACATGATCCAGCAGTGTGCTTGTGGCAGAGAGGTGATGGAGCCTAGACCAGGAAGGTGGTGATGGAGGTGGAGAGAAGAGATTTGAGTGCTATTTAGGGAGGCCAAGTAGACAGGACATGGTGAAGGGTTGAACGTGGGGCATGAGGGAGGAGGGGTGTCAAGGATGGCTCCTGGGTTTCTGGACAGAGTGGGTGATGGTGGTGGGTGGGGAATGATATACAGCTTGTCAGCTGCTGTAGGTAAATGAAATAGGCTTCTGGGTAACGTTCTGGGACTTACATCAGGATCTCTATGCTTCCCATTCACCGTGTTCCTATAGAAAAGACCGTTCCTGTCGACTGTAGATTGTGGTGGAAAGAGCAGGGTACTCATAAGATCTAGGGGCCATCCTTCTTTGTCTCTTTGAGCTCCATTTCTTTCTTTCTGCTGGAAGCACAGAACAGGTAGATTGAAGTTACGGGGAATGAGGTTGGGGAGTTAGGTTGGAGTCAGAGCGTGATGGGCCTTGGTTGTCAGGCTAAAGACTGTAGACTTTCCTGAGGGTGATATGCAGGCACTGAGGGTTCTTAAGCAGAGAAGCCACATCCATTACCCATTCGTTTGTTCTTTCCTGAAACATTATCTGCATGTCCACTGTGGGGTAAAGCAGCAAACAGAGCTGAGGGCCTTGACCAAATATGCATTTTTGTAAGCTGAAAGGGGGCCTTGGTTTGTTTGCAGGATGGGTTGGAGGGGAGTGACCAGAGGCAGGAAGCCCACTGAAGACATGGGTACTGATGAGGTCTTCCTAACATGGCAGTGGTTGGGGTGGCGGCAGGGCAGATTCAGAAGTATTGACCAGTTGCCCATGCGGGATGAGGAAAAGGGAGAGTTTGAGGAGGCCCGGTTGGCTTGGGCGGTTGGTCACAGTGTTGCTTGTCACTGAAAATGGGGACCTGGAGGAGGAGTGGGGTTGGGGAGGAAGAGTTCTGAGTGGGCCATTCTCTGTAAGCTCCTTGAAGGCAGAGTCTGTGACTGTCCTGTTCATCAGCATGCCTTCTGGCTCAGGGCCCAGTAGTGCGCACTGGCCAGTTCTGCATGATGGCTGGTGAAGAGGGCTGGTGGAGAGATGGGTCAGGCCTAGGCAGGGAAAGGAAACGAGCATGTATTGGGTATCTGCCGGGGGCCAGGCCCCATGTGTGGTGAGGTGAGCTTTGGGGTTATATAGAAGGTATGGCAAGAAGGCCATGTCACAGGTCGGGAAGGTCAGATGGGGAGGATGGATGTGAGGATACCTTTCACCTCTCTGTCCTCAGATGATGAGTCTGACATTCCTGGGAGCCCAGTCTCACCATAAAAGGTGCCTGAAAGTGGACCCCTTGGTCCTCGGGGGAAGCCACTTGCTGATGCCGTGTATGAAGGGGTAGGGGTGGGGTGTGCTGTACAGCCCAGCTTCTGGAGGCAAGACTGACTTGGAGAGGGAGGGGAAGATGCCCTGAGATCCTGAGGCCTAGGTACAGCTGATAGAAGAGTCAAGCACACCTTGGGTGTTGGGGACCTTGGGTGTTAGGGCTCAGGGTCCTCATAGGGACTGGGTTCTGGGGCAGGGGCCAGGGCAGGCCCTAGGGGACCTCAGCGAAGGAGCTTGCTGTCTGCATCAGAGTTTCTCAGCCTCAATATTGTTGACATTTTGGACCAGATGATCCTTTGTTGTGGGGGGCTGGCCCTGTATCGTAGGATGTCTGGCAGCATCCTTGATTTCCTCCTACTGTGCCAGGAGCACCTGCCCCCCATCCACATCGGACCATCAGGAATGTCTCCAGACATCGTCTAATGCCCCATGGCAGGGCACAGTCACCCTGGATTGAGGAGCACTGGTCTATACCACTTCTTGCTGCCTTCACTGTGCCAGACAAATCTGGAAAACTGGGGAGGGCCACTCAGGGAAGCGTCTCAGTGATAGGCCACTGGAGCTGAGTTCTGGTGGGTGAGTTGGTGGCTGGGGCCGGGGGAAGGCATTCTTTCCAACAGAGAGAACAGGGTGCACAGGCCTGGAGGCAGCCACGTTGGTGGACATTAACCCAAGGGAGGCTCCACTCCCCGGAGGAAGGAGGCCGGAGGGCTGGTGGCAGAGGGGTTCTAGCTGTAAGAAGGGGCCTCTGCTGGCTCCCTTGGTCTTCTGCCCCCAGAGCTAAGCCTCTGGTGGAGCTTGTGCCGCCCCCAGAGACTCTGGGATGCTCTTCCTAAGCGCCCCATCCGCTTGTTGGGGAGACCGAGGAGCTGAGGGCTGCCAGAGGGTAAGGGTCCCAGCTTCGAGAGGGAGGGAGGGAGGGTGGGATGATCCTGGCTGTGCTCACAGACTCTGGCCAACTGGCTGGAGGAGCAAAGGCAACCTGCTGCCGGCCGCCTCCTTTCCCGGTGCCCGGGTCACGGCTGAGACTGATTTATTCCCATTATAATCTGGTGGTTGGTTTGGTGAGAGTTGGAAACATGTTGGTTTTCCCTTCCCAAGTATAACAGGCCTGTTTCCGCCTCCGCGGCCACTGCTGCCGTGCCACGCGGTGAAGTGTCCGGGACGTGACAGAAGGGCTCGGTTAGCTGCCTGCCGGTGAGAAGATGCACAGCGCCCGGCTCTGCCTGCCCTCACACTCCGCTGCCCCAAGCGCTGGCCTCTCTGCTTGGCCAGAGGCTCTGTGGGGCCCTGGATACTCCTCCTTTTGCTGATGTCTGTTTTGGGGCCCGAGACTTCTGGGATCCAGGGTCCTGGCCTGGGGAGGAAGCAGGGAGGAGGCTGTAGGAACAGGTGGTATTTGGAGACTAATTAATATTTGTGAATAATAACACGTGCCCAAGGGAAACAAATCAATCTGTGTTTGCATATTCATGAGGAGGCCTCGGAATGATCCCAGCTGTTCCCCAGCCAGGGAGCACCCCCCCCATGTCTGGCAGCACATGGTCTCTCTGGGGGGGGCCCCCATTGAGGCTGGCAGGGGTGGTTGGGGTGGGCTGCATGGAGGTGACATGGCCTCTGTGTAACAGGCCTTTCCGTGACTTTTGTCTTCGAATCCTGTGGCTTGGTGTGGGGCCTGCTCCTTCCTTTTCCCTCAAAGAGTGATTCCCAGGCTCTTCAATTTCACCAAGTAGTACAATTTCCAAAAGTACTTGGGGCCAGACATGGGGTTGGCAATTTTTTATTTTGCAAGTAAGGACATTATAAAAAAAAAAAAAAAGTTGTATCTGCTATCACCATCACTTCCTACAAGAAAGGACATTTTAACACCAAGGACAAAATTTCAGAATAAAGGACAGTTCCTCCCAAGAAAGGGCAGTTGGCAGCTTTACACTGATGTAGTGAAGAAAAAGGATATCTTAAAACCATTCTGAGTGCAGAAAAATGGCATTCAGTGATATTGTACAATATCATTCAGTTGGAATTGTTTTCCTGCCCAAGTGTGTCAGTTGGTAGAACCGATGGCCCATAGTGCAATTCGGAGACACGCTGCGTGTGCAAGCGCTCAAGCCTTTTCCATCTCAGCGGCTGAGAGCCCAGAATCACCCAGCCACGGGCGGACGTGGACGCTGTGCTCTTAACGCGGTTGTACTGAATTTAGAAGGTTCTCGGCCACTTGAGCAAGGCTCGCATGGGTCTGCCTCCCTGCTCCCCCACCACCGCCTCCCCACAGGTGACCCTGAGCACTCTGGGGTGGGGGCAGGGCCAGTGTCTAGACGGAGGCCAGACCTGGGAGGGCCTGGAGCTGGGAGTGGCCTGTACCGCCTGACACCGGGGCAGGCTCTGTGCCCAGAGTCTGGGGCGGAGGCAGCTTGCTCACACCAGGAGCTGTGAGGGCGAGGCCCTGGCCCGGCAGCTCTGTGTCTGCCGGAGTAGTTCCCCAGGAACATGTCTGTGTCTGTGTGTCCCCACCTCTCCCCGTCCCTCTAGGTGTCCCTGTGTCCATGGATCGCTGGGAAAAGCTCTCTGGGAGGGAATGTCATTGTTTTGAACTTCCTCACCTCTGTCCTCCTTTCTGCATCTGAACAGCATCCTAGGCACTCTAGACCCAGATACCCAGGAGGACCCGGGAGTCCCCAAGTCAGGACCACTTGTCTTTGTCACAGTGGAGGTGCGGTTACCAGAGGCCCAGTTTCTCTGACACCCGTGGCTAAAATCTCATCCAAGCATGTACCATACGATGCCTGCTCTGGGATTAACGCCCCTGTGATGGCTGTCCTGGGGACGGACACCGCACGATGTCTGTAACAGGGCTATCCCTCTCTGATAATATACCTCTACGACGTCCGTCGGGCAGCTGCACCTCCGTGACGTCTGTCCACATTCACATGATGTCTGGACAGGACAGCTACACCTCCATAATGCCTCTCCCTGGAAGTTACGCTGCTGTGATTACTACCAGGGCAGCACCAGGGGATCACACCTCAGTGATCACTGTATACTGGGGAGTTACACCCACAGTGACGGCGCCGCGCAGTCGTACCTGGTGTCTCTTCTGTGCAGCTTCATCACCTGCGCGTCCGAACCAGGGAGGTACCCCCCCCCCCACCATGGTGTGTGTTCCTGAGGGTTATGTCCCTGTGACGTCTGCACGGGGAGGGCGGGTTCACACCCGGACTGCCCGTACCTGAGAGGGAAACCTCTGTGGGTGCTGTATTGTTGCACCCGTGACGTCTGCACCGGGAGGGCGGGTTCACACCCAGACTGCCCGTACGAGAGGGAAACCTCTGTGGTTGTTGTATTGTTGCACCCATGACGTCTGCACCGGGAGGGCGGGTTCACACCTGGACTGCCCGTACCTGAGAGGGAAACCTCTGTGGGTGCTGTATTGTTGCACCCGTGACGTCTGCACCGGGAGGGCGGGTTCACACCCGGACTGCCCGTACCTGAGAGGGAAACCTCTGTGGATGTTGTATTGTTGCACCCGTGACGTCTGCACCGGGAGGGCGGGTTCACACCTGGACTGCCCGTACCTGAGAGGGAAACCTCTGTGGGTGCTGTATTGTTGCACCCGTGACGTCTGCACCGGGAGGGCGGGTTCACACCCGGACTGCCCGTACCTGAGAGGGAAACCTCTGTGGGTGCTGTATTGTTGCACCCGTGACGTCTGCACCGGGAGGGCGGGTTCACACCCGGACTGCCCGTACCTGAGAGGGAAACCTCTGTGGATGTTGTATTGTTGCACCCGTGACGTCTGCACCGGGAGGGCGGGTTCACACCCGGACTGCCCGTACCTGAGAGGGAAACCTCTGTGGGTGCTGTATTGTTGCACCCGTGACGTCTGCACCGGGAGGGCGGGTTCACACCCAGACTGCCCGTACGAGAGGGAAACCTCTGTGGGTGCTGTATTGTTGCACCCGTGACGTCTGCACGGGGAGGGCAGGTTCACACCGGACTGCCCGTACCTGAGAGGGAAACCTCTGTGGGTGCTGTATTGTTGCACCCGTGACGTCTGCACGGGGAGGGCAGGTTCACACCGGACTGCCCGTACCTGAGAGGGAAACCTCTGTGGGTGCTGTATTGTTGCACCCGTGACGTCTGCACCGGGAGGGCGGGTTCACACCCGGACTGCCCGTACGAGAGGGAAACCTCTGTGGTTGTTGTATTGTTGCACCCGTGACGTCTGCACGGAGAGGGCGGGTTCACACCCGGACTGCCTGTACGAGAGGGAAACCTCTGTGGATGTTGTATTGTTGCACCCGTGACGTCTGTACGAGTTCCCCTCTGTCCCTGTCCTTTGGGGCCACACACCACTGATATGTGTTCCAGGAGCTGCAGGATGGTTGTATCCAGGGACCATACCCCCATGACAGCCTGGCCGGGCAGTTCACCACCTGGTGTCTGTCATTGGTCGTGCTGCTGCATGACGGTGCCACGGTGACCAAGCCCAGACAGACAGGGCCTTGGTGATGTGTGACCTCCATCCCAAGTTGGCCATGCGAGGCATGGGGGTGGGGACTTCCTCTCTCCTGGTCTCAGCCACCTGAGCTCTGTGATCACTGAGTGGAACCCCAGGCATGGTATAAATGGGGCTGGATGCCCACCAGGCCGCTTCAGTGTTCTTGCTTTTGCTGCTCAGCCTGTCTCAGACTTTTGGTAAGAACGTGGGACAGTGGACATCTCCCACCCTTTCCCCTTTGTGTTCAGCCCCTACCTCACTTCACAGTTGTACCTGCTTTGTCCCAGCACCTTTGCGCACCTCCTGCACTCTGATCTTATGACCTTTGACTGTCCTGGTTGAGACTAGGGTCCAAGTTCCAGGGAGGAGCAGAGCCATCTTTGAGCCCTGCCTCTTCCTGTTCACCAGCCCTGTCACCTCCTTGCAAATTCTCTTACCGTTGTGGGTCAGGTGGCATGTAGGTCTGATCCCCGCTCTCCCACCAGAGTCCGTAGGTACCCCTGTGGGGCCCCAAGGTGTGTTCACTGTCACTCACTCCCCCTCTGCGCCCTGTTGTGTGTCCAGAGCATTAATGAGGGGCTTTGTGCACCAGCCCCTGGCCCAGAGCGAGGTGTGAGCAGAGCTGGTGGGCACTGGCGCAGATCCCCTGAAGCCCCCTGAATGGGAGCCATGGGAGAGAGACCGTTGGGAGCTCGCTCTCTGGGGCCAGGGAGTGATAGTGTATTTGTACCGTCTGGTGTGGCCATGCTGAGGGCTCCACATAGAAGCTGGGCAGAGTGCGGTGGTGCGGGAGGGTGGCGGGGCACCCCTGGCCAAGGAGCCCTGTAAGCAAAGGCCTGGGGGCATTTAGACAATCCCAAATGGTCTTCCCCATGCCAGCTTCCTGGCTCAGCCCAGATGGCAGTTGTGAGTTTGTCTCTGAAGTTTGCACCCCACCCGTTGATCTGAGGTTAACTCTTAGGGTCCAGCACCCCAAGTCCTGGCCCCTGGGGCCTCCCCGTGGTTTCTCTGTGGAGTGGGAGGGTGCCATGGGAACTGGGTAAGGTGAGGGTGGCCAGGCGGGGCAGCTGCAGCTTGTCCAGAGCGCGTCCTGGCGAGCCCGGACGGGTTGTGGCTTTGGCTCCAAGCCCCTGGTACCTGGATCCTGTCTGATACCTGGATCCTGTCTGCCACGACCTAGGCTGTGCTCCCAGGCCTGTGCCCAGCACGCAGGCTCTGCTGGGGAGAGGAGGGGCAACAGGTGGCCCCCAGAGACTCTGGAGCCTCTGGCCTCTGTGGGTCTGCTAACTGCTCCGTCTCAGTCTTGTTTTGTGTGGTCTCTGTCTCCACCTGTGTGTCTCTGTGTCTCTCGGACCCCGTTTCCCTGTCCCAGTCCCCTTATGGAGGCAAGCTGGAAATTCTAGGTCTGGAATGGAACATCGCTGTACCTCCTCTGGTCTCAGTAGCTCCTGCACCCTATTCAGGTTTAGCGAATGAGCTGAGGACCTCTTGTACTCTCCCTACAGTGTGACTGGTGGGTTATGCTTGGGGTCACTAGGGTATCAATGAGGAGTCTGGGTTTTCACAGGGGTCAGAGGTCTGGGTGGTCATTGCACAGTCCAGGGAGGGAGTGTCTGCTGAACTAGGCTCTGCGCGGTCAGTGATGATGAGGGGGGTCTTGGTGGTGAGTGGGGGCCAGGAGGTGGCGTGTGGGCAGTAGGACCTTGGCGGATACCAGCTAATTGGCTCTGTCCTTCTCTCCGTCACAGGTTGATTGTCCTGGGCTGTGGCTGGCTGTGGTGCTGGAGCCCTGGATGACCCCTGAGCCAGCCCCAGGGAGGACGATGGTGCCCCTCATGCCCGCACTCGTGATGCTTGGTTTGGTGGCAGGTGCCCATGGCGACAGTAAGTCTGACCTCTCAAGGTGTGGGATCTCCCAGATGGAAAGGTGCATTCCTTCTAGCAGGACTCTGGAAGGGGAGACAGGACCAGCCACTAGGAGAGACAGGATGGCTAAATATACCTGCAGACCTTCTGTCCCAGAGAGACCCCCACCTTGGAGAGCCCCGCTCCAAGTGATACCCCAGCCCCGTTCTTCCTAGGAGCGTTCTGTGGAACACCCACATGTCTCTTAAGGTGCTGCAGGGTGGGGCGCGTCTAAGTGTGACCCTGTTTACGGAGTGGAGGTGAGACATGCCCAGGATTCGTGTGGTCATTGGTGATGTGCTCAGGCATGTACTGTGTACGACAGTGTGGACCTCTACAGAAGGCCCAGCGTGGGCTGTGTCGGGTGTTGGTATGGGAATACAGGGGCTGCACACAAGGAACAGTGTATGGACATGTGAGTGGGATGCCAGGCGTGTCCATAGGTCCAGGGAAAGATGGGAAGGTGAGCCACCATAGCCCTTCCCCTGGGCTAGACCCCTGGGTAGACACTGAGCCCTTCCTTCCCCTCCCCCCTTCAAGGTAGAGGGGCATCTCTCTCTCCCCTAGCCCCTCAGCCCTGAGAATGGGGCGAGATTGTGCTTGGCCACAGGAAGCTGGGCTCCAGCGCCTCTCTTTGTGTATGGGGGGGACGTGGGATTGTCCCCTGCCCAGATCCAACTCTGAACTTTGGTCCCTTTCCTGCGGCCCTTCCCCCTGCCTGGCACTACAAGACTGGCCGCAGCCCGCCCCGTCGCCATGGTTACCACTGCTTGGTTACTGATGGGAGGCGGGGCACAGGGCAGATTTAGCCAATCTGCACACTGAGGGGGAGGGGCGAGGTCGAAGCCAAGGTCTCTGGGGGACAGGGCTGTTCCCATCCTGTCCGGAGCCCAGAGGTGGCAAAGGGCCAACCTGGGGGTCAGCCTGGGGTTCAGCAGGCCATAGGGTTCCCTTACCTCCTTCTCCCAGTGTCTGCGCACAGAGCTCTCTTCTCACCCCACCCAAGCCCTTTCTCCTAATGACTCATTAATTATTCAGGACCAGATCCTGGAGGGGGTGGGACTGAAGCGCCCCGCCCTTTGTCCTCCAGGCTGGGTGGGGCTCGTAGAGCCAGGGGAAGGGGAGGGCATTCTTCCTGGGGTGGGGGAGGCTGGGGTGAGGGGTAGTAGGAGCACTGAGGGGCTGGTGATGGGGGGGCCGGCGTGAGGGGTAATGGGGGCACTGAGGGGCTGGTGATGGGGGGGGCTGGCGTGAGGGGTAGTGGGGGCACTGAGGGGCTGGTGATGGAGGGGCCAGGGTGAGGGGTAATGGGGGCACTGAGGGGCTGGTGAGGGGGAGGCTGGGTTGAGGGGTAATGGGGGCACTGAGGGGCTGGTGATGGAGGGGCCGGGGTGAGGGGTAATGGGGGCACTGAGGGGCTGGTGATGGAGGGGCCGGGGTGAGGGGTAGTGGGGGCACTGAGGGGCTGGTGATGGGGGGGCCGGGGTGAGGGGTAGTGGGGGCACTGAGGGGCTGGTGATGGGGAGGCTGGGGTGAGGGGTAGTGGGGGCACTGAGGGGCTGGTGATGGGGGGGCTGGCGTGAGGGGTAGTGGGGGCACTGAGGGGCTGGTGATGGGGGGGCCGGCGTGAGGGGTAGTGGGGGCACTGAGGGCCGGGTGATGAGAGGGCCAGTCTAGCAGGAGCAGGGCAGGGTTAGGGGGTGCTGGTGATCTCCAGCCCGGTAGGGGCTGCTGGGAGAGAGCTTGAGTCTGCAGGGGCAGGCACTGGGTGTGACTGTGACCTCGGCAGGGAGGCAAAGGCTTGCCGAGAGTCAGCCCTTGGACACTGCAGTCCTGGCCTTGCTCCCCCACCCTCACTCTGGTTGCTCTTGGGGCCTTCAAATGGGAGCTTGAGAGCAGAAGGAGGACCACCCGTCTGGGCTTTCAGAGACAGTACATCCTGGGAGCATAACTGCCTTCCCTCCTGCTGAGACCTAAAGTGCTGGAAGATGTACCCTCACCCTTATCCCCCCCAGACCTGCCCGTCTTTCTGTGTTCTCTCTCTTGGTGAATGGCTTTCCCACCCACTCAGCCACCCAAGTCAGAAACCTGGGTCTCCTCCCAACCTCCTCCCTCTCTCATACCCACATCTAATCCATCACCAAGTTCTGCTGTTGCTCTCTTCTGAATATCTTTGGAATGCCTCCACCTCTCTCTCCGCTGCCCTCACCCAAGCCATGCTCAGCTCTTGCTGGGGCTTTTGCAGGCAGCAACCTCCTGGTGGCTTCCCTATCTCCAGTCTCTGTCTTCACGGTCCAGTCTCTGTTCCATGGTAGGGGTCATGTTGCAAAATGAAAGCCTGATCATGTCACCGCTCAGTTTAAAATTCCTCACTCTTCCCCTGTTGCCTTTAGGATCAAACCTTGGGATCCAGGCCTCGCATCTTTAAGCTTCTGCCAACCTTATCCTTCACCTGCCCCACCCCACAGCCCCGCCACGCTGACTTCTCAGTTGCTCCCGCGCTCCCAGGCCTCTGTTCCTTCTCTTTCCTCTGATAGGAACACTTCCCCATCTCCTTCACCTGACGCGTTCCCGCTCACCTGGAACCGTCACCTTCTCCAGGAGCCTGGGTCACATGCTGCTCCTCTGGGCACATGTGACTGCTTCAGGTCTGTCTGTCCCATCAGACTGTGAGTCCCAAGGGCGCAGACCACTGTCCAGTTCAGGGCCTGGAGTGTGGTAGATGAGTGAGTGGAGGGACGGAGTCAGGCCTGAACCCCAGTAGGACTCAAGGGCAGGGCAGAACAGTTTTTAGAGCAGAGTCCAAGCACCTTCATGCTGGTCCCTTAAGGACCAGAGCCCAAAGACCAGGGTCTTGAAGGTAGAAACCAGCTGGAGATGCTGAAACAGGTGAGTTGGGCTCTGCTTCCAGGCAGAGAGCCGCGGGAGAGGGGCGTGGGCTAGGGGCTGTGATGACCTGACCCCAGGGGACCGGGCCTTCCTTACATGCCTGCCTCACACTGCGCATAGTTTTGGATTTGTCCCCTATGCAGTGGCCAGGCTTGGGCTGGGCCTGAGAGACTTCTGGCCGGGGCAAGCAGTCAATGTGGACAGAGCTGCTGCAAAAGGTAGGGCAGGCGCCCCAGAGAATTGACGACCGGAGCAGTGGAGCGCGGAGCGGACAAATGTGTTTCTATAGGCCTCTTAACGAGACAAATGAATGGGGGCCCTGGCCTCTGAGGGGAGCGCAGGGAAGAGGGGCAGAGAAGCAGCTGCCAAGAGTTAGCCCAGAAGCCCCGGCGTTGATGCCGAGTCAGCTCCGCCGGGGCCCTGGGCACGCAGGGCTCGGTGGCTCCCCCAGCCGGGGGGCTTGTGGCTTCTCGAGAGGGAGGCTCGTGGGGCCAGAGGTGGTCCTGCTGGAAGGGGGTTCTGCTGACCCGCTGTGCACATCAGGTGCTCGGTGGGAAGAATCCACATGGGCCTGCCCTCGGAGCCCACAGTGTGGGTTCCTGCAGCGTGCGCTGTGCTGGGGGCAGGGCTGGCACAGAGGTGGTGACCTAACCTCGTGGGAGGGGCGCTGTAGGAGGCTTCCTGGAAAACGGGAGCCCTGAGGGGCGAGTGGGCATTTGCTGACGGGGCGGGGTGGGGCGAGTGTTGCCTAATGAGATGAGATTGGGGGCAGAAGCAGGAACAGGCCTGGGCTTCTCCCTGGAGCCCATGGGAGAACCATGATGAGGACCATCTCCCTTTTGTCCCCAGACAGCATGGCACAGAGGCAGGGATGCAGAATCAGGTGGCCAGGTGTGAGGGGGGCCCTGGCTATGGCCCAGTTGCTTAGCATCACAGGAGCGCAGAGCAGGATGCCTGATGGCGGTGGGCAGGGGCACAGGCCTAAGTAGCTGAGGACGTGTCTGTCGTATCACAGCCCCCACCCAGCCTGTGGAGCTGGAACGTAGTGGGGTGCTGCACTCAGTTCTGCCGTACTTTCCCCCTCATCCTTGGGGAGGCAGGGCCTGGTGGCCCGACCAGACTCTGCCCTCTGTGGAACTTCCGGCAGGTTGCTTTCTCTCTCCGGGCCTGTCTTCCTATTGCACAATGAGGAAAATCACTTCTACCTGGAAAGGTTAACTGAGGTCACATGTTCCCCTGGCACTTAGTATGTGCCCCCTCCATCCCAGGCCATGCATGACCTGGGACTTCCAGTGTGTCCCCTGGGAACCCAGGGTTGTCTCTGAGCGGGCTTCCCTCTCGGGGATGCCAGGAGTGGTCACAGGAGCCAGCGCGAATGAATCCCCAGCTCATCAGGCTGTTCGGGGCCTGGGAAACCCCTGCCTCACCGCCCCTCGCTGCTGTGTGTTTGTGTGAGTGTGTATGTGTGCTCTGCAGGGAAGGCACAAAATAGCAGTCCCTGTGGGGGAGCCTCAGGTGGCTCCGTTTGGCCGGACCCTGGGGGGTGTGGGCCCCACCCCCGCCCTTGCCCAGGCCAGCCCGCTTGTTTCCTTTCCTAGGCCGCTCCCTCCCACCCTGCACGGGCTCAGCTACCTACCCATGCAGAGTGTGCAGGGCGTGCCCCCAGGAGCTGCTGCCCAGAGGCCCGTGCAGCCCACGCCCTCCATGTGCTGGGTGCTGGGGAGGCGGACCCACATTCTGGTAGGGCAAAAAGCCCCTCCAGGCACGTGGTCTCAGAAGTTCTGTTCAGACCCTCACTGAGCACCAGCTCTGGGTCAGTACTGGGCAGAGTGGTCAAGTCACCTGGTTTTACCTGCCTGCCTGGGGACCTGACCAGTCACTTTGGCCCAAGGGCTGTGGGACACAGAGCAGGCTCTCCCGGGCTTGAGAGTAGGGTGCACGAGAGGAAAAGGGCACGTGCAAAGGCCCCCACGGGCCTGGGTGGGGAGGCGTGGCCATGGGGCCTGAGCTGTGTCCTGCCCAGTGCTTGGCCTGGCAGGTGCTTTTTTTTTTTCTTTGCAAGAGTCAAGAAAGCCTGGAGAGGTTAGCAGGAACAAGTGTGGGGAAGGGAGCGGGGAGACAAATGTCGGCACAGGGTTTGTGCTCCCCAAAAGTCCCCCTCGTGAAGAGAAGCGAGGCCTTGGCAGGGCTATGGGAAGAGAGGTGCCCTCCCCTGGGGAGGGGTGGGCTGAGGGAAGCGAGGGTCTGGTCTGATGGAGGGGAGCTCCTGCCCCCTGGGCTGCCTCGGGCTTACATGCTGCCAGTCTTGCCAGAGCCTGGTGGGTGGGTGGGTGGGCTGGGCAGGGCCCTGGCCCCTCTCCAGCCTCCAAAAGGGGTTCCGCCTCCTCGATGGCCCCAGGCCTTGGGCACCATCCAGCCTCTGCTGTACTCAGGCCTTCCCCTTAAGCCTCTCGTGACCCGTACCTGGCTGCCTCCCCAGCTTCTGGTTCTTTGTTTGGCGCGAAGGCCCCACCCCCAGGCACACTCACCTGGCCATTCTGGTTCAGCAGGTTCCAGGCTCTGGTTTCTACACGTTGAGGCAGGAGCCAGGGGGGTTTCACCCTGGGCTTCTCTCCCCAGTGGGTGGCGGGGGCTCCCCGGAGTGGTGTGTGAGGGACCGAGGTCTCCATCCTCCGCAGGCTTTCCCTTGTGGTCAGGTCACC
Organism: Hippopotamus amphibius kiboko; assembly: GCF_030028045.1. Taxonomy (NCBI): domain Eukaryota; kingdom Metazoa; phylum Chordata; class Mammalia; order Artiodactyla; family Hippopotamidae; genus Hippopotamus; species Hippopotamus amphibius. Next base: position 35,385,522 of record NC_080186.1, read on the forward strand.
TTCACTCGCCCCCCAGCCCCCTGTGCTAGGGATGGGGTCAGGCGCTGGGATAGGGAGAGAAGCAAGGCCGGCGTGTTGTCTGCTCTGCCCAGGGTTATTGTTCTCTGTCAGGAAGCAGCCATGAATCAAATACTCCTCCAAAATGTGGAAAAAGTAATAACCTCACACGTGTACATAACAAACCATGAGCAAAAGTAATAACCTCACACGGGACATAACAAACCGTGAGCATTGCTGTTAGAGAGGCAGAGGGAGTCACCAGAGAGCCTAAAACCCAGAACTGAGCTCGCGGAGGTGGGGGCGACAGCAGGGGGACCAAGGAGGGTTTCCTGAGGAAATGGTGTTTACGTTGAGATCAGAAGGGTGAATGGGAGGTAGTGGGTAAAGAGGTAGTCTAAGAGGTTTGGCAGCAGGAACAGCTTATGCAAAGGCCCTGAGGCGCAGGGAGCATTGCTAATGGTGGGGGGGGCGGGGGGTGGAGGCCAGGGCTCTGGGGGGTGTGGAGGGCTGGGGTCAGACCTGGCAGGGCTCTGTCCATCAGGATGGGAGTTTAAATTTTGGGAGCCCTTTGGAGGGTTCTGATCAGGGAAGAGGCTGCCACTTCAGTCTGGCTGTTGAATAGAGACTAGACTGGCGGGGGCAAGACTGGAGACAGGGACGCAGCTGGTTAGGTTGGTGGAGTATCCAGTTGAGGGAAGGTGATGTCTGGACTAGGTGGTGGTGGTGCAGGAGGAGAGCAGGGAGCTGCTGTCTGGAGGTGTGGGGGGGAGGGGTGTGCAGGGGGATGGGCAGGAGATTCTTCGCCACCCCCAAGTGGGGGAGTCCTGTCTGAGAGGACCTGACTGAAGGGACCAGCATGCAAAGACGGCTCTGCAGACAACTGCAGACTGGGAGAGTCTGGAGCCTCCTCTACTGGGAGAGGGCATTTGGGGCAAGGGTGAGGCAAACAGAGGCTTCCTGAACCTCTGTGACATCCCCATGCTACTCTGGCCCCCGGCAGGTTTGTGTGTTTCCCCAACGAGGCTGCCCTTGCCCCCTCTGGGTACTCCAAGAGCAGTCAGGTAGGCCCCTGAGTCTCCCTCTTCCAGGGAGGCCCTGGGTGCTGTAGGATGTGCTTAGGATTTGGCATGCTGGATCAAACCCTGCCTCTACCCCAAATCAGTCTGTGATCTGTCTAACTTTCTGAGCCTCCATTTCCCCATCTCTAAAATGGGGGCGATAACAGCACTAACGCTAAGGTGGGTGATGGCTGCCCACAGGCAGGGTCCACCGGGTGCCCAGCCTGTGCACACAGCCTACAGACATCATCGCATGTCATCTGCACAGACCCCTGTCACTAGCACCATTTTGCAGATGAGGTTCAGAGATGGTGAGTGACTTTCTCAGTAATTACGTAAAACCTCAGCGCCCACTGCACCCCTGGGGTGCTGGGTAAGAGGGGCCGCTCCTGCTCCCTGCAAGGCTGAGGCTTCCCAGCTCTGTTCCCGCAGCTGGGACTTCCCACCCTGGAGGCCCCCGAGACCCTTCCCTCCACAGAGACTCTGCCCCATCTGCTGTGCCTCTTCTCTCCGCTGGATCAGCACCTTCTCCCTCTGCTGGCTCCTTCCCATCCACATTTAAATGTTGTCTTTCACATCTTAGCAAAAAAAGAAACAAGAATGTAAAAACCTCCCTCCAACCCTTATCCCCTTCAGGTGCCGTCTTTTATCTTCCCCATCGCAACCAATCTTCTTTAAATAGTCGCTGTGCTCTGCTCTACACTTCTCCACCTCCCGCTTACTCCGTGACCTTCTTTGGTCTGGGTTTTGCTCCCGCCACCCCGACTCTGACTCTGCTCTTGACAAGGCCCCCAACTGTACCAATGTGAACTGTTTCTGGCAGGTGTTTTGGAGTCAGACAGGCTTGAATTCAAATCTCAGATGTGCTACTCATTGGATGTGTGACCTTGGACTAGTGACTTGACCTCTCTGTGCCTCTAAACTGGGGATAACAACAGTGAAGGACTAAATGAGATAAAGTACCTGGTGCAGAGTGGGATTATCATCATTGCACAAACATGTCTTTGTGCCAGAGACCAGGCCACGCGTGGGCTCATCGGCACTGAGCAGGTGGTCTGAAAGGTCATTTCTCACTGTATCAGCCTTCCTAGAGCTGTTCATTGGCCTGATTAATAGGAAATGGATCTGCTGTCAGGATTAACAAGGCATTTCTACGTCTTAATGAAGGCTGGGTTTCCCGAGTCTTGTGACCCTGGGTGGTGGGATTCCAGGTTGGCCCTGCTGTGTGTATCAAGGTGACCTGGGTGGGCATGACAGTACAGTGTCCGGGCCCCTGCCCTTTTCCCCCTCCCCCTGCCTCTCTGTGGACACTTCGGGGAGATGTCCAGGCCGTAGGAAGGCAATAGCCCAGCCAGTAGGAGCAGAGTGGGGAGGGCAGATTTATAGGAAAGCATTCACCTGGGACGACATCCAGAGATACTTAGGAGGTGGAATGTCTAGGCCTTTGGGACTGATGGTGTGTGGGGGCCAGGGAGAGGAGAAGTCATGGTTTCTGGCTTGAGCCGTGGGGTAAGTGGAGGTACCATCACTCTGATGGAGAGCATTGGAGGAGGGAGACACCTGGGGGAGATGCTGGGGCTGTTCCCAGCATCTTCTCAGCATGCCTTTGTCCTAGAGCTTGGAATTGATGGGGGGTGGGGACGACAGAAGAGTGTAGCAGTTACAGTATGGACTCCAGACTCAGTCACCTGGGTGCAAATCTTGGCTCTGCCACTAACCAGCTGTCATGTTGCACAAATCCCTTAACCTCTGTATGCCTTGGCTTCCTTCTCTATAAACAGAGGTACCTGTGGCACCCACCTCATGTGCTTATAGCTCTTTGCATAGCGCGTGGCATATAAGAGGCACTGCATAAGGGCTAGGCATCACTACTGTTATTTCCTCTATAAATCTTTCTTGTCCCCCACCCCATGCCTGCCCCCGTGGTATAGCCCATGTCTGCAGTGACCGTTCCATGGTGACTTGGTGTCTCTATCTCTCCAGGCAAACCTGTCTTCATTAAGGTCCCTGAGGACCAGACTGGGCTGTCAGGAGGGGTGGCCTCCTTCGTGTGCCAAGCCTCAGGGGAACCCAAGCCACGCATCACATGGATGAAGAAGGGGAAGAAAGTCAGCTCCCAGCGCTTCGAGGTACAGCCTCGGGTGGAAAGGGGCAGGCAGGGCTCCGGGTGTGCCTGTTCTCGAGTCGGTCCCCCATCACCTCCTCTTGGTCTCCCTCCCTGGGGGCCTTTTGGCAGTGAGAGGATGGCTGACCCTGAGCAGGCCCCCATGCCCCGAGCAGGCTGTGACCACATGTCTGTCCTGCGGCAGGTGATTGAGTTTGACGACGGGGCAGGGTCCGTGCTGCGGATCCAGCCGTTGCGGGTGCAGCGAGATGAGGCCATCTATGAGTGCACGGCCACCAACAGTCTGGGAGAGATCAACACTAGTGCCAAGCTCTCAGTGCTCGAAGGTACGTGCTGGGGAGGGATGGGACGTGGTGGGTGGGGAGACTGATGTGGGGGTGAGCCAGCCAGCCAGCCCCGTCCCCACCGTGGGCTGGGTGTTTTTGGTAGAAAGGAAAACTGGCCATCCAGGGGTCGGCAAAGGTCAGCGGTGGGCAGGGAGGATTGCTGGATTTTTGGTTTGTGCCAAAGGCCGCTGTGTGCCTAGTGTCTATGTGTTCTGCAGGGGTGTTGCTCCGGTGGAGTCTGGGGCCTGACTTGAGGTGTGGGGCTGCAGCTACATATTGCTTGGGGTACATGACTCGTGGCAGCGGATGTGATTTTCGTGTGGTACCTTGCAGTAGGCTTTGGAGAGGTGTGTTCCCAGTTGCAGTTCTGAGCGAGGGCCCTAGGCTGGAGGCTGGCGCTCTGTGTGTGGACTTTAATGACCTCTCACTTGGTGGCCCCTCCGTTCATTCACAAGCACCCTCTAACGCTGCCTTGTGTCCTGAGAGTTATCTGACCTGGTCCTGCCCTTGAGACGTCTCTCCAGTAAGTCCTGCGGCAGGGGACCAGGGGTGGTGTGCAGGGGAGACGGGAGCTGCTGTCTAAGCTGAGTCCTAAGGACAAGTGGGAGTCGCGGTGGGGGCCTCAGCAGGGGAATAGCATCAGCACGTGCCAAGGCCCAGAGGCAGGCGAGAATGGTGCTCTCCGGGAGCTCTGAGTGGTTCCGTTTGGTTTTGGGGCGGGGAGTGGCTAGAGGACGCAAAGAGGATCGGGGAAGAGTAATTCAACATGAGCCTGGAGAGGTTGGAGGGCAGATGGCACAGGACCAGGTTGAGAAATGAACACTTTCCTGGTGACTTAGGAAGCCACAAACGGGGAGTGACACGATCACCGCCCCCACCCCCAGCCATGATGGAGTCTTCACTCTGGACATGTCTGCATGTGTTTTCAAAATATGGCATCGATTGTTGCTTTTTTTAAAAAATTGGAATAACAATACCTGTTCACTGTTGAAAATTTGGTAAGTATAAAATAGCACATAGGAAAAAATAAAAATCACCTGTTTATCTTACCTTTACTACTAACTTTTGGTTATTTCCTTATAGTCCATTTTCTGTGCATGCATTATATACATAACAGACACAGGATTATATTCTGCCCAATAATTTGTAGACTGCTTTTTTAAAAAACGAGTCATGAACATCTTCCTCGCCATTAGGTATTTTTCTGCATCATTATTTTTAATGGCTGTGGGTAAGTGTCACATGCAAGTACCCTAATTTATTTAGCCATTCCCTTATTGCTGGACACATGTGTTGTTCCCAGCTTTTCGCTCTTATAAATAAGGTGCTATGCGCTTCCTTGCAGATAAGATGTGTTCGCCTTCCTGATTATTTCCTTATTCTAGATGCAAGGGAGTGGAATTGCTGGATCAAAGGGCACAAGCGATTTTAAGCCTTTCCAATACTTCCAGAAGACTGTGTCAGTTTACACTCCCACCGAACAGGGCGTAAGAGGGCCTCTTTTCCGCGCATCCTCACCAGCAGTGGGAATTATCATTAAAAAAATATCTTTGCCAAGTTAATAGGCAAAAAATGGCATCTCAATTTAATTTGCATTTCTTTGATTACAGGAGCAGTTGAACATCTTTTCGTATTGGCCATTTTTACGCTGTGGCTTTATGTGCTCACACACACATCCATTCAGTAACTCCTTTGTGACTGTGTGTCTCCTGTGAGGCAGGGCAGGGCCCTCCAGCTTAGAGGGGCAGTGGAGGACAGTGGTTGAAAGCAGGGGCTCTGGACCACTTACTCTCTCACCTTGTGACCTTAGGCAAGTAACCATGCCTCTGAGCCTTGCTTGCTCAGTCTGTAAATAGGGATGTAATACCTGCCACCCAAGCTGGTTGTGGGAGGGTTAAATAGGAGTTAAGCACTTTGCTGGATTCCAGCATGCATGGTAGCTGCTATGGGGCTGGAACCAGCACATCCTGAAGCCCAGACATGTGAGCTGGCTGTACGGGCGTCTGTGCTGCCTGGCGTCTTCTGGGTGATGCAGCCCCCACCGTCCACTCCTGTGGGAGGCAGGGGCCCAGAGGACAGGCCCTGGGCCAAGATCCCTGATGGTTCGGTGCCTTCAGGATCCTCCCTGTCACCCCTGACCTCAGTTTCCTCACTTATGACCTCAGGACAGGAATTTCGGCACTGCCCTCCCTCCTGGTTCTGTCTGCCTCAGCAGGAACCTTATGTCCTGCCCTGACATTTGGGAGGTGGCTGAAGGGCCAGACTGTGGCTCCCACCCCAGAGGGCATCTCTCAGGCCCTCATATTAAGGGAAAGAGAGCCTCCTTATTAGTTTGGAAGAAAAGTCCCCCCAAAGCCCCTGCACTCCAGTTTTGGCCCTTGCTCTCTCTCCAGGTCCTCTGTGGGCACTCCCCTATCCCCACTACTGCCCTGGCAGCTTTCTCTTTTAAAGGATTGAGGAGGATGGTCTTGCAGGGCCTGAGGTGAGGGGATTCAGACTTGCAGGGGTCTCTCCATCTGGAGGGGCCTTCTTGGATGAGGGTTTCTCTAGTGGGGGTCTGGGGTGTGTTTGTGCTTCTGGGTGTGGGAGGTGGCTGATGAGGTTGGGAAGAGTGTGGGGCCCTGCCCATACTCCTGGACCAGCTGGGATGGAGCTGTGGGCCTGAGTGAGCTCCTCCTGCTCCTGAAACACAGCACCCGAAAGATGAAATGCTGACTTACCATGTTGGTCTGAGTGACCTTGACCGCCTCAGGGCTTGGCAGAAAGGAGTAGAGTGGGAGGTCTCAAAAATGCCAGGGGGCGGGGCCAGGGGAAAGAAGCCCCGCCCCACTACGCCAGGTCTCCTGCGCTGGCCAGCAAAGCTGGGCGTGTGTAGGAGTGGGGTGAAAGGATATTTGACTACAGCCATGGGCTGGGGCCAGAAGAGAGCCAGGGTCACTTCTGGGAGGAGGGCAGGAGAGAGGATGAAACTGGTTTGGGAGAGAGGATGAAACTGGTTTGGGGGCCAGGAGTAAAGGTTGAGGCCCTTACCCGCATCGTACACTGCGTGTAGCTCACCACACACTGGACTCTTCAGGGGAGTGGCCCAGGGCTCCCTGGGGTGACTTGGCTCAGGTGAGGCGTTGCTGCATCCCAGGCCTGCAAGTCCACGCCAGGCTCCCTGCCCTGCCTGCTCTGTGCCAGGCCCAGCTCCTCTCACACTCTGGGAGCACCCACACCACTCCCACTTGGTGGCCTTTGCACCCGGCTCCCTGGGCAGGACTGCCACTCCCGGGGAGTCCTGACTGCCTCGTGATGCCCAGCCGGCTGCCTCCCCGCCCCCTAGGCCAGGGCTGGGTACAGGGTGGGGGTGCCCGGCACAAGCTGGCTGGGGGTGAGCCGCCCAGTGTTCCTGTCTGAGTGGTAATTGAAGCCATTAGCGCGCCAGCCTCTCCCTCGCCGGGTAATGGCAGGAAAAGCTCTTCTCACTCTGCACTCTTGAGGCTGAATCACTCCCCCTCCAACCCTCCCGCTGCCGCCACTGAGACAGGGAATCTGACATTTTCCCTCGCGAGGGAGGGGGAGCAGAGGGGGAGGGGAGGCAGGCCCTGCTTCCTGGCCTTTCCCTCCAGGAGGCGGGATGGCCAGGAGGGTCCTGGAGCTCAGCCTGGAGGTTATGGATCCACCTGGACCAGAGGGTTCCAGCCGGGCAGAACAGTGGTCAGGAGAGTCCTGGAGGAGGCCGGACAGCAGGGGTGTGGGCAGGTTCTGGAGGGGCCGAGAAGGTGGAAGAGAAGGCGGATGATGGGGAAGAGGGGCAGGAGGAGGACAAAGGCCGAGGAGCAGGGATGAGCCGTCTCTGACTCTGTCGTGGAGGGCCTGGCTCTGCGGGCTGCGCGCGCAGGAGGCAGCAGTTGCCTTGTGGTCATGGGTACGGCAGATAACGTGCACCCTGTGTGTGGTGTGAATGCCCTGTGCACAGTCTGTAAGGCAGTGTGTGTGAGGTGTATGGTGTGGTGTTACAGTCTTCTGGGCTGCGTGTGCCTTACAAGTTGTATATAAAAGCATGGGGTGTACATCTGACTCTGTGTGTGCGCTTGTGCGTACGCACATCAGGCAGTGTGTGTGGGGTGTGGTGTATACAGCAGGTGGTGTACATCATGCCACGTGTGCATCAGACAGTGTTTATGTGGGGTGTGGGCTGAACAGCAGGTGGTGTGCACCTTATGGGCTCTGTGTATAGGACCACAGCGGAGCCAGCAGCTCTGGGAACAGCTAGCCAAGTCGGAGGTTTTAAATGCCCCTGTGTGTGTACATTCCCCATCCCTAATGAGGTGTCCCCTCCCTCTGGTTGCCAGGGGAGAGAGGATTTTAATCAGGGGAATGACTTGATAAGATCTGTGCTTCAGAAAGGTCCCTGGGGTGCAGAGTGGGGTACAGGGAGACCAGTGAGAGGCCGGGGCAGCACAGGCGAGAGGTGGCAGTGGCTCAAACCCAGGCAGTGGGTAGGGGAGGAAAGGAGATTGGATTCCATGCGGTTTAGAAAGAATGGTGGCCTCTCTGGCCACCTGTGGGACTCAGGAGGCGGGAGGCTCGGGGTTGCAGGCTCCAGGCCACATAGATGGCAGTGCTGTTTTCTAAGTTCAGGTATGGGAGGAGGAGCTGGTTTGAGGGGCAAGTTGATGAGTCCACTCAGAAAACTGTTGTATCAGTTGTGCACAGGCATCGGAGGGGGGGTGTCAAGGAGGACTTGTTCAGATTCACCTGGCCCTCCGAGGGACACCTGGAGGTGCAGTTTTGAGGGCTGAGAAATGGCAAATCTTAGGGAGCCAGAGCCAAGGGGGAGGAAGAGGGCCTGGATGGAGCCCCAGACACTAGCTCTCCATTGTTGAGAGGGAAGTTTGCATAGGAATCTGGTGAGGAGGTGTCTAGGAGGTAGGGGTGAGTCCATTGAAGTCAAGAGAAAAGAGTCTGTGAAGGAACAGGGAGTGGTCAGCGGGGTGGGGGGGGGGTTGCTATCGAGAGGTCGGGCAGGATGACCATTGAGATGTGTCTTTTGGACTTAGGTCCGTGGAGTCGTGGTTGACCTTGGTGAGCACGCTGGCAGGAGGTTGTTAGGGTGGCAGCTGGGCTGCAGGGACCTGAGGAGCCAGTGGGAGGCTCTCAGTGGTCTGGAGGGACTGGGCCTGAACCTAGGGGAGTAAAGAGATCAAAAGAATTGTCCTGGAGTAGGACCGAGGTAGAGACCCCAGGAGAGTTCAGCATGGGTCAGGGCCCAGAAGCTGGAATGTGGGAGGGGTGCGGGCCTGGTGACCGTCCCCTGGTTCCCTGGGTGTGTGGCTGAGAGGCCGCACCAGCCAGGTGGAGTGGAGCCCTGTGAGGTGCCAGGGAAGCCCCGGAGGCGGGGGACTGGGAGGGGGAGGCCTCCCCTGCTTGGCTGTTCTCGGCTAACTTGCGCTGCCGACAGGCCCCAAACAGCTCAGATTCAAAAACAAAACAGGCTTTTAAGATGCCAAGTTTGATGAAATCTGAGTGCTGGAAGAGGTGGGAGTTTTCTCTTAGAAAAAGCTGAAAATCAAGACTGAAAGCTGCGAAGGGAGCCCAAGGCTCCCCAGGCCCCCCTTACTGCCTGGAAGCCTGGGGGTGGGGTGGCGCTCTCTGGGAGAGTGTGGGAGCCTACAGGTCTGAGGAGCCCTTCCCACTTGCCGGGGGGTGTCTTGGCCCTGACCTTGGCCAGGATGGAGCTGCCTCAGGGACAGGGCCTGAGGCAGCCTTGGTTTCCTTAGAGTGCACGAGGGCTGGGGGAACCAGCAGCCCCGCCACCCGCAAGGTCCCCTCGTGCATCTCTCCACGTCTGCATTTCCCGGCTCTGTCCTTGCACGCGTCTCCAGGGACACGTGTGTCAGCATACGTGTATCTCTGCACGTCTCCACACATGTGTTTCCACGTCTCTGCATGCCCTCCCTCTGGATCTGCTTGCATGCGTCTGTTCCCACAGGTGCTTGTCACTGCAGGTGTCCCTCCACACGCACACGTAGGTTTCTATTTCTGCACCTGTCTCTTCCTCCACGTATATCTCTGTGGGTCCCTGGTTGCGCACATATCTAGGCGTCTGCGTTCAGAGACGGGGTGAGGCCAGGCCCAACACCCAGCCACAGGGGAGAGGGGGTCAGGCCTACAGACGGGGCCACCCCAGGGAGCCTACGTACGTGTGTGTCGGTGTGTGCCTGCGTGCGCATAGAGACGCCGGGAAGCTGGGTAGACACGGGTGAGACGTTCGTGCTGACAGACGGTGCCGCCCGCTCCGGGACCCCGCAAGGCGTCTCCATCTGTCCACTTTCCTGGTGCAGCCCCCTCCCTCTGGCCCAGACTCTGCCTCAGGCATCCCAGGCTGAGCTGGACAAAGAGACCTGTGTGTGCTTTGTAGGGGGCCTCAGCAGCCGCCCTCCCCCAGTCCCTGCAGCCAGCCTAGGCTGATCCCCTGTCCACCCCCACCCTAGCCTCATCCATCAGGCCTTAGCTCCAACCAGCCTCACCTTCCCGCTGTCTCCCCACCCTCCCGCAGCCCTTACTCAGGCAGCCCCTCCCTCCCTTCCCCCAGAAAGCTCTCCCTGCCTCTCACGCTCAAGTGTTTCCTACTCTTGCATCCCCCTCCTCCTTCAGGAAGCCACCAAGATAGCAGCTGAGCTGTGAAGTTGAACTGATCCAGCTCCACCGCTGCTGTGGGGACCTCAGCCAAGCTTTTGCCCCTCTCTGAGCCTTAGGCTCCCAGCACCCACCCACCCCTGCCCCGCCCCACACCCTGTCACCCAGTGGGGGTAGCTGGGGAGATGGGGTCAGAGTTCCCACTGCAGTATCTAAAGATCATCACAGTTCATGCACACGTGTGTACCCACCACAGGTACGGAGGTCTGTGCAGGCAGACACTGGGAATGTGTGCGCCCTACATGTGGGTGCAGGCAGAATCCACAAACCGCAGTAGAGGTTCCCCAGTATCTCTGAGATTCCCTAAAGTCCCCATGGGTTTCTCTTTCCTTCGCGGGGACCCTTTTATCAGAGGATGGATGGACCTCCGCCCCAGAGGGACAGACTGCAGAAGTCTGGAGCTGAGGCTGCGAGGCAGGTGTAGGGACCTCCCCGCGCTGGGCGCACTCAGGGGGACAGCCCCCAGCTACGCGTCAGCTGAGCGCGAAGGAAGCTGGGCTCCCTGGGGTTGGAGGGGGGGATCCAGAGAAGGGGCGCTGCGACTCCACCTAGGCGGGGGCGGGAGGGGCGGGAGCGGCTTGGAGCGCGGATGCGCGCCCCGCGTGGACACTGCATGCGCCGCCTTTCCGCCGCGGCTCGCCGTTGCCATAGTTACCGGCCTGGAAGGGGGAGGGACCCTTCCTCCCCTGGCGCTCCGCAGACCCTCCGTGCTCACGACGGGTTTTAAGGAGACTCGGCGTGACCCGTACATGCCAGTGTTGCAGCGTGGGTGCGTGCCCGCGGGTGGCCATGTGTGGGGGACAGTCGTGTTCGTTGCAGTAAATAAAAACACCGCAGGCGGGCGTGCAGGGGTCTGCTGCGGAGCGGCCAGCCTGAAGCCCAGCCGGCAGAGGGCGTGGTACAGGGGCAGGATGGTGGCGGGCTCCCCCAGGGCCACCCGCAGCCCCACGCCCACACCCTGCCAGGCGTGGAGACCCACTGCCTGGTCTCATCCCAAGCCTCACCTCTGTTTCACTCTGTGACCTTGGGCAGGTTCGTAGATCTCTCTACGCCCCCACTGGTTCATATACCTTACATGGTTTTGGTAAAGATGAAATCATTTTGTAAAGCATTTTAACAGGGTACCTGGAACTGGTGAATGTTCCATAAACCTAACCTTTATCCCTCAAATCTGGGTCTCTGTTTTCCCAGTTGTTGATGGGTTTGGAGTGATCCTGCGACGCCAGCCTGAGGAATTTGCACTGGTCCTTAGCCTGAGTGGCTCAGGCTGCAGTGGCCCCAAGCTCCTGTGGTTCCTGGGGCTGGGGGGAGGGGGTGGCAGGGGTGAAGAGGATAAACATGAAAGTCTGATGCTGGGTGAGGTTACACCAGCCTGCCCGATGCTCAGCTTGGTGGGCGTCAGTAAATGGCTGCTGTCCTTGGCTATGTTTGACTGTGCCAGAGGCCCCTCCGGGTGAGAGCCAACAGCAGGTCACTCCCAAGGGGCTGGAGTCCTCCTGTGAGACACGCTTCCCCTCCCCAAGGTGCAGCACTGCAGCCTTCCAACTTGTGCCTGGAAGCCTAGTTGGCACAAGGGACTGGATTTTGGGTCCCGCTGTTTTATGGACAGCTCTTCACACACGCCGGTTTTAGGCTCTGGCGGCTGTGCCTGAGGGATGATCTGAGCCAAGGACGGAGCCATTGAGGGCACGATAATTGACGGAGGAAAATTAATTGTCCTTAATTTGGCACAAATCCCAAAGACTTTCCCCGTGTTAGGAATCCAGAGTAGATTCCCAGGACACAGGGCTGCAGATGTTTGTACTTCTTCCCTTCTCCTTGATCAGCCCCTTGTGGGTAGAGATGGGGGCCAGCTGCCTCCTCGGCCCTAACTCTGGCAGGCCCTGGGCCCACCCCCGCCCGCCCCCAGCCCCACAGCCCTGCTCAGGAGGGCTGAGCAGGTAAGACTGAGGTCTGGGAAGAACTAGACTGGTGCCCCAGTGGGCTAGGATGGCTCCAGCAGCCCTGAGTGTCCCCCAGGTCTTGGGGGAAGGGCAGGGAGAGTGGAAGTGGCCGGAGTGCTGCATGGGCCTTCCTGGAAGAGCAAGTGGCGGCAGGACCAAAGGAAGCTGTTCCCCAGCTTGGCGCATCCCAAGTCCTGCTTCATTTCCAGCCTCCCTTTTCTTGCCGCTGTTAACATTTTCCTTTTAAAAATCAGAGCTAAAAGTCAGGACGCTGTGGGGTCATATTTACAGCCGAGGAGACATTGGGTTCATGTCTGGAATTTGTAGGGCTGCAGGTGGGGAAGTGTTCTGCCAGCTACCGGGAGAAGCTGGGCAAGCGAAGCCGTGCTGGGAGTCCTACTGCCCCCCAGCCCGAGACCCCCTCTCTCATGCCAGGGCCACAGCCCCTTAGGGATGGCCCAGGCAGCTGGAGCCTCGGCAGAGTGCCCCCTGGGATGTGGCAGCAGATAGAGGGGTGTCTCGCCCCTGCCTGCTGGGGCTCCTCCAGCTTCCTCTCCTGCCTGCCCACCAGCCAATCCCCCTGGGTCTCTGGGGGGACCAGCCTTGCCAGCCTCTACTTTCCTCCCTTCTGAGGATGCCACTTAACTTTTCCCTGGCACAGGAGCCTGACCTCAGCAAACACCTCTACACGCTCATCTTGTGCTGGGCCCGCAGGAGGGAGACGGAAGCAGTGCTGGTCTCCTGCTCTCCTCCACCATGTAGCCCTGCTCCCCTGCCAGGAGACTGACGAAGGATAGAGTTCCTCTTCCCTTGTTGGGTGTGCCTGGCATCCATGCTGGTGGAGGGGCTCTACTGAGTTCTCACACTCACTCTGTGCTTTGCTCCTGGCAGGGAGGGCCTCTTGCCAGCCCGGGATGGGAGAAGGCCCCAGGCCCAGGTCTTGGCACCTGTCTGCCCCAGTGGCTCAGTCCTTGCTAGTTGTAATAGTAATCTCAGCCGACAGTCATCGGGTTCGGATTCTTGGTCAGGCAGCCGCCAGCACCGTATGTGCATCATTGGATGTAGTCTTCACTCTTCATGACGGCTTTGCCAGGGGGGCACCTGAACCCTGTTTACAGATAGAAGTGGATAAGGGGAGAGGGTTAGTAACACTCCTGGGCCACAGAGCTAGTTAGTGATGGAGGCGGGAGCTCCGCGTGGTCTGCACTGACCCAGAGCCTGTGCTACCAGCCCCACGTGTGCTCCCAGGGGTAGGCAGTGGGCAGCCGTGCCTCGTCCCCGGGCCCTCGGGGCTGATGCGGGAGTCCCTGTGCAGTGAGCGTAGGGGTGTGCTGCTGAGATCTGTCTGTTGCTCTCGCGGAAGTGACTCCCCCGTGAGCCCCCAGCCCCTGGCAAGCTGGAAGAAGGCAGCCGTGGAGTTTCGCCCCCCTCATCAACTTTTGGTGTCCTCGTAGGGCCTTTTTTTAATCTCTTTAGCCTCCACGTGCTCAGACATGGTCCCCAGGCCTGACCGTGGCCTCCAGGTCAGTAGTAAGTGAGGGAGGAGGGTCAGGGTCAGGACTGGGGGTCGAAGGTGGGTTTTCAGTAGGGCATGGGGTGCCCAGAGTCAGGACCAGAACCCAGGCTGTGACATGGTGCTCTGCCCCACGGTGGCACTAAGGCTGAATGCAGGCAGCGGAGGGGACGTTGCAGGTGCAGAGGAGAGTGTGGGGGTTGGATGGCGTGGGGAGCCTGTGGGCTGAGTTGTGGCTTTTGATGCCGCTGTGTGAGCCACGGGCCCCTACAGCCCAGCGTCGGTGGAGCACTTTCCGCTGTGGCCAGGAGAGCCTCAGTCCTCGTTTTCTCAGGGCCCAGAGAGATAAGAGCGCATGCCTGCATTGCTTCTCAGACCTGGAAACTCCCTGACAGGGCAGGGCTGGGCATTGGGGCCCAGGACTCTGGTTCCTCACGTCGGGGCAGGCTTCATGCTTCGAAGTCAGGGGAGAGAAGAGTTAAGGGTCCCAGCCACCCTGGGAGTCATAGGGCGCTCCTAGCGGGCAGGTGGTGCCCGTCCTAACGTGCACATCTGCTCTTTGTCGGCAGAGGAACAGCTGCCCCCTGGCTTCCCCTCCATTGACATGGGGCCTCAGCTGAAGGTGGTGGAGAAGGCCCGCACGGCCACCATGCTGTGCGCGGCAGGCGGGAATCCAGACCCTGAGATCTCGTGGTTCAAGGACTTCCTCCCTGTGGACCCCGCCGCGAGCAATGGCCGCATCAAGCAGCTGCGTTCAGGTGAGCAGAGGGTGAGGGTCAAGGGGCCGCACAGACTTCAGGAAAGGCCTCGGGCTGGAACCCAGCGCAGCCTTCCCTCTTGGGCCTGGGAGCCACGGGAGGCCTCCGTCTGGGGCGGGCCCTCCAGTGCTGAGCAGAGGGCACTCAGTGGCTGGGCTGGATCCTGCTATAGGCACCCCCCAGCCCACCCAGGAAGAGAGCTTGGCAGCGAGGGCTGGTCATCGGCAATTCTTTCCCCTTCCTGGGGTTGTCAGACTCCAGACTTCAGTCCAGCTCTGCTCCTTGAGGCACGCGTGTTGTTCCCAGCCTGGTGTTGAGCTCCACAAAGGTGCTCTGTGGGCGTTCATCCTCCACCTTCCCTGGAGCCTGGCCTGCGTGGGGGCCTGGATGATGCTTGTCTTTGCTTCTCCAGACGGCAGGGAAAGAGGCCAAAGATGCCTGATTCATCAGGCTTCAAAAGGCTGGACCTCAGAGGCTTGGAGCCAGGGGGATGTGCTGCCGTCCCTCGGCCACCAGGGCCACCTGTCTCCTCGGGATGTCTCAGTCGAGCCAGCTTGGAGCCCTGCAAGCAAGGATGCCGCCTTGACCGGGCGGGAGGTGTCGCCCCGTTGATCGATCTGCCTGCAAGGCTCCCGCCAGGATAATTGATTCGGTTTTTGTGGGAACGGAGAAAGTGGGAAAGGAGCCTTGGAATCAGCTTAGCTGCACTTCTGCATCTGCCGCCAGCATGGGCTGGACTGATAGACGTTGGTCCGGGAGCCCTCCTGCCAGCTGTGGGATGGTGGGCTGGGCGGGATGGGCAGCACCAGCCAGAGCCCCCACTGCCCAGCAGCTGCGGTGTCAACACCACAAAGGAGGACATGACTCTGCCCCTTTCGGGGCCCTGCAGGCCGCAGAGGTGCCCCACCACTCCCTGGGGTGCCAGCCTCTCCTCACCAACTCCTGCCAGGTGGACGCCCCCGTGGTGCCCAGGGGAGGAGGGGAGGATGAGCCTCCCAGTGGGGGCAGGATTCTGGCCCCAGCCCCGGCCGCCTGAGACAGCCTACGCAGTGTTAGCTCGTTTAATTTAATTAAAACTCAACAAGATGGAGGCAGCTGTAGCGCAGTTAATTAAAACAGCCATAATCAAGGCAGGAAACGGTCCGCCAGCGTCTGCGGCCTCTGCCCAGCGCGCCACGGCGGCCGCCACGGTTCGGCTCCTCTGCGTTTCCCCGCAGCCCCCAGGCAGGCTCCCCAGGCAGCCAGATGGTCCTCCCCGCAGGCCTGGCCTCCGCCCGGCACGGTGCTGTCTGTGGCAGCAGTTCTGGGAAGACACGCCGTCTTGCGTGTTCGTTCGTTAAGTATTTATATAGCGCTTGCTGTGTGCCGGGCCCGGTGCCACCCATTCACGGCCCTGTGAGTCGGCTCCCGCCCAGGACTCCACTGCGTCTTGCTCGCCAGCCTCCTCAGTCTCTCGGCAGCCGCCACCGCCCCCCCGCCCTCAGCCACTCTCTCCTGTCTCCCTGGCTTCCCTCTTACTTCTCCCAGGGCCCCTTCTCCGTCTGCCCTGCAGCCCCTTCTGCTCGGTCCTCCAGCTGGGGAGCCCGTGGGCCCTGCTCTTGCCCCATAGACAGAGCCCTCCCCACGACCGGCTCGCCCACTCCTATAGCTTCAGGTACCATCTACTTCCACACCTGTGATTCCCAGTTCTGTCTCTCTAACCCAGACATCTTGCTGCTGTTTTAGACTAAAGCACCCACCTGCCTTCTGGGTGTCACGCTGACTGTGATGGGTAGTAACGTCCTTCGCAAACAGCAGTCCCCTTCTCACACTGACCCTCTCTCTGTGAGTGGCAGCCCCTCTAACCTGAAACCTAGGACACACCCCAACTCCCACTCCATGTAAGGAACCGCCAGACCCTCCTGATTTGTCACCCACGTGGTTCTCAGGTTGGTCCCCCTGTCTCCTTCCCCTGCCTCGGCCATATCCTCGGTCACCAGACGTGTCCTCCCTGCCTCCAGGCTCTCCCCTTGAATCCATGCTGCAGCGCTAGCAGAGTTTTCTGCCCGCGCCCTCTGTGTTCTGACTACCTCGGTGACGTCTCGTTGGCTCCATGGGCAGGTGCACACTCCTGAACAAGGCACACAGCCCGCCCGCTCTTCCCCAGCCCACACCTCCAGCTTTGTCTCATCAGGTCCCGGCTGCACTTACTAGCTCTTTGACCTCCCTTAAGTCATTTAACTTTAAGCTTCCGTTTTCTCATCTTTAAAAAGGAGTTACAGTGAGGATTAAGAGAGACAAAGACAGAGCTGTAGTCGACTGTCTGGTGTGTGATGAGGGTTCTGTGAACGGGGCTCTTTGCAGCTCCAGCCACTCCCCAACTTGCACCGAGTCCCCCTACCGCATCCTCGCCCTCTGCTCGCATTCACTAGAACGTAAACTCCCCTTTCTCTGCCTGAGGCCCACTCGTTCAGGACTCACCATGCTCCAGCTCTGCTCACTTAGGCTGGGCACCCTGCAGGGAGGGCCTGTGGTTGGCTTCCCTCTGGGAGGGCCCCCCAAGTGCCCAGCACAAGCCCAGCTATAGGACAGGAATCTCTGAGCCCTTAGGATGAATGATTTCCTGAACGTGACCTTCGGGTCCTGTGCTTGCAGACTAACGTTCATTCCCCCTGCTTCCCAGGTCTGAGGAAGACTTTCTTGTCTGACCTTTCTTGCCACCTGGAAACTGTGACCTAAGGGTAGTGGGCCCAGGGTCCAGCTCCTGGGATGGTCCCTGAGGGGCTTCAGTCATCCCACCTCTGCAGTAACGGACAGGACTGCCTCCATCACTGCCTGACCCTGGCCCCTGACCCTTGGCCCATCAGCTGCTGCCCCTGTCCTGTACCCCTGGGAAGGGTACTGGAGCTGAGCCGTGCACATGTGACAGGGGCACCCCTGGTGGATGGCATCAGGCCCCCGGGCACTCGGCGTTTACAGGGGCCTCACGGTTTATGCATCACCGACAGTTGACAAAGTGCTTTCCTGCCTTTGGTTGCACTTGATTCCCTGCAACCCTGAGAAGTAGGACAGTTTGTGATTATCATGCCTACTTCACAGCCCAGTTAGAGCATCACCCACCCGGGGTCACATGGAGATCCGAGGCCAGGGAGCTCCCCTGGGGTGGCGTCCAGGGGCCTTATACTATCACATCCGCCTAACCTGGGGCCTGGGAAGCAGCTGGACCCTGCTAGGGCCCCAGAGCACCACAGTGTCATCTTCTCCGGACCTCAGGCCCTCCCTGACCAGTACCCAGAACTTCTCAGGCATCTGTGGGCCAAGCCCCAGCACGTGTCTCCAGGGCATGACCCCCGGAGCAAGAGCTGGAGAGGAGGGCGGTCTGCAGCATTCACGGCCCAGGGAAGACCTCTGCTCGACAGGCGCCTTCTCCGACGCGATGTCACCTTCTGCCGCAGCCTGAGCCTCTTGGAGGATTTGAACTTGAGACCCAGTGCGGGCCCCAGAGGAATGGGCACAAGCTCAGGGAGAGTAGAAGTCAGTCAGGAGCGGGCAGCATCCCTGGAGCAGCGAGGGGGCTGACCTCCAAGTGGGTCTCTGAGCCTCTGCTGTTGACCCCACACTCTGCCAAGCCTGGACGGGCCTCTGCGGGACACCTCCCGTGCTCTGCACATCCCAGCGCCTGTGCATGCACGCCACCATCCCTCACCATGGAGGACCGCTTGCCCGCTGTGTCCACTGCTCATCCAGACACCTGAGCCGGGATGCCAGCATCAGGCTGCGGGAAGAGGCCCGCGGGCCCCGGCGGATGGGACTCCTCGGTGGGCCTGAGGGCTGCAGCCCCCACTCCATCCCGCCGTCAGCTGGGCTGCTAGGAGGGCCCACAGTCAGTAACGGTCCCTTTTGTCTGAACACACTGATGTTCCTCAGGGACAGTGTGGAACCTGGGGACCCTGCGGCCTCCCACACCCATCTCGGGAAATGGAAAGGCAAATTCTTTCAGTTTGGTGGGGAAACGACTTTTTGGAGAGGCCCAGAGACTTGTCTCATACAATAGGCTCCGTTTCGGAAGAGCTGAGGCCAGAAGCTAGGGTGTCCCAGTCCTGGAGCATTTACGCTGCCACCCCTCCCCCCTCCTCCCTCCCCTCCCCTTCCAGGGTCAGGCCTGGACCGTAGGAGTAGATCAGTCGTGTGGACTTTTTGGTCTCAGGATCCCTAATTGTAAACCTCAGAGGACCTCCAAGAGCTTTTGTTTGTGTGCGTTTTTTTATCAGTATTTGCCATGTTAGATGTTAAGACTGAGAAGATTTTAAGTATTTATTTAAAATAATTTAAAAACCCATTACATGATAACGTAAACAACATTTTTTAATGGAGAAAATGATATTTTGTGAAACAAAAGCACTTAGTGAGAAGAGTGGCCCTGTTTTACACTTTTACAAATCTCTTTAATTTGGGGTTTAATAGAAGACAGCTGGATTCTCATCTCTGCTTCTGCGTTTGGTCTGTTGTGATATCACGTCCTGAAACCTCTAGGAAACTCCACTGTATGTTCATGAGAGAACAAGAGTGAAAAAAGGCAAAAAGTAGTAGTATGAAAATGGCATTGACCTTGCAGACCTCCCGAAAGGGCCTCAGGGACACTGAAGGCCCGTGGACCACGCTTGGAGTATCACCGTGACGATGGTTCTTCCTGGACAGCCTCTGCGTGCCTCACACACAGCCCAGGTCCCAGCTGCTGCCTTTGCCTTCTCTCCAGCCTGTGTGTCTGCAGGAGGCAGCCTGGTCCAGTGAGAAGGCTGTGAGCCAGACCTGGTTAGTTCCTGCCACCTCATAAGCTGTGTGACCTTGGGCTTTGGGCACTTAATGTTCCTCGGCCTCTGTTTCCTCATTCTTGCCAGGATGGATAATTCCTCCTAAGTGGGTGTCGTCAGGTTCAATGAGATAGCAATCAGGGTCTGTCTCCCGGCACCCTTCCCTCCCCAGAAGGGGGCAGAGAGGGGCAGGGTGGCCAGTGCTGCCCTGGGCCTGCCCACAGGCCCCTCACTCCTCTCCATGGGGCAGTGGTGGAAGAGGGCGCCCCTGTTGGGACGGGAGCCTGTCCAGACCTCGTAATCGCCGCACGCCAGGCGTTTGCAGGGTGAGCGTCTGACCCTCCAGGCTGCTGATTCCCGGGTTACAGGGCAGTGAGCAGGCAAGGTTGGGGGGAGGGGGCAGGGAACGGCCCCTGGCTCTCACCAGCCAGGTGGGGGGACTCTGCAGCCATTCAGTTTTGTTTTGTTTTGTTTTGTTTTAATTTTATTTATTTATTATTTTTGGGGGGTACACCAAGTTCAATCATCTGTTTTTATACACATATCCCCGTAAGTCATTCAGTTTTTAGCAAGGTCGAGTGGCCTCACAGGGGTCTGCCACCAGGTGTGTGTGTAGAGCGGGGGCTGGTCTGGTGGTAGCCTGAGGGGAGCCCTCCCTTCAGCCCTTTCTTCTGTCTGCTCAAATGCCCTGCCTTGGGTAAGGGCTCTGTTTTGAAATTCTACTCACCTGTGGAATGTGGGGGCCCCTGCAGGGTGGGGTTATCGCCTCTCCTCTTCACCTTCCCCCTTCATTAAGCTCAGCCAGTGGGGTCTGCAGGAGCCCTGACTCTCCGCCCTGATTCCTGTCACCCTCAGCCCTGCTGACACAGCTTGTCTCCCCTGCTCAGAGCCGAGCCAGCGACCTGGGGAACACAGCTTCACCTACACGCAGCCTGGTGCTTGCTCACACATCACCTGCGGTGGCCTAAAGCAGGCCTCAACTTCTCTGTGTGTTTAAGGCCCTCTCTCTTGTTTTATTTTATCTGATTTGGCTTTTTTGTGGCTTTCCTTCCTTTTGTACTAATGCTTCTCTCTGATCTTATTTGCATTCAAATTACCTCGCCAGGTGGTTCACCAATCAGAGGTAAGAATGCTGTCCGTGCATCTCGCCACGCCACGCCTCGCCACTGCCGTCACCACCACTCCATCCCGTCCAGTCCCGTCCGTCACCTCCCCCATCCCCATCCCGACCTCTCCAGCCTCCTCATCTCCAGCTCCGGCCCCCTTAGCACCACCGGCCACCACACAGATCCACTCTCAGCCATCCCCTCCTGTGACTCATCCATCGCAAGTCTGGATTGTGGAGATATGGGGCTGGAAGCCCAACTGCCCGGGCCTTCTAGGCCAGCCCCACAGAAGGGGCTCTGTCGGCTCCTGCAGGGAAGCCAGGCCTCGGTCCTCAAGGCTGGCCAGAGATGGAAAGACTTCCCAAGAGGTGGGGGAGCGTGACCAAGCCTTGCCTTCCCTCTCAGGAACCTTCTTTGTCTTGGGATGCTCAGTTACTTAACATGCCCGGCCTGCAGTAGAATGAAGATCCCCCGTAAGTCCCTCAGCCTAACAAACACTAGGAGGGACGTGCAGTCCACTTCAGTGGAGCGGCTGGGGGGACGGAAGAAGAAAACAGGGTCCTAGGTAACCTGATCCCCTGACCTATCGGCCCCAGCTGCTTTTATCAGCAGGACCCTGCATTCTGTGGTTCCAAGCCCGGACAGTACTCAAAGATCCGGGTTCAAGTTTGACCCAGCCTCACCTCCTTTAAAACTCAGTTCCTCTTGGAAGTCTGTTTTCTCCTCTCTGTTCGGGGCCAGGGCCCCCCTCCAGGGGGTTGTGAGGATTGGAGGAGAGGAAGAGGATTCGGGCAGTGTCTGGTCCAGAGCAGACACCCTGTAAAATGGTCACTGCTGTAATGTTTTTTATTCACATCATTTTCTCCCCACCTCTCAGTATTGTTGGGCACATCTGGAGCCTCAGAGTTCAGGGCCAGGCTGCTCTCGGGGCTGGGTGGAGCAGCTGCGTCCCTGTGGTACATCTTGTCCATCAACCCCTGAGAACAGGACTCAGCCTCCGGATCCCCCCGCCCATCGTCTCAGCCTGCGCTGACTCTTAAGTGCCCCCGCTGCTGGGTCTTGGTGTTGGTTCCAGATATGGGGATTTTTGTGTGCCATAGGCTCAGGGTCTGTGTTGGGCCGCCTCACCGGTCCTGATTCTCAGTGCAGGGGGCCTCCTCCTCCGGCAGAGATCCCACCCAGGTACCACTTCCTGCTCCCGCCTGTGGCACCAGCTGCCAGGACTCCCCCATCCCCTGGCCAGGGGCCTGACCCCCAGCTGCTTGAATGAACATTTCCTGTGACAACGCCCATCCATCCCATAAACATGACCTGTTGAGTGCCCATCGGGGCTGTTCTCACAGGAGATGGGTATTTGGCACTGGCCCTGGGCGCTCACACTCCCTGATGCTTGGTGGGGAGGGCTGACCAGGACCACAGAGCAGGCCAGCCCTTCTTCCCTGTGTATCAGGGCCAAGCCTGGGCCTCCCTCTCCCCACCTCCAGCTCCCAGCCCCCTGGGTGTTCACGGCCCCTCCTGCTGCCCTGGGTCTGGGTGGTGGAAGGGGGGGTGTTGGGTGGCGAAGGGGCTGCAGCTTAGGCACGGTGGCCCTCCCCTGGGGCCTGGGCCATGAGAGCGTGGCCTGGAACTCTCCTTGTGGCTCCTGTCGGGTCAGGTGGGGTCGGGCAGTTCTGTCCGCGTCCTGTGTGGGTGTGACCGTCAGCCGGCCTGGGGTCTGGGAGGGGTAGGTCCGTGCAGGCAGTGGTGTCTGTCGGGCTGTGTCCCGTGGGGTTGTTACTGTCCGTTGGACCGTCCTGTGTGGGTGTGACCGTCAGCCGGCCTGGGGTCTGGGAGGGGTAGGTCCGTGCAGGCAGTGGTGTCTGTCGGGCTGTGTCCCGTGGGGTTGTTACTGTCCGTTGGACCGTCCTGTGTGGGTGTGACTGTCTGTCGGCTTGTTCCAGGGAGTGGGTGTGGCTTGTGCCTCGGGGTGCTGCTGTCACAGGCGGCTCGCCCGGTGTGCTCCCGCCAGCAGTGTTCTCGGGCGTTTACTGCCAGGGCTGGGGGTGGCCCGGTCGACGGGTTCCGCCTCCATCCCCCGCCCCGCCCTCACCTTGGCCTCCTCCACCTGCACCTGCCCGGACTGGCCCCAGCCCTTTCCTCCGGCCTCTGTGAGGGTCCTTCTCAGCGGCCCCCACAGTCCCGGCTCCTGTCTGTCCGTCTGCGGCCGGGGCAGCCCCTCAGGGCGCTGGCCCGCGCGGGAGCGCAGCCTCCATTAGCCTCCTGAATTATGCAGGAGCCGCGGTGGGTCGAAGCACTTTAGCAGGACCGGGCTGAGGAGAGAAGCCGGAATGGGTGGGGCCCGTGGCGGGGGAGGGGAGGATGGGGGCTGTGAGCAGAGGCTGCTGGGCACCAGGCCCCCAGGGCCAGCCCTTCCTTCCTGTAGGTTCTGGTGGGCGGCAGAGTCCCAGGTCTTGCCAGGGAGGGCCTTGCACGCTCGTGGTCCCAGACCGGCGGTCTACGGGCTGCTCCCACCCACGCCTGGCTCTGTGACGCTCTGATGGAGATGCTCATTGGCAAGCAGCCTCCAGTACCAGCCAGAGCATGGCGGACACTCAGTGGAGTGGGGTGATGGCGTGGAGCCCCGGCCGAGCCTGCGCGCCCGCCGGGACCACACGTGGGTCGGGGGTGGATTGTGGCCCAGAGCACGACCCTTGGTTCTGGCCTGGAGGCCTCTGGGCTGGTCAGGGAGAGCTTCCCGGAAGCAGCACCCGTGCCGGGTTGTGACCCTGATGTCTGCAACATCTGGTCGACACAAGCCGCAGATGCTGTCAAGACCCCTCCTCGGATCCCAGGCCTGACCGCTGCCTTTGTGTCCCCACAGGTGCCTTGCAGATTGAGAGCAGCGAGGAGTCGGACCAAGGCAAGTACGAGTGTGTGGCGACCAACTCCGCAGGCACCCGCTACTCGGCCCCCGCCAACCTGTACGTGCGAGGTAAGGACTCAGGTGGTGCCCAGCCCTGACGGCGGAGCTGAGCTGCCCCTGCCGGGCCTGCTGCCCGGAGCCCTGGTGTGGACAGACCGGGCTGCCGTGGGCCCAGTCCCTCCTCCTTTCCTCCTCTTTCCGCAGCAGCTGTAGCAGCAGCAGCTCCCACTGGGCAAGCTCCTAACATCCGCCCTGATTTTACCTTCCTCCCGCAGGCCCTTTGGGAAGCAGCCACTCTCGGGAGCATTTGTATCTCTTGTAGGTCCTGCCTCATGGGCCCAGAGCCCCACGGGAGTCTAGAGCCTTCTGAGCAGACGTGGCGGGGGGGTAGCGGGAGGCACACATGTCTGTGTCTGAACGTGTGCACACCTGCCTGGTCTTCCTTGAGTCTGTCCTGCCCACCCCAGCAGGGTCGGCTCCAGGCCAGGTGTACCTGCCTTCTGACCAGGTTTGCCTGGGGCCTTCCTGGAGGAGGAGCCAGCTGTGCTTTGTCATCAGCCAGGATCACCCTTGCGTAGGGAGGTCAGGCCGAGGCAGCACTGAGCCCCCACAGGTGAGCACCTAGTGTGTTTTAGGTGTTCCTTGCTGGGACTAAGTGGATCACACTCTCAAAAGTCCGGGTACCCAGCAGAGAGGGTCTGGGGACTGTTCCGACCTGTCCAGTCACAGCCCAAGGGGAACCGAAGCTCTCCACCTGCCCCTTCCTGAGAACACGCTGGGTTTTGTGTGCACTGTGTCCAGAAGGAGCCCTAGGCGCCCCTTCCACCCTGCCATCCCCCCACTTAACCTCCTGCACAGATGGGCGTTGTTAAAAGTGAAACTGTCTCCCCTCGGGGGATTTGTAAAGGAAAGTGGATGCAGCTTCCTTGCAGTGATGATTTCATCATGCCGAGTGCTTAGTGCAGCTTCGCCAAGGGTATCGTCTGGCTGTCCACCCAGGGCCAAGCATGGGGCGGGGCGATGGCAGCGGCCTGCCCCACTCGCCAGGGCCACATGGTCGGACAGGGCAGAATTAGGCCATCAACCGCATGCTTACTGAGGGGCTGCGCTGTGTCAGGGCACAAGATCCCAAGAGGCCACAGGCGATGAGCGGATTGTGCTTCAGAGGTTGGCTGATGCGTCATCGGAGTTGGGGGCATGGGATGGGAGGTCCCCACTGGTCCCCTTCTCAGGTGTCCTGCTCTTCAGGGCTCATGAGCTGACCCAGGGCCTGTCTTAAGGAGCAGCATCAGGGCACGGAGGCCAGGAGTGTGCAGGCCACCCAGATGGCCAAGACGAGTGTTGTAAATTGCACAGCCTCCCCCCACACTGCTCCAGGCAGCGCTTCTGACCAGTGCACAGGGGCCTGACGAATCCCCTTTGGGAGGAGCAGCTGGAACAACCTGCCTCAAAGACCTGCCTCGTCCCACCCGGACCCCTCCAACTGCTGTGTGGGCCTGACCAAGCGCTTCCTCCAAAAGACCACAGAGTTGAGAATGTGAAGGCCTCAGCAACAAAGTCCTTCACTGCATGTGGCTGCACCGGGGAGAGGAGAGGCCCGGCAGAGCTGCTGTGTGTCCCAAGCAAGCTGCACGGGTTGTCTGGGCACATTTCCTGGGGCAGGGCTGCAGAGGCCATGCTGAGGCAAGAGAAGGCTCAGACCCAAGGTGGATGGACCCCGCGTCGTCGTCTTGGCTGGGCGGCGTTCTCCAAAGTCAGCATCGTGCCAGCGTTAGCCCTGAGGCAGGACAGTGGGTCTCTGTGGGTGAGCTGGGCTTGACTGCTGTAGCTGGTGGCTCGGGCACTAACCAAGGAGGCTCTTATCTGCAGCCTCTCTTACCTCCTTGTCTGTGGGGACCCGGCTGTCCACACGTGGTGGGCTCAGGCAGGACTCTGACTGGCCCATTCCCCACTTCCATCAGGTCTTCCTGGACTGACTTCCTGGGCCCATTTCCATAGGCCTTCTGGGCAGAGAATGTGGGGGTTCCTTTAGCTCTAGCCCCACTTGCTAGGAATCCTAAAACAGAGTGTCCCAACCCCGCTGTGGTTGTCTCCCTGTCTCTGACACACACGCACATGTATTCCTGTGGGCCCTGGTGTCTAAGGGCCAGTCCTAAGTCTCTGTCCCTAGGAGCTGCCTCATGACCAGGTCCCACCTGAATCTACCTGCCCTGCTTTGCAGAGAACAATTTGCCCTGAAGCCCCTACTGTGTAGAACAGGGCCTAGTCTGGACTTCTGGACACCTAGAAAGCCCAGTTCCTAGGACCCTGGCCTCTGGGGTCCACTCCCTCCTCATCACAGTCCTGCCAAAGCTCCTGCTTTCTGCCCCGCAGTGCTGAGGGCCCATCAGCCGCAACTCCTCTGGCACAGCCTCTGCGCTGCTGCACCAGCTCTGTATCCTGGACCCTGCTTGTGGGTGGGCTGCACATGGAGAAAACCCCCCGCGCTAGCCTGGCTGCTGGCCTGTGCCCCTCTGCCTCCCAGCAGAGCAGCAACAAGGCTTCCTTCCAGAGCAGGCAGCTGTCACCCTCCAGGCCACTGGGAGGCCCCCCCTGGGCTCCAGCTGTCAGGAGTCATTGGGGACTGTAGCTCGGGGTTTCCCAACCTCAGCACTGTGGACCAAACAACCTTTAGTCTGTGGGGCTGTCCTGTGCATTGTGGGACGTTTACTAACCCACTAGATGCCAGTAGCAGCCCTTTGTCACAACTCACAGTGTCTCCTGACCTTGCCCCGTGTCACTTGGGGGAATCCTGCTCCCCTCGTTAAGAAACACGGCTCTGGATGGACAGCCTCGTGCTGGCCGTCACCTCCATCTGTCTCTGGCTCTCTTCTGCTGTGTCCACGGGATCTAAGCCGTGTCTCCTCCTTGGATTTGACTTCAGTGTCCACCTCACATTCCTCCTCTGTGCCCCAGACTCAGGGCCCCCACTGTCTCTCTGAGACCTGCGGCGGCTGCATGCCCTGGGACAGTGTGTGTGGAGCCCCCGGCCTGGCGCCGGGCACACGGGAAGTGCTTCGCAGTCAGTAGCCGCTGCTGCCGTGGGGATAGCGCTGTTGGGGCCACATTACCGAGTTACGAGTTACGTCTGACTTTGCTCACAGTTGCCCGCAGCTCCACCCACAGTCTAGCAGGCGCAGGCATGCTGGGTGGACCAGCCTCTCTCCGTCCAACTCCCTCCCCCAGTGACTCACTCTCTCCTTCCATCCACAGCGTCTCTCTCCTCCAGCTCTTAGGACGCACAGCTGCCAGGGACCAGGGAGGGGCCACGCCTTCCACAGAGCCTGGCCTACCTACCCCCACCCTTCCCCCTTCTCTGCAGGGACCTGGCCGCTGGGCCACAGCTGTCTCTAAACAGGGCGATGGCTCCACGACCTTTCACCCCACAGGCTCCCAGACCAGCTCCTCGCACTCTGGTGCCGCACAGCGTGGGGCTTCCTCAAGGTGGCGGGGTTCTAGTGGCCCATGTGCCTCGGTGGTTTTGTGGCTGGGTGGGCCCTGACCCCAGAGCCCAGCTCACTGGGTCTGTCCAAGCCTTGGGGTGCGTGTGAGGCATGGGGCCTGCCTGTGCCCCACTCCCACCCCTCCTTGTCCTACCCTTGGCGCCCAGTGCCTGCCGGCGGGACCCAGCCTTGTCCACCGTGTCCTCCATGAGTCCTGAGTCTTTTGTGAGCGGCGTGGTCCACGCGCACCTGTGGGCACGTGCGTGTGTGTGGGGCACAGAGTCTTGTCTCGTTTCCATGCTGTGTGGGCAGATGAAGGTTGGCCTGTTTTTACTCTCTCTGTGTTTCTCCTTGTCTTTTTTTTATTCCCTCCTCATCCTCATCGCACTCTGCCATCAACCCAAACTCTCATCTCTCAGATCAGCGAGAAGGTTGGTCCTTTTCACTTCTTACCCATCTACAGTTCGCCCATCGACGGGATGCTCCCATCCGTAGGGACCAGTGGGCTTGGTCAGCTCCTCGGGCTCACCCCAGTCAGGCCTGCCCAGCCGTCGGGCTCTGTGCTCCATCGTTTGGGCAGCAGGCGGGCAGGACCAGGGGTGGGTGGGCAGGCGCCCCTGCCCTGCATGTTTCTGCTGCTTGGGTCCCTGACACCCTACCTGTCTGCATGTCGCCTCAGTTGGGCTCCCCTGCTGGAGAGGTCGGATGGGCGTGATGCATGGCACGAAACTGGGCCCCGCCTTTGTGCCCAGGCCAGGCCAGCTGTCTGCTCCAGGTGGAGCTCAGGAGTGGTTGTGGGAGCTGTGAGAGCCATAGGGCTTTATGTGTACCTGTAGGCCCTTCCACAGTCGCCCTCACCTAAAATCCACGTTTGCCCGAGCTCCGCTGAAACCACTGGGCAGATGAAGGGAAAAGGCTAATCTAGAAAGAGCTCACCCCTTAAGACCCTGCAGCACAAGGCACACATCCTACAGGGGCTTTGCTGTCCTTGAGCCCCTCCCTCCAGCTGGACAGGCAGCAGCCCTGCTCTGCCTACCGAGCTTAGTGTCCGGGGCGCTGGGTGGGTGGTGTCATCTGGGCTCACTGAGGATGTCTCCCAGTGACTTGTCTTTTTCCTCTCCGACCAGATCCACATGAGGGTCTTCCCACCTGCCCCAGACCTCTCTCTCTGCCCGAGCCTCCCAGCCAGACAGCTGGCATTTCCTCAGCCCCATGCTGGGTGCGGGACATTCAGGGCAGGAGCTCGCACCCAACTGAACAGTCAACTGCTGTTAGCGAGGCCCACGTGGGAGCCTATGGGAGGCCCTGGCCCAGCTGCAGGTTGCAGAGGGCTTCCTGGATTCCAGGCCAGCCCACTCCAGGGCAGTCTCACACCCTCAGGGCCAGGTCCCTACCCCCAGTCCTGGGACCAGCAACAGGGGCCAGTGGTCCTTCCTGTGTCACATGGTCTGAGTGGTCAGAGGAGGCTCTCCTGTCCACTGGGCTTTGGGCTAAGCCCCAGGGAGCAGACCCGGGCCACCTGGTCCCCTGTGCGTTCTCTCCGTGGCTTGAGTTTCCTCCACGAGGGAGAGGGAGTCAGTTGGGAGGAGGGCTGCAGCCTCGGCTCGGGTGTCAGCCCTGAGCATCCATCCATGTGCACTCCTGAGCTCTGGGGCATTTCAGTGACACCATTTCGCTGACCGGGCAGATCTGCCGGGGCGCGTTCAGAAAACAATCATCAGCAGAGAGAGCCCAGCCAGCGGCTGCCTCCCCCTGCACCCCCTCCCCCACCCTCTTGGTCCCTTGTCCCTTCTCCTTCTCCCCCTCCGTGGTCCCACCAAAAATAAGCATGTGCACAAATATTTAATGGGAAGGCAGAGATGAGTTTCTAAATATTCCGGGGGGATTTGCCGGGCTGGTAATTTGTTTGGTGCTGATAATTACATCTTACATTTTTCCAGCTTTACTTAAAACTGTGTGCCGAGTGTGCCGGCATTTAATTACTGCTCTGCGGCAGCCACAAGGTTATTTATTAAAGAGTTATTTTATCTTGATACAGTGGATCCTGCCCCTCAGCCCCTCCTTAATGTGGTGTTATTTTCATCAGAGAAATTTCCGCGAGTGAGCGCAGAGTGCGGGGCTGCCTCCCCCGGCGATTAGGCTGTCACGCCACGGAATGCTGATGCCTGCAGGCGCCGCGCCGCCCTGTTATAGGGGGTTGTCAGCTCAAATAATTAGACTTAAAAGTTACAGCTGAAATATAATCCAGAGATGGCAAGGCCCTGTTTGGGAAATTGTCTATAAAATGTCAGCACTAAGGATGCACGGGGAACGGTAATAGACCGGCATTGTTGGAGCTCACGATTAGACCCTAAGTGCGTTTTTCCCGGCTCTGGTGTTTCCTTCCCTGCTGTTGCTTCTGTCAATAGGCTGAGTCCAGGGCGAGTCCTGCCCCTTTTGGCGGCCTTGTGTCTGTGACAGCAGGAGGAGTGGTGGAGGGGCTGCTGCAGAGAGGCGCCAGCCACCCCTGGCTCCTGGGATGAGGGTGGCCATGCGGGCAGGTCCAGGGTGCGGGGCCCCACAAGCACTCGGGATCCCAGGAGGTAGTCTCTCACCTCTGTAGACCTACTCTCACCTCCCTCACTACGGGGAAAGATGAGTCTGAGCTGCGGGAAACCACGTCCAGGTTCCTCGTGTGTGGCTGAAGCCCCGTATCCCTGTGAAAGCCTGAAGGGTGGTGCCCTGCCTGGGTGTGCCCTCCAGGAGTCCCCGGGCTTGAGGCCCTTGGCGGGCACTAGGGATGACCCTAAGGGTCACACCTGACCTCTCTCTCACCTTAGCCCCTGAGGTTCTCCCTTCCACCTGCATCTAGGAGGGGGAAAGTTAAAAACAAAACTCTTCTCAATGTTAGTTCCCCAAGGGCCTCCATTTCCTGGCAGTGGCACAGAAAACCTTGTCCTCCGGGACTATTAGAGGTGAAGCCTGGGCAGTTTTCTGCACTGCTTAGGTTAGGACCCAAGGTGTATCGGCCAAGGACCTACTTTCTTCTCCTGGGGCTCTTTGTTCTTATGTTCCAGGACCTGATCAGGTCCCAAGATTCTGCCACGGACCATGGTCAGGCTTGCAGCTGTGACCCGACACAGGCTCAAGGCCCATTCTCATGACACCTGGAGAGTGTCATCTTCTGCCAGCCTCCCGGGTCTCTCTTTTCAGCCCACAGACCTACTCCTAGTACTTGTATAAACTCGGGCATCCCTGAGGTGTCAGTCTTCAGTCAGTTCCCCCGTCTGTAACTGGGAGGTGCTCGCATCCACAGCGTGGAAACCTGCAGCACACAGGAGGTGCTCAAGACCAGTTTCCTTCCCCCAGGTCTGTTTGGAGGCCCATAAACAAGGAGGAGATGGGGCAGCCACTGGCGAGAGGAGAGACTTACCTTGGTCAGTTATGACTGCTGTGCCTTTCTACTCGAGCCAGGGCTGTGCCTTCACCGGCAGGCCTGCCTCTGCTCCGTGGTCTGGCCCCCAGGCTCAGCGCCAGAGCCCAGGGAGTGCCTGAATCATATCCGTGCCTCCCAGCCTCACCTGGTGCCGTTTGGGGGGAGTGCTCGAAGGGGGCTCTTTGTCGTGGCTTCCTCCTGCCGGCCATGCCCCTGGGGTCCGCCAGTTCCCTGCCACACAGCACTGCTCTACCTGTGATGTGCTGCTGTCATTCAGTGTAGACTCCCAGCTTTAGGACAGATGACAGAAGCCCATTTCTGTCAGCTTAAGTGAAACAAGGAGACTCTTGTCTTACGAAACTAAAAGTGTAGAAGTAGCGCTAGTGTCAGGTAGGGCTGGATCCAGATATTTGAACAGTTTGGTCGGGCATTCGTCTGTCTCTGTCTCTAGCTCTGCTCTCCTCAATAACTCCTTTGTTCTCAAGCAGGTCCTCTCGTGTATTGTGAAAGGTGGTCCCCAGCCCCTCTAGGTTAGCCACCACAGTGGAGAGAAAAAGCCGTTTTTCTAATAGTTCTTGCAGAAGTCCGAAGGCTGTATCTTGTCAGCTAGATCTGGGTCACGAACCCCGTGAGCATGACCCAGCCCCCTTCTTAGTGGGGGCTAGGAAGATGAGGACACCAGTTCTAGGAGGAGGCAGAACGCTAGAGGCCCACGAGACACACTGAGACCCCAGTGAGCCTGGGGCACAGAGGGAAGTGGAGCCAGCCCCTGGTGCTGGTGGTGCCCGGCCCACTGGGGCACGGCAGTGCTTTGGTTCTGTCTGGAGGCCTTGGAGGGAGGCAGTGTGGACAGAGTTGAGTCAGGGGCTGAGTAAGGTGAGGTCCCGTAGTCTGGGCTGAGGAGTCCTTGAAAACTCCGTGCAGGAATTTTTCACAAGGGGGTGATAGGAGAAGGTTGGGGTTTGTGCCAGCTGTTTGCGGTGGGCCAGTGATGGGGGTGGGGGCCTAGAGGACAACAACGAGGCAGGAGGAGCAGTGGTGAACCTGGCACAGCGATCCAGGGAAGGATGGTGGCAGGGGCTTTGGAGGTAGCAGTCACCTGTGGACTTAGAGAGCAAGTAGTGTGCTTGAAAGATATTTTAGGTGGTGCATTAGCAGGACCTGGTGATTTGTTGGATGTCTGGTCTGTGGGCTGCCACTCTGACCCGTGTCGTGAGGTCACAGGTTGGACCAGGTGGTGTCTGCAGTTGCTTCCGGCTCTGATTCTGTGCTTTGGGGCTCTGCTGATAAGCTGTGATGCAGATGCTCTCCTGTGGCACCGTGGGCCCTTCGCGTCCCTGGGCTCCCCAGCAAGGGCCCCCAGAGACCCACACTCTGAGTGGCGCCCTCTGGTCTCACAGCCCTGCTGCCTGCCTTCTCTGGCCCCGTGTGTAGGGGTGCCCAGGAAGGACACACTGCGGCCTCTGCCCACTAGCCGCATGCTCCGTCTGCATGCCCAGCATGCCTGCCCGTGGCTAGGTCTTGCCTGCCTTCCCTGCCTCTGCATGTTCCGAAAGTCTGTGCCAAGCTTGCGACTTTGGCGGGGGTGGGGGGGTCCAGGCTGCACCTTGAACTGAGAAGCTCAGGAATAGCTTCTGACCCGGGGGGCCCAAGGTCGGAGGTCATGGCCAGGCACAGCCACCCTCCCCCTTGAGATCCTTGTTCATTGGTGCCGAAAGCCGTCCGCTCGGCGCCCTCATCATGTTACTGCCATCGTCATGCCCATCCTGCCCGCGGACCACGTCCCTGGCCCGCCCCAAACCCTGGCCCCTGCCCAGTCCCTCCTGGAGGCCGCCCCTGCTCTTGGGTTCTCAGGCTGTGCCTTGAGCATGGCTGAGGTCTTGGCGGGTGGTCATCCCACTGTCCTCATCTCGTCCCATGTGACCGTGGCCTGGAGGTGGAGGCAGTGGCTCCAGAGAAGGTGGCTGTGTCGCTCCTGGGCTGACCCTCTGCCCTGCGCCCGTCAGGCTCTGAGGACCCTCCACCCTAGGATGCCTGGACCGCTCACGAGTGCCCCAGCCAGCCCCTCTGGAGACCTTGTTGGGGGCGGGGGTCAGGAGCGGGGGGGGCGGTCACTGACAGGCGACCTGGGACGTGCCCTCGACAAGGCCTTGCACTGAGCCCCTGTGACCCTGGGCCTCCGTTTCCCTAGGCCGTAAAGTGGGAGCTTGGTTGTGGAATCTCTCGTGTTCCAGACAGTCCCTGAGAGTGGGGGCTACTTCTGGCCCGAAAGCAGGGTGGGAGGTGGTCAGCCCCTCCTGCCTCTGAGGTGGGCTTGGCTCTGACGAGAGGGGCTTCCTGGATGAGGGGCCCCTGCCCTTCCACGCGCGCCTGTGTCCTGCCCCGCCTGTGAGCGCTTCTCTCCCTCCTCCTGCAGTGCGCCGCGTGGCTCCTCGTTTCTCCATCCCTCCCAGCAGCCAGGAGGTGATGCCGGGTGGCAGTGTGAACCTGACGTGTGTCGCCGTGGGCGCGCCCATGCCCTATGTGAAGTGGATGATGGGGGCCGAGGAGCTCACCAAGGAGGACGAGATGCCGGTCGGCCGCAATGTGCTGGAGCTCAGCAACGTGGTGCGCTCCGCCAACTACACCTGTGTGGCCATCTCCTCGCTGGGCATGATTGAGGCCACGGCCCAGGTCACCGTGAAAGGTGAGTGCCACCGGCGTACCTGCTGTGACCCGGGGCCTTCCTTGTAGCAGGGGGCGTGACAGGTGAGCGTGGCTGCCGGGGGACGGGCGGAGCTGAGGGTCATTGCTCTCCTGGTGCCCGGCCCCAGGGTCCTCCTGGTCCTCAGTGGTGAAGGGAGGGGTTTCTGCCAGAAATCGTCTTAATCATTAACGCTAACAGGTGCTGAGTCCGTGGCGGCAGACGCCGTGCCAGTTAGTAAGCACAGATTATTTTGTTCAGGTGGTGTCACCCTGGGAGATAGGTGCTCTCAGTGTCCCCATTTTAGTTTATAAGTTAGGAAACTGAGGCACAGGGTCACACAGAGGTAAATGATGGAGCAGGGACTTGAACCCTGGGGGTCTGAATCCACCGCACACCCCTCTGACCACTACGTAGCACCAGACCCTCGGCTTTACCAGCCTCCAGCAAGAAGGATGGGAAACGGTAGCCAAGGCAGGTGGGTTCTCTCCGCCCAGAGCCCTGGGACAGGCAGGTAGAGCAGACTCCTCAGGGCGTCCAGCTTCCACTCTCCCCTCTGACACACGACACCCCCCCATTCTGCAGCTTGAATCATCTTTTTAAAACATAAAGCAGGATCACGTTAACTCTCTTCAAATAAAGGGAGAAACATCTTCCCGTGGCTTCGGCTTCTTGTAGGATGAAGACCAGGAGCCGCACTGCCGTGAACCAAGCAGGCTGGCAGTCCTGAGTGTCACCACACCCTCACCCCCACCCTCAACCCCCCAACCCCCAGCGTCGCTGGCTCCATCTCACTCTCTCCAGGTCTCAGTTCTGTGACGCGTTCCCTGATCACCCCATCCAAGGACACGCTGGATTTTTCTCCATCTCAGCTCCTGCCTACTGCTGTCCTTACCTCAGAAACATGGTTATCAACTCACTGATCCCTTCTCTCGCACCCTGGAGGATAAACCCCATGAGAGCAGGGACGTGACTGTGTGACAGTGTGTCCTCAGCCCTAGCACGGTGCCTGGCCCACAGTAGGCACTCAGTATTATTTGCTGAGTGATTGGCTGTGGACCTGGGACGTCTCCACCTTCCGTTTGAGCCAAGCTAGAGGGTCTGTGGGGCCAGCAGCCCCATCGCCCTTTCTCAAATCCAGGGCCATTCCCTGAGGAAATATCATCTCTCTCCCAGTCCCTGTTACACATGCTTGCCAACGGGTGGGGCCAGACGCACGGCAGAGGCAGAGATCTCTGCTGCCCAGCCTGTGTGCCTCCCATCCGCGTGGCACCCAGGCGGTCCACCTCGGGGTCTGTCCATTAGACGCGTCGCCGGGGCTGATGTGAGGATCCAGGGAGTCCTAGAAGGGACTTGGATAGACACTGAATGTCCCAAGGCCTGTGGAGGCACTGACGGGCCTGGCCTCCAGCCCCCTAGCCCGAGGTCACCGAGGGCTTCCCGGGCCATTCTTCAGGGTGGGCTGTGGGGGTCAACCACACTCTGGTTGGATGAACCCCAAGGGCAGGGTTGGCTCCCGTGGTCATGACTTCAGGCGGCCCTGGGCCTTCCACCTTGTCTCCAGCTCTGCCGAAGCCTCCGATTGACCTGGTGGTGACCGAGACAACTGCCACCAGTGTCACCCTGACCTGGGACTCCGGGAACTCCGAGCCCGTGTCCTACTACGGCATCCAGTACCGTCCAGCGGGCGCAGAGGGCCCCTTCCAGGAGGTGGACGGCGTGGCCACCACCCGCTACAGCATCGGTGGCCTCAGCCCTTTCTCGGAGTACGCCTTCCGCGTGCTGGCGGTGAACAGCATCGGGCGCGGGCCGCCCAGCGAGGCGGTGCGGGCGCGCACGGGGGAGCAGGCGCCTTCCAGCCCCCCGCGCCGCGTGCAGGCGCGCATGCTGAGCGCCAGCACCATGCTGGTGCAGTGGGAGCCGCCCGAGGAGCCCAACGGCCTGGTGCGCGGCTACCGCGTCTACTACACCCCCGACTCCCGCCGCCCCCTGAGCGCCTGGCACAAGCACAACACGGACGCCGGGCTCCTCACCACCGTGGGCAGCCTGCTGCCTGGCATCACCTACAGCCTGCGCGTGCTGGCCTTCACCGCCGTGGGCGACGGCCCCCCCAGCCCCGCCATCCAAGTCAAGACGCAGCAGGGGGGTAGGTGCGGGCGGCGTGCTGGCTGGGCGGCCGGGCGGACCCGGCGTGGGCAAGGCTGGGTGTCCCCTCCTCCCTCAGCTGGGAGACGGGGGCCTCGGGGTGATGAGGGCCCGTGCCCAAGCGCGCGGCCACTGGGAAGGCGGGGCGGGCGTGGGGGGTGAGGCCCCGCCTTCCCCTGCCTCCTTCCCCTGGGTGCCCCTGCCCTCGCGGGGACTGGCGAGGCTGACGCACGTGGCGTGGGGTGTTGCAGTGCCCGCCCAGCCCGCGGACTTCCAGGCAGAGGCGGACTCGGACACCAGGATCCAGCTCGCGTGGCTGCTGCCCGCGCAGGAGCGGATCATCAAGTACGAGCTGGTGTACTGGGTGGCGGAGGACGAGGGCCAGCAGGTGAGAGCGCCCAGCGGGGCCCGAGGGAGGAGGGCTCCCCCGGTCCCCGGGGGTCTGTGGTGGGCTCGCCCAGGCAGGCGTCTCCGAATTTCCGTGGTCATGTGGGCACAGCCCCTTGAGGCTCTGGGGCCCGTGTGGCCTCTGTGGTTCTGTAGTCCTTGTCACCCACATGCCAGGGACAGAGCCCCTAGGTCTGTCCTGGGTCTCCTAGGCTCTGTGGCTCCTGTGGCACCCGCAGAGCCCTAACGTTCCCTGGGGCCGCGTGTCCCTAGTGTTCCCATGGCCGTGTGGTCGGTGAGGTGCCCTTGCGTGGCCCAGGTGGCCCCCTGGCAGGGAGCCAGCACTGTAGCCACGGTGGGTCCTCAGGGATCAGCCGCAGCCTGTGTTGGGGGTGACCTCTGAGGGACCTTTGAGGTCAGGGCAGTCAGTGAGCGTTCCCTGCTCTTCCAGCACAAGGTGACCTTCGACCCCACCTCCTCCTACACTGTAGAGGACCTGAAGCCCGACACACTGTACCGCTTCCAGCTGGCCGCCCGCTCTGAGATGGGGGTGGGCGTCTTCACCCCCACCATTGAGGCTCGCACAGCACAGTCTAGTAAGTGTCTCCTGGGGCCACTGCCTGCTACAGCTGGGCGGGACACAGACACACACGTACCCCTTGCCCTCGACCAGGCAGGTGGTCAGATCTGCTGGGCCCTGGGCTCAGTCTGCACCCCAAGTGAGGGGCAGGTAAGTGCCCTCTAGTCTGCATCCAGGCGGCGGCTGCCCTCGCTGCTCCCTGCCCAGCTCCTGCCCTCCCTCAGCCCCACCCCTGCCCAGGTAAGTTCTGTGTCTCTGATCCGTCTCCTCCCCCCACCCCCTCTGTGCTGGTCACACTGGCCCCCCGGGCCGCCCTCCGTGGAGTGACCGTCGTGCTCGCTGTGTCCCAGACCCGCCTCGGTGGGCGTCCTCCCTCCCCGTATCCCCACATCTCATCTCCCCGTTACCCATATCCCCGCCCCCTGCCCCTCCATGGGAACACGTGGGAGTCACGCAGTCACACGGAGCCAGCTGCACACAGCAGAGATGAGGCCGTGTGACCCGCGTTGGGACCGTGTGGCCCCCCGTGTGTTGGACGGTCCGCGAGACCCTGTGCGTGCCCACCGTGTGGCGTCGCGTGTGCCTGTCATCCTGCGTGAGTGAGACTCTGATGGCGTGAGTGTGTCCACGTCTGAGCACCCAGCCGTGCAGCTCCTGAAAGTGTGTGTCGCTGTGATCGGGTCTGTATGACTGTTCTTAGCATTGGGACCCAGCAAGTGTGTCGTGGGGTGTCTGGGTCCCTGCAGCTCTCCCAGTGACAGACTGTGAGTCCAGGGGCTGTCTGGTCACGTGGCCAGGGGGCCGCTGTCTGTGAGGCTGTCTG
Organism: Hippopotamus amphibius kiboko; assembly: GCF_030028045.1. Taxonomy (NCBI): domain Eukaryota; kingdom Metazoa; phylum Chordata; class Mammalia; order Artiodactyla; family Hippopotamidae; genus Hippopotamus; species Hippopotamus amphibius. The sequence continues at coordinate 35,422,242 of NC_080186.1, forward strand.
TGATAACGGGGCCACACATGTGTGGCTGGTGGGGATCACGGTGTTGAGACAGTGAGCACATGTGACGACATGATGGTCCCCTGAGGCTGTCCATGTCACGTGGGGCTGTGTGAATGTGCCACGTGTGACCTGATGTTCATGGATTCATTCTACAAGCACCTGCCACGGTCCTGCTAGGGGCCCATCACGCTGCAGGGCCAGCAGCACGACCCTGACGCGGCCTCTGCCCGCGGGGGTCCTAACCTAGTGGGGGGGCCATATTAAACCCACAGTTATCCAAATGGGCTTTTAATTATATCCGTGTAAAGTGCTGTGGAGGAGACAAACAGCGGAGAGATGATGTGACGGGGACCTTATCTGATCTGAGGGGTTGAGGAGAGCTTCCTTGGGTGACACAGAGGGCCCCAGGCAGGGGGTCAGCGGGTGCAAAAGACCCTGAAGCAGGAAGGTGCTTGGCTGTGGTCAGGGGCAAGCAGCCGGCCGGCGTGGCTGGAGCAGCCATCGGACCACAGCGGTCAGGGCCTCAGAGACAGAGGACAGGCAGGAGGGCTGCCTGGCTGCTGTGTGAGAACGCATGGGACGGCCCGCCAGGACCCTGGAGGCTGGTGAGGGGGCTGTGCATCAGTCCAGGCAAGAGACGGCGGCTCAGGTGAGGTGGTGGGGATCTGAGAGCTGCTGGGATGCCACTGGCCAGACTCGGTGATGGGTTAGGTGTAGGGGGGCTGAGGGAGAGGGAGGCATTGGGTGAAGCCTTGTGTGTGGTGTGGAGACCTGGGAGGAGAGTGATGCCACTCCCTAGGATGGGAAACAGGACAGAAGCAGATGCGAGGGGCGCACGTGGTTCCAAGGCCCCCAAGCTCAGGATGCTGTGTGCCATCCAGGTGCTGATGCTTGGCAGGCTGCCGGAATCCAGGGCTGGGGCTGGAGGTGGACTGGGAGAAGGAGGGCCAGAGATGCGGGGAAATCCGGGAGAGGGGGGTGTCTTGGAGGTTGGAAAGAGAGGGAGACCAGGTGCTGCTGCTGACCGACCAGGGCCAGAGGGACGCAGGCGTGTCTGCTGGGTCTAGTAACGTGGAGAGGTGGACCTGGCATGAGGGGCCGAAGCCGACTGGAGTTCCACAAGGCGTGTGTGGGAGGCGAGGGAGTAGAGACAGAGAGCTCAGCAGGGGGAGGGGACCCTGTAGCTGGTGTGGGGGGGGGAGGCTGTGGGGCTGAGGATGGGATGTGTCTTTTAAGATGGGGAAATCTTGAGCATATTTAAATGCTGTTGGGTATGTGTCAATGAGGAGACATAGAAAATATGGAAAAGAGAAAGATAGTTGGAGTCTCAGGAGGTGGGGAAGAGGGCAGAGCATGGGTGATAGGAGAGATTGGCCTTGTGCAGGAGGGCACCCCTCTCCCTTCCCAGGGAGGGGAGGAGAGACTCAGAGCTGATACAGGCTGGTGGGTTTGGTAGCAAGAGATGGAGGAGCTGCTGTTGGAAGGCATTGGTTTTCTCTGCAAAGTAGGAGACGGGGTCATGTGCTGAGAGGAGGGAAGGTGAGGGGAGCTGGAGGTTTGAGGAGCGTGGAGGACGTGCGAGGTGTTTTGTGTAAAGTGGCAGAGGGAGCCGGGCAGAGAGCAGAGACCAGCTGGCAGCATGGACGGCCTGGGGGAGGCCAAGGGGTGTTCACAGGGCGCCAGCCTGCCTCGGCGGCTTTTTCTACCCGCCGCTGTGCCACTTTGGAGGAGGTGGGGGCGGGGTTCATTCAGAGCTTGGGGCGAGCTGGGCAGGAGCTCGGAGCGAGGAGTCTGGGGTGTTGGTAAGAGTGGTGAGGGTCTAAGCTCGGAACGGAGCCCAGAATACCGTGGGCAGTGGGGATGGTAGGTCGACGGATGAGGTCCCTGGGGGTGAAGAGCAGGCACGGTGCTGGGGGCCCTGAGCGGCTGAGCTGGGCTGAGAGGCGAAGGCCTGAGGGGGGGCGGTTGGAGGCCACAGTTTTGCAGAGAGAGGCAGCACCTGGGGCACGCCCACAGCCGCGCCCGGGAGGAGAAAGCTCTGGAGATGAGCGGCTTGGGAGCCTGTGGGTTGAGGGGCTGCTGGAGTCGTCTGGGCAGGAGGTGGTGGCAGAACTCGAGAAGAGTGAACCCCAGCGATGGCCGCGGAGCCCTCAGTGAGAACGGGGGCCGGAAACGTCACTGGGACCTAGGAGGGCGCAGACCGGCCTCCTAACGCCCGAGGAGCCTGATGAGTGAGGGCCCCTCCGATGGGCACGTTCCCCCCAGCCTGCCTGCAGGCCTCCGGTCTGCAGTTTCCTGCGACCCAGGCAGGCACAGGCTGAGGCAGCCTCACACCAGAAGAGCCGTCGGGCCACTTGTCCTGAGAAGAGAGAGAGCTGTGGACACAGCAGCGGGGGAGGGTCTCCACGTGTGGTTGTGGGTGTGACCAGGGGTGAGGGGCCCCATGCTGGTGTGTGTCTGATGCCCTGTGTGTCTTGTGTGAGACAGTGTATGTGTGTGAGGCCGCTGTGTTAGTGTGCGTGTGTGTGTGTGTGTGTGTGTGTAAGAGCCCCTGGTCCAGAGGGAGCTGGGCCATCTGGTGGCAGTGGCGACAGCCTGCCTGGAGGGGCCCTGGGATAGCCATGCTGTACCTGGGGAGCAGCCCGCCTGGGTGAGTTTCCCGTCCTCTGTGACTGGTCACCGTGCCTCTGACCCCCACGCTCCATCTGCCTGCTTCCCCCCGTTTGTCTTCCCCAGCCCCCTCCGCCCCTCCCCAGAAGGTGACGTGTGTGAGCGTGGGTTCCACCACGGTCCGGGTAAGTTGGGTCCCACCGCCGGCCGACAGCCGCAACGGCGTCATCACCCAGTACTCGGTGGCCTACGAGGCAGTGGACGGCGAGGACCGCGAGCGGCACGTGGTGGACGGCATCGGCCGCGAGCACTCCAGCTGGGACCTGGTGGGCCTGGAGAAGTGGACGGAGTACCGGGTGTGGGTGCGGGCGCACACGGACGTGGGCCCCGGCCCCGAGAGCAGCCCGGTGCTGGTGCGCACCGACGAGGACGGTAGGCGGCGCCGAGGAGGGGTGGGGGGGCAGCCACGCCACCTGGACCCCCCCCCACACCGGGTGCCCAGGGCCTTGGCCTCCTGCGAGCCCAGAAGGACTCGCCATCTTCCTGGTGCAGGCTTAATGGCCCCGACTGGGCAGATGTAGCTCGTGGGACACCCTGTGCCCACATCTCAGCTTCGGGGCTTCTCCAAGGCAGCTGGAGCCTTAAAAGGCCAAGGCCAAAGAGGCAGCACCACCTAAGACTTGAGAGGGGGAGAACTGGGGAGACTGGTGGAAGAGACACTCAGTAGGCTCACTGAGGCTCTGCCTCACTAGACATCGGGGTGATGTGGGGCCCAGGAAGAGATAGGACAGGTTGGGCTGGTCAAAGGCCCGGTGCCCCACCTCCACCTGTTCCCCACCTCTACCCTCCCCACCGAGTGAGGCAGCCCTGGGCCCGAGGGGTCGCAGGGTCCTGGGCTCTTCCCCATGCCAGGCAGCGGGAGCCCTCCATGTTCCTCTCCAGGGCGGGCAGTCTGAGGAAAGTGCCTCCGGGCCTCTCCAGGGGCACTGGGGTGCAAAGGTGAGGCCCTGCAGCGGGCCGTGCCCGCCTGAGCTCAGATCCGCGCCACGCGCCTGACTTCCTTCTCCTCTGGTCCCCAGTGCCCAGCGGGCCGCCGCGGAAGGTGGAGGTGGAGCCGCTGAACTCCACTGCCGTGCATGTCTCCTGGAAGCTGCCCGTCCCCAGCAAGCAGCACGGCCAGATCCGTGGCTACCAGGTCACCTACGTGCGGCTAGAGAATGGCGAGCCCCGCGGCCAACCCATCATCCAGGACGTCATGCTGGCTGAGGCCCAGGTGTGCCACTGGGAGGGGGGCGGGGGCGGTGAGGTCAGCATGTTCCTTTCTCTTTGGAGCCCAAGTTTGCTCCCCTCCCCTGCTGCTCTCCGAGGGACTGAGACACCAAGACCTGCTGCTGCATCCGGCTAGGGAAGGGCTGAGACCAGGAGGTTAGGGCCAGGTGTCAGGAACACTCCCTCCTCTGTCTTGGGTCTGCCCGAGCTGTGCCAGCCCAGGCTTGGCCAGCCCCATCTGCCCTGGTGACAGTCCCAGCCTGGCAGTCACCTCTGTGCTCAGCCACCAGCACTAGCATGAGATCTGTCTGCACAGACCCAGGCCTCAGCGCCTCCAAGCCCTCCTTTGTGGTTTGTGGGAAGTGCATTCGCTGTCAGGCTGGGCTTTTGAGACAGGCCTTCCTCCTTGGCAGCGTGCCTCCCCCAGCTGGGGCGGTCGCCTCCCCGCCACTTGGCCCTGGGCGTTGCCGCGTTCTGTGAGCGGCCAGGCCGGGGCGTTGCACGCGGGGGGTTGGTTCGGCCCCTGATGCTTGCTGTCAAGGGCTGGGCCTGCGGCCAGGCTCAGACCTCCTTCTGTGCCCTTCCGTCCTTGGGGGATGATGGTTCTGCCCACGAGCTTGGGCTGACGTCCCGGGGGTATCCTCAGCACTGGTTGGCTATCCAGATGGAGAACCTAGGATACTGGGAGGGTAGGCGAGGGGGCCAGAATTTACCAGTAAGGGGTGGCCGAGCTCAGGTAAGAAGCCAGGTCTGCTGGGAAAGGGCTGTAATTGCTACCACCAGTTACCTCCCAAAATAGTCGGCTGAATATTCACAACCCCTGGTGTGTCTGTGCTCAAGGGCTTTCCATCCAGAATCAGGGCCATGAGGGGTGGAGGTGGAACCCACACACCCTCCCTGTCCGGCTTTTTACCCACCTGGGCTGGGATCAGAGGTGCAAGCATGTACCCCACGTTCTTCGTGCTGCGCTTGGAGGTGGACTCACCCACAGGCAGACGAGGGCCCTCATAGCTCCAGCTGGGCTCAGCCCGCTGCCCAGAGGGCGCCCTCTTCCTCCTCTCGGCCTCTTCCGTGCTAAGAGAAAGGGGTGGAAGAGGCGGGCTTGTGGACCCGCCTACATTCCTGGGGCAGGTTGAAGGCTCTTCCTGGAGCCTCAGCGGACACACCCACCCAGAAACATCTCGGGAATGGGCTCGCTCCGGGCCCCTCCTGCCTCAGGGGTTCAGCAGCACAGCTGCAGCCAGTGAGGTTCCAGAGAAGCCACTTCACTTCGGGTGCCCTCTTCTGGTCCTAAGTGGTTTGGGAGGAGCAGGGCCATAGGATGAGGGCCACTGTCCTCTTGGCCACAGACGACCTGCGACAGGCTGTAAACATGAGCCTGGGCTCTAGGGAAGCCGAGTGAAGGTGGAGGGCCTGCCCTTGCAGCACCCCCAGGACTAGGTCGTTCTGCTCCAAGCCAGGAGGAGAGCAGATGGGGCCTGCTCCCCAGCCTGGCCACAGGGCCCACCTGTCCCCTGAGCTCCTGGTCAAGGACGCCACAGCCTGTCCTTCCCCACAGCACCATCTGCTCAGCCCAGGCCCCATCAGTTTTGAAAGAACCGTAGGGTACGTGCCCCCCACGACTCTGTGGCCAGGCCTGTCTCCTTTCATGTGCATCTCCATCTCAAATGTGTCTGTTTCCATGTCTCTGACTCCATCTCCCGTCTCCTTTTGTCCCTTTCCCATAGTCTGTTTTTCCTTCTTCTCTCTGTTTGTCTCTCCCTCTCACTGACTGTGTTTTCATCTGTCTCATTCTCTTCTCTGCTGTCTTCCATCCTCTGAGTCCTTCCACCCTCTTTCCCGTCCTCTGAGCACTTCCACCCTCTCTCCCATCTGAGCCCTTCCACCCTCTCTCCCATCCTCTGAGTGCTTCCACCCTCTCTCCTGTCCTCTGAACCCTTCCACCCTCTCTCCTGTCCTCTGAGCCCTTCCACCCTCTCTCCTGTCCTCTGAGCGCTTCCACCCTCTCTCCCATCTGAGCCCTTCCACCCTCTCTCCCATCCTCTGAGTGCTTCCACCCTCTCTCCTGTCCTCTGAGTGCTACCACCCTCTCTCCCTCCGTTTTTCTTCACCCTCTGCCCTTCCCTTTCTTTTTTTCTCTCTCACTCTCATCCTCATGAGCACCTCCATGCCCAGGCCTGGCTTGGACAGCATCCCCCAGGCAAGGAACCTAGAGCAGGGCCAGGCCCAGCCACACCCTAGAAAGTGGCCATGGCTGGGAGGGACAGTCAATGGCCTTCCCATATCTTGTCCCACCACTGCTCGAAAGGACTTTCCAAGAGATCTTCCCAGAACAGGAGGGACGGGGGCTGTTGGACAGGGATCAGATCAGCATTGTGAGGATGATTGGGCCAGAGGACCCCGTGGCACGTCTAGCCTGGGGATGGCGTGGACCATCTCCCTGTGCTGTGCTGGACAGCTGCCAACCCCCAGCCCTCCAGAGCCACAGGACCTCCCTCCTACCATCTGTCCAGCTAGTAAACCTACATGCACCACGGCCTAAAGAAGACTATACCAAGAATCAGCAGCAGCGCCCACCCAACAGGAAGTGTGCTTTCCTAGCTTGATTTCAGGCACCCCAGGAAAGAATGGGTCTGAGGGCTTCCCCGGCGCCTGTGGAGCAGGGCCCAGGCTCTGAGCTTGGCACTCACAGCCTTTATCATCTTGCTGGCCAGCCACAGTATAGCTCCTGCTGTTCCTGGGACAGCCCTCCTTGCCTAGGGCCACTGCTAATCTGTCTTCCCAACTGGGATACTTTCGGGAGTGAAAGGAGACTTTGCAAGTAATCACACCAGGACAGCAGGCCCAGGCTGCTGTCCCTGGTAAACCAGGTGTGCAGTCAGTGTGCGCGCCCGCGGCAGCGTCTTCTCTCTGCCTGAGCTGCAGAGCCCACCTCCCACGTCTGGCAGCCTCTCCCTTGAAGCACCTCCAGGGGGCGCCCTCCTCAACCCTGGTGCCCACAGTTGGGCTCACACAGAGTTGGGCTCATGAGGCGGGGCTGGGATCTTTGGATGGGGCGTGGTCCTGGGGTGCCACCCCCTGGGGCACGTCAGAGGCCCAGGCCTGCCATCTGCCCTCCCTGGACCAGGCCCCCTTGGAGCCAGAGTCCTTCACATCCTATCTCCCTTTCTTTCCCTCTCCCGCGGTCAGTGGCGGCCAGAGGAGTCCGAGGACTATGTAAGTAAGAGGTGTGCGAGCGCGGGCAAGACCTGGGTCAGGCTGGGCTCGTGGGACACTCCCCTCCCCCACCCCTCCTCCCAGCCTGAGCTGCCGAGATCCACAGGGCACCAGCCACATCCGGAGAAAATTGGCGCTTCGGCACAAGCCCCGAGCTGAGCAGCGATTGGCATGTCCTCTAATCCTTGCTCCTCACCTGTCGAGTAGCAATTTCAGGCCAGTGTTGGAGATCGACCAGGGCCTGGCCCCTGCTTCGGCCGGATGGGGATGGAGTTAAATCCGATCCTGATCGTTAGGCCTTACTGATCCCTGGAGTGAAAAATCCCCTGCTCTGGGCCCAGGCTGGGAGGGGAGTCTGGGGGCCGGGTTATGGCATCGGTGCATCCTGGAGCCCCAGCCCTGGGAGACCCTCCAGCCTGCAAGGGGGTGGTGGCGGCTGCAGTGGCCCCACCCGAGGCTCAGAGCTGGAGGGACGCCAGGGTTGGTGGTGACAGCTCTGTTCCCACTGCGCGGTGGTCCCCTCCCTTCCTCCCACTTTTCTCTCTGGGTGGTGTGGCTTGGCCTCCCGTGGTGTTTCTCCGCATGTCCGGAAATGATGCCTTAGCTGGAGATGGGCATATGGGCAGGGCCTGCCAAGGCAGGGGGACACCGCCCTGGCTGACTTCTCAGGCATCACTAGGGACAGGGTGCTCCCCGGAGTGGGGGTTCTCTGTCCTCCTCGTCTCTCCTCCCTGTCTCAGGAAGCATCGCACGGCATAAGGTGCTCACAGAGCCAGTGCCTAGACAGGGGCGGGAGGGGTCCTCACGAGGTCCTGCAGGGTGGTGCCATGGCCCACCCCTCCACCTCACTCCGTGGTGTGCGTGCATGCGCGTGCATTAGTATCTACAGGTGGCCCTCCACCTGCTGGTGCAGGAGGCGCTGTGGGCTGCATGCATGTGTGTGCCAAGAGACACACAGAGGTGCTGTGTGCGTGCGAGGCTACATGCCCTGTGTATCACGTGGGCCCAGACCTCACGAGGTGTCATTCATCGTACAATGGAGTGAAGGAACAGTGTAGCCCTTTGTTCTTGTCTGAAAGGAAGAATGAGCAGACTGTCTGCCATAGGCTTGTGGCTCTCGGGTTGGGCTGGGTCCTCCTGGGCACACATCCACCTGCCTGTCCTGCCTCCCACAGAGTCCAGCATCTCACAGCCCCCTCTCCCAGGACCTCTGGCCCTGTGTGCCCTCCGGGGGTGGGAGGAGCCCGCCGGCTAACATCCTGAGGTGGCTGGCCTGGTCTGGTCCCTCCTTGCTCTCCTGTGATGGGAATGGGCCCCTCCTCCTCCCCTAGGAAACCACCATCAGCGGCCTGACTCCGGAGACCACCTACTCCATTACTGTCGCCGCCTACACCACCAAGGGGGACGGTGCCCGCAGCAAACCCAAAATCGTCACGACCACGGGGGCGGGTGAGTGAGGGGTCAGGGTCGGAGCTGAGGGTGGGGCCGAGAGGAGGGCAGGGCCGGAGCCCAGTGCGTGGTTGTTCAGTCCCAGGCCGGCCCACCATGATGGTCAGCACCACAGCCATGAACACGGCGCTGCTCCAGTGGCACCCACCCAAGGAGCTGCCTGGGGAGCTGCTGGGCTACCGGCTGCAGTACCGCCGGGCGGACGAGGCACAGCCCAACACCGTTGATTTTGGCAAGGACGACCAGCACTTTACGGTCACTGGCCTGCACAAAGGGGCCACCTACGTCTTCCGGCTCGCTGCCAAGAACCGAGCCGGCCCCGGTGAGGAGTTCGAGAAGGAGATCACAACCCCCGAGGACGTGCCCAGCGGGTTCCCCCAAAACCTGCGTGTGATAGGGCTGACCACGTCTACGACGGAACTGACCTGGGACCCCCCAGTGCTGGCGGAGAGGAACGGGCGCATCACCAACTACACCGTGGTGTACCGTGACATCAACAGCCAGCGGGAGCTGCAGAACGTCACTGCCGACACCCACCTGACGCTCTCCGGCCTCAAGCCAGACACCACTTATGACGTCAAGGTCCGCGCTCGCACCAGCAAAGGCGCCGGCCCGCTCAGCCCCAGCATCCAGTCCCGGACCATGCCTGTGGAGCAAGGTGTGTGCTGTGGGCACGTGGCTGCGCCTGGGGACCTCTGCTCTCCTTGACCCACTGACCTCTGGCAACTGTGATCCACCAACCTCTGGTGTGTGACGCTCCAATCTCTCATGACCGTGACCACTAACCTCTAGTGAACGGGCGCCACGTTCTCGGTGTGTGACCCCTGACCTCTGCTGTCCTTGACCCACTGACCTCTGCTGTGTGACTCTCCAGTCTCTCGTGACCTTGACCTGCTGATTTCTTTTGACTGCATCACCACTCTTGGGTATGCAACACTAATCTCTTGGGGCCACGACCCCCTGATCTCTAGTGAACACGGTCCTCTGTGCTCTGGTGTATGGCCACACGCTTCTCATGACCACGTCCTCTGACCTCTGGTCACTCTGACCTGGTGTCTGTAAGCTCCAGCTTCACCCAAGCACTTCTGGAGATCCTGACCACGGGTCCCGTGGCATCTGCCCCACTCCGTACTCACTGTGAGGAAGAGCCGGGGCTGGGAGCTGAACTGTGTGCAGTTGAAGCTAGTGGGAGTGGGGGTGCCTGGTCCTCCGCAGCCTTTCCTAACCCCCTGCTCCTCGCCCCGTGCCTCTTCGTGGCGGGGAGCCCTTCAGGCCCGTTCACCCCCGTTACGCAGCCAGAGCTGACTCCCTCCTTATATCCCAACAGTATTTGCCAAGAACTTCCGTGTGGAGGCTGCAATGAAGACATCCGTACTGCTCAGCTGGGAGGTCCCTGACTCCTACAAGTCGGCTGTACCCTTCAAGGTGGGTGGAGCCAGCTGCGCCCGGCTCGCACGCAGACCTGCTGCAGGCCCTCGTTGCAGTCCCAGGCTGTGCGTGTGCATTTGTGACGCCGGATCCGGGTTGGGCGTGTGCACGTGCTCTGCCCTGCAGGCCCATGATGGGAAGCCCCACCCACACGCGCTGCCTGCCCCACTTCTGTGCAGATTCTGTACAACGGGCAGAGTGTGGAGGTGGACGGGCACTCCATGCGGAAGCTGATCGCAGACCTGCAGCCGAACACAGAGTACTCGTTCGTGCTGATGAACCGTGGCAGCAGTGCAGGGGGCCTGCAGCACCTCGTGTCCATCCGCACGGCCCCCGACCTTCTGCCGCACAAGCCAATGCCTGCCTCTGCCTACATAGAGGACGGCCGCTTCACTCTCTCCATGCCCCACGTGCAGGAGCCCTCGCTGGTCAGGTGTGCAGAGGAGGCCTCGGGGGAGGAGGGCAGGGCTAGCCACGCAAGAGCAGGCGATGACGGTCCTGACTCCCCTCACCCCGCCCACCCAGGTGGTTCTACATCATGGTGGTGCCCATTGACCGCATGGGAGGAAGCATGCTGGCGCCACGGTGGAGCACACCTGAGGAGCTGGAGCTGGACGAGGTGCCTGGGGACCAGACAGGGCAGCACTGAGGGCAGTCCCATTGCGGTGGTTGGCCGTGGCCCCAGGGACTCCCCCAAACTGCAGCCACTCTCTGATTGGCAGCCTGCCCGCATCTCTGGGGAGACAGACTCTGAGCCAGCCCCTGGGAGCTTTCAGAGAACTCCTGGAGGGCTTACAGAGACTCTCCCCGAGGGGTTTGTGGAGGATTCCCTGGGGTGGGAAGTGGCAGAGACATTTCTCAGATCTAGAGAATCCTGGGCCCTGTAAGCTTCAGAGTCTGCAGGATCTAGAGGCCACACAGGCGCTAGGGTGGAGCCCCAGCACGTTTGGAATCTGCCGTCCTCTTCTTGCAGTGGTGTGCAGCCAGCCCTCCCCAGTTAGGCTGGGGGACTGGTTACCCAGAGGGTCCCGTCTTATTGGGCTCTCTAGGAGGAGTGGCATTGCCATGTCTACCATCCAACATGATTCTATGAGGACACTGGGTCAGGCCGGGCTCGGGTCCCTTACACAGAGGGTGAGCCCAGCCTCAGCCCAGGGAGCTTGTGTCCCAGGCCCCAGGCCCAGGAGCGTGTGCTCCAAGGCCCCTGCGTGACTCCCGTGCTCTGCTCCGTCAGCTTCTGGAGGCCATCGAGCAGGGCGGCGGGGAGCGGCGGCGGCGACGGCAGGCAGAGCGGCTGAAGCCGTACGTGGCCGCTCAGGTGGACGTGCTCCCTGAGACCTTCACCCTGGGAGACAAGAAGAGCTACCGGGGCTTCTACAACCGGCCGTTGTCTGCAGACCTGAGCTACCAGTGCTTTGTGCTCGCCTCCCTGAAGGAACCCATGGACCAGGTCTGCCTGAGACCCCAGGCCTGACCGGACGTCCCCCACCCCGCCCCAGGCCAGTCCCAGACACCTCAGAGGCCCCCGACCTGCACTGGAGTCTCAAGGCACTAACCCCTAGGACCCAGCAGGCCAGACCCGACCTAGCCCTAGGGTCCCAGTCAGCTGACCAGGCCCAGGTCAGCCTCTTAGTTTTGGGAGACCAGGCCCAGAGCCCTCTCTCCAGGTTTGGGGGACAGAGGTTGGGAGACCTCACCCCGGGCTCACCACCTGTGCTGTTCCTCCCCCGGGCCACAGAAGCGCTATGCCTCCAGCCCCTACTCAGATGAGATTGTGGTCCAGGTGACCCCAGCCCAGCAGCAGGAGGAGCCCGAGATGCTGTGGGTGACGGGCCCCGTGCTGGCCGTCATCCTCATCATCCTCATCGTCATCGCCATCCTCCTGTTCAAGAGGTGAGTGCTCCGGCGGACGGTCACCTGCCCTTGGACTCTCAGGCCCTCCCTGGCCGGGGCAGCCACACAGCCTGCACCCCAGGGTGCACCCCTGGGCTCAGTGGGAAGCCAGGAGGGCGGACGCCGTGCGTGTGCACACCCGTGGGTGTGGCCTGGGTGTGATGAGCAGCTGCAGCTTCACAGGGGGCTTGTTCACGTGCGTCCCCAGGCACGTCCGTCTCTGTGTTTCGGTGGATGTGAGCGTGTCTGTCTCTCAGCTTGTAGACACCACCTTCTCCTGGTCCCCTGCCTTCAGCACCCCCTCTGCCACCATCCCTGGGTGACTCCCTGCCTGGCTGTCCTGCTCAGGCCTCGAGAGGTCCATACCCAGCTCCAGGGCCACGTGCCTGTGGACGTTCACTTGGCAGACGTTTGTTCAGTGCCTGCTGTGACCACAGCACCTGAAGTCCCAGACTCAGGGTGTCCTGATCCTTCCCACAGCCGCCCCCCCAGGGTCCCTATCACAGGGGACAGGCCCATCCGCCGAGCTACCAACCAGAAACCTCAGTACTGCCCTCTCCCCTCCTCCCTCTTGCTCCACCCAGTCGCCCGTGAGTCCTACCCTGAATGTCACTGGACCTCCTCCCCTCTCCCTACCCTGGGCTCTCCAGGAGGTGGTGCATGTGCACATGGCACCCCTCAGTCCTCTCTCGCGCACAGTTGCAGCTTCCTGCTCTTGGAGTCTCCCCTTCCTCTCTATCCTCCTCCCAGCCCGAAAGGTATTTCTGAAGATTTACTTTGTCACCCTCAGCTTAAAATTTCTCAGTTTTAACTAAAGAGTTTTATAGCCCGACTTCTGTAGCCTGACAGTCCATCATACACCTGGCTGGTCCGGCCCCTGCCACCACCCCCAGCGTCATCACTGAACTGATGCCGTTCCCGGCCAGCCCGGGCTGTGCCCCTCTGCTCTGCAGCTCTCTCTCCCCCTGCCCTGGCAACTGCCGTCTCACCCTTCAAGACTCCTTTCCAGGCTTTGGTGCCCACGAGGCTCTGCCAGGCCCTCCTACCCCTTCCCCACGCTGTCCCCCACTGTCCAGGGGTGCTTCCGTGGGAACATCGCTGGGCCTATTTCCAGCACCTGGCACAAGGCTCTCCGTGAATGCTTGTTGGTCCGTGTGTCTGAAGGCATTTGCACACTTGAGTTCCTGTACCCAGTGTCCCGTCTCTCCCCGACCCTTGACCTGGACCCAGTGCCTCCTTCCTGAAGTTAGCTCCTTCCTCCCAGGGTGAATCGGGACAGGCTCGGCTGGTTTGGGGCCTGGAGACCTGTGGGTGGGGAACCTGCAGAGGGGCCCCCACACCCATTCATCCTCCCTCCGCTGCCATCTGGGTCCTGGCATCTGCCAGGAGAGGCGACCCCTCCCTGTGAATGCCAAATGAGTGCCATAGATTGGTCCACAGTGTCCCCGTGTCATGAGAGGGCCTGATGCTTGGCGGAAACAGTGACCGTTCCTTTCTCCTGTCCTTGCCTGTCTTTCGGGACCTAGTAAACAAGAAAGGTAGGCGCCTTCCTTCTCTCTTCACACACCTCCCTTCACTTCTGCGGGCCCAGCAGGGGCTGCTGCTTGGACCGGAAGCCTTCTGGCCTGCGGCTGTCCGGTCAGCTCTGAAGGCGACGGGGCAGGCTCTGTCACTCTCTCAACATGGGCTCCGCACAGGGGATGCCCCTTCTCCGGGCACAGGGATAACGCGGACCTCTGACACTTCACCTGTGTGCGCAGACTGACCCTGAGCTCCCCACACCCTTCCCTGAGGCTGCCAGGTCTCTGGTTACCTCAGCACTGCCAGAGACAGAGTCTGGCTCACGTGCAAAGAGCACTGACTGCAGGGCAGTGGGGAAGCGTGTGCTGCACATTCATGCACACGTGCATTGCACACGCACATTGCACAAGTTTCCTCCGCAAACATCCTTGTGTCCACCGAGCAGAAGCGGCCCTGGACACTTGTCAGCAGCTGGACCCCGCAGTCTGTCTCTGATGCTGTCCCTGTGGACCGGGGAGCCAAGGCCAGCGAGGGAGGACTCTGCCCCGCCAGAGGGACGCCTTTCCCGTCCCTCCCCTGCTGCCCTGTGCCTTTACCCTGATACGAGAGCCAGACAGCTGGGGCCCAGTTCTCTGTGATGTTTGCATATCTGTGTGTTGTTTGCATGTTTCCTCCTGGTGGCTCCTGCTGCCTCAGCTGTGGGGGCCTTGCGGACAACAGCCACTGCCCAGCAGTGCCCTGCCCTCTATGGGAAGGAGCCACCAGCCTCTGCGACCCCTTCCTTTCTCCCTGCACTGGCTCTCTGTCCACTCCCCACTCCCGCTGTCTCCCCACCCCCCACCCTGTGTCCCCTCATGTGAAGCTGCTCTGGCCCTGGCTTCCCTGTGCTCAGAGACCCCAGGCTGGAGTGGGAGGGGCAGAGCCGTGGACACAGGGGCTCTGGCAGCCGGCCGTGCCGTGCATCTCTGTCCTCCTCCTGGACCTCGGTTCTCACCAACCGCCCTTCTGCCTCTCCAGGAAGAGGACCCACTCCCCGTCATCCAAGGATGAGCAGTCAGTCGGGCTGAAGGACTCTCTGCTGGCCCACTCCTCCGACCCCGTGGAGATGCGGCGGCTCAACTGCCAGACCCCAGGTAGGGCGGCTCCCCAGCCTGCCTGCCCCACTCAGGCCTGCCGGTCTCCTCACCCTGGCCCCCGTTTCCTGTTCCTCCCTTACGCCCTCCTCCCTGTACCTGTCCACGCTGATGAAGTGACCGAGGAACCCCTATACAAACAGCTGGACAGGCGGCCCAGGCCCCGGGAGCCTCTGGGGGTGGTGGGGCAGCTGTTCAGGCCCTGCCTCCGTCTCTGGTCAGTCCTTCCATGTATGGGCCCGGGACCCGCACAGAACCACATCCCAGCCCCGGGGTGGCCAGCCTAGGCACCCGCACTCTGGCCCCTGCACACGAAAGAGGGGCTTGTTGGTGGGAAATGGCCTATCAGACCCTTGTGGTGGGATGGGGTGCCAGCACCTAACCCTTTCTTGGGGCTGGCCCCAGATTTTCCATGCGAGCAGAGACCCTGCAGAGGGCTTGGTGCCTGCCCTTCCCTCCCCACCACTGTCACGAGGCTCTCTGGCCGCTCCTTCTGCCTGAGCTGTCACTCCCGCCCTGTGCCCCAGCAGACACAGCCCAGGCCTCCTCCCTGGGGGCAGGGTCATTCCTTGGCTCCCAGATGCTTCTTCCATCATAACACCCCTCACCCTGGGCTGGAATTGCCTTAGTGACAGAGCTCTGGTGGAGCCAAGAACTGTCTTGTCCCTCCGCTGTCCCTTGGGTTGTGCACACAGTGGGTTCTAGTGTGAAGCAGGCACACAGGCAGCTGAATGGAGATGTGAACTATAACACACGCAGGGTTTGTGTGCACACGGGCTAGTTGTTGCTACATATGCTAAGGTACCGCAGAACGCCGTGGCTGGAAACAACAGCAATCCCGTACTGCCCTCACAGTGTGTAGGAGTCAGGAGTTCGGACAGGAGCATAGCAGGAGCAGCTTGTCTCTGTTCCAGAATGCTCTCTGCCAGATGACTCAGAGGCTGGAGCCAGAGTCATTGAAATCAGGGGTCAGCGAACTATGGCCCTGGGCCAGATGCGGCCCACCACCTGCTTCTGCAAATAAAGTTTTATTGGAACACAGCCACGCCCATTCATTTATGAACTGTCTGTGGCTGTTTTCACACTACAAAGTAGAGCTGAGTAGATATGATAGATACCGTATGTCCACAAAGCCAGAAATATTTACTATCTGGCCTTTTATAGAAAAGTTTGCTGACCCCGGAATTCTGGAGACTCATTCATTCTCACGTCTGCTTGTTGACACTGGAGTCAGCTGAGCCCACCTGGGGTTTTCAGCTCTTCTGTGGCCTGGGCTCCCTGACAACATGCAGACTGAGTTCCAAGGGCACGTGTCCTGAGAGAGGGAGGGCCAGGCTGACCTAGCAGGCTTTACAGCTGGGTGTGATCAGATCTGCGAGGAGTCAAAGCTCCAGGATGCTGGGGCCTGGAGGGCAGAGAAGCCTCCCCTGAGAGGGATGCCACGCCGTGTGGGCCTTAGTCGGACAGAGAAGAGGTGGGAGGGAGCGCCCTTCGGTGGCAGTAGCACGTCTGGAAGCAGCCCAGGGGCACTGTCCTGCGGCACTGGAGCTGGGGATGTTGAGAGCCCAGAGACGCGTCTGGAGGGTTAGGGCAGGGTCTAGTCACAGAGGGCTAAGGGGTTTGGGCGTGTCTTGGGGGTTCCAGGGAGGCATCAAAGGTTTTCAGCAGGGGAGCGACAGGGTCAGAATTGTGCTTTAGAAACGTCGCTTTGGCTGCTGTGTGGAAGGCAGATTGGATGGGGAGAACTGGGGAGGCAGGCCGTTGAGAAGGTGCTGAGGCCCTGGGTGCGGCGGGTGACACAGTGGGGAAACGCAAGGGAGGCCTGAGCAGTAGGGCGTGGGCTCGAGTCCACGGGGTGAGGAAGTGGGGGCGGGGGACCCAGGATAGCTTTTTGGTGGCTGGCTGAACAGTGGGGTGAGAGGGTCCGGGGGCACCCGCACACGGACATCCCGGCTGGAACCACGGGCTCGGGGCGTGCTGAGGGGCACGCAGTGGTCAAAGCTTGCAAGTAGATGGGCTCTCCCGGGAGAGGGGGGAGGCGGAAGAGAGTGGCCGAAGAGCAGCCAGGGAAGGAGGTGAAATGTCGAGGAAGGATGGGTGAAGGATGGCCAGGGAGGAGCTAGAGAGAGAGAACGCGGGGGAGAGGAGTATCCCAGAGGCCAGCAGGGGCGGGCTGTGCGAGGGGGACCTGGACCGAGGGCCTTTGGCTTTGGTAGTTGGAGCCTTGGCGCGTGCGTGGCAGGAGAGTCCTGGGGGAATGAGCAGATGGGTGTGAGGGGGTCCAGAAGGACAGGTGGCTGTGGCCCGGGACGGGCCTTGGGGAAGGGTGCTGTGAGGGCCCCCCGAGGCGCTGAGATCAGGGAATGGGGCTGCTGGCGGGGAGCGGTGTCTTTGTGCACAGGCGTGGTCCGGGGAGGGAGCCCGTGACCAGAAGGAGCGGCGGGGGGGACAGCACTGTCCGCGGCTGAGGGTGTCCTTCCCTCTTTTTTTAGTTCAGCAAATGTTTGTTATTTTCTCTCATAATTTAACCTGTCTTCTGAAAGTGCCTCAAACACACAGAAAAGCTGAGAGGGACACAGTCCCCATCCGCACATCCTCGGGTGGACTCCCCTTCCCTTTCTCGCCACACGCACCTCATTTCTCTCTAAGAGCACACTTCCCTTTTGCCACTTCATCTGGAAATAGCCAGGGTCAGACGTTGATGCCAGAGGGCACGAGGGTTGGCTTGGACCTAGAATGTCGTCGTAGAGAGAGACCCGCGAGGCCGCCCAGGCTCTGGGTGGGAGGTGCATCTGTTCCTTTGGGGGGCAGAGGGGCTGCGGAGGGACGGCCCCTACGAGCCCCCAGCCCCCCACCGTGTCTGACAGCAGTGTGACCGGAGGTTAACGGGTTTCCTTCTCTTGCCCCGCTGTTTTTGTTCTTTTTCTCTGCAGGTTCCAGTGTCCCCAGTTGCCCGAATATCTCAAGTTAGTTTTCCACGTTCCCGTGTTTGGGGCCCACTCTGGCTTCTGTGTGTTCCCTCTACTTCTCTCACCTGTCGTCACTTCCCTCCTTCCTTGAGTCCTTCTCTCCCTTCTCCCCTCTTTTCTCCACCTTCTCACCCTCCCCTGTCTTTTCCTTCTCCATCCCGCTCTCTCCCCACCTTGCTCCCTTCCTCCCACCTTATTTTGCCTCCTGCCACCCTGTCTGTCTCTGCCTCTGTCGCCTTTGGACCCTCTGGTTTCAGTCCAACACCTTTCCGGTGCCTCTCCTGTCTCCCCGCCTCCCAGTCCCCGCGTCTCCCTCCTCCCCTTTGCCTCTCCCTCCCAAGTTTTTCCACGTCTCCGCCATGTCTCCATACGTCATGATCGCTCCATCCACATGCTGGGTGCTGGGACAGTAATGTCACAGAGCCTCCCGTGGTGACTGGCGCCAGTGCCGGCCAGAGGGAGGACTGCAGGAGGGGCGCAGGCTGAGACAGGCCAGCCCCGTCCTGTCCGCTGCCTTCCAGCTGGCTTCCGGCCCCAGCCTGGGAGGGAGGAGGCCTGCCATCCTCATCGAGAACCCGCCGCTCAGCGCCGTATCACATGGACGTGCTCACTCGTGCTCACGGCACATACGCTCCCCCCTCCGTCCTCTCCCACCCCCCAGCCGCTGTGTGTCCCGCCATCCCTGTCACTGCATGTGCCGCTGTCTCCATGCCACCCGTGCGGAGTGCTCCACAGTCACACATGTTCACATGCGCACATACATGCATCAGGGCTGTCTGCCACCCCGCTCAGGCCTCACGCTAACTCTGCCTGTGTACGCCCCTGCTCCCAGGTATGCGAGACCACCCACCCATCCCCATCACCGATCTGGCAGACAACATCGAGCGCCTCAAGGCCAACGATGGCCTCAAGTTCTCCCAGGAGTATGAGGTGAGCCATCCGCACCCCTCCACCCCCTCTTCACACTGCTGCCATGTGTCTGGCCCCAGACCAGCTCCTGTCCTGCCTCAGGCCCCGGCTGGGGGTGGGGGTGGGGCGGGTTCCAGGCTCCCCCAGAACACAGACTGGAGGGATCAGCAGTGGCCAGCAGGAAACTCAGCTCCTCAGGTTCTGGGCCTGATGTAGGCCCTTCCAGATCCCCAGGTCAGGACACTAAGTCACATGCCCTGATGCTAACCGAAGCAAACAGGTTTCTCTCTCTCACACAGACACACACACGTACGCACACACAGAGATCAGTAATAACAGCTGGCACTTGTGCCGAGCTTCCTGCGGGCCGGCTCTGGGCTAGGCACTTTACATGCGTCCTCTCATTCTGTCCTCTCCACAAGCCTGTGAAAGGGATATTGGTGTTTTCCTATCTTACAGTGAGGAAGCTGAGGCTTAGAGAGGGGAGGTGACTTGCCCAAGGTCACGCAGCTGATGAGTAGTGGAACCTGTCTGGCACCCTGTGCCCTGCACGTGCGTGTGCTCACGGGTGTTTTCAGTGCAGATCACAGAGATGGGGAGTCGGGGGTGGGGCCTGGATCTTGCTGCTTGGGCTGCACAAACCCTTCTGCTCAGGGCCCTCCAGGTGCTGCCTTAACTCTGGCCTCAACCCTACACCTGCTGAGGACTCAGACTTCAGAGCACTGCTCCCCTGCCTGGAGTCAGGGCTTCCAAGCGCCTGGCTGGGGAGATGCTCTGTTGGTGAAAGAGGTGTTAAGGAGGTGGTAAAGAGAGCCCCACCCCACCTAAGGAGCACAGGTGGAGGTGTTGTTAAGGCATCTTCTGCCTCTGCTCCGCTTGGTCCCCCATTCCTAGTATAGGCACAGGATTCGCTCTTGTTGGATGATGGACGGGTGGGTGATTGATGGGCTGGCTCTGCCCTGCCTGTCCGTCCACCTCCAGTCAGAGGGCCACCCTCAGCTGTGCATGCTATCCTGGGCACCAGGGCTCCCCTTCCAAGGGCTGTGGGCCAGGTTTCCACAGAGGAAATTGCACTCGGCAGGTGAATTGATGATCACGTCTGCCGCGAGGTGCTGCCTCTCCCTGTAGAGCAGCCCACTGAGGGGTCTGCTCTGCACAGGGCCCTGCCGCGAGGGGGACAGAGCTGCTGAGTCGGGCTCCCTGCCTCCAGTCCCTTACCTGGCCTGGCCTCCCGCCCACACTCATCCAGTCCCACGGCCCCCACCGCCCTTCCTTCCGTGGGGCTCTGCGCCTCACTGTCCAGGCTCGCAGTGTCCCCTCCACCTTTGCCGCTTCTCTGCTCCAGTCTGCGCTTCCCTTCCCAGCCCTCTTCCTCCAGGAAGCCTCTCGCCTCCCCAGCCTGCCGAGAGCTTTCCTGCAGCCAGGGTCCCACGGCTCTGTTCCCTTCAACAGGCAGGCCGTGGCTCCTCAGGTGGGTGTTGGGGGTGTGGAGACAAGTGCCTGCAGGGAGGTCGGCCAGATAATCGACACTGAACGTGACCTCATGCCCTGGTGGCGGCCGACGGCACCAAAGCAGGCAGGCTAGGGGCGGGGTGTGCCGGGGTCTCACGGAAGCAGCGCTCGCTGACCTGTGGAGAGCAACAGGCTGGCGCCAGAACCTGGAGGACGTGGTGTGCTGTGCTGAGAACTTTGGGTTGTATTCGTCTGTAAGAGGAGGGTAGTAATAGAACCTGTTTCATGGGAGGCTGGATGAGGGAATTCACGCAGAGTGCTGAGAAGAGTGTCAAGCACATGTAAGTTTACGCTGAGCCTCAGCTGTTAGTATCATCTGAAGCGATGAGGAGCCTTGGAAGGTGTTACGCAGGGAATCCATCAGCAGATCTGCATTTTATAAGGATTGTTCTGGCTGCAGGATGGAGTGGGGCGAAGCGGAGAGGCAGGGAGATGCGAGGTCCGAGCAGGGGTGGCCTGGCTGAGGCCCTGGCAGCAGGTTGGAGAGAGCCAAGGGGGTGGGAGGGCACCGGGACATGGTGACTGATGGGATGGGGCACAGAGGGGTTTTGAGAACGACTTGCAGGTTGTGGCCAGGGCTTTTTGGGGTGAATGAGCATGCTGCCGTTCACTGAGATGGAGCCCCAGCAGCAGAGCCAGGCCTGCAGGGGGAGCTGATGAGCTCTGCGTGGCAAGGGTTGAGACTGAAAGAGTGTGGGACGTCCAGATGGTATGTCCAGGGAGTTGCTGGCTGTTCAGACCAGGGGCTCAGGGGAGACTCTGGGCTGCAGCTGGGGTCATGGCAGCTCCAGCATATGGGCGTAAGGTCCTGAGAGCAAGTGAACTCATCCAGGAAAGGTTGGGGAGTGCAAAGAGGGCCCAGGAATGAACCCCAGAGGAGCACTGCATCCTGCTCGTGGGAAGGAACAGCTAGAGAGGGAAGAGGAGAGCTGGGCAAGGCCACGAAGCGGTGGCCAGAGCCCCAGCAGCATTGGGTCGTGCACAGCTGGCCACCGTTGCTTCTGCACTCTTTCATTAGTAGGGTTCAGGGCTTGAGGGACTTCCCTGTCCCCCACCCCACCCCTGACACTCTCCTGGGCAAGGGAATTTGGTACCTTGGTGAGAGGAGCCTTTGGTCCATTGCCTTGCTGACTGGTGCTGTGCCAGCCTCTGTGCTCCATGGCCGGGGAGCTGGTGCTCAGCCTTCACCAGCACCATGGCTGGAGCGAAGGCCAGATGTGGGTACCACCCGGAAGGCTGGGTCTCCCTGGGGGCACTAGGTAGAGCTCAGCTCTTGCCCCACTCCACCTACCTTCTCCATTCCCTGCAGTCAATTGACCCTGGACAGCAGTTCACGTGGGAGAATTCAAACCTGGAGGTGAACAAGCCCAAGAACCGCTACGCCAACGTCATTGCCTACGACCATTCTCGAGTCATCCTTACCTCCATCGATGGTGAGCTAAGGGCGGGGCCCCTCCCACCCCCTTGACCTCCACACTGGCCCCTCCCACCCCCTTGACCTCCACACTGGGTGAATTTCATCCTCCAGACCCTTCAGGTCCCAGGGGTGCACCGAGGAGGTGTGGGCTGGATTGGAGGCCCTGGGATAATGCTCTCCCGTGTCCCTTCCTGTCCATAGGTGTCCCGGGGAGCGACTACCTCAACGCCAACTACATTGACGGCTACCGGAAGCAGAACGCCTACATTGCCACTCAGGGCCCGCTGCCCGAGACCATGGGCGATTTCTGGAGGATGGTGTGGGAGCAGCGCACAGCCACTGTGGTCATGATGACGCGGCTGGAGGAGAAGTCCCGGGTAGGGCTGTGCGGAGCCCTGCCGGGGTGGGGGGTGACCACGCAGCCACCAGGTGATTTCGGACACCTTTTCCTGTCCCTGTGGGAAGAAGCTCCTCAAGGGACTTGCCAAGTGCTGTTGTTTTCCTGGGGTGTCATGTCCCAGCTGCTGGGCGTTCCTGGGATGCGGCATGTTCCCCAGGTGCTAGTGGGTTCCTAGCGTGTGAATATGTTGCCCCAGATGCTGTCATTTTCCAAGAATGTTAGTATGTCCCCCAGTTGCTGGCATGTCCCTGGGATGTTCACTGTTCCCCAGATGCTGGAGTGTTACTGGGGAATTAACACATCTCCCAAGTTAATTAGTGGAAAGAGCTGCTGTTATCTGCTTTTGCACAGCAAAGCCTTGACTGGAACATAAACTTTACAGAGCTTGAAAATGGCATATAAACATTATGGGTAAATTTGGCAGAAAATGTGCCTGGTGGCGTGATCTGGTCATGAATAAATAATTTTCAATTACGTCCCTCGTTCCCCTTGTGAGGGCAGGAATGGAGGCGTAGCATGAGACAGTGCTAGGGTTTGGTGAGGGGCAGCATAATGGATCTGAGAGCTCGGGGCTGGCGGCTCTGCAGCGGGTAGGCTAGACCTTCCACCCTGCTTCTGCCCTGGGTCCTGCCCGTCTGAGCCTTTGGGTACCTCTGAACGCCCTTGCACCCTGCCCTACTGTTCCTCTGCAGGTGAAATGCGATCAGTATTGGCCGGCCCGTGGCACCGAGACCTACGGCCTCATCCAGGTGACCCTGCTGGACACGGTGGAGCTGGCCACCTACACTGTGCGCACCTTCGCACTCCACAAGGTATGGTCCTGCCCCAGTGCTCGTTCCCCGGCCAGGCCCTATGAGGACAGTGGTCTGAGCACGGTGTGCTGGCACGGAAGGGGGCGGGTGGGAGCCCGGTGGGTGGAGGTCAGGGCTTGGAGGTGCGCGCGCACCCTGACAGCTGGTGCCGTGGGCGGAATGGACAGAAGCAGCACCCAAGCCCCTTCAGGCTGCCCCCTGTGGCTTCTGAGTCCCGTTGGAGAGCCGGAGTCTGGCCTCGGCGTCGGGGCATCCTGCCCTGCGTCTGTAGCGGGCATACTCCCCGGGCACAGCGTCTGCCCCCTCTGTCCTCCCCAGAGTGGCTCCAGTGAGAAGCGGGAGCTGCGTCAGTTCCAGTTCATGGCCTGGCCAGACCACGGAGTCCCCGAGTACCCAACCCCCATCCTGGCCTTCCTGCGGCGGGTCAAAGCCTGCAACCCTCTGGACGCGGGGCCCATGGTGGTGCACTGCAGGTGAGGCGGAGCTGTGCCATCGGGGGTGGGGCAGAGGCGTGGTGGGCCTCTGCCCTGACTGAGCCCATGTCCCGCAGCGCGGGCGTGGGCCGCACGGGCTGCTTCATCGTCATCGACGCCATGCTGGAGCGGATGAAGCACGAGAAGACCGTGGACATCTACGGCCACGTGACGTGCATGCGGTCGCAGCGCAACTACATGGTGCAGACGGAGGACCAGTACGTGTTCATCCACGAGGCGCTGTTGGAGGCCGCCACGTGTGGACACACGGAGGTGCCTGCCCGCAACCTCTACGCCCACATCCAGAAGCTGGGCCAAGTGCCTCCTGGGGAGAGTGTGACCGCCATGGAGCTGGAGTTCAAGGTGGGCTCAGGGCTGCGCCTGCCTGGCTCCAGCGCCTGGACTGGGTCCTGGGGACGGTCCCCAGGAAGCCAGGCCTGACCAGCTCCTCCCTCTTGCTAGTTGCTGGCCAGTTCCAAGGCCCACACATCCCGCTTCATCAGCGCCAACCTGCCCTGCAACAAGTTCAAGAACCGCCTGGTGAACATCATGCCCTACGAACTGACCCGTGTGTGTCTGCAGCCCATCCGCGGCGTAGAGGGCTCCGACTACATCAATGCGAGCTTCCTGGATGGCTATAGGTCAGCGTGCTTGTGGCTGCCCACCGCGCCCACGGGTAGCTGGGCCTGCGCCTGGCCAGCTGGGGGCGCAACAGAGCGGGGCCAGCCCGGAAGACCAGGGTGGGCTTCCTGGAGGCGGGGTGATCTGAGTGGGGCCCCAGGGGACTAGGCAGCCCTGGGGAGACGTGGGGGCAGCAGCACCTCCAGCATGTCCAGTCTCATGTCCACCGCAGACAGCAGAAGGCTTACATAGCCACACAGGGGCCTCTGGCGGAGAGCACCGAGGACTTCTGGCGCATGCTGTGGGAACACAACTCCACCATCATCGTCATGCTGACCAGGCTTCGGGAGATGGGCAGGGTGAGCATGCCCGCCAGCCTTTCTCCATCGCGTCCTTTCTCTCCCAGCCCCATCAGCACAGCCTAAGGCCCTGTTATCACCACCTGCGGCATCCTAGCCCCGAATCCTCTGAAACCTGAAGCTCCCCTCCCCGCTTCGTCCCCACCTGACCATGGGGCTGGGCCTTCTGTCCACAGGAGAAATGCCACCAGTACTGGCCTGCAGAGCGCTCTGCTCGCTACCAGTACTTTGTTGTTGACCCGATGGCTGAGTACAACATGCCCCAGTATATCTTGCGTGAGTTCAAGGTCACGGACGCCAGGGTAAGTGGACAGGGGAGTGTGTGTATCTGTGCGAAAGCATGTCTGTAACGCTGCCTAAGTCCCTGTGGGGCAGGGGGTGGCCTTCGTGGTGCCCCGGCTCCAGCTGCAGGAATCTAAGGTGAGGTGTGGGGGTGTGAGCCCATTTCACGGGGGGCCTCAGTGGAATGACTTAAGGGTGCTTACCTGTGCTCCTGCACTGCCCACCTGGTCTGAGGGGCTGCTGCCTGAGGCTCCAGCCCTGACCCTGCCCCCTGCCATCTCTCCCAGGATGGGCAGTCAAGGACGATCCGGCAGTTCCAGTTCACAGACTGGCCGGAGCAGGGTGTGCCCAAGACCGGCGAGGGCTTCATCGACTTCATCGGGCAGGTGCACAAGACCAAGGAGCAGTTCGGGCAGGACGGGCCCATCACGGTGCACTGCAGGTGGGACCCACCCCGTGGAGGACTGGTTGGCGGGGCTGGGGGGGCTCGGGGCTCGGGGGCAGGAGCCCTGACCCAGCGCTGTCCCTGGGCAGTGCTGGTGTCGGCCGTACCGGCGTGTTCATCACGCTGAGTATCGTCCTGGAGCGGATGCGCTACGAGGGCGTGGTCGACATGTTCCAGACCGTGAAGACGCTGCGCACACAGCGCCCGGCCATGGTGCAGACGGAGGTACGCAGGCCACTGGCCTCCCCACGGACACCTGCTGGGGAGGGCTGAGCCAGACGTGCTCCCCACGTGGCCGCTGGGCACCGGGCACCAGTGCTGTACCTGGCTGCCAGCTAGGGTTGGACGTGTCTGTCCTTGTGGGGTACGGGATCTAGGGGCAGACTGGGGGTGGCTGAGGGAAGCCGGGGCAGATGTCTGAGTCCAGCCCCTCCTCCTGGCCAGCAGAGGCTAAGTCCGTGGCCCGCTGGCGGCAGTGTGAGTGCTGTAGGCTGTGGGCTGGGATATCCGCTGGCACTGCCTGTGCTGACCAGCCGCCTGTCCTGGCAGGACCAGTACCAGCTGTGCTACCGCGCGGCCCTGGAGTACCTCGGCAGCTTTGACCACTATGCAACGTAACTACCGCCCCCGCTCCTCCGCCGCCCCCGCCTGGGGGCTCCGGAGGGGACCCAGCTCCTCTGAGCCATACCGACCATCGTCCAGCCCTCCTGCACAGATGCTGTTGCTGGCAGAGCACAGCCCACTGGGATCACAGCGTTTCAGGAACATTGCCACACCGATCGGAGAGCCCAGAACTGCCCTGGGCGAGGGGGCGGGCCGGCAGGCGGGCATCGTGGCCCTGTCTCTGTCCACCAGGCCCACCCCAGACCTGCTGGGAGCTCTCCGTTCCGCCGCCGCCTTTCTCATGCTTCTTCTCATGGGGTGGGGATGGGAGCAAAGCCTCCCTTTTTATACGTTAAGTGGGGTAGACAGGGATTCTAGCCTCTTCCCTCTGACTTTTCCTTTTGCAAATTCTTAACTGCAGAATGGGCTGCTGTGGGGGTTGGGGTGTAGTTTGTTTTCCCTCTTGAGTTCACTTTGGATCCTTTTTTGGTATGACTTTCACTGCTGAAGGGTGGCGCGTGCCTTCCTCGTGTGTGTGGAGCTGGGGCCGCCAGCCTGAGCGGAGGCATCGCCGATCCAGCTGTTCTTCCAGCCCTTCAGACGAGATCCTGTTTTAGCCAGATGCAGGGAAACACGGTTTTTTTGGTTTAATTTCTGTCTTGTTTTCCCGTGAGAGCCTTATTTTAGGCTCCACAGACAGTGGTGGGTGGGGAGGAGATAGGAAGCACTCGTCCCCAGTCTGTCCCAGTGTGTGTTTAACGTTCACAGCCCAGAACCACAGACGTGTCTGGGGGGTAGGGGCGGGCCTGGCAAGGCGTTTCCTCATCACCATCGTGTTTGCAAAGGTTAACGACAAAGCAAAGACAAAAACCAAACAGACAAAAAAATCCAAAAAAAAAGAAAAAAAACAAGAAAAAAAACGAGCGTCATCCCCTGGCCTCTGTTTCAAACGCCTGAGAGGGGAGGCGGCTCACGTGTGCCTGGGCTTCCCTCTGGGTCCACAGAGGCTTGCTTTTTGTCCCCTGCATTGCGGGCTGGCGCGGTGTTGGTAGGCTGTGGGTCTGGCCGCGTGGCCAAGGCGATGGGCACCCGTCAGGGTGTGTGCCGTGCCCCACACACCTCAGGGCCAAGCAGGGGCGCGGCTGGCCCTTGGGGTCCAGGCCAGTGGGCCTGGTAGCACATATCTGTCCTCAGAGCAGGGGCCAGATGACTTGCCTTCCTGGTTTGCAGCTGCTTTAGAAGCCCCTGAGAATCGCTCTTTTCCACTCCTTCAAGATGCCCTCCTAAACCAATGTGGCAAGACTACTGGACTTCTCTCAATGGTACTATACTCAATCCTTATTATCTCGGCTTGCTGAGGGGCAGGGAGAGGGCCTCTTCCTCTGGGCAGCACCATCTAGGTAGGTAAGTGGGGGCGGGAAGGGTGCATAGCTGTTTTAGCCGAGGGGCGCGAGGTGGACGTCCCCAGATCTAGCTAGGCTGTCAAGATCAACAATCCAGGGTTGGTAATGTTGAATGAGACATTCATTTTTACCTTGTGGATGCTAGTGCTGTAGAGTTCACTGTTGTACACAGTCTGTTTTCTATTTGTTAAGAAAACTACAGCATCATTGCATAATTCTTGATGGTAATAAATTTGAATAATCAGATTTCTTACAAACTGGGCCTCTGTCTCAGCTCTTTCTGGAACCAGAGTCTGGGCTCTCAATCCCTAAGAGGTAGGTTCTGCAGATTCCCTGCTCCTCAAGAGATAGTGAGGCTGTCCTGAGGATCTGTAATGAGACAGGCTTCCAGCCCACTTTCACATGGGAGCCTGGAGGCTGAGCCACCGGTGCATGGAAGGAGCACACAGCATGGGCCCGAGCCCCCCAGGCTGGGAGCACACCCTGTCTGTCCTCACCCCTGCCATATTCTGGGTCACCACATCGTGGGTACTGGGACTCCCCAAGCCACATCCCTTTCTGTCACCTCCTCCCTCTCCTGTCCCCTGCTGTTAGGAGAATGATGGCCCTGTGGCAGCAGAGGCAAGACAGTATGGAAATTGGTTAGTGAGGACTCTTGTAATTCTTGCAGTGTGGGTACTGGACACAGTGTGGCCGTCTGGCCTCTGGACACCCAGCAACATCTGCAGTGGTCTCTCCACTGGTGATCAGATAATTCCTATCAGGTTGTCACACACACCATGGGACTTCTGGGAACAAGAGACAAACAAGACCCAGAACAAGTGAGGAAGAGAAATGCATGTCATCAGCAGTGAACGGACTGTAGAGAGTGTCATAATGGGCCCAACACAGAGGTGCTGTGGGTGCAAAGGCAGCACCTCACCCTGTGGCGGGATCGGGGAAGGCTTCCTGGAGGAGGTGACATAAGGTGAATTCTGAGTGTCATAGGGTGAATAGGGATTACTTTCAAAAGATGGGAACAGCATTTCTGATGGAGAGGGCAATTTGTACAAAGGCTTGAAAGCATGAAACAGACCAACAAATATGAGAAGCTACAGGGAACGCACATGATCTGGGTAGAGAGACATAAAGCGAGAGGTGGGCTGGAGGCAGCCGAGGGGTTTGAGTTGACTGTGAATGGGATACAGGTGTCCCTGCTGGGTGCCACCTCTGTACTGTGCTGTGCCGCCGCCTTCTGGGCCCTCACAGCACTCCAGTGTTGCCAGCTGTCCACTTGGGGGCTGTGAGTGACTGAGGGCTAGGATGGGGGCTCTTGGTTTCCCAGCTCCTCGCTTAGTGTCAGGCATATTTCTATTTGTTCAGAAAAAGGATGCTATCATTGCATTATTCTTGATGATATTGTTTGTATAAATATTTCCTAGTAAAAGGATGAGCCATTAAACATTTTCAAGTGAGGGGGCATAGCAGGTTATCACTTGAGGAGTGACAGCATACGAACTGCTCCCGGCAGGCAGACCACAGGGCAGGTGGGTGCCCGTCCCGGGACCCACACCTGGTTATGTCTGCTCCGGAGTCCCTGCCCTTTCTGTTGCCTGCTGGCAGCCCCCCTTCCCTTGGCTGTCACCCCCTCCTCCCAGCCCACTCCTCCAGGGTTCCCCATCCACTGGTTCCCCACTCAGGCATCTCTTCCTCCCTCACCCCCACATCCAAATCCAAAAATTAGGGATTTTGCCTAAACATCTTTGAGACAAGCATCCAGGCTGAAGGAGCAGCTGGAGCGGAGGCCCCAGGTGGGAATGTGCCTGATGTGTTGAGGCAGGTGTGGCCGTGACACCATGAACAGGGGGTGAGAGAGCAGCGGGAGATGAGGTCGGAGAGGAAATGGGGCAGCTTCTAGGCAAATGGGAGGACTTTGGCAGAAATCCAGGTGTGGCGAGCAGTGGCCAGATACTGGTTCTATCTTGGAGGCAGAACTAAGAGGATTTGCCTATGGACTGGCTGTGAGAAAGGAGTCAAGGTTGACCCCCCCACTTTTGGCCTGAGCAACTGAAAGGATGGAGTTGCCATTCACTGAGATGGGGAAGCTGTACGTAAAGGTTGAGTAACCTACCCCAGGCTCCTGACTGGAACTTGGTGGGTCTTCCTGACTCCAGGGCTCTTTCCGCACTGCTCCCTGCCCATAGCTAGAGACAGTCAGATGCATAGAGGAAAAAAATATTTGGAAGGAAATACACCAGGAGCTGTGAGGTTGGGTGATTTTTTTCCCCAAATTTTCTGTAAACAATTAATATTACTCTTAATATTAATTTTTAACGAAACAGACTTTGAAAAAAATATATTTATTTATTTAGGCCATGCCAGGTCTTAGTTGCGGCACGCAGGATCTTCGTTGCGGCATGTGGTATCTTTTAATTGTGGCATGCGGACTCTCAGTTGCGGCACGCAGGACCTACTTCCCCAACCAGGAATCGAACCTGGGCCCCCTGCATTGGGAGTGCGGGGTTTTACCCACTGGACCACCAGGGAAATCCCAACAAGACAAACTTTTAAAATGGTACAACCAGTAATTGATTTTTAAAAACAACAAAAATTTTCCACATAGTATAGAAGTATGAAACATTAAAGTCCCCATCCTCTCCCTGCCCCCCAACTCCTTGGAGGGGACACAAAACAGAAGGTAAGCTTTCCTCCCTCCTCCCCCAACTCTTTTCATTTCCTGGAGCTTCTGATTTTAGTGCTTCCGGTGTAAGCAGTGCATCTTCAAACAGTAAGTTGCACCTTTAATAGATATACCTGATGGGTCCTCATAATAAAACCTGTGGAATTTGGACAATTTATGTGAACTCCCACCTGTTCCTCCTGATTTTGTTACATATATTATTACTTTTAATTCTTTGGGAGCTCCCTCATGACTTTAAACAATATATTTAAGGGTTCATTTCCTGATTTATCACCCTGAGAAGTATCCTATTGTTTCTCTCTGTGAAGACTGAGGAAATAAGCTCACTTTCCTTGATTCTCCCTCCTCCCTCCTCCAACTACCATTTTTTATTTCACATTGTCAATGTTTATAATATTTTCTCATCTGTTAGTATAATTGTCTTTCATCCTAAACATCGAAAACCTATAAACCGCATTTTATTTATTTATTTATTGGCTGCGTTGGGTCTTCATTGCTGTGCGCAGGCTTTCTCTAGTTGCAGCGAGCAGGGACTACTCTTGTTTGCAGTGGGCATGCTTCTTAGTGGCTTCTCTTGCTGTGGAGCACGGGCTCTAAGTGCATGGGCTTCAACAGTTGTGGCACACGGGCTTAGTTGCTCCGCAGCATGTGGGCTCTTCCTGGACCAGGGCTCGAACCCGTGTCCCCTGCATTGGCAGGCAGATTCTTAACCACCGCGCCACCAGGGAAGTCCCAACAGCATTTTAATTGGATGCTTGTGAAAAATCTTTCAAGCATCAATTTCAAATACATCTTTCTCTCCTTTATTCATTTCCTTGCCTCCTGGAGCACACTCAGCTGCCGCAGTTTCTTACACAGCATGTTGAGCCTTTTCTTTACGTTGGTGGAGTACCTCTCACAAAATGTTTTCTCATAGGATTATAAACTTTCTGATTTTTTTATTCCTGAAAATATTTCTTACGTTCACTCTCAGTTTTATCTTTGTCTGGCATGGGCTTCTTTATTTAAAAAAAAAAAAAATTGTCCCCAGAAGCTTTTAGAGCTGTTGTTCCTGTTCTGTTTGAACCCGTTGTTGATGGAGGAGGGTTATAAGGCACTGCTGATGCTTTGCTAATGGTTTTCTTTATCAAGTTACCCTGACGCTTGCCTGCTTGCCCACTTTGATTTTTTTATTAGTAAATTCTGAATTTAAACCCAGTCCAGGCTTCTCTTGGGAAGAATGACCTTTGACTCAGGGATCTTGAGCTGTGGTTTTCTCAGCCCTGATTTCTTCATCAGAGTTAATCTGCTTACACTCTTTGAAATTTTTATGTTTGAAAATACTTTGGGGACTTCCCTGGTGGTGCAGTGGTTAATCCACCTGCCAGTGCAGGGGACACAGGTTCGATCCCTGGTCTAGGAAGATCCCACATGCGCCGCAACTACTGAACTCTTGTGCCAAAACTGCTGAGCCCACGTGCCTAGAGACCATGCTCCACAACAAGAGAAGCCACCGCAATGAGCAGCCTGCACAGCAATGCAGAGTAGCCCCTGCTTGCTGCAACTAGAGGAAGCCCACAAGCAACTATGAGGAGAAAGAAAGAAAGAGAGAGAGAGAGGGAGGGAGGGAGGGAGGAAGGAAGGAAGGAAGAGAAGGAAAAAAGAAAGAAAAAGAAAATACTTTGGTGTTACGGTTAATGTCAGTAACTAAATTCGTTTCCCCCCCCCCCCAAATAATTATTTGTTTAGATCACCTTTCTCCCTGTACTGATTTGTAATGCCTCCTTTTTATCACATGTGAGGTTATTGTAAGTACAGAATCTACTTCTGGGCTTCAAAGTCTGTTTCATTCATCTGTCTATCTAGTCTAAGCCAGAACTACTCATTTAACTTTTGTGGCTTTGTTTTACTACCTGATGCAGCTAGTCCCCCATCATTAGTTCTAGTCCCTGTTTTTCTTCCA
Source organism: Hippopotamus amphibius kiboko (assembly GCF_030028045.1). NCBI lineage: Eukaryota > Metazoa > Chordata > Mammalia > Artiodactyla > Hippopotamidae > Hippopotamus > Hippopotamus amphibius. Next base: position 35,453,588 of record NC_080186.1, read on the forward strand.
CTATTTATTATTTTTTGAAAATTCCACCCTCGATTTTGGTTGCAGATTTTAGCGATAATATTGACAACAATATATCTGAAGAATATATGTTAATGTAAAAGAAAGAAAAGCTGGTTGGAGTCTAAATGAAGCCTAAAATCTGGGATCAAAAGTAAGCGGCTCACCCAGACCTGCTGAGAGGGCGGGAACGCTGTCTGATGGGTGCGGCCACCCGAGTTTCTAGAGCGAGGGCTGTAAGGCATGCGGTGCAGCCTCGTAGCATCCCCAGGATCCACAGCCTGGCGCTTTGGACCGTGATGTTCTTCTTCAACCCTTGGTTCATCTCTCCTTGAACCCTTCACTCCAGCTTTACCTAAATACTGTGGTTTCTTAAGCACACTGTGCTGAACCTTTGTAACAGTCAAGGGGTTAAATCCAAAGCTTTCAAATCAATAAGAACAAAAGTAAACACCCTAATAGAAAAATGGGCAGGGACACCAGTAGGCAATTTACAAAAGAAAATACACAAATCCCAATAAAACTGGGGAAGATACTCAGCCTCACTATGAATCAAAGAAGTGCAAATTGAAAGAACAATGAGGCACTATTGTGCAACTATCAAAATGGCAAAAGTCATGTGATAACATGATGTGGGGATTTGAGCACTCATATATTTCTAGTGGGGATATAATATGGTTCTACCCTTCAGGGGGAGTATTTGCAACATCTATTAAAAGCCTTAAAATATACTTTACCTTTGACCCAACGATACACATTTAGGAATGTATGTAAAGGAAACAGCCGTACAAGTGTTTTAAGAATCTATGGGCAAAGATTCACAGCAGCATTGTTTATAATACTGAAAGGTTAGAAACAATCCTGAATACACACACACACGCGCACACACACACACACACACACACGCACACGTAAAGTCTACAGCCTTGCTCAAGTGAATTTGGAGACCGTCAGTGTCTGCATCACCTGGGAGCATTTTAGAAACTGAATCTCAGGTCCTACCCCAGACCTACTGAGTCGGAATTTGCATTTTGACAGTTGCTTAAGGCATTTGTAAATTAGAGAAGTCCTGGCATGGATATACTCATGTTCGCAGTGATTTTTCCAGGTGATGATGCTCTCTGGGGTTTTTTTTGGTTTGCTTTGGTTTTTGCAGCAACCCCCCACCCCAGTCTCAACACTCATGCCTTTCTGGACCTCAGCTGTGAAAAAGGGAATCTCCATATTACTTTTTTCCATGCTAACAGTTGGGGCCAAGAAGGTCATAGGTAGAAAAAGTTCTGAAAACTTCAGGACGAATGGGAGTCCTCTACCCACAGGTAGGACAGATTACTGCCCTCTCCCTGGGTGGTTCTCCAATCCATTCTCCAAACAGCAGATCTTCCAAAGTGCAAATCTGATCTGTCAACCCTCCTTACAACCATTTTATTCTCATCTAAATGTAACCAAATTTCTTATAAGGCTACAAGGTCCTGCTGGGTCTGGCATCCTGTCACTCCAGAGCAATAAGGCCCAACCAGGTAGAAATGTAGTTCCCTCAGGTTCCTAGTTCTCTCTCTCTCCCATCTTTTCTTATCATACATCATGCCCTCCCTTTGCCTGGAAACGTCTCACCGCACCACCTCGCTGTCTGCCCTCCAGCCCCAGGCCTCTTGAGGCCAGGATGTCACCTCTTCCAGGAAGACTTCCCAGGCTGCCCAGGAACGGTTATGGGCCCCAGTAGCATAGGTGACTGGTCTATTGTTCTGCAATCGGGTTGTCAGATTTGTGAAGCTGAGGCTGCATCCCCAGGGCCTTTGGTCTCTGCATTGACTTGGGACATTCTGAGGCTGGGATTCAGTGGCCTACCTAAAGTATCTGCCAGCTCTGTCATCCTCTCGCGGCTTAGAGCTGGTTCTGGCCTGGAGCAGGACTGCTGACTGGGACTGGCTATTTTGGGGGGTGCAGCCAGGTCCTTGGGAGGATGGTGAAGCAAGGGGTGCGTATCTCTCTAAGGCAGAGGACGCCCCCGGGAGTGTGCCCCTCGTAAACATGGGTGAAGCCCTCCAGCTCGCCCCCAGGGCGTGCTCCTCGGTGCTCCCTGTTTTAAACGCATTTTCTATTTTCTCTCCCTCTGACAAGCACTTTTTTCATGAGCATGTGTCTGTGGTAGACAAACGCACCAGGCTGTAGTTTCACGTGCCTGGACGCCCTTCCTGGCACACCTCACCCAGGACGAGTCCTTGAGGAATCCTCTTTTGGCCCCTATCTCCCCCACCATCAGCCAGACAGCCTCACATCCAACTGTGTTTTTGGTCCAGTAACCATAGCACTGTGCTGAAATTATTATTCTTGTTTCTTCAGCTGTTCACATACTAAGGTAGGAAAAAAAACACCAAAGATATTATGTAGGCTGTGGTGCAGAAATGAAATGCAAATTGACATTATAATTATTGTTTGATTCATCTGTCTCCTCCACTGAACTGTGAACTTCTTGAAGGCAAGGACCCTGTCTCACTTGCCTCCCAGTCCAAAGTAGGAACTGATGACAAGTGTTTGCTAAAAGGATAAAAGGGGAGGTGTTTGACCTGGCCCTGAGGCAGGAAGTAAACCTGATTGTTGGGTGGGATTGTGGCTGGGCTGCCAGAATACTCATCCTTAGAATCTCTACTCCCAGCTCCTCCGAGGCCCTTCGTTTCAGCTCTCACCCTGAGTACACACCCTAGTCAGTTCCTGGAGGGACTTCCTAGCCCCCAGCCTCCTCAACTAGGGAGGGGTCTGCATCCACCACACCAAACTCCACTCTCTCTTAATGAAGTGCTTTTCTCCCCATGCCCCACACCAACAGTAGGAATGCCTCGTATGGAGATTTACCAAAGAACAATATTTTTGAAAGAAAAGAAAAGAAGGGAGGGAGGAGAGAAAGGAAGGGAGGGAGGAGAGAAAGAAGGGAGGGAGGAGAGAAAGAAGGGAGGGAGGGAGGGAGGGAGGAAGGAAGGAAGGATCATCCAGGACCTGGACTGGACTTTGACCTGTGAGGAAGTTTTGGCCCTAGAAGGAGGCTTCTTAGTCTCCCCTGCAAAGACCTGTGTCCCAGGCCTGTTTCCAGGGATGGCCCTTTCCAGCCTCCTCTTTGGCACATTTTCAGGACAGTCTCTGCAGTTACTCCCATCTGAGCTCCTAAGTGGTCTTAAAGATTTAAATCCAACAAACACATGCTACACACCTATGATGCACTCGAATAACGCCTGCTAGCATCACTAACCACTTAAATGTGCCAAGCACTTCACCTGCATTGTTGAAATTTAATCCCCCCACCCCCCACAGCCCTGCATAGTAGCTCATATCAGTATCTCCTTTTGCGGCTGAAGACTAAGATTCAGAGAGGTCAAGCAACTCACCCTAAGTCACACAGCTACAAGAGAAGCAGAATATAGGTTTGAACCTGGATCTGTGTGACTGCAGAGCCTGAATGCTTAACTGTTATACAAAGTGCAACCTGTGTGGTTTCACTTATTGGTTCTTTCCACAAATAATATTCCAGGAGTGTTTACTGAGTACTTACTATGAACACATTGTATAAGGTGCAAAAACAAAGTCCCTTCCGTTAGAGGCTTGGACTGGTGGGAAACAGACATCAGTCACAAAAATCTTACGCACATACATAATTAGGCTCTCCTAGATGCTCTACAGGAAAAGTGCCTAAAGCAAGGAGAACAGCACAGAACCCTGTGGGAGTCAGAGAGACTTCTGCAAGGAAGTGGTCTTCAGTAAAGGCCCTGAAGTAGGAGGGAGCAAAGCTCCTTTAAGGAGCGTTTTAGGAAAATAGAACAAAGGCCTGCAAGGCTGGAACCCAGAGAGCAAGAGACAGTGGGGCAGGATGGAGTGGAGGCTGGGCAGGGACCAAATCACTCAGGGCCTGGTAGGTCAGGGCAAGTGGCTTGCAGTTCACGGTGAGGGCACTGGAGTCTTTTAAAGTGTTCTCAGTAGAGCAGTAAATTCAGATTTGCTTTTTAGAAAGATCACCCTGGCTGCTGTTTGGAGAAGAGATTGTAAGGGGCAGTGGTTGCAGGGGTCCAGGAGAAAGGTGATGTGGCTTGAAGTCGGATGGTAGTGCCAGGGGAGGTAAGGAGTAGGGTTCAGGATAGGGTTTTGAAAGTAAGGTCAGTAGGACTGGATGTGGGGTACAGGAGAGAAGAATCGACACAGACTCTGGACACCTAGAGGAAGACTGGCGCCTTTACTGAAGTGGGGAGCACCAAGGGAGAAGTGGGTTTAGAAGAGAACCAAGAGTGTGCTTTTGCTGAGTTTGAGATGCCTGCAACTGCCCAGGTAGAGGGATAGTCAGTCTCATCTTTGTATCCCCAGAGTTGGCACAAAATAGGTTCTTATTTTAAAAATCTTTAAATAAAAGAATGCACAGGAATTCCCTGGTGGTCCAGTGGTTAGGACTCCATGCTCTCACTGCCTAGGGCCTGGGTTTAATACCTGGTCTGGGAACTAAGATCCCACAAGCCACACAGCCAGAAAAAAAAAAAAAAAAAAAAAAAGATTGCATGATGGGAAGAAATTGAGTCAAGTCTTGAAGAATGGATGGGATTTGGCCTTGAGACAAAGATACTTTGGTGGCTGAGATCAAAACAATACAAAACAAGAAAAAGAAAAAAAATAGGAGTTGGTGGACGCAGAGAGAAAAGGAGTGAATGTGATGTAGCAGTGGCCCGCGGGGTGCCTCTTGTTGCATCTCTCCAAGGCTTTTGTGCCTTTGCCTGGAACGCTGAGCCATCCTTTGCAGGGAGGGAGAATAAATCAGAGCCAGAAAGAAAAATTCCGTTTTCGTTAAATGTAGAAATCCAGGGTGTATTGGTGGTTATGTGTGTGACTGTCTCAGAGCATTTTTATATTTGTATTTTAATATTTCATAGGCTAGAAGCTCTTTCCAACTGACTTTGTCTGCAAGGCTGAATTGAGTCTGAATTCTCTTTCTACATACATGGACTAACCTAGCCACAGAAGCCCCCCAAGTGATCCAGGCTGAGCAGGTCAGGCTGTGTCAGTGTGTTTCCAGTGCTTACGGATCATGGCTTCTTTCCTGGGCAACTAGTATCATCCCCTCTGCCCAGAGCCTCCTAAAGCTCTGGAGAAAAATGTTTACATTCAACAGCTAGTTCCATAGGCAAGGGTTGGAATGTGACTGACCCAGAGGTGAAGGCCAAAGGCATCATTAACATACAAACATTCTTGTTCGTTTACTCATTCAGTTCATCATTCATTCGTTTGTTCAACTAATATCTTCAGGCTCACTGTTTGTTTCTCATTACTTAACCTCCCTGCTGCCCCATTTCCGCAGCTGTAAAGCGGGACGGTAATAATGACTTCTTCAAAAGTTCATTCTGAGGATAAAATTCAGAAATATCCACTCAACGAATGTTTAGTGAGCACATATAAAGAGCCAGGGCTGTCCTAAGCGTGGAGGATCTTGGTGAACAAAACACTGATCTCTGTCCCCTGGAGGCAGATAATTCTAATGGGGAGAATTAAAGAATAGAAAAATAAATGAAGCGTGTGGTGGTGGTCCTGCAAGGCTTACCTGAGGAGGTGACAGATCAGCAAGGCCCTGAAGGAGGTGAGGGAGCAAGCCTATCAGAGTTAGGGGTGTAGGGAACTGGCGCCGTGAGCTGGGGGAGGAGGTATACAGGGATGGGAGTGGGGGCAGAATGTAGGCCATTATGAGGACTTGGCTGCCCTCCAGAATGAGATGTGAAGTCATTTAATGGTTTTAAGAGGAGGAGTAACATGATCTGGCGTCTAGTATTAAAGAATCACCCTGCCTGCCTTGTTGAGCAGACTGCAGGGGGCCGGGTAGAAGCAGGAATAATTCTGATCAGGCTATAGATGATGGTGGCTTGGATCAGGTGGTAGCAATGGAGGTAGAGGGAAGTGCTGGGTTCTGGATAAATTTTGGAGGCAGGACAGAACTATATAAATGTTGCTGTCAATGCACCAAAAGCACAATTCATGCAAAAAAAAAATTGATAAATTAGACTTCATCAAAATGAAAAACTCTTGTGCTTCAAAAGACACTATTAGAAAGAAAAGACAAGCCACAGAATGAAAGGAGGTACTTACAAAGCCTATATCTGATAAAGGACTTGTATCTAGAATACATAAAGAATTCTTACAACCCAATATGAAGACAGACAACCCAGTTAAAAAAATAGACAAAATATTTGAATAGACCAAAGAAGATATGCGAATGGCTAATAAGCATATAAAAAGACACTCCACATAATTTGTCATCAGGGAAATGCAAATTAAAATCCCAGTGAGATACCACCTCGTATCCACTAGAATGGCTATAATCAGAAAGAGTAACAAGTGTTGGCAAGGATGTGGAGAAAAGGGTGATGGGAACGTGAACGGGTACAGCCACTTTGGAAAACAGTTTGGCAGTTTCTTGGAAAGACGACCATAAACTGACTGTAAGACACAGACGTTCCACCCCTCATTATCTCCCTAAGAGAAATGAAAACATACATTCACACGAAAGCTCGCACATAAATGTTGACAGAATCTCTGGTCATAGTTACCAAAAAGTGGGAAACAACCCAAATGTCAATCAATACTACGGAAGGATAATATTCAATATTAAGAAGGAACTAAAGCATGGATGAATCTCAAAAACATTATGCTAAGTGAAAAAAGCCAGACACAAAACACCACCTACTGTATGCGTCTATTTATATGAAATGTCCAGAAAAGGCAGATCTATATGGACAGGAAGTAGGTGAATGGTTGTCTGGGGCTGGGAACGGGGTAGAGAGTGATTGTAAATGGACAAGAGGGATCTTATTGAGGTGACAGATTTCACTGAGGTGATGGTTCTAAAACTGGATTGGTTGATGGTTGTATGACTTGGTAAATTTATTAACAATCCTTAAATTATACCCCTGAAGTGAACAGATTTTATGGTATATAAATTACATCTCAATAAAAAGTTATTTTTATAAAAAGAAAAATGTTAATGGCAATATAAACAATTTTTATGTATATAAAGCGTTTAGCATAATGTTTGGAACATAGTAAGTGCTCAATAAATGTAGTTAACATTTTAAGCTAATGTTATTGCTACTGTTATTACCTCTGTAATGCTTACTATGTGCTAGGCATTGTGCTGGGTGCTGGATGAAGTGAAGCTCCAGGAGAGAGCCCTTGAGCTAGAAGCATGCCACGAAATGTATGCCACAATGACAGTTAAATGTCCAAATCCTACCACCATTGCTAGCAAGTCACTCTAAAAGTTGTTCTCCCCTCTTTTTTTCCTTCATAGCAAGCACAACTTTTGTGATTTTATTTCTTTGTGTGAACACAAATTTCATGTCTGTCTCCATCACTAGATTGTAAACACCACGAAAGCAGAGAAAATTCTGTTCCACTCATTACTGGTAGGTAGACAGATTCTGGGAGACTTTTAGCTAGGTCTGATAGAAGTAACAGGTGCTGCTGATACTGTCCCTTTCTTCCATATCCCCATGAATGTGGGCAGGATGTCTGGAGCTTCAGCAATCACCTTATGATCATGAGGTGCACACATGAGGGCCAAAGCCAGGTTGTGAAGTGTGATGGAGAAAGATGGAAGGAGCCTGTATCTTTGGTGACTTTGTGGAGCATTGAGCGGATGCCAATAAATGCCCCCCTTTAGACTCTTTATTGCATTTGAGAAAAATAACTTTGTATTTGTTTAAGCCACTGTTGCTAGGGTTTTCTATTTCTGGCAACAGAACACATTCCTAAATGATACCATCAATAAGACCGAGGTGATCCTCTTGACAGATTTTTGTCTCAGGGAGGAAGATGGGCATGTAAACAAATCCAGGCACTTGTGAAGCACTTGTTTTGTGGAACTTCGTATGGGTGAGGTAATGGACCATATCAAGGAATCCATAGCTGCATACTGGTTTCTGGCTTTTTTTTTTTTTTTTTTTTGGTGATTGGGTGGATGGCTGCCCCACTGAGATAGGAGACCTAGGAGGTGGAGCTCATTTGTGGAGTGAATAGATTAGTTCTTTATTGGGCATGTGGGTTTTAGGTACCTGTAGGATACCCAGATGGTGGGGAGAGGGGTGTCCTGAGATAGGAGGATGTATGGATCTGAACTCGGGGAGAAGACTTTCCTGGAGTATAGATGCGTATCATCAGTGTGCACATGTGAGTAAAGCCTGAGAGTGCAAGTGTACTGAGCTCTTGTTTCAGGCTTTATGTTAAGGACTTTGTATCATCACCACCATCATCACCATCCATCTTCACAGCTAACATTTACTAAGCACTTACTACCTGCCAACCTGCCGTTTAAGTGCTCTGCCTGCATTATCTCATTCATTTCTCACAACCAAGAAAGGGAAGTGTGATTCTAATTTTAGCTATAACTGAGGATTAGAGAAATTAAGTAACTTGCCCTAGGTCATACTGCTAGAGTTATGAAACCAGAAACACCTAAGTGGGTTTGTAGAATGAGAGAAGAGGAGAAAGGACAGAGAGCCGTGAAGACATCGATATTTTTTTTTTTCTTTTAAAAAATAATTTGCTTTTTTAAAATTAATTTTGTATTTAATTTTAAAAATCAAAGTGTCGCATACATGGAATGTTATGCACAACTTCTAAGTGTACAGCTCAAAACAATGTGAACACAGCAGTGCAGTGACCACCATGCAGATCAAGCAACAGAATGTTGCTAACGCCCCAGACGCATTCCTTAAGCTACCTCCCTCATTCCCTGTCCCCACTCAAAGGTAAACCCAACTTGGGCTGCTTTCACCATAGATTAGTTTTGTTTCAAATGTGAACATTTAAGGGGTGGGGAAAGGAAAGATGAGCTTAAAACGGTGACTAAGATAAACTGGTCAGAGAAATAGGAGGATGTCAAGAGAGCTGGATCTAGGTTCCAGCCCTCATGCGCACACACCAACTGGAAGCTAGTGATACAAAGTAACAGAGATCCTGGAAAATCCCTTTTTGGCAGCAGTGGGAAATGCAACAAGATTAAATTCCTGGAGTAGTTGGTAGTGACAGCAGTTCTAGCAAGTGTATTCATGCCCGGGACAGTCAATGAGGCAAGCTACAGCACTTCATGTTTGGGGGCAGCACTGAGAAAACTGGTGAGTGATTTGGGGTGATTTTCCTTGTTATGTGTACTCCAGGTTGGATTCTTCAGACTCTTAGCAATTTTCTGAACTAACCAATATAATCTGTTATCTATTACCTTACTAGGTCAAGAGAGAAAACCTTTATAATTGTTGTGAAAGAATATTGGTTGCCTACCCAACAGTCATTCTCTTGTCTTTTTTGAAACAGAACTCTGCTTTTTTTGGGGGGGGTGGGGGGCGTGGGGAAGCATGTGCCTAGCCCCAGGGTATAAATCATAATTGGTTTATGTCCATTCTATTTTATGTAATACCATCCTTTTCCCAACATGTATTAACTCTCATCTTTACAACAATCCTGCAAGGCAGGTATTTTCCTTTTTACTGGTGGGAAAACTCAAGCTCAGAGGAGCGACTGGTTTTGAACACAGATCTGACTTTTTTTTTTTTTAATATTTATTTATTTTTTTATTTGGCTGCACCGGGTCTTAGTCCAGGCACGTGGGATCTTCTTTGCTGCATGCAGGATCTGCATTGAGGCATGCAGGATCTTTAGTTGTGGCATGTGGGATCTAGTTCCCTGACCAGGGATTGAACCCTGGACCCCCTGCATTGAGAGCCTGGAGTCTTAGCCACTGAACCACCAGGGAAGTCCCTTCATAGCTCTACTCATCTGGAGTAATTTTGTACATCTTTCATGACTAAGGTTGAGGCTATTCTACTTTTCTGTTTGACCTATCAGAGTGTCCTGTCTGCTTCCTTCCTCATCACCCTTGACAATCTGGGAGCTCCTTAGGGCGACTCACTACCTCTCAGGAACAGTTCCTAATGACTTCCAGGAACCCCTCACCCTCCAGAAGTGTGTCTAATGACTTCCAGGATGTTCTCCCCCCACCCCAAGAGCTGCTCCTAATGACCCCCAAATCTCTGCTCAGGGAGGAACTGCTTTTTAATAACCCCAAGGACATCCCCCCTCAGGACTTGTCCTAATGACCCTCAGAGCTCCTTTCCCATTAGGAACTGCTCCTTTCAAGAAATGTCCCAGTTTGCTGGCAAGTGAGGGGGTTCCCAAGACATGCGACTTTGCGTTTTAAAAATCGAGACAGTACTGAGCAAACTGGGGCAGGTTGGTTACCTTATCAGGAACTCCTTGACCTCGGAAGTTACCCCTAAGCGTCCCCCACGCACTTCTACTTTAGGTAAGGGTTCTACTAACACCGCAGAAGACTGTCCCCACCCTTTCGTTAGAAACATCCTACAACGGCCTCATCAGCGACTTTACCCTGGCCAACTAGCCCATTTCTAGGCACTCAACTCTTTCAATCCAGATTAGCTCCGGGCAGCCAGAAGTCCGCCTACGATTGGCCAGTTTTGCGATTCAGCCCAGATGCTCAGTGGCCGCGGTCCCGAGTGGTACAGCGTTTCCTCCTGGCAACAGCGCGAGACAGCGCTCATAGGCTGAGCAGATTGATATGCCCGGACTTGGGGCGGCTACAGAGCGTGCTCATTGGCTGTTTGAGGGCTTATAGCAGCCCCCGGACTGGTTGACTCTGGGGAGCGGTGTACGGCTGCGCAGAGGCCGTCTTTAGAGGAGGCGGAGTTTCGTCCTTCGCCGGCTGGAAAAGCAGTGGGATCGGCTAGTGGCGACAGCAGAAGTCGGGCCTTAGCCCTGCCGGGGCAGTGGGCTTTAAGTAAGAACCAGAGGGTTTTTGAATCCTTTAGGTTTGTTGCTTCTGTAGCCTTGACCGTGAGCTCCGGTGGGGGAAGGGCGGAGGGCGGCCTTCAGCGGTGAGTGATGGGCATGGTTCTCGGTCAATGGAAGCAGGAGCTTCTGAAATGGGTCCTGAGATTGGCCTTTTCCAATCTCTTATGGCCAATGTACGTCGGGGAGGGTGGGCGGGTCTACTGGGCCTTATTTTCTTCTTCCTGCGGCCCGGCCTCACTCGCCTAGGCGGCGGGGCCGGGAGGGGCCGGGCGTCTACGCGGTGAGCTTCGGGGACCTTGGGAGCTGGGGGTGGGGGGCTACCTTGGGAGCGATACCCGCGGGAGCGGCTGCGAGGGGAGGGGGCGGGTGTTTGAGGTGCTTGTTAGCAACAGCTCCCTTTATTGAGTTGGTAAGTACCGGGCCTAATGCTTAGCGTTTCGCTTGCATCATCTGAGTTAATCACAGCAACCTTGCAGGGCAAGGAGGTTGGGATCCCCATTTTGCAGAAGGAGAAACTGAGACTCGGGCAGCTTACACAGCCAAGGTCACACAGCCAATAAATGGCAGAGACTGGATCTGTATTCAGAGTTGTTTTAACTCCGAGGCAGTGCTGTCTTAAACCACTAGGCTTTGTTGTTGGGTGGGGGAAGGAAGGTGTCAGGGAACCGGAGCTTTCCCCAGGGGATAGATTGAGGGAAGGGAATCCTAGGGTAGCAAAAGGGGATGAGCAAATGAGGTAATAGCAAGGAAATCAGTTACTCAACAGTTACTGAGTGCCACTGAGTGCCTACCCTGTGCGGTGCATTGTTCTAGATCTAGGCATACAAAGATGAATAAGGCCAGAGGCAGAGGAAGCCCCATTAGGGGCTTTGGAGGCCCTGGGATGGGCCCTAACACTGTATTCACATGATTATATGTTTTTATAAAATTTGCAGAAGTGAGATATTTTGTATTTTTTTTAAAAAGAGGGTCTCCAAGATTCCATAAAACTTTAGGTTCCTCTGTACTTGGATCTGCCCTTGCAAAGGGCTTAGACTAAGTGGAGATTATGATGTAGGCAGCACAGTAATGGAAGGAGCACTAGGAGTGCATTACAGGACTGTGAGTAAATTTCCTGGTATGTAAAATAGGACTTACAGTGTACCTGCCATGCAAAGTTTGGCAAGGTGCATGAAAGCACCAGCCCGGGAACACACCTTATTTTTGGTGAAGTGGAAGCCAGAGAGGTGCGGGTACTGGCACTTGTCTTCTCTCCCACCTTAGACAGTTCTGCTCCATGCTGTTTTCCCAGTCTTTTACTAGATTATTGGTAGGAGATTGGAGGCGGTTTCCTCCCTTCTGATCTCTGCAGCTCTCAAGGGGACTCTTGGAGCTGAACTGCCATGGCTTTGGGGCCCAGGTTTGGGGGAATTTGGGGCCCACATGGTTTTTGCTTCTAAACTGGCTCCTTTTAGCTGGTATGCTTGGTTCTTACTCAGTTGAAATAGTCTATTGTGTTACCAGGCAATGGGGATGCACCCACTTAGCTGAAGGCCTCATCTCAAAACAAAGTAGTATTTATGTCCTCTCCAGTCAGTTATGAAGTTTGCCCTGTATTGCCAGTTTATTGCCTGTTTAAATTTTGTCCTTTGAGTTCTGGGTACGGTGCAGTTGAACTAGTCTCTAGCTTGGCTTCATGTAGCAGTGCCAAAACTGCATTTTGGTTTAGATAGCAGAACAATTTCACTTTAGGGTTTTAAAAATCATAGTTCAGGCTACTAATATCAGCCTACTTTTTAACTCTTAAACTTTGTAATCTTGTAGCCAACTAACTTTTCTTAGGAATCTAGAATCCTGTTTTAAAGCTGTACCCTAGATGGGAGCCCATAGGTTGATTTTTATTAAAAAAAAAAAAGTGGTTGTAGTATATTAATTTTATACTTAGAAGCAATTAGCAAGGTGTAAATAAGGAAGCAGCTGAAAAGATAAGAGTAAAATATGGGTGGGGCAGCTGCTTTGTTAGGACCCACAACCAAATAATTTGTTTCCCTATTTTAGTTGAAACAGTCTCCATTTAAGTGCCCTTTGACTATATGCAGTTTTGATACATCAGAATCATTTAAACAGAACCTTTTCTCTCTGTGTGTCTTATTTAAATAACCTGCCTAGAGGCAGGTTCCAGGTGTGAGGTCTTAGTGTTGCTTCAGAATTGATACATCTTTTACTATTTTCAACGCTGAGATTCCCAGCATTCATTCTCAATTGCCTCTTATATAATTTTATGCTCTTAATGTATTTCTTCAGATTCCTGCCTGACCCAAGTGACTTCAAAAAAGAGGAAAAATGGCTTCTGAATCTGAAACCTTGAATCCCAGTGCTCGGATAATGACCTTTTACCCGACTATGGAGGAGTTCCGGAACTTCAGTCGTTACATTGCCTACATTGAATCCCAAGGAGCTCATCGGGCTGGGCTGGCCAAGGTGAGAGGCGGGGCCTTTGGGACTGAGAGTGGCAGTAAGATTTTTCCTACATGAGGACTGGAAGAACCAAGTTTTACTGAAAGGCAGGCTTGGTGGTAGTTCAGTATATGCTGTTCTATTTGCAAGTTAATTCCGTTCGTTAACATCCGAAGCGTCTCTTTTTTAGGTTGGAGGAGAGCTGCTTCGAATCTTTAAGAGGGTGGGAAGGAGCCAGTGTCCCAGGGCCAGCTGTTGTGGTGCTTCCATTTCCTGGTGGAGAAGGGTGTTTGCATCAATCCACTTTATCTCGTTCTCGGTCTCCTCCAGCACTCTGATAGTAATTTGGCTTCCATGTGAATTTTCTGTTAGATCGAGAGAGAATCAACTCTTCAACCTCCCGTCTTGGTGCCCAGATAAAATTCTGAAGCTGAGAACGAGTATTCCTTACCTTAAGTCATTGCAACTAGGCAGCTAGTTGGTGGCAGAACTGGATCAGGGCTAGCACGACAGTGTGACTTGCTGTGTTTGGATGAACATGGTTAAATCCATGTGACTTTCCAGTAAAATCGGCTGTTGGCCTGCACAATGGACCCTGACCAGCTTGCCAGGTTTATGATCTCTTTGTTTCTTGTGTTCCCTACAGGTTGTTCCTCCAAAGGAGTGGAAGCCACGAGTGTCCTATGATGATATTGATGACCTGGTCATTCCTGCCCCCATTCAGCAGCTGGTGACTGGGCAGTCTGGCCTCTTTACTCAGTACAACATACAGAAGAAAGCCATGACTGTTCGAGAGTTCCGCAAGATAGCCAATAGCGATAAGTGAGTGAAAACACGTTCCTTCCCACCCGTCCTAGCATCTAGGACCTAACATCTCACGCACAGTGTGATCTCCAAGACTGCCGTCATCCTCCCGAAGAACCGTTTCCTCAGCTCTAACTTCTGTCTCCCTTTCCGCTCTTTACACAGAAGCATTCCTCCTCTTGGTACACAGTCACAGTCTAAACTTGTCCATATTTTCACATAAAGTAATCCCATTTTTTTCCTTCAAAAGTAGGATCATCTTCTGACTCTAATAATTTGCAAGGTTGCGAAGGGGAAACTTGGAGCTGGTTCAAGAGGAGCGTTGGTCAGATGTATTGATACCACCCAATTATCAAAAAGTGGCCTTAGTAATTTAAGTTAATCTCTTCCTTCTGGGTCCTTCTGTCTTTAATCATGTCAGACTCCTCACTACCCATCCAGATGCTATCTCGTTTCCTTTGTGACATTAACCAAATGTGAGTAAACTACCAAGCTAAGCTGGCCGCTGTTTTCTATCACTCCATCATCATCTGTACACTCTTGTCTCTGTTGGAAACGTCTTTGTTTAGGCCCGCTGTTTTCAATTGTTTTTCTCTGCGGTTTTTAATGTTTTGCTCTCATTTAACCTCAGGTTTACAGAGAATGAATTGTGTGTTCCCCTTGTTGGGCTCTGACTAGTCCTTCTTAATCCTCCTGCTTGGATCTTCTCCCTTCCCTTGTTACTTCTTCATTTTGAGGCTCCACAAGGGATTCCTGCCCCCTCCCCCCCCCCCCCCTTTTCTCCTGAGCCTTTTTGGTTCACGCACATCTTGGTTTCAGCCAGACGTTTTTGCAGCTCTGCCGTGGAGGAGCTTGGAGTAGAGCCTCAGCTCGCCAGGCTTCACACTTCAAGCGCTTCATCATCTCACATCAGGCCTGGCTCTTTCCACGTCTGTGCTGTGCCTTCTTTTCCTTTAACTCAGCACAGTTCTAAATGTGGGCTTCCAGTTTTATTGGCAGCCTAACTCTTAAAGCCTCTCTAGCGCTGGCCAACATGCTGTCTAGTGGGAGAGTCTGTGTAAAAGCCTGTTGAAGAAGTGTGCCGTGCTCTGCAGATGAGAAGCTGTGCCGTCCTTCACATCTGCTTCCTAGCTCTGCACCCTAGCTCTACGCTGGGCCAAGCACACTTGCTCTGTTTCACGTGGGGTTGGCCTCACGCAGCCCCCTGTGTCGGTCTTCCCGTCTTATCAACATATGGTAGGCCTACCTTCTTTCAGAATGCCTCTTTTTAAATCAGCCAGTCCTGTGTCTTTTCCATGCATCTGAAATGCAGCTGTTCTTACCTTTGATTTCTGTGTGCGTGGTCAGCCAGCTTTAAGAAAACCCAGTAGGTGGAAACCGAAATATAAAGCAGATCAGTTGGAGGTAGAGTTATTTGTATTTAAAGGGAACTTGAGAGTTCTAAACTTTATTATTCATTAGTTTGACATCAGAATGTAAGGCACTATTTAAAGTAAGATTTTTTTCCCCCACTCAGCTCATTATCTCCACACAGTTTCATTTTGGTCTTCCATTCCTTATATTTTTTTGCCATTTGAGCTTTAGTGTGTATTTTCAAATACCGATTAGGTTTACATGCTACTCTTTTTAAATTGTGTAATAATTTTTAAGTGGTTTGAATTTTTAGGAGATTTTTGGGGGGTTAAGTTTTTAGTATGTGATTATTGAGCTGAAGAGTATATTTTTAATGGCATTGTGTGTAACTGTATATATAGAGGGGGTATGTGTGTGAGTGTGCATACGTATACACGTATGTATTTTGCTAAGTGGAACATTTGATGTACAGAAACCTATTTTTATGTTTTTAGGACTATTATATTTTTATTAACATGTTTTGTTTTCAGGTGTGATTATGTGTTGAATGTTAGCCGCACTGCATAGGATGCTTGGAATGTAGCGGTGACAACTCAACTGAGCCTTGGAGCCGCTTCCTTAGAGCGCAGGGAGGTGAATGCTGTTCCAGGGCCTCAGCTCTCCGTGTGCTGGGCTTTGGTTGTCTGTGGATGCCTAGGGATTTGCAGTTCTTGGTTCTCACAAAGTTGTAAGCCTATTTTCTCCCTGGGTGGCCAGGTCACTGCTGACTTGGGCAGGGTGTAGTTGTAGCAGAGTCTCTTGAAAGAGTGGAGGATCTCATTCTTAAGGAAAATGGGCTTACATCTTCATGTATGTTACTTTCCTTGGGCCCAGAACCCACAGAAGGGATGTTGAGGGAGTTTCTGGGTATTGCAGCCTTGAAGGCCAAGGTTATGTCTCGTTCATTTGAAATGTCTTGCTGTCCCTGGAACAGGGGATTGTGTCTTGTGCTGTTCATAATGCCTAATGAATTTAGTGCCTTGTAAGTGGCTAACTTTTTTTTTTTTTAACTTTCGAAAGGTACTGTACCCCACGCTATAGTGAATTTGAAGAGCTTGAACGGAAATACTGGAAGAATCTCACATTCAATCCCCCAATCTATGGTGCCGATGTGAATGGCACACTCTATGAAAAGGTGAGACTCACTGGAATCTCTATGCAGCCTTTTTGCAATTTTGTAATTTAATACCACTTTTATCTGCCCAGTGTGTAGTAGGCACCTAAAAGCTGTTTTGCTGCATGGATGTTTGGACAGAGGAGTGGTGCACCACCAGCTGATGGGCTGCGCTCGCTTAATTGTGGGTAGTTTTGCACGTGACTGAATTTTATTTCTCCCACTCTCCATGTGGATTGGATGATATGGTGTTTTTTGCAAGGGCTGTTAGAGTAGTCCGTGGGTGGGAGCTCTGATGAGTTCTAGAAAGGGTGGGATCACAGTAAATGAAATGCTGGGGGAAGGCAGTGTGGTTTCTGCAAAAAAGGATCACTGACTAGTGCAGTGAAGGGCGTATATGTTTAAGAAGAGAAGCATATTTCGATTTTCAGAATCCTCAAACAAGATTTTGTAGCAAAAGCTGTTTTAACACATTGCACTGATTTAGGATGTAGTGCTTTTTGGCGTAGAGAACAGCATTAGATATGGTACATGGAAGGAATATTTGGGACCATTTTTAGATGATTAAAAATCCGTAGGGTGTATCAGGGATTATCACTCGGATTAATTTATTGGTTTTGTAAATTATTAGAAGGAAGGCTTTTAAAAAGTGGATTCCAGCTTTGTTGATGACAGTTTTCTTGGGTGGGGGGCAGGGAAGCTTGTAGGCATAAATCCAGAACGTAGTTGTAGGAAGTAGGCTCCTCGATGACCTTTACGGCTCAGGATCCCATCGTAGACTTTTAAATACATTTATTTATTTATTTATTTATTTAATTTTATTGGCTGTGTTGGGTCTTCGTTGCTGCACATGGGCTTTCTCTAGTTGCAGTGAGTGGGGGCTACTCTTCATTTTGTGGTGCGCGGGCTTCTCATTGCAGTGGCCTCTCTTGTTGCAGAGCACAGGCTCTAGGCACGTGGGCTTCAGTAGTTGCGGCACATAGGCTCAATAGTTGAGGCTCACGGGCTCTAGAGCGCAGGCTCAGTACTTGTGGCACACGGGCTTAGTTGCTCCGCGGCATGTGGTATCTTCCTGGGGCAGGGATCGAACCCGTGTGCCCTGCATTGGCAGGCAGATTCTTACCCACTGCGCCACCTAGGAAGTCCCCCCATCGTAGACTTTTACTGAATACACTGCCAGGTGGAAATAAGGGCTAGACAAGTCA
This sequence comes from Hippopotamus amphibius kiboko, assembly GCF_030028045.1. Lineage (NCBI taxonomy): Eukaryota > Metazoa > Chordata > Mammalia > Artiodactyla > Hippopotamidae > Hippopotamus > Hippopotamus amphibius. The sequence continues at coordinate 35,471,360 of NC_080186.1, forward strand.
CAAATTAGTGGTTAATTTCCATGCTTTGTATTTTTTATGGTTTGAGAGTACTTTCCTCTTTTGACCTAAGTGTCTTTACCTTCTGTTCATACTCTTCCTCTTGGGTTTAGAACAGATGGCCATCACTTCCTTTTTTCATCTTTCAGTTGCTAGTGTTCAGTGTCGTTCACCAACTTGTGTTTGCCCTTCAGGGATATAATGGCATCAGTTCCAGTGTTGGCTCTGAACAGCGATTGAGGGGTGCTGTGGTCTTCAGGTCCATGCAGTTTCAACATTATTCCGAATCTTTGTTAGAAGTGACAGCTGACCTGTGACCTGCTCTGTGATTGGTGGGTTCAGAACTTCAGTTTATATTGAGTATAACTTCCTCTGCAGCATGTTGATGAGTGGAATATTGGCCGGCTGAGAACAATCCTGGACTTGGTAGAAAAGGAAAGCGGGATCACCATTGAGGGCGTGAACACCCCATACCTGTACTTCGGCATGTGGAAGACATCCTTTGCCTGGCACACCGAAGACATGGACCTGTACAGCATCAATTACCTGCACTTCGGAGAACCCAAGTCCTGGTAAAGTCGGCCTGCAGTTGGCACTGGGGCTTCTCAGCCTTCACGTGCACGGGGAACACCTTGGGATTGGGCAAAATGCAGATTCAGGTTCGGCAGGCCTGGGGAGGGACTGGCACGTTACGTTTTGTTCTGACTTCCAAGCAGTGAGGTGCTGTTTGAGCTCTGGTGCTCTCCCTGCCCTTGGAGTAGCAGGCGTTAGCGGGCAGGGCACCTGGTAACCACAGTATGAAAACAGAAGGTGGCTGAGTGACCAAGAGCCGCGGGGGACTCTCCCAGGCTCTCCCACTGCTGTCTGATTTCTCTTTCTGAACAGGCCTGAGGCATTTCTTAGAGGCAGACTTCCAAGACTGGAGTCACTCCCTGAGATGATAGAAAGCTTTCTTTCCCTCATGGAAAAAATATTTGGTGAGCAGCAGTGTGTGCTTTACCCACGAGGGGACGCAGGGCCACTCAGCATCTGCTCCCTGCTCTCCACCGAGGCTGCAGTCTGGCTGGGGAGACAGATTTGCACCCATCCCTCTGCCTCAGCGTGTTGGCGAAGGTGCTGCGTTCAGCAGAGTGTAAGACAGATGAGGGGCCCATCCTCACACATATACGAGACTGGTCAGGGGAGCGAACGTGAGAGAAGGGCTCTGGTGGGGGACGGTGGGCGTGATAGGTCCACACAGGAAAGGGCCTGAGCATGGGGACTAGAGAAGGCTCCCCGGGAAGAGGTGACAGCTGAGCTGAGAGCTCGCAAGTGAGGACGTGGCTGGGTGGTTAGAAGGTGGAACCGAGCGAAGCGTGTCTGGGTGGTATAACAACATGTGCAGAGACTCTTGAGAGCGAGCACGGTGTCTTGAGTAACTAGAGGAAGGAAGTCCCTTGTGGTTTGGGTGCCGTGTGTGAGGATGGAGGAGCAAGGAGGCTGGAGGAGGGGATACCGTGGCCGGGTCATGGGGACTCGTGGAAACTGTATCCACCTCTGTTCCTTTTCCAGCATCTTCAGCCACATCCTTTCCCAGAGGTTTTCTTTTCTTCTGTCAGATGCTTTCCAGTTTCCAGTCTTGGAGCGGGGAACCCTTTCGAGCCTTCCCAATTCCTTCCTTACGTGGCTAGACTTCTGGACTCTCTACCTTTTGTGTATTCACGGTGTTTACTCTGAAGTTCGCTGATACTGGACTTTCTGTTCTCGTGCCGAGAGGTTTTCTGGTTGCTACGTGCACTTTTTAGGTCATCCGAAGTGGTGCCTCCAGAGACTGCTGTGCAGGGTAGCCTGATGGATCCAACCCAGAGTCCTGTAGGTGACAGACATTGTCCTCAGCTCCTCATCCGCTTTGCTGCATAACAAAGCTATTTGAGATGAGACGGTTTTGTTGTTGTGGAATAATCTTTAGAATCCTTTATAAAAGTAAAATAGACTTGCTGTGAGTTCCCGAATATAAATTTAACAGTTTTGCAAAAGTTTTAAATAGCCTTCTTATGTGTTTTTAATTTTTTCCTTTCATTTTTTAATGAAGGGCAATTCCCGTGGCGTCTAGATAGCCACGGGGTGGAGGGGTGAGTGGTTGCTGGGTAATCAGTACACGGCTGTGGAGGCGAAGGGAAATGGGCTCAGCAGATAGGGGCCAGGTCTCTGGTACCCGATCCATTGTCACCTTGTTTCTCATCTCCTTCCCTCTGTCCCATCCCAGTTAGCCTTTCGGGCTCTGCTGGGAGCACTTTAATGCCATCCTTCTCCTTTTTTTAAAAAAAAACCTTTTATTGCATGAACAACATTATAAAGGAGAGCAACACTGAGTGTGTACCATAAATCCTGGTTCATGGTAAATATTCAATAAACTAAATGAATGAATATAAAAGAGATAAAATCATGGTTCTGTGTGGGCTCCCCACTCCTCTGCCCAAACAGTCTTATACTTCATTTCTCCAGATCCCTTTCTAGTTCTTGTGGTTGGGAGGTTGGGAAGTCTGCTATCTCGAGCCGTCCCGAGAGAGGGTACAAGCCCCCAGGCCCCTTTCCATGCCGTCCTCTGCTCAGTGGCCGATGCTTCTGTGTGCTTGCAGGTACTCCGTCCCGCCCGAGCATGGAAAGCGGCTGGAGCGCCTGGCCAAAGGTACGATGTCCACTCCACATGCCAGGTCAGACCCGCCTGTGAGCCGTGCTCAGTGCTCTAAGATGTCCACTGTCTGTGGTCCTTTCTCAGGCCAGCATGTGGGGGGTGAGCCAGACTGCCACATTGGTTACGTATCAGAGCAACTAAAGTCAGAACTTTTCCCCACTTTGTCCTGGGAAGGGCCTTAGTGAGTCTTCTTAGATTGTCTGTGCCTTGATTTGTATTCTGCACAGGTTTACCTGACCAGGAATAGTGTACCGGTTGTATTGGGTCTGGTTCTTTTGCCAAAAACCCAAATGGTCAGGTCAAAATTGATTTTTATGCTTTGGTTCTTTTAAGTGGACTCTAATAGATTTGTACCTCGAGAGAGCCTGTTTCACAAGAGCTTGGGTCATGTATATTGTAGATGTGTTGCTGACAAAAGATGGAGAATCGCGGTGAATGGAGAACGGCTCTAAATTGTTTCAAAGCTCTTCATGAGAACAGAAGCAGCCGGGGGGATCCCCCAAACAGGGTTTGATTACCCGTGTAGCAGCCTACATGGGAGACAGCCCAGAGGCTCATTGTGGAACCTGAGGACGGGCCTGAAGCTAGACCAATCTGGGGATATCACGTTGGCGGTTCCTCCTCCTCATCGTTCAGATGAGGTGCGCGGTGTGAGGCGACCCCAGGGTCACACAGCCGGTGTGGAGCTGTGTGTGAACTGTGCCCCTTTTCAATTAAACAGGCTTTTTCCCAGGCAGTGCTCAAAGCTGTGAGGCTTTTCTCCGCCATAAGATGACCTTGATTTCTCCTTTAATGCTGAAGAAATATGGAATTCCCTTTGACAAGGTGAGTGGATTTTGCGCACAGCCGTCAGTCCACCACCCTTTCTGGCGCGTGTTTCACAGAGAAGCTTTATTCTAGCTAATCCTCTGTACCAGGTGTGGGCCAGGCCTCATCTGTATCACACTTTGATCTCAATGTGTCAAAGATAGGCTACCCCTTCCTGGTGCCAGAGGAGGGTCAAGCCCCCTTGAACAGTGTTAATCTGGAGGAATCATTCATTACAGTCACGGTGTCTGACGTGCGGGCTTTGCATGTCACGGAAGACACCACGTCCCCAGTGGTTTTGTGACCTGTTCCTGGACACTCAGCTCGGTAGTGGCAGAGCTGGAACTCCGTGTTCCAGGTCTGTAGGTGCTGCCGTTTGCTGCAGCTGCTGACCATTTGCGCTTGTTCAGGTGACTCAAGAAGCGGGAGAATTTATGATCACCTTCCCTTACGGGTACCATGCCGGCTTTAACCACGGCTTCAACTGTGCAGAGTCCACCAATTTTGCTACCCGGCGGTGGATCGAGTATGGCAAACAAGCTGTGCTGGTAAGTCTGCTGGTTTCCTTCACAATAACCATGTCTAAAAATGACCGGTTGAGCCAACCACTCTTCTTAGATACGCTGGCTGGTGATTAGAACATTTCTCTGAGCTGCTGGAATTCAGAAGCAAAGTGGCAGGGAATGTGCAAAAGTACCAGCATCGTGTGTTCACAAAGAATTTTTTTAAATTCTTCAGATTTGAGTTGTATAAAATGAGGTTTCTGTGCTTGAGTCCACTGAGCATTAAAACTACACCCGCGCACAGGGCTGTTTCTTGCATCAGCCACTCTGGGGTTTCTCTGTTGAGGAGGAATCTCACGGGCTTCCTTTTACTCTAGGGAAGCAGCAGGGCTGGACCTTTGGCCGGGCGTAGACTCGCTCCTGGGGTCCTGGCCTGGATAGACAGCGAGGGAAGGTGGACGTTGACTGTCCAGGGTCTAATGCTGAGCCTCGTCTCTAACATGCGCCACGCACCCTGGTTGGCGCCCGGGTCGACTTGCCCCAGTGCCATTTGTTTTCTCCCCTTTCTCCCTGCTTCCTTTCATGTGTGAAGGCTCTGCAAGGACGTTATGCTCTCAGCCTGTGAACCCGAACGGTTCAGCCTTAAGCCATCTTGTGTCTTTTCTCCCTTGGAGGGAGGAGATGGGAGAGGGGGTCGGGGGAGCAGGGAAGGTGTCTCACCTGGAACTCCCCTGGCGCCTTGCGACAGTGCTCCTGCAGAAAAGACATGGTGAAGATCTCCATGGATGTGTTTGTGAGGAAGTTCCAGCCAGAAAGGTACAAACTCTGGAAAGCTGGGAAGGACAGCACCGTCATCGACCACACTCTGCCCACGCCAGAAGCGGCCGAGTTTCTTAAGGAGAGTGAGCTGGCCCCAAGAGCCCAGGAGGAGGAGGAGTGCCTGGAGGAGGACGACATGGAGGGAGTTGAGGATGGAGAGGAGGGCGACCTGAAGCGGAGGTAACCCTGCAGCCCTCAGGTCCAGCTGCCTGAGGGAGGGATGCCCAGCAGGTCCCGAGAGGCTGCTTCTGAGCACAGCTGAGGGAACGTTCTTCTTGGTACAGGCTCCAGAATCCTCAGTGAGGCGTCTGGCCCTTCCTCATGGCTGCCACGCAGGGGTGGTGGCACCTCTGCGTGGGCCGAGGCGCACACGCTTGCGAGGGCGCGGCTCCCCCTGAGCCAGAGAAGCCAGTTTTCTCTTTGTTCTTCAAGGGCTTTTTAAAAAGGAGAGAGTGGTGAAGGGGAGACTCACAGGGCAGGGGCTAGCGCCGTCAGTGTCTGAGCCAGAGGGTCTGTCCTCAGGAGGCTTTCTCCTGGGCCGCGTGAGGAAGCAAGGAGGAACACTTACAAGGGACCCGCTCTACATCAGGTGCTCTGCACACCTTTTCTTAAGCCTCACGTCAAACCTGTGAAGTGAGTGGTGACATCCCTGTTTGCATTTGATGAAACAGGCTCAGGGAGGTGAGGTCCCTGGTCTCGGGTGGCATCCAAGTGTGAAGCAGGCCCTGGCCGCTCGTTTCAGGTTGTGTGGGGATGTGTTTGTGTAAGTGGATGTATACTTGGGCTCTTAAAAAGTTTGCCCTCCTCCTTGCAGCCTGGCCAAGCACCGTATCGGGACAAAGAGGCACCGAGTTTGCCTTGAAATCCCACAGGAGGTGAGTCAGAGCGAGCTCTTCCCCAAGGAGGAGCTGGGCTCCGGACAGTACGATATGGTGGAGTGCCAGGCCGCCCTTGCTCCCGTGAGGCCCACCCACAGCTCCGTGCGCCAGGTCGAGGATGCTCTCACCTTCCCAGGTGAGTTGGTTATGGTATTTTCCCCCACAGCCTACGCGTTCTCTTCTGTGTTGGACACCATGTCAGTGCAGGGTTGCAGCCGTGATGGGGGGGAGGCAGGTCTGTGAGCAGATGGCGTGTTTGGAGTGTGGGAAGCACTGTGTTTGGGGACACCCAGGGCAGCTAAGGAACGTGGGGTGAGGCCTCCGCCCGCCCTCTGGCTGGTGAAGTGCCCATGAACTAACCCTTACAGGATAAGTAGGGATTTTCCAGGCAGCCAGACTGGGAGGATGTGGCAGGGGCGTCTGCGAGAGGAGGATCAGGGGCCCAGGCCCGGAGACGGGCACCGGCACGAGCTGTCAGGGAGCTGGCAGTGATTTCCTGTGATTTGAACAAGGGGTGGGAAGGGTGGGAGACAGGTGTGTCACAGGAGCGGCCTGAGAAACGGGATGAGACGACGTGGGGCTTGCCTGCCGCCTGAGAGTTTGCTCACTGGGAGGCTTGAAGGGCCATTTGTGTTTCAGGAAGGGATGGTGTGGTCCAGTACAGTGTTTGAAAGCGTTCACTTACGTGGTTGTTGAGGATGAATGTATCAGGAAGGGGCTTGTATCAGTCTCTGGTCAGACTCTGCATCGACAGGACCTTGGGCTGTTTGCTGAGAGCCAGTCGGCACTGTGGACCTGGACCCTGGGGCCTGGTTGCCTTCTGCTGAGCAGACTTTCTAGCCTTGCTTCTCTGGGTCTCTGCTGAGCTGCAGGAGACTTCTGAGGAGGTGACAGCTGCCACTTACTGAGTGTCTGCTGTGTGCAAGGCTGTGCCCCCGCCTCATACCCAGCAATCTTATTTAAGTACCCTGGAGAGAGGTGGTAGTATTCTCGCGTTACTGAGGACGAAACTGGAGGCCCAGAGAGGCTAAGCAGTTCACCCCAGATCACACAGGGATCCTGTTGGTGGTGGAGTCAGAGTCCAGAGCCAGGCCTCACTCGCCGTGTTCTTTGGTCTTGACACTCTGCCTTTCTTGAAGTTCGGATGCGCAGGAGAAGGTGGGCTGTGTCCAATGTGTCTGTGTGTTTCAGATTATTCCGACTCCACTGAAGTCAAATTTGAAGAGCTTAAAAACGTCAAGCTGGAGGATGAGGAGGACGAGGAGGACGAGGAGGATCAGGAAGCGGCGGCCTTGGACCTTTCCCTGAATCCAGCTTCCCTCGGGGGCCGCCTCATCTTCCCAGGTTCCAAAAAGAATTCATCTTCCAGCCTGGGCTCTGGCTCTTCACGGGATTCTATTTCTTCCGATTCAGAAACCAGTGAGCCCCTGTCCTGCCGAGCCCAAGGGCAAACGGGAGTCCTTACTGTGCACAGCTACGCCAAAGGGGACAGCAGGGTCCCCTCGGGAGAGCCATGCGTGAGAAAGAAAGGGGGTGCCGCCAGGAGCATCAGTGAGCGGGAGTTGGCTGAGGTATGGGTGTTGGGTGGGGTGGGGGGTGGGGGGCTGCCCTGGAAGGCCTCCTGTGGTGGGGAGGGAGGTGGTTCTGGGGGTGGGCTGCTGCAGGGCCCCAGGTGGCAGGAGAGACCTCAAGGATGAACCTCCAGTCTGCAGTTGTGTCAAGCAAAAGCCAGGTGTCATTGGGTCATTTCAGCTCGTTCTTTGCTGGGCGTTCCTTTGTCTTATCTCTGTGGGACCATTATTCCAGAGACTCGCATTGCAGCCCCAGTGGCCGCCGTCGGTGGATCTCAGCTGAGCTGGGCTCATCCCCTGCCCTCCTGGCCTTCGGGACACAGGGCCAGGCTGACAGTGGTGGCAGCCTGGTGTTTGAGGGTTGGGGTGAGGTGGCCTTTCTTACCCTGGCCTCCCCTGGGAGTTCTCCCTCTATTCCCCCCGTTCACTCTTCCCCTCCCAGTATAACACTGCTGACAGCATCCTTTTGGAGACCAGGATGACTTCCAGAGCTGTAAATGTGGACGTGTTTGTTCAGGCTTCCTCCCAGAACACACTGTTGCCAAAAGCTATGTTTTCTGTTTCTTCTGTGTGGAGAGGTGTTTGGTGGGTCTGAGTGGGATACAGCCCAGCCACGTTGGGTGCAGCCCAAGTCAGGCCTGCCCAGGTGACCTGCTCTCTCTCCAGCCACACATCCTATGGTTGAGGTTGCAGCCCAGGCTGGGGGTGGGATGGGGATCCCTGGCAGATAGTAGAAGTCAGCACAGACGTCCCTGTTCCCTTTCCTTCACCTTTGAAAACTTTATCATCTAAAAGGTTTTGTTATGAAACATTTTAAAAGTACATGCAAACAGAACACTGTCACGTGCCCCCGTGTACACTTCTTATCTCTGCGTGTTAATATTTGGCTTGTTGGCTTTGTCTTTTCTTTGGTTGAAATACTAATATTAACACTTAAAATTCCTCTACTCTTCTCAGCAGTGCCTTTCTGTGGTTGGTTTTCCCTGTTGTCTTGAACACCCAGTATAATTTTTCTTTCTGCTTCCTCTGAATCTGGGGCTCAGCTTCTGTGGACTCCTTTTCTCCACGCGAAGGGCCCCCCTTCTCTCGCGTGCGGGGTGTAGGCTAATGAGCAGTAAGCACCACGCGGCCTTCTTGTTGCCTCTGGTCGACGCGCTCTCTGCCCTCCTGTGGCAACTTCCACAGGAGAGGGCTCTTCTGCTTGGAAACCAGAATGTCTTCTGCTCCCTGTGGCCGCATCCGAGCCATTCTTCACAAAGCTCTGCGCCCTCTCGTTCACCCTGCTGTCTCTCCAGGCCACACTGTCCTCCTCTTGCACCATCCTCCAGACGCGCTTCCCTCCAGCTGATTCACAAGCATGGAAGCCGCTAACAGTAGCAAGGACCTATTAGGTACTGAATGTTTAAATGCATTGTTTAGACTGTATATTACTGCTGAATTAATCTTAGCACAGAGTCAAGTTTTTTGTGGCTTTTTTTAATTTTTTGGTGGTGGGAGCCAAGCATAAATAACAGCCATGTTTTTTCCTCCCAAATTAAGAACCAGCGAAGTTGTGGATTTGGGAGGCGGGCATGTGGCACTCGGAGGGTCGCTTTATCATCAGTTGCAGTGGCTGAAGGGAGTGGCTTCTAACCTGCAGCCGAATGGCCCTGCTGCTCATGTACCCTCAATTAGACAAATGACCCACTTAGTCACAGGCGGCCCTGGACAACCCGGGCCCCTCTTACAGCAGCAGAACGTGTGCCACTCACCTTCCGCGTGTTGTGCACACAGACAGGAATGCACTCCCTCTGCAAAAGGCAGATCCCAGCAAAGCGAGAGCCAGGGCTCCTCCTGCGGAAATATGCTGGGAGAGGAGGCCTCTGTCTAACATGCCTCTCTCGTGCGACCCCTGCTCCAAAACCGTTGTGTGTCTTCCTGGTTTTGTTGTGGGTGTGGACCTCTCACGCTGCAGCCTGATGGTGATACCTTTTCCGCTCCATCACCTGCCGTCTCTCCCCCCTCCCCCCTTGATGTGCTGGTGTCTTTGGACTACTTCAAATTCACTAACATCTCTTCGCAGCTCGGCTTCTTTGCTTTACTCTGTAAAGGTTTGTGCACCTACTCTGTGCCTTCTAGGCGAATTGACACATGTGAGTAGGGAATTCTGGTACCTAGTGCTCAGTGTTGCAGTAGGAGTGGAAGAGTTAGCAGCTCGGCCTGGGGTTGGGGTGAGGAGTCAGAGACACGGCAGGGGAAGGAGGTTAGCAGGAGTGTGCTGGGAGGATGGGATGAAATTGGAGTGGGAATCTGGGGGAGGAGAGGGTTCTGTTTGGTGCTGGGGGCTCTTGTCAAGGTCAGAGCAGGTCGGGGTCCACGGTGGTTTTGTTGGTCTTGGGCATATGGGACAAGAGGGCCTTGGGAGATACGGAGGGGGCTGTCAGGAGTCAGGTCCTAGAGCTCTGAGGGCTCTTTGACTTGAAAGTCAGGGTGTGGGAGCAGTGGAAGGGTCTCCACCGTGTGTTGAAGGTTTCTATAATAAGTTTTTTAATTCCTAAAGATGCATATGTCGTAATACAGTCAACCACAAATACTCATCTCTGAGATCTAACAGTTGTCAATATTTTGCCACATTTTGCTTCATCTGTCCTTTTTTTTTTTTGTGGTCGCACAGCTTGTAGGATCTTAGTTCCCTGACCGGGGATTAAACCCAGGCCACTGCAGTGAAAGCACTGAGTCCTAACCACTGGACCACCAGGGAATTCTCCATCTGTCCTTTCTTTATTTGCTGAAATATTTGATAGCAAATCTGGATGTCATGTGATTTCTTCCCTATATCACTGTGTGTCTCTAGAAAATATGAGTACTGTCTTAATCACCATGCTATTATTATACCTAACAAAATTACAAAAATTTCCTAGCATCATCTAATGCCCAATTCATAATCAAATTTCCCCAGTAGTCTAAACAAAACTTATTTTACAGTAGGTTTGTTTGAATCAGGATTTAATTAATCTCACACCTTGTGTTTATTATGTCCCTTAAGTCTGCCTTAATCTGGGGCATTGCCGGTGTCCACCTGCCACTGTCTCACTCAAGAAACAGTGTCAGTTCTTTGGATTGTCCACTGAAGTGTTTTTTAAGCTTTGCATTGATGTTTTGGAAGATCATTTTGGAGGCAGTATAAAGGTTTTTTGGGGAAGAAGGAGGCAAAATCAGAAACAGCAGAGGTTCTCTTGAAGGTGGAATTATGGGTGGTTTTCACTTCCTGCGTTTATAAATTGTTTGAATACTTTTTATGAATAACGTGTTATTTTTATAATCAAATACGTCTGCTTCAGGACAGGAGGGAAAAAAGGTTTGCAATAGCGAAATCAACTTGGAACCTGCTCCTTTAGTCTGAAAGGTGGCGGGGACCTGAGCCATGTGGTAGTGGTAGGGGTAGATGGGGGTGGGGCTGGGGGTAATGACTGCTTGGAAGTAGGAGCGGTGGGGGGGGGAGGCTGGGGGCTGGTGTGGGGTGAGTGGGAGGGCAGTGCAGGAGTGACCTGGAATTCTGGCTTGTGTTAGTTACTGGACGGACAGGGGTGTGTCAGCAGAGGATGGAGGACAAGTGGAGAGGTATTTGAGCGTGGCTCAGGATATGAGTTCAGTCTGGGGCATGCTGAGTGCCATCTGCTTGTGAGGCCAGCTGCAGAGACGTGCACACACACACCTGAGGTGGGTAGCTTTGGGAGTCACCTTCACCTGGAGGGTTTCGGTGAGTGTGGAAGAGTTTGCCTGTGGGGCGTGTGGAGTGTGAAGCACAGTTTTCACAGTGGAGGTGGAGGGCCCAGGAAGGAGAAGGACAAGGAGAAAAGAGCATCCAGAGGCTGGGGGAGTAGGAGAGGGTCGTGTGTGCAGAGCCAAAGAGGAGAGGATGGGAGACAGTGGCTGCCAGCTGAGTGGGTCTGTTGTTGAAGACGGGGCGGTGGGGGAAGCCCTGACAGGAGGGAGGGCTGGGGTCTCGAGCAGAGGCGGGGACAAGAGGGGATGGCTGCAGGTGGGTTTTTTATTGTGGCAAAATATGCGTGGCATAAAATATCACTGTAACCATTTTTTTGTGTACAGCTCAGGGGCGTTAAGCACCTTCACACCGTTGCGCCACCAGCACCAGGCTGCAGATGGTCTTGAGGTGGGAAGAGGCAGTTGTCTGTCCTGGAACAGTCCTCTGCTTATGGGGGCCCAGCTCCTTTTAAGCCAGTACTCCTGGAAGCCTTTGTTGCTTCCCAGCTGCTTCCCTTTTCTCCTTCCGGTTCCTCTGCCCTCGATTCTTGTCTGTGACGCCGTCTCGGTCTCAGTGTGGTTGTCACAGGTGGGTGAAGATGCACTTCTAGGAGCCTGGCCCTGGACCGCATTCAGCCTTGCCTCTTGAGGCGCCAGCGTGGTCCCCAGGGCTTGCCCCAGGAGCCTCTGTAAACGTGGGTGGAATGAATGGAGGTTTAGCTCCAGTAAGAAGCTGACATGAGGGTTGATTGATTGGGTGGAATGGCAGACTGAGAGTCAAGGCTTGGGCAGAAGCTGAGACACTCTGCCCCTCCCTGGAGAGGTCTGATAGCGTTATGTCTATATTTGGAAACAGCTGTGTCTTGAAGAACACCCTTGTGGGCCCCCTCCCTTCGCTTTAAATGTCCCCCAAGGTGTAATTCGGGCCGCTTGCTGTTCAGTTGACGTGCCGCGTCTTGTGTCAGGGGCCTCGGTTAAAGGGCCCCAGGTGACTGACTGCCGAAGCTCCACAGCCTGCGTCTTCACACAGCAGAGTGTCTGCTGCAGAAGTTCTTGTTAGTTCAGGCTGCTTTGAAAAAGTGAGTTCTGCAAAGGAGGAGAGAGAACACTTGGTTCTTCTCTGTACAGGACAAGCCCCATCAGGAACATTGACTGTGGCCTGGCTGCCCATGTGTGGGGGATACCTCAAGGGAGAGCCTGGAGCTCTAGGTCCCTTGCAGTGCTCTTTTTTTTTTTTAAAGTTTTTGACCTTTTTTTTTCCTCCAATATTTATTTATTTGGTTGCACCAGGTCTTAGTTGTGGCAGGTGGGCTTCTAGGTTGTGGCTCTCAGGGCTCTTTAGTTGCAGCACGTGGGCTCCTTAGTTGCGGCATGCGTATGGGATCTAGTTTCCTGACCAGGGATCGAACCTGGGCCCCCTGCATTGGGAGCACAGAGTCTCATCCACTGCGCTACCAGAGAAGTCCCTGAGGGGCAGTGCTCTTTACCCCATTTTATCACTGGGTTGCTACTTGTCCGGGCTCACGTGGCTAATTGGTTGAACCGGGGTTTAAACCCAGCTCTTTCTATTAAATCCTGCGGGAATTTAGAAAGTGGAGGACGTTGCAGGGAAAGGCAGCACCGTGAGGAATGGCAGGAGGAATGTTTAGCCAGAAGAGGAGAAAATGTGGAAAGATGTTCAAGTATTTGAGTAGATCTGACTGCTTTGGTCAGAGGCAGAGTGATGGTAGCAGAGGGGACAGACTTAGGCTCTGGCTGGGTCGTAAGCCCCTTGAGGTTAAGAGATCGCATCTCACCATCTCCGCGTTGCTGCAGCACCAGGCACGGTACACTGGGCATGTCTGCTGGGTGTGCAGGAGGCACTTTGGTAAAACGGATGTGGACAGAGGCGGCCGCCTCCTTTCCCGGAGCCAGGTTCTGGTGTCCTTGATCCCGACCCCTCTGCCTCCTCCGGTGCTTGCCTATAAAATGATTGTCTCCACCTCCTACCCCTTATTCATTTTCTGTTGCTGCTTTAACAAGTTACACAAACTTAGTGTCTTAAAACAACACAAAGTTACCATCTTCTAGTTCTTCAGTTCAGACGTCTGAAATAGGCCTCATGGTGCTAAAGGCAAGGTGTCTGCAGGGCTCTGTACCTTTCTGGGGGGAACGCACTCCCTTGCCCTTTGCAGCTTCCTCGCGGCTGTCCTATTCCTTGGGCACGGCCCTTTCCTTCCACCTTTAAAGGCAGCAACACCTGACCAAGTCTTTCTCACATCACATCCCTTCAACAATGACTCTTCTGCTTCCTTCTTCCATTATAAAGCGAGGTTTGAGGTTTGAATACGTTCGGCCCACCCAGGTAATCCAGGATGCTGGTCATCTGGTGAGCAGCCTCAACAGTTCTTTGTCATGTTAACCAAACGTATTCACAGGGATTAGGACGGTGCATCGTTGGGGAACAGGCTTCTCCTCCCCCAAAACTATACTCACAAAGCCCCTATCTTAAAATGCAATTGGAGGAAATTTTCTTCTCAAGCTGTCATCTCATTCCTTCCCTGATCTCAGAAATAATCTGTGTGATCCTTATGGTGTGTCTACTGGAATGTATCTCTAAAAAAGTCCTGGCACCTCCCGGTTGCTGAGTCCCTTGGACACTGCCTGCCCGGTGCTTCTGTAGTGTTTGGATTGTGGATACCCCCCTTGAGGGCCCCCCCCCCCCCCCCCCCCCCAGCATCTCCTCTCTTCTTCCTGCTGTCCTGGGAGACGTGGCCTCCAGTCAGTTTATCTTCCACGGATCGTGTCCTCCACCCCAGGATTTAAATTCTGAGCCGCATGCGGAGCCTTCCCAGATCCACAGCTCTTGCTTTGACCTCCTTTCTGAACTCGCAGGCTGAATTTCTTGTTGCCCCTGGTGTTTCCAGATGAAAGACCCACAGATAGGGGTCATGTGTACCATACACAACGTGTTTAACTTGGCTTTTTTTTTTTTTTTTTAATTTTTATGGAAGTATAGTTGCTTTGCAATATTGTGTTAGTTTCTGCTGTATAGCAAAGTGAATCAGCTCTACGTAAACATATATCCCCTCTTTTTTGGATTTCCTTATCATTTAGGTCACCACCGAGTGCTGTTGATTTTTTGTTTTTTTTTTTTCCCCAGATCTTTATTGGAGTATAATTGCTTTACACTATTGTGCCAGTTTCCGCTGTACAACAAAGTGAATCAGCTGTATTTATACATATATCCCCATATCCCCTCCCTCTTCAACCTCCCTATCCCACCCCTCTAGGTCATCACTAGTCATGTTATGCAGCAGCTTCCCCCTGGCCATCTGTTTTACATTTGGTAGTGTATATGTGTCATTGCTACTCTCTTTAACTTGGCTTTTTACCGCTCTGTCCTTGACCGCAGGAGCCCTCTTAGTCTCTCTCACCTTGCAGACCCAGGCTGGAAATCTCCACCATCTCTGGTTCCTTTATTCTTATGCCTTTACTTCTTGGTCTCCACCACATCTCACGTTTAGGCCTGTTATCCAGGTGGTCTTTGTTGTAGGGGATGGAACAAGATTATGGGGGTACAGGAATCACATAATGGAACTTTATTTTTATCTTAATCCTTTTACAGCCTATTTTTGTTTAAAGTGTGTACAAGTACATTAGCGTATATAATTCATCAATAAGTATATGTGTGCTGGGGTGCATAGCCCTACATTTTTTATTTTCATGGTAATACTATCAAATAAATTTGGTGTTTCCAGTTTGTTTTAGCCAAAGAACCCCTTCTTCAAGTGACCTCTTCCTTACTTAAAAAATGTAAATCGGAAGCAGGGCTATTGTGGTTGGAATGGAGCCCCACCTGTTCACTCTAATGGAGCCTTTCTCGGGGCCTTCTTGGTGCACATTTTGGAAACCGCAACTGTAGACTATTAGTGTGGTTCAGATCTGGTTAAAAATCTGATTGTCTTAGTCTTCACAGACCTCAGTGGTAGGAGATCCTTCCCACCTTCACTCCTCCACCGCGTTGTACTCTGCCACGTGTGTCGTCACTCATGTAAGCAGGGAGCACAGCCTCGTGGTCCCATTTCTTCGTACTTTCCTTCCCGGGGCAGGCCTTCGGACTCTGTGGAGTCTCGGTAGATATTTGTTGACTGAACGGGCAAAATGCTCAATTTATGTGTGGAAGAGCGGGCTCTGTTCTACCTGGACACGACCTACTCAGCATTTGGTTTTTCTTAACGTTCCAAGTGTGGGCCTTAAGTCCTGGGGCTCTTTGTAGTTGCACATGGAGTCTGCAGGCCCAGTGTCCCTTCTGTGAGGTGGCACTGCAGTGCTGTCACATCTCTGCAGCGCTCTAAGGCGTTGGTTTTTGTCACAGTTGCAAAATGGCCCTCTTCCAGGCCTCATTTCCTCATTCAGTGGGTTTTGCTATAACCCGTGTCTCCTGATGTCAGTATCACCAAGTTTTAAATACGTTGATTAGAAGGAAACTGATGTGGTATTACTGGTTCAGTCCCGTACACCTTAAACCTCATTACATTTGCTCTGACGTTACATAAATGCAGCGTTAAATCAACGTTCTGCAGCTAGGCCAGAGCTTCAGAGGCACTCTCTGTGCTGGCCGATGTTCTCCCTTGGAGAAGAGGAACAAATAGTATCAGCTAGCGCTGAGGTCTCGACAGTGCATGAGGAGAAGTGGCCTATTTTCTTTTTAATGCGTCAGCTACCCCTCACTCCTTTGAATATGCTCCAGCCTCTCAAACCTGGTTGGCCCAGCTGCCTGGCACTTTGTAACAGGTGCTGCTGGCTTCCTGGTCCAAGGAAAGGGGCCTCTGGGGCTCTCAGACGTAGCCTTATGTCAGTGAGCTTCAGGAAGGGGCTCTCCTTTAGAGCTGGAGTAGTTTTCTTTTTGGTACCTTTGTTTCAGCCTGCTTCTGAGAGGGCCAGGATCCACACTTACTAGGCACAAATTTAGCCCTGAATGGTTACATAATCCTGGTGTAGACGGGTTTGCATGACACAGTCCCTTTGGCTTTTTCTAAGACAGGTGTTTTCGGTGTTTGGTGTTCTGTTTCTTTGTGTCTCTCTACCCCGCTCTTTCCCTTGGTTTTCATTGTAAGACTGATTTCTGCTGTGTCCCCAAGTGGAGACAAGACCAGCCTGATTTCTTCTTGTGTTTTGCCCAGGTTGCGGATGAATACATGTTTTCCCTGGAGGAGAGTAAGAAGTCCAGGGGCCGTCGTCAGCCCTTGAGCAAGCTCCCCCGCCACCACCCGCTCGTGCTGCAGGATTGCGTCAGCGATGAGGGTAAGTGCTGTTTTCACTCTTCACCAGAGGAAAGCTGCTCTCACCGCGTCAGGACCTCCTCCGACAGGACCTCGGGAGGCCAAGCTGAGGGCCAGGGCTGGGCCTGTGGCTCAGCTGTTCTTCCAGATACTCCATGAAGAGGGCAGGATTTCAGGATATTGGATTTATAATCAGATTTCATTATATGTTTGAGTCTCTTGGAAAGTGCCTAATATGGGATAATTGCGTGCAGGTTCTACCCTCTCTTAGGAGGTCCAAGGCTGATTTTTTCAGAATAGCAGGTTCTGTCACTGATGCCAAGCCCTCTGCTGAATGTGTGGCGACAAAGATACCTGAGATACGTCCGTGCCCTCCAGAAGCTCCCAGGGTAGGGAACTGATCTAAAGAGAGGAGATGTTAATCCAGGCAGAGGGGACGGTGCGGGTGACCATGGCAGAGACAGGCAGGAAGGTGTCTTCAGAGGAACCAGCTTGCTACGGCCGGCATTATGGGGCCAGGCCAGGGCGTGATGGGCAGAGGAGGAGTGAGCTGGTTGTGGACCAGAGTGAGGACTTTGCCTGTGGCATTCCGAGCCCTGGAAGTGTTTTAAGCAGAGGGGGGAGGTGGTCAGATTTGCATTAGAAACATTGTTGCTAGTGATTGCATCTTAGAAGGAGCAGAGGGCTTTTGTCATGGCCTCTGTGAGACAGGAGGGTCTGAACGAGGCCTGTGGAGTAGGGATGGGGGGAGGGGATGTGGTGAACCTGTGGGGAGGATAAAGTCCGCTGGATTTGGCAACTGGATGTGGAGCTGTGAGGGTGTAGGAAGGGGAAGCCAGAGCTGAGTGCCTCCCTGGGTGCCAGCATTGCTTGGGTTTGGAAGCCTGTGTTCAGCGTCTGCGCAGGATGACGGCTTGGGGTGTGAGGAGTGTTATATGTTATCTTCATGGAATGTGGCCACTCGGGGAGAGGTGCAGAGGCTAGGGTTAGGCGGACTGAGGGAGAAGGGCCTGTGAAGGAGACCGAGGGGAGGAGGCAGGGATGCAGAGGAGAACCGGAGCTCAGGGAGTGGTCGCCATCAGCACAGCGTGGTCTCCTGTGCTGCCCGGAGCCCACAGACCCTGTAAGATCCACCAGTGACCAGCCCCCTTGTTGCTGCTGCCAATGCCCGGCCTCCTCCTATCCTGTCCTGTCCTTGCCCGCACCCACCATAATAAGCCCAGAGTCTCATCAGCCCTTCCTCTGCTCCACAAGTCTCATGTTTGCTTTCTGATCTGATGTCGACATCTGTCTCTACTGTTTTCCTTGATAGAAGGATCTTTATAAGCTGGGTGGGGAAAACCTTTTGAGATCTTGTAGCCAGATGCAGGCTGACCCCAGTTCAGTCTTAGAAGTCCTCTGTGGTCTTCCTCCAGCCCGGGTAGGGGCTTCAGGTCCTCTGGGTCGCAGCAGCCTAGCTTCGTGGTTTCTCCCCAGTGTGCTAAAGCAATGTAGACTGTAGAAAACTGGGGAAGCAGAGCAGGTTATAAAGAGGACAACAAGATTACCCCACAGAAATGACCACTGTGAATGCTTTAATGTGTTAATCTTCCTGAGTGTCCTAGTCAGATGTTAAATTATGTCCACATATATCTTTTTATGGTAACGTAAATGAGATCATAATATACAACCCTCCAACTTTCTATGATTAAAAAATGTCAAATGTGGAAAAGTTGAAACAATAGGGATACTGTGTGTCACCTCCGGTATTGAGCAGCTGTTGCCATTTTACCATAACTACTTTCTCTCTCCCTCTGGGTTGCTCACGTATGAACAAGTACCTACATATTTGCTGTCTCATTTGAAAGTAAGCTGTAGGCATCAAGTCACTTCACTTCAAGTGCACCAATAGGCATCTCCTAAGGAGGACTGTCTCCTGTGTAAACATGCTACTGTCGTTACACCTCGGAAAGTAAGCAGTAACTTCATAATATCCTCTGATCCACAGTCCATAGTCATCTTTCCCTGCTCAACCTAAAAATGTGTTTTTGTAGCTTTTCCCCTTTAAACCAGTATAAACCAAATTAGGGTCACGCGTTGCATTTGGAAGTTTCTTTAGTCTTAGTCTCGCACATCCCTCCACTGAAAACGTTTTTTTCAATTGAGGCATAACATATGCAGTGAAGTACACACACCTTAACTGTATACCTCGATGAAGTTTTATCTATGTAAACTGTAAAATTGCAATTCCTACAGTTTTCACTTAACACAGCGAACATTTTCATCATTCGTTCAGTATTCACAAGTAGAATGCTTCTTGGCCACTTTCGGTTTTGTAGGCAGAACAAATGTCAGTGTGGTAACTTTCCTGTTGTGACTGTGAGCCGTCGATTTCTGTTTCTCCCCTCCTGTCTCCATCACTCTTGTTCTGGCCAGGGTGCAGAAAATATCTGTGCTTGGATTTTGGCACCACGGCTCCTGGCTGGGCCTGATTGATGGGGCTCGTAGGGGTTGATTTTACTCGTCCGCATTGGCCTAAATACACTGTGGTGCCCTTCACTGAGGTCACGTGCACTGGCAGCTGCCAGGTCCCTGTGGATCAAACACGGCTGGAGGCAGAGGAGATAACTATATATTTGTACTGCGTTTGAGTTGCAAGGAGTAAACACATAAATGGGTAGCACCTTGTGTAGGTATGTTCCCGAGCTTTCCTTGGGCTGCCCAGCATAGGTCTCCAGGGTCTCTTGGAAAGCACTCCAGTCTGGAAAGGAGTGAGAAGGTCATCGGAGGGGTTGTAGCCGTGGACTGCAGGGCTCCCCACATTGTCGTCTAAGTGTTGAAGGAGTCTTTTGTCGATCACTTCCGCCCCTTGCCTTTGTCGCCCATAGGATCTTGGGTTAGTCCAGACCTGGGACCAGAAGCCATGGCTGAGCGCGTCGGCTCTCCAGGCAGAGCTGCAGATGTGCAAGGGCTGGTGCTGACTGACTCACGCCTCTGCTTCCTCCTCTAGAGATATCAGAACAGCTGACCCCTGAGGAGGAGGCTGAGGAGACAGAGGCCTGGGCCAAGCCCCTGAGCCAGCTATGGCAGAACCGACCTCCCAACTTTGAGGCCGAGAAGGAATTCAACGAGGCCATGGCCCAGCAGGCCCCTCATTGCGCCGTCTGCATGATCTTTCAGACTTACCATCAGGTGAGCCCGCCACTTCTCCCCTCTGTTTACCCGGGACCAACGCTCAGAGGAAAGCTAGATTTAATGGTGGGCACGTCGCTTGGGAAAGGCATGTTTTCCTAGTGTTTTCCTCCCTATCCATGTCTGGAAGGGCTTCGCCAGGCAGGTAGCCATGCAGCAGTGTGGGCATTCACTTGAGAATGCTTTGGGGACGAGCTGAGGGTGTGGCTTAGGCTCTGGGGGATTCCCTGCTCCCCTTGGCACGCACACAGTTTGCTGAGGAATCTGCTCTTTTGTGATTCTAGTCAGGGATGCTTCCTTCCAGGTGGTTTGTCGTCCTGGCCAGTCAGCCTGAGAGCTGGGGATTTCTTTAAATCAGTCTGGACATCAGATGAGAAGCCAGATCCCCCCGGCGTCGTCTCTTCTGTCCTTTCCATCGCCACCGTGGATGCTGGCAGTAGTGGAAAGGAACTTGGGCGGGGCAGGAGCAGAGGGCCTGCAGGAGGCGGGGTGGGAAAGCGCTCTGGCCGAACCCAGCCAGGCTCCACTGTCATGGGTCTCTTTGGGTCCAGCTCTAGGAGACCGGGAAGGCACCCACCGTCAGATGTGCCAGATGACCGGCTCCGCCTCGGCTGGGACCTGCCCAGGGTGGCATGTAGAGAACCAGTCCCCTGATGGTGGTCAGAGTGGCGTGGCTGCCACTGAGCCTGGCAGGGCCCCAGGTTCATGTTTGCCAAAGAATGAAACTTCAGACCAACGTACTTTGAGTTAGTAACTCATTCCTTCTTTCCAGTGACCAAAAGCAAACCCAAAGTTCTCTGTGTGCCCTTGCCTGTGAGGGAAACAGGCAGAGGGCCAGGCTGTACTGCCAGTAGATCTGCCGAGAGGGGCTTGGAATTTCACGAATGGCACAGGCTTGGGGGGGTGACATGCGTCTGGGCCCCATCCTTGGAACGGGGGCGACAGTGCCATCCAGCGGCAGAGCTGGGGTCTTGCCGGCAGGCTGTTCGCCAGGGGAAGTCCATGGACAGAATGTTCTTCCCAAAGGGGCCCCAAGCGAGGAACGGTGCGCGGGCTCCAGCCATGTGACAGTGCTGCAGCTCAGGTGGCTGCTGACGTGGGCGCCAAGAGGAAGTCAGTGCTGGCCCGGGAGCACCTGTCCTGGGGCCTCTCCCTGGGTGGGCCGGCATGCCATGCCACGCAGAGGGGAGCCCCCAAGAGCAGCCTCGCCAGCCTCTCGGTGCATTTTATTACCACTCGGTTTGGGAAGGTTGAAATCCCAGTTGCTTGTTACCTCGCTTCCTTTTCTCAGTTGTCCCTGGGGGCCTTTGTTCGATGCTGCTGTGAGAAATTGAATTTGAGTCATTAGAGGTAACTTCAGTTAGCAGCTCTGGGATAATGGCTG
Organism: Hippopotamus amphibius kiboko; assembly: GCF_030028045.1. NCBI lineage: Eukaryota > Metazoa > Chordata > Mammalia > Artiodactyla > Hippopotamidae > Hippopotamus > Hippopotamus amphibius. The sequence continues at coordinate 35,492,172 of NC_080186.1, forward strand.
TGCACCCGGGAGCCGTAGCCGGCGCCCTGTCGGGAGAGAGCAGCTTTCTGCTGACGGAGCAGGCGGGGAGCTGAGGACACGGGCCTGTTCACTGAGGTGTGCACGTGCTCCCTCCTTAGGTGGAGTTTGGAGGCCTTAGTCAGAACGGTGGCAGTGCTGCAGATTTAGCGCCGCAGAAGCAGAGGACCAAGCCATTGATTCCAGAAATGTGCTTCACCTCGACTGGCTGCAGCACGGACATCAACCTGTCCACGCCTTACCTCGAGGAGGACGGCACCAGCATCCTCGTGTCCTGCAAGAAGTGCAGCGTCCGGGTCCACGCCAGTGAGTGCCACGCCTCCTCTCTGCCCGGTCCCAGGGGTGTGGGCGTCTGACGGGAAGTTCTGCCACCTGTTGGCCTCCCTCCAGCCTCCCCGTGGCCTCCCCAGCCCCCCAGGGCAAAGACCGCTTATGCGTTTGTTCTTGGAGTTTGGTGCTGACTGAGTCTGAGTTTCCTGTGACTCTGGGTTCCATGCTTGCACCGTCCACCCTGGGCTGCCCCTTGACTGCAGGTACCAGGAGGGGATTCGTCCCTGCGGCTCGCTAGGTGTTGGCTCCGGTGGATCTAGTTTCTGACTTTTGAGACTGTGGGCCATACTGTATTGCTGACTTGTGGGGGCCTTGCTGCTAGAATTCAGGGTTTTTGTAAGATTTGATTGTAGCTTTGGGAAGTAGTGTTTGGATAAGGGTTACAGGTCTAGCTTCTGACTCTGGCCTCTGGGTATAATTTGCTCACGTCGGTGTCCCTGTTAGGTTGCTACGGGGTCCCCCCTGCAAAGGCTTCTGAAGACTGGATGTGTTCTCGGTGTTCGGCCAATGCCCTGGAAGAGGTGAGTGCTTCCACGCTGTGGCCGTCCCCATGTGAGATGAGCTCGCTCAGGGCCAGACTGTTTCACGTGGACTCTGTGTCCCAGCGGTCTGTGCAGGGCCTGGTATGCCGTGATGTCAGAGAGGGTTGTCAGAGTAAATCCCCACGACAGCGGGAGTGTTTGCTGCCCTCCTGCGCGGGGCACGGTGGAGTCTGGCAGCTGGGTTTGCTCCGTGGTGTCAGGACCAAGTAGAGGTCCTCCTGTGGATGGACCATAACCTCCTGTGAAGAACTGAGCCACCGGATTGGAGCGTCCGAATGGGGCTCAGATGGTTCATTTGGTAGCTTTCTCTTTACTCCTCCCTTCTCTCTGGAACCCGGCAGTACCCACACAGGAGGCCGGCAGAGCCCTGTAATGCCCCAGCTTGAGCAGGGCATCACTCATGACTTTGCTTACAGTCGTGACTATTCACAGCGAGGACGATTATGTTAAGTCAGGCGGATAATTGGTGCACTTTAGTCCCGAGTGGCCTCCCTGTCTTCCTGCAGGGGAGTCCCGGTTACGGGGCTGTGTAGGTGAGGCCCTGCTTGCTGTGGGCCGCTTCCTCACGTGCAGGCTACAGTGGCCTGAAGGAAGTGGCGGGGGGAGCAGATGGGACATTATGTCTCGGTGGTGACCACTCTCCCAACCCCTCTTCTTGGCAGGATTGCTGCTTGTGCTCATTACGAGGAGGCGCCCTGCAGAGAGCCAATGACGACAGGTGAGCTTTCTGAGCTCTGAAGCTGCGTGCAGGCACACCGCCAGGGCAGTGGCTGTCTTCAGCATGACTGATGAGGAGTTGGGAAGCATATTGTTTGGGGCTGAAATAGCATCTCCAAGACGAATGTTTTTTTAATTAATGTATTTATTTGGTTGCACTGGGTCTTAGTTGTGGCAGGTGGGCTCCTTCGTTGTGGCATGCATGCGGGATCTAGTTCCTGGACCAGGGATTGAACCTGGGCTGCCTGCATTGGGAGCACAAAGTCTTAACCACTGCACCCAGGGAAGTCCCTCCAAGACTAATTTTAAAGATGGGAAGCCAAGCGGTCCCAGAGCTTCCCAACTTGAGCTTCCCCTCAGAGGCAGCCCTGTAAGTAACATCCTCCTTTTGGAGGAGCTAAGGTGGACTCACGAGGGTACGAAGACCCTGTCAAGATGATGCGAAAGTGTGGACAGTAAGCTTGTTACAGCTGGGGCTGGTGCAGAGGTGGCCGTGGCTGTGAGCTCGTGACCCCTTCCTGCAGGCAGACTCCCCGGCTGTTTGGAATGAGGGCGAGTGTCCTTAAGGAGGACAGGGGGACACTGAGGAGAGCCCAGCCCCGTCTACCCACTACTCAGTCCAGTCTGCAGAGGGTTCTGGGGGCCTCAGCCCAGAGCTGGGCTTCTCGGCCATCACGCAGCTCGCTTTCACTGTGCTGAATTTTTGTGCTTGGTTTTGGCTTAGTGGTTCTGAGGTAGAAATGTAAGGTGAATGAGGTTTTTGCCCTGAAAACTGGCTGCCTGGGGGAGAGTACTCACAGGTCGATGAGGAACCAGCAGTGAAGACCCTGCTTCCAGCTGTAATCCTGCGGGAAGTTGGAACATACACATCATCCAGCCTCCTACCTCACAGGAACCCCCTTCCTGCTGTTCCAGACAGATGGCTGCTACTGCTTCCGCTCCTCTAAAGACATTTGCCGCCGTGACTCGAGGTCACTGTGTTCCTCGCAGCTGCAAGATAGTGCTAAGGTTCTCCCTTTTTTGGAGTGGAAGTGGCTCTGCTTGCACCTCCCACCTTTACCTTGTAGTCCTTGGTCTGCCCTGCCGGGCCACGTAGAACAAGTCCGTTCCCACTCACACACTGTAGGTGACTTCCACGCAGCCCCAACACTGTCTGGGTTTCACCCAGACAGGTAGGTTTTCATCTGGCTCGATCCTGAGAGCTTTCTCCGTCGTAGTTAATCTCATCTTGGCGTGTGTCAGTTTCGCCAAATACCCAGAACTTACTTTAATACTAATTTTCTAAGGATGTCTATTGAACAGACCTCTCAGAGTAAGTGGGGCTTGGGCCAGACCTTAAAGAGTGAGTCTGAGGTGGAGGAAGGTAGCAGGAGGGAGAGGTCATTTCGGACCCTGGAAAGGTTTGGGCAAAGGCCTGGAGGGGAGGGCTGTGATTCCTTGTCAGATTGCGGAGCAGTTGGAGATACTATGAGGCAGTGCCCAGGTCATCTGGTAAAAGAGGTCTGTGTGGAGCTCTGTAATTTATCTCACTCCCTGGAACCTGCTACACCTAATTAGCTGTGGCTCTGTTCATTTTGCAACAGGTTGTAAGTGAGTGGTGTAAGAAGTGTGGCCCTGTGCTGCCCTGCGACAGTGTGGCAGAGACCTTTTTCTACTTACTCATTGTGGAGACACTTCTGGTCTTACCTCACTGGGTCCCAGGAACTTGCTGGGAATTCCATTGGTCACGTTGGGTAAGGGAGGAAGCACTATGGGTAGGCAGGCTTATGTTAGAAGAGAAGGCCCCAGGGCCTTGGAGCCAGAGGGAGACCAAGGTGGTGTTTGCCTTTTGACAGGTGGGTCCATGTGTCATGTGCAGTGGCGATTCTGGAAGCGAGATTTGTCAACATTGCAGAAAGAAGTCCAGTGGATGTGAGCAAAATTCCCCTGCCCCGCTTCAAACTGGTAAGGAGAAAGAGATGTTTCCAGGTCTCTGGGTGGCTACCCTTTATCGCTCGGTTTCCGTCATGGTTTACGATTCTCACCCTCTGGTTAAAACTGCTCAATGAGGACGCCTATGGTCGGACACAAGATGAACAGAGGGTGTGTGTCCCCTCATGTTTTGGGAGGGGGTGGGCTTCTGCTCTTGGGTTCTGCGCATTTGGGTGGAGAAACAGTAGAGGAGACCGTCTGAGGTCCCGGAATCACTGGCCTGCTTCCCCTGTGTTGTAGAAATGCGTCTTCTGTAAGAAACGGAGGAAAAGAACTGCTGGCTGCTGTGTGCAGTGTTCTCACGGCCGTTGCCCAACTGCCTTCCACGTGAGCTGTGCTCAGGCTGCGGGAGTGATGATGCAACCAGATGACTGGCCTTTTGTTGTCTTCATTACCTGCTTTCGGCACAAGATCCCCAATTTGGAGGTGAGGGGGTGCCATTCTAAAATCCCCTTAACGGTTTCCAGGATGATTTTCTCTGCAGGCTGTCCATTTATTGTGTCAGCAGGTATCTCTTCAAGCGCTCTGCTTCTTGGAGAGCGCTGATGAATGTGGGATTTAGGGGGTGACCCCTGTCCATCTCTACTTCCTGCCTTGTACTTCCTAACCCAGGGGTACCAACGGGTTGATTCCTTGTTTGCCTCTCTCCCTGGATAAAGTCCTTGAGGGTCTATGTCTTGTTAATCTGGGTGTCCCTGTACTTGTCAGGGATACCGCGGAAGCTCTGTGAATGTTATGAACTGATGGGAAGCGCAGTTAACCGTTAACCCCACCCCACCCCCACCCCATACAGTAGTGATTTTTGCACTTTTCTAAATGGTAACGCTTAGTGAAAGATACATGAAAGGGTTTGGGTCACAGATGGCATTTGAAGTGGGTCTTAAACAGTAAATGAGGATTGTGAGCGGGAGGGCAGTCAAGTCTTCAGAAATAGGATGAGTGAGTCCTGGAAGTAAGACTGGTTCTGGGAACATGGCGGGGGATGGTACCAGAAAGGCAGGCAGTGACGGAAGATGAGGGCCCTGCGCTGCCGTACCCTCTTCCTAGGTAAGGGAATCTTTCCCAGTGTTATGATTTTGAGCTATATATATATTTTTTTACAGTTAACTCTAGTGGTGGTTCGAAGGAAGGATTGAAGGAATAAGCATTTGAGGCCAGGAGACCAGTTAGCCTATGTAAGAAGTGAGGTCTGAAATGGGAACACAGAGGGAGAGCTTTAGGGTCACAGCCAGTGCTGGGGTCCTACAGTGGGTGGAAGTGACAGGATTTGTTGACTGCCGTGGGGAGAGGATGGAGAAAGAGGAAGAGGGAGGGCTGAGGGAGTGTGAATTCATGATGACTCAAGCTACTCCCTTAAAGATGGAAGGGGTGCTAATATGGTATTAACTGCAATCAGGAACTGAGATGGGGCAGGGCCGTTTTGCAGGGGAAGGGGGGGGGAAGGTGAAAATGAGGGAAGGACCTGTAGATTTTGAGGTTGCTGGAACATTCTGATTGAGGTACCAGGAGGCAGCCATAGTAGCTGGATTAAGATTTGGATATTAGCAGCATTTAACAGGATAATTAAATCTAATTCCCATTAGAAACTGGACTCTGGAGATTCCTAAGATAAGGAGCAGATGGCAGAGCGGGAGGCAGCGAGAGCAGCTGAGACGCAGAGAGAGACGTAGAGAGCAGCAGAGCCCTGCAGCCAGCAGAGCGCTCAGGAGGGCCGCGTGCTGCTGGGAAGGCAGGGCTGCTGGAGTGGCTGTGCGCACCCCAGACCGGGGGTTCCCTGGGTAGTCAGCTCAGAAGCCAGGGTGCGCTCAGTGAGTTACAGCCTGGGGCGGCAGACACCGATGAAGACTTGTCAGCCGTGTGGGTGAAGCAATCATAAAAGGAAGGACACGGTAGAGCACTGGCCTGGAGGACCAGCTGCCCTCCCCATCGGGATCCTGGAAAAGGCCATGTCGGCGGACTGGATCCTCCTTTTTCGTAAAGATGTTCTACTGAGCACGAGAGGTGGTCCGGGGTGGGTTAGGAGCTTAGGAAGAGGGGAGGTTGTCAGTCAGAGAATAAGGAATAACAGCTTGAGGTACCGTCGGGCCCCGGCTGTGGCGGGGAGGTGGGAGGTCTGGGTGGGAACAGGATGGTGGTCTGGTGCTGATCGTTAGCCCCCCACACCCCCGCGCAGGTGGCGTGGATGGCGGTGCTGTGAGGAAGGGGGCTGCTGCTGAGTGTTTCTTTCACCAGCTCATCCTTCACGTACTTCCTGGGCATCTGCTCTGTGTCAGGCGCAGGTTTAGGTGCTGGGAACATGCTAGGGAACAAGACAACAGTGCCTGCCCTCCTGCTGCATTCAGTATAGTTGAAAGACATGTAGAAACAAGTAAATGTACATGTCAGATGGGGAGAAGTGCCGGCAGAAGGGTAAAGCTGGATATGAAGAGGGAGCCAGTGTGCAGATGGACTGGGGAAGAGCCTTTTGGGTAGAGGGAACAGAGGACAGCACGGCTGGAGCACAGAGCTCGGGCAGCTTGGGGAGGGGTGGTTGGACACGAGGCCACCAGATGCTCTGTGATCTCGCTTGCACCAAGGGCAAGTTCAGAATGAGAAAGAAGGGTGGTGTGAGGGGCCTAGCGATGGCAGGGCCCTTGGAATGGGGAGCTGTGTGTAGTATGAAGCTGAGGACATTCAGGGAACCTCAGTCTTTGTGCCCTGGCCCTGAGGGTAGAGCTGGTGCTAAGATCTGTGTGGAGCATTGTGTGGGGACCCCAGGCCTTAGATCACCTGTTGAGTGTCCACTTTGATGTGTATCTAAACTATGTGAATTAGTAGGTGCTGTTTGGTCAGTTCCTCACGACAATAGGTAAGTCACAAGAGTCTGTTTTGGGAGTTCGGGGTGAGACAGGATGGTATAAGGACCAGTTGTGGACTGGGAATGAGGGAGGAGCTACATTTATGGGGAAAATATTGACACTAGGTTCTTCCGTGTCCTGGCTGGGGTGTGGACATCCGGAAAGACCTGTTTCAGCTCCCATCTCCTACTCCTTTTTTTTTTTTTAATAAATAAATCAATAAATACAGATTTATTTATTTATTTTATTGGCTGTGTTGGGTCTTCATTGCTGCACATGGGATTTCTCTAGTTGCGGCAAGTAGGGTCTACTCTTTGTTGTGTGCGCAGGCTCCTCATCGTGGTGGCCTCTCTTGTTGCAGAGCACGGGCTCTAGGCACATGGGCTTCAGTAGTTGTGGCACACGGGCTCAATAGTTGTGGCTCACGGGCTCTAGAGCGCAGGCTCAATAGTTGTGGGACACAGGCTTAGTTGCTCCACGGCATGTGGTATCTTCCTGGGGCAGGGATCGAACTCGTGTCCCCTGCATTGGCAGGCGGATTCTGAACCACTGCACCACCTAGGAAGTCCCTCCTACTCCTTTTTACTTTTCCATTCTCATGCTTATCTTTCCCTGGTAAAGAGGGACCAACTGATCTTGGTACCCATTTGCTAGGTGTGTCAGCTCAATGTTGGGCATAACCCAAGCCTCTGTTTTTTGCAGCGTGCCAAGGGGGCCTTGCAGAGCATCACTGCCGGCCAGAAGGTCATTAGCAAGCACAAGAATGGGCGCTTCTACCAGTGTGAGGTCGTGAGGCTCACCACCGAGACCTTTTACGAAGTCAACTTTGATGACGGCTCCTTCAGTGACAATCTCTATCCCGAGGACATAGTGGTAATGTCTGCAAGGAGCTTTGCGGGTATTTTGGGATGGGGGTAATTCTAGTTCTGACCGGCACTGTGGGCCTTTCTTCCTTTTCTAGCCAGACTCATGGTCCCATCATTCGGCCCTGAAACAGAAAGAAGTGTTTGTACTGGTCTTTCTGTACAAAGACTACTGTGTGCCACTAGGGTAGCCCGCTTCCTCTAGAAGCTTGTAGGAATCGGCATTTTCTGCAGTTCTTTGAAACATGCTTGTATTTTAGTGTAAACTACGCTTGAAGGTATTTGAGTGCAGTGGAAGAAGAGTCCAGGCTTTGGAATCAGACCAATGTGTGTGTAGCAGCTTCATTGCTTAGTAGTTGTGTGATTTTGGGAGGATTAGCCAGTTAATCTCTTTTCTGTCATGCCCGGTTAGCAGATGTGTGGAATTTGCTTTTGGTCCTTTACATTGGAAGGCTTTGGGGGCTGAATAGAAACTGCTTGGAGATACCCCTGGCCTGCTTGTGTCATCAACACCTGAGACACTGGGGGGGCCCTGCCTGGATTCAGTCCTGGGTTTCCTTGCCTGGAACTCAGCACTTAGTTCAGGTTTCCCCTATCGTCGTTGATCCGTCCATCCTCATCCCCCCACCTCTCACCCCCCGTGTCCCCAACCTTTCCATGTTAGACGGGAGCACCAGCATAGTGGGATGAAGCCACTTCTTCCTTTAACGACAGGTGTTTCCCACATTAGCATGACATTAGTATGACATTAGCAACTTAGTTGCTGAAAGTACATTCATTAGTTGTAAGGCAGACTTCTGTGTAGTAAAGGTGGTATCAGTAGTATTTGAGGCAGTAGACTAGTCATCCTTTGTTAAGCTCTTCCAGTTTGCCAGGCACTAGGCTACTTACTCAGGTATCTCCGTCACTTCTCATACCAACTCTGAGAAGTGGGTGGTACCTCTAATTTAGAGAACACTGGTCTCAGGACTCTTCTAGATGTTGCTGAGGACCCCAGAGAGCTTGCGTTTTTGTGGGTTATGTCTATCAGTATTTGCTCATTAGAAATTAAAGTTGAGACTAATTGATTTGAAGTAATCTGGTCTTTAACAAAAAGTGAAACAAAAAATATTGGTGAGAAGAGTGCCACTTTTCTACAATTTTGCAGACCTCTTTAATGTCACATCTTCAGTTTGTTGAAATACATAGTTTTGGTTAAAGTGTATGAAGAAAACTCAGTCTCACACAGATATGCAGTTGAAAAAGTGAGGAGTATTTAAATAGCTTTTCAGATGATTGTGGTTATTCTACTTTGATACTACATCAAAACCGCAATGAGTAGTGGTTTCTTAAAAGTTAGTTGCATGGACTCCGCTTTGCCGCGCAGTTAAGATGCCTCGTGGAAGCCGAAGCCGCAGTTCCTGCGTGGCCCCTCCGGCCAGCCGGGCACCTCAGATGAGAGCTGCGCCCAGGCCAGCGCTCAGCCACCAGCAGTGGCTCCACCTTCTGCTGTTGGCTCCCCTGCTGCTGCTCCCCGGCAGCCAGGTCTGATGGCCCAGATGGCAACCACTGCAGCCGGCGTGGCTGTGGGTTCTGCCGTCAGCCACACCCTGGGTCAGGCCATCACCGGGGGCTTCAGTGGAGGAAGTAATGCTGAGCCCTCAAGGCCCGACATCACTTACCAGGAGCCTCAGGGAACCCAGCCGGCACAGCAGCAGCAGAATGGCCCATGCTTTTTTGAGGTGAAACAGTTTTTGGAGTGTGCCCAGACCCAGGGTCACCTTAAGCTTTGTGAGGGTTTCAGCAAGGTGCTGAAACAATGCACATTGGCAAACGGATTAGCTTAATGAAGAAGTGCCGATTGAAGGCATGAAAAATCAGCTCTTGTGACCACGTTGATTTAGGGTTAAAAGTATAATTGATAGTGAAGATATAAAGTGTGAAACCACCAGTTAAACATCTCCTCAATCATTAATAGTTTTTGTGCTTCAGGACTGCAGTGGAAGAGGGTGTTCTCACCATATAGAAGCTCATTGAGATGGTATTGAGTTGGGGCTGGGCAGATGTTTGTGTGGCCTCTTAAACATGCTTTTCTGATGTTATTGTTCGTGAATTAATTAGAATAAAGTGATTTTTTTTCCAAAAAAAAAAAAAAAAAAGTTAGTTGCAGTGTGAAGTCTGAAGGCAGCTTGGTGAACATACCCTCTTACATGAACGTTCTTTGGTCTGTGTTGCAGTGAGAATGGCTCTTTCACCCATGTGTGAATTTTGTACCATCATCCTTATTGGTGCAGTGGGCTATGCAGAGCTTCCAGACGTTGCTACATTTTATTAGATGATACCCAAAAAATCACTTTCATTTGTAGCACTAACCTCAGAAAGACCTTTAAATTTTAGGGCGCTTCAAGCTCATGGTGGTGATACGACTTCTCTGAGATTGTAATTTGTACTTGAAAGCTTAGGTTTTATTATTGGCAGTACCGTCAGTCCGTTTTCCTGAAGAGTGACAGGCTCACTTCATTCATTTTCAAAAAGATGTCTGCCAGTACCCAAGTCTGAAAACCATAGTTTGTCTGTCAGTCATTTTTTTTTTCAAATAAAGCTGGTGTTTCATGAAAAAAGCAGTTACTTCTTACAACTCAGTTATACCATGCTTTTCCCCAAAACAACCATCATGCTTCAGCCTGCAGCAGGTGTCTTTTGAGTACTTACACATGTACTCAAATATTGAAGTTAAACAGAATAATTTTTTTCTGCTTCAGGGGACGTTGTTATGTGAAACCTGGATTTTCTCTTTTGTTCCTAAATCACGAGCACACGGTGGATAAGGATGCAGTAACAAGTAGCAGCACTTAGGGCCGTCGCCTCCATTCGTGCTGAGGCGCCAGCATTTGCACCCGAGACAGGCGTTATGCCATCACTGCACATGTCAACACAGTGAAGGAGGCTAATGTTTTAATATTATTGTGAAAACTCATTCCCTCACATGCTCCCTGCGAGAGGCCCCGGGACCCCCCAGGGCCTGCAGACCATACTTTGAGAACTGCTATTATAGGAGGTAAAACTGAATAACCAAGAACTTAAGTGGTTTATCAAAGATCACATATTTGGCTAGTTAAAACTTCCACCTCTCTAAAAATGGTACTGATGAACTCAGTGACAAGACAAGAATAAGGACGCAGATGCAGAGAATGGTCTGGAGAACTCGAGGTTTGAGGGGGCGGGGGGCGAAGGGGAAGATGAAACGAAGTGAGAGAGTAGCATAGACATATATATACTACCAACTGTAAAATAGATAGCCAGTGGGAAGTTGCTGTATAACAAAGGAAGTTCAGCTCGATGATGGATGATGCCTTGGAGGACTGGGACGCGGAGGGTGGGGGGGAGTCGAGGGAGGGAGGGCGTATGGGGATATGTGTATAAATACAGATGATTGACCTTGGTGTACCTCAAAAACTGGTACAAGAGTGTAAAGCAATTATATTCCAATAAAAAAACAAAAAACAAAAAAAACCTTCCACCTCAGACTCTTTTGGGGGGCAGTACTTTCCACTTAATTGTTGAATTCATACACAGTATGGTTATTGAGTACCTATTTGAGTACCTAGAGCACCATTTTTATTCAATAATGAATTGGCATATAGAGCCTTCCTAACTCTTGTTCTGTAGTGGCATTGGTAAGAGCAGTTGGGATATCATAGCATTTGAGACTCTCTGCCCTGTTCCCGCTCCAGAGTGTACTCTTTGGGGCCTTGTCCCCAGGGGCTTTCTCCCAGGTCTACCCAGCAGACCTTTCGTTCAGCTGCCATGAGGATGCTTATTCACTGAACTCCCACTATATACCAAGCCCTCTGCTGGGAATGCAGCGAGGACTCCACCCACCCTTAGGGTGCCCTCTTCTGCAGGGAGTAAAGTCCTAAAGTTTTTTGCCAAGTCTCACGGTAGGTGGTCTTTTATTACCTTTCCTGCTAAGAACGGTTTTCTTGAAATAGTTGAGTAAAGTTTGAGTATTGCTTCCTGGCAGACCCCTGTCCCTTAGAGAGATGGTTGAAGGAATGTGAGAAGGACTCTTGATCGTGGCACTTGCCTGCTACATTTATGAAGTTTATTATAGCTGCATTTTTTGCCACCTAGAAGCAGCAGCAGCCAGCAGAGATATGGGGTGGACTTGGACTTAGCAGGTCTCTCAGGTGGACCTTCCTTTCACGCTTCTTCCTTACTGTTCCCTCAGAGTCAGGACTGTCTCCAGTTGGGTCCTCCTGCTGAAGGGGAAGTAGTCCAAGTGAGATGGACAGACGGCCAAGTCTATGGAGCCAAGTTTGTGGCCTCCCACCCCATCCAGATGTACCAGGTAGCCAGAGGATTTTGCTGGGGATGGGGGGAGGGGGGTGCTTGATTAATTCAGCGTTTCCTCTTGAGCCAGAGGCATATCTTTGCTCTTGGGAGAGCTAAGGGATCAGTAACAACGCTTTTCAGAGCTAGGGGCTGCCCTGTGTCCAGTCTGCCCGGTATCGCTTCAGACATGGCAGGCCTTACTTCAGTGTTCTAAACCCTTCCTGTGACTGCAGGAAGTTGCCACTGTGCAATTTCTCTGCCTGTGGACCAGGGAGAGAGTCAGGGATGTCTTAGCTAAAGGCCTTTGTTTCCTCGGTAGGTGGAGTTTGAGGATGGCTCACAGCTTGTGGTTAAGAGAGATGACGTGTACACCCTGGATGAAGAGCTTCCCAAGAGAGTCAAGTCTAGACTGGTGAGTGTGTGTTTTCTGTGTGCCCATCTGGGAGGGGGGAGCACAGCAAGGATGTGTCCCTTTGTTTCTTTTCTTTGGGGTGGTTGGCCATAAAGTGCTCATTTGGCTTGCCTATTCTTCTACAGTCAGTAGCCTCAGACATGCGCTTCAATGAGATTTTCACAGAGAAAGAGGTTAAGCAGGAAAAGAAACGGCAACGAGTCATCAACTCAAGATACCGGGAAGATTACATTGAGCCTGCACTGTACCGGGCCATCATGGAGTAGGTGCTTCCAGCCGCCAAGAGAGTCCCAGCCGTCAAGGCAAAAGCACTCTGGGGTTCCACAGCACAGCAGACACTCGGAACTCTGAAGTCTGTAAGAGTGAACTGTAAAATGAAAAGGAATGAAATAACCAACCCCATCATCGTCTCACCCCACCCTCCTCGCATTCCACTGTAGTGAAAGGACAAACCGTTCTCGGACATGCGGCAGCAGCCGCTGATCTCCCAGCTGAGAGGCTGAGCACTGGAACGCTGCGGCTGCACTGGACCCAGTCTGTAACGGGGTCGACTGCGCTGGCTGGGCTGGTTGCCCTGTTCCTGGCCTTGAACTTCCTGATGATCACCTGCACCAACTAGGCAGAGGTGCTGGTGCTTGCCCCCTCCCCCTTTTTGTATTTATATATGTGTGTGTGTGTGTGTGTGTGTGTGTGTGTGTGTGTGTGTGTGTGTGTGTGTGTGTGTGTGTGTGTGTGTGTGTGTCTGTACGTATGTATGTTTGTATGTTTGGTCTGGACCAGCTTCTGCCAGCCCCTGGCCTTTACTTTCTTCCTTGCCTATCCAGGGCGACAAAAATGTGACATTCTGCCCTCAGCGGAGCTGAGTAGGGGTCCCTGGGGGTTGGCTGGAGATGGCTGTGGCATCTGTTTGTTCCTGGAACTGCCTCCGGCGGGTGCTGGCAAAGCTGCAGTGGTGAAATGCTAAGGAGATAATGCCACCTCTTTGCCCTCTCTTGAAGGAGAAGATAGGGGTAATGTGGGTGTGTTCCCATATCACTAGGCACAGAGCCCCTGTGGACAGTATTAGAGGGTGTGGGTGGGGAGTACTCTGACGGGGCATCTAATGATGGAAGCAGGCAGAGCCTGGCGGGTGATTCTGTCAACAGAAAATTGCAATCATGCAGGGGCTGAGAGGATTAAGATGAACTGGGGCCACTGGAGGCCAGGGGGCAGGTTTAGATTTGTCCCCTGGTCTGGGGGTGGGCGGGATCTGATTTGGGAGGGGGGTGGGACTGGAGGGCAACACTGAAGGGGTTAAACAGGTTTTTGCTCCTCATGAATTTGTTTGCCTGGGCCCAGGATTGGAGGGCTTCACACATATACCCTGTGTATACAAGAATCAGATTTATAATACTTCCCCTTTTTTGTTACGTATGAACGCTATAAACCAAATTATTTTGAAAACCGGTGCATCACCTTGTCCTTAGCAATAAAATGTGTTGAGCAGAGGATTGGCTGTGTCTGCCCCAAGGAGCCTGAGTGGCCCAGGGTCAGGCCAGGAGTATATTTAGAGTTATAGGTTCTGGAGCAGGGCCACGCATTTTAAGAAGTCTCAGGCAGGATCTAGGATACCCTCCTAGAGAGATGGGCTCCTTGTCAAGTTCTGGTCCTGTGGCTCTGAATGCTGGGACCTGGGAAGCAGAGGCACCTCCGGCCATGAGTACCTCCTTTTGCTTCTCTTGCCCTAGAGATGGGAAGGGAGAGGTAATAGAGGAAGGATCAGACCACTCCCACAACCTGTAGAACTGAGTTTGGTCTCTCTCATCTCGACCCCACTTAATAACTTCATTGAGCCAGGTGTAACTTTATGCCAGTCTGTTCCATAAAAATTGTAGAACCAGCTTGAAAGAAGGCCATACTTTTTAGGTGCTTAGGTGCTTGAAGAGCAAAAGATCAACATACATCCTCCACCCGGCCAATTCCCTTGGGTCCTGAAGCTGTTCTGAGCTGCCTGTAGTTGGTGAGATGCTTTTCTGGAGAAAGATCCAGTCCCTTTGACCTCCAGTGGGTTTCTGAGGCCCAGGTGGACAAGGATAGAACAGCAGCAGGGCAGGGAGGGGCCAGTGAATTGGGCACAGCAGAGCTGTTCAGCTGGCAGAGCTGTTCAGCTGGTCTTGGACAGCTAGGCACTAGGTCCTATTTCTTGGCTCCAGCCAGGTGTGGGAGAATCTTGGGTCAGCTCAGCAACTCAATGCTTGTGTCCTGGGGCTTGGGAGGTGGCTGCCACCTCTGGTGTCTGTGGGGGAAGGGAGGAGCAGCAGATCTCAAAGATACTTTTCTTTGCCAGTTCCCTCCTGGGGCCAAGAAAGGGAGGTTGACTTTTGTCCAGCACCCAAGGATTCCTAGGGGAGAGTGGACAGAGCCAGGCCTTAATGAATTGGCAACCCCTGGGAACACACATCTTTGGAGGGAAGGAACACTTCCCCACACTTGGCAGAGGTCCCAGACCTCCCTACCTCTCACTGACCCTGCCATCCCCAGCCCTGCTGAAGGACATGCAGGGTGTAACCCCATCAGAGACCTTGCTCATCAGCTGACTATTTTTCTAGAAACTTTAACTTTTTGCTTTGGTCAAATGTAAAACCATTTGGGAAACTGAAGTTTAAAGTGGTGATGAGAGTCCTACAGAACGGGCCTCAGCAGACTGACTGACTCCCGGGAAGCATGCGCCAGACTGTCTTAGGCAGGCTCCCCTCAGAAGCCTTTTTGCCAGGGCAAGCAGCCCTCCTTTGGTGAGGTGGCGTCTTTGGGTTGGCAGCCAAGGATCACAGCCGGACAGTTCCTCCTCTTCCGTAAATCCCTTCGGGGAAATTAGGTTTTAAATTGTGCCCCAGTAGGGTGGGAGAAAGCTGGGACCTCCCGGGCTGTAAAGGGTAGACGAGATGGGGCGGAGTGGTCCTGTGTCCAGAACAAAAATTTTCTGCGAGGCCCTAAGGTAGTAATAAAGAAGGGCAGCCAGCGACCCCTGTCCCCCCAGCTCCACAGGATCGGGCAGGGTCGCCCAGCCCGTGGAGGCCCACAACCTTGGGTCTCAGCCTGGCTCCGGGCCGATGCCTGCCTCCCTCGGTGTGGAGTGACCGTGGACCCCCGTACCCCGCAAGGCCGAGGAAACAGCCTCTCGAGGGATCATGTCGGCGGACAGCGAGCCCTGCGGCCGTCAGAGGTCCGCATCCCTCCGGGGCGTGAAGCTGGGGGAGGAGGACTCCTCAAGGCGGCGGACAGGCTCCGGGGAGCCGAGGAGTGGGCTTCGGCGCGGAGACCCGGCGCAGACCCGGGCTGCCGGACCCACGCCCCGCCCCGCCCCGCCAGCAGCCCCTGTCACCGCGGGCGGACGGCTCGGAAAACTCGGGGCTCGGGTGCCCAGTGGGCCGCTCTGGGTTTATGCCCTCCCACTGCCCGCAGTGCAGCCCCGCATTGGTCAGCCCGGCGCCCCCGCCCGGCTCCCGCGCGCCGATTGGGCGCGGATGCCCGACCCCGGGCGAGGGCGCCGAGGCGGAGCGTGGGATTGGTGGTCCCGCGGCCCGGCTCGCGGCCGCGCGCTCCGCCCGCCGCTGCGTCCCCACTATGGCGGCGCCCAGGCGGCCCGCCGCGTCTTGGGCGCCCGCCGGGGTCCCCCGCGGCTCTCGCCGCCGCCTTCGCGGTCGCCCCTGCCTTCCCGGCCGCGTCGGGCCGGGCGCCGCCTCTCCCCTGCCTCCCTCTCCGCTGCGGTAAGGGCCGGTCCTGCGCGCTTCGGGGCGGGCCGTCACCGCGGCTAACGGTCGCCGCCGCCCCCTCTTCTCCTCCCCTCCCCTCTCCCCCTCCCCTTCCCTCCCCTCTCCGCCTCCCCTCCCCCTCTCCTCTCCCACCTCCCCTCCCCCTCCTCTCTCCCACTTCCCCTCCCCTCCCCCCCGCCGCCCGCGGTCCCCAGGTTGGGCGGGGGTCGCGGAGCCGGCGCTCGCTGGTGCTGGGGAAGGAAGGGTCGGGCGCGGCCCAGCCGCCTCCGGATAATGAAGTCCGGCTCGGACTGGGGGCTCGCGCCGGGAGTCCGGTCCCTGGGAGGCCTCGCCTGGGTAGGCGCTGCCAGGCCCCGCGGGAGAGGACGGCTGGACTCCGGCCGAGCGGCCTGAGGTCACGGGAGCGCGAGACCCCGCAGCGCTGCGCACCTCGGCGCAGAGGAAGGACAGGCTCAGGCGGGCCTTCGCTGGTGGGAAGAGGGAGGAAGAGTGGAAAACCTGAGTGGGGATCAGCAGCGTGCGGGTAGCGGTTGTCATTGCTTATGGCTCTACCAGCCGCCAGGTGTTCCGGGGACCGAGGTCAGTTTTACTGACAAAGTACGCCTCTTGCTTCCTTTCCTGTGGTACTTCTCCCCATTGTCTGCTGTGTGACTTTGTTTGCAGGAGGAAATATCTTAGTGATGAGAGCAGGTTTGATGAGGATAGTGTCCCACGAATATTTTGAATTCTTTATTGCAACAGTGCACGTTTTTGTGATTGTTTAATAGACGTTATTGATATTCGTTTCCCGCACATAGGAGGAAGGAGACAAACGTGTGAAACTGAATCATTGTAATTAATTGAGAGGGACCAATGAAGGCAGCTGCTATTTTGTTAAATACAAAACAAAACAAAAAAACAAAACAACCAACAAAAAAAACCTTACAAACTTTTCTGTGAATACACTTCGAATTATCTATACTATAGCTAGTTAAGGTAGAAAAAGAGCATTTATTGAGTTCCTGAAACTAAATAGACCTCATGGAAAAATTGGTTATTTCTAAGTCAGAATCACCTTGGTGTAATGATCATTGAACTGTCGGATATACCTTCAAGTCAAAAGGATTAAAAGGAAGCTGGCACAGAAATTTATGACCAAAATGGTATTTTCAGATTACCTCTTAAGGCAATAGCAACTCCTAAGATTAAAGATTCTTAACTCAAGGATGTTTTGAAGTATTAAGTGATGAATCTCCCTCTTTCACATGTCTAAGTGTCTAATCATGGTTTAATAAAAGTAAATTAACGAGGAAAAAAAGATGTGCGTATTCTTAGAGACTAAGTGACTTTGGATTATGGATAAAGTGTCTGTTGAGTAAGTATTGTGTGCAAGGCAATGTGTCTGTGAGGACCTCACAACCTGTTTTGTATGGGACTTGTTCTGATGGGCCTGTAAGATGGCTGTGGGGATAAAGTGCACTCAGGAAAATGATCACTAATAATACGATCTCTAGAATTCCAAGAGAGTAGGTACTATGAAAATTCTGGAAAGGGAGAAATCCATGTGTTTGGGGAGGGCTTCACAGGGGAGCTGAGGCTTGAGTTGAGCCATGAATGGGTAAGGGCTGGGTGATGAAGAGGAAGGAGAAGTAAGGAAATGAGAAAGTGAGGATGGGAAAGGTGGCAGGGAAGAACACAAAACACTCATGCATGGTTCCAGGGGGTTCTTATTAGAAAAAGTGGGAGATAAGGTTGTACAAAAAAGGCAGGTTGATGGCATCAAATCAGAAAGTAACTTTGCTCTGGGTGGAGCAAAGGTTAAACGTAGTAGTACTTCAGATGAAACTGGAGCTAGCTATTAGAAAAGTAGACAGTAGCACTTTATTTGTCCTTGTCACTTTTCTGAGTAACCTCAGCTGTTTAGAATAATGGTCCTCTCAGCTACCCAGGATCTGCACCTCAAGATTCATTCTTGCTTTTCTTTTTCTCCCCCTGTATTAAGTTGGTTTCCAGGTCTTGTTGCTACTGCCTCCACACTATTTCTAGCATTTGCTTCCTTCTGTTCCTACTGTCATCACACTGATTTGGGGCTATTGATACCATTCCCTTGAATTACTGCAGAAACCCCCTAGCTTTCCCCCCGAACTGCTTCCACCTATCCTGTGTACTGTCGTCACTTACAGGTAACTCAGTTCCCCAGCCTAGACTTTTAATGGCTTCCTACTGTCTGTTGAATTAAGCACAGACCAGCCTGGCCTGGGCAGTATGGGTAAACTCATTTCTTGCCATTCCCTTAGATTTTATTATATTTTCCAAGTCTGTGGAACTATTTTCTCTTTTTTTTTTTTTGCTCTCTGTGCTCCCTATCTTTGCTCATATTGCTTTTTCTATCCTAAGTCACCCCCTTGAATCTCTAATTGTTGGTTCTTGCCCATGTTTCAGGGCCATTTGATTGGAAGTGTCTCTGTGAAGCTTTTCTGTACTTTTCTCCCCATCTAGAGGGACTTGTTTCTCCTTTAAACCATTATAACACTAGAATCTTCCTTTTTGCCCCAATTGCCAACGTTAAGACTGAAGCTTTTTCAAGCCGTAGACCATCTTCTTCATCATCTAGCACAGTGTTTTGTACATAGTAGGTACTTGGCAAACATATTTTATATTGAACCAGGTTAGGTGCATAGAAGATTCTTTGTGCAAACAAAATTGTTCATCATAAAATCTGTAAAGTTCCTTATGGGAGAGAATTTGTTACTGAGAGAGCTGGTGTATTGATCTGGATAGCTTGGATTAGGCTTCATTAACAAAAACCCTTAAGACTTGAGTTACTTAACAGAAGTCAACAAAAGTTGACTTCCCATTCATGCTACATGTCCAGCATTACTGCACAGG
Organism: Hippopotamus amphibius kiboko; assembly: GCF_030028045.1. Taxonomy (NCBI): domain Eukaryota; kingdom Metazoa; phylum Chordata; class Mammalia; order Artiodactyla; family Hippopotamidae; genus Hippopotamus; species Hippopotamus amphibius. Next base: position 35,510,796 of record NC_080186.1, read on the forward strand.
TGACTGCTCCTTTCAGTCACTCAGGGACCCAGGCTGATGGAAACTCCATCTTAATATGGTGTTTCCATGATCATTTTTTTAAACATTAATTAATTAATTAATTGGCTGTGTTGGGTCTTCATTGCTACGCAGGGCTTTCTCTAGGTTTTCTCTAGTTGCGATGAGTGGGGGCTACTCTTTGTTGTGGTGCATGGGCTTCTTATTGCTTCTCTTGTTGCAGAGCACAGGCTCTAGGTATGCGAGTTTCAGTAGTTGTGGCACATGGGCTCAGTAGTTGTGGCTCGTGGGTTCTAGAGCACAGGCTCAGTAGTTGTGCACAGGCTTAGTAGCTCTGAGGCATGTGGGATCTTCCCAGCCCAGGGCTCGAACCTGTGTCCGCTGCATTGGCAGGCGGATTCTTAACCACTGCGCCACCAGGGAAGCCCTCCATGATCATTTTAATTGAGTGGAAGATGGTGATCAAGGGACACTTGATGGATGGATTTTAAAGTTTCCGTCCTGAAGTGGCACATGTCACTTTCATTTCCATATCATTGGCTAAAGCAAGTCACGTGGCCATGCCTAACTTTAAAGAAGGGCAGGGAATTGCAGTCTTAGTATGTGCCTAGAAAGCAAAGAGCCAGAAGTAACTGTTGAACAGCACTAATGACTGCTACATCTTCTGTCAGTATCAAGGCCCATGGAAGATTAGAGGTAGCGAAATCAGATGGGCCACTAGAGAGAAACACATTGATAGTAGTAAGAAATAATAGCTCTAACTAGGCATGGAATGAGGGTGGATTCGGAAGTCAGAACTCCATCACAAGCACTGTAATGCTTGTAATGTAACAGACTGAGGCTGTTGATACAAGGGCAATCGATGATTTTCCAGTCATAGCACAGTCATAGCACAGTCATTCCTGAGGGCATCACTGTTTTACAGCACCCTCAGTGACGAACACAGGAATGGTCCTGAGGCATCCATAAAAAGTTAAATTATATTCAAGGTACACAATTTAGGAAGCAAGGAAGTGTATACTCAAGGTACATTGTCACTTGAGTGGTTAAAATAAAAAGGATCCTAGTTCAGCCTTACTGGTTTAATTGGGTTTAACTGAGGCTATCAAACTTTGGTATTTGGGGAGGAGATTTCACTTTTAACAAAGAAAGTGAAAACTGGGTTGAAATCCTGCCTCTGCCGTTGATTGTCTGACATTGCAAGTGTCTGATTCTGGAGCCCGAGTGTCCTCATCAGTGAAATGCATAGGGTGGTTATGAGTTCATTTCCTGTCAAGTGCTTTGTGCAGTACCTAGTTCAAAGTAAGGACTCATGATTATGATTATTGGCAGCAGGATTTGAAGAAACTTTGGGAAGTCAGGTAAGGAAATCTCAGGATTCCCCCAGATTTTCCTACCTTTTCCACTTCCTTGGCATCCTGCCACACCTTTCTTATTTTCTCATTTATCCTATTTTGTTTTACTTGGTTGTATATGTGTCTGTGTCTTCCACTGTACTAGTCATCCCACAAGTAGCTATTGAACATGAGCTCTCTGCTAGCCTCTCTGCTGGGTCATGGCATTACTGATACAAAAGGCATGTCCCAGGTCTCGAAGAGCCTCTTGTCTGGTAGGGCCAGAAACCAGTGAACCAGCAGTTAGAATACATTGTAATGGGCTGTGTTTGAGGGTCCTGTGGCATCTCCTAAAAAGAGAATCTGATGTACACAGGGAATATAAATAATGATTTTCCAGAGAAGCTCACACCTACCTAAGTCTCGGATCGCTAGTTATTTGCTGGATAGATGTGTGTTTAAAAGGCTTTTCAGGTAGGAAACAATGTGTGTAATGGCCTAGAAACACAAGGGAGTGTGCTGCATGCTGAAGGTGCTTGAAAGGTAGGAGAATAGGATATTTTGGGGGGAGTGTGTGGCGGCTGCTGAAGTCAGACTGAAGGCTTGTGAGTTTAGGAGTTTATCCTGACGATGAGGACGAGCCGCTGAAGGATTTGAAGGTAGGAAATGCTTTGCCTTTTAGGAAGGTCTGTGTATGTGGAGGCAGCAGAGGAGTGAATGTTCTGTTTCCCTGACATGGGAAGTTCTGAGGCTTGCAACCATAGTACCATGTCTGCTTCACAGAGTCATAAAATACTTACGGATGAGGAGAGCTTAGAACAAGGTGAGGCTGGAGGGAAGGTTACCAGTTAGGCTGTGGCAGTAATAGGAGGGGTGTGTCTATGTCCTGCCTGGGGGTGGAGGAGAATCAGCAGACCAGGGTTTCCATCACAGCTTCACCAGTTTCTACGGTGTGGCCTTGGGCAGGCTTCAGAACCTTTTGTGTCCCCTCAGGTTTTCAAATTGGCAAAATGGGGATATACGTCCCTACCTTGCAAGGTTGTTCTGAGAATTTGAGCAAATAAGAGGCTGCTCCTGTACCGTTAGATACGTAAGGGACCTCTTATTGTAAAAATAATAGTTTTAAGATTCTTAATGCTTAGTATATTCCCTGGTTCATGGTAGGTGATCGTTAACTTAAAATCACCTGGAAATAACCACTGCCAACGTTGTAGTTTCATTTATACATCTTGAATGATCGATGATGCTGGTCTGGGCGGGTTGGGTGTGAGGGAATTGTTCTGCGATCAAGAAGGGAAGAGTTGGTTAATACCAGTTTAAACATTCTTTAAATGCCAAAAAATTATATGTGGTTATTCAGCTGTTCCCAGCCCTCACCCAGAAGTGACACATGCACGTGGGCATACACTCCTGTTGCTGCTGTTATAATGTGCTCACTGTCTGGGCTGCTAAAATGTATGCACTTCTCCTTCAGCCTGTCATTGTCATTGTTGACTGTGTCCCCCTGAAATTTTGCTCCTCCGCAGCCTTCTTCTGAACATGTTTGTAAAGACGATAATGGGGATTTCATTCCAATTTGTTGTCCTACAGTTTCCTCCCTGGTCATCCTGGTTGACAGGAGTGCCTCCCTGTGAACTTCTGCACAACTTGTGTTATTCTCATTAAATGTTATCTACTGCCTTGTCTTATCATTATTTGTCTGTGTGTCAGTAAATTTCCCTTTTCCTTGATGGCAGTTTTCTTTACAAAATAATGGAAAGATGGCACGTTTATGTGTTTTTAACATGACTTAAAAACCCATGGAAACCTTGTGTTTGAAATATGTTAATAAACAGGTTAGAATATTCTATTTCTAAATCTTCAAAGTATGTAGCAGTGATTTTCAGAGTTTTTAATCTCAGGACCCCTTTATAAGTTTAAAAATTATTGAAACCCCAAAGAACTTTCATTTTGTGGGTTTTATCTATTGATATGTAATATATTAAAATTACTGAGAAAATTTTAAATCACAAGAATACACAAGCACATATTCCGTTAGCTGTGAAGACAGTGCTATCGTCACATGTCATCATATGTTATATAGCCTCTGGAGAACGGTGCTGGGCCGTTGTGAGAGAATGAGAGTGAACAAGGCAAATAATGTCTGAGAATTACTATGAAAATAGTTTTAAACTTGGGGACCCTCTAGGGTCCTTGGACCACAGTTTGAGAACTGCTGGCATGTAGATATGAGAGTTTTGTTTGTTTTTTGAAATATTTATTTATGTATTTTGGCTGTGCCGTGTCTTAGTTGTGGTATACAGGATCTTCACTGCAGTATGTGGGCTTCTTAGTTGCAGCATGCAGACTCAGTTGCAGCATGCGGGCTCTTAGTTGCAGCGTGCATGCGGGATCTAGTTCCCCGAACAGTGATCGAACCCAGGCGCCCTGCATTGGGAGCAGGGGTCTTAACCACCCGGACTACCAGGGAAGTCCCAATATGAGAGTTTCTATAAGTGACACTTTTACATCTTTTTGGCAACAAAATAACATAAGGATGGAAACACTGCCAAATGTGTTTTCAAAATGCACTCAGCATAGTTTCTTTAAAAACAAATAAAACTAGTTTCTAGCTGTTTTCAAGACATTCTTCACCTTGAAAGGACAGATGTGTGTATTTTTGGAAAATCTTCTAGGTGCCACACTGTTAGCAGACATTTGCCATCCCAGAAAAGTTTAGCAAACTTGGAACACCAGTGTATTTGTAAAAGAAGAGTATACAGCTGCTCTTTAAGTTCTGGAAATATACACGTTTGGCCAGATGATAAGCAGAGAACTTCTTTGAAACACAAGAGTTTCATGGTTACTCACCATCTCATTGTCAAGTGCAGTTATCATCCTATTTGTTTAAAATAGGACACAATTTTTATGAAATTAACCACTTCCGTGTCACTTAATGCATAAACTACACTGCATCACGAAGCAAATGGTAAGTGATGGTGCCACTACCCCCCATGCTCTGGAACTTCCACACTTTTCGTGAATTCTTCCTGAACCTCAGGTACCCCAAGGCGTCTGACATAGGGATTGCTTGAGGAGGCCAGTGTCCACTTTAATTAAATACAGCAAAGTTTATAAACAGGAGTTCTGGTATTTTCTTTTGTTACCTTGGTGAATCATTTTGCGTGCCTTTGAGATGCCCATTCTCTCTGACAGCGAATGGCCTGGGCTTGTTATAACAGCCCCTTCTTGCTCTTGCTTGGCCTTTTCCAGGCTGTCCTCTGTATTGCTACTGAAGTGATCTTTCTAAAATACAGATATGACTATGTCATTTCTCTGCCTAATCCTTTCACTGGTTCTCCATTGCCAGTGGGATAAATTTCAGAGCCCTTAGCGTGGCATCTGAGGCCTCTCTCCCTTTTTAGTGCTTCAGCTTCTTCACTGAAGCATTTCTGAAGTCTCACAGACAGTTATGAATTTCCACTACCTCATAATGTCTGTACCTGTTTAACAGTGCTTCATACTATTCTCCAGGGCAGGTACCACACTGTGTTCCTAGTGCTGTACTCAGGTGTGTAATAATGGCTTCTGCCTGGACTGATAAGATGGCATAGCTTCCAGCATGGTTCCAGTGTAGTTATTCTGCAATATTATATTTCTTTCCTTGACCTTTTTAAAAAAAGATATGAGCAGATAAACAGTATGGAACTACTATATAGGCCTAAGACATCTAAAGTCTCAGAGACGTAATAGCAATGAAAGGGAACCTTTATCTCATATTTTCTAATGATGTATTTTACACGTACAAGAACAGAACAATATGATGATACCCAGCACCAAATCTTAATATGCAGTATTACTTCAGCTTTTGTGTGTTTTTTTTTTTAAAGAAATAGAACATTATAGTTCCAGGAAAAGCCTCCTATGTACTTTTCCCTGATCTCCTCCCTCCTTCACCAGAGAAAATACTGTCTTGAATTTAAAGTTTTAAAATTCCCATACGTGTTTTTATGCTCTGGTGGTTTTTACTGCATGGTACATGTCCATGTACCATGCATAGCAGGGGCCAGGAAACAGGCCTGTAGGTCTCAGTGGAATATAGCCATGCCCACTGTTCTTGACTGCTCTTGTGCTGTAACCTTTTGTTTACAGTTTTTTGGACATACTGCCATCTCCCAACCACCTTCAACACCAGTCCCCACCCTTTTATCTCAACTGGCCCAAAGCTAGGTCATCTTTTCAAATATTCCAGTTGAATTTTCTGAAAACTGATTGGAGTCAACTTTTCCAAATAAAAAATTATGTCTAGAAGCTTGTCCTCTGAACACACCATTAAAACAAATAAGGAAAAACCCAATAAAACCAAACAGTAACAGCTCCTATTCAGAAAAGCCTTTTTTTTTTTTTTTTGTAAAAAGAAAAGTGAACTGAAACATGCAAAACTGAACGTTCTGTTTCATTGGATTTTTACCCCCTCCCCTGGGCTTTTTTCTCAGCTACTTCTAAAGGGAACACCTGACCACAGACAAAGTATTTTTCAGTTTTACTCTTCTGTCTTCTATTTTTAAAACCTTAGTGTAGATGTCTAATTTCTACCCAGAAAGTCACTGACTGCCCCTGTTACACAAGTCAGGGTCCAGTCAAGAGAGAGAAACCACGTGATACCTAGAGCAGGTAAAGTTTAATGTAAGGATTATTAACTTTAACAGTGAATTGGAGTAACATGAGGTTAGCTAGTAAGTAGTAAAGAAATAAGCATTTGGAAAGATGCTCAGCGTCATTAGCCATCGAGGAAATGCAAATCAAAACCACAATGAGATACCACTTCATACCCACTAGGATGGCTATAATCAAAAAGACAAATAATAAGGAGTGTTGGCACAGACGTGGAGAAATCAGAACTCTCCTACAGTGGTGGGAAAACAGTCTGGCACTTCCTCAAACAGTTAAACATAGAGTTACGATATGACCTGGGTATATTTCATTCCTACATATATACCCAAGAGAAATTAGAACTTATGTCCATATAAAAATTTGGACATGAGTATGCGTTGCAGCATTATTCGACCAAAAGGTGGAAACAGCCCAAATGTCCATCAACTGACAAATGAATAAATAAAAGATGATATGTCCATATGATGGAATGTTATTTAGCGATACAAAGAAATGAAGTAGTGACATGCACAAACCTTGAAAACATTATGCCAAGTGAAAAGAAGCCTGTCACAAAGGACCACATATTGTTTGATTCCAGAAATATCTATAAACATTTGCCTATTCTATAGAACAAAGTAGTTTAGAGGTTACTTAGGGCTGGAGGTTTGTAGGGGATGACAGCAGAGGGATGCAGGGTATCATTTTGGGGTAATAGAAATGTTCTAAAATTGATTGTGGTCATGTTTGCACAACTGAAAATACTGAAAGCCGTTGAAAGGTATACTTTGAGTGGGAGAATTGTATAGTATGTGAATATCTCAATAACACTGTCAAAAAGAGGTAAAGAGAACTAAAGAAAACAGAAACATATCTAAGGAGCAGCCGGCACCCCAGGGCTGAGCTAGAGTGCTCAGCAAAGAGCTCCCCAACCTGCCTCACACCCACTTCAGGCTGAGATTCAGACTTTGGTGTAGTGGACATGACTGTAGATCACTGGTTTGCAGATGAACCATTCTGATGCAGCATGGTGGAGTTTGCCAGAAATCTGCCATCTTAGGTACTAGGGAAAGCTGTTCACAGAGAGGTGTCTCACCAGAGACACTCTGTTACAAAATTGTCCAAGAGAAGCGGTGAGGGAAACTGTTGGCTTCTGCTCACTGCTGTCCACTGGAAAAGCCCTGTGTGTTGCAGGAGCCTACCAAGAGGAACACAATGGAACCCAGAAGCCGTGGCTTTCCAGCACCCCCTAGTGACAAAGCTTGACATCATGTCAGCTGGCAAAAGGAAAATATTTAAAGGTCCCAGATCCACTTTTACAGAGCAAGCAAAAAGGATGAATTTGGAGCTAAGAGGCAGTAAGTCTATAATCCACACAGTGGGTAATTGGAACCTCAGCGTACCCTTAGCTTTTTAATTCCCTTTGGAGATCTTCAGGTTATCCATGCCACCTTGGCTATTGTGGCTTAGAGAAGCTGGGACTCTGTATCTTTGGGCCAACATCCCCCCAGCGAAGCTCTAATTATCCATTTTTGCATATCTTTTTTTGTTATGTATACTTGGTTCGATTTTTCAGACACCAGTTATACCTATGCTGGATCTCCTTTGGCAGCTATTGTGTTTCTGTTTTTGTTTTTTGTTTGAGTTTCTTTTGGTAATCCTTTTAAACTTTTTATTCTTTTAAGAGTTTTTAAAAACTTTTTAATTAATTAATTTTATTTATTTATTGGCTGCATTGGGGCTTTGTTGCTGCTTGAGGGCTTTCTCTAGTTGTGGCACGTGGGGGCTACTCTTCATTGTGGTGCACAAACTTCTCAGTGTGGTGTCTTGTTGTTGTGGAGCACAGGCCCTAAGTGCATGGGCTTCAGTAGTTGTGGCACATGGGCTCAGTACTTGTGGCACAGAGGCTTAGTTGCTCTGCGGCATGTGAGATCTTCCTGGACTAGGGCTTGAACCCATGTCCCCTGCATTGGCAGGCAGATTCTTAACCACCAGGGAAGTCCTTAAACTTTTTATTCTTTTTCAGTTTATCTTCCTCATTTTTTATCCACCATGGCCTTCATGACTCTCGTCTTTTCAGCAATGCTTAATTGTTCTCTTTCATTAAGGCTTTTGTTTTTGTGGTGGTTTTATTTTTCTTTCTTCACTTTTATTGAGTGCTAATTATACTTTAAAAATGTTGTTTTTAACCTGATGTACCCCCAAAAAATTAAAAAAAAAAATAATAATACCAAAAAAAAAAAAAAGTTGTTTTACTATTTTTTCCCTGAGGCTCTCCCTTTAATCTTGGCTCTGAGTTAGCTCTTGTTTTGTAGAGTCTTCTGGGAGTGAGCAGGGCTGGGAGAACCTTTGTTAATGATCTGTATCTGTTCTGTGACAAAGTTTTTTCTGTTGTGTGGTCTTCATTTGCCACACTTTCCCTTGGCCCTCCCCTTTCCTTTCTTCCACTTTTGTTTAGAGTCTGTCCTGGTTCTGTTTCATTTTTGCTCTGCTGTACCATGTAGCCTCTTCAAGTGGAAGAGGTTACATGACTGAAGTCAGATCATTTGGATTTGAATCCTCACTGTGCTCTGTGATCTCAGAGAAGATAGCTTTACCTCTCTGTGCCTCAGTTTATTCTCTATGTAATGAGAATGAGAACCTTGTAGGATTGTTGAGAAGATTCAGTGAGCTAAATCATATAAAACTTTTAGAACTGTGACTAGTCCACAGTAAGTACTATATGAATATTAGCAATATTAATTACTTTATCCTTTGCATTGACTTGCAATTAGAAAATACACAATTCTGCATGTTAATTAACTACTTAAATCTGCTTAGTCATGGATAAAGTCTGAAAAGGAGGTGTGCATTCAGCAAAACCATTTTAAGAAATTGATGAGCTTTTCAGTAACTTGTTCAGGAAACTGGGTAATAAATAGTACGTGATAACTTCTAATTAGCTTGCCTCAAAAATAGTCCCAGGAGACATATTCAGGAAATACATTGTGGTTTTTGCTGTGTGTAATTTTGTCATAATTGAGTTTATAGTCATTATGGCTGATATTTGAAGGTCAGCAAAATTCTAACATTTCAGACTAAAAACTGTTGCCAGGTGTAGTTTAGGAAATAACCACATTGTAGGATGCTTTAGAAACGACATGAGTTTGGTGTACTTTGTTTCAGTGAGTTCAGGTTTTTATATAATTTTCTCTTACGGCTAATGAAAATAACCTAGCTTTATGTACCTTTTGTAGCTTTTTTGGAGCAGACTATAAGTGACTGAACATTTGGTCAGTGAGCAGAAAGTTTTTGAATACCTACCAGGGATGCAGTGGTGAATAAAACAGACCCATTCGCTGCCTGGATTAGCCAGAATATAAATTTTAAGCAAATTACTGTAAATACTCATGATTGTAAGTGCACTGGGTAATGGATGGGGATATATGGGTGCTGTGGGAATTCCTAACAGGGACACCTAACCTAAAGTGTGGAGACAGGTAAGGTTTCCCTGTGGAATTCACTTTTAAGATGAGACTTAAAGGCTGAGTGGCAGTTGGCTAGATGAAGTGGTAGGGTCAGGAAGGCTTCAGCCTGATATTAGGAGATAGCATGGCAAGTTCAAAACACTGAAGGATGTTCACTGTTGCAGACTCTTAGATGTGAGGTGGTGAGAGATGGTAAGAGAGGTCGGGGGAGAGGTGGACAGGGGCCAGATCATGCAGAGTCTTACTGGCCTTTTAAGGGGTTTGGGACTTTACCCTGAAGACAGTGGGAAATTTATGAAGTTTAAACCTTGGAATAAAATAGATCCACATTGGCTGCTATGTGGAGAATGAATTGAAGAGGACCAAGAGTGGATATGGGAGCACCCAAAGGAAATGAAAACAGGATTTTGATGAGATACATGTACACACCTATTTATCTCAGCATTATTCACAATAGCCAAGATATGGAAACAACCCAAATGCCCATCAGTAGATAAATGGATAAAAAAAAAGATGTGGTACATATACACAATGGAATATTATTCAGCTATGAGAAGAGGCTGTCCTGCCACTTGTGACAACATGGATGGACCTTGAACACATTATGCCAAGTGAGGTAAGTCAGAGAAGGACAGGTACTGCACAATATCACATAAATGTGAAATCTAGAAAGCAAACCTTTGAAAAACCAGAGAGTAAATGGAGGTCACCAGAGGATAAGGGTTGGGAGGATAAGACTGATTATGATTAAGGGTACAAACTTGTAGTAAACAAGCCATAGAGATCTAACATATAGATAATAGTATTGTACTATAATGTAGTGTGATAAATATTGCTTAAATGGCAACCATATTACAATATATGTATGTATCAAATAACATGCTATATAACACCTTAAATTTACAAAGTGTTACGTCATATTTATCGCACACAAAAGAATGGATATGAGAGGTTTATTAGGAGGCCTTATTAGTATTCCCAACAAAAGATTATAGTTACTTGAAATATGATGGTGGCAGTGAAGATAGAGAGATGGATGGATTCTAGAAGTATTTAAGAGGTAAAATTCATAGGACTTGATGATTGATTATATATGGAGGGTGAGAGTGAGAAGAAGGGTAGTGTCAAGGATAATTTCCAGGTTTTTGACAGAAGCATCTGTGAAGGTGTTGCCTTGTATTGAAATAGTGAACACTGGAGAAAGAAGAGGTTTGTTGGGGAAGTCTAAGACGTTTGTGAAACATTTAGATGATTATACAGAAGTTAAATAAATGGAAGGAATTCCCTGGTGGCCTAGTGGTTAGGATTCTGGGCTTTCACTGCGGGGCCTCGTTCAATACCTGGTTGGGGAACTAAGATCCCGCAAGCTGGTCGTCGCAGCCAAAAAAAAAAAAACCATGTTAAATAAATGGACATGGCACTTAGAAGACTTCTATCTGGATGGAAAAAATAAAGTTTGGGACAGTCAGCATAAAGATGGTAAATGAAGTCACAGAAGGGGAATGAGCTTGCCTTGGGAATACCTGTGGAATGAGAGTACAAGAGAGAGCCTCAGACAGACAGCACCCCAACCTTCTCGCTACATTTAAAATTGCTCTCTCCCCACCCCCTTCCTCCCTCCCTTCCTCCCTCTCCCCTCCCATTTGTGCCTCTCTCTGTCTCTTTTTCTCTCTCTACACACACATGTACACACACATATGTCTTTAGTATATATTACTTGTTGGAATGAGTACAAACTATATTAATTGTGTCTAGAGTTGGGGGAATAGAATTAGAAATATATTAATTCATCTGATCTTTAAACAAACACTTCTTGAATGTGCTGTGTACTAGGTGCTGTGCTGTTAAATGCAGGTGATTCAAAGACTTAAGTTATAGATTCTGCTTTCAAATTGTATGCTAATTCCTTACAGAGACAGAAAAATAGACAAGATATTTTACAAATGCTATGATAGCGGTAAGCATGGGGTGTTATGGGAGCACAGGTCGCCATAGTGTCGGACAGTGTTTAAGGAAAGCTTTCTGAAGGAGGTAACACTTGAGCAGAGTCCTAAAAGATAAGTTGGTGTTGCTAGGTAAAGAAGGCATGAAAGAGCTCTTACCACCACACTGTATGCCTCTTAAACAGTTTCAGATGCTGTAGAAAGGTCAAGTCATGGGAGGACCATGGTGTCCAGTGGCTTTGGCAATTAAGAGGTCGGTGGTAAACTTAATGGAGTGACAGGTAGTGAGATCAGATTGTGGTGGGTGGAAGAATGAATGGGGAGTGAGCAGTCAGATTCCGCTAGTGCAGGGTCTGAATTCAGTTGTCTTAGTGTCCTCTGTGCCTTGCATAATCTCTGGCACTTGGTATTTGTTGCATTAGTTTTGAACAGAAGAGAGACACCTCCTTCTCCAAGATAAGATGAATGCATGAGGAGGTGATGAGTCCTGCTGCTGCATTCCCTCTACATGCTGAAGCATTTGCGGCTCTTTACCTGCGTTCTTTTCTATGGCTGTGCAGGGAGGCCAGATACGCTCCCATAGCCAGGAAAATCTGCATTAAACCATAAGTGTTCTTATGTTTCTATTCTGGTCTTTTTCTTTTTCTCTTTTTTTAATAGTTGAATATATGATACTTGTATCTTAACTTTTTTCATTCAGTACTGTTTCATAAGCACTTCTCCATATCATTAAAGTTTTTTCATAAATAGCATCCTAATTGGCTGCATAATCTCTCATTTGATGTTTATTTGAACATTTATCTCATTTGGTTTAATTTTTTTCTTTTTTAACTTTTAATTTTGAAATAATCTCAGACTTACAAATGAGTTGCAAAAATATTACAAGGAACTCCCATATATCCTTCAGCTAGTTTTTGGTGGTGTCTGTCAGATTTCTGCATTGTAAAATTACTCTTCTTCTCTCTGTAGTTAATAAGTATCTTGTGGAGAGATACTTTAAGACAATATAATATCCCATTTCTTAAAGTATTACTAATTAATTTTAGCATCCTTTGATGTTTCTTAGCTGAATTATTACTAAAATGATTGCTAAATGGTGATTTTCTGATTACAGTATTCTACATTCGTTACACTCTAAGAGCTTTCTCCTCTCATTTATTAAATTCTTATTTAATGGGTCATAATCTGTTATTATCAGTCTAAATTGTCCCAGACCTGGCCATTAGGAGCTCCTCAAGCTGACTTCTTTTTCCTTTTGACATGTTACTCTTTGAGCACTTTCCTATTTTCAGGCTTATCTTGTGCCTTCTCTGCCTCAGCCCTGGAATCATCCATTCTTCCAAGGACCCCTGGTTCCTATTACCTAGTGGTGAATGGTATTTAAAAACCAAGATCTAGGTGCTAGGTGTGCTCATTGCTGTTGGGATATGACTGCTGCTGGGCCCTTTCAGTGGGCAGAGCTAGGGCTTACATGCATGTACACACACAAAAGCGCATATACACTGTCCACACCTGTAGTTATTTTTATATTTTTGTATGTGTATATATTGAAAACCATGAGTTCACACTGAAACCTTTAATTCCAAGCTGTTTCTTCTACCTCTTTATTTGAAGATCTTTTTCCTTAATGGAAAAGTCAGAAATAAAATAGGTGATTAGTTCACCATTCTCACTGTCACATCTGTTGAAAAATGGGTGAATCTGTTGACTGACTGATGGTTGTGTGTTTGCCAGAGCCTTAGGTTGAGGGCACTGTATAGCTGTGGCAGTTCAGATGTCTTATCTTTTTTTTTCTTTTAATATATTTGTTTATTTATTTATTGGCTGTGTTGGATGTTCGTTGCTGTGCACGGGCTTTCTCTAGCTGCGGCGAGCAGGGGCTATTCTTCTTCATGGTGCCCGGGCTTCTCGTTGCAGTGGCTTCTCTTGTTGCAGAGCACAGGGTCTAGGCAGGTGGGCTCAGTAGTTGTGGCACATGGGCTTAGTTGCTCTGCGGCATGTGGGATCTTCCCGGACCAGGGATCGAACCCATGTTCCCTGCATTGGCAGGCGGATTCTTAACTACTGTGCCACCAGGGAAGTCCCAGATGTCACATCTGCATTCAGGACAGAACAAAGAGGGAAGGGCTGGGAGCAGCCACTTCAGTCCCCTTTTAAAAAGAGAGAAAAATCTTTCCTAGAACCACCTGCCCTTTGTAGGCAGGCTGCTTATACCTTAGATTTTTTTTTTTGTTTTTGTGAAAGGATTGGACAGAGTACGTATCCTTTGTGCTACTGAAAATGCGAGTCTCCAATTTCTATTTCACTTTGAAAACTTTGTACGTTCATTACTTGCATGAATACAAAAATTAAAGTTAAATATACAAATACATTCTGAAAAATACAGTCTCCAAACCCACTTCTCAGAGATAATTTTTGTCAACAGCTTGGTGCATATTCTTTTATCTGTATACTTACTACTTAACCTTAATCTTAAATATTACCGTTGTCCCAGCATGGGGCCATAAATACATTCATTATATATACTATTCTACAAGATTTTTTATTCACTTAGCAGTATATTCTAACTATTTTTCTATGTCAGGACATGCCTCTGTGTCTCATTCTGTTAACTGGTACATCATATTCTTTACTTGTTATTCTCCTGCCTTCCTCGATCCACTGTCCACCTTCTCTCCTCTGTGCGCTGGTGGCTGACCTTTACAAACTGCACCATCTGGGCTTCCTTGCCTTCTAACTTCCAGTTGGGACCAGCTGATGAAAGGCACTGATGGGGATCAGAGGGTGAGTGGTGAGAGAAGTCAGAGTATTTACTGTCCCCTACTGTCCCTTGCCATGGCTGTGGTAGCAGTTGTGTTCCTCTGTGGCCACTGCTCCTGTTGGCTGGCGTCTCTTCTCCAGTCTGCTCTTGCTGGGCTGCAGTATCTCCCTTCTTTCTCTTCTTTTCAGCTCCAGGGTAGGAGTAGCTTCCTGTGCTAGTTTCTGGATGCTTCACTGTCTCTGGGTGCTTCCTCTAACCCTGCTCACACAACTACAAAAAGTCTTGTCATTAATGTCTTTTGGTTAACCCCTTGTCATGTGCTACTTCCTGCCAAAAGCTCAGTGATAGCAATGATACAGACATCATTGTGTAGGTGTACCGTAATGTATTTGTCTGGTTCCCTATTGATGGACATTTGAGTTGTTTCTAGTACTTTGCTCTTGTAATCAGCATTACTAATAAACATCCATGTATGTATCTTTTAAAATATTTGTTGGAGTGTTACTTTAGGAAAAAGTCATAGAAATGCTGAGTCAAGATGTATGAATATTGTAAATTTCAGTAGCTATGGATTTCCCCTGCTACCTGAAAGTAGAGCATTCCTATGAAACCTTTCCTAAGCTGAAATGGTAACAAGCGAGAAAGCAATTACCATTAATTTACATGGAAAACTTTTTGAGTGTTCCCAGACCGCAAAAATAACTTACCAAATCATACCAAATAATACTTAAAACCTAAAATAACAGTAACATATAGTAAAAGCAGGAATGATATGATAAATACACAGCCTGTATAAAATAGAAATAATGTATTTATAGTGTAGTTTCACTCACCAGAATTGGGAAGACAGCAAGCACACTGGAAGGCTAAGAGGTGGTGGTGATGGTGTGTTAGGCTGAACAGTCGGAGACTGGGGTGGTGGGAGGTACAGGAGACTAGGATGTAGAAGAGAAGGGAAGAGGATCATTTATCAACATCTCATCATCGTCTGAATCCATCAGATCGGGCAGGTCACTTATGTCTACACCTTCTGTGGCTGTCTGCCTTGATTTCAGAGGTTGAGGTTCGTTGTCTGCTGTGGCTGATGTGACAGGCTTGAAGAGGACAGCACGCTTGACTGCTTAGCCTCACACATTTTTCTATCATACAGTTCTTTACAGACACTCAAAACATCTGCAAACCTACCCTAAACCTGTTTGTACTTTTAATTAATTAATTAATTAATTAATTGGCTGTGTCGGGTCTTTGTTGCTGCACACGGGCTTTGTCTAGTTGATACGAGCAGGGGGCTACTCTTTTGCGGTGCATGGGTTTCTCATTGCTGTGGCTTCTCTTGTTGTGGAGTATGGCCTTTCGGCACGTGGGCTTCAGTAGTTGCAGCACGTGGGCTCAATAGTCGTGGCTCGCAGGCTCTAAAGTGCAGGCTCAGTAGTTGTGGCGCTCAGGCTTAGTTGCTCCAAGGCACGTGGGATCTTCCTGGAGCAGGGATCGAACCCATGTGCCCTGCGTTGGCAAGGTGGATTGTTAACCACTGCGCCACCTAGGAGGCCCCTGTTTGTACCTTCAAAATTAAAGTCATACTTTTCTGTAATCATTGCAGCACTGTCAGTCATGGTGAAAATTGCATGTAAGTGCTTTACATTCAGTTTCCGAATGACTTCACTTTGGGGCTGTTTGCTACTTCATTCAGTTTCAATCTGCATCCTTTACTCTTGCAGTTGCATCAGCTCTTCATCTGTCAGTTCTTGGTCATGGGATGCCAAAACCTCTTCAACATCTTCATCAGCTTCCACAAACCCAGCCTTCTTAGCCATAGTCACTCTTGCCATATTTCTTGCTGATTTGAAGCCTTTAAAATTGCTCATTACTTCAGGACACAGTTTCTTCCAAATGCCATTTGTCATCAGAACTTTTAGTCTATTGAAAGCATTTGCAGGGTTAGCAGTTGCCAGTCTTATTTATTTATTTGTGTTTTATTTTTCATTTTTACTGAGTGAAAGATTCTTTAAATTCTCTAGTGCTTTACAATTTTCAGGTTGCACAGACGATTTCATATAATTCCATAATAGCCTTTTTTTCCCCCATCCCTATGTTGCGCCTTGCCCCTTCCCTTTCCTCACTGGTAACCACTTGTTTGTTCTCTATATCTGTGAGTCTAGCAATTGCCAATTTTGTATTTTAGTCTTTCCAGATCTCTCATAAAGATGCTTTGGAGTTGCCCTCCCTGTCAGTGACATTACAATAAAATGCATCACATTTTTGCATATAATAAGCCTTAATTGTGGCTGTTAGGCCTTGGTCACCTAATTGCAACAACAGTATTGTCTTTGGTGGTAAGAACAGAACACAGATGTTACTGCTGTACTTGGTAATGCCAGGTGGATGAGCAGGACAATTATCGACAGTCAATTCACCTATTATTTGTTTTTTATTAATTTTTATTGGAACTCGGATGATGGTTAGCATCTTTTAGCAATAAAGTTTTTGGGCTTTTGTTGTTGTGTTGTGTTGTTTTTGGCCTCACAGCACGGCATGTGGGATCCTAGTTCCCTGACCAGGGATTGAACCCACACCCCCTGCAGTGGAAGCGCAGAGACCTAACCACTGGACCACCAGGGAATTCCCAATAAAGTTTGTTTTTTTTTAAAAGCTCTTTATTGGAATATAATTGCTTTACACTGTTGTGTCAGTTTTTGAGGTACACCAAAGTGAATCAGCTGTATTTATACATATATCCCCATATCCCCTCCCTCCTGCAACTCCATCCCACCCTCCCTATCCTGGCCAAGTCATCACCCATCATTGAGTTTATCTCCCTGTGTTGTGCAGCAACTTCCCACTAGCTATCTATTTTACATCTGGTAGTGTATATATATGTCAATGCTACTCTCTTACTTCATCCCAGCTTCCCCTTCACCCCCTCCCCACCCCGTATCCTCAAGTCCGTTCCAATAAAGTATTTTTTAATTAAAAAAAAATTTTATTGGAGTATAGTTGCTTTACAATGTTGTGTTAGTTTCTGCTGTACAGCAAAATGAATCAGGTGTGCATATAGATATAGCCCCTCTTTTTTGGATTTCCTTCCCATTTAAGTCACCACAGTGCATTAAATAGAGTTCCATGTGCTGTACAGTATGTTCTCATTAGTTATATATTTTATACATAGTATCAATAGTGTATATGTGCCAATCCCAATCTCCCAATTCCTCCCACCTCCCCCTGCTCCTTTCCACCTTGGTATCCATATATTTGTTCTCTGTCTGTGTCTCTACAAGACACCTATTATTGAGGTTATTTTCTCTACAGTACTTTTCAACAGAAGGACTTAACGTATCCACTCATGTACTCAGAAAAAAAAGATCCCTTGGTTATTCCAATCACTTGGATGTGAATGAAACATAATAGGAAGTGTATTCTTATCACTGTCTTTAAGTGACCTCAGATTTTCTTTTTCTTTTCCTTTTTTTTTTTGTTTCTGTTTTTTTTTTTTGGCCGAGGTATTCGGCACGTGGGATCCTAGTTCCCCTGCCCAGGGATCAAACCTGCACCTTCTGTGTTGGAAGCATGGAGTCTGGACCACCGGGGACGTCTCCAGCCCTTGGGTTTTCTGAGTGGTACACTAGTAGAGAGAGGCCTTAGGACAGCGTCGCCAGTGGTGTCAGCAGTAGGCGCTAGGGTCAGCCTCTCCTTTGATGCCTTGTGTCTCTTAGCCTGCTTTTCTTCTCTTGAAATAAATGTCTTGCTCAGCATTTTTTTTTCCAATAAATTGCAGTGTTGTCATAGTTAAACACTTGCTTGTGTGAATCGCCACCTTCTGTCATTATCTTCTTCAGTTCTTCGGGGAACTTTTCAGCAGCTCCAGTATCAGTCAGAGCACCCTGTCCGGTAACCTTTAAGCTGTGAAGCTGCCCTCACCTCAGAAAACAGTCAAACCACCCATGACTACCTTTAAATCTTACTCTTGTAACACTTTCATCACCATCATCCAGTGCTTTTTCAGGGGAGGGCATGCTGCACAGCTTATGGGATTTTAGTTCCCTGACTAGGGATTGAACCCAGGCCCTCGACAGTGAGAGCGTGGAGACCTAACCAGTGGACCGCCAGGGAACTCCCTGTCCAGTGCTTTCTGTTTCAGGTTTTTGAAAAGACTGATTTCTCCTTCAGTACAAGATAACCTAATGGAACACTGTGCTTTGTACACCCATCAGTCCACTCAAGCATGGTGGATGCCAGTTGAAAGAGACCTCCTTCCTACTAGAAGAACCAATAGAAATTTTGGCAGCTTTCAATATTCTTTCTCTCTGAGTGTAAATAGTATGAATGGTGGGCACAGGCAGGTTCAATGCAAGCGCACCTTTATTTTGTTCACCGTGATCGAAATGCTTGATTATGTCTATTTTTATGCTGAGCATAACACCCTTACAAGTTCTCTTAGGCTTTTCTGACACCTTAGGACACATCTTCCTAACAGATGCACAAAATAAATCAAGATAAATCATAGACACTCACAGATGCAGTTCAAAGCTATGGTGGCTTGCGAGGATGCTGAGTGTAATTCCTGGGGAAGGAAGTTGGTGGTGCCACTCTCACCCAGGCATTGGGTGCCTGCTGCCTCTGTAACCACCGAATGCAAAACATGCTGAAGGTTATTTTCACTTCCTTTTTTTTTTTTTAATTTTTTGTTTTTGTTTTTGTTTTGGCTGCACCTGTGGCTTGCAGGATCTTAGTTCCCTGGCCAGGGATTGAACCCGTGCCCTCTGCAGTGGAAGCGCAGAGTCCTAGCCACTGGACTGTCAGGGAATTCCCTCATCTCTTTTCATAAAAGCAAAAATCTTTGGATTTATTTCACTTAGTGAAAACAGTACTGACGTAGATCTTTCATAGAAGCAAAGTGGCGTAAGGAGAACTTTAAAAAAGCAGAGGCTACGTGTATTTCCAAATTCTCCTAAAAGAGTCTACTGATTTGCATTTCTACGTGTCATCTGATCTTTTTAAATTGAAGTATAATTGATTTACAATGTTGTTAGTTTCTGGTGTACAGCAAAGTGATTCAGATATATATATATACACACACATGCACACACACGTATGTATTTTATATATATGTATATGTATTGTATATTCTTTTCCAGTATGGTTTATTAGGATATTGAATATAGTTCCCTGTGCTATACAGTAGGACCTTGTTGTTTATCTGTTTTATATATAATAGTTTGTATTTGCTAACCCCAAACTCCCCCACCCCCTTTCCCCTTTGGTAACCGTGTTTGTATTCTATGTCTGTGAGTCTGTTTCTGTTTTGCCAATACGTTCATTTGTGTCATATTTTAGATTCCACGTATAAGTGATATCATGCGGTATTTGTCTTTTTCTTACTTCACTTAGTATGACAATCTCCAGGTCCATCCATCTTGCTGCACATGGCATTATTTCATTTGTTTTATGCTGAATAGCATTCCATTGTGTGTATGCACCACATCTTCTTTATCCATTCATCTGTCGATGGACGTTTAAGTTGCTTCCATGTCTTGGCCATTGTGAATAATGCTGCTGTGAACATTGGGGTGCATGTATCTTTTTGAATTAGAGTTTTCTCCAGTTATACACCCAGGGTGGGATTGCTGGATCATATGGCAATTCTATTTTTAGTTTTTTGAGGACCCTTCATACTGTTTTCCATAATGACTGCACCGATTTACATTCCCCACTAACAGTGTAGGAGGGTTCCCTTTTCTCCACACCCTCTCCAGCATTTGTTATTTGTAGACTTTTTAATGATGGCCATTCTGACTGGTGTGAGATGGTACATCATTGCTGTGTTGATTTGCATTTCTCTAATAATTAGCAATGTTGAACATCTTTTCATATGCCAATTGGCCATCTATATGTCTTCTTTAGAGAAATGTGTATTTAGGTCTTCTGCTCATTTTTTGATTGGGTTGTTTGTGTTTTCGTTACTGAGTTGTATGAGCTGTTTGTATATTTTGGAAGTTAAGCCCTTGTCAGTCACATTGTTTGCAAATATTTTCTCCCAGTCTGTAGGTTGTCTTTTCGTTTTATTTATGATTTTCTTTGCTGTGCAGAAGCTTATAAGTTTGATTAGGTCCCATTTGTTTATGTTTGATTTTTTTAATATTCAAAATTATAGAGGCAATACTTGTAACTTATAGCATTTAATTCAAAGTGTATGAAGGGAAAAGTACTTCTCATTGTCTTGTCCTATTTCTTAGAGGTAACCGCATCAACCACATCCTGTCATACCATTTTTAAAAAAACTTACATGCTTAGCATAAATTAAAATATATGGATAAACTCATTTACGTATGTGTATATATCTATATCTGTATCTATTTATTGAGAGAGCTGATTTCTAGACTCTATTCTGTTCCATTGATCTATTTGTCATTTTGTGTGCCAGTACCCATCCAGCTTAATAATTATAGCTTTGAGTTGGTTTTGATATGATAAGGCAAATCCTCATTTCATTATTTTTCATTAAAAAAATTTCTTCACTCTTCTTGGGCATGAACTCTTCAGATTAACATCAGATCTAAGTTAAAAAAAAATCATGGGTTGTTGACTGGAGTTAGACTGAATTTATAGAGAACTGACATTTCAAGAGAGTTGACATGTTTCCAATATTGAATCTTCTCACTTGGGAATCTGTTACGCCTGTTTATTTATTTGGATCTTTTATGTCCTTTGGTGAAAATGTTGTTCATTTCTTTGAAAGTTTATTTTTAAGGTATTTTATAGATTTTGTTGCCATCATGAGTGGAATTTTTTCCCTTACATTTTCTAATTGGTTGTCGCTGATATAGTTTTTAAGAAGCTGTTGATTTTTGTAGGTAAATCATATAATCACCTACTTTATTGAATTTGCTATTAGTTCTAATGGTTTTTCAGTTGATTCTCTTGGCTCAGGTGGATAATTATATAGTCTGCAAGTGATTACTTTTTATCACTTTATTTATAATATTTATACATATGTCATAATACTTATAATATTTCTCATAGGTTATTTCATGACTAAGATATCTGAGTGAGGGTGGGGAAGGGTGATCCTAGGAAGTCTTCTTGGCTGATGCTACGTTTAAGGTGAGTATCGAAGAATGTGCAGCAGGTGAACTAGCAGGGTGATGGAGAGTGTATTCCAGATGAGCTTGAGGAGAGAAACAACAGGAAATGTTCAGTGACTAGAAAGAAGAGGGGCTAGAGCATAGGACACAAATGAGGTTGGGAGAAGCAAGAGATGTTTAGAGAGTAAATAGAGGTGCAGTCAGAAGCTGCTAGAGTCTAAAGAGCAATTACTTTATTTTAAAGGAATTGAGAAGTTAATGAAAGGTGTGTTAGGCAGAATGGTCCCTTAAAGATGTCCACATGTGGGAATTCCCTGGTGGTCCAGTGGTTAGGATTCCGCTCTTCCACTATGGGGGGCACAGTTTCGATCCCAGGTTGGGGAACTAAGATCCTGCAAGTCGTGCAGCGTGACCAAAAAAACCAAACCAAACAAACAAAAACAAAACAACCAAAGATGTCCACACACTAATCCCTGGAATATGTTACTTTACATGGCAAAAAGGACTTCGCACATGAAATTTAGGCTACAAACCTTAAAATAGGAGTTTTTCCTGGATTATTCAAGTGGGCCCAATCTAATCACATGAACCTGAAAAGCGAGGAGGTTTCTCTGGCTGAAAGCAGAAGCAAGATGTGGTAGAAAGGGAAGTTGGAGAGAGAGAGTAAGAGGGACTTAACCCACCGTGACTGAAGGGTACCACCCGGAAAATATGAGGAGGAGCACAGAAGCAAAGACTGATGACCAGCAAAGAAATGGGGACTTGGGCCCTACAGCTGCAAGGAACTGAGTTCAGCCGACAGCCTAAAGGAGCTTGGAAGTACATTCATCTCCAGAGTCTCCAGAAAGGAATGCAGCCCTGCTGAGCCCCTGGTTTTGGTCTTGTGATACCCTATGCAGAGGACCCTGCTGAGCATGCTGTACCTGGACTTTTGGCCTTCAGAGCTCTGAGATAATAAATTTGAGTGGTTTCAGGCTGCTGAATTTGTGGTACTTTGTTAGAGCAGCAGTAGGATACTAATACAAAGGGGTTTAAGCAGGAAAGTCGTGTTGGATTTTGTGTTATTAACAGACTGCTCCTTGTGCTGTGTGGAAAATGGATTTGGGAGAGTGCAGACTTGCAGGCAGGGACGCTTGTGTTGTGGGAATACAGTGGTGGCATGGGCGAGGGTAGTGATAGTGGGAAGGGGTATGATTTGAGATTTATTTAGGAGGTGGGAATTGCCAGAGTTTGGTCATTGATTGGGTGTCAGGAGTGAGCGAGAGGAGGAACACGAGGATGACTGCTGATTTCTGGCTTGGATGCTGAGTGATGGTGCAGCTGTTCTTTGAGCCGGGCTTGAGCAGGTTGGAGAATGCCAGGTCATCAACTCAGTGGTAATTCTAGGTTGTTCTTCATTTGGAAATTCTCCTGTAAATACTTATTTTAAGGTAGAGTATATCAATAAGATGATTGCTGTATAAGTTAAGACCTTAATTATTATTATTTTTTATTTTTTTAGGTCATGTAGGAAATCGTAAATCATGTGAAGATGGGACTCTTGGTATTTGTACGCAATCTGCTGCTAGCCCTCTGCCTTTTTCTGGTACTGGGATTTTTGTATTATTCTGCGTGGAAGCTACATTTACTCCAGTGGGAGGACTCCAGTAAGTATGGTCACTCTGGCCTACCCCCAGAAAAAGCCTGCTGCAGATCAGTTATTGGGTTTTCCTGTGGCTGCGATGCTCTCATATTCTTCAGAGATAGGCAATGAGAATAAACTGAGCATTCCTGGGACCTAGGTTTAGAAACTGCCTATCACTTTTGTTGCTCTAGGTTGAGAAATTTGATATTTTTTAAAAACTGCATGCAATGGCAAATCCTTTTTATGAACTCAAGGGAAATGTGCTATTCTTCAGTAAAAACCCAAACCATACCAGTACTTCTTGTTCTCAAATGTTGTTCTTTTTAAATTATTATACTTTATTGCCGCTCCCATTGCCAGTTATTGCCTTAGGGCTTGCTGTTGAAGCATTGCCCTTAAAGCATTCATCTTTACCTTTTCCTTGGATTTTCAGTTTTTTAATTTAATACTGTTTTTGTTTTATTTTCCCTAAGAAATTTTGTCTACTTAATGTTTTTAGCCCTTACTGGTACTGGTACTAAACTTGTACCTGAGTAGAATAATGACTTTTGCCGCAGTAACTCCTAATCCCTTTCTCCCATTTGTAGTCATTCTCATGTGTTACAGTGTTTTCTGTAAGTCTTCCTGATTCCCTCCCCCCACATGGCCTTGGTTCCAGCTCACCCAGCATTGCCTGTGTTGTGCTTTGGGGTTTGCAGTTGAAAAGCTTGCATTGCGCTGCACCAGCCTCTGCATGTTGTCTTCTTGGTGGTAGCTTCAAGTATCACATGGTGACCATACGTAGATTTCCTTTTCATTCTTTTGTCTGATGGCTGTCTTAGCTGGGTGCAGGAAAGTTTGGGTGGTCTGTTCTGATTCCTAATGTTTTTTCTCTAAAATGGTTTTCTTTTTACAAACACCTACTGGATACCAGTGTGGAATTCACTTGAGAGTAGAGTTGATCTCTAGATAGGAGGTTAAACTGAGTTAGAATGAGTTGGAAGAAGCAACTGGCAATTGGCCTACTACTGTAATGACTCCTTAACGTGGGAACTATTCCTATGAAGTAGTTCATTATTTTCTCACATGGCCCAAACGACTGTAGCAGCTTCAAGCCAATTTTAAAAAGTATAGTGTTGCATCTTTCATATATTGTTTTATATGTAATGTTTAAGTGCCTCTTAAATGCATAGCTTGTAATTATCACTAATTACTTTGTGTTTCCAGAGTTTGTTTCTCTGTTTCAACTTACTTTTTTTTTTTTAAGAACTTTTATTGAGATACAGTTAACATACAATAAACTGCATATATTTAGAGTGTACAATTTGGTATCCTAATCTCCCAATTCATCCCCCCCCCAACCCTCCCCGCTTTCCCCACTTGGTGTCCATATGTTTGTTCTCTACATCTGTGTCTCTATTTCTGCCTTGCAAACCAGTTGATTTGTACCATTTTTCTATATTCCACATATATGTGTTAATATACAATATTTGTTTTTCTCTTTCTGACTCACTTCACTCTGTATGACAGTCTCTAGGTTCATCCATGTCTCTACAAATGTCCCAGTTTCATTCCTTTTTACAGCTGAGTAATAGTCCATTGTATATATGTTCCACATCTTTTTTATCCATTCATCTGTTGATGAACATTTAGGTTGCTTCCATGTCCTGGCTATTGTAAATAGTGCTGCAGTGAACATTGGAGTGCATGTGTCTTTTTTTTTTTTTTTTAATAAACTCCATATATTTAGAGTGTACTATTTGGTATCCTAATCTCCCAATTCATCCCCCCCCCCAACCCTCCCCGCTTTCCCCACTTGG
The DNA here is from genome assembly GCF_030028045.1 of Hippopotamus amphibius kiboko. Taxonomy (NCBI): domain Eukaryota; kingdom Metazoa; phylum Chordata; class Mammalia; order Artiodactyla; family Hippopotamidae; genus Hippopotamus; species Hippopotamus amphibius. The sequence goes on from NC_080186.1 coordinate 35,535,432, forward strand.
TGTCCATATGTTTGTTCTCTACATCTGTGTCTCTATTTCTGCCTTGCAAACTGGTTGATCTGTACCATTTTTCTATATTCCACATATATGTGTTAATATACGATATTTGTTTTTCTCTTTCTGACTCACTTCACTCTGTAGGACAGTCTCTAGGTCCATCCATGTCTCTACAGATGTCCCAATTTCATTCCTTTTATGGCTGAGTAATATTCCGTTATATATATGTACCACATCTTTTTTATCCATTCATCTGTTGATGGACATTTAGGTTGTTTCCATGTCCTGGCTATTGGAAATAGTGCTGCAATGAACATTGGAGTGCATGTGTCTTTTTGAATTATGGTGTTCTCTGGGTATGTGCCCAGCAGTGGAATTGCTGGGTCATATGGTAGTTCTATTTTTAGTTTTGCAAGGAACCTCCATACTGTTCTCCATAGTGGCTGTAACAATTTACATTCCCACCAACAGTGCAAGAGCGTTTCCTTTTCTCCACACCCTCTCCAGCATTTACTGTTTGCAGATTTTCTGATGATGCCCATTCTAACCTGTGTGAGGTGATACCTCATTGTAGTTTTGATTTGCAGTTCTCTAATAATTAGTGATGTTGAGCAGCTTTTCATGTGCCTCTTGGCCATCCGTATGTCTTCTTTGGAGAAATGCCTATTTAGGTCTTCTGCCCATTTTTTGATTGGATTGTTTGTTTTTTTGCTATTGAGCTGGATGAACTGTTTATATATTTTGGAGATTAATCCTTTGTCTGTTGATGCGTTTGCAAATATTTTCTCCCATTCTGAGGGTTGTCTTTTCTTCTTACTTATAGTTTCCTTTGCTGTGCAGAAGCTTTGACGTCTCATTAGGTCCCACTTATTTATTTTTGTTTTTATTTCCACTACTCTAGGGGGTGGATCAAAAAAGATTTTGCTGTCATTTACGTCGAAGAGTGTTCTTCTTATGTTTTCCTCTAGTAGTTTTATAGTGTCTGGCCTTACATTTAGGTCTTTAATTCATTTTGACTTCATTTTTGTGTATGGTGTTAAAGAGTGTTCTAATTTCATTCTTTTACATTGTAGCTGACCAGTTTCCCAGCACCACTTATTGAAGAGGCTGCCTTTTCTCCATTGTATATCCTTGCCTCCTTTGTCATAGATTATGTTTCAACTTACTTTTAAAATCAGGGAGACGATCGAGAGTAAGGGTTGTTTATATCAGTGCCGTGTAAAAGTCTGTAGTTAGAGACATTATCCATATCTGTAATGGGTGGATTCATCTGTATCCATAAAAAAGATGGAAATATGTGCAAGGAATAGGGGGGTCTCCTTTTCTGTTAAGAGCTACTGTGGAAGACATAACCAAGGATTAGATAATTTTTTCCTAGAGAAATCAAGAAAAATATTAACTTTATGGAAGACCTATTGGGTGTCAGGTTTTAGGCTAGATAATTTACAAATTTAATTTACTTTTTACTATAACCATGTGAAGATTTTATTATTATCCCTGTTTTCCATTTGAGCAAACCGAAGTATTTAGTGTAATTTACCCAAGATACGTAGCTAGTTATTAGAACTGGGATTGAGTCCTGATTTTCTTTCTTTAAAACTTATGTTCATTATTTTACTGAAAAGTATAATAAATACTAAGGATAGGATTTAATTCTGTATTTTAGTTGGTAAAAAGAGAGAAGAGGGAGACAGAGAAGAAATAGTAGAGTGTCAGGATGGAGGTAGAGAAAGAAAAGGGAAGGAAAATAAGGGGAAAGGAAAGAGAGAAAGTCCTCCAGGAGACAAAGGGTTTTATTAGGTTTGAGGTGACAGGTGCTGGTCACGTGCTGTAGGCTTCTGTAGTTTGTTGGTAGTTATCTGCTATCCTTTGAATTAGTTGTTAGCTGACTAACCACTATCCACATCTTTTCTGTTACTGTGACTCTCAAGCCTTTCAGATATTTGACTTTGAATAGGCTGTATAGACCTTCTTAGTATAGTATATTGTTTCTGTCCTGTAACATCAGAGACTAGAGTCATGGGACCAACCCCGATAGCTTACCAAGTCAGGGTTTATCTTTATGTTGTTTACCTTTACTCAATAAACAGGTCAAGCTGAAGGAGCTTCCCAAAGCAGATGACTGCTGTGTGCTGAAGTTTAGGTGATGGTTTAACTGTATTGATGCTGCTGCTGATAATAATGAAATGAAAATAACAATTTGTTGAATGTGTACTGTATGTGCTGTGATGGGAGCGTTATATTCATAATCTCATAGTTTATATTGATTATTATTATCCTCTTTTACAGACGTAGAAACTGGGGCTTCAAAGAGGCTTGGTGGTCAAAAGAGTTTGTATGTCTCTCATCTGTGGAGCTTAGAGGGCATTTCCAAGTTTGAAAAATAAATGTCTTTAGCACTATTTTTCCTTAATTTTTATACTGTTTATGACTTAACCAAGATTATGTATTAGAATTCCTTCATGGTGGGGAAAGAGGAGTCTAAAGTTTTTTATTATTAAATTATTCATTTAGTAAGAAGTATGTTCTTATTATGGCCCACAAACTGTTCTCTGTAAACTGGATGTAAGATGAATATGTAGACTTTATGCTCTCAGCCTTTACTATGAAAAAGAAATAAAACAGCTATTATAATGTGTCATGTTCTAAAAGAGAGGTCTGTGTGAAATGCCACGTAAGAGTATGGAATCCCTTCCAGCTAGAAAATTTTAAGATATAATTAATCCCGAAGCATGTTTTAGAAGGATGCACACAGTTTTGTTTTGAGCAGTTTAGAGCTACTTGTAGCCAAGGCTTAGTCAGAATGCAAGGATTTGGGTCAAATGTTTAACCTAAAGGCTTCCTATATGAGATTGGTCTTGTTATCAATGTATTTTAAAAAGTTCTGTAGCTTGAGTTTCTTGTTCTGCATGTTAAGGAGCTTGGAATTTGCCACTCTGACCTAACAACAAGTGAAACACTGAACAGACTGAAAATTGAACCTTTCTTGGCTCTGTAAGAGAGGGAGCATGCAGGGCAGACCACTGCCACCAAGGCTGGAGAGATAGGTGAATACAAAGTCTCATGTGGAAATTGTCAAAGGAACCAGAGTAGAAAAACCTGAATTAGAATTGATGAATTGCTTGGGGCTCAGTGTGGACAAGTTTAAGAGTTGAAAACTCCAGGAGAACCCCACAATATTGTGAGGTCTACCTCCAGGAGCTCTACCAGATTCCCATAGTAAATATTGCATCTGGCAGGGGGAGAGTAAAAGGAACCATTTTGAAACACACCAGAGCACTTTGTTTTTTCTTAACAAGGCCTGCCCTCAAGGGAAACTAGTTAACTAGAGCCTAAAATGTTGGAGTATTATCAGAGCCTAACTGACCTGGGGAAAGGGAATACCCAGCTCCAGCCAGCTCTAGCCTCTATGTGGAAGAAAGAAAATATTCAGCTCCAGCCCACTCTAGCCATTTTATCCCACCTAAGTGGGGAGAGAAAACCTGAGGAGCACTAGTGAAGTTCACAGTACAGAGGTACAGACTGAGACACAGAGTGCTATAGAAAGTTTCTCCTCCCCTGACATCGCACCACTGCATTACTAAAGGCCTATCCTCTGAAAGAGATGATAGAGAATTGGCTTAATTACTTTCTTAAAATTTGGTAGAATTCACCAGTGAACCCACGTGGGCCCGGTGCTTTCTGTTTTGAAAGGTATTGATTATTGATTCAATTTCCTTAATAGATACAGGCCTATTCGGATTGTCAGTTTCTTCTTGTGTAAGTTTACTGGTAATTTGTGTCATCTCTCTTTTTTTCTTTCATTGCCTGGTTGGAGGCTTAGTGATTTTTATTGATCTTTTCAAAGAACCCAGTTTAGGTTCATTGATTTTTCTATACTGTTCTGCTGTTTTCTTTCTTTTTTAAAAGTATTTATTTGTATATTTATCATTATTTATTTTGGCTGTGCCAGGTCTTAGTTGCGGCACGTGGGATCTTTTAGTTGCGGCATGCAAACTCTTAGTTGCAGCATGCATGCGGGATCTAGTTCCCCAACCAGGGATCGAACCTGGGCTCCCCCTGCATTGGAAGTGCTGAGTCTTACCCACTGGACCACGAGGGAAGTCCCCTGTACTAAGCATTTTATTCTCAACATAATCCTCATAACAATTTTATGAAATATTAGTATAACTCCAGTTTTAAAGATGTGGAAATTAAGGTAGAGCAATGACAAAATATATATTTTTAAATATTTTAACTAAGTGAAAATGAAAACAAAACTCATCAGAAATTGTGGGATGCAGCAAAAACAGAGGGAAATTTATAGATTGAAGGTATGTATTAGAAAAGAAGAAAGATCTAAATCAATAATCTAAGTTTCTGCCTGAGGAAACTAGAAAAAGAAGAGCAAATTAAATCCAAAGCACACAGAAGAAAAGAAATAATAAAAATTAGAGCAGAAATGAGTGAAATTGAAAACAGCAGAACAGGGACTTCCCTGATGGTCCAAGACGCCACGCTTCCAATGCAGGGGGCCCAGGTTCGATCTCTAGTTGGGGAGCTAGATCCTGCGTGCATGCCGCAACTAAGAGTTCACATGCCACAACTAAGACCTGGCACAGCCAAAATAAACAATAATAAATACATAAATAAATACTTTTAAAAAAGAAAGAAAACAGCAGAACAGTAGAGAAAAATCAGTGAACCCTAAACTGAGTTCTTTGAAAAGATCAATAAAATCATTAAGCCTCCAACCAGGCAACGAAAGAAAAAAAGAGAGAGGACACAAATTACTAGTATCAGAAATGAAAAAGGGATCGTCCCTGCTGATTTCAAAGATGTTAAAAGGATTATAAACAAATACTCAATAACTCTGTGTCCACAAATTTCATAATGTAGACGAGATGGACCAATTCTTCGAAAGACACAATTTGCCAAAATTTACACAAGAAGAAATTGACAATCCAAATAGGCCTGTATCTATTAAAGAAATTGAAGCAATAATCAATACCTTTCAAAACAGAAAGCACCAGGCCCACATGGGTTCACTGGTGAATTCTACCAGATTTTAAGAAAGTAATTAAGCCAATTCTCTATCATCTCTTTCAGAGGATAGAAGCAGAGGGAATACTTCCTAACTCATTCTATGAGGCCAGCATTACTCTAATACCAAAACCAGACAAAGACATTACAAAAAACAAAACAAACAAAACTACAGACCAATATCTCTAATGAACATACATGCAAAATTCCTCAACAAAATATTAGCAAATCACATCCAGTACTCTATAAAAAGAATTATACACCATGGTTGTAGGATTAATCCCAGGTAAGCAAAGCTAGTTCAACATTCAAAAATCAATTAATGTGGCTTCCTAGGTGGCGCAGTGGTTGAGAATCCGCCTGCCAACACAGGGGACACGGGTTCGATCCCTGCTCCAGGAAGATCCCACATGCCACGGAGCAACTAAGCCTGTGCACCACAACTATTGAGCCTGTGCTTTAGAGCCCGTGAGCCACAACTATTGAGCCCAAGTGCTGCAACTACTGAAGCCCACGTGCCTCGAGCCCGTGCTCTGCAACAAGAGAAGCCACGGCAGTGAGGAGCCTGCGCACCACAATGAAGAGTAGCCCCCACTCACCACAACTAAAAAGAAAGCCCACGCACAGCAAAAAAAGACCCAACACAGCCAATAAAATAAATAAATAAATAAATTTATTTAAAAAATCAATTAATACATCACATCAACAAGCTAAGGAAGAAAAATCACGTGATTATATCAGTAGGTGTAGAAAAGGTATTTGACAAAAATCCAGCATCAAGTCACTATAAAAACTTTCAGTAAACTAGGATTAGAAGGAAATTTCCTTAATTTAGTAAAGCATATCTACAAAAACCTACAACTAACATCATACTTAATGATGAGAAAATAGAAGCTTTTCCACTAAGATCAGGAATGAGGTGATGATGTCCCCTCTCACCACTCTTTTCCAACATTGTACTGGAAGTTTTAGCTAGTGCAGTAAAACAAGAAAAGGAAATAAAAGCTATACAGATAGGTAAGGAAGAAATAAAACTGTCTTTGTTCACACATGACACAAATTGTCTATGTAGAAAATCCAAAAGAATTGACAAAAACTCCTGGAACTAGTAAGCCATTATAGGAAAGTTGCAGGATACAAGGTGAGTATACAGAAGTCAGTCACTTTCCTATAAGCCAGCAATGAACAAGTGAAATTTGAAATTAAAACCACAATGCCATTTATAGTAGTACCCTGAAAATAAATACTTAGATATAAATCTAACGAAATATGTGCAAACTTTAAAACTTTGATGAACGAAGTTTAAAAAGAGCTGAATACATTGAGAGATATTCCATTTTCATGGATAGGGAGACTAAATATTGTCAAGGTGTCAGTTCTTCCCGACTTGATTTATAGATTCAAGGCAATTCCAGTTAAAATCCAGGAAGGTTATTTTGTGGATAGCAACTGATCCTAGTGTTTATATGGAGAGGCAAAAGACCCAGAATAGCCAACACGATATTGTACAAGAACAACAAATTGAAGGACTGGCATTAGCTGATTTTAAGTCTTATAAAGCTACAGTAATCAAGACAGTGTGGTATTGGCAAAAGAATAGAGAAATAGAGCAATGGAACATTGATAGAGAGCCCAGAAATGGACCTATATATAGTCAATTGTTATTTGACAAAGGAGCAAAAGCAACATAGTGGAGAAAACTTTGTCTTTTTAACAAAGTGGTGCTGGAACAACTGGACATCTGTATACCAAAAAAACCCAAATATAGACAGACCTTATACCTTTCACAAAAATTAACTCAAAATGGATCACAGATCTAAATGTAAAACATAAAATAGCAATGAGATATCACTACATACATATTAGAATGGCCCAAACAAAGACACTGATAACACCAAATGCTGGCGATGTTTTGGAGCAGTGAGAACTCTTATTCATTGCTGGTGGGAATGCAAAATGGTACAGCCACTTTGGAAGACAGTTTAGCAGTTTCTTACAAAGCAAAACATACTCTTACTCTGATCTAGCAATCACATTCCTTGGTATTTATCCAAATGAACTGAAAACTGTGTTGAGAACCTATACTTGGATGTTTATGATGTTTTATTCATAATTGTCAAACTTGGAAGAAACCAAGATGTCCTTCAGTAGTTGAATGGATAACTAAACTGTAGTACATCCAGACAATGAAATATTATTAAGTGCTAACAAGAAATGAGCTATCGAAGTCATGAGAAGCTGTGGAGGAATCTTAAATGCATATTTAAGTGAAAGAAGCTAATTTGAAAAGGCTGCATACTGTATGGTTCCAATTTCAACTATATAACATTCTAGAAAAGGCAAAACTATGGAGACAGTAAGAAGATTAGCAGTTGCCAAGCATTGAAAGTGGGGGTGGGGATACGTAGACGGGCACAGAGAATTTTTAGGGCAGTAAATCTATATGACATCATAAGGATGGATATAGTTGTTATACTTTTGTCCAAACACATAGAATGTATAACACAAAGCATAAACTGCAATGTAAACTATGGACTTTGGATGGTTATGATGTGTCAGTATAGGTTCATCAGTTTTACAAATAAATGTACCATTCTGATAGGGGATATTGATACGGGGGGTGGGGGGTATACAGTGTGATGGCAGGGGGTATATGGGAAATCTCTGTACTTTCCCCTCAATTTCCTGTGAACCTAAAGCTGCTCTAGAAAATGTCTTAATAAAAAAAGTACTTTAGAATTATCATACAGTGTGTGTGTGCTTGTATATATACACACACATCTATAGTATGATAAAAATATATATGAACATATATTTAAATTAATGAACAAATCAACACAGTCTTGATGTTAGAAAGAGTTGAATGGGCTTCAGTTTCTTCATCTCCAAAATGGAGATACTGTACTTATATTTCTCTTGGCTCTGATGCTTTTATTCAGATCAGTGCCTTGTATAAATGTTGGGTAGTTGTCTCTTATCAGTAGACCTGATTCCTACGGTCCATTTATGGAAGCTTAACATATTTTATTATCTTAATTTTTATTTATTTGAATTCAATAAAGTGGATATTTCATAGGATTAGGATTAATTTCCTGTGTTATGGGAGCTTTAAAAATTCATACTGCCTCATTTATCAGTATAGAAGTCCCATTCTCTTCTTGCCTGTATTTACAGAAGATCATAACCAGAGAGCTGGTAAAATATGTGTTCGTGATCTGATTGCTATGGAGAACACCATCTGGCAAGTAAGTCAGAGTTTGGATCTGACACTGGGAGAAGGATACCTTGAACTCAGCTTAACAGACATAAAAATTATGTTAACTCTTAGTTTTTCATCTTTTTTTTTTTCAGAGAATAAACTTCTATTTATTGATTTATTTATTCACATACATTTATACATGCCTGCTAAATGCTAGACACTATGCAGGAATGAATAAGGTAAACTATAGTACCTCAGTCAACTGGAAAAAAAGATTGAAATGACCACCAGCTCAGTTTGCTTAGTGAGGTTCCCAATCTTGATATATGTGTTTTATTTGAAAATAATCCTATTTTTTCCTTAAGGAATTAAGGCCTTCTCAAATGTATACTTCCAATCTTAGTTTTTCATCTTAAAAATGAAATGGAGGCTGGCATTTCTGTCCTGTGGTTTGGGGTGGCACTCTGCTTCTGATGATCATAACTGGTACCAGGCTAGTCCTCCCTCTTTAAACAGCTCTAAAACTGGACAGAATAAATGAAGCAACTCCTGTCAAGCAATGGACAACAGGCAATATAAAATTTCAATCCCTAAGAGAAGGAAAACTCATGAGGTGAGCTCCACAGTTGCCCAGTTCTTTTCTGGGGGACAATTTCCCAACCCTATTCAGTGAGCTGGTGTCTCCAGTCTGTGGTGGTTCCACTAAGTTGAGGAGGAAGAGAGCAGTCCAGGGCAGCTGAAGTGGTTGAAATCCCTGGGATGGGCCATCACTGAGTAGGGGATTGTTCAGAGAGAGGGTCTCAGAAGTCTGCAAGGGGAATTCCTGTGAGCCTGCAGCTGAGGACTTGGCTATATATGCACAGGGCAAAACCACCTGAGGCTTCATCATGTAAATAGCAGCTGCTATAGGATGAGAGGGAGTAAAGGTCAAGCAGTGCTGGGTGTCTGGATAAAACAGAAGTCGTCAATGAACTTGAAGAGAGTGCAATAGAAATTATCCAGTCTGAACCGCAGAAAAAAATATTGAAGAAAAATGAGCAGAGCCTTAGGGACCTGTGGGACAATATAAAATTTTCTAATATATATGAGATTTGGGCAGAAAAAATTTTGAAGAAATAATGACTGAAAACTTCCTAAATTTGGTGGAAACAAATAGACTTACAGATCTAAGAAGCTCAGCAGACTCTAAGAAGGATAAATATTGGGGGAGAGAGGAAATCTAGGTATATCGAAGTCAGACTTCTGAAATATAAAAATAAAGTGAAAATCTTGAAAGCAGAGAAGAAAAGGAAACATTACATATGGGGGTAAGAAATTCCACCGACTTTTCACCATAAACAATAAAGATTAGAACACAATGAAAGATCTTAAAATGTTGAAAGAAAAATACCAAAAACCTGTCATGCCAGAGTTCTTTATCTAAGGAAAATATCCTTCAAAAATGAGAATGAAATAAAGACATTTTCAAATAAAGAAAAGTTAAGAGAATTTGTCTCTAGCAGAACTGTATTACAAAAGAAAGCTAAAGGATATCCTTTAGGCCAGTGGAAAGTGATACCAGATGGAAACTTGGATCTACGGGAAAAGAATGAAGATCACTGGAAATGATAAATAAAGGGCAAATATAAGAGACTCTTTTTCCTTTCTTCTCATAACTTGCTTAAAAGACAACTAATGTTGCTTAAAGCAAAAATAATGACCCTGTAAAGTAAGATCAAGAACATGTATAGCAATAAAAGATATGACAACACTTGCATAAGGAATGGGGGGTGAGTAAATGGAATTTTACTGTTGTAAGATTATTACATTTGTGAAAAGGAAATAAGAAATGTGAAATAGGAGTGTTGTGTATAAAGTGAGTAAAGGGTAAAGTAAGAAGTATGAAACGTCATACGTAGAGAGGTATTGTATTGACTATATAGACTCAGAAAAGTGAAAGGTGTTGGATTCCTTAGTAGAAAAACTAGTAAAAAAATAAAAAGAGGTTTATATCTAAGAAATCAATACAAGAAATAAAATGGAGCACTAAAAAATTCAGCTAACCCCAGAAAACAGCAATATAAGAAAAAAAAAAAAAAGCAGAAGGGAGAAATGGAAAACAAATAGCAAGAAAGTTGACTTCATCCTTACTATGTAAATAATTACATTTAAATGTGAATGGATTAAAACTCCAGTTAAAGGCAAAAACTATCAGAATGGTTAATGAAGCACAATCTAACTATGTCTTCATATAAGACATATATTTTAAAGACACAGATAAGTTCAAAGTAAAAGAATGGGAAATATATCTTATATAAACAATAAGCTTAAGAAAGTTGGCACAGCTATATTAATTTCAGCAAATTATACTTCAAGACAAAGACTTTGCAAGAGATTAGAGAGGGTCATTACATAATGATAAAAAGAACAGTTCACCAGTAAGACATATATAAATATGTATGTACCTAATAAGAGAGTATCACACTTCATTAAGCAGAAACTAATGAGACTAAAGGGAGAAAAGGACAAATCCACAGTCATGTTCAAATAGATTAATACCCCCCTTTCTCAGTAATTAATAAAACAAGTCAAAAAATGTGTAAGGATATAGATCTAAGCAACACTATCATCTACATCTACCTAATGGAAATTTATAGAACACTTTACCCAATAATGGCAGGATATACATTCTTTTCAAGTGTAAACAGAATGTTCACCAAGGTCGATACCATAAAGTAAGTCTCAATATATCTTAAATTATTTATTTATTTATTTATTTATTTATTTATGGCTGTGTTGGGTCTTCGTTGCTGCATGCAGGCTTTCTAGTTGCGGTGAGCAGGCTTCTCATTGCGGTGACTTCTCTTGTTGCGGAGCATGAGCTCTAGGTGCATGGGCTCAGTAGTTGTGGTGCACGGGCTAAATAGTTGTGGCTCACAGGCTCTAGAGTGCAGGCTCCGTAGTTCTGGCTCATGAGCTTAGTTGCTCCATGGCATGTGGGATCTTCCCGGACCAAGGCTTGAACCCATGTCCCCTGCATTGGCAGGCAGATTCTTAACCACTGCGTCACCAGGAGAATCCCTCAGTACACTTTAAAAGATTAAAATCTGGACTTCCTAGGTGGTGCAGTGGTTAAGAATCTGCCTGCCAATGCAGGGGACATGGGTTCAATCCCTGATCTGGGTAGACTCCACATGCCGCGGAGCAACAAGCCCATGTGCCACAACTGTTGAGCCTGCACTCTAGAGCCCGTGAGCCACAACTGTTGAGACTGTGTGCCACAACTACTGAAGCCCACATGCCTAGAGCCTGTGCTCCGCAACAAGAGAAGCCACTGCAATGAGGAGCCCACACACCACAATGAAGAGTAGCCCCTGCTCGCCACAACTAGAGAAAGACTGTGTGCAGCATGGAAGGCCCAACACAGCCAATAAATAAATTAATTAATTAATTTAAAAAAAAGATTGAAATCTTACAGAGTATATTCTATAGTTATGATGGACTTAAATTAGAAATCAATAACAATAAGACTAATTATATGTATAGGCAAACTAAAGCTTGCAGGCCAAGTCAAGCATGCTGCCTGTTTTTGTAAAAAAAAGTTTTATTGGAATACAACCATGTCAGTTCATTTACATTGTCTATTGCTTCTTTTGTGCTACAATGGCAACATTTTAAAAATTTATTTTTATTGAAGTTATAGTTGATTTACAATGTTGTGTTAGTTTCGGGTGTACAGTTATACATACGTATATATCTGTTTTTTTTCAGGTTGTTTTTCCTTATAGATTATTACAGAATATTGAGTATAGTTCCCTGTGCTATACAGTAGGTCCTTGTTATCTGTTTTATATATTGTAATGTGTATATGTTAATCCCAAACTCCTAATTTATTCCTCACCTCCTTCCCATTTGTTAACCGTAAGTTTGTTTTCTCTGTCTGGGAGTCTATTTCTGTTTTGTATATAAGTTCATTTGTATCACTTTTTTTCAGATTCCACATATAAGCGATATCATGTGATATGTGTCTTTCTCTGTCTGGCTTACTTCACTTAGTATGATAATCTCTAGGTCCATCCATGTTGCTGCAAATGACATTATTTCTTTTTCATGGCTGAGTAATATTCCAATGTAGAAATATCGTCCTTATCCATTCATCTGTCAATGGACATTTAGGCTGCTTCCATGTCTTGGCCATTGTAAACAGTGCTGCTATGAACACTGGGTGCATGTATCTTTTCGAATTTTGGGTTTCTCTGGATATATGCCTAGGAGTGGGATTGCAGGATCATATGGTAGCTCTATTTTTTGTTTTTTAAGAAACCTTCATACTGTTCTCGGTAGTGGCTGTACCAATTCACATTCCCACCAACAGTGCAGGATGGTTCCCTTTTTTCCACATATTAAATAGTTGTGACAGTGACTGTCTGGCCTGCAAAAATATTTATTATCTGGCCTTTACAGAAAAAGGTTGGATGACTCCTCAAATACTTGCCTATTAAATAAGCTCTTAAGTAAGTTACAGATTAAAGAAGAAACCATAAGAGAAAACAGAAAATATTTCAAACTGAATTTTTATGAAAATACTGTAGATTAAAATTGTTGGGGTGGGAGAATATGGAGGAGTAGGAGGACGTGTGCTCACTCCCTCTTGCAAGAGCACCGGAATTACAACTAACTGCTGAACAATCATCGACAGAAAGACACTGGAACTCACCAAAAAAAAACACCCCACATCCAGAGACAAAGGAGAAGCCGCAGTGAGATGGTAGGAGGGGCGCAAGTGCATTAAAATCAAGTCCCATAAATGCTGGCTGGGTGACTCACAAGCTGGAGAACAGTTATACCACAGAAGTCCTGAGGGTTCTGAGCCCCATGCCAGGCTTCCTAACCTGGGGGTCCAGCAATGGGAGGAGGAATCCCCAGAGAATCAGACTTTGAAAGCCAGTAGGATTTGATTGCAGGACCTCCACAGTACTGGGGGAAACAGAGACTCCACTCTTGGAGGGCACACAAAAAAGTGTGCTCACCAGCACCCAGGGGGAAGGAGCAGTGACCCCATAGGAGACTGAACCAGACCTACCTGCTGGTGTTGGAGGGTTGCCTGCAGAGGTGGGGGGCAGCTGTGGCTCACCGAGGAGACAGGGGCACTGGCGGCAGTAGTTCTGAGAAGAGCTCATTGGTGTGAGCCCTCCCAGAGTCCAACACTAGCTCCACCAAAGAGCCTGTAAGTTCCAGTGCTGGGTCACCTCAGGCCAAACGACCACCAGGGTGGGAACAGAGCCTCACCCATCAGCAGACAAGCAGATTAAAGTGTCACTGAGCTCCACCCACCAAATCGGATTAAAGTTTTACTGAACTCCGCCCACTCAGCCCAGCCCACCATCAGTCCCTCCCATCAGGAAGCACCCACGAGCCTCCTATACAGCTTCCTCTGCAAGAGGGCAGACAGCAGAATCAAGCAGTATCAGCAGTATTTCATCATGTGGAACTGAAAATCACAACCACAGAAAGACAGAGAAAATGAAAAGGCAAAAGACTTTGTACCAGATGAAGGGACAAGATAAAACACCAAAAAAAAAACAACTAAATGAAGAGGAGATAGGCACTCTTCCACAAAAAGAATTCAGAATGATGATGGTGAAGATGATCCAGGACTTTGAAAAAAGACTGGATTCAAAGATCGAAAAGTTGCAAGAAGAGTTTACCAAAGACCTAGAAGAATTAAAGAACAAACAAACAGAGATATGCAACACAATAAGTGCAATGAAAAATACACTAGAAGGAACCAATAGCAGATTAACTGAGGCAGAAGGGCGAGTAAGTGACCTGGAAGACAGAATGGTGATAATCACTGATGCAGAAAAGAATAAAGAAAAAAGAATGAAAAGAACTGCAGGCAGCATAAGATACCTCTGGGACAATGTTAAACACCAACATTTGCATTATAGGGGTCCCAGAAGGAGAAGAGAGAGAGAAAGACGCGAGAAAATATTCGAAGAGATTATAGTTGAAAACTTCCCTAACGTGGGAAAGGAAATAGCTACCCAAGTCCAGGAAGTGCAGAGAGTCCCAGGCAGGATAAACCCAAGGAGAAACATGCCAAGACATATAGTAGTCAAGCTGACAAAAATCAAAGACAGAGAAAAGTTAATAAAAGCAACAAGGGAAAAACGACAAATAACATACAAGGGAACTCCCATAAGGTTAACAGCTGATTTCTCAGCAGAAACTCTGCAAGCCAGAAGGGAGTGGCATGATATATTTAAAGTGATGACAGGGAAGAACCTACAACCAAGAATACTCTACCCAGCAAGGATCTCATTCAGATTCGATGGAGAAATGAAAAGCTTTACAGGCAAGCAACAGCTAAGAGAATTCAGCACCACCAGACCAGCCCTACAACAAATGCTAAAGGAACTTCTCTAAGAGGGAAACATAAGAGAAGGAAAGGACCTACAAAAACAAAACAATTAAGAAAATGGTAATAGGAACATACGTATCGATAATTACCTTGAATGTAAATGGACTAAATGCCCCAACCAAAAGACACAGACTGGCTGAATGGATACAAAAACAAGACCGATATAGATGCTGTCTACAAGAGACCCACTTCAGACCTAGGGCCACATACAGACTGAAAGTGAGGGGATGGAAAAAGATATTCCATGCAAATGGAAATCAAAAGAAAGCTGGAGTTGCAATACTCATATCAGATAAAATAGACTTTAAAATAAACAATGTTACAAGCGACAAGAAAGGACACTACATAAAGATTGAGGGATCAATCCAAGTAGAAGAGATAACAATTATAAATATATATGCACCCAATATAGGAGCACCTCAATATGTAAGGCAAATGCTAACAACTCTGAAAGAGGAAATCGAGAGTAACACAATCATAGTGGGGGACTTTAACACCCCACTTACACCAATGGACACATCATCCAGACAGAAAATTAATAAGGAAACACAAGCTTTAAATGACACAATAAATCAGCTTGATTTAATAGATATCTATAGGACATTACATCCAAAAACAGCAGATTACACATTCTTCTCAAGTGCACATGGAACACTTTCCAGGATAGATCACATTTTGGGTCATAAATCAAGCCTTGGTAAATTCAAGAAAATTGAAATCGTATCAAGCATCTTTTCTGACCACAACGCTATGAGATTAGAAATCAATTACAGGAAAAAAACTGTAAAAAACACAAACACATGGAGGCTAAACAATACTCTACTACATAACCAACAGATCATTGAAGAAATCAAAGAGGAAAATAAAAAAATACATGGAGACAAATGACAATGAAAACACAACAATCCAAAACCTGTGGGATGCAGCAAAGGCAGTTCTAAGAGGGAAGTTTATAGCAATACAATCCTACCTCAAGAAACAGGAAAAATCCCAAATAAACAATCTAACCTTACACCTAAAGAAACTAGAGAAAGAAGAGCAAACAAAACCCAAAGTTAGTAGACGGAGATAAATCATAAAGATTAAAGCAGAAATAAGTGAAATAGAAAACAGTAGCAAAAATCAATAAAATTAAAAGCTGATTCTTTGAGAAGATAAATAAAATCTATAAACCTCTAGCAAGACTCATCAAGAAAAAGAGGGAGAAGACTCAAATCAATAAAGTCAGAAATGAAACAGGAGAAGTTACAATGGACACCACAGAAATAAAGAGCACCATAAGAGACTACTACAAGCAACTATATGCCAATAAAATGGACAACCTGGATGAAATGGACAGATTCTTAGAAAGGTATAAGCTTCCAAGACTGAATCAGGAAGACAGAGAAAATATGAACAGACCAATCACAAGTAACGGAATTGAAACTGTGATTAAAAATCTCCCAACAAACAAAAGTCCAGGACCAGATGGATTCACAGGTGAATTTTATCAAACATTTAGAGAAGAGCTAACACCCATCCTTCTCAAACTCCTCCAAAACATTGCAGAGGAAGGAACACTCCCAAACTCATTTTATGAGGCTACCATCACCCTGATACCAAAACCAGACAAAGATACTACAAAAAAAAAGAAAACTACAGACCAATATCACTGATGAATTTAGATGCAAAAAATCCTCAACAAAATACTAGCCAACAGAATCCAACAACACATGAAAAGGATCATACACATGATCAAGTGGGGTTTATCCCTGGAATGCAAGGATTCTTCAATATACGCACATCAATCAATGTGATACACCATATTAACAAATTGAAGGATAAAAACCACATGATCATCTCAATAGATGCAGAAGAAGCTTTTGACAAAATTCAACACCCATTTATGATAAAAACTCTCCAGAAGGTGGGCATAGAGGGAAACTACCTCAACATAATAAAGGCCATATATGACAAACCCACAGCAAACATCATTCTCAATGGTGAAAAACTGGAAGCATTCCCTCTAAGATCAGGAACAAGACAAGGATGTCCACTCTCGCCACTACTATTCAACATAGTTTTGGAAGTCCTTGCCACAGCAATCAGAGAAGAACAAGAAATAAAAGGAATCCAAATTGGACAAGAAGTAAAACTGTCACTGTTCACAGATGACATGATACTATACATAGAAAATACTATAGATGCCACCAGAAAACTACTGGAGCTAATCAATGAATGTGGTAAAGTTGCAGGATACAAAATCAACAGACAGAAATCTCTTGCATTTCTATACAGCAACAATGAAAGATCAGCAAGAGAAATTAAGGAAACAATCCCATTCACCATTGCAACAAAAAGAATAAAATACCTAGGAATAAACCTAACCAAGGAGGTAAAAGACGTGTACTCAGAAAACTATAAGACACTAATGAAAGAAATCAAAGATGACACAAACAGATGGAGGGACCTACCATGTTCTTGGATTGGAAGAATCAACATTGTGAAAATGACTAAATTACCGAAAGCAATTTACAGATTCAATGCAATCCCCATCAAATTACCAATGACATTTTTCACAGAACTAGAACAAGAAATTTTACAATTTGTATGGAAACGCAAAAGACCCCGAATAGCCAAAGCAGTCTTGAGAAGGAAAGACGGAGTTGGTGGAATCAGGCTTCCTGACTTCAGGCTATACTACAAGGCAGCAGTGATCAAGACAATATGGTACTGGCACAAAAACAGAAATATAGATCAATGGAACAGGATAGAAAGCCCAGAGATAAACTACGGTCAACTAATCTATGACAAAGGAGGCAAGGATATACAATGGAGAAAAGGCAGCCTCTTCAATAAGTGGTACTAGGAAAACTGGACAGCTACATGTAAAAGAATGAAATTAGAACACTTCCTAACACCATACACAAAAATAAACTCAGACTGGATTAAAGACCTAAATGTAAGGCCAGACACTATAAAACTACTAGAGGAAAACATAGGAAGAACACACTCCAATGTAAATAACAGCAAGATCTTTTTTGATCCACCCCCTAGAGTAATGGAAATAAAAACAAAAATAAATAAGTGGGACCTAATGAGACGTCAAAGCTTCTGCACAGCAAAGGAAACTATAAGCAAGAGGAAAAGACAACCCTCAGAATGGGAGAAAATATTTGCAAACGCATCAACAGACAAAGGATTAATCTCCAAAATATATAAACAGTTTATGCAGCTCAATATCAAAAAACAAACAACCCAGTAAAAAAATGGGCAGAAGACGTAAATAGGCATTTCTCCAAAGAAGACATACAGATGGCCAAGAGGCACATGAAAAGCTGCTCAACATCACTAATTATTAGAGAAATGCAAACCAAAACTACAATGAGGTATCACCTCACACCAGTTAGAATGGGCATCATCAGAAAATCAACAAACAGTAAATGCTGGAGAGGGTATGGAGAAAAGGGAACGCTCTTGCACTACTGGTGGGAATGTAAATTGTTACAGCCACTATGGAGAACAGTATGGAGGTTCCTTGCAAAACTAAAAATAGAACTACCATATGACCCAGCAATTCCACTGCTGGGCACATACGCAGAGAACATCATAATTCAAAAAGACACATGCACTCCAATGTTCATTGCAGCACTATTTCCAATAGCCAGGACATGGAAGCAACCTAAATGTCCATCAACAGATGAATGGATAAAAAAGATGTGGTACATATATACAATGGAATATTACTCAGCTGTAAAAAGCAATGAAACTGGGACATTTGTAGAGACATGGATGGACCTAGAGACTGTCCTACAGAGTGAAGTGAGTCAGAAAGAGAAAAACAAATATCGTATATTAACACATATATGTGGAATATAGAAAAATGGTATAAATCAACTGGTCTGCAAGGCAGAAATAGAGACCCAGTTGTAGAGAACAAACATATGGACACCAAGTGGGGAAAGCGGGGAGGGTTGGGGGGGGATGAATTGGGAGATTGGGATACCAAATAGTACACTCTAAATATATGCAGTTTATTGTAAACAATAAACAATAAAAAAAGAATTTTTGGGTACAGCAAAAACAATGCTTAGAAGAAAACTTATAGCTTTAAATGACTACAGTAGAAAAGAAGAAATTCTTAAAAACAGTGATATCCATTGCCACCTTAAAAGGCAATGAAGGGTAAATTTAATGCAGAGTAAATAGAAGAAAATAAACAATAGAGATATGAACAGAAATCAATGAAATAAAAAACAAACAATTGAGAAAATTAACAAAACCAATATTTGTTTCTTTGAAAAAATTAAAACAATTGACAAATTCCTAACAAGAGTAATCATGAATGACACCAAAAGCACAGACAACAACAAAAAAAAGAGACAAATTGGACTTCAAATTGAAACTTTTTTTTTGCATCAAAGGACACTGTCAACAGAGTGAAAAGGCAGTGCATGGAAAGGTAGAAAATATTTGCAAATCATACATATGATAAAGGGTGGATATCCAGAATATATAAAGAACTCCTACAACTCAGCAGTTAAAAAGCCTGATTCAAAAATGGGCAAAGGACTTGCGTAGGCACTTCTCCAAAGGAGATGTATAAATGACCAATAAATGCGTGAAAACATGCTCACCATCACTAATCATTAGGGAAATGTAGACCAAAACCACAATGAAATACTTCACACTCATCAGGATTATTAGCAAAAAACAAAATAACAGGGCTTCCCTGGTGGTGCAGTGGTTAAGAATCTGCATGCCAGTGCAGGGGATACTGGTTTGAGTCCTGGTCTGGGAAGATCCCACGTGCCGTGGAGCAGCTAAGCCCGTGTGCCACAACTACTGAGCCTGTCCTCTGGAACCCACAAGCCACAACTTCTGAGCCCACGTGCTACAACTGCTGAAGCCTGTGCACCTAGAGCCTGTGCTCCGCAGCAAGAGAAGAGACCACAATGAGAAGCCTGAGCACCGAGGCAAAGAATAGCCCCCGCTCACAACTAGAGAAAGCCCCCACACAGCAATGAGGACTCCACACAGCCAAAAAAAAATTAAATTAGTAAATTAAATAAATAAATTTATAAAAATGAAATAAGTGTTGGCAAGGATGTGGAGAAATTGGAACCCTTGTTGCATTGCTTATGGGATTGTAAAAGGCATTCCTGTGTGCATTCCTAGGTGTACCTGCAATGGAAAATGGTATGATGATTTCTGAAGAAATTAAAATTACTATATGATCCAGCACTTATACTTCTGGGTATATACCAAAAAGAAATGAAAACAGGGACTTAGATATTTGTACACGTGTTCATAACAGCAATATTCAGAATTTTCAAAAGGTAGAAGCAACCCAGGTGTCATGAGTGGATGAACAGATAAAATGTGGTATATACATACAATGGAATATTATTCCACCTTAAAAAGGGAAGAAATTTTGACACATTCTGTATGGATGAACTTTGAATTGTGCTAAATTTAATAAGCCAGTCACTAAAGGACCAATATTGTGTGATTCCATTACATGGGGTCCCAAGAGTATCAAATTCATAGACAGAAAGTAGAATGGCAGTTGTGAGGGTCTGGAGGAAGGGGGGCAGTGGAGAGTCAGCTCTTAACGGGTACAGAGTTTCATTTGGGAAGGATGCAAAAGTTACAGAGATGCATGGTAGTGATGGATTCATGGCAGTGTGAATATACTTACCACAGAACTGTACACTTAAAAGTGGTTAAAATGGTAAATTTTGTGTATATTTTAAATACAATAAATAAAATTTAAAAAATAAGGAAATAAGAAAGAAAACATAATTTAGGAAGAGATGTGGCAATATTACTACAGATCCTACACACAGTAAGAGGGTAATAAGGGAATGTTATGCCAGTTTTATGCTAATAAAATTGACAATTTAGTTGAAATGGACAAATTCCTTTGAAAACACAGTTTACCAAAACTGACTCAAGAGGAAATAGAAAATTTGAGTAGCTTTTTATCTATCAGAGAACTTAGATTCATAATCAGAAGGTTTTAGGCTCAGTTTCACTGATGAATTCTATAAACATTCAAGGAAGGGTTTTGTCTTTTTTATAAGCCCTTTATTGGAATATAATTGCTTTACACTGTTGTGCCAGTTTTTGCTGTACAACAAAGTGAATCAGCTGTATTTATACATATATTCCCATATCCCCTCCCTCCTGTGACTCCCTCCCACCCTGCCTATCCCAGCCCTCTAAGTCATCACCCATCATGGAGTTTATCTCCCTATGTTATGCAGCAGTTTCCCACTAGCTATCTGTTTTACATTTGGTAGTGTGTATATGTCAATGCTACTCTCTCACTTTGTCCCAGCTTCCCCTTTGCCCCCCCCACCCCATGTCCTCAAGTCCATTCTCTACATCTCCATCTTTATTCTTGCCCTGTCACTAGGTTCATCAGTACCATTTTTTTAGATTCCATATGTATGAGTTAGCATACAGTATTTGTTTTTCTCTTTCTGGCTTACTTCACTCTGTATGACAGTCTCCAGGTCCATCCACCTCACTACAGATAACTCAATTTCATTCCTTTTTATGGCTGAGTAATATTCCATTGTATATATGTACCGCATCGTCTTTATCCATTCATCTGCTGATGGGCATTTAGGTTGCGTCCATGTCCTGGCTATTGTAAATAGTGCTGCAATGAACATTGTGGTACATGTTTCTTTCTGCATTATGGTTTTCTCAGGGTATATGCCCAGTAGTGGGATTGCTGAGTCATATGGTAGTTCCATTTTTAGTTTTTTAAGGATCCTCCACACTGTTTAAGGAAGGGTTTAATAGTTGCACAAGCTCTCTTTGGAAATAGAGGAAGAAATACTTCCCAGTCCATTTTATGAGACCAATATAATCTTGACCAAAACATGACAAATACATTACAAAAGACAAGATTATAGATCAGTATCCTTCATGAACATAGATACAAAATCCTCAACAGAATGTCAGCAAATTAAATCTGGCAGTATATAAGGATATTACAAAATGATCAAGGACTTCAAGGTTGGTTTACCATTTAAAAATTAATGTAAAAAAATTAATGTAATTATCACATTAACAGAATGAAGAATGAAAACCATATCTTAATAGTTGCAGAAAAAATATTTAACCAGATATCAGAATCTATTATAAAGCAACAGTAATTAAAACTGTCATAGTAGCCTGAGAAGAAATTAATAGATCTGTTATCTACAGTGTGTGAACATAAATGTGTGTATGTATATGTATGTCTGTGTGTGTGTGTAGATAAATATGCACACATATATATATGCAGAAGTTTAATATTGATAGATGTGATCTTTTAGATCTAAGGGATGGACTTTTATTTAGTTTTGAGACTTTTATTTAGAAAAATTTGTCACTTTCACACACTTTATACAAAAATGAATTTCAGAGAGATTAAAGATTTAATTGTAAAAAACTAAATTAAAATAGCAGAAAAAAAGAGTATAATATTGGAGTTGAGAAAGATTTTATTAGTATGACACCAAGGTAAGAAACAACACAGTGAAAAAATGAAAAGTTTTAGTATCTTTTATGTGAAACTTCTTTATGGAGAAAGAAATTTTAAGCAAAGTTAAATGACAAATAACAAAGCAAGAAAAATATTTTCTGTATATGATAAAGAGTTGATATTCTTAATATATATAAAGAGCTCATGTAAGTTGTTTGGGAAAAAAATGAACACTTCAATAGAAAAATTGACAAAATTCATGAACAGATAATTTCACAGAAGAAAAATTATAAATTGCTAGTGTTTATATTTTTAAATGTTTATTCTCACTAATTTATAAAGAAATGCAGAGTATAAAATGACAGTTATATTTTTTTTACCTTCCATATTGACAAAGGTTTTAGAATGATTATGCCCTGCACAGATGTGAGTAAGCCGTTATTCTTATGCACTTTAAGTAGATTTCTGGAAGACAGTGTAACAATATGTATTCAAAAGTTCAAATATGCATACCTTCTGATCCTGCAGTTTTTACTTCCTGCATCATGCAGAACAAGCAAGCAGAGATACATGTATATGTATACACTGCAGCATTGTTTATTAGGAAAAAATGGAAACAACCTAAATGGCTAATAGAGAATTGAGTAAATAAAGTATGGTATATGCATTCAGTGGGTACTGTATAGTCGTTGAAATGTCCTGACAGGAAAAGATGATGTTTTTCACTTATACACACACACTACACACTCACTCCTTCTCTCTCTCTCTCAGATGCACACAGACATACAGGTTAGTCTTAGGCCTCATTAGCAAGAAGTTCAAAATTGTTAGCACTTAAAATATTCCTTGGCAGTTAGAACATACCGGCACCATGTCGGGTCTTTGGAATAGAAAGATGAATATGGTGCTGTCCTGCTTTCATGGTGCTTATAATCTGGCAACCCTGTGAGGTGGTAACAGGTAACATCTTTTGAACACTAAGCTATGTACTTGGAATTGCACTGTCCTAAAATGCTTTGCATGCATCACCTTATTTAATCCACTGCTTGTTATGTTTGGTAGTATTTTCACAATTAACAGGTTAGGTTGTTGAGGCTCAGCAAGGTAATGCCTTGTTTGAGATCACACAGGTGATTGCCCCATTTTACAGATGGAAAAATAGAAAGCTTTAAGTGAATTGGTCACTAGTGGAAACATGGAACTAAAGACTTCTGTCTTCAAAGTCTGTGCTCTTAGTAGCTTGATATCTGAAGTCTATGATTCCCCCACCTTCTTAATATACTAAGTCTTTTTTCCTGAGATCTTCCTCCTCAGTTATTCCCTTACAAACTCTTTTGACCATAACAAACTTAGGGCAAGAGACCTCTTGGTCAACTTATTCCATCAATTTTTACTTTTCATTGGAAAAGAACTGAGTGATATGGGTGCAGTATCTCTCTACCAGCAAATTTGGGGGAGGAATATATATAAATCTACTTTAAGAGATTGTTCATATTTGAACAGTAACTCATATGCCTTGAGGTTTTGTAATTTGCAAACTATGTCAGAAATCTTATGGATGTAAATATGTATTGATACTCACTGTAGACTTAATAGCTAAAACAACTCACAACAAACAGAACTAATGGCTAAACTAATACAAATTTATAATTAAAAGCAAGGATAACAGCAATTGCATGCCATGTCCAATTCAAGAAAGCACTGATGACACACTGATACAGGTGTGCCTTGGAGATATTGTGTGTTTCATTCCAGACCACTGCAATAAAGTGAGTCACATGAATTTTTTGGTTTCCTGGTACATATAAAAGTTATACTTACACTATACTGTAGTCTATTAAGTGTGCAATAGCATTGTGTCTAAAAAACAGTGTGTATATCTTGGTTAAAAATACTGTATTGCTAAAAAATGCTGACCATTCTCTGAGCTTTCAGATTGTAATGTTTTTGCTGATGGAGGGTCTTGCCTTGATGTTGGTGCTGCTAACTGATCAGGGTGGTATTGGCTGAGGGTGGGGGTGGCTGTAGCAATTTCTAAAAATAAGACAACAGTGAAGTTTGCAATTTCTCTGTAGCATGCAGTGCTGTTTGATAGCCTTTTACCCAAGGTAGAACATCTTTCAAAATTGAAATAAATCCTCTCAGACCATGCCACTGCTTTATCAACTAAGTTTATGTGATATTCTGAACCCTTTGTTGTCCTTTCAACAGTCTTCACAGCATCTTCATTAAGGGTGGATTCCATCTCAAGAAACCACTCTCTTCGCTCATCCGTAAGAGTCAACTCTTCATCCATTAACGTTTCATCGAGATTGCAGCAATTTAGTCCCATATTCAGGCTCTACTTCTAATTCTACTCCTCTTGCTG
Organism: Hippopotamus amphibius kiboko; assembly: GCF_030028045.1. Classification (NCBI taxonomy): domain Eukaryota; kingdom Metazoa; phylum Chordata; class Mammalia; order Artiodactyla; family Hippopotamidae; genus Hippopotamus; species Hippopotamus amphibius. Next base: position 35,559,883 of record NC_080186.1, read on the forward strand.
TTCCCACTCCGCATCTTCAGTTCCTCTGCTGAAGTCTTGAACTCCTCAAAACCAGCTATTTCCAAACTCCTGTTAATGTTGATATTTTGACCTCTTCCCATGAATTATAAACGTTCTTAATAGCATCTAGAATGGTGAGTCCTTTCCAGAAGTTTCTCAATATACTTTGCCCAGATCAATCAGAGGCATCATTGTCTGTGGCAGCTCTAGCCTTATGAGCTGTATTTCTTAAGTAATGAGATTTGGAAGTCAAAATTGCTCCTTGACCCATGGGGTGGAGAACGGATGCTGTGTTAGCGGGCATGAAAACGTTAATCTTGTACATCTCCATCAGAGCTCTTGGGTGATACCAGGTGTATTGTCCATGAGCAGTAACGTTATTAAAAGGAATCTTTTTTTCTGAGCAGTAGGTCTCGACAGTGGGCTTAAAATATTCAATAAACGATGTTGTAAACAGATGTGCTGTCATCCAGGCTTTGTTGTTCCATTTATAGAGCACAGGTAGAGTAAGATTTAGCATAATTCTTAAGGGCCCTAGGATTTTCGGAATGGTAAATGCGCATTGGCTTCAACTCAAAGTGGCCAGGAGCATTAGCCCCTAACAAGAGAGTCAGCCTGTCTTTTGAAGCTTTGAAACTAGGCGTTGACTTCTCTCTAGCCATGAAAGTCCTAGTTGGCATCTTCTTCCAATATAGAGCAGTTTCATCTACACTGAAAATCTGTTGTTTGGTGTAACATCTGCATTAATTATCTCATCTGGAGCTGGTAGGTAACTTGCTGCAGCTTCATCAGCACTTGCTGCTTCATCTTGCCCTTTTGTGTTATGGGGATGGCTTCTTTCCTTAAACCCCATGAACCAGCCTCTGCTATCTTCAAACTTTCCTTCTGCAGCTTCCTAACCTCTCTCAACATTCTAGAATTGAGACGATTTAGGGCCTTCCTCTGGATTAGGTTTTTGCTTAAGATAACGTTGCTGGTTTGATCTTCTCTCCAGACCACTGAAACTTTCTCCATATCAGTAGTAAGGCTGTTTTGCTTTCTTATTCTGTGTGTTCACTGGAGTAGCACTTTTTAAAAAAAATTACTTGATTTATTTTTAGGCTGCATTGTGGGTCTTTGTTGCTGTGTGTGGGCTTTGTCTGGTTGTGGCAAACTGGGGCCCCTCCTCTTTGCAGTGCACGGGCTTCTCATTGTGGTGACTTCTCTCGTTGCAGAGCACGGGCTCTACGTGCACGGGCTTGAGCATTTGTGGCACATGGGCTCAGAAGTTGTGGCTCACGGGCTCCAGAGCACAGGCTCAGTAGTTGTGACGCACGGGCTTAGCTGCTCTGCAGCATGTGGGATCCTCTCAGACCAGTGATTGAACCTGTGTCCCCTGCATTGGCAGGCGGATTCCCAACCACTGCACCACCAGGGAAGTCCTGGAGTAGCACTTTTAATTTCCTTCAAGAACTTTTTCTTTGCATCCACAACGTGGCTGTTTGGTACAAGAGGTCGAGCTTTTGGCCTGTCTTGGCTTTTGATATGCCTTCCTTACTAAGCGTAATCATTCCTGGCTTTTGATTTAAACTGAGAGATGTGTGACTCTTCCTTTTATTTGAACACTTAAAGGCCATTGTAGGGTTATTAATTGGCCTAATTTCAATACTGTTGTGTCTCAGGGAAGCCCAAGGAGACGGAGAGAGATGGGGGACCTCCCTGTCGGTGGAGCAGTCAGAATACGCACAACATTTGTCCATTAAGTTCACCATCTTATATGGGCATGTTTGTGACACCCCAAAACAATTACAATAGTAATATCAAAGATCACTTATCACAGATCACAATAACAAATATAATAAAAGTGAAAAAAATTTTTGAAATATTGCAAGAATTACCAAAATGTGACATAGACCCACGAAGTGAGCAAATGATGTTGGAAAAATGGTGCCAATAGAGTTGCTTGATGATGCAGTGTTGCCACAAACCTTCAATTTGTAAAAAAACACAATATCCATGAAATGCAGCAATCAAATGAGGTATGCCCATAATAGGGTGTATTTCGGATAATTATAGGAATTCTGAGTGGTAATACCTGTGCAGTATAGTTGAACATTGCATGGTGTCCACATTTCCTAACGGAATACTGATTTAGAGTTCACAGTAAACTCCAGTTACATGTTAATTTTGGCTTTACTTATACAACGTTTTTGTAACTCATTTACTTTGTGAGTTTATAATAACTAGGTAAGGCCTAATTATAAATAATATGGAAGTTTGTGAAATTCCATGTATCACAAAGGAAGGACTACCTATTTGGATCAGTTTGTAGACCATCAGAAGAACCTGTTAGTAAAGCACAGATCGTACTTTGAGAATCGCTACTTGCCCTAAGGGTGTGTGTGATGATGGGAGAATGCGAACAGCTCTCTCTTCCCTCTCTGCTGCTGTTTACTGCTTTTGCCACCTTTGCTGATCTCGTGTTCTAAACGCATCATAGCCACTCTCTTCTAGACTGCTCACCTTTGTCTTTCTGCCGCTTTGGTTTAATGAAAGCTCTTCCTGCTTCTAATGAGCGACTCTTTCTGAAGGGATTCCCCCAGCTGGGCCTCTAGTAACCCAGTTCTTTCCTATACACAGAGTCTGTGTGTGTGTGTGTGTGTGTGTGTCTAGTCCAGCCACCTTCAGAGAACCACAGTTCACTGAACCACAGAAATCTGTACCTACTTACACCCAAATTATAGGCTAGCTTTATTTATCTCTGTAAAGAGGAGGGATTTGTTCTCCCAGATATAAGACCTTCTTAAAGTCATACTATTAGAAATGGTAGTGTCCATGCTAGAACAGAAAAAGTGACCAGTTAAAAAAATAGCTCAGGACCATGCATATAGGAATTCAATAAAGCATAAAAGTGACACCACAAATCAAAGGAGAAAGGACGTACTGAGTTAAAGAAAGCTGGATCCATACCTCACTCCATGTGTAAATGGAGACTTTACATGAACGAAGGATTTAAATGAGAATGGTAAAATTAGAAAGTTAATAGGAGAAAATGAAAGATTACCTTTGTGACTTAGATGTCTAGGGGAAGGACTAAACAAAACCTTAAAAGCACAACTCATAAAACAAAAAAAATTGATGAATTTGTCTAAATAAAATTTAAGGATTTTTGTGCTATTAAAGATATTGTAGACAGAGTTAATATACAGATATTATACTGGGAGAAGAAATTTTCAGTATATAAAATCTGCAAGGATTTATATCTAGAATATACAAGGAACTCCTGAAAAATCAAGAAGAAAAAGGCAGCAATCCCAGTAGAAAATGGGCAAAGAATTGGAACAAGGAATTTACAAAATGAGAAACTCATAAGGCTAAGCATATGAATAGATATTCAAACTCATGGGCTTTGAGAAACATTAAAATTAAAACAAGATATCACTTTATACCTCTTAGAATCTGGATAATGTCAGATGTTGGCAGGAATGTGAGAATATAGTAACCAGTACCCTTTGCTAGCGGGAAAGTAGACTGGTGAAGCCATTCTGGAGCTCATTTGAGCAGTAATCAGCTGAAGTAAATGCACATCTTTAGCTGAGCAAATCTTCTCCTTTATATATATTCCATGGAACTTATCAGAGATATTCATTATTTGCGGGCTCAGGGGATTGGAGGATGAATGCATTTCTATCCTAGGGGTGGGAGTGAATAGGTAAAAAGTAGGGTATTTATACATGATATGATATGCAGCTGTTAGAAGTAACAGATCGTGTACACATAAAACAACATGGATGGAACTTAAAAATACAGTTTGAGTCAAAAATGAAACAGAATAACACAATGCCACTTATATAAATTAAAAAGACAGGTATACAAAGATTTCGTAGGATACAAAAATCGTAAAAAAAGGATACCAAAAGCCTGAACTATAAATTAAAAATTTTTTTTTTAGAAGACTCTATTTTTTTTTAATGTATTCATTTATTTTATTTATATATTGGCTGCATTGGGTTTTCGCTGCTGCACATAGACTCTCTCTAGTTGCTGCGAGCGGGGGCTACTGTTCATTGTGGTGCACGAACTCCTCATTTTAGTGGCTTCTCGTTGCAGAGCACGGGCTCTAGGCGCGTGGGCCTCAATAGTTGCAGTACACGGGCTCGATAGTTGTGGCTCACGGGCTCTAGAGCACAGGCTCAACGGTTGTGGCACACGGGCTTAGCCGCTCCGCGGCATGTGGAATCTTCCCAGAGCAGGGCTTGAACCCGTGTCCCCTGCATCGGCAGGCGGATTCTCAACGACTGCGCCACCCAGGAAGTCCTATAAATTAAAATTTGATAAATTAAACTTTACCAAAATTAAAAATGTTTGTTCTTTAAAAAACACTAATAAAATTAAAAAAGCAAGCCACAGGATGGGAAAGAATATTTAATGCTTGTTTAATATTTAATACAATATTCAATTATAAAATTCAATAGTTGTATATATTTGTATCTGAAATGTATAAATGTATAAATTCTTATAAGTTAATAAGAGGATAAATAGCCTAATCAAAAATGAGCAAAAGATTTGAAGAGATACTTTACAAAAGAAGAGATATGAATGGCCAACAAGCACATGAAAAGATTCTCAACATTGTTATTCATCATGGAATTACAAATTAAAACCACAATAAGATAACACTGCATACCTGTTAGAATCACTCGAGTTTTTAAAGAAATGATGACAAAGCATTGGCAAGAATAAAGAAACAACTGGAATTCTCATGTGTTGCTGTTGTAAATGTAAAATGGTGCAGCCACTTTGGCAGTCTCTTAAAAAGTTATACATACACCTGCCAATTGACAGTCATTTCACTCTTAAGTATTTACCCAAGAAAAATAGAAATGAATGACCACTTAAAGACTTGTACATAAATGCTCATAGCAGCTTTATTCCCAGGATCCCCAGGCTGGAAACAATCCACATGTCTATCGATAGGTGAATGGATAAACAAAATGTGATATATCCACACCATGACATACTGTCCAGCAATGAAAAGGAGCAAACTTGATTCACACAATGTCATGGGTAAATGTCAGACTCATATCTGACCAAAAGAAACCAGACACAAAAGAATATATATGGTATGGTTCCGTTTATATAAAATGCAAACTAATCATTAATAACTAAAAGCATATCAGTACTCAGCTGGCGTGAAAAGTGAAGGGAGTGATGGATTGCAAAAGGGCACAAGGAATTTCTTGAGATTGATAGAAATGTTCTTTGTCTTGATTGTGGTAGTAGTTTCATGAATGTATATAACTATCAAAACTCTTCAAATTGTATACTTTAAATTGAAGCAATTTATTTTACATAAATTATTCCTGGATAAAATTGGTAAGAACACATAAAACATATACTAAAACATATACTTAAAGAAGATAAACATATACACATATAAAACAATAGAATGGTTGCCTTTGTAAGTGGAAGGAAATGGGGAAAAGGGGGAATAAAAATTATGACTTGATTTATATTATTTTCCATAGGGTTCCTTGCAGTTCGCTTGGTATGGTTGGGTAATTTTTCTGTATGCCTGTACATTTCATGATAGGAGGATGGTCTATCTGAGCATAAGGAAAAAGTCTTTCTAGGGAGCAAAATGGCCATTATGTACCTTGAAAACTGCAAAATATTGCTACGAGAAATGAAAGAATATTGAAATAGAGATACCATGTTCATTGACTGGAAGACATGATTATTCCCAATTTGTTTTAAGAGTCAGTGGATTCCCGGGAATTCTTTTGTTGTCCAGTGGCTATGACTCTGTGCTCTCACTGCCTAGGACGCAGGTTCAGGCATCCAAGAGGAAAAAAAAAAGTCAATGGATCCCCAAACTCTCAGAAGGCTTCGCAGATTGTTTTTTGGTTTTTTTTGGGGGGTGGGGTGGGGGGTAGAAACTGAAAGCTGATTCTAAAATTTATGTGGAAATACAGAGAAATTAGAATAATCAAAGCAATTTTAAAAAATAACAGTTGGAGGGTTTATACTACCTGCTTTCAAAACTTAACTGTAAAGCTACAGTAATCAAGATAGAATGGTATTGGTATTAAGACGGACATTATAGCAATGAAACACAAAACAGTACAGAAATAGACCGACACATATATGGCCAACTGATGTTTGATAAAGGCGCTAAGGCAATTTAATGAAAAAAGAATAATCTTGTCAATAAATGGTAGCAAACAAATCTCAATTCTTATTTCTTACCGTATATAAAATTAACTTGAAGTGGGTCATACGCTAAGTGGAAGTGTCAAAACTATAAAACTCAGAAAAAAATATAGGAGAGAATCTTGAGTTTGCTAAAGATTTAAGTAGGGCAAAAAAAAAAGCACTAAAAAATTAATAAATTGGACTTCATCAAAGGTAAAAATTTTTGCTCTTTGCAAAACATCACAAAAATTTAAAGGCAAGCCACAGACTTGGAGAAAACTTTGCAAAACATGTATACAACAAAGAACTTGTATTTTGAATTTATAAAGAACTCTTACAACTTAGTAATAAGACAGAGTCAGTTAAAAGTGGGCAGAGATATGAATAGACACTTTACCACAGTTGATATGCAGATGGCAAATAAGTACATGAAAAGATACTCAACATCATTAGTCATTATGAGAAAATAGAAAAACAAAACCACAATAAAATATTACTCTAAACTCTTTAGAATGGCTAAAATTGAAAAGATGGACTGTATCAGGTGTTGTCAGGATGTGGAACAACTGTAACACAAACACTGCTGGTGGAAAAATAAAATGATACAACCACTTTGAAAAGCAGTTTGGCAGTTTTTAAAAAAATTAGACACATCATACCTCCAGCCATTGTACTCCAAGAGATGTGCAACCATATGTTCATATAAAGACTTGTACATGAATGTTCTTTGCAGCTTTAATTATAATAACCAAAAACTGGACATAAATCAGAGATAGGTAAATGGATAAATTGTGGTATACCTATACAATGGAAAGCTACTCAGTATTAAAATGAAATGAACTATTTTTTTCAGTTTTATTGAGACATAATTGACATATAATATTATATTGGTTTCAAGTGTACAGCATGACGATTTGATATATATATATATTGCTAAATGATTACCATAAGTTAACATTTATCACCTCCCATAGTTACAAAAAGGCAATTAACTATTGATACACAAATAACGTGGATGAATCTCAAAATAATTATGCTGAGTGAAAGAAGCCAGATGCAGACTCCCCAGGTGACGCAGTGGTTAGGAATCCGCCTGCCAATACAAAGGACACGGGTTCGATCCCTGCCCCAGGAAGATACCACATGCCACAGGGCAACTAAGCCTGTGTGCCACAACTATTGAGCCTATGCTCTAGAGCCTGTGAGCCACAACTGTTGAGCCCATGTGCCACAACTACTGAAGCCCATGTACCTAGAGCCTGTGCTCCACAACAAGAGAGGCCACGGCAATGAGAAGCCCACGCACCACAATGAAGAGTAGCTCCCGCTCGCTGCAACTAGAGAAAGCCCATGTGCAGCAATGAAGACCCAACACAGCCAATAAAATAAATAAATAAATTTATTAAAAAAAAAGATTTTGAACAATTTATTAAAAAAAAAAAAGAGAAGCCAGACACAAATGAGTACATAAAATATGATTCCATTTATAAAAGGCAAACAGTTATAGTGACAAAAAAAGCAGCAGATCAGGGGTAGCTTGTAATGGGGTAGGGTGATGGGTGGATTTAAAGGGGCATGAGGTAACTTCTGGACTTGATATGTCCATTATCTTAATTGTGATGATTTCACAGATATATATCAAAACTCGTTAAGTTGTACACTTTATATATGGACAATTTATTGTATGCTAATTATACCTCAGTAATAACTGTTTTAAAAAATAGCCAGAGAGGAAAAGACTGATTACCTTCAAAGGAATAGCAGTTAGACTGATAGTTCACTTCTCAAGAGTAGCAATAAAAGCCAGAAAACAGTGTACCATTTTATTGTGTTTGGAGAAAACTCTCAACTTAGAACCTGCATATGCAGTGAAACCATTTTTCAGGAGTGAGACAAACAATAAAGTTCACTCCCAGTAGATAAAAGCACTTACAGAACATAAACTTCAGAACCAAGAAAATAATTTCAGAAGGAAGCTGCAGGAAGAAATGGTGAGCAAAGAGAATGGTAAACATGTGGGTAAATTTGAGTAAATATTGGCTTTGTGTATAATTTGAATGGCAGTATTGTCCAATATTTGGCATTATAGAAACAAAAGGATGGAGCCAATAACAGCACATAAATTCAGAAAACATGTTAAGAGTTAAACAAGAGCTGCTTATATTGTTTGGTAAGAGGGTTAAATATATTGATAAATTAGGAGTTTAAGTTAAATATGCAGGTAAGATTCCTGGGCTAACTACTACACAAATAGAGTGCATAACTTAAAAACTAACAGAAGGAAAAATGTAATGAGAAAAAAAAGAAGGCAGGAAAGTCAAACAAAAAAGTAATTTTGAGGAAAGAGGCCAACACTTAATATCTGAAACAAAAGGTTGAATAGTTAATAATTTTAAGCAAGGAGAGTTGTGCTTCTAAGATATCTCTCTGAATAAAGCAGAGAGCTGTCTTTTGTAGCCGTGGTTTTCAAAGTTTGGTCCAGGGTATTTTCGTATTAATAGTAAGGTAATGATCATCCGTTGCAGTGTGTTGACATTTGCACTGATACTGTAAAGTGATGGTGGGTAAAACTGTTCACACCTTTGCACAGATCAAAGCAGTGGCACCAAACTGTACTAGTGGTCGTATTTTTCACTGCCACACAGAGTAAAAACAAATGTTTCAGAAACTGATGAGAATCCAAATTTCTCTTAAGTTGTAAATTAAAGAGATTTGCAAAAATCTAAAATGATGCCACTCTTTTCCTACTATTTGTTTTGAAAATAGTTATTTCTTCATAGGATTATATTGTATAATTGTATTGTATGGCAATATTTAATGGGTTTATTATTAATTTAAAATTAATTAGTATTTTAAAATTCCTTAATTTACAATATATTAAATACTAATTACAGTATATTAAATATTAATTACAGTTAATTTACAGTATATTAAATACTAATATCGTTACTAACACTAACACTATTTGGAGCCCTCAGTGAGTTTTAAGTGTAAAACGGGCCTGATACCAAAAGTTTAAGAACTACTGTTTATTCTAGAGTGTTCAGAAGAGTGGAATTCAAGGATTGGTGGACTTTCAGAAGGAAGAGTATTTAGAGATTGGTGGACCTTTAGCTGTGGGTTCACAGTTATCTGAGTAAGACTTATTGATTGGATGACTTTCAGAAGCATAGTCATTGAAGTGAAGCTGCTGTTGTCTGGCTTTCAAAAGCTTGTATTATGGTGTGATGCTATCACTGATTGATTTGGATGTGTTTAAAACTAGCTCCGGTGGTTACTTCTTACTATAGAAGAATAATCAGTACTTTCCTAGGTGGCTAGGAACCTTTTATTCTCAATGGAAAAGATGGGGAAAAATAGAAAGCACAACTCTTATAACTCAATAATAAAAAGACAATCCAATTTTTAAAACGGGCAAAATATCTGAATAGGCATTTCTCCAGCGATGATATATAAATGGTCAGTAAGCACATGAAAAGATGTGTGACATCATTGGTCACTAGGGAAATGTAAATAAAAATCACAAGATACTGCTTAACACCCATGAGGATGGCTATAGTCAAAATGACAGATAAGTGCTGGTGATGATGTGGAGAAGTTGGAACCCTCATGCACTGCTGGTGGAAATATAAAATGCTGTAGCCACTTTGGAAGACAGTCTAGCAGTTCCTTAAAAACTTAAATGTATGGACTTTAGAACAGAGGGCTGGGGTGGGAGGTGGGGGGCGAAGGGGAAGCTGGGACGAAGTGAGAGAGTAGCAGAGACAGAGGTACACTACCAAATGTAAAGTAGATAGCTAGTGGGAAGTTACTGTATAACAAAGGGAGATCAACTTGATAATGGGTGATGCCTTAGAGGGCCAGGACAGGGAGGGTGGGAGGGAGTCGCAGGAGGGAGGGGATATGGGGATATATGTATAAATACAGCTGATTCACTTTGGTGTACCTCAGAAACTAGTACAAGAGTGTAAACCAATTATATTCCAATAAAGAGCTTTAAAAAAAAAAAGTTAAATGTAGAGTTACCATTTGACCCAGGAGTTCTACTCCTAGGCACAAACTCAAGAGAAATGAAAACACACATCCACATTAAAGCTCACACACAAACTCCATAGCGGCATCACCCATAGCAGCCAAAACAACCCAAATACCCACCCACTGGTGAATAGCTGAGTAAAATGTGGTTCATCTGTACAGTGGAATAGTATTCACCAATAAAAGGGGATGAGGTACTGATATATCCTACCACATGAATGAACCTTGAAACATGCTAAGTGAAAGAAACCTATCACAAAGGACCACACATTCTGTGAAATGTCCAAAATAGGCACAGAAAATAGTTGAGTGGTTGATTAGGATTTGGGGATGGGAGGATGATAGCTGAAGGGTATAGGGTGGTTCGTTCTTTCTTTCTTTTCTTTCTCCCTCCCTCCCTCCCGCAAGCTATGTCAGGTCTTAGTTGTGGCACACAGGGTCTTCCTTGCGGCACGTGGGATCTTTTTAGCTGCGGCATGTGTGCAGGATCTAGTTCCGCGACCAGAAATTGAACCCAGGCCCCCTGCACTGGGAGTGTGGAGTCTTACCCACTGGACCACCAGGGAAGTCCCTCAAGTGGTTCTTTCTTCACTGTCATCTGTCAAGGCCACATTAGGGTGGGCAGTGGGAGGAATGCACTTCCTGGAGCTGTATAGCTTTAGCAGTTCATTTCTTGTTGGTGGGGGTTTGGGAGCCTGGGAATTCTTTTAAGATTTGTTAATCACAGGCTATTGCAGGTTGGGCTTGGGATTTCTCTAGCTGTACAGTTCCCTCAAAACCTAAGTGGCCAAGTATAAAAAGGTTTTTTTGAGATAATTGTGTATTGAGCATTTGATGATATTAAGAAATTAACTTTGTTGGATATGATGACATTGTGGTCATGTAGGGATGAAACAGCATGGTGTCAGGGACTTGTTTTAAAATGATGCAGCCAAAAAAGAGGGAAGGAGAATTAAAGAGAGGCGAGGGAGGGCTGGGAAGGCAGAGAATAAAACCAGGAAGCAAGTAGCAAAATGTTTAATTGTTTAAACATCTGTAGGATAGGGCTCCTTATATTCTCTCCACTTTTGTGTGGTTAGAAAACTTTCATTAAAAAAAAAGTCAAACAAAACCTTTCATAGGTTATTAACCACAGCTGCCAAAGACTCTGATCTTTTGTTTATTGGCCTTTGTGCTCTATCCTTTCTCTAGCCCTTGAATTAATTTCTGGCTACTTTGTGAGACCTTTTGAAACAGTAGGCTAGGGTAGGAGACAATACCTCTTATCTTCCACTGTGGATTCCCTCCAGGTGTCTGGCAGGTAACTACAGATTGAAAAATGTTTGGGGCCACAGTTTTCTCCTGTGAAAGTTGCTGCTTGGCAGCATCCCCTTAAATTGCTTCAATTTGGGTTACAAATCCTACCATTTATCTACAAATATAGAATATATTTATATAGCAAGGGGAAAGTCTTGTGCACATATATTCATATTTATGTGTACACAGGCACATATATTACATAGTTTTGTGTAAATATGTATAAAATAACTCTGGAAGCATAAAACCCAGTAATGATAACTTCGGCTGCCTTCAGGGAAGAAAACGGATAGCTAGGAGAGGATGTAGGATAAAAGAGACAAAGGACCAAATCCTGGGGTACCAGCATCTAAGGGGTGAGTGGCAGATGGTCAGCTCTTATAAAGTCACCCTGAATAACCAGTGTTTCTTACACTTTTAAGAACGTGTGGGAAGAAGCCTGAGAAGGAGCAACCAGAGAGATAGGAGGGAAAATCAGAGGAAGGAGTTTCAAAAAGGAAGTAGTGCTAAGGCTTGCATGTGCCTTTTGACCCAGCATTTCCACTTCCAGGAATCCATCTTCAGCTATACTCGCACATTTGCAAAATGATCTGTGTACAAGATTACCCACAGCAGCATTTTTTGTTCGTTTGCTTTTTGCATCATTGTTTTTAATAGCAGGAGTTTGGAAGCAACTTAAGTGTTCACTAGTAGGGGCCAAGTTCACCGATCCAGTGGAGTGCTCTGTACCTGAATGAGGAGGCTCTAAACTTGCTGATATGAAGAAGAGAGTTCTAGAAAATACTGTTAAGTGTGAAAACCAAGGGTTGGGATCCTTGGAATGTTTTAAACCTTTATCATTGTGCTGAAAGGACGCAGCTGGTTGTTGTATGCTTTATCATCATGGCAAAATCCTTTTTTTTTTTTTTTTTTTGGCTGCACCCATGCACGGCTGTGGGGTCTTAGCTCCCTGACCAGGGACTGCACTCGGGCCGTCAGCAGTGAAAGCACAGTCTTAACTACTGGACTGCCAGGGAATTCCCCAAATTACTTTTTTTGTTGTTGTTCTCTGAACTCTACTGTTCTGTTATTATGAGCTTTCTTATTACAAGCAATGGTTGGCATAATCAGATGTTTGAGTTATTAAATCTGCTCCATTTTGAGCCCATCACAGTTGCCTCCTGCTGTTTTGTGTCCCACTGCCAAGTGCCTTTATATGGTATTTTAGCTTTTTAATGGAGCGTTGATATGTAGCAGTCTCCTTGAGCCACAAGGGGGCAGAAGAACCATTTGATTGCCTCGGGACAGGCTTGTGCTGACATCCTTTGGCAAAATTGTTCTTGGAATTGTTCTTTCAAAGTAATCTGTTCCCTAGGCCACGTGCACCTAGAAGGCAGGGCTTCTGCCTGTCATCAGTGGAGGCAGCAGAGGGGTGAGAGAAGAGATCGTAGATTTTGGAATCACAGATAAACACCTGCCTTTTGCTTTCCTTCCTTCCCCCCTCCAAATTACTTAGCGAACTAGTTGCAGTTCTTAACCTCTCTCAGAGCTTGAATATGCAGGACATGTATTCAGTACGCAAGAATATGCAAGGTTTACCAGAGAGCTGAAGCTTCAGAGTAAGCGGGACCCAACTTTTGAGTCCCAGCTCTGCAACCATGGGTAATTTATTTACTCTGTGAACCTGAGTTTTATCACCTGCAGAACTAGTTAAGGATTCGAGGAGAGAGTGCATCTAAAGCTCTAAGCACTGTGTTGTGACAAGCCCTGAAGAATTAACTACTTTAATTATAAGCTCATTTAATGGTACAGATGGATAATAGATCCTCACTAATTTTTGTTATTGGCTCTTTATTATGTATTTATGGTAATATTTTCTTTAAGACAATTTCAAAGCGCCTTTTATTAGAGGGGCTCTCAAAATGTGCTCTCTTTTATTTTCTTGCAGAGTTAGACTTTTAATACTATAATACATTCTGAATTTTTGTGGGGAGTCTCAATGTTAGAACTTCCATCCTATTGTGATTTTGTGTATTTTTATTTTTGATTGGAAAATATGCTATTTGGGCCCTTCATGGAGGCAGTGTTAGGTGACACAGTATTGCATCAAGCATACAGTGCCTGTCTCAGGTTGGGATCACAGGGAAGTGGCTCCGAGATAAAGATTAGTGTGTGAAAAGCTTATTGTGGAGTGCTTTGGGGATCAACACCTCTGGAAGGAAAGGATATGGAAAGGAGGAAAAGGAAGCAAGATTGTTCAGAGGGAGAAGCTGGCCCATGATGAGTCCCAAGAAAGGCCTCAGGCTATCCCATGGGGACTGTGAAGTTGGGATGGTCCTTCTGAGTTAGGGAGAGGGGGCTGTGCCTTTATAGTTTCTCCTTGACTAGTCACTGGATGCCACTAGTCTTAGATGAGGCCACCCTAGGAGGGGCACGACCCTGGGCAGGACAGCTCTCTTCTGCCAGAACATTTCCTGAAGAGGGCTGAGAACTGGGGGCTTTCTGCCTACTGTGATCCCAGCAGCTGCATTAGTCCTTCATTTACTCACGGGGGGATCTCAGTGTCACCAGTGCCCAAGTCACATGAAAGGGAAAATAGTAATATGGCTAGTGAAGTTTAACAAAAGATAGCTTTGGACAGAATTGCTTGTAAGGGATACTTAGGAATAATTGTTACTTTTAACTTTAAGAATTCAGGATGATATCATTTTAGTTAAGATAGACCTTTTACTGTTACAGATTACCCCCAAATTTCAGTGGCTTAGCGCAATGAAGGTTCATTTCTCTCCCAGCACAATCTAGTGCAGATCTGTGAGGACCGGGGCAGGAGTTCTGTCCTACCTCATTCATTCATTCATTCATTCATTCAGGGACACAAACTCCTTCAGTCTAGTGACCCTGCCAGCCCCTAGGGCTGTGGAGTCTTCCACTGGGTCCTCTGGTCTAGCTCACAGGGCAGAAACAGGCAAGAAAATGGAGAATGTGCAGAAGGTCTCAATGGACCAGGCCTGAGGTGATGTGTTTCTGCAACTCACATTCCAGTGACCAGACCCCAGACACGTGGTCCCACCTCCCTAGGGGAGCTGGAAACTAGAGTAGTGGGGTGCCCAGGAGGAATGGGATGGGCATAGAACCATCACCGCCACAATAGTATCTTGCTCACATCCTTGTGGTGGCTGGATTTAGTCACTATTGGTGAATCAAAGGCACTTCAAAACTGTATGTTTTTAATTTCCCACAGTTACATATTTAAATTGCCATCATCGTAATATTGTGGTTTTATTTACTGGAGGGTATTTTAATAGGCTTAGGAAAACAAAATTTTACCAGAGAGAAAGGATAGAACAGAGTAACATAGAGCTGATTTTAAAGATTCCTTGCTCTGAAAAGGCAGAAAGAGGCAAAATAACTTCAGGGGTGTGTGTGTGCGTGTGTGTGTGCACGTGTGTGTGTGTGTGTGTGTTTAGTGGTAGAGAAGAAAATCGAGAAGTCTTTGCTCCTGTCATGTAGCTATGAAAACAAGCTTTTCTCTCTCCCTCAGCTAAAGCAGGAACATCTTCCTTGAGGTAACATGGAGGTTGTTTGGAAAGATACGATTACAAGGAAATAGTCATGCAACTTGCACTGATAGCTACTTGTGGGGTTTTGTGTAAATGCCACCCAAGCAGCCCTTGAGTTGGAGGGAGAGAAGCCAAGGTAGAGATATCACTGACTTTTTCTGTCTGTCAACAAGAAGGATTACTGCTGAGTGACAGTTGGTTACTTATTTAGCTTTGTTCTAGGCAGTGTGGAGCACATAGGAAGAGAGGCACCAGGGTCTGAGAAGTTTGCAGACTGAAAACTGAGGCCACAGGAAGGAACCAAGGATAAGACAGGGCCAGATTAAATGTTTCAGAGATGAGAAGGAAGACATGAAATCATGGAAGGCTTGAGAGAGAGATGGACTCTGAAGCAGGGAGCCTGACAGGTGGAGCAGGACATCTGGGGACCTGGGGAAGCACTGCAGATAAGTAGAGCATCAGCAGTATTTCGGAAGCAGCAGTGATGGCTGAGCGTGATATGAAGGATGGTGAGGGGCAAGGAGTCATGTGACGAGAGGCTGGCGAGGGAGGGCAGAGCCAGAGCACACAGGGCCTTCGCATCAGGTGTGTGAGTTTAGATTTGATGCAGCAGGGCCATCAAAGGCTCTTACGCTTAATAGCAGTGCCTGGAGATGTGGTGTTCTGGACTTCTGTGTGAAGGAGAATTAACAGAACCCAGAGGTTTCTTGTGGAATTTCTATTCAAGTACCTAGAATTTTTAATTATCTTCCTTTATTCCCTTAGCAAGATTCATTCCACAGCCATTTAATCATACTTACCAAGCTAGTTACTGTACCAGTCTCTAAAGATCAAAATTAAGCCCCGGTCCCTACTTTTGAGGAAATTACAGTCTGGTTAGGTAAGATATACTTTTTAAAAAATAAGCTCACGAGGTCTTACGTATGTGAAGATAGAGGGATGGATAACTCTGCTTACAGTGCTTGCCACCCTTTTACAAAGCCCACACCCTCCTGTGAAAACACTGAAATCTCAGTCTCTCTTCATTGATATTTAAAAATAAAATAAGTACCATAATTAAAAGTTCAAGGAAGTTCTTTTGCCCCTACCACTCCCCTTGATTATTACCGTTAGACAGAGTAGTTAGTTGGGCGTGGAAGTGCAGTGTTAGGGGATGGGTGCAGGAAAGCCTTCGTAGAGGAAGTGACTCTCAAGCCTGGACTTGAAAAATGAATAAGATGAGAAGAGCATTTTAGGCAGAGAGAGTAGCATGAGGAAAGGGGAAGGGACCTGAAGAAGGGGAAGGGACCTGAAGAAGGGCTAGGGGAGAGTCTTGCAAAAAAGAATGCTGAGTAGTTTGGGCTCTGCTACAGGAAAGCTGCTGATACAAGGATTTTAAGCAGGAGAGAAATGTGGGATTTGCATTTTAAGAAGATAACTCTGGCAGCAGTGTGGAGGATGGATTGAGACAGAAAGATGGGAGGTAGGTATGCCAAATGCCACAGCGCTTCAGTAAGTGAGGAGGTTCAGGAATGGGGGAGTGCCTGGAAAAGCTGCACGGTGGAGGGGATACCTGAGCTGAATAGAATAGGAGGTGCAGAGAATAGCAAGAGAGGCATTTGTAGCAAAGGGAAGATTATGGGCAAAGGCACAAAGTGTGAAAGAGCATGGCATGTTTGGAAAACTGTGGGAAGTCTTGTATGGCTAGCATATAGGGTACAAATGGGTTGATGCTCGCTGGGTAGGTAATGATTCAGGTCAGATTAAAGTGGTTAGACTTTATCGGGGAAATGAAGAAGCCACAGACCACACATGAAGCAAGTCTCAACGAGTATCCAAGGGTTGATGGCATAAAAAATGCTTTGGCCGTAGTGAAATTAAGCTAGAAATCAACAACAGAAAGATAACTAAAAAATCCTTGTATGTTTAGAAATTAAGAAATAAACTTGTAAATAATCATTGGGTCAAAGAGAAAAATCATAATGGAAATTAGAAAATAGTTCGAACTGAATGGTATTGAAAATACTACTTGTCAGAACTTGTATAATGCTACTAAAACCAAGCTTCGAGAGAAATTTGTAGCCCTAAAGGCATGTATTAGAAAAAAAGCACCAAAGGCTGAAAATCTAAACATCTATTTTAAGGAGTTAGAAAACATACTACAGCAAATTAAACCCAAAGTAGGAAAATGAAATTTAATAAAGAGAAGAGTTTGATGAAAACAAATTACATTATAAAGGATTAACAAAGCCCAAAGTTTGTTCTTTCAAAAGACTAATAAAGTTGACACGCCTCTGGCGAGACTGATCACCGGGGGTGGGGAAGTGTGTGCACGTGTGTGGAAGCATCAGGGCCGAATGAGCAACGCCAGGCATAGGCACGGGGACAACACTGGAGAAGTTACAGACATTCAAAAGATACAAAGAGGATACTGTGAGCAATTTTATACCAAAAGTTTTGAGAATTTTATGAAAATGGGTCAATTCTAAAATAATGTAACTAAAACTAATTAAGAAGTAATGAAAACCGTAAAATCCTATAAACATTAAACCAATGAAATCAATAATCAAAAATCTTTCCACGAAGGAAACTCCAAGCTTAGATGGATTTGCTGGAGATTTCTTCAAAAGATTGAAAAGAATAAATAAATAATTCTAGCCTCAAACAAACTCTTCCAGAGAACAGAAGAGGGAATACCCCTTCTCGTTTTTTGAGACTAGCACATCCTTAATACCAAAACCCAACAAAGACAACTTAAGACAAGACAGTTACAGGCCAAGCTACTTAAGAATATGGATGTAAACATCCTGAAGAAAATTTGAACAAACCCCATATATTAAAAAAAAAAATACATCATGATCTAGTTGGGCTTATCCTCAGAATATACATGGTTGATTTAACAGTGGAGAAATCCATCAATGTACTTAATCACATTAATAACAAATAGATTTTAGTACGTTAAATAAATTTAAATAGATTAAAAAAATCATATTATTTCAGTAGATATGGAAAAAAAATTTAATAAAATGCAACATTCACTCATGCTAGGATTGCTTAGCAAACTAGGACTAGCAGAGAACTTTAAGTTGAAAATGGGTATCTAGCCATACAAACGCCACATAAAACATCTTGTTTAATAGTGAAATTCTGAAGGTTTTCCTTTCAAGATGAGAAACAAGATAAGGACCAAACATGACTCTTTTTCAGTATTGAGCTGGATGCCTAATGCAGGAAAACGAATGATGAAAATCTAACCTGAGGAAGTAATAAGATACAGGTGAGGGCATAGGTGTGAAAGAAATTTATGAAGCCTTGTCTGACTTAGTCATATATTTGTTTATTTTGTTGATTAAATATATTGCCTGGTAATGCTACCGAGTCCAAGCTCGTGCTGCTCATAGGACAGGCTGATAAATCAAGAGATGAGTTGGGGCAAGGAATAGCGACTCTATTTGGAAAGCCAGGAGGTGGAGAAAGTGGCAGACTAGTGTCTCAAGTAACATCTTACCCAAGTTAGAATTCGGGCTTCTTTTATACTAAAAAGGGAGCGAGTGCAGCTAGTTATTGCAAACTTCTTGGTGTGGGAATCATTTGTTCTTGCAGCTGTACAGAGAGGTCTGGTCACAATGTTCCTATAAGCCTAAAACATGACAAATGTTATTCTCTGTTCTGCAACTTTTTATCTCTATATGAATGGGAAAATGTTATGCTTTTATTTAAAGATCAGAGCCTTGAGGATGGGCTATCCTGTATATTTCAGGCTACAGGCAACATTCTTTTACAATGCAGAGCCAGCATGACTAAGCACAAGATCAGACTAAAGGAATAGATCGAATATGGAGTCAGGTTTGTACTTCTCTGTTACAGTAATGGGAAAATGGGAAGAAGTTGAAGCAAAGGAAAGGGGTCTAATGTTTATTCATTTCTTATTCTGTGAAAGTTCTGGACTAGATGCTTTCATGTATTTAATTATTTAATCCATGCATCCTCTTCACTGTCTTAAAAACTCATGCATTTGATGATTAGGGAAGCTACATGAGAAAAAGGAAATATATTTGCATAAATTTATCCCCATTGTTAAATACTAGTTCAAGCTAAGCTCATATTTAGGTATTAAGAATAGCGTGTACTTTATGTATTTTTCATTCATTTTTTAATCATATAGCAGGTCCTTGAGGTAGAGTGAAGTCTCTCAAATGGTCTTTTCCTAATTTTATACGTGAAAAAGCAAACATAAAATGATACTGATTAGTTCAGTGTCAATATGGGACCAAGACTTTAATCTTCCACTCCACGGAGCGCATAAACTGTAACTTGAAAGCACAAAATCAAAAGATTTTTGAAATGGAAATATGTTGGGGTCCTAGAAACACAGAGTATCTCTAGTTAGAGTCTGTGTAAGACTATGGGGGGGTGTGGGCTGAGGTGGATGAGGGAGAGCGAGATGGGGGAGAGAGAGAAACCTTCTCTGCCCCAGTGACAGGCTGCAAGTCTACAGCTGTATGCAAAGATTAAACAACACAAACAGCAGATTTTAAAAGTATTGACACAAGGAGGGAGGTACAACCTGATTATGACTTGCTGAGTTAGAACTGGTGACAAAAATGTAATGAAAGGGAACATCCCGTTCAAAGACCACATTTATTGAAGAAAAAGAAGTCATCCTGGAAGTGACACTAGAGATGAAAATTACTGGGACAGTTTATTGATTGACTGTTAATACTAAAAACAAAGCATCTGATAAAATCTTGCCTCGCTTCTCATTGCTTAGCAGGAAGAAGAAATTATTTCAATTTAGCTAACACTGCTGGATTCCTGCTGCATGCCAGACAATTTGCCAAGTGCCTAGGACGCTTAAACAAGTTTGATCTCTAAGCTGGAAGGAAGCTCTGAGCCCTGATCTCTAGCAGAAAGTATCCAAAACTTCCTCTCATGGTATACAAAGCCCTTCATGTTTTGATCTCCAACCATCTTTGCAGCCTCATCTGCCAGAGTAAAAAAGTTAGTCATCATCTTATTGTGTTTCAGTGCTTTACATCCTTATTTGCCTTAATCAGATCTTCACTCTTCCATTTATTTCCATTTGCCGAGTCCAATAGAATTCTTTTGTCCCTTATCAGCTGTTTCTCATCATCAGTTATATTCCTCTTTCTGACATTTCCACCTTCAACTTTTTCCTGGCTCTTTTCCTTTGGGCAATAACATGCTCACTTATTTACATATACATAAAAATTGTGAATGCGTTTTACATCCAAAATAAGTGCTTGAACATGTCTGCAATAAACAGATTGGCTGGCTTAGAATTCACATGAGTTAGGGATTTCTTTCCCTTGCACTATAAAATCGATTCTTGGAAACTGTTATTTATATTTCAGTGAGACTGTTGAGTGACGTCTTTTGGGGAAACGACTTTTTTTTTGAATTAATTAATTTATTAGCTACTTTGGGTCTTCATTGCTACACGCGGGCTTTCTCTAGTTGCGGTGAGCAGGGGCTACTCTTTGTTGTGATGCACAGACTTCTCATCGTGGTGGCTTCTCTTGTTGCAGAGCACAGGCTCCAGGCACATGGGCTTCAGTAGTTGTGGCACGTGGGCTCAAAAGTTGTGGCTCTCGGGCTCTAAAGCGCAGGCTCAGTAGTTGTTGGCACACAGGCTTAGTTGCTCCGAGGGCGTGTGGGATCTTCCTGGCCCAGGGATCGAGCCCCTGTCCCCTGCATTGGCAGGTGGATTCTTAACCACTGCACCACCAGGAAAGCCCTGGGGAAACAACTTTTGACTCAATGATCTAAAAATTAGACCAAAACTCATAAATTACAGTTTTTAATAAAATTTTGTTTTCACCATTATAAAAAAAGGCTCATTATAGAATAAACATTTACAATTCTATCATTCAGAAGCAATCTGAGGTATTGGGTGGGCCAAAAAGTACCTTCGGTTCTTTAAGTAAAAATAAAAGCACATTTTTCATTTTCACCAAGAACTTTATTGAACAACGTGTTCACCCTTTTGTTCCACTACCTTTTGCCATTTTTCAGGCAACTTTGTAATTCCATCTTCCCAAAACTGTTTATATTTTTGAGCAAAGAACTGTTCCAGGTGCCTTTTACAGTATTCCAGGGAATTGAAATTTTTTCCATGAAGATCGAAGTAAATGGAAATCCTAAAGCGTAATGTCTGGTGAACATGGCAGATGAATCAGAACTTCCCGGCTAAGCTTTAACAGTTTTTGCCTGGTCATCGAAGAAACATGCGGTCTTGAGTAATCCTGATGAAAGATTATGCATTTTCTATTGATTAATTCTGGACGCTTTTCATCGAGTGCCACTTTCAGTTGGTCCAGTTGGGAGCAGTACTTGTTGGAATTAATTGTTTGGTTTTCCGGAAGGAGCTCATCATAAAGGGCTCCCATCCAATCCCACCTTATACACATCACCTTCTTTGGATGAAGACGGGCCTTTGGTGTGGTTGGTGGTCGTTCATTTCGCTTGCCCTGTGATCTCTTCCATTCCACATTGTTGTACAGTATCCACCTTTCATCGCCCGTCACAATTTGTTTTAAAAACAGAACGTTTTCATTACGTTTCAGTAGAGAATTACATGTAGAAATATGATCAAGAAGGTTTTTTTCACTTAATTTATGCGGAACCCAAACATAAAAGCGATTCACATAACCAAGCTGGTGAAAATGATTTTCAACACTCGATTTGGAGATTTTGAGTATGTCGGCTATCTCCTGCATGGTATAAACATTGATTGCTCTCAATTATTGTTTCGATTTGATTGCTATCAACTTCAACTGGTCTGCCCCATCCGTGGAGCATCGTCCAGTGAGAAATCTCCAGCACAAAACTTTGCAAATCACTTTTGACAAGTTTGATCAGTCACAGCACCTTCTCCGTATACTGCACAAATCTTTTTGTGCATTTCAGTTGCATTTTTTTTTTGTCCTCTTGATGAATTGAAACCTTCCTCATTACAAAATGAGCTTCCTTATCTTTGTTCAGTTGCATTTTTACCTTTCTTGAAATAATAAAGCATAATATGCTGAAAAATATTGCTTTTTTCTTCCATCTTCAGCATTAAAATGGCTACACAGAAATTCACCAGTTTTGATAGGTCGTTTTTTAAATGCATACTGATATGACGGCTGTCACATACAACCTAACAAAATTGTTTCGAATGAAGTTAGAGACAACTAAGTGCTACTAGAGCCATCTTACGGACAAAAAACTGAATGAACCTTTTGGCCCACCTAATAATTTTTGTTTTATCTTCTCCTGAACTTTTTTCAAGCTTTTTGGTTTGTTGTATATAGCTAACACATTGGTGTATAGATATCATATATTTTTAAAAAATTTTAATTGGGTAACTTATATGTTATAGCATTAATAGTCTAAATTATAAGATCACAGGGCATTATGTAATTCAGTTAGTCATACATGTTAAACATGAATACATGCTCATTTAAATACTTTCAGTAAACAAGTATACAGAGTAGAAAATCAGTTATCCATCACATAATCCCACTTTTAAAGATTTGGCGTGTATTTTTCTAGGCCTCTTTTCATGGATGTGTGTTTTGTGTATGTGTGTGTGTGTATTTGTACCATCCAGGCTATGGGGGTCATAGTTGTGACGATTATACTATTAATTCAGGCAAGTAAGTTTCTTAGACAAACAAGCACTTCTTGTTTTAGAGAAGATTGTCTCTTTCAAAGGGGTGTGCTCCTGGATTTGGGACATCGTTTTTCTTTCCTCCAGAAGCATGGAAGTTAAAAGAAACGTTAAGAAAAGGGGAAATATTAGAAGTCTGCTGACTTGAAACTGAACATTATCCAGGAGAGGTGTAGGTCTGTGCCTAGATTAATTTTTTTTGCCTGTGGATGTCCAATTGTTTTAGCACAACCTGTTGAAAAGACTGTCTTTGCTCCATTGCATTGCCTTTGCTCCATTGCATTGCCTTTGCTCCTTTGTCAAATATCAGTTGATTATATTTACATCGGTCTATTTCTGGGCTCTCTATTCTGTTCCACTGATCTATTTGTCTACTCTTTTGCCAATACCACATTCTCTTGATTACTGTAGCTTTATAGTAAGTCTTGAGGTCAGGTAATGCCAGTCTTCCAACTTTGTTCTTCTACAATATTGTGTTGACTATTCTGAGTCTTTTGCCTCCCCGTATAAACATTAGGATCAGTTTGTCAGTATCCACAAAACAACTTACTGGGATTGTGATTGGAATTGCCTTGAATCTGTCAATCAAGTTGAGAAGAACTAATACCTTGACAAAATTGAGTCTTCCTATGGAGCATGGAATATCGCTCCATTTATTTAGTTCTTCTTTGATTTCATTTATCAGAATTTTGTACTTTTCCTCATGTAGATCTTGTATGTATTTTGTTAGATTTATACATAAGTATTTATTTTCAGGGTGCTACTGCAAATGGTATTTTAATTTTAAATTACTGTAAATGTGTTCTTAATTTCAAATTCCACTTGTTCATTGCTGGCTTATAGGAAAGCAGGTGACTTTTATATACTCACCTGTATCCTGCAACCTTCCTATAGTTGCTTACTAGTTCCAGGAGTTTTTTTTCAATTTTTTTGGATTTTCTACATAGCTTTTCTACATATACATTCGTATAGCTTTTATTTCCTTTTCTTGTCTTACTGCAAAGATTTCCAGTGCAGTGTTGAAAAGGAGTGGTGAGAGAGGATATCATTGCCTCGTTCCTGATATTAGCTGAAAAGCTTCTATTTTCTCACTATTAAGTATAATATTTTCTGTAAGTTTTTACAGCTGTGCTTTATCAAGCTGAGGAAATTTCCTTCTAATCCTAGTTTACTAAAAGCTTTTATCATGACTTGGTGTTGGATTTTTGTCAAATACCTTTTCTGCATCTACTGATACAGTCACGTGATGTTTCTTCTTTAGCCTGTGAATGTGATGTTACATTAATTGATTTTGAATGTTGAACCAGCCTTGCATACCTGAGATTAATCCCACAATTATGGTGTGTAAGTCTTTTTATATATTGCTGGATTTGATTTGCTGATATTTTGTTGAGGATTTCTGCATCTGCGTCCATGAGAGATATTGGTCTGTAGTTTTCTTTTAATGTCTTCATCTGGTTTTGGTATTAGGGTAATGCTGGCCTCATATTTCCTCTGCTTTTATCCTCTGAAAGAGATGATGGAGAATTCACTTAACTTCTTTCTTAAAATTTGGTAGAGTTTACCAGTGAACCCATTTGGGCCTGATGGTTTCTGTTTTGGAAGGTTTTGATTATTGATTCATTTTACTTAGTAGATATCGGCCTGTTTGGATTGTCGGTTTCTTCTTGAGTGAGTTTTGGTAGTTTGTGTCTTCAGGAACTGGTCCCTCTCAACTGGGTTATCAGTTTCTGGGCATAGAGTTACTCATAGTATTCTTTTACTTGAAAGTAACTTGCAGAATTTTTGACACTTTCTCTTAAGTACCTCAGCTTGCATCTCCTAAAAACAAGCATATTCTCTTAGCCACAGTACCATTATCACACTAAGAAAATTGACTTATTCTCATATTAATTACTTAGTAATTTACTTACTAATCACAAAGGAGGAAAACATTCTAAGGGTCAACACCTTAACCAAATGATCAAATTTAACATCACCAATATATAGTCTGACATTATATGCCTTCTAATGAGATGCAATAAGAAGCACACATCACTTTCAGAGTGTTTGTGCCAAAAATGTTTAATCTGAATCTCATCATGAGGAAATAATCACACAAATACAACACGTAGGACATGCTACAAGCCAGCTGACCTGGACTCAGAAAACAGTCTGTTAGGACTTCCTAGGTGGCGCAGTGGTAAAGAATCTGCCTGCCAATGCAGGGGACATGGGTTCGAGCCCTGCCCTGGGAAGATTCCACATGCCACGGAGCAACTAAGCCCGTGCACCACAACTACTAAGCCTGCGCTCTAGAGCCCATGAGCCACAGCTACTGAGCCCATGTGCCACAACTGTTGAAGTCCACGCGCCTAGGGCCCGTGCTCCACAGCAAGAGAAGCCACTACAGTGAGGAGCCTGCGCACGGCAATGAAGAGTAGCCCCCACTCTCAGCAACTAGAGAAAGCCCGTGTGCAGCAATGAAGACCCAATGCAGCCAATAAATAATAAATAAAATAAGTAAATAAATTAAAAAACAGTCTGTTACATGGTAAACAAAGATGAAGGAGGTGGACAGTTCCTAATTGAAAGAGGCTAAAGAGAAAACATAGCCAAATGCCAAGGGCAAACTTTGACTGGAACCCAGATATGAGGGAGAAAACCTATAAAGGACAATTAGGGGACAATTGGGTCACTTTTATTTTATTTTATTTTGTTTTATTTTATTTATTTTTGGCCACACTGCCATGTGGCATGCGGGATCTTAGTTCCCCGGCCAGGGATGGAACCCATGCTCCCTGCAGTGGAAGCACAGTGTCTTAACTACTGGACTGTCAGGGAAGACCCATGGGTCAATTTTAATATTTACTGTATATGATAACATTGAATCCTTGTTATGCTTATATAAAACAATGTTAGTAGTTGTGGTGATTCTAATTCTAACTTGGTTTTTTTCTTTTGATAGTTTTATTCTTGTTTCACTGAGCAAATGGGACTATATACCCTATTTATATATATATATATATATATATATATATATACACACACACACATATATGTATAATTTTTTTTTATTTATTTAGTGGCTGCATTAGGTTTTTGTTGCTGCACCTGGGGTTTCTCTAGCTGTGGCGAGAGGGGGCTACTCTTTGTTGTGGTGCACGGACTTCTCAGTGCGGTGGCTTCTCTTGTTGTGGAGCATAGGCTCTAGGCACTTGGGCTTCAGTAGTTGCAGCACGTGGGCTCAGTAGTTGTGGCTTGTGGGCTCTAGAGCACAGGCTCAGTAGTTGTGGCACACGGGCTTAGTTGCTCCGAGGCAAGTGCGATCTTCCAGGACCAGGGATCGAACCAGTGTTTCCTGCATTGGCGGGCAGATTCCTAACCAGGGAAGTCCCCCCTGTAATATATTTTAATAAAAATCAAAGCTGTCTTTTGTCCCATTCCCTTGTGGAGAGTTTTGCAGTGAATGTTTCCAGAAGGCCGCACCCTGCTTATATATATGCATAGGTGTTGTGTTGACCACTGAGTGGGCGTCTCTCTCTGGCAGGTTCAGGACCTTTGCATTGCTGATAAGGAACTGGATTTTTTAGGACAGGAGCCAGAGAAAGGACGAGACCAGTAAAGGATAAGTATGGGATAAGCCCTGTACGCAGGAATGAATTACTCATCTCTTTGAGGGAGGTGGAACCAAGCATCCTGTGGATATTCTAAAATACAGACTTCTAAAAATCTGTAGTTAGAAATACTAGGAGAGGGAATGGTAGGAAGACTATCCCACTTTGAGATGTTACCTCAAAGTGTAGCTCTAAAGGTGATTTCCCCTACATTTCCATCCTCTGCTTCTGATTATGTTCAGTCCCTGTCTGCCTGATTCTTATACATTTTCTTCCCTAGTTTTAGAGTGAGAAGGAGCTAACTTATTGCTTGAGTACTTTGTATATCAATTTATAAAGATAATTTGTTACCCTTGCTGAATAAAAGGAGCACTCTTCTCTATTGCCAGTATGTGCCCATTTTTCAAGAGAAGCTGAAAGTCTACATTTTTATGTGAAATCTCCTGACTTATGAATGTGAACAAATTTGAAACTTTTCATGCACTTTGTGGACTAAACATAACCTATATGTGAGCCTCCAGTTTGCAACATCTGCCTGAGGGGACACAGAAGGATAGGTATAGGAGAATTCTAAGCCAATGATTAGGCAAAACTCCCTTTTTATGTAGCCCTAAATTTAAAAAAAATTTTAAGTTACTGAATAAAAGATTCAGAATGCTAAGGACAGAAACCAGAAAACTTTTTAAAACCAAGTCCTTTTTATTTTCTTCTCAATATAATATTAAGTGATAAATAATTATTACTTTCACTGATTTCTTAGCCCTCTGCTGATGAGGTTTCTTTCTTGCTTTCATTTTGTTTATTTTTAAAAATTTATTTATTAAAAAAATTTTTTTGGCTGCACCACCAGGCTTGTGGGATTTTAGTTCCCTGACCAGGGATCAAACCCATGCCCCCTGCGATAGAAGTGTGGAGTTGTAACCACTGGACCGCCAGGGAATTCCTTCTTGCTTTCATTTAAAAAAAAATCCAGACAGTAAAGTTCTGTCAGTTTTATGAGTGGCAGACAAAGGAGATTTGTCCATAGCCTCTATGACCGCAGGAGTCTGTGTTTCCCTAGAGACGAGGTGACCTGCCTTCCACTCCTTTTTGTTTTTTAACGTAACAGCTTTCTTAAAATATAATTTACATACAGTATAATTCTCCCACTGAAAGTACACAGTTAATGGTTTATAGTATATTCAGAGTTGATTTTAGAACATTTTTACTGCCCCAGAAAGAAAGCCTGTACCCATTTGCAGTTTTGCTCCATTTTCCCCCAACCCCAACCACAAATCTACTAGCCTAGGCAGCCACAAATCTGCTTTCTATCACTGTAGATTCATGTGTCCCGGACTTTTCATATGAATGGTATCATACATTGTGTGATATTTTGTGACTGGCTTCTTTCACTTCGCGTTCAGGATTCATCCATGTTGAAGCATGTATCAATACTTCATTCTTTTTTATGAAATAATATTCCCTTGTGGATATACCATGTTTTATTTATCCTGTCAACTTTAATAACATAATAGCCAGTTATTTTGCCAGCAAAAAGGAGTTTATATGGGAATAGCAGAGGACTTGCAATTCAGGAAATGTAAGCTATGGTGAACCATAGGCAAATCCAGAGAACAAAGAAGGAGAACTTGCTTTTATAGGGAAAAGAAGGGGGTTTGCGAGGGGCTATGATAACCAGAGTCCATTGGAGGATGCTGGGAGTCCAGAGTCCAGAGGCTGGACTCTGCACTCCTTGGTTGGGCTGCTACAGTCTCTGATTGGCTGGGCTGTCCTGGAGTGAAGAGTTTTCTCCCTCCTCTGGATAGTATCGTAGAGCCACCTTCCCGTTGGAGAGCTGGCACGTCTCTTCCTGTTTGGAGTGACTGAGGGTACGTGGCAGGGTGTGAGATCTCCTCCTACAGGCCTCTCCTGACTCCAGTTTTAACTAGGTTTAACTCCATGTTTTCAGCTTTTGCTTAAGCTCTTTCCTCGAAAGCATTGCTGATCAAGAGTTAGGATCTCAGACCTTCCCTGGTCATCATGTGCTAAGTCAGAGGGAAAGTATACAAATTAGAAACCTCACAAGGGCACATTTGAGGAACTTTCAGGAGTTTCTTGTTAGAAGTCCATACTTAGTCGCGACTGTAAGTGCTATAAGTTATCTTGAAGCACTGGGCTAGCATCATCTTATCAGGCATGTCATTTTTCTAAAGGTTTGACAAGTAATAGGTGCAAAACTTAGCACGTAGACAGAGCAGAATTAAAACAGCATCATAAATTCAATCTGTAAGATGATTCTAAACCAGGAGCCCAGACAGGAAGGTAGCCAGTTGAATAAATCAAAAGACAGTGGGTTGTTGGATGAAATTTGCTGTAACCAACGTGCTTGCTCTTTAATTTTATATAATTGGGGCTCTGTTTCCCCAGGGGCATTTATCCACATTTAATAAGAAGTGTTTGCTATTGCACAGATGCCTCCTTGTTCAGCAAGTAAATAATCAAGGGCTGTGTGGTGATCCAAAACCACCTTGGCCAATGAGTTCGATGGACATTGCTGAGCTGAAACTGTGTTGGCTGCGGAGTCAGCTAACTCCTAGTGTCAGGGAGAGATTCTAGATTATTTGTTCATTGGTGCTCAGAAAGCTCTCCCTACAGAGGCGAAACCAGAATCTTGCATGCCTCCTGGAAGTTCTTGCTTAAGGTGGTTGTAAAGGTTTAATGGAATAGACCAGTGAGAGCCTTCTGTTTGGTTATGTAGGGAGAACAAGACAGTGAATATAGCAAGAGTACACTGTCCTTGTATTCTCTAGCTATCAAGGCAGTGGTTGCCCAAGAATAAAGGCATTCCCAAAACTTCCACATATGAAGGTGTAACCAGGGGATATGAGAAGGCCCCCCATAAATGGTGGCATCTGTGGAGTCACTCATTGGCATAGAGGCATTAGCATTACTTAACCAAGGCTCACACATTAGGCTGTTACACAGTAGGAGGTTACCTAGACATATTGATGTGAGCAAGTTTACAGACGATGTGACTTACACTGGCAACTCCATGGAACCTTTCATACAAATATTTAAAAGATCTTGTTTTCCCATCTCAGGGTTGGGTCAAATTGAAGCAGGGAGTAAGTTTAGGCAGACAGCGCACTGACTGTATAAAATGGGCCCATGAAACAATTTGGACAGACAACAGCATTTGGAACCCCAGTGAAATTGCTTATAGGGTGAACCAAAGGGTCATTGCTATCTTGGATGGACTGATGTTTCAAGACATCAAATCAAGCAGTCAGAGAGGTTTCCCCCTTTCACAAGGGATTGGGAAATAAAAACAAGGGCGTTGTCCTTCCATGGAAAGGAGGAGAAAACAAGGTGAGGGGCAGTGTTGAAAGAAACATACACAGGCTTGGTCCAGACATCTTGGGAAAGCTGTCAGTCTCAGATGTTGTCTGCTTCAGATCCTAATGAGCTTTGTCTTCAGGTTGCCACATGGTCCAGTTGGGGTTCGGTGCCTTTTTAAGTGTGACATGAATCCAGGACTCTACTCCTTGGAGTTTGGCAGTACAAGCGTTAGTTAACAATGAGGCTGGAGAGAGTTCATTTGAAGGTGCCTCTTTTAGCACCCAAAATCTCCAGGTCGTAGAGTGTGATGTTAGGGGTCTTTGTTTCCTGGCAATGTGCTGCAACAAGGGGGCCCTACTAGAGCATGGTTTTTTTGTTTTGTTTTGTTTTGTTTTTTAATTTTTTTTTAATTTTTTTTAATTTTTGGGGGGGTACACCAAGTTCAGTCATCTGTTTTTATACACATATCCCCGTATTCCCTCCCTCCCTTGACTCCCCCCCCCCACCCTCCCCGTCCCAGTCCTCTAAGGCATCTTCCATCCTCGAGTTGAACTCCCTTTGTTATACAACAACTTCCCACTGGCTATCTACTTTACAGTTGGTAGTATATATATGTCTATGCTACTCTCTCACTTCGTCCCAGCTTCCCCTTCACCCCCTGCCCCCCCCAAACCTCGAGTTCTCCAGTCCATTCTCTGCACCTGCGTCCTTGTTCTTATCACTGAGCTCATCAGTACCATTTTTAGATTCCATATATGTGAGTTAGCATACAATATTTGTCTTTCTCTTTCTGACTTACTTCACTCTGTATGACAGACTGTAGGTCTATCCACCTCATTATATATAGCTCCATCTCATCCCCTTTTATAGCTGAGTAATATTCCATTGTATATATATGCCACATCTTCTTTATCCATTCGTTTGTTGATGGGCATTTCGGTTGCTTCCATGTCCTGGCTATTGTAAATAGTGCTGCAATAAACATTATGGTACATGTTTCTTTTGGGATTATGGTTTTCTTTGGGTATATGCGCAGTAGTGGGATTACTGGATCATATGGTAATTCTATTTGTAGTTTTTTAAGGAACCTCCAAATTGTTTTCCATAGTGGCTGTACCAACTTACAGTCCCACCAACAGTGCAGGAGAGTTCCCTTTTCTCCACACCCTCTCCAACATTTGTTGTTTCCAGATTTTGTGATGATGGCCATTCTGACTGGTGTGAGGTGATACCTCATTGTGGCTTTGACTTGCATTTCTCTGATGATGAGTGATGTTGAGCATCTTTTCATGTGTTTGTTGGCCATCTGTATGTCTTCTTTGGAGAAATGTCTATTTAGGTCTTCCGCCCATTTGTGGATTGGGTTATTTGCTTTTTTGGTATTAAGCTGCATGAGCTGCTTGTATATTTTGGAGGTTAATCCTTTGTCCGTTGTTTCATAGGCAACTATTTTTTCCCATTCTGAGGGTTGCCTTTTAGTCTTGTTTATGGTTTCTTTCGCTGTGCAAAAGCTTTTAAGTTTCATGAGGTCCCATTTGTTTATTCTTGATTTTATTTCCATGATTCTAGGAGGTGGGTCCAAAAGGATCTTGCTTTGATGGATGTCATAGAGTGTTCTGCCTATGTTTTCCTCTCGGAGTTTTATAGTGTCTGGCCTTACATGTAGGTCTTTAATCCATTTGGAGTTTATTTTTGTGTATGGTGTTAGGAAGTGTTCTAATTTCATTCTTTTACATGTTGCTGTCCAATTTTCCCAGCACCACTTATTGAAGAGGCTGTCTTTTTTCCACTGTATATTCGTGCCTCCTTTGTCAAAGATAAGGTGCCCATATGTGTTTGGGCTTACTTCTGAGTTCTCTATTCTATTCCATTGATCTTCCTTTCTATTTTTGTGCCAGTACCATACTGTCTTGATCACTATGGCCTTGTAGTATAGTTTGAAGTCAGGAAGCCTGATTCCACCAACTCCATTTTTCCTTCTCAAGATTGCTTTGGGGCTTCCTAGGTGGCGCAGTGGTTGAGAGTCCGCCTGCCAATGCAGGGGATACGGGTTCGATCCCTGCTCCAGGAAGATCCCACATGCAACTAAGCCCATGCGCCACAACTATTGAGCCTGCGCTTTAGGGCCCATGAGCCACAACTATTGAGCCCATGTGCTGCAACTACTGAAGCCCATACACCTAGAGCCCGTGCTCTGCAACAGGAGAAGCCACAGCAATGAGGAGCCCGCGCACCACAACGAAGAGTAGCCCCCACTCACCACAACTAAAAAAGAAAGCCCGCACACAGCAAAAAAGACCCAACACAGCCAATAAAATAAATAAATTAAAAAAAAAAAAGATTGCTTTGGTTATTTGGGGTCTTTTGCGTTTCCATACAAATCGTAAGATTTCTTGCTCTAGTTCTGTGAAAAATGCCATTGGTAATTTGATCGGGATTGCATTGAATCTGTAAATGAGCATGGTTATTTTTAGTAGGTATAATTAGGCCTTTACGATACAGAAGTATGTCCGTCTTTATCAGTTGTGGATTGAAAGGAGCAGGAGCCAAGTGCAGTGGGCAACCTGTTACTAGGAGAACAGACTCCCACTGAAGCTGCGCAAATATATATGTTGTCAAGAAAAACAAGAATATTTGATAGGAGTTTCAGAACTTTTGGGGAACCAGGTAGGGAGAAAAAGATAAATGCTTCAATCTTTGTTGCAAACATAACACTTTACCAAATTGCTGTGTTATAGATAGCTTAAAGGAGAGGAGAAAAAGGGTCTCTACACATGGAAAACAAAAACATCAAACCAATTGGTTTTCCATTAGTTTTAGAAATCCTTACCCAGTTCAGTCTTATGATCTTAAAGTTATCAAAAACCCATAGTCCAGAGTACCTGTCAGAGCTTTTTACATGAGTATCTTTAAAGAAGAAACATATTTGCAGAAGTATTAAAGTAAAGCAGTTTCTGCCTATAACTGACAAAAAGACTTGAAAATGCCCATTATTAATAATCTTTTTTAAGGACATTTATTGAGATATAATGGACATACAATAAACTGCATTTATTTATTTATTTTAAGAACTTTTATTGAGATACAGTTAACATACAATAAACTGCATATATTTAGAGTGTACAATTTGATTTTTTCTTATTAATAATGTATATATG
Organism: Hippopotamus amphibius kiboko; assembly: GCF_030028045.1. Taxonomy (NCBI): domain Eukaryota; kingdom Metazoa; phylum Chordata; class Mammalia; order Artiodactyla; family Hippopotamidae; genus Hippopotamus; species Hippopotamus amphibius. The sequence continues at coordinate 35,592,653 of NC_080186.1, forward strand.
GCAATCCCAATCTCCTAATTCATCCCACCTCAATTCGCCCCCCCCCGCCACTTTCCCCGCTTGGTGTCTATATGTTTGTTCTCTACATCTGTGTGTCTATTTCTGCCCTGAAAACCGGTTAATCTGCACCGTTTTTCTAGATTCCGCATATATGCGTTACTATGCGATATTTGTCTTTCTCTTTCTGACTTACTTCACTCTGTATGACAGTCTTTAAGTCCATCCATGTCTCTACAAATGTCCCAATTTCATTCCTTTTCACGGCTGAATAATATCCCATAGTATATATGTACCACATCTTTATCCATTCATCTGTTGATGGACATTTAGGTTGCTTCCATGTCCTGGCTATTGTAAATAGTGCTGCAGTGAGCATTGCGGTGCATGTGTCTTTTTGAATGATGGTTTTCTCTGGGTATATGCCCAATAGTGGGATTGCTGGGTCATATGGTAATTCTATTTTTAGTTTTTTAAGGAACCTCCATAGTGGCTGTATCAATTTACATTCTCACCAACCAAGAGGGTTGCCTTTTCTCCACACCCTCTCCAGCATTTATTGTTTGTAGATTTTCTGATGATGCCCATTCTAACCGGTGTGAGGTGATACCTCATTGTCGTTTTGATTTTCATTTCTCTAATAATTATTGATGTAGAGCAGCTTTTCATGTGCCTCTTGGCCATTATTAATAATCTGATGAGGGACTTCTCTGGTGGTGCAGGGGTTAAGAGTCCGCCTGCCAATGCAGGGGACACAGGTTCAATCCCTGTTCTGGGAAGATCCCACATGCTGCGAAGCATCTAAGTCCGTGCGCCACAACTACTGAACCTGCGCTCTAGAGCCTGCGAGCTGCAGCTGCTGAAGCCCGAGTACCTAGAGCCTGTGCTCTGCAACAAGAGAAGCCACTTGCAGTGAGAAGCCCGCGCACTGCAACAGAGTAGCCCCTCACCACAACTAGAGAAAGTCTGCATGCAGCAATGAAGACCCAATGCAGCCAAAAAAAAAAAAATCTGATGAGAGTTCATTATATAATGGGATTGACAAGGCATTCTGTTAACTTCTATGGCATACATTTTAAATTATGACTGATAACATTATAATCAGGACATCTTAGAATTTCAGGATTTTCATATAATTTTGGAACACTTTTATCAACATATACATATTACAAATATAAGGTAAAAAGTTTTAGTATTCCTTCTTATTTGATAAGTGTCTCATATAATTTAACATATCAAATAAGGCTGATTAGTTTAACATTTTACCAGGTGAAAGATAGATGCTTTGAGATTTTCTGGGCCCTGTGGAATATCCCAGAGTTAGTTCAAGGTCAGAAACACTTCATTTAGAACTCGATTTTTGGGAATCTTGTAAAAAATATCCAGACATTTTGGACACTTGATCAAACAGGATCATAGATTATTATGAAATGATGATTATCTATTTGATCAAAGTAACAATAAGTAACAGATTTCAAAGGCAAATACCAAAGGTTACATAGTTGGAGGCAACACTTAACTCTTTTAATATTGAGAAGATTCCATTTTCTTAAGTAATCAGAGACCAGATTAAGACAACATGAAGCATAGGAAAGAATTTTGGTAAAACACAAATCTTTGTTTTCTAAGCAAATTTCTTAAAGGTAAGGAAAAACCTTTTTCATAATCTCCTATTATGAGTAGGCCAATATTCCAAGAAAACTTTGCCTTTTTGAGAGATTAAAAACCAAGTTCGTTTTGGACCAGTGTGTTTTTGACATTAAACTCATTTTTAAATAAATTCATTTTAACTTAGCCAGCTTGACCACACATAAAATTTCTTTTTTCAAAAATTTCCATAAATCTTGTACAACTTACTATTCCCATTCAGCTTTTGTCCTACTTTTCCTCTTTCCTATTTTGAAATAGTCAGCCTAGTCAGCCTCACTTCGGGACAAAATTACTTTCTTTCCCTCAGTAAAATGCATTTCCATTCTTCTACCTTTCCTTACCAAAAACGCATATCTTACTTTTCTTACGTACATAAGTTGTTTCCTTATTATTTCTGGTAGCTTTAAACAATTGTGAGTGGTCTGTTACAAATTTATGAATACATTTCATGATTCCTAAAACCATATTTTCCTCATAGGAAATTTTCCAATGTGGTATGTTTACCAGTAGACCCAAATATCTTTAGTTCCTTTGTGAAGGAAGCCAAAAGTAGATGAACCTATTGATATTTTAAGTAACGTTTCAGTATTTTATCTTATTTGGGAATGATCTAGATATTTAAGGACTACCTATTATTTAATTTAACTTAGCAAAACTGTAAGGTTTCAAGATGCCAAAAAGATTTGGGGAAGCTATTTAAAAGGTTTACCTAGAAACTTATATCTCATCCACATCCTTTCAATTCACTTGTTTTCAACACTCATGAAAAATTTTATCATACCATATCTTTTTCTTGCTGACAAATTTTGTAACAAAGATAACATGAACTTATCTGACCAGTAAACTCAGGTAGAATAAATATTGTATGCCTGCATTATTTTCAGCACTGTAACTCCAAAGACATGTCTGCTTTAATTAAACCAATAACCCCAAACTAGCTTTCAAAACTAGATCGTGTAAATTCAGAAAGCACCTGGGCCAGTCTCCATTATATTTTAATTCAAGTGCTTATTTGTTTTTAAGCCAATTAAATAAAGCTCTTTTATGAATTAATTTTAGCAATACCATCTAGAGGTATAAAAGAAAAAAAAATACCACACATATATACACACATATATAGATACACATGAGCCCACAGACAGATGCATACCGGGACCTTATATTGATAGTTTTTTTTAAAATGTTAGCCATGTCTCAAGTACAGCAAAACTCTGAAGAATAATTTGATCCAAATTGTGTTTCTGGGATACTATAAGGATCATTTTAGAGCTGTGTTTGGAGTCAAATTGTCTTTCAGAAACTTCTGCATATCAGTCAAAGAATGCAATCTGTTGTCTCCTGAGTGCTTTGGAATTCTCTCTTTTAAGGTTTCCCCTTAAGATGGACTTATTTAAAATAAAGGTTGTGCCTTTTGAACAGGATAGGTAACTTACCAAAAACCTTCACCAAACAGACAGAAAAAGAAAGCAAATTTTCTCCTAGGAGTTTTGAAGTCTATTTGTTTATTTTCAAAAATCTAGGACAGTTGCTGTTTAAATCTTTCCTTTTAGTTGTTTATTTGCGCCAACTGTCTTAGAAACAGTAATTAGGGGTTTAGCATTTGGTTCCTTAGGGGGTCTAATTTTTTTTCTTCCTTTTCTTTCCCACATGCACCCTGGGGCATGTGGTATCTTAGTTCGAGGACCAGGGATCGAATCCACACCCCCTGCATTGGAAGGTGGAGTCCTAACCACTGGACTGCTGGGGAAGTCCCGGGTCTGATTTTTAAAGGGGCAGGATTCTGCGGAGGAAAGAAGATGACACTGGGGGCCGGGCGTGAGCAGAAGATGGCTGCCAGGGCAGCGTCTGAGACAGAGTGGGCGGAGGAGACACAGAAAATGGTGCCCAAGACAAGGAGTTTGAGACTTTGGAAGACATTTTGTTCTTTTTTAGGGTTTTTGTTGCTGTTGTTTTGGCCAATTTAGAAACAGAATCTTGCAAAGAGGCAATTTTAGAGTTTTGTGCATGTTTGCAAGCTTCCAGGTACTGATTTGGGACCCTCGCAGCAGTAAGCGGCGGCTTGCAGCAGGCAGCAGCGAGCAGTAGTTGGAAGCACGATCTTAGTTCCCGGACCAGGAGTCCTAACTGCTAGACCACAGAGGCCAGTGGTTAGGGCCTAAACCCCCAGTTCTTGCCTGCCTTGTCAGGACAGAATTCAGGCAAGGAGGCAGAAGGTAAAGAGAAAAGTAAAAAAGTTTATTGGAAAAGCTAAGTACATGCGGTAAGACACACCGGTGAACTCAGAGGGTCATGTCTTTGGGAAGTTTAAATCCTTTATAAGGGGCCACTTTTCTGGGTCTGTGTCTCCCTTCTGGCCGATAGTCATGTTTTGTCCCCCCTGGCTAATTTGTCTAAGGACCCTCCCCTTAGGTATGCATGCACCTCTCAGCCAAGATGGATCTCGATGCAAAGGTGTCTGGGAGAAGCAAGACTCATTATGGCCTGGCATTCTTCCCTGACTTTTGACCCCCAGGGAACCTTTCTGAGCATGTGTAGTGTCTCCCTTGTCCCAAGGGGTGTGTATGTGGGGGAGAGGGGATATGTGATCTCTTGATCCTTTACTCAAATAAGGTTTTGCCCCTCTTTTTTCCTGCTGTGGCTGTTATCTTAAGGTGTCCCCAAGAGAGAAAGCCTGGCTATTTACCCTGTTTCTGTTGTTACTTCCATTTCAGAGGGCAAACAGGAGGCTGATTGTAAATGCCTAGCCTGGAGCCAACCCATCTCCTGTCTCAGGAAATGCAAACGGGAGGCTAGTTCTAAGCGTCCAGCCTGAAGCCCACTTTTTCTTGCCCCATGAAATGTAAACAGGAGGCCAGTTGTAAATATCTAACCTGGAGCCCATCTATCTCCTGCCTCAGTACCAGGAGAAACAAATATGCCATTTGTTTTGTTTAATTTTAGAACTGTGGTTCTCCAGTTTAATCTTAAGAAAAATTAGTTTGGGGAGATTTAAAGTTCTCCATGATGGCCACTGTAATTCCTGATTACTTTTAGTTTGTCTGGCCTATTTAGTTAAAAATGCACATAAAGGGTGTCCAGTTTTTGAACATGAACTGGCCAGAGTCCCCAAAGGAGGGCTGCCTTTAGAGCATTTAGATGGCTGGGATCCCATTTCCCTAAGATCTCCCAGAAACCCAAAGAAAGTTGATAGAGTCTTAGTCCAGATTCCAAAAGGAATAAAACAGTCTCCTAGTTCCCAGTTAGCTCCATCTCCAAAAGGGAATCTTGCTACCACATGCTCCAGAAAACAACTTGAGTACTCACCAAGGACAAAGCCTTGAACCAGAAAGGACAAAGCCTTGAACCAGAAAGGACAAAACCTTTCCCTTGAAAGGACAGAGCCTTTCCAGATCCTGACTAAAGTTGGAGAGCTCAAAACACAAGAGTGGAGCTTGGAATCTGAGAGATTCCCCAAATTGAAAGCATGTGGCAACTCACTGAAGCATAAGCATAAGCGGCTCAGTGCAGGTACCTCACTTGTCCAGAAGCCATCATCTCTGGGGGTTTGCCTCCTTTGGACCCCACTTGTGACACCAAATATGTCAACTTCAATAATATGATAGCCAATTATTTTACCAGCAAAAGTGAATTTATTTGTGAGTACCAGAGGGTTTGCTATTTGAGGAACGCAAGCTATGGCAAACCATAGGCAAATCCAGAGAACAAGGGGAGCTTGCTTTTATAGGGAAAGCAGGAGGAGATTGAGGGGGGTGGGGCTGTGGTAACCAGAGAGTCCCGTTGGAGGAAGCTGGGAGTCCGGAGTTTAGAGGCTTCTCTTTGGGTGGATGGCTGCAGTCTGTGATTGGCTGGGATGTCATGAGCTAGAGAGTTTTCTTCTTCCTTCTGGATAGGAGAGGCACCTTTCTGTTGGAGACCTGGTGATATGTCTTCCCATTTGGAATAATTGAGGATGCGTGGCAGGGTGTAAGAGCTCCCCCTACAGGCTTGTCCTGACTCCAGTTTTAGCTGAGGTTTCTTTACTTCGGCAATTCATTCATCAGTTGATGGACATTTAGATTGCTTCCACTTTTTTTTTTTGCCCTCATTTTTTTTTTAAGATTTATTTTATTATTGATTTGTTTATTTATTTTGGGCTGTGTTGGGTCTTCGTTGCTGTTCGCAGGCTTTCTCTAGTTGCAGTGAGCTGGGGCTGCTTTTAGTGGCAACGCACAGGCTTCTCACTGTGCTGGCTTCTCTCGTTGTGGAGCACAGGCTCTAGGCATGTAGGCTTCAATAGTTGCGGCACGTGGGCTGAATAGTTGTGGCTCACAGGCTCCAGAGCGCAGGCTCAGTAGTTGTGGCACACATGCTTAGTTGCTCTGAGGTATGTGGGATCTTCCTGGACCAAGGATCAAACCCATGTCCCCCGCAAGGGCAGGTGGATATTTAACCACTGCACCACCAGGGAAGCCCTGCTTCCACTTTTTGACTATTGTGAATAATACTGCTGTAAACATTCATGTTCAAGTTTTTGTGTGGACGTAAAATCTACATTTCTCTTGGGTATGTGTATACCTAGCAGTAGAATTGGTGAGTCATGTGGTAACTCTATATTTGACCTATTGAGGAACTCCCAGGCTGTTTTCCAAAGCTGCTTTACCATTTTACATTCCCATTTGTAATGTATTCCATTTCTCCTCCTGCCTTCCATTCTTAGTACTTAAGGTGAGTGACAGTGATGTCAACCAATTACTTTTCATTTCTCAATTGTGGTACTGAGAGGTAGATATGTTTTCTTTTTATATAGAAATAATACAAAGTAATAGGTATACAATTTTTTTCATAACAAAATGTAAAAACTTTATTGAACAACCTTTCATCTTATTCCTTCCATTTGTCCTAGCTCAATTATCTCTTGAGAACTAAGTTATCTCTTGAGAATGGAATGGCACCATACTTTTTTTTTTTTTTTTTTTTTTTTTGGTGTAACGGGTCTTTGTTGCTGCATGTGGGCTTTCTCTATTTGTGGGAAACGGGGACTACTCTTTGTTGCAACGCGCGGGCTTCTCATTGCTGTGGCTTCTCTTGTGGAGCATGGGCTCTAGGTGCACGGGCTTCAGTATTTGCGGCAGATGGGCTCAGTAGTTGTGGCTCACGGGCTCTAGAGCGCAGGCTCAGTAGTTGTGCACGGTCTTAGTTGCTCCATGACATGTGGGATCTTCCCTGACCAGGGATCAAACCCGTGCCCCCTGCATTGGCAGGCAGATTCTTAACCACTGCACCACCAGGGAAGCCCTGGCAGCATACTCTTGATGGCAGCCTATCAAGTACATCTTTTTTCCAGATGAAGGAAAATGTCATATGGCAAATGACTTAATATTCTCATCCTGTCCAAAGGTCTCTGGCACACATGAATATTGCAGGCCCTGTTCTCATGGAGATTCATATCTTTTTTTTTATTACTTGGATTTTAAAAATTATATTGGATTGTAAAGCGAATCCCAGACATCACTCATTTTACCCATAAATATTTCAATATCATCTCTAACAGTAAAGAAGTTTTAAAAAATAGCTATTATGTTATTATCTCACATTGACTATAATTCTTTAATATTTTCTAATACCCAATTCATATTCAAATATCCCTAATTATCTTAAATATGCAATTCCACAGTTGGTTTTTTGTTTTTTTTTTTAAATCTGGGTCCAAACAAGGTCCACACATTTGGTTGTTTTTATCCTTTAATTACCTTTTAATATAGACTAATTATTTTCGGTAGATCATATTTAGAAAAGTAAGATAATCACAAAATGATGTAAGAGTATTCAGTAAAGCATTAAGTAGGATATGATCAAATATGAGGCATCTAGGTTTGTAGCAGACTCTTCATTGACCCTGTTGGTAGATATATGATATATAGTTAGAGAACCAGGTTTGAAGCTCCAGCCCTACCACTGTAGGCTGTGTAATCTCGTGCAAGTCAATTTAGTTCTTATTAAAGTTATACATGTGCATAGTTCAAAAAGACAATTCTACAAGACTCTTTCCCAATAAAAATGAACAAGAAAACCACTCCCCCATTACCACCACTACTTGATTTCCTACCTCCAAGAGGCATTTGTTTTCAACTCTTTGCCTCCAGACCTCTAAGTAACTTAGTTATATTGACATTCTTGATATTTCTTTTTAAAATTTTTGTTTAACTTCTAAAATGTTTTTTATTGACATATAGTTGATTAATTCTTGATATTTCTGTTTTGAGTATTATCTATTGACTTTCTCTAGTGGAAGATGAAGATTAGTACTCTATCACATTCACTGCTCCTCCACCACAGATATCAAATCCATCCTCCTAATCACCTAATGTAGTTAGAACAACATTCAGTCTATATATTATGGCCATGAAAATGCTATTCATAGATACCAGGGTTACTGTTTTTTCACTGCACATTTTATTTTTCCTGAAGTCAATAACAGTCTTGCTTTTTATTTTGCTTAGTTTCTATGTATTAACCACAAATTCAACTCTACACTCTTCCCCAATTGTGTAAATCTGCTCTCCATATGTTCAAACACATTAGTCTATTAAGTTTCATTTTCTTGAAGAAATCTCTCTAGGAGCCTTCTGACATGCACCGCTCTGGACTGTTTCCTCTCTACCCCTGCTGCCCAGAGATGACCTTGGAGTCTCCCTTCACCATCCTTCTCTTTTGATATATCTTATTTCCTGGATCCCATGTTTTGTTGCTGTTGTTGTTTCTTCTTCATTTACTTCAACACATTCTCTAATAATTTCCTGAGAAAGGATGCATGAGAGGCAAAATTTTGAGACCTTGCCTCTATGAAAGTGTCTTTAATCTCATATTTAATTGATGGTCTGACTGGGTATAGAATTCTTGGCTGGAAATTATTTTCCCTCAGAATTTTGAAGATATTGCCTCACTGTATTTTAGGCTTTCAGTATTCTTGTTGCGAGGTCTGAAGCCACTCTGATTTTTTTTTATTATTTGTATAAAACCTCTTTGTTGTTGTTCTCTCTGTAGATTTGAGTGTTCTGAAATTTCATGGTAACATACTTGTTGGAGGGCTGTTTTCGTCTTGTGTTGTACACTCAGAGGGCCCTTTCAGGCTCAAAAACTCAAGTTCTTTAGTTATGGGGAAATGTTATTTAATTATTTCTTTGAATATTTTCTCCCTTCCATTAAAAAATTTCCTTTTGCTAGAACTTCTGTAATTCAGTTGTCATGTTTCCTAGACTGGTCCTCTAAAAAAAAAAAAAAAATTGTCTCCCATTTTCTTTCTTTCTTTCTTAATGTAGACCATTTTTTAAAAATCTTTGTTGAATTTTTTTACAATATTGCTTCTGCTTTATGTTTTGGTCGCAAGATATGGGATCTTAGTTCCCCAACCAGGGATTGAACCCACACCCCCTGCATTGGAAGGCAGTCTTAACCACCGGACCAGCAGGGAAGTCCCCTCCCATTTTCTATCTTTGTCTTTTGTACTATGTTTTGAGAGATTTCCTCAACTTATTTTTTAATCCTTTTTATTTCTGCTATTATGTTAATTTTCAAGAGTTATTTTTTGTTTTTATTCACTGAAATGTATCTTTAAAAAAAATGACATGTATTTCATGAATAAAATGTTTTCTCTCAAGGATTTTAATGATTCTTTTTAAGTTTTCACCTTCACATGTGTTTTCTCTTTTTCCACATTGCATTTATTTTTCATTTGTTTTGGCCTCTGTCTTTATATTAGATACTTTCCTCTAATGCCTTGTGGTCTTGGCTGTCAGCCCATACTTAAGAGTGTGGTATCTTGTTTTTAGTATTGTCTTCTCTCCCACTTCTAGTGGTACCTGGTCTGACAGCAGTTGAGCCTTTGGGGAGTTCTGTGGCGTATTTCAGGACATACTTCAGCTTTCCCCACTACTAGTATAGGATTCACCTTTCCTGGTTTTGCTAAGTTCCACTTATTTATCTGCTTTCCAGAACTTTTGTTGCTGGTGTCTCCTCACCTGTTCTCTTTGTTCCTGTGTACTTCTGACTTACAACAAACATCCTTTTCTGTCATTTTGAGGGATTTGGAAGGGAGTGAGGTATATATGTAATCTAAATCAGAGTTTAGCAAACTATGGTTCCTGTACCAAACCCAGCCCTTTCCTATTTCTAGGGCACAACTAACACTTTCCCAGGCCCTTGAAGTTCCAGACTTCATCCCATTTTCATTCCAGCTTCTTCTGTTGCACCAACAGGTGTTTGTAAGCAGTGCCACCCTTTGCCCCTCCCCCTGCCCTCCTAGAGGGCGGTTGATAGTAGAAATCTAGCTACTCCCAGACTTCCCGGTCTCCCTGTGGGTGCTGATGCCCCAGGGGGTGTCCTGACCCTGATCCTCAGCCAAGTGCCTTTTGACTCTTGGATGACATAGCAATTTCTTCCTCAGTTAAATGGTGACTCACTTTTTAAAAATAGTCTTTGATGTGTCAAAGCCGTTTTTCAAAGTCTAAACAGGTTGTATTGACTAGTTCTCTTTTAGTCACATGCATTTTTACCTCCTGAAAGAAACCCTAATGTATTAATTAGGTATGATTTTACCTTCCTGAAACCACACACCCCTCACTTTTCATGCTTCAGTGCCTCTCCTTCAGTGTTCCCACCCGACCGGCATGGCCTGTCCTATAAGGTTGTCTCACACCAGCTCAAACGCTGTTTCCTCCCATGTCTTACCAGCTTCTCCCAGAAAAAATTCTCCCTCTTGCCTCTTAACTCCTGTAGCAACTTCTCTAGAAGCCTGTAATATAGTTATTTGTATCTTTGTTATCCTCCTGATGGTTCATAAACTCTTCCACCTCAGGGATCATGTCTAACCTTTTTGTACAGTCTCTTGAGCTTAGAAGAACTCTGTATATATTTGGTAAGTTAATGACATATATCTAAGGAGAGACTTCTTGAAATAAGTCTACTAAGCCAGCGGCCTCCACTTAATCCATTCACAGCTGAGTCCCTGCAGCCTGATCATTATATAGAAATAGTTCCCACTAAAGTTACAAATGCCCTCCCAGTGAGTGATTCTGCAGTATCTTTTCATCCATCAGCTTCTTCCACCTCTTTGTCACATATGGATACTCCTTTTTATAAACAATTCTTACCTCTCCTGGCTTCCTCTGTCCTGCTACTCCTTTCTCTGATTATTTCACTGATTTCTCTTCCATTTTCCACATTCCCCTAAGTCAATGGTTGTGCTTTGTTTTCTGTCCTCAGGCCTTTTTTCTCTGTATATCTTCAGAAATCTCACTTACTCATGTTTTGTTTGTTTGGGATTAGGGTTTAGAGGGAATAAATTGAGGGGCTCAGACTATGAGTTAGATTCCCCCAGGATCTAAGCAGTGGAGAAAGAAGACTAAAACACAGGTAGCCATATGGCTATTGAAGTATCAGTTTTGCTGATGGACTAGTAAATCCCCAAAGTTGAGAACTCTTTCATAAAGTTAGATTGGAGAACACAGCTTTTTTTTTTTTTTTGGCTGCGTTGGGTCTTTGTTGCTGTGCGTGGGCTTTCTCTAGTTGCAGCGAGTCGGGGCTACTCTTCGTTGCAGTGCACGGGCTTCTCATTGCTGTGGCTTCTCTTGTTGTAGAGCACGAAGTCTAGGTGCACAGGCCTCAGTAGCTGTAGCACGTGGGCTCAGTAGCTGTGGCTCACAGACTCTAGAGTGTAGGCTTAGTTACTCTGTGGCATGTGGGATCTTCTCGGACCAGAGATCGAATCTGTGTCCCCTGCATTGGGAAGTGGATTCTTAACCACTGTGCCACCAAGGAAGTCTCAAGCACACAGCTTAGACCTCAGGTCCAAGGAGGGCCTTCTACTTCTCCTGAGATTTAGACCCTCAGAGTAAGTGGTGCTTGGAGCAGGTCACTGGGAAGGCAGAAAGTGCTTCTGGTTATTAAAGCATGAGGGCTGTAAGGTAGAGGAGGTGAACCCACTGAGACTATAGACAGCTCCGAGATAGCAAGAGACTTGAAAATGAGAATCTCATATAGGCTAATGCTCGAGGGAACTGAGAAAGAGCTAAACCCCAAGGTCTCGTGGAAAGATGATCTGTGAGATAGCTGACTGGCACTGGAAGAATATTCTGGATCCAAGGCAGTTCTTTAAGGTGTCTTGTTGCCCTCGGCTGCAGGATTGTGGCTCTTCACTGCGATGCTCTGCCACTAAGGTGGACCCCAAGGCCCAGCATCAAGTCCAACCCATAGCATCTCAGCCTCTGCTCTTCATTGCTTGTCTGCTCATATCTCCTGCCAACAGCCCCAACTCTCTGTGCATCCCAATTCAAATCTCCAAAAGGTGGAACCTATGTGCCTTTTAGATGGATGGTCAGTCTGTGGATTGCCTTCTCTTGGGTCAGGTGCTCACCTGTGGTCCAGTTGTCTGACCAGAGGAGAGACAGAGTCCTGTGGTTTAGATGAAGGCTACAGCCATTTAAGCTTTGCCCAAGCCCAGAATGTAGATATAATCCTCCTTCTTCCTAATCTCTTACTTATGTCGCACAAGTCACTAGTCCTGTAAATGTTTCCTTTTAAACATTATCAACACCCTTTTTTCCCTTGATTCCTGTTGCCACTGCCTTGGTTCAGGCCACCATCCCTTCTCATCTGGAATGTTGCATTCTCTTCTACCAGTCTCCTGGCCTTCAGTCTCGCTCACCTAATCTACCTTTTACTCTGTTGCCAGAACAGTCCATTTAGTTCCTGCTTAGCAGTGAAAGTTTATGTTTAAGAGTATAAATCAGATCATGTTACTCCCCTAGTTTTCAGCAGCAGCTTCTCTCTGCTATTGAAATACAGTGCAGACGTCTCTCTATGGCCTCCTATGTAAGGCCTCCTACAGATCTGGCTCCTGCCTTCCTCTCTGACCTTGTTTTCCACCCTCCTTGTCTTTTTCATGCTCTCCATTCCTGCAACACTGGCCTTCTCTCTGTTCCTTAAATGTACCAAGATTGCTGTACTTGCTTTCCTTCCACCCGGAACTCTTTTTCTCTTGGTCTTTTCTTGATGGGCTCCTATCTTCCGATCTTAGCCCTATGTCACCTCCTCAGAGAAGCCTTCTCGAAACACCCAAACTAGCATTGCCTGTACTTCCACCTGTGGTCACTGTTACATCATTAGATACTCTTCATAGCACTTATCACTGTCAGAAATTTTGTTCATTTATTTGTTTATTTTTTTTTTTTCAGTCTCCCTGACTAAAATATAAATTCCTTGAGAGCAGGAGCATTCTTGTTCTTCTTTACTCTTGTATCCCTAAGTCTGGTGTATAGTAGTTATGTTGAATTAATGAACAAAGAAATATCTCCCTCATTATCCTTATTTCCATACCTGTACATTATACTTAGCTTTTTCCCCCCTCAGCTTTATTACGATATAATTGACAGATAACAGTGTGTAAGTTTCAGGTGTACAGTGCGATCGTTTGCAAAATGTGCATATTGTGAAATAATGACCACAGCAAGCTTAGTTAGCACAACCATCGCCTCACATAGTTACCTTCCTGCATGTGTGCGTGTGGTAAGAACATTTAAGATCTCTTAGCAGATTTCAAGTATAAAATACAGTGTTGTTAACTGTGGAATGCTTAGCTTTATATGTGTTTTTATTTTACCTATTAGGTTGCAAGCTACTTGAGGGAATAATTTTTTTCCATTCGTTCTCACGTCTCTAGGGCTTACACATGGTGGCCAGCAGAATATGTGTGTTGAATGTGTACCATGACAGGTAGTACCCAAAATGTAACTTGTTCACTGCATAATCTGACTTTTGGAAGCCTTTCCAATGACTTGAAAGACTGAGCCTCATTCTTCATCCTCCCTTTATATTCTTTTTATCCGCTTCAGAAACCAGACACAGGAAACATCTGACCATAATAAAAGGTTTCCAGTAAATTCTAGGTTTCCTCACTGAACAAAGTCATGTGCAGCAATGCTCTGTTGTGCTTTGGTCTGGAATTCTGTTTGGTCACTTGTATAGCACACCACATGGCCACCTCTGGCCTGGGAGCCAGGAACAGCTGGAGCCCAGGCTGCTTGAAATAAAAATGACATATTTGTTAGCCTGAGAGGGAGAAGGCTGGATATTCTTGCTCCGTTTCTTGCAAAACAAACTTCTCAATTTGTTGAACACTGAATTTTTCCTTTAGCTGTCAAAGTGGTTTATAACTCACATGATCTTACATCCTTTAGAATAAACACAAAAAATGAATGGCCAGACTGATTCTCAAATCTCTGCCGTAAATGCTCAAAGCAACATCCATCTGAACTTAGACAAAACGTGATATGTGTCCCTAACTTTTTCCTGAAGTCTCTGCCCTCTCACCTGCATCTTCTGCAGTTTAAAGACACATGCTCTTGGGTGCATTCCACTACCACTGGAAGTAATATTTACAAAAACCCCAACCTTTTCTTTCCAGTGAGACTGTCATCAGTTTGGTGCTTGCCCACTGCACACTCTTATCACACTTTAGTTTTATTTTAAGTGCCTGTTAACCTGTCTGCTTCCTTGGTTGGAAGGCAAAGACCAGCTCCTATTCAGCTCCATATCTCTAATATTGGCACCAGGCCTGGCACATAATAGGCACTTGATAATATTTGTGAGAAGGAAGATGAAAAGAATTTAAAATTTTTAAAAAAAATTTTTGGCAATGTTGTGTCTTCGTTGCTGCGCACGGGCTTTCTCTAATTGTGGAGAGCAGGGGCTACTCTTTGTTGTGGTGCGCTGGTTTCTTAGTGTGGTGGCTTCTCCCATTGCGGAGAATGGGCCTTAGGCGCGCGGGCTTTGGTAGTTGCAGCGTGTGGGCTCAGCAGCTGTGGCTTGCGGGCTCCAGAGCACAGGCTCAGTAGTTGTGGCACATGGGCCTAATTTGCTCCATGGCATGTGGGATCCTCCTGGTCCAGGGATCGAACCCGTGTCCCCTGCACTGGCAGGCAGACTCTCAACCACTGCTCCACCAGGGAAGCCCAAGAAAAGAATTTTTTTAAAGCCAGTCTATTTAGGAATTGAGGTTGCTGAGGTATATTTGTCATGAAATGTAAGGATGACCTCAGTATAACTAAGGGGAAAAGCTGAATAGCTTTTCAGTATGTACAGTGAAAAATGAAGGAAATCAAGAAAAGAACCTTCTTCCCGTCCTTTTGCATTGATACCAGAGAGTTAAAGGTTAAAATCATAGAGTTGGATTAAAGAGTTCTTTTTTAACTTTTTTTTTCTGATAATGCAAGTTACATGTTCACCCTAGAAATTTTTCAAAAATACAGAGAATAAATATGTATAATTCTTTCACCCAGAGACAACCGTTGTTCACATTTAGTTTTTCTTTCTTTTACTCCTAAAGTTTTAGTCTTTTAGCTAACTTGTAGCCTTATTCTTTCCATTTAGCTTGAAAACTTTAAGAGATTATTTCAGGACTGCCTGTGAGTACAAAGAAGGTAAATTGCAATTGGAAAAATACTTGCCAACTGTAATAAAAATTTGAGATGCTGTTTTTATTGTTGCTCATCTGGGGTAGTCAACACCTCGGAAAGGCATTCCTAATCTTCTCCAGGTGAATGTGATCTCACCTAGAAAGCGCCTAGGGCCCTTTTCTTATTCTCCCTGCACTGCTTTGTGGGAATGCTTTTATCTTCAGAGGATGAGGCCAGGCTTGAACCTCTGAATTTTCATGGTACAAGGGCATTTCAAGGTTGACTTGAATTGAATGAGAATCTCTATGCAGAAGGGATCACTCCCCTCCCCAGTTTGTGAAGTATCACTCAGACAACATCACCTTTGAAAGAAGGCAGAGACATTTACTAGTCTAGTCCTTTGTTTACTGAACAGATTGGCCACTTTCTGTGTGTCAGTCACTGCACTAGGCATCAGAGCCTCAAAATGAATAGACATCCTTGTCCTCAGGTCAGTTGCAGTTTAATGAGAGAAGAAGAGTAGTAAACAAGCATTATAATACAGTATAATAAATGCCATAATAGCAGTGCAATGATGGCCTAAAGAGAAGGAGCAGAATTGGTCAGGAAGGCTTCAAGAAGAGGGGACGATTTGCGTTGGGTCTTAGTAGCAAAGTAGGATGGTCACCTATCTGATTAGCCACGTGTTCTAATTGTGCTTCTACATATTTGTGGGGGAAAAAAAGTCAACGCTACCTTTTACTTGGTAGGTTTCAAAGCATATGGATCTGCCCTTAACTGGCAGTACAAAAACTGCCAAAAACTGTGTCCTCCATCTCTCTGCTACCCACTTAGTAAACACTTGATTATGAGAAAAAGTGTTTATGAAGAATTACCTTGAAGGAGTTGAGGTCCATCCATTTCTTGAGGTGCTGTCATTCAGTGAGTAGTTATTGCCTGCCCGATGTTATGCTGGTAACACAGCAGTGAATAAAGCAGATATAGTGTCTGCCTTTACGGAGTTTATAGTCTAGCAGTGGGGACAGATGTTACTTACAATTATGGTAACTCTTGTGTCAGATTTCCATATGCAATAAGAAAAAATGACATGTGCTTGAGATCTGAAGGATCTAGGGTGTAGACACTGGTCCTATACACAGCCAGCCAGCATTCCTTGTAGTGAGCAGGCCTTTTGAATGTGATCCCTTTTGAGATTGGGGTCTCTGGGGTTATGTTGCTTTTATACTTTGCTCTTCTGTTTGCACTGAGGCACCCTGTCCCATCCTGCTTCCAGTCTCCCCACAGAGCATCCTCTCTGCCCGGAATGCCCATTCCCTCCTTGCCGGGCTTAACCCTTACTTATCCTTCAGCTCTTAGTTCAATTGTCACTTCTTTAGGGGAGACTTCCCTAACCAACACGCACTCCCCTTTCAAACTCGGTCTAGCTCCTAATAGAAACTTTCTCAGCACTCTTCCTTTTTACTTAATCAGTTTTTAGTTGAATAACTTGTTGTTGGATAACTTTTTTTTCCTCTTAGACTGATGACAGATCCATGAGGGTAGAGACCATGCCTTTTTTTATTTGCATCTGGATTGAAAAGTCATAGTAGAATATCTTGCCCATAGTAGATGCCTAATAAATATTTACTGAACAGTTGAGTAAATGAATGAATGTATGTATTGTGAGCACTCAATCTTTTTTACTTTCTCTTTTTCTTTAGCTATTTGGGAGCTTAGGGTTCTTTGATTCTACCTGTAGCATTTGTTTATGTCCTCATGGCATGCATTTTGTGCATTAACATTCCCCTGACTATATAATATTTTTCCTTCCTTTGACTTCTTCATTTTTAAATTACAGTGTGTACTGTAATTTCCTATAAGTCACTTTATGCCTTTTGGCGGATGAAATAATAAACAATTGGGTTTATGAATAGGAAAAGAAAACAAGTCAAAGGGTAATGTTAGTGCCTATAACCAGATGCAGGAGGAAAGTTTTCTTTTGCTTTAATTTTATTTTCACTATGAGAAGGAAAAAGAAGTAAATGTGTCCCCTAATTAGGCAGGAAATGCCTCTGGAGAATTTGGGGCATGTCTGTGCCCTGAGATGTTCCTCCCAGTGGCACGAGGCTGGGGCTGGGCGTGGCAGGGCCTCCTGGCCCAGTGGATGGGTGGGACGGATGGGTGAAGGCTGTCTGTGCAGCTGAATTCCAGTCCACTTGACTTTTCCTTGGGGGAGGATTTGGGCAAAGCCAGTGGGAGCTTGTTTTTTTTGTTTTGTTTTGTTTTGTTTTTACTATAAGAAAGAGAAAGAAATGAATTTGTCCTCTTGTGTTGCAGATTCAGTGGTTCTTTCCTTTGACTCCGCTGGACAAACACTAGGCTCAGGTACCAACCCCTCCCCTTCTATTATCCTTTCAGCACTCAGCACTGGCCACATTTGATGTGGAGCCTAATGAGGTGGGGGAGGGAGTGTCTGGGAGGGCAATGGAATATTTCAGTATTGTAGGAAGATCCCAAGAAGCTTTTCTAGTGACCCATGGTCTAGGAAGCAGCAGTGGGATACAATATCCAGAAGACTTCACCAGTTGCTTTAACAGTGTGTACCAAGGAATTTGCAGTAGATGCCCCTTCCTCATTCAGGGTGGTCCAGGATCATAGAAAAAGGTGTCTGTCTCCTGTGCACATATCCTGTCTCAGAGAGTAGGGCAGAGGACATTGAGAGACCCCAAGCTCTGAGCACGCTGGTCTCCAGCAGCATGCCAGGCTGGTGAGAGTATCACAGTTTACTGAGGAGATACACCCTGTTGCATGTTCACACGCACGCTCATATACTCAAAAACACACCTCCTCCTGGAGGGGCACGGTACTGTGCACTCGTGCTGAAGCACATGCAGGCCAACATACTCCCCCTCTTCCCTGTGTTGACAGTGCAGGACACACAAATCAGCACACCCGCTGCTTTGACAGAAATTACCCAGGCTCATTGGAGCTCAGCTGTCCCCTGTCTGAGGCAGTCTGCCTGCTCCACACCACTGTGCTATTGGCAGTGAACAGAAAGAGAAGATACTTTGATTCTTCCACTTGCTGCCATCGTGTCCCTATGGGAGCCCCAGAATGACTTCACCTCGTGAGGAGAGCATCTCTATGCATCAGGTCTTAATTTTTAGTTGAAGATGGTGGTCCTCATACCATCGGTGCTGCCTGTGAGTAACAGGGAGACTTTCCTGCCCTGCGGAAGGCAATTAACCCATTTTGCTGTCCTTGACCGCAGCAGATTGATGTTTCACAAAGCAGCCATGAGGTTCGGGCCATTGTACCAATGTGGACAAGGGGAAGGATGTTCAGAGAATAGAGCCTACTGTGTGCCAACACTGAAAACACCAAAGCTAAGCGCTTTACGCACATCTTGCAAGGTGGATAGTACATCTTTAATTATAGGTAAAGAAACTTAATACTCAAAGACTTGACATGTCCTGTCCAGGACCATTCATATCTGTCCAGTCCTAGAGCCTGCACTCTCTGCCTTGCCATCTTGCTGTCTCATACCTTGATGCTGGAGGTGTCCCCCCTGAAATGCTGAGACTGGAGAGGTTGCTTTATGACAGAATGGACAGATAGAAAGAGTGAATTGACAGAGTTGTGTCAATTCACATAGGAAAAGATTGATCAGTTTTATTACATTAAAGTAGAACTTCTGTTAATCAAAAGATACCATTAAGAGAGCATAAAGGCAGAGTGAAAAAAGATATCTATAACACAAATAGCCAACAAAGGGTTTGTTTCCAGAAGAAAGAACTACAAAAATCAATGCGAATAAAGATACAACCCAGTATAGAAAGAAGAAAAAATCCGAACAGGCATTTCACAAAAGAGGAATCCAAATAGCCAATAATCCTATAAAAGGCATTCGATTGTATTAGTATCTAGGGAAATGCAAATTAGCATTTCAGTGAGATACCACTGCACATCTACCAAAATAGGAAAATTGAGAAGCTTGATGTTCCAAGGTTGTTGAGGATGTGATACAAGTGGAAACTCTGAGTCTCTACTGGTCAGTGAGTAAGTTGATTACAACCACTTTGGAAACAACTATGGTAGTGCCTAGCTAAATTTGAATATGTACGTATCCATGACTTGGCATTTCCTCCCCTAGGTATATTTTCTGCACGCGCGCGCGCGTGTGTGTGTGTGTGTGTGTATGTGTGTGTATATATATATATATACCAGGATATATATACAAGATATATATATATATATATACCAGGATATATATACAAGATACACGTGTAAGAATCTATCTCTGTCATTGAATGCAGCTAAAAGCCTGGACAGAATGCTTTTAGCAGCTATTTGAAGACTCTGAAATATAAATAGTAGTAGACAGATTGGGGGAAAAAATTAGAATTAGAAATACTACCACACTAGCAGTGAATTTCTCATTTCTCCTCTGCTATCCCATGTCCTGGACCCATGGCAGCCCAAAACCTGGGCACAAACAGAGTGGACACCAGGGAACAAATGGAGAGAATTCCAGAAGACCTCTAGTTATGGCTCTGGGTGGGAGAGGGGTCTGAGGCTCAGACAGAGGCAGAAACCCCAGTGGTCATTCTTTCCCTCTGTCTTCTCCTGCCTTGGTCCCCAGGCAGTCCCCTCAGTGGTGGTGATGTCAGTGCCCAGTAGCAGCGGTGGAGCCTTCAAGCACCTAAAACTGAGGAAGGGAAACCTTTTTCTTTGACCATATCTTTTCTATAACCCCAAGAGGATGGGGTGAAATCCAGTTGCTTTTTTCTCTCTCTGCCTTCCTGCTGCTTGGTCCCAGATTTGGGTAAGTTCCAGAAATGTGTGGCAGAAAGTGTAACTAAAACCCTAGCTTTCTGGCCAGAAGACCAAGAAGGGGAGCCTCAATGAACTCGAAAGTACAAGGAGAACAAAGAGGAAGGAGTTCAGGAAAGCGACTCTATAGAGTTGTATATGAACTTCTTGGCTAACCTGAGCTGTGCATGTGTGCATCTGATTCTGACCAACACACCAAAGACTGAGAGCTGAACTAAGGGATAGACCACCACCTGAGTCCCAGACTGGATGCTGGGTGGTGCACATACCTGAACAGACTTTGAAAATGGAACTGGCATTGAAACCACAACTCAGAGAAGGCTGGTCAGAACTTGCCACCTAAATCCAACCTGGTTGATTGTCTGGTAAAACAAAAATATAAACATTCTCCAATGAATTTAAATAAGACCTAAAGTTCCATGACATAATATTCAAAATATATAGGATACAATCTAAAATGAATTATCATATGAAGAACCAGGAAAACCTCAACTTGCCTGGGAGAGATGGTCAATAGATGCTGATGCTGAGATGACACAGTTGCTGGAATAATCTGACAGAGTTTAAAGTAACTTTTATACAAATGCTCCTGGCCCCTTTCCTCCGTCTCTTCCATCTGACCGTTCCTGAGTTGAATCCTTTCATAATAAACTGGTAATCTAGTAAGTAAACTAGTAAAAAAAAAAAATGCTCCCAAAAGTAAGGGTAAGCACTGTTGACATGAATGGAAAGAAAGTGTTAGCCAAAAAAACCCCTATATATATATATATATATATATATATATATATATATATACACACACACACACACACACACCAAATGGAGATACAAGAAAAACATATATACATATATACCAAATGGAGATACAAGAGAAAAAAATATATATATACACCAAATGGAGATACAAGAAAAAAATACAATAACTGAAAATTTAAAAACTCCACTGAATGGGCTCAATCACAAAATGGAGGTGACAGAGGAAAGAATCAGTAAACTTGAAAATAAAGCAGTAGAAACTCTCCAATCTGAACAACAGAAGAAAAAAGGTGAAAGAAGTTGAACGGTGACTTATGGGACAATACTGGAAGGGTTACCATCTGTGTCATTGGAGTCCCAGGAGAGAAAGAATGCAGTACAGAAGAAATGTTTGAAGAAATAATGACCTAAACTTCCCAAATTTGGTGCCCAAGTAGGGTTTATCCTGGGAATGGAAGGCTGGTTCAACATTCAAAAATCAGTCAGCATAGGGACTTCCTAGGTGGTGCAGTGGTTAAGAATCCGCCTGCCAATGCAGGGGACATGGGTTCAATCCCTGCCCCCAGGAAGATCCCACATTCTGCAGAGCTACTAAGCCCATGTGCCACTACTATTGAGCCTATGCTCTAGAGCCCGTGAGCCACAACTGTTGAGCCCATGTGCCGCAACTACTGAAGCCCACGTGCCTAGAGCCTGTGCTGCGCAACAAGAGAAGCCACCACAATGAGGACCCCATGCACCACAACAAAGAGTAGCCCCCACTTGCCACAACTGGAGAAAGCCCGTGTGCAGCAACGAAGACCCAACACAGCCAATAAAAATAAATAAATAAATAAATAAATAAATTTACTTTAAAAAATCAATCAGTATAGTCTACCATATTAACTGTCTGAAGAAGAAAAACTACATGGTCATGTCAATTAAAGGAAAAGCATCTGACAAAATTCAACATCGACTCATGATAAAAATTCTCAACAAACTTAGAAGGGAACTTTTTCAGTCTGATAATATAGGGCATCTACAAAAAACCTACAGCAAACATCACACTTAATGGTAAAAGACTGTTCTCCTCCTGAGATCAAGAACCACTCCTGAAAGTCCTAGCCCGTGCAGTAAGAAGAAAAAGAAATTTAAAAAAATACAGGTGGGAAAGGAAGAAATAAAACTAACCGTCTTGGGACTTCCTAGGTGGCTCGGTGGGCAGCAACGAAGACCGAACACAGCCAACTAAATAAATAAATAAAATAAATTTTTTAAAAAATAAAAATAAAAATAAAACTAACCGTCTTAAAAAAAAAAAAAGAAAACTAACCGTCTTAATAGTTGACATGATTGTCTACATAGAAAATCCCAAGGAATCTATTTTAAAAAACTCCTAGAACTAATGACTGAGTTTAACAAGATAAAAGGATACAAAATCAAAATGCAGAAAATTAATTGTATTTCTGTATGCTAGCAATGAACAATTGAAAATCAGAAATTAGAAAAAAATTCACAGTAGGGCCCCCCGTCCCCGAAACAAAACACTTATGTATACATCTAATGAAACATATAGGCTCTGTATGCCAAAACTTGTTTCTTTCCCGTATTTTCTTCCCCACCTACCAAATTGTTCACGCCACAAACCTAGTGACCACCTTGATCATTCCTTCTACGTTTTCTGTCTTCACAGCGTGTCCTTGTCCAGCCACTTCTTTCTAGCATCACTGTCCACGGTACCATCCTCCCCCCCCAGACGAGTAAACATCTTCTAACTGGTCTCTCTGTGCTTATTGGTTGCCTCCCAGTGGTTCATTCTCCATGTTGTGGTCAGAGTCATCTTTTAAAAATGTAAGTCAGATCATGTCTTGTTCCCACTGAAATCACTCCAGGTCCAAACTCTGTGCCGTACAGGGCCCTACTTGCTGGCTCCTACCCCAATTTCCGTCTAATTATCTTACTTTCACTTTAGTTCATTTGTCCCATGCTGCCCTCAAGCCACATAGGTGTTCCTGCCATTCCATGAATATTCCGGGTCCCTTCCTGCCCCAGGGCCTTTGTACTCACTTACCTTTTGCTTTGCATGACTGCCTCAGGTCTGTCTAAATATCACCTCTGCAAGAAGGCCTTCCCAGAACCCTTTATCTAAAGAGAAGGGCTTGATTTCAGCCCTTCCCTAAGCAGGTATGTCTTTATTTCTTCTTAGCACTCATCCTTCCTTCAAATTATCTGCTTATTTACCTTATTTAGTTGCTCCCCTCAACTAAGGTGTAGGCTTCATGTGGCCGGGGGCCTTGCCTATCTTGTTCATCACTGTGTCCCTGGAACTTGCAACAGTACCTGGCACATAATAGGTGCTCAGTGAATATGTATTGACTGAAGAGTAGAAAAACAGAAATAATAATGTCCATCATTTAATGAATGCTTCAGGATTACGTAAATAATGGCACGTGCATAATGTGGAGTACTGTGCAGCCTTTAGAAATGATGATGCAATTTTATTTGTTGACATAGAAGATGTCGAGCGTATTGTCAAGTGAACAAAACAGGAACAAACAGCATGAATATTGAGGCCACATGTAAGTAAAACTGTATATGCACATTTACACATATATTTGTGGAGAGAGATTTCTGGGAAGATACTTACCAAAATGTTTGCAGAAGTTAACTTTAGATAATGGGAGTTTTAAATGGTTCTTACTTCATTCTTTTAAAGTTTTTTAACATTTGGATTTTTACAGTAAGCTCATGTTATTCCTACAACTGGGAAAAAGTTATTTTTGTGTGGAGGGAAGGACTGTGTCTGTGCTTAGTGGTTATCTGTACATATCTGCCCACTAGGTGGTAAGCTCCATGAAGTTTCAGATACAAACTGCAGAGTGAGCCATTTTTTCTCTTTCCCATCCCAGCTGCTCTTTTGACATACTGTCCCTCATAATCCTGCGGCTTAGCACAAGATGCCCTGGCATGGTCTAGACATACTTGATATCATGAATAGAGCATAATTTACTGCATGCCCAGCTCTAGACATCTGCTTTTTCTTCCCAGGACAGAAGAGAAATGGTGCATGACCTCTTCGCCTGCGTTGGGATGGGGCTTCTACCTACCAGTGGAGGTTCTATGCTCCATTGGCACCCCTTACCATCACAGCTGTGCTGTGGAGGGTGCATAGTCATGGGGGACCCTGTCTTACCAGGATCTCCTCACTAGGCCTCTCTCCTCCCCCACACCCACGTACACCCATTTGAGACTGGACTTCAGTTTGTGAACGTCTTACTTATTTTACTGGGTCAGTTAATTTAGTCCAGGTCAGTGAATTTTTCAGTGTTTATTTTATAAAACTGCTTTTCCTATTTTAGTCTGTCTTTGATTAATTGGTCCTACGGTATGATTTATTTTCCTGACTTGAGATGATGTGGGAGATGTTTGCACTTTGGCCAGCCCCTCTCGGGCCTCTGTGGGCTCCCATGGTTCATGTGTGGGCTCCCATGGTTCGTGGGGCAGGGGGTGGGAGGTAAGGGTAGATAATTGCTCTCATGGCAGTTCTCCTAACATGAGGGTCTGCTTTTCTTGTTTTCCTCTGAGAGTCAGTGTAGCGTAATGTGAAGAAGAGAAGATGGAGAGCCAGACCTGGGTTGGTTCAACAGCACCCAGCTGGCCCACGCCCTGGTTGGGGATCTTGAACATATTATTTCCTAAGACTCTGTTTCCTCCTCTGTAAAATGGAGAAAATACCCGCCTCATAGGGGTGGTAAGGGTCGAACTGAGAGTGTAGGTGAAAGTACTGAGAGCAGGACGAATTCACAGAAGATGCTCAATAAATAGCAGTTCCCTCAGTTCTTCCCTTGGTCTGGCATGTCCGAGAGTCCATTTGCAACTGTTGCCCACGTCGTCCTCCAGGCAAGCCAGGACACACGTTACTTACGTTTAGTGTGGCCGATGACTTTTACTGGAAGCTGTACAGTGCCTTTTCTTCAGAAAAGAGGGATCCGTTTTGGTTAGGATAGGTCCTCATTCCATTTACCCCTGTGCCCTTTGCACTGAGCCATTTATCACAGCTCAGAGACTGGAGCCAAAGACCACTTTAAAGAAGGTCTGGAGGCAGAGCTTCTTCTCTTATGTGTTTAGAATTTTCTTGCCCAAAGGCCTATCCTGCTTCTTGGCTTTTGTGCATTCTAATATGCATTCTAATATGAAGTGCTGCAGTTTTCTGATGGAATGAAGTCCATCTTTTTGTCCCATATACTAAACTTTATCTACTTTAATAATGTTCCTCAAACTGGCCTTCCTGGGAAATAGTCATCGTTGTCAATGACAGCAGTTATTTCATAAGCATCTGCTTTGTGCTAAGCACAGTGACAGCCCATGGGAATCTGTGGTGGCTGTTTACGATGCACAGTTGGCTCACGATGTGCACCTGTGTTCCCTGAAAGTCCATTTCGGGGCTCAGTGGCCTGAGAGTGGGGCTGGAGTAGGACACTTTCTTTTAGGGAGCTCCCCCTTCATCCTAGGATAGGATATCGCTGTGTACTTGTACTCCCAGCTATTTATACATGAGAGTGTAAGTAGAAAGTGATAATATTTGTACACCCTGCTAAGATAAACAGGAGGGTACTCAGGGTTTTTAAGCAGGGCATTGTGAAAACATTTATAATTTTCTTTACATTATAGAATTATTATGAGCAAAATGAAATACAAAGTGTTATGGAATGTACTAAATGTCAAATTGCTGTAAAACACAAAAATAAATATTTTTAAGTTTTTAAGTTAAAAGCTTGAGCTTTTTTCAACGTTTATTAACTTTTATCTCAGGGGTTTTGCCTCTCAGGCGGCCAGTTTTCATAAGGGTTCCATATATGCTTGAGAAGAATATGCACTCTTCACTTGTCAGATGTAAGGCACTCTGTATATCAGCTAGTTGAAATTTATTCATTGTTCTGTTCAGATCTCTGATTTCTTATTGATTTTGTGAGCCTGATTCTTCAGTGGTCTATGAGTTTCCCATTATGATGACAGGAGACCCATTGTATATTTCTCCTTGTAAGTTTATTAATTTTGCCTGATACAGGTATGTACACACTTTAGTGCATGGCCTCCTTTTGTTTTATGTCCAGTTTCTGAACCTTCTAGGAGTTTATATGGGTTCAGAACACCAATTTATTCCTTTGAAATGGCAATGGAAGAGTTAATGGTTAATTTCAAGGACTGTAAGCATCTGAACAGGAACTTTATGCATTCGCATGTCTAACTTGGTGCAGGTGCAGGAGGAGAAGAGCAGAGATTGGCATCAGTCATGCCACTTCCCACCTGGAGCCAGGCAAACAAAGGACACACATGCGCTCCTCCTTGGTCAGGGGTTTTTATAATGCTGGGCTTTCCAGCCTGGCCAAGGCAGGAAGCCTAAGCCACCAGACTAAGCATTTCTCCTTCACTGTGCAGCTGTGCCCTTGTGCTCTGACACCTGGGAGGAGGGTACCTTCAGGTGCTGAGAGAGCTGTACATCAGCACACATTGTGTCTGATGACTTGAGAGTCCCAGGGTCTTCTGTTCTTATTACAGATTTGGGATCAGTGGACTGCCGGTGAGACCTGGGCTTTACTGCCAGCTTCCCCAGAGTTGAATTGTCCCTGAAGAGTCGGTACACTCAAAATAGCATTTCCATTGTATAAGCTCAATTCACATGCTACTCAAGAACACATTTGTGAGATGCTCTGGGATGTGCAGCCTCACCCAAACCCAACAGTAAGAAGCTCTGCCGCTGTATCTCCAGAACATTATACCTGTGACTTCCTGATCACTTTCTATTCTGGTTTATATTTCCTAAAGATTATACTTAAGCTTTCCTGCTAGTCAGGGAACTCTGTGAGGAACTGTGCACAGTTTAGACCATCAGTAACAGCTTAGGAATATGTGGCATATTCAGTTAACAGCTTGTGAATATGAGAATAGAGTGCTTGTCAGATAAGATCTCTGGCTGAGTTGGAAATGGGGCAGTAACGGGTTACTCAGGAGCCTCAAGAAATCGTTGTGGAGAAGATTACGTTTTAGGCTTTTATTAATGACAGGTGAGAATTACCCAGACAAATCTGGAGTCATCAAAAAGGAACCCCGAAGTAAAGCCAGAAACTGAAGTTAGGGAAGAGTACCTAAGAAGAGCCAGGGCAAGCTCTCCATAGGCAGGCGACTTTGATATAATCAGCTGGATGGGCTGGGAGCCAAAAATGGCCAGAGCAAGAGAAGCACTACTGTAAAAGGTGGTCAGGTTAGTGACTGGGAGAGTCAGCAAGAGGCGGAGGAGGACGAAGAATCAGGTCTTAGGATTGCTCACTAGATCCTCTTAGTCACTTGGTCACATTCATTCTTCCATTCATTCAACATATGTGTGGAACACCAACAATGCCAGACCCTATATTAGGTGCTAGAGATATAGATACATGCAGTTAGGATTATTTATTGTAAGCAGCAGAATCTGACCCTGACTTGAGAAAGAAGTTTACTGTAAGAACATGGGTACCCACAGAGTCAAAACCAAACAGCCAACCCTCAGAAAGAACATCAAGGGCAGTGCTGGGAATCTAGATTGGACCTAGTGGTCCTTCTCTTTAGCACGCTACTTTTCTCCCTGCCATCACTCAGCTTGCAAGAGAAGGAGTCCAACCAACCTAGCTTTTGTCAATTGCCCACACTTTGTACAGGCAAATCCCATTGATAGTCTTACCACTTGCCTGCCATGGCTGAAGGGTAGTTCCCTGAAAGAAATTCAAGGGGGTTTTTTCTAAAAGAGGATAGAAACAACAGATATGCACTACAGACTCTTGAGCAAATTAGCAGAACTGCATTAAGTTCTACAAGTTTGGTGGAGAGTACAGATAAGGGGACACTTAGGCTAACGGTTTAGATCAGAGTAGGGGTTGTCATTCATCATTCATTTATCATGCCAAGCACAACGTTAGGTGAATACTTAGAACTTCTAGTCTAGTGGAGGAGAGCCACCAGTCAAATAGTCTGATAAATGTGTAATAACATTTGTATAAGAGAGCAATTGCTATGAGGGCACGTGAGTACACTGTGTGAAAGGAGCATGTAGGAAGGGCACAAGCCAGACAGGAGGGTCAAGGAATACTCTTCTAAAAGAGTATGTTTGGGAACTTCCCAGGTGGTCCAGTGGGTAAGACTCCACGCTCCCAATGCAGAGAGGCTGGGTTTGATCCCTGGTGGGGGAACTAGATCCCACATGCATGCCGCAACTAAAGTCCACACACCACAACTAAGAATTCTGCATGCCACAACTAAGAAGTCTGCGTGCCACAACTGAGTCTACATTTCTCAAGTAAGGAGCCCGCATGCCATAACTATGAGCCTTCATGCCACACTAAAAGATCCTGCATGCCGCAGCTAAGACCTGGTACAGCCAAAATAAATAAAATAAATATTAAAAAAGGAATAAATAAATAAAATTTCTAAAAAAAATAAAAATAAGTAAGAGAGTACGTTTGAACTAGAGCCTAAAAGATGAGCAGGAATTAACCAAATAAAGAGATGAGGACATATTTCAGGCAGAAAGAACTGCTTCTAAGAAAAAGGCCTATGTTGAGAGAACTCATGGATTGTTCAGGGAACTGAGAGAAGGCCAAAATGACCAGAGCACAGTGTCCTAGAGAGAAGACAGTACAAGACAGAGCCAGAAAGTTAGGTAAAGGGCAAATCATGAAGATCCTTGTGGTACCACAAAAACGTCTATTAGATTTAGCTTTGGTGACAGCTGTATCTTGAAGGATGGGTGGAAATTTACCAAGTCAGCAAGGAGAGTGAGAGCATTACAGTTGAGGGAACATAATCTGCAATAGGTCTCAGGCATGAAGGCTGCCTGGAGGGGGTGGCAGAAGATGGGGCTGGGAAGACAGAGACAGATTACATGGTTGCTGCATGGCCTAAGCAACAGTGAAGGCTCCAGCAAAAGCAGTGACCATGGTAGAGTGAGGAGGATCTGTATTTAGAAATGAGAGAAGTAGGGCACACCAAAAATTTTATTCTTGAGGCACTGAATGGTAATGCCATTACCTAAGAAACAAAACAGGGCTGGGGCAGGGAGCAGGTGAAGATAAGTCTGATTTGCAGCATTCTGAGTTTGAGGTGACTGTGGGTCATTTAGGGGCAATGTGTAGGAAATAACCCATGTGAAAAGGGGTTGGAGATGATATTTTAAGTGAAGAGAAAAGCAGGCATGAAGGCCTGGAAGTGGTAAAGATACTTTGGAGGAAAATAAAGTAGTTCAGTCTGGCTGAAGCATAGAAAGTGGCAGGGGCAGGGTGAGGTGATGCAGGGAGTCAAAAAGTGAACTTGGGGTGGTCACTGGGGCCAGATCATGAAGGCCCTTGTAAACTAAGAGACTGGGATTTATTCTGAGAACAGTAGAAGCCTTTCACATGTTTTAAGCAGAGTTATGACATAAGCATATTTATCTTATAGAAAGATAGCTCTGATTACAGCATGGAGAATCCATTAGAAAGGGACAAGACAGGATGCAGGGAAACCTGGTAGAAGGCCGTTCATAGTAACCAAGGTGCGAAGCGAAGCTGGCTTAGTCAGGGATGGGAGAAGTGGAGAAAAGTAAGTGGATTTGAGACCCATATAGAAGAAGAAATTAAAAGGACATGGTCGATGACGGGTGCTGCCTTAGAGGGCCGGGACGGGGAGGGTGGGGGGGAGTCGCGGGAGGGAGGGGATATGGGGATATGTGTATAAATACAGCTGATTGACTTTGGTGTATCTCATAAGCTGGTACAAGGGTGTAAAGCAATTATATTCCAATAAAGAGCTTAAAAAATAAAAAAAATTTTAAAAAAGGACATGGTATTTAATTAAATGAAATAAGAGAGAAGCAGGAGTCAAGGAATTCTCTCAGGTTTCAAGCTTGGGCAGCTGGGTGAAAAGTGGTACCATTCATCAAGGTAGAGAATACAGGAGGAGCTTGTGCATGTGTGAGGGTGGTAAAATGAACTCTGTGTGAGGCAACCTGAGTTTCAGGTAACTGTAGAATATCCAAGTGGAGATGCCAGCTGGATACACAAGTCTGGAGCTCAGGAAGAGAGGGTTGGGCAGGAATGAGAGATTTGGTTTGGGTGCAATGGAAAGATCATTGGGCAGGCTAAACTGAATAGTTAAGAAAGGTGAAGTCTAGACCAGATAAGGAAAAAGTGAAGCAAGGAGGAAAAACAACTGAAAAATAGGCAAAATATGTGAAAAAAAATTTTTTTTCAAACATTGAACAGTAGGCAGCACAGGACCTTGGTCTTTAAAAGAAGGGAAGCAAATGGGATTAGCTCTATAATTGCCCAAGCTAATGGCCTGGACAGGATTTCTAGACCACAGCACAGAGAAGGAGAACCCAAACAGAACCCAGGAGTCTTCCTAAGAGAAAACAGAGTTGAGAATTTGAGGAGACCAAGGCAGCCAGAATTCATGGGCAGAATACCAGAGAGGAGAGAGCTGCACACAGAGAGTACACTGGAGATTTGCTGAGGACTGCTTGGACTCCTCAGCTGATTAAAGCGCTTGTGTGAGGAAATGACTAGAGGCCAGGGAAAGAACCACTGGAAAGGAGCAGGCAGAGTAATCTTTATAGCTCACGCAGGGCTGGGAATAGTGAGGAAATTTCATAATACATGGGGCATCACATAGCAAGCTCAGAAGGGTATTGCCTTAGCAGTGGGGCAAAATTAGCCCTAAAGTCCATTTTTGCCTCTAACCTAATCCTACAAAGCTTAAAAGCAAGGCTAGAAAGGATCAAACTATTTCTAAATAATTAAATAGCACTTCAAAAATACTTAGGGAATGCACAAATATCCTGCATCCAATAAGGTAAAATTCACATGGCTGGCATCAGGTCAAGAATGACTAGGCTGCACTTCTTATACTAACAATGAACTATCAGAGAGCAAAATTAAGGAAACAATTCCATTTACCATCACATCAAAAAGGATAAAATACCTAGGAATAATACTCGAAAAACTGTAAGATACTGATGAAAGACATTGAAAACAATGCAAACTGATGGAAAGATATACCATGTTGAAAGAATTAATTGGAAGAATTAATATTATGAAAATGACCATACTACCAAAGGCAATCTACAGATTCACTGCAATCCCTATCAAAATACCAGTGGCATTTTTCACAGAATTAGGGCAAATAATTTTAAAATTTGTATGGAAACAGAAAAGACCCCAAATAGCCAAAACAATTTTGAGAAAGAACAGAGTTGGAAAAATCATGTCCCCTGACTACAGGCTATACTGCAGAGCTACAGGAATCAAAACAGTAGGGTCCTGGCACAAAACCAGACACATAGATCAATGGAGCAGAATACAGAGCCCAGAAATAAACCCATGCACTTATGGTCAATTAATCTATGACAAAGGAGGCAAGGATATACAATGGAGAAAAGAAAGCCTCTTCAATAAGTGGTGTTGGGAAAACTGGATAGCTACATGTAAAAGAATGAAATTAGAACATTCTCTAATACCATATACAAAAATAAACTCAAAATGGATTAAAGACTTAAAGGTAAGACTGGATACTATAAAACTTCTAAAGGAAAACATAGGCAGAACACTTTTTGACATAAATTGTAGTGGAATTTTTTTTGATCTGTCTCCTAAAGCAAAGGAAATAAAAACAAATGGAACCTAATAAAACGTAAAGGCTTTTGCACAGCAAAGGAAACCACCAACAAAATGAAAAGACAACCTACTGAATGGGAGAAAATATTTGTAAGTGGTATGACAAATCAGGGATTAATATCCAATATATATAAACAGCTCACAAACTCAAATTCAAAAAAAAAAAAATGACCTGATTAAAGAATGGACATAAAACCTAAATAGGCATTTTTCCAAAGAGGATGGGCAGATGGCCAACAGGCACAATGAAACCTCACTAATTATTACAGAAATGTAAATCAAAACCACAATGAAGTATCACCTCACATTGGTAAAAAAGGCTATCATCAAAAAGTCTACAAATAATAAATGCTGGAGAAGGTATGGAGAAAAGGGAACCCCGCCTACACTGTTGATGAGAATGTGATCTCACTCCTGGACATATATGATCTAGTGATCTCACTCCTGGACATATATCTGGACAAAACTATGATTGGAAAAGATACATGCACCCCAGTTTTCATTGCAATAGCCAAGACATGGAAGCAACCTAAATGTCCATTGACAGATGAGTGAATAAAAAAGATGTGGTACATATATACAATGGAATATTACTCAGCCATAAAAAAGAATGAAATAATGCCATTTGCAGCAATGTAGATGGACCAAAAGATTATCATACTAAGTGAAGTAAGCCAGACAGAGACAAATATCATATGATAACGCTTACATGTGGAATCTT
Organism: Hippopotamus amphibius kiboko; assembly: GCF_030028045.1. NCBI lineage: Eukaryota > Metazoa > Chordata > Mammalia > Artiodactyla > Hippopotamidae > Hippopotamus > Hippopotamus amphibius. Next base: position 35,624,680 of record NC_080186.1, read on the forward strand.
AAAAAAAAAAAAGATGCAAATGTACTTACTGCAAAACAGAAATAGACATAGAAAGCAAACATGGTTACCAAAGAGGAAAGAGGGGGAGGGATAAATTAGGAATTTGGGATTAACATATACATACTACTACATATAAAATAGATAACCAGCAAGGACCTACTGTATAGCACAGGCAACTATACTCAATATTTTGAGTATATAGGGAACTATACTCGATATATATATTCTTTTTCAGGTTTTTTTCCTTTAAGGTTATTACAATATTTTGTAATAGTAATTACAAAAATTTTGTATAGTAATTAGGTTACTATAATAGCCTATTATATATATATGTATATATATAAAGTAATATATATAACTGAATCACTGTGCTGTACACCTGAAACTAATACAACATTGTAAATCAACTATACTTCAATAAATTAAAACAAAAAAAAAAGAATGAAATTTTGCCATTTGTAACATGGTTGAACTTGGAGGGTGTTATGCTAAGTGAAATAAGTCAGGTAGAAAAAGACAAATACTGTATGATATGACATGTGGAATTAAAAAATACAACAAACTAGTGAATATAACAAAAAAGAAACAGACTCACAGATACAGAGAACAAACTAGCGGTTATTGGGGGGGGAGCAGGACAATATAGGGGTAGGGGATTAAGAGGTACAAACTATTATGTATAAAATAAGGTACAGGGATATTATTGTACAGCACAGGGAATATAGCCAATATTTTACAATAACTATAAATGAAGTATAACCTTTAAAAATTGTGAATCACTATATTATACACATGTAACATATAATATCGTACATCAGCTATACTTCAATTAAAAAAAGAAAAAAAAGAATGACCAGACTGTTCAGAAAAGCATGAAAACACAACCCATATGAGGAGAAAAAACAATTGATAGAAACTGGCCTAGAGATGACACAAATGATGGAATTTGTAGGCAAAGACATTGAAACATATTCCATATCTTCAAGAAGGTGGAAGAAAGCATAAGAAAATTAAGGAAAGGCATGTAAGGTATAAAAAAGAAACTTAGAGGTGAAAAAATAGTGTTTGAGAAGAAAAATATACTCAGTGCATAAATGACAAATTAGACACTGCAGAAGAAAAAGTAGTGAACTGTAAGATATATCAATAGAAATTATCCAAAATGAAATACAGCACGAAAAATTGCTGGAAACCAATGAACAGTGTCAGTGAGTGGTGGGACTTCAAGCAGCCTGATACATGTGTAATCAAAGCCCCCACAGGAGAGGGGAGGATAGAAAAATTTCAGAGGAAATAACAGCCAAGATATTTTCGTTTGATTAAAACTATAAATCCACAGATCCCAGAAGCGCAGTGAACCCCAAACACAAGAAAAATGGTGAAAACTACACCACAGCACATCATAATCACTCACTTCTCACTATCCACGGGTACTTGGCATTTGAGAGGAAAGGCAGCCTCCCCTTGAGAGCCACAGGAAAAGCCAGGTCTTGCAGGGCAGAGCCAGGCTTCAGGCTTCAGTCTGCCAGGAGATAGAGGGAAGTAAGCCAGGTAGTTGGCATAGGGAGTCCAGAAGTCATTACGAGAAAGATTTAAAGAGAAGATTGGCCAAGGAAGAAAAAAACTGTAGCAGAATGGACGAGGATGAGAGGGAAAAAAAGTCCGTGGCCCATTTTAACAGTGGTTATACCAATTGCAGCCCTTCCCGGGGAGTTTTGCCATTAGGAGCAGAGAGGCTGGGTCTCATCCTCTTTTCAGTGGCAGAACTGAAGTTATGGCCTGTGAGTTGCTGCTGGCCATGTGTCCTGACTCAGGAAGAAGGCTAGTCGGGGAGAGTAAAGCTAACCAAGGGAGGCCTGCTGGCATTCCAGTCACTTTCCGTCATCTCTGAAGCCCTGTGCACCCTGGCCCTTCCCACGCTTTGCTTATGTGAACCGCCGAATCACCGTATTTGCCTAAATTAGTGCCCCCAGTATGCTGAACATGCAGGAAACATCAGGAGATAATCACAGCCACTTTCATTGGTCTCTCTCTGGCCCCTTAAGATATTTTGAGTGTGGGAGGTCCAGAGACTTTTTCGGTACCTCTGAGGTAGTAGAAATCCCATGGTCACATCAAGTCACCAATTCCAAAATTAGTAGTCGGAGCTTTCAGTTTGCTCAGAGCTGCAGTGACTTCCCCTCTCCACACAGGGCTTAGAACCAGCAGTGCTGACCCAGGGAGGGAATGTGCCCTGCTTGTCCTTCTCCTTCTGCTTGTCCCCCAGTTGCTGGCTGCGGTTTCGGACCTCTCTGGAATTGGTGGGGGAGAGAGAATGGGCAATGAAGACACAAGATAGTGTCGGCATTCCCTGAACTGGCAAGTGTGTAAAGCTGACTCTTGTGGGGTGCTCCTGTAGACATTTTGGAGAACCCTCCAGCTGGGGACCTCTCCTCTGCAGGTCCCCTGATGTGGGTAATGCACTTGCCAAAGCCTTGTCACTCACTCCTTCTGTAGCTCCTGGGACTCCTGGTGTCTGCTCTTGCTTCTGTCTGCTGAGGACCTGTCAGCCTGCTGGGCAGAGCTTTAGGAAAGGACCTATCAATAAAACAACCCTACACTAGCTTATTCATGCATCCTTTTCTGCAACAAATTCCGGGAGCTCAGGCCAGTTCCCACGCAGCTCTATCCTTTGCAGCCAGTGCATCTTGTGTCCTTTATATTTCTCAGGTAGAAGTCAGGCACCTGGCGGCCCACTGTGTTCCCCATTCTTTTTTTTTTTTTTCTTTTTTTCTTTTTTTTTATTTGTGTGTTCCCCATTCTTTAAGGGTCATATGTTAAGCTTCCCTCACCAGGCTTGAGTAAGAGCCAAGTACTACCCATTCTGCCCTTTAAGGAAGGTGGAGTTCATAACGCTGCTCTCTACAAAGACATTCTTCAAGGCCTCTCTCACTTAATCTCTCACAGCCACTTTTGTACTTGATGTTGGGAGAGGCTTTAGAATGAAGTAACAAGTTTTCAGATATTTCCTTGGAAAATCTGCATCTTAGTCTAGCAACTTACTTCAGTGTCTGAAACTTATCATCCTAGAGGCTTGGCTGAAACCATCTTAGCATCCTGTTAGAATATGACTTGGATTTATGACCACTGTAACCAAATAATCCTGATAAGAACAGTTAACAAGTATTTATTAAGCATGTAATGCATGCGGCCACAAAAGAGAAATGCCTGCAGCCCTCCTGAGCTGCTGGTGTAGGACAGAGTTTACAAACTGCTAGCCTGCTGCCTGAATCCTGTCCATGGACATACTTTGGTCAATCCTTATAATCTTTATTTTTTTCTTGAATCTATTGCCAGTATTTACAAATTAAGGAATTTTACCTTAAGAAGATTCCTGGCTTTAAAAAAAAAAACACAGAAGATGTGGTAGCGCCAGTCCTGCATTGCTGCCCGGCATAGTTAACTGGAGGTGATGGAGGCTGCCCCCTTCCATAGGAGGGACTCCATTCCCTCTTGGCTCTGTGACCTGAAGCCAGTGTCAGTTGCCATTTATCATCATTGGGCTCATGCAGTTACCTTTTCTTAAATTAAGGACTAAAGTGAAATATTTCTGGCACTCGTTTCTTAACAAAAGAGAAAAAAACAACAGATAGTCCAAAAGAGCCATGAAAGGGAGGGACGTAATTGATTTAGAAATACAACGTGTTCTTACGTGTTTAATGTGCAGTGTGTGTGCATATGTGTGTGTGTAAAACACAACTTAAGATGCCATTGGAAAATAACCCATAAATATAATCATGGTTAAGTATACAAAAATATGTAGTGAGAAAAAGACACTTCAACAGGATTTGTTTTTAGTACAACTAAAATAAGTCGTGTGATTTGTTGCAGGGGGCGTTACATTCTCCCACTTCCCTGGTTTATGTTATGTTCTTACTTGACCCCTGACGTTTCAGTTTGCAACAAGGGGAAAACATTCTCTGGCCTCTCTGGAGGGAATCAGCCAAAATGTGGATTCATTGTATGTCCAAGGGAATCTCAGCTCGGATCTGAGAAGGAGTAAGGGGATAGTTTCCCCAAAAGGTTATGGCCACTTGGAGAGAAAGCAGCAGGTGTTGGCAAGTTAATGAGGTTTTCTTTTTCATGGAATGATAAAATAGGATTGTTGAAAGAGTATTCAACTTTGAAACTAACTCTTTTGGCAAATTTTGTTTTCAGTTTATTTTTAAATTGAAACCTTATTAATTTTTATAAATTCCTTATATATTAAGCAAAGTCTCTTATCCATTTATCCAAATTAGAGCAAATCCAGAATTATTTTGAGGAAAGGCTTTCCCTTGCCCACGTGCATTCTCTTGGAAGGCAAACCTTCTGTTTAGTTTTGTGTCCTAGTTGGTATATCTTCAGTTTTAAGAAGAGGAATTTTTCTCTCCCTGCAGCTCTGCTGCTTATGAAAGTGCACAGTCTGGCCTTAACTGGCCTTGCAGAGTGGCTCCTGTGAGGCTCCTGTCAGTGTGTGTAATTTCCCTCTTTTGGCCATTCATTGCTTATTAAAGACTGAGTTCTTTGAAAGCTGTGCTGCTTTCAGACAGTTGTTTGGTCTTAGTATTCTGTTTTATCCTCAGATTAAGCCAGGCCAATTGAGAACTGCATTCCTAGACCACCTCATTTTGACATAGCCACTCTACACACACACACACACACACACACACACACACTTTGCAATCATTGAACAAAGCTATATGAAACAATCTTCTGACACTTCCTATCATTTCTTTATACAAATATTTTTGAGGACACAGAGGAAACTTCCCTAAACTCTTCATATCAGGAAGAGCTGGTATTCTGGATTATCCTGGTTTATTTTATGGACACTGTAAACCATTATAACAGTGTTTTACATTTAGTTTATTCTGTGAGAAATCTTGGGGATATATCTGGAATCCTCTTCCAGCAAGCACGTAAAATCTTAGGACGTCTGCTTTTGGTAGTATTCTCTTGGCTGCTTTTTGTTATTTTTCCTATGCTTATTTCCCTTTTGCCTACAAGATTTTTTAAAAGAGTTCTTTTTTAAAATCTTGTACCTTATAGAGTTTTGTAAAACTGCTTCAACTTTATTTTAGAATGAGGCAAAATATAGAGAAATTAAGTACAATATTAATCATTTATCATTTGTTACAAACATATTACCAATTTGTTTTTAGATTTCATTTTTTATTAGAATATAATTACAATGTTTTGTTCATTTCTGCTGTACAATGAAGTGAATCAGCTATATTTAGATTTCATTTTAAATATCCTGTCTCTCATGAAGTCCGACCTGTTGCTTCTTTGTGAGTGTCATGAAGAGGATCATTGCCGTGGATTTGAGAACCCCTTGGCTGCCATATTTTCACCCCATAGTTAACACGACTGATTCAGCATAAATCTTAGAGCTTATAGCTTAGAGGAAGCAGAGGTTGCCTCTGACCCTCTTACTTCCCCAGGGGTCCCATTTTGTGGCTGACTAAATTTCAGTTTCAAGTGCCACATTTGAACAGAAAGGCAGTTATATATGTTAGCATAGGAGTGGTTGGCCTATAAGGCCTGGGAAATACCTGACATTGAACCTGGTCCTTCATAAGACAGGTGTTCAGCAAGAGTTTGGTGACTTAAATTTACTTGTGGCTTATATGTTTGGATCTGGAAGCAGCCGCCTGCCCCTGTGGTCTGGGTCTGGGTTGGGGAGTGCAATCTGCTAGTGTCAGCAGTGGCTTGACGTCAGTGACATTTTCTGCTTTACTTTTCTTTTTCAGAGTATGATCGATTGGGCTTCCTCCTGAAGTTGGACTCTAAACTGTGAGTAGAATGAGACAGTTCCTTGACTCTGTTGCAGAGAGGTCTATGAGACCTGGAGGCCAGCCTCAAAGGGCCAGCTCTCATCACCCCTGTGGTTGTTGGGGGATCCCTGGGGCCTCTGTCCTCAGTCTGTCAGCTGAAGGACACATTAGAGCACGCTACAGTCTGCAGGGGCCTGGAGAGGAAGAGATTGTGGGTGCAAAACATAAGGCCTTAGATATGGCTGGCATAGACAGCTCATTACTGAAGGAGCCACCGCCAGGAATTTGAAGGACAAGGAGGAAAGTCTTCTGCTGCAGAGTGGAAGATGACCGAGTCACAGCAGGAGGCAGTGCAAAGCCTTCCAGAGATGCTGTGCAGCCAGGCATGCAAAGCCTTCTGTGCTCAGGCTTCCTCCCTGCTTTAACTCCTGCCTCTCTCCCACAGGTAGATCCTCCCTTTCCCTCTACCCTTGTACATGTGTGTTATCTGTGTCTGAAACCCCCTTTCCTTGCTTGTTCACTAGGAAAACTTAAAGTCCACCTCCTTCCTATACAGAATTCTCTCTTCCTCTGCTTCCTGTGAATTTTCTACCTCTGACACCCACTATCTCATTATACTATAATTAACTGTGTAATAGTTATTAACTTATTAAGAGCACAGGCTCGGAGCCAGGCCATGCTTGGTTCAAATCCCAGATTGACATTTACTTTCTTTGTGATTTGGGGCAGACCACTTAACCACTCTGAGCCTCAGTTTCACCTGTAACATGAGGACATCAGTATACCTACCTCACAGGGTTGTTGTAAGGATTGAATTGAAATGGTGAATTCACAGGGGCTTTCAAATAAATATCTAATTCTTTCAGAGTCCTTCCCTGTTCTGGCCGTCTCGGTTTCCCTAGCACCCAGGCAGTGCTGGCATATGTTTGTGAGGTGCTCAGTAAACACTGAACACATGGCTGCATGGATGGCTGCAGGGCTGCACGGATGACAGGTGGATGCCTGTGTGCTTCCCTTATAAGGCTGTGCTGCCTGGAGATTGGGCTCTATGCACTCTGTGTTCTGCCCTGCACAGGACCCCTCACATGGTGGATGTGCAGTAAATGGTTACAGAGCTGCCTGTGGCTCCTTTCTGTGGTTAGTCATCTTTGTACACCTCTGCCCCTGTCCTGTACCAGACAGATGTGAAAGGTCAGAATTGTGTCTCTTTCCTTGCTCTCTTGCATGAGGCCTTGACCACAGCTGCTTCTGATGGTGATGGCTGCACCTACACACAAGACAGAAAACCCAGGGTTATTTGGCTTTCCCACTGAATTGTCTGGCATCTAACCCCCTCTCCTGGCATCTGGCTTCTTGGCTGTGGTGCCTCATATTATGAGTTCAGGTGTTGTAATTCTCCCAGCTTTTGTACATCATGGAGGCAGCCACGAGAGAAGAACGGTCTGTTCTGTTTACCAAACTAGTATAGAGATGTCAGCCACGCATTAACATCTAGGGAATAGGGCTTGATTATGCTAGAAATCCACAGGCTTCACCCTTAGAAAATTCTTAATTTAGTGCTCTGGGCAAAAAACAAATCAAGCATAAGCTGTAAGCAAGTGAAATGCCACCAGAACGGAAGAGATGTAGTAATTTACCAAGTCAAATCACATTGATGAGCAAAAGACATGTTATCCAGGACATGTTAACTATAGTATTTAAACTGTCATCAGCAGTGTAAGGAGGGGAGTTAGGAGGACACTCCTGCCCTGCTGTCCTGAAGTTGGGTGGTGCATAGTAAGCTGTTGTATAGCTTTCTTTGTGTACCAGGCTAGTTCCATAAAACATTTGCGTCAGCTTGGTCTTTAGCCCAGGGAATTAGCTTGGCCTCATTAGATTTAACTCACAGGTTAAGGTACAAGCTAGAACTTTCCTGCCTCTTACTGCAAAGGCTTTTCCAATCCAATGCTATCTTCAGAACAAAGCACAGATACATGGGAAAGATTTTTACCTGCTTTCAGGAAGAAGTTTCCAAGTTAAGGATTCTGGTTTCTGGAGGTGATTCCTTAGCAATATTCAGATCTCCCCTTATGAAATCTTTCTTTGCTGTATTGTGTTCCATTTCTGATGTATAGGAAAGGACATGAACTTGGATCAGAACTGGGTTTGAATTCTGCCCCTTCTACTTAGAATTATGTGACCTTAGATAATTCATTTTAGCTTTCTGAATTACAGTTTTCCCTTGTGAAAAACATAGATGATAATACCCATTTCCTAAGGATTTTATGAGGAATAAAAGGAAGTGTTCTATGAGTAAATAAACAAATATAGGAATTTCTTTTTATTTATCTTGATTGGATTCATTTAGCTTCTGTAGTATAAGAATTCATATGTTCTGGAAAATGTTCAGCTATTATCTCTTTAAATATTGCCTCTGCCCATTCTCTATCTACTCCTCTTCTGAAACTCTGATTAAGTGTTAGACCTTCTCATTCTAGCCTCCAGGTCTACTAACTTCCACATTTTCCATCCTTTGATCCTTTCTGCATTGAACTGGAACCTCAAAGGACTCAACATAAGGATAAACTAGAACTAAACCTGTACCTCTAAACCAGAACTGCAGGAAAGGTTGCCAGAGCTCTGAGCAGATCGGGGCAATAAGTCAATAAAAAAAAAAAAGAAAGAAAAACTTGATATTCACAGCCAGAGCTCTCATCACTCAGGTGATCCACAGAACCTCAAGCTATGAACTCTTTCTAAGGTATTCCAGACTGGCAGTGCCTCCAAGCTCCTGGCAGAAGCAAATGCAGTCCCTCTCTGGAGGAAGATATGAATTCCTCATGAATAACTTTTCCAGGAAATGAGCAGCTCACACTAAAAAATAACTAAGCACACAAGGAAACGACTCCATTAGAGAGAGCCATGAACAACAACAGACAACAGAGGGGGACCCACAAAAACTTCTGAAATTGGAATTACCAGACACAGTTTATAAAGCAAATAGATATACTATATTTAAGGAAAGAAAGATAAGATTGAACTATGTACATGTAATAGGGAACTATAAAAAGCAAAATATTAGATTGGAAAAACAAAACTTACAGAATTGAAAAATACAGTGACCAAAATTAAAAATTCATCAGAAGGATTTAGCAACAGATTAGATACAACTGAAGACAGAATTAGGGAACTGGAAGCTAAGTCAGAAGAAATGACCTATAACAGGGTTGGCCTGCTCTTTTTGTAAAGAGTCAAACGGTCAATATTTCTGAGTTTGGGGGGCTTTGCTGTCTCTGTCACAACTACTCATCTCTGCTGCTGTAACATGAAAGCAGCCATAGACAGCACATAGATAAATGAGTATGGCTGTAGCTATATTCCAACAAAACTTTATTTATGGACACTGAAATTTTATTTATTTTTTATGTATTTTTAATTTTTTTAATAAATTTATTTATTTATTTTTGGCTGCGTTGGGTCTTTGTTGCTGTGTGCGGGCTTCCTCTAGTTGCTGCTAGCAGGAGCTACACTCCGTTGTGGTGCTCGGGCTTCCCATTGCAGTGGCTTCTCTTATTGCAGAGAATGGACTCTAGGCGCACAGGCTTCAGTAGTTGTGGCGCATGGGCCTAGTTGCTCCACGACATGTGGGATCTTCCCAGACCCGGGATCGAACCATGTCCCCTGCATTGGCAGGTGGATTCTTAACCACTGCGCCACCAGGGAAGTCCCTGAAATTTTAATTTCACATAAATTTTATGTTGTTAAATATTATTCTTCTAATTTTTAAACCAACCATTAAAAATATAAAAGACATTCTTAACTCACCAACCATACAAAAAACAGATAGTGGGTCAGATTTGACTCACGAATCATACTTAGCTGGCCCTTCACTAAGAATGCAGCACAGATACATCTGCACAGGAAGTGCCTCCCCACCCTGGTGTTTTCTGTTCTTGAAATCCTATTACAGTTGACCCTTGAATGTTTACACTGCAGTGTATCTGGATATTTTTCAACAGCACACACTACAGTACCACACGATCAGTGATTGGTTGAATCTGAGCATGCAGAATCGTGGGTATGGAGGAACTGCGTGTACGAAGGGCTGACCATAAGTTATATGCAGATTTTTGACTGCGTGGAGGGTCAGCACCCCTAATAACGTTGTTGTTCAAGGGTCAACTGTTTATAGAAATACACTTAAAATAATCTCCATATCCAGTGATACTCCAAAAATCTGGAAATAGTTGTCTTAGATTTTTTTGGTCTTCATTATATTCTTTTAATTATGTCTTTGTGAACTAAATGGTTTCTATTTCCTTTGAGAATCCCCTGCTACTTGTGTCTTCATGACAAAAATCACTTGTCAGTGCTATGAAAATTATTCAGAATAGTTACAGACAGTGAGCTATGAAAAACCTTGTCTTTTAACTGCAAGCTCTGTTGTTCAGGAGGGCAGTATTTTTTGGAGGTTAAAAATGTGAGCTGTGGAGTCAGATGTTGATTTTTAAAGTCCAGTTCCACATCTCACTAGCTATAATCTTGAGTCAGTTATTTAACTGCTTTGCTCATTTTCCTACCATAAAGTGGGGATAATAATAATTGCCCAAGGATGAGATTCAACCTATCCTGCACCCTTATCTATGTGTGGTAAACTGGGAAGGATATAGCCCCCAAATGAGACCTGAACCTCAGCTTGCCTCCTGCATCATGCCCCAGATTTCATTTCTTCACTCATTCATTTAGCAAATCTTTCTTGAGTACCAACTATGTGCTTTGTAACTGGGATAAAACCGTGAGAATTCTAAGCCATATGAACAGTCTTGTAAGCTTGATTGGAAAGGATGTCTTGTGAGTTAAAGTCTTAGTGAAGGGGGAGGGAGAAAATGAGAACAGCAAGGGAGGGTAGGATGAGCAGTAAACTGTTTTGTTTTGTTTTTTTAACAAGGATGACATACTGGTGACCTGGAGGCATAAATGGAGTACAAAGAGGACATGAGGGATCTTCAGGTGCATGGGGTATAGAAGAAAGAGCAGCCTCCATCACGTAGGGCTGTAGAGGAAATGGTGTTTTCAGGGGAGACCCAGGTTTCTATGAAATTAGAAGATGGAAGGAACATTCGCTAAAGAAGTTGAGGCTGTAAAGAAACAAGGCTTCATGGAAGACAGTGGAAAGTTAGAGTATGGTGAGACAGGAGAGAAGAGGGAGATTGGACCAAGAAGAAGAAGAAGCAGAGAGCAGTGACTTGAGCATGAGAAAACTGACGAGGATGTCATTGAGGGAGTGAATAACCAGGACGTGAGGCTGGCGAGTTGGGTTTTGTTGGCCTCAACGTTGCCCGGGAATTAACCTTGTGTTCCCCTGGGGGGTGGGCACTCAGGCTGCCCAGTGCAGTCAGCTGCAGCCCGATTGGATGATACCTCCAGAGGGTTCAAGACTGGTCCCTGGGAAGGCTCTGGGTTCCCCGAAAGGAGTCTACTGTTCAAAGTGGAGGGTCCTAGGGAAAGGCTGCAGGCTGCTGCCCAGACATCAAGGTAAGCACCTCATTTATGCAACAGTTTTCTTGAGCAACTGCTGTGTGTGAGGTCCTGTACTCTGAGGATCTACTGGTGAACAAGGTGGTCAGTAAACCAAAAAGTGTGATAAACAAGTAACATTTTCAGTCTCTTGGAAGGTGATGAGGGCTATGGAAGAAAATAGAGCAGGGCAAGGGAATGCTGGAGATGAGATTGCAAGTTTAAATGGGATGGTCAGGGCAAGCCTCATTGAAAGGTAGATTTGAGCAAAGACTCAACAGAAGAGAGGGAGTTAGCCCTGCCAGTATCTGGACGCAGAGCACTCAGACAGAACCCTAAGGAAATCTCAGTCTCTGTTGTGAGGAACATGACACCAGCATCCGGGAAGTGTGCCCATTAGTCCAGCGGAGACAGGAGCCATCTGGAGCCTTGAAGGCACCAGACCCTGGTGTCCAGGTGTGTTTTTCCTGAGCTGATGTCAGCCTTCTGGAAGCTGATTTAATTAAATGGAGGTGTCATCTGTTTCAGCTGGGTGTAGGTGGGTGCTCCGTGCTCTGGGAAAGTGCCTGTCTGCTGCCACAGTGTGGTGTTTCATGGTTGCCATGGAGGCTTCAGTGCTCAGCCTCATTTCATAAGGAATTCCATGTGAAGACACAAGGATACAGGATCCAAAACCAACAACTTTTAACCCCCAAAGGCTTGTGAAAACCAAGCCAATTGTGAAAGGGCTATAAACATGGGGCAGTCTAAAATACACCCTGAGGCATAGCTTACTATTTCCAGAAGAGCCTGCCTATGCGGAAAGTATTTATTGAGCACCTACCATGGTTCCCTACAACAACCGCTTAGATGATCTCATCCAGTCTCATGTTTTATATATCATCTATATGCTGATGACTCCCAAATTTACAGTTCAGGCCCTGTTGTCTTTCCCCACACTCCAGACTCATTTATCCAGTTGCCTCCTTTACTTGAATGCATATTAGGCATCTTACACTTAACATGTCCGGAAACAAACTCCTGATTCACACGCCTGCCTCCCAGATCTTCTCTACCCCAGTAAACCGCAACCTCATCCTTCCACTTGTTCAGGTCAAAGACCGTAGCATCATACCTTTGACACCAAACTAATCACCAGCAAACCCTCTTGGCTTTACCTTAAGTATCTCTAGATCCAACCACTTCTCACTGCGTCCACCACTGCCACCTCCTCCTCATCGTTGCCGTCCTAGCTGCTCTCCTTGCTTTCACCCTTGCCACCCTGTGGTCTACTTCCATACTGAAGCCACAGTGATCCTGTTACAATGCAAGATAGATCTTGTGATCTGAACTCTCCAGTGGCTCCCCATTTCTCCTAGAATAAGAGCCAGAGTTTTTACCATGCTCAACCAAGGCCTTACACAGTCTAAACCCCTGTTTTCTTGCTACGTTACTTGTTTATTATTCCATACTGGACTCCTTGCTGTACCTAAAATACTCCAGGTCCATCCTGCCTCAGACTCTTGGCATTTGCTCATTCCTTTGTTTGGGACGCTCTTCCCCAGATACCTGCGGAGATTGTGCCCTTCCTCACCTCTTCAGACCTTATTTAACTCAAATGTCCCCTTCTGAGTAAAGTCTTCCCTCACTATGCCATTTAAAATTATAACCCCATCCCCTATTGGCATTCCCTGTTCCCTTTACTTTGTCGTTTCACTCCAGAGTGTTTATCCCTGTTGGAAGTCCACTTCCTTGATTGTCTGTCTCCTCCCACTTGAGGTGGGGGGTTGTCTGATTTGTTCACTACTATTTCCTAGCACCTGAAACATTGCCTAGCACTTAGTGATTGCTCAATAAATATTTGTTGGTGGAATGCCTGAATTGGCGGACCACTCTGTGAAGTGGGTGGTATTAAATGAGATAGTAACCATTGGAGTAATTTACCTGTGTTCATAGAACTATATGTGATGAAGCCACCATTTGAACCCTTCTCTGCCTGGTTCCAAACATCCTGCTTGTCCCACTATTCAACATAGCTTTTTATTTGTTTTTTTTTTTTTTTTTTTTCCAAATTTGCACTGTCAATTTGATCCTAAGTTTGAACAATTACATTCTAAACTTTGTCAAGGCAGGAACTATGAATGTCCTGCTCACAGATACAATCCCAGTGCCTAGTATAGTGTTTGTGGTGCATAGTAAATGTTCAATAAATGTTTGTTAAATCAATTGAGGACAAAGGAAGAGGATATGAGAAAGAATAGTGCCATCTTTAATAACAAAACCCAGATTCCCCTAGGTATCAATATTGGAAGATTTGGGGGGAATGGCAGTGCACTGATAAGGACTCCCCTGCCTTTAATCCTGAGTTTCACCATCTCCTGGAGGGTTTCTCACTTCAAGAGCTTCTGTCACCATCGCATTGACTCCAGAGAGTACAGGTTCACTTTAATGCTTTAAAAAAAGAGCAACAACAAAACTTTTCTCTTTGTTCCTCTAAGCCAGGCTAAAAATACTTCACTAAAGATTAAAAGAAGACAACAGGGAAATAAACCCTGAGAGTAAAAGAAACCCAAAGAAGTAATCTGGTTTGCAAAATTCAGAATTCTGTCTCTCCTGTAGACAGCTGAAGCCAGGGCCATACTTAGTTCACAACAGGAGAGCACAGCATTGCAGGATTTGACTGGGTTCTTTGCTTCGTAACTAACTTCTAGCCTGTTTCACAACTCACTGTTCAAAGACTTCTTCCTAGACATCTTGATACCTATGTGGTCAAGACCCAAAAAGCCAAATTCCCACTTTGTAGCTCACCTGGAGCTCTTAGCACAGTGGTTCTTAACCTTGACTGAATACTGGAATCACCTGCGGAGCTTAAAAAATCACTGATGCCTGCCTCCCACCCCCTAGAGACCCTGAAGTCATTGGGTTGAGGTATAGCCTGGGTTTTAAGCTCCCCATGTGAGTCTAATACTGCTCTAAAAGATTCCATTTCTGTCTGAGGAACTCTTCACCTTCCCAGGTGATTGACACCAAAAATAAACTCACCTTTGAGGTGAGGCCCCTGCCTGTACATAGGACGTGTCTATATACAGTGTTTCTCAACCCAGGACCTCACCACCCAGAGATTCTGATTTAGTTGATCAGGAATCGGGCTCAGTTACCTTAATGTTTAAAAGTTCCACCGAGTGATTCTAACACGCCAGGGCTGAGAACCAGCGTATAGCCTTCAAACCTATAACTATAGCCATATTTGAATATAGCATAGTAACTACTGCAGAACGTAGTAGTAGCTATGTTAGGACAGTTGAATTGTGAGTGCTTTTTTCCTTTTGAGTTTACATTTTCTGTATTGTCCTTATAAACCTTTATAATGAATGTGCCTTCCTTTCTGTAATTAAAAAAAAAAAACTTTTGGGACTTCCCTGGTGGTCCAGTGGTTAAGACTCTGCACTTCGGCTGCAGAAGGCATGGGTTCAATCCCCGGTCAGGGAACTAAGATCTCACATGCTGCGCAGCACAGGAAAAAAAAAAGAAAAAGAAAAAACTTTCATTATAATCTCTAGGTCTCTAAATACTATTTTCAAAAATTCATTTTATATTAATTTTTGGTTATCAGCCCTTTCTCTAGTTTTTTTCTTCATGGTCTTTTAAAATTTGAATCAATTGAAGAGTTTCCTGTAAATTCTATTCGCTTATTTATTTAAAAACAAGCATAGTTTATTCTTTCTTTTTTTTTTTATTTTCTTTTTTTATTTTTGGCTTCATCGGGTCTTGCTTGCGGCACGGGGGATCTTCATTGTGCAATTTGGGCTCTTCCTTGCAGTGCACAGGCTTCTCTCTAGTTGTGGCGTGCAGGCTCCAGAGCACTTGGGCTCTGTAGTTTGCAGCACATGGGCTCTCTAGTTGAGGCATGCGGGCTCTCTAGTTGAGGTGCACAAGCTCAATAGTGGCAGCACATGGGCTTGGTTGCCCCGCAACATGTGAGACCTTAGTTCCCCAACCAGGGATCTAACCTGCGTCCCCTGCATTGCAAGGTGAATTCTTTACCACTGACCACCAGGAAAATCCCTATTGACCTATTTAAATAGTACTTCATTATCTATACTTGAAATAAATATTTGTGTAAAAACAATATCTGTCTTTTCTATGTTGTCAAAGCTCCAAGAGGTCTAAGGATGAGATATGGTAAGTCTGGAGGAATGAGCATACCAAATCATGAAGGTCTTTTTTTTTAATTAATTAATTTATTGGCTGCATTGGGTCTTCGTCACTGCACACGGGCTTTCTTGAGTTGCGGCGAGCAGGGGCTTTTCTTCATTGTGGTGCACGGGCTTCTCATTGTGGTGGCTTCTCTTGTTATGGAGCATGGGCTCTAGGTGTGTGGTTTCAGTAGTTGCAGCACACGGGCTCAATAGTTGTGGCTCATGGGCTCTAGAGCACAGGCACATGGGCTTAGTTGCTCCGAGGCATGTAAATTCTATTGGCATGTGGTATCTTCCTGGAGCAGAGATTGAACCTGTGTCCCCTGCATTGGCAGATGGATTCTTAACCACTGCGCCACCTAGGAAGTCCCCATGCAGGTCTTTAGAGATAACAGTAAGAAGTTTGGGCTTCATCTTGAAGGCAAAATGTGCCATTGAAGTATTTTAAGCAATTGAAAAACATAAATAGTTTTGACCTGTAGGAAGGTGATTTTGGCTGTGGGAAGGTAGATGGGCTGGAGAGGAGCAGAAGTAGAAAGGGAAATAAGACTTAGGAGGCCATCATAGAAACAAAAGATCAGTAGAGAAAATCAATAAAACCAAAAGCTGATTGTTTGACAATATTAATAAAATCAATAAACCTCCAGCCAGGCTAAGCCAAGAAAAAAGAGAAGACACAGATTACTAACATCATCAATGAAAGAGGGATCATCACTACTGATCCCATGGATATTAAAAGGGTAATAAAGGAATATTGTGAACAACTCTATGCCCACAAATTTAATAACTTAGATGCAACAGACCAATTCCTTGGAAGATGCAAAATACCAAAACTCATACAAGAAGAAATAGATCATCTGAAGGGGCCTATATCTACCAAGGAAATTGAGTATATAATTAATAACCTTCCAGAAAACACCAGGCTCAGATGGTTTCACTGGTGACGTCTATCAAACATTTAAGGAAAAGATGATACCAATTCTCTACAATCTCTTCCAGAAAATAGAAGCAGAGGGAACACTTCCTAGCTTGTCCTGTGAAGCCACCATTACCCTAAAACCAAAACCAGATAAAGACATTATAAGAAAACCATAGACAAATATCTCTCATGAACATAATGCAAACATTTTCAACAAAATATTAGCATATTGAATCCAATGACGTACAAAAAAGAACCACACACCTAAGTGAAGTGGGATTTATTCCAGATATACAAAGTTGGTTCAACATTAGAAAATCAGTTACTGTATTGCATCACATCAACAGGCTAAAGAAGAAAAATCATATGATTATATCTATAAGATGCAGAAAAGCACTTGATACAATCCAACATCCTCTCATGATTTTAGGAAAAACTCTCAGCAAAATAGGAATGGAAAGAAACTTGCTCAATTAGATAAAGAACATCTACGAAAACTCTACACCTAACATCATGTTTGATGATGAGAAACTAGATGCTTTGCCCATAAGTTTGGGAAAAGGCAAAAATGTCCCTTTTTATTACTCCTATTCAGCATTATACTGAAAGGTCTAGCGAATTCAATAGAACAGGAAAGGAAATAAAAGACAAAGATATTAGGAAGGAATAAATAAAGCTGTCTTTGTTCACAGATGACATGATTGGCTATGTAGAAAACCCCAGAGAACTGGCAAAAAGCTCCTGGAATTAACTAGCAGTTATAGCAAGGTTGCAGGATGCAAGGTTAATATACAAAAATCAGGGGCTTCCCTGTTGGCGCCAATGCAGGGAACATGGGTTTGAGCCCTCGTCCAGGAAGTTCCCACATGCCAGAGAGCAACTAAGCTTGTGTGCCACAACTACTGAGCCTGTGCTCTAGAGCCTGTGAGCACAACTATTCAGTCCCCATGCCATAACTACTGAAGCCTGTGGCAGTCCCCATGCCATAACTACTGAAGCCTGTGTGCCTAGAGCCAATGCTTTACAACAAGAGAAGCCACCGCAAAGAGAAGCCTGCACACTGCAAAGAAGAGTAGCCCTCACTCTCTGCACCTAGAGAAAGCCTGTGCACAGCAACAAAGACCCAACTCAGCCAATAAATAAATAAATAAATAAAATATGTTAGCCTTTAAACAAAAAACAAAAGTCAGTTGCTTTCCTATATACCAGCAATGAACAATTGGAATTTGAAATTAAAAACATAATATCATTTACATTATCACACACAAAAAGAAATACTTAGGTATAAATCCAAATCTATTGGATTGGCCAAAAAGTTCGTTCAGGTTTTTTTCCCTAAGATGTTATGGAAATGAACTTTTTGGCCAACCCAATTTATATATGTAAAATATAAATTTATATATGTATATAATTACAAAATTCTTAGAGAAATCTAGATAAATGGAGAGCTATTCCGTGTTCATGGATAGAAAGATTCAATATTGTTTAAATGTCATTCCCTCCTAACTTGATCTATAGATTCAACATAATCTCAGTTAAAATCCCAGCAAATTATTTTGTGGATATCAAAAACTTATTTTAAAGTTTATATGGAAAGGCAAACAACTGAGAATAGCCCACATAACACTGATAAAGAAGAACAGAGTTGAAGGACCGCTACTACATGGCACTAGACCTAAGATAAAGCTACGGTAATTAGTACAGCATGGTATTGGCAAAAGAATAGACAAACAGACCAATGGAAGAGAATAGTGGGTCCAGAAATAGAAATACACAAATAGAGTCAATTGATCTTTGACAAAGCAGCAAAGGCAATTCAGTGGGGGAAAGAAAGGATAATCTTTTCAACAAGTGATGCTAGAGCAATTAGATATCCATATGTAGAAACTGAATCTTTCACCTACACTTCATAAAAATTAACTCCAAATGGAATCTCATAGACCTAAATGTAAAACACAAAGCTTCTAGAAGGTAACAGGAGAAAATCTATGTGACCTTGGATTTGGCAATGAGTTTTTAGATACAAAACCAAAAACACAATTCATGAAAGAAAAAAATCAGTAACTTGACTTACTAAAATTAAAAACTTTTGTTCTGTGAAAGACACTGATAAAATAATGAAAAAACAAGCCACAAACTGGAAAAAAAACTTACAAAACACATTTGATTTTTAAAAGACTTTCCTTCAAAATATACAGAGAACTCTTAAAACTCAACAATAAGAAAAACAACCAACGCAATTAAAAATGGGTGGAAGCCATTATTATTCAACATAGTTTTGGAAGTGTTAGCCACAACAATCAGAGAAGAAAATGAAATAAAAGGAATCCAAATTGGAAAAGAAGAAGTAAAATTGTCACTCTTTGCAGATGACGTGATATTACATAGAAAACCCTAAAGACTCTACCAGAAAACTGCTAGCACTAATCGATGAATTTACTAAAGTAGCAGGATACAAAATTAATGCACAGAAATCTCTTGCATTCCTATACACTAACAATGAAAGAGCAGAAAGAGAAATTAAGGAAACTCTTCCATTTACCACTGCAACAAAAAGAATAAAATACCTAGGAATAAACCTGCCTAAGAAGGCAAAAGACCTGTATGCAGAAAACTATAAGACAATGATGAAAAAAATCAAAGACGATACAAACAGATGGAGGGACATACCATATTCTTGGATTGAAAGAATCAATATTGTGAAAATGACTATCTTACCCAAAGCAGTTTACAGATTCAATGCAGTCCCTATCAAATTACCAACGGCATTTTTCACAGAACTAGAACAAGAAATCCTACGATTTGTATGGAAACGCAAAAGACCCCGAATAGCCAAAGCAATCTTGAGAAGGAAAGATGGAGTTGGTGGAATTCGGCTTCCTAACTTCAAACTATACTATAAGGCCACAGTGATCAAGACAGTATGGTAGTGGCACAAAAATGGAAAGGTAGATCAATGGAACAGAATAGAGAACTCAGAGATAAACCCAAGCACATATGGGCAGCTTATCTTTGACAAAGGAGGCAAGAATATACAATGGAAAAAAGACAGCCTCTTCAATAAGTGGTGCTGGTAACACTGGACAGCAACATGTAAAAGAATGAAATTAGAACACTTCCTAACACCATACACAAAAATAAACTCAAAATGGATTAAAGACGTAAATGTCAGGCCAGACACTAAAACTCCTGGAGGAAAACATAGGCAGAACACTCTATGACATCCATCAAAGCAAGATCCTTTTGGACCCACCTCCTAGAATAATGGAAATAAAATCAAGAATAAACAAATGGGACCTCATGAAACTTAAAAGCTTTTGCACCGTGAAAGAAACCATAAGACAAGAAGGCAACCCTCAGAATGGGAGAAAATACTTGCCAACAAAGCAATGGACAAGGATTAATCTCCAAAATATACAAGCAGCTCATGCAGCTTAATACCAAAAAAGCAAATAACCCAATCCACAAATGGGTGGAAGACCTAAATAGACATTTCTCCAAAGAAGACATACAGATGGCTAACAAACACATGAAAAGATGCTCAATATCACTAATCATTAGAGAAATGCAAGTCAAAGCCACAATGAGGTATCACCTCACACCAGTCAGAATGGCCATCATCAAAACATCTAGAAACAATAAATGTTGGAGAGGGCATGGAGAAAAGGGAACTCTCCTGCACTGTTGGTGGGACTGTAAGCTGGTATAGCCACTATGGAAAACAGTTTGGAGCTTCCTTAAAAAACTAAAAATGGAACTACCATATGACCCAGTAATCCCACTCCTGGGCATATACCCAGAGAAAACCATAATCCAAAAAGAAACATGTAGCATAATGTTCATTGCAGCACTATTTACAATAGCCAGGACATGGAAGCAACCTAAATGCCCGTCAACAGATGAATGGATAAAGAATATGTGGCACAGGGCTTCCTAGATGGTGCAGTGGTTAAGAATCCGCCTGCCAATGCAGGGGACACGGGTTCGATCCCTGCTCCAGGAAGATCCCACATGCTGCGGAGCAACTAAGCCCGTGCGCCACAACTATTGAGGCTGTGCTTTAGAGCCTGTGAGCCACAACTACTGAGCCCATGTGCTGCAACTACTGAAGCCCACACGCCTAGAGCCCATGCTCCGCAACAAGAGAAGCCACAGCAATGAGGAACCCACAAACCACAACAAAGAGTAGCCCCCACTCACTGCAACTAAAGAAAGCCCACGCACAGCAAAAAAAGACCCAACACAGCCAATAAAATAAATAAATAAATAAATTTATAAATAAATCAACTATGCTTCAATAAAAAATTTTTTTTAATTAAAAAAAAATTGTGGCACATATATACAATGGAATATTACTCAGCCATAAAAAGGAATGAAATTGAACTATATGTAATGAGGTAGATAGACCTGGAGACTGTCATACACAGTGAAGTAAGCCAGAAAGAGAAAAACAAATACTGTATGCTAATGCATATACATGGAATCTGAAGAAATGGTACTAATGAACCCAGTGACAGGGCAAGAGTGGAGATGCAGAAGTAGAGAATGGACTTGAGGACACGGGGCTGGGGTGGGGGGTGAAGGGGAAGCTGGGACGGTGAGAGAGTAGCATAGACATATTTACACTGCCAACTGTAAAATAGATAGCTAGTGGGAAGTTGCTGTATAACAAAGGGAGATCACCTCAATGATGGGTGATGCCTTAGAGGCCCAGGACAGGGAGGGTGGGAGGGAGTCGCGGGAGGGAGGGGATATGGGGATATATGTATAAATACAGCAGATTCACCTTGGTGTACCTCAAAAACTGGTACAAGAGTGTAAAGAAAATATATTCCAATAAAGAGCTTTAAAAAAAAGATGGGTGGAAGAACTTAACAGACACCTCATCTGACAAGATATATGCAGATGGCAAATAAGCATATGAGAAGATGCCCACATATCATGTGTCATTAGGGAAATGCAAATTAAAACAAGAATAAAATATCACCACACGCCTATTAGAATGGCTAAAATCCAAAATACTGACACACCAAATGCTGGCGAGGATGTGGAGCAACAGGAAGGCTCGTGAATGACTGGTGGGAATGCAGAATGGTTGAGCCATTTTGGCAACGTATTATAAAGCTAAACGTAGTCTGACCACATGACTCAGCAGTTACTCTTGTAGGTAGTTACCCAACTGAGTAGAACACTTATTTCTATACAAAAACTGCACACAAATATTGCAATATGGCACAAATGTTGCACATTACTCTGGTTTATACAGTAATAAAGGCCTTTTAGTTTAATTACCTTTAAAAAATTCATAATCACCAACAACTGGAAGCAACCGAAATGTCCTTCATTAGGTGAATGGATACACACAGCTGTAGTACATCCAGACAATGGAGTATTATTCATTGCTAAAAAGAAATGCACTCTCAAGCCATGAAGAGGCATGGAGGAACCTTAAATGCATATTGCTAAATAGAGGAAGCCAATCTGAAAAGTCTACATACTATATAGTTTCAGTTGTATGACATTGTGGAAAAGGAAAAACTATGGAGACAGTAAAGAAATGAGTAAATACTAGGCTACAGATCTTATGAGATTTAGCCTTTCGACTGAGTACAGATATGCATTGGCATGCCAGTTGAAGACAAGTCCCTGTGTATGAGATGTTGGCTTCATTTCAGTGGCCCTCCTTCTCTGTTCCCAGGAGTCTCCTGATCTCCCTGCCTATAGGACAGGCGTTTGGAGACAGTCAAGTGAGTTGGAGAGACTAATCCAAGTAAGAAAAATAAACAGTTTTTTTCCTCATTAAATTAGTGAAATGATGATGATAATTCAGGTAATCTAGAAGTAATAAAAGCGAAAGTCAAACATTAACTTTTCAGAGTATGTTCTGACCTACATTGTTGCAGGAAATCGTTTGATCTTTCCAACAGTCCTATATTTTTATTACAGCGATTTTAAGAGTTAAGGGAGCCAATTATCTCATGCCTGAGGTTACACAGCTAGTAAGTGGAAGAGCTGGTTACTTAAACTCCAGTCTTTTACCTCTAAGCCCACTGTTTTTTCTACCAAGGAAAGTAAAACTTTGGAAGGATGAGTTTTAGAGTCAGTTTCTCTTACCAAAATGATAATAATACTTAGCCTAGAGTAGGGCTGCTCCAAGGGTGTGCAGAACCCCAGCTAAATATTTTTGTAAGGTCTCTGCTGTGTAAATAAGTTGATGGGTCCATGTGAGCTGTAATGATTTGTTGGTGAGGATTTAGAACAATAGGGAAAGAAGAGATACTTATGTATGTGTTTATTATCCAGTCAGTGCACATGAAGTTTCTTCAGAGTATCCAGATACGCTCTCTTTCTGTTCAGGTTCAGGAACCACCTATTCATGCCTTTTTATTGTCAGGTGCATCATTCCTGGCTAATTTCACATCTCCAACCATGAGAAAAAGGTAGCAGTACTGTTCTTATTTACAGTACCATGGCTTTCTGAAACCTGTTTTATAGAAACAGTATAGATCTTCTTGTCTCTTCATTCTTTATTTCATGCTGGTTACATCATTACTCTTGATGCCACACTATCCTTATCCTTCATGCTGCCCACAAATACTGGCTTCCAGTGAGTCTGAAAGGTGGTGACTGTGCTTTGCTGACAATGATCACAAATGCCAGTCTTACCCAGAGTATGGAGGGGAAATGTGAATTGTAATTAGTTTTGCGGTTATGTTAAATTTACCACTTGAAACTACCAAGACTAAATCATGAAGAAATAGAAAATCCAGACAGACCAATTGCTAGTAAGGAGATCGAATCAGTAGCCAGAAACCTCCCAACAAACAGAAGTCCAGGACCAGGTGGCTTCACTGGTGAATTCTACGAAACATTTAAAGAAGAATTAATACCAATCCTTTTCAAACTTTTCCAAAACATAGAAGAGGAGGGAACACTTCCAAACTCATTTTATGAGACTAGCGTTATCCTGATACCAAAACCATATGAAGACACTATAAGAAAAGAAAGTTATAGGCCAGTATTTTTGATGAACATATATATATAAATCCTCAACAAAATTTTAGCAAACAGAATTTAACAATACATTAAAATTCAACATACACTGTGATCAAGTGGGATTTATTCCTGGGATGCAAGGATGGTACAACATCCATAAATCAGTCAGTGTGATACACCACTCAGTAAAATGAAAGAAAACATCAGATGATCTTCTCAGTAGATACGAGGCATTTGACAAAATTCAACGTCCAGTCATAATAAAAATTCTCATCAAAGTGGGTATAAGGAAATGTACCTCAACATAATATAGGCCATATGCAAGCCCACAGATAACATCATACACAGTGGTTAAAAAAAAAAGAAAAAAGCTGTCTTTCCTGTAAGATCAGGAACAAGACAAAGATGCCCACTCTCACCACTTTTATTCATCATAGTATGAGAAGTCCTAGCCAAAGCAATTAGGCAAGAAAAAGAAATGAAATGCATCCATATTGGAAAGGAAAAACTAAAACTGTATCATACATAGAAAATCCTAAAGAGTCCACCAAAAAAAAAAAAAAAAAGAACCTGTTAGAACTATTTTTAACAATTCAGTAAAGTTGCAGGATATGAAATCAACATACTGTACTAAAATCAGTTGTGTTTCTATATCCTAATAATGAACTATCAGAAAGAGAAATTAAGAAAACAGTCCCATTTACAATTGCATTAAAAAGAATAAAATACCTTGGAATAAATTTATCTGAGGAGGCAGAAGACTTTTACGCTGAAAACTATAAGACACTGATGAAAGTAATTGAAGACACAAATAAATGGAACGATATTTTGTACTCATGGATTGGAAGAATTAACATTGTTAAAATGTTTATAGTACCTAAAACAATGTACAGATTCAGTGCAATCCATACCAAAATTTATCATTTGAAAATTTATAATGTAAACATAGAATAGCACATCTTCCAACCATGCTTCTCTTGGACTCTTTTAGCCCCACATGCCTGGGTCTAAGGGCTGTATTCCTTAAAGGATTATTGTAAAGCTATATTAGATAATTATGTCAACTGTCTGGCACATGGTTTATGGTCAATAATGTTAGTTCCTCTGTTCTTTACACTACCACCCAGAAAGAGGGTGTGTGGGTGTGTTTAATGAAATGTAGAAACAAAATTGAATTGGAGCAGTTGCAAGAGATTCCTGGTAGAGAGTCTCTGTGAGAATTGTCTATACAGCTCAGGCTAAAGCATTTGCAAGAGCTTACTAGAGAGCATCCTCCCAGCCAAAATGAAGTAAATTACAAGGCCCTGGAGTGATGTCAGCTCTAGAATCACTGATCAAAGAGCAGAACGGCTGATTTGTTGAGAAGGTATTGCAGTGCCCAGTAGCAAGAGCTGAAAGGCAGGACCCGAAATTCCAGATGACACAGATCAAGCAGTCCCTCTTCTCTTAAAGTGATGGAAGAGACATGAGACAGTGCCACCAAGTTTATCATAGATCACTGTAAGTGAGGCAAAACTGTGTAGAAGCCCAAGTCTGCAGTGGCTTCTTTTATTAAGGAGTGCAGGCTCTAGGCTCAGGGGCTTCAGTAGTTGCAGCACATGGGCTCAGTAGTTGTGGTACATGGGTTTAGTTGGTCTGCAGCATGTGGGATCTTCCCGGACAAGGGATTGAACCTGTGACCCCTGCATTGGCAGGTGATTTCTTAACCACTGCACCACCAGGGAAGTCCCCCTGCGTCCTTCTTGAGCCACTTCTTTTCTTTTGGCAACTGAGATATCACACTCTCTCCTGATTATTTTTCTATCTCAGGGACTGCTTCTTTGAGCCTTTTGCTGTGCTACTCCTCGCTTCCCAAATGTTGATCTTTAAAATGCACACGATGATCAGGGCACTGTCCCACTGGAACTCATTTAGTGACTCTCCCCAGGACAGAATCCAAACTTGAGCCGAGTATTTGAAGCCTCTGCCACCTCACCTTTCATGAAGTATTTTTGTGGTGCCCTAGAGGACAGCCGGGTTCTCCAAATGTCCTTTCTCACCACATCCTCCAAGATTTCTTGGGAACTGAATGGTTCCCATTTGCAGATGAGGAAGCCGAGGATCAGATTGTCCTTTACTTGCCCAAGGTCACACAGCTTGCAGTGTCCTTTATGAAAGTTTCTAATTCCAGGTCCTGTGTTCTTCTCATTTACAACCCGTTGTTTGACCTGATTCCTTAAACTCGGTACTTCTGAGTGAAGCAGAGGCGTGGAAGTTTGGTTCCTTCTTTTAGGTGCCAGCTTCACCATCTGGGTTTCCTCTTGAGAGTGCAGTGGTTTACACTCTTCACCCCAGGCACTTGGTAGTCACGTTTGCAGGACAATGGGTGCTCTTACTGGTTGAAATGCTAAATCTCCCAAAATGAAAGGCCAGCTGCAGAGTATGAGAAGAACAAGGGCTGAATGATTTGATCAGACATCTTGGGGGCCTCCTGGCATTTGGAGTGTGAGTGCCTTAGAGAAACTAACTATTCTGGCCCGAGGGCGCTGGAGACTGTTAATCTTGGTGGTTTTGACCGCTAACTGCCCCAGAGGTCCCAGCTTGCTGTATGACTCAGAATCCCCAACACTCCCCCTATTCTTCTCTTGCTGGGATAGTCAGGAGGCCATTTCTAAGGCATTTTAATTTGGTAATAACTCGATATGGCCCACTATGCCCAGGGCCGTGTGTTTTAGAAGTTACTCTTGCTTTCTAAAAGGGGGGATTGGTTTAGAGCTGCTGCATCCTTCATGTCTGACCACCCTGCACTGCCATGGGAAGAGGCTTTCCTGGAGGGCTCTGGCTCCCTGGGCCCCAGCTTGCCTGTGCTCTTTCTTCTCTATTATGGATTACCTGAGTCCATAGATCCTGGACTATCCCACAGCCTGATTCTTTTTTTGTTTGTTTTTTTAATTAAAAAATTTTTTTATACAATTTTTAAAGGTTACCTTCCATTTATAGTTATTACAAAATATTGACTATACCCCCCGTGTTGTGCAGTACATCCTTGAGCCTGTCTTACACCCCATAGTTTGTGCTTCCCAATCTCCCACCCCTATTTTGCACCTGCCCACCGTTCCTGCTGGCAGCCACTGGTTTGTTCTTTACATCTGTGAGTCTGCTTCTTTTGTGTTATAGTCACCAGTTTGTTGTATTTTTTAGATTCCACATATACATGATATCGTACAGTATTTGTCTTTATCTGACTTATTTCACTTAGCATAATGCCCTCCAGGTCCATCCATGTTGCTGCACATCTATAGCCCTGATTCTTAAAGCACTTTGCCAGAAGTTGATGGTGTTCACGAGAGAGAGGAAAGATGTTGCCGAAGGTTTATCTACTGTTGCACATGCATTTCTACATGTGTTTCTGCAATGCACAATGTTAAAGGGGCGACCACCATCCATCTTTCCTTTTCTTTGTGAAACTTTCTGGAATTCAAAAAGGCCATAAGAATCCACAGTACAGGGCAGGCCAGCGGATGGTGGGGGGTTGGAGACAAGGATGTGAGGGACTCATAACGCCTCACTGCTTGTTACACACTCCCAGAGAGCTCCTCTACCCCATCTCCAGCTGCGCTGACCACTCGTGCCGTCCCCGGACTCTGTGCTTCCGTCTGCAATGGCACTGCCTGTGAGCCACACCGGGGCAGTGCCATACTAAGAGCTCCTGCACTCATGTCAGGGAGAAATAGTTTCAGATAGTACCCATCACTTACTAGCTGTATGATCTTGAGTAAGTCTCTTCATCTTTCTGAGCTTGTAAATTAATAATTAATAGCACCTTCTCATGTGGCTATTGAGAGGAGCGATGGAAGAAATCTATAATGTTTTCATCACTGTGCCTAGTCCAAAAGCTTCCAGTAGGTTCAGTAATTGCAGTGAAGTTTATGTTTCATTTCTGAAATACACTTGTTTACATAAGAAAATATTGTTATGTAAATTCTCTTTTTAAACCCCTGGCTTTCTTTTGCCTACCAAATAAAGGCTCAACTCCGGCTTGTCACTCAGCATTACATTTGTATTTCAGGCTTTAAATTTCATTGGTAAGGAAGGCTAAAAAAATGTTGATTTTTAGAAGAAATTGCACATGGATGCAGATGAGTTTGTCTAAATTCAATGAGCAGTAACTCGGTATAAGGCCCTGGGCTAGGCCCACAGGGCACTGAGTGAATCACGCATGACACACGATAGGCAGTGGCATCCTGGTTTCTGGCTGCCTTGTATAGGCACCAACCTCCCCACCCTGTACCCACCCGACCCCACCCCCTGCAGAAGGCAGCCCTGAGGGAAGACATGTCACAGGGCCCCAGCACAGCAGAACAGCTGGGCATCAGAGGGCTGGCAGCTGGCCCAAGGGTGGAGGCGGGGGAGGTTGGGACTGGCAACCGGCAACAAGCCAGGGCTTCCTCAGGTGCCCCAGCCATCACTGAATGTGTCTGGTTCTTCCTCTGTGGTTTTCCCTAGACTGCACTGGGCAGGGCTTTTGGTGGCAGGGCAGTGACTCCAGCTGCACACTGAACACATATGGACCCTGAAGCCCAGAGATATGAGGTGACAACTACAGTCTCACAGCAGCAAAGCCAGGACTAAAACTCACAAGCCTTCTGAAAAATAGTCAGCGCTCTCTGACCTGTGGGGTCCTGAGATTGTCTTATTTCCAGTCCAAATGCAGTGAGATTGTCAGGGCCATTTTGTTCCTTCAGAAAATCACAGGGCTCTTCTATGTGTCCATCTCTGTGCAAGGAACTGGGGGTAAAGGGTTAAATCAGACCCTGACCTTGGGAATTTACAGTACAGTAAGGGAGACATACTACCAACAACTGCAGCTCAGAATGGTGAGTACTGATGGGAGCAAGCATATGATGTGAGTGGCAACGGGGAGACAATGAGCACAGAGGAGACACTTGGCCCAACCTGGCGGTCAGGGAATTACGCCCAGTGAAACTGACATCTGAGCTGAGTTGTGGAGGACCAGGAGGCATAGGCAGGTTGGAGAAGGACAAGGAAGAACATTCCAGGCAGAGAGAATGGGAGAGCAGGAGGGCATCCTCAACTAAACACCCCAACATATAGTTGATCTACATTCAGGGTTCCCACTGGCTGGATCATAGTGTGTGTGGAGAGAATAGGGGCAGATGAGGCTGGACAGGTAGGCACATTCAGGAAGGTTGAAAGGGCAGTGTCTGTGACTTTATCAAAGTCTGGCAGCTCTCTCCTTAAGTCTCCAGGCTCCACTCTCCCAGTCTGGGAGCCTGGATGGAGTTCCTGATTTCCTTGGAATCAGAGTTACTGCAAAGAATCTATGTGGGACTTCCTAGGTGGCACAGTGTTAAGAATCCGCCTGCCAATGCAAAGGACACGGATTCGATCCGTGCCCCAGGAAGATACCACACGCCTCGGAGCAATTAAGCCCACGCGCCACAACTATTCAGCCTGCGCTCTGGAGCCCGTGAGCCACAACTGCTGAGCCCATGTGGCGCAACTACTGAAGCCCATGTGCCTAGAGCCTGTGCTCCGCAGCAAGAGAAGCCACTGCCATGAGAACCCTATGTACCACAACAAAGAGTAGCCCCCGCTCGCCACAACTAGGGAAAACCCGTGTGCAGCAACGAAGACCCAACACAACCAATAAAAAAATAAAAAAATAACTTAAAAAAAAAAAATAGAATCTATGTGAAACCCAGTGATTTCTTTTTACCAAATTCCATTGGAGGGCCTTGCTTATTTATGTACCTATTCCTTTAGGGTTTCTTGGCTCCTCCCCCCTCCCTCCACCTCCGGAGGCTTGGTGTGGAAAAGGGGTGAAGGGCGGATTGTAGGGAATGAAGCTCTATTCAAGGTTGAAACACCTGCAGGTCTTGATGAACTAGTAACCACTGCCCAGTGCCTGGCAAGCTGTGACTTTCCTCCTCTTCCCATAGGCCTGCTGAGTTAGCCACCAAGTACGCAAACTTTTCAGAGGGAGCCTGCAAGCCTGGCTACGCGTCAGCCTTGATGACGGCCATCTTCCCCCGGTAAGTGCTCCGAGTTCTTCCCATCACCTGGGTCGCCTGGTCCATGGCCCGGGACTCAGACGCCCTGCCACTTGTGGCAAGTGGTGTGCCCTTGAGAAAATGAGATTCTGTGGTACCTTCCCTCCTGTGTCCTTGAGTCTGTGGGTGCCTGGAAAGGACTTTGCTTTTGGTTGGTTCCTACCCCGGTCCCACTCTAGGCCCTTGCTACACCTCACCCCTGTCCTCCGCTCGGAGCTTGTATCTGCCGGCACGGCGCGTTTCTGCGGGGGAGAGAGAGGAGGTACGACCTACGTGGTTCCCCTTGGAGGCCAGGTATCCAGAGGCAGGCAGACCGTGCTCCACAGCACAGAAGCGCGTAGTCTTTTTTCGGAAGCTGGGACCAACTACGCGGCTTCAGGGAGGCATGTCGAAATAAAGTAGGAAATAAAGAGGCATTTCTGAGGCTGGCTGTTTTGGTACCTTCGCTCCTTGTCCGTTTGGCCTTCTGGAGTTCCTGATCTCCTTGATAACAGGCTGCCGAAAGATGCTGGGCCAAACCCTAGGAGGCCCTTTTCCCAGACCCCACTGAGAGGCCCTGCCTGCTCACCTGCCTTTTCCTCTCGGCTTTTCTCTCCTGAAGCCGTGGTGTGGAAAAGGGCCTGACATGCTGAGACCGTCTCGTCTGCAGTCCCAAATGACCGTTGGGGTCGTTTCATCCCTTCAGAGAGTTATAGGGCTGTCTGACTTGGAGAGGATATGGGAGGGGCTGCTTGGACCTCTGGGAGTCAGGATGTAGCACTCAGACCACCAGAGGAGCCCTAGGGGTGGCCTCTTGGGGTGGGCTGTGTTTGTGGGGGAAGGGTATGTACCCCATCCCTTAGAAGGCTGAGGTTAGGGCTCACAATGTGCTTGCGAAGGAATGCTGACAAGCAGCTTGCCCAAAAACAAATCCAGGATATCTGGATTTTATGCTCCTTTTCTCTCCTAATGTAAGCAATCCAAACTTAGCTCCTTGTATAAAACGGGGGCTCTGCTGGCTGAATATCTGGTGTTCAGATAGAGATCTCTTTGTCCAGGGTCTGCCTTCTGACTTGATTCCAGTGTTTTCTTCCTCCAGCTATTTACTGAGCACTTCTTAAGTGTCCGGCACTGTGTTCTGTATTCTTCCGTGGGTTTCTCAGACCTACATGGCTCGGGCCCCTGAGCCAAAC
The DNA here is from genome assembly GCF_030028045.1 of Hippopotamus amphibius kiboko. Taxonomy (NCBI): domain Eukaryota; kingdom Metazoa; phylum Chordata; class Mammalia; order Artiodactyla; family Hippopotamidae; genus Hippopotamus; species Hippopotamus amphibius. Next base: position 35,655,292 of record NC_080186.1, read on the forward strand.
ACCTGTGAGTTTTCCTTGACCTGTATATGGGTTTTCTGATTGAAAGTAATACAAGCATGTGGGGAAAAAAACTCGAACAGTAAAAGGATATATACTCCCACTCCAGACCCCAGAGACAGCCCATATTACCATAAACAGGAATATACTGTATTTATTGTTCTGTATCTTGCTTTTTACTCCTAACACTATATCTTAGAGATTATACCAGCATATATAGATTCATCTAATTTTTTAATTAATTAATTTATTTATTTATTTATTGGCTGTGTTGGGTCTTCATTGCTGTGCACAGACTTTCTCTAGTTGTGGTGAGTTGGGGCTACTCTTCGTTGCGGTGTGCAGGCTGCTCAATGCAGTGGCTTCTCTTGTTGCAGGGAAAAGGTTCTAGGTGCATGGGCTTCAGTAGTTGTGGCACATGGGCTCAATAGTTGTGGCTCACGGGCTTAGTTGCCCCGCAGCATATGGGGTCTTTGGGACCAGAGATCAAACCCTTGTACCCTGCTTTGGCAGGTGGATTCTTAACCACTGTGTCATCAGGGAAGTCCCTCATCTTGCATTTTAAATGATTGCATAATATATAATTGCTTGGAGGTATCAGAATTTTATTGAAGATTTGTTGAGGTTTCATTTACATACAGTAAAATCTACTTAGTGTAGTTTTTGATAATACCTTTGTGCAAGCATCTTAGCAATCAGTAGAACATGTCCATCATCACCCCCAAAAGTTCCTTCATGCTTCTTTGCAGTTAACCTTTCCCTGGACCCCCAGGCCCTGACAACTACTGTCCCTGTAGTATTTCTCCAATGTCACATAAATGGACCATGTAATCGCCTTTTGAGTCTGCCTCTTTTGTTTGGTATAATGCATTTGGGATTCACATATGTGTGTAGCAGTTGCTTGTTCCTTTTTATTGCTGAATAGTAGCTCATCGTATGGTCATAACATAGTATGTTGTTTATCTATTCAACAGTCGAAAGACATTTGGGTTAATTTCAGGTTTTAGCTATTATAAATAAAGCCAATATAAACATTTGTGTAGAGGATATATGCTTCACTTCATAAGAATTTGCCAAACTGTTTTCCAAAGTGACTATACTGTTTTGCTTTCCTGCCAGCAAAGTATGAGAGTTTTAGTTGTTTTATATCCCTGACATTAGCCTTTTTAATTTTAGCTGTTCTAGTAGGTTTAGAGTGATATCTCACTATGATTTTAATGTGCATTTTACTAATGACTAATGATGCTGAGTATCATTTTCATGTGCTTATTTGCCATTCTTTCATCTTTGGGGACATGTCCAAATCTGTTGCCTTTTTTCCATTGGTTGTTTGTCTTCTTATTGAATTGTAAGAAGTCTTCTTCACAAATATTCTGGATAGAAGCCCTTTGTCAGGTAGGTAATATGCATGCAGATATTTTCTTCCATCTGTAATTTGTCTTTTCATTCTCCTAGCAATGTCTTTCATAGAGCAGAAGTTTTTAATCTTGATCATGTCCATTTTATCATTTTTTTCTTTTATGGGTTTTGCTTTTGATATTTTATCTAAAAAAAGTCTTTCCCTAATCCAGGGTCAAAAGGTTTTTTCCTGTTTTCTTCTAAAATTTTTTTATTTAATTAATTAATTTGTTTATTGGCCGTCTTGGGTCTTCATTACTATGCATGGGCTTTCTCTAGTTGGGGCGAACAGGGGCTACTCTTTGTTGTGGTGCACAGGCTTCTCATTACGGTGGCTTCTCTTGTTGCAGAGAATGGGCTCTAGGTACGTGGGCTTCAGTAGTTGTGGCACATGGGTTCAACAGTTGTGACTCACGGGTTCTAGAGTGCAGGCTCAGTAGTTGTGGTGCATGGGCTTAGTTGCTCCACGGCATGTGGAATCTTCCTGGACCAAGGCTTGAACCTGTGCCCCCTGCATTGGCAGTCAGATTCTTAACCATTGTGCCACCAGGGAAGCCCCTCTTCTAAAAATTTTATAGGCTTAGCTCTTACATTTAGGTCCATGACCCATCCAAGTTACTCTTCTTTCTATTTAACCATTTTTTAGGAGCACTTTTTTAAAAAAATTGAAGTATAATTTACAATGTTTTATTAGTTTTAAGTATACAGCAAAGTGATTCAGTTATACATGTATATCTATCCTTTTGCAGATTCTTTTCTCTTATAGGTTATTACAGAATATTGAGTATAGTTCCCTGTGCTATACAGTAGGTCCTTGTTGGTAATCTATTTTATGTATAGTGGTGTGTATACTCCTAAATTATCCCTTCCCGCCTTTCCTCTTTGGTAACTGTAAGTTTGTTTCTATTGTCTGTGAGTCTCTGTTTTGTATATAAGTTTGTTGGTATCATTTTTTTTTTAGATTCCACATGTGGTCAATTCCTAACAGAGGCATGTTGAAGTCTCCTTTTATCAGTTTTTGCTTCAATATATTTTGAAGCTCTGCCATTCAATGCATATACATTTAGGATTGTGGTATCCCCTGGCTGAATAGATTCCTTCATTTTTCTGAAATGTCCCTTTTTCACTGGTGATAATCCTTGCTTTGAAATCTTCCTTGTTTGATGTTAATGTAACCACCCCAGCCTTTTAAAAGTTAACTTAATCATGGTGTATGTTTTTCCATTCTTTTACATGGAGAAGGAGTGTGTGTGTTTATACCCTTGAGCATCAGAGAAGTTGGATCTTAGGGGTATGGTTGGCAGCAGTCCCTCCTTTCACATTGAACCTATCTGTTGCTTTATAATTAGAGTGGGTTTCTTGTAGACAACACATAGTGGAGTCTTGCTTTTTATCCAATCTGACAAGGCCTGCCTTCTACTAGAATGTTTATACTGTTTATATTTAATGTAATCATCAGTGTGGTTGGGTTTAAATATACCATCTTGCTATTAGTTTTCTGCTTGTTTCTTTTTTCCCTTTCTTTTCCTGCCTCCTTTTGGATTAACTGAGTATGTTTTATGGTTTTATTACCTTCACTGTTGGTTTAATAGCTATGCCTCTTTGTTTTATATTTTTCATGATTATTCTAGAGTTTATAGTATGCATCATTGATTTATAATCTACTTTTGAATAATATTATAGCGCTTCACTTAGAGCTTATGAACCTTAGAACAGTATACTTTCATTTCCCCTTCAGCCCTTTGTACTATTTTTTTTAAAGCTCTTTATTGGAATATAATTGCTTTACACTCTTGTACCAGCTCATGAGGTACACCAAAGTGAATCAGCTGTATTTATACACATATCCCCATATCCCCTCCCTCCCCCTTTGTACTATTTTTATCATATTTTATATTTATATATTATAAACCCACACAACACTGTCCTTATTTATTTTTGTTTTAAACAGTTAATTATTTAAAGTGAATTAAAAATGAGCAGGAAAAGGCACCCTGCAGAATGGGAGAAGATATTTGCATTAACACCATGTCAGATGTGGTGTTAATATCCAGAATATATAAAGAACTCCTACAATTCAACAACAACAACAAATGGGCAAAGGATTCAAATAGACGTTTCTCTAAGAAGATATACAAACAGCCAACAAGCACATAAAACAATGCTCAATGGTCTTCCTATGTGGCGTAGTTGTTAAGAACCCACGTGCCAATGCAGGGACGTGGGTTCGATCCATGCTCCAGGAAGATCCCACATGCCATGGAGCAACTAAGCCCGTGAGCCACAGCTATTGAGCCCATGTGCTGCAACTACTGAAGCCCATGCACCTAGAGCCCATGCTCCACAACAAGAGAAGCCACGGCAATGAGGAACCCATGTGCCACAACAAAGAGTAGCCCCCGCTCGCTGCAACTAGAGAAACCCCACATGCAGCAACGAAGACCCAACACAGCCAATTAATTAATTAAGTAATTAATTTTTAAAAAATGCTCACCATCATTAGTCATTGGAGAAATGCAAATCAAAAGCACAATGAGATATGACCTCACACTTATTAGGTGGCTGCTATCAAAAAACCAGAAAATAGCAAGTGTTGACAAGGATGTGGAGAAATTAGAACCCTTGTGCACTGCTGCTGGCAATGTAAAATGGTGATGCAGTCACTATGGAAAACAGTAAGGTGTTTCCTCAAAAAACTGAAAATGGAATTACTATATGACCCAACAATTCCACTTTTTGGGTATATACCCAAAATAAATGAAAGCAGGGTCTCAAAGAGGTATTTGCACATCCATGTTCATAGCAGCATAATTCACAATAGCCAAAGCAATCCAAGTGTCCATCAACTAATGAAAAGATAAAATGTGGTCTATACATGGAGTGGAATATTATTCACCTTAAAAAGAGAGGAAATTCTGACACATGCTACTATATGGGTGAACCTTGGAGACATTATGTTAAGTGAAATAAGCCAGTCATAGAAAGACAATACTGTTTCATTCCACTTGCGTGAGGTACCTAGTGTAGTCAGATTCATAGAGATAGAAAGCAGAATAGTGGTTGCCAGAGGCTGAGGACAGGAAAAAATGAGGAATTGCTGTTTAATGGATATTTAATAGACAGAGTTTCAGTTTTGCAAGGTGAAAAGCATTCTGGAGATTGAGTGCATAATTGAAAGTACTTAACACTACTGAATTGTACACTTAAAAATGTTTAAGATGGTCAATTTTATGTTATGTATATTTTACTACAATTTAAATTTTAAAAGTTTTTAAAAATTAGGATGAAAAGTCGTTTATGGTTACCCACAAACTGAGTTTTACTGTTCGTCTTTCTTCCTTTGTGTAGATACATATTTCTATATGATGTTTTCTTCTGCTTGAAGAACGTCTTTTAACATTTCTTATGAAGAAGATCTGATGGCGATGAAATCTATGAGCTTTGGTTTGTCTGATAAAGTCTTTTTTTTAATAAAGTTTCTTAAAAGGATTTATTTATTTATTTATTTATTTATTTATCGGCTGTGTTGGGTCTTCCTTGCTGCACGTGCACTTTCTCTAGTTGTGGTGAGCAGGGGCTACTCTTTGTTGTGACGTGCAGGCTTCTCAGTGCGGCGGCTTCTCTTGTTGTGGAGCACAGGCTCTAGGCACGTGGGCTTCAGTAGTTGCAGCACGTGGGCTCAGTAGTTGTGGCACATGAGCTTAGTTCCTCTGCGGCATGTGGGATCTTCCTGGACTAGGGATCAAACCTGTGTACCCTGCATTGGCACATGGATTCTTAACCACTGTGCCACCAGGGAAGTCCCGATAAAGTCTTTATTTTACCTTCAGTTTCGAAAGTTTGTTTTTGGCTGCATATACAATTCTAGGTTGACAGTTTCACACCCATGCAGTACTTTAAAGCTATAACTTCACTTTCTTTTGGCTTGTATAGTTTCCAACAAAAGTCTTCTGTCATTCTTACCTTTTTTACTGTGTCTGTAATATTTCTCTTTTCCTCTGGCTGCTTTTTGAGATTTTGCTCCTTATCACTGGTTTTCAGCAATTTGATATGATGTACTTTGTTGCAGTTTTCTTTATATTATTCTTGGCTTGTGTTCATTTAGCTCATTGGATCTATGGGTTTATAGTTTATTTTTAAGTCAAATTTGGATGCTTTTTGTCCTTATTTTTTCAAATAGTTTTTCTGCCCATCACCCTTCCCAGGATTCCAGTTACATGTATGTTAAGTCATTGGTCCAACTAGTTTGTTTGATGCTAGGTTTGTTTGGTGTTTTTTCCCCAATTTTTTCTTATTTCCCTTTGTGCTTCATTTTGGATAGTTGATATTGCTGTGTTTTCACATCCACTGATATTTCTCTTGTGGTGTCTAATCAGCTGTTAATCCCATCTGGTGTATTTTCATTTCAGATATTGTGTTTAATCTCTGTGGTTGCATTTAAGTCTTTTTATATCTTGCATTTCATTCTTTATTATGTTCATGTGTTCTTCTACCTTCCTGAACATAGAGAGCATATTTATAATAGCTGTTTAAATACCCTTGTCTGGCAATCCCATCATCTCTGTCATTTCTGGGATGGTTCCTGTTGATTGATTTTTCTCCTGATAATGGCCTATATTTTTCTGATTCTTCGTATACCTGCCTGGTCACTTTTTTAATTAGCTTTAAGACAATGTGAAATTTACATTCTTCTGTGCTAGATTTTGTTGTGTTCTCTTAAATAGTGCTAGTTTTGCTTGGGCGTGTAGTGAGGTTACTTGCAATCATGTGTATCCCTCTGAGATCTGCATTTAACGCTGTTAGTGCCAGTGCTGAGTAACCCTTTGTCTAGGGCTGATTTTTCCCCGTTACCAACGCAGTCCTCGGCTGAGGACTCGACCCAATGCCTTGTGCATTATGAGGCATTTCCACTCTGCCTGATTTATTTCCACAATGGTTTTGTGAATACAAACAATTCCAGCCCTGTGTGAACACCAGGAATTATTTAATCTACTGCTTCCTGGTGGTCTTTCCTCAGCCTCAGAATTTCCTCTCATATATGCCCAGATCAGTACTTGGCCAGAGATCTGAGAGGACCCCTTTGCAGATCTCCTTGTCTTTCTGAGTATCTCTGTCCTCTGTGGTTGTCTCCACAGATTCTAGTCTCCTTGCCCTCCCTAAACTTTGATCTCTTTTCTCAACTCAGAAAGACCACTGGGCTCTATTTGGGTTCCCCATCCCTGCATCAGTCTGAAGACTTGTTTCATCTATTTTCACTTGTTTTCTAGCTGTTGAAATTAGGAGAGCAAATCCCACCCCTGTTATTACATCATGGTGGGAAGCAGAAGTGCCTTCTTTACATAGCATTCCACGAACTAAACTGTAGTTTACTGCATCAGTTCCCTGCTGATGGACAGTTAGGCAATTGCCATTTTTCACTACTATAAATATTACTTCAGTAAATAACCCTTTTTATACAACACTTATCACACATGTGAGATTATCTAGAATAAAGCGATACTTAGGGATCAACAGTTGTGTGTGTTTATAATTTTGAAAGTTATTGGCAAATTGCCCTTTGTAGCAGTTTTTGAATTTATATCCACACATAGTAGTTTATAGAGGTGGCTTCCTCTATATTTTCATCCAGTACTTTTATAGCTTTATTATTTATATTTGAATTATTAATCCATCTGAGTTTTTTATTGTTTTGTTTTGGTTTTGGTATCAGGCGTGATCCCTAGTGTTGGGATCTAGGTTTGTTTAATTTTTTTCCTTGTGGGTAACTAGTGTTTCTTGATATTTTGACCAAAGAGTTCTAAGTAAATTCAGGATTTTGATTTTTGTAGCAACAATATTTTGACACAAGAGGTCTTAATGTAGCTCTTTTGATGCATTAGTTTTGACACAATCTAATAAAAACAAACCATTAAATATCTCCCCCCCACCCCCCGCCCCGCCTTTGTTACCAAGTGCTGTGTGAAGCATATTTTCACTCTGGTCCTAAGCCTCACTCCTGCTTGAGCCTGCCCAGTCACTGCCTCCCACACCTGAGCACCAACTGGGAAGCGGGCAGTGGTAACAGAGGGGATGCGGATATGCTGGCCTTTCCAGGACGCAGAGTCCTGCTTCTCTGGGAAGCCAGCCTGCTCCCTCTCACACGTTTGTGCTGTCTACTGGGAAATCCTCCTTTCCTTCCTCAAGACTTGCCTGCCTGGATACATTGTCCTCTAATAGAGAGTTGGGGAGGAGGGAGCATGAGGTCCAAGGGAAATCAAATTTATTGAGTATCTGCTCTGCTCTAAGCATTGGATTAGGGCTTTTTGCCTGTTGGTCTCATGAAGTGGTAAGTCCTCCCTGACCTCTGCCCCTGCACACACCCAGTTACTCTTTCCTCAGCGCGTCCCACTCCCATGCTACACACATAGCTCTGCTGTGGTACTTACAATCACGTGTTGATATTTCTTCTCACATAGTACGTGGTACACCTCTTAGCATGATGACATGGCCTTATTCATGGCTGCCAATACTTAGCAGAGCCTTTAGCACTTAGTAGGCACTTAATGCTTGTTTCATGAATGGATATTGACTTCTGCCCTTGGGAGAATGAGAGTCTGAGGGAGTGAGAAATGTTGATAAAACACTCTTTCAGTGGAGAGAGTTACTGAAGAGAAATAAGTATTTTGACATGTACCAATACGTGATAGATTGGAGAGAGATGAGATTTGGGGGCAGAAAGTTCTCACAGCTTTCTCACTTAACAGGCTATGTGTGATCTTGGAAAAGTCAGAGCATTACATATAATTCATTAGTCAAGAGAATGAAATGAGATAATGTATCTTGGGGCTATAAATGTTAGATCATTCCAGCAAAATTTAATGTCAGACACTAAGTGAATTCTGTTTTCCCAATGACGTTCATTAAATCAGGTAAGTTTTTTCTGGAAGAAATAAAGATCCCAGAATAGGTCATTTAAAATGTAGGTTTAAAGAAAAAATACAACTCATAAAATCTTAATTGACACTCCCCATTTTCCTAGCAATGCTTTGCTATACATGTTTGAGGGGGTTTTTTAAAGTGCTTTGATGAAAGATTGAGTATTATGTCTTTTCGACAGTAACCAGTGAAACCACTCAGCATCAGGCACAAGCATGGCATCCATAGGTGAGGCCCGCAGCAAACAGTTTCAGCAGAAAGCAGAACCCAAATCCAGCCTGTGCCCAAGCGCAGCAGCAGCACGGACAGCCAACACCTACTGATGTACCAACATTGACTTCTCAGATCCTCTGCTAAGACTTTTTCCTGTTTTTTCTGTCTTAATCCTTCCAACAATCGTATGAAATAGGACTGTTATTAATACAGTTTTAACGCTGAGGAAACAGAGGCATAAAGGAGTCAAGTGATTTGCCTGAGGTCACACGAATAGGAAGTGATGAGGCCCAGTTGGAATCCTACTCTGATCGCAGAGCCCACATGCTTAACTACCACATTCTACTGCCTCTCATTGCTGCTGTCCCATGGACAGGATAGCTAGGTGGCCAGAGTGCAGAGGTCTACCAGATGTCTGATGGGGGCTCAGGAGGCACTGATGTAGAAATTGCCCTCTTGCCTGGCGAAAACCTCACTTCATTGGGGATGCTCTTTTCTTTGGGAAGGCCAGGGTTCATGGCATGTGTCTGAGACTGTGTATATCTGTGATTCTCATACTACTAAGGAATCATTGCCGTGGTCCAAGCTGGCCAAGTTCCCCTGTGTGCAAAAGATGGCCTTTGAAAACTTACTGAGCTCTCTGAGGCAGGAAGTCTGGAGTATTGACAGAGGCCCAGCTGCCTGTCTTGGGACCCTCATGTGAGAAGGTGCAGGAGGCCTGTTGCACTGCCCTGGGGGATATGAAAGTTTATGGGCTCCTGGCCATAGCTGGGTATCTGGTATCCTCACATTCCAAAGCCCCTCCCTCTCTGCCCTTCATGGATTCTGGGACTTTTATCACTTACAACACCAGAGAGGAGTGGTAAGATTGAGAGGCATCCTTATAAAGCTTTGTCCTATACCATAAATTATAGAGGAGAATAGAGCACCATCCACTTCCACAGAATCATTGTCCTTCTAGTCTAGGAGCAAGCTGAGCGTCCCCCCAACCCAGAAGCATGCACACGTGTCACGAATGTTCTCTCCGATTCCTCATGTCCCCTAGTTCTTAATCTCTGTACTCTCACTTCCACTCCCTCCTCTCCCCTCCCTGGAATGCTCTTGTCCAGATCGCCCAAAAGGACTAACTGACACATCCGATGGGTGGACCTCTCTGAGGCATTTGGCAGTATTGATCTCTTCCTCCATTTTGAACATTTTGCAATTCTCTCTTCTCATTAATGCTTTGTCTAAACCCCCTTCCAGGTCTTCTCCTGTTTCTCTATTATTCCTTCTCAGTCTCTTTTACAAACAATGTCTTTTTCCTGTGCCCACCCTTAAATGTTGATGTAAAAAAAATGTTAATGTCTGCCCGGATTTAATTATGGCCCTTCTTCTTTTCTTCTCTTCTCACTATGTGTTAGCTTCAGCTAACACATACATGCAGATGACTCTCAAATCTGTTTGGAGACCAAATCTCTTCCGATCTCTAGAGCCAAATACTATATCCAGCTTCCTGCTGGACAGCTCCACATGGATGACTCTTGAGCATCTCAAACTCAGCGTATCCAGCTCGCTGAATTTCCAGTAGTTCTAATCAGCCCATGTTGCCTGTTTCACTGAATGATACCACTGTCCACTCTGTCACCTGAGCCAGAAATCTGGGTGTTGTTCTTTCTTCTTTCTTTCTCAACCAAATATCAGTTAGTCATTGAGTTCTGACACATCTACCCTCTATAGAGAAGTCAGTCCCTTCCCCTGAGCTCTGATTCCCCAGCCTCTCCTGGATCTTTGACCCCTAGATCCACGGACCCGGATCGTCATTCTCTGTACTGACTCCTTGTATCACTATTTAATTGTACTCAGGTTCTCATCCCTCAAGAAGTTGCCACATTGACTCCACTATCCTATATTAGACCCAATGATAATAGCTACCACATCACTGTTTCCACAAATCTTTATTGAGCAGCTCCTATGCACCAGATGCTCTTCTAGGTGCTAGAAGCTCCAGCATTGTATAAGATACATTAAACCTCTCCCCTCAATAGCTTATACTCCATTGGCAGACGCAGACACCCTGTGTGTATAAAATATCACAGTTTTATAGTGACCTTGCTATGTGCCAGCCACTGTGCTAAACACTGTATATTTGCTACCTATTTAGTCTTTACAGTAGCCCTGTGGAGTAAGTGTTGTTTTGCCCACTTTATAGATGAAAAAGCTGTAACTTACCCAAGGTTACAGCAGCATAAGGAATCAAACCTACCCACCCCTCACCTTATGTCCTGAGTCATGGCTCTGAGCCATGAACCTATAGGGGTTACAGATGCCTTTTGACTGGGGAATGTTTTAAGTGTTTTCACTAAGTATCCCTGCAGTGAAATTCTTGGGTGCTGGGCCTTTCTGGAAAGAACAGAATGCTCAGTAAGTAAAGCTTCTCTGCGGAGTGCCCAAGGGCTGACAGCCCTACCTGGGCTGGATGGCTTACGTGCCCGTCCTTGACCTGGACTCCAGCTTGTAGCTGGAGGAACTGCCATCTGTGTCCTGTTGGTTTCTCTGCCATCAGTTTTTTTCATGTGTTCCTGAGTGACAGTGTTCTGGCCTCCTCTGGGAACCAATCCATGATCTGCTTTTAAAATGACTCCACTTCTGAAATTCCCTGGCAGTCCAGTGATTAGGATTCTGTGATTTAACTGCCGAGGGCGCGGGTTCAATCCCTTGTTGGGGAACTAAGATCCCACAAGCTGTGTAGCCAAAAAAGAAAAAAATAAAATAAATAAAGGAACTCCACTCCTGGTCTCAGCCTACCCCTCCTGTTTCCCCTTCCTTTCTAGGAGCTCAAGCCCCCAGGATCCTGTAGCTATATTCCCATTTCCTTCCTCTTTGCTCTGCCTTCCAACCTTTGTAGGTGGGTCCATAGTACATAGCTGGAGTTGTGTTTTCTTTAGAAAGATCTCCTTCCCTAGAGGACTAAGAACCCATACTTCTTTGCGCAGGTGAATGCTGCAGACCCACCTGGTAGGGATCTTCCTGGTTATGAACTCATCTGCTGTAGAGGAAGCTCCAGGCCTCAGTCGGCTCGCCACTCCCCACGTTATCAGAGCGTGTCTTTTCTCCTGCCCCAGTTCAGGACCTGAGGAGCTCCGACTCAGCTTCTCTCTAACTTCTCTACCAAGAGTCCTTGGCAGAATGCCCCAGCAGGCATCCGTCAGTTGGGAGCCTATTAGGTGCTGTGAAATCGAAAGTGTGTGAACTGATATGCAACAAGATTTTTGAGAAATTGAAAATAAAGTTTTAGAAATAGCTATAGCAATTACAGTACGTTTTTGTCAGTTGAATCTCATAATTTTAAAATAGAGCTTATATTTTATGTTTTAATTTTTCTAGCAATTCATTTTTATTATACTTTCTAAAAGGATAACTCTCTGTGACAGAATTGAAATGTAAAAAGCAGTACAAACTGGTCATTCTTCACAAGTGGTTCGAGAAGCACGGACTATAGTGATAAGAGCACAGGCTTTGGAATTGAATAGGGCTGGGTTGGCGTAACCTCTCCAGACCTCACTTTCTTCCTCTGTACCTACCGATCTCAAGGTTAAGGGAGGCAGCACATGGACACACACATTCACGTGTATGTTCCCTGGAGGAGGTGAGGGCAGAGGGCTGTGGAGGCACAGAGGAGGCCCTTAAGCAGGGAGTGGTGATGAGAGGTTGACGGGGGGGATTCCTGGTGCAGGAGTTGCCTGGGCTATCCCTGGAAGGATGGGGCTTCAGGAGCAAAGTCAGATACACTGATGGGAGCAGCTTCTCCCCTTGAAGACCCAGCTCCAGGCTCTGTCGGAGAGCAGGAGCCCTAGATGTGCTTAGAAGCCCAGCGCCTGGTGAGAGCAGGCCGGCGGGCTGCATTGCTGTGGTATTTGGAGGTTGATCTTGTCAGATTAGCAGCTTTGCTTTTCTTGGTTCAGGTACAAGATCCCCACGTGGGGAGCTCTGCTGCCTGTGAGGAGCAAGCGCTGGTGAAAGCACAGAACGTGATCCTGGCCCTTCTCCCGAGCTGTGCACTGTGCGAGGCTCCAGGCCAGGAACAGCCCAGCCACAGACACTAGTCCCCGAGAGGGAGGGCCTGAGTCTGAGCTCCACCCACACAAGTCCGGGGAGGAGGCAGACGCTCTGCATGGGGGAGGATGCTGGTGGTTTCAGGACCTCATTGTGCTCTGCCTACTCTATCTGCACCCCCAGGGTGGGGGTAGGGGGCATCCCTGGGTGACTGGCCTCCCCAAATAAATAACTAGAGCTGGAGGGGAGAAGCAGGACTGAAGCCTCACCTCTCCCAGGTGGAGGCAGGATACCAGCTCATGCCAGCTCTCTACTGTGTGCCCCCACGTCATGTACAGAGCCCAGGCTGAGGCAAGTGAAGTAGCCAGAGGGGAGCCACGGCTCCACCCGGGAGCTCGGGTTCAGTGAATCGCTCAAGAGAGAGGTCTGGGCTGAGGGAAGAAAAATGGAGATAATCCATATACACATGTCAGAGGGAAGGTGGATGAGATTGTCCAGGGTGACGCGGAGAGGATGGGGTAACATGGTCTCTGCTCTTGGGAGACCCTCATGGGGAAAACACAAGCCTGACTGCTGACAGCATCACAACGGCAGGCCTCCTGACAGCTGGCCTCATGACATCTCCTTGCCTCCCGTACTGAGACAGACGCACCCTCCCTCCCTATGTTCCCAGGGCTTAGTACAGGGAAGTTTCGTGCAGCAGGACAACATGAAAACAGAAGGTTGCAAAATACAAAAGAACACTGTGCACCCTGTTGCTGAGTCCCTCAGGAGCGTCTGGGCCAGGGGCTAGCTGCAGAGCTTGTCCCAAGAAGCACACCCCCAAATGGAGTGAGACCCCCACAAGGGGCAAGGCAGGTACGGGAGGCCTGGGCTCAAAAACCAGCTCTGTGGGGCCTGGTTAGGGATGGTTCTGTGCCTGCTGTGCCCACTAGCCTTGTTGCCATGCGTCCAGGGGCGGCTGTCATCAGGGTGGTGCTGGCCAGGTAAAGGGTTGTCTCCACCTCATTCCCCATCTCCCCCAGCCACCCGCCTGCACACTGTCAGGACCAGCAACAGGGGTTAAGGCAGGACTTTGGCTGAGCTGCACCCTTGCCCTTAGAACCTTTTGAACCCACTCTAAGCAGCTGCCTGTACACCCAAGCCTTTCTCTTCTTGCTCAGAGGCTGTGGCATGCACCGGTGCCCCTGATATCCAGGGCCCTTTTCCCAGCAGCGGGCCTGTCTCCACCCCTCCCTACCCCTGAGGGAGGACGCAGTGAGAGTGATCACTGGTCTGATTAGGTTCTGTGAGCCCATGTAGTTCCCCTGATGGAAGGAAGACCTCAGAGGCCATGACGTTGTTTAAGTATGGTCAGCAGCTGCCTCTGGTGTAGCCAGTTCTGCTGGTAGCCTAGTCTTCCCGAGGTAGAATGAAGAGCAGTGCCAGAGGCAGCAGGGCAGAGCACAGCAAACCGTACCCCAGCGCTGAGGCTGCGGGGAAAGACGGCTCATCTGGGAGACTTGGGCCCTTGACCCAGACCCGTCTCCAGCAGGGTCCAAAGTCACTGACCCTCATGGAGATGCGTTCCTCTGCTGCCAGGCAAATTATAGGGAGGGAAACCAAGGACTCAGGGGCTGCAGGCTGACCCAGGCGAGCTGTCCGCACAGGCACAGCTGCAGATAGGGTACCAGTCCAGGAGTGGCCTGGAGGAGCATTTGCTAAAGGGAGAAAGGAGGCACCAGCCATTTTCTGCCACCTAGATCCCCAGGGCCGACCTCTGTGAGCAGCAGGCCTTGTCCTTGTCACTTATGAGCACCTTTCAGGCAGAGCTTGGGAGCTGGATGCCGAGAAGGTGGGGCAGGGACAAGGGCTACGGGAATACAGCCACCGTGTTCCCTCTAGCTGGAGCTGGCTCATTTTCTTCCCAGACCATGATTGGGCCTAGTTACTGGCTACCTTTCAGCCCTTTTCTGAGGGTTTTCCTGAATTTCAGGAAGCAGAGAGCTTTGTAGCTGAGGCAGAAGTGGTCCAACCACACGCAGACTCTGATCGCTGGGTGCTGGGGTGAAGTTGGTCAGCGGAAGTGGGGAGAGGCGTCTTTGCCAACTGACTTCACCCCAGGTCAGTGGTCCCTTGAGGTTGGGGCCTTGCCAGTTCCCATGACAGGCCCACAGCGTCTCACTCCTGCTCTCGCAGCAAAGACTGGGGGAGGCCGGGGCCCCCCTTCCTCAGTCTGGGCAAATGAAAAGAGCTGCTTGGGTTTTGGAGTCAAACAAACTTCGGTTGGAATCCCAGCTTTGCCACTTAGCTAGCTGTGTGATCTTGGACAAGTCCCCTAGCCATGCCCGGCTTGCACTTCCTCATCTGCAAAGTGGGAAGAAGAGTCCCTACCTCATGGGCAGTTACAAGGATTCCATGAGCTGACGTCCACAGGATGTGTGGCCTGGTGCTGGCCATCAGTGAGTCCTCAGCAGTTGTGGTCATTGTTGCTGTTCTGTCCTCACACTTGACTGCTGCAGCTCCCATCAGGACCTTCTGGTGATGTGTCTCGGCTGGGACCTGTCAGGACTTGTACAGACTACGCATACAAACGCAGGTGACTGGCATTTGTAGCCACAGGAATGCCTCCACATATCAGGAAGTGTGGGTTTTGGCAACTCCAGCCACACAGGTGGCAACTGATAACTTGTAATTTACTTTAAAAAAAAAAAAAAAAAGTCTTCTGACCCCTGACAGAACCATCAGAGCACCAGGAACTGATGCCTGCGGGTGCCCTAACTCCTGGGGGGCCCTGCCCTACAAACTGTAGTCTTTTACACCTTAGTGCCGTGCATGTGCTGCTCCCCCCGCCTGGCGTGCTTGTCCCCCAGAACGCTGCCTCGAGAACCACTACTTTGATGACAACAGGCAGCTCAAACGTCACCTGCCACAGAGCACGGCAGTCGCTTGTGTGCTCTCTGGGGTGTCCCTCCTCACATTCTCCACCTTTCAGACTTCAGTTCAGAAGGTGCCTCCTCTGTGAGCTTTCCCCTGGGTCCGCAGGCAGAGGTCGACTCGGGCTCCCACAGGTCCCGTGTGTCTCTCTCTGTAACCCTTCACGCGTTGCACATAGTTCCCTCCTTGGTCCTCCACTCATCCTTGTCTAATTTTCACCATTCATTTGCCCTGTGTCACCACTTACTGAGGACAAACTGGGGACAGCTCCCATCCCTCGCCTTTGTCTGCCCTATCAGCACAGTTGTCATGGGGGGCTTTGGCTTGGAGCAGGGAATGGATGTCTGGGGGCACTGCGCCCCCAGACCCAGCGCCCTGCACTTCCTCACAGCACCCACACCACCAGCGTCAGCAGTGGGAAAGGTCTAAGAAATGTATTCAAGGAGATATTAAATTCTAGGTAGTTCTTCCCTCAAAACATTGAATTTGATGGGCTCCCTGAATCAGCTCAGATAACTGGGAATCGCATATCTGTTTGTTGACTCATTTAATGCATTTTTGTTGAGTGCCTGTGCTGGATGCTGGGGTGCTAGGTTTGAGAAATGCAGGCATGGTGCCAGCTCACCATCTGGGGGGCTCAGTGACATTCAGGCCAGGTTGAAAGGCGAGCAACAGCTGAGAACACTCCCTGCTGAGTCCTGCACTGGCCTTGGTCTGGCTACAACACTTGCTGTCCTGGGTGAGCGTCACACAGTAGCCCTGCGGGCTGTGGTGGGACCAAGAGGGTGACAGCTTTGCAGCCTCAGAAAAACCAGCTTATGAATGGCTTTCATGGAGCAGAGTTGTAAAGAGACAGAAATGACATCTTAAAAGACTTCTGAGCCAGTCTTCTTGGCATGTTCACCCAAGTCAAGCCCAAACAAAAGGCTGTTGATACTGTGTCTTCTGCACCAGTCACGAAAAGCTTCATACTGAGGGTGAACAGTTTCTGTTTCTGCAATTCAGAGACCATAAAGAATGAAGACTGGCTGGGAGTAGTTGTTGCTAGAATTGGGCTTGTCTGCACAGCATGTGGTCTTAATCCCCCGCAGAGGCTCCAGTGTGGTAGAGAGTGCCCTGGGGCATGGGAGCAAACCGCCCACATCCTCCATCTCTGGTGGGGCCAGCACCAGACGTCACAGAGCCCTGTCTGGACCCTTCCCCTTGGTGACTGCTTGCCCCACACCTGACCTCCAGGGACCCAAGGCAGATTCTGCCCCTTCCCCAGCCCCTAAGCACCCTCTCTCTGCCAAGCCTTGTGCAGAGCTTTGGGGGACAGTGATAAGTAAGAAACAGTGCGTGAGAGAGACAGAACAGTGTGGTGACTGCAGGGACAGAGCAAACCAAGGAGCTGTGCACGCCCAGATGAGGGGCACCTAAGCCGACTGAGCAAACAGGAAAGGCTTCCTAGAGGAGTTGCCACCTGTGCGGACTGTTGGAGGAAGTTAGAAACTGACCAGGCAAAGAATCTGGGAGAAGCATTTACACTGAGGAAGAAGACTCACTGGCAAGTAATCAGGGCTGTCTGGGGTACAGGCCCTGGGGGGAAGAGGCCTTGAATGCAATGCTGAGCAGTTTATCCTTTATTATGAGGTCAGCAAAGTTTTTGAGGGAGGGACAGCATCAGATTTGTGGTCTAGAAAGGTCATTACCTCAAATAGGGGAAAGGATTAGAAGAGGAGGTGAGACTAAGGAGAGAGCTCCTTGGAAGGCAGTGATGGGCACAGGATGGGTTGGCGAGATATCAGGAGAGAAGTGACATTAGGTGGCTGGTGTGGGGATGAGTGAGAGGAAGGAGTAGAAACAGCTCCCCAGATTCTGTTTCAGGCAGCTGGGGAGATGGTGGCACCACTTTCTAACCTAGAGAACACAGGGGAAGGGCAAGTTTGGGGGCAGCTGTTGAGTTCATTTGGGGAGATGCTGACCTTGAAGTTCCTGCAAAGCATCAGGTGTAAATGTGAAACACCAATGTCCTTTTAATTTTTCTTTTTTCCCAATTTCTATTATAAACAACATTGCTATGGACAATATTCTTATAAATAAGTCTTTATACAGTTCCTTGACAATTTCCTTATGTTTTGGACACAATGAAAGAAATTTTTCCTTGATTTTGCACTGATTTGCTGTCATCCCTCTTTATCACCATACTTCCCAGCTCGAAAACTGTTTACCTAAACTTCCTTCCCACTCCTTCCCCCATTATTTATCTTATAAGCGTTTCCATTTCCTGGATGCGATGCTGGGCACTAAGGAAGCAGAGGAATGTGTAATCCCTACCCTAGAACTTCAGTCTAGAGCGGGGAGTCAGACAGGAGCACAAAATGTCATGTAATGTTGATGCTATGGTAGATGAAAGTATAAGATGCCGTGACTAGACAGAAAGGAGACACCAAATCAAATCGGAGAGGTCAGAGGAGGCCTTTTCTTCCCTAAGGTGGATTTCTGGGTTCGCTCCTCTTCACCATTATTATTATTTACGGTGCCTCTTGACCTTCATTCTAATGATTTGCTTCTAGCACTTAAAAGCCATAGAAGATCCTCTCATTGGTTCATTGGTGAGTGGTGACTCACCATCACCCAGCTGAAAATTTCTTTCCTTTTTCTTTTTTGTTGTGTATTTGGCAGGGGTAGGTACTACAAGTGTCAGTGGTTGGAATAGATCATGTCAGTAGCTCCTCAAAATATGTGGCCTGTGGACCCGAAAGATTCAGGGGCCCCTCAAGGCCATGCCCAACCAGAACTCAAGAGCTGTGCCTTTTTCTTGTCTCCTGACCTCTTCTGGAATCATTCACTGTTTGCTCTACAACCCCATATTTTCTCAGCACTGCCTGTTCTCAAAGACATCCAGGTAAGGACATGTCACGGGCCCCTTCAGCAGCCTGGGCAAAATGCCTTGGAAGCTCCCTTCCCTCCCCTCTGTAAGCCTGCAGCACTGGGAGGGTGTGTAACAGAAGGATTTTTGAAGGAAGTGATATTTTATCCAAGTCTTAAAGATTGCATAGGAATTAAGCAGTTGAAAAACAATAGGGCAGGTGTTATAGCCAGGGGGACTGCATAAACTCAGAGCATGAGATATCCAAGGATATTCAGAGAGCTGCAAGTGATTTGGCATATTTGGGGCGTAGTGTTACATCCTAGAATATGGGAAGACAAGGTGTCATCCAGGGCCAGGGCCAGGGAGACCTTACAAGTCATTCTAGAAGGATTTTGATTCTATCCTGCAAGAAGACATGGGGGAGTTATTGACATGTTTTAGACAAGAGATAAGAGAATGCCGTGATCAGATTTGCTACTTGGAAATGTTGCTCTAACCCAGTACGG
The DNA here is from genome assembly GCF_030028045.1 of Hippopotamus amphibius kiboko. Lineage (NCBI taxonomy): Eukaryota > Metazoa > Chordata > Mammalia > Artiodactyla > Hippopotamidae > Hippopotamus > Hippopotamus amphibius. Next base: position 35,674,126 of record NC_080186.1, read on the forward strand.
AAGACGAATTGGAGGAGGAAACATGAAGATGAGTTAGGAGACCGCTGCAGTAGCTGCTGAAGGCAGTCCCATGGGGATGGAGATTAGAGGCTATTTGAGGAACACTTAGGAAATAGAATCAAAGTGTCCCTTCTCTCCTCCCAGAACATCTTGTGTGGCCTTTTTCCCACTACCGCCACATCTGATCATGACATCGTTGTCTGTCTCCTCCTCCAGGACAGGAGCATAGCGTTCTTCTTTGTGGCCAACCCTAGCACCTAACAGCACCTGGCACTGACTAGGTGCTCAGTAAGTGCTTATCATGCCTACTGAATTGACTTGATGATTAACTGAGTATGGAGGGCTGGGGAGAGGGAGGAATCTGGAATGACTCCCGAGTTTCTGGCTTCAAAATTAGGAAAAGTGGGAATGCCATTTATTGAGATAGGGAACCCAATAAGAAAGGCGGTTGTTTCTGATTTTAGAAGTCTGGCTTTTGTTAAGGGAAGAGGAAAGGGCAGAGATCACAAGTCTGGTTGTGGACATAATGAGTCTGAGATGCTCCAGGACACTGAAGGAGAGATGTAATCATTTACATGTGTGAGTCTGGAGTCCAGGAAAAGAGGTCAGAGCCAGAGATGATGCAGTGGGAATCTCAGTGTGTAGACGGAGTTTGGGCAGTGGATGAGGTAGAGCAGGACAAGTGTGTAGACTGGGTCCCAGACTGGCAGCTTACAAGATAAAGTAGACATGCTTTGTGTGGCTGGCACAGTGTTTTCAAAAAATGTGAACACTTTTAGGCAGTGTCCACTCTAACTTGCCATGACCCTACTACTTCTTGTCTTACATCTGGCTAATTAACATATTTATAGTACCTTCTTGGCTCTGCTAGGAATTGGAGCTTATAATTGTTGGAGGAGGAAGAAGAAAACAGAAGGACACAACTCTGGGGAATATCGACTCATAAGGGATGAATAGGAGGGAGAAATAATGGAGGAGAATGGGAAAGAACAGCCAGAGAGATTGGAGGAAATCATGAGAACAATATTTTGTTCTCTCAAAAATTATGGGAAGCAAAGCATAATAAAGTATAACATGTGGATTTCATTGGATCCAGCAATTTTGCTTCTCAGTATTTAACATAAGGAAATAATCATATCTGTGCACGCAAGTTTTTTTGTAATGTGATGCTTTTTGCGGCATGTTTATAACAGCAGAAAATTGGAAACAACGTAAATGTCTCTTAGTTGAGAATGATTAAGTAAAGATAGTGTGTTCATGTGATGAAATAATATGCAGTCATAAAAAATGATGTCAGACTTTATTTCCTGACATGACCCCACAATTGATTGTTAAATTTTTTTCAAAAGCAAGTTATGGAACAGTCCCTATTAGATCATTCCATTTATGTTAAATGTCTAGATACAGTTTTAGAAGGAAATGTCTGGAAGCCTTCACACACAAATCACAAGAACCTCTCAATAGCTGAATCTCGTAGACCTTTCTCTGGCCTCTGTGTCTTCGACCTTTCTGTGGTTTTTGACATTGTTAACTTTTCTTGGCTTCTGCTTCTTGTCGTCATTCTCTGACCTTTGTCTCATAGGCTGGCAGTCAGGACTGAAAAATGGCAGACTCAATCCTGGGAGAACCCTTCAAAACTGGCAGCTTGTTTATATACTAGACACACCCAGAGCAGGGCACTTACTGGACAAGAGTAGTTAGAGACAGTATTTCCCTGGTCCTTAGTCCCTTTGAGTCTACATAACTCTTCTGGAATACAACCCTTCCCAGGGTCTCTGGGTTTTCTTCTCCTTGCCCACCTCCCCCACCCTCTGGCAAAATTGCCTGGCTATCCCCTCTCTCCCACGCCTTCTGTTCAATCAAGGGGTTATTTTTAACAGTGTTGTGTATACCATGCTTAAATCCTGGCAAAACACCAGAACTTTGGAGTAGATACCAAGATGGAAATAGTCTCCCACAACCTCCCCCCTTTCTAAAGTTTTCCCTTTTAAAGAGAGAAAACAAGTTATATAAATCTAAACTATAGACAGCCCTACCAAGAAAGTCCCTGGACTCTAGCTCGGAGTGACTGAACTCGCAGCCTCAGTCCCCAAGGTTACCCTGGAGACTGGACCTGCTTCCACTTTGGGCCCAACATCAGCCCAGGGGAGCGAGCCCAGGGGAGCCAGAGGGCACAGAGGCTGGGCGGGGGGGGGGGTTCCTTCCACTTTTCCAGGCTTGGTGGGTCTAGAACCCCTGTCTCAGAATCGTGGAGATTACCTAGTCCACCCCCCCATTCCCAATAGCCAGAGGCTCTTAACTTCTAGAAGCAGCACATCTACTTCAAGATACTCAGTGACTGGAGAATTTTAACTAAGAAAAGCTCAAATCTGCCTTTCTGTAACTTCCACCTGTGGTCCTGGTTCTACCCGCCAGAGCCACACAGAACAAATCTAATTCTTCTTCTTTATTAGATGGTCAGAGATTTGAAGCTGGTGCTCATGTGCCCTCACGTCCTCTGTAGCCAGACATCTCTGCTTTCATGAAGTATGATCAGGGGTGGGTTCCACTGTATTACTATCCCCTTATGAGGCACCCAGAACAGAGCTCATGCTTGCTCAGAGGTGACCTACCAGGTGGAGAGGATGCACGAGAAGCATCTCCCCATTTCTGATGCTTCTCATAGTGACTGACACCCCAGAGACACTACTTTCTTGACATGCTGCGGCCAAGTCCCCATCCCCTTCCTACTCAGCATGTGTGATGGAATTTATGGACCCAAACCAGGCCTGGCCAAGTAGCTGCCTAACTGGAGCTATTGGATCCTCCTTGGACCTCCAACATAAGCTATTTCTTTCCTTTCTCTTTGTCTTCCATAGACTTGATGACTAAGCCTTTCTATCCTAGAACAGAATCTTCCGCTGACCTGGTAGGCGTGAGCACAACTATTTGCCAGCTACCAAACTCTCGAATTTTCCTGCCATCTAGCCCACGTTGCTGTCCATTTCTCATGCTTTGTTGGATTCACCTGAGAGGGCACTTGCCACATGTTCTTCTGTGACCTTGTCCCAGTCCACTTGTGGTGTCTGAGAGCTCTACGCACAAGGACTCATGCGGAATCCTAGAAGGAGCAATGATGTGGAGATCAGAAATGAGTTTCAGACCTGGCTCCACACCTCCTTCCCTTGGGCAAATTACTAAAACTCTTTGAAGCTCAGTTTCGTCATCTGGAAATTGGGGGAAATGCAGCCTTTGCTTATTTCAAATGGCTTTTGTCAGGATAGAGGGATTAGAGCATAATGAAAAACAATAGATAAGAGTAAGGTGATGATGATTATTTCATAAATGTTTATTGGAAACCTACCAACACTTAAGCACTGTGAGTGACACAAATAGGAACTGCACAAGCCCTGCTGATTTTGCTCCAGCAGGAGGTTTGGATATGCCACAGCCCATAGCAATGCCAGGCCGTGCCAGGAACAAGGGAGCTAGAACCTGGGGGCAGGGGACGTCAGGGCTCAGGGACCCAGGACAAGGCAGAGTAAGGGCTTCCCAGAAGGGTCTGAAATCAGGCTGAGAACAGTCTGCCTTTGCTAGTCAGGTCTGGTGTCAAGACACATGTTGAGAAGAAGAGGCTTGAAATCTGCGGAGGCAAGTTAGGAATGGGAGTTCAGAGGTTGGAACTGGAGCTGGAGAAGTCCCTGGCGAGAGCTGTGTGTCTGGAGTGGTTAGGGTGGCAGCCAGCTGACATCAAGCTGAATCATGAGGCAAGGATCTGTGGTCACTGCATGGGAACTGCTCCCGGGAGATAGTGCCTGTGATGGGGGAAGGAAGATGAGCTGGAAGATGGGCTTAAAGGTGGGATGGGTGCAGCTGTGAGGGTGCATTGGGTGTGTGGACCACCAATGGGAAGGATGCTGCACACCAAGAGGAGAGTGGAAACACCAGGGGAAATGATGGGCTGAATGATACAACAAGGTCCCTAAGGACAATGAGGGGAAGGATGGGCCTTTTCTATAAGAGGGAGGCTTCTTCTACAGCAGGACAGAGTGATAGAAGCATAGATGGGCTTGTAAGTGCAGTGTAAAGGTGAAGGAATCCCCTTCTGGTGCCTTTTATTTTCTCTAGGAAGCAGGAGATGGGACCATGTGCTGAACATGAAGGGCAGGGTGCTAGGAGAGAAGAGTAGAGAACATTTGTAAGCTCCCCGTGGAGAATGGAAGAGCCTGCTTACTAGGGCAACCCAGAAACTGTCCAGCAGCAGCAGAGCAGACCAGGTGGGCGGCCATGACTCTGTAGTGGCACCAACAGGCTTAATCATCCAAGTGTAGGGGCAAGGATTCTAAAAGAATTAGCCCCAGCCCAGAAATCTTGGTCTAGGTTGACTGTGCTTCCTAGAGGACTCGTCTGCAGGAAACAGCCTCTTTTTCTACAGCGAGGAGAAAGGTGCTGGGAGTTGGGCACCTGAAGGGAGCAGCCATAGCCAGAGTGGACTGTGTCAGGCGAGCATTTGACCAAGCATGGTTAGTTCCCGGGACCCTCCCTGCATGTGGAGACAGCAGTAGTCTCTGGTGGACCAAGCACCCCGGTCTTCCTGGGATGCGGTGGCCAGAGTCCTTGCAGGTTGTACACTGAGCGTGGAGGGGCCCAGGAGAACTGGGTAGGAAGTCTGAAGAACAGGACTGGGGAGGGAGCCAGCCTGTTAGCCCATGGGCGAGGGCTGTCGGGCTGTGTTGGGATACGTATGAGAGGCTGGGGTACGAGGCACTACAGTCCCCTGGGCCCTGGGCCCTTGATACAAAGATACAAAGTCCTGTCCTGTCCTGAGGACTCTGAACGCCTCCCTCAGTCATTCTGCAGGCTTCAGCTTCCTGAGTTAAAGCAGGGTGGCTCACATCTAACTAGGGAAGCCAGCATCTGGGAGAGGGCCAAGGCTGGCTCAGGGCTGAGGGAGTCCTGGGGGGCGGTTGGTGGCTACTGGTAGGCCAGTGACTGCCATCAACCCTGCCTCTGACCTGGCACTCCCTGGGGAGGAGGAGGGCATGGCTGATACCAAAACTGGGAGGGAGGGAGGGGGTGAGGGAAACTGACAGTTCTTGAGCAACGGGTGTGCCGGGAACTTTGCGTGCCTGGTGTCACTTCATCCTCACAGTAATCTGTGGCGTTGAGTGTTATCAGCCCCATTTTACATTCATTCATTCAGCAATATTTATCGAGTGTCTGCTGAGTGTCAGGTGCTGCTCTAGGTGCTGGAGATACAGCAGTGAGCAAAGCGGGCAAACATTCCTGCTCATATCTGATGGGGAAGCAGGCCCAACCCCCCAGGTGTATAAATAAAATGTATAGCATATTAGATAGCGGTGATGCTAGAGAAGACTAGAGTAGGGACGGGGAGTGAAACGTTAGGGAGGGATTGCCATTTCAGATGGGGTGACTGGGAAGGGTGACATTTAAGTGAAAACCTGAAAGAAGTTAGGAAGGGGCCATGCTAATTATCTGGGGGCAGAGCCTTCTAGGCAGAGAAAACAGCGCGTGCAGACGCGCTGAGGTGGGATCCCAAAACAGGAAAGAGGCCTATGTTGCTGGAGTGGGAAATAATAGGAGATGAAGTCAGAGCGATAAGAGAAGTCTGCAGCATGGGGACACTGGAGGTCATTATAAGGATGGAGGATCCTGAGCAGGGAGTAACTTGGGTTTCAGAGGATCCCTCTGGCTGCTTTGATGAGAAGAGACTCTTGTGAGGCAGGGAGGCCAATTAGGAGGCTATTGTAATCATCTACTAGAGAGACGCTGGTGACTCGGACATGGTGGAAGCAGCGGAGGTGGTAGAAATTGTCACCTTCAAGGTGTGTTCTGAAGGGGGAGATGACAGGTTTGCTGACAGCTCAGATGTGAGTATGAGAGAAAGAGAAGAATCTAGGCTGACTTCGGGCGTTTCGCCTGAGCAACTGGAAGAATGAAGATGCCATTTACCAAGACGGAGAAATGATTGCAAGAAGAGCAGGTTTTAGGGGGAGTATCAGGAGCTCAAGTTTAAACATGCACAGCATAAGACGCCTCTTAGACATGCAGATGGAGATAGCGAGAAAGCAGGGGATCTACAAGGCTGGCATTCAGGGGAGAGGTGCAGGCTGTGAAATGGAGGAGACTGTCACATAAGTGAACATAGAAGAACAAGGACTGAGCCCTCGGGCACAGCGACATGTAGTGGTATAGGAGATGAGGAAGAGACCGCAAAGGAGGAACGCCCAGTGTGTGAGTAGAAAAACCTGGAAAATGTGGTATTCTGGAGGCCAAATTAAGCGAGTATTTCAGGAGGAGTAATTAACCGTATAACATGTTGCTAGGCGGTAAGGTGATTGTATAAATTATTGTCCAAACTAGGACACTTTTGAGAATGAAAGTGGATATTATTAATAGTTATTCCAGGGCTTCCCTGGTAGCACAGTGGGTAAGAATCTGCCTGCCAGTGCAGGGGACACGGGTTTGATCCCTGGTCTGGGAGGATCCCACATGCCGCAGAGCAACTAAGCCCATGCACCACAACTGCTGTTCCTGTGCTCTAGAGCCCGAGAGCCACAACTAATGAGCCCACGCTCCACAACTAGAGAAGCCACCGCAATGAGAAGCCTGTACACCTCAATGAAGAGTAGCCCCCGCTCTCTGCAGCTATAGAAAGCCCGTGCGCAGCAAAGAAGGCCCAACACAGCCAATAAATAAATAAATTAATAAAAAAAAAAGAAGCTACTCCAGGATAAGACATATAACCAAGATGGTCCCAGGCAAATCAGAATGTTGTATGGTCACTCTACTGATAGGTCAGTGAGAACTGACTATTAGATTTAGCAACGTGAAAGGAATTAGTGACCTTGAATGTTCAGAAATGGCGAGTATAAAGTGAAGTGAGTCAGAAAGAGAAAGACAAATACCATGTGATATCACTTATATGTGGAATCTAAAATATGGCACAAATGAACATATCTATGAAACAGAAACAGACTCACAGATATAAAGAACATACCTGTGGTTGCTAAGTGGGGGTAGGGGTAAGGGAGGGGAGGACTGGGAGTTTGGGATTAGCAGATGTAAACTGTTACATACAGGATGCATAAACAAGGTCCTGCTGTGTAGCACGGGGAACTATATTCAATATTCTGGGATAAACCATAATGGAGAAGAATATGAAAAAGAGAATGTCTATATGTGTATAACTGAGTTACTTTGCTGTACAGCAGAGATTGGTACAACATTGTAAATCAACTATACTTCAATAAAAAAATAAAATTAAAAGAAGAAAGAGGTGGCAAGTGTAGATAGCTCCTTCTCAAGGTGTATTTCAATAAAGAGAAAGAAAGAAATGCGTGATAACTGAATCTAGATGGTCATGGTACTGTTCTTTCATCTTTTCTGTATGTTTGAATTTTTTTCGTAATATAGTTGGAAAAGTGAAAGTGTTAAAAGCTTTTTAAAATATTTTTTAATATGGGAAAAAACATTTGTATGCTATTGGGAAGGGATAAGGTCTAGGGAACAAAAGTTGGCCTTAGTTATGTGTGTGGACACTTCAAAGAGAAAAGAAAGTAGAGATTGAAAGCACAAGCGCAGACAAGTGGTGGTTCGTAGCCTGCAGAAGCTCTGTTCTGAGTCAGAGGCTTCAGTGCAATGGTGAGCAAGATCACCTGCTGAGAACAGGAGTGAGGGAGGAGGTGTCAGAAATGAGAAGTCAAGTAAGAAAGTATGAATAGTTACCCAGGGGGATGGGAGAATAACGGGGCTAGTAACGTATACAACAATTGCCAGGCAGTTTAAGGGCCTCGATCCCTTGAATTTTTTTTTAAATTTATTTATTTATTATTTTTTGGGGGGTACACCAAGTTCAATCATCTGTTTTCATACACATATGCCCGTATTCCCTCCCTCCCTCGACTCCCCCCCCCACCCTCCCTCGACTCCCCCCCACCCTCCCCGTCCCTGTCCTCTAAGGCATCTTCCATCCTCGAGTTGAACTCCCTTTGTTATACAACAACTTCCCACTGGCTATCTGTTTTACAGTTGGTAGTATATGTATGTCTGTGCGACTCTCTCGCTTCATCTCAGAAGACTGTGTCACAAATGTACCACACTAACGTGGGATGTTAATGATGAGGGAGATTGTGTATTGGTGGGGGCAAGGGGAGGAATATGTGGGAATCCTTTATACTTTCGTGCAATTTTGCTGTGAATCTAAAACACTCTAAAAATAAAGTCTACTAATGAAGAAAAAAAGAATTGATTGAGTTTTAAAAAAATATTTATTTATTTGTTTGTTTATTTTGGGCTGCATCAGGTCTTAGTTGCGGCACGCGGGCTTCTCTCTAGTTGTGGCACACGGGCTCTAGAGCATACGGGCTCTCTATTTGTAGCACTCGGGCTCCAGAGCATGCAGGCTCAGTAGTTGTGGCACACAGGCTTAGTTGCCTCGCCTTGTGGGCTCTTAGTTCCCCAACCAGGGATTGAACCCATGTCTCCTGAATTGGAAGGCGAATTCTCAACCCCTGGACCACCAGGGAAGTCACCTATTGAGGTTTTTTTAATTGAGGTGTAATCAACATACAACATTATATTAGTTCCAGGTTATAACATAATGATTCCATATTTGTATATATTGCAAAATGATCACTGCAGTAGGTCTAGTTAACATCCATCACCATACAATTACAGATTTTTTTCTTGAAGTGAGAACTTTTAAGATTTACTCTCTAGCAACTTTCAAATATGCAATAGTTTTATTAACTTTAGTACCATGGTGTACATTAAATTTCATAACCTGAATTTTGTACCTTTTGACCCCCTTCACCCATTTTACCTGTCCCCTAGCCCCCTCCCTCTGGCAACCACCAGTCTGTTCTCTGGTTCTGTGAGCTTGGGTTTGTTTGTTTATTTTATATTCCACATATGACTGAGATTATATGGTATTTGTCTTTCTCTGACTTATTTCACTTAGCATAATGCCCTCAAGCTCTATCCATGTTGTCACAAATGGCAAGATTTAATTCTTTTTTATGGCTGAATAATATTTCTCTGTGTGTGTGTGTGTATGTGTGTGTGTCACATTTTCTTTATCCATTCATCAATCAATGGACATTTAGTTTGTTTCCATTATCTTTCACTCACTCGATTTTTAAAATAAATTTATTTATTTATTTATTTATTTATTTATTTAATGGCTGCATTCGGTCTTCATTGCTGTGCACAGGTTTTCTCTAGTTGCAGTGAGCAGGAGCTACTCTTCATCGCGGTGCATGGGCTTCTCATTGTGGTGGCTTCTCTTGTTGCAGAGCACAGGCTCTAGGCATGTGGGCTTCAGTAGTTGTGGGATGCAGGCTCTATAGTTGTGGCTCACCGGCTCTAGAGCTCAGGCACAGTAGTTGTGGTGCATGGGGTTAGTTGCTCTGCAACATGTGTGATCTTCCCTGACCGGGTATTGAACCCGTGTCCGCTGTGTTGGCAGGCAGATTCTTAACCACTGTGCCATCAGGGAAGCCCCACTCACTTGAATTTAAGGTGAGATGAGCCAGCATGCAATTTTCCCTAGCCAGCTGCATTCATCTCTGCAGGTCCATGCCCAGGGTAGGTAGGAAGTGGAATTTAATCAGAGGTGTCTTTTAGCTGAGTGAGGGAGGAGCAAAGAAGTTGAGGATGAATGCAAGAAGGTGATTATACTGTTCAATTTGCAATTTAAGCTGAGTGAGAATAGCAGTAAGAACATAAGGAGGTGAAGGACAGTGAAAAGATGGTAGAACCAAAAGGACAGTTCAAGATGGCAGTGTAGAAGGACATGCACTCACTCCTTCTTGCAAGAGCACCAGAATCACAGCTAATTGCTGAACAGTCATCTACAGGAAGACACTGGAATTCACCAAAAAAGACACCCCACATCCAGAAACAAAGGAGAAGCCTCAATGAGATGGTAGGAGGGGTGCAATCGTGATAAAATCACATCCTGTAACCACTGGGTGGGTGACTCACAAAGTGGACAACAGTTATACCACACAAGTCCACCCACAGAGTGAGGGTTCTGAGTCCTATGTCAGGCTTCCCACCTGGGGGTCTGGCAACGGGAGGAGGAATCCCCAGAGAATCAGACTTTGAAGGCCAGAGGGATTTGATTTCAAGGCTTCCACAGGACTGGGGGAAACAGAGACTGCACTCTTGGAGGGCATACAAAATGTAGTGTGCTCACCAGGACCCAGGGGGAAGGAGCAGTGACCCCAGAGGAGACTGAACCAGATCTACCTGCTGGTGTTGGAGAGGTGAGGGGGTGTCTGTGGCTCACCACGGGGACAGGGACACTGGCGGCGGGGGTTCTGGGAAGTGCTCATCGGTGTGAGCCCTCCCAGAGTCGGCCATTAGCCCCGCCAAAGAGCCTGTAAGCTCCAATGCTGGTTCGCCTCAGGCCAAACAACCACAGGGTAAGAACACAGCCCCACCCATTGGCAGACAAGAGGATTAAAGTTTTATGGAGCTCTGCCCACCAAAGCAACATCCAACCCTACTCACCACCAGTCCCTCCCATCAGGAAGCATGCACAAGCCTCTGTGATAGCCTCATCCCCCAGAGGGCAGACAGCAGTATCAAGCAGTATCAGCAGTATTTCATTCTGTGGAACTGAAAACCACAGCCACAGAAAGACAGAAAAAATGAAAAGGCAGAGGACTCTGAACCAGATGAAGGAACAAGATAAAACCCCAGGAAAACAACTAAATGAAATGGAGACAGGCAACCTTCCAGAAAAAAGAATTCAGAATAATGATAGTGAAGATGATCCAGGACTTTGAAAAAAGACTGGATTCAAAGATCAAAAAGATGCAAGAAAAGTTTAACAAAGACCTAGAAGAATTAAAGAACAAACAAACAGAGATAAGCAATTCAATAACTGATATGAAAAATATACTAGAAGGAACCAATAGCAGAATAACTGAGGCAGAAGAACAGTTAAGTGATCTGGAAGATAGAATGGTGAAAATCACTGACATGGAAAAGAATAAAGAAAAAAGAATGAAAAGAAATGAAGACAGCCTAAGAGACCACTGGGACAACATTAAACATACGAACGTTTGCATTATAGGGGTTCAAGAAGGAGAAGAGAGAGAGAAAGGACTTGAGAAAATATTGGGAGAGATTGTAGTCAAAAACTTCCCTAACATTGTCAAGAAAATAGCCACCCAAGTCCAGGAAGCGCAGAGAGTCCCAGGCAGGATAAACCCAAGGAGAAACATGCCAAGACACATAGTAGTCAAATTGACAAAAATTAAAGATGAAGAAAAATTATTAAAAGCAACAAGGGAAAAATGACAAATAACATACAAGGGAACTCCCATAAGATTAACAGCTGACTTCTCAGCAGAAACTCTGCAAGCCAGAAGGGAGTGGCACAATATATTTCAAGTGATGAAAGGGAAGAACCTACAACCAAGAATACTCTACCCAGCAAGGATCTCATTCAGATCCGAGGGAGAAATCAAAAGCTTTACAGACAAGCAACAGCTAAGAGAATTCAGCACCACCAAACCAGCCCTACAACAAATGCTAAAGGAACTTCTCTAAGTGGGAAACACAAGAGAAGAAGAGGACCTACAAAAACAAACCCAAAACAATTAAGAAAATGGTAATAGGAACATACATATTGATAATGACCTTGAATGTAAATGGACTAAATGCTCCAACCAAAAGACACAGACTGGCTGAATGGATATAAAAACAAGACCCTCTATATGCTGCCTACAAGAGACCCACTTCAGACCTAGGGACACACATAGACTGAAAGTGAGGGGATAGAAAAAGGCATTCCATGCAAATGGAAATCAAAAGAAAGCTGGAGTAGCAATATTCACATCAGATAAAATAGACTTTAAAATAAAGAATGTTGCAGGAGACAAGAAAGAACACTACATAATGATCGAGGGATCAATCCAAGAAGAGGATATAACAATTATAAATATATATGCACCCAATACAGGAGCACCTCAATACATAAGGCAAATGCTAACAACTATAAAAAAGGAAATCGACAGTAACATAATAATAGTGGGGGACTTTAACACCCACCTACACCAATGGACAGATCATCCAGACTGGAAATTAATAGGGAAACACAAGCTTTAAATGACATAATAGACTGGTTAGATTTAATTGATATTTGTAGGACATTCCATCCAAAAACAGCAGATTACACTTTCTTCTCAAGTGCACATGGAACATTCTCCAGAATAGATCATATTTTGGGTCACAAATCAAGCCTTGGTAAATTTAAGAAATTTGAAATCATATCAAGTGTCTTTTCTGACCATAACACTATGAGATTAGAAATCAATTAAAGGAAAAAAACTGTAAAAAAACACAAACACATGGAGGCTAAACAATACGCTACTAAATAACCGAGAGATCACTGAAGAAATCAAAGAGGAAATAAAAAAATACCTAGAGACAAATGGCAATGAAAACACAACGATCCAAACCCTATGGGATGCATCAAAAGCAGTTCTAAGAGGGAAGTTTATAGCAATACAATCCTACCTCAAGAAACAAGAAAAATCCCAAATAAACAATCTAAGCTTACACCTAAAGAAACCAGAGAAAGAAGAACAAACAAAACCCAAAGTTAGTAGAAGGAAAGAAATCATAAAGATCAGAGCAGAAATAAATGAAATAGAAATAAAGAAAACAATAGCAAAGATCAATAAAACTAAAAGCTGGTTCTTTGAGAAGATAAACAAAATTGATAAACCTTTAGCAAGACTCATCAAGAAAAAGAGGGAGAGGGCTCAAATCAATAAAATTAGAAATGAAAAAATGATAGAACTGATGGCTTGAAGATCCCAGTGCATTGAAGGATCATTGGAGTTTTGCTACAAGAGCAGGTGAGCTACAGACATATAGAGAGATGGAGATGGTCAGAGAGTAAGAGTTTGAGATTGAGATTAGAGAGGGTTTTAGTTAGTAATGGCCTGGTCTAGGATATAGTTTAGGAGTAAATAGCTGAGGTAACGTAGAGAGTAAGATGACTGGAGGAGGAAAAGTCAAGGCAGGTCTGCCTTGGAGTTTACCAATTTAGATTTAGAAGGAAGCTCATGTCTCCTGTTTCCTGCTTTTTGAGGAAGGAATACACTATAGGTATTGAGACCAATGGTAATTGCTTTAGAGTTTCTCTTCTTTGTCTTTGACTGAGCAGTTGAGGAGAGAGGGACCTGCTAAGGAAGGTAGTGCTAGACTTTACCAAACACAAGGATCATTGACAGTCCATGGCCATAGATAGTAAACAGTCATGGCTGCCAGAGATCAGAAAGGCAGCTAAGGTTATAGAGAGGCTGGAGGAAGAGAGCCAGACAAGCACCAGAATTAAGGCTCTTGGCTGTCACATGTAAGAGATTAAGTCATAGAGGCCCTCATAAGGTACTGAGGGCAGGAAGAGCTAGGGATTTGAGCCTAAGTCAATACTATCAATAATATGGAGCATCTAAAAATTTTCCAAGGAGGGGACAAGATGGACTGGGGCTTTACTCTTCCAGGCATTAGCAGTGCCACGTCTTGGGAAGGTCCCTAGAATGACCTACAGAAAGTCTCTGGTTCTCTTCCTGATGATTGGCTGGATGGCCATGGGGTGCTGGGTGCAGCAGAGAGTAGGGGAACTCAGGATGGATGGGTGTGAAAGAGGAGATTGAAGGCTGCAGCTCAGTGGTTTTTGGCTGTGACGAATCCCTGCCCCATGTGCAGGGCCCGTTGTTGTGGCTGTTTATTCATTTGTTCATTGATTACCTATAACATGCTATGTGCTGTTCTAAGTATTAGGCATATGATAGTAAAGATAATACACAGTGATAAGATAGCCTCCCTCAGAGTGCCTCTTAGCTCGTCATGAGTTCAGATATAGGACCTCTTGGGTTTGCAGGGGCCAGGACATCTGTGTAGAGGTGAGAAATGGCAGAAGTAGTGAGAATAGTAGCATCCGTGTTTGCACAGGGCCAGAAATTCTTATTGTAGAACAATCTCCCTTTGCATCTTGATAATATGACTGTAACAGGGGTTCCCATCTATCACTAATATGACCCATTCCACTTGGCAATTGATCTGCTGTTTGGAGAGAGAGAATTCTGCCCCTGAAGCTTCACCCAAGGTCTCCAAAGTCAAGAATAATGCTGGAGCCCCTGGACTAAAGAAGGTAGTGAGAGTATTCCCTACAGGAACAGAGACTCCAGCTAGGGCCAAGAAGGATCATGGCAAATCCCAAGAGCAGTCTGCATTAATGTATTGCCCACCCTGGGGCAGTGAAGAGAAGTGTGATGAAATCCAGCCACATGGGTTCAAGGGCTTCAGACTTCCCTGGCCAACACAGTTGGCACGCATTTCACACTTCCCTGCAGGGAGAAGTGGTTAGGTCACACTCAGGCCCTAGAGGCAGTGAACAGACATATAGGTTGCTCCTCAGTCTGTGACTTGGGTGCTCTTCACTGAAAAAAAGGGAGCGAGTGAGAGGGATAGGTTTAGGGGAGATAGTAGACTCCTTTTAAAAAAATACATTGTGCCTAGGTGCCAGTGGAGTATCTCAGGCAAGATGTTTCAGAAGCTGTTGCATATAAGACTTGAGCTCAGGGTATAGGTCTGAGTGTAAGATGGAGATCAGCAAACACAAGTTGGACATAGGCATCTGGATGTTTGGAACTTGAACCCTCCTGAAACAGTCATGTTTTCCAGCCTTTTCTTTGCAGTCCTTCCTGGAACTGTAAGCACTGGTGGGAGGCAGAGCAGGTGGCGCTCAGCAATGACTGCCCTTGTGCCCTCACCCAAGCTGCCTTCCTCAGCCCTCTTCTCTGAAGGTAGAGGATCTCATCTGAGAGCACAGCTGTTGCTCATTCACTGTCATGTTGTCTCACTTCTGAGCATAGAAAAAAAATGGCTGAACCCTTCTGGAAATTCCATATTCTTATGGGGCTCAGAAAATAATGTACTGACTTCAGACTATGCTACAAAGCTACAGTAATCAAGACAGTATGGTACTGGCACAAAAACAAGAAGTATAGCTCAATGGTACAGGATAGAAAGCCCAGAGATAATCCCATGCACCTCTGGTCACCTAATCTATGACAAAGGAGGCAAGAATATACACTGGAGAAAAGACAGCATCTTCAATAAGTGGTGCTGGGAAAACTGGACAGCTACATGGAAAAGAATGAAATTAGAACACTACCTAACACCATACACAAAAATAAACTCAAAATGGATTAAAGACCTAAATGTAAGGCCAGACACTATAAAACTCTTAGAGGAAAACATAGGAAAAACACCCTTTGACATAAATGACAGCAAGATCTTTTATGACCCACCTCCTAGAGTAATGAAAATAAAAACAAAAATAAGTAAATGGGACCTAATTAAACTTAAAAGCTTTTGCACAGCAAAGGAAACCATAAACAAGATGAAAAGACAACCCTCAGAATAGGAGGAAATATTTGCAAATGAAGCAATGGACAAAGGATTAATCTCCAGAATACACAAACAGCTCATGCAGCTTAATATCAAAAAACAAACAACCCAATCAAAAAATGGGCAGAAGACCTAAATAGACATTTCACCAAAGAAGACATACAGATGACCAAGAGGGACATGAAAAGATGCTCAACATTACGAATTATTAGAGAAATGCAAATCAAAACTACAATGAGGTATCACCTCACACTGGTCTGAATGGCCATCATCAAAAAATCTACAAACAGTAAATTCTGGAGAGGGTGTGGAGAAAAGGGAACCCTCTTGCCCTGTTGGTGGGAATGTAAATTGATAGAGCCACTGTGGAGAACAGTATGGAGGTTCCTTAAAAAACTACAAATAGAACTACCATATGACCCAGCAATCCCACTACTGGGCATATACTCTGAGAAAACCATAATTCAAAAAGTCACATGTACCCCAGTGTTCATTGCAGCACTATTTACAATAGCCAGGACATGGAAACAACCTAAATGTCCATTGACAGATGAATGGATAAAGAAGATGTGGTATATACACACACACACACAGATACATACATACATGCATATGCATATACATACATACATACAGGGGAATATTATTATATATACAGTGGAATATATATATATACATACACACAGTGTAATATAGTGGAATATTATTCAGCCATATAAAGGAACGAAATTGGATTGTTTGTAGAGATGTGGATGGACCTAGAGTCTGTCATCAGAGTGAAGTAGGTCAGAAAGAGAAAAACAAACATCATGTATTAATGCGTATATATGGAATCTAGAAAAATGGTACAGATGAACCTATTTGCAGGGCAAAAATAGAAATGCAGACCTTGAGAACGGATTTGTGGACCTGGGGTGGAAGGGGAGGGTTGGATGAATTGGGAGATTAGATTTGACCTAAATACACCACCATGTGTAAAATAGATAGCTAGTGGGAACCTGCTATATAGCACAGGGAGCTCAGCTCAGTGCTCTGTGGAGGTCTAAGAGGGAGGGGATATATGTATACATATATACATATAGTTGATTCACTTCATTGTGCAGCAGAAACTTTGCAACATTGCAAAGCAATTATACTCCAATTAAAAAAAAAAAAGGAAAATAATGTACCTGTATGAGTTTCCTGTTGCTTCTGTAACAAATTATTCTCTCACAGCTCTGCAAGCCAGAAGTCCAAAATCTGTGTCTTTGGGCTGAAATCGAGGTGTCAGGAGGGCTGCACTCCCTCCCGATGTTCTGGGAGGTCATCTGCTCCTTACCTCTTCCAGCTTCTGGTGGCTGCTGGCATTCCTTGGCTTGTGGCCACATCACTTCAGTCTCTGTCTCTGAGGTCAGATTGCCTTTTCTTCTTCTTCTCCCTCTGCCTCTCTCTTCCAAGGACACTTGTGAATGCATTTAGGGCCCACCTGGATGATCCAAGATAATCTCCTCATCTCAAGATGTTACCTTTATGAAGCTTATAGTCTGGCGAGGAAACACTGACAATAAATTACTTATACGTAAATTATTTAGTATATTAGAATAAGATAAATACTATGGGGAAAAAAGAAAGAGTATGGCAAGCTGACAGGAGTAGGCTGAGTGTTAAATGGGAGGGTCAGGGTTCACCTCATGCGAAAGGCAAAATCTGAATACAGGCTGGAAGGAGGTGAGGGAGTAAGCAGGGTGAGTATCTGGAGGGGAACGTTCCAGGCAGAGGAGACAGCTACAGTAAAAGCCCCAGGGCAGCAAGGAGTGTGGCCGTGGTACAGTGAGCTGAGGGAGGGGAGCAGGTGGGGGAGGGAGGTGTCTGGGATCACGATGGCCTTGTAGGCCGTTGTAAGGACTTCACCCTTTACTCTGATTGAGACAGGAAGATGTTGCACATGAGGAGAGGTTGATCTTCAGTAGCTGGATGGACACTGCCTCAGTGTTATCAGGAGGAAGGGAAGAAGACATGGAGCAGATGCCGGTGGTTTTGTAGATTTGGTAGGAGGCAGATCTCTGATCTCACTTCATAAATATTTGTTCCGCGCCTACCTACCATGCCAGGCACAGTTCTAGGTGCTGGGGACAATTCTAGGTGCTGAGGACAATTCTAGGTGCTGGGGGACACTGCAGGGAACAAAATAGGCAGATCCTTAGTCACACAAAGCTTGCATTCTCCAATTATAATAAACTGGTACACGTAAGAGAGTAAGCAAATGAGCAAGATGCTTTTGAATGGTGCTACATGTTTACAAAGAAAATAAAACAAAGGTGAGTGATAGAGACAGAAGGAGGAAACCCACCCTCAACAGAGGGCTCAGAGAAGACCCCTCTGAAGAGGTGGCATTTGAACAGAGATCTGAATGAAAATGAAGAGCCAGCCTTGGGAAGGTCCAGAGGGGTTCTGGAAAGGTCTAGAGGCAGAAAGATGTTTGTTGTGTTCAAGGACTGGACAGAAGGCCAGTGTATGCTGTTTCAGGGTGAGTCAGGAGGAGGACCTGAAATGAGGTGAGAGGCATGTGAGGAGGATTAGTCATGATCTGTAGTTTGGTTTTGTTCAGAGGGCAGTGGGAAGGTTTTAGGCAGAGGAATGTCCTGATAAGGTTGATGACTTAGGAGTATCCTTCTGGCCTTTCTAGAGGATGGAATGAGGGGCCAGAGTGGAAGCTGGTCACTGACCGTTGCAGCAGCCACAGAGTGATGATGTGGACCTGGGTGGTAGCACTGGAAACAGAAATAAGTGGAGGTATTTACAGTACGTTTAGAGATTAACAGGTTTTGCTGATGAACCGGATGAGAGATAGGCAAGAAAAAGAAATGAGTCAAGAATGATTCCATCCTACTGGCAAAATAGAGGACTGTTTATAGAATCGGTGTTTCTCTTTGTAGAATGTGATGATCCAGGGCAAGTGGGACTGAAAAAGAAAAGAATCACTCCTAGGTTTTGCTTGATTAACTGCGTTAGCCTGGACTTGCCTTCCTCACCATCAAAGCCAGAACCGCCACCCCTCCACCATGGTCCTAACCATCGTCGGTATTCCCACCATTTCTTTGAGTTCTGTCACATTCCTGTCCTTCCAGCTCACTTCATGCAGCAGTGCCCAGACTTGCTGGAATTGATCCAGGCACTTTTTCTGCTTCTGCTTCCAGGCTGCTGAACTGTTCACAGAGACACACAAACACACGTATTGGCCTCACCGTGGCGTCCTGGTCTCCAGCGTCTGCCAGTGCTCAGCACTGCTCAGCAATCCTGTCCTTGCTTGGCTTACCACAGTGACTGCTCCAAACCTCTCCCACTCATCACTTACCACAGCCCGGACCTTCACATCCATAATCCCTAACCAGAGATTCCCTGGAGAAATGAGGATCCCCCTGCTCCCAGCACACCTATCAGAGTAGCCACCCTCACGTGCTCCCCCTTTTCCCAGGGAAAAGGCATCCTGCTCTCTGTATCCCTCTCCTGGTACTCTGATCCAGTCCCCTTCGCCTCCTGGGGGCCTCTCCACTGCTGCCCCTCTGTCTCTCGCACCCTCTCCCTCTCCTCTGCCGGCTCTTTCCTCCAGTACAAGCAGGCTGTTCTTCCCCCTCCCAGGTCCCAGTCCATTTCGGCCCTCTTCTCCACGACCACGTTTCTGTAGAAATCACCTCCTCTCGCTCTCACACTCTCACTTCTCTCCCTGCACGACCACCCGCGGTCTGGTTCTGCCCTCTCTCCATCCCTGACAGTGCGCTTCCCCAACATCCAGTGGCTTTCATGTATCCCCAAGGCAGTGCTGTAAATAAAAGTGTGGATGTATACGGCACCCACCCACAAGGCTCTTGTGAGGACGAAATAGAATGAGGAGCACAGAACACTTGGGACAAGAGCTCAGTCACTGTAAACTGCTGTTACTAGTGTTGTCACTGTGGCGTTTGTGCTGTGTCTCACAGTGGCCCCTGCGAGCATTTGGCTGCCTTGCCCACTACCCACGAAGCCGGGCCTCTGAGCTGTTTATTGAGTTCCCAGCGACTAAGGCGGTACCTGGGATACGCTGGGCCTTAGCACGCACTGGAGAGCTGCAGGGTGGGCACTGGGGATGGGATCGTGTCCTTGGGCTCTGGGTTTAGTGGCCTCTGTAGACAGTCTGGCCATCGTCCAGGCTCTCAGTGGGGGAGGCGCACTTGCCTCTCCCAGCGGCTTCTCTCTTCACCTCCCCACACGTCCCTCCCCTTACCAGGAAGTCGGGCCCCTTCCCTTCTTCCTCCTTGGTCCACCGTGGGTACAGGCTGTCAGCAGAGTCAGAGGAGCCCTGTCAGCAGGAGCCTAGGCACGTCCCCCTTGAGGGCTCGGGCTCAGCCTCTCCTCGCCTCCTTCAGCACAGGCCTCCCTGCCTGTCATACACGTCATGCATGTGGCTCCAGCCTGTCTGGACACAGATGTGGCCAGAGTCCCTAAGCAGACAGAGGGGCAGCAGCTGGCAGCATTTCACACCAGGAGGGGTTTGCTGGGAAGCCGGTGAGGACATCAATAGAAGCCTGGCTCTTCGGGGCAGAGAGATCAAAATGTCCGTGAGAAGCCGCACAGGCAGCCCTCAGAGCTCCTCCTGCGCTGGCCCAGGGAGATCCACACGGTGGAGCCGGTCACCCTGAGCTCTCCTCCCTCTTCCAGCCTGTGGTCACGTACCGAGCACCTGCCGTGTCCTGGCTGTGTGCCGGGGAGGGAGGAGGCACGTTAGTGTGCAGTCAGTGCCGGGAGGGTGCACGGAGAACAGTGGGGACCTGGAGAGGCTTCATCAGCCCCATGTGGCTCAGGGAAGACCCTGCCTGTGCAGAGGCAGAGATGCTGGAGTCAGGCTGAAGAAGGAGCAGAAATTCAGCGTGTGAATGAGAAGGGGAAGAGAATTCCAGGCAAAGGGAATAGCGAGCAGAAAGGCATGGAGGTGTTAAAGAGCCTGGCAGATTCTAGAGTCTGTAAGTAGTTGGATACGACTAGAGCTTAGGGAAAAGGAGGAGAAGATAAGGGGTATTTGAGGCAGGGAGGTCAACATAGGGAAGTCAGATCACAGAGGCTTTGCAAACCAGACTGAAAAGCTTAGACTTTATCCTCTAGTAGCTGTTGCAGTCGCCAGAAACCCGTGTGAAACTAATTCAAGCAGAAAGGAAATTGATTGGTTTATGTAACTGTTAACTATCTTCAGGCCCACCTGAACTCGAACTCAAACAGTGTCTTTCTCCGCACATCTTGGCTCTGCTGTCCCTGGGTCTGACTGCTCTGTAGACAGGCTCTCTGTGTGACCACAGATGATGGCTCCAGCCGTTCTAGGCCAAGGGGCGGCAATTTCTTTTTCTTGAAGGCCCAGATAGTAAGTATTTTTGGCTTTGCAGGCTATATATTCTCTGTCACAACTACTGAACTCTGCTGCTATTGCATTAAAGCAACCATAGACATTAGGTAAATGAATGTGGCTGTGTTTTAATAAAACTTTATTTATACAAACAGGCGGCTGGCCTCTGGGCCGTGGTCTGCACAAGCCCTGTGCTCGGCCTACACGGTCTCTACAGCTCACTATCTCAGGGAAAAAGAGGGACTTCCATGTCCCCTAGTGTCCGATTAGAACCCAGAGAAGAATTTGATGCTTCCCACTTGGATCAGGTGCCCACTGTCGAGCCAGTTACTGTGGTTCTGAGGGGTGACATATCTTGAGTGGCCAGCCTGGGCCATGTGGCCCTCCGAGCAGCAGTAGTGCACAGTCAGCTCAGCTAGGACCATATGGAGTGAAAAGTAGCTGCTTTACAGAAGAAGGGGGAAGGAACGCAGGTACCCACTGCAAGGCGCCAACAAGAAAGAGCATGAACTGGGTGCTCCAAGTTACCCGTGATGATGCAGCTTGAGACTGGTCCTGACACCGCCTGGGGCACCAGGCCCACCCTGGCAGTGCTGATTCACGCGCCGCCCGGGCCTCTTCCCTCTGTGCAGAGCCTGCACCTCAGCTGCCTGATGTGTGCACCCAGTCAGAATGCACTTGCTCATTCATTCCTTCCTCACACGTTGCTGCGCCTGCCCGGGTGGGACTAGAGGACAGGTCACTGGGTGGGGGGCCGGGCTGAAGCTCCCCTGCCCTTGGCAGGCACCGCTTCGCTCCAGCAGCCTCAGGTCTCTCTCCTTGTCTTGAAGGGCGGGTTGCTTCCGGTTCTCTTCCCTGCTGTGCCTTTGTCTGCACTACCCTTCTCCACGAATACCCTTCCCATATTGCTCCATGAGGTTCACATCCACTTATCTTTCAAGGCTTAGCTTAGTTTTGTCATCATCTCCTTCAAGATTTTCCTACACTCCTAAGTTGGTCTGAAACCTTTATACTCTTCCCTATTCCAAAACACAGGATGTGCAGACTTATTTTCTTACGGCTGTTTGCCTGTGTCTACCATTAGCTCCTGAAGGGAGGGACCAAAGCTAGTTTATGTTAGGTCCCCAGCCAACACTCAGCCTGGGACCTGGCACTGAGTAGGCAGGTAGCTGCTGGATGGGGCTGCGTCCTCCAGCTCTGTCTATTCCTGCATAGGGTTGGAAGCAAGCACTTCGTGCTTGTGCTTGGAATAGTATTATGCTTGTGGGTTGGTACCTGCTGTTTCTCTTCTCTGCCTCTTCTTGTAGGACATAGGCCCACCTGCCCTATGCATTTACTACCCTTTCTCCTCAGATCCTGCTCTCCCACAGCATCCATTCAGGTGGGTCAGCAAGAGAAGTGGCAGCAAGACGTAAGCGGGACAAGGCATCGGCAAAGTGCTCACTTGCTTGCCTGGACATACACTAGGGTCTTACTGTGCAGGGCCATTTATGGTGGGGCTGCCACAGTGAGGTCCCAAACAAGCCCAGGTAGAGTCCAGAACACTTGCGTTCCTCTGCTTTGTCCACCCCACCACTTCCCAGAGCAGGTTCCAGGAAGGAGGCTCTCTGGGGTTTGGCTTTCACCCCATTGGATGACAGTCTCACTCTTTTTTGACCAAGGCCTGTGGCTGAGTCTGGCAGACTGATGTGCTGTGGCCCCTGGTCTCAGGACCCACTACTGGGCCCTGTCTTCCTTTTGTCTTCTGGGCTGCTTGGGCTCTTCACACTTATTTCAAAAAGTGGCCAGGAGGTGTGGGGGTGGGGGGATGAATTGGGAGATTGGGATTGCCATATATATGTTACTAATAAGAAAAAAAATATCAAATTGTACACTTTAAATATATGCAGTTTATTGTATGTCAATTGTATCTCAATAAAAGTTATTAAAGAAAAAATAAAATAAAATAAAAAAATTTAAAAAAAGCGGCCAGAAGGCTGGCCATGCAACCAAATAGGCACAGATGAAGAGCTGAAGCTGTGTGTTGCCCTAATCCAGCAAACCCACAACTGGAGGTACCTTTTGCAGTTGGGTTGGTGGGAATGAGGAGGAAGACCCTACTTTGGGTTGGCTGGTGCCCACGAAGAACTACTCCCCTCCCAGCTAGTAAGACCCAGTTAGCTTTCCTGCTGGTCTCTGGGCACAGGCTTGATGTTCCAGGCCTTAGGAAATGGTTTAGGTGGGTGAACCAGAATTGGGGGTACTCACCTTCTACACTGCACCTCAGCCACACTGCTGGGCATTAAAGAGCTGGGAGATCCCTTTGAGGGGATCCTGGGTTGCCCATCCTGGCTGGCAGACTGACCTTCATGCTGAGTCATTGTCCTCTCTCAGTTTATAGGTCTGTGGGCAGGGCAGCCTCATGGATCCTGAGGTTTCAGCCTTGCTATGAGAGGCACGGCGGTCAGATCCACCCTTAGCATGTGCCCTCCTAGGGCTCCAAGTCTCCACATTACTATGCTCTAGGATCCAAGAAGAAAAGATGCACAGGTCCCCGTCCACCTTCTGCCTCCTCCTTCCCCTGTTCCTTCTCACGCACTCACACACACCCTCCTGAAACCTGATCCCAAGGCTGCTTTGTGTGCTGGTGCTCTCGGCAGAGCTGGCGGGCTGGGGCCTGTCTGCTGGAGCCTGCCCCACCCTACCCTGCTACCCCCTAGGCCAGGGCAAGCAGGTCAGGCATCCTGCACCCCTGCTAGTCTGGCCAGTTATTCTGCACCTCAAGGGCCACCTCCACCCTGGCCAGGCTTCCAAACTGGCACACTGGTCTCTGGACAGAAACCCCTGAATTCCCTTCCAGGTATAGCGTGGGGCTCTACCCAGACTGCCTGCAGAATTCACACAGACACACACAGACACACACAGACACACACAGACACACACACACACACGCCACCTCTACCATCACCCCACCCCATTTCCTGTTGTTTATGGCCCCCGGCTCAGCTTGCAAGGGCTCTTCAGGCACTCATGCGGGCTGAACAAAGTACAGTGGAAATACTAGAGGAAGAGTACAGGTCTACCTGGGGGAGTGAGGAAGACTGTCCAGAGGAAGCAGCATCTGAACTTGAAGAATAAGGAGGGATTTTCCAGGCAAATAGACAGGGAAAGGGGTTGGGGAATTCAGGAAAGGGTGAGGGGGGTACCTTTCAGGCAGAGACTGCATGTGTAAATGCATGAAGACCGGCATGTTTGGGGAGCTACGAATAGTGCATGGTTGGTGGAACACAACTAGCCTCAGAGGAGTAAAACCCAGATTGCAGTAGATCAAGGAGTGAATAGGAGATGAGGAAGTTGAGACAATATCCACTGCTCTTTGAGTTTTGCCATGAAAGGATAAAGAGAGAGATTGGTAGCATGGGTACATGGTCAGGAAAGTTTGACTTGGTTTGTTTGTTTGTTTTCATGTAGGAGAGACCTGAGTCTGCTGTAAGCTTGGGGGAAACACACAGGAGTGGGCTGCGTAGTGTGAGGGAGAGACCAGCTCTGATGAGTCTGGGGCGGGGTAGGGAAGCAAGAAGCTGAAGGAGTTCCTATCTGATCGGCTTGGTTTTGTCTGTGAAGTGAGAGAAAAGAAGAAATATCTGCTTAGATAAAGTTGAAAAAGGATAGAGAGTTTATGGAGAGTGGAGAAGTTTGGAATAGCTGCTGAACAAACATAAGGGTCCAACTAAGGTTCAGGTCCATGAATTTGTAGTGGTACCAGTCTGTGTGTGTGTGTGTGTGTGTGTGTGTGTGTGTGTGTGTGTGTTCTAGCAGCACTTTGAGTATATAAAGTGTAAGACTGTAGGATTTGGTTAATCTGTAATTAGGTTTTGCCTTATGGATGAGACAAAAAGACAATGGAGCAAGAGGGTACAGTATCCTGACAAGAGAGAGACCGAAGAGATGGATGGGATTCTAACCAAGAAAGAGATATAACCTGGGAATGAAGAAAACTTTTTAAACTAAAACTCAAAACCCAGAAGCAATAAGGGAAAAGACTGATACATTTGATGACACTTTTTTTTTTTTTTGGCCGTGCTGCGCAACTTGCAAAATCTTAGTTCCCAGACCAGGGATCGAACCCGTGCCCTCAGCAGTGAAAGCGCTGAGTCCTAACCACTGGACCACCAGGGAATTCCCTATGACTACACTTTTTAAAAAATCTGTTGTAAAAAAGGGAGAAGAAGAAAGCAAGAAAAGAAAAATACCACAAGCCAAGTGAATAAATTCAAAAGATATATTTGTAATTGCATCTCAGAGGTTTTATATATTTAATATATAAAGAGATTAAAAAAAGAGAGAAGATTGTTAGCTAATGCTGTAGTGGTAATCACATTGTAATATATGTGTATGAAAACATGTTGTACACCTTAAACTTACATAGTATTATATATCAATTATAGTCAATTATATCATAATAAAAAAGAAGAAAAAACCCATAACCCTTTGGAAAAATGGGCAAGAGATATGAACAAAATTCACAAAAAAATTCACAAGCGGCCTTTCCATGTATAAGACAATGTTCAGTTCCACGCATAGTAAAAGAAATGCACATTAAAAGCACACTGAGATACTATTTTTCTCCTGTCAGACTGGCAAAGTTGAAATGTTTGACAGTATACTCTGTTGGTGAGGCTGTGGGGGAGATGACACTGTCATACGTTGCTGGTGGGTGTTGTGAAACGGTATGATCCTGGTGAAGGGGAGTTTGGCAGTATGGAGCAAAATTATATATATGCATTTTTCCCTTTAATCCAGCAAACCCACTTCTAGGAATCTATCCCAAAGATACACTGACAAATAGAAAAGATAAATGCGTGAAGTTATTCATTGTAACCACTGTTAGTGGTACCTGCCCTACAACAGACTAAAACAACCCAGAGGAGTGATAGAATGATATGTGTACATAACCATAATGGGATATAATCAAGTATATAACTCTTATCTACTGCTATGCAGTGATCACCAGGATATATTGAATAGTGGAAAAACATCAAAAGATGAAATAGTGTATATGTTACCTTTTTATTGAATTATAGAGGGAATAGGAATACACACACACACACACACACTCACACACACTATGTATTTGCTTATACAAAAGAAAGGAGGAAAAAGTAAAAACTAATAAAAATGAATACTATATGGAAATAAAAGTAACAGGAGTGGAACACAAAAATTAAAGTTTGACTTCTCTGGATATATCTTGCTTTGTGAATTTAATTTTGGAATTCTATAAAGTTTTCTATCATCATAAAGCAAAATTAAATTAAAACGAGGGATAAGCAAAGTCTAGAAGCAAAAGCAAAAGGAAACAAATGAACCTAACTATATATTGTTGATGAAGTAAACTCAGCAGGATTATTTCAAAATAATTTTGCAAAAGCAAAGTAATTTATCTGTACTTCTCTAGTGGGGTATACCCTAAGGCAAAAAGAACTGCAAAGAAACTTTAGGTCATTTTTAGTAATGGCAGTGTTAATAATAATACTAGTGTTGTTATTCTGAAACTATTCTACGTATTTTTATATGTATCTATATGTGTGGATATATTAGGATAAAGCAAATAATCAATTATGTTAATATCACTATAAACAAGGATATCAGCTTATGAGAAAAGAGATATAAATATAAAATCAAATGGTTTCAACATACTTTTTTCATTTGTGTATCCTTGTACATTTGATTCTGGGGGCTCATTTTTTATCAGGTTGCCAGCAGCTTATGGTTTTTGTTCTATACATTTGCATAGCAATATTTTCATAATTTTTTTCCTTTGGCCACACCCCGCAGCATGTGGAATCCTAGTTCCCTGACCAGGGATTGAACCTGTGCCCCCTGCATCAGAAGCGTGGCGTCTTAACTGCTGGACTGCCAGCAGCCCCTATTTTCATAATATTATAAAGTGAAAAAAGCAGTCTGCAGAGCAATCTAAAAAATAATATGGAAAGAGGAAAATCAGTACAGATGTATACCAAAGGTTACTTTTGTCTCTGTGTTGTAGGTTATGTGTTTTACCTGCGCACGCACCTGTCTGTATATGTTCCCAAAATTAACACGTATGACAAGCAACACCAGAAACAAGGGGCTGTTTTAAGTAAAAAGTAACATAATGAACTTTCTCATCAGCTAGAAAAATGGGAGGAAGGGAGAGAACAAAGAAACAAATACGTTGAGACCATTTGGCTAGGTCTTAGGGGGGTTTGCCAGCAAATGACGTCCAGCACATAACGGGAAGCAGACAAAATCTTGTCTAAGCCTGAGAAACTGCAGAACTTCCATAAGCGCAGTCCTGACACAGCAGAGGTTCTTGCCCCAGGTTTACCCACGGACCTTGTGGACTCCGGCCAGGATCCTTGGGGCCTCTGGTGAAACCTCAAATGTATTAAGTCACTTAGATAGTGTGTACGAGGTATGAGAAACACGAGTGACCCTTGTACCCGGAAGGGAAGTGTGCTAACTCAGAAGCCCAGAAGAAAGCCACGGTGCAGGAATGGCCTTCCCATGTTTCTTCCTAGCCGCAAGGGGTGGTGAGGGAACAGCCTCTTTCAAATTCACTTCAGAATCTCCAGCAACGTTAGACCTCCACGTGATTACTGCTGCTATCCTCCCTGGGTCTGGTGGTCGTGGTGGTGTTAATGGTGATGGGAGTGAGAAAGGGATGCTGAGCTTGGAGGTCACCGGGAGGGGTGGGTTGTAGCTTCGGGCGGGGAGGGCTTCTCCTCCGGTCTTCAGTTTTTCACTGGGGTGATTCCGGCTGTTAGAAACAGAGTCAGCCACCGAGGCCTAGGCCTCCACACCTTCATCCTCTTCCAGAAGGCCTGAAGCACACCCCGCAGCAAGGTCAGCACACAGAAAGTGACCAGGCGCTGGCCATCTCCTGGGTTCCAGGTGCCCTGAAAAGCTCTCAAAAGCGGGGTGCTAGGTTCCCAGTGAAGCCGTGTTGTCCTCTCTGAAGAGCTTGGTTCTTCCTGTCCCCTCTCACACTGTCCTCACTTCCTTCTGCATCCCTCTGACGCCACCGCCCACCACCCAGTCTCCCCCCGCCCTGCCTACTCCTTGGCTTCCCAAGGAGAACAAGACTTGCCTTTTCTCTCCACAACTCAGCATCACCTCATGCTTCCTTCTCTCCGCCTTGTCCCTCCCCTACCTCCTGAGGACATCAGCATTCCCTCTGTCCTCCTCTCTGCCAGCAGAAGTGCTCAGGCTCCTGCTTGTCTGAAGCCTCGCCTCAGCCCCACCTCCCCGCTGCAGGATACTGATTTTTCTCTTCTCTGTCAAACCTCTGGCTCCTATGGCTGTTCACCTGCTTTGCCCTCTCACCACGAATTCTCCTTCCTCCTCACCCTGGGTGGTCCACCTCCCAGAATTCTCTCCCAAATTCTGTCTCTCTGCACTGGCTGTATCTTGAGGTATTTTTCTGTTCACTGGACAGCGTCTCATCTCCGTGCTCCCAGATTGTAGGAACTGCATGGGCAGCAGTGACTGTTTGATGGACACACGTGTGGGTAACCTGCCAGAGAGCTTCGTGCTCTGAGGCGCTGATCTCTGTGGAGGGCATCTGGTCTGTCCACTCCTACAGCTGGCCACCTAAGGACTGGCCAGGCCTGCTTCTCCAAACTCAGGCTTTGCTGAGCAAGTCCTGTGAGACCCCGCACAGCAGCTACCCAATGAGCAGGCCAGGGTGGGGAGAGGGTGCTGGAGCATGGAGGGTGGCTTCCGGCAGATCCACAGCGAAGGCAGATGGACAGAGAGCCAGCCTCTTCCCTCAACAGCCCTGTTGTATTCCAGGTTCTCCAAGCCAGCACCCATGTTCCTGGATGACTCCTTCCGCAAATGGGCTAGGATCCGGGAATTTGTGCCGCCTTTTGGGATCAAAGGTCAAGGTATGTTGGGGAGCCTGCCCCACTCTACACTAGCATCTCATCCCCCAGGCTATTTCCCTACCCT
Source organism: Hippopotamus amphibius kiboko (assembly GCF_030028045.1). Classification (NCBI taxonomy): domain Eukaryota; kingdom Metazoa; phylum Chordata; class Mammalia; order Artiodactyla; family Hippopotamidae; genus Hippopotamus; species Hippopotamus amphibius. The sequence goes on from NC_080186.1 coordinate 35,702,888, forward strand.
TCAGGGCAGCGCTGTACCCTCAGAAGTCTCCCTGCTGGGGATCCCCCCCTCTCAACAACGCCCTACCTCTTCTCCCTCGTTGCTGTCCTTCCTTTTTACTTACTTCTTTAGTGGAATGTTTACTCAGAGCTCACCGCTTTGCCAGGGGCTAGGTACACAATTGTGGAGTAGAGAGATGTGGTTCCTCTCCTCAAAAAGCTCCGGGTTAATGCAGATACAGGTACTTGGAGTGCAGGACAGTAAGCACTCTGATGAGGGAAGAACACAGTGCTGTCAGATCACGCAAAAGGGGTGCCAGAGACTTCAGCGCTAGAGGACTGGGTATGAGGGGAGAAATCCCAGAGAAAATAGAGGCCATCCCCGATGACAGGCCCCCACAGCCCTCCTGATGTTTTTCACCTTAACACAGCCTCCCCTCCAGTCCTTTCTTAGCCTGCCCAAGGCTGAACGTTCCCCCAGACTCTCGGAACTGTCCTGTTCCATCGCCTCAAGGACCCCACCCATGCAGTTCCTGACGTAAGACTTTCCCATCCCTGAGAGTTTAGCTGTTCTGTTTCTGTGTCAAGTGCCTGCCCTATTTCATGGCATGGTAGAGTTTCGGCTTTAGCGTCAGACATAGAAGCATCAGATCCCGCACTACCTCTTTACTAGCTGTGACTATGGACAAGTTACTAACATGTTTGTACTTTAGTTTCTTCATCAGTTAAATGGGGAGAATAATACCACTGTATTATTAGTTTGTGGTCAGAATTAAATGACTGTTAAAGGGGTGATATCATTTAGCCAGGAGACTCAAGAATGCCCAAACCCTCTATTCAGCTGGCCCACCCCTTCCCGAAAAGAAGACAGAGGCCAGCAAAAGGACACTCTTGAACTGGAGCTTTGACCTTCAACCTCCAAGGCCAAATCTATCAGGTTGGGTTGAACCATATGAAGAACTTTTTTATAGGTGCAAGTAGCCAAGCAGCCTAACTTTTCTCCTAAATCTTCACTCAAGATTCTGATCCTACTAAGCTATGAAGGGCGGGAAAGGCCCATACGGAGCCCATCATCCAGCACGAAAAAGCACCCCATGGTTTATCACCAATCTGCTAAGGTTCCCCTTCTAGGAAACAAAAACCCAGTTGGTATCCTTGGCCTTGGCCAGTTAGCAGCAGTATGATTTTCCTTAGAGGTGAAATTGGGGGCGGGAAAAGGAGGGGATCTGTGACCTTCCCCAAAGCCCACTGTAAAGTGTATCTGAAGGCACTTAGTATAGAACATTTCCTTAAAGGTTTGTTTCCTTACCCTTTCTCATTTGACTTCTAGAAAGATTGCCCATGCCAACTGTCTCTTCTTCCTCACCATTTACTCCTGAAGAATATCTCCTCTCCCCACCACTTCAGTGAAAGTGCTCAATGCCCCCATGAGACCCAAAGGATATTTTCAGTCCTTAACCTCTTGGCTGCATCAGACAGTGTCCTACGCCCCATCTTTTAAAAAATTATGAGGTTGTTATGTTTAACTTTGGAGGCATCCTTTCTTTACATGAAGTATTTCAGGCATATAAAAAAGCGTAAAGACTAATATGAGCACCCAGCTTCACCTAGTCTCCACCCAGCTTCAGAAATAAAACTTGAGATACGATTCAAGCTCCGTAGCCCTTCCCGCTCCATTCCCCACCTTCCCCAGGAAACCAGGAAACCTGGTTGTCCTTCCATGACTGTTTATATATTTCTACAATAAATTTATATATCCACTTAAAATATGCCATGGTTTTTGCATGTTTTTGAACTTTATAAACAGTATTGTATATACATGTATGTGTGTATTTTTCAAATTGATTGTTTTGCTTATGCTTTTCAGATGTATCTGTACTGGTACACGTAACTGTAGGTCACTGATTTTGTAACTGCTGTATTCCGTATACCACATTTAATCTATTTTCCTTTGGTGGACTTTTAGGTTGCCTCCAACATTTTGCTATTACAAACAGTTCTGCAGTGAACATTCTTGTACAAGCCTCCTTAAACAAATGTTTGAGTTTTCTGATGCTATCTACCTAGGAGTAGAGTTGCAAGATGTTAGTCTATGCACAGCTACATTTTTACTTGATATTAAGATGCTTTCCACTGTGGTTGTACCGACTTACTATCTTTAGGTTTTTATGTACATTCTCTTTTTATCTCCCTAACAATTCTGCACAGTGGGAATTACCATCTGCATTTGAAAGATGAGGAAGCTAAAGCTCAAGGAACATAAGTGATTTATAAGGTCACAGAGCTGATAAGCAGCAGAGCCAGGATTTGAGCCCAAGGCAGATATCTGCCTTGGGCTCATCTGTTGTATTATCATGCTCTCATTCTACCAGAGTTTGAAAGGGGAGTAGTCATCATTGCCAAAACCAGAGAGAGGCCGAGAAGAATGAGGTCTGAATATGGTCACAGGATCTGAGAGCACAGTGGTCACGGGGCCCTTGCTGAGGGCAGCCTGAACGGAGTGCAGGTGGGCAGATGCCAGGCCGCAGGGCTTGATGGGGTAAGGAGGTAGAGACAGCCTGGCAAGAACAGGGCTAGAGATAAGCAATGTTAGAGGGAGAAAGTGAGGGGAAGATGGTGTCAGAAAATGGGGCAGAGTGGCCTGACCTGGGGAGCCGGCTCGGACCACTCTAGCTCTTCACCATTGGCTGTCTCCTCATTTGCTTCCTGGTGTCCACCCTGTGGGGGCACAGAAGTGAGCACGTGGTCTCTGCCTCTGACCCACACTCCCATTCTGGGGGAGACTAAGATGCCCCAGCTCCAGGCAAGACCCACACCTGGGGGTGCCTGTCCCAGGGGCCTGACTGCAGAGCTTCCGAAAGCCAGCTGAGACTGCCAAGGAAGGACCAGGAAGCCTGAGGAAGGAACTGCCTTGATGGGGGAGGTGGGGGACGGGCAGACTCCAGGCAGAGACCTGTGTGCCCGCCTCTTCTCCTGCCTCCATCTCCTTCCTCAGGGAGGAAGGTAGGCCAGTGGCCCCGCCTTGTGTCTGGAGCTCCGTCCCCAGCCTTCACCTCCACCCTAGCTCCAGGACCATGTGCCTTCTAATCGGCTCAATGGCAAACATCTTACAGGAACCCTTAGGTGACCCTCTAACAGTTGCCTCCCTCCTCTGTCCACAGACAATCTAATCAAAGCCATCTTGTCCGTCACCAAAGAGTACCGCCTGACCCCCGCCTTGGACAGGTGAGCCGCTTGCTGCCCAGCCTCCTGCCCCTCAGCTGCCCGGCGCGTGCAGAGGGGCTGAGGCCCCCTGGCCGTCCCTGGACCTGGGCAGATTCCCCAGAGTACCCACCCCCACACGCGCACACGCTGGGGTGGGAGGGCGGGTGAGCAGGGCCACCACGCGGGGCTGGCCACCCCCATGGGCTCTGAGGACTTGGCAAGACATCTCAGTCCTCAGGCAGCAGAGGTCCAAGAGTAAGAACTGAACGTGCTGGGCTGGGGTCAGCTCAGCATTGGGACTGGGTGGTGGGGCAGCGGAAGGGGCTTAAATCCAGGAGGCAGTGACAGCTCTGAAGCCAACACACCCTGGGTGGGGGAAGCCCCAGGGTCAGAGGTGGGAGAAGCAAAATGAGTAGGGTTCCCAGGGGGCTACTCGTGCATGGCTTCTCCGTTAAAAAAATAAGTCCAGGCCCATTCCTCTGTTCTTGCCTCTCTAGCGTAGCCCTCGCGCTCAGCCTACTTTTTCCTCTCCCCTGAAAGCTGCCCCAACCCACTAACCCTTGGGGAGCCTTTAACCCAGAGTGCCATCCTACCAGGGCTCCTTCCTCACCACCGCAGAGCTAGTGCCCAAGCCCCTTCCACACTCATGCTTCCCTGGAGACGTGTCAGGGACCAGGGCTGTCTGAGTGTGGTTCTGGCCTCTCAGAAATGCTGCCGGGAGTTCATCGGTCCGCACGCTCTGTCCCAGCCTGTGCCTGGCCAGGGGCATAGGGTCAGGGGCCGACGGGGCGGCAGGGGGCGGTGCGCGGAGGAGACCTGGTTGACGGCTCTCCAGGGGTCTCTGCCGCTGTCCCCTCAGCCTCAGCTGCCGCCGCTGCATCATCGTGGGAAACGGGGGTGTCCTCGCCAACAAGTCTCTGGGGTCACGAATTGATGACTATGACATTGTCGTCAGGTGAGCTCCTCAAAGCGGTGCCTCAGGCACCTTCGTGTCCTGGCCTGAACCCGAGTCCCTGAGCCCACGGAGAGCTGCCTATCCACCTGGCCCGTTGGGCTGGAGGTCAGCAGAAGCCTCAAGAAGAATGCCGGGTTGGAGGGCTTTGGGACGGAGCGCTAGGTGGCACCAGGTGGCCTGGGCTGCGCATCCTCTGCGCCTGGGGTGTTCTTGGGTCCCGGGGCCTCCCCAGACACGGGCCTGCAGACCACGTGCAGCGAGCCCAGGGCAGGCTGTGACCGGGCCTGCTCTCTGCAGACTGAACTCAGCGCCTGTGAAAGGCTTTGAGAAGGACGTGGGCAGCAAAACCACGCTGCGCATCACCTACCCCGAGGGCGCCATGCAGCGGCCCGAGCAGTACGAGCGCGATTCTCTCTTTGTCCTGGCGGGCTTCAAGTGGCAGGACTTCAAGTGGTTGAAGTATATCGTCTACAAGGAGAGAGTGGTGAGCTCCCTGCGCGCTGGCTCCTTCCCCTCTCCCCTGGCCCTGCCCAGCATCCAAGCCAGCCCCTTTCCCTGAACCGGGCAAAGAATAAGTTGGAACCTTTCAAAAGAAGCATTAAAGACCCAAATGCAACCCAGGGGCAGAGAGGCCGGGAGATGCAAGGTCACCGGCCCAGACTCCTGGAGCTGTTGTGCCTGCTGTCTTCTGCCTGCCTCCAGAGACCCGGGCTGCAGGTCCTTCCTTGGCCTTCTCTAGCCAGACCACTCCTCAGCAGCCCGTGTGGGCCCTCCCCTGGCCTCAGCCCCCTGGTGTGGAAAGCTCTCACCTGGCTGGACCCAGCTTTACTGCTGATCTTCACAGCTCCCTGCCCTAACTTTGTACTTGCCCCTCGAGTCCCCCTTACACTCTGTGAGGTCTCCCTGAGTCTGGTCGTGTGGGTCCCCCCTCATTCCCAGCCAAGGGAAGAAGGCCTTCTTTGGACCCTGGGGCCATTCCACAGGGACAGCAGACCCCTCAAGTTGAGGGGCCAGTTTCCGAACTCGTAAGTCCTGACCTCCCTCCACTTTGTGCTTTTACCACTGATTTGTGGTTGGGTCCCCAACCTGCCATTGAATCTGGTTCCACTCTGGGAACGGCCAGATTCTGAACTCGTTGTTCTAGGCAGACAAGGGTCTCGGCCTGTCTCTTTGGAGAGCGTATATGGCCAAGTAGGGTCAGACTGCTCCTTAGTGGGCCACCCACTGAGGCCCCTCCTGAGTCCTCTGTCTCTCAGCTCTGGGCCAACTTGTCCAGGCTCATTCCCCCTCTCCCCTCAACCAGCTGTCATCAGCCACCCCAGGGGAGGGGCACTGCAGAGTTCAGGCCATTCATCTTCCAATACCCAAGCCTCTTACAGAGGAGGAGGATGACAGACGGCGCTCCGCCTACAGTTAGAAGCTAGGTGTTCTTTCTGGAGATTTAGAGGAGAGCTGGGGGGCTGGAGCAGCTTCTCCTGCCTATGGAGGTCTCAGTGCAATTTGGTTTAACTCCACAGCCTTTTCCCAAGCAAGGCCAAGTGCAGGCAGTGTCAAGTAGGTAGCAAGCGAGAGCGAAGACAGAAGTCAGGTCCAGAAATTCAGGTAGGTGGGACAGTGGGGAAAGGGTGACCCATTTCAGAGCCAGGCTGAACGCGGCAGCCAGACCCCCCAGAGGGGAGAAGAGGGTTTGGCTTCAGCCAGCCCCAGCGGCAAGCAGGCCCCAGAGCCCACACACACCAGGCAGCGTGTGGGGGCTGAGGGAGCACCCCTCTGTTTTCAGAACCCTAGGACCTGAGACACTAGTGTCCTCAGAGCCCTTCTCTTTGCCTTGAAGGCAATAGAATTAGGATCATAGGTAGGCACTTTGAAGGAAGAAACGGGAGGAACTTGGGTCTGCCCTGGTGAAACCCGGAGAGCCCGCGGGCTGTTTTCTCACCCTGCCTTCTGCCCATCTGCCCACCCCCTCCTGGCATATCCTCTCCTCTGCCCATGGACACCTGTCAGAGGAGCTCCTGGAGGGCAGGGCCCTGATCCCCTTTGCTTTTCTTACCCCTCAGTGCCCAGTCGCTACAAATGATCTGGAATTGGCTCAAACACCAGATCCTGCTTCCTGCCGGGCCGACTGGGATAGGACAGGCAGCCCACATCAGAAGGCCAGGCCAAGGGGTGGGTCAGGGCCAGCCAGGTGGGTGTTGTCACATGATCCTTCCAAGAACACCAAGGTCAGTTAATTCAAGGCTCTTACAAGCCATCCAAGGGAGTAAGGAAAGACATAAGAAAAGGAAGGGAGCCAACTAGAGTTGGAAGGCTCAGTATACTCAGGCTATTCAGGGAGCAGAGAGCAGGGCCTCCCTTTGCCCCAAAAGACTCAGGTGCTCACTCCCTGGCCTGGCCTTGGTGGCAGGCCTGTTCAAGGGACTAACTAGAGCTGTCGGGATGAGGAGGTGTGGGCGTGCCCAGGCACACACTCACCTGTGCCGATATCTGTGTCCTGCCCTGGCCATGCCCGGGGATCTAGGACCAGCCCTGTGGTTCTTGGTGAGGACTCCTTCCCAGGGTTGGGGGACATGAGTGGAAAGGGGAGAGAGGAGCTGGGAAGGAGTCCTCTGAAGTTCAAGAGGCTTCCCTGGCTCAGAAGTCGAAAGTAATTGGGGCCTTTAGAATGAGCTGCCAGAGGAAAGCCAGTGATGCCCACGGCCTCACCTCTCAGCACCCAAAGTGGGCCCGCCCAGGCCCTTTTCATTACCCTGGAAGCCTCTTTAGTGCCCTCCTCCACCCCAAGCCCAGGGCTAATGCCTTCGCAGGATCTCTGCCTTGCCCTGCTTCACTTCTCTGGCATCTGAGCCCCAGGTAAATGTGGGACCTGCGTAAATCCTGCTTCTCCAGGCCCCCTACTGTCTGGTGCCCAGCCGCAGGCTTGCCCGGCTCCTGCAGTGTGGTTCTAACCACACAGCCCCTGGGCTGCTGGAGAGCCCTCTGCACCTGTCTGGAGCCTCACCTGCAGAATTCTGGCAGGAGAAGCTCCGTGTTCAGGAGCCAAGGCCCGGCTGGGCAGGGCTGGGACAGGTATCAGGCCGCCGTCACAGCTGCTGCCTGCCACTCGCTATGTGAGCAGTCGCTCACTGCCTGTGTAACTTCCTGATTCCCAGGAGTCCTATAGGGTATGAGAAAGGGAAAGATATAGGAAAGGAAGACTGAACAGCCCCAAAACAGCCTGTGCTACTGCCAGTCATGCTTTCTTCAGCCACATGGGAGCTCTCCTCACCATGTGTGGCTATTTGATTCCCTGATTCACTGGGCAGTAGCACAAATAACTCCAAACAAGTTACCTTCGAAGGCCCTTTGTCTCTCAGATCCTGGGAGACCAAGCCATCAAGCAAGTGGAGGAGTTCCCAGCACGCCTTGTGTGCTCGGGGCAGCTCAGAGGAGCATCAGCGGACTGTTGAGTGGGGAAGCTGAGGCCGAGAGGAAGGGAGGAGCTGGGGACCTGGAGGTGCAGGTGTATGTAGGTCCATGGAGGGCGGGGTGGCCTCCAGCTTTTGGGAAATCCTTCTCAGAGGCACATCCCTCCACCCCTCCCTGCACCCACTCATCTGTGGGGCATCGCTGGGTTCTCTGTGCCGTCAGTCTGCTGCTCCCTGGAAACACAGAGTCCCTTAGTCTAATGGGAGAGACAGTCCCCTCACTAGAGTTATGATGCAGTGTGGTAGGTGCTGCACCCTGAGCCACCTCCTCCTGGTGTTTGTCCGTTGTCCTGAGGACGGAGCCCTGGGAGCTGGCGAGGACGGGACGTGTGCGAGGCAGAGCTTCCCGTGCTGTGTCCCGCGCCTCTGCCAGCCGCCCCCAGCATGCACCAGGACACTGGTGACCCAGCATTTCACACGGCCCAGGAGCTGCCTTCCCGGTGCCCTTGGCTGGCTCCTCCTCTTCACCTTCACTCAGGAAAGCCGGCCTCGCTGCGGGGCGGCCTCTGACTGGTCGGCAGTTCAACGAGGCCCTGAGGCCTGGGCGGGGTTGGTGGGTGTGGTGCCGGCCCAGCAGGGGGAGGGGAGAGGACTAGGGCTAGGGGCTGACCCCTGGACAGCCTTGACACAGGTGTGAGCTGCTAGCTGTTGTTCAGTCCTTGGGGAAAGAAGGCGGGATCTAAGAGGCCGGCCAGGGCCCCACGTTCATGCACAGGGGGACTGGACCCCTGAATCTGAGATACAACGTGGTTGGAGGAACGTGAGATACAACGTGGGTGAAGAGGAGAAAGCAGCTTAGGCCTTGGCGTCAGACAGGCTTGGGTTTAAATTGAGACTCTGTCACTTGTTAGCTGGGTTCCCTTAGGCAAATCGCCTAGGCCCCTTCAACTTCGTCTCATCTATGAAACAGGAGTAGTGCTACCCATCTTTCAGGGTTGGTTTCAAAAATTAAACAAGATGAAATATAGACGCACCCAGCGTAGTGTTGACACTTAGTAAGTTCTGTCTATGGCAATTATAAATACTATTATTTTATTATTATTACTGGTGGTGGTGCTATTAGGAAAGCCCAGTTACACTAGGGAGTGAAGTCTTTATCTAGACCATAGGGCCTGACCTGGGAGGTGACCTGAAGGCGAGGGTCAGAGGCCAGGCCTAGAGGAGGGAGAAAGGTCGCAGGGGCGAGCTCACAACCGGGGAAACTGCAAGGCAAATGGCCACCAGGTCCCCGCACGTGAGGCCTTATTGGACCAGGCTGAGCTGGAGATTGAATGTCCATCAGCACCTAAACCTGTGCTCTGTTCCAGGAGAGGGATGCAGAGCCTGGGGATGGGGTCTGCCTAGCAGGGGCTCCGTGTGGACGCCATCTTGCCTCTGGGGAGACTCAGCGCAGGGCACCTAAGAAGCGCAGTGAGGCTGGCGCGCACGGTGGCCTCCTACTGCTTGACGAGGCCTCTGCTGAGCCAGCTCGGGGGTCCTCACCCCACAGTCTCCTTTCCAAACCTCTGAGACAAGCTCTCCTGGAGGAGCCCGTTTCCTCTGCAGCCATTTCCAGTGGGCACAGCTCTTTCTCACAGATCCATCATCCCCTGTGAGGGTCCGGAAGACCCTGCATGTTCGCCGTCCCACATCCTGCCCGTTGCTCCTCCACCCCCGTGAAAGATGCTCAGGGACTGGGGCTCATGTCCTCACCCCCTCTGGCTCCTCTTCATCACTGTTATCCATGGCCTCTTGGCTACTCACCTCATAACCCTTTTATCACTGTTTCTCCTCTCCTGTTCCTCCTTTTCCTCTTCCTGCTTCTCTTCCTTCTCCTCTTCTTCCTCCTCCTCCTTCCATCACCCTCATCATAGCCATCATTTATTAAGCTCTTCAGTTTGCCAGCTTTCTTCGAGTTCCTTCATTCATTTCTCACCGTGACCCTGTTAGGTGAGTTCTGTTATGATCCCCATCTCGGGCTTTAGGAAACTGAGGCTCAGAGAGGATGAGTTACTTGCTAAGATCACACAACCAGTTAAGTGGTAGAGGCGAACCCCTCAGACTCAGCTCTGGATGCCATCTCCTCCCAGCTTCTCTCTTTTTTCATTGATCTCTTTCTTTACCTCTTTACTGGATTTGCCTCTCACATCTATCAATTTGTTCAACCATTTTTTTTTCTTTTCTCACCTCAAAAATGAAAGCCCCAGGGACTTCCCTGGCGGTCTGATGGTTACGACTCCATGCTTCCAATACAGGGGGTGCGGGTTCGATCCCTGGTCAGGGGACTAAGATCCTGCATGCACAGCACAGCCAAAAAAAAAGAAAAGAAAAGAAAGGCCCCTCTTCGGCTGGTGTGTGCCCTTTCTCCTTCCCCTCTTTTTCAAGTTTCTGGGAAGAGTCATCAGCTGTCCACAATACATATCTCCATGTTTTCTCCCCTTCTGTTTCTCAACCCTCTCCAGTCTGTCTTCCAAACCTATCCCTCCATGGCAGTGACCTTCTGATTCTAAATCCAGTGGACTCAACTTTGCCTCTCTTTAAAGGAACAGCTGGTCAGCAAGTATTCAGTGAGCATTTATTGTGTACTGGATGCAATGGTAAGTTCTAGGGATAGTCCTTAACTCTTACAAACTCATGGCTAAAATCCTGGGAAACATGCTCGACTCCTCCGTCTCCTTTGCCTTCTCTATTCAGTCACTCAGCCTCCAGATCTGTGGTTCTCGCTTTTAAAAATGTCTTCCTGAGTTATTTCAGCAGCATCCAGTCAGGCCTCCCTCCAATCCATTCTCCACATCTGTATCCAAAAGAATCATCCTAAAGTCTCTGTCTGCTTGGTTCACTCCCCTGCTTAATGGGTCCCCGTGGTCCACATGCAGCAGTGCTCAGAGTGCCTTCTCCTTACCAGCAGCATGACTATCACCTGGAAACTTGTCAGAAGCGCATTTGGGGACTCCACCGTAGACTCTGAATGAGAAACTCTGGGGGTGAGCACAGCAGTCTGTTTAATGAGCCCTCCAGGTGATGTGGATGCAGGCTCAAGTGTGAGAACCACTGGCCTGAAGGATAAAATTCCAATTCCATAGCCTTCCAACCCCTTCCTTGTCCTGGCCGCTCCAACATTACTCTCCACTGTGGCCATACCGACGTACATGACCAGTATCACACCTCCATGTGTTGTCTGCTTCCCTTCCCAAGGCTGTGTTAAACGTGCCTCTTGAGCCCCCACGACACTCGTCACTCTATTATATGGAAGGGTTTTCTAATCCATCAACTCTTATAAGCCCCTGGAGGGCAGGAACTGTCCTGTTTATCTCTGTAAGCCTCCAGCAGTGTTTGAGACAGAGTTGGCAGGCATAAATGAATAAATAAATGTGGAAACTGAGACCCAGAGGAAGGCAAGAACTTGTGACAGAGTCAGGATTCCAACCCAGATCTTCTGACTCTCAGCAGGGGCTGTTTCCTCGCAAGCAGGCTGCCTCCCTCCCCTGTTGCCCCAGAGATCATTCTTTTAGCTTCAGACGCTTGCGTCCTTTTGCTTTCCTCTTGCCGCTCCTGGGCATCTCTCTCCTCTTAGCCATGTTTGATCTTCTTTCTGCAGTTCAGAGATCATTCTCCTTGATAAAAAAGTGAAAACTAAATGGTCCCTGGCCTCTGGCTTGTTCAGTTGTCTGTTGGCATCACACAGCTGGCCCCAAGCCGACTCCTCTTTTTGTTCACTGCTTTTTCCAAATATAGCTTTCAAAAAGATTTTTGACCCCTCTCCTCATAGCATGCATCAAAATAAATTCCAAATGGACTAAAAAGTAAAATATAAAAATACAACCAAAGGACATTTTGAAGGAAGTAGAATAGAAATCACATCCCTAGAGGGAAGAGAACTTTCAAGGGGCAGAAGCGCTAGGAGAAATCCCATCTGATAATATATGAACATTTACATTTAATGTAAACAACAACAACCAGAAAAGACTGGATACCACAAAACTTTGAAAAGTATGTTTAGGATTAACGACAAATGGTTATTATCATGAAAGTTGACAAGGAAACCATTAGGATCCCAAGAGTTAACGAGCAGGAGAGTGAACCGATCACACAGAAGGAAATATAACTAGTAAACAACAGAAATATGTTTAACCTTCCTGGCAGTCAGAAAATTCATGTGAAGGCAACAGGATGCCATTTATCACCTATCTCATCTTCAGAGAATGTGTTTAAATTGTAATACATGATTCTGGCAAGAGTGCAGTGACAGGTGTTCTCAAAGGCTACTAGTCAGAGTGTAAATGGGGACAAGCTTTTTGGAAAGGAAATGACACTTGGCACCGGGAGCCATCATCCAAGGGAAGGGAAATCTGCCTATAAAGATATTTATTATAGTGTTATTTATAATGGCCAAACCCAAATATAACCTAAGGGGTTTATTATGAAAAGAGTGGTTCAAGTAGCAGACAGCATAAAGGAGCAGCCCAGCAACCCTGCAGAGGCTGCGGGCACCCGGACCAGACCGCACCGCCGCTCCTGCCCATGCTTCTTTGGTGTGGGTTGGGTCGCTGAAACAGCACTGGGTTCGGTATCAAGAATGGAAACCAGTCTCTTCCACTGCCTCAGCCCCTGTCTCTGAGTTTCATTTTCCCCTTCAGTACAGTGGGGATAGTGAAAGCCTCTTGGGTGCCTCCCACCCCACCACGCCGCTTACACTGCTGTAAGGAGCCAGTGGGACAGGGCACTGGCAACCCCTGGCACACTGTGCTTGCTGCAGGTGGCAGTTACCTCCTGGAAAGGTCAGTGCTTGCCTTGCTGAGCCTCTCTTCAGGGCCCAGGGGGAAATGCCCACCCCAGACCCATCCTCCCCTGCTAGACCATCAACCAGGTACTGGAGACCTCAGAGTTTCTTGCGCTAGCAGTGCCAAGTCCACTTCTGTCCTCTTGAGGGTAGAACACACCTCCCTGTGCAGACTCCTAAGTCCAAGGAGGGATGTTTGCAGAGGCTGTGAGCAGAACTTGGATGTGTAGGCTGGACAACTCACACATGTGCACAGAACTTCTCACGGTGTGAGATGGGACCAGGGCGGGAAGCGAAGGGGAGGGCAGGCTGGGGCTAGCTCTCCCTACACCATGAGCCAGCACAGGTCTCTGGGAGTCAGAATTCTCAATGCAAACCTGGTGGCCTTCTAGGTCATTTTTCAAAGGAGAATAGAATATATCTTTATTTAACAGCTTGGTAGCTTGACTAGTAACTGTCACATATTTAGAATCTCAAATTTAGACATGTGGTATGTGGACATCTATTTGTAATTTTGTCCCTGACCCTACAGATCGTAGGGATGGGCCTTTGCGGATGTGGTGGTAACAGCTGGAGGTGAGGCTGGGCAGGCAGGGGACAGACAGTGAAGGGTCCTGTCAGCCAAAGTCACATCAAGGAGCTCGGACTTTGTCCTGCAGACTAATAATAGCAGAAACTAACAAGCTGCCTTTGTGCCAGACATATTATGTGTGTGACTTGTAATTGTCATGGCACAGAAACACCATGAAGAAGGAGCTAGTCTTTATTATTTTTGGCTGCATTGGGTCTTCGTTGCTGCACGCGGGCTTTCTCTAGTTGCGGCGAACAGGGGCTACTCTTCATTGCAGTGTGCGGGCTTCTCAGTGCAGTGGTTTCTCTTGTTGTGGAGCAACTACTAGGCATGGGGCTTCAGTAGTTGCAGCACGTGGGCTCAGTAGTTGTAGCACACAGGCTCTAGAGCACAGGCTCAGTAGATGTGGCACACAGGCTCTAGGGTACAGGCTCAGTAGTTGTGGTGCACAAGCTTCGCTGCTTCTTGGCATGTGGAATCTTCCCAGACCAGGGAGTGTACCCGTGTCCCCTGCATTGGCAGACGGATTCTTAACCACTGTGCCACCTAGGAAGTCCGGAGCTAGTCTTATTTCCCATATTTTGTGGATGATGACAATGAGACTTTGAAAGGGTGAAGAACTTTCCCAGGGATCTAGAATTAGTGGTCAGGGTTCAGAAACTGACCCACATAACTACTGGGGCAGCCCAGCTACAAGCAGGGGCGGCTGATGAAGGTGAGAAGGAGGCAGTTGTGGGATGGATCTGCGCAGGAGCCACAGGCCTGGTGTTGCTTAGTTCCTGGGGACCGGGCAGGGGGAAAGGTCAAGTGAGGATCCAAGTCTGAATTGTTGGGGAGGAATGATGGTGGCTGGATCCCTCGGAGGAAATGGATTGGATAAGAAAGCACATTTCTCAGGGCCTTGGTTACTGTGGGTGGGGACTAGACCAGATGTTCTCAAAGGTCTCTTTTTATATGATAGTAATCAATGTTTTGAGGGTTTTTTGCTGTCTGAAATATTATAGAATATATTTACACGAAAAGTAAATGGCTTATATACAACAGAGACTCATGTAGTTGTTAATTGGTCGATCCAGGTAAATCGTTCGTTGTTATATATTTCGTACATCTGTAAATAGCCCTCTTTTCAAGCTCGACTTCATTTTGCTCATAGTTTCCTTAGTATGTCACCTTGCTCTTCCTCCAATTGTGACTTCTATGCATGTGAACATTCTGGGGATATGTCTTCTATGTATATATTTTTAAAAGTATAACAAATGTTTTAAACCTCTTTTCGGCTCTTTCTCACATCGTAATTATACCATATATCGAGATATTTGTACGTGCCCTGTGTTTCCCTTTGGGTTATAAACTCCTTTTGAGTAAGGAAAAAGAAAAAAAAAAAAAAACCGAAACAGACCTGCGCTCTTAATCATCCCGACGAGCTGTCTCGGTGGGCAGTGGAGAACCTCTGAGGATTTTAGCCCCGAGAGTGTCAAGATCATACTTGTGCAGAATTGAAGGAAGGCACGATGGAGGGAGGCCTGGTGGCTCCTGAGTGACCCCCGTGAGCTGGTGACCTGTCCCCAGGCAGTAGCAGCGGGGTGGGGCAGGAGTGAACACACCTGCTCTGCTCCTGGCTGCAGAGAGCCGGCTCATGGTCAGTCCCTCCACTCCCAGACCTCTCATTTTGGCTCACAGACAGCTTCTCTCCCAACAGAGGAGGAGGAAGAGGCTGCAGCAGAAGCCGCCTGCAAGGGCGCGGGCAAACGCTGCAGGAGCCCGGCTGGGCAGGTACTTCCTCCCAAATGCTTTCCCCCATTGCTCCTGGCTGTTCTGACAAGAGCAGAATGAGTTGCATCAGCAGGAGACCCGGGACTCCACGCAGATGAGCTGGGTCCAGACTTGCCCGGGGCAGGGACATCCCCGGAGGAGGGATTCGACCAAGCCTGCGGCCCGCGGGTGGCCTTGGGGAGAGGTGTGACCCTTCCAGGCCAGTGTCATTGGCTGGCTTTACAGGCCTCCGTGCTTTGTTCTGTGGGTCAGGGAAGTGAGATGTGAGAGGCCTTGGGCCGTTAGGATAGGCCTCCTGGAACAGGGCTGCATTCTGGTGGCCGGCTTGGCAGTGTCACCCAGCAGCAGGAAGGTCTCCAGCGCCCACTGCCCTCCTGCAGGGAACCCAGGCGCAAAGCTGGCCCCCGTCCGATGTGTGTATGTCTGTGAACCGGCCTGTCTGTGTCCTCTAACACTGCCAGCCACACCCTCTGCTTCACTCTTAGCTTCTTTGACACTCACTCAGAATCATAATGGATGAGATTTATTGAGCCCTTGCCACGTGCCAGACGTGGTGCCAGGTGCTGTCAAACACATAGCACCTCATTTACCTGTCACTGCTACCTGGGAGGTGGTCTCAGTCCCCTCACCTCAGAGCTCCTGGCGGGGGAAGACGGGAGGCCCCATTCATCCTGGACTCCAGGCCCCCAGGCCTCCTGAAGTGGGAACAGCAGTGTTGATAATAAATGAGGTGACAGAAAGAACACCCATCGTGGAGTCACGACACTCGGGTTTGCACCTTGGCACAGCCACTGACGTGACCTGGAGCACGTTGCTTCATTGTGGGTCCCGTAGCTGTGAAGCGGTGAAAGTTGAAGAGACATAAATAACACCTGTGAAAACCAGCCTGCAGGCTCCACGCCCCCAGCTGTGCCATCCCAGCCTCTCCCTACCCCTCCTGAACAGCCCCTACACTTCCTGCTCTTTAGGTGTGTGCGGGCAGGCCTGGGCAGGAACCTGGGGTTTGTAGGGGGGTTAGGAGGGAGGATGCTGGGGCCTGCTGGGCTCTGGAGGAGGGACAGGGGCCGTGCTTTGCTCGCACAGGATGGCACCTACCATTCCTTTCAGTACACATCTGGTCCTCCCAAGAGGGGCTTCTCCCCAGTTCTGTATAAGATCTTGGCCATTTCTCTGCCTTTCCCTTTACTGCTGGGTCCCGTTGTCCCAACCTTTACCCCCTTACACACACACACTTCTCTTGGACACAGAGGGAGACACAGGAGGAAGTTGATCCTGGGGTCTGTTCTCTCTTCTCACTGGGGCTGAGACCCTGAGAAGTTTGCCCTAAGGGCTGACCCTTTGAGCTGACACTTGGAGCACACATAGAATTTGCCTGAAAGAGAGGTGTTGCAACAGAGACAGGGAGACGCAAGGAGGGGGTGACTGGAGCAGATAGTCCCTTGAACACTGCAGAAGATGAGCCTGAAGAGATGCTGAGGGTGGGGGAGGAGCCGGGATGGAGTTCGTGTCCCCTTTCACACTTGGCGGTGCTGTGCTGCTGGGCCACACAAGTGCATCAGATGTGAGCTCCTGCCCTGGGGCTAATGTTGGTGATGAGAGCAGCTGACCAGAGCCTGTGAGCTGGGCACTCAGCCTGAATTATCTCACTGAGTTCTCACAACCTAAGATAAACCCTTAGTATCCCCAGTTTATCCATAAGGAAATGATAAGTTTCTTGCCCAAGGCCTCCACACAGTTGAGTGACCAGAGGCTAGTTTGGATCTGGACCCAAGGATCTTCTGTCTTAGTCAGCTCATGTTGCTATAACAAAATACCACAGGCTGGGTGGCTTATAAACAACAGACATTTGTTTCTGACAGTTCTGGCGGCTGGAGGTCCAGGATCATGGCGCTGGCAGACTTGGTGTTTGGTGAGGGTTTCCCGGTTCATAGATCATTACGTCCTCACTTGGTGGAAGGAGTGAGGGATCTCTCTTGGGCCTCGTTTGTAAGGGCACTAATCCCATTCTTGAGGACTCCACCCTCAGGACCTAATCACTTCCCAAAGGCCCCCCTCCTAATATGCTCACCTTGGGCATTAGGCATTCAACGTAAATGAATGGGGGCCGGGGGAGCAGCAAACTTCCAAACCACAGCAGATCCTAACTCCACATTTTATCACCTCCCGAAGGGGAGATGTCATTTCTACCCTGGGATAAAGGTGTGCAGGAAAGACATGAGAAAGGAGGAGATGCTGAGTCCTAAGAAACAAGTAGGGTGGATCAGGTGGATAGAGGCGGGGAGGCCATTAGAGACAGAAGGAGCATCGTCAGCAAAAGCACGGAGGCAGCAGACGGGAGCTTCAGAGGGGCTGGGCTGGACACCGGAGCAGCAGGCAGGGTCACCGGCAGAAAACGCCCATCTCCTGTGGGCTGTGGTGACGTGACCCGGTTTGTATGTAGAAAGATCATTCTGGCCGAGAGCAGAAAGTGGCTTGGGAGGCAGAGGTGGCCCATTCTGGCCACTACATGTTGAGTAAAGAATGGAACTCAGGGGTTTCCTTGGTGGTCCAGTGCTTAAGCCTCTGTGCTTCCATTGCAGGGGGTGCAGGTTCAATCCCTTGTTGGGGAACTAAGATCCCACGTGCCGCACGGTGCAGCCAAAAGAAAAAAAAAAAAGAATGGAACTCAACAACTACTTATGTTCCAGTCACTGGGCTCTGGGGGGGTTAGCAGCCAACAAGACAGACACTGTAAATGGCCTTATTATGAGTCCATTTGAAAGATGAGGAGACCTGGACTTTAGGTGGTAGCAGTGGGCTTGGGAGGAAATGATGGATATGTGGGATTCTATAGAAAATAGAGTCAAAAGAACCAGATGACCAATGGGGCTGGAGAGATGAAGGACTCGAAATCGATTCCCAGGCTTCTGGTTTGGAGGATTGAGTGGGCAACCGAGGTTAGGGAACGCAGAAGGAGGAGCAGACGTGGGGGCACCAGAAACAACTGAGATGTCCAGCAACAGAGGGTTGCTTACACAGGCTATGGGACATCTCTCCAGCCTGTAGGGTTGGTTTGTGACTTTCTCCGGCAGTACTCAGGCGCCCAGTTATAAGGGAGGGAAAGGTAGATGAGTGGGTTGATCCAAGTTCAGGGTTCCCCTGGGCTAAAACAATAGAATGGCAAGGGGCAGGGAGTTGGGGGCACTCACAAGAGAGTGGCTGAAGCTATGTACTCGAGGGACCAGACCAGGGAGGGCTTGTGTACTGACCGGAAAGGCAGGGCTGGGAACTAAAGGAAGGGAGAGAAGTAGAAGGAAAGGAATTTGTGGCCCTGGAGTGGACCCTGGGGCGTCAGCTTTCAGAGGTGATGCCTTTCCAGTCCAATACTGAGATCCCTGAGGGAAGAATCATCCCACTTTGCAGTTAAACGAAGCTAAAGCTTAGAGAGCTGGTCACTTGCCCAAAGTCACCCAGCTCCATCGGTGGCAGAACTGGGCTTGGAGCGTTGTTCTGCTGTGCTATACTAGCTCAATTCTGTCTTTATTTTTCAGGCTCACTTTAGAACCGTTGACTGAGACAGCGAGGAAGTTCAGCAGAAGGGAAAGGAAGTGAGCCCAGCAGAACAGATAGGAAAGAGGGCAGGCTCCCCCGGGCCCCTCAGGAGCGGCGAATGGGAGGGGTAGCGCTGGGCTTTTGGGTCTTCCTCTTGGCCCGAGAAGCCCCCAGACGAGAGCAGCACAGCCCAGCACCCCGCGCCCCGCCCCCCGCCCTGCAGCCCACTTCGCGTCCTCTCTCTGCACGGACCCCACCGTGTGCTCGCTGTGCCTCACCACGCACCCTGTCTGTGCCACACGTCCCGTGTCCCCAGCACACGCCAGGTCCTCCGTCCCCCAGCCGTGTTTGTTCCCCATGCCCCAGGCTCCCGGTACATGCTTCGCGCCCCCCACCTTGTTTCTCACTTGCCTGTAGACACTTTGGGTCTCCACCACTCGCCCGGCCCCATCACACGCTGCGTGCCCGCTCACGCCCACTTGTGCTCTGTCTGCAGAGTGCGTCGGATGGCTTCTGGAAATCTGTGGCCACTCGGGTGCCCAAGGAACCTCCTGAGATTCGCATCCTCAACCCATATTTCATCCAGGAAGCCGCCTTCACCCTCATTGGACTGCCTTTCAACAATGGCCTCATGGGCCGTGGGGTGAGGTGTCTGGACCCTGGGCCAGAGGTGCCTTGGGAAGGAAGGATGGGTGGCAGGGTGGGGACAGAGGGCTCAGTCCTCAGGAGCAGAGCTTAGCTCTGGGGAGCTTTGCTGAGGGTCTCAGCCTCACTCTGCACCCCTTTTCCCTCCTTCCAGAACATTCCGACCCTCGGCAGTGTGGCAGTGACCATGGCACTACACGGCTGTGATGAGGTAGCAGTCGCAGGCTTCGGCTACGACATGAGCACACCCAATGCACCGCTGCACTACTATGAGACCGTGCGCATGGCAGCCATCAAAGAGGTGTGAGGCTGGGCAGGGGGCAGTCCCTGGGCCGGGCGAGAGAGGCGGCAGTGCCAGCACGAAGGACACACTCTGACTGTGTGTGCACAAACGAATGGTCCAGGGACAAGCCAGCGGCAGGTCTGGCTGCTCAGAGCTCCCTGGAAGGCCCTGCCACACCCTCAGCTAAGTCGGGTCACCAGGCATCCATCCCTGCCTGCAGGCCTCTGCCCGTCAAGCATCCTTCTCCCTGAATCTCCCCTCCCAGCCCTCTCCTCGTCCTGGTCTGGCCGCTGCCTCCTCCTTGCTGCTCCCCAGGCATCGTACACCCATCTTGGCGCAAGCTCAGAGCCATCCTCTCTACTACAATTCTCCTCCTCCCCCAGCAGACTTCCTCACCCCCTCAAACAACCCACAGACATTACCTCTCGGTGCCAGGATGCCCCCTGTACCTCCTCCACCCTTCCCCATGGCCAAGCACTGCCGCTCTTCAGCACCCAGAGTTGCTTCCCAGGTGATCCGTATGTTCAGGTCCCTTAAAGTTCTCCCAGCCAGCCAGCCTGTCCTGGCCCCTCTCCCTTCACAGCGGGAGCCCATGTAGAACATCTGAGCACCTCTTACGACACCCTTTGCTTCTACCAGTTGCCTCCCGCTGTCCCCAGCCCGGACCCTAGGCATCTGGGGCTTGTACTTTGAGCAGCTTCTCTACTCCTGCAGATGGGTGGCGAAGGCTGTTCGAGGAACTCTCCCGTCCATGCAGCCTCACGGCTCAGCCAGCCCTCGTTCCTGCTCATCTGCCTCTCACACGCCCATCTCCAACCCCACTGCACTATCCAGGCCTTACGCTCCCCAAGGCTCCCTCCCGCTGTCCCTCACCTCCTCCACAGTGAGAAAACTGCAGCCACAGTGGGGCTTTGCCGCTTCGCCCCTCGCAGCCTGGCTTCCCCCTTCACCTGATGTGGCTCCCATCAAGGTCACCAGTGACTTGAGGCTGCCAAGTCCAGAGGACATGCGTCCGTCTCGTCATTCCTGATTGCTTGGAAACACTTTCTGTGCTGACCGTTCCTTCCTCTGAAACACTCTGCTGCTTCGACTCTGAGTCGGTCATTGCAGGACTCCTCCTGCTTCCCTCGCCAGGCTCCCTCCGTCTCTTCCTCCGTGTCCTGGATTTCAGTCCACCCCTTAAGAGTCAGCATTCGCTAGGGCTCGGGCTCCATCCTAGACAGTCTTCTCCTCTCATTTCACACATTCCCCAGGAGATTCACATCTCCATCCACGGCTTCCGTTTCCATCTATATTGTCTTAGGCTTTCGGGTTCATTCAGGCAGCCTTGAGTAATTGCGAGTTATTTCAAGGATATAAGAGAGACTTGGGAATCTCGTGGGAAACCAGAAACAGCCTTACATCTGGGCCTCCTGTTGCCTGTTACGCGGTTCAGGAGTGGGAAGCTCATCCTGGGTTCAGGAGAGCCCCCAACCTGTCTTCTCCCCTCAGCAGTGGCTCCAGCCCTGCCTTATTTTCACCAGGACCCTGGTGGTCTCTCCACCTCTGCCTGTCTTTACGTATCTTCTTGCCACGTCGTCCCCTGCCCGCACCCACTCCAAATTGCTCTCGCTGCTTTTACCTGCCACCTGGCTTCTGTTTACTCCTATAGTTGGTCTCTTACATATCCCTTTGATGTAAACTTTATGTAAAAGTTTTAGGCAGAAGGTGAGAGGCCACAGACATAGGCAGTAGCCAGATCATGAAGGGCCTTCTCTGCCACGGTAAGGAGGATGGACTTTGCTCTGAAGGCAGGGGGAGCCATGGACCAGTTTTCGGCTGTAGATTAGAATGCAACAGGGTCACTGTGGCTATAGCATGACAGAGAGGGGTCCAGGCAGGAACAGAAACCAGTTGGGACGTGGTCTCAGCAGTCTAGGCAAGAGATGAAGGCACCTGTACCGGAACTGTTCAGTGATGATGGAAAGACAGGAAAGAAAGGGTTAGGATTTTAAATCAGCATGGCGTAGAGATGGCCTCCATGCAAGAATGAGGGGGAAGAACGCCAGCGTGCCCGAGGGGCCCTGGTGGAGGCTGTGCGCTTTCTCCCACCTGCCCTGTCTCAGCTGTCGGGCTGCTGCCCCTGCCCCTCTTCCTCATCCTGTAGAACCATCTAGGTCTGAGGCTCACGGCATCTGCTGCACCACCTCCATGCAGAGTGCCGAGTGCTGGTCATGAAATCACATGAGCTGGGTTCAGAGCTTGGCTCTGTACCTTCCTTTCCTTATCAATACAAGGGGTAATGACAGGTTTGGGAAAGAGTCGACGCACTAATGTATAGAAGAGGCCTGACCATAGTACGCGCCCATACGTTAGCCATCACTCATATTCATGTTTTTACCCCTACTTATTACTGTTACTTCTCAGCATCCTAGAGGAGTCACTGAAATGCTGCTGCCTGGGTGTGGGATCCCTGCTGTCACCTCAGGGTATCTTCAGTAGGCGAGTGAACCATTCAGCACCCCGGCCCCACCGCTGCTTTGCCTCCACTGGACTGATCAGCCCATTCTCCAGGCCCAGTGGGAGCGTGTGGGATGTGAAGACAGGGGGCAAGGACTGAACGTGGGGGGATATGTGAGGGGTGTCAGAGACATTCATAAAGGAGAAGAGAGAGTAGAGAAGGATTAGACGATGCAGGGTTGGGGAATTCTCTGGTTGTCCAGTGGTTAAGACTCAGTGCTTTCACAGCCAACTAACATCTTGCAGGCTGCACAGCGCGGCCAAAAAAAAAAAAAGATGCAGGGTTGCAGAGACCAAAGGAGGGAGTATCTACAGTGTCCGGAACCACAGGGACGTCCTGGGAGATGTGTGCTGAGAAGTGGCCATCGGATGTACCAGTTAGCAGGTCCCGAGGGCTGTGGTGAGCATAGTTTCAAAGGAACAGGGACTTCGGAGCCAGACTGCAGTAGCTGAACAGTGAGTGTGCTGCACAGTGTGTGCTCTCTGGGGAAGCCCAGCGGAGAGGGTGGGAGAGGGGCGGAGCAGCAGCCAGAGGGTGGAGTGGGCTCGCACAGGAGGGTGCCATGGCAGGGAAGTCTGGGCTGGAGATGTAGATTTGTGGGTTGTGAGCACAGCTGCTCCGATCCTGGGGAGGCATGGAGGAGACTTCCCAGGGGGATGACAGAGGAGGAAGCGCGATGGTCAGGGCAGAACCCTGGGAGCACAGAGATAAAGATGGGAGAAGAGCTGTGAGAAGGAAGGCTCCCCTGCATCCAGAGGCAGGGGTCCTGGTGAGGCTCCCGGAATCTTGCCCAGCCCTTGGACAGTGCAGGTGGGGTAGTGCGCAGAGCGCTGTACGCTCCCTAAGCTCCCGTGCTGTGTGTGTGTGTGTGGGGGGGGGGGGGGGGCCTGGGAAAAGGGCGCCAGAGAGAAGGTGTTGCCTGCTCCAAGAGAGGGATGAACCTGGGCAGCCTTTTTGGTTGACTCTTTTATTATGAACGTCGTCAAACATACTCAAGGTAGAGAGAGTAAAACAATGAACCCCCACGTACGGTCACCTCCCTCCCCAGTTATCAACGTGTGGCCAGCATTCTTCCACCCGTTCTGCCTCTCGTGCCTCCCCTCCCCGTTTGTTATTGGGAAACAAATCTCAGTCATCATATCATTCCAGTCATAAACACTTCAGTAAATTTCTCTAAAAGGTAAGGACGAGTTTTTCAATATTACACCATTATCATACCTGGAAATTTAACAACTCCTTAATATCATCAGATATGCAGCCCTCTGCTGATCTTTCAGCCCTCAAGGGCTCCCAGTGGGTGCTCTTGAAACTGACCCATCAGATTGGTTACGTCCCCCCGGGGCGTGGTGCAGGCGTGGGATGAGTAAAGCGCTGTGTGAGTGCTTACGCTCCCTTGGATCCTGGCCCTGCTCTTCCTCCATGCCTCCGTCTTCCTACCTGAAAAACCTCATCTCATTCAACACGTGTGTATGGAGCACCTACTCTGTGCCAAACAGCCCCTGCCTTCAGAGACAGACAGTGAGCCAGATGTCTGAATCTTCAAGGAAGGAGGATGTCACCCCGGGATCTGCGATGAGGAGGGGCAGTTAGCAGACGGCTGAGGATGGTGCCAGGAGCCAAAGGAGCCAGGGGTTCGAGGGCATACACAGGGATAGCCACGTAGACACAGCAGCAAAGAGCGAGGAAGACCCTGCCCCTCCAGGCACCGTGGAGTGTGGATGCGAGGGAAGAAAGAGTGTGTCTGGAGGGACGCTGTCCTCAGGGGCAGCCGGGTTAGTGGTTAGCCCAGGAAGTTGATAGAGGTGTTCAGAGAAGGGGAATATAAGGGATTTTGCCTAGGTTTCACACTGAAAAAATTTGGAGGAGGCTGACTGGATCAGATAAGGACCAGTCAAGAGCTGTGTAAGTTCTCCACACCGGTAAACAGTGGCTGTGAACATCCTAGGGTGAGCCTCAGTGCTGACGGATGCAACAGAGCCGTCAGCTGTGTCCAAACTGTGACAAGGCTGTTGGCTTTTGTTGTTCCTTGAGTCATTCAAAAATATTTTCATTCTTTGAGAGACTTAGTCATCACAGCTTCCTGGTGAGAGTACTGGGGAAAGGAAAGAACCTGCGCCTGGGTGCAGTCTTCCCCAGGAAATCCCTGGAAGACAGCATTTTCCCTGTAATTGTCACATTAACAGTAAGATGAGCCTCTGGCCCACTGGCTCCTCTGATCTGAGAGGCAGGATTTCATCAGCTGCCCCCGGGCCTGGAGAGTGGATTGCATCAGGCCAGAGAATGACTAAGCCACCCCACGTGGTTCCCTTTCCAGCAGGGCCCACCCCCCAGGCCTGGGCCGGACCTAAGTGACTCACATTGCCTGACCTCAGGGTGCCTAGGACCTAGGGGCCCAGAGAGGCTGCCGGGAAAGGAGGGCTTGGAAGAGTGGGAACCAAGTTGGAAAGCCTACATCTCTAAGACTTGGAAGAAGTGAAGAGGCATAGTCTTCCTGGGCCCGGGAAAGGGGTTAGAAGGTTATTTTCTCCAGGTCCTGGGAAGAGAGGAGGGTGAGCTGTGGCACTTCTAGAGCAGACCTGCCACAGTCACAGAGCGTCGGCGGGTGGTGGTCAGAAGAGGGCATGGAGCCCTGGAACCTGCATTCCAGCAGTGCCACGTCCCAGCAGCCGCTGCGGCTGCCCAGCTGACCACTGCTCCATCTTTCCTTTCAGTCCTGGACGCACAACATTCAGCGAGAGAAGGAGTTTCTGCGGAAGCTGGTGAAAGCGCGTGTCATAACTGACCTAACCAGTGGCATCTGAGGTGGGCCCAGCACGTGGCCACAGAGGTCCAGCATCTCCACCTGCCCACTTCATTGGCTCAGTCTGGCTCTGCCCGAGAGGCGCAGGAGCCTTCAGACCCAGAGAAGGACAGTGCCAAGTGGCCCCAGGGGTGGCAAGGCCTCGGCGGGGCAGCCAGAGCTGTGTCTGCTCAGAGGCCAGCCTCAGAGACCAGCACTCAACCTCACTCTTAGCCTGGGTCCTTGAAGCCAGAGGGCCAGGAGGCCACTGGCTGTGTCCAGCGGGCCCAGCATGCAGGAGGTGGACACCAGGCAGCAAGGCTGCTGCCAGAATCGTTTCTCCAGTCAGTGTTCGGTGTATTATCATTTTGTGAATTTGGGGTGGGGGGAGGTTAGGGATAATTTATTTTTCAATACAGTTGGAGATGTCAAGCTTGGTCCACTGGCCAGGCAGAAAGAGACCCACTAGAGGGCCCCTCAGGCAGTGGTACCCATGGGCTCCCTGTCGCGTGGGAGTGCCCGGACTCACCTGTGCCCTGCTTTGGGGCTACAGGGAAGTGGGCAGGATCTCAGGCCAGCCCCCTCCAGCTCATGACACGGCCTCTTCTTGGGAAGCAGATGGGGAGTCCCACTCAGCAGCCCCCAGCTGTCCCCCAGGGAGACCCTGGAGCCATCCTTCAAGCCAACAAGCCGCCCCTGGGCTTGAGCAAAGAGAACTTCAGAGCTCGGGGGGCGCGGCCTGGCCCAGCCTGATGGGAATGCCCCCCTCCCCCACAGCTGCAGCCGACCCCTAGGACAGTGCCCCAGGCCTGGAGTGACCCACTTGGCAGCTGTTCTGGGTTTCAGCAATGAGACTGCCAGGTCTTTGGGTTCTGCCTTTAGCCTACACCCAGAGGGAAGTGAGGCTCAAGGACCTCACCAGGCTGTGGCAGCCAACATAGGCAACCATCATGGAAGCAATAAAGCTCTTCCCTGAACCTGGCCTCCTCTTGCTTTCTCTGACTTTCCTGGAAGAAACAGGAGTCCGGGGCCTCAGCAACTATGCTAAACCCAAGGGCCATCTCTCCAGCCCTCCTGGGTCCCTTTCACGTCTCATGTCAGCTGCAGAACCTGGATAGACACCTAGGGGCCTTCTGGAGCCTCTCCCATCCCACAGCAGTCCTGCACCCTCTCTGCCTTAAGAGAGGCAGACCAGGGGCATCAGGGCATGCTCCAGAATCCACCCTGGTGCCTCCTAAAGGAGTCAAAGGGCAGGGGATTGAAGTCCACAGCCCTAGGACAGTGCCTCTGGGTCACCACAGCCCCAGCTCTACAGGGACAGAGATTCCTGCAAGCACAAGAAAGCTGTATTGCCGAGCCCCAAACATAGAGCAACGCATGGACCTAACCCACTCCTGGCAGCCCCAGCTGAGCCCTGGAAAGACACACCCCCCACCTTAGCACACAGGCACACGGTCTACCCTCAGGACCCCTCTTCCTGCACAGAAGAGGAAGGCACAGCCCTGCCCTAGGCTCCCTCTGGCAAACATTAGAAAGGACCCCCACCCCCACCCCACCCCCAGCCCTGGAATCTGCTCTATCCCTTCTCCGGCATCCCCAGGCAGGCCTGAGAAAGGCCAACACATGCCTGCCCCTGAGGCCACAGGCCTGGGAGTGAGCTTCCTGACCGAGCTGCCTCACCTCTCACCCGACATTCCAATCCAAGTGCCAGCCCCTTCCGACTTCCCACATGCCCCTTTACTGCTGCACTTTCCCCTGACTGAGGGACAGGGAGTCCCAGAAACTCCCTTGGACTCTCCTGGAAACACGGCCACTATGATGCAACTCCAATGCTTACTGTGTTCTCCATGAGTGGCACCCCTTGGAGTTGTACAGGGCGTAGGCTGATAAAGCCCTGGGGAAGAAGCCCCCTGAACTGGGCAGCCAGGCGGGGGAGGCAGCAAAGACAGCAGAGCTGCTCACTGCCTGGCCTCCTGTCCCACGGGGGTCCTGCCGAGCCTGGGGACAGTCAGCCTTCTGGTCCCCACCGATGCACATTAACTGCTCTCCCAAAAGCTGTGGTTCTCAGCCTGGCTATACACCAGAATCACCTGTGCAGATGCAGAAGCCTGCACATGCCCATTCTGATTCAGGTCTTTAGGGTAGTTTTAAAAGGTCCACACGTGCTTCTGATGCACGGCCAGGGTACAGCTGGTCCACACACTCCCTGTGCACGTCCATCCCCACCCATGGCTTCCAACAGTCGGCTGGTTGACAATTCCCAAATGGCCATCTCCAGCCCAGCTCTCTTCACGTCGCTCCAGGCTGCAAATTCAGTCACTTCCCGAGCACTTCCACTAGGATAATCCGCGGGTCCACCCAGCCTGGCACGTCCAACACTGAACTCATGAGCTCCTGCCCCAACCTGCCCCTCCTCCAGGAGCCTCAGCTGTCAGAATGCATCCCCTCCACCTGGTCACCCTGGCCAAAGACATGCTATCCTACTTCCTCACCCCATCCCAATCAGGCACCTACTGAGTTTTCGAAAAGGTACAGTCCTGAAAGGGCCCACGAAGCCCCACACTCTCCCCACAATTCAGCTCCAGAATCTTCTCTTCCCCAAGATCCTCCTGGCATAGCTCCAAACCATCCCCCCCACCGCAGCCAAAGTCAGCCCCTGAAACGCACGTTTGATCACACCATTCTCCTGAAGCCCTTCAGTGGTCCCCAGTGTCACCGGGATAAAGTCTGGACTCCCTCTTAGGACACACAGGATCTGGCCTTTCCTTACCTCTATCCATGTTCCTCACCCAACCTCCATCCCACCAGCCGAACTGCCATAATTAGGCATCTGAAATACTATCCTCCAACTCCTACCTCAAGCCTCGGTGCAAATGTTCCTCCTTCAGGACCCTCCCTTTCTTCAGCCCCAGGCACCCACTCCTGCCAGCGCTGCCCTCGCTGTGCCAGGCTGAGCAGCGGTATTTGCAGGTGTGTCTGTACTCCAAGCCCCAGGCGGCAGGGGAGGGGAGCGGCGGGGCTGCAGGAGCTGGGTCACATCTTGAAAGCCCCAACGCAATGCCTCCCGGACTCAAGGAGTGCGATGGGTCTGTTGAGACAAGAAATAGCAGAGAGAGCAGCCAGCACGGTGGGAGCCCTGAGGCCGGTGGCCCAAGGCAGGGACCAGCCTGTCCCCTCCCTCTCCCGCCCTCAGCCCGGCCTCCCAACTCCCTACTCCAAGTGTCTACAAACTCTGAACACCCCGTGTCCGCGCCTCTGCACCGCCTGGGTTCTCCACTCTGTCCCGGTGGCCTTCCCAGCGTCTCCTCCCCCTGACCGCGGGGGACCTAGCGGAGCCAGGGGGACCAGATTCCAGAGGGTGGAGCAGCCAGGTGAGCCCTGAAAGGTGGGAGGGGCGGGGGGTGCTCGGGCCCCACCCCAGGATCCGGTGACGCCAGGGCTGGAATTTGACACCGGACGGCGGCAGGCAGGAGGCTGCTGAGGGATGGAGTTGGGCCCGGCCCCCAGACACGGCCCACGGGCTCCGCCAGCAGCAGGTCCCTTGGGTCCCAGCCCTCGCTGTGTCCCCCGGACCCAGAGCCCTGCACGCGCGGTAAGCCGACCTGCTTGCTCACCTCCCGTCCCAGCCCAGGGGCTAGGGGGAGAGGCCAGGGTTGTCCCCCTCCACTGCTTTCTCACATCCTCCCTCTCCCGGGCCCGCTGCGCAGCTCTCCGCCCCTCCCAGCCCCCCGCCGTCCCTCTGGTAGCTGTCAGACTGTGCGAGCCCTGCCGGCCCGCTGTAATGTGAGGCTCCCGCTGCTGCTACAGGGCTCAGACCGGCTGCCAAGACCACGCTTTTGGCTAAAAGAGGCTCTGCCAGGTGCATAGCCCTGGGCCTGAGCCTTTTGAACTGCGGGGGAAAGCCCAGTGCCGGTCCCAGGAAAGGTGCCTGGAAGAACACGACACAGAACCCCTGCGGTGAGTATCGGGCACGTAGATGGGGAGGCAAGGCAAGGGCTGGAGGCCCGAGTGGCCCCAGATCGCCAGGAGGGAGACACAGGTCCTGAGCTGCCCACAAGAGACCTGCTCCTGGGCTCCCCCTAGCGCAGGGGGCCTTTAAGCCTGCTCTGCGGGGCTTTCCCTCCATCAGTGAGAAGAGTCACTCGCCTGGCTCCTGGGGCCCGTGTTCCGTTAGCCGAGCACACCTGGCCCTGGAGGACCTCACCAGGAAGTTCTGGCCCACAGGTATGCAAGACATTCTGTGCGCTTGCGGGTGGGGGTGGAGGTGACTGCTGGGACCCAAGAGCAGGCCAGCTAGTGAGGGCTCATGAGGGCTCCAGGGCTCCAGGGAGGTGTTTGGGAGTGCCAGACAGTGGTGGGCTCACAAAAGCTGGTGGGACTCTGAAAGGCCGGCTGGGCTCAGGACGGTTCATGGGGGAAACTTCTAGGAGCAGGGCCAGGGTGCCAGATCCAGAGGAAGCTGGAAAGGGAGCAGACCTGGACCAGCTCTCAGGGTGGCTCAGCTCTCAGAGACCAGGCTGGTGTAGAAGCAACTCCAGGGAGTTGTTGGGGCCTGAGTCTGGCTGAGGTGGGGGAAAAGCCCACCCGCGTTTGAGTCTGCAGGCTTGGGACATGCTGCCCCCTGGTGGTCATAAGGAGCCATGGCCCAGGCCCCATGTTCCTAGAGGGCTCATCACCCTCCACCATCTGCTGGCTCTTGAGGGACGTCTGTGGTCAGAAGAGAAGATATCTGTGGTCAGGTGGCTCTGCATCCAGACAGGGATCACAGAGCAGCAAGACACAGCAGCGCTGGGTGGGCAGCACAGGCTGAAGCCTGGGCCTCATTATCATCAGGTCAACCAGCAAGCACCCTAGTTCTTCTCCAGGTCACAAGTTCCTCCTCTGCAGCATGGAGAGAAGGCTCTCTATGAGATTAAGGGTGTCCAGTTGCTCCCATCTCCAGCCCTGCAGCACAGAGCAGGAACGTTCCCTTCCCTGCATGGCTGTGTGGGTCTACCTTTGTGACCTTAGATAACTGCTAAGCTTCTCCGAGCCTTATCTGCTCTTCTGGAAAATGGGGATTACACCGTTTATCTCATGGAGTTGTGAGGTCTGAAAGAGGGAACAGGTGCAAAGCACCACCACATAGTTAGGTTCTCGATGCAGCCACTCCTACTCCTGGGTTGAGCCCAGCTGCCCAAGACCCTTGTCCCTCACCTGGAGAAGCCAAAGAGGAGAAATGACCTGCTCACAAGATAACTCATCTCTCAGTGTTCCAAGCTGCCTCAAGAGGAGGGTGGGGGAACACGTCAGCTACGGCTGATGGGAGCTCCTGGTGTTGACAGAGATGGAGCCTGGACGTGGAGGCCCTTCTGTGCTGCCCTTCTGGCCCCGACCTAGGCGGCAGGTGAGTGGTTCTCCCAGTGACTCCCATCTGGTAGTGAGGAAAGGTGGCTTGACTAGGGAGGGAGAGCAGGGCTCCCTGGGCAGGCGTCAGAAGCGGGTGGGGAAATGGTCAGGGAGGGACCAGGCGGAAGGTCAGTGCCCTCGGGTGATTCCTTCCCCGTGCTTCCTGGGGCAGCTGGCCCGTTATCCTCCAACCTCAGCCCATCCGTCTGGCCCCAGCCCCTCCCCCGAGCCCTGCAAGGTGTCCTCCTCCCCCTTGAGGCTCCCCGTCTCTCTCCGCGCAGCCCGCCTTGTGGCCCACCCTGGCCGCTCTGGCCCTACTGAGCAGCGTCGCCGAGGGCCAGGCCTCCCTGGGCCCCGCGCCCCGCGGCCCGGTCCCCCGCGAAGGCCCCGCGCCGGCCCCGGCGCCCCCCGCGGGCCCCCTGCCTGGTAGGTGAGAGGGCGAGGGCGTAGGTGAGAGGGCAAGGGCGCGGGGCGGGCTGGCCGGGGACCCGCGCGTGATTGCGTCTCGTTCCAGGGGGCCGCGCGGCCGGTCTGTGCGGCGGAAGAGCCCGGCGGCCGCCGCGGCCCGCGCCCCCGCCGCCCGCGCCCGCGCCCTCGCCTGCCGCCCCCCGCGGGGCCCGCGCGGTGCGGGCTGGGGGCCGGGGCGGCCGCGGGAGCCGGGGGAGCCGCGCGCGGGCCGCGGGGGCGCGGGGCTGCCGCCTGCGCTCGCAGCTGGTGCCGGTGCGCGCGCTCGGCCTGGGCCACCGCTCCGACGAGCTGGTGCGTTTCCGCTTCTGCAGCGGCTCCTGCCGCCGCGCGCGCTCCCCGCACGACCTCAGCCTTGCCAGCCTGCTGGGCGCCGGCGCCCTGCGGCCGCCCCCCGGCTCGCGGCCCGTCAGCCAGCCCTGCTGCCGACCCACGCGCTACGAGGCCGTCTCCTTCATGGACGTCAACAGCACCTGGAGGACCGTGGACCGCCTCTCGGCCACAGCCTGCGGCTGTCTGGGCTGAGGGCTGCCCCCGGGCTGTGTGGGTGCACCCTAAC
This sequence comes from Hippopotamus amphibius kiboko, assembly GCF_030028045.1. Classification (NCBI taxonomy): domain Eukaryota; kingdom Metazoa; phylum Chordata; class Mammalia; order Artiodactyla; family Hippopotamidae; genus Hippopotamus; species Hippopotamus amphibius. The sequence continues at coordinate 35,733,742 of NC_080186.1, forward strand.
CCGTGGATCTGACTGCCTGGCCCCGGCTAGGGGCCTCAGCCGGAGATGGAGGCTTCGGCCGGGCGAGTGATGGACATCAGCCCTCTAAGAGATGGAGCCATGACTGACCAGCGGCCCCAGGGCTCTCACCCTGCCGGCCTCAGCCCCACAGACACCAGAGACCTCAGCAGTGGAGACCCGAGGACCCACTGCTCACAGACTGTGGCACTGACCAGGCCACGGACCCAGGACTCCTCCTCTGGAGAGCCCAGCCAGAGTCAGGTCTCAGCCTCAGCCCGGGCCTGGAGGGACAGATTTGAAGACACATTGCAGTTGCGCTGCTGAAGTGCCTGTGCTGGAGCGGGCCTTGGACTCATGTGTGCGAGCTGGACCCCTATTTATTACCTCTAAGTTATTTATTTACTTCTGTGGTTTGTCAGATCCTTTACTGGGCTGTGGGGGCTGGGTGGGGGATGGATAGAAGCAGCTGGATGGAGATCATGCCCTGACCATCCCACTCACAACTTCAGGCTCACTTAGCAATCGTAGGCCTGGCCTGGGACTGCGTGCCTCCACCCAGCCGCTCTGGGACATGAGGGGCATGGAACATAGGCAGAGTAGGTGGCAAAGGTATGCTTACCAGTCCCAACAGGCCAGCTCACAACCCCTGCACTGTCCCCACCAGTTGGAGCCTGGGGTTACTAGTGGAGAAAGCCGTGCCCTTGAGACCTCAGGCTTGCTGGGGGGGCGGGGGGCTTGTTTAATGGTAAAGATGCAGAGACCCACACATTGCCCCACCCTGCTGTCACCGATCAGAGTCCTGCCCTCCAGGGCACCCTGACCGGAGCGTATACTGCCTGTGTTTGCAGGTGGCCCAGCAGGAGGCGCTCACTATCACGTTCCGTGAAGCAGCCCAAGTCAAGAGAGCAGCTGAAAAGGCTGAGGGTGGGGAAGAGGGTGCAGTGGGAGGCCGGTTTGGGGGGATGAAGCGCAGAGCATCATGGGCATAAGAAGGCGGGACAAGACTGAGGGTGCCCAGAGAGACCTGCATCTTGGGTAATGAACAAGGATATTCATGTATTCATTCAACAAATATTTATTAAGTATCTATGTTATGTCCCGATGCTGGGTGGATACCAGGGATACAGAAGTGAACCCATGATATCTGCTCTTAAGCTTAAACCAGGAGAGACAGACAATACATAAATAATTTACATACATATTTAAATTCAATTTGACAACCAGGATGAGAAAGGACAAGAAGCTAAGAGGTGCACACTCTTATCTGGAAGGAAGAGGTTAATGCTGGCCCTGGCCTTCCGCACTGTCCCCAAGTCATATCTAAGAAGTCAGGGCAAGCCCTCTGAGCGTCTGTGTATGTCCCGTGAAACTGTGTTTCCTGGGTCTGATGAATTTGTCCTACATGATTTTTTTCTTTGCAAATAACGTTAGGACACGTGTTTGGACACATGCTGGGTTTGAGGAACATGCGACATCCAGAGAAGTCGTGAGGAGGCAGTGGTATGTGCTGGTCTGGAGCTGAAGAGGCAGAGGTCTGGACTGGCGATTGCTTTGGCACTGTGAGCATGGAGGCAGTAGCTGCAGCCAGGGGTGCACGAGACACCATGAGCGTGAGGCAGGTTGAGGCTGGGATCCCTCAGGCATTTGACACCATTAACCAAAATTCCTTCTGAACTAAGTGCCTGCCTGCTTCGGCACAGGTGTCCCCTTCTCCCAGGCTAGAGTGAGGAGCTGGCAAGAGCTGAGGGCTGTATGCATTCTGGGTCAAGGAAGAAAAATGAACCTGTGCTTCCATTCTTCTGTGTTCACTGCGCCCGTTCTAGGTGCCCCCAAAACTTTGGTGCACTCGTGCTGCCCTCAAACACCCCCTTGGTCCCTCTCTCTGCCTCCAAACTGATGCAGGATCTTCAGTTGCCAACCCCCACTTCCAATGAGAGAAAATGGCAGCAGTGCCCTACCGTTTGGAGACACCTCATGAGGGCCTGGGCCCTGGTCCTGGCTGGCGGTGAAGCCAGGGAGGTCTTGTCAAGTCCAGGGTCATTGGAACCAGGGAGCCCCTGCTGGAAAGACTTGAAAGCATGGCCAGGTCCCCAAAACCTCCAGGCCCTGTCCCTCAGTGGACATCAGAGCTCCCAGAGCCACTTACAGGAGATGGGTTGAAGCCATGTCTGACAAGGCTCAGAGAGAGAACCAGGTCAGAACCCCAGCCAAAGGTGCTGGCTCTCAACATTCCCCAAATTGTCAGTCCTTGAGGGAGTAGGCTGCATTCTGGGCCCCAGAAGAGATGGTGCCTAACATCTTACAAAGTTGTGGATGAAAGAGCAACTTCTCCAAAAGCAACATTCCCACTAGAACTAGTCTCAGTTTGCAGCTCACAATGAACCAAATTCCTCTTAAAAAAAAAAAAGCTATTTTTTTCTCAAAGGCAATGAGGTGCAGAGCTCCGCTTCTCTGTCTACAACTGAGCAGAGGTCACCTGGCACATGACCTCACCAGGCAAAGCACTTTTGCTCCTGGGGGGGCCACCGGTGGCTCTGGAATCTCCATTTTTGACTATAGTCTGTTTCATATTTGCAAAATGACATCACCCATTTGAATGATCTTCCCAGAACTAAGGTATGGTCTCCTCCAAAGGGGTATTGTCACCACCACTTGCAAGACAGAAAACTACAGATGGCTTTGAAATGACTGTTTTCCCAGCTTCAGGGGGCACCCAAACATCCCTCTAGGTTAGTTTCATCCAGGAATCAAGGTTCAAGATCCATGTGCTCCCCCTGAACCGGCCAATGGCGTTCCTCCTCTCTTGTCCACACTTCCCATGGCTCGAGAGCCCTGTGACTGAGTGCATGTGGACTGGCTGCCTAATTGAAGCCTCATCTTGAAAAGGTGAGGTAGGGTAGAAATCTGAGAGATCAGAGAAAAGATCTAGGAGAATTTGTGCCACGTGAGATCACTTTTCTGGTTCACAGGGGGTGGTGCTTAACCTGTTTTGGAGTTGTAGACTCCTTAGAGAAACTACTGAAAGCCAAGGATCCTCCCCACCCCACCTCTATGCTGAAAAAACTACCGATGTGTAAATCTGGTGAACAGTTTGGGAGATCCCACAGACTTTCTGAAGCTCATTCAGAGATTCCACAGGAGTCCATTGCCCTCAAGCTATCCTGCCCTGTTCTAGATACTATTATTAATGTCCTCCTGTAGCTAGATTAATTCCTCCATCTGTGCTCAGGTCCCCATATCAGGGCTCTCTGTCTCCATTATGTACAAGGCTCCCTATTCTTCAGCCTTTTTCTACTGAATGTCTTCTTTCCCTCTGCATTTAAACTCACTTGAATATATCACAACATAAAAAAGACAGTGATTACAAATATATAAATATATAATCTGCTTCCACATCTCCTTCACTAAAAGAGCTCTTGCTGTGGTCCCCAGTCGCCTCATCATTACTAAACACAAAGGCCACTTCTCAGCCTTTAGTCCTTTGGACTCTCAGAGGCACCCAACTTTGTCAGCCCTCTTGGAACACCTGTCATCCCTTGACTCTCTCCATCCCATACTCTCCTGGATTTTCTCCCACCCCTGCTCATTCGCAGACTCCTTTTGGATTCCTTTTCCTCTCTCTGCCGCTTAAGTGTTCATCAGGGCTCTGATATAGGCCTTCCTTTCCCGTTTTACTCTCCCTGAGCGATGGTACCAACTGCCATGGTTTCATTTATTGCCTCCATGCTGTTGATGCCCTCACTGTCTCTCCAGCTTAACCTTTCTCCTAAGCTCTAAGTCTGTATTTCCAACACTTCTGTCTGCTTAGCCTCAGAAACCTCAAACTGAACTTATCTGTCCTGGATGTCTTTTCATTCCTTCAGATGCTCTCTCCACCCTTCTCTACCTGCTCTAAGCCCCACATAATGGCTTCCCTGCTCTCCAGCCTCCTCGCCTCCTTCAGGGTTCCCTCCCGAGTAATGGCACCAACCTCCATCCAGGGACACAAGGCAGAAACTTGGGCAGCAGCCTAGACTCCCTGGGCTTTTGTCACTTCCCTTTTCCATTCGTTCTCAAATCCTTAGATCCTACAAGTCCATCCCCCTTTCTCTCGTCCCACTGCTGTTCTATTGAAGTCTTCCTCATTTGTGGAATGGTTTACTGCTTATCCTCCTAACTGGTCTCTGTCTCCAGTCTCAGCTCCCTCCAGTGCTTCTCAGCCCTGTGACCTTTTAACATTACTTGAGCACTTACAATAGTGCCTTGGGCCAGTTATGGGGATTCCGAGGTCAGCTAGAAACACATTCTGCCGTCAAGGAGACCACAGTTGGAAATGGAGGTGGGGGAAGGGCTGTTCGGTTTGACAGATAAAAACAGGACATCTGGTTAAACTTGAATTTCAGATAAGCAATACCTTTTTTTTTTTTTTAGTATGTCTCATGCAATAACTGGGACATACTTATATGAAAAATGTTAATCTGCTATTTCAATTGAACTGGGTGTCCTGTATTTTTTCTGACAACCCTAGGTGGGGGTAAACAAGTAAACGTAAAATGCAATCAACCATCCTAAGTCCTCCAATAGAAGTATGACTAGGGATATAGTTATGTATATCAGGGTTGGGTAGGATTCTATACTCACAAAGGGGGAGTGTTACCGCGTGGAGCTAAATCGGACTTCGTGTTAGATCTGTTTCTTTGACTTTAACCTTTGCTTTTTGTTGCTTTTGTTATTGTAATCATACATGATGGCCTGCCTCTGGGAACACTGCCCCTCTGCCTGAATGTGGAACTAAAGTGCCTCTGCTCAGCCCACCAGCTGACAATCTGCCCTGCCCACCTGTGTGAATGGCTGAAATTAACATATCCCCTCACTGAGGCTGGTTATTCCCAGAGATCTTTTGTAAGACTGATGGCCCTTTAACTTTACTTCCCCACAGCTCCTCCCTCTCTGGTTCTATAAAACAAACTAGCATCCAGACCCCAATAAGATGGTTTTTTGAGGAGACATTAGTCTGCCATCGTCTCAGTTTGCTGGCTTGCCTCAACACCTCGTCTCGGATACATTGGCTGTTGTGCAGCGAGCAGAACAAGCTTGGACTCAGTAACAAATTTTGGCTTAGCCAGCCAGGAGCCTTGCTGTTTGTGGCTAGCCAGCCCCGGTCAGGGAATATTGGGGCAAGGCCCTAGCAGGTGCCAGGACCATTTGTCCTGAGGATCTTCCCTTCAAAGTTCCCTGAAGTGGCACCGGCTACCCCAGCACTTGGCAATTGAAACAAGGAACCAACCAACTTCTGGGAGTTCACAGACTCGATTTTGTAGGGTAAGTCTACCCAATTTGGCAACCGGTTCATTTGTCTTGGTCTTGCCTTGGTTTGGTTTTGTGTAACCTCTTGTGTTATGAGTCAACGGACTCGATTTGATTCCGGAACTTTAGTTCCATCTGGGGGACTTCGGTTCCAACTGGGGGACTTTGGTCCCATCTGGGGAATTTCGGTTCCAATCTTGGGGACTTCAGTCCCATCTGGGGAACTTCTGTTCCAATCTGGGGGACTTCGGTCCCATCTACGGGACTTCGATCCCATCTGGGGATGTGAGTCAAAGGACTCGATCTAATTCTGGAGGATAAGTTGCTCCAGTGTGCACGCCGGGAACATATTCCCCCTCAATCTGGGCTTTTCCTTTATGGGACAAGCAAACCTGGTTGGGGTACCCCACTGGAGGGGTGAATTGTTGTTGGACTCTACCTGGTTCTGGGAGCCGGCTTGCTGGGAACTAGTTCGCTGTTTTTTTGTAGGGTAGGTCTACCCGATCTGGGAACTAGTTTGCTGGTTTTCGTCTTGGTTTTGTCTTGATTCTGTGTGCATCGGTGCTAGAATTTGTTTAGGCCTTTAGTATTGGAATTTGTTTGCATCTTTTGTGTTTTGGTGTTATCATACTTATAAAAATGGAAAATACTCATCAATCCCGAAGGAGAATCTTTTGAGGTGTATATTAGATAAATGGGCAAAGCATAGCCATGAGCCTATGACTAAGGCATGATATACTATTGTAATCAGATGTGGACCCAATATATGCTAGGATCAGAAGAACAACGGCCCCTGAATAGCTCACTCAATCATTATACCATGCCGCAGTTAGAAGTGTTTTCCAAAAGGGCAGGGAAAAGAAATGAGATTCCATTTGTAGAAGCATTTATGCCATTGCATCAGGAAGAAAAGGAGTCAGAGGACTGCCACCTTATGGCGTAGTGGTCTGAAAGGAAACCCAAGGGGAAATCTGTTCTACAAGGGAAGAGAGAGAAAATGAGAGTGGGAACATGAGATTAACCCCTGGAGCACAGGGACGTGGCAGGGCACCCAATTTGGACTGAGCAGGGCAATTTCCCTTGCCCGATATCCAGTAAGAGGCTAGGAAACTCCTTTGGACTTGAGGCGTCCGATTCTGATTTCCGCACAGCAGCCCCAGGTAACATTGATAGTGGGGAACGAGTTGATTAACTTTCTCATAGATACGTGTGCCACATATTCTGTGGTAAACACCAAGGTGGCACGGAAAACATCTCAGTCTATCCTGGTCATGGGAGTTTCTGGAGAAGTACAACACTGTTCGTTCTTACAACCTCTAGAAGGCCAACTAGGGGACCTCACCCAACAGGGCCATGGATCCCAAACGAATCCCTCCTCCCCCAAGGTGTAGGCCCTTTTGGCTAGGCATTTCATGGCCCAGTCTTTCCCAGACATTAGGTGCAAAATTTAGAAAGCAACTGCTGGTCCTCAGACTCCAGTGTCCAATTGGCTTATTCAGTTTTCAATAACAGGGATATGGCTAAAAAGGCTGAACACACCCAAGAGAAATAGGCAAAAGGCCCACATGATTGCAATGGCTTTGTCTGCTCAGAGACCAACAAAGGGGAAACATAGTCATCCTAGGAGACTAATTTAGAACTTGACTTGTTTCCCATAAGTATTAGTAAAAAGCGTTTAGCCATCTAGACGAATGAGCTTGATTTGTTCCATCTGCCAGAAACCCGACCTTTGTAAACTGATGGGTTTTTACATTGCTGTACCTGACTCTGGGCTGAAATTTTGAAATGAGAACTATGAGGTCTCTCTGTGTTTGTATGTGTCTTTGTCTTTGGATAACATTGTTGAGGTTAATCTGTAAATGAGCTCTGCTTAATTGACTTAAAGGAAAATAAGCGCTTACAAACCAAATACTTCTAAATACACGAGAAATTAAGCTAAATAAGTTTCAGGTTCACATGAACTCGGAAATAGCATTAAACTAATACCTAGTATTAGTATTTAAGTTTGTTGATCTAATTAATATAGACGTCATTAGAGCCATCAACATTAAGTATGATATTTTCACTGCACCTAGGTTTAATTAGAAGTTAAACGAAATAGTGTTATCTGTTGCAAATTTGTCAGCAAGAAAAATAACTTGATAGTATAATGTGTGTTTTCAGTTACGAAGTTATGAGAAGTGGAATTACATTTTACTGAGAAAGTTTCGAATATGGTCAGGATTAACCAAAGTGAGATTGAAATTAACTAACTAAATGGACTTTGTTGAGTAACCTAATACAAGACTGGAATTTGATCTGTTAAGAATGCTCTTTTTTGATAACAGAGTGTATGAGTTTCTGTGCCCTTAGGTGATCCGTATTTGTTTTCTTTCAATTGTTTTGTGACTTTGGTTAAAGGAATGTGTTGTTCCACAATAACCTATGATCCTGTTGTGTTTCAAAACCTTTTTGATAATTTTAACAAACTTCCCAAATATCAAAATCTGACTAAAGCTTTTAGCCTCCAGCTGACTCTGGGATACTTGGAAAGAACATCTCTGAGACATCTTTGAGAGAGATGTCAAGCTAAGTTTATTTGGTGTGTTAAATTATTTCAAAAACATTGTCAAGGGACTTCCTAGGTGGCGCAGTGGTTGAGAATCTGCCTGCCAATGCAGGGGACACAGGTTTGATCCCTGGTCTGGGAGGATCCCACATGCCTCCGAGCAACAAAGCCCATGCACCACAGCTATTGAGCCTGAGCCCATAAGCCACAACTACTGAAGCCCACACACCTAGAGCCCATGCTCCACAAACAAGAGAAGCCACCACAATGAGGAGTAGCCCCCTCTCTGCAGCTAGAGAAAGCCCATGTGCAGCATCGAAGACCCAACACAGCCAATAAATAAATAAATAAATAAATTTATAATAAAAAAAACCAAACAAAAACATTGTCAAGTGATTGGAGATGAACCGTAGGTTATAGTGTATGGATAAATGTCATTTATGTGGATATTGCAAAATTTATATGGAATCCCTAACTTCTGATATGTCTTGATGCTTTAAAAGGAACTTTTTAACAAATGTAAGTTTCCTTTAGCTAGTATCACTGGACTGGGTAACAAATGGCAAAAATAATGGGAAGATTGATTATTTCATCCAGATCAATGGGAATTAATTACATGGGACTGAATGAATGGTAAATATGATTTATAACTTTATGGTTTTGGGAAATATACTGGCTTTAATCCTTGTTTTTTGGGAAAAAAAAACCTTTTATGTTATGACCTACAACAAGGTGATAAAGTATGCCTTTGTAAACAAAGACAAAACATTTTATCTTTTTCTCTCTCTACCTGATCCTGCCAGAATTTGGTGTCTCCAGCTGTCTCTCCTGTGGACTTGATATTTTAGTGCAGCTTGATTACTGCTAGTTATACTAATCATTGTTTTAATTTGTTCTCTGTTTACAAATTGTTTGCGCTTTGTGTCTCCCTGCTGCAGTATGTCTTTGTCAATGTTACTGGCTGGGTTGCTTATATCCTTTCTATTTTATGATTGTTGTCTCTTGCAGTACCCAATGTGTAACCAGGCAGCCAACAAAACTTCTCTGGCTAAAAGTGTAATAATGTGATTCCAGGTATGGGAAGAAGCAACAAGGGTAAATGTCTCCTGGATCATAATCAGACAGAGGATCCAGAGAATTTTTATCAATAGAGCCTAATCTGAAATTAGCACCTGGAGTGGCACATCAAGAATTTTCACCTGAACTGGGATGTGCCTCCCAGCACCGTGGGACAAAATTTCATCATGAAATGTCTCCCAAATACTGGTCAAATTCCTGACAAGAGGAGATCAGTCATTGGCAGCTGCAGACCTCTAATGTGAGCCCGTGAAACCCTGAGAAAACTCAGGAAAGAGAAGACCTGCCATTTAGCAGCCATCAGATTGCAGCCACTTTCTATGGTGAGCCCTGAGGAAATGCAGGATGTGAAAATACAGGATACAGGCCCTAGAGAGCTACACATGAAAAAAAAAAAATGATTTCAGTGAGCCCAGCCTCTTGCATCTTCCCATACATGGAAAAATGCTAGATTCTTTAACTTCAGATGTGGCCCCTTGGGTTCAAGTCCCAGTCTGGGTTTTGGCCAGGTTTGAGTCCCAACCATGTTGGTTCAAGTCCCAATCTGAGTTTAGCTGGGTTCGAGTCCCAGCACGTGGGTTTGAGCCCTCAAAATTCCTGATAACTCTCAACTTTTAGGTTGTGAATATTTTTAACTTTACAGGTTTACACTTCCAAAGCGGAACAAAAGACAAATCTCAACATTTGGAACACTGACACCGATGGTGGACACTCCCAGAAAGATCCGTCTGATGGAGCGGTTAGAACGTTGCCACCCTTTTTTCCACAAGATTGTGGAGTGGACATTGACAGTGGGGAATTGTTACCGCGTGGAGCTAATCGGACTTCATGTTAGATGTTTCTTTGACTTTAACCTTTGCTTTTTGTTGCTTTTGTTATTGTAATCATACATGATGGCCTGCCTCTGGGAACACTGCCCCTCTGCCTGAATGTGGAACTAAAGTGCCTCTGCTCAGCCCACCAGCTGACAATCTGCCCTGCCCACCTGTGTGAATGGCTGAAATTAACATATCCCCTCACTGAGGCTGGTTATTCCCAGAGATCTTTTGTAAGACTGATGGCCCTTTAACTTTACTTCCCCACAGCTCCTCCCTCTCTGGTTCTATAAAACAAACTAGCATCCAGACCCCAATAAGATGGTTTTTTGAGGAGACATTAGTCTGCCATCGTCTCAGTTTGCTGGCTTTCTGAATAAAGTCGTATTCCTTGCCTCAACACCTCGTCTCCGATGCATTGGCCTGTTGTGCAGCGAGCCAAACAAGCTTGGACTTGGTAACAGGAGGTATCATTTCTATCCAGATGGAAGGGAAGAAGAGCCAGGAAAGTCTTTGTGAAGGAGGTGGCACTTGAACTGGGCCTTGAAAAATGAAATATTTACACAAGGTGGATGAGGGGCACTGGGCCTGTACTGGTTATCCTTTATGACCTTCATTGCCTCTCTGTTCTAAATTCCCTCTTTTCACTGGCCTTGCCCTCTCCAGCAAGGTCTGGGGCTCAGCCTTGGTTAGGAGGTGAGGGCCTTTCCTTGGGCTGTGTGTCTCAGCCCTAGGACTCTGCTACTCCTATATTCTTTAGAGTTCTTGTCACTTCTTACTAGCCAGTTCCTCATTCCTTCCAACCCCCTATAACAGTTTAAAATTTCTATATTAAACTGTCCCTGTGTGCTTACTGTGTGGTTTCTCCTGACTGGCCACAGCCTGACACACAGCCTTCTCAGCAGTGGCAGTAGCATGAACAAAGGTAGGGAAGCATATGGAACAGCCTGAAGAGCCAGAAATTTCATGTAGAATTGGGGGACAGCCCTCATCAAGACAAAAGTCTAAAGAGATCATAAAGGTCTTTGAGTGCTATACCAGGGAGCCTGGACTCTGTCCTGAGTGGAGCCACTGAAGGGTTTTAGGTGGGATTGCCTGGAGACATGTTCCAGGTGGGTCACTGGCCGCTGTGTCTAGTTTGGACTGGAAGCGGCAAGGCAGGGGGCACCAGTTAGAGCTGGTGCAGGTAGGGCTGTTCAGGCAATAAATGCTGGCACCTTGACCTAGGGCAGAAGCAGTGCTGCAGGACAAAGGTGTGAGGCACAACCCATGGGACTTGGTGATGAACTGGTTGTGAGGAGCTGACGAAAGGGAGAGTTTCTAGGAGTCTGGCTTGGGTGACTGGTAAGGAATATAGGGGATGTCGTATTTTTAGCCAGTGATGGGGGTGAGGTGTGGGGGAAGTCATCAGTTTGGTTTTGTTCATGTTCAACTTGAGGTGCACATGACAACTTCAGAGCAGGGAGGCCGGCAGCAGCTGGGTCTGAGGGCCAGACACTCAGGACAGTCTGGGCCAGAGAGATCTGGCAGTCACAGCTCAAGGCCAAAGGAGTGCTGGGATACACAGGAACAAGAGGAGAAGTAGAGGCTAAGGCCTGGAGACCCAGTGTTTAAGGAACAGGGAAAGGGGGAGAGACAAGCTTGTGAAGGAGACCAAAATGGAATGCCCAGAGTGGTGGGAAAAAACCAAACAGAACAAAGGGAGGGAGTGGTCAAAGGGGCCAAATGCAGCAGAAAAACCAAGTCACATAAGGACTGAAACTGTCCATTGGGTTTTCTGGCAACATAGTGGCCTAGGGACTCAGGCTAAGCTTATTGCTGAAAACCACTAAAAATACTAGACAAAACATAATTTTAAAAATGCATCCGTGAGCTGGCAAACACATAAGAAATAGTCAGGTCTAAATAAATAAAGAAACAAAGGTAAGCAAACGCAGTAGTTGGCGTCCACCTGGAGAGCATTTTCCTTGCTTGGGGAACCTGGGCATTGGTTTGTAAGGGCTCCGTGAACTTATGCTGGGGGTCTACTTGGGACATTCTCCATATGGCCAGGATCCCAAAGAACTATGCCCACACCTAGGGGTGAACTAGAAATAAACCTCCCCCTCCTTTTCCTAACTTCTTTCCCTCAAACCAGGGGACTACAAAGAAAGTTGCCTGCAATTAACCTTAGTGCTAAGTGGGAGAGGGGAAACCTTCCCTGAGAATTCTTACCTACAGGCAGGCCCTCAATTCACACTATTTTAGAAGGCTGAAAAACTTCAAACGGGTTAATTTGTCATGGACATGGATTGCTAATGGTTCCAGGTGACCAAGAGAAGCTCCTTCTCCTCCTCTCCTGGGCTTTGGAATGCTCTCCTGAATTTGGGGACCCCTCCCAGGGTTGTTACAGGTTCTGGCCCCTATATGTCCTATTCTTCTCTCTCAGAGGAGAGAAGAACCCCTGTAACCAGCTTCCAAAGATACATTCCCCAATTGGCTCTAAGCCATCCTGGATTGCCATCCAAGTCTCCTGGAAGTCCCCTTTGGTCTGGCACCCAGAAATGCCCCCAACCCTGCCTGGGGCTCACTTCAATCCGTCTGCCCTAGGTGGTGTTTATAAAGCATGTTCAGGAGCCATTGTTGGTGAGCCTTGGCTTCTTCCTCTGCCAGGGGAACCCCCCAGGCACTAGGAAGAAGCCCTGGATTGGAAGCAAACTCACTTTGACCAAGTTGTGGCTTCTGGGCCAAACCCTAGTCACACACCGGCTCAGTTTATCCTTCACTGCAGGAATTACTGTTCTCATTTTTTTTTAAAGTGAGTTTCAGAAGTCAAGGTCTTATGACTAGAAAGAGGCAGAGACAGGTTTTTTGTTTTTTGTTTTTTTAAGCTCTTTTATTGGAATATAATTGCTTTACACTCTTGTACTAGTTTTTGAGGTACACCAAAGTGAATCAGCCGTATTTATACATATATCCCCATATCCCCTTCCCTCCCACAACTCCCCCCCACCCTCTCTGTCCTGGCCCTCTAAGGCATCACCCATCATCAAGTTGATCTCCCTTTGTTATACAGCAACTTCCCACTAGCTATCTCTTTTACAGTTGGTAGTATATATATGTCTATGCTACTCTCTCACTTCATCCCAGCTTCCCCTTCGCCCCCTGCCCCCCCAACCCTGTGTCCTCCAGTCCATTCTCTGCATCTGCATCCTTATTCTTGCCCTGTCACTGGGTTCATCAGTACTATTTTTTTTTTTTTAGATTCCATATATATGAGTTAGCATACAGAGACAGGTTTTGAACACAGGGCTAAGTCCAGAATTTGTTCTCTTAACCATCCCCCCATCCCCCCACCTTCCACAATGAGATCTCAGTATCAGGGCCAAGGCATTTCACACCCCTATGCACAGACCTCGAATCAGTTACTTTATTTTAACTTCCTGTTTCCTCCTTCCAAATCCCCCTTGCTTTTACTCTTTCCTCCTTCAATGTATCGTACTATAGATTTTTTTCTAAAATGCCAATCCAATTATAACTGCCCACTCGAACCCCATCATGGTTTCATATTGCACTTAGAATAAAGTCTAAACTCCTTCAAGAGTCTGCTGTTCCCAACCTGTCTTTTCAACCTCATCTCATTACTCATCTCTTCTCCCTTCCTCATCTCCACAGGCATCCCCTTAAAGCAAGCACAAATTACTAGCTGTACTCCCAACATTTTCTTGATAAAGATTTGTTGAACGACTAGATTCCCACTGGATTCTGCTTACCAGCTAATCAAGCCTCCTCCTCCCCAGTCTCTCGCTGTTCTTCAAGCCCAGATCAAGTTTCTCCTCCTCAGGGAAGCCTTCATCCACCTTCTCAGGCCTCAATGGCTATAGCCAATGCCAGCTTCCTCCACTGAACACAAGTACAGAGGTCCTTTCCCTTTTGATTTTGTTTTTTCCCTTGCAGGGATAGCTGCAAAGTGGAGGGATGAGGGGTAGAGACTGCTGGGGTCTGCGGGCAACCAGATCTGTGACTGATCTCTCCTACCCTAGCTGCGTGTCCAGGGACAAGATAAGCTCAAATCTCCCCAACTTCAGCTTGCTCATCTGAAAATGATGAATGAAAATACCCACCAGGTGTTGTTGACAGTACTGGACCTAAGGTATGCAAAGTACTGTTCCTAGCACTTAAATGTGAGCTATTCTTATTTTAATTACTCATAAAGAGAAGTTGCTTCCGAGAACCTAATGAAATTCTCCGAGCACTGTCCATGGTATGTGGTTTCCCGGTTGCTCGCTGGGTGGCCCCGAGAGCCATCCTTTATCATTCCTGAGGCGCGCCAAGCCCCCTTTCTTCTTTGGGTAGAGCGGACGCCTTCTTCCCAGACGGCCCCTTTCCTGGGCCGCAGGTCGTGCTGCCAGCGGAGCACCAGTGTCCCGCCCCAACACACACCTTATCCTCCAGCACGGGTTCCCAGCTCCATCCACCCGCCCCTTGAGTCACGTTCTCCAAGGGGGCTGCGCCTCAGCACCTCCCACCGGTCGGGCCTGGAATGCCGGTTGGCCGCGATAGGCCTGGGGCTGGCGGGGCTTCACCGGTCTCCAGCCCATGTGCTCGCGGCCTCCCGCAAGGCGCCGCCCTCCCGCTGGGCGCAATACGGACTATATTTCCCAGGGTGCGCAGCGGCGGGGTCTTGGCTCGGCGGGGGCCTCGAGCGGCGCGCCGCTCCGCTGCCTGCTCGGGGGCGCGCGGGCTGACGAGAGGACGGGAGCGGGGACCCGGAATGAGTTTCCGCGCAGTTCCGCCGGGCCGTGTTCGGCTGTGTTGGGCTGGGTCGGGCCAGGGCAGGCGCGGGTGAGGGGGACGGTGTCTGAGTCCGCTGTGCCGGGGACAGGCGCTCGGGGCAACCCGCTCCTCTCTGAGGTCCCCGCCCCGTCCCGGCCGGGCCGGCGCGTCTGTCAGTCACTGGGGCGGAGGCAGCGGCTGTAGCGGGGCCGGAGCCGGGTGGTGAGAGCGGCGCGGGCCAGGCCGAGCGGTGGGGACGTGCCACAGCCCCTTAACTCCACGGACTCTTCTCCCCAGACTTGCGAAGCTGCACCCCTGCTTGTCGTTGGGCGCCTCCGTAACCCGCGAAGGGCTCTCTCCCCCGTCACCTCCCACTCCCGTGACCTCCTCCTAGGACCCGAGAGCTCTGTCAGAAGACAGTGTTGTGGGTACAGGCCATCGACCCTGTGACCCCTTACGGGCCAGGGCCTTGGTTTCCCCGAGGCCTCTCCCCTATGACTCCCTCCTCATAGATTCTGGGGACAGAGCCCTGACCTACCACCAGGACCCCCGCCTGCGAACTCCTCACTGACGGCTTCTTCCTAGGAGTCCCCGTCAGTGGTCTCCTCCTTCGAGCACCCCTTTTGGCCTCTGGCAAGCCCCCCACCCCCAACCGAGGTGGGGAGGCCTCGGCAGCCATGCTCGCCCTGGGCCCCGTGTCACCCCACCACTGCCTGGGCACCGAGACCGGAGTCTAGCAGGGGACCAACAGCCAAGAGGCTGGGGCAGGAGACAGGTCACGGTCCACCTCCCTGCTGGGGAGGGAGCAAAGATGGAGCGGCGGGAAGAGCAACCGGGGGCTGCAGGGGCTGGAGCAGCACCAGCCTTGGACTTCACTGTGGAGAATGTGGAGAAGGTATGAGGGCCCGGGCCCGGGAGCGGGGGGGGGGGGGGGGGGGGGGCACTCCAGTGACAGAGCAGAAGTTCTGGGGACAGACACTAATGCCAGAGCCTGGGCTGGGAGCCCGTTGGGATGGTGCCTCCAGAGAACCTGGCATTCGCTGTCTCTCTGGGCAGGCAGGTCAGCAATGCAATGGTGTCTTAATAGGCTATTTTTGGCCTTCCTTAGACATGGGTCCTCTGTGGATAATCTAGAGTCTTGGGATGGTCCCTCCAGAGTGCTGATGGTTTAGACCTTCAGCCAGACTGGCTATTCTCCAGCTTCATGGGAACTGCATGAGCAGTGCAGTAAGAAATCAGGAACCCGGGAGACCTGCAGCTCAGTCTCCGGAAACCATAGTGATGCTGAGCCATCCTGGACCTGTTTTGTTGAGCCAGGGACTCAGAAGATAATCTGGAACTAAAACAATCTGGGTTATGTTTTCAGTCTTCCTTGGAGAAGGGGCCTTCCTTTATTGGATTGAGGCCAGATCACTCCTGGGCAGGCAGGAGTAGGGCTGGCCCCCTTTGTTTTGTGCTGAGTCCAAGGGACCTGGTCCTGCTGGCAGCTTCAGAGTCCTTCCCTACTCACCTGCCCACATGGCTTCCTGCCATGGCACTCCCAGGCTCCCCCACTGCCCAGTCCTCTTTTTTGAACTGCTTCTCTGTTTCTTCTCTGGGTTCTGCCCCCAGAGGCTTGGAATGCAGAAATGCATTCCCCCTGGGATGAATGGGGAGATGGGGCTACCTTGTTGGAAATCAGGGAATGGTTGCAGATACTCATTTGTTATTCTTGAGCCTCATTTACCATACTCAATGGTGAGGATGCATCTCTCTGCTTCTGTTCTCTGCCTGCCTCAGCATCCCTGAGGGTCCAAACAAGGGACAGTGGCCATAACTGGCTGTCAGAGGTACAGATAGGGCTAAGCCTACTTGGATGGAGCCTGCTTAGGGGGTGAGAGTCCTGATCTCACTCTTACATCTCCTGGGGCTGGGCCGTGTCGGCATGGTGGCGCACTGTTTCATGTGCTACCAGGGAGATAAACCACTGTTTTCTTACTGTGTGAAGTCCTAATGGAATTGGGACCCTGGGGATTTGGCTAGTTGAAAGCTCCAGGCTAGGTGTTTGCCAGGGCTGCAGGCCAAGACTTCTCTGGACCAGCTTTTTGGACCCTCTCATGTGCTCTCTGAGGAGTGTTCTCACCCTCCCCTCCAGTTTGTCTCTGCCCTAGGGCTGCCTGGCAAAGTCTTAGTCCTGCTCAGATTTCACAATGGCTTTGGTGCCAGCATCTGGAGTGACCTAGGAATGATCCTGGGGGAGCTAAATGGCGCTGTTGGAGTAGATGAGAGCAGCTGTGCCTGGGAGGGTTGGGGGGGCCCTCAGGCTGTTTCATGCTCTTCTCAGGCTTATCTTCTTCCCTATGGAGCCTTTCCTTCCACCTGGGCCTTGCCCTTTACTTCAGGTGCTTCCCCTTTGGGGAACTTGGCCTCCTCTCTTGCTGCTTTTCTGTGGAAGTTCACTCTGTGAACCCATAATATTTTGCTATAAGGAGAATAGGCTGTGGTAGAGCATGGGCAAAGTTCAGGCACTCAAGACATCCGCAGGACTCCGGGCCCAGGAAACACTGCAGAGCCCTGAGCTCTCCCTTCCCGCTCAGCACCCCCAGTCAGAAAGAGAGGGGAGTCTTGCAGGACCAAGTTATGCCCTCTGTTCTGGGCTCTGGCAGGATCCAGAGTGGCCAGCACCTGCTCAGTCCTGTGCTGTCCTGCAGGCGCTGCACCAGCTCTACTACGACCCCAACATTGAGAACAAGAACCTGGCTCAGAAGTGGCTGATGCAGGCCCAGGTCTCCCCACAGGCCTGGCACTTCAGCTGGCAGCTACTGCAGCCTGACAAGGTGCCTGAGATCCAGTACTTTGGGGCCAGTGCCCTGCACATCAAGATCTCTCGCTACTGGAGTGACATCCCCACTGACCAGTATGAGAGTCTAAAGGCACAGCTCTTCACCCAGATCACCCGCTTTGCCAGTGGCTCCAAGATTGTGCTGACTCGGCTGTGCGTGGCCCTGGCCTCCCTGGCTCTCAGCATGATGCCTGACGCTTGGCCATGTGCTGTGGCAGATATGGTACGGCTCTTCCAGGCTGAGGACTCACCGGTGGATGGCCAGGGCCGCTGCCTGGCCCTGCTAGAGCTACTGACAGTCCTGCCCGAGGAGTTCCAGACCAGTCGCCTGCCCCAGTATCGCAAAAGCCTGGTGCGGGCCAACCTGGCAGTGGAGTGTGGGGCTGTCTTCCCGCTGCTGGAGCAGCTGCTGCAGCAGCCCAGCTCACCCAGCTGTGTGCGTCAGAAGGTGCTCAAGTGCTTTTCCAGCTGGGTGCAGCTGGAGGTGCCACTGCAGGACTGCGAGGAGCTCATTCAGGCTGCCTTCGCTGCTCTGCAGGACTCAGAGCTCTTTGACAGCAGTGTGGAGGCCATTGTCAATGCTATCTCGCAGCCTGATGCCCAGAGGTGAGCCGGTCCCCACCTTCCCAGAGATGGACAGCCTCCTTGGCCAGCCACACATGCATCCATCCATCTGTTCAGTAAACACTAACAGAGTGCCTACTGCATGCCTGGTCCTATGCTGGAAATACAGCAAGGAACCAAAACGAGATGTTGTCTGTGTCCTTACGATTCAGAGAGGGAGACAGACATTAGACAACTAACCATCCAATGAATTACTGAATGAAAATATTTGACTTTCCCTTCCCTTTGTCGCAATCAATCAGTCACCAAGTCCTGGCTGTTCTGCTGTTGTGTATCTATTTTTCCCATTTCCACTGCCACCACCCTAGTGTAAGCTGTCCTCATCTCTCTCCCAGAATACTGAGGGGCTCCTTCACCAGTCCCCTGGTTTTCACACTTACACCTTTCATTGCCCACCTGGCACCCAGGGCAGTCCTTTAAAAATGATCTAATCTTTCCTTCCTGCTCAGAAACCTCCAGTGGGTCCTCACTGCTCTTAGGATAGAGGTCAGAATCCTCAACGTGATTCACAAGGGTGCCGCATAACGTGGCATCCCTAGCCCCGTCTGCCGTGCTCCCTGCCGCTTCACTCTCACACGATCTTTTCAGTCCCTCGAGTCTCCTGGTTCCTTCTAGCCTCTGAACCGTTGCATGTACTTGTCACATCACCTCTGCCTCAGCTGAAACTTCACTTCCTTAGGGAAGTCCTCATGATTTTTAAGACTCAATTTGATTTTATCTCAGAGCTCCCAGTGTTTTTCCTTCTTAGCCCATAACACAGTTTCATTATAAATTAATGTATGTCTCCCCATTAGTCTCTCAGCAATGTGAGGACAGGCACTCTGCCATTTTATTTTGTCACATTTGTGCCGGGCAGCGCTTGGTAGCATTCATTATTTTCTGAATGGATGAAAAATCAGAGTTGCCTGAGGGGCGGGGGTGGGGGAGGGGGAGGTTGGAAGGGGAGGGAATGTTCCAGGCTTTGGGAGCTACAGCATGTGCAAAGGCCTGTGGTGGGCAGCACCACCACACATTCAAAGACCCGAAACAAGGTGAGTGTAATGAGATGCTTGTTCAACAAATGTTGCTTGAGCGTTTGTTTGTGTGTGAGGTCCTGGGCTGAGCACAGGGAGCCTAAAGATGGATGGGTTGATTTCTGCAAGTCAGGAGCTCACAATCTAGTAGACACTAGTTGGGCAAGTACAGTCTATGTGATGAACGCTCTAATGGAGGGAGCGGGTGGCTGTCAGAACCCAGAGGAGGCATTTAACCCAGTCTGAGGGTTATTAAGGGCTTCCCAGAGGAGGTGACAAGCGAGCTGTGCTTTGAAGGCTGTGTAAGAGTTAGCCAGATGGAGGTGATGGATATGGGGAGGCCATTCCAGAAAGATGGAAGAGCCCAAGCAAGAGTGTGAGAGAGCCTGTGAGCGGTTATGATTAGACAGCAGAGTGGAGGGGCCAGTGGTAGGAGAGCCAGGCCCAGACCATGCAAGACCTTGTTGGCCAGGCTTAAGATTTGGGTCTTCATCCTGAGGATGATGTAAAGCTATTAAAAGATTGTAAGTAGCGAAAATGGCATGATGGGATTTTTGATATAAGTTGGATTGGCCATGGCACGACTGGAGGTCTGACACTTCACATTTCAGAGAAAAGGCTTTGGGAATGCATGGCAGAGCCAGAGGGGAAAATACCACTGAAAGAGATGGCCTGGGGAAGTGGTTGATGGCTCTATCCTTGGCAGTAGTCATGTTTGAGTTTGAAGCCCAGATGGTTCACTTCCTAGATCTGGGCAAACCACTTTTAAGCCTCAATTTCTATCATCAGTAAAATGGGTGTGGTCATGTTACAGAGTTTAAATAGGAAAATGTGCCCAGGGCCTGCCTCTGGTATTCTGTGGAGAGTATTTTGGTATGAGTATTAAATAAGAGAATGTGAAAGATTTAGCATGGTTCCTGGACACTCCATAAACGGCAGTTGCTAGTATTGGGTATCATTTTTGCATTGGCAGTTAACATGAGCCCTTTACCATGGCTTCCCAGGTTTTCCAACTTAAAGTAGGTACCAAGTCCCAGGTCAAGGCCTTTCTTGGCTGGCTTGGCTCAGCAGAATTGGCAGGGCCAGTGCGTGGGTGATGTGGGGTGTCCTTGGATACACCCAGGTTTACCCGCCTAACCAGTCTCGAGGGCTTTGGCAGGTAATTGATGCCTCTTCTCTGAACGAACGAGCGAGCAAGGAGCCAGTGAGGGAACCTATAGCCTCCTGAGCGCCCATTGGCTGCAGCCCCCTTGGTTGCTTAGCAACTCTCCCCATTTTCTCAGCTCTGCTCCCGGAGCTCTAATTGCAGGTCTGGGCTGAGCTCAGTGTGAGTGGCAGCCAAGGAGTCCCAGCAGCCCTGCCCCAGCAGCTTGAGCTGACCAACAGGAGCCAGGCCTTTTGAACCCAGTCACAGCCATGCTGCTTAAAGACATCCTCTCTATCTTCCTCCCCCAAACCTAGAAGCCTCGAGGCCCATTCTGTTTGCTCACAGGTCTCAGGCACAGGTGCCCAGGTGGTAGGAAATCTATGCAAGAGTTTGCCTCGAGGGTGGGCTGCACCCAGCCTGGAGTCAGTGTTTGGGCCTTCCTCTGTCTAGTCTGTTTTCTAGCTTTGGCTTGAGAAAGTCATCTTCAGTGGCTTTGACTTCTGGGTCTTCCAGCCACTGCCTCCTGACATCGGCTCTCTCCTTGGCTGAGCTTACACTCAAGTCACCGTTTTCCCACCCCTCCACAGCTGCTGCTGCTTGCCTGGCTCTCTCTCCTTCGAAATTTTTTTTCTTCCCGAGATTTGTTTTTTTTATCCTGGTAAAGCTTTTTTATTGGGGCTTGGGGAAGGGCAAGAAGGTCAGTCAGACAGGCTCTTGGTGGCTCCCATCAGTTAGAACTTGAGATATGGGCTGAGAGCTGCATAGATCTTTTGGGGAAATTCAGGTTGGGCCCTGAAACAGAAGCAGATCTATAGCTGCGTAAGGCGCTGTCTTAGCCTGGAATCTGTCTCTAATTTGCTCTGTGACCTTGAGGAATACTCTGAGCTCTGCTGGGCTACATTGTCCTTGACTTTTCCTATTATGAGGTGCAGATGAGACAAATGAAGAATTTTCATTGAGTACCTACTGTGTTTGTGCATTTTGAAGGTGTGAGGGAGCCTTGGAATATAGTGGGGATGCTGTGGGGGTAGGGCACTACCTCCTGCCCCCATCTCAGCTACTGGGGAGCTTGCGAGCCATGGCCTTGGCCCTGCCCCTACTCATTGTGCCAGAGTCTGGCCTGAAGGTGCCCATTGTCTTGTGGTGCAGCCCGTGTCAGGGCCATGAGACCGAAGCTATCCCCGCTGTCTCCAGGCAGCACCCTCTGGAACTGTCTCTGGGCTGCGGGTATCCTGGTATGGATGTCTTGTCCCACCAGAACCAGGATGTGGAGAAGGCCAACATCCTGGACTGGTTGCCTCTTGTCTTTCTCATCCTCTGCCTAAGGTTATGGGGCTACCTCCTAACCACTTGCTTGGGGCAAGTCCAGATAGAACTCCTTCCGGACCCTCAGTACCCCCTCCCCTCCATAGATTGCTGTAGTGACATGATTGACAGCAGAGGAATCCCCCCTGAGAGTATCACTTCCTCTGCTTAGTCTCATCTCCATACAGCAGGTTTCTGGGAATGGAGCTAGCCTTCACTCGGTCTCCTTTTTATGCTCTGCTTCCTCTGCTCCTTCTGTAGGCATCATTGTGCTCTTTTCTCTCATTCAACACTTTCTTCTTGGGCAGTTCTCATCTACTCCCATAGCTGTTTGCTGATGATTCCAAAATCTATGTCTCTTGCTCTTACCTCTCCATTGGGCTTCAGGTTTTTATATCCAACTCTCTGGACACTTGTACCTGCCTGCCTCACTAGGCACCTCGGATTCAACATGCCTAACATTGAACTTACACCTTCTGGCCTCCCATGAAATTTAGTACTGTCCCCTCCCACCCACTCCTCCAGGTCTCAGTGAATACCTCCACCACGGAGAGTTGTTCGTGACTCTTCCCCATCCTCAAATCCATATGTTGCCTCTAAGCTCCCTGTGAGTTCATCATCTATTTCTCTCCCTTCCTTACTGCCACCAGAGTCCTTAGGAGTTAGGATTTGGTGGAAGGTGAGGGCTGATGCTCTCAGGAGCCGTTGCTGCCTTCTAAAATCTCTAACAGGACTCCTCAGCCTCTGTTACCTCTTCTGTCTCCCATCCTTGTTCAGTCTCCCCCGACATTGACTGTATTAGTTTCCTAGAGCTGCCATTATAAAGTGCCACAGACTGGCACACAGAGCAGAAATTTATTGTCTCACGGTTGTAGAGGATAGAGGTCCGAAATCAAGGTGTCAGCCCCGTCTGAAACCTGTAGGAGAGTCCTTCCTCGCTGCCTCCTAGCTTCTCACCAGAAGCTGGCAATCTTTGGTGTTCACTTGGCTTGCAGCTGCATAATTCCAGCCTCTGCCTTTGTTGTCACACGTCATTCTCCCTGTAGGTCTCTGTCTTCATGTGAATGTCTCCTTTTAAGAATACCAGTCATATTGCATTAGAGCCACCCCCTACTCTGTGATCTAATCTACAATGACCCTATTTCCAAATCAGGTCACATTCTGAGGTCCTGGAGGTTAGGGCTTCAACATATTTTTTGGGGGGGGCACAATTCAATCCCTAACAGTCTGTTCTCTGGTCCCCCCAAATTTATGTCTTTCCCACATGCAAAACACATTCACCTTATCCCAACCTCTGCAAAAGTCTTAACCCATTTCAGCATTAACTCTAAGTCCAACTGGAGTACACAAGTCCACCCATAACACTTACCTTCTTGTGCTTCCTTCCCAGAGTTCTCCTGGAGGTCTCTGACCTAAGGTTCTTCCCAAATTGGACAGCATCAAACCTGCCGTGTAGGCCCTGACCTCTTTTTCACTTTGGGTTTTACGTGGCACGCGGGGCTTTGATGGATGACAGGGAGATTGTGCCTTTCTCTTAAAGCTGGTGGGGGATGGGCAGACAGCTCTGAATGGGGTCTCTTCACCTCATGCCTCCAGGTATGTGAACACACTCCTGAAACTCATCCCACTGGTGCTGGGACTGCAGGATCAACTGCGACAGGCAGTGCAGAATGGGGACATGGAGACCTCCCATGGCATCTGTCGCATTGCTGTGGCCCTGGGCGAGAACCACTCCCGGTGAGGAGGGGGCAGCTGGCAGTGGAATAGTAGGGCCCTCTGAGAAGTGGGGGAGGTGGAATGACCTCCTCATGTCCCCTCCCTCCCAGGGCCTTGCTGGACCAAGTGGAGCACTGGCAGAGCTTCCTGGCCCTCGTCAACATGATCATGTTCTGCACGGGCATCCCCGGCCACTTCCCTGTCAATGAGACCACCAGCTCCCTGACCCTCACCTTCTGGTACACGCTGCAGGTGTGTCATGTGACCTTCAGTAGGACTGGGCCGTGATGGAAGAAGGTGGATCATGGGCTCCTGTGGCTAACTCTCCTCCCTGGCTCTCTCAGGATGACATTCTGTCCTTTGAGGCAGAGAAGCAGGCTGTGTACCAGCAGGTATACCGGCCGGTCTACTTCCAGCTGGTGGATGTGCTTCTGCACAAGGCCCAGTTCCCTTCTGATGAAGAATATGGATTCTGGTCCTCAGATGAGAAGGAGCAGTTCCGAATTTACAGGTGATGGTAATAGGCCAATCCTAGCTCTAAAGGGTGTCCTGAAATAATGAAGGCAGTGAGGGGAGGGGCCCAAGGCCAGGCTCCCTGAATCCTGGGCCTCCTTTCTCTGTTCTCTAGGCACTTTGGCAGGGCTCTGAGGGAACTGGGGTGGGTTCCTGGGGGAAACATCCAAGCAGTGTATAAGGCCTTTATCTGCTTCTCAGGGTGGACATCTCAGACACGCTCATGTATGTCTATGAGATGCTGGGGGCCGAGCTGCTCAGCAACCTCTATGACAAGCTGGGCCGTTTGCTCACCAGCTCAGAGGAGCCCTACTCCTGGCAGGTACCTCCCCAGCCTGATTCCCTCAGCCCTCCCAGACCCGTCACACCCTCCTCCTCAGCCAAGCCAGTGGCATCCTCTTTCCCCAGCACACAGAGGCCCTGCTCTATGGCTTCCAATCCATCGCAGAGACCATCGATGTCAACTATTCTGATGTGGTGCCCGGGCTCATTGGCCTCATCCCACGGATCAGCATCAGCAATGTGCAGCTGGCGGACACTGTCATGTTCACCATTGGTGAGGCCTGGAGTACACCCACGAGCGCACTCCCAGAGCCAAAGCACACATCCCCAGCCATAGCCAGCCTGCTAGGTCCTATCCAAAGTGGGAGACATACACGCCCACACACACAATCAGAACTGCAGCCAGCTGACTGTCCTGGCACATCTAGGGGTCCTCGCTACAGTGCACTGACCTGCTAGTTCACTGTCACTGAAACAGCAGTGCTGGGCCTCTACTGCACAACTCCTTCCTGCTTCTCGGCTGTAAGGCTCACATTTGAGCGTGTGTGTGCATGTTTGTCCATTCAATCCTCTGAATGAGCAGCGCTCTGTAGAGGGGCTGCCGCTCCACCCTGCCAGGAACTCTGCCTGCCTTGCAGGGACATGGTGTACAGCCAGCCCAGCCTGCCTCAGATGTCTTCCCTTTTCCCTTCTTCCCCCAGGAGCTCTGTCTGAATGGCTGGCTGACCACCCCGTCATGATCAACAGCGTTCTACCCCTTGTACTGCATGCCCTAGGCAATCCCGAGCTCTCTATCTCTTCTGTGTCCACCCTCAAGAAGATCTGCCGAGAATGCAAATATGACTTGCCGCCCTATGCTGCCAACATCGTGGCTGTCTCCCAGGTACGCAGGGGCCCTGGTGGGGCTGGGCCTCAGGGCACCCTGCCCTGCGCTGATGCCATATTCCTTCTTTTTATCCCCAGGATGTGCTGATGAAACAGATCCATAAGGTGAGTTCAGGCATTTCTAGGGGCTCCTTGGGGAATTGTGGGGTCTGTAGAAATCCCGTCTTCTGCCTTTGTGCCTTAATCTCTGTTCTTGGAACCTTACCCGAGAGGTTCATTCTTCCCACCCACAGCCAGGTGTGTCTGGGACTGACCCTCCATGTTCTGCCCCACAGACGAGCCAGTGCATGTGGCTGATGCAGGCACTGGGCTTCCTGCTGTCAGCCCTGCAAGTGGAGGAGATCCTTAAAAACCTGCACTCGCTCATCTCGCCGTATATCCAGCAGCTGGAGAAACTGGCAGAGGAGATAGTGAGTGAGCTGGCGTGCGTGCCTGTGTGCATGCGTGTATGTGGCCAGGGAGCAGCAGTGGGCTTCTGGGGCTGTGGGCTGTGGGCTGTGGCTGCTGAGGGGTGGGGCTGGAGTGGCAGTCAGGGCTGGGAGACCCAGAGCTTGGTTGCCTTCTCCCTGTAGCCTAATCCCTCCAACAAGCTGGCCATTGTCCACATCTTGGGGCTTCTCTCCAACCTCTTCACCACGCTGGACGTCAGTCATCATGAGGATGATCATGAAGGCTCTGAGCTCCGGAAGCTGCCAGTGCCGCAGGGACCCAACCCCGTGGGTGATGTTGTCATTGCTGTTGCGCCCCACCCCCCACCCCCCTCCAGCCCTGTGGGAATGTCATAGTCACCCCTGAACTCTGCCAGTAATACTGTGATTGCTTCCCTGGCCCCATGGGGCATGATGCATTTGGTCCTCTGACCCTGTGAATGACCCTACCATTGCCTCCTGCTCTGTAGGGAGTGATGTCATTGTCTCACTCAGTCCTGTGGGTGATGTCTTTGTCGCCATCCCAGCAGGGGTGGTGTTACAGTGTTTCCTCCTCCCCGTGGGGGACACTGACATTATCCTTCAACCCCTAAGTGATGTAATTATGGGCCCCTGTTTAACCCCCAACCCTGTGAGACCTTCTACTTCAGCATTCACTCTCCCCTATGAGCACTGAGGATGCTTACATGCTCCACATGTAATAGTTCTTGCCTTTGAGTTGCTCCTAGAACAGAGGAAATACATGTAAACAGATTGTCACAAAGCAGTGTGATAAGTACCGTGGTAAGCTCGGGCACAGGGGTTTGGGGTGGGGCAAGCCTCAGCGTCCTATTCAAAACTATGAACATCAGGATATCTGGTGCTCATCTCATAGAGCTGTGCTGGACAGCAGGTATGGTCTTGACTGAGAGTACTTTGCAAACTGTAAGGCTCTGTACAGGTGTGAGGCACTGCTTTGGTATTGTTCTAAGTACCCCCTCCGGGATTTCTCCTGGAGAAAGGGAAGCCACAGTATCCTGGCCCCTCTCTTCAACTCCTCACCCCAGTTTCAGTTACCCTTTTGGCTCCAGACCAAACCAAGGCCACTGTCCTCCCACAGAGTCCCTTCTCCTTCTATGGCAGTCATCATCCTGCCTTCCCTCACCTCCCAGGACCTCAGGCTGCTCTCTGCTCCACCATAAGCTGCCCGTATCTATGCAGCCCTTGGGGCTCTATACCCCAAGCCTGTCTGGGTGAGACAGTATCTCTGCTTCTTCAGGGGCTAGTCCATAGGCCTTTGGCACTAAAATGCTTTTACTGAGCAGAAGCAGATAGGGAGTGACTTTTTAAAAAGGTTACAAAGTTTTAAGACTCTTCTGAAGCACTCATAATGTCCCTGCTTTGCAGTTTGAAGCTTCCTCAAAGAACATCCGTAGAATTCAGGGTATCCTCTTTTATTCATGGGGATTCAGCAAATCATTCCTTCCCCAAGGGTCCTATGCACTGAGTCCTTAACATGCAGTCTGGGGTAATAGGTGTGAACTCCTGGCCTACTTGCAACTACCAAGTGGTCCTTCACGGGTGGGTGAGAGTGGCGGTGGGGGCACCTCACTTCTTCCTGTGTCTTCAGGTGGTGGTGGTACTGCAGCAGGTCTTCCAGCTTATCCAGAAGGTGCTGAGCAAATGGCTGAATGATGCCCAGGTGGTGGAGGTGAGTCCTGACCCTTGCCACCGGTTCCCATGGTGACTTTGCTCAGTGGTGGAGCAGGAAGAAGGTGTGGCCACCCCATCTCGGCTTGTGACGACCTGGGGAAGTAAAGGAGATGAGTCCTGCCCCATAGACACAGGGAACCTCTGGGGGAGACATTCAGAACTTGCCAGTATCACAGGAAGTGCTAGACTCAAGGACTGCGATGCTGGGCTGAGTGACAGTCAGGGATCCAGTGTCGCGTCAGAGAGCTGCCTCGGTTCTGTCCAGCTCAGGAGCTCCTCGCGCCGTTCGCTGTTGTTGCTCCCCGAGAGGCAATGGTAGAGGTGCAAGTAGCAGGTGTTAGGTTACCAGGTTCCAGCTTCAGCCCTCATGAGAAGGGCCTTTCAGCCTCTGGTCTTGCAGGGTGAGGGTCAGACGCGCCGACCTTCTTTGGTTCGCAGAGCCAGGCAGGGCTTTGGTAAGAGCCGATTTTTAGGCTTCCTCTGCAGGGCCTCGGTTCTGTTCCAGCTGACCGTGACCTGCGTACCAGGGCCCCTCTGCTTTCTTCCCAGGCGGTGTGCGCTATCTTCGAGAAGTCTGTTAAGACACTGTTGGATGACTTTGCCCCCATGGTGCCGCAGCTGTGTGAGATGCTGGGTCGGATGTACAGCACCATCCCCCAGGCCTCTGCTCTTGACCTCACTCGACAGGTGGGCCTTCTAGTGGGGGCAGCAGTGTTCGAGATGTTATCTCAGGCAGAGATCTGAGCCAGGGATTGGGCGGGTGGGTGGAGTGGGGAGGATGTCTGCTCTGGCAGGGGTTCTCGCCTGTATTCCAGGGATGTTGGCCCGTCCTGGTGGGCCAGCACCTCAGCTGACCAGAATTCCCTGCTTTGTTGTAGCTGGTTCACATCTTTGCTCATGAGCCTGCCCACTTTCCCCCAATTGAGGCCCTCTTCCTGCTCGTCACCTCCGTCACACTCACCCTCTTCCAGCAAGGTAGGTCCTGACCAGGGTCTCTGCTGCTGCCGCCACTGCCACTGCCTCTGCTTCCCTGACTGGGGAGCCACAGCTGCCCACTCTGTTCTCCTCTCTCCCCTGGGTTGCACATGGGACTTGATGGGAAACTGACGGGATCAAGCACAGCACAATTGTCACCTTACAAATAGTTGACACCTTAGGTTGAAGTGGACAAGAGAGTGAATGATGTCTTCTGCTGGCCTGCTGGACTCAGGGCCAGTCTGCACGTGGGGGAAGGTGGGGCTGGAAGATCTGAGGGACTTGGGGCACCAGGCTGGGTCCATTTCCTTTGGGATGGAATGAAAAGTGGAGAGAGCGTGGGCTTCAAAGTCAGACAGACCTAGATTCTAAGCTCAGCACCACCAACTAGTTGTGTGACCTTGGGCAAGTCACTTACCTTTTCAGAGCCTTCGTTTCCATGTGCGTGAAATGGAGATTTCATATACTTGATAGGATTGTGATAGGTATTAAAGTAGCATCTTTTGGGCCTCTGGCTTGGGATTTTTGCACACAATGTACTCGGTGAGTGTAGGTTCCTTTCCCTGCATTGACACTTACTCCTTTCTAGGCCAAAAGCCTTTGGCTGTGGTTCCAGGCCCCCATTCACTACCGCCCGCTGCCTGAGAGAAGTTGAGAGCAGGGGGTTCCAGCTCCCCCTGCTGCCTAACCCAGGCTTCTCACTTGGGAAAGAAACAGTATTGTTCTGCCAGCCTCCTGAGTTTTGCCTAGAATCGTGGTCACAGGTATGAGGCTCCCCAGGAGTCTCAGGTGAAGCTGGAGTGCTCTCTGCTTCTGTCCTTGGCGTCCGGTCCCCTGCTGCTGGCCCCTGCTGCGGTAGGCCATGGGTAGTTTCCGA